>NC_137835.1:64487477-73999255 GCF_948465745.1 Chenopodium album
CTGTTGATTTTGTTGTTTTAGACATGGCGGAGGATACACAAATACCCATTATATTAGGTAGGCCTTTTCTCCATACTGCAGGAGCGATTATTGATGTTAAAAATGGTAAACTAACCCTTTCTCTAGGTGAAGACAATGTTACTTTTAATTTAGGGAAGGTTTTGAAAGGGCCTATGCTAGAGGAGAATTGTTGCTATATTGATGTAATTGATATAATGGATGATATTTGTGGTGATAGCTTGCCACAGGTTCTTGCGAAGGATCCCCTAGAGGAAGTTCTCTGCGGGAATTTATCTAGAGACAATGCAAGCGTTTGGGGTAATGAGGTACAAGATATTGAAAAAGCTCTTTCCTTAACAGAGTTAAGCCCCAAGGAAACAATGAAGGTAGTAAATTTAGTTCAGGAATCAAAACCTGCAGAGGTCAAGAAACCTGAGCTAAAATCTCTCCCTTCTCATTTAAAATATATTTTTCTTGATGAACAGGAACTACACCCCGTGATTATCAGTACTGCACTTACTGACCTACAAACTTCCCAACTTCTAGGGGTTCTCAAAACCCATAAGAAAGCTATTGGGTACAGTATTTATGATCTCAAGGGTATTAGCCCCGATTTTTGTATGCACAGGATACATCTAGAGGACAACTATAAGCCCTGCATTCAACCCCAACGAAGATTAAATCCCAACATGCAGGAAGTAGTCAAGAAAGGAGGTTATGAAATTACTTGATGCACGTATTATCTATCCTAATTCTGACTCCAAATAGGTAAGTCTTGTGCAGGTAGTGCCGAAAAAAGGTGGGATGACTGTGATAACAAATGAAAAAAATGAATTAATTCCCACTAGAACTGTAACAGGGTGGCGTATGTGCATTGATTATCGTAGATTAAATATCGCCACTAAAAAGGACCACTTCCCTCTTCCCTTTATAGATCAAATGCTTGAGAGGTTAGCTAATCATAAATTCTTTTTCTATTTTGATGGGTATTCGGGATTTTTCCAAATTCCGATTCACCCTGAAGATCAGGAAAAGACTACTTTTACATGCCCCTATGGAACTTTTGCATATCGTAGAATGCCCTTTGGTTTATGTAATGCACCCTCTACCTTTCAACGTTGTATGATGAGCATTTTTTCTGATTTCATAGAGTCTATTATGGAAGTCTTTATGGATGATTTTAGCATGTATGGTTCTTCGTTTGATTCATGTTTAATTAATCTCGCTAAAATTTTGAAAAGATGTGAAGAGTGCAATTTAGTTCTAAATTGGGAAAACTGTCATTTTATGGTGACAGAGGGAGTAGTCCTAGGTCACATTGTATCTGATAAGGGCATACAAGGAGACAAAGCTAAGATATCAGTGATTGAGCAATTACCTCCCCCAGTTAATGTTAAGGGAGTTAGAAGTTTCTTGGGTCATGCGGGGTTTTAACGCCGTTTTATCAAAGATTTTTCTAAACTTGCTAAACCACTGACTCAGCTTTTGCTCAAGGATGCTCCTTTTATTTTTACTAACGAGTTTCTTGAGGCTTTCAACAGGATTAATAAGGCTTTGATATCGGCACCCATCATATGTGCTCCCGATTGGAACCTTCCTTTCGAGATCATGTGTGACGCAAGTGACTTTGCGCTAGGAGTCGTGCTCGGACAGAGGAAGAACAAGGTTTTGCATGCTATGTATTATGCAAGCAAAACCTTGGATGAAGCTCAAGTCAACTATGCCACTACGGAAAAAGAGTTTCTTGCTGTTATTTATGCTTTAGAAAAATTTAGATCATATCTTGTTGGTTATAAAGTTATTGTTTTTACTGACCATGCAGCATTGAAGTACTTGATAGCCAAGGCGAAATCAAAGCCAAGGCTACTCCGATGGGTTCTTTTGCTCCAATAATTCAACATTGAAATAAAAGATAAAAAGGGTGCAGAGAATGTAGTGGCAGATCACTTGTCACGAATCAGGTATGATGAGGGTAAGGATTCTCTTCCTATAGATGATTCATTCCCTAATGACAACCTGTATGCAGTTGTAGAGCAACACCCTTGGTATGCGGACTTTGCTAATTATTTAGTGGGTGGTACTCTACCTCCTGACTTGTCCTACGAACAGAAAAAGAAATTCCTTTCTGATGTTAAAAATTATTTCTGGGATGATCCTTTTTTATTTCGTGAGTGTGCAGACGGATTATTTCGCAGGTGTGTTCCCGAATGGGAAGTTCATGTCGTTCTTACCGCTTGTCATACCTCACCTTATGGAGGACATCATGGCCCCACTAAAACGGTGGCTAAGATTAATGAGTCAGGCTTCTATTGGCCTACTATGTTTAAGGATGCTAACACTTTTGTGCAGACTTGTGACTCTTACCAGAGGACTGGCAACATTTCGCGGAGGCATGAGATGCCCCAAACTGGGATTCTTGAAGTAGAAATATTTGATGTTTGGGGTATTGATTATATGGGGTCGTTCCCATCTTCCAATGGGAATTGCTACATACTCGTAGTCGTCGATTATGTGTCCAAGTGGGTCGAGGCCATAGCTTCACCAACAAACGATGCCAAGGTAGTCATCAAGCTCTTCAAGAAGACCATATTTCCGAGGTTTGGTGTTCCACGGGCTATTATTAGTGATGGAGGTACTCACTTCCATGAAAGACAATTGGATAACCTCCTTAAGAAGTATGGTGTATATCACATAACCGGGCTTAGTTACCACCCTCAAACTAGTGGTCAAGTTGAGGTCTCTAATAGGGAAATCAAGGCCATCCTAGAAAAGGTAGTAGCCAAGTCAAGGAAAGATTGGAGTATGAAGCTTGATGACACACTTTGGGCATACCGAACGGCATTCAAGACACCAATTGGTACTTCGCCTTATAGATTAGTTTATGGTAAGGCATGCCATCTTCCCGTGGAGTTGGAATACAAAGCTTTTTGGGCGATCAAGGAGCTTAACATGGACTCTAAGGTCGCGGGTAAGAGAAGACTCCTCCAACTCAATGAGTTAGATGAGTTTAGATTGTCGGCATATGATAGTGCGCGAATCTACAAGGAGAAGACCAAGAAGTGGCATAACAAGAGGATCTTACCAAGAGAGTTTGCACCGGGTGATAAGGTTCTTCTCTTCAATTCTAAATTAAAGATTTTCCCAGGAAAGTTGAGGTCTAGGTGGTCCGGTCCCTTCACTGTCACAAGGGTGAACAAATTTGGCTCGGTAGAGTTGGTCAATGACAAGGGTGAAGAGTTTAAGGTAAATGGTCAACGATTGAAAGTGTATCATGAGGGCGCTACTAGTAGAGATGTGGAGGAAACCCTCCTAACTCCACTTCCAACCTGAGCATCAAGGTGGTAAGAAGGTCGTGCGGGACCTAGATAAACCAGCGCTTTCCGGGAGGCAACCCGTATTTCTTGCTTTCTAGACTAGTTTTCCTTTTTCTTTATTTTTATTTTTATTTTAGAGAGGCGAGGAGAGTGAAATTTTACCTTTTATAAGTGTTTTTGTACAGGTGTAGGTTTGAGAGGTAAAGAGACTTAGAAAAATTTGAAGACGAAAAGAAATCGAAGAAGAAGCTAAGAAAATCCGACTGGGCACAGGCCCGATCGGGCGGAGCTCGCCCGATCAGGCGCGAAAGCGAGGAAAATTTTCAGCTCTTAATTCGCCCGATCGGGCGAGGCTGCCCGATCGAGCGCGCAAATGGAGGTGGAAATTGGAGCTTAATTCGCCCGATCGGGGCAAGGCTGCCTGATCGGGCACGCAAGTGAAGTTAGAAATTCGAGCTTAATTCGCCCGATCGGGCGAGGCTGCCCGATCGGGCGCAAATCGAGTGAAGGAAAAGAAATGTCGGGCGAAACTCGCCCGACCGGGCGAGTTAAAGGGAGAAATTTTACTTCGTATTCTCGCCCGATCGGGCGCGCAACCACACATCTGGAATTCAGAATTTTTGCCCGATCGGGCGCGCCTGTTTTTGGCCGTTCCTTATATCCTTTTCCCTTTTTTCTTTCCTCACTTTCTTCTTCTTTCATCTTCTTCACCACTACTTTCTCTCTCTAAAACCTCCATTTTTACACCTTCAAACTCCCTTATTTTCAAGATCTCCTCCAATTCTTCCATCAAAACTCAAATATTTTTGCATATTCTTAATCCTTTCATCTTTCTCTACAATCTACACTAAATTTCTACCACTTTATCTCAATTTTTATCAAACCCTAAGAGAGAGAAAGCTTCAATTCCTACATTTTTTCACCAAAAAAATGGCTCTCAAAAGATCTAGGACCGTAAGGGGGGAAAGCTCAAGGCAACAAGAGCCTAGGATTGACCCAGAATTGCAAGTTCCGGGATGGGAGAGGGTGGTCATCACCACCCAAGAGCAAAAGCAAAGGATGATCAATCTCACGTCAAGGCAGGTAATTCCTACACGTTTTGTTCATCACCCCACCCTTGCTAAATTAGGAATTGATAAACCCGTAGAAAAGTTGTTTAAAGGAATTGGCATCAGTGGTTTGTTTAACATGCATTATAATACTTATGATTACTTGACTTTGGAATTTATTTCTAGTTTTAATGTCATAAAATCTAATGCTTTTATTTCTCATGTTCAATTTAGATTACTCAATAATGATGTTAGATTGTCTTTGAAAGAATTTGGCAAATTATTTGAGTTAAAATCGGATAGGCCAATTGAACCTCCTCAAGACAACATTGTCGTTGTCTATCAATCCCTTACGGGGGATGCTAACTTGAACCTCCAACATGCCAAGGGCACTTGGATACAACATCCCGTGCCAAAGTTTTGGCAACAGTTTGTTGGCCTTACTATCTTTGGGAGGCATGAACCCGCCAATGTTAGGCGGGATGAGCTAGAACTGTTAGGATCATACATGATACCTAGGAGTGATAAGGTCAACATTGTCCACAAGATGGCCAACCACTTCCAAAGGGTGGCCAATACAGCCGAGGCGGGTAGGTCTAGGGTACCCATTTATTTTGGTGGTCTAGTAACTCACATAGCGGTCAAACACCTTAACTTTGTCCCTAACAACGACGGGAAGGTAGCCGACCCAACTATTATGGACCTACCCTATTTAGGTGTCCTAAATTGGATAAATGTCATGGGAGGTGAGACTTGGTGGGTGATTCAAAGGGAATCGGGTAGAAGGGACAATGCTTTTACTTTGCCCAACCCCACCTTGACCAAATTTGAGAAGGGGAAGCCTTCTTATACTTTTGAGATTAACGGTCAAGGTGAGGTTCAACCACCTCACCCTTCACTACAACCCCACCAATCTCCCCTAGACCACTCCCCTCATCACCATTCACCACACTACCCACCACCTCCACCCTTCACATATGACATTCCCACTTCCTCAACCAACTATAACATTGACCCCAACGCCCCTTATGACTTTTCAGCTTTTAGGAGCCAATTGGATAGGATTGAGATGGGGCAAGGGAGAGTCGAGAGTATGGTTAGGGATTTGGACACTAGAGTTGGGTCTCTAGATAGACTGGTGGGGTATGTGGAGAGGAACGTCGGGAGGGGTTTGTACCCCATGTATGATGATTATGCACGTCGGGGGGCTATTCCCCCCGATTCACTTGTTCCCGATTGGTTCCAATATCCACAAGGTGGATACACGGACCCAAGTGCCTACGGTACCTATGTGGACTACTCATCGGTCCATGGTTATGGGATCGATGTTCCTTTTAGTGGGCTTGGGGGGAATGTAGACCCTAACTACTTTGCAGGTGGTTCGGGTTATGGAGGTGGTGGTTCGAGCCATGGAGGAGCCATTTCTAGCCATGGAGGAGGCTATTCGAGGATGGATGAGGAGTAGGATACACTCCCAAGTCAATGAGGGCATTGCTTGATTTGGCTTGGGGGGTGATCTTTCGCTTGGTAATTCTCTTCCTTTTCTCTTTTTATTTGCTTTCTAATATAGTTTTTATTGCTTTCCTAGTGTAGATTTTATTGCTTTCCTATATGAAAAATACAAAAAAAAATTGAAAAATAAAAAATCCAAAAATACGTTCCAATGAATTGTAAATCACGCTTCCTTGTGCCCCTTATTTGAGAAAATTTGTTTTGATTCTTAGTTATTGATAATGAGCATTGTGGATTTGTTGGTCATGATTTGAATTTTAATTGTTTGGATTCCTAAACATGAGTCAATTTTGCCAACTACTTGTGAATATAGTGCTTGACTAGTTGATTTGGTTAGGAAATGTGTGATAGTTCCATAGTTCCTGGTTTGTCAATGAATTTGAGTATTGGTCTGCAACTATGAGTAGTGTTTCATGACTTATTATTATGCACATGAGGAGGACGAAGGCGTTCATTCTTTTAGGTAGCCTTCAGAGTATTTAGATACATTTGTTCCCTTCTTGCTACCCATGTTGTTGCTTGTGCCCTTTTATTGTTCATTTAACCACATTACAAGCCTTTATGAGCCCCATTGGTTACTAGTCCCAAGCTTGGCTTGGGGGAGCTATTAGTTGGTGAGGTGAGGGAGTTGTGGTGTGCACATTATTTGCACAATGTGGGAATAAAAGAAGAGTGATTGTTCTTTGATTTTTGATTGGAAAATATTGATATGTTGTGTTTCAAAGTTGAAATTTCCAATATGAGTTAAAAAGAAAAAAAGAGCAAAAGAAAAAATTTTAATGCTCAAATGTTCTATTTGAAGGTTGTTCAAGAGAAAGAAAAGAAAAAAAAATTCAAGTTTGAAAAGAAAGAAGAAAAAGAGAATGAGTTCAAAGTTTGTTTTTCACTCAAGTTCTACATTATCATACTTTTATGAGTGAATTTTGTAAGTAATGGGTTTGTTTATGTTGATTGGAGTTGTATTTGGTGGTTTTTGTTGGAGTTAGTTATGTTGTTGGAGATGTATGATCATCATTTATTTTTGATCATGGGTTTGTTAGGATTTGGCTCCCTTAATGCATAGCTTTTCTCTCACATATTCCCAAATTTATCCTACCCTTTACCCTAGCCTTACATTACAAGCTTTAAAGACCTTCCGACCTTGTGCATAGAGTTGTGTAAATGTGAAAGTGTTGTTTATCAATGCAAGTTATGACTTGACATATTTCGAGTCGACTAGTAGGTTGAGCGTTCATTGTTTTAAACACACGAGAGTGTGAGATGGGTGGGCATTGTTCACAAGTAAAGGGGTTGTTTGGAGAGCGATCGAGTACATCTTTTACTCGTCACATAAATGAGAGTTGAGTGTGTGAGCACTAGTCTTGAATTCTATATGCTGTTGTGGTTTGCTCTATTTGACAATTGTTGGGGAGGAAGGGTGATTAGATGAATAAGATTGATTGATGTTGAAACATGTTCATTAGATTTTCCTTGAATCGTTTGTGCTTGATTTGGTTAATGGGGTGAGGCATGTTTTATATGTTCATTGATGAGCTCTTTGCTTAGGGACAAGCAAAGGTTTGGCTTGGGGGAGTTTGATATGTCCATTTTATATAGTAATTTACCCCCGTCCCTTGGTCATAATTAGTAGTGTTTTTGGCTCTTTCGGGCCACTTTTATTACTAATTGGTGTTTTCTAGTGTTTTCGTAGTCTTTGTTGAGTTTTGTAGGAAATTGCGCCTTTGGAGCATTTTCTCGGGTTTTTTATGGAGCGACTACGGGAATTAGAAGAGCACGACCATCTTTGAAGCCCAAGGCCGGCTAGAGTCATCAAGCTGGTGATTAAGGGCTCGGTAATCGGGATTCCGAGGTATTTTGACCGAGTATTCAAGACCCGAAGAGGAAATCCGGATTGGGCGAGGAATCAAGCCCAATCGAAGTCCGAGCCTCAAAGTGAAGCAAGGGCCCGATTGGGCAAGGATTAGCACGATCGGGCGTGGCATGCATGGTGCTGGTGTGTGGCCTATAGCGCGCCCGATCGTGCGAGCATCTAGCTCGATCGGGCGACGCTGCTGAGAAGGAGCGCAAGGAAAAAGGCGCGCCCAATCAGGCGGCCTCTAGCCTGATCGGGTGCATGTTTTTCTCAGAACTGATTAGTTTAATTTTAATTTTTGGTTTTGAGGGAAGTTTAAGTACGAGATTTGTACGTAATTTTAGGATTACCTTCTTTCTTAGATTTTCTCTCTCTACTTAGGATTTTTCTCTCTCTTAATTTCTCTCTCAACTCTTCTTCTTAATTACTTCCATTAATTCAAATTTCCTTTGATAACAACTTCTTCTCCTTTAATTTCAGCTATTTCATTTACTTCTTTGATTATGTTTTATTTTGTTTATTTGATTAGTTTAGTTATGATTATGTGTGAGAAGTTTCATTCTAGGGTTTGTGGGGATCCATAATTAATATGAAGGGATAACTTGTTATTATTGATTATTGGTATTGCATGATAATTTCTTATTGAATTGTTTTAATTCTTTGCAATCAGATTATGAATCGAGCAGATGTAATTTGATTGTGAATGTTTAGCAATATTGAATTGATGAATCGAGCAGATGTTAATTTAATATTAAAGGCTATTTTTAATAGGAACTTAGATCTAGTAAATTGCGAGAGCCTGTTAGATCTATGTTGATTAATAAATTGCGAGATCCTGTTAATCATGTTATTTGTGCAATGTTAATTATAAATTACTTCGTTTTATCCCGGAATATTGATTATTGGTGAACCTGTGACCCTAGGCTTCCTTATTATTGTTTATTTTCTCCCTAAACTTATTCTTCGTAGTATAGAACTTATTCCCAAAAATATTGGTTACTTAGATAATTTAGATTATAATAAATAATTAGAGTAAAAAGACTTGTTTCCCTGTGGAGTTCGACCCTACTTCCCTATCTACTTTAGTTAGAGGACTTAGGTATTTATTTTTTATTAGGGGATACGACTTTACCCTGACAGGCTTGAATCCCAAGCCAAAAGTATCTTTCTTGAGTGCACCAGGATGGCCCCAAAGTTCAGCCATTTTCTTTTTGAGTCCGAGGGTCATTCCAGGGAAATGCCCTTGCTTCTTCATAATGGAATTAACATTGGTATTTGAATAAGGATCAAAGTCGAGATGACACTTCTCCTCTTCTTCGATCATGAGAACATCATCGAGCGAAAACCCCCAGAGATCTTCATCTTCTTCGTCATGTTCAACATGGACGATGGGAGTATCAATAACTTGAATGTGCATGGGGGAGGCATCAATGGTAATTGGAACCCCTCCAACTATGGATTTCACTTTTTGGTGCAACGACGATGGGATCGCCTTTAGCTCATGAAGCCAAGGACGTCCTAAAACAGATTGAAAGAAGCCTTAATTGAAGGAGTTATGTCTTTGATAAGTGCAATTACTAGATATATCAAGGATCACGATTATGGAGATAATTAGTTCATTTTATAGGGTCGTCAATGTTTGGTGCTAGATATGACAATTGATCTTTGGGCTAGCTTAATGGCCCAAAGCCTTATAGAATGGATCCTACAAGGTCACACATAAGAGTATTGGGTTAAACAAGTTAGAGGCCCATTATTGGGCCTCATGAGTACATGACATACCATGTTGATAATTGGGCTTGGATAGTTAGAAGAGTCTAATGGGTTTTGGACTTGACATGGTTTTATTTCTAGATATGATCTATAAATATAAACCATGCCTAGGGTTGCAAGAGACAACAATTGACATACAATGAATTGTCACACAAGCAACCAATTTCCCAAAACCCTAACTCTCTCTCTCTCTACTCGGCCCTCTCTCTCTCTCCTCCCTGTCCGTACGGCCCTCCTCCCCGGGTGGCGCGTGTGGTGGCGCGTGGGTGGTGTTGTGGTGTGTTCGTGGCTCAAATCTCCGTTGAAGGTTGATTGAAGTGTTCAGTCACAACTAACTAGCATTAGTGGAGGTTTAATCCATGCTCGTGGACTAAGTAGAGGAATCACGCTTGGGGTTCTTTATCTCCCATTGTTCTTGCTCGATCGCACGTGGAATCACGCTTCAAAGGTACGATTATATGTTCTTTATGTTTTATGCATTAGATCTTGGGATTAGGTACTGTATGAATATGATTCATGTTTATTTCCGCTGCGTAGTACTGAAGGAGTTCTGTCTTCGATAAGTGCAATTACTAGATATATCAAGGATCACTATTATGAAGATAATAAGTTCGTTCTTTTGGGTCGTCATTATCTGTTGCTAGACTACGATCATTGATCTTTGGGCTAGTCAAATAGTCCAAAGCCCACTAGAATGGATCCTCTGAGGTCACACAACAAAGCTATTGGGTTAAGCAAGTTAGAGGCCCATTTATGGGCCTCATGAACAAGTAACCAATCATGAATTGGATTGGGCTAGTATAGTTAGATTAAAGTTAGGATTTGAGCTTTGTCATGGACTCTTATTTAGAGATGAGATCTATAAATAAAGTCCATGCCTAGGGTTGTATGATACAAAACAATTAACAGTTAATTGTGCACCAAGCAACCAGTCATCCAAAAACCTCTCTCTCTCTGTACCACACGCCTATCCCCTCCCTTCGTAGTGGTTCGTGATTTGTTCGTTGCTCGTTCTACTCCATAGAAGGTCAATTGAAGTGTTCGATTGCAACTAACTAGCATTAGTGGAGGACTTAATCTGTGCCTGTGGACCAAGTAGAGGAATCACGCTTGAGGTTCTTTATCTCCCATTGTTCTTGCTCGATCGCACGTGGAATCACGCTTCAAAGGTATGATTATATGTTCTTTATGTGTTATGCATTAGATCTTGGGATTAGGTACTATATGAATATGATTCATGTTTTTCCGCTGCGTAGTACCTATAATTCACTACAGTGGTATCAGTTAGCCTATTGCATTTACGCATATTGACTATAATTCTTTGATAGTCCACAATTTTAATTCAATTAAGAGGGAGATTAATTTAATTATGGTTCAATTATTATTTTACTGTGATTAAACTTTTGGAATCGATTAAATGTGATTTAATTATGCTCAAATAGCCATGAAGATGACCGTTTTTAGCCCTAATATGTTCGAAAATTTCGAACCCCCTAACCCTAAATTTCGAATTTTTCGAAAATCCTAGCCCTAAAATATGATTTTTGTGCTTGATTTTGATTTAATTGGGTTTATTTTATGATTCATAATTTTAATCGGATTGATTTATGCATAAAAATGTTTTATGTATGATGATCAATTTAATTTTAAAAGTTAAAATTAAATTGGGATTAATTTTATGATGAACCCTAATTTTAAGATTGAATGTTGATTTAATTTTAATTTTTGGATTGATTTGATTTAATTTTAATAAATGTTATTTTATTTAAATTGAAAACTAAAAAAATAAAAAAGTTTTGAGGTCGGCAGCCGCGGCTGATTGGCGCAGCCACGGCGGCTGCCGACCTGGTGGCAGTCCAAGAGGGAGGGAGGGAGGGCGGCGGTCCAAGGTGGCTGTGGGCAGTAGCGTGCAAGCGTTGCACGGCTGCTGCCACGGCTACCAGTGCTGCTGCCACGCTGCTGCCCTTGCGGCAGTGGCTGTTGATGGAAGCCAGTCACCGTGGCTAGCTTCGGCTGGCCAACCACGGTGGCCGATGTGGTGGTACACGATTTTCAAAAAAAAATTATTATTTTATTTTTTAAAAATATTTCAAGATAAATATGATTTATTTTGGATGAGATAAAATATTTTTAAAATATGATCTTTTATTTTGAAAGATAAAATCGGTTTTATTTGGATAAAATCTTTTATTTTAGGATAAAATCAAATATTCAAAAATTGTTATATTTGATATTATCCGTATTTAAAGTTATTAAATTGGTAATTATCCATAATTAAAGTGGTTAATTTTGGATAAGATTTGTTAGGATATTCTGAGCATATTCCAAAAGGATAATAATTGATTTAAATAAAGTGATTATCCCATAATTATTTTTTGATATAATTGATTTAAAATTTTGTGATTGACTAGTAATTAGGATAGAATTTCCTAACTTTGTTAGGATAATCTTTGAGGATAAATATGATTTATCTTTTAAGATTAAAATAAGATTTGATTCTATCTCATGACTAATTTAAAATATATGATATTTATTGATGGTCATGAATAATATATGATATTATCTAATTGGATTAATTAAATTATGAGATATTTAGATTCCATGTTTCCTTAATTATGATCATTCGATGTTGTAGTTTAGGAAAGCATGATGAGTGATTTATTATGTGGCACTTTATAATATATGATATTATTTGCCGCTATATAATGACTAGTATGGCCCAGTAGATTGCTAAATACGATCTGCGCATCGTGATGTATTTTTGTAATCTTAGTACGGTCTACGTACCGGTAAAGTATTTTTGTAATTTATTTTATTTTATTTAATTAGTAGATAGAATAGAATAGTATTACAGGTTGCAGTTAATCCAAGAAGCCCGTGAAGTAAAGGCCCAAAGGAGCAAGGTGGATAAGGTCCATGAAGGTTCAAGTGGGAGCTTTTGCTTTATTAGTTTTCTTAGGATTAGGGGCCATGCTATGTCTTGTTTATGCATTCAGTTTATTATGCATGTTAGATTTTATTCATGTTTTGTGATGATGCGTTAGGGTTCACTAAATAATCACAACATAATAAATCTAGGTCCCAGTAATATTGAGGTAGCTTTTCCAATCAAAAACTCGATGAAACCTTCGATATTTATGATGGGTCATGCTAAAGCTGGGTGTCATATTATATCTTAGGGGAGTGGGGGTAAAACAAATTTTACACTTTTGATTGGTTATACTCAACAAGGTTACCTAAAGAGTTTAGAACCTTGAAGCTAAGGGTAATAATTAAACATGTGATGGTTAATTATTCAACCAAGAATTACAAAGAGTTGTAATCAATAAAGAGCTTACTCACCTTGAAAATGTAATGGTTGATGGTAGGGCTAAAGTCCGGTCAATTATTGCACAAATAAAGGATCTTGGAATCATTTTATTCAATAGGGATCAATTAAATTTAATAAATGTTTTAAAGTTGCCAAAATTAATTCGCTTATGGTACTTTAAATTTTTATTAAACATAATTGAATTTTGCGTTTACTTACAAGTAACATGTCGTTCTAATTTTATTATTATATATAATCTCCTCGATTGAAAATAAAGTTGAGAAACGTTCTCAAAAGGTTAAAAGATAATCCATAAACTTATATTCCAAATTTGCTAAGATGGTTCTAAAAGGCAAGTTTTAGAAATCCATGTCACATGTCTAGAATGGTTTTATTCAAAATGTTTGAGTAAAATGCCAACACATCTTCATTTTGAAAAGTGTTTCAAGGGATACAATGAGATGGGAGGTACAAACCCTCTAAAAGACAAGTATAGAAGTCCAATAAAATCTCTTATCTTCAATATGATTGAATATAAGAAAGTGATTGGAAATCTCTATGATCAAAAGTTTATCAAATAACGCTATTCTTCATCCACTTTATATAAGAGTTAAATAGTTGATTAAACTCTATTATAAATAATGATTGAATAGACTTAGCAAAATCATGAAAAGTGCTTAAAGTAGTTAAGCAAAGCATCATTTTGAACCTAAGAGAAGTGTTCTAAGTGGCTCAAATGGGAAAGGTTTAGGAATATATGAGGATTGCATTAAGAAGTTATAGGCCAAGAAATTCAAACAAGTTGCTACTTCTCAAAACTAGAACTGCTTACTTGCTAAAAGTTGTTATGAACAGCAAATATTTCAAATTAAATGGACCAATTCCAATTGATTAGAAACTACCTCATATAGTTGGAAGGTAAAAGAATGGAAATGTTCCAATTTAAGAAGTATATTATAGAAATTGATTTAGCACATTACTACTTCTTGGACATATGATGTCTTGTTTAGTTCTCTCATTGAGAATGAGGTTGAACTAATTGAAGAAGTATGGCTAAAAGAGAAATAAATCTACAAGTTTAGAAGCAAATGTTGCTACTTCACAAGTAGAGTCTACGAGTCTGGAAGCTAAAGTTGTAACTTTACAAGTAGAGCCTATATTTCACCTTACCTTGTTATTGGCTAGAATTAAATAAATGTTATTCTCTCTTGCCATTATCAAAACACCATTCAATGTTAGTAATGACTATGCATCGAAGATTCAAAAACGTGGAATAAATGTTATTATATGCTTCATTGAGTCATAATGTGTTTTTGAGATTGCTAAATAGGTTCAAAGTTCTATATGATAGAAATTGTTAAACCATTTCTATATATATAAATTGTCTCTAAAATGTCAATTAATTTGAATAAAAATGAACATTGCATGCGGAAGATCCAAAGGATGGACTTTCAATAATATCATTAGATTATGAATCCATTGATATATGTAATTATCATTCTAATTTGAAATTTTGACAAAATCACCATTTAGAGAAATGATGATGTGAACTCAAGGTCGAATACATATTGATGTAAGAAAACCAAAGGTTCAAAGACTAGAGACGCACAATAAAACTTAATTTGTGATATGATCACTATTTATGCTTAGTTGAAGCATGGAAGTGAAAATTTTGAAAAGTTCAAAATGTTCAGTATGAAGTTCAGTATCAACTTGACAAGATATTGCGATATGATCGTAATAATGAGAATTTAAGTCAAGACCTTGATGAACATCCAAGATTTGTGAAATCGTTTTACGACAAACTCCAAAAGAAAACCTTGTGAAGTGTTTATGAAGGGAACTATCAATCTATATGAGATATATTTTGATAATAGATAAAATTACCTATCTTCCAACCATTATTCAGGGAATATACTTTTAAGATAAACTACAAAACTAAACAAACTACATAGGTCAAATCAAATTGTAGCAAAGGCTTCATATGTGATATGGATAAGAAAAGTTCTTATTAAGTCTTTCTACAAAGCAAGGAATAAATATTGTATTAAATCGTTTAATGCACGATCAATTCCTACACAGAGCACGGGGTACTACTACACAAATCATACTTAGCACAAAATGTTTGTTGCTCAAGTAGGTGCCCTTATGGAAATTGTTCCAAAAGGTCAAGTGGGAGTAGTGTAAATCTTGACAGAGTTAGAGAAAAGCAACAAACAAACATGGTTCAAACCATGGTTGGTTCACCCTATGCTAAAAGTGCCTCCTCAAAAAGGCAAGTGGGAGTATAAGAATCTTGAAAAGTTTGAGAGCCTTGAAAGAGTTCAAGAAAAATGATTTCGAAAATCTTGAAGAAATTTGAGAAATAATCGAATCAAAGCAACAATATGAGCATGATTCACCTCATGTTACAAATGACAACGCGTGGTCTCATTAAGTGTAATGAGAATAATAACCATGTGTCGAAGGTAGTACATTCCAAGTGCACATCCTCTATTGTCGTTTCTCATTGAAAACTAAACAAAGTTGTTGTATGAGTTTCAATTGTTGCATCAAACCCACAACGATGACTAGCATATGTAAAACTTAATCAAAGAAATATGATTTCATATTGATTAAGAGTTCTAAAAACATTCATTTTGGAACATGATGATTATGCAAGTAACAAAGATTATTTGACAAGTTATAACTCCAAGTGGTTTAAAAGCCAGGAAATCTGAAATAGATTCTAAGTTTGTAAGCAAGTGTATGACACTTGAATAATTTGCCTAATTGGGTGAGATCCATTATAAGCAAAACAGACAAGAAAAAAAATGTTTTCTAAGTAAGCACAGACTTGTTAAAGGATTCAACTAATTCATAGTATGACTATGACTACGACGAAAACTTTACATTAGTCATGTTGCAAAGATCTATTAAAGATATTTAGTGATTACTACCTTATAAGATTTGGTTGATGGATCTCAAAACACTTTCTTGAAATTGTTCATGAAAGAAGATCTGTATACGATACAATCAGAATGATTTTGAAAACCAATAATCATAGGGATGCATAAAAGATCCTTAATGGATTGAAGTTAGCATCTGGGAGTTAATATTCTTAATTTTGTGAGTTAATCAAATCGTTTGATGTTCTTGTAAAATGAAGAAAAGGGCTTGTGTATACAAGATTTTTAGTGGGAGATATGAAGTCTTCTTGGTCTAGTATAAAGAGCAAATTATTCATTGCTTGAAGAGTCAAGTGATGGGTAGTGCATTTTGTATGAAAAACCTTGAAGAGGATGATGAGTACATTTGGGATTCAAGATCTATAGAGATAGGTCTCGAAGGATGTTTGAGTTTGGTTAAGAAACTTATATTGATAAGATTCTTATAAAGTTCAACGTTATATTGAAAGGAGTTTCAATCCCATATAACATGGCACATTGCTTATGATTCAATACTTTGAGAAAGGTTGATGAAATTAAGGTCTTGAGTGATGATCCTTATGCAGTTTGCAAAGGATGCATCATGCATGTCATGGACTATACTCGTCTATTTGATTCACATATTTTAAGAACAAGTGATGATAGATTTCAATTGAAATCCAATGTTACGTTGAAATACAAATTAGAAATTTCTAAGTTCCTTGTGAAAGGACGAAGGAAAAGTCTTAGTGTATGGAGATGAAAATGATTATAAGATTTAGAAATTGCAAAATTCATGTTTATGAGAATGTCTCATGAACTATACTTACTAAACCCCTTCCATTTCCAAAGCATGAGAAACATGCTAATGAAATTGGATTGAGGCAAATGATGTAATTAGAAGTTGTATTTGTTTTTGAGGAAAAACAAGTTACATGTGTAATACATTCATTTGCAGAATTATGTTTATCAATTGAAACAAAGTTTCAACCTTATTTAATCGTGGTTTCAAGATTAAATAAAATGTCCAAAATAATTATGGATTGATGGGCTCATTAGGTTAATTTATTTAAATAACCTGGTGAATGAAACACCACAGGTGAACAAAATCCATACATTATTCCAGTTCCTAGTCTAGAGTCATTAAAGTGGACATAAATGATCTCTTTAAATGGACTAGCATGTAAGATTGATTGGATAGCGCTGTTTCTTGGGCTATAGGAGCGTAGTGAAGCTCGGTCAATCACATGGGTATGCATGAATGATGCAAGATCGAACTATAGACCTACTTTGAAGCTCAAGTATAGAGCTTCCGGATATATTAGTGGATTCCTTTTACATGAGTGGAACATTGATTTCATTCAATGATTAATGTAACTGTGTACATTCAAACGTCTTCCCGTAACTGGAGATTATAAAGGGTGTTTCCTGGTTATCTCATGATTTGAGTGGGAGCCTTGGTTGCCACAAGATTAGATAGAGTCTACCTATTTAATTAGGAATGTGTCTTGGCCCCTTGAAGAGGAAGAATTCAGAAAATGCATGGCCGTGCTCAAATGCATTACATAGTAATCATTTGTTCTGTGAATCTAACTCAGTTTTTCAAGAAAAGATTTGTAGACTAATATGATCACGACATGAGATGCAATCATATTATCAAATCGACACACATTGACTTAAGGAATTTGAATATTGTGCACTTGTCTCGGACAAGTGGGAGATTGAAGGAGTTCTGTCTTCGATAAGTGCAATTACTAGATATATCAAGGATCACTATTATGGAGATAATAAGTTCGTTCTTTTGGGTCGTCATTATCTGTTGCTAGACTACGATCATTGATCTTTGGGCTAGTCAAATAGTCCAAAGCCCACTAGAATGGATCCTATGAGGTCACACAACAAAGGTATTGGGTTAAGCAAGTTAGAGGCCCATTTATGGGCCTCATGAACAAGTAACCAATCATGAATTGGATTGGGCTAGTATAGTTAGATTAAAGTTAGGATTTGGGCTTTGTCATGGACTCTTATTTAGAGATGAGATCTATAAATAAAGTCCATGCCTAGGGTTGTATGATACAACACAATTAACAGTTAATTGTGCACCAAGAAACCAGTCATCCAAAAACCTCTCTCTCTCTGTACCACACGCCTATCCCCTCCCTTCGTGGTGGTTCGTGATTTGTTTGTTGCTCTTTCAACTCCATAGAAGGTCAATTGAAGTGTTCGATTGCAACTAACTAGCATTAGTGGAGGACTTAATCAGTGTCTGTGGACCAAGTAGAGGAATCACGCTTGAGGTTCTTTATCTCCCATTGTTCTTGCTCGATCGCACGTGGAATCACGCTTCAAAGGTACGATTATGTGTTCTTTATGTGTTATGCATTAGATCTTGGGATTAGGTACTGTATGAATATGATTCATGTTTTTCCGCTGCGTAGTACCTATAATTCACTACAAGTACCTATATAACCCTACATTAATGTCCACTGTTTCGGGGGTTTTTGTCCCTCGGGAGAGTTACAACACTGAAACTGGATTCAACTGAGGATGCCTGTACCTGCAAAGAAAACGGACCGCCGGATGGTCGGTGGTCCGCCTCCGAAGATTAAGTCAGTAAACGTTCGGAGATAAAACGTGCGGAAGTAAAGTTATCTGCTTGGATTCCAAGCTCAGGTAAAGTGAGATAAGTGACGTATTGTCTCGTATTGCGTGTGCAAAATTCTCTCTCTGTCATAAATGACATAATGTCCCTATTTATAGGGTCCTTTTGAAAAGTGTGCCTTCCTAGGATCTGGTGACCTAGGAATTAGGTCACGCCGTTTTGCGGCGCCTCGGGATTTGGGCCTTAGAAGGCCGCCATCCCAGGGCCAATGCCTGAGTGACACGTGTCACTGTGCCCAATGGATTTTGAATCACTTTTTGTGTGACACGTGTCGCCACCTGAATGGTCCCTGCTGGACCTTCAGTCCACGTAGGACGGAGAAGAGTCCACCCTCCACGTGTCATCATTCCATAGGTCCAAATGGCACCTATATGGAGGACACGTGGCACTTTCTGATTGGGCCACCTGGCCGGGTATAAAATACCCAAATCATTTGCCCCTCACAGGGGTCGCGTGCATTGCACGTGACTCCTGTGACAGGTGTCAGTATCTGAGTGGTCAGATTCAAAAATTTACTGGAGGGAAAAAATTAGGGTTTTACCCTCCTATAAATAGTAAGGTTTGACCCCCCCTCTTGGATTCACACCTTGGCGAATATCTAGAGAATCTTGGACTTTTTGACTTAAAGAATCTCAAAATTCCCTAAGCGTTTTTCAAGCATCCGACACTCGGCTACCAGTTCGACTGTTCTTTAGTCAATCAGGCGTCTTTCTCCCTTCTTCTAAAGGTAACGCCTATATTTTCTTTTTACTCTTCATTTTTTCTTTGTTTTCGAAAAAATGGCTCCCCAATTGCATGCGGCACGGCGTAGGATAGTGATCAGCCAGTCACCGGGGACGGCTGAATCTAGAACTAGCAGTGCCGAATGCTTGGCCAAAGACCCTGCTTTGTGAACTTCTCCGAATCCGACCGTTTCCGTGTCTGTGCAGGACACTATGGCCAGAATCAAAAGAACAGCAAGGCAGTGTAGCTCCGATGGAGTTTTCTACCATTCGGATGGGTCGACTGTTTTTTCAGACGGCTCAATAAGAGTGCCTTGAAGTGAGATGTCGGAACACCCTGACAGCCCTTCCTATCTTCCTCCTACCCCCACTTATTACCATTCGCCCACATCTAGTGGAACTCCTAGTGATGGAATCCTGGGGGAGGCGGATGAAGAATATCAACCCGGGCCTTCTGGACAGGCGCCGGAAGAGAGTCTAGGGGAGGACCCCGCTGGCACCAGTCGGCGGTCCCTTAGCTCTGATGAGAGCTCTGATGACGAGTCGACCTCGTCATCTTCTTCAGAGAATGCCTCCGTAACTTCAGAGGAGGCTAGATCAAACATAGATTATGCCAGAGAGTCCCTAGCAGTGGATAGGGGGGAAAGCTGGGCCGAGCCGAGTGCTTCCAGGCGCTTAGAGAGAGCCCCCTACTATCAGCATGTTCCGCCAGGCAGGCGGAGCGCCATGGCGTCCGGCCTTGCCAATTTTAGGCGCAAGGTCGTCCTAGGCTATGGCTATACTTTGTCGGTCCCTAACGAGGGCAACACCATAACCTGGCCGAGCCTGGCCAGCTATCAAGACAAAGCATTCGGCTGCTATGAAGCGGCCTTCCAAGCTGGCCTCCGCTTCCCTCTCCATCCGGCCGTGGAGAGGATCTTGGACGGATACCAACTGGGTATCTGGCAACTTGTACCCAACTCCTGGATCAATATTCTGGGGTACGTTGCCGCCTGTGAGATGCTGCAGGTGGAGGCGAGCTTTGAAGCGTTCGCCCACATGCACTATCTGAGCAGGGCGCCTGCTAGGGGCGGTGAAGGCTGGTACACCTTGACCACTTGCAAGGGGTACATGATGGCTGTTGGCAAAGAGAACAAGTGGAAAGACTGGAGGACTAAGTTTTACATAGTCAAGTCTGTCGATAGCCGCCTGAACCAAAAGTATAACAGGTGGAATAAGGATTCACCTCTCCTAGCAGGCAGGAGCGCATTGCCGCCTATTCCCAGGCGGGCAAAGGAGGAGATCATGGACGCGGGGTTGTTTACCGTGTCCGTGTGGACGAATGATGAGGGGGACAAGGAGGTCACCCCTCAATGCTATCTCCCTTTGTACAAGTGGTTTGAAGAAGGGACATTCTTAGCCGCCTGTGGGCTAAGTTCTGAGATGCCGAGAGGTAGTCGGCCGTCTATTTTTTATGCAATTTACTTCTGCTTTTCAGTACTTGTTTAATGATGCTAGTCACTTGTTCATTTTTGCAGACAAAGCAATGGAAAAGCTCTCGGCCACAAGGAAGCCGGCTGTATCTGCTGCTCGATACAGGTCGAATGTCTTAAACAGGGCAGAAGTAACCACTCACACCAAAGTGGATGAGCAGAAAACTGGCGGCACCTCCAAGGTAGAAAATTGTTATACTTTCATTTCTGACCAATATTAAATTTGCCCGAATGATTTCTAACTTGCGTTTATCTTGTGTTGATGTAGGGTGCGCCTTCCAAATCTCCTTCAAAACCATCCGACCCTAAAATCCAAAAGACTAGGGCGGGTGATGTGAGCGTATCCGGCAAGGGCGGCCGGAAGCACATTGCTCATAGGCCCAAGAAGGGCCCAGACGCCTCTTCTCTCGATGCTGAAAAGGAGATCAGCAAACCGGATGCCCAGAGGGCATCGAAGGGTGGCTTTAAGCAACCCACCACTGCTGTCGGCTCAGCAGGAGAGAAGAGGAGCCTGGGGAGAGAGGAGGAACAGAAGGACGACGGTAAAATCCATTCGCCCCTATTGTTCTTCCATTTAGATGTACTTGAGTTATTTTTCTAACTTTCTCTCCTTCTCAGTTCCTGTGCAGAGGCCGACTGTAGTCCAGATGGCCAAGTCCATGCTGAG
Organism: Chenopodium album; assembly: GCF_948465745.1. Taxonomy (NCBI): domain Eukaryota; kingdom Viridiplantae; phylum Streptophyta; class Magnoliopsida; order Caryophyllales; family Amaranthaceae; genus Chenopodium; species Chenopodium album. The sequence continues at coordinate 64,508,717 of NC_137835.1, forward strand.
GGCGGTTGATCCTGACGACAAGGCGTCTGTCAGAGGAGTCGGCACCCTTGACTTGGATGGCATCTTGGGGAACCTCTGCGAGGTATGAGTCTTAGCTCAAGCAAAAAAAAAAATTTTTATTAAGCATTATTTCTTTTTCCGCCTGGTTTTAACCATTCGGCTCTTTTGCAGGCCATGCTGCGCGTCCAAGGGCTCAGGCAACCCCTCAAGGAGAAATCCAAAGAGGTAACAGTCGCTAAAGCTCGGGCCGAGTCCGCCTTGGATCGAGCTCAATTTGACATTGCTCAGAATGAGTATCTGACGCTTGATATGATGTATTCGCAGGCGGAAGCCAATATGCAGGTGAAGAAGGACCTGGACTCGGCCCGCCTGCGCATCACTTCCCTTAAGAAAGAGATTACAACTCTTAAGGAGAAGCTCGAGCCTCTTCAAGATGCCAAAGAAGAGGCCGAGAGAGCCAAGCAGAAGGTGGGCCGCCTGGAGCAGCGCCTCAGCAACCAGGAGCATCAGCTGAAGTCCAAGTTTGAGTCCGTGGCTGATCAAGAGAGAGAGGCTCTTGTTAAGCAAATGATGAGCGATTATGAAGCCATCATGCGGGACACTTGGGCGGCTGTACAGCCGGACTCGGACTATCAGCTTTGGAAATCCAAATTTGACGAAGCCAGCAAAGCATTCGACGCTCGCCTTATTGAAGAGGCTGAGAATGCTGAGGCCGAGGAAAGTTCTGGGTCTGACTCTTCTGGGGAGTCGTCCTCTGGTGGCGAGGAGGAGGATCAGGCGGAGGAGCAAGAGAAAAAGGATGAAGAGCAGCCGAAGGACGACAGGCCGGCTGCCACTGAAGAGGCTCTCCCCTGATCACTTAAGCTTTTATGCTTTTCTGCGGCCGAATGGCCATGTACTTTTCTTTTCCGGCCTGTGTGCCGAGTATTTGTATTTTTACCGACCGAGGGGTCGGGTAATTTGACAATCTTTCTGGCTTTGCCAGATGACAACCTTAACCAATCGTTAGGTGACGATTGGTCTTTTTAATTTGAATCATTCGGCCATTTGGCTGAAGTTATCCATATTGTTGTCCTTTGTATTTTGAATTTTTCATTTCATGTTTTTGGCCAAGTATTATAACCTGTATACCATGCGAATGTTCTTGCCCCTGGACGGATGTCGAGTGGTTTCGGTTTATTGGATTGATTGGCTTAGAAATTTTTGATACTTGGAAGAGTATGCATGGTTTCTAAGTCAATCAATCACTATGGTGATTGCCCCAAACCACGCGGCAGACGTCCATCCAGCATTGGCAAACATAAAGTGTTCATTCGGCCATTGGCTCGAACTAACTCAAATTTCCAACTTAGCTAATTTGCTAAGGGTAAACCTCCGCTTGTTCTGCCCCATAAGCAAAAACAAGCGCCTCCGGCCATAGGCCTCTTTGAGATAAAATGCTAAGTTTGTAACTTAACCAATTTCCTTTAAAAATAATTGTCCGCCTGTCTTGCCCCATGGGCAAGGATCAGGCGTCATCCGGCCGATAGCCTCAATAAGTGTTACGTAGTTAACTTAACTTGTATATTAATCAAATATTCCGCCTGTTTTGCCCCTGAGCAATAACAGGCGCATCCGGCTTTATGCCTTGCTTAGCCTCTACTTATGAAACAGTGACCATTTCTGAACTGCGCTAGATAGAAAATTCAGGTCTTTTAGATTTCATTTTCGATTAAAACAAACTACTGCGAATGCTGCCTTAGCATTCGGTAGGGCCGCTTGATATATTCGTAGAGCAATGTGCCACCCAAATGGGAGATGCTTCTCCTCGACGAATTCGCCCAAATGGACGTCGTCGGTTATCTGACTCATGTTGGAGCAGACTGTGACCATTCGGTCTCTTTTTGTTTATTAACATCCGGCCATGGGCCTCATCATGATTTTATCTGGCCTTAGGCCTCTTAAATGATTAAGTAAATATTCGTCAAGTGTTGGTGTAAACTTGATGAATTTCGTAGGAACGACTGTTCTACAACAATCGGTTCCTTCAGAAGGATTGGAATGTCTGCTGTTGAGACAAACGCTCTACAAACGTATTGGCCGTCTGTATTGTATACAGGCGACACTAAGAGCTTAAATAAAAAGACAAGTTGGGAAATGAAGGCATATTCTCATTAACAATACGTGAGATTTACAAAATTGAGGTTTTTACTACGTACTTAGAAGTAGTACTTTTTCAAGTTGTCTACATTCCAAGTTCTGGGCAGCTGCCTGCCGTCTGGGTTTTCCAGGCGGTAGGTGCCGTCACTTACTTCCTCATAGATTCGGTAGGGGCCTTCCCAATTTGGGGTTAGCTTTCCCTGTTCGTTCGTCCTACCGACTGCCTCCATTTTCCGTAGCACAAAGTCCCCCACTTTGAGAGGACGCTTGTGTACTCTTTTGTTGTATGCCCGAGTCATTCTCAGACGGTATATCTCATGACGCAAGGCAGCATTGCCCCTGCGCTCTGGAAGTGAGTCCAATGCTAGGCGCATGGCCTCCCAATTCGCCTCTTCATCATACAACATGATTCGAAGGGTCGGCTCATAGTGCTCAATGGGCAGAACAACTTCTGCACCATACACCATTAAGAATGGGGTTTCTCCCGTTGCCCCTTTAGCAGTCGTTCTAATGGACCAAAGGACGTGTGGTAATTCATCCGCCCAAAGGCCACCAGCCCGCTCAATTTTCTTTTTAATCCCGTCTGAGATTAACTTGTTGAAGGCTTCGACCTGGCCGTTTGCTTGCGGCCGGCCGACTGATGCGAAGAAGCTTGAGACCCCCTGGTCTCCCAGCCAAGTCTTGAGTTGAGGCGTCTCAAATTGAGGACCATTGTCAAAAACCATAGACATGGGCACCCCGAAACGAGTGATTATGTTCCTCCAGATAAAGGAAATGACATCTTTAGTCTTGATGTTTTTGACTGCCTCAGCCTCTACCCACTTGGTAAAGTAATCCACAGCCACTAATATATAGCGCTTGCCGCCTGGTACAGTTGTATATGGCCCCAGAATGTCCATACCCCATTTGGCAAAGGGTATTGGGCTGTGGATGGCCGTCAGGTCTGTAGCCGGACGATGGATGAGCTTGCCAAACTTTTGGCACTTGTCACATTTTTTCACCATTTCCATGGCATCCGACTCCAGAGTTGGCCAAAATTAAAGCCGCCTGGCCTTGGCCGCGAGGGATCTGCCGCCTATATGGGAGGCGCAGAATCCCGAATGCAACTCTTCGAGAACTTCCTTCCCCTTTTCAAGGATAACACACTTCAACAGGGGTTTCAAAAAGCCAGCCCTGAAGAGCTCTCCTTGTCGCAACTCAAAGTTAGCTGCTCGTTTTTTTAGAACAGCCGCCTCCCGTGGTGAGTCAGGGAGCGTGCCGTCTGCAAGATAGGTCCGGATGCTGTCCATCCAGGTTGAGCTTCGGTTAAGAATTCCAATGGGGTCTTCCTCAGATATACTTCTTTTTTCCATGACATCCCAGAAGACTGACCGAGGCGTTTCACAGGAGGCGGATGATGCCAACTTGGACAGAGCATCCGCCTGATTGTTTGAAGACCTGGGCACCTGAGTTAGATGAAATTCTTCAAGTGACCCAACTTCACTCTTGACCGCCTGCAAAGATTTTATCATGGCCGGATGAGTGGCCTCGTACGTTCCATTAACTTGGAGTACAACTAGTTGAGAATCAGAGCAGGCGGATATCTTCTTCGCCCCTGCCGCCTTGCAATACCGGATGCCGGCCAGCAGGGCCTCATACTCGGCCTCATTATTAGAGACCTGAAACTTGAACCGTAGTGCGTATTAGTACTTATCTCCTTCAGGAGATTGACAGATAATCCCCGCACCACAGCCATTCACAGTGGAGCTCCCATCCACATACACTTTCCAGACCTGGTCCGTATTCTCCGGAACAACCGGCCTTATCATTTCGACAATAAAGTCAGCGAATGCTTGTCCCTTTATTACCTTCCTTGATTCATAAGTGATTTCTAATCCTTGTATTTCAATCGCCCATTTGAGCATTCGTCCAGAAGACTCCAAGGTTGTGAGTGGCCGTTTGATCGGTTGGTCAGTATAGACCTCTACCGCATGCGCCAAGAATTAAGGTTTAAGCTTCTTGATGGCCATGTAAAGGGCAAGGCCGAATTTCTCAACCATGGGGTACCGAAGCTCCGCATTTCTCAAAACATGGCTTATGAAATACACCGGGAGCTGGATGTCGTCTCTTTCAGCTAAGAGGACAGCACTGAGGGCATGATCAGAGACGGCTAAGTACATGAAGAGCTTCTCTTTAGGCAAAGGGCTGACAAGCCTCGGCAAAGAGTGCAGATGAGTTTTTAGCCTTTGAAAGGCCGCCTCTGCATCATCCCCCCATTCAAAGTTTGTCTTCTTTTTGATTGCCTGGAAAAAGTAGAGACACTTGTCACCTGAACGGCTGAGGAATCTCCCCAGGGCCGCCAGACAACCTGTTAGTTTTTGCACTTCCTTCACAGTACGGGGCGACTGCATGTCGATTACCGCCTGTATTTTTTCAGGGTTGGCCTCTATTCCTCTTTGGTCAATCAAAAATCCGAGAAACTTCCCAGACTCAACACCAAAGACACACTTTTTTGGGTTAAGCATGACCTTGTGCCGCCTGAGTGTGGCGAATGTTTCTCGGAGATCAGCAAGGTGATCCGCCTGCTGTTTGGATTTGACTATCATATCATCAATGTACGCCTCTACGTTCCTTCCGATTTGATTAATGAAGACCGTATTAATCATTCGTTGGAAGGTAGCAGGCGCATTCTTCAAACCAAACGGCATCACCGTATAACAGAACAACCCCTGATCAGTGACGAATGTCGTCTTTTCTTGATCTTTTTTCCACAGGGGGATCTGATGGAAACCTGAATAGGCGTCCATGAAACTCATCAGGGCATGTCCGGCTGTTGAGTCGACCAGACTGTCGATCTTAGGCAGTGGATAGCTATCCTTTGGACATGCCTTGTTGAGGTCTGTGTAATCAACACACATCCGCCAAGTTCCATTCGGCTTTTTAACTAACACAATGTTAGCTACCCACTCAGGAAAGTTGCACGGTCGAATGAACTTGGCATCTAACAGCTTTTTTACTTCGGCAGCTGCCGCCTGACTTCTTTCTTCGCCGTGGTTTCTTTTCTTTTGCCGGATGGGCTTCTTTTTAGGATCCACGGCGAGTTTGTGGACATCGAGATCCGGGCTGATGCCTGGAATCTCTTCCACTTCAAAGGCAAAGATGTCTTTGAATTCCTTGAGCAGCTGGTGAAGGTTTTCACCCAACTTGGCAAAGGCAATCGTCCCCACCTTAACAGTCCGCTCTGGACGGCTATCATCCAGAGGGATATCAATGTGCTCTTCAGTAGGCTGGGGACGAAGATCATCCGACCTTTCCCCGGTCAGTGATTGCTATTGCTTTTCTTTTTTGACCACCACCAGCTGATCAGTATTTCTTTTCTTTCCGGCTGGTGGGGCCGACTGTTCTTCCTCGACATCGTCGAGGTCAATCATTTGCTCGCCCCGGCCGGATGCTGCGGCCGCAGGCTTAACGTCCGAGAGATAACACTCTCAAGCCGTCTTTTGGTCCCCATTAAGGGAACCAACTGTTCCATCATCCTTCTCATCATACTTGAGTAGCATGAGAGCAGGGATGATGACGGCCTTACACTCATTAAGAGTGGGTCGGCCAAAGATGAGGTTGTAAGCCGTGAGCTCTTCAACCACTAGGAAACGGATGGTCATGTGCCGACCGTCTCCCCTGCTTCCCAGGCGGACAGGTAGGTCAATTCGTCTGACTGGGTGCACAAGTCCTCCCCCAAACCCAACTAAGGTGTGGGTGACCTCCATCATGCTATCCGGTTTGTACTTGAGATTGGACAAGCATTTGAGGCTGATGAGGTCAGAGGAACTTCCTGTGTCAATCAGAATTCGGCCAACCAGCTGGTTGGCGACTTTACACTCAATGACAACAGGGTCATCATGCGGCCGACGGACTTTGCCTCTGTCCTGTTCGGTGATGACAACTTTAGGGAAGGTGGATGTGCTAGCTGTATCCCCCTCCTCAAAAGAATTGACCATCTTTCTCAGATGGTCCTTGGTACCCCGAATGGTCGGGCCACCACCGGCAAATCCGCCTGCTATGGTATACACCGGTTCTTCATCAGTTTCGGTACTCACAGCAGGCTGGGGAGTCTTTTTCTTGGACTGCCCCGGATTTGCTTTTGAAGTCACTTTGGACTTCACATAGGACTTCAGCTGTCCTTTGTCGGCCAGACGGTCGAGCTCCCGCTTGAGACTAAAGCAGTCGTTCGTGTCATGGCCAACATCCTCATGGAAATGGCAATGCTTGTTCTTGTTCCGATTTTTTGCGGAACCTTTCATAGCAGTCGGCTTTTCAAGAGTTAGCCGATCCTTAATTTCCAAAAGGATGGAGCAGCAGTCCTTGTGGAATTCGTACCTTGGAACGTACGGTTTCCACTCTTTTTTCTTCTTCTGGGCCGGTTGATCAGAGTTATCAATGGCCCCGACTTGCTTTTTCTTTTTGCTCTCTTCTGGCTTAGGAGCCGGCTGAGCAGACCGAGTCTCTTTCTGCCGGTCGGACTTCTTATGGTCCGAGTGCTTATTGGAGGAGCAGAGTTCGGTCGCCTGTATGTAGGCTTCCGCCTCTCGCAAGGCTCCTTGTAGGGTAAAGATTTGTTTGCGGACGAGTTCGTACTTAAAAGTAGACCCGTCCTTCAGACCCTTAAAGAAGTCTGTGAAGGCGACCTCATCAGACAGCCCATGAATCTGGATTCGGACCAAATTGAACCGCCTGACGTAGGATCGCAAACCTTCTCTATCTCCCTGCTGTACATTGCCCAAGTCAAGACTTGTCTTTTTGGCAGGGATGTTCATAGAGAAGTTTGATGCAAACAAGAACGCAAGCGTCTTGAAGCTATTTATGCAGCCAGCCGGCAGGTTGCCAAACCACTTCTGGGCTATGCCCTTCAGGGTGGCTGGAAAGCAACGACACCATGCGGCATCATCCAACCCCTATAAATACATGAGGTGGGTGTATGCTAGCAGGTGGTCTTCTGGGTTGGAGGTCCCGTCATAGGCTCCAACCAGAACGTTTTTAACTTTAGCCGGCTGTACGGCTTCAGTTATTTCCCTGGAGAAAGCAGAGGGTTGATCTCCAAGGTGTTGCAGCCTAAGCTGCCAGTCCATCGGCTGATAGCCGTATACCGCCTGTCCCCCGTAGAGGGTAGGCTGCATGTAAGGTACTACTGGCGCCTGGTACAGTGGCGGTGCCATGTACTGGGCGGATTGAATCACATGAGGCCCAGACTGAACCCTTTGGCTGCTTGCTGGGGTCTCATGTACAGACTGGGAACACCTCACAGAGGTATTCCGAAAGCTATCATGATAAGTCGACGTTGAAGCCGACTCTGATAGCTGAGTTCTCTTCTCCTCGATGTATTGCCAAGCGTCGGAGAACGTCTTCTTGCTGCCATCCGGCTGTACATGCCGGATGGGCTTTCTTGTGCTCGTTTCTGGGAAACGGAAACGAGTGAGATCAAATTGGGGTCGGGCCTTCTCCTTAAGGGCAGGATGAGGAGTCGGCTGATGGTCCCTGACCGACTTCTGTTTGCCAGCTTGGGCTGGCTTCTTGGCTAACTGCTCCTTTCTAGGGGCAGGCGACTTCTTAGAGGCCAGCTGCTTGATTTCACCCCTGAGGCTGCTCAGGAGTGACATTAGCTCATCCCGAGTGACGGGAGTTGATCCTGCCGCCTGGGAAGGATCAATCGGCCGCCCCGAAGGCTTCTTTGGCTGACCAGCAGTTTTGCTTGGTCCTGCCTGAACATGGGGACGCTCTCGCCGTTCCTTACTACGGATGCGTTTAGAGATGAGGGATCCATTTGGATCCACATAGGTTTCGACATCAGCGTCGTCACCTGAGTCATGGTCCGTTTGGACCAGTACATCATTTGGAGGCCGAATGGCCTCCGGATTTGGTACAGGTTCTTGTGAAGCCATTTCAGAGGTACTCTCCCCACAGACGGCGCCAAATGTTTCGGGGGTTTTTGTCCCTCGGGAGAGTTACAACACTGAAACTGGATTCAACTGAGGATGCCTGTACCTGCAAAGCAAACGGACCGCCGGATGGTCGGTGGTCCGCCTCCGAAGATTAAGTCAGTAAACGTTCGGAGATAAAACGTGCGAAAGTAAAGTTATCTGCTTGGATTCCAAGCTCGGGTAAAGTGAGATAAGTGACGTATTGTCTCGTATTGCGTGTGCAAAATTCTCTCTCTGTCATAAATGACATAATGTCCCTATTTATAGGGTCCTTTTGAAAAGTGTGCCTTCCTAGGATCTGGTGACCTAGGAATTAGGTCACGCCGTTTTGCGGCGCCTCGGGATTTGGGCCTTAGAAGGCCGCCATCCCAGGGCCAATGCCTGAGTGACACGTGTCACTATGCCCAATGGATTTTGAAGCACTTTTTATGTGACACGTGTCGCCACCTGAATGGTCCCTGCTGGACCTTCAGTCCACGTAGGACGGAGAAGAGTCCACCCTCCACGTGTCATCATTCCATAGGTCCAAATGGCACCTATATGGAGGACACGTGGCACTTTCTGATTGGGCCACCTGGCCGGGTATAAAATACCCAAATCATCCACCACCTGGAACTTGGTGCGACGTTCAATGGCTCCAGTAGTTATGTTTAGCATGATAGTACCCACAGCTTGACGGCGAGTATTATCATAAGCACGAATCCCTTGAGTAGAGGGAGTCAATTCTTCATTTTTTATGCCCAACTTCTTTGCAGTGCGGAGTGGGCATACATTGATTGCAGAGCCATTATCAACCAGGCTCATAGGAACATTCATTTGTCTACACACCACAGTGAGATGTAAGGCCTTGTTATGTTGGTCCCCTTCCGGGGGCAGATCCTTGTCAAAAAAGGAAATCAAATTGCTAGTACTTGGCAATTCATTAGTGAGAAAGTTGACCAGTCATTGAGGAGTCATATCATCATCAACTCCTATTTTCACCAGAGCATTCATCAGAGCCTTTCTATGCTCGTGAGAGATGGCCAAAAGCTTCCATACATTCATTTCCACCTTGGTCTTTTGTAATTGTTTGACCACATCGTTGTTCACATGGTCGATGGGATCAACTATTGGTTGTGATTGCGGTGGAGGTGGAGGTGGACTAGGTTGTTGCAACCGTCCACTTCTGGTGAGAACCTTGACCTCAAGGTCTCCCCAAACATCTTCACTTGTGCCAAGAGACGAACAGGCTATATCTTTGAGATAGACACCTTCATCGTCACTATCCCAAATTCCATTTACTTCTTCATAGTTCGAGATGAATACAACTTCCGGCAGAGGCTCATTCACAGGTTGAATGAGTATTGACGGATCAAAGGAGACTTCATCTCCCATGATATACAAAGCATCAGAAAGAGGACATGTTTGAATGTTAGGCTTCTTGCCCCTGGAGGGACAAGAAGTTGATTAGCGTCAATCAGGTCTTGGATCGCATCTTTCAACCTCCAACACTTATCAGTATTATGACCCTTGCCTTGATGAAACTTGCAATGAGCATTGGGGTCATAGCTAGCAGTTATGTTCTCTGGTCGAGGTTCTGGAAAAGGTCTAATTGGCATAATCAGTCCTTGACTATGCAAGCGATCAAAAGTAGCATCATAAGTCATTCCCAAAGGCGTGTAAACCCTCCTTTGCCTTTGGAATCTTTGAGGGGGAGCGTTAAGAGCCAACACATCATTGATATTGATATTTTTGGTAGCATTATTGGGCTTAGAAGACGAAGAAGGAGTGTCGTTCTTCTTGTTTTTCCAAGTGCTGTTATTATTGTTGCTACCAGCAGTCTTCATCAGTTCATCTTCGATATTGATTCCAATATCGTACACAGCTTTGAAGGTACTCAAAGGCAGAAACTTTAAGTGTTGCTTGTACTTATGAGTCAAATTTGCAATAAACAGGCGAACCATCTCTTTTTCCTTGGGAGGATCCACCAAGAGCACAGCTGTTTCCCTCCACCTGCTTAGGTAAGTTGTGAAGCCTTCATTCTCCTTCTGTTTGAGAATGGAGAGTTCACGTTCAGAAGTCTTGGTTTGGATGTTACACTTGTAACGATTCATGAAGCGTTCAGTAATGTCCTCCCAGGTCACAACATGTTTGGATTCCAGAGAGTAGAACCATTGTTGACAGGCATGCTCCAAGGAAAGATGGAACACAGTAGGGAAGAGTGTCACATCTACTCCCTTAAGAGCCATGGTCGCAGAAAAGGCCTTCAAGTGGAAAAGCGGATTATCAGTAGGCTTGAACTTGGGAATGTCCGCAGTGGAAAACTTCTCAGGAAGTTTGTCCCTTATGGACGAAGAGGTGACAGGTTGCTCCACATAAGTGAACTCTTCAGAGATCTTACACATCTATTCCTTAATCTTGTCCATTGCAGCGGCCGTGACATTGTTTTGATTGTCTTGCTCTACCGTGTTGACTCTAGTGGTGAGTGTTTGCATCATGTTAGACAACATCTCAATTGTCTTGTTGATGTTCTCGATATCTTCCTTAGTAGCCATTGGTTGAAAGTAGACTAGAGATGGATCTTGTGGAGATGATTGTGGTGGTTTCCTTGTGTGCCTCTTTAGTATAAGAGGTTGTTGAGGTATTGACTCAAACCGTAACAATCTACCCCTGCTTCTTGACCAAGTGTTGTGACACCGAAACAAACACACCTTTAATGACCAAACTTAACCTTAACCTATCCGGAAATAATTAAAAAAATAATAAAAAAAAATATTATTTTGAAATTTGAAATTCACTTTATTATTTTTTTAAAAAAAAAAGTATATGGGAGGATACCATCCGACTTACTCCGAAAAAAAAACGACACAAAAAAAACGACACAAGACTACCCTAAAATACGGTCATGAAATGGTGCACGACTAACGGAAAAAGTGTGTGAACACGACATGTGAGTGATTAAGTGAAGGTTATAGACACGTGTTATGACCGCACAGCTAGACAGGATACCAAAACAGACATACGAACCCATAAGCATGCACAAAGACAAAAAAAAAGCTGACTGGACAAACCTCCTAGGCACCGTGTCACGGTGCTGGCTGTCGTGACACGGTACAGAGCACCGTCAGACGAAGCAATGCGCCGTGCCACGACATTGTACACCGTAGCGCGACAGACCTGTCGTGACACGATGCGCAATTCCAGGCCTAAATTTGTGTAATTTCCATATTTTAATCAATTTTAGTCCGTACTATTTACTATGTGGAAATAAAAACCCTCGGTCATGGGTTAAACAAAAAGAGCAAACACATGAGGGCTAGCACCAAACAAACCATTTAGCATTTAGTCACGATGATGTAAAAAGAGTTCGCAACCTAAGGTCAAGATCTATGTTCAACTATTGGTCAAGCTTTGGGTGTCAAAAGGGTACCATGGTTAAGAGTTTGGACGCGTTAGCAAGGCAGCCTCCCTTGAGGGTGTATGCCAACGGGCGGCTCCGCGAGTTCATGATGAAATCGAACTCGACTCCATGGTTTGGGTGGATTTAATAACTCGGATGAACCCTTAATGCCATGAGCATTTTTGAGTTGATAGAGCTTAAATCCCCCGGGGCTAAGACGCATGTAGAACGCACACGTTTTTTCAGAAAAATCGAAGGAAGTTGACTGTGAGAAGAGAAAATAAGCCACCGGACTGATTTTAGGACTGTCGTGACACGGAAAATAGCACCGTGCCATGGTTCAGCCCACCGTCAGACGGTGAACTGCACCGTGACACGGCAGATTCTTTCGTGGCACGAGATTCAGAAAATCTGACTGGTGCCCTGTTTTCCTTCGTACGCAACCAAGTAATTCAATTTTTCCTACGGGACAGACCTAAATGCGACGTTAAAACGTCTATGCTTATGCAAAAAATGCCAAATTAATCATAGGAATATTTTTCAAGAATCTTTAAAGTCTCATTCACTCATCTGATCGATAAATAACCAAGAATCCTCCCCAGTGGAGTCGCAAAATTGTAGGCGTCGCTCGAAGTGTGCCTACGTTAAAAGCATGTGTGAATATGCTTGGCACTCATAGGAAGTGGGAATTGACATAATACGATTAGGGACAAAGCAAAGTAGGGAGCCGCCAACAAGTGTTTAAGGAACTTGTAAACCGTTCACGGATCATAAAAGGCAACCACGAAAAGGGAAAACGATAGACAACAACGATTGACCCATGAAGGTTACACCCCATTAATAATCCATGAGATTACTAACTCCATATGGTTTGGAACCACGAAAGGAGGATCGGGAATGATGGTACGAAGTGAGTCACGGAGTCACATTCGCTCGTATTGGCCTCTACTCGATTCTTATAGTGAAAAGTGATTCCTGCGATCTCAAAGGCATACAAACAAAATATTCAATTTGCTCCAAACTATTATTAAGCTAAATTGGTTTAATATTAATGCAACATATAATGCTAAAATATTTGTGATCACTTGAATTAATAATAAGATTAAAAAGGAACCTAAACCGGTTGTCCAATTTATCTTATTAGGTGTGATTTTCAATTACATATTCCCTTCAAACATGCAATATGGTGATCATAAATAATAATAGAGTAAACATTAATATTGGAAGCAATAATTTAATAATAAATCCAACAATAAAAATCGTTAGAAAAATAATAGAAATAAAAGGAACATAATTCTTACTTTGATTCTCTTTGCTTGTAACTATAAAATAATAAACGAGTTAGTAACTTCAAGGAAATAATAATAAAACGATAATAAATTAAATTAAATTGATTTGGGGCCAAACCCTCAAGCAGTTCTACCTTTCACGCCTTGGCTTTAGGACAGAACCACGATTAAAGTATGAACTCCTTGGAGTGCTTGAAGAAGGAATCTTGAAAGAAAAAGGGTAGGCTAGTGTTTAGGCTAGAGCATAGAGGAGAGAAAAAAATAGAGAATTAATTGATGCCCCGTACATCAGAAATGAGGGGGTATTTATAGAAAATATGTGATGAGGGAACACACGAAACCCTAAAAAGATAAAAAAATAAAAACCTAAAATATTGCACCGCAACACGGCAAAGGGCACCGTGACACGGTGCCTGGCACCGTCAGATGGGACAGTTTCCCGTGACACGGTGAACAGTTGTGTGACGCAGGAAATATATAGGGTACGGGGAATAAAACGCGTGAAGGGTTTACGCGGAAAGGACACAGAACTGCCCTGTGTCACGGCAGGGGCACCGTGTCACGGGGAATCCCACCGTCAGACGGGGAACATTCCCGTGACACGGTGGACTTTTACCGTGACGCGGGAGTCTGTAGTCCATTTTTCCGTCCAAATTCATTTTTAACTCTAATTTCGCTCAGCATTTTTAAGTGCTGATTGATAATTTCGGGCCATTTCTGATTTATTATTATTAATTGGGATAAAATAATTAAAATAAATAATAGGTTTGGGCCAAAATAAATAATAAAATAATAAAAGGTTTGGGTTGAAATTAAAAAAGAACTATGCTTTGACTAAACATCAAGACTGATCCATGGACTATTTAAAAAATTGAATTTAATTAAATACGATTTTTCAAGCACTCTCGGGATTAAATATTGAACCCGACCAATAATGGCGGTAAAAGGTTGTTCATCATCGGGTTTGGTTTTGGGGAGACATTTTTAGGTGTATACACTAGTCTTTAGAACTAAAGGATTAATGAAAACCTATGATTCTAATTCAAAATAAACACATCATCATACCCGAACTCCATATATTGACATGCCATTCTTCAAGCAAGCACCATTCTCATTCTTGCAGCCAAGGATTCTGCCATGACAACAACCCACTCTACATTTAATTTTTGCACCATAACAACCATAATCTTCCCATGTTCATCACTAATTATAGCACCCAAGCCAGCCCCTACCTTCGAAAATTGCTACATCTGATTTGACACACAAACTCTACAAGAGCTTCCAGCAGGTGCCTACTATAACTCCTCTCTACATGTCCTAGAATATCCATCAATGTAGTTTTAATAATCCCCCACACTAGCTTTCAAATCTCTGATTCTACACTCCCTTAGATTTCGATTGCTCATGTAATATAAATCACAGTTTAGCTTTTTTGATTTATTATAAAATATAAATCATAGTTTAGCAGTGTATGTGTCAAACATCTCATTAGGAGGACATAGATGGAACATTCTTACCTGACGTTGACTTTTTCCAAGAGCATCTAGCTGATGAGCCAAATGGTTGACTGCCCTCCCAGCATGGAGAATAAGAATAGACCAGTTTTGTTAGAGAAGATGTGCAACATCCCTAATAATTTTTCCCATGTCATGGTCAACTAGGAATTTGGGTTATTGAGCATTTCCCTTAGAGCATTAGCACTTCCACGTTCCTACAACCACATGATTTCAATGAAACCATATATGCTCTTGCTAATGGCCAAAATATATCACTGCTACACCCATATATTTTTCTAATCTGATAGGAGCAAACACAACCTACATTTTAAACCGTTCATATTCTAAATTATAGGTTCAGCTATTTCATTTACTTTATAGTGTAATTAGTTTACTTTTATTTAGTTTCTATCTACTTTTGAAATTGATAAAATAATACTCATAGGAGACATTACTAGTTCAATAATAGCACAGTGTGTAAGCAGCAAGTAATATAAGATTTATCTTTATAACTTCTTTAGAAGGTAAAATTGTACAAGGTTGTTCAATCTCTCTTATAAAGCCACAACGTCACATTGATTTGAAAGACTGCTTAAGTTTTTGTGAAATATGTAGGTGCTAGATTACAATGAATTTCTAAACCAACATGTCAGCAATTAAGATTAAGAACAAAGAAATGAGCAGCTTTATATCAACCAATGATCAAGAATGAGGTAGAAAAGTGAAGAGCTCTGCAATATATTACTACCTGCTGGTTATATATGTAAACTCCAACGTTCTCCAAGTTTGAAAGATTGTCAACATCATCAAGTTCAACTTCAGTCTTGAAACCAAGTTTTGTCAATACTTTAACACTTTTAACCTGTTTCAAAAAATTATACATCTAAGAAATATTCAAATCATCTTACAACATGCAAATAATTACCAATGTTACACAAACAAAAGAACCCTCTCCTTTCAGTTTTACCATAATAATGATTACTAGCTATTTTTTGTTAGAGTAGAAGATCAAAATTTATGCAAAAACATAAGCTAAAAACTAACATTCAAAAAATCATAAAACTCAATCGTCATAAAATTACCATGAGAATTTACTCATTAATTCACATAGATTTGTTCACAAACTCACCAACATTCACATAAATTTCAATGTCGGTGTTTTGTACTCAAGGTATTTAAGGAATTCTAGCAACAAAATCAATCACTATAATCATTCACAATTTAACCTCAAAAATTATATATAAGAATCGATTTTCACAATTAAAAACCCTAAATTGACTATACAAAATATAAAATTAACGATGAACAAGGATAGTGAAATTAAAAACGGTGATTAACAAAAAAAAAAGACTTACCTCAAAAACTACTTCAATGGAATATAGAAAGCCTAGAAGCCGCTTTAATGGAGTAGTGAAAGCTCGAAAGTCGCTTCAATGGAGTAGAGAAAGCTCGGAGCCCGCTTTAATGGAGAATTCAGAGGCTCTTGTAATATAGGAGAGAGAAAATGCCTAAGGAGAGAGAAAGTGCGCATGAGTTTTGAAAAATGAACTGAATATGCATGATTCAATCTGGGTCGTTTGATCGCAAACCTCTTCTCTTAGATCTGACGGTCTTGATTAGTTCCTAGTTCCTATTATAGGATTGGTTCTCATTATAACCTAGTCATATATGTATATATATATATATATATATATATATATATATATATATATATATATATATATATATATATATATATATATATATATATATATATATATATATATATATATATATATAATTGTAAAAGGTTATCACACCGGGAATGCAAGCCATAATGGTCCGAGAGCCCTAATATCTATAAAAGATCATGGGTTCGAAAACGGAAAGAAACACAAAAAGTATGTAAAAGTAAGAAAAATAATAAGTATAAAAGGCTGCATCTTTTGTTAATCTAGTTAATAATATACATGTAAAGTTACTACTAAGCAATTGTAATAACTAAGATCAAATTTTACGTAAAACATGGGCATGTAATATCAACATGCATGAATCAAACAAAGAAACATCAACATGAATAAAACAAGAAACATCAACGTGACTAAAACAAGAGGATAGTAATGAATTCATGAGTAAGAGAATTTTTTTTTTCACCATTGTTTTTTAGGTATATATAGTACAGTAAATGTTTGAGTTTCTGGTATAGAGGATCTCAAATATGGGCAACTATAGTGCATACTCCTCAGAACATTTAGAAGTAGATAGTATTACTGATAATTTTTTTTTAGAAGTAGGTATAAATATACCTGACTAGAAACTGGTGCTAATAACGTGTTAAAGTTTGTACACGATAGGAAGTCTTTTTAATAAGTGAAAGAAAGCTAGGAAAGAGTAAAATGAGATGAGTTCAATGTTAGTGTAGTATTGCATCGTCAATATGGCTTATATAGCCAAGAGTCCTACATATATTGCCTTACAAGTTCACAAGTGTTTAGACTTATATGAACATTGAAAAATCAAATCAAATAATTGGCCTTCACATTATCTTCTACTACCTCCGTCCCCGAAAGAACGACCCATTTGGCCTAATTTTAGTCCTAAAAAGAATGAACCATTTGCATTAAAATCCCCACCAATTTGGAATAATATTTGTGCAAAATTAGCTTCCCCATATAAAATTTTGTTTCTCTATGTACTTTTATTACTTTCCCTCTCTACTTTTTTACAAACCTCATGTAAATTTATCTTTCCAATATACTTTTACTTCTTTTAATTTAACTTTCTTAATACTCGCGAAATTAACCCAAATGGGTCGTTCTTTCGGGGACGGAGGGAGTAACATATATATATATATATATATATATATATATATATATATATATATATATATATATATATATATATATATATATATGGAAAATTTGTCAGAAAAAACCTTTTAAATGCCTCATTTTGCAAGAAAAAACCTTTTAAAGCATTCTTTGTTAAAAAAACCACCACGATCACTTGTTTTGTTGAATGAAACCTAAGCCCTCTTTTCCGGCATTGACTAACACTTTCAGGCGTTGACTCACTTCTTTTCCTACTTGCAGCCCACATTTACGTTTTCCCCTTATTCTTTCACAAACAAAAACAAATTTCCAGAAATTCAACAATAGGGCAACAATTTCACAATTCCAAACAAAATTTTCAGCAATGCAAACCAATTTGCGTGTATTATTTAACTCATCACAACTCAAAATCATCAAACAACCAACAACAATTAGGTTAATTATGTTTGTTTTATGTCGATTTTTGGTGATAAAACCTAACAATTTATACGCAAATTGAGCAAATGAAGAACATAACTGGGTTTGTACTTCACTACGTAATTGGGGACACGTTGTTTTGCGTCCAAGCGCCGTCTTCCTTCGTCAAATGAGTTCGTTTGCTTGTCTACAAAAAAACCCCAATTTTTTTCGGCGAATTTCAAGTATAAAACTAATTACTTAATACTTACCTCAAGTTATTGTCCAAGTATTTATGGCGAGTTGAGAGAGAGATAGAAAAACCCAATTTGATGTGATAGTGTTGCAGAGCATTCATGGAGAAAATGAGAGAGAGAATAGAGAGGAAATACATTGGAGAGAAAATAAAGGGAATACGTAATAGGGGGAGTGCAATTATCAAAACAAGTGGCAGCAAGTAGTAAAAGAAGTGAGTCAACGACTAAAAGTGTTAGTCAATGCCGAAAAAGAGGGCCTAGGTTTCATTCAACAAAAAAAGGTGATCGTAGTGGTTATTTTTAACAAAGAATGCTTTAAAAGGTTTTTTCTTGTATAATGAGGCATTTAAAAGGTTTTTTCTAACAAATTTTCATATATATGTATACATATATATGAAAATTTGTCAGAAAAAACCTTTTAAATATATATATATATAGTATGTATAATATATATATATATATATATAAAATGTATATTATATAAAAGGCCAGCCCAATTCGTTAAAAGATGTTTCGTTGCTAAATTACCCAACAATCTTATCATCTTCTTCCTCAAACTTGAAACCGCCATTTTCCACTGCTTCCTTCTTCGAAGTACTTGTTTTGTATGATGAAACCTCTACTACTAATACTATCTCTTGTATAACTCAACTTCAAATGTACATCCACAAAAGAATGGCATTTACAACAGCTAAGTTATCTGAATTACCATTGCGCAATACCCTCCCTTTCACCTGCTCACACTCTTCTTCTTCCCCTTCTTCAATCTTCAAATCTCCTAAACATTGTTTTTCTATCCCAATTACCTTTTCTTCTCTCAAAACTACACAAACCCACAAAAACCCACATTCAAATTCTTCCCAAAACCCTTCTAAAACCCCTAATTCAGCTCCTTGGATCAAGAAATGGCCTTCAATTGACCCTTCAACTGTTCAAAATGATGCTGACTTTGGTAATTCTAGTAAAGGGAGTAGAATTGTGGAGAATAAAGGGAAGAGTGCAATTGAGAGGATTGTAAATAGGTTGAGGAGTTTGGGTTTGGAATCAGATGATGAGGATATGAGTGATTTGGATGAGGAGGGTTTTAGGGAGGAGGAGAAATTGGGGGATTTGTTGAAGAGGGATTGGATTAGGAATGATACTATGTTGGTTGAAGAAGAGAAGAGGAGTGATTATGGGTTGTTGCCTTGGGAGAGGGAGGAGAGGGAGGAGGAGGATGTGGGTGTGGTTAGGGAGGTTAGAACAAGTGAAAAGAAGGCGAAACGGGTTGTTAGAGGGAATACATTGGCTGATTTGACGATTGAGGAATCGGAGTTGAAGAGATTGAGAGGGCAAGGGATGGTATTGAGGGATAAAGTTAATGTGCCTAAAGCTGGACTTACTCAGGCTGTGTTGGAGAAGATTCATACAAAATGGAAAAAAAAGGAGTTGGTTAGGTTGAGATTTCATGAAGATTTAGCTCATGATATGAAGACTGCCCATATTCTTGTAGAGGTATATTGAACTGTCAGCTTAAAATATAGTGCTTTAGTAATTTGTGCTTGTTTGATTCAGATGATGACAATGCATGTTATTCGCGGACTCCTGATTTTGAGCATTTGTTGCTTATGTTTGCTTCACATAAATAATGATAACAGATACTGTGACTAATTAGCTTCATTCTTTCCTAGTCAGTGTAATTGATGGTTTTTGGGGTTAAGCGAGGGTTGGGATGGCCTGAGAACTCAAACTAAGAGAGTGGAAGTTGCTTATTTGTCTCACGATTCATTTTTATCATGTATGCTTGTTGCACATGCTTGTTTAACACTGTTAACTGCAGAGCATATTGTTATAATCTACGAACTTTGTATTAAGCAGTAACAGAAGGAAGAGGTTGGCAGGTTTATCGCCTAGGCACTTGTGTGTTCAATACTGCATGTGTACTGAACTTGCTTGCTTACATTCTCAAGAGATACCTTTTATCACCTAGGCACTTGTGTGTTCAATACTGCATTTGTACTGAACTTGCTTGCTTTATCTTATACACTTAATACATAGGCGCTTGTGTGTTCAATACTGCATGTGTACTGAACCTGCTTGCTATACACATGTATCTTCCAGTTTAAGGTTGTTGGTATTGTTTGCTGTAAGTCTATGGTGTTGAAACATAGTTTCAAAATAAATGGTGGCCATTGACTCATTGTAATCCTAGAATGCACAAGACATATAAAAATAACAGTTCTTATTTGGCCTTTGTACTAAGTTGGACTGCTCAGAGTTTCTAGATACAAAAGATGTTGGTTTAATCTAATCATGTCCATAATTTGCAATAGAAAATCGTTTTTCTTAAAAATATGCTGCTGAAAACTAAGTATTGGTGGTGCATTTACTTGTTTATGGCAGGAAAGTTGTTTAATTCAAATTAACTATTTTTTCTTGAACAGCGCCGAACTGGGGGTTTAGTCATATGGAGATCGGGAAGTGTTATGGTGGTTTACCGTGGAAAGAACTATGAAGGCCCCCTACCTAAATTAAATCCAGATACATCATCTGTAAATATAGCTGCAGTAAATAATGGGAATGATGCTGGTGCATCATTAGAAACTATTTCACCACAAGTAAAAGCTCTGGAACAATCTAGGAATCTGACAGCTGAGGAAGTTGAATATAATGATCTTCTTGATTGTTTGGGGCCTCGATTTGTTGATTGGTGGGGTACTGGAATTCTTCCGGTTGATGGTGATTTGCTTCCTCAAACAGTTCCTGGTTTCAAGCCACCATTGAGGTTACTCCCAACTGGGATGCGGTTGGCAGTGACTAATGCTGAGTTGACCACTTTACGAAAACTGGCCAAGTCACTTCCTTGTCATTTTGCTCTTGGTATGGATTATCCCTTCTTTAGTGCTTATTAATATCTCTTCCATAGTATGATGTCAATATTATTCTGGAATGTGAAGGTAGAAATAGACATCATCAGGGCTTGGCAGCTGCTATAATTAAGCTTTGGGAAAAGAGTTTAGTTGCAAAGATTGCTGTAAAACGAGGAATTCAGAACACTAACAATGAGCTGATGTCAGAGGAGTTGAAGGCACTTTTCTTTCTCATCTCTTACATTGTCCTTATTTGCCTTTTCTTCTATTAATTGTCATTTCAGCGAGTTTGTTCTGTGCAATTATGTGCTGTTTATTGCTCCAATTCTTCTACAGCTATGTACTTGTTTTTACTGATTTTTCTTCCTTGCTGAAAAAGAATTATACTTCCTATGAGACAATTTGAAGTGAACAGTGCTTAAACATATACTTCTGTGATGATATTATTTACTTAAAGATTAACCTTTTACAATGTATGATTTCAAATATTTTTGTGCATTAGTTATATGGACTTCTAAATCTTAGTAAACTTATTGTCATTAAAGGGCATATGATAAAAAATTGCTAATGGTATTCCTTTGATCTTGGACAATGACAAACCACAAAGATACCATGCTGTTTCTTTTATTCTATTGGCAAGGGTGAGAACTAAATAGCAGCAATTTTGGGTGCAGTTGTGATAATTATTGTATAAATGCCTAGGTTTAGCTGTAAAGTGCAAGGATGCGTTAAATTGGATGGATCTAGGATATTTAAGTTTCTGTACATTTAACATTTTTTTTTTAATTTTTTAATTTTGTATTTATTTTTTATTTTTTTTGGCAGCAGGATGTACAAGATAAAAAATAAATAAAAAAAAAAACAGTACATGACTACTCCTTATTCCTGGCGTTAGGTACTAGGCTTTGGGTCGTCTTAACACTACTACAAAGGCACTTATTATTATAACTAACATTACAACATTGAGAGCTAATAGCACTAACACAATCTAGGATTCTTGAAGTTGCTTCTTCCTTGGATGATTGTAGAGATCCATTGAGGGGGGAGTAACGTACTTCCTTTTTTCATCAGCTTGGTACCTGCACTTTAAACCATGGTTAGAAGGGAATGAGCGATCACCTATGTGATGGGTTGAACATCTTCTCGTGTGGCATCTTGTTGTATGTCGGGTCTTGACATTTGAGCTAGTCTTTTGAGTCCTTCTCTTAGAAGCACAAATTAGATGCTGGGTCAGCTTCTTCTGTATGGTGGATGCCAATTGAAACTCAGTTACATCTTGAGCCTTGGCTTCATCTGTAGGCTTTGCTTCTTGTTGAGCCTTAACTTCTTCCACCTCACTGACTTTATCACTCTTGTTAGCTGAGCCATTCTTCGATGATGGAATAACTCTGACTTGGAAGTAGGTTCCTGACCTGGAGTTGAAACACTTGATAGTCTTTCCTTGTTTCATCAGAAGATAATCCTTTGTTGAGATTCTCTAAGAAAGGAGCTCTGCCTTTTACGGTTTTGAAACCGATATTTAGGCTCCACAAGATGATTGTTTTCATTGCCTTCTTTAGTAGAAGGAGAATTAAGGTTATTCTTAAACTGATTTGAAGATTCTTTATCTAGACCACCTGATGAGAGGCCTGGTCTTGACATTCCTGAACACAGCTTGAAGTAGGGGCTTGTTCCAATTCCGGATTTGGATCACTTTCAACTTGGTGGCTTGCATAAACCTTGTCACACTTTTTTGCTAGCTTCTCTTGTGAAGGGAGGCTAGTTCCAAGAGCATTTGGGACAATTCCTGGATTAACTACCTTCTGACCACCAAAATATGATACTCTTCACTGAACCCAACTTCTTGACCACTACTTGATTTGAGGGTTCAAGATTGTAAGCGGCCAATACATTCAAATGGGCTCAGTGTATCCCGGAAAGGTGCTGTTTTCGCAGAGTATATCCTAACAATTGAGCAGCTTGAGCTATCTGTTTCCATAGCAAGACTGGAAGCACTGAAGAATGATACCAAAGCAAAACATGTCTGTTTCCTTGTAAAGTTGCTGGTTTCGGTGTCTGTTCTAGTAATTGTGTCAGAATGTGAGAAAGTTGATGCTATTGAAACTTGGGAGCACAATGAGAAAGTTTTTACTTTTCTAATTGAAATGGTATATTTTCTTGTAAAGTTGCTTGTTTAATAGTAATAATGTTGTGTCTTGATTAGATGTTTTTTTTTTTTTTATCACAAAAGGGAACTTTGGGAAAGACCTAAGGAAGCTGCTCAGTACATCACTGTGATGGAAGAACCCTAAGGGAATGGATTTATAAGTCTGACTAATCAAATTTATAATTGAAGAGCATCATGATGCTTATGTAGTGCAAGTATGCAGCAAAATACAAACCATTAGTAGAAGGTAGGGGCTGAAGAAAAAATCGATTAACATAATGTCATAATCATTGAAAGCACCTCAATACTGATATGTTGATTAGCAGTGGTGTTCTTCTACGTTACTTTAGCTATCTTTTTTCCCTTTAGTGCGATCATTGAATTTGGTTATCCTCCACCTTCAGCTAAAATATTTAAAGCACAAGTCTTTGCTACAGTAGTACAATAGAATTGATGGACTTTGCTAAATTAGTGTGAAAGAACGAAAATCACTTGCTGCTAATTGTTGCCTCGTAATTTCCCACACAATCCCTTTGCTATATTGATTTTGTTATGAACTGGTTTGCAGTTTGCCCCTATATTTTATGGGACTAGACTAAAGTTGGGTTGGTTTCAGATGGAACATATTTGCTTATACGTGTTTAAAGCATTGGCCAGTTCTAGATGGCAGTGATCTTTCTCAGTTTCCCTGAGAGAACTTTTAATCTTCAGTTCTGGAACATTATTTTTGTTGCCATGGACAGTAAAATAAAGCTCTCAAAAACAGTGAAAATAACCTATTTGGCTGAAGGTTGGCTCATAACACCTCTTACAAGGCTGTGATGCTGGGTAGTAATGTTTATACATATTAACTGTCCTTTGATATTAGGTTCTCTTTTCATATACTCTTCATTCCTGCATCATTTTGCAATAAACTAATGTTAGGGAAAGGGGTATATTGGGTAGTGCAATATAATTCAGCTAGTAGTGTCTTGTAGAGAAAGATATGGGCGGTTTTTCAAGATGTAATACTATGAATAAGAGAAGATTAGGAAGGAATTGGTGAGTTGAATGTTGATCGAGTATGTTGGGTTAGCTTAGTTAAGCTAAAATAGAATAGAATCCACCTCTTGAAAGTTGAATTATCACTCTTAATTTCTGTAACTCAGTTTACTAATCAATAGTATCTTCTTCTTCCCTAATTTCTTCCATTAATGAAGTTTAACCTGTCTTAATTCACAGTTCATTGGTTTATTGGCTAATTGGTCTTGCTGCAGGCACTCACGGGAGGCACCTTGCTGCTGCGAAACAAGTATTTTATTGTTATATATCGTGGAAAAGATTTCCTTCCACGTAGTGTAGCTGCTGCTGTTTTGGAAAGACAGGAACTCACAAAAAAGATCCAAGATGCTGAAGAAACTGCACGAATTGGATCATATGTGGCACCTACAACTTATGAAGCTGAAGATGCCCCTGCTGGTACACTAGCTGAGTTCTATGAAGCTCAAGCCAGATGGGGCAGAGAAATATCAGCTGAAGAACGAGAAAAGATGATAGAAGAAGCTTCCACTACTAAAAGTGTGAAAGAGGTCAAGCGAGTTGAGCATAAATTAGCTCTGGTAAGCATGCTGATCTTATTATAAGGCTGACTAGACTGCATATTTAGAAGCTGGACTGCAAAAGATGCGATAAATCAAATTTTGGCACATATCATATTAGCTGTCTAAGAAACATGAACTCCGTGATCTTTGTGCAAGTCGCATTTAGTGTCAGTTTTGCTTCTCAGTGAAGATATTTATCCCTTCATCTTAGAAACATGTCATCTTTTGAAATTCAAATTGTAAAGTGGGCATTGTAATGAGTTTACTCCGTGTCGTTGAGTAAGTGTTCTACGTATAAAAACTTTATGTATAGGAGATGTTTGTACGAGATGTTAGGGAATATAATTTTTTAATTTTAAAGCGCTTTTCTTTCTTGATATAGAAAAAGGGCCAGATCAGTGTTAATTTGGTGCAATTAAAGGATGACATTGATTTAAGATATAATATCATATTAGTTTGATATGAGTACAAGGTCTGAATATTGTGTGAAGATATGAGAGGATATCATGTGTGTTAATATTCCTCCCTACTTTACTAGTTCTTTGTCATGTTGCCTTTAGTCATCGATTCCTTGCATCTTTTTGTGGTCTGTTGTGCAGCAGGACGGATTGCTCATAGCTCATTTTATTTGATTCAAATCTAGAGTGTAGACAAGTCAATTATCAAGTAGTATTAACTTTATACAAATTTATTTGGAGTTCCAACTCTTCCAAGGCCATTTTCCCTAAACCAAATGTGTTTGCTTCAGAGTATTGCACATGTAATTGCATCTAAAAGCCTTTTATCATTCTTTTCATGGTCCTTTTTTAGTGGAGTGTGATTAATAGCTCAATAAATTGTGATCAATTTATTCACCCACCTCTATTTCAATTTAAAGTGTCTGGGCTTCTATTGGTAATCAAGAGTGCTTGCCTAATCTTGCACCGGTTGGTTTAATTATGAGCTCGAGTTTTATTCTTCGCTCCTATGCGTTCTTATTGTAATAAAATTGTTGGTGCTCACTGATCGTGTATTGTGTGTTGGTACTGAAAGTCCATTTTGATGTTGTGTTAGATACTATTGATATATAACGGCACAGGTCTATGATATTCATTCTGTAGGGTTCTATTTTTAGATCGTTCTTGTTCATAGTCTTTTGGTTTTGAAAAGCCAGCAACTTTTTGAACAGTTGAATAGCATATAGAACTTAAGTGAAAAAGTGCATACTTTGTTTTGGCTTCTATAAGTTATTGTGACCTTCCTTCCCTAATGAATCAGCCAAAATGTAGCACAGGATTGGAAATGAGATGTAGAATGAGAAAACCTGATTTCTCAAAATTAGTAACTGCAAAGCTGTAGTTAATAATTTAAAAATATTTTTCCCTCAATAAAAATTGAAAATATTTTTGATCAATTTTTATTTTTGATCAATTTTTATTATCCTTTTCTTGTAAATAAATTTTTTTTTAAAAAAAATGCTACTTTCAATAATCTGTATCGATTCAATTTTATTTATTTATTTTTGTAATAAATGATATTTTCTCTATTTTTTAAATATTGCACAACTTGCCTTTTAAGGAAGTTTCACAAAAATTGCGCCATAACCATTTTAGGAAATAAAATATTTGTGCTCACACTAAAAATACCCAATATTCCCCTACTTTTAACATTTCATTCTTTAGTTTATATTTACATCACATGGATAATTTTGTACTTTTACCCATCTCTCTCTTCCTGTTTCCCACTACCAAAAAAAGTGTACCCAACCTCTATGGTGCAATAATAAAAGAACGGAGGAAGTATACATAATGTTTTTAAATGCATAGTAATAAAGCTAAAAGAAATCATCTGATTTAATGTGCATTAAATTATACAGGTCTAAGTAATAAGTCAAGGCCATAAGACTTAAAATCTCATTAATCTGTCACATGTGATGATGTGATCACTCACATCTTCCTCTCCCCCTCTTCTAGTCAAGACAACCCCCTTGCACTCATCTTGAGCAATCAGCCCATATGTGATATGACTCCTTGGTGGCTATCAGAAGCTATTGATGGTGACAATCAACAAGTCAGCATTGAAAGGTGGATATGGTGAGTGGAGAAGAGATAGAGAAATCTCGTGTGAAGTTTCTTGGGTTTCACTTTCCCTTCCCTCTAATAACCCCTTGTTGGCACAACTGTGTTTCAAAATGCTTCGGTGTAGAGATTATTTTGACGTTAGACTATGAATCATTTGTATACTTGCCTACCCGTTTGGTAGACTTTTCATGTGCATTTCATCTGGTCTCCGGATCCCCAAAAAACAAGTCTCCTAATATTTCCATGCTTCATAGGTGATGATGAATTGTAATATTTATAGTAGAAAAACAACTATTACAACAATGGTGAAGGCGATGATAACAACAATAACACTAACAATATTGTGGACACTAACTAGCTAAGTTGATTAAAGCCTTGGGGTTGTTGTATTGATTCGATTTAAGTTAATGCACTGTGTGGCTCTCTCAGCACAAACATGTTCCGTCAATATTGAAGGTTAAATTACTTTATTTTAAGAACAATATATATTGGTGTTTTTTCTAATTTTCTACGCATGACCAGGCCCAGTCAAAAAAGCTCAGAGCAGAGACGTTGTTAGCAAAAATAGAAGCATCAATGGTACCTGTTGGTCCGTCTGATGACCTGGAAACAATCACTGATGAGGAAAGGTTTACTTTTCGCAGGATTGGCTTAAGCATGAAAGCATACTTGCCTCTTGGTGAGAAATCCTTATTTTATACATAAGATGTCTTGTTTGCTGTCAAACCGTCAGCAAATATCAGATGTAGTCTGTATTTCATGGAAAAATTGCTTTCGTCATATGTTGTGATTATTGCGTAGGTATCCGTGGTATTTTTGATGGTGTAATTCAAAATATGCATTTGCATTGGAAACATAGAGAACTAGTCAAGCTAATCACCAAACAGAAGACCCTTGCCTTCGTAGAGGAAACAGCTAGACTATTGGAGTATGAAAGTGGTGGCATATTGGTCGCTATAGAACGGGTGCCAAAAGGTTATGCTATCATATATTACCGTGGAAAGAATTATCAGAGGCCTGTTAGCTTGAGGCCAAGAAATTTGTTGACAAAAGCAAAAGCATTTAAACGTGCAATTGCAATGCAGCGGCATGAGGTTTGATCCATATGTTTCAGTTTTTTCTTCCTAACAATTGTAATTTCTGCAGAAAATTTATGATTAATTTTCTGTTTTCATGTGGTAATGAAATTTTGCAGGCCCTTAGTCAGCACATATCTGAATTGGAGAGTAGCATAGAACAGATGAAAAACAGTGTAAGTAGTAATAAACTTTATTAACTATAAGCATGAGGTCATAAGTTATCGACTTTTTGCTCCTATTTTAGATTTTTGTAAACTACTAATATGCCATCATTAAACCAAATGTCTTATCAACACAAAACAGCGCCTTCTATTTATTTATTTTTTAAAAAACCAAATGTAGTTTTCTTGCAGGCTCATTTTTCATAACATTCAAAACTACTGTTATAATTGTTGTTTAAGAAATCGAAAAGTCTGAACACTAATTTATAGATTATTGATCTTTTGTATAAATGTTAACATTTAGGAAGGTATTTTTTGAAAGGGAAAGGGAGAGAGTTTAGGAAAGGGATAGAAGGAAAATGGAAAGTTAAAGATGTTTCATTTGATATCATATGTTGTTTGGATTGTAGAAATAAAAATATAACTAATCAACCATTCTTTTTTCTTCCTTTACTCTCCAGTCACCACTAACCTCACCAAATCATTAGTCACCATCATCCTATCTTTTCCTTCTCTCTTCTCTTATCATAAACTCCATCTTCTTTTTCTCACTGCCTACCTCCCTCTTTATCATGTCAACGAGGACCTCCTTCAACATTGGCAGTATGTTATCGTCCTCAATTATATTGCTCACTGGATTTAGAGATCTAATTCAGTCATTAAAACAATAGATCTAGAGTTTTTATGGTATAATTAACCATCTAAATCCATAATTATCGATACGAATGTAGTATTTTTTTCCCCCATTTTACTCTCAAAATCCTTTTTCTTCTCGCTTGCTTTTTGGTAGCGGTGAATTGATGATGGTGGTGGTTTGTGTGGCTGTTGGTGGGTTTTGTTGAGGTAAGTGGGTGGTTTTCTTTGAGGAATTCTGTTTGGTGACCAATTGGTGGTGATTTGGATTGGTAAGTCAACTCAGTGGTGGTGCTAGTAGTCGGGGTAATGGGGTTGAGAGGTGACAGCTTAAGTTTGTGGTGGTTGGAGAGTGGAGACCTTGGGGTGGTAGGTTCGGCAGCAGGTGATCTCAAAGGTTGTGGGTGGCTGGGGTGTACAAGTTGTCTAGGGGCAATGAGATTGGAAAACTTTCATGCGAGGGGTGGGGGTGGGGGTGGTGAATCATTGTAGAGGAAATTAGGGGTGAGGAATTTGACTTAACCAACAGCTAAGGAAAAAAGTCTTGTGATTCTCTTACCCTTTGATGAAGACCACAAACAAATGCCCACTTAAAGTTTTCTGTGCAGCATATAGTAAGCAATATTATTATTTATGTAAAACTGATTATCTCCTACTTTTTTCTTACTCCTACTCATCTTGTACTCCATCTCTCTTACTTTATCCATTTCTTGTTTTGTTAATGGTCATTTTGTAATTTTGGAACTTCGAGACTGATAACAAACCTCTTAGACCATCTCTAATGGTGAGACTTGAGTGAGTTTTTTTAGGAGAGAGACTAGAGAGAGTAATTTTCGCAAAGGATACCAATAAGTTGGTATCTAAACTTAGCAACTCCAAAATAAAGTTGCTAAGTTTAGATACTCAACTTTGAGTCTCATTTGACAAAAAGTGTGGGCCCTTATCAATATTATAATATGTTTTGTAATTTATGTAAGTTTTAATTTTATTTTTTTTTCTAAAAAAACCTTAAAATATGATTTGGTGGACCATTGATAAATTAGACTTCACATGAGTTGCTAAATTGAGAAGTGGGTTGGGTATCACCATTAGAGGTAAAAAACAACTCATTTTGTATTTCAATACTCAAAGTTGAGTTTCACCATTAGAGATGGTCTTAAATTTTAATCATTTCCCTTTACTTTTCAATCTATTTTGATTCTGTTAAAACAATTCTGTTTAATTTACTTTAACTATTTTGTATCGATTTGTTTTATTTTGAAACAAAATGTATGAAAACTAATTTTAAACAGCAATTTATCTAAGATATTTAAAAATTTATTGTCAATGCTTCAATTTGATGATTATCAATGTGCTTTGTTACAAGTAGTTTAAAAGATTTTCTATATACACGCTTTTGAGTTACTACTAAATACTTTTATGTTTATCTGCTTTACTTTTAAGGAACGAAATTGGTTCTCAATTATAATTTTAGACTTGTTTCTTATTGGAACTTGATCGGGTGGAAAAGATAGATGGGTTACATATATAGCTATTCAAAGCTTTTGAAGAACTCATTTTAAGATTATCAAATTCAATATTGTATTTTTTGTGACAGTTATAGGTCTTCTAAATTCAGCTATGTTTATAGTTATATAAATTTTTAGACTAATCCCTTATTAAACTACAGGGTGATAGTAAATCTACAGAAGATGGAAAGGCCTCCAGCTTTAATGTTGAGTTTGGTTCAGACTCAGAAATCAGCCATGTGAGACATTTTACCTCTCCGCTTTGAGTGACTTGGTGTATATTACTTCCATTTATTTGGGGCTTTCACAGAAGCCAGGAGGGTGAGATTGGGGTAGTAAAGTGGGGTAAGTGGGTTAGTTAGTTTCTTATAATAAGTTCACATTCTTCATCTACGATATTTTGCTTGTGTTGCAGGGTCTCTCGATGATTAATACAGATTCTGGTGATGAGGAAGATGATGACTTCAATGACTCTGATGATGATTTTGATTATTCTGATGACGATTCCAATGAGTTCACAAGTATTGAGGATCTGGATTAATCCTTCCTTTAAAGTGTTGCAAAACTATATTTCTTTTTGGATGACTTGTATGAAGGGACTCAAATTAAGGTAATTGGGAACATTGTAACTTAAGTTTCCTATCACATGAAATTCTAAGTTGATGTTGCTGTGCATTTAATGATTGTTAGTTTACTTCTTGGGAAATTATTTTTGGCTTTGTTTTGTGTCCTAGCAACTAATTCCACATATCTCATCAAACAATGGGTCATGGAGAGGCCTTCATGTTGTAGAGCCTTTGATAATCAGTAATAGCATCACTGATTTGTACATTTCTGTAATTTAGCTCCCTGTCTGGCATGCTTACCTATTTTTGTCTCATGATTGTTTATTTTTATTTCAATTTATTGAGTTCTTTGTTCAACCTTCTTCAAGTTTTTTTCTTTTCCCTCTTTTGTTTTGGGAAAGAAGTCCCTTAGGGGAAAAATTAGGGATCCCACTTGCTTATCGATCTTCTCTTACAGGGGTGGAAGGAGGGCCTCTAATCACTAGGCCAACCTTAATTCTCCAACCAAACTTCTCCAAGTGGTCTGACAATCTAGCATAGTCTCTTTCGATAAAGATATTTTGCTAACATATAAAATGCCTAAATTGATATTCAAACAAATCTACAAACATGGACCTTTTTTTTTTTTGTTTTTTTTTTTTTTTGTTTTTTTTTGTTTTTTGTTTGAAGGAATTACTAACTTGGACGTGGACTTATACATTGACAAAACTCTCCGGTTATGAGAGACCTGTATATTCATCAATAAACATGATAACTGTCCGAAATTGTGGTGCCATTTCATAGCGTCATCTTCAGCCTTTGCTGCTAAGGTGCATCTGATCTGTGTCTGCCATCCGTACAGCAGTACCCATTCTCCACAAGGCTGCTAGTCTAGCTGACAAGGAAGCCTGGATTAAGGAAACATCTACAAACACAAGGAACTCTTTATGGGAAAGAGAGAGAGAGAGGGGGGGGGGGGGGGGGGGGGGGTAGTAGAATTGGGTTTTGGGCGGAATCAGGGGGGTTATGGTCTTATGGATGTTTACTGTCGTTTCAAGTTTTCGTAATTGCAGTTGTTGCTGCTAATGTTGCTATAAATTAACCTTTGACAACTTTCCTTGCTGTTGTAAGTGCTTAACATTGATGCAATATCATGCTATTTTGATTCCTGTCTGTTATAAAATCTACAGCTAAAGTGTTTCATGTAGATTGCTGAGCGGGTTGCTTGTATCTACTAGGACTGCATCCCTCTATAATCATATTCACTGCAAAACCAATTTTATGAGGGCTTCCATAATATCAACTAATTACTTAAGAGTATTCGATATCATCTTATAGAATCCTGCAACATACTTGGCCTGAACCCTCAAGCCTCGAACTTGCCAACTTTGAAGCAAATCGAGTAGCTAATATGGCTGCATCTATTTCCAGATCGTTGAGAGACTATACGTGGTCAATTTGTAATTTAAATCTTCTATACTTTTGAGACAAACTAGATTTCTAAATTTAATTTTCTTCCCTTTGTAATTTAGATTATTCTGTATTTTTAGATAAATTCTGTATATGTACCACCGAGTGCCTTTGCAAAATTGCAAGTGCACAAAATTCACAAATCTATTAATTAAAAGCCTCTTCATCTATTTGCTCAGTTTTGTAGTTGTTTTCTTGATAATTTTGGTGCCTTAACTGGTCAGCTTACCATATTTGGTGAGCAAATGCTCAAGCAATTGGGTTTGTCTTTATTTATTTATTTTTAATTTTAAACACAACTTGTCCTGTGGATTTGGACAATACCTGATTTGGTTTAATTTTGGACGAGTTCCCGCAGGGCATTGCTGCTATTGCGGATTTGGACATTACCTGATTTAGTTTAATAAAATGTTCATGCTCCCGTCTTCTTTTCAAAAAAAAAAAAAAAAAAAAAAAAAAAAAAAAAAAAAAAGAAAAGAAAAGAAATACATAGTACTATAGTAGTATATAATTATCACTAATGTCCTCAAAATTAGTATTTTTGCTTCCAATAATTGAAAGTTGTATAGTAGTTTGTAGAAGCATCTGTTTAATTTTTTTACTCAAAATTCATAAATAACTAGAAGAAGCCCTTGCGATGCACGATTTGTTTGAATTTTTAATTTTTTTTTTTTTATTTATGTGTTAAAATTTGTTACATATTTAAATAAAATTCCTAATATCATGTGATTCAAGAAAAAAAAAAAAACCCTAATATCAAAAGATAATATTTTATAGTTAATTAGTTTAAACTAAAAAGTCTCATTCGCCAATTTTGTTTACATGACATTTGAATTATTTCATTTTAAAAGAAAATAATAATCTCCGCGCTAAGAAAATTAAATCCTACATGGCTCTCTAAAATCTCAGGAAAAAAAAACTCCCATTTATATATATACTAGTTTTGTGCCCGGGTTGTTTATGGACTTTTAAGATAATTAAAATTATATTATGATTCAATTTAATTGAAAATAGAATTCTAAATTAACCTTTTTTTGCAACAAAGTCTATCTATATTTATTCACGTGGTACGACACTTAGTGCGTGAAAAAATAAAACGCTAAATGATGTTGTCTTGTGGCCTAATTATAAGTTTATTATTTGGTATTTTTTCGAAAATAAAACTCTAAACTAACAATCTTATTCTAAACTAACTTTTTATCTTATGAAGTCTATCCAAATATATCCAAGGTGGTGCGACACTTGGCGATTTTTATGTATGAAGTCTTTTTTTTTTTTTTTTTTTTTTTGAGGGAAATGTATGAAGTCAATTAAAATCTATCCAAGGTGGCGTGACACTTGGCGAAAAGTTGGAATGCCAAGTGTTGCTATTTCGTGACCTGACTAAAAGTTTAGCTTTATATATATATATATATATATATATATATATATAAGATTTTCAAATTATTAAAAATAGAGTAGTTAAAGCATTTAAAATTTGTTATATAAAGATAAAATTCCTAATATCAAAGATAACTAAATGAAGCCTGTGTGATGCACGGTTTGTTTAAATTTTCAATTTTTTTTTTATGTGCTAATTTGTTACATATTTAAATAAAATTTCTAATACCAAAAGATAATATTTTATATTTAATTAATTTAAACTTAAAAATATCAATTGCTAATTTTGCTTACGTGGCACTTTAATTAATTAATTCTAGAATAAATTAATAATCTCTTATTTAATAGGCTATCAATAGAATTTATTATCTTATGTGGCGCGCTGAAAAAAATTAAATCCTACGTGGCTCTCTATAAAATCAGGAAAAAAACTCCCCTTTATATATATATATATATATATATATATATATAATATATATATATATATATATATATATATATATATATATATATATATATATATATATATATATATATATATATATATATATATATATATATATATATATAGAACTGAGATCATGTGAGAACCAAGGTGAATAATAGGAACTAAGAACCAATCTCAGCCATTATTCACATTCAATCTGATAGCTCACGTTTCACCCGCATTCATTAATGGCATTTTTTTTGTAATTTTGTGATTTTTATAACTTTTTTCCAGTTTTTTTTAACTCTTAAGGCAATTTCATTTACTTTATGACTGATTTCATTTACTTTTACTAACTTTTTTATTTACTTTTTAGAAATAAAACTGGAAAACACTTTGCAAAGTTGAAATATTACGAAAATGCCATTAATGACACGTGAAGCATGTAAGCCATCCAATTAACATGATTTAAGGGCCTAGATTAGTTTCTAGTTCTTATTATAGCCTTGGTTCATATATATATATAATATTATTATATTATATTATATTTTTAAATTATTAAAAATAGAGTAGTTCAACTTTAAAAAAAAAATAATGTCATTAAAGCATTTAGGCGGGAATTTTTGTTATGAAAAAGCGACATGTGTACAAATTTAGATAAAGATGATGTCAGTCTATTTTATTTTATTATTAGTTAATAGATTTCAGTTTTACGTTTTAAGACAATAGTAAACTAAATTTAATTTTGTGGAGATTTTCTTTCCAAAGTAATAAAGTACTTAAATCAATCAATAACATAATACAAAAGGCCTTTTTATCATTTTATGTGCAATTTATTATGGCTAAATATCATTAATTTTGTAATGAAGAAAATTATGAAAATTACATATTAATAAAATACACATTATTAAAAATCTAACAAGATTCCACTTGATGTATTTTTTCCTTATAATAGATTATCGTACACTTAAGGTCAAAGTTTGGTCAAAATAGACAACAAGATCATATCAGAATGAGACCAGATCAAATAAGATCAGATCATATCAGACCAGATTAGATTAGATAAGTTCGAATAAGGAAAAAAAATAAGGTGAACTAAATAGGCCCTAAAACAGACGTTAGAAATGACATGTGTCACTTCTAGGTGCTTTTTTTTCCTTCAAAACAACTTTTTTTTTTCTATTCATCTTATTTTCAATAAAACAATACTTACCATATTATTTTAATACTAACTTCCTATTTGACCACCATATATTTTTTTTAAACACTAAAAAAGAATCATGCCATTATTTGTAACAAATATCTAAAATTTTCACCAAAATATTACTTCATTTTTTTAGTTGACACCATTTGACTTTTACACTATTTACAAACTACACTTTGACTAGTTTTTGTGATCTATAGTTCCAATAAAAAATATTCAAGTGGAATGTATAATTTATTAATATCCACTTTATATAATTTTACAATATCAAGAATTAGACATATTAGCAGTAGAAAAAGTGCATTGACAAGCGTGATATAACAAAGGTGTCAACTAATTAAAAACAGAGGCAGCATATATATTATATCAAGTATATTGTTCCAAATTAAATTAATCTTAAAATACATTCAAAAAATAATATTTCTATCTATATACTATATTATAAAACAAGTAAATCAATGTGAAGACGATAAATGTCACTATTTCATTCGATTGTTTTATGTATAGAATATGGGCCTTTTTTATTCAGCTTAATTTCAGTTCAGTTGAGTTGAGTTGAGTTCATTTCAGTTTAGTTCATCAGTTAAATTTAGCCCCTACTTTCCTTTTCTCTCATAAATAGTTCAGCTCAGCTCAGTTTGATTTAATTCAATTCATTTCAGCTCGAATCAGTTCAGTTTAGTTCAGTTCAGCAAATCAGAATAGACCCTAAATCCCTAAATATAACATTTACCTATTTAACTGTAATAATTTTTTTTTTTTTGTGGTTAAATTTTAGCCCGCTCAACATAAGATCAACATTATTTCCTATTAAATGTATTAATGTTATTGTTAACAAAACTGTATATTACATTTATAGTAAATCATACACATACATTAATTTTTATAGTATAATTATACTCAAATACTACAAATAACTCATAATTTCTTGAGAGTGAGGGATAGCTCAAGTAGTTAGATCATCAAATCTCATCACCTGCCCTTGTGGCTCTCCAAACACTAAAAAAAACTATTAACTCATAATTTCTTTCAGATATTTACTCCATCAATAATTTACATATAAAATATAATACTTCCTCCGTTTCTATTTAGTTGACACGTTTGATTTAGGCACATATATTAAAGAGAGGAGAGAGAGTGAGAGAGAATGAAAAAGCAAGTGGGGTAGCTTGTAAATGCAAGGTAAAAAAGTTACCTCGAAAGGAAACGTGTCAACTAAAAAGAAACGGAGGTAGTGTGTGTGTGTATATATATATATATATATATATATATATATATATATATATATATATATATATATATATAAATTGACAATAGCAAATGAACATCAAATTAAGAAAGAGTATGTAGATAAAGTAAGACGACATCTTCTAGCCATGTCGTTAGCCCGTTGTACCTGTTCACTTGGCACCTTTAAAATCGCACACTTCATAAAGGTGGCCCCCACTTCCCTAATTTCCTTAATCAACCAAGTTATTGAAACATCCTTACCACGATTAACCTGCAGATTGTTAAGGAGGGAAATAGAGTCAGAAAGCATAAGGATACCTTGCTTCCCCTGTGCTTTTGCCCATTTCATTGCTTCAAGACATGCCCACGCTTCACATTGGACCACTGATGAGGCCGCTCCACATTTTCCCCTTTGTCCAACAAACTATTCCCGGCGACTGCCTAACCAACCCCTGCCCTCGAAGTCTTTTTATCCCAAGACCTATCTGCTTCCATAATGAAGTTTTCATAACCACTCTTTGTCTCTTCCCAATTGCACATGATTAAAACCTGGGAAAATGACCGGGTCAATGCTTCTCATCACCCTATTAGAATTGTCTTGATTACTATTATGGGTGAAGACCTCGTGGTCTTGCATTGCTTGGTTTGTGAACTCCGCCACCAAACTAGCATTCCCATTTGCATTCTTGAAGCATCTTGCATTTCTTGATTTCCACAGACCCCATAAGGTTGCTATGAACAAAGCAATACGAGTACCATACTTACCATTCTCTCTATGAAAGAGCAGGATATAACTCTGGATCCACTGCCTTAGAGAACTGAGCGGGGACTAGTAGAATCATGGATAATAGAAAGAGAAGAGTTGCCCCAAACTTCCCTTGCCAGAGAACAATAACGGAAGAGATATTGGCTGTCTTCCGGATCAGAACCACAAAATCACAAATTTCCTCAACTTATAATCCTCTTCTTGTTAGGTTGACCTTAATAACAATACAATAATGGAAGAGTCTCCATAGGAAGAGTTTCCATTTTGGTTGGAAGTCTATTCTCCAAATCAGCTTGACAAACTCTTGGTCTCTGACAGAAAAAGAGGAGTGATTTAACCCCGCATCCTTCAAGAGATAGTAGTACTCAGTTTTCACCGAGTATCTCCCTGATGGGTGAAATTTCCAATAGATGAAATCGCCATCTCCTCTATGCGGGAGTTCCATAGATAAAATAGACTTTGCACTATTCCAATAAAAACAACTCCTTACCTTTCCTGCATCCCAAGACCTTGTATTTCGATCAATAAAGTCATCCACCTTCCAACCTAGAGCCGCCTCCAACCTAGAGCCGCCCCCAAGGTTTGATTAGAATTTACCATTGGTACTTCTCCTTCCACCCAAGGCATACTAATGGCCTTAACCTCTTTCCCATTACTAATTGTCCATGAATACCCATCCTTAAACACCCGAGAAACTCTTTGAAGACTCGATCTTCCCAAGGATGGATTCCCTATCCTTACATAAGGCCTGGCCATGTTGCACACCCCACAAGATTGTAACCCACCAAGTACTCTTGAGAGCAAAAGTTGAGGATTGAGATGCATCCTTGTTGATTGCTTGAAAAGGAGTGCATCATTGAGGACCGATGTACCTCTAATCCCAAGTCCCCCCATGATTTTGGGAGTTTGGATGACGTCCCTACTTACCCAATGCATACCTTTACAATTGGGGTTTGATGAGTCCAACTCACCGCGGAAACAAACCCAAAAACTAGACCGCACTCGCAATAAATAAAACCATAAAACATAATTAACTTAAAGATAAGATTAGGATAATAATTATACCTTTGACGCGTGCTTCGCCCGACCTCAAGGGGCTCTTACTTCGAAAGCAAGTCTCGAAAGTACGACGACCTCCAACGGAAGTCCACCCACAACCCGAATACCGACAAGGGTCCAATGCCTTGGAGTTAGCAAGGCCCAACCTAAACCCGAGTAATTAATGAGTTCAAAGGTTTTCACAATGGTGATGCCTTTTTCAACTCTTACTCAAGTGCTTTTCCCAATACCCCAAGTTGGAAATTTATAGGGAAATGCAAGAGTTTGAAAAGCCCTCCCATCAATGTGGGAGAATTTGATTTTCCCATTTTATTTTAAAGCTAAAATAAAATTAATAATAAAACTAGTAATAAATCAACAAGTGGCAAGCTCATAAGGAGAAGTAGGTGAGGATAAATTGGAGGAGGGAAGGGACCAAACTTGCTCCCCACTCTCACTCCCATAAATGGCCACCTCAACCCCATAACCCTAAATTAAATTGCGCCACGTGGCATCTCACTTGGGCACCAAGGCACCCTTGTGGGCTGCCACGGTGCTGCTATGCGTGCCTCGGCCCAGCACGCCACGCACCAAAAGTGCGGGTTGCTCCAGCACGCCACGCACCAAAGGTGCGGGCTGCTAGCTGCCGTATGCTAGCATAGCCATGCACATTAGTGTAGGCTACTAGCTGCGGTATTCTAGCTAAGCCCCACACTTGGTGCGGGCTGCTAGCATTTGCCGCGCCCCTAGCACTCGCCATTCCGATGCTAGGGGTATTTTTGTCATTGTTGATTTATTATTATCAAGTCTCGTCTTTTTTACTATTTTCGACTCGACTTCCACGTTCGGTTTCAATGCTCCAAGCTCGAATTTCCGACGTCTAAATATTTATTACTCGATCGACTTATTAATTAATTCCTAATTAATTCGTCGCTTTGGCTCGTTAGTTGCTTGGGTGTGACCTGAAGGGTTCAGTCAAGATTAAGCTATAATATTAATTATACAATAATATACACTTGTTCGAAGGACACCATTCCTTTCATTTACATCCCTTGTTGGACTACCAAAATATTGTAATGAGTGAGTCAATTTTGTTGGCAATGCCTTGAGGAAGCTTAAGACAAATCATAACATGTGATGAGATACTTACAAGAACCGTGTTGATAAGAACTAATTTTGCCGCTTGTGATAGTTTGAGAGAAGCCCAAGAAACCACTTCCTCTGACACTCTATCCACCAAGAACTGGAAAGCCAACCTCTTCTTCCCCTGTATATCTATTGGGGCTCCCAGATGAGTACCCATATTATCAGTTTCCGGCATAGAAAGAATACTCTTCAACACAACCTTTTGTTGTTGTCAAATCCCGAGGAGAACTTAACAAATGATTTTTGAAGGTTCAACTGTTGCCCCGAAGCTTTACAAAATCTCAGGAGAATGTCATTAATACATAAGCATGACTCCTCATCTGCCTTAAAAAACAACATAACATCATCTGTGAAGAAAAGATGAGAGATAGAAGGTGATCTTCTCGACACTCTCAAACCTTTGAATTGGTAGATATCCTTTGCTAGCGATAGCATTCTCGAAAGAATATCCATACAGAAAACGAAGAGATATGGTGAAAGAGGGTCTCCTTACCTTAGTATATATTAATGGATGAATTTTATAATTTTAATTTCGATGGAAATTTATGACCAACAAAATGCCGACGGAGAGAGGGTGCAAGTGGTTAGAGAGATTGCAAGCAAAAAAATGTCCATGGGTGAGAATGCTCTTATTAACTTATTAAAAACATATTTTTATCTAACAGTTTTTTTTTTTTTTTTTTTTTTTTTTTTTTTTTTTTTTTTTTTTGTGAATGGAATAGAGATGGGTGATTTCATTAAAAAAAAATAATAGTCAATCGGCATTTACAATCATCCCCTTAGAGATCTAAATTCTCAATACAAGTAGTGTTATACCCCCATAA
Organism: Chenopodium album; assembly: GCF_948465745.1. Lineage (NCBI taxonomy): Eukaryota > Viridiplantae > Streptophyta > Magnoliopsida > Caryophyllales > Amaranthaceae > Chenopodium > Chenopodium album. The sequence goes on from NC_137835.1 coordinate 64,548,483, forward strand.
CTAATGACATCGCTTATGAACTGTTATTAGTTTATGGGTGTATAATACAATCATCCCCTAAGAGATCAAAGTCTTTGCATCGTTCTTGACGGAGCTCCATTGATGTATTGTAATACCCTAAATTTTTCTATTTTAAGTTTCGGGACGAAACTTGTTTTAAGGAGAGTAGATTGTAATACTCGCATATTTTATGATTTTACAATTACAAAATTAGAGTTGTCTATTTTAAATTTTATTTTCTTATCTTATTTGATAGTATTTATATCCTTTTACCCTACACTATTATTTTATTAAAAAAAAAAAAAGCAGTCGTTCACTGGTTATATATATCTTCTATTTTTCTCAATTAGCAAATTTAATCTTATCTTTGTGCGTAAGTCAACTTTGTCAGTTGAGTGCTTACCCTTTTTGATGATTTATTTACCCTTGTTCCCTAATCCTCATACACACATTATCATAGTCAATATATGATGGTCAACCTCTTCTTCTTATAATCAATAAATGGTACGGCCGTTCTACTTGACAATTCACCAACTTGATTTATTCAATTCGAAGGTAATCACTAATCACACCATCAACCCTTAGATCGTTTGTTTATAATTTGATTGTATTATTTATTTTATGTAATCACACGACCGTAATTAATTTTTTTGATTTGTTTGATTATAAATTGTTAGTATTAATTGTACTCCGTATTGTTATGAGTAAATTTTATAATTTGTGAATTATATATGATCATGATTTATATATAATATGTATACATGATTAGTGTGTGGTATAATATGATTCTAATTGCCGTATTATTTTGTGATATTGATTGATTGTGTTATTTTTCTAGGGTTTTAATGTTATTGTTATATGGAGTATTGTTTTGAGGTTTTAGGGTTGTTAACGCAGAGTATAATTTTTGGGTTGTGAGTTAATTATTTTTGGGTATTAGTTTTATTTCCCTAAGAGTTGAGATGTTTTTGAATTGAATTGTTATATTATTTGGGAACTTGTACCATTGTGGAGTTATTATTATTAATTTGTGAATGGTTATTTGATCAAAAGATTGAGAATGATAATTTTGTTCTTGGTTTTGAGGCTCGGCGTTATATAACTTAGTCCTTGGCTTGTTGGTAAGAGGGTAATAATCATGAGTTAAGAGTGAGGTACAATCATTATTTATATTTATTTTTCTATGGCCCCCTATAGTGGGAATTGGCCCGTATGTGGTCTAGTTCAAGGTGTTTTCTGGTTATTGGGAGTATTCAAGTTTTTATACTTGTTGGTTTTATTCGAATTACCCATGTCCAAGGCTAGGTATAAAACAAAGAGGATGACACACTTATGGGTTTTATGAGTTAATTGAGAAAAAGTTCGTATTATTATTCGAGGTTGAGTTGTTAAAGGTTAATTTTTTTTTTTCAGAGTACAATGTGTAATGTAGTTCTAAACTACATTGTTTAAGTGAGCTAATAATATTAATTATTATATTATTCTTTGTATTCTGATATGTGGTGATTACTCAGCTTTTGCTGACGTGTGTGTTGTTTTATTTTGCTACTTGTGTTTGCGGCCATGTCTTTTTCTTATGGTGGCCCTACGACGATCTATTTTGGAATTTGTCCTTAATGGTGAACAATCAAGTTTGTCTAAACAGGTTGATCAAGTGGTCGTAGCTAAAGGAGCTCAAGTGTTTCGATTAGTTTGTTATAACAAGTTTAATTTATAAAGTTGTATAAATAGCTCACTTAGATTATCGGGTTGTAATTATTGAGATTGTGTAAGCCTTAACACTTGACAGGTTGTCGAGTGTGGCGGTGATACCTCCGATTTAGGTATATGCTTCCGCAATTTTATTCAAAGGTTGTTTATTTTTCCTTTAATTCTTATTTATTTCCAGTTAGTAAATCGGGGGTGTTACATGTATAGTCACGAAAGTGATAAAACTTGATTGGTTATCAAGATCGGCAAATTTAGATCTTTTAAATCAGCACCCGTATACCAAAAGACCCACAATTCAACAAATTTGCAAGACGAATCTTCCAAATTTGTATCCTTGTACACACGAAAAAATAAACAAACAACTCATACTACAAATCCCACCATCAGGGAACCAACTAAACCCTACATGGAGGGGCCGACTACAATCACCATATAGTTGGTGATCTTTATTGGCTAAAAACATTAAATTAAAGAAGAATTTGAGACTTACCATCAATAAAATCGACAACCCCTAAGTTTTACTATGATGGATTAAATATGTTGTTAAATGTGTAGTAATTTAAAATTTCATAATATCAAATCAACTCTTAAATTAATTTAAGATGAGTACCATTTCAATTAATGACCTTAAAATTTCCTTGCAATCTATCTTTACTTATTTTTTTTTCTTTCTCAAAAAAGAAATTCTTATATATTTTAACTCCTTAATCAATTATTCTACAGCACAATTAATTTCAACACCTTGCCATTTTTAGCTCCATCCTAAATTCCTAATTAGTTATTCCAAGCATAGCCTAAATTCTGCAATGCAAAAGTTATCTTCCCTGTCATTTTCAGGTTTTGTGAGTGTAGATTCGGTAGGTCTTAGTGGTGGGCTTTGTGTATTTTGGTTTTCCCCAGTTGTGATTGATCCTATTTTGATTTCTCCGCATGTAATATTGTGTCGGATTGTGGAGAATTTGGTAATAAAATATGTCCTTTTTCTGTATGGAGCGCCTCATATTTCTGACCGTATGACGGTGTGGTCGGAAATCTCTGATATTTTAGCTACTTATCCGAACGTTGTGTTAGTCGGCGATTTTAACCAGGTTGAATATTTATCGGATAAAGTAGGGGGAAATTTGGATATTCGTGGCCGTCATGATTTCATGCAATGGAAATTAGACATGGGTCTAATAAATATCCCTTTTACAGGACCTGTTTTTACTTGGACTAATGGGAGAATAGTGTCAGATCCTGCTTTTGAGAGATTGGACAAAGCATATGCTACATCGCTTTGGTTACAGGATAGGCCTGCTACTTTTGTTCAGCACCAACCTATTTTGTTTTCTGATCATGCAGCTATTATTTTGAGTGATTCTTCTTCTACAGGTACTTGTAAACGACCATACCGGATTGAAAACTAGTGTCTCGGATCTGCTGATGTGGCAGACATGGTGAGGTTTATTTTTGCAATACATGTTCCGGGTTCTCGTATGTTTTCTTTATCTCGAAGGCTTTGTATTCTGCGTCATCGTTTGTTAGCCTGGTGTGTTACTCACAAGAAGATGTTGGGTATTGATTGGAAATCTTTAGTTGCTGATGTTTCTCAAGCGTCTGTTGTTCTTAACTCTCGTTACGACCGTTGCCTTTTCCATACAGTGCGGATGGAGAAGATTGCTGAGGCCCAGGCGACCTTTCTCTTTTGGAAACAACGAGCCAAATTGAAATGGGATGCGTTTGGTGATGAGCATACCCGATTACTTTTTTCGACTGTTCAGGCTCGGCGGAGGAAAAACTGTATTCTGGGTTTGCAAGATACTGACGGATCTTGGGTTTCGGATGCGGGGGGTATTCGTTCAATTGCCTAGGGTTTCTACAAGGCTCTTTATAGTGGGGACTCGCAATGCCCATCCTCGGTTCAATCCTCTGTTTCTTAGTTTTCTTGGGAATCTCTTCATTTGCCATCTTTATCTGATACGCATCGCCAGTCCTTACTAGCTCCTTTCTCTGCTGATGATATTAAGAGGGCTATGTTTAGCATTGCAGACGAAAAATCTCCAGGCCCGGACGGTTTTTCTTCGGCGTTTTTCAAAAGCTATTGGCATGAGGTAGGAAACCATGTGATCACGGCTGTTCAATTCTTTTTTGCTCATGGATATTTACTAAAGGACTGGAATCGTACATTCTTGGTTTTAATCCCGAAGGTTGATCACCCTGAGTCTGTTTCTCAATTTCGTCCTATTGGCCTTTGTAATGTCGTCTATAAATGCATTACTAAATGTCTTTCTCATCGATTACGTGGTGTGCTTCCAGATTTAGTCTCAGACTACCAGAATGCCTTTATTCCTGGTAGGCTAATGTCAGATAATTGTTTGATGGTACATGAGTTGATTTCTTTCATGAATGCTTCTAGAGCCAAAAAACGTTTTTATGCGGCACTGAAACTAGATATGAACAAAGCCTATGACAGGGTTAGTTGGGAGTTCGTATCCCGGGTGCTTCAGGTCTTCGGTTTTCCTCCCTATTGGATTCATTTAATCATGCAGTGTGTTTCTACGGTGTCGTATCAAGTCCTAGTTAATGGTGCTCCTTCCGAGTCTTTCCATCCTCAGTGTGGTTTACGCCAAGGGGATCCTCTTTCCCCCTACCTGTTTGTTCTTTGCATGGAAGTGCTCTCTGCGATGCTGAGGAAAGCTGAGATGGAAGAGCTGTTTCATGGTATCAAAATTTCCAAGGGAGCTCCATTTATATCACATCTGTTCTTCGCGGATGACTCTCTTTTGTTCTTCCAGGTTTCGCCTACTGCTTGTGAACAGGTGATGAATATTCTTTTTGAGTTCCGTGCTATCTCGGGACAAATGCTTAATATGCAAAAATCTTTTGTAAAGTTTATCCCTAATACTCCGGAGGATTATCGGGCATATTTGTCTAAGTGTTTACAGCTCCGGTCTGAATCACGATTTGGTACTTATCTGGGGCTTCCTGTCGATTTGGGTCGTAGTAAGTGTTCCGAGTTTGGTTTTCTTGTAGATAAGGTGGTTAAACGCCTTGAGGTGTTTGCTGCAATGCACCTCTCCCCTGCGGCGAAGCTGATCATCATTAACTCGGTGCTCCTTGCCTCGTTCAATCATATTTTGTCTGTTTTTCAAATTCCAGAATCTATCTGCTCTTGGGTAGACAATTTGTTAGCCAGGTTTTGGTGGAAATCTTCTCAATCGAGTCGTGGGATGGCTTTTCGTTCTTCTAAGTTGCAGCACCTTCCGAAGGGACTGGAGGGGGGGGGGGGTTTGGGTATTCGTAGTCTTGCACCGTTTAATTCCGCTTTATTAGCAAAGCAAAGTTGGCGTCTCATTCATTCCCCGCAGTTGTTGGTTTCCCGTCTTCTATTTGCTAAATACCCTTCGTTGGCAGGGGGTGCTGCGTCCTCGATTTCTCGACTTTCTTGGGGTTGTCGTGGTCTTCTCTCAGGAATGTCTGTTTTGTCTAAGGGTTTGGTTTGGAAGGTTGGTTCGGGTTCTTGGGCTCCTGGGATTCTTGGGCTCCTGGTGGACAGGTTCAGTTCAAGGATTCTTGGGCTCCTGGTGGACAGGTTCAGTTCAAGGATTCTTGGGCTCCTGGGATTTCTCGATTTTAGAGGATTCTTGGGCTCCTGGTGGACAGGTTCAGTTCAAGGATCTTCCGTCAGAGACGGTTAGACTGACTCTTGTATCTTCTTTACTTGATCCGCGTTCTTACACGTGGGATACTTCGATTGTTCATAGGTTGTTTGATTCTCCGTCGGCTGCTAGGATTCTTTCTTTGGATTGGCCGGGGAGGCTAATGGATGATTTTGTATATTGGAAGTTCACCAGAGATGGGGTTTTCTCCACCAAATCGGTTTATGCCTTTCTTTGCCACTCCCCTATGACCCCTGGTTTTGATAGCCGGTTGACACCAACCTGGTGGCGGAGGTTTTGGCGGCTTCCTATTCTTCCTCGGTGGAAAGTGTTTGGCCGGAAACCGTTACATGATGCTCTTCCGATGGCATCCCTTCTACATTCCCGAGGTTGTCCGGTTAACCCGGTTTGTGCTTTTTGCCATCAGGAGTGGGAAGAGGTGTCGCACACCTTCAGAGACTGCCCTGCTGTGAGATCTTTATGGCGGTCGGGAGCGTTGGGGGTTCGTTGGGATCTTTGGCAGTTCCCTCAATTCGGGGATTGGCTGGTTGACACTGTTTCTCGGTTTTATTCTCATAAATTTTGGAAGGGTATTATGTCTTTATTTGCTATCCTTTGGGCTATTTAGCTTTCTCGGAATCAATTAAGATTCAGACATGCGGTTTGGTCGCCCAGGACAATTGAAGCTTTGGCTGAGGATTGGTTCCACCGTTGTGTCCAGTCTCAAGATTGGAAGAAATCTGTGTTGGGATCCTGTTCACCTGGTTCGCCTGTGCTTTCAGGTGATCCATGGTTGTGTTTGAGGGGATTACCTGGCATAAGCCCCACGGTTTGTTTGATCATTGATGGAGCTTGGGATTGCACCACTTGTAGGGCTGGGGCAGGTTGGATTATCCGTGACCTTTATTCTTCGGAGGTTCTGGGTGGAGGTAGTAGGGCTTTTTTGTCTGGGTCGGCATTACAGTCTGAGCTACAAGCTTGTTTATGGGGTCTTCAGGCGGTGGTTCGTAAAGGTTTCTTGAAGATTCGAATTCATTCTGATTGTGCGACCCTCCTTTCTTTGCTTCTAAATTCAGGTCAAATGGACATTTCGGTTTGGTGGCTCATTCTGGAATTGCGGGCGGTTGTTGAGTCTTTTTTGGTGTGCCAAATTCGTAAGGTTCCTCGGTCCTGGGTTTCTCCGGCTCATTGGTTAGCTGGTTGTGGTCGACGACGGCAGTTGTTGTTTTTTCATTTCTAGTTTTTTTCTCTTTCTGTTGCAGTTTGTTTTTTTCTTTGATAGTTCTTTTGTCAAAAAAAAAAAAAAAAAAAAAAGAAAAAAAAGAAAAAAAAAGAAAAAAGCATAGCCTTAGTTAGGGATAAGAAGTAAAAAAACTAAAGTTATCTGATTCACAAGGAATGTATATCATGATTTTGCCAAAATTGGTGCGGCAGTTGCACACGAATATTGGAAAACACGAGAAAATTAGATCACTATTTTACAAGTCTATTTTTGTGTAACAAGAGTCTATGATCACGAGTAACTTAACTAAAACCATACTCTCTTCACTCTAGTGAGACAATTTACACATAGTAGCTCTGTCTTTTGACGTACGAAGAGGGGAAGCTAACTCAAATAATTACATTAGAAACACTTCCTCCTATCATCTACAATAATTATTCCACTTCTTCAATCCCTCGACTAAGAGAGTTCATTCCCACAGATCGAAGCAGTATTGTTTTATAGATGCTAGTCATTAGGCAGAGCGAGCTAATAAGAAATCCTCCTACTGAGATTAGGAGAAGAATTAAGTAGCTCCTGACCAAGGTCGCCTATTTTGTTAAGTAGAAGCATTCTTTCCGTTTCAAGCTGGAGCATATACTGTTCCTGCGAGTCCTCTAAGCTTTGAAGTTCACTTAAAGTACTTAAAATTTCTTCAGCATCCTTGTCCTCAACTGAAGACTCAAGCTTCATCAACATATCCTTCATCTATGTAAAGTCATACAAAAGCGACAATCAGGTGGCAAAATTGTAATGATAAACACGTATCTGAACCACACTTTGAATAGCCTTAGTTCTAGTAAAAAAGGCAATATATACATTTGTATAAAGCTAAAAATCTGCTGCACGATTTTATCAGTTTTCATAATCAGCATAATGAGCCAATCAACTGAATCAAGTATGGATCGCCATGAAAAAACTTTCAGAACCATAAGAACATTAATTCACAAGCTATATATCGATTTCAGTAAGACACACTTCAGGATGTTCCAAACAGCCAACTATACCTTAAGTCCTTAACGTGCTAAAACAAAGAGTATTTTTTTATGAAACCGAGTGAGCAGATCAAAAAAGCTAAAGCATCTTGTGATTTGTAAATGCATTCAATTCTTTTGCAAGACCTTTCCATAAAGTGCATGCCAATCGACAAGAGGAACAGCAAGGCAAAATATGGGTCTCGTGTGACATTCTATAAACGATGACATTTTACACCAAAAGATCAGAAACAGCCAACAATAGACAGAGATTACTAGAGCTGATGATTGTGCTTCTAATAGTTCATTTTAAGAGTTATCCTTCATAATTCAAGGGTGAAGGGTAGGGAGGTAACTTTAATGCTTCGTATGATTTTCTATATAATAAATGCAATCTTGCAGTCATGATAAAAAATCGATGGACTAATGGTAAGGAACCTGCACAAAGTGTAGTGTACCGGATCTCAATTATAGCATAATTTTTGTTTCATTCTTTTTAATACATATTTCTCCCTATTTACCACAAATGTTACAGGTTTTTACAGAATTTTTTTTTTTCAACTTTCCTTTTTCTTATATTATGTATAAATTCTTTTATTCATTTTTTTTTGTGGGAAATTAACAATGAAGACATCTTTTGATGTGTCTATGCATCCCTACTCTCATACGTCCTTTAATTTATTATTCTTTTCTTTAAACCTCATTTTATTGAGAAGAAAACCTTTTCTCTAATTCTTTACTCCTAGTTATGCTAATAAATAGATTGGTTATTATTGTTAAGATTTACATACACTAATACCATAGAGGAACCAATGATGTCTAGTGGCAAAGGTTGAGGTCTTGTATGAGATAGGTCATAGATCGAATCCCCTTTTCCCATTGTATTTGTGAATTTTCATGCTTTTGTTGGTCATATAGATCTCCACACCACCAAAAAAAAAAAAAAAAAAAAAAATCAAAAAAATCAATATACCACTGAAAGGCCACAAGTGAATTTGGGTATTCTGCGTAGGCAATTAATCGGTGATGCACAAAGCAAGCATGAGCCATAAGCATTAATTGACAGCAATAAAATTCTTACCTGATCAGATATTGCATGAGCTCTGTTTGACAATGAATCAGAGTCTACACTGGTTATCTTCTGAAGATCTGGCACTTTTCTTGTTATTTGAACATGTATTTCGCCCTTTTTAACTCCTTGCAGAGGTATCCATTTCTCAGATACTTCATTAGGGGGAAGTCTTTGGTATTGTACTATGCAGTTGCCTATGCTTGATGAGGACAATATAGCATTGTGATCCTTCACTTGTAATTCTAACGTACTTCCATCATCAGGAAACTCAAATGTTTGGTTCCATGAAGGATTCACAGTCTTGTACACAACCTTCATAGTAAAAAGAAAGTAAGAAAAAAAAAAAAAAATACAATTCATATTTGGGGGAATGAGAAAAGTGGTTATTTGCAAAACTAAGCACAAGGCATTCTAAACTTGACCAAAATGTAGTTCTTGTAGCTACGATTCCAGCACCACCAACTAATCAGGATCTCCCAGCCGTGGGAAATTTGGTGGCCAGAAAATGTCAAGTAGTTTTGGCCACTGTCAAGCAATGCCAATAAATCGTATCACTACCACCATGTTAAGTAGTTTCCTAAGAAATTACAGTGACTCATTGATACGTTGAAGTTAAGATTACTATTTCAGGTAATATAAAATCACATTTAAGCAGAATACCTTTGTTCTCCTCGTCTCATTTCCATACTGGACCTTCACATATGGATCACTTGTTCCCCGGAGATCAGCAGCAACAAGATCCCTGGCCTCAATGAGAACAAGCTCAATCAATCCATTCTCAGGACCGCCATTGGATACCTAAGCCAAAAAACTCAGTAACTACAGATATGAAAGTGTACACTGAGAAAACTAATCACTATGAACCAATTAGAGTTCATAGTTATGTCAGTAGTTTAGACAACAAAATTGGTTTATAATCTTTCATGTCACTAAAATACCATTCAATTAAAATGAAGTTGGAAAATGCATTTCCACAGAAGAAACATCAACCATTCCTGGACATTTTCTGTCATAGAATGCATAATTTTGCACACGGCACCACAATTAAATGTCCAACCACCAAATGAAAGAATGTTCTATAAATTTTCAGGACACGATTTAAATAATTTAATGGCTGTCTCCTTGCATCAATTCCATATTTACGCTGAAGAATACGATATTTCTCTTCACACAAATGCAAAAATTTCATTAATTTCATTAACAAAGCTTCAAATTTGGCTCCATACTTTGATGAGTGTCATTCATTGTTAGTATTTTAGGTTGTTTTTACCTTATTTTCATAGCTTTCTTTCCTGATAAATGTTTGGCTTTGTCCATTTGTTCCTTAGTTTCTCTATTTCTTGCTTGTTTCGTGTTTTTTTTTTTTTTTCCATTTATGTAGTTTTTCTTGTGTTTTCCCTTTTATCTGCTCTTCTTTCTTGGTTTGTAGGAGTAAATGAAGCTCGAGACCGGTCACGATAATTTTCTTTGACTCCATTCCAGTAAATGTTTTTTTTAATAACTTTACCTTTCTTTACTCCACCTACAACATATTATTTCTTTATAAATCTCGCTTACAAGACTAATTTTTCTTAATTGATGATGGTAGAAAGAGAAAGGGAAAAAGTCAAAATACAATTATCATAACTTTTTTTTTGTTTTTTGAGGAAACAATTATCATAACTTATCATAAGAAGAATGCATTTGACTTTCATTTGATTCTCATTTATTATATTTTAAATACTTAAATTGAATGTTCAGTTCAGTTTATAATTTGATATTATAATACAATATTAGTTTGCTGTCAGCAATTCAGCATCCTCAACAAACTAGAATTCCTCCATCGAAGTTTATTCCAGTTATCAGTTGAAGTTATAATGTTGTAATTTTACTTTAATACAGTGCAAGGTGGAAGCTTATGTATAGCTCATAAGGCAAGGGATGGAAAGCTCCAAGATTTGGTGTTTGTGCTCTCTTAAAAATCATGGTGTTGAAACCACTGTAAACTTCATTCAAAACTGACATGCCTAGTGACAATCATGAGGAATCCACCATGCATAGCACGGGCGCGCAGGAAAGGACTGCCACACCAAGGCAACCATTGCCGCGCCATGACAGCTACCGCCGCGCCTTGGCAGGTCTAAATTGTGCAGGAAGTTAAAATTTAAGCAGGAAGTTTGTGCGACCTTTGCACGTGCATGAGCATGCAGGTTTTCTTTGCAGGCGCGCCATCTGAGGTCTCTGTTTCTGTACCCAGTTTATCGCGAGCACGCCTTATGGGTCAATTTCGGGATATTTGCCTTATTTCCTTTGTATTATAAATAGCTTTTCTCCTTATTTCTTCACTATGCAATCTGAGAGTTTCTCTCTCTAGATTTAGGCTTAGTTTTAGGAGTAGTTTTAGATAGAGAAAGTGAGAGATCTTAATAGTGATTTGAGAGATTGAAGAAGGGAGACAATTGTATTGAAAATCTTCTCAATTATCAATGAGCATTTCTTACTCTATCTCATCTTATTGCTTTCTCTAACTTCATGTTTGTTTGATTTAGTTTTGATGATTGATTCTTGATTAGATTAGTTGTTGTTGATGTTTGGTTGATTCTTGATTTCATTTACTTGCTTTGATTTGATGATGGATTGTAGTGAGTAGTTGTTTGCTAGGGTTTGGGTAAAGCTTGATTGATTGTGATTAATTTGATTACTGGGAGTTTGCATGTGCTTAGTTTGATTAGGCCTTGAAAACTATGCTAGATTGCATTGTAATTCCTATTGACATGAACACTCGATACAGGGTTGCAATTGCCGATTGAATTGATTTGCGATTCTCCTAGTTTGTCATTCATAGTGGAGACCTAGCTTGACGATTAAGCGATAACTCTTCGGTTCCAATTGATAGCTCTTACCATTGGTTCTCATAACCATGGATTAGCTTAACCTTCTCAAGTTGTTGCAATTGTCATGATTACATGATCCCATTCCCTAGTGTTTCATTTGCTTGCTTCTTGTTTGTTTTGGTAGTTGTATAGTCTTTCCTCACCTTTGACTTTGACCTAGCTTAGGCATTGATTGAAAGCACTTGAACATAATCGTTTCTAGTGGTTCGACCTTTGACTAACCTCTATACATATATGTAGGCTTGTTAAGTGATTATAAATTTTGTTTGGATCTAGGGAGGATCAGTCAATGCCCTAGTTCACCCTATGTCATTACTATCTTAAAGCTTTGCAAATTTTAAGAGAGGTATCATGCACAATAGTACAAATTATTTTGTCAGGTTGAATATTTAATTCTTCTAATGCAAGTGAATTCATTCTTTTGAAGATGGAAACTTAATCACCAACTAAAAGTACGGATAACAAAGTTCAGAGTATATATGAAAAGATACTACCAGTATATTTTTAGGGTACGTCATGCAAAGAATTATAGATTCAAAGATTCTTCAAGTAGTAGAATTGTAGAAATACATTATTCAACAGTCCTGACTTTTTGAACAATTTTATTGCCAATAGAAAAGACGTACCTCGCTCACAGCTTCAATTTGAAGCCTTACTTCCCCAGAATTCGCGTTTTCAAGGGGTACAGGTACATCCCTAACTGAACCCACCTCTAATCCTTCCATGTTCACAGTTGCACTGCCAATTACCTCATCTCCAAATGTTTCTTCATATAAACATTTCAACTTGAGATATTCACCCCCTGTAATCTCATCAAATTCAAATGTCTGGTTCCAAACAGGATTTAATGTCTGTTTCACAGCCCTTGTTTTCTGGACAACCTGGTATAAGAAAGATAACGGCATCACAAGACGTGAACATTGGGAACTCTAAGTACCTTTTTTAATGGTAATGAACCAAAATATCATATGAGAACGTAAGAAAAATAAGAGACCTTCCCATACTGCAACCTAACATAAGGCTCTGATCGTCCCAATTTATCCTTTCCTGGAATATCTGTAGCTTCTTTTACAGTTACATACAGTTTTCTTCCAGTCTTTGAATTTGATAATCCAGATAATGTTGATTGAGCATTAAGGTGTAACCCAGCACTTTTAGAACCGCCCGAAAACTGCCATTCTTTAAGAACAAGTCTGACCATCAACTGCAAATATCATCAATTATATAAGTTGCAACATCAACAATACCTCAATGCCTTTAATAAGGCTTCTGCAATGTACGACATAGGGAGGATTTGGACAAGCATAGCCCTGCTTCTATGATTACAAAGTGGTTGTTTCCTATTAGACCTTGAATCTAATATTCAACAATCATTTGCTGCATCACAATAAATAAAAAGTTCAAAAAGTTTGTTCATTATAATCTAAATCCCAAAGTTTTGTGAAACTTCAGCTCCATCACAAACGGATAGAATCATACACAATGACTCGCATTCTGTATGTGGTGAAATTATAGTTAATTTGACAAGATTGGAAATTGATGATGATTCAATGGTTTTATTTCCACTGTAATAGTATAAGCACCAATGACAAGCTGATTTATTTAAGTTGAATACTAGAATGCACAATCACACAATTCTCTTACCTCCCCTGACTCTACTGCCTCAAAAGGAACATTCATTACAACTTCTTTTCCACAACTCTCAGCACGCTTTACTATGACTCCTGAATCAGGTCCTATCGCCCAAAATATCGTGGAATCATCTTCACAATATCTAACCTGCAAGTCATTGAAATATTGTTTAGATCATCTGAAATGGTAGTAATGCTTGTAGTATTGACGTTACAAGACCCATGAGAAACAATTTAGATGAATCACTTAATACAATTCATCAATGGAATTTGAAATTAATAATTGAGAAATATGTAAGATAATGCCCTTAACAGTTTTGGTATTTACAGCTACATAGTATTTGGCAAAACAAAAAATCCTTGTATACTAATACCACATTTAATTAAATCATCAAAATCCAAAAAAATGACAACTTTGATGAATCTTCATTGGGAATAGCATAAGCCCACACCGGAGGAGAGTCTGGTCACATATAAAACTTGTAGGGTTGCATCCTATAACATTATGGTAATGGGTAGAGTAGCTCTCTTGTCTTATATGTCAGGCAGGCTCTCTCTAATTCTTCAATGTGGAACAATTAGTCCCAACTCACATGTGGGTTATTTGTTAGCACTTATGCAAGGACAATATGGTGAAGCTATGTCAATATATCACCAACTCCACATGTCCACACTATATGAAGGAGCCATAAAGTATAAGGGTCAACAAGGATTAATTTTTAAGGGAGCAAATTGGTTTGAATGGATCAAATGTTGTGAAAAGAAAAAATCTAAGAACATTTTATAGTGGTTATCAAGCCCCAAGTTACCTTGGTAGAGCACCCTAATGTACAGAAGTATCCAGCCGTAACTTTGAGCAAAGTTAGTTGTTCACATGCAGTAACATCTTTGATGAATTATGAAGGGTCATTATTCAAACATTTATATGTGACTTGTAGATTGATTCTAAGGCAATGAAGTGGTGCTTTTAATTCCAATACGTTAGATAAAAAACTAAAAGAGAAAAGCTATATTGGGTGAAGGCTCCATGTTGTTTTGTGGTAACGACTAAAAAAGCCTGCAACAGTACCTTAATTTCACAAGTCGCAAGGTGATCAAACTTCACACTACCAGGAGAACATTCATAAAGATGGAATTTAAGTACTCCTGCATTATCGTGTAAAACCATATTAAATGTGGAATCCCATTGTGGACTAGAGCCTGGCTTTGCATCTGTTCTCCTGGTAATTTCTTCAATCTCTACCTCCACAAATGTCTTCACATCCTTATTAAGACGCTCTTCTGAGGCATGATTTGAACCAACTTGTGTGCTTGTCGGGCTTCCTTTAACCACATTTCTAGAAAGTTGACTTGCACCAACTACTGTTACATAAAGTATGCCACCAACTGCCCTTTTCCCCAACTGTACAGCTGACAGAGTGAGACATCGACGACGAGGTTCAACCATAGTCTTCACTAAGGTGTCGGTCAAGAGTTTGACCTGCACGGAAAATATTATGAGCATGAAGGTACAATAATAACTGGAATTATAAGCTAGATATTTGTATTTGAAATAATAAGTCCAAAAGTATTCTATCATGGGAAATGACCTTAGCTCAATATTAGATTTAGTTCACAAAAGTTACAACACACTGCTACATGATACAGAAATATCCGTTAATGGTACAAATGTGACATTGGTATATACCATATGGTTTCCACTTCTAATGCAGTTATATACTTATATTGGATTTTCCATCTAAAACTTTAGATCACTCACAAATATATTAGTAACATGATAAAGGTATACAGTAAAAACAATTGCAAAGGAGTTATATTTTTCCTTAAATTTTAGATTTTTAACAATGTTAAGCATAGCAAAGAAAAGCATGCATGACAATAGCAATTGGCTGCGTTCCTAGGTTTTTTTTACTTATATGAATGAATTTAAATCAACTAACACACCAGCCATGAAGAAACAACGGGCAGCTCCATTCCAGGGAGTTGACTTCCACCACTTCCCAAGGCAATTCCAAGTCTCACCTCTGGCACAGATATAAAGGAAAGTAAAATTGCTCTTCCATCTAGCACTGGCATCAATTGCACCTAGACAGCAAAAAAAAAAAAAAAAAAAAAAAAAAAAAAAAAAGTCAAAATTACCAAGCATTGACCAAAGCAATTACCTCAAAGTTAGAGTAACATCAACTGGACAGGCTTAAATAGGTTAAGTTTCTAAGTTCAAACTCACATGATTCAAGCTAGTTTTACAGGGGAGGAAACAAGTTTTAAATCTTTCAATGTTTCAAATGTTGGAGTTTTAGTGGAAAGAAAGATTGACACGCAGATATAAATTGAATGGAAACTAGACAGACGAAGAAGAAGCACTTGATGTATTGTGTACCATTTACATACGGCTAGTCTTCTCTTAAAGGTTGAAAAATCATTCCAGCCTAACAGCCTCTTCTAGATTTGGTGATGACAAGCAATCCTTATTAATGAAGCTTTGTTAGGTTAACAGGACTTAGGCGGGTTCTTGATCTAAGAACATGTTCCAGAGTTATAACAGCGAAGGTCCTTTGATTGACGAATAAAGACATTAGCAGACTACTCAAGTGAAGCAACAATTGAAGTTCCAATGTGATGTTCCTATAGGAACCATAAAAGTTCCTATGAGACACAACACCAAGTTCCAGATTGGGAATGACGATTGAAGCTACTAAGTTGAAGCTTCTTGAATAGTAAATTAGTAATTATAAAGACTAAAGAGTATGAGTTTACTTTTAGCCTTATGTAAGTGTTTAGAAGTTGTTTAGTTTGTTGGAACAAAAGGTATTTTTTGGGTTTTTTTAAGCTATGCTCATGAGTTTGTTGAGTTTTTTAGGTGTTCCCATGCTTTTTCAAAATTACAAGTTGAGCCCTCCAATTTAAGTTGTTTAATCTACTATATCCTTTGACATTACCTCGATGTTAGTAATTGTAAAATATAGGAAGCAATAAAAAACAGATGAGAAAAAAGAAGTACAACAACAGCTTGACATATCAACGATTGCTTTAATAAGAAGAAAGAGTAGATGAGAAAATGTGAAAAAAAATGCTTAATGTTAATCCCCTTATATAACTCTAACCCAATTTGGGCATGAAATTTCTCACCAAAGTGGGGTAATTAACAATTAACACAACTACTAACATAGGGTTAACATCAGAGTTAACATCAGGGTTAACGCCTTAAGTTGGAGGGCACATCTTGTATTTTTGAAATAGAATGGGCACACCTTAGAAACTCAACAACCACGGGGGCATTTACAATTGGAGCAAATTTTCTTTATAAATTTAAAATTTATTTAACTAGATGAATGTTTTTAAATTATTATTGAATTATATTGGAAAAATGTTATAAAATATGTTAATTATGGATGGCCATTATAGCTTGTAAATATCTCTTTTATGACTACCTTAAGTATGGTAGTAATAACATCCTTGTAACCCTCCATATGTCATTGGGTCTCATTAACCTTCTCATGAATGGACTCTTCATTGTCCATATAGGTTACAATGTTCCTTCATGTATATATATAGGTGACTCATGAAATGGATGAATAGACATAACACAATTACCTCTCTACATCTCTCTCTTATTCTCCCTTTCCCCTTATTTTATTATACGTTATCAGCACCATATTTTAAACGAAACTATTACATTGATCACTCCCGTAAGTATACTAGTCAAGAAAGAAGTCCAAAGTGAAATATGTCGAACCTTACAAGCTTGAATTTGTGGCCGTTGATATTACCGGAAAAAACTATCTATCATGGGTGTTAGATGTTGAAATACACCTAGATGCTAAAGGCCTTGGTGAAACCATTGAGGGTAATGAAGCAACACTCCAAGATAAGGCAAAGGCCATGATATTCCTTCGCCATCACCTCCATGAAAGACTTAAAAATAAATATTTAATTGTGAAAGACCCACAAATCCTTTCGAGTAATCTAAAAGAAAGGTATGACCACCAAAAAACAGTGATACTCCCTAGAGCTCGTTATGAATGGTTGAATTTGAGATTGCAAGATTTTAAACCTGTTAGTGAATATAACTCAACTATGTTTAAAATTACTTCTAAATTGAAATTATATGGAGAAAATATTACTAATGCAGAAATGCTTGAAAAAACATACTCCACTTTCCATGCAAATAATATTGTCCTGCAGACATAATATAGAGAAAAAGGTTTTAAAAAATATTCTTAATTAATATCTTGTCTTCTAGGCTGAGCAAAATAATGAGCTGTTAATGAAAAATCATGAATCACGTCCTACTGGCTCTAGCTCTACTCCATTCCCTTGAGCGAATGTGACAACCCATAACGGGAAGGAAACTAAAAACAGAGACCACTCCTGCAGTAGTGGTCGAGGTAGAGGTCGCGGTCGTGGCCAATGGCGAGCTGGGGTAGTGGACGTGGATATGGTAGAGGTCGTGGAGGTCATTTCACAAACTCACATTCCCACCAGAAGTGGGAACGTAGGG
Organism: Chenopodium album; assembly: GCF_948465745.1. NCBI lineage: Eukaryota > Viridiplantae > Streptophyta > Magnoliopsida > Caryophyllales > Amaranthaceae > Chenopodium > Chenopodium album. Next base: position 64,566,143 of record NC_137835.1, read on the forward strand.
ATGGTAAAGAGAAAAGTGATACCAATATATGTTACCGTTGTGGAGGAAAAGGTCATTGGTCTCGGGTTTGTAAAACTCCAAAGTATCTTGTTGAACTTTACCAAGGATCATTGAAGAAAGGAAAGAAAGTTGAGGCAAACCTTGTTCTTGAAGATGGTGAAGGTGATTTTGATTTTGGCAATGCAAATCATTTCGATGTTGCTAATTTCCTTACTTTCCCGGAAGGGAATAATTTTGATTTTGGCATTACAACTCATTTAGAAGTTGCTGATTTCTTCAATGCCCCAGAAGGGAATAATTAAATTTATATTATTTTGTGTCAACTTTAAGTATTAGACTTTGTCTAGTTATTTACTTATGTTAATTTCTATGGTTGTAATAAGGACTTTTGCTTTATGATTTTATGAACTATTTGAGTGTTTTATTGATTTATTTATTTTATCATCATTATTTTTATGCTTAATATTTTGACATATATTTTATTTCATGAAAAACATGGATATTACTCAAGTTCAATTTGCTATGAATGGTGAAGAACTATGTCTTGCTGATAGTGCAACTACTCATACAATACTTAAAAATAAAAAATATTTCTCTCATTTGATGATGAAAAGGATTAATGTGAGTACTATATCGGGTAGTACAAACATCATTGAGGGCTCCGGAAGAGCCACTATAAAATTGCCTTGGGGAACTGAAATTAAAATAATTGATGCTTTATACTCCCCATTGTCTCAAAGAAATTTATTAAGTTTTAAGGATATTCGCAACAATGGTTATCATATTGAGACAATCAATGAAGATAATAACGAATTCCTTCAAATCACAAATATAACTCAAGGCTCAAAACATGTTTTAGAGAAACTACCTACATTCTCCAGTGGTTTGTACTACACAAAAATCAATGCTATTGAAGCTCATGCATAGTAAACCAGAAATTTACTGATAATTTTGTTGTTTGGCGTGACCGGTTAGGCCATCCCAATTCAATAATGATGCGAAAAATAATTACGAATTCATGTGGACATTCTTTAAAGAGCTAGTAGATTCTTCATAATAATTTTTCATGTGTTGCTTGCTCAGAAGGCAAGTTAATTATTCGCCCATCACCAGCTAAAATTAATTTTGAAATTTGTGGGCCCATACATCCCCCATGTGGACCATTTAGATATTTTATGGTTTTAATTGATGCATCAACTAGATGGTCACATGTGTTTTTGTTATCAACTCGTAACCTGGCGTTTACGAGATTACTTGCCAATTGATTAAGTTACGGGCACATTTTCCAGATACTCCCATTAAGACTATTCGGCTTGACAAGGTGAATTTATATCTCAAGCTTTTAATAATTATTGCATGTCCATTGGGATAAATGTTGAACATCTTGTAGCACATGTTCATACACAAAACGGTCTGGCAGAGTCATTAATAAAACGTATTCAGTTAATTGCTAGACCATTGCTTATGAAATCTAATCTCCCAATTTCTGCTTGGGGACATGCTATATTACATGCAGCGGCACTAATTCGCATTAGGCTAACAAGTTATCACAAGTTATCACAAGTACAATTGGTTTATGGTCAGGAACCAAATATTTCCCATCTAAGAATTTTTGGATGTGCAGTTTAAACAATAGCTCCACCACAACGCTCTAAGATGGGTCCTCGAAGGAGGTTGGGAATATATGTTGGGTTTGAATCCCCGTCAATAACTAAATATCTTGAGCCTACAATGGGGGATTTATTTACGGCTCGTTTTGCAGATTGTCATTTTAACGAGTCACAACATTAGGGGGAGAAAAGAGAGAGCTGGAAAAAGAAATTAAATGGAATAAATCATCATTATCTTATCTTGATCCTCAAACTAAACAATGTGAACTGGAAGTTCAAAAGATAATTCATTTACAAAGTTTAGCGAATCAATTGCCAGACTCGTTTGCTGACCCAAAAAGAGTGACCAAGTCACATATTCCAGCTGTAAATGCTCAATTTAAAATAGATGTCCCGAAAGGACAAAATAAATTTGCTAATGAGTCTAATCTACGTAAGAAACGTGGAAGACCAATAGGTTCCAAAGATAAGAATCCTCGGAAAAGAAAAGGAGCATTGATTGATGATGGTCAAATTGAAGAAATAATTTCCGAAGGATCTCCATAAGAGACTTTAGACATGATACAAGAAGAAAGTCAGGTACGTGATAATGAAGAAAATTCAATAAATTATATCATGTCTAGAATTACATGGAACTGAAATCAAATCGACGTCGATGATGTTTTTGCATGCAATGTAGCATTAGATGTTATGGATAATAATGAGGATCATGAACCAAAATCCATTGAAGAATGTAGACAAAGAAATGATTGGCCAAAATGGAAAGAAGCAATTGAAGCAGAATTAAAATCTCTTGGAAAAAGAGAAGTATTCGGACATGGGTCTTTGTGCGAAAGAGAAATGAAAAGGGTGAAGTTGTAAGATATAAGGCACGCTTAGTTGCACAAAGATTCTCACAAAGACCTGGTATTGATTATGAGGAGACATATTCTCCTGTGGTGGATGCAACTACTTTTAGATTTTTGATTAGTCTTGCAATAAGAGAAGAACTTGACTTACGTTGGATGGATGTAGTCACAGCTTATTTATATGGCCCACTGGATAATGACATTTACATGAAGCTCCCAGAAGGATTCAAGCTGAAGTAGCAAAATCTAGTTCTCGAGAACATTTCTGTATTAAATTGAACAAATCTCTTTATAGATTGAAACAATCTGGGCGTATGTGGTATAACCGTCTAAGTGAGTATTTGTTAAAAGAAGGTTATAAGAATGATCCTATCAGCCCATATATTTTTATAAAGAAATTTGGATCGGGATTTGTTATAATTGCAGTGTATGTTGATGATTTGAATATCATTGGAACTCTTGAAGAGATTTCAGTGACTGTCAATTATTTAAAGAAAGAGTTCGAAATGAAAGATCTAGGAAAGACAAAATTTTGTTTTGGGTTACAAATAGAGCACCCAGAGGAATGAAATCCTTGTGCATCAATCAACATACATAAAAAAGGTTCTTAAAAGATTTTCTATGGATACAGCACATCCATTGAGCAGCCCTATGGTTGTAAGATCACTTGAACTAGAGAAAGATCCATTCCGACCTCGGGAAAATGATGAAGAAATTCTTGGTCTCGAAGTAACATATCTTAGTGCAATTGGAGCACTAATGTACCTTGCAAGTCATACACGACCCGACATATCATTTTCAGTTAATTTATTAGCAAAGTTTAGTTCATGTCCAACCTGAAGGCATTGGAATGGGATTAAACATTTACTTCGTTATCTTCAAGGTACGAAAAATATGAGTTTATTTTTCCCAAAGTTGTCCAAAGAAAATTTGATTGGTTTTGCAAAAGTAGGTTATTTATCTGATCCTCATAATGGTCGGTCACAAGCTGGATATGTGTTCACATATGGTGGTACTACCATTTCTTGGCGTTCCATGAAACAAACCATTGCAGCTACTTCTTCCAATCATTCGGAGATTTTAGCAATTCACGAGGCTAGTCGTGAATGTGTATGGTTAAGGTCGGTAGTTCAACGTATAAAAGAAGTTTGTGGTTTATCATCCGGGAAAGAGGCACTCTTTCGAGAGCAACATTTAAAAAGTTAGTTTATCGTATTGGATTGCGTCGTCTCAAAGATCTTCAGTGATATAATAATGAGGGGGAGTAATTGCGCGCTGCACTCGTTTTCCCTTATCCATGGTTTTTTTTCCCACACGGTTATCCTGAAAAGGTTTTTAATGAGGCAGCATATATACGCATTAAATCTATTTTAGATAATGTCTATCCAAAGGGGAGTATTATAAAATATGTTAATTATGGATGGCCATTATAGCTTGTAAATATCTCTTTTATGACTACCTTAAGTATGGTAGTAATAACATCCTTGTAACCCTCCATATGTCATTAGGTCTCATTAACCCTCTCATGAATGGACTCTTCATTGTCCATATAGGTTACAATGTTCCTTCATGTATATATATAGGTGACTCATGAAATGGATGAATAGACATAACACAATTACCTCTCTACATCTCTCTCTCTCTCTCTTATTCTCCCTTTCCCCTTATTTTATTATAAAAAATAAATAAATTACCTTATTCTTATTACAAAATATTTTCGTTTTCTCCGAGAATTGATTTAAACACTTCCTATGATCTCCCAAGCATAATTACTTCTTGTTAGTGCTTGAATACACGTTCACTTATTCCCATCATCTCCGGTCCACTTGGTTAGTGCCTACTCTTACTGGAACACTAATATCAGTTGTCAAGATAATGGTGAAAGTGATTATTCATAAGCACTCTATAAAAAGGATAACACTGTTTCCTGACTTGCTTCCAAACATATCCTAGCAAGAAATATTCTTTTAAGTCGGTGAAAAAAGAAAGAATAGTGATCCTTTGTTCCAACTGCTAACCACATAGAGCATTAATTATCGAGTTGTAATTAGGGGTGAAGAGTTTGAGTGAACCTTTCTTGTGAGTAGAGCTGTCAATTCGGGTAAACCGGTCGGGTTTGAGTTGGGTTAGTGTGAGTCAAGTCATCTCGGGTCGGGTCAATACGGGTTAATGTCATAACATATACGGGTCGGGTTCAGGTTGGGTCATGCTTGAGTCGGGTCAGGGTCACACATCTTATCGGGTTTGGGTCGGGTTTAGGTAGGGTTAGTAAAAGGTCGGGTTATATTCGGGTCGAGGGAAAAATAGGTCGGGTTAAATTCGAGTCTTTACGGGTTTAAACGAGTTAGGATCGTTCTCGGGTTTGAGTCGGGTTCGGTTCAAATCAATTATTTACGGGTTATAATCAGGTCGGGTCATTCTCGGGTTCAAGTCGGGTTCGGTTCAAGTCAATAATTTGCGGGTTATAGTCAAGTCGGGTCATTTCCAAGTCGGGTCATTCTCGGATTCGAGTCGGGTTCGGTTCAAGTCAATAATTTGCGGAAAACATGTTTCGTCCTTGAAATTCGTCCCTAAAAACATGTTGTGAAACTAACCTCCTAAAATTCAAAGTGAAATATTGAAGAAATATAGTTAGGATTCAATTTTCGTTCCAATACCAACATGAGATAACGACCTATACATATTGATTCAATAACAAGTCGGGTTGAATTTAGGCCGAGTCAATAACAAGTCGAGTTGATTCGGGTCAGGTTTGTAACAGGTCGGGTTGAAATTCGAGTCGGGTTTGTAGCAAGTCGGTTTAAATTCGGGTCGGGTTAGGAATAGGTCGGGTTGAATTCGGGTCTGGTTAGGAATAGGTCGGGTTGAATTCGGGTTTTGACGGGTTAAAACGGGTTTGGGTCAATTTCGGTTCAGGTCGGGTTCGATTCAGGTCAATAATTTACGGGTTACATTCGGGTTGGGTCAGCTCTAGGTCGGTTAATGTTCGGGTTTGGGTCTCAAATACTCGGGTTAACTCGGGTCTAGGGTTGGTTTCAGGTCGGGTTAGGTCGGGTTCGGGTGACCATTTTTTTCGGGTTCAGACGGGTCGGTTAATAGGTCGGGTTAGGGTCGGTATTTCGGGTTGGGTCAGTTTTTGACAGCTCTACTTGTGAGACTTGTAGTTAAGTCTTAAATAGATAGTAGTCTTCAGACTAGAAGCTAGAGAGAGTGAGCACTATGATTATAGGGAATCACGGTGGGGGTCTTAAGTTCATAAAGGAACTTAAGCTTTGTCAACTTCCAATAGGTTGTAATTACTAATTGACAATTAGGGTATGTTCTCTTCAGCTTATTTTCAGTTCATCAGTTCAGCTCAGCTCCAATAACTTCAGTTTAGTTTAGTTTAGTTCACCTCACCTCAGTCAATCAAAACAGGCCCTTACTAGCTACTCTAATAGTAACCTCTACTGCAAGTTTTGCCAGACAGGGCCTTAGTGGAGTTGGAATATATGCAACCTTAGGCCAGTGCAAATAGAGAGGCTAATTTCATTAGACACCTCATTACAAAAATACAGAGACTGCTACCTCCCAAAAAATTATAAAGTGAATAGTGACACATTCAAATTTATTGGAAATAAGCATAAAGCATGAATTCGTGTAGCATTTATTCAACTGGCAAGATTTACCAGCTTATCATGAACATAATGTCAAGCAGCTATATAACATGTAAAGTTGACAGATGGTAAAGCCATCAAGCCAGCAAATAAGGTTTTCATGCAGCCAGACATCCATGGACAACACTTATAATTCACCAACACAGAGAACATCATGACCACACATGAAGAAAATTGAAGGAACCATTCTATCACACAAGAAGAAAATTGAAGGAACCATTCTACATCTTCAAAGACAAGACCAAAATTTTTTAATATAATGTGAATATGAAATAACTTCATTTAAAAAAAAATTAAGACCAGATACAAAGTATAGTCGAACATACATCACCCTTGATATGGAGGTAGTTTATGGCAATGCGTGCAGTTCCATATAATGGTTTGGCTAGTTTAGCAAGCAGCATAATATTCATGTCTTTGGTGTCCCAGTCAAAACTTGTATGCATAATCCTCTGCCACAAATGAAAAGGTAAACTGGTAATTGATAGGGCGCCCATTGTAAGTAAATAAATAAATATATAAAAAATAGATCCCTCATATTGCAGCAATTAATATGATGGTGCAACTGTTATGATGGTAGGCAGGTAGCAATTCCTAACTTTCATAACTGGCATCTTCTGTGCTTACCTCAACAATTATGACTGTATATGTAGTTGACAAGTTCAAGAATTTAAAACTCAATGTTATAATTAAAGTAATTCTATTCTCTTAGGAAGTTACACTTAAAATACCTTCTAGGATTCCACTTGTTACCATATGAAAAAGCTAGAATCTCTTTAACGCGCATATGACAAAAGGAAAAAGTTTCAGCCAAGACATTCTGAAATCGTGAAATGCAATATTATGGATATTTGTTACGTCTTTAGTAAAGGTTTGCCAATCGCAATGCAATGTGACAGCAACAATGAAAATTGATTGTGGCAAGAATTTGGAAACCACATAGTTTATTAATAAGTTATTTAATATTAATAGTTGTAACTGCTTGTAAGTTGTGAGCTCCCAAGGCATCTTACTCATAATAAGCACTGATAAACTAATTCGGAAATTGCATGAGAATTTTACTAGTTTACACAGCAGAACTAGAAAAGTATCCTTAGAGTCACTTCACTTGTATATACCAAAGAAGAAAAGTCCACTAAAAAAACATGAACTGAATCTTAGGAAGAATAAAAAAATGGATAGTCTATGGGTAGACAAAAGTAGAAAACCCCAGAAAGAACTGAAACTGTACCTGATCTCTAACAGTTGACCAGCGCATCCCCTGAAGACCTACTTTAGGAGGAGAAGAACCAAGTGAAAATTCTTCGAGTTCAAACCTTTCCTAGATGGAAGACTACCAGTAAATTAATCATACAACTATATTACACAATATAAAAAGTAATACAGAAAAAAAATTTCTCCCAACTCACCACAAGCTTTGGTTTCTTATACTTCAAGCGTCTCTGCAGGCATAAAATAACAGTAAGATAACAAAATTTTACTGTGGTAAGAACAAGTTAGTACACATTGCTTAATATAAGTAACATTTAAATCAACTAACAGTATCCAGAGCTTTACAAACATCCTAAAGTCACTCTTGAAGGCTACGTCCTACCATAGGCACTCAGTAAATTGCGCCTCCATGCAGCTGCTTCCAAACATTTAGGTTCTTATGGTGATTAATTTTTGCTAGCTTACCAAAACTTTTAGTATACACCCGGGTGCACATAGTGGTACATACACCCAAGGGTAGTTTTTCGCTTTTTGATAATTTTTTGCTCATTTTATGATTTTAAAACAAGCAAAAACATTATATGAGCAGAAAATACCGTTGGTTGCAACTTGCACCGAGGTGTATATAAAATATAAAGCCACAAAAGGGACTCCCCCCGCCCCCCTTCAAGTGGGATAGAGGGGTTGAGCCTTACCTCAAAGACACATTTGAACATAGTTTTGGTGTCTAGCACCATAAATGTGTTAAGACATATGACAGAACAAATAGTCATGCAAGTTAAATAATAATGATATATATCGCCAAATTCAGAAGGCAAACCTAACTCAAATTTTATGATGAGTTTCAACATAAAAAGAATGCTGGAAATAGAGCCTATTTCCTATGCTGATCTCCAAATTGTTACATTGAGTAAAAGAAAATCAGTGTTCCCAAGCTAAGGAAAAGAATTTGAACTACTACAATATTGCTTTAAGTAATTAAGCTCTTCTTTTGTGAAATCATGTCTTCGGGAATTATATGATAACTTTACAACTAAAAATAATCCTCCAAGTGTGCTACAATCTACACTACATTATGGCATGGCATAATTTATCCTTTTATTCCAACAACAAAAATAATAAATAAAAAAAATAAAAATAAAAAAGGGGGGGGGGGGGGGGATAGTAGAAAATTTAAAGCTATAAACCAAGACAGATTTATCAATCAAGAAAGCAACAAAAGAGAAGAAAGAACAAAGGGATTAACCTCAACTATGTAAGAAAACCTTGATGAAATCCTAGGGTGAATGTAGCTAGGCCAAACTTCTAACAATAACCTGTTCAGCCACTCACAGTGCTCCAGTGCTGTCGTTGGCTGCGTAGTTTCTTACATGTCAGACTCATATTCTGTAAGGAAAGCGTAAAGCTGAAAATTGATATATAAAAGTACCGATGCATCTAGCATTGCTCGATTCCATTTCCTGTTCAAGTCTTCGGCAAGAATTTTGCGCTGATAGCTTCCATACTAATATCAGAGTGATGCCTCGTGTTAGACTCGGAAATTTATTCATATTGATGTATTTTGTACTTTTATAGCTTTATTATGTGATCCCACATAATATAAGAAAAGTATTTGCATTCATGTCTATGTGTAAATTTACAAGGGTACCATACACATATAAAAACAAAAAAACACATCCACACGTTATTGCAAACATGCAAGTGTGTGAAGAATAGTTAGCATTGGTTCATCAATGACCAGGATTGTAAACCAAACTCGCATGTTCTCATTTCAAAAAGAATCCAGAAACTCTGACTTTATAGGAGTTATTGCTCAGATGACAAGCTGATGTAAAATACACATCTCCTAAGTACAGGTGTTGATGCATGCAACCAGTCTAAGGGTTCAATCCCTCAGGAGTTGAACATTCACTAATGCTGACAAGAACTTGTTCAAATGCAGATAGACAGAAACAAACAACTGTCTTTTTATTTTATTGCACCAAAAGTCAATTTTAGAACAATTAAATAATTGCACCCCTAAAAAATACAGTCCAAGTCTACCTTGCAATGACACAAAATTCTATTATCAAATTTTCAAAAAACACCAGAGCAATCAATACCTCAATTCTTAGCAATCATAGCCTATCTCCCAATGTGGCACAGAAACATCATAAGGGTCACACTGCCCACTTTCAAGTAAACATTTTATTTCATATATAAAAATAAATAAGAATAAAGTTTAACATTGAAAAAACTCTAAAGCAGATGAAGCACCATTTCAGTCTTTGGATTCTTCATTCCTACCTCCAGGTCAACACATCATGATCGCTTTCCACTCATTTCTTGTTAAATCAGACTCAGGTTTATACGCTACAGTTATCTGTATCACTGAGTTCTTTACTACATCAGTAAGGAGTTTCAGTTTTCTTACAGCTTCTTTTATATGTTTCACTTTCTTACGTTATGGAAATTGTCATTTTCCTTTCACAAATTTCATGGTGCACCTGGGTTCACAGTGCTCATGGAGTCATGGTGCACTGGAACAAAACAGACAGCCTTTGTTGATTCAAACTACATTTTCTTTGGGTTTGAAGCAAATTTTCTTTAATTCTTTCATTATGATCTTTGGTCATTAGGAATGTGGATTAGACATGTTCCTTGGGTTTGAATTTCATATTATTGGGGATTGAACTATATGGTCTTTAACTTAATATTCATTGGGTGTGAACTATATGTTCTTATACTCTTGCTCTTTGGGTTTGACAGTTTGAATTGTGTGTTCTTTTATCCATGTTGTTTGTATTTTTCCCTTTATGATTTTATTAAGGGTGATGAGGCTCACTCATTTAAAGTTTATTAGACTAGCATTTAAGCCAACCCTAAATCATTTGGGCTAAGGTAATGTTGTTGTTGTTGTTGTTGTTGACAATTTGTTGTTGTTGTGGACTATCATATTAAAACTGTGAACAGTTTGAATAATGCAATCGGGTGCATAAACTAATCATTGTTTCCTGTTTCCATTTCATATTGAACTGGTATTACTGTTTGAGTTTCAATGTTACATAGATACTAGCTATAAACAAATTAGGTGACAAAATTAGATGACAAGTTTGTTTTACTTTTGCAAGATACTAATCGGATTAGAATCTCCAATAACTAGCCCCAAATAATTCACAAAATACATTATGACCAGAACTCTTAACCAGATCACTTTATAATTTGAAAAACTCTAATCGGAAAACAACGCAAAGGACTGCTTACTAAGGTTCAATGCTTCACACCACTTAAAGAAACAGGTACTTTGTTGTCAATTTCTGCAGGATGCCTAAATGTTAGGCAAATAGTCCCACTCTATTCAATAGCACAAAATGTTTCCTCAAAAGCATAGATGATACAATATGTAATTACCGAATCCTGAAAGTTGAAAATATTTTATATGAAGTATTACTCCTCTATGTTTGAATACTTGCAACAATTTGACTTTTGCATTATTCATACGTTAACTTTGACCATTTTTTTTTATTAATTTATACGAGTAATATCAAATGTTATTGTCCAAAATATTAAACAAACCATTTTTTAAAAAAATAATTATTACTACTACCACGACATAATTGCATATACCTATGGTCAAACTTATGCATTGGCAAGTGGACAAGTTAAATTATGGCCACAATTTAGAGACGGAGGGAGTATACATATGCCTATCATTCTATCAAACAAGTGATGGTCCAGCCTTATTCACCCAACTTTTTCCAAACCCTTTGGCCTCTCACTTCGTACCGGTCTTCTACACATAGTTATACTAGTTAATCTAGAGAGAGCATATATACTCAACAACTGAAGGGGTAATGAAGCTAATTTCTTATGGGGAAAAATAATAATATGAATAAAATTAAATAAACAATTTATGCCCATTTCACCACTTCAACAAATTCATCACTCACACAAAGATTGAACAAAGTAAAGTAGATGGATCTTGAAAGAATATTACTAACAAAAATTGAAAGCATATAACTAAAAAGTTATAATATACAATGAATCATATGATCCCAGCAAAAAAAAATTAAGTAAATATATCCAAAACAAAAGCATTTCTCATCTAATTATTTGGAGAGGATCTACCCAAAACAAAGTATTATATTCTGTCTTTTCCATATAAATAATTACAAAAGTAGAGAGTTTAAATTAAGCCAAAGTTTAATAAAAAAAAAATGGAACAATTACCTGCAAAGTAGCCCAAACAGCAATAGCAAGAGGAACCCAAGTAGAAATAGAGAAAACCCATTTCTCAAATGCCCAAATAACAGAAATTAAAGGCACAAAAACCAAGTAAAGTGGTTTATCAATGGCGATTTTCTTCAAAAAATCCATGACTACCTCAATATTAAAGCTGAAACTCAACTTCTTTTTTCTACTCATTTTATATCAAATTTTTTAATAATTTCAATATTATATTACAAATCTTTTTGAAGTAAGCAAAATGGAACAGTTATTTTATAGAAAGAAGTGATCTTGAGATGAAGAATTTGTACCAAAAAAAAGGGGATTTTGAGCATTTCGACAAGAAATTGATAGTGGGGGTATCATTTTTTTTCCTTTATTTGAAGTTGTCTTTTCAAATTGATAATAATAAATTTTTGGGGGTCATAAATTTGAGGGGAAAGGAAGAGACAGCGAGGTAAGCCAATAGGCTGACCAATATATACATTGTAATAATAATAATAATACTAGTAAGTTTCTGGTAATAACAGAATTTTATTGAAGTTGACTTTAGGAGATTTTCTTCCTTGGCGGCAGTGTACAAGGAAGGGAATAGACATGTACTAGAAGAAGAGGAGGACAAAAATGGAATAATTGAGCAGAGCCAACGAATTACTGATAGTTTGTATTTTACTCCTATCAATAAGACCTGGCAAACGAGCCTTCCGGGTCGAATATGGGTCAGGTTGTTTGGGTTGGGTTTTGGTCAGCTTGGATCATTTGGGTTTCGAGTCAAGTTGGGGTGAACATTTCGAGTCGGGTCGGGTCACGTTCGAGACAAATCAGTCTGGTTTGGTACAATTCGTGTTGGGTCAATTTTCGGGTGGGACAATTAGGGTCGGGCCAAGATCAGATTAGGTCATTACGGGTCGATACTTTAGATCAAGCTTTATTAGTAGATTTATTTCTTACTACAAATTAATAATTGGGTCAATTGGATTCGGATTCGGGTTCGAATTCCGACCCGAAGCCACGATTTGAATGTTAAACAAATTAGATTCGGATATAGCTAGCCATATCTGATACGTTGTTATGCCAATTTGCGGTTATTTTCAATTTGGGTATGCTCGGGTCAAGTATTTGGCTTGAAATAGCTCGGGTCATTTCAAGTATAAAATCATTTTAGTTAGGGTCACTTTGGGTTTCAAGTCTATTTTGGTTGAATAATTCAAGTTAAATTCAAGTCAAGTTACTTTAGGTATTGAGTCAATTTTGGGTCAGCTCAATTTGGATCAGGTTACTTCGGGTCAGGTCGGTCAACTTTGGGTTTTGGATCAAAGTCGGGTCAATTCCACTTCGGAACGGGTCGGGTTGATTTCGGGTTACGGATCAATTTCAGGTCAACGTTTTCGGGTCACTAACTTGTCATGGGTCGGGTCATCGGGTTTGGGTCGGGATTGTCAGGTCTAGTATTCAATTGTTGTGTCAATACTTTTTTATAGAAGGGATTTTGGGTACCTACACGTGCTATATGATGCTCATACAATATGGGGTATTTTGGTCTTATTCTAAAAAATTTAAATTTCAATGATATATTTTGTGTGTAATTTAAAACAAATTAAATAGTATCATCGGAGTTTTAATGGTACTATCAGATACTTGTAGAAACCTGAAAATGTTTCGCCAAATCCAAACTCGATGATAAGCAACCTTTCATCGTTGTTATTGGTCGAGTTGCATATTAAACCTGTAGAATCTAAAAATATCTCCCCAAAATCAAACTCGATGATGAACAAGTTTTTACCGACATTATTGGTTGGATAAAGTATTTAATCTCGGGAGTGCTTATAATCATTTTTCAATTAAACAATTTACAAATCAATCCACATTTTCAGTCCATGTAAAACTCCGTCTAATCCTCATTTCAGCCTAACCATCTTTAATCCATTTCATTTATTTGTTAATTGAGCCCTATTAATAAACATTATAAAACCTTAAACCTTAAATGAATTCGGAATAGCTGAAATGGGAACTAATTATCATGTGCATTATTTTATAATAGGATAAAAAAAATTAAGTAGTTTTCAGTAAGGCCATCTGTCATGCCACGGTACATAATGTCGTGCCACAACAGATCATTTAACTCAGTTTTATCTTTTTACACATTTTTTACTTTTAAACTAATAGAATTAGGTACCGCACATTCTGCCGCAGCAGGTGTCGTGCACAATAGAATGAGTTGCGCGCGGCACCCCAACACAAGTGATTGAGTTGCGCTGCTATGTGCAGCGCAATTAATTGTCTTGCGCGCGACTTTATGGTAAGATTCGATGATTTTATACTTTTCGTATAATTCTGAATAATTTTGAATCTTCCGCACCGCAACTCTGGAGGTTGCGCTGGGTGTCACGCGCAACTGAATTAGTTGCGCGCGGCAGCCCAGCACGACTCTTTGAGATGCGTGTGGCTTTTCGAGCGACAGCACTAAGATTTAACCTAGGCGCTCCTAAATCCGTCATTATTAGGGTTTAAGCACGGGCTTAAGCCTAATTATGATCGGGTTTAGTTATTTGGACCTTTGTGTTGGCTTTTTCTTTAATTTGGGCTAGTCTTTTGTGTTTTGTGGCTTAACCAGTTATCCATAAGTATTCTTCACTTTGATCCAACACAAAGATGGTTTTATTTATTGTCACTGCACTTCCTGTCGGGACAGGAGGCCAAAAACAGATGTCTACAGTTAGCCCCCACTTTGATCGAGTCTAGAATAGACGATGATCAAAGTAGTCAAGGAAATAAATCCGAGACTTATTTTGCGAAGTTCTCTAAGGATAGAGAATCTTTCAGTAATGTTTAAGGATGTCGAAACAATCCTTAGTTCGCTAAGTGTTTGAAACAAGTAGCTATTAAGACTAGAAAACGTTCTTCCTAGTCTTAACGCGCTAAAGAATTTAGATTGATCCTTTGTAATTGTAGAACGCTTTTACAAGTAAAGGTGTTCTGGGTGATGTCAAGTCATGAGAAGAGATCGGTTTTAAAAGGATAAAAGGGGAAGATTTCCTCTCAATCGTGTCATCGTTGGTCTAAAGTCCCTCGATATGCCATTGAAACTTTAGCCTGACTTTCACAAAGTAAAAGATGAAAAAAGGTTTTCGGTATTAGAGCCGAAATGGTCTGGTATTCGAGCCGAGTCCGGTATTCGAGCCGGAAGTCCACAAGATAGAAATACATGTCTCAGGACTGGAGGCATATATCCAAATTCAGTGAGAGGGAGGAAATTCAGCAACTCTCTCATCAGTTTTGTCCACAAGATGAGTACACGTGTCTCAGGACTGGGGGCACGTGACTACATAGGCGCGACATCGTCTCGTTGCTTCTTTATACAGGGGATGAATTCGACACCCTAACTGTCCGGTAAGTTAGTAAGCGCACTAACTACCGTATCCATTCAAGAAGTGCCTGTTCCTGAAGGTTCGACGTTCCTGAAGGTTCGACGTGCCTGTCGACTCGTTGAGCTAACGCCTACAGTAATTCTCTACCTTTTAGTCCCGAGAGGTAGATCTCACAAAGCTTGGGCTGAGTGAAATTTTACGCAACACCTACGCCGTACAATTTTGCGTCGTACGATACGCCATTTGCATTTTTACGCTGCATGAAAACGCCTTCCTTTTTGCTTCGAACGTGAAAAAAGAAGAAAACCCGGACATTTGTTACGTCGGTACAGTAAAATGACAAACCTGTCTATGGGTGCTTTTACGTAAAGCACCACCACGGAACGTCTTAAGGCACTCTTACGAAAAATGTTCAAAACATATGCTTGGGGAAGGCACAAAGCACGGTGTGCATGCAATATGATGCAAAAAAACTAAAAAAAAAAGAAAACAAACTACAATATGCAAATCAATTTAAAAAGATTTTGATAATTGCGCGCCATTATGTCTAATAACGAGCAAAAACCGTTCAAAAATGATCAAACGGGTCAAAATCAAAATCCTGGTCTTTTAGTGACCAGTATCCGCGCGCAACTCAGAAGGTCGCGTTGGCCAGGCGCGCGCATATTTTCGAGTTGCGCTGGTATGTCACGCGCAACATATTCAGTTGCGCGCGACATTTATGTCAATAAAGTGAAAATCGCAGACGCGATTTTTCACTTCACCCTTTCTCCTTCCTTCACCATTTTCGACTCTTTCTCTCTCTAGGAAGCTCAGTTTTTTGCGATTTTCGAAGCTAAAGGAAGCAAATTTCGTCCTCAATTCATATTTTTCGTAATCCAATGTAAGTTTTTTGCTAAAATTTGTTCTTTTTCGGCTGAATTCGAACGATTTTCGAATCGTTGAACCCCAAATTTCGAATTTGGGGGTTTTCGATTCCGCTTATTTTTCTTGAAATTGTTTGCTCTATGTTGTTATGCTATGTTTAAAGAGTGTTTTGCAACAAATTTCATGAAAAATGGTTAGTTATTGAACCTTGTATGAGCATTTCTTTGTTCAAGTTCGTTCTTGCTTTTTTTTTTTTCGATTTTTTGCTTGATTTTATTGCTTGTTCTTGCTCATTTTGGTTGTAATTGCTGATTATGAAGTATATTATAGTGATGGAATTAATATAACTTTCTTAATTCATTTTTGTGAATTTTGAATTGTTGAAAAATGGCGCGAAACATACTCTTAGCTTATTTTTGTCATATTCGAACTTTAAAATTGTTTGGTAGACGATAATTATGTTTATATTACTGTTATTCGTCTAGAATTAGTTGATTCTTTGAGATTTTAGAATACAATCCCTTGAGTACTTAGTTGAAACTTGTATATGATGGCTTTTGTGGGTGTTAGAAGCCCCCATTTACTAAGTTTAACTGCAGGTATCGTAGCCCCCAAGTATGGGTGGCATTCGATTTTTGTGTTTTTCCCTATCGGCAGCCGTTATGCTGCCGAAATGGGTATAGAATACGTATATTAGTTTAGTTTAGGAAATAAAGTAAACTAATTAAAGAGACTTTATCCGTCATAGCATGGACTCGCCTCCATTTGTCGATGCCGAGGAGGTTCTCGGTGGTCCGGACGAGGCGGTTCGCCCTCAGAAGAGGGTGACCCATCCTCGAGAGGAGGTTCGAGAGCGACGCGTCGCGGCCGATCGACGTCGCCAGGAGGAGGTGGTTTGGGAGGCTCCTCCTCACTAGGACCCTAGGGTCCTTAAGTGGGACCCAGACCACCACGTTTCGATCAGAGGGTGGCGCGGCATCGTGAGTTTTCCGCGCTTTCGTTTCTTTCTCTTTTCTTTTGTTTCTTTTTTTAAACCATAACCGTTTTTTTTTATTTCTATTATTTTATTTTCCTTAGAGTGAGCCTAGCATGCGTTTGTACGGCTCTGGTGACCTGTGAGCCCGTTTTGAGAGTTTGCTTGAGGTGGTAAAGGAGATTGTAGCACTTTCTAGGATTGACTCCCAGCTGGCGGCTCTTCGGGATTTATCGAGTCAGCCTGCATCGTCAGCTTTCCTCCGTGGATTGCTGGAGTTTTGGTGGGATTCCACCAACACTTTCCACTTTCCATGGGGAGAGATGACGGTTACCCCTTTGACTTCTCTATGATTACAGGTTTTCCTTTCAGAGGCGAGCCTGTAGTCATAGAGTTTGTTAAGGGGTCAGACGAGAGATTGCGCAACCTTGTGGGGACCGTCTTGCGTCGGCCCTTCACGTGTACACGCAATATTGTCCGTACTCGGTTCTTTCCGACTAGTTGTCGGCTGACGAGCTTGACCGGCAGTGTACACTTGAGCAGCTGGCTCGGATATACATTGCTCACGTTCTTTCCGTCACCATTTTGAGTGATCAAGGAGAGCGTTTCGCCATTGGGTTACTTATTTGCCTCGGTGATTTGGGGCAAGTCGATGACTTGAGTTGGGCGGAGGTGTCGTATGCCCGTATGCTTACAGCTATGGGCAAGGCGACCCGGGTCATGGATTCCGCTGCAGCTACTGAGGTGCCTCGAATATCGCTTACTTGGAATGCTCGTATCCTTGAGGTACGTGTTTTAAGCTTTTTTTGGTTATTACTTTCGCTTTTTTCCTTTAGGCTTATCTTTTCTCAATTTCAGGCTTGGGGATACTCGTACCTGCCTTTCTTAGCCCCAGGGTGCTTAGGGCTGCTCGTTTTCCTATCGGCCATCGATAGGTCGCGATTAAGAGGAGATGAACCACTTCTTCCGGCGACTTTCGCCAGAGGATCCTTTCGGTGAATCGTGCGTCAATGAGTATGTGCTCTTTTTTGCTTTTATTCATTTTCTGACGATTTCTCATGTGGTTGTGTTTTATAGATCGATCTCCGTCCTTGGAGTTTGATCGTCTGAGTCCTTGAGGCTATTTGGTCTGGCATGGTTCGTTGCCGTTTCCGGGCCCTCTATACGGGACTCTCGGTGTTCCAGAGGACAGACGCTTGGTTTTTAGGCGAGTGTGTTCTCTAGCAGCTTTCATCCGAGGAGCCTTTGGTTCCTGCGGATCCCTCGATCTGGATGCTGCGTCCGGACTTGCTGTCTACCGAGGATCGAGCTCATGCGATCCTTGGTTATCCAGCGGAGTAGCTGGTGCTGTCAGAGGCTTCTTATCCGGCTTTTATAGCATCCAGGCTTACTCCTTTTCCGGCTTTTATTCTGGTTAGTACTCTAACTCTCTTTTTTCCGTGTTTCTATTTATTTTTCGGAACTTTGAGACATTTATCGTTTTTTGTCACATGTATTTTAGCGGGTCGAGCTAGGTGGTTGGGCGCCTCCTACAGTGGAGATCACGTATAGTCGTATACCGTTGATGTCGGATCGGTAATTTGTGAGACCCTTCTAGCAGCCTAGGATGACGAGGGGATACCGTTTGTACCTGAGACGGTTGAGTCGATATGTCTTTTATGTATATGTACTTAAATATTTCTATACATTTGTTTACTAACTGTCCTTGTATTCTTGGAACAGGTTCCGCGAGAAACCGTGAACGGCATGGTGAGGACTTTACGTGCTTTCTGAGCTGCTTTTCGGAGAGCCCTCGTGACTTTATCATGCCGTGATCATCGGATGATCGCGGTAAGTTTTATTTCTTTTTTCTTTGCAACGAAGTTATTACATTTCATGTATTAATCGTCGTTTTGGATTTTGCAGGATGTGCAGCAACCGTCTAGTAGTCGCCGAGCACCCTGATTCCTTTTGTACACATTTGGTTATTTTTTAGGAAACCGATGTATATATATTTTTTGTACATATTACATATTTATATATATGTCATTATTATTTTTTGTTTCCATGTGTACATTATTATTAATGCGAAAAAATTTCGAGGGAGGGAAAGGGTTCCCGACTTACCCCCCTCGAAAAAAATAAACAAACTCGAAAAAGAAGGCGAAAAGAAGGAAAAAAAAGAAAAAAGAAAATAAAATAAAATAAAAAAAGAAAATAAGGAAGTAGGAAAATAATAATAAAGAAAATAAATAGAAAAAGAAAGTAGGAAGATAATAAGAGAAAAAAGAGAAAAAAAAAGAAAAAAAGAAAATAATAAAATAAAAAGAAAATAGAAAAAAAATAATAATGTAGGCAAGAAAACAGACACAAGGTGTTAGAAGGCAAGCGTATGATTCATCTTAAGATTTCGTGAAGATTTCGTCATTATATGAGCCAAAATACGGAAATAAACCCAATTTACATGTCGCGTTAGGGGAGACGCGCGCAACTGTGTCTGCCGCGCGCATGTTAATCAGTTGCGCATGGATGTCGCGCGCAACTCATGAGTTGCGCGCGCCACCTGTTAGTGAACTTTCCTTTAAGTTGAATTTGCCGAAAATTTGCCCCTATTGGGTCTATTTAAACGTGGTTTCGTGTAGGCTTTTGATCATCTCACATTCATTCGTTTAGTAATATATAAGAAACTAAAAAGAATTAATCCCTCCAAATTCTTATTCTCTCTTTTTTTTAACAATGGTGAAAACCTTTGAACAACGTTTGAAGCAATGTGTCACTTCCCTTTCAACCGAGGACAAACTAGCTTTCAAAATTTACCACTTAGACCCTCTATTGAATTATATGCAACTAGTGGTTAACTTTGATTTTCTTCATGCCGCAGTCAACCATTGGGACTCTAACCACCATCTTTTCTTGTTCAGAGGGGACAGAATTGTTCCCCTTCCTGGTGAGTTCGAGGCCTTGCTAGGTTTCCCTACAAATAAACACTCTCCCTGTGACTTATTCGCCTACCTTGTCGGATCCCTAACCTATATTCCAAAGATTTTTTGGCTTGTCTGACAATGATATGACCAACATAGGAACTGAAGAAGGCGTGAACTTGATTCAATTTATTGAACATTTTGTCGCCTCTCGTGACAACATGACTAAACAACGCTTTAAAATTCGTGCTTTATGTTATTGTCTTGTTGTTAATTGTTTACTTAGGACAGGCAAAGAATATTGAGATTATTCCATGGTGTCCATAGTAGAGCAAATAGAGGAATGTCATTCACCCGCTCCTTTGGTTTTGGCGGAAACCGTTCCGTGCTTGAATCGCCTTAGAGGAGATTCTAACGAAAACGGTTTCACGGGAAGTCCACTCCTATTACACGTACATTTTTTTTTCAGCGTTTATCAGCGCAAGTCAAGAAGTTTGGCTGGCATGACCAGCGCAATCTTCTTCGCTGCGCACGGAGGATGCGCGCAACTGGTTTAGTTGCGTGCGCCACCTGCTTGTGTAACAAATCGCAAACTAAATTTTTTTTTCTCTTTTTTTTTTTTTCAGATTTGGCTCATGGAGCGTTTGCGAATTGTTTATCAGCCATAAAATCTTGAGGCTAATGGAGTACAGACATTCCCTGGACGTCAAATCCTTTATAAGAATAAGAACGAAGAGGAATAGACGTTGTTTTTCTGTCATGGGGTTCCTAACATACGTTTTGTGATTCCTTGGTGGAACATAAATAGTATGATTGGGAATAGTCTCAATTTCCCTTACATAAGGCTTTTAGGCCTATCTAGTACTACTTATATTTTTCCTTGTAGGGTAATGAGACAATACGGGATGAGACAATTTATTCCCCCGCAAGATTGTGATGGCCCTAAGGACGTGACTTTTAAACCCGAAAGAATTGCTCGTTGGATGGAATATTGGTCAAGTCTTCCTAGGTGGGTGATACAAAATCCTACCGCGAGTACTACATTATCTTCCTTTTACAAGGCTTGGATGAATGCGGCGGATAAGGGTGAATCAAACAAGGATCGATCTCAACTTCAAGCCGCCACCGCTCGCAATCCACCTTAGCCTTTGATGCATTCAACCACTACTTCTCTTCCTAGTGGTCAAAACAAAGGAGTGAGAAGAAAATTAGACTTCTCATCCCCTAAGGCTCGTTCGAAGGAAACGAAAAGGAAAGCTCCCTCCAAACCCGGGCAACAAGGTGTGAAAATCAAAGAACCTTCACCAAATACTCGCAAGAAAGCTCCAATAGTCAAAGGGAAAGGAAAACAGGTTGCAAAGGCCCCAATCCCTAAATTGAAAAACAATGTTTGGGTGAAGAAGATGAGTGTAGGGGAAAGCTCCAAGGTTTCTAAAAATGCTGCGATGGAAACTACTCCTCCATCATCTGTGACAATCAAGGACATAGTAAAACCTTAGAGTGTTACACATTTTTATCATTAGTTTATTTTTTCGAATAAAGGTAATCACTACTATGTTTTTTTTCGTTTACAATCTAGTTCAAATATGTCTCTCTTTTGAATTTTGAATGAAATAAAATGAGCTTTATATTTTTATATTTTGATATGACCGAATCATAAAGATTACCTACGTATTCGCATTACAAAATCAGGTCTTTGTGTAGTTCTAATGTTTTTTTTTTTATGTATTTTTTTTAATTTTCTTTAATCTCTTAGATAAAAATTAAATGAAAAAATTAATCAAACCTTGTTTTAAAGAATTAAATCAAAGTATAATTTTATTTTCCGAGTATATGTTATTTTAAAGAAACACCCTCTTTTTTCCGTAAGTAGAAATCGCAACTTCGTTCAAACGCAAAAATTCGGGTTCGCAGTTCGTCATCAGGTGGTGCGCGCAACGTCTGCAGTTGCGCGAGCCTGTCGCGCGCAACGAAATCAGTTGCGTGTGACATCCGCGTGCAACTCTTCCAGTTGCGGGCGACACCTGTGCTACGAATGTCTCGATTTTTTTTTAAATTCTGTATTATTACTCCCCCAAGTGTGAAGATTTTTTCGTGATGTTCGAAAAAATTTGAACACTTAGAACGGCTTAATATTTCTAAATTACCCTCCCATGTGTTATGTATTTTACCGTGTTATTCGGTAAAATGCATAACACTTAGAATCTTTTAATTGAATTTTAATTAAAATTGGTTGTATGAGTGAACGAGTTTTATCCGGATTTCATATGTAATATTTCTTAAGGCGATTAATGTTTATTAATTGGCGAATTTCATCTCCTCCAATATCCATTAATCTGACGGCTGCTCCTGATAAGATTTCAATTACGCGGTAGGGACCTATCCAATTAGGTTTGAATTTCCCTCTTGGATCGATTGGTGGACCCCTAACCTCCTTTAGTACAAAGTCACCTTCTTTTATATTTCTAGGTTTGACTCTTTTATTAAAATGACGCGCAATGCGCCTTTGGTAGACTTGTACATGATGCAAAGCTCTTAATCGTCGTTCATCGAGGAATAAAAGCTCTTCATACCTCGCTCTTACCTATTCAGCTTCCAGTAGCTTACTTTCAAGTATGATGCGTAGGGATGGTATTTCCAGTTCTAATGGTTGAACTGCATCCATTCCGAAAACTAAGGAGTATGGAGATACTACTATTGATGTTTGTATAGACATTCTATAACCCCATAATGCGAAGTGTAGTTTGTTCGGTCAGTCTTTATAATTTTCTGTCATTTTCTTAATGATGAATGTTATATTTTTATTTGTCGACTCTACAGCTCCATTCATTTGAGGTCTGTATGGTGATGAGTGATGATGTTTTACTTTATAAAGAGTTAAGAGGGTCTCGACTTCAGCTTTGAATTGAGATCCCTGATCACTAATTAGTTCATGTGGAACTCCATATCTACAAAATATGTTTCGTTCGAGAAACTTTGCGACATGTTTAGAAGTGATATTCACGTAAGAAGCAGCCTCAATCCACTTGGTAAAGTAATCAATGGCAACTAATACGTACTCGTGCCCTCCTGCTCCTGTTGGAGAGACTTTTCCAATTATATCAATTCCCCAAGTTAATAAGGACAAGGGGATGTGAGATTGTATTGTTCGGATGGTGGAAGGTGTTGTAAATTAGCGAACATTTGGCACTGTGGACATTTTTTAACATATTGTATGCAATCATGTTCCATAGTGGACCAATAGTACCCTTGTCGTGAAATTATTTTTGAAATCATTTTAGCATTCATGTGAGGTCCACAAACACTTTTGTGAGTATTTTAAATAAGGCGTGTGGCTTCCGGTTGGCCTATACATAATAAGCTTTGACCATTAGATCCTTTTTGCATAATTGACCATTTATTAGATCATATTGGGTTGCAAGTGTTCGTAAGGCTCGTTGGTCTTTCGATGAAGTATTTTCGGGATATATGCCATGAGTAATATATTGGAGGATATGATCATACCAAGGATTATCTCCTTCAATGTCATTTATTTCCTCTATTGCGTTGCAATACGTTGGTTCTACTCTTCTATCAACGCATAATGACATCATATTTAAGTGATCTGGAATGTTGATCATTGAGGCTAATTTTGATAGCACATCGGCTAATTGATTGTCATCCCTTGGGAGATATTTAAAATCAATATGTTCAAAATGCTCGATGAGTTGCTCTAGGTGTGCTTGGTATAATATCATTATGGAGTTCTTTATTTTCCATTTTTTTAGTATATGATTTATAATCAAACTGGAGTCTCCATATACCTCTAATTTTTGCACACCTATGCTAGCCGCTGCTTCCAATCCAATAATACACGCTTCACATTCTGCGACATTATTAGTAACCTCAAAGTCTAATTTAACAGAGATTGGAGTATGTGCTCCCTCTGGACTTATGAGTAACACTCCTACGCCACATCCTTTATGATTAGATGCACCGTCGAAGTTCATTACCCATTTGTCATATTGTGTCATGAGAATCTCTTCATCTGGAAGATGAGGAGTTTCTGCACGACTTGTTTGAATTGGATGTTGTGTCAGAAAGTCGGAAATTACTTTTCCTTTCATTGATTTTTCAGGAATATATTTTAGCTCAAATTCGGCAAACATCACCAACCACTTAGATATCCTTCCTTGCATGGGTGGTTGTTCAAACAAATACTTTATCAGATTTTGTTGAGAAATCACATGAGTAGTGTGTGGTAACATATAATGTCGTAACTTTTTGGTTGCCCACACTAATGCTAGGCTTGTCTTTTTTAAGGTGCTATATTTTGTTTCATATTGGATGAATTTCTTACTTATTTAATATATTGCACGCTCGACTTTTTCTACCTCTTGTGCTAACATGGCACCTGTGGCCGTGTCTGTAAGTGTAATGTATAGTCTAAGAGGTAGTTCGGGTACTGGTGGTGCTAAAATTGGTGGACTTTTGAGATAATCTTTGATTTTCTCAAAGGCCTTTTGGCATTGATCGTCCCATTCATGTTTTTCCTCTTTTTTCAATTTTTTAAATACTGGCTCACAAGTCATAGTCAATTTGTTGATAAATCGACTAATGTGCTGTAGTTTGCCAAGGAATCCCCTAATTTCCTTTTCTGTTTGAGGGGGAGGCATGTCAACGATTGCCTTTATTTTAGAGGGATCAATCTCGATGCCACGTGTGCTTACTACGTATCCGAGTAACTTACCAGAAGTTACTCCGAAGGCGCATTTTTGTGGATTCAATCACATTTTATATTCTTTTATCCGAGTGAAAAATTTGCGTAAAGCTTTTATATGTCCCATTCTATCTTTGGACTTTACGATCATATCATCCACATACACTTCTATTTCTTTATGCATCATATCATGCAATAGAGTCGTAGCCATTCTTTGGTACGTAGCTCATGCATTTTTTAAACCGAATGGCATGACTGTGTAGCAATACGTACCCCAAGGGGTAATAAAGCATGTCTTTTCTTCGCCTTCTTTTGTCATTCAAATTTGGTTGTAACCTGCGTATCCATCCATAAAGGATAACATCGCATGTTCAGCCGTATGATCTACCAATATATCAATATGTGGTAGAGGAAAATCGTCTTTAGGGCT
Source organism: Chenopodium album (assembly GCF_948465745.1). NCBI lineage: Eukaryota > Viridiplantae > Streptophyta > Magnoliopsida > Caryophyllales > Amaranthaceae > Chenopodium > Chenopodium album. The sequence continues at coordinate 64,590,912 of NC_137835.1, forward strand.
AGCTTTATTAAGATCCTTAAAGTCGACACACATGCGAACTCGTCCATCCTTTTTAGGGACTAGAATGATGTTTGCTACCCATTCGGGGTAATTACATACGCGAATAAAACCGGCGTCCAACTGTTTTTGTACTTCTTCTTTTATTTTTAATGCGACATCAGGTTTCATTCGTCGAAGTTTTTGTTTTAGTGGTTTAGAAGTAGGGTTCAAGGGAATGGTATGTTCCGCGATTTCCCTATCTATTTCAGGCATGTCCTTGTATGACCAAGCAAACACGTCTTCGAATTCTTTGAGCGTCGATATGAGGGTCGATCGCTCTTCCAGATTTAGAGTTAAGCCAATTTTGACTTCTCTTTTATTTTCGTTAGTTCCTATATTAACTATTTCAGTTTCTTCAACGATAAGGTTCTTTTGTTCTCGTTCGTTCATTAGTTCAACCAATTTATTAATGTTATCATCTTCATTAGATTGATTGTTATAGCATTCGAAAGATTCAAGAAAAGGCATATACTCGGAAATAGAGCTCATATTATTAAAATCAAAAGAGAGTAAATCAAGAGAAGAATCCTTTTTGGGATCTTCGTCCTTAGAACTAGAAAATTAAGACTCAGTAATGGCCACAAGGCCTAAATTTTCAGCTTCTCTAGAGTCTATAATAGATTCATCGTCCGATTCTTCAAACATCTTCCCTTCGCCTGTGACGATTTCCAATTTATCGCCTTTGTAATTGGTCCATTTGAAAGATTTCCTCCAGCCATGCTCAAAAGTTTCGTTGGAAAGGGTGATCAACAAGGTTGGGTCAAAAGCTTCATCTTGAATGGCGTTTTGATTGGTCATTGTTGCGACATGATTTTGCTCTAGTCCAAATAGCAAGTTAAATGCTTGCCCATCATAGCACCCTAGAGTTGGGTGTTTTGATTTAACGATACTAAGATCGTCATCCAAGAAGTAGTAATCATGAAATATTTCAAATCCAGGCTTCTTGATTCCTTCCAAAACTAAGGGTTCTGAAAAGTCGTAGCATGGGTAATCTTCTCCCTTCCTAATGAATTGTCCATTAAGGGTTTGTTGATAGGATGAGAGTAAGGTGATTATCCCTTTCTTATTATTGTCTCTACATGCTTTGTTTTTTGCATCGTGAGACTCCAATTCTTCTTTGGTTAGTTTATATCCCAATCCAAAGGCGAAGCTTTTCTTTGAGATAGGAAGTAAGGGAGATTTCTTCATTCCTATTCCCAAAGGCAACCCAGGAAAGTAACTACTCTTGAGCAAGATGTTGTTTACTATCCGAGTGGAATATAGATCAAGCTTGAATGATTCTTCAAAGTCTTCTTCTATTTCAACTGTGAAGATTGTCTCCACGGCGAATCCCCACATGTCCTCTTCATCATTATCATGGTTTATTTCTAAGAGTGATTGTTCATTTATTGCTATTTTGAATGGAGAAGCATGTATAGTCATAGGAAGCCCTTGATAGTTCAACCTAATTATTTGATGAAGTGAGGATGGTATTGCACCAAGCTCATGTATCCAAGGACGTCCAAGTAAAAGGTTGAATGTAGGTTTTATGTCTATAACATGGAATTCAGCCATCTTTTGAATTGGGCCTGTGGTAATTGGTAGCTTAACGGTTCCACAGACCGATCTTCTCGAATTGTCATAGGCCCTAATGCTTTGTTTTGTTGATTGAAAATCTTTTTCTGGATTTAGGCCTAAGTATTTTTTCATTCGTAATGGGCATACGTTTACAACCCATTGTCTACCAAAGTTAGAGGGATATTGTATCCCTTGCATCCCACAGTTAAGTATAATGCATTGTATTGGGTAGTGTCTTTTGAAGGAAAATCATCATTAGTGAAAATGATTGACTTGTCGGATTTCTCACTAGTAAGCAAGCTAACGAGATCTTGAGGGGTTGTGTCTGTGCTTACAGACAAAGCCGTTAGAGCGTTCATGAGAGAATTCCTATGTTCTTTAGAAGTACTTAGGAGTTCCCAAATGCTAACATTTGCCTTGGATTGGCGAAGTTTTTTGACTAATGGATCTTCCACTTCAAGTGGAGGTGGTATCGTATTTTGTGCTTGACCTTGAGTTTGATTTTGTGTGGTCGAAGATCCATTTGGTGGTGTTGCTTGGTAGAATCGCCCAGAACGAGTTAAATGATATATCTCATTTGGGTTAGTCGTAGGACTCATAAACTAACTTTCTTCTATAGGCTTTGGGTGCGCCTCCATTTCAAGATGTTCCATGAGTTATGCTTGATGCCATTGTTCATCCAAGGAGAGATTCAATAAATCTTGCGATTTCCCCAAGAAATGATCCCAATCAAGTGCTCCATTTGTTTCATTTTGTAATCAAGATGGAGGTGGGACGACGGTATACTTAGAGACATATAAGTCTTGAAAGCCGCCGTCCCATAGTCCACATACTTCATTAGTGGCCCCTATGAGTATTGTGGATAAAGGTTCTCCTATAGGTGTGATATAGTCCAAAGGATTGAACGTATCACTTCTCATATGGTCCTCATCGATGTGAAACGCCCCTAAGGGGGATGCATTATTGTTAGGTTTAGGCGTGGGAATTCTCCCATCGTCTACTAAAACTTGTATTTTATGCATTAAAACATAGCAACGTTCAGTATCATGTCCAACGCCTCTATGATAAGCACAATAAGCACTACCATTCCATTGAGGAAATCTCCTTTCTGGTAGAGTGGGTGGTGTTGGCCCTGTTAGAGTAAGTAAGCCTTTTTCATTTAATTTTTCTAATAATACTTTATAGCTTACAGGAAATGGAGTAAATTTTCTTTCTTTTGTCCATCTATTTCTAGGATCATCATATCGATTTGTGTTATTGTATTGCGTGGAAGTCGCAAATACGTCAATAAAGGATGATGCATTATCATTCCCCTTCTTGTAGTTATTCTTAGGTTGATGATGATAATGAGGTTTGTTTGATTTTTCTTTAGCAAGATCATCTTCAATCCTAGTAGCCACAGAATAGACCTTTTCATGACAGTTGACAATGAATAGACCATCTACCATAGAAAGCAAGGAAACCTTCATCGTCGCCTTGCTTAAGCATCTCGAGTTCACGTAAAGTTGACTTGAACTCTACGTTACACTCATATTGGGTAATGAAAGCCGAAACTACATCTTCCCATGTTGCTTTGAATTTTGGATCTAGCCCATAATACCACTCTCTCGCGGTTGGGTCTAGGGATAAAGGGAAAGTCAAAGCATAAATCTTAGGATCAACTCCCTTTAGTGCCAATAGTGCCAGTAAAACACATTAAATGATTTGGTGGATTATTGGTCACCTTAAATATTGGCAAGTCCGTAGCTACGAACTTTTTTGGTAAAGCAAGTCCTGGAGGAGGAGCAAACTTTTCTGCGTCAAAGTACTTGTTCTCCATTGTAGAACGAAGAACTAGCTTCTCCAATGACTTTTCTTTGATGGATAATTGTTCCATCTTTTCTTATAAGGCTAAAGTTTTAGCTTTTTTCTTTTCAACATTTTCTATTTTCTTAGTTCTTCTCTCCTCGGCCTCTTGAGCCTTTTCTTCTCTCAAACGAAGAATCTCTTGTTGAAGTTCTTCGGTGGTTGGCATCGTTGTTGGACTAGGATTAGTTGTCAAAGAAAAGTGGTTTGAAAGGGGTTGATCTTTGTGTGGTAAACGTAGACTTCGAGTGCCTGGGGGTCCTCTTTTCCAAGCTTGAAAACCGGCCCTAAAGGAGTACGAAAGGATGTAAATTGATACGCTTGTTAAAAAGGAAAAAAAGAAAAAGACGCAAAATATATTCAAACGGATAACATCGCCCTTAACAATTCTTCAATGAAGATATTGTTCGGACGAGTCAATTTGTTTTTTAAGAAATCAAAACTGACTCGTCCAGTTCGCGCGCGCAAGTGACTCAGTTGCGCGTAGCTGTCGCGCGCAACGAAATCACTTGCGCTAGGAGGGGTCGCGCAACTCATTAAGTTGCATGCGCCACCTGCTCGTAATTTTTTTTTAATTCGAGCGTTTTTTTATTCGATTCTCTTTTTTTTAACTCATTTTTTTTTGCTATCCTTTGAATATGACGCTAAATCACGAAGAGACAACTTTGTAATTGGAACCTAGACCAAACTAAAAGGAGAAAAAAAAGACTATCCTAACACGTTGCATATAGTCACATAATCACATAGGCATGCCATAAGTCAAGATTCTCACAATGTCGTTCTAAGGTCAAAAAGGCCTCGGTGTCCAAAGGTACCATATCTTAAGAAACGACACACAATTCAATCACTCAACGTGTTGACTCATGACATCGCCCTCCCAACATTTTGTTGGTGATATGGGTGGGATGATTGTTATTGATTTTGGGATAGACGCCTAGTGTTGGTGACCCCTAGTCAATGAGCCAATCCCCAATGGTTTAAGTGTGCTATGCTTATGCATGATGCAATGTTGCTTGTTTGGTTTTTACTCTTGTGCAAAAGGAAGATATTATGCGTCCAAGTCTCGCTCTCTAACTAGAGATTATCCAAGTTAATTCTCGTTACAACCCATAGGAAACCTAGTGTTTGATACCTTGGACCATAACTACGAATTAATCATGTAACCATTAAGTCCCCAATGGAGTCGCCACTGTAAGGAGGGTGATCCCATCGTAAAGGGGTACTCTCCTTAAATGCCATTGGCCACTTAAAAGTCTAGGACTTTACACTTGTTAGGGTGTAGTAGGATTTGAATTCCTGACTGTTTGGGGGACCTTGAATTAGAATTGATTCTATCATTATGCTTTTTTGTAAGAAACAAGTAGGAGTCGCCAATGAGTTTTAGGAAAAACTCATAAACCTCGTTCATGCCTTTCTTCCATGTGGAATCCATGGAATAATTAGCATAAATAATAAGTTTACCCATGCCCAAATTGGTCTATAAACCAGAAATGAGTTCGGGAGCGAGGGTACTAAAATAACGTTCCTTTTAGAGGAGAATCGTTATGCTAGCCCTAGTACGACCTCTACTAGCTTTTCCTTTTTTACAATTTCATCACCAAACAATATATGCAATGCGACACCTAAAACTATGTTATTTGATTTTATTTACAAGCATTAATTCACGTAGGAATTACATCGTAATGTCGTTATTCTTATTTAATTAAATTCGTGAAAAGGACAAGAAAATAAACAAGATTTGCCTTGGCTTAGGTGATCAACCAACAATTATTTAATTCAATTCTAATCTTTATTTAACGCAAGATACTATGTGGAAATGATTAATTAATTATTTTAAAGGTGATCAAACAACACTAATTAATTAATTAAAGTCCTTTTAAACAAGAAAATAAAGGTGATTTAACTAAGTGCTCTGGAATTTACCACTTCTCTTTGCTAGATCTCCGTTTAGAACACTTATGGACTCCTTCTTGTTGGGGAACCTCCACTGTAGTAACAAGATATCGAAAGGGTGAGTGTTTAGGACAAGAGGGCTAGGTTGCACAAGTTCAAAAGTTATTTCGCCAGAGTTTTTTGGTTAATTTATGTCTATTTAAGCCTCGGTTTAAGCTCGTATTTATAGGGAATGATTAGGTTTAGGGTTTCGAGCATTCTACCGCAGCAGGTGTTGCGCACAACAGAATGAGTTGTGCGCGGTACCCCAGTGCAAGTGATTGAGTTGCGCTGTTATGTGCAGCGCAACTAATTGTCTTGTGCGCGGCTTTATGGTAAGATTCGATTTTATATTTTCTGTATAATTCTGAATAATTCTGAATCTTCCGCGGTGCAACTTTGGAGGTTGCGCTGGGTGTCGTTCGCAACTGAATTAGTTGCGTGCGGTAGCCTAGCGCAACTCTTTGAAATGTACGCGGCTTTTCCAGCGGCATCACTAAGATTTAACCTAGGCGCTCCTAACTCCGTCATTATTAGGGTTAAGCACGGGCTTAAGCCTAATTATGATCGGGTTTAGTTATTTGGACCTTTGTTTTGGCTTTTTCTTTAATTTGGGCTAGTCTTTTGTGTTTTGTGGCTTAACCAGTTATCCATAAATATTCTTCACTTTGATCCAACACGAAGATGGTTTTATTTATCGTCATTGCACTTCCTATCGGGACAGCAGGCCAAAAGTAGATGTCTACACATATCTTGACATACTTTTTGTTATAAGAATTGAGTAGAGACCAATACGGGCGGATGTGACTCCATAACTCACTTTGTACCATCATCCACGGTCCCGTTTTCGTACTTCCAAACCACATGGAGTTAGTAATCTCTTGGATCATGAACGAGGTATAACCTTCACGGTTCAATCGTTGTTTTCTGTCGTTGTCCCTTTATCGTGGTTACCTTATAATGATCCGTAAACGGTCTACAAGTTCCTTACAAAACTTGTTGGCGGCTCCTTTATTGTTTGTCCCTAATCGTATGTAAAATTCCGCTTCCTATTATTACTAGGCATATTTTCAAGATGCTTAAGTAGGCGCGCTTTGAATGACGCCTACAAATTGGCGACTCCACTAGGGAGGATTCTTGGTTAGTTATTTATCGATTTGAGAGATTGGTATTCAATTGAGATAAGTAATGAGACTTGAATGATTATTGAATCTTATTCTTTGGATTAATTTGGAATTTTTGTTTATGCATTGACATTTTAACTTCGTATTTAGGTTACCCTCGTACGAAAAATCAAATAACTTGATCGCGATCGAAAAAACAAAGTACTGTTGTGTTATTATAATGCATCGCGCAACGGTAGAATTGGTGTGGTATGACACATAATATCGTGTATGCACCATGGCACCGTAATGCTACGAACATTCTAGCGATTATGCTTTTCTTATAAATAGCTTCCTCTGTTTTTTCTGAAACCCGTATATGTTCTACATACACTTTAGCCTTAAGAGATTTAAGCTCTATCAATCCAAACACGTTCATGACAATAAGGGTTCATCCGAGTTTTTAAATCCATCCAAACCATAGAGTTGAGTTCAATTTCATCATGAACTCACGGAGCCGCCCGTTGGCATACACCCTTAAGGGAGGCTTCCTAGCTAATGCGTTCAACTCTTAACCAATATACCATTTTGACACCCAAATAAGCTTGACCATAGTGGAACATATATAACTTGACCTTAGGTTGCAAACTTTATTGCATCATCATGACTATATGTTACTTGGCATTATTGATGTGTTTTTCTAACCCTAAGTATGTTTGTTCATCTTTTTCTTTTGACTAACGTATGACCGAGGAATTTTATTCCATATAGTAATTAGTACGGACCTTAAAATTAGGCAAAAATTGGAAAACACACAAAAAGAACCTGGAACTAATTACCGTGCCACAGTAGAAATGCCGTGCCATGGCAATCAATGTCATGTCATGGCAACATGTACCGCACCATCGTGGCATGACAATTTGTTTTAGGAGTAATTCGGATAGTAACCTCCCATACATACTTTCTCTAAAAAAAACTTTTGTTTTTGAAAACCTTTTATTTTTATTTTCCTATTACTTCTTATTTTCCGGTTAGGTTAAGGTTGAGTCAAGTCATTAAAGATGCACTTGTTTTAATATCGCAACACTTGGCCAAGAAATAGGGGTAGATTGGTATGACTTGTTTCCATTTGAAGGCTCTCTTTGCAACCATGGCTCTCAAAGGAATAGAGGTGGTACTCTTCCCTATAGTGTTTCCTCTCTCTTTGAAGAATGCTTGCCAATAGTGGTTCTATTCTGTAGATGCCAAGTACACTGCAGCTTGGGAAGATGTCATCGAGAACTTCATGAGTCGTTAAAAGTACAATATTCAAACCAAGACTTCTAATGTGAGCTCTCTATTCTCAAGCCAAAAGAAAATGAAGGATTGATTCACTGCCTATTTGAGTAGGTGGAGAAAAACAGATGCGTAAATGGTTGAGCCACCAAAAGAGAATGAAATAGTTCGTCTCTTTATCCAGAATCTGACTCACATATACAGACAACATTTCAAATTCCTGCCATTGACCACTTTTGAAGCTGTATATGATGTTGGAATTGACATTGAGGATAAGTAAATAAAAACTGCTGATGGTAGAAATAATGATAACAACACTTGAAAAAACATGAAGAATGACACTCCTTTTTCTTCGTCTTCCAACCATAATAACACTACCAACAATATTAGCCAGTGCAATCTCAATGAAGTACTAACTCTTAATGCTCCTCTGGAAAATAAAAGGAGAACTTATACTCCTTTGGGAATGACTTATTACGTCGACTTTGATCGTCTCTAAGGCCAGGGCCTGATTACAGCCATTAAGCTATTACCAAAGCCAAAACTTGAGAAAGGAGTACCAAATAGAATCCCAATGCTCACTGCAAGTTCCATTAAGGAAGCGGACACACTACCGCGCGAGCAATGTTGGAATGAAGGATGTTATTCGAGATCTAGTGGATGCCAAAAAAAATTCCCATCTCTCCAGGTGCCAAGAAGTAATAAGCAGTGATAAGACAAGGCGCAAGATGCCCTTCGTGCAAGATTTTGTGATACGGTTTTTTCTCTCTCTCTATTTTTATCATTCATTTCTCGTTTCCCCCATTTAATAGATTTCTCTTTATGAGTTTGTATATTTTTCTTAGTTTATTCACCCTTTCTTCCATTTAATAAAATAAGCATTTTTTTTCATTGTGATTATGTCATTGTTGCATTAAAAAATAATAAAAAAATCAACCGCCGAACCGAATACAAGGTTGATGGGCGATCTAAGCATGTCGTTAAGTGCTCAAATCTCATCAACAAAATTTGTAAACTCAAATATACCTAGACATAGTATAGAGGTAAGTTGAGGTCGATCCACGAGGAATGGTAGGTCAAGTGCTATAGTATTACGCTATGCTATTCCAAAGAGATTGAAAAGGTTTGGTGTAGTCTAGGTTTAACAACTAATCAAGAATGAAAGTCAATATCACAAACGCTAGAGATTTAGGATCCACATACACTCACAATAGAAATGCTAATTGGATAGGAGATTGATCAACCATACATTGCAAGGGAAAATAACAATTGCAATCAAAAGAACTCGATAAGCTATTTCCTAGGTGTCAAACTAGGGGTCTTTACGAATGACTAGCTAGGGACATCACAAATCAAGTTCAATCGATAAATGTAATTTCCAAATCAAAGTGTCGTATCAATGGAGAACTACAATGCAATCTAGCTTGATAATCAAGGTTAGCTACTCCTTAACAAATCAAACACATGCACAATTTCCATCAACCAATTTAATCACAACATCACATCAATCAAAATCCACCAATTAGCTATGATCTATCATTTAATGCATGCTTCACCACATCCCTAGCGAAGAATCTACTCACTACACATTGTGAAGAGAAAGTACAAAACTAAACAAGTCATCACAATCATCATCATCTTTTCAATAAAACCATCAACAATCAAATCAATTAATTAACTTGAAATTCAACAAATTATCAAAATCAATTACAAAGATTAGATTAAAGAGAAGGAAATTCTTACAAACTTTTGATCAAAATCAAAGGAAACGGAGATCAAATGTAGGAATCATTAAATCATCAAGTTTCTCTCCTAGAATCTAAGAACAAGAATTCCCAAGCGTAAACTTCTCTCTAACAATTTCTCTCTCTAAAAAAATGTATTTCTAATTCCAAATCTAAGATAAAATCTCCTCTTTTCAAAAAATAGAAAGAAAATTTGTATATAGTAAAACTAACCAAGGATAAATTAGTTGGACGTCCTAAAATGACCTGTACAGGAGGGCCCTCACTTTGGATTGCGCGGCCGGGAAGAAAAGGGTACGGAACAGGAAGCAAGGGCATCGCGCTCGCGCCCCTAGAGTATGGCACCCTCCTCGTGCGTTTGTCAATGCAATTTGTGCGCTCTACTTATTAGACATTGGGTATGGCAGTCCCAAATCATGCCGATGGTGGGTTCAACATAGCTTCTTTATGCTAGTGCAGCATGAGAGTGCAGACTTGAAAACTTGGAGCTAGCACACCTTTACTTATGAGCTACAAAAGAATGATGACCTTGCATCTTGAGCTTCGTTCATAAAACCCGATGAAAAACCATGGAGAACCTTGGACACCACCTCTCTCCTAAGAACAAAGAAAAAAAAACAAATAAAAGAGAAAAAGCAATATTAACTAAGAAAATGCAAGAAAACGGGAAAACAACTAAGAATGAACAAACTAGAGAAATAAAGGCTAAAACTAGAGAAAAAGACATAAAAAAAGCTACAAAAGCAACTAAGAATCATCCAAAATGAAGCTAATGGAGTGCCATAAATGACACTCATTAAAAGTATACCAATGATTTGAGGCACCCTTTGCAATCTTTCATGCCCCCTTTAACCCATTCAAACACATATTCCATTTCTTCACTAACTATTTTGAGTTTCGTCTAACGATTGACCTTTTATTTATTCGACCCACATTTACCTAAACTTGGGATGGAAGATGTGTAACTCGCGTAATTTTCAAAAAACATGTTTGAAAGAAAAGAAAAAGAAAAAAAAAAAGTAAAAAAAAGATGGCTAAGGACAAGTGTTCCAATGTATTTGATATACATAAGTCTCAAAATGCGTCTCTTATCGAGTGCTTGGTATCATGCCTGAGAAACATGAATGTTAAGTGAGTGATGAACCCCATGATCCCCGATTGTCCAAGTTAATTCAAAAGAATGAATGCAAAAGTACATAAACTTGCAAAAATTCAAATTTCAAAACACGATTGCATATTTGGGGGGCCCTCCCAGATCTTGAGCCTTTTTCCATTCGTCTCCAACCTTTAGCTTAACCACATTAAAACCCTTGAAAGACTTCTTTAAGGTGTACATAAACTTGTGCAAAGTTTGATTAGAGCTATGTTCGGCCTGATTCCTAACAGATGGGTAGGCAACCTCATATCGAGGTGCGACCATATTCATAGCTATACACGGTCGATTTTAAGGATGCCCGATGCCCATCTCTATCCATCTAGAGTTAGACTTGGGGGTTGATAGGCCGTCGTCGAGCCTACCAAAGATAAAAACCTAACTTGGTCTCTCTAATAGGTAGAAAGGGCAAGTAAGGGTCGATCCCTTAAGGACTAAGGGGAGCACTAACAAGTATCGATTTGTGATAAGCTAAGTCAAGTATTTTTAGGTTTTGAGTTATAAAGAAACACTACAAACAATAATAAACAGGATCTTGGGAAGGTATCCACCAATTAAGTCATTCACAAACTACAATTTAACATACAAAACATAGCAATTTGGGGATAAATTAGGGGAAGTCATCTAAGGCACCTAACTACTCTCTCAAGCTAGAGGGATTACTTGAGTCATGAATACAACCTACTCTCATGGTTACAAAGCATAAAACAAGTGTTAAAGAATAATCACGATGACATAAACATTCCCTTGACTGGAAATTCCTATTTTCATGGCATTTCAAGTTAATTAAGCATAAGGGAGCTAACTCAAGTTCATCTCTCGATCCTTCGTTGAGAAAGCTTAGATAAATAGTTCTAGCAATAGGCACTTACAAGAACTAAAAATGAAACCACTTAAGCTCAACTGATTAACATCCCATATTAGCTAAATCAATACATGCAAACAAGTATTTGTGAATTCATCAATGGTTTCAACCATCCCAAGTAAAAGAACTACTCACAAATCATAATAAATTGCAAAACTAAATGAATAATTAACAACTAAGAACATGAAATCAAACACTAATTTAACATAAACTAGTAACAAAACAAGAAAAGTTATAAAAATAAGAAATTAAAGAAATAAAATAAGAGAGAGAGTAAGAAATTCTCATTGATAATGCAAGAAATAATCAAATCTTCAAGTCTCCTTCCTTCAATTCTTCATATTCCAAGCTTTCAACAAGTTTTTCCCACGTTCTCTCTCTATAAAATTGAGAGTTTTCTCTCTCTAAAAACCTAACCTAAGCTAAAACTACACTAAGAAGATCCCCCCCTTTACAAATGAAGCCAAAGGGGTATTATATAACCCCCAAGTAAAAGGACGGAGAACACAAGGAAACGACCCGTCTACAGGTTGGCACGGACGTGCCAAAGGTTGAATTGGACGGACGTGCAGACCTGTTAAAATAAGAGCAGTAGCTACTGCCTGGCCTTGCATGGACGTGCTTCATTTGGCACGGACGTGCAGCCTTTTTCTAGCGAAAAAACTTATTTTTGGAAGGTCATAACTTCTTCGTTACTCATCGGAATAAGGCATGTGACCAGTTGTTGGAAAGATCTTGATATGAAAGTTAATCTCCAATTTGAATCACATCGAAATGTTGAGTGTAACTAAAGTTATGGTCAGTTTCAGTTAACCTTAGTGCAAAAATCTTTCAGGCACTCATCCTTTTTCCTCCATTGCTCTATCAACCAAGCTCGCCCTTCTCCTTGTTCACTCATGCTTGATCACGTCCATATATAGTGCTAAAAATAGATACATTACATTAAAAACCCAAACAACCCGTGAAGCATGGATGGTACAAAATTTGTATAAAAATAGGATAAATAATGAACTTTGATGTCGAATAATCACGAAAACAAGGTTTAAAAGTACCCTAAAATCATACCAAATAACAAGTTATCAAATCCCCCTAAGCTAAACTTTTGCTAGTCCTCGAGAAAAACAAACATGTCAAATCAAGAAGGAAGATAACTTGCTAATGATCAAACCAAGGAGCGTTAATAAAGAGGAAACACAAAAACACAAATCCGCATGGTAACAACCATAAACACTTTTAGCACAAGTGAAAAGCAATTTAAACCCCTAAGTCGCCTAACAGGACGATTTTTTATCTCGTGAGGGTTTCCATTGAGCTTAACCCACAACTCACACAAACCACAACACATCATCAAAAATCATGCATACAATTTCAATGTTTTTTTCCCGCCTAAGTCAACTCATCGGGATATGAGACACAAGCAAGACAAGTGAGCAACTTTCAAGAATTACCAATCATACAAATGTACACATGAGTTGGGGGTAAAGAGGAAAACTAAGCAAGGTTGCACTAGGATACTTCTTTAGACCTTTTACTAGTTCATTAGAGCACGTCTAGATATTCCAAAGTTGCAACAAACCCTCTTTCAGTAATAAAATCTCAAAATGCAAGTCCACCTCCAAAAATGCACTCCCAAGCGCCTTTAAATACACTCTAACTCGGAAATTTACACAAGAAACATCAAAATAGACAATGTGTGGGAGGCATCCACAAGTTGACCTATAGATTAGAAAAAGTGAAAATTTTGAGAATTTTGGAGGAGTTTTTGATCTCCCTTTCTTTTTCTATTTTTTTTTCTATTTTTTTTCAACATACATTTCCCTCACCTCTTTTAACCGTGAGCGACTCTTTCTTTTATTCGAAACATGTGTCTTATTGTGCCACTTATTACATAAGATACAAAAAGAATCAATTCCCTAATACAGTTTCATTTCGGGAAGGAAAGGAGGCACACCAAGGGCACAAGGGACCGTAAATTGATTCAAACATATCTTACTTTGGGCAAATTTGACAATATCCTATGCTAGACGTGCAATTGAGCATTCATTGGCTTTCATTCCATATACACTAATGTAATCAAGATTAATAAGCCTCTAAATGACCCCAAATCTAGCATACACCCTTCTAAAGAACTAGTACTCATCACTCAAGAGCCAAGCAAGCAAAACATATAAGCATCATCATTTGAGTCTCATCCTTAGGCAATTTATATATTTTTTTCAATTTTGTAAATTGTTATAAGGAAATAAGAAAATGAAAAGTAAAGGCATGAATATCCAAATGTACAACTATGAACAATTTCAAGCATCAAACTAACAATCAACCCCCCTTCATGAAAGCGTGAAGCTACCCCCCCAAGCTTAGACGAAGCATTGTCCTCAATGTTTTGAAGAGATAATCAAGGGGGAGGGAGGGAAGGGAACACAATCAATCTCAACAAGTACATCTAATCCAACATCCATAACTACAACGAAAAACCACAACATATGATAAAATCTAGCCCCAAGCCAAACTCTTTAACAAGCAACCAATGAATGACAAAAATAATTATAAAATCAATAGCTTGAGAAGATATGAAGAGAGAAAGAGATATTACACAATTTGATGAAAATTTCTTCATAAATTCTTTAAAACTTGGTAGAGTATGTTGTGTCTTTCCAATGTAGCAAAAAATCCAAAATTCTTGTGAATTTGAGACTATGAGATGTAATTTGGAGTGGAGAGATCATAGAGAGTACCTAATTGAGAATCATTTCATAAAGCTCGTTAGTTCAAATCATCATACAATTAAAATCCGTGCACATCATTATTAAAAATAAACAAGTAAAAAAAGGAAAAAATTGCCCAGAATAATCCCACCTTTGGGCCGTCCGCTGAAAATAATCCCACCTTTGGATTATTTTTAAATAATCCCACCTTTGGATTATTTTTAAATAATCCCACCTTTATACCCACTCCACTATAAATGGTCCCAACCGGTCATTTAACTTGTTATAACAAGTTACCATACACGTGGCAGCTTGTAATTGGTAAAAAAAAAAAAAAAAAAAAAAATAAAAAATAAAAAATAAAAATCAATATTCAAAAACCATCCACCACCCAAGCCAACCCCCAAACTGGCCAACCCCATTCACGCGGCTCCGGCCAGCCACGCGACTCCGACCAGCCCTTAAACCCAACACAGGCGCACGACCCCTCCCCCTCCCCTGAACCACCAACCCTCTCCCTTACTCCTTCGCGAAAACCCAGGCGAGCCACCACAATTTCTAGCTGCGTCGTTGATCTCCCTTAAACCTAGCTCCGGCGCGCCGACCTCACCCATCCCCAGATTCTAGTTGCGTCGATCACCCCCGTCAAACTACCAGGTTCTTGATTTGTCCAGCCGCGTCGAACTACCAGGTTCTGGTTTGTCGGGTTTTTGAATTTTCGAAGGGGGTTTTGGGGGTTGGCTTGGCTGGGGTCTTGTTCGGTGACGGTGGTTCCAGGATCTGGTTTCGGGTCTGGTTTGGTGGCGCCGTGGCGGTGGTTCCTGG
The DNA here is from genome assembly GCF_948465745.1 of Chenopodium album. Taxonomy (NCBI): domain Eukaryota; kingdom Viridiplantae; phylum Streptophyta; class Magnoliopsida; order Caryophyllales; family Amaranthaceae; genus Chenopodium; species Chenopodium album. The sequence continues at coordinate 64,605,956 of NC_137835.1, forward strand.
GTTTGTTTTCGTGGCAGTGGTGGTTCTCGGTTTGGGTGGTGGCGGGGATGGTGGTGACTAGTGGATGAAACTTTGATTTTATTTTTTAAATTTTTTTTTAATTTTTTTTATTTTGAACAAATCAAGTTGTGACATGTGTAAATTAAATTTAATTAAAAAAAAGTTACCTCTTCAACCGGTGACTAGTCACTCGGGACCATTTAGAGCGGATCTGGTATAAAGGTCGGATTATTTAAAAATAATCAAAAGGTGGGATTATTTTGGGCGGACGGCCCAAAGGTGGGATTATTCTGGGCAAATTTTCCAATAAAAAAAGGGGAGAAAATTTGCCTTTCTTTTCGGTCTTTGGCTATACCTTAGCTAGTAAGTAATTTGACAAACTCCTAACGAGCTTATCATATGCACTTGAGTACATTTCATAAATTAAAACTATGAAAATAAAAAGAAAATTTAAAGAGAAGAAGAAAAGGATATACATTAATTTACAAAGTTTCCTAAAATAAAAATGAAAAGATCTAAAAAAAGGTTATAGATTGAAAAGAAGAAGGAAAAATAAAAGTATAACTATCAACAAAACACTTTGGAGATTCATTTGGTAAATCAAAAACCATATCTACATCAAATTTACCAAATTGAGTATCACTGGTTAGAAAATGGTCATGCAATTCATAGAATGAAGTACACAGTGGCTCATGTGAAGTGAACTTGGGAAGATGAGGGGGGAAAAGGTTTGGAAATGAGACAATAATATCAATAGTTTTTTAGAAAGGGACATGAGGCTCAAAAAAAGAATGTTCAATTGGTAAAGACTCAACAAATACCTCACTCTCAACTCTATGGTCCTCAAAAGAGGGATTTTCCTCCACTTCATACCTTTTATCCTTACTTTTCCAAAATTCATCATGAATATCTAGGCTACTCTTTCCAAATTGATCGATATCCTCAACATCTCTTGAATAATCATCAATATAATCAAATTGAAGAATACCATCAACATTCCATTTGGACTTTAGTAGACCTATATCATTAGTGGAATTCAATAAATAATCATCAACTTTGTCATCACTCATAATTAATGGTACATTAGGCTCATTATGCAAATTGATGATATTTGGAAAAATAGGGTCATCAACCAAAGGTTTTTCAAGAAGAGGCTTCTCAAAATTTTGATTTTCATTCATATGAACCCTAGAAGCTTCACTATAATGATTCATGGATGTACAAGTGTTGTTTATGTCCATTAGATTCCTAATCTCTTCACAACCCTCCAAAAAACGTTCTAAAGCAAGCTCTAAAGAAGACTTGGGTTCTTGAGGATGGGAGAAAATTCGAAAATCACATTGGGAAGAGGTGTCAACATTATGCACATTAGCCACATCATGAGGAGTACATGACATAAAATTGGAATCCAAGAAAAAATTGGGAGAATTTTGACAATTTGCATCACCAAAACTCGAAACATTAGAATCCAAAACATTATCACCACATTCTTTAAATGAGTTTACATCATTAAAATGGTCATATGTCTCGTGACTAGCCATCTCCCAATCATAAGTATCTTTTGCTAGCCACTTAAACATACTCCAACTCTCATTAATACTTGTAGACATATATTAACCTTCACACATAGATTCAACAACAACTCGCATTTCATCATTTAAACCTTCAAAAATTACTTCACAATTTTCCACTTTTAAAAGTCTATGGCCATAATATAGTTATAACCAATATACTCATTAACCCTATGGAAATATCTCCAAAATGTTTCATTCTCATGTTGGGGAAGGGAAAAAATTGCCATTTATTTCAATGGAAGAAACCCCAAAATAAAATTAAAAATAAATAAATAAAAAGAGAAGAAATAAAAAAAATGTAAAAAGACCTAGACTCATCTAATCAATACTTAGCCAATGTCAACCGAAGTCCCCGGCAACGGCGCCAAAGTTTGATAGGCCGTCGTCGAGCCTATCAGAGATAAAAACCTAATTTGGTTTCTCTAATGGATAGAAATGGCAAGTAAGGGTCGATCCCACAAGGACTAAGGGGAGCACTAACAAGTATCGATTTGTGATAAGCTAAGTCAAGTCTTTTTGGGTTTTGAGTTATAAAGAAAAACTAAAAACAATAATAAAAAGGATCTTGGGAAGGTATCCACCAATTAAGTCATTCACAAACTACAATTTAACTTACAAAACATAGCAATTTGGGGATAAATTAGGGGAAGTCATCTAAGGCACCCAACTACTCTCTCAAGCTAGAGGGATTACTTGAGTCATGAATACAACCTACTCTCGTGGTTACTGTAGGGAATATTTCAAGCATTACCCCTAGCTTGAACCCCACTGTGATCATACACTTAAGTACGGTGGCGTCCAAAGGGAAAGAAGATAGAGCAAAAGAGTCGCCAACAAGTTTTAGGAACTTGTAAACCGTTCACGAGGTGAAGGTTACATCCCTTAAGGATCCAGGAGATCATTAATTCCAATAGGTCTGGAACCATGGCTGGTAGTTCGGGGATGAAGGTACAAATCCAACCTAAAAGAGATTGAACCTGCCCTAATAATAGGCCTCTACTTTATTCTGATCGTATTCATGTGCGCTTTCTGACTAACATGCAATCATTAGGTTTACCCTAAAACTGTTTATCTATGTTGGTTGAATATTAATGCACAAATAAATCTATTATTGGCGATCACTTGAATTATAATCATATTTACCCTAAACAAGATTATTAATTATCTTATTAAGCGTGATTACAAGTACAAATTCCCTTTAAACATGCATAAAAGGCGTGATCAAGCAATAACAATAAATATAATATATCAAGCAACATAATAATAATAATCATAACAATAATAATCATAAAATTATAATCATAATTATAGAAATAATCATGTTAAAGCATAATAATAGCAAGATCCTAGGCATGATACTAACAAGATAATAACAAACCCTAGCATGTCACTAAGTATTAAAAATCAAAGCTTTAGCCCTAACATGATACTATCATGAATATTAGAAAGAAAATAGGAAGCATCATAGAAATCATAATTTTCATATTTGAAATTATAACCTTTTCCCTAAACATAATACTAGGAATCAATAAAACATCCTAACATGATACTAGGAAAATCAAAATGCTCTAACATGACATTAGGAATCATAATAACAACCTAGACATGATTTCTACATCATAAAATCAATAAATCAACTAACACACTTACTTGGATGTCTCGTATCTCTTTCTAATAACAAAATACACACGTTAGTAACTTCAAGAAAAATATAAAATCAAAACAATTAAATTAAATAATTGAAATAGAGATTTGGGACCAAACCCTCAGAAATTAAAACCTTTCACGTATAGGGCGAAGGCAAATTCGAACTTGGCTAGGTGTGTCTAGTGCTAATGTATGAGGAATTTTGTTTGTAAAAGGGTTGGCTTAGAAAGAGGGAGAGAGAATCAAGAAATTCTTGATGAGAGTTGATGAGAATTAGATGAGAAGGATTGATGAGAATTGATGAATGAAAACGGAGTTTTTAGTAGGATATTTTTAGAGAAAACCAGCCAAAAAGATAAAAAATCGAACCAGAGTTCGACGTGAAAAAAAACGGAGTTAGCGCCAGACGCTGACATTAACGCCAGGCGCTAACGCTAGCGCCAGGCGCCAGGCTTAGCGCCAGGTGCTAATAACTGGAGTTTGGCGCTGGTTAACTTTCTAACGCGTTTTCTAAAATCAGATAAAATTATCCGTACAGGAGGATAAAATCGTATTTTCCTCAAAAACATTCTTTTATTCTGATTAAAACTCTAAAAAGTCAACAAAAGTCAATTTATCAATGCTAATTGAATTAGGAATGAAAAGAACCTTCTAGAAGAATCTTGAAGACTAAAACCATTCCTAATTGCATTAGTAATGATAAATCTATATTAGGCCCACCCCTAGATCATTGGGCTGCATATAAGGTTCCAACCGGGCCCAATTTAGTAATTTGGCCATAACTTCCTCAATATTCATCGAAATTGGGTTTATAATATATCGTTGGAAAGCTATTTTCAAGCCCTATCCAACTACACTATTATTGGACCTATATCATGGACCAACCAAACTATATTGGCTGTTTTCTTAAAATAGATTTTCAAAAACAGAGAGAAGAGAAAAGAAATTAAAACTATCCGCAGCACTAGACTTTCCACACTTTCACTTCATTCGATTATGATTCGATGTGAAAGGTACTCATCACTGGGTTTGGTTTTAGGGAGACACAAATGGGTGTCCACAGTGCCCCCACTTTGACTGAGTTTGGAGAAACGCAAGTTTCGAAAACAAAAGTCAAAGTATCGATAGGGACGAAGAATGATTCAGAACGTTCTGTGATCCTAAACCACTCTTGTAACGTCGATACCTGAAAAACTAGCGTTAGTTAAAACAGATAAGAGAGTTAAGAAACGCGTATCTTGCACTGTCGAGCACACGTCTCTGAAGGTAACCGATTTGTTGCTGTTGTAACAACTTTCCACAATCTAGGGAACGCCATCTTGATGTTTGTTTTGACGATCTTCCGCAATCTAGGGAACGCCGTCGATCAATGCTGCTACATCTCGAGCCTCTTTCTTGAATCATAGTGACAACCTTTCCAATCATAGCAAAAGTCGTCGAAGACCGCCTCATCACGAACCACCCTTCTCAAATCTCGGTGACAACCTCCACAATCTTAGCGAATGCCATCGAAGACCGCCCATCTCGTGCTATCTTCTCAAATCTCGGTGATAACCTCCACAATCTTAGCAAATATCGTCGAAGACCGCCCATCTCGTGCTATCTTCTCAAATCTTGGTGACAACCTCCACATCCTTAGCGAATGTCGTCGAAGACCGCCCATATCGTTCTATGTTCTCAAATCTTGGTGACAACCTCCACAATCTTAGCGAATGCCGTCGAAGACCGCCCATCTCGTGCTATCTTCTCAAATCTTTGGTGACAACTTCCACAATCTTAGCGAATGTCGTCGAAGATCGCCTATCTCGTGCTATCTTCTCAAATCTTGGGTGACAACTTCCACAATCTTAGCGAACGCTGTCGAAAATAACTTTACTTGAAGTCATCCTCAGTTGTTGCGATAATATTCCGAAGAAAATCACCGAAGACCAACACTTGTCGATCTTTAAAGCTCGCTTGAACTTTGGTTTAGCTGGTGCGTCGGCGCTTCTACTGCTTGTAAACCAGTATGTCGGTGTCTTGGATAGTGAACCTGTATGTCGGTGCTTCTGAACCAGTATGTCGGTGTTTTGAACCGTATGAACCATTATGTTGGTGCCTTTGCGATGAGCCAATGTTCAGGCGCTTTAAGCTAAGTGAGAGGATCTTTCGTTAGGTCGATCACTTATTTGGGGTTGTAATCAAATCGACTACTCAATCATGTCAAATTGCTTATAGGGGCTAACTGGAGTACCAAGGAACCCAAAATTGTTGTACTGAGGGGCTTTGAGCTCTGTCGCTGCTGAAATATCTCTGGCGCCGCAATTTTGCTCTGTCGCCAGACGTTGGTATCTAGCTCCAGGCGTTGAAATCTGTTGCCAGACGCTGGATGTGTTTGTCTGGCGCTTGAGTTGGGTCTTCCCTATTCTGCTTTTTCTGCCGTTGTTGCTCGGTTTCGCTCCGAACTTTGAGCTTGGTCGTTTCCTTTCAACCAAATCCGCTCAAGTCTTTTGTTAATTAAAGCTCTTCATCTGTAATTTACCGATCAATGTAACTCCTCTTATCTTGGAGGAATCTCCCGTGTCATATTTGCGGTTTTTTTTTTGAAAAAAATTCGGGAATGTCCTCGCTTGCTAGGATGCACATGCATTTATATCTTTGACTATAGGACTTTGCTTATCTTTCTTTAGGGTTAACCTAAGACTTAGTATTGACTCAACTCATTGACTTGACATGACTCAAGGTATAAACTTGACTCGCTGTGATTGACTCGAGGTTGACTCGACTCAAAGTGTTTGACACATGTGTTAGACTCAAATCAAGGTGATATGACACGACATGACTCGTGTGTGCATTGTAATGTGATCGTGCGACTCGAAAATGCAAAAAAGCAAAAATTTTCCGTCATTTTTGTGGAGGGTACCGACTTTCTCCCGAAAAAGAAAGACGCGAAAAAAGAATCGAAGTTTTCGAATGCATGTTGAATGAGCTTAGTCAAATGTTGTTTGATACTATCTCTCAAGGTGCAAGGATTAATCCATCCTAGGCTATCTCAATGGTTGACTCAATGATGAAAGTATTTGGGTAACTTAGGCACGGAGGCTAAGCACTTCATACTTCGTGATGCAATGACAATTATGATTGATGAGTGATGTTAATATGACAAGGCATGCTTCAACGTTGCGTTAAGATTCCATGACAAAGGGTTCCTAATGGAAGGTATATTTGGTCATGTATCTGTGATGTGTGTGAAAGTGATACTAAAGTTAGGCCTCAAGGGCTAAGTGTGTGGAAAAAATATTTTGAAAAGAGTCAAATGGTGGTGACTCTTAGGCTAGGTAAGCTAATATGATGGTGTAAGGATCAATCCCCCAAGTCTAACTCTAAATGAAAAGGGATGAGCATAGGAGATCCCTTTATATGATCAATTATAAAAAAATGAATGCATTTTTATTACGACTGCACCTCAATGTGAGGTTGCCTACGTATCCGTTAGGAATCAGGCTGAACGTACCTCTAGCCGAACCTCGCACAAGTGTATGTATACCTCAAAAAGGTCTTTTTAAGGTTTGTAACGTGGTTAGGCTAAAGGTTGAAGAAGAAGGGGATAAAAGGCTCAAGACCCTCGATAAGCCCCCAAGGTGTGCAACCTCGCTTTTGAATCTTTGTATTTTTTTTACGCTTGAGTTTCTACTCTTTTTTAGCTCTTTTTTTCTTTAGCATTTATTTTATTTTAATAAGTGTGGGCAATCCCGATCATGCGGTCTATCACTCACTTGACATTCATGTTTCTCAGGCACGGTACCGAGCACTCGATAAGAGACGTAATCTGAGACGTGTTCATATCAAAGACATGTTCATGTCAAGACATTGGAACACTTGCCCTTTTGTACACTTTTATTTATTTATTTTTGCTTATTTTTTGCTATTTTAATCTTTTGAAGTCACTCAAGCTTTTTATGAAATTGAAAATTACATAAGTTGCATACCATCCCATCCCAAGGTTAGGTAGATGTAGGTTGAAAAATGAAGGGTCTATCGTTAGGCGAGGCTCAAAGTGGTTTACCAAAAAAGGATTGCATATTTGAAGGGTGAAAGGTAATATGATGTGGCTACAAGGGGTGCCTCAAATCATTAGTATACCTTGTGCTTAATTCGACGATTTTTTTTTTATTTTTTTTATTTTAATGCAATGTAAGGAAATAAATACTCATTTTATTAAAAGGGAAAAAAATAAAGAAAAACCTATGAAATAAATCTAAGGGTGCCTATGCTAGACTCATTGGGGAAAAGGGTTTGAAAAAAAGAAGAAGAAAGCATGAAATCTTGATGAGAAGCTTGCCTTGTGCATTTGTTTCATCACTACCCTCATTTTTTTGTTTGTCAATCACATGACTCAAACTCGATTCAACATGCATGGATGGAAGAAGCTAGGAAGAATGAAGGTTGTGATATGGAGAAAGCATGTAGAGAATGGAAAGATGATGTAGATGGAGAGATATGAAAAAATTAGGAATAGAATGTACCCCCAACTCAAATGACGGAAAAAACCGACTCATACATGAACCTAAGACATGGTCATGGTGACATATACAAAGTGTGTACTAAGATTAGTGAGTGTAGTGGCATGTTAAGACTCGTGTCATGACCATGTGGCTAGACTATGTGACTAGACTCAAGCAAAGACTAAGTTAAGACTTCATGTATATGCATTAAACTGGACAGGTTTAATATTTTAATCATAACTTTTATTCTGCGACTCTGATTGGGATGAAACCAGCGCCAAATTAAAGATAAAACTCGGGGCTACAGATCCATAGGTTGTACGACTCGTATTTCTTCCTAGAACTCCAGCTATGACCAAAACAAGTTGACGTTTGTGCAGTATACGGGAATAAAAATCCGGGTTGACTTAAAGGGACTATAACTCGACTTAAGGCATATTTATTAGCTCAAATTAATTAATCAATTAATTAAGAAAAGTCCTTTATTTATTAATTAGTTTATTTAGTCTTAATACAAGTCAAACAAACGGTTAGGAAAAATCAAATAGAGTATGCACAACAAATAATGCACAATTAGTCAAGTAGACACATCATGATGCAATGAGTTTGCAACCTAACCATGGCTCTGATTCTCTAAAGATCGGGATATGGGTTAGTCAAAGAGGGTCCATGGTTAATTGTCCGGATGCACCACGCGGAAGCCTAACCGTGAAGGGTTGGCACGAGTGGATGGGACACCGCGAATTTAGAAAAACTCGCTTCCATGGTTTGGTGAATTCAACATTCTCGGATGCACCCTTTGTTGCTCAGAGCGTTCAATCAGGTAGATGGAGCATGAATTCCCAGAGGGTTATGTCCATATGTAGAACACATATGGGTTTCAGAAAAGTGAAAAAAACTCAATCAGGAAGTAGGATCGAGCAAACAGTGCTAAAAATTGGTCAAAATTCACTACTACAAAAAAGGCCTTAGAGAACTGTTATAAAAGGCTTTATAGATCGCCTTAGGGGCGTTCTTCTGCTAAGCGATGTATAAAGTATAGAGAACGGGTCGTGTAGGCGTTTTATATAATAACAAATAGAGAACGGTTGTTAGTCACGTACAACCGTTCTCTTTTACCTTCTTAAATTCGTACACTAAGGAAGGAATACAAAACGGTTTAGGCCACTTAACCGTTCTATATTGCATTACAATAGAGAACGGTTAAGTTAGGTAACAGTTCTCGAATGTTTATTTTTTAAATCCGGCCATATGTATTTAATTATTCGAATTACCCCTCTACGTATTTTATACCGTATTATTCATATATTTTAATAATCTGAATTATTTTTGTATTTCATTTTAGACCTGTATTCATGTTTTATATCTTGTAAATTTATATATCCTGTAAGAAAATCTTCACATTTCCTATGTAAAAAAAATCCAAGATCCTGTACGTGAAATATAACTTTCTGTATAATAAAATTAACAAAAATATTTCCAGATACGACGAAAGCCATCAAAATATACTTCATACATATAATTTAAAACATCCAACCACAATTAAATTGAATCATTCATACAAAATTTGTTCTATACAAACAAATACGTGAGTTAAATATCAAAAACCTTTCTAGTTAATGTTGATTTAAAAAAAAAAATATTGATGCCCCAAAATATACAATACCATATTGATCTACAATTCACATAAATCATGTCGTTGACATTTGGTTGATGGTATACGGTAACATATGAAATCCACCTTTCCCTAAGCTCGTCAATCATTTGTTGAGAATATGTATGAGGAACTTGCTTAAAATACTACAAAACAATGTAAAATACATACATATTAGTTAATAATATATTAGTTCAAAATAGAGTGTCTTTGTGGGGCATGGATAACAAATAAGCCTCAGTCAATAGCATAGGTATACATCTAAAGTTGCCAACAAGGCACAACCAAACAAGCAAGAGTAACAGATCCTGCAAGCATTTACATAATATCTCATGAAGTATAGCAACAGCAAAGATTCGGAATACAAAGAAGTAAAAAATTTCAAATAATATTAACAATTTGATCTCTTTATGTGCCATCAATATCATTACAGTTATAATTGAATTCCATTGGCACTACTATTCGTGTTAACTAGCTTAGCATTAAGACACAAGTTCTATTTAATATAACCAAACTCTAAAAGTTAAAAAAATAAGCAATTAGCTAAATATACCTACTGCCACTGATACAATCAATATCTTTATTGATTTAAAGTGCACATCTACTGCCATTGATACATTAAATCTACGAAAATGAAGCCAAAAAATGGATGTCCCACTCCCACTTATGAGAAAATCCCTTTGAAAAAAAAAAAAACAGAGGATGAGAATCCTCTATCTCATCTCATCATATACTGCCACTGATACATTAAAGCTGCAACTATCAAATGCACACGTTACCTCGTATAGGCCTTAAGTGTACTGGAAAGACGACGATTTTGAAGAGGTTTTGTACACACTTCCACAGTCCAAAGGCGGTATTGGATTAGTGCTTAATGATGTAACACAACCAATTGCTGCTGCTATGAAACCATACCCTTTTAGAAAGTCTGAACCTGCTGCTGCTGCTAAAGGGTCAGTACTTGCAGGAGCTGAGTGGTCTGTAAAATCCCCATTCTGTACAGTGGAATTCTTCCCCTCGGCTTTCACACTAACCTCCTGCTCCTCAGCATTCGAATTCTCACCCTTCCCTCTCGCTACTGTCAACCTCCTTTTACTCCCAACCCTCCCTTTCACCAATACACGCAATGGAAAAACCTGAACCCCTCTTATCTCCCCCAAGATTAAAAACCCAAACGAAAGGCAAATTGACGAAATTTGGAACCTACAATCAATCACAGCACACTTCACTAACCTCAAACTCCTCCCATCCCCAATCAATTTCACCCCAAAAACCCATACTTTCCCCCCTGAAGCTGAGTATAAAGACAAATAATTAATTAACCCATAAATCATAACCTTCATCCCATGACTTACATCCACAATCACACCCAATTTCCTATCAAAACTAACCCCATTTTGACTACAAACAACCTGAGGTACATTCACAAATTTCCCATCAAAACCCAACAAATAAAATATCAAAACAACCCTAGACCCACCATTGTAGGGCCCAACAGTAATTTTAGAGAGCATAATTGTGCAAAAACTACTAATTTTAGAGAGTATAGTAAGATGTGTGCATCAGCTACTCAAAATACATTAAAACTAAATGTCGTACCTTGTCAGGGATGATAATTTGCCTAGATTCAATTGTCTCAATCATGTAGCGACAAAAGTAATATCCACTATCACTAGAGCCAGTAGCTTGACGAGGACACTAATCCAAACCAAAAAAAGGGGGAGGGTTAAATCAAACTCCTAGTTATATATAATGTTAGTACGTATATTATGTACTAAGCATTGCAAAATTAAATTAAAGATACAATTACCTCTATGCTTATCCATTTAATGTAAGGTTTCTTCTTTATTTTTGTGATATCCTTTGCGCTAAAATTGATCATTGCCCTACATAATTATCAAAATATTAGAGTAATAGTATTGAAATACTTTCATAAAAAGAAGTTAACATGTAACAAAATAAGTAATCTAGCACATACTTGTTGATTATTGTTTAAGAAAATTTGGGAGGTTCATCTTTTACTCCCGCGGGATCTAGCCAATGCACCAAACCAACCCATGGACAAATAACAGCCAACACCCAATGTCCACTATATTGATTAAAACAATAGAATTCAAATACAATAATGAATGTTTAAAAGGAAGAAATAAAACTGATAAAAAATTAAAAAATATGTGATAGACTCATATGCACTTACTCCTCATAATACGGGGCAAAGAAGAGCTGATTTTTGTTTTTGCCATCATTAAATGAAAATAGCCTAGATAGATAGTCACATCGATCATCGTCTTTTTTCCACAATTGGAGCATACGGGGATAGATAGTTGCAATCACAAAATCCATACAACCTTGAGATACCTTCTGTATGAACAATCTCACTCATATACCTTGCATATCATTTTTTTTTTTTAAAAAATATATTAGCTCATTAATCAAAAAGCGTTATAAATTTAACCTAGAAATGGCAAAGTATACAACACTTACATCATTAAAATTGACATGTGTGACGATTTTATCTCTCTTTGGAAGCACCAGTCAAGCATGTCTTCATAATCAAGGGAAACACGGCCACATTGCTCATTTTGAAACACTCTAGCCAAAACGGTAAAAGATTTGGTTTTACCGCTCGTTTTCATTGCAATAGCCACATCCTTAAATACTCGAACCAAATTAGAAGTCAACTTCAACTTATCAGCGTGAGTTATTGTGTACTTTCGAGTGCATGATGATTGTGACGATGGCGAGTGTGGAGATGGTGCAGCGATTTCTTTAGGGACTTGCTTATCAGCCTTGTCATATAATCACAGGAAAAAAAATCAGCAAAAAAAAAAAAAGATGATCGTATTATATAATGTGACAGATAATTATAATTTAAAACTGAATTTTACCTTCTTTATAGGAAAAACCAAGTGAGAAGGCCATATTAAATAATAATTTAAAGTTTGACAAATGAATCTTATCTCCCCTTCAGGACATGGCAGAGGTGCATTTGGGTTGATTTCTTCTTTAACACAAACTCGATAATGACCACTTGGGACAGGCTTGAAATGATGCTTGACAACTTCTCCTTCCATCCCAACATACACTTCTCCAATAGCAACTATATCGACCCCTTTGTCACTCTTAATTGCCAAGGAACAAAGATTATCAACTCCCTAAATATGGATTATGGTATTAATAAAACTTTTGTGGATTGATAAGATGTAGTAGTCTATAATTTAACACCATCAGAAGAATCTAGGATATATGTACTTACATCAAACACATAAGTATTAGGAAATAATGTTACCTGTGGAAATGGTGGGCTTGTAATGTCTTGTTCATTATTGAGTACATGCGTTTACAAATTCTCATTTTCTGGCACATATCCCTCCTTAGGCCACGCAACATGGTATGGCTCGGGTTGAACCTCAAACGCTTCAACATTCTGCTCTTGGAAGTTGAAACCATGAACCCCTTGGTCACCTTCGGAGCCAAAGACATCTAAATGATAATCTAACTGTTCACCACCAAAACCACCCTTTTGGACACTTGCTAATTGATGGGTAACTTTGTTTTGTTCTGAGGCAAGTTGGAAGCAAAGACCTTGAAGCCAACTGTCACGACCCAAACCAAGGCCATCTAAACCTTGGCCACTAGATCCACCAGCTTGGATACCTGCTAACTGGTGGCCAAATTGGTTGGCATTTGAATCACCAAGTTCTTTCAATTGCTCCGCGTTAACCTGACCACTTGACATTAAGTAAGACAACAACAAATTTTGTGTGTTAACCACATTTTCTAGTTTTGATTTGAGAGTCTTAAGATCTGATTGTAATTGACTTTGTGGTGTTGGTTTGTTGTAACCAAAGTACAGCTTATTTGTAACACCCGACCCACACCCCTAACACAACCTCCATGTTCAGGATTCTTTAATGCTTTTGCTAGGATATCATTCCGGCCAGTGGCCTCAATTTCTCCTTGGATTTGTTGAGCCTCCAATGCTTTCTAACATCAATAATTAGCAACCTAATTAAGGCAGTGTAATCTATTATAGCCAAATAATTTATTTGATTCGAAAGTAGAAACAAACTCACAATTGTTTGAGCTATTTCAAAATCAGCAGGACTGTCAAAGGTCATTGCACCATCTTTTTGTCTGGAATGTGCTCTTATCCAAACCAAATGTCGAGGAACGTCTCTAACTTGCACTCCTTGTTTCTGAATTTCAGCAGCCTGACAATACAGATAACACAATGTCATTTAACAACTAAAAGTCATCCCTTCATTAATTATTTAATGTTATTCCTTAAAAAAATCAACAAAAAATAGAAAATAATCATTTCTAAACTTACAATCTCTTGTTCATAATACAAGTACCCTTTTCGACCTCCTCAATATCTTGAAGTATTCATTTTCTCCCTCTCTCGATTCTTGTCACTTAGTTCCTTTCAATATAATAATGTACAAACAATTAATTCCCAGTTTTCAAAGGTTTTTTCACAACTATGATTAGCTATGGGCTATAATTCAAAGATTACCTTAAACTCATCATCAGTATATGTTTCAATGAATTTGGTCCAATTAGCTTGTGGTATAAATGGATATATCAAAGGTGGCTTCTTTATAATCACATTTGGATTTACTCTCTTGGTGTCGTACATCCAATCCTTTCTTAATCTGGCCTTGAAAGCTCTCCAGCGGATTGAAGCTCTCCCTAATGCATAATTTCTACGTTCTTCCGGCACTATAAATCCTCTCTACACAATTCAAATAAAAGATATCAGATATAACAATACCGAAATTCATATATCAAAACAATACCTGAGTTCCAATAAACAAGCTTTTATGAGGCTTGATCATCCTCTGGAAGCCACACTACAATCTTGATTTTTTTTTTAGGAACCCCATCTAGGCAGAAATTATATAGATAAATTAAAAATAGCTACATTAATAATATCATCAATGATGAAATGGAACGAACTAGAATTTCATCAATGATTTTTTTTTTCAACCAAGCCTCTCTAGCAAGCTGTAAACCCCACCAGATAGCTTTGCTTTAGCTTCAGCAGCCTTCAGTTCCCACCTATCACAACATTGGAAAACAGAGCAAACTGCAGCCTGCTACTTGTTCCCAGCATGCGTATGCACAATATCCTCCTGTACTTCTTTACATATAAGCATACAAGTGGGATGAACACAAACAAGCACAGTAATACTTCACTCTGTGATTCAGAACATCAGATAAGCATACAAGCGAGATGAACACAAACAAACACAAACAGATGCTCTAAAATTGCTTGCCATGCATAAAAGGCATGTTCCTCGTGTTGCTGCTATAATTGGAGCATGGATGAATATATTTCAGGCAAGCTTTCGAATTGTCAATATTTTTTGTGCTTACTGCAATTATGCATAAAATCACATTTACTGCAGTGAAGCAGCATAAAAGTTGGAGTAATAAAATCCATAACTTCATATGCTAAAGCAAGAAACAAACCCAACATTTCCTTTCAATTGAAACAGCTAAAATCCTAACACTTAAACATCACTAATTTACTAAGATTATGTAATAATCACTTTAGGGTTGCATCTGAAAGCTGCAAGCCTGAAACCACAAAAGATATGTCTTGCTATCCAAAAGTTGGTCTAACTTATGGGGTCTACAACCACTTTAACATACAATTTTGAATCAAAGAAGTCAAGAAGAAGCTTTAATTTAGTTAGTCTAAAACTGTTGCCTCTTTAGTAAAAAAATGTTAGTTTGCCAAATCAGTTTTTTTCCTCATTACCATCAAACCATTGTTCCATAGCCTAATTGGTTAAATCTCCAATATTAATTAATTACAATTTGCATTCATAAAAAGAAAAAAACAGACAATTATGTGGGACAGAGTGATTAATGAAGGATACAATACAGGACAGTCAAAACAAAGTTGGGCTGACATTTAAACTCTCAGACATTCAGCACCTGCTAAAGACTATTTGATTCGCATAAACCTCATCACATATAATCTAGTTCAAAATCCCTAGCATAAATTAAGTACTTATATTTTATGAACAGCTGAAAATCATTAATTTGACAACAAAGTTGTCAGAATGAATGCATTGTGATAATGATAAGTGATTTTTTTTATTGGACTAAAAGCAAATAATTTGAGGAATGAAACGGATAGAACTTTATTTTATTAACTCAATCTGTCACATAATTCTACAACTAACTCATGATCATGGAACTAATTAAAAAGCCTTTACATATTGAAGAAAGTTCACCAAATATGACTTTTCAGGTAAATCAAGAAAACAATGCTACTACTTGGTACCATTCATATTTGTTTTCTATTGACTTCACTGCAGCTTGATTATTACTTAAGGAAACTGTTAAAACATAGGCATTTGAGTTAAACATAAAAGAGTACAATAAAACTGAAAATTATGCCTTTTTCCTATGGTAATTATTCATGTTTCATTTGGAATAAAATAGATTCCACTGCCAAAGCTGCCACGACTCGTGAGTATCAACGTTTTATTTTCATGTATGTATGTGTAGGCATGCTCTGAAGCATATGCAACAAGGGTCCAACATCATTAACACAACATCAGTTCTTGCATATAAAGGGAGTCCAACATTGCTGGACTACACCTCTAACTCATGATCATGGAACTAATCAAAAAGCCTTTAATCTTACCGTAATGAATTTAAAGAGGTCATCAATAACTTCTTTCGGATCTTCCTCCCAGTCTTGATAATTGATATTCACTCTTTCACAAATAACTACACCAATGTATGATGAAAAGATATATCTATTTTCCCCGATTGGCACTTTATTGTGATTCCATTCCAAGGGGATTTTGACGCCACTCAGAATTGCTTTTCCAACTACTGCAGCTACTGTACGACCTCTTCGATTCTCACACTCAGCGGATTCTTCAGCCTCTCCAGTTTCAGAGGCCTCATTAGCACTTGATTGCTTTCTCTTTTTCGACATCAACCTGCAAACATACAAATATATTAGAAATCATCTCTAAGAAGTGTCATTAAAATCAAATAAAATAAAGCATTTGTCGATTATTAATATCAAGAAGAAATTATAAGTTTCAATACAAGAACCACAAGAATCAGATTTTTTTAGTAGCATAATAACCTGTACGACGCCGCTTTTTAGGTCGATTATTAGCATTACTATTTTCATTGTCATGCCAAATCCCTTCTTCATGATCACTACGTATATATGTTGTTGTATCATCAAGACTATCATCCACATTTTGTACCTCACTTGGGGTACCTCTCCTCATAAGAAATATTGTCATCATTGTCATCAATGACATATCGAGATTTTGATGTGACAACAACTGATTTTCTTTTATCACACGGGTCAGTAACATAAAACACTTGTTTAGCTTGACTAGCCAAAATGTATGGATCTTCTGTATAACCTATCATGTTGAGATTCATAGTAGTATGCCCTAAACCATCGCATACAACATTGTTATTATTGTCAGCCCATTTGCAACCAAAAATAGGTATCGAAAAACCCATATAATGCAACTCTCATATCTCTTCAATTACCCCATAGTATTGCATTTTGCTATAAACAGGTCGATTATCTTTAGCACTAGACAAATGCATCGCTTCCGCTTCAACACATACCCCGCTATTTTGCATAGTGCTTTTATCATCTTGGTCCCTAGTATAAAAAGTGTAGCCATTAATGGCATAATCAGAGAAAAACGAGGCAGAGAAATCAGGACCATTAGCTAAACTCCTAAGTCGGTCAGAAATAGTTTGTGGGGAATTTTTGATCTTTTTCATTACTTGATCCTTGAGCCAAAGATGAAATGTTTTACTTTGTTTAGTAGCCAAAGCTTTGGAGCTAGCCTTTCGATTATGCATCTTCAAAAAAGTCATATGTCTATTGATATACGGTGCAATTTCATCTTCATTGAAAAGAATATATGTGTGGGCCATGTGCCACTTTTCAGGAGACAAGTCAAGTTCTCTACGACCTATGGTTCCCTTACCCTCAAGTGTGTCACTGTGTCGAGAAGTAGAAATCCCTACTGTCCTCATATCTCCCAAACTTTCAAGGCAATATTCCATAGCTAACTCATAAAGCATTCTCTCATCGATACAAGCCTCGGGTCGGTACGCATTCTTAACATAACCATTATAAGTTTTCATTTGTCTTTCAAAGGCCCATTGAGCTCTATTGTGCACGGGACCACAAAATCTAATCTCCCTTACCAAATGAACGGGCAAATGTATCATTACATCAAAAAAATCAGAGGGAAAGTACATTTCCAATTGACACAAAATAACAACAATTTCAGTTTCTAAGAAATCCAAATCTTTTGGATTGATGACTTTCCTATAGATTGCCTTAAAGAAAAGACATAACCTGATAATGGCATATCGTAAATTTTTTGGAAAAATTGAACAAATAACAATAGGTAAGAGATCTTGCATAAGAACATGGCAGTCATGAGACTTCAAACCCACGAGTTTCAAATTCTCCATTGAAACAAGAGAGGAAATGTTTGAAGAATAACCCTCAGGCACTTTAACTCCAGCTAAGGATGCACAAAGCTCAACTTTCTCCTTCTTAGACAGTGTATAAGCAGCAGGTGGCAAATAGTCCCGTTTTCCAGTTTCAACGGCATGGAGCTCATTTCTCATATTCATTTCCTTCAAGTCAAGTCGAGCATTAACATCGTCTTTTGTCTTCTCAGAGATATTCAATAGTGTGCCAATCAAAATATCAAACACATTCTTTTCGATATGCATAATATCTAGAGAATGTCGAACAAAGAGAAATCTCCAATAAGGAAGACGCCAAAAATCACAACACTTCTTGTACCCTTTCTTAGGAATGACATCTTTATTTTTTTTAACTTGCCAAAAGTAAGTTGAATGTCTTTCACCTTTTCAAATTCTTCTTGGCTAGTAAAGACTTTTGGGCGAATTTCAAAATTTTGTTCCCCATTAAAAGCTTTCTTCATTCGACGATACTTATGATCCAAAGGAAGAAATGGACGATGATCATAGTAGACCGTCTTTCTAGATGCCGATAATCATTTACCTTTCCAATCATCTTCACATATAGGACAACCACCTTCCCCTTTTACAGAATAGCCAGAAAGATTGCCATATGCTGGATAATCTTGTATGGTGCAAAATAACATTGCTCTTAAATTGAACATTTCATTCCGATTAGCATCAAACACTTCAACACCTTCTTCCCACAACAACTTTAAGTTGTCTATGAGAGGTGCCAAATACACATCGATGTCATTCCCTGGTTGTTTAGGTCCAGAAATAAGCATTGACAACATAATGTACTTTCTTTTCATGCATAACGAAGGAGGTAAGTTATAAGCCACTAGCATGACTGGCCATGTACTATGGATGCTACTAAGGGAACTATATGGACTCATACCATCAGTAGACAACCCAAGGCGTAGGTTTCGTTCTTCACTACCAAATTAAGGGAATTGTCCATCAATAAATCTCCATTGCGGTGAGTCAGCCGGGTGTCTAAGTAACCCATCCTTTTTCCGACCAAATTTATGCCATGTAAACTTCTCTGCATATACCGGGTCTGAATACATCCGTTTAAACCTAGGAATAATTGGAAAATACCACAAAACCTTAGCTGACACTCCTTCCTTTTTCTTGTACCTTGAGAGATTACACTCTGGGCAAATCTTTGCTGATTCATTTTCATTTCGATAAAGTATGCAATCGTTAGGACACGCATGAATTTTTTCATAACGCAAACCCATTGTACATAATGTTTTTTTTACCCTGTATGTATTCTTTGGCAAAACATTATCAGATGGAAGGACATCTATCAAGAACTCAAGTAATGCTGCAAAACTCTTATCTGTCCAACTATGACCCACCTTCAAATTGTAAAGCTTAAGTGAAGCTAATAGCTTTGTCTACTTACACCCTTCATATAAAGGCTTCTCAGAATCACTCAACATTTCTTCCATCGCATTAGGATCATCATCTACTCTGTGTACGAATTGACTCGTCATGTCCTCTAATTCGTTACCCTCATCGATATTATGGCCTTGAGCATCCTTGCTTGAAATTTCTTCCCTTTTCTCACCATGACGATGCCAACAAGTATATGTTCTATCAAATTGCCTTTTACTCAAATGATTAAGTATCACATTAGCTTTGTGATACATAAGATTATGGCAGATGTAACAAGGACATGGCAATTTATCACGCCCTTCACTATTATTTTCCAAAGCGAATTTAATAAATTCCATAACTCCAACTTCATATTCTGGATCCCCTAATTTTTTTGTGGTTATCCAAGTTCGGTCCATTTCTACAAACTAGAAAGTTAAAAATAAAAATAAACTCACACAAGTCACAAAGATAACTGCTATATAATTATGGATATAATTTTAACATACACTACAATAGTTAATGCCTACAACAATGTAAATAAAAACAACCTAATAAACTCACTTTTACATGTAAATAACAATTTATTTAAGCTCTATAATTACTAAAGTATAAGATGTTGGTTGATTTAATGATGAGCATTGATAAGTGACTTTTATGTCACTTTTAGGGTGTTTATTGAGTCGTTTTCCGGCTTATTTTTCAATAATTTAGCCCATTTCGTCCTTTATTTCTATTATTTGCTTATTCTCGTCTTTTATCTTTATTTTGAGTATTTTAGTATTTTTTTAATAGTTTTTAGCTTATTTTCTTAATTTATTTAATTTATCTTATATTCTATGTTTATATTTTAAGTTTTTAGTTCTTGTTTTCTAATAAGTTCCTAGTTTCTCTCATTTTCTTATTTTATTTTATTTTCATGTTTGTTCTCTTTATTTTATTTAATTTCTTCTGATTTTATTTTTTATGTTATTTTTATTTTATTTTATTTTATCTTTATTTTATTTTATTTCGTGGTAATACCCTCGTGTTTTTGGTTGTAGGTGTTCCGGGTTTCAAGTTCAAATCGTGTTCGGGGTCCGAGGTTCGAGGCAATTCGCACCAGCAGCCCCTGCTCCTCCTTCTCACACCCACCTCCAATCAACAAATACCACCCAAATCACCAACCTCCACCATCAGCCATGCAACTCACTTCTTCCATACACCAAACAAACACCAACATCAATCACCACCACGCTGCCAGCAGCAGCACAACCCAACCACCAACCTCAAATCACCAACCTCCACCAAAACCGCAACCAATCCCCTGCTCCCATAAACCGCAACCAACACCACCTATCAGTTCACCAATCCCACACCTCAATTCGACTCCAATTCACACTCACCAATCTCCAGCCACGCACCCACCTAACAATTCCCCTGCTCCACCACGCACCTCCCATTTCGCCACCAACACCAACCAATGCCCCTTCACCAATTCACACCAACACCCCGCAAATTCACTCAACTCAGCGCATCCCAAACCACCTAAAGCACCAATTCCCCTGCTCCCCCACTTCAATCAACCACCAATCTCAGCCACCTCACCCTATTCGCACCACCTCAACTCAGCACACCCAAACCACCTGAGCCACCAATCACCCCCCGTAACAACCAACAACCCTTCACCCACAATCGACCACCAATCTCCAACCCAATTACTCACCAATTACAGGCGTTCGATTTGCCCAACACCCAAACTCACAGAGCAACTACTCGCGGCCGCGCAACCCTGTCAGAAAGCGCACACAATTGGAGTCCAAAACAGAATGATACAGTAGCTTTGCGTGACTTGCTGTGCGACTTCTGTGCGGGCGCGCAATTGTGGGTCAAGCACGAGCTTTTCACGTGGTTTTTAATGAAAATCGGACGACTGCGATGTGATGATGCTTGATGATGATGTTGATTTACGGTGGTGATGATGATTGTTTTGCTGATTGATAATGGTAAAATGAAAGCAGCAATTTTGGAAAGGGAAGGAGTTTAGGAGTCTGATTTGATTTCGTGGGTTTGGACGGGAATTGTGGGTTTTGGGATTTCTTTTTTCCTTTTTCATTTTCTTTTATTTTATTTTATTGTAAGTTTTGTTTTTATTGGTTTTTAGTTTAGTTATTTTATTTGTTTTATTTAGTTTTATTTCTTTTTAGTTTCTTTCTTTTATTTTATTTTTTTTATTTAACTTATATTATAAATACCCCTTTGGGGTTATTTTCTCACTTAACTTTTAATCAACATTTTATTTTAGATTAGTTTAGCCTTTATTTTCTCTCTCGTAGGGTTAGTTTAGGAGTAGTGTAGAGAGAGAAAGCTTGGATTTCTATGGAGTTTTTAAGAGGTTGAAGAAGCAACGGAACTTCTTCTCATCTATTCAATGAGCATTTTCTAACTTTCTCTCATCTTTATTTCTTGCTTAATTCTTAGTTTTATGCTTTTTGTTTATTAATTTGAGTAGATTAATTAGTTTATTTGTTTAATCTTGTTTTTATTCTTATTTTACCTTGTTTTCCATGTCTTTCTTCATTATGTTAGCTTAGATTTTGTTCTAGGGAAATGGATGAAGGTTATGTTAATAAATTGAATGATTGATTGTGATTAGTATGGAATTGTTTCTTGATTATTGTGTATGGATGATGCTTTTATGGATTAGAATCTTTCTAGCTAATTGATTCTATGTTCTTAATTGTGCTTTCAATCAATTGTGCGAGAGTGAGTTGGTTGAGAGCCCTAATTTCTTCCATACCTTTGCTAGGCTAGTTGCACGAGAGTGAATTAGTTTAGTAGGATAATTAACATGCTTAATTGTGCGAGAGTGAGTTAAATGTGTTGATTATTCCTAATCAAGGTAATTTTCATCTAATTGTATGATGTTATTGAATGTATTGATGTAATTGGATTCCACTTTCCCTAGTTTTAGTTATTTGTTCTTAGTTGTGTTTAGTTGAACCTCTCTCTATCTCACAAGCTTTCCTACTAGTCTAGTTAGCACAAATTGATACACTTAGTCCTTTTGGGTTCGACCCTTTACTTGCCACTATCTAGTTTAGTGAAGGTTTAGGTATTATAAATTTCTAATTTGGTTAGGGTTAGTAGTCCCAACGACCTACTTTATCCTTCGATCAAATTTTGGCGCCGTTGCCGGGGACTAAGGCGTTCATTAGTTTGTGTTGATTAGATTAGCTAGGTTCTTGTATATTATTTGATTTTGTTTGCTTTTATTTGTTCTTTGTATAAAAATGGCATGCTTATCTTTTCCTCAATTTGATGGTGAACCCGTCTATGCTTACTTTGAAAGACTAGATGGTTTTCTTAGTTACCATGGGTGTTCTCTTAATGATGCTTGTGGTATAGCTTATTGGGGCATGAATGAGTATACTAGGGGAATGGTTGAGGACATGAATAATGGTAGATTTTGTCATTTGTCTATGCATGATGCTTGGGATTTCTTCACATGGTTTGCTAGGGATTCTTTAGATAGAGAATCTAGCATATGCTATTTGTCTTGTCAATGAAAACATAATCACTAGATTAATAGCTGTTATTTTGGACTTTTCATGCAATCTTGACACCTTGGTCTTTCATTAGATCTCTAACTTATTATTTGTCTTGTATGATGATGGAGCCTTTTCTTATTTGGGTCTAAATTGAATATGTTCAACTTACATTTTACTAACAGTACCTCTATTCAGGACTGTATTTAGCAATGCATCCAGTAACACAACGAAGTGGAATTGTGGAAATAAATGTAAAATTTGTCTACAATCCTGAAATATTGAGTAATTGTGTATTGTCGGTGTCTTGAGCTGAAAACTGTCATATTGAAGCTTTAGGCCCAAGAACAGTAGATATTAACTGCATTTGCCGTTTATTTATATACTCTACATAAAACAAGCCTAGTAAATTAGATTATTAGTGCAAGGGAAGATGAGTATGTAAATTTTATAATTTTCAAGGAAGGTTGAGGGTATTTGAAATTAATAGAGCACAATTAAATAATCTAGTGGTAAACAATTTCCCCTACCCATCTTTCTTTATCTGATTAGGGTTCTAAATTGAACTTAGGTAAGATAAATTTGGCTAAAATTATTTTGATTACTATTGAAATAGATGTAATTCGACAAAATTAAGGGTAATTTTATTTAACTTACTGCAATTCAACTGAAATATTTGCATACAAACAATTGATTGAATTTAATCCTAAAACTAGAACTTTGAAGTTTTTTATAATCACCTAAAATTCAAATTGCAAATTAATTTAATAGATGAAAACTATGAATTTAATTATGTTTCCTTCATATTTCGAATGATGCATGCATTTCAATTGACAAATAATAATCAAAATTCAATTACTCAATAACAAGATTCGAACCTACCTCAGAGGAGTGGTGCGGTGCTTACAAGTTGTGCGGCGATCGGTGGTGCGGCGGTGGAGCGGTGGAGCAGCGGTGCGGCGAACAGTCAGCGGTTGAAGGACAGTGGTGGAGGTTTCACGAAAGCAATAAACAAGCAGTTCAATTTTTTTTAAGGTATAGTTAGAGTGAAAGTGATAAAAGAACGTGAAAGTGAAAGTGATAAGAGGAGAGCGCGCTATTCAATTCATTTTAGCCGCCTTTAATTAATTTGGGCAAATTATTACTATGTATATTTTTCCTCCTAATAATTAAAAAAAACAATTAATTAATACAATACAAAACAGTTGTTAAGATGACTGTGTAGGGAATTATAGGTACTACGTAGCGGAAATAATCATGAATCATATTCATATAGCACCTAACCAAGGATCTCATGCATAACACATAAAGAGTAAGAATAATACCTTTGAAGCGTGTTTCCACTAGTAATCGAGCAAGAACAAGGGAGACAAAGAACCTCAAACGTGATTCCTCTACTTGGTCCACAGGCACGGATTAAGACCTCCACTAATGCTAGTTAGTCGCGATTGAACTCTTCAATCGACTTTCTACGGAGAAGTATGAGCAACGAACTAGTCACGAACCACCACGAACCACCGCGAGCACCACCAGAGGTGGCTGGCCGCAAGTCCAAGGGGGGGAAGAGGGGTGTCGTGAGAGAGAGAGAGAGAGGGAGATGAGAGTTTTGGGATTTTGTTGCCTTGATTCACAATTCACTGTAAGTTAATTGTGACTCCTGTATTTTGCAACCCTAGGCATGGATCTTATTTATAGATCACATCCGTAAATAAAAGTCCATGACCAAGCCCAATTCCTAATCCTAATCAAACTACACTAGCCCAATCCTTTCATGATTAGTTAAATACTCATAAGGCCCATTAATGGGCCTCTTACTTGCTTAACCCAATACCTTTGTGTGTGACCTCATAGGATCCATTCTAGCGGGCTTTGGACTATTTTACTAGCCCAAAGATCATCTCTCATAGTCTAGCAACAGATGATGACGCCCCAAGAGAATGAACTTATTATCTCCATAATAGTGATCCTTGATATATCTAATAATTGCACTTATTGAAGACACAACTCCTTCAATCTCCCACTTGTCTGAGACAAGTGCGCAATATTCAAATTCCTTAAGTCAATGTGTGTCGATTTGATAATATGATTGCATCTCATGTCGTGATCATATTAGTCTACAAATCTTTTCTTGAAAACTGAGTGAGATTCAAAGAACAAATGATTACTATGTAATGCATTTGAGCACGGCCATGCATTTTTCTGAATTCTCCCTCTTCAAGGAGCCAATACACATTCCTAATAAATAGGTAGACTCAATCCAATCTTGTGGCAACCAAAGCTCCCACTCAATTTTTGAAATAACCGGGAAACACCCTTTATAATCTCTAGTTACGGGCAGACGTTTGAGTGTATCACAGCCATAACATCCATTGAATGAAATCAATGTTCCACTCATGTCAAAGGAATCCACTAATATATCCGGAAGCTCTATACTTGAACTTCAAAGTAGGTCTATAGTTCGATCATGCATCATTCATGCATATCCATGTGATTGACCGAGCCTCACTATGCTCCTACAGCCCATGAAACTGCGCTATCCAATCAATCTTACATGCTAGTCCATTATTAGAAATCATTTATGTCCAATTTAATGATTCTGAACTAGGAACTTAAATAATATATGGATTTTGTTTACCTGTGGGGTTTCATTCACCAGGTCATCCACCTGATGAGCCCATCAATCCATAATTATTTTGGACATTTTATTTAATATTGAAAACCATCATTAAATAAGATAAATAACAAAATTTCTGATTAAACATAATTCTGCAAATGAGTGTATTACATATGTAACTTATTTTTCTCCAAAAATAAATACAACTTCTAATTACATCATTTGCTTCAATCCAGCTTCACTAGCATGTTTCTCATGCTTAGGTAGTGGAAGGGGTTTAGTAAGTGGATCAGCGATATTCTCATCCGTATGAACTTTGCACATCTTCACATCTCCTCTGTTAACGATTTCTCGAATGAGGTGATACTTCCTCTCAACATGTTTGGATTTGAAGTGTGACCTAGGCTCCTTTGATTGAGCAATGGTGCCATTTTTGTCACAATACAACTCGATTCCCTTTTGAGCACTTGATACGATATCCAGCTCAGTTAGGAACTTCTTTATCCAAACTACTTCTTTGGCTGCTTCAACTGCAGCCAAATATTCTGATTTTGTTGTAGAGTCTGCGACAGTGCTTTGCTTCGAACTCTTCCAGCTCACTACTCCTCCACTCGGACAGAAAATGTACCCAGACTGTGATCTAAAGTCATCCCTGTCTGTTTGGAAACTCGCATCCGTATAACCTTTGAAACCCAATTCATCTTCGCCACCATAAGCTAGAAACATTCCATTTGTCCTTCTCAAGTACTTAAGGATGTTCTTAGCAGTTGTCCAGTGTGCATCACCTGGATTTGCCTGAAACCTGCTACACATGCTTAGAGAAAATGCAACATCCGGCCTCGTACAAATCATGGCATACATTATCGATCCTATTGCAGAAGCATGAGGAGTGATAGCCATACGTCTCATCTCATCCGGCATAACCGGACATTGAGATTTACTGAGTGTAATGCCATGAGACATGGGGAGAAATCTTCTCTTGGAGTTTGTCATCTCAAACCTGTCAAGAACCTTATCAATATAAGTCTCTTAACTTAGTCCAATCATCCTTCGAGACCTGTCTCGATGGATCTTGATTCCCAAAATGTACTCGGCGTTACCCAAGTCCTTCATGGAAAAACAATTCTTCAACCATCCCTTGACTGACTCAAGCATTGGTATGTCATTTCCCATGAGCAGTATGTCATCTACATACAAGACTAGAAAAACTATGCTGCTCCCACTAGACTTCTTGTATACACAAGGTTCCTCTTCACTTTTGAGAAAATCAAACTGTTTGATTGCTTCATCAAAACAAAGACTCCAACTCCTGGATGCTTGCTTCAATCCATAAATGGATTTCTGAAGTTTGCATACCTTACTAGGATTTTTTGGATCTTCAAAACCCTCAGGTTGTGTCATGTACACTTCCTCTTTCAAGAATCCATTCAAGAAGGCGGTTTTGACATCTATCGCTAGAAGAATCCGAATGGACTTAAGCATGGCTACTGGGGAAAAGGTTTCATCATAGTCAATACCATGAACCTGTCTGTATCCTTTTGCAACCAGTCTTGCTTTATGGATGTAGGCATTTCCATCCTTGTCTGTTTTAATTTTGTAAACCCATTTCCAACCAATAGGTTTTACCCCATCAGGCAAGTCAACTAGGGTCCACACTTCATTTTCAGACATTGATTCCATTTCGGACTTCATGGCATCAAGCCGTTTATCTGAGTTAGGGCTCGCCAAAGCTTGCTTGTAGGTTGTAGGTTCTTCATTCTCTAATAAGAAGATTTCAGAATCCTTAGTTATCAGAACCTCAACAAACTGTTTGTTTCTGATTCTAGCAAACCTACGTGGGGTAGGAGCAACAATAGAAATATTCTCTCCAAACTCCTTGAAGATTTTCGCATGAACTAGGTTCAAGTGGGACGATAGGAGTCTCGCTAGTCGAATTAGCTGGCTCCGACGCATGATTAATCGATTCATGTGCCCTCGCCTCTGATGTGGTGTTATCCACATCCATTTGTTGCTCGTCTCGAATTTCTTCGAGAACCACTTTACTCCCACTTGGCTTTCTAGACAGGAATTCCTTTTCTAGAAAGACACCATCGCGAGCAACAAACACTTTGTTATCTTCGCAATTGTAGAAGTAATACCCTTTTGTTTCTTTTGGATAGCCCACAAAGAAACACTTGTCTGATTTAGGTTGTAGTTTATCACCTTGTAAACGTTTTACATAGGCTTCACATCCCCAAATCTTGAGAAAAGACAACTTTGGAGCTCTTCCATTCCATATCTCATATGGAGTCTTTTCAACTGCTTTGGACGGGCTTCTGTTTAGTATTCTTGCAGTTGCTTCTAATGCATATCCCCAAAATGATATGTGAAGATCAGTAAAGCTCATCATGGACCTCACCATATAAAGTAAAGTCCTGTTCCTCCTTTCTAACACACCATTCATTTGTGGTGTTCTTGGAGGAGTCAACTGTGAAAGTATTCCATAATTAATCAGATGTTCATCAAATTCTTGGGTCAAATATTCACCACCACGATCAGATCGTAATGCTTTAATCGTTTTCCCAAGTTGGTTTTGTACCTCATTATGGAATTCTTTGAACTTTTCAAAGGATTCCGATTTGTTCTTCATTAAGTAAACATAACCATATCTACTTAAATCATTAGTAAAAGTAATGAAGTAGTTAAACCCACCCCTTGCTTTTGAACTCATTGGTCCACACACATCCGTATGTATGAGTCCCAAAAGGTCACTAGCTCTTTCACCTATACCCGTGAAGGGTGACTTAGTCATTTTCCCAAGCAAGCATGACTCACAATTTTCAAATGATTCATAATCACATGAAGAGAGAAGTCCATCCTTGTGTAATTTCTAGATGCGCTTTTGGTTGATGTGACCAAGTCTACAATGCCATAGGTAAGTAGGGTTTGAATCATATGTTTTCTGCCTTTTATGATCAATATTGCAGACATGAGTTGTATATTCTATGACATACAAACCAATAATTAATTTTGCGTTAGCATATAACATATTTTCTTTAGAAATAAAACAACATTTGTCTCTTATTTCAAATGAAAATCCTTCAGAATCTAAAACAGGAACTGAAATAATGTTTTTAGCACTACAAGAAAAACGTCTTTTCGTAGTGATTATTTCGTAGTGATTGTACATTCGCTACAATATGCAAGTATATTTGTGAAATAATTAACGAAGTCGTATCATTTTACAATCGCCATGGTTTTCCCATATAAAATCGATACAGAAAACATAATAATACATATTCACACTATTTTTACACATTTATATAATTTTGAGAAATCATATCATTTACAATCGCCACTAAATCCTAAAAATCGATACGAAAAGCCTTTTCAACACTAGATATATAAATATTGTTTGACAAAGAATACATAAAATATGTCATAGCTTATTGGTGAAACATTTAATATAAGAGTTTGAGGTTGCATGTTCGAATCTTGTAAAGATCATACGCATGTTTTTTTTTTTTGAAAAAAATGAGTTAAACATTTATAGCGATTGTAATCGCCACGATTGGATGTAGTTTTTCGTATCGATTATTGAGGTTAACCCCAGCGATATTGAAAACCACTACTAAAGGCTAAGGCAACGGGGTATATTGTATCGAATGACCATTCGTTGGGAAAGATTTTTGTTGCAATTACAATCGATACTAAAGGTTAAAATAATCGCTACGAAAAGGTTATTTTCTTGTAGTGTAGTAATTGTTGGTACATAATAACAGTTATTAAGCACCAAAATAAGTCCAGAGGGAAGTCTTAAATGATAACTTCCAATAGCAAGTGCAACAACTTTTGCTCCATTTCCTACTCAAAGCGTTACTTCCCCTTTTGCTAACTTCTTACTTTCTTTCAAGCCCTGCACGTTATAAACGATATGAGAACCAGAGCCGGTATCAAATACCCAAGTGGAAGATGAAGTAAGATTAATTTCTACAACGAAAACATCAAGTAACTCTTTACCTTCTGTTTTCACTGGTGTATAGTGGGGACACCCTGGTGTATGGCATGGCCAACTACCGCAAAAGAAGCATTCGCTTCCTCTCCTTTTCAGTAACTCCTCAGCATGGTTAAGAAAAGATTGATCAATGTCACCGACGATCCCTCATCATTATGAGTGAGCTTGACAATGTCAAAACCATCATGGAGTGAGAACAAGATAATATCATGAGTAGAGTCATCATCGATCGGTTTCCCAAGGACATCCATCTGATTGAACATTTCAATCAGTTCCCTGACATGGGCCCTTACTGACTGACCAGGCATGAGTCTTTTACCCATTATCTTACAATGAACATTGTAAGCCTCACACCTGACGATTTCAGTCCAAGAATAGTAAATCTGAGAGATCGAGTTAACGACCTCTCTCACATTATGATCTTTGTAGCCTCCACTTCCTAATGCCCCAATGCCACCCCGACAGATGGCACGAAGACATTTGTACAAGTCGGTTAGCTCATAGTGCCTGAATCTTCTTTTCCAACAAGTTGGAATAGATTCTAAAACGAGCCCTCTGATTTTCTCTGCAGCTGAAACAATTTCAGCATGCCTTTCAGCTTCATACTTTTCTATATACTTGCTCTCAACAGGAATATATAAACGAGATTCAAGCCTATGGCTTGTGAGAACTTTTCTCAACTCATTTTCCCATTCCCTGAAGTTTATGAGATTTAGCCTTAAGTTAAGTTTCATTGGTAAAATTGTGTTGTCGTATAAGTTACTCATCTACAAACAAAAACAAACGAGGCAACAAGTTTAATAATTATGTTTAATAAACTTTTAAAGTACCATAAGAGATTATAAAACTGGTAACTTTAAAACATTCATTCAATCTTTAATTGATCCCTATTAAATAGAATGATTCCAAGATCCTTTATTTGTGCAATAATTGACCGGACTGAGGCCCTACTACCAAGTATTGCATTTTCAAGGTGAGTAAACTCTTTACTGATTACAACATTTTGTAATTCTTGGTTGAATAATTACCCATCACATGTTTAATTATTACCCTTAGCTTCAAGGTTCTAAACTCTTTAGGTAACCTTGTTGAGTATAACCAATTAAAAGTGTAAAACGTGATTTACCCCCACTCCCCTAAGATATAGTATGACACCCAGCTGAGGCATGACCTGCCATAAATATCGAAGGTTTCATCGGGTTTTTAATTGGAAAAGCAACCTCAATATTACTGGGACCTAGATTTATTATGTTGTGATTATTTAGTGAAATCTAGCGCATCATCAAACAACATAAATAAAATCTATCATGCATAATCTACTAATGCATAAATAAAACATGACATAGTATGGCCCCTTAATCCTAAGAAAACTAATAAAGCAAAAGCTCCCACTTGAACCTTCATGGATCTTATCCATCTTGCTCCTTTGGGCCTCAACTCCATGGATTCTTGGATTAACTGCAACCTGTAATACTATTCTATTCTATCTAATACTTAAATAAAATAAAATAAATTACAAAAATACTTAACGGTACGCAGACCGTATTTAGATTACAAAAATACGGAACGATGCGCGGATCGTATTTAGAATCTATGGGCCATACTAGTCTATATAGCAATATATAACATCATATATTATAAAATGCCATATAATAAATCACTTATCATGCTTTCCTAAACTACAACATCGAATGTTCACAGTAAAGGATACATGGAAGATAAAATATATTATTCATAATTAATTACTGTAATTAGATAATATCATATATTATTCATAACCAATTATAAAATATCATATATTTTAATTTAGGTATGAGATAGAATCAAATCTTATTTTTAATTATGGAAGATAAATCATATTTATTTTCCATGATTATCCTAACTTTTAGGAAATTCTACCCTAATTACTTGCGAATCACATATTTTAAATCAATTAATATCCTAAAATAATTATGGGATAATCACTTTATTTAATCAATTATTATCCAAATAGAATCTTTTGCTTTATAATTATCCTATCTTAACAAAATTAACAACTTTAACTTTGTTAATTATCTTTTCAAAATCAAAACTTATCTTTTAATTTTTAATTTTGAAAACTGTTTTTTTTATCCAAAATAAAATAATAATTTTTTTTTAGAAAGCCGCGTCAGCTACCGTGGTGTGGCCAGCCGAAGCCGGCCACGGTGGCTATACACCTTGCAGTGTACGCTGCCCCTGCAGCGACGCAAGGACAGCAGCAGCAACACACGCAACGGGGTGGTACACTGCTGCGCTGCCCCTGTCCGACCTGTGCCCAGCCCACCCTCCCTCGTGGACCACCATCGGTGCGGCAGTCGCCGTGGCTGCGCCACCCAGCCGCGGCTGCCGCACCTCAATCCCCTTTTTTTTTTTTTATTGATTTTTAATTTTAAACAAAACATTTTTATTAAAATTAAAATTAATGTGGTCCATCTAATTTTAAAATTAAATCATTTTCAATTTTAAAATTAGGGTTCTTCATGAATTTAATCCCAATTCAATTTAACTTTTAAATTAAATAGGCTGATCGTGAAAAATTCACAATTTAACATGAAATCAAATAAATTAAATTCTTTAAACATGAAACTTTCGAATTAAATAAAAATAAAAAACACAAATTTCATAAATTGGAGTTAATGATTTCGAAATTTTCGAAATATTAAGGGAAGAGGGTTCGAATTTTTTTCGAATAATATAGGGCAATTTTTGGATCAATTTAGGGCTAATATGGAGAAAATTAAACAACTTTTAATGATTCTATATTGTTAAATAACATTTAATATAATAATTGACCCATAATTAAATTATTCTCCCTCCTAATTGAATTAAAATTGTGGATTATCAAAGGTTTAATACTCGATATATGTAATTGCAAGAGGCTAACTGATACCACTGTAGGGAATTATAGGTACTACGCAACGGAAATAATCATGAATCATATTCATATAGCACCTAACCAAGGATCTAATGCATAACACATAAAGAGTAAGAATAATACCTTTGAAGCGTGATTCCACTAGTAATCGAGCAAGAACAAGGGAGACAAAGAACCTCAAACGTGATTCCTCTACTTGATCCACAGGCACGGATTAAGACCTCCACTAATGCTAGTTAGTCGCGATCGAACTCTTCAATCGACTTTCTACGGAGAAGTATGAGCAACGAACTAGTCACGAACCACCACGAACCACCGCGAGCACCACCAGGGGTGGCCGGCCACAAGTCCAAGGGGGGGGGGGGGAGAGGGGTGCCGTGAGAGAGAGAGGGAGATGAGGGTTTTGGGATTTTGTTGCCTTGATTCTCAATTCACTGTAAGTTAATTGTGACTCCTGTATTTTGCAACCCTAGGCATGGATCTTATTTATAGATCACATCCATGAATAAGAGTCCATGACCAAGCCCAATTCCTAATCCCAATCAAACTACACTAGCCCAATCCTTTCATGATCAGTTAAATACTCATAAGTCCCATTAATGGGCCTCTTACTTGCTTAACCTAATACCTTTGTGTGTGACCTCATAGGATCCATTCTAGTGGGCTTTGGACTATTTTACTAGCCCAAAGATCATCTCTCATAGTCTAGCAACAGATGATGACGCCCCAAGAGAATGAACTTATTATCTCCATAATAGTGATCCTTGATATATCTAGTAATTGCACTTATCGAAGACACAACTCCTTCAGACTGTTCTATATCATCTATAATAATTAATTATTTTTAAAAGATATTTCAGAGTAAAAAATAGCGAACAGTTAATTATGCTAACCGTTTTATATGTATTTACATATAGAACGCCTTTTATATAAATACGTTCTATATTCTTCTGGAGAACGTCTATCTTTGGTAACCGTTCTATATTTTGCGATCTCTAATCTAGTTTTTGGTGTAGTGATTAGAACGCATATTTCTGGCTCGGTATTGGAAGAACTTGGCAGCAGCAAACAGAGGCCAGCGCCACTTTTTGGCTTTAGAGCCTAGCGACAGAGGATGTCGTCTGGCGCTAAAGTCAAAATACTGGCGCTAATCTTTGTTCGCTGACGCTAGTTCCTTCATGCCTCAGCAGCTTTCTACGCTCGATAAATTTTTCCAGTTTCGCGCATCATTATTTCGATCCTAGTTGTGAAAGATATCCCTCAAATTTCATACGTGTAAAAATCCTATGTTTTAACTCATTATGGATGGTCTTTCCAATGAGATCTTTTTTATACATATGACAATAATGTTAATCAAAATTACGCACATGAAATACTTAGAACTTTTCGAGTCTCATCCACTCATTCAAAATCATTGCCGAAATAAATTTCAGGAATTAAAATAGAAATCCTCCCCTGTGGAGTCACCAAAAAATGTAGGGAATATTCAAGCATTACCCCTAGCTTGAACCCCACTGTGATCATACACTTAAGTATGGTGGCGTCCAAAGGGAAAGAAGATAGAGCAAAAGAGTCGCCAACAAGTTTTAGGAACTTGTAAACCGTTAACGAGGTGAAGGTTACACCCCTTAACGATCCAGGAGATCGTTAACTCCAATAGGTCTGGAACCATGACTGGTAGTTCGGGGATGAAGGTACAAATCCAACCTAAAAGAGATTGAACCTGCCCTAATATTAGGCCTTTACTTTATTCTGATCGTATTCATGTGCGCTTACTGACTAACATGCAATCATTAGGTTTACCCTAAACCTGTTTATCTATGTTGGTTGAATATTAATGCACAAATAAATCTTTTATTGGTGATCACTTGAATTATAATCATATTTACCCTAAACAAGATTATTAATTATCTTATTAAGCGTGATTACAAGTACAAATTCCCTTTAAACATGCATAAAAGGCGTGATCAAGCAATAACAATAAATATAATATATCAAGCAACATTATAATAATAATAACAATAATAATCATAAAACTATAATCATAATTATAAAAATAATCATGTTAAAGCATAATAATAACAAGATCCTAGGCATGATACTAACAAGATTAATAACAAACCCTAGCATGTCACTAAGCATTAAAAATCAAAGCTTTAGCCCTAAAATGATACTATCATGAATATTAGAAAGAAAATAGGAAGCATCATAGAAATCATAATTGTCATATTTGAAATTATAACCTTTTCCCTAAACATAATACTAGGAATCAATAAAACATCCTAACATGATACTAGGAAAATCAAAATGCTCTAACATAACATTAGGAATCATAATAACAACCTAGACATGATTTCTACATCATAAAATCAATAAATTAATTAAAGCACTTACTTGGATGTCTCTTACCTCTTTCTAATAACAAAATACACACGTTAGTAACTTCAAGAAAAATATAAAATCAAAACAATTAAATTAAATAATTGAAATAGAGATTTGGGACAAAACCCTCAGAAATTAAAACCTTTCACGTATAGGGCGAAGGCAAATTCGAACTTGGCTAGGTGTGTCTAGTGCTAATGTATGAGGAATTTTGTTTGTAAAAGGGTTGGCTTAGAAAGAGGGAGAGAGAATCAAGAAATTCTTGATGAGAGTTGATGAGAATTAGATGAGAAGGATTGATGAGAATTGATGAATGAAAACGGAGTTTTTAGAAGGCTATTTATAGAGAAAATCAGCCAAAAAGATAAAAAATCAGACCAGAGTTCTGACGTGAAAAAAACGGAGTTAGCTCCAGACGCTGACATTAGCGCCAGGCGCTAACGCTAGCGCTAGGCACCAGGCTTAGCGCCAAGCGCTAATAACTGGCGTTTTGCGCTGATTAACTTTCTAAAGCGTTTTCTAAAATCAGATAAAAATTAACCGTACAGGAGGATAAAATCGTATTTTCCTCAAAAACATTCTTTTATTCTGATTAAAACTCTAAAAAGTCAACAAAAGTCAATTTATCAATGCTAATTGAATTAGGAATAAAAAGAACCTTCCAGAAGAATCTAGAAGACTAAAACCATTCCTAATTGCATTAGGAATGATAAATCTATATTAGGCCCTCCCCTAGATCATTGGGCCGCATATAAGGTTCAAACCGGGCCCAGTTTAGTAATTTGGCCATAACTTCCTCAATATTCATCGGAATTGGGGTTATAATATATCGTTGGAAAGCTCTTTTCAAGCCCTATCCAACTAAAATACTATTGGACCCATATCATGGACCAACCAAACTGGATTGACTGTTTTTTCTTAAAATAGATTTTCAAAAACAGAGAGAAGAGAAAAGAAATTAAAACTATCCGCAACACTAGACTTTCCACACTTTCACTTCATTCGATTATGATTCGATGTGAAAGGTACTCATCACCGGGTTTGGTTTTGGGGAGACACAAATGGGGGTCTACAGTTACAAAGCATAAAACAAGTGTTAACGCATAATCACGATGACATAAACATTCCCTTGACTGGAAAATCCTATTCTCATGGCATTTCAAGTCAAGCCTAAGGGAGCTAACTCAAGTTCATCTCTCGATCATTCGTTGAGAAAGCTAAGATAAATAGTTCTAGCAATGGCCACTTACAAGAACTAACAATGAAACCACTTAAACTCAACTAATTAACATCCCACATTAGCTAACTCAATACATGCAATCAAGTATTTGTGAATTCATCAATGGTTTCAACCATCCCAAGTAAAAGAACTACTCACAAATCATAATAAATTGCACAACTAAATGAATAATTAACAACTAAGAAAATGAAATCAAACACTAATTTAACATAAACAAGTAATAAAACAAGAAAAGATACAAAAATAAGCAATCAAAGAAATAAAATAATAGAGAGAGAGTAAGAAATTCTCATTGATAATGCAAGAAATAATCAAATCTTCAAGTCTCCTTCCTTCAATTCTTCATATTCCAAGATTCAACAAGTTTTTCCCACTTTCTCTCTCTAGAAATTGAGAGTTTCTCTCTCTAAAAACCTAACCCAAGCTAAAATTACACTAAGAAGATCCCCCATTTACAAATGAAGCCAAAGGGGTAATATATAACCCCCAAGTAAAAGGACGGAGAACACGAGGAAACGACCCATCTACAGGTCGGCACGGACGTGCAGACCTGTTAAAATACGAGTAGTAGCTACTGCCTGGCCTTGCACGGACGTGCTTCATTTGGCAGGGACGTGCAGGGACTTGCACGGACGTGCCAATTATTGGCACGGACGTGCAGCCCTTTTCTAGAGAAATAACTTATTTTTGGAAGGTCATAACTTCTTCGTTACTCATCGGAATAAGGCGTGTGACTAGTCGTTTGAAAGATCTTGAGATGAACTTTAATCTCCAATTTGAATCACTTCGAATTTTTGAGTGTAACAAAAGTTATGGTCGGTTTAAGTTGACCTTAGTGCAAAAATCTTTAAGGCACTCATCCTTCTTCCTCCATTGCTCTATCAACCAAGCTTTCCCTTCTCCTTTTCCACTCATGCTTGATCATGTCCCTATATAGTGCTAAAAATAGCTACATCATATCAAAAACACAAACAACCCGTGAAGCATGGATGGTTCAAAAATTGTGTAAAAATAGGATAAATAATGAACTTTAATTTGATGTCGAATAATCACGAAAATAAGGTTCAAAAGTACCTTAAAATCATACCAAATAACCACAAAAGGAGGATCGGGGATGATGGTATGAAGTGAGTCATGGAGTCAAATTCGCCCGTATTGGCCGATACTCGATTCTTATTGTGAAAAGTGATTCTTGCTATCTCAAAGGCATGCAAAAAAAATATTCAATTTGCTCCAAACTATTATTATGCTAAATTGGTTGAATATTAATGTAACATATAATTCTAAAATATCATGATCACTTCGATTAATAACAAGATTAAAAAGAAACCTAAATAGGTTGTCCAAATTATATTATGAGGCGTAATTTTCAATTACACATTCCCTTTAAATGTGTAATATGGTGATCATAAATAATAATAGAACAAACATTAATATTGGAAGCAATTCAACAATAATCAAACAATATAAAATCGTTAGAAAAATAATAGAAATAAAAGGAATATGATTCCTTACTTTGATTTTGCTTGCATGCAAGTATAAAACAATAAACAAGTTAGTAACTTCAAGGAATTTAATTAAACAATAATTAAAATTAAATTAAATAGAGTTAATTTGTGGCCAAACCCTCAAACAGTTCTACCTTTCACATTTTGGTTTAAGGATGGAACCTCGGGTAAAGTACAGACTCCTTTGAGTGCTTAAAGGGAGTATATTTGAAGAATAAGAGAGAATTAATTGATGCCCCGAACTGCTGAAATGAGGGGGGAATTTATAGGGAAAATAAGTAGAGGGAACACACAGAACCCTAAAAAGATAAAACCCTTAAATTGGTTGCCGCGACACGACAAAATCTGGTGTGACACGGGATAATGTAGTGTGACGTGGGAAGTAGCAGCCCTAAAACGATAAAACGCGTTCAAGTTTTACGCGGAGAAAACATGAGAAATTCCGGTGTCGCGGCATGTGTACCACATGCCGCGACGCGGCAAATTCCACCGTGGCGCGACACATGATGATGTGACACAGTCGACGCTTTTTCCTTTTTTATGTCCAGATTCATTTTAACCCTAATTGCGCTCAGCATTTTTAGGTGTTGCTTCATAATTACGGGCTATTTATGTTTATTATTCATTATTTGGGATAAATTAATAAATAATATGAAATGATAAAAAGGGTTCGGGGCAAAATATAAATTGGACTATGCTTTGACTAAACATTAGGACTGATCCATTGACTATTTTGTAAACTGAGCTTGATTGAATATGAAATTTAAGCAATCCCGGGATTAAATACTCAACCTTACCAATAATGGCGGTGAAATATTGTTCATCATCGGTTTGGTTTCGGGGAGACATTTTTAGGTGTCTACAGAAGCCCCCACTTTGATTGAGTTTGTAGAAACACCAGTTTCGAAAACAATAGTCAAAGTAGTCGATAGGGACGGAGAATGATTTAAGACGTTCTACAATCCTAAATCACTCTGTATAGGCCGATACCTATAGAAAAATGTTAGTTCTACAGATAAAAGGGTAAAGGGATAGAATGCTTATCTGACACCAGTGTATCGGTGGCAAATATGTTCGATAGTATTTGACACCAGTGTATCGATGGCAAATAAATTTGGTAGTTTCCTATTCTTGAAGAAATCCACTGGATGATGTTTGTTGTGACACTTCCCGTGCTTGAGGAAAGTCGACAGATGAATTTGGCAGTTTTCTAAGCTTGAAGAAATCCACCGGATGATATTTGTTGAGATACTCCCCATGCTTAAGGGAAGTCAACATAGGATATAATGTTTGAGATACTTTCCATGCTTAAGGAAAATCGACAGAAGATATAATCGCACACTTCTTCGCCTTGAGAGGTAGCAACGACCGACAATTTTCCATGTTTGAGGAAGAACTTGTCTAATGATTAAATTGCAAGTCTCTATGTATCGAGAGCCTTGCGCCATGAATTGTCATCTCTTAGGAGATGATCACTAAAAATGATGATAGTTCGATTGTCCCCAAACGTGGGTCGTAGTTGGTTCGATTGTCCCCGAACGTGGGTTGTAGATGATTAAATCTTCAAGTTGACTATCCGACAATATTAGGTGCTTAAAATCTGACTTTGATACTTGGTAGGGGTAAAATGGTAATTTTAATACCATTTAAATATCAGTTATAATTTTCCCGTAAGTTTTTCGGTA
This sequence comes from Chenopodium album, assembly GCF_948465745.1. Classification (NCBI taxonomy): domain Eukaryota; kingdom Viridiplantae; phylum Streptophyta; class Magnoliopsida; order Caryophyllales; family Amaranthaceae; genus Chenopodium; species Chenopodium album. Next base: position 64,645,061 of record NC_137835.1, read on the forward strand.
GAAAAATAACTGTCCATGAAGTTGCGGAAATAATTCAAACTAGTCAAAGATGTCTGGGATATTCAAGGAACAAGTCACTGTGGTGTGCAAGTCACGCGCAAGCACCGTGCCACATGGCTGGTTGCCGTGAAACGAGGTACTTTGTCGTCACACGACAAATACTTTAGTGACGCGTGATTCTTTTTGTGCTACTAAATTGGTCAAAAGGCTGCAGAAATATTCTTACACTGAAGCGTCGTATCACGTGTTTGGGTATTGTGGCACGACAAATACTGCCGTTAAGCGGCGTCATCTTGCGTGACGCGGCAGTTTTTTCCTGCTGAAACGGTCAAAAGTTGCAAGAATATTCTCTAGCATATTCGCTGAAGATTACTGCATTTGCAGATCACGCGCGTGTACCGTGTCACGTTGAATATTGCCGTGTGTAGACAACCATTTGTGTCTCCCAAAAATCAAACCCGGTGATGAGTTTTGCGTCGAATCATTATCGAATGAAGTGAAAGTGTGGAAAGTCTAGTGTTGCGGATAGTTTTAATTTCTTTTCTTTTCTCTCTGTTTTTGAAAACCTATTTAAAGAAAACAGCCAATCCAGTTTAGTTGGTCCATGATAAGGTCCAATAATGGTGTAGTTAGATGGGGTTTGAAAAGAGCTTTCCAACGATATATTATAAGCCCAATTCCGATGAATAATGAGGAAGTTATGGCCAAATTACTAAACTGGGCCCGGTTTGAGCCTTATATGCCGCTCAATGATCTAGAGGAGGGCCTAATATGGATTTTTCATTCCTAATGCAATTAGGAATGGTTTAGTCTTCTATATTCTTCTAGAAGGTTCTTTTCATTCCTAATTCAATTAGCATTGATAAATTGACTTTTCTTGACTTTTTGGAGTTTTAATTAGAATAAAAGAGTGTTTTTAAGGAAAATACGATTTTGTCCTTCTGTACGGTTAAATTTTATCTGAATTTAGAAAACGCGTGAAAGAGTTAATTAGCGCCTGGCGTTAGCGTTAGCGCCTGGCGCTAATGGTCAGCGTCTGGCGCTAACTTGTTTTTTCCTCGTCAAAACTTTGATTTGTTTTTCTATCTTTTTGGTTGATTTTCTCTATAAATATCCTCCTAAAATCTCCGTTTTTCATAATCTACAATCATCAAATATCAACAACTCTCTAATTCTCTTCTCTCTCTAAAGCTAAAGCTTATTTTTTTTTCTCTCTCTCTTTTCTAAACTAGCCTTTTTACAAATAAAATTCCGCATTCACAAGAGATAGAAGCATCTAGCCAAGTTCGAAGTTGCCTTCTCCCTAGACGTGAAAGGTTTTAATTTCTGAGGGTTTGGTCCCAAATCTCTATTTCAATTATTTAATTTAATTGTTTTGATTAATTTTTCCTTGAAGTTACTAACGCGTGTATTTTGTTATTAGAAAGAGGTACGAGGCATCCAAGTAAGTGCTTTAATTGATTTTAATTGATATTATGATGTAGAAATCATGTTTAGGTTGTTATTATGATTCCTAGCGTCATGTTAGGGTGTTTTGATCTTCCTAGTATCATGTCTAGGGTAACTTTAAAATCAAGTATGATTAAAAGTATGATGCTTCCTATTTTCCTTCCTAATATTCATGTTAGTATCATGTTAGGGCTAAATATTTGATCGTTGATGTTTAGTGACATGCTAGGGTTTGTTATTAATCATGTTAGTATCCTGCCTAGGATGTTGCTATTATTATGCTTTAACATGATTATGATTTATGATTATAATTTTATTATTGATGATGATTATTATGTTGCTTGATATAAATTATATATTGTTATTGCTTGATCACGCCTTTTATGCATGTTTAAAGGGAATTGGTACTTGTAATCACGCTTAATAAGATAATTGATAATCTTGTTTAGGGTTAATATGATTATTATTCAAGTGATCGCCAATAATAGATTTATTTGTGCATTAATATTCAACCAACATAGATAAAAAGGTTTAGGGTAAACCTATTGATTGCATGTTAGTCAGAAAGCGCACATGAATACGATCAGAATAAAGTAGAGGCCTATTATTAGGGCAGGTTCACTCTCTTTTAGGTTGGTTTTGTACCATCATCCCCGAACTACCAGTCATGGTTCAAGACCTATTGGAGTCGACGATCTCCTGGATCGTTAAGGGGTGTAACCTTCACCTCGTGAACGGTTTACAAGTTCCTAAAACTTGTTGGCGACTCTTTTGCTCTATCTTCTTTCCCTTTGGACGCCACTGTACTTTAGTGTATGATCACAGTGGGGTTCAAGCTAGAGATAATGCTTGAAATATTCCCTACACCGTGACATGGTTTATTTACCGTCACACGACATCTGTTTCGAGACACGGTGTTACTTTTTCTGCTGCAAAAGTTATGCATGCTCGAAATTCGCGCCGTTTGACCATTTTGTTGTTGCGCCACGTATGTGTTTACCATGACACGAGAAATTACTCCGTCTCATGGCATTTTTCTTCCCTTTAAATTTCGAATTTTCGACCTCCTCTTCATTTTAGTTCAATCTTCTTGCTATTTGGGGCTCGAATTCTTTGCTGTCGCGGTTATTAGGGTCTATCTCACCCGTTTCTTCACCATTTTCGCTCAAATTTGTTACAAGCTTCCTAATTTTTAAATTTCTACAAGGATCTATGTAAGTTCCTTTGCTTTTTGTCTCAATTTTCGTTGTAAATGAGCAATTATCATGTAAAAACCATAGAAAAATCAAATAGGTTGTGGGGAATATTTTCAAGCGTTAACCCCTAGCTTGAACCCCACTGTGATCATACACTAAAGTACGGTGGCGTCCAAGAGGGAAGAAGATAGAGCAAAAGAGTCGCCAACAAGTTTTTTTAGGAACTTGTAAACCGTTCACAGGGTGAAGGTCACACCCCTTAACGATCCAAGAGATCGTCAACTCCATAAGGTCTAGAACCAAATAAGGGTTCGGGGATGAAGGTACAAATCCAACCTAAAAGAGATTGAACCTGCCCTAATAATAATAGGCCTCTACTTTATTCTGATCGTATTCATGTGCGCTTTTTAACTAACATGCAATCAATAGGTTACCCTAAACTTGTTTATCTATGTTGGTTGAATATTAAATGCACAAATAAATCTATTATTGGCGATCACTTGAATTATAATCATATTAACCCTAACAAGATTATTAATTATCTTATTAAGCGTGATTACAAGTACAAATTCCCTTTAAACATGCATAAAAAGACGTGATCACTCAATAACAATAAATATCAAGCAACATAATAATATTCATCATAAAAATAATAACCATAATAATAATAGCAAGATCCTAGGCATGATACTAACAAGATTAATAACAAACCCAAGCATGTCACTAAACATCAAAGATCAAATCTTTAGCCCTAACATGATACGAACAATCATAAATATTAGGAAGAACATAAAAGGCATCATACTTTTAATCATACTTAATATTAAAGTTACCCTAGACATGATACTAGGAATTTATTGTTGTCATCCTAAACCTCAAATTAAGGAAAACATCCTAACATAATACTAGGAATCAAAATAACAATCTAAGCATGATTTCTATATCCTAATATCAATTAAACCATTAAAGTACTTACTTGGATGCCTCGTATCTCTTTCTAATCAAAATACACACATTAGTAACTTCAAGGAAAATAATAAACAAAACAATTAAATTAAATAATTGAAAGAGAGATTTAGGACCAAACCCTCAGAAATTAAACCTTTCACGTCTAGCGCGAAGGCAACTTCGAATATGGCTAGGTGTTTTTAGATCTTGCGAATGCGAAATTTAGTATGTGAAAGACTAGGTTTAGAAAAGAGAAAGATGGTGAATGATTAAAAAAGAGAATGAGAGAATTAAAAACTGATTGTAGGTGAACATTAATTAAAACTGATTGTTGATGAATGAAAACGGAGTTTTTAATACGTTATTTATAGAGAAAATCAGCCAAAAAGATAAAATAAACAAAACAGAGTCTGACGCACAAAAAACAGAGCTGGCGCAAACCCTGGCTAACTAGCGCCAGGCGCCAATGGCTAGCGCCAGGCGCCAGGCCTGGTTCCAGGCGCCAATGCCTGGAGTCAGGCGCCAAGCCTGTTCTTAACGCGTTTTCGAAAATCAGATAAGTTTGCCGTACTGGAGGATAAAATCATATAATTTCCTCGAAAATGCTATTTGGTTTTAATTAAAACTCTGAAAAGTCAACAAAAGTCAATTTATCAATGCTAATTGAATTAGTAATGAAAAGAACTTTCTAGAAGAATCTAGAAAACTAAAACCATTCCTAATTTCATTAGGAATGATAAATCATATTAGGCCCTCCCCAAGATCATTGGGCCGCATATAAAGCTCAAACCGGGACCAGTTTAGTAAATTGGCCATAACTTCCTCAATATTCATTGGAATTGGGCTTATAATATATCGTTGGAAATCTCTTGTCAAGCCCCATCCAACTACACTACTATTGGACCCATATCATGGACCAACCAAATTGGATTGGCTGTTTTCTTAAAATAAGTTTTCAAAAACAGAAAGAAGAGAAAAGAAATTGAAACTATCCGCAACACTAGACTTTCCACACTTTCACTTCATTCGATTATGATTTGACGTGAAAGGTACTCATCACCGGGTTTGGTTTTGGGGAGACACATTTGGGTGTCTACAGAAGCCCCCACTTTGACTGAGTTTGGAGAAACGCGAGTTTCGAAAACAAAAGTCAAAGTATCGATAGGGACGGAGAATGATTCAGAACGTTCTGCGATCCTAAATCATTCTTGTAACGCCGATACCTGCAAAACTAGAGTTAGTTAAACAAATAAAATATTTAAGAAACGCATATCTTGCACTGTCGAGTACACGTCTCTGAAAGTAACCGATTTGTTTTGATGACCTCCTGCAAGCTAGAGAATGTCATCGCGCTTGAAAACTGTTACGCTTGTAACTGCTTCTAATTTGGAAGATTGCTTCGCCTGAAACGATCCTCCTCCGCAATGATAATATTCCACAAGCTAGGGAACACTATTGAAGATTGCTTCTCTTGAAACAATCCTCAATTGTTTGTGACAACTCTCCACAATCTAGGGAACGCCACCTTGCTGTTTCGATGTTCACTCGTCTCTGAACAAAGAGATTCTTTTGATATGACTCCAATTTCCGCTGTGATAGTCTTAGAAAAGATCACTCCTTTTTAACCTTAATGCTGCTATGCCAGTACGTCAGCGCTTTGCTGTTTGTGAACCAGTATGTCGGCAATCCTCTTTTATTTGGGAATAGTTGCCAACACAACTCTTGTATGATGTATGACAATCCGATTTAGAGAAAGTTGTCAATGCCACTTAACAATCTATCCTTGGAAATGTTTCCACAATGAAGCGACAATCCGTATCTCGGAAAATTTGCCAAAATCCAATTTTTGGAAAAGTTGCCAATGCTTCGTAACAATCTTTCATAAGAACTTTGCTACGATCGACAATCCACATCTTGGAATATAAGTCTTGAAAGCAATCCACCTTGGAAATTTGCCAACGCTATGCGACAATCCTTTTAGGAAAATATTGCCACAATTGACAATCTGCGTCTTGGAACATTTGCGAAAAAGAGAAGACCGACAATCCACTTCGGGAAAATTTGCCACTTATTGAAATGAATGACAATCCACGTTGAGGAACCTTTGCCGAAATTTATGATGAGTATAAATCTACGACAATCCTTTGGAAAAATTTGCCATAGGGAACTGGGTGTATGACAATCGAATCTCGGAAAACTTGCCAGCGATCTATGAATGTATGACAATCCGAACTTGGAAAAACTTGCTAAACAAAGAAGGAGCACGACAATCCACGCTTGGAAACTTTGCTAGAGATGACAATCCAATCTTGGAAAAATTGTCGTTGAAGAAGATGCACGACAATCCATTTTTGGAAATATTGTCGTTTAAGTGCTTGCTTTTGAACCGATTGTAATGAGCCAGTGTTTTAGGCGCTTAAGCTAAGTGAGACGATTTTTTTGTCAGGTCAATCACTTACTACGATTGTAATCGAGCCGACTACTAATCATGTCAAATTTCTTATAGGGGCTAACTTGCGTACCAAGGAACCCGAAATTGCTGTATAAGGTCGAAATCACCTTTCTGAGAGGTTTCGAGCTCTGTCGTTGCTGAGATATTTCTGGCGCCAGGAATTGGAGTAGGGTCTTCCCTATTCTGCTGCACCTGTATTTATTTTAGACTATAGAACTTTGCCAATATTTTTAATTATCTTAGGGTTAACCTAAGGTTTAATGTTGCTTGACTCATTGACTTGACACGACTCAAAAATTTTCCGTCATTTTGTGGAGGGTACCGACTTTCTACCGAAAAAGAAAGACGTGAAAAAGAATCGAAAGTTTGAAGATGCATGTTGAATGAGCTTAGTCAAATGTTGTTTGATACTATCTCTCAAGGTGCAAGGATTAATCCATCCTAGGATATCTCAATGGTTGACTCAATGATGAAAGTATTTAGGTAACTTAGGCACGGAGGCTAAGTACTTCATACTTCGTGATACAATGACAATTATGATCGATGAACGATGTTGATATGACAAGGCATGCTTCAGCGTTGTGTTAAGATTCCATGACAAAGGGTTCCTAAGGGAAGTATATTTGGTCATGTATGTGTGATATGTGTGATAGTGAAACTAAAGTTAGGCCGTAAGGGCTAAGTGTGTGGGAAAATATATTGAAAAGAGTCAAATGGTGGTGACTCTTAGGCTAGGTAAGCTAATGATGTAGGGATCAAGCCCCCAAGTCTAGCTCTAAGTTGATAGGGATGAGCATAGGAGATCCCTTAATATGATCATGGTGTAAGTGTGTGAATGTGAATATGAATGCATGTTTATTACGGCCGCACCTCGATGTGAGGTTGCCTACGTATCCGTTAGGAATCAGGCCGAACGTAGCTATAGCCGAACCTCGCACAAGTATGTGTATACCTCAAAAAGGTCTTTTTAAGGGTTGTGACGTGGTTAGGCTAAAGGTGAAGAAGAAGGGGATAAAAGGTTCAAGACCCTAGATAAGCCCCCAAGGTGTGCAACCTCGCTTTTGAATATTTATATTTCTATGCTTGAGTTTCTACTCTTTTTTAGCTCTCTTTTATTTTTTTTCTTTAGCATTTATTTTATTTTTATAAGCGTGGACAATCCCGATCATGCGGTCTATCACTCACTTGGCATTCATGTTTCTCAGGCATGGTACCAGCACTAGATAAGAGACGCAATCTGAGACGTGTTCTTATCGAGGATATTTTCATATCAAAGCCATTGGAACACTCGCCTTTTTGTACACTTTTATTTATTTTTTTGCTTTTGCTTATTTTTGCTATTTTATTTTTTGAATCACTCAAGACCTTTTTTAGAATTGCATAAGTTGCACACCATCCCATCGCAAGGTTAGGTAGATGTAGGTTGAAAAAAGAAGGGTCTATCATTAGACGAGGCTCAAAGTGGTTTATGAAGAAAGGATTGTAAATTTGAAAGGTGAAAGGAGATATGATGTGGCTACAAGGGGTGCCTCAAATCATTGGTATACCTTTAGCTTAATTCGACATGGATTATTTATTTATTTTTTTTAATATATTTGATGCGATACAATGAAATGATCATATATAAGGAAATAAATGCTCATTTTTGTTAAAATAAAACATATATAAGGATCCTACAAAATAAATCTAAGGAGAATAAAAAGGTACCTATGATAGACTTATTAGGGAAAGGGTAAAATAAAATAGAAAAAAAAAGGTCACTAAATCTTGTCGTTGAAGCTCGCCTCTGTCTTGTGTTGTTTCCTTTATCATCACTCAGTCTTCTCATTAGCTAGAGGCAATGGGATCTTGTTTGCTTCTATGAGATCTTGAATGAGATTTTGAAACCTGTAGCATTCATCAGTGGTATGACCGCGTCCTCGATGGTACTTGCAATAGGAGTTTGGATTTCATCTCGAAGATCGATTTTATGGTGTTGGATCCTCGGTAGGGCCAATAGGTTTGATTAATCCTCGATCATAGAGACGATCGAAAGCAGCATCGTAGGTCATTCCAATGGGTGTGAACTCTCGCCTGGGTTTCCTTTTAGATCCTTTATTGTCCATGGATAAGACACCATTATAGTCAAAGGTACTAACATTATTACTAGAGTGGGCGTTTTCGGAAGAAGAAAGATTGTCGTTCTTCTTTCCTTTCTAGCCACCGTGATTACTATTGTTAGTAGCTTTTAGCTTTGCGAGGTCGTCTTCGATCTCGATACCTATGTCATAGACGGCTCTGAAAGTATTCAAGTTGTGTTGATATTTTAAGTGCTTTGAATACTTTTCTTGGAGATTCTTGATAAACATCCTCACAGACTCCTTTTCGGTGGGGACCTCAATCATCTTGGCGGAAGTTTCCCTCCATTTATTAAAGAAAGAAGTAAAGCCTTCATTCTATTTTTGTCTTAGCATCTCAAGTTGTCTATGGTCGGTTTCAACTTGGATATTGCACTTGTACCTATCAACGAAAGTGTTTACTATTGATTCCCAGGTAGAGGTTTTCTCCTTTTCAAGGGAGAAGAACCATTGTTGGAAAACGGTTTCAAGAGATAGTGGGAACAGAGAGGGGAAAACCTTTTTATCGATATCCTTAATGTTCATTATAGTTTTGAAAGCTCTCAGATGGAAATAAGGGTTATCTGTTGCCTTGAATTTTGGGATGTCAGTGGCATTGAACTTATGCGGAAGAAGTTCCTTGTCCAGCGAGACCCCTTGTGAACTCATGCCCTGAAATTTATAGTCGCTAGATAGCTTGCTTAGACTTTCTTGCATGAGGCTCATTTGTTGTTGCTTCACGGGATCATTGATCTTGAGTGTGAGTAGCTTAAGTGTCTCAGTCACGTTAGTCAATTGACTCCTAAGTTCATTAACTTCCTCTTGAGTTGCCATTATCTTCTTAGCCTTCCTCTTTTGACGAATCGGTTTATCAAAAAGTAAGACTTGAACAAAGGTGTTGTCCTTGATTAATCGCCCTTCTCTCCTCGACCAAGTACTGTGGAAAAGGAATTTGGGGATACTTATTGTTAATTATTTGACTCAAACTTTATTCAACATGCAATGGATGGAGGAAGTGAAGAAAGATTGGAATAGATTGTGAGGAAGAATGATGTAGATGGAAGGATATGAAGAATTAGGAATAAAATGTACCCCCAACTCAAATGACGGAAAAGACCGACCCATACGTGAACCTAAGACATGGTCATGGTGATGTGTACTCAAAGTGTGTGCTAAGACTAGTGAGTTTAGGTGACATGTTAAGACTCGTGTCATGACCATGTGGCTAGACTATGTGACTAGACTCAAGCAAAGACTAAGTTAAGACTTCACGTATATGCATTAAACTGGATAGACTGTGGTATTTTAGTCATAAATTTTTATCTGTGACTTTGATTTGGATGAAACCAACGCCAAATTAAAGATAACACTCGGGGCTACAGATCCATAGGTTGTACGACTCGTAGTTCTTCCTAAAACTTAGGTTATGACCAAAACAAGTTGACGTTTGTGCAGTATACGGGAATAAAAAATTCGGGTTGACTTAAAGGAACTAAGACTCGATTTTATATTTATTTATTAGCTCAAATTAATTAATTAATTAATTAAACAAAGTCCTTTAGTCATTAATCAGTTTATTTAGTCTTAACACAAGTCAAACAAACGGTTAGGAAAAATCACATAGAGTATGCACAACAAATAATGCACAACAAATAATGCACAATTAGTCAAGTAGGCACAATATGATGCAATGAGTTTGCAACCTAACCATGGATCTAGTTCTCTAAAGTTCGGGATATGGTTTAGTCAATAGAGGGTCCATGGTTAATTGTCCGGATGCACCGCGGGGAAGCCTAACCGTGAAGGGTTGGCGCGAGTGAATGGGACACCGCGAGTTTAGAAAAACTCGCTTCCATGGTTTGGTCAATTCAACATTCTCGGATGTACCCTTTGTTGCACGGAGCGTTCAATCGGGTAGATGGAGCATGAATTCCCAGAGGGTTATGTCCATATGTAGAACACATATGGGTTTTAGAAAAATGAAAAAAATTCAATCAGGAAGTAGGATCGAGCAAACAATACAAAAAACCGGTCGAAATTAGAACGCATATTTCTGGCTCGGTATTGGGGGAGGTTGGCGCCTTCAAAAAGAGACTGGCGCCAGCTTTTAACTGTAGTCTGGCGCTACGGCTAAAATTCTGGCACCAAGCTCTGGCTCCTGACGCTACTTCCCACATGCCTCAGCAGCTTTCTGTGCTCGATAAAATTTTCCAGTTTCGCGCGGTGTTATTTCGGTCCTAGTTGTGAAAGATATTTCTCAAATTTCCTACGTGTAAAATCCTATGTTTTTAACTCATTACGGATGGTCTTTCCAATGAGATCTTTTTTATGCATATGATAATAATGTTAATCAAAATTACGCACATGAAATACTTAGAACGTTTCGAGTCTCATCCACTCATTCTAAATTATTGCCGAAACAAATTCAGGAATTAAAATAGAAATCCTCCCCAGTTGAATCGCCAAAAAACTGTGGGGAATATTTTCAAGCGTTAACCCCTAGCTTGAACCCCACTGTGATCATACACAAAAGTACGGTGGCGTCCAAAAGGGAAGAAGATAGAGCAAAAGAGTCGCCAACAAGTTTTTTTAGGAACTTGTAAACCGTTCACAGGGTGAAGGTTACACCCCTTAACGATCCTAGAGATCATCAACTCCATAAGGTCTAGAACCAAATAAGGGTTCGGGGATGAAGGTACAAATCCAACCTAAAAGAGATTGAACCTGCCCTAATAATAGGCCTCTACTTTATTCTGATCGTATTCATGTGTGCTTTTTAATTAACATGCAATCAATAGGTTACCCTAAACTTGTTTATCTATGTTGGTTGAATATTAAATGCACAAATAAATCTATTATTGGCGATCACTTGAATTATAATCATATTAACCATAACAAGATTATTAATTATCTTATTAAGCGTGATTACAAGTACAAATTCCCTTTAAACATGCATAAAAAGGCGTGATCAAGCAATAACAATAAATATCAAGCAACATAATAATATTCATCATAAAAATAATAAACATAATAATAATAGCAAGATCCTAGGCATGATACTAACAAGATTAATAACAAACCCAAGCATGTCACTAAACATCAAAGATCAAATCTTTAGCCCTAACATGATACGAACAATCATAAATATTAGGAAAAACATAAAAGGCATCATACTTTTAATCATACTTAATATTAAAATTACCCTAGACATGATACTAGGAATATATTGTTGTCATCCTAAACTTCAAATTAAGGAAAACATCCTAACATAATACTAGGAATCAAAGTAACAATCTAAGCATGATTTCTATATCCTAATATCAATTAAACCATTAAAGTACTTACTTGGATGCCTCGTATCTCTTTCTAATAACAAAATACACACATTAGTAACTTCAAGGAAAATAATAAACAAAACAATTAAATTAAATAATTGAAAGAGAGATTTAGGACCAAACCCTCAGAAATTAAACCTTTCACGTCTAGGGCGAAGGCAACTTCGAATATGGCTAGGTGTTTCTAGATCTTGCGAATGCGGAATTTTGTATGTGAAAGACTAGGTTTAGAAAAGAGAAAGATGGTGAATGATTAAAGAAGAGAATGAGAGAATTGAAAACTGATTGTAGGTGAATATTAATTAAAACTGATTGTTGATGAATGAAAACGGAGTTTTTAATACGTTATTTATAGAGAAAATCAGCCAAAAAGATAAAATAAACAAAACAGAGTCTGATGCACAAAAAACAGAGCTGGCGCAAACCCTGGCTAACTAGCGCTAAGCACCAACACTAGCGCCAGGCGCCAGGCCTGGTTCCAGGCGCCAATGCCTGGAGTCAGGCACCAAGCCTGTTCTTAACGCGTTTTTGAAAATCAGATAAGTTTGCCGTACTAGAGGATAAAATCATATAATTTCCTCGAAAATGCTATTTGATTTTAATTAAAACTCTGAAAAGTCAACAAAAGTCAATTTATCAATGCTAATTGAATTAGGAATGAAAAGAACCTTCTAGAAGAATCTAGAAGACTAAAACCATTCCTAATTGCATTAGGAATGATAAATCATATTAGGCCCTCCCCAAGATCATTGGGCCGCATATAAAGCTCAAACCGAGCCCAGTTTAGTAAATTGGCCATAACTTCCTCAATATTCATTGGAATTGGGATTATAATATATCGTTGGAAAGCTCTTGTCAAGTCCCATCCAACTACACTACTATAGGACCCATATCATGGACCAACCAAATTGGATTGGCTGTTTTCTTAAAATAAGTTTTCAAAAATAGAAAGAAGAGAAAAGAAATTAAAACTATCCGCAACACTAGACTTTCCACACTTTCACTTCATTCGATTATGATTTGACGTGAAAGGTACTCATCACCGGGTTTGGTTTTGGGGAGACACATTTGGGTGTCTACAAGGGTATTTATGATTTTGGGGTTTACTGTCAAAATTCTTGTCATAAATTGTCTTGTATACGAATGTATGTTGGTTTGTGAGCAATTTGAGACCAAGTTTGCATGATTTGTTGAAGAAATGAGCAAATCATCATTTTTGGTACTGTAGGCGTCACTCGAAGTGCGCCTACGTTAAAGCATGTGTGAATATGCTTGACACTCATAGGAAGTGGGAATTGACATATACGATTAGGGACAAGGAAAGTAGGGAACTACCAACAAGTTTATAAGAAACTTGTAAACCGTTCACGGATCATAAAAAGGCAACCACGATTAAGAGACAATGATAGGCAACAACGATTGACCCGTGAAGGTTACACCCCATTCATAATCCATGAGAATACTAACTCCATATGATTCGGAACCACGAAAGGAGGATCGGGGATGATGGTACGAAGTGAGTCATGGAGTCACATTCGCCCGTATTGGCCCCTACTCGATTCTGATTATGAAAAGTGATTCCTGCAATCTCAAAGGCATGCAAACAAAGATTCATTGAATTAATAACAAGATTAAAAAGGAACCTAAACTGCTCGTCCAAATTATCTTATTAGGCGTGATTTTCAATTACATATTCCCTTAAACATGCAATATGGTGATCACAAATAATAATAGAACTAACATTAATATTGGAAGCAATTTTACAATAATAGCGTTAGTCATATTAAATATAAAATAACCTAATCATGATGATAGCAATATTAAAATAAAATAAGAGTAATTAAATTAATTAATTACTCACATTCCGCGCGTTCCTTAAAGTTGCTACATCATAAATAAATTGTTAGTAACTTCAATAAAAAAAATATAAATCAAATTGAAACAATTAAATTAAATAAAAAGTAGAGTTTATTTGGTCCAAACCCTTAGTTAATTATACCTTTCACGCCTTGGTTTAAGGACGGAACCTCGGATCAAGTATGGACTCCTTGGAGTGCTTAAGGGAAGAATGGTGTAATTAGGGATATAGGTTTAAGGCTTAGAATATGGGAGAGATAGAGAAGAGAATGATTTTTGGTGTAAAAGAGAGAAAGAGAGAAGGATTTGGTGCCCCAAACTGCAGAAATGAGGGTCTTATTTATAGGGAAAATGAGCAGAGGGAACACACGGAACCCCTGGGAATTCATGCTCCATCTACCTGATTGAACGCTCTGAGCAACAAAAGGTACATCTGATAATGTTGAATTCACCAAACCATGGATGCGAGTTTTTCTAAACTCGCGGTGTCCCATCTACTCGCGCCAACCCTTCACGGTTAGGCTTCCACGCGGTGAATCCGGACAATTAACCATGGACCCTCTATTGACTAACCCATATCCCGAACTTTAGAGAACTAGATCCATGGTTAGGTTGCAAACTCATTGCATCATGTTGTGCCTACTTGACTAATTGTGCATTATTGGTTGTGCATCCTCTATGTGTTTTTTCTAACCGCTTGTTTGACTTGTGTTAAGACATAATAAACTGATTTATGACTAAAAGAACTTTGCCTAGTTAATTAATTAATTAATTAATTAGATTAATTAAAGTTTAATATTTTAATCAGAGTTGAATTAGTACGACTTTAGACATACCCTGTAGAGTAATAATACCGAAAGCAGTTCTAGATCAACCTTCCAGCAATGGCGCCAAGATTTAAACTGTAGCGCCCCTCTGTGGAGCGTAGCGCCTGGCGACAGTCTTGTCGTCTTGCGCTACACTGCAAAGAGAGGCGCCAGTCTTGTCGTTTTGGCAACAGTTCGGTTTATTGCTCGAGTCATCACCTTATGTCTAATTGAACAAGTTTTCTAGTCGATTCAGTTAATTTTTACTGGTAATAATATCTTTTCAAGTCATTAATCGAGTTTAAGCACTAAGTCTAATGGTCTTACACAAGAGTCATAGCATGTCCCTTACACTCACCATATAAAGCACACACTAATGTACACTTTGACCATGTCTATGTCTTATATGCACATATTTTCCGTCATTTGTTTTTAGGGGGGTAAGTCGGATATTAATCCTCCAATTTGTTTGAACCCTATACTTGTTTGAACTCCCAAAAATATATATACCTTATTTTCGACAAAAATATGCACCCTATTTTTGCTTCTTTCCTTTTCCAAACCGTAAAGTCAAAAGTCAATCTGAGTCAAGTAATTAAAACAAAAACGGTTTAATTTATAGCGCGTGGTCAAGAAAGGAAGGGCGTTTAATCAAATACAACCTTTTTATTCAATTCCAACTTTTCGACAAACCGATCGCTCGTAAAAGGAAAGCTAAGACAATTATGGCAACTCAAGAGGAAGTTAATGAGCTCAGGGACCAACTGATTACTGTGATCGAGGCGTTAAAGGTTCTAACCCTTAAGATCGATGATCCTGTGAAACAACAACAGATGGACCTCATGCAAGAGAGTCTAAGCAAAATGTCCAGCGACTATAAGTTTCAAGGAATTAGCTCACAGAGGGTCTCGGTGGACAAGGATCTTCTTCCGCAGAAGTTCAATGCCAACGACATCCCGAAATTCAAAGCAACTGACAACCCTTACTTTCATTTAAGAGCCTTCAAAACAATAATGAGTATTAAGGGTATTGACAAGAAGGTGTTTCTCTCTTTGTTCTCTCTATCTCTCGAAACCGTTTGCCAACAATGGTTCTTCTCCCTTGACAAAGAATGAACCTCTACTTGGGAGTCTATAGTAAACGCTTTCATTAATAGATACAAATGCAATATTCAAGTTGAGACTAACTATAGAGAACTTGAAATCCTCAAATAGAAGGAGAATGAAGGCTTTACCTCTTTCTTCAATAAATTGAGAGAAAACTCAACTAAGATGATCGAGGTGCCAAGTGAGAAAGAATATGTGAGGCTATTCATCAAAAGCCTTCAAGAGAAGTACTCCAAGCATCTCAAATACCAGAATAATCTCCATAGTTTCAAAGCCGTCTATGACATTGGAATAAATATTTAAGACGACCTGGATAAATTGAAAGCTGCTAACAGTAACTCCAACAGTGACTGGAAAGGAAAGAAGAACGATAATCCTTGTTCTTCCAAAACCACCCACTCAAATAATGTTCGTACCTTTAACTTAAGTGAAGTCCTTGCTATGAATAATCAAGGACAAAAGAAACAATTTAGGAGGAACTTTACTCCTATAGGTATGAGTTATGACACCGCATTTGATCAATTAAATGCAAAAGGTCTTATAACTCCTATTGGACCATTTGGGGACCCACCGGTCGAGAAGAGAATGGCTAATTGGAACCCCAATGCACATTGCAAGTATCACCAAGGTAGGGGCCATCTTACCGAGAATTATTGGGAGCTCAAGGAAGCTATCCAAGACTTAATCGACAATAACAAGTTACCATTGCCTCCTGCCAGTAAGAAGCCGAGCATTGATAATGCACCTCTCACTCACTCTTTGGCCATTTCTGATGAGGAAAATGAGGTTGATCCCTCATCTCTCATCAAACCTATCGAAGAAATCCATGCTATTGAAGAAGAGGAGGAGATCTTTTTCGATGCCATGGATAACCTTCCAGAATTAGCAAGTAAAGAAGACATACAATTGCTTACATTGTCTATGTTGGAGGGATCAAATTTGCTGCGTGAAGCTCTTGAATTTGCAAAGAAACAATTAGAAGAGCTTTAGAAAAAGGAGGACAAGATTCCATCCACAAAGAAGAAACCCTTTTCTCTGCAAGTAATCGATAAACCCAAGAAGAGTAATAGACTCTATACTCCAATTGGGATTCCATATGCTCAAATGTTCAAAATTCTCTCCGAGAGTGGCGAGGTCAAACCTCTCGAACCGAGACCATTTGAATCGTTAAAAAGGATAGATAGATTCTACTGTCAATACCATCAATCAGGGGGTCACACTATAGAAAACTGTTTTAAATTTAAGGATTTAATTCAGAAAATGATTGATGATAAAAGAGTAGTCCAAATTCCACAAGAGGAAGACATAATTATTAATGGAGTTTGGGACAGTGATGAAGAAGAAGTTTATTTAAAGGACATGGTAGGACCTCCACCTTCAGTGTCATATGCCATGGATGATTTCTGGGTTGAAGAAGATTCATCCATAGACGTCCTCACAAGATCCGGGAGAATGCAACCTCCTATTTCGACACAACCTATGCTAACCACGCAGGAAGTTCCCATACCTATCATAGAAGACAATGATTTTGTCAAACAGTTCAAGAAAACCAAAGTTGAAATGAACGTATGGAAACTTCTAGCAACATCCCGAGAGCATAGGTTGGCAGTGATGAATGCCTTGGATAAAATAGGGATAGATTCTGACACCACTATTGAGGGGTTGGCTAACTTCCTTACGAGTGATCTCCCTAGTCCTATCAACTTGATCACCTTTTCCAACAAGGACTTACCTCCAGAAGGTGACAAGCATTATAAGGCGTTAAACCTCGTAGTGGTTTGCAAGAGAATTAAAATCCCTATGACTCTTGTAGACAATGGATCGGCCATTAATGTCTGTCCACTCAGAACTGCGAGGATGCTAGGCATAAGAGATGAAGACCTAACCCCGTCAACGCAAGGAATAAGAACTTACGACAACACTCGTCGTCAAGCTCTTGTTAAAATTACTATGAATATAACGGCGGGGGCAATAAAACACGCTACTACATTCCAAGTAGTAGATATTAAGGCTTCATTTAATCTATTGTTGGGACGCCCTTTGCTTCATGACCTAAAGGCCCCTTCATCTCTCCACCAACAAGTAAAGGCCATAGTTGGAGGGATTCCCATTACAATCGATGCTTCACCCATGAGGATTAAAGCTATAGAAAATCCAATAATTAATGTGGAGCACGATGAAGATGATGAAGATCTGTTGGGCTTTAATGAAGAGGTCTCCTTAATCGAGGAAGATGAAAGGACCCCTCTTTGCCACGACCCCCACTCCAGTATGGTAGTGAATGCTATTCTGAAGAAACAAGGACATTTTCCTGGGATGACCCTAGGAAAGACGA
Organism: Chenopodium album; assembly: GCF_948465745.1. Classification (NCBI taxonomy): domain Eukaryota; kingdom Viridiplantae; phylum Streptophyta; class Magnoliopsida; order Caryophyllales; family Amaranthaceae; genus Chenopodium; species Chenopodium album. The sequence goes on from NC_137835.1 coordinate 64,662,641, forward strand.
AAGGAATAGCAAAATCGCTGGAATCACCTGGCCTCCCTAAATTAGAAACTTTCGGACTTGGTTTCCAACAGACTCGGGAAGATCTCAAGCCAGCCCAGGAAAAATCAAAAGCACGTAGGGACGCTCGCATCCAAAAGAAAGCAATCCCATTGGATAAGTATCCTCTTACCCTCAATGGATAATTCATAAAAGAAGGAGAGGACTATCCATGCTACGAATTCCCCGAACCGTTTGTCGTAAATGGCACAAGGCAACCAGGATTCGAGATCTTCCTAGATTGTTGTTTTATAGATGAAATCCCAACTCCTATTCATAAGGAGAAAGCACCCCCATGCTTTGACTCTAATGTCATGGGATTACTATTTAGGCGAGATAAAGATGAGCCAACGGTCCTACAAAGCGAAAGCTTTTATCCCTCAAAGCTCATCACTCTAGCGGAAGGATCACTACAGGGGTGGCGCAAGATCTTCAAGGTAACTACTCCAAGCGGAAGGAAAATCTCCATCACAACGGGGCAAGGGTCGATGTTCGAAGAGTCGTCTGAGTCAGAGTCAGAGTCATAGTCTCTACCTATAGAGTCATCTAAGTCTTTAGTTGTAACGTCCCCTCCTTCTATCTCTTCCCCTAGAATAGTTAGCGATCAAGTCTCTAAGGACATATCCCTCTTCGATGTAATGATCTTGGAATTTAATAATATGTCTTCTTCTTCTTACTCCTTGTGTTCTTCTTTAACCCAAGATGACGAGCATTGATTAACTAACAATGAAAATGACAAAGAACTTATTAAAGCAATGGAAACACTTGAAAAGAAAACACCGATAATCGAGAAAACTGAGACGGTTGATATCTCAAACGATTCAACCAATAAAAGAGAAGTTAAAATCGGATTGACACTTAACGAACAAGAGAGAACCGATTTAATCAACTTACTTAAAGAATTCATCGATTTATTCGCTTGGTCATATAAAGATATTCCAGGCACTAATATAGAAATAGCTCAACACATCATACCACTAATTCCAGGAATGAAACTTGTAAAACAAAAGTTACGTCGAATGAAACCCGACGTAGCTCTTAAAATAAAAGAAGAAGTTCAAAAACAAATAACTGCATGTTTTATCAAGGTATCCAAGTACCCTGAATGGGTCGCCAACGTCGTCCCAGTTCCAAAAAAGGATGAAAGAGTAAGAATGTGTGTTGACTATTGAGATCTAAATAAGGCAAGTCCAAAGGACGACTTCCCTTTACCACATATCGATATTCTTGTAGATAACATAGCGAATCACGCACTTCTCTCGTTCATGGATGGATACGCGGGGTACAATCAAATTCTCATGGCGGAATAAGATATGGAGAAAACAACCTTCAAAACACCATGAGGTACTTACTGCTACACGGTAATGCCATTCGGGTTGAAAAACGCGGGTGCTACCTACCAAGGAGCATCGATTGCCTTGCTCCATGACATGATGCATAAAGAAGTTGAGGTATATGTGGACGATATGATTGTGAAATCAAAAGATCACCCAGGTCACCAAATAGCCTTGAGAAAATTCTTTAAAAGGCTAAGAAAATACAACATGAGGTTGAATCCATCTAAGTGTGCTTTTGGAGTCACCTCAGGCAAGCTTTTGGGTTATGTCTTAAGCTCTAGAGGAATAGAGATATACCCAACCAATATCAAGGCAATCATGTCAATGCCACCGCCCAAAACCGAGAAGCAAGTTCGAGGATTTATTGGTCGGTTGCAATACATAGCAGGTTCATATCAAAATTGACAACAATATGTGAACCAATCTTCAAAAAGCTAAAAAAGAATGTACCAGTAATATGGAATGATGAGTGTCAAAAAGCCTTTGAAAAGATCAAAGCCTATCTCGCAAATCCTCCCGTATTAGCACCAACACTTCTAGGAATACGTCTTAGGTTGTACTTAACAGTCACCAAAGAGACAATGGGAGCAATGCTAGCACAAGAAGTAGAAGACAAAGAAAATGCGATCTACTATCTAAGAAAAAAGATGCTTAAGTATGAAGTAAGCTATACACCACTTAAGAAATTGTGCCTCGCATTGGTGTGGGCCACAACCAAGTTAAGACATTACATGCTCGTGGATACAGTCTTTGTGGTTTCCCGATTAGATCCACTCAAGTATTTATTCGAGAAATCTACACTCAATGGGCGCATATCAAGATGGATAGTCAACTTAGCCCAGTTCAATGTCAGGTTCATGCCACAAAAAGCTATCAAAGGATATGTGGTTTCGGATTTTCTAGCAGACTTTCCAATAGAGGATTCGACGCCAGTACACGATAATGAATTTCCAGACGAAGACTTGATGGTCACGGAAGATGATACTTGGACCTTGTACTTTGATGGAGCCTCAAACCAAAAGGGATGTGGCGTTGGAGTATTAATAGTATCACTTAAGGAAGAGCATGTTCCAATCTCTATAAAGCTTGATTTCAACGTTACCAACAACGCTGCTGAATACGAAGCATGCGTGGCAGGCCTTGAAACAGATTTGGCATTGGGAGTAAAAAAATTACGAATATTCGGAGACTCTTCATTGATAATCAATCAAATCTCTAAAAGATGGAAAGTAATTAAGGAGCGAATGTCTAACCCCTTACCAAACTTACCTTGAAACCCTCACTAATCAGTTAGAGAAGGTGGAATACACATATCTACCTAGAGAAGAAAATCAATTTGCTGATGCCTCGGCAAGACTAACCTCAATGGTTAGGATTCCTACGGAAATCGAGCAAATGCCTCTAACTATAGAAAAAAGGCATAAACCGGCTTATATTCAAGCCATAGAAGATGATGAAGTGATCCAAGAAGAAGAAGAAGAAGAAGAAGAGGAACCGTGGTACACGAATATACTCAACTATGTCACCAAAGGAGAATACCCTCCCCATGCTGATAAAAGAGCAAAACGAGCATTGAGACTCATGGCTTCCCAATACGTACTCATAGACAACGAATTGCATAAAAGGGTACCTAAGGGTCGAGCTCTCTTATGTGTAGGAAAAAAGGATTCTTAAAGATCAATGAGGGACACGAAGGAATTTGTAGAACTCACGTAAATGGAAAAATTCTAGTCCAAAAGATAATGTGAGAAGGATACTATTGCACTACCATGAATAGGGATTGTCATCAATACATAAAAAGATGCCTTAAGTGCCAAATCTACGCCAATTTACAACATGTTCCTCCATCTCTACTCTACACCTACACTTCGCCATTGCCATTCTCTACATGGGGAATTGACATCATTGGCAAACTCACTCCCCCAGGAACATGAGGTCACGAATATATTTTAGTGGCAATTGATTACTTCACAAAGTGGGTCGAATCACAATCATACGCTAGACTCACTGCAAAACAGTTACCACACTCTTTATCGAAAAAAATATTATTTGTCGATATGGAGTCCCACATGAAATGATAAGTGACAATGGAACTCACTTTCAAGCCGAGTGTGAAGAATTTCTACAAAAATATGGTATTCAACATCATCATTTTTCTCCTTATAGACCTCAGGCAAATGGAGCAGTCGAAGCGGCTAATAAAAATTTGAAGACAATCATCGAGAAAATGACGGAAAATTACAAGGATTGGCATGACAAACTCCACTTCGCATTGTGGGGTTATCGCACGTCAATTCGCACATCAACAGGAAATACGCCATTTTCCCTGGTTTATGGAATGGATGCCGTACAACCTATAGAGCTAGAGATATCATCTCTACGCATTGCATTAGAAAGCAAACTCGATGAAGTTGAATGGACTAGAGCGAGATATTAGGAGCTAATTCTACTTGATGAAAAACGACTAGAAGCTCTACATCATACTCAATGCTACCAAACTCTATGGCTAGGCATTTTAATAAGAAGGTCAAGACAAGAAACATCAAAGTAGGAGATTTGGTGTTAAAAGCATTAAGGAAAAATGTTTTAGATCCAAGGGGAAAATTTAGGCCTAATTGGTCTAGACCCTATATTGTCAAAACAATCCTATTAGGAGGTGCGGCAAAATTAACTGATATGGATGGCAATGAGTTCTCAAACATGACAAATCTTGACCAACTTAAAAATTACTACCCATAATTACTTGAGTAGGACACTCAAGTGAGCTACGTTTGGCCTGATTCCTTAAGAAAGGATACGTAGGCAACCCTTTACGGGTGCGGACACTTTTATTTTTTTAAACCTCGCATCCCAGACTTAGTAAAAAATTTTGACAGAAAATCGACGAAACATCGGCATCACAGAAAAAATTCTGGCGCCAGCCGATGAACCTTAGCGCCAAACGACGATCTCTGTCGCTTGACGCTAGACTGCCGCAGCGGGTGCCAGACGTAAAATCACGGCGCCACTTTTTTGGAAAGTACCTGGGAATATTTCGGTGTTTTTCGGAAAATTTCCGACTTCCGTACTCGAAAATTTTCTGGAAATTTAAATTTTCAATTTTTATTGCTTTAATAAAATTAAAATTAAAGGAGATAATTTAATTAAAAACTGTAATTTCATTAATAAAATAAACTAACAATTACATTATTGATGGAATTTAAATAAATCTCAAATAAATTAACTTTGAATTTTAAACTAAGTCTAATAATTGAAAGTTAAGCAATGCTTTAATCTTTTTTATCTTTCTTTGCTCTCTTCCAATTTTTATCTGCATCTTCTTCTTCATCCATGACTTTAGCTAGTAGGCATACTTTAGAGGACCTACATTCAATCTTGGAGTAAATAGTGAAGTTAGTAAAACTTTTAGATACTAGAGACATGATTATTATTATTTTATTCAAGAGCTAAGGTTATATTTAATCTGCTGAATTTATGAAGAAAATCGGCTGGGCAGGGGGCTATTTATGCACAAAATCGGCGCAGTTTTAATTCGAAAAGGATTCGGAGTCAGCGCTCATTAGCGCCGGACGCCAGACATTGGCGCCAGACGCTAGAGCCTGGCGCCAAGCGCTAAGAGTTAGCGTCTGGCGCTAACTCAAAATGCGTGGCGCCAGATGGCGCTGACCTGTCTTATCATATGAGCTTTTCAAAACCGCGTTTTTTGCCTGATTCGAGTCTGACCAACGACTTTACGGTCTTTTATTCTTTTTATATCCTTTTTCTAAAATATATTTTTTCCTTCTTCTTAATTAATATATCAATCATATTAATTATATTATTTTTTGGATTTTATTTAGACCTAACTTTTAAGTTTTTATAAATCCAATATTTTTATTTTTTCATTTTTTCTTTTGGGGGAGAAAGTCGGACACCCTCCATCAATAATAAAAATGAAGGATTTTTTGCGCAAAATTAATTACCAACAATTCTTTGCACACACAAACATACATATAAAAATATGAAAAAATAATAGATTAATAAACTCATAGGTAGTATGTATATACAAACATGTCTAAATAATGAGTTTAATAAAGGAAAAGTTCTATAGAAAGTCAAAATAAATAAAAAGCACAGGATTAAACTACGGCGCCGGAGGACGTACACCCATCATCTCATAAAACTGCGCCGTACGAGGAGTAACCTCTCCACCAGCTCCAGCTCCATCTCCGGTCTCCTCGGGAGGTGGAAAACGAAGCATAGGACCTGTCCACCAAAGATCAACCTGAGGCTGAGGCTGCGGAGGCTGCTGCGATGACGAGCCGACCTTATACGTCCCACCACCTCTAAGAGCCGAGGTAGCCTCTTCCTGGCCTACCGGCGCAACATCTGCACCCTCACATGAAGAGCCCGAGCCTTCCACCGCCTCGGTCCGGGCAGCCTCAGAACGACCACCCCGACCGCCAGAACCAGTACGGCGACGTCTCGAGCTAGACCTCGTCGGCTCTCTCCACACCTCAGGTCTCGTACGGGTACGAGAAGGAATGGGCTGACCCTGCAAGAAGAAATTAAGTTAGAAACAAGCTAAAATAGAAGCAATAATGCAAAAATAATAAAGGAAACTACCTCTTGAACGGCGTCGTCGCGATGACATGTAGCCACATTCCTCATTCGAATGAGCTGGCTCAGGAAGGCATCTATGCACTGTGCCATCGCCGTGACCACCTCGCACAAGAACTGTCAAGGAAATAAGGTCAGTAATAATGCATAACATATATGGACAAAATTTGCAAATAAATAAGCTTACCCGAGTCTGGTGACGAGGGATTGACCGCTCCACGAAGCGCTCACCCTTAGGAGCCGGAGGAATCATCTTCTCGATCGGCCCGTATGTCCCCTAATAATGGATGGACATACAAGGTGGCACGAACTCAATAGGTCCAGCCTGACAAAAGAAAATCGGAGTCAGTAAAACATTACTTGGGGGCTACTTAATGAAAGGTAAAAGCTAAAAATCATACCGCCACCTCCTCAGCCAGTACAGGTACTGGAGCTAACAACAGCAGTAGCTCCTCCTCATAGCACCGCCCAGGGATCGTATAAGATCGCCAAGGGGTACCAACTCTCTCTGACATGCTCACCAACCTCGCGGCGTTGAACATGTGACGCGGTGGAGGAGTAGGAACGACAAAAGTGTCCGAGGAATGCTGAATAGCAACCCTCTCTTTAAAGTATGCAATCACTCCATATGTCCCCAAGAAGTAGCGACGCTTAGCAGTATACTGCGCGGCTAACCTAGGGACAGTCAAGTCGACCCACGGCCGGTACAACACGTCAGGCTCCTACAAAGAATGCCTATCAGATGAAAATCTATCAAAGGTAATGCAAAGTGTTCAAATATATAAAATAACCGTAACGAGATGATCCGATCTCAGACATAAGCAGTAGACATCCCAGCACGGCGGCTTCCCCAGGAGGCACTCACAAGAAACCTGCGCGGCGACGGTCTTGCCGGCGCAACCGAGGGAAAGTACTCGTAGAACCAGATCTACAAACGACAAAAAGCATCAGCAAGTGCTAACTAAAGCTTAGAGCTAAACTTTAAAGGGAGATAAAGTATGCCTCTACGACTCTCCAAAAGACGGATAGAGCGACGTTCCCCGTGAAGGACCGGTGTCGACACGAGTCTCGTAACGCTCGAATGAAGTCAGCATAGGCCAAGCTGGCCTAGTCATAAGTCCCGATCAAGTGTAGATCATGGACAGCAGGTAGGTAGTAAAGCAACACTCTACTACCCTTGTTAGGGGAGAACGTCCCTGACAGTAAAATAGCACAAAGATGCGCACCCTCTGCTCTCGGGTGGTCGCATCGTCATTGAAAGCCGCTGTTAGAGTTGAACGGCGAATCCCCTTGGCGCTGAACTGAGTCGACTCTACCTCAGCACGAGCCCGAACAGCAATCGGACCCAACAGCTCATCGACCACATGGGAAAAGACGCCGATCTCGTTGTTTAACGGCAGCGCAACAGAGCTAAACTCCAGCCCCGTAATGAGACTAACGGGGTGACCATCATCTCACCCCAAGGAAAGTGGAAAGTGTTGGTGGTGTCCAAAAAGAACTCCACCAGAGCAAGAACCACGTGATGACCCCCGCTAGAGGCAATCATGGCCTCTGAGGTCTCAAAAAGCGCCGCCAGTCCGCAAGACTTCTAGAGAAGTCTCACCTCTCCGTCATTACCGATGTACATCTTGTATAGATTGCCCAAGGTGTCGCAACCTGAACCGTGGCAGCGCGTCCTACCAACCGTGATCCCCCGTCGCACCCTCTCAGAAATGTGGTGGACGGGAGAAAAGTACAGAGTCCGCTCATCCTACTCAAGGAGAGGACCGAGAGAAGTGGACGGGTCGGCGTCATCCTTTACGGGCTCATGCTCGCGTCGTACGTCTCGGGATCGTGAACCTGAACCTCGCTGTCTAGCCATGCTACATTGTGAAAAATCATCATAAATTAAGGTTCTATAGTATCTAAGGTTTTCCTAGCCACATGATACTATGTTCGAAAAAAAAACAGAGTACGTAGTACTAAAATAGAGCACAAATTCAAATTGAGCATATACGGAATTTTTCAAGCATTCAAACATTTTCTTGCAATACTATAGTAATTATTGTGACAAATTGGACAAGAATTGCTAGCAAAAACATCAAGAACAAGCCACATTGTCTTCCCGACCTTAAGAGGTCCATCAATGGTGATTCGTTCGTTTCTTCACCAAATTGAGTCAAACAAGTCTCAAATTACTCCCAAGGCAATATATAAACATAATCAAGAAATTTCATGGCATAAAATTTGATAAACAAAGAGAATTAAGCAACATAAGTTTCGAATTTTCAAGAAATTCTTGAACAAACATATGCAAAATTCATTAAAACCGGAGTGAGTTTGGAAAAAACTTACATAGATCTGGAAAATGGGTAGAATAAGCTTTGATTTGCGACAAATTTGAGCGAATTCGGTTGAGAAACGAGCAAGAACAAGTGAATTGAAGTTCTGAGCGAATTCTCGAGCAAAAAACGAACAACAGCAGCGAAAATGAAGAAGAAAGGGGTATTTATGGAAAACCCTACTCTAGCGCCAAGCGACAGGCGTTGGCGCCACACGATAAGGCTTAGCGCCTGGTGCTAGTGCCAGCGTCTGGCGCTAGATCCATATGCGTGGCGCCAGCAATATTTCAGCGGCGACAGACTGTTCAACCACTCAGTGCGGTTGTTCCAACCTCTTGCAACACATTTTGGGTTCCTTAGTACTCTAGTTAGCCTCTCTAAGAAATTTGACATGATTTAGTAATCGGCTTGATTACAATTACATAAAGTGATCGACCTGATGAATGATTGTCTCACTTAGCTTAAAGCGCCTAAACATTGGCTCATCGCAAAGCACCGACATACTGATTCATACAGCAGAAGGTACCGACATACTGGTTCAAATTCAGCCAAAAGCACCGACATACAGGTTCAAAAGCAGCAAAAACGCCGACGTACATGCATAGCGGAAGCAAATCTCAAGCGAGCTTTTAAAGATCGACAAGCGTGGGTCTTCGGTAATTTTCCTCGGAATATTATCGCAACTAATGAGAATAGATTCAAGCTAGGATATCTTTGGCAGCGTTCCCTAGCTTGCGGAGAGTTATCACAAACAATTGGAGGAGATTTCAACGGAAGTTGTCTTCGATCGTGTTCCCTGGCTTACGGAAGATGGTCACAAGTGCTAGAAGGTCGTTTCAAGCGAAGCAATCTTCCATGGGGTTCTCTAGCCTTATATGCGGCCCAATGATCTAGAGGAGGGCCTAATATGGATTTATCATTCCTAATGCAATTAGGAAAGGTTTTAGTCTTCTAGATTCTTCTAGAAGGTTCTTTTCATTCCTAATTCAATTAGCATTGATAAATTGACTTTTGTTGACTTTTGGGAGTTTTAATCAGAATAAAAGAGTGTTTTTAAGGAAAATACGATTTTTTCGTTCTGTACGGTTAAATTTTATCTGAATTTAGAAAACGCGTGCAAGAATTAATTAGCGCCTAATGCCAGACATTAGCGCTAATGGTCAGCGTCTGGCGCTAACTTGTTTTTTCCTCGTCAAAACTCTGATTTGTTTTTCTATCATTTTTGTTGATTTACTCTATAAATAGCCTCTTAAAATCTCCGTTTTTTATCATCTACAATCATCATATATCAACAACTCTCTAATTCTCTTCTCTCTCTAAAGCTAAAGCTTATTTTTTTCTCTCTCTTTTTTCTAAACTAGCCTTTTTACAAACAAAATTCCGCATTCACAAGACTTAGAAGCATCTAGCCAAGTTCGAAGTTGCCTTCGCCCTAGACGTGAAAGGTTTTAATTTCTGAGGGTTTGGTCCCAAATATCTATTTCAATTATTTAATTTAATTGTTTTTATTATTATTTTCCTTGAAGTTACTAACACGTGTATTTTGTTATTAGAAAGAGGTACGAGGCATCCAAGTAAGTGCTTTAATTGATTTTAATTGATATTATGATGTAGAAATCATGTTTAGGTTGTTATTATGATTCCTAGTGTCATGTCAGGTTGTTTTGATCTTCCTAGTATCATGTATAGGGTAACTTTAATATCAAGTATGATTAAAAGTATGATGCTTCTTATTTTATTTCCTAATATTCATGTTAGTATCATGTTAGGGCTAAATATTTTATCTTTGATGTTTAGTGACATGCTAGGGTTTGTTATTAATCATGTTAGTATCCTGCCTAGGATCTTGCTATTATTATGCTTTAACATGATTATGATTTATGATTACAGTTTCATTATTGATGATGATTATTATTTTGCTTGATATAAATTATTTATTGTTATTGCTTGATCACGCCTTTTATGCATGTTTAAAGGGAATTGGTACTTGTAATCACGCTTAATAAGATAATTGATAATCTTGTTTAGGGTTAATATGATTATAATTCAAGTGATTGCCAATAATAGATTTATTTGTGCATTAATATTCAACTAACATAGATAAACAGGTTTAGGGTAAACCTATTGATTGCATGTTAGTCAGAAAGCGCACATGAATACGATCAGAATAAAGTAGAGGCCTATTATTAGGGCAGGTTCAATCTCTTTTAGGTTGGTTTTGTACCATCATCCCCGAACTACCATTCATGGTTCCAGACCTATTGGAGTCGACGATCTCCTGGATCGTTAAGGGGTGTAACCTTCACCCCGTGAACGGTTTACAAGTTCCTAAAACTTGTTGGCGACTCTTTTGCTCTATCTTCTTTCCCTTTGGACGCCAGCGTACTTTAGTGTATGATCACAGTGGGGTTCAAGCTAGGGATAATGCTTGAAATATTCCCTACACCGTGACACGGTGTATTTAACCGTCACACGACATCTGTTTCGAGACACGGTGTTACTTTTTCTGCTGCAAAAGTTACGCATGCTCGAAATTCGCGCCGTTTAACCGGTTTGTTGATTCGCCACGTATGTGTTTACCATGACACGAGAAATTAATCCGTGTCACGGCATTTTGCTTCCCTTTAAATTTCGAATTTTCGACCTCCTCTTCATTTTAGTTCCATCTTCTTGCTATTTGGGGCTCGAATTCTTTGCTGCCGCGGTTCTTAGGGTTTATCTCACCCGTTTCTTCACCATTTTCGCTCAAATTTGTTACAAGCTTCCTAATTTTTAAATTTCTACAAGGATCTATGTAAGTTCCTTTGCCTTTTGTCTCAAATTTCGTTGTAAATGAGCAATTTTCATGTAAAAACCCTAGAAAAATCAAATAGGGTATTTATGATTTTGAGGTTTACTGTCAAAATTCTTGTCATAAATTAGCTTGTATATGAATGTATGTTGGTTTGTGAGAAATTTGAGACCAAGTTTGCATGTGTGAATATGCTTGGTAATCATAGGAAGTGGGAATTGACATATACGATTAGGGACAAGGAAAGTAGGGAACCGCCAACAAGTTTATAAGGAACTTGTAAACCGTTCACGGATTATATAAAGGCAACCACGATTAAGGGACAACGATAGGAAACAACAATTGACCCGTGAAAGTTACATCCCTTTCATAATCCATGAGAATAATAACTCCATATGGTTCGGAACCTCGAAAGGAGGATCGGGGATGATGGTACGAAGTTAGTCATGGAGTCACATTTGCCCGTATTGGCCTCTATTCGATTCTTATTGTGAAAAGTGATTCCTGTGATCTCAAAGGCATGCAAACAAAGATTCAATTCACTCCAAACTATTATTATGCTAAATTGGTTGAATATTAATGCAACACATAATTCTAAAATATTGTAATCACTTGAATTAATAACAAGATTAAAAAGGAACCTAAACCACTCGTCCAAATTATCTTATTAGGCGTGATTTTCAATTACATATTCCCTTTAACATGAAATATGGTGATCAGAAATAATAATAGAACAAAAATTAATAATGGAAGCAATTTTACAATAATAGCGTTAGTCAAATCAAATATAAAATAACCTAATCATGATGCTAGCAATATTAAAATAAAATAAGAGTAATTAAATTAATTAATTACTCACATTCCGCGTGTTCCTTAAAATTGCTACATCATGAATAAATTGTTAGTAACTTCAATAAAAAAAATATAAATCAAATTGAAAGAATTAAATTAAATAAAAAGTAGAGTTGATTTGGTCCAAACCCTAAGTTAATTATACCTTTCACGCCTTGGTTTAAGGATGGAACCTCAGGTCAAGTATGGACTCCTTGGAGTGCTTAAGGGAAGAATGGTGTAATTAGGAATATAGGTTTAAGTCTTAGAATATGGGAGAAAGAGAGAGAAAAGAATGATTTTTGGTGTAAAAGAGAGAAAGAGAGAAGGATTTGGTGCCCCGAACTGCAGAATTGAGGGTCTTATTTATAGGGAAAATGAGCAGAGGGAACACACGGAACCCTAAAAAGATAAAAACCCCTAAAAATTAACACCGCAAAATGGCAAAGAACACCGTGACACGGTGCCAGGCACCATCAGACGGGGCACACTCCCGTGACACGGTGGCAAACAGTGCGACGCGGGAAATATTTGACCTACGGGAAGTGAAAACACGTGAAGGGTTTACGCGGAAAAGACACGAGAAAATTCCGTAACACGGAACTCGTAACGTGACACGGAAGCGTCCACCGTGGCATGGTACACTACACCGTGTCACGGTATGGGAAAACGCGGAAATTACACGGAAAAAGCACAGTGACACGATGAGAAATAGCGTGGCACGACAACAGGTACCGTGCCACAGTGGAATTTGACGCAAAAAAGCTTTGAAAATAGCACCGTGACACGATGTTCAGTACCGTGTCACGGCACCAGGCACCGTGCAAAGTCATCAGGTGCCGTGATACGGTGCTTTTGCACTGTGCGCGGTGATTCTAGTTTTTTACCCGTTTTTAAAATACTCATAACTTTTGATCCGTGACTTGGACTAAGGCATATAATATATCATTGGAAATATTATCAAGTATACTTTCTAACCCAATTAAAATCAGATCAAAGTGATTTTTAGATTTTAATATATGGCCGTTTTTGTAGAAGGTTGTCGGTTTTGGGCCGAGTTTAGTGTTTTGCTCATATCTTTTTCGTTATAGCTCGGAATTGGGCTTATAATATATGGTTGGAAATCTTATTTCAAGTCCTATCCAAACCAATAATAATTGGACCAAAATTATAGGACCAAAAAAATCAATTTCTCTCGGTTTTGCGATGTGGACACGAAAAGTGGATAACAAGTTATGGTTTAGGGAAATGAGATAGGAAATGGATTGATTTATGAAATGTATTGGATAGAAAATATATTCAAGCACTCCAAAGATTAAATACTCAACCCGAACAATAATGGCGGTGAATGGTGTTCATCATCGGGTTTTGTTTTGGGGAGACATTTTTAGGTGTCTACAGAAGCCCCCACTTTGACCAAGTTTGTAGAAACGTCAGTTTCAAAAACGATAGTCGAAGTTGTCGATAGGGACGGAGAATGATTTAAGACGTTCTGCGATCCTAAATCACTCTGTATACGCCGATACCTGGAGAAAAATGTTAGTTCCACAGATAAATGAGTAATGGAATATAATGCTTATCTGACACCAGTGTATCGGTGACAAATGAGTTTGGTAGCTTCCTATGCTTGAAGGAATCCACCGAATGACGTTTTGTTGAAATACTTTCCATGCCATAGGAAAGTCGACTGATGAGTTTGGTAGCTTTCTAAGCCTGAAGAAATCTACCGGATGATACTTTCCATGCTTGAGGAAAGTCAACATATGAATTTAGTGGCTTTCTATGCTTGAAGAAATCAACCAGATAATACTTTCCATGCTTGACGAAAGTCGACATATGAATTTGGCGGCTTTCTATGCTTGAAGAAATCCACCATATGACACTTTCCATGCTTGACGAAAGACTTGTCTGATTTTGGCAGGTTCGATTGTCCCCGAACGTGGGTTGTAGTTGGTTCGCTTGTCCCCGAACGTGGGCTGTAAATGGTTCGCTTGTCCCCAAACGTGGGCTGTAGATGGTTCGCTTGTCCCTAAACGTGGGCTGTAGATGGTTCGCTTGTCCCCGAACGTGGGCTGTAAATGGTCCTCTTGTCCCCGGATGTGGGCTTTAGATGGTCCGCTTGTCCCCGAACGTGGGCTGCAGATGGTCCGCTTGTCCCCGGACGTGGGTTGTAATTAAGACCTGCAAAATAAAATTTGCCAAGGGACTCGTACAGGCTATGATTAACTTGACCAACTGAATTGACCAAGCTTTGACTTGACATGACAAGACATGTGTATGACTTGTGATTGTGTGTGTATAAGTATGATTTAAATGTATGAGCAAACACAAGCAATCAACAATGCAAAAAGCAAAAAATTTCCATCATTTTTGTTATGAGATGAGTGGAGGGTACCGAATTTCGCCCAAAAAAAGAAAGACGTGAAAAATGAAATTTTATTTTCTAACTTCCCTCGATAAAAAATTCTGAAAAAGTTTTTGAACTTCCCTTAAAGAAAATAATGAAAAAGGGAAGAAGTTTTGAACTTCCTCCTTGAGCAAGACGAAATGAATTGCAGGAATTGAATTGCTTTTCTTGAAGATAATGTATGCATGATGCATGTTCTTAGGCTAGGAGGCTAAGGACAGTAACATCATGTGATACAATCACTGGTAGAAAAATACAAAAAGGCAACCCCCTAATGGCACCGGTTCAAGCCAAACCGGTGCCAAAAACCGGCCCAAAATTGGGCGGGATTTATACATTGATAAAAGGCACCGGTTCAACTCAAACCGGTGCCAAAAATAATAAAAAGCACTGGTTTGAACCGGTGCCTTTGTGAATCGGTGTTTTTTTTTTAAAAAAAAATAACCGGCCCTTTTCTCTCCTTTCTTCCCCCTTCCTTTCTTCCTCCTTTCCTTATTCATTTTTTTTCCTTTTCCCTCCACGAACAGTACTGTTTCATTCGACTCAAACCCAGAAAACCCGAACCTAGCCTCCGTCCCCTCCTTTTCCTTCCACCACTGCTGCCACCTTGAAAACCACCTTGGCTCCTCTTCTCTGCTGTTTATCTGAAGCCACGCCTCCAAATTAAGGGTCCGTCCTCTGCTGTTCTCCTCTTCTCTTATCCTCTTCTCTTCTTAGCTCGTGTCCTCTGCTGTTCGAAGACGCCGCGCCGCCGCCCTGAACGTCGCCGCCGCGCCACCGCACCACCTTCCACGGATGCTCCTCCATCTCTGCTGTTCGAAGAAGCCGCGCCTCCAGACCTAGCCTCCGTCCTCGATCTGATGTTCTCCTCTTCTCTTCTCCTTTTCTCTTCTTTGCTCGTGTCCTCTGGGGCTGTTCGAAGACGCCGCGCCGCCGCCCTGAACGTCGCCGCCGCGCCACCGCACCACCTTCCACGGCTGCACCACCTTCCACGGCTGTTCTAGGTTTAATTTTTTTTTCTTCATTCACAATTATTTTATCAATTAAGTACTTTTATTAATTTCTTTTGCTTGTTGAAGAATTGTTAAGCAAATTAAAATTTAGGTTTAAATATAATTTTACTTCAATTTTTAGCAATTTTTGGTTTTTTTATTGGGAATCTGTGAAATTATTACAAATTAGTCAAGTTTGAAACTCAATTAGTTGGATTTTATTATGTTTTAATGGTTAATTTAATGTGTTTTGGTGGATAATTTTGAAATAATTATAGAATATATATTAACCTTGGTACTTAAATAGGTGAAATTTGGTATGTTACTTTTAATGGTTAATTTGAAGTTGTTTTGATGGATTATTTTGAATAAGTTAGAGATTAGTGAACTTTGTTATTAAATTAGTTGAATTTTGGAATGTTTAAATGGTTAATATTAAGTAGTTTTGATGGGTATATTTGAATAAATTTGAGATTAGTAACCTTTCTTGTTACTAAAGTAGATGAATTTTGGAATGGGTGAATGGTTACTTTTAAGTTGTTTTAATGGGTAATTTTGAAAAATTAGAGATTAGTAACCTTGTTAGTTAATTTTGAATAAATTAGATGAATTAAAGTAGTGAATACATTGTTTAGCAATTGTTAGTTCGATGAATGGTGTGTTTTAGCTTATAAATAAATTAGTGAATTGACAAGTTATGAGAAAGAAATAGTACATACCTAATATTTAACCTAATTTTTGTTTAATGTTTTTTTTAATAGATTTGTGAATTGAAGCACGAGTTTTTTTAGCTTGAGGACTACATATTGAGCTCAAGTGGGTAGTTGCTATATTGGTATGACTTATAAACTTTACTTAGCTATATTTCTTTCTATTTATCCATTTAATAAATGTTTATTTATGAAATTGCAACTTGTGTATTGTTTAATTGCAAATAAATAGAACAATATATAGAATACATGCATCATCATATGCCTAGATACCCGTTCAAGGATTTCTCATTAGGAGAAAGTCTTGAATAGTCCCCGGTTGGGACTGTTCTTGAATGTGTACTCTCACTTAGGTGGTGAATGTATGTTTTCTTTTCGATTTTAAGGAACATCTTGGCTTACCATTTCCTCACTATGTTCTCAGGGTACATATGTGGGTAATTATTTATCTACATCGTGTACTTGGAGAACTAGGGGGAAATGCTGCCGGATTTTCCTTAAAATTGGAAAGTTGACATACATTCACTAGTGAGAGTAGACATTCAAGGATGGGTTAGGTTGGAGTGATAAGGACCCTTTGGAAACATGCATTTTTTCACTATATGAATGGTAAATTCACGTTTTGTACTTGACTTTGATTTACATAAAATATGTAGCACTTACACATTATAAATTATATGGTGCTATATATGTTTAGAGACAATTTACTAAATGGAGAAGGATCGTGATTGGATGTATGGTAGACGCGATACATTGGAATTTTGGAATGGGGTTCAAGAGTTTTGCGAGAGGGCTTTATCTTATCAACGCAAACTGGGTGGCAAAGGCCTTTATTGTCCTTGTGTTGATTGTAACAATGTGAATGTGGTCGATAGTGTTAAAATCATTAGAGATCATGTATTATGTCGTGGGTTTAGGCAATTATACCATGTGTGGATTTGGCACGGAGAAAGTGGAGAGTACAGTGGGGATCTTGATTGGAATGATGTGCGTGTTAGAAGCAATGAGATTCATGTGGACGAGGAATACGAGAATGATGACTATATTGTTGATAATGGTGAGGATGGAGCCGATGATGATCAGGCGGATGAGGTTGAGGATGAACAAGTGGATGAGATGTTGCATGGTGTTGAAGGTGAAGTGTTTGAGTTATTATTGGAGGCTTCAAAAAAATCCTTTGTATCCCGGGTGCAAAAAATACTCCAAACTATCGGCCGTGCTAACACTTTTCAACATTAAGTCGAAGCATGGGTGGACGGACATCAATTTTACTTCTTTGTTGACCACATTAAGTGATATGTTGCCTAATGGGAATGAAATTCCTAAATCTTACAATTACGCAAAGAAGCTCATGTGTCCCTTTGGTTTGGAGTATAAGAAGATACATGCATGTCCTATTGACTATATTTTGTATCGAAATGAGTATGAACAACTGCAGGAATGTCCACGATGCAAGCGGTCGCGGTACAAGCGCATGAGTTGCAATCCTGGCACGGAGAGACCTCCTGCTAAGGTGTTGTGGTATCTTCCCATTATTCCAAGGTTTAAGCGTCTGTTCTCAATACCAAAAGACGCTAAAAACTTGAGGTGGCATGCAGAGGGAAGAAAGAAAAACAGAATGCTGAAGCATCCAGCTGACTCTCCACAGTGGAAGAACATTGATTTGAAGTTTGAGGAATTTGGTAATGAAGTAAAAAATTTAAGGCTTGGGTTGTGCACGGACGGGATGAATCCATTTGGCACTCTTAGTACCCAACACAGCAAATGGCCGGTACTTTTAGTGATTTATAATTTGCCTTCTTGGCTGTGCATGAAACGTAAGTATGTAATGCTTTCATTGCTAATAGTTGGTCCTAAGCAACCTGGAAACGACATAGATGTTTACCTTGCGCCGCTTATTGACGACTTGAGAAAGATGTGGGACGAAGGGGTTTCCGTTTTCGATGCTCATCAGAACGAGATGTTCACATAGCGTGCAGCCCTTATGTGGACCATGAATGACTTCCCTACATATGGAAACCTGTGTGGGTACAAGGTCAAAGGGAAAAAAGCATGCCCCATATGTATTGATGACACATCAAGCGTATACCTGACTCATTCTCACAAAGATATCTACCTACGGACTCGAAGGTTCCTTAGGCGTGATCACCCGTACCGTAGGCAGAAAAAGGCTTTCGATGGAACCGTGGAAGAGGATACTGCGCCTAGACCATTGACTGGTGCTGAGATTAGTGCTCGGGTGAAAGGGATACAAACGGTGTTTGGAAAATCAGAAAAAACTATGGTCTCAGCTGCTCTGTTTAAGAAAGAATCAATCTTTTGGAAGCTTCCGTACTAGAAAGAACATGACGTTAGGCATTGTCTTGATGTGATGCATATAGAGAAGAATGTGTGTGATGCTCTTTTGGGGATGCTTATGAATATCCCAGGCAAAACAAAGGACGGAAAGGGTGCATGGTTAGATTTGAAAGAGATGGGGATTCGTCCAGAATTGTGGCCTCAAGAAAAGGTTAGAAAGGGGAAGGAGCCGAGAATAAAAGATGAAAATGTTTCGAAAAAAGGGAAGGAGAAGAGCAAGGGAAAGGGAAAGGCCAAAGATGCGTCAAAGAAGAAAGTTAAGGGTAAAGGGAAGGATGAAAAGAATTATTTACCCCCGGCTTGCTATACATTTTCAAGGGTAGAGAAACGTATGTTTTGTGCATGTCTGTACGGCATTAAGGTTCCATCAGGGTACTCATCTAACTTGAAAAGATTTGTAACCTTAAATGGAGAATTGAAGCTGACAAGTATGAAATCCCATGATTGTCACATTATGATGTAAGTATTCCTACCGATTGCAATCTGTGGTATTCTACCGAAACACGTGAGGGAAGCGATAACAAGCCTTTGTTCGTTTTTCAATACAATTTGTAGCAAAGTTTTTTATCCTTGTACACTAGATGCTTTGCAAGCAGATGTGGTTGTGACTTTGTGCAAATTTGAGATGTATTTCCCACCCTCATTTTTTGACATAATGGTTCATCTGGTTCTTCATTTGGTGCGTGAGATTAAGTTGTGCGGTCCAGTGTTCATGAGGTACATTACAAGATAAAGTACGAAACCGGGCTCACCCTGAAGGAGTCACATTCGCCCGTATTGGCCTCTACAAGATTCTTATTCTGAAAAGTAATTCCTGGAGTCACATTCGCCCGTATTGGCCTCTACTCGATTCTTATTGTGAAAAGTGATTCCTGCGATCTCAAAGGCATGCAAACAAAGATTTAATTCACTCCAAACTATTATTATGCTAAATTGGTTGAATATTAATGCAACATATAATTCTAAAATATTGTGATCACTTGAATTAATAACAAGGTTAAAAAAGGAACTTAAACCGGTCGTCCAAATTATCTTATTAGGCGTGATTTTCAATTACATATTCCCTTTAACATGCAATATGGTGATCAGAAATAATAATAGAACAAACATAAATATCGGAAGAAATTTTACAATAATAGCGTTAGTCAAATCAAATATAAAATAACCTAATCATGATGCTAGCAATATTAAAATAAAATAAGAGTAATTAAATTAATTAATTACTCACATTCCGCGCGTTCCTTAAAATTGTTATATCATGAATAAATTGTTAGTAATTTCAATAAAAAAATATAAATCAAATTGAAACAATTAAATTAAATAAAAAGTAGAGTTGATTTGGTCCAAACCCTTAGTTAATTATACCTTTCACACCTTGGTTTAAGGACGGAACCTCGGGTCAAGTATGGACTCCTTGGAGTGCTTAAGGGAAGTATGGTGTAATTAGGAATGTAGTTTTAAGGCTTAAAATATGGGAGGGAGAGAGAAGAGAATGATTTTTGGTGTAAAAGAGAGAAAGAGAGAAGGATTTGATAACCCAAACTGCAGAAATGAGGGTCTTATTTATAGGGAAAATGAGTAGAGGGAACACACAGAACCCTAAAAAGATAAAAAAAAAAAAAAAAAAAAACCCTAAAAATTAACACCGTAACATGGCAGAGAACACCGTGACACGGTGCCAAGCACCGTCAGACGGGTCACATTCCCGTGACACGGTGGAAAACAGTGCGACGTCGGAAATATTTGACCTACGGGATGTGAAAACGCGTGAAGGGTTTACGCGGAAAAGACAAGAGAAAATTCTGTAACACGGCACACGTACCGTGACATGGAAGAGTCCACCATGGTACGGTACAGTACACCGTGTCACGGTATGGGAAAACGCGGAAATTACACCGAAAAAGCACCGTGACACGGTGAGAAATACCGTGTCACGGCAACAGGTACCGTGCCACGATGGAATTTGACGCAAAAAAGCTTCGAAAATAGCACCGTCACGCGATGTTCAGTACTGTGTCACGGCACCAGGGACCGTGCCACGTCATCAGGCGCCGTGACACGGTGCTTTTGCACTGTGCGCTGTGATTATACTTTTTTACCCGTTTTTAAAATCATCATAACTTTTGATCCGTAACTCGGAATAAGGCATATAATATTTCATTGGAAATATTATCAAGTCTACTTTCCAACCCAATAAAAATCAGATCAAAATGATTTTTAGATTTTAATATATGGCCGTTTTAGTAGAAGGTTGTCGGTTTTGGGCCGAGTTTAGTGTTTTGCTCATATCGTTTTCGTTATAGCTCGGAATTGGGCTTATGATATATGGTTGGAAAGTTTATTTCAAGGCCTATCCAACCAAATAATAATTGGATCAAAATTATAGGACAAAAAATCAGTTTCTCTCGGTTTTGCGATGTGGACACGAAAAGTGGATAACAAGTTATGGTTTAGGGAAATGAGCTAGGAAATGGATTGGTTTATGAAATGTTTTGGATAGAACATAGATTTAAGCACTCCAAAGATTAAATAATCAACCCGACCAATAATGCGGTGAAAGGTGTTCATCATCGGGTTTGGTTTCAGGGAGACAATTTTAGGTGTCTACAGGTACTACTTTGTGCGTGAGTATGTTCTTGTTGTTTCTTTGCATTTGGAATGATGATAGAATTGTTGTAGATCTTGTAAAACATGCTATGATGTGCCGATCTATTGTTTTTGTGCAATTTTGAACATGCTCTATTTTTTGTGTATGTACTACATTGTCATGGAGAACATAGTATCATGCGACTAAGAGAAATGTAGTATGAGTTTGTCATGGAGAAACTAACTACTAGAAATAATTTTATTATTTTGCCAATTTTTTAGCCTTGAGTTAAAATTTTAGCGCATAATAGAAAATGCAAGTTAAAGTAGCTGTTAAGCTGTTTTTTAATAAATAATAAATAACTTAGGAAATGATGCCAAGTATTTAGATTTTTGTCTTTTGTTTGATCGTAATAGCATGCCTAGACAACAAGATCGAGATACACTACAAAAAAATTTATTTATAGAGGCAACACATTGAGGCAAATAGTTTTTCCTAGCCTCTAAAAGATATATTTAGCATCAATAAAACTATGATTGTCCCTAAATGTCATTTTTTGCATTAGTGGTTTATAAGATGCCCCTAAATGTACTTTTTTGTGTCAATGACATTATTTTTGCCTCTAAAAGTTACTTTTAACGTTAGTGAATTCAAACTTGCCTTTAAAAGTTCATTTTTTGCATTAATGAAAATGTAATTGCCTCTAAAAGTTATTTTTAGTAATAATAAATATTATGTTGCTTCTAAAAGTTATTTTTAGTTATAATAAATATTATGTTGCTTTTAAAAGTTATTTGTAATATAATTTAAATTATGGTTGCCTTTACAAAAAATATCGTTGCCCCTAAAAGTTTCTATTTAACATTAAATATTATGGTGCTATTGACAGTTAATTATTCCTTGGAAACATTACATTTGATGTACAATATGTCCCTCAAACACATTCTCAGTCCTCCAATTTTCCTAACCTCTAAAATCAAAAAGTCCCCATTTGATTACAATGTCTCTCGGACTAAATTGAAATAAAAAAATCAAAGTCTTGGCAAAACCAATACAACCTTCTTTAATGATACAAATATACAACCAAAAGAAACCTATTTATTAATTACAGCAACAATTTCACAATCACAACCCAAATACTTTCAAATAAAAGAAATTTAATTAACTTATAAAGAAGCAAAAATTATGTTACTCGTATAATTTTATACCATTGAAAAACCAGGGTGATAGATAACGCACGCATATATTCATCAATTTAGGCACAATAAAATTCTAATACCGACTAGCTTTATCAATTCAGCTTACTTGAACTAGGAATCACCACAACAGAAAAAATAACCTGGCGAGTTGGTTCTTACGAAAAATGAGATAAATAGCACAAAAAAAAAAAACCCCTAAAATTATCTACAAAATTTATTAGTGCAAATTCAAGACCATAAACAACACTAAGATCAACATTAAAAAAAAAATAAAAAATAAAAAAAAACCTTAAAAAAATGTCACACATACAGATCTAACATTGAGGATGAATACTCAATTTTAAAATAAGTTATATATAAATAGCACAATTGTATTCATCAAATTAACCTTAGAATTCGATTGAGATTCATTTGGAAAAAAATAAACTAAGAAAAAAAGAATAATCGAAACAAATTGTATAAAATAACTACAAAATTAATTTTGTTCAACATGGTTATCTAGAATTAATTTATCAAGCAAAGAAAAAAAAATGCGGAGTACAATATGAGTAAATCATATTACCTGTGCATGTGTTTCAGATTGCAATTCTTTTTCTTGATTTGTGATATTATAACTAATGACAACCAGAGTTTTTCCAATATCATCAAATTTAAAAATAAAAACAATGAGAATAATTCTAGGTGTATTAAAGGAATTTGCGAATTGGGTTGAGCAATGACAATTGTGATTCACGAGATTGTGAAATTGTTAATTACAAAAGCAAAAAGGTTTAGGTTGGAAAGTTGAGAGAATAATCCTAAATAATTTTAGTGTTTTGGCGGCAATTAAAAGTGATATTAGCGTCTTAATTAGCCACCAATAATGAATTTCAGCTCAGTTCATTTCAGTTCAGCTCCTTTCAATTCAGTTCAATTCAGCTCTAATTAGTTCATTTCATTTTAGCTCAGTTCAGTAAATGTGAACAGACCCTAAATTAGAACAGCCACTTAGAGTACTTTTTTTAAAAAAAATAAAAATAAAGAGTACTTAGGTAATTAGCTTATAGTTTTGTTATTACAAGCCTTACATATCCCAACAATGCAAAGGATCTTCGTATCCTCCGCCATTATTTCCCCAAAAAGAAATACTTAGTAAAAACCCACCAAATCTTCCAAAGTTATCTTCAATCTCAACAATTAAAAAAAATGAAAAAAAATACTTTTCATAATTATCTTCATGATAATTTTGGCGGAATTTGTTCCAAAATAAGGGAATTTTCGAAACTAAACCAGCCCCAAATTTTGAGAGGGAATTTTTTTTTGTTTTCATCAGTTATTCGCTCCTAAAATTTCCCTAATTTGTGAAATATGTGGTAATATATCCCTTGAATATCTTCTTTACCAAATTTTCCTCCCGTAATTTTACCCTAAACAATTTCAAAAAATTATCATACAGATTGGCAAAGTAAGACGAAGAAAATTACCTATTGGAATTAGCAGCTGAACTTGATTTGTCAGAGTACACATCACTCTCCAAGGTAATTTAATTGTTTAATTATCAATAGAAGTAAAATTTTTAGTGTATTTTTTTGTTATTTTGAATTTAAGGGTATTCTTAATATTTTTAATTGAATTGAGAATTTAGGGTTATTATTATTTTTTTTTTTTTAAGAATGGACTACTTTAATTGTCGAATTGAAATCGAATGCTATGAAATGTATCAACTTTGATGCAATGCTTATTATCTACTATTACACTTAAGGGAAATTTTGAATAATGATTTAAATTTAAAACTTAACAATGTTGAATTTGGTGAAATTAAATATGTATAATAGTGGTTGAATTTGGTAAAATTAAATATGTGTATATTAATGATTTGTGTTAGAAAAAGAAGAGATATAGAAGAATGTACAACATACAACAATGTTTTGTGTTGAAAAAAAGTGAAACGGATGAGTATGCATATCAAAGAGCTTAGCAGTAGTACACATAGGAGGACATGTATTCAAAGGGATTATGTTTGATTAAGAAAATGATCATCCGCACCAAGTAAATACTCCCAGCCCCAATATATAACGATTTACCAATTTGTGAGGCAAATGATGATTTAGCAAGGTCAGAAGAATACATGATATGAGTTGTTATTATATTGTTCAAGGATAATGGCTTTGGTTGCTCACAAAACTTGGTTCGTTGTTTGTACTCTAATTATCATTAATCTATTTAAAGTGCCTTCAGTAAAAGAAAAATACCATATAGCCAATGTATTCTTAAATCATTAACTAATCAATCAAGCATTTTTTTTATCACTTATATATTATCTACTTTTTCTTATAACTTATAAATTATCTATATTATAAAGTCTTGATTGTTTGGTTTATTAATTGTAGTTATGGACTTCGTTTCATTGTTATATTGTGGTATAGTATTGATTATGTAACTGCCATATATGTGCTGTAAGATTGATGAGTTAGAGAAGCTGGAAAGGCAAATTGGTGTTACCCTTTGTGAACTTGAAAGAATTTTCCTCCTTTTTTTGTGATCATGGTACACTTACCCATACACTTTGCAAGTGAAGCTCTGATTGAAGGCCAGTTCATTATCGTTTGATGTACCCCATTGAAAGGTATATAAATTTCATAGTTTTTTTGTGTTTATAATAATAATAATAAATACATATGGAATTTAATAAATTTTCCTTTTTTAACAGGTATCTCGGAAAAATTAAAAGGGTATGTACGTAACAAAGGTCACCCAGAGGGCCATTATCTTTTACAGGAGTGCTTAACATTTTGCTCAAGATATATGTAGGATATAGAGACAAACAAACAAGACGGAATTTATGATGATCGTGACATTTTTCAAACTGATTCCTTACCTATATTTGAGACAAGGGGTAGAGCGTTTGGAAAGGAATGTCCTCGATTATTTACAACAAAGGAATGGGAAGAAGTTCACTATTATGTGTTGAATAATTGTGACGAAGTACAACCATTTATTGAGTAAGTTTAATATATTTTAGCAAGTAGAGTACACATTTAAAGATTAATAATTATAGTAAGAATATATAACTTTGGTAATTTTATATACAGTGAGTACAATCACAATGCTATAACTAACACAAGGATGATTTCTTCTCATAAAAGAGAGTTCATAAAATGGTTCACAGAACAAGTATTTTTATTATTTTTATTAACTAATATTTTTTCTACTTTGAAATATATTGAATGTGCTAAACCTATCATGGCAAATTGATGCTATAATTTCGATAATGTTTTGATAAGCATTCTCTTTCTTTTTATTACTGAGACTTTTTGTTAGTCATGTCATTATTTTAATCTCATGTATGATATTAGAGTGATTATAAACTTCACACTTAACAGGACTAATTCTATATTTGTTGAGTTTATACTATATTGTGTTTATAATATATTGTTAGTGGCCAAATTCTATATTTGTTGAGTTTATAATATATTGTGTTTGAACTGCCATATTGCATTTGTTATTTAGGCTTTATGTATATGCAAATAGAAAAAACAAAATGGTCAAAGCTTCAACATATGCTATTTGTAGTTAGATTATAGTAACTTCATTTTCATTAACAAAAAAATACTTATGAAGATGAGGATGAAGATGAATTTATTGATGAGAATAAGGATGATGAAATGGAAGCAGATGAAGAGGAGTAGTACGTACTACTTTTTTTTAAATAATTGTAAGTTTTAGTGAAATTAATTATCTAATCTTTCTTTTTATTGGGTAATATTTATTTATGATCATTTAACATTTTAATTTACTTATGAATTAATGATTAATACCTACTTTTATTTAATTTTTATTATTGCAGACAGATATATAATTCCATATTTTTACAATGGCAGGAGTTTATACAATGAAGATGGATAGAGATCGAATTCGAAGCAATTGAAGAAAATGATGTCTTTTTTTCAAGCTTATAGTTTGAAATGAAAACTCTTTATTATTTCACATTATAAAATTTTAATAACTAGTCATGTAATTATTTTGTAGCTAAGTTGTTTAATAATAACTTAATTGCAGTATTTAGATTAGTTTTGGTATATTGGAAATTTTGTGGAAAACTACCTATTATAATCCAGAATTTGTGAGAAACTACCTATTAAAAAAAATGTTGTAATTGACTACCCAATTTTTTAAAAATGTTGTAATTTACTACCTTTACGCCGGATTATGAAGGAGTTTGACCAAAATTTTCCGGCGTTGACTTGGTCACGTGACACTTGGTGAAAAAAAAGGGTCATTAAGTGTCACGTGATGGTCACGTGACCAAGTCAACACCGGAGAACTTTGGTCAAACTCCTTCATAATCCGACGTAAGGTAGTAAATTACAACATTTTTCGAAAATTAGGTAGTCAATTACAACATTTTTTTTAATAGGTAGTTTCTCGCAAATTTTGGACTATAATAGGTAGTTTTTCACAAAATTTCCTTATAAATAAAATCATTTAGTGTGATTTAATAAAATCAGCATTGTCAGTCATGTTTTTTTTTGCTTTACTTCTGTTATATTGATATTATAAATGATTTGTACGAAAATTATGTTACAAAATTGGATATTGTATGAATAAATTTCTACATATCTAGAACAAATAATTTACAGGCACATATTATGTATTATGCCTCCAAAAATCACTGACGTCAAACTTTTTAGTTGCATCTAAATATCATTATAGCATTTATATACGACATGCATCTAATTATATTTTGAGACAAAATAGTATGATTGCCCCAAAATGAATATAGTTTTTAGAAGCAAATTTGTATAATGCTCCAAATTATATTTTAATGCAAAATTATATGGTTGCCCCTGATAATATATGGTATTTTGAAACAAACTTTTATAATGCCTCTAATTATATTTAGATGCAAGATTATATGGTTGCCTCTAAATATATGGGTTTTTGAAAGCAATACATTGTATTGCCTCTAAAAGAGGCTTTAGGGGCATGCCATCAATTAGCGACAGACTTATTAGAGGCACTTAATTTGTTGTCTCTAAAAGCAATTAGAGGCTACATTACTATCATTTGAGGCATTTTGTTCTTGCTTCTATAAGTGATTTTTTTTGTAGTGATATTTCTACTCGTGGCCGACGTCAGGATTTCCGAGAGGACGGTCCCACGGTTCCCGAGGATATAGACGATGCCTTGAAGACCGAGCCTCGCCTTTCTACGAGTAGGGGTAGGTGGACTCTACCTTCGTGGACACCAGACAAGTTTGTTTTCTATCGTGAGAACCATATTTCTCACAGTCCGCTTACGAAAATAGTCAATGGTGTGCTTCCCCATAATGGTCAAAGAGCTGGAGACTTGATTCTTTGGCTATACAAGATCATCACAGGGGATCCTACCACCAATCCCTTGTGGGGGTTTGCTAGTTTGGGAGATTTTTATTCAGCAGTTGTGCGATTTCGTAACCCCCGAGGCTGTGGTTCAATAGTCGTCTGAGCGTTGTTGGAGTATTTTTGGGATACTACCAACACTTTCCACTTCGCTTGGGGGGAGATGACAATGACTCCTCTTGATTTCAGCATGATCAGCGGCTTGTGCTTCACTAAGCGGCCTATCCAGCAAATTCCTGACCTCACTTGGGGGGCGAATGAGGTAGCGGAGTTGTTAGGTCCCGTCATTCACCATATCAAGACTCGACCGGTGCCTCGGGGTGGTCTAAGGAGTGGGTGATCAAAGTCGGTTTCTGTTCTTGCCCATGGTTTTGCTATAGCTGAGACAACGCCTGAGCAGCGAGTACAGATCTTCATCTTGATCCTTATTTCTGAGACTCTTTCTTATGATAGGAGTTCTCGTGCGCTTGTTTGTTACCTGCCGTCTCTGACTAGGATTGGTGAGATAGGATCCTTCACTTGGGCTAGTGTGGGGTATGCTAATCTGCTCTCGTCGCCGCGTCATGGCTGGAGGCAGCTGAACGATTAGTCCCCATTCTCTGTCTATGATTAGTGGAGAGTCGTAAAGGTGACGATCTTTTCCTCTTAGACTTTTGCTTTTAGCGGTTTAGCTCATGTGCTTAGAGATTATTGTTGTTGCAGCCGTGGTTTTATGAGTACTTTCAAGGATTAGCCCCACGACGGCGTTGCAAAGCGATCCATGATTTTCCTGTTGGTGCCAGCTCGCGTGACCTAGGCGAGTCACGAGTGGAGTCAGTATCGAGTCTATGAGGGCTGCTACATCGGGGTACCTCTATTGTTGGCGTAAGGTTCGATTTCAAAGTGTACTTTTTCACTTTTGATGTTATTTTTCGGCATTCATTGCTTTCTCTTATGGTTTTTAGGTCCCTGTTGAGATCTAGTATCGACCTAGGGCTGGCATGACCAACCTTCCCAAGGCTTTAGAGCTTTCGGCGTGTCGTACTATCTTCTTTGGTACATCACGTTTTGTTTGGTACCTTGGAGAGCGTGTTATTCATCAGCACATCGTTGATCATTTTTTGGTGCCATTGCATTCACCTAAGTTGATGTTGCACTCACGCTTGTTGGAGGAGCTTCTGAACAGGAGAGAGCGCTATCAGTTTCCTTGGCAGGAGCTCGTGCACATGGACGACGATTATTCTTTAGACTTGAAACTTATGGCTCCTCCGCCCCGTCTTCCCGAGGTTAGTTTTTCTTTTAGATTCTTTATTTTACTAGCCCCTGTTTAAACTGTCGAATAACCTGATTATTTGATCATGTTTTAGAAGAATGTTCGTCGTAGAGGGAAGGTCGATATCCTACCTCATTCCGTTCATTGCTCGGGGCCAATTGGCGTGGTTGAGGAGCATATTGCTGATGCACCGGAGGGTTTTAAACAGGTGCAAGAATCCCTGCTCGATGAGTTCGAGCCGGTAAGCTTTCTGACACATCTTTCATCCTTCTTAATATTTCTTGTTACTGATTTTTTTTCTTTCAAGTTAAGCACTTGGATATGATGGGATTTATGAAGTTGATTTATGCTCTAAAGCATTGTGTCATCAAGCTACGACGCGGTGCGAGTTGTCAGAGTGGTTCAAACGATGTTGATGAGGTATATTCACTTGTTTTCCCATGTTTACCTTTTCTTACACCACTGATATCTTTTCATTTTGTGTCTTTCACGAGCGAGGAAGGCGACGGAGGTCTCGTTCGTGCTCGAGGCATAGAGGCTCGGACGAGGGAGAGCCTAGTTGCTGCAGACAATCCCTTGAGGTTCATTGGCATTCTCAGACACCGTGGCAGCAACCTCAGACTTCTCATCCATTTCAGGGGTTTTAAACTCATTTGCAGCAGCCTCGACCCTCTCAGCCTTTCCAGCACTCTCAGACTTAGCAACCTCAGTCTTCTCAACCATTCTAGCACTTTCAGGCTCAGTGGCAGCATCCTCCATCTTCCCAGTCATTCCAACCTTCACAGCTTGAGTTTAGGCCGATCATTACTCCTCCGGACCAAGGCTTATTTTCGGTTCCATTGTGTGGGACGATGCCTCCACCGACACTTCCTACATCTTGGAGTTAGCTTACGAAGTTTACCAACTAGACACGACTTGCTTTGAGTATGTCTTCTTCTGGAGTTGTCGGGAGTAGTAGGGACACTACTCCTCGTACTCGGATGATGGAGGGTATTTTTGGTCCGCCATTCCATTACTCGCGGTCTTGTGATGATACTGATCCTAATTCTAGATCTGGAGAGTTTAGACCAAGGGTTTTATTATGCTTATTGACACTACTCGTACCATGACTCATCCTTGTACATTTTATTTATGCATTTGACATTTATTTATTCATTGTGTATGTAGTATGTGTGCTTGTTACTATTTGTGTGTGATCGTGTATTTATTAATGATGCAAAAAAAATGTTGTTTTTTCGTAAGTGGAGGGTACCGACCTTCTCCCTAAAAATACAATAAAGAAGAACAGAAAGAAATTTTACAACTTCCCAAAATAAGAATAAAAAAATGGGACAATTTTTTTTATAACTTCCCCAAAAATAAAAAGAAATAAAAAAAATGGGGACAAGTTTTACAACTTCCCCAAAAAAAAAATAAAAAAAAAATGGGACAAGTTTTACAACTTCCCTGGAAAATAAAATAAAATAAAAATAATGGGACAAGTTTTACAACTTCCCCAAATATAAAATAAAACAAAAATAATTAAAAAAAGGGAGAATTTTATTAGGTATAAGGGGTTATTTGGTTGCCTCCATTTGAGAAAGGCATTGGGAAATCATGGGAAGTGAATTTCTATACCGTTGTTTGGTTGACAAAGGGTAAAGAATATGGGGGAATCGACAATTCCTTAGGAAGTTACAATTCCCACAAAATAAGGGAATTCAGTGACCCACCCCCCTAAGGTCACTCACAATTTCCACATATAATTTACAAGTAAATTACATATTTACCCTCATAAAGTGAAGAAAAGGGCGCCTAATTTTTTTCATTTCCCTCATAGTCCTCTATTACTTGACCATGGCAATCCCTTCTCTCTCTCCTTGATTTGGTTCCACCTCCATTTCTTCTCCAACAACACAAAACCAGTAAAGTATGTGAATTCTCTATCTACTACTCTTGTTTTATTACATATTTATATGAAAGTTTAATTTTTTTTAATGGGTATATTTTATGGTAAGTCAGTAAGGCGTAATTGCTTGATTGATTTCAATAAATTCATATGAAGAGATGATTTTTTGCTTGATTCAAAGATTCATGGTCTTTTTTCACCATAATTAATTATATCTTTAAAATGTTGATTCAATTGGGTGTAATTGAATACTCACATTCATCTTAAATTCAGAAGCAATTTAAGTATTTAGTTTTAATTTTGACGGTTTGGGGTTTATATGCATTTAATTTGTATAGAAAATTATTAGATCTAAAGGAACCTATTCACAAAAGAAAGAATTGTTTTTAATATTTATAGCCATTGCAATTTAATTTTTGAAGATTGCAATATACAAGTATGTCGTTAGATACTACAATAGTATGATTGTAAATGAAGTTTTTTTTGTAGTTGCTAAAATTATAGGTCTAAAGCCCATTAAGGTCTTGTTTGATCTACATTCTTGATCTTAGCCCCACTATTTAACATTTGAGTGACACTTTATGAGAGATTATTTATGCTCCTAAACTTACTAGTTTTGTGTTAATATCTTACATAATTATCTACATTGTGCTTACTCTGTACATATTGTATGTAATTATGGCTCGCCTCCGATTACGTAAACAAACAAAGATTGCTACAACCTGTGTTATGATATATAGGCAAATGATGATTATGCTTCTAAAGATGATGATTGAGCTTACGTATCTTCTTACTAGTTTGACTGTTAAGATACCAAAGCCTATAACTTATATATTTGACAATTCCTCTGAAGAAAGATATTATGCTATAATCTTGAATCTTAGGGCAATGATTCAAGGAAGTGACAAAGCATGCTTGGATAATGTTAGAATGGACAGGGATTGTTTTTATAAACTACGTGAGATGCCTCAGAGATGTAGGCATTTCAAGGGAATAAAAATATGATGAGTTTGGAGGAATGTGTTACTTTATTTTTATTTACACTTTCTCATGATACAAAAAATCTAAGAACTCAACTACACTTTACACGGAGTGGAGAGACGATATCAAGACACTTTAACTTAGTTTTAAAACATTTTCTCAAATGTCACCACATCCTATTTAAAAAACCTGAACCGATGACAGAAAACGGCCGCAATGATAGGTGGAATTGGTTTAAGGTATGTTTAACCTTGATATCACATTTACATCAATTTGAAAAAGGAAGAAAATTAGATACAAGTTTAATTAATTGATTATTTTTGGCTAATCTAGAATTGCTTAGGTGCTCTAGATGGAACACATATTAACGTTCGTGTTGGGGATGATGACAAAGTTAGATTTAGAAATAGAAAAGGAGAACTCGCAACAAATGTATTAGGCGTATGTATAAGAGACATGCAGTTTGTATATGTGTTGCCTGGTTGGGAGGGTTCCGCTCAAAACAATAGACTACTCCGTGATGCGCTCTCTAGGAAAAATCCTTTAAAAATCCCTCAAGGTAATAACATGTACCTTAAATTATAATGATTATAGGAAAAATTAATTACAATTAAATTACTCTGAACTTTTTTTGTTTTGTTTTAGGTAACTACGATATATGTGATGCTGGATATATGAATTGTGATGGATTTTTAACACCATTTATGGGTCAAAGATATCATTTGAGTGTTTGGAAAAGTGGTGCTCAACCATTATCGACAGAAGAATATTAAAATATGAAGCATTCTCAAGCAAGTAATGTCATAGAGAGATGTTTTGGATTATTAAAAATGAGATGGGGTATTCTAAGGAACACAACATGGTATCATCCAAAGGTCGTCAATAGAATAATTTTGGCATGTGCTTTGATGCATAATTATTTTTAAACTTATATGATTGTAGACCCTATGGAGTCCTTGATTGTAGATGGCATGGCAGAAGATTTTATTTTATTTTTGGACGCAGCATGGAAGAAGATAAAAAAAAAACAATATCGAGGTTATGGAAACTAGCACAACGTGGAACACATTCAGACAAGAACTAGCTATTGATATGTATAATACATGGTTCCAATTCAGGGCTACTTGAGTAGTTTTATTAATGTATTAAAAAAATGAAGTTTATATGAGTATACTTTCATCCTTTAACCCCTATTTAGCTCACTGTAGACATCTACTTTTGGCCTCCTGTCCCGACAGGAAGTGCAATGACGATAAATAAACCCATCTTCGTATTGGATTGAAGTGAAGAATACTTATGGATAACTAGTTAAGCCACAAAACACAAAAGACTAGCCCAAATTAAAGAAAAAGCCAAAACAAAGGTCCAATTAACCAAACACGATCATAATTAGGATTAAGCCCGTGGTTAAACCCTAATAATGACGGATTTAGGAGCGCCTAGGTTAAATCTTAGTACTGCCGCTGGAAAAGCCGCGCGCGTCACCAAGAGTCGCGCTGGGCTGCCGCGCGCAACTAATTCAGTTGCGAGCGACACCCAGCGCAACTTTTAGAGTAGCACTGCGAAAAATTCATAATTATTCGGAATTATACGGAAAATATAAAA
Source organism: Chenopodium album (assembly GCF_948465745.1). Taxonomy (NCBI): domain Eukaryota; kingdom Viridiplantae; phylum Streptophyta; class Magnoliopsida; order Caryophyllales; family Amaranthaceae; genus Chenopodium; species Chenopodium album. The sequence continues at coordinate 64,695,895 of NC_137835.1, forward strand.
TCAAATCTTACAATAAAGCCGCGCACAAGACAATTAGTTGCGCTGCACATAGCAGTGCAACTCTATAATTTGCGCTGGGTTGCCGCGCAAAAATCTCTCTGTTGCGCGCGACACCTGCTGCGGCAGAATGCTCGAAACCCTAAACCTAATCATTCCCTATAAGTATGAGCTTAAACCGAGGCTTCAACAGACATAAATTAACCTAAAACTCTGGGGAAATAACTTGTGAACTTGTGCGACCTAGCCCTCTTGTCCTAAACACTCACCCTTTTGATACTTTGTTACTATGGTGGAGGTTCCCCCAACAAGAAGGTGTCCATAAGTGTTCTAAACGGAGATCTAGCAAAGAGAAGATGTAAATTCCCGAGCACTTACTTAAATCACCTTAATTTTCTTATTTAAAAGGACTTTAATTAATTAATTAGTGTTGTTTGATCACCTTTAAAATAATTAATTAATCAAATCCACATAGTGTAGGCATCTACTTTTGGCCTCCTGTCCCGACATAAAGTGCAATGAGAATAAATAAAACCATCTCCGTGTTATATCGAAGTGAAGAATGCTTATGGATAACTAGTTAAGCCACAAAACCCAAAAGACTAGCCCAAATCAAAGAAAAAGTCAAAACAAAGGTCCAATTTACTAAACCCGATCATAATTAGGCTTAAGCCCGTGCTTAAACCCTAATAATGACGAATTTAGGAGCGCCTAGGTTAAAACTTAGTGCTACCGCAGAAAAAGCCGCGCGCATCTAACAAAGTCGCGCAGGGCTGCCACGCGCAACTAATTCGGTTGCGCGCGACACCCAGCGCAACTTTCAGAGTTGCGCTGCGGAAGATTCAGAATTATACGGAAAATATAAAATCGAATCTTACCATAAAACCGCGCGCAAGACATTTAGTTCCACTGCACATAGCAGCGCAACTCTATAACTTGCGCTGGGTTGGCGCACGCAACCCTAAACCTAATCATTCCCTATAAATACGAGCTTAAATTGAGGCTTAAATAGAAAGAAATTAACCTAAAACTCTGGCGAAATAACTTGTGAACTTGTACATAGCCCTCTTGTCCTAAACACTCACCCTTTCGATACTTTGTTACTAGGGTGGAGGTTTGCCAACAAGAAGGTGTCCATAAGTGTTCTAAACGGAGATCTAGCAAAGAGAAGTGGTAAATTCCCGAGCACTTAGTTAAATCACCTTTATTTCTTGTTTAAAATGACTTTAATTAATTAATTAGTGTTGTTTGATCACCTTTAAAATAATTAATTAATCAATTCCACATAGCATCTTGCATTAAATAAAGATTAGAATTGAGTTAAATAATTGTTGGTTGATCACTTAAGCCAAGGCGAATCTTGTTTATTTTCTTGTTCTTTCACGAATATTATTAAATAAGAATAATGACTTTGCAATGTAATTCCTACGTGAATTAATGTTTGTAAATAAAATCAACTAACATAGTTTTAGGTATCGCGTTGCATATATTGTTTGGTGATGAAATTATAAAAAAGGAAGAGCTAGTAGAGGCCGTACTAGGGCTAGGATGACGATTCCCCTCTAAAAGGAACGTTATCCTAGTATCCTCGCTCCCGAACTCATTTCTCGTTTATAGACCAATTTGAGCATGGGTAAACTTATGATTTGTGCTAATTATCCATGAAATCTACATGGAAGATAGGTATGAACGAGGTTTATGAGTTTTTCCTAAAACTCATTAACGACTCCTACTTGTTTCTTACAAAAAAGCGTGATGATAGAATCAATTCTAATTCAAGGTCCCCCAAACAGTTAGGAATTCAATTCCTACTAAACCCTAACAAGTGTAAAGTCCTAGGCTTTTAAGTGGCCAAGGGCATTTAAGCAGAGTACCCCTTACGATGGGATCACCCTCCTTACAGTGGCGACTCCACTGGGGACTTAGAGGTTACATGATTAATTTGTAGTTATGGTCCAAGGTATCCAACACTAGGTTACCTATGGGTTGTAACGAGAATTAACATTGGATAATCTCTAGTTAGAGAACGAGCCTTACGAACACTTGCAACCCAATATGGTCTAATAAATGGTCAATTATGCAAAAAAGGACCTAATGGTCAAAGCTTATTATGTATAGGCCAACCGAAAGCCACATGCCTTATGGAAAATAATCACAAAGGTGTTTGTAAACCTCACATGAATGGTAAAATGCTTTCGAAAATAATTTCACGACAAGGGTACTATTGGTCCACTGTGGAACATGATTTCATACAATATGTTAAAAAAATATCCACAGTGCCAAATGTTCTCTAATTTATAACACCTTCCACCATCCGAACTATACAATCTCTCTTCCCCTTGGCCTTTTTCGACTTGGGGAATTGACATAATTGGAAAAGTCTCTCCAACAGGATCAGGAAGGCACGAGTATTATTAGTATCCATCGATTACTTCACTAAGTGGATTGAGGCTGCTTCTTACGTGAATATCACTTCTAAACATGTCCCAAAGTTTCTCGAACAAAACATATTTTGTAGATATGGAGTTCCACATGAACTAATTAGTGATCACGGATCTCAGTTCAAAGCTGAAGTCGAGACCCTCTTAAATCGTTATAAAGTAAAACATCATCACTCATCCCCATTTAGACCTCAAATGAATGGGGCTGTAGAGTCGGCAAATAAAAATATAACAGTAGTCATCAAGAAAATGGCAGAAAATTATAAAGACTGGCCGAATAAACTACACTTCGCATTATGGGGTTATAGAACGTCTATACAAACATCAATAGGAGTAACTCCACACTCCTTAGTTATCGGAATGGACGCATTTCAACCAGTCAAAATGGAAATACCATCCTTACGCATCGTACATGAAAGTAAGCTACCGGAAGCTGAATGGGTAAGAGCGAGGTATGAAGAGCTTTTATTCCTCGATGAACAACGATTAAGAGATTTGCATCATGTATAAGTCTACCAAAGGCGCATTGCGCGTCATTTCAATAAAAGAGTCCAACCTAGAAATATAAAAGAAGGTGACTTTGTACAAAAGGAGGTTAAGGGTCCACCAACCAATCCAAGAGGAAAATTCAAACCTAATTGGATAGGTCCCTACCGCGTAATTGATATCTTATCAAGAGGAGTCGTAAGATTAATGGACATTAGATGAGATGAAATTCGCCAAATAATAAACATTGATCTCCTTAAGAAATATTACATATGAAATCCGGATAATACTCGTTCACTCATACAACCAATTTTAATTAACATTCAATTGAAAGATTCTAAGTGTTATGCATTTTACCGAATAACACGGTAAAATACATAACACTTGGGGGGTAATTTAGAAATAATACACCGTTCTAAGTGTTCAAATTTTTTTGAATATCATGAAAAATCTTCACACTTGAGGGGGTAATAATACAGAATTTGAAAAATAATTTTTTCGAGACATTCGTAGCATAGGTGCTGCGCGCAACTGGAAGAGTTACGCGCGGATGTCACGCACAACTGATTTCGTTGCGCTCGACAGGCTCATGCAACTACAGACGTTGCGCGCGCCACGTGATGACAAAATGCGAACCTGAATTTTTGCGTTTGAATGAAGTTGCGATTTCTACTTGCGGCAAAAAGAGGGTGTTTATTAAATATAACATATACTCGGAAAATAAAATTAAACTTTGATTTAATTCTTTTAAACAAGGTTTGATTAATATTTTTTATTTAATTTCTATCTAAGAGATTAAAGAAAAAATAAAAAATACATAATAATAAAAAAAAAACATTAGAACTACGCAAAGACCTAATTTCGTAATGCGAATACGTAGGCAATCTTTATGATTCGGTCATATCAAAATATAAAAATATAAAGCTCATTTTATTTCATTCAAAATTCAAAAGAGAGACATTATTTAACTAGATAGTAAAAAAAAATAATAGTGATTACACTTTATTCGAAAAAAATAAACTAATTATAAAATTGTATAACACTCTAAGGTTTTACTATGTTCTCGATTGTCACAGATGATGGAGAAGTAGTTCCATCGCAGCATTTTCTGAAACCTTGGAGGTTTCCCCTAAACTCTTCTTCTTCTTCACCCAAACATTGTTTTTCAACTTAGGGATTGGGGCCTTTGCAACCTGTTTTCCTTTCCTTTTGACTATTGGAGCTTTCTTGCGAGTATTTGGTGAAGGTTCTTTGATTTTCACACCTTGTTGCGCGGGTTGGGAGGGAGCTTTCCTTTTTGTTTCCTTCGAACGAGCCTTAGGGGATGAGAAGTCTAATTTTCTTCTCACTCCTTTGTTTTGGCCACTTGGAGGAGTAGTAGTGTTGAATGCATCAAAGGCTTAGGTGGATTGCGAGCGGTGGCGGCTTGAAGTTGAGATCGAGCCTTGTTTAATTCACCCTTATTTGCCACATTCATCCAAGACTTGTAAAAGGAAGATAATGTAATACTCGTGGGAGGATTTTGTATTACCCACTTAGGAAGACTTCACCAATATTCCATCCAACGAGCAATCCTTTCGGGTTTAAAGGTCACATCTTTAGGGGCATCACAATCTTTCGGGGGAATAAATTGCCTGATCCTGTATTGTCTCATCACCCTACAAGGAAAAATATAAGTAGTACTAGATAGGCCTAAAAGCCTAATGTAAGGGCAATTGAGACTATTCCTAATCATACTATTTATGTTCCACCAAGGAATCACAAAACGTATGTTAGGAAACCCATGACAGAATAACGACGTCCATTCCTCTTCGTTCTTATGCTTATTGAGGCTGATCAACAATTCGCAAACGCTCCATGAGCCAAATCTGAAAAAAAAAAAAAAAACGTACGTGTAATAGGAGTAGAATTCCTGTGAAACCGTTTTCGTTAGGATCTCCTCTAAGGCAATTCAAGCATATAACGGTTTCCGCCAAAACCAAAGGAGCGGGTGAATGACATCCCTCTATTTGCTCTACTATGGACACCATCGAATAATCTCTGTATTCTTTGCCTGTCCTAAGTAAACAATTAACAACAAGACAATAACATAAAGCACGAATTTTAAAGCGTTGTTTAGTCATATTGTCACGAGGGGCAACGAAGTGTTCAATAAATTGAATTAAGTTCACGCCTTATTCAGTTCATATGTTGGTCATATCATTGTCGGACAAGCCTTTGAAATATAGGTTTGGGATCCGACAAGGTAGGTGAATATGTCACAGGGAGAGTGTTTGTAGGGAAACCTAGCAAGGCCTCGCAATCACTGGGAAGGGGGACAATTTCGTTCCCTTTAAATAAGAAAAGATGGTGGTTAGAATCCCAATGGTTGACTACGGCATGAAGAAAATCAAAGTTAACCACTAGTTGCATATAATTCAATAAAGGGTCTAAGTGGTAAATTTTGAAAGCTAGTTTGGCCTCGGTTGAAAGGGAAGTGACCCATTGCTTTAAACGTTTTTCAAAGGTCTTCACCATCGTTAAAAAAAAAAAAAAGAGAGAGAATAAGAATTTAGAGAGATTAATTCTTTTTAGTTTCTTATATTACTAGGCGAATGAATGCGAGATGATTAAAAGCCTACACGAAACCACGTTTAAATAGACCTAAGAGGGGCAAATTTTCGGCAAATTCGGCTTAAAGGAAAGTTCACTGACAAGTGGCGCGCGCAACTCATAAATTGCGCGCGAAGTCCGCGCGCAACTGATTTACATGCGCGCGACAGCCGCTCGCAACTCACGTAGTTGTGCGCGTCTCCCCTAACGCGGCATGTAAGTTGGGTTTATTTCCGTATTTTGGCTCATATAATGACGGAATCTTCACGAGATCTTAACATGAATCATACGCTTGCCTTCTAACACTTTGTGTTCCTTTTCTTGCCTACTTTCTTATTTTTTATTTTCTTTTTATTTTTTTTCCTTATTATTTTCCTACTTTCTTACTTCTTTATTTTCTTTTTTATTTTCTTATTTTCTTTCCTATTTCCCCTTCTTTTCGGCTTCTTTTTCGAGTTTGTTTATTTCTTCGAGGGGGGTAAATCGGGAACCCTTTCCCTCCCTCGAAATTTTTTTCGCATTAATGATAATGTACACATGGAATAAAAAAAAATAAAAAAAAAATTAAAATAATAATGACATGTATACAAATGTGTCATATATATAAAAAATGCAAAAAAATATATATACATAGGTTTCCTAAAAAAATATAATAAATGTGTACAAGAGGAATCAGGGTGCTCGACGACTACTAGACGGTTGTTGCACATCCTGCAAAATCAAAAACGAACATTAATATATAAAATATTATAACTTCGTTGCAAAGAAAAAAATAATAATAATAAAACTTACCGCGATCATCCGATGATCATGGCATGATAAAGTCACGAGGGCTCTCCGATAAGCAGCTCGGAAAGCACGTAAAGTCCTCTCCATGCCGTTCACGGTCTCCCGCGAAACCTGTTCCAAAAATACAAGAACAGTTAGTAAACAAATGTATATGAAACAAAAAATAAATAGAATTATTTAAGTACATATACATAAAAGACATACCGACTCTACCGTCTCAGGTACAAACGGTATCCCCTCGTCATCCTCGGCTGCTGGAAGGGTCTCACAAATTACCGATCCGACAGCGTCGGTATACGTGATCTCCGCTGTAGGAGGCACCCAAGCACCTAGCTCGACCCGCTACAATACATGTGACAAAAAACGATAAAAGGGGTCAAAGTTAGAAAAATAAATAAAAACACGGAAAAAAGAAAGTTAGAGTACTAACCGGAACAAAAGCCGGAAAAGGAGTCAGCCCAAATGCTATAAAAGCCAGATAAGAAGCCTCCGGCAGCACCAGCTGCTCCGCTGGATAACCAAGGATCGCCTAAGCTCGATCCTCAGTAGACAGCAAGTCCGGACGCAGCATTCGGATCGGGGGATCCGCAGGAACCAAAGGCTCCTCGTACGAAAGCTGCCAGAGAACACACTCGCCTAAAAACCAAGCGTTGGTCCTCTGGAACACCGAGAGTCCCTTATAGAGGGCCCGAAAATGGCAACAAACCATGCCAGACCGGATAGCCTCAAGGACTCCAACGATCAAACTCCAAGGACGGAGATCGGTCTATAAAACACAACCACATGAAAAATCGTTAGAAAATGAATAAAATAAAAAAAACGAAAAGAGCACGTGTATTTAGAATACTCACCAACGCACAAGTTGCCGAAAGGATCCTCTGTCAAAAGTCGCCAGCAGAAGTAGCTCGTCTCTTCTTAATAGCGACCAATCGATGGCCGATAGGAAAACGAGCAGCCCCAAGCACCCTGGGGGCTAAGAAAGGCAGGTACGAGTATCCCCAAGCCTGAAACCGAGAAAAGATAAGCCTAAAGGAAAAGGCAAAAGTAATAATCGAAAAAAGCTTAAAACACGTACCTCAAGGATACGACCATGCCACGTAAGCGAGATCCGAGGCACCTCAGTAGCTGCCGCGGAATCCATGACCCGGGTCGCCTTGCCCATAGCCGTAAGCATACGGGCATACGACACCTTCGCCCAACTCAGGTCACCTACTTGCCCGAAATCGTTGAGGCAAATAAGTTGTTAATTCGGATGATATACTACAAGAGGGGGTGGTGAATTGTAGTATGTTCCTAGTGCCTACTTTTCGCGGAATATAAAACTGATTGCGGTTAGGAACATAGACAATATAAAACGGATTTTACGAGGAAACCATCCAGGGCCCAACTGGAAGTAAAACCTCGACCCTACCTTAGGGATTTCAAACACACTTCACTATAATAGGGAAAACACCAAGTTACAACCTATTAGACACGGACCTTTTTTTCACAAGTTCCTCACTGGACTTGCTACTTGATAGGACCCTAACCTACCCAATCTAATTACCACACTTAGATTCACTCGTACCACCAAGGTACTACCCACTCGGCCTCACACTAGAAGCTTAATTGGCCTCACCTAGAAGCTCACAATTTGCACTCTTACAATATAATTATAACGAGAATCCTCACGAACTCTCACACCCCAATACATAAAACACTCAAAACCCTTTTTCCCAATTACAAGCTCTCAAAGAATAACTCTAAATACATACCAATGAATAAAGGGATAAAACTAATATGCTGGACACTTCAAGATCTGTCTGGAACGTACTGGACGAACTATAACTGGAACCTGACTGGAACTTCCACCTGGAGGTTTGACTTAGCTTCGTGGTGAAGGATGAAACCATAAAGCACGACCACTAAGCTTCATCAGCCTCAACTTTGAATGAATACATATGAGCATATTTATAGTACACCCAAATTATTCTTTTCGTAAAAGATAAATTTTATTAAAAGATAGAAATAAAAGACATTTTCCAAAAATAAGTTTTCCAAAAATATATATTTTGTTAAGAATATATTCTATCAATAATAATAAGATATATTTACCATAAAATCAGATTTTATCTAAATCTTATATTTTCCAAATATACTAATATATCTTTTAACAAAAGATATACTTACCATATCTTTTTACAAAGGATATACTTGCCATATCTTTTTATAAAAGATATACTTATCATATCTTTTTACAAAAGATATATTACCATAACTTTCAACAAAAGATATACTTGCCATAAAATTAGATTTTATTTAAAACTTATTTTACTGAAAATATTTTCCAAAAATAACTTATCTTTTTCCAAAAGGGATTTATTAGAAAATAAATATTTTTATTCTGTAAAACCAAATCCCTAAAAGATATGCACGTATTAGGTAAATATTTATATCATTAAATTCGACCTGCGACCTTTAACGACGTGCAGACCTAAGTTTCGATTAGGTTCTGGAACTCTGACAGTCTCTGAGTTCCTGACAAGTCAGTAACTCTAATTTCATTGACTATCATGAGTTCACCTTGGTTCTTTAGACTTGTTCCAGACTGACTTTTATGTCCAACATACTTACATGAATCCTAGAGCGACATACTTCGATTTCTCCGTCTTCATGTTGTTTCTTTGAAACACTTGTTCTGGAATCTTGTAGTATTGATGTATTCTATATCTCGGGGCAACGTTAAGTTCCTGTTAGGGAACGTTCTTGTTAGGGAACTCTTCATGTACTTGTTGGGGAACATGCTCCGGCTCTCGTGGGAAAGCCTGCCAAAGGTTCCTTCTGCATCTCGTTAGAGAATATCTTCTGGTTCCTTCGTGGTTTGGTTCTTGTGGGAGAACCTGCTTTAGGTTCATTCATTCCCTCTTGTTCCTCTTGAAGTCTTCTATGTTCCAACCCATTGACTTCACCTAAGTCAGTTCCTGTCTTCACATGAACACTTAAGAGAAACATTAGATTGAAGTTTGTTTGTCATAAACAAACTTCAAATGAGAGAACTAATTAAACTTAAAGCTTATGTAAATACTCCTAAACATATACGACTCACGTATTTATAGAGTACTTACCTCATGAAGCTAACATATGCAAACACCTATTTACATAGTTACCTTCATAGTTCCTTAGCCATCATCATGCTTATCAACCATAACACTCATCATTTTTCTTGTTCTTCTATTGCTTATCATATATTTCTTAAGTTCCTTATATACATACTTGTCATTGCTCAGGTTCCTTGTATCCTGTTCCAAGTATAACTTGTTCTTTTTATGCACAACTTAACAAACACATTAGATAGATAATCATCATTAGTTTACAATCATCAAAACCTAATTACTCAACATAAGTAACCCAATGGCGAAACGCTCTCACTAGTGGAAAAAAGGCCATCCTTAACGGGCAAAAAGGGCCCATCCGTAACAGGCAGCGTCTGTTACGGATGGCCATTATTATTCTTAACAGGCACCGTCCGTTACGAATAACTACTTATTCGTGACGGGCACTTACAATGTCCGTTACGAATAAGTAGTTATTCGTAACGGGCGTTTCAAGTGTCCGTTACGAATAACGGGTTATTTGTAACGGGCACCATCCGTTACGAATAACTACTTATTCGTAACGGGCACTTACAATGTCCGTTACGAATAAGTAGTTATTAGTAACGGGCGTTTCAAGTGCCCGTTACGAATAACGGGTTATTTGTAACGGGCATTTATTTTCCTGTTACGAAAAACCCGTTATTCGTAACGGGTATTATATCTGCCCGTTACGAATAGTTTTTGATGCAATTAAAAAATTATCCAACACGTGCTAGCACATGCGATCATTTTACCAAATAATGAGATAATTTTTTTTTACACAAGTATAATACACAAATAATTTTTTTATTACACAAGTATAATACACATTTAATATACTATAAGCAAAAATATATTCATTATCACTTCAAAATATATCAACTTGCTCATATAATGTCCCAAGTTTACATCTTAAAACTAAAAATAATAAAAGAGCAAAAACAAATCATAATTGTAATAAAACAAGTTTTATCCCAACATTTGTGGTCCGATACGTTGAGTCTTAAGCTCCCTTGTGTAGATATTTTATGCTCCACCTTCAATAATTTCAACAAACCAAAATTAACATAATTGAAAAAACAAAAAAAATATCAAAATTAAAAAAATAATGAATCAGCCCGTAAGGTAAAAAAAAAAATGAACATGAATATATATACAAAAATACTTCTGAGATACAACATTATAATTAATCAACTATAATTCCCCTTTCAATCAATGAAATGCGATTGTGATATACATTCTTTATAGTAATCCCATTAAAATTTTGCAGTAGAATCCAGAGCATTGAATTAAGGGGTGCTGCTGAATTTTAATTGTAAATCGAAATAGAGAAATAGTAATTAGTAAAGAAACTAATTGTCTCCACTATGTAAAACTTGGTTTGCCAACAAATACGAGGATTAAGAAACTGCCCATTTGAAAACCCAAGATAGAAAAATTGATAACTACTAAAAACCCAAAAACACAGAGAAAAGTACCTGAAACAGTTTGAACTCTAATTTGAGGCAAAGCACGCAGCTTTGAAAAACGATTGAAAGTGAGATTGAGATGAAATGGCTAAAAGTGAGCAAATTTAATTCCAAGGTTGGAGTTCTTGGATAAGAAAGAATGATTCAAGGGTCCTCCACCAACCTCGATTATAGCAGATTTCAATGTCAAATTTACAGCCATTTTTTGTCTGTTGAGAGCAATCCCTTTTTATCATAATACAATCATAACACAAATATGCATAATTCCTCAAAATTCAAAAGAACAACTATAGATCTACAAATTATGAACGAGAAAATCCACACAAATTGAAAGAACACCACCGCCGTACACTTACCATCACCATCGCCGTACACTTACCCAGATTTACACCACGAACCCAGATTTACACCCACAAAGCTATCTGACCACCACAAACACAACTATTCTGACCCGTAACACCCACCCTAAAAATCAAGAAAGTTAGATCCGTCCATGAACACCACCCTTAAAAACCCACAAAACCCATGAAATCCCCTAAAAAACTAATTTGAGAGTAAAGCAACGAAAATTGAGGAATTTAAGTAGAAATATGAGAAAATTTTACCTTGGTATTGTATGTGGAAGGAGAAACAATGGTCTAATTACCTTGGTTTACTGTCGAGATGAGAGAAGTAGAGAGATTGAGTGAGCAACAGGGAGAGAGAGAGAGAGAGAGTGGAAGTGACGATAGAGGAGAGAGGATAAAGAGGGGTGAGGCCAATAAGTAATTAAGGTTGACGGCTGGAGAGAAACCCTATGGGCTTAGTTGGACTAATTTTTTTGTAACGGGCACAATGTGTCTGTTACGAATAATAATATAGTATTTGTAACAGGCAAAATACGTATTCGTAACGGACACTATTTTGCCCGTTACAAATAAATAAGTATTCATAACGACACTATTTTTCCCGTTACGAATATCGTAATTGTCACGGGAAAAGCTTTGTCCGTTACAAATAGCCTGTTACGAATGTGCTTTTTTCCACTAGTGTCTCCTCGATTACTCAAGATGGTGACGGAAAGAACGTGGGCAATGTATATACGAGCCAGCTACTCAAGTGTACACTGTCGGTCAAGCTTGTCAGCCAACAACTCGTCGGCAAGAACCGAGTACAGACAAGATTGCGCGTACACGTGAAGGGCCGACGCAAGACGGTCCCCCACAAGGCCGTGCAATCTCTCGTCTGACCCCATAACGAACTCTATAACTACAAGCTCGCCTCCGAAAGGAAAACCCGTAATCATAGAGAAATCGAAAGGGGTAACCGTCATCTCTCCCCATGGAAAGTGGAAAGTGTTGGTGGAATCCCACCAAAACTCCAGCAATCCACGGAGGAAAGCTGACGATAGAGACTGGCTCGATAAATCCCGAAGAGCAGCCAGCTAGGAGTTAATCCCAGAAAATGCTACAATCTCCTTTGCCACCTCGGGCAAGCTCTCGAAACGGGCTCGCAGGTCACCAGAGCCGTACAAACGCAAGCTAGGCTCACTCTAAATAAAAAACGGTTATGGTTTAAAAAGGAGAAGAAACAAAGGAAAAGAGAAATAAACGAAAGCGTGGAAAACTCACGATGTCGCGCCACCCTCTGATGAAAACGTGGTGGTCTGGGTCCCACTTAAGGACCCTAGGGTCCCAGTTGGGAGGAGCCTCCCAAACCACCTCCTCTTGGTGACGTCGATCGGCCACGACGCGTCGCTCTCGAACCTCCTCTCGAGGACGGGTCACCCTCTTCAAAGGGCAAACCGCCTCGTCCTGACCAACGAGAACCTCCTCAGCATCGACAAACGGAGGCGAGTCCATGCTATGACGGATAAAATTTCTTTAATTAGTTCCTAAACTAAACTAATATACGTATTCTAGACCCATTTCGGCAGCATAACGGCTACCGATAGGGAAAAACACGAAAATCGAATGCCACCCATACTTGGGGGCTACGACACCTGCGGTTAAACTCGGTAAATGGGGGCTTTTAACACCCACAAAAGCCATCCTATACCAGTTTCAACTAAGCATTCAAAGGGATTATATTCCAAAATCTCAAAAAATCAAATAATTCTAGACGAATAAAAGTAATATAAACATAATTATCGTTTACCAAACAATTTTGGAGTTCGAATATGGCAAAAATAGGCTAAGTATACACTTCGCGCCAATTTTTTTTCGGATTCAATATTTTTTAAATATTAATTATGGAAGCAAAGCTAGTTCCAATACTACAATTGTTTCATAATTAACAAGTATAACCAAAATGGGCAAACAAAATAACAGAAAATCAAGCCAAATTTGAGTAGAATTACAAAGAACGAACTTGAACAACTCATACAAGGTTCAATACTTAACCATTTTTCATGAAATTTGTTGCAAAACACTCCTTAAACATAGCATAACAACATAGAGCAAAGAATTTCAAGAAAAATAAGCCAAATCGAAAACCCCCAAATTCAAAATTTTGGGTTTAACGATTCGAAGACCGTTCGAATTCAACCGAAAAAGAGCAAATTTTAGCAAAAAAATTACATTGGATTACGGCAAATATGAATTGAGGAGGAAATTTGCTTCCTTTAGCTTCGAAAATCATGAAAAACTGAGCTTCCTAGAGAGAGAAAGAGTCGAAATTGCGAAGGAAGGAGAAAGGGTGAAGTGAAAAATCGCGTCTGCGATTTTCACTTTACTAACATAAATGTCGCGCGCAATTAAAGCAGTTGTGCGTGACATACCAGCGCAACTCAGAAAGATGCGCGCTCCTGGCCAGCGCGACCATCTGAGTTGCGCGCGGATTCTGGTCACTAAAAGACTGGATTTTGATTTTGATCCGTTTGATCATTTTTTGAGCGGTTTTTGCTCGTTATTAGACGTAATGGCGCGCAAATTATAAAAATCTTTTTAATTGCTTTTCATATTGTAGTTTGTTTTCTTTTTTGTTAGTTTTTTGCATCATATTGCATGCACACCGTGCTTTGTGCCTTCCCCAAGTATACGTTTTGAACGTTTTTCGTAAGAGTGCCTAAAGACGTTCCGTGGTGGTGCTTTATGTAAAAGTGCCCATAGATAGCTTTGTCATTTTACTGTACTGACGTTACAAATGTCCGAGTTTTCTTCTTTTTTCACGTCCGAAGAAAAAAGGAAGGCATTTTCATGTAGCCGAAAAATGGAAATGGCGTATCGTACGGCGTAGGTGTTGCGTAAAATTTCACTCAGCCCAAGCTTTTCGAAATCTACCTCTCGGGACTAAAAGGTACAGAATTATAGTAGGCATTAGCTCAACGAGTCGACAGGCGCGCTGAATCTTCAGGAACAGGCACTTATTGAATGGATACGGTAGTTAGTGCGCTAACTAACTTACCAGACAATTAGGGTGTCGAATCCACCTCCTGTATAAAGAAGCGATGAGACGATGTCGCGCCTATGTAGTCACGTGCCCCCAGTCCTGAGACAGATGTACTCATCTTGTGGACAAAACTGATGAGGGAGTTACTGAATTTCTCCCCTCTCACTGAATTTGGATATATGCCTCCAGTCCTGAGACATGTATTTCTATTTTGTAGACTTTCGGCTCGAATACCAGACCCGACTCGAATACCGGACCATTTCGGCTATAATACTGAAAACCCTTATCATCTTTTACTTTGTTAAAGTTAGGCTAAAGTTTCAATGACATATAGAGGGACTTTAGACCAACGATGACACGATCGAGAGGAAATCTTCCCTTTTTTATCCTTTTAAAACCGATCTCTTCTCATGACCTGACATCACCCAAAACACTTCTACTTGTAAAAGCGTTCTACAAATACAAAGGATCAATCTAGATTCTTTAGCACGTTAAGACTAGGAAGGACTTTTTATAGCCTTAATAGCTACTTGTTCCAAACACTTAGCGAACCAAGGATTGTTTCGACATCCTTAAACATTACTGAAAGATTCTCTATCCTTAAACAACTTCGCAGAATGAGTCTCGGATTTATTTCCTTGACTACTTTGATCGTCGTCTATTCTAGACTCGATCAAAGTGGGGGCTAACTGTAGACATCTACTTTTGGCCTCCTGTCCCAACAGGAAGTGCAATGACGATAAATAAAACCATCTTCGTGTTGGATCGAAGTTAAGAATACTTATGGATAACTAGTTAAGCCACAAAACACAAAAGACTAGCCCAAATTAAAGAAAAAGCCAAAACAAAGGTCCAATTAACTAAACCCGATCATAATTAGGCTTAAGCCCGTGCTTAAACCCTAATAATGACGGATTTAGGAGCGCCTAGGTTAAATCTTAGTGCTGCCGCTGGAAAAGCGGCGCGCATCTTAAAGAGTCGCGCTGGGCTACCGCGTGCAACTAAACCAGTTGCGCGTGACACCCAGCGCAACTTTCAGAGTAGCACTGCGAAAGAGTCATAATTATTAGGAATTATACGGAAAATATAAAATCGAATCTTACCATAAAGCCGCGTGCAAGACAATTAGTTGCGCTGCACATAGAAGCGCAACTCTATCACTTGCGCTGGGATCGAATCATAAGTTTACCCATTACCAAACAATATATGCAACGTGATACCTAAAGACTAAGTTAGTTGATTTTATTTACAAGCATTAATCACGTAGGAATTACATTGCAAAAGTCGTTATTCTTTGTTTAATCAATATTCGTGAAATAAACAAAATAAAAAATATTCGCCTTGTCTGAAGTGATAAAACAACAATTAATTATCAAATTCTATTCTTGATTAACAAAAGAATACTATGTGAATTAATTAATTAAAAGTTTGTTTAAAGTGATCAAACAACACTATTTATTCAATTAAAGTTATTTAAACAATAAAGGAAAAGTGATTTATCTAAGTACTCAGGAAACTAAACGTTCTTCTTTTATGTTAAATCTCCATTTAATGTGTTTATGGACTTTCTTTCTTCTTTGTACCTCCAAGGACTACAATGGATTCAATTAGGGTTTGAAAGTATTAGGGAAGAGAGAAGAAAAAGTAGTATGATAGTAAGAGAAGTTGAGAGTAGGGTTGTGAGAATACTAGGGTTTTTAATTCTTAATTTTCGGTCCCCGTAATGCTGAACGAAGACCCCTATTTATAGGCGTAGGGATCTAGGTTTAAGTTTTTAGAGCTGTGCCGTCAGGTGGCGCGCGCAACTCTCTAAGTCGCGCTGGGTGCCGCGCACATCTCAATGAGTCGCGCGCTAGGCGCGCGCAACTGATTGAGTTGCGCTGGTTTGCGGTTTGCCTTATACGAAAATGCGTTTTTAAAACTTCCATAACATTTTGTTGCAAAGTTGGAAAAAGGCGTGTGAGATATCATTGGAAATCTCTGATTGTCTAATTTCCAATGCCGTTAGAGTTAGGTTAAAATATATTACGGATCAAAACTTATTGCCGTTGGAGTGCAAGGGTGTCGGTTTTAGTGCCCGGTTTTGTGTTTTGATCATAACTTCTTCGTTTTGGCTCGAAATTGGGCTTATAATATACCTTTGGAAAGCTCTTTTAAAGGGCTATCCATATTTATAGGCCTTTCATGGGAATGTGATAGTTGGTTCATCTTTTTGGCTCAGTTTTTCAACAATGTAGGTTCCATTGGATCCAATCATTGCATTTGATGCATTTGGGTCCGTTATTAATCAAGTTTAAACATGTATGAACACGTTTAAGGCCTAATTAGTAATCAGAAAAGGCTCTAGTATAACTTGGTCTCAAATATGGGTTTCAACTTACTTCATAATTCTTTTCATAGTCCATAAACACTTCAACTTTGATCTAGCATGAAGAACGGATTTTTGTAACATCATCACACTTCCTTTCGGGACAGGAGGCCAAAAGTAGATGTCTACAGTTAGACCCCAATTTGATCGAGTCTAGAATAGACGATGATTAAAGTAGTCAAGGAAATAAAACCGAGACTCATTCTGCGAAGTACTCTAAGGATAGAGAATCTTTCAATAATGTTTAAGGATGTCAAAACAATCCTTGGTTCGCTAAGTGTTTGAAACAAGTAGCTATTAATGCTAGAAAAAGTTTTTCCTAGTCTTAACGCGCTAAAGAATCTAGATTGATCCTTTGCAATTGTAGAACGCTTTTACAAGTAAAGGTGTTCTGGTTGATGTCAAGTCATGAGAAGATATCGGTTTTAAAAGGATAAAAGGGGAAGATTTCCTCTCAATCGTGTCATCGTTGGTCTTAAGTCCCTCGATATGTCATTGAAACTTTAGCCTGACTTTAACAAAGTAAAAGATGAAAAAGGGTTTTCAATATTAGAGCCGAAATGGTCTGGTATTCGAGCCGGGTCCGGTATTCGAGCTGGAAGTCCACATGATAGAAATACAAGTCTTAGGACTAGAGGCATATATCCAAATTCAGTGAGAGGGAAGAAAGTCAACAACTCTCTCAGCAGTTTTGTCCACAAGATGAGTACACGTGTCTCAGGACTGGGGGCACGTGACTACATAGGCGCGACATCGTCTCGTCGCTTCTTTATACAGGTGATGATTTCGACACCCTAACTGTCTGGTAAGTTAGTAAGCGCACTAACTACCGTATTTGCTCCCATTCAAGAAGTACATGTTCCTGAAGGTTCGGCGCGCCTGTCGACTCATGAGCTAACACCTAGAGTCAATCTCTACCTTTTAGTCCCGAGAGGTAGATCTCGCAAAGCTTGGGCTGAGTGAAATTTTACGCAACACCTACGCCGTATAATTTTACGCCGTACGATACGCCATTTGCATTTTTACGCTGCATGAAAACGCCTTCCTTTTTGCTTTGGACGTGAAAAAAGAAGAAAAGCCGGATATTTGTAACGTAAGTACAGTAAAAAGAAAAACTTGTCTATGGGTGCTTTTACATAAAGCACCACCACAAAACTTCTTAAGGCACTCTTACGAAAAACGTTCAAAACGTATGCTTGGGGAAGACACAAAGCATGGTGTGCATGCAATAATGATGCAAAAAACTAACAAAGAAGAAAACAAACTACAATATGCAAAGCAATTTAAAAAGATTTTGATAATTTGTGCACCATTACGTCTACTAACGAGCAAAAACCGTTGAAAAATGATCAAACGGATCAAAATCAAGATTTCGGTCATTTTAGTGACCAGTTCCGCGCCCAACTCAGAGGGTCGCGCTAGCCAGGCGCGCGCATCGTTCTAAGTTGTGCTGGTATGTCACGCGCAACAGATTCAGTTGCGCGCGACGTTTATGTCAGTAAAGTGAAAATCGAAAACGCGATTTTTTACTTCACTCTTTCTTTCTCCTTCCTTCGCCATTTTCGATCCTTTCTCTCTCTAAAGAGCTCGGATTTTCTTGTTTTTCGAAGCTAAAGGAAGTAGATCTTTTCCTTTATTCATATTTTCCATAATTCGTTCATTCTTGGTTGAATTTGGGTGATTTTCGAACCGTTAAACCCCAAATTTTAAATTTGGGGGTTTTTTATTCGACTTGTTTTCATGAATTTGTTTGTTTTTCGTTGTGACATGTTTAAGCAATAAATTGCAACAAATTTCATGTAAAGTGACAAAGTATTGATCCTGTATGAGCATGCCAGGCATATATATATTTTTTTGTTCTAACTTTGACTTTGTGCTTGAACTTTTTTGCTCGCATAGACTATACTTGTTAATTTTAATGTAAATTGAAGTGTTTAGAACAACAATTATGCATTAGAATTATCAATGAAATTTTGAACTTTTATAATAGCATGAATTTGTTCTTACGACTCATGTTTATTATTTTTTTTTTCATGCGTAAGTTGCAAAATTGGTTTTATCAATGATAAAAATAACCGATGGTTATTATTATTCACTTATAAAACTGTGATTTCAAGATTTGCACAAAACTAGTTAGTTTAGGAAATTCTTGAAGAGATTATCGAACTGGTGTAGCTTGGTTATATTTCGGGTTCATAAGCCCCCATTTTACATTTTTTAATGTTGTAGCCCCCAGTGTTGGGTGACTTCGATGATTTGCTTGTTGTCAATAATTAGACCCTTTCATGTTTGCTTAAAATTGGTCTACAAATCCCGTGTTTCGTCTTATTATGATAACAACTAGGATCTTGGAAACGATAAAACTAGTGTGTTTAAACCGTTTTTTACCATTGATAGTTTTAACAAAGAAATTTGCTAATTCTAGTAATATTGGTCATTCATTATAACAAGTAAGGGAAAGATGAAATGTTGTTCAAATTTTTCGTCTATTCTTGCTACATTTGAATTCTTTCTTTTAAGTTCAAATTTTGTCACTGTTTTGAATCTCGAGAAAGTAGATGTTATCCTCCTTGCGAAATTTCAATGTGTGCAACAATGGAGAATAATTTTAAATGAAGGCTCCTTAATTTAGAATTTAGGAGTCTTTTGTTTACATTCTAACTCATGAAATTGTTTGTTTTATGTTAATAAAGTGTCTTGATACAATTTTCATGATGAATGATTGAGTACTAAACTTTCATATGAACAAGTATGTATCATGATTTTGTTTTTTTTGCTCTATACTAGTCATACTCTCTAATCTCTAGAGTAAATTGAAGTATTGAAATAACAATTATGCACTAAGATTAGTTTTTTGAAGTTGAACTTGAAAATAGCTTGAGTATGTAACCTGTTTAATGGCCAAGTTCAGTTGCATACTTAGTTTTCAAAGGAACAACATGATTATTATATCATTGTGATTCATTTGAAAATTTTAAGGCTCGAGATCTATGTAAACCATTTGTAGTTTAGGCGATTCTTGAAAGTAGCTCGAATGGCATGAATATCTCATTTTGTTTTATTTTGTTGATATTGGAGCCCCCATATGTCGGGTTATGCGCATTCTTGCTATTTTGCAAGTCTTGGAGGCCCCAATTGGGGGTAAATTCTAATGACTTGCTATTGTTTAGGCCATTCATATGATATTGAGATGGACATGTGTATATATCCTATTTTTGTATTTGAAATATTTAGTACAGTGATATGGATTTCATATTTTAGTTAAAGTTATTTTCAAGAAAGCAAGTTAGTTGTTTGCTTGTTTATAGACCAAAAACAATTGCGTTTAAGGTTTAGTCATCTTACCTAATGTCTAAATGTTTGTAAGGATCATTGCGGTGATTTTATTCTTCAAAGTTGATTTAGAACATCAAATATTTTCTTTTTTCTTGTCACTCTTTGATTTTGGTCTTGTAGGTGGTTCTTTTACCATCCTTTAGTCAATAAGCGAGAACAAGTTCGAGTTAAGAAGAAGTCGAATCTTAATTCATTCCTTTTGGAAATATTTATGTATATACATGTATTATCCAAACGGTAATTGAGAATCTGAAAATTTATTTATTTTGAGAAAACAAAAATTCAGGAAGGAAATTTTGAATACTATTTTTATTAGAAACATGTTGTTTCGAATAAGAATTCAAAATTTGAAAAGGGTCCAATAGTTTGTTTTGAATAGCAACTTTTTCTAGCAGGCAAAAATCATAATCATATTGTAGGGAATAATTTCAAGCCTTAAATCCCACTAGCTTGAACCCCACTGTGATCATACACTAAAGTACGTTGGCGTCCAAAAGGGAAGAAGATAGAGCAAAAGAGTCGCCAACAAGTTTTAGGAACTTGTAAACCGTTCACGAGGTGAAGGTTACACCCCTTAACGATCCAAGAGATCGTCAACTCCATAAGGTCTAGAACCAAATAAGGGTTCGGGGATGAAGGTACAAATCCAACCTAAAAGAGATTGAACCTGCCCTAATAATAGGCCTCTTCTTTATTCTGATCGTATTCATGTGCGCTTTCTGATCAACATGCAATCAATAGGAATAACCCTAAACCTGTTTAACCTATATTGTTTGAATATTAATGCACAAACAAAACTATTATTGGCGATCACTTGAATTATAATCACAATTAACCCTAACAAGATTATTAATTATCTTATTAAGCGTGATTACAAGTACCAAATTCCTTTTAAACATGCATAAAAGGTGTGATCAAGCAATAACAATAAATATCAAGCAGCATAATAAATAAAATCATAACAATAATTATAATTATAATAATAATCATCATCAAAATAATAATATTCATAATATTCATAATCATCATAAATTATAACAATTATAATCATAATCATATTCATGTTAATATTAAAGCATAATAATAGCAAGATCCTAGGCATGATACTAACAAGATTAATAACAAACCCTAGCATGTCACTAAGCATTAAAAATCAAATCTTTAACCCTAACATGATACTAACATGAAAAAATATTAGGAAGAATATAGGAAGCATCGTAACAATCATATTTAATATTAAAATTACCCTAGACATGATACTAGGAATATCATAATAACAATGTAAACATGATTTCTACATCATAGTATCAATTAAAACCATTAAAGCACTTACTTTGATGCCTTGTATCTCTTTCTAATAACAAAATACACACGTTAGTAACTTCAAGGAAAATAATAAACAAACAATTAACTTAAATAATTGAAAGAGAGATTTGGGACCAAACCCTCAGAAATTAAACCTTTCACGTCTAGGATGAAGGCAACTTCGAATATGGCTAGGTGTTTCTAGATCTGGTGAATGCGGAATTTTGTATGAAAAACAAAGTAAGAATCAAGGGAAGGAGAGAAAGATGAGAGAATTAGAAAACTGATTGTCGATGAATGATCGTGAGAATTGGTGAGAATTGGTTAATGTAGATGATTAAAAACGGAGTTTTTAATACGTTATTTATAGAGAAAATAAGCCAAAAAGATAAAATAAACAAAACAGAGTCTGACGCACAAAAAACAGAGCTGGCGCAAACCCTGGCTAGCTGGCGCCAGGCACCAACACTAGCGCCAAGCGCCAATGGCTAGCGCCAGGCGCCAATCCTGGTTCCAGGCGCCAAAGCTTGGGGTCTGGCGCCAAGCCTAATTTTAACGCGTTTTCGAAAATCAGATAAGTTTGCCGTACTGGAGGATAAAATCATATAATTTCCTTGAAAATGCTATTTGGTTTTGATAAAAACTCTGGAAAGTCAACAAAAGTCAATTTATCAATGCTAATTGAATTAGGAAGGAAAAGAACTTCTAGAAGAATCTAGAAGACTAAAACCATTCCTAATTGCATTAGGAATGATAAATCATATTAGGCCCTCCCCTAGATCATTGGGCCGTACATAAAGCTCAAACCGGGCCCAGTTTGGTAAATTGGCCATAACTTCCTCAATATTCATCGGAATTGGGCTTATAATATATCGTTGGAAAGGTCATTGCAAGCCCCATCCAACTACACTACTATTGGACCCATATCATGGACCAATCAAACTGGATTGGCTGTTTCCTTAAAATAAATTTTCAAAAACAGAGAGAAGAGAAAAGAAATTAAAACTATCCGCAACACTAGACTTTCCACACTTTCACTTCATTCGATTATGATTTGACGTGAAAGGTACTCATCACTGGGTTTGGTTTTGGGGAGACACAAATGGGTGTCTACAGAAGCCCCCACTTTGACTGAGTTTGGAGAAACGCGAGTTTCGAAAATAAAAGTCAAAGTATCGATAGGGACGGAGAATGATTCAGAACGTTCTGCGATTCTAAGTCATTCTTGCAACGCCGATACCTGCAAACTAGCGTTAGTTAAACATATAAAAGATTTAAGAAATGCGTATCTTGCACCATCGAGCACACGTCTCTGAAAGAAACCGATTTTCTGCTGTATTCTGTCGTTTTGATGACCTCCTGCAAGTTAGAGAATGCCATCCCGCTTGAAAACTGCTACGCCCGTAACTGCCTCCAAATTAGAAGATTGCTTCGCTTGAAACTATCCTCCTCCGCATTGATAATATTCCACGTCCAAGGGAATACCATCGAAGATTATTTCTCTTGAAACTATCCTCACCCGCGTTGATAACATTCCACGTCCAAGGGAATACTATCGAAGATTACTTCTCTCGAAACAATCCTCATCCGCATTGATAATATTCCACGTCCAAGGGAATACTATCGAAGATTACTTCTCTTGAAACAATCTCCATCCGCATTATGACCATCTTCCATGCCTAAGGGAACATGATCGAAGACAACTTCGCACGAAATTACCTCCAGTTGTTTGTGACAACTCTCCGCAAGCTAGGGAACGTCGTCGAAGATATCTTCACTAGAAGTCATCCTCATTTGATGCGATAATTTTCCTAAGGAAATTACCGAAGACCCACGCCTATCGATCTTTAAAAGATTACTTCTCTTGTACGTCGGCGCTTTTGTTGCTTTGAACCTATACGTCGGTGCCTTTTACGAATGAACCATTATGTCGGTGCCCTTTGCTTTTGAACCTATATGCTGGTACTTTTTTCTAATGAGCCAATGCTTAGGCGCTTTAAGCTAAGAGAGACAATCTTTTATCAGGTCGATCACTTTATGTAATCAAGCCGATTACTAATTGTAAGCGTCGTTTGAAGTGCGCCTACGTTAAAAGCATGTAGTGAATATGCTTGGCACTCATAAGAAGTAGGAATTGACATAATACGATTAGGGACAAGGAAATTAGGAATTGCCATAATACGATTAGGGACAAGGAAAGTAGGGAGCCGCCAACAAGTTTTTAAGGAACTTGTAAACCGTTCACGGATCATAAAAGGCAACCACGAATAAGGGACAACGAAGGCAACAACGATTGACCCATGAAGGTTACACCCCATTCATAATCCATGAGATTACTAACTCCATATGGTTCGGAACCACGAAAGGAGGATCGGGGATGATGGTACGAAGTGAGTCATGGAGTCACATTTGCACGTATTGGCCTCTACTCGATTCTTATATTGAAAAGCATTCATGTGATCTCAAAGGCATACAAACAATAATTCAATTCGCTCCAAACTATTATTTAACTAAATTGGTTTAATATTAATGCACACATAATTCTAAAATATTGGTGATCACTTCAATTAATAATAAGATTAAAAAGGATCCTAAACCGGTTTTCCAAATTATCTTATTAGACGTGATTTTCAATTACATATTCCCTTTAAACATGCAATATGGTGATCATAAATATAATAAAACAAAATTAATATTAAAACCAATTTAATCACAATTCCAACAACATAAAATCGTTAGAAAAATAATAAAAATAAAAGGAGCATGACTCTTACTTTGATTATGTTTGTTTGCAACTACAAAATAATAAACGAGTTAGTAACTTCAAGAAAAAAATAAAGCAATAATTAAATTAAATTAAATAAAGTAAGTTAGATTTGAGGCCAAACCCTCAAACAGTTCTACCTTTCACGCCTTGGCTTAAGGATAGAACCACGACTTATGGACTCCTTTGAGTACTTGAAGAAGGAATTTTGAAGTAGAAAAGGGGTAGGCTAGTGTTTAGGATAAAGCATAGAAGAGAGAAAATTAAATCAGAGAATTACTCTGTGCCAGTGAAAGGTGAAAGGTTGTTCATCATTGGGTTTGGTTTTGGGGAGACATTTTTAGCTGTCTACAGAAGCCCCCACTTTGACTGAGTTTGTAGAAACGTCAGTTTCGAAAACGATAGTCAAAGTAGCCGATAGGGACGGAGAATGATTTAAGACGTTCTGCGATCCTAAATCACTCTGTATACGCCGATACCTGCAGAAAAATGTTAGTTCTACAGATAAAAGAGTAAAGGGATAGAATGCTTATCTAACACCAGTGTATTGGTGGCAAATGAGCTTGGTAGCTTCCTATGCTTGAAGAAATCCACCGGATGACGTCTGTTGAAACGCTTTTCATGCCTGAGGAAAGCCGACTGAGGAGTTTGGTAGTTTTCTAAGCCTGAAGAAACCTACCGGATAATACTCTCTATGCTTGAGGAAAGTCGACGTATGAATTTGGTGTCATTCTATGCTTGAAGAAATCCACCGATGATGCTTTCCGTGCTTGAGGAAAGTCGACTTGGCGGTTTTCTATACTTGAAGAAAAATCCACCGATAATGCTTTCCAAGCTTGAGGAAAGCCGACTTGGCGGTTTTCTATACTTGAAGAAAAATCCACCGATAACGCTTTCCAAGCCTGAGGAAAGCCGACTGATGAATATGGTGTCATTCTGTGCTTGAAGAATTCCACCGATAATGCCTTCCATGCTTGAGGAAAGCCGATTTGGCGGTTTTCTATACTTGAAGAAAAATCCACCGGATAATACTTTCCATGCTTGAGGAAAGTCGAAAGATGATGAGATTGCAAGTTTCTGTGTATCGAGAACCTTGCGTCATGAAATGATGGTGGTCCGCTTGTCCCCGGACGTGGGCTGTGGATAAGACCTGCAAAAATAAATTTGCCAATGGACTCGTATATACTGTGATTGACTTGACCACTAACTTGACCAAGTTTGACTTGATGTGACATGACATGTGTATAACTTGTGAGTGTGTGTGTGTGTGTATATGTGTGTGTGCAGACATAAGCAAACGAAGATGCAAAAGCAAAAATTTTCCGTCAATTTTTGTCATGAGTGGAGGGTACCGACTTTCTCCCGAAAAAGAAAGATGTGAAAACTGAACTTTTATTTTCGAACTTCCTTCGATGAAAACTTGGAAAAAGTTTTTTGAACTTCCCCAAAATAAAATAATGAAAAGGGAGAGAAGTTTTGAACTTCCTCCTTGAGCAAGACGAAATGAATCGTATGGATTGAATTGTTTGTCCTTAAAATAATGTATGCATGATGCATGTTCTTAGGCCATGAGGGTAAGGACAATTACATCATGTGACACGATAGATGAATGAACTTAAGTCATGGAGCTAAGGATCATGTATGGTGTAAAAAAGCGATTTTGAACGTCACTTAGGTCTGGAAGCTAAGCACGTATAGTGATTATTGCATAATGAACGTTGCTTTGGTCAAGGAGCTAAGCACGATATGCTTTGTATGATTAAAAATCATTGATATATAAATGTTTCTTAGCACATTATGCGAAACAATGAACATTGCTTAGGTCACGAAGCTAAGCAAGTATACAATGTTTCTTCTACTGAATGTTGTCTTTAAATATGATGAAACATGCACAATGTTGAAACAAGATTTCATGATAAAGGGCTCTTAAAGGGAAGGATGATTGATATGGATATGGATGTGTGAGTGAAGTGTGTGAATGTGATACTAAGGCTGGCTGCAAGGGTTATAGTGATGGAAAGAGATGTGAGAAGAGTTAAAGATGATGACTCTTCAGGCTGGGT
This sequence comes from Chenopodium album, assembly GCF_948465745.1. NCBI lineage: Eukaryota > Viridiplantae > Streptophyta > Magnoliopsida > Caryophyllales > Amaranthaceae > Chenopodium > Chenopodium album. The sequence continues at coordinate 64,721,987 of NC_137835.1, forward strand.
AAGCTAATGTGATTTGGGTTCAAGCCCCCAAGTCTAGCTCTAAATGGGTAGGGATAAGCATTGGATATTCTTTGACACGATCATGCATGGATATGAATATGAATGTGGCTGCACCTCGATGTGAGGTTGCCTACGTATCCGTTAGGAATCAGGCCGAACGTAGCTCTAACCGAACTTTGCACAAGTGTATGTACACCTCAAAGAGGTCTTTCAAGGGTTGTAATGTGGTTAAGTTGATGGTTTAAGGAAGAAAGGGGCAAAAGGCTCAAGACCCGAGAGAATCCCCAAGATATGCAATTGTGTATTTGAAAATTTTGAATTTTGCAAGTTTATTTTCAACATATTTTTTTTTTGCTTTGAACTTTTTTTTTCATTCTTTTAAATCAATGTAGGCAATCTCAGATCATGCGGTCCATCACTCACTTAGCATTCATGTTTCTAAGGCACAGTACCGAGCACTCGATGAGAGACGCAGTTTGAGACGTGTTCATATCAAAGACATTGCAACACTTGCCTTTAGACATTGTTTTATTGTTGCTTTGCTGCTTTCTTTTTTTTTTTACTTGCTTTTTGAATGTTATACAATTACACATCTTCCAATCCTAGGGTTAAGTGAATGTGGATTGAAGAAATGAAGGCCAAATGTTAGACGAGGCTCAAAATGGTTGATGAAGAAATGGAATGTGACTGAACGGTTAACAGGGAATGACATGGTTGCAAAGGTGCCTCAAGTCATTGGTGTACCTTGGGTTTAGTTTGGTAATTGATTTATTTATTTATTTATTTATTTATTTTTATTTATTTTTTTTTGATGAGAATGAATGAATGAATGAAAAATTCTATGATCGAGATGTAAAGGAAAATTGCTCATTTTATTAATGGAAAAGGTGAACGAAACACATGAAACATATAAAAAAAATTCTAAGTGGAAAACCTATGCTAGACATGAATGGGGGAGTGGAGAAGAATGATAAAGAAAGAAATCATGAAATCTTGCACGAAAGATCTGTGTGCCTTGTATTCATTACTTCTTGTCGCCTGGAGGGACAGGAAGTTTGTTTGCATCCATCAAGTCTTGAATGACGTCCTTCACATTCCAACATTGCTCCGTAGTGTGGCCATTTCCTTGATGGTACTTGCAATAGGCATTGGGATTCCATTTGGCGCTTCTTTCTTCAGGTTTTGGCTCTGGAAATGGCCCAATAGGTGTGATCAAGCCTTGACTGTAAATGCGATCAAAGGCCGCATCATAAGTCATTCCTAAAGGAGTGTAAGTTCTTTTCTTCTTGGGCAATGGAGTATCAAGAGCTAACACTTCATTGAGATCAACTTGACTTATATTGTTGGTAGTATTTTCGTGCTTAGAAGACGAAGAAGAAGGATGGTCGTTCTTCTTGTTTTTCCAAGTGTTATTATTGTTACTACCAGCAGTCTTTATTAGCTCATCCTCGATATTGATGCCGATGTCGTATACAGCTTCGAAATTGTTCAGTGGAAGAAATTTGAGATGTTCCTTATATTTATGAGTCAGATTTTGAATAAAGAGGCGAACCATCTCTCTTTCTTTGGGTGGATCTACCAAGAGTGAAGTTGTTTCCCTCCACCTGTTCAGGTAAGCGGTGAAGCCTTCATTCTCTTTCTGTTTGAGAATGGAGAGTTCACGTTCAGAAGTTTTAGTTTGAATGTTACATTTGTAAAGATTCATGAAACTGTCGGTGACATCTTGCCAAGTCGCAGTATGCTTGACATCTAAGGAATAAAACCATTGTTTGCAAGCATGTTCTAAGGAGAGAGGGAACACCGTAGGGAAGAGTGTTACGTCCAATCCCTTAAGAGCCATGGTTGCAGAGAACGCCTTCAAATGGAATATTGGATTGTCAGTAGGCTTGAACTTTGGAATATCAGCAGTGGAGAACTTTTCAGGGAGTCTATCCTTCACATCCAAAGGAGTGGGAGGCCGTTCCACATAAGTGAAATCCTCAGAGATCTTACTCATTTGTTCCTTCAGTTTGTCAAGGGTGGAAACAGTGACCTTGTTTTGTTCCATGGTAGTGACCCTAGTGGTAAGGGTTTGCATCATGGAAGACAGTGCCTCAATGGATTTGTTGATGTTCTCAATGTCTTCTTTAGTGGCCATTGAAAGGTTATGAGTAACGGAGAAGGCAAAGTTCTCTTTGAACGCCTATTAGATCTGAGAGATTGTTGCGGTAATGGCTCGAACCGTATTGATCTATCCCTGTTCCTTGACCAAGTACTGTGAAATAAAATAATTCACTTAATTGTTTGACTCATTGCTCAAGATAGGAAAGGAAGGAAAAAAAATAGACATTTGAAAACAGGTGAGAAAACTCCACTCATTTTTTATTATGACGAAAAAAGGGTGCATGAACCTAATATACGATCATAAACGACCTGGTGCACGACTCGAGTCGGAACATAAAGAAAGTGTGTGGACTATACTTGACTCGTGAGTGACTAAGTGATGTTATAAGACTCGTGGTATGATCGTATGGCTAGACATGTGAACAATAACCAAAATGACTGACGCGAGGACCAAATTAACACGGAAGACTTGACTGACGCTTTTTTTTTTTTTTTTTTTTTTTTTGGAAATTCCACCGTGTCACGGTGGAATTTGCAGTGACACGGTAGAGTTTCCCGTGGCGCGGCAGCCCCCTCCTTTTTTTTTATTTATTTATTTTTTTTTTTGCAGGTCCACCGTGCCACGGTGAACCGTGCCGTGACACGGTGGACAGTCCCGTGTCAAGGCAACCATTCCCGTGCCATGGTGGATGCTGACGTGGCACGGGATTATTTTTTTTGTTTATTTTTTTTTTTGCAGGTCCACCGTGCCACGGTGGACAGTCCCGTGTCGCGGCAACCATTCAAGTGCCACGGTGGATGCTGACGTGGCACGGGAATTTTTTTTTTTTTGTTTCCAGGTCCACCGTGCCACGGTGGACAGTCCCGTGTCGCGGCAACCATTCAAGTGCCACGGTGGATGCTGACGTGGCACGGGATTTTTTTTTTTGTTTGCAGGTCCACCTTGCCACGGTGGACTGTGCCGTGACACGGTGGACAGTCCCGTGTCGCGGCAACTATTCCTATGCCACGGTGGATGCTGACGTGGCACGGGATTTTTTTTTTTTTTTTTGCAAGTCCACCGTGCCACGGTGGACTGTGTCATGACACGGTGGACAGTCCCGTGTCGCGGCAACCATTCCCGTGCCACGGTGGATGCTGACGTGGCACGGGAATTTTTTTTTTGTTTGTAGGTCCACCGTGCCACGGTGGACTGTGCCGTGACACGGTGGACAGTCCCGTGTCGCGGCAACCATTCCCGTGCCATGGTGGATGTTGACGTGGCACGAGAAATTTTTTTTTTTTTTTTTTGTAGGTCCACCGTGCCACGGTGGACTGTGCTGTGACACGGTGGACAGTCCCGTGTCGCGGCAACCATTCACGTGCCACGGTGGATGCTGACGTGGCACGAGAATTTTTTTTTTTTTTTTTTGTTTAAAAAAAAAATCTATAAATTCTACTTGTTTATTTTTAAAGGGAGGATACCATCGGACTTACTCCGAAAAAAAAAACGACACAAAAACAAGACTTCCCTAAAATACGGTTAAAAAAGTGGTGCACGACTTAAAGCAAAAAAGTGTGTGAACACGACATGTGAGTGATTAAGTGAGGTTATAGACGCGTGTTTTGACCGTATAGCTAGACATGACACCAAACTGGACATAGCATTCGCACAAAAATCGAATAAAAGACAAACAGGACACTTTCCTGGGCACCGTGTCACGGTGCAGACTGTCGTGACACGGTGCATTCTGCCGTCAGACGGTAGACAGCCCCGTGTCACGGCACTTTTCACCGTGGCGCGGCAGAACATGCCGTGACACGGTGCGCAGTTCCAGGTCAGTTTTGTGATTTTTCCAGATTTTAACCGATTTTAGATCTGTACTAATTACTATGTGAGAATAAAAACCCTCGGTCATGGGTTAAACAAAAGAGCAAACACATGAAGGTTAGCACCAAACAACCACATAGCATTTAAGCACGATGATGTAAAAAAGTTCGCAACCTAGAGTCAAGATCTATGTTCAACTATTGGTCAAACTTTGGGTGTCAAAAGGGTACCATGGTTAAGAGTTTGGACGCGTTAGCAAGGCAGCCTCCTTTGAGGGTGTATGCCAACGGGCGGCTCCGCGAGTTTGTGATGAAATCGAACTCGACTCCATGGTTTGGGTGAATTTAATAGCTCGGATGAACCAATATTGCCATGAGCGTTTTTGGGTCGATAGAGCTTAAATTCCCCGGGGCTAAGACGCATGTAGAACACATACGTTTTTTTAGAAAAATCGAAGGAAGTCGACTGTGAGGAAAGAAAATAAGCCACCGGACTGATTTTAGGACTGCCGTGACACGGCAAAAATTCCCGTGTCACGGTACTGTGCACCGTCAGACGGTGCACTGTACTGTGACACGGCAGATTCCGCCGTGGCACGGCAGTCAGAAGATCTGACTGGTGCCCTGTTTTCCTTCTTGCGCAACTAAGTTATCAAATTTTTCCTACGGGATAGACCTGAATGCGACGTTAAAACGTCTATGCAGATGCAAAAATGCCAAATTAATCACAGGAATATTTTTTCAAGAATCTTTCAAGTCTCATCCACTCATCTTAATTAAATACCGATCACTCAAATCGATAAATAATTAAGAATCCTCCCCAGTGGAGTCGCCAAATTGTAAGCGTGGTTTGAAGTGCGCCTACGTTAAAAGCATGTTGTGAATATGCTTGGCACTCAAAGGAAGTAGGAATTGACATAATACGATTAGGGACAAGGAAAGTAGGAATTGACATAATACGATTAGGGACAACGAAAGTAGGGAGCCGCCAACAAGTTTTTAAGGAACTTGTAAACCTTTCACGGATCATAAAAGGCAACCACGAATAAGGGACAACGAAGGCAACAACGATTGACCCGTGAAGGTTACACCCCATTCATAATCCATGAGATTACTAACTCCATATGGTTCGGAACCACGAAAGGAGGATCGGGGATGATGGTACGAAGTGAGTCATGGAGTCACATTTGCCCGTATTGGCCTCTACTCGATTCTTATATTGAAAAGCATTCCTGTGATCTCAAAGGCATACAAACAATAATTCAATTCGCTCCAAACTATTATTTAACTAAATTGGTTTAATATTAATGCACACATAATTCTAAAATATTGGTGACCACTTTAATTAATAATAAGATTAAAAAGGATCCTAAACCGGTTGTCCAAATTATCTTATTAGGCGTGATTTTCAATTACATATTCTCTTTAAACATTTAATATGGTGATCATAAATATAATAAAACAACATTAATATTAAAACCAATTTAATCACAATTCCAACAACATAAAATCGTTAGAAAAATAATAAAAATAAAAGGAGCATGACTCTTAATTTGATTCTGTTTGTTTGCAACTACAAAATAATAAACGAGTTAGTAACTTTAAGAAAATAATAAAGGAATAATTAAATTAAATTAAATTAAGTAAGGTAGATTTGGGGCCAAACCCTCAAACAGTTCTACCTTTCACGCCTTGGCTTAAGGATAGAACCACGACTAAAGTATGGACTCCTTTGAGTACTTGAAGAAGGAATTTTGAAGTAGAAAAGGGGTAGGCTAGTGTTTAGGCTAAAGCATAGAAGAGAGAAAATTAAATCAGAGAATTACTCCGTGCCCTTTTCATTAGAAATGAGGGGGTATTTATAGGGAAAATGTGCTGAGGGAGCACACGGAACCCTAAAATGATAAAAACCCTAAAAAAGTATCCCGAGACACGGTCAAACTGTACCGTGACACGGGAAGCTCCACCGTCAGACGGTACACTTTCCCGTGACACGGTACATTTTTGGTGTGACGCGGGAAATTTTCAGAAAACGGGATAAAAAACGCGTTAAGGGTTTACGCGGAAAAGACACGGAATGTCCCGTGTCACGGCAGACCTCCCGTGTCACGGGAAATCCCACCGTCAGACGGGAAGGATTCCTGTGACACGGTAGGTATCTGCCGTGGCGCGGGAAATTCCATCCTGTTTTTCCGTCTAAATACATTTTTAACCTTAATTTCCTTCGGCATTTTAAGTGCCGATTGATAATTTCAGGCCTTTTCTGAATTTTATTATTCGGGCTAAAATAAGAAAATAATTAAATAAAAATAAATAAAGGGTTAGAGCCAAAAATAAATAATAAAACAATAAAATAAAAAGGCTTGGGCTAAAAATTAATTAATAAGTTTGGGCTGAAATTAAAACTATGCTTTTACCAAACATCAAGACTAATCCATGGACTGTTCAAAAATATGAATTTAATAAAATACGATTTTTTAAGCACTCTCGGGATTAAATACTAAACCCGACCAATAGTGGCGGTGAAAGGGTATTCATCATCGGGTTTGGTTTTGGGGAGACATTTTTAGGTGTCTACACTAAATCATGTCAAATTGCTTAGAGGGGCTAACTGGCTTACCAAGGAACCCAAAAATATGTTGCAGAAAGGTAGAACAACCTCATCAGGTGGCTGGGTTCTCTGGCGCCGCTGAAAAGCTATCAACGCCACTTAATTAGTCTTAGCGCCAGGCGCTGAGATTTGCGCCAGGCGCCAAGCCTAATTTTTTACGCCAATGCATAGGGCTTGGCGCCAGCACGGGGATTTCCTTAAATACCCTTTTCCTCTTCATTTTGCTGGCTGCTCGTCGCGAAACTACTCGAAAAAACTCGAAAGCTTCAATTGCTCGGTTCTTGCTCGTTTCTCAACCGAATTTGCTCAAATTTGTTGCAAATTAAAGCTCTTTTCATCTATTTTTGCGATCTATGTAAGTTTTCTTCAAACTTACATTGGTTTTTATGAATTCTTGGCATGTTTATTCACGAATTTTATGTAAATTTGAAATTTATAATGCTCAATTTGCTTTGTTTGTCAAGTTTTATGCCATGAAATTGCTTGATTATGTTTGTATATTGCCTTGGGAGTAATTTGAGACTTGTTTGACTCAATTTGGTGAAGAAATGAGCAATTTGCCATTGTTGGACCTCCTAAGGTCGTGTAGAACAATGTGACTTGTTCTTGATGTTTTTGCTAGCAATTCTTGTCCAATTTGTCACAATAATTACTATAGTATTGCAAGAAATTGTTTGATTCCTTGAAAAATGTCGTTATACTCAATTTGAATTTGTGCTCTGTTTTAGTACTACGTACTATGTTTTTGCGAACATAGTATCATGCGGCTAGGCGAACCTTAGATACTATAGAACCTTCATTTATGACGTTTTTGCACAATGTAGTATGGCTAGACAGCGAGGCTCGGTTTCACGGTCTCGAAACACTCGACGGGAGCATGATCCCGTAGAGGATGACGTCACACCTTCTATTTCGCTTGGTCGACTTCCCGAGTGGGATGAGCGGACCCTGTTCTTCGCCCCCGTCCACCACATTTCTGAGAGGGTGAGACGGGGCATCACGATCGGGAGGACGCGCTATCACGGTTCCGGCTGTGATGGTTTGGGCGATTTGTACAAGATGTACATCGCCAGGGATCTTGAGACGAGACTCCTATGGGATTCTTGCGGACTGTCTACTTTGTTCGAGACCTGAACAGCGATGTGGTCAAACAATTGCAAAAGACCAAGGTGGAGATGAATGTATGGAAGCTTTTGGCCACCACCCACGAGCATCGAAAGGCTGTGATGAATGCTCTGGTGAAAATAGGAGTTGATGATGACATGACTCCTCAAGGACTGGTCAACTTTCTCATTACTGAATTGCCAATTACTAGCAATCTGATTTCGTTTTCTGACAAGGATCTGCCCCCAGAAGGGGACCAACATAATAAGGCCTTACACCTCACTATGGTGTGTAGGCAGATGAATGTTCCTATGAGCCTGGTTGATAATGGCTCTGCAATTAATGTGTGCCCACTCCGTACTGCAAAGAAGTTGGGCATAAAGAATGAAGAACTGACTCCCTCCACTTAAGGGATTCGCGCTTATGATACTACTCGTCGTCAAGCCGTGGGTATTATCATACTGAACATAACTACTGGGGCCATTGAACGTCGCACTAAGTTTCAGGTGGTAGACATTAAGGCCTCCTTCAATCTGCTGTTAGGATACCCTTGGCTTCATGAGCTAAAGGCGATTCCATCATCGCTTCACCAAAAAGTGAAAGTCATAGTTAAAGGGGTTCCAATTACCATTGATGCCTCTCCTATGCGCATTCAAGTTATCGACACTCCTATCGTCCATGTCGAGCACGACGAAGAAGACGAAGATCTTTGGGGTTTTTCACTCGATGATGTTCTCGTAATTGAAGAAGAGGAAAAGTGCCATCTCGACTTCGATCCCTATTCAAAAACCAACATCAATTCCATTCTGAAGAAGCAAGGGCATTTCCATGGAATGACCCTCGGACTCATAAAGAAAATGGCTGAATTTTGGGGCCATCCTGGTGCACTCAAGAAGGATACTTTTGGCTTGGGATTCAAGCCAACAAAAGAAGATGTGAAACAAGCTCTATCAAAGATGAAGGCTCGCAATAACGCTCGAATCATGAAGAAGGAAATGGCCATGGATCCATATCCATTAAAACTCAATGGCCAGTACATGAAGGAAGGGGAAGACTTTCCGTGCTATGAATTCCCTGAACCATTCGTCCACGATGGGATACGTGAACCAGGATTCGAGATGTTCCTCGACTGTGACTTTCTTGATGAAGACAAAGAGCTCTTCACAACTGAGAAACCAGCTAGCCCAAGCTCTGATGACCTAGGCATTAACCTTCTTTTTGGAATGGAGAAGAATGAATCTAAGCCCGTCTACAATGATAATTCCGAGCTCATTCAAGCTGTTATAGCAAACAAGGATTTTGACCCCTCCGATTTAATCGTCCAAGTTGATAATATTTCAAGGGGATGGCGCAAGACATTGAGGATCACTACGCCAAATGGAGAGAAGTTGGAAATAATCGTTGGCGAATGTCCTATGTTTGATGAGTCTAAGTCGTCTGGGTCCGAGTCTGAGTCTGAGTCTAAGTCTTTAAACGAGTCCTTAGAATGTGAGGCCGATCCTCTTTCTGCTATAGAGTTCAATCCTGAGTCTCTTGTTGAGTCCTCTCTTTCTAGTCCAAATAATCATGGTGAGGTCGCAGCTGACCTTGCCCCTCTTGATGTATTAGCCAATGAATTCAATAAAATGAGTACCTTTGCTTACGATGTGTGTCTTTCCCCTAGCCCTGATCAATATTGCTTTGCTAATGATAAAAATGACAAAGAAATAATAAAAGCAATGGAAGAACACGAAAATAAAACAACAGTTTTTGAAGATACAAAAACAGTTAACATTTCCAATGATACGACTGTTAAGGAAGTAAAAATTGGATTAACACTAAGTCAAGATGAACGCAAAGAGTTAATTAATTTTCTTAGTGAATTCGTTGATGTATTTTCCTGGTCATACCAAGATATGCCAGGAATTGACAGGGATATAGCTCAGCATACAATACCACTCATTCAAGGTATGAAGCCTGTCAAACAAAAGCTGCGCCATATGAAACCAGATGTGGCCCTCAAAATCAAAGAAGAAATCATAAAGCAGTTGGCCGCAGGTTTCATCAAAGTATCCAAGTATCCAGAATGGATAGAAAATGTGGTTCCAGTTCCAAAGAAGGATGGAAGGGTCAGAATGTGTGTTGATTACAGGGACCTCAATAAAGCAAGCCCAAAAGATGGGTTCCCTCTACCTCACATTGACATTTTGGTCGACAACACAACAAACCATGCACTCCTATCATTCATGGACGGTTACGCCAGATATAATCAAGTATTGATGGCCGAAGAAGATATGGAGAAAACCACATTCATCACACAATGGGGTACATATTGCTATACGGTAATGCCATTCGGGTTGAAAAACGCGGGTGCCACCTACCAAAGAGCAACTACAGCATTTTTACATGACCTGATGCACAAAGAGGTGGAGGTCTATGTCGATGATATGATCGTTAAGTCTAAAGATCGCCCATGCCATATTATTGCACTTCGCAAGTTCTTTGAAAGACTCCGCAAGTAAAACATGAGATTAAATCCAGCAAAATGTGCATTCGGGGTCACGTCAGGAAAATTACTTGGATATGTGATCAGTTCTCGAGGGATTGAAATAGATCCCACAAAAGTAAAAGCGATCATGGCAATGCCACCGCCCAAGAATGAGAAAGAGATTCGAGGTTTCATTGGAAGGCTGGAATATATAAGTAGGTTCATATCAAAGCTCACAGCGATATGTGAACCTATATTCAAGAAGCTAAAGAAAACTGTCCCAGTCACATGGGATGCAATTGCCAAAAATCTTTCGACAAAATCAAAGAGTACCTGGCAAACCCACCCGTGCTAGCACCAGCAATACCTGACTTTCCTCTTCGACTCTACCTTACGGTCACAAGAGAAATTATGGGGGCAATGCTAGCACAAGAGATTGAAAGCAAGGAGAATGCAATCTACTACTTGAGTAAGAAGCTTCAAGGATATGAGACACGATACACACCACTTGAAAAATTGTGTCTCGCACTTGTGTGGGCCGCACAGAAACTAAGACATTACATGCTCACTCACATAGTGCATGTCGTGTCCAAGATGGATCCTCTCAAATACTTGTTCGAAAAAGCAACGCTCAATGGCAGATTATCAAGGTGGATAGTCAATCTTGCTCAGTTTGACTTGAAATTTGTACCACAAAAAGCCATCAAAGATTATGCGGTTTCTGACTTCTTAGCAGACTTTCCGCTAGAAGAAGTTGAGAAAGAAGAAGATGAGTAGGATTTCCCTGACGAAGATTTACTCATGACCGAAGATGACAGTTGGACGCTCTATTTCGATGGAGCTTCAAACCAAAAAGGATGTGGTGTAGGAATCTTGCTCGTATCACCCAATGAAGAGCACATCCCAATTTCCATGAAGCTCGACTTTGATGTCACCAACAATGCCGCAGAATATAAAGCATGTATTTTGGGGTTAGAAACATCTGTCGCCTTGGGAATTAAGAAAATCATAATCTTTGGTGATTCTTCACTAATCATTAACCAAATCTCCAAGAGATGGAAAGTGAGAAGTGAAAGTCTCGCTACGTATCAAGCTCATTTAGAAACTCTCACGGAGCAACTAGATGAAGTGGAATATACTTATTTGTAGAGAGAAGAAAACCAATTCGCCGACGCACTAGCTAAATTAGCATCAATGGTGCGAATTCCAACGGATACAATCAGAATGTCGTTGACCATAGAAAGAAGATATGAGCCGGCTTATGTTCACGCACTCGACGATGAACAAGAACCACAAGAAGAAGATGAAGAGCCATGGTATACATATATCCTTAATTATGTGACAAGAGGAGAATACCCTCCTAATACTGATAAAAGGGCACACCGCGCTTTGAGGCTCCTGGCCTCACAGTATGTGCTCATCAGGGGAGAAATCCATAAGAGAACTGCAACGGAAAACCTTCATGCCGGTATATGTGGAACGCACATGAATGCAAAGATGTTAGTCCAAAAGATTCAACGTCAAGGTTATTATTGTACTACTATGGAGAGAGATTATCACGAATACGTGAAGAAATGTATGAAGTGTCAAGTCTACGCAAATTTACAGCATGTTCCACCTTCGCTTCTCTACACATATACTTCTTCATGGCCTTTCTCCACTTGGGGCATCGACATCATTGGAAAAATAACACCACCGGGACAAGGGGGGCATGAATTCATCCTCGTAGCGATCGACTATTTCACCAAATGGGTCGAAGCTGCCTCATATGCTAAGCTGACAGCGAAACACGTAGCTCAATTCATTGAGAAAAATATCATATGCCGTTATGGGGTACCACATGAGATGATCAGCGATAATGGAACGCATTTCCAAGCCGAATGCGCGAAATTATTACAGAAATATCATATCAAGCATCACAGATCATCACCTTACAGATCTCAAACAAATGGTGCGGTCGAATCGGCCAACAAAAATGTGAAAACTATCATCGAAAAGATGACAGAAAATTACAAGGATTGGCCAAGTAAGCTACATTTCGCCCTTTGGGGATATCGAACCTCTGTTCGTACATCAACGGGGGCTACTCCTTTCTCTCTAGTTTATGGAGTTGAAGCTGTACAACCAATAGAACTCGAAATCCCTTCTCTTCAAATCCCATTGGAAAGCCAACTAGATGAAGTCGACTGGATTAGAGCAAGATATGATGAACTAGTCTTACTAGATGAAAAACGCTTGGCAGCTTTGCATCATGTCCAAACCTACCAACAGCGTATGGAGCGACATTTTAATAAAAAAGTCAAGACTAGGAACATCAAAGAGGGTGACCTGGTGCTTAAGGCACTTCGTAAAAATGTGTTAGATCCAAGAGGAAAATTCAGACCGAATTGGTCAGGCCCGTACATTGTTAAAGCCATCTTGTCTGGCGGAGCGGCACAATTGGTAGACATGGACGGTAACGGTTTCCACAATTTAACCAACTTGGATCAACTCAAGAAATTCTATGCCTAGTCACATGAGTTCATGACCCAATAGAGCTACGTTTGGCCTGATTCCTTTTTTTAAGGATACGTAGGCAACCCTTTAAGGGGGGCCCGACCACTTTAAAAAATAAAAATCCTCCCTCCGTCGATCAAGTATACGCATCAGTTCAGCATTGCGTCACGACAAAAAAAAATGGGATTTCTGCCGCGACACGGGACATTCCACCGTGTCACGGTACAGTCCACCGTGGCGCGGTGGACCTGAGCGCCAAAAAAAAAAAAAAAAAATTATGCCGCCACACGGGACATTCCACCGTGGCACGGTGGACCTGAGCGCATAAAAAAAAAAGAAAAAAAAAGGATTTTTGCCGCGACACGGGACATTCCGCCGTGTCACGGTACAGTCCACCGTGGCACGGTGGACCTGAGCGCAAAAAAAAAAATGCCGTGACGCAGGAATTTGCAACGTGTCACGAAATTTTCCACCTTGACACGGTGGAATTTCAGGTTTTCCGATTTTTTTAGTGACGCATTCTTTGCGAATTCATTATTTGTTCGAGGTTTTTATTTTGATTCTACCATTACGTCCGAGTCCTTGACTCGGATAAATAAATAAAAAAGTCATTGTAATTTTTTATTTAATGCCGAAATAAATATGCTATTATTATTGAAATAAATGTGACTACAATTATTGGCATCATACGCCTTATTTTAAATAAAAATAATAAATCATAAAAGCAAAGAAATACTGATCTAATTAATCCCTTTTCACTTTAGGCACATCCTTCTCTTTTTCAATTAGGTCGGCCTTCACCATTAATGTGTCTTTTGTAGCCCGCACCGTCATACCCCTAGTCGAACTTTCACCCCTTTCACCTTTCTTAAAATTCTTCGGTTGTTTCTCTCTATAGACCATCTTCTCTGTACCCTTCCCTTTCACATAATTCTTCCTTTTCGGCATTATAAGAGTGTTAAACTCAATCCCTTGTGTTCTTGGACCTAGACGATCTTTAGGAGGTGCTTTATTATTTCCAAGACGATTCTTCACATCAGATTTTTGTGATCCGAATCGTTCCCTCCTACTTCTAGGGTTCAACCATGCCTTGTATGCACTAGATAAAGGAGGAGGAGCTTGGTCGCTTGCAGAAACAGTCCACAAAGGTCTTCCAATCCAATAAGTCTCGTACTTGTGAACGTTACTTTCATGCAATGATACTTCACGAGGACTATTGTTATAGCGTGGAACTACTTGTTCAAGTCCATACTGCCGCATCAGTTGAGAAGGGCAATAAAAAGTCAGTTTTGAGATACTAGGAACACGAAAATATGGAGTATCATTCATACCAACCATCCTAGTAAGCCTCCACCAAGGCACCACCCAACGAATGGAAAATTCCCTCAGTCTCCATACGACATGTTCACAGAGTAATTCTTTTTCCTGTGGACTAGATCGTTAGGGCCATATTTTTCAATATCGTCGTGGGATTCGAATAGTTCTAAACGCTCCATCAACCAAATCTGCAAAAAAAAAAATAATAAAAAAAATTCAGTCGTTGATAAAAAAACAAAAAAAAAAAAAAAAAACAAAAGGTGCAGATTCCCGTGACACGGCAGAGAGCCACCGTGAGACGGTGCCTATTTTGTGTCACGGGAGCTACTCGGAGCGTATTTTTACCTGCAGCAGTACTAGAGAGCCCTTCCTGATGGCTTTCCGGTCAGCTTTTGCTTCGCCAAGGCCACGAAATGTTTCTCCAAGGCACGTAGGCATAGGATATCTCCCAGATTCGACATGTTCAAGCACAGACGCTAGACAAGCATGTCCTACCCTACAGTTTGCAAATAAAAGCTTGCTAAACATGCAAAAAATATATGCCCTTCTACGATATACATGATAAGACTCAGAGATAGGGCGATTAAAATATAAATTTGCAAGTTTTTCTAAGTCTACCTCATTACCACATACAATTCTATTTAAATCTGGATCTGTTAGATTCAGATGGCGTTCAAAATCTTGGTAATAATATTCACGCAGGGTAGGCATGGCAATAAGATTTCTAGCAGGAAATCCAAAGATTGCACCGAATTCCTCCGGCAGGGGACAGATTTCATCGTAATCAAATTTAAAACAATGTGTTTCTGGACTCCAATAATCTAATGCTGCCCTAAGAAAATCATGTTCAATCTCTACATGTCGCAGGGCTAGTAAACCTCTGACATGAAATAATTCTAACTCTCTTTTGTCAGCATTGGTCAAAGAATAAAACCAGTCGCGCAATGTATTATCAAAATTCTGAGACATGATTATTGAAATATGAAATTCTAATTATTTTGTGTTTCGTAATTATGCATATCACGAATATACTGGTCCTATTTTATAGAAAAAGCGCTCGGAACTACTCAGATATCATCTTTTCGTACGTGTAAACAACACCGTTGTAGAATACGCGTACCGTGACACAGTAGGAATTTTTGCCGTGACACAGCAGTTTTTGCCGTGACACGATGTACAGTGCCGTGTCAAGGCACCCCACGCGCTTTCTTTTTTTATCTTTTCCCGTATCTATCCGAATTTTTTTTAGTATTTTATCTTCACTGTTTATTTTTCAATTTTCTGAGAGTTTCATTCCTAATAACATTCTCAACTTTTTTACTTTTATTTTTATTTTTATTATTATTATCTTTATCATTTCATTTTATTTATTTATTCATCACTTTAGTATTTTTATTTTTTTATTATTTTTATTTCCATTCCTCTTTATCATTTTTATATTTACTTATTTATTCTATTTTTTTCTTGTCTTTTTATTTCTTTTTCTTTTGGGGAAGGTCGGTACCCTCCACTTACTCAACTTACGTTTTTTTGTCGCGTCATTAATAAATACACGATCACACACAATGAGTCTCAAGCACACACTAACACACACTTATAAATACATAAACTGTGAATAATGTACAAAATGAGTCATAATAAATAAACAGCGTCAAGTGTCATCACAGTATGTACAAATAAAGACCCTCGGTCAAAAGTCTGGCGAACCAGAATCAGTATCATCTCCCTATGAATACGGGAACGGTGAGCCAAAGAGTCCCGCCATCATCCGAGTACGAGGAGTAGTGTCCCTACTAGTCCCTGTGACTCCAGCAGTAGTCAAACTCAAGGCAGGACCCGTCCAACTGGCAAACGGTGTAGACTCACTCAAAGACACGGGAATCGTCGTTGGAGGCATCGTCCCATACATCGGAACTGAGAACAAGCCCGACACCGGTGGAGGAATCCCAGACGACGGAGCTGAAAATAAACCAGGATCCACGGGAGTCAAAACAGGCCTAAACTCAGGCTGTGAAGGCTGTGAAAATGACTACCGTTGCGCTGACTCTGACCCGGAAAGCGCTGGGAAGACTGAGGATGCTGCCACTGAGCCTCCTGAAATGGCTGAGTAATCTGAGGCTCTCGCTGAGACTAAGAATGTCGATGAAACGCAGGAGATCGTCTACCACGACCAAGCTCCTCCTCGTCCGAGCCTCTACACCTCGAGCGCGAGCGGGACCTCCGTTGCTCCTGAAAGATACAAAATCAAAAGGCGTCAACAAATGCAAAATAAAACAAATGGTAGAAGAGGAAAAAAAGGAGGCTACCTCAAGAACATTACTAGAACTGCTCCGACAACTCGCACCACGCTGAAGCTTGATGATGCAGTACTTCAGGGCGTCAACCAGCTTCATGAATCCCATCATCTCCGAGCGGTTAGGCTGAGAAAAAAACAAAGACAAATCAGTAACAACCGGTGGTAAAAGGATGAATAATGCATTAAAAACTTACCGGCTCAAAAACCTCGGGCAGAGACTCCAGCGCCTGTCTGTAACCCTCTGTCGCGTCAGCAATATGGTCCTCGGTAATACCAATCGGCCCTGGGTAGCGGAGAGACTGAGGCGGAATCTCGATCCTCCCCACAGGGCGAATAGTCGTCTGAAAATACGATCGAATAATCAAGTTATTCGACTATTTAAACAGAGACAAGTGACAAAAATCCTCAAAAGAAATCATACCTCAGGAAGGCGGGGTGGAGGAGCCAGAGAGGGAAGCAAGTCCTGCGCATAATCACCCTCCATGTGCACAAGCTCCTGCCAAGGAAAAGGGTAGCGCTCTCCCCTGTTTACCAACTCCCTAAGCAAGCGCGAGTCCAGCATCGACTCCGGTGGAGATGAGGGCACCACAAAGCGATCACTGCTATGGTGACGAACGACACGCTCCCCCAAATACCAGACAAAGCGTCCGGTACCAACCAAAATGGTGCGGTGCGCTGAAAGATGCAAGGCCTCGGGAAGATTAGTCATCCCGGCCCAAGGACGATACTGGACGTCAATGGCAATCTGAAAACCATAAATAGTTGGCATGAAACACCAGAAATAACGTTAGAGAGAAAATAACAGGCAAAAAAAATAATTCTTACGCCAACAGAAGAGGTGCCTCGGCGTAGCAGCCCGTGCAGCGCCGAGATAGACACCACCCGTGACTCTCCTCGGTCACGCCAGCTGGCCCCGACAGGGAAATCATGAACCGCTCCACGACACCGTCGAGGATCCAAGCCTGGGAAGTACTCGTAGAACCATAGCAGCAATGAAACGTAATCTTTAAGCACATGAGTCGAACAAATTAAAATAAAACAAGAAGAGGAAAAGATCATCACCTCTACGACTCTCCACAGACCGTAGACAGTGATGGGAGACTCGTCGTTCAGCTGCCGACAGCCATGACGTAACGACAAGAGAAGGTCGGCGTGTCCGAGGCTGGCCCAGCTAAAGGATCCTATCTCACTGATCATGACTAAAGAAGGGAGGTAGCAAAGGAGTGCGCGTGAACTCCTATCAGGAGAAAGAGTCATGGAGATCAGAATCAGAATGAAGATCCGCACTCGCTGCTCAGCCGATGTCTCCTCCATGTCGAAGCCACGAGCTAAAACTGAAGCCAGCTCCGATTGCCCGCTCCTATGACCACCTCGAGACACTGGATGGGTCCTGATATACTGAACGATTGGACCTAACAAATCGGCTTCCTCAGCCTCTCGCCAAGAAAGATCAGACATCTGAGCTACGGCCCGGTCAGTGAAGCGCAGCCCGCTAATCATGCTGAAGTCCAGAGGGGTCACTGTCATCTCCCCCCAAGCAAAAAGAAAGGTGTTGGTAGTATCCCAAAAATACTCCAACAATGCGCGAACAACCGTCGCGCCGCAACCCTGGGGGCTGCGAAACCCTACGACCGCTGAATTAAAATCCACTAAACCAGCCGATTCCTATAAGGCGTTCGTAGCAGGATCCCTCGTGATAATCTGGTGAAGTCGAGGAATCAAATCTCCGGCTCCAGAACCGTGGTGGCGAAGCGTGCCGTCAACTATGTCGGCAAGTGGGCGATGAGAAACGTGGTTCTCACGACAGAAAACCAACTGGTCTGGAGTCCACAGAGGTGGAACCCACCTACCTCTACTCGTAGAAGCCCGAGGCTCGGACTCTAAGACATCGTTGTCCATACCCTCGGGAATAGTGGAAGTGTCCTCCCGAAAAGCCTGGCGCTGACCATGGGTGGAAAGATCGCGATCCCGTCGCCTAGGTATGCTATTATAAAAATAAAGATCTAAATGCTTAGCATCATTTCCTAATTCATTTAATTCGAGTTGCATTTTAATAAAAAATCTAAATGCTTAGCATCACTTCCTAAGTTATTTAGTTGTTTATCGCATTATACACTAAATATTTACCTCAAGGCTAAAAATTGGCAAAATAGTGGAATTATTTATAGTATTTAGTTTCTCCATGACAAACTAATACTATAGTTCTCCTAGCCGCATGATACTATGTTCTCAATGACGATATAGTACATACACGAAATATGTTTTGTAATTGCACAAAAACAATGAATCAACACATCATGACATATTTTACAAGATCTACCACCAATATTTCACCATTTCAAGTGCAAAGAAGTAACATGAATAAAAAGTAGTACCAAAAAAGGGTGATTTTGTTCAATTCTTCACCAAATCATGTAATTTTCGTCTTAAATCGCCTCACAAACTCGCATACATACATGTGCAAGTAAATTCATGACAAGAATTTCAACATAAACCACAAAATCAAAAAATTCCCGAATTGATTTTTAAGGGTTTTTCATGAAATTACTCATTTGAAGCAAATTCTAGGCAAAATCAAGGGAAACTTACATAGATCCTTGTAGAGAATCGAAAATGAGGAAAGTGGCAAAAAATTAGAGCGGAATTGGTGAAGATTTAAGCTCTAAAAGCTCAAAAAACCACGAAGATCAGTGCAGCCGCCGCGACACGGTCAGGCAACGCCGCGACACGGTGAGCAAATGCCGTGTCACAAGGATAAATTCCGTGTCACGGTAAGCACGAGGGTCGCCGGAGCTCCGATGAACAGCAACAGCAGCACGGCGGTAAGCAGCAACGAGCAACAGCAAGTTTCAGCGAAAAAAAAAAAGAAGAAGACGAAAACACATAAATGTCATGACACGGTTAGTGACCCCGTCTTGACGGGAAACAACTCCGTGTGCTGGTGTGTTTTTGCCGTGGCTCGGTAATTTGAGCAGAGAAAAAAAAAACAAAAAAAGAAAGTAAAGAAGGGGAGTGCGGAAATGGCAGAAGAAGCTTGAATTTAAAGCAAGAAAAAGCATCTCGTTTCCCGTGCAACGGTTTCCGTTACATGGTAACGGTAATATATTGCGTGGTGCACGTGGTCTGACTGGTAAAAGATGCCAGTTGATTGATTTTCAGCCAACTAATTTCCCACGCCACGGGAATCTGCTACGCGTGACAGAGACCTTGCTGCCGCGTCACGGGAATCTGCTCCGCGTGACGGGGACTCGTGCCGTGTCACGGGAATCCATTTCGTGACACGGTGGCTTTGTGCATGCTCTACATAGCTATTTGCGAATATTCCTGGCATTTTGACTAAAATTGCACGATTTTCCGCACAAATTGGACAATTATTTTGTCGTTGGAATTACGCGGAAAATTCTAACTGATACTTAAAGGGGACTAAAATTACAATTTTACCCCTAGCAAGCATCAAAGTCTATTTTTCGACATTTTAAACACCTAATATGGTCGGATAATCGATTTAAAGGTGTGAATCATTTGCGGCCCACGTTCGGGGATAATCGAACCATCATACACTTGCAAATTTAAGCGATTACAGTAGTCGTCGGCTTTCCTCAAGCTTGGAAAGCGTTATCGGTGGATTTTTCTTCAAGTATAGAAAACCGCCAAGTCGGCTTTCCTCAAGCATGGAAAGCGTTATCGGTGGATTTTTTTTCAAGTATAGAAAATCGCCAAGTCGGCTTTCCTCAAGCATGGAAAGCGTTATCGGTGGATTTTTCTTCAAGTATAGAAAACCGCCAAGTCGGCTTTCCTCAAGCATGGAAAGCGTTATCGGTGGATTTTTCTTCAAGTATAGAAAACCGCCAAATTCCTTTGTAGGCTTTCCTCAAGCATGGAAGGCATTATCAGTGGATTTCTTCAAGCATAGAATGACACCAAATTCATACGTCGACTTTCCTCGGGCATGGAAAGTATTATCCGGTAGGTTTCTTCAGGCTTAGAAAACTACCAAACTCTTCAGTCAGCTTTCCTCAAGCATGGAAAGCATTTCAACATACGTCATCCGGTGGATTCCTTCAAGCATAGGAAGCTACCAAACTCATTTGTCACCGATACACTGGTGTCAGATACGCATTCTATCCCTTTACTCTTTTATCTATGGAATTAACATTTTTTGCAGGTATCGGCGTATATAGAGTGATTTAGGATCGCAGAACGTCTTAAATAATTCTCCGTCCCTATCGACTACTTCAACTATCGTTTTCGAAACTGACGTTTCTACAAACTCAGTCAAAGTGGGGGCTTCTGTAGACACCTAAAAATGTCTCCCCAAAACCAAACCCGATGATGAACAACCTTTCACCGCCACTATTGGTCGGGTTTAGTATTTAATCCCGAGAGTGCTTAAAAAATCGTATTTTATTAAATTCATATTTTTGAACAGTCCATGGATTAGTCTTGATGTTTGGTAAAAGCATAGTTTTAATTTCAACCCAAACTTATTATTTAATTTTAGCCCAAACCTTTTTTATTTTATTGTTTTATTATTTATTTTTGGCCCAAACCTTTTATTTATTTTATTTAACTATTTCCTTATTTCAGCCCAAATAATAATAAATCAGAAAATGGCCCGAAATTATCAATCGGCACTTAAAATGCTGAACGAAATTAGGGTTAAAAATGTATTTAGATGGAAAAGCAGGCTGGGAATTCCCGCGCCACGGCAGGTACCCACCGTGTCACGGGAATCATTCCCGTCTGACGGTGGGATTTCCCGTGACATGGGAAATCTTCCGTGACACGGGAATTTCCGTGTCTTTTCCGCGTAAACCCTTAACGCGTTTTCTTCCCCGTTTACTGAAAATTTCCCGCGTCACACCAAAAATACACCGTGTCACGGGAATGTTTCTCGTCTGACGGTGGGATTTCCCGTGTCACGTTACAGTTTGCCGTGTCGCGGTATACTTTTTAGGGTTTTTATCATTTTAGGGTTCCGTGTGCTCCTTCATCACATTTTCTCTATAAATACCCCCTAATTTCTAATGTACGGGGCATCAATTAATTCTCGAATTTATTTTTCTCTCTTCTATGCTTTAGCCTAAACACTAGCCTACCCTTCTCATTTCAAAATTCCTTCTTCAAGTGCTCAAAGGAGTCCATACTTTACTCGTGGTTCTGTCCTTAAGCCAAGGCGTGAAAGGTAGAACTGTTTGAGGGTTTGGCCCCAAATCAACTCTACTTTATTTAATTTAATTTAATTGTCGTTTTATTATTATTTCCTTGAAGTTACTAACTCGTTTATTATTTCGTATTTGCAAACAAACAGAATCAAAGTAAGAATTATGTTCCTTTTATTTCTATTATTTTTCTAACGATTTTATATTGTTGGAATTATTGTTAAATTGTTTCCAATATTAATGTTTATTCTATTATTATTTATGATCACCATATTGCATGTTTAATGGGAATATGTAATTGAAAATCATGCCTAATAAGATAATTTGGACGACCGGTTTAGGTTCCTTTTTAATCTTGTGATTAATTGAAGTGATCACCAATATTTTAGAATTATATGTTGCATTAATATTCAACCAATTTAGCTAAATAATAGTTTGGAGCGAATTGAATATTTTGTTTGTATGTCTTTGAGATCACAGGAATGCTTTTCAATATAAGAATCGATTAGAGGCCAATACGGGCGAATGTGACTCCATGACTCACTTCATACCATCATCCCCGATCCTCCTTTCGTGGTTCCAAACCACATTGAGTTGGTAATCTCATGGATTATGAATGGGGTGTAACCTTCACGGGTCAATCGTTGTTGCCTTTCGTTGTCCCTTTATTCGTGGTTGCCTTTTATGATCCGTGAACGGTTTACAAGTTCCTTAAAAACTTGTTGGCGGCTCCCTACTTTATTTGTCCCTAATCGTTGTCCCTAATCGTAATGTCAATTCCCACTTCCTATGAGTGCCAAGCATATTCACACATGCTTTAACGTAGGCGCACTTCAAACGACGCCTACAATATATCAAATCAATTTATTGTATTAACTCTTTTTCTTTCTAGGCAATGTATATAGAACTTGAATTACCTTGGTAATAAATAGCCCTATTATTAAAAGAAAATAAGATGATTGTTGTTTTTTTTAGAGTGATAGTCATCTCATTTTTCTTGGCAAAAGATATGGAAAACATCGAATTTAGCTTGATTCGATTGCTTTACTAAATTGGTGTCATCAAGCCGATGGCTATCAAATCATCCAAATCATTTGTTTTTTTTTTAATGATTTTGTAATCAAAACTCAACACTTCATGTATTTTATATATGAGCATGACTACTCAATAGTATGTCCATATGTGCAAAGGCCTAAGGTTGGCCATAATTTCATGGAATGATGATTTTGGTACATGGTTATGGTCTACCTCAAGGAGGGCCTTTCTAAGGTTGTAACGTGGCTAGGCTTGGGGTTATGAAGAATGGATAGGCTCAAGTATACTCCCAAAATCCCTTACTTTTGGTGCTTCTTAAATTAAAACCTTTCTGCTTTGTGTGGCAGCGTCCTACATTAGGTGCCTTTTCCTTATCCTCTCTCTCTTTTTTTTTCTTTTTTTTTTCTTTCTCTCTTTTTTTTTGACAAGTTTTGTTCTAGGTTTAGAATGATTTCTTTCTTTCTTTTGCATTGGATCTTTCCTTTTGGGTTTAGACTAACTTTGTGTCCCCCTCTTATGTTTCGTTCCCCCGATTTCCTATTTGTATCTCTTTGCAGCATTCTCATCCAAAGGTTCGGAGTAATGTAGGTTGAATAATTAAGGCTCAATTGACGAGGCTCAAAAGGAGTGCCAAAAGATGGATTTTCATTAAGGTTAAGAACATGGGATTATATTTATGGAGTTTCAAGTTGCCTCCTGTGTTGGTGAAATCATCATATCCTTTCTTTGTGGGCCTAAGATGGGCCTCTTTTCATTCAATACATCTTATAAGCCAAAGCTCATCAAGATTCTTTAAAGTGCTGAGTATGCATGTCTTTTGATATTGCCTGTTTGTATGAATACATTTTATTTAATGTAAGCCAGTAACAATAAAGAGTTTGAAAAGAGAACAAGATAGACGTACTTGAAAATATATTTTTTATTCATTAATTAATGAGAGTACAAAATAAGTAGATTCGACAGCATGAATCTCTTAGTCTATCATAAAAAATAAAGGAGAGAAACAAAACAAGACCTAGGGTGATACATCTTAAATTGTTCACAACTTCTTGAGCTCGTGTCTCCGAGCTTTGTTCGTTTTCGACGAAATCCTCTTTAAAAATCAAGTTCATCTATATGATTTATGGTTTCATTTATCAAGTCCCTTTCAATTAATATTCCCACAGTATAGACTATTTGAAATGTGTCTAAACCAAGGTATTGTAAATGGCACTTGTATGGTGGAGACATATTGTCTATGAACTTTGGGACAAGTTCATGATCCGGAGGTCTTTGTGGAATAAGAGCAACCTTTAATTTTATCGCCACCTGGAAAAGAAGTCAATGAAGCCTTCTTCTTCCCCTTGCTTAAGCAATTTGAGATCGCGCAAGGTAGTTGTGAGCTCGATGTTATCTCCATATTGGGTTAAAAACGCTTTTACAACATCACTCCAAGTGGAAGTTTGTTTTGCATCGAGGTTATAAAACCATGATCTAGCAGTTGGGTCTAATGAAAGAGGAAAAGTACATGCATATAGGCTTGGCTCAACCCCTTTCAATGCCATAATTCCAATAAAGCTCATTAAGTGAGTTCTAGGATTGTCTGTAACCTTAAAGGTTGGCAAATTCGTAGTCAAGAACTTTTCTGGAAGAGTCTTGCCAATAGGTTGTGGTGCAAGCTCATAATTGAAGTACTTATTCCTTGAGTTAGCTCGAAGGACAAGTTTCTCCAAGGCCTATACTCTTTTGGCTCTTGCTTTTTCTTGCAGAATGTTTTCTTTTTCTTTTTCTGCTTTTATTTTAGTCTTTTCTGCTTTTTTATGAGCCTTCATTTGGGCTTCTTCTTCTCGTAGGGCCTTTAGGTTTTGGAGTTCCTCTCTAAGTTTCTCCAATGCTGCTTTGTCACCCATGATTGGAATAGTATGCGAATGTGGAAGATGATCTAGTAATGTGTATCACGAGAAATTGAGCGCGTTCACTTAGACCTTTTCTGCCAAGCATTCAAACAAAGAACCAAAGTCAAAATGATTGTTTTATTTCTTTTTTTTAATCCTTGTAATATGAATTTACTTTAAGTAAGTTTGTTGATGAAGAATGTCAAAAAATTCACAAACAATCCTTAATGGAATGTCATGATTTGTGTTGACTTCAACAAGGTAATCATCTAAGGATTTTACTTTAAATGAATTGTTTTCGAAAAAGGTAGAAGAGAAAGTCAAGAAAGTTGGATTGAAAATGCTCATCAAATTTTAGGAATATTGATCAACCCGAACATACTCTTTAAAATGATCATTTAGATTACAATAGTGATCAATATCGTTTTTTTTTTAATTATGATTCTCATATTGTTTATCTTTAAAGGATAATATATTACTATTTGTTTAAAAAGAATGATGGCCTCCGAATGTAAAATCCAAGAAATAATTAAATCATTTTCTTAGTTTTATCATTCATTATCTTCTCTCTTTTTTTTCTGAGAATAATTTTTTTTTTTTTTTTTTTTTTTTTTGGTATCATACTCTCTTTTTTTTTTTTTTTATTATTTTTAAGAACGATATTTCTTTTTTTTTTCGTTCTATTTCTCCTTTTTTTTGTGTGAGGCAATCATCCCAAGTAAAGTTCTCGGGATTTTCCTTTTAAACCATAGAAGAGGTAAATAAATTATACTCTTAAATCAAGGTTGACCAATTACAACTTAAAAATGATGTACACGAAAATAGAACAAACATATTGATGACGTCCTATTAAGAGATGCGAACTTCTAATGACGAACCTCATAAGAAGTAATGTCATTAGCTTGATTATAAAGTACGTAAACGAATAATTATAATAAAAAATAGTATCGCGTGCAATTTTCCGTCTTGCGCTAAGGTGGAAAGTGCAACTTCAAGAGTAACATCTGCCACATGCGTTTTTTTTTTTTTTTTTTTTTTTTTTTTTTTTTTTGCGAAAACGCAAAAAGAATGATAAAAAAAACAATTTTTTTTTGTTTTTTTTTTTGCGAAAACGCAAAAAGAACGGTAAATTTTTATTTTTTTTTTGCAAAAACGCTAAAGGAACGATAAAAAACATTTTTTTTCGAATTTATTTTTTTTTGAAAAAAACAAAAACGACGATCAAAGTAAAGGTAACTAAGTTAGACAACGTTGTTAGCCAAAAAGATATTTTTAGTACCTACTTAACGATTAACCTTGAAGTGGTAATATCGTTTTCTCCGTATGATATTGCTCGTAACGAGTCAAACTCAACGTTGAACAGTGGGCGCGTGCATGACACAGAGATGCGTGGAGGTGCCGCGCGCAACTTCAGAACTTGCGCTTGGAGGGCGCGCGCAACTTTGACAGTTGCGCGTGCCATCTGGTAGGTTCGACAATATTTTTTTTTTTTTTGCGAAACGCAAAAAGAACGATAAATACTTTTTTTTTTGTCGAACCATAATGTTTGCGGATTTTTTTAATTACATATCTAGGTAACAAGTTGGAATTAGTTAGATTAGACACGAAGCACATATTCATGTAGTCACATAAGCACATAAAAGGAACCGTCTAAGCATACAATACCATTCTAAGGTCAAGGCTTGGGTGTCCAAAGGTACCATATCTTAAGGGACGATGCACGAATCAATCACTCAACGTTTTGACCCACGACATAGCCCTCCCAACATTTTGTTGGCGATATGGGTGGGATGATTGTTATTGATTTTCGGATAGAAGCCTAGTGTTGGCAACCCCTAGTCAATGAGCCAATCCCCAATGGTTAAACTGTGCTATGATTATGCATGATGCAATGTCGCTTGTTTGGTTTTTACTTTTGTGAAAAAGGAAGATATTATGCGTTCGAGTCTCACTCTCTAACTAGAGATTATCCAAGTTAGTTCTCGTTACAATCCATAGGCAACCTAGTGTTGGAAACCTTGAACCATAACTACGAACTAATCTTCTAACTTCTAAGTCCCCAGTGGAGTCGCCACTGTAAGGAGGGTGATCCCATTGTAAGGGGGTCGTTCCTTAAATGCCCATGCCCGCTTAAAAGTCTAGGACTTTACACTTGTTAGGGTGTATTAAGATTTGAATTCCTGACTGTTTGGGAGACCTTGAATTATAAATGATACTCTCATCACGCTTTTTTGTAAGAAACAAGTAGGAGTCGCCAATGAGTTTTAGGAAAACTCATAAACCTCATTCATGCCTTTTTCCAAAGTAGAGTTCAAGGGATAATTAACACGAATCATAAGTTTACCCATGCCTAAATTGATCTACATAAACCAGAAATGAGTTCGGGAGAGCGGGTAATAAAATAACGTTCCTTTTAGGGAGGAATCGTTATTCAAGCCCTAGTACGGCCTCTAATAGCTCTTCCTTTTTCACAATTTCATTACCAAACAATATATGCAACGTGATACCTAAAGACTAAGCTAGTTGATTATATTTACAAGCATTAATCACGTAGGAATTACATTGCAAAAGTCGTTATTCTTTGTTTAATCAATATTTGTGAAATAAACAAAATAAACAATATTTGCCCTATCTTAAGTGATAAAACAACAATTAATTATCAAATTCTATTCTTGATTAACAAAAGAATACTATGTGAATTAATTAATTAAAAGTTTTTTTAAAGTGATCACACAACACTATTTATTCAATTAAAGTTATTTAAACAATAAAGGAAAAGTGATTTATATAAGTGCTCAGGAAACTAACCGTTCTTCTTTTATGTTAAATCTCCGTTTAATGTGTTTATGGACTTTCTTTCTTCTTTATACCTCCAAGGATTTCAATGGATTAAATTAGGGTTTGAAATTATTTGGGAAGATATAAGAAAAAGTAGTATGATAGTAAGAGAAGTTGAGAGATTAGGGTTGTGAGAATACTAGGGTTTTAATTCTGAATTTTTGGTCCCTGTAATGCTGAACGAAGACCCCTATTTATAGGCGTAGGGATCTAGGTTTAGGGTTTTAGAGCTGAGCCTTCAGATGGCACGCGCAACTCTCTGAGTTGCGCTTGGTGCCGCGCGCATCTCAATGAGTCGCGCGTGCCAGGCGCGCACAACTGATTGAGTTGCGCTGGTTTGCGGTTTGCCTTATACGAAAACGCATTTTTAAAACTTCCATAAATTTTTATTTCAATGTTTGATTAAGGCGTGTGAGATTTCATTAGAAACCTCTGAATGTCTACTTTCTAATTCCGTTCGAATTAGGTTAAAATATGTTACGGATCAAAAGTTATGGCCGTTGGAGTGCAAGGGTGTCGGTTTTAGGGCCCGGTTTAGTGTTTTGATCATAACTTCTTCGTTTTGGCTCGGAATTGGGCTTATAATATACCTTTGGAAAGATCTTTTAAAGGACTATCCATCTGTATAGGCCTTGCATTGTAATTATATAGTTGGTTCATCTGTTTGTCTCGCTTTTTCAACAATGTAGGTTCCATTGGATCCAATCATTGCATTTGATGCATTTGGGTCCGTTATTAATCAAGTTTAAACATTTATGAACATATTTTAGGCCTAATTAGTAATCGGACAAGGCTCTAAGATAAGTTGGTCTCAAATATGGGTTTCAACTTACTTCATAATTCTTTTCATAGTCCATAAACACTTCAACTTTGATCTAGCATGAAATACGGATTTTTGTAACATCATCGCACTTCCTTTCGGGACAGGAGGCCAAAAGTAGATGTCTACACATACAAAAGCACGTTTTATCTTAAACCAGCGCCAAACGACAAGCCTGTCGCCATGTGTGATCCTTGTCATTTCGCGCTGGGCTCTGTCGCTGGCGACATGGGTCAGTTTTATTCCGATTCAAATTCTAATTTGTTTATATCGATTCCGGACTATTTTCTTATAAATAGGGGTCGTATTTCCCCGTTTTTAATCATTCAGAACCATCTAATCCTATTCTCTCTCTCTAAAAGCTAGAAGCTTGTTCTTTCTCCCTCTTTGTAAACCTTTCCCTTTTACAAAATTCCACAATCACAAGTTCTAAACACACCTAGCTAAGTTTTAAGTTGCCTTCGCCTTAGACGTGGAAGGTTGATAATTTCTGAGGGTTTGGTCCCAAATCCCTATTTCAATTATTTAAATTAATTGTTTGATTTAATAGTTTCCTTGAAGTTACTAACGCGTGTATTTTGTTATTAGAAAGAGATACGAGGCATCCAAGTAATTAATCTAATTACTTTGTTATTCTTTTGATATAGAAAGCATGCTTAAATTATATTAATTCCTAGAATCATGTTAGGATGTTATTTATTTCTTTCTAGTATCATGTTTAGGTTGCTTTCTATTTCTTCTGTCATGTTAGTATCATGTTAGGGTTAAAGCTTTGATCTTTATTGTTTAGTGACATGCATGCTAGGATTTGTTATTAATCTTGTTAGTATCATGCCTAGGATCTTGATAATATTATCATGCTTTATTGAATATTATTATTATGATGATTTAACATTATGTTGCTTGATATATTATTATTGTTATTGCTTGATCACGCCTTTTATGCATGTTTAAAGGTAATTTGTACTTGTAATCACGCTTAATAAGATAATTAATAATCTTGTTTAGGCTAATGTGATTATAATTCAAGTGATCGCCAATAATAGATTTGTTTGTGCATTAATATTCAACTAACATAGATTAAACAGGTTTAGGGTTAATCTAATGATTGCATGTTAGTTAGAAAGCGCACATGAATATGAGAAGAATAAAGTGGAGGCCTATTATTAGGGTAGGTTTAATCTCTTTTAGGTTGGATTTGTACCTTCATCCCCGAATATCCAGTCACGGTTCCAGACCACTATGGAGTTAGCGATCTCATGGATCGTGAAAGGGTGTAACCTTCACCATGTGAACGGTTTACAAATTTCTAAAACTTGTTGGCGACTCTTTTGCTCTAGCTTCCTTCCCTTTGGACGCCACCATGCTTAAGTGTATGATCACAGTGGGGCTCAAGTGTGGGATGCTTGAAATATTCTCTACACCTGCGTATGCTTAAAAGAAATCAGGCCAAACGTAGCTCTATTGGGTCTTGAACCCTTGCAACTAGG
This sequence comes from Chenopodium album, assembly GCF_948465745.1. Classification (NCBI taxonomy): domain Eukaryota; kingdom Viridiplantae; phylum Streptophyta; class Magnoliopsida; order Caryophyllales; family Amaranthaceae; genus Chenopodium; species Chenopodium album. The sequence goes on from NC_137835.1 coordinate 64,751,409, forward strand.
CATAAAATTTCTTGAGTTGATCCAAATTGGTTAACTTATGGAAACCGTTGCAATCCATATCTACTAATTGTGTCGCTCCCCTAGAAAAAATGGACTTGACAATGTATGGTCCTGACCAATTTGGTCTAACTTTTCCTCTTGGATCTAGCACATTATTGCACAATTCCTTAAGCACTAAATCACCTTCTTTGATATTCCTAGTCTTGATTTTTTTATTGAAATGACGTTCCATATGCTGTTGGTAGGTTTGGAGATGATGCAAAGCTGCCAAGAGTTTTTTGTCAAGTAAGACTAGTTCATCATATCTTGCTCTAATCCAATTGACTTTATCCAATAGGCTTTGCAACACGATTTGTAGAGAAGGAATTTCTAGCTCTATTGATTGTACGGCTTCAACTCCATAGACTAAAGAGAAAGGGGTAGCCCCCATAGATGTACAAACGGAAGTTCGACAACCCCAAAGAGCAAAATGTAGCTTGCTTGGCCAATCTTTGTAATTTTCCATCATCTTTTAGATGATAGTTTTTACATTCTTATTGGGTGATTCAACCGCACTATACATTTGTGGTCTATAGGGTGATGATATGTGATGCTTTATATGATATTTCTGTAATAACTCCGCGCACTCGGCTTGGAAATGCGTTCCATTATCACTGATCATTTCGTGCGGTACACCATAGCGACATATGATGTTTTTCCTGATGAATTGAGCTACATGTTTTGTTGTGAATTTATCATATGAAGCAGCTTCAACCCATTTAGTGAAGTAGTCGATTTCTACAAGGATGAACTCATGTCCCCCTTTTCCTGGTGGTGTTATCTTCCTAATGATATCGATTCCCCAAGTAGAGAATGGCCATGGGGAAGTGTATGTGTAGAGAAGTGAAGGTGGAACGTGCTGTAAATTTTTGTAGACTTGACACTTCATACATTTCTTGACATATTCGTGACAGTATTTCTCCATGGTTGTCCAATAATACCCTTGTCGTTGAATTTTTTGGACTAACATCTTAGCATTCATATGCATTCCACATATTGCGGCATGAAGATTGTCCATGGTCCTATATGTTTCTTCCTTAGCTATGCATAAGAGATTTCTCCCTTGTGCGGTCCTTTTGTGGAGTTCTCCACTCAGGGGCACATACTATGAGGCCAGGAGCCTCAAAGCACGATGTACCCTTTTATCAATGTTAGGAGGGTATTCTCCCTTCATTACATAGTTAAGGATGTCTGTATACCACGGTTCTTCATTTTCTTCTTGTGATACTTGTTCATCATCAAGTGCATGAACATTAGTCGGCTCATATCTTTCTTTGTATGGTCAATGGCATTTGGATTGTGTCTCTTGGAATTTGCACCATTAATGCCAACATAGCTAGTGCGTCTGATTCTCTTCTCTAGGCAAATATGTGTATTCCACTTCATCTAATTGCTCCGTGAGAGTTTGCAGATGAGCTTGGTACGTAGCAATACTTTCACTTCTCACTTTCCATCTCTTGAAGATTTGGTTGATGATTAGTGATGAATCGCCGTAGATTCTGAGCTTCTTAATTCCCAGGGCCACAGCAGTTTCTAATCCTAGGATGCGTGCTTCATATTCTGTGGCATTGTTGGTGACATCAAAGTCGAGCTTCATTGAAATTGGGATGTGTTCTTCGTTGGGCGATACGAGCAAGACTCCTACACTACAACCCTTTTGGTTTGAAGCTCCATCGAAATAGAGCGTCCAACTATCATACTCGGTCATCAGTAGATCCTCATCAGGGAAATAATACTCTTCTTCTTCTTTCTCAACTTCTTCCAGTGGAAAATCTGTAAGAAGTCAGAAACTGCAAAACCTTTTATGGCCTTTTATGGTACAAATTTCAAGTCAAACTGAGCAAGGTTGACTATCCATCTTGATAATCTGCCATTGAGTGTTGCCTTTTTTAACAGGTACTTGAGAGGATCCATCTTTGACACAACATGAACTGTATAAGTGAGCATGTAATGTCTTAATTTTTGTGCGGCCCGCACGAGTACGAGACACAACTTTTCAAGTGGTGTGTACCTAGTCTCATAACCTTGAAGCTTCTTACTCAAATAATAGATTGCATTTTCTTTGCTTTCGACCACTTGTGCTAGCATTTCTCCTATCGTTTCTCTTATGATCGTAAGGTATAGTTGAAGAGGAAAGTCAAGTAATGCTGGTGCTAGCACAGGTGGGTTTTCCAGGTATTCTATGATCTTGTCAAAAGCTTTTTGGCAGTCTTCATCCCATGTAACTAGAATATTCTTCTTTAGCTTCTTGAATATAGTTTTGCATATCGCAATTAGTTTTGATATGAACCTACTTATATATTGCAACCTTCCGATGAAACCTTAAATCTTTTTCTTAGTCTTGGGTGGTGGCATGGCCATGATTTCCTTGACTTTTGTGGGATCTATTTCAATCCCTCGAGAACTGATCACGTAGCCAAGGAGTTTTTCTGATGTAACTCCGAATGCACACTTTGCTGGATTCAATCTCATGTTGTATTTACGGAGTTGTTCAAAGAACTTGCGAAGTGCAATGATGTGGCATGACCGATCTTTTGACTTAACGATCACATCCTCAATATAGACCTCCACCTCTTTATGCCTCATATCATGTTACAATGCTGTGGCTGGTCTTTGGTAGGTGGCACCTGCGTTTTTCAACCCGAATGGCATTACCATATAGCAATATGTACCTCATTGTGTGATGAATGTGGTTTTATCCATGTCTTCCTCGGCCATCAATACTTGATTATATCCAGCGTAGCCGTCCATGAAGGATAGGAGTGCATGGTTTGCTATGTTGTCGACCAGATTGTCAATGTGAGGTAAAGGAAACCTATCCTTTAGGCTTGCCTTATTGAGATCCCTGTAATCGACACAGATTCTGAATCTTTCATCTTTCTTTGGAACTATAACCACATTAGCCATCCAATCTGGATACTATGATACTTTGATGAAACTTGCAGCCAGTTGCTTTCTTATTTCTTCCTTGATTTTGAGAGCCACATTCGGCTTCATATGGCGTAGCTTTTGTTTGACAAGATTCATACCTGGAATGAGTGTGTAGACACCCATTTGTGTCTCCCCAAAACCAAACCCAGTGATGAGTACCTTTCACGTCGAATCATAATCGAATGAAGCGAAAGTGTTGAAAAGTCTAGTGTTGGGAAAAGTTTTAATTCTTTTCTCTTCTCTCTGATTTTGAAAAATTATTTTAAGAAAACAGCCAATCCAGTTTGGTTGGTCCATGATATGGGTCCAATAGTAGTGTAGTTGGATGGGGCTTGCAAAGACCTTTCCAACGATATATTATAAGCCCAAATCCGATGAATATTGAGGAAGTTATGGCCAATTTACTAAACTGGGCCCGGTTTGAGCTTTATACACGGCCCAATGATCTAGGGGAGGGCCTAATATGATTTATCATTCCTAATGCAATTAGGAATGGTTTTAGTCTTCTAGATTCTTCTAGAAGTTTCATTTCATTCCTAATTCAATTAGCATTGATAAATTGACTTTTGACTTTTCAGAGTTTTAATCAAAATCAAATAGCATTTTCGAAGAAATTATATGATTTTATCCTCTAGTACGGCAAACTTATCTGATTTTCAAAAACGCGTTAAAATCAGTCTTAGCGCCTAACCCCAGGCCTTGGCGGCTGGAACCAGGCCTGGCGTCTTGCGCTAGCCATTGGCGCCTAGCGCTAGTGTTGGTGCTTGTCGCCAGCTAGCCAAGGGTGGTGCTAGCTCTGTTTTTTGTGCGTCAGACTCTGTTTTGTTTAATTTATCTTTTTGGCTGATTTTCTCTATAAATATCGTATTAAAAACTCCGTTTTCATTTACCTATTCTCCCTAATCATTCACCAATTCTCATCATTCACAAGTTCTACAATCAGTTTTAATTAGCATTCTCTTAATCATTCAATTATTTCTTCTCTGAACTTTGCTTTTTCATACAAAATTCCGCATTCGCAAGATCAAGAAACACCTAGCCATATTCGAAGTTGCCTTCGCCCTAGACGTGAAAGGTTTTAATTTCTGAGGGTTTGGTCCCAAATCTCTCTTTCAATTATTTAATTTAATTGTTTGTTTATTATTTTCCTTCAAGTTACTAACGTGTGTATTTTGTTATTAGAAAGAGGTACGAAGCATCAAAGTAAGTGATTTAATTGATTTATTGATATTATGATATAGAAATCATGTTTATATTGTCATTATGATATTGTAATTTTAATATTAAATATGATTATTACGATGCTTCCTATATTTTTCCTAATATTTATGATTGTTAGTATCATGTTAGGGTTAAAGATTTGATTTTTATTGCTTAGTGACATGCTAGGGTTTGTTATTAATCTTGTTAGTATCATGCCTAGGATCTTGCAATTATTATGCTTTAATATTAACATGATTATGATTTTATTATTATAATTGTTATAATTTATGATGATTATTGTTATTATTATTTTGATGATTATAATTTTATTATTAATTATTTATTATTTATTATGTTGCTTGATTATATTTATTGTTATTGCTTGATCACGCCTTTATTGCATGTTTAAAGGGAATTGGTACTTGTAATCACGCTTAATAAGATATTTAATGATCTTGTTAGGGTTAATTTGATTATAATTTCAAGTGATCGCCAATAATAGATTTATTTGTGCATTATATTCAACCAACATAGATAAACAGGTTTAGGGCTAATCCTATTGATTGCATGTTAATTGGAAAGCGCACATGAATACGCTCAGAATAAAGTAGAGACCTATTATTAGGGCAGGTTTAATCTCTTTTAGGTTGGATTTGTACCTTCATCCCCGAAACCTTATTTTTTTCATGACCTTATGGAGTTGACGATCTCTTGGATCGTTAAGGGGTGTAACCTTCACCTCGTGAACGGTTTACAAGTTCCTAAAAAACTTTTTGGCGACTCTTTTGCTCTATCTTCTTCCCTTTTGGACGCCACCGTACTTTAGTGTATGATCACAGTAGGGTTCAAGCTAGTGGGATTTAAAGGCTTGAAATTATTCCCTAAAGTTTTTGGCGAATCCACTGGGGAGGATTTCTATTTTAATTCCTGAATTTGTTTCGGCAATGATTTAGAATGAGTGGATGAGACTCGAAAAGCTCTAAGTATTTCATGTGCGTAATTTTGATTAACATTATTATCATATGCATAAAAAAGATCTCATTGGAAAGACCATCATTAATGAGTTAAAAACATAGGATTTTACACGTAGGAAATTTGAGGAATGTCTTTCACAACTAGGACTGAAATAACACCGCGCGAAACTGGAAAATTTTATCGAGCACAGAAAGCTGCCGAGGCATGTGGGAAGTAGCGTCAGGGGCCAGAGCTTGACGCCAGAGTTTTAGTTGTAGCGCCAGACGCCAGTATTGGCGCCAGGTGCTACAGTTAAAAGCTGGCGCCAGTCTCTGTTTGCTGGCGCCAATTTCCCCCAATACCGAGCCAGAAATATGCGTTCTAATTTCGACCGGTTTTTCGTATTGTTTGCTCAATCCTACTTCCTGATTGAATTTTTTCTCACTTTTCTGAAACCCATATGTGTTCTACATATGGACATAACCCTCTGGGAATTCATGCTCCATCTACCTTATTGAACGCTCTGTGCAACAAAGGGTACATCCGAGATGTTGAATTCACCAAACCATGGAAGCGAGTTTTTTCTAAAACTCGCGGTGTCCTATCCACTCGCACCAACCCTTCACGGTTAGGCTTCCGCGCGGTGCATCCGGACAATTAACCATGGACCCTTTTTGACTAAACCATATCCCGAACTTTAGAGAACTAGAGCCATGGTTAGGTTGCAAAAGCATTGCATCATATTGTGCCTACTTGACTAATTGTGCATTATTTGTTGTGCATATATATTCTATGTTTCTCTTAACCGTTTGTTGACTTGTGTTGAGACTAAATAAATTAATGACTTAAAGAACTTTGCCTAATTAATTAATTAATTAATTAACTAATTTGAGTCAATAAAGTCTAATATTTTAATCGGAATTGACCTAGTACGACTTTAGGCATACCCCAGTTGACTAATAACACCGAAAACAGTCCCAGACCGAAGCTCCAATATTGGCGCCAAGGTCTGAGCTGTAGCGCCTGACGACAGTTCTGTCGCCTGGCGCCAAGCTGCACAGTGTGACGCCAGTCCTGTCGCTTGGCCGACAGTTCGGATTATTGGTCGAGTCATCACCTAGGGTCTAATTAATCAGTCTCCTGTTTCATTCGGTTAATTTTGCTGTCAATAATATTTAATTGAATCAATGATCGAGTTTAGGCACTAAGTCCCATAGTCTTACGCAAGAGTCCAAGCATGTCACTTACACTCAACGCACACACCAATACACATACTTTGACCATGATTAAGAGAGTCTTGTGTGCGCGTTTTTCTGTCATTTTTTTAGGGGGGTAAGTCGGATATTAATCCTCCAATATAAAAATAATAATACTTAGTTCCCTAAAAATATGTACATTATTTTGCCAAAAATATGCACCCTTTTCTTTTTTCTTTTTTCCCTAAAATAAACCATAAAGTCAAGTTGATTTGAGTCAAGTAATTAAAACGCAAAATAGTTTAATTTACAGCGCGTGGTCAAGAAAAGAAGGACGATTAATCAAAGACAACCTCTTTGTACAAGTCCAACTTTTTGACAAACCCATAGCTCGCAAGAGAAAAGCTAAGACTATAATGGCAACTCAAGAAGAAGTCAATGATCTTAAGAACCAACTGGCTACTGTGACTGAGACACTGAAGCTTCTCGCACTTAGGATCGATGATCCCGTGAAGCAACAACAAATGGACCTCATGCAAGAGAGTCTAAGCAAGTTGTCTAGCGACTACAAGTTTCAAGAGCTTACATCACAAGGGGTCTCGGTGAACAAAGATCTTCTTCCGCAGAAGTTCAACGCCAACGACATCCCAAAATTCAGAGCAATTGACAACCCTTACTTTCATTTAAGAGCATTTGAAACAATAATGAGTATCAAGGGTATCGATAAGAAGGTCTTCCCTTCTCTGTTCTCACTATCTCTCGAGACCGTTTGCCAACAATGGTTCTTTTCTCTCGAGAAAGAAAAGACCTCTACCTGGGAGTCTAAAGCAAACGCTTTCGTTGATAGGTACAAGTGCAACATTCAAGTCGAGACTGATCATAGAGAACTTGAAATCCTCAAGCAGAAAGAGAATGAAGGCTTCACCTCTTTCTTTAACAAGTGGAGAGAAACATCAGCTAAGATGATTAAGGTGCCAAGTGAAAAAGAGTCTGTGAGACTATTTATCAAGAATCTCCAATAAAAATATTCCAAGCATCTCTAATATCAAAATAATCTCCATACTTTCAAGGCCGTTTATGACATTGGGATCAATATTGAAGATGACTTGGCTAAGTCAAAAGCTGCCAACAATAACTCCAACAGTGGCTGGAAAGGAAAGAAGAACGACAATCCTTCTTCTTCCAAAACCGCCCACTCAAATAATGTTAGCACCTTTAATTTAGGAGAAGTTCTTGCCATGAACAACCAAGGACAGAAGAAACCATTTAGGAGGAACTTCACTCCTATTGGCATGAGTTATGACACCGCATTTGATCGATTAAATGCAAAAGGTCTTATAACTCCTATTGGACCATTTGGGGACCCACCAGTTGAGAAGAGGTCGGTTAACTGGAATCCCAATGCACACTGCAAGTATCACCAAGGTAGGGGCCATCTCACCGAAAGTTGTTGGAAGCTTAAGGAAGCTATCCAAGACCTAATCGACAATAAAAAACTGCCGTTGCCCCCTGCCAGTAAGAAGCCAAGTATTGACAATGCACCTCTCGCTCATACCCTAGCTATCTCCGATGAAGAAAACGAGGTTGACCCCTCCTCTCTCATTAGACTTGTTAAAGAAATCAGTGTCATAGAAAGAGAAGATGAGATCTTTTTCGATGTCAAGGATAACCTTCCAGAACCGGCGAATAAGGAAGATATACAACTGCTTACACTGTCTATGAAGGAGGCATCGCAATTACTACGTGAAGCTCTCAAAGTTATGAACGAACTCCATAAGAAATATGATGAGCTTCCACTTCCGAAAGAAGAACCTAAAAGAGAATTCACACCAGTGAGAACGACTTATGAGGCAAAGCACTTTCCCTTACAAGTCACTGGAAAAACCCAAGAAGAGCAATAGAATCTACACTCCAATTGGGATCCCATATGCGCAAATGTTCGAAATGCTCTCTGAGAGTGGCGAGGTCAAACCTCTCGAACCGAGACCATTCGAGTCAATAAAAAGGACAGATAGGTATTACTTCCAGTATCATCAATCAGGGGGTCACACTATAGAAATCTGTTTCAAATTCAAGGATTTGGTACAGAAAATTATTGATGAAAAGAAACTAGTCCAAGTTCAACAAGAAGAGGATACAACCATTAATGGGAGTCTGGGACTGTGATGAAGAAGATGTCTATCTAAAGGACATAGTAGGATCCTCACCTTCTGTGTCATACACCACAGATGACATTTGGGGTGAAGAAGATTCATCAATAGATGTCCTCACAAGATCTGGGAGAATGCAACCTCCCGTTTCAACACAACCTATTCCCACCATACATCAAGTTCCTATACCTATCATCGAAGAAAACGATATTGTTAAACAGTTTAAGAAGACAAAAGTTGAGATGAATGTGTGGAAACTTCTGGCAACATCTCGAGAGCATAGGTTGGCTGTAATGAATGCCTTGGATAAAATCGGGATAGATTCTGACACTACTCCTGAGGGACTAGCCAACTTCCTCACAAGTGACCTTCCTAGTCCAATTAATTTGATCACTATTTCTGACAAAGATTTACCCCCAGAAGGTGACAAACATTACAAGGCATTAAACCTCACGGTAGTTTGCAAAAGGATGAATGTTCCTATGACTCTTGTAGACAATGGATCGGCTATCAATGTCTGTCCACTTAGAACTGCGAGGATGCTCGGCATAAGGGATGAAGACTTAACTCCGTCCACACAAGGAATAAGAGCCTACGATAATACTCGTCATCAAGCTCTTGGCAAAATTGCCCTAAATGTAACGGCAGGAGCAATAGAACATGCTACTACTTTCCAAGTAGTGGACATCAAAGCTTCATTCAACTTATTGTTGGGACGCCCTTGGTTTCATGATCTAAAGGCCGTCCCTTCATCTCTCCACCAACAAGTAAAAGCTATAATTGGGGGAATTCCAATCACTATAGATGCTTCGCCTATGAGAATCAAATCCATAGAGAATCCAATCATTAACGTAGAGCACGATGAGGATGATGAAGACCTATGGGGCTTTAACGAAGAAGTCTCCTTAATCTAGGAGGGTGAAGGGACCCCTCTTTGCCATGACCCCCATTCCAATATGATTGTCAACACCATGCTGAAGAAACAAGGACACTTCCCTGGGATGACCCTAGGGAAGAAGAAAGGAGCGGCAAAACCGCTGGAGTTACCTGGCCTCCCTAAGTTAGACACTTTCGGACTTGGTTTCGAACTGAATCGGAAGGATCTCAAGCGAGCCCAGGAAAAGTTGAAAGCACGTAGAGATGCTCGCATTCAAAAGAAAGCAATTCCAATGGATCAGTACCCTATTACGCTTAATGGTAAGTTCATAAAAGAAGGAGAGGACTATCCATGCCATGATTTTCCCGATCCATTTGTTGTAAACGGCATAAGACAACCGGGATTCGAGATTTTCTTGGATTGCTACTTCACGGATGAAATCTCAACTCCCGCCCATAAGGAGAAAGCACCCCCATGCTTTGACTTTAACGTCATGGGATTACTGTTTGGGCGAGAAAAGAATGAGCCAACTTATGAAGAAGATAACTCCTCGATCATTCAAAAAGTCCTACAAAGTGAAAGCTTCGACCCCTCAAAGCTAATTACTCCAGCTGAAGGATCACTACAAGGGTGGCGTAAGACTATCAAAGTGACTACTCCAAGCGTAAGAAAGATATCAATCACGACAGGACAAGGACCGATGTTTGGGTAGTTGTCTGAGTCAGAGTCCGAGTCAGAGTCTTTCCCTTTAGAGTCTTCTAAGTCTTTAGTAGTAACACCTCCCCCTCTTATTTCTTCTCCTAGGATAGTTAGTGATCCAGTCCCTGAGGACATATCACTCTTTGATGTAATGATCTCAGAGTATAATAATATTTCTCATTCTCCTTACTTCTTGTGTTCTTCTCTAACCCAAGATGACGAGCATTGCTTAGCTAACGATGAAAAAGACAAAGAAATTATTAAAGCAATGGAAACACTCGAAAAGAAAACACCGGTAATTGAAGCAACTGAAACAGTTGATATCTCGAATGATTCAACCCATAAAAGAGAAGTTAAAATCGGATTAACATTGAATAAACAAGAAAGAACCGATTTAATTAACTTACTTAAAAAATTTATCGATGTATTTGCTTGGTCATATGAAGATATGCCAGGCATTAATAGAGAAATAGCTCAACACACTATATCACTACTTCCAGGAATGAAACCTGTAAAACAAAAGTTACGTCGAATGAAACCCGACGTAGCACTTAAAATAAAAGAAGAAGTTCAAAAACAAATAACTGCAGGTTTCATCAAGGTATCCAAATACCCCGAATGGGTCGCCAACGTCGTCCCAGTTCCGAAGAAAGACGGAAGGGTAAGGATGTGTGTCGACTATCGAGATCTAAATAAGGCAAGTCCAAAGGACGACTTCCCTTTGCCACACATCGATATTCTGGTAGATAACACGGCAAATCACGCGCTTCTCTCGTTCATGGATGGGTACGCAGGTTACAACCATATTCTCATGGCAGAAGAAGACATGGAGAAAATAACTTTTATAACGCCTTGGGGCACTTAATGCTACACAGTAATGCCATTCGGGTTGAAAAACGCGGGTGCTACTTACCAACGTGCAGCAACTGCCTTACTCCATGACATGATGCACAAAGAAGTTGAGGTATATGTCGACGACATGATTGTAAAAACAAAAGACCGTCCAGGCCATCAAGTAGCCTTAAGAAAATTTTTCGAAAGGCTAAGAAAATATAACATGAGGTTGAATCCATCAAAATGTGCTTTTGGAGTCACCTCAGGTAAGCTCTTGGGATACGTCATAAGCTCTAGAGGAATAGAGGTAGATCCAACCAAGATCAAAGCAATCATGTCAATGCCACCGCCCAAGACTGAGAAGCAAATTCGAGGATTTATTGGCCGGTTGCAATACATAAGTAGGTTCATATCAAAACTGACGACAATATGTGAACCAATCTTCAAGAAGCTCAAAAAGAATGTACCAGTAATATGGGATGACGAGTGTCGAAAAGCCTTTGAAAAGATCAAAGCCTATCTCGCAAATCCTCCCGTATTAGCACTAGCACTCCCCGGAATACCTCTTAGGTTATACTTAACGGTTACCAAAGAGACAATGGGAGCTATGCTAGCACAAGAAGTAGAAGGCAAAGAGAACGCAATCTATTACCTAAGTAAAAAGATGCTCGAATACGAAACACGATATACACCGCTCGAGAAATTGTGCCTCGCCTTGGTGTGGGCCACAACTAAGTTAAGACATTACATGTTGGTACATACCGTTTTCATAGTCTCCCGATTAGATCCACTCAAGTATCTGTTCGAGAAATCTACACTCAATGGACGCATTTCAAGATGGATAGTCAATCTAGCCCAGTTCGATGTAAGGTTTATGCCAAAAAAAGCTATTAAAGGATCCGTGGTGTCAGACTTTCTAGCAGATTTTCCAATAGAAGACTCGACGCCAATACAAGACAATGAATTTCCAAATGAAGACCTAATGGTCACTAAAGATGATACTTGGACCTTGTATTTCGACGGAGCCTCAAACCAAAAGGGATGTGGCGTTGGAGTACTACTAGTATCGCCTAAAGAGGAGCATGTTCCAATCTCCATAAAGCTTGATTTCGACGTTACCAACAATGCTGCTGAATATGAAGCATGCGTGGTAGGCCGTGAAACAGCTTTGGCATTGGGAGTAAAGAAGTTAAGGATATTCGGAGACTCTTCTTTGATCATCAATCAGATATCTAAAAGGTGGAAAGTAAGGAGCGAAAGCCTAACCCCTTACCAAACCTATCTGGAAACTCTTACCGATAAGTTAGAGAAGGTAGAATACACATATCTACCTAGAGAGGAAAACCAATTTGTTGATGCCTTGGCAAGATTAGCCTCAATGGTTAGGATTCCCATGGAAATCGAGCAAATGCCTCTAACTATATAAAAAAGGCACAAACCAGCATACATCCAGTCCATAGAAGACGACGAAGTAGTCCAAGGCGAAGAAGAAGAAGAAGAAGAAGAAGAACCATGGTACACGGACATACTCAATTATGTCACCAATGGAGGATACCCTCCTCATGCTGACAAAAGAGCAAAGCGAGCATTAAGACTTTTGGCTTCTCAATATGTACTCATAGACAACGAGCTACATAAAAGGGTACCGAAAGGTCGAGCTCTCCTATGCGTAAGAAAGATGGATGCACAAAGAGTAATGAGAATAGTTCACGAAGGAATCTGTGGCACTCAGGTAAACGGGAAAATGTTAGTCCAGAAAATAATGCGAGATGGATATTATTGGACTACAATGAATAGGGATTGCCATCAATACGTAAAAAGATGCCTTAAGTGCCAAATTTATGCCAATTTACAACATGTCCCTCCATCTTTGCTCTACACCTACACATCGTCATGGCCATTCTCTACATGGGGAATTGACATCATTGGCAAAATTACTCCCCCAGGAACAGGAGGCCACGAATTTATCCTAGTAGCAATCGATTACTTTACAAAGTGGGTCGAAGCGCAATCGTACGCTAAACTCACTACAAAACATGTAGCACTCTTTATCGAAAGAAATATTATTTGTCGATATGGAGTCCCACATGAAATGATAAGTGACAATGGAACTCACTTTCAAGCCGAATGTGAAGAATTGCTACAAAAATACGGCATTCAACACCATCATTCTTTCCCTTATAGACCTCAAGCAAACGGAGCAGTTGAGGCAGTTAATAAAAATCTAAAGACTATCATCGAGAAAATGACGGAAAATTATAAGGATTGGCCTGACAAGCTTCACTTCGCATTGTGGGGTTATCGCACGTCAATCCGTACATCAACAGGAAATACGCCATTTTCCTTGGTATATGCAATGGATATCGTACAACCTGTCGAACTAGAAATACCATCTCTACGCATTGCGCTAGAGAGTAAACTCGATGAAGTTGAATGGACTAGGGCAAGATACGAAGAATTGATTCTACTCGACGAAAAACGACTTGAAGCTCTACATCACACTCAGTGTTACCAAACTCGCATGGCTAGGCATTTTAATAAGAAGGTCAAGACAAGTAAAATCAAAGTAGGAGATTTGGTATTAAAAGCACTAAGGAAAAATGTTTTAGACCCAAGGGGAAAATTTAGACCTAATTGGTCTGGACCCTACATTGTCAAAACAATCCTGTCAGGAGGTGCAGCAAAACTAACTGATATGGATGGCAATGAATTCTCAAACATGACAAATCTTGACCAACTTAAGAAATACTACCCATAATTACTTGAGTAGGATACTCAAGAGAGCTACGTTCGGCCTGATTCCTTAAGAAAGGATACGTAGGCAACCCTTTGCGGGTGCGGCCACTTTATTTTTCGACATCTCCGCGTTCCAGAATTAATTAAAAATTCAACAGAAAATCGGCGAATTATTGGCGTCGCAGAAAAGAACCTGGCGCCAGCCAGAAGTTATCAGCGTCAGCCGATGGAATTGGCGCCTGGCGCCAGACTTAAATGACGGGCGCCAAACGCCAATAATTGGCGCCAATATGGAAATAAGCTCTGGGCGAATTTCAGTGTTTTTCGGAAAATTTTCGACTTCCGTACTTGAAGAGTTTCTGGAAATTTTTTTTTTTTCGATTTTCATTGCTTTAATAAAATAAATTTAAATTAAAAAATTTAATTCAAAGCTGAAATTTCATTAATAAAATAAAATTACATTATTGATGGAATTTAAATAAAGCTGAAATAAATTAACTTTAAATAAAAAATAACAATCTAAGTCTAATAAATTTAAAGCTGAGCAATGGTCTTAATCTTTCTTTTCTTTTCTAGCTCTTTTCCAATTTTTGTCTGCTTCCTCCTCTTCATCCATAACTTTAGCTAGTAGGCATCCTTTAGAGGACCTACATTCAATTTTGGAGTAGATAGTCTCCCCTTCAGCTAACACTCCATGCTTCTTTTCCACCCAAGCCTTTTTATCTGTGGTGTTAGCTTTCCTTTTCCCCTTATCTTTGGTAGTATTTTTCTTCCTAGGCATTGCAGGTGTTTTGAATTCAATTCTTGCACCTAAGCGTTCCTTGGCAGGAATCACTCTGTCACCTAGACGATTCTTCACATCGGTTCTACCCGATCAATCGAAGATTTTTTCAGCAACCACTTCTTTACATCATTGGGCAAAGAAGGAGGAACCTTTTAGGTAATCACTTCCCATAAAGGTCTAGCGCTCCAGTAAGCATCAAATCTGCCTACTTCTTGAGAAATAGGGTACTCAAAGGGAGGACGAAGATCCCCGGAAGGAATATTCTGAAGCAAGTCGTATTGTCGTTTTACCCTGCAGGGGTAATAATAAGTTACACGAGACAAGCTTGGAAGACGGCAGAAAGGTTGCTTGTTAACACCAACCATCCTTTCTATTTTCCACCATGGGACGACCCACTTGATAGTGAGTGAAATCACGTGATTCAAAGACTTTTCTCCACCCATGGCGCCCAATTTTAGGAATGCGTTTCTTCCTTCTCACGAAGCAATTGGTAGTATACTTTTCAATGTCATCCGGAGGGCTAATTAATCCTAGCCTCTCCATTAGCCACATCTGTAAAAAAATTGCAATGCAAATAAATTAGGCAAAATTGGCCTTAACACTCTGAACTTTGGCTTGGGTGCACTCAGCACCCTGAACTAAGAAAAATAGCCAAAACACCCTGAAGTATTAGCATGGGTGCACTTAGCACCATACAAGAAAATTTCCGGCCAAAAGTGGCCGGATTCCGGCGACTTTTTTTTATTTTCTTATTATTATCATTATTATTATTATTATTATTATTATTATTATTATTATTATTATTATTATTATTATTATTATTATTATTATTATTATTATTATTATTATTATTATTATTATTATTATTATTATTATTATTATTATTATTATTATTATTATTATTATTATTATAACAAAAATACCTCGATTTGCGTGTTGTTATTTTTTGACGAAAATTGTTCAGGTAAGGTTTTGGGGGTCATTTTTACCCTTAATGGATCCAAATTTAGCTCAAGTTTTGCAAAAAAAAAAACGGAAATACCTCATTTTGCGCGTCGAGAAATATCTAAATAGCTAAGACACGCAAATCGAGATATTTCTTGACACGTAAAACGGGGTATTTTCTTTGCAACTCCCGAGCTGAATTCGGACCCAATAGGAGTAAAAATGACCCCGAAACCAATACGTAAATCGAGATATTCCACGACACGCAAAACGAGGTATTTCCATTATTTTTTTGCGAATTCTGAGCTTAATTTGGACCCATTAAGGATAAAAATGACCCCCAATTATCTAAATAGCTATGTATATTTAAATAGCTAAGTCGAGAAATATCTAAATAGCTAAATTGCGAATAGTCGAGAAATATCTAAATAGCTAAGAGACGCAAATCGAGATATTCCTCGACACGCAAAACGAGGTATTTCCATTTGTGACGGAAATTGTTCGGGTAAGGTTTCGAGGGTCATTTTTACCTTTTATAGGTCCAAATTAAGCTCGGAATTTGCAAAAAAGTAATGGAACTATCTCGTTTTGCGTGTCAAGGAATATCTCGATTTGCGTATTGTTATTTCTTGTGACGAAAATTGTTTTGGTAAGGTTTCAGGGTCATTTTTACCCTTAATGGATCCAAATTAAGCTCGGAATTCGCAAAAAAATAATGGAAATACCTCATTTTGCATGTCGAGGAATATCTCGATTTACGTATTGGTTTCTGGGTCATTTTTACTCTTATTGGGTCCGAATTCAGCTCGGGATTTGCAAAGAAAATACCCCGTTTTACGTGTCAAGAAATATCTCGATTTGCGTGTCTTAGCTATTTAGATATTTCTCGACACGCAAAACGAGGTATTTCCATTTTTTTTTTGCAAAACCTGAGCTAAATTTGGATCCATTAAGGGTAAAAATGACCCCCAAAACCTTACCTGAACAATTTTCGTCAAAAAATAACAACACGCAAATCGAGGTATTTTCGTAATAATAATAATAATAATAATAATAATAATAATAATAATAATAATAATAATAATAATAATAATAATAATAATAATAATAATAATAATAATAATAATAATAATAATAATAATAATAATAATAATAATAATAATAATAATAATAATAATAATAATAATAATAATAATAATAATAATAATAAGAAAATAAAAAAAAAGTCGCCGGAATCCGGCCACTTTTGGCCGGAAATTTTCTTGTATGGTGCTAAGTGCACCCATGCTAATACTTCAGGGTGTTTTGGCTATTTTTCTTAGTTCAGGGTGCAGAGTGCACCCAAGCCAAAGTTCAGAGTGTTGAGGCCAATTTTGCCAATAAATTATTATTACAATACAAAAATATATTTTTTGATTTCTGTAATTAAAAATATTTTTTTTCTACCTGTAATAAAATTGGAGAACCGCGAAGAGGCGCTTTTGGGTCCCTTTTCAATTCATCTAGACTAATCATAGTCTCTCATACTATTAATGGCATTGGATTTCTCCCTAATTCAATTTGTTCTAGTATAGTGGTTATAATTGATTGGCCCTTATTATTTTTACCACTACTAAGAAAAAATTGATTAAGCACGCAAAACAGGAACGCCCTTCTTCTATATATATGAAAAGATTCAGAAAGAGGTTTATCAAAATAATGGCGTGCTAATTCTTTCAAATTAACTATGTTGCCATCTACTATTTTTGATAAATCCCTTTCCTTTAAATTAAAGAAGCGCTCAAAATCCTTATAATAATATGCATCTACTCTAGGGATTGCTATAAGGTCTATTGCATGGAAGCCTAAGATAGCACCAAATTCCTCCGGCAAAGGGCTAATCTCATCATACCCTATTCTGAAACAATGAGTATCAACATTCCAAAATTCTAAATCGGTATGTATGAAGTCTAGGTCAAGATCTACCCCTTTGATGCCATAAATTCCCCCCCAGGTTAAATAAATCTAAATCTTTTCTCTCCCTCGCATTAAGAGATCGACACCATTCATGAGTGTATTGGGTGAAGGGCTTGGTGACTAAAGACATGATTATTGTTTTTCTAAAGCAGAGAATTATTTTATTCGCTGGAATTATGAGAAGAATCGGCTGGGCAGGGGAATATTTATACACAAATCGCGAAGATTTTTAATCAGAATGAAATACGGAGTAAGCGTCAATTGGCGTCAAAACCCCGTAATTGGCGCCAACCGCCAGCGCTTGGCACCACACGCTCAGTGTAGCGTCTGGCGCCACGCGCCATAGTGTGGCGCCAGCTGGCACCAAGTTGCCAGATCAGCCGCGCGTGCTCAACTTGCGTTTTTAATATTAAACTCGAGTCGGTTAATGACTTTATGGCTCCGTTTAATTTTCCTAAACATCCTTTTTCTTAATTAATTAAATATAGCTATTATTTTTAATTTATATTATTCTTTTTGGACTTTATTTTAAATTCCAAACACCCGACATTTTATTCAATTTTTTCCTTTTTTATTTTTTCTTTTTGGGGGAGAGAGTCGGATACCCTCCATCAATAATAAAAATGACGGAATTTTTGCGCAAAATTGTTGTCACACTTCTCTTGCACACACAAACATACACACAACAGTAAATAAATTCATAATAGCATAAATATACAAAATGTGTCTATAAATAATGAGTCAAAGGCAAAGTTCTATAAAAAAGGTCAAAATAAAATATACACAGGAACAAACTACGGCGCTGGAGGACGTAGGCCCATCATGTCATAAAAATGCGCCGTACGAGGAATCACCTCTCCACCAGCTCCAGCTCCAGCTCCAGTCTCCGTAGGAGGAGGAAGACTCAATATAGGACCACTCCAGCCAGGATCAACCTGAGGCTAAGGCCGCGGAGGCTGCTGCGATGACCAGCCTATCTCGTACATCCCACAACCTCTGAAAGCCGAGGTAGCCTCTCCTACCGGTGCAGCATGAGCACCCTCAGAAGAAGATCCCGAGCCCTCAGCAACGTCAGCTCGAGCAGCCTCAGAGCGACCGCCTCTACCCCCTGACAAAGTGCGACGACGTCTTGAGCTAGACCTCGTCAGATCCCTCCGCCCCTCAGGTCTCGCGCGGGTGTGAGAAGCGATAGGCTGGCCCTGCAAAAAGAATTAAATCAGAAACAAGGTAAAATTGAAGCAGCAATGCAAAAATAATTAGTAAAGAAAGGCTACCTCTCGGACGACGTCATCCCGACGGTAGGTGGCCGCATTCCTCATCCAGACGAGCTGGCTCCGGAAGGCATCTATGCATCGTGCCATCGCCGAAACCACCTCACGTGAAAACTGTCAGAAAAATAAGTCAGTAAATATACATGATATATATGAATACAAAAATTCTGAAAAAACTAGGCTTACTCGAGTCTGGTGGCGAGGAATTGACCGCTCTACAAAGCGCTCGCCCTCGGGAGCCGGAGAAATCATCTCCTCGATCGGCCCGTACATCCCCTGGTAGTGGATGGAAATACGGGGTGGCACGAACTCAGCAGCACCGTCCTAATAAGGCAAAAAGGTCAGTAAAACATTACTTGGGGGATACTTAGTGGAAAGTAAAGCTAAAAAATCTTACCCTCACATCCTCAGCCGGTACAGGGGCTGGAGCTAACAAAGGTAGTAGCTCCTCAGCATAACACCGCCCAAGGATCACATGGGACCGCCAAGGGGTACCAGCTCCCTCAGACATGCTCGAAAACCGCGCCTCGTCGAACATATGACGTGGTGGAGAAGCGGGAACGACGAATACATCAGAAGAATGTTGTCTAGCGACCCTCTCTCCCAAGTACGCGATCGCTCCGTAATTCCCCAAGAAATAGCGACGCTTAGCAGAATACTGTGCGGCTAACCCAGGGACTGTCCAACCGCCCCACGGCCGGTATACCACCTCAGGTCCCTATAAAGAGCATCAATCAGGCAAGAATATATTTAAAGCACCGCGGAAAAGCAAAATAAACAATAAAAGTCGTAACGAGATGATCCGGTTCCGGACATGTGCAGTAGACATATCACTGGAAATCCCCGCAGCGATGGTCTCGCCGGCGCAGCAGAAGGAAAGTACTCGTAGAACCAGATCTACAAGGGTTCAAAAGTGTGAGTAAATGCTAAACTGATATGCAAAGCTAAACTTTATAGGGAGTAAATGTTTACCTCTACGACCTTCCAAAAAGCAGACAAAGCAACGTTCGTCCCAAAGGACCGGTGTCGACACGAGTCCCTCAGCGCACGAACAAAGTCAGCATAGGCCAAGCTGGCCCAGTCATAAGTCCCGATCCGGTGAAGATCACGGACAGCAGGAAGATAGTAAAGCAACGCCCTACTACCTTTGTCAGGGGAGAATGTCCCTGACAACAACATCAGCACAAAGATGCGCACCCGCTGCTCTCGGGTGGTCGCATCGTCATCAAGAGTCGTTGTTAGCGTCGGGCGGCGAATTCCCCTAGCGCTAAACTGAGTCGTCTCGACCTTAGCTCGGGCCCGAATAGCGATCGGCCCCAACAGCTCCTCGACCTCCGAAGAGAAGACGTCGATTCCACTGTCAAACGGTAGTGGCACGGAAGTAAACTTCAGTCCTATGATGAGACTGAAGTCCGTAGGGGTGACCATCATCTCACCCCAGGGGAAAAGGAAGGTGTTGGTGGTGTCCCAGAAGAACTCCACCAAAGTGTGCACTACATGATGACCCCCGCTAGAGGCAATCATAGCCTCGGAGGTCTCGAACAGAGTAGCTAGCCCGCAAGACTCCCATAGGAGTCTCGTCTCAAGATCCCTAGGGATGTACATCCTGTACAAATCGCCCAAACCATCACAGCCAGAGCCGTGATGCCGTGTCCTCCCGGGCGCAATGCCCTGTCTCACCCTCTTAGAAATGTGGTGGACAGGGGCAAAGAACAGGGTCCACTCATCCAACTCCGGAAGTCGACCAAGTGAAGTGGAAGGCGTGATGTCATCCTCTACGGGCTCATGTTCCCGTCTAGTGTTTCAGGACCGTGAACCTGAGCCTCGCTGTCTAGCCATGCTACATTGTGCAAAATTATCATGAATTAAGGTTCTATAGTATCTAAGGTTCGCCTAGCCGCATGATACTATGTTCGAAAAAACAGAGTACGTAGTACTAAAACAGAGCACAAATCCAAATTGAGCATAACAACATTTTTCAAGCAATCAAACAATTTCTTGCAACACTATAGTGATTATTGTGACAAATTGGACAAAGATTGCTAGCAAAAATGTCAAGAACGAGTCACATTGTTCTTCACGACCTTAAGAGGTCCAACAATGGCAAATTGCTCATTTCTTCACCAAATTGAGTCAAATAAGTCTCAAATTACTCCCAAGGCAATATACAAACATAATCAAGCAATTTCATGGCATAAAACTTGATAAACAAAGCAAATTGAGCATTATAAATTTCAAATTTTCATGAAATTCGTGAATAAACATGCCAAGAATTCATAAAAACTGATGTGAGTTTGAAGAAAACTTACATAGATCAGGAAAACAGATGAAAAGAGCTTTGATTTGCAACAAATTTGAGCAAATTCGGTTGAGAAACGAGCAAGCACCGAGCAATTGAAGTTTTCGGAGTTTCTTCGAGCAAAACCGCGACGAGCAGCAGCAAAATGAAGGGGAAAGGGGTATTTAAGGAAATCCCCGTGTTGGCGCCAAGCCCTATGCATTGGCGTCACAAATTTGGCTTGGCTCCTAGCGCCAAGCTCAGCGCCTGGCGCTAATGCTAATAAGGTGGCGCTGATGGTTTTTCAGTGGCGCCAAAGCACCCAGCCACCTAATGAGGTTGTGCTAGCCTTCTGCAACATATTTTTGGGTTCATTGGTACGCCAGTTAGCCCCTCTAAGCAATTTGACATAATTTAGTAATCGGCTTGATTACGTAAAGTGATCGACCTGATAAGAGATCGTCTCACTTAGCTTAAAGCGCCTAAGCATTGGCTCATTAGCAAAAAGCACCGACATTAGGCATGGAAGATGGTCATAATGCGGATGGAGATTGTTTCAAGAGAAATAATCTTCGATGGTATTCCCTTGGACGTGGAATATTATCAAAGTGGAGAGGATCGTTTCAGGCAAAGCAATCTTCTAATTTGGAAGCAGTTACGGGCGTAGCGGTTTTCAAGCGGGATGCATTCTCTAGCTTGCAGGAGGTCATCAAAACAATTCGGTTACTTTCAGAGACGTGTGCTCGACGGTGCAAGATACGCGTTTCTTAACTCTTTTATTTGTTTAACTAATGTTAGTTTTGCAGGTATCGGCGTTGCAAGAGTGATTTAGGATCGCAGAACGTTCTAAATTATTCTCCGTCCCTATCGATACTTTGACTTTCGTTTTCGAAACTTGCGTTTCTCCAAACTCAGTCAAAGTGGGGGCTTCTGTAGACACCCATTTGTGTCTCCCCAAAACCAAACCCAGTGATGAGTACCTTTCACTTCGAATCATAATCGAATGAAGCGAAAGTGTGGAAAAGTCTAGTGTTGCGAAAAGTTTTAATTCTTTTCTCTTCTCTCTGTTTTTGAAAACTTATTTTAAGAAAACAGCCAATCCAGTTTGGTTGGTCCATGATATGGGTCCAATAGTAGTGTAGTTGGATGGGGCTTGCAAAGACCTTTCCAACGATATATTATAAGCCCAATTCCGATGAATATTGAGGATTTTATGGCCAATTTACTAAACTGGGCCCGGTTTGAGCTTTATATACGGCCCAATGATCTAGGGGAGGGCCTAATATGATTTATCATTCCTAATGAAATTAGGAATGGTTTTAGTCTTCTAGATTCATCTAGAAGGTTCTTTTCATTCCTAATTCAATTAGCATTGATAAATTGACTTTTGACTTTTCAGAGTTTTAATCAAAATCAAATAGCATTTTCGAAGAAATTATATGATTTTATCCTCCAGTACGGCAAACTTAACTGATTTTCGAAAACGCGTTAAAATCAGGCTTGGCGCCTAACCCCAGGCCTTGGCGCCTGGCGCTAGCCATTGGCGCCTGGCGCTAGTGTTGGTGTCTGGCGCCAGCTAGCCAAGGGTGGTGCCAGCTCTGTTTTTTGTGCGTCAGACTCTGTTTTGTTTAATTTATCTTTTTGGCTGATTTTCTCTATAAATATCGTATTAAAAACTCCGTTTTCATTCACCTATTCTCACTAATCATTCACCAATTCTCATCATTCACAAGTTTTACAATCAGTTTTAATTAACATTCTCTTAATCATTCAATTCTTTCTTCTCTGAACTTTGCTTTTTCATACAAAATTCCGCATTCGCAAGATCTAGTAACACCTAGCCATATTCAAAGTTGCCTTCGCCCTAGACGTGAAAGGTTTTAATTTCTGAGGGTTTGGTCCCAAATCTCTCTTTCAATTATTTAATTTAATTGTTTGTTTATTATTTTCCTTGAAGTTACTAACGTGTGTATTTTGTTATGAGAAAGAGGTACGAAGCATCAAAGTAAGTGCTTTAATTGATTTATTGATATTATGATGTAGAAATCATGTTTATATTGTCATTATGATATTCCTAGTATCATGTCCAGGGTAATTTTAATATTAAATATGATTGTTACGATGCTTCCTATATTTTTCCTAATATTTATGATTGTTAGTATCATGTTAGGGTTAAAGATTTGATTTTTATTGCTTAGTGACATGCTAGGGTTTGTTATTAATCTTGTTAGTATCATGCCTAGGATCTTGCAATTATTATGCTTTAATATTAACATGATTATGATTTTATGATTATAATTGTTATAATTTATGATGAATATTATTGTTATTATTATTTTGATGATTATAATTTTATTATTAATTATTTATTATTTATTATGTTGCTTGATTATATTTATTGTTATTGCTTGATCACGCCTTTATTGCATGTTTAAAGGGAATTGGTACTTATAATCACGCTTAATAAGATATTTAATAATCTTGTTAGGGTTAATCTGATTATAATTTCAAGTGATCGCCAATAATAGATTTATTTGTGCATTATATTCAACCAACATAGATAAACAGGTTTAGGGCTAATCCTATTGATTGCATGTTAATTGGAAAGCGCACATGAGTACGATCAGAATAAAGTAGAGGCCTATTATTAGGGCAGGTTCAATCTCTTTTAGGTTGGATTTGTACCTTCATCCCCGAACCCTTATTTAGTTCATGACCTTATGGAGTTGAAGATATCTTGGATCGTTAAGGGGTGTAACCTTCACCTCGTGAACGGTTTACAAGTTCCTAAAAAACTTGTTGGCGACTCTTTTGCTCTATCTTCTTCCCTTTTGGACGCCACCGTACTTTAGTGTATGATCACAATGGGGTTCAAGCTAGTGGTATTTAAAGGCTTGAAATTATTCCCAACAGAGTGGTATCGTATGCTTAGCTATATCCCTGTCAATCCTTGGCATATCTTGGTATGACCAAGCAAATACATTAATAAATTCACTAAGCAAGTTAATTAGCTCTTTGCGTTTGTCTTGAATTAGTGTTAGTCCAATTTTAACTTCTTTGATAGTCGTATCATTGGAAATATTAACTATTTTTGTATTTTCAATAATTCTAGTTTTATTTTCATGTTCTTCCATTGCTTTTATTATTTATTTGTCATCTTTATCATTACCAAAGCAATATTGATCAGGGTTAGGGGAATGACTCGCGTCGTAAGAAAATGTACTCATCTTATTGAATTGATTGAACATAACATCAGAGAAGGCGAGGTCAGATCAGCTGCGACCTTACCGGGATTATTATAGATAGAAGGAGGAGACTAAACAAGAGGCTCAACACTAGGAGGAACTACAGAAAAAGACTCAACAGCAGAAAAGGGGTTGGCCTCCGATCCTAAAGACTTATCAACAGACTCAGACTCGGACTTGGATCCAGACTATTCAGATTCATCAAACATAGGGCCTTCGCCAGTAGTCACTTCTAGCTTTTCTCCACTCGGCGTAGTGATATTCACCATCTTCCGCCATCTCTTTAGAACACTATCAGCTTGGACAATTAACTCAGAGAGGTCAAAATCTTTGCTCGACATGATAGCTTGAATGAGCTCATAAATTTCATTGTTAATAAGCTTGGGTTCATTCTTTTCCAGCACGAAAAGAAGATTAATATTCATATCATCAGAACTCGGACTAACTGGTTTCTCAACTATTGAGAACTCATCGCCTTTGTCGATGAAACTACAATCCAAGAACACCTTAAAACCTAGATCACCTTTCCCATTATGGATGAAAGGCTCGGGAAATGCATATCATGGGAAATCTTCCCCCTCTTTGATGTACTTGCCATTGAGAGTGAAAGGATAAGGATTCATTGCCATTTCTATATTCAAGTTCAAGCATTGTTACGAGCTTTCATCTTCAAGAGAGCTTGTTTCATATGTTCCTTTATTGGCTTGAATCCCAAGCCAAAGGTGTCTTTATTGGGTGCACTAGGGTGGCCTTAAAGTTCAGCCATCTTTTTCTTAAGTCCAAGGGTCATTCCAGGGAAATGCCCTTGATTCTTCATAATTGAAAATTTATGTTAGTATTCGAATAGGGATCGAAGTTGAGATGACACTTCTCTTCTTCTTCGATCATGAGAACGTCTTCTAGAGATAAACCCCAGAGATCTTCATCTTCCTCATCTTGTTCGACATGTACGATGGGAGTATCAATGACTTGAATACGAATAGGAGAGGCATCAATGGTGATTGGAATCCCTCCAACTATAGCTTTGACTTTTTGATGCAACGATGATGGGATAGCCTTTAGCTCATGAAGCCAAGGACGACCTAATAACATATTAAAAGAATGTCCACCACTTGAAACTTAGTGCGACGTTCAATGGCTCCAATAGTTATGTTTAATATAATAGTTCCCACGGCCTGACGGCGGGTATTATCATAAGCACGAATCCCTTGAGTAGAGAGAATCAATTCTTCATCTTTTATACCCAACTTCTTCGCATGCGCAGTATGCATACATTGATTGCTAAGCCATTATCCACTAGGCTCATGGGAACATTCATCTGCCTACACACCACAATAAGGTGTAAGGCTTTGTTATGTTGATCCCCTTCCGGAGGTAAATCCTTATCAGAAAAGGAAATCAGAGTATTGGTACTCAGCAATTCAGTAGTGAGAAAGCTGACTAGCCCTTGAGGAGTCATGTCACTATCAACTCCTATCTTCACAAGAGCATTACAGCCTTTCGATGCTTGTGGGAGGTAGCCAAAAGCTTCCAAACATTCATTTTCACCTTAGTCTTTTGCAGTTGCTTAATCACATCGTTGCTTACAGGGTCGATGGGATAAGCTAGTGTTATGCTTGCGGTGGAGGTGGACTAGATTGTTGTAATATTTCATTCTTGGTGAGAATCTTAACCTCCAGGTCCCCCCAAACATTTTTTCTATCTTCATGGTTGACAAAGCTAAGAGATGGACCAACTATATCTTTGAGATAGATGTTTTCATCATCACTATCCCAAATTCCATTAACTTCCTCATAGCTTGAAACAAAAACAACTTCTGGTAGAGGTTCACCACAGATTAGATTAGTAGTGACGAATCAAAGGAGACTTCATCTCCCATGATAGCTAAAGCATCAGAAAGAGAACCTGTTTGAATATTGGGCTTCTTGCCCCCTGGAGGAACAGGAACCTGATTAGCATCAATCAAGTCTTAGATTACGTCCTTTAACTTCCAACATTTCAAACTTGCAATGAGCATTATGATCATAGCTAGCAGTTATGTTCTCTGGTCTAGGTTCTGGAAATGGCCTAATAGGCATGATCAATCCTTTATTGTGCAGACGATCAAAAGCAGCGTCATAGCTCATTTCCAAAGGCGTGTAAACCCTCCTTTGCCTTTGGAATCTTTGAGTGGGAGCATTAAGAGCCAACACATCATTAAGGTTAATGTTGTTGGTAGCATTATAAGGCTTGGAAGACGAAGAAGGACTGTCGTTCTTCTTGTTTTTCTAAGTGTTGTTGTTGTTATTGTTGCTACCAGCAGTCTTCATCAACTCATCCTCAATATTGATCCCAATATCGTACACAGCTTCAAAGGTATTCAAAGGCAGAAACTTCAAATGTTGCTTGTACTTATGATTCATATTTGAAATAAAGAGGCAAACCATCTTCTTTTCTTTTGGAGGATCCACCCAGAGTGTAGTTGTTTCTCTCCACCTGTTCAGATATGTAGTAAAGCCTTCATTCTCCTTCTGTTTAAGAATGGAGAGTTCACGTTCAGAAGTCTTAGCTTGGATGTTACACTTGTAACGACTCATAAAGCTTTCAGTAACATCCTCCCAAGTCGCAGTATGCTTGGAATCCAAAGAGTAAAACCACTATTGACAAGCGTGCTCCAAGGAAAGAGGAAACACAATGGGGAAGAGTGCTATATCTAATCCCTCAAGAGCCATAGTTGTAGAAAAAGCCTTTAAGTGAAACATAGGGTTACCAGTAGGCTTGAATTTTGGGATGTCAGCAGTAGAAAACTTCTCAGGATGCTTGTCCTTGACAGCCAAAGAAGTGGTAGGTTATTCCAAGTAGGTGAAGTCCTTAGATGTCTTGCTCACTTGTTCCTTGATCTTGTCCATCGCAGCCATAGTGACATTAGTTTTCTCCATGGTGGAGACCTTAATGCTGAGTGTTTGCACCATAGAAGCGAGTGCTTCAATGGTCTTGTTGAGGCTCTCAACCTCTTCCTTAGTTGCCATTGGAATGAATTCAATATGAGCTGGAGATGAAGGTGAATTCTGTGGAGATTATTGCGGTTGTTTTCTTGTACGCCTCTTAAGTTTAAGAGGTTGTTGGGGTAGTGAATCAAACAGTAACAATCTACCTCTACTTCTCGACCAAGTGCTGCGATATTAAAAACAAACGCACCTTTAATGACGAGACTTAACCTTGACCCATCCGGAAAAGAAAAGGCAAGAATTTTTTTCGAATTTTTTTTTTTTTAGAAAAATAAAAGTATGTATGGGAGGATACCATCCGACTTACTCCTAAAAAACGGAAAAAACGACATAAGACCATCCTAAAGTACGGTTATAAATGACATGGTGCATGACTCGAGAGGTGTGTGAACTCAACGTTTCTTATGAGTGATTAAGTGAGGATATGGACGCGTGTTATAACCGTAAAGCTTGACATAAGACTAGACCGGACATACAAATCGCACAAAAAAAAAAAGATTGACAGAAGACTTCTTCTGGGCACCGTGTCACGGTGCTAACTGTCGTAACACGGTGCTTTATACCGTCAGACGGTACAAGGCGCCGTGTCACGGCACTGCACACCGTGGCGCGACATATCTGGCATGACATGGTGCGCAGTTCTAGGGTCCTGATTTGTGATTTTTGCAAATTTTAGTCGATTTAAATCCGTATTAAACTCTATGTGGAATTAAAAACCCTCGGTCATAGATTAGTCCAAAAACAACATGAACAAACACATATGGGGTTAGCACCAAATAAACCACATAGCACTTAGTCACGATGATACGAAAAAAAAAGTTTGCAACCTAAGGTCAAGATCTAGTTTCAACTATGGTTAAGATTTTTAGTGTCAAAAGGTTGGCAAGGCAGCCTCCCTTGAGGTTGTATGCCAATAGGCGGCTCCACGAGTTCGTGATGAAATCGAACTCAACTCCATGGTTTGGGTGGATTTAATAGCTCAGATGAACCCTTATTGCCATGAGCATTTTGAGGTTGATGGAGCTTAAATCGACCGGGGCTAGACGTATGTAGAATACACATGTTTTTTCAGAAAAATCGAAGGAAGCTGACCGTGAGAAGAGGAATAAAGCTATCAGGACTGCCGCAACACAGCAAAATATACCGTGTCACGGTGCTAAACACCGTGTGACGATGTCCATCTCCATGACACAGCAGGCTCTGCCGTGGTGCGACAATCAGGAAATCTAACTGGTGCCCCTAATTTCTTCGTTCATGACCAGGTTATCCAATTTTCCCACGGGGCATACCTGTAGTACAACATTAAAACGTCTATGCATATGCAAAAATGCGAAATTCATCACCAGAATACTTTTCAAGAATCTTTCAAGTCTCATCCATTCATCTTAATTAAATACTGATCACACAAATCGATAAATAACCAAGAATCCTCCCCAATGGAGTCGCCAAATTATAGGCATCGTTTGAAGCGCGCCTACGTTATGCATGTGTGAATAATCTTGGCACTCATAGGAAGTAGAAATTGACATAATATGATTAGGGACAAGGAAAGTAGGGAGCCGCCAACAAATACTTGTAAACCGTTTACGGATCATAAAAGGCAACCACGATAAAGGGACAATGATAGGCAACAACGATTGACCCGTGAAGGTTACACCCCATTCATAATCCATGAGATTACTAACTCCATATAGTTCGGAACCACGAAAGGAGGATCGGGGATGATGGTACGAAGTGAGTCATTGAGTCACATTCGCCCGTATTGGCCTCTACTTGATTCTTATTGTGAAAAGTGATTCTTGCGATCTCAAAGGCATGCAAGCAAAATATTCAATTTGCTCCAAACTATTATTATGCTAAATTGGTTGAATATTAATGCAATACATAATTCTAAAATATCATGATCACTTCGATTAATAACAAGATTAAAAAGGAACCTAAACAGGTTATCCAAATTATCTTATTAGGCATGCTTTTCAATTACACATTCCCTTTTAACATGCAATATGGTGATTATAAATAATAATAGAACAAACATTAATATTAGAAGCAATTCAACAATAATCCAACAATATAAAATCGTTAGAAAAATAATATAAATAAAAGGAACGTGATTCCTTACTTTGATTTTGCTTGCTTGCAACTATAGAACAATTAACGAGTTAGTAACTTCAAGGAAATAAATAAAACAATAATTCAAATTAAATTAAATAGAGTTGATTTTGGGCCAAACCCTCAAACAATTCTACCTTTCATGCCTTGGTTTAAGGATGGAACCTCGGGTAAAGTACGGACTACTTGGAGTGCTTAAACGGAGTGTTTTTGAAGAATATGGTAGGCTAGTGTTTAGGCTAGAGCAAAGAAGAGACAAGAGAGAATTAATTGATGCCCCAAACTGCAAAAAATTAGGGGGGTATTTATAGGGAAATTGAGTAGAGGGAACACATGGAACCTGTAGACACCTACTTTTGGCCTCTTGTCCCGAAACGAAGTGCGATGATGTTGAAAAATCCGTTCTTCATGTTAGATCAAAGTTCAAATGTTTATGGACTATGAAAAGAATTATGAAGTAAGTTAAAACCCATATTTGCGACCAATTTATCTTAGATCCTTGTCCGATTAGTAATTAGGTCTAAAACATGTTCATACATGTTTAAACTTGATTAATAACGGACCCAAATGTGTCAAATGAAATGATTGGATCCAATGGAAACTACATTGTTGAAAAACCGAGCCAAACATATAAACCAAACATCAAATTCCCATTAAAATCCTATACAGATGGATAGCCCTTTCAAAGATCTTTCTAACGGTATATTATAAGCCCAATTCCGAGCCAAAACGAAGAAGTTATGATCAAAACACTAAATCGGGCCCTAAAACCGAAACCCTTGCAATCTAACGGCCATAACTTCTGATCCATAACATATTTAAACCTAATTTTAACAGAATTGGAAAGTAAAAATTAAGAGCTTTCCAATGATATCTCACACACCTTCATCCAACTCCGCAATCAAAAGGTATCAAAGTTTTTAAAACGCATTTCGTATAAGGCAAACTGCAAACTAGCGCAACTCAATCAGTTGCGCGCGCCAGGCGTGCGCGACTCATTAAGATGTGCGCGGCACCCAGCGCGACACAGGGAGTTGCGCGCGCCACCTGAATGCGCGGCTCTAAAACCCTAAACCTAGATCCCTACGCCTATAAATAGGGGTTTTCGTTAAGCATTACGGGGACGGAAAATTCAGAATTAAAACCCTAGTATTCACAAAACCTTAATCTCTCAACTTCTCTTACTATCATACTACTTTTTCTTCTCTCTTCCCAAATACTTTCCAATCCTAATTGAATCCATTGAAGTCCTTGGAGGTACGAAGAAGAAAGAAATTCCATAAACACATTAAACGGAGATTTAACATAAAAGAAGAACAGTTAGTTTCCTGAGCACTTAGATAAATCACATCTTTTCCTTTATTGTTTAAATTACTTTAATTGAATAAATAGTGTTGTTTGATCACTTTAAAAAAAACTTTTAATTAATTAATTCACATAGTAATCTTTCGTTAATCAAGACTAGAATTTGAATAATTAATTGTTGTTTTATCACTTAAGACAAGGCGAATATTGTTTATTTATTGTTCTTTCACGAATATTGATTAAATAAGAATAACGACTTTTGCAATGTAATTCCTACATGATTAATGCGTGTAAATAAAATCACCTAACTTAGTTTTAGGCATCGCGTTGCATATATTGTTTGGTGATGAAATTGTGAAAAAAGGAAGAGCTAGTAGAGGCCGCACTAGGGCTAGAATAGCGATTCCTCCCTAAAAGGAACGTTATTTTAGTACTGTCGCTCCCGAACTAATTTCTTGTTTATGTAGACCAATTTGGGCATGGGTAAACTTACGATTCATGCTAATTATCCCATGAACTCCACATGGGAGAAAGACATGAACGAGGTTTATGATTTTTCCTAAAACTCATTGGCGACTCCCTACTTGTTTCTTATAAAAAGCGTGCTGACAAGATCAGTTCTAATTCAAGGTCCCCCAAACAGCCAGGAATTCAAATCCTACTACACCTTAACAAGTGTAAAGTCCTAGGCTTTTAAAGGTCCAATGGGCATCTAAGGAAGGATCCTCTTACGATGGGAACACCCTCCTTACAGTGGCTACTCCACTGGGGACTTAGAGGTTACAAGATTAGTTCGTAGTTATGGTTCAAGGTTTCCAACACTAGGTTGCCTATGGATTGTAACGAGAACTAACTTGGATAATCTCTAGTTAGAGAGAAAGACTCGAACGCAGAATATCTTTCTTTTCCACGAAAGTAAAAATCAAACAAGCAACATTGCATCATAATCATAGCATAGTTTTAACATTGGGGATTGGCTCATTGACTAGGAGTTTCCAACACTAGGCTTCTATCCCAAAATGAATAACAATCATCCCACCCATATCGCCAACAAAATGTTGGGAGGGCAATGTCGTGGGTCAATACGTTCAGTGATTGATTCGTGTATCGTCCCTTAAGATATGGTACCTTTGGACACCCAAGCCTTGACCTTAGAATGATATTGTATGCTTTGACGGTTCCTTTTATGTGCTTATGTGACTACATGAATATGTGCTTCGTGTCTAATCTAACTAATTCCAACTTGTTACCTAAAGATATAATAATAAAAAATAAAAATTAAATTCGCAAAAATTATGGTTCGACAAAAAAAAATAAAAAAATAATCGTTCTTTTTGCTTTTTCGTAAAAAAATGTGAAAAAACAAACCGTCGAACCTACCAGGTGGCACACGCAACTGTCAAAGTTGTGCATGCCCTCCTAGCGCAAGTTCAGAAGTTGTGCGAGGCACCTCCGTGCGACACTATGTCTTGCGCGCGCCCACTGTTCAACGTTGACTTTGACTCGTTACGAGCAATATAATACGGAGAAAACTATACTACCGCTTCAAGGTTAATCGTTAAGTAGGTGCTAAAAATATCTCTTTGACTAACAACGTTGTCTAACTTTTACTATGATCGTCTTTTTTTTTTCGGAAAAATCCAAAAACATGTTTTTTATCGTTCTTTTTGCGTTTTCAAAAAAAAAATCAAAAAATAAAAAAAATATTTTTATCGTTCTTTTTGCGTTTTCGTTTATAAAAAAATAAAAATAAAAACGCATGTGGCAGATGCTACTCTTGAAGTTGCACTTTCCACCTGAGCGCAAGACGGAAAATTGCGCGATTCTATTTTTTATTATGATGATTCGTTTACATACTTGATAATCAAACTAATGACATTAATTCTTATGAGGTTCGTCATTAGAAGTTCGCATCTCTCAATAAGACGTCATCAATATGTTTATTTTTAAACGTGCCTATTTTCGTGTTCATTATTTTATTAGTTGTAATTGGTCAACCTTGATTTAAGAGTATAATTTATTTACCTCTTCTATGGTTTAAAAAGAAAATCCGAGAACTTTACATGGGATGATTGCGTCACACAAAAAAAAAAAAAAAAAAAAAAAAAAAAGAACGGAACAAAAAAAAAAAAAGAAATATCATTCTTAAAATAATAATAAATAAATAAAAGAGTTGATACAAAAAAAAGACAAAAATATATTATTCTCAAAAAATTAAATAAATAAATAAGGGAGAAAATAATGAATGATAAAACCGAGAAAATGATTTAATTATTTCTTGGATTTTACATTCGGAGGTCATCATTCTTTTTAAACAAATAGTAATATATTATCCTGTAAAGATGAGCAATATGAGAATCATAATAAAAAGAAAACGGTATAGATCTCTATTGTAATCTAAATGGTCAACAACTACTATAGTATATTGATCATTTTAAGGAGTATGTTTGGGTCGATTAATATTCCTAAAAATTTGATGCGCATTTTTAATCCAATTTTCTTCTCTTTCTCTTCTACCTTTTTCGAAAACAATTCATTTAAAGTAAATCCATAGATGATTACCTTGTTGAATTCAACACAAATCATGACATTCCATTAATGATTGTTCGTGAATTTTTTGACATTCTTCATCAACAAACTTTCTTAAAGTGAATTTGTATTATAAGGATTAAAAAAAAGAGAAGTAAAACAATCATTTTGACTTTGGTTCATTGTTTGAATGCTTGGCAGAAAAGGTTTAAGTGAACGCGCTCAATTTCTCGTGACACACATTACTAGGTCATATTCCACATTCGTATACTAGTCCAATCATGGGTGACAAAGCAGCATTGGAGAATCTTAGACAGGAACTCCAAAACCTAAAGGCCCTACGAGAAGAAGAAGCCCAATTAAAGGCTCATAAAAAAGAAGAAAAGACTAAAATAAAAGCTGAGAAAGAAAAAGAAAATATTCTGCAAGAAAAAGCAAGAGCCGAAAAGCTAGAGGCCTTGGAGAAACTTGTCCTTCGAGCTAGCTCAGGGACTAAGCACTCCAATTATGAGCTTGCACCACAACCTAGTAGCAAGACTCTCCCAGAAAAGTTCTTGACTACAGATTAGCCAACCTTTAAGGTTACAGACAATCCTAGGACTCACTTAATGAGCTTTATTGGAATTATGGCATAGAAAGGGGTTTAACAAAGCCTATATGCATGTACTTTTCCTCTTTCATTGGACCTAACTGCTAGATCATGGTTTTATAACCTCGATGCAAAACAAACTTCCACTTGGAGTGACGTTGTAAAAGCGTTCTTAACCCAATATGGAGATAACATTGAGCTCACAACTACCTTGCGCGATCTTGAATTGCTTAAGCAAGGGGAAAAAGAAGGCTTCATTGACCTCTTTTCCAGGTGGCGTGATGTGTCTATTTTATATAGTATTTACCCCCGTCCCTTGGTCATAATTAGTAGTGTTTTTGGCTCTTTAGAGCCACTTTTATTACTAATTGGTGTTTTCTAGTGTTTTCGTAGATTTGGTTGACTTTTGAAGGGATTTGTGCCTTTGGAGTATTTTCCCGAGTTATTTTGGAGAAATCACGAACAATGGAGAAACACGACCAGATTTTATAGCCCAGGCCGATTAGAGCCATCGAATCGGTGATTAAGGGCTCGGTATAGGTGATACCGGGGCATTTGGACCGAGTATTCAAGACCGGAAGAGGAAACCCAGATTGGCCCAAAGAATTGGGGCCCAATCATAGTCCAAATAGTGGCCTAAGTGAACCGCCTGGCCAAATAGGCTGGCGCCCGGAGGCGCGCCTGGGCGGGCGGGAGAAGCTAAGGTACGCGCCCGGCCGGGCGCGAGATTAGTATTAGGGAGCAAAAGGCGCGCCCGATCGGGCGCGTGTATTTATTAGGAGACGATTAGCGTCGTTTTAGTTTGTTTTAATTTAGGATTTTGTACGGAGTATAAATACTCCTCCGTAATACGATTTTGCTCTCTCTCTTCCTTTCCCTTTACTCTTTCTTTACTCTCTTAATTGTTTTCTTAGATTCTTTCCCTCTAAAACCTTTGTTCTTAATCCATTCTTAATTCCAGATTTATTTTGGTAACGATTTCTCTTCTCTTGATCTTAGTTGTTTATTTTATTCCTTTCATCATGACTTGTTTTATTGCTTTGATTAGTTTAGTTTTTACTATGTGTGAGTAGTTTTATTTCTAGGGTTTGTGGGGATCCTTAAATAATATGAAGGGGTAATTTATTGTTGTTAATTATCAATGCTAGATTAATTTCCTATTGATTGATTTAATGCTATGTGACTAGATTAGGCCTGATCTTTTATGCATGAGTTTGACTATATTGATTCGAGATTCGACATATGAGAATTGATGTTTAGGTCTAGCTTCAATAGGCAGATTAATTTATAAATGGTTAAGTCGAGATTCGAGAGATGAGATTTAATACCGTTAGACTAATTCTGTGATTGTAATACGTAGCGAAAGCCCTTTACAATCTGGTTAATTGATGCATTGATGATTGACTATTATTGGTTCTTGATATTGCATGATAATTTCTTATTGAATTGTTTTAACGCTTTACAATTATGGCTTGTAAAAGTATAGCAATATTGAATTGATGAATCGAGCAGATGTTAATTTGATATTAAAGGCTATTTTAAATAGGAACTCAGATCTAGTAAATTGCGAGAGCCTGTTAGATCTATGTTGATTAATAAATTGCGAGAGCCTGTTAATCATGTTATTTATGCAATGTCAATGATTGATTATTATGTTTTACCCTGGAGTATTATTTATTGGTGAACTTATGCCCTAGATCCTTTTATATTATTTTCTCCTTATTATTAATCTCCGTAGTTTAGTTTATTATTCACATATAAATATTGGTTACTTCATAATCTAGATTATATTAGCTAATTAGGAATAGAAAGACTTGTTTCCCTGTGGAGTTCGACCCTACTTCCCTATCTACTTTAGTTAGAGGACTTAGGAATTATTTTTGATTAGGGGATACGACTTTACCCTGTCAAAATTTGGCGTCGTTGCTGGGGAAAGGGTTTTATTTTTATTTCTGATTGTTTTTGTAGTCTAGATTATTTTCCTTTTGTCTCAGAGAGCGTTAGTTCTCTAAGGCAAATCTCACATTTGCTTCTAGTTTTTGTTTATGCCCAGGTGTTCCAGATCAGGGTACATCCCATTCGATCCTGAGATCGAACGTTCCTTCCATAGACAGAAAAATTTCTACAAGCAAATCCTGGCGGATTATGGTGATAATAATAATAATCACCGCGATCCTCCAATTGGTTCTAGCGATTTAGAGGCATCATCAGACGCAGAATCAGAGATGGCGGTACCAAAGAAGCTTAGTGATTACTCACAACCAGAGCTTACAGATTTTCCACATCTCACCCCTACTCCGGCTCTTGATAGGGTTCAATTCGAAATTAAACCTCAGTTTATAACGATGATAGAGAGGAAGCAATTTAGTGGAGCCAAGGGTGAAGACCCAAATCTTCACATTGCCGACTATTGTCAATATTGTAACACCATCAGGCAAGCCGGGGTCACTCAAGACCAAATGAGGGAGATTCTCTTTCCCTTCTCTTTAACTGGAAAAGCTATTGTGGTTTAATGGCTTAAATAGAACTGCACTTGGTATAACTGACTGGGAAACTCTTGTTTTGAATTTCTATAACAAGTATTATCCTGCAGAGAGAACAGCCGTACTACGGAGTGCGATTCAGAACTTTGCCCAAGAAGCCGATGAATCTTTATATGAGGCTTGGGAGAGGTACAAGGATCTACAAAGAGATTGCCCTCACCATAATTTAGCACAATGGCAGATAATCCAAGCCTTTTATAATGGCCTTGGAAATTCTTCTCGAATAATTTTAGATTCTGCAGCTAGTGGGAGATTTATGAATCTTGATGTTGAAGATGCAGGTCAGATTATTGAAAACATGGCGATACACAAATCCCAATATGGGAATCCTAGAGGATTTGCTAACAAGGGGAAGCATAGTGTTGACTCTATATCCTTTTTGCAAGTTCAACTGACCTCTATCTGCCAAAAATTAGATAATCTGAGCACTGCTAATGTAGCTAATATTTCTGCGATTAATAATAATTCTAATGAGGCTTTCTGTGAAAATTGTGGTATTATAGGTCATTGGGAACAAGATTGCAGGAGTTCCGTGGAGCAAGTTAATGCCTTTCAAGCCTATAGGCAGAATAACCCATACTCCAACACCTACAATCCTGGGTATCGGAATCATCCGTACCTTTCTTACCGGAGTACTAATGTTCAAAATCCACCACCACAAGAACCACATGCGCCACAGAAACAGCAGCAGAAATATTCCCATCCCAATGCCAGCCAGAAGAACCAACCACAACAACCCTCCTCATCTTCTGACCCTTCTCTGGTGGAAATTAGAGCAATGTTGGTTAATATGCAAAAGCACATGGAGAGTAGAAATGCGACAATTGATCAAATTCTAGCACATAATAAAATTGTAGATAATCAAATTGCGCAACTTTCCGCTACTCTACAAGCCCGCCAACAGGGAGCTCTATCGGCACAGCCGACCCGGCCTACGGATCAAGCATTTGCAATTACTCTAAGGAGTGGTTCAAACTATGAAGGGCCCTCTATGCCCAGAGTTGATGAACCTGTTTTATTAAATAATGCTAATCTTGATTCCGTTAAACCAAACAATGTAGTTAATAGCCCTGCAGGGCTAAAGGATAATACTAACATATCTAATTCTACATTGTAGGGTACGACTCCAGAGAAGGTGGCTACTCTAGATAAGAGCAATAACGCTCCAAATCCAATTATCAAACTTCCATTCCCCAATCATCAATTGAAGACAAACTTGGATAAGCAGCTTGGTAAGTTCCTGGAGGTGGTAAAAGATTTGAAGGTAACAGTTCCCTTCACTGAATTAATCACACAAATCCCCTCGTATGAAAAATTTATGAAAGAAATATTGACGAGGAAAAGGTCTATTAGTGAGGTAGAGAAAGTAGCTTTCATTGCAGAGTGTAGTGTCGTACTTCAAAATAAGTCTCCACCTAAATTAAAAGATCCAGGTAGTTTTTATATCCCTTGTTATATTGGCAATCTCTTGATTGATAATGCATTATGTGATTTGGGTGCTAGTGTTAGCGTCATGTCATTATATGTGTGTTCTAAGTTGAATATGGGTAAATTAAAAGCTACCAATATAACTCTACAAATGGCCGACCGTTCTTTCAAATACCCCTTAGGTGTTTTAGAGGATGTCCCCGTTAGAGTAGGTAAATTTTATATCCCTGTAGATTTTGTTGTTCTTGATATGGTTGAGGATGTGAAAACCCCAATTATTTTGGGTAGACCATTCCTTAACACTGCAGGAGCAATCATAGATGTGAGAAGTGGTAAGTTAACACTATCAGTAGGGGATGATAAAGCTATTTTTAATCTTAATAATACCCCTAAAAGCTCCATGACTGAGGAGAAATGTTTCAGTGTTAATGTGGTTGAAAATTATTCTAACAAGCCCCAAGCTCTTGAAAAAGATCCCTTAGAGGCGGTACCTTGTGTTGCATCCCTTTCAGATGAGATAGACAAATGGCAGAAGGAAGTTGATGCAATAGAAAGAGCACTTTACACTGTTGGTCTTGGTTTCGAAGATGAAAGGTGGAACCGATCGAGCAAGTTGTGCGAATCGAGCCTACGGTAAGTATTTCGCCAGATCGAGTTGCAAGTGTTGAAAGCAATGACAATTTGAAGCAATCCTCGATCAAAGAAGGATCTTTGGTGCGTAGCATTGAAGATCCCCCAGTCCAAGTCAAGGAGGATCCACCAGATAAGGTGATTTGGCGTCCCACAGGGTATGTCAGGAAGCCGCATCACAGCCTAAACACCGCTAGACCGGGTGAGAAACCACCCAATCAAGCATTAGGCCAAAGGTCCTAGTTATTGTACTTGGTAAGAAGGTCGTGCGGGACATAGATAAACCAGCGCTTTGCGGGAGGCAACCCGTATTTTTAATGTTTTTAGACTAGTTTTTTTTTTCTTTTTTTTTCTTATGAGAGGAGAGATGAGGGAATTTAATAAATTTTATGAGTGTTTGTACAGGTTTGAAGGAAAAGAGTTAGCCAAATTTTGGAGAAAAGAAGAAAATAATAATTC
Organism: Chenopodium album; assembly: GCF_948465745.1. NCBI lineage: Eukaryota > Viridiplantae > Streptophyta > Magnoliopsida > Caryophyllales > Amaranthaceae > Chenopodium > Chenopodium album. Next base: position 64,790,089 of record NC_137835.1, read on the forward strand.
GACGATTTAGCCTCGGGCCCGATCAGGCGAAGCTCGCCCGACCGGGCGCGAGAGCAAGGCTTCAAAGTAAAGTAATTTCGCCCGACCGGGCAATGGGCGCCGGACCGGGCGCGAGAAGCATCGCATACGGACAATTTTATCCGCCCGATCGGGCACGCCTCGCCCGAACGGGCGCGAGAAGGGCGAAATTTTGGAGCTACAGATCGCCCGATCGGGCGAATGGCGCCCGACCGGGCGCGAGAGTTGGACAAATTTCACAACTTAGATCGCTCGACCGGGCGAATGCCGCCCGACCGGGCGCGAGAACACAACCAATATTCAAGTCAGATCGCCCGACCGGGCGAGCTGGCGCTCGACCGGGCGCGAGCCATAACCGACGCTCCTTTTCTTCTTCTTTCATCTCCTTTTCTCATTCTTTCTTCTTTCTCCATTACTTTCTCTCTCTAAAACTCAAGTTCTCTCTACCTTCTCTCTAAGATTTCTCCTTCATTCCTTAACCAAATTCAAAACTTTTTACATATTTGTAATCCCCTCTTCATCCTCTACATTTCCATATAAAAATTTTTCAGATTTAATTCAAAAAAATTTCATACCCATTTTCTACCATGGCTTCAAAGAGGGCTAGGTCCATTTTTGGTAGGAGCTCCAGTTCGAGGGACGAATACGACCCAGATTTGCAACTTCCATACTGGCCGACGATCCGTATTGCTAGCCGAGAGCAAAAGGAGAGGCTAGAACACTTAATCGGTCGTGAGGTAATTCCTTCTCGGTGGTTACACCGCCCTACTCTAGAATCATTCGGTCTGTATGATTTTGTAAAACGATTTTTGAATGACATTGGCATGAGAAAATTTGTTGATATGCACTATCTTACTTTACGAGAACTTACTTGTGAATTCCTGTCTTCTTTACATGTTGTTAGTAGTAGAAATGGGCCAAATTTATTTTTTAGGTTGAACAATAGGAATAGTAGTTTAACTTTTATAGAATTTTGTAAATTATTTGAATTAAATTCTGAACTATCTCACCAATGGCATGCGGACTATAAAATGGGTGATATATATCATGCTTTGACAGGCTTGCCTACTCCCGATCCCCAACATGCTAGTATCAAACCTATTCACCACCCTGTCCCAAAAATCGAGCAAAGATTTGCGGGTTTGTGTTTTTTAGGTAGGTACGAGCCCCATAATGCCCAACCTAACGAACTAGCTATCATAGGACACTATGTGTATGGGTACGGGAAATTGAACATAGGTAGGTTTATTGTTAACCATTTGAGTAGGCATGCCACGGCTAGCACCACATCAAAAAAACCCATCCGTTTGGGAGGCCTTATCACTCGGATAGTAGTGAAAAAGGTCGATTTTGTAGCGGATGGACCCCACCAGCTGACCAACTGTGGACCAGATACCTATATGACTGCTAGGTATTTCGAGGAGTTGGGGTGGGTTCGACCTGATAGTGAGCAGACACCCTTTTGGTGTATTAGGACTGGGAGCGAGCAACCTTTGCCCATTTTTCCCTTACCCAGTCCTAACTTGACCGCCTTTCCCCCGGGGCAACCTTCTTACACATATGATGTTTTAGTTGCCAACGCTAGGGGGCAGGCACCACCACCACCAGTTCCACCACCCCAGCCTCAGCCCGAGGTGGCTTTCTCTCCACCTCGTTTGTCTCACTCCGTCCCTCATGTTGACTCTGACCCAGTTTGGGACCTTCAGAGTATAGGTCAGGCCTTAGGACGTATCGAGCATTTCCATACTGACCTTAGGAGGATGGTTGGCTCCATAGAACATAGGTTAGGTTACCTAGAGAGGAACCAGGGTAAAGCTCTCTACCCTATGTATGATGACTATGCTCGTCGGGGCAACATTCCCGACGACGCTATTCACCCTGACTGGTTTCAGCCTCCACCCCAGGGATACGATAGGGATCCCACTGCCCGTGGTATTTACACTGACTATTCTTCCTTCTACGGGTACGGCCAAGACATTCCTTTCAGGGGACCGGCGGGGGAGAGTTTTCATGCTGATTATTTTGGTGGTAGCTCTTCTAGTGCAGGTGGTGCAGGTGGCAGTGGAGGTGCGGGTTTCGGCTTGATGGATGAGGATGATCAGGACTAGCTATGCTGGGCTAGTTCCCGAGCCAATGAGGACATTGTCTGATTCTGGCTTGGGGGAGATTTTGGTTTTGGTATTTTTCTTTTTCACTTTTCTTTTATTTTTGGTGTGTTTTATTAGGTTAGATTTATTGCTTTCTAGGTTAGTTTTATTGCTTTCTTATATATGAAAATACAAAAAAATTAAAAAATAAAAAAAAATTCAAAAATACGTTCCAATGAATTGTAAATTATGCTTCCCTGTGCCCCTTACTTGAGAAGATTGTTTTGATTCTTGGTATTTGATGATAGGCATTGTGGATTAGTTAATCATGATTTGATGTTTTATTGCCTTTAAACCTTAACATGCGTCAATTTTGTCCAACCACTTGTGAATATAGTGCTTGACTAGTTGATTTGGTTAAGAATGTGTGATAGTTCCATAGTTCATGGTATGTCAATGAATTTGAGTATTGATTTGCAACTATTAGTAATATTTATATGATTCATTATTATGCACATTGTGGAGGACGAAGGCACTTGTTCTTTTAGGTAGCCTCCAGATATTGTAGATACATTTGTTCCCTTCTTGCTACCTGATTTGGGTATTTTAACCCGGCCAGGTGGCCCAATCAGAAATAGCCACGTGTCCTCAGTAAAGGTGCCATTTGGACCTATGAGATTATGACACGTGGAGGCAGACATTCCTCTGCCCTAAACAGACTGATGATCCAGCATGGACCAACCAGAGGGCGACGCGTGTCACCCAAAAAGATGCCCAAAGGCCTTTTGGGCTCAGTGACACGTGTCATTCAGGCATTGCCTCTGGAATGGCGGCCTTCAAGGGCCCAAACCTTGAGGCGCCGTTTTGCGGCGTGACCTAATCCCTAGGTCACCAGATCCTAGGGAGGGCACACCTTCCAAAAAGACCCTATAAATAAGGACATTCTTACATTTATGACGCGGAGGAAAATACACGCAATACGAGACAATACGTCACTTACCACAGAGCTGTCATTTTCAAAGAACAGACATCACTTTACCTGAGCTTGGAATCCGAGCAGACATTTTTACTTCCGCACGTTTTACTACCGAATGCTTACTAACTTAATCTTCAGAGGCGGACCACCGACCATCCGGCGGTCCGTTTGCTTTGCAGGTACAGGTGTCCTTTGCTGAATCCAGTCTCAGTGTTGTAACTCTCCCAACGGACAAAAACCCCCGAAACATTTGGCGCCATCTGTTGGGAAAGTACCTCTGAAATGGCTCCACAAGTCCCTGTACCGAATCTAGAGGCCAATCGGCCTCCAGAAGACATACTGGTCCAGACGGACCATGACTCGGGTGACGACGCTGATGTCGAAACCTATGTGGACCCAAACGGATCCCTCATCTCTAGACGCATCCGCAGTAAGGAAAAGAGGGAGCGTCACGCTGATCAGGCAGGGCCAAGCAAAACAGCTGGTCAGCCAAAGAAGCTCTCGGGGCGGCCGGGCGATCCTTCCTAGGCGGCAGGATCGACTCGCGTCACTCGAGATGAACTCATGAGACTCCTGAGCAGTCTCAGGGGTGAAATTAAACAACTCGCCTCCAAGAAGTCGCCTACTCCTAGAAGGGAGCAGTCGGCCAAGAAGCCAGCCTCAGCTGGCAAACAGAAGTCGGTCAGGGACCGACAGCCGACTCCTCACCCTGAGAAGATTCGGCCCCAATTTGATCTTACCAGGCTCCGTTTCCCGGAAACGGGCACAAGAAAGGCCATCCGGCACATACAACCGAATGGTATTAAGAAAACATTCTCTGATGCTCGGCAATACATTGAGGAGAAGAAGACCCAGCTATCGGAGTCGGCCTCAACGTCGACTTATCATGATAGCTTTCGGAATACCTCTGCGAGGTGTTCCCAGTCTGCACATGAGACCCCAGCAAGCAGCCCACGGGTTCAGTCTGGTCCTCATATGATCCAGTCGGCCCAGTACATGACTCAACCATTGTACCAGGCGCCGGTTTTACCTTACATGCAGCCTGCCCTCTTCGGAGGACAGGCGACATACGGCTATCAGCCGATGGACTGGCAGCTTAGGCTGCAACACCTTGGAGATCAACCCTCTTCTTTCTCCAGGGAAATAACTGAAGCCGTACCGCCGGCTAAAGTTAAAAATGTTCTGGTTTGAGCCTATAACGGGACCTCCAACCCAGAAGACCACCTGCTAGCATACACCCACCTCATGTATCTACAGGGGTTGGATGATGTCGCATGGTGTCGTTGCTTTCCAGCCACCCTGAAGGGCATAGCCCAGAAGTGGTTTGGCAATCTGCCGGCTGGTTGCATATATAGCTTCAAGACGCTTGCGTTCTTGTTTGCTTCAAACTTCTCTATGAACATCCCTGCCAAAAAGACAAGTCTTGACTTGGGCAATGTACAGCAGGGAGATAGAGAAGGCTTGCGGTCCTATGTCAGGCGGTTCAATCTGGTCCGAATCCAGATTCATGGGTTTTCTGATGAGGTCGCTTTTACAGACTTCTTTAAGGGTCTGAAGGACGGGTCTACTTTTAAGTACGAACTCGTCTGCAAACAAATCTTTACTCTGCAAGGAGCCTTGCGAGAGGCGGAAGCATATATACAGGCGACCGAACTCTGCTCCTCCAATAAGCAGTCGGACCATAAGAAGTGCGACCGACAGAAAGAGAGTCAGCCTGCTCAGCCGACTCCTAAGCCAGAAGAGAGCAAAAAGAAAAAACAAGTCTGGGCCATTGATAACTCTGATCAACCGGCCTAGAAGAAGAAAAAAGAGTGGAAACCGTACGTCCCAAGGTATGAATTCCACAAGGACTACTGCTCCATCCTCTTGGAAATTAAGGATCGGCTGACTCTTGAGAAGCCGACTCCCATGAAAGGTTCCGCTGAAAATCGGAACAAGAGCAAGCATTGCCATTTCCATGAGGATGTTGGCCATGACACGAACGACTGCTTCAGTCTCAAGCGGGAGCTCGACCATCTGGCCGACAAAGGACAGCTGAAGTCCTATGTGAAGTCCAAAGTGACTTCAAAGGCAAATCTGGGGCAGTCCAAGAAAAAGACTCCTCAGCCTGCGGTGAGTGCCGAAATTGATGAAGAGCCGGTATACACCATAGCAGGCGACTTTACTGGTGGTGGCCCGACCATTCGGGGCACCAAGGACCATCTGAGGAAGATGGTCAACTCTGTTGAGGAAGGGGATGCGGCAGGCACATCCGCCTTCCCTAAAGTTGTCATCACCGAGCAGGACAGCGGCAAAGTCCGTCGGCCGCATGATGACCCTGTGGTCATTGAATGCAAGGTGGCCAACCAGCTGGTTGGTCGAATTATGATTGACACAGGAAGCTCCTCTGACCTCATCAGCCTCAAATACTTATCCAATCTCAAGTACAAACCGGATAGCGTGATGGAGGTCTCCCACACCCTTGTTGGGTTTTGGGGAGGACTTATGCACCCAGTCGGACGCATTGACTTACCAGTCCGCCTGGAAAGCAGGGGAGACGGTTGGCACATGATCATCCGTTTCCTAGTGGTTGAAGAGCTCACAGCTTACAACCTCATCTTTGGCCGTCCCACTCTTAATGAGTGTAAGGTCGTCATCATTCCTGCACTCATGCTACACAAGTATGAGAAGGATGATGGAACAGTCGGTTCCCTCAATGGGGACCAAATGACGGCTCGAGAGTGTTACCTCTCGGACGTCAAGCCCGCGGCCGTAGCATCCGGTCGGGGCAAGCAAACTATCGACCTCGACGATGTCGAGAAAGAACAGTCGGCCCCACCAGCCGGAAAGAAAAGAAATACTGATCAGCTGGTGGTGGTAAAAAAAGAAAAGCAATAGCAATCACTGACCGGGGAACGGTCGGATGATCTCCGTCCCCAGCCTGCTGGTGAACACATCGATTTCCCTCTAGACGACAGCCGTCCAGAGCGGACGGTTAAGGTGGGGACGGTAGCATTTGCAAAGTTGGGTGAAAGCCTTCACCAGCTGCTGAGAGAATTCAAAGACATCTTTGCCTTTGAAGTGGAGGAGATGCCAGGCATCAGCCCGGATCTCGCTGTCCACAAAATCGCCGTGGATCCTAAAAAGAAGCCCATCCGGCAAAAGAAAAGAAACCACGGCGAATAAAGAAGTCAGGCGGCAGTCGCCGAAGTAAAAAAGCTGCTGGATGCCAAGTTCATTCGGCCGTGCAATTTCCCTGAGTGGGTAGCTAACGTTGTGTTAGTAAAAAAGCCGAATGGAACTTGGCGGATGTGTGTTGACTACACAGACCTCAACAAGGCATGTCCAAAGGATAGTTATCCATTGTCTAAGATCGACATTCTGGTCGACTCAACAGTCGGACATGCCCTGATGAGTTTTATGGACGCCTATTCAGGTTTCCATCAGATCCCCCTGTGGAAAAAAGATCAAGAAAAGACGGCATTCGTCACTGATCAGGGGTTGTTCTGTTATACGGTGATGCCGTTTGGTTTGAAGAATGCGCCTGCTACTTTCCAACGAATGATTTATACGTTCTTCATTAATCAAATCGGAATGAATGTAGAGGCATACATTGATGACATGATAGTCAAATCCAAACAACAGGCGGATCATCTTGCTGATCTCCGAGAAACATTCGCCACACTTTGGCGGCACAAGGTCATGCTAAACCCAAAAAAGTGTGTCTTTGGCGTTGAGTCTGGGAAGTTTCTCGGATTTTTGATTGACCAAAGGGGAATAGAGGCCAACCCTGAGAAAATACAGGCGGTAATCGACATGCAGTCGCCCCGTACTGTGAAGGAAGTGCAAAAATTAACAGGTTGCCTGGCAACTAGTCGTACTCCAGGTTAATGGGACGTACGAGGCCACTCATCCGGCCATGATAAAATATTTGCAGGCAGTCAAAAGTGAAGTTGGTACACTTGAGGAGTTTCAATTAACTCAGGTGCCCAGGTCTTTAAATAATCAGGCGGATGCTCTGTCAAAACTAGCATCATCCGCCTCTTGTGAAACGCCTCGGTCGGTCTTCTGGGAGGTCATGGAAAAGAGAAGTATATCTAATGAAGACCCCATTGGAATTCTCGACCGAAGCTCTACCTGGATGGACAGCATCCGGGCTTATCTTGCAGACGGCAAGCTCCCTGATTCACCTCAGGAGGCGGCTGTTCTGAAGAAGAAAGCGGCAAACTTCGAGCTAAGACAAGGAGAACTCTTCAAAGCTGGTTTCTTGAAACCCCTATTGAAGTGTGTTACCCCAGAAAAGGGTAAAGAGGTCCTCGAAGATTTGCATGCGGGTTTCTGCGCCTCCCATATAGGCGGCAGGTCTTTAGCTGCCAAGGCCAGGCGGCTCTATTTTTGGCCCACTCTAGATTCGGATGCTATGGAAATGGTCAAAAAGTGTGACAAGTGTCAAAAGTATGGCAAGCTCATCCATCGTCCGGCCACAGACCTGACGACCATCCACAACCCAATACCCTTTGCCAAATGGGGCATGGACATACTTGGGCCTTATACCGCGGCCCCAGGCGGCAAGCGCTACATATTGGTAGCTGTGGATTATTTTACCAAGTGGGTAGAGGCGGAGGCGGTCAAAAACATCAAGACAAAAGACGTCATTTCCTTCATCTGGAGGAATATTATCACTCGCTTTGGGGTGCCCATGTCTATGGTTTTTGACAATGGTCCTCAATTTGAGACGCCTCAACTCAAGAATTGGCTGGGAGAAAAGGGGGTCTCAAGCCTCTTTGCATCAGTCGGCCAGCCCCAAGCAAATGGCCAGGTTGAAGCCTTCAACAAGCTAATATCAGACGAGATTAAAAAGAAAATCGAACGGGCTGGTGGTCTTTGGGCGGATGAATTACCACACGTCCTCTGGTCCATCAGAACGACTGCTAAAGGGGCGACTGGAGAAACCCCGTTCCTCATGGTGTATGGTGCAGAAGCTGTCCTGCCCATTGAACACTATGAGCCGACTCTTCGAGTCATGTTATATGACGAAGAAGCTAACTGGGAGGCCATGCGGCTGGCATTGGACTCACTTCCCGAGCGCAGGGGCAATGCTGCCTTGCGCCATAAGACTTACCGTCAGAGAATGACACGGGCTTACAACAAAAGAGTACACAAGCGTCCTCTCAAAGTGGGGGACTTTGTGCTACGGAAAATGGAGGCAGTCGGTAGGGCGAATGAGCAGGGAAAGTTAACCCCAAATTGGGAAGGCCCCTACCGAATATATGAGGAAGTAAGAGACGGCACCTACCGCCTGGAAGAACAAAACGGCAGGAAGCTGCCTAGAACTTGGAATGTAGATAACTTGAAAAAGTACTATTTCTAAGTACGAATGTAAATACCTCAAATTTTGTCATTTCAAATTTTGCTAATGAGAATATGCCTTCATTTTCAACTTGTCTTTTTATTAGTGTCTCCTGTACAAAATACAGACGACCAATGTATTTGGATAGCGTCTATCCCAATAACAGACGCCCTAACCTCTCTGAAAGAGCCGACTGCTTTAGAGCAGTCGTTTCTACGAAGTTCTTTAAGTATTATGCCAACACTTAACGAATATATGCTTAAATCTTTAAAAGGCCTAAGGCCAGAAAAATCATTTTGAGGCCAATGGCCGGATATTAGGAAAAACATATAGAGGCCGAATGGTCACAGTCTGCTCCAACATGAGTATGACCGTCTGCTCCAACATGAGTCAGATAACCGACGACGTCCATTCGGGCGAATTCGTCGAGGAGAAGCATCTCCCATTTGGGTGGCACATTGCTCTACAAATACACCAAGCGGCCCTACCGAATTTTAAGGCAGCATTCGCAGTCGTTTGGTTTAATCGAAAGTGAAATCATAAAGGCCAGAATTTTCTAACTGTTCTAGCACAGTCGGAAAAGGGTCACTGTTTCATAAGTAGAGGCTATTGAGGCATTAGGCCGGATGCGCCTGTTTTTGCTCTGTTGCAAGACATGTGGAAAATTTTTACTGATTTACAAGTCAACTAATGGGGCCCTTGGCCAGATACGCCTTTTTTTGCCCAAACGCAGGACAGGCGGACTATTACTTACCAAGAAAACGAGCTAAAATACTTAGCAGATTAAAAAAGAGACTTGTGGGACGAATGCGCCTGCTCTTTGCTCTTGGGGCAAGATAGGCGGATTATTCTAAAGTAAAATTAAGACTAAGTTAAAACTTAGTATCTTATCTCGTCGAGGCCTTAGGCCGGTTGCGCCTGCTTTTAGTTCTTGCAACAAAACAGGCGAGGGATTTCTTTTTAGCAAATTTTCTAAGTCAAAAATCTTGTATTTCGTTTGAGTCAATGGCCGAATGAAAATAATTATTCATTCGCTCCGGATGGCCGTTTGTCGCGTGGTTTGGGGCAATCACCATAGTGATTGATTGACTTAGAAACCATGTATACTCTTATAAGTCAATCAATCCACTCAACCGAAACCACTCGACATCCGTCCAAGGGCAAGAACATTCCCATGATATACAGGTTATAATACTTGGCCAAAAAAAAACATGCAATGAAAAAATTTAAAAAACAATAATATGAATAACTTCAACCAAACGGCCGAATGAATTTAGATTAAAAGACCCAATCGTCACCAGATGATTGGGTAAGATTGTTTGCTGGCCATGCCAGAGAAACGTTCGAATTACCCGACCCCTCGTTCGGTAAAGATACATGGATACTCGGCACGCAGGACGGAAGATGAAATGTATGGCCATTCGGCCGCATAAATAACTACTAAAAAGCTTTAAGGGGCAGAGGGATTATCAGCATTGGCAGCCGCATCATCAGTTGCCGGCTGCTCTTCATTTTCATCATTCTCCTCTTCCCCGTCTTCATCCTCGGAGGAGCCTGAAGAGGAGTCGGCCTCTTCAGCTTCATCCTTGTTTGCCTCCTCTTGAGCCTGGCGAAGGAGTTCAGCATTGAAATCCTCGTTTGCTTAATCAAACATAGATTTCCAGATGCCAAAATCAGCACCCGGCTATACCGCCTCCCATGCCGCCCGCATGATGGATTCGTAGTCTTCCATCATCTGTTTTACAAGGGCCTGCTTCTCCTCCTCGGCCCGGGACTGGAACTTGGCCTTCAGCTGCTGCTGCTGGTTCGCCAGGCGCCCCTCCAGGCGGCCAACCCGCTCCTTGGCTCTCTCGGCCTCTTTCTTAGCCTCTTGAAGAGGCTCAAGCTTTTCCTTAAGGCCTTTAACTTCGGCCTTAAGATCATTGATTTTGGAGCGGGCCGAATCCAGGTCCTTCTTCACCTGCAGGTTGGCGTCCGCCTGGGAATACATCATATCAAGGGTTAGAATCTCATTCTGAGCAATTTCAAATTGAGCTCGGTCTAAGGCGGACTCGGCTCGAGCTTTAGCGGTTGTTACCTCTTTAGATTTTTCCTAGATTGGCCGTCTTAGCCCCTAGACGCGCAGCATGGCCTGGAAATAAGAAAAGGCCGGATGGTCAAAACCAGTTGGATATGTGCTAAATATTAAGGAAAATTTAGCTAACTTTTTTACCTCGTAGAGGTTCCCCAAGATGGCATCCAAGTTAAGGGTGTCGAATCCTCTTACGAACGCCTTGTCCTCTGGATCAAGCGCCCGCAGCATCTCCTTGGCCATCTGGACGACGGTCGGCCTTTGCACAGGAGCTGCAAAATTATAAGTTAGTCAAGTTCTAAGAAACTATCTTGATACTGGAACTCAATAGAGATGCGGCTCATACCGTCCGGCTGAACCTCCTCCTCCTTCCCATGACGTCTCTTCTCTCCTACTGAGCCGACAGCAGTGTTGGGTTGCTTAAAGCCACCCTTCGATGCCTGAGTAGCATCCGGTTTGTTGACCTCCCTGTCAACTTCGAGAGCAGAGCCGTCTCCTCTCTTGGGATTTTGAGCAATATGTTTCCGATTTTTGCCGGATGCACTCACATCACCCGCCCCAGTCTTTTGAATTTTGGGTTGGGATTGTTTAGAGGGAGAAGGCCTGATGGAGCCACTCTGTTTGAACAGAAAGAAAGGCGTCAGAAAAGCAGGCGGGCAAAATTTAACCTCTATTGAAAAAATATACCAAGTGTCATAAACAGCTACCTTGGGAGTCTCGGCCGTTTTCTGCTCGTCATTCGCCCTGCTAATGACTTTGGAACGGTACTTTGCTGCAGAGACGGCAGCCGGCTTCTTTGTTGCTGAGAGCTTCTCCATTGCTTTGACTGCACCAAAAAGAAGGAGTTAGGCTTTATAAACATACGCTGAAAACAATTTAAAGTTTGCTTAAAATCAGACGGCCGACTACCTCTCGGCATCTCAGAGCTTAGACCACAAGCGGCCAAGAACACCCCATCTTCTAGCCACTTGTAAAGGGGAATTTAGCTCTAGGGGACGACTATTTTCTCCCCATGCTCGTTTTTCCGAACGGACACTTTAAACAGACCCAGGTCAAAAATTTCCTCATGGGCCCGCTTAGGGAGAGGGGGCAAGGCACTCTTGCCAGCCAGGAGGGGCGGATCCTTGTTCCACCGATTGTATTTTTGGTTCAGTCGGCTTTCAGAGGAATGGATAATGTAGAACTTTGTTCTCCAGCCCTTCCATTTGTTCTCTTTGCCGACTGCCATAATGTACCCCTTGCAGGTGGACAAGGTGTACCAGCCTTCGCCGCCCTTGGCAGGCGCTTGGCTGAGATAGTGCATATGAGCGAATGCCTCAAAGCTGGGATCCATCTCCAGCATTTCACAGGCGACAACGTACCCGATGATATTTATCCATGAATTCGGGACAAGTTGCCAGATACCCAGTTGGTATCCGTCCAGTATCCTCTCCACGGCTGGATGGAGAGGGAAGCGTAAACCAGCCTGAAGGACCGCCTCGTAGCAGCCGAAGGCTTTGTCCTTATAACTGGCCAGGGAGGGCCAGGTTATAAGTATCCTCCTTGTTGGGGACGGTCAAGGAGAAGCCATGCCCCATTACGGTCTTGCGCCTGAAATTGGCAAGACCGGATGTCATGGAGGTCCGTTTGCTTTACGGAACATGGTGATAGTAGGGGGCGCGCTCCAAGCGCCTGGAAGCACTCGGCTCCGCCCAGCCTTCCCCCTTTTCTACTGACAAGGACTCCCTTGCAGTATCTATTTTTGCTCGGACTTCCTCTGACTTAACAGAGGTGCTATCAGAAGATGACGAGGCCGAATCGTCATCAAAACTTTCCCCATAGCTAGGGGACTGCCGGCTAGGGCCAGCAGGGTCCTCCCCTATACTCTCCTCCGACGCCTGTTCTGAAGGCTCGGCCTGGTACTGACTGTCGGCTTCCCGCAGTATAGTATCACTGGGGGTGCCGCTTGAAGAAGAGGGAGAGTAGTAAGTTGGTGTTTGGGGAAGGTCAGAAGAAGGGTTTGGGGGTTGCTCAGAAATCTCACTAGCTGGCACCCTAATGGAGCCGTCTGAATTTGGAGTCTCACTGTCCGAATGGTAAAAGGAACCATCCGGCCTATATCTCCTTGTTGTCTGCTTTGTTCGAGCCATCGTGTCCTGCAGATGCACAGACACTGTCGGATTTGGAGATGTACTTAAAGGAAAGTTCTCGAACGAGCATTCGGCACTCCTAGTTCTAGATTCAGCCGTCCCCGGTGACCGGCTGATCGCTAACCTAGGCCGTACCGTGTACGTTTGGGAAACCATTTGAATAAATGAAAAACGCAAGAAAAAATAAAAGAAAAGAGCATGCGGTTACCTTAGAAGAAGGTATTTGAGGTGCCTGGTTGGCTGAAGCAGTCGGTCAGAAAAGCCGAGTGTCGGATGCTTGACAAAAGTTAGGGTCTTTAAGAGTCTTTGAGAGTCACAAGTCCAGAGATTCTCCAAGATTCGCAAAGGTGTGAAAACAAAAATGAAGTCAAACCCTCCTATTTATAGAAAGGGGAAACCCTAATTTTTCCCCCCAAAAGCAATTTGAAAATCCGCCCAGTCATATGAAGACACTTGTACCAGGCGCCACGTGCAATGCACGTGACCCCTGTGAGGGGCAAATGATTTGGGTATTTTTACCCGGCCAGGTGGCCCAATCAGAAATAGCCACGTGCCCTCAGTAAAGGTGCCATTTGGACCTATGAGATTATGACACGTGGAGGGCAAACATTCCTCTGCCCTAAACAGACTGATGATCCAGCATGGACTAACCAGAGGTCGACGCGTGTCACCCAAAAACATGCCCAAAGGCCTTTTGGGCTCAGTGACACGTGTCATTCAGGAATTGCCTCTGGAATGGCGGCCTTCAAGGGCCCAAACCTTGAGGCGCCGTTTTGCGGCGTGACCTAATCCCTAGGTCACCAGATCCTAGGGAGGGCACACCTTCCAAAAAGACCCTATAAATAGGGACATTCTTACATTTATGACGCGGAGGAAAATACACGCAATACGAGACAATACGTCACTTACCACAGAGCTGTCATTTTCAAAGAACAGACATCACTTTACCTGAGCTTGGAATCCGAGCAGATAACTTTACTTCCGCACGTTTTACTACCGAACTCTTACTAACTTAATCTTCGGAGGCGGACCACCGACCATCCGGCGGTCCGTTTGCTTTGCAGGTATAGGCGCCCTTTGCTGAATCCAGTCTCAGTGTTGTAACTCTCCCAAGGGACAAAAACCCCCGAAACATTACCCATGTTGTTGCCTTGACTTTTTGTTGTTTTATTAGCCATATTACAAGCCTATTTTGCCCCATTGGTTACTAGTCCCAAGCTTGGCTTGGGGGAGCTATTAGTGAGTGAGGTGAGGGAGTTTGTGGTGTGCTTATTATTTGCAAAGCTTGGGTGGGATTTTGAGAAGTTGTTTTGTTGTTGATCATGTTTATTTTTAATGAGTTTGAGAGTTATATTTTCTTGAAAAAAATAAAGCATGATGTAAAAAAAAAAAAAGAGAAGTTCAAGAAAAAAATACGTTGAAAAAAAGTGAACTTCAAAAGAAAAGAAAAATGTTCAAATGTTCTAGTTGGAGGTTGATCAAAGGAAAAATAATAGAGCTTCAATGAAAAAAAATATTCAAGTTTGGAAATAAAGTTTGTTTATTTACTCCACTTCTTCATTATTATGTCTTATGAGTGATATGTAAGAGTTGGGATTGTTTTTTATGATTGGAGTATATTTGGTTTTTGTTAGAGTTGGTTATGTAGGAGATGTTGATCATTATTTATTTTGATCATGGGTTTTATTAGGATATGGCTCCTTTAAGCATAGCTTTTCTCTCACTTATTCCCAAATTTATCCTACCCTTTACCCTAGCCTTACATTACAAGTTTTAAAGACCTTCCGACCTTGTGCATAGAATTGTATGAATGTGAAAGTGTTGTTTATCAATGCAAGTTATGATTTGGCATATTTCGAGTCGACTAGTAGGATTGAGCGTTCATTGTTTTATACACACGAGAGTGTGAGTTGGGAGGGCATTGTTCACATAAAGGGGTTGGATGGAGAGCGATCGAGTACATCTTTTACTCGCCACCAAAAATGAGAGTTGAGTGCGTGAAAACTAGTCTTGAATTCTATATGCTCTTGTGGTTTTCTCTGTTTGACAATTGTTAGGGAAGATTGGTAATTAGATTGATTTGATTGGTTGATTTTGAAGCATGTTTATTTGATTTACCCTGGATCGTTTGTGCTTGATTTTTACTTTTGGGGTGAAACATATTTATTGATTCATTGATGAGATCTTTGCTTAGGGACAAGCAAAGGTTTGGCTTGGGGGAGTTTGATGTGCCTATTTTATACAGTATTTTACCCCCGTCCCTTGGTCATGATTAGTAGTGTTTTTGGCTCTTTAGAGCCACTTTTATTACTAATTGGTGTTTTCTAGTGTTTTCGTAGATTTGGTTGACTTTTGAAGGGATTTGTGCCTTTGGAGTATTTTCCCGAGTTATTTTGGAGCAATCACGAACATTGGAGAAACACGACTAGATTTTATAGCCCAGGGCCGGTTAGAGCCATCGAACCGGTGATTAAGGGCTCGGTATAGGTGATACCGGGGCATTTGGACCGAGAATTCAAGACCGAAAGAGGAAACCCAGATTGGCCCGAAGAATTGGGGCCCAATCGTAGTCCAAATAGTGGCCCAAGTGAACCGCCCGGCCAAAGAGGCTGGCGCCCGGAGGCGCGCCCGGCCGGGCGGGAGAAGCTAAGGTACGCGCCCGACCGAGCGCGAGATAAGTATTAGGGAGCAAAAGGCGCGCCCGATCGGGCGGTGCCTCGCCCGATCGGGCGCGTGTATTTATTAGGAGACGATGAGCGTCGTTTTAGTTTGTTTAATTTAGGATTTTGTACGGAGTATAAATACTCCTCCGTAATACGATTTTGCTCTCTCTCTTTCTTTCCCTTTACTCTTTCTTTACTCTCTTAAATGTTTTCTTAGATTCTCTTCCTCTAAAACCTTTGTTCTTAATCCATTCTTAATTCCAGATTTATTTTGGTAACGATTTCTCTTCTCTTGATCTTAGTTGTTTATTTTATTCCTTTCATCATGACTTGTTTTATTGCTTTGATTAGTTTAGTTTTTACTATGTGTGAGTAGTTTTATTTCTAGGGTTTGTGGGGATCCTTAAATAATATGAAGGGGTAATTTATTGTTGTTAATTATCAATGCTAGATTAATTTCCTATTGATTGATTTAATGCTCTATGACTAGATTAGGCCTGATCTTTTATGCATGAGTTTGACAATATTGATTTGAGATTCGACAGATGAGAATTGATGTTTAGGTCTAGCTTTAATAGGCAGATTATTTTATAAATAGTTAAGTCGAGATTCGAGAGATGAGATTTAATACCGGTAGGCTAATTCTGTGATTGTAATACGTAGCAAAAGCCCTTTACAATCTGGTTAATTGATGCATTGATGATTGACTATTATTGGTTCTTGATATTGCATGATAATTTCTTATTGAATTGTTTTAACGCTTTACAATTATGGCTTGTAAAAGTATAGCAATATTGAATTGATGAATCGAGCAGATGTTAATTTGATATTAAAGGCTATTTTCAATAGGAACTCAGATCTAGTAAATTGCGAGAGCCTGTTAGATCTATGTTGATTAATAAATTGCGAGAGCCTGTTAATCATGTTATTTATGCAATGTCAATGATTGATTATTATGTTTTACCCTGGAGTTTTATTTATTGGTGAACCTGCCCTGGATCCTTTTATATTATTTTCTCCTTATTCTTAATCTCCGTAGTTTAGTTTATTATTCACATATAAATATTGGTTACTTCATAATCTAGATTATATTAGCTAATTAGGAATAGAAAGACTTGTTTCCCTGTGGAGTTCGACCCTACTTCCCTATCTACTTTAGTTAGAGGACTTAAGAATTATTTTTTATTAGGGGATACGACTTTATCCTGTCATGGCGATCAAAGGTTTCTCTACTTTCACAAAGACCTCTGGATTATGAACTTGTCCCAAAGTTCATAGACAATATGTCTCCACCATACAAGTGTCATTTACAATACCTTGGTTTAGACACATTTCAAAAGGTATATACCGTGGGAACAATAATTGAAAGGGACTTGATAAATGAAACCATTAATCATATAGATGGACTAGATTTTTAGAGAGGATTTCACCTACGTTGGAAACGAACAAAGCTCAAAGACACGATCTCAATAAGTTGTCAACAATTCAAGATGTAGCACCCTAAGTCTTGTTTTGTTTCTTTCCTTTGTTTTTTATGATAGACTAAGAGATTCATGCTGTCGAATCTACTTATTTTGTACTCTCATTAATTAATGAATAAAAAATAAATTTTCAAGTACGTCTATCTTGTTCTCTTTTCAATCTCTTTATTGTTATTGGCTCACATTAAATAAAACGTATACATACAAACGGGCAATATCAAAAGGCATACATACTCAACACTTTAAGAATCTTGATGAGCTTTGGCTTACAAGATGTATTGAATGAAAAAAGGCCCATCTTAGGCCCACAAAGAAAGGATATGATGATTTCACCAACACAGGAGGCAACATAGGAGGCAAATTGAAACTCCACAAATATAATCCCATGTTTAACCTTAGAGAAATCCATGTTTTTGGCCGCCCTTTTGAGCCTCGTCAATTGAGCCTTAGTTATTCAACCTACATTATTTCATACCTTGGGATGGGAATGGTGCAAAGATACAAATAGGAAATTGGGGCAACGAAGCATAAGAGGGGGACACAAAGTTAGTCTAAACCCAAAAGAAAAGATCAAAAAATCTTTCCAAAACCAAAACAAAACTTGTCAAAAAAAAAAAAAAAGATGACAAGGTAAAGGCACCTAACGTAGGAAGTTGCACACTAAGCAGAAAGGTTTAAATTTGAGAAGCACCAAAATTAAGGGATTTTGGGAGTATACTTGAGTCTGTCCATTGTTCATAACCCCAACCCTAGCAACCTTGGAAAGGCCCTCCTTAAGGTAGACCATAACCATATACCAAAATCATCATTCCATGAAAATATGGCCAATCTTAGGCCTTTGCACATATGGACCTACTATTGAGTAGTCATGCCCATTTATAAAATGCATGAAGTGTTGAGTTATGATTTCAAGATCACATAAAAAAAATTCAAATGATTTGGATGATTTGATAGCCATTGGATTGATTACATCATGTTAGTAAAGCAATCGAATCAAACTAAATTCGATGTTTTCCATATCTTTTGCCAAAGAAAAATGAGATGATTATGACTTTAAAAAAAAACAAAACAATCAATCATCTTATTTTCTTTTAATAATAGGGCTATTTATTACCAAGGTAATTCAGGTTCTATATACATTGCCTAGAAAGAAAAAGAGTTAACACAATAAATTGATTTGATATATCGACAGCCTTGACGTCAACTTTAGATGTCTTTTACAACTCTTGAGCATTGGTCTTCTCACTTATCATGAGCAACTAATATGTCCGCCTGCATGGGATATCTCCATCTTCTCTAAGCAAGGAACATTGATTGAACATGATTGCTACATGAAAAAAATGATCGTTATCGCTATCACACATATACCTCACTGCCAAGTCATCACGATGATTCAAATATTAAGTCAATAATCCTTGCTTTTCGAAAACATGTCTAGTTTTCTTTCTTTATTCTTCTATGGGAAAGTTGGATTCCCGTTCCTTTTTATTCAAATCCTTCTTTTTTGTTCATTTCTTTTTTAGGGGGTAAGTCGGGATGATCCCTCCCATTTGGAAACTAAAATACTCGAAAATAGTATAATTTTTCCGCTCTTTGCCTCAAATTGGGGGCTTAAAAAAAGCCAGGATATCCCCACTTCTTTCTATTTACATATTTGAACACGTTATTTATGCTGCGAAATCAATGTCATGCAAAGCTTATTACGAACCATCTTAATAAATTTAAATGACAAAGGGAAGAATATCACTTCTTATGATTTGACCAAGATAATTAATTATGTTACTTGATCAAACAATTTATGATAAACATATGCAATATTATTCCACAAATTGAAAATATAAATCTTGGGGCCTTAAATAAACATGAGAAACATCCCCTAGCATATGTATACATGAATTCCAAAAGCCACCTAAGTCTACACTTGGGGGCTTCAAATTAAAAATATAAGTCTCACCTTAACTTTAATTTTAAAATGAGACCATATTTTGGAAAGTGATTCGAATGATTTTATAAATTATTCTAACACTTCACCAAACCTAGGTTTGATAAACATTCGTTTTCAAACTACGGTGCTTATTTAATTGAAAGAAATTCACTTTCAATTAGAAAAATATGACAATAATGACAAAAAGTAAAACTTAAACAAAATCAGATCTACGAAAGTTTGCTCACATTCTCATATCTTTGTTAAAATAAGTTGCAAATTACAACTTACCTTCATCAATCTTGGACAAAAAAATTCACACTCAATTACGAGCTAGAATTTTCTTTCCATTTTGGGTTCAATTTTGAAAATAATATTATGTATTTTGCCAACTATAAAAAGTTAAAACAAACTTTTATTTAAATTATTGGACACTTTCCAAATTTTGAATTCTAGTTCGAAATAACCTGTCTCTAATAAAAAATAGTATTCAAAATTTCCTTTCTGAATTTTTGTTTCATTTCCTCAAATAAATAAATTTTCAGATTCTCGATAATCGTTTGGATAATACGTGTATGTACATTTATATTTTCAAAAGGAATGAACTAAGATTCGACTTCTTGGCTCGAACTTGTTCTCATTGGCTTAGGGATGGTAAACAAACCACCTGCAAGACCAAAATCAGTGATTGATAAGAACAAAGAAAATATTTGATGTTCTAAATCAACTTTGAGAATAAAATCACCACAACGATCTTTACAAACGTTTAGACATTAGGTATGATATAATAAACCTTAAACACAATTGTTTTGGTTTATACACAAGCAAAGAATTAACTTGCTTTCTCGAACATCACTTTGACTAAAATGTGAAAGCCATGTCATGGTCCTAAATATCTCAAAACAAAAATAGGAGATATACATAGGTCCATCTCAATATCATGATTATATGAATGGCCTAAACAATCGCAACTCATTAAAACTACCCCAAATTGGGGCTCTAAGACTTGAGAAGTAGCAAGAATGCGCATAACCCGACACATGGGGGCACCAATATCCACAAAGAAACAAAATGAAATATTCATGCCATTCGAGCTACTTTCGAGAATCGCCTAAATAGTTGTAGATCTCGAGCCTTATAATTTTCAAATGCATCACAATGATTTAATAATCATTTTGTTCCTTTGAAAACTAAGTTTGCAATTGAACTTGGCCATGAAACAAGTTACATATTCGAGCCAATTTCAAGTTCAACTTCAAGAACTAATCTTAGTGCATAATTGTTGTTTCAATACTTCAATTTACACTAGAGATTAGAGAGTATGACTAGTATAGAGAAACAAAATCATGATACTTGCTCATACGAAAGTTTAATACTCAATCATTCATCATGAAAATTGTATAAAGACACATTATTAACATAAGACAAACAATTTCATGAGTTAGAATGTAAACAAAAGACTCCTAAATTCAAAATTAAGGAGTCTTCATTCTAAATTATTCTTCATTGTTGCACACATTGGAATTTCACAAGGAGGATAACATCTACTTTCTCGAGCTTCAAAATAGTGACAAAATTTGAACTCAAAAAGAAAAGAATTCAAAAGTAGCAAGAATAGACGAAAAATTTGAACAACATTTCATTTTTCCCCTTACTTGTTCTAATGAATGACCAATATTACTAGATGATGAGTGTCATTTATGGCACTCATAGGGTAGTCTTTTAGGGTTATTTCTTTCCCTTTTTCATGCTTTCTTCTCTTATTTTTGGTCCTTTTTCCTTTAGTTTCTCTTTCTCCTCTTTTCTTTATGGTTCTCGTGTTTTACTCGTATTTTCCTTTTATTTGGCTCTTTTTCCCTTTTATTTCCTTTCTTTGTTTGCTTGTGTACGTACTTGGAGAATCACCTTTGCAAAGGAATCAAGTTGGGACCTTAATGACCAAGCGAGGAAGAAGCATTTGGCTAGAGAGGGCTTAGAGAGGCCTCGGAGAGGTCTCCAAGGTATTATCAGCAGGCCGCGGGCGCGGGTCAGTGAGGCCGCGGGCGCGGGCTCAAGAAGCACAAAGGGCCAGATTTTGGCAGAAACTTCCCGCGGTTGCCCCGCGGGCTCTCCGCGGGCGCGGGAAACTTGGAGAGGGCGCTCCGTCTCAGAGAGACCGCGGCCCCCTGATTGAGCTTTGGGAGCAGGGGATTAGCCGCGGGCGCGGCAACTTTGGCCGCGGGCGCGGGTTTATACTGTCGTGAGCGCTGGTGTTGCCCAGATAGCCCGCGGAGGGTTCCATACCCATTTCTCCGCGGCCGCGGGTTCATTGGGAGAGGGCGCGGGATTTGCCGGTTTCTTCTTTGCTTATAAATAGAATTGTAATTCCTTTTTTAAACCAACTTTTTGACCATAAATTCTTAGTTTTAGAATAGTTTTCTCTCTTAGGTTGAGAGCTTCTCTCTCTAGATTAGGCTAGATTAGGAGTAGTTTTAGAGAGAGAAAGTGAAGGATTTCAATGGTGATTAAGAGATTGAAGATACAAGGGTGACAATTGTGTTCAAGATCTTCTCTATTATCAATGAGAATTCTTAACTCTATCTCACCTTATTGCTTTGTTTAATTTCATGTTTGTTTGGTTTAATTTTGATGTTTGATGCTTGATTAGTGTAATTGTTCTTGATATTTTGTTGATTCTTGATTTCCATAGTTGTTAGTTGATAGATGATGATTCTTGAATAGTTGTTTGGCTAGGAATTGGGTGAAACTTGTATGATTGATTAATTGTGATTAATTTGGGAATTGTGTTGATTGATTGTTGAGATTAAAGTGATTAGTGAAGGTTTGCATGTGTGTAATTCAATTAGGCCTTGAGAATTATGCTAGATTGCATTGTAATTGCTAATGACATGAACAATTGATTTAGGAATTGCAATTATCAATTGGTTTTGATTGTGATTCTCTTAGTTTTTTATTCATAGTGAACCCTAGCTTAACAATTAGGAGATAGCTCTTTGATTCCTATTGATTGCTCTTATCATTAGTCCTCAAAACCTTTGATTGGCATGCTCTTCCCAAGTTGTTGCAATTGACATGATTACTTGTTGATCCCCATTCCTCGTGTTTTATTTCTTTGGTTACTTGTTTTGTTAGTTGTTAGTATTCTCTCTTACCTTCGTCTTCGACCTAGCTTAGGCGCATAATTGAAAGTGCTTGAACATTATCGTTCCTTTGGGTTCGACCCTTGAATTGCCTCTATACTCGTATTTAGGTTTGTTAAGTGTTTATAAATTTAGTTTGACCGAGGGAAGATTAGATAACGACCTAGTTTTCCCCTCGTCAAAATGGCGCCGTTGCCGGGGAACGGTGTCTATGTTTGAGTGTTTTTTATTGCTTGAGTCTAGTTCTTTGTGTATATTTTTACTTTTATTTGATTTTTGTTTGTTTTGTATAAAAATGGCATGTTTATCATTTCCTCAATTTGACAATGAGCCTTTTTGTGAATATTTCAATAGACTTGAGGGATTTTTGGACTATAATTGTTGTAGTCTTTTGGAGGCTTGTGAGATTTGTTATTTTGGTTTGAATGAGCAAACTAGGGATGAAGTTGAATGTATGCATAATGGTGAATTTAGAGCATTGTCAATTGATGATGCTTGGGATTTTTATGTTTGGTTTTCTAGGGATGTTTATGATAGGGGTAATCATGAGTCTAATATTGATATGCAATGTCTTGATTCTTCTAATATTAGAATGAATTCCCATGATTTGTCACATGATCCCTTAAGTGAACCTAGAACACATGATTTCAACTTTATTTCTCCTTTTGTTCATGATAATAAAGTGCAAGCTCAAGTTGATGCTAATGGTGTGTTTCAATATTCTTCATTATTTACCATGCCTTCTTGTGATGTGCTTCATTCCCTTAATGATGAATCTCATGTTATAAATTGTGCCCCCACTCCCCAATGTGATGTATATGCTCATGATCTTAATGTTGATTCTTCCAATATTGGTTGTACTTCTTCTTCTCTTGTTGAGCCTCAACCTTCTACATCTTTTGAATCTCTTGTTGATACATTTGAGTCTCAAATTAGGCGCATTGAGCTTGATAATGAGTTTGGGCCTAGTAAGGAGATGATTCTTAATTCTATGAGAGGTCAATTAGAGATAATGAAAAAGAATGAGGAGCGTATTGGGGAGGAAAAGAGAAGAGGAGAAGAGTTAGAAAGCCAATTGTCATCCTTGATGCTTGTTTGTGATAAATCCCAATTTAATGTGTGTGTTGAGGATGATGATGATGATTTTGAGCAACCAAGAGAGTGTGATGATCCCATTGGTGAGCATTTGAGTGATGGTGAAGGAGTTGAGAATGAAGAGAGTGTTGATATTGAAATTTCTAACCCTCTTTCCCATCTTGATGAGTCTCATGTGCATGTTTGTGACTCTTCTATCCATGAGTATTTCGACTTGATTGAGGTTATGACCAATGCATTCTTTGAGAGTCAAAAGAAAACCCATAGCCTTTTAAATGAGTTCATTGAGGATGCTTCATGGGAGAGAGATGAGTTTGAAATGAATTTGCATCCATTCATGCATGGTTTTGAGACCTTGGGCTTTAAAGTTGTTGAGGGAGTTGTTGTTCATAGTTGTTATGGAGGGGATTATGTTGTTCCTCTTGGAGGTTGGATGTTTGAGGGAGATGGATATCATGAGTGTTCTTCTTTTGAGGACTCTATGATTGATTTCCATGCTCTTATTGGTGATTTGAGGCATGGTGGTGAGAAAAAGTTCATTTGTGAGACCATTGCCCCTTTTCTCTTTTCTCATACCCCTTTTTCAAGAAGATTCAACCATATCCCTTACACTCCTATTTCCCTCCCTTCTTTTTTCAATGAGCCTATTGGGGACCCTTTTGTCTATGATGATTTATATGAAGCTCATTTTTCCCCAATTGAGGAAAAGGGTGATGTTGCCACCCAAAAATTTTTTGAGGAGAGTTTGCCTTCTTTTTCTTCTTGTTCTTCTTTTTCTTTTTCTTCATATTTTGTTGAATTTTCTTTTGATTCTTCCTCTTCCTTTTCTTGGCATCTCTCTCCTCATTTGCGTGCACTATCCTTGTTGCACACACTCTTCGTGTCATTTGCCTACCTTCTCTCCTATGAAATGTGTAGTAGTGCATTTGACAAGCTCTTGCGCGCGTTGAATTATTATTTTCTAGAGCGGTCAAGCTTGGACCTTAAGCAAGCCTTTCTCGGGAAGTAACCCGTGTTTTATTGCTTTCATTTTCTTTTCTTTTTAGAATAGATTTTATCTCATGGAAATGTTTGTGTTCCTTTTGCTAGGTACATGACTTGATATACTTTGGTGCTTCTATTTGGATCAAGAATCAAGGAAGATTGGCACCACATTTGCTAGCATATAGAAGGCAAGATTCAATATTAGAGGTTGTTAGCTTTGAAAGGTTAAAATTGGGTCATTTGCGGGTATTTACACCCACCTAATATCCGGTAATATCCTTCCTTGCTCTTTCTCTAGTGGATGATGACTTGTTGGACATATGTTGGTTTGTTGGATTGATCTCCTTGTTTCCCCCTCCCATGGTTTCTATGCCTTATGATTGAGCATGTTGTCTCATTCAATCTTGGGGGAGGGTATTCTATCATGTTTGATGGGATGTTGATTCGTATATGCTATGCACCTTTGTATATGCTTTTCCATGTTCTTTTATTTTGAAAAACTCCAAAAATATTTTTGTTTTTATTAAGGCAAATTTGCAATGTGTTTTGTTTTGTTCTTGCTTTGGACATAGTAACATTTGGACTTGTAAAATTGAATGTTTTTATTCCTAAATGGTAGTGGTGTGCACGGTTTGAGATTACGTTTGGTTGATTCTAGGATAAAGCATGCTAAGGTAGTTGTCTAGAACTAGGGGGATCATGAAACCATATTCTACTTGTTTGTGGCATGATGGTAGTTGCTCCCTATCTTTGATTTGACAACCTTAGTGAGTTTTTGCTACAACCATGTGAGATTCATACTTTTTCAAGCTTTCAACATTTTCTTGCATGAGTGGCGTGGATCCTTGACTTTCGCAAACCTAATCTAGAATCTTAACGTATGATTCCTAAGACCGAGACCGAACCACCAAGGGAGGACAAAGGCATCTTTTCGGGGTGGTACTTTTTCTTTTCTAGGATAGCTTTCATTTTCTTTGGTTTTTGGGTTTACATTGCCTACTTGCTAACCTTTTGAGCCTTTTCCCTTCTTTTCAAGCCACATCTCTAGATCTTGAGCCTTTTGTTTCATTTTCGTTTCCATTCTTGGTTTTTGTGAAGCAATTGTTCATTATTGTTGGAGTTTGTGGTGGAGGAGTTTGGATATTTGGTTCTCTTGAAAGCAAGTTTGTGTTGTGTATATTTTGTGAATAATGGCAAGTGAATAAATGAAAAAGCCGTCCAAAGTAAAAAACAAAGGCAAGGACAAAGCAAGTGCAAATTTGAAAAAGCCGTCCAAAGTTAAAAGAGGCGAGCACAAAGCACTAATAAAGAAGTATGAAAAAAAAAAGTGAAAAATGCAAAAATATTTTTATGTGAGTATTCTTCCTTTTTGAGCATTGAGGACAATGCTCCATTTAAGCTTGGGGGGAAGCGTTCTCACGCTTTTTGTGTATATGTTTGTGATCTTAGCTTTGAATAAGCTTGGGGGTGTTGGTATTTTTGTTTGGTGATTACTTGGTTATGGTGTAAAGAAATGCGCAATCTTTGCTTCACAATTTAGGTTAACAACCAAATTTTAAAAATAGCCTACCTTAACCCTTTTTGCCTTACGTTACAACCTTTGGGAAGACCTTTTGACCTAGGGGTTGAGTCATTCATCGGTGGAGGGAATCATGGGTTATAGCCTAAGGAAAGGGGATGCGAAGTCAAGATGTCGAGTAAGCCAAAAATTTGATCTTTTTCCGGTTCCTTCGTGGAATCTATGAGACGCTCACTAAGGGGAGATATGAGATTAGTAGGGGGAACGCGGTAAGACCGTTTGGGATGAAAGTGGAGTGTGATAACTAGTTCCTATGCTTAGCATATTTATGTTTCAATCAACCTTAGGTATCTTGGAGCGTCCACTCCCTTACTTATTTAGAAAGATTTGCATTCATTTGTGCTTGTACATTTTAAAAAGTCCTTTCATGAACATGTGTTTGCTCTTCTTTTCTTTTCATTTCCTTCTTTATGCTTTGCCTTGCTTGTATTATTATGAGAGTTATGGGTTAATCTCTTAGGAAACCTTTACGAGAGCATCACTCGTCCTCTAGGGCGATCTAGGGGTTTAAATGGCTTGTTGTAGCTAAAAACAACCGTGATTCCTACGACAGTGATTCTTAGTGTAAATTCTCGCCCCACTTTTTCTTTTTGCTTCGAATAAGCCCTTCTTTTTCCTTTTTAGCCTTTGTTTTGCTCGGGACGAGCAAAAGTCTAGCTTGGGGGAATTTGATGAGTGTCATTTATGGCACTCATAGGGTAGTCTTTTAGGGTTATTTCTTTCCCTTTTTCATGCTTTCTTCTCTTATTTTTGGTCCTTTTTCCTTTAGTTTCTCTTTCTCCTCTTTTCTTTATGGTTCTTGTGTTTTTCTCGTATTTTCCTTTTATTTGGCTCTTTTTCCCTTTTATTTCCTTTCTTTGTTTGCTTGTGTAGGTACTTGGAGAATCACCTTTGCAAAGGAATCAAGTTGGGACCTTAATTACCAAGCGAGGAAGAAGCATTTGGCTAGAGAGGGCTTAGAGAGGCCTTGGAGAGGCCTCGGAGAGGTCTCCAAGGTATTGCCAGCAGGCCGCAGGCGCAGGTCAGTGAGGCCGCGGGCGCGGGCTCAAGAAGCACAAATGGCCAGATTTTGGCAAGAACTTCCCGCGGTTGCCCCGCGGGCGCGGGAAACTTGGAGAGGGCGCTCCGTCTCAGAGAGACCGCGGCCCCCTGATTGAGCTTTGGGAGAAGGGGATTAGCCGCGGGCGCGGCATCTTTGGCCGCGGGCGCGGGTTTATACTGCCGCAGGCGCTGGTGTTGCCCAGATAGCCCGCGGAGGGTTCCATACCCATTTCTCCGCGGCCGCGGGTTCATCGGGAGAGGGCGCGGGATTTGCCGGTTTATTCTTTGCTTATAAATAAAATTGTAATTCCTTTTTGAAACCAAGTTTTTGACCATAAATTCTTAGTTTTAGAATAGTTCTCTCTCTTAGGTTGAGAGCTTCTCTCTCTAGATTAGGCTAGATTAGGAGTAGTTTTAGAGAGAGAAAGTGAAGGATTTCAATGGTGATTGAGAGATTGAAGATACAAGGGTGACAATTGTGTTTAAGATCTTCTCTATTATCAATGAGCATTCTTAACTCTATCTCACCTTATTGCTTTGTTTAATTTCATGTTTGTTTGGTTTAATTTTGATGTTTGATGCTTGATTAGTGTAATTGTTCTTGATATTTTGTTAATTCTTGATTTCCATAGTTGTTAGTTGATAGATGATGATTCTTGAATAGTTGTTTGCCTAGGAATTGGGTGAAACTTGTATGATTGATTAATTGTGATTAATTTGGGAATTGTGTTGATTGATTGTTGAGATTAAAGTGATTAGTGAAGGTTTGCATGTGTGTAATTCAATTAGGCCTTGAGAATTATGCTAGATTGCATTGTAATTGCTAATGACATGAACAATTGATTTAGGAATTGCAATTATCGATTGGTTTTGATTGTGATTCTCTTAGTTTTTTTATTCATAGTGAACCCTGGCTTAACAATTAGGAGATAGCTCTTTGATTCCTATTGATTGCTCTTATCATTAGTCTTCACAACCTTTGATTGGCATGCTCTTCCCAAGTTGTTGCAATTGACATGATTACTTGTTGATCCCCGTTCCTAGTGTTTTATTTCTTTGGTTACTTGTTTTGTTAGTTGTTAGTATTCTCTCTTACCTTCGTCTTCGACCTAGCTTAGGCGCATAATTGAAAGTGCTTGAACATTACCGTTCCTTTGGGTTCGACCCTTGACTTGCCTCTATACTCGTATTTAGGTTTCTTAAGTGTTTATAAATTTAGTTTGACCGAGGGAAGATTAGATAACGACCTAGTTTTCCCCTCGTCACTAGACATTGCAAATTTCTTTGTTAATACTATGAATGGTCAAAAAACGGTTTAAACACACTAGTTTAATCGTTTCCAAGATCCTGGTTGTTATCATAATAAGACGAAACACGGGATTTATAGACCCATTTTAAGCAACTTGAAAGGGTCTAATTATTGACAACAAGCAAATCATCAAAGTCATCCAACACTGGGGGCTACAACATTCGAAAATGTAAAATGGGGGCTTACGAACCTGAAATTTAACCAAGCTACACCAGTTTGATGATCTCTTAAAGAATTTCCTAAACTAACTAGTTTTGTGCAAATCTTCAAATCACAGTCTTATAAGTGAATAATAATAACCATCGGTTATTTTTATCATTGATAAAGCCAATTTTGCAACTTACGCATGAAAAAAAATAAGTCGCAAGAACAAATTCATGCTATTATAAAAGTTCAAAATTCTATTTATAATTTTAATGCATAATTGTTGTTTTAAACACTTCAATTTACATTAAAATTAACAAGTATAATCTATGTGAGCAAAAAAAAAAGAGAAATAAAGTTTAAGCACAAAGTCAAAAGTAGAATAAAAAATAAAAATAAATATAAAAACATATATGCTTGACATGCTCATACATGATCAATACTTTATCACTTCACATGAAATTTGTTGCAATATATTGCTTAAACATGTCACAACAACAAACAAACAAATTCATGACAACAAATTGAATCGAAAACCCCAACTTTTGTTAGGATTCTTCATTTGACTTCTCCATTTTATTGACCAAGATCAAAGTCTGGTAGAATAAAAGGAGAAAGATTTACTTTCCTTACCTTCAAACGACAACCAAAAATGGAAAGAGATCAAGATTGGAGAAAGATGATGAGAAGAAAGTGAGCTGCAGATCGCGTTTCTCCAAATCTTTTACTAATTCAAATGTTGCGCGCATCTCATTAAGTTGCCCGTGGCATCCCAGCGCAACCCAGTTGCTTGCGCGCGCTTGGCCAGCGCGATCTACTGAGTTGGGCGTGGACACTGGTCACTGAAAAGACCAGTACTCAGATTTCGATCCATTTTGAATTTTTCTCAACGGTTTTGTACGTTGTTAGATGTAATAATGCACGAATTATTGAAATGTTTTAAAATTGCTTTGCATTTTGTAGTTTGCATTCTTCTTTGTTAGTTTTTTGCATCATCTTGTATGCACACCGTGATTTGTGCCTTCCCTAAGCATACGTTTTGAACGTTTTTTGTAAGAGTGTCTTAAGTCGTTCCGTGGTGGTGCTTTATGTAAAATCACCCATAGACAAGTTTGTCATTTTACTGTGCTGACCTTATAAATGTCCGGCTTTTCTTCTTTTTTCACGTCCGAAGCAAAAAGGAAGGCGTTGTCATGCAACGTAAAAATGCAAAAGACGTAAAGTACAGCGCAAAATTGAACGTCGTAGGTGTTGCGTAAAATTTCACTTCAGCCCAAGCTTTGCGAGATCTACCTCTCAGAACTAAAAGGTAGAGGATTACTTTAGGCGTTAGCTCACGAGTCGACAGGCGCGCCGAACCATCAGGAACAGACACTTCTTGATTAGAAGCAAATACGGTAGTTAGTGAGCTTACTAGCTTACTAGACAGTTAGGGTGTCCTTCCACCCCCTATATAAAGAAGAGACGAGACGATGTCGCACCTATGTAGTCACGTGCCCCTAGTCTTGAGACACGTGTACTCATCTTGTGGACAAAACTGCTGAAAGAGTTGTTGACTTTCTTCCCTCTCACTGGATTTGGATATGTGCTTCCGGTCCTAAGACATGTATTTCTATCTTGTGGACATCCGGCTCGAATACCGGATCGTTTAGGCTCAAATGCCGAAAACACATTTTTCATCTTTTTACTTTGTTAAAGTCAGGCTAAAGTTTTAATGACATACCGAGGGACTTTAGACCAACGATGACACGATTGAGAGGAAATCATCCCCTTTTATTCTTTTTTTAAAACCGATCTCTTCTCATGACTTGACATCACCCAGAACACCTTTACTTGTAAAAGTGTTCTACAAATGCAAAGGATCAATCTAGATTCTTTAGCGCATTGAGACTAGAGATAACTTTTTCTAGCCTTAATAGCTACTTGTTTCAAACACTTAGCGAATCAAGGATCGTTTTGACATCCTTGACATTTATGAAAGATTCTCTATTCTTTAAGAACTTCGCAGAATGAGTCTCAGAACTTGATCAAAGTGGGGGCTAACTGTAGACACCTACTTTTGGCCTCTTGCCCCGAAAAGAAGTGCGATGATGTTAAAAAAATTCATTCTTCATGTTAGATCAAAGTTGAAACGTTTATGGACTATTAAAAGAATTATGAAGTAAGTTAAAACCCATATTTGAGACCAATTTATCTTAGAGACTTGTCCGATTACTAATTAGGCCTAAAAAATGTTCATACATGTTTAAACTTGCTTAATAACGGACCCAAATGCGTCAAATGCAATGATTGGATCCAATGGAAACTACATTGTTGAAAAACCGAGCAAAACAGATGAATCAAACATAAAATTATTATTTATGGCCTATACAGATGGATAGCCCTTTCAAAGATATTTCTAACGGCATATTATAAGCCCAATTCTGAGCCAAGACGAAGAAGTTATGATCAAAACACTAAACCGGGTCGTAAAACCGACACCCTTGCACTCTAACGGCCATAACTTTTTATCCATAACATATTTTAACCTAATTCCAACGGCATTGGAGAGTAGACATTCAGAAATTTCCAATGATACCTCACACGTCTTAATCCAAATCCGTAATCAAAAGTTATGGAAGTTTTAAAAACGTGTTTTCATAAAAGGCAAACCGCAAACCAGCGCAACTCAATTAGTTGCGCTCGCGACTCATTGAGATGCGCGTGGCACCCAGCGCGATCAGAGAGTTACGCGCGCCACCTAAAGGCGCGGCTCTAAAACCCTAAACCTAGATCCCTTTGCCTATAAATAGGGGTCTTCATTCAGCATTACGGGGACCGAAAATTCAGAATTAAAACCCTAGTATTCTCAAAACCTTAATCTCTCAACTTCTCTTACTATCATACTACTTTTTCTTCTCTCTTCCCAAATACTTTCCAACCCTAATTGAATCCATTGAAGTCCTTGGAGGTACGAAGAAGAAAGAAATTCCACAAACACATTAAACGGAGTTTTAACATAAAAGAAGAACGGCTAGTTTCCTTAGCACTTAGATAAATCACTTCTTTTCCTTTATTGTTTAAATAAATTTAATTTAATTTAATAAATAGTGTTGTTTGATCACTTTAAACAAACTTTTAATTAATTAATTCACATAGTACTCTTTCGTTAATCAAGACTAGAATTTTAATAATTAGTTGTTGTTTTATCACTTAAGACAAGGCGAATATTGTGTATTTATTGTTCTTTCACGAATATTGATTAAATAAGAATAACGACTTTTGCAATGTAATTCCTATATGATTAATGCGTGTAAATAAAATCACCTAACTTAGTTTTAGGTATCGCGTTGCATATATTGTTTGGTGATGAAATTGTGAAAAAGGAAGAGCTAGTAGAGGCCGCACTAGGGCTAGAATAGCGATTCCTCCCTAAAAGGAACGTTATTTTAGTACCCTCGCTCCCGAACTCATTTCTGGTTTATGTAGACAAATTTGGGCATGGGTAAACTTACGATTCATGATAATTATCCCATGAACTCCACATGGGAGAAAGACATGAACGAGGTTTATGAGTTTTCCTAAAACTCATTGGCGACTCCCTACTTGTTTCTTGTAAAAAAGCGTGATGGCAAGATCAGTTCTAATTCAAGGTCCCCCTAACAGTTAGGAATTCAAATCCTACTACACCTTAACAAGTTTAAAGTCCTAGGCTTTTAAAGGGTCAATGGGAATCTAAGGAAGGATCCCCTTACGATGGGAACACCCTCCTTACAGATGCCTAAAAAGATAAAACCCTAAAATTGGTAGCCACAACACGTCAGCTGATTGTCGCGGTACGGCAAAATCTGGCATGACACGGGATAATGTAGCGTGACGCGGGAAAGCAGCAGCCCTAAAATGATAAAATGCGTTCAGTTACTACGCGGAGAAAACACGGGAAATTCCTGTGTCGCGGCATGTGTACCGTGACACGGCAAACTATGTCGCGACGATGTCCACTGTGGCGCGGCACATGATGCCGTGACACAGTGGACATTTTTCCATTTTTACGTCCAGATTCATTTTAAACCTAACGTAGGCGTCGTTCGAAGTGCTCCTACGTTAAAGCGTGGGTGAATATGCTTGGCACTCATTGGAAGTGGGAATTGACATATACGATAGGGACAACGATTAGGGACAAGGAAAGTAAGGAGCCGCCAACAAGTTTTTAAGGAACTTGTAAACCTGACAAAGGAATAAACACGTCGTCAAATGCCTATCGCTAAATCAAATACAATTTATAAAACCTAAACAAACTTAATACAAGTATAAGGTAAGCAAAGGGTCGAACCGCAGGAAGAAGTTAAACACCGTAATTAATCAATTAAGCTATCTCGGAACAAAGAGTGAGAGTGGAATTATTTAATAGATTAAACTAAGAGAAAATTGAATTAAAGACAATATAAAGAAAGAACCAAGGAGAATGGGTAGATGTAGGCTTCCCTTGAACACGCAATAGCATAGAAACAAATTGATAATGAACTAAGCATGCATGAATATCGATATAAAAAGTCCAATCTAGCCACCTTACGGAGTTAATTGGCTTCTCCTAACATAGCCTCTATGATTCCACATTAGAACCATATATTGGGAGGTAAAATCAAGTAACCATCGATACAAATGAACTTAGCTAAATCAGCTTTCGTTTCATGTAGCAAAGATTCACCTTTAATCAACTAACAATGTGCACTTTGCAAGAAGATCAAAGAACAATCAAGCATGTAAATACTTTAATCACAATCAACTTGAATCCCAACACTATAAGCATGAACAAACTCCAACTTAGACCTGGCAATCCTGACCCATACCCGATGACCCGACCCGAATGACCCAACCCATGACCCGAAAATAATGACCCGAAATTGACCCGAAACCCGAATTAACCCGACCCGACCCATACCCGACCCGATGTGGAGTTGACCCGACCCTGACCCGAAACCCGAAGTTGACCCGACCCGATTATACCCGACCCAATGTTGACCCGTTACCCAAAATGACCCGACCCGAAATTGACCCGTTACCCGAAATGACCCGACCCAAAATTGACCCGTTTCCCAAAATGACCCGACCCAAAGTGACCCGACCCGAAGTTGACCCGATACCCGAAATGACCCGACCCAAAGTGACCGGACCCGAATTTGACCCGATACCCGAAATGACCCGACCATAATCGACCTGATAACCGAATCAACTTGCCTGGATTTAACCCGAATTAGCATAGGACAACCGACAACCTATGAAGTAACCTTGTAATCCCCCGTATTTTTAAATATGTTATAAATGAAATTTAATTTTATTTATAATATTTATTTGTATTTTTCCGTAATTTAATTTCAAAATATTCAAATTATTAATTTGGGTCAAAAATTATTTTGGTACAAATAATTTTATGAACCTTCATTCTATAATTTATTTCAATACAACTAAAGCTTAGTCCATTTCAATCATTTGGCCCATTAATTTTATGAGGCCCAATCTTTCTATTTAACCTACAACGTTCTCTCCTATAAATACCCCATTAATCCCCAAAAATTTCCCACACAAAAAGGTTAGTCTTATTTTCTTTCTTCTTTGTTTTATTAATTTGTGTAATTATAATTATTGATTTATGGGTTTTGATTGTTTGAAATTAATTTAATTAGTATCAAATTGTATTTTGACGATTAAACTTCATAATTTCAGATTTTATAAATGTCATAATTTTCAGATTTTGTAAATTTTATAACCTAGGGTTTTTAATTATTGAAAATCATGATTTTAGGGTTTTTATGAACAATTGATTTAGCGCTTTTATAGTAATGATGTTTTGAAATTTTGGTGATTATAACTACTGATTATTTTAAATTAATTCCATATTATTTTAAACACGTAAATTCGTGTTTTAATTTTTAGATTTCCGTTCGTTAATATTAATCCCGTTTTAATCCCAATCAGGTTTTGAACTCATCCGATTTTGATAAAAAAAAAAAAAAAAAAAAAAAAAAAAAAAAAAAAAAAAATTGTGTTTTCCATGTGGAAACAACGTTTTAAGAAAGAATCACTACCTTTGGTAGTGTGCACCATCCTATCGTGGCCAAATTCAGCCTTTAAATATGATTTTTGGGCAGTTTTTGATTTTTAACGAATTTTTTTATGCTTAAAATTTTATCCTTGAGTTTGATTAATAAAATTAATTATGTTTAAAGTTAATTAAGCATAAATATATGTTTTTATTGAATTTTTAAGTGTTGGAAATAGTTTCTAAGTACTACTTTTGATGTTTTGTAAAGAGAGTTTAATCACCCGTTAAAAAGGGAGATTATTAGGGGTTTTTAAATAATTTTCAAATTTTTATTAAACTTTAAACTTGCTTTAATTTCACGTATTATATGTGTATTTTAAGGTTTTTATGAAGAAAATTTAAAGAACTATATATAAGCCTTTAATTTTAACTAAAGGAAAGGTTTTAAAGTGTTGTTTGATTTGGATTTTGAAGGTTTTAAAGTAATTGCTGTAAATTTGGTTGATTGGGTATTGATTGAGATGTTATTGTTTGGTTTAGGAGAGGAGTTTATTGAAGGTGATTTCTAGATAGTAAAGTGGCATACCAATTCGTTTACTCAAAGGTACGTACAAGTTACGAAACCTTGTGTTTAGGTGCATGTTTAAAGACGGATCGAAAACTTAGTATCATGTACAGGGATGACTGGGTTAAATTGTTTGGTTATACATTGTGAATTTCATATGATGTGCACTATTTTATATTGCAAGTATTATTTGTGCTCTAATTATGCAAGGTGCACTTAGAGGCAAAGGTATGTGATTGGTGTAAAGATTAATTTATTACTCATTCATGATTATGCAAGCAGGATGAGTAAAGGAAGAATTCAAGTCTTATAAGACGAGGTTAAAGTTTTGGGGTGCCTTATGCACTCAAGGTGTTTATACACCGAGGTAGTTAAAGGAATAAATAATAAATGTTGCTTGTCACTAATAAATCAATAATTGAAATTGGAAAGTTGTTTTACTTGATTGAATTGATATTGGATTGATTGTATTGTTTGCATATGAGTCATCACCAAGTCTAAACCTGTAAATCACGTAAAGTGCAAGATGGATGAGCAATAAAACTCTGGATTGGTGCACATTTGGAGTAATGACAATCAGGGGTTGGGGTACACGGGGTATTAGCTGTGCACTTTTCTCGAGGCCGTCTGATCTACGAGTCTCCTATTTCAAATATTTTTAAAAAAACTAGGAGTTAGGTGAGATCTCATACTAACTACGGTCACGGAGTCGCGCCCGTGGTCGTTGGATGTTTATTGATGTTTCCGAAAGGAGGCATGGGGTTTTTCTTTTATTGATGTTCCAAATGGAGCATGAGTTGGACAACCTTGTCTTTTGCATAATCCAATGAATAAAAATAATGATTTACCTATTAAATAATGGAGTCTTAGTAATATAAATAGTTGAGTCATGTGTCGAGTCTATAAACTAATGATGCATAATGATTAATTATTAGTAGCATGTTAGGGATTTCTTTTATGTTTCGCAGCTTGTATGTACTCAGCTTTGTTGATTGCGTGCTTTGTGTGTCTTTCTCTGGTCATGGCCTTCGCCTTCCAATGACCCTGTTATGATCCAATCTTTACACTTGTAATATTGGGGAGCAGACTCATCACAGGTGTTTACATAGTTTGGACTTGCATCAAGGTGGTGGGATTTTGAGTGGAGACTTGGTTATTGTTCGCAGTTTATTTCTTTTCATAAGTTTGAATTTATGTAAACTCTGGTTTTATTTATTTACTACTTTTGTTGGGTTTTGAATAAGGGTCTTAATGGTTCCAGCTTGTATCATTTAATTTGGTTTTGAAACTTATTTATAACTGAGTTAGTTTTTCCGCTGCTATTTTCTGATAAAGCCTTAACATTTGAACATGTGGCGGTAGCACGCCAGTAATTCTCTTGAATATTGTTCAGGGTCCTCACAGATTTAAAGAGATAATTATTGGGGTGTTACAAACCTATATTGAAGACATGCCTTAAACTAAATTAAACAATCTTATTATGATTTTGACTCGTTATAAATAAACGGAATTAGATTGATTGAATAGGTTTTAACAATAAGCTAATAATACCTTAATGGTGTAAATTTGCTTTATTATTACTCAAATCATACAAAAACATCATCTTACATAATAACATGTTTTCTTTTTTAATTCATAAATAGTTCCACCTAATTAGAAACTGACGCTTATTGTTATCAGCTCGTCTTGTGTGTGGCTAGCCACATCGTGTGACCACTTACAAAAGAATAAAGTAACCCCTATAACACTGGCAAAGTAACCCCTATACTACTGACGAGTAACCCCTATTACTAACACTAACTGAGTAACCCCATAATACTGACCAAGTAACCCCTTTACACTGACCAAGTAACCCTTGCCACACAGAGTGACCAACCACATACTTCCTCCGTTTTTTTTATTATTGCACCATAAGGGTTGGGTGCAAATATTTTGGTAGTGGAAAAAAGTAAGAGAGAGAAAGGTAAAAATACAAAATTGCCCATGTGACATATAGATAAACTAAAAAGTAAGTGTAAAAAGTAAGGGTATGTTGGGTATTTGTAGTGTGAACACAAATAATTTTTTTCCTAAAAAGGAAATGGTGCAATATTTGTGAAACTTCCTAAAAGCAAGTGGTGCAATAATAAAAGAACGGAGGAAGTATAAGACTTTGTGTATTGCTATTGTTACCCACTTTGCTTTTTTTTAAGTGCTTAACTAGAACATTCTTATTTCTTTTTACATCTAAATTGGAATTTCATACTATATTATAATTTGAGTTTATAATCAATGTTAGTGATTTACTCATAAGAAAAAATATAATCTACTAAACTCTACTTTGTAAATACTTATTGAGAATATGAGATTGTCACATTGAATAGTTTGTTAAGAATTCAACTATTTTATTTGTATACTTATTGATAATTACAAAATTTATGTCAAAGTTTTGCACTCATCTGCATTATTGCATAAAAGTCCAATGAAAATGGAGTATATAAATAAAAACAAAGGGAGTATTATAAATAAATAAATAAATAAATAAATAAATAAATAACAATTGAGTTTGATGTAGCTAGAACCTAGAGAAGTAGGGGCCCAAGCATATTGTATCTTGGTTTCCCACTAATTGTATGTAGGTTGTATGATTTTTTCTATTTTTGATATATAATAAATTAATAATAATAATAATATTATTATTATTATTATTATGACAACAATAACAATGATATTAACACAAACAACTATATTTCCTGTTAAAAATAAAAAAAAATAAAAAAAAAAAAAAAAAAAAAAAAAAAACTAATAATTAATCCGCATTGTAGACACCCAAATGTGTCTCACCAAAACCAAAACCAGTGATGAATACCTTTCATGTCATTAAATTATCGAACAAAGCAAAAGTGTGAAAAGTCTAGTGATGAGGATGTTTTTATTAAAATATCTCTTCTTTCTGTTTTTGAAAATATTTCTTTCTTACCCTATTTTTGAAAAATGTGCATTCCAGTTTAGTTTGGTCCATGATATGGGTCCAATAATGGTGTAGTTGGATGGAGCTTGAAAGAACTTTCCAACGATATATTATAAGCCCAATTCTGATGAATAATGAGGAAGTTATGGCCAAAATACTAAACTAGGTCAAACCGGATTTTACCTACGACCCAATGATCATGTGGAGGGTCCAAAGGTTTAATCCTATTCCTAAACTAATTAGGATTAATTAGAAGCTTCTATAAATTTTTCAAAGATCTTAATTATCCTTTTTGAAAAGATAAGATTAAGAATTTGAGTTAAATAAAAACTTTCCTTTTTTAAAAACTTTCCTTTTTCTTAAATCCTAATTCTATTTGAATTTAAAGTTGTTCAAAGACAGTCAGATTTTATTTTTGTGCCTCATAATCTTTATCCAAATTTTATATTGTTGGATAGATCTTGAAATTATCTTTCCAATGATATAATAT
The DNA here is from genome assembly GCF_948465745.1 of Chenopodium album. Classification (NCBI taxonomy): domain Eukaryota; kingdom Viridiplantae; phylum Streptophyta; class Magnoliopsida; order Caryophyllales; family Amaranthaceae; genus Chenopodium; species Chenopodium album. The sequence goes on from NC_137835.1 coordinate 64,828,086, forward strand.
AATATTAAATCCGAGCTATAACGAAAAAGATATGAATGAGATATGAAACTCTATCCAAAACTAACACTGTCCCACTATTTCGGCCATATCTTTTTATCTACAAAATATTTTAATCTGATTCTAATTGGATTGAAAAGTAGACTTCAAGAGCTTTCCAACGACATATCATATGCCTTATTTGGACTTCCATATCAAAAGATATGATAAAATCAAAATCCGCAAAAGCTGCTGTCTATCGAGTTTTATTTCGATTCGAATTCGGATTCTCTTCTTATTCTTCGACCCTCTTTTTTCTCTATAAATAGAGGTCATATCTCCCCTTTTTCAATCACCAATTCTCATCAAGAATCTCTTGATATTCTCTCTCTCTTTTATAAACTAGCTTTTTGCATACAAAATTCCGCATTCACAAGATCTAGACACACCTAGCATTGTTCGAAGTTGCCTTCGCCCTAGACGTGAAAGGTTTTAAATACTGAGGGTTTGGTCCCAAATCTAGTCTAAACTTTCTTTAATCTCTGTTTTAATTATTTAATTTAATTGTTTGATGTTATTATTTTCCTTGAAGTTACTAACGCGTGTATTTTGTTATTAGAAAGAGATATGAGGCATCCAAGTAAGTTCTTTAATTGTTTAATTGATATTTTGATATAGAAATCATGTTTAGGTTATTATTTTGATTCCTAGTATTATGTTTAGGGAAAAGGTTATAATATCAAATATGCTTATTATGATTCCTGCGATGCTTCCTATTTTCTTTCCTAATATTCATGATAGTATCATGTTAAGGCTAAATATTTGATTTTTATTGTTTAGTGACATGCTAGGGTTTGTTATTAATCTTGTTAGTATCATGCCTATGATCTTGCTATTATTATGCTTTAACATGATTATGATTATTTTTATGATTCATGATTATTATTATTATTATTATTATTATTATTATTATTATTATTATTATTATTATTATTATTATTATTATTATTATTATTATTATTATTATTATTATTATTATTATTATAATTATTATTATTATTATTATTATTATAATTATTATTATTATTATTATTATTATTATAATTGTTATTGTTATTATTATGTTGCTTGATATTTATTGTTATTGCTTGATCACGCCTTTTATGCATGTTTAAAGGGAATTGGTACTTGTAATCTCGCTTAATAAGATAATTAATAATCTTGTTTAGGGTTAATTTGATTATAATTCAAGTGATTTCCAATAATAATTTTGTTTGTGCATTAATATTCAACCAACATAGATATACAGGTTTAGGGTAAACCTATTGATTGCATGTTAGTCAGAAAGCGCACATGAATACGATCAGAATAAAGTAGAGGCCTATTATTAGGGCAGGTTCAATCTCTTTTAGGTTGGATTTGTACCTTCATCCTCGAACTACCAGTCATGGTTCCAGACCTATTGGAGTTGACGATCTCTTGGATCGTTAAGGGGTGTAACCTTCACCTCATGAACGGTTTACAAGTTCCTAAAACTTGTTGGCGACTCTTTTGCCCTATCTTCTTTCCCTTTGGACGCCACCGTACTTTAGTGTATGATCACAGTAGGGTTCAAGCTAGGGATGACGCTTGAAATATTCCCTACACGTATAAAAATTATAAATCTACTAATTTCAGCTTAATTGCTTGACTCAAATTATTGACCCGAAATGACACGACCCAAAGTCAACCCGACCCGATCTTGTCCCCACCCAAACTTGACTCGATATATGGACTCAAAAACTGACCTGACTCGAAATGACCCGACTCGAACTTGACCCGACCCGAACTTGACCCGACCCTAACTCGACCCGACCCGACCCAAATTTGACTCGAAGTATTGACCCGAAACCCGATCCGACCCGATAATTTATTGACCCGAACTTAACCCTAAATGACCCGACTCGAACATTTGTTGACCCGACCCATACCCGACCCGAATGACCCGTTTGACAGGTCTACTCCAACTACATCATCCCCACACCCTTGGCTAAGTAACTACTCACTATCTATGGCAATCATCAAGTCAATCATGATATTAACAAGCAAAAGCATGATTAATGAGTAATTAACAAAACAAGAGCAATTTAACACAAAATCAAATAGCAAAGTAAAGAGAAAAGAGTAAGGAAATGCTCATTCATTGAAGTTGGAGTTCTAAAAAGAGGTTGATTAAGCTTCTTCTTCAAATTCCAAGCTCAACAATGGAGTAATCCACACTTTCTTTCTCTTAAATGCCAAAACTAATGGTATTTCTCTCTCTAGATTAAGCTAAAAAATCATAAAATTAAGCTAAGCTAAGCTAATCTAATTACATCCAAAGGAGATATATATATATGTGTGTGTGTGTGTGTGTGTGTGTGTGTGTGTGTGTGTGTGTGTGTGTGGTTCTAAAAAGAAAGAAAACTTGAGCAACAAGGCAGAGAAAAATCTGAAACCCAGCGGTGCGCGCCAGCGCAGGTGTACTGCGCGCCCTCTCAGGATGATGCGCACCCGTAACTTTGTGGGTACGAAGAAGAGAAACCCTTGAATGCACGCTCGCACATACAAGTCTGTGCCCCCGCACATCAGGTTGTGCGCCCGCGCGGTGGTCGCATAGCAGGAGCGCAAAACTCTCTGGTTTGGTTCTGTTTCTGGAGCTTGCCTGTGCGGGTTCTGTCAGGGTTGCGCGCCCGCACGGTGGCCACGCAGTGGCCGCACAGAATAGCTTGCTTAGCTCCTTGAACTCCTCCTTATGCGCGCCTTCTCGCAATTCCGCGCGCCCGCACATTTACCATCCTCTCCAGCTCGCGCGCAGCATTTACTACTTGGCCCAAGGCTTCCTTCTTTCAACACCATGGTTACTACAAAACACAAACAAAAAATCCAAACTAGAAAATACACAACAGAGGTAAAAATAGAAAAGAAGACGGACAAGGTAAGAAAAAGGGGGACAAACAAGCTCCAGGTATGGGGAAAACTCATTAGAATGAACTCTTAATCGTGGCATAAATGACATTCATCAAAGCCATTCACGGCTCATAAAAGGCAACCATGATAAAAGGACAATGAAAGGCAATAACGATTGACCCGTGAAGGTTACCCCCCATTCATAATCCATGAGATTGCTAATTCCATATGGTTCAGAACCACGAAAGGAGGATCGGGGATGATGGTACAAAGTGAGTCATGGAGTCTCATTCGCCCATATTGACCTCTACTCGATTCTTGTAGAGAAAAGTGAATCATGCGATCTCAAAGGCATGCAAATAAAGATTCAATTTCCTCCAAACTATTAATATGCTAAATTGGTTGAATATTAATACAACACATAATTCTAAAATATCGTGATCACTTGATTTAATAACAAGATTAAAAAGAAACCTAAAACAGTTGTCCAAATTATCTCATTAGGCGTGACTTTAATTACATATTCCCTTTAAACATGCAATATGGTGATCATAAAAAATATAATAGAATAAACATTAATATTGGAAGCAATTTAACAATAAATTGTTAGTCAAATCAAATATAAATTAACCTAATCATAATGCTAGCAATAAAAATAATAAGAGTAATTAAGTGAATTAATCACTCACTTTCCGTGTTTCCTTGAATTGCTACATCATTAATAAACTGTTAGTAACTTCAATAAAATATAAATCAAATGGAAATTAAATTAAATAAATGTAGAGTTGATTTGGTACGAACCCTAAGTTAATTCTACCTTTCACACCTTGGTTTAAGAATAGAACCTCGGGTTAAGTATGGACTCCGATCCTTAGAGTGCTTAGGGGAAGTATTTTGAGAGAATAGGGTGGCTAGTATTTAGGCTAAAGAGGAAGAAGAGAATGATTTTATGATCAAACTTGTTGATGATTGAAAAATGGGTGATATGACTTCTATTTATAATGAAAAAATAAGGGTCGATGAATCAAGAAAAGATCGAATTCGAATCGGAATAAAACTCTTGCGATAGGCAGCAGTTTTTGTTTTTATCATATCTTTTGATCCATAAATCGGAATAAGATAAATAATATTTCATTGGAAATATATTGAAGTCTACTTTCTAACCCAATTATAATCAGATTAAAATATTTTGTAGAATAAAATATATAGCCGAAATAGTGGGACAGTGTCAATTTTGGATACAGTTTGGTATTTCTATCCTATCTTTTTCGTTATATCTCGGAATTAATAGTATAATATATCATTAGAAAGATAATTTCAAGAGATATCCAATAATTTAAGATTTGGATAAAAATTATGAGGCACGAAAATAATATCTGACTATCTTTGAACGTATTTCAATTCGAATAGAATTAGGAGTTTCAATAAGAAAAGTTTTATTTAATTTCAAACTCTTTTATATCTTTTCAAAAAGGATAATTAAGATCTTTTAGAAACTTATAGAATATTCCAATTAATCCTAATTGGTTTAGGAATGGTATTATATCCTTTGGACCCTCCACATGATCATTGGGTCGTAGGTAAGGTGGGATTAGGTTCGGTTTAGGCTCAGTTTAGTATTTTGGCCATAACTTATTCGTTATAACTCAGATTTGGGCTTATAATATATCGTTGGAAAGCTCTTTTCAAACCCCATCAAAATATTCAATCATTGGACCCATATTAAGGACCAAAATAAACTGTACTAAACGTTTTTATAAACATAAAACGAAATGAATGATTTTAAAGGACACGGAAAGAATTATTTTGGGTTTAAAGGCACGAAAAGAGGAAAATAAATTATGGTTTAGGGAAATGGGCTATGAATTAGGTTACTTTATGGTATTGGGATTGAATATGTATTTAAGCACTCCAAGATTAAATACTCAACCCGACCAATAATGGCAGTGAAAGGTTGTTCATCATCGGTTTTGGTTTTGGGGAGACATTTTTAGGTGTCTACACCTAATTACGTTCAGCATTTTTAAGTGTCATTTTATAAATTCGGGCTATTTATGTTTACTATTCATTAATTGGGCTAAATTAATAAATAATATGAAATGAATAAAAAGGGTTCGAGCCAAAATATAAATTGGACTATGCTTTGGCTAAACATTAGGACTGATCCGTTGACTATTTTGTAAACAGAGTTTGATCGAATATGAATTTTAAGCTCTTTTTGGATTAAATACTCAACCCGACCAATAATGGCAGTGAAAGATTGTTCATCATTGGGTTTGGTTTCGGGGAGACATTTTTAGGTGTCTACAACCGTAGACCGCATACTGGAATTATCCTCAAAGCACCTTATAAGGTGTGGTCTGGTAAGCCTGCAGATTCAATTCTGAAAGCTTTTGGTCGTAATTTTTATTATCATGTAAATGAGAATAAGTTGGAACCACGAGCAAAAAGGGAAGTATTCGTAGGGTATGGAAATAGGGTTAAAAAATATAGAATATGGTCTCCATCGGAGAATAGGGTTATACTTAGTTGAAATGTTGTCTTTGATGAAAATTCAATGTTTAACCCTATTGTAAAATCCACAATTGGATCAGATAGTGGTAGTGTTGGCAAACAGGTGGAGCAACAAGTCACTCATGATGAGAGTGATGAGGGAAAGGAAGAAGATGTTCAACATGATATTTCTGAAGCACCAAGTTCTTCAACACCAATTTTGAACAAGCTTGGTCTAGCTCTAGATCTCTCTAAAAGGGAGAATTTTGGGAAACCTCCAAATAGGTTTGATTTTGATCGAAGATATAGTGGCTTATGCACTACAGGTTTCCGAAGAAGTGGATGTCTACGAGCCATTTAATTATAATGAAGCGGTTACATGTACGGAGTCTACCCATTGGCTTGCTGCAATGGGAGACGAAATTGAGTCACTTCACAAGAATAAGACTTGGGATCTTGTTCATAGGCCTCCAGGGAGAAAGATTGTTAATTGTAAATGGGTTATCAAGAAAAAGGAGGGGATAACATCTAAGGAAGGATCAAGTATAAAGCTTGATTAGTTGCAAGAGGGTTCACACAAAGGGAAGGAGTAGACTACAGTGAGATATTCTCACCTGTGGTTCGACATAATTCAATCAGGGAACTACTAGCAATGGTTGCACATCAGGAGTTGGAGCTTGAGCAACTAGATGTTAAAACAGCTTTTCTACATGGAGAGTTGGAAGAGGATATATACATGACCCAACCAGATGGTTTTCAAGTTTCGGGAAAGGAAGAATTTGTTTGCAAGTTGAAAAGGTCCTTATATGGGCTAAAGCAATCTCCCAGGCAATGGTACAAGAAATCAGATAGCTACATGGTGGAGCTAGGCTACAACATGAGTCCGTATGATTTTTGTGTATACCACAACAAGTTGGCGGAAGGGTACTTCATCTACTTAGTCCTATATGTAGATGATATGTTGATAGCTGCAAGGAACAAGTATGATATTCAGAAGTTGAAGATTTTGGGCATTGATCAAAAGAAACTTTTCTTATCACATAAAGGTTAGATTGAGAAGATTTTTTCTAGGTTCAACATGTTAACGGCTAAGCCTATAGATACTCCAAGCGCGGCCAATGTTCATTTATCGATTGCTTTTGCGCCTAAGTCGATTGAGGAGAAGGAGTACATGTCTCGGGTTCCCTATGCTAGTGCAGTAGGGAGTTTGATGTACACTATGGTTTACACTAGACCGGATCTTGCACATGTTGTCAGTGTTGTCAGTAAGTTCATGAGTGACCCTAGTAAGGAGAATTGGCAGGAAGTGAAGAGGATTTTTTATTACTTTAGAGGTACGTCTAATGTTGGTCTCATTTATGGTAGTGATGTGGCATGCTTAGTTACAAGTTTTTCGAATTTCAATTATGATGGGGATGTAAATTGTAGAAGGTCTATGATTGGTTATGTGTTCACTCTTGGTGGTTCAGTTGTTATTGGAAAGCTACTGTGAAGCCTGCAGTGACTATATCTACTACCGAAGTAGAGTACATGGCCTTGACAGAAGCGGCTAAGAAGGGAATCTGGCTAAAAGGACTAGTCATTGATTTGGGAATACATCATGATCAGGCAACGGTGTATTGTGACAATTTGAGTGTAATATGCTTGGCCAAGGATCAAGTACATCATGAGAGAATTAAGATGAAGAAGGTAGATACTGCTAATATTTTCACCAAGCCGGTTCCGCAGAGTAAGTTTAAACATTGTTTGAAGTTACTCAATGTTCGAGATTTTTAGTTTCCCTCGGAGGCTAATCTGGAGCTCTTACGAGCTAATCTGGTGTCCTACGGGAAAAATCTGGTCTGGTTGTCTTTTGGGACAAATTCGGTTGCAGGGAGAGTCTGGGTATTATGATCAATACATCTAGTTTTGTGAGAGGATTCAAGTCAAGGTGGAGATTGTTAAATTATGCCTTGAATAAGATTGTATGGCATATAATTATGTCTACCTTGGGCACCAAGAGTTTTACTTGGGCACCAATCTTGGTAATACTTCGAAACCAAGTGTTATACTTGGGCACCAATCTTGGTAATACTTCGAAACCAAGTGACAAGGGATTAAACGCGTCGTCAATTGTCTATCCCTAGATCAAATACAATTTATACAACCTAAACAAACCTAATACGAGTATAAGGCAAGCATAGGGGTCGAACCACAGAGAACGGTAAACACCACCAAATGTTATCGACAATTAAGCTAGTCCGGAATAGGGGATAAATAAACTAAAGTCTAAAAATGCTAAAACAAGAAATAAAACATTAAGGGAAATGGTTTAGGTATAGCATTCACCTTAACATAAACAAAGGCATAGAAATTAAATTAATTACGAACTAAACATGCTCGAATATCGAAATTAAGAATCCAATCTAGCCGCCTTCCAGGGTCAATTGGCTTCTCCTAACATAGCCTCTATGCTTCCACATTAGAACCATATACTAGGAGGTACTATTAAATAACAATCGATACTAATGAACCTTAACTAAGTCAACTTCCGTTTCTTGTTAGCAAAGATTCACCTTTAATCAATCAACAATGTGCACTTGCAAGAAGATTAAAGAATATCAAGCATATAAAGACTTTAATCACAAATAAATCAATTCTAAACCCTAGAACATGCTCAAGGTCCAACTACACCACAACCATCCCCTTAATGGGGAAATTACTCACTAATCATGATAATAACAAGATTAATCAACAAATAATCAAGAATCAACATGATCAACAAGCAATACCAACAACTAAAATAATCATCAAAATAAACAAATAAAAATAGAGGAGAGAGAGTAAGAAATTGCTCATTAATTGAAGATGAAGATCTACAAAGGATTGAACAAGCTCCTTCTTCAAAATCCAAGTTCATTAATGAAGAAAACCTCACTTTCTCTCTCTACCAAAGAAGACTAATCCTAACCTAACCTAAAACTAAAAACTAACTAGAGAGAGGAATAGATGGTTATTATTGAATGTCCTTTTAATTACCCTAAAAATTGGGTATTTATACTAAGCTAGCCAAAGTAAGAAAAATAAAAGAAGGAAAAATAAAATAGAGAAAGAAAAGGAAAATAAAAAGAAAAATAAAATAGAAAAGAAATAAAAGAGAAAAGAAATAAGAAAAGGAAAAGGAAAGGAAATGAAAATAAAAGAAAAAGAAAAAGAAAACCCAAAACCCATCAATTCCCCACCCAAAACAATCAGCACGATTTCCTTCTTCTTCTTGGCTGCTCTATCTCCATTGATCACCATCACCACGCATCAAAGTAATCAATCATCACCGCTTATCATCATCATCTTCATCAAGCATCCAAGATCGTGGCCGTCCAATTTTCATTAAAACTCGCGTGAGAAGCTCGTGGAATGGTTCGACGAACCGGTGGTGGGTTCGACCGAACTACGGGGTTGGTTCGGTCGAACCAAGGGTATGTTCGACCACTCCCCTTCGAATAACAAAGCCCCCAAAGTCTCTGACTCGACGTTCGGCCGAACTTCTTAATGGGCTTGCTCGAACTTGATTAATTTGCAATTTGTTCTGATTTGCTTAATTGAGGGCCGAATTGCTTGTGCGAATCGGTTGCTTAATTGTTGTTGTAATTGATGCTGGTGGTGGATGCTCTGTTGCGCGGTGGTTTTGGTTTGGTTTGGGTTGTGGTGGTGCGGCTGCTGTGTTGCGCGGTGGTTTTGGTTTGGTTTGGGTTGTGGTGGTGCGGCTGCTGTGCGTGAAGGTGGTGGCTGGTGCTGGTGAATACGGGGCTAATGGGTTGGTTGATGTGGCTGCACGGATTGGTACGAGGGTGATTGGTGGTGTTTGTTGGTGGCAGCAGGTGAGTACGGTTGTTGTTGCTGCTGGTGTGAGAATAAGGGGTTAACTGGTGGTGAGTGGTGATATGCGTGGTTGCGTGGTGTTGCAGGCTGGTTTGGTTGTGGTGGTGTATGTGTGGTGGAGCAGGGGATGTGCGGTGCTAGGTGGCTGGGAGTGAGTCAGGTGTGTGTGGTGGCAGGTGAGCTGTTGTGACTGGTGGTTTGCGTGGTCAGGTGGTGTTGCTGTGTTTTGGTGTGGTGTAGGATAATGAAGGAGATGGGGTGAAGGATAGGAGGCAGCAGCTTGGGTTGGCTCAAGTTTTGCGCCTCGAACCTTGGACCTCCGAACACGAACATGACCTTGAAACCCGGGACACCTACAACCAAAAACACGAGGGTATTACTAAGAGATAAAATAAAATAAAATAAAATAAAATAAAGTAAAATAAAGTAAAATAAAATAAGATAAATAACACTAAGCTAATAAAAATTAAATAAAACTATACAAGTAAAGAAAGTGAAATAAAATAGACTCAAAACCAATTAAAATAAAAAAGTAAATTAGAATACTTTCAAGGGAAAAATAAAGAACGAAATATAACAAATCAAAAGCAAATAAAATACGAAAAATAAACTAAAAACTACGAAAAGAATTAAAACACGACAAAATTACCAAAATAAACTAGAAACTTTATTAAAGAGAAAACAAGAGAAAGAAATGAAAATAAGATAAAATAAATACGAAAATGACTCTAAAACTACTCCCTAAGAGTGACATAAATGTCACTCATCACCAAGTGTTATACTTGGGCACCAAGCTTGGTAAAGTTTACCTTGGGCTCCAAGGTTAGGAGGTCTATAAATACCCCTTAGGATTAGTCATATTCATCATTCAATTCCATGAGTGCTATTTCATATGGTGATATTCATGGGGGGTAATCATGGGATATATTCATGGGGATATTGAATGGGGATATTCAATATCACTTTGTAATATATAATATGTAATATGGAAAATTCCTCAAAATTAATAAAAAGTTTTTCTCTCACTATCCGTGGAGGTAGCCGATTTGATAATTGGTGAATCACGTAAATTGTGTGTTCTTGTAAATGCATTCTTATTTTGTTTCTCCCTCACATCCGTTATAACAATTTTGATAGAAAGAGATACGAGGCAACAAAGTATGTTGTTTTATTGCTATATATCTTTAGGAATCCTGCTTAGATTATTTTTATTCTTAGTATCATGTTAGGATGTCTTTATGATTCCTAGTATCATGTTTAGGATATTAACTTATATTTCTAATATCATGTATGTTTTTGGTATCATATTTAAGTTGCTTCCTATTTTCTTCTATCATGTTAGGGCTAAAGCTTTGATCTTTATTGTTTAGTGACATGCTAGAGTTTTTATTAATCTTGTTAGTATCATGTCTAGGATATTGCTATTATTATGCTTTGATGAGATTAAGATTATGATAATGATGATTGTTGTTATGATGAGATTGATATTATTATGATGATGATTTGTTGTATCAATATAATTACGTTGCTTGATATATTATTGTTATTGCTTGATCACGCCCTCTCTTACAGATTTAAAGGGAATTTGTACTTGAAATCACGCTTAATAAGATAATTAATAATTTAATTTAGGCTAATATGATTTTAATTCAAGTGATCACCATTAATAGATTTATTTGTGCATTAATATCCAATCAACAAATATTAAACAGGATTAGGATTAATATATAAATTGTATGTTAGTCAAAAAGCACACATGAATATGAGAAGAACAAAGTAGAGGCCTATTTTTAGGGCAGGTTCAATCTCTTTTAGGTTTGATTTGTACCTTCATCCCCGAATATCCAGTCATATTTTAGGACCACTATGGAGTTAGTAATCTCATGGATCGTGAAGGGGTGTAACCTTCACCCTGTGGACGATTTACAAGTTCCTAAAACTTGTTGGCGACTCTTTTTCTCTAGCTTCCTTCGCTTTGGACGCCACCATACTTAAGTGTATGATCATAGTGGGGCTCAAGTGTGGGATGCTTGAAATATTCCCTATAGTAACCTCCCTTTTTTTTCATAAAATGACCCTAATTAAAAATTTATTCCACCTTATAACCTAAATGAATGTTTTAACTTAAAATTTTGGTTAGATAACTAACTATGGTTAGAATTTTTGTCAAAAAAAAAAAAAAAAAAAAAAAAAACCCTCTCTCTATATTCCTCCACCGCAGCCACTAGCAACCGGGTCTCTCAACACCAACAATTACAACACTATTGCAGTAATGCAGCCTTTGGTGGTGGAACTTCGAAACACAATCTTGGAGGCGGTCTAATGGGTGGTGCTTAAACAAGTTTGATTAGGCTTGTTTGAAAATGGTAATGGTTCAATTTTTATGGGTCTTCAAATTTTCTGGGTAAACAGAATGAAGATGGTAGCTGACGACGGATTTTCGAACATGAGCTTGAGGGAAACACTCAAAGAGAATGAATTGGGTTTAGGCATTTTCTTACATGCATGAGCATGCATGTAGGAATAGCTGCAACACGCTGAAACGCATGACTTTGTTCATGAAACACATCCCATCTCAAATCATACAATCTATAATCATCTCATCTCTAACATTGTTCCCGTGTAAATTTTTTATTTTCTTTTTCCCAATTCTCTCTCTTCTCTTTTCTTTCCTAATTCTCATCAAACTTTTTTGATCTAAAATTTCATTACAATTTTTTCTTCTTTTTTTTTTCTCCTTCCTTCTTTGATTTCTCTGTCCTCTGTTTTTATATTTTTCTCTTTTTTTCAATTTTTCGATTGAACTTGTTCTTACAGTATGGAATTGGTTGTGATTCCCGACAAGATCGTTAATGCAAGTTAGTGGCTTGTTTTGAGATTTGTAATTAGGTTTTTTTTTGTTAGTTTCAATTGTAATTGTTTTTTGTTTGATTTCTTGTTAGCTTCGATCAATTTCAATTTATTATGTTTCAGTTGTAATTGTTTCGATTTATGTATGAATTTCGGTTTGTTATGTGGTGAATTTGTGCTTAATTCCGATTGATTATGTTCCATCTGGTTTTTTGAATTTATATGAATTGAATTTTGTTAGCTTCGACCAATTCCATCTGTGTATGAATTTCATCTGATTTTCTGTATTTTTGTTATCAATGAACATAATCATGCAAAATATGAACATATGCTAAGGTTCCCTTAAATGTGAACATTAGCGTTTTAGAAAGTGAACATAGGCATAAAAAATATGAACATATGCATTTCAGAAAGTGAACATAACAATTCAATATGTGAACGTAAGCATTGGTTTCCTTAAAGTGAATATAAGCATTTTAAAGGCGAACATATGCGTAAAAAAATATGAACATAGCATTTAAGAAAGAGAACATATGCATAAACAGACTTAATGAGAATATTTTACACAACACATATTTACATCATGAATATTTGAAATTATCTATGAACATATAAAATATTATTATGAATATAAGTCATTTAATTACGAACATAAAAATTGAAGAAATAAATAATAATATGATTATGAAAATATGCATTATAAGTATTAAAAATATGTACATATTAAAAAAAAAAATAAAAAATAAAAAAAATAAAATAAAATAAAAAATATATATGAATATATAAATTCCAAAAAAAGAACATAATCATGCAAAATATGAACATATTCATAGGTTCCCTTAAATGTGAACATTAACTTTTCAGAGAGTGAACATGCATAAGCATAAAAAAAATGTGAACATAATGCATTTTAGAAAGTGAACATAATCATTCAAAATATGAACATAGGAATTGGTTTCCTAACATGATTATGAAACCAAAAAAGTCAAACAGTGTATCGAAAAATTCGAACGAAAATTAACGATGAAAGTTAGTTATATTCATAAAAATCTACATAAATTCGGATAAAAATCTGAGAAAATTTACCTTTTTTTAGGACAATCCTTTTGATTTTGCATCTCTTCTCGTATATCCATTGTTTATTTTTCAGTTTTTAGTGAAGTAAAATCATGTAGAGGAGAGATTGGTGTTTGGAGAGAGAAAATCAAAGAAATTAGTTGCAGATTTTTATTTTTGAAAAATTAATGAGAAGTAAAACAGTTTTTTTTTTTAAATAAATTGAAAATCCAAAATATGGATTTGGAGTGGGTCACGTTTGGGAAGTAAAGATTTGGATTAGGTCACGTTTTCGGGGCATTTGGGTGAGTTTAGCAATTGAGCTGCTTCTTTATTGGGCTAGTGTTGCATGTATCCTAGCTGCATAAGGATGCATGTAAGACCAATTGCTAAGTTTGTTCGGAAAAATGGATAAGTGGTTCTAATTTTGTTGAATTTTCTTCAATTTTTCTGGGTAAAAATCAAATTAAGGTGGTTTGATAAGAAATTGTGGCCTGGATCTTGGGTATTGTAGCAAGACAATAAATTTGGTAAGCACTGATGAAGATTGGTGATGTAATCAGTGATCGGTGGTGATGAGATGAATTGGTAAGGGTATGTAAGTAATTTTTATCATTGCGGTTAGCCACGATTTGTATTTTCTTAAAAATTAACATAATAAGGTTATAAGATGGAATAAAATTTTAATTAGGGTCATTCTGTGGAATCAATCAATAACTATAACTATATACTAAAAGACACACCAACAATGACACATGTTTTTTTTGGTGTGTTCTTAGGTTTTTTTTTTCTCTCTCTATTTGAAAGCTTATTTTGGGTAAAAATTACTAATGAAATTAAAAAAAGAAATAACTAAAATGGAAATAACCTTAATGATAGCAAAATAATTATAGCAAGAATTTATGTACTCGCAAATCAATCATAGCAAGAGTAGTTTTTTTTTTTTCTTTTCCAACAATATTCTCTACTTTCTATACTAGATTTAGGCTAGATTATATTTCATTGTTTCTTATTAAAATAAAAATTAATTGACAAAAGAATCAAATACTAAATCTTAAAAAAAAAAATAAAAAAAAAAATAAATAATAAAAAAAAAAACAAATAATCATAAAACGTATTCCAATCAAGTTTAATTGAAAACAGTATGTATATCTTCAATAATTTCTAAGTAAAAATTATAAACACTCTTTTTAACGGTAACTTTGATGACTTAGAATATCGAGTATAGTAGTAAACTAATAATAAATTATGAAGATTACCATGCATGGCACGGGATCTACCTAAATAGAAATAAAATGGGGTTACCAAGTAGAAGTAGCAAAAATTGAGGGTACCGTGTAGAAATTCCCAAAATATGGTGATTCTTATGGAGTTAAGGTCCATCCCCCATTGATGATGAGGAAGGCTGAAGATGATGAACAAGGTTGATGAAGAGATGATGAAGAAAGTTGAAGAAATGGAAGGAAATAGAAGGAGACTGAGGAAGAGGCCCTAAGAGGATGAATCAGTCAACAAAAAAAGATAAAATATTGATAAAGTTGCTATTGTTTACCACTTTTACTATTTCTTTTGTTCTTTTATTATTGCATCACTTGCCTTTTTAGGAAGTTTCACAAATATTGTACAATTTCCTTTTTAGAAAAAAAAATTATTTATGTTCACCCTACAAATACCCAACATATGTAACATGGGCAATTTTGTATTTTTACCTTTCTCTCTCTTACTTTTTTCCATTACCAAAATATTTGTATTCAATCCTTATAGTGCAATAATTAAAAAAAAGGGAGGAAGTATTTGAAATACATCCTTATTTCTCAATAGAGAAACTAGGCTTAGGCCTTAACCAAATAAGATGGTTAAAATCCACAACATTACTTCAGACTTTCTCAAATGCCATGCCAAGCAATATATGCATATATTGCTAAACTAGGTTAAACCTCGTGCAAATGCACGGTTGTTGAATAATTATGATAATAATATAATTATATAAAAATTAATGAATCGATTCATCAAGTATTAAAGTGCATGAAATATATTAAAACAATTAAAACATGTGAGAGAAAATATTTATAGTTATAATGTGCAAGTTGATATTTTAGGAAGTTTATTTTAGATTTTATAATAAAAAAAAATAAATAAATAAAAAAAATAAAAAAAGGTCATAATCTAAATGCAATCTTTATTTTTATATAATAACGATTTTATTTAGAAAGTAATTTTGGCGGGAATTTTTTTAATAATATGTTGCCAAGTGTTGTACAGATTCGCTTTTAGTAGTATGTAATTGATGCTTTGGATTCTTATTAAAATACTACTTTGTACGGAAATTTTATCTATAGTTTAAATATGCTGGTTAGTTCTTACATGGCCGTGATTGATATTAGATCATATCTACAAATTTCGTCATGAAGTGCTTCTCTTCCAGATGAAGCAAAATCTTGAGCGACTACATCTCCAAAGAAAAAAATTCAGAGCCTGCTGCTATTATATTATATAAACACGGTGTGAACTTACATGGTAAATCACATTCTTAAAAAAAAATAAAAAAATATAAACAAAAATTAGAAGGAAAGTATGAACTATAGAAGATTGCTACAATCACAAACTAAACATGAGGCTAAAAGACTATCGTGCTTTGCTTTTCTACAGGCGCCACACACTGCCACAATGCCTGGTAATCTTTGCTTTTCTACAGGCGCCGCACTTCCTTTGTTGAAGTAAGAACAAATGGTATGATTCAGCGACTACATCTCCAAAGAAAAAAATTCAGAGCCTGCTGCTATTATATTATATAAACACGGTGTGAACTTACATGGTAAATCACATTCTTAAAAAAAAATAAAAAAATATAAACAAAAATTAGAAGGAAAGTATGAACTATAGAAGATTGCTACAATCACAAACTAAACATGAGGCTAAAAGACTATCGTGCTTTGCTTTTCTACAGGCGCCACACACTGCCACAATGCCTGGTAATCTTTGATCTTCGCTGCATCAACTCCAATGGTAGCCAGATTACGCCCATATTCCTGAAAATTTCAATATAAATATATAGATAAACAGGTTACATACATAGAATGTCTAGTTTTTTGACGCTACAAGATTCAGGTAGGTGCTGGTTATTACTAAGTTTTTCTACTCAAAAATCAGAATCAAAGAATCCAATCCTCTACCTCAAGGTTAGAGCTCAATTGAAGTGAGCCCCACCTTTTCCCCTCTTCTATAAGTATGTCTTTAGTATTTATTGGTGTAACATGAATGTAGGCACTACAAAAGAAATCATTTTGGTATATTACCGAAGCAAGAGGAGTTTTTTTATTCTCATATAATATAGAGAAAAGAAAACTAGAAAAGAAAGCACCTGTATATCGAGGAACAGCTGCATGCAAATTTTATCTGTATTAGATTCATTATGGTCTGACACATCCGAGCTTGCTCCAGTTCGCCTTTGTGCACCTTGACGTAGTCTCTGCAGCGAACTTTCTGTTTTTCGTGCCTGAGGAATTACAATAATTCAGTCATAACTTATTAATGGTAAAGGAATTTTAAAACGCGTTTCTTGTATGCCAATTATCATACATACCACATTAACTAGTTCAGAGACCAAGTCATTATAACTCTTGGTGATCTCTAACGAAGCACCTTGTATGAGTTCATGTTTTGTAGCATCATCCAGAAATGTAGCAGCTCTGTCTCCATCCAAGAAAGTCTGCGAGGTACATGTTTAATTCACTAGATACCTCTTTACAAATTTAGAGAAGGGAGGAAGGTAAAGTATTCAGATTTATAGAGCATGTAAAGGCGTTTCCATGTTTACATTAAAGGCAAGACAACTCTATTAAATGACCTCAAAACACTAAAAAAGATAAAAATCAGAACAAAACAATGCATGTGTCACATTTGTTCTTCATTCAAAAAACTGGAGAGATGTTAGTATATGTAGTAGAAGATTTGAAGCCACTTTGAAATAATTGGATCAAAAATTGAAATAATCTCCAACTAGGTTTCAAAAGCCATAGTCTTGTGAATTAGCAGAGGTAGGTGGAAGACAATCAAATTCTTTTCTAATAAAAATTCAAGAATGCTAACCTTGAGAGGGTGAAGAATCGCTGAGACATATGGAGAATGATGGATAGGCAGAGGTTTGTTAGTCAGCCTATATGTTGCGGAAATTCCCTTTAGCTGAAGCAAGGCCTGAATTCAAAAGATCCATTAGTAAACAGTTCAAAACACTGTGACTAAGCATCTCAATTTACTCCCACCCATCCTTCAGCCATAGAGAATTTAGAAATGTAAGGCACTATGATTCACTATGAATCAATATATACATGTGTTATTCTATGTAACAATTCAAATCCCAAATCATTTACTGTCTTCAGCTACTCATGCTATAAAGCTGAAAGCAAGGATCAAGAGATAAGCATATACATGTCTATCATCATATTGATTGTAGTAAATAGATACTTAGCCAAATAAGAGAACGAAACTGACAATAATACTGATTTGAATCATTTGGTTCGTCAATATAGTTTGACAGATCATTACTTGGAATATGGGTGTAACTTATTTGGATTAAATCCAAAGTCAAATCTTATCCAGACAGTTTTGGATTGGATTTTTATTACATCAGATTGGATTAGACTCAAATTTTTTTAATAAAAAAATTGGATTTGTGCATCAGATCAGATCAGAAAAAACAGCTGATATAGAATCATCTGTACATTTTGTAATATGCTGATGATTATATATGTTAACTCTTAAGTTGATTATGAGGTCAATATTTGGCCTTGTAGAAAATGTCCATGAGCCATTGGAAACCCCCACCCCTCAAATAAAAGAAAAATAAATATTTTTTTGGAAACTCTCTTTGGTGCTCTTAAGATTTTTATTTTTCTCAATGGAAAACAGCAAAAAATAAAATTATCTTTGGTAATCAACTATTATTGTTACTAATTCAGTGGTGACATTAATGACATTAATCCACAAGCATAAGCCTAACCCTAGTTAATTGAAGGCAAAATTACCAATATATCTTTAAAAATGAGTTTTTCCTCCAAAAGTCAGTTACCCCTTTCCCTCCTAAACGAAATTCCCAATCCCTATATATATATATATATATTGATGGCTCCCAACTTCTTCAACCCACAGATTTTTCATGGTTTATTTTTAAAAAGATTTCAGAGTTTTAGAATTCATGAAGAAATTCCGGCAATGTTGTAGTAGCTCATCTCTTAACCGTATGAGCAATGTGCATCCCTAAATACTCACCAATTCCTAGGCCAATTTCCTAACCTGCGCCTTCTTCCTCATTTCATATATATCATTTTTTTCCTTTTGTTTTTCTAGTTGTAGCGAAGTATTACTTCTGCTAGTGCTCTGTAAATTGGGGTCTTTTTGAGGAGAGAGAAAGTGAGCATGGATCCTTATCCATTTGTACATCTAACCGTCGGTAACCTTTCGTTGAAATTAAAGTTCAGGTACTAGTAAAACCAGCACGCACTGTAATCCACCCAATATCCTCCCCGTGTTTTTGCAAAATCAAATTCAAAGGTTTAACCGTTCAAACCGTTGTTTTCCCCTACAATCCGACAGAATACCAGCGTTTCGGACGGCACCATCCACGAAAACCTCTTTCATCGGCCGCCGCAACTTTCCATTTAAGCAGGGATGATCTGAATAATAAACTCACCGGAAAATCGATTTTTGTCAGTAAATTGTTTTTGAAGATTTCAATCTTTACAGGAAGAACAGGGGCAACTTGTGGGGTGAAAAACTCTGGAAGATTATTAGGGAAAGTATCTGTACCGTTGGATCTCAAAGGGGCGGAATCAAGGGATGTGGTTTTGCAATAGTTTTACTCAGTGAATGTGATTAGACACAAATGGTTGGCTGTTTTAAATAGGAGCATTTCAAGCATTTCCCTTTTCCCTCCCTTTTAAAACAATAACCACAGTAAATAAATCATTTAATTGCTTAACTATTGTCAGCACTGAATTAGTAACACTTATAGTTGATCACCAAAGATAATTTGATTATTTGCTGTTTATCATTGAGAAAAATAAAAAACTTAAAGAGCACCAAAGAGAAGTTCCCATATTTAAAAAAATAATAAAAAATAAATAAAAAAGGATCCAAACTACCAAGTCCATAATCATTGGATGTTGGACTTGAATCCAAAACAGACATTATTTCAGATTGGATTGGAATATAGCCATGTTCAAAACAAATGAACATTCACCCTCACTCTAGAAACAATCATGATTACGCTTTCTGACATGATTTATTCTTGGTTGCCATCTGTACACGTATTAATCCAGAAAGTTCCTGGGTAATGTTAGGTTTGAAGAAAAAAATCTTTCGTATAAAGCAAATTAATGATGTTATGTCCTGAAAAATGAATTTCCTTTCAACCACACAACCTATATAACCAGAGAACACAAGCTGAAACCAGAGAACACAAGCTGAAAGGACCTATATGGGAGTCAGGTAAATAATAAAATAACAGTGAACAGCATCTAGCCAACACGCTGTCCAAACTATTGCCAAGTTGCCAACCAAACTATCATACTGGTTTTATATATATTCATTTAAACTGATGCTTATGTTCACAATATTAACCAATTATTTAGCTCACCTCAACAGACTTCTCAACCAGCATATCTACTATGGATTTTATCACTGAAGGGACCATATTCTCCAAAGACTTTGCACTTTGCAATATGCTCTGTTTGACGGTATCCATCACTTCAGTAGGACACGAAGAAAGAATCTCCATAACATGTCCAATGTAGTTGCCACAAACCTCATCCACAAGGGTCTTTACATCATGAATAATCTGAAAAGCAATTCAGCTTAATTTAATATACGACTCAACTGAAATCAAGACAGACAGAATCCCTAAATGCTTATGTGTACATCATCTACATGATAGCCAAAAAGTGAGACTGAGAGACAGATAATGAACATTAAAGGCTTAACTCTTAACAACCATGATCAAGGAACACTGCAGGTAGCACTAGAAAGAGTAGCAGAAATAGCCATAAGTTAATTTTGATCCATCTTTATTGTCTCCTCACCCCCTACCCTCCCCCCCCCCCCCCCCCCCCCAAAACACACACACACACACACACAGTAAGTTACTCAGAAATGAAATAGAGAAGTGTTCAAAAGCAAGTAGCAGACGTGCACTAGTCGCGCCGCTGATTTGCAGTCACTGGTATGCTACTAGAAGTTGTGAAGCACATTTCATATAAACAACAATTCCATTTTTAATATTATAAACCAAAACCATTCGGAAAATAAGCAAGAACCAGATGCAAAAGGTGTTCATACATATAGAAGATCTTCAGGCCCAGCAGAGATCGCCCATTCAGCTCCAGGGTTTGCATTTGCATGACCCATTTGCCGAGCATTGAGTCCGTGTGACAACCAGCTGGAATACCTGTTTGATAAATTTGTCAACCAATCATTCATGAAGCAGAGACTAATGTTCAAAGGAAATTCAAAATTAGCAATTTTTCTTAGTACGACCTTGATAGAAGCTGTAATGACAGACGAAGAAACTTGTCTGAGCAAGACAGGACAAGTACATCTTCACCCCAACAAGATCTCAAACTCTCCAACAGAGTTATACTTTGTTTCAAAACCAAAGCTGGAAAATTTTCAACCTCATGACGTGAACCTTGTGCCACTACCAAGCTCGGTGTTACAAGTACAGAATCTAAAGCCCCGGCTATTTCTTGAAACCTATAATAATTGAATTCCATCACTTAGTTCCATTAACCAAGAAATAACACATTCTCTAAATTTTATAGATACCAAGGTTACATAAGATACCTCAACGAGAAGTAAACCCCAAGATTCCATTGCTTCATGAAGTCAACATACACAGGCTCTGTTCTAAATTTAGAAACGGCATATCTGGATGTGCAGTAACCTTAACAACATAACTTAATGATTAAACCTTGAACACAAAAAGTAAAAGTTCTTTTCAAATGCAAGTATACATAGCAAGTTGCAATTTATTATCATTAAATCCTACCTTCCAAATGAGACAAAAACTCTAAACTCGATTTATAATTTTTCAAAAATTCTGTAGGCCTTCCAGGTGAGAAAGCCCCAGGCTTTCCTTTCTGAATTGCTGAATATACCTCTCTGAGGATCGAATTGGCCAGAAAGTTAAAAACATGAAATCCTGAATCCTCTGCAGAACCAAAGACAACAAGAGCAATTTATCAGCACCCCAAAAAAAAAAAAAAAAAAAAAAAAAAAAACACCATGACTTCAGATAATGTCCAAATGCTAAGTAATATGTACTAGAAATAGTACAATGAGGAGAAAGCATAGAATTTATAAGGAAAAATTTGCTCATTATAGTCCAAGAGGTAGGGATGGAGGCAGCAGTTCAATAAAAACTAATCTACAAGATGTAATATCAGCTTGCTAAGTAATCTATGTGGTACATCAAATCAAAGAGTAGGTTGCTCCATAATCTACCATACCTCTTGAAGAGATTCTCAGCAAAAATGTACAATCTTTCTCAATACACTGTTTTATTTCTCGGAAATCGGCCTCAAGTTCATCAACAGAAGCCACACCATTTAATCCTGAAGAACCATGAGGAATGATTTTTTCTATCAGAGGAGCAACAATGGTTGAGCGGAAAATCTCTTCGGCATTGCTAGTACTGTCAATGGAAGCATATGCACGTAAACAATTGTATATGGCATTTTCATCTCGGTGCTCTAGACCATCTAAAAAGCAATGCCCCAAGCTTGCATCTAATAAATGGCTAGCACTTTGAAATCTCTTCTCAACGTTCTGGATAAAAGGTAGGTCCTGTACTGCCATAAGGTGCGAACAAAGTGAGCGGATATATTTATTATCTATAGCACAAACTCATACATGAGAAAGTTGCAAACTACTACGTAATATATTGAAGTAAATTAAGCTCATTGATACAATTAATAAACAAACCTCCATCCTCAGCCAGTGTTTAAAATTTAATATTTTTCATGGCCCTCGAGTTGCCAATATATCATGTTAAATACTTTATCAGCAATTCAGCATTGTTATTGGCAGAAAAGCTGTTACATACACCAAAAAAATTTTGGAGTACATGTTATTGATTTAATATCAGTGAAAGCAACTAAATAGTCCTCATCAAACAAAATAAAACCTTCTTTTGAGAAAAATTTAATTTTAGATGGAGCTCCCGTAAACACAGTTCTGGGAGAGAACTTATCCCCGGACCAGCTCATACCCTCACAAAACAGGAATGCCAAACAGATTAAATTAGGAAGTAAACATACTCAGGCAAAGGAGTCGTTTAATTTAGGCAAGTAGGATTAAATGCTTCCTCTGTTGGCGCTACTTTTATAAAAAATAAAATTAAAAAGTAAACAAAAAGAAAAAAAAAAAAAAAAAAAAAAAAAAAAAGTCAAATCGCTTTACTCTAATGGTTTTGGAATACATATATATATAAGACTTCATGGAGTGACAAATAAAAACAAAAAACAAAGTATTTGTAACACATGCCCCTGTTCTTTAAAAGCAAAACATGATAAGAAATCTACGCTTCATTATATTACAGGCTTTCACCCATAAGCCACCTAATATGCTATTTACAATTTATTTAGATAAATATTATATAGATTTGTTCACACCAAAGGCATTCAAGAGAACGAGTACCCCACAAAGATCAAATTTAAGACAATTGTGTTTAACACTTTTCCAACTCTTCTTTTGTTTAATCCTCGTTATATTAAGGGGTGGAAAGAGGAAGCATCAGGCCAAGAAAAAGCAAAATTAATAGGAAATTTAAAAGGTTATTCATCCCACAACAAGATAAAGAGTTGGCTGGATGAATAAAGGACAAGACAAAGGGAAAAGAGTATAAGACCTTCGCATGAGCCATATAGAACTTCAATCTGTTCATTTCACTAGCAATTCTCTCCAAAAGCATGCTCTGAGTTTCTCTTACATTTGATTCATTCTCAGATTGTTGCAAAGATATCCCATTACTTAGATGATTCTTCTCTGACGCATTCATGTCACCATTTGACCAATCAGCAGGAACACTAGGTAGCTCCTTTATTAACTTCTCAACCTAATAACAGCAAATGGATCATATCATAAGTTTAGCCAAAGTAAAATGAAACATGCACAACCATAATGACAAACCAAAAAAAAGTCTTTGCCCCTTTTTTTTCCTTACAAATTTTATTAATCCCTTTAAACAAAAAATGATTTCATATTTTGTATCGGTCTTCAAGGCACACCTTTACCATGAATATTTAAAATTACATGTTAATAAGCATTATAAAAAGAAGTGAACACACATCGAAACAATCTAAAAAGACCTGAGGTAATGATCTTTGACTCAAACTAATTTAAGTTATATTTTTAGCAAGCGAAACAATTATAAACAAGTTTTAAAATTTTGGTTAATAAACAAGCTTGAACATGAAATTAAGTATACTTATCCATGTAAGTTCACAACCAACAATCGAGTTGTTTATATATGTTCACAAAGACCTCAACTAGTTAAGTTCACATGTAATCTAGGATGCATGAGAACGGGTTCAGAGATCAAATTCAAACATACACAGAATGGACATGTTAAAACATCAATACAAAGTTAGGGGTCATGGGTACGACAAAATAATTCACAAATATTATAAAAAATTGAATTTGATAATATGATTAATTAATCACTTAAAATTGGTAAAGAAAGAAAGGCTAGTTCCACAGACTCGACCCAAGCAATAGTGAAGAAAGAAAGCGGGAGAAGTGTCAAGGAAGAGAGAGGGAGCTTAGAATTACATATATGAGTAAACACACAAGCAAAATCCTTTTATTTTCATTACAAGATTGTTTGGTTGTGCATGCTTTGTAGCAAATAACTTGTTTGTCCATGTTCAACAATTTAATTTTCATATAAAAGCTTGTTTCGTTGTTCAACTAGATTTATATAAATACATTTAGAATCAAATATAAATAAATACCGATTTAAATTATATATCAATCAATCAAAGCCTCAATCCCATAAGTAAGATCAGCTACATGAACCAAAAATATTTATTCCGTGTAGTCATCGACAAAAATTTTCCTCCTTCATCCCTTACGATCCAATGCCTAATCCTCACGCAAATCCATATACTTCATATCCTTCCTAACTTCTTCTAACCAAGTCATTTTCGGTCTCCAAACATACGTTAAAATAAATTATTACCCATTAAATTATATAATCCTTTAATCAATATAAATTTCACCATGCATAAAAGAACAAAACTAATTTAACTAAAATAAAAGATAATAACTAAATAGGTCAGAATTCCATAGATGAGCAATGATCAAAGAATGGACACTTCCATTGCCACTTGATGTCTCGATTGAAACTAAAACATCAAAAATTATCAAACTAAACATCTAAAATTATCAAACTACAAGTCTTATCACAATTCATATACAACTATCGAAATCAACAATCAAGTAATTTTCAAGTAGTCCATAATTTCCGCATAATGTAGCAATGTGAGTGAAATTGCAATAGCAAAAAGCAATGAACCAAAATCAGGTACCTTAGAAACAACATGAAAAGTGTCAAGCAACAATTCGAGAACTTCCCTAGCATTAGCAGCCTCAGCTCTCTGATTCAACCCATTCTGAAGCGAGACAAGAGAATCTTGAACAGAATCCCTAAACGCAGCAATCTTCTCCCTAAGATCAGACAATGGTGCGCGCATTCTAGCAACAGAAGAATCAACATCAACAAGATTAGTACT
The DNA here is from genome assembly GCF_948465745.1 of Chenopodium album. Classification (NCBI taxonomy): domain Eukaryota; kingdom Viridiplantae; phylum Streptophyta; class Magnoliopsida; order Caryophyllales; family Amaranthaceae; genus Chenopodium; species Chenopodium album. The sequence continues at coordinate 64,853,033 of NC_137835.1, forward strand.
AAGATTGACGAAATCATTGTAATCCCTATTGATAAGATCAACAAGCTGATGCTTGAGCGAAGAAAGATGAGCATGAAGCTGAGATCGAAGAGTGTCGAAGGGTACGAAGGTTCGGAGGTCAGAGATGTAGGATTCGGAGTCGAAATCGGGAGAGAGAAAGAGGTCTTTCTTGAACCATAGAGGGCTTGAATCGTCGATTGGGTCGCCGAAGAGGCCGGTGTGTGAGCGTGGTGGTGGTGTTGGCGGTGGTTGCGCTGACGCTAGATCTGCCGACGCCATTGTTGCTGGTGTTTTACAAATTTGCAGTTAAGTATGAGCAAAAATCGATCAACAGTTCAAATTTATCAGCAAATATACCAATTGAAACACCAAATTAAACTAGTAAAAACGTAGAGAAAAACAGAGGAGTGGGACAAAAAGAGCGAAAATTAATGGGCTAAAGTGACGGTAAATTGGTCTTTTCATATTATTTAGGGTTTTTTATTTATCAATATCATCATCAAGTAAGGCTAGTTCACCTTCAGATCAGAAAAAATAAATTCAAATCGAATCAGATCAAATAAGAAAAAATAAGTTCGGATTAGATAAGAAAAAATAAGTTCGGATCAGATCAAATAAGTTCAGATCAGATCAAATAAGTTCAAAATAAATACAAATTATTATTATTATTATTATTATTATTATTATTATTATTATTATTATTATTATTATTATTATTATTACTATTATTATTATTATTATTATTATTATTATTATTATTATTTCACAAACAATAAACGATAATAATTAAAATTTCATTATAAGCTCCAAATCATAAACGTTTACAAATATAATTTCCATTACAAGAAGTTCCAAATTTCCTTCGCTATATTAAGTTGTACTTCGTTCATTACGGCCTTACGATTCTCGTTAAACAAATCATAATCTGCTCTTGGTTCGATTTTTATACCACTATCAATGAGTATATCCAACTCATGTAATCGAATAAAATTGTGAAGTGTGAATGCAGCAACCATAATTGCCAATTGATGTTTAGTGTCCATATTTGGCATCATTGTCAGCATTTTCCTTCGATATTTTAATTGTCCAAAACATCTCTCGATCTTTGTTCGGAGTGAAGAGTGAAGATAATTAAAATGTTCAAGTATGCCTTGAGGTGGTGGACCATTTCGAAATTCGGGCATATAAGTTCTAATATCTTTATCTTTTATTGGACTCAAATATCCAACGGTATTCGGATATCAAGAATCTACTAGATAATATTTTCCTGTTACAAAATAAAGTTACACGGGATATTAGTATAGTGTTATTGTATGGAGTAAAAGCATACACTATTCTAAATTATACCTGGAGGTGGATGGGGAAATCGAAATTCTGGTACAGTTAAGCAATGGTTCCATACGATAATATCATGAGCACTACCTTCAAATCCAACGTTGATAAACGTGAAAAGTCTATCAAAGGAACAAGCTACTTAAACCTAAAGGTTAGAAAAAATAGTAGCTTCATATGTAGAACTTTAATTAAAACTAGAACAAAATCAAATAAATAACAAAGAACATACGAAACTGCAAAACAAGTCATAGGAAAACATAAGACAAAGTTAATTTCGAAAACTCATCAACCCGATAAACTAATTAGGGAAATAGAGGTGTTACCCATAGTTGTTCGGAATATTGAAATATGAAATGATAATTTTCAATTCAATTAAGTCAACCATTTTACATTACCAAAAAATTTGTAAAATTCCCTATAACAAAAACAAGTCAAATCTCTTTTTTCTATATAACAAAAAACTATGACAAATTTAATATTTAAATTAAGTTTTTTAGGATCCCATTTTGATACTTTCTTATAAACAAATTCATTTATGATGTGGGATATTGTAAATAATAAAATTATCAAATATTACATGTTTATTACCTTGTACTATCTGATAATATTAATACTTCTAGGTTTCTTTTAAAAATTTGTAAGGGATCTACAATATTTCATAACAATAATAATAATTTTCCTAACAATGATAATAATAATAATAATAATAATAATAATAATAATAATAATAATAATAATAATAATAATAATAATAATAATAATAATAATAATAAGAAGAAGAAGAATAATAATAAAAATAAAAAATAATAATAATAAAAATAATAATCGTAAAAAATAATAATAAAACATTAATATTGATTAAAATTAAAAATAAAAATAAAATATTGAAATAATTAAAATAAGTTCAGATCAGAAAAGATAAGTTCAGATCAGATCAGATCAGAAAAAATAAGTTCAGTTCAAATAAGATCAGAAAAAATAAGTTCATATCAGAAAATATAAGTTCAGATAAGATAAGATAAGATAAGATCAAATCAAATCAGACCAGATCAGATCAGCTTAAATCAGGTGAACTAAACAGGGCCTAAGTGCTAAAAAGACACACCAACAATAATAATTATTTGTTTTAATATAAAAAAAATATTAATCTATTAATTAAGGAAACAAATCAATTTCAAAAATAATATTCCTCGTTCTTTTATTATTGCACCACTTGTCTTTTTAGGATTTTTCACAAATATTGCACCATTTCCTCTTTGGGAAAAAATTTATTTGTGTTGACACTACAAATACCCAACATACCATTGTCTTTTCACACTTACTTTTTAGTTTATCAATATGTCACATGAGTAATTTTGTATTCGTATATTTCTCTCTCTTACTTTTTTCCACTACCAAAATATTTGTACCCAACCCTTATGATGCAATAAAAAAACGGAGGAAGTATTATTTGTTGTACATATTCCATATTAATGTAGTATATTTAAAATAAAAAGATTTCACAGATAATTTTTCTAAAACAGAAAACTGGACAATTATAAACCAAAAATTATATTCTTAAAAACATAAATGTTCATTAAAGGCGGATTTACACTAATATAGTGTAAATCAGCTGCTAAAAGGAAACAAATATTGTTTCCTTTTTCACTCACACGTGCGTGACAGTTTTTCAAATTTAAAAAAAAGCGAAATTTTCTCTTTCTTCTTCATTATTCGGCAAACTACTTTCTCTCTCTTGTTTCTTCCTCAATTTGTCATTTTCTCTCTTTTCGAACACCATTTTCGCTCTCTTCAATCTTTCTTCTACAATCGATTGTTTCTCTCTGCGTTTGAATTTCGAAGTTTATTTGCTATATTCAGGTTCGTTTACTTTTTTTTTTTTGCGATTTTTGTTAGTTTAAGTTGTTTTGATTCTTCGATTTTTAGGTTTTTTTATTTTGTTTTTGTTTTCGATTTTCGTAGGGTTTTATTCTGCAATGGTTAAGAAGAAGATTACAAAGAAGTCTTCAGATGTTGAAGAAGATTACAAAGAAGTCTTTAGATGTTGAAGCAGGTGTGTTTACTTAAATTTTTCATCACTTTTTCAAAATTTTCAATTGAATTTTCACTTATATATGTTGAATTAGTAGTGCATGTTATTTTTATAGTTTTCACTTGATTTTTCATGTAGATTTTGATAATTGAATTTGAATTTTGAAGTTAATATGTTTAATTTTGCTTTATTTTTTTGTTCATTGTTTATAATTGGTCAAAAATTTGTTATATATGTGTTGTTGTGTTGTTATATGTTATACCTATTTTTCATGTTTATTTTCAGAATTTTTTTTATCATTGCTTATTATTCTTTTAATTTTGCATGTTAGGTTTTTAGTAGAGAATGCTAATTAAACTGATTTTAGGTTCAGGTTTTATGTTTTGGTTTGAGTATGAGTATAATAGGCATATGTGCATTGTGTTTGTGCATTTGTGTTTGATTAACATGCATATGTGCATTGTGTTTGTGCATTGTTCATTGTGTTTGAGTAATAGACATATGTGTCATTCATATGCTTTGACAATGTTTACTTTATGATGTTACAAGGGTCACTGTATGTTGTTACATGGGTAACTTTTTCAGTTAAAAGGGTTACTTGTTGTGTTTAAAAGGGTCACTTTATGCTGTTAAAAGGGTCACTTTATGCATATAAAAGGGTCACTTTTTGTTGGTAAAGGGTCACTTTGTGCTGTTAAAAGGTTCACTTTGTTCTATTAAAATTGTCACTTTATGTTGTTAAAATTGTCACTTTGTGCTGTTAAAAGGGTCACTTTGTGCTGTTAAAAGAGTCACTTTGTGCTGTTAAAAGGGTCACTTTGTGCTGTTAAAAGGGTCACTTTATGCATTTAAAAGGGTCATTTATGCACATTATTCTAAATTTTTCCATGAGTAATTTCTGAATTTGTATTTTTTTTTTGTTATTTCTCTGTAATAATTAGATACAGGTGGTTTAATAGGTGGATATCGTTATAAATTGCCTACAAAAGGAAAAGGAAAGTGCCTAAAAAGGCCCAGACAGTTCCTGAGAAGAGCAAAGCAATACCTAAAAAGACTTTGACAATTCCTGAGAAGGGCTTAATTATTTCTAAGAATGATAAACCAGAGTCCGAGAAGGCCAAAATAGTTCCTAAGAAGGCCAAAATTGTACCTAAGAAAGCTAAACATTGCAAGATTCTGATTATGAAATGCTTTCTGATTCTCATTCCGAGTCTTTTGTGTAAGCATACATAGTTTTTTTTTTTGTTTTTTTTTTTTTTTTTTTTTGCATTTTTTAATTATATTTTGTTTTTAGTTTATATTGTTTTCAGTTACATTTTTATTTATTTTTTATTATTTAGGGAGCGAAGAAGCTTGATTGCAAGGTGTAGACCATATTCATTGGAAATTTTGTTGCAGAACTTTAGTCCTGAGCAAAAACATGCTGTTGAAGAAATTGGTTTTGGTGGTTTATTACATCTGAAATTGAAAACTCTTAATCGTCAAATGCTACCTTGGCTTGTTGAAAACTTCAATGGTGGTAGCTGCATGTTTACCATTGCTACTGGTAAAGAATTTGTTGTTACTAGAAATGATATATGCGATGTGTTTTGCTTGCCTTTGAGTGATATTTGCGTACCTGAATTTAATAAAAATTCTGAAGATGAAAGTGTAGATAAACGTATCATTCAGGCATGGAGATCTGATTATGGTCTAACCTCTTCATTTGTCAAAATTGGAGTCTCGGATGGTTGATTTGATTGATGGAGGGGAAGAATTTAAGAGGTGTTTTGTTCTTCAAGCTATGGCTAGCTTTTTAGCTCCTACTACTAATAGGACTGTTTCATTGGAGTTGCTGAAAGCTGTTGAAGAAGTTGATGAAATTAAAACTTTCGATTGGTGTTCATATGTTTTGAAAAAGTTAAAGAAGGTTGTTCAGAAGTATAAGAATGATGAAACTGCTCAAAATGTTAGTGGTTGTTTGCTGGCTTTGCAAATTATGTATTTTCATCGTTTAAATTTTCAAGGTGAAAAGGAAAGTAGTACTCTTCCTTTGATTCAACATTGGACGGATGCAAAGATTAAGAAGCGAATTAAGTTAGAGATCAAAGCTGGTGGTTATGGGCAAGGACCGTTGGATACTTTTACATATCCTGTGTCACAGCTTAATTTTAGGGAAACTGTTTTTAAGCAATCTCCTACTTTGGGATATGATAAGGGTGCTTCTACAAGTGGTACAACTGGCCGCATTGTTGCATTTGAGCTTCCAGAAGGTATTATGACTGATGAAGAAATTAAAGAAATTTCAACTGATGTAAGTGTTCAGTTTTTTTATATGTTTAGTTATTATTGCTTTATGTGCACAAAAACCCTTTTTGTGTACAAAAGTTACCCTTTATTTGCACCAAAGTTACCCTTTATATGCATTAAAATTATCCTAAATATTTAGTTAAAAGGGTTACTTTATGCATATGAAAGGGTCATTTTATGCATTTAAAAGGGTCACGTTAAGCATATATTTTGAATTTTTACTTATTTTATTATTTTTATTTGTAACATTTATTTATTTATTTTTTTGTTCATATGTTTGTAGGTTGTTCATGAAACATTTCTTTTGTTTAAAAAAAATATGGATGTTTTATTATTTGTTCAGTCAACTAGTTTTCAAACCTTGAATGAGCTGATTACTTCTCGCAGAAGTGTTTCATTATCTTCTGATGATTCCGTTTCAGTTTCTCAAACTGAACAACTACTCTCTAATCCTCATTATCTGAAGATTTTAGATGGTTTAATTGATGAGTGTAATAAAATGAAGTCTGTACATGATTTGTTTCGTGGTTTTTATGAACCTACAGAAGGTAATAAAGATGTTGTTCCTGAAAAAGAACCTGCACAAGGTTTCAATGAAGGTATTCCTAAGGATGGTGACAATGGTCATGGAAAATGGTTAATGAAGGTCTTAATGGTTCTGGACCTTTTGGTATCATTCCTGGTCCTACTGAAAATATTCCTGTTGGGCATATTGATCAAAATGAACCTGATGTACGTATCATCAGAGCAAATAAATCTCTATGCTCTCTGGACTGTGGACCAGTAGGTGTGCAGGTGCCTTTTGTAACTCTGTTTTTGAAGGCCAATGCTCAGATTTTCAGGAATTTGCCTCAGTTACATTTAGAAGTTCTCGATTATTGTTTGCTAAAGGATGTTTCAATGAATAGGAAGTTAAGTGTCATTTTTTACGATAATTTTTTTTTATCTGTTTTTTTTCTTATATATATATATATATATATATATATATATATATATATATATATATATATATATATATATATATATATATATATATATATATATATATATATATATATATATATATATATATATATTTAATGCTAATCTTTTTTTTTTTATTGTTTTAGTGAGAGCCTTGTTACTTTTGGAATGAATTTTTTAATTCCAAGAGAAGACATGGTGTCCCTTGTTGCTCCACTCAGGATTCGATGGTGCATTATTGATTGCTACTGTCTGTATTTGAATGAGAAAGCATGTTTTGAGGCTACTGGTCCTCGAAAATTCTTCTTTGGTGTGAGGCAAAGTGTAAGTTATTTTTTTCTTTTTTTTATATATATTTTAACACATTTACTTTATATATATATATATATATATATATATATATATATATATATATATATATATATATATATATATATATATATATATATATATATATATATATATTAATGAGATCTTATATTTTAATAGTTTGCATTCTTCCATGTTTGTGACAATATTGGCAAAGGTAACATTTTTAGTGCTGTTAAGGATTTGCACGATCTATGGGAAGGTTGGGTGAGTTATGAGAATCCAGAATGTGATATAATGGATGCTGATCTGGTATATTTATGCTAAACTTAATGTCATAACTTTTAAAGAGTTCTGTTTATGATATGCTCTGTCTAAATCTCTTTTAATTTTGCTGTTTCAGATCTATTTTCATGTTCTTATTGAGAATCACTACATTTTGTTTGTTATTGATCATACAAAAGAGTTGGTATATTATCTTGACAACGTTATCTGGCATGATTCTGCTCTTGATTATACAAAAGAATTGTGCTCACACATGGTATGTTTGTGTTTATTTTTTGTTATGTTTCTGTTGATTCATTAATTGTTTCCATTTTAACTTTTTTTATTTTAATGTATTATAAACTTTTATATTTTAGGTCAGTGTGTTCAAATGGGTGCTTTTCTTGGCAAAAGTAATCATCCAAAGAGCTCTCAGCTACCTTCTTATGGGTTTGAAGTTGTTGAGTTGGAATGGAGAAAAGATAAAGTTGACAATTTGGACTGTGGGGTCTTTGTCATGTATCACATGCTCCATTTTGTTGGTGAATCGTTCAAATTAAATGAACTCAAAACAGTAATTATCTATATAGTTTCTGTAGTTTTTTTCCTTTCTAATGCTTTTATTAATTACATATTGATAATTTTTTTTTCCTTTTGTGAGATTATTGGAAGGAAATTTCTGCGAGGAGTGATCTGTACCACACTGGTGCTGGGTGATTTGAATGAATCTAGGAATGATGTGTTGTCAGAATTACCCAAGTTCAGCGAGAAGAAGAAAGATCCTGCTTATGTCAATGGAGTTGAAGAAAGATTAAAGGCTGCAATTGCTGAGAAGAAAAAGAAAGAAACCGAAGAAAGAAAAATGGTAGCACAAGCAGCAGCAAAGGCAGAGGCAGAAGAAGAAAAGACCAAAGGAAAAAGAGCAAAAAAAGCAGGCAAAAAAGTATACTCCTTCTAAATAGTGAAATGATTTATAGCTATTAGCTGATTAGGTCAGGGATTTTTTTTTAACAATGAAAAAACTTAATGTATGTGCATACATTAAGTTCAATGATGTAATTAAACTTAGTATAAAGTCTTTGGTTATTTTTTTTGGAATAATGATGTATGTGCATACATAAAGTAATTAAAAGGTTTATTTTTTATGTTTTTTATGGGGTCACTTTTTTGCATAAAATGGTGAACTTGTAGCATAGAAAGGGTTACTTCTGTGGGTAGAAAGAATAACTTTATACATGATAAGGGATAATATTGTGAGTACACAGGGTAACTTTTATGCATAAAAAGGGTAACTTTAATTTATAGAAAGGGTAACTTTTAAGCAAGAAAAAGGTAGATTTAGTTGTTAGAAAGGGTAACTTTAGCTATGACAAGGGTCACTTTTATGTAGAAAAAGGATCACTTCTATTCATGAAAAGGGTCACTTTTATGTATAAAAAGAGTCACTTTTATGTAAATGGTTACTTTATTATGTGAAAAGGGTCACTTTTTTCTGTTAAAAAGGTCACTTTTTGCTTGGAAAAAGGTTCTTTTTTTTTTTGTTAAAAGGGTCACTTTTGTAGTTTGGATTCTCTGATCTTGATTTAAACGTTTAACTAAATAATGATATGCTAATAATAGTGTCAATCACATTTTCATTAAACTAGTCATATAGTAAAAAAAAAAATATAGTTTTAGAATACAAAGTACATTAATTTTGAAAAAAAATGTGATCTAAAAAAGTTCCTAAAAAAGTCTCAAATTAGGTGTTTTAGATCCAGATTCTAAATGTGGAGGTGGCAGTGCTGGTTTTCTTTTTCTCTTGCTTTTTTCAAGACCTCCTTTTGCTCTCTTGCTTCTTCCTTTTGTTACAGCCCTTTTTGGATCAAGTATTGTTGGTACACTTGTGCTTGTACTCGATGCCGAAGAAACATCATTATTGTTGTCTGCCACATCAGGAATATTAGAAGCAACTTCTGCACTTTCTCTCTGAGTAGCACTAGCAAGTAAGTCTTCCACCATTTTGAGACTTTTTGAAGCTTTCTTCCATAAATTCTCTTGTTTCTTCATTTTCTTGACTCTTTAAGATTAGATTGTAGAATTTCCTTATCATTGTTTGTCTCCATGAAATATATTGTTGTGTAGGATCCTGATTCTTCAACCTATCCCATGCCTCTGTTTTTGCAAACTTAGTTCATCTTTTTGAAACATACTTGTCTGGTATTCTTGTTACTGAATGCAAGTGTAGAATTCTGATGCAATGATAACATAACCATCCATATGCTTCAAAATTTTTGCAAGTACACCATACACTCTAGCTCTCATGTATATAGTTTACTTGATGTGCAGACCATGGCTTCTCTTCCAAGGCTACCTGATAAAGTAGACATTCTTCATTTCTTCCTATCATTTGAACAGTTGCTGCCATAGAGTATCCAAACTCCTCTTCAAAATCTCTAAAGAGTGACAAAGTGAAAACCTGTTCACCAAAATCATTTAGCTACATTTAAACTGCTATAATTTATGTGTAATTTATGTACTTATCAGTTAACTTTTTACCTGTGTAGATGCTTTAGCATTCTAGACAATGGCAATAAAGTGAATGCTATTGACTTGCTACAGGTAAACTCATCATATTTCTCTGTGCTTCTCCAACGATTGGTTGTCTTCTTAAATATGGTATAAAATTCTGTCAAGGTAGTTGCTTTACTTGCTCTGAATCCTATTGCATGATTAGTGCTTTCACTCCTTTGTGACGATAAGATTCCTGCTGAAAAGAAATCTCTACTAAGGGAAGGACACCATTTCTCTTTCAACTCGTACACTCTTTGGTACCAAGAGTGTGCTGTCAACTCATATTTCTGCATCATTTCCTACCATTTTGCTTCAAATTCTTGTTCTGTCACACACATCTTTAAGCACTGGTTGAATGCATACTTGAATTCTTTGTCTTTTTTAAGAGCTCCAAATCTGGTTATGGCATTTTGTTCCAAATGCCAGATACAAAGTCTATGCCTTGTATTAGGAAGCACCTACATTGAAAATAAAGGGGTCACTTTATGCTGTTAAAAGGGTCACTTTATGCTGTTAAAAGGGTAAATTTATGCAGCTAATAGGGTAACTTTATGGGAAAAAGGAAAACATTATTGTCAGAGTTTAAAATCTGTAAAATGTCAATATAAATCTTTTACCTGCTCAATTGCATTTGCCATTGCTTGGTCCTGATCAGTGAATATTAAAGTTGGTGTTCTATTCTCCATAGCTTTCAAGAAGGTTTCTAGTAGCCACACAAATGATTTTGTTTTTTCATCCCCAATAAAAGCACATGCAAACATACAATTATGCCAGTGATTATTTATTCCAACAAATGGAGCACATATAAGATTATATCTGTTGGTTCTGTATGTTGTATCAAAGACAAGAACATCTCCATATATTCTATAGTCTTCTAGCATCATTGAATCTCTCCAAAAGATATTGGAAATTCTTCCTTCCTTGTCAAACTTCACTCTAAAAAAGAAGTTTGGATCCTCTGATTATTCCTGATTTAAAATGTTCACTAAAGTTTGAGCATCTCTAGCCTCAATTTATTCCATTCTTAACCTTAAGCAGAAATTCAGGTGATCTCTTTCTTTTCAGGTCAGGTTCAAGATTCAAAACACTATGATCTACATTCTGTTCTCCTCCAGGCTCTGTAGCCATGTAATTGTAAGTGTCCATTGTAGTTAGACCTGAAGATTTCATTGTTTTTATTGCTTTAGCTTTTTCTTCTGTCATTTTTCTTTCAGAACGATGCAAATAATGCCACTGTGACCTTGTTAGCTCATGGTTATGTTGAATAACATGAGCCACTACCTCAAACTGTCCCTCTTTATTCACTTTTGCTCTTATGCATTCCTTGTAATTCGATCTTGTAATGGCTTTCTTGTTTTTACATTCACATCCTCTTCATCAACCATTTCAACTAACTTTGTTTTCTTGTCACCTGAATTTCTCTTTCCTTCAGCAGAACACACATAATTTTTCTCAGTTACAATTTTTTTGTGTGTTTTGTATCTAGTTGTATGCTTTCGTATTGAAAACCCCAGCATAGCAGCATGTTTTTCATACAATTCCAAAATTTCTTCAAAAGTTTCTCTTACCACACCTAGAAATGAACCTCTAAGATCTAAACCAGAAGCATGAATTGGATTTGTATATGTGATTTAATACGGATATATCAGATTATAACCAGAGGCAGCATATCATTCAAATTGGAGGCAACAAAAGGGTAACATTTGTTCAAAAATAGGGTCAGTTTTATGCATGAAAAGGGTAACATTAAGGCATACAAAAGGGTTACTTTTTGCATACAAATTTGAATTTTCTGCATACAATCTCAGGGTAACATTTGTGCATAAATAGGGTCACTTTTATGCATGAAAAAGGGTACCTTTAAGGCATACAAAGGGTTACTTTTTGCATACAATCTTAATTTTCTGCATACAATCTTAGCGTAACATTTGTGCAGAAATAGGGTCACTTTTATGCATGAAAAGGGTAACTTTAAGGAATACAAAGGGTTACTTTTTGCATACAATCTGAAAAGTTTATAGAAATTACCTTCAGTTGCATTTGATTTGGTTGTTTGTTCTGAATTTGAATCAATTGATTTGCCAGGAACCACTTGATTTTCTACATTCTCAATTGCTTCTTCTGCATTGTTAATTGCTTCTTCTGCACCGTCTCCATTGTTTGGATTGTTGAATATTGGTATGAATTCATCTACAAAACTCTTAGTTTCTTCTTCTTCTATAATCGATCGATTTAAATCGATTTCAAATTCAGTTTCAATTTGCCTCTGTTTTTGTAGCAATTCGTGGATGAGATTGCTACAATTTGTGGTATCGAAAGTCGAATTCTCCATTGATGATCGAATTCTCCAATTTGTGCGTTTTCTCACTTTCTCTCTTCTCAACTGATGATCGAATTCTACAATTTGTAACTTTTCTCACTTTCTCTGTCCTTAATTGATGATCAAAATTTTCAATTTGTGCGTTTTTTCACCTCTTTTCTTCTCAATTGATGATCGATTTCTGCAATTTTTGCGTTTTCTCACTTTCTCTCTCCTCAACTGATGATCGAGAGCTGCGTTTTATCACTTTCTCTCTCCTCCATTGTTGTTCTGCGTTTTTTTGATTTTGAGGTATGAAATTCCACGATTTAAAAAAAAAACTAGTAAATGAGTGGCACGTGTAAACAGTCAGATGTACAGTAAAAATACTGTACACCAAGTGCATGCAAAAGGGATTGTCTTAAAAATATTTTGTGATCTGTTTTACAGCAGAAAAAAAAATATTGGTCGGATTTTTTGCCTACTTTTATTTTAAATTGTGTATTAGAAGCTACAATTAAAATTTAACATATCACATACTCCCTCCGTGTTTTTTTCTAAGTGTTACATTTTCCATTTTCGGCCGTTACAATTCCTTTTTTGGCAAAAAACTACATTAAAATATTATATCTCTCTCATCTCATGGTCCCCACCCAAATCCACTATTACTTTTTTTATTATATTTTTCCTCTCACATTCATTACTTTTCAATAAACTATTAACCCTACTATCTTTATTTTACAATTTTTTAATACTCCAACAACCCCACTTACCTCTTACTCCCTCCATTCCTAAATGTTTTTTACGTTTCCATTTAGGGTGTTCCTTTTTATTCTTTACATTTAGGAGCCGTTTGGTTGGGGTTAATTATTAAAGGGAAAGGGAATGAACATCAATCATTCCCTTTGTTCTTCTTTGTTTGTCCATTTTTATCATTCCCTTTCCCCATTTTTATTTTTGAGTTTACCCATTTTTATTCCAAATTGATTCCCCACCCCACGTAGCCTTTTGCATTCCCTTTCCCTACCCACCACTTCACTACCAGCCACCACCTTCTAGCTTACCTCCTCCACCCTGCCGCCCACCGCCGCAAATCCTTGGCCCACCTCCGCCTACCTCCGCCCCTCCCCGGCCTACCTCCGCCCCTCCCCGATAAACCCCCATCACCCTCGAAAATATTCCCCCACCACACAACCACCCTCTCTTTCTCACTTTTCCAACCACGCCCATCGCCGAGCAACCCCACCACGCCCTTCGCCGGCCCTCCCCCACCTCTCCTCGATAATCGGAAGAAGAATTTCAAGAAGGTTAGTTAGGGTTTCAGATTGAAGAGATTGAAGGAAGCTTAGGGTTTCGGAGCGTGGAAGGCGGTGGAAGAGAGAGAGAGGGGCGGTGAAGGGGGTGGTGGGGGTGGCTGGTGTAACACCCCCGATTTACTAGCTAATAATAAACAATAAATAAAGGAAAAATAAACAACCTTTAAATAAAATTGCGGAAGCATATTCCTAAATCGGAGGTATTACCGCCACACTCGACAACCTGTCAAGTGTTAAGGCTTACAAAATCCCAATAATTACAACCCAATAAACTAGGTGAGCTATTTATACAACTTTATAAACTTGTTATAAACAAACTAATCGATCACTTGAGCTCCTTTAGCTACGATCACTTGTTCAACCTGTTTAGACGAACTTGTCTGCTCACCATTAAGGACAAATTCCAAAATAGATCGTTGCAGGGCCACCATAAGAAAAAGACATGGCCGCAAACACAAGTAACAGAACAAAAACAAACACACATGTCAGCAAAAGCTGAGTAATCACCACATATCAGAATATAGTGTATAATATAATAATTAACATTAATATATCAATTAAATAATGTAGTTCGAGACTACATTACACATTGTACTCTGAAAATAACCTCTGTCAGCTCAACATCGAATAATAACACAATCCTTCACTCAATTAACTCATAACCAATTAATGTGCCATGCTCTTTGTTTTATACCTAGCCTTGGACATGGGTAATTCGAATAAATAAATCAACAAGTACAAAAACTTGAATACTCTCAATAACCAGAAAACACCTCTAACCATGACCAATATGGGTCAAATCCCACTGTAGGGGACCATAGAAAAATATAAACAAAAGATTGTATCTCATCCTTAACTCATGATTATCATCTTCTTACCAACATGCCAAGGACTAAAGTAGATAACGCTGAGCCTCAAACCAAGAACAAAATAATAATTCTCAACCTTTGATCTCATAGTCTGATCAAATAACCATTCATTGGCTAATAAATAGTATTTCAATAATGGCACGTGTTCCCAAATAATATAACATGATCAACTCAATTCATAAAATATCTCAACTCTTATAGGGAAATCAAACTAATACCCAAAATTTATTAATTCTCAACCCAAGATTATAAATTTAAGAGCCAAATAAAACCTCAAATAATAGTATTGCGGAAGTACACTCTAAGGTAGCAAATAAAAAGAAATCAAACTAAAATAAATTACCAAAAACCGAGATATATATGTATAACAATAACTAGAATAATCTACACTTAAGTAATCACATATTACATTCACTCGTGGATGCGTATCACTGACAGATGCATATTAAGAGCAATATTCACAATATTAAACCAATGATACAATCAAATTATACATAAATCATCAACAACATATTAAAATTCACAAATACAAATTAAATAATAAATCAAACAGTTCACCCATAATTATACGAAATATAATACAAACAACTCCCATATAAAATTCGTGTGATTACGAAATAATAAATTATAGACATACAGCTCCAAAGATTAAATTTGTGTGATTACCATACGGATGAATTCACTTCGGACTACGGCAAGAAATAGGATATCATAGGCTTTGATTTTACCAAAAAAAAAAATATCATGTGGCTTCTCCATTGATCTCATCATGATGTAACCATCAAACAAAACAATTGATATGATGATGGAAATTGTTAAATGAAAAAGAAAATTTAATGAAGAATCAAAGTTTTGGTATTAGTTAACATAAACCACGCACAAAAAACGAAAACCACTGCTCCCTTTTTTTTTTTTTTTTTTTTTTTTCTAAAATACAATAACTTTATTAGGGTTTAAGATAATTTATAATTCGTAAATAAGAGTTCTACTGGACATAAAATAGGAATTAAAAATTATTTTATTTATTTTTCCATAAAATATATTTTATAAAATCGTAAAATATCTGGGTATTACACTCTACCCTCCTTAAAACAAGTTTCGTCCTCGAAACTTAAAAAAGAGAATTTTAGGGTATTACATCAGTGGCGTTGAACTTATGTGGAAGAAGTTCCTTGTCCAGCGAGACCCCTTGTGAACTCATGCCCTGAAATTTATAGTCACTAGATAGCTTGCTCAAACTCTCTTTCATGAGGTTCATTTGTTGTTGCTTCACGGGATCATCGATCTTGAGTGTGAGTAGCTTCAGTGTCTCAGTCACGTTAGTCAATTGACTTCTAAGTTCATTAACTTCCTCTTGAGTTGCCATTATCTTCTTAGCCTTCCTCTTTTGACGAATCGATTTATCAAAAAGTGAGACTTGAACAAAGAGGTTGTCCTTGATAAATCTCCCTTCTCTCCTCGACCAAGTACTGTGGAAAAGGAATTTGGGGATATTCATTATTAATTATTTGACTCAAACTTTATTCAACATGCAATGGATGGAGGAAGTGAAGAAAGATGGAAGAATGTGAAGAAGATTTAGGTGGAGGGATATGAAGAATTAGGAATAGAATGTACCCCCCAACTCAAATGACGGAAAAAACCGACTCATGCATGGACCTAATACATGGTCATGGTGATGTACTCAAAGTGTGTGCTAAGACTAGTGAGTGTAGGTGATATGTTAAGACTCGTTTCATGACCATGTGGCTAGACTATGTGACTAGACTCGATTAAAGACTAAGTTAAGACTTCACGTATATGCATTAAACTGGACAGACTGTGGTATTTTAGTCATAACTTTTGATCTGTGACTCTGATTTAGATGAAACCAACGCCAAATTAAAGATAAAACTCAGGGCTACAGATCCATAGGTTGTACGACTCGTAGTTCTTTCTAAAACTCCATCTATGACGAAAACAAGTTGACGTTTGTGCAGTATACGGGAATAAAAATCCGGGTTGACTTAAAGGAACTATGACTCGATTTTAGGTATACTTATTAGCTCTAACTATTTAATTAATTAATTAAATAAAGTCCTTTAGTCATTAATTAGTTTATTTAGTCTTAACACAAGTCAAACAAACGGTTAGGAAAAATCACATCGAGTATGCACAACAAATAATGCACAATTAGTCAAGTAGGCACAATATGATGCAATGCGTTTGCAACCTAACCATGGCTCTAGTTCTCTAAAGTTCGGGATATGGTTTAGTCAATAGAGGGTCCATGGTTAATTTTCCGGATGCACCGCGCGGAAGCCTAACCGTGAAGGGTTGGCGCGAGTGGATGGGACACCGCGAGCTTTAGAAAAACTCGCTTCCATGGTTTGGTGAATTCAACATTCTCAGATGTACCCTTTGTTTCACGGAGCGTTCAATCGGGTAGATGGAGCATGAATTCCCAGAGGGTTATGTCCATATGTAGAACACATATGGGTTTCAGAAAAGTGAGAAAAAATTCAATAAGGAAGTAGGATCGAGCAAACAATACGAAAAACCGGTCGAAATTAGAACGCATATTTCTGGCTCGGTATTGGGGGAAATTGGCGCCAGCAATCAGAGACTAGCGCCAGCTTTTAACTGTAGCGCCTGGCGCCAATACTGGCGTCTGGCGCTACGGCTAAAATGCTGGCGCCAAGCTCTGGCCTCTGGCGCTACTTCCCACATGCCTCAGCAGCTTTCTGTGCTCGATAAAATTTTCCAGTTTCGCGTGGTGTTATTTCGGTCCTAGTTATGAAAGATATTTCTCAAATTTCCTACGTGTAAAATCCTATGTTTTTAACTCATTACGGATGGTCTTTCCGATGAGATCTTTTTTATGCATATGACAATAATGTTAATCAAAATTACGCACATGAAATACTTAGAACGTTTCGAGTCTCATCCACTCATTCTAAATCATTGCCGAAACAAATTCAGGAATTAAAATAGAAATCCTCCCCAGTGGAGTCGCCAAAAACTGTAGGGAATAATTTCAAGCTTTAATCCCACTAGCTTGAACCCCACTGTGATCATACACTAAAGTACGGTGGCATCCAAAAGGGAAGAAGATAGAGCAAAAGAGTCGCCAACAAGTTTTAAGGAACTTGTAAACCGTTCATAGGATGAAGGTTACACCCCTTAATGATCCAAGAGATCGTCAACTCCATAAGGTCTAGAACCAAATAAGGGTTCGGGGATGAAGGTACAAATCCAACCTAAAAGAGATTGAACCTGCCCTAATAATAGGCCTCTACTTTATTCTGATCGTATTCATGTGCGCTTTCTGATTAACATGCAATCAATAGGTTAACCCTAAACCTGTTTATCTATGTTGGTTGAATATTAATGCACAAATAAATCTATTATTGGCGATCACTTGAATTATAATCAAATTAACCCTAAACAAGATTATTAATTATCTTATTAAGCGTGATTACAAGTAGCAATTCCCTTTAAACATGCATAAAAAGGTGTGATCAAGCAATAACAATAAATAATATATCATCAAGCAACATAATAATAATAAAAAATAATAATTATAATCATCACAAATATAATTAAGAATAATCATCATGATAACACCCATATTAATCATAATAATAATTATTATAGCGATAACAAAATTATAATCATAATCATCATCAAAATAATAATAATCATAAATTATAACAATTATAATCATAATCATGTTCATGTTAATATTAAAGCATAATAAAAATAGCAAGATCCTAGGCATGATACTAACAAGATTAATAACAAACCCTAGCATGTCACTAAGTAATAAAAATCTAATCTTTAACCCTAACATGATACTAACATGAATAAATATTAGGAAGAACATAGGAAGCATCGCAGGAATCATAATAAGCATATTTGATTTTATAACTTTTCCCCTAAACATGATACTAGGAATATCATAATAACAATATAAACATGATTTCTACATCATAATATCAATTAAAACCATTACAGCACTTACTTTGATGCCTCGTACCTCATTCTAATAACAAAATACACACGTTAGTAACTTCAAGGAAAATAATAAACAAACAATTAAATTAAATAATTGAAAGAGAGATTTGGGACCAAACCCTCAGAAATTAAACCTTTCACGTCTAGGGCGAATGCAACTTCGAATATGGCTAGGTGTTTCTAGATCTTGCGAATGCGGAATTTTGTATTTGAGAAAAAAAAGAAAGAATTAAGAGAGAATTAGAGAGAATTGATGATGAATGAAAACTGATTGTAGGTGAATGATCGTGAGAATTGGTGAATGAAAACGGAGTTTTTAATACGTTATTTATAGAGAAAATCAGCCAAAAATATAAAATAAACAAAACAGAGTCTAACGCACAAAAAAACAGAGTTGGCGCACGTAAAACAGAGCTGACGCCAGCACCAGCTTATTGGCGCCAGGCGCCAATGGCTAGCACCAGGCGCCAAGCCTGATTCCAGGCGCAAATGCCTGGAGTCAGGCGCCAGGCCTGTTTTTAACGCGTTTTCGAAAATCAGATAAGTTTGCCGTACTGGAGGATAAAATTGTATCTTTTCCTCGAAAGTGATATTTGATTTTAATTAAAACTCTGAAAAGTCAACAAAAGTCAATTTATCAATGCTAATTGAATTAGGAATGGAAAGAACCTTGTAGAAGAATCTAGAAGACTAAAACCATTCCTAATTGCATTAGGAATGATAAATCATATTAGGCCCTCCCCTAGATCATTGGGCCGTACATAAAGCTCAAAACGGGTCCAGTTTAATAAATTGGCCATAACTTCCTCAATATTCATCGGAATTGGGCTTATAATATATCGTTGAAAAGGTCTTTGCAAGCCCCATCCAACTACACTACTATTGGACCCATATCATTGACCAACCAAACAGGATTGGCTGTTTTCTTAAAATAAGTTTTCAAAATCAGAGAGAAAAGAAAAGAAATTAAAACTTTCCGCAACACTAGACTTTCCACACTTTCACTTCATTCGATTATGATTCGACGTGAAAGGTACTCATCACTGGGTTTGGTTTTAGGGAGACACAAATGGGTGTCTACACCTATGCTAGAGGAAAATTGTTGCTATATTGATGTAATTGATATAATGGATGATATTTGTGATGATAGCTTGCCACAGGTTCTTGCGAATGATCCCTTAGAGGAAGTTCTCTGCGGGAATTTATCTAGCGACAATGCAAGCGGTTGGGGTAATGAGGTACAAAATATTGAAAAGGCTCTTTCCTTAGAAGAGTTAAGCCCCGAGGAAACATTGAAGGTAGTAAATTTAGTTCAGGAATCAAAACCTGCAGAGGTCAAGAAACCTGAGCTAAAACCTTTCCCTTCCCATTTAAAATATATTTTCCTTGATGAACAGGAACTACACCCCGTGATCATCAGTACTGCACTTACTGACCTACAAACTTCCCAACTTCTAGGGGTTCTCAAAACCCATAAGAAGGCTATAGGGTACAGTAATGTTGATCTCAAGGGTATTAGCCCTGACTTTTGTATGCATAGGATACATCTAGAGGAAAATTACAAGCCCTGCATTTAACCCCAACGAAGATTAAATCCCAATATGCAGGAAGTAGCAAAGAAGGAGGTTATGAAATTTCTTGATGCAGGTATTATCTATCCAATTTCTGACTCCAAATGGGTAAGTCCTGTACAGGTAGTACCAAAGAAAGGTGGGATGACTATGATAACCAATGAAAAAAATGAATTAATTCCCACTAGAACTGTAACAGGGTGGCGTATGTGCATCGATTATCGTAGATTAAATATCGCCACAAAAAAGGACCACTTTCCTATCCCCTTTATAGATCAAATGCTTGAGAGGTTAGCCAATCATAAATTCTTTTGCTATTTGGATGGGTATTCGGGATTTTTCCAAATTCCGATTCACCCTGAAGATCAGGAAAAGACTACTTTTACATGCCCTTATGGTACTTTTGCATATCGTAAAATGCCCTTTTGGTTTATGTAATGCACCCGCTACCTTTCAATGTTGTATGATGGGCATTTTTTTTTATTTCATAGAGTCTATTATGGAGGTCTTTATGGATGATTTTAGCGTATATGGTTCTTCATTTGATTCATGTTTAATTAATCTCGCTAAAATTTTGAAAAGATGTGAAGAGTGCAACTTAGTTCTTAATTGGAAAAAATGTCACTTTATGGTGACAGAGGGAGTAGTCCTAGGTCATATTGTATCTGAAAAGGGCATACAAGTAGACAAAGCTAAAATATCAGTGATTGAGAAATTACCTCCCCCAGTTAATGTTAAGGGAGTTAGAAGTTTCTTGGGTCATGCGGGTTTTTATCGCCGTTTTATCAAAGATTTTTCTAAAATTGCTAAACCACTGACACAACTTTTGCTCAAGGATGCCCCATTTATTTTTACTGACGAGTGTCTTGAGGCTTTCAACAGGATTAAGCAGGCTTTGATATCGGCACCCATCATATGTGCTCCCGATTGGAACCTTCCTTTCGAGATCATGTGTGATGCAAGTGACTTTGCGCTAGGAGCCGTGCTCGGACAGAGGAAGGACAAAGTTTTGCATGCTATTTATTATGCTAGCAAAAATTTGGATGAAGCCCAAGTCAATTATGCCACTACAGAAAAGGAGTTTCTTGCTGTTATTTATGCTTTAGAAAAATTTAGATCATATCTTGTCGGTTCTAAAGTTATTGTTTTTACTGATCATGCAGCATTGAAATATTTGATAGCTAAGGCGGAATCAAAGCCAAGGCTACTCCGGTGGGTTCTCTTGCTCAAAGATTTCAACATAGAAATAAAAGATAAAAAGGGATCAGAGAACGTAGTAGCAGACCACTTGTCACGTATCAGGTATGATGAGGGTAAGGATTCTTTACCTATAGATGATTCTTTCCCTGATGACAACCTATATGTAGTTGTAGAGCAACACCCATGGTATGCAGATTTTGCTAATTATTTAGTGGGTGGTACTATACCTCCTGACTTGTCCTACCAACAGAAAAAGAAATTCCTTTCTGATGTTAAACATTATTTTTGGGATGATCCTTTTTTATTTCGTGAGTGTGCAGATGGATTATTTCGCAGGTGTGTTCCCGAATGGGATGCTCATGGCGTTCTTACCGCCTGTCATACCTCACCTTATGGAGGACATCACGGCCCCACTAAAACGGTGGCTAAGATTAGTGAGTCAGGCTTCTATTGGCCTACTATGTTCAAGGATGCTAACACTTTTGTGCAGGCTTGTGACTCTTGCCAGAGGACTGGCAACATTTTGCGGAGGCATGAGATGCCCCAAACCGGAATTCTTGAAGTAGAAATATTCGATGTTTGGGGTATTGATTACATGGGGCCGTTCCCATCTTCCAATGGGAATTGCTACATACTTGTAGCCGTCGATTATGTGTCTAAGTGGGTTAAGGCCATAGCTTCACCAACAAACGATGCCAAGGTAGTCACCAAGCTCTTCAAGAAGACCATATTTCCGAGGTTTGGCGTTCCACGGGCTATCATTAGTGATGGAGGTACCCACTTCCATGAAAGACAACTAGATAACCTCCTTAAGAAGTATGACGTATATCACAGAACCGGGCTTAGTTACCACCCTCAAACTAGTGGTCAAGTTGAGGTCTCTAATAGGGAAATCAAGGCGATCCTAGAAAAGGTAGTAGCCAAGTCAAGGAAAGATTGGAGCATGAACATCGATGACACACTTTGGGCATACCGAACAACATTCAAGACACCAATTGGTACTTCACCTTATAGATTAGTTTACGGTAAGGCATATCATCTTCCCGTGGAATTGGAGTACAAAGCTTTTTGGGCGATCAAGGAGCTTAACATGGACTCTATGGTCGCGGGTAAGAAAAGACTCCTCCAACTCAATGAGTTAGATGAGTTTAGATTGTCAGCATATGATAGTGCGCGAATCTACAAGGAGAAGACCAAAAAGTGGCATGACAAGAGGATCTTACCAAGAGAGTTTGCACCAGGTGATAAGGTTCTTCTCTTCAATTCTAGATTAGAAGATTTTCCCAGGAAAGTTGAAGTCTAGGTGGTCCGGTCCCTTCACTGTCGCAAGGGTGAACAAATTTGGCTCGGTAGAGTTGGTCAATGACAAAGGTGAAGAGTTTAAGGTAAATGGCCAACGACTGAAGGTGTATCATGAGGGCGCTACTAGTAGAGATGTGGAGGAAACCTTCCTAACTCCACTTCCAACCTGAGCATCAAGGTGGTAAGAGGGTCATGCGGGACCTAGATAAACCAGCGCTTTGCGGGAGGCAACCCGTATTTCTTGCTCTCTAGACTAGTTTTCCTTTTTATTTATTTATTTTTATTTTTATTTTTGAGAGGCGAGGAGAGCGAAATTTTACCGTTTATAAGTGTTTTTGTACAGGTATAGGTTTAAGAGGTCGAAAGACTTAGAAAAATTTGAAGACGAAGAAAAGCTAAGGAAATCAGACCGGGCACGGGCCCGATCGGGCGGAGCTCGCCCGATCGGGCGCGCAAGCAAGGCAAATTCCAGCCTTAATTTCGCCCGATCGGGCGTGGCTGCCCGATCGGGCGCGCAAGGAGAGCTGGAAAGTCGATCAAATTTCGCCCGATCGGGCGCGCAAGTGCGGTTAGACAGTCGAGCAAATTTCGCCCGATCGGGCGCAAATCGAGTGAAGGAAAAGATATGTCGGGCGAAGCTCGCCCGATCGGGCGCGCAACTATGATTCTGGAAATTCAGATTATCCGCCCGATCGGGCGAAGCTTGCCCGATCGGGCGCGCCTATTTTGGCCGTCCCCTTATATTTTTCCTCTTCTTTCTTTCCTCACTTTCTTCTTATTTCATCTTCTTCTCCATTACTTTCTCTCTCTAAAACCTCCATTTTTACATCTTCAAACTCACTTATTTTTCAAGATGTTCTCCAATCCTTCCATCAAAACTCAAAATTTTTTACATATTTTTAATCCTTTCATCTTTCTCTACAATCTACACCCACTTTCTACCATTTTCTCTCAATTTTCTCTAAACCCTAAGAGAGAGAAACCATTCAATTCCTACACTTTCTAATCTCAATGGCTTTCAAGAGATCAAGAACGGTAAGGGGGGAAATCTCAAGGCAACAAGAGGCGAGAATCGACCCGGATTTGCAAATTCCGGGATGGGAGAGGGTGGTCATCACCACCCAAGAGCAAAAACAGAGGATGCTCAACCTCATTACGAGGCAGGTAATTCCCACTCGTTTCATTCATCACCCTACCCTTATTAGATTAGGAATTGATAAGCATGTAGAAAAATTATTCAAGGGATTTGGCATGAGAGGTTTCTTTAACATGCATTACGATACTTATGATTATTTAACCTTAGAATTCGTTTCTAGTTTTAATGTCATAAAATCAAATGCTTTAATTTCTCATGTTCAATTTCGATTATTCAATAATGATGTTAGATTGACATTGAAAGAATTTGGTAAACTTTTTGAGTTGAAATCGGATAGGCCCCTTGAACCGCCCCAAGACAACATTGCCGTTGTCTATCAATCCCTTAAGGGGGATCCTAATTTGAACCTCCAACATGCTAAAGGCACTTGGATACAACATCCCGTGCCAAAGATTTGGCAACGGTTTGTTGGCCTTACCATTTTTGGAAGGCATGAACCCGCCAATGTTAGGCGGGATAAGCTTGAATTACTAGGGTCATACATGATCCCTAGGAGTGAAAAGCTCAATATAGTCCATAAAATGGCCAACCACTTCCAACGGGTGGCCAATGCGGCCGAGGCGGGTAGGTTTAGGGTACCTATTTACTTTGGTGGCCTAGTTACACATATAGCGGTCAAACACCTTAGCTTTGTCTCTAACGATGACAGTAAGGTAGCCGACCCAACTATAATGGACCTACCCTATCTAGGTGGCCTTAATTGGATTAATGTCATGGGAGGGGAGACTTGGTGGGTGATTCACCGGGAATCGGGTAGGAGGGATAATGCTTTCACTTTACCCCACCCCACCTTGACCAAATTTGAGAAGGGGAAGCCTTCTTACACTTTCGAGCTTAACGGTCAAGGTGAGGTGCAACCACCTCACCCTTCACCTCAACCCCATCACTCTCCCATTGACCACTCACCTCCTCACCATTCACCACATTATCAACCACCTCCACCCTTTACATACGATATTCCCACTTCCTCTACCAACTACAACATAGACCCCAACGCCCCTTATGACTTCTCGGCTTTTAGGAGCCAATTAGATAGGATTGAGATGGGGCAAGGGCGAGTTGAGGGTATGGTTAGAGATTTGGATACTAGAGTAGGGTCTCTAGATAGAAGGGTAGGGTATGTGGAGAGGAACCTAGGGAGGGGTTTATACCCCATGTATGATGACTACGCCCGTCGGGGGCTATTCCCCCCGATTCACTTGTCCCTGATTGGTTCCAATATCCGCAAGGTGGATATACGAACCCAAGTGCCTTTGGTACCTACGTCGACTACTCATCGGTCCATGGTTATGGGACCGATGTACCTTTTGGTGGGCTTGGGGGGAATGTGGACCCTTGCAGGTGGTTCGGGTTATGGAGGTGGTGGCTCTAGCCGTGGAGGAGCCGGTTCTAGCCATGGAGGGGGCTATTCGAGGATGGATGAGGATGAGGAGTAGGCTCCACTCCCAAGTCAATGAGGGCATTGCTTGATTTGGCTTGGGGGGGTGTTCTTCACTTGGTAATTCTCTTCCTTTTCTCTTTTTATTTTCTTTCCTAGTGTAGTTTTTATTTCTTTCTTATATATGAAAAATAAAAAAAAATTGAAAAATAAAAATCAAAAATACGTTCCAATGAATTATGAATCATACTTCCCCGTGCCCCATACTTGACAAAATTTATTTTGATTCTTGGTTATTGATAATGAGCATTGTGGATTTGTTGGTCATGATTTGAAGTTTAATTGCTTGGATTCCTAAACAAGAGTCAATTTTGCCAACTATTTGTGAATATAGTGCTTGACTAGTTGATTTGGTTAGGAAATGTGTGATAGTTCCATAATTCCTGGTATGTCAATGAATTTGAGTATTGATTTGTAACTATGAGTAGTGTTTCATGACTTATTATTATGCACATGAGGAGGACGAAGGCGTTCATTCTTTTAGGTAGCCTTCAGAGTATTAGATACATTTGTTCCCTTCTTGTTACCCATGTTGTTGCTTGTGCCCTTTTATTGTTTATTTAGCTACATTACAAGCCTATATGAGCCCCATCGGTTACTAGTCCCAAGCTTGGCTTGGGGGAGCTATTAGTTGGTGAGGTGAGGGAGTTGTGGTGTGCATATTATTTGCACAATGTGGGAATAAAAGAAGAGTTATTGTTCTTTGATTTTTGATTGGAAAATATTGATATTGTGTTTCAAAGTTGAATTTTCCAATATGAGTTAAAAAAGAAAAAAAAAGAGCAAAATAAAAATTTATTAATGCTCAAATGGTCTATTTGAAGGTTGTTCAAAGAAAAAAAAGAAGAAGGAAAAAATTCAAGTAGAAAAAAAAAGAATGAATTCAAAGTTTGTTTTTCACTTAAAGTTCTACATTATCATATTTTTATGAGTGATTATTGTAAGTGTTGGGATTGTTTATGATGATTAAAGTTGTATTTGGTGGTTTTTGTTGGAGTTAGTTATGTTGATGGAGATGTATGATCATCAATTATTTTGATCATGGGTTTATTAGGATTTGGTTCCCTTAATGCATAGCTTTTCTCTCACATAATCCCAAATTTATCCTACCTTTACCCTAGCCTTACATTACAAGCTTTAAAGACCTTCCGACCTTGTGCATAGAAGTTATGTGAATATGAAAGTGTTGTTTACCAATGCAAGTTATGACTTGGCATATTTCGAGTCGACTAGTAAGATGAGCGTTCATTGTTTTTATATACACGAGAGTGTGAGTTGGGAGGGCATTGTTCACAATAAAGGGGTTGGTTGGAGAGCGATCGAGTACATCTTTTACTCGTCACATAAATGAGAGTTGAGTGTGTGAGCACTAGTCTTGAATTCTATATGCTCTTGTGGTTTGCTCTACTTGACAATTGTTGGGGAGGAAGGGTGATTAGATGAATATGATTGATTGATGTTGAAGCATGTTCATTAGATTTGCCTTGAATCGTTGGTGCTTGATTTGATTATTGGGGTGAAGTATGTTTTATATGTTCATTGATGAGCTCTTTTCTTAGGGACAAGCAAAGGTTTGGCTTGGGGGAGTTTGATATGTCCATTTTATATAGTGTTTTACCCCCGTCCCTTGGTCGTTATTAGTAGTGTTTTTGGCTCTTTCGGGCCACTTTTATTACTAATTTGTGTGTTCTAGTGTTTTCGTAGTTTTAGTTGTATTTTACAGGAAATTGCACTCTTGATGCATTTTCCCGGGTTTTCATGGAGCGACTACGGAAATTAGAGGAGCACGACCATATTTTGGAGCCCGGATCGGTGAGAGCCGGTGATTAAGGGCTCGGTAATTGGGATTCCGAGGCATTTGGACCAAGTATTCAAGACCCGAGGAGGAAATCCGGATTGGGCCGAGAAATCAAGCCCAATCGAAGTCCAAGCCTCAAAGTGAAGCAATCGCCCGATCGGGCAACCTCTAGCACGATCGGGCGCGGCAAGGCTTTGTTGCTGAGCGTGCTATATCGCGCCTGATCGTGCGAGCCTCTAGCACGATCGGGCGACGCTGATGGGAAGGAACGCGAAGAAAAAGGCGCGCCCGATCGGGCGGCCCTACGCTCGATCGGGCGCGCGTTTTTTAGAGACCTAATTAGTTTAGCCTTAATTTTTGTTTTAGAAAACGTTTTAAGTACGATTTTGTACGGATTTTTAGATTACCTTCTTTCTTAGACTTTCTCTCTCTACTTAGAATTTTTCTCTCTCTTAAAATTCTCTCTCAACTTTTGTTCTTAATTATTCCATTAATTCCAGATTTCTTTTTGGTAACAATTTCTTCCCTTTTAATTTCAGCTATTTTACTTGCTTCTTTGATTATGCCTTTATTTTATTATTTGATTAGTTTAGTTATGATGATGCGTGAGTAGTTTCATTCTAGGGTTTATGGGGATTCATAATTAATATGAAGGGATAGTTTGTTATTATTGATTATTGATATTGCATGATAATTTCTTATTGAATTGTTTTAATTCTTTGCAATTAGATTATGAATCGAGCAGATGTAATTTGATTGTGAATGTTTAGCAATATTGAATTGATGAATCGAGCAGATGTTAATTTAATATTAAAGGATATTTTCAATAGGAACTTAGATCTAGTAAATTGCGAGAGCTTGTTAGATCCATGTTGATTAATAAATTGCGAAACCCTGTTAATCATGTTATTTGTGCTTTGTTAATTATTAATTACTTCGTTCTATCCCGGAATATCAATTGTTGGTGAAACTGTGACCCTAGGCTTCCTTATTATTGTTTCTTTTCTCCCTAAATTTATTCTTCGTAGTATAGAATTTATTCTTAAAAATATTGGTTACTTAGATAATTTAGACTATAATAATTAATTAGGAGTGAAAAGATCTGTTTCCCTGTGGAGTTCGACCCTACTTCCCTATCTACTTTAGTTAGAGGACTTAGGAATTACTTTTGATTAGGGGATACGACTTTACCCTGTCAACTATAAGTAGTGTTTTACGACTCATTATTATGCACATTGAGGATGACGAAGGCGTTGTTCTTTTAGGTGGCCTTCACACGATATTAGATACATTTGTTTCCTTCTTTCTACCCATGTTGTTGCCATGACCTTTTTGTTGTTTATTAGCCACATTACAAGCCAATTTTTCCCCATTGGTTACTAGTCCCAAGCTTAGCTTGGGGGAGCTATTAGTGAGTGAGGTGAGAGAGTTTGTAGTGTGCTCATTATTTGCACAATTGGGTGGTGTTAAGAAGTTGTAATTGTTTTTCATTAGGGTTTATTTTTGATGATTTGAGAGTTGCATTTCTTGTGAAAAAAATAAAGTATGATGAAAAAAAAAAAAATTGAACTTCAAGGAAAAAAAAGTGAAAAGAAAAAAAAAAAGTGAACTTCAAAAAGAAAAAAAAAAAGAAAAAAATTGTTTAATGATTCAAATGTTTTAAGTGAAGGTTGATCAGAAGAAAAAAAATGAGTTTCAATAAGAAAAATCTAGTTGAAGAGTTCAAAGTTTGTTTATTCACTCAAGTTCTACTTTGTTATATTTTTATGAGTGTAATTGTAAGTGTTGGAAATTTTTGATATGATTGGATTTATGTTTGGTGAATTTTTGGTGGAGTTGAGTTATGTTGGAGATGATCGGTCATTATTTATTTTTGGTCTTGGTTTTGTTAGGATTTTAGCTCCCTTAAGCATTGCTTTTCTCTCACATTTTCCTAAATTTATCCTACCTCTTACCCTAACCTTACATTACAAGCTTTAAAGACCTTCCGACCTTTGTGCATAGAGTTGTGTGAATGTGAAAGTAGTTACTTATTGTAGGGAATATTTTCAAGCTTTAATCCCACTAGCTTGAACCCCACTGTGATCATACACTAAAGTACGGTGGCGTCCAAAAGGGAAGAAGATAGAGCAAAAGAGTCGCCAACAAGTTTTAGGAACTTGTAAACCATTCACGAGGTGAAGGTTACACCCCTTAACGATCCAAGAGATCGTCAACTCCATAAGGTCTAGAACCAAATAAGGGTTCAGGGATGAAGGTACAAATCCAACCTAAAAGAGATTGAACCTGTCCTAATAATAGGCCTCTACTTTATTCTGATCGTATTCATGTGCGCTTTTTGATTAACATGCAATCACTAGGATTAACCCTAAACCTGTTTATCTATGTTGGTTGAATATTAATGCACAAATAAACTATTATTGGCGATCACTTGAATTATAATCATATTAACCCTAACAAGATTATTAATTATCTTATTAAGCGTGATTACAAGTACCAAATTCCCTTTAAACATGCATAAAAGGTGTGATCAAGCAATAACAATAAATATCAAGTAACATAATAATAATCATAATCACGACAATAAAATTATAATCATCATAATAATAATCATCATAAATAAATTAATAATATTCATAATCATCATAAATTATAACAATTATAATCATAATCATGTTCATGTTAAAATTAAAGCATAATAATAATAGCAAGATCCTAGGCATGATACTAACAAGATTAATAACAAACCCTAGCATGTCACTAAGCAAATCAAATCTTTAGCCCTAACATGATACTAACAATCATAAATATTAGAAAGAATATAGGAAGCATCGCAACAATCATATTCAATATTAAAATTACCCTAGACATGATACTAGGAATATCATAATAACAATATAAACATGATTTCTACATCATAATATCAATTAAAACCATTAAAGCACTTACTTTGATGCCTTGTATCTCTTTCTAATAACAAAATACACACGTTAGTAACTTCAAGGAAAATAATAAACAAACAATCAAATTAAATAATTGAAATAGAGATTTGGGACCAAACTCTCAGAAATTAAACCTTTCACGTCTAGGGCGAAGGCAACTTCGACTATGGCTATGTGTTTCTAAGTCCCGCGAATACGGAATTTTGTATGAAAAAGCAAAGTTAGAATTAAGAGAGAGAGAGAGAATTAGAAAACCGATTGTAGATGAATGATCGTGAGAATTGGTGAATGAAAACGGAGTTTTTAAAACGTTATTTATAGAGAAATCAACCAAAAAGATAAAATATCAAAATAGAGCACTTGGCGCACGCAAAACGAGGTTGGCGTACGCAAAACAGATCTGGCGCCAGCACCAGCTAATTGGCGCCAGGCGCCAATGGCTAGAACCAGGCGCCAATAGCTGGCGCCAGGCCTGGTTCCAGGCGCTGATTTCAGAAATTCACGCATTTTTGTTTTTATCATATCTTTTGATCCGTAAGTCCAAATAAGTCATATAATATGTCGTTGGAAAGCTCTTAAAGTCTACTTTCCAACCCAGTTAAAATCAGATTAAAATATTTTGTAGATAAAAAGACATGGCTATAATAGTGGAAGGGTTTCAGTTTTGGATAGAGTTTCATGTCTCATTCATATCTTTTTCGTTATAACTCGGATTTAATATTATAATATATCATTGGAAAGATAATTTCAAGATCTATCCAACCATATAAAATTTGGATAAATATTATGAGGCACGAAAATAAAATCTGAATATATTCCACTTCGTACAAAACAAGGATTCTTAAAAGGAGTAGTTTTATTCAATTTCAAACTCTTTAAAACATTATTATCAATCCTAACTCCGTTAGGATTTAAAAGAACCTTCTAGAGTATTCTAAAAGACTATAATAAATCCTAATAGCTTTAGGAATGATATTTAATAATAGGCCCTCCTCTAGATCATTGGGCCGCATATAAAAACCAAATCGGGCCCAGTTTAGTATTTTGGCCATAACTTCCTCGATATTCATCGGAATTGGGCTTATAATATATCGTTGGAAAGGTCTTTTCAAACCCCATCCAACTACACCATTATTGGATCCTTATCATGGATCAACCAAACTGGATTGACTATTTTCTTAAAATAAGTTTTCAAAAACAGAGAGAAGAGAAAAGAATTAAAACTATCCGCAACACTAAACTTTCCACACTTTCACTTCATTCGATTATGATTCGACGTGAAAGGTACTCATTACTGGGTTTGGTTTTGGGGAGACACAAATGGGTGTCTACAGAAGCCCCCACTTTGACTGAGTTTGGAGAAACGCAAGTTTCGAAAACGAAAGTCAAAGTATCGATAGGGACGGAGAATGACTCAGAACGTTCTGCGATCCTTAATCATTCTTGTAACGCCGGCAAAACTAGCATTAGTTAAACAGATAAAAGAGTTAAGAAACGCGTATCTTGCACCGTTGAGCACACGTCTCTGAAAGTAACCGATTTATTTTGATGACCTCCTGCAAGCTAGAGAATGCCATCCCGCTTGAAAACCGCTACACCTGTAACTGCTTCCAAATTTGGAAGATTGCTTCGCCTGAAACGATCCTCCTCCGCTATGATAATATTCCACGTCCAAGGGAATACCATCGAAGATTGCTTCTCTTGAAACAATCCTCATCCGCATTGATAATATTCCACATCCAAGGGAATACTATCGAAGATTATTTCTCTTGAAATCACCTTCAATTGCTTTTTGACAACCTTCCACAATCTATGGAACGCCATCTTGCTGCTTGTTTTGACGATCTTCCGCAATCTAGGGAACGCCGTCGATCAATGTTGCTACATCTTGAGCCTTTCCTTGAATCATAGTGACAACCTTTCCAATCATAGCAAAAGTCGTCGAAGACCGCCCATCTCGTGCTATCTTCTCAAATCTTGGTGACAACCTCCACAATCTTAGCGAACGCCGTCGAAGACCGCCCATCTCGTGCTATCTTGTCAAATCTTGGGTGACAACCTCCACAATCTTAGTGAATACCGTCGAAGACCGCCCATCTCGTGCTATCTTCTCAAATCTTTAGTGACAACCTCCACAATCTTAGCGAACGCTGTCGAAAATAACTTTACTTGAAGTCATCCTCAGTTGTTGCAATAATATTCCGAAGAAAATTACCGAAGACCAACACTTGTCGATCCTTAAAGCTTGCTTGAACTTTGCTTCCGCTAAAACCAGTATGTCGTCGCTTTCGTTGCTTTGAACCTATACGTCGGTGCCTTTTTTGCTTTTGAGCCAATGCTTAGGCGCTTTAAGCTAAGTGAGACGATCTTTCATCAGGTCGATCACCTATTTGCGGTTGTAATCAAATTGACTACTCAATCATGTCAAATTGCTTATAGGGGCTAACTGGCGTACTAAGGAACCCGAAATTGCTGTATGAGGTCAAAATCACCTTCTGAGAGGCTTCGAGATTTGTCGCTGCTAAGATATCTCTAGAGTAGGGTCTTCCCTATTCTGCCGCACCTGTATTTATTTTTGACTATAGAACTTTGCCAATCTCTTTAATTATCTTAGGGTTGACCTAAGGTTTAGCGTTGCTTGACTCAATAGCTTGACACGACTCAAGGTATAAACTTGACTCATTGTGATTGACTGACTCGAGGTTGACTCGACTCAAACTATTTGACACATGTGTTAGACTCAAATCAAGGTGATGTGACACGAGATGACTCAATGTGTACATGACTTGTGTGTGCATCGTAATGTGATCGTGCGACTCGAAAATGCAAAAAAGCAAAAATCAAAAATTAAAAATTTTCTGTCATTTTTGTGGAGGGTACCGACTTTCTCCCGAAAAGGAAAGACGCGAAAAAGAATCGAAGTTTATGAAGGTGCATGTTGAATGAGCTTAGTCAAATGTTGTTTGATACTATCTCTCAAGGTTCAAGGATTAACCCATCCTAGGCTATCTCAATTGTTGACTTCATGATGAAAGTATTTGGGTAACTTAGGCACGGAGGCTAAGCACTTCATACTTCGATGCAATGATGATTATGAGTGATGAGTGATGTGATAAGGCATGCTTCGGCGTTATGTTAAGATTTCATGACAAAGGGTTCCTAAGGGAAGTATATTTGGTCATGTATCTGTGATGTGTGTGATAGTGACACTAAAGCTAGGCCGCAAGAGCTAAGTGTGTGGAAAGATATTATTTTTAGAAGAGTCAAATGATGGTGACTCTTAGTCTAGGTAAGCTAATGATGTAAGGATCAAGCCCCCAAGTCTAGCTCTAAGTGAATAGGGATGAACATTGGAGATCCCTTGATATGATCATGGTTTAAGTTTGTGAATGTGAATATGAATGCATGTTTATTACGGCCGCACCTCGATGTGAGGTTGCCTACGTATCTGTTAGGAATCAGGCCGAATGTAGCTCTAGCCGAACCTCGCACAAGTGTGTATACCTCAAAAAGGTCTTTTTAAGGGTTGTAACGTGGTTAGGCTAAAGGTTTGAAGAAGAAGGGGATAAAGGCTCGAGACCCTAGCTAAGCGCCCAAGGTGTGCAACCTCGCTTTCGAATCTTTATATTTTTATGCTTGAGTTTCTACTCTTTTTTAGCTCTCTTTTATCTTTTGCTTTAGCATCTATTTTATTTTTATAAGCGTGGGCAATCCTGATCATACGGTCTATCACTCACTTGGCATTCATGTTTCTCAGGCACGGTACCGAGCACTCGATAAGAGACGCAAATCTGAGACGTGTTAATATCAAAGATATTTTCATATCAAAGACATTGGAACACTTGCCCTTTTGTACACTTTTATTTATTTTTTTGCTTTTGCTTATTTTTGCTATTTTAATCTTTTGAATTTACTCAAGCCTTCTTTAGAATTGCATAAGTTACACACCATCCCATCCCAAGGTTAGGTAGATGTAGGTTGAAAAAAATGAAGGGTCTATCGTTAAACAAGGCTCAAAGTGGTTTATGAAGAAAGGATTGTATAGGTGAAAGGAGATATGATGTGGCTACAAGGGGTGCCTCAAATCATTGGTATACCTTGTGCTTAGTTCGATTTTTTTTTTTTTTTTTTTTTTTTTTTTTTTTTTTTTTTGGTTTAATGCAATGTATGAAATGATCATATATAAGGAAATAAATGCTCATTTTATTAAAAAAAGAAAAGAGAGAATCTACAAAATTAATCTAAGAGAAAAGAAAAGGTGTCTATGCTAGACTTATTGGGGAAGGACTAAATAAAAAAGAAATAGAAAAAAGAGGTCACGAAATCTTGTCGTTGAAGCTCGCCTCTTGTCTTGTGTTGTTTCCTTTATCATCACTCGTTCTTCTTGTTAACTGGAGGCATGGGAAGCTTGTTATTATCAATAAAATGTTGGATAGCCTCCTTTAGCTTCCAACAGCTCTCGGTAGTATGACCCCTACCTTGATGGTACTTGCAGTGTTCGTCTGGATTCCAACTAGGCAATCTTTTTTCAGGTGCGGGATCTTGAATAGGTCCAATGGGAGTAATGAGTCCTTTGGCATGGAGTCGATCGAAGGCAGTATCGTAGCTCATCCCAATGGGGGTGAAGTCTTTCCTTAGTTGCTTCTTAGATCCTTGGTTATCCATGGCTAAAACTTCACTGAGATTAATGGTACTAACATTGTTACTAGAGTGGGCGTTTTCGGAAGAAGAAGGATTGTCGTTCTTCTTTCCTTTCCAGCCACCGTGGTTACTATTGTTAGTAGCTTTTTGTTTTGCGACGTCATCTTCGATTTCAATTCCGATGTCATAAACGGCCTTGAAAGTATTCAAATTGTGTTGATATTTTAAATGCTTCGAATACTTCTCTTGGAGATTCTAGATAAACATCCTCACGAATTATTTTTCAGTGGGGACCTCAATCATCTTGGCGGAAGTTTCCCTCCGCTTATTAAAGAAAGAAGTAAAACCTTCATTCTTTTTTTGTCTTAGCATCTCAAGTTGTCTATGATCGGTTTCAACCTGAATATTGCACTTGTATCTATCAATGAAAGCGTTTACTATCGATTCCCAGGTATAAGTTTTCTCTTTGTCAAGGGAGAAGTACCATTGTTGGCAAACGGTTTCGAGAGATAGTGGGAACAGAGAGGGGAAAACCTTCTTATCGATACTCTTAATGTTCATTATAGTTTTGAAAGCTCTTAGATGGAAGTAAGGGTTATCTGTTGCCTTGAATTTAGGGATGTCAGTGGCGTTGAACTTATGCGGAAGAAGTTCCTTGTCTAGCGAGACCCCTTGTGAACTCATGCCCTGAAATTTATAGTCACTAGATAGCTTCCTCAAACTTTCTTGCATGAGGTTCATTTGTTGTTGCTTCACGGGATCATCGACCTTGATGGTGAGAAGCTTCAGTGTTTCAGTCATGGTAACTAGTTGGTTCCTGAGCTCATTTACTTCTTCTTGAGTTGCCATTATCCTTTTAGCCTTCCTCTTTTGACGAATCGGTTTATCGAAAAGCGAGACCTGAACAAAGAGGTTGTCCTTGATTAATCGCCCTTCTCTCCTCGACCAAGTACTGTGGAAAAGGAAATTGGGGATATTTATTGTTAATTATTTGACTCAAACTTTATTCAGCATGCAATGGATGGAGGAAGTGAAGAAAGATTGGAATAGAATGTGAAAGAAGATTTAGATGGAGGGATATGAAGAATTAGGAATAGAATGTACCCCCCCAACTCAAATGACGGAAAAGACCGACTCATGCATGAACCTAGGACATGGTCATGGTGACATATAAAAAGTGTGTGCTATGACTAGTTAGTGTATGTGACATGTTAAGGCTTGTGTCATGACCATGTGACTAGACTACGTGACTAGACTCAAGCAAAGACTAAATTAAGACTTCACGTATATGCATTAAACTGGATAAACTGTGGTATTTTAGTCATAACTTTTGATCTGTGACTCTGATTTGGATGAAACCAATGCCAAATTAAATATAAAACTCGGGGCTACAGATCCATAGGTTGTACGACTCGTAGTTACTTCTAGAACTCCAGCTATGACCAAAACAAGTCGACGCTTGTGTAGTATACGGGAATAAAAATCCGGGTTGACTTAAAGGAACTATGACTCGATTTTATGTTTATTTATTAGCTCAAATTAATTAGTTAATTAATTAAACAAAGTCCTTTAGTCATTAATCAGTTTATTTAGTCTTAACACAAGTCAAACAAACGGTTAGGAAAAATCACATAGAGTATGCACAACAAATAATGCACAATTAGTCAAGTAGGCACAATATGATGCAATGAGTTTGCAACCTAACCATGGCTCTAGTTCTCTAAAGTTCGGGATATGGTTTAGTTAATAGAGGGTCCATGGTTAATTGTCCGAATGCACCGCGCAGAAGCCTAACCGTGAAGGGTTGGCGCGAGTGGATGGGACACCGCGAGCTTTAGAAAAACTCGCTTCCATGGTTTGGTGAATTCAACATTCTCGGATGTACCCTTTGTTGCACGGAGCGTTCAATCGGGTAGATGGAGCATGAATTCCCAGAGGGTTATGTCCATATGTAGAACACATATGGGTTTCAGAAAAGTGAGAAAAAATTCAATCAGGAAGTAGGATCGAGCAAACAATACGAAAAACCGGTCGAAATTAGAACGCATATTTCTGGCTCGGTATTGGGGGAAATTGGCGCCAGCAATCAGAGACTGGCGCCAGCTTTTAACTGTAGCACCTGGCGCCAATACTGGCGTCTGGCGCTACGGCTAAAATGCTGGCGCCAAGCTCTGGCCTCTGGCGCTACTTCCCACATGCCTCAGCAGCTTTCTGTGCTCGATAAAATTTTCCAGTTTCGCGCGGTGTTATTTCGGTCCTAGTTGTGAAAGATATTTCTCAAATTTCCTACGTGTAAAATCCTATGTTTTTAACTCATTACGGATGGTCTTTCCAATGAGATCTTTTTTATGCATATGACAATAATATTAATCAAAATTACGCACATGAAATACTTAGAACGTTTCGAGTCTCATCCACTCATTCTAAATCATTGCCGAAACAAATTCAGGAATTAAAATAGAAATCCTCCCTAGTGGAGTCGCCAAAAACTGTAGGGAATATTTTCAAGCTTTAATCCTACTAGCTTGAACCCCACTGTGATCATACACTAAAGTACGGTGGCGTCCAAAAGGGAAGAAGATAGAGCAAAAGAGTCGCCAACAAGTTTTAGGAACTTGTAAACCGTTCACGAGGTGAAGGTTACACCCCTTAACGATCCAAGAGATCGTCAACTCCATAAGGTCTAGAACCAAATAAGGGTTCGGGGATGAAGGTACAAATCCAACCTAAAAGAGATTGAATCTGCCCTAATAATAGGCCTCTACTTTATTCTGATCGTATTCATGTGCGCTTTTTGATTAACATGCAATCACTAGGATTAACCCTAAACCTGTTTATCTATGTTGGTTGAATATTAATGCACAAATAAACTATTATTCGCGATCTCTTGAATTATAATCATATTAACCCTAACAAGATTATTAATTATCTTATTAAGCGTGATTACAAGTACCAAATTCCCTTTAAACATGCATAAAAGGTGTGATCAAGCAATAACAATAAATATCAAGCAACATAATAATAATCATAATCACGACAATAAAATTATAATCATCATAATAATAGTCATCATAAATAAAATAATAATATTCATAATCATCATAAATTATAACAATTATAATCATAATCATGTTCATGTTAATATTAAAGCATAATAATAATAGCAAGATCCTAGGCATGATACTAACAAGATTAATAACAAACCCTAGCATGTCACTAAGAAAATCAAATCTTTAGCCCTAACATGATACTAACAATCATAAATATTAGAAAGAATATAGGAAGCATCGCAACAATCATATTCAATATTAAAATTACCCTAGACATGATACTAGGAATATCATAATAACAATATAAACATGATTTCTACATATAATATCAATTAAAACCATTAAAGCACTTACTTTGATGCCTTTTACCTCTTTCTAATAACAAAATACACACGTTAGTAACTTCAAGGAAAATAATAAACAAACAATCAAATTAAATAATTGAAATAGAGATTTGGGACCAAACCCTCAGAAATTAAACCTTTCACGTTTAGGGCGAAGGCAACTTCGAATATGGCTATGTGTTTATAAGTCTTGCGAATACGGAATTTTGTATGAAAAAGCAAAGTTAGAATTAAGAGAGAGAGAGAGAATTAGAAAACTAATTGTAGATGAATGATCGTGAGAATTGGTGAATGAAAACGGAGTTTTTAATACGTTATTTATAGAGAAATCAGCCAAAAAGATAAAATATCAAAACAAAGCACTTGGTGCACGCAAAACGAGGTTGGTGCACGCAAAACAGAGCTGGCGCTAGCACCATCTAATTGGCGCCAGGCGCCAATGGCTAGAACTAGGCGCCAATAGCTGGCGCCAGGCGCTGATTTCAGAAATTCACGCATTTTTGTTTTTATCATATCTTTTGATCAAGAAGTCCAAATAAGGCATATAATATGTCGTTGGAAAGATCTTAATGTTATCTTTTCAACCCAATTAGAATCAGATTAAAATATTTTGTAGATAAAAAGATATGGCCAAAATAGTTGAAGGGTGTCAGTTTTGGGTAGAGTTTCATGTCTCATTCATATCTTTTTCGTTATAACTCGGATTTAATATTATAATATATCATTGGAAAGATAATTTCAAGATCTATCCAACTATATAAAATTTAGATAAATATTATGAGGCACGAAAATAAAATCTGAATATATTCCATTTCGTACAAAACAAGGATTCTAAAAAGGAGTAGTTTTATTCAATTTCAAACTCTTTAAAACATAATTATCAATCCTAACTCCATTAGGATTTAAAAGAACCTTCTAGAGTATTCTAAAAGACTATAATCAGTCCTAATAGCTTTAGGAATGATAATTAATAATAGGCCCTCCTCTAGATCATTGGGCCGCATATAAAAACCAAATCGGGCCCAGTTTAGTATTTTGGCCATAACTTCCTCGATATTCATCGGAATTGGGCTTATAATATATCGTTGGAAAGGTCTTTTCAAACCCCATCCAACTACACCATTATTGGATCCTTATCATGGATCAAACAAACTGGATTGACTATTTTCTTAAAATAAGTTTTCAAAAACAGAGAGAAGAGAAAAGAATTAAAACTATCCGCAACACTAAACTTTCCACACTTTCACTTCATTCGATTATGATTCGACGTGAAAGGTACTCATCATTGGGTTTGGTTTTGGGGAGACACAAATGGGTGTCTATACTTATAAATGCAAGGAATGACTTGACATATTCCGAGTCGACTATTAGGTTGAGTGTATGTCTTTTTAAACACACGAGTGCGATAGTTGGGAGGGCATTGTTCACATGATGGGGTTGGGATGGAGATCGATCGAGTACATCTTTTACTCGCCACATAAATGAGAGCCGAGTGTGTGAGCACTAGTCTTGAATTCTATATGCTCTTGTGGTTTGTTCTATTTGACAATTGTTAGGGAGGATGAGTGATTGGATAGATGAGATTGGTTGATTTTGAAGCATATTTTTTAGATTTACCTTGAATTTGTTGTTCTTGATTTTGATTATTTTTGGGGTGAAGTATTGATTTATTTATTCATTGCTTTACTCGAGGACGAGCAAAGGTTTAGCTTGGGGGAATTTGATAACACGATATTATACATGATTTATATGTGATATTTGGTCATATTTTATTGTGTTTTCTTCATTTTCCTACTCTTTTAGAGCTATTATTCTTCCTATTTCGATATTGCTCTTCTCGGTTTGTTTGTTTTTGTTTTTATAGGAATAGGGATCGATTTGCGTGGAATTCAACTTGTACGTAAGATATTCTTCATATGGAGCGTTTTTAGCATCCACGAAGCATCATGGCAGCCTAGTCCGCAGCTTGATTGCGGTTTACTATGACCTACCGCAGCTTACATGCAGCGCACTTCACAAAGGAGCAAGAATTCAAGATTGGCAGCCTACATCGCAGCCTCACTGCGGCTCGCGACCTTGTACTGCAGCCCAGTTGCGGCCTCTTCATTACCAACGAAATTAGCCCTATTTTAGGGATTTTAGGAGTCCTAATCCTAAGAAAAGACTACTACTATTTTCCTAGCATATAAATAGGTTTTAGATAGTCTTTTATCTATCACTTTTACATACATTATTTTAGAGATTTTGGTATCACGTTCTTCATTATTACTTTCAAGATTCAAGTTTTCATATTCCAATTGCAAGTATTGATTTCTCTTCCTTATTCTCTTTAATTTTTATTGTTATTATGTTTTCTTTAATTAATTGTCTTGTTATTTCTATTATTATGTGTGAGTAGTTTCATAATCTAGGGTTATGTTAAACCCTAATATGGATTGATGTGTTATTTGATTCCCAATTCCCAATTTAATTAATTCATAATTTCTCTTTGTTAGGGTTAGTTTTATTATCAATGATAAACTAGAAATAGTATTATTGAATGTGATTAGGTTTACAACGAAAGTTGATTCTTAATTGAATTTAGAACCCTAATTAAAAGTAAGAGCTTTTATGCATAAAAATAGCTAATTGTTCTTGCTAGGGCTTATAGGATGCCGTTCTCAATGTCTTTAATATGTATGATTCCATGAAAATAGGTATGATTGCATGTTAGGGAAGCTATTAGTTGATCGAAAGAAACTCTTAGTATTGTTTTAGGAAGCATCCGTCCTGTGGAATATTTATTGATTTAATTGAGGGAAATGGATTGTTCTATTGCATTGATTCATATTAGTGGGGATACTTAATCTTAGATGTCTTTAGTTCTTGATTAATTCATTATTATAATTTTCTTTGCTTGATAGTTCGTAATTGTTCTAGAATAGATTTCTCGATATTGATTGGTTACTTGCTTAGTATTGATTTTAGTCTGTTTAATTAGTAGTCCTTAGTCTCTTGGGATTCAACCCCTACTTGCTCAACTACATAGTAGAGTTAGTTCGGTTATTTTTGTTAGGTACGCGACACGCCTATCACAAACCCTAAAAAGAAAACTACTCACACATAATTAAATCTAAACTAATCAAAGCAATTAAACAAGACATGATCAAAGAAAGAGATTAAATTACTGAAATTAAAGGAGAATAAATCGTTACCAAAGTTAAAGGAAATAAAGGGATGGAATTAAACCAAGAGTTGTAGAGAGAGAAAAAAAAAAGAAAGTAATACTAAGAGTTTAATTAAGAGAGGAGAGAGAAAAAAGTTAGAGAGAGAAGGAGAGTAATAAAGAGAAAACTAACTAAAAACTAATCTAAAGACTAATTAAAGAAAAGCTCCAGCTCTATGTACTACTACCCCTTATTTATATGAAAAGGAGAAGAAAAAGAAATTTACATAAAGTAAAACATCTAAGCCTACTAAAACTCCTAATCCTTCAGTTGCGTGAAATTGGAGCTAAGGCCATTAAAAGCCGTAAACCAACATCAGCGAAGAAGCCCAATAAAATTGCAAGCCCAAAAGCAATCAGCAAGCCTAATGCTAAAAATGTCCGCCCAACCGGGCCAGGCCTCGCCCAATCGGGCCCAGTCAGCTAGAGTTACGAGCTGGGCCTTGTGGCTTCTTCCCAGTGGTTGATAAGGGGAAGGCGTCTATTAGCAGCACCTTCCCAGAGGTTGTCATTACTGAACAGGACCGGGGCAAAGGGGCCGATCACATGAAGACCCTGTTGTCATTGAATGTAAGGTCGCCAACCAACTGGTTGGTCAGATCCTTATAGATACGGGTAGCTCCTTTGACAACAGCAGCTATAAGTGTCTGTCCAAGCTGGATAGCTTGCGCGATGTCTCCTACCCTCTTGTTGGTTTTGGGGGAGGAGTCGTGCACCTAGCCGGAAAAATTGACTTACCCATTTGGCTGGGGGAGAAAGCAAAAGGGCGGCATATGGTTGTTTGGTTTTTGGTAGTTGAAGAGCTGATCGCCTATAACCTTATTCTGGGTCGTCCCACTCTGAACGAGTGCAAGGTCGTCATCATCTCAGCTCTTATGCTGCTGAAATATGAAAGGGATAATGGCTCTGCTGGCTCGCTCCTTAAATGGGGATAAGAAGACGACTAGAGAGTGTTACCTCTCAAACGTCAAACCCACGATGGTTGCAAAAGC
Organism: Chenopodium album; assembly: GCF_948465745.1. NCBI lineage: Eukaryota > Viridiplantae > Streptophyta > Magnoliopsida > Caryophyllales > Amaranthaceae > Chenopodium > Chenopodium album. The sequence goes on from NC_137835.1 coordinate 64,894,897, forward strand.
CAGACTAAGGTCGGAGCCAATAGACCTTGACAATGTCAAGGACCTTGGTCCAACCCCACCAACTGCCAAAAGAAGAAAATCTGCTCAGCTCGTGGAGGTGAATAAGGTGAAGAAATAGCAATCACTGACCGAGGAACAGTCAGATGAACTCCGCCCCTAGCCGGCTGGTGATCACATTGATATTCCTCTAGATTATAGCCGTCCAGAGCAAATTGTTAAGGTGGGGACGGTTGCTTTTGAAAATTTGGGTGTAGACTTGCACCTTTTGCTAAAGGAATTCAAAGAACTTTTTGCCTTTAAAGTGGAAGAGATGTCAGGCATCAGCCCGGATCTCGCTGTCCACAAACTCGTCGTTAATCCTAAAAAGAAGCTCATCCGACAATAGAAAAGAAATCACGGCGAGGAAAAAAGTCAGGCGGTAGTTGCCGAGGTCAAAAAGTTATTAGATGCTGGGTTCATTCGGCCTTGTAAATTCCATGATTGGGTTGCATACGTTGTACTTGTGAAGAAGCCTAATGGTACCTGGCGCATGTGTGTAGATTACACTGAATTGAACAAGACATGTCCATAGGACAATTACCCGCTTCCAAAGATCGACACCCTGGTCGACTCTACCCCCAGGCATGCCTTGATGAGTTTTATGGACGCCTACTCAGGTTTCCACCAGATACCCCTGTGGAAAAAAGATTAAGAGAAGACGACCTTTGTCACTGATTAGGGGTTATTCTGTTACATTGTAATGTTGTTTGGCTTAAAGAATGCACCTTCTACTTTCCAACGAATGATTAATATTGTCTTCATTAATCAAATTGGGAGGAATGTAGAGGCATACATTGATGACATGATAGTCAAATCCAAGTAGCAGACGGACCATCTTGCTGATCTCCGAGAAACCTTAACCACACTCAGGCGGCACAAGGTCATGCTCAATCCCAAGAAGTCTGTATTTGGTATTGATTCTGGGAAGTTTCTCGGATTTGTAATTGATAAAAGAGGGATAGAGGCCAACCCGGAGAAAATATAGGCGGTGATTAACATGAAATCATCCCGTACTATCAAGGAATTTCATAAACTTACCGGTTTCCTAACTGCATTGAGGAGATTCCTCAGCTGGTCAGGTGACAAGTGCCTCTATTTTTTCCAAGCGATTAGGAAGAAGACAAGGTTTGAATGGGGAGATGATGCTGAGGCGGCCTTTCAGAAATTGAAAGAGTACCTACACTCTTTGCCAAGGCTTGTTAGCCCTTTGCTCAAAGAGACGCTTTACAAGTACTTAGCTGTCCTAGATCATGCCCTCGGTGCTGTTCTTCTTGGTGAGAGACACGACATTCATCTTCTGATCTATTTCATTAGCCATGTGCTCAAAAATGCTGAACTTTGGTACCCCATGGTGTAAAAAGTTAGCCTTGATCTTAACATGGCTGTCAATAAGTTGAAATCTTACTTCTTGACACATCCAGTTGTGGTATATACAGACCAACCTCTCAAGTGGCCAATGACAGCCTTGGAGTCATTCGATAGGATGCTCAAATGGGCTATTGAAATGCAAAATCTTAAAATTACCTTCAAACCAAGAAATGTAGTGAAGACTCAGGCGTTCGCTGATTTCATTGTCGAAATGACAAGGCCGGTTGCACTGGATAATATAATATTGATCAAGTTTGGAAGGTGTGTATAGATGGGAGCTCTACCTTGAACAACTGTGGTGCTGGCATTAACTGTTAGTCTCTTGAGAGGGACAATTATGATTATGCACTACGGTTCAATTTACAGGCCTCAAATAATGAGATAGAGTATGAATCCTTGCTAGCCGACATCCGCATGTGTAAGGCGGCAGGGGCAACTAAAATTGACGCCTACTCTGATTCACAGTTAGTCGTTAGCCAGTACTATGGTGACTATGAGGCCATCAATTCAGCTATGATCAAATACCTTCAGGAGGTCAAAACTGAAGCTGGAACATTTGAAGAATTCCATCTAAGTCAAGTGCTCAGGTCTTAAAAACAATCAAGCGGATGCATTGTCAAAACTGGCATCATCCGCCTCCTGTGATACACCTCAGTCACTCTTCTGGGAAGTTATGGAAAAATGAAGCATTACTGAAGAAGAGCCCATTGGAGTACTTGACCGAAGCTCTACCTAAATGGACGACATCCGGGCATACTTATAAGACAGCACGCTGCCTGATCTGATTCACCACAGTAAGCGGTTATCATGAAAAAAGACCTGCAAACTTCGAGATGAGAAACGGAGAACTCTTTAAAACAGGTTTCTTGAAGCCTCTATTGAAGTGTGTTACCTCGGAAAAGGGGAAAGAATTTCTTGAAGAATTGCATGCGGGATACTACGCCTCTCATATAGGTGGCAGATCCCTGACTGTCAGGGCTAGGCGGCAGGGTTACTTCTGGCTAACCCTTGAGTCAGACGCCATGAATATGGTTAGTAAATGTGACAAGTGCCAAAGATTTGGAAGGCTCATCCATCAACCGACCACTTACCTAAAAGCAATCCAGCCCAATCTCGTTTATTAAATGGGGCATGGACATCCTGGGTCCGTATATACCTGCACCAGGCGGAAAACGGTACATACTTGTGGCTGTGGATTACTTTACCAAGTGGATGGAGGCGGAGGCAGTAAAAAACATCAAGACAAAGGATGTCATCTCTTTCATTTGGAAGAACATCATCACCCGGTTTAGGGTACCTATGTCTATGGTTTTTGACAATGGCACCCAGTTTGAGACGCCTCAACTCAAGAATTGGTTGGGAGATCAAGGGATCTCAAATTTTTTTGCATCATTCGGCCGACCCCAAGAAAACGGCCAATTTGAAGCCTTCAACAAACGCATCTCAGACGGCATAAAAAAGAAAATAGAAAGGACCGGTGGTTTATGGGCTGAAGAATTAATTCATCATTTCCTATGGGCCATCGGACAACCAAAAAAGGGGTAACCGGTGAAATCCCATTTCTCATAGTTTATGGTGCTGAGTCCGTCTTGCCCGTCGAGCATTATGAGCCGACTCTACAAGTCATGCTATACGATGAAGAGGCAAACTGGGAGGCCGCATTGGACTCACTCCCGAAATGTAGGGGCAATGCCGCTTTGTGTCATGAGATTTACCATCTGAGAATGACCCGTGCCTACAACAAAAGAGTACACAAACGGCCCCTAAAATTGGGGTGACTTTGTGTTACGCAAAATGGAGGCAACCGGTAGGGATAATGAGTAAGGAAAGTTAACGCTTAATTAGGAAGGTCCCTACTAGATCCATGAAGAAGTAAGAGACGACACCTACCATCTGGAAACCTCAGACGGTAGGCGGCTGCCCAGAACCTTGAATGTAGACAACTTATAAAAGTACTACTCCCTCCGTCCCCAAATGATAGTCCCTTATGGGCAAAAATCACGGGAATTAAGAAACTTAAATAAAAGTAGTAAAATTACATTGAAAAGGTAAATTTACATTGCGGATGTAAAATAGTAGAGAGAGAAAGAAATAAAAGTACATTGAAAAACAAAATTTACATGGGAAAGTTAAATTTGCACAAATATTGTAGCAATTGGAGGGAATTTTGATTAAAAAAATTGATATTAATGATATGAAAAAAAACAAATGGGAATATTAATTTGGGACTAAAAATAGACCATAATGGACTGTCATTTGGGGACGGAGGGAGTACTTCTAAGAGTTATAAATCTTTGTAAACAAAGCTTATAAATGAAAAGTTGTTTTTTGTTTTCAATTCTGTTATTCATTGCTTTATACACATACGGAATGTTTGAAGTGTCGCCTGTGCAATGTAGAGACGACCTACTTTTATGTACTAAATATTAAGCTAAGTTTAAAAACTTAGTGGCTATACAAACGTCTTGAAAATACATGAGGCTAATGGCCGAATGATATTCAAATTTATAAATTCGTCTGCTCCAACTTGAGTATAGCGTCCAGTGACGCCCATGCAGGTGAAATCATCGCAGAGAGCATCTCCCATTTGGGTGGCACATTTCTCTATAAATGTATGCAGACGATCGAAATTGAATGGCCTAATTATCCAACTCATAGCCGTCTGACCCAAGTAACCTAAAATGAACAACCAAGTCTATGAGAACCGGATGTCTAAAGACATCAAACGGTGGCCGGACGCAGTTCTAACTTAGATTATTTACTGAAATTATGCAAGTTCTCCCAATGGGGCAAACGGACATAGAGTATAATTAGATTTCAAACACCCTAGACGGTGGGAAAATAGTTCGATATAACTATTTGGACCGCCTGGGTCACCGGCTAATCCGCTTGTACTATTGGACAGCTGTGTACTTTGATTGGGGCAATAAATCAAACTTTGAAACCAACCATGCTGCCGAGCAGGGGCAAAGTATAGTCGGTTTGTCATTTGCCGCTGCTATTAATAAGTTAGGCAAAAATTCATGTATATATGTCTGTAAAAATTCAAAATGCATTTACAAGGACAAATAACAGAAATTGCAAAACTTTATCTCTCTAGAGGGTGCTTCTCTCTCCAAACCTCTATAATGGCGAGGAAACGAGCGAACAAGGATTCCGCTAGAGTGCTAGAGAGTCAAGAAAAATATGATGTTTGTGAAGGAACTGAGCTTGCGAATCCATTGACCACAGTTTTGAAGACAAAATCGAGAATGAATGGAGAGGGTATTCCGCAATTGAACTTTGATGATGCTGATGATTTAGAGAATTTTATTCTATCACCTGCTCAGTCAATTCAAGAATTGATTCAAGGGTCTAGGCAGAAATCTCAGTGGAATGAATGGTTGAATGTGATTGCTCCTTCGGCAAGTACTGTTCGATTGGAGGAAAATAGAGCATCTGTGACAGAGGAAGGAATTAGAAACCTAGATTGCAATTGTCTGTTGATGATGTTTCTCATGAACTTCATTACTGGAAATTGGGGGTTGTTGCTTTTTTATGGGTAGTAACCTATTTCTTTCTGCTTTTCTGGGTTTTTGTAAACGAATTTAGGGAGATAAGAATGTTGATAAGGTAATTCAGCTGAAAAAGGGGGTTTTCTTGATAGAATTCTTAAATGTTGAAACTAGAGATAAGGCTTTGAATTCATTGTATGTTATGTTTGATAGACGTCCTGTTTTTCTAAAACAATGGGTTGATGGAATGCAGTTCCATGTTTTTGAATTCTCTAAAATTACAGTATGGGTTCAATTGCCTAGTCTTTCATTGAAATATTAGGGGAAATCTTTCATTGAAATATTGCCTCTTAAATGGCGGCCTTCAAAGGCCCAAACTTTGAGGCGCCGCAAAACGGCGTGCCCTAATACCTAGGTCATCAAACCCTTGGGAGGGCACACTTCCCCAAAAGACCCTATAAATAGGGACAATTCCCTCATTTATTGGGGTACGTCACATCAACATTTATTACAGAGCTGTCGTTTTCAAGAAACAAACAGCACAATCCCTGAGCTTGGAATCCGAGCAGATACCTTAATTTCCGCACGTTTTACTCCGAACCCAATACTAACTTAATCTTCGGAGGCGGACCACCGACCATCCCGCGGTCCGTTTGTTTTGCAGGTACAGGCGATCTTGTGAATCCAGTCTTGAGCTGTAACTCTCCCAAGAGACACAAAAAACCCCGAAACATTTGGCGTCGTCTGTGGGGAGAGTACCTCCAAGATGGCTTCTCAAGAACATCATGTGCCGCCTCTAGAGCCCACTCGGCCTCTGGAAGAAGTACATGTCCAAACGGACCATGATTCAGGTGACGACGCTGATGTCAAAACCTATGTGGCCCCTAATGGGTCACTCATCTCTAAGCGCCTCTGCCAGAAAGATAGGCGAGAGCGCAATGGTAACCAGGCGGGTGCTAATAGGCCCCTTGGATCCAGTAAGCCCACAGGGCATGCGACTGATGTCACCCTGGCGGTAGGATCAACCCCTGTCACCCGTGATGAGCTCATGAAATTCATGAGTAGCCTTAGGGGTGAAATCAAAGGACTAATCAATAAGCGGACGCCTCCCCCTAGAAAGGAGCAGACGGCCACAAATCCTGCCAAGTCTGGGCAGCAGAAGTCGGTCCGAGACCGACAGCCGACTCCTCATCCGGAGAAGGAAGGGTCTCGGCCTCAATTCGATCTATCAAGACTCCGTTTCCCTCAAACAGGGAACAGGAAAGCCATTCGGCATGTTCAGCCGGATGGTAGTAAACAGACATTTCCTGATGCTCGTCAGTACATCGACCAGCTAAGGAATCAGCAGCTGTTAGAGTCGGCTTCAACGTCGACTTATCATGACAGCTTTCAGAACACCTCGGTGAGGAATTCTCCTTCCGGGCCGAGGACTCCTTTGAGTGGCCCCTTTGTACAGTCGGGGGCTCACATAATCAATTCGGCGCATTATGTGGCACATCCACCATACAGACCGCCTACTTTACCTTACATCTAGCCTGCCTTCTTCGGAGGGCAGGCGACATACAATTACCAGCCTTTGGACTGGCAGCTTTGGCAACAAAACCTTAGGGAGCAGCCCTCTGCGTTCTCCCGGGAAATAGCTGAGGCCGAGCAGTCGGCCAAGGTTAAAAATGTCATGGTTGGAACCTATGATGGTACTTCCAACCCTGAAGACCACCTCTTGGTATACACCCACCTCATGTACTTATAGGGGTTGGATGATGCCTCCTGGTGTCGATGCTTCCCAGCTACCCTGAAGGGCATAGCCCAGCAGTTGTTTGGTAACCTGCCGGCTGGTTGCATCAACAGCTTCAAGACGCTTGCGTTCTTGTTTGCTTCTAACTTCTCTATGAACATACCTGCATAGAATACGAGCCTTGACTTAGGCTATGTGCAGCAGGGAGATAGAGAAGGGTTGCGCTCATACGTCAGGTGGTTCAATCTGGTGAGAATCCAGATACAAGGACTATCTGACGAAGTGGCTTTCACTGACTTTTTCAAAGGTCTTAAGGATGGGTCAACTTTCAAGTTCGAACTCGTCCGAAAGAAAATCTTCACCCTCCAAGGAGCCCTGATGGAGGCGGACGCTTATATACAGGCGACCGAGCTCTGCTCCTCTAATAAGCAGTCGGACTCTAAGAAGTCAGACCGACAGAAGGAGAGTCGGCCTGCTAAGCCGTCTCTAAAACCAGAAGAGAGCAAGAAGAAAAAACAAATTTGGGCGGTTGATAACTCTGATCAGCCGGCCCAAAAGAAAAAGAAAGTGTGAAAACCGTACGTTCCAAGGTACGAGTTCTACAAGGACAGCTACTCCATCCTCATGGAGATTAAGGATCGACTGACTCTTGAGAAGCCGACTCCTATGAAAGGTTCCGCTGAAAATCGAAACAAAAACAAACGCTGTCACTACCATGAGGATGTCGGCCATGACACCAACGACTGCTTCAGCCTCAAGCGGGAGCTTGACCATCTGGCCGACAAAGGAGCGCTGAAATCCTATGTGAAGTCCAAAGTGGCTTCCAAATCAATTCCTGGGAAGTCAAGCAAAAAGACTCCCCAACCTGCTGTAGCTCTGAAACGGATGAAGAACCCGTCTATACGATAGCAGGCGGATACGCCGGTGGTGGTCCAACCATCCGGGGAAATAAGGACCATCTGAGAAAGATGGTCCACTTTGTTGATGAGGGACAGGCGACCAGCACATCCGCCTTCCCCGAAGTCATCATCACCGAAAAGGACAGAGGCAAAGTTCGTCAGCCGCATGATGACCCTATGGTCATAGAATGCAAAGTGGCCAACCAATTGGTTGGTCGCATCTTGATTGACACAGGAAGCTCCTCAAACATTAAAAGCTACAAATGTCTATCCAACCTGAAATACAGACCGGATACTATGACGGATGTCTCCCATCCTCTAGTGGGCTTTGGGGGAGGAGTTGTGCATCCAGTCGGACGCATTAATTTGCCCATCTGACTGGGAGAAAAAGGTAGCGGTCGGCACATGACCATCCGATTCCTGGTGGTCGAGGAGCTGATCGCCTACAACCTCATCCTTGGTTGACCCACTCTAAATGAGTGCAAGGCCGTCATCATTCCAGCTCTTATGCTTGTCAAGTATGAGAGGGATGATGAGACTGTTAGCTCCCTGAACGGGGACCAAAAGATGGCCCGAGAATGCTATCTCTCCGACGTCAAGCCTGCGGCAGCTGCAGCCGTACAGGGCCAAGAGCCAATTGACCTTGATGAGGTCAAGGATGACCATCCGGCCCCACCAGCCGTTAAAAAGCGAAAGCCTAATCCGCCGGTGGTGGTAAAAAAAGAAAAGAAATAGCAATCACTGACCGGGGAGCGGTCAGATGACCTCAATCCCTAGCCGGCTGGTGAGTATACTGATATTCCTCTGGACGACAGTCGTCCAGAGCGAACTGTTAAGGTGGGGACGGCTGCTTTTGCTAAGTTGGGCACAAGTCTACACCAACTGTTGAAAGAATTCTAAGACATTTTTGCCTTTGAAGTGGAGGAGATGCCAGGCATCAGCCCGGATCTTGCTGTCCACAAACTCGCTGTGGATCCCAAAAAGAAGCCCATTCGGCAAAAGAAAAAGAAACCATGGCGAGGAAAGAAGTCAGGCGGCAGCCGCCGAAGTTAAAAAGCTGTTAGACGCTGAGTTCATTCGACCATGTAGCTTCCCTGACTGGGTTGCGAATGTTGTGTTTGTAAAGAAGCCGAATGGTACCTGGCGCATGTGTGTAAATTACAGTGATTTGAACAGAGCATGTCCGAAGGATAGTTATCCACTTCCAAAGATTGACAGTCTGGTCGACTCTACAGCCGGACATGCCCTGATGAGTTTTATGGATGCCTATTCTGGCTTTCATAAGATTCTCCTGTGGAAAAAGGATCAAGAAAAGACGGCATTTGTCACTTATCAGGGGTTATTCTGTTACAATGTGATGCCATTTGGTTTGAAGAATGCGTCTGCTACCTTCCAACAAATGATTAATACAGTCTTCATTAATCAAATTGGGAGGAACGTAGATGCATACATTGATGATATGATTGTCAAATCCAAACAACAGGCGGATCACCTGTTTGACCTCCAAGAAATATTCGCCACACTCAGGTGGCAAGTGTGTCTTTGGTGTTGAGTTTGGGAAGTTTCTCGAATTCCTAATTGACCAAAGGGGGATTGAGGCCAACCCTGAAAAAATACAGGCGGTAATCAACATGCAGTCGCCCCGTTCTGTATAGGAAGTTCAAAAACTAACTGGTTGTCTGGCAGCTCTAGGAAGATTTCTTAGTCGGTCAGGTGAAAAGTGTCTCTGTTTCTTCCACGCAATCAGGAAGAAGACTAGATTTGAATGGGGGGGGGGGGAGGATGCTGAAGCCGCCTTCCAAAAGCTGAAAACGCATCTGCACTCTTTGCCAAGGTTGGTCAATCCCTTGCCCAAAGAAGTGCTCTATATGTATTGGGCAGTTTCAGATCATGCCCTCAGTGCTGTACTCTTAGCTGAAAGAGGCGGCATCCAGCTCCCGGTCTACTTCATTAGCCACGTTCTCAGAAACGCAGAGATTTGGTAGCCCATGGTTGAAAATTTTGGTCTTGCCTTTTACATGGCTGTCAAGAAGTTGAAACCATACTTCTTAGCGCATCCGGTTACGGTCTATACTGACCAACCGATCAAGCGGCCAATGACGACCCTGGAGTCTTCTAGACGAATGCTTAAATGGGCTATTGAACTACAGGAACTGGAAATTGCTTTCGAACCAAGGAAGGTAATAAAGGGGCAACAATTCGCCGACTTTATTGTTGAAATGACAAGGCCGGCTGAGCCGGATCATATCAATCAGGTTTGGAAAGTGTATGTGGACGGAAGCTCCACGATGAACGGCTGTGGTGCAGGCGTAATTTGTTAGTCTCCTGAGGGGGACAAATATAAAAATGCACTACGGTTCAAGTTCCAGGCCTTAAATAATGAGGCCGAGTATGAAGCCCTGTTAGCCGGCATTCGGATGTGCAAGGCGGCAGGGGCTACAAGAATTGATGCCTGCTTTGACTCTCAATTGGTAGTAAGCTAATACAATGGTGTCTATGAAGCCACCCATCCGGTTATGATCAAATATTTGCAGGCGGTCAAGGATGAAGCTGGGACACTTGAAGACTTTAAGTTAAGTCAAGTGCCCAGATCAAAGAATAATCAGGCGGATGCTCTGTCCAAACTGGCCTAATCCGCCTTATGTGAAACTCCTCGGTCAGTCTTCTGGGAAGTCATGGAAAAGAGAAGTATATCTAATGAAGACCCCATGGAGTACTTGACCGAAGCTCCACCTAGATGGATAACATCCGGGCGTATTTGACAGACGGCACCCTCCCGGATTCACACAAAGAGGCGGCCGTGCTGAAAAAATGTGCTGCAAACTTTGAGATAAGGCAAGGAGAGCTCTTCAAAGCAGGTTTCATGAAGCCTCTTTTGAAGTGTATGACCCCAGAAAAGGGGCAAGAAACCCTCGAAGAATTGCATGCCGGATACAGCGCCTCTCATGTAGGCGGCAGGTCCTTAGCTGTTAGGGCCAGGCGACATTACTTCTGGCTACCCTAGAGTCGGATGCTATGGAGATGGTAAAAAAATGTGACAAGTGTCAAAAGTTTGGCAAGCTAATCCATCGTATGGCCACTGACCTAACGACCATCCACAGTCCTGTGTCATTTGCTAAATGGGGCATGGACTTCTTGGGTCCATATACGACTGCACCAGGCGGCAGGCGCTACATCTTAGTGGCTGTGGATTACTTTACCAAATGGGTAGAGGCAGAGGCGGTCAAAAATATCAAGACTAAGGACGTGATTTCCTTCATCTGGAAGAATATCATCACTCGTTTCGGGGTGCCTATGTCTATGGTTTTTGACAATGGTCCTCAGTTTTGAGACCCCTCACTTAAAGACTTGGTTAGGAGATTGATATGTCCATTTTATATAGTGTTTTACCCCCGTCCCTTGGTCGTTATTAGTAGTGTTTTTGGCTCTTAGGGGCCACTTTTATTATTAATTTGTGTGTTCTAGTGTTTTCGTAGTTTTAGTTGTATTTTACAGGAAATTGCACTCTTGGAGCGTTTTCCCGGGCTTTATGGATCAACTACGGAAGCTAGAAGGACGCGACCACTTTTGGAGCCCAGGATCGGTGAGAGCCGGTGATTAAGGGCTCGGTAATTGGGATCCCGAGGCATTTGGACCAAGTACTCAAGTCCCGAGGAGGAAATCCGGATTGGGCCGAGAAATCTAGCCCAATCGAAGTCCAAGCCTCAAGGGGAGCAAAGACCCGATCGGGCAACCTCTAGCCCGATCGGGCGCGGCAAACCATAGTGTTGTGCATGCTAAGGCGCTCCCGATCGTGCGAGCATCTAGCACGATCGGGCGATGCTGCTTGGGAAGAACGCGAAGAAAAAGGCGCGCCCAATCGGGCGGCCCTTCGCCCGATCGGGCGCGCGTTTTTAGAAGACCTGATGATGTTTAGTTTTAATTCTTGTTTTAGGAAACGTTTAAATACGATTTTGTACGGAATTATTATATCATCTTATTTCTTATACTTTCTCTCTCTACTTAGGATCTTTTCTCTCTCTTAACTCTTCTCTCAACTCTTGTTCTTGATTTTTCCATTAATATAGATTAGTTTGGTAACGATTTCTCTTCTCTTAATCTTATTTCCCTTCATCATGACTTATTTTATTGCTTTGATTAGTTTAGATTTAATTATGTGTGAGTAGTTTTATTTCTAGGGTTTATGGGGATCCATAAATAATATGAAGGGGTAATTTATTGTTGTTGATTATCAATGCTAGATTAATTTCCTATTGATTGATTTAATGCTCTGTGACTAGATTTGCGCAGATCTTTTATGCATGAGTTTAAAAATATTGATTCGAGATTCGACAGAAAAGAATTGATGTTTAGGTCTAGTTTCAATAGGCAGGTTAATTTATAAATGGTTAAGTCGAGATTCGAGAGATGAGATTTAATGCCGGTAGATTAATTCTGTGATTGTAATACGTAGCGAAAGCCCTTTACAATCTGGTTAATTAATGCATTGATGATTGACTATTATTGATTATTGGTATTGCATGATAATTTCTTATTGAATTGTTTTAACGTTTTACAAGTGCGGCTTGTAAAAGTATAGCAATATTAAATTGATGAATCGAGCAGATGTTAATTTGATATTAAAGGCTATTTTCAATAAGAACTTAGATCTAGTAAATTGCGAGAGCCTGTTAGATCTATGTTGATTAATAAATTGCGAGAGCCTGTTAATCGTGTTATTTATGCAATGTCAATGATTGATTACTATGTTTTACCTTGAAGTATTATTTATTGGTGAACCTATGCCCTAGATCCTTTTATTCATTGTTTTCTCCCTACTCTTAATCTTCGTAGTTTAGTTTCCTTTTATTACAATATATTGGTTACTTTATAATCTGGATTATATTAATTAATTAGGAATAGAAAGACTCGTTTCTCTGTGGATTCGACTCTACTTCCCTATCTACGTTAGTTAGAGGATTTAGGAATTACTTTTGATTAGGGGATACGACTTTACCCTGTCAAAATTTGGCGCCGTTGCAGGGGAAACGGTTTTATTTTTATTTCTGATTGTTTTTGTAGTCTAGATTATTTCCCTTTTGTCTTAGAGAGCGTTAGTTCTCTGAGACAAATCTCATATTTGCTTCTAGTTTTTGTTTATGCCCAGGTGTTCCAGATCAGGTTACATCCTATTCGATCTTGAGATCGAACGTTCCTTCCATAGACAGAAAAATCTCTACAAGCAAATCCTGGCATATTCTGGTGATAATAACAATAATCACCGAAATCCTCCAACTGGTTCTAGCGATTAAGAGACATCATCAGACGTAGAATCAGAGATGACGACTCCAAAGAAGCTTAGTGATTATTCACAACCAAAGCTTACGAATTTTCCACATCTCACCCCTACTCCGGCTCTTGATGGGGTACAATTTGAAATTAAACCTCAATTTATAATGATGATAGAGAGGAAGCAATTCAGTGGAGCCAAGGGTGAAGACCCGAATCTTCACATTACCGACTATTGTCACTATTGCAACACCATCAGGCAAGCTGGGGTCACTCAAGACCAAATAAGGGAGATTCTCCTTCCCTTCTCTTTAACTGGAAAAGCTAAATTGTGGTTTAATGGCTTAAGTAGAACTACACTTGGTATAACTGACTGGGAAACTCTTGTTTTGAATTTCTATAACAAGTATTATCCTGCAGAGAGAACAACAGTACTACGGAGTGCGATCCAGAACTTTGCCCAAGAAGCCGATGAATCTTTATATGAGGCTTGGGAGAGGTTCAAGGACTTATAAAGAGAATGCCCTCACCATAATTTAGCACAATGGCAGTTAATCCAAGCCTTTTATAACGACATTGGAAATTCCTCTAGAATAATTTTAGACTCTGCAGCTAGTGGGAGATTTATGAATCTTAATGTTGATGATGCAGGTCAGGTTATTGAAGATATGGCGATACACAATTCCCAATATGGGAATCCTAGAGGATTTGCTAACAAGGGGAAGCATAGTGTCGACTCTGTATCCTTTTTGCAAGCTCAACTAACCTCTATTTGCCAAAAATTAGATAATCTGAGCCCTGTTAATGTAGCTAATGTTTCTGCAATTAATAATAATTCTAATGAGGCCTTCTGTGAAAATTGTGGTATTGTAGGTCATTGGGAGCAAGATTGCAGGAGTTCTGTTGAGCAAGTTAATGCCTTCCAAGCTTATAGGCAGAATAGCCTATACTCCAACACCTACAATCCTAGGTATCGGAATCATCCGTACCTTTCCTACCGGAGCACTAATGTTCAAAATCCACCACCACAAGAACCACAGGCGCCACAGCAGCAGAAATATTATCATCCCAATGCTAGCCAGAAGAACCAACCACAACAAACCCCCTCATCTTCTGACCCTTCTCTTGCGGAAATTAGAGCAATGTTGGTTAATATGCAAAAGCACATGGAGAGTAGAGATGCGACAATTGAACAAATTCTAGCGCATAATAAAATTGTAGATAATCAAATTGCGCAACTCTCCGCTACTCTACAAGCCCGCCAACAGGGAGCTCTGCCGGCGCAGCCAACCCGACCTACGGATCAAGCATTTGCAATTACTCTAAGGAGTGGTTCAAACTATGAAGGGCCCTCTATGCCCAGAGCTGATGAACCTGTTTTATTAAATAATGCTAATCTTGATTCCGTTAAACCAAACAATGTAGTTGATAGCCCTGCAGGGCTAAAGGATAATACTAACATATCTAATTCTACATTGCAGGGTACAACTCCAGAGAAGGTGGCTACTCCAGACAAGAGTAATAATGCTCCAAAGCCAATTATCAAACTTCCATTCCCCAATCGTCAATTGAAGACAAACTTGGATAAGCAGTTTGGTAAGTTCCTGGAGGTAGTAAAAGATTTGAAGGTAACAGTTCCCTTTACTGAATTGATCACACAAATCCCCTCGTATGCAAAATTTATGAAAGAAATATTGACGAGAAAAAGGTCTATTAGTGAGGTAGAGATGGTAGCTTTCATTGCAGAATGCAGTGCCGTACTTCAAAATAAGTCTCCACCTAAGTTAAAAGATCCGGGTAGTTTTTCTATCCCTTGTCATATTGGCAAACTCTTGATTGATAATGCATTATGTGATTTGGGTGCTAGTGTTAGCGTCATGCCATTATCTATGTGTTCTAAGTTGAATATGGGTAAATTAAAAGCTACCAATATAACTCTACAAATGGCCGACCGTTCTTTCAAATACCCCTTAGGTGTTTTAGAGGATGTCCCCGTTAGAGTAGGTAAATTTTATATACCTGTAGATTTTGTTGTTCTTGATATGGCTGAGGATATGCAAACCCCAACTATTTTGGGTAGACCATTCCTTAACACTGCAGGAGCAGTCATAGATGTAAGAAGTGGTAAGTTAACACTATCAGTAGGGGATGATAAAGTTGTTTTTAATCTGAATAATGCCCCTAAAAGCTCCATGACTGAGGAGAAATGTTTCAGTGTTAATGTGGTTGAAAATTATTCTAACAAGCCCCAAGCTCTTGAAAAAGATCCCTTGGAGGCAGTATCTTGTGTTGCGTCCTTTTAAGATGAGATAGACAAATGGCAGAAGGAAGTCGATGCAATAGAAAGAGCGCTTTACACTGTTGGTCTTGGTTTCGAGGATGAACAGGTGGAACCGATCGAGCAAGGTATGCGAATCGAGCCCACGGTAAGTGTTCCGCCGGATCGAGTTGCAAGTGTTGAACGCAATGACAATTTGAAGCAACCTTCGATCGAAGAAGGATTTTTAGTGCATAGCATTGAAGATCCCCCAGTCCAAGTCAAGGAGGATCCACCGGATAAAGTGATTTGGCGTCCTACAGGGTATGTCAGGAAGCCGCATCGCAACCTGAACACCGCTAGACCGGGTGAGAAACCACCCGATCAAGCGTTAGGCCAAGTGACCTAGATATTGTCCTTGGTAAGAAGGTCGTGCGGGACCTAGATAAACCAGCGCTTCGCGGGAGGCAACCCGTATTTCTTGCTTTCTAGACTAGTTTTCTTTTTTTTTTCTTTTTTTATTTTTATGTTTAATTTTATTTTAGAGAGGCGAGGAGAGTGAAATTTTACCGTTTATAAGTGTTTTTGTACAGGTATAGGTTTAAGAGGTCAAAAGACTTAGAAAAAAATTTTGAAGACGAAGAAAAGATAAGGAAACGGCTATCCACAAGCCCGATCGGGCGAGGCTCGCCCGATCGGGCGCGCAAGAGAGCGATATTTCCAGCCTTTAATTCGCCCGATCGGGTGTGGCTGCCCGATCGGGCGCGAGAGGAGAGCAGGGAATCGAGCAAAATTCGCCCGATCGGGCGCGCAAGTGCCGTTAGAAACTCGAGCAAATTTCGCCCGATCGGGCGAGGTTGCCCGATCGGGCGCAAATCGAGTGGAGGAAAAGATATGTCGGGTGAAGCTCGCCCGATCGGGCGAGCCATAGGGAAAATTTTTCGTTCGTGTTCGCGCCCGATCAGGCGGAGATCGCCCGATCGGGCGCGCAACTTCAATTATGGAAATTCAAATGATCTGCCCGATCGGGCGAGGCTCGCCCGATCGGGCGCGCCTATTTTTGGCCGTCCCCTTATTTTTTTCTTCCTCTTTCTTTCCTCACTTTCTTCTTATTTCATCTTCTTCTCCATTACTTTCTCTCTTTAAAACCTCCATTTTTACACCTTCAAACTCACTTTTTTTCAAGATCTCCTCATATTCATCCATCAAAACCTCAAAATTCTTACATATTATTAATCCTCACATCTCCCTCTACATTTCCCACCTATTTTCTCCCACTTTCTCTCATACTTCCTTCAAACACCTAGAGAGAGAAAGCTCTAAGCATCAAGTTTTTCCTAATATAATGGCCTCAAAACGTTCAAGGACACAAAGGGGTGAGAGTTCGAGGGCACCACAACCAACGGTCAACCCGGATCTTCAAATTCCGGGATGGGAGGAGCTTGTCATTACCTCGGAGGAGCAACGGACTAGGATGCTAAACCTTATCGATCGCCAGGTAATATCTACCCGTTTTATTCATCATCCCACACTAGTTAGGTTAGGCCTACATAAATATTTGGAAAAATTGTTCAAAGGTATAGGCATGAGTGGTTTCTTTCAAATGTGCCATGATACGTATGACTTCTTAACATTAGAATTTATCTCAAGTTTTAATGTTATTAAAATGAATGCACTAATTACTCATGTACAATTCCGATTATTGAACAACAATGTGAGACTAACTCTTAAAGAATTCGGAAAGTTGTTTGATTTGAAATCGGATAAACCGATTGAACCCTCTCAAGACCACACCGCCATGGTCTATAAGAGGCTAACTGGGGAGGATTTAGTTAACCTCCAGCATGCCAAAGGGACGTGGATTCAACATCCCGTCCCAAAACTTTGGCAAAGATTTGCCGGCCTCACTATTTTTGGGAGGCACGAACCGGCGAATGTTAGGAGAGATGAATTGGAACTTTTGGCATCCTACATAATTCCTACCGCCGAAAAATTAAACATACCCCATAGGATAGCCAATCACTTCCAAAGGGCGGCCAATGCGGTCGAGGCTAGTAGGTCTAGGGCACCTATTTATTTTGGGGGGTTAGTGACCCACATTGCTAGGAAACACCTAGGTTGGAACCCGGATGGGCATAGGAAAGTTGTAGGATCAAACCTCATGGACCTACCCTATTTAGGGAGTTTGAACTGGGTGCAACCCGTGGGGAGTGATACTTGGTGGATAGTCCACCGACAATCGGGTAGGAGGGACCAAGCCTTTACCTTACCCAACCCCGCCTTGACCAAATTCGAGAAGGGGAAGCCTTCTTATACTTTCGAGATTAATGGTCAAGGTGGGGTTCTACCACCTCACCCTTCACCACAACCCCACAAATCCCCCTTAGACCATTCCCCCACTCACCATTCACCACACTACCAACCACCTCCACCCTTCACCTATGGCATGCCCACTTCCTCGGTCGACTACAACGTCGACCCCAATGCCCCTTATGACTTTTCGGCTTTTAGGAGCCAATTAGACCGCATCGAGACGGGGCAAGGGAGACTTGAGGGTATGATGCAAAACCTAGATTCTAGGCTAAGCTCCTTAGATGGGCGGGTTGGTTACATAAAGAGGAACCTCGGGAGGGGTCTATACCCCATGTATGACGATTATGCCCGTCGGGGGGCTATTCCTCCCGATTCGCTTACTCCCGATTGGTTCCAATACCCCCAAGGAGGGTATTCTCACTCCGGTGCGTATGGTACTTATGTGGACTACTCTTCAGTCCACGCATATGGGGGTGATGCTCCTTTTGGGGGTATGGGGGAGAATATGGACCCTAACTACTTTGCAGGTGGTTCGGGTTATGGTGGTGCTGGATCAAGCCAGGGTGGTGCCGGCTCGAGTCATGGAGGAGGATATGAGAGGATGGATGACGATGAGGAGTAGCTCTTCCTAGCTACCCTCCCAAGTCAATGAGGGCATTGCTTGATTTGGCTTGGGGGGAGATTTCTTGTATATATGGTAATCCTCTTTCTCTTTTCTCTATTTATTGCGTTCCTAGTGTAGTCTTTATTGCTTTCTTATATATGAAAAATACAAAAAAATTTGAAAAATAAAAAAAAAAATCAATAATACGTTCCAATGAATTATGAATCATACTTCCCTGTGCCCCATACTTGAGAAAAAATTGTTTTGATTCTTGGTTATTGATAATGAGCATTATGGATTTGTTGGTCATGATTTGAAGTTTAATTGCTTAGATTCCTTAACATGAGTCAATCTGCCCAACTACTTGTGAATATAGTGCTTGACTAGTTGATTTGGTTAGGAATGTGTGATAGTTCCATAATTCCTGGTATGTCAATGAATTTGAGTATTGGTTTGCAACTATTAGTAATATTTATATGATTCATTATTATGCACATTGAGGAGGACGAAGGCATTTGTTCTTTTAGGTAGCCTCCAGATATTGTAGATACATTTGTTCCCTTCTTGCTACCCATGTTGTTGCCTTGACTTTTTTTTATTGTTTATTAGCCACATTACAAGCCTATTTTGCCCCATTGGTTACTAGTCCCAAGCTTGGCTTGGGGGAGCTATTAGTGAGTGAGGTGAGGGAGTTTGTAGTGTGCTTATTATTTGCACAACTTGGGTGGGCTTTTGAGAAGTTATTTTGTTTTTGATCATGTTTATTTTTGATGAATTGAGAGTTATATTTTCTTGAAAAAATAAAGCATGAAGTTATGAAAAAAAAAGTGAACTTCAAGAGAAAAAAAAAAGAACAAAGAGAAAAAAAATGTTCAATGTTCAAATGTTCTAGTTGGAGGTTGATAAAAAGAGAAAAAATAAGAGCCTCAATGAAAAAAATTCAAGTTTGGAAAATAAGTTTGTTTATTCACTCTACTTCTTCATTATTATATCTTATGAGCGAAATTGTAAGAGTTGGGTTTATTTATTATGATTGGAGTTTATTTGGTTGATGTTAGAGTTGGTTATGTAGGAGATGTATGATCACTATTTATTTTGATCATGGGTTTATTAGGTTTTGGCTCCCTTAATGCATAGCTTTTCTATCACATAATCCCAAATTTATCCTACCTTTACCCTAGCCTTACATTACAAGCTTTAAAGACCTTCCGACCTTGTGCATAGAAGTTATGTAAACGTGAAAGTGTTGTTTATCAATGCAAGTTATGACTTGGCATATTTCGAGTCGACTAGTAGGATGAGCGTTCAATGTTTTTATACACACGATAGTGTGAGTTGGAAGGGCATTGTTCACAATAAAGGGGTTGGTTGGAGAGCGATCGAGTACATCTTTTACTCGCCACATAAATGAGAGTTGAGTGTGTGAGCACTAGTGTTGAATTTTATATGCTCTTGTGGTTTGCTCTACTTGACAATTGCTGGGGAGGAAGGGTGATTAGATGTATAAGATTGATTGATGTTGAAGCATGTTCATTAGATTTGCCTTGAATCGTTGGTTTTTGATTTGATTATTGGGGTGAAGTATGTTTTGTATGTTCATTGATGAGCTCTTTGCTTAGGGACAAGCAAAGGTTTGGCTTGGGGGAGTTTGATATGTCCATTTTATATAGTGTTTTACCCCCGTCCCTTGGTCGTTATTAGTAGTGTTTTTGGCTCTTTCGGGCCACTTTTATTACTAATTTGTGTGTTCTAGTGTTTTTGTAGTTTTAGTTGTATTTTACAGAAAATTGCACTCTTGGAGCGTTTTCCCGGGCTTTATGGATCAACTACGGAAGCTAGAAGGACGCGACCACTTTTGGAGCCCAGGATCGGTGAGAGCTGGTGATTAAGGGCTCGGTAATTGGGTTCCCGAGGCATTTGGACCAAGTACTCAAGTCCCGAGGAGGAAATCCGGATTGGGCCGAGAAATCTAGCCCAATCGAAGTCCAAGCCTCAAGGGGAGCAAAGACCCGATCGGGCGCGGCAAACCATAGTGCTGTGCATGCTAAGGCGCGCCCGATCGTGCGAGCATCTAGCACGATCGGGCGATGCTGCTTGGGAAGAACGCGAAGAAAAAGGCGCGCTCGATCGGGCGGCCCTTCGCCCGATTGGGCGCGCGTTTTTAGAAGACCTGATGATGTTTAGTTTTAATTCTTGTTTTAGGAAACGTTTAAATACGATTTTGTACGGAATTATTAGATCATCTTCTTTCTTAGACTTTCTCTCTCTACTTAGGATCTTTTCTCTCTCTTAACTCTTCTCTCAACTCTTGTTCTTGATTTTTCCATTAATACAGATTAGTTTGGTAACGATTTCTCTTCTCTTAATCTTATTTCCCTTCATCATGAATTATTTTATTGCTTTGATTAGTTTAGATTAATTATGTGTGAGTAGTTTTATTTCTAGGGTTTATGGGGATCCATAAATAATATGAAGGGGTAATTTATTGTTGTTGATTATCAATGCTAGATTAATTTCCTATTGATTGATTTAATGCTCTGTGACTAGATTTGCGTAGATCTTTTATGCATGAGTTTAACAATATTGATTCGAGATTCGACAAATGAGAATTGATGTTTAGGTCTAGTTTCAATAGGCAGGTTAATTTATAAATGGTTAAGTCGAGATTCGAGAGATGAGATTTAATACCGGTAGATTAATTATGTGATTGTAATACGTAGCGAAAGCCCTTTACAATCTGGTTAATTGATGCATTGATGATTGACTATTATTGATTATTGGTATTGCATGATAATTTCTTATTGAATTGTTTTAACGTTTTACAATTGCGGCTTGTAAAAGTATAGCAATATTAAATTGATGAATCGAGCAAATGTTAATTTGATATTAAAGGCTATTTTCAATAAGAACTTAGATCTAGTAAATTGCGAGAGCCTGTTAGATCTATGTTGATTAATAAATTGCGAGAGCCTGTTAATTGTGTTATTTATGCAATGTCAATGATTGATTACTATGTTTTACCCTGGAGTATTATTTATTGGTGAACCTATTCCCTAGATCCTTTTATTCATTGTTTTCTCCCTACTCTTAATCTTCGTAGTTTAGTTTCCTTTGATTACAATATATTGGTTACTTTATAATCTGGATTATATTAATTAATTAGGAATAGAAAGACTCGTTTCTCTGTGGATTCAACCCTACTTCCCTATCTACGTTAGTTAGAGGATTTAGGAATTACTTTTGATTAGGGGATACGACTTTACCCTGTCAGAGATCAGGGGATCTCCAATTACTTTGCATCAGTCGGCCGACCCCAAGCAAATGGCCAAGTTGAAGCTTTCAACAAATTAACCTCAGACGGAATTAAAAAGAAAGTCGAAACAGCTGGCGGCCTATGGGCGGATGAATTACCACACGTCCTGTGGGCCATCAGAACAACCGCAAAAGGGGCGACTGAAGAGACCCCATTCCTCATGGCGTATGGGGCAGAAGCTGTCTTGCCCATTGAACACTATAAGCCGGCTCTTCGGATTATGCTATATGATGAAGAGGCAAATTGGGAGGCCATGCGCCTGGCATTGGATTCACTCCAAGAACGCAGGGGCAATGCTGCCTTGCGCCATGAAATCTACCATCTGAGAATTACTCGAGCGTACAACAAAAGAGTACGCAAGTGCCCTTTAAAAGTTGGGGACTTTGTGTTACGGAAAATGGAGGCAGCCGGTAGGGCGAATGAACAAGGGAAACTAACCCCAAATTGGGAAGGCCCCTACTGAATCTATGAAGAAGTAAGAGGCGGCACCTACCGCCTGGAAACATCAAACGGTAGGAGGCTGCCCCGAACCTTGAATGTAGATAATCTACAGAAGTATTACTTCTGAAATTTTGTTAAGTTTTTTGACTTGTTAATGAAATTTTGCCTTCATTTTCATACTTGTCTTTATTTACTTTATTTTGAGTACCGGCTGCACACAGTGCATAGAAACCGGCTCATAACCATGAAGGATGCCGCCTGTGCTGGCGGATCCTACTTACCCATTATGGTACCAACTGCACAATGTGCAGACGGGCCAAAATCTTTTTTTTTTACAAAAAAAGAAACGATGGAGCACCACCTGCACAAGGTGTAGACGGCCAATCTACGAGCTACCGCCTGCCCAATGGACAGACGGCTAAGCACATTGATAATCTAAATATAATTTTGGGGTCGTCTGCTCCAACAGCAGACGCCCAAAAGATAATCCGACTGCACCAAAGCAGTCGGCCTTAAACTTATGCTTAACCTAAGTTAATAACTTAGTAGCTAACTTCTAAATGACAAAGAGGCCAACGGACGGATGAAAAACTAAGTTAATAACTTAGTCATTTTTTATTCTAAGCTAAGTCAATGACATAGTGGCTATTTAATTCTCTAATCGATGCCAATGGCCGGATGAATATTATTTAAAACTACCGTCTGCTCCAACATGAGTTAGGCAACCGGCGACGTCCATTCGGACGAATTCGTCGAGGAGAAGCATCTCCCATTTGGGTGGCACATTGCTCTACTAAAACAACAAACGGCCCTACCGAATGCGCTAAGGCGGCGCTCGCAGTCGTTTGATTTAATCTAACTTGAAATCTAAAAAGCACCAAGTTGTCCGCCTGTTCCAATGCAGACGGATGATGGCTACTGTTTCAGGATTAGAGGCTATCAGACCGTCTGTTTTTGCTATGGGGCAAGGTAGGCGGATCAATATGTTCTTAATTAAAATGTTAAGTTAAGTCTTAGCAATTTTACCATATTACGCGAGGCTTTTGGCCGGATGAACTCTGCTTTATGTATCCGTATGCCGCTTGGTTTGGGGCAATCACCATAGTTATTGATTGACTCAGAAACCATTCATACTATTCAAAGTATAAAAATTTCTAAGTCAATCAATCCACTCAACCGACAACAAGCGACATCCGGCCAGGGGCAAGAATATTCGCGTACTATACAGGCTAAAATATTTAGCTATTATATGCATAAAAATTGGAAGCTTTGAAAATTTTTAAAGCATAAACATCGAACAAAATAAACCGGTTAAACAAACCGGATGCTTCAATAAAAAGGCAGTCACCCAAAACGAGCGACTGCTAGAGTTAGCCGGCATTGCCGGAATATTGTTGAATTACTCGACCCCCTGGTCGGTAAAGATACATATTTACTCGGCACACATGCCGGAAAAGCAGAGTAACTGGCCATTCGGCCGCAGAAATAACAAACATAAAGCTTAAAGATCAGGGGAGCTTCTCAGCATTAGCATCCGCCTTATCCTCCGGCGCATGCTCCTTTGGTTCCTCATCTCCCTCGTGATCATCCTCCTCGTCCCTAGAAGACGAGCCGCCAGACGAGCTGGACTCCTCAGAGGCATTCTTGGCAGCCGCCTCCTGAGCCTCCCTGAGGAGCCGGACATTGAACTCGTCATTTGCCTTATCAAACTGGACCTTCCAGGTTTGATAATCGGCAGACGGCTGAACAGCCGCCCAGGTCTCACGCATGATGGCCTCATTTTCGTCCATCATTTGTTTGACCAAGGCTTGTTTCTCCTCCTCCATCAGGGACCTTTACTTGGTCCGGAGTTGGGTTTCCTGGTTGCTCAGCCGCCCTTGGAGTCTTTTGACCGTCTCCCTAAGGCTAGTTGCCTTGGACTCCGCCTCCTTGAGAGTGTCCAACTTCTCTTCAAGGCCCTTGACCTGGTCCTGGAGCTCCCTCACTCGCTACTTGGCCGTGTCCAAGTTCTGCTGAACTTGCAGGTTGGCAGACGCCTGGGAATACAACATATCAAGTGTCAGAATCTCATTTTGAGCAATCTCTAACTGAACTTTTTCCAGAGTAGAGGCGGCCCGAGCATTCGCTGCCTTTACCTCCCTGGTATTCTCATTAGGGGCCCTTTGAGACCGCTCACGCGCAGCATAGCCTGTAGGCGTCCAAACCAAAGAAGCTCATCAGAAACCATTCGACAAAAATATGTACATTAACCAAGTTAAAAGAAGTTTTACTTCACAAAGAAGCGCCCGAATGCCATCCAGGTCCAGGGTGCCGACCCTTCTGACGGTAGCCTTGTCCTCCGGATCAAGCGTCCTAAGCGTCCGTCTGGCCATCTGTAGGACAGCTGGCCTCACTGGGGCATCTATTAATACAAATATAACTAAGTCAAGATTTTGAGCAAAGTGACATTTCATGAAACGCATGGTCGAATGGTCGGATGACTTACCTCCTTCTCCCCATGTGGCTTCTGTAATACCCCGTATTTTAATGTATTTTATATATATTATTTATTTAATAATAAAATATATTTTGGGTCAAACTATTTTAATTATTGGAATATATAAATAAAACAAGTTTTGGGTCAATAACTAATTAATCTAAATGTAGCCCATTTTCACTATAAGGGTAATCATTTTATTTACTTATTTAATTATTTGGGCCAATTATTCTTCCCATCATACCATTTCTTATGAGGCCCAAATAATTATAATTTACCCTATTCTATAAATATCCCTTTGATCCCCAAATTTGCCACACAAAAGTCAAAGGGGAAAGCTTTTTTTTTTTTTTTTCCTTCTTCCTTATTTTCTTTCTCTTGTTCTTACTTTTCTTTTCTCCTGCTTCACGTGAACTGCTCACAATGCAAGGAGAAGTTGGAAGCTTTGCTCCTTCACGTCACCCGCCACCTCACACCAGCCACGTCACCAGCCACCTCCGGCCGCCCAGCAGCCGGCGACGACCAGCTGACCACCACCACGGGTCACCTCCTTCTTCCCTTTTCTCTCCTCTTTTCATTCTAGCTATTTTGATGATTTTATTTATGGGTTTTGGTTTTAATTATTCAAATTATGTTTGAATAGTATCATAATTATGTTTTTATGATTAAAGATTGTAAATTTAATATAATAAAGTGTTTTATTTTCAGATTTCATAAAATTATAAGTTAGGGTTTTAAAATTATTAAAGACTTGATTGTTAGGGTTTTTATGAACAATTGATTTAGGGCTTTTATAGTAATGATTTTTTGAAATTTTGGTGATTATAACTACTAATTAGTTTAACTTAATTCCATATTATTTTGAACACGTAAATTCATGTTTTAATTATTAGATTTTCGTTCGTTAATATTAATCCCGTTTTAATCCTGATCAGGTTCTAAAATCCTCCGATTTTGATAAAAAAAAAGTAGTGTTTTTCGAGTGTAAACAACGTTTTAAGCAAGAATCACTACCTTGGGTAGTGAGCACCACCCTTTCGTGGCCAAATTCAGCCTCTAAATACGATTTTCGAGCAGTTTTTGATTTTTAACAAAGTTTTTTTTTATGCTTTAAATTTTATCTTTGAGTTTAAAAGGGGTAAGAGATAATTTAATGTTTATATGGATAATTTAAGTATAAAGATGTATTTTGATGAAGTTTTAAAGGATTTTTTATTAGTTTAAAATGCTGGAATTTTATTTAAAGTAGTATAATTGTGATTTTAATAAAAGGGTGTGATAACCTATTAAAAAGGAGTTTAATTAGGGCTTTTTAAATAATTTTCAGATTATTTTAAATGGTTTAAAGTGAGTTTAAGTTGCTGAAAATTGTGTATACAAGGGTAATTAATTTAGTATTATTGTCCCTTTATGTAGGAGACTTGATTCGGGAATTGTTGTAGTGTTTTCGGCCACTTTAAGGGCGTTATTGAGGTACGTACGCGTACTTAGCATATTTTGGTGATGTAGAATCATGCTCGGTTTGATTTCAATTAATTACAAGTAGTATCATGCTAAGGTTTATGTATGGAATTGTGAATTTATGATGTTTGTGATTGAATTGGGAAGCATGAATTATTTGTGATGGTTATAGATTGGAAGATTATATTTTGGGCATGTTGTGTTTGAACCACATTTTTATTTATGGCATGTTAGAAGGCATGATTAATTAAACTACATGTTTAATTATGTTTGGAATATTGAAAAGGAATTTTATTATGGTTTAAATAATTTTTATTGATGCTTTAAGCATGAGGAAGGAGCTATATAAGTGTCTATGTACACAAGGAATAAATTGTATGTTGGTGCCTTTGTGCACTTAAGGTGTTTTTAACACCGAGGGATAGGATTTTTGGCGCATTATGCGTTTAAGGTGTCTTTGACACTGAGGTAGAATTAAAAAGGGTTCAACAATAAATAATATGTGGTCACTAATTATTCAAGAATTAAATTGGTATGTTTGTTTGATTGAATAATTATTGTTGATTGAATTGTTATGATTTGAGAGTCATCACCAAGTCTAATAATATGTAAATAACGTAAAGTGAAAGAGATTACGCACCAAAACTCTTGGAACGTATATACCTTGAGTATGAACAATGGGGGGAGTTATGGGGTTTTATATTTAACCATAACTTCTAATGGAGTATAGGACGCTGTATATTCCTTTTTTTTATTTATTATTATGCGCAGGAATTCCGCCACCTTAGAGTGGTTTTGTCGCTGGCACGGTTAGCTCCCGTGTCAGTTAACCTCAAATTTATTTGGGGGAGGTTAGGAGGTGGAAACCCGTTCGATGCGTAATCAATGCAAAATGAATTAATTAGTGTCTAGTCATTGTGTCTTGTTGATTGGTGTGTATGTTTGTGAACAGGTGCAATGCGGTAAGTGTGTGTTGATAGGTGAAAGCATGTTAGTGTGGCTAATTTACGCTTATGTACTCAGCTTTGCTGATTGTGTGTGTGTTTGTGTATTTGGCCATGTCTTTACCTTGGCCCTATGATGACCCATTTCTAATGGAAAGTAGTGAAAACAAGTAGAGATAAACTTTTCAGGTATTGAAGCATGATCATGATGGGGCATGAGTGAAGAGTGAATCTTACTAGTTTTCATTAGGTTACAAGGTGTTTTATGCTTTATTTATTTATGACATATTTTATGTGGACTAACACAAAGGTTTGGTTTTGGAACGGTTTTTGAATAAGGGCCTTTAATGGATCCAAGTTGTAGTTTGATTTTATTTGACTTTGTTTGTTTGGTTTTAAACTTTATTTTTGTTTGGTTGACTTTTGAGTTGACTTGCTTAATCGGTTTTTAATTTTGAGTCTTCCGCTGTGTATCTTTGATAATTGCCTTAGCCGTTTTCACGGTGGCGGTAATGCCTTAGTTATTCCTAAATCGTGTTTTTAAAGTGTAGAATGGGTATTTAAAAGAAAGGAATTTCTAGGGTGTTACAAAGTGGTATCTGGGAGCTTAGGTTGAGATTTTTATTACCACTAAAGCCAAAAACGTGTTTTACAATGTTTTATTTTACAACTTGGCCAAGTGCTTATTTAATAAAGTAGTTTTAAAAGCGGGTTATTTTATTATATTTTGATTTTAAGATGACCAAAATATTATTTATTTTTTTTACGAGGTCCAAAATTTTTAGTTTGGACATCCGAAATTTTTATGGTATGCCCGAATTTTTTTTGTGATGGCCGAATATTTTGGCCCTTTTTCGAAGCTTATTTTAAATTTTATTTTAAAAAGAGGAGTCAAAAATATTTTTAGTTTGTGCTTTTTGCAGGAAAGCAAGGATTGAGGTAAGAAATATGTGTTAAAAGCTTTTATTAGCATGTTGGTGAGCTTGGGTAGGAGAAGAAAGGGCATATAGGCTAGAATTTAATTTCTTCCCTATGTGAATATTTTTATATGAGGTGTTCAAGCATGTTGTATGACTAAATGTTTATTGATGACAACATGTAACATGTGAATCATTATATGTGAGCTATCAAGATTGTTTGATTGAACATCGAACTTAATTTTCTGCAAGAACTGTATTATATGGTTATGGGAAGGGTTTTCTTTTGGTAGTCAAGCCCGTTTTCTTGTAGGATCCCTAAAACCATACCCTGTGAGTTTCCATGATGAGAATTTTGAGGAATGTTAAGGATTTTGAGAGCTCAATTGCTTATTTTAGGATTGTTTGCTTCAATTTTTTTTTTTTATTAGAGAGGTATTTTGGAAGATATCTTGGGATACACATCATCACATGGGTGTGAGTATTGTGTTTTGGGATAGCATGTTGTTAAGATACGTTGTCTAGATATTAAAATGAGTACTTTGAGTTTTATACACTTGTGTATGGAGACACCAAGTTATAAGGATAAAGAGATTGATTTTAATGCATATGGTTAAGAAGCTTAAGGATGAAATCATTTGGGATATTATCTATTCTGAGGAACATGTTTTGTCTTTGAGTATGAGTTTGAATTGGAATCAAAATTGAACAAGAGCCCAAATGAGGTGAGCATAGAAATTGATTTGAGATGAGTAATGATGAAAATTGGTATATGAGTTGAGGGATACTCAATGCGGATCAATTGAAGTCTGACATTTTAAGCTTAGTGACTTATCATTTCGTATGATTAAAGTTATTTAATTTGGGATGGAGAATTGAGCATAAATATTTTAATATATGGTGGAGTTTTGAGAAGTTATGATCTTGTTGGAATATTGAGGACTCTTGTTATGTTGGACCTTAAATACATTGTCACATGTTCAACCTTGAGAATATTGACATATGTTATTTAGGAGTTATGAGTATTTATTCTTTCACTTGGGATATGAGGATAATTATTTTACTTCAAGGAGTCATTATGGGTAGCAATGCTGTCATTTTGGAGAAAATTCTTGAATTTATTCACCTAATCTTTTAGAGTTGTTCAACAACCTTATGATTTCTATTGTTTTCCAAGAGCTACTCATTTCTTTCTCTCCTTTTGGGTAGCAGTCATGGGGATATTTATATTTTTGATTGCTTGTTTAATTATATGAACTATGGTTGTTTATCAATCATAATTTTATGCATTTGAATTATTGGAAATGAGGACAAAAATATGTTACCTCAAACCTTAATTCGAATTAAATAATAATTGTTCCTTGATTGAGTTTATTGGTTGATGTTTTGATTAGAACAAGAGAAAGCTAGGTGTTTCAACCCAACCTATATAGCATCCAGTTTTATCATCCAGAAAGTATGGTGACAAGAAACAATTCCAGTAATGGAAATGATTTGAACAAGGTAGTAAGGCAAGCTTGACAGATTGCCAAGGAGGCAAGGATGATATAACCACCAACAATCCCATAGTGGGAAAAAGGTGAAACAAGATGGTGTTAAGAAGTGAAAACTATATATATACCAAAGGGAGATCAGTTCATGAAGTTTTGACGGTTGAGTTAAAGAGTTATACAAGTTGTTTAAAAACAATTTGTGTCTTGAGAATTTGAAAGTGAATAAAAGTTTGAATGGTAAGTACTGGAAAGAGTTAATTTTAACATGTCAATGGGAACGAACAAGTTGTGAATACACCCAATCTTATTTGAGGGACATTTGAGATAGAAAACTCGAAATAAGTTTTACCGAACTTTCATGCAGATGGAAGGAACATGTAGTGAAGTTTGGGTGGAAATGAAAAGATTGTTTGCTTTGGAATAGCACTCCAAGTTATTAAGATCTCAAAGTTTTCAAGGGAGTAGTATTGCTTAGAAGCCCAAGGAACGAGTTGAAGGATGGTGATCTTTATATGAGTTCCAATGAAAATTGTCAACATATAATGTTTTTAGGAGTTTGACTGAATTGTATAAAGAGTGAACAATTCATAAATTCGCTAAAAAAAAAAGGGTGAGACTAAGGATGAGGATAAGGGATCAAAACCAAAAAGAAGGTGGGTGAAAGATCAACAAGATGGCTAAAGGAGTTTTAAAAAGATATTTTAGGAATAAGAAGAAGCAGGAAGGTGGCTTAAGTAATTCTTGGAGGTTAAGAAAGTCAAAACCATGAAGAAATAATATACTTAAAGGTATTGAAATTATTGAACTATGAATATGAAAATGTCATAAACGAAAAGAGTTTATGACAAGATTTATGAATTTGATTGGAATGTGTTGATATGATTTAAGTAAGGATTGGTTATAAAGTAATTGAAGTTGAGATTATTTATGAGTCACGGGATTTATTCAAGGGATGCTAGAAGAAAGATTATGGGTTGATTAGAAGGAATTTGAAAGCAAAAGTAATGTAAACAAAGAAATATAGGGGTTGAAGGAACCTTGGAAATAATATAAGGACGTGTTTGTGTGTGAAGAAAGGATTAATGTTGCATTGTTTAAAGGAGTTAAAAGAATACTGTGGTAAGTCATTGAAATAAAGTTACATCGCCTTGGGGAGTGCATGAATTTGTTAAGTGAAGGGATGAAAATTTGTATTTGTAAAGTGGCTTAGGAAGATTGATCAAGGTAACAATGAAGGATAATTTATCTTTTGATTAAAAGAGACAATTTGTTTGATCAAATGAAAGGAATAAATATAATATTGAGGTTAGACTTGAGGATAAGAACTAGTATTAAGTAAGAACCTTTGAAATAGGACATTTCGAATATTGGCATTTACGACAAGAGTTGGTCGATTTGAGTTTCATTTTTTTTTCCTTTTGGATTAACGGAGCACCTATGTTTTATATGGACCTAAAGGAATAGAGTGTTTTATCGAAGATATTTTGGTAAATTCTAAGAATGGGAAGGAAAGGACGATGTGAACACTTGTGATAAAGTTATCAATACAGAGATAGAAGCAAATGCACACATGGTTTTTCCTAAGAGTGAGTTATGATTAAGAAAGGACCATCTTGGGAGACCTTGTGATAAAGTATAGAGGTAATTGCTGATGTAACAGGGATAGAATCGGTGAATTATGGACTATAAATTAGTTGTCATTTGAAGTCTTCAAGTTGGATAATGGGGGTGAAAAATGTCTATGATGGATTTTCAAGGATAATAGACAAGTGAATGTATTAATGGAGAGTGATAGAAAGTTCATGGGGAATATAAATGTGAAATAATTTTTGTATGGAAACATGATTATTTGAATGAAGTTTAAAGTTGAAATAGACTCTCACACACAAGGATTTAAATATGTAGCAAAGAAATGATTGGAGGTGATAAAGAAATATGGGTGAGGCATTCAATATTATTGAAAGGGGAGGTAATGTAGTGGATTGATACAAAGTAAATAGGAAAGAAGGAAATTAACCCCCTCAAAAGTGTTGGAAAAGAAAGTAAAGAAAATGTTGGGATAACTAGAGTTTGAGACCAACGATATTCGAGGAAATGCAGGAAAATCAAGAAGAGAATGTGAATTTGGGTCGAATTCGTAGGAGGATATGCTATTTTAGTGGTCATGGAAATAAGCTTAAATATACATTTAAGAGTAAGAAGTTGAAGTGAAATATAATGGAAGGAAGGTGAAATACACCTAGGAAAGGACAAGTTGTAAAAGGATTCGATAAAGGTGTATTGATGATTAAGAGTGATTGTTTCATTTGAATTGTAGTGGATAGATTGTCTAAGTCAACAATGTGTAAAACTGATGAAGGAGACTTGGAGAAAGGAGCAACTTGCAAAGGCTTACATCAAATTTTTTTTGTGAGATTACATGGAGTTCCTAAGGATATCATTTTAGATTGAGATTCCTAGTTTCTTTCAAGATCCTAGGAGGTATACAGGAGAACTTTGGTGATACACTGAGGACGATTACTACAACCACCAAATAATAATGGACAAACAAAAGGAATATTTGACGTTGGAAGTCATTAGAGAGCATGAAGCATTGGAGAGAAAATAAATGAAAGATAACCATGCAAGCCCGCATTGGCATGGCAATATTTCGAGGTTGGTATAGAAAGAACCATGAAAGTTCACTATGTCGGGGAACATTAGTGAGAAGATCGTCTTAGGACTTCAAACGAGTAAAGTTATGGAGAAGCAAGAAAAGTATCCATGACGGATTTAAGTGGTGCAAGTTAAACAGGGGACAAAAGACAAGTGTTATTGAAAGTGTAACCCATAAAACAAAGTTAAAAGTATGGAAAGAATAAAGAGAATGAGCCAAGGAATATAGAAATATATGAATTTGCATAGAATTGGTAAAGTGGTGAATAACTTGGCATATTATTGGACCTTGGTAAGGTATAAGACATTTTTCATGAGTCATTGTGAAAGAACATTGACTAAAGATATGAATTACAAAGGAAACTATATATTGAGGGTAACCAATTTAATCAAGAGAAAGCTTGACAAAATCAAGGTTTTAAATAACAAAGTGCTTCATACTTTTACTAGAGGATTGGTAAAAGAGAGTATAGATGGTATTGATTATTTTTGGTATAATGAGTACGGAATCGATGAGACTTTTGGTACTTGCAACAAGGAATGAATATAGAAAAGTATTATGATTTTACCAAGGATAAAACGAGAAAGAGAACAACATAACTCTAAAGTTGAATTAAGTGGAGTTACGGGGGCGTAACTCGTTTTCTTTAAGGGGGGGTAGAGTGCGATAGAATTGCGCGCTTTTCCCTTAATTTTGGCATTTTAAGTGCTTTTTCGGTCAGTTTTACACTGATTTTGTTATTTAGTTTGTTTGTCTTACACACAAGGATGTGTAAGTTTATTACCAAAGTTGAATCTTACACTAATAGTAGTGTGAGTTTGTTAGATAGTCTAATAGTTTACACATTATTTTGTGTAAGTTTGTTGGTAAAGTTGTTATCTTATACATTAGTCTGTGTAAGTTGGTTAGTAAGTTAGTTACTTTACACACTAGTTTGGGTGTGAATGAATAGATGAGGTAGAAAGTAAGTATCACAAAGTACAGCAACTAAAAATATTAAGGAAATTTTCAGAATTTACAAGCACTTATTCGTTTTCAAGTGAGCTTTTTTCTGTTTTCGTACCTAAGTTTCGGGGACGAAACTTCTTTTAAGGGGGGTAGACTGTAATACCCCGTATTTTAATGTATTATATATATATATATATTATTTATTTAATAATAAAATATATTTTGGGTCAAACTATTTTAATTATTGGAATATATAAATAAAACAAGTTTTGGGTCAATAACTAATTAATCTAAATGTAGCCCATTTTCACTATAAGGCTAATCATTTTATTTACTTATTTATTTGGGCCAATTAATCTTCCCATCATACTATTTCTTATGAGGCCCAAATAATTATAATTTACCCTATTCTATAAATATCCCTTTGATCCCCAAATTTGCCACACAAAAGTCAAAGGGGTAAGCTTTTTTTTTTTTTTTTTTTTTCTTTTCCTTCTTCCTTATTTTCTTTCTATTGTTCTTACTTTTCTTTTCCCCTGCTTCACGTGAACTGCTCACAATGCAAGGAGAAGTTGGAAGCTTTGCTCCTCCACGTCACCCGCCACCTCACACCTGCCACGTCACCAGCCACCTCCGGCCGCCCAGCAGCCGCCGGCGACCAGCCGACCACCACCACGGGTCACCTCCTTCTTCCCTTTTCTCTCCTCTTTTCACTCGAGCTATTTTGATGATTTTATTTATGGGTTTTGGTTTTAATTATTCAAAGTATGTTTGATTAGTATCATAATTATGTTTTGATGATTAAAGATTGTAAATTTTAAATAATAAAGTGTTTTATTTTCAGATTTCATAAAATTATAAGTTAGGGTTTTAAAATTATTAAAGACTTGATTTTTAGGGTTTTTATGAACAATTGATTTAGGGCTTTTATAGTAATGATTTTTTGAAATTTTGGTGATTATAACTACTAATTAGTTTAAATTAATTCCAGATTATTTTGAACACGTAAATTCATGTTTTAATTATTAGATTTCCATTCGTTAATATTAATCCCGATCAGGTTCTAAACTCCTCCGATTTTGATTAAAAAAAGTAGTGTTTTTCGAGTGTAAACAACGTTTTAAGCAAGACTCACTACTTCTAGTAGTGAGCACCACTCTCTCGTGGCCAAATTAAGCCTCTAAATACGATTTTCGAGCAGTTTTTGATTTTTAACGAAGTTTTTTTTTATTCTTTGAATTTTATCTTTGAGTTTAAAAGGGGTAAGAGATAATTTAATGTTTATATGGACAATTTAAGTATAAAGATGTATTTTGATGAAGTTTTAAAGGATTTTTATTAGTTTAAAATGCTGGAATTTTATTTAAAGTAGTATAATTGTGATTTTAATAAAAGGGTGTGATAACCTATTAAAAAGGAGTTTAATTAGGGGTTTTTAAATAATTTTCAGATTATTTTAAATGGTTTAAAGTGAATTTAAGTTGCTGGAAATTGTGTATACAAGGGTAATTAATTTAGTATTATTGTCCCTTTATGTAGGAGACTTGCTTCGGGAATTGTTGTAGTGTTTTCGGCCACTTTAAGGGCGTTATTGAGGTACGTACGCGTACTTAGCATATTTTGGTGATGTAGAATCATGCTCGGTTTGATTTCAATTAATTACAAGTAGTATCATGCTAAGGTTTATGTATGGAATTGTGAATTTATGATGTTTGTGATTGAATTGGGAAGCATGAATTATTTGTGATGGTTATAGATTGGAAGATTATATTTTGGGCATGTTGTGTTTGAACCACATTTTTATTTATGGCATGTTAGAAGGCATGATTAATTAAACTACATGTTTAATTATGTTTGGAATATTGAAAAGGAATTTTATTACGGTTCAAATAATTTTTATTGATGCTTTAAGCATGAGGAATGAGCTATATAAGTGTCTATGTACACAAGGAATAAATTTTATGTTGTTGCCTTTGTGCACTTAAGGTGTTTTTAACACCGAGGGATAGGATTTTTGGCGCATTATGCGTTTAAGGTGTCTTTGACACTGAGGTAGAATTAAAAAGGGTTCAACAATAAATAATATGTGGTCACTAATTATTCAAGAATTAAATTGGTATGTTTGTTTGATTGAATAATTATTGTTGATTGACTTGTTGTGCTTTGAGAGTCATCACCAAGACTAATAATATGTAAATAACGTAAAGTGAAAGAGATTACGCACTAAAACTCTTTGAACGTATATACCTTGAGTATGAACAATGGGGGGAGTTATGGGGTTTTATATTTAACCATAACTTCTAATGGAGTACAGGACGCTGAATATTCCTTTTTTTTATTATTATTATACGCAGGAATTCCGCCACCTTTGAGTGTTTTTGTTGCTGGCATGGTTAGCTCCCGTGTCAGTTAACCTCAAATTTATTTGGGGGAGGTTAGGAGGTGGAAACCCGTTCGATGCGTAATCAATGCAAAATGAATTATTTAGTGTCTAGTCATTGTGTCTTGTTGATTGGTGTGTATGCTTGTGAACAGGTGCAATGAGGTAAGTGTGTGTTGATAGGTGAAAGCATGTTAGTGTGGCTAATTTACGCTTATGTACTCAGCTTTGCTTATTGTGTGTGTGTTTGTGTATTTGGCCATGTCTTTACCTTGGCCCTATGATGACCCATTTCTAATGGAGAGTAGTGGAAACAAGTAGAGATAAACTTTTCAGGTATTGAAGCATGATCATAATGGGGCATGAGTGAAGAGTGAATCTTACTAGTTTTCATTAGGTTACAAGGTGTTTTATGCTTTATTTATTTATGACATATTTTATGTGGACTAACACAAAGGTTTGGTTTTGGAACGGTTTTTGAATAAGGGCCTTTAATG
The DNA here is from genome assembly GCF_948465745.1 of Chenopodium album. NCBI lineage: Eukaryota > Viridiplantae > Streptophyta > Magnoliopsida > Caryophyllales > Amaranthaceae > Chenopodium > Chenopodium album. The sequence continues at coordinate 64,930,400 of NC_137835.1, forward strand.
GTTCCAAGTTGTAGTTTGATTTTATTTGATTTTGTTTGTTTGGTTTTAAACTTTATTTTTGTTTGGTTGACTTTTGAGTTGACTTGCTTAATCGGTTTTTAATTTTGAGTCTTCCGCTGTGTATCTTTGATAATTGCCTTACCCGTTTTCACGGTGGCGGTAATGCCTTAGTTATTCCTAAATCGTGTTTTTAAAGAGTAGAATGGGTATTTAAAAGAAAGGAATTTCTAGGGTGTTACAGCTTCGCTGCCGCCTGATGTGCCGCCAGCATTGGTGAGTGGCTGTTTTCCACTCTTCGACACTCGTTGTTGAGTGTTCGGCTTTGTAGGGGTTTTGGTAGGAGAGGAGGCGCCCGTTCCCTTCTTAGCAGGCTTGGTGGCGACATGTTTCCTTCGGCTCTAGGAAACATCGCCAGTCGACTGCTTGCGCAGCTTGGGATCCGGCTTAGAAGAAGGGGCAGGCTTTGACGAGCCACTCTGAAAATAATTCTAAGTATGAGAAACAGAATGTGCTACGCATTTCATTAAGAGAAAACTTAGCAAGCTCGTTACCTTAGGAGTGCCGCCTATTGGTTGCTCATCCGCCTGCTTCAGGTTTGAGCAGTAGAAGGCGGCCGAGAGGGCTGGTTTTTTGTGAGCAGGGAGCTTGGCCATTGCCTTGTCTGCAACAAATAACCAAGAGTTAGCAAAGAAACAAATAAACAAAAGCAAGAAAAGGTAATAAAATCATGCGGCCAGCTACCTCTCGGCATCTCAGTACTAAGGTCGCAGGCGGCCAAGTACGTCCCGTCCGAGAGCTACTCGAATTTGGGAATATAGCTTTGGGGGGTGACTTCCTTAGCCTCCGTCTCATATTTCATCCGGACGGCCACAGTAAAGAGGCCCCGGTCAAAGATCTCCTCTTTTGCCCGCCTGGGAACAGGCAGAAGGGCCTTCTTCCAAGCCAAGAGGCGTGGATACTGGGTCCAGCGGTTGTACCGCTTATTTCTTTGGGCGTTTAGGGAAGAGACTATGTAAAATTTGGTCCTCCAGTCCTTCCACTTGTTCTCTTTCCCCAACGTCATCCATATATCGGGTGTGGCTGGTCAAAGTAAACCAGCCGATCCCTCTTGGATTGGGCGTCCTGCTCAGATAACGCATGTGAGCAAACGCCTCGAAGCTGGGATCCACCTCCAGTATTTCGCATGCGGCAACGTAGCCCAAAATATTGACCCAAGAGTTGGGGGCTAGTTGCCAGATACCCAGCTGGTATCCGTCCAAGATCCTCTCCACAACCGGATGGAGAGGGAAGCGAAGTCCTGCCTGGATGGCTGCCTCATAGCATCTGAAGCACTGGTCACCATAGACGGCCATTTAAGTCCAGGTGACTATGTCAATAGCATCCGCCACGGACAGAATTAAACCATGCCCCATGACATGGTCAGAAAGGAACTTTGGAAGATCATCCTTCATGATCTTTCGCCTGCCTTCGGGGACATGTAGATAGTAAGGTGCACGTTCATGCCACCTGGAAGCGCCTGATCGAGGTTAGATAGTGTCGTTAGTTCTACTAACCCTAATCAAATTAACAATTTATAATACCTAAACTACCCTAATACGAGTATAGGGGTAAGTAAAGGGTCGAACCCAAAAGGACTAAGTGTATCAATCTATGCTAATTAGACTACTAGGAAAGCTTGTGAGGTAAAGAAAGGTTCAACTAAACACTACTAAGAGCAAATAACTAAAACTAGGGAAAGTGGAATCCAATTACATCAATGCATTCAACAACATCAAACAATTAGATGAAAATGACCTCAATTAGGACGATTTACACATTTAACTCACTCTCGCGCAATTAAACATGTTAATAATCCTACTAAACTAATTCACTCTCGTGCAACTAGCCTAGCAAAGATATGGAGGAATTTAGGGCTCTCAAACAACTCACTTTCGCACAATTGATTGAAAACACAATTAAAAGCATAGAATCAATTAGCTAGAAAGATTCTAATCCATAAAAGCATCATCCATACACAATAATCAAGAAACAATTTCATACTAACCACAATCAATCATTAAATTAATTAACATAACCTTCATCCATTTCCCTAGAACAAAACCTAAACTAACATGGTGAACAAAAACAAGGAAAACAAGGTAAAATAATAATAAAAGCAAGAATCAACAACTAAACTAATTAATCTACTCAAATAAACAAATAAATAAGCAAAAACAATAATAAATGAAAGCAATAAATGTGAGAGAAAGTTAGGAAGACTCATTGAATTTATGAGAGGAAAAATCCACAAATTTGCTTCTTCAAAATCCCAAAAACTCCATGAAAAATCCAATCTTTCTCTCTCTAAACTACTCCTAAACTAGAGAGAGAAACTCCTAATCTAACCCTAAGAGAGAGAAAATAAAAGAGCTAAACTAATCTAATCTAATCTAGGGTAAATTAATTGTTAAGTGAAAGTTGAGAGAAAATAACCCCAAAAGGGTATTTATATACAAGGATAATTAAAATAAAATAAATAAAAGAAAACAAAATAAAGAAAATAAAATAAAACAAAAGAAAGAAAAAGGGAAAAAGAAAAAGGGAATAAAAATAAAATGAAATTAAAAGAAAATAAAAAAACCCAAAATCCCCAATTCCCTCAGCAACCCGATTTCCTCCTGTTCGAAATTTTGGCTGCTTCAATATTGGGATGCAATCCCCTGCTTCACGCCACACCACACCCCATCATCAATCATCACGCAACCATCATCACCACCATCGCAAGCATCCATTATCATCTAGCATCAAATCGTGGCCCTCCGATTTTCATAAAAATCACGTGAAAAGCTCGTGATTAACCCACAATTGCGCGCCCGCACAGACATCGCACAGAGGTCGCGCAAAGCTTCTGCCTCGACTCTGATTTTGGACTCAATTGTGTGCGCTTTCTGACAGGGCTGCGCGGCCGCGAATTGGGGCTTGAGATGGTATGAGTTGCGCGGCTATGAGGTAAGTAACTTGGTGGTGATTTGGGTGGTTATTGTTGGTTTAATTGGTTGTTGTGGGGGCTGGTTAGAAGTGGTAATTGCTGGCGGTTTGGTGGTGTTGGTTGGAAGGTGACGGTGGTGCAGGGGTGGTTTAATTGGTGCAAATTGGTGAAGTGGTGAATTGGTTGATGATTGTTGTTGTTGCGAGTGAAAACAGGGGAAGGGCGTGGTTCAGGTGGTTGCGGTTTTGAGAGGGCTGAGAGGTGGTGTCGAAGGTGCGATTGGTGGTGGTTTGGTGAGTGTGTGACGGGGGTTAAAATGGTGGCAGAGGTGGTGGTTGCAGGTGGTTTGCGTGGGTGATGATTAGGGCAGCAGGCTGCTGTTGCTGTTGGTGTTGTTGATGGTTGTTGTCGCTGCTGTTGCTGTTGGTGATGGAGATGGTGTGAGTGGGCAGCTTTGCTGTGAGGGCTGGTGGTGTTGAGGAGCTGGGAGCAGGGGAGTTGTGTGGTGGAGGTTAAGGGATGGTGTGGTGATGGTTAAGCTGGCAGCAGAGGTTGGCTCAAATCATGTGCCTCGGATCTTGGACTTTGAACTCGAACATGACTTTGAAACCCGGAACACCTACAACCTAAAACACGAGGGTGAAATGGAAAATAAAATAAAATAAATAAAATAAAGAAAAATAAAGTAAAATAAAATAAGATAAATAAAGTAAAATAAAATAAAATAAAATAAAATGCTAAAACTAAAGAAATAATAAAATTAAATGAAATAAAATAAAATAAAATAAAACACGAAAATAAACTAAAAACTATAGAAAATTACAAAAATACTCAAAATAAAGATAAAAGACAAGAATAATAAAATAATAGAAATAAAGGATATAAAAGGTGAAATTATTGGAAAATAAGTCGGAATACGACTCAATAAACACCCTAAAAGTGACATAAAAGTCACTTATCAGCGCCCTCTCCCTTTTCAACGGAGATGGACTCTCTGGCAGCTTTAAGGTTTGACTGCGCCTCCTCAGAGTCAAGGGGGACGCAGTTGGAAGATGATGACGCAGAGTCATCATCAGAGTTCTCTTCGGAGCTAGGGGACTGCCGATTGGTGCCGGCAGTGTCCTCCCCCAGCTCATCATCCGGCACCGATCCACTCGACCCTGGGTTCTCAAATTCCTCGTCGCACTCCACCAAAAATGAGTCATTTGGAGTGCTGACAGTGCTAGGCGGGTCTCTACTTATTTCAGAGACAGGCACCCTAATGGAGCCGTCAGAATTGACAGTCTCAATGTCCCAATGGTACCAAGAACCATCTGCCCTATATCTCCTTGTTGTTTTCTTTGTTCTGGCCATCGTGTCCTGTAGAGGCACAGACACTGTCGGATTTGGAGATGTACTTAAAGCAAAGTTCTCGAATGAGCATTCGACACTCCTTGTTCTAGATTCTGCCGTCTCCGGTGACCGACTGATCGCTAACCTAGGTCGTGCCGGGTGCGTTTGGGAAACCATTTTTGATAAAGAAAAAATGCAAAGAAATAAGGAAAAAAAAAAGAGATCAGGCGGTTACCTCAGAAGAAGGTAACGAGTGTCTTTGGTCTTGGGCGTCTGTTGAGCGAGCGAACTAAGGGGGCCGATTGTCGGATGCTCTTGAAAGTCAAAGTCTTTGAAAGTCAGAAGATTCAAGATTCTCTTAAAGATTCACGCAAGTGTGAATCCAAGGAGAAGTCAACCTCCTATTTATAGAGGGGGTGAAAACCTGGGGTTAAAACTTTAGATTCCCCAACAGTAAAAAGTAATAATTCATTGTATGTTATGTTTGATAGACGTCCTGTTTTAATAAAACAATGGGTTGATGGAATGCAGTTCAATTTTTTTGAATTCTCTAAAATTCCTGTATGGGTTCAATTGCCTAGTCTTTCATTGAAATATTAGGGGAAATCTTGTTTAGAGAAGATAGTTAGACCGATTGGTACTCCTGTTTTGGGTATTTTATACCCGGCCAAGTGGCCCAATCGAAGTCTGCCATGTGTCTCTGGAAAGGGCGCCACCTTGGACCTTCCAGATGGTGACACGTGTCAGGCAGATATCACCCTTGATTTAGGGTGTTTGATGATCCAAAGTGGACCAATAGGAGAGTGACACGTGTGGCCCTAAGAGACGCCCAAATGGCCTCTTGGGATGAGCGACACGTGTCACTCAGATATTGCCTCTTAAATGGCGGCCTTCAAAGGCCCAAACTTTGAGGCGCCGCAAAACGGCGTGCCCTAATCCCTAGGTCATCAAACCCTAGGGAGGGCACACTTCCCCAAAAGACCCTATAAATAGGGACAATTCCCTCATTTATTGGGGTACGTCACATCAACATTTATTACAGAGCAGTCGTTCTCAAGAAACAAACAGCACAATCCCTGAGCTTGGAATCCGAGCAGATACCTTAATTTCCGCACGTTTTACTCCGAACCCAATACTAACTTAATCTTCGGAGGCGGACCACCGACCATCCGGCGGTCCGTTTGTTTTGCAGGTACAGGCGATGTTGTGAATCCAGTCTTGAGCTGTAACTCTCCCAAGGGACACAAAAAACCCCGAAACAACTCCAATTAGGCCAGATTCTGCTACTCAATTGAAAGATAGAGTTGCTTATGCTAGATACTTACTGGAGGTTGAATTGAATGGAGATTTTGTTGAGTTTATAGAATTTGTTACTGAAAATGGGGAGATTTTTCAACAGAAATAGTTTTTGAATGGAAGCCCGGTAAATGTGATGCTTGTAAGAAAGTAGGGAATGTCAGTAAGGATTACAAGGTGGTGAAATTTTTTTGGCAACCTAAGAAGGTACAAGTGTAGGCTGGTGCGCAGATGCAGGGTACTCAAGCTGAGTTTGATACAAGGAATAATGATGTGAGTGAGGAGGTGTACAAGGGTGAATGGCTTCCCACTCAAGAAAAGCATAGGAGTAAGGTGCCAGAAGAGAGTGTTGTCTGTCCTGTTCCTATTAGGAACTCTTTTGCAAATCTTCAGATGGATGAGATGGTTCAGTTTGGTGATATGAATGATCCTGGAATTGGGGTCTTGGGTACTACTCGCAAAGGGGATAGCATGTCTAGTCCTTGGGTTATATCTGGTGACTTCAATTGTCCTCTTAACTTTGAAGATAGATTGGGAAAAAGCATCACTCAAGCAGCGGTGGATCCAAGATTTCAAAGTAGGGCTAGCACTAAACGAGTAAACGATAGGGGGAAAAAATATGCATTGGAGTACTATCTTGAGACTAAAAAAAAGAAGCTAAATTTAATCCGGTAATAACACATCAAGTTAAATTTTTTTTGCATAATGTAATGGGATTATTTTTGTATAAAAAGTTATCACCAAAATTTTAAATAATCAATAACTATATACTAAAAGACACACCAGCAATGACACGTGTCGTCTTCTGCTGTGTCTTTTAGTTTTGTTTTTTTTTTTTTTGGTTTTATATAATTTAAATTTTTAATACTTCCTCCGTTTGTTTATTATTGCACCATAAGGGTTGAGTACAAATATTTTGGTAGTGGAAAAAGTAAGAGAGAGAAAGGTAAAAATACAAAATTTCCCATGTGACATATTGATAAACTAAAAAGTAAATGTGAAAAAGCAAGGGAATAATTTCAAGCCTTTAAAATCCCACTAGCTTGAACCCCACTGTGATCATACACTAAAGTATGGTGGCGTCCAAAAGGGAAGAAGATAGAGAAAAAGAGTCGCCAACAAGTTTTTTAGGAACTTGTAAACCGTTCACGAGGTGAAGGTTACACCCCTTAACGATCCAAGAGATCGTCAACTCCATAAGGTCTAGAACCAAATAAGGGTTCGGGGATGATGGTACAAATCCAACCTAAAAGAGATTGAACCTGCCCTAATAATAGGCCCCTACTTTATTCTGATCGTATTCATGTGCGCTTTCTGACTAACATGCAATCAATAGGATTAACCCTAAACCTGTTTATCTATGTTGGTTGAATATTAATGCACAAATAAACTATTATTGGCTATCACTTGAATTATAATCAAATTAACCCTAACAAGATTAATTATCTTATTAAGCGTGATTACAAATACCAATTCCCTTTAAACATGCAATAGAAGGTGTGATCAAGCAATAACAATAAATATCAAGCAACATAATAATAATCATAAAATAATAATTATGAACAATAACGAATATCATAATCATAGCAATCATAATAATCATAATCATAATTATCACAATTATAATAATATTCATTTTAAAGCATAATAAAAGTAAGATCCTAGGCATGATACTAACAAGATTAATAACAAACCCTAGCATGTCACTAAGCAATAAAAATCAAATCTTTAGCCCTAACATGATACTAACAATCATAAATATTAGGAAGAGAATAAAAGGCATCGCAAGAATCATATTAAACATTAAAATTACCCTAGACATGATACTAGGAATCATAAGAACAATGTAAACATGATTTCTACATCATAATATCAATTAATCAATTAAAGTACTTACTTTGATGCCTCGTACCTCTTTCTAATAACAAAATACACATGTTAGTAACTTCAAGGAAAATAATAATAAATCAAACAATTAAATTAAATAATTGAAATAGAGATTTGGGACCAAACCCTTAGAAATTAAAACCTTTCACGTCTAGGGCGAAGGCAACTTCGAATATGGCTAGGTGTTTCTAGATCTTGTGAATGCGGAATTTTGTATGAGAACACAAAGTTTTGGGAAAGATGAAAGAGATGAACGATCAAAAGATTTAAAGAATGTTAATGCATGAATGATTTAACTTGCGAATGAAAACTGATTGTTTATGAATGTAGCTGATTGAAAACGGAGTTTTTAATACGATATTTATAGAGAAAATCAGCCAAAAAAGATAATTTAACAAAACAGAGTCTGACGCTCAGGAAACAGAGCTGGCGCCAGGCACCAGCCTTAGCGTCAGGCGCTAATGGCTAGCCCCAGGCGCCAAGGCCTAGGGTTGGACGCCAAGCTTGATTTCGACGCGTTTTCAAAAATCTGATGAATTTACCGTACTGGAGGATAAAATAATATAATTTCTTCGAAAATGCTATTTGATTTTGATTAAAACTCTGAAAAGTCAACTTATCAATGCTAATTGAATTAGGAATGAAAAGAACCTTCTAGAAGAATCTAGAAGACTAAAGCCATTCCTAATTGCATTAGGAATGATAAATCATATTAGGCCCTCCCCTAGATCATTGGGCCGCATATCAAGCTCAAACCAGACCCAGTTTAGTAAATTGGCCATAACTTCCTCAATATTCATCGGAATTGGGCTTATAATATATCATTGGAAAGGTCTTTGCAAGCCCCATCCAACTACACCATTATTGGACCCATATCATGGACCAACCAAACTGGATTGGCTGTTTCCTTAAAATAAAGTTTTCAAAAACAGAAAGAAGAGAAAAGAAATTAAAACTTGCCGCAACACTAGACCTTTCCACACTTTCGTTTCATTCGATTATGATTCGACGTGAAAGGTACTCATCACTGGGTTTGGTTTTGGGGACACACAAATGGGTGTCTACAGAAGCCCCCACTTTGACTGAGTTTGGAGAAACGCAAGTTTCGAAAACAAAAGTCAAAGTAGCAATAGCGACGGAGAATGATTCAGAACGTTCTGCGATGCTAAATCACTCTTGCAACGCCGATACCTGCAAAACTAGCGTTAGTTAAACAGATAGAAGAGTTAAGAAACGTGTATCTTGCATCGTCGAGCACACGTCTCTGAAAGTAACCGATTGTTTTGATGACTTCTTGCAAGCTAGAGAATGTCATCCTGCTTGAAAACCGCCACGCTTGTAACTGCTTCCAAATTAGAAGATTGCTTCGCCTGAAACTATCCTCTCTGCAATGATAATATTCCACATCTTAGGGAACATTATCGAAGATTATTTCTCTTGAAACAATCTTCATCCGCATTGACAATATTCCACATCCTAAGGAATACTATCGAAGATTATTTCTGTTGAAATAATCCTCAGCCGCATTGACAATATTCCACATCCTAGGGAATACTATCGAAGATTATTTCTCTTGAAATAATCCTCATGTTGTTCGTGACAACTCTCCGCAAGCTAGGGAACGCTGTCGAAGATATCTTCTCTTGAAGTCATCCTCATTTGATGCGATAATTTTCCAAAGGAAATTACCGAAGATCTACGCCTGTCGATCTTTAAAAGTTCGCCTGAACTTTGCTTCCGCTATGCCTGTACGTCGGCGTTCTTGTTGCTTTGAACCTGTACGTCGATGCCCTTTGCTCTTGAACCTATATGTCGGTGCCTTTTTTCCTAATGAGTCAATGCTTAGGCGCTTTAAGCTAAGTGAGACAATCTCTTATCAGGTCGATCACTTTATGTAATCAAGCCGATTACTAAATCATGTCAAATTTCTTAGAGGGGCTAACTGGCGTACCAAGGAACCCGAAATATGTTGTAGAAGGCTAGCACAACCTCATCAGGTGGCTAGATGCTTTGGCGTCGCTGAAAGACCATCAGCGCCAGCTATTAGGCGTTAGCGCCAGGCGCTGACGTTGGCGCTAGGCGCCAAGCCCAACTCGTGACGCCAATGTCTAGGGACTGGCGCCAGCACGGGAATCTCTTTAAATTCCCATTTCCTCTTCATTTCGCTGCTCTGTTCATCGCGAAACTGCTCGAGGAAACCGAAAGCTTCAATTGCTCATTGCTTGCTCGTTTTCAACCGAATTTGCTCAAATTTGTTGCAAATCAAAGCTCTTTTCATTTATTTTCCCGATCTATGTAAACTCACATCAGTTTTTATGAATTCTTGACATGAACATTCACGAATTTCATGAAAATTCGAATTTTATGATGCTCAATTTTCTTTGTTTGTCGAGTTTTATGCCATGAAATTGCTTGATTATGTTTGTATATTGCCTTAGGAGTAATTTGAGACTTGTTTGACTCAATTTGGTGAAGAAATAAGCAATTTGCCATTGTTGGACCTCTTAAGGTCGTGAAGAACAATGTGACTCGTTCTTGACATTTTTGCTAGCAATTCTTGTCCAATTTGTCACAATAATCACTATAGTGTTGCAAGAAATTGTTTGTTTTCTTGAAAAATGTTTATGCTCAATTTGAATTTGTGCTCTGTTTTAGTACTACGTACTCTGTTTTTGCGAACATAGTATCATACGGCTAGGCGAACCTTAGATACTATAGAACCTTAATTTATTATGATTCTGCACAATGTAGCATGGCTAGACAACGAGGCTCGGGTTCACGGTCCCGAAACACTAGACGGGAGCATGAGCCCGTAGAGGACGACGCCACGCCGTCCACTTCGCTTGGTCGATTTCCGGAGTGGGACGAGCGGACTCTGTTCTTCGCCCCTGTCCACCACATCTCCGAGAGGGTGAGACAGGGTACTGAGCCCGGGAGGACACGGCATCATGGCTCTGGCTGTGACGGTCTAGGCGATTTGTGCAGGATGCACATCGCTAGGGATCTTGAGACGAGGCTCCTATGGGAGTCTTGCGGGCTAGCTACTCTGTTTAAGACCTCCGAGGCTATGGTCGCCTCCAGCGAGGGTCATCACGTAGTGCGCGCTTTGGTGGAGTTCTTCTAGGACACCACCAACACCTTTCATTTTCCTTGGGGCGAGATGATGGTCACCCCTACAGACTTCAGTCTCATCACAGGACTGGAGTTCACTTCTGTGCCACTGCCGTTCGACGGTGGGATCGACGTCTTTTCTTCAGAGGTCGAGGAGTTGTTGGGGCCGATTGCTATTCGGGCCCGAGCTGAGGTCGAGACGACTCAGTTTAGTGCTAGAGGGATTCGCCGTTCGACGCTGGCAGCGACTCTTGATGACGATGCGACCACCCGAGAGCAGCAGGTGCGCATCTTTGTGCTGATGTTGTTGTCAGGGACATTCTCCCCTGAGAAGGGTAGTAGGGCATTGCTTTACTACCTCCCTGCCGTCCGTGATCTCCAGCGGATCGAGACTTATGACTGGGCCAGCTTGGCCTATGCTGACTTTGTTTATGCGCTGAGGGACTCGTGTCGTCACCGGTCTTTTAGGACGAACGTCGCTTTGTCCGCTTTTTAGAAGGTCGTAGAGGTAAATATTATTCCCTATAAAGTTTAGCCCTACATATTAGTTAGCATTTATTCTCACTTTTAACTCCTTGTAGATCTGGTTCTACGAGTACTTTCCTTCCGTTTCGCCGGCGAGACCATCGCCGAAGGGATTTCCGGTGAGCGCCTCTTGGGGCGGCCACCATGTGGACATGTCTACTGCACGTGTCCGGAGCTGGATCATCTCGATATGACTTTTAGTGCTTATTCTGACTCTTCCGCGGTGCTTTAGATATATTCTTGCCTGATTGATGCTTTTTATAGGGACCTGAGGTGGTATATCGACCGTGGGGCGGTTGGACAGTCCCTGGATTAGCCGCACAGTACTCTGCTGAGCGTCGCTACTTTCTAGGGACCTATGGAGCGGTCGCGCACTTAGGAGAGAGGGTCGCTAGACACTCTTCTGATGTTTTCGTCGTTCCTGTCGCTCCACCACGTCATATAATCGACGAGGTGCGGTTGTCAAGCATGTCCGAGGGAGCTGGTACCCCTTGGCGATCCCATGCGATCCTCGGGCGGTGTTATGCTGAGGACCTACTACCTTTGTTAGCTCCAGCCCCTGTACCGGCTGAGGATGTAAGGGTAAGATTCTTTAGCTTTTTATTTTTCGCTAAGTAGCCCCCAAGTAATACTTTACTAATTTTCTCCGTTTTATCAGGACGGTGCTGCTGAGTTCGTGCCACCCCGTATGTCCATCCACTACCAGGGGATGTACGGGCCGATCGAGGAGATGATTTCTCCGGCTCTCGAGGGTGAGCGCTTTGTAGAGCGGTCAATTCCTCGCCACCACACTACAGTAAGCCTAGTTTATTTTTCAGAATTTTGTGTTCATATATCATGCATTTTTGCTGACTTATTTTTCTGACAGTTTTCACGCGAGGTGGTTTCGGCTATGGCACGATGCATAGATGCCTTCCGGAGCCAGCTCGTCCGGATGAGGAATGCAGCCACCTGTCGTCGGGATGACGTTGTCCGAGAGGTAGCTTTTCTTTAGTCATTATTTCTGCATTATTGCTTCAGTTTTACCTTGTTTCTGATTTAATTCCTTTTGCAGGGCCAGCCTATCGCTTCTCACACCCGTACGAGACCTGAGGGGCGGAGAGATCCGGCGAGGTCTAGCTCGAGACGTCGTCGTACTTCGTCAGGGGGTAGAGGCGGTCGTTCTGAGGATGCTCGAGCCGGTGTTGCTGAGGGCTCTGGATCTTCCTCTGAGGGTGCTCCTGCTGCACCGGTAGGAGAGGCTACCTCGGCTTTCAGTGGTGGTGGGATGTACGAGGTCGGCTTGTCATCGCAGCAGCCTCCGCGGCCTCAGCCACAGGTTGATCTTGGCTGGAGTGGTCCTATCTTGAGTCTTCCTCCTCCCACGGAGACTGGAGCTGGTGCTGAAGCTGGAGCTGGTGGAGAAGTGACTCCTCGTACGACGCAGTTTTGTAGCATGATGGGCCTACGTCCTCCGGCGCCGTAGTTTGTTCCTGTATATATATTTTATTTTGACTTTTTATAGAACTTTGCCTTTGACTCATTATTTAGACACATTTTGTATTTTTATGTTATTATGAATTTATTATGAGTTTATTTGATTTATGTGTATGTTTGTGTGTGCAAGAAAAGTGTGACAACAATTTTGCGCAAAAATTCCATCATTTTTGTTATTGATGGAGGATATTATCCGACTCTCTCCCCCAAAAAGAAAAAATAAAAAAAAAGGAAAAGAAACGAATAAAAATGTCGGGTTCTGGAATTTAAAATAAAGTCCAAAAAAGAATAATATAAATTAAAAATAATAGCTATATTTAATTAATTAAGAAAAAAGATAAAAAAAAAAAAAAAGGTGTTTATGAGAATTAAACGGAGCCATAAAGTCATTAACCGACTCGAGTTTAATATTAAAAACGCAAGCTGAGCACGCGCGGCTGTCTTGGTGACTTGGTGCCAGCTGGCGCCACAATATGGCGCGTGGCGCCAGGCGCTAAGCTTAGCGTGTGGCGCCAAGCTCTGGCGGTTGGCGCCAAGCTCGGGGGTTTGACGCCAATTGACGCTGACTCCGTGTTTCATTTTGATTAAAACTCTTCGCAATATGTGCATAAATAGCCCCTTGCCCAGCCGATTCTTCTCATAATTCCAGCGAATAAAATTATTCTCTTCTTTAGAAAAAATAATAATTATGTATTTAGCCACTAAAACCTTCACCCAATACACTCATGAATGGTGTCGATCTCTTAATGCTAGAGACAGAAAAGAATTAGATTTATTTCACTTGGGGGGAATTTATGGCATCAAAGGGGTAGATCTAGACCTAGACTTCATACATACCGCTTTAGAATTTTGGAATGTTGATACGCATTGTTTCAGAATAGGGTATGATGAGATTAGCCCTTTGCCAGAGGAATTTGGTGCTATCTTAGGCTTCCCTGCAATAGACCTCGTAGTAATCCCTAAAGTAGACGCATACTACTATAAGGATTTTGAGCGTTTCTTTAATTTGAAGGAAAGGGATTTATCAAAAATAGTGGATGGCAACATAGTTAATTTGAAATAATTCGCACGTCATTATTTTGATAAACCTCTTTCTGAATCTTTACATATATATAGAAGAAGGGCGTTCTTATTTTGCATGCTCAATCAATTTTTTCTTAGCAGTGGTAAAAATAATGAGGGTCAGTCAATTATCACCATTGTACTAGAACAGATTGAATCAGGGAGGAATCCAATGCCATTAATAGTTGGAGAGACTATGATTAGTCTAGATGACATGAAAAGGGACCCAAAAGCGCCTCTTCGCGGTTCTCCAATTTTATTACAGGTAGAAAAATAATATTTTTAATTACAGAAATCAAAAAATATATTTTTGTATTGTAATAATAATTTATTTGCATTGCAATTTTTTTACAGATGTGGCTAATGGTGAGGCTAGGATTAATTAGCCCTCCGGATGACATTGAAAAATATACTCCCAATTGCTTCGTGAGAAGGAAGAAGCGCATCCCTAAAATTGGGCGTCATGGGTGGAGAAAAGTATTTGAATCACGTGATTTTGCCATCAAGTGGGTCATCCCATGGTGGAAAATAGAAAGGATGGTTTGTGTTAACAAGCAACCTTTCTGCCGTCTTCCAAGCTTGTCTCGTGTAACCTATTATTATCCCTGCAGGGTGAAAAGACAATACGGCTTGCTTCAGAATATTCCTTCCGGGGATCTTCGTCCTCCCTATGAGTACCCTGTATCTCAAGAAATAGATAGATTCGATGCTTATTGGAGCGCTAGACCTTTATGGGAAGTGATTACCCAAAAGGTTCCTCCTTCTTTGCCTAATGATGTAAAGAAATGGTTGCTGAAGAAATCTTCCATTGATCAGGGTAGAACCGATGTGAAGAATCGTCTAGGTGACAGGGTGACTCCTGCCAAAGAACGCTTAGATGCAAGAATTGAATTCAAAACACCTACAATGCCTAGGAAGAAAAATACTACCAAAGACAAAGGAAAAAGGAAAGCTAACACCACAGACAAAAAAGTTTGGGTGGAGAAGAAGCATGGAGTGCTAGCTGAGGGGGAGACCATCTACTCCAAAATTGAATGTAGGTCCTCTAAAGGAGGCCTACTAGCTAAAGTAATGGATGAAGAGGAGGAAGCAGAAAAGAATTGGAAAAGAGCTAGAAAGGAAAAGAAAGATTAAAAACATATCTTAGCTTTAGATTTATTAGACTTAGACGGTTATTTTTATTTAAAGTTAATTTATTTTCATCCTTATTTAGATTCCATCAATAATGTAATTTTATTTTATTAATGAAATTTTAGCATTCAATTAAATTGTTTACTTTAAATTTATTTTATTAAAGCAATGAAAATCGGAAAAAATTAATTTTCCAGAAGTTCTTCGAGTACGGAAGTCGAAAATTTTCCGAAAAACACCAAAATTTGCCCAGATTTTATTCCCAAATTGGCGCCAGTAATTGGGGTTTGGCGCCAGGCGCCAATTCCATCGACTGGCACTGATGACTTCTGGCTGGCGTCAGGCTCTATTCTGCGACGCCAATAATTTGCCGATTTTCTGTTGACTTTTTAATTGATTCTGGAATGCGGAGATGTCGAAAAATAAAGTGGCCGCACCCGTAAAGGGTTGCCTACGTATCCTTTCCTAAAGAATCAGGCCGAACGTAGCTCTCTTGAGTATCCTACTCAAGTAATTATGGGTAGTATTTCTTAAGTTGGTCGAGATTGGTCATGTTTGAGAATTCATTGCCATCCATATCAGTTAGTTTTGTTGCACCTCCTGACAGGATTGTTTTGACATTGTAGGGGCCCGACCAATTAGGTCTAAATTTTCCCCTTGTATCTAAAATATTTTTCCTTAGTGCTTTTAATACCAAATCCCCTACTTTGATATTTTTGTCTTGACCTTCTTATTAAAATGCCTAGCCATACGATTTTGGTAACACTGAGTGTGATGTAGAGCTTCTAGTCGTTTTTCGTCGAGTAGAATCAATTCTTCATATCTTGCCCTAGTCCATTTTCAACTTCATCGAGTTTACTCTCTAGCGCAATGCGTAGAGATGGTATTTCTAGTTCGACATGTTGTACGGCATCCATTCCATATACTAAGGAAAATGGCGTATTTCCTGTTGATGTACGAATTGACGTGCGATAACCCCACAATGCGAAGTGAAGCTTGTCAGGCCAATCCTTATAATTTTCTGTCATTTTCTCGATGATAGTCTTTAGATTTTTATTAGCTGCCTCGACTGCTCCATTTGCTTGAGGTCTATAAGGGGACGAATGATGATGTTGGATGCCATATTTTTGTAGCAATTCTTCACATTCGGCTTGAAAGTGAGTTCCATTGTCACTTATCATTTCATGTGGGACTCCATATCGACAAATGATATTTCTCTCGATAAAGAGTGCTACATGTTTCGCGGTGAGTTTAGCATATGATTGTGCTTCGACCCACTTTGTAAAGTAATCAATTGCTACTAGAATAAATTCGTGGCCTCCTGTTCCTTGGGGAGTGATTTTGCCAATTATGTCAATTCCCCATGTAGAGAATGGCCATGGCGATGTGTAGGTGTAGAGCAAAGATGGAGGGACATGTTGTAAATTGGCGTAAATTTGGCACTTAGGGCATCTTTTTACATATTGATGGCAATCCCTATTAATTGTAGTCCAATAATATCCTTCTCGCATTATTTTCTGGACTAACATTTTGCCATTTACATGAGTGCCATAGATTCCTTCGTGAACTATTCTCATTACTCTTTGTGCATCCACTTTTCCTATACATAGGAGGGCTCGACCTTTAGGTACCCTTTTATGTAGCTCGTTGTCTATGAGTACATATTGAGAAGCCAAAAGTCTTAAGGCTCGCTTTGCTCTTTTGTCAGCATGAGGAGGGTATTAACCATTGGTGACATAGTTGAGTATGTCTGTTTACCACGGTTCTTCTTCTTCTTCGCCTTGGACTAAGTCGTCGTCTTCTATAGCCTGGATATATGCTGGTTTGTGCCTTTTTTCGATAGTTAGAGGCATTTGCTCGATTTCCGTGGGAATCCTAACCATTGAGGCTAATCTTGCCAAGGCCTCAGCAAATTTGTTTTCTTCTCTAGGTAGATATGTGTATTCTACCTTCTCTAACTGATCGGTAAGAGTTTCCAGATAGGTTTGGTAAGGGGCTAGGCTTTCGCTCCTTACTTTCCACCTTTTAGATATCTGATTGATGATCAAAGAAGAGTCTCCGAATATCCTTAACTTCTTTACTCCCAATGCCAAGGCTGTTTCAAGGCCTACCACGCATGCTTCATATTCAGCAGCGTTGTTGGTAACGTCGAAATCAAGCTTTATTGAGATTGGAACGTGCTCTTCTTTAGGTGATACTAGTAGCACTCCGACGCCACATCCCTTTTGGTTTGAGGCTCCGTCGAAATACAAGGTCCAAGTATCATCTTCAGTGACCATTAAGTCTTCATCTGGAAATTCGTTGTCTTGTATTGGCGTCGAGTCCTCTATTGGAAAATCTGCTAGAAACTCTGACACCACGGATCCTTTAATAGCTTTTTGAGGCATAAACCGTACATCAAACTGGGCTAGATTGACTATCCATCTTGAAATACGTCCATTTAGTGTAGATTTCTCGAACAGATACTTGAGTGGATCTAATCGGGAGACTACGAAAACGGTATGCACCAACATGTGTATAGCGTGTTTCGTATTCGAGCATCTTTCTACTTAGGTAATAAATTGCGTTCTCTTTGCCTTCTACCTCTTGTGCTAGCATGGCTCCCATTGTCTCTTTGGTAACCGTCAAATATAACCTAAGAGGTATTCCGGGGAGCGCTGGCGTTAATACGGGAGGATTTGCGAGATAGGCTTTGATCTTGTCAAAGG
Source organism: Chenopodium album (assembly GCF_948465745.1). Lineage (NCBI taxonomy): Eukaryota > Viridiplantae > Streptophyta > Magnoliopsida > Caryophyllales > Amaranthaceae > Chenopodium > Chenopodium album. The sequence continues at coordinate 64,947,896 of NC_137835.1, forward strand.
CTTTTTGACACTCGTCATCCCATATTACTGGTACATTCTTCTTGAGCTTCTTGAAGATTGGTTCACATATCGTTGTTAGTTTTGATATGAACCTACTTATGTATTGCAACCGGCCAATAAATCCTCGAATCTGCTTCTCAGTCTTGGGCGGTGGCATCGACATGATTGCTTTAATCTTGGTTAGATCTACCTCTATTCCTCTAGAGCTTATGACGTATCCCAAGAGCTTGCCTGAGGTGACTCCAAAAGCACATTTCGATGGATTCAACCTCATGTTATATTTTCTTAGCCTTTCGAAAAATTTCCTTAAGGCTACTTGATGGCCTGGACGGTCCTTTGATTTCACAATCATGTCGTCGACATATACCTCGACTTCTTTGTGCATCATGTCGTGAAGTAAGGCAGTTGCTGCACGTTGGTAAGTAGCACCCGCGTTTTTCAACCCAAATGGCATTACCGTGTAGCAGTAAGTGCCCCATGGTGTTATAAAGGTTGTTTTCTCCATGTCTTCTTCTGCCATGAGAATCTTATTGTACCCTGCGTATCCATCCATGAATGAGAGAAGCGCGTGATTTGCCGTGTTTTCTACCAGAATATCGATGTGTGGCAAAGGGAAGTCGTCCTTTGGACTTGCCTTATTTAGATCTCGATAGTCGACACACATCCTTACCCTTCCGTCTTTCTTTGGAACTGGGACAACGTTGGCGACCCATTCGGGGTATTTAGATACCTTGATGAAACCTGCAGTTATTTGTTTTTGAACTTCTTCTTTTATTTTAAGTGCTACGTCGGGTTTCATTCGGCGCAACTTTTGTTTTACAGGTTTCATTCCTAGGATTAGTGGTATAGTGTGTTCAGCTATTTCTCTATTAATGCCTGGCATATCTTCATATGACCAAGAAAATACATCGATAAATTCTTTAAGTAAGTTAATTAAATCGGTTCTTTCTTGTTTATTCAATGTTAGTCCGATTTTAACTTCTCTTTTATGAATTGAATCATTTGAAATGTCAACTGTCTCAGTTTCTTCAATTACCGGTGTTTTCTTTTCGAGTGTTTCCATTGCTTTAATAATTTCTTTGTCTTTTTCATCGTTAGCTAAGCAATGCTCGTCATCTTGGGTTAGGGAAGAACACAAGAAGTAAGGGGAATGAGAAATATTATTATACTCTGAGATCATTACATCAAAGAGTGATATGTCCTCAGGGACTGGATCACTAACTATCCTAGGAGAAGAAATAGGAAGGGGAGGTGTTACTACTAAAGACTTAGAAGACTCTAAAGGGAAAGACTCTGACTCAGACTCTGACTCAGACGACTCTTCGAACATCGGTCCTTGCCCTGTCGTGATTGATGTCTTCCTTCCGCTTGGAGTAGTCACTTTGATAGTCTTGCGCCACCCTTGTAGTGATCCTTCGGCTGGAGTAATTATCTTCGAGGGGTCGAAGCTTTCACTTTGTAGGACTGTTTGAATGAGCGAGGAGTTATCTTATTCGTAAGTTGGCTCATTCTTTTCTCGCCCAAACAATAATCCCATGACGTTAAAGTCAAAGCATGGGGGTGCTTTCTCTTTGTGGACGGGAGTTGGGACTTCATCAGTGAAGTAGCAATCCAAGAAAATCTCGAATCCTGGTTGTTGTATGCCGTTTACAACAAATGGCTCGGGAAATTCATGGCATGGATAGTCCTCTCCTTCTTTTATGAACTGACCATTAAGCGTAAGAGGGTACTGATCCATTGGAATTGATTTCTTTTGAATGCGAGCGTCCCTACGCGCCTTCAAATTTTCCTGGGCCCGCTTGAGATCTTTCCGAGTCGGTTCGAAACCAAGTCCGAAAGTATCTAGCTTAGGATGGCCAGGTGACTCCACCGATTTTGCTATCCCTTTCTTCTTTCCTAGGGTCATCCCAGGGAAGTGTCCATGTTTCTTCAGCATGGTGTCGACAATCATGTTGGAATGGGGGTCATGGCAAAGAGATGTCCTTTCATCCTCCTGGATTAAGGAGACTTCTTCGTTAAATCCCCATAGGTCTTCATCATCCTCGTCGTGCTCCACATTGATGATTGGATTCTCTATGGATTTAATTCTCATAGGCGAAGCATCAATAGTGATTGGGATTCCTCCAACTATGGCTTTCACTTGTTGATGGAGAGATGAAGGGACGGCCTTTAGATCATGAAGCCAAGGGCGTCCCAACAACAAATTGAATGAGGCTTTGATGTCTACTACTTGAAAAGTAGTAGCATGTTCTATTGCTCCTGCCGTTACATTTAGGGTTATTTTGCCAAGAGCTTGACGACGAGTATTATCGTAGGCTCTTATTCCTTGTGTGGACGGAGTTAAGTCTTCATCCCTTATGCCGAGCATCCTCGCAGTTCTAAGTGGACAGACATTGATAGCCGATCCATTGTCTACAAGAGTCATGGGAACATTCATCCTTTTGCAGACTACCGTGAGATTTAATGCCTTGTAATGTCTGTCACCTTCTGGGGGTAAATCTTTGTCCGAGAAGGTGATTAAGTTAATCGGACTAGGAAGATCACTTGTGAGGAAGTTGGCTAGTCCCTCAGGAGTAGTGTCATAATCTATCCCGATTTTATCCAAGGCATTCATTACAGCCAACCTATGCTCTTGAGATGTTGCCAGGAACTTCCACACATTCATCTCAACTTTTGTCTTCTTAAACTGTTTAACAATATCATTGTCTTCGATGATAGGTATGGGAACTTGTTGTATGGTGGGCATAGGTTGCGCTGAAACGGGAGGACGCATTCTCCCAGATCTTGTCAGTACATCTATTGATGAATCTTCTTCAGCCCAAATGTCATCTGTGGTGTATGATACAGAAGGTGAAGGTCCTAATATGTCCTTTAGGTAGACGTCTTCTTCATCACTGTCCCAAACTCCATTAACGGTTATATCCTCTTCTTGCTGAACTTGGACTAATTTCTTTTCATCAATCATTTTCTGTACCAAATCCTTGAACTTGAAACAGTTTTCTATGGTGTGCTCCCCTGATTGATGGTACTGACAGTAATATCTATCTGTCCTTTTTAACGACTCAAATGGTCTCGGTTCGAGAGGTTTGACCTCGCCACTCTCGGAGAGCATTTCGAACATTTGCACATATGGGATCCCAATTGGAGTGTAGATTCTATTGCTCTTCTTGGGTTTTTCAGTGACTTGTAAGGGAAAATACTTTGCCTCATAATTCGTTCTCACTGGTGTGAATTCTCTTTTAGGTTCTTCCTTTGGACATGGAAGCTCATCATATTTCTTATGGAGTTCGTTCATAACCTTAAGAGCTTCACGTAGTAGTTGTGATGCCTCCTTCATAGACAGTGTGAGCAATTGTATGTCTTCCTTATTTGCCGGTTCTGAAAGGCTATCTTTGACATCGAAAAGGATCTCCGCTTCTTTTTCTATGGTATTGATTTCTTCGACAGGTTTAATGAGAGATGAGGGGTCAACCTCGTTTTCTTCATCAGAGATAGCCAGAGTATGAGCTAGAGGTGCATTGTCGATGCTTGGCTTCTTACTGGCAGGGGGTAACGGCAGTTTGTTATTGTCAATTAGGTCTTGGATAGCTTCCTTAAGCTTCCAACAGCTTTCAGTAGAATGGCCCCTACCTTGGTGATACTTGCAGTGTGCATTGGGGTTCCAGTTAACCGACCTCTTCTCCACTGGTGGATCCCCAAATGGTCCAATGGGAGTTATAAGACCTTTTGCATTTAATCGATCAAATGCGGTGTCATAACTCATGCCAATAGGAGTGAAGTTCCTCCTAAATGGTTTCTTTTGTCCTTGGTTGTTCATGGCGAGAACTTCTCTTAAATTAAAGGTTCTAACATTATTTGAGTGGGCGGTTTTGGAAGAAGAAGGATTGTCGTTCTTCTTTCCTTTCCAGACACTGTTGGAGTTATTGTTGGCAGCTTTTGACTTAGCCAAGTCATCTTCAATATTGATCCCAATGTCATAAACAGCCTTAAAGGTATGGAGGTTATTTTGATATTTAAGATGCTTGGAATATTTTTCTTGGAGATTCTTGATAAACAGTCTCACAGACTCTTTTTCGCTTGGTACCTCAATCATTTTAGCTGAGGTTTCTCTCCACTTGTTGAAGAAAGAGGTGAAGCCTTCATTCTCTTTCTGTTTGAGGATTTCAAGTTCTCTATGGTCAGTCTCGACTTGAATGTTGCACTTGTACCTATCGACGAAAGCGTTTGCTATAGACTCCCAGGTAGAGGTCTTTTCTTTTTCGAGAGAAAAGAACCATTGTTGGCAAACGGTCTCGAGAGATAGTGAGAAAAGAGAAGGGAAGACCTTCTTATCAATACCCTTGATACTCATTATTGTTTCGAATGCTCTTAAATGGAAGTAAGGGTTGTCAATTGCTCTAAATTTTGGGATGTCGTTGGCGTTGAACTTCTGCGGAAGAAGATCTTTGTCCACCGAGACCCCTTGTGATGTAAGCTCTTGAAACTTGTAGTCACTGGACAACTTGCTTAGGCTCTCTTGCATGAGGTCCATTTGTTGTTGTTTCACGGGATCGTCGATCCTAAGTGCGAGAAGCTTCAGTGTCTCGGTCACAGTAGCCAGTTGGTTCTTAAGATCATTTACTTCTTCTTGAGTTTCCATTATAACCCTTTCTTTCCTCTTGCGAGCTATAGGTTTGTTAAAAAGTTGGACTTGTACGAAGAGGTTATCTTTGATTAATCGTCCTTGGTTTCTTGACCACGCGCTGTAAATTAAACCATTTTGCGTTTTAATTACTTGACTCGAATCAACTTGACTTTATGGTTTTTTTTAAGAAAAAAAGGGGTGCATATTTTTGGCAAAAATAACGTACATATTTTTAGGGAACTAAGTATTATTATTTTTATATTGGAGGATTAATATCCGACTTACCCCCCTAAAAAAAATGACGGAAAAAACGAGCACACAAGACTCTCTTAATCATGGTCAAAGCATGTGTATTGGTGTGTGCATTGAGTGTAAGTGACATGCTTGGACTCTTGTGTAAGACCATGGGACTTAGTGCCTAAACTCGATCATTGATTCAATTAAACATTATTGGCAGCAAAATTAACCGAATTAAACAGAAAACTGATTAATTAGACCTTAGGTGATGACTCGACAGATAATCCGAAATGTCGGCCAAGCGACAGGACTGGCGTCACACTGTGGAGGTTGGCGCCAGACAACATAGCTGTCGTCAGGCGCTACACACCATAGCGTGGCGCTACAGCTCAGACCTTGGCTCCAATAGTGGAGCTTCGGTCTGGGACTGTTTTCGGTATTATTAGTCAACTGGGGTTAGCCTAAAGTCGTACTAGGTCAATTTCGATTGAAAAAATAGACTTTATTGACTCGGATTAAATAATTAATTAATTAATTAATTCGGCAAAGTTCTTTAAGTCATTAATTTATTTAATCTCAACACAAGTCAACAAACGGTTAAGAGAAACATAGAATATATATGCACAACAAATAATGCACAATTAGTCAAGTAGGCACAATATGATGCAATGCGTTCGCAACCTAACCATGGCTCTAGTTCTCTAAAGTTCGGGATATGGCTTAGTCCAAGAGGGTCCATGGTTAATTGTCCGGATGCACCGCACGGAAGCCTAACCGTGAAGGGTTGGCGCGAGTGGATGGGACACCGCAAGCTTTAGAAAAAGACTCGCTTCCATGGTTTGGTGAATTCAACATCTCGGATGTACCCTTTGTTGCACGGAGCGTTCAATCGGGTAGATGGAGCATGAATTCCCAGAGGGTTATGTCCATATGTAGAACACATATGGGTTTCAGAAAAGTGAGAAAAAAAATTCAATCAGGAAGTAGGATCGAGCAAACAATACGAAAAACCGGTCGAAATTAGAACGCATATTTCTGGCTCGGTATTGGGGGAAATTGTCGCCAGCAATCAGAGACTGGCGCCAACTTTTAACTGTAGCGCCTGGCGCCAATACTGGCGTCTGGCGCTACGGCTAAAAGTGTGGCGCCAAGCTCTGACCCCTGACGCTACTTCCCACATGCCTCAGCAGCTTTCTGTGATCGATAAAATCTTCCAGTTTCGCGCGGTGTTATTTCAGTCCTAGTTGTGAAAGACATTCCTCAAATTTCCTACGTGTAAAATCCTATGTTTTTGACTCATTACGGATGGTCTTTCTAATGAGATCCTTTTTATGCATATGACAATAATGTTAATCAAAATTACGCACATGAAATACTTAGAACTTTTCGAGTCTCATCCACTCATTCTAAATCATTGCCGAAACAAATTCAGGAATTAAAATAGAAATCCTCCCCAGTGGAGTCGCCAAAAACTGTAGGGAATAATTTCAAGCCTTTAAAATCCCACTAGCTTGAACCCCACTGTGATCATACACTAAAGTACGGTGGCGTCCAAAAGGGAAGGAGTCGCCAACAAGTTTTCTAGGAACTTGTAAACCGTTCACGAGGTGAAGGTTACACCCCTTAACGATCCAAGAGATCGTCAACTCCATAAGGTCTAGAACCAAATAAGGGTTCGGGGATGATGGTACAAATCCAACCTAAAAGAGATTGAACCTGCCCTAATAATAGGCCCCTACTTTATTCTGATCGTATTCATGTGCGCTTTCTGACTAACATGCAATCAATAGGATTAACCCTAAACCTGTTTATCTATGTTGGTTGAATATCAATGCACAAATAAACTATTATTGGCGATCACTTGAATTATAATCAAATTAACCCTAACAAGATTAATTATCTTATTAAGCGTGGTTACAAATACCAATTCCCTTTAAACATGCAATAGAAGGTGTGATCAAGCAATAACAATAAATATCAAGCAACATAATAATAATCATAAAATAATAATCATGAACAATAACGAATATAATAATCATAGCAATCATAATAATCATAATCATAATTATCACAATTATAACAATATTCATGTTAAAGCATAATAAAAGTAAGATCCTAGGCATGAGACTAACAAGATTAATAACAAACCCTAGCATGTCACTAAGCAATAAAAATCAAATCTTTAGCCCTAACATGATACTAACAATCATAAATATTAGGAAGAGAATAAAAGGCATCGGAGGAATCATATTAAACATTAAAATTACCCTAGACATGATACTAGGAATCATAAGAACAATGTAAACATGATTTCTACATCATAATATCAATTAATCAATTAAAGTACTTACTTTGATGCCTCGTACCTCTTTCTAATAACAAAATACACACGTTAGTAACTTGAAGGAAAATAATAATAAATCAAACAATTAAATTAAATAATTGAAATAGAGATTTGGGACCAAACCCTCAGAAATTAAAACCTTTCACGTCTAGGGCGAAGGCAACTTCGAATATGGCTAGGTGTTTCTAGATCTTGTGAATGCGGAATTTTGTATGAGAACACAAAGTTTTGGGAAATATGAAAGAGATGAACGATCAAAAGATTTAAAGAATGCTAATGCATGAATGATTTAACTTGCGAATGAAAACTGATTGTTTATGAATGTAGCTGATTGAAAACGGAGTTTTTAATACGATATTTATAGAGAAAATCAGCCAAAAAAGATAATTTAACAAAACAGAGTCTGACGCTCAGGAAACAAAGCTGGCGCCAACCTTGGCTAGCTGGCGCCAGGCACCAGCCTTAGCGCCAGGCGCTAATGGCTAGCCCCAGGCGCCAGGCCTGGTTCCAGGCGCCAAGGCCTGGGGTTGGACGCCAAGCTTGATTTCGACGCGTTTTCGAAAATCTGATGAATTTACCGTACTAGAGGATAAAATAATATAATTTCTTCGAAAATACTATTTGATTTTGATTAAAACTCTGAAAAGTCAACTTATCAATGCTAATTGAATTAGGAATGAAAAGAACCTTCTAGAAGAATCTAGAAGACTAAAACCATTCCTAATTGCATTAGGAATGATAAATCATATTAGGCCCTCCCCTAGATCATTGGGCCGCATATCAAGCTCAAACCGGGCCCAGTTTAGTAAATTGGCCATAACTTCCTCAATATTCATCGGAATTGGGCTTATAATATATCATTGGAAAGATCTTTGCAAGCCCCATCCAACTACACCATTATTGGACCCATATCATGGACCAACCAAACTGGATTGGCTGTTTCCTTAAAATAAAGTTTTCAAAAACAGAAAGAAGAGAAAAGAAATTAAAACTTGCCGCAACACTAGACCTTTCCACACTTTCGTTTCATTCGATTATGATTCGACGTGAAAGGTACTCATCGCTGGGTTTGGTTTTGGGGAGACACAAATGGGTGTCTACAACACGAGTTTCAACATGTCACCTACAATCACTAGTCTTAGCACACACTTTGAGTATATGTCACCTTGACCATGTCTTAGGTTCATGCATGAGTCGGTCTTTCCGTCATTTGAGTTGGGGTACATTCTACTCCTAATTCTTCATATCCCTCCATCTAAATCTTCTTCACATTCTATTCCAATCTTTCTTCACTTCCTCCATCCATTGCATGTTGAATAAAGTTTGAGTCAAATAATTAACAATAAGTATCCCCAAATTCTTTTTCCACAGTACTTGGTCAAGGAGAGAAGGGCGATTAATCAAGGACAACCTCTTTATTCAGGTCTCGCTTTTTGATAAACCGACTCGTCAAAAGAGGAAGGCTAAGAAGATAATGGCAACTCAAGAAGAAGTCAATGATCTTAAGAACCAACTGGCTACCGTGACTGAGACACTGAAGTTTCTCGCACTCAAGATCGATGACCCCGTGAAGCAACAACAGATGGACCTCATTCAAGAAAGCCTAAGCAAGTTGTCTAGCGATTACAAGTTTCAAGAGCTTACATCACAAGGGGTCTCGGTGGATAAAGATCTTCTTCCGCAGAAGTTCAATGCCAACGACATCCCAAAATTCAAGGCAACGGATAATCCTTACTTTCATCTAAGAGCTTTCGAAACCATAATGAGTATTAAGGGTATCGATAAAAAGGTTTTTCCCTCTCTGTTCTCACTATCTCTTGAAACCGTTTGCCAACATTGGTACTTCTCCCTTGACAAGGAGAAAACCACTACCTGGGAATCGATAGTAAACGCTTTCATTGATAGATACAAGTGCAATATCCAGGTTGAAACCGATCATAGACAACTTGAGATGCTAAGACAAAAAGAGAATGAAGGCTTTACTTCTTTCTTTAATAAATGGAGGGAAACTTCCGCCAAGATGATTGAGGTCCCCACTGAAAAGGAGTCTGTGAGGATGCTTATCAAGAATCTCCAAGAAAAGCATTCAAAGCACTTAAAATATCAACATAACTTGAATACTTTCAAGGCCGTCTATGACATAGGTATTGAAATCGAAGATGACCTCGCGAAGCAAAAAGCTACTAACAATAGTAACCACGGTGGCTGGAAAGGAAAGAAGAGCGACAATCCTTCTTCTTCCGAAAACGCCCACTCTAGTAATAATGTTAGTACCTTTGACCACAATGATGTCTTAGCCATGGACAATCAAGGATCTAAAAGGAAACCCAAGCGAGAGTTTACACCCATTGGAATGACCTACGATGCTGCTTTCGATCGTCTCTACGATCGAGGATTAATCAAACCTATTGGCCCTACCGAGGATCCAACACCAAAAAATCGATCTTCGAGATGGAATCCAAACTCCTATTGAAAGTACCATCGAGGACGCGGTCATAATACTGATGAATGCTACAGGTTTCAAAACCTCATTCAAGATCTAATAGAGGCAAATAAGATCCCATTGCCCCTAACTAGCGAGAAGACTGGGTGATGATGAAGCGAACGACACAAGACAAGAGGCGAGCTTCAACGACAGGATTTCATGACCTCTTTTTCTATTTCTTTTTCATTTTTTCCTTTCTCCAATAAGTCTAGCCTAGGCACCTTTCTTTTCCCTTAGATTAATCTTGTAGATTCTTTATTTTCTTCTAATAAAAATGAGCGTTTATTTCCTTGCATATGATCATTTCATTACATTGCATTAAAAAAAAAAAAAAAAAAACATGTCGAATTAAGCACAAGGTATACCAATGATTTGAGGCACCCCTTGTAGCCACATCATATCTCCTTTCACCTTTCAAATTTACAATCTTTTGTTCATAAACCACTTTGAGCCTCGTCTAACGATAGACCTTTCTTTTTTCAACCTACATCTACCTAACCTTGGGATGGGATGGTGTGTAACTTATGCAATTCTAAAAGAAAGCTTGAGCAAATTCAAAAGATCAAAATAAAAATAAGCAAAAATAAAATGATCATAAAAATGTGCAAAAGGGCAAGTGTTCCAATGTCTTTGATATGAAAATATCTTCGATAAGAACACGTCTCAGATTGCGTCTCTTATCGAGTGCTCGGTACCGTGCCTGAGAAACATGAATGCCAATTGAGTGATAGACCGCATGATCGGGATTGCCCACACTCATAAAAATAAAGATAAATGCTAATGCAAAAAGAGAGCTAAAAAAAAGAGTAGAAACTCAAGCATAAAAATATAAAGATTCAAAAGCAAGGTTACACACCTTGGGGGCTTATATAGGGTCTTGAGCCTTTTATCCCCTTCTTCTATAGCCTTTAGCCTAACCATGTTACAACCCTTAAAAAGACCTTTTTGAGGTATACACACTTGTGCGAGGTTCGGCTAGAGCTACATTCGGCCTGATTCCTAACGGATACGTAGGCAACCTCACATCGAGGTGCGGCCGTAATAAAAATGCATTCATATTCACATTCACACACTTGCACCATGATCATATCAAGGGATCTCCAATGCTCATCCCTATTCACTTAGAGCTAGACTTGGGGGCTTGATCCCTACATCATTAGCTTACCTAGCCTAAGAGTCACCACCATTTGACTCTTTCAACAAATAATATCTTTCCACACACTTAGCCCTTGCGGCCTAACTTTAGTATCACTTTCACACACTGCACATATACATGACCAAATATACCTTCCCTTAGGAACCCTTTGTTATGGAATCTTAACACAACGCTGAAGCATGCTTTGTCACGTCACTCATCAATCATAATTGTCATTACATAGAAGTACGAAGTACTTAGCCTCCGTGCCTAAGTTACCCAAATACTTTCATCATTGAGTCAACCATTGAGATAGCCTAGGATGGATTAATCCTTGCACGATAGTATCAAATGACATTTGACTAAGCTCATTCAACATGCATCTTCAAACTTTCGATTCTTTTTCGCGTCTTTCTTTTTCGGGAGAAAGTCGGTACCCTCCACACATGACGGAAAATTTTTGCTTTTTGCATTTTTGAGTCACATGGAGTCAACACCATGCACACACGGGTCATGAGTCACACGTGTCTTTTCACTTCAAGTCGAGTCAACCTCGAGTCAATCATATCGAGTCAAGTTTATACCTTGAGTCGTGTCAAGTCGATGAGTCAAGCAATGTTAAACCTTAGGTCAACCCTAAGATGATTAAAGAATTTGGCAAAGTTTTATAGTCAAAAATAAATACAGGTGTAGTAGAACAGGGAAGACCCTACTCCAGCACCTTGCGCCAGAGATATCTCAGCAACGACAGGACTCGAAGCCTCTCAGAGAGGTGATTTCGACTTCATACAGCAATTTCGGGTTCCTTGGTACGCCATTTAGCCCCTATAAGCAATTTGACATGATTAAGTAGTCAGTTTGATTACAATCGCAATAAGTGATTGACATGATGAAAGATCGTCTCACTTAGCTTAAGTGCCTAAAACACCGGCTCATTATAATCGGTTCAAAAGCAAGCACTCAAACGACAATATTTCCAAATATGGATTGTCGCGCATTCTTATTAAACGACAAAGTTTTCCGAAAATTGGATTGTCATCCCCAACTGACAATATTTCCAAAAATGGATTGTCGTCCATCTTCTTCAACGACAATTTTTCCAAGATTGGATTGTCATCTCTGGCAAAGTTTCCAAGCGTGGATTGTCGTGCTCCTTCTTTGTTTGGCAAGTTTTTCCAAGTTCGAATTGTCATACATTCATAGATCGCTGGCAAGTTTTTCCGAGATTGGATTGTCATACACCCAGTTCCTTACGGCAAAATTTCCCAAAGGATTGTTGTAGGTCTCTACTCATCATAAATATCGACAAAAGTTCCTCAACGTGGATTGTCTTCAGCAAATGGCAAATTTTCCCGAAGTGGATTGTCGGTCAACTCTTTTTTGCAAATGTTCACAGACGCGGATTGTCAATAGTGACAATATTTTCCTAAAAGGATTGTCACATAGCATTGGCAAATTTCCAAGGTGGATTGCTTTCAAGAGTTATATTCCAAGATGTGGATTGTCGATCGTAGCAAAGTTCTTATGAAAGATTGTTACGAAACATTGGCAACTTTTCCAAAAATTGGATTTTGGCAAATTTTCCGAGATACGGATTGTCGCTTCATTGTGGCAACATTTCCAAGGATGGATTGTTACGAAGCATTGACAACTTTCCCTAAGTCGGATTGTCATACATCATACAAGAGTTGTGTTGGCAACTATTCCCAAAGAAAAGAGGATTGTCATCACAGCAAAAGCACCGACATACTGGTTCACAAGCAGCAAAGCGCCGACGTACTAGCGGCATAGCAAACATTAAGAAGCAGTGATCTTTTCGAAGACTATCACAGCGGAAAAAGAAGCTCTTTGTTCAGAGACGAGTGAACATCGAAGCAGCAAGACATTATTCCCTAGCTTGCGGAAAGTTGTCAAAAAGAAACTGAAGATTGTTTCAAGAGAAATAATCTTCGATAGTATTCCCTAGGATGTGGAATATTATCAATGCGGAGGAGGATCGTTTCAGGCGAAGCAATCTTCCAAATTTGGAAGCAGTTACAGGCGTAGCGGTTTTCAAGCGGAATAGCATTCTCTAGCTTGCAGGAGGTCATCAAGACAATTGGTTAATTTCAGAGACGTGTGCTCGGCGCTGCAAGATACGCGTTTCTTGACTCTTTTATCTGTTTAACTAACGCTAGTTTTGCAGGTATCGGCGTTACAAGATTGATTTAGGATCGCAGAACGTTCTGAATCATTCTCCGTCCCTATCGATACTTTGACTTTCGTTTTCGAAACTTGCCTTTCTCCAAACTCAGTCAAAGTGGGGGCTTCTGTAGACACCCATTTGTGTCTCCCCAAAATCAAACTCAGTAATGAGTGCCTTTCACGTCGAATCATAATCGAATGAAACGAAAGTGTGAAAAGTCTGGTGTTGCGGAAAGTTTTTAATTCTTTTCTCTTCTCTCTGTTTTTGAAAACTTATTTTAAGAAAACAGCCAATCCAGTTTGGTTGGTCCATGATATGGGTCCAATAGTAGTGTAGTTGGATGGGGCTTGCAAAGACCTTTCCAATGATATATTATAGGCCTAATTCCGATGAATATTGAGGAAGTTATGGCCAATTTACCAAACTGGGCCCGGTTTGAGCTTTATATGCGGCCCAATGATCTAGGGGAGGGCCTAATATGATTTATCATTCCTAATGCAATTAGGAATGGTTTTGGTCTTTTAGATTCTTCTAGAAGGTTCTTTTCATTCCTAATTCAATTAGCATTGATAAACTAACTTTTGTGACTTTTCAGAGTTTTAATCAAAATCAAATAGCATTTTCGAAGAAATTAAATTATATTATTTTATCCTCCAGTACGGTAAACTTATCGGATTTTCGAAAACGCGTTAAATTTAAGCTCGGCGTCTGACCCCAGGCCTTGGTGCCTGGAACCAGGCCTAGCGCCTGGCGCTAGCCATTGGCGCCTGGCCCTAGTGCTGGTGCCTGGCGCCAGCTAGCCAGGGTTGGCGCCAGCTCTGTTTTCTGAGCGTCAGACTCTGTTTTGTTAAATTATCTTTTTTAGCTGATTTTCTCTATAAATATCGTATTAAAAACTCCGTTTTCATGGACCAATTCTCACTATTCATCAACAATCAGTTTTCATTCACAAGTTTTTCTTTAGCATTCTCTAATTCATTCATCTCTTTCTTTCATTCTTTCTTACCTTGTTTTCATACAAAATTCCGCATTCGCAAGATCTAGAAACACCTAGCCATATTCGAAGTTGCCTTCGCCCTAGACGTGAAAGGTTTTAATTTCTGAGGGTTTGGTCCCAAAATCTCTATTTCAATTATTTAATTTGATTGTTTGATTATTACTTTCCTTGAAGTTACTAACGTGTGTATTTTGTTATTAGAAAGAGGTACGAGGCATCAAAGTAAGTACTTTATTGATTTATTGATATTATGATGTAGAAATCATGTTTACATTGTGGTTATGATATTCCTAGTATCATGTCTAGGGTAACTTTAATGTTAAATATGATTCATGTGATGCTTCCTATGTTCTTCCTAATATTTATGATAGTTAGTATCATGTTAGGGTTAAAGATTTGATTTTTATTGCTTAGTGACATGCTAGGGTTTGTTATTAATCTTGTTAGTATCATGTCTAGGATCTTGCTATTTTTATTGCGCTTTAATATTAACATGAACATGATTATTGTAATTGTTATAATTTATGATGATTATGAATATTATTATTTTGATGTTTATTTTATTATTATGATTATAATTATTATTCATGATTATTATTGTGATATTTATTATTGTTGCTTGATGTTTATTTTTATTGCTTGATCACCTTTATTGCATGTTTAAAGGGAATTGGCACTTGTAATCATGCTTAATAAGATAATTAATAATCTTGTTAGGGTTAATTTGATTATAATTCAAGTGATCGCCAATAATAGATTTATTTGTGCATTAAATTCAACCAACATAGATAAACAGGTTTAGGGTTAATCCTAATGATTGCATGTTAATTAGAAAGCGCACATGAATACGAGCAGAATAAAGTAGAGGCCTATTATTAGGGCAGGTTCAATATCTTTTAGGTTGGATTTGTACCTTCATCCCCGAACCCTTATTTGGTTCAAGACCTTATGGAGTTGACGATCTCTTGGATCGTTAAGGGGTGTAACCTTCACCTCGTGAACGGTTTACAAGTTCCTAAAAAAAACTTGTTGGCGACTCTTTTGCTCTATCTTCTTCCCTTTTGGACGCCACCGTACTTTAGTGTATGATCACAGTGGGGTTTGAGCTAGTGGGATTTAAAGGCTTGAAAATATTGCCTACACCACTGATACATCTTCAATTACCTTGTAAAGTAAGCAAGGTTTAATCTTTATATCTTATTTTACAGGAGGCTCTTTTTGTAAACAATTTTTTTTGGGGGGGGGGGGGGAAGCACGTGCCCCCCCCCCCCAAGTCATTACGTGGATCCGCCAGTGCACTCAAGGGGAAGTGGTTCACTTCAAGGATTGTGTTCATTATTGTGGGTTGAGTGACTTAAATAGAATGGGTGCTACTTAATTATACTTGGAATAACAAGCAGCTTAATGAAGATGGGGTGGATAGTAGAATTGATATGACCATGATTAATGTAGATTGGGTCATTCAGTTCCCTGGGACCTATGTGCATTACATGCTTGAGCTTTTGTTTGATCATTGTACAGCTGTGTTGAGACTGGTGGATCAAAAGTGCAAGAATATAATAACTTTAAGGTTCATGATTATGTGGGCTGATCATGCTAACTTCCAAGATATAGTCAAGGAAGTGTGGAGCACTAGTGTTAAAGGTATTCCAATGTATAGGATGCTGGTGAAGCCGAAGAAATTGAAGTATCAGTTTAAAAAGCCTTGAATAAAGCTGAGTTTGCTGAGCTGGATGTTAGATATTGGAAGTTGAAAGATGAGATTGGAGAGATACAAGATAAGTTGCAGCATTGCCCTACAAATGAGAACTTGAGAAGCTCTGAGGCTGAGAAATTAAGAGAATTTCATGAGGTGAAGAAGAATTACTTTTCTAAGCTTAGGCAGAAAGCTAAGATCTCTTGGCTTCAAGTGGGGGATGATAATACAGCTTTCTTTCACATGAGTATAAAGTTGAAAACATTTAAGGAGAAAGTTATGACTGTGAAAAATGAGGTAGGGGTGAAGTGCAATAGTTCAGAAAGTATTGTTAAAGGCTTTGTGGACTATTATAAAAAGCTCTCAGGGACTGATCTTAGGGATAGGGTGAAAGTCAATGTGGATATTGTTCAGAAAGGGTATGTGCTTAATGATGAACAAGTGAAGCTCAATGGTCTTCCTTTCACTAAGAAAGAGATCAAGGCAGCTTTGTTCTCAATCCCTAATGATAAAGCTCCAGGTCTAGATGGGTATTCAAGTTGCTTTTTCAAGAAAGCCAAGGGTATTGTTGGTGAAGAATTTACTGAGGCAGTTTTGAATTTCTTTGAGAATGGTAAACTGCTCAGAGAAGTTAATTGCACTACTTTGTCTTTGATTCCAAATATAGATCAACCTGATTTTGTGGTGGATTTTAGGCCCATTGCTTGATGTGATGTGGTATATAAGTGCATTACTAAGCTTTTGTGCCTGAGATTAAAAGCAATTCTTCCTGATCTCATATCTCAATCTCAGACTGGTTTTGTGGATAACAGACAATTTTTTCATAATAACAGTATTATACATGACATGGTTTCTCATTATGGTAGAAGTAATGCTCCTAGTAGATGTCTTTTGAAGGTGGATATTAAGAAAGCTTATTACTTAGTTAAATGGGATTTCCTTGAGGAAATGCAGAATGCTTTTGGCTTCCCAGGAAAATTTGTCAAGTTGGTGATGACTTGTATGACTTCTGCTGCCTTTTCTTTGAATATCAATGGGGGCTGGAAGGTTTCTTTCAAGGCAAGAGAGGCCTAAGACAAGAGGATCCTATGTCCCCTTTGCTTTTTGTTCTTTACATGAAGTACCTGTCTAGAATTTTGAAGTGTATAGGTGAGGATCAAGGTTTCAGTTTCATTCTCGGTGTAGGAAGCTGAATCATCTAGTGTTTGTAGATGACCTTATTTTGTTCAGCAAAGGTGATACGCAGTCTGTTTTTATGCTTTTGAAAAGTCTTGCTACTTTTGCTGCCTCTTCAGGTTGGTTGCTAATAGTGGTAATTTTCTTGTCTTGTAGTTGACAAAACTACATTATTAGTAGAAGGTTACAATATATTGCGGAGAAATCCTTATTTACTTATTTATGTTGTAAATTTCTACTCTTGTTCTTTCTAGCCCCTTCCTGAAACTGAAAGCAAAAAACACTTTTTTGGAATTTATAATCTCTTATTTCAAAAAATGGTGGCAAAATAAATAAATAAATAAATAAAATACAAGGAATTTGTTCTTCTATTCCATGTTTCAAATTCGAGAATCTGGTTGATAAGATTAAAGCTAGAATCAGATCCTGGGGTTCGAAAACTCTCTCTTATGAAGGAAAGGCTCAACTTGTTAACTCTGTCTTTATGTCTCTTCACTTTTACTAGGCTTCTATCTTTATTTTGCCCAAGAGTGTTTTGGATGGGATTGTTGCAGTCTGCAGAAATTTTTTATGGGATGGGAAGGTTGTGTCTAACAGGGTCCCTCCAATTGCATGGGAGTTTATGTGCAGAAGTAAGAAGCAAGGTGGGCTTGGAATTCATGATTGTTATCTTTGGAATTTGGCTTCATTGGGAAAGCAAATTTGAAATATTGCCACTAAACAAGATAGTCTTTGGGTTAAATGGATTAATCATTTATACATCAAGGATAGAAGCTGGAAAAGGGTTCCTTGCTCTAGTTCTGCTAGCTGGAGTTGGAAACAGTTTTGGAAGTTGAAGGGAAGGTTCAAATCTGGGTACTCTGGTAGTAAATGGTTAGTTACTGGGAAGGACTATACAGTTGCTAGTGGTTATAAGTGGTTAAGGGAAGATAATTAGGATGTGCGTGCCATTGTGCAATTGGGTGTGGAATAGAATGAACATCCCAAGGCATAGCTTTACTAGTTGGATGATTATGTGGAAAAGAATTAGAGTAAGGGCAAGATTGGCTAAATTGGGCATTATAAATGTTTATGACTGTCCTTTATGTGGTTTGGCTGAAGAGACAGCTAATCACTTGCTCTTTGAGTGTCATTACACCAAAGAATGTTGTAGGATTATTGATTAGGTGACTAGTTAAAAATGTGATCCTAGTTCTCTGGAATATTGCAATGACAGGTTGAAGGCTATTATAGGAAGATTCAAAAGACAGGTGGTGCAGTGCTGTTATATAGGCTTACTGTATTCAATTTGGCAGTAGAGAAACAAGGCTATTTGGGACCTTTGTTTACAGAGTCCTCATCATGTTATAAAGAAGCTGTTTTGGGACATTTATCATAGGATTAGTGTGACTATGCCCAAGAAAACTAGTAGGAAGAATAGGGATTAGGTTAGGTGTCTGATTACTTATTTTTCTTGATGTTATTGTTGTTTTTGTTTGTTTGGGATGGGATTTGTCTTGTTTGTTACTGCTTTGTGTTGCAGTTCGTGCTGTTTTTTATGGTTGGGTGGCCTTTTTGGGCCTTGTATTGGTGTAAATATTCTTTGTGTTAATGAAATTTTTTACCTTTTTACAAAAAAAAAAAAAAAAAAAAAAAAAAAATAAACGCAAAAATTAAAAAATCAGAGCAGATTGAACAAAATCGACTCAGTTGACATATTTCATAAACTAAACCCGACCAAATGGTCAGACGATAATGTTAACCGACATGCATTCGAGCATAGACAAAAAGCAAATTGTTGAATTACCCGACTCCTTACTCAGTAAAAAGTACAAAGATACACGGCACTTAGGCCGGAAAAACACTTAGCACATTGCCGCTGAAAACTTAAGGCTGCTGGGGAGGGGGCTCCGTCCGGGTCTGGCTAGGTGGGAGATCAACTTCAGTTTGCTCATGTTAAGCCTGGTTAGGGTCAACCGGAGCTTGATCGTTTGGCTCTTCCCCCTCATTTTCCTCGTCTGTGGCAATCTCAATGCCTTGAGCAGAGGCCCATACCTTGAACGGAGGCGGTGTCGCGTAGTTTAGCTGCTGGGCATCATATACCTCAGTGGCATACTGATACCTCAGGTTGAAGCACTCCTAGTTGGAGTTAGGGTGGATCAGATCCCCAGCCAGCTTCAGGCGGGCTTCAGTGTCTTTCTCGTTCTCCGCCACCAACATGTTTGCTCTTTAGAAATCTCCTCTTGATGGTTGCTCCTCATCCGAACGATTTCATTCTTGAGCCGGTTGTTCACATCCCTGAGCTGAGTGTTTTCACTATTCTCCCCTTGCAAAGCCTTCCGATCAGACTTGGTATTTTTTTAACTCCAACTCTAGGTTGGTGGATTTGGTGTTGGCCTCCTCCACTACAACCGTCAGTCTTGATCAGCTCCTCCTGTTTTAACTCCGCAGCTTTAATTTCAATTTCACTCATTGTATTTTGGTATTGAGCAGAGTTGAGAGCATCCTGGGCCCTCTGCATAGCATCATTTACCTCCTCCTACTTCAGCCTAAGCATGGTCTTGAGCTTCTCTACCCTCAGCATTGCCTGTAGAATATAGACGGCAAGTTAAAAGTTAGATGAGAAATGTAAGAAGAAAATAAAGGAAGTACTTAAAAAAAATCTAAGTTACCTCAACCAGAAAGGCAAGGATCTAATCGAAGTTAAACGTTTGCAGTTCAGGCACCTTGTCCTTCTCAGACCTAGTAAGGCTCCTAAGCATTTGCTTGGCGAAATGCTGGACATTAGGTTGGCTGGTAAAGGCACCTGCACCAAAAGAAGTACGTGGTGAGAAAGCAGCATGGGCGACACCTATGTTGTACCGGCTGCTACCCGAATCTCCATATAGGCTAGCTCGAGTTTTGACTCGCATAAAGTCAAGCAACCAAGGATGTTCAAAAACATTAGTCTTGCCTTGGTCCTTAGGCTGGGAGGTTCCTCCTTCCCCAGCCGTTGCAATGGCGATTGCAGCACCGAGTGGCACACCAGTCTATGACGTTGTTGAGGCGTCCGACATTTACCCTGCCAGCTCCGAGCTTTCGCTCAATACCTTCAACACAGCCGGGCTTTTGCCACCGGTGTTAGGGCGTTTAGGGTCTGGCTGGGCAGAAGAAGTTGATTGGGAAGGGTTTTGCTTCCCCGCCTTTGCTGGGATTTTCTTTAGCTCTTCCCCAGGCCGCTTTAGCATTTTGGAAATACAGCGGGGGATTGTTCTATTGCCACTCTGCAAATCAAGTGAAAGGGTTACAGCCGGCAAATAAAAGTAATTTTATTCAAAGCAAGAAAGCACGGCACGCGGGCCTTACCTTGAGCAGCCTTTTTCTTGTCCACCTGCTCTTTTCTTAGTTAAGCAGCCGATTTGGCAAGCGTCTTGTTGGCGTCCACCATACTTAAAGCTTATTTTGCAAAAAGAAAACCGATAGGTAAGATAATTTATAACAAGTTTGTTTAAAACAATAATTAAGACAATGACAGCCGAATAAACAACATACGTCTCTCAAACATGGTGCTTAGACCACAGGCTGAGAGAAATGCCTCATCTTTCAAAAAATACGGGTGAGGTACCTAATTCTTGGGTACGATTATCTTAGTCCCATCATCCAAAGGGGTGGTGGTTGTCTCAAAAAACCCAGGCTCAAATAATTTTTTCTCAAGCCTTGGATGGAATACGAGGGAGGACGCACTTTTTCTGAGCAAGGCCGATCCTTATTGTACCAGCGTAAGAACCGATTGTGGCCTAAAGAGGGCAAGGATATCAAGTAAAATTTCTCCTTCTAAGCGGTCCACTTAGAGGACTTGTCCAACGTCATCAAATATTGCGGGTGCGGTGGTCAAAGTACCACGCCCCTTACCAGCCTAGAGCCCGGCCTCATGTAATGCATGTGAGCAAAAGCCTCAAAACTTGGCTCGATGTTCTAGGACTCACATGCGGCAATATAACTTAGTAAATTTATCCATGAGTTGGGGGTGAGTTGCCTGACGCCTAGCTCATATCCCTTCAAAATCCTTCTAATTCCCTTGTGGAGAGGGACGCGGAGACCGGCTCTAATTACAGCCTTATAGCAGCTGAAATGATTGTCGGCATTTTCAATGTCATCATTTAAAACCCCCAAATCTCCCTCTACGGAAATACTAGTATAATACGTATAATTATACCGTAAGAGATTGGCTTGGGCGTATTACCGCCGTGTGATTACGCTAGGCTACTCAAAACACTTAACTCAACAACAAAATTTGCAGCAAAAACTCAACTTTCTTTTATTAATACTTATAAAAATAGTAACATTGTTATGAGTACTTAAAATAAAAACAAGACCAACATTCCTAAACTAGGTGAAGCAAATCTCGCGACTCCCATATGCTCATTCATGACTCCACCTGAAAATAGTCAACACTGCTTACCATCACGGTAAACAGGGCGAACCAAAACAAAATAAGAAATACGGATTAGCAAAATATGTTAAGTACGATAAGAGCAAGATAATGTAAACTTAATTTTTTTGCAAACATGATTTTAAAATCAATTCCAATAATTAATCCAATAATTTCAAACTCATTATTCCAAAACCGATTCCAATGATTCAATATTCAAAATAATAGCTAATAAAACCAATTCCTTTATTAAGAACCAATTTCTTTTAATCCAATTCCTCACCCAAGTGTGCACACCCCCCAAGCTAGTCTCCTTATATTACAAGACTATTCTTGAGGAAAGACCCGGTCATACAAAGTCCAAGGCCTTATCAATAAACAAAATCCACATAGTGGGATTACCAACATGCTTATAAAGCATTAATAATAATAATTCAATGGTTATAAATACTTTTAATATTTAATAGTTCCAATATAATTCAAAATCCTTTTTATTAATTCTACATGCTTTCAAAATCAAACCTTGTAAATAAATACTTGAGAATAAAATCTCATATTAATTAATAGTTTTTCAAAATCAACAACTCTTCCTTGAAAAACCTTTATTTAATTCAACAAACCTTTTAAAATCAATTCCTTTATTTAAACATAATAAGTAATTCAAAACATGATTTAAAAATCAATCATTCAAAATTCTTTTATTGAAACAAATATTAAAATCAATACCTCCAAACATAATTTATTTCGAATTCATAATTCAAATCAATTTAATTCAATCACCAATCAAATCATATATATATAACATGTTATTCAAACCAATCACTTTCAAAGGTATCTAGCCACCTAAACGTACCTTGATCCTTGCTAGCAAAACCACACAAAAAGAACCTCAAGAACCTTGATTCCGATTATCAATCAATACTTCACACTTTCAAAGTTCAATCACAAAACACCTTGCAAATAACATAACCATAAGGTTATCACAACATAAACTCAAATCTAATGTGCATGGACTATAAAAATCTTATAGCTTGGCGCCTGGCGCTAATGTTCAGCGCTTGGCGCTAACCTGTTTTATCCTCGTCGAAACTCTGATTTGTTTTTCTATTCGTTTGGCTGATTTTCTCTATAAATAGCCTCCTAAAACCTCTGTTTTCAATCATCAAAAATCATCAATTCTCATCAATAATTAACAACTCTCTAATTCTCTTCTCTCTCTAAGCAAAAGCTTATTCTCTCTCTCGTTTTTCTAAACTAGTTTTTTTCTCTACAAAATTCCGCATTCACAAGATCTAGAAACACCTAGCCAAGTTCGAAGTTGCCTTCGCCCTAGACGTGAAAGGTTTTAATTTCTTAGGGTTTGGTCCCTAATCTCTCTTTCAATTATTATTTAATTTAATTGTTTTATATTTTCCTTGAAGTTATTAACGCGTGTATTTTGTTATTAGAAAGAGGTACGAGGCATCCAAGTAAGTGCTTTAATTGATTTATGATATTATGATATAGAAATTATTTCTAGGTTATTATTATGATTCCTAGTGTCATGTTAGGGTGTTTTGATCTTCCTAGTATCATGTTTTGGGTAACAACTATAATTTCTAATATCAAATATGACAATTGTGTTTCCTGCGATGCTTCCTATTTTCTTCCTAATATCATGTTAGTATCATGTTAGGGCTATATATTTGATCTTTATTGTTTAGTAACAAGCTTGTTAGTATCATGCCTAGGATCTTGCTATTATTATGATTTAACATGATTATTTTAATCATTATGATTGTTAACATGATTATGATTTTTATTATGATTATTATTCTTATGATTATTATTATGATTATTATTGATTATTTATTATTGTTATTGCTTGATCACGCCTTTTATGCATGTTTAAAGGGAATTGGTACTTGTAATCACGCTTAATAAGATAATTAATAATCTTGTTTAGGGTTAATATGATTATAATTCAAGTGATCGTCAATAATAGTTTTATTTGTGCATTAATATTCAACCAACATAGATTAAACAGGTTTAGGGGTAAACCTAATGATTGTATGTTAGTCAGAAAGCGCACATGAATACGATCAGAATAAAGTAGAGGCCTATTATTAGGGCAGGTTCAATCTCTTTTAGGTTGGATTTGTACCTTCATCCCCGAACACCAGTCATGGTTCCATACCTATTGGAGTTGACGATCTCCTGGATCGTTAAGGGGTGTAACCTTCACCCTGTGAACGGTTTACAAGCTCCTAAAACTTGTTGGCGACTCTTTTGCTCTAACTTCTTTCCCTTAGGACGCCACCGTACTTTAGTGTATGGTCACAGTGGGGTTCAAGCTAGGGATGATGCTTGAAATATTCCCTACAGGTAGCCGTCTGTTTTACTCTAGCCATAGATTCCTTCATAGACACAAAGACGGAGGGATTTGAAGATGAGCAAAGAAGGTCCAAATGTCCAGAGACGGCACCCCCAGTCTTAGACACAGTCTTACCAGGAGACCGGCTGATTATCCTAGGCTGTGTCTTGTGTGTCGTTGAAGAATCCATTTTATTTGAAAATCTATATATACAAGCGATAAAAGTTTGAAAAAATTGAGAACAGGAGAGGCGGTCACCATTGTTGAGATTCTGAAAAATGCCGTATGTTGTGACCGGTTGTGTCCACGCAAGTTGCAGACGGAAAAATTTCTAGAAAACAACTACAGGAGGTAACAGAGTAACTCTCTCTAGAAAAATTTCTATCTTTCTATTCTTGACTTGTAAATGAGTCAACCATAAGGAAAAAGGGGGGTAAAACCCTATATATAGAAGGGTTAAAACAGGGGCATCCCTGTCACTTTAACCAAAGGTAAACTGTTTATTACTGTTCACCTCTTACAGGGGGACGCGTGTCACAGGCGCCTCGTGGCCTGCCACGTCACCCTTGTAAGGGGCAAATGTTTAGGGTAAAATACCCTAGAGACGTGGCCCAATTAGAGAGGGACACGTGTCATTCTCGGAGAGGCCCAACGTGGACCACTCTCCATAGGTCATCCTGACCTAATGAAAGGCACATTTTCCAACGACCCTATAAATAGGAAGATTTCCCCCATTTTCGGGACACATTCAATTATTACAACATACCTACATTCTCTCACGTCATAGAAAACACTTTATCTTGGAATCCGAGAAGAACTCACTTTTACCTTTTTTGCAACTTTTTTCATCTTTTACGACCAATACTAACTTGATCGTCGGAGGCGGAGCTCCAACCAACCGGAGTTTTCGTGTTTTGCAGGTACAGACTGCGTGAGACTAGTCTTGGTGATGTAACTCTCCCGAGGGACCAGAATACACCCAAAACTCCCAAAACAACAACAACAACAATAACAACAACAATGTCAATAAGAAAGTAAGTACAGTGTCTAGTACCCCTATAGAGGCTATGGTTAAATGTAAAACCTCATAACCCCCCATATGTTCATACTCTAGGTGTATACGTTCCAAGAGTGATGAATGAAGAATAAACATAATAACAACCATCAACACATACCTCAATTTAATTAGTGAGCAAACACTATTTATTTTAATTAAGTTTCCTTGCCTAGTTTTGTGCACAAAGTTGCACTATTACTACCTTGGTGCGTAAGATGCACTAATAGACTTCCTTGACTCAATTTCAACTTATATGAGTGAGTAAATAAATAAACTAACTTCTTGACTCAAATCCAATAATATATGGGTGAGAAATAAAATCATGAATCAAGATCAATAATTCTAACTTTAGTTATTTTAAACTTATATAAGTCTTGGTTGTTATATTCATGTTTTCTTGATACTTGATAATAAAAAATACTTCCATGATTCTCACATGTTCAACTTCTATCATGCCTCAATTAACACGTTCTCATGCTTGAATTGCATTATAATTCATGTTCAATTAACATCAAATCTAAGTATTTAATCAACCAAACATACTAATAATTTATCACTTAATACATACTTTACATTTCTAGCATGAACTACGCATACACAAATATTCTTATGTGCATATGCACCTTGAATAATGCCTAAACTCGGCCACACTCGTTAGAAATCACCTAGCTCAAAATTTCTACAAATAAAAAAAACATAACCATAATTAATCCACTATTCTAACAAATTTCCATCAATTATAATATACTTTAAACCTCACTAATTAACCCAATATAATGGTTCAAATGGGAACTTAAAACTCTTTCAATAAGACTCAGTTTTCTTAACTTGAATAAAATTCCAGCATACTTATTTAAGATAAAACATCATTACTTAACCAGAGAATCATATTTAAATCATTAAGAACCTTTTTCCTTTTTTAAGTAATCAAACCCTAACATAATAATTAAAAAATAGTGTGTACAATTGAATTTCATCATTAATTTAGGGCTTAAAACTCATTAATAACATGTTTTAACCGCTAATTTAACAACCACGACAACCCATAATTTAAACCTAATTATAAACATTAAATTCCCAAATTCTAAGGTTTGTAAATTAAGGTTTTTATTTAATTAAAATCTGAAAGTTGTAACAATAAATTAACAACATCAAATACCCAAAATCCACTTCAAAATATAATTAAAGTCATGCATTGAATTAATTAAAACAAGCTTAGAAATTTAAAATAAGAGAAATAGTTTTTTTTTCTTAATACCAAATCAAGGAGATGAGAGAAGAGGACATGGCTGGGATCTAGGTGTTGCTTCTGGCCGCTAGTGACGCCAGTGGCGCGTGGAAAAGAGGAGAGAGAGGTGTGGAGAAGGACGATGAAAAAGAAAAAAATAGGAGAGAGAGAAAAATAAGAGACACTAGTAGAAAGTAAGTAATGGCAAGCGGTTCAAACCCCCTAATGGGAAACGGTTCTGCACCGCATGCCCTTAGGGGGCTTGCCAATTGGTCTTTAAAATTGCAAGCGGTTCAGAACTGCTTGCCAATTGTAGTGAAAGGGCAGCGTTTTTGGCGCCAAACCGCTGCCCATTAGGGGTATTAAAAATAAAAAAAAATAAAAAATTGGTTTTTTCACTTAAATTGATACATAATAAAAAATATATATAAAAACATTAATATTTTTATTAATTAATTGTTGTAATATTACAATTTCTGATTTTCAACAACAACAAAAAATAAATTAACAAAAAAAAATTACAATTTCTGATTTTCAACAATAAATTAACCACCCCACACCACCAGCCGCCAGCCACCACACCACTAGCCACCAGCCACCACCCTACACCACCAACCAACAGCCACCAACCACCACCACCAGCACCACGACCCCCAGCCACTTACCCACCACGACCCCCACCAACACCAGAAAAGCGGCCAGCACCATCACCCGTCCACCCACAACAACCCCCACCAACACGAGAACACCTGCCAACACCACCATCCACCACGACCCCCACCAACAACAAATCGACCTAAACAAACCAATTCAACCACCCATCACAATAAAATTAAAAAAAAAACCTGAAAAAACAAAAAAAAGAATAAGATTAAAAAAAAATGGAAATACCTTGAATACCACAAAAAAAAAATCAAAATTGGCTTTAAATTTGGGTATAATGGGTCAAATTCGACCATAAAAACTCTAGATCTAGAGTTTTTATTGTCGAATTCGACCATAAAAACCCACACACGCACCACCACCGGACTACCACCGTTTAACCCACACGAATTGGTTCGAAAATCCATGCTCGAATTGGGTCGAAAACCCACCGGACTACCACCGGATTTCACTAAGAAAGGAAAGAAAGATATGAGAGAGAAAGAGAAGGAGATGGAGAAAGGAGAGATGAGAAGATGGCGTGACAATGGAGGTGTGAGAGGAAAGAGAAGTGAGGGAGTGAATGAGAGGAGAGAGAGCAAACTGAGCTAGAATAGGGGCGAAAGGGGAGAGAGGAGAGAGAGGCCGTGAGAGGGATATAATGGGCTTAGGGTTTGTAAATTGTAATCCCGCTTTTTTTTTAAATGGCAAGCGGTTTGGGGTTGAACCGCTTGCCAATATATCTAATGGCAAGCGGTTCAACCCAAACCGCTTGTCATTATATATATTGGCAAGCGGTTCAACCCCAAACCGCTTGCCATTTAATATTACAGGTTTATTAAAAAAAAAATTAGGTAAATGGCAAGCGGATTTTTAAAACCGCTTGCCATTTGGGGCTTCCCATCACTTATTTTCTACTAGTGAGAAAAGGCTTGGGTTTTTGTAAAATTTGACAATTGATTTTTGAGTGTGAAATCCCTAAGTTTTTGGGTACTTAGAGCACCAGCAATGGAGAGGATTACTCTCCTTTTAGCCATCCTTTTATCTACTTTTTAGATTCCTCCTGAATGCTAGATTAGCTAAAAGGATCCTCTTTTGATTAGGAAAGTAGTATTTCCTTTCTGTGGAAAGTAAACAATGTCTCGACCCACGTGCCAAAGCAAACAAAAGAAAAAGAAAAAAAAGGGAAAAGTAACCGTTGGAAGCAACAAGCCAAACCAACGTCAAAGAGCAACTGTCAAATGGAAAAGCATGCACAAGTGATGTTGTGACACTTGTCACAACTTTAGAGGTCACGTATTTTTTGTGACTTAAATCTCTAAAACGGCTATAACTTGTTAACGCTAACTTATTTCAGAAAACCAAAAACACCAACGGTCATAAAAAAAATTTCTGTATAAAATGAGTATTATTTTTCCATATTTTCACACACTTTCATTTTTTGCATTTTTCCCCATTAATCTCATCTATTGTCGAAAACATCTAATATCAGTCAAACAAATTTTTTTTTCACAAATTTCACTTCCAATTTCAAATATCCTTCATATGGATCGTAATAATTCAAATAACGGGAATAATATGAATTTTCTAAATAATCCAAATTTTTAATATAATCAAAATAATCCTCCTTTTGACCCAAATTTATTGAGTAATCCTCATTTTCAAGCTGCTTTGCAATGGTTTAATAGTCAATCAAGACCAATAAATGTCAACAATATTCCACAATGTCAACCTTCTTTCCCTTTTCCTCAAAGTAGTTCGTCATCTCAACAATCTCTTGGTAATATGCCGGGTTTTCCCATTTCTGAACATTTCACTTAGAACATGGATCAATCACCGGGAGGTTTTGGTGGTAGCAATGCAAATCCAATAGAAGAGAGTGGTAATGAACATGTGGAACAATTAGTGGGGGCACAACATCTAGAAGACATTAACGATGTTGATGTCGAAATTGTTTCCGAACAAAATGTCAACACCGCCGGGTAAAGGAAAAACCAATCATGGAGCATAGCTGAAGACAAAGCACTTCTATCGGCCTACATAAACGCAGGAGGTGATGTAGTGAGTAGAACGAAGACAAAGAGAAGTGGGTTATGGGTTGACATCTATAACCGCTACAAACGTTCTAGAATAGAAAAACCCGATGAAATAAAGGTAAGAAACATTAAATCTATGCAAAATCGCTGGGATCATATCAATTCACATTGTAGTAAATGGGTAGATGCATATGGGTATCATTATCAAACCAAGGGTAGTGGTGAGACCGAGCAAAATTTGGAGAAATTTGCTCACGAAGATTATTACGCAACTAACAACAAGATGTTTTGTTTATTGCACTGTTTTGAGGAATAGAGAAAATATCCGAAATGGAATCCATCTTTGGCCAAAGATCTCGAATATGTTACACGGTGGCCAACAAATGTCAACCAAAAGTGGGGGAAGCGGTAAAAGATCACAACCTGATTCACTATCCGAGGTTAGAGGAAGAGGTAAAAAGACCTGCTGGCATAAAACAAACAAAGATGAAAGGGAAAGCATCTACTAATTCACCTTCAAGTATAAATCTTGAAGCGTTAAACACAAACTTTAACGAAGTTGGTGATAAGTTGAATGATTTGTGTAGGGAATATTTCAAGCATTACCCCAAACTTTAACCCCACTGTGATCATACACTTAAGCATGGTGGCGTCCAAAGGGGAAGAAGATAGAGCAAAAGAGTTGCCAAAAGGTTTTAGAAACTTGT
The DNA here is from genome assembly GCF_948465745.1 of Chenopodium album. Lineage (NCBI taxonomy): Eukaryota > Viridiplantae > Streptophyta > Magnoliopsida > Caryophyllales > Amaranthaceae > Chenopodium > Chenopodium album. Next base: position 64,977,188 of record NC_137835.1, read on the forward strand.
AAACCATTCACGAGGTGAAGGTTACAACCCTTAACGATCCAGGAGATCGTTAACTCCAATAGGTCTAGAACCATGACTGGTAGTTCGGGGATGAAAGTACAAATCCAACCTAAAAAAGATTTTTTTTTTTTTTTTTTGGCAATTAAAAATTTTATTAATCACCAAGAGAACAGGAATACACCAAAAACTAGCAAAAGCTAGCAGCCAAAACACCAACAAAGAAGCCTACAAACTCACTTTACAATAAGGATCTCACATTGCCTATCATTACATCTGGAAGCTACTTTAAAGGAAATTTCTCTCATCAATGCATCAGCAGACCTATGATGTTGATTAAAAACCACTTCATTCCTCTGGATCCAAATCGCATAAATGCTCTCAGCAAAAAACATTAAGAACAGCTTATGTTTAGGAGTCCCTTTCTTACCACACTTGGTAGCCCAAAGCAACTCTGAATCAAAGGAGCCAGGATTTCTCTGGCAATGCAAAATCTGAAGCACAGCACCCCAAATCTGAGCAGAAAAAGTACATTTGAAGAACAAATGATCTATAGACTCAGCAACATTACCACACAACTTGCACATAGTATCAGAAGTAATTCCCCAAGCAGAGAGTCTATCTAGGGTAGGCAGTCTATTACAAATAGCCAGCCAAGCAATAAATAAACTACGTGGAGAAGCCTGATTATTGCAAATTACCCTGCTCCAGCTGACTTTATCATGAATACCATGGAGAAACTTATACATAATCTTAATAGAAAAGCAACCCCCTTTGATAAAATTGTCCCAGCCACCAGCATTCTTGATCAGATTCATGCAGTCAAAAATTTTCTTCAAAGCCCAAGACATAGCTTGACAATGCACATCATCTAAATTCCTGCCTCTGATATAATAAGCATCAACCCACCTGACCCAGAGCTTATCTTTTTTGCATGAAATAGCCCATAAGAGCTTACACATAGCAGCTTTATTCCACAGCTCCATATCCTTCACATTCCAACCCCCAGCAACCTTTGGCAAGCAGAGCTGATGCCAGGAAACTAAGGCCTTCTTTGAGGCATCAGTGCTACCAATCCATAGAAAGATCCTGCAGTATCTTTGAATTTCTTTAATAGCCTTTTTAGGGATAATAAAGATTTGACACCAAAACGATTGAAGACTCAGCAAAATTACTTTTACCAGTTGAAGTCTTCCAGCATAGGATAAGAATCTAGCAGTCCAAGATTTGGCTCTTAAGAGAACCTTATCAATGAGGGGCTTACAATCAGCATAGGAAAGTTTATTGGTGGCAAGAGGAACCCCAAGATACCTAAAGGGAAAAGAACCTTTAGGAATCTTAAGGCTATCAATAATTTGTTGTTGTATAGACAGGTCAACACCTCCAATATACACATTGCTTTTGTCCAAATTAGCCTCAAGACCAGAAGAGCAAGAAATTTTTTTAAAAGCAAGCAGAAGCAGCTCAGCAGAAATACAGTCAGCTCTACAAAACATGAGAAGATCGTCTGCAAACATTAGATGAGTGATACCAAGCTTTTCACACTTGGGATGAAAATTGAAATCGGGATTGCTCTTTAGATGAGTCATGTTCCTTGAGAGATACTCCATACCTATGGCAAAGAGATAAGGAGAAAGAGGATCGCCTTGTCTTAATCCTTTTTTTGCTAAAAAAAGGGGGACTAGGTTTCCCATTAATAAGAATACTATAAGAAACAAAGCTCAAACAAGCAAAAATCCACTCCAAAAAAAGCTCAGGGAAGCCCAATTCTTGCATATCACTCCTCAGGAAGCCCCATTCAACAGAATCATATGCTTTTTTAAGGTCTACCTTAATCATACATCTAGGAGAAATATGCTTTCTAGTATAGCCCTTAATAAGCTCAGTGGATAAAAGAATGTTATCTGAAATATGTCTTCCCGGGATAAACCCAGCTTGACATTCACTTACCACTGTATGAACCACTTGCTGCATTCTAGCTGTCAAAAATTTGGAAATGATTTTGTAAATAATTGTGCAACATGCAATAGGCCTAAAGTCCTTAACTCTTGAAGGGTTGGGAACTTTAAGAACCAGAGTCACTGAAGTAATATTAACCTGCCTCAACAGATGCTTACTCTCAAAGAATTCCTTGACTGCCTTGCAAATGTCAGTCTTAAGAATAGACCAAGTATGCTTGAAAAATACAGCATTTAGCCCATCTAAGCCTGGAGCTTTACTATCATCAATTTCCTTTAAAGCTGCTTCAATTTCAGTATCTGTAATAGGTTGACAGAGAAGAGTTCTATGAGCAACAGACAATCTGGAACCATTTCTCATAATAGAAAGATCAATCATTGGAAGCTGAGGAGCACAAGAACCAAGAAGCTTCCCATAAAACTGCAAAATTTCTTGTTGAATATCATCATGAGAAACAAGTTTCTCATTTAGATCATTATACAAAAGAGAAATTCGATTTATCCTATGTCTCTCCTTGACTGAAGAATAAAAGAATTTGTGATTTGAGTCACCAATATGCAGCCATTGAATCCTAGACTTCTGTCTCAGAGCAGTTTCTTCAACTTTAAGCCACTTCTTAAGATCACCAATACACTGATGTTCCATCTGCCAAAGCTCAGAGTCATGAATATCAACTTGTAACTTATTCTGAACATTAGCAAGCTTTATTCTAGCATTATCGATTTTATCATGAATGCTCTTGAACTCTTCAGAATGTAAAGTTTTAAGCACCACTTTCACCTTTTTCAGCTTAGACCAGAGAGTGAACATAGCAGTCCCCTGAACATCCTTCTTCCAGCAGTCTTCAATGAAAGGTAAGAAATCTTTATGATGGACAAGATAATTGAAAAATCTGAAGGGTCTACCACCACCATGAGAATCAGCAGAAAGAGTAACTAAAATTGGACTATGATCAGAGATAGACGGGTTTAAATAATAAGCAACAACATCACCTTTATCTAGCATCCAATTACTATTACCCAAACACCAGTCAATTCTACTAGCAGTGCTAGTCATCACACCTCCCTTGTGCCAAGAGAAGAAGTGACCAGCACTTTTCAATTCAGAAAGATTACAGTCAGCAATACACTCAGCAAAATCCTTAATTTCAGCCATAGAAACAGCAGCTCCATTAATTCTATCAGAAATATGGAGCATAGAGTTAAAATCACCTGAAATCAGCCAAGGAACTGCACCTATCATGTTCTGAATATTCCTTAAGTCAATCCAAAGTTGTTTCCTAGTATCAATTGTGTGCAAACCATAGACAGTAGAAAAGAAAAAGGTATTGTTATGTACATTATCCACAACCTCACAATGGATCACCTGCTCAGAAACAAAAAGAATAGTAACTCCAATACTACTAGATTGCCAACCCAACCAAATCCTGCCTCTATCACAAAAAGAATAATTAGTTTCCCAACTCCAATGTCTGCCTAATTTCTTCATAACTTTCTCTTTATTTTTAGGTTTAACTCTAGTTTCAAGAGGAGCTATAACCTTAATATTATTAGCAACAACCAACTTATTTACCTCACTAATCTTAAAAAAGATTGAACCTGCCCTAATAATAGGCCTCTACTTTATTCTGATCGTATTCATGTGCGCTTTCTGACTAACATGCAATCAATAGGATTAACCCTAAACCTGTTTATCTATGTTGGTTGAATATTAATGCACAAATAAAACTATTATTGGCGATCACTTGAATTATAATCATATTAACCTAAACAAGATTATTAATTATCTTATTAAGCGTTATTACAAGTACAAATTTCCTTTAAACATGCATAAAAGGCATGATCAAGCAATAACAATAAATATACATCAAGCAACATGATATTAACAAATTATATATAAGTTATCCGTCAATTAACAAATAACATGAAATAATTCGTAAATTAACAAATTACGTTAAAGTATATAATTCGACACAACAATAATCATAATCATAATCAGCATAATCATGTTAAAGCATAATACTAATAGCAAGATCCTAGGGATGATACTAACAAGATTAATAACAAACCCTAGCATGTCACTAAACATCAAAGATCAAATATATAGCCTTAACATGATACTATCATAAATATTAGAACAAGAATAAAACATCACAGGAATCACAATTGTCATATTTGATATTAGAAATTATAGTTGCTACCCTAAACATGATATTAGGAACTTATTGTTGTCATTCTAAACATCAAATTAAGAAAAACATCCTAACATGATACTAGGAATCAAAATAACAACCTAGACATGATTTCTATATCATAATAACGATAAATCATTTAAAGTACTTACTTGGATGCCTCGTATCTTTTCTAATAACAAAATACACAAGGTAGTAGCTTCAAGGAAAATAATAATAAAACAATTAAATCAAATAATTGAAATAGAGATTAAGAAAGTTTAGACTAGATTTGGGACCAAACCCTCATAAATCAAACCTTTCACGTCTAGGGCGAATGCAACTTCAAACTATGTTAGGTGTGTCTAGATCTTGTGAATGCGGAATTTTGTATGCAAAAGTCTAGTTTAGAAAAGAGAGAGAGATAGAGTAATCAAGAGATTCTTGATAAGAGTTGGTGATAAGAGAGAATTAGAGAGAATTGATCATGAGAAGAATTGATGATTGAAAACGGAGGTTTTAGGAGGCTATTTATAGGGAAAATCAGCCTGATGTGATAAAAAAAACGAATCAGAGTTTCGAAAAGAATAAAACACAATCGCATTGTCAAACACGCGCGTTGCGCCAAACGCTGGACTCTAGCGCCAGACGCCACAGGCGCTGGTTCTGTAGTTAAACGCTGGAAAATAGTTTTTGCGGATTTTGTTTTTATCATATCTTTTGATCCAGAAGTCCAAATAAGTCATATAATATATCGTTGGAAAGATCTTGAATTCTACTTTCCAACTCAATTAGAATCAAATTAAAATCTTTTTTAGATAAAAAGATATGGTCGAAATAGTGGAAGGGTGTCAATTTTTGATAGGGTTTCATATCTCATTCATATCTTTTCCGTTATAGCTCGGATTTAATATTATAAAATATCATTGGAAAGATAATTTCAATATCTATCCAACCATATAAAATTTGGATAAATATTATGCGGCATGAAAATAAAATCTGAATATATTCCACTTCGTACAAAACAAGGATTCTAAAAAGGAGTAGTTTTATTCAATTTAAAACTCTTTGAAACATAATTATCAATCCTAACTCCATTAGGACTTAAGAGAACCTTCTAGAATATTATAGAAGAATATAATCAATCCTAATAGCTTTAGGAATGATAATTAATAATAGGCCCTCCTCTAGATCATTGGGCCGCATATAAAAACTAAACCGGGCCCAGTTTAGTATTTTGGCCATAACTTCCTCATTATTCATCGGAATTGGGCTTATAATATATCGTTGGAAAGGTCTTTTCAAGACATATCCAAATAAATTATTATTGGTCCCTTATCATGGACAAAACTAAACTGGAATGCACGTTTTTTATAAATAAGGTAAGAAAAGAAATATTTTCAAAAACAGAAAGAAGAGATATTTTAATAAAAACATACTCATCACTAGACTTTTCACACTTTCGCTTTGTTCGATAATCAAATGACATGAAAGGTATTCATCACTGGGTTTGTTTTTGGGGATACACATTTGGGTGTCTACAATTTGGGTGGGCGACTTCTGGATCAGTTGAAGGAAAGAGATTAAATTTAAAAAGCACAAGTTGAAGAAAAGAAAAGGCAAAAGGATGAGTCCATGAAGTTTAGAATGTTAGAAAGATTAATGTAGAAGCATGTTCTTCATGAAGTTGAATAAGAAATGTATAAGAAACTTAGAGATGAATTCAGTAGTAGATTTTTTATTTGATTTGATTTAATTTGTCTGATTGTACCGAGTAATCATGATTTGTTATTACAACTATGAGTTGTATGTTTTATTATTATTGTAACTTTGCAGAATTATTGTCAATGTACCTTTTTAATATGAATGTAATTTCTATGTATTAATATGAACTTTATATTTACTAAATTGAGTTCAAGTCTGTTAATGTTACTTTATATTATTGTGATAATGTGTAAGATTTCTACCCATGACATTTCATCTAACCAAAATCTTATCTTCTGACATCCTTTGTTTTATGATCACATATCATTATCTAAAATCTAATCTTCTGACTAACCTTATCGTTTTTTGTCTAGATAATTTATCAGATTGCTCCCACGACATTTCATCTAAACCAAATCTTATTTTCTGTTGGACTTAATGATTTTGATGATGACACAACCTCACTTACTTACAAACTAATAAGTGCTTGATTGTTTAAGTGTGTACTCGGTTACAAAGACTAGGAGAATGAAGTGTCTTGTAAAACTACCATGAGGAACAAGAAGGCCAGAAGCAGAGCTAGCCATATAGAAGAGTTCCCTCACAGGAGTTGGCGCTTCAAAAATGAAGACTGGAGAAGAGAAGGTTCCCTCGGGGAACAGAGCTTCGGAGAAGAAGCCTCATCAGAGAAGAGAAGTTCCTCCCAAGGAACAGAAGCCTCGGAGTAGAAGCTTCATCAGAGAACATGAAGACTAAATATATTTTTATATTTTGGGATTTATGTAAGTATAAGATATTAAATGGCACTCGAAAAATCTGTGTGGAATTGGTCTAAAAGATAAAATATGTGCATGCTAGTTTTTAGGAAAACTGTTATCATTTAAACGTTTATCTTTTTCTCAAATTAAAAAGATTTTATTTTATTCCTTAATTCTGATTTTCTAAAAATATCTTCTGCAAATAAAATCTCCCACGTTTTCTAAAAACTTGCGGCCTACTCCTCCATGATTTTCTTCAAGTCATGGTCTTGCACATTGAGGAGTTCATGTTTCCTTTATTTTAGGAACATGATCTTCTTAGTGGGTTGGAGTAGTGGCGTAATGAAATTGCTGCACAAAGAGGATTTTCCAAAGCGTTTATTGATCTATTAATAGCCATTAATTTCTGTTGGAAAAACTCACCCTTGCTCACATAAGTTTTCAAGCTTCAAATCGAGTCAAGTGTCAATTCCACACAAGTTCATTAGAATGTTCTTAATGTTCTTATACTAGAGTTTGTTTTTCCTTTGAGTTGTAATTTTGGGAATGGGGAAGTTTGAGTGAACGTTTGTGTATGAGAAAGAGAAGTGAGAAAGAGAAGAGAAAGAGAAGAGAAAGAGAAGAGAGAACAGAGAAGCGAGAAGAGAGAATAGAGAAGTGAGAAGAGAGAAAGAGAAGAGAAGAGTAACAAGTTGGGTGACTTGTTCCTCAGGGTCTCAAGTTCGTAGAGGAACTTGAGTTTGAGTCTTTAGCTTGTAATAGGATCATTTTGCCCTATTATAGTGAAGATTATTTTCCCAAAATCCCAAGTGGTCGTGGTTTTTCTCCTTGTTAGGGCCAAGGAGTTTTCCACGTAAAATCTCTCTTGCATTCTTTAGTTCCTATAGTTAATCTTTCAGTTCCTTTAGCTAACTTAATTTTAATTCCGCAAAAAGTTTGGCTAATCTCTCATACTACAATTCAACCCCCCCCTTCTTGTAGTATTCTTTGAAACAACATTTTCTGACATCCTTTGTTTTATGACCACATATCATTATCTGAAATCTAATCTTCTAACTAACCTTATCGTTTTTTGTCTAGATAATTATTAGATTGCTCCCATGACATTTCATCTAACTAAAATCTTATCTTCTGACATCCTTTGTTTTATGACCACATATCCTTGGGAGAAATCTTATCATCTGACTAACCTTATCCTATTTTTATCTATAAAATTCATAATATTACTCCCAATAACATTACATCTATCAATATCAACCTTTTTTCCCTTTAGCGTTAAAAAAAAACAAAAAAAAAAAAAAAAAAAAAAAAAAAAAAAAAAAAAAAACCTCAAAACCTTCTATTTCAAATATTGTTTGGTAATAAACATAATATGAATTTCGATTCAAACTCTTCAAGCTCTTTTTCTTCGTCTTCAAGTTCAAATGATGAAATCTATGATCAAATGGTCATGAATTTTATCAACGAGAGTCATCGATTACAAGTAATGCAAATGCAATACTTGTAGCCGTAAACAATTCAGTCCAGTAAAATGAACAAAAACATCAAAGAAAACGAAGAGTAACTGTGCCGAGAAATTGTGAAGCAGCTCACGACAATTTAGTTTCAAATTACTTTAGTGACCAACCAGTATACGATGAAACCACATTTAGAAGGAGGTTTCGTATGCGAAGACCCCTTTTCCTTTGCGTTGTCAACACATTAAGTGCAACTAACCGTTACTTCCAACAACACCCAGATGCTACCACGCGTCTTGGTGCTTCACCCCTTCAGAAATGAACAGCAGCCATACGTATGTTAGCTTATGGTTGTTCTGCTGATCAACTAGATGAGTATCTGAAGCTCGGTGAAAGCACTGCTAGAGAATGTCTTGCACAGTTTGACGACGGAGCTCAATTTGCAAATGAGTACCTTCGCAAGCCAACATTGGAAGATATCCAACGCCTCCTTAGAGAAGGAGAGGATAGAGGTTTCCCTGGCATGTTGGGCAGCATTGATTGCATGCATTGGGTCTGGAAAAATTGTCCAGCTGGATGGAAAGGAATATATCAAGGAAGATCTAAAATGGTGACTGTTATTTTAGAAGCGATTGCGTCCAGAGATTTATGGATTTGGCACGCCTTCTTTGGGACGCCTGTTGGATCCTGCAACGACATTAATGTACTTCAACGTTCTCCGGTGTTTGATGATATAATATATAATCGTGCTCCACAAGTTCTGTTCACTGTTAATGGAAATAATTACAACAAAGGATATTATCTCACAGATGGGATTTGTCCAAAATGGTCGGCATTCATAGACGCTATTGCAGTCCCACAAACCTTAAAGGATAAATTGTTCACTACACGTCAAGAGAGTGCTAGAAAGGATGTTGAGCGTGCATTTGGTGTGTTACAAGCTCGATTTGCAATAATTAGGAAGCCTGCTTTGGCAGGGAGTGTAGAGTTGATGTGGAAAATCATGATGACTTGCATCATCATCCACAACATGATAGTTGGAGACCAGCGTGATACATATTTAAATTATAAAGATCCAATTGAATTCTCCCAAGAACAGACTGAAAATATGTCAGGGTCGTCCTCAACTAGAAATGCAACAACATTTAACGTAACTCCTGGGCAGTATGATCATAATAATTTTAGTTGATTGATAGCTTCAAGAGGGGAGATTCGCGATAGACAAGTTCATGAGGCATTAAAGAACGAATTGGTTGAGCATTTATGGGCAAGGTCAGGGAGCTCGGTTGAAAATTAGCATTTTAATAATTTTAAATTATGTGTGTTATTTTCATTGCTTATTTTCATCCGTGTATTTCATATTTTTAATTTATGTCTTTTAGTTCATGTATTTCGTATGTTAATATTTTTTTATATTAATGTTAAAATGTATTAGTTGACGTATTTTTGTTTGATTAATAATAATAATAATAATAATATTTTACAAACTAAAATAATAATTAAGTGTGTAAATAGGAGAGAAATATATGGTGGGGTATATGTAAATAGGAGAGAGTATATGGGAAAGGATACTCATTGATGTTGAAAATATTTAAGAAAGAGGATAAGTAAAATGATGGAGATAGTGGGAAGTGATGTGGAAGAAAGAGAGTGTGATGTGTCAAGTGGAGGAAAGGAGTTAGAAATTGGGAAAGGATTGTTGCTTACTCATTGATGCTGGTGCTCTTATATCCCCTTTTAAAAACAAAAACATTTATTTACACAATTAACCTACATTACTAATTCTAGTCCTCCTTAAATTCACCTTTGGGGTTAACTTGTTGGGCTCTTAAAAACTCTTTTATTCACAACAAGTTAGTCCAATACTTTTAGTGATGTTGATCTAATTTGAAATACTTTATACCCAATTAATAACTTATACTTCATCCATACTTTTATTATTGCACCACTTGCCTTTTAAGGAAATTTCACAAATATTGCACCATTTCCATTTAAAAAACAAAATATGTGGTGTTCATACTACAAATATCCAATATACCCTTACTTTTAACATGTGATTCTCTACTTTATGTTTACTTCGCATGGATTTTTTTTTTTTTTTTTTTTGTATTTTTACCCTTATCTCTTTATTTTTCCCACTACGAAAAAATGTGTACCCAACATGTATTGTGCAATAATAAAAAAAAACGAAGGAAGTATTATTTTATCCACAGTTATCTATATTTAAATAATTACTTCATTTAAAATAAAATGAATAATTTTAATTTATAAATAAAATAAATATTTTATATATAAAATATTATAAAAATACGAAGCATTACAGTCCTAATATGTCCATTAGCAATTAATCGAAAACATCACAAACGTCAATATCCATTGAAAAGCCCAGCAAAGATTAGCCATTACCAATTAGTGATGTACGTTTTACCAAATTACATGCAAGACATACTTGAAAATAAAAGATGTAAGACTTGAAAGTAAGACAACTACCTACAGCATATCTATAGATGCAACATTTATGTCAAGTATCAGCCTCCTTCTAATCTATGACTAGTCTTCGAGGGCAAGTGATTTCCCCACTCCCATTGTTAAATTCCTAACTTCATTTCCCTTCATCACCATTTCAATTTTCTCAAGTAAATTGGAGTGCAGATATAAACTGTGGGAGTGCAGAAATCATTTTCTGCCTTCGAGGGCTACATTCAGTATGTCGATAGCCATTGACACCAGATTTCGAGCACTATCGAGGAGAAGTTAAGAGTATTAGACTCTGCGGCACATCAACCACTAATACAACATCATAAATGACACAAATATCATTGGGTTTTAATACTTCCTCCGTTCTTTTTTTATTGCACCATGAGGGATTTCACGCTTGTCAATGCATTGTTTTAGCTGTTAATATCTTCTATTATACTTTTGTAAAAATTATAAAAATCTGATATTTGAAAAGAAGATTTCGTGACGAATCTAACTAGATCTCTCATGACTACCTTTTTCCTAATGGTTAAATCACAAATAATGGTCAAAGAACATTAAGTGAATAGTGTCAAAGTCCAAATGGTGCAGTAAAATAAATATGGAGGAAGTAACATATTTCATTGTTGATAATCTAATCTAATAAATAACATTGACTAGCAAAGAAGCAATGTACTAGCTTTAGAAAACAACATGATTACTAGATTCTGTATGCAATCCACTATTTCAAGCCCCTAATACAGAGAAATTAAACATACTTTTTCCAATGTAAAACCAAGAATAATTGATGAAACAAGTCAAATAATGAATAAGTATAACAATCAACCTTCAAGTTACAAACTTTTTCACCCAAATTAAACAACAATTACAAAATCTATAGCATCATTGGAATAAAAAAAAACCCACAATAAAAATTCATCAATTCACACTTAATTAAATCAAAACAATACAAAAGTTACCACCCATATTATTCAAACCAAAAAAGAACCAATGATCAATTCATACATATAAAAAAAAGAACGCAGAAAAGAGAAGAAGGGTTTACAGTCACATTTTTCGCATTTTCTCTCTCCACTTTTGTGTTTTTTAATTGAGCTTTGGTATCAGCTTTCACAAATGAAATATACACACAAAAACTAATAAGACTAAAAATTAACTTACATTACAAAAAAGAAGACTAAACTCACAATTGAAACCCTATGATCACAATCACATAACTATAAAACATGAACAATCAATCAATTTTTTGATTGCGTAAAGTAAAACATGAATATTTCAAAAAAAAAAGTAGAACATGAATAACAAAAACAACTTGAAGATTCACAACAAATGCAAAACGAAATAATTAATAGCTATTTGAGCATAAACTAATAATAAGTGAATCAAACTGAATTCTTGCTTACTATAAAAAACACTAATAAAGGATTTAACATGAAATTTATTTCCTAACAAGTGAATTTGAATTTAAATGCTTTATTATTTCCTAACCCAAAAAGACTTTCATTAACAAAAATATTTACCCTTATTTCCCCCCAAACCAAAAACAAAAACCCTAATTAACTTTAATTAAGGAAAAAAAAAGAAAAAATAAATTACCTTTTAGTTCAAGAAGAAGAAGACGAAGGAAGAAGGAAGAAAATGAAACTAAATTTGGTTCATATTTTGTTGTCGGTGTTTTTTGAGGAAGACGAAATAAAAATCTCAATTGAAGAAATGAATCTAGTCACTTTTTGGTTGATAGAATTAAACTCACAATTCAAGTAATGAATTTCAACGGTGATATTGATAAGTAGAGGACTAACAAAAAAAAAGTGTTGATGTCAATGGAACTAATGGTGGGTTTGAATGAGGGTTGATGAATTTTGACAGTTCATTTGAATTTAGCTGGGTTGAATTTGTTTGGGTTGAATGTTTAATTGAGTTAAATTGTTAATTTAAATTTTGGTTGGGTTGAATTTGATTGGGTTAAATTGTTAATTTATATTCAGGTTGAGTTTAGCTGGGTTGAATTTGTTTGGGTTGAATGTTTAATTGAGTTAAATTGTTAATTTAAATTTTGGTTGGGTTGAATTTGATTGGGTTAAATTGTTAATTTATATTCAGGCTGAGTTTAATTTGATTAGGTTAAAAACTAATTTGCACCAAAACAGAACCAGTTCAATTACGGATACAAAACCACTACATGCAAGTAGTAATGGGTGTGAAATAAGATTTAAAAATCACATAATACGTATATATGGAGTAGTATAAACCACTGGTAGACCGCCCGAAGAAATCAACATTTTCTTTGTTTGATATTGTTGATATTCTAAATCGCACTTAAGTTTCATCAAATTCTCCTTTGATGAACCAGTCCCCAATTATATTGGTTGTCGCCTTCTGATCCCTCTCTTTATCTAACCTACATAACATATATATATATATATATATATATATATATATATATATATATATATATATATATATATATATATATATATATATATATATATATATATATATATATATATATATATATATATATATATATATAAAATTAATAAGAAAATAAGACAGTCAAAATAAATACAAAGTATAGACTATTAGACTAATACATAAAATAAAGACAAATACAATGTCCATGGATTTTCTCTCAACAACATTGTTATTTTTTATTTAAAATTATTCATATTTAAACGCTTTAGATCATAACAAATTTTGAATTCCTTGAGTCATGTATCATATTTCTCGATAACTTTTCCAATGCAGTAGCATCTAAATTAAAACACCTAGTTCAAAATATAAGGTTTCCAACGACACATCATGTGCAACAACTTATAAAAATCTATGAACCTAAGTGGCTCCGCAAACAAATGACATATAATCATAAAAACATAACTTTTTACATTCTTAAACTTCAATGTATAGAGTGGTATTAACATAGTTTGAGCACCCATATTATTATTTCTGAATTCACTTACAACATCAAATGTATATTCCACATCAAAACCAACCTCATTTCCCTTCGCATGAGATTACAATATTCTACAACTGCTATAAATAAACCAATCTATATCTTCATCTCGGTTATTTTTATCGATATTATGATGTGTATAACCAGAAAAATAAGAATCAAGTTTATAAACTATAAACGAGGTGATGACATCAATATCATCGTAATACCCCACTATTGTCAAAACAAAAATAAGATGACTAAGATCCTTAAAGGTAGAAGGTATACCCATTGCCATCGTACCACCCCTACAACAAGCATTTCTAACTTGATTTATAGAAGAACTGTAATTTGATAATTGCAAAGAATATTTCAAACATCCCACATTTGATCCCCACTGCGATCATACACTTAATATGGTTGCATCCAAAGATAAAAAAGCTAGAGCAAAAGAGTCGCCAACAAGTTTTAGGAACTTATAAACCATTCAAGATTACAGAGATCGCTAACTACATAGTGGTCCTGAACCATGACTGGATATTCGAAAATGAAGCTACAAATCCAAACTAACAGATGTTAAACCTGTCCTAAATAGGCCTCTACTTTGTTCTTCTCATATTTGTATGTCTTTTCGATCAACATATAATTATTAATTTAATCATAAACCTGTTTAATCTATATTGGTTGATTATTAATGCACAAATAAATCTATTATTAGCGATCACTTGAATTAAAATCAAATTAGCCTAAAATTAAATTATTAATTATCTTATTAAGTGTGATTTCAATTACAAATTCCCTTAAAACTTACAAGAGAGAGCGTGATCAAGCAATTACAATAATATATCAAGCAATATATAATCATTTATAAATTATATATAAACTATTCGTAAATTAACAAATAATATAAAAATATTTATAAATTAACAAATAATAGAAAATATTCATGATTAAAAAAACATAAAACTGTTCGTTAATTAATAAATAATGTGAAATAATTCGTTAATTAACAAATAACATAAAACAATTCATTAATTAATAAATTACGTTACATTATACATTTAAATTGACACAATAATTATAATTATCATATTAATCACATCAAAGCATAATAATGTTTGCAAGCATGGTTAATAACAAATCCTAACATGTCACTAAATAATAAATATCAAAGATTTTTCATAACATGATAATAGAATACAATAAAGACATCCTAACATGATAGTAGGAATTAACAAAATAATTTAAACATGATTTATATATAAAAAGAATAATAATTAATTAATTTATTAAATTATTTACTTTGAAGTCTCGTACCTCTTTTTACTAAAAGGATACACACGTTAGAAAATTCAATGAAAATATTAAACAGTAAATCTAATTAAAAATTTGTAATAATATGAATTGAAATTACATTTGAGACCAAATCCTTAAAACTATCAACCTTTTACGTCGAAGTCTAAGTCAACTTCGAGATTGGCTAAGTATATTCAAATCTCGTGAGTGAGGAATGATGTATTTTATAAAAAGGTGTGGAAGACTTAGAAATCAAGAGAGAGAGAAAGAAAAAAAAAATTTAACATAGAGAAAGAAGAGAAAAGATTAATGATTATGGGGGATTGTTAGTGTATTAAAATGTATGAAATCGGCCTTATTTATAGAGAAAAACGACCGAAAAAGATAAAAAAGAGTCAAAAATTCAAATCGTATTCAAATTCCTTTTAGGAAAATTTGTCTAAAAAGTACTTATATGTTTAACTTTTTGTGAAAAAG
Organism: Chenopodium album; assembly: GCF_948465745.1. Classification (NCBI taxonomy): domain Eukaryota; kingdom Viridiplantae; phylum Streptophyta; class Magnoliopsida; order Caryophyllales; family Amaranthaceae; genus Chenopodium; species Chenopodium album. Next base: position 64,992,416 of record NC_137835.1, read on the forward strand.
GGTCTTATATGTTCAAAGTGGTGAAAAAGGTCTTTATAAGTTACTTTTGTTGTGAGGAGGGACCTTGACATTGGAATATGACAGCCGACTTCGCTTTTCCGACATTGACCATCATGTAATATGCACATGATGTTTTAAAAATGTCTTTTCCTTCTTTTTTTTCACTTGATTTTAAGGAAAGAGAAGGATTTTGAGAGAAAATTTGGGGATAGTAAGAGAGAAAATGTGAAAACATGGGGAAAAAATGAACGAAATGACTTTTTTTAAAACATCACGTGCCACGTGAGTGATGGTCAACACCGGAAAAGTAAAGTCAATGGCCATATTCTGATGTCAAGGTCCCTCCTCACAACAAAAGTGACTTATAAGGCCTTTTTTCACCACTTTGAACATATAAGGTCCTTCTTTACAAAAAATGAACATATAAGTACCTTTCTAACAAATTTATCTTCCTTTTATCGCGTTGCGATAGATTTATCGTGTCACAATGACTCTATCGCGGCGCGATAAAACAGTTTTTTACGGATTTTGTTTTTATCATAACTTTTAATCTAGAATTCGAAATAAGGCAAATATTATGTCGTTGGAAAGCTCTTGAAGTCTACTTTGAAACACTGTTGGAATTAGATTAAAATATTTTCTAGAATAAAAGATATGATTGAAATAGTAGAAGGGTGTCAGTTTTGGATAGAGTTTTATTTGTATTTCTTTCATATCTTTTTTCGTTATAGCTCGAAATTATGAGGCACGAAAATATTATAATATATCATTAAAAAGATGATTTCAAGGTCTATCCAATCATCTAAGATTTGGAAAAAATTTATGAGGCACGGATATAATAGCTGACCGTCTTTCAACGTCATCCAATTCGAATAAAATTAGGACTTTCAAAAAGTGAAGTTTTATTCAATCTGAATGACTCGCAATTTTTTTCTAATTTGTATATTAACTAATGGGGATACCGGGAGGGAGGTGATTTCAAATTCTTTAATCTTATCTTTTCAAAAAGGATAATTAAGATATTTTAGAAACTTATAGAAGCTTCCAATTAATAATCCTAATTGGTTTAGGAATATAATTAAGGTTAGTGGACCCTCCAAATGATCATTGGATCCGCATATAAAACTCAATTTAGGCCCAGTTTTGTATTTAGACGATAACTTTCTCGTTATAACTCGAAATTGGGCTTATAATATATCGTTGGAAAGGTCTTTTTAAGCTCCATACAACTACACAATTATTGGACCCAAATTATAAACCAAAAACATGGTTTGGACGTTTTTCTTAAGTAGGACACGAAATGTATGATTTTTCAAATAAGAAATGAATTATTGTTATTAAAACATTTTAGAAAACAAAAGAAATGATGATTCTTTTCAACGTTTCATCTCGTTTGATAGTCAATGACGTGAAAGATATTCATCATTGGGTTTGGTTTTTGGGGGAGACACAATCAGGTGTCTACAATAACCTAGGACCTTCGCCTTGAAGATCCAAAACAATCCAATCTTCTTCTTTAAGCAAACTAATATCATCTTCTCTTAAAATAACATTTTAAAATTAAAAACTTTAAATTACGTTCAAGAAAACATCAATTTTCAATTAAAAGCATATTACATAAATCAATAAATTGAAGGAAAAAAAACAACTAATAGAACTTACTCTTAAAGCATTCACTACAATGAACAAAAAAATGCTCATGAGCAAATTTTATGAGCAAAGACCAAAATTAATGTACTACATCAATAAACATTTCTAAATTTTCTATGAGCTAAACTAGATTTGCTCATCCTATGAGCAGCAAAAAAAAAAAGAATAAATAGTAGCATATGAGGCCTACAACAAAGAAAACCAGCAACATTTTGTTTTTGCTTTTTCCACGCCAAAAATGGTGATGTGTATAGAGAGAGATATGTTGGTAGGGTATTGAATTAAGTAGTAAAGATAATGGTGAGGAAATTTATTTGATTATTGGTGGGATAAAAATATGACCACCAAAATGCTCATGAGCAAAAGGAGAGAGAATGAAGAAGTGGTTTTTTGCTCATTATTGTGAATTCTCTTATTCATGAGTCATCTAGTTTAGCAAGCCTAAAATCTATCGAACTTGTTGAAAAATATTGTGATTTTAGAGTAATAAGAAATGATTTTTGAGCTGTTTTGGATTGAATAGAAAGAGGAGAGAGAAACAAAATAATGGGAGAAAAGTGAAAAAATATCTGCAAGAAAGCATTGAGTTCTAATAAATAGATTGACACATTTGTGAGCTAGATGCATGATAAACGAAGCATTGTCAGACTCAAAAATAATTCTTTTGTACTCAAACCTGTGAGCTAGGCTCACGGTTATTGTTAGTGTTTTCCTTTCAGCATTAATACGGTCCCAAAAACCTTAGAGATGTATTATTGGGTTATTAAAAGAGTTGGTTAAAGACTTGACTTTCACATGTTTTTTCTTATATTTGTATTTTGTACTATATAAATCATTAAGGTGCCTTCTTTTCTTGATCTTTTTTTTTTGTTATTTTTCCAAATGATCCCGAGATCATTTCAAACATGGCTAGCTAAAACACAAAACCCAACATCATACGTGGTCCAAGATCATGGTCCACGGTCTGGTCTGTATTAGGCTTTAGTCCCATTTAGAAGCCTCAAAATTATGAGTTTTACAAAATTAAAAATTGGTCCCACATTTTCAGCAAGTAGAAAATGAGGGAATAAAATAATCAAAAAAGCTAACATTATTCATTGAATTTGTCCTCCAATGATCAATTAGTTTTATCCTTAATGTCATTATAGTGGGTCCCAATATTTTGGCTATTTCTCTTAACATCTTCGTACTATTAATAAAAAGTTATAAGATCAACACATTGAATATTGTGGGGGATGATCAGGTCATTTTCTTTGTATTCCTCTCCGTTTTATATTTAAAAGTTTGTTTTAGTTATTATTAGCAATATGTTATCATGAGTAGTATAGATATGGCAAATGACAATTTAATCAACCATAGAATTGTTCCTAGGGCTTAAATCTTTACAATAAGATTATATTATTAATGTAAGTCTTTATCATGTACATTGTAATTAGGACTATCTAAATATTATTATTATGAGTGCCAACTTTTTTAACTTTGATGAGGAAGCTTACATCCATGTCATGCATGTCAGTAGCACAATTTTTTTTAATATTCCCTTTGTTTTGTTAAACCCTTTCCCAAGGAACCTCCCAACAATACCCTTATCTCATTTTCCCAAGCTGCTTACTTGTAATAAATGATTATGTTCTAAGTTTACTTGATAAAAATTGTAGTAAAAAACATTAATAATGTATATTTGCTGAAGAAATTTTGATTGCTTGTCTAGCAATGTTTTGTAGTGATGGACCAATTCGCATATCTAGTGTCCTTATAAAATGTACAGGACATGAGACATTAAGAATTTCATGAATATCAGTAAAAAAAAAATTATTTTATCGTCCGTAATAGCATATATACCAAATTCAGCTCGCGGTAAGTCAAATTGAAGTAGTATATTATGTAGAATTATTTTGATATTTGTTTCAAGAACTCTATGTGGTTCATCCACTTTTTGTTTATTAACAAGTCAATTTTTAATATGTAAATAAAAAGGTGTATTTATTATGTAAATAAGTCTAAAGTAGTTGTTGGAGAGCTAACCTTGGTTTTTATTTCTATTTACAAACATACCCAAAAAAAATGTGTAATAATATTTTTGAATACGTATTGAATTTTCATATACATGTTAAAACCTAAAATGTTTTGTAATATACGTATCAAACATGTTATATATTTTGTGTATATCAAACAAGTGTGACATATTAGAAATTGTATGCGAGGGGATAACCAACCGTTTTTATTAGGGGTGAGCAAAAAATATGGGTACACGATTTTGGAATTGGAATCGGTAAGGACCCGGCGGGTCCAAACCCATAAATGGTCCCGGTGGATCCAGGTCCGGTTCCAAAAAATAGGACATGATAGAAACCAGTTCCAATTCCAAGTCCGAATATTTAGTACTCGGTACCAACCAGGTACCTGATCTATACAATAATGAACCTGGTACGTGGTATTGGATATGGATTTTATAGGGAGTTTATGAATTTTTCATAGCCCAAAGCCTAATATATAAATGATTAAGACTTGGTCTAAAAACCCTAACATTCTTTCATTCCCTTAGCCTCTTCATTCACAGCTCCCTTCATTTTCTCTCTCCTTATCTCTATTGTAACAATGGCAAAACTCACTCCATATTCTCACTCCCAAGTCATTATTTTCGTTCTTATTCTCTGTTTTCCCCTTTTTTTTCTCTGTCTAAACTTCTCCAATGATTCAACAAGTCTTATCAATGGTGATGTTAATCTCACTAAAACCATCACTACGAAGTCTACTAATAGTTTCACCGGCATTTTCAATAATTCTTTAGAAGAGGAATTCCTTGAATGCCAATTTTTTGTCTCTTTTTTTGAGGGTTTTGAAGTAGATCTTTTTTTATTTATTTTATTCTTTCCAGTAATTTTCCTTCTAATTTCTTGATGTTTTAGGATTCTTTTATGGTGAAAAAAGGACAATGTAATCCATAATATATTCTTGTATTTGAATTTTGGAGAGAATTAAAGTCTAAAGAAATAAGATATGACTATAACACAAATAATAATAATAATAATAATAATAATAATAATAATAATAATAATAATAATAATAATAATAATAATAATAATAATAATAGTAATAATAGAGATAATTTCTCTCGTTTTAGGCGATTAGGGCAGGGTTGGGTAGGGTTCCATGTCATTTTCCGGCGGCTTCAGTGTCTCGGTGGCTGTGCCTTCAGGTCCGGTGGTTTCAGGCGTCTTAGGTGCTTCTTTTTGGGCGAATTCCGGGTGGAATCAGGCTCCTCTAGTGCAGTCCTCGAGGGTGGTTTTCTGTTGGTTTTCCAAGGCAAATTGGCTGCGTTAGTGCTCAGGTTTTCCGGCTCCGATCTCCGGTTATTTTTAGGCTTCATCTGGAGGTGTTTCGGGCGTGTTTCTGGTCGAGGTTCTGGTCGTTGTTCATGCAGTTTTTTGCTCGTGGTGTTCTGCTTTGTTTTCAGCGTGATTTTGGTAGGTTTTTCGATTGTTTGTTCTTGCTGTTTTAAGGGTTGTTTGAGTCCTTTTTCTGTTGCGGTTTCTGGGCAGTTTCTGGGTGCTGTGTTGTTGCATTTTCTGGGGGTTTTTTGTTGCATTTTCTGGTTGTTTTTAGTGCAGTTTTGCGGGTTGTTTTCGGTGCTGTTTTGGAGTCCATTTGGTGCTGTTTTTAGTGCTGTCTTGGTGTCCAATTGCTGCTGTTTTGGGTGCAGTTTTGGTGTGGTTTTGTTGCTGTTTTGGGTGCAGTTTTGGTGTTAAATTGGTGCTGTTTTGGGACGTTTTTAGTGCAGTTTTGGGTGCATTTTTTGCTGTATTTGTTGCTGTTTTGGGTGCAGCTTTGGGTGCTGTTTTCGGTCCAGTTTGCGTTGTGTTGTGTTGCGGTTCTCTTGTGGCAATTTGTGGTTGATATTATGCCTCCTTCTGTTCTCTTTCATTGCCCGTTTGTGGGTCTTAATGGGTGTCAAGATGGCAGGGGTAATGGGCTCACTAAAACCTCTTTGATCACTCATCTTCGTGACCGTCATTGTTGTGAAGATGCGCGGGATTTGACCCGACACTCTCTTACTTCGGATTAAGCTATTTTCTTGGAGGCCGAGATGACCTTCCGTCGTATGGGCATTTGGCTTTGTGGGGAGTGTTTCAAGACGCATTCTCTTAGTATGAAGTGTCGGCATGGTCATGGTTCAGATGATTTTGTGGCCCCTCCTGACTTGGGAGATGGTGTTGTTCGGTTTGTTCTTTTCGGTTTTCCTAAACCGCAGGTTCCTTCGGTGGTATCTCCTGGAGGGCCTCTTGAGCCTCATTTTGCTTTTGATGTTTCTCTTCTTGATAGTTTGCTATCTAAGCGGTTTCGTTCAGTGAAATCTATCCCTCCTAAGTGTCGCTTGGGTTTTTCTCGGGTTCTCAAAGGGGCCCTTGATAAGGTGATTGGCAAGCCTGATGACATCTCTTGTTGGGTTCAATTGCTTGTGTTGCCTCTCTGTGTCCTTAAAACCTTTTCCCCAAGGAGTAGTCGCGAGTGTTCTTCGGGTGTCAGGCGTCAGCGACAGGAAGAGGGTATCACCTCTGCTATTCGTTCTTGGTGTGAGTCTGGTGGTTCTGTGCAGCTTGTGCGTGACACGTTGGCTGATGTGTCTCCACCTTTGTTGGATGCTGATGAGGACCATGATTTGTCTGAGCGTAATATTAAGCAGTGTAAGAGAAAGATTTCTGACGGACATTGGCTTGCGTGCTCAACACCTTATGGATTGTTTGAGTGGTGTTGCAGTTGCTATTTCGGATGAGTTGGTGGACTCTATTACGCAAGTGGTTAATCTTTTTCTCGCTGGGAAATGTCCTGCTGTGTTGGGAGAATACATTGCTAGTGCTCCTCTTACGCCACTTGTCAAGCCTGGTGGTGGTATTCGGCCTATTGCTGTGGGTACTGTTTGGAGGCGTCTGGTTTCAAAGGTTGGTGCTGCTTTGATTGGTCCGCGTCTGGGAAGTTATCTAGGAGGTCTTCAGTTTGGTGTTGGGGTGCCGGCGGGTGGTGAGGCTATTCTTCATGCAGTTAATCGTTTGGTTGAGGCGCGTGTTGGTGATGTTGGCCTCTCCATGTTGTTAGTGGATTTCCAAAATGCCTTTAATTTGGTAGACCGGTCGGCTTTGTTGCGTGAGGTTCGTCTCCGTTGTCCTTCTCTCTCTCGTTGGGTTGAATTCTGTTACTCTACTCTAGCCAGGTTGTTTTACGGGGAGCATATCTTATGGTCATGTCAGGGGGTGCAACAAGGTGATCCTCTAGGTCCTTTGCTTTTTGCTTTGGTTCTTCACCCGTTAGTGTGCCAAATCAGGGATTCTTTTGACTTATGTTTGCAAGCTTGGTATTTAGATGACGGTACTATTATTGGTGATACCTTAGTGGTAGGGAAAGTTTTGGAGTTGATTTTGGCGGAGGGACCTCGTCTCGGACTCCATGTCAACGTTGAGAAAACGGAAGTATTCTGGCCCTTGGAGGACCCTCGTAGCCGTCTCGTCGGTGTCTTTCCTCCAAATATTGGTCGTCCTTTGCATGGTGTTAAGTTGCTGGGTGGTCCTGTCAGTGTTGATTCCTCTTTCTGTGGTGAGCTTGTTTCACAAAGAGTGTCGAAGACCATTGTGCTAATGGATGCTGTTGCTAAGCTCGATGATCCCCAATGCGAGTTGTTACTTCTTCGTGCGTGTAATGGGGTTTCAAAACTTTACTTTGCTATGCGCACTTGTCCTCCTCGTCTTTTTGAAACGGCGCAGGTTTCATTTGACGTGGCCCTTCGAGCTTCTTTAGAGCGTATTGTAACTGCTTCGGGGCCTGGTTTTGGTGATTGGCAATGGCGACTTGCCACCTTACCTTTTTCTTATGGTGGTTTGGGTGTATATTCGGCGGGTGATGTTCGGCATTACGCTTTCCTTGCGTCGCGTCTCCAGTCTTCTGGTCTTCAGGCTACGCTTCTTTGCGATTCTGGTATTGTTGGTCCGAGACCGGCCTTTGATGGTGCTCTTAGTCTTTTTAACAGGACTGTGGAGACTGACCTTTTGAGTAACCCTAGTGAGATCGCTGCCCCCAGACTCATGAAAAAATTGGCAGATATATATTTCACGAAGGTCACTTCATCTGTGGATTCCACTTTCTCCTTATCTCCGCGTCAGGTTGCCTTATGGAAGTCCCAACAGGGGAATCACTCTTCGGCCTGGTTGCGAACGGTCCCTATATCGGGTTTGGGTCAGACTATGAATGGTAAGACTTACCGTTGTGATCTTTGCTATCGATTGGGTGTTCCATTGTTCTCCGTTTCAACACCGTGTTCTACTTGCTCAAGGGTTTTTGATGGAGATATTTATGGGGATCATGCAGTATCTTGTGCTGGGATAGTAGGTATTAAACATCGGCACAACGTTGTTCGTGACACCCTTGTTGATATTTGTTTTCGGTCTGGGATTTCTGCTCGAAAGGAGGTCAACGTTGGGTTGACTGGTGGGAACGAGGGGGCGCTACGACCAGCAGATGTGTTGCTTTATTCCTGGGATAGAGGACGTGATGTATGTGTCGACTTGACGGGGTCTTCACCTTTGACACATTCGGGGTTGTCTGACTTCGTTCCTGGTCGTGTTGTGTCGGCGGCGGCTCAGCGGAAGCGGGACAAGTATGGGGCACGTTGCAGGGCTAATGGCTATGGTTTTCTTCCTTTCTCCTTTTCTTCATTAGGGGAATTCGACAAGGATGCTATTGCGTTGCTGAAGCGGGTTCAGGCGTTCGCTAAGACTCGGGATATTGGTGCTCGTGCAGCTGCTCACATCTTCAGTAGGATCGGGTTCGCTATAGCTAGAGGGGTGGGAGCCCAGATTGTATCTCGGCTCCCTACCAATTTCTTGTAAATTGATTGAATTTGTAGGTTTTTTAATTTTAATAATAGTAATAATAATAATAATAATAATAATAATAATAATAATAATAATAATAATAATAATAATAATAATAATAATAATAATAATAATAATAATAATAATAATAATAATAATAATAATAATAATAATAATAATAATAATAATAATAATAATAATAATAATAATATGGGTACCCGGTTTTGGAACCGGTTCTGGCCAGTTCCAAAATTTTGGGACCCGGAATAACCGGTTCCAATTCCAGATCTAGAAACTTGGGACCCGATATGACCAGTTCCAATTCCGGGTCCAGCAAATCAACCGGGGACCCGGTTTTGCTCATCCCTAGTTTTGATTTTAGAAACGGGGTTATAAATTGTTCAAGTAATTAAAAATGATATAAGCTTTGAAGAGTTTGCTTATAAATGTACAAAACATAATTATTATAGTTAACGAAGGGTCATTATCCATTATATATCCTTAATATTTAAGTTAATATATTCCAGAGGCGGTTTTGGGTTGGTGCAGCGTGATCGACAGAACATAGTCCCTAATGTGACAAAAGCTTGTTGCATTACATATATTCAAATGTTGTAAAACTATTTTAGATATTTTCAAAAAACGAGCTAAATATACAAACATGAACCTAAATACATACTTCCTCTATTTCTTTTTTAGTTGACACGTTTCTTTAGTCATGTTTGCCAATGCACTTATTCAATCATTAATATCTTTAATTATCGATAAACAAAAATTATGAAAAGTTGATATTTTGAAACTATATAACGTGACGAATCTAACAAGATCCCACATATATATATTTTTCATTACGTATAAAGCACAAAACACGGCAAATAGAGGTGTGTGAATAGTGCTAAAGTCAAAATGTGTCAACTAAATAAAAACGGAGGTAGTATGTATTATACAAATCCATATATAAATGGAAAAATTGCCACAATTAATCTCAACTTTGCGTCCTCCGCCAATATTAATCCCAACTTCTATTTATTCCCTATCAATCCCAAATTTGTAGCCTAATATATTTTATCACCCCTAACTAGTCATCCAACCTAATATTACATGTTACAAGACGCGCGTGTCACTGTATGATTGGGTTGAAATTTGTTTTTTTTTTTAAAAGAAACCCAAAAATTAAAACCCTAACCCCTACCCTAGCAGGTGGCAGCCCCTGCCACCAGCGACAGGCGATAGCCCCTGCTGTAATGCCCCGTATTTTCATACGTATTGTCTAATTAATTAATTAAGAAATATTTTATAAAAAGGGTATTTTAGTAAATTTATTATTTGGAGCCAAAATAATATTTGATTTTTGGCGCCAAAAGCATTTTGAAAACTAATCATTATTTTGGATAAGATTTATTATCCATTTATCCTATTTAAAAACGGAATTATTTATATATTTTGGGTATTTTATTTAAGGCAAAAACTATATTTTATTAATTAATTAATATGTCCGAAAATTCCCATTAAATATCTAGGAATTTCGGATTTCCTATGTGTAGGAAATCTGATTCTTCTTAGTTATTTTATTGGTGAATAGTTGGTATTTAGTTAATTAATTATTTATATTATTTACACAATTATTTTATTCCTTAAAAACTGAGCAAAATATTCCTAAATATATTTATAGAGGTCCGAAAATTTGAGCTATAGTAAGCTCAATATTTTCGGCCTATTGAATTATTTTGGGTGAATTTAATTGGTAAAATTATATTTTTAATTATCTCCCAAAATCTCTTATTTTCCTTAATTCTAATTCTCCATCTTTTTAATATCTAATCATCATATTTTCTTGCCAATCATTCTTCTTATTATTACCCAAGTAATTCTAATTTCCTTATTATTTTTCACGACATACATACCTTCCATATTCAAGTATACACAATCACCTTAATATCCAAACTTTCCTTAATTCTTTTACTCAATTCTCCAAGTAATTCCATAAACCCTACTTCCCATAATTCTTCCCACATTCTCTTGCCATAATTCTTGCATGAGCCAACCTATAAATACCCCTTCATACCTCTCACATTCTTCACACCAATTCTCTTCTTTTCTTCTCCTCAATTTTACACAAATCATCCCGTTTATCTTTGAAGCCAATTTTGGACACTTTTGATCAGTTTTGGGGTATTGACGTTTCACAAAAGATTGTTCCTCTAAAAAAATCCTTGAGGTTAGGCCAAAGAATCACCCAATTCGGAGTTATATCGAAGGAGTTATAGCCTCTGCAAGTTCTGCCTATTCTTTCCTATGCAAATCCAATTCTTCTCTTTTCCTTGGTTTCTTATCTTTTCTTATTCTCTTTTCTTATTCAATTATTATTATTATTATTATTATTATTATTATTATTATTATTATTATTATTATTATTATTATTATTATTATTATTATGGGGGATTTATAAATAATTATTTTGAGTATTTTTAATTATATAAAATCATATTATTAATGATGTTTATGAGAAATTAATTTAAAAGGTTCATGTACATATAGTTGGGGGTTTTTAATTATTTGTTAACCTTATATTGATTAAGGTTATATTTATTTGCAAGGTGTATTCGTGATTGAACTTTGAAAGTGCGAAGTGTTGATTGATATTCGAAATCAAGGTTCTTGAGGTTCTTTTTGTGTGGTTTTTCTATCAAGGATCAAGGTACGTTTAGGTGGCTAGATACCTTTGAAAGTGATTGGTTTAAATAACATATTTTACATGATTTGATTGGTGATTGAATTAAATTGATTTGAATTATGATTTGAAATAAATTATGTTTGAAGGTATTTATTTTAATTAAAGTATTTTGAATGATTGATTTTTAAATCATGTTTTGAATGGTTTAGATTACTTATCGTGTTTAAAAAAAAGGAATTGATTTTAAAATATTTGTTGAATTAAATAAAGGTTTTTCAAGGAAGAGTTGTGATTTTGAAAAGTATTAATATGAGATTTTATTTACAAGTATTTATTTACAAGGTTTGATTTTGAAAGCATGTGGAATTAATTAAAAAGGATTTTGAATTATATTGGAACTATTGGATATAAAAAGGATTTATTGAACCATTGAATTATTATTATTAATGCTTTTTAAGCATGTTAGTAATCTCAATATGCGGATTTGGTTTATTGATAAGGCCTTGGACTTTGTATGACCGGGTCTTTCCTCAAGAATAGCCTTGTAATATAAGGAGACTAGCTTGGGGGGTGTGCACACTTGGGTGAGGAATTGGATTAAAAGAAATTGGTTCTTAATAAAGGAATTGGTTTTATTAACTATTATTTTGAATATGAATCATTGGAATCGGTTTTGAATTTATTGGATTAATTATTGGAATTGGTTTTAAAAGCATGTTTGCAAATAAATTGAGTTTGCACTATCTTGCACTTATTGTACTTAGCATAATTTGCTAATCCGTATTTCTTATTTGTTTTGGTTCTCCCTGTTTACCGTAATGGTAAGCAGTGTTGACTATTTTCAGGTGGAGTCATGAATGAGCATATGGGAGTCCCGGGATTTGCTTCACCTAGTATAGGAATGTGTCTTGTCTTTATTTTGAGTACTCATCACAATGTTACTATTTTTATAAGTATTAATAACAGAAAGTTGAGTTTCCGCTGCAAGTTTTGTTGTCAAGTTAAGTATTTTGAGTAGCCTTGCGTAGTCACGCGGCGGTAATATTCCCAAGTCTATCTCTACGGTATAATTATACGTATTATACTAGTATTTCTGTAGAGGGAGATTTGGGGGTGTTACACCTGCCTCCTCTTGCCACCTTACCTGCCCCCTCCCCTTTCCCTGTCCATCTCCGACACTGACCCGCTCCTGCTGCTGCCTTGGTGGTGGCAGTTTCTGTGGTCGCTGATGCTTCCTCGAGGCAGTAGCCGTTGCTAACTCCGACCACCTACCTTCTCCTTTCCCTAGTCCCCCCACCATTTTTGCCCCCTTTCCTGTCATTTCCCCATCCATTTTTGTCCCCTTTTCCACCAGATTTCTCCATCATTTCCTTTCCCCGTCGATTTCCGACCATCCACTTTCCATCCCATCGAATTTGGACCACCTTTCCCTGTTGCATTCCGCCCCCTTTCCCTGTTGAATTCCACCCCTTTCCTTTCCCCGGCTTTAGTGCGCAAGAGAAGAGAGATGGATGGGGGCATGGGGATGCTGCTTTGGTGACTGGTGCTCCGGGGTAAGGGGGATGGCTGGCCGTGGGTGGCTGGGGCCTATTGTTGGTGGTGGGGTCATATCCACGGGGGATAGTTGTTGGGTGGTTTTGTTTTTTTTTTAGTTTTTTATTTTAAATTTTTCTGAACTTTTTAACCAATCAGGTTGCAACACGTGTACAAGTAATCCTTAGTCAGCAAGGTTTACCTCTTCGACCGGCTTTAGGTCAGTTGGGTGTGTTAAAAATTAATAGGGTGCAAAGTTGGGAGTGATAGGGAATAAACGGAAGTTGGGATTAATATCGGCGGATGGAGCAAAGTTGGGATTAATGGTGGCATTATTCCTATATAAATATATTATACATAAAACAAGTTGCACTGTTGAAATTATATATATGTACATTCATTATTAAAGACATACATATATATGCATATAATTTAAAATTTAAGTTTAGTAAAAATTTGTGGACATTTGTTACAAAAGTTGTTCATGATTATGTTCCAATTTTAATTGATAATGTTAGTAGTCACAAACATCTATATTGTATGTTTGCTGAAGAAATTTGACTACTTGTCTAGTAGCATTTTGTTGTGATTGACCAATTCACATGGCTGGTGTCCTTATAAAGCATACATGTAATCCCCCACAATTTTGTGAAATTAATAATTATATTTTATTGCAATTATGAGAATATTTTTATAAATATGTATTTGTATAAGTTATTTTTATATAATTTAAGCAATCATCTATGTATATTTAATGAGAAATACTCAAATGAGAAATTATTTAATTTTACTAATCTATTTATACTATGTATTCTTATGTCCTAAAACCCACTAATTTGAGCCAAGTAAGAATCCTAGTCCTACTAGGATTAAGAAAACCCATTGACAACATTAAAGCCTGTAAACTAATTCCTTAACTCCCCACTAAAACCCACTAAATTTCCCCGAAATACTACTGGTACTACTTCTGACTTATTCACGCACAGTAGAATAAATAAATAAATTATCCTTGCTTCCCCTATACATTCACGTACACTAGGAAAAAAAACAGTTTTCGCTGCTCCACCACCATGACCACCGTTGCACCTGCTGCCCGAAAACAACCACCACCGTCTAGACGTCGCACCTGCTGCCAGCCGTGGGTATTGTATATTCTTCTCCTCTCTTTCCTTCTTTCTTTCTCTTATATATATTATTTCAAGTCCTAACCTTTATATAATCTTGAATTTAAATTAGGATTTTTTTTACTTTTACCACAAAAAAAAAAAAAAAAATTGTTTTTTTACTACCAAAAATTTTAAAAGTTTTATTTTACCACCAAAAAAAATTAAAAATTGTTTTTTACTACCTTGCCGTCAAAAACCTAACGAAATATTTTAAATTCTTCGATTTTTGTGCCACATACATAATTTATTAGGGATTTTGGGGGGAGGGGGGGCATTTTGGCCCTTTGGACCCAATTTGAAGTCGGAATCGACAAAAAATGATCAAAAATGCTTCTTTTTTTGTGTTTAAAAATACCCCAGTTTGCGTGAAACACGCAAAACGAGGCATTTATGATCATTTTTTGTCAATTCTGACTTCAAATTAGATCCATAGGGCCAAAATGCCCCCTAAACCTATGAACAACATGTTTTGCACATGAAAATCGAAGAGTTTGTTTTAACTGTTAAATTTAACGGTTTTTTTGACGGTAGGTGGTGAAAAAACAATTTTTAGAAAATTTTTTTAGTGGTAAAATACAACTTTTAAAATTTTTGGTAGTAAAAAACAATTTCGTGATTTTTTTGGGTGGTAAAAGTCAAAAAATCTTTTAAAGTGAAAAATTGTTATTATGATTTAATTATGTAAATAGATTGGGAAAGATTGCCAATTTATGAGTAGTTTATGATGTTTAAGATAGGAAATTTTGTGTAGAACTACCCTAAAGATAGGGTCATTTGTGAACAACTACCCATTTTTTTTATTTGTTTAGTGTTACCCACAAGTTTGAAAACGTTTGGGTAGCACTACCTAGTAACATTTTTTGTCCAATTAAAACATTATTGAAGCCCACTTTTTTCACTTTTGCCACCTAATTAATCCCCCCAATTTGTTTAAAGGTTTTAATTTACCCTAATTAACCTAATTAGGTTTTAATTAGGATTAATTTTAAGGTTCATGAGTTTAGTATTATTTAGGGATTTTGATTTCTAAGGTTTGGGGGTTTAATTGAATTTGGGTTTTTGCTTATTTTAGCATTAGTTGGCCATTGTAGTTGACAAAAGTGAAAAATTAGGCCAAAGTAACGTTATAATAGACGGAAAACGTTACTTGGTAGTGCTACCCAAAAGTTTCCAAACTTGCGGGTAGTTCTAAACAAATAAAAAAAAAGGAAAAATTGACAGGAATATTATGACCTTTGCTCCGTCCGCCCAAAATATTTTTAAATCAAAAATAAAAGAAAATAGCCGACAACTAATTAATCAACAAGTGGCATTCATAGGAAGAAGGGTTAGGTAAGGACCATAAGGGGAAGGGACAATGCCTTCCTCAACTCCCCAAGCTTCCCCAAACCGGCTCTCACATTGCCGCACGCCCCAACCAGTTCGCGCCAATTCGCGCAGCCAGCCTTGGACGTCAAGGCTCTCAGCTGGCTGCCTGGCCCCTTTGCTAGGACTGCCAGCTGGTCACACGGGCCAGTAGCGAGCGCCAGCCTCGCATTGCTACGGGCAGCTGGGCGCTGCTTCCAGCCCTTTCCGCACCAGCTAGCGCGCATTGCTAGCACTATAGCGCGCATTACTAGCAGTGCTAGCACTATAGCGCGCTGCTAGCTCAATGTTATGACTGCTTGATGCTGCTGCTTGCTTGCGCATGCTAGCGATGCTTGCTAGCCTTGTGCTAGCAACATTGCTAGCGAAGGTGCGCTAGCATGCCGCACCATGCACCAACCAGCCTAGGCTTGGTGTGGTGCGCATGCTAGCCATCATTTTATCCCAAGTGCCCCTAGCACTCGGTTTGCTCGGGGCATTCCGATGCTAGGGGTATTTTGGTAACTTGTTGATTAATTATTCATTTTACCGTCTTGTCTTTTATTAATTCGACTCGACTTGCAACGCTCGGGCTTGACGCTCCTAGCTCGATTTCTGACATCTTAATTCATATTACTTGAGCGACTCATTAATTCCTTCCGGATTAATTCGTCATGTTGGATCGTTAGTTTCTTGGGTGTGACCCGAAGGATTCAGTCAAGATTAAGCTGTAATATTAATTATTCATTAATATTACTGATCGAAAGAGGCCTCCACCTAGGCATTCTGATCACTTGACCTTACTGAATAATTAACTTTCTAATAGCTCCGAACCCTCTATCAGAATAATACACTTGTTCGAAGGAAACCATTCCTTTCATTTTCCATAGCATTCGATTAGATATGTTATACTATTAAGTTTGTCACTCTAAAAATTCTTTTGGGTGATGCAGTTTGACAAGGAAACATTAGTTGAAAAATATTACTGCATTACAAGTGTTATTTGAATTTACCGAGTATTAATCTAGATTCACAAAAAAAAAAATTCTGTAATTTCTCAAGATTGTTGGTCATGACTGTACTCATCATCTGGTCTTGCTTGTTTGCTCATGGTTTGCAGGTGCATTCCCATGTTGATGTCTACAAATTAACAAAGGCGTTGTCTATTTGGTCTAAGTGATCCATCTATTGTGGCAGAGGCTAGAGTTTCTTTGGCAAGAGGGGATGGTCATCAATTCATGAGGTAGTCCTTTTGTTTGTTGTGTTGGAAGCTTATTATCTCAATTGGTCGAGCACTGTGATTTCACAGGATGTAGGTTAAATCCTACATAAACTTATAGTGACTCATTAGCCATTACATGTATGTCCTATTTAATAATCTATTTTTATGTAACGACCTTTATTTATTATGATACAATTACCTTATTTTTATACATAGTAACCTTGTAAATGTTGTTAAAATTTATATGATTATCTTATTTTTATATATAGTGACCTTGTAAATATTTGTTAAAATTGATATAATAACCTTATTTTTATATATAGTGACCTTCCCATGCTTTTATATATAGTTACCTCCAGGTAAGTATTAACAAATTGATATAATTAGCTTATTTTTATATATTTTTGGGGGTTTGTTTGATTTCTTTTTGTTGAGCATTTTGAATTGGGTGCTTAAACTATAAATTGAGTAATGTTCTTGTAAATGAATTGAAATTACTAATCGATTATATTTAATTGAGTTGTCATAGGTCATTGAATTTCATTTCACATTTGATTTAATTAAGCTGTAGAATGTCAAATTTCACTCTAAATTATCTTAATTTTGGTCAAATATTATTAGATTCAATTGAGCATTAGTGAGTATTGACAATAAATAAGTCCCATCGCCTTTGGTGCCAGCATACGAGGTGTTGATATACTTTATTCCCGTGGTTATTGCCCTAAAAATTGTTGCTCAAACTAAGAAACTTATGCCTTCTTTATGGTGGTAGTGCGACTCTTCTTTGCTTAGTATCAAGATACATGCCTACATTTTCTTAGTAACTTTTTAAGTTGAAATGAACTAGTACTGTGAATTAGGCATATAGCGTATAATTTGAAATTGAGTTAATACATTCACTTGCTAGAAATAATAAATCTTCCATCATTACTCTCAGACTCCCTACTTATTTTGTCTAACTTTAACCAAGCTGTGTAATCAGTCTCCTCACACCATTTCTTTATATAACACTTCATAAAAAAATAAAAATAAATTCTTTTTATGAGCTATCGATGATGAAATCACAAATAACAACTGCTCGGCAATATTTAGTGAACAATCAAGTTCTTGAGCATAGTTTTTCATGTTGATCATTGTATGTCTTACTCTTTGTCAAGATTCAAAAGCTCACTATCAGAATAACATCAACTACTGAATAGTGTTGAGGTAAAGGATGTGTGCAATATTTAAGGAAAGACTTAATAAAATGCTACAAAGATACTAAGATAGAGTACTTAAGAAAGATTACTTAAGAAGCTAGGGCAATTAACTTATGAAACTTAAGGTAATTAGCATAAAAAACATTACAAAATGTGCAATTCTTTTCTTAGTCCCTCGCCACAAATAGCATTATGGCAACTAAATAAGTAAACAAAAAGTATTGGATGAAGCTTAATACTCGGTCAGTCGAGAAGCTAATCGAACAAAGTTTCCGCAATTCGACAACCTTTCCTAACCAAAAAAATACAATTTAGCGTATATTTCAAGTAGAATGTTCTTGAATTGAAGCTCACGAAGGAGGAGAGTGAATGAAGTAAAAGTGATAAGTTAAATTCGGAGTTGTTTAATTGCTTGATTCAACCGATTGTTGTCGATTCGATCTCGATTACAATGGAAACATCACCTTCTTCTTCACCGCGAAACTGAATATGGTTTTTATCGTAGAATTGTATGATATTCTCCTTTGAATTAAGTTAAATTTTACATATAATTTCCCAAAAAATATTTGTTCGTTTGATTGTGTTTTTATGCAGTTACAATTCAACTTTTGTTGATTGTTCTCTGTACTTGAATCCAACTTTAATTATAAAATAATAAAAAAAAAAGTTCAAGAAAAGGAGTGTAGGTGTCGCTCGAAGTGCGCCTACGTTAAAGCATGTGTGAATATGCTTGGCACTCATAGGAAGTGGGAATTGACATAACACGATTAGGGACAAGGAAAGTAGGGAGCCGCCAACAAGTTTTTAAGGAACTTGTAAACCGTTCACGGATCATAAAAAGGCAACCACGATAAGGGACAACGATTGACCCGTGAAGGTTACACCCCATTCACAATCCATGAGATTACTAACTCCATATGGTTCGGAACCACGAAAGGAGGATCGGGGATGATGGTATAAAGTGAGTCATGGAGTCACATTCGCCCGTATTGGCCTCTACTCGATTCTTATTGCGAAAAGCATTCCTGCGATCTCAAAGGCATACAAACAAAGATTCAATTTGCTCCAAACTATTATTAAGCTAAATTGGTTTAATATTAATGCAACACATAATTCTAAAATATTAGTGATCACTTGAATTAATAACAAGATTAAAAAGGAACCTAAACTGGTTGTCCAAATTATCTTATTAGGCGTGATTTTCAATTACATATTCCCTTTAACATGCAATGTTGTGATCATAATAACAATAATAGAATTAACATTAATACTGGAAGCAATTCAACAATAAATCCAACAATAAAAAATCGTTAGAAAGATAATAGAAATAAAAAGAGCATAATTCTTACTTTGATTTTGTTGCTTGCAACTATAAAATAATAAACGAGTTAGTAACTTCAAGGAAATAATAAGAAAACAATAATTAAATTAAATTAAAAAAAATAGAGTTGATTTGGGGCCAAACCCTCAAACAGTTCTACCTTTCACGCCTTGACTTAAGGACAGAACCACGAGTAAAGTATGGACTCCTTGGATTGCTTGAAGAAGGAATTTTGAAAGAAGAAGGGTAGGCTAGTGTTTAGGCTAGAGCATAGAGGAGAGAAAAATAGAGAATTAATTGATGCCCCGTACATCAGAAATGAGGGGGTATTTATAGAAAAAATGTATTGAGGAAACACACGGAACCCTAAAAAGATAAAAACCCTAAAAAAATGTGTCGCGACACGGGAAAGGGCACCGTGGCACGGGAAATTGATATGTGCAATTTATATAGTGTTTTATGAAGGAGTTATGTCTTCGATAAGTGCAATTACTAGATATATCAAGGATCACTATTATGGAGATAATACGTTAGTTCTATAGGGTCGTCAATGTTTGGTGCTAGATATGACAATTGATCTTTGGGCTAGCTTAATGGCCCAAAGCCTTATAGAATGGATCCTACAAGGTCACACATAAGAGTATTGGGTTAAACAAGTTAGAGAGCCATTATTGGGCCTCATGAGTACATGACATACCATGTTGATAATTGGGCTTGGATAGTTAGAAGAGTCTAATGGGTTTTGGACTTGACATGGTTTTATTTCTAGATATGATCTATAAATATAAATCATGCCTAGGGTTGCATGATACAACAATTGACATACAGTGAATTGTCACACAAGCAACCAGGTTTCCCAAAAACCCTAACACTCTCTCTCTCTCTCCTCCCTGTCCGTACGGCCCTCCCTTGTGGGTGGCGCGTGTGGTGGTGCGTGGGTGGTGTTGTGGTGTGTTCGTGGCTCAAATCTCCGTTGAAGGTTGATTGAAGTGTTCAGTCACAACTAACTAGCATTAGTTGAGGTTTGATTCATGCTCGTGGACTAAGTAGAGGAATCACACTTGGGGTTCTTTATCTCCCATTGTTCTTGCTCAATCGCACGTGGAATCACGCTTCAAAGGTACGATTATATGTTCTTTATGTGTTATGCATTAGATCTTGGGATTAGGTACTGTATGAATATGATTCATGTTTTTCCGCTGCGTAGTACCTATAATTCCCTACAGTGGTATCAGTTAGCCTATTGCATTTACGCATATTGACTATAATTCTTTGATAGTCCACAATTTTAATTCAATTAAGAGGGAGATTAATTTAATTATGGTTCAATTATTATATTTAATGTGATTAAACTTTTGGAATCGATTAAATGTGATTTAATTATGCTCAAAATAGCCATGAAGAGACCGAATTTTAGCCCTAATATGTTCGAAAATTTCGAACCCCCTAACCCTATTTTTCAAATTTTTCAAAATTCCTAGCCCTAAAATATGATTTTTGTGCTTGATTTTGATTTAATTCGATTTATTTTACGATTCATAATTTTAATCGGATTGATTTATGCATAAAAGTGTTTTATGTATGATGATCAATTTAATTTTAAAACTTAAAATTAAATTGGGATTAATTTTATGATGAACCATAATTTTAAAGTTGAATGTGATTTAATTTTAATTTTTGGACTGATTTGATTTAATTTTAATAAATGTTATTTTAATTAAATTGAAAATAAAAAAAAAATTAATAGTTTTGAGGCCGGCAGCCGCGGCGGCTACCAACCTGGTGGCAGTGCAAGAGGGATGGAGGGGAGGGCGGCGGTCCAAGGTGGTTGTGGGCAGCAGCGTGCAAGCGTTGCACGACTGCTGGCACGGCTACTAGTGCTGCTGCCCTTGCGGCAGTGGCTGCTGTTGGCAGCCAGCCACCGTGGCTAGCTTCGGCTGGCCAACCACGGTGGCCGGTGTGGTGGTACACGATTTTCAAAAAAAAAAAAACTGTTTTGAAAATTATTTCAAGATAATTATGAATTATTTTGGGATAAAATTAGTTTTATTTTGGATAAGATAAAATATTTTGAAAATATGATCTTTTATTTTTAAAAGATAAAATTGGTTTTATTTGGATAAAATATTTTATTTTAGGATAAAAACAAATATTCAAAAGTTGTTATATTTGATATTATCCATATTTAAAGTTGTTAAATTGGTAATTATCCATAATTAAAGTGGTTAATTTTGGATAAGATTTGTTAGGATATTCTGAGCATATTCCAAAAGGATAATAATTGATTTAAATAATGTGATTATCCCATAATTAATTTTGGATAATAATTGATTTAAAATTTTGTGATTGGCTAGTAATTAGTATAGAATTTCCTAATTTTGTTAGGATAATCTTTGTGGATAAATATGATTTATCTTTTAAGATTAAAATAAGATTTGATTCTATCTCATGACTAATTTAGAATATATGATATTTTATTGATGGTCATGAATAATATATGATATTATCTAATTGCATTAATTAAAATATGAGATATTTTGGTGCCATGTTTCCTTAATTATGAACATTCGATGTTGTAGTTTAGTAAAGCATGATGAGTGATTTATTATGTGGCACTTTATAATATATGATATTATTAACTGCTATATAATGACTAGTATGGCCCAGTAGATTGCTAAATACGATCTGCGCATCGTGATGTATTTTTGTAATCTTAATACGGTCTACGTACCGATAAAGTATTTTTGTAATTTTATTTCATTTTATTTAAGTAGTAGATAGGATAGAGTAAAATTACATGTTGCAGTTAATCCAAGAAATCCATGAAGTGAAGGCCCAAAGGAGCAAGGTGGATGAGATCCATGAAGGTTCAAGTGGGAGTTTTTTGCTTTATTAGTTTCTTAGGATTAGGGGCCATGCTATGTCTTGTTTATGCATTCAGTTTATTATGCATGTTAGATTTTATTGATGTTTTGTGATGATGCGCTAGAGTTCACTATTTAATCACAACATAATAAATCTAGGTCCCAGTAATATTGAGGTTATTTTTCCAATTAAAAACCCGATGAAACCTTCGATATTTATGACAGGTCATGCCTCAGCTGGGTGTCATACTATATCTTAGGGGAGTGGGGGTAAATCACGTTTTACACTTTTAATTGGTTATACTCAACAAGGTTACCTAAAGAGTTTAGAACCTTGAAGCTAAGGGTAATAATTAAACATGTGATGGTTAATTATTCAACCAAGAGTTACAAAGAGTTGTAATCAGTAAAGAGTTTACTCACCTTGAAAATGCAATACTTGATGGTAGGGCCTCAGTCCGGTCAATTATTGCACAAATAAAGGATCTTGGAATCATTTTATTCAATAGGGATCAATTAAAATTGAATAAATGCTTTAAAGTTGTCAATTTAATTCGCTTATGGCACTTTAAATTTTATTAAACATAATTGAATTTTGCGTTTACTTACAAGTAACATGTCGTTCTAATTTTATTATTATATATATTCTCTCGATTGAAAATAAAGTTGAGAAACGTTCTCAAAAGGTTAAAAGATAATCCATAAACCTATATTCCAATTTTGCTAAGATGGTTCTAAAAGGCAAGTTTTAGAAATCCATGTCACATGTCTAAGGTTGTTTTTATTCAAAATGTTTGAGTAAAATGCCAACACATCTTCATTTTGAAAAGTGTTTCATGGGGATATAATGAGATGGGAGGTACAAACCCTTTAAAAGACAAGTATAAAAGTCCAATAAAATCTCTTATCTTCAATATGATTGAATATAAGAAAGTGATTGGAAATCTTTATGATCAAAAGTTGATCAAATGACGCTATTCTTCATCCACTTTATATAAGAGTTAAATAGTTGATTAAACTTTATTATAAATAATGATTGAATAGACTTAGCAAAATCATGAAAAGCGCTTAAAGTAGTTAAGCAAAGCATCATTTTGAACCAAAGAGAAGTGTTCTAAGTGACTCAAATGGAAAGGTTTAGGAATATATGAGGATTGCATTAAGAAGTTATGGGCCAAGAAATGCTAACAAGTTGCTACTTCTCAAACCAAGAACTACTTACATGCTAAAAGTTGTTATAAACAACAAATGTTTCAAATTAAATGGACCAATTCCAATTGATTAGAAACTACCTCATATAGTTGGAAGGTAAAAGAATGGAAATGTTCCAATTTAATAAGTATATTATAGAAATTGATTTAGCACATTGCTACTTCTTGGACATATGATGTCTTGTTTAGTTCTCTCTCATTGAGAATGAGATTGAACTAAATGAAGAAGTATGGCTAAGGGAGAAATAAATCTACAAGTTTAGAAGCAAATGTTGCTACTTCACAAGTAGAGTCTACGAGTCTGGAAGCAAAAGTTGCAACTTTACAAGTAGAGCCGATATTTCACCTTACCTTGTTATTGGCTAGAATTAAATAAATGTTATTCAATTTTGCCATTATCAAAACACCATTCAATGTTAGTAATGACTATGCATCGAAGATTCAAAAACTTGGAATAAATGTTATTCTATGCTTCATTGAGTCGTAATGTGTTTTGAGATTGCTAAATAGGTTCAAAGTTCTATATGATAGAAATTATTAAACCATTTCTATATATAAATTGTCTCTAATATGTCAATTAATTCGAATGAAAAATGAACATTGCATGCAAAAGATCCAAAGGGATAGACTTTCAATATCATTAGATTATGAATCCATTGATATATGTAATTATCATTCTAATTTGAAATTTTGACAAAATCACCATTTAGAGAAATGATGATGTGAACTCAAGGTCGAATACATATTGATGTAAGAAAACCAAAGGTTCAAAGACTAGAGACGCACAATAAAACTTCATTTGTGATATGATCACTATTTATGCTTAGTTGAAGCATAAGTATGAAAATTTTGAAAAGTTCAAAATGTTCAGTGTGAAGTTCAGTATCAACTTGACAAGATAATAATTGCATTACAATATGATTGTAATTGTGAAAATTTGAGTCAAGACATTTATTTAGCAACACATTCAAAATATTGCGATATGATCGTAATAATGAAAATTTAAGCCAAGACCTTGATGAACATACAAGAGTTGTAAAATCGTTTTACGACAAACTCCGAAAGAAAACCTTGTGAAGTGTTTATGAAGGGAGCTATCAATCTATATGAGATATGTTTTGATAATGGATGAAAATTACCTATCTTCCAACCATTGTTCAAGGGATATACTTTTAAGATAAGCTACAAAACTAAACAAAGAAATATAGGTCAAATCAAATTGTAGCAAAGGTTTCATATGTGATATGGATAAGAAAAGTTCTTATTAAGTCTTTCTACAAAGCAAGGAATAAATGTTGTATTAAATCGTTTAATGCATGATCAATTCCTATACAGAGCACAAGGTACTACTACACAAATCATACTTAGCACAAAATGTTTGTTGCTCAAGTA
The DNA here is from genome assembly GCF_948465745.1 of Chenopodium album. Lineage (NCBI taxonomy): Eukaryota > Viridiplantae > Streptophyta > Magnoliopsida > Caryophyllales > Amaranthaceae > Chenopodium > Chenopodium album. The sequence continues at coordinate 65,016,855 of NC_137835.1, forward strand.
GGTGCCCTTATGGAAATTGTTCCAAAAGGTCAAGTGGGAGTAGTATAAATCTCGAAAGAGCTCGAGAAAAGCAACAAACAAACATGGTTCAAACCATGGTTGGTTCACCCTATGCTAAAAGTGCCTCCTCAAAAGGCAAGTGGGAGTATAAGAATCTCGAAATGTTTGAGAGCCTTAAAAAGTTCAAGAAAAGTGATTTCAAAAATCTTGAAGAAATTCAAGAAGTAATCGAATAAAAGCAACAATATGAGCATGATTCACCTCATGTTACAAATGACAACGCGTGGTCTCATTAAGTGTAATGGGAATAATAACCATGTGTCGAAGGTAGTACATTCCAAGTGCACATCCTCAATTGTCGTTTCTCATTGAAACTAAACAAAGTTGTTGTATGAGTTTCAATTGTTGCATAAAAACCCACAAGGATGACTAGCATATGTAAAACTTAGTCAAAGAAATATGATTTCATATTGATTAAGATTTCTAAAATATTCATTTTGGAACATGATGATTATGCAAGTAATAAATATGATTTGACAAGTTATGACTCCAAGTGGTTTAAAAACCAGGAAATCTGAAATAGATTCTAGTCTGAAAGCAAGTGTATGACACTTGAATAATTTTCCTAATTGGGTGAGACCCATTATAAGCAAAACAAACAAGAAAGAAAAATGTTTTCTAAGTAAGCAAAGACTTGTTAAAGGATTCAACTAATTCATAGTATGACTATGATTACGATGAAACCTTTACATTAGTCACGTTGCAAAGATCTATTAAAGAGAGATGTTTTAGTGGTTTCTACCTTATAAGATTTGGTAGATGGATTTCAAAACGCCTTCTTCAAATTGTTCATGAAAGAAGATTTGTATATGATACAATCAGAATGATTTTGAAAATCCAATAATCCTAAAGATGCATAAAAGATCCTTTAATGGATTAAAGTTAGCATCATGGAGTTGATTAATGTTCTTAATTTTGTGAGTAAATCAAATCGTTTGATGTTCTCGTAAAATGAAGAAAACGTCTTGTGTGTACAAGATGTTTAGTGGGAGCTATGAAGTCTTCTTGGTCTAGTATAAAGAGAAAATTATTCATTGCTTGAAGAGTCAAGTGGTGGGTAGTGCATTTTGTATGAAAATATTGAAGAAGAATGATGAGTACATTTGGGATTCAAAATCTATAGAGATAGGTTTTGATGGATGTTTGAGCTTTGTTAAGAAACTTATATTGATAAGATTCGTATAAAGTTCAACGTTATATTGAAAGGATGGAGTTTCAATCCCATGTAACATGGCACATTGCTTAATGATTCAATACTTTGAGAAAGTTTGATGAAATTAAGGTCTTGAGTGATGATCCTTATGCAGTTTGCAAAGGATGCATCATGCATGTCATGGACTATACTCGTCTATTTGATTCACATGTTTTAAGAACAAGTGATGATAGATTTCAGTCGAAATCCAATGTAATGTTGGAATATAAATTAGAAATTTCTAAGTTCCTTGTGAAAGGACGAAGGAAAATTCTTAGTGTATGGAGATGAAAATGATTATAAATTTAGAAATTGCGAAATTCATGTTTATGAGAAAGTCTCATGAACTCTACTTACTAAACCCCTTCCATTTCCAAAGCATGAGAAACATGCTAATGAAATTGGATTGAGGCAAATGATGTAATTAGAAGTTGTATTTGTTTTTGGAGAAAAACAAGTTACATATGTAATACATTCATTTGCAGAATTATGTTTATCAATTGAAACAAAGTTTCAATCTTATTTAATCGTGGTTTCAAGATTAAATAAAATGTCCAAAATAATTATGAATTGATGGGCTTATCAGGTTGATGACCTAGTGAATGAAACCCCACAGGTGAACTAAATTCATATATTATTTAAGTTCCTAGTTCGGAATCATTAAATTGGACATAAATGATTTCAATTCATGGACTAGCATGTAAGATTGATTGGATAGCGCAGTTTCATGGGCTATAGGAGCGTAGTGAAGCTCGGTCAATCACATGGATATGCATGAATGATGCATGATCGAACTATAGACCTACTTTGAAGTTCAAGTATAGAGCTTCCGGATATATTAGTGGATTCCTTTGACATGAGTGGAACATTGATTTCATTCAATGGATGTTATGGCTGTGGTACACTCAAACGTCTGCCCGTAACTGGAGATTATAAAGGGTGTTTCCCGGTTATTTCAGAAGTTGAGTGGGAGCTTTGGTTGCCACAAGATTGGATAGAGTCTACCTATTTAATTAGGAATGTGTCTTGGCCCCTTGAAGAGGGAGAATTCAGAAAATGCATGGCCGTGCTCAAATGGATTACATAGTAACCATTTGTTTTGTAATTCTCACTCAGTTTTCAAGAAAAGATTTGTAGACTAATATGATCACGACATGAGATGCAATCATATTATCAAATCGACACGCATTGACTTAAGGAATTTGAATATTGCGCACTTGTCTCAGACAAGTGGGAGATTGAAGAAGTTATGTCTTCGATAAGTGCAATTACTAGACATATCAAGGATCACTATTATGGAGATAATAAGTTCGTTCTATAGGGTCGTCAATGTTTGGTGCTAGATATGACAATTGATCTTTGGGCTAGCTTAATGGCTCAAAGCCTTATAGAATGGATCCTACAAGGTCACACATAAGAGTATTGGGTTAAACAAGTTAGAGGCCCATTATTGGGCCTCATGAGTACATGACATACCATGTTGATAATTGGGCTTGGATAGTTAGAAGAGTCTTATGGGTTTTGGACTTGACATGGTTTTATTTCTAGATATGATCTATAAATATAAATCATGCCTAGGGTTGCATGATACAACAATTGACATACAGTGAATTGTCACACAAGCAACCAGGTTTCCCAAAAACCCTAACACTCTCTCTCTCTCTCCTCCCTGTCCGTACGGCCCTCCCTTGTGGGTGGCGCGTGTGGTGGTGCGTGGGTGGTGTTGTGGTGTGTTCGTGGCTCAAATCTCCGTTGAAGGTTGATTGAAGTGTTCAGTCACAACTAACTAGCATTAGTGGAGGTTTAATCCATGCTCGTGGACTAAGTAGAGGAATCACGCTTGGGGTTCTTTATCTCCCATTGTTCTTGCTCGATCGCACGTGGAATCACACTTCAAAGGTACGATTATATGTTCTTTATGTGTTATGCATTAGATCTTGGGATTAGGTACTGTATGAATATGATTCATGTTTTTCCGCTGCGTAGTACCTATAATTCCCTACATTTTACTCCCGTCCCGTGGTCATAATTAGTAGTGTTTTTGGCTCTTTAGGGCCACTTTTATTACTAATTTGTGTTTTATAGTGTTTTCGTAGTTTTGGTTGAGTTTTACAGGAAATTACACTTTTGGAGCATTTTTCCGGGTTTTCATGGATCAACTACGGAAGCTAGAAGGACACAACCATTCTTGAAGCCCAGGATCGGTGAGAGCCGGTGATTAAGGGCTCGGTATGTGATACCGGGGCTATTGGATCAAGTAATCAAGACCCGATGAGGAAATCCGGATTGGGCCGAGGAATCGAGCCCAATCAAAATCCAAGCCTCGAAGCAGAAGCCGGGCCCAATCGGGCAAGCATACGCCCGATCGAGCGAGTGCGCGCAATGCAGCCTCAAGGAAGGAGTCGCGCCCGATCGGGCGCAGCATACCAGCAATGGACGTTGTAAAAAGGCGGGCCCGATCGGGCGGCCCTTCGCCCGATCGGGTGCGTGTTTTTCTAAGTAGCTGATTAGTTTTGTTTTAGTTTTTGTTTTAGGAGTGTTTAAGTACGAATTATGTACGTAATTTTGGATTACCTTCTCTTTTAGATTTTCTCTCTCTACTTAGGATATTTTCTCTCTCTTAAATTCTCTCTCAACTTTGTTCTTAATTACTTTCATTAATCCAGATTTCTTTTGGTAACAATTTCTTCTCTTTTAATTTCAGTTATTTTATTTACTTCTTTGATTATGTCTTGCTTTATTTATTTGATTAGTTTAGATATGTTGATGCTTGAGTAGTTTTATTTCTAGGGTTTATGGGGATCTAATAAATATTATGAAGGGGTAAATTTGTGATTGTTGATTATCAATGCTTGGTTAATTTCCTATTGATTGATTTAATGCTATGCAATTAGGTTTGGCCAGATTTAATTGTATGAGTTTAGCAATATTAATTCGAGATTCGACAGATGAGAATTGATGTTTAGGCTTAGTTTCAATAGGCGGACTAATTTATAAATGGTTAAGTCGAGATTCGACAGATGAGATTTAATACCGGTAAATTAACTCTGTGATTATAATACGTAGCGAAAGCCCTTTATAATCTGATTAATCAATGCTTGATGATTGATTATTATGATTTGCCCTGGATTATTGTTTATTAGTGAACCTATGCCCTAGGTCTTTTAATATTTAATTTCTCCCTACTTTATTTCCTTTGATCTTATTCTTCGTAGTATAGTCTTTATTTACAACAATATTGGTTACCTTGATAATTTAGATTATAATAATTAATTAGGAGTAGAAAGACTTGTTTCCCTGTGGATTCGACCCTACTTCCCTATCTACTTTAGTTAGAGGACTTAGGTAATTACTTTTGATTAGGGGATACGACTTTACCTTGTAAAAATTTGGCGTCGTTGCCAGGGAAACGGTTTTATTTTTATTTTCTGATTATTTTTTGTAGTCTAGATTATCCCCTTTTTTCTCATAGAACGTTAGTTCTTTGAGGCAATTCTCATATTTGTCTTTTAGTTCCTTGTTTATGCCCAGGTGTTCCAGATCAGGTTACATCCCATTCGATCCTGAGATCGAGCGCTCGTTTCATAGGCAAAGGAAAATCTATAGACAAATTCTGGCGGGTTCTGAGGAGGACAATAGTCGAAGAGATCCTCCCTTTGATTCTAGTGACACGGAAATTTCTTCAGATTCAGAATCAGAGATGACGGCCCAGAAGAAACTCAGTGACTACTCGCAACCGAAGCTCACAGATTTCCCGCACCTTACTCCCACTCTGGCGCTAGATGGAGTTCAGTTTGAAATCAAGCCCCAATTTATCACTATGATAGAAAGGAAGCAATTCAGTGGAGCTAAGGGCGAAGATCCTAATCTTCACATCGCAGATTTCTGCCAGTATTGTAACACCATTAGACAAGCCGGGGTCACGCAGGACCAAATCAGGGAGATGCTTTTTCCCTTTTCATTATGTGGCAAAGCTAAATTATGGTTTAATGGTTTGAATAGAACTGCACTTGGTATTACTGACTGGGAAACTCTTGCTTTGAATTTCTATAATAAATATTATCCTGCAGAGAGAACAGCGGTATTAAGGAGTGCTATTCAGAACTTCGCTCAAGAGGCCGACGAAACGCTATATGAGGCTTGGGAGAGGTCAAGGATCTACAGAGAGAATGCCCCCACCACAATCTAGCACAATGGCAATTGATCCAAGCATTCTACAATGGACTAGGAAATTCTTCTAGATCAGTTCTAGATTCTGCAGCCAGTGGGAGGTTCATGAATTTAAATGTGGACGATGCAGGACAGGTTATCGAAGACATGGCAATACACAATTCCCAGTACGGGAATCCGAGAGGGTTTGCAAATAAAGGAAAACATAATGTCGATTCCATATCCTTTTTGCAAGCTCAATTAACGTCTATTTGTCAAAAATTAGATAATCTTACTGCTACTCCTAACTCTGTAGCTAATGTTTCTGTTGTTGCTAACAATGAAGCTTTTTGTGAAAATTGTGGAATTGTAGGGCATTGAGAGCAAGATTGTAGGAGCTCCATGGAACAAGTTAATGCCTTTCAAACTTATAGGCATAATAACCCATATTCCAACTCTTACAATGCCGGTTACCGGAACCATGCATCCATATATTTCGTACCGGAGTACCAATGTACAAAACCCTCCACCTCCACAACAACCACAACAGCAACCCCCACCACAGCAAAAATATTACCACCCAAATTCCGGCCAGAAAAGCCAAGCATCACCCTCATCATCTTCCGACCCTGCCATGACAGAAATTAGAGCAATGCTTGCCAATATGCAAAAGCATATGGAGAGTAGGGATGCGCAAATTGATTCTATTTTAGCCCACAATAAAATCATGGATAATAAAATTGCACAACTTTCATCTACCCTACAATACCGGCAGTAGGGAGCTCTACCATCACAATCTATCCATCCTACAGATCATGCCAATGCAATCACTCTACGGAGTGGTTCACATTATGATGGACCTCCTATGCCAAAGGAATATAGACCAGTTCCTGATCTAGATTCCTCTATACCAAACGCTAATCCTACTAACCCTGTAGGGCTACAAATAGATACTAACTATACTAATGTTTCTGTGCAGGGTAAATCTCAGGATAAGGGAGGAGATGTGTAGAGCCCGGTTATCAAACTTTCATTCCCTAATAGACAACTGAAGAGTAAGTTTGATAAACAATTTGGTAAGTTCTTAGAGGTTGTGAAAACCTGCAGGTAACAGTTCCTTTCACTGATTTAATTACTCAAGTTCCTACTTATGCTAAATTTATGAAAGACATTCTGACTAGGAAAAGGGCCTTTAATGAAGTAGAAACTGTAGCTTTCACAGAGGAGTGTAGCGCTCTATTGCAAAATAAATCCCCTCCTAAATTAAAGGATCCCGGTAGTTTTTCTATCCCTTGTCATATAGGGAATGTTTTTATTGATAAAGCTTTGTGTGATTTGGGTGCTAGTGTCAGTGTTATGTCATCGTCTGTCTGTGCTAAACTTAATATGGGAGAATTAAAAGTAACTAATATAACTTTGCAAATGGCAGATCGTTCTGTAAAATACCCCTTAGGTATTTTAGAGGACGTCCCTGTCAGAGTTGGTAAATTTTTTATTCCTGTTGATTTTGTTGTGTTAGACATGGCAGAGGATACGCAAATACCCATTATATTAGGTAGGCCTTTTCTCCATACTGCATGAGCCATTATTGATGTGAAAAATGGCAAACTAACCCTTTCTGTTGGTGACAATAATGTTACTTTTAATCTAGGGAAAGTTTTGAAAGGGCCTATGCTAGAGGAAAATTGTTGTTATATTGATATAATTGATATAATGGATGATATTTGTGATGATAGCTTGCCACAGGTTCTTGCAAGGGATCCCCTAGAGGAAGTTCTCTGCGGGAATTTAGCTAAAGACAATGCAAGCGTTTGGGGTAGTGAGGTACAGGATATTGAAAAAGCTCTTTCCTTAAAAGAGTTAAGCCCTAAGGAAACAAGAAGGTAGTAAATTTAGTTCAGGAATTGAAACCTGCAGAGGTCAAGAAACCTGAACTAAAATCTCTCCCTTCTCATTTAAAATTTATTTTTCTAGATGAACAAGAACTATACCCCGTGATCATCAGTACTGCACTTAATGACCTACAAACTTCCCAACTTCTAGGGGTTATTCAAACCCATAAGAAAGCTATTGGGTACAATATTGATGATCTCAAGGGTATTAGCCCTGATTTTTGTATGCACAGGATACATCTAGAGGATAACTATAAGCCCTGCATTCAACCCCAAAGAAGATTAAATCCCAACATGTAGGAAGTAGTCAAGAAAGAGGTTATGAAACTACTTGATGCAGGTATTATCTATCATATTTCTGACTCCAAATGGGTAAGTCCTGTGCAGGTAGTGCCTAAAAAGGTGGGATGATTGTGATCACTAATGAAAAAAATGAATTAATTCCCACTAGAACTGTAACAGGGTGGCGTATGTGTATTGATTACCATAGACTAAATATCGCCACTAAAAAGGACCACTTCCCTCTTCCCTTTATAGATAAAATGCTTGAGAGGTTAGCTAACCATAAATTCTTTTGCTATTTGGATGGGTATTCGGGATTTTTCCAAATTCCGATTCACCCTGAAGATCAGGAAAAGACAACTTTTACATGCCCTTATGACACTTTTGCTTATCGTAGAATGCCTTTCGGTTTATGTAATGCACCCGCTACCTTTCAACGTTGTATGATGATCATCTTTTCTGATTTCATAGAGTCTATTATGGAAGTCTTTATGGATGATTTTAGCGTGTATGGTTCTTCATTTGATTCATGTCTAATTAATCTCGCTAAAATTTTAAAACGATGTGAAGAATGCAATTTAGTTCTAAATTGGGAGAAATGTCACTTTATGGTGACAGAGGGAGTAGTTCTAGGTCACATTGTATCTGATAAGGGCATACAAGTAGACAAAGCTAAGATTTCAGTGATTGAGCAATTACCTCCCCCAGTTAATGTTAAGGGAGTTAGAAGTTTCTTGGGTCATGCGGAGTTTCTTGCATACAGGATTAAGCAGGCTTTGATATCGGCACCCATCATATGTGCTCCCGATTGGAATCTTCCTTTCGAGATCATGTGTGATGCAAGTGACTTTGCGCTAGGAGCCGTGCTCGGACAAAGAAAGAACAAGGTTTTGCATGCTATTTATTATGCAAGCAAAACTTTGGATGAGGTCCAAGTCAACTATGCCACTACGGAGAAGGAGTTTCTTGCTGTTATATATGCTTTAGAAAAATTTAGATCATATCTTGTTGGTTCTTGTAGGCGTCGCTCGAAGTGCGCCTATGTTAAAAAGCATGTGTGAATATGCTTGGCACTCATAGGAAGTGGGAATTGACATATACGGTAAGGGACACGATTAGGGACAAGGAAAGTAGGGAGCCGCCAACAAGTTTTTAAGGAACTTGTAAACCGTTCACGGATCATAAAAGGCAACCACGATAAGGGACAACGAAGGCAACAACGATTGACCCGTGAAGGTTACACCCCATTCACAATCCATGAGATTACTAACTCCATATGGTTCGGAACCACGAAAGGAGGATCGGGGATGATGGTACGAAGTGAGTCATGGAGTCACATTCGCCCGTATTGGCCTCTACTCGATTCTTATATTGAAAAGCATTCCTGTGATCTCAAAGGCATACAAACAATAATTCAATTCGCTCCAAACTATTATTTAACTAAATTGGTTTAATATTAATGCACACATAATTCTAAAATATTGGTGATCACTTCAATTAATAATAAGATTAAAAAGGATCCTAAACCGGTTGTCCAAATTATCTTATTAGGCGTGATTTTCAATTACATATTCCCTTTAAACATGCAATATGGTGATCATAAATATAATAAAACAACATTAATATTAAAACCAATTTAATCACAATTCCAACAACATAAAATCGTTAGAAAAATAATAAAAATAAAAGAAGCATGACTCTTACTTTGATTCTGTTTGTTTGCAACTGCAAAATAATAAACGTGTTAGTAACTTCAAGGAAATAATAAAGAAATAATTAAATTAAATTAAATTAAATAAAGTAAAGTTGATTTTGGGGTCAAACCCTCAAACAATTCTACCTTTCACGCCTAGGCTTAAGGATGGAACCACGAGTGAAGTATGGACTCCTTTGAGTACTTGAAGAAGGAATTTTGAAGTAGAAAAGGGGTAGGCTAGTGTTTAGGCTAAAGCATAGAAGAGAGAAAATTAAATCAGAGAATTACTCGGTGCCCCGTTCATTAGAAATTAGGGGGTATTTATAGGGAAAATGTGTTGAGTGAGCACACGGAACCCTAAAATGATAAAAACCCTAAAAAAGTATCCCGTGACACGGTCAAACTGTACCGTGACACGGGAAGCTCCACCGTCAGACAGTACACTTTCCCGTGACACGGTACATTTTAGGTGTGACGCGGGAAATTTTTCAGAAAACGGGATAAAAAACGCGTTAAGAGTTAACGCGGAAAAGACACGGAATGTCCCGTGTCACGGCAGACCTCCCGTGTCACGGGAAATCCCACCGTCAGACGGGAAGGATTCCCGTGACACGGTAGGTACCTTCCGTGGCTTGGGAAATTCCAGCCTGTTTTTCCGTCTAAATACATTTTTAACCCTAATTTCCTTCGGCATTCTAAGTGCCGATTGATAATTTCGGGCCTTTTCTGACTTTTTATTATTCGGGCTAAAATAAGAAAATAATTAAATAAAAATAAATAAAGGGTTTAGGCCAAAAATAAATAATAAAACAATAAAATAAAAAAGGTTTGGGCTAAAAATTAATTAATAAGTTTGGGCTGAAATTAAAACTATGTTTTTACCAAACATCAAGACTAATCCATGGATTGTTCAAAAATATGAATTTAATAAAATACGATTTTTTAAGCACTCTCGGGATTAAATACTAAACCCGACCAATAGTGGCGGTGAAAGGTTGTTCATCATCGGGTTTGGTTTTGGGGAGACATTTTTAGGTGTCTACAGTTCTAAAGTCATTGTTTTTACTGACCATGTAGCGTTGAAGTACTTGATAGCTAAGGCAGAATCAAAGCCAAGGCTACTCCGATGGGTTCTTTTGCTCCAAGATTTCAACATCAAAATAAAAGATAAAAAGGGAGCATAGAACGTAGTGGCAGACCACTTGTCACGTATCAGGTATGATGAGGGTAAGGATTCTCTTCCTATAGATGATTCTTTCCCTGATGACAACCTATATGCAGTTGTAGAGCAACACCCATGGTATGCAGATTTTGCTAATTATTTAGTGGGTGGTACTCTACCTCCTAACTTATCCTACCAACAAAAAAAGAAATTCCTTTCTGATGTTAAACATTATTTTTAGGATGATCCTTTTTTGTTTCGTGAGTGTGCAGATGGATTGTTTCGCAGGTGTGTTCCCGAATGGGAAGTCCACGGTGTGCTTACTAGTTGCCACACCTCACCATATGGAGGACATCATGGCCCCACTAAAACGGTGGCCAAGATTAATGAGTCGGGTTTTTATTGGCCTACAATGTTTAAGGATGCTAACATTTTTGTGCAGGCTTGTGACTCTTGCCAGAGGACTGGCAACATCTCGTGGCGGCATGAGATGCCCCAAACCGGAATTTTAGAAGTTGAAATTTTTGACGTTTAGGGTGTTGATTACATGGGACCGTTCCCTTCTTCAAAAGGGAACCGCTATATTCTTGTCGCCGTCAACTATGTATCCAAGTGGGTTGAGGCCATCGCCACTCCTACCAATGATGCCAAGGTGGTCCACAGATTTTCAAGAAGACCATATTTCCAAGATTTGGCGTGCCTAGAGTGATAATAAGTGACGAAGGATCCCACTTTCATGAGCGGAAGTTAGACACCCTCCTCAAAAAGTATGGTGTCTACCATAGGACAGGTTTAGCCTACCACCCCCAAACTAGTGGTCAAGTTGAAGTTTCTAACCGTGAGATCAAGGCCATTCAAGAGAAGGTGGTGGCAAAGTCAAGGAAAGATTGGAGCGACAAGTTGGATGACACCTTTTGGGCGTACAGAACTGCATTCAAGACCCCTATAGGTACTACTCCGTATAGACTCGTGTACGGTAAAGCATGTCATCTCCCGGTCGAATTGGAATATAAGGCATATTGGGCTATTAAGGAGCTTAATTTGGATGCCAAACTAGCGGGAGAAAAGAGGTTACTTCAACTTAACCAACTCGATGAGTTTAGGTTGACGGCCTATGATAGTGCTCAAGTCTACAAGGAGAAGACAAAGAGGTGGCACGACAAGATGATCCTTCCGAGAGAATTCAACGAGGGTGATAAAGTGTTACTGTTCAACTCTCGACTTAAACTATTCCCAGGAAAGTTAAGGTCAAGGTGGTCGGGTCCTTTTATTGTAAAAAGGGCCAATAAATTCGGTTCTGTGGAGGTTTTCGACGAACATGGTAATGAGTTCAAGGTTAATGGTCAAAGACTCAAGCTATATCATGAGGGGGCTACGATTGGTGAAGTTGAATTACTTCACCTAAGCGGTTCCGATTCACTTTGAGCTTCAATGTGGTAAGAGGGTCGTGCGGGACCTAGATAAACCAGCGCTTTGCGGGAGGCAACCCGTATTTCTTGCTTTTTAGACTAATTTTTTCGTTATTTTTATTTCTATTTTTATTTCTTTTTAGAGAGGTGAGGAGAGTGAAATTTTACCTTTCATTAGTGTTTTGTGCAGGTTTTAGATCACAAAGTATGGAGGTTTCAAGAGAAAAAGGCGAAGAAAAGAAAAGCTCCAGTATTTGGTGCGGGCCCGATCGGGCGCGCACTTAAGGGTCAGAATTGAAGTTTATCTCGCCCGATCGGGCAAGGAGTCCCGATCAGGCGCGAAATATTGATTTTATCGGAGCATTATTTCGCCCGATCGGGCAAGGAGCCCCGATCGGGCGCGCAAGTGAGAAAGAAAATCAAGGGAATCTTCGCCCGATCGGGCGAAATTTTGGAGAAATCGAGTGCCACAAAAAGAAATATCGGGCGAAGCTCGCCCGATCGGGCGAGAAAATTGGCGCACTTTACATTTCAGCAAGAACCACCTTCGCTCGATCGGGCGAGGCTTGCTCGATCGGGCGCGCCTATTTATCCGGAGGTTTTTAAACCTCCTTCTCCCTTTCTCTTTTCTTTTTCTTTCTTACTTCTTCTTCCTCATTCACACTTTCTCTCTCTAAAATCTCCATTTCCAAACCTTCAACCTCACTTTCTTTCCAAGATCTCCTCAAATTCACCCATCAAAACCTTAAAATTTCTACATATTCTCAATCCTCACACCTTCCTCTACATTTTCCACCCACTTTCTCCCACTTTCTCTCATAATTTTTTCTAACCCTTAGTGAGAGAAAGCTTCAAATACCCAAATTTCCACCTACATATGACTTCCAAATGTTCTAGACAACAAAGGGGCGAAAGTTCGAGGAAACAACAACCAATGGTCGACCCGGAGCTTCAAATACCGGGATGGGAGGAGGTTGTTATCACTTCGGCGGAACAACGGGCAAGGATGCTCAATCTCATCGAGAGGCAGGTAAACTCAACCCGTTTTGTTCATCATCCTACGTTATCTAGATTAGGTCTTGATAAATATGTAGAAAAATTGTTTAAGGGTATAGGCATGAGTGGTTTCTTCCAAATGCATCATGATACTTATGATTATTTAACATTAGAATTTATCTCTAGTTTTAATGTTATTAAAATGAATGCTATAATCACTCATGTGCAATTCCGATTATTAAACAACGATGTGCGATTAACTCTAAAAGAATTTGGGAAGTTGTTTGAATTGAAATCGGATAAACCTATCGAACCCTCCCAAGACCACATTGTCGTGGTCTACAAGAGACTCACTGGGGAGGGTTTGGCTAACCTCCAACACGCCAAAGGGACGTGGATTCAACATCCCGTCCCAAAGTTTTGGCAAAGGTTTGCCGGCCTCACTATTTTTGGGAGGCATGAACCGGCAAACGTGAGGAGGGATGAATTAGAATTGTTGGCATTCTATGTAATTCCTAATGCTGAAAAATTAAACATACCCCATAGGATTGCCAATCACTTTCAAAGGGCGGCCAATGCGGCCGAAACGGGTAGGTCTAGGGCATCTATCTATTTTGGGGGGTTAGTGACCCATATTGCCATCAAACACCTAGGTTGGAACCCGGATGGGCATAGGAAAATAGTGGGCTCAAACCTCATGGACCTAGCTTATTTAGGGAGCCTAAACTGGGTGCAACCCATGGGAGGTGAGACTTGGTGGATAGTCCACCGGCAATCGGGTAGGAGAGACCAAGCCTTTACCCTACCCAACCCCGCCTTGACCAAATTTGAGAAGGGGAAGCCTTCTTACACATTTGAGATAAACGGTCAAGGCGAGGTTCAAGAACCTCACCTTTCACCACAACCCCACCAATCACCCCAAGACCATTCCACCCAACACCATTCACCACACTACCCACCACCTCCACCCTTCACCTATGGCATACCCACCTCCTCGGTCGATTATAACGTCGACCCCAATGCCCCTTATGACTTTTCGGCTTTTAGGAGCCAACTAGACCGTATAGAGATGGGGCAAGGGAGAGTAGAGGGCATGGTGAAAAACCTAGATTCTAGGTTAAGTACTTTGGATAGTCGGGTAGGTCACATAGAGAGGAACCTTGGGAGGGGGTCTATACCCCATGTACGATGACTATGCACGCCGAGGGGCTATTCCCCCCGAGGCATTAGTTCCCGACTGGTTCCAATACCCCCAAGGAGGGTATTCCACCCCCGGAGCATTTGGTACTTATGTGGACTACTCTTCAGTCCATGGATATGAGGGTGATGCTCCTTTTGGGGGTATGGGGGGAAATGTGAACCCTAACTACTTTGCAGGTGGTTCGGGTTATGGTGGTGCTGGAACGAGCCAGGGTGGTGCCGACTCGAGCTATGGAGGAGGGTACGAGAGGATGGATGATGATGAGGAGTAGCTTCTCCTAGCTACCTTCCCAAGTCAATGAGGGAATTGCTTGATTTGGCTTGGGGGGAGATTTCTTGTATATATGGTAACTCACTTTCTCTCTTCTCTATTTATTGCTTTCCTAGTATAGTTTTTTATTGCTTTCCTTTATGAAAAAAATACAAAAAAATTTTGAAAAAACAAAAAAAATTCAAAAATACGTTCCAATGAATTATAAATCATGCTTCCTTGTGTCCCATACTTAGAAAATATTGTTTTGATTCTTGGTACATGATAATGAGCTTTGTGAATTTGTTTATCATGATTTGAAGTTTAATTGTTTGGATTCCTAAACATGCGTCACTTTTGCCAACTATTTGTGAATATAGTGCTTGACTAGTTGATTTGGTTAGGAATGTGTGTTAGTTCCTGGTATGTCGATGAATTTGAGTATTGGTTTGCAACTATTAGTAATGTTTATATAGATCAATATTATGCACATTGAGGAGGACGAAGGCATTTGTTCTTTTAGGAAGCCTTCAGACGATATTAGATACGTTTGTTCCCTTCTTGCTACCCATGTTGTTGCTTGTGCCCTTTTATTGTTTATTTAGCCACATTACAAGCCTATATGAGCCCCATTGGTTACTAGTCCCAAGCTTAGCTTGGGGGAGCTATTAGTTGGTGAGGTGAGGGAGTTGTGGTGTGCACATTATTTGCACAATGTGGGAATAAAAGAAGAGTGATTGTTCTTTGATATTATGATTGGAAAATATTGATGTTTTGTGTTACAAAGTTGAAAATTTCCAATATGAGGTAAAAAAGGAAAAAAAGAGAAAAGAAGAAAAAAGTTGTTTCATATGTTCAAATGTTCTATTTGAAGGTTGTTCAAGGAAAAAAAAGAAAAAAAAAATCAAAAGAAGAAAAAAAAAAGTTCAAGTTTGAAAAAAAAAAAAAAAAAGAATAAGTGGTTTAAAGTTTGTTTTAATTCACTCTATTTCATATTATCATATTTTGTGAGTGAATTTGTAAGTGTTGGGATTGTGTTGTATATATGATTGTTTGGTGAACTTTTGTGGAGTTGAGTTGTGGTTGGAGATGTTTAGGTCATCACTTGTTGTGACCTTGGGTTTTGTTAGGATATGGCTCCTTTAAGCATGGCTTTACTCTCACATTTTCCTAAATTTATCCTACCCTTTACCCTAGCCTTACATTACAAGCTTTAAAGACCTTCCGACCTTTGTGCATAGAGTTGTATGAATTTGAAAGTGTTGTTTATCAATTCAAGTTATGATTTTGACATATTTCAAGTCGACTAGTAGGTTGAGCGTTCATTGTTTTAAACACACGAGAGTGTGAGATGGGAGGGCATTGTTCACAAATAAAGGGGTTGGTTGGAGAGCGATCGAGTACATCTTTTACTCGCCACATAAATGAGAGTTGAGTGTGTGAGCACTAGTATTGAATTCTATATGCTCATGTGGTTTGCTTTACTTGACAATTGTTGGGGATGAAGGATGATTAGATGAATGAGATTGATTGACATTGAAGCATGTTCATTAGATTTGTCTTGAATCATTTGTGCTTGATTTTGTTTATTGGGATGAGACATGTTTTATATGTTCATTGATGAGCTCTTTGCTTAGGGATCGGACAAGCAAAGGTTTGGCTTGGGGGAGTTTGATATGTCCAATTTATATAGTGTTTTACTCCCGTCCCGTTGTCATAATTAGTAGTGTTTTTGGCTCTTTAGGGCCACTTTTATTACTAATTTGTGTTTTCTAGTGTTTTCGTAGTTTTGGTTGAGTTTACAGGAAACTGCACTTTTGGAGCATTTTCCCAGGTTTTCATGGATCAACTACGGAAGCTAGAAGGACACAACCATTCTTGAAGCCCAGGATCGGTGGGAACCGGTGATTAAGGGCTCGGTATGTGATACCGGGGCTATTGGATCAAGTAATCAAGACCCGATGAGGAAATTCGGATTGGGCCGAGGAATCGAGCCCAATCGAAATCCAAGCCTCGAAGAAGAAGCCGGGCCCGATCGGGCAAGCATACGCCCCGATCGGGCGAGTGCGCGCAATGTAGCCTCAAGGAAGGAGCCGCGCCTGATCGGGTGAGTGTAGGCTCGATCGGGCGCATCATACCAGCAATGGGCGTTGTAAAAAGGCGGGCCCGATCGGGCGGCCCTTCGCCCGATCGAGTGCGTGTTTTTATAAGTAGCTGATTAGTTTTGTTTTAGTTTTTGTTTTAGGAGTGTTTAAGTACGAATTATGTACGTAATTTTGGATTACCTTCTCTTTTAGATTTTCTCTTTCTACTTAGGATATTTTCTCTCTCTTAAATTCTCTCTCAACTTTGTTCTTAATTACTTTCATTAATCCAGATTTCTTTTGGTAACAATTTCTTCTCTTTTAATTTCAGTTATTTTATTTACTTCTTTGATTATCTCTTGCTTTATTTATTTGATTAGTTTAGATATGTTGATGCTTGAGTAGTTTTATTTCTAGGGTTTATGGGGATCTAATAAATATTATGAAGGGGTAAATTTGTGATTGTTGATTATCAATGCTTGGTTAATTTCCTATTGATTGATTTAATGCTATGCAATTAGGTTTGGCCAGATTTAATTGTATGAGTTTAGCAATATTAATTCGAGATTCGACAGATGAGAATTGATGTTTAAGCTTAGTTTCAATAGGCGGACTAATTTATAAATGGTTAAGTCGAGATTCGACAAATGAGATTTAATACCGGTAAATTAACTCTGTGATTATAATACGTAGCGAAAGCCCTTTATAATCTGATTAATCAATGCTTGATGATTGCTTATTATGATTTGCCCTGGATTATTGTTTATTAGTGAACCTATGCCCTAGGTCTTTTAATATTTAATTTCTCCCTACTTTATTTCCTCCGATCTTATTCTTCGTAGTATAGTCTTTATTTACAACAATATTGGTTACCTTGATAATTTAGATTATAATAATTAATTAGGAGTAGAAAGACTTGTTTCCCTGTGGATTCGACCCTACTTCCCTATCTACTTTAGTTAGAGGACTTCAGTAATTACTTTTGATTAGGAGATACAACTTTACCTTGTCAGAAATCCCACCGTCAGATGGGGAACATTCCCGTGACGTAGGAAATATTTTAGGGTACGGGGAATAAAACGCGTGAAGGGTTTACGCGGAACGGACACGGAATTCCCCATGTCACAGCAGGTGCACCGTGTCACGGGGAATCCCACCGTTAAATGGGGCAGTTTCCCATGACACGGTGGACAAATGCCGTGATGCGGGAGTCTGTAGTCCGTTTTTCCGTCTAACTTCATTTTTAACCCTAATTTCGTTCAGCATTTTAAGTGTCGATTGATAATCTCGGGCCATTTCTGATTTATTATTATTATTTGGGCTAAAATAAATAATAAATACTACCTCCGTTACAGGTTATGTGCAACAATTAGACATTTTCCATCTCTGCTTTATGTCAAATCGTTGCACATAACCTGTAACGGAGGTAGTAAAAGGTTTGGGCCAAAATAAATAATAAAACAATAAAAAAAAAAAAGTTTGGGCTGAAATTGAAAAACTATGCTTTGACTAAACATCAAGACTGATCCACGGACTATTCAAAAAATTGAATTTAATTAAATACGATTTTTTAAGAACTCTCGGGATTAAATACTGAACCCGACCAATAGTGGTGGTGAAAGGTTGTTTATCATCGGATTTGGTTTTGGGGAGACATTTTTAGGTGTCTACAAGGAGTAATAATAAAGTTACGGAGTATTACTAATTAATAAATTAATTTTAATTCATTAAATACAATAACTACTCGGCAAGTAATTTCATAATATACAACCACAACCGTAATGCAAATCGGTGCGCGCGTAATGCGCGCGAGGGTCTACGCTATTATTCTCAAATACCAAATTATAAGCTAATGTCGTTTAACAAACCCTTTCAGTTTGATTCAATAACTCATTATATATCATAAAATTTATGCATCAACTCAAAATCTTGAACTAGGAATTAGTATTGAAGAGGAATTTATGCTACGGCCTACGGATTGGAGCAATTGTTAAAATATAATATTAATCTATGTTATGATCACAATAATTAATACAAGAACTACAAATTATCAATTTATCACAAATTTATAATCACTTACAAATATGAATATAGATATGCATATCGACACAAATATGAAAAGAATACTAATACCAATCACTATCCAATTAATTCTTATTGCAAATTTTACCATGACAATCTAAAATCAATTAATAATACGGGTAGGATGGTAAATGCGTACCTTTTGAGGTATGATTTCAATTCAACATATATTAGCAACACAAATAGCAATTTGAAGTTGACATTCTCTAATTTGGAGGTTGTCATCAATTGCGGCAAATAGATAATCATTAGATTCGAATAATTATTCGTCAATGATCTACATGCATCGTTCACCTTCTGATACTAGACAATTATGGAAATGATTATATATTATTAAAACTTTAATCTAATCTATGTTTTAGAGATTTGGTGCTGATAACGTGTTATGAAATAAAGAGAATAGAGAATAATGTAGAGAAAGATATAGATGGTAATGCAATGTTTTCTATCTTCAATTTCATTAAACTATGCCATATTTATACATGAGCATATGATAACCTATAAGACAATGAAGAGTTCATAATAAGTAGGGGTTACAAAGTGTAGTAAAGTAGTCATTATATAAGAGGGTTACAAAAGAGTTACAATAGGAGTCATAAAGATGCGGGAGTTACAAGCCATAATGGACATCCATAATAATAATATAAATTTACAACAATAATTTTATTTTTAACCTTATAAGGGTTGGGTATGGAGTAGGGCGGGACGAGGTAGGGTAGGGATGGGGCGGGTACAACCTAAAATCCACCACCGACCCATCATCCGATGAGTATGGTTTTTATCCACATCTTCGCCCCACTACCAGCTAAGCCGGGATCTATTTGACCCACCCCACCGACATCTCTACTCATAGAGTCATAATTAGTACTTAATAGTAGTTCACCAATTCTCAACACATGAACCAATCCGAATCCAACCCGACTTAACTAACCCGATTGACAACCTATGTTAAAATTTGGCACGCAAAAGTTAATGATGGAGTAACACTTTGTATGAGTAAGGATCATTTTGCAGCCAAAATATGACGATGAAATGCAGCACCAGATACATTTTTGTTGCCAAAACAGCCAAAACTACTTCCTAATTCTTCAATCAGATCTTAATTTTTAACTTCCCGCGCTAATTCTCGTTCGAAGTTCACTCACAAATCCAGAAATTCTTACATTGTTGGAGATTAATCGATCGAAGTCAGAATCAATCGTGATCACAAAACCCTTGGATTCCTCCATTTGTTGCAGATCCGAAATCATCAATGGAGGTTCCACCGAGTGGATTGGAGAGAGAAATTTCGACTTCATCTTCTGCTTCTCCTGTTTCTGTTGTCGCCAATTTCTGGAAAGGTATTTTTCCTGATTTCATTTTTTTTTTTTTTCATTTTTAATGCTGCATTTCGATTTAATTGGATGATTTATGATTCGTCGATTGATTTTAGGGTTATTGTAGAGGAAATTGTTAGTTTGATCGTTTAATTAGGGTTTTACTGGATGAATATTCAATGCAGAGTTTGATTTAGAGAAGGAAAAGAGTTTGTTGGATGAACAAGGGCTTCGAATTGCTGAAAATCAGGAGAATAGCCAGAAGAATCGGCGTAAACTCGCCGAGAGCACTCGAGGTTGTAATTTCTCTCACTACTTGTTGAAATTGTAGTAATTGTATTCGAATTCGTAGAAACATGTAGGTTTATGGTTGTTTGTACTGTACTTGGGCAGGCTTCAAGAAAGCTTCGGCCGAGGAAAAACTGAATTTATTTAATTCATTGCTTAAGGGATATCAGGAAGAAGTTGATAACCTAACTAAGCGTGCGAAATTCGGAGAAAATGCATTTCTTAATATCTACCAGAAACTCTATGAGGCTCCAGATCCTTTTCCTGCTCTTGCATCAATTGCTGTGAGTGCTTATTTGATCTTTTAAGATCTTATGTTGAAATTTAGTCTCCTCACTGAATGTTTCATATGGAATTTATGCTAATTTATAGATTTTGGACTAATGTGTGGGGAAGTTAGCCCTCATAGACTCGTAGTGCATTAACTTGAGTTTTCTTTCCTCCTTTGTCTTTTCTATATTTTCAAGTCCAAATTCCTTTCATCTTCTTCATATTTTAGGGTTTTATTGTTTTCACCGAATTTGTAAATTCACTCCCCCACATGTTTGCCTTGACCATAGGTTTTAAATGGAAAAGTTTCACAGTTGTTACATTGTTCTTTCTGTATCAGGCGAGGCAATCTTCTGCTATAACTGTATTTCTCTGTAGTCTATATATGCAAATGCAAATCATGTGTTTTGTTGCGGATTCGGTCACTTTCTTTGTGTCGTATGCCTATCTAGTTTGTGGGTCTTATGCATGCCTATCCTTTGTATATGAGAAGAATATTCTTTGATTAGAAATTGCATTGGTAAGTACTGTGAGTGGTCAACACCACTTCGTAAGAACTAAGAATTGATCTTCAAGATTTATTATGTTATACAAAGTACTATTGGGATTAGTGGTTTTCTATCCATGACTAGTATCTTATTCGGAGTTGATGATGTTTGTTTGGTCTCACGCTTATGTTTGTAGAGTATCTGTTCACTAATATCTAACTCCATGCAGGACCAAGATATTAAAATTTCTGAACTGGAGTCTGAGAACAGAAAAATGAAAGTTGAGCTTGAGGAATTTAGGGCTGAATCGGCACATTTGAAAAATCAACAGGCAACAATAAGGAGGCTCGAAGAGCGCAATCGTCA
Source organism: Chenopodium album (assembly GCF_948465745.1). Classification (NCBI taxonomy): domain Eukaryota; kingdom Viridiplantae; phylum Streptophyta; class Magnoliopsida; order Caryophyllales; family Amaranthaceae; genus Chenopodium; species Chenopodium album. The sequence goes on from NC_137835.1 coordinate 65,038,037, forward strand.
ATTAGAGCAACAGGTGTATTTTTTAGGATGCTTTCTCTTTTGCAGTGTACTTCCTCCGTTTTTTTAGTTGACACTGTTTGTCTTTTACACTATTCACACGCTATACTTTGACCACTTTTGTGATTCATACATACGATAAAATATAATCACGTGGGATCTTGTTTGAATCGTCTATATGTATATTTTATTAATATCCACTTTTTATAATTTTACAATGTTGATAATTGAAGTTATTAAGTGTTAAAAACATGCGTTGGCAAACGTGATAATAGAAAAGTGTCAACTAAAAAAACAAAGGAAGTATTTGTTATTTATATCAAATATTTCTCTCTTGCCAAATTTAATGCCACATGCCAGATCTAACAAACCTCATCCCTTGTGTGTTTACGTTAACGTCGGAATCTTTATTCCACTGGAAATTAGGCTATATTTACAAAGTAAAGAAGGAAAAATGGATATCCTTATGCTGTTGATGATGGATAGTTTATAAAATTTTGGAGAAGCCTGGGTATGTGTTTGCATATCAATGGTAGAGTAGCAGGTGAAACATTCACTTCTAATATGGAAAATCATTTGCGAAATTAAAATTAAAAATTGTGGTTTTTTTTTTTTCCTTACGTTTGTTGCCTCTAGTATCCTTTTTTTTTTTTTTTTTTTTTTTTTTTTTTTTTTCCAATTATTATCTTTTGTTTGGTAAACCTTCAGATGGAAGAAAAAGTAAAGGAAATAGTGGAAATGAAGCAGCGAAGTTTGGCAGAAGAGAACCAGAAGACGATGGAAGTCCTTAAAGAACGGTATTTAGATAATCTAATATCTTTATTACATATTAAAATTTGGTTTTTAGTACCTGTCATCTAGACCTATACGACTGTTGAACTCTCTTTTGCGAGGCTGAGAGGTGGGATAACCAGGGTTCAAAAATGCAGCCGTATCATAACGTATCGGCCGAGATGTAGCGGTTTTCAATTTTACCGAACCGAGATTGAGTGATTTGATGCGGGTTATTAAAATACACCGCATTTTTGGCCCGAATCGGCCGGTACACCGATATAACTATGAATTGTCTGAGATATCGCATAAATTCGTGATTTTTTCTTCTGACTCCATTGAAAAACAGAAAGAAAAGGAGAGAGAGAAGGGCAGGAAGAGGAGAGAGAGAGAGGGGTGCTTTGAGAGGGGTGTGAGGTGACCAATGAGCTGTTAGATAGGTGAGAGTTGGGATGTGGCCCATGTGGGACAAGCGTCATTTTATAAACCATTACTTTTTACTTTTGACCTACTCCAGTAACTTAACAAGTTGTTTTCTTTTTACTCTTTATTTATGTGTTAGTGTGTTACCATAACTTACCGTTAAGACAATTTAGTTTATAGGAATTGAACTAATAATTGAAAATAATACGGAACTTTAATTATTAGATAAAGATCAAAATATTAATTTTTAAATTTTTGAGTTGTAATTTTAATAAAACATATAAAATTATAAAACTAAAATTCGGTCTCAACATCCGCGATAACCGTATCAATACTGTTACCGTGACACGTTACCGCAATCGCGACCGAAACCGTGCTCGAACCGCTTTTTCGAACCATGGGGATAACAGTTGTGCATATCCTCTTGTAATATAATGAGTGCTCAGAAGTTTGACAATGAATTCTTTAGGCTTCTCTTTGATCAAAATTACTTGAGAAGTAAATCTCTATAGAAGTGTTGAATGTAAATCTTTGTTGCACCATAATTTTTCATTGTGTTGTGGAATAGCACTTATGTAAAAGATCTAGTAAGCGATTAAGTTCTACCATCCAGTGGACAAAGTGTCCTCTTATAAAAAAGATAATTACTCCCTCCATCCCTTAATACCTATTTCTATTTAAAGAATGTACTTTTTGATTATTTTCCCTCTTTTTGATGAGTTGTCATTATTTTTCTTTTATTTTTTTGGAACTTTTGACATTATTTTTCAACTCTCTCTCTCTCTCTCTCTCTCTCTCTCTCCATCTCTTCATTAATTACCGACTACCTTTTCTTTCTCTCTATCTCTCTATCTCTCTCTAACCCCACATGCATATTTGTACTTCCCAATCATGGGTTTTAAGGAATATGTAAGTTTCTTAATTCCCATGAAAAATGGGAAATAGACTTGTAGATAAGGGATTGAGGGAGTACATAATTTGATTTTAAAAAAAATCTTTTTAAGAGAGATGTTCTTAGAGGCTGTGGCTGCCAATTCCACTTGGAGCTGAACTCACAACTAAAATCTTGAGACAACGGAATTTAACAGTAGCAGTTGCTATTGGGTGTTTGTAAATGGAACTACACCAAAAGTATTAAAAGAATCCCTTTCCCATAGCCTAAGTCTATGATCCAAAGAACCAGAGGGAGTCATGCTCTCTAACATTTCTAACAAACTTTTATGCTACCTAACTTCAGCGGTTTACATGAAAAAGGAAAATTCTAAAAAAATTCTGTATCCTCACAACGTAATATGGAGTATATCATTAATTTGGCATTATGCTAAATAGAGAGTTGGTGAGTACACAAGAGCAAGAGATAAAAAGAAGGCATTGGCAATTTTGGGTTCCTTTTTTTGGATTACGTGCTGTGGCTCTATGACTTGTATAGGAGGCATGCAAACCACCCTAAAACACTGGATGTGGATCTTAGGGTGCCTTGTAATTTATCAAGGGCCATTGTTGGACATATTTGGCACGAGATCATCTTTCAATTCTGATTGTTCACATTAGTACATTACCCTGTACTTTTCTTGCGTCTTTTCTACCTTTTTAGTGTCTTCTATCGAAGAGTACTTTTATTATTTTTCTTAGGAAAAATTGACAAGAATAATCCCAACTTTGCCACATTCGCCCAAAATAATCCCAACTTTCGATTATTTTTTAACAATCTGAACTTTAATATGAATCTGCTTCCAATGGTCCCAAGTGACCGTTAACTTGTTGAGTGGGTAATTTTTTTTAAAAAAAAAAATAATATTTTACATGTATCACCACGTGATTGGTCAATAATAAGATTTTTTTTAAAAATGATTATTTGTTATAAAATAACACTTAATTAACTAATTTAAAACTAACAATTTTAAAAATAATTACTTTCAAAATATTTTAAAAAAACCAAATTAAGATTGCAAATCACCTTAGCCACCACCAACCCAACCACTTCCACCACCCTACCTCCCCTGAGCCACAACCAGCTCCACACCTACCTCTACCACAACCACCGTAACCCAAACACTACATCCCAACCACAACAACCTGACCCAAAAGCTCCCACCCATCAACCAACAAACTCGAAACCACCACCGGGCGTGATAACGAAGAGGAAAAACAAGGTGTTGCTGCCGGATCTGACCTTCTTCGCCTTGAGATTATTTTGAGCGAATGAGGCAAAGTTGGGATTATTTTTGTGGCAAAGTTGGGATTATTTTGAGCGAATGAGGCAAAGTTGGGATTATTCCTGTCAATTTTTCCTTTTTCTTATCCATTTAAGATCACTTTAGTCACCTTATTTGTGAGGTCACTAGTACCTCTGACAAAATCACCTTATTGGGTTGCAAATCACTTGTATCTATTCAGTATTCCAGCATGAAATATCATGCAGCATATGGCAACTCGATATGCTTGTCTCACAAATGTGCTTGAAGTAATCCTCCAATTCTGTGACTCATTTATCATTTGTTGTATAATTTCTTCAGTTGTATCTTAATGCTCTAATTTGTGTGTATTCTTGATTCCACTGGTCTTCTATGTATCATCTCTTGCAGAGCGATTAGAGCCCTCAAAATTAGAGTATGTTTATGAAGTTCAACCTTAGTAATCAGATCTTTTCTTGTTTGTTGAAGGAAATAATGAACTGAAATGCAACAAGGCCCATTTTCTCATTAATTTCTGTCACCCGTTTTGTAGCCGTTTGGTAGGCTTAATTAACAAATATAAAAGTTCTCGTTTAACTTAAGAAATTGATTGAATTATGTTGTAGCTTTACCATGTGTGTTCTCTATTTTCTTTGTTACATTCATATAGTCAGAGCCTTATGAAACATCTTGGCTGAACTTACTTCTTAAAAGTTGGTTAATAGAAGCAGTAACAGTGTAAGTGTAACACCACCTGGTGCAAATGGTTTGGGCAGGGAAGAATACAGATGGCCTTCTTTGATAATGGATGACTGCTAGAGAGCTATAAGTACATGTACATCTATAGAAGAGGTAAAACAAAATAGCAAATAGACACATTGTGGAAAAAGAGAATTTTCCTTTATCTGGAATTTATATGTTTTTACATTGCTGTTGTTAATTAAGCATGATATATGACTGTTGTCTGGGATTAAGGGTATAAATTCCAAAAGAAAATCTAAAAGGTAATGAACAGGCCAGAGGAGCCAGGGCCAGGGCCCTACCATCCAAGGTAAGGACTTTGCCACCTTCTAGCTTCTGTAGCTAGCAGGATTCAACCCCGTGACCTTAAGGTTGTGAGCTGAGGTTCTTATTGACTTCCCCAAGCAAGCTTTTAATGCCAAAAGATAGCAGAAATAGGCTGAAAATTTCTGCTTCTGAATTCTGATTAGATTTATGTTGCAAACATGATGCAAGCAAGCTTTTTAACTTTGTACTATCATTGAGACTTGTTATCTCCTATTCGTTGCAGAGAACAGTCTCTACAGGACCAATTACGGCAAGCTAAAGAAAGTGTCACAACAATGCAAAAGTTGCATGAACTTGCCCAGAGTCAGTTGTTTGAGCTCCGTGCTCAATCAGGTACTCTCTTTTCCTCAAGATTATAAAAGTTATTTTACTTGCCAAGGAAAATATTCATTGCACTGCTTGGACCTTACCGTGCAAATTGTATTTGAGCATGATCTAGATGGTTTAACGCAGCATAATTTTTTTTCATGTTAGCCTCCATTCCCCTACCCCGTTCTCCCTTGTTCCTTGGGAAGATAATGCACTACCAATGTCGGTGTCAATGAGAAAATGAAATGATAAAAAATAATAATATAGGCTCATTTTTTATTATCCTTGAAGTATTTCTTTGGTAGACATTATTTAAGACATTAAGTGACAGTGTGACACTAAGATGACAATTTCGCTTCGTACTTTCTAAAGAAGAGCTTATTTTTTCCTTAAGTTTTTAAAGTGTGCCTCAAGTGCGAGGAACTACCAGCTTGCATCTTGCACACTTGGTGTCCTTGGTTGTTCAAGAGGCACCTCTTACAGTTGTTCAATGTCTCTTGTTGTCCATATTAGAGTGAGAAGAGACAAAGGTTAGAACTAATAAAAGACACTAAAGCTTGGCTTTGAAGTCAAAATTAGTGAAAGCCCTCATTTAATTACTTGGAAATTACATTTATTAGAGCCCTAAATTAAAAGTCATCAGTTATTTACATGAAATTGCTTTGATTTGAACCATTAAATATCCTCATTCGTGACTAAGCTAAAGTGTAGCTTACAGTTGTTCAACACTTCATCTTTTTGGGGATTAGGTCATCTAAATCTGTTGTATCATATTTATATTTTACTAAAACCTATATATGTAGTCGATTCTAGATGAAGTTTTTGCACATCTCATATCTAACAATCCAGGGTTTGAATTGTGGTAATGATTGCTGTTGTAGTAATGGACTAATGGCTGCACTTGTAAGAAGTGGTGCTTTATTGTGATGATATAGAAAGACTTGGTAGTGTTAGCCTTATTGGCCTATATTGGCCCATATTGGTTTTCAATTAGGTCCTCTCAGTTCTATCTAAATCTATATGTAATAGTCCGTTGTGAGTTATGAGTTTATGACTTAAGAAATAGGGAAAATTTCTTTGGTACTCTAATTTTTTTAATTTTCTCTTTGGTGAAATGCAAAAAACTTAATTATCTTTGGCAACCATTAATTATTAAAATATATTAATCATAACATTAATGATATATTTTAGGAAAAATGGAAAAGAAAAATCCAACCTTTGCACTTTTCCCTTCTAAAAATCCAACGTTCGTTTTATTCCTCAAAAATCCAACCTTTATACCCCACCTTTTCCAACAGATTCATTACCTATTGATGACCGGTTATTGTAAGTTATATGCCACGTGTTAGCCATTAATAGGTTAATTATTTTTTAGTTATTAAAAAACAAAAAAAAATTAAAAAAAAATAACAAAAAGAAAAAAACAAAAAAAAAATTCAGAAAATCAGCCCCACCCTCTCCCATTTCAGACCACCCCATCCCCACCGCCCACCGGAACCCAACACACAGCCACCAACACACACGCCCAGCCACCAACTCCAAACCTAAACCCCGCAACCCCAAACACGAGTACCAAAGAGAATTTCCCTAAGAAATATTATTTTGTAAAGTTGGGAAGTTGATATGTACGTTACATTATCAGCCTAGATATGAAACCATGATCACTCATCAAACCAATACATGTATCGTTCGCTCTAAGTTTTTGGCATACAAGTAACTCAGTACACGCTAAACATCAAACTTTGCCTTTTGTTCTTTTTAGTTTGTCCCATTTGGAATCTTCAATTTGAGGAGAGAAACTTTAACAATGAAAGTTATAATAAATACTTCCTCCATTTCTATTTACTTGTCCCATAGCCTTTGGTACAATATTTGAGGAGAGTAATTGTAGTTTGTGGCCCTTGTTGCACATGGCGTATTTGATTACCCCAAAAGTTCTCCCCATATGCACTTTATGAGGGTAATTTAGATAACGAGTCTACCAAAGCTTACCAAATATAGTATGAGTCAAGTAATATGACATCTCCATTTTAAAAATGTTAGTTAAGTAAATAGAATCAGATGAAGTATTAGATAAGCATAATCTCTCGAGATCTTGTTAGATTTGTTTAGATGTGTTCAAGCTCAAATACGTGCATTGGAAATAATGCAAAAAAGTTAAGTGGGACGAACATTAAGGAATGGAGAGAGTATTAATTTAAAAAAAACTTATCTAATATAAAAATAGTAATGAAACAAAATTATTTGATGATGCTGGAAGAGATGGAAGATAAATAATTACGTCAAGTGAGCATAAAAATTCAAAAATTGTGGGTAGTTGTGTGCAAATTTTTTTTAGCCTATGAAGTTTGCATTTGAGGTTTTTTCTTTTTAATGGTTCTGAAGTAAATAATTAGATAGCTCTAAGCATCTAACCTTAATCTATGCCTGCTTAGGCTCCATGTATTTTGATAGTGTAAGCCATGTATTACTTAAGTACGTGTAGATTTACATATATTTTACACTTGTTCGGTTGATTTTATGTTTTCTTTGGGTTTATGATGAATACTGTTTATCAGCATGCTTTTGTTTGGAGATTTGTTCCTCTAACTCTACTTGAATTGCAGAGGAGGAGACAGCAACAAAGCAGTCAGAACTTAGTCTTTTGATGGATGAAGTTGAACGTGCTCAAAGCCGACTTCTAAGTCTTGAGAGAGAGAAGGTAAATCATCTCATGTGCTACTGGAGAAATCTGGAGTATTTTGATTACTCTAGAATCTCATTTGTTGTTTTTTAAGTTTTTGAGCAGTGGTGCATTCTTCATTTAATTATGTACCTGGTTTAAACCAGAATAATAATTCATTGATTCTATTAAGGGTATCTCCATGTGGTGCATGCTTCTTTTAATTATGTACCTACTTTAAACCAGAATAATAATTCATTGATTTTATTAAGGATATCTCCATGTTAACTTTCTGTCCCACATTTTCATTTCAGGGACATCTACGATCTCAATTACAGTCTGCAAATGAAGATAGTGAAAACAAGAAAAGGTGAGCAATAGGCTTTAATCTGTATTATTGTGAACTTCTACCATACTTTATTTCAAATAAAATAAATCATTTACCATGAAATTGTCATTTTATCTAGGGAAATATTTGACATGTTTAGTTGGTTTGAAAGAAACTTGGATATCATAGACATGATATACTGCAGAAAGGTCAAATTGTCTAGGTTGAGATTTATGTTCCATTTTTGGAAGGGCATTATCTATTTTTTTGTATCGTTCTTGTTTGTTTGTTGTGGGAGAAATAAGGGCAGTAAAGCTGTTTTTTTACCCGCCCTGCTTGATGATGGTTAGAATTTCATGGTTGGAGTGGATCAATATGAATTTTTGGAAAGTGGTGTTTGGTTTTAAAAAGTTCAAGCCTCTATGTGGAACTACACAAAAAATTGGAATAAGTATTTTTACCCTACTTCCGACTATCCCTTTTTCCTCCTAACAAGTTGATTTGAAAAGAGAGGAAGTGAAAAAAGAATCAGTTATGAATTATTTGGATTTTTTTCATTTCATTTTGGGACTTTGGAATTGACCACTGATATTTTACTACCTGATAATTTGGAAGGGTAAGGTTTACTTTTATATGGCTTTCTGGGGAAATTTGCCTTACATGTCCTTGTTTTTTTAGTGATGGATTTCATTCTTCTTCCCTTCTTTGGGTCTTTTTTTTTTTTTTTTTTTTTAATCAAATTTGGAAAGGCTTTTAAATATGCTCAATAATGAAATGCTTTTATAATAATGCAATTTTATTTTAAGGTCATTTTAATTTCATATTGTCCAAACTATTCTATCTTTCTTGTTTGCAGTGACACTGAGGATCCAAATAGTGCTCTTGAGAACTCTTTGAGTGCAAAGGAGAAGATTATATCTGAATTGAATATGGAACTTCATAGAGTTGAGACCACTTTATCAAATGAGAGGGAACATCATATTTCTGAAACCAAGAAACTAAATGCTCTCCTTCATGAAAAGGTAATTGTGTCATGGTTTCAAATTTGCATTATATTATCTAAATGTTCTGGTAATTTAGTTTATTCATGTTTTTTTAACAAATTCTCATTTTCATAAACTGAAACTGTTTTCGAAAATTTCAGTTTATGATTTTTGAAATGAAGCAAAATTTTTGTTTGATAATGAATATTGTTTGTGGCCAACGTAGGGTATAAATGTTTGGATTATAGCATTTCATAACTGGTTTTAGGTTCGAAAAAAAAAATAACAATTCCATTCCGTTGCTTGGAATCCATTATTTTGCTCTTGAGCAGGAGGAACATGTTAGTAACCAAAGCTGGTTGGAGTCATTGGAGATTAATTACAAACCTAATTTAAAAGAGTTGATTAGTGCATTATTTTCTCAAGATTTACTAACCATACCTTTATCTTTACTCTTGCTTGCGAACCCTAGCAACTGCCATCCTGGAACATCTTAGTCTCTGTAAAAAATAACAAATAAAAAACTTTCTCCTCTTGCTTCTCACAAATTGCAGTCCATCTCTTTAGATATAGGGTTCACACGGAAAACCCTGGATTTGTTTAATCAAGGCTTTGCTTGATAGAAATTAAGAGGCAAGCCTTCAGGCATATGGTTGCTCCAGGATTGCAACTGATAAGGGTTTGCTTGTTTTCTTCTGTAGCTGGTGGCTATTTCTGGTGACTGGTGAAAGGACAGCAGAACATTTTTATAGAAGTGGGGTAGTAAGAGTGTGTCAATCGAAATAAAGGAGAAGGGAGAGAAGATAGGTGAAAAGGGGCATTTGATTTGTTTATTTTGCCTTTTATTTTGGTTTTGTTGATATACAAAATAAACTAAGAGGTCGATTCTAAATAAATTCTATAGTGTAACGGAGTCCGTTAAAATTTTAAAATTTTGAGCAATAAATATATTTACACTTCCCTACCATTGAAGTGGGATTGTAAGTTTGTAACCCATATATGAGATTTCCATAAATTGAATTCTGAGTGAACTTTGGAAGTGAAGTTAAGGATACGTGTAGGCAGTAGAAAAAGAAGATGCAAATTCCTAAATTCCCAACAACATTGGGTAGAAGTAAGATTTTTAAGAAGGAAAACCAAACTTAGGCCTATTTAGTTCACCTTATTTTTGGACTTATTTCATATTTCAGATCAAATCAGGAAAAACTTAGACTAGATCATATTAGGATAATTTAGGTGAACTAAACAGAGCCTTAGCCTTCCTTTTAGGACAATTTCTTCAAGTACATAGGCTCAATGCTTTTGATTAATTTTTTTCAAGAAGAACCAAACTTAAACTTTTGGTGAGTGCCCCATTCATTTCATGAAGTGGAATAGGCTCAATGCTTCTGATTAAGTGGTCTATATTCAACATACTTTAAATTCTTATTAGCTGACGAATCAGCCATAGTGGAATGGTCATAATGTTTAAAGGTCCTCTGAGGCTCAAAGTACTTTCCTAAGTATTGGTTTTTGTGGATAGGGAGATGAAAATTATAATGAATGATATGTTTAGTGTAATTTAGTTTAGGCCTCGGTTTTAAATTTTATTATCTTAGATCAACTTGGGGCATAAATATATCTTTCAATGTTGATAATTTTCATTTTCCATATTTAGTATTTTCTTAATATCATTATTAACCAATATCTTTTTGTTCCTCCCTTAATATCACATGTGGACCTTTTTGGTTGTTTATTGGATTTTAATACTCTTGGATTCACAGGAGACTGCCCTTGAGGAGCTAAAGAAAGAGCTGCAGGCTCGACCAACTTCTAAATTGGTTGAAGATTTGCGCAAAAAAGTCAAAATTTTGCAGGTTATTTCATCTCTACTTTATTGTGATGACTGATATAATATATATGCTAATCTATACACTAGTACATTATATTTTATTACAGCCCCATGCCACCTCCTTTTGTTTTATAAAAAGCCAAGCAGCCTTTGCTGAAAAATTTTATAAGCATTAAATGCTATTGCTGTCTCTATGCACCTAAGCGTCTATATACAGATTTAGCTAAGGTAAAAAATATTGGAAAAGAAATGTTTAGAAGTGATAGGACCAAGAGTCTTCCAATTAAGGAGAAAAACAAGTAACCTTAATCTCTCTACGTCGACACATACATTTGAGGGGATGACCCTAGACCTATGAGCCTATAGGAGGGTAGAACACTTCTTACACAAGAATGTATGGAGCTTCAATTGTGTTCACTTCAGGCAAATAGAATCTAGGTGATGTCCTGATAGCTTGCTTTTTTGGTGGTAGTGATAATTATTTACACTTACTCTGTTCCATAAACATTGCAACGTTTGGCCATTAATACATTCACATACTCCCATTTGACCATTAATACATACACATACTTTCATTTGACCATCTTTTCTTTTTTATATGTATAAACTCAGTCATGTGGATCCTGTTAGATTGGTCTTGATACTTTCAGTTTATTCAAGTCTTATAACTTTTATTTAAAGATTACTAGGGATGATAATAGTTAAAGTTGTGTGTTGGGAATCTTAAAAGTTTACATGTTGCAATATTTATAGAACAAAGGAAATTTGCATGACAACGCTCATGGAAAATCCTTGGTTTTAAAAAGCGCGCCTCGCTCCCAGGCTCTGGGAATGGGCTTTAGCTAGGCGAGGCTCAGTCACCTACGGAAGGCGCGCGCCTCGTGCGCCTCAAAGCACCTTTAGTAAGGCGCGCCTTTGCGCCTGAAGGAAAATAACTAATATTTAAGTTATAAATTGAAGAATGATGGACATTTTTTCAAATTCAGACTACCTTAGCTTTACATATATCCTTAGTTTTAAAAAGCGCGCCTAGGCGCTGTTGAGGCGCAAGGCGACGCGATGCGCAGGTCAAAACGCCTCAGCCTTCCTAGGCGTCGCGCATTCCAGAAGGCGCGCGCCTCAGACCGCCTCCACCAAGGCGTAAGGCGCAGCGCCTGAGCCGCCTTACGTTTAAGAGGCGTGAGAAAAGGGGATTTGGATTAATTTTTGTCTAAAAAAAACACATTTTTTTCCAAATTAAAGCTAACCCAATCTTTAGAGAGATAATTCGAGCAAAAGCCCCTCGTTAATTGAATGAAATCACCTCTTTTTGACCCCCAATTTAAAAGCCCTAATTTTTTAAAAACCCTAATTTACGGGTTGCTTTGCAATTGAAAAATTGGTGGGTTCTGCTACGGCAGACAGCCGGAGATCAGTCCCGGTGGTTTCCGGCAGCAGACATACTGGCGGCCGGCATCGGTGAAGCAAACCAGGTATGTTTTTTTTTTTTTTGCTTCTATTCTCTCTCTTCGATCCAGACTCTTCTCCATTCTTTCTTTTTCTGGTGCTTCTTATTCTCTCTCCTATGCGGTCTCTGAGACTCTGACTCTCTCTACCCACCTTCAATAAAGTAAAGTCTTTATTCTTTATTATTTTTTTATTTTATTTATTATTATTATTATTACCAAAAAGCCTGCTCCTCCTTTTTTTTTTTACTGTTAATCACGTGACCTGACCACCTTCCCTTTTTTTGACCAAAAAAAATAGTTTAAATTATTTATTATGCTTAAATTTAAGTATTCTAAGAGAAATAATAACAAAAAAGCTGTAAAATTTCTTCAAAACAGCACTACGTAAAAATTTGCGACTCATATTCAAGAGGCGTGCGCTTTCGCTTTGCGCTTTGCGCCTAGGCTCCAGGGACCCTCTGCGCCTCGGTGGGCCTCGCGCTTTTTAAAACTAAGCATATATCATTATTTAATTTATTATGAATCTTTTTAATTGGTATTAAGTACAATCAAAGTAAAAAATAATTTGAAATAAATATCTAAATACATGCGCCTTGCATACAAAAGGCGCGTGCCTTCGCCTTGCGCCTTGCGCCTAGGCTGCAAGGACCCTTTGCGCCTTGGTGCGCCTTGCGCCTTTTAAAACTAAGGGAAAATCTTGTCCATCCCCAAACTTGTCTCCTCTTCATAAATTACTGTTACTAGACTATAGGGGCGAGTATGAATGGCTCAAGGAAAACCATAAATGAGGATAGAGTTCCATTAGATGGACATTTATACAAGACTTGTGTTCCAAAATCATATTGAAATTCATTACCACTATTGTAATGTGTACCATATGGGCCGTTAGAAACAATGAGCCCATAGGGAGGCTGGAACACAGTATTTCACTCAAGGAAATTTGCCAAGGGCACCCCAGTATAGGAGTTCTTAGCTACGACCACATTGCCAACAAGATGGCTGAAGAAGCTGTTTGCCAAGGGATCTCCTTGTTTTGCTTTCCTGAAACTCATTGTTGAAGCTTGAAAATACCCAAAACAATTGGCATGAAGAATCTGTTTTTTCACCTCCCTATGATCTGAAAAACAAGTGGTCAGAAAGCTTAAGCGTAGAAAATTGGTCAACCTCTTATCACCACAACTAATTACATGAGGACCATGTGGTTTCTTTTATTCGAGTTATGAATTGATGACTTGTTACCATCTTGGTAATTGGTGCAAATTTCTGGTTCTCTTGAATCTAGCAAACAATGATCTTAACCTGAAGAGAGAAATTTGAAATGTGAAGCTCTCTTTTGAAGAAACTTACAGCTGTCACCTTAAATAGACTCTTTTTCTTGTGGAATTGTAGATTTTCATTTTATTGCTTCAGCTGCATGACAATTTCATTACATTATTGTATCAAGTTCTCCAAGTGATGATCTATGCAATTGTTAGTGTATATTTCTTATTTAAATATTATTTCTCAGAAGAGTCCACAATGAATGAAAAGCCTTCTACCTCTAATATCTCTTTATTTTTTCTCTTTAACATATTCTTAATTTCATTTTTCTGTCTGAGAGCCATGCTAATGGCTTGATTTTGTGTGTCTGAACTGTTCTTTGATTATTATATAGGCAGTGGGTTACAATTCTATTGAGGCTGAAGATTGGGAAATAGCCACAAGTGGGGAAGAGATGAGCAAATTGGAATCTTTGTTGCTCGACAAAAACAGAAAAATGGAACACGAACTCACTCAGTTGAAGGTATGAATAATTCATAACTTCATTTGATAAGATAATTCTCTATTTGCCTTTTATTTCACTTTGAAAAGTAAGAGGAGCATTTAAAGATTTGCTTATTTTATTGATTGTTCTGTGATATTATTTTTCCTTCTTAGGTAAAACTGTCTGAGAAAACATCATTCCTTGAAGCTGCTGAAGCAAAGGTATCAGAACTTAATGCTAAGGTTGATGAACAGCAAAAACTAATTCAGAAGCTTGAAGATGATATATTGAAGGTACATGTTCAATATTGGTTTTTGGTTAATCAGAAGTGCTATTTGAGAATAGTGATAATTAATGTGCTGCGACAAGTTTTTCTTTGGGGGAAACTGATAATTACTTTTTCAAGAATGTTTGTTCTTTGTTTTTAGAGAATTAACAAAAATGGTATACAAAAATTTTATCAATAAGCTCTTTTAAATTTTCTCAAGCTAGCTTTTAACTTATTGCTAGCTGGTATGTTTACATGGACGAAGATCAAGTGTTCAACCTTCATAATCGACAACCGTTCAATATAACTTTGTATAATCTATATATTTTCTTACAGACCTCTTTATGATTGAACATAGTATTTTATAATTATATTTGTAAATATGCAATGCAGGGATATAACTCTAAAGAGAGGAGAGGCTCATTGTTTAATGATTGGGATCTTTCAGAGTCTGTTTCTACTGAGCCATCTGAGGTATGCTAGTAGTTTAATTTTGTAGGATTTTTTTGGGTGAATGCTTATCACTTCTCTTATTTAGAAAATACCTTGTCATTGAGGTTATCTTTACTATTTTAGAATTTTTAATACTGTTTGATTCATATATTTTTTGTGATTTTTTTATTTGTGCCAGTGCATTTGTGATGCTTTCTGAGATATTAAATTGGTTGTTTGCATAATTGAATAATACGTGAGTTCCCAATTTCAATGCATCATCTGTTCACTTTGTCCCTCTAAACTCTATGAAACATTCTGGTAATATGAACTATCATGGCGATTTCAAAACGGACTTTAGTGAGGACACAATGGAACAAATGACCTTGGGAATTTTATACGTTATTTTTCATTTTGAAATTTTGTTTTAAATTATAGATGCCTATTTTAGAGTATGTTGCTTTTCCAGATTCCTATGTTGTATCTCACTAGTGCATGACTGTGAATTGATCAGAGTGCAGAACAGAAGCAGACTTCTGCTGATCAGGACCAAAGTTCAATGCTTAAGGTGATTTGTAATCAGAGGGATAGATTCCGAGCTCGACTCCGTGAGACTGAAGAAGTAAGTTGCTTCACCATTGTACTATTTCCCCTGGTTTCTTCTTTATTAGCCTTTGCCTCTCATCTTTAATATTTTTAGGTGGTAGTTGTAAATTGATAAAGTTAAAGCAGTTTTCCTCTTGTTCAAATTTTGATTGCTCATGATAACATCTTGCAAAGATTTCTTGCTAGAATAATGCTCCAACTTGCTATCTTACAGGAAGTAAGGCAGTTGAAGGACAAGAATCGGAAACTGACAGAAGAACTGGAGAAAACAAAAGCAGACAATGTAAAACTTTATGGGAAGATCCGATATGTCCAAGACTACAATCATGAGAAAGTGATATCTAGAGGGTCAAAGAAGGTGTGTTATATACCAGGTATAATATGTGTTTCCTTTTTCTCAGGTCACCAGAGTAAATCCTTTTGTATCATAAATATAGGGCTCTGATGATCTAGAAAGTGGCATGAGCTCTGATGTCGAGTCCAAGTATAAGAAGATTTATGAGGAGGATATTAATCCTTTTGCAGCTTTCTCCAAAAAGGTAAATCTTACTCTCTTCATTTTTTTTTTCAGAAACCAGTAAAAGTTATAAATAAGAATTATAATTAATTGACAAATTTTCAATTCACGGGCTGAAATTACACTCACAAAGTCACAACTAATACTTCCTCCATTCTCTTAATATTGCACCATTGTATTGCATGGATTTTTTAAGATGAGGATTGAGGAGAGAGAAAAATAGAATTAGAGACCCTTGTGATGAGAGATAAAAAGAAAAGCATGCACAAATAAGGAAATGTTGCACTATTTGTAAAACTTCTAAAAATGGTAATTGTTGCAATATTAGGGGAATGGAAGAAGTATTAAATAGTTATGGAAACTTGAAATTGACTATCTAAATAGGACAATGAAAGAGGCCATATTTGACAAATATATAATTAGTTGAAGAAGGGTTCGAAGGAATGTCCTTATGCTAGATGGCTAAAATTTATTACTTTCTTATAATTTGAAGTTTCTGTGAAGTTTTTGTTTAAGATTTGTAAATTTGTTCTATACATTTTAGGGTATGTGTCAATTGGGACTAGTAAAGTCATGGCATTATCCACAAATATACCCATTTGGTTAGTTTGTCTATGCATCCTAAAGTATGTTCCTTGAGGTCAATGTTTTCTCAATTCCTCATAATACTCATCCTAAGGGAATGTAGCTATAATTGCTGCACTTGGGAAGATGAGAGACTAAAAGAGGGAAGGGATAGAGAGAGTTGGACCATTGATTCTTTCGTACTTTTCTCTTGCTATTTTGTTTGCTGATTTATCAATCTTAAACTGCATGTTTTATGCTGTTTTTTTTTAATCTACAGGAGCGGGATCAAAGGTACAAGGAGTTGGGTCTCAGAGACAAAATAACCCTTACCAGTGGGCGTTTCCTTCTTGGCAACAAGTATGCTTTCTTATGCTAGGTTTTATGTAATATTATGTCACATCTCTATAAGGTTGTGTCTAAATGCCATGGATGCTGAGCAGGGATTCCCCAGCATGATGAATAATCAAATTCTGATTGAAATAAATCTTTTGGAACCATGAATGCAATTTTGGAAGATTCAGGGATTAAAATTAAATCTAGATTTATGAATCAAGAGAGATTAAGATTTTTTCACTTTATTTTTTTTAGCTTGAGTGCACTTCAAATTGTAATTGCTGTTTTCCGCCACGTATATGCCTCATCAGATACATGCTAACTGGCTGCAATGCTGCATCACTGAACTTTTTTACCTCCTTAGGTCATATATGCAGAAGTAGCTCCTTTCGTTCATTGATTGAACATATATTTTGCTTGATACCTTTGGTCATTTGCATTCTTATTTCTAACATTTGTATGCAACTATTGAAAATGTATTCTGGTTGGTTGCCTTTCTTTCCTACTTTTATCTGCAGCATGTAAATTTTGTGTACCAAAAAATATAATGCTCTTGGCTGGAAATACTCAGTAATATTTCTCGTGCCTTTTTCTGGGAATCCCAACATTAAAATTCCTCTTTTTTTCATCAACATTAAAATCAACGTTATAATGTTGGTGAACTAAACAAAACTTGCTGGTTGCAGATATGCTCGGACTTTTGCATTCTTCTACACAATTGGGTTACATATCCTAGTTTTTACTTGTCTATACAGGATGTCTGCTCTGAGTCATTTAAGGTACTCTGATATAACCAATCTTTTTCATCACTCTGCATATTGGTTTTTACTAATTATATTTCTTCCAATCCCCTATTGCAGTCATGGCGCTGAAGAAACAGTTGGAGAAACCATTCTGCCACACGCTCTCTAAACATGGATCTAGTTTGTTAAGTAAGCACATCCTTGTGCATATGGGACAGGAATCATGACAAAAATCACAAATTTTAGTGTATATAAATTATTACATCACTATCATATAATTTGCTCATTTTCAGAGTTTAGGAATTTACAGATCATGATAGCTTACCATTTTTCACACAGTTTTCTTGTATGGTGCAATTTTAGTGTATCACTATCATATGTCGAATTTGGGTGTTTTGTTGTACACTGGAAAGAATAAGATGTATAATACAAAGTGTTATAGGTGTTTGTCCTGGCAAATTAATACTCGATCTTAACTGGTCATTGTTTTGCCATATGTATATTGATGAAAGGGGTACAAATTGTAATATGTAGGGTTTTTTTTTTTTTTTTTTTTTTTTTGACGAGGTAATATGTTAGTTGATTTGGGGTAAAATTCGAGAAAGTGGGTTTAATAGTTTGAAAAAAGATATTTTTATTATTATCACAAACTTTACAAAAAGTCCGATTTACAGTCAATTATTGAATGGTCAGAGACTTACTACTTTTACTTCTTTTTCCTTTCTCTTTCAAGATCCATCTTCCTCTTCAAGTATATAGCAGCTAATAAAAAAACTGATACTTGACGACATCGACCATCTTCCTCTACTAAAAAAAATCACTCCTTTGCACTACTGTGAAATCTTCTCTTTCTCAAATTTTAATGAAAATTTCTTAATTCTTTCCACTTTCTCTCTCATCCCAATCGATTCCCAATATACACCAATCTATATAACTCAAAATCAATTCAATTGTTTTTCCCTTTAATTCTATATCAATTGTGAGAAATGATAGATACTACAATAACTAGGTTTTGTTTCTTCACTACTTTTCTGGGTTGATTTGGGGTTACGACCTACGAGATGAATTGATAAAGTTCACTATATCAATGATAATGTCATAACTCTTGATTAATTCTTTTATTATTTTATTTTTTTGTTGTTATGTGATCTCCATCTTTATTAGTTTGATTTGTTTGAGTGATTGTACTTTTTTTCATGACTATTGTTAATTTTGTGTTTATTTATGTTGATTTTGATACTCTGTTTTTGTGAAAAAGGGTCATTTTTGTGGAAAAAAAGGTCACTTTTGTGAAGAAAAAAAAAGGGGGTCACTCTTATGAAATAAAGTATCTCTTTTGTGGAAAAAAGGGTCATTTTTGTAAAAATATGGGTCATTTTTGTACAAAAAAGGGGTCACTTTTGTACAAAAAAAAAGGGTTACTTTTTTAAGAAAAAAGGGTCACTTTTCGTAAAAATGTTCGATGTACAATAAAATTATTGTAAACCGGGGGCATGCAAAAGTTTTTGTATTATTATTTTTTCACAACGGTAAATTATACAAAGTATTACCTCTGTTCATTAATGTTATACTCACAGATTATTCATGGGGTTGGATCACTATTCAAAAAAAGGGGGGGGGGAACTGAAAAAAAACATTATAATTTGTGATCTTGTTAGAATCATTTTAAAGTGTAGTATCTAAATATGTAGTATTAGTTTATTATAATTTGTGATCTTGTTAGAATCATTTTAAAGTGTAGTATCTAAATATGTAGTATTAGTTTTTCATAATTTACATTAGTATGTAATTAAAGCTGTAATTGGTCAATCATATGCACTAAAGATCGCATAAAATACAAGAGTGTTGAACAAAAAAGAATGGAGAGAGTACATAGTTTAGAAACTCTCAATTTTAAAAATAGTGTAATTGAAATTCAAATGTAGAAGTCTCTAGAAAAATGTTACACAAAAGTTAATTATAACAAAAACTAATTAAATAATAAAGTTCCTAAACAAATTAATAATTTTACAAAAAATAAAAAATAAATAAAAATGTTCCTCGAGGTGAGAATATCCATGATATTAGTTACTGCCAGAAGTTGCTAATTGTAGACACCAAATGTGTCTCCCCAAAACCAAACCCAGTGATTAATACCTTTCATGTCACTTGATTATCGAACGAAGTGAAAATGTGAAAAGTCTAGTGATGAGGATGTTTTATTAAAATATCTCTTTTTTTGTTTTTGAAAATATTTCTTTTTTTACCCTATTTATGAAAAACGTGCATTCCAGTTTAGATTGGTCCATGATATGGGTCCAATAATAGTGTAGTTGGATGGGGCTTAAAAAGATCTTTCCAACGATATATTATAAGCCCAATTCCGATGAATAATGAGGAAGTTATGGTCAAAATACTAAACTGGGTCCGGTTTGGTTCTTACATACGGCCCAATGATCTAGAGAAGGGCCTATTATTAATTATCATTCCTAAAGCTATTAGGATTGATTATAATCTTCTAGAATACTCTAGAAGGTTCTCTTAAATCCTAATGGAGTGAGGATTGATAATTATGTTTCAAAGAGTTTGAAATTGAATAAAACTACTCCTTTTGATAATCCTTGTTTTGTACGAAATGGAATATATTCAGATTCTATTTTCGTGGCTCGTAATCTTTATCCAAATCTTATATGGTTGGATAGATATTGAAATTTTCTTTCCAATGAAATATTATAATATTAATTCCGAGCTATAACGAAAAAGATATGAATGGAATACGAAACTCTATCCAAAACTGACACCCTTCCACTATTTCGGCCATATCTTTTTATCTAAAAAATATTTTAATCTGATTCTAATTGGGTTGGAAAGTAAGAGCTTTCCAATGACATATTATATTCCTTATTTGGACTTTTGGATCAAAAGATATGATAAAAACAAAATCCGCAAAAAACTGTCTTGCAGCGCCAAACGACAGGTTTGTCACCTGGCGACAAAGCCTGTCGCTTGGAGACAAGCCCTGTCGTTGGCGACAGTTTTGTCGCCTAGCGACAAGCCCTGTCGTAGAGGCGTGTTTTATTCCTTTTCGAACTTTGATTCGTTTTTATCAATTCCGGACTATTTTCTTATAAATAGGATCCCTGGACCTCCGTTTTCAATCATTAATTCTCACCCAGAATTCTCTAATTCTTCTCTTTCTCTAATCTAAAGCTTATTCTCTCTCTTTCTCTCTCTTTCTAGCCTAGCCTTTTACAAACACAATTCCTCATACATTAGCACTAGACACACCTAGCCAAGTTCGAAGTTGCCTTCGCCCTAGACGTGAAAGGTAAGGGTTTGGTTCCAAATCTCTATTTCAATTATTTTATTTAATTGTTTTGATTTATTATTTCCTTGAAGTTACTAACGCGTGTATTTTATTATTAGAAAGTGATACAAGGCATCCAAGTAATTTAATTGTTTAATTGATCTTATGATATAGAAATCATGTTTAGGTTGTTACTTTGATTCCTAGTATCATGTTAGGATGCTTTTCCTAGTATCATGTTTAGGGTAAAGAATAAGTTTCTTAAATCAATTATGATTTCTATGATGCTTCTTATTTTCTTTCTTAATAACATGTTAGTATCATGTCAGGGCTAAAGCTTTGATCTTTATTGCTTAGTGACATGCTAGGGTTTTTTATTAATCTTGTTAGTATCATGCCTAGGATCATGCCTAGGATCTTGCTATTATTATGTTTTAACATGATTATTTTGATTATTATTATTATTATTATTATTATTATTATTATTATTATTATTATTATGATTATTATGTTGCTTGATATATATTTATTGCTATTGCTTGATCACGCCTTTTATGCATGTTCAAAGGGAATTTATACTTGTAATCGCGCTTAATAAGATAAATAATAATCTTGTTTAGGGTTAATATGATTATAATTCAAGTGATCGCCAAAAATAGTTTTGTTTTGCATTTATATTCAACCAACATAGATTAAACAGGTTTAGGATAAACCTATTGATTGTGTTGGGGTTTGGTAAGTCCAACTTACCACGGAAACGACCCCGACCCAAAGAACCACTCGCAATTAATAAAACCATAAAGCATAACAAATAAACATAAAAGGATAAAATCGGAATTTACCTTTGACGCGTGCTTTGCCCGACCTAATGGGCTCTTACTTGAAAGCTTCAGCTCCGAAAATACCGAGCCTCCAACAGTATCCACCCACAAAGGACGAACACCAACTTTTTAGGTCCGCTACCTTTGAGTTAGCAAGGTCCGACCAAAACCTAAGTGTTAATGGAGTTTAAGAGTTTTTGCCAAAATGAAATGCTCTTTCTAACTCCCACTCACCACTCTTTTATCCTTTTTCTCTAAGGATTCTCCCCTCATTTGCACTTGTTTGGCCCTTTTTCTAAGCATTTTTACTTAGTTTTGCTTCCTCTTTTCTTTCTCCTTTATCTTCCCTTTTCTTAGTCTTCTCGCTTTGTTTTTATTGTGATTTTCATGCTTATGCTTTGTAAGAACCATCGGGATTTTCAAGAGGAGGAAGCTAAGCTCAAGGGAAGCTGGAGGAAGTATGATTCAGAAGAGGTTCGACCGAACCTCCTGAAGGTGTGGCCGAACCTGCTCAGTGGTTTGGCCGAACGTCGAGGCAGGGACATGATGCAATTTGGCAATTTTGCAGGAGTGGTCGAACCACAGAAGTTCGACCAGACCAGGATCAGGGAGGTTTGACCGAACCTACCCAGGGTTCGGCCGAACCTACCCTGTGGTCTGGCCGAACCTTCCCACTGTTCGGTCGGATCATCTCTTTTATTCCAGCTGCTTTGTACGGTTTACTTTAGGCGGTTATTTAGAACGTTTTTATGTAATGGTAGGGGATTATCTTATCATCCTAGACAATTTAACCCTAATCTTAGAGAGAGGTAGTGTAGTATTGCTCAAGTTATCTCATTGTATGCAACTTTGGTTCAAGCTTTCCCTTCAATCAATCAATCAAGCAACTTTGCAAGTTTTCATCTTTCTTCAATCCTTTCTTTAGTAATCTCTTCTCCTTTCCTTTAATATTATTTATTTGTTTTATTGTTACTTATTTTTGTCTATCTTATTAGTTTATCTAGTTATTATTGATTTCATATATTTCAATCATGTTTTGTTTTGAGTTTCTTGTGTTTATTTCTAGTTTTGATATTATGTTTAATCTCCCTTCTCTAGGCTAAACTCTTAGCCTAAAATGGAGTTTCATGTATTTTGCTTCTTTATTCTCTTGATTTGCTTGTGTCTAATAGGATGCATGAGAATGATCCCAATTAGCATTGACTCCTTTTATTGATTTGCCTAGACTATTGCATGAGAATGAATTGTTTAGGTAGAATCTTGTGTTCTTTGGCATGTTCATCATGATAACTATCATTGTTCCCCTCTTTCTAATGCATGTTTGAAACCCCTGAACCCCTAGCGTCATTTTCTATTGATTTTAATCATCATTTTCTTGCTTACTTGTAGTTTTAGTGTTCTACTCAACAAAACCAACAAAACAATCCCCTTTTCACTCTTGCATTAGTGATATTTGATGTTGAATTAGCGTGCTTCCCTAGTGGATCGACCCTTTACTTGCCACTAACTAGTTTAGTGTAGGTTTAGGCTTTATAAATTTTTAATTTGATTAGGGGAATAGTTTAACGACCTATCCTATCCCGATCACCACTCAAGCAAATAATTCTCAAGCCATGCTATGGCTATTTATAAGGAAGGATAACTTGTGAATTCCACTCATCTTTCAATGTAGGACTTTTTCACAAAAAGATCTCACATAAAAAGATTAATGAATTCAATCCTTAGTTAAATAAACCAAGGAATAAGTAACAAGTGTCACATGGTTAGGTGAGGACCACTTTCTCACTTGGTCCCCAAGGTAATTCACATGCAATGTGAACTAACCATGTGTCACCCAACCTTGAGCCCTCCTCTAGATCATTGGGCCGCATATAAGGCTCAAACCGGGCCCAGTTTAGTAATTTGGTCATAACTTCCTCATTATTCATCGGAATTGGGCTTATAATATATCGTTGGAAAACTCTTTGCAAGCCCCATCCAACTACACTACTATTGGACCCATATCATGGACCAACCAAACTGGATTGGCTGTTTTCTTAAAATAAGTTTTCAAAAACAGAGAGAAGAGAAAAGAAATTAAAACTATCCGCAACACTAAACTTTCCACACTTTCGCTTTATTCGATTATGATTCGACGTGAAAGGTACTCATCATCGGGTTTGGTTTTGGGGAGACACAAATGGGTGTCTACACCTTGTATACAACAAAGACATCTTCCCTATTTTAGTAGGGGGACATTCCCAGTGTTGTAATGTAGCTCCTCTTACTGAGAGGACCTAGCCGCCCGAGTGTTGTCGTTATAATCCCCTATTACGGCAGACGTTTGACAACATCAAAGTGGACTAGTACTCAAACAAGAGAACTCACAATACTCATGGTCGAGGAAATAGGTTCCGATAGCCATAATGAGAAGTATACTTATGACGATTTTTTAATCTCTTAAAGTATTCTCATAGGTCGATCCAGTATGGTTCTAAACCAATACCTGTGCAAATGATTTATGACAATCATGTCCTCGTAGCACAAGAAACGGTGCTATAAATCAGACTACACACTAATCTCAACTGGTCATTAATCGTCCATTGTTTAAATGACCTCGATTAGGGATAATTTTCGATTATAATATTCAATGTTCACTTAATAGGTGTTTCCTTACCAAGACTGGTCTCGATACCCTATTTTGAATATTCCAAGAATCGAATGGACTCATTATTTAATTCTAAACCACAATTAAATAGCAAACGGAGTGATAAAATTGCATGAAATTTTAAATTACTCCAAAACCTGAATGACTCATCTTATGATAAATGGTTTTTCCGAATTTTTTAAGAGTATCACTCTTTATAAAACATCTAAGAAATCACACCCATATCTAATATGCTTGATTCACTTATTGCTTAGGTTTAGTGACAGGGTAAAGTCGTATCCCCTAATCAAAAATAATTACCTAAATCACTAACTAAGGTAGATAGGGAAGTAGGGTCGATCTCCATAGGGAAACAAGTCTTTTTACTCCTAATTAAATATTATAATCTAAATTATTTAAGTAACCAATATTTATAATTAAGTAAAAGACTAAAATACTAAGGTTGAGAATGGGAAGAAAACAATATATGAAAGGATCTAGGGCATAGGTTCACCAATAAATAATACTCCAGGGTAAAACATAGTAATCAATCATTGACATTGCATAAATAACATGATTAACAGGCTTTCGCAATTTATTAATCAACATAGATCTAACAGGCTCTCGCAATTTACTAGATCTAAGTCCTTATTGAAAATAGCCTTTAATATCAAATTAACATCTGCTCGATTCATCAATTTAATATTGCTATACTTTTACAAGCCGCAATTGTAAAACATTAAAACAATCCAATAAGAAATTATCATGCAATACCAATAATCAATAATAGTCAATCATCAATGCATCAATTAACCAGATTGTAAAGGGCTTTCGCTACGTATTACAATCACACAATTAATTTATCGGTATTAAATCTCATCTCTCGAATCTTGACTTAACCATTTATAAATTAACTTGCCTATTGAAACTAGACCTAAACATTAATTCTCATCTCTCGATTCTTGAATCAATATTGTCAAACCCATGCATAAAAGATAGGCCTAATCTAGTCACAGAGCATTAAATCAATCAATAGGAAATTAATCTAGCATTGATAATCAACAACAATAATTTACCCCTTCATATTATTTATTAGATCCCCATAAACCCTAGAAATTAAACTACTCACACATATTAAAAACTAAACTAATCAAAGTAATAAAATAAATCATGATGAAAGGAATAAAATAAATAACTAAGATTAAGGGAAGAGAAATCGTTACCAAAATAAATCTGGAACTAATGAAAAAGTTAAGAACAAAAGTTTAGAGAGAGATTAAGAGAGAGAAAACTAAGTAGAGAGAGAAAGTCTAAGAGAGAAGATGATAAAAATCGTATTACGTAGGAGTATTTATACTCCGTACAAAAATCCTAAACTAAAACAAATTCAAACGACGCTAATCATCTCCTAAAAATACACGCGCCCGATCGGGCAAGGCACCGCCCGATCGGGCGCGCCTTTTTTACTCCAATACAAATCTCGCGCCCGGCCGGGCGCGTCACCGGGCGCCAGACCAAGCTTCTCCCGCCCGGCCGGGCGCGCCTCCCGGCGCCAGCCTTTTTGGCCGGGTGGCTCATTTGGGCCAATATTTGGACTTCGATTGGGCTCCAATTCTTTGGGCCAATCTGGGTTTCCTCTTTGGGTCTTGAATACTCGGTCCAAATGCCCCGGTATCACCTGTACCGAGCCCTTAATCACCGGTTCGATGGCTCTAACCGGCCCTGGGCCATAAAATCTGGTCGTGTTTCTCCAATGCTCGTGATTGCTCCAAAATATCTCGGGAAAATACTCCAAAAGCATAAATCCCTGCAAAAGTCAATCAAATCTACGAAAACACTAGAAAACACCAATTAGTAATAAAAATGGCTCTAAAGAGCCAAAAACACTACTAATTATGACCAAGGGACGGGGGTAAAATACTATATAAAATAGACACATCATTTAGTTATAACTACTTTGCTAATCTTAGCATCTTTATTGCTGATCACTTTCATAATAAGATGATAAAATTTGAGAGTGTCATGGATTATATGTGATTTAGGATTTATTGTCCAAGTGATGGCTCCCACTCATTTTCATGATTGAGATCTTCAACTTGACAACCTACAATCATTAACGTTTAGCAACGAACTTTCCATAGAACATCTTCTTTATTATCACCATTAAGGCAATAATATTCTCAACATATATTTTAGTAGACTTCCTGATGATGCTTTGCTTGGGTTTCATTCCAAACGGCTCACAATGATTTGGGATACCCTAATCACTTGTGATCATGGAAATTTTTCTTAAAATTCCTGCACATTACACATGGATCCATGTCCATGTTACCATTCTCAAGCCACGACTCATTTTAAGCTCGTGCTTATAAACAACCTCCTTGTTAAGGATCTAATCCTTATTAAGGCTTGTGCTTGCAACATCAATTCTCAAATTGTATTTGTTTCCACAAGTCAAGAACTCATCTTGTTACTTATCCAAGTACTTTGGATGTTCTTGGTCATAATCTAACGATCTATTACATAGGTTCAGGTTGATTGGTACTACATACATACTTCTGATGCTCTAAGCAAGTAAGTCGTGCGACGATTCCATATCACAGCGTACATGATGAATTAAATTGCAGAGTAATTCTCAATCTTATTCCATCAATTTGTCATTTTAGCTCATTCAGTTTCACTGAGTCTTTGCTAAACAGTTTGCTGTGTGATATGGTTGAAAGTCTCTATTAGAGTCTTTCATGTTTGACTTAGTATTTAGCCTAGCTTATACTTAGTTCAAACATTTACTTAGTTTTATACATACGGGTCGAAAGTCTTTCAAAGTCCTTCAATTCATATTTAACACGATAAACTCCTTTACACGTTCAAACATTTTATTAAGTCTATACAATAGAACTTAATACCCTATACGTACTAAGTATCGTCTTTTTCTTGGTCCATTGTCGAAAATACTTTCAAATCTAAGCTTTTAGCATTTGATAGTTATTTCACAATAGAGTTCGTAAACTTCTTATTGGACCTTTATATAATTTACTTTTGCTCCCACTAAACTTCTTATTCATAAGAATTTCTATGTTCCTCCATAAGTCAATCCTCTTATTAACTTCATGAGAAAACATGTTCCAATTCCTATATGCAATGCTTCCATTAATCCCGTGACAGATTCCTTGACCTTGCTTTCAAATCTAGCATTATTTAGATTTTCAAACCCCTTAGACTATTTTCATAGTCACTTCCAAAATCCTATTTTAGGAAGGCGGTTTTGGTATCTACTTTGCCATATTTCATATGAGCAATTTTGCTAAAACAATCACGAAAAGACTTTAGCATTCCTATTGGTGAATAGGTTTTTATTAAAATCAACTCCGTGAATTTAATTGTATCCTTTTCATCCAATCTAGCTTTAGTTTTCTACTTGAAAACTTATTTGCAATCGATGGGTCTTTCACCCTTTATGCAAATTAATCAAGTTTCAAACATGATTTTCAAACATGGGGTCTGTTTCAGATTTTTATGGCCTCTAACCATTATTCGGAATTTGGATTTGTCGTAGATATCTTACAATATATTATTCCTTTACTATCTAATAGTAAATAGTATGCTTGTAAGTCTTAGGTTTATTTCTAACTTAATAGAAAATTTATAGGATTCAATCCAAGCCTTTGGTGAATTCTATACCTATACGGGGTTATTGCATCAAACATTGAGTTTCAAAGCGCTTCCAAAGCCCTTTGATATTCTTGATGTTACTCCAACTTTTCAAAAGTTTTGTGAGAAATGAATTCTCTTTTAAGACACTTGTAAAGTCCTTTTGAGTATTCTTGATCAAGTATTCTCACAAAACCCTTTTAAGGTCTTCCGAGATTCTCAATTCTAGTTTGTTGCTAAGCTCGATGGTCATCGAGTTCATTTTCCTCCCACTTGTCGTTTTGGAAACGTGTTACTTTCCAGAAAGACACCACTTAGAGCAACAAACACTATGCTCTCATTTAGGTTGTGGAGCTAATTCCCATGGTCTCACTTGAATGCTTACAAAGAGACATGTATATTGTCTTTGGGTAAAAGTTCGTTGTAAAACAAACAGTTAGCTCCCACTTAAGCCATCTTAGCCTTTAATGAGCCATTAAGCTCCCACTCAACCATCTAGCTCTTGCTAAGCCGGTGAGCTCCCATTGAGTCACTTAGCTCCCACTGAGCCAATGAACTCCCACTGTGGCTAAGAGTTTTAGACATATACTTGAAAAGACATTTAGAAGTTAATTCTATCCAAAACTGAATATGGTGTTCTTTCTTAGCTTCGACATTTTGTTTAGTGTAACATTAGTCCTTCGTGCAAATCTTAAGAACTTTATAGGAAGGGATGTGATCCATCATTGTTCGAGTCATTTTTAAATGGCATCAAGGTCTCCATGAAGACACACTATATTCTTTGTGGAGTTATTTATGAAAATTTCAATTTCATAACTTTGTGATGGTCACGCTTGGCTCAAGCAAACATCGCTCGATCTAATCTAGATGTTTTGATATCTTGCCAAGTTGATTCTGTACTTTACTGAACTCTTGAACTATTCAAGGTCAAGTTTGTTCACGTTTGATGAATATAGCCATATTCTTTCAAATTCTTTGTGAGACATTGAAGTAAATGAATCCTCTTTAGCTTTCGGAGTCAATTGTCTATACCAAGAACAATAGCTCTTTACTTTGTCGGTTTCAACAAGTAAGACTTGCTAGTATTAGAACGATTCCAAATCGATCAACTATCAGGAGCCTATCTAATATAGCCTTGAGTACGTTCTTGTCGATGTGACATTGCTAAAGATGTTTCGAACGCAAATCATGCCCATGAATTTGAGCTTTTGCTAGTTTATCATGTTAAGATAATGTTTGTTTATAATCAAGCATTCTTGACTCATGGTTTAGACAACCATGCCATTCAAATAAATTTGCAACTATTGCTCATTGCTTTGAATATGAGTCTTTCCGTGTGTAAACGGATCAATTGCTGATTATGGAACACAATAACCATTTATTTGTTCCAGCCTTAGCTTAAAGGTCTTTAAACAAAGCATACGCCCTTACAACTGATGTAGCACCACATGCTTCATTCTTAGCTTGTAAGTCGATAACTTAGCTTAACTTCAATAGTTTGAGGTCACTTCAAAGTGGAACACTTAATCAGTATCCGATACTTGTGAAGATAACGAATTGCTAAGTTAACTACAATAATATGAACTCATGGGTTGAAATGGAATCTTATTCCTTTCTTCGTTCCTTGTTTCCTATATTTCTTATCATACTTTATCTCATAATCTTTAAGAACCATTTCTTTAAGAGTCTTTGACTTTTATACTTTGTTAGGCATAATTAAGAATCTAATGCGTCGTAAAACAAAGTTCCATCTTTTCCTTTAATTCACACTTGAATTACTATATCAATGAGTTTGACTCATCTATGTATTGAGCGAAAAGATATGTGGGTTGTCAATATTGACAATTTGAGTTTGCAACTCAATACTTCATGTTTTATCAAAACTACCTAGTATTTTGAATACATGATGTCCAACCGTCCTTTCGGACTTTGTTATAAAAGTCATTTTTGAGAATTGTATTTTAGAAATGCTTTACTTTTCTTTAAGAACCATTCTCAAAGATTTCCTTTACCAATCATGAAAAACAATACAGTTTGATTTGGAATTCTACAAATATAAGTGCAAAGTATAACCATTTATCAAGTAAATAACATAATAAGTTTGAAAATTAAAAGGTATTCATGCAAATTTTCAATCTTATTAAACGTCTTATCCACGCATTAAAATTGTCCCCATTTGGCGAGAATAAGTAGATTCCAAGATCTGAAGAAACAAAGAGTGGTTAAGCATGCTTTGGCTTGTCTTAACACTCAATCTCCTAAGGTAAGCAATGTTTTGCTAATGGCTCCAAGCCACTCTTGGTTGAATAAATCGTCGCATCTAATGCTCTTTCAACAATTTATCCACTTTGCCACAACATGTTAGGACTCCATCACTCATATCGTTGAGTACAACCAAAACCAACTTGCATACCCGGTATGCCTTACTTCCTAGGAGAGGTAGTGATGCCTCGCTTTGGCGTAGCCCACCACTACCCTCGTTCGGCCGGTAAGTGTTGTTTTGGAATGACAAGTTTTTACTCAATATTTAGGAACCTAGGGTTTCTATGTTGGTTGATTTAAGTGAACTTAATTAATCATCACAACATTCGAAATCCTAAACATGCATCTAACATATAATTCATATACATAAAACATATATATATATATATATATATATATATATATATATATATATATATATATATATATATATATATATATATATATATATCGAATACATAAATATAGATGCATTTGGCAACTAGCATGACCCCTTGAGATCTTCCAAAGGTCTTCATTGCAACTTCATGGCTACGTCTTCCAAGAACCTCCATCTTCAAGGCTTGACCATAATTAAATGCAACTACTAGTATCTACGAATAGGACTAATCTAAATATTAAGGTACAAAAATACTCAATGATACGCAGACCGTATTTAGATTTACAAAAATACATCACGGATTGCAGTTCGTATTTCCTATCCTAATCGGGCCCCACTAGTTGCCATTTCATAAAACCTGTGAGAGAATATACATTCCATTCATCCATTCACTATTTGTGAATGACCTATGCATTTTACAACGATAAACAAGTAACAATGCATAAACACGCGTGAACTAGTAACTAATCTAGGTGGTTAATCCAATTAACACGGCTAATTAAAACTAGTCAAAGTTGTTTTAACCGGTTATGTAAATAAGCGCAATTTAACATTTGAAGCTGTAATACCCCAAATTTTAGAGTATTAATTTTGGAGTATTTTTTTTAGTCAACAATTTATTTTCGAAAATAAACTTTTAAACTAATTATTATTATTTTCAAATTGTATGACTATTATTTTTATTTTCGGATTTAAAAAAAAAAAAAAAAAAAAAAAAAAAAAAAAAAAAAAAAAAACTGATTTTATCAGTTTGTTGTTTCGGATTGAAACAAGAAAACAACTCCATCTTAAATTTAATCTTATCCTACATAAGATCCTTCTAGATACTTAATTAATCCCTAACCATACTTTATGTATAAATACACCACTCCATCCCAATTGCCGTGAGAAAACCATTGAACTCTCAAGAAGCCATTTTCCTACTCTATCTTGCGTTGTTCGCTAAAACCCATCACCATAGTTGTCTTGGTATAAAGGTAAATCATGTTTCTTCTCCTCTTTCCATCCATGATTCTAAAGGAAATCTTCTACAATATATATTACATTCTTAATCCATTGTATACAAACTCAAAGAATTGCAATACGAGTTGGCAGAATTATGTTCACCAATATGAATTGCAATCGATCGTCAATTTCGTTGTATTCTCCATGCCCATGCCGCCTACCCTTCTTCTCTAATAATGTCATGGAGTTGCAGCTTTTAGTCAAATGAATTTGATAGAAAAAAAAATTGTTTTAATTAGTTAAATAAATTCATGCATACACCCATATTGTAGTGTATTGACAACGTTAGTGGATTCTAGCACTTGGTATTATAAACTACTAATTGACTAACTATTTCGATCAATAATATAGTAAGACTAACTTGGACTTGTTTATTGGTTTATTGGTAGACGGAGGCTTGTAGGTGAACGTTCGGAGGTTAATTACCTTGAGTTTTACGCACGATCAAGGTAGTTTTCAATGTCCATCATCTTTAGAATCCCGTTAGGAAATTGTTTTGAAATATTATGTGTCAAATACGTGCTTATTTAATTATATGTGATGAGTGTGTTATCGTATGATATTATGGAATCATATATTATATATGAGTTTTCTATTTTGTGTAATAGTATATGTAATTTCGAAAATATGATTATTTGTTATCGTATGAGTTTTTTTTTTAAATATAACCTTGGGTATTGGATGATTGATTATACGTGATTGACGGTCTATATGGATGACCATGGTCTAATAATACTGAAATTGAAGTATTGTTACTTGAAATTAAATTGATTTGTGCAATACTTGTGTACAGTGTACTTGGATGATATAATCTAATAAAATGTACAGTGAAATTTAATTTAAGAAGGGAAATGAAAGCTGAAAGGGTGAAGAACAGGTTGCCCACTAGTAGTGATGGTTGCTACTAGTTGGTTAAAATTATTGTATATTGATGTTAGTATTCCTCCTAATCACTGGGTATTAGTGAGGGGTGTGCACACTAGGGACATTCTGTTTTATTTTATGGCCAATTGGGGTTACGCGCGACCCTCTGTAAAGTAGGTGGTGACAGGGACTAGTCCCGGCTTACTGGCGTTCTCTTTCCCTTTCTTAAATAAAGTAATAATATGTTATGTGACTATTTGAACTTGGTTGAGTATTAAAATATTTATGAGACTATATTATGTATAAAATGTTTTGAACCAAAATTATTTATTTTACGGGATGGAGTTGGAATTACTCAGTTTATCTGATTTTTGGGAGTCTTTTCTCTTTTCTTGTTTCTGATTTATTTTGCAGGTTGGTAAAAAGGGTATTCGGTTACGTGTGAGGAGACGTTAGAATAATCACGTAGCTAAGACAATTTAGTTTATCCTCGAATTTAATTATTTCCTCTCAATTATTGGTTTCAAATAATTGCAGTTTTGATGTAATGACTATTTTATTTTGCCACAACTTAGACCACTTAGTTATTTTAAATATTATGTTATTTTTGCTTTGCATTTATTTTCTACGGAAAATAAGTGTAGCAGTAACACTTCCAGAGTTCGATGGTTGGGCTTTTGAAAGTTAAAGGTTACTCTTATTGTTTTTAAAGACTTGAATTTTGGGGGTGTTACAGAAGCTCCCACTAAATTCCGCATCCAACTTAATTAATCCAATTAATTAAGCCGGTAAATCCCAAAATTTGTCAAAATAAATTTTGCCAATGCCGCTCAAAACCCGAGGCCTAGCCTCCAAAATTTATTAATTAAAATAAATTAAAATAAACAAAACGGCCAAAAAGCAAAATTAAAACGAGAGAAAAGTGCTTCGTCTGCCCAAGGCTAGCACCGTACCCTTGAGCACTCACACACACGCAAGTGCTGAGCGCTTGCCTAGCAGCCTCGGCCTTGCGTGTTGTGATGCTGCTGGGCGCTGCTTGGCAGCGCGCACTCGATGCACGTCTAGCTGCAGCTGCCTAGCACTGCTGCTACACCTTGCATCGTCTCGCACGCCCCTCATGCACCAAGTCAGCACACGGCTCCTCGCAGACACCTAGCATCACACGCACCAAGCGCAGCAGCCTCGTCCCTCAGCAGCCACATGCGGGCTATGCGAGCAGCCTAGCTGGTCGAGGGATGCACATAGCTATTGTGCCTTGGTTTGCATGCTTGTGCCTCGGGATTAATTCCCGATTTTGTGTGACATCTCTAATCAATTCTAAATTAATTTTAGAATTAATTCATTGAACAAAAATGAAAATTTAACCAAATCTAACTTAAAATAAAATTTTCAAAGTGCATCTAACCAAAATAATTCCCAAGAACCATTCTTTAATTAAATTGGTTTAACTTGGTGCAACAAAAATAAGAGGACAATTACTCACTATTAATTTAAATTAATCTTGAGTTTTTGACAAAATAAAAGGGAGTTGGAAAAATGAACATAAGTTCAATAAAGATTCCAACTTTAATACTTGTGAATCCTTGAAAAATTATATCTTCCAATATGAAGATAAACCATTTTTCTATCACAAAGTTTCAAACTTTATGATTCCAATCAACCAAAAAATGATTAAATCAATAAAGTTTAACAAAAATTCATGGAATTTAGTAATATAAAGTTTCAATCACTTAACAATTAAAGATTGAATCTTTAATACTTGGAAGCCTCAAGAACAACAATTTCACACTTAATGCAATTAGTTTGCAATTATGTGAAAAAATAAAACCAAGCATTCAAGCACAAATTACTACCAAGTAATCATGCCTAAAGAGATTTAAAATTGCATATAAAATATGTATTGAATCAATTACATAACCACCATAAATATGCAATTAATTTTTAAGGTTAGAAAGACTTAAAATTTTTCGTAAAAACGAAAAAACCCTCAAAAATAGCATTTCTGGTCGTTTTTTGGCTAAAAATCGAGTTCTACAAGGGTAAAACCATTTCCAGAACACATTTTCCACCCAAAATTCACTATTTTTGGGTCAAAATCTGGGTTCGGGGCTGAAGGTAGCTTAAATACGAAGTTAAAATAGATAATACGAGCTACTAATCTAATTAGCAACTTAAACCAGAAAAATTAAGCCATAAAAATCACCTTGAAAAATATTACTCCCTCTGTCCCAGTTTACTTGCAACATTTTGACTGGACACGCTTGCCGATGCACATGTTTGACCGTTGATATCTTTTATTATATATTTATATAAGTTATAAAAAGTTTACATTAAGAAACTATACATTAAAATAGACCCAACAACATCTTACATGATTACATTTACTTTCATATAATAGTTAAAAAAAATGGTCAAAGGGAGATGTGTGAATAGTGCAAAAAGTTAAACCGTTGCAAGTAATTTGGGACGGAGGGAGTATGATTTTAAAAATAAACGAGCGTGGCTCAGATACCGCTGTTGGGGTTTGGTAAGTCCAACTTACCGCGGAAACGACCCCGACCCAAAGAACCACTCGCAATTAATAAAACCATAAAGCATAACAAATAAACATAAAAGGATAAAATCGGAATTTACGTTTGACGCGTGCTTCGCCCGACCTAATGGGCTATTACTTGAAAGCTTTAGCTCCGAAAATACCGAGCCTCCAACGGTATCCACCCACAAAGGACGAACACCAACTTTTTAGGTCCGCTACCTTGGAGTTAGCAAGGTCCGACCAAAACCCAAGTGTTAATGGAGTTTAAGAGTTTTTGCCAAAATGCAATGCTCTTTCTAACTCCCACTCAAGCAAAGAATTCTCAAGCCATGCTATGGCTATTTATAAGGAAGGATAGCTTGTGAATTCAACTCATCTTTCAATGTGGGACTTTTTCACAAAAAGATCCCACATGGAAAGATTGATGAATTCAATCCTTAGTTAAATAAACCAAGGAATAAGTAACAAGTGTCACATGGTTAGGTGAGGACCACTTTCTCACTTGGTCCCCAAGGCAATTCACATGCAATGTGAACTAACCATGTGTCACCCAACCTTGAGCCCCAAGTTGGGTTCGGTTGGGCTATTTTATTTTGGCCCGTGTCCATCACCCATCGCCCCGGGTCCACGGCCCTTGACATATGTGTCGCCAACTCGCCATCATGGCACGCTGCCACGTGGCGCTTTGCCATGTGTGTTGCCACGTGGAACACACCTATTGGGCGCGCTTTCCTAGCCTTTCACGTGGCTAGGATTTTACTTGTTACTTAAAGCATTTTCCCGTCTCGCCAAATCCTAAATTTTGGCTCGACATGGGAGATTCTCTTACGCTCGGTTTCGACACTCCAAGCTCGAATTTCCGTCATCTAAATGTTTAACACTCGGGCGACGAATTAATTTCTTCCGAATTAATTCGTCGAGTTGGTTCGTATATTTTCTAGGGTGTGACCCGAAGGGTTTAGTCAAGATTAAGCTGTAATATTAATTATACATTAATATTACTGATCGGAAGCGGCCTCCACCCAGGCATTTCGATCACTTGACCTTACTGAATATATTAGCTTTCTAATAATTCTGAACCCGCTATCAGAATAATACACTTGTTCGAAGGACATCATTCCTTTCAGATTGCATGTTAGTCAGAAAGCACACATGAATACGAGAAGAATAAAGTATAAGCCTATTATCAGGGCAGGTTTAATCTCTTTTAGGTTAGATTCATCCTCGAACTTCTAGTCATGGTTCCAGACCTATTGAAGTTAACGATCTCATGGATCGTTAAGGGGTGTAACCTTCACCCTGTGAACGGTTTACAAGTTCCTAAAACTTGTTTGCGACTCTTTTGCTCTAGCTTCCTTTCCTTTGGACGCCACTATGCTTAAGTGTATGATCACAGTGGGGTTCAAGTTTGGGATAATGCTT
The DNA here is from genome assembly GCF_948465745.1 of Chenopodium album. Lineage (NCBI taxonomy): Eukaryota > Viridiplantae > Streptophyta > Magnoliopsida > Caryophyllales > Amaranthaceae > Chenopodium > Chenopodium album. The sequence continues at coordinate 65,074,093 of NC_137835.1, forward strand.
GAAATATTCCCTACACTAATAGATCCAAGGTGGAGGGTGAAAATTGTCTATGTGTATCGAGAAGGGAATAGAGCGGCGGATTGGTTGGCCAACCGCGGAGTTGTTCAAGACTCTTAAAGTGAAAATTTTAGTGACATTCCGGTTGAGTTAGGTTGTATTTTAGAGGAGGATACTAGAGGTGTAGCGTATCCACGCTTTGTCCCTCCGTAGGTAGTATTATTTTTGAGTTGCTTTATTGTTGTTTTTACTTTTGTCATTTTATTCTGGTTGGAAATTTTCCTCGCGTGAATAAAAAAAACATTTAGATACTAATCTATAAAGAAAATCGTCATCAAATTGGATCTTGTTTGATTCGTCTCATTATGTGCTTTTCAAATATATAATTTTCATAATTTTTTTAGTACACAATTAACGATATTTAACAATAAGTAAATGATAATTAAAAGTAAACGGCCAAGATTCCTCTCCTCCTCTCTTCTAGGGTTTCTCCAAAATCTTGGCCGTTTAGGCAGGAAATAGTCTAATTTCTTCGGAAATTAGACTATTTCCGACCCTTTTCCTTTAATTTTATTTATTTTTGCAATTTGAATTTCAATAAATCTACACAAGTAGTGTAGATATTCGTCCGTCTCCCTATGGTGGAGTCGTTAGTTTTCGTCAGTTTAGTTGTTTGTTTTTGTTTAGGGTTTGTTTGTGTGTTAGGGTTCATCAAAAAAGTAATTATCTTTTGCCCTATTGTTAGTTCTTTGGTAAAGATTTGTTCGGGATCGCAACGGTTGTCGAATTTTCAAATGCGTTTAGGCGAATCAGATGAGAATCATCCTTACGGCTACAACAAATCGTTAGACCGTCTCTCCAAAAAGGCTGTATATTCCAGCGATGTGTGCGAGAGATGTACCATAATGCAAGATCTTTTCAACGATCGTAGCTCTGATGAAGGAAAACCTAATTTGATTCAATTTTATGTATTTGTTAATTTAGATTTCATTTGTAGATGTCGGATGGCTTTTTATTAATGAATTGATTTGTTTCAAAAAAAAGAAGGTATTATCTCCATTTTATATTATTTGTAAAGATTAGACATTTTATAATCACACTTTATGTCAAATCATTGCAAATAAAATGAAACGGAAATAGTAATAAATATCTAAAACACATTGAAGAGAATAAGTCCTAAATTATTCGATCGCTTAACTCATGTTTTATAATCGTATTCTTAGAGCATGGTTGGTAAGAAATTTTTTAGGTTAACTCATGTTTTAAAGTTCTTAATTTAATCGTATTCTAAGAGCATGTTTGGTAAAAAAAAAATTAGGTTGGAAACAAATTCAACTAAATTATACCGTTATTAGGTGTTTGGTTGGAAGACTTGGGTAACAATTACCATTACATAAGGGTAATTGTTTCCACTCATTTGTTACATCTCTAAAACCTAAGGTAATAATTACCCTTTCCTTAAAAAAAAACTATTAATTACCCTTACTTTTCTCAAACAAAAATTAACGAAGATATATAGGTTTAACTGATTCCTTTCTATCATATCATTAAATCAAACAAATGAAAAAGGTAAGAGTTGAATGATTTAAAAAAAACTGTCCGCAGTAATCCCACCTTTTAGGCGTCCACCTAAAATGAACCCACCTTTGTGTTTTATTTTTAAATAATTCGACCTTTTTACTAAATCCACTCAAATGGTCCCAAGTGACATGTATTTGACTGAGTAGATATTTTTTTATTCAATTTAATTTACACGTGTCACCATGTGATTGGTAAAAAAAATAAGTTTTATTTCTAATTTTATTTAAAGAAATAATTATTAGTAATTAACTATTTTTAACTTATTTCTCAAAAAAAAAAAATAAAAAAAAATTAAGCAAACCCTAGCCCCACCACGACTTTAGCCACCTCCCCGCTCCTACCATCGACAGAGAGCCGCCAGCCCCACCGCGACCAGATCCCAGCTCCTCTAGCCGTTCGCCGACCCTCCTCTACCCCCTTCCATCGCCACTAAACCACCACAACCATTATTGAAATCAAAGTGTGGGAAGGGGAGAAGGGTCGAACTCGAGGCTTGGAAAGGAGATGGGGGCCGCATTCGGGGCATAGGGAAAGGGAAATTGCCAGAAAAGGGATGGGGAAGGGGAGGGAAGTTGGGATCGGGACGGAAAAGGGCTTTTCGAGGGTTGGGGGATAGATTTATGGTTGCCAGTGCTTATCCGAAACCATGCTTGTTGGGTTTTCGTGGAGGAGGGAGAAAGGTTGGTGGTTCAGGGGAGAGGGATTGGGAGCGACTAGAGCCACGTGATTGGTCACCAGCGTTAGGATTGGGTTCTAGTGGCCAGAGCCGTGGAGCAAGGAACTTAAGCGGTGGCTTGGGCAGTTGGTGTGTGGTTTTTAAAATATTAATATTTTTTATTTTATTTTTTCTTTTAAATAAATTAATTTTTTTGTTTAAAATTAACTTAATTTTATTTTTATTTTTTTGACCAGTCATAGGTCACCACATGTCAAGTAACTTGTTATACCATTTTGAGCGGATTGAGTATAAAGGTCGGATTATTTAAAAATAATTCAAAGATGAGAATATTTTTAGAGGACATCCCAGAAGTGGGATTATTTCGGACAATTTTTCCAATGATTTATTTCCTTCCTCTTAATTGTTTATTATCCACTCCATTTTCGTTGTACCAAACAGGTAAACACCCCCTTACAGCTAGGAATGACAACAGATCAGATTCGGGTTGGATGTGGCTAAATCCGAATCCGATCCGTTTAGTAAACGGACCCTGGACTCGGATCTGAATCCGAGTCCGAATCCGAAAAATCCGAGTCCGAATCCGATCCGACTCATAATTTTTGGATCTGAATCCGGTCCGTTTATACGGACCGGAAAAAAATCCGAATATTTTTTATTTTTTATTTTACTTTTGTAATGTAATATACCAATAATTACTTATATTGTCATATCAAGTAAAGTTTAAACACAACATATTTACTATTAAAAATAAATAAATAAATAACATATTTAAATTATGAACTAAGTTACATATGAACATTTTGCTACAAAACAAGCAAACAATTGTTCCAAGTTATAAAACATATGCTCATACTCTCGGATTCAGACTCGAATCGGACTCCGTCGGACTTTGCGTAAGGTCCAAGTCCGATCCGCATCCTATTCGGATTCGGATCTATTTTATCGGACTCGGATTCAGACTAATTTTAAACGAATTCGGATCGGATTTTTTCAATCGGATTCGAATCGAACTCGTATTAAATTGCCATCCCTACTTACAGCCTGTTATCTTCAGCTTAATTTCAGTTCAATTTCTAATTTTCTTTTCACATGAATAATTCATTTTAGCTCTATTCAATTGAGTTCAGTTCAATTCAGCTCCAATCTTAAATTGAGTTTAGTTCAGCTCAATTCAGTAAATCAGACACTGATCTGATCTAGCTTCCCTACACTACTCGTAATTTCGTAAAGTCGTAAGGTTTTTTTTTTTTTAAAAAAAAAAAACAAATTCTTTAGGGTTCGTTTGGCATCGTTGTGGTTTTCTGTTTTTTGGTTTTTTGGTTTTCAAACTCATATGATATATATCATATAATAAAACAAAAATTAGACAAATACATTAAAATCATGATAATATTGAAAACTGACAACAAAAAATTGAAAACACCTTTTTCTTGTTTCTTGTTTTTGATTTTTTGTTTTCAAAAAAACAGAAAACTAAAAACAAAAAACAATGCCAAACACACCCTTAGATTTTACATCAAAATTCGAAAAACTCAAACAAAACACTTTTCAGTTCTCACTGAACATATCAACTCTTCCCTCCCAAAACCCCAACTTACCAGACCACCACTTACGCAATTCGTCGAAACAAGGCGCAACCATGTATGGTGGCGGTAAGTTCACTTTTTCTCTCTCTTTCCTTTGCACTCCGCCCTAATTTACTTCAATTTCTCCATCATTTATGCACTACTTCTTTAAATCGTTAATTTTCATGGAATTTTTTCATTATTTGCTAGGGTTTTGGGGTTTATGATTTTATGTTAACGGCTGAATTGGAAGTTGATAAATGCAATTGTACATTGTTTCTGCATTTCTAGGGCAAATTGTTGGGATAGTTACTTATGTTGATAGTTCTATGTTGTTCTTTTCAATTGGTTGCAGGATCAAATTTTTTTAAGTAAAGTTCAAAAATTTTGTCACATTGTTGAATTTTATGTATTAGCTAGTGATAATTTGCTATTATTTGATAAAATTTGATTTTAGAAATACAATTGTATTATAGTTGTATCAGAACGATCCCTGTAAATTGAATGAACCCATCTTTGTTGAAATTCAAACTTGCCATGAACTTCCTGGTTTCACTTCATTTCACTTTTATTTTATTTTATTATTTTAAGTTATTTATGATAAAGTTGAATGCTTTTAACAGTTAGTCACAAGAAGAATTTCGTCGATGATTGGCGTATATGTCTTAATAAATACTACGTATGAATTAGATTTGTATGGTTCTTGTTTAAATTCAACTGCAAATTAGCTGTAGCTGTACAGGACTTGAGAACATCCGTTTTATCGAATGAAACCATTATATTTATCATAAAATTTAAAACTTGGGCTTCTTTGTCTATGTTTACCCGTCTTTTCATTCATAATAGAGTTGGATTCTTTTAGTTTATAAAAAAGGAATTTTGTCGATGATTGAAATATTCTGCCTTTTTTTGGAGGGCGGGTTTGGAGGTGGTTTTCAAATAACTTTATTGCAGATTAAATTTGATTTTTTTCAATGATGCGTAGTTTCTTATCCTTTTATGTTTATATCTGCAAAATAGATGAAGTATCAGCAATTGTGATAGACATGGGGTCTCACACCTGCAAGGCAGGCTATGCTGGTGAAGATGCTCCCAAGGCTGTCTTTCCTTCTGTAAGTGCTTCATCATATTCTTCATTCTGATTTAAATGCTTCTTGTTCCCTTGTTTTTCATTATTCCAGTAAATGTTAAGGTTTTTTGGTACTGCTTTTGGTAGCTTTTCTTGATTTAAGAATACTTGATATTTTATCCTTTAATTCTAACTAATATAAATCAATAAGTTTTTGGTTTAGGACGTTGTTGCAAAATAAATATAGTTAGGGAATGGTGAGAGTAGTTTAACTAAAAAGTTGGTTAATGGTGATGGCTTTTTCAAATCACATCATAAAATTTTGGAACTTCTTTACCGTTCCATCATGAATCTTTAGAGCCTTATTTTAGGCTATTGGACAACATTCACAACTCTTGTAAAATGATCTGACAGAACTTTTCCTTGTCACTCGCTCAACTACTCCTACAGCGGCTATTGGAGTATAGGACATAGGAGCTCTATGATGGTGAACTAGGTTTCAATTTACCCTCTTTAGTCCTATCATATATGATGCTAGCATTGTTGGAATTGAAGGATTTTTCAAGTCTAATACTAGGAAAAATTAAACAAAACAATGGTGAATTGAAATTGGTTAGTTGTGTCAATTAGGGACTACTAATGTTTGATTTCAGCGCAAATAGGGTACTCAATTGTATTTGCCAATTCTTTACCTTAAGTTTACACACTGATCTCACAGACACTTTAGTTGAGAGGTTAGAGTTACATGATCTTATTCACAAAGAAAGAAATAGAAGAAAAGGAAGAAGATGAATGAACAATGTTGTGTGTATTACTCATGGAGAGTCATTGAGTACATATTGAAGAAGATGGTTTATGTAGCAGCTAGGAGATGCCAAAATTCATGAGATATCAATGCCATTAAGAGAAATCAATTTGAGAAAATAGAGTTTGAAACCCCCTTATTAACAGGAAATCAATCTTGAAATTACATTTAATTTTATAAAAGCCAAAAGGTCAAACTTATTTTAGATTGACAAGGTAGCTGTTACAAAAGGAATCAAAGAGAAGAAAATTAGGTTTTTTTTTCCCAGACTATTGCTGCTTAAATTTGCGCCTTATTGGGCAGCTTTGTTCTGGTCTGGCAAACTTGTAACCAACATCTTTCCTTTGCCATTTTGTCAACGTCAAAGCTTGCCTTATCGGTCAGCTTTCCCCTTGGAGTTTGGCAAAGCTCATTTTCAGGTTTTATTAAACTTTGTACCAACATGCATATCCTCAAGGCCCCTATTTGTAATTAACATAGTGTTATAGGCTAAATATTTTGTTTATCAGTGCTTATGCCAAGTGAAGATCTCAAAATGGAATTCCTCATGCACATCTGCATGGATTTGTTCAGTTATTATTTCCCCTATTAGTCTGTGTAAAACTGTAAATTGTATGAGAGTTGTCATTATCTTTAGTTGATATTCCATTATACAAAAAGAATCTGGCGTCTGGTTATCTTTTGTTGATATTGGGCTCTTTGCAATTGTTGTACAGATTTTATGTTCTTCCCAGTGCATGATAAAACTTGGTCATTGGTTTATTCTTCTCATGAGTTATGGTCAATTGGTCATGTCTTTTAATGGACGATTTTCTTCTACAAGTCCTTATTTATGCATTAAGGAATTAGAGTATTATTGTTTTGGTGACGAAGTAACAGTAATGATGACGTTCATGATTGTGCATCTTAGTTGTCTCTTTGTTATTAAGTGTAGTGGTTCAATTATCTAAATTTCTCCTCTTTCTTTTCATTAATGTTATCAAGGTGGTTGGAGCAGTTGATCAAATGGAGGTTGATGTTCCTGATAACCCTGAAAAGAATCTGGGTTCAGCTCCTGATTCAAACAGTACTGTGAAAACCTTTGAATCTGAGAAAGAAAAGAGTAAACGCAAATTTTATGTTGGATCGCAATCCTTGGGATTTCGTCGTGATAATATGGAGGCAAGTGACTGATGTAATTCTTCCTTTATAGATCTCATAATTTTGTGATTGTGGAGAATATAATTGAGTGTAGGCTGCAAGATTACCTGAACAAGGGATAAATATTGAAAGATAAACACTTTGCTGCTTTCTTACTTGTTATAAAATAAATTCTAATGTAGCAGAAGGAACATTGTGGTTAATGTATCATATTAAAAAATGAATCATACATTTCTTGAATTATTTATTTATTTATTTTTTTATCTTATGGTATCTTGTATCCTACTCTATCAGGTCTTATCTCCCTTTAAAGATGGAGTGATCGCAGACTGGGATATTGTTGACAGCATATTGGACCACGGTTTCAGGTGATTGGAATGTTTTAAATCTTTTAATTCCTTGGTTCCTAATATGAAAGGAGTGGACAATATACTAACGTTGAAAGTGATGATAGTAATAATGCTCTGGGAATTTAGTTTTGTGTCTTCAAAAATGTTCACTATTGTATTTTCTGGCTCAGTTTCTATTGAAAGAGCTTTATATGAATTTCGACTATTGATTGAGGTTGTAGGAGAGTTGCCAGTCACTTTCTTTGTTAGTTTTGTGTAGATGATCACCCAAGGTCTTAATATATAAAGCAGTAGACAAATTTCGTATATAAAGTCTTTTCTCATCTTGCTTGAAGCAAATTAAGCCTTGATTCCAAAAGCTTAAAGATTGGTCTAGGTTAATCGCACTATTTAATAGTATCATGGTGCAATTTCTTGCAAGTTACTTGATCATTCAAGAATTACAGTGGATCTTTGCGATGCAAAGAACCTTACATGAGGTACTAGTGATTGATCTTTTTATGTAGGTGATTGGGAAGTCCCTAACATCCCTTGGCAATAGATTTTTTGCCATTGATCTTTTTTATATAGGTAAACCTTAGGATTTTTTTTGATTAGAACCTTGGGATGTCTTAGAGCATGTATGTAAACAAAATTCATTATTTCACTCGGCCAATTATATTCAATAAATAGTTCTACTAAAAGCCTTGTTATGTATTTATTTGTAACAGAAATTTTGTAAGGAGCAAATTTAGCTAGGGTTGTTAGTGATGTATCAACTCACCAAGACAAATTAAAATCCTTATAGGAATAATAATTAAAAAAAAGGCTCTGTTTGGTTTTATTTTTTAGTCTGAAGTTATTTAATTTGAAATTATGTGAAAGTATTTGATTTGAACTTATCTTGTCTCTTGTCTTAAAATAAAAATTATTTTTTCTCCGAGATTGCCATACTTGTTTGTGATTATTGGCCTGTTTGTTTTATCTTATTATAAATTATCTTATCTTATATAAGACAAAATAGATAAAATTAAGTTCATACAAAATAAGTTCTGGCCTAAATTATTTCAGTGCTGATAAGTTAAGCCAAGATAATATTAGTTCAGATATTAAATAAAATAATATAAGTTCAGACAAAATCAGATGAACAAAGAGCCTTTGCCTAAATTTTTCTCTCTTGCTGTTTCAATATTGCGATCCTTAAATTTCTCTGTATCTGTAAATTTAGTGCTTTAGTGATTTACTTCCTATGTTTATATTCTTGACTGCTTGAGTTTCAAAAATATTAATGTAAATATATTCAGTGTTATTGTTTTAACCCATGTAACTATATTAATAGGAAAAAAAATTAGCTGTATATAGTTTATAATCTAGATCTTTATCCTCTTTTTAAGCCTCTTCAACTGTGTGATCCTTGCCTAATTTATTTCCTAGTTAAGCTTTGTATTTATACAAGACATATTGTAATCTATTTGATATCACTTGTAGGGAATGTCTACTGATTGATCCAAAAGAGCATCCGATGTTACTTGCAGAGCCATCTGCAAATAATCAACAGCAAAGAGAAAGGTGAGCTTGAGCTATGTATGGACTTAGTGTTTAGAGATTGTAATAATAGTGATTTGGTTGCAAGGACATCTTATGTAGAGATCCTGCTGAATGGAGACAAAGTGTCTGATAAGTGACATATTACCCCTTCCATCCATGTGAAGAATTGCATGTTTGCTTTATTGGTCAAGTTTTTCTCTTTTTGTCTTTTATATGTTGATCAATGTGCATAGCTTCTAAATTTACAGCAGGTCCTCAGCTCCAGTTCACAGCTAGTAGTATGTTCTTTTGTTTTAACATTCATCTAGATATACTGTTAACTTATTTGTAATTGGAAGAATGCTTTTTGCTTATTTACTTCTAAAGAGGATATTTATTTTATTCATCTAGATGTGAGGTTTTAGGAGGATTTTGTTGTGCGCCATGTATGCTGTATTTGTAATAGAAAGTAGGCGTGAAAATAGGTGTTGGGCAAATTTTAGATGGAGAATGTGGCCTCTTACTTTTTTATTATTATTATTATTATTATTATTGTTATTGTTATTGTTATTATTGTTATTATTTATTATTATTATTATTATTATTATTATTATTATTATTATTATTATTATTATTATTGAAGCCGAGATACAATCTGGGCCCCCATTTCTCTAGCTATAGAAAAGCCGATACTAGTAAAGATATGAGCTGCATCACGCGCCCCAATGTCCTGAGTCTTCGAGAACCTCTGGATCCGCTTCAGCAATGCAACGGCCTCCTTTTCTAACTTCCCAAGAGAAGAGAAAGAGAAAGGAAGGAAGCCATATCCAATCGCTCGACAACTGGATTCGTACTTGACCCGCTTCCGATTGGCCGCATCAGTCACTACCCGTCCAGGAACAAAGTCAGGTAGTCCAGACTGTGTTAATAGAGAAGACCCTGTCAAGTCAACACAGACATCGCAACCACGATCCCATGAATAAAGTAACACATCTGCAGGTCTGAGAGCTTCGTCGTTCCCTCCAGACAACCCAATGTCCACTTGTTTCCTAGCTGAAATCCCTGACCGATAGCAAACATCAACAAGGGTATCCCAAACAATATTATGCCGATGTTTAATGCCCACAATACCAGCACAAGACACCGCGTGATCACCGAACAGAAAAAACCCTTGAACAAGAAGAGCACGGCTTCGTGATAGAAAACAATGGAACACCCAATCAGTAGCACAACACACAGCGATAAGTCTTGACGTCATTGTCTGACCCAACCCTGAAATAGGGATCGCCTGAAGCCAAGCAGAGGTGTGATCTCCGTGCTGAGATTTACATAATGCTGATAGTCGAGGAGTTAAAGAATAAACAGATTCTGCAAAAGAGGTAACCTTTGTGAAATATATATCTGCCAATTTCTTCATGAGTATAGGGGCAGCGACCTCACTAGGATTACTCAAAATGTCAGACTCCACTGTTCCATTAAACAGACCCAACGCATCCGCTAAGGCTCGTCCAAGACCAACGATGCCAGCATGCCGAAGAAGTTGTGTCTGCAACTCAGCAGACTGCAACCGAGAAGCAAGAAAAGCATAGTGACGAACATCACTTGTGGAATAAAGCCCTCCAAACGCAAATGGTAAGATGGCAAACCGCCACTGCCAGTCGCCAAACCCAGGCCCCGAAGCAGTAACTATACGCTCCAAGGAAGATCGAAGAGCCCCGTCGAAAGTGCGCTCAGCCGCCTCAAAACTACTAGGAGGACAAGTACGCAATGCAAAGTAGAGTTTAGAAATTACGGTACATGCCGTAAGTAACAGCAGCTCACACTTAGGATCATCTAGCATAGCAACCTTATCCATAAAGGCAATGGTCTTGGTCACCCTCTGCATCACAAGCTCACCACTAAAACAAGAATCGGAACTAGCGGGACCACCAAGCAATTTAACACCATGCAAAGGTCGAGCAATATTAGGTGGAAAGACACCCACAAGCCTGCTTCGAGGGTCTCTGTAGGCCTTTTTCCACGTTAAGACGTAACTCGGAACGAGGCCCTTCCTCCATAAGCAACTGTAAAACCTTCCCCACCACCGTGTCACCAACAATAGTGCCGTCATCCAAATACCAAGCTTGAAGACATACATCAAAAGTCTCTTTGATTTTACACACCAGGGGATGTAAAACCAAAGCAAAAAGCCAAGGACCAAGGGGATCACCCTGCTGCACCCCTTGAGACGACCATAAGGTTTGGTCCCCATAATATAATCTGGCTGGATTAGAATAGCAGAATTTAACCCATCGCGAAATGCTCAGACAACGGTGACGTACTTCTCTTAACATGACCGAACGATCAATTAGATTGAAGGCGTTTTGAAAATCCACCAACAACATAGAAAGACCCACATCTGAACCACGATCCTCAATCAACCGATTCACTGTATGAAGAATTGCCTCACCACCTAAAGAGACCCCAACACCAAATTAAAGACCATCAAAGTAACTCCCTAAAGATTGGCCAACCATAACAACACCCACCTTCGAAACTAGACGATGCCAAACCGTACCCACAATAATAGGACGAATACCACCACCGGGCTTGACAAGTGGTGTAAGAGGAGCACTAGCAATATACTCTCCTAATTCCATAGGACATCTTCCAGCGAGATTGACCACCCAGGTAATAAAGTCAACCAACTCATCTGAGACTCCACAGTTGCACCACTCAAGCAATCCATAAGATGTTGAGCACGTAAACCATTCCTACCACATGATGTGCCACGAGGAAAACAGTTAATTCGATCTAAAACAACAACATAAGTCGTAACGAGATGAAGGTGATCAAGAGGTATATCAGACTAGGATGGAGCTGGAGACGAAGGGTGCTTTGACTGTAAATCTGCAAGAGTGGTGTCATTATATGGAGCAACGGCTGAAGAAGAAAGAACCCGAACTGCAGCGGTGTAATGGCCATCGCTAATCTTCCTACGACACTGCTTAATATTACGCTCTTCCAAATCGAGATCCTCATCATCAACCACCAACAAAGAAGGAGAATTCTTTGCCAAAATTTCCCTCACAAGCTGCAAATTACCACCCGCTACACTCCAAGAACAAATAGCACGGGAAATACTCTCTTCCTGATGCCGACGTCTTACCGAAGACCAAGACTCACGACTGCTCCACGGGTGATAGATTTTAAGGATGCAAAGAGGTAACACCAACAAATAGACCCAATTAGAAATGTCATCAGGCTTAGAGATCACCTTATCAAGAGCACCTTTCAGAACCCGAGAAAACCCCAAACGACACTTGGGAGGAATAGGCTTAACAGAGCGAAACCCCTTAGAGAATAAACAATCAAGGAGAGCCACATTAAAACCATCGCTATGATCTCGAGCCAAACCATCCACATGTCTAAGTTTGACCAGGAGAAGAAGGAGTTTGCGGCTTGGTTAAATTATGAAGCACAAAACGAACAATACCATCTCCACATGTCTAACTCGACACATCCTCACCCCTACCATGATGACACTTAGAACGAATAGTGTGCGTTTTGAAGCAAACTCCACATAACCAAATCCCAATACGCCTAAAAGTAACTTCCGCCTCAGTATAAACAACCAAGTTAGAAGTAAGAGAATGTCGGGTAATATCTCGCGCACCGATACAACAATGACGATCACTAAGATGCCTAATTAGAGACCGTCGAGTAAGGCCATTGCCACTCCCATCTTGACAACCACTAAGACCCACAAAGGGACAATGAAACTTCATAGTGGCAGTCGACATAGCTGCACACAAACATGCACCACCCAAAACTACCCAAGTCGCAAGAAACACCAACAAAGCCGATACGAGACAAAAACTACCAAATACAGCGAACAAACATACGCTGCAAATAACCTCCAAAGAGACCAGAGAACGACTTTGAAACTACCACTTAAACCCCTATATAGCTGCCTGAAAAATGCACCCAAATAACACCAAAAACACCACCCAAAACGCACCAGAACAACTGGCCAAACATTTACCAGAAAAACCAGACTTAAACATACTTGAAAACTGACCTTAAAAACGCCAGAAAATGCACTAGAAACAGACAGAAAACTGCACCCAAGAGCTGCCGAAACAGCACCAGAAAGTTCCGCAAAACACAGCCAAAAACACACGCAGAAACAGCCTGAAATTCGCCTCAAATTTGACCAGAATTTTGCCTGAAAACAGCCCGCAAATAGCCCCAGAAACCTGCCTCAAAAATGCCCGGAAACAACCCCGAAAATGCTCGAAAAACGTGCCTCAACTTCACCAGAAATTGGAACAAACCAGCAGCAAAACGCCAGACAGAACCTTCGCTTGAGAAGCTGCCTTCAAGCCGCCAAAAAACCGCCCCAGTACCACCTGATATTCAGCCAAAAACTCCACCTAAAACACGAGCCAAAAACTGCCTAAAGACGACCAACAACGAGCCAGAAACAAGGGCAAATTTTTGCCTGAAACACGACCAGAAACGCTCCCAGAAACAGCCCGAAAACAACCAGATTATGCCTGAAAACAACCCAAAAACCCAGCAACAAACGAAGACAATCTGCGGGAAAAACCGACGCCGGAATACCACCAAAATCCGCCTAAAAACAGCCACTAAAATGCTCTAAAAACACCCTTAAAACTGCCCGATCCCACCAGGAAAACGCCCAAAAAAAAGCCCAAAAGTCGCCTGAATCCACCGGACCGATTGCACACTACCACCGAGAATTTGAAGCCGCCCGGAATATCTGCCGGAAAGTTGACGTGGAACTCTACCCAACCCTAACCTAATCGCACAAAAACGAGAGAGTTATTAATATTATTGTTGTTTATTATTATTATTATTATTGTTGTTGTTGTTGTTATTATATCTCGCACACCGATACAACAATTATAACAATGACGATCACTAAGATGCCTGATTAGAGAACGTCGAGTAAGGCCATTTCCACTTCCATCTTCACAACCACTAAGACCCACAAAGAGACAATGAAACTTCACAACGGTACCCGACATGGCTACACACAACCAACAACAATTTCCGCTGCGTAAATAGCACCCAAAAGCACAAGAAAACCAGCCAAATAACTGCACCCAAATGGCCCAAAAACCTACCAGAAAACTGCCCCAAAATGCACAAGAAAATGCACCAGAATCGTCCCAAGCTTGTAACAAAACTGCACCAAAATAGACTCTCCAGAACTGATCAAAAGCTGCACCAAAAACACTCCGAAATGCTGAGATAGAAGCCTGAAAAGTCGCTGGGAAACCAAGCTTGAAACTTGCTGTAAATGGTTGCGGAATAAGCTTGAAAAATACACCTGAACCACCCCAAAACTGGACCACAACCGACCAGAAAACCGACTAAAAAAAACTGCACCCAAATAGAACCTAAACGGACCACCAAACTGAACCCACAACGGAACACTAAACTGCACCAAACTGATCAGAAAACAGCTCCTAAAACGCACAAAAAACTGCCAAAACCAGACCACAAACAACACCAAAACTGACCTTAAGCGCCATATTAAAAACCCGATTTTGTTATCTCATAATGGACGCCGGAAAATCTGATTTAAATCGCCTGAGAACCGGCAGAAAGAACCAGAAATTGGACGCGAAAAAAGCACGAGAAGCAGCCTGAAAAGCGCCATATATTTATTTATTTATTTTTATCTTGTTCTTAATTGGGGAGGGGCGCTAAGTGCTATGAAAGTGTGTAAGCTAATCTGGGACAGACAGAAAAGGAAAGCATATAAACTGATGCTTTGATGCGGAGTAGCAATTATGTAAGCAGCCATAAAGAAGTCTGATACAACCAGTCAGGCTGCCATATGCTTCATCCTTAGCACATTATAAGTCAGGATTTTATGGCTTCACTGAGTCTAGGAAGTTCATTCACAAATATGCTTGGCGTAAATCAAGAAAAAGGGTATGTTATATTGTCAAGGCCACCTCTAAAGTTTTATTGATGCTGGAAACTTAGGCAGCGAAGATAATTTTCCTCAAATGTATCAGTTTCGGCTTCCATTTTCGTAAACTTCCAATTCTGTTTGACCTAATGTCATAAACAGTGTGAACAGTCACCTAAGTCCTTCCAGTTCCTTTGTCAATTAAACCATGCAAATTTCTTACCTTAGAGTACATCTCTTTTGTTATACCCTAGCCAATTTAACAGCATAATGCTTAACAGCAGCAAATAAGGTCATACTAAAAAGAAAAAGTTTGTGTCTTCATGTACTTGTTCATAAAATTTTGCATTTACCTCTCCACTTGTTAATTCTATCTATGCTTCTGAGCCTCCTTTACAGGGAACCTCCTAGTGAGCCTAGTTTATGATGCTGCACAATTGTGGCGTATCACAATAGCTTGTCTCGTTCTTGAACTTTATCATCAATTAACTTATACTAAAAGCGAACCTAAAGTGAAACTTGTCATGATGTCATAAAAAAAATTTCCCGCCTTTTTTTTTTTGCCCAATTTTAATGACTTCCATCTACTGAGTACCATAATACTTATTTCCATTTTGACAACACAGGTAAACCAATCCTACTCAATTAATTTTTTATTATATTTTAACATATATTTTATATACTAGGAATCTTTTAGTTTTTTTTTTGAAACAAGGAATCTTTTAGCTACAAATATACTAATATAGATTAAAATAAAGGTATTGAAATATATCATTATCCAAGATTATTATAAAATTATTAATTTTTTTTCCTCCCAACTTAAAATTTATTTTAATTAAAAATAGGAAAAATAATTTTGGTAGGATACTTTGAATAAATCTTAAAATTATACATAACGTTTATAAGAATAACTGAACAAAATCATTTGATTATTTTGGAGATAAAACTTCAAAAGGTTCTTTATCATTCCAAGCAAGACTGTTCTTCCTGTAGCAAGGACAAAGAAATTTACCTTTGGGGCTTTGCCCCTTGAGTGCCCAAATTACCTTCCACTTTCAAAGACCTTTATTATAGGCTCTACTAACTGCTTCACATATGTAGTAAAAGGATTGTAAATGCATCGATGTCAGTTCTCTCTGCAGTGAGATGGCTTTTATGGCTGGGAAGTTGAGCCCATCTTCCAATTATGCAGCAATCTTGTTTTAATTTCATGGTTGTCATTCTTAGGTTGTGAAAAATAATTAAGGTTGTTTTCTTTTGACTATTGGAGGACAATTTAGCTTATAAGGGTTTTATTTTTAAATATATATATTGTGTAAGATAATACTTTCTAGTTTACAGTGGATCAATCACTGCTACCATCACTCGCACTGTCATTAATTCATTATTGTCATTGTCGTTTCTGTAACCACTACCAAAAAATCTTTCATTATAACCACTCTTATTTGTCATTAATCTCATAATTATACTTTGTATAAAAGTAGTGTTTCTATTATTATGGCATGATATATTTCCTGCTTGATTTCACTCTTTTCAGTCAGTTTTCACTGGTTTTAAAGTCATGATATCTCTTTCAAAATGTTGTGTGGGTTTTGAGAAAAGAGTCTCCCTGGCTTCTTTTTTGTTAGTGGTAAAGTTGTGTATATTTTGACCTCCCAAGACCTTACCATTGGCAGTATCACAGATTCACAGGATCCATGTTTGATTTTCTTTGTTCTCTATGAGTGCAATAGAGCTTCTCTTTGCATTTGTAAAGATTTAGTGAAAAACTTAGAATGCTTGTGACAAGCATGATGTTATCTGTTTCTACTTTATTTGGACTAACTCATTTTTTGATATACAACATGGCACAAGGATTGTATGAGTTGTGTTTTATAGAGTGTCAAATTCTAACAAGTTGTGCATTTAACAGGGCAGCAGAGCTGATGTTTGAAAAGTACAAAGTTCCAGCTTTATTTTTGGCCAAGAATGCAGTATGCCTTTTTCCTCTTAGTACACCTGAATTTTATCATTTAAAATCTGCCATGTTTATTTGGGTTCTTTGATGTATTGATTTATCTTCATTGCCAGGTTCTTACCTCATTTGCATCAGGACGAGCAACCTCTCTAGTAGTTGACAGGTAGGAGTTTGGGAGTAGCTACAGTTAAAGTATTATTGTAGCTCCTCTGATTTTGTAAAGATGATTTCTTGTTATAAGACTTTTGTTCATACTGTAGTGCATCTTATAACTGCTAACTGCTGACCTTTACAGTGGGGGAGGCTCAACCACTGTTGCCCCAGTGCATGATGGTTATGTCCTTCAAAAGGTAAATCTTGTCAGTTTGAGCATAGTTGATTTCCTTGACTGTTGGTTAAGGTACTAAGAACTTTTAGCATGATTTCAACTACGGGTATATGGTGAAGACTATATCTTTAATTGTTTGTGCTTGTTGTGTGGATCTAAGTAGAAATGGAAATCGAAGAAACACTATGGCCCAGTTTGGTTTTTTAACACTTTCAAAGAAAATTAAGTTTTTATAGAAAACACATTTTGAAGGAAAACCACAGTTGCAAATTAATTTTCCTTTGTTTGTTTCCATGAAGAAAAGTTATAGAAATTTAAAATAGGGGTGGGAATGTGAGGATGGAGGAGAGGAAAGTAAAAAAGGAGGTAAGGAGGAGGGATGGAAAATGTAGCTTTCCTTGTTTTATAAAGGAAAATGTTTTCCTTCATTAAGGATGCAATTTTCTACTATTGGAAACATTGTTTTCCACCTCTTCACAAACCAAACAAAGGAAAATGAGAAAAAAATGGGAAAATTATTTTCCATGAAAACATTTTACATCAAACCAAGCGGGGCCTATATGGGAAGCCATAAAGTTAGTAATTCAAAAACTGAATTAAACTGCTAAATACGCTGTTAGACAAAAGGTTTGGTTTGACTCAAACAAAAATTATGAAGGGAAAGAAAAATCTGGTTATTTAATGAAGCTGGTTGGCCCAAGTTTCCTCTCTTTCAAAATGGAAAACTTAGCCTCTATAAGAGTTTGTGTTCATCAAAGGCGTGGAAAGCTATTTATGTGTTTAATTTTATGTGTCCAGCCAGGTGTTCTGAATAATTTATTACTGACGCAATAACTGAAATATTTATATTTTAGTTTGTGTTATTGAGTATTAAATTAGCCTTTTTTTTTTCTTTGTTGCCATTATATCTTATCTGTAATCTCATTTAGGCTGTATTGACTTCACCAATTGGAGGAGAATTTCTCACTGACTGCTTGACAAAAAGCTTGGAGAGCAAAGGCATCATTGTAAGATTCAAGGAATTATTTTTGTGTCTTTTTTCATGATTTGAGCATGTCTCATGTTGTTTGTATCCAATTTGACAGATCAAGCCTAGGTATTCTTTTAAAAGAAAGGAGATACGTCCTGGGGAATTTCAGGTATCTGTCACTGCTTGATCTTCCCTGCCCAGCCTATGATAAGATGTATACTGAGATGTTGTTGTTGGTTTACTTCATTGGTTTACTTGGATGTACACTTTCACTATGTGTCATCCGTACTAATGCATGACAAATGAATTAGTTGTGAACTTGACTTCAATTTGTATTTGTGCATGTATATGTGCACACGCAGGGGGGTGTATAATAGGCATTTATATATAGATACTTTAAAAGAAATTTTATTTACTACTTTCTCTTCATGTTGGAACCATACAGACTGTTGATCTTGATTTTCCAAATACAACAGAAAGTTACAGGCTCTACTGTCAGGTATGTTAAAGTTGCTTTTTATTTATTTATTTTTTCTCTCACTTGATTTTGCATCATTGAATGCTTTAATAATCTTTTGTTTTACAGAGGGTTATTGCCAGTGACATTAAAGAGTGTGTGTGTCGAGCACCTGATACACCTTATGATGGTTTGTGTTTCTTTCCCATTCTTTCTCTCATTTCTTTATTATTTGCTGTGTCTTTTGTTTGGAAAGTGTAGACTATTGTACAGATTTGGTTTTGTTCTGATATATATCCAACCTTCTTTACTAAGCTCTAATTCTTTGTCCTCATTAAGCATTTTTTTGGATCATGTTTGCAAATAGATATATGAGCTTTCTTGGAATATAGGAATGAAGTGATACTTTTTTCCATGTGTCAATCTCTTTTAGTATATTGACTAATTTTTGTTCACTGGTGCCTGCTATTTTTTTTTTGGAACCCGACCACTCAATAGCTGGTTGATATTTGTGGTTGAATAATGCTGCATTTGCTCCTTTTTATTGTTTTTAGTTTCAAAGGACTATTTCTTGACTGCTTTTTTTTAGTTCTATCATGCTTTCTTATGTTTTTTGCAATACAAGAGGTATAAAACTGTAAGATTGATGGTCATTCTGATCATCTGTTTGGTTTTAATGTGTACTATCATCAATAGTTTAACATGGGTGATGGGTGTAGAATATAGACACTTGACACACCAGCCAAAAGCATGAAATCTTGCACGAGTCATTTGAGTTAATTTCTCCATGTCTGATTAACACAGGGTACAGAATGTTAATTTCAAAGATAATTATATATTATGTTTCTTACTTTGGAGGTATATCATAATTTTCTCACTCATTTTTTGTGTGGTTTGAAATATACTGTTGGTGTGATGAAGATCATTCGAAGTATCTGTGACTAGATTCTCATTAGTACCCGCAAATGGTCATTCTTTTACAAGTGACAAATACATACAAATTTTCTTTTATCGCGTTCTTTGCAAACATTTGCATTTACTGTGTTACCCCTTCCATTCAATTATTTCTACATGAACCAACTTTCAAATCCCATGTAATCCATTATTTTGAAATACCAATTCAATGAAATATTTGTGCATTTAAAGAAATATTTGTGCATTTAAAGAAATATTTGTTTATATATCGTATTCATTCTGCTTCTTTTGACTGGAATTTTTTTTTTTTTTTATAAATTTTATTTAGTTTTATTTATATATATATATATATATATATATATATATATATATATATATATATATATATATATATTTTATAATTCATTCTGCTTCTATCTCTCTTTATTGCATAGTTTTGGGTATAATCTTTGAATTATAATGATCCCAGAATCAATTAAGCTTTCCCCCCCCTTTTACTGTCATTTAAAATTATCTGATTTTGCTAATGTTGTTACAGAAACTTCATACTCAAATATTCCTATGACGCCGTATGAGCTTCCTGATGGACAGTAAGTTGTTAGCAAGCTGTTAAAAATTAACTCATTTATTATATGCTTATAGTTGGAGATTACCTTTTGCATAAGCATATTTGTTTTGAAGATACAACAAGAATTAACTCTTTCACCTGGAATTTTGAAGGACTGCTGGCAACCTTTACATATCTCATATATATATATATATATATTTATCAATATTAATTATCATGCAAAAAAAAAAAAAAAAAAAATAAAAATCATAGTGATTCTTTTATTGAGGGGATGAAACCATGTGACATTTTTTTGGATGGAGACAGTGTTAGTCTAGCTGTCTTTTGAACCTGTATACTCATAGACTCTGTACAGTAAATTATATCAATGATGGTCATGCATGCTTATTAACTGTGCAAACATCGCAGGACAATTGAAATTGGATCAGATAGGTTCAAGACTCCTGATGTTTTATTCAACCCATCATTGGTTCAGGTAGTGTTTATTGGATTTGATGCTTTCCTGGACCTTAAGCTCTTACCATATGTATGGTTCTTGTTGTCAAGTGTTCATTCATAATCATTTCAGGATATAATTTTGTTCATTAGTTTTCTTAGGGGCTTTTTGTAAGGTGGCTATGAGAAAGAGGGTGTGGAGTGGCTTATTTCTTTCTGTATGTTTATTTTTTTCCCTTTCTCGAATTTGTAGAATAGAATTACCACAAAGACCTCTACTCAGACTCCACTCTCTTTCCATCCCATGGGATTTCAATTCCCTAATTCCCACTGCCGCCCCACAATCATCATACTTTCCTCCCAATCATACCACTGTTACTGTGTTACTTCTTTTCCACCCAGCCTTACCATCATAAACCCCACCGTCCAATTCTTTTATTGCCCAACACTATCATTGTCATGTCCCCCAACTATTAGAAAATCACAGCACAAACAATGCATATCAGGGTTCAACCTATTAAAGAAGTGAAATGGAGAGATATGGGTAAAGTCATCCCCCAATTTTTTTTCCCAACATTTAGAAGCCAGATTTACCACTTCTGAGTAGGGCAAAAAATCAGATTAACAATACAAGACATTGAGAGAGGGATGATTCCAATTTGATTATGACTTTGACCATGCCCAACCACCACTGGCCACAATCGCATAAAAAGAAAGAG
The DNA here is from genome assembly GCF_948465745.1 of Chenopodium album. Taxonomy (NCBI): domain Eukaryota; kingdom Viridiplantae; phylum Streptophyta; class Magnoliopsida; order Caryophyllales; family Amaranthaceae; genus Chenopodium; species Chenopodium album. The sequence goes on from NC_137835.1 coordinate 65,095,063, forward strand.
TAGATCGAAGAAAATGCAAAACATATTTTATATTAACTTTTAACATAATGCTGCCTTACTAAGTAGAGGTATGAATGCAAATAAATAAGTTAACTGAAGTAGTTTTTGACTGTAAAACCTTTTTTTTTTTTTTTAAATTAGTTACTATCTGCACTCACAAAAAGAAAACCAATGAAGCCGTAGAATGTTTTTGCCTATAGAGCATAGAGACTCTCCACCTGCACAAACAGCTATCCATGTCCTCTCTTAGTAATTTTCGTGAGATTATCTTAATTATATAGCCCCTTGGTCCTGCACTCCTGCAGTTAGGCAATCTTTGATTCAGTTGCCATTAAAAATTTCCTTCAACTAGCCTGATGCTATTGTATGGTCTCTGCTTGTTGTTTGTGACTTCCACTACAAGTTCCTTCTTTACTGGTTATGATTAATGATGCCTAAGTGCTGCATACTCTGCTTCCTGTAGTCTATTTTAATACCCCATATCATTTGTATTCAACTTGTGTTAATAACTTAGTGACAATTTTCATTTAATATAATGTCTGCCTATTTGTCTGCAGACTATTCCTGGCATGGAGACTTGTGTAGAGACAGCTGCTTCAGCCCGTGGTTTGCCCCAGATGGTAATTTCTGTACTTTTATTTTTCAATTGATAATCATGCATAAAATTCCTCTGATATTCTTGATACTCCTCTTTCTGGTAAAAGAAAATAAATACTCTATATGTGGAAAACTATAATATTAGTCCCCTTAATTAATAGCTTGCATCGAACACAACTTTCAAATTTCTGTTCCATTTCTTTGAAAATTGTTCTTACCCTATAGATTAAGCTTGATTAATACTCTTAATTGAAGCAAAAATGTAAAATTGCTATTACATTATTACTCAAGTAGATATATTCTTCATAAACTTCATGCTTCTTACCCAAATGCTAGGCTTTTTTTAGGCCAAAGGATGAAATGAAACAGTATTTTACATTAAAATTTGCTTGGGTCATTTGAATATAAGAATATTAAATTGGAGAAAAATTGCACATTTCAGCACATGAAATAATTTTGTGGAAAAATGGTGGCCATATATGTTTGTTTACGTTAATAATACGAGGAAATTTTTAAAGCTTTTAAACTTAGAAGAGTGGTCAAGCATTGTTACACTTAATTACTGAATGGGACTGAGATCCTTGTACTAATTTTGTTTAATGTATTCCATTCTACTTTTTAGTAGGAATCCGATGGAAAAATCTTCAAATACCTGAGAATTTTAGTGTTATTTCAGATTTTTCATACTTTGTAAATATTCATGGCTTTGATATTCAATGCAGGTTATTGAAAGCATAAATAAGTGCGACGTTGACATCCGAAGAGAACTTTTCAGTAGTATATTGGTAATTTTCAAATGCTGTACACTTCCTTTGTGCTTTTATTATATGTGGCTGGGTTTGCACACTTTATTAGACTTTCTAAAAAGTAGGTTATCTTTCTCGCAGAAAAGTTACATTTGCTGTGACTCCTTAATTTTGCACCTGTTCGAAACAGTTCCTCATTACATCCGTAATCTGCTCAAGTCACATATAGACACAAACTTGTTATATCTAATATCTGACTTTTCTTTTTAATAATAATAAATTAGTAGCTGTTATTATGTTGTAATATCATTGCTATTGTAAATATGATTTGTTATGTGAGCATCTCTTAGCTGTGTAGTTGAACTAACTCTCCCCTTTCTTCATCTCCTGTGATTATCTGAAACCTATCTACTTTCAATTAGCAGGATATATTCAGTCAAATCTGTCTGCCATAAAGCCCATAATGTGAGAATACATCACACTAAATAAGCTCGACTTTGTTTCTGTTACTCTAATCAGTGTAATGTGTCTTCAATTCTATTAGTGTATGAGCAGAAGAGACAATTTAAAATTTTCAAAATAATGTCAAAAACTTTAAAAACAGCAGGCAGAGTTGATTTGTTGAAACAATGGGTGGGACTGCTCCACACTAAGTAATAGACCCTTTGCTGGGTTGCCAGTCCTGCTACCTCATAATGTATTCTGACCGTCTGAGCTGGATTTGTCTGCCATGCCCAACACTAAAGATTCTGACATAGTATAAATATGTTGTTCATGCCTTGATAACTGGCCTGAAGTGTCAGGGACTCAGGGTGGGTCATGCATTAAATCTAGACCTTGTACTGAACCTAGACCGGAAGTGGGCTGCCAATCTTAATCATTTCCTTGCATTCAGTTACATTGGTGCACTGGGTTTTTTTTTACATAAGATTTATTCCCTTGGTTTCTGCGAAATTTCATCAAGATTGCCAAATAACATCCATGACACTTGTTAATGTGAATCAGCATTTGTATGTTGTAATCTAAATATTGATTTCCTTTTCTTTGCAGCTTGCTGGAGGTACAGCGTCAATGCAACAACTGAAAGAACGTCTGGAGAAAGATCTTTTAGAGGTACAAAAACTGTATTGTCTAAACTTGTATTAAATGCTATTATAATTCAGGACCTTTACTGGACGATCAAACCCCAAACCTGCAAACATTAGAATCATCCAGCAACCTTGAATTTCAAACTGCTGTACAGATCCTAAAGCCACAAGTATGTACATTATCACCTTCCTCAATCGCATCCACCAGAGCCATAACCCTTTTAAAAAGTGTTGATCCAAATAAAACCCTCATTGAAAAATATAACCGATCGATCTCATACTAGTTAAAAATAGAAAAACAGTGGCCGGGAAACTCAGGGTGGCAATGCTAGCTACCAGTATCTTGAACAGACCCTGTAAACTAGAGTTGTGGAGAGGAAGTTTATGTATTCAATAATAAGGTACCACCACAGGCAAGCAAAGTCCCCTCATAATTACGCAAGGCACCTTAAAATAAGCTGGAGAAGGGCTCCAATCTAAAAGCACAGTGATGCAACTGAGTCCTCAAAAGAATTTACAAACCTGATATTTAGGAGTATGGAGAAAGCTGGGGACAGAATTCTGAAGAACCCCTCCCCTTTGAACATGAAGGACCTGCAAATCAGATTTTTTGTAATGATAGAAAAAATAAATCAGGGTGATTTTGCTGATTAAATAGTCAATAATTATCGGAGTTGGACGAAAACAACAGGGAATACCAGTGGAGTGGTCATTAGGGTTTTCCTTTCTCTTCATTCCTCCGGGAGAGAGACCTGGTCGATGAACAGTCTTGGGAGTCTGAATATAAAAGTAGGTACTAATTTGGGTTGAAATCTACCACCTTTATTAGGGATTTTGTTTTAAATTAATTTGACAGGTCTTGTTAAACACAGTTGGAAACACATGTTGGGATTTCATTTGTAATTATTGAAACAATCATATCACAGCTTTGAATATGTTAATACTTTTTTTTCCTTGCCACTAAATCATCAAGGCGAACATGACATCCAGTTGAAAGCTTGTGTGTAGTAACCAGTGCTTATTGTGCAGGAGTCTCCTCAAGCTGCCAGAGTAAAGGTTTTGGCTAGTGGAAATGCTACTGAAAGAAGGTTTAGGTGAGTTGATTCTTTTTTCAATCTGCTCTTGTTCTCTGATACCTACAGTTCTATGCATTTTGAAAGCTCCCATGGAGTAAAGATGGGGGGATCATTGTTCTGTCATTGTAAAACGATATAAAAGAAATTATGACTTTTAAATTTTTTATTGCCTGTTAACGTTATCATACTGGTGGATTATTAATAGAATTTGGTTCTTTGTTGGGTTACTCAATCCCTCCATGGCTTATAGGGTTATAACTGGCTTTGTCCTTGTACGTGTAACTTTATAATTTTCTTGGTGTCATTGGAACATAGCTGTAGAAAAGTTCCTTTCCATGCTAGCAAATATTTGTTTTCCTGCAAGCTAGGGTTGATTGCTGACAATGTGCAAAGCTTATTAATAGAATGAGGTTTTGTTGTGGAATAAAATTGTTGGAATACCTTCGACATGTTATGGAACTTGATTGTACAGTTGTCCAGCACCTTGTTGCTCTTCTGATGTCTTGGAATCTCCTTGTCAAGCACCTTGTTTTTTTTAAAGGGGCGGAGCTAGAGGGGGACATGGGGGGACAGCTGTCCCCATACTTTTAAAAAAACCGTTAGTTTAATTAAAAAATGCTGTGAAGGTGTATTAATATGTACAGCATGGTGTAGCGGTTAAAGACTTGTATGTAAAAGCTTTAGACGCCGGTTTGAACCCCATTAGCTTCAATCAAGCATTTTACTATAAATTTTTTTAATTTTTTTTATGTGTAACTGTGTAAGATAGCTTCCCTTCCCTATTTTCTTAATAATTACTCCATATATTTGCATTTTACTATCATTATTTTTTAATCTATAAGATAGTATTCCTTCCCTAATTGTATATAAATTTGCATTTTATTATGAAAATTGCATTCAATTATTTAATGTTTCAAATTCTTCAATTACCCATAAGACAATAAACGGTAATATGATGTTTTTTTTGAACTAAGTTATCTGTATTTTTTTTGGATTATTTTCTTAAAGTTGTACTCCCTCCATCCCTTAATTAGATGTCTATTTAATTTCTTCATTTATTACTCACATAATAAAGAGAAGTAGACATCTAATAAGGGACGGAGGGAGTAAAACTGTAGCTATTTAAATATTTGTGCGTTACACCATTTTTGTCAAATTAAGTGATGTTCGTTTGTCCCCCTGATTGGAAATTCCTGGCTCCGCCACTGTTTTTTAATGCTTGCGTTAAATTTCAGTTGTGTGAATTAGCATGCAGGCATAGCATGTTTGTCCCTGCACTTATTATTTCGGTTTTCTTTCTTTTTCCAAAGTTGTTAAAGTGTCTTAAGTGACTTTTATGTGAATATGTTGTACATCAACTGGGAATATTTTTCAGTGTTTGGATAGGAGGAAGTATACTGGCATCTCTTGGTTCTTTCCAGCAAATGTGGTTCTCCAAGGCTGAGTAATTTATCCTCCTTTTCCAATTGCAGATCTTTGAATCCTTGGCTTATTACTACTTGTATCACACATCATCTTTCTATCTTACGCCTGTGTTTTGGTGCAGATATGAAGAGCACGGAGCTTCTTATATTCAGAGAAAATGTCCTTGAGAAGGCAGCCACTTGGCTGTATTGCATCTGAAATGGCAAGATAAATTTATTGTCCTTATAGTTCATGAAATGGATGTGCTAGTTCACTTATTCTTGATAACATTTAGGTCATGTGTAACATTGCGGGAATTTATACACAACTGTAGTTGGACTGTTGCTGTAACATTAGTTATACGTCGTATATTCATTAGAAATGGCTGCGCAGTCTGAAATCTTGTTCTGCAACGTCTATTGACTTTTATCAGAAGTCTGTCCAATGCTCGTGACTGACATGGCTTGATTTTGCTTAATGTTGATACTTGATAGGCATCTACCTTGGCATTGAAGATAATATTATATCCGGACTGCCGCCTGCAAGATTTTCCATCATTTGAGAAAAAGTACAGGCAGGAGGGATGAATTATCTATTGTACTAGACATGCAACCCCGATGAGAAAATGTAAATTTCATCTTTTACCCAAAATTGATTAATATGATCAGGAATGTTGTATGGTGTATTTAGTTGTCATATTTGATGGTTGCAAGAACGAATTCACCTCTACTCAGGAACCTGGGGAAGGAGAGACCCTTTTGTTTAGATTAGAATTCATCAGGCCATGCATATTTGGACATGCATATTTTCTCAATCCCCTTTAGCTTTGGACATGCATATTAAGAGATTTAAGGGTGAGGTGAGTCAGGTGACTAAGGTGAGAAATAATAATTATAAAAAACCCCATTACAATGAACAGAAACTGATTTCACAAGAGTTTCCTGTGTCCTAAGTATACAACTACAAGTTTACCAATGAGATAAATAAGATATAATTCCTCTACTCTTAATTACTTTCTCCGTGTTTAAATAAATGAAAAGTTTAGACTTTTACGGAGTTTAGGAAGGTTAGTTGAATTTATTAAAATAATAGGCAGAGGTATAAGTTTGAGGAGAGATTTACAAAAAAAAAAACACGGCCGTAAAAGGAAAATTGTTTCATTTATTCAAACACGGAGGGATTATTTCACTATGAGGGTCAAGTGTTAAAAAATAAAAATATACAGTGTGAATTGATCCAGGACCTCTTAGAATTGGGAGGGAAGCTCTAACCACTTGAGCTATTCCACACTCTAATTAACCACAAATTATTTGATTGCGAATGAATAATTTACGGAAAAATGGTGAATAAAAAATTCTGGAAAAAACTATCATTCATTGTTTAACGAACACAATACACATATTAGAAAATAAAGTAGTGTATCATTATTTCCTAATTATACGAAGTAGATAATCCCCTAAAATAATCGGTGGGATTGAAATTTTTTAATGTCCTATTATCCCTAACAAAAATCTAACATTGATCAAGAAAAAAATTTATACGATCCAGCTTGCATTATGATAACTCTTATAGCTCCAATGGGGGGCTAAGATCGTCAGTGATGCGCCAAATATAATACAGAACTGCAAGATAAAAAAAAATTAAAAATTAGAATAAGTACTTGTATAAATTTAGGAACATAAAGTGAAAAAAAAATATTTTAATGAAATTTGAAGTAAAAAACTTACCCAGTTGCAAAACCAAGATAAGCTGTATCTTTTGGGTTTGCAAATAATCAACCACATTATGCAAGGTAACTGTAAAGCATATATACAAAGACTAGAATAGACCCGGTTTACAATAAATTATTGTAGATCCAAAATTTGACACTTTCAAATAATATAATCACATTCTGGATGATATAATCACTTTTTTAGATGATATAATTATCTTTTTGTGAGTCATATTTTGATCTCATATTAAACGATTTAATGAGATTATATAATTATCTTTAGGATGATAAAATTTAAAAATCATCTTTTGAATGATGTAATTTACTATTTGATACTTTTTATAATGATAAATTCATTTTTTGAGTGATACATCGACACATTAAACGCACCCATTTCTACAATGACTAAACACACAAAAAATAAAATTCATTTTGAAAAGAAAAAACTCACCGTGTCTTACACTCAAACCTCATGACTCTTTTACTCACAACAAACACGACTGATAATTTTAATTTGTTTCACTCACGACTTTTTTTTTTCTTCATTTCTCTCTCTTCCCGGATCTAACCTGGCTCTGATACCATGTTGAATTTATAAAGGGAGAAATATTAATAATTTGATTACCTTAATACCAAAGATTACACGACTTATATAGACTAGCAAAATAACTAACAACTAGAATAATGGAAGCATTACTGACATGATGCATGTAACACATGACCCACTAGTCCACTAGTGCACTACCTACCAAATTATCTCAACAAATAATAGACTAAGTCAGACCAATAACCATAACACTTAAAAATAGGAAACACGTTGACTAACACTATTTTGAAGCACTGCAACCAACAACTATAATATTTGGTTTAATTAGTTGATAAGGATACTAGTATAATCTAGCTAATTAGTACGTCTAAAAGATTGACCTTGTCAAATATTTAGGAAAAATAAATCACATATTTTTGAGCTCGATCTTGACTCATATATTATTTTTTAGTAATAAATTTTTCTCTGATCTAGGGTTCTTCTAACGTGGATTTGATCATCACAAGTGATTCTCAAAGCAATTCTATAAACACAATCAATATTTCTTTCCTCTGAATATTGAAGTTTCTAGGTTTTTTCTTAGTCTTATTACCATTAATACTTTTCACTCTAATAGATAGGGAGATCTTCCTTTGTGAACTAATTAACTCCAATTCTTCTGCTGTATGTCATCACTTTTCCACTGATTTTTTTTGTGCAATCGATTATTGATGATTCTTGTAGTTTTGATTTTGTGGTATCGGAACGACTGAAGCGTGTATAATGTATCTGAATTTCAATTGCATTTTATCAATTTATTTCTGAATTTTGTGGTACGTGTAAATTTGAGTCTTCCATATCAATCTAGAATTTAGTTTAGATCATACTTGATTGTTACATGTTTTCATTTAATTATGAGCTTTAATTTCTTATTTATTGAACTAAAAATAAAAATATTTACAGTGATTATGCAAATTCTACATTTACATCTTGAATTATTCCTTTTTCTATTTTTATTATAATTATCTCCACTATAAAGAGTTTGTTAGAATTTTTTTTTTGTTTGAATAGTATAGTTTATTAGAAGTTAGAAGATAAAGCCCTTGATTTATCATATGAAGTATTATGCAATCAATTAATTTTTAAATTTTTTTTTGTAAGTAGGTATATACTTTTGTTAATTTTAGTATTTGATAAGTTTTTCTCATAATAATAATAATAATAATAATAATAATAATAATAATAATAATAATAATAATAATAATAATAATAATAATAATAATAATAATAATAATAATAATAATAATAATAATAGTAATAATAATAGTAATAATAATAGTAATAATAATAGTAATAACAATAGTAATATAATAATAATAATAATAATAATAATAATAATAATAATAATAATAATAATAATAATAATAATAATAATAATAATAATAATAAGTGAAGAAGGTCCTTTTAAGTAGACCTTTTTGTGACAAAGCCCCTTTTATAAAAAAGGTGTTACAAAAGGTCCTAATATCATGTTTGGGTTGTGAGGAGGATCCTTTGACCATTTTTCCGGCGTTGACTTTTTTATTTTCCTGCCAAAAAAGTCACGTGTAAAGCACGTGAGTATTAAGTTCCCTTTTTTCCTTGTTTTCTCTCATTGTGGGGAGGATTAGCCTTGAATTACTTTGAATAACCTTCAATTTTAATTTTTGGATTACAATTGAAGTTTTAGTATTAATTATTTTCAGAAATTAGGGTTTAATAGGGGGGAAAAACAGAAAAACGAGGGAAAAGAGGAGGGAGAAAAAAGGGAACTTAAATGTGACTTTTTTTGGCCGGAAAATAAAAAGTCAATGCCAGAAATTGGTCAAAGGACCTTCCTTACAACCTAAATATGTTATAAGGACTTTTTGTGCCATCTTTTTTTTATAAAAGGGCATTTGTCACAAAAAGGTCTATTTAAAAGGACCTTCCTCACAAATTTTCCTAATAATAATATTTGATAAGTTTGGGAAAATTGGAGACTGTTTTGATTTTTCAGAAATTTTGATACTTAAAAGGATTATGTTTTATTTTTTTGTTCTAAATAATTTACTCTAAGCTGAACTGCGACTTTTCTAATACCTATTTCCATAAATCTTGCTCAGTAGAATTTTCACTACATGGATGGTTATTTTTTGCTAGGTACTCCGTAATTTTTTTTTTTTAAAGAAGTTCTAAAGGAAACTAAATTTCATTAATTAAAGCCATACAACATCTAAAATTGACAATTAACGATAATGAAAATGAATTGAAAAATTTGCCAAAAATAACACCACCTTTCAGCGATATTCCGAGAATAAAACGACCTTTGATACATATCTGCCGAAAATAGAACATGATCAGTTGGTAACCTATTTATAAGCTTACCTATGACACGTGTCACACTACCATTAGGTTAATTTTTTTAACATTTTATTTTAAAAAAAAAAAACCTTAAAATTAAAAAAAAATTGAAAACTTAAAATTGAAAAAAAAAAACAGAAAAAAAATGAAAATCCCTCCTACCACCGCCACCTGCCAGGGCTGCCGCCACCGTCGGCGCCTGAAACCCCTTCACCGTGTCGGCTTAGCCATTTCGCTGGTCGTCTACACCCCCTTCCCCCCTTAACTCACCACCAGAAAGTCAAAAACCCCTAAAATCACTTGATCTATTTTGGGGTTTTAGGGTTTTTGGATGGTGGTTCAAAGGGGAAAGAGGTGGAGACATCCGGTGGAGGGGCGAAATGGGTTCGCCGGCACAAGGGAGGGGGTTTGGCCACCGGCCGATGAGGGGAGGGGGTTTTTCGTTTTCGAGGAGAGGGAGAAGGGTTTTTGGGTGGAGGAAGGTGGTTTTTGGGTGGAGGAAGGTGGTTCAGGGGAAGGGGAGGGGTTGGGTGGTTGGGATGGTACCGCCGGGTACGGAGCTCTGGTTAAAGGGGGAAGGAGGTGGAGATAGCCGGTGGAGGGGCGAAATGGGTTCGCCGGCGCAAGGGAGGAGGTTTGGGCGGCGATCGGTGAGGGGAGGGGGGTTTTCGAGGGGAGGGAGAAGGGTTTTAGGGTGGAGGAAGGTGGTTCAAGGGAAGGGGAGGGGATGGGTCATCGGGCTGGTACTGCCGAGTACGGAGCTCTGGTCGCTGGCGATGGTGCAGCCCTGACAGGTGGTTGTGGGGTTGCTGCCGTAAAGAGGGAGGGGTTTTCCTTTTTTATTTTTAATTTTAGGTTTTATTTTTAATTTTTCTAATTTAAGTTTTGTTTTTTTAAAAATCATTTTTTTTAAAAAAAATGTTAAAATAAAAAAAATATTTTAACCAATCACACATGTGACATGTGTCAATTGTAACCTATAAAACAGGATACAAATTTATTGTTCTATTTTTGGCAGATGTGTATCAAAGGTCATTCTATTTTGGAATAATCCAAAGGTCGTTTTATTATCGAAAGATCGCTGAAAGGTGGTGTTATTTTTGGCAAATTTTCCAAATGAATTTAACAAAATCAAACAAGAACCAATTGAGGAAGAGCTAAGAATCCAAATACATAAATATAACAATTCGGTACATTCTTGATTCGTTTTCTCATACAAGTTTTTGAGTGGATCTGTCGTCGCTTGACAATTTTGTGAGAAACTAAATTCTAATGCTGATTCCGTAACCCGAATCCGAGCCATAATCAATCGTGACCCCGCACAACCGGAAACCAAGTTAAACACACATAAAACCTTATCTTTCGATCCGAAGGAGTCCGAAAAACGTTATCTTTGGAAGGAGATCGAAAAAACCTTGTCTTTCGAAGGAGATATATCCTTTCTTTCGAGGGAGACATTATTGTAAATTCGTAACCTAAGAAACAAAAACCTTAAAAGAAAATAAAGATTGGGGTTTTTCACCGGTGAAAATCAACGGAAGCCCGACCCCTTCAAAATTGACAATGAAGGCTAGAGTTTAATTTAGGAGAGAGAAGAAAGGATTTGGTTGTTGCTTTGGATTTTTCCCTCCTCACTTTTAATGTGCACCATACTTGCAATATTTGGGTTTGATTTTCGACAAAAATTGAGTATGTAAATTTGATCATCATTTTGGAGATGAGTTCTTTCAAGCTTCAACATTCTCTTGGTATTCTTGGATATCTTTTAGTCTTAAGTTGATCAATTTATAGTCATTTGTTCTTTTTATTTTTTTTTATTTTTTTTACAAAGGTTAAAACAAATTACATATTAGTAGAAAAGCAAATTGAAAGTTGCGCTGCATCAGCCGCTATTTGGTGAGCTCGGTGAACCCGCCTTCAATGTTGCAGTGTAAGAAAGATTTCCCTAATAGTTTGATTTTGCGTATGATCCAAAGTAAATGAATGTCACCCTGACCATCCCCTCTAAGGAGAGTAACAAGATTATAAGAATCTGTAAAAATGGTGACTGACTGTATATCCGCGCCTGAAGCTAAGCCCAATGAAGACCATACAAACAAGCTACAGCCTCCGAGTGTAACGCTGTAGTACATAACCCAAAATTACTGTCGCCTCTAATCCTCTGATCTGTCACGTCCTGAATTAATTTTTACTATATAAATACTGTGAGTTGGAAACTGAATAAGTAATGTGCCATCATATTATGTAAAAAGATTGGTTATAATTTCTTATGTGTGAATATATAAGTTCTGCACTTCTGCGTATGTACATGTAAAAGGATTGAAACATATTGATCAAGTTATAAAATTTGATAAAAAAAAATTAATGTTGCAAGGTTTTCAATACTTTTGATTATTGGTTATGGATGGTTATTTGATTGTATTTGTCTACTGTATAGAGTATATAAAAGATTACAATTTAATCTTAATCAACCATCCAAATTCTCTCAACTATATCTTAAAAAGTTTTAATTTTATCTCTGTTAATAAAAATGATTAATATTAAAAAAAATACACTGAATTAAAAGGTTTAATTTATCTCTTTCAGAAAAAAAAAAAAATCAATTCTAATTTCTCATTCCCTACTCACTACGAAAGAGAATTGAAAAAAAAAATGGATGCACCATTAGTAACTTCAATTCTTTACCTAATCAATATAATTCTAATAGAAATTAATTGAGAAATATAACATTATAAAAATAATATATTCTGAATTAAAATATAAATTAAGTTTTTTTTTTTTTTTTTATTTTTTTTGACAAAAACCTAAGGTGCAAAGTGTACCGAGTATTATTATTTGCAAAGTGAGAAGACACTACCTTATATAAATTTCAGCAACATCAAAATCAACTTTCCATATTTTAAATATATTTTTTCTTATATATCCCGTGCATTTTGCACGGAGACGCACTCTAGTATAAATTAATTTACGAGTAATATATAAAGAGAATACGAGTACTAAAATTGACCCTGATATTATAATAATTTTTCATTCTTCCTCCATTTATAATACGGAATAGTGAATACATTGATAAGGTGCTCCAAGACATAACACCACAAAAGGCCATGCATACATATATATAGAAACTTAAAGGCATTACACCATCACAAAAGACCAGATTCACATCCTATAAACATAAATTTCTAAGATGCACCAATATTTCAGGAAAAAAAAACCATAAACATCACCAGGCCGATCAACACACCCAAAATGTAACTACTTTAAAGCAAAACAATAATAATATAACCATATATACATACGCACCAATGCAACTATCATGAAAGACTAGAACACACTAGATCTTGTTTCCAAGGAAACAAGAGTAAGCACAGCTTTGGTCTCTAATGACGCTTTCAGTATTGCCAATCCTTGCAAAAACATACAACTCGAATTAATATGAAATATGAACACAAAATATACTTGTTATAAAAATTAAAGTACCTCTTTGAGACCAACTTTTACTTCCATTTCAATCAAGGAAGAAACATCCTTAACATTGAACATGTTAATGAGGGTTATCCCAGAAATTGTCGATATCGGCTTCACTTCTAAATTATCCATCACCAAGTGACGACCCCCTTGGCCCCTTCACATATCCTTCATCAGTTCCACTTCCACTGTTTGACGACGTCGGAATCATCGTACCTGCTAGAGGCTCAACATACATCACCTCTATGAACATTCCCATGCTACAACAAGCAGGATCAGAGAACACAGCAACACCAACTCCAAAACTTCACCCACATAACAGATTTTCGATTATATTTATTCGGAATTATTCATCAAAACATAATTTTCTTGTTTTTTTAATCATCCAATTTCATTAAAAATTAATCAAGTAATTGAAAACAACAACATTAAATTCGAATTTACATGTAAAACCACTAATTCAAAAGTACAAGAACCCTAATTCAAAAGGAACACATACCTCAATACCTTGATATAAATCCACTAAAGCTGATCCCAAATTCGAACAAACCAAAACAATATTGAATGCAGGTAGATGCAGCGAAGGAGAAGGAAGAAAGAGTTTCACCTCGATCAGTTCATTCGTTGGAGCGAATTGTAGTATGGAAGAGTGTAAGACATGAGATCAAACTGCATTTTTATATCATATTATCTCATATCTCTCCTACACCTATTTTTTACTAAAAAAGTATTTCAGATGATCTAAGATCCATTCTCATTACCCTCGTCCTTGTGGCCCTCTAAACATTCTAAAATAATGAATTTAAAGGAAGGCTTTATCATATATTAATTGAACTGGACCTCCATAATAATTGGGACGGTCCTATCCATCCCATTAATCCAATAAAATGTTTATGAATTTGGATATTTTGAAAAAAAATAAAAATTTTTGTACTCCTTTCATCCAAAAATGATTTTTCCACTTGTGAAAATACATGAGAATTAAGAAAGAGAAAGAAAAGTAGTATAAATACATGAGAAGGTTAAAGTAGAAAAATGTCACAAAACTAAATTAACAATTAAGTTAAGAGAAAGAAAATTTCTTACTTTTTCCAAAGCTAACATTAAAGTGTAAAGGGATGAATAATGACGTGACAATAAAATCTAATTACATAATAAGAAGTGGGTGCAAATGCAATTAATCCTAGAAGCACTAAATAGATAAACAAAAGTGACAATGATACACCACAAACATAGTAATTCCTGCAAAAAAAAAAAAAAAAAAAAAAAAACATGAGAAGTTACATGTGAATATTATTACTATTATGAAAGAATTATAATGTAAACATATTACATGTGAATATTAACAATTATTATAAAAGTTGATTTATACTTAAAGTGAATACAATTTATAATTATTATTATTTGGACTTTTTAGTTTTAACAAATATCACAACGTAGAACATAATAAAGTAGGTTCGCTTGATGGGAGTTCCATTTGGTAGTAGAATATTGTAAACTTTCATAAGGGAAGTTCCTCCAATTATCATATACACAATATCGCAACCAACTTGTACCATAATTTTTTGTGGGAATATAATCAATAATCCAAATTTTTCCCTTAAAGCATGTTGTCCCAATTCATAATATCTATCAAATTTTTTTCTAACACAATTTCATGTATTTCCACCATTTGCCAGAGTGTGTATAATGTTACGATTCATGACAATACTAAATTTAACACACTAGGCCACCTGAATACAAACATTCATTTAACGTCATTTGTTTTATTCTTATACAAAATAATCATGAGTACACAATCTCCTAAAATATGTTTTCCTAATGTTAATAATTTTTTTTTAGTATAATAAAATCAAATTGCTCCGTATTATATAATGGCATGCAACTTTATTACATAATTAATTTATAACAATGTTTAATTTGTCGAGAATAAAAGCGGATCAATTAGTATCCATAATCAATTATTCACAAGGTTGCTATTTCATATTTTATTGGGCTACTTATGAGTCATGGACATAATATGTTATGGAGCACAATATTGAATTTGTACAGACATACTAACATAGTCACATATATTCACATTAAAAAAAAATTCTATTAAAAAAATCTCATAAATTTTGGCTTCTTTAAAAATTTATTTGTTACCCAAATTTAGGTGACTCATAAAGATACATCTGTGCGAATCCGTCTTGACGTCAAATTGTTCCAATAAAATTGAAATTAGGTTTCAAAAGAGTAATTTAATTGCTGAGTCGGTGTTTTTTTTTTTTTTTTTAATTTTTTTAATTTTTATTTTTTTTTTTATTTTTTGTGAAAGAATTGCTTAGTCGTTTTAATTTGTTAAACAACAATTATTGTGATTGATATGCATTATATGGATCATATTTAAAGTAAATTATTGTATGATACAAATCATCATTGTCAACACCAAATTATCAACTTTAAATTAGGTTTCTTTTGGTCGATTTCAAGGAAAAAAATTTAGCTAAAAACAAAATTAATAAATTCAATATACAAAATCTTGGTTTCTACTTTTGATTTCTTGGTTGAAATTAATTAATAAAACTAAACTATTTTAATCACAAAGAAGACTGTTACATACAAGTCATCCTACCAATCCTATTATCAAAATTAGATAAAGTAATGTATTAATTAAAAAGGCTTTTTTTTTTTTTTTTACAATTACCACCTAAAATGGTTGGTGTTTTAGTAATTACATACCACCTACTTTTTTTTTATTTGTATTTTACCACCTAATATTTTTAAAAACTGAAAATTTCCCACCTGATTGCCTACATGACGTCATTGTGGGCTCTAGTCGCGGATTTTTTTTTTCAATTTCATTTGTTTTTCTAACATTGTTCTTCGATTTTTGAATTGCAAATCCAAATTATGAAAACAAACCACTAAATTAGGTATCCAATAGTCCTAATTTACAAAATTGGGGCTAACTATAAGATGGTGTTCATCATTAAGGGTTTTGAAGTGAAATTAGGAGTATTATTTAGTGATTAATTTATGAAATTGGGACTAGTTTGCATTGATTTCACGTATTATGTATTCAATTAGTACCAAAATTGATATTATTATTAAGAATTATTACTAATTATTAATATGAAAATTAGCGTTCATATGTATTTTAGGATATTTAAAATCAAACATTTTTCTAAATTATGATTTACAATCCTAAATTGAGTATATATATTAGTTCTATTTAATCAATGTAAATAATGCTTAATTTGAAAAATTATCTGAGTTTGAAAAATTTCCCCAAATTTAGGATAAACCCTAAATGAAGAACAACAAATTATAATTGACAGATATTAGTGACTTAATTATGTTCGTTTGAGCTTGAATTATGTTAAATCACTACTACATGTTTTCCTCTAATCTAATTTTAACTTAAATTGAACAAAAAATCATTGAACATGATGATCGAGGAAGAAGAAGGCATGATAACGTCATATGAGGGCTTGGGAAATCTGATGGGAAATTTTCATGTTTTAAAAATTGTAGGTGGTAAAATCCAAAAAATAAAACTGTAGTTAGTAATTACTAAAACGGCAACAATAATAGGTGGTTATTTTCAAAAAATCCTTACAAAAAATTAACATGTCAGAGGAATGAAAAATCATGCCATCCAAGTTGAGACATAGGCTACATAGCATAGGGTAAACTGAGAATAACCGCATCAACCATGGAGGTAACATTGTGAATGGCAGCGTACCTCCTAGTTGTGGAGCCCTACACCCTAGTGTAGGGTATTCTAACTACACCCCCATGTAACATAGTACCGTTTAGCCTTCCTTCCACTAACTCCTTAGTTCCCATATATATATTACCCATTTGATATAGTAATAAAATATACCACATACTACATTAAAAAAAAAAAAAAAAAAAATTGAACCACCGACAAATTCTCTCTCTTCATCCTTTTCATTTTATTTCCCCATTTTCTCTCTCATCAAAAGCTTCAATTTTTGCAAATACATTTCAGTAAAAAGTTACAATTCACTACAATAATCAATCATAATGTCTTAATATATGAGAAAAATTTGCATAATTGCTGGAAAAATTACCAAAACATAGCCAAAAATCAAAATTGCTAGTGTTTTTTTGTTGATTTTTGAAATGAAAAACAAGTATAATATCCTAGTTTTATTTTTATTTTTTAAACTGGTTTTTCTTGCAATTGTGTTTTCATAAAAATAAAAGAAACATTAAGCTTGAAAATTTACAACGTAAGAATCATGATATAATTTTACTAATTTTTTTTAAAAAAATAAAAAGTAAATTTGTGGTGAGGTATTAATTTATAAAATTATTGGACAAAAAAAATTAAAAAATAGAACTTAATTGTTGTAATTTTCTGGATGATTTAATCTATTTCGCATGAATGTTCATTTACAATTTGGTAAATGTTCATTTATATATTAGTACGATGTTATTCACATGTTAATAGATTATCAATATAATTAATGTTCATTTATATATTAGTACATGATCATTCACATAATAATATTCGTTCTTATTTTTTATATTTTAAAGCATAAATTATTTTGATAAATGTTCATTTTCATATTGGTAGATGTTCAATCACATAAAAGTATATGATCATATACATTAAGATACAGTTATTAGAGTTTTGATTTAAGATAAACATATTTTTGAATATTTTTCAAATATTTGCTACAGATTTAATTAGGAATTTCAATAAGAGTGTGTTTTTTCTTGTAATTGTAATGGAAGTGATTCTTACAATTTATAATTGATATGTATGAATTTTTGGTGTGCTCTTATATTATTAAAATGCTCTAGATTTTGAAATAATGTAAATAGTAAATAATAAATATTCATTTTAGCTTTAAATTCCAATATTTGTCGTCTTTTCTAATATCTTTTATGGTCATTTGCAATAATTCCAATATTTGTCGTCTTTTCTAATATCTTTTATGGTCATTTGCAATATAATATATGTTCATGTATATAGATGATCAATTTATATTGAATTACTTTTTGTGACAAAGGCCCTTTTATAAAAAAGGTGGTACAAAAGGTCCTTATATCATGTTTGGGTTGTGGGGAGGATACTTTGACCATTTTCCGGCGTTGACTTTTTTTATTTTCCTACCAAAAAAAGCCACGTGTAAAGCACGTGAGTATTAAGTTCCCTTTTTTCCTTGTTTTATCTCATTGTGGGAAGGATTAGCCTTGAATTACTTTGAATAACCTTCAATTTTAATTTTTGGATTACAATTGAAGTTTTAGTATTAATTATTTTCAGAAATTAGGGTTTAATAGGGGGAAAAACGGAAAAACGAGGAAAAAGAGGAGGGAGAAAAAAGGGAACTTAAATGTGACTTTTTTTGGCCGGAAAATAAAAAGTCAATGCCAGAAATTGGTCAAAGGACCTTCCTTACAATCTAAATATGATATAAGGACTTTTTGTGCCACCTCTGTTTTTATAAAAGGGCATTTGTCACAAAAAGGTCTATTTAAAAGAACCTTCCTCACAAATTTTCCTAATAATAATATTTGATAAGTTTGGGAAAATTGGAGACTGTTTTGATTTTTCAGAAATTTTGATACTTAAAAAGATTATGTTTTATTTTTTTGTTCTAAATAATTTACTCTAAGCTGAACTGCGACTTTGCTAATTCATGTTTCCATACATCTTGCTTAGTAGAGTTTTCACTACATGGATGGTTATTCTTTGCTAGGTACTCCGTAATTTTTTTTTTTTGAAAGAAGTCCTAAAGGAAACTAAATTTCATTAATTAAAGCCATATGACATCTACAATTGACAATTAACGACAATGAAAATAAATTGGAAAATTTGCCTAAAATATCACCACCTTTTAGTGATATTCCGAGAATAAAATGACCTTTGGATTATTCCAAAATAGAACGGCCTTTGATACATATCTGCCGAAAATAGAACATGACCGGTTGGTAACCTATTTATAAGGTTACCTATGACACGTGTCACACTACCATTTGGATAATTTTTTTAACATTTTTTTTTTTAAAAAAAACCTTAAAATTAAAAAAAAATTGAAAACTTAAAATTGAAAAAAAAAACAGAAAAAAGGAAAATCCCTCCTACCACTGCCACCTGCCAGGGCTGCCACCATCGTCGGCGCCTGAAACCCCTTCCCCTTGCCGGCTTAGCCATTTCGCTGGTCGTCTACACCCCCTTCCCCCCTTAACCTGTTGGGGTTTGGTAAGTCCAACTTACCGCGGAAACAACCCCGACCCAAAGAACCACTCGCAATTAATAAAACCATAAAGCATAACAAATAAACATAAAAGGATAAAATCAGAATTTAACTTTGACGCGTGTTTCGCCCTCAAATTCGGGCTCTTACTTGAAAGCTTAGCCCCGCTAACACGAGAGCCTCCAAAGAAAGTCCACCAGCAAAAACTATTAGCAACTTTTAGGTCCGTTACCTCGAGGTTAGCGAGGTCCGACCAAAACCCGAACATTATGTGAGTTTAAGAGTTTTTGCTAAAGCAATGCTCTATTGAACTCCTACTCAAGCACTCTTCCCAAAAACCCAAGATGGGTATTTATAGTCAAGAGGGAGAGTGGGAATTTCTATCCCATCAATGTGGGAGTCATGAAATTCCACAATTTATTTTAAAGCTAAATTAAAATAAATAAGCAAACTAATAATAAATCTACTAGTGTCACTATTATATGTAAAGGGAAGTAAGGACCACTTGGAGTGTAGGGGACCATACTTGCTCCCCACTCCATTTTCTCCTTGTGACACATATCCCTCACCTTTTCCCCTCCCTTTATTTGCTTCCCCTATTGCACACGGCCCATCACCCGCACCATGGTGATGCGGGCTGCTGCTGCTCGCAGCTAGCAAGCCGCGCACGCTCGTGCGGGCTGCTGCTCCTTGCGGCCAGCAAGCCACGCACACCTTGTGCGGGCTGCTGCTTGCACTTGCGGCCGTGGCTGCCTAGCGTTGGTGCGCTAGCATGCCCCAGCCACCCTTTGGCTTGGTGTGCATGCTAGCCACCAATGCTTAGCACATAGTGCCCCTAGCACTCAAATGCTCGGGGCATTCCGATGCTAGGGGTATATTGGGAAATATTGTCGATTTATTATTATTTGCGCGTCTCGTCATTTACTATTTTTGACTCGACTTCCAACGCTCGATTTCGACGCTCTAAGCTCGAATTTCCGACGTCTAAATATTTAATACTCGGGCGACGAATTAATTTCTTCCGAATTAATTCGTCGAGTCGGTTCGTTTACTGCAAAGGGTGTGACCCAAAGGGTTCAGTCAAGATTAAGCTAAAATATTAATTATGCATTAATATTACTGATCGGAAGCGGCCTCCACCTAGACATTCCGATCACTTGACATTACTGAATATATTAGCTTTCTTATAATTCTGAACCCACTAACGGAATAGTACACTTGTTCGAAGAACACCATTCCTTTCAATCTCCCACTTGTCCTTTCGGATAAGTGCGCATTTAGTGTACATCATTTTTCCTATGTCGCTTAATGTCTCTTCATGAACTATAAGGTAAGATTATTATGTCATCCTTATTACATCCAGAAGTGTTTCTTGATTCCGAGTCCGACTGTCAATAAACAGATGATTTCTAAAATCCATCCGAGCACGACCATGCATTTTTACAGTCTCGCTCTACGAGAGGCCTTGTATACAACAAAGACATCTTCCCTATTTTAGTAGGGGGACATTCCCAGTCTTGTAATGTATTCCTCATACTGAGAGGACCTAGCCGCCCGAGTGTTGCCGTTATAATTTCCTATTACGGCAGACGTTTGACAACATCAAAGCGGACTAGTACTCAATCAAGAGAACTCACAATACTCATGGCCTGGTCGAGGAAATAGGTTCCGATAGCCATAATGAGAAGTATACTTATGAAGTTTTAATTTCTTAAAGTATTCTCATAGGTCGATCCAGTATGGTTCTAAACCAATACCTGTGCAAATGATTTATGACAATCATGTCCTTGTAGCACATGAAACGGTGCTATGAATCAAACTACACACTAATCTCAACTGGTCATTAATCGTCCATCGTTTAAATGACCTCGATTAGGGATAATTTTTTATTATAATATTCAACGTTCACTTAATAGGTGTTTCCTTATCAAGACTGATGTGATACCCTATTTTGAATATTCCAAGAATCAAATGGACTCATTATTTAATTCTAAACCACAATTAAATAGCAAACGGCGTGATAAAATTTTAAATTACTCCAAAACCTGAATGGTTCATCTTATGATAAATTGTTTTTCCGAATGTTTTAGGAGTATCACTCTTTATAGAACATTATAGAAATCACACCCATACTAATATACTTGATTTCTTTCACGCAATTGTGAATGTTGTCGTTCACTCATTGCATAGGTTTAGTTATAATTACTTTGCTAATTTTAGCATCTTCATTACTGATCACTTTCATAATAAGATGATAAAATTTGAGAGTGTCATGGATTATATGTTATTTAGGATTTATTGTCCAAGTGATGGCTCCCACTCATTTTCATGATTGAGACCTTCAACTTGACGACCTACAATCATTAACGTTCAGCAACGAACTTTCCATAGAACATCTTCTTTATTATCGCCATTAAGGCAACAATATTCTCAACATATATTTTAGTAGACTTCCTGATGATTCTTTGCTTGGGTTTCACTCCAAACGGCTCACAATGATTTGGGATACCCTAATCACTTGTGATCATGGAAATTTTCCTTAAATTCTTGCACATTAAACATTCTCAAGCCACGACTTATTGTTAGCTCGTGCTTATAAACGACTTCCTTGTTAATGATCTAATCCTTGTTAAGGTTTGTGCTTGCAACATCAATTCTCAAATAGTTTCCACAAGTCAAGAACTCATCCTATTACTTATCCAAGTACTTTGGATGTTCTTGGCCATAAGCTAACGATCTACTACATAGATTCAGGTTGATTGGTACTACATACATACTTCACATGCTCTAAGCAAGTAAGTCCTGCGACGATTCCATATAACAACGTACATGATGGATTAAATTGCAGAGTAATTCTCAATCTTATTCCATCAATTTGTCATTTTAGCTCATTTAGTTTCAC
Organism: Chenopodium album; assembly: GCF_948465745.1. NCBI lineage: Eukaryota > Viridiplantae > Streptophyta > Magnoliopsida > Caryophyllales > Amaranthaceae > Chenopodium > Chenopodium album. Next base: position 65,117,181 of record NC_137835.1, read on the forward strand.
TGAGTCTTTGCTAAACAGTTTGTGTGTGATATGGTTCAAAGTCTCTATTAGATTCTTTCATGTTTGACTTAGTATTTAGCCTAGCTTGTACTTAGTTTTATACATACGAGTTGAAAGTCTTTCAAAGTCCTTCAATTCATGTTTAACACGGTAAACTCCTTTACACGGTAAACTCCTTTACACGTTCAAACATTTTATTAAGTCTATACAATAGAACTTAATACCCAATACGTACTAAGTATCGTCTTTTTCCTGGTCCATTGTCAAAAATACTTTCAAATCTAAGCATTTAGCATTTGATAGTTATTTCACAATAGAGTTCGTAAACTTCTCGTTGGACCTTTATATAATTTACTTTTGCTCCCACTAAACTTCTTATTCATAAGAATTTTTTATGTTTCTCCATAAGTCAATCCTCTTATTAACTTCATGAGAAACACGTTCCAATTCCTATATGCAATGCTTCCTTAAATCCCATAACGGATTCCTTGAGCTTGCTTTCAAATCTAGCATTATTTAGATTTTCAAAACCCTTAGACTATTCCATAGTCACTTCCAAAATCCTATTTTAGGAGGGCGGTTTTGGTATCTATTTTGCCATATTTCATATGAGCAATTTTGCTAAAACAATCACAAAAAGAATTTATCATTCCGATTGGTGAATAGGTTTTTATTAAAATCATCTCCGTGAATTTAATTGTATCCTTTTCAACCAATCTAGCTATGTATGCATATACATTTCCACATTTATTAGTTTTCTACTTGAAAACTTATTTGCAATCGATGGGTCTTTCACCCTTTATGCAAATTAATCAAGTTTCAAACAAGATTTTCAAACATGGGGTCTGTTTTGGATTCATGGCCTCTAATCATTATTCGGAATTTGGATTTGTCGTAGCTATCTTACAAGACATTATTCCTTTACTATCTAATAGTAAATAGTATGCTTGTAAGTCTTAGATTTATTTCTAACTTAATAGAAATTTATAGGATTCAATCCAAGCCTTTGGTGAATTCTATACCTATACGGGGCAATTGCATCAACCACTGAGTTTCAAGGCGCTTCCAAAGCCCTTTTATTATGTTGATCTTACTCCAACATTTCTGATGTTTTGTGAGTAATGAAATATCTTTTAAGGCACTTGTAAAGTCCTTTTGAGTATTCTTGATCAAGCATTCTCACGAAGCCCTTTTAAGGTCTTATGAGATTCTCAGTTCTAGTTCGTTGCTAAGCTCGATGGTCATCGAGTTTATTTTCCTCCCACTTGTCGTTTTGGAAACGTGTTACTTTCCAGAAAGACACCACTTAGAGCAACAAACACTATGTTCTCAATTAGGTTGTGGAGGTAATGCCCATGGTCTCACTTGAATGCTTACAAAGAGACATTTCGTTGTGAAACAAACAGTTAGCTCCCACTTGAGCTATCTTAGCCTTTAATGAGCCATTATGCTCCCACTCAACCATCTAGATCTTGCTAAGCTGGTGAGCTCCCACTGAGTCACTTAGCTCCTACTGAGTCAATGAACTCCCACTGTGGCTAAGAGTTTTAGACATATACTTGAAAAGACATTTAGAAGATAATTCTATCCATAATTGAATATGGTGTCCTTTCTTAGCTTCGACATTTTGTTTAGTGTAACATTAGTCCTTTGTGCAAATCTTAAGAACTTTATAGGAATGGATGTGATCCATCATTGTTCGAGTCATTTTTAAATGACATCGAGGTCTCCGTGAAGACACACTATGTTCTTTGTGGAGTTATTTATGAAAATTTCAATTTCATAACTTTGTGATGGTCACGCTTGGCTCAAGCAAGCATTGCTCGATCTAATCTAGACGTTTTGATATCTTGCCAAGTTGATTCTGTACTTCACTGAACTCTTGAACTATTCAAGGTCAAGTTTGTTCACATTTGATGAATATAGCCATAATCTTTCAAATTCTTTGTGAGACGTTGAAGTAAATGAATCCTCTTTAGCTTTTGGAGTCAATTGTCTATACCAAGAACAATAGATCTTTACTTTGTCGGTTTCAACAAGTAAGACTTTCTTGTCTTAGAACGATTCCGAATCGATCAACTATCAAGAGCCTATCTAATAGAGCCTTGAGTACGTTCTTGTCGATGAGACATTGCTAAAGATGTTTGGAACGCAAATCATGCCCATGAATTTGAGCTTTTGCTAGTTTTTCATGTTAAGATAATGTTTGTTTATAATCAAGCATTCTTGACTCATGTTTTAGACAACCATGCCATTCAAATAAATTTGCAACTATTGCTCATTGCTTTGAATGTGAGTCTTTCTGTGTGTAAACTGATCAATTGCTAATTATGGAACACAATAACCATTTATTTGTTCCAGCCTTAGCTTAAAGGTCTTTAAACAAAGCATACGACCTTACAACTGATGTAGCACCACTTGCTTCATTCAAAGCTTGTAAGTCGATATCTTAGCTTAACTTCAATAGTTTGAGGTCACTTTCAAAGTGGAACACTCAAGCAGTATCCGATACTTATGAAGAGAACGAATTGCTAAGTTAAATACAATAGCATGAACTCATGGGTTGAAATGGAATCTTATTCCTTTTCTTTGTTCCTTGTTTCCTATATTTCTTATTTTACAATATCTCATAACCTTACTTTAAGAACCATTTCTTTAAGAGTCTTTGACTTTTATACTTTGTTAGGCATAATTAAGCATCTAATGCGCCGTAAAACAAAGTTCCATCTTTCCCTTTAATTCACGCTTGAATTACTACATAAATGAGTCTTACTCATCTATGTATTAAGCGAAAAGATATGTTGGTTGTTAATATATTGAAAATTTGAGTTTGCAACTCAATACTTCATGTTTTATCAAAACTACCTAGTATTTTGAATACATGATGTCCAACTGTCCTTTCGGACTTTATAAAAGTCATTTATGAGAATTGTATTTTAGAAATGCTTTACTTTTCTTTGAGAACCATTCTCAAAGATTTCCTTTACCAATCATGGAAAGCAATACAGTTTGATTTGGAATTCTACAATATAAGTGCAAAGTATAACCATTTATCAAGTAAATAACATAATAAGTTTTAAAATTAAAAGGTATTCATGCAAATTTTCAATCTTATTAAACGTCTTATCCACGCATTAAAATTGTCCCCATTTGGCGAGAATAAGTCGATTCCAAGATCCAAAGAAACAAAGAGTGGTTAAGCATGCTTTGGCTTGTCTTAACACTCAATCTCCTAAGGTAAGCAACGCTTTGCTAATGGCTCCAAGCCACTCTTGGTTGAATAAATCGTCGCATCTAATGCTCTCTCAACAATTTATTCTGTTTTCCACGACATGTTAGGACTCATCACTCATATTGTTGAGTACAACCAAAACCAACTTGCATACCCGGTATGCCTTACACTCCTAGGAGAGGTAGTGATGCCTCGCTTTGGCGTAGCCCACCACTACCCTCGTTCGGTTGGTAAGTGTTGTTTTGGAATGGCAAGCTTTACTCAATATTTTGGGACCTAGGGTTTCTATGCTGGTTGATTTAAGTGAACTTAATCAATCATCACAACATTCGAAATCCTAAACATGCATCTAACATATAATTCATATATATATATATATATATATATATATATATATATATATATATATATATATATATATATATATATATATAAAATATATATATCGAAAAACATAAATATAGATTCATTTGGCAATTAGCACGACCCCTTGAGATCTTCAAATCTTCAAAAGGTCTTCATTTGCAACTTCATGGCTACGTTCCAAGAACCTCCATCTTCAAAACTTGACCATAACTAAATGCAACTACTAGTATCTACGATTAGGATTAATCTAAATATTAAGGTACAAAAATACTCAACGGTTCGCAGACCGTATTTAGATTTACAAAAATACATCACGGATCGCAGTCCATATTTTCTATCCCGATCGGGCCCCACTAGTTGCCATTTTATAAAACCTGTGAGAGAATATACATTCCATTCATCCATTCACTATTTGTGAATGACCCATGCATTTTACAACGATAAATAAGTAATTATGCATAAACACGCGTGAACTAGTAACTAATCTAGGTGGTTAATCCAATTAACATGCCTAATTAAAACTAGTCAAAGTTGTTTTAACCGGTTATGTAAATAAGCGCAATTAACATTTGAAGCTTCCACTAAATTCCGCATCCAATTTAATTAATCCAATTAAGCCGGTAAAACCCAAAATTTGTCAAAATAAATTTTGCCAATGCCGCTCAAAATTGAGGCCTAGCCTCCAAAATTTATTAAAATAATTAAAAACAAATTAGATCAATAAAATAATTAAAACGACAATTTAAGCAAAAATTACGTAGTCCAAAATGTCTAAGTGCCTAGCACTAAGACATGGAGTGCTCACATTTCGCACAACCGTTTGATGCTCAATGAACGTGGGAGTGGGCCCAATGTCGCTAAGCGTTACACCACCCACATCAGCGAACTTTCACACATCAATAACGTGGCCCTTGATGGCTATGTTGTACGAACTCATTGCACTACATTGCTTCGCAAGAAACGTCTACGCACATTCCCTATTACTCGACGCATTCACCAAGTCCCAAGCCATGCACCAATGTGCTTGTGCTTGCACCAGCCGCGACCAGCCAAGCAAGGCAGCACACACAGTGCGCACAACACCAAGCTGCTGTTGCGCCGTGCTGCTGCTTGGTGCTTGTTGGCGCGCCATGCTGTTGGCAGCAAGCAGCAGCCATGCATAGGTTTGCGCGCAAGCATGGGCACCATCCTTGGCAGCCACATGCGGGCTGCATAGCAGCCTGGCTAGCCAAGTGTTGTTCTTGCCTCGTTTTGCGTGCCATAGCCTCGGGATTTTGATCCCAATTTTGCGTGACATAATTATTAATTTTAAATCAATTTTAGAACTAATTCATTTGAGCAAAATAAAAAAAAAAATTTAAACAAGTCTAACTTAAATAAAATTTTCAAAGTGCATGTAACCAAAATAATTCCCAAGAACCATTCTTTAACTAAATTGGTTTAACTTGATGCAACAAAAATAATAGGGCAATGACTCACTATTAATTTAATTAATTTAAATTAATCTTGAGTTTTTGACAAAATAAGAGGGAGTTGGAAAAATGAACATAAGTTCAATAAAGATTCCAACTTTAATACTTAATAATCCTTAAAAAATTATATCTTCCAATATGAAGATAAACAATTTTCTATCACAAAGATTCAAACTTTATGATTCCAATCAACTAAAAAATGATTAAATCAACAAAGTTTAACAAAAATTCATGGAATTTAGTCATATAAAGTTTCAATCACTTAACATAATTAAAGATTGAATCTTTAATACTTGGAAGCCTCAAAGAACAACAATTTCACACTTAATGCTATTAGTTTGCGATTATGTGAAAAATAAAACCAAGCTTTCAAGCACAAATTACTACAAAGTAATCATGCCTAAAGAGGTTTAAAATTGCATATAAAATATGTATTGAACCAATTACATAACCACCATAAATATGCAATTAATTTTCAAGGTTAGAAAGACATAAATTTTTTGTAAAAACGAAAAAACACTCGAAAATTTCATTTCTGGTCGTTTTTTGGCTAAAAATCGTTCCTTGGAAGAATAAAACCATTTCCAAAACACATTTTCCATCCAAAATTCACTATTTTTGGGTCAAAATCTGGGTTCGGGGCTGAAGATAGCTTAAATACGAGGTTAAAATAAATAAAACGAGCTACTAATCTAATTAGAACTTCAAGACCAGAAAATTAAGCCATAAAAAAAACACCTTGAAAAATATTATGATTTCAAAAATAAACGAGCGTGGCTCCGATACGACTGTTGGGTTTTGGTAAGTCTAACTTACCGCGGAAACAACCCTGACCCAAAGAACCACTCGCAATTAATAAAACCATAAAGCATAACAAATAATCATAAAAGGATAAAATCGAAATTTACCTTTGACGCGTGCTTCGCCCTCAAAGTCGGGCTCTTACTTGAAAGCTTAGCCCCGCTAACACGAGAGCCTCCAACGAAAGTCCACCTGCAAAAACTACTAGCGACTTTTAGGTCCGTTACCTCGAGGTTAGCGAGGTCCGACCAAAACCTAAGTATTATGTGAGTTAAGAGTTTTTGCTAATGCAATGCTCTATTGAACTCCTACTCAAGCACTCTTCCCAAAAACCCAAGATGGGTATTTATAGGCAAGAGGGAGAGTGAGAATTTCTATCCCATCAATGTGGGAGGCATGAAATTCCACAATTTATTTTAAAGCTAAATTAAAATAAATAAGCAAACTAATAATAAATCTACAAGTGTCACTATTTTATGTAAAGGGAAGTGAGGACCACTTGGAGTGTAGGGGACCATACTTGCTCCCCACTCCATTTTCTACTTGTGACACATGTCCCTCACCTTTTCCCCTCCCTTTATTTGCTTCCCCTATTGCACACGGCCCATTACCCGCACCATGGTGATGCGGGCTGCTGCTGCTCGCAGCTAGCAAGCCGCGCATGCTCGTGCGGGCTGCTGCTGCTTGCGGCCAGCAAGCCAAGCACACCTTGTGCGGGCTGCTGCTTGCACTTGCGGCCGTGGCTGCCTAGCGTTGGTGCACTAGCATGCCCCAGCCACCCTTTGGCTTGGTGCGCATGCTAGCCACCAATGCTTAGCACATAATTCCCCTAGCACTCGGATACTCTGGGCATTCCGATGCTAGGGGTATTTTAGGAAATATTGTCGATTAATTATTATTTGCGCGTCTCGTCATTTACTATTTTTGATTCGACTTCCGACGCTCGGTTTCGACGCTCTAAGCTCGAATTTCCGACGTCTAAATATTTAATACTCGGGCGATGTAGGGAATATTTCAAGCATTATTTCAAACTTGAACCCCACTGTGATCATACACTAAAGTACGGTGGCGTCCAAAGGGAAGGAAGCTAGAGCAAAAGAGTTGCTAACAAGTTTTAGGAACTTGTAAACCGTTCACAGGGTGAAGGTTACACCCCTTAACGATCCAAGAGATCATCAACTCCAATAGGTTTGGAACCATGACTGGTAGTTCAGGGATGAAGGTACAAATCCAACCTAAAAGAGATTGAACCTGCCCTAATAATAGGCCTCTACTTTATTCTGATCGTATTCATGTGCGCTTTCTGACTAACATACAATCAATAAGTTTACCTTGAACCTGTTTATCTATGTTGGTTGAATATTAATGCACAAACAAAACTATTATTGGTGATCACTTGAATTATAATCAAATTAACCCTAACAAGATTATTAACTATCTTATTAAGCGTGATTACAAGTACCAATTCCATTTAAACATGCATAAAAGGCGTGATCAAGCAATAACAATAAATCAAGCAACATAATAATAATAATAATCATAAACAATTATAATTATAATCATCAAAATAATAAAAATAATCTTGTTAAAGCATAATAATAATAGCAAGATCCTAGACATGACACTAACATGATTAATAACAAATCCTAGCATGTCACTAAACATCAAAGATCAAATATTTAGCCCTAACATGATAATAACATGAATATTAGGAAGAGTAGGAAGCATCGCAGGAATCATAATAAGCATATTTGATATTATAACCTTTTCCCTAAACATGATACTAGGAAGATAAAAAACACCCTAACATGACATTAGAAATTATAATAACAACCTAGACATGATTTCTATATCATAATATCAATAAATCAATTTAAAGTACTTACTTGGATGCCTTGTACCTCTTTCTAATAACAAAATACACACGTTAGTCACTTCAAGGAAAATAATAATCAAAGAATTAAATTAAATAATAATTGAAATAAAGATTTGGGACCAAACCCTCAGAAATATCAAACCTTTCACGTCTATGGCGAAGGCAACTTCGAACTTGGCTAGGTGTATCTAGGTCTTGCGAGTGCGGAATTTTTGTATTTTGAGAAAAGGCTAGTTTAGAAAAGAGAGAGAGAATAATCAAGAATTTCTTGATGAGAGTTGGTGAGAAGAATTAGAGAGAATAAGAATTGATGAGAATTGAAAAAGGGAAGATATGACCTCTATTTTTAGAGAAAAAAGAGGGTCGAAGAATAAGAAAAGAATCCGGATTCGAATCGAAATAGACACTAGGTGAAAAAACGAAATTGGCACCGGTTCAAAACCCTTCAATGCCACCTGTTTGAACCGGTGCCAATGTGGGGGGTGCCAATTGCTTGCATGAAAAGCCACCGGTTCAAACTGGTGGCAAAAATAGTTATTGGCACCGGTTAACCGGTGCCAAAAACAATCTCATAATTTTTTTTACCCATTTTTGGCACCGGTTAACCGGTGCCAAAAGTGCCAAATTTTTTTTTTTTTTTGGTCTTTTTTTACTTAAATTAAGAACATCAAATATATAAATGGAATATCAATCAATATAATTGAATTGCTTCAAAAAAAAATCAATATAATTGAAAATTTACATTGTATAATCAAAAAAATTTTACAATATAGATCAATTCAGTAGTTCATTTACAACATATATACAAAAAAAAAAATACAATATAAATAACAAAAATTACAATATTAATAAAAAAAATAAACTCAATATTCTTGCATCTTGATTCTTCCATTTTAGATCTAACTCAATATACCTGCACCAATTACAACAAAAAAAAACGATTAATATAATTAAGCTTCGAAAAAAACCCACTAAGATTCACACCCAGAAAAAAAAATGAATTCGCAAAATATTTAAATCGAAAAATACCCAGAAATCGAAAAAACCCAGAATTTGAAATAAAATGAAATCGAAATAACCCAGAAAAAAAATTAAAATTAAAAAAAAAAACCCAGAAATTGAAAAACAAAAAATCAAAATCGAAAACAAAATATATTAAAATCGAATAAACAAAAAACAAAAATCGAAAAAAAAAAATTGAAATTGGAAAAAAATAACCCAGAAATCGTTTAAAAAAATTTAAATTGCTATCGAAAAAAAACCCAGAAAAAAAAATCTATTAAAATCAAAATAAAAAAAACAGATTTCGAAAAAAATATCAAAATCGCAAAAAAAAAAAACCTAAAGTGAAATCGGGAAAAAAACCCTAGAAATTGAACAAAAAATATCAAAATCGAAAATAAAAAATTGATTAAGGATAAAAAAATCGAAGTCGAAAAAAAATATTCGAATCTCAAATCCAGATTTCTAAAAAAACAAAAATCAGAAATTGAAATCGAATGATAACGATCTTGGTGGTGGGGGAACAGTGTTGCATGTGTTCGTGGTGGTCTCCGTGGTGGTATTCATGGTGGTCTCCATAGTGGTCTTCATGGTGGCTTTGAGGGAGAAGGAGACGTGGTAGTCTTGAGGGAGAAGGAGTAGATCTAGATGAGAAAGAGAAGGAGGAGATGAGAAAGACGGGGTGAACAAGGGGAAAGAGGAGGCGAGGAGAGAGAAAGAGGAGAGGAGAAGAGAGAGAAAGAGGAGGAGAGGAGGAAGCGACTGATTGAGAAAGAGATAGGGTTCGGGGGTTTTATGGGCGGGTTTTTTTTTTAATATTTAAATGAACCGGTTCGTAAAGGCACCGGTTCAAACCGGTGCTCTTTTTATTTTTGGCACCGGTTTGGGCTGAACCGGTGCCTTTTCTATTTGTGTAAAATTGCGCCCAATTTTGGGCCGGTTTAGGGCACCGGTTTGGCCTGAACCGATGCCTTTATGGGGGTGCCTTATTGTATTTTTCTACTAGTGAGAACTCGATGGACATTAGTTTTTGCGGATTTTGTTTTTATCATATCTTTTGATATAGAAGTCCAAATAAGGCATATAATATGTAGTTGGAAATATCTTGAAGTCTACATTCCAACCCAATTAGAATCAGATTAAAATCTTTTGTATATAAAAAGATATGGCCGAAATAGTGGGACGGTGTCAGTTATGGATAGAGTTTTGTATCTCATTCATATCTTTTTCGTTATAGCTCGGATTTAATATTATAATATATCATTGGAAATATAATTTGAATATATATCCAACCATATAAAATTTGGATAAAGATTATGAGGCACGAAAATCAAATTTGACTGTCTTTGAACATCTTTAAATTCGAATAGAATTAGGATTTAAGAAAAAGCTAAGGAAAGTTTTAAAAAAGGAAAGTTTTTATTTAACTCAAATTCTTTAATCTTATCTTTTCAAAAAGGATAATTAAGATATTTTAAAAACTTATGGAAGGTTCTAATTAATCCTAATTATTTTAGGAATAGGATTAAACCTTTGGACCCTCCACATGATCATTAGGTCGTAGGTAAAATCCGGTTCGAGCCCAGTTTAGTATTTTGGCCATAACTTCCTCATTATTCATCGGAATTAGGCTTATAATATATCGTTGGAAATGTCTTTTCAAGCCCATCCAAATACACCATTATTGGACCCATATCATGGACCAAACTAAACTGGAACACACGTTTTTCAAAAATAGGTAAGAAAAGAAATATTTTCAAAAACATAAAGAAGAGATATTTTAATATAAACATCCTCATCACTAGACTTTTCACACTTTTTCTTTATTTGATAATCAAATGACGTGAAAGGTATTCATCACTGAGTTTGGTTTCAGAGAGACACAAATGGGTGTTTACAGAAGCCCCCACTTTGACTGAGTTTGGAGAAACGTGAGTTTCGAAAATGAAAGTCATAGTATCCAGGGACGGAGAATGATTCAGAACGTTCTGCGATCCTAAATCATTCTTGTAACGCCGATACCTGCAAACTAGCGTTAGTTAAACAAATAAGAGAGTTAAGAAACGCATATCTTGCACCGTTGAGCACACGACTCTAGAGGTAACCGATTTGTTGTGACGATGTTCCGCAAGCTAGAGAATATCGCCTGAAGACTACTACGCCTGTAACTGCGTCCAATTTCCGCTGTGATAGTATTCGAAAAGATCACTGCTTGTTGATCCTTAATGCTGCTATGCCAGCACGTCGGCGCTTTGCTGCTTGTGAACCAGTATGTCGGTACTTTTCCTGTGATGACAATCCTCTTTTCTTTGGGAATAGTTTCCAACACAACTCTTATATGATGTATGACAATCCGATTTAGGGAAAGTTGTCAATGCTTCGTAACAATCCATCCTTGGAAATGTTGCCACGATGAAGCGACAATCCGTATCTCGGAAAATATGCCGAAATCCAATTTTTGGGAAAAGTTGCCAATGCTTCGTAACAATCTGTCAAAAGAATTTTGCTACGATCGACAATCCACATCTTGGAATATAACTCTTGAAAGCAATCCATCTTGGAAATTTGCCAACGCTATGCGACAATCCTTTTAGGAAAATATTGCCACAATTGACAATTCGTGTCTTGGAACATTTGCCAAAAAAGAGTCAATCGACAATCCACTTCGGGAAAATTTGCCACTTGCTAAAATGAATGACAATCCACGTTGAGGAACTTTTGCCGAAATTTATGATGAATAGAGTCTTACAAAAATCCTTAAGGAAATTTTGCCATAGGGAACTGGGTGTATGACAATCCAATCTCGGAAAACTTGCCAGCAATGACAATCCGAACTTGGAAAAAATTGCCAAACAGAGAAGGAGCACGACAATCCACGCTTGGAAACTTTGCCAGAGATGACAATCCAATCTTGGAAAAATTGTCGTTGAAGAAGATGCATGACAATCCATATTTGGAAATATTGTCGTTTAAGAAGAATGCGCGACAATCCGTATTTGGAAATATTGTCGTTTAAGTGCTTGTTTTTAAACCGATACGTCGGTGCTTGTAATGAGCCAGTGTTTTAGGCACTTAAGCTAAGTGAGACGATTTTTTGTCAGGTCAATCACTTACTATGATTGTAATCGAGCCGACTACTAACCATGTCAATTTGCTTATAGGGGCTAGCTGGCGTACCAAGGAACCCGGAATTGCTGTATGAGGTCAAAATAACCATTTTGAGAGGCTTCGAGCTCTGTCGCTGCTGAAATATCTCTAGCGTCAAGAATTGGCTCTGTTGCTAGACGCTGGGATCTAGAGCCAGGCGCTGAACTCTGTTTCCAGACGCCAGATGTTGTTGTCAGACGCTGGATGTTGTCGTCTGGCGCTGGAGTCGGGTCTTCCCTATTCTGCGCTGCTTTTGCTGCCACTATTGCTCGGTTTCGCTCCGAGCTTTGAGCTTGGTCGTTTCCTTTCAACCAAATCCGCTCAAATCTTTTGTAAATTAAAGCTCTTCATCTTGATCCATGTAATTTTGCTCAAACTCCTCTCATCTCGGAAGAATCTCATTCTGTCATATTCGCGGTTTTTCGAAAAAAATATTAGGGAATGTCCTTAATTGCCTGCTGGGATGTACCTGAATTTATATCTTTGACCATAGGACTTTGCTTATCTTTCTTTAGGGTTGACCTAAGACTTAGTGTTGCTTGACTCATTGACTTGTCGTGACTCAAGGTATAAACTTAACTCGCTGTGATTGACTCGAGGTTGACTCGACTCAAAGTGTTTGACACATGTGTTAGACTCAAATCAAGGTGATATCATGACATGACTCAACGTGTACATGACTCGTGTGTGCATTGTAATGTTATCGTGCGACTCGAAAATGCGAAAAATCAAAAATAAAAATTTTCCGTCATTTTGTGGAGGGTACCGACTTTCTCCCGAAAAAGAAAGGCGCGAAAAAAGAATCGAAGTGAAGTTTTTTGAAGATGCATGTTGAATGAGCTTAGTCAAATGTTGTTTGATACTATCTCAATTGTTGATTCCATGATGAAAGTATTTGGGTAACTTAGGCACGGAGGCTAAGCACTTCGTACTTTGTGATGCAATGATGAGTGATGAGCGATTTTGACATGACAAGGCATGCTTAAGCGTTATGTTGAGATTTCATGACAAAGGGTTCCTAAGGGAAAGTATATTTGGTCATGTATCTGTGAGCTGTGTGAAAGTGATACTAAAGTTAGGCCGCAAGGGCTAAGTGTGTGGGAAAATATTATTTTAAGAAGAGCCAAATGATGGTGACTCTTCAGGCTAGGAAGCTAATGATGTAAGGATCAAGCCCCCAAGTCTAGCTTTAAATGAATAGGGATGAACACAGGGAATCCCTTGATATGATCATGGTGTGAGTGTGTGAATGTGAATATGAATGCATTTTTATTACGGCCGCACCTAGATGTGAGGTTGCCTACATATCCGTTAAGAATTAGGCCGAACGTAGCTCTAGCCGAACCTCACACAAGTGTGTATACCTCAAAAAGGTCTTTTGAAGGGTTGTAACGTGGTTAGGCTGAAGGTTATAGAAGAAGGGGATAAAGGCTCAAGACCCTCGATAAGCCCCCAAGGTGTGCAACCTTGCTTTTGAATCTTTATATTTTTATGCTTGAGGCTTGCTTCTCGTTTTTTAGCTCTCTTTTCTCTTTTTGTTTTTGTTTTTGTTTTTTTTTTTTTTTTTTTTTTTTTTTTTTTTTTTTTTTTTTTTTGCTTTAGCATTTATTTTTATTTTTATAAGTGAGAGCAATCCCGATCATGCGGTCTATCACTCACTTGGCATTCATGTTTCTCAAGCACGGTACCGAGCACTCGATAAGAGACGCAATCTAAGACGTGTTCTTATCAAAGATATTTTCATATCAAAGAAATTGGAACACTTGCCCTTTTGTACACTTTTATTTATTTTTTTTATTGCTTTTTATTTTTTGTTTGAACTCACTCAAGCTTTTTGTAATTGCATAGGTTACACACCATCGCATCCCAAAGTTAGGTAGATATGGGTTGAAAAATGAATGGTCTATCGTTAGACGAGGCTCAAAGTTGTGTATCAAGAAAGGATTGTATATTTGAAAGGGCGAAAGGTATGACATGGCTACAAGAGGTGCCTCAAATCATCGATATACCTTGTACTTAATTTGGCATGGATTTATATATATATATATATATATATTTTAATGCAACGTAATGAAATGATCATATGTAAGGAAATAAATGCTCATTTTATTAAAGGAAAATAAACGAATCTACAAAATTAATCTAAGGGGAATAAAAAGGTGCCTATTCTAGACTTATTGGGGAAAGGGTAAATAAAAAAGAAATAGAAAAAGAGGTCACGAAATCTTGTCGTTGAAGCTCGCCTCTTGTCTTGTGTCGTTTGCTTTATCATCACTCGCTCTTCTTGTTAGCTGGAGGCATGGGAAGCTTGTTATTATCAATAAAATGTTGGATAGCCTCCTTTAGCTTCCAACAGCTCTCACTAGCATGACCCCTAACTTGATGGTACTTGCAGTGTTCATCTGGATTCCAACTAGGTAATCTCTTTTTAGGTGCGGGATCTTGAATAGGTTCAATGGGAGTAATGAGTCCTTTGGCATGGAGTCGATCGAAGGCAGTATCGTAGCTCGATCATCCCAATGGGGGTGAAGTCAGTCCTTAGTTGCTTCTTAGATCCTTGGTTATCCATGGCTAAAACTTCATTGAGATCAAAGGTACTACCATTGTTACTAGAGTGGGCGTTTTGGGAAGAAGAAGGATTGTCGTTCTTCTTTCTTTTCTAGCCACCGTGGTTACTATTGTTAGTATCTTTTTGCTTTGCGAGGTCGTCTTCGATCTCGATACCTATCTCATAGACGGCTCTGAAAGTATTCAAGTTGTGTTGATATTTTAAGTGCTTTAAATACTTTTCTTGGAGATTCTTGATAAACATCCTCACAGACTCTTTTTCGGTGGGGACCTCAATCATCTTAGCGGAAGTTTCCCTCCACTTATTGAATAAATAAGTAAAGCCTTCATTTTCTTTTTGTCTTAACATTTCAAGTTGTCTATAATCAGTTTCGACTTGGATATTGCATTTATACCTATCAATGAAAGCGTTTACTATCGATTCCCAGGTAGAGGTTTTCTCTTTGTCCAGGGAGAAGAACCATTGTTGACAAACGGTTTCAAGAGATAAGGAAAAAAAGGAATGAAAGACTTTCTTATCAATCCCCTTAATGTTCATCATAGTTTCAAAGGCTCTTAAGTGAAGGTAAGGATTATCTGTTGCCTTGAATTTTGGGATGTCGTTGGCATTGAACTTATGCGGAAGAAGTTCTTTGTCCACCAAGACCCCTTGTGAACTAATGCCTTGAAACTTGTAGTCACTAGACAACTTGCTCACACTTTCTTGCATGAGGTCCATCTGATGTTGCTTCATAGGGTCATTGATTTTGAGGGTTAAAACCTTCAACGCCTCAGTCACGGTAGTCAATTGATTCTTAAGTTCGTTGACTTCTTCTTGAGTTGCCATTATATTTTTAGCTTTCTTCTTTTGACGAATCGGTTTATCAAAAAGTAAGACTTGAATAAAGAGGTTGTCCTTGATTAATCGCCCTTCTCTCCTCGACCAAGTACTGTGGAAAAGGAATTTGGGGATATTTATTGTTAATTATTTGACTCAACTCTATTCAACATGCATAGATGAAAGAAGGTAGGAAGAATGAAGGTTGTGATGTGAAGAAAAATGATGTAGATGGAGATATATGAAGAAATTAGGAATAGAATGTACCCTTAACTCGAACGACGGAAAAAACCGACTCATGCATGAAACTAAGACATGGTCATGGTGACATATACTCAAAGTGTGCTAAGACTAGTGAGTGTAGGTGACATGTTAAGACTCGTGTCATGACCATGTGGCTAGACTATGTGACTAGACTCGAACAAAGACTAAGTTAAGACCTCACGTATATGCATTAAACTGGACAGGCTGTGGTATTTTAGTCATAACTTTTTATCTGTGACTCTGATTGGGATGAAACTAACTCCAAATTAAAGATAAAACTCGGGGCTACAGATCCATGGGTTTTAAAACTCGTAACTCTTTCTAGAACTCCGGCTATGACTAAAACAAGTTGACGCTTGTGCAGTATACGGGAATAAAAATCCGGGTTGACTTAAAAGAACTATGACTCGATTTTAGACATATTTATTAGCTCAAATTAATTAATTAAACAAAGTCCTTTAGTCATTAATTCGTTTATTTGGTCTGAACACAAGTCAAACCAAACAGCTAGTTTAGTCACATAATAAGTATGCACAAGTAAGAGATGCACAAGTAGTCAAGTAGGCACAATATGATGCAATGAGTTTGCAACCTAACCATGACTTTAGTTCTCTAAAGTTCGAGATATGGGTTAGTCAAAGAGGGTCCATGGTTAATTTTCCGGATGCACCGCGCGGAAGCCTTACCTTTGAAGGGTCGGCGCGAGTGGATGGGACACCGCGAGTTAAAAACTCGCTTCCATGGTTTGGTGAATTCAACATTCTCGGATGTACCCTTTGTTGCACAGAGCGTTCAATCAGGTAGATGGAGAATGAATTCCCAGAGGGTTATGTCCATATGTAGAACACATATGGGTTTTAGAAAAGTGAGAAAAACTCAATCAGGAAGCTAAGTAGGATTGAGCAAATAGTGCTAAAAACTGGTCAAAATTAGAACGCAAATTTCTGGCTCGGTATTGGAAGAACTTGGCGCCAGCAAACAGAGGCCGGCGCCACAATTTGGCTTTAGCGCCTGGCGACAGAAGCTGTTGCCTGGCGCTAAAGTCAAATAAGTGGCGCTAGACTTTGTTTCCTAATGCTAGTTCCTACATACCTCAGCAGCTTTCTGTGCTCGATAAAATTTTCCAGTTTCGCGCAGCATTATTTCGGTCCTAGTTGTGAAAGATATTCCTCAAATGTCCTACGTGTTAAAATCCTATGTTTTAACTCATTACGGATGGTCTTTCCAATGAGATCTTTTTTATGCATATGACAACAATGTTAATCAAAATTACGCACATGAAATACTTAGAACTTTTCGAGTCTCATCCACTCATTCTAAATCATTGCCGAAATAAATTTCAGGAATTAAAATAGAAATCCTCCCCAATGGAGTCGCCAAAAACTGTAGGGAATATTTCAAGCATTATCTCAAACTTGAACCCCATTGTGATCATACACTATAGTACGGTGGCGTCCAAAGGGAAGGAAGCTAGAGCAAAAGAGTCGCCAACAAGTTTTAGGAACTTGTAAATCGTTTACAGGGTGAAGGTTACACCCTTTAACGATCCAAGAGATCGTCAACTCCAATAGGTCTGGAACCATGACTGGTAGTTCGGGGATGAAGGTACAAATCCAACCTAAAAGAGATTGAACCTGCCCTAATAATAGGCCTCTACTTTATTCTGATCGTATTCATGTGCGCTTTCTGACTAACATACAATCAATAGGTTTACCCTGAACCTGTTTATCTATGTTGATTGAATATTAATACACAAACAAAACTATTATTGGTGATCACTTGAATTATTATCAAATTAACCCTAAACAAGATTATTAATTATCTTATTAAGCGTGATTACAAGTACCAATTCCCTTTAAACATGCATAAAAGGCGTGATCAAGCAATAACAATAAATCAAGCAACATAATAATAATCATAAACAATTATAATTATAATCATCAAAATAATAAAAATAATCTTGTTAAAGCATAATAATAATAATAGCAAGATCCTAGGCATGACACTAACATGATTAATAACAAACCCTAGCATGTCAGTAAACATCAAAGATCAAATATTTAGCCCTAACATGATACTAACATGAATATTAGGAAGAGTAGGAAGCATCGCAGGAATCATAATAAGCATATTTGATATTATAACCTTTTCCCTAAACATGATACTAGGAAGATAAAAAACACCCTAACATGACATTAGAAATTATAATAACAACCTAGACATGATTTTTATATCATAATATCAATAAATCAATTTAAAGTATTTACTTGGATGCCTCGTACCTCTTTCTAATAACAAAATACACACGTTAGTAACTTCAAGGAAAATAATAATCAAAGAATTAAATTAAATAATATTGAAATAAATATTTGGGACCAAACCCTCAGAAATATCAAACCTTTCACGTCTATGGCGAAGGTAACTTCGAACTTGGCTAGGTGTATCTAGGTCTTGCGAGTGCGGAATTTTGTATTTTGAGAAAAGGCTAGTTTAGAAAAGAGAGAGAGAATAATCAAGAATTTCTTGATGAGAGTTGGTGAGAAGAATTAGAGAGAATAAGAATTGATGAGAATTGATGAGAATTGAAAAAGGGAAGATATGACCTCTATTTTTAGAGAAAAAAGAGGGTCGAAGAATAAGAAAAGAATCCGAATTCGAATTGAAATAGGACTCGATGGACAGTAGTTTTTGCGGATTTTGTTTTTATCATATCTTTTGATATAGAAGTCCAAATCAGGCATATAATATGTCTTTGGAAATATCTTGCAGTCTACTTTCCATCCCAATTAGAATCAGATGAAAATCCTTTGTATATAAAAAGATATGTCCGAAATAGTGGGATGGTGTCAGTTTTAGATAGAGTTTTGTATCTCATTCATATCTTTTTCGTTATAACTCGGATTTAATATTATAATATATCATTGGAAAGATAATTTGAAGATCTATCAAACCATATAAAATTTGGATTAAGATTATGAGGCACAAAAATAAAATCTGACTGTCTTTGAACATCTTTAAATTCGAATATAATTAGGATTTAAGAAAAAGGAAAGTTTTAAAGAAGGAAAGTTTTTATTTAACTCAAATTCTTTAATCTTATCTTTTCAAAAAGGATAATTAAGATATTTTAAAAATTTATGGAAAGGTTATAATTAATCCTAATTATTTTAGGAATAGGATTAAACCTTTGGACCCTCCACATGATCATTAGGTCGTAGGTAAAATCCAGTTCGAGCCTAGTATAGTATTTTGGCCATAACTTCCTCATTATTCATTGGAATTAGGCTTATAATATATCGTTGGAAAGGACTTTTCAAGCCCCATCCAACTACATCATTATTGGACCCATATTATGGACCAAACTAAACTGGAATACACTTTTTTCAAAAAATAGGTAAGAAAAGAAATATTTTCAAAAACATAAAGAAGAGATATTTTAATAAAAACATCCTCATCACTAGACTTTTCACACTTTTGCTTTATTCGATAATCAAATGACGTGAAAGGTATTCATCACTGAGTTTGGTTTCGGGGAGACACAAATGGGTGTCTACAGGCGACGAATTAATTTCTTTCGAATTAATTCGTTGAGTCGGTTCGTTTACTTTAAAGGGTGTGACCCGAAGGGTTCAGCCTAGATTAAGCTATAATATTAATTATGCATTAATATTACTGATCGGAAGTGGCCTCCACCTAGACATTCCGATCACTTGACCTTACTGAATATATTATCTTTCCAATAATTTTGAACCCACTAACGTAATAGTACACTTGTTCGAAGGACACCATTCCTTTCATAACCCACCACCAGAAAGTCCAAAACCCCTAAAATCACTTGATCTATTTTGGGGTTTTTTTTATGGTGGTTCAAAGGGGAAAGAGGTGGAGACATCCGGTGGAGGGGTGAAATGGGTTTGCCGGCACAAGGGAGGGGGTTTGGCCACCGGCTGATGAGGGGAGGGGGGTTTTTCGTTTTCGAGGAGAGGGAGAAGGGTTTTTGGGTGGAGGAAGGTGGTTTTTGGGTGGAGGAAGGTGGTTCAGGGGAAGGGGAGGGGTTGGGTGGTTGGGATGGTACCGCCGGGTACGGAGCTCTAGTCAAAGGTGGAAGGAGGTGGAGATAGCCGGTGGAGGGGCGAAATTGGTTTGCCGGCACAAGGGAGAGGGTTTGGGCGGCGACCGGTGAGGGGAGGGGGGTTTTCGAGGGGAGGGAGAAGGGTTTTAGGGTGGAGGAAGGTGGTTCAGGGGAAGGGGAGGGGATGGGTCGTCGGGCTGGTACTGTCGAGTACGGAGCTCTGGTCGCTGGCGATGGTGCAGCCCTGACAGGTGGTTGTGGGGTTGTTTCCGTAAAGAGGGAGGGGTTTTCTTTTTTTTATTTTTTTTTAATTTTTTTTAATTTTTAATTTTAGAATATTTTTTTTAAATTATTCTAATTTAAGTTTTGTTTTTTTAAAATCATTTTTTTTTTCAAAAAAATGTTAAAATAAAAAAATATTTTAACCAATCACACATGTGACATGTGTCAAATGTAACCTATAAAACAGGTTACAAATTTATTGTTCTATTTTTGGTAGATGTGTATCAAAGGTCGTTATATTTTGGAATAATCCAAAGGTCGTTTTATTATCGGAAGATCGCTGAAAGGTGGTGTTATTTTTGGCAAATTTTCCAAATGAATTTAACAAAATCAAATAAGAATCAATTGAGGAAGAGCTAAGAATCCAAATACATAAATATAACAATTCGGTACATTCTTGATTCGTTTTCTCATACAAGTTTTTGAGTGGATCTGTCGTCGCTTGGCAATTTTGTGAGAAATTAAATTCTAATGCTGATTCCGTAACCCGAGATTGAGCCATAATCAATCGTGACCCCGCACAATCGGAAACCAAGTTAAACACACATAAAACCTATCTTTCGATCCGAAGGAGTCCAAAAAACATTATCTTTTGAAGGAGATCGAAAAAACCTTGGCTTTTGAAGGAGATAAATCCTTTCTTTCAATGGAGACATTATTGTAAATTCGTAACCTAAGAAACAAAAAACTTAAAAGAAAATAAAGATTTGGGTTTTTCATCGGTGAAATTCAACGGAAGCCCGACCCCTTCAAAATTGACAATGAAGGCTAGAGTTTAGGAGAGAGAAGAAAGGATTTGGTTGTTGCTTTGGATTTTTCCCTCCTCACTTTTAATGTGCACCATACCTGCAATATTTGGGTTTGATTTTCGACAAAAATTGAGTATGTAAATTTGATCATCATTTTGGAGATGAGTTCTTTCAAGCTTCAACATTCTCTTGGTATTCTTGGATATCTTTTAGTCTTAAGTTGTTCAATTTATAGTCATTTGTTCTTTTCTTTTTTTCTTTTTTTTTTTTTTTTTTTTTTTTTTTTTTTTTTTTTTTTGCAAAGGTTATAACAAATTACATATTAGTAGAAAAGCAAATTGAAAGTTGCGCTGCTTCAGCCGCTATTTGGTGAGCTCGGTGAACCCACCTTCAATGTTGCAGTGTCTGAAAGATTTCCCTAATAATTTCATTTTGCGTATGATCCAAAGTAAATGAATGTCACCCTGACCATCCCCTCTAAGGAGAGTAACAAGATTATAAGAATCTATAAAAGTGGTGACTGGCTGTATATCCGCGCCTAAAGCTAAGCCCAATGAAGACCATAAAAACATGCTACAGCCTTCGAGTGTAACGCTGTAGTACATAACCCAAAATTACTGTCGCCTCTAATCCTCTGATCTGTCACGTCCTGAATTAATTTTTACTATATAAATACTGTGAGTTGGAAACTGAATAAGGAATGTGCCATCATATTATGTGAAAAGATTGGTTATAATTTCTTATGTGTGAATATATAAGTTCTGCACTTCTGCATATGTACATGTAAAAGGATTGAAATATATTGATCAAGTTATAAAATTTGATTAAAAAAAATTAATGTTGCAAGGTTTTCAATACTTTTGATTATTGGTTATGGATGATTATTTGATTGTATTTGTCTACTGTATAGAGTATATAAAAGATTACAATTTAATCTTAATCAACCATCGAAATTCTCTCAACTATATCTTAAAAAGTTCTAATTTTATCTCTGTTACTAAAAATGTTTAATATTAAAAAAAATACACTGAATTAAAAGGTTTAATTTATCTCTTTCAAAAAAAAAATCAATTCTAATTTCTAATTCCCTACTCACTACGAAAGAGAATTGATAAAAAAAAATGGCTACACCATTAGTAACTTCAATTCTTTACCTAATCAATATAATTCTAATAGAAATTAATTGAGAAATATAACATTATAAAAATAATATATTCTGAATTAAAATATAAATTAAGTTTTTTTTTGTTATTTTTTTATTTTTTTGACAAAAAACTAAGGATTATAGCTTGCAAAGTGTACCAAGTATTATTATTTGCAAAGTGAGAAGACACTACCTTATATAAATTTCAGCAACATTAAAATCAACTTTATATATTTTAAATATATTTTTTCTTATATATCCCGTGCATTTTGCATGGGGACACACTCTAGTATAAATTAATTTACGAGTAATATATAAAGAGAATACGAGTACTAAAACTGACCCTGATATTATAATAATTTTTCATTCTTCCTCCATTTATAATAAAGAATAGTGAATACATTGATAAGGTTCTCCAAGACATAACACCACAAAAGGCCATGCATACATATATATAGAAACTTAAAGGCATTACACCATAACAAAAGTCCAGATTCACATCCTATAAACATAAATTTCTAAGATGCACCAATATTTCAGGAAAAAAAAACCATAAACATCACCAGACCGATCAACACACCCAAAATGCAACTACTTTAAAGCAAAAGCACGCAATAATAATATAACCATATATACATACGCACCAATGCAACTATCATGAAAGTCTAGAACACACTAGATCTTGTTTCCAAGGAAACAAGAGTAAGCACAACTTTGGTCTCTAATGACGCTTTCAGTATTGCCAATCCTTGCAAAAACATACAACTCGAATTAATATGAAATATGAACACAAAATATACTTGTTATAAAAATTAAAGTACCTCTTTGAGACCAACTTAAACTTCCATTTCAACCAAGGAAGAAACATACTTAACATTGAACTTGTTAAGGAGGGTTATCCTAGAAATTGTCGATATCGGCTTCACTTCTAGATTATCCATCACCAAGTGACGACCCCCTTGGCCCCTTCGCATATCCTTCATCAGTTCCACTTCCACTGTTTCACGACGTTGGAATTACCGTACCTGCTAGAGGCTCAACATACATCACCTCTATGAACATTCCTATGCTATAACAAGCAGGATCAGAGAACACAACAACACCAACTCCAAAAATTCACCCAAATAACACATTTTCGATTATATTTGTTAGAAATTATTCATCAAAACATATTTTTCTTATTTTTTTAATAATCCAATTTCTTTAAAAATTAATCAAGTAATTGAAAACAACAACATTAAATTCGAATTTACATGTAAAACCACTAATTCATAAGTACAAGAACCCTAATTCAAAAGGAACACATACCTCAATACCTTGATATAAATCCACTAAAGCTGATCCCAAATTCGAACAAACCAAAACAATATTGAATGCAGGTAGATGCAGCGAAGGAGAAGGAGGAGCAGTGAAGGAGAAGGAAGAAGGAGTTTCACCTTGAGCAGTTCATTCGTTGGGGCGAATTGTAGTATGGAAGAGTGTAAGACATGAGATCAAACTGCATTTTTATATCATATTATCTTATAACTCTCCTACACCAATTTTTTACTAAAAAAGTATTTCAGATGATCTGAGATCAATTCTCATCACCCTCGTCCTTGTGGCCCTCTAAACATTCTAGAATAATGAATTTAAAGGAAGGCCTCATTATATCTTAATTGCACTGGACCTCCATAATAATTAGGACGGTCCTATCCATCCCATTAATCCAATAAAATGTTTATGAATTTGGATATTTTTAAAAAAAAAATATTTTTGTAATCCCTTCATCAAAAAATGAATTTTCCACTTGTGAAAATACATGAGAATTAAGAAAGAGAAAGAAAAGTAGTATAAATACATGAGAAGGTTGTAGGCGTCGCTCGAAGTGCGCCTACGTTAAAAGCATGTGTGAATATGCTTGGCACTCATAGGAAGTGGGATTTGACATAATACGATTAGGGACAAATAAAGTAGGGAGCCGCCAACAAGTTTTTAAGGAACTTGTAAACCGTTCACGGATCATAAAAAGGCAACACAATAAGGGACAACGATAGGCAACAACGATTGACCCGTGAAGGTTACATCCCATTCATAATCCATGAGATTACTAACTCCATATGGTTTGGAACCACGAAAGGAGGATCGGGGATGATGGTACGAAGTGAGTCATGGAGTCACATTCGACCGTATTGGCCTCTACTCGATTCTTATAGTGAAAAATGATTCCTGCAATCTCAAAGGCATACAAACAGAGATTCAATTCGCTCCAAACTATTATTAAGCCAAATTGGTTAAATGTTAATGCAACACATAATTCTAAAATATTTGTGATCACTTGAATTAAGCAACAAGATTAAAAGGAACCTAAACCGGTCGTCCAAATTATCTTATTAGGCGTGATTTTCAATTACATATTCCCTTTAAACATGAAATACGGTGATCATAAAAATAATGGAATAAACATCAATATTTGAAGCAATTTAACAATAATTCTAACAATATAAAATCGTTAGAAAAATAATAGAAATAATAAAAGGAACATAATTCTTACTTTGATTCTGTTTGCTTGCAACTACAAAATAATAAACGAGTTAGTAACTTCAAGGAAATAATAATAAAACAATAATTAAATTAAATTAAATAGAATCGATTTGGGGCCAAACCCTCAAACAGTTCTACCTTTCACGCCTTGGCTTAAGGACAAAACCACGAGAAAAGTACGGACTCCTTGGAGTGCTTGAAGAAGGAATTTTGAAAGAATAAGGGTAGGCTAGTGTTTAGGCTAGAGCATAGAAGATAGAAAAATAGAGAATTAATTGATGCCCCGTACATCAGAAATGAGGGGGTATTTATAGAAAAAATGTGCTGAGCGAACACACGGAACCCTAAAATGATAAAACCCTAAAAAAGTATACTGCGACACGGCACTGTGTACCGTGACACAGGAATTCCCACCGTCAGACGGGAAAAATTCCCGTGACGCGGTGAATAGTTGTGTGACGCGGTGAACAGTTGTGTGACGCGGGAGATATTTTAGGGTACGGGAAATAAAACGCGTGAAGGGTTTACGTGGAACGGACACGGAAACTCTCGTGTCACAGCAGGTTTCCCGTGTCACGGGAAATCCTACCGTCAGATGGGACTAATTCCCGTGACACGGTATACTACTGACGTGACGCGGGAATTTTTTGTCCGTTTTTCCGTCTAAATTCATTTTTAACCCTAATTTCGTTCAGCATTTTAAGTGCCGATTGATAACTTCGGGTCATTTCTGATTTTATTATTATTTGGGCTAAAATAAGAAAATAAGTAAATAAAATAAATAAAAGGCTTGGGCCAAAATAAATAATAAAATAATAAAACAAAAAAGGTTTGGGCTAAAATTAAATAATAAAACAATAAAATAAGTTTGGGCTGAAATTAAAACTATGCTTTGACCAAACATTAAGACTGATCCATGGACTATTCAAAAATACAAATTTAATTAAACACAATTTTTTATGCACTCTCGGGATTAAATACTGAACCCGACCAATAGTGGCGGTGAAAGGTTGTTCATCATCGGGTTTGGTTTTGGGGGGACATTTTTAGGTGTCTACAGAAGCCCCCACTTTGACTGAGTTTGTAGAAACATGAGCTTCGAAAACGATAGTCAAAGTAGCCAATAGGGACGGAGAATGATTTAAGACGTTCTGCGATCCTAAATCACTCTGTATACGCCGATACCTGCAGAAAAATGTTAATTCCACAGATAAAGAGTAAAAAGATAGAATACGTATCTGGCACCAGTGTATCGGTGACAAATGAGTTTGGCAGCTTCCTATGCTTGAAGGAATCCACCGGACGACGTTTGTTGAAACGCTTTCCATGCATGAGGAAAGCCGACTGAGGAATTTGGTAGGTTTCTAAGCCTGAAGAAACCTACCGGATGATACTTTCCATGCATGAGGAAAGTCGAAGTATGAATTTGGTGTCATTCTATGCTTGAAGAAATCTACCGATAATGCTTTCCATGCTTGAGGAAAGCCGACTTGGCGGTTTTCTATACTTGAAGAAAAATCCACCGATAACGCTTTCCATGCTTGAGGAAAGCCGATTTGGCGGTTTTCTATACTTGAAGAAAAATCCACCGATAACGCTTTCCATGCTTGAGGAAAGACGACTGGGCGGTTTTCTATACTTGAAGAAAAATCCACCGATAACGCTTTCCATGCTTGAGGAAAGCCGACAACTAATGTAAGCGCTGAAATTTGCAAGTGTATGATGGTTCATTATCCCCGACCGTGGGCACAGATGATTCACACCTTCAAGTCGACTATCCGACCATATTAGGTGATTAAAATAGCGACAAAGTTGTCTTTGACGCTTCTTAGGGGCAAAATAGTAATTTTGATACCCTTCAACCGTCAGTTAGAATTTTCCGCGTAATTTTACCGAAAAATTAACCGTCCAATTTGCGCGGAAAATCGTGCAATTTTGGTCAAAATGCCAGGAATATTCGTTGCCAGCTTCGAAAAGTGTGCAGGACAGAAGCCTGAACTCCGTGCCACGTGGATCATTCCTGCGACACGGTGATCAATTACCGTCAGACGGGAGGAATTCCCGTGTCGCGGGTTTTTTTTGGCACAAAAATCCCACGCGCCCCGTGTTTCACACCGTACCACGCGCCAGAACACCGTTACTCAGTAACGGGAAACGTGGAACGGTAACAGGGTCATGTAACAGTCATTTTTTGGCTTTAAATATCAGACATTGCTCCCATTTTTTTTCATTCACCATTTCTCTTTCTGCTTCTACTCTCACTTCTCCTCTCTATTTTTTCATTTTAATTTGCTCAGGTTCCGGTGCCACAGCGACGACATACCGGCGCTCGGCTGCTTTTCCCGTCACACGGAGTGCCTTCCCGTGACACGGCGGTTCTGCGGGTTTCTTTTTTTTTTTTTTTTGCTGAAATTTCGCTGCTGCTTGTTGCTACGCTGCTGTTCAGAGTTCATTGCTGTTGATCGGAGCTCCGTCGACTCCTGGAATCACCGTGACACGGGATCTGATCACCATGTCGTGGCTTAGGCTCACCGTGTCGCGGCGGCCTGCTCTGCTCTCTTCACGTTTTTGCGAATTTTGGAGCTCAAATTTTCATCAATTTTGCTCTAAATTTTTGCTACTTTCTTCATTTTTGGTTCTCCACAAGGATATATGTAAGTTTCCCTTGATTTTGTCTCGAATTTGCTTCAAATGAGTAATTTCATGAAAAAAACCCTTAAAAATCAATTTGGGGATTTTTTGATTTCGAGGTTTATGCTGAAATTCTTGCTATGAATTGACTTGTATATGTATGTATGCGTGTTTGTGAGCGATTTGAGACAAAAATTGCATGATTTGGTGAAGAATTGAGCAAATCACCATTTTTGGTACTACTTGTGGGTAATGGTGTTCTTTGTTGTCCATGTTGTTCTTTTGCACTTGAAATGATGACATATTGGTTGTAGATCTTGTAAAATATGCCATGATGTGTCGATCTATTGTTTTTGTGCAACTTTGAGACATGTTTTATGTTGTGTATGTACTACATTGTCATGGAGAACATAGTATCATGCAATTAGGAGAACACAGTATTAGTTCTTCATGCAGAAACTAAATACTATAAATAATTCCATTATTTTGCTAATTTTTAGCCTTGAGGTAAAAATTTAGCGTATAATAGAAAATGCAATAACTAAATAACTTAGGAAATGATGCTAAGCATTTAGGTTTTTTTATTAAAATGCAACTCGATATAAATAACTAAATGTCTTAGGAAATGATGCTAAGTATTTAGATTTTTATTTTTATAATAGCATGCCTAGACGACGGGATCGCGATCTTTCCACTCATGGCCGGCGTCAGGATTTTCGGGAGGACACTCCCACGATTCCCGAGGGTATGGATGATGACGTCTTAGAGTCTGAGCCTCGGGCCTCTACAAGTAGAGGTAGATGGGTTCCACCTCCGTGGACACCAGACCAGTTGGTTTTCTGTCGTGAGAACCACGTTTCTCATCGTCTACTTGCCGGCATAGTCGACGGCACGCTTCGCCATCACGATTCTGGAGCCGGAGATTTGATTTCTCGACTTCATCCGATTATCACGAGGGATCCTGCTACGAACGCCTTATGGGAATCAGCTGGTCTAGTAGACTTTTATTCAGCGATCGTGGGGTTTCGCAGCCCCCGGGGTTGTGGTGCGACAGTCGTTCGCGCGTTGTTGGAGTATTTTTGGGATACTACCAACACCTTTCACTTTGCTTGGGGGGAGATGACAGTGACCCCTCTGGACTTTAGCATGATCAGTGGTCTACGCTTCACTGACCGGGCCATAGCACAGATGTCTGATCTTTCTTGGGGAGCGGTTGAGGTAGCCGATTTGTTAGGTCCGATCGTTCAGCATATCAGGACCCAGCCATTGTCTCGAGGTGGTCCTAGGAGCGGGCGATCAGAGTTGGCTTCGGTTCTAGCCCGTGGTTTTGACATGGAGGAGACATCACCTGAGCAGCGAGTGCGGATCTTTATTTTGATTCTCATTTCCATGACTCTTTCTCTGGATAGGAGTTCGCGTGCACTCCTTTGCTACCTTCCTTCTTTAGTCAGGGTCAGTGATATAGGATCCTTTAGCTGGGCCAGCCTCGGATATGCTGACCTTCTCTTGTCATTACGTCATGACTGTAGGCAGCTGAACGACGAGTCCCCTGTCACGGTCTACGGTTTATGGAGAGTCGTAGAGGTGACAATCCTTTCCTCTTCTTGTTTTATTTTTAACTTGTTCGACTCATGTGCTCAAAGATTACTTTTCATTGCAGCTATGGTTCTACGAGTACTTTCCAGGATTGGCCCCTCGACGGCGTCGTGGAGCGGTTCATAACTTCCCCATCGGGGACAGCTGGCGTGACCGAGGAGAGTCACGGGTGGAGTCTGTCTCTGCGCTGCGCGGGCTGCTACGCCGAGGCACCTCTTCTGTTGGCGTAAGAATTACTTTTGTAGCCTGTTATTTTCTATCTTGACGTTATTTCCGGTGCTTCATTGCAACTTTTTATGGTTTTCAGGTTGCTATTGATGTCCAGTATCGTCCTTGGGCTGGGGGACTAATCTTCCCGAGGCCTTGCAGCTTTCAGCGTACCGCACTATTTTTGTTGGTACCGGACGAGGGAGCGTGTCGTTCGTCAGCACAGTGGTGATCGCTTTATGGTGCCCTTGTCTCCACCAGAGTCGATGCTGGACTCGCGCTTGCTTAGGGAGTTGATAAACAGGGGAGAGCGCTACACTTTTCGTTGGCAGGAGCTTGTGCGCAAGGAGGGTGATTATGCCCAGGACTTGCTTCCCTCTCTGGCTCCTCCACCCCGTCTTCCTGAGGTATGATTTCTTTTGAGGAGTTTTGTCGCTAGTCTCTGTTTAAATAGTCGAATAACTTGATTATTAGATCGTATTTTCAGACGACTGTTCGCCGTGTGGGGAGGATTGAGATTCCGCCTCAATCTGTACGCTACCCAGGGCCGATTGGTATTACTGAGGACCATATTGCTGACGCGCCAGAGGGTTTTAGACAGGCGCAGGAGTCTCTGCCTGATGTTTTTGAGCCGGTAAGCTTTTGATGCATTATTCATCCCTTTTAACACCGCTTGTTACTGATTTTTCTTTGTTTTTTTCTCAGCCTACCCGCCCGGAGATGATGGGATTCATGAAGCTGGTTGACGCTCTGAAGTACTGCATCATCAAACTTCGGCGTGGTGCGAGTTGTCGGAGCAGTTATGGCGATGTTCTTGAGGTATGTTCACTTTTTCCCATTTCCACCATTTGTTTTATTTCGCATTGTTGACGTCTTTTGATTTTGTATCCTTCAGGAGCAACGGAGGTCCCGCTCGCGCTCGAGACATAGAGGCTCGGACGAGGGAGAGCCTAGTCGTGGTAGACGATCTCATGAGGTTCATCGGCATTCTCAGTCTCAGCGGGAGCCTCAGATTTCTCATTCGTTTCAGGAGGCTCAGTGGCAACAGCCTTAGTCTTCCCAGCCGCCTTCAGGGTAAGGGTCAGTGGCAGCGACAGTCGTTTTCACAGCCTTCACAGCCTGAGTTCAGGCCAGTTACTCCCGTGGATCCTGGCTTATATTCAGCTCCATCGTCTGGGGTTCCTCCACCGGTGTCGGGCTTGTTTTCAGTTCCAGTGTATGGGACGGTGCCTCCACCGACGATTCCTGTTTCTTTGAGTCAGTCTACACCGTTTGCCAGTTAGACGGGTCCTGCTTTGAGTTTGACTGCTACTGGAGTTACAGGGACTAGTAGGGATACTATTCCTCGTACTCGGATGATGGCGGGACTCTTTGGCTCAGCGTTCCCATATTCACAAGCTGGAGATGACACTAATCCTAACTCTTCTAGTTCTGCAGATTTTTGACCGAGGGTCTTTATTTGTACATACTATGATAACACTTGACGCTGCTTATTTATTATGACTCATTTTGTACATTATTCACAGTCTATGTATTTATTAGTGTGTGTTAGTGTGTGCTTGAGACTCATTGTGTGTGATTGTGTAGTTATTAATGACGCGACAAAAAACGTAAGTCAAGTGGAGGGTACCGACCTTTCCCAAAAGAAAAGAAATAAAAAGAAAAGAAAAATATGAAAAAGTCTTACAACTACTCCAAAATAAATATGTTTGGAAATGGGACGAGGTTTATAACTTCCCCCAATAAAATAATAATAGAAATAAGAGTAAAAATTAAAATAAATAAATAATAAAGATGAATAAAATAAAAGGAAAAAAATAAAATGATAAAAATAAAAAATATTAATAAAAAAAAGTTGAGAATTTTATTAGTGATGAAACTCTCGAAAAACAGAAAAAAAAAAACGGTGAAGATAAAACAATAAAAAAAATCCGGATAGATACAGGAAAAGGATAAAAAAAGAAAACGCGTGGGCGCCGCGACACGGCACTGTACACCGTGTCACGGAAAAATCTGTCGTGTTGCGGCAAAAATTCCCGTGATACGATGGGAATTCCCGTGTCATGGGGCGCGTATTCTTCAACGGTAAGGTTTACACGTATAGAAAGATAGATTTTGAGTAGTTCCGAGCGTTTTTGCTATAAAATAGGACCAGTATATTCGTGATATGCATAATTACGAAACACAAAATAATTAGAATTTCATATTTCAATAATAATGTCTCAGAATGTTGATAATACATTGCGCAACAAGTCTTATTCTTTGACCAATGCTGACAAAAGAGAGTTGGAATTGTTTCAAGTAAGGGGTTTACTAGCCCTGAGGCATGTAGCGATTGAACATGATTTTCTTAGGGCAGTCTTAGACTATTGGAGTCTAGAAACACATTGTTTTAAGTTTGATTACGATGAGATCTGTCCCCTGCCGGAGGAATTCGGTGCCATCTTCGGATTTCCTGCTAAAAATCTTATTGTCATGCCTACCCTACGTGAGTATTATTACCAAGACTTTGAACGCCATCTGAATCTAACAGATCCAGATTTAAATAGAATTGTGTGTGGTAATGAGGTAGACTTAGAAAAGCTTGCAAATTTATATTTCAATCGCCCTGTCTTTGAGTCTTATCATGTATATCGTAGAAGGGCATATATTTTTTGCATGTTTAGCAAGCTTTTATTTGAAAACGGTAGGGTAGGACATGCTTGTCTAGCATCTGTGCTTGAACATGTTGAATCAGGGAGGTCTCCTATGCCTACGTGCCTTGGAGAAACATTTCGTGGCCTTGACGAAGCAAAAGCTGACCGGAAAGCCATCAGGAAGGGCTCTCTAGTACTGTTGCAGGTAAAAACACGCTCCGAGTAGCCCCCGTGACACAAAACAGGCACCGTGTTTTTTTTTCTCCGAATGTTTTTTTTTTTCGACTGATTTTTTTTTTTATTTATTTTTTTTGCAGATTTGGTTGATGGAGCGTTTAGAACTTTTTGAAGCCCCCGACGATATTGAAAAATATGGCCCTAACGATCTAGTCCGCAGGAAGAAGAATTACTCTGTGAACATGTCGTATGAAGATTGGAAGAATTTCTTTGCAAAGAGAGAATTTTCCATTTGTTGGGTGGTGCCTTGGTGGAGGCTTACTAGGATGGTTGGTACGAATGATACTCCGTATTGTCGTGTTCCTAGTATCTCAAGACTGACTTTTTATTGTCCTTCTCGACTGATGCGACAGTATGGACTTGAACAAGTAGTTCCACACTATAACGATAGTCCTCGTGAAGTATCGTTGCATGAAAGTAACGTTCACAAATATGAGACTTATTGGATTGGAAGACCTTTGTGGACCGTTTTTGCAAGTAACCAAGCTCCTCCTCCCTTATCTAGTGCATACAAGGCATGGTTGAATCCTAGAAGTAGGAGGGAACGAGTCGGATCACGCAAATATGATGTGAAGAGCCGTCTTGGAAATAAGAAAGCGCCTCCTAAAGATCGTCTAGGTCCAAGAACACAAGGGATTGAGTTTAAAACTACTATAATGCCGAAAAGGAAGAATTATGTGAAAGGGAAGGGTAAGGAGAAGATGGTTTATAGAGAGAAACAACCAAAGAATTTTAAGAAAGGTGAAAGGGGTGAAAGTTCGACTAGGGATGTGACGGTTCGGGCTACAAAAGACACATTAATGATGAAGGCCGACCTAGTTGAAAAAGAGAAGGAGGTTCCTAAAGAAAAGAAGGATTAGATCAGTATTGCTTTGCTTTTATGATTTATAATTCTTAAAATAAGGCGCATGATGCCAATAATTGTAGTCACATTTATTTTGATAATAATAGCATATTTATTTTCTCTTTAAATAAAAATTACAATGACTTTTTATTTTATTTTATTAAGTATCTGAGTCAAGAAGTCGGACGCAATGGAAGAATGAAAATAAAAAACATCGAACAAATAATTGAATTCGCGAAGACGGCGTCACTAAAAAAATCGGAAAGTCTGAATTCCACCGTGCCACGGTGGAGCTTGCCGTGACATGGTGGAAATTCCCGTGGCGCGGCAAACATTTCTTTTTTTTTTTTTGCAGGTCCACCGTGCCACGGTGGAAATTTTCCGTGACACGATAGATTTTTCCGTGGCGCGGCAAATTCTTTTTTTTTTTTCCTGCAGGTCCACCGTGTCACGGTGGAAATTTTCCGTGACACGGTAGATTTTCCCGTGGCGCGGCAAACTCCTTTTTTTTCTTTTTTCTTTTTTTTTTTCCCGGCTCCATTTTGTCGTGACGCAATGCTAAACTGGCGCGTATGCTTGATTGACGGAGGAAGGATTTTATGTTTTTAAGTGGTCGGGCCCCCTTGAGGGGTTGCCTACGTATCCTTAAAAAGGAATCAGGCCAAACGTAGCTCTATTGGGTCATGAACCCATGCAACTAGGCATAGAATTTCTTGAGTTGATCCAAGTTGGTTAAATTGTGGAAACCGTTACCGTCCATGTCTACCAATTGTGCCGCTCCGCCGGACAAGATTGCTTTAACAATGTACGGGCCTGACCAATTTGGTCTGAATTTTCCTCTTGGATCCAACATATTTTTGCGAAGTGCCTTAAGCACCAAGTCACCTTCTTTGATGTTCCTAGTCTTGACTTTTTTTTTGAAATGTCGCGCCATACGCTATTGGTAGGTTTGGACATGATGCAAAGCTGCCAAGCGTTTTTCATCATGTAAGACTAGTTCATCATATCTTGCTCTTATCCAGTCGACTTCATCTAGTTGACTTTCCAACGCGATTCGGAGATAAGGGAGTTCGAGCTCGATTGGTTGTACAGCTTCAACTCCATAGACCAAAGAGAAAGGGGTAGCCCCCGTTGATGTACGAACAGAGGTTCGATAACCCCAAAGGGCAAAATGTAGCTTACTTGGCCAATCCTTGTAATTTTTTGTCATTTTTTCGATGATAGTTTTCACATTAATTTTTGTTGGCCGATTCGACTGCAACATTTGTTTGTGGTCTGTAAGGTGATGATCTGTGATGTTTGATATGATATTTCTGTAATAATTCCGCGCATTTGGCTAGGAAATGCGTTCCATTATCACTGATCATCTCATGAGGTACCCCATAGCGGCATATGATATTTTTCTCAATGAATTGAGCTACGTGTTTCGCCGTTAGCTTAGCATATGAGGCAGCTTTGACCCATTTGGTGAAATAGTCGATTGCTACGAGGATGAATTCATGCCCCCCCTTGTCTCGGTGGCGTTATCTTTCCAATGATGTCGATGCCCCAAATAGAGAAAGGCCATGGAGAAGTATATGTGTAGAGAAGCGAAGGTGGAAGGTGTTGTAAATTTGCGTAGACTTGACACTTCATACATTTCTTGACGTATTCGTGATAATCTCTCTCCATAGTAGTCCAATAATAACCTTGTCGTTGAATCTTTTGGACTAACATCTTCGCATTCATGTGCGTTCCACATATACCGGCACGAAGGTTTTCCATGGTTCTGTGTGCTTCTTTCTTGGCTATGCATAAGAGATTTCTCCCCATTACAGTCCTCTTGTTGAGTTCTCCCGTGATGAGCACATACTGTGAGGCCAGGAGCCTCAAAGAACGGCGTGCCCTTTTATCAGTATTAGGAGGGTATTCTCCTCTTGTCACGTAATTAAGGATATATGTATACCATGGCTCTTCATCTTCTTCTTGTGGTTCCTGTTCATCGTCAAGTGCGTGAACATAAGCCGGTTCATATATTCTTTCTATGGTCAACGGCATTCTGATTGTGTCCGTTGGAATTCGCACCATTGATGCTAATTTATCTAGTGCGTCGGCGAACTGGTTTTCTTCTCTAGGCAAGTACGTATATTCCACTTCATCTAGTTGCTCCGTGAGAGTTTCCAGATGAGCTTGATACGTTGCGAGACTTTCACTCCTCACCTTCCATCTCTTGGAGATTTGGTTAATGATTAGTGAATAATCACCGTAGATTCTGAGCTTCTTAATGCCCAAGGCAACATCTGTTTCTTATCCCAATATACACGCTTCATATTCTGCAGCATTGTTGGTGACATCAAAGTCGAGTTTCATGGAAATTGGGATATGCTCTTCATTGGGTGATACAAGAAAGACTCCTACACCACAACCTTTTTGGTATGAAGCTCCATCAAAATAGAGCGTCTAGCTATCATCTTCGGTCATGAGTAAATCTTCGTCAGGGAAATCGTACTCATCTTCTTCTTTCACTAGTAGAAAAATTGAAAAAGGCACCGCTCAATGGCCACCGGTTTTTGAAAACCGATGGCTTAATAAATGGGCGGGATGAGGCAAAACCACATTGCCACCGGTTCAAAGAAACCCGTGGCAATAATGATAAAGGCCACCGGTTTTGAACCGGTGGCAATAATCAGTTAAAAAAAAAGCCCCCCTTATAAACCCCAAACCCTACCTCTTTTACCTCTCATCAGCAGCTCCTCTTTCTCTCTCCTCTCCCCTCTCCTCTTTCTCTCTCCTGCTCTCCCCTCTCTTCTCTGTTCTCATCTCCTTCTCATCCCCTATCTTCGATCTCCTTCTCCTTCTCATCCCCTATCTTTCTTCGATCTTTCGATCTCCTTCTCGTCTCCTTCTCTTTCATTTCCAAGACCAACACCGCGAAGACATGCACGAGGTTAGGGTTTTAATTCGATTTAATTTTGGGGTTTTTTTTTCCTTTTTTTTTTGAGTTCGTGAAAATCAATCCGTTTTCAACTCTTTTTGTTTTTTTGAGTTCGATTTAATTCTCAATTTGTTTTTAATTCTCGTTTTGAAAATCAATTCGATTTGTTTTTTTGAGTTCCATTTAATTCTCGTTTTTTCACTGATTTCTGGGATTTTGTTTATTTTTTTCTGGGTTTTTTTTCTGAGTTATTTTTCTTTTTTTTCTGTGTTTTTATTAAATTTCTGGGTTTTATTTTAATTTGTGTGTTTTTTCTGGGTTTAAAACTGATTTTAATCGATTTATTTTAATCTATTTTGGGATTTTCTGGGGTGAAATCGATTTGAAGTCGATTTTTTTTATATTTTAATCGATTTGATTTCGATTTAAATTCTGGTTTTTTTTATTGAGTTCTTGGTCATCAATATCTGGGTTTTTTTTCTGGGTTTTTAACTAATTTGTGGGTTGTTTTTCTGGGTTTGATTTTATTCGATTAAAGGGTACATGCAGATCGTCCTTTTTTTTTGCAGTTTATTTATTTTAATAGATTTATTTTTTTGTTTTAATTGGTGCAGGTATGTTGATTTAATTTAAATAGAAGAATCAAGCCGAAGAATCAAGATGCAAGAATTTTTATTTTGATGTTTAAATTTTTTTTTTTTTTGATTTATATTGTAAATTTTTTTTATTTATATGTTGTAATTGTTCGTTTTTTTTTTTTTTTGTAGGAAATACTTTCGATTTTATTGATCTATATTGTAATTTATTTTTGATTATATATTATAAATTTTCGATTATATTTATCGTTATTGTTTGATTTGGATTTTGATGTTCTTATTTTTTTTTTATTTTATTGTTCTATTATATTTCTTTAAGAAAAAGGCAAAAAAAAAAAAAAAAAAAATTTACATAATGGAAATTGCCACCGGTTAACCGGTGGCATTTATATTTAATACAAAAAAATAAAATAAAGCGCCAACTGTTTTTGCCACCGGTTAACCGGTGGCAATACTTAATTTTGCCACCGGTTTTGAACCGATGGCTTTTCAACTGAGTATTGCCACCCCCCAAATGACCACCGGTTCAAAACTGGTGGCAATGGGGGGTTTTCAACCGGTGGCCATTAGCAATTTTCGCCTAGTGTTTCTCAACTTCTTCTAGCGGAAAGTCTGCTAAGAAGTCAGAAACCGCAGAACCTTTTATGGCTTTTTGTGGTACAAATTTCAAGTCAAACTGAGCAAGATTGACTATCCACCTTGATAATCTGCCGTTGAGTGTTGCTTTTTCGAACAAGTATTTAAGAGGATTCATCTTGGACACGGCATGCACTGTATGAGTGAGCATGTAATGTCTTAGTTTCTGTGCGGCCCACACAAGTGCGAGACACAACTTTTCAAGTGGTGTGTATCGTGTCTCGTATCCTTGAAGCTTCTTGCTCAAGTAGTAAATTGCATTCTCCTTGCTTTCAATCTCTTGTGCTAGCATTGCCCCCATCGTTTCTCTTGTGACCGTAAGGTAGAGTCGAAGAGGAAAGTCAGGTATTGCTGGCGCTAGCTAGCACAGGTGGGTTTGCCAGGTATTCTTTGATTTTGTCGAAAGCTTTTTGGCAATCATCATCCCATGTGATTGGGACATTTTTTTTAAGCTTCTTAAATATAGGTTCACATATCTCCGTGAGTTTTGATATGAACCTACTTATATATTGCAACCTTCCAATGAAACCTCGAATTTCCTTCTCATTCTTGGGCAGTGGCATGGCCATGATCGCCTTGACTTTTGTGGGATCTATTTCAATCCCTCGAGAACTGATCACATATCCAAGTAATTTACCTGACGTGACTCCGAATGCACACTTTGCTGGATTTAATCTCATGTTGTACTTGCGGAGTCTTTCAAAGAACTTGCGAAGTGCAATGATGTGGCCTGGGCGATCCTTAGACTTAACGATCATATCATCGACATAGACCTCCACCTCTTTGTGCATCATATCATGTAACAATGCTGTGGCTGCTCTTTGGTAGGGGGCACCTGCGTTTTTCAACCCGAATGGATTTACCGTATAGCAATATGTGCCCCATTGTGTGATGAATGTGGTTTTCTCCATATCTTCTTCGGCCATTAATACTTGATTATATCCGGCGTAGCCGTCCACGAACAATAGGAGTGCATGGTTTGCTGTGTTATCGACCAGAATGTCAATGTGAGGTAGAGGGAACCCATCTTTTGGGCTTGCTTTATTGAGGTCCCTGTAATCAACACACATACTGACCCTTCCATCCTTCTTTGGAACTGGAACCACATTTGCTATCCACTCTGGATATTTGGATACTTTGATGAAACCTGCGGCCAATTGCTTTCTGATTTCTTCTTAGATTTTGAGAGCCACATCTGGTTTCATACGGCGCAACTTTTGTTTGACAGGCTTCATACTTGGAATGAGTGGTATCGTATGCTGAGCAATATCCCTGTCAATTCCTGGCATATCTTGGTATGACCAAGCAAATACATCAACAAATTCACTAAGCAAGTTAATTAGCTCTTTGCGTTCATCTTGACTTAGTGTTAATCCAATTTTTACTTCTTTAATAGTCGTATCATTGGAAATATTAACTGTTTCTGTATCTTCGATAACTGTCGTTTTATTTTCGTGTTCTTCCATTGCTTTGATTATTTCTTTGTCATTTTTATCATTAGCAAAGCAATATTGATCAGGGCTAGGGGAATAACACGCATCGTAAGCATCAGAAAGAGGACATGTTTGAATGTTAGGCTTCTTGCCCCCTGGAGGGACAGGAAGTTGATTAGCATCAATTAGGTCTTGGATCACATCCTTCAACCTCTAACACTTCTCAGTATTATGACCCTTGCCTTGATGAAACTTTCAATAAGCATTGGGGTCATAGCTAGCAGTTCTATTCTCTGGTCGAGGTTCTGGAAATGGTCTAATTGGCATAATCAGTACTTGACCATGCAAACGGTCAAAAGCAGCATCATAAGTCATTCCCAAAGGCGTGTAAACCCTCCTTTGCCTTTGGAATCTTTTAGGAGGAGCATTAAGGGTCATCACATCATTGATATTGATATTTTTAGTAGCGTTATTGGGCTTAGAATACGAAGAAAAAGGAGTGTCGTTCTTCTTGTTTTTCCAAGTGTTGTTGTTATTATTGCTGCTACTAGCAGTCTTCATCAGTTCATCTTCGATATTGATTCCAATATCGTATACAGCTTCAAAGGTACTCAGAGGCAGAAACTTCAAGTGTTGCTTGTACTTATGAGTTAAGTTGGCAATGAACAAGCGAACCATCTCTTTTTCCTTGGGGGGATCCACCAAGAGCGCAGCTGTTTCCCTCCATCTGCTTAATTAAGTGGTGAAGCCTTCATTCTCTTTCTGTTTGAGAATGGAGAGTTCACGTTCAGAAGTCTTGGCCTGAATGTTACACTTGTAACGATTTATGAAGCTTTCAGCAACATCCTCCCAGGTCGCAACATGTTTGGATTCCAGAGAGTAGAACCATTGTTGACAGACGTGCTCTAAGGAAAGAGGGAACACCGTAGGGAAGAGTGTCACATATACTCCCTTAAGAGCCATGGTTGCAGAAAAAGCCTTCAAATGGAAAAGCGGATTATCAGTAGGCTTGAACTTGGGAATGTCAGCAGTGGAAAACTTCTCAGGAAGTTTGTCTCTTATGGACGAAGAGGCGACAGGTTGCTCCACATAAGTGAATTCTTCAGAAATATTACTCATCTGTTCCTTGATCTTGTCCATTGCAGCGGCAGTGACACTGTTCTGATTGTCTTGCTCTATCGTGTTGACTCTAGTGGTGAGTGTTTGCATCATGTTAGACAACATTTCAATTGTCCTGTTGATGTTCTCGATATCTTCCTTAGTAGGCATTGGTTGAAAGTAGACTGGAGATGGATCTTGTGGAGATGATTGTGGTGGTTTCCTTGTACGCCTCTTTGGTATAAGAGGTTGTTAGGTATTGACTCGAACCGTAACAATCTACCCCTGCTTCTTGACCAAGTGCTGTGACACCGAAATAAACACACCTTTAATGACCAAACTTAACCTTAACCCATCCGGATAAAAAAAACTTGAATTTTAAAAATCTATAATTTTGAAATTCTATTTATTTTTTGTTTTTTTTAAAAAAAATATGGGAGGATACTATCTGACTTACTCCGAAAAAAAACGACACAAAAAAAAGACTACCCTAAAATACGGTCAAGAAATGGTGCACG
The DNA here is from genome assembly GCF_948465745.1 of Chenopodium album. NCBI lineage: Eukaryota > Viridiplantae > Streptophyta > Magnoliopsida > Caryophyllales > Amaranthaceae > Chenopodium > Chenopodium album. Next base: position 65,156,842 of record NC_137835.1, read on the forward strand.
ACTAACGAAAAAAGTGTGTGAACACGACATGTGAGTGATTAAGTGAGGTTATGGACGCGTGTTATGACCGTACAGCTAGACATGACACCAAACTGGACACATACGTACGCACAAAAACCGAAAAAGACTGACGGGACAATTTTCCTGGGCACCGTGTCACGGTGCTTACTGTCGTGACACAGTACAGTCTACCGTCAGACGGTAGAAAGCGTCGTGTCACGGGACTGTTCACCGTGGCGCGGCAGGACTTACCGTGACACGGTGCGCAGTTCCAGGTCTTTTTTGTGATTTTTTCCAGATTTTAGTCAATTTTAGGTCCGTACTAATTACTATGTGGAAATAAAAACCCTCGGTCATGGGTTAAACAACAAAGAGTAAACACATGAAGGTTAGCACCAAAAACAATCATGTAGCATTTAGTCACGATGATGTAAGAAAAAGTTCGCAACCTAGGGTTTAGATCTATGTTCAACTATTGGTCAAGCTTTGGGTGTCAAAAGGGTACCATGGTTAAGAATTTGGACGCGTTAGCAAGGCAGCCTCCCTTGAGGGTGTATGCCAACGGGCGGCTCCGCGAGTTCGTCATGAAATCGAACTCGACTCCATGGTTTGGGTGGATTTAATAACTCGGATGAACCCTTATTGCCATGAGCGTTTTTGGGTTGATAGAGCTTAAATCCCCCAGGGCTAAGACGCATGTAGAACACACACGTTTTTTCAGAAAAATCGAAGGAAGTTGACTGTGAGAAGAGAAAATAAGCCACTAGACTGATTTTAGGAATGCCGTGACACGACAGATATTCCCGTGCCACGGTATTGCACACCGTCAGACGGTGTACTGTACCGTGACACGACATATTCTGCCGTGGCACATCAGTCAGAAAATCTGACTGGTGCCCTGTTTTCCTTCGTACGTAATCAAGTTATTCAATTTTTCCTATGGGACAGACCTAAACGCGACGTTAAAACGTCTATGCTTATGCAAAAATGCCAAATTAATCAAAGGAATATTTTTCAAGAATCTTTCAAGTCTCATCCACTCATCTTAATTTAATACCGATCACTCAAATCGATAAATAACCAAGAATCCTCCCAGTGGAGTCGACAAATTGTAGGCGTCGCTCGAAGTGCGCCTACGTTAAAAGCATGTGTGAATATGCTTGGCACTCATAGGAAGTGGGATTTGACATAATACGATTAGGGAAAAATAAAGTAGGGAGCCGCCAACAAGTTTTTAAGGAACTTGTAAACCATTCACGGATCATAAAAAGGCAACCACGATAAGGGACAACGATAGTCAACAACGATTGACCCGTGAAGGTTACACCCCATTCATAATCCATGAGATTACTAACTCCATATGGTTCGGAACCACGAAAGGAGGATTGGGGATGATGGTACGAAGTGAGTCATGGAGTCGCATTCGCCCGTATTGGCCTCTACTCGATTCTTATAGTGAAAAATGATTCCTGCGATCTCAAAGGCATACAAACAGAGATTCAATTCGCTCTAAACTATTATTAAGCTAAATTAGTTAAATATTAATGCAACACATAATTCTAAAATATTTGTGATCACTTGAATTAAGCAACAAGATTAAAAAGGAACCTAAACCGGTCGTCCAAATTATCTTATTAGGCGTGATTTTCAATTACATATTCCCTTTAAACATGCAATAAGGTGATCATAAAAATAATGGAATAAACATCAATATTTGAAGCAATTGAACAATAATTCTAACAATATAAAATCGTTAGAAAAATAATAGAAATAAAAGGAACATATTTCTTACTTTGATTCTGTTTGCTTGCAACTACAAAATAATAAACGAGTTAGTAACTTCAAGAAAATAATAATAAAAACAATAATTAAATTAAATTAAATAGAATCGATTTGGGGCCAAACCCTCAAACAGTTCTACCTTTCACGCCTTGGCTTAAGGACAGAACCACGAGTAAAGTACGGACTCCTTGGAGTGCTTGAAGAAGAAATTTTGAAAGAATAAGGGTAGGCTAGTGTTTAGGCTAGAGCATAGAAGAGAGAAAAATAGAGAATTAATTGATGCCCCGTACATCAGAAATGAGGGGGTATTTATAGAAAAAATGTGCTGAGGGAACACACAGAACCCTAAAATGATAAAAACCCTAAAAAAGTATACCGCGACACGGCACTGTGTACCGTGACACGGAAATTCCCACCGTTAGACGGGAAAAATTCCCGTGACGCGGTGAACAGTTGTGTGACAAGGGATATATTTTAGGGTACGGGAAATAAAACGCGTGAAGGGTTTACGCGAACGGACACGGAAACTCTCGTGTCACAGCAGGTTTCCCGTGTCACGGGAAATCCTACCGTCAGATGGGACTAATTCCCGTGACACGGTATACTACTGCCGTGACGCGGGAATTTTTTGTCCGTTTTTCTGTCTAAATTCATTTTTAACCCTAATTTCGTTTGGCATTTTAAGTGCCGATTGATAACTTCGGGCCATTTCTGATTTTATTATTATTTGGGCAAATATAAGAAAATAAGTAAATAAAATAAATAAAAGGTTTGGGCCAAAATAAATAATAAAATAATAAAACAAAAAGGTTTGGGCTAAAATTAAATAATAAAATAGTAAAATAAGTTTGGGATGAAATTAAAACTATGCTTTGACCAAACATCAAGACTCATTCATGGACTATTAAAAAATACGAATTTAATTAAACACAATTTTTTAAGCACTCTCGGGATTAAATACTGAACCCGACCAATAGTGGCGGTGAAAGGTTGCATCATCGGGTTTGGTTTTGGGGAGACATTTTTAGGTGTCTACAAAGGTTAAAGTAGAAAAATGTCACAAAACTAAATTAACAATAAAATTAAGAGAAAGAAATTTTTTTACTTTTTCCAAAGCTAACATTAAAGTGTAAAGGGATGAATAATGATGTGACAATAAAATCTAATTACAATAAGAAGTTGGTGCAAATGCAATTAATCCTAGAAGCACTAAATAGATAAACAAAAGTGACAATGATACACCACAAACATAGTAATTCCCGGGGGGAAAAAAAACATAGAATTATTATTATTATTATTATTATTATTATTATTATTATTATTATTATTATTATGAAAGAATTATAATGTAAGCATATTACATGTGAATATTGACAATTATTATAAAAGTTGATTTATACTTAAAATAATGAATACGATTTATAATTATTATTATTTGGACTTTTTAGTTTTAACAAATATCACAACATAGAACATAATAAAGTAGGTTTGCTTGATGGGAGTTCCATTTGGTAGTAGAATATTGTAAACTTTCATAAGGGAAGTCCCTCCAATTATCATATACACAATATCGCAACCAACTTGAACCATAATTTGTTGTGGCAATATAATCCATAATCCAAATTTTTCCCTAAAAGCATGTTGTCCCAATTCATAATATCTATCAAATCTTTTCCCAACACAATTTCATGCATTTCCACCATTTGCCAGAGTGTGTATAATGTTACGATCCATGACAATACTAAATTTGTCACACTAGGGCACCTGAATACAAACATTCATTCAATGTCATTTGTTTTATTCTTATACAAAATAATCATATGAGTACACAATCTCCTAAAATATGTTTTCCTAATATTTAAAATTTTATTAGTATAATAAAATCAAATTGCTCCATATTATATAATGACATGCAACTTTATTACATTATTAATTTATAACAATGTTTAATTTGTCGAGAATAAAAGCGGATCAATTAGTATCCATAATCAATTAATCACAAGGTTGTTATTTCATATTTTATTGGGCTACTTATGAGTCATAGACATAATATGTTATGGAGCACAATATTGAATTTGTACAGACATACTCACATAGTCACATATATTCACATTAAAAAAAAAAATCTATTAAAAAAATCTCATAAATTTTGGCTTCTTTAAAAATTTATTTGTTACCCGAATTCAGGTGACTCATAAAGATACATCTGTCTGAATCCGTCAAATTGTTCCAATAAATTAAAATTAGGTTTTAAAAGAATTTCTTAGTCGTTTTAATTTGTTAAACAACAATTATTGTGATTGATATGCATTATCTGGTTCATATTGAAAGTAAATTATTTTATGATACAAATCATCATTGTCAACACCAAATTATCAACTTTAAATTAGGTTTCTTTTGGTCGATTTCAAGGAAAAACATTTAGCTAAAAACAAAATTAATAAATTCAATATACAAAATCTTGGTTTCTACTTTTGAATTCTTGGTTGAAATTAATTAGTAAAACTAAACTATTTTAATCACAAAGAAGATTGTTACATACAAGTCATCCTACCAATCCTATTATCAAAATTAGATAAAGTAATGTATTAAAAAGGTTTTTTTTTTTTTTTTAAATTACCACCTACAATGGTTGGTGTTATAGTAATTACGTACCACCTACTTTTTTTTATTTGTATTTTACCACCTAATATTTTTAAAAACTGAAAATTTCCCACCTGATTGCCTACATGACGTCGTTGTGGGCTCCAGTCGCGGATTTTTTTTTCAATTTCATTTCTTTTTCTAACATTGTTCTTCGATTTTTGAATTGCAAATCCAAATTATGAAAAAAAAAAACCCACTAAATTAGGTATCCAATAGTCCTAATTTACAAAATTGGTGGCTAGCTATAAGATGGTGTTCATCATTAAGGGTTGAAGTGAAATTAGGAGTATTATTTAGTGATTAATTTATGAAATTGGGACTAGTTTGCATTGATTTCACGTATTATGTATTCAATTAGTACCGAAATTGATATTATTATTAAGAAATTATTACTAATTAAAATTAGCGTTCATATGTATTTTAGGATATTTTAAAATCAAACATTTTTCTAAATTATGATTTACAATCCTAAATTGACCACATATATTAGTTCTATTTAATCAATGTAAATAATGCTTAATTTGAAAAATTATCTCAGTTTGAAAATTTTCCCCAAATTTGGGATAAACCCTAAATGAAGAACAACAAATTATAATTGACACATATTAGTGACTTAATTATGTTCGTTTGAGCTTGAATTATGTTAAATCACTACTAAATGTTTTCCCCTAACCTAATTTTAACTTAAATTGAACAAAAAAATCATTGAACATGATAATCGAGGAAGAAGAAGGCATGATAACGTCATATGAGGGCTTGGGAAATCTGATGGGAAATTTTCATGTTTTAAAAATAGAAGGTGGTAAAATCCAAAAAATAAAACTGTAGTTAGTAATTACTAAAACGACAACAATAATAGGTGGTTATTTTTAAAAAATTCTTACAAAAAATTAACATGTCAGAGGAAAGAAAAATCATGCCATCCAAGTTGAGACATAGGCTACATAGCATAGGGTACACCGAGAATAACCACATCAACCATGGCGGTAACATTGTGAATGGCAGCGTACCTCCTAGTTGTGGAGCCCTACACCCTAGTGTAGGGTATTCTACCTACACCCCCCATGTAACATAGTACCGTTTAGCCTTCCTTCCACTAACTCCTTAGTTCCCATATATATATTACCCATTTGATATAGTAATAAAATATACCACATACTACATTAAAATAAAAATAAATAAATAAAAAAATTGAACCACCGACAAATTCTCTCTCTTCATCCTTTTCATTTTATTTCCCCATTTTCTCTCTCATCAAAAGCTTCAACTTTTGCAAATAAATTTCAGTAAAAAGTTACAATTCACTACAATAATCAAGCATAATGTCTAATATATGAGAAAAATTTGCATAATTGCTGGAAAAATTACAAAAACATAGCTGTAGGGAATATTTTCAAGCTTTAATCCCACTAGCTTGAACCCCACTGTGATCATACACTAAAGTACGGTGGCGTCCAAAAGGGAAGAAGATAGAGCAAAAGAGTCGCCAACAAGTTTTTTTAGGAACTTGTAAACCATTCACGAGGTGAAGGTTACACCCCTTAACGATCCAAGAGATCGTCAACTCCATAAGGTCTAGAACCAAATAAGGGTTTGGGGATGAAGGTACAAATCCAACCTAAAAGAGATTGAACCTGCCCTAATAATAGGCCTCTACTTTATTCTGATCGTATTCATGTGCGCTTTTTAATTAACATGCAATCAATAGGATTAACCTAAACCTGTTTAATCTATGTTGGTTGAATTTAATGCATAAATAAATCTATTATTGGTGATCACTTGAATTATAATCACATTAACCCTAACAAGATTATTAATTATCTTATTAAGCGTGATTACAAGTATAAATTCCCTTTAAACATGCAATAAAAAGGTGTGATCAAGCAATCAACAAAATATCAAGCAACATAATAATAATAAATATCATGAATAATAATTATAACAATAATAACAATCATAATCATCATAATCATAAATTATAACAATTATAATCATAATCATATTCATGTTAATATTAAAGCATAATAATAGCAAGATCCTAGGCATGATACTAACAAGATTAATAACAAACCCTAGCATGTCACTAAGCAATAAAAATCAAATCTTTAGCCCTAACATGATACTAACAATCACAAATATTAGGAAGAACATAGGAAGCATCATAACAATCATATTTAATATTAAAAATACCCTAGACATGATACTAGGAATATCATAATAACAATATAAACATGATTCTACATCATAACATCAATCAAAACCATTAAAGTACTTACTTTGATGCCTCGTACCTCTTTCTAATAACAAAATACACACGTTAGTAACTTCAAGGAAAATAATAATCAAACAATTAAATTAAATAATTGAAAGAGAGATTTGGGACCAAACCCTCAGAAATTAAAACCTTTCACGTCTAGGATGAAGGCAACTTCGAATATGGCTAGGTGTATCTAGATCTTGTGAATGCGGAATTTTGTATGAAAAAGCAAAGTTTAGGAAAGAGTGAGAGAGAGAATGCTAATTAAAACTGATTGTAGAACTTGTGGATGATGAGAATTGGTGAATGATTAGAGAGAATAGATGAATGAAAACAATCCGTCCATGAAAACGGAGTTTTTAATACGATATTTATAGAGAAAATCAGCCAAAAAGATAAATTAAACAAAACAGAGTCTGACGCTCAGAAAATAGAGCTGGCGCCAACCCTGGCTAGTTGGCGCCAGACACCAACACTAGCGCCAGGCGCCAAGGCTTGGGGTCAGACGCCAAGCTTAAATTTAACGCGTTTTCGAAAATCCGATAAGTTTACCGTACTGGAGGATAAAATCATATAATTTCTTCGAAAATGCTATTTGATTTTGATTAAAACTCTGAAAAGTCAACAAAAGTCAATTTATCAATGCTAATTGAATTAGGAATGAAAAGAACCTTCTAGAAGAATCTAGATGACTAAAATCATTCCTAATTGCATTAGGAATGATAAATCATATTAGGCTCTCCCCTAGATCATTGGGCCGTACATAAAGCTCAAACCGAGCCCAGTTTAGTAAATTGGCCATAACTTCCTCAATATTCATCGGAATTGGGCTTATAATATATCGTTGGAAAGGTCTTTGCAAGCCCCATCCAACTACACTACTATTGGACCCATATCATGGACCAACCAAACTGGATTGGCTGTTTTCTTAAAATAAGTTTTCAAAAACAGAGAGAAGAGAAAAGAAATAAAAACTTTCCGCAACACTAGACTTTCCCCACTTTCGCTTCATTCGATTATGATTCGACGTGAAAGGTACTCATCACTGGGTTTGGTTTTGGGGAGACACAAATGGGTGTCTACAAAAGCCAAAAATCAAAATTGTTAGTGTTTTTTTTTTTGTTGATTTTTGAAATGAAAAACAAGTATAATATCTGTTTTTCTTGCAATTGTATTTTCATGAAAATAAAAGAAACATTAAGCTTGGAAATTTACAACGTAAGAATCATGATATAATTTTACTAATTTTTTTTTTAAAAAAAAAAGAAAAAGTAAATTTGTGGTGTGGTATTGTAGGCGTCGCTCGAAGTGCGCCTACGTTAAAAGCATGTGGTGAATATGCTTGGCACTCTTAAGAAGTGGGAATTGACATATACGATTAGGGACAAGGAAGTAGGGAGCCACCAACAAGTTTTTAAGGAACTTGTAAACCGTTCACGGATCATAAAAAGGCAACCACGATAAAGGGACAACGATAGGCAACAACGATTGACCCGTGAAGGTTACACCCCATTCATAATCCATGAGATTACTAACTCCATATGGTTCGGAACCACGAAAGGAGGATCGGGGATGATGGTACGAAGTGAGTCATGGAGTCACATTCGCCCGTATTGGCCTCTACTCGATTCTTATAGTGAAAAATGATTCCTGCGATCTCAAAGGCATACAAACAAAGATTCAATTTGCTCCAAACTATCATTAAGCTAAATTGGTTTAATATTAATGCAACACATAATTCTAAAATATTGTGATCACTTGAATTAACAAGATTAAAAAGGAACCTAAACCGGTTGTCCAAATTATCTTATTAGGCGTGATTTTCAATTACATATTCCCTTTAACATGAAATATGGTGATCATAAAAAATATAATAGAATAAACATTAATATTGGAAGCAATTCAACAATAATAGCGTTAGCCAAATCAAATAATAATAAACCTAATCATGATACTAGCAATATTAAAAATAAAATAAGAGTAATTAAATTAATTAATTACTCACATTCCGCGCGTTCCTTTAAATTGCTACATCATGAATAAATTGTTAGTAACTTCAATTAAAATATAAAAAGTAAATGAAAATTAAATTAAATAAAAAGTAGAATTGATTTGGTTCAAACCCTCAGTTATTTGTACCTTTCACGCCTTGGTTTAAGGACGGAACCTCGGGTTAAGTATAGACTCCTTGGAGTGCTTAGGGGAATCGTTATGGAAGAATAAGGAGGCTAGAAATTAGGTTAAAGAGGGAGAAGAGAATAATTATTGGTGTAAGGTGAGAGAGAATGATTATTGGTGCCTCGAACTACAGAAAGGGGGGGGGGGGGTCCTATTTATAGGGAAAATGTGCTGAGGGAACACACGGAACCCTAAAATGATAAAAACCCTAAAAAAGTATCCCGCGACACGGCAAAGTGTACCGTGACACGGGAAATCCCACCGTCAGACGGGAAAATTTCCCGTGACACAGTACAAATTTGCGTGACACGGGAAATATTTAGGTTACGGGAAGTGAAAACGCGTTTAGGGATTACGCGGAGAAAACACGGAGCAATCCCATGGCACGGGATGTGCACCGTGACACGGGAAGAAATGCCGTGACACCGCATTGTTCACCGTGGCACAGTGCAGTATGCCGTGTCACGGTGTATAAAGTACGCGGAAATTACACGGAATATCCCCGTGTCACGGAATGGGCACCGTGACACGGGAAATTGCACCATGACACGGTGCAAAATCCCGTGACACGGGAGAAAATTGAGAAAAAATACAAAAATGGGCACCGTGTCACGGGAATAAGTCCCGTGACACGTCAGCTTTTGCCGCGTCATGACATTTTTGCTGCTGCGCGGTAATTTCAGTTTTTAACCTGTTTTTAAAATAATCATAACTTTTGATCCGTAACTCAAAATAAGGCATATAATATATCATTGGAAAGCTTATCAAGTATACTTTCCAACCCAATTAAAATCAAGTCAAAATAATATGTAGATTTTAAGATATGGTCATTTTAGTAGAAGGGTGTCGGATTTAGGCCGAGTTTAGTGTTTTGCTCATATCTTTTTCGTTATAGCTCGGAATTGGGCTTATGATATATGGTTGGAAAGCTTATTTAAAGTCCTATCCAACAAAATAATAATTGGATCAAAATTGTATAGCCATAAAATCAGTTTCTCTCAGTTTTGCGATGTGGACACGAAAAGTGGAAAATAGGTTATGGTTTAGGGAAATGAGCTAGAAATTGGATTGGTTCATGAAATATATTGGATAGAACATGGATTTAAGCACTCCAAAGATTAAATAATCAACTCGACCAATAATGGCGGTGAAAGGTGTTCATCAACGGGTTTGGTTTTGGGGAGACATTTTTAGGTGTCTACAGGTATTAATTTATAAAATATTGGGTAAAAAAATTAAAAAATAGAATTTAATTGTTGTAATTTTATGGATGATTTAATCTATTTCGCATGAATGTTCATTTACAATTTGGTAAATGTTCATTCTTATATTAGTACGATGTTATTCACATGTTAATAGATTATTGATATAATTAATGTTCATTTATATATTTGTACATGATCATTCACATAATAATATTCGTTCTTATTTTTTATATTTTAAAGCAGAAATTATTTTGATAAATGTTCATTTTTATATTGGTAGATGTTCAATCACATAATAGTATATGATCATATACATTAAGATACAGTTATTAGAGTTTTGATTTAAGATAAACATATTTTTGAATATTTTTCAAATATTTGCTACAGATTTAATTAGGAATTTCAATTAGAGTGTGTTTATTCTTGTAATTGTCATGGAAGTGACTCTTACAATTATAAATTTATAATTGATATGTATGAATTTTTGGTGTGCTCTTATATTATTAAAATGTTCTAGATTTTGAAATAATGTAAATAGTAAATAATAAATATTCATTTTAGCTTTAAATTCCAATATTTGTCGTCTTTTCTAATACCTTTTATGGTCATTTGCAATAATTCCAATATTTTTCGTCTTTTCTAATATCTTTTATGGTCATTTGCAATATAATATATGTTCATTTATATAGATGATCAATTTATATTGAATTACTTAAAGCATCATCATGTCGATTGTCATACTCATATGTGCTCATTTTACACATAAAAATTGGTTCATTTCAACACTCATTCTTGTTTTAATCCAATAGCTTATATATTTTGTCTATTAGGTAAGAAATAAATCGTAGATATAATGCGTTAGACAACACAATAGCAAGAAAAAATTGAAGACGACAGAAAGAGGGAAATCAACAAGGCATGGAGTCGCCAAACAACATGAACCAGTAACATACATGAGCTTGAATTTTTTCGAATATGGATCAAGATCAGAAGCTTATCGTGTTTGATATTATGTGTGGAGTTATATTGTATATTTTGATATTCAATATTTCAATATTTGATGTGATACAAATTCACCTAGCGATGCTTTTATTAAAAAGGAAACAATCCTTTTTCTTTTTCCTTGAGCGCTACATACTATAACCAAATCCTTCAAAATAAATATCTAGTGATCTAACTAGTGCTTATTATATGTACAATGGTCATACCAAAAATGCACTTTGATCATTAAAATGTTCATAATAACTTAAATTTGTGATTGAGCATTGCCATTTTTAAATAACTGTCAATTTTAAATCTTCAACTGATTGGAAAAGAAATCGCAATTAAGCTCTAATCATCCCTTCTTTTTTTTTCTTTTTTTTTTTAATAAGAGGCTTAAATAATTTTTACATGTGACACTTTGTTCAATAATAATAAGCAATTTGTTCATTGTTATTTTGATATATGTTCATTGTTAATATAGATAAATAATTATTCATAAATAGTAACACATATGTACGGTCGGTTAATGATTAATGTTTCCTAAAAAAATTGTTCAAGTATTAATAAACCATTTTAATAGCCCTCATTAGAACAAACAAATCTTTTTATCTATATATTGAATAATCTATTCGTCTCTTATGCTTTCCAACTCTAATGCAAAATCCCTTTTTAAATACATTATAAATTATATATACATTTGATAAGCTTTTGCTTCGAATTTAAACTATTTTCCCACTAACTCTGATTTGCAAAATATCATCCTTTTTTTTTTCTTCCCATTAACTTATTTTGATAGGTCTTATCAAAAACAGTTGGAAACAGGTGTTAGAGTTCATTTGTATTATTAAATCAATCATATCACAACCTTGAATATGTCAAGACAATTATTAAATCAATCATATCAAGGTGAACATGACTTCCAGTTGTAAGCTTGTGTGCATAGTAACCAGTGCTTATTGTGCAGGAGTAACCTCAAGCGGTTGCTAGTGTAAAGGTTTTGGCTAGTGGAAATGCTAATGAAATAAGGTTTATGTGAGGTAATTTTTATTTCAATCTACTCTTGTTCTCTGATGCCTATAGTTCCATGCAATTGTACAGATCCCATGGAGTTAAGATGGGGAATCATTTTTCTGTCATCATAAAATGATATAAAAGAAATTATGACTTTTAATAGCCTGTTAACATTATCATACTGGTGGATTATTTATAGAAATTTGGTTCTTTGTTGGGTTACTTGATCCCAATATGGCTAATAGGGTTATAACTATCTTTGTCCTTGTACGTGTAATTTTATAAATTTCTTGGTGTCATTGAAACATAGGTGTAAAAAAGTTCATTCTTTCCATGCTAGCAAGTTTTTTTTTCCCTGCTATAAGCTGGGGTTAATTGCTGACAGTGGGCAAAGATTATTAATAGAATGAGGTTTTGCATGTTGTGGAACACAATCGTTGGAATAACTAAGACATGTTATGGAACTTGATTGTACTGTTCAGCACCTTGTTGCTCTTCTAATGTCCTTGAATCCCCTTCTCAAGCACCTTGTTTGTTTTAGCATGCAAGTGTAGCATGTTTGTCCCTGCACTTTTTATTTCATTTTTTCCCCTTTTCCTAAGTTGCTAAAGTGTCATAAGTGACTTTTATGAGAATATGTTGTACATCAACTCACGAGAATATTTTCTAGCATTTGGATAGGAGGAAGTATACTGGCATCTCTCGGTTCTTTCCAGCAAATGTGGTTCTCCAAAACTGAGTAGGATTGTTAGTTCTTTATCCTCCTTTTCCAGTTGCAGATCTTTGAATCCTTGGCTAATTACTATTTGTCATATCACACGTTGTAGGGAATATTTCAAGCATCCCATACTTGAGCCCCATTGTGATCATACACTTAAGCATGGTGGCGTCCAAAAGGAAGGAAGCTAGAGTAAAAGAGTCGCCAACAAGTTTTAGGAACTTGGAAACCGTTCACAGGGTGAAGGTTACACCCCTTCACGATCCATGAGATCGCTAACTCCATAGTGGTCTGGAACCATGACTAGATATTCGGAGATGAAGGTACAAATCCAACCTAAAGAGATTGAACCTACCCTAAAAATAGGCCTCTACTTTATTCTTCTCATATTCATGTGCGCTTTCTGACTAACATACAATCAATAGGTTAACCCTAAACCTATATAATCTATGTTGGTTGAATATTAAAGCACAAATAAATCTATTTTTGACGATCACTTGAATTATAATCATATTAACCTAAACAAGATTATTAATTATCTTATTAAGCGTGATTACAAGTACAAATTCCCTTTAAAGATGCATAAAAGGTGTGATCAAGCAATAACAATAATAATATATCAAGAAACAATAATAATATTGACAACAACAAATCATCAATCATAATAATCTCAATCTCATCACAGCATAATAATTTTATTATCAAGATCCTAGGCATGCATGATACTAACAAGATTAATAACAAATCCTATCATGTCACTAAACAATTAAGATCAAATATTTATCACTAACATGATAATAACATGATAGAAGGAAAGAATAGGAAGCATCATAGAAGCATACATGATATTAGAAATCTTAGTTATTACCCTAAACATGATACTAGGAATCATAAGACACCCTAACATGATACTAGGAATCAAAATAATATAAGCATGATTTCTATATCAAAATAATAACAAAGTAATTAAATTACTTACTTGGATGCCTCGTATCTCTTTCTAATAACAAAATACACGTATTAGAAATTCAAGGAAAAAATTAAACAGTAAATCTAATCAAAGAATTGAAATAAGATTTGGGACCAAACCCTCAGAAATTATCAACCTTTCATGTCTAGGGAGAAGACAACTTCGAACTTGGCTAGGTGTGTCTAGAACTAACGAGTGGTATTTTGTTTGTGAAAAAGCTAGTTTAGAAAAGCTAGAGGGAGAAAGAATAAGCTATATGCTTAAAGAGAGAGAATTAGAGAATTCTGGGTGATTGTTGGTTCATATGAAAACGGAGGTCAAGGACCCTATTTATAAAAAAAAAATAGTTTATCACTCTAAGATTAAATACTCAACCCGACCAATAATGGCGGTGAAAGGTTGTTCATCATCGGGTTTGGTTTTGGGGATACATTTTTAGGTGTCTACAGTATCGACTTTCTCCGAAAAAAGAAAGACACGAAAAAGAATCGAAGTGAGTGTTTGAGATGCATTTTGAATGAGTTTATCCAAATGCATGCGTCGACGTTGTATCTTATAGTGTAAGGATTATAACATCCTAAGCTATCTCAATTGTTGACTCGATGCTGAAAGTATTTAAGTAACTTAGGCACAGTGGCTAAGCACTTCATACTTTGTAATGTGATGATGTTTGTGATGATGAGTGATGAATGACTCTAAGATGACGAGGCATGCTTCAATGTCGTGTTGAGATTTCATGACAAAAGGTTCCTAAGGGGAGGATTAGTTGTCTATGTATCTGTGATGCGTGTGAAAGTGACACTTAGGCTAGGTAAGCTAATAATTTAGGGATCAAGCCCCCAAGTCTAGCTCTAAATGGATAGGGATGAGCATTGGAGATCCATTGATATGATCATGTATGAATGTGTATATGAATGCATTTTTATTACGACCGCACCTCAATGTGAGGTTGCCTACGTATCCGTTAGGAATCAGGCCGGACGTAGCTCTAGCCGAACCTCGCACAAGTATGTGTATACCTCAAGGAGGTCTTTGAAGGGTTGTAACATGGTTAGGCTAAAGGTTGAAGAAGAAGGAGATAAAGGCTCAAGACCCTAGATAAGACCCCAAGGTGTGCAACCTTGCTTTTGAAATATTTATATTTTTATGCTTGAGGTTTCTCACTTTTGAAAATTTTTTCTTTTGTTTATTTTTTGCTCTCTCGTTTTTGCTTCATTGTTTTTTTATTTGAATATTTTTTTGATAAGTGTGGGCACTCTCGATCATGCAGTCTATCACTCACTTGGCATTCATGTTTCTCAGGCACGGTACCTAGCACTCGATAAAAGATACGTACGGAATCTGAGACGTGTTCTTATCAAAGATATATTCATATCAAGGACATTGGAACACTTGCCCTCTAGCACACTTTTATTATTTCTATTTTTTTTTTTGCTATTTTAATATTTTGAATCACTCAAGCTTTTGTTCTTTGAAAATTGCATAAGTTGCACACCTTCCCATCCTAAAGTTAGGTAGATGTGGATTGAAGAAAGAAAGTTCTATCGTTAGACGAGGCTCAAAGTAGTTTATCAAAAAAGGATTTATACTTTTAAAGGGTGAACGTGATATGATATGGCTACAAAGGGTGCCTCAAATCATTAATATACCTTATGCTTGATTCGAGATGAATTTTTTTTTTTTTTTTTAATGCAATGCAATGCGATAATCATATGCAAGAAAATAAATGCTCATTTTATTAATGAGAGAAAGAAAAATCCTACAAAATAAAAACTAAGGAAAATAAAAAAGTGTCTATGCTAGACTTATTGGGGAAATGGTGAATAAAGATAATAGAAAAAGAGGTCACAAAATCTTGTCGTTGAAGCTCGCCTCTTGTCTTGAGCCTTGTCATCACTTGTTCTTCTTGCTAGCTGGAGGTATGGGAAGCTTGTTATTATCGATCAAATATTGGATGGGCCCTTTTAGCTTCAAACAACTCTTAGTAGTATGTCCCCTACCTTGATGGTACTTGCAATGAGCGTCAGCATTCTAGTTTGGTGACCTATTTTTCGGGTGCTGGATCTTGAAGAGGTTTAATAGGAGTGATGAGTCCTTTGGCATGGAGTCGATCGAAAGCAGTATCGTAGTTCATCCCAATAGGGGTGAACTCTTTCCTTAGTTGTTTCTTAGGTCTCTGACTATCCATGGATAAAACTTCATTCAGATCAAAGGTACTAACGTTGTTGCTAGAGTGGGTGTTTTCCGAAGAAGAAGGATTTTCGTTCTTTTTTCCTTTTCAGCCACTGTTGTTGCTATTGTTAGTAGCTTTCTGCTTTGCAAGGTCATCTTCGATTTCAATACCTATGTCATAGACAACCTTGAAAGTATTCAAATTGTGTTGATATTTCAAATGTTTAGAATACTTGTCTTGAAGGTTCTTGATGAACATCCCTACAAATTCCTTTTTAGTAGGGACCTCGACCATATTAGCGGAAGTTTCCCTCCACTTGTTAAAGAAAGAGGTGAACCCTTCGTTTTATTTTTGCTTTAGCATCTCATGTTGTCTATGGTCTGTTTCAAATTGAATGTTGCACTTATATCTATCAATGAAAGTGTTTATTATTTCATCCCAAATAGAGGTCTTCTCTTTATCAAGAAAAAAAAAAGTAATGTTGACAAACGGTTTCTAGAGATAGTGAGAAAAAAGAGTGAAAAATATTCCTATCAATCCCCTTAATGTTCATTATAGTTTTAAAATCCCTTAAGTGAAAGTAGGGATTTTCAGTTGGCTTGAACTTAGGGATGTTATTGGCATTGAACTTCTACGGAAGAAGCTCCTTGTCCACCGAGACCCCTTGTTAGCTAATTCCCTGGAACCTATAGTCATTGGAGAGTTTGCTCAAGATTTCTTGCATGAACTCCATTTGTAGTTGCTTCACAAGGTCAATAATTTGTAGTACCATAGCCTTCATCATTTCAGTCATGTTAGCCACGTCCTTCCTAAGTTCGTTGACTTCTTCATGAGTTGCCATTATCCTCTTTGCCTTTCTCTTTTGACGAATCGGTTTATCAAAAAGTAGTACTTGGACAAAAGTGTTATCCTTGATTAAACGCCCTTCTCTCCTTGACCAAGTGTTGTGGAAAGGGAAGTTAGGGATACTTTTTATTGATTACTTGACTCAAACTCTATTCAACATGCAATAGATGAGAAGAAATCATGGAAGAATGAGGGATTATATGTATGGAGAAAGCATATAGAGAGTGAAAAAATGATATAGATAGAGATATATGGAAGAATTTAGGACTAAAGTGGATCCCCAACTCAAATGACGGAAAAACGACTCATGCATGAACCTAAAACATGGTCATGGTGACATATACACAAAGTGTGTGCTAAGACTAGTGAGTGTAGATGACATGTTTGACTCGTGTCATGACCATGTGACTATGTGCTTAGACTCAATTAAGGACTAAACATGACTATTGTCAATAATAAACTGGTTAAACCGATCAAATAAATTGATTGATTAGACTTGTCGTGAAGACTCGAGTAGAAAATTGGACTATCTCCAAAGCAATAGAACTGTCGCCACACGCTAATGTGCACCTGGGACATGGGCCTGGGACTGTTTCCAGTATCTTATACTAAAGGGACAAGCCTATAGTCGTACTAAGTCAGGTTTAATCAATTTATTTAGACTTTAATTACTCATATTAATTAATTAATTAATGGGTTTTTCTATACAGTGCCCCTGAGGTATTGACTTTTCCAAGCTGTGCCCACCCATTTTCAAAATTCTACGTTGTACCCCTAAGGTACCTTTAGTGTTTACGCTGTAACCCTACCCTAATCCCTCTGTTAACTTAAGTTAACTTTTCGTTAACTTCAAAATAAATAAATTTTTTAAAAAAAAATACCCAAAAACACCCAAACACCTCTCTCTCTCCTCCATCACAAGTACCACCACCGCACCTCCAGCCACACCACCGCCGCACCTCCAGCGGCACCGTTGCACCATAGTGGCCCGCCCCTCTCTCCTCGACCCACCACCGCATCATCCTCCTCCCTCCTTCCTTCTCTTTCTAGATTTTCGACCATTTTTCGAAATTTTTTTGGCGTAATTCGAACAATCTCGACCAATTAAACTATATTCGTGCAGATTTTCTTTGGAAAAATCAATTAAAACAGGTTTTGTGTATTTAATCTCGATCTAATTAAACCAAAATTGATGATTTAACAATTAAAATCAAATTGGGGGAAAAGTTAGGGTTTGGTGTTGTTTGATTGTTGTGGTGGTGCGGGACTGTTGCGGTAGTGCGGGAGGGGATTGGGGTGGTTGGTATTCCAAGGTGAGAGAAGAAGCTAGTCGGTGGCGTTTGTTGGTTCATGCGGTTGGTATGTTTTGGTGCGGTGTAGTGCAGGGAGCAGTTGGGAGCAAGGTTGTGGGTTTTTCGATGCGAGAGGGGATCGGGGTGGTTGGTATTCTAGCAGGCAGTGGGCGGTCGAGGAGAGAGAGGCAGTGGGAGTGTGGCGGTGTGACTGGATTATCGAAAGTGCGGCGGTGGGGCTGGAGGTGTAGTGGTGGCTGGTGGGTAGTTGTGACTTGTGAGGGAGGAGAGAGAGGTGGTTAGCTTTTTTTTTTGTTTTTTTTAATTATTTATTTTGAAGTTAACGGAAAGTTAAATTAAGATAACGGAAGGATTAGGGTAGGGTTACATCTTAGACACTAAAAGTACCTTAAGGGTACAGCGTAGAATTTTGAAAATGGGTGGGTACAGCTTGGAAAAGTCAATACCTCAGGGGCACTATATAGAAAATCCCTTAATTAATTAAGCAAAGTCTTTTAGTCATTAATTAGTTTATTTAAACTCATTCACAAGTCAAACAAACGGTTAGTGTCAACATACATAGGTTATGCACAAGCAAGGAATGCACAAGTAGTCAAGTAATAAGCACAATATGATGCAATGAGTTTGCAACCTAACCATGGCTCTAGTTCTCTAAAGTTCAAGGATATGGGTTAGTAAAAGAGGGTCCATGGTTATGAGTCCGGATGCTTCGCGCGAAAGCCTTACCTTTGGAAGGGTTGGCGCGTATGAATGGGACCCCACAAATTAAACTTGCTTCCATGGTTTGGTGAATTCACAAAATCGGATGTACCCGTCGTTGCTAGGAGTGTTCGGTTAGGTAGATGGAGCGTGAATCCCCAGAGGATTATGACCATATGTAGAACACATATGGGTTCAGAAAAGAGGGAAAAACTCAATCAGGAAGTAAAACCGAGCAAACAGTACTGAAACTGGTCAAAACAAGAAGGTAGATTTCTAGCTCGGTATTGGAAGAACTCGGCTCGAGACTACAATGCCCGTCGCCAGACTATGACTTTGTCTCTAGACGACAGTGTTGTCACTAGGCGACAGAGCTATCGCATTGCAATGGCGGTGTTTTCTCAGCGCCAGTTCCTACATGCCTCAGCAGCTTTCTGTTCTTGAATTTTCCAGTTTTTTGCAGCGTTATTTCGATTCTAGTTGTGAAAGATATTTCCCTAATTTCCTACGTCTAAAAATCATATGTTTTTGACGCATTACGGATGGTCTTTCCAATGCGGACCTTTAAAAGCAATATGTATATAATTTGATCATCGTGACCAACATTTTAAAAATTTCTGAAAAAAAGGCCATGTCACGTTGACAATTATAATTAACATTATTGAATATTTAGTTCAAAATAAATATACTATGATTATCTTCATATTGTAACGGAGATTGATAATGAAACCACAAAACTAATTTTATTTCCAAAAAAATAAATATTCAAATTAGACAAAACAAATCGAATAGCTCATATCCCATATTCATTAGATTTCATACTTCACTTTAATACCGAAATATCACTGAACATGTTAATTGATCAAATAAAACAAATCTAACACCTTATAATTAATTTACCTCAAGTAGGACAATAACAATCCGACGACATAAAAAAAAATATAGGGATACATGAAAGAATGTACGATAAGGATAATCTAATGGAGGAGAGGAGTATATTTAGGAATACTCGTGAAATTACTTGTTCGTCTCCTTATTCAACTATGGCTGATTTTGTTTGCTCATTCGGTTAGAACTGGTGCTAATAATGTGTTGTGAAAATAAGGGAAAACATTAGGGATTCAGAGAGAATTGATATGTTTATGTTATTCCATATAATAGGGGGTTATATATACATCGAATATAATAAGTAGGGTTTGCTTAGATAACAATAAACCCTAAATCTAGAATAATCCGAAAATATACAAAGAAGATAATGGATATCCACACAATATTTTCATAATATAACTTTGTTTTTAAAGATATATAGATGTGGGTATGAGGTGGGGATGGGGCGGGTATGACGTGGGGCAGGTGGGGCGGGGCAAATACAACTTAATATCCACCCCCGCCCCATCACCCATGATGGGTATGGTTTTTATCCCCATCCTCGCCCCACCTGTAACACCCCCAAATCTTCCTCTACGTAAATACTTACACGTATGCAAATACCGTAGAGATAGACTTGGGCATATTACCGCCACGAGAAAACGTAAGGCTTATTTAATTACTCAAATTGCAGCAGAAAAATAACAACTTTTATTAATAAAAATAGCAATAACCATAATAACTATTTCAAAATAATCCAATAAAAACTCGTCCACGCATAAATAAAATTCACTCCTAACTATGTGATCTAAATCCTGACTCTAGTATGCGCACGAACAACTCCACACCTGAAATCAAGACTGCATACCAAAAATGGAAAACAGGGCCAACCAAAACAAAAGGAAAATAGATTAGCAAAAACACTATGTACGTATAAGTGCAAGGCACGTAAATACTTTTATTAGGAAAACATGCTTTCTAATAACCATTTAAATTTAAAATTGCCACAAGTCACTTTTCAAAATTAGACTTTCTAAAAGTTAAATCTTCAAGGGTAGTAATATCCATAAACCAATAAATTTCCAATTTATAAACTTTCCAATTTTAAGATATAACTCTGTAGACACCTAAAAATGTCTCCTCAAAACCAAACCCGATGATGAACAACCTTTCATCGCCATTATTGGTCGGGTTAAGTATTTAATCTTGGAGTGCTTAAATCCATATTTCCATTTCATAAAACCAACCCAACTCCTATCCCATTTCCCCAAACCATAATTTATTTTCCTCTTTTCGTGCCTTTAAACCCAAAATAATTCATTTCGTGTCTTTTCAAATAATTCATTTCGTGTCCTTTTTATAAAAACGTTTAATACAGTTTAATTTGGTTCATAATCTGGGTCCAATGATTTAATGATTGTATGGGGCTTTAAAATAGCTTTCCAACGATATATTATAAGCCCAAATCCAAGTTATAACGAATAAGTTATGGCCAAAATATTAAGCCAAACATAAGCCCACCTTACCTACGACCCAATGATCGTGTGGAGGGTCCAAATTATTTAATCCCATTCCTAAACCAATTAAGATTAAATAAAAGATTCTATAAGTTTCTAAAAGATCCTAATTATCCTTTTTGAAAAGATAAGATTAAAGAGTTTGAAATTGAATAAAACTCCTTTTTTTGAAAGTCCTAATTTTATTCGAATTAAAAGACATTCAAAGATAGAAAAATATGATTTTCTTGCCTCATATTTTTTATCCAAATTTTATATGGTTGAATAGCCCTTGAAATTATCTTTCCAATGATATATTGTAATATCAATTCCGAGCTATAACGGAAAAGATATGGATGAAATATCAAACTCTATCCAAAACTGACACCGTCTCACTATTTCGGCCATATCTTTAATTCTATAAAATATTTTAATCTGATTCTAATTGGGTGAGAAATTAGACTTCAAGAGCTTTCCAACGACATATTATTTATCTTATTCCGATTTCTGGATCAAAAACTATGATAAAAACAAAAACCATAAAAATTGTTGTCTATCGCAATAGTTTTATCCGATTCGAATTCTTATCTTTTTTTGACTCTTCGACCCTCTCTTTTTTCCTTATAAATAGAGTTTATATCTCCCCTTTTTCAATCATCAACAAGTTTGATCACAAAATAATTCTCTTCTCCCTCTTTATCCTAAATACTAGCCATTATATTCTCTCAAAATACTTCCCTTAAGCACTCCAAGGAGTTCATACTTAACCTGAGGTTCCGTCCTTAAACCAAGGCGTGAAAGGTATAATTAACAGAGGGTTTGGACCAAATCAACTCTACTTTTGATTTAGTTTAATTTAATTTCCATTTGATTTATATTTTTATTGAAGTTACTAACAATTATTCATGACGTAGCAATTTAAAGGAACGCGCGGAATGTGAGTAATTAATTAATTTAATTACTTATTTTATTTCTATATTGCTAGTATCATGATTAGGTTAATTTATATTTTGTTTGACTAACGTTGTTATTGTTAAATTGTTTCCAATATTAATGTTTATTCTATTATTTTTATGATCGCTATATTGCATGTTTAAAGGGAATATGTAATTGAAAATCACGCCTAATAAGATAATTTGGACAACCGGTTTAGGTTCCTTTTTAATCTTATTGTTTAATCAAGTGATCACAAATATTTTAGAATTATATGTTGCATTAATATTCAACCAATTTAGCATAATAATAGTTTGGAGCAAATTGAATCTTTGTTTGCATGCCTTTGAGATCGCAGGAATCACTTTGCACTACAAGAATCGAGTAGAGGCCAATACGGGCGAATGTGACTCCATGACTCACTTCGTACCATCATCCCCGATCCTCCTTTCGGGGTTCCGAACCATATGGAGCTAGTAATCTCATGAATTATGAATGGGGTGTAACCTTCACGGGTCAATCGTTGTTGCCTATCGTTGTCCCTTTATTCGTGGTTGCCTTAAATGATCTGTGAACGGTTTACAAGTTCCTTAAAAACTTGTTGGCGGCTCCCTACTTTCCTTGTCCCTAATCGTAATGTCAATTCCCACTTCCTATGAGTGTCAAGCATATTCACACATGCTTTCAACGTAGGCGCACTTCGAGCGACGCCTACAATTTGGCGACTCCACTGGGGAGGATTCTTGGTTACTTATCGATTTGAGTGATCGGTATTTAATTAAGATGAGTGGATGAGACTTGAAAGATTCTTGAATTATATTCCTGCGATTTAATTGGCATTGTCACATATGCATATGCTTTTTAGGTTACCTTTTTTTGCCACAATAATACATGTTTTACGTATGTGTCTAGCCCGGGGGATTTAAGCTCTATCAACCCAAAAACGCTCATGGCAATAAGGGTTCATCCGAGTTTTTAAATCCACCCAAACCATGGAGTCGAGTTCGATTTCATTACGAACTCGCAGAGCCGCCCGTTGCATACACCCTCAAGGGAGGCTGTCTTGCTAACGCGTCCAAACTCTTAACCATGTTACCCTTTGACACCCAAAAGCTTGACCATAGTCGAACATAGAACTTGACTTTAGATTGCGAACTTCATTGCATCATGCGTGACAATGTGATTTTTTACTTTTACTTTATTTTTCTCTTATCAAACTTTTTTTTTTATTATTAGAGTCGAGCCATAGATTTTTTTTTTTTTTTTAATTTTTGAGTCACCCGGATTTTTATTCCCGTATACTGCACAAGAGTCAACTTGTTTTGTTCATATCCGGAGTTCTAGAAAGAGTTACGTGACGTGCCACCTATGGATCTGTAGCCCCGAGTTTTATCTTTCATTTGGAATTGGTTTCGTCCCAATAAAAGTCACAGATCAAAAGTTATAACCGATATACTACAGCCTGTCCAATTTAGGTGTCTTTTTAGCGTCAACTTTTTTTTCTTTTTAATTTTTTTTTTCTCAAGCTAGTCTTAGCCAAGTCCTTTAATCCATTTCAACTCGTATAACATAGGAATATAGATTTTTATTTTTATTTAATTATTTTTTTATATCCTTGAGTCTTAACTCTTCTAGAATTCTAGTCCTCTTCCTATTTTCTTGTAATCGATTTTTGTGCTAACCTTAACATGTGTTCTTTGTCTTTGATTGTGGTTGATCTTATTTATGACTAACGATTTCCAATGGGTCTTCCGTGCAAATAGCATAAAAATTAAAATTAAAATTAGACAAAATTAATCAAGTTAGTTTGTCTTTTAGTCTTCCGTGCTATTTAGTCATTGGGTCCTTTGTTTTTCACAACGTCCTCATGTCTAGCCATGCGATCATACCACGAGTCTTAATAAACTCACCTAATCATGCATGTTGAGTCATTGCACACACTTTGTCTTCGAGTAATGCATTATATTATTTATGATCGTATACTAGGACCATGCATGCATCGCTTTCCATAGTGATAGGAATGAGTGGAGTATTTCCCATCAGTTTTCAAAATTGTTTCATACACTCTTCCTTTCCAATTCGAGTATTGAGTGAATGCATTAAGTGAGTTCATCCTTACACAATACTTGAGTCTGAAATCACTGGGCAATAATTGGAAGAATAAGGGGAACATCACTCCTTCCTTCTTTCCTTCCAATCAAAGCATCAACAACAAGAAACTTTTTTCCTCACCAGGCGGCAAGAAGTTACTCATAAACAGCCATGAAGATAAAGCGCACAATGCAAGCTTCTCACCAAGATTTCATGTTTTCTTCTTCTTTTGTTTCAAACCCTTCCCCCTAAAAGTCTAGCATAGGTTCTCCTTATCCATGTGTCACTAGTAGAAAAAATGTTATTTGTAACTGACAAAATTGACTTTTTGTAACTGGCATTGTTGGTTGCGAATGGCACCGTTACAACTAGTGAAAATTATTCGTAACTGGCTAATGCTAGTTACTAATAATGTACTATTTGTAACTGGCTTAACCTAACGCCAGTTACAAATAGTCTATTTTCCAAGTTAGAAAGCATACTATTCGTAACTGGCGTTAAATTACGCCAGTTACAAATAGAGTATTATTTGTAACTGGCATAGCCTAACGCCAGTTACGAATAATGTTTTATTTTTTAAAAAAAAATAAATTAAACAAATAAAATCGAAGCATATTTTTTTTAATATGAAGACCATATATTTTATAAAATACAATAATTATCAATCTAATCAATATAAGGCCAAATTTAAGAGACATCTACATATATATGATCAACTCTACAATAATACTGAATTGATGTACTTACAAACATGTCACTCACATTTCACAATAAATAATACTTTACAACTTAAAAAAGCTAGTAAGTTAAATTATACAACGGTCAACCTTCAAATTTTGACAATTTTGCCTCTGTCTGCTTCAAATTAATTTCAACTGTCAAGAACATAAAAGAATATAGTGATAAGAGATGTACAATAAACTAAACAAATACATAGAAATAATGTCTAGTAGAAATCATCCTCTTGTAAGCTCGCTCACCTTTTTAAAGGTGCTTGTAGAATAAGCTTGAAATATTATTGATTCCTTTATCTAAAATCCACCACCTGCCAAATGGGTATCTCATATACCAATCTCAAAGAATCTCATGAATCATAGCTCATGGAAAATCTTAAAAAGTTCCAACAATAAAAACAAATTGATTTCTTAACTTTTTAAATCTTCAGAACATTACAAGGCCAATGGAGGGAACTATACAATGAAATTAACAATCAAGTTGGATGGGAGGGTGGGAACTCTACAGATGCATCCAACAAAGAGAACACATAATACTTTCTACCAAGAGCTATAATGATAAATAATTTGAGAGCCTAACCCCAAGAGTATTCACCTCAATAAGCGAAAATGATTGAAATAAGGAAAATACAACATAAACTATACAAGTTGATGTTGTATATGATAGGGTCTATCCATAAAATAAAAAATAAATAAATAAAAAAAAGGGACTAACCTCAAAATCTCAAGATATAAAGCACAAAGTATCCTATGAAACCACCAAATTTCAACTATATAGGACAAGTCATCCTAAAAGAAAGAGTTTTCTTAGCAATTTAACAAAATTGTTACTATAAAAACATTGAGGATATAAAGGACATGTCATCTTATTGTTCTCATGGCTTGGGGGACTAGAAAGGCAACTAATTAGAAACTCTTTTACTCCGTACATTTTTTATTAAACAAAGAAATCATTATAGGACATTTAACACTTTAGGTAGATTCATAGCATGAATTACTTATTCTCCACTTCCTGTATTTGTTGTACTGCAACCATTCATTATCAAGTTTGCATTGAGCATCTTAAACTGCTGAAAATTATCATTGGCTTTCAACCACCACTATTTGTCTATGCATACCTTCAACGATATAGCCGGTTAAATATTGACATAATTACTAATACCGTTTCTTATTATTTACAACTAATTAAGGATTATTATTTGTGAAACGGAGGTAGTATGATACATCAATTTAAAGTAACCAGAAATTAATAGTATCTAACCAATTTGTCTAGTCAATTGCTAAACCAACAAAGTAATACTTCTTAGCTCTTACTGCAGACCAATTGACCACATAGAATCTTAAAATATGCAACGTTAACAACAACAAAAAATTATCAAAATTACTAATGATTATGTGATAACTCTTTTTCCAATGAGCCTTAAGCACCGTGTCAAACAATCATTCTTGTAATTAGCCTAAAGCATAATAAAAAAAATTCCCATGGTGATTTTAGCAAGTTTCACATCTTTCTTAGACGTAGTAAATAAAGTGACAATTATGTACCTATTAAGTAGTATATATCTAATTCCCATAATACAAAGATTAAGGATGGCAAACAATGCTTATGATATGAATATTGACATAGAGGAGTAACTAGCTAGCTTCCCTAAATCAATCTAATAAAAAAGTTAACCGAAAATTGATGTACTGATATAACATTATATCATCAAGAGTTTTTAATTATTTTAAAAAATTCTATAATTTTGAATATTAATTCTCGAGGAGAATGATTGAAAAACAAATAAAAGGGCACAAATACAAAGCACATGCAGAGTAAAAGGAGCTTATATGTAAAAGGAGCTATACATTTATGAAAAGAAATGGATACTCAGGGGTGGACAATCAATATTCAAGAATTTCCTTTATAATATTACAAATTAAATTTTTTGGACCCTTAAATTTATCATTATTTGTACCGATTCACAAAGATATTTTATATCAGAGAAAACTTTTGTTTACAGAAAATAATTAGGAGAGCGCAGAGCCATGAGAGATATCCCAGTCATAAAACTTCAGAGTAAAATTTTTACAAGTATATTACGAAGTATTTAGTCATTTATCAATTGAGACATGACATTTATAAGTGATTCCATAGTATGTAGTATCATATTTCATCAGCTAAATGATATACAGAGAAAGGCCTACTCTTGATCTATATAAATCAGACTTTGGCAGTCTTGATATGATAACTTTCATTACAAAAATCTTGCACCACCATTTGCGTTTACATATCAACTAATATAATCAATCAATCAATCAATCAATCAAAGCCTTAATCCCAAAAGTGGGGTCGGCTAACATGAACCAAATTTGATTATTCCGTGTAGTCATCAACATAAATCTTTCTCCTCCATCCCTTACGATCCAAAACTTCATCCTCACGTAAATCCATGCACTTCATATCCTTCCTCACTCCTTCCAACCAAGTCATCTTTGGTCTCCCTCTTCCTCGTTTAATCCCTCCATGGTCCCACTCTTCCACTCTTCGCACCGGTGCACCCTCGGGTCTCCGTCTTACATGTCCAAACCAACGCAGACGATTTTCCCTTAATTTATCTACAATGCCCGCCACACCTACTTTCTTGCGAATAACCTCATTTCTGATTCTATCTCTTAAAGTGTTTCCACACATCCACCTTAACATGCGCATTTCCGTAACCTCCATCTTTTTAATATGCTCTTTCTTAGAAGCCCAACATTCTGTACCATAGAGCAACACTGGTCTTATGGCAGTCCTGTAGAATTTTCCCTTCAACTTTAAGGGAATGCTGCGGTCGCATAGCACTCCCGTGGCCGCTCTCCATTTAAGCCACCCTGACTTAATCCTGTGGGTCACGTCTTGATCAATGTCACCATTCTTCTGGATGATCGACCCTAGGTACTTAAAACATTCACTCATGGTCAAATCCTTTCCATCCAAACTCACCACTTCATTGCTTGTCCCCCTCTGAGTGCCAAAACGACATACCAAATATTCAGTCTTACTCCGACTTAGCTTAAACCCTCTAGATTCCAACCTTTGCCTCCATTGCTCCAACTTGACATTAACCCCATCCTTAGTCTCATCCACCAAAACGATATCATCTGCGAACAGCATACACCATGGACCCTCATCTTGAATTGGTCTAGTTAATTCGTCTAGAACCGTTGCAAAAAGAAAAGGGCTTAATGCAGACCCTTGATGCAATCCGATTGTAATAGGGAAATCTTTTGTCAACCCTCCGCATGTCCTCACATTTGTTGACACATCCCGATACATATCCTTAACTAGGTCTACATACCTTCGTGGGATACCTTTCTTCAACATTGCCCACCAAAGTATCTCTCTTGGCACCTTGTCATATGCCTTCTCTAAATCAATAAAGACCATATGAAGATCTTTCTTCTTTACCCTATAAAACTCCATCATTTGTCTTATCAAATGGATTGCCTCCATAGTAGATCTCCCAGGCATAAAACCAAATTGGTTATCTGAAATGCTTGTGCATGCCCTCAACCTTTGTTCAATCACCCTTTCCCACAACTTCATAGTATGGCTCATAAGCTTAATTCCTCGATAGTTAGAACAATCTTGAGCGTCTCCTTTGTTTTTATAAACCGGGACCAAGGTGCTCTTCCTCCAATCTTGTGGGATCCTTGTAGCCGTCCATATCTTGTTGAAAAGGTTTGTTAACCAATCAATACCAATCTTACCCAAACACCTCCACACCTCTATCGGTACCCCATCAGGGCCAACCGCCTTCTTAGGTTTCATCTTCCTCAGTGCAATCTCCACCTCTACTCTCCTAATCCTTCGCACATACTCCATGTTGATTTCTTCATCACTCATAGAGGTATCTCCTATCACAACTCCATTACTTCCATTAAATAATTCATCGAAGTACCCCTTCCACCTGTCCTTGATGCCCTCCTCTTGCACTAGGACCATTTGGTTCTTATCTTTGACACACTTCACCATGCCAATATCCTTCCTTGCCTCTTGTCTTCTCTTTGCCATCTTATAAATGATCCTTTCTCCCTCCTTGGAATCAAGCTTTTCATAAACCTCCTGATATGCCTTTTCTTTTGCTTGGCGAACAGCTGCCTTTGCCTTACTCTTAGCCTCCTTATACGCTGCAAAGGTTTCATCACTCCTACATTTTCCTAAGGCTTGATAGCATTCCCTTTTTTGCTTAATTACTGCTTTCACCTCTTCAGTCCACCACGAAGTATCTCTCTGTACCGAAGTTCTTCCCCTTACTTCCCCTAAGACCTCTTTGGCCACTCTTAGGAAACAGTTCTTCATTCGTAACCAGGTCATGTCCGGATCCACCTCTCCATCCCAATCCGCTTCTTCAATTACCTTTTCTGTAAAAACCTTAGCTTTTGCATCCCTTAGGGTCCACCATCTTATCCTTGGTTCTTCTTGTCTAACTTTTTTCTTCGCCTTCTCTTTCAGACGAATAGTCATTACAAGGATCATCAACTAATATAATCAGAAATAAAATCTTGTACAAGGATCATAAACATAAATTTGATTTCTGAGTTTTATTCTTCTATACTTCAAGATAAGTAGTCTTACTTAGCTTACTTCATTTGAAAAGTAAGGACAGCAAATCAATCAAGCATATATGCTTGTAGTGCGCTCATAACAAATTGGCAAAATTGTTTCTTTTACTAGTAATAACTACTAGTTAAATAAAATCTTGATTAATTGTCAAATTTTAACTTGGAGCCCCTTAGTTCACCACCACGATCTACTGATTTGACCCTTCCACCCCCTTCCTTTTATTCTTGGTGGTGTTATATATTCTACTAGCATTGGGTCCCCATTCAGAACAAATTCATTCATGTGCATCTTATATTGAGTGCTAAATCACTAGCTATATCTAAACAAATAGAGGAATTTGCACCACAATTAATTGAAATTGAGAACCTTCAATAATATCAATCAATAATCACAAGCGATATATTTACCCATACCTTATTCGACTTCTTATAAGAATCAACCCATCATGTCACCCACGCACCCTTTCACAGCCTCCCCAACAGCAACCTGCTCTTTGTGTTCGAAACTCTCACCACCAAACTGCTCAAAAGTTGAATCTCGAATAACTATGATACCCAACTTTGCAATTAGCAATTTCAGTAAAAAAAACCCCTGTAATTCCATTAAACTCTTTTTTTTTTTATGGAACTGTAATTCCATTAAACTCTTTTTTTTTTATGGAACTGTAATTCCATTAAACTATATTAACAAACAAAAGCACAAACCCTAGAATTTCATCTCTTTAGACAGATAATCGCTTAAAATTAATCATTAAAAACAAACTAAGTAAAGATTGAGAGCGTACCTAGCTTCATGATATTATTTGATAATAGAAATTTAGAACCCTGGAGGAGCTTCTAAGGAATATCAGCGGAGGGAGAAAAATTAAGGGTATGTGTGATAAAATGGGCTAAGTTTGAATGTTTGATGCAGTGGAAGAAGACAAAAGAATACGGCCATACGGGTACTTTCACACCCTTTTTTTTTTTTTTTTTTTGCATTGTTCTCAAATTAATAATTAAAATAAAAAAAACTAAGAGCATTTAGTAATTGACCTTAATGAAGCCCATACCAATAATAAGGTCAATAAAGTCTGAATTATTATTTGTAACTAGCATTTTTTATGCCCCTTACTATAGTTGGTCAGCTTACCATTGACCTATTATTTGTAACTGTTCTTGGTTATGCTAGTTATAAATACTAATGTATTTGTAACCCGCACTATCTATGTTAGTTACTAATACTCTTATTGTAACTAGCATATATAGTTTATGTCAGTTACTAATAGGGCGTTACAAATAGTATTTTTGTTACTAGCAGTGAAGGAGGAGCAGTACGTGAAGGAGAAGCAGTTCGTTGGAGCGAAAGTTTGAGTTTTTTTTTTCGGTGAATTTACTGGCATTCAATACAAATTATTATTTTTTTAAAAACCTTTAATCAAAATTAAAATGAAAATTAAATAAAATTAATATAAAGTAGAAACTTAATATTTGTTGCTTACAAAAAACAAAAATTATTGTTTAACTTATTATTTGTAACTGGCGTTTGTAAGCTAGTTACAAACTTTTTTGTTCCAATTTTCATTCACTTATTATTTGTAACTGGCGTTTGTAAGCTAGTTACAAATGTTTTGGTCAAATTTTCTTTGACTTAATATTTGTAACTGGCGTTTATAAGCTAGTTACAAACGCTTTGGTAAACTTTCTATGACTTAATATTTGTAACTTGCGTTTGTAAGCTAGTTACAAGCTTTTTAGTCAAATTTCTTTTGACTTAATATTTGTAACTGACATTTATTTAGTCAGTTACTAATAAAACTTCAAGCAATGATAAACCACAAATTCGTAACTGACATTTACAGCGTTGGTTACTAATGTAATGAAATTTGTAACTGGCATTATGTTAGTCGGTTACTATTGATGCTTTTGTAACTAGCATAATATACGCCAGTTACTAATAGGGCGTTACAAATAGCACTTTTTCTACTAGTGTGTCTATGTGTCACATATCTTACCTTCTTCATAAATGAGCATCTCTTTCATAAATTCGATCACATAATTAGCAAAAATAAAAAAAAAAAAATTGTCAAACTAAACACAAGGTACACCAATGACTTGAGGCGCCTTTGGAACCCTGTCATTCCCTATTAACCATTCAATCACATATCCATTTCTTCATCAACCACTTTAAGCCTCGTCTAACGATTGACCTTATTTATTCAACCCACATTCACTTAACCCCGGGATGGGAAGGTGTGCAATTTGTGTAACAGTCAGAAAGCAAGTTCAAATTTAAAAAAAAAAAAAGGAAAAGAATAAGTAAATAAATAAATAAAAAAAACAATGTCTAAAGGCAAGTGTTCCAATGTCTTCGATATGAACATGTCTCAAATTGCGTCTCTCATCAAGTGCTTGGTACCGTGCCTGAGAAACATGAATGCTAAGTGAGTGATGGACCGCATGATCTGAGATTGCCCAAATTGATTCAAAAGAATGAAAAAAAAAACAAAAAAATGTTGAAAATAAACTTGAAAAATTCAAAATTTTCAAATTCACAATTACACATCTTGGAGATTCTCTTGGGTCTTGAACCTTGTACCCTTTTCTTGTGTAAACCATCAACTTAACCAATTACAACCCTTGAAAGACCTCTTTGAGGTGTAGAGACACTTGTGAAAAGTTTGGTTAGAGCTACGTTCGGCCTGATTCCTAACGGATACGTAGGCAACCTCACATTGAGGTGCGGCCACATTCATATTCACATTTATATTTATATCCATGCTTGATCGAGTCAAAGAATATCCAATTCTTACCCCTATCCATATAGAGCTAGACTTGGGGGCTTGAAGCCACATCATTTAACCTACCCAGCCTAAAGAGTCATCATCTTTGACTCTTCTCACATATATTTCCATCACCATAACCTTTGCAGCTAGCCTTAGTATCACATTCACACACTTCACTCACACATCCATATCCATATCATCCTCCCTTTAAGAACCCTTTATCATGGAATCTTGTTTCAACACTGTGCATGTTTCATCATCTTTCAGGACAACATTCATTAGAAGAAACTTTGTATACTTGCTTAGCTTCCTAACCCGAGCAATGTTCATTGTTTCACGCATCGCATAATGTGCTGAGCAACATTTTTTAATCTTACAAAGCATATCGTGCTTAGCTCCTTGACCTAAGCAACATTCATAATCACTTCATCTATATACGTGCTTAGCTCTCAGACCTAAGTGACGTTCAAGATCGTTTCTTTACACCATATATGATGCTTAGCTCCATGACCTAAGTTCATTCATCTATCGTGTCACATGATGTAATTGTCCTTAGCCTCCTGGCCTAAGAACATGCATCATGCATAACTATTTTCAAGACAAGCAATTCAATCCATACGATTCATTTCGTCTTGCTCAACGAGGAAGTTCAAAACTTCTTCCCTTTTTCATGTCTTTTCTTGTAAGGAAGTTCAAAAGAAATTTCAAAATATTCTCATCGAGGGAAGTTCGAAAACAAAACTTCATTTTTCACGTCTTTCTTTTTCGGGAGAAAGTCGGTACCCTCCACTAGTATCATGACAAAAATGATGGAAAATTTTTGCTTTTGCATTTTCGGTTGCTTGTGTCTGCACACACACACTCAAACTATACACACACAAACACAAGTCATACACATGTCATGTCATGTCAAGTCAAACTTGGTCAAGTCAATCATAGTCTATACGAGTCCCTTGGCAAATTTTATTTTGCAGGTCTCAATTACAGCCCACGTCCGGGGACAAGCGGACCATCTACAGCCACGTCCGGGGACAAGCGGACCATCTACAGCCCACGTTCGGGGACAAGCGAACCATTTACAGCCCACGTTCGGGGACAAGCGGACCAACTACAACCCACGTCCGGGGACAAGCGGGCCATCTACAGCCCACGTTCGGGGATAATCGAACCACCATCATTTCATGACGCAAGATTCTCGATACACAGAGACTTGCAATCTCATTATCTGTCGACTTTCCTCAAGCATGGAAAGTATTATCCGGTGGATTTCTTCAAGCATAGAAAACCGCCAAATTCCTTTGTCGGCTTTCCTCAAGCATGGAAAGCATTATCGGTGGATTTCTTCAAGCATAGAAAACCGCCAAATTCCTTTGTCGGCTTTCCTCAAGCATGGAAAGCATTATCGATGGATTTCTTCAAGCATAGAAAAACACCAAAATCATATGTCGACTTTCCTCAAGCATGGAAAGTGTCATCCGGTAGGTTTCTTCAGGCTTAGAAAGCTACCAAACTCATTTGTCGGCTTTTCTCAAGCATGGAAAGAATTTCAACAAACGTCATCCGGTGGATTCCTTCAAGCATAGGAAAAAAACCAAACTCATTTGTTAGTGATACACTAGTGTCAGATAAGCGTTCGATCCCTTTACTCTTTTATCTGTGGAATTAACATTTTTTGCAGGTATCGGCGTATACAGAGTGATTTAGGATCGCAGAACGTCTTAAATCTTTCTCCGTCCCTATCGACTACTTTGACTATCGTTTTCAAAACTGACGTTTCTACAAACTCATTCAAAGTGGGGGCTTTTGTAGACACCTAAAAATGTCTCCCCAAAACCAAACCCGATGATGAACAACCTTTCACCGCCATTATTGGTTGGGTTAAGTATTTAATCTTGGAGTGCTTAAATCCATATTTCCATTTCATAAAACCAACCCAACTCCTATCCCATTTCCCCAAAAGATAACTTATTTTCCTCTTTTCGTGCCTTTAAACCCAAAATAATTCATTTCGTGTCTTTTAAAATCATTCATTTCGTGTCCTTTTTATAAAAACGTTTAATCCAGTTTATTTTGGTCCATAATCTGTGTCCAATGATTCAATAATTGTATGGGGATTTAAAATAGCTTTCCAACGATACATTATAAGCCCAAATCCAAGTTATAACGAATAAGTTATGGCCAAAATATTAAGCCGAGCCCAAACCGAACCTAAGCCCACCTTACCTACGACCGAATGATCATGTGGAGGGTCCAAATTATTTAATCCCATTCATAAACCAATTAGTATTAATTAGAATCTTCTATAAGTTTCTAAAAGATCCTAATTATCCGTTTTGAAAAGATAAGATTAAAGAGTTTAAAATTGAATAAAACTTCTTTTTTTGAAAGTCCTAATTTTATTCGAATTGAAAGACATTAAAATATAGACAGATATGATTTTCTTGCCTCATATTTTTTATCCAAATTTTATATGGTTGAATAGACCTTGAAATTATCTTTCCAATGATATATTATAATATCAATTCCGAGCTATAACAGAAAAGATATGGATGAAATATCAAACTCTATCCAAAACTGACACCGTCTCACTATTTCGGCCCATATATTTTATGCTATAAATTATTTTAATCTGATTCTAATTGTAGTAGAAAGTAGACTTCAAGATCTTTCTAACGACATATTATTTATCTTATTCCAATTTTTAGATCAAAAAATATTATAAAAACAAAAACCGTAAAAACTGTTGTCTATCGCAAGAGTTTTATCCGATTTGAATTCTTATCTTTTTTTTATTCTTCGACCCTCTCTTTTTTCCTTATAAATAGAGGTCATATCTCCCCTTTTTCAATCATCAACAAGCTTGATCACAAAATAATTCTCTTCTCCCTCTTTAGCCTAAATACTAGCCATCTTATTCTCTCAAAATACTTCCCTTAAGCACTCCAAGGAGTTCATACTTAACCCGAGGTTCCGTCCTTAAACAAAGGCGTGAAAGGTATAATTAACTGAGGGTTTGGACCAAATCAGCTCTACTTTTTATTTAGTTTAATTTAATTTCCATTTGATTTATATTTTTATTGAAGTTACTAACAATTTATTCATGATGTAGCAATTTAAAGGAACGCGCGGAATGTGAGTAATTAATTAATTTAATTACTTATTTTATTTTTATATTGCTAGTATCATGATTAGGTTAATTTATATTTTGTTTCACTAACGCTGTTATTGCTAAATTGCTTCCAATATTAATGTTTATTCTATTATTTTTATGATCGCTATATTGCATATTTAAAGGGAATATGTAATTGAAAATCACGCCTAATAAGATAATTTGGAAAACCGGTTTAGGTTCCTTTTTAATCTTATTGTTTAATCAAGTGATCACAAATATTTTAGAATTATATGTTGCATTAATATTCAATCAATTTAGCATAATAATAGTTTGGAGCAAATTGAATCTTTGTTGGCATGCCTTTAAGATCGTAGGAATCACTTTTCACTATAAGAATCGAGTAGAGGCCAATACGGGCGAATGTGACTCCATGACTCACTTCGTACCATCATCCTTGATCCTCCTTTCGTAGTTCCGAACCATATGGAGTTAGTAATCTCATGGATTATGAATGGGGTGTAACCTTCACGGGTCAATCGTTGTTGCCTATCGTTGTCCCTTTATTCGTGGTTGGCTTAAATGATCCGTGAACGGTTTACAAGTTCCTTAAAAACTTGTTGGCGGCTCCCTACTTTCCTTGTCCCTAAACGTAATGTCAATTACCACTTCCTATGAGTGTCAAGCATATTCACACATGCTTTCAACGTAGGCGCACTTCGAGCGACGCCTACAAACTCTAAACCAATTTTCCTCACCTAAGTGTGCACACCCCCCAAACAAGTTAAACTATACTCGAGGAAAGACCATATCATACAAAGCTAGTTAAACTATACTCGAGGAAAGACCAGATCATACAAAGCTCTTGGTCTTACTTAACCAATCCCGGGTAGAGGGACAATTAAAATATGAAATACTCAGACTCGTAATTAATGAGTTGCAAATTTTAAATTAACTCAATCACGTAAGATATAAAACAACTATTATTAAATCAATCAACACTTTTCCAGATCAACCCTTTAAATCGTAAAATTATATATTTAAACTCATCATGAAAATCATTAAATATTCATATGCAACAGTTATTCAAACAACATTAAAACAAATATTTACCAAAACATGCATTCAAAAATTGTATCAAGTAGGGTCGGACCTTTAAAGGGGCAGGCAAGGGCTTGGCCCCCCCTCAAATGTTGACCCAAATATATTTTCATATTTAACATCCGCATATTATTAGGTGCACACTCATGCACCTAGAAATAGGTGTAACAATAGCATAATATGAACATTTTAGCTTTTGAGAAAGTGAACATTAGTTTTCTTCTCCTCTATTTTTCTCCTTCATTTTTTATTTTTTCTCTCCTCTTTTTTAATTTTCCTCCTTTTTTATTGAATTTGTTTCTTACAATATGATAGTAGTCATTAAGTATGAATTTTTTGTGTGAATTTCGATTTTGTGCTTTAATTTCGATTGATTAAGGTTTATATGAATCTTTGAATTCACAAATTATACTCTGTTTTTTTTCCTTCCTTCTTTAATTCCTTTTTCCTCTATTTTTTTTCCATTTTTCTCATTTTTTTGATTTAACGATTGAATTTTTTCCTTACGATATGGAATTGGTTGTTTATCTGATTTTTTGAATTCAAATGAATTAAATTGTTTAGCTTCGGTCAATTTCATCTGTGTATGAATTTCATCTGATTTTCTACATTTTTTTATCAATGAACATAATCATGCAAAATATGAACATATGCATATGTTCCCTTAAATGTGAACATAAGCTTTACAGAAAGTGAACATAGGCATAAAACATATGAACATATGCATTTCAGAAAGTAAACATAACAATTCAAAATATGAACGTAAGCATTAATATCCTTAAAGTGAATATAAGCATTTAAAAGGTGAACATATGCGTAAAAAAAATATGAACATATGCATTTAAGAAAGAGAACGTATGCATAAACAGACTTAATGAGAATATTTATGAACAACAAATATTTACTATGAATATTTACATTATGAACATATAAAATATTATTATGAATATAAGGCATTTAATTATGAACATAAAAAATTGAAGAAATAAAAAATAATATGATTATGAAATATATGCATCATAAGTATTAAAAATATGAACATATGCATTCAAAATATGAACATATGCATTGGTTCATTTTTGAATGCGTATGAACTTAATTAAGCATTTCAAAAGGTGAACATATACATAAAACATATGAACATACGGATTTAGAAAATGAATATAAGCATTTTAGTAAGTTTACAAAAGGATTCAAAATATGAACATATGCATTTCGGAATGTGAACATATGGTATCCATTTGGTTTCACTAATTTTTTTGACAATTCCAATAAAAAATTTTCTAGCAATAGAGAGTATCAAATAATATTCAAACAAAATTAAGTGATAATCATATAAATTCAACAAAATTAAGTGAATTTTACATAAAATTGCCTTTTTTTTGTTAGGGAGGATCCTTTTGATTTTGCATTTCTTCTCTAATGTCTATTGATGTTTTTACAATTTTTTAGTGAGAGAAAATGAAATAGAGGAGAGTGAAAATGAGGAGAGAGAAAATTATATAGAAGAAAAAGATTTTTGAGTTTGGAGGTGACGTTACATTTATTGGGTGAAGGTGGGTGTATTGCAGTTTCCGTGTTTTTTAGTTTTAGGGCTTTTTTTAATTGGGTTGTGTGTAATTGGGCTTCTAGGCTGCGTTGTTACACCTAACTAAGGTGCACAAGGGTGAATCTTGAACTAATTGTTTAACATCTAGTAAAAAGCCCACAAATTACCAAAAGAAGTTGGACCAAGCGCCCAAGCTTACTAGGAGTTTGACTTATTCACTTTGTCTTTTTTGCACAAATCCCAAACTCCAAAGCAAAAGAACACACACACGTGAATTCACTACTAGCTATCTACACAAAAGTACAATGTTACCCTTTTAGTTATCTCTTTTTGTTATTCTATGATTCTATCTATGGATTATTTTTATCAAAAATTCCAAATGCCTTTAGTTGTTATTTCCTTATCAATTTTTTTGTTAAGTCTTTGCTAATGAACTTAGCTATAATTTGACTTATATTTATTAGTCATAATAAATAATACGGAGTACCTTTATCCACCCTTTTGATCAAAGTTATGAGTTATGGAAATAATGTCAAAGGTTAAATACTTATTGAAATAGAATTATATAAATGATTATTTTATTTTTATGGTATTTGTATAATAATTAATAATATTAAGGTAACAATATATATATTATGGTATTTATATAATTAATAATACTCCCTCCGTGTTTTAATAAGTGTTACATTTTGACTAAACACGCATGTCGAGACACGATTTTGACTATTAATTTATCTAATCATATGTTAATAAAATTATAGGAAAATTCATATTATGAAAGTATACATTATAATGAATCCAACAATGTATTATACAGTATCATTTTATATATATATATTAGTGAATTAATCAAGTCAAAACCATTATGTGAATAGTGGAAAAATTCAATCTGTAACACTTATAAAACACGAATCGGATGGAGTAATAAGGTTATTTGGCCCCCCTAACAAAAATTGTCAAGATCCGCCACTGGTATCAAGGACCTAGCCCCCTATACGTACCTTGATCACGCAAAAAAAAGGTACGACCACTAAACTTGACCACGATCGAGTGACTCCTCCTACACAAATAATATAACCTTAATTAATATACTAAAAAAACAAAAACTATAGATAATACTCTATTTGTGCATGAACCACTTAAGTATTAGATCTTGAATTATGTTAATATCAAACTAGTGCTATTGGTAGCACTGTCAAAACGGTTTGACAGTTCGGGTTCGATTTGGTTTGAAATCGGTTCGGTATTAAATCGGGTCGGTTTGAAATCGGTTTAAGTGTCTCGCGGGTCAGTTCCAGCTCGGTTTAAATAGTTATCGGTTCAATTCGATATTGGTTTATTCTTGAGCGGTTTAATTCGGTTCGGATTGTAAACAGTTCGGGTAGTAAACAGTTCGGTGCAGACGGGTTGCAGTTTGTTATTGGTTCGGTGTAAACGATTTTATCCCGGTTTAAACAGTTTCGGGTTATAAACAGTTTCGGGTTAGAAACAGTTCGGTGCAGTTTATAACTAGTTCGGTTCTTTTTCGGTTCAGTTTATAATTGGTTCGGTTCTTTTTCGGTTCAGTTTATAACTGGTTCGGTTCTTTTTCGATTTGGCCAGAGGATTTTTAGTGGCAAGAAGATATTTTATACTATGATAATAATTTGACAGGAAGATATTTTATACTACGATAATAAATTTTCAATAAATATTAAAATTTTTGTACCATGATAATTAAATTTTATT
The DNA here is from genome assembly GCF_948465745.1 of Chenopodium album. NCBI lineage: Eukaryota > Viridiplantae > Streptophyta > Magnoliopsida > Caryophyllales > Amaranthaceae > Chenopodium > Chenopodium album. The sequence goes on from NC_137835.1 coordinate 65,196,587, forward strand.
TAAAACACCTTTTAACTTGATTTTAATATTCTCTTTATAGTAAGCAGTTTGTAGTCGATTCGTTTATATGCGGTCCGGTTCATAAACGATTCGGTTTGCAAGCGGTTCGGTTTATAAACGGTTCAGTTTATATACAGTTTGGTGCAAACGGGTCACGGAATGTTAACGGTTCGGTGTAAACGGTTTTTACCCCGCTTCAAACGGTTTCGGGTTGAAAGCGGTTTCGGGTTAGATACAGCTCGGTTCTTTTTCGATCCGGTTTAAAAAGGGTTCGGTTCATTAACGGGTTCGGTTCTTATACGGTGTAACGTTATTCAGATCGGTTCGGTTTCGGGTTCATTCACATACAGTTTGGGTTGGTTTTCGGTTTCAAAAAGGGTTTTTAATCGGTTCGGCTCTCATTTAGGTCGGTTTATTTCGGGCAGTTAAACAGTTTCAGTTTGAAATTTGAGAACACTAGCTATTGGTATTGTAATTGTTAGGGACGTTAGCTTTAGCTTTCTTAATAACATTAGGGGTCGTTTGGTTCGCATAGGGGAATCGGAATGGAATGAAGAAAAGGGAATGAAAGAGAAAGGAATGGATTCCCCAAATTTAGCTTTGTCGTTTGGCTATGTCCAGGAAACGGAATGAACTACTCATTGATTCCCTTTGTTATTGTTTGGTTCAAGCCGGAATCAAATTATGAGTTTTGTAATTCTTTTATATTTTTTCCAAAAACCAATATACACGTATACATATATATAAAATCATAGCTTTAAAAAAAAACCAATATACACGTATACATATATATAAAATCATAGCTTTAAAAAAAAATCATAAATCAAGTAAAAAAAGTTACACAAAATTGTTGTTAGTACCTACTGTTCGTACATTCAAGAAACCAACATTGGTATATATAACATGAACATTATTATATATTAACAACAAATTAGCATACATTCAAGAAGGACAAAAATATAATAAAAATCAACAAATAACTATTGCTTCAATACTGTTCGTCACCCCCCCCCCCCAAAATAAAATTAAAAATAATTATTAAAAAAAAAAACCACAAAAGCCTTGAAAACGAACAGTGAGTATCAATTTCTAACCACAATTCAACAAAAATTAGGAATCCACCACAATTCAACAAAAAATAGGAATAAGTATAATTTCCCCGATAATTCATGAGCAAAACAAAAAAAAAAAAAAAAAAAAAAGTTGATTTAGGTAGAAAACGTGAAAACAAGAACAAGAACATGTCAGAAGATCGTCGGATATCATCGCCGGTGGATGTACTATGTTAGATTCTGTCGGATATAGTCGCCGGTGCACGAACTCCGGTGGCTGCCGTGGTGGTCGGAGCTTCAGTGATGGGTGACGATTGCTGGGTTTGTTAGGGCTTGTGAGGAGAGAGATAGTGATGGGTAATGAAGTGGGGAATGGGAATGGAAAAGTCTTAGGGGGGGTGGGGAATCAGTGTGGAACATATTTGGGTAAACTCAAAAACAAAAATGGGTAAAAGGAATGATAGAAAGTGACAAACAAACAACAACAAAGGGAATTGGGTCTGTCCATTCCCTTTCCCTTTGATAATTACCCCCAACCAAACGGCCCTTAGTATAATATTATAAGTAATAATACTTATGTATAGTGGGTTAATAGTATCATTTTTCTAAGAAACTTACGGCAAAGATGAAGGTGAAAGAAAAAAAAGATGCTTTTGCACCTTCTAAAAGCAACTCGCCGGGGGGGCTGGTGTGGCGGCAGCTAGGCGGTAGAGGGTGGTAATAGCTAGTTTAACTTGCGCTGTCGGTGTTGTTATTGCACGAGTGTGGGAAAGACAGCAAGAGGAAAGCGTGAAGGCTTAAGAGGAGTGGAAAGTTCAGCTTTTGATGTGAGGAATTTGTGAAGAATTGAGGGTCTATTTATAATGTTTTGAGAGTGGAAAGATAGAGTTCAAGGAGGAATGAGATTAGATTAAGAACATGATAAGTTTAAATTTGTTAAATGAATTTGAGTAACATTTGGTTTAGATTAATTCATGTGGAAAAAAAAAATCTAATGAAAATGATTAAAAGTTAGAATAACATAGGTGTTAATTTTAGTTATGAAAGTAAGAAAAACTAGGAGATTAATACTTAAGGTTAAAGAAAAAAAAAACCATGAGATAGATATGCCATCTTCAACTAACTCATGGCCAAAAAAGTTTTCTCTTTATTTTTTTTTTTATTATTATATAAAAAAACGAAAATCATAATTAAATAAATCTAATAATTGAATTTAGGTTTTTTTTTTTAAAAAAATGCTCCACGAGAGCGATCAATTATCATTCATAGGAAGCTCAGAGTTTAAAAGAGATACAATATTTGGCGGAAAATCCGTCAACCAAACACGACAACCTACCTCCCATGGCAAGCAATGAGATAGCTCATGAGCTACCTTATTCCCCTCCCTACGAATGAAATTCCAAGACACATTACCAAGCAAAGAACTAACATGATAAATATCATCCAACACTAAATGCAAACTGCTAATCCCACGTTCTTGTGACGAAATTGCGTTAACAAGACCAAGACAATCACTCTCCACCACCACCCTTGTGAACCCCGCCTCCACAACAACTTTTAACCCCAAGAAAACCGCCTTCGCCTCAGCTATATTAGGCAACCAACGGTCCTCTGTCATCCACGCAGCAGCAAGTAAAGGCTTCCCCCCCCCACTGTCACGAACAACAGCCCCAACAGAGGATCCCAATCCCTCACAAGTGCCCCCATCTACATTGAGTTTTACCCATCCCTCCCTTGGTGGCTTCCATCGTTGCTTTGTACCCCTTCCCACACTCACCTGCACTTCTTCTTTCCCCTTTATATCACGCTGCAGCTTGACCACATACTCCATAGATAGCTTCGGAATACACTTCTCACCATAAAAAATCCACTTGTTTCTTGCGGTCCAGATAGCCCAGATCACCATCATCAACAAGGCATGCTCACTCCTAGGGATTTTCTCAAAACAAGCAAAAGCTAAGTCACCAAAGCTTCCAAAGCTGCCCTACACTTTGTCCCCTATTCCACTCTCATTCCACAACATCCGAGCTAATACGCAATCCCTCAAGCTGTGAAGTTCGGTCTCCTCTGCTGCTCCACACAAAGAACAAGTGCTCACCTTTCCTGGCACCTCTTACTATATCCCACCATGGTCGGCAAAATTCCTCTACAAGCTCTCCAAAAAAATAATTTCACTCTAAGGAGAGTTTAAGCATGCCATACCTTGTTCCAAAAGCCCGCGGCAAAATTCGAGGATGAGGCATTATCCGCCCAACTATCACCAAAAATCGCTCGATACGCAGATCGAACCGTGTACTCACCCCCCTTCTCAAGGTCCCAACACAAAGTGTCATCAGGTAATCAGCTACTTAGAGGAATGCTTAAGATGCGCTCCACTTCTAACGGCAAAAAAATCTCCTTAATTTTATCCACCCTCCACGAAGCAGTGGGAAGGTGGATCAAATCACACACCTTCAAGTTGATATTCCAGTCACCCATATGAGTGATAATTCTCCTGGATTGCGTGTCAGGAACCCATTGGCTATGACACACCAAGATATTCAAGCCGTTCCCAACCCTCCACCTCAACCCACGTTGCACAACCCATCGCACACCCCATAAACCACGCCAAGAGTAGCTAGGTTGATTACCCAATTCAGCATTCAAAAAGTTCCTATGATCAAAATACCGAGCTTTCAACACCCGTGCTACCAAACTATCGGGAAATTGCAACAAACACCAATCTTGTTTGCCTAGTAATACTGAATTAAACGCCTTGTAATCCCTAAATCCCAAGCCCTCAGCTACATTAGGTTCACAAAGATTTCTCCAAGCAACCCAATGAATTTTCCGTTCACCATTCCGTTGCCCCCACCAAAAATTAGCCACCATAGAACGTAACTCGTCACAAAACGAAGAAGGGAACTTAAACACACTCATCGCGTAGGTCGGAATCGATTGGGCCACGACCTTAATCAAAACTTCCCGACCCGCCTTAGATAAAATTCCCCCCTTCCACCCTTGAAGCTATTTCCATAGCTTCTCTCGAACCCCCTTAGTAAAAACCCGCTTAGACCTCCCGATCACCGTGGGCAAACCAAGATATTTATCATGTACATCCACTACAGTGACTCCTAACAGACCTGCTAACTCCACTTTTCTGTCCTCCGGAACTCCCTTGCTAAAAGTTACCGTCGTCTTCCCAAAATTCACTATCTGCCCCGAAGCTATCTCATAAGTATGCAAAATATCGCGAATTGTATCTACCTCCTCCACATTTGCCTTAGAAAAAATAATACTATGATCTGCAAAGAACAAATGCGATATAGTAAGGGTCGACAAAGCAACTCTAATTAACACCATGAATATTACCCAACTCAACCGCCCTGTTCAAAAGTCCCGACAAAGCCTTCGCACACAAAATAAATAAATATGGGGATAGAGGATCACCTTGACGCAAACCCCGTGATGGAGTAAACTCCCCCGAAGGTGCCCCATTTATAATAATAGAAAAAGAGATCGTAGAGATGCAATGCATTACCCAATTCACCCAATTCACAGCAAACCCCATTTTTTCCATCACCGCTCTCAAAAAACCCCATTCCACCCTGTCATAAGCCTTACCCATATCCAATTTAAGAGCCAACGAACCATTTTCACTCCCCGAATTTTTCATGTAATGAAACAACTCAAAAGCAACTAGAATATTATCCGTGATTAAACGTCCCGGAATAAAAGCACTTTGATTAATAAATGTAATATCAGGGAGAAAAACTTTCAGCCGATTCGCTAGCACCTTAGTAATCAATTTATAAATCACATTACATAATCTAATAGGCCTATACTCTGTTATTTTGTCCGGATCCTTAATTTTCGAGATAAGCACAATAAAAGTTTTATTCATAGATTCCGGAATCAAATCACCATTAAGCACATTAATAACCAGTCTGTCGTATAGGGAGCATTAAGACCACCATTCATCTCATCAGTTACACACACCTCAATTCCTTCTAGAGCTTCAGTGAAATCCGATGGTGAAGAAGAGGTGAACAAAGTACGAAAATAATCATTATCCACCTCATGAATATCCTCCACCTCCTCGTACCTAGTGCCATCATCAGAAATCAGGTGAGAAATCCTATTCTTGCTTCTTCTTTGCGAGGCCTTACGATGGAAAAAGTTCGAGTTACGATCCCCCGCCTCCAACCAAAGGGCCCTTGATCTCTGCCTCCAATATATTTCTTCTTGATGGAGCAAGTCATTTATTTCCCTCACCACTTTCCTCCTCTCATTCACTTGGCTCACTGACCGACCCCCCTTATTTAACACACTCAATCTTTTTCTTTTTTATTTCTCTAAACACCCTACCAAATTCCTCATTACTCCATAGCTTCAAATCAGCCGCACATACTGCCAAATTAATCTCCACCAAGCCACCCCCTAATTGCCATGCCTTTTCTATAATTTTCTCACACCCATCGTGATCCACCCAAAGTTGCTCAAACTGATAAATTTTCTCACACCTTTTATCCTTCCCATCTTGCTGCCCATCTAAGATAAGTTTGATCGGGGCATGGTCCGACCACTCTCTCTCAAGGTTAAAAAGTTTTGCACTCGGAACCATAGTCAACCACTCGTTGTTACTCTTGTTAGCAAGAGCTCTATCCAATCGGCATTGAATGTTGTCATCGCCACTTTGCCCATTGTCATAAGTGAACTCATATCCCGAAAACGGAACATCTTGCAATTGACACCTATCAACGGCCTCCTTAAAGTTATCCATTTGCCACAACGCGCGGTCACGACCACCTTTTTTCTCAGAGTCCAAGAGAATTTCATTGAACTCCTATGCATACCCACACATCTTCACTGTCTCGGGCCAATCAGCTCCGTCAATAAGCTCCACGAAAGATGGCGATTATGAACCTCCGAGCACCCATAGAAACCTGTGAGCCTCCACCTATTAGGACCCAAACCGTCCCTTATCAAGACATCTATATGGTGAATTGACATAGACTGAATCTCCACATTAATCCCCTTGAACCAAAAAAGAGCAACACCTCCAGCACGACCACAACTATCCACTGCAATACCTTCATAGCCCATGAGTTTTGGTCTAATTTTGTTCATCTCTCCACTACTAAGTTTCGTCTCCATCAGAAAAACAAGAGACGAGGCCTCTCTCCGGACTAAGTTCCGAAGATTATTAACTGCAGAGGTATTACCCAGCCCTCTGTAGTTAATACTCAAAACACTCATTGAGCTTAGCGGGACTGCTCATCGACAGTCTCCGCCAATCGCCATCCATTAGAAGAGTTCTCAATCACCATTTTCTTACTCACATTTTCCACCAACATACTATCATTACCTTCATCACGACCTCTTTTCCCCAAAATTTTGTCTCTGTCAATCTCCATAATATTACTCCCATTCCCACCCTTCTCCTTAACTATTTTCTTCCAAGCCTTCCCTGCTGCCTTAGACTTGAACCCACTCTCACCCCCTTTAAAAATAAATAATTCTTGTACAACACCCTCATCCACCCCCGAGTCCTCCCCCTTCCTCCCAATATTATCCCCACCCCCAACTAACTGTCCTTCCAACTCCCTTTTATCCATCCCCACGCTCAGCCCCTGCTGAACATCACTCTCCCCCTCCGCAACCATACGCACATCACCAACCCCACCCGCACTCAATCTCAATTCCCTCTCCTCCCCCTCACTCGTATCCCGATTCTCCTTCTCCCTCTGAAAATCATCCTCCTTCGTGATGAAAAGATGTTTTCGAGAGCCTAAAACAGCCTCCACCTCCTCCATCTCCCCTTTCTCGGGGAAGCTTTAAGTCACCTTCCCCATCCAAGCTTCGACTTCTTGCTCTCCTCGGAGATCATCACACAATCCCGCTCCGCATGCCAAATTACCCTACACGCATAACCGAAAAACGGGAGACGTTCATAAGCAAACTCGACAAAAATTTCCTTACCTCCTTTGTCTCGAATTTTCTAGCACCTTCTTAAGGGTTTTGTCACATGTATCATAACTTTTGCGCGACGGAAACGATCAAGCCTTAACACATCCTCTTCAATCTCCAAAACCTCCCCCAAATTCATCATGAGTTCCCTCACAACATTATCAAAGCGACAATTAAATGGCAGATGCTTGATTCGAACCAAAAAGGCGAGTGAACTAAAGCAACTTGTTTTGGTTGTTCGTTACCTTCTACTTCTTTAAGAACTAGTAACAGATTGTCAAAGCACCACGGTCTTCCTTGTAAAACTCTTTCTTTATCCCTCCAATGGAAAAATTGGAAGGCAAACAGATTAGGACTGAGAACCCTAATAATCAATTTGTCAAATAGAGCCCAAGCCTTAGTCATGGTTAATTTGAACGCCTCTAGGTTATATGGTCTATCAGTAATCAATCTCCCAATTAGCATCAGGTCAAACTTCTGTGAAGGGGTCTCGGCCTCTACAACACCCAAATCAACCACACTTCCTTCTTCTTCATCCAAGCGCATATTTTCATAACGAGAAACAATATCGTCCGCCATGTCCTGATCAGAAACAACCAAGAATGGAGGAATAACCAAAAGTCCGGTAGGAAAGCCCTAGGCAAGTAGAGAGGAAAACCCTTTTCTTTTCAAGGGAGATAATTTTGGCGAATCATAATGTATATTAGATATTATCTTTAAAAACTCTTTTAATTGCTAGTATAATACATACGTATTGAATAAAATATAAACCGACCTTTAAAGATAATTAAACCTATATTATTGATTTAGAAATCCGAAAATAATTAATTATTCAAATACTTATATTTGTCGCCAAAATTTAAAATTCATTTTGGTTCGAAATTAAATAATATAAAAACTTTCAAAATATTTTTCTAAAATTTGGGGTATTACACCACCACCCGCCAAACCGAGATCCATCCCCGCCTCGGGTATGGGGCGGGTCTCCTACTTGGCTGGCCCACCCCACTGACATCCCTAGTCATATTGCTACAGATGACAAATGTGGCCATTGTGGAGTGGAGGTTGAATCAGTTAAATATTGCTACAGTTGTGGTCTGGCAGTGATTTTGCTCAACTATTGGAGGATTCCCCATCTTCATCCTTCAAGGAAAAGCTGGTGTGGTTGGCTAGCATAATTGATAGAGAAGATTTGGGTCGATTATTAGCTATGGCGGCTTGGGCGTTTTTGTTCTGTAGAAACAAATCCATTTTTGAAAGAAGGGTCCTTGATCCTGTTACGTTGGCCAACAACTTTGTCAAAACAGCTTATGAGTTTAAGTCTTATGCGCACAAAGTGTTTAATAGAAGTCCCAATATAGGTTTTTATTCCCTTGCTAGCGGGGCTAAACCCCCCCCCCCCATGGCGTAATCAAGATAAATGTGGACGCCCATCTTGGTACCAACAGCAGTCGGCCTAGGGATGGTTGCAAGGGACAGTGAGGGGAGAATTTTGCTTGCGGCGACTCAGAAGATACGTGGGTGAATGGCCAGTAGGGCAGGCTGAAGCTGCAGCAGTACGGTTTGGTATGCAGATTGCTAGATGATTTGGCTACGAGAAGTTGTGGTTTGAGTGTGATGCGATCAATGTAGCTCGAAGAGTTGCGAACAACATTGAGGGTGCTGCTCATTTATGTTTGATATATGATGATATTTGTCAATTACCTCAAAAGTTTTAATTTCTGTAAGTTTTCTCATGTATAGTGTGTATGGAATACCGTAGCCCATTTAATAAATAGATAGGACACTCGGGGTAATGCGGAACTTGTTTGTATGGATGTTTTCCCCCAAAGCATTATTGCTTTGGCGGATGGTGATTTAATATAATACCCCTATAACACTTGTTAATTACTTTGTAAACAAATTTCCCTCCATTTTTACACTTTTTTTTTTCAAAATCTTTAAATAAACTATTTATACCTTATGATATTTTCTTTCCAACTTGACAATCATATTTCATATATCTCTATACTTTATATTTTGTAATATTATTGTCAAAAATATTTAACAACCGTGCATTGCACGGGATTTTAACCTAGTATATTTTAAGAGAAAATGTATATTCTTAAAATAATATTAAAAAAAGGAAATATATATCTTTTAAGTATAGTATATACTTGATCAATCCCATGCGTTGCACGGTTTAAATAGATTTTATTTGTTTAAAATTATTGTCAATATTCTTTATTCGAAAAAGTGTAATCATAATTTTATTTATAAATTTTGAAAGATGTACGGAGTAATTTTTTAGTTTTAGAACTTAGGAGAAAAAAATAGAGAAAAAAAATGATGATGTCAAAAATAGTTTTGGCGGGAAAAAAATTCACAAGAAATCGACAAGTGTCCTTTAATGATGTCAGCATGTTTTGTTTTTAGTAATAGTTAATAAATTTTCTTAAAATATAATAAGAAAATTTACTATGTAAGACGTGTAACATAATTCATGTTTACTACAGAGTCTCATATACGCATATAATTTACAATACATTATACATAATATTTGTGTTTAACAATTATATTAGCAATGACATTCGAGAATGAAAGGATAAAATGAACTCCAGTGGTTAGATCTTTCCTCCCGATTCAACAAGCTGAGAGGACATTTGGGTGACTCTATGGAGAAACAACATAAGAGGTTCAATGGGGTCTCGAATTCTATACCAGTCTCCTCATCAAATCTTCATCCTTAAAGCCATGTGTATCGAGCCTTATAAATTTATGATCATCATACTCATGTATATAGTCAACATGTACATCTTAGGCTCTTAGTATTCAGATGCTATATGCCCAAAACCATGACACTTTCAGCATTGCTGTTTTTGTTGGAAGTTGAAGAGCCAGAAAACACATGTTCTTTAGCGTTCTAACGTTCTTGCTCTCAGATGCAACCCCACAAATTCACATCTGACCCAAGCACATCTTTTCAGGCATAATAGAAGATCTACACATATACTCAAAAAGTCACACGATCCATTGTGCTAGAGCTCAACCTTTCCAATAAGATCTATGTTCAGCAATCACCACAAAAGTTCATTTTTTTCTTCAGGCCTTTCATGGACATCATACTAATCAAATTCAGAGATGTAATCCTCAACTGACAAGCTAACGTTCATAAAAAAAAAATGGGGGTTAAATAAAACTGATCTTGGAAACAGTCTCTTGGCAAAAGAGCCAAGTTTGAGCTTTCCATCCCGCCTGTCCTGCTCCCTTTAAACATAAAGCCAACTTTATGCATATCGGATAAGTTTCAGAAGCAATTTCATCGATTAAAGCCCATGTAATTAGAGCTCAAGTACTTCTCTGGGCCAAAGCTGCCATCAAACTCTAGAATAACAAGCTTCCACCCTTTATTATCATCATGCAATCAACCTAAATAAAAAAGCAGAAAATAAGTCAATTTACTCTAATAATACAGTAAATAAAACAACAAAAGGAACTAATGAACTAAGAACAAGGTTCACTAGAGCTCGCTAAGGTTCTTTATAGTAGTTCAATTCCTAAATCACCAAGGAAGTAAAGACGAGGTAGCTTGGCCTTATAATTAAGGCCAAAGAAGCTGTCAATATAATGGTTCTTTTTCCTTTCATTCTCAATTTCTCATCAATCTGGAAATAGCATTTACATAAGCTAATTTTTATAGCTTACATGCCTAACAACACATTCAAAAATGAATCATGCCAGGACTAGAAATACTAGTCCCTATCAATCAATTTTTATCCTAAAGTAACCTAGTAAAATTAAGCAACGCGCTTAACTCCTTTTTCCCAGCCACAGATAAATGCAGAAATAAATAAACTATCCTGACAAAGTTTCTTAAAGCGCTTCCATTAACCAAACATAAAATTTAAAGTTTCAAAATAATTGAAAATTGTAGCAGTAATTCAGAACATCAAGCTCACTTACACTGTTCCTGAGTGTGTACCACAAGCTGGGACAAACAATTCATTTATGCAGCAATTATCAATTTCAAAAAAGAGGACTCAAGAACTAATAACATCAAAGTCAGCCAGATTTTAAACTATTATACCAATTTTCAACCTGACATATTATGAGCTTTAGCCAAGGTTCAGTAATCAAGTAATCCCATATGATAACAACCAGATGTGAAACTACTAAAACCAATTTTAACCTGACATAGTACGAGCTTTAGCAAAGGTTTAGTAATCAAGTAGAGTAATCACATATAAATCTATAATATCAACATGATGTCATTAGAGATCTATATATTCATGTATAACTCTGCCTGCAGAGGTTACGGTTTGAAAATATTCACTTCGATCTGTACTAGCTAATACGTCTCCAACTTTATCCTCAACTCCACAAGTACCACAGCAAAGTATGAAATCTAAAGAATAATTCAAAAACCACATAATAAGGTTATTGTTGTTTAACAGACACACACCACTTTGCAAACTCAAAGCTTCAGCTGGCAAGATCGTGAATATTGAAATCCACTTCCAAACTAGCTGACAAGTTTCAACCACATCCCGACCTTGCTAAAACCTACAATGAAACCACATAACGCTCATGGTACAGAAAATTCAGTGTGACCATTTTTTTTAAAAAAAACAGTCAAACAACACTTAAACTTATAATTCACCTATCAGTATAATGAGTTGTCAAAGAAATTTTCTTCCCAAGTAAAGTCCATAATACTACAAGAGTAACATATAATTTTAAGTGTCACATCCAATGTTGCCAGTAATCTACCTTAAACTATGTTGAGAGAATAGTTAAAACTAGACAGTATTCCTATATTACAAATAAAGAGTACATCACATGACAAGACATTTTCGCAAGATTTGGGGAGAAATGTAATAAATTCTATGTGTCAATTAATAAACATTGTCACCTTTGGTCAAAATCCCAAAGCTTTGCTAGGTCTCATTCTGAAACATGATAAAAATCCAATTGGTAATGGGACTGAAGTCTTCTTGTATGACAGCAAATAAATCAATAAATTATGCTTAAATGAAACCTCTGAATACTGGATCAATTATAATGGCAATCATGAAATAGAACCAAATTGTCCTTACAACGAATTGTTATTTAGATCTTTAATTCTAAAATATTGGTGTCAAAGCATTGTTTGGATTACATAAATTATTATCGATTAATTTTTATGTTACTCGGACTCTTCATTTTACCTCAATTACCCCTATCGATCCCTCGACACTCGGACATGGATAAGGCAATTCATTTTAGTTAATAAAAATATAATTTATTCACAAAATAGACGAGTCAAACACTTACACACATACCTGTGTTGGAACATGAGTACCCAAGTCTGATTAACATATATTAATTTTGTTACCAATAAGGAAATTAGAGAAATTTGATAGATATGTGTATTATGGTTTATGGAAGCTCAATAAACGATTACGAAGACTTTGATTGGAGAAAAGAAAATTCCATGTCATAGTTTTCTTTATGTTTATCAGACACATTTCTCCATGAAATTGTTAAAAATTCAACTTTGGCATGTAATGGCTAAATTTTGAGCAACTTTGGACTTGTTCTCTTCACCTGAAACAAGTAGATCTGGTCTAAATTTTTAAAGGTCTGTCTGAATTTTTCTGATGTGGTCTGGTCTGATCTGATCTGATTTAACAATTTGACTAAACTTTGACCGCATTTTAATACTAATCTATAAAGAAAAATATTATCAAAACGGATCTTGTTAGATTCGTCTCATTATGAACCTTTTAAATATGTAATTTTTATAAAACAAATTTAATACGCAATTAACGATATTTAGCAATAAGTAAATGATAATCAAAAGTTCTGATGTGGTCTGATCTAATGAAGGAATAAGTAATAAGTATCTGAAATAAGTTGAAGAGAACAAGTCCTTTATAAGACTAGAAGGGTGACCACTTCTGAAAAATCAGAGTCAAGGACTTTCAACTTAGGGAAGGAAATTCAATATTACTTTGATGGCTTTTCATCAAATGCTACGGATCTGCACGATATGGATGATGAAGATTTGGCTATTTCTTTTGCATCCTACATGTTTGAAAGTTACGATATTGGAGTTATATTAGAGATAGACAGTGTAGCTATTAGATTTATTGGAGCAGGACCATTCAATACACACTAAAGGTGGTACTCAGGTATATGAATTTGCCCCTTTATGATTTCGATCTAAGGAATAAATTAATTTCTCTAGGTATAAACAATGGTAGCATATTCTCTGTTAAAGTTGGTATTCTCGAGATGATCAAAATTTGCTTTTAAAACTATAAAAGCTTGGAACATTTGAAGTATTTGTAAATTTACTAGGAAGTAATTGATTTGATCACCCAACTCGGTACTAAATTTCATTAATTGGTTCAGTTTTGGGCAAGGAAAAACTTTGGGGACACAGGAAGCAAGGGAATCTTTCCAATTCTGTGATCTTGATTTTTATAGCATTGGATCTGTTGTGGCTGAATTTTCGTAAAAAAAAAAAAAAAAGGGAAAAAAAATGTTGTATCAAACTATTAACATTTCAATTTTCATGTGATTTATTTTCAATCCCAGGGTATTCAGGTCACCAAGCATCAAACATGGAGAGGAAGCATACATAAAACCTTTCAGATCTTAAGACTACAGCCTTCACAGGAGGCAGAAAAAGAATTTAGGGGATATTTTTAGTTTTGCACTCACCATGATATGTGGAAGCCTGAGTACCAACATTTCTCTTGCAATATTTTTTACTGATTTTCTTACACCATTCACAATAATCAGAGAAAAATTTTACTTGCACGTTGCACCAGCTCCTCCACATCTTTCCATACAGCAGTATCATCAAATCTCTCTACAAATGGGCTTCTCTATTACAGTTCAGTTGTCTACCAAAGGTGATATGAGACAATAAACAAACTCATATGCACCACATAGCTTCTTTCATGCTGCTTATAAGTTTTTCTCAGAATATGTTGTTGTTTTAATGATATGATTGTTTTTCACACAAGGTGATGCACTAATTCATACTTTTAGATTAATAAACTCTAATAGATTATGAAATATCGGAACAGTAAGGTTTCTCAAATGAGTTACAGGAAAAAATATCCAAAGGTTTTAAACTATAATTTTGAATTCACCAGTAAAGCAAATAGATAATGACAGCCAAACGGATTATGGTTGCATGGCAAGAAGAATCAGAAGAATAATCCCAAATTAGAAGGTTACAGATAGCAGTGTACACAGGTCCCAGCTCCAAACTCTATCCTGGAGTTCCCACATATTTGACAATTTTACAATACCCTAACAACAAATTTGAGGATCGCATAAGAAACTGCACTATATGATAAACATACCTGACAGGGCTGACACTAAAGCGATCATTAGCTGGAGGAGCAAACGGAAATTAGATGAAGGCAATCCTTACTGACCATCAGTACTCAATTCACATACTCTGAAATATTTAACCAGAATAACCTCAGTACTGTTACCCTCTCAGATTATCTACACCAATTCACCAGTTTAACAAGCCTGTCTTCACCTTTCATTCATAGCATAGCTATAATTCACCAAGAGCTATCTTTCTATCACAAAAGACTATTTTGATTGAAGCAATATTGATGACATAGTAGATCATCTGATATAACTTGGTTCATAAATCATAATTACACGGAGGATCCTTTGAATCTTTGCTGCTTCTTTGAGCTTTTGGCACCTCGACTTTTCCTTCCCCCTCCACTCTCTAGTCTGACACAGGATGTATGTGATGATTTTGATTCATTAGCAGGCTTCACAAATTTTATAGACCCAACTTTCCTATGATGACTACCTTCTTCTGGCCCTTGTAACAATTTCTGGAGTGTCGGATCATCTACAAAGCCATTTGAAAGCATCTCAGTGTACAATTCCTTAGCCTTCATCAAACAGCCGCAATTTGCCAAGCCATGCACAACAGACTGGTAGTGTCCTGATTCAGGATCTACTCCAAAGTGTCTCATTTCAACCCACACCTTCAACACATTTCCGGGTTCTCTTAATTTAAAAAACCTATCAAAAATTAGTAGAAATGTACAATTGTCTGGACCAACTTTATCGTTTTTCATCTGACTCAGAATATTAAAAGTGCTTTCCAAATCAGCATCTTTCAAGAATGCTTGATATGTCTCAATAGTTGGTTGGACTTGCTCTTGTGTCATAATGGACAGCAGATTTTTTGCCTCCTTGAATTTCCCAGCTTCACATAGAGGACAAATCAAGCAATTGTATGACTTAGAATCTGGTTTTAAACCCATCTCTTTGATTTTCTCAAGAATTTTAAGAGCTTCACTCAAACAGTTTTCATGAGCCAAAACATAAATCAGTGAATTATAGACATCAAGGCCAGGGATCCAGCCCCTTTTCTTCATCTCATCATAGAGTCTCAGAGAATCAAAAAGGTTTCCGACCTTCGAGAAGCAGGAAATCATGTGCGTGTAAGACATTGCATCAGGTGTAACACAGCAACTTGCCATCTCTCTCCAGACTCTCTTTGCTTCAACAACATCAACAATAATATTGCACCAACCATGAAGAATGATATTAAAGCCCTCAGTCTCAAGAGGAAATAGATTCTTATTTTTTAGCATGAATTCCTCAGCCTCTTCAATATTGCCATATCTGCATAGGGCACTAATGACAGTATATAATGCATTCTGATCTGGATGCAGTGTCAATTTCTCCATGAATTGAAATGTTTTAATGGCCTTCTCATGATTATTTGCTGCTGCATATCTGAAAAGGAGCTATTTAATATGATTTATCTCTATCGAGCTCAAGACTTTGTATAATTACAGAAGCAGGGAGATAAATTAGATATTGAAGGGTGGTGTAGGCAGGTACAACTAGACCAAGCACAGATGCAACTAGGCAAGCACTATGGCAGACAGGCAGATACATCAATTAGTTTCAATTACTGAAGAGAAGTAGCATGATTAGTATCATGTAGGATTCTTTAAGTGTTCGCCTTCTTTTTCAAAGATATCTTATCACAGAATCACAGGTAGACTTCTTATAATTTTTTTTTTTTTTTAAAAAAGCATCATATACTTCCTCCGTTCTTTTATTATTGCACCACTTGCTTTTTTAGGAAGTTTCATAAATATTGCACCATTTCCTCTTTAGGAAAAAAATTATTTGTGTTCACACTACAAATACCCAACATACCCTTGCTTTTTCACACTTACTAAGTTACTTTTTAATTTATCAATATGTCACATGGGCAATTTTGTATTTTTACCTTTCTATCTCTTACTTTTTTCCACTACTAAAATATTTGTACCCAACCCCTATGGTGCAATAATAAAAAAAACGGAGGAAGTATTTAATTTTGTAGTTGCTAAAATCTAACACTAAACAATTAGATCTTTGTGTCATCTATAAAACTTGACATCATTTATCAAATGGATCATTTCTCTTTGTTAATATCTTTATCACGCATCTATTAATCAAGTCTGAATACCAATAATTAAATATTGTTCCTATTAATTGAATTGAAAGTCAGCTTCCATCACTAACCCTAGGCACTTTCGTGTGTCAACACACTGTGTAAGAACCACACGGCCACACCCACTTGCAAACCCATAAACATTCTGCATAACTAACATTCAGAAGCACCTCAGTTGGATTTGGAAGGCATCAGCCAACTATTGATTTTACTTCAAGCCAAACTGCACTAATTTGACCACCAGAGGAGCAGGCTACTTGCTACTAAACAAAAATTAACGCAATTTTCATATAGAAGCTGGTGAAAAAAGAGCATTGTATGAAAAATACATAAATGATAAAGGAAAAAGTAAAACTTTGCAGCATCATTGGTCTTTAAGACCTCTAAGACTTATCAGTCACAATCTCTAACACTTTGTTTGGACAGAAGGAAATGGAAGGAAAAGAAGGGAAGAGAAAGGGAGGGGGACAAACACTCTTGTTTGGGTAAAGGATTGGGGGAAGGAATGGAAAGGACATGGAGGGATCCATTTTCCCTCTCTCTTTAATAAGCATAATCCCTCCAAATTTGGAGAGATTTGGAGGGAAAATGGAACTCACCTCCCCCTCCCTTTCTTTTCCCTTCCCTTCCTCCTTTTTCCCTCCCCTTCCTTTCCTTTCTTCTTTGTTATCCAAACAAAGCGTTATATACAGCTTTTCACAGGCAATTACGAGTTCAAACCATTCAATCTTAAAGTGATCTTTGCAATCAAGAATCAACTCGGTCATATGACAAGATAACTCATGTCATTGTAATTATGACCAAAATCTTAGATAAGTATACGCTTACATATCATATGTAAGCATATACTTATTTAAGATAACATATCAAGCTATCAACGCTTATATTAACATTAACAAATAAACCAGAATGTAACAATTTGCACAGCATAATAGGTTCTGCTATCATAAAAAAGAAGCATTCGCCTATTGCTGAACATAAACATAAACATAATCACAAACATATTGGCACTAAATATAAACCTGTATTCTCAAAAACTAGCTACTAGCAAAGAACTATGAGTTAAACTCACCTCTCTATGATAGCAAGCATTGCTTGTCGAGTATCCGCCGACCCGTGCAAATCACGAATCAAAGACCAAGCAACATCAAACTTCTGATGAGTACCCAATACCCAAACTATCAAACCTAATGATTTCTCATTTTCAAAACTCCATTTTAAATTCAATTCAAATGCCAATAAAGCCAACTTCCAATCATTCCTCAATTCCCAGATAGCTAAATAAACCTTGTTGGCATCAGGATTAATACTAGAACCAGCTACAAAATCAATAGCTTCCTTCCTAGAAGTAAAATCCTTGGTTTTCTGCACTAATTCTACTAATTCAACAACACCCGGTTCATATTTCTGATTGTTTTCGGTTACAATTGCATTGAAATCAATAGGGTTATAAAAAGATTGTATAAAATATGGTTGTAATGATGAGGAATACAGCGAATGTTTTTTGTGTAAGGGAGTATGAAAGTGCATTGAAAGTGTTCGACGAAATGTCTGAGAGAAGATGTTGAAATACCCATTTGAAGAAGAGGGAATCTGGGGGCGAACAATAAGTGTTGATAGCAAAGAACGAAACTGAATTTGATGGGAAATCAGCTGTCTTTTAGCTAATACAAAGAATGCCATGATTTAAGGATCAACCTAACAAAGCTTGTATAAAAGTATAAGAGTTCAAAGTGTAAAGGGGAATGATGGACCGCTATCCGGTATAGGCTACCCGCCCAATACCAAGTGACGTCAAATTTTTTTTTTTTTTTTTTAATATATTTTATTTAGGATAAATAATAGTATTTAATGACTTAATAACAGTATTTAATGACTTAATAAATTAATAACGGTACCTTAATTTAAAATAACAGTTCTTAATAATACACTGATTTTTACTAGGATTCGATCTGATAATTACTTAAATGACTTTTAACGATACTAGTTATCAGAACTCTACTACTTATACATCAATATAAATTATTTTAATAGTTTAAAAGCCCATCATGCTTCGCAATAATAGTTATTTAACTAAAGAATTTTGACCAATACTTGAACTTAGTCGACAATGGAACCTCCAGCATTCTGAGCTTCCGACTTTACCAAGGTAGCTAACCCCAACACTGTCTTCCTTAGATCAGGCTCAGCACAAATCTAATTCGTTTCCTAACTTAGACCGTAATCTCTAATTAGACAATCCTTACTGTGTTTATGATGGAACTTTTTAAGCAGAAAGATAACTCATTTGATATATAAGGTTCAAGGGGATAACGTTCCCTTCTTGAACGAAACTTTTATTTAATTTGAAAAGATTACAACACTCATATATTACAACAAACACACAAACTGAAAGCTTAAACAGACATAAGCTGAACTAGAGTTTTTTCTACTTTAAGAGAGATGGAGAGCCAATTTGTCTCTTAAGGTGAGTATTTTTCTCTAGAGGACTCTCTAATGCTTTCAGAGCAATTCTCTAGCTAACTCTTCCAACTCTGCCTTCACTTCTTTGCCTAATGCCCTTTATACAGGGGAAGGCTTACAAAGGTCACCGACACTTTCTATGGCTTACAGAAAACCATGGCTCAGCAAGTGAATATTGTTCACTGCTTTTCTAAAGATTCTTTAAAATAAATAAAACATGCTACAACAGTAAAAGTAGAATACATAATTGCTAGTGTGGGCTCAGGACTCCATCATATCTTGTAGACTACCTTTGTTGTCCTTACTCTCTTCTAATGGACATACATTGGGTCGTCTTCTGATCTTCTATACCTAGATCCATCACACATTTAGCAGCATAGGATTCATCCCATGTGACAAAGATCTCCAATAAGTGCTCTTTTCCCTCTAAGGATAAATATCTCCTAGCTTCAACTTGTTCGAGATAATCATACACTAATTCACCATGTAATACTCCTTCTTCTAAATAATTTCTTAACCATTCTGGTGCTACTATAGTAGTATTTCCCACATGTATTATGACTGGTGGTTCTTCTTTTAAGGCTATGAAATGGTTAAGATACTGAGCAATATAGAAAAATCCATAAGCTCTTGCTTCTGTAGGATCTTGTACTCGTCTCTGGTGGATACAGATTGGATCTTTGAGTTTGCGATGAACGTCTTCAAACATGATCAGTGTAACACCCTAGAAATTCCTTTCCTTCAAAATACCTATCTTACTCTTTAAATACGATTTAGGAATATCTAAGACATTACCGCCACCGTGAAAACGGTTAAGGAAAATATCAAAGACACACAGCGGAAGACTATCTTTAAAAACATTCAAAACCAGTCAACTTAAAAAGTCAACTAAACGAAAAAGTCAAACCCAAGGCAAACGAAGTAAAATAAAATCAGCCTACAACTTGGAACCATTGTTGGCCCTTATTAAAACCAATTAAATATGAAAAACCTTTGCGTTAGTCTCATGAATATCCATAATATAAAACAATCAAAACATTAAACACATCATAAACTAATAGAACTAGCATGATTCTCTCTTCACTCATGCCCATCATGAATATGCTTCATCACCTGAAACACTCCTCTCTACTTGTCCCCACTACTCGCCATTAGAAATGGGGCGTCGTAGGGCCAAAGTAAAGACAAAGCCAACAAACACACAAACACACACAATCAGCAAAGCTGAGTACATAAGCGTATTTAAACACACTAACATGATTTCAACTATCAACACACACTAACCTCAATGCACCTGTTTTACAAGCACACACAACATTCAACAAAACCTTTCAACTAGACACTAAATCATTTATTTAGCATTGATTACGCATCGAACGGGTTTCCAACTCTACCTCCCCCAAATAATTTAGGTTACTGACACGGGATCTAACCGTGCCAGCATCAAAACCACACATAGGTGGCGGAATTCCTACGCATAATAATATTAAAAGGAATGTACAGCGTCCTGTACTCCAGTAGAAGTTATGATCAAATATAAAGTCACATAACTCCCCCCATATGTTCATACTCAAGGTATATACGTTCCAAGAATTTTGGTGCGTAATCTCTTTCACTTTACGTCATTTACATATTATTAAACTTTGTGATGACTCTCAAACCATAATTATTCAATCAATGATAATTATTCAAACAATCAAAGATACCAATTTAATTCTTGAATAATTAGTGACCCCATAATATTTAATGTTGAACCCTTTTTAAATCTACCTCGGTCTCAAAGACACCTTAAACGCATAAAGCGCTACAAATCCTATCCCTCGGTGTTAGAAACACCTTAAGTGCACGAAGGCACCAACACACAATTTATTCCTCGTGTACATAGACACTTATATAGCTCCTTTCTCATGCCTATAGCATCAATAAAAATTATATGAACCATAATAAAATTCATTTTCAATATTCCAAGCCAAATTAAACATGTAGTTTAATTAAATATGCATTCTAACATGCCATAAATAAAAGTGTAGTCCATATAATCATGCCAAAATATAATTTTCCAATTCATAAACCATCACAAATAAATCATGCTTCACAATTCAATCACCAACATCAATAATCCACAATTCCAAACATAAACCCAATGATGCACGGGTACGCCGAAGGGTGGCCGTTTCCCGTACCGGGGACGTATCGGGTACGGGTACGACCCAAATACGTCCCCATGGCGTACCCTCGAAAGGTGGTACGGGAAGCTATTTTGGGGACGACTAGGAGGAGCTCTGGAAACGTTTCGGAGACGGATCTTCTTCCATTTTGATGTCCCCAATACAAGCCCAACCCATTTTTCAGAAAAAACCCTCAAATTTTCTTACGTCCAGTTAATTTTTCAAAACCCTAGAAATTGATATGCCAAGATTTCTTGGATTCCTTCTCGGCGACCACCTGTAGACACCTAAAAATGTCTCCCCAAAACCAAGCCCGATGATAAATAACCTTTCACCGCCACTATTGGTCGGTTTTAGTATTTAATCCCGAGAGTGCTTAAAAAATCGTATTTTATTAAATTCATATTTTTGAAAGGTCCATGGATCAGTCTTGGTGTTTGGTAAAAGCATAGTTTTAATTTAAGCCCAAACCTTTTTATTTTATTATTATTTTTGGCCCAAATATTTTATTTTATTTATTTATTATTTTAGCCCGAATATTAAAAGTCAGAAAAAAAAAGCCCGTAATTATCAATCGGCACTCAAAAAGCCGAAAGAAATTAGGGTTAAAAATGAATTTAGACGGAAAAGTGGACTGGAGTTGACCGTGTCACGGTCAGGCTTGACCGTGTCACGGGAACTCTTCCCGTCTGACGGTGGGACTTCCCGTGACACGGGAGGTCTGCCGTGACACGGGAAGCTCCGCGTCCTTTCCGCGCAAACCTTTAACGCGTTTTCCGTTCCGTTTTCTGAAAATTTCCCGCGACACTCCAAAGACTGACCGTGTCACGGGAACTTGTACCGTCTGACGGTGCAGTCTAACCGTGTCACGGTACGGTCTGACCGTGTCACGGGATATTTTTTAGGGTTTTTTATCATTTTAGGGTTCCGTGTGCTCCCTCAGCACATTTCCCTATAAATACCCCCTCATTTCTGATGAACGGGGCAACCAGAATTCTATTATTCTTATTTTTTCTCTCCTCTATGCTCTTAACCTAACACTAGCCTACCCTTTTCACTTCAAAATTCCCTCTTCAAGCACTCAAAGGAGTCCATATTTTACTCGAGGTTCTGTCCTTAAACCAAGGCGTGAAAGGTAGAATCGTTTGAGGGTTTGGCCCCAAAATTAACCTTGTTTTTATTTAATTTAATTTAATTGTTGTTTTATTATTTCCTTGAAGTTACTAACTCGTTTTATTATTTTGTAGTTGCAAACAAACAGATTCAAAGTAAGGATCATGCTCTTTTTATTATTATTGTTTTTCTAACGATTTTTATGTTGTTGGAATTATGATTAAATTGGTTTTTATGTTGGTATTGATTCTATTATATTTATTGATCACCATATTGCATGTTAAAGGGAATATGTAATTGAAAATCACGCCTAATAAGATAATTTGGACAACCGGTTTAGGCTCCTTTTAATCTTGTTGTTTAATCAAGTGATCACAATATTTTAGAATTATATGTTGCATTAATATTCAACCAGTTTAGCTTAATAATAGTTTGGAGCAAACTGAATTATTGTTTGTATGCCTTTGAGATCGCAGGAATCACTTTTCACTATAAGAATCGAGTAGAGGCCAATACGGGCGAATGTGACTCCATGACTCACTTCGTACCATCATCCCCGATCCTCCTTTCGTGGTTCCGAACCATATGGAGTTAGTAATCTCATGGATTATGAATGGGGTGTAACCTTCACGGGTCAATCGTTGTTGCCTATCGTTGTCCCTTATCGTGGTTGCCTTTTTATGATCCGTGGACGGTTTACAAGTTCCTTAAAAACTTGTTGGCGGCTCCCTACTTTATTTGTCCCTAATCGTTGTCCCTAATCGTAATGTCAATTCCCACTTCCTATGAGTGCCAAGCATATTCACAACATGCTTTTAACGTAGGCGCACTTCGAACGACGCCTACACCACCTGATGCGACCCAAGAGTCCATGATTCCTTGCCGGCAACCACCTGCGATCAACTCAGACACCGACGACCACCTGCAATCCACTCAGACACCGACAACCACCTGCGATTCTTTCTACTTCTATTTCTTCAGACTAAAGTTTTTTCATTTTAATGGTTAATGTGATTATTTGAATAATATTTTTTTTTACTTTCAATTTACTGATTACTGGACAGTAGCCTCAGTCAGGGCCCTCAACAAGTCAGTAGGTTTGTCGTTTTTTTTTTTGAAACCTGTTTGTCGTTTAATTTGTGCTTTGTTTAATTTTATTTTTTTCTTTTCTTTTTTTCGTTTCAAGTGGTTATAATTATATGTTAAAAAAATGGTTAAAATAATAGTATATAATTATCATGTGACTATGTGATTAAAACATTAATTTTTTTTTGAAACTTTATATGTATTTATATTTTGATAAATTAATTTTTGCCGTATCCATGCCGTACCCGTTTTTTGAAAATTTGAGTTTTCTGTATTCCGTCCCCGTTTTTGTCCCCGTATCCGTTTCCGTGCAACCTAGCATAAACCTTAGCATGATACTACTTGTAATTGATTTAAATCAAGCCTAGCATGATACTACACCACCAAAATATGCTAAGTACGCGAACATACCTCAAATAAGCTCTTAAAATAATTGAGTACTCTACAACAATTCCCGAATTAAGTCTCCTACATAAAGGGACAATAATACTAAATTAATTACCCTTGTATACACAATTTCCAGCAACTTAAACTCACTTTAAATAACTTATAATAATCTGAAAATTATTTAAAAACCCCTAATTAAACTCCTTTTTAATGGGTAATCACACCCTTTTATTAAAATCACAATTATACTATTTTAAATAAAATTCCAGCATTTTAAACTAATCAAAAACCCTTTAAAACTTCATCAAAATACATCTTTATACTTAAATTATCCATAAAAACATTAAATTATCTCTTACCCTTTAAACTCAAGGATAAAATTTAAAGCATAAAAAAAAATTTCGTTAAAAATCAAAAACTGCCCAAAAATCATATTTAGATTCTGAATTTGGCCACGAGAGGGTGGTACTCACTACCAAAGGTAGGAAGTGAGTCTTTCTTAAAACGTTGTTTCCACATGGAAAACACTACTTTTTTTTTATCAAAATCGGATGAGTTCAGAACCTAATCGGGATTAAAACGGGATTAATATTAACGAATGGAAATCTAAAAATTAAAACACGAATTTACGTGTTCAAAATAATCTGGAATTATGTTAAACTAATCAAATTTATAATCATCAAAATTTCAAATCATCATTACTATAAAAGCCCTAAATCAATTGTTCATAAAAACCCTAAAATCATGATTTTCAATAATTAAAAACCCTAGGTTATAAAATTTACAAAATCTGAAAATTATGACACTTATAAAATCTGAAATTATAAAGGTTAATCATCAAAATACAATTTGATACTAATTAAATTAATTTCGAACAATAAAATCAAAGCCCATAAATCAATAATTATAATTACACAAATTAATAAAACAAATGAGATTTAAAATAAGACTAACCTTTTTGTGTGGGAAATTTTTGGGGATTCATGGGGTATTTATAGAGTAGAGAGTGTAGGGTTAAATTTGGGCTTATAACAATGTGGGCTTAAGTTATGGGTTTTGGAATGGGTTATTCCAATAAAAGTATGTAGGAATAATTTACATTGCCCAATAATTAATAAACGTTTGGCCCAAAATATATTTTACTTTTATAAAACCTTATATTTAAAATACTTTAACCCTATAAAATATTTAATTAAAATACTTGAGCCCTTAACAATACATTTTATTAATACTTAAATACTTTATAAAAATACATAAAAATACTGGGTATTATAGTCTACCCCCCTTAAAAGAAGTTTCGTCCTCGAAACTTAGGTACGAAAACTTTAAAAACTCGTTTAAAGGCAAATAAATACTTAAAATCTCTAAAACTTTTCTTAATACTTTTAGTTGTTGTACTTTTGTGATACTTCCTTTCTACCTCATCTATTCATTCACACACAAGCTAGTGTGTAAAGTAACCAACTTACTGACCAACTTACACAAAATAATGTGTAAGATAACAACTTTACTAACAAACTTACACAAAATAATGTGTAAACTATTAGACTATCTAACAAACTCACACTAGCATTAGTGTAAGAATCAACTTTGGTAACAAACTTACACATCTTAGTGTATAAAATAATCAAACTTATCAACTAAATCAGTGTAAAACTGACGAAAAAGCACTTTAAAATGTCAAAATTAAGGAAAAAGCGTGTAATTCTATCGCACTCTACCCCCCTTAAAGAAACGCCCCCGTAACTCCACTTAACTCAACTTTAGAATTATGTTGATCTTTTCTCATTCCATCCTTGGTAAGTTCATAACACTTCTCTGTATGCATTCCTTGTTGCGAACCAAAATCTTATTAATTCCCTACTCATTATACCAAAAATAATCAATTTCCATCTATACTATCTTTCACCAATCCTCTAGTAAAAGTATAAAGCACTTTGATATTCAAAACTTTGATTTGTAGCTTTTTCATGATCAAATTGGCTGAACTCAATGGATCCCTTTGCAACTCATACCTTTAGTTAATGTTCTTTCACAATGACTTATGAACATTGTCTTATACTTTACCAAGGTCCGATAATATGCCATTGTTATTTGCCACTTTACCAATTCTATGCAAATTCATATATATTTCTATATACTTTGGCTCAAATTTTCTTTCTTACCAAAATTCATCTTTTTTCTTATGGGTTACACTTTCAATAACACTTGTACCTTGTCCGTTGTTTAACTTGCACTACTCAAATCAAATCCATTCATGTAGACTTTTCTTGCTTCAGTCACTAATGTTCCCCGAAATAGTAGGGGTGTTCAGATCCGAGTACCCGGGTTTTCGGGTACCCAAAATTTCGGGTACCCGAATCTTCGGGTAGTTTGAACTTCGGCCCATGTCCCGACCCGAGATATTCGGATACCCGGGTTTCGGGTACCCGAATTTCTCGGGTCGGGATATAGGGTACCCGGGTATACTAACTTTGCATTTTTTAACGAGTATTAATAAAAGAGCAGAGTTACTGAAATAATTTTTCCACCATATACAACCATTATTAACCAAAAAAAAAAAAAAACAAAACAAAACCAAACCATTATTAACAACTCGTATCACACTATGTCTTTTTAAAAAAAATAGAAAACAAAATAAAACAAAACTATCATACTAAGCTATACTCCAGGAAATAAATCCAAAATTAAAAATCGAAGCATTTTTATTATATTTAAAAGTTTAAAAAGTAGGCAAAACAATATTAGATTATTAGCAACTACTTGGACCCTATCAACGCTAGCTGCTTCTCCGTCGTCCATCGCGTCTTCTTACCGTGGAGGACTCTCAGCCGCTGCAATCGGAGATCTCTCGGCTACTGCGGTTCGATTTACTTGTTGAAGACTTCCTCTCACAAGTTGTGCGTTATTCTCTTGATGTTGGTTGTTAATTCACCTATTTGGAATGAGTGTAAGCCTTTCTCTCAATGAATGAGAGAGAAAAGGAGAGATAGAAAGAGGAAAAAGGTTTGAAAGTGTGATTGAACCCTAAGAGGAAAAAGGAAGTGAGTAGCTGCGTTATTTTCTGAGGGAGTGAGAATTAAACCCTAAGTGGCTTGGTGAGTAAGTGGGCTGGGCTCAGCTGAGGGAGGATTTTTTTTTCTAGTTTATTATCGGGTATCCGGGTACCTGTGAAAAATAAATTGCGGCCCATGACCCAACCCGCGAACTGTCTATTTTGTCGGGTCGGGTACCCGCCCAGAAAAAAACAGAAAAAAACTGGCAATTACCCATCGGGTTTTGTGCGGGTCATCGAGTAGTCGGGACGGGTCAATCGGGTCGGGATTTTTTGAACACCCCTACGAAATAGTGAACTTTCATGGTTCTTTTATTCCAACCTCAAAATGTTGCCATACCAATGCTGGCTTGTATGGTGACTTTGTTACATCATTTCTGAAATTGAATACACATTTTTTTTTTGTGCATAAATTCCCTGTCAAATATTATTTCGTTATTATACCAATGGGTGGATGTTGTTGTAATACCCCGTATTTTCATACGTATTTTCTAATTAATTAATTAAGAATTATTTTATAAAAAGGGTATTTTAATAAATTCAATATTTGGGGCTAAAATAATATTTGAATTTTGGCGCCAAATATAAGTATTTAATCATTTGAATAATTAATTATTTTCGGATTTCTAATTGATAATATAGGTTTAATTATCTTTTTTAAGGCCGGTCCATATTTTATTATACTAACTATTTCAAGAGAAATATCTAATATACATTATGTAATTTTATATTATCTAAAATATTTATTTATTCAATTGTTTTATTATTATTATTTTCGTTTTTATATTAAAATAAATAAATAAATAAAATAAATAATTGTGAAACGTGATTTGATCATGTTTTGAAGCGTGATTGTTATCACTTTAGTTTGTTAATTATTATATTTTAAATTAACCTCTAATTTTCTTCTTCATTATCTCATTTTGTTTATATCTTTCTTCTCCCAACCATATATATGTATATCCATTTAAATTTATCTTTTAACCCAACTATTAATCTAGACTTAATTTGATTCAAGTACCTTAACAACCCCAAAAACTTATCACATTTTCTAGTAATCATATAACACCTTAAACTCTATCCTTTCTACACCCTCAACACTATAAATAGACCCTTAATTCTTCCCACTTATTCACACCAATTCTATACTTTTCTTCTCCTCTTTTTACACAAATCATCCCATTTATCTTTGAAACCAATTTTCGGGCACTTCTGCTCAGTTTTTGGGGTATTAACGTTTCACAGAAGATTGTTCCTCTCAAAAAATTCTTGAGGTTAGGCTCAAGAATCACCCAATTAGGAGTTATATCAAAGGAGTTACAGTCTCTGAAAGTTCTGCCTATTCTTTCCAACGCAAATCCAATTCTTCTCTTTTCCTTGGTTTCTTATCTTTTCTTATTCTCTTCTCTTATTCAATTATTATTATTATTATGGGGGATTTATAAATAATTATTATGAGTAGTTGTAATTATATAAAATCAAATTTTTAATAATGTTTATGTTGAAAGGTTCATGTACATATAGTTGGGAGGTTTTAATTTAATTATTTGTGATTATTTGTTAACCTTATATTGATTAAGGTTATATTTATTTGTAGAGTGTGTTCAATCAAGGTTCTTGAGGTTCTTTTTGTGTGGTTTTTCTAACAAGGATCAAGGTACGTTTAGGTGGCTAGATACCTTTGAAAGTAATTTGTTTGAGTAACATGTTTTACATGATTTGATTGGTGATTGAATTAAATTGATTTTAAAATAAATTATGTTTGAAGGTATTTATTTTAATAAAAGTATTTGAATGATTGATTTTTAAATCATGTTTTGAATGGTTTGGATTACTTATCGTGTTTAAATAATATTGGGAACTATTGGATATTAAAATGATTTATTGAACCATTGAATTATTATTATTGTTAATGCTTTATAAGCATGTTAGTAATCCCACTATGCGGATTTGGTTTATTGATAAGGCCTTGGACTTTGTATGACCGGGTCTTTCCTCAAGAATAGCCTTGTAATATAAGGAGACTAGTTTGGGGGGTGTGCACACTTGGGTGAGGAATTGGATTAAAAGGAATTGGTTCTTAATAAAGGAATTGGTTTTATTAACTATTGTTTTGAACATTGAATCATTGGAATCGGTTTTGGAATAACGAGTTTTGAATTTATTGGAGTAATTATTGGAATAGGTTTTAAAAGCATGTTTGCAAATAAATTGAGTTTACACTATCTTGCATTTATCGTACTTTGTAACACCCTAGAAATTCCTTTCCTTCAAAATACCTATCTTACTCTTTAAATACGATTTAGGAATATCTAAGACATTACCGCCACCGTGAAAACGGTTGAGGCAATTATCAAAGACACACAACGGAAGACTATCTTTAAAAACATTCAAAACCAATCAACTTAAAAAGTCAACTAAACGAAATTAAAGTAAAGTCAAACCCAAGGCAAACGAAGTAAAATAAAATCAACCTACAACTTGGAACCATTGTAGGCCCTTATTAAAACCAATTAAATATGAAAAACCTTTGCGTTAGTCAAATGAATATCCATAATATAAAATAATCAAAACATTAAACACATCATAAACTAATAGAACTAGTATGATTCGCTCTTCACTCATGCCCATCATGAATATGCTTCATCACCTGAAACACTCCTCTCTACTTGTCCCCACTACTCGCCATTAGAAATGGATCGTCGTAGGGCCAAAGTAAAGACAGAGCCAATAAACACACAAACCCACACAATCAGCAAAACTGAGTACATAAGCGTATTTAAACACACTAACATGATTTCACTTATCAACACACACTTACCTCAATGCACCTGTTTTACAAGCACACACAACATTCAACAAAACCTTTCAACTAGACACTAAATAATTTATTTAGCATTGATTTCGCATCGAACGGATTTCCAACTCTACCTCCCCCAAATAATTGAGGTTACTGACACGGGAGCTAACCGTGCCAGCATCAAAACCACACATAGGTGGCGGAATTCCTGCGCATAATAATAATAAAAGGAATGTGCAGCGTCTTGTACTCCAGTAGAAGTTATGATCGAATATAAAGTCATATAACTCCCCCCATATGTTCATACTCAAGGTCACGTTCCAAGAGTTTTGGTGCGTAATCTCTTTCACTTTACGTTATTTACATATTATTAAACTTGGTGATGACTCTCAAACCATAATAATTCAATCAATGATAATTATTCAAAAAAATCAAACATACCAATTTAATTCTTGAATAATTAGTGACCACATAATCTTTAATGTTGAACCCTTTTTAAATATACCTCAATGTCAACGACACCTTAAACGCATAAAGCGCCACAAATCCTATCCCTCGGTGTTAGAAACACCTTAAGTGCACGAAGGCACCAACACACAATTTATTCCTCGTGTCCATAGACACTTATATAGCTCCTTTCTCATGCCTATAGCACCAATAAAAATTATAGGAACCATAATAAAATTCATTTTCAATATTCCAAGCCAAATTAAACATGTAGTTTAATTAAATATGCATTCCAACATGCCATAAATAAAAGTGTAGTCCATATAATCATGCCAAAATATAATTTTCCAATCCATAAACCATCACAAATAAATCATGCTTCACAATTCAATCACCAACATTAATAATCCACAATTCCAAGCATATATACCTTAGCACGATACTACTTGTAATTGATTTAAATCAAGCCTAGCATGATACTACACCACCAAAATATGCTAAGTACGCGAACGTACCTCAAATAAGCTCTTAAAATAATCGAGTACTCTACAACAATTCCCGAATTAAGTCTCCTACATAAAGGGACAATAATACTAAGTTAATTACCCTTGTATACACAATTTCTAGCAACTTAAACTCACTTTAAATAACTTATAATAATCTGAAAATTATTTTAAAACCCCTAATTGTAGACACCCATTTGTGTCTCCCCAAAACCAAAGCCAGTGATGAGTACCTTTCACGTCGAATCATAATCGAATGAAGTGAAAGTGTGGAAAGTCTAGTGTTGCGGAAAGTTTTATTTCTTTTCTCTTCTCTCTGTTTTTGAAAACTTATTTTAAGAAAACAGCCAATCCAGTTTGGTTGGTCCATGATATGGGTCCAATAGTAGTGTAGTTGGATGGGGCTTGTAAAGACCTTTCCAACGATATATTATAAGCCCAATTCCGATGAATATTGAGGAAGTTATGGCCAATTTACTAAACTGGGCCCGGTTTGAGCTTTATATACGGCCCAATGATCTAGGGGAGGGCCTAATATGATTTATCATTCCTAATGCAATTAGGAATGGTTTTAGTCTTCTAGATTCTTCTAGAAGGTTCTTTTCATTCCTAATTCAATTAGCATTGATAAATTGACTTTTGTTGACTTTTCAGAGTTTTAATCAAAATCAAATAGCATTTTCGAGGAAATTATATGATTTTATCCTCCAGTACGGTAAACTTATCGGATTTTCAAAAACGCGTTAAAATCAGGCTTGGCGCCTAACCCCAGGCCTTGGTGCCTGGAACCAGGCCTGGCGCCTGGCGCTAGTGTTGGCGCCTGGCGCTGGTGTTGGCGCCTGGCGCCAGCTAGCCAGGGTTGGCGCCAGCTCTGTTTTTTGTGCGTCTGACTCTGTTTTGTTTAATTTATCTTTTTGGCTGATTCTCTATAAATATCGTAGTAAAAACTCCGTTTTATTCATTCATTCATCACCTATTCTCATTAATCATTAACCAATTCTCACCTACAATCAATTTCTCTCTTTAAACATTCACGAACTCTCATCAAGATTTTCTTGATTATTCTCTCTCTTTCTCTTTTTCTAAACTAGCCTTTTCTCAAATACAAAATTCCGCATTCACAAGATCTAGAAACACCTAGCCATATTCGAAGTTGCCTTCGCCCTAGACGTGAAAGGTTTTAATTTCTGAGGGTTTGGTCCCAAATCTCTATTTCAATTATTTAATTTAATTGTTTGATTATTATTTTCCTTGAAGTTACTAACGTGTGTATTTTGTTATTAGAAAGAGGTACGAGGCATCAAAGTAAGTGCTTTAATGGTTTTAATTGATATTATGATGTAGAAATCATGTTTATGTTGTTATTATGATATTCCTAGTATCATGTCTAGGGTAATTTTAATATTAAATATGATTGTTATGATGCTTCCTATGTTCTTCCTAATATTTATGATTGTTAGTATCATGTTAGGATTAAAGATTTGATTTTTATTGCTTACTGACATGCTAGAGTTTGTTATTAATCTTGTTAGTATCATGCCTAGGATCTTGCTATTATTATGCTTTAATATCAACATGAACATGATTATGATTATAATTGTTATAATTATGATGTTGATTATTATTATGTTGCTTGATATTTATTTTTATTGCTTGATCACGCCTTTTATGCATGTTAAAGGGAATTGGTACTTGTAATCACGCTTAATAAGATAATTAATAATCTTGTTTAGGGTTAATTTTGATTATAATTCAAGTGATCGCCAATAATAGATTTATTTGTGCATTTCAACCCATATAGATTAAACAGGTTTAGGGTTAATCCTATTGATTGCATGTTAGTTAGAAAGCGCACATGAATACGATCAGAATAAAGTAGATGCCTATTATTAGGGCAGGTTCAATCTCCTTTAGGTTGGATTTGTACCTTCATCCCCGAACCCTTATTTGGTTCTAGACCTTATGGAGTTGACGATCTCTTGGATCGTTAAGGGGTGTAACCTTCACCTCGTGAACGGTTTACAAGTTCCTAAAAAACTTGTTGGCGACTCTTTTGCTCTATCTTCCCTTTTGGACGCCACCGTACTTTAGTGTATGATCACAGTGGGGTTCAAGCTAGTGGGATTTTAAAAGCTTGAAATTATTCCCTACAGTTTTTGGCGACTCCACTTGGGAGGATTTCTATTTTAATTCCTGAATCTGTTTCGGCAATGATTTAGAATGAGTGGATGAGACTCGAACGTTCTAAGTATTTCACGTGCGTAATTTTGATTAACATTATTGTCATATGCATAAAAAAATATCTTATTGGAAAGACCATCCGTAATGAGTTAAAAACATAGGATTTTACACGTAGGAAATTTGAGAAATATCTTTCACAACTAAGACCGAAATAACACCGCGCGAAACTGGAAAATTTTATCGAGCACATAAAGCTGCTGAGGCATGTGGGAAGTAGCGTCAGGGGCCAGAGCATTGGCGCCAGCATTTTAACCGTAGCGCCAGACGCCAGTATTGGCGCCAGGCGCTACGTTTAAAAGCTGGCGCCAGTCTCTGTTTGCTGGCGCCAATTTCCCCCAATACCGAGCCAGAAATATGCGTTCTAATTTCGACCGGTTTTTCGTATTGTTTGCTCGATCCTACTTCCTGTTTGAATTTTTTCTCACTTTTCTGAAACCCATATGTGTTCTACATATGGACATAACCCTCTGGGAATTCATGCTCCATCTACCCGATTGAACGCTCCGTGCAACAAAGGGTACATCTGAGATGTTGAATTCACCAAACCATGGAAGCGAGTTTTTTCTAAAACTCGCGGTGTCCCATCCACTCGCGCCAACCCTTCACGGTTAGGCTTCCGCGCGGTGCATCCGGACAATTAACCATGGACCCTCTTTGACTAAACCATATCCCGAACTTTAGAGAACTAGAGCCATGGTTAGGTTGCAAACTCATTGCATCATATTGTGCCTACTTGACTAATTGTGCATTATTTGTTGTGCATATATATTCTATGTTTCTCTTAACCGTTTGTTGACTTGTGTTGAGACTAAATAAATTAATGACTTAAAGAACTTTGCCTAATTAATTAATTAATTAATTAATTTGAGTAAAAAAGTCTAACTTTTTTTTAATCGGAATTGACCTAGTACGACTTTAGGCATACCCCAGTTGACTAATAACACCGAAAACAGTCCCAGACCGAAGCTCCAATACTGGCGCCAAGGTCTGAGCTGTAGCGCCACACTATGGAGTGTAGCGCCAGACGACAGTTCTGTCGCCTGGCGCCAAGCTCCACAGTGTGACGCCAGTCCTGTCGCTTGGCCGACAGTTCGGATTATTGGTCGAGTCATCACCTAGGGTCTAACTAACCAGTTTTCTAATTAATTCGGTTAATTTTCACTGTCAATAACACCTTGTTGAATCATTAATCGAGTCTAGTCACATAGTCTAGCCACATGGTCATGACACTAGTCTTAACGTACCATCTACACTCACTAGTCTTAGCACACACTTTGAGTACACATCACCATAACCATGTCTTAGGTTCATGCATGAGTCGGTCTTTTCCGTCATTTGATTTGGGGGGTATATTCTATTCCTAATTCTTCATATCCCTCCACCTCCATCATTCTTCTTTCACATTCTATACCATTTTCTTCACTTCCTCCATCCATTGCATGTTGAATAAAGTTTGAGTCAAATAATTAACAATAAGTATCCCCAAATTCCTTTTCCACAGTACTTGGTCAAGGAGAGAAGGGCGATTAATCAAGGACAACCTCTTTATTCAGGTCTCGCTTTTTGATAAACCGATTCGTCAAAAGAGGAAGGCTAAGAAGATAATGGCAACTCAAGAAGAAGTCAATGATCTTAAGAACCAACTGGCTACCGTGACTGAGACACTGAAGCTTCTCGCACTCAAGATCGATGACCCCGTGAAGCAACAACAGATGGACCTCATGCAAGAGAGCTTAAGCAAGTTGTCTAGCGATTACAAGTTTCAAGAGCTTACATCACAAGGGGTCTCGGTGGACAAGGATCTTCTTCCGCAGAAGTTCAATGCCAACGACATCCCAAAATTCAAGGCAACGGATAATCCTTACTTTCATCTAAGAGCTTTTGAAACCACAATGAGTATTAAGGGTATCGATAAGAAGGTTTTTCCCTCTCTGTTCTCACTAACTCTTGAAACTGTTTGCCAACAATGGTACTTCTCCCTTGACAAGGAGAAAACCTCTACCTGGGAATCGATAGTAAACGCTTTCGTTGGTAGGTACAAGTGCAATATTCAAGTTGAAACCGACCATAGACAACTTGAGATGCTAAGACAAAAAGAGAATGAAGGCTTTACTTCTTTCTTTAATAAATGGAGGGAAACTTCCGCCAAGATGATTGAGGTCCCCACCGAAAAGGAGTCTGTGAGGATGTTTATCAAGAATCTCCAAGAAAAGTATTCAAAACATTTAAAATATCAACACAACTTGAGTACTTTCAAGGCCGTTTATGACATCGGAATTGAAATCAAAGACAACCTTGCAAAGAAAAAAGCTACTAACAATAGTAACCACGGTGGCTGGAAAGGAAAGAAGAGCGACAATCCTTCTTCTTCCGAAAACGCCCACTCTAGTAATAATGTTAGTACCTTTGACCATAATGATGTCTTAGCCATGGACAATCAAGGATCTAAAAGGAAACCCAGGCGAGAGTTTACACCCATTGGAATGACCTATGATGCTGCTTTCGATCGTCTCTACGATCGAGGATTAATCAAACCTATTGGCCCTACCGAGGATACCACACCAGAAAATCGATCTTCGAGATGGAATCCAAACTCCTATTGCAAGTACCATCGAGGGCGCGGTCATACTACTGATGAATGCTACAGGTTTCAAAACCTCATTCAAGATCTCATAGAGGCAAATAAGATCCCATTGCCTCTAGCTAGCGAGAAGACTGGGTGATGATGAAGCGAACGACACAAGACAAGAGGCGAGCTTCAACGACAAGATTTCGTGACCTCTTTTTTCTATTTCTTTTTCATTTTTTCCTTCCCCAATAAGTCTAGCATAGGCACCCTTCTCATCCCTTAGATTAATTTTGTAGATTCTTTCTTTCCCCTTTTCTTTTAATAAAAATGAGCATTTATTTCCTTATATATGATCATTTCATTATATTGCATTAAAAAAAAAAATCCATGTCGAATTAAGCACAAGGTATACCAATGATTTGAGGCACCCCTTGTAGCCACATCATATCTCATTTCACCCTTCAGTTATACATCCTTTCTTCATAAACCACTTTGAGCCTCGTCTAACGATAGACCCTTCTTTTTTCAACCTACATCTACCTAACCTTGGGATGGGATGGTGTGTAACTTATGCAATTTCAAAAGCTCGAGTAATTAAAAAAAAATTAAAATAGCAAAAATAAGCAAAATAAATAAATAAATAAATAAAAGTGTACAAAAGGGCAAGTGTTCCAATGTCTTTGATATGAAAATATCTTCGATAAGAACACGTCTCAAATTATGAAAATATAATTTGATACTAATTAAATTAATTTCAAACAATAAAATCAAAACCCATTAATTAATAATTATAATTACACAAGTTAATAAAACTAAGGAGAAATAAAATAAGACTAACCTTTTTGTGTGGAAAACTTTTGGGGATTCATGGGGTATTTATAGAGTAGAGAGTGTAGGGTTAAATTTGGGCTTATAACATTGTGGGCTTAAGTTATGGGATATGGCTCAAGTTATGGGTTTTGGAATGGATTATTCCAATAAAAGTATGTGGGAATAATTTACATTGCCCAATAATTAATAAACGTTTGGCCCAAAATATATTTTACTTTTATAAAACCTTATATTTAAAATACTTTAACCCTTTAAAATATTTTATTATATTACTTGAGCCCTTAACAATACATTTTATTAATATTTAAATACTTTATAAAGATACATAAAAATACGGGGTACTACAATCAGGAAATGTGGAGAGTTAATTTTTCCGTCAACCATTTCAATGTTTGCACTTTGCACTTGGATTTGTTCAACTCTTCCTTTATATCTTGTTGCTTCATAATTTCTTCTAAAACAAAATTCTGGAAATTCGTGCGCTTCTCAAGGAACGTAGTATTATTATCAGGAAATGGTACAATACTATGAACCATCCAATAATCCCAAGCTCTTTATTGCTCCGCTACATAAGGTGCCCTCCAATCCAGTGAATGTGGATGAATTGTCACACTACCCACTTTGGAATTGGTGTTGAATATTATTCTAC
Source organism: Chenopodium album (assembly GCF_948465745.1). NCBI lineage: Eukaryota > Viridiplantae > Streptophyta > Magnoliopsida > Caryophyllales > Amaranthaceae > Chenopodium > Chenopodium album. Next base: position 65,233,366 of record NC_137835.1, read on the forward strand.
CTCCCCATAGATCATAAACATCATACATATTGTATGACCTTGATACAACTAGATTATACCAAAACCTAAAATTATTATCTTTTATTTTATTTAGTATTATATCCTGAATATCAGGAATTAGCCTCAGGATAATGACCATCATTTCGTACATTAGGAACCTTCGAACTACTACATGACAACTTTTAATTAAACCTTTTCGAGATCTTCTTTTTGATGAAACAATCATGACCTCCATCAAGGCCCAAGTGGAGGGTGAAACCCGCTCCATTGCTTTATCAGTTTCTTCAATAAGAGTTTTTCTCTCTGCCTCCATCTTTTCTAGTTGATGGGCAGGAGGTTTTTTTGATGTCTTGTGCTTCTTCGTCATTAGCCAATTCCTTGGTTAGACTATCGGCTAAAGAATTCTTCGATCCCTATATATGTTCAACAGTAAAAGAGAATTGGTTAAGCCATAATTGCCAAAGTAGGAGTCTCCCTTACGCTTGCATATTAGACAAATTAAATTCTTTTTAACAAAACCGAGTATGCCTTGGCAATCTATTCTTATTAAGAACTGTTTAGGGGCTAAGAAGATTAAGAAATTCTCGTTCCCTCTAATTACTGCAAGGATTTCCTTTTGCATTGTGGGATAATTTAACCCAGCTTTATTAAAACTTCCACTGCTCACTAGTGGAAAAAATCTTATTTGTAACAAGCTATTCGTAACGGGCATATGATTTCCCGTTACAATTACATCATTTGTAACGGGCAAATTCAGTGTCCGTTACGAATAACCAACTAGTCGTAACAAACGAGTCTTGCCCGTTACGAATAACCAACTAGTCGTAACCAACAAATCTTGCCCGTTACGAATAACCAACTAGTCGTAACCAACTAGTCGTAACCAACAAGTCTTGCCCGTTACGAATAACCAACTATTTGTAACCAACAAATCTTGCCCGTTACGAATAACCAACTAGTCGTAACCAACAAGTGTTGCCCTCAACTCCATTGAAACAACTCGGTTATCAGCTCAAGCTCCGTTTTTCTCTCTCTATTTATTTATAAACCCACTTTACTTCTTCTTGTTCCCCTTCTTAGGGTTTTCGATTTTCGGAGCTCAGATTTTCTTCAAGTTTCGTCGCCATGGGAAGAAGTAAGATCTTCATTTATGCGCTATTTTTTCTGGATTAGTGTTTCAATTTTACTGTCAGTTGTCAATTTTGTTTTTCTATGTTCAATCGGTTTTGTGAATTCAGTTTCTTCGTCGAATTGGGGACAATAATCGAATTCCGCTGTTTTTTTGCGAGTTCACGATCAATCATTTGCGCGAGGTAATTGCAATTGGAAAATAGGGTTTATAATTGGGGATTTTACGAAATTTGGCATTTTCTCTTGACGATTAGTTTATGAGCATATCGAGGTAAAATTTGAAACCTTTTACTCTTTGTATTGAATTATGCAAATGTAATTACGTACATTAGGTTAATTTGGTGCTTTGTTTTTCGATTGAATTTTTGTTTTGTGTTGTTGTGTAATCTTGAAATTTGTTTGTGCTTGTGTGATTTGTGAATTATGCAAATGAAATTTGATTATGCATTCATTGTGAATGTGTGATAAACTTATGCAACCTCTTATTTATTTATATATCTATGGTGTGTGATGTTATGCTGAATGAATAAATTAGTGTTGAAATTTCAGACTGCTGAGAATGTGGTTGGCATTCATGTTAATGATATTGATAAATTGATGTGGATTTTATTTAAGAAAAATGTATATATGATGCCTAGATATCCTAGTTTCAATTACTGCTACGACAAGAAGGATGTCAAAATTACAAGTGATAGTGATATGATGTCTATGATAGATAGGTTAGGCGGAAGCAAGAAGGAGATTATTGTGTATGTTGGTTCAGTTAGTAGTCCTTCTGATTGTGTAATTGCAGCTAGGAATCTTAGTGAAACTTTGAAAAACAAACCCCAAACACATAGATTGTGAACCCTATTTTGCTATGGTTGATTTCTTGTAATTTATGGACATTGGCTACATTAATGAAGTTGTGAAAAGACGGGAAAAAAATACTATATAACTGTACTTGCATGTTTTTCTTACATTGAAAACCCAATAGAATTGATATTGTTATAATATGCCAGACAGGAAGTTGAAAGCTGCAAAGGCAGCATTTAACACTAGTCTTGATAATGGTATAATTTTCATTGACACTGCTAAGGTCTATGGCTCCAGGGTGAGATTCGATTTCATTATTCGACTATGTTTTTTTGTTCTAATTAACAACATTATGTTTCTTGGCATCCAAATTGTAGGCGTTGCTCGAAGTGCGCCTACGTAAAAGCATGTGGTGAATATGCTTGACACTCATAGGAAGTGGGAATTGACATATACGATTAGGGATAAGGAAAGTAGGGAGCCGCCAACAAGTTTTTAAGGAACTTGTAAACCGTTCACGGATCATAAAAGGCAACCACGATAAGGGACAACGATAGGCAACAACGATTGACCCGTGAAGGTTATACCCCATTCATAATCCATGAGATTACTAACTCCATATGGTTCGGAACCACGAAAGGAGGATCGGGGATGATGGTACAAAGTGAGTCATGGAGTCACATTCGCCCGTATTGGCCTCTACTCTATTCTTATAGTGAAAAGTGATTTCTGCGATCTCAAAGGCATACAAACAGAGATTCAATTTGCTCCAAACTATTATTATGCTAAATTGGTTTAATATTAATGCAACATATAATTCTAAAATATTTGTGATCACTTGATTAAACAACAAGATTAAAAATAAAGGATCCTAAACCGGTTGTCCAAATTATCTTATTAGGCGTGATTTTCAATTACATATTCCCTTTAAACATGCAATATAGTGATCATAATAACAATAGAGTAAACATTAATATTGGAATCAATTCAACAATAATAGCGTTAGTCAAATCAAATATAAATTATAAACCTAATCATGATACTAGCAATATTAAAATAAAATAAGTAATTAAATTAATTAATTACTCACACTCCGCGCGTTCCTTTAAATTGCTACATAATGAATAAATTGTTAGTAACTTCAATAAAAAATATAAATAAAATTGAAATAATTAAATTAAATAAAAATTAGAGTTGATTTGGTCCAAACCCCCAGTTATTTATACCTTTCACGACTTGGTTTAAGGACGGAACCTCGGGTTTAGTATAGACTCCTTGGAGTGCTTAAAGGAAGGAATAGTGAAAGAATGGGGAGGCTAGTGTTTAGGCTAAAGAGGGAGAAAAAAATTATTTTATGATCAAGCTTGTTGATCCTTGAAAAAGGGGTGATATGACCTCTATTTATAGAGAAAAAAGAGGGGTCGAAGAATTAAGATAAGATCCGAATTAAATCGGAATAAAACTCGATAGACTACAGTTTTTGAGGTTTTTGTTTTTATCATATCTTTTGATCCAAAAATTGGAAAAAGACAAATAAGATATAGTTGGAAAGCTCTTCAAGTATACTTTCTAACCCAATTAGAATCAAATTAAAATATTTTATAGAATAAAAGATATGGTCGAAATAGTGAGACGGTGTCAGTTTTGGATAGAGTTTGATATTTTATTCATATCTTTTCCGTTATAGCTCGGAATTGATATTATAATATATCATTGGAAAGATAATTTCAAGGGATATCCAACCATATAAAATTTGGATAAAATATATGAGGCACTAAATTAATATATGTCTATCTTTGAGCGTCTTTCAATTCGGATAGAAATAGGACTTTAAAAAAGAGAAAGGTTTTATTCAATTTCAAACTCTTTAATCTTATCTTTTCAAAAAGGATAATTAGGATATTTTAGAAACTTATAGAAGCTTCCAATTGATCCTATTTGGTTTAGGAATGGGATTAAATAATTTGGACCCTCCACATGATCATTGGGTCGTAGGTAAGGTGGGCTTAGGTTCGGTTTGGGCTCAGTTTAATATTTTGGCCATAACTTATTCGTTATAACTCAGATTTGGGCTTATAATATATCGTTGGAAAGATATTTTCAAGCCCCATCCAACTATTCAATCACTGGACCCATATTATGGACCAAAATAAACTGGATTAAATGTTTTTATAAAAAGGACACGAAATGAATGATTTTAAAGGACACGAAATAAATTATTTTGGGTTTAAAGGCACGAAAAGAGAAAAATAAGTTATGGTTTGGGGAAATGGGCTAGGAATTGGGTTAATTTATGAAATGGAAATTTGGATTCAAGCAATCCAAGATTAAATACTCAACCCGACCAATAATGACGGTGAAATGTTGTTCATCATCAGGTTTGGTTTTGGGGAGACATTTTTAGGTGTCTACACAAATTAAGTTACTGAGATTCACTTGCCTTACCTCCAATTTTCTCTGGGTGCAATCAATTCCGAGACTCTCCTTGGAAGGTAATACATTAGCTTTCATTTACCAGATGCTATTTCGTCTGTACAATGTTACAAAAGGAGCTCTGTTTGCATTTAGCTCATCTGAACTTTGAAGTCTGAAATGTAGAGTGACAGAGTAAAGTCGTATCCCCAAATCAAAAGTAATTCCTAAATCCTCTAACTAATGTAGATAGGGAAGTAGGGTCGAATCCATAGAGAAACGGATCTTTCTATTCCTAATTAACTAATATAATCTAGATTATGAGGTAACCAAAATTTATATTTGAATAATAAATTAAACTACGGAGATCAAGAATAAGGAGAAAATAATATATAAAAGGATCTAGGGCATAGGTTCACCAATAAATAATATTTCAGGGTAGAATATAATAATCATTCATCAATGAATATATTAATCAGATTATAAAGGGCTTTCGCTACGTATTATAATCACACAATTAACTTACCGGTATTAAATATCATCTTTCGAATCTCGACTTAACCATTTATAAATTAACCTGCCTATTGAAACTAGACCTAAAAATCAATTCTCATCTGTCGAATCTCGAATCAATATTGTCAAACTCAATGCATAAAAGATCAGGCCTAATCTAGTCACAGAGCATTAAATCAATCAATAGGAAATTAATCTAGCATTGACAATTAACAACAATAATTTACCCCTTCATATTATTTATGGATCCCCACAAACCTAGAAATAGAACTACTCACACATAATAGGAACTAAACTAATCAAAGCAATAAAACAAGACATGATCAAAGGAATAAAATAAACAACTAAGATTAAGAGAAGAGAAATCGTTACCAAAATAAATCTGGAATTAAGAGTAGATTAAGAACAAAGGTATAAGAGAGAGAAAATCTAAGAAAACAATTAAGAGAGTAAAGAAAGAGTAAAAGAGAGATATCCTAAAATCGTATTACGGAGGAGTATTTATACTTCGTACAATTCCTAAACTAAAACAACGAAATTAACCCCTAATAATTACACGCGCCCGATCGGGCGAGACATCGCCTGATCGGGCGTGCCTTTTTGCTTTTCAGTACAAATCTCGCGCCCGGCCGGGCGCGTCACCGGGTGTAGGCGTCGTTCGAAGTGCGCCTACGTAAAAAGCATGTGGTGAATATGCTTGGCACTCATAGGAAGTGGGATTTGACATATACAATTAGGGACAAGGAAAGTAGGGAGCCGCCAACAAGTTTTTAAGGAACTTGTAAACTGTTCACGGATCATAAAAGGCAACCACAATTAAAGGGATAACGATAGGCAACAACGATTGACCCGTGAAGGTTACACCCCATTCATAATCCATGAGATTACTAACTCCATATGGTTCGGAACCACGAAAGGAGGACCGGGGATGATGGTACGAAGTGAGCCAGGGAGTCACATTCGCCCGTATTGGCCTCTACTCGATTCTTATTGTGAAAAGTGATTCCTGCGATCTCAAAGGCATACAAACAAAATATTCAATTTGCTCCAAACTATTATTAAGCTAAATTGGTTGAATATTAATGCAACACATAATTCTAAAATATTGTGATCACTTAAATTAAATAACAAGATTAAAAAGGAACCTAAACCGGTTGTCCAAATTATCTTATTAGGCGTGATTTTCAATTACATATTCCCTTTAAACATGCAATATGGTGATCATAAAAATAATATAATAACATCAATATTGGAAGCAATTCAACAATAATAGCGTTAGTAAAATCAAATATAAAATAACCTAATCATGATACTAGCAACAAGAATAAAAATAAGAGTAATTAAGTGATTAATTACTCACTTTCCGCGTTTCCTTGAATTGCTACATCATGAATAAAATGTTAGTAACTTCAATAAAAATATAAAGCAAATGAAAATTAAATTAAAGTAGAGTTGATTTGGTCCAAACCCTCAGTCAATTATACCTTTCACGCCTTGGTTTAAGTATAGAACTTTGGGTATTGTATGAACTCCTTGGAGTACTTAATTAGGGGAAGTATTTTGGAAGAATAGGGAGGCTAATATTTAGGCTAAAGAGGGAGAAGAGAATTATTTTTTGATCAAGCTTGTTGATGATTAAAAAAGGGGTTATATGACCTCTATTTATAGGGAAAAAAAGGGTCGAAGAATCAAGAAAAGATCGAGTTCGAATCGGATTAAAACTCTTGCGATAGACAGCAGTTTTTGCGGTTTTTGTTTTTATCATATCTTTTGATCCAGAAATCGGAATAAGATGAATAAGATATCGTTGGAAAGCCCATGAAGTCTACTTTCTAACCCAATTAGAATCAAATTACAATATTTTGTATAATAAAATATATATCCGAAATAGTGAGACGATGTCAGTTTTAGATAGAGTTTGACATTTTATTCATATTTTTTCCGTTATAGCTCGGAATTGATATTATAATATATCATTGGAAAGATAATTTCAAGGGATATCCAACCATATAAAATTTGGATAAAAAATATGAGTCACAAAAATAATATCTGTCTATCTTTGAATGTTTTTCAATTCGGATAGAAATAGGATTTTCAAAAAAAGGAGTTTTATTCAATTTCAAACTATTTAATCTTATCTTTTCAAAAAGGATAATCAAGATCTTTTAGAAACTTATAGAAGCTTCTAATTAATCCTAATTGGCTTAGGAATGGGATTAAATAATTTGGACCCTGAACATGATCATTGGGTCGTAGGTAAGGTGGGCTTAGGTTCCGTTTGGGCTCAGTTTAATATTTTGGCCATAACTTATTCGTTATAACTCGGATTTGGGCTTATAATATATCGTTGGAAATACATTTTTAAGCCCCATCCAACTATTCAATCATTGGACCCAGATTATGGACCAAAATAAATTATATTAAACGTTTTTATAAAAAGGACACGAAATGAATGATTTTAAAGGACACGAAATGAATTATTTTGGGTTTAAAGACACAAAAAGAGGAAAAAAAGTTAAGGTTTGGGGAAATGGGATAGGATTTGGGTTGTTTTTATGAAATGGAAATATGGATTTAAGCACTCCAAGATAAAATACTCAACCCGACCACTAATGGCGGTGAAAGGTTGTTCATCATCGGGTTTGGTTTTGGGGAGACATTTTTAGGTGTCTACACCGGGCGCCGACCTTTGCTTCTCCCGCCCGGCCGGGCGCGCCTCCGGGCTTTAGCCTTTTTGGCCGGGCGGCTCTCTTGGGCCACTAATTGGACTACGATTGGGCTCCAATTCTTCGGGCCAATCTGGGTTTCCTCTTCGGGTCTTGAATACTCAATCCAAATGCCCCGGTATCACACAAACCGAGCCCTTAATCACCGGTTCGATGGATCCAACCGGCCCTAGGCTATAAACTCTGGTCGTGCTTCTCCAATGCTCGTGATTGCTCCAAAATATCTCGGGAAAATACCCCAAAAGTATAAATCCCTGCAAAAGTCAGCCAAATCTACGAAAACACTAGAAAACACCAATTAGTAATAAAGTGGCTCTAAAGAGCTAAAAACACTACTAATTATGACCAAGGGACGGGGGTAAAATACCATATAAAATAGACACATCAAACTCCCCCAAGCCAAACCTTTGCTTGCCCCTAAGAAAAGATCTCATCAATGAATCAATAAATATGCTTCACCCCAAAAAGTAAAAATCAAGCACAAACGATTCAGAGTAAATCAAATAAACATGCTTCAAAATCAACCAATCAAATCCATCCAATTACCTTTCCTCCCTAACAATTGTCAAATAGAGCAAACCACAAGAGCATATAGAATTCAAGACTAGTGCTCACACACTCAACTCTCATTTATGTTGCGAGTAAAATATGAACTCGATCGCTCTCCAACCAATCCCTTTATGTGAACAATGCCCTCCCAACTCACACTCTCGTGTGTATAAAACAATGAACGCTCAACCTACTAGTCGACTCGAAATATGTCAAATCATAACTTGCGTTGATAAACAACACTTTCACATTCATACAACTCTATGCACAAAGGTTGGAAGGTCTTTAAAGCTTGTAATGTAAGGCTAGGGTAAAGGGTAGGATAAATTTGGGAATAAGTGAGAGAAAAGTTATACTTAAGGGAGCAAATCCTAATAAAGCCCGTGATCAAAATAAATAATGATCAACATCTCCTACATAACCAACTCCAACATCAATCACCAAATATACTCCAATCATAATAAACAATCCCAACTCTTACAATTTCACTCATAAAAATATAATAATGAAGAAGTGGAGTGAATAAACAAACTTTATTTCCAAACTTGAATTTTTCATTGAAGCTCTATTTTTTTTTCTTTTGATCAACCTCCAACTAGAACATTTGAACATTGAACACTTTTTTTTTTCTATTGAAGTTCACTTATTTTTTTTTTCTTGAACTTCTCTTCTTTTTTTTTTTTTCATAACATCATGCTTTATTTTTTTCAAGAAAAATATAACTTTCAAACTCATCAAAAATAAACATGATCAAAACAAAACTACTTCTCAAATCCCACCCAAATTGTGCAAATAATAAGCACGCTACAAACTCCCTCACCTCACTCACTAATAGCTCCCCCAAGCCAAGCTTGGGACTAGTAACCAATGGGGCAAAATGGGCTTGTAATGTGGCTAATAAACAACAAAAAGTCAAGGCAACAACATGGGTAGCAAGAAGGGAACAAATGTATCTACAATCATCTGGAGGTTACCTAAAAGAACAAATGCCTTCGTCCTCCTCAATGTGCTTAATAATGAATCATATAAACATTACTTATAGTTTCAAATCAATACTCAAATTCATTGACATACCAGGAACTATCACACATTCCTAACCAAATCAACTAGTCAAGCACTATATTCACAAGTAGTTGGGCAAAATTGACGCATGTTAAAGTTTCAAGGCAATCAAAAATAAAATCATGATCAACTAATCCACAATACTTATCATCATATACCAAGAATAAAAACAATTTTCTCAAGTATGGGGCACAGGGAAGCATGATTTACAATTCATTGAAACGTATTTTTGGATTTTTTATTTTTCAATTTTTTTTTTATTTTTCATATATAAGAAAGCAATAAAACTAACCTAGAAAGCAATAAATCTAACCTAAGAAAACACACCAAAAATAAAAGAAAAGAGAAAAAGAAATATACCAAATCCAAAATCTCCCCCAAGCCAGAATTAGACAATGTCCTCATTGGCTCGGGAACTAGCCCAGCATAGCTAGTCCTGATCATCCTCATCCATCGAGCCGAAGCCTGCACCTCCACTGCCACCTGCACCACCTGGATCCAGAAGAGCTACCACCAAAATAATCAGCATGAAAACTCCCCCCCGCCGGTCCCCCGAAAGGAAAGTCCTGGTCGTACCCATGGAAGGCAGAATAGTCAGTGTAAATACCATGGGCAGTGGGATCCCTATCGTATCCCTGGGGTGGAGGCTGAAACCAGTCTGGGTAAATAGCATCGTCGAAAATGTTTCCCCGACGAGCATAATCATCGTACATAGGGTAGAGAGCTCTACCCTGGTTCCTCTCCAGGTACCCTAACCTCTGGTCTATAGAGCCCACCATCCTCCTAAGGTCAGTGTGGGAATGCTCGATACGTCCTAAGGCCTGAACTATACTCTGAAGGTCCCAAACTGGGTCAGAGTCAACATGGGGAACGGAGTGAGACATGCGAGGTGGAGAAAACGCCACCTCGGGCTGAGGCTGAGGCTGGGATGGTGGAACTGGTGGTGGTGGTGCTTGCTCCCTAGCGTTGGCAACTAAAAGATCATATATGTAGGATGGTTGCCTTGGGGGAAAGACGGTCAAGTCAGGACTAGGTAAGGGAAAGATGGGCAATGACTGCTCGCTCCCAGTCCTAATACACCAAAAAGGTGTCTGCTCGCTATCAGGTCGTACCCACCCCAACTCTTCAAAATACCTAGCAGTCATATAGGTATCCGGTCCACAGTTGGTCAGTTGGTGGGGTCCATCCTCAACAAAACCGGCCTTTTTCACTGCTATTCGAGTGATAAGGCCTCCTATACGGATAGGGGTGCGAGATGTGGTACTGGCCGTGGCATGTCTGTTCAGATGGTGAATAATATACCTACCTATGTTCAATTTCCCAAACCCATACACATAGTGTCCTATGACAGCTAGTTCGTTAGTTTGGGTGTTATGGGGCTCGTTCCTACCTAAAAAACACAAACCCGCAAATCTTTGCCAGATTTTTGGGACAGGGTGATGAATAGGTTTGGTACTAGCATGTTGGGGGTCGGGAGTAGGCAAGCCAGTCATAGAAAAATAAATGTCACCCATTTTATAGTCTGCATGCCATTGGTGAGGTAACTCAGAATTTAATTCAAATAGTTTACAAAATTCTACATAAGTTAAACTAATATTCCTATTGTTCAACCTAAAAATTAAATTCGGCCCATTTCTACTATTTACAACTTTTAAAGAAGACAAGAATTCACAAGTTAATTCTCGGTAAGTAGGATAATGCATATCAACAAATTTTCTTATGCCAATGTGTAGGCGTCGTTCGAAGTGCGCCTACGTAAAAAACATGTGTGAATATGCTTGGCACTCATAGGAAGTGGGAATTGACATATACGATTAGGGACAAAAAGTAGGGAGCCGCCAACAAGTTATTTTAGGAACTTGTAAACCGTTCACAGATCATTATAAGGCAACCACGAAAAGGGACAACGATAGGCAACAACGATTGACCCGTGAAGGTTACACCCCGTTCATAATCCATGTGATTACTAACTCCATATGGTTCGGAACCACGAAAGGAGAATCGGGGATGATGGTACGAAGTGAGTCATGGAGTCACATTCGCCCGTATTGGCCTCTACTCGATTCTTATATTGAAAAGCATTCCTGTGATCTCAAAGGCATACAAACAATAATTCAATTCGCTCCAAACTATTATTTAACTAAATTGGTTTAATATTAATGCACACATAATTCTAAAATATTTGTGATCACTTCAATTAATAATAATAAGATTAAAAAGGATCCTAAACCGGTTGTCCAAATTATCTTATTAGGCGTGATTTTCAATTACATATTCCCTTTAAACATGCAATATGATGATCAAAACAATAATAGAACAACATTAATATCAAAACCAATTTAATCACAATTCCAACAACATAAAATCGTTAGAAAAATAATAAAAATAAAAGGAGCATGACTCTTACTTTGATTCTGTTTGTTTGCAACTACAAAATAATAAACGAGTTAGTAACTTCAAGAAAATAATAAAACAATAATTAAATTAAATTAAATAAAGTATAGTTGATTTGGGGCCAAACCCTCAAACAGTTCTACCTTTCACGCCTTGGCTTAAGGATGGAACCACGAGAAAAGGATAGGCTAGTGTTTAGGCTAAAGCATAGAAGAGAGAAAATAAGAAATAATAGAATTACTCGGTGCCCCGTACATTAGAAATGAGGGGGTATTTATAGGGAAAATGTGCTGAGGGAGCACACGGAACCCTAAAATGATAAAAACCCTAAAAAAGTATCCCGTGACACGGCAAACTGTACCGTGACACGGGAAGTCCCTACCGTCAGACGACACACTTTCCCGTGACACGGTACATTTTTGGTGTGACGCGGGAAATTTTCAGAAAACGGGAAAGAAAACGCGTTAAGGGTTTACGCGGAAAAGACACGGAATGTCCCGTGTCACGGCAGACTTCCCGTGTTACGGGAAATCCCACCGTCAGACGGGAAGGATTCCCGTGACACGGTAGGTACCTGCCGTGGCGCGGGAAATTCCAGCCTGTTTTTCCGTCTAAATACATTTTTAACCCTAATTTCATTCGGCATTTTAAGTGCCGATTGATAATTTCGGGCTTTTTATGACTTATTATTATTTGGGCTAAAATAAGAAAATAATTAAATAAAAATAAATAAAAGGTTTGGGCCAAAAATAAATAATAAAACAATAAAATAAAAAAGGTTTGGGCTAAAATTAAATAATAAGTTTGGGCTGAAATTAAAACTATGCTTTTACCAAACATCAAGACTAATCCGTGGACTGTTCAAAAATATGAATTTAATCAGATACGATTTTTTAAGCACTCTCGGGATTAAATACTAAACCCGACCAATAGTGGCGGTGAAAGGTTGTTCATCATCGGGTTTGGTTTTGGGGAGACATTTTTAGGTGTCTACACAATGCCATTTAAAAACCGTTTTACAAAATCATATAAACCAAACGATTCTAAAGTAGAGCGGTGTAACCACCGAGAAGGAATTACCTCGCGCCCGATTAGGTGTTCTAGCCGCTCCTTTTGCTCTTGGCTAGCAATACGGATCGTCGGCCAGTACGGGAGTTGCAAATCCGGGTCGTATTCCTCCCTCGAACTAGAGCTCCTACCGAAAATAGACCGAGCCCTCTTTGAAGCCATGGTAGAAATGGGTATGAAATTAATTTGAAAGAAATTTGAAAATTTTTATATAGAAATGTAGAGGATGAAGAGGGGATTAAGAATCTGTAAAAAGTTTTGAATTTGGTTGAGGAATGGAGAAGAAATCTTAGAGAGAAGGTATAGAGAATTTGAGTTTTAGAGAGAGAAAGTTATGGAGGAAGGAGATTAAAATGAGAAAAAACCAAAAAAAAGGAAGAAGAAGAAGAAGAAGGAGTCGGTGCGTCGCGCCCAATCGGGCGGGGGCTCGCCCGGTCGGGCGATCTAATTCTTTAATTCCGCTATATTCTCGCACCCTGTCGGGCGGCCATCGCCCGATCGGGCGATCTAAACGAACCGATGTCATATATCTCTCGCGCCCGGTCGGGCGCCCTTCGCCCGATCGGGCGATCTGATGCAAGAATTTTCGTCTCTTCTCGCGCCCGGTCGAACAGCATTCGCCCGATCGGGCGGACAATTATGTCCGTATACGACAAGTTTCGCGCCCGGTCAGGCGCCCATCGCCCGGTCGGGCGAAATTACTTGATTTGAAAACTAGCTCTCGCACCCGATCGGGCGAGCTTCGCCCGGTCGGGCCCGAGGCTTATTGACGAATTTTGTATTTTCTTCTATTCTTTAAATTTTGGCTAACTCTTTTCCTTCAAACCTGTATAAACACTCATAAAAACTCATTAAATTCCCTCATCTCTCCTCTCAGAAGAAAAAGAAAGAAAAAACTAGGTCCCGCACGACCTTCTAGGACCCTTGGCCTAAGTGCAAAGCGCTGGTTTATCTAGGTCCCGCACGACCTTCTTACCAAGTACAATAACTAGGACCCTTGGCCTAACGCTTGATCGGGCGGTTTCTCACCCGGTCTAGCGGTGTTTCGGCTGCGACGCGGCTTCTTGACATGCCCTGTGGGACGCCAATTCACTTTGTCCGGTGGATCCTCCTTGACTTGGGTTGGGGGTTCTTCAATGCTATGCACCAAGGATCCTTCTTTGATCGAGGGTTGCTCCAAATTGTCATTACATTCAACACTTGCAACTCGATCTAGCGGAACACTTACCGTAGGCTCAAATTGCACAACTTGCTTGATTGATTCCACCTTTTCGTCCTCAAAACCAAGACCAACAGTGTAGAGTGCTATTTCTATTGCATCAACTTCCTTCTGCCATTTGTCTATCTCATCTGAAAGGGATGCAGCACAAGATACCGCCTCCAAGGGATCTTTTTCAAGAGCTTGGGGCTTGTTAGAATAATTCTCAACCACATTAACACTAAAGCACTTCTCCTCTGTCATGGGGCTTTTAAGGGTATTATTAAGGTTAAAAATAATTTTATCATCCCCTACTGATAGTGTTAATTTACCACTTCTCACATCTATGATTGCTCCTGCACTGTTAAGGAATGGTCTACCCAAAATAATCGGGGTTTTCATATCCTCAGCCATATCAAGAACAACAAAATCAATAGGTATATAAAATTTACCTACTCTAACGATAACATCCTCTAAAACACCTAAGGGGTATTTGAAAGAACGGTCGGCCATTTATAGAGTAATATTAGTAGCTTTTAATTTACCCATATTCAGTTTGGAACACACAGATAATGGCATGACACTAACTCTAGCACCCAAATCACATAATGCATTATCAATCATTAGATTTCCTATATGACAAGGGATAGAAAAACTACCCGGATCTTTTAATTTAGGTGGAGATTTATTCTGAAGTACGGCACTACACTCTACAGTGAAAGCTACTGTCTCTACCTCGCTAATAGACCTTTTTCTTGTCAGTATATCTTTCATAAATTTTGCATATGAAGGAATTTGTGTGATTAATTCAGTGAAGGGAACTGTTACCTTTAAATCTTTTACCATCTCCAGGAACTTACCAAACTGCTTATCCAAGTTTGTCTTCAAGTGACGATTGGGGAATGGAAGTTTGATAACTGGCTTTGGAGCATTATTGCTCTTATCTGGAGTGGCCACCTTCTCTGGAGTCGTACATTGCAATGTAGAATTAGATATATTAGTACTATGCTTTAGCCCTGCAGGGCTAGTAGCTACATTGTCTGGTTTAACGGAATCAAGATTAGCATTATTTAATAAAACAGGTTCATCAACTCTAGGAATAGGGGGCCCTTCATAGTTTGAACCACTCCTTAGAGTGATTTCATAGGCTTGATCCGTAGGCCTGGTCGGTTGTGCCGGCAGAGCTCCCTGTTGGCGGGCTTGTAGAGTAGCGGAAAGTTGCGCAATTTGATTTTCTACAATTTTATTGTGCGCTAGGATTGAATCAATTGTCGCATCTCTACTCTCCATGTGCTTCTTCATATTAACCAACATCGCTCTAATTTCCACCAAAAAAGGGTCGGAAGATGAGGAGGGTTGTTGTGGTTGGTTCTTCTGCCAGCATTGGGATGGTTATATCTGTTGTTGTTGCTGTGGCGCCTGTGGTTCTTATGGTGGTGGATTTTGAACATTAGTACTCCGGTAGGAAAGGTACGGATGATTCCGATACCCAGGATTGTAGGTGTTGGAGTATGGATTATTCTGCCTATAAGCTTGGAATACATTAACTTGCTCCACGAAACTCCTGCAATCTTGTTCCCAATGACCTATAATACCACAATTTTCACAGAAAGCCTCATTAGCATTATTATTAATTGCAGAAACACTAGCTACATTAGTAGTGCTAAGATTATCTAATTTTTGGCAGATAGAGGTCAATTGAGCTTGCAAAAAGGATACGGAGTCAACACTATGCTTCCCCTTGTTAGCAAAGCCTCTAGGATTCCCATATTGGGAATTATGTATCGCCATATTTTCAATAACCTGACCTGCATCATCAACATAAAGATTCATAAATCTCCCACTGGCTGCAGAATCTAAAATTATTCTAGAAGAATTTCCAATGCCATTATAAAAGGCTTGGATTAAATGCCATTGTGCTAAATTATGATGGGGGCATTTTTCTTTGTAGGTCCTTGAACCTCTCCCAAGCCTCATACAAAGATTCATCGGCTTCTTGGGCAAAGTTCTGAATTGCACTCCGTAGTACGGCTGTTCTCTCTGCAGGATAATACTTGTTATAAAAATTCAAAACAAGAGTTTCCCAGTCAGTTATACCAAGTGCAGTTCTATTTAAGCCATTAAACCACAATAATTTAGCTTTTCCAGTTAAAGAGAAGGGAAAGAGAATCTCCCTGATTTGGTCTTGTGTGACCCCGACTTGCCTGATGGTGTTATAGTATTGACAATAGTCGGCAATGTGAAGATTTGGGTCTTCACCCTTGGCTCCACTAAATTGCTTCCTCTCTATCATCGTTATAAATTGGGGTTTAATTTCAAATTGTACCCCATCAAGAGCCGGAGTGGGAGTGAGATATGGAAAATCTTAAAGCGTTGGTTGTGAGTAATCACTAAGCTTCTTTGGAGCCGTCATCTCTGATTCTGGATCTGATAATACCTCTGAATCGCTAGAACCAGTTGGAGGGTCTCGGTGATTATTATTATCACCAGAATCCGCCAGGATTTGCTTGTAGAGATTTTTCTGTCTATGGAAGGAGCGTTCGATCTCAGGATCGAATGGGATGTACCCTGATCTGGAACACCTGGGCATAAACAAAAAACTAAAAGCAAATATGAGATTTGCCTCAAAGAACTAACGTTCTCTGAGACAAAAAGAAATAACCTAAACTACAAAAATAATCAGAAATAAAAATAAAACCGTTTCCCTGGCAACGGCGCCTAATTTTAACAGGGTAAAATCGTATCCCCAAATCAAAAGTAATTCCTAAATCTTCTAACTAATGTAGATAGGGAAGTAGGGTCCAATCCATAGAGAAACGGATCTTTCTATTCCTAATTAACTAATATAATCTAGATTATGAGGTAACCAAAATTTATATTTGAATAATAAATTAAACTACGGAGATCAAGAATAAGGAGAAAATAATATATAAAAGGATCTAGGGCATAGGTTCACCAATGAATAATATTCCAGGGTAGAATATAATAATCATTCATCAATGAATATATTAATCAGATTATAAAGGGCTTTCGCTACGTATTATAATCACACAATTAATTTACCGGTATTAAATATCATCTTTCGAATCTCGACTTAACCATTTATAAATTAACCTGCCTATTGAAGCTAGACCTAAACATCAATTCTCATCTGTCGAATCTCGAATCAATATTGTCAAACTCAATGCATAAAAGATCAGGCCTAATCTAGTCACAGAGCATTAAATCAATCAATAGGAAATTAATCTAGCATTGACAATTAACAACAATAATTTACCCCTTCATATTATTTATGGATCCCCACAAACCCTAGAAATAGTAATACTCACACATAATAGGAACTAAACTAATCAAAGCAATAAAACAAGACATGATCAAAGGAATAAAATAAACAACTAAGATTAAGAGAAGAGAAATCGTTACCAAAATAAATCTGGAATTAAGAGTAGATTAAGAACAAAGGTATAAGAGAGAGAAAATCTAAGAAAACAATTAAGAGAGTAAAGAAAGAGTAAAAGAGAGATATCCTAAAATCGTATTACGGAGGAGTATTTATACTTCGTACAATTCCTAAACTAAAACAACGAAATTAACCCCTAATAATTACACGCGCCCGATCGGGCGAGACATCGCCTGATCGGGCGTGCCTTTTTGCTTTTCAGTACAAATCTCGCGCCCGGCCGGGCGCGTCACCGGGCGCCGACCTTTGCTTCTCCCGCCTGGCCGAGCGCGCCTCCGGGCGCCAACCTTTTTGGCCGGGCGGCTCTCTTGGGCCACTAATTGGACTACGATTGGGCTCCAATTCTTCGGGCCAATCTGGGCTTCCTCTTTGGGTCTTGAATACTCGGTCCAAATGCCCCGGTATCACACAAACCGAGCCCTTAATCACCGGTTCAATGGCTCCAACCGGCCCTGGGCTATAAACTCTGGTCGTGCTTTTCCAATGCTCGTGATTGCTCCAAAATATCTCGGGAAAATACTCCAAAAGTGTAAATCCCTGCAAAAGTCAACCAAATCTACGAAAACACTAGAAAACACCAATTAGTAATAAAAGTGGCTCTAAAGAGCCAAAAATACTACTAATTATGAACAAGGGATGGGGGTAAAATACTATATAAAATAGACACATCATAGAGCTGTTGATTCTGGTCTGTTATCTTGATATTTCATGAAAATAAATTCTTTGATAGATTTATTAAGGAGCGGAAAGAGAAGGATCCAAAGATGGATGTAGCAGTTGCAACTAAGTTTTCTGCATTACCATGGAGATTAGGACGCAAAAGTGTTGTCAAAGCCTTAAAGGATTCTGTCAGTCGCCTAGAACTCTCGTCTGTGGAGTTGTATCAACTACACTGGTAAGCATGATCTTACAGAAAATGGCCAATAACTATGTTATTCTCTTTATGAAGTTAATTACTGTCTTATGCTGATTCAGGCCTGGAATATGTGGAAATGAAGGTTGCTCATTAATAATAATATCTCCGTCTAGTTCAATTCGATTTCTGAGCTGAAATTTTTACCCTTCACATCTGGAGTTTAAGCAGTCTTACTTAAGTTTAAGGATTACTTTCCAAGGTACATCGACGGTCTTGGTGATGCTGTTGAGAAAGGCCTCGTGAAGGATGTTGGCGTTTCCAATTATAGCGGTATGTCTATAAATATCAGACGACATTCTGTTATCTTAAGTAAAAAATTAAACTAGTGTAAAATCCATCATGTACTCAATCCTTTCAACAAGATAACTTGGTCATTTTAATTTAGTGTATGCATCCCTTATATTGGGTAAGGTAGCTCTTGGAACCTTGGATTTTTGCTTTCATGATTATTTGCGTAATCTATTGCAGAAAAGCGGCTACGTGATGCTTATCAGCCTACCAAATGGACCTAAAATAAGCAAACTAAGAGGACACTAACTGTGCTACCAGCCTACCAAGAGTGAGTAAATGGTCACTTTCATTGATTTCAATTCATAGAAACCAAAATATAAGTTAATTATGCATGTTATGTGTTTCATTGTGTTAATTTGGACCAATACATGAAAGATGGGAAAGATAGAAGTCCCTTAGGCAATTTTAAAGCCTTTTTGGCTCTAAATGCTCCCAAAAGTGAGTAAATGGTCACTTTTCATTGATATTAATTCATAGAAACCAAAATATAAGTTAATTATGCATGTTATGTGTTTTATTGTGTTAATTTGGACCAATACATGAAAGATGGGAAAGATAGAAGTCCCTTAGGCAATTTTGAAGCCTTTTTGGCTCTAGACGCTCCCAAAAGTGAGTAAATGGTCACTTTTCATTGATTTCAATTCATAGAAACCAAAATATAAGTTAATTATGGATTTTATGTGTTTTATTTTTAGAATTTGGACTAATACATGAAAGATGGGAAAGATAGAAGTCCCTTATGCAATTTTGAAGCCTTTTTGTCTTTATATGCTCCTAAAAGTGAGTAAATGGTCACTTTTCATTGATTTCAATCCATATAAACCAAATTATAAGTTAATTATGCATGTTATGTGTTTTATTTCTATAATTTGGACTAATACATGAAAGATGGGAAAGATAGAAGTCCCTTGGGCAATATTGAAGCCTTTTTGGCTCTATACGCTCCCAAAAGTGAGTAAATGGTCACTTTTCATTGATTTCAATTCATAGAAACCAAAATATAAGTTAATTATAGATGTTATGTGTTTTTTTTCTATATTTTGAGTTTTATTTCTATAATTTGGACCATCACATTTATTCTAATGATTGTTTTTATTATGGATTGTTTTTATTTTGTAACCTCATTCATATGTTTTTTTTATTTTTATTTTTTTATAGGATTTTTATCCAAGTAAAGCCCGACGTGTGATGTTGACGAGTTGAATGTGGTTCGAGAACAGTGGGCGCAATACTATAGAACTAAATATTTATTGAATGCATAACTATTAGCTTAGGTAGAACAAAGTAATATTATTAGTGTTGTTGTATGTGTTGGATAAATTTACACAAGTTTTTATTTGTAATGTTTTACTACTTAAATTTTTATATTATGTCGTATAATATTTACGAAATTTTGTTCGGTATAATTGTTTATTTACAGGAACAGGTTTATTATAACAGGTTTTAATTAATATATATTAATTATATATAAATATGTGCTGCCAAAATTGAATCAAAAAAAAAAAATCTAATGACTATTTGTAACGGGCAGGAGAGTTGTCAGTTACAAATAAACACTTATTCGTAACGGGCATTTTTATTTCCCGTTACAAATAAGTATTTAATTATATACTATAAAATCTTATTTGTAACAGACATTTGAGGTGTCCATTATGAATAATGGGTTATTCGTAACGGGCGTTTCAGGTGCCCGTTACGAATAAGGATTTATTTTAATACAAAAAAGGCCTTATTCGTAAGGGGCACCTGAAATGCCCGTTACGAATAACCCATTATTCATAACGGACATTTGAAACGCCCATTACGAATAACCCATTATTCGTAGTTACGAATAACCCGTTATTCGTAACGGAAATGTCAGTTACGAATAATGGGTTATTCGTAACAGACTCTGCCCGTTACGGATGGCCGTTTTTCCTAGTGGCTATATCTTCAAAGTCTTTCTCCTTCTTTGATTTTTAACACAGCACTCCAGTGCTCATTACTAGCATCTGATTCAAGGATTAAATTATCTTCACTAGTAGGTAGTGTTAGTACAGGAAGATCTTTACACATAGCTTTTAAATTTTGAACAATTTTGGAATCACTTTCCTTCCCATTCCAAGTTATTTCTTTCTTGAGTTTCTGTAATGGTTTTCTTAATAGAGCAAGATTTTCTATGAAATCAGAAGCATAGGTTAAACATCCTAGAAATCTTTCTAGTTGTTTTCTATCTTCAATTTTATCTGGAAATTTTTCAATCTTTTCTAAAATATGTTTTTGCAATATTATTTGTCCTGCTTTAAATTCTAATCCAAGAAACTCAATTCCTTGTTTAGCATAAACACATTTATCTTTTCCAAGGATTATACCATGCTCTGCACATTTTTGAGTTACTGCTTTAAGATCATTCTTATGTTGTTCTAAATATTTTGAGAATATTAGGATATCATCTATATAGACCAAACAACAATGATTAAGTTCTCTAAAAATATTATCCATTCTTCTCTGAAATATTTGTGGAGCATTTTTTAATCCAAAAGGCATTACTAGACATTCATAATGCCCTTGAGGGGCACTAAATGCAGTTAAAGGAATGCTTTCTTCTTCTATTTTAATTTGCCAGTAGCCACTCTTACAATCCATTTTAGAAATCCATGTGGCTCCTTGTATTCTATTAAATAACACAGTTTTATTAGGAATGTAATAGCCATCAAAAACAATATTGTCATTTAGCTGTTTATAATTAATGACCATTCTAGCTTTACCTCTTTTTTCTTCTGCATGATTTCTTACCATGAATGTTGGACTATTATGAGGACTTTTGCTATTCCTAATCAACTTTTTATTAAGCAATTCTTTTATTTGTTCATCAAACTCTTGAATATCTTGGTAGGTATAGACCATTTGTCTTACTCTAATAATCTTATTCGGATTTGTTAGAGTTATCTTAGCAAATACCTTATCATTTTCCCAATGTTCTAAAGGATTTGTTGAATATAATTTTTCACATAACTTTTCTTGTTGCTTATTTATC
Source organism: Chenopodium album (assembly GCF_948465745.1). NCBI lineage: Eukaryota > Viridiplantae > Streptophyta > Magnoliopsida > Caryophyllales > Amaranthaceae > Chenopodium > Chenopodium album. The sequence continues at coordinate 65,254,897 of NC_137835.1, forward strand.
TCATCTACTAATGATGAATCACACTCAGAAATTCTAAGTGCAACCTCTCGTTATGTATGTACGAGTAACCCTATCACTATGCTGGCTGCGCGTAATTCCATAGTCTGATGAGTATAAGCCTTTGTGATTTTCTGTATAGGAAAAGAATGACCATTAATATTAAAGATTATTTGATCAATAGTTTGAGTGCATGGAGAGTATAATCTTTGAAAATTATTTCCTATTATCACATGATGACTAGGTTGATCAGTTGCCCATAAAATATGAATAACACATTGAACCCCTCCAATTTCTATTGGTAATTCTTCAATTATTTCAGTATGCATCATCACACTATCATTAGCAATTCTAACTTGCATAGGATTTTTAGCCTTTTTCCACAAGAATTCTGGAAATAAAGTCCTCTTTCCAAAACATGTAGAACAATCACTGTCAATATATGCACATAATTTATATTTATTATAATCCTCAATGCATATATCAATTTGAATATAAATTCTATTAGGATTAGTACTAGATGTTTCATTATAAGCTTCCATTTGCATATTAACTTCATCTTCATATACTGGTTCACTCACGGTTTTGGTTTTATATCCAATTACCTTTCTAATAGGATTATTTGGATCTTCATTTAACTCTAAATTAGAACATGACCCCATATCAATGCTATGCCTTGCCGTTGTTTTAAGACTTTTTTACTTTCATATTTTTCATTTAGTTTCTTTAGTAGAACTAATATTTTTTCTTCATCCTCTTCTGTCTTTTCATCACCTTGTTTTTTCATTCTTATTATTGTTGAATTTTGTCTACTTAGACTTGGTGTTCTAAGACTCAGATTTCTCTGTATTTTAGGTTTTGTATTCATTCCAATATGAAGTAATCCTAATTCATCAATTAACATCTTACTTGATCTATTACTAACTGCATGGTTCATAAAGAATTCCTCCCAAGTTTTTTCAATTTCATTAGGATTTACTTTTATAGGCGTAATTTTCTTCTTAGGACCTCCTCCTTGCTCATATTTCTGAGCATCGTCTATAGTATTTATCAACTTATAAACCACCTTCCATCTTAATTGTATGGGTCATGTTCCTTTATGCATTTTCACTCATTCTGTTAATAGCTTGATAGCTAAAAACTTTGACGCAAAGGAATCTTCTAAGCTCACATAATATCTAGGTTCACATATATAGCTTATCGTTCCTTGACTTAAATTACATGTGATACCACTGATTATTTGATCATAAAATTCTTTATGTCTAATATCATAGATAAAACTCAAGCATTTAACATCCTTGCCAAAATCTTGTAAAGGAGTTATGTATACTTGTACTTTACCAATACAAATATAGCTATAATTTCCTTTTTCTTTATGTTTTTTTAATACTTTTCCAGTTTATGATATTAATTTCGGCTGCCTTTTGTTCACAATCTTTGATTACTATGCCTCCTTCCATTTCTTCACCTACATATTTAGTTCTAGTTTTAAAGAAAGAAGTTTTAAATATTTTATCTTTAGTAATCTGGGGAAAATTCCAGCTTTCTTTGTTTACTTGATCTAAGTCATTATCTTCAAATGAATACTCGGCTCTTTTTAGTTGACCTATTGTCATTTTGCTTTTATCTTCCTCATTGTCATCTGATTCTGAATTTTCTAATTCTTCTCCTTCCATCATATTATTTATTTCTTCATAATCTTCATCTTCAAACTTGTCACTAACTTCAAGTTCTTCATTATATTCAGTAGAAGGTCTAGTATTCTCCAGTTTTACCTAATTATTAAATTAACAACTTAATTTAACTTTTAATCGTATGGCTCTGATACCAAATTCATGCAGCTTAACACTTTCTAATTTATAATAACTGTATTTTCTTCCTTAATAACATATTTCACTTATATAATAACAGTATACAAATATAATGCTTAATTTCTAACACAAATACTTAGCCTTTTAATATATAAGTACTGCTGAAAAGAGCAAAATAACACCTCAAAAACAATATTGAAAAAACATATAACAATATTGAATTTTATTTTAACATGCTCAATCTTAAAATAACAGTATTAAAATAGAAAATGACGTTTTTCCAACACTTAGCGAATTTTTTTTTTCAATGTTGGTATGGACTTTCCTAGTCCCTACCTGGTAGTGGGCAATACTTTCTCCAAGTGTAAAAGTGTTAATCAATCAATATCAATAACTATATACTACTAAAACACATACCAGCAATGCGTCGATTTAAGAAACAAATCTCTTATTTATATAAAGTAATAATTATGTACATTAAAACGATTTGATGTATCTATTAAAAAAAATCATATTAATAATTATAAACTTACATAGAAAAATAAAAAAAAAATTCATAACATAATTTGTGACATGAACTATTTTTTTTAATAGAAATTACATACTTTATTATTACTATGTATTACAACAAGATTATATTTTTTTTTATTGTGTAATAGAAGTTCCATGTGAAAGGAATGGTGTCCTTCGAACAAGTGTATTATTCCGATATGGGGTTCAGAATTATTAGAAAGCTAATTATTCAGTGAGGTTAAGTGATCGGAATTCCTGGGTGGAGGCCGCTTCCGATCAGTAATATTAATGTATAATTAATATTACAGCTTAATCTTGACTGAACCCTTCGGGTCACACCCAAGCAACTAACGAGCCAAAGCGACGAATTAATTCGGAAGTTATTAATAAGTCGACCGAGTAATTGATATTTAGACGTCGGAATTTTGAGCTTGGAGCGTCAAAACCGAGCGTTGGAAGTCGAGTCAAAATAGTAAAAGACGAGACGAGAAAATACTAATAAATCAACAATGACCAAAATACCCCTAGCATCGGAATACCAAGTGCTAGGGGCACGGCCATGCTAGCAGCCCACACAAAGTGCGAGGCTTGGTTAGCATGCCGCTGCTAGCAGCCCGCACCAATGTGTAGGCATGCTAGCAGCAACCCGCACGCAAGTGCAAGGGCATGCTGGCCGGGAAGCTAGCAGCAGCCCGCACTATTTGGTGCGAGGCGTGCTAGGCCGAGACACAAGCAGCAGCTGGAAGCCCACATGGGGTACCTTGGTGCCCAAGTGGGGCTGCCACGTGGTGCGTGCTGACCGTGCTCATTGGGGACTGGGTGTTGTGTTGGGCTATTTTGGGAGAGGGAGTGGGGAGCAAGTTTGGTCCCCTCCTTCTCCAAATGGTCCTCACCTACTCCCTCATGTGAGCTTGACACTTTTTGATTTATTACTAGTTTGATTTATAATTTTATTTTAGCTTTAAAATAAAATGGGAAAATAAACTTGTCCCACATTGATGGGAGAGTTTTTCATACTCATGAATTTCCCTATAAATACTCAAGTTGGGGTATTGGGAAAGGCACTTGAGTAAGTGTTGAAAACGACATCACCATTGTGAAAACCTTTGAACACATTTATTACCCGGGTTTTGGTCGGGCCTTGCTAACTCCAAGGAATTAGACCCTTGTCGATGGTCGGGTTGTGGGTGGACTTCCATTGGAGGTCGTCGTACTTTCAAGACTTGCTTTCGAAGTAAGAGCCCCTTGAGGTCGGGCGAAGTATGCATCAAAGGTACAATTACTATCTTAATCTTGTCGTTAAGTTAATTATGCTTATGTGGTTTTAATTATTATGAGTGAGATCTTGGCTTGGGTTTTCCTCCGCGGTGAGTCGGACTCATCAAAACCCAACACCATGCTTAAATAATGAAATGCAAATATGATATGTCTATTTTATATAGTATTTTACCCCCGTCCCTCGGTCATAATTAGTAGTGTTTTTGGCCTTTTGGGGCCACTTTTATTACTAATATGTGTTTTCTAGTGTTTTCGTAGTTTTGGTTAAGTTTTGCAGGGAATTACACCTTTGGAGTATTTTCCCGGGATTTTTATGAAGCGACTACGAGCATTGGAGGAACACGACCACTTTTGGAGCCCAAGGCTGGCTAGAGCCATCGAGCCGGTGATAAAGGGCTCGGTTATTTGGATCACGAGGCGATTGGACCATGTATTCGAGACCCGGGAGGAAATATGGATTGGGCCGAGAAATCTAGCCCAATCGAAGTCCAAGCCTCGAAGATGAAGACCGGGCCCGATCGGGCAAGCATACGCCCGATCGGGCGGTTGCGCGCATGAAGGCTATCAAGAAAGGCGCGCCCGATCGGGTGAGCGTGAGCTCGATCGGGCGCGGCACTTTAGACTGGGCATAGGAAAAAAGGCGGGCCCGATCGGGCGCCCCTTCGCCCGATCGGGCGCGTGTTTTTCCTAGTGACTGATTTAGTTTAGTTAATTCTTGTTTTAGGGGAAGTATATATAAGTTTTGTACGGATTATTTACGGAGCTGGCTCTTCTTAGACTTTCTCTCTCTACTTAGTATTTTTCTCTCTCTTAAATTCTCTCTAACTCTTGTTCTTAATTCCTTCATTAATTCCAGATTTAGTTTGGTACAATTTCTTCCCTTTTTAATTTCAGCTATCTTAATTATTTTCTTGTTTATGTTTTTAATTGTTTATTTGATTGGATTAGTTATGATGATTAGTGAGTAGTTTAATTCTAGGGTTTAAGGGGATCCATAATTAATATGAAGGGATAGCTTGTTATTGTTGATTGTTGATATTGCATGATAATTTCCTATTGAATTGTTTTAACTCTTTGCAATTAGAATATGAATCGAGCAGATGTAATTTGGTTGTGAATGTTTAGCAATATTGAATTGATGAATCGAGCAGATGTTGATTTAATATTAAAGGCTATTTTTAATAGGAACTTAGGTCTAATAAATTGCGAGAGCCTGTTAGATCTATGTTGGTTAATAAATTGCGAGAGCCTGTTAATCATATTATCTATGCATTGTTAATTATTAATTAATTCATTCTATCCCGGAATATTAATTATTGGTGAACCTGTGATCCTAGGTTTCCTTATTATTGATTCTTTTCTCCCTAAACTCATTCTTCGTAATATAGAATTCACATTCAAAATATTAGTTACTTGGATAATTTAGATTATATTAATTAATTAGAATTAAAAAGACCTGTTTCCCTGTGGAGTTCGACCCTACTTCCCTATCTACCTTAGTTAGTGATTTAGGTAATTACTTTTGATTAGGGGATACGACTTTACCCTGTCAAAATTTGGCGCCGTTGCCGGGGAGACGGTTTTATTTTTATTTTCTGATTATATTTTTGTAGTCTAGATTATCCCCCCTCTTGCCTCAGAGAACATTAGTTCTTTGAGGCAAATCTCATATTTGTCTTTAGTTTTTTGTTTATGCCCAGGTGTTCTAGATCAGGTGACATCCCTTTTGATCCTGAGATCGAGCGTTCTTTTCATAGGCAAAGGAGACTCTACAGACAAATTCTGGCGGGTTCTGAGGAGGACAACGATCGAAGAGATCCTCCCACTGATTCTAGTGATACAGATATTCCTTCAGATTTGGAATCAGAGATGACGGCCCAGAAGAAACTCAGTGATTATTCGCAACCGAAGCTCACAGATTTCCCGCACCTTACTCCTACTCCGGCTCTAGATGGAGTTCAATTTGAGATCAAGCCCCAATTTATCACTATGATAGAGAGGAAGCAGTTCAGCGGAGCTAAGGGTGAAGATCCTAATCTTCACATCGCAGATTTTTGCCAATATTGTAACACCATTAGACAAGCCGGGGTTACGCAGGACCAAATCAGGGAGATTCTTTTTCCCTTTTCTTTATGTGGCAAAGCAAAATTATGGTTTAATGGTTTGAATAGAACTGCACTTGGTATTACTGACTGGGAAACTCTTGCTTTGAACTTTTATAATAAATATTATCCTGCAGAGAGAACAGCGGTGCTAAGAAGTGCTATTCAGAACTTCGCTCAAGAGGCCGACGAAACACTATATGAGGCTTGGGAGAGGTTCAAGGATCTACAGAGAGAGTGCCCCCACCACAATCTAGCACAATGGCAATTGATCCAAGCATTCTATAATGGACTTGGAAATTCTTCCAGATCAGTACTAGATTCGGCAGCTAGTGGGAGGTTTATGAATTTAAATGTGGATGATGCAGGACAGGTTATCGAGGACATGGCAATCCACAATTCCCAATATGGGAATCCGAGGGGGTTTGCAAATAAGGGGAAACATAATGTCGATTCTGTATCCTTTTTGCAAGCTCAATTAACTTCTATTTGTCAAAAATTAGATAATATTACTACTACTCCTAACTCTGTAGCTAATGTTTCTGCTGTTGCTAACCATGAAGCTTTTTGTGAAAATTGTGGAATTGTAGGTCATTGGGAGCAAGATTGTAGGAGCTCTATGGAACAGGTTAATGCCTTTCAAACCTATAGGCAAAATAACCCCTATTCCAATTCCTACAATGCCGGTTATAAAAATCATCCTTACCTTTCATACCGGAGTACCAATGTACAAAATCCTCCACCTCCACAACAACCACAACAGCAACCCCCACCACAGCAAAAATATTATCATCCTAATGCCGGCCAGAAAAGCCAAGTATCACCCTCATCATCTTCCGACCCTGCCATGACAGAAATTAGAGCGATGCTAGCTAATATGCAAAAGCACATGGAGAGTAGGGATGCACAAATAGATTCCATCTTAGCCCACAATAAAATCATGGACAATCAAATTGCACAACTTTCATCTACCCTACAATCCCGTCAGCAGGGAGCTCTACCGTCACAGCCTATCCATCCTACAGATCATGCTAATGCAATCACTCTAAGGAGCGGTTCCCATTATGATGGACCTCCTATGCCACAGGAAGATGGACCAGTTTCTAATCTAGATTCCTCTACATCAAACGGTAATTCTGCTAGCCCTGCAGGGCTACAAAAAGACACTAACCCTACCAATGTTTCTGTGCAGGGTAAATTGCAGGATAAGGGAGGAGTTGTGCAGAGCCCAGTTATCAAGCTTCCATTCCCTAATAGACAACTGAAGAGTAAGCTTGATAAACAATTCGGTAAGTTTTTAGAGGTCGTGAAAAACCTGCAGGTAACAGTCCCTTTCACTGATTTAATCACTCAAGTACCTGCTTATGCTAAATTCATGAAAGACATTCTGACTAGAAAAAGGGCCTTTAATGAAGTAGAAACTGTAGCTTTCACAGAGGAGTGTAGCGCTTATTTGCAAAATAAATCACCTCCTAAATTAAAGGATCCCGGTAGTTTTTCTATCCCTTGTCACATTGGGAATGTTTTTATTGATAAGGCTTTATGTGATCTGGGTGCTAGTGTCAGTGTCATGCCATCATCTACATGTGCTAAATTAAATATGGGGGAATTGAAAATTACTAATATAACTTTACAAATGGCAGATCGTTCGGTAAAATATCCCTTGGGAATTTTAGAGGACGTACCTGTCAGAGTTGGTAAATTTTTCATTCCAGTTGATTTTGTTGTTTTAGATATGGCAGAGGACACACAAATACCCATTATATTAGGTAGGCCTTTCCTCCACACTGCAGGAGCTATTATTGATGTGAAAAATGGTAAACTGACCCTTTCTGTAGGCGACGATAATGTTACCTTTAATTTAGGGAAGGTTTTGAAAGGGCCTATGTTGGAGGAAAATTGTTGTTATATTGATACAATTGATATAATGGACAATATTTGTGTTGATAGCTTGCCACAGGTTCTTGCTAAGGATCCCTTGGAGGAAGTTCTCTGCGGGAATTTATCCAGCGATAATGCAAGCATTTGGGGTAATGAGGTACAAAATATTGAAAAAGCTCTTTCCTTAGAAGAGTTAAGCCCCAAGGAGACAATGAAGGTAGTAAATTTAGTTCAGGAATCAAAACCTGCAGAGGTCAAGAAACCTGAGCTAAAACCTCTCCCTTCTCATTTAAAATATGTTTTTCTAGATGAGCAGGAACTACACCCCGTGATCATCAGTACTGCACTCACTGACCTACAATCTTCCCAACTTCTAGGGGTTCTCAAAACCCATAAGAAGGCTATAGGGTACAGTATTGATGATCTTAAGGGTATTAGCCCTGATTTTTGTATGCACAGGATTCATCTTGAGGAAAATTATAAGCCCTGCATTCAACCCCAACGAAGATTAAATCCAAACATGCAGGAAGTAGTCAAGAAAGAGGTGATGAAATTACTCGATGCAGGTATCATCTATCCTATTTCTAACTCCAAGTGGGTAAGTCCTGTGCAGGTAGTACCGAAGAAGGGTGGGATGACTGTGATAACCAATGATAAAAATGAATTAATACCCACCAGAACTGTAACAGGGTGGCGTATGTGCATAGACTATCGTAGACTTAATATCGCCACTAAAAAGGATCATTTCCCCCTCCCCTTTATTGATCAAATGCTTGAGAGGTTAGCTAATCACAAATTCTTTTGCTATTTAGACGGGTATTCGGGATTTTTCCAAATTCCGATTCACCCTGAAGATCAGGAAAAGACCACCTTTACATGCCCTTATGGCACTTTTGCATATCGTAGAATGCCTTTTGGTTTATGTAATGCACCTGCTACCTTTCAGCGTTGCATGATGAGCATTTTTTCTGATTTCATAGAGTCTATTATGGAGGTCTTTATGGATGATTTTAGCGTATATGGTTCTTCTTTTGATTCATGTTTAATTAATCTCGCTAAAATTCTGAAAAGATGTGAGGAGTGCAACTTAGTGCTTAATTGGGAGAAATGTCACTTTATGGTGACAGAGGGAGTAGTCCTTGGTCATATTATATCTGATAAGGGCATACAGGTAGATAAAGCTAAAATATCAGTGATTGAGCAATTACCTCCCCCAGTTAATGTCAAGGGAGTTAGAAGCTTCTTGGGTCATGCGGGGTTTTATCGCCGCTTTATCAAAGATTTTTCTAAAATTGCTAAACCACTGACACAGCTTTTGCTCAAGGATGCCCCATTTATTTTTACTGACGAGTGTCTTGAGGCTTTCAACAGGATTAAGCAGGCTTTGATATCGGCACCCATCATATGTGCTCCCGATTGGAACCTCCCTTTCGAGATCATGTGTGATGCAAGTGACTTTGCCCTAGGAGCCGTGCTCGGACAGAGGAAGGATAAGGTTTTGCATGCTATTTATTATGCTAGCAAAACCTTAGATGAAGCCCAAGTCAATTATGCCACCACAGAAAAGGAGTTTCTTGCTGTTATATATGCTTTAGAGAAATTTAGATCATATCTAGTTGGTTCTAAAGTTATTGTTTTTACTGATCATGCAGCATTAAAATATTTGATAGCCAAGGCGGAATCAAAGCCAAGGCTACTCCGTTGGGTTCTCTTGCTCCAAGATTTCAACATTGAAATAAAAGATAAAAAAGGAGCAGAGAACGTAGTGGCAGACCACTTGTCACGTATCAGGTATGATGAGGGTAAGGATTCTTTACCTATAGATGATTCTTTCCCTGACGATAACCTGTATGCAGTTGTAGAGCATCACCCCTGGTACGCCGATTTTGCTAATTATATAGTGGGTGGTACTCTACCTCCTGACTTGTCCTACCAACAGAAGAAGAAATTCCTCTATGATGTTAAACATTATTTTTGGGATGAGCCTTTTTTGTTTCGTGAGTGTGCAGATGGATTATTTCGCAGGTGTGTCCCCGAATGGGAGGTTCACGGCGTCCTTACCAGATGTCATACTTCGCCCTATGGTGGACATCATGGCCCCACTAAAACGGTGGCCAAGATTAATGAGTCAGGCTTCTTTTGGCCTACTATGTTTAAAGACGCTAACACTTTTGTGCAGGCTTGTGACTCTTGCCAGAGGACTGGCAACATTTCGCGGAGGCATGAGATGCCCCAAACTAGCATCCTAGAAGTTGAAATATTCGATGTTTGGGGTATCGATTATATGGGGCCGTTCCCATCTTCCAATGGGAATTGTTACATACTTGTAGCCGTCGATTATGTGTCCAAGTGGGTTGAAGCCATGGCTTCACCAACGAATGATTCCAAGGTAGTCATTAAGCTCTTCAAGAAGATCATATTTCCCAGGTTTGGTGTTCCACGAGCTATTATTAGTGATGGGGGTACCCACTTCCATGAAAGACAATTGGATAACCTCCTCAAGAAGTATGGCGTACATCACAGAACAGGGCTTAGTTACCACCCTCAAACTAGTGGTCAAGTTGAGGTCTCTAATAGGGAAATCAAGGCGATTCTAGAAAAGGTAGTAGCCAAGTCAAGAAAAGATTGGAGTATGAAGCTTGATGACACACTTTGGGCATACCGGACTGCATTTAAAACACCGATCGGTACTTCACCTTATAGATTGGTTTATGGTAAGGCATGTCATCTTCCCGTCGAATTGGAGTACAAAGCTTTTTGGGCGATCAAAGAGCTTAATATGGATTCTACGGCCGCGGGTAAGAAGAGACTCCTTCAACTCAACGAGTTGGATGAGTTTAGATTGTCGGCATATGATAGTGCGCGGATCTACAAGGAGAAGACCAAGAAGTGGAATGACAAGAGGATCCTACCAAGAGAGTTTGCACCGGGCGATAAGGTTCTTCTCTTTAATTCTAGATTGAAGATTTTCCCAGGAAAGTTGAAGTCTAGGTGGTCCGGTCCCTTCACTGTCACAAAGGTAAACAAATTTGGTTCGGTAGAGTTGGTGAATGACAAAGGTGAAGAATTCAAGGTGAACGGCCAAAGGTTGAAAGTGTATCGTGAAGGTGCTACCATCAGAGATGTGGAGGAGACTCTCCTAACTCCACTCTCAACATGAGTTTCAAGGTGGTGAGAAGGTCGTGCGGGACCTAGATAAACCAGCGCTTTGCGGGAGGCAACCCGTATTTCATGCTTTATAGTCTAGATTTCTTTTTTTTTTATTATTATTTTCACCGGTTTTAAGTGTTTTTGTACAGGGATGAATTTCACAGAGTATAAAGACTTAGAGAAATTTTGAAGAAGAAACAGAAGCGGAGGAAACAGGTACTCTCGGGCCCGATCGGGCGACCTTCGCCCGATCGGGCGCGCAAGTGATCCAGAATTCAAGGCCAAATTCGCCCGATCGGGCGACATTGCCCGATCGGGCGCGAAAGTGAGCTAAAAATCGAAGCAAATTCCGCCCGATCGGGCGACCTTCGCCCGATCGGGCGCGCAAGCTTAGTGGATTCAGGTGTTATTTTCGCCCGCTCGGGCGAAGCTTGCCCGATCGGGCAAAATTTTTGGAAAATCGAGTAAAAGAAAAAGAAATGTCGGGCGAAGCTCGCCCGATCGGGCGAGAACAGGGCGAAAAATCGTTCGCGTGCGCGCCCGATCGGGCGGAGTTCGCCCGATCGGGCGCGCAACTTGAATTTTGGAAGATGACATCTTCGCCCGATCGGGAAAGGCACGCCCGATCGGGCGCGCCATCAGGACGACTCTCCATAACTCTCTTTTCTCTTCTTTTTTCCCTCATTTCCTCCTTATTTCTTCTTCTTCATTCACTTTCTCTCTCTAAAACCTCCATTTTCAAACCTTAAACTTTCACTTCAATCTAAGATCCCCTCCAATTCCTCCATCCAAAATAAAATTTTTTTCCATATTTCATCTCCCTTCACCTTCCTCTACATTCTATACTAATTTTCCCCAATTTTCCCTCCATTTTTTCTCAAACCCTAAGAGAGAGAAATCTCAAATTTTCTACTATTTTCAACGACAATGGCCTCCAAGCGTTCAAGAAATCAAAGGGGTGAGAGCTCTAGTGCGGCACAACCAGCAATCAACCCGGACCTTCAAATTCCGGGATGGGAGGAAGTTGTAATCGTTTCAGAGGAGCAACGGGTTCGGATGATCAACCTCATCGATCGTCAGGTAATTTCTACCCGTTTCATACATCATCCTACTTTAGCTAGGCTAGGTCTTGACAAATATGTGGAAAAATTGTTTAAGGGCATAGGCATGAGTGGTTTTTTTCAAATGTGTCACGATACTTATGATTATTTAACATTGGAATTTATATCAAGTTTTAATGTTATCAAAATGAATGCACTTATCACTCACGTCCAATTTCGATTGTTGAACAATAATGTGAGATTAACTTTAAAGGATTTTGGTAAACTGTTTGACTTGAAATCGGACAAGCCTATTGAACCTTCTCAAGACCACACCGCCGTGGTCTATAAGAGGTTAACAGGGGAGGATTTGGTAAACCTCCAACATGCCAAAGGGACGTGGATTCAACACCCCGTCCCCAAACTTTGGCAAAGATTTGCCGGCCTCACTATTTTTGGGAGGCATGAACCGGCAAATGTTCGGAGGGATGAATTGGAATTGTTGGCTTCCTATATAATCCCTAATGCTGAAAAATTAAATTTACCCCATAGGATAGCCAACCATTTTCAAAGGGCGGCCAATGCGGCCGAAGCTAGTAGGTCTAGAGCGCCTATTTACTTTGGAGGGTTAGTGACCCATATAGCTAGGAAGCATTTAGGTTGGAACCCCGATGGCCATAGAAAAGTTGTGGGATCGAACCTAATGGACCTACCTTATTTTGGGAGTTTGAATTGGGTACAACCGGTGGGGAATGATACTTGGTGGATTGTCCACCGACAATCGGGTAGGAGAGACCAAGCGTTTACCTTACCCAACCCCGCCTTGACCAAATTTGAGAGGGGGAAGCCCTCTTATACCTTCGAGATAGATGGTCAAGGTGCGGTTCAACCACCTCACCCCTCACCACAACCTCACCAATCCCCCATTCACCATTCACCTCACTACACACCACCCCCACCTTTCACCTACGGCATGCCTACAATGCCAACTTCCTCGGTCGATTACAATGTCGACCCAAATGCCCCATATGACTTTTCGGCTTTTAGGAGCCAACTAGACCGTATTGAGACGGGGCAAGGAAGGGTAGAGGGCATGATGCAAAACCTAGACTCTAGGTTAAGCACCCTAGATGGGAGGGTTGGTCTTATTGAGAGGAACCTAGGGAGGGGCCTTTACCCCATGTATGATGATTATGCCCGTCGGGGGGCTATTCCTCCCGATTCCCTTACTCCCGATTGGTTCCAATACCCCCAAGGAGGGTATTCTAACCCCGGTGCTTATGGTACTTATGTGGACTACTCTTCGGTCCACAGATATGGGGGTATGGGTGGGAATGTAGAACCTAACTACTATGCCGGTGGTTCGGGGTATGGTGGTGGTGGCTCTAGCCATGGTGGGGCCGGCTCTAGCCACGGTGGAGGGTACTTTAGGATGGATGAGGATGAGGAGTAGGCTACTCTCCCAAGTCAATGAGGGCATTGCTTGATTTGGCTTGGGGGGGGTGTTCTTTATCTCCCTTCGAAATTCTCTTCCTTCTCTCCCTTTATCTGCTTTCTAGTATAGTTTTTTATTGCTTTCTTATTTATGAAAAATACAAAAAAATTGGAAAAACAAAAATCAAAAATACGTTCCAATGAATTATAAATCATGCTTCCCTGTGCCCCATACTTGAGAAAATTATTTTGATTCTTGGTATTTGATGATGAACATTGTGGATTTGTTGGTCATGATTTGAAGTCTAATTGTTTGGATTCCTTAACTTGCGTCAATTTTGTCCAACTACTTGTGAATATAGTGCCTGACTAGTTGATTTGGTTAGGAAGTGTGTGATAGTTCCATAATTCCTGGTATGTCAATGAATTTGAGTATTGATTTGCAACTATGAGTAGTGTTTCATGACTTTATAATATGCACATGAGGAGGACGAAGGCGTTCATTCCTTAGGTAGCCTTCAGAGATATTTAGATACATTTGTTCCCTTCTTGTCACCCATGTTGTTGCTTGTGCCCTTTTATTGTTTATAGCCACATTACAAGCCTTAATTGCCCCATTGGTTACTAGTCCCAAGCTTGGCTTGGGGGAGCTATTAGTGAGTGAGGTGAGGGAGTTTGTGGTGTGCACTTTATTTGCACAATTTGGGTGGGTTTTGAAAAGTAATTTGTTCTTGATCATATTTTTGTTTATATGAGTTTGAAAGTTGTATATATTTGAGAAAATAAAAGTGTGATGAAAAAAAAAGAAGTTCAAAGAAAAAAAAGTGAGAAATATGAAAAAAAAAAAAAAGAAAGTGAACTTCTAAGAAAAAAAAAAGAGAAAAAATGCTTGATGTTCAAATGTTCTAAGTGAAGGGTAATCAAAAGAAAGAAAAAAAAAAGTTGAGTTTCAATGTAAATATTTCAAGTTATGAGTTCAAGGTTTGTTATTCACTCTTGTTCTACACTATCATGTTTTTATGAGTGAATTTGTGAGTGTTGGGATTGTTTTATTGTTTGGATTATATTTGGTTGTTGTTGGAGTTGGTTATGTTGGAGATGTGTATGATCATTACTTTTGATCATGGTTTTATTAGGATTTGGCTCCCTTAATGCATAGCTTTTCTCTCACATAATCCCAAATTTATCCTACCTTTACCCTAGCCTTACATTACAAGCTTAAAAGACCTTCCGACCATGTGCATAGAAGTTATGTGAATGTGAAAGTGTTGTTTTTCAATGCAAGTTATGACTTGACATATTTCGAGTCGACTAGTAGGATGAGCGTTCAATGTTCTTATATACACGAGAGTGTGAGTTGGGAGGGCATTGTTCACATTAAAGGGGTTTGGGTGGAGAGCGATCGAGTACATTCTTTACTCGCCACATAAATGAGAGTCGAGTGTGTGAGCACTAGTCTTGTATTCTATATGCTCTTGTGGTTTGCTCTACTTGACAATTGTTGGGGAGGAAGGGTGATTAGATGAATAAGATTGATTGACGTCGAAGCATGTTTGTTTAATTTTACCTTGAATCGTTGGCTTTTGATTTGTTGATTGGGGTGAAGTAAGTTTTATATGTTCATTGATGAGCTCTTTGCTTAGGGACAAGCAAAGGTTTGGCTTGGGGGAGTTTGATATGTCTATTTTATATAGTATTTTACCCCCGTCCCTCGGTCATAATTAGTATTGTTTTTGGCCTTTTGGGGCCACTTTTATTACTAATATGTGTTTTCTAGTGTTTTCGTAGTTTTGGTTAAGTTTTGCAGGGAATTACACCTTTGGAGTATTTTCCCGGGATTTTTATGAAGCGACTACGAGCATTGGAGGAACACGACCACTTTTGGAGCCCAAGGCTGGCTAGAGCCATCGAGCCGGTGATAAAGGGCTCGGTTATTTGGATCACGAGGCGATTGGACCATGTATTCGAGACCCGGGAGGAAATATGGATTGGGCCGAGAAATCTAGCCCAATCGAAGTCCAAGCCTCGAAGATGAAGACCGGGCCCGATCGGGCAAGCATACGCCCGATCGGGCGGTTGCGCGCATGAAGGCTATCAAGAAAGGCGCGCCCGATCGGGTGAGCGTGAGCTCGATCGGGCGCGGCACTTTAGACTGGGCATAGGAAAAAAGGCGGGCCCGATCGGGCGCCCCTTCGCCCGATCGGGCGCGTGTTTTTCCCAGTGACTGATTTAGTTTAGTTAATTCTTGTTTTAGGGGAAGTATATATAAGTTTTGTACGGATTATTTACGGAGCTGGCTCTTCTTAGACTTTCTCTCTCTACTTAGTATTTTTCTCTCTCTTAAATTCTCTCTAACTCTTGTTCTTAATTCCTTCATTAATTCCATATTTAGTTTGGTACAATTTCTTCCCTTTTTAATTTCAGCTATCTTAATTATTTTCTTGTTTATGTTTTTAATTGTTTATTTGATTGGATTAGTTATGATGATTAGTGAGTAGTTTAATTCAAGGGTTTAAGGGGATCCATAATTAATATGAAGGGATAGCTTGTTATTGTTGATTGTTGATATTGCATGATAATTTCCTATTGAATTGTTTTAACTCTTTGCAATTAGAATATGAATCGAGCAGATGTAATTTGGTTGTGAATGTTTAGCAATATTGAATTGATGAATCGAGCAGATGTTGATTTAATATTAAAGGCTATTTTTAATAGGAACTTAGGTCTAATAAATTGCGAGAGCCTGTTAGATCTATGTTGGTTAATAAATTGCGAGAGCCTGTTAATCATATTATCTATGCATTGTTAATTATTAATTACTTCATTCTATCCCGGAATATTAATTATTGGTGAACCTGTGATCCTAGGTTTCCTTATTATTGATTCTTTTCTCCCTAAACTCATTCTTCGTAATATAGAATTCACATTCAAAATATTAGTTACTTGGATAATTTAGATTATATTAATTAATTAGAATTAAAAAGACCTGTTTCCCTGTGGAGTTCGACCCTACTTCCCTATCTACCTTAGTTAGTGATTTAGGTAATTACTTTTGATTAGGGGATACGACTTTACCCTGTCAAAATATCAAATCAACATATGATAATTTTGTTATTTCTGTGAATATTTATGATTAGAATTATTGAAAATTACCGTGAGTGGCACAAGACCTAACCTAGTACATTGCAATTTCGGAGGTGGAGCACTAGATCTGGCTCTCAAACACTTGGCACGGACCTAACTATTGATCTTAGGGAGGTTCACTGGTCCAAGACCGGACTGGACCGAAGATAAGAATTTTAAAATTCAAGATTGGGAGTACGAATTGGTTTTGGTTGAATTGGTAAAACTATAAAACTGGTCCAACACCTGGACGTTACTAGTTTGGATCGATATTTGATTCTTGTTTAATTAAGTTAATTAGTTGTTAATTATAAAAATATTCACGATAAAGAAACTTATCAAAAGTAATGTTATTTAGGAGAATTTGCAATGAGGAATTCCCATAAAAAAATTGATTCATTCATTAAAGTTGTTCTTTTTCTGTATGTGTACCTTTTTTTTGTAAATAAACTCGCATTTACTATTTTGCCCCTATTAGAGTCCAAGTGGACTCAAGTTATTCAAGTCTTAGAATTCCTATAATAATAATAAAAAGGCTGTTTTGGAAAGTAGGGCACATAAAAAATGAATGGAGTAACTTTTAAACTATATTAATATTTAATTTGGTACCCTTTATTTCCACTTAATATTGTTTTATCTTTTGTCCATCTCTTTCTTCATAAGTAAAATCCTCCCAAATTTTCTTACCCATATTCCTAGAATTTATTTACTTTATTTATAGGTTTCGTCCCTATAGCTACTTGTCCTACAAAGTATATTGGAAAATAAAAAAGAAGACAAGTATTTCTAAAAAGTAAAAAAAAATGGAGGGCTACAGTATAATATTGAAGGGTTAAATACAATAATTAATTCATCATCTTTTCTACAAAATTATTGATGTGGTTTAAAATTTTAGTTACTTAAGTTTACTTCAATGTTGTCAAAATAAAGGATTTAAAACACATGACAAGTAAAATAATAAGGTGTTTAATTGAAAATTGTCAATTTTATTGGTTAAAAAAAATTCATAGTAAGTTTTTTTTTAGGGAAATTCTACATGGTGGCCTCCAGGTTTCAATTTTTCTACGTGGAAGACACACTTTTTTCCAACTTTCTCAAGTGGCATTATGGTTTTGCAAAATTACGTATAGTGTCCTTTTTTGGTTTTATGGCTAACTTTTATAATTAAAATGGTTAACCTAAATTTTTTTTTGTTTAAAAATTAATTAAATTATATATTAAAATAATAAAATAAAATTAAATTAATAAAAAAAAACAGCCCCAACCCACGACCACCTTCCCCACCACCACGTGCACCATCCACAATCCCAACCCCCACACACCGCCGGCGCCTAGAAACCCTTTTTTCCGCGCCGACGACCCCGTCTCCCTACTCACTGAACCCATCACGGCACCACCTGAACCCTATATCCCTAACCCGAAACCCCCCAAATACCCAAACGAAACCCCTTTAAAATCCTCTCTCGCAACTTCAAACCCTGAATCTGGCCCTCCCCTACCCTCTAAACTTCGCCGCCTAGGGTTTTGAGGGTGGGAGAGGGCCGAATTTGGGGTTTAACATGGTGGTGGTGGTGGGGAGTTTATTCAGGTTTTGAATTTGGGGGTTTAAGGTGGTGGGTTTAGTGGGTAGGGGAGGGGGGACAGGTCGCTAGCATCGGCGTGGAAAAAAGGGATTTTGGGCGCCGGCGGTGTGTGGGGTTGGGGTTATGGATGGTGGACGTGGTGGTAGGGAAGGTGGTCGTGGGTTGGGGGTTGTTATTTTTTATTAAATTTCTTTTTTTTTAATTTTTTTTATTTTAAAATATAATTTAATTAATTTTTAAACAAAAAAAAAATTAGGTTAACCATTTTAATTACAAAAGTTAGCCATAAAACCAAAAAAAGGGCACTATACGTAATTTTGCAAAACCATAGTGCCACTTGATAGAGTTGGAAAAAAGTGTGTACGTCTTCCACGTAGAAAAGTTGAAACCTGGAAGCCACCATGTAGAATTTTCCCTTTTTTTTTAATAACTTTTTACCAAAAATAAAAATACGAAATTGTGTTTTACCACCAAAAGTTCTTGTTGGTAGGTGGTAAACAATAATTTTTAGAATTTTTTGGTGGTAAAATAAAAGTTTTAGAACTTTTGGTGGTAAAAAAGATTTTTTTTTTTTTTTTTTTTTTTTTTTTTTTGGTGGTAAAAGTCAAACAAAACCAAAAAGAATATTGGAAAAGTATGCCAACATTAGTAGAGGAAACAGATTTGAACTCGAAACCAAAGAAACCATGAAGTTTTTATGTACACCAATTGTAAGGGTTGTCATTTGTTGGACGGTCAAATTCGAAATATTGAGAGTTACAATAAAATGTTGTACAATTTTCAATCAAATGTTGGAGGGCTAGAATCAACTATTAGAGAGTTAAAGTTAATTATTTTTTTTTTTGAAACCACGTTTAGTACCATTTTATTAATCAATGGACAATTTGTTCATTAGAACGTAAGGGGAAATTACAGGGGGGCAGAAATTCTCCCAAACTTGTTCGACACCAAAAGGTACTAAACTAGCAAGGTGATGAGCAACGTAGGTCCCATCCCTTCGTACATGCGACCACGAAACAAAATCAAAATTAGAACTAACAGAAAAGATATCATCAAGCACTGAATCGAGATCAGAGAAGAATGTAGCAGCCTTTGAAAGACGGATTACAGCACGCTGACAATCGGACTCCATAATCACCATCTTGTATCCATAACGCTGCGCAAGTTTCACCCCAAAATGCAGAGCTTTACATTCAGCTACCTCAGGGGGCCAATAGCCACGAGATCGACGCACTCCAGCAAACAAGACTTCACCTGCTGCATCTCTAGCCACGGCGCCAAGGCCAATCCACCCATCATCCTTTATGGATGCATCACAATTAACTTTAATAAAGTTGGGAGGGAGAGGAAGCCACTTCTTCGAGCTCTTACATTTTTTGCTCTTCACAGCCCCATAAATTCTGGCAGCATAGCTGCCACAATCCTCCACCAAGCGTGCTACTCTATCCTTCACAACTAGGTGTGGTACATCATTATTGTTGAAGACCTTCTGGTTCCTTCAATACCATATGTGCCACAAGAGAGAAACCCCAACAAGACTCTTTTTTACTCCAATCTTCACCCAATCGAGTAAGGTATTTTTGAAATCAAAATTCAGAGAGCAATTACATTCATACCAGAGGTCTTGAACAGCAGGGCAGCTAAATAGAGCATGATGCAGCGTTTCTGGGGTGTCAGGGCACCATGGGCAAGAGTCAGACTCTGTCATATGCCTAAAGCGAAGCAAAGAGCAAGTAGGGAGAGAGTTAGTGCATACACGCCATAAGAAATGTTTCACCTTCGGGATGGTATCCAGACCCCATATAAGCATCCAAGCATGGTGAAAAGCATCAAAATCACACGATTTTCCCAGCATATAAGCTGTCTTCACAGAATAAGTACCATCCATCGAGAAAGCCCATGTTAGCACATCATCAGGACCGCGAGGACTCAAGGGGATAGCCATTATGCACTTGACCACTCTCTCAGGAAAAGAAGCAGCAATGAGTTCATAATTCCAGTCCAAAGTACTCTCATCAATCAGGTCTCTAACCATAGAGACACCATCAATTGCAGGAGATGGTTTTACCCATCCACTATCATCCGCAAGCCAAGGGTCTTCATAAATTTTGATCTTTGAACCGTCACCCACCCTCCAAATAATGCCTTCTTTGACAAGAGATTTTGATCCCCAAATTCCTCGCCATGAATAACTACAATTTAATCCCAGGGAAGATTCTAAAAAATCTGAGTTTGGGTAATACTTACCCTTCATTACACGCCCCAGCAGAGAGTTGGGCTTTGAGATGAGTCTCCACGCCTGTTTTCCTAGTAGTGCCTCATTGAATACAACCAAGTCCCTGAAACCCAGCCCACCCAAGCACTTTGGTCTGCAAAGAGCATCCCAATTGATCCAATGCACTCTCCTTCTGCTATCCGAATTACCCCAAAAAAATTTTGTCGTTAGTGAACGTAAATCATCAATAACACTAGAAGGCAGTTTATAGACTCCCATGAGGTAGGTCGGGATAGCTTGAATAACTGATTTGATGAGAACCTCTTTCCCTGCTCTCGACAACAATTTCTCCTTATAGCCCTGTAGCTTCTTCCAAATTCTGTCTTTCAACGCCGCAAACACCATTCTCTTTGATCTTCCGATTGCAGAGGGAATGCCCAAATACTTGTCATGTTTGTTAACAAGTCGCATTTTCAGTAAATCAACCAACTCTTCTTGTTTCGACATCACCACGCCTTTGCTAAAAGAGACCTCCGATTTTTCATAGTTAATTTTCTGTCCGGAAGCTGCTTCATAAATGTTGAGAATTTCAACTATCTTAGAGCATTCCTCTCGGTTGGCCCTTGCAAATAGAAAACTATCGTCAGCAAAAAAGAGATGAGAGATCTTTGGTCATTTCCGACTGGCACCTGCTCCGTGAACTAATCTGTGATCTGAGGCTTTTTCAATAAGAGCCGAGAAAGCATCTGCAACCATAATAAACAAATATGGAGACAAAGGGTCCCCTTGCCTCAAACCTCTAGGTTAAATCAAGAAGGGTTAAACACGACTATTATAACTTACTAGGTTAGACCTCGTGCTATGGACGGAAATTTTAGTAATTAATTTTAAATTAACATTGTATAAGTAAATTTACATATGTAAATATAATAATGGATTATAAAATAGCCTATTTGCCAAAAAGATATTTTAAAATATACATTTGACTATATTCTGTATTGTGAAAGGATACATGCATAAATCAAATGTTTTATTTATGTAAATAAGAAATTTTGTTTTATACTTAAGTTTATATTAGTTGGAAATAAATATAAGGACGCATCAAATCTTTTATTTATGTACAGAGTGTAAAATTTATTTTTATATATAGAATTAAGGGGACACACCAGGAAATACCACGTGTCATTATTGGTGTGTCTTTTAGTATATAGTATTGATTGATTGATTGCAAAAGTACTCTATTGTGTTTACAACTTAAATCCTTATTCAAAATCGTGTTACTACAAAATATTATTTTGTAAAATTATATTTGAACCATATATTCCTTGTTCAAAGTCATGTTACTACAAGAATGTTATTTTATGAAATTGTATTTGACTCATTTAGAAAGGATACATAGTTTCTAATACTATAATTTATCCTTCATTACCAATTTATATGGAAAAAAAAAAAGTTCATGTGTAAGAGGAAGAAGTGTATATAAGATTATGGGTGGAGATTGACCGCACAACAAAATGTTTATCATTAAATTAATAATAAAAAATATTGGATATTTTTTTCAAAAATAAAAAATGTGGGATATTCACCATGTGAACTATTTGCTCAATTAGCATATATATTATAATTTATTGTATCGTTGTTTTGTGGTCAAAGAAAATAGTTTATGATATAATTTAACCATTTTTTCTACTGAGAAAACCTTAAACTTACCAAAATGCTATTTGATTAAAGTTATTTCTATGATCTCATACCTTTGATCGTTTTAAATAATTGCACTGCCTATAATATCTAATCATTTACTTTATGATTTAATTGTCTCTTAATATCTAATTCCATGGTGTATTTTAGGATAATTACTTATGTCTCTCTACCCCAATGAAGTCCTTGCTTGTGCATCCAAATAATTAATCATATCATCCGTAAAGAATGAATGACATCATATAACTAATTAATCATTTTATCTGATTGATATCATCCAACATATATATAGATTAATATTATCAAACATATAGATTAATGATATCATCCAAACACACACATATATATATTTATAATCATCCAAATAATGTATAACATCAAGTATATTTAGTTTTGATAACCGTTTTCAACATAGTAATCACAATTGTACTCCATGTCTCAAATACACAAGATTTGGTCAACAAATTGGCTATTTTGAGCAAGATTAGCCCTGAGTCTTAAGACTCCACATGAGCCCTAGGTCTTAAGACAATGCGTGACATTAGCAAATCACTTTTAAATTGTCTTAAAACAAGACTTCACAAAATTTATGCATTTATGAAGCAAAGTTTTAACAAAATTCAAGACCCAACTTAAGACTCATTTTAATACTTTATACACTGTATTTTACCTATATACATACACCAAAGCACGCCTTTTTTTTCTGAAAAATATTATCGTTAACAATAATTTGATTTAATTAAATTGAAAAAAAAAGTAAAGTGTAAATTATTTAATTGCAATTCATTGTTGTATTTATTTTTATTGATAAAATTGTTTGCTGTATTTATTCCTTTATTTGCTATATATTTTTTTTTGTTGTATTTTAATATAAAGTAATCTATTATTTCATCAACAAATTTAAATTATTAAACAATGTAAATTTTACGACTATGGAATTGTGTATATATCACAATATTCATGTAATTTCATTGTTATTTATAATTTTGTATCTAGTGCTTTGATATTATTTTTCAGCTATGTTTATGACACTCATTTGATGAGCATTTAGGTTGTTTTTACCTTCTTTTCATAGCTTTGTTTCTTAATAAATGCTTAGTTTTATGCCTTTTCCCTTTAGTTCCTTTTTCTCTCTTGTTTTGTGTTTTTATGGATTTTCTAGTCTTTTCTCCTTTATTTGTTCTCTTTTCGTGGTTATAGGTATTGTACGAGGACTAGTGGAAAAAAATGTCATTTGTAACACCCTATTTGTAACGGGCAGTAATTTGCCCGTTACAATTAACCTATTTGTCACGAGCAATATAACAGTCTATTACATTAAAGTAGTGTAGTAGTACGGAAAATATTATTCGTTACGGGCAAAATGATGCCAGTTACAAAAATTGCATTATTTGTAACTCGCAAATAATTTGTTGTTGGTAACGGACAGTAGTTTCCCGATATAGATACAAATACGTAGTAAGTTAAATGTTATTGTACTGTATAATAAAACCCTAAAACTCAGCCGTCTCTCACTTATTCTCTTTCTCTCTCCTCTCTTTCACTCACTCATTCACTCACTCTCTTTCTATCTCCTCGGTAATCATGAAGATGTTTTCTCTATCACTCCCTTTACCACCTCTCCTTACCTCCATATTCTTTCTCCTCCCTCCATTGTTGAATCTCCATTATTCATGCCTCACTTCACTCTTGCTTCTTGTGTACAATTCTAATGAAGAAGGTGATTCGACAGAGGTTCTGATGTCTTCAATGATATTGCTCCAAAAACTCCCAAGGTAATTTGATCTTTTCTTTTGATTTGCGTTTTTTTTTTTTATTTTTGGTATGTTTTTGCTAGATCTATAGCAATTAGATTCGAATTGATAGAATATTAGGGTTTTATAATTAGATTTTAATATAATTTTTATTTGAATGATTTTTGCTAGTTTATTGCTTTTTTTTTTTCAGATCTATTGTTTTATGTTTGTTTATAGTGAGTTTTTTCAACCTAATTCTCGCTTAATTATCTTTTGATTTGATGACATTTATTTTGATTTTGGATCTTTCTTTGCTAGTTTGAGTTTTTTTGGTTCAGATCTATCGGTTTTATATATTAAATTACACAAATTTTTTAAAAAAACCGGTGTTCATTAATTTAATGAATGGCGGAATTTTTGGACAAGCATCAACTGCCAATTTAGTGGGGTTGGCACGTGCTTCCTAATGATTGCCAAAATAAAGAAAGAAATAGAACCTTTCTCTCTTCATTCATTCACTATAGCTTTCTCTCTCCTCGTTTTTCTCTCTCTAAAAAGCAAGTAATTGGCGATTTTGAGCGTTTTCTCTCTCCTCCATTGTTGATTTTCGAGCTTTTTCTTTCTTCTCTTTCACTGGTGAAGTTGTTATTTGCTTAATTCAGGTTCGTTTACTTATTTTTTTGAGATTTTTGTTAGTTTAAGTTGTTTTGATTCTTCGATTTTTAGGTTTTTTGATTTTGATTTTGTTTTCGATTTTCGTAGTGTTGATTCTGCAATGGTGAAGAAGAAGATTACAAAGAAGGCTGTAGATGCTGAAGAAGGTGTGTTTACTTAAATTTTTCATCATTTTTTTAAAATTTTCAATTGAAATTTCGCTTATATATGTCAAATTAGTAGTGCTTGTTATTTTTTATAGTTTTCAGTTGATTTTTTATGCATATTATGATAATTGAATTTGAATTATGAAGTTATTATGTTTAATTTTGCTTTATTTTATTGTTCATTGTATATAATTGATTCAAAATTTTGCTTATTATTCTTCAAATTTTGTATGTTAGGTTTTAGTCAGAGAATGCTAATTAAACTGATTATTTGTTTAGGTTTTATGTTTTAGTTAGATTATGTGTATAGTAGGCATATTCGCATTGTGTTTGTGCATCTGTGTTTGATTAACATGCATATATGCATTGCTCATTGTGTTTGAGTAATAGACATGTGTGTCATTTATATGTTTTGACAATGTTCACTTTATGATGTTAAAAGGGTGACTTTATGCTGTTAAAAGAG
This sequence comes from Chenopodium album, assembly GCF_948465745.1. NCBI lineage: Eukaryota > Viridiplantae > Streptophyta > Magnoliopsida > Caryophyllales > Amaranthaceae > Chenopodium > Chenopodium album. The sequence continues at coordinate 65,279,745 of NC_137835.1, forward strand.
TCACTATATGTTGTTAAATGATTAACTTTTTCAGTTAAAAGGGTCACTTTTTGCAAAAAAAGGGTCACTTTATGCATATAAAAGGGTCACTTTATGCAAATAAAAGGGTTACTTTATGCTATTAAAAAGGTCACTTTATGCTGTTAAAAGGGTCACTTTGTGATGTTAAAAGGGTCACTTTGTGATGTTAAAAGGGTCACTTTGTGATGTTAAAAGGGTCACTTTATGCTGTGAAAAGAGTCAGTGTATGTTGTTAAATGAATAACTTTTTCAGTTTAAAGGGTCACTTTTTGCAAAAAAAGGGTCACTTTATGCATATAAAAGGGTCACTTTATGCTGTTAAAAATGTCACTTTATGCTGTTAAAAGGGTCACTTTGTGATGTTAAAAGGGTCACTTTGTGATGTTAAAAGGGTCACTTTATGCTGTGAAAAGAGTCAGTGTATGTTGCTAAATGAATAACTTTCAGTTAAAAGGGTCACTTTTTGCATATAAAAGGGTCACTTTATGCTGGTAAAAGGGTCACTTTATGCTGTTAAAAGGGTCACTTTATACTGTTAAAAGGGTCACTTTGTGATGTTAAAAGGGTCACTTTGTGCTGTTAAAAGGGTTACTTTGTGCTGTTAAAAGGGTCACTTTATGCATTTAAAAGTGTCATTTATGCACATTATTCTATATTTTTCCATGAGTAATTTCTGAATTTGTATTTATATTACTTTAATAATTAAATACAGGTGGTTCAATAGGTGGTTATCGTTATAAAAAGCCTACAAAAGGAAAAGGAAAGCCTAAAGAGCCTGCTAAGCCTAAACCAGTACCAAAAAAGACCCAGATAGCTCCTGAGAAGAGCAAAGCAGTATCTAAAAAGGCTGGGAAAATTCCTGAGAGTGACAAACTAGAGTTTGAGAAGGCCAAAATAGTTCCTAAGAAGGCCAAAATTGTACCTAAGAAAGCTAATACAGTGGAAGATTCTGATTATGAAATGCTTTCTGATTCTGAATCTTTTGTGTAAGTATACATATTTTTTTATTACATTTTTAATTATATTTTGTTTTTATTTTATATTGTTTTAGTTACATTTTCTTTCTTTTTTTTTTCTATTTAGGGAGCAAAGAAGAATCATTGCAAGATGTAGACCCTATTCATTGGAAATATTGCTGCAGAACTTTAGTCCTGAGCAAAAACAGGCTGTTGAAGAAATTGGTTTTGGAGGTTTATTACATCTTAAATTGAAAACTCTTAATCGTCAAATGCTACCTTGGCTTGTTGAAAACTTCAATGCTGGTAGCTGTATGTTTACCATCGCTACTGGTAAAGAATTTGTTGTTACTAGAAATGATATATGCGATGTGTTTTGCTTGCCTTTGAGTGATATTTGTGTTCCTGAACTCAATAAAAATTCTGAAGATGAAAGTGTAGATAAACGTATCATTCAGGCATGGAGATCTGATTATGGTCTTTCTGGTAAGCAACCTCTTCATTTGTCAAAATTGGAGTCTAGGATGGTTGATTTGGTTGATGGAGGGGAAGAATTTAAGAGGTGTTTTGTTCTTCAAGCTATGTCTAGCTTTTTAGCTCCTACTACTAATAGGATTGTTTCATTGAAATTGTTGAAAGCTGTTGAAAAAGTTGATGAAATTAAAACTTTTGATTGGTGTTCATATGTTTTAAAAAAGTTAAAGAAGGCTGCTCAGAAGTTTAAGGATGATGAAAATGCTCAAAATGTTAGTGGTTGTTTGCTGGCTTTGCAAATTATGAATTTTCATCGTCTAAATTTTCAAGGTGAAAAGGAAAGTAGTACTCTTCCTTTGATTCAACATTGGACGGATGTAAAGATTAAGAAGCGAGTTAAGTTAGAGATCAAAGCTGGTGGTTATGGGCAGGGACCGTTGGATACTATTACATATCCTGTGTCACAGCTTAATTTTAGGGGAACTGTTTTTAAGCCAGCTCCTACTTTGGGTTATGATAAGGGTCCTTCTACAAGTGGTACCACTGGTCGCATTGTTGCATTTGAGCTTCCAGAAGGTATTATGACCGATGAAGAAATTAAAAAAATTTCAACTGATGTAAGTGTTCTGTTTTCTTATATGTTTAGTTATTATTGCTTTTTGTTTACAAAAGTTACCCTTTTTGTGTACAAAAGTTACCCTTTTTGTGTACAAAAGTTACCCTTTTTTGTGTACAAAAGTTACCCTTTTGTGTACAAAAGTTACCCTTTTGTGTACAAAAGTTACCCTTTTTGTGTACCAAAGTTACCCTTTATTTGCACCGAAGTTACCCTTTATATGCATTAAAGTTATCTTCAATATTAAGTTAAAAGGGTTACTTTATTCATACAAAAGGGTAACTTTTTTCATTTAAAAGGGTCAGTTTATGCATTTAAAAGGGTCACTTTTAGCATATATTTAGATTTCCTACTTATTTTATTATTTTTATTTGTAACATTTTTTTTTTCATTGTTCATATGTTTGTAGGTTGTTCATGAAACGTTTCTTTTGTTTAAAAGAAATATGGATGTTTTATTATTTGTTCAGTCAACTGGTTTTCAAACCTTGAATGATCTGATTACTTCTCGCAGAAGTGTTTCATTATCTTCTGATGATTCTGTTTCAGTTTCTCAAACTGAACTGCTACTCTCTGATCCTCATTATTTGAAGATTTTAGATGGTTTAATTGATGAGTGTAATAAAATGAAGTCTGTACATGATATGTTTTGCGGTTTTTATGAACCTACAGAAGGTAACAAAGATTTTGTTCCTGAAAAAGAACCTGCACAAGGTTTCAATGAAAATATTCCTAAGGATGATGACAATGGTCATGGAAAAATAGTTAATGAAGGCCTTAATGGTTCTGGACCTTCTGCTATCATTCCTGGTCCTACTGAAAATATTCCTGTCGGGCATATTGATCAAAATGAACCTCCTCGACTCAGAGCAAATAAATCTCTATGCTCTCTGGACTGTGGACATGTAGGTGTGCAGGTGCCTTTTGTAACTCTTTTTGTAAAGAGCAATGCTCGGATTTTCAAGAATTTGCCTCAGTTACATTTGGAAATTCTCGATTATTGTTTGCTGAAGGATGTTTCAATGGATAGGAAGTTAAGTGTCCTTTTTTATTATAATTATTTTTTTATCTGTTTTTTTTCTTATATTTTTTTTTTAATGCTGCTCTTATTTTTTATTGTTTTAGTGAGAGCCTTGTTACTTTTGGAATGAACTTTTTAATTCCAAGAGAAGACATGGTGTCCCTTGTTGCTCCACTCAGGATTCGATGGTGCGTTATTGATTGCTTCTCTCTGTATTTGAATGAGAAAGCATGTTTTCAGGCTACTGGTCCTCGAAAATTCTTCTTCGGTGTTAGGCAGAGTGTAAGTTATTTCATTCCTTTTTTTATATCTTAACACATTTACTTTATATATATATTATTGAGATCTTATACTTTAATAGTTTGCATTCTTGCATGTTTGTGACAATATTGGCAAAGGTAACATATCTAGTGCTGTTAAGGATTTGCACGACATATGGGAAGGTTGGGTTAGCTATGAGAATCCAGAATGTAATATAATGGATGCTGATCTGGTATTTTTATTCTAAACTTAATGTAATAAATTTAAAAGAGTTCTCTTTATGATATGCTCTGTTTAAATCTCTTTAATTTTGCTGTTTCAGATCTATTTTCCTGTTCTTATTGAGAATCACTACATTTTGTATGTTATTGATCATACAAAAGAGTTGGTATATTATCTTGACAACATTATCTGGACTGATTCTGCTCTTGTTTATACAAAAGAATTGTGTTCAAAGATGGTATGTTTATGTTTGTTTTTTTTGTTATGTTACTGTTGATTCATTGTTTCCATTTTAACATTTTTGATTTTAATGTATTCTAAACTTTTATATTTTATGTCAGTGTGTTCAAATGGGTGCTTTTCTTGGCAAAAGAAATCATCCAAAGAGTTCTCAGCTACCTTCTTATGGTTTTGAAGTTGTTGAGTTGGAATGGAGAAAAGAAAAAGTTGACAATTTGGACTGTGGGGTCTTTGTCATGTATCACATGCTCCATTTTGTTGGCGAATCGTTCAAATTAAATGATCTCAAAACAATAATTGTCTATATAGTTTCTGTAGTTCTTTCCTTTCTAATGCTTTTATTTATTACATATTGATAATTTTTTTTTTTTGCTGTTTTGAGATTAATGGAAGGAAATTTTTACGAGGAGAGATCTGTACCACACTGGTACTGTGTGATTTGAATGAATCTAGGAACGATGTGTTGTCAGAATTACACAAGTTCAATGAGAAGAAGAAAGATCCTGCTTATGTCAATGGAATTGAAGAAAGATTAAAGGCTGCAATTGCTACAAAGAAGAAGAGAGAAACAGAAGAAAGAAAAATGGCAGCAGAAGCAGAAGCAAAGGCAGAGGGAGAAGAGGAAAAGAACAAAGGAAAAAGGGCAAAAAAGCAGGCAAAAAAGTTTACTCCTTCTAAATAGTGAAATAATTGATAGTTGTTAGCTGATTAGTTCAGGGGGTTTTTTTAACAATGAAAAAACTTAATGTATGTGCATACATTAAGTTTAATGATGTAATTAAACTTAGTTTAAAGTCTTTAGTTGTTTTTGGAATACTGATGTATGTGAATACATATAGTAATTAAAAGGTTTATTTTTATGTTTTTTATGGGGTAACTTTTATGCAGAAAAGGGTAACTTTTATTTATAGAAAGGGTAACTTTTATTTATAGAAAGGGAAACTTTTAAGCAAGAAAAAGGTAGATTTTATTGTTAGAAATGGTAATTTTAGCTATGAAAAGGGTCACTTTTATTTAAAAAAAGGGTCACTTCTATTCATGAAAAGGGTAACTTTTTTCTGTAAAATAAAAGGATCAGGGGTTTTATGCATGAAAAGGATAACTTTTAGTGATAAAAAGGGTAACTTTTATTAACAGAAAGGGTAACTATTACCAAAGAAAAGGTTGATTTAGTGGATAGAAAGGATAACTTTTATGCATGAAAAGGGTCACTTTCATGCATAAAAAGGTTTACTTTGTAGCATAAAAAGGGTTACTTTTGTGGGTAGAAATAATAAGTTTATACATGATAATGTATACTTTTGTGGGTAGATAGTGTAACTTTTATGCATGAAAAGGGTAACTTTTATTGATAAAAGGGTTAACTTTTATTAACAGAAAGGGTAACTATTGCCAAAGAAAAGGTTGATTTAGTGGATAGAAAGGATAACTTTTATGCATGAAAAGGGTCACTTTTATGCATGAAAAGGGTTACTTTTATACGTTAAAAGGGTAACATAAGTTGATGTGTTCCAATAATTAAACATGTGCTAATAAAAGTGTCAATCACATTTTCATTAAACTAGTCATAGAGTAAAAAAACAAAAGAAAAATAGTTTAACAATACAAGGTATATTAATTTCGAAAAAAAAAATGTTCTAAAAAAGATCTTAAAAGAGTTGTAAGTTAGGTGTCTTTGATCCAAATTCTGAATTTGGAGGTGGCAGTGCTGGTTTTCTTTTTCTCTTGCTTTTTTCAAGTCCTCCTTTTGCTCTCTTGCTTCTTCCTTTGGTTACAGCCCTTTTAGGATCAAGAATTATTGGTACACATGTGCTTGTACTCGATGCTGAAGAAGCGTCAGTATTGCTTTGAGTGCTGTCTGCCACATCAGGAATGTTAGAAGCAGCTTCTGCACTTTCTTTCTGAGCAGCACTAGCAAGTAAGTCTTCCACCATTTTAAGACTGTTTCTGAAGCTTTCTTCCATAAATGCTCTTGTCTCTTCATTTTCTTGACTTTTTAAGATTAGATTGTAGTATTTCCTCATCATTGTTTGCCTCCATGGAATATATTGCTGTTTAGGATCCTGATTCTTCAACCTATCCCATGCCTCTGTTTTTGCAAACTTAGTCCATCTTTTTGAAACATACTTGTCTGGTATTCTTGTTACTGAATGCAAATGTAGAATTCTGATGCAATGATAACATAACCATCCAGATGCTTCAAAGTTTTTGCAAGTACACCATACAGTTTGGCTCTCATGTATATAGTTTACTTGATGTGCAGACCATGGCTTGTCTTCTAGTGTTACTTGATAAAGTAGGCATTCTTCATTACTGCCTAACATCTGAACAGTTGTTGCCATAGAGTATCCAAACTCCTCTTCAAAATTTCTAAAGAGTGATAAAGTGAAAACATGTACATCAAAATCATGTAGCTTCATTTAAATTGCCATATATTAGGTGTAATTTATGTACTTGTCAGTTAACTTTTTACCTGTGCAGCATGCTTTAGCATTCCAGATAGAGGCAATGAACTGAATGCTATTGACTTGCTACAGGTAAACTCATCATATTTCTCTGTGCTTCTCCAACGATTAGTTGTCTTCTTAAATATGGTATAAAATTCTGTCAAAGTAGTTGCTTTACTTGCTCTGAATCCTATGGCATGATTAGTGCTTTCACTCCTTTGTGACGATAAGATCCCTGCTGAAAAGAAATCTCTACTAAGGGCAGGACACCATTTGTCTTTCAACTCATACACTCTTTTGTACCAAGAGTGTTCTGTCAACTCATATTTCTGCAACATTGCTTGCCACTTTGCTTCGAATTCTTGTTCTGTCACACACATATTTAAGCACTGGTTGAATGCAAATTTGAATTCTTTGTCTTTTTTAAGAGCTCCAAATCTGGTTATGGCATTTTGCTCCAAATTCCATATACAAAGTATATGCCTTGTATTAGGAATCACCTGCATTGAAAATAAAGGGGTCACTTTATGTTGTTAAAAGGGTTACTTTATGCACCAAAAAGGGTAACTTTATGCAGCTAAAAGGGTAACTTTATGTGAAAAAGGAAAACTTTATTGTCATAGCTCAAATCTGTAAGATGTCAATATAAATCTTTTACCTCCAGTATTGCATTTGCCATTGCTTGGTCCTGGTCAGTGAATATTGAAGTTGGTTTTATATCCTCCATAGCTTTGAAGAAGGTTTGTAGTAACCACACAAATGAATATGTCGTTTCATCCCCAATAAAAGCACAAGCAAACATACAATTATGCCAGTGGTTATTTATGCCAACAAATGGAGCACATATAAGATTATATCTGTTGGTTCTGTATGTTGTATCAAAGACAAGAACATCTCCATATATCCTATAGTCTTCTAGCATCATTGAATCTCTCCAAAAGATATTGCAAATTCTTGCTTCTTTGTCAAACTTCACTCTAAAAAAGAAGTTTGGATCCTCTGATTGTTCCTGACTTAAAATGTTCACTAAAGTTTGAGCATCTCCAGCCTCAATTTGTTCCATTCTTAACCTTGAGCAGAAATTCAGGTGATCTACAACACTATGGCCTACATTCTGTTCTCCTCCAGCCTCTGTAGCCATGTAATTGTAAGTGTCCATTGTAGTTAGACCTGAAGATTTCATTGTTTTGATTGCTACAACTTTTTCCTCTGTCATTTTTCTTTCAGAACGATGCAAATAATGCCACTGTGGCTTTGTTAGCTCGTGGTTATGCTGAATAACATGAGCCACCACCTCAAACTGTCCTTCTTTATTCACTTTTGCTCTTATGCATGCCTTGCAATTTGATCTTGTAATGGATACTTGTCTTGGCTTTCTTGTTTTTACATTTACATCCTCTTCATCAACCATTTCAACTAACTTTGTTTTCTTCTGACCTGAATGTCTCTTTCCCTCAGCAGAACACACATAGTTTTTCTCAGTTACTATTTTTGTGTGTTGTTTGAATCTAGTTGTATGTTTTCTTATTGAAAACCCCAGTATAGCAGCATGTTTTTCATACAATTCCAAAATTTCTTCAAAAGTTTCTCTTACCACACCAACAAATGATCCTCTAAGATCTAAACCAGAAGCATCAATTGGATTTGTATCTGTTATTTAATACAAACAAATCAGATTATAACCACAGACAGCATAAAAAAAAGGGTAACATTCGTTTGAAAATAGGGTAACTTTTATGCATGAAAAAGGTAACATTTAGGCATTCAAAAGGTTACTTTTTGCATACAATCTGAATTTTCAGCATACAATCTGAGTGTAACATTTGAGCATAAATAGGGTCACTTTTAAGCATGAAAAGAGTAACATTTAGGCATTCAAAGGGTTACTTTTTGCATACAATATGAATTTTCAGCATACAATCTGAGTGTAACATTTGTGCATAAATAGGGTCACTTTTAAGAATGAAAAGGGTAACATTTAGGCATTCAAAGGATTACTTTTTGCATGCAATCTAAAAAGTTCTGCATTCAATCTGATGGTAACATTTAGGCATAAGTATGGTCACGTGTATGCATGAAAAGGGTAACAATTATGTATTCAAAGGGTTACTTTTTGCATACAATCTCAAAAATTCATAGAAATTACCTTCAGTTGCATTTGATTTGGTTGTTTGTTCTGAATTTGAATCAATTGATTTATCAGGAACCACTTGATTTTCTGCATTGTGAATTGCTTCATCTGCATTGCCTGGATTGTTGAATATTGGTACGAATTCATCTCCAAAACAATTAGTTTCTTCTTCTTCTATAATCGATCGATTTAAATCGATTTCAAATTCAGTCTCAATTTGCCTCTGTTTTTGTAGAAATTTGTGAATGAGATTGCTGCAATTTGTTGTATCGAAAGTCGAATTCTCCATTGATGATCGAATTCTGCAATTTGTAAGTTTTCTCACTTTCTTTGTCCTTAATTGATGATCGAATTCTTCTATTTGTGCGTTTTCTCACCTTTTTTCTCCTCGATTTATGATCGTTTTCTGCAATTTTTGCGATTTCTCACTTTCTCTCTCCTCAATGGATGATTGATAGCTGCGTTTTCTCACTTTCTCTCTCCTCCATTGTTGTTCTGCGTTTTTTTGATTTTTAGGTATGAAATTCTGCGATTTTGAAATTCTGCGATTTTTTTTTTTAAAAAAAGCACGTGCGAAAAACCCGATGTACAGTAAAAATACTGTACACCGGGTACATGCAAATGGGACGCATTAAATTATAATCAATTAGTCTCGTTTCATTGATTCAAATGACTTTTTTAGCATGATTTATGTACGATCTTTGGATTAAAGCTGCTATCGATAAATTTCAACATGATATACTAGCATGTCTTCGACCCATAGACTCAGATCTTGTATGTTATAAGTTTAAATTATATAATTATTTTTATTTATCATAATTTATATTCAATTTGTTTTATATCTCTAAATTATATGGTTATTTTTATTTTTCATGATTTGATTAGAGCATTATTATCGTTCTGATGCTCAAATTGATGTTCATCCTGCGTTTATTGAGTTTTTGGCTGGAATTTTCATTAATTTAATTTTGCTGTTATTCGACTAGTTTCAAAAATTTTAGATTGAATTTGTGAAGTTTATTTAGCGAGAAGTTTTGCGAAATAGAGATATTTGAGGAAATTTTTGGTACGGAAAATGTTTGAAATTTTGAATTTGAATGAATTTGATGTTTATGCGCTTTTGTAACTCTGAAAGAACTATTAATTGAATTTTTGAAAATCTTCGTTGCCAAATTATTAGAAGTTGGAATTGCAACATTTTTAGATAATTTTTTGAATTGGAAAATCTGTGGTCAAATATTTAATTTCCTACCTCTATGAATTCATCATTCTGTTTGAATATTATACTGCTTTGTGACACATGTTATCACTGAATGATCGAAGATAAATGAAATTTAGATAACTCAAATCTTGAGAAGAAGAAAAAAAAAGTGCGTAAATGATGAAAATGTAAGTAGGCTGGTGTAGACACCTAAAAATGTCTCCCCAAAACCAAACCCGATGATGAACAATCTTTCACCGCCATTATCAGTTGGGTTCAGTATTTAATCCCGAGAGTGCTTAAAAAATCGCATTTAATTAAATTCAGTTTTTAATAGTCCATGGATCAGTCTTGATGTTTAGTCAAAGCATAGTTTATTTTTAATTTTGGGCCAAACCTTTTTATTTATTAATTTATTTATTTATTTATTATTTTGGCCCAATTAATAAATAATAATGAATTAGAAATGACCCGAAATTATCAATCGGCACTTAAAAAGGCTGAATGAAATTAGGGCAAAAATGTATTTAGACGGAAAAATGGACTCAAAGTCTGCCGCGTCACGGTAAAATGCACCGCCTCACGGGGAACACTGCCGCGCCATGGTGTAATTTCCCAAGACACGATGCCTGTGCTGTGATACGGGACACTCCCGTGTCTTTTTCGCTTAATCCCTTGATGCGTTTTACCTCCCGTAGGTCAGATTTTTCCCGTTTCACACAAAAATATCCCGCGTCACACTAATGTCCACCGTGTCACGGCGGTTTTTGCCGTGTTGCGGTATATTTTGCCGTGTTGCGGCAGTGTTTTTAGAGTTTTTATCCATTTTAGGGTTCCGTGTGTTCTCTCTACTCATTTTCCCTATAAATACCCCCTCATTTCTGATGTATGGGGCATCAATTATCTCTCTTCTTCTCTCTTCTATGCTCTAGCCTAAACACTAGGCTACCCTTCTTTCAAAATTCCGTCCTTAAGCACTCCAAGGAGTCCGTACTTTACTCTAGGTTCAGTCCTTAAACCAAGGCGTGAAAGGTAGAACTGTTTGAGGGTTTGACCCCAAATCAACTCTATTTAATTTAATTTAATTGTTTTATTATTTTTCCTTGAAGTTACTAACTCGTTTATTATTTTATAGTTCCAAGCAAACAAAATCAAAGTAAGAATTATGTTTCTTTTATTTCTATTATTTTTCTAACGATTTTATATTGTTGGATTTATTGTTAAATTGCTTTCAATATTAATATTTTTTCTATTATTTATTATGATCACCATATTGCATGTTTAAAGGGAATATGTAATTGAAAATCACACCTAATAAGATAATTTGGAAGACCTGTTTAGGTTCATTTTTAATCTTGTTATTAAATCAAGTGATCACGATATTTTAGGATTAGATGTTACATTAATATTATACCAATTTAGCCTAATAATAGTTTGGAGCAAATTGAATATTTTGTTTGTATGCCTTTGAGATCGCAGAAATACTTTTCGCTGTAAGAATCGAGTAGAGGCCAATACGGGCGAATGTGACTCCATGACTTACTTTGTACCATCATCTCCGATCCTCCTTTCGTGGTTCCGATCCATATGGAGTTAGTAATCTCATGGATTATGAATGAAGTGTAACCTTCACGGGTCAATCGTTGTGTCATATTGTTTTCGCTTTATCGTGGTTGCCTTTTATGATCCGTGAACGCTTTATAAGTTCCTTAAAAACTTGTTGGCGGCTTCAAACGTATTCACAACATGCTAAACGTAGACGCACTTCAAACGACGCCTACAGCTTGCCATTTTGGAGATAAGATCAGTACATATAATACTGAAAATCGGTCTTTCAATTGATATAAACAACTATATATTTAATTTCTTACCAATTCTGTTCGAAGTTTGCAATATCTGCATGAACTTGTTGATGCACCAATCATACACAAGGATATCAAGTCAAACATCCTTCTTCAAGCTCTTTGGTGACACTGATCAGAAGGTTTATGTTACCACCCAAGTCAAAGGAACAATGGTAAGTTTTGAATCCTCTTAATCTTCTTTCTTATGAAATTTTTTTATGGCTGCCTTCCTATTAAATTATTCGAAGTACTTTCTACCATGTCTATAAGCATGCATAGTCGGTGTTTATAAACCTAAGACATTAGATGGCATTAATAATTAGGATCTCATTCCACTTTGGTCTTACCAACTGGTTTGACCAAGGATCCTAATGAACTTGATATTTTGGTTGGATTTTGTGACATTGTTTTGCGACCTTGAATGTTGTGCGTGTAAAATTCTGGCTGCTGGCTTCATTAAAGAGTTTCTATTTTTAATGTCAGCTTAATTATAGTCGCTGCATGTTCTTATGGTTTAATCTTTATGGGTTTTTATTTTTTCTTAGTTCTTCTAGATTGAATAAGGCATGGTTGGTAAGCATTAATTGGTTCTGATTGTTTAGTGTTTCATTTCCCCTAAATGATTTTGGTGAGAAATTTTCTGTTTTGTTGAGACTTGTTGCAAATTGATTACATGGACAGAAATCTCTTAAATTTATTACTTGTTTTGTTTTCACAGGCTTGCTTCTCCGAGAAATCAAAGCTGTTGCTAGTTCCATTGCTAATATAAACATTATTATATCATGATGGTGGTTTATGTGAGTCATTTGCTAAGGACTTGAAGTTGGCTGAATTAAAACTAGAAAAGAAACTAAAATACACTGAATAAGACTGAAGGATAGTCGGTTTTGGCTGAATTAAAACGTTGGAGCTTATTGTTCTTCTCTTACAATTTTTGTAAAGTTGATATCGTACTTTAGTTGATCACTTTTATTTCTTTTTATGATTTTATATGGAACCGTTTGTTGGATATAATTATTTTATATTTCATTTTATAAACTTTAATGTTAAATGCAGGAGAACATGATACCCATACAAGGCTACAAGAGGAATCGACACAACCCCAATGTAGGTGAAGGTGTATACCGCATATTAATTAGGAAGAAGTACTCTGAAATAAAGATGCACACTCGTTTAATAAAGCTAGAACGACCCCCAAAATGAACCAGATCAAGAAGAGCTCTACATAGAGCATAATAATGATAGATTTGATAAAGTATTGAGCTTTTATCTTTTAATGTGTTCAAATTTACGGTGATTGGTTTGATTAGTTTGTGATTGGGATGAAGATGATTGTAGTATAAACAATCAGTCACTCAGTCATTTTTTGATTTCCCTGTAAAAGAAGATACACTCAGCCACCCACCATTATAACAGAGATTGTGTATTGATGGTCTGGTAATACTGGTATGCATTGAGGATTTGTACAAAAATCTTAAAATTTCACATTTACCTTTCCTTAAACGTGATATATTAAGCTTAGCTTCTTATGTAAAGGTAGAATGACATATGTGGATTTCGTGACATAAGTAATATTGATTAATTGCACGAAATAATATTCAACCAACATGGAATAAACAGGTTTAGGGTTAACCTATTGATTGCATGTTATTCAAGAAGCACACATGAATACGAGAAGAATAAAGTAGAGGCCTATTTTTAGGGCAAGTTTAATCTCTTTTAGGTTGGATTTGTACCTTCATCCCCGAACTTTCAGTCATGGTTCCAGACCTATTGGAAATAACGATCTCCTGGATCGTTAAGGGGTGTAACCTTCACCCTATGAACGATTTACAAGTTCCTAAAACTTGTTCGCGACTCTTTTACTCTAGCTTCCTTCCCTTTGGACGCCACCATTCTTAAGTGTATGATCACAGTGGGGATCAAGTGTGGGATGACTTGAAATATTCCCTACAACTTTTTGGCGGCTCCACTGGGGAGGATTTCTATTTTAATTCATAAAATTTATTTTGGAAATGATTTAGAATGAGTGGATGAGACTCGAAAAGTTCTAAGTATTTTATGTGCGTAATTTTATTGACATTATTGGCATAAGCATAAAGAGGTTCTCATTGGAAAGACCATCTGTAATGATTCAAAAACATAGGATTTTTACATGTAGGAATTTAGGGAAATATCTTTCACAATTAAAATCGAAATAATGCTACGAAAAAAAACTGGAAAATTCAATAACAGAAAGTTGCCGAGGCATGTAGGAATTAGCCCTGAGAAAATAGCGTCAGCGCTAAACGATGGCGCTGTCTCCTGACGACAAGCTTGTTGTCTGGCGACGACGCTATTTTCTCACGCCAAATTCTTCCACTACCGAGCCAAAAATCTACCTTCTTGTAGCGACTAGTTTTCTAGTACTGTTTTCTCGGTTTTACTTCCTGATTGAGTTTTTCTGAACGCTCCTGGCAACGAAGGGTACATCCGAGATTGTTGAATTCACCAAACCATGGAAGCGAGTTTAACTCGCGGGGTCCCATCCACACGCGCCAACCCTTCCAAAGGTAAGGCTTCCGCAGGGTGCATCCGGACTCATAACTATGGACCCTCTTTGACTAACCCATATCCTGAACTTTAGAGAACTAGAGCCATGGTTAGGTTACAAACTCATTGCATCATATCGTGACTATGTGACTACTTGTACATTATTTGTTGTGCATATGTTATATGTGTTTCTCTTAGTCGTTTGTTTAACTTGTGAATGAGTTAAATAAATTAATTAATGACTAAAGGACTTTGCTAATTTAATTAATTAATTATTGAAGTCTAATAATTGGTCAAACTGGACTTAGTACGACTTTTAGGCTTGTCCCTTTTAAGCAAAAATAATGGAAACAGTCCCAGATTGATGTTCCAGTAATGGCGCAGAGATTTGGACTATGGCGCCACGCGCTAGAGTCCGGCGCCAGGCGACGATCTTGTCGTCTGGCGCTGACCTTTAGCGTCTGGCGACAGTTCTGTCGTCTAATGACAGCCTGACCCTGTATTTTTTGCTCGAGTCTTCACGACGAGTAAGTCTAATAATTTATCTAGAACAGTTTAATCGATTTATTAATGGCAATAATCATGTTCAGCCCTTAATTAAGTCTAGGCACATAGTCCCATGGTCTCACACAAGAGTTAAAGTATGTCACTCACATTCACTATTAAAGAACACACATAATATGTCACCTTTTGACCATGTCTAGAGAGTCTTCTATGCGCGTATTTTCCGTCATTTTTTTAGGGGGGTAAGTCGGACATTAATCCTCCAATTAAACCATACTTGTTTAAACCCTTACTTGATCCTTCAAAAATACACCCTATTTTTGCTTTTTTATTTTTCAAAAATCAATAAAGTCAAAGTCAAATTCGAGTCAAGTCATTAAAACAAATAAAATGGTTTAATTTACAGCACTTGGTCAAGAAAAGAAGGGCGGCTAATCAAAGACAATAAATTCGTTCAAATACTCCTTTTGACAAACCCATTACTCGGAAAAGAAAAGCTAAGAAGATCATGGCGTCTCAAGAAGAAGTTAATAAACTCAAGAAGGATGTGGCCAACCTAACTGAATTGATGAAGAGTATGGCTCTCCAAATCAATGAGCCTGTGAGGCAACAACAAATGGAGCTCATGCAAGAAAGCTTGAGCAAAATATCCAATGACTACAGATTCTAGGGCATTAGCTCACAAGGGGTCTTGGTGGACAAGGAACTTCTTCCGCAGAAGTTCAATGCCAGTGACATCCCTAAGTTCAAGGCAACCAATAATCCTTATTTTCACTTAAGGGCATTTGAGACAATAATGAATATTAAGGGGGTAGATAAGAAATTTTTTCATACATTATTTTCTTAATCACTTGAAACTGTGTGTCAACAATGGTTCTTTTCCCTTGAAAAATAGAAAACCTCTACTTGGGATGCCATTGTAAGCGCTTTTATTGATAGGTACAAGTGTAATATTCAAGTTGAAACTGATCATAGAGAACTTGAGATACTTAAACAAAAAGAGAATGAAGGTTTTGCTTCTTTCTTTAATAAGTGGAGGGAAACCTCTGCTAAGATGATTGAGGTACCTACTAAAAAGGAATTTGTGAGATTGTTCATAAAGAATCTCTAGGAAAAATATTCTAAACATCTCAAATATCAAAGCAACTTGAACACCTTTAAGGTCGTCTATGACATTGGAATTAATATTGAAGACGACCTTGCAAAGCAAAAAGCTGCTAACTCTAACTCCAATAGTGGTTGGAAAGGAAAGAAGAACGAAAATCCTTCTTCTTCCAAAACTACCCACTCAAACAATGTTAGCACCTTTAATCTGAATGAAGTCCTCACTATGAACAATCAAGGACAAAAGAAACCATTTAGGAGAAACTTTACTCCTATTGGTATGAGTTACGATACTGCATTTGGCCGTCTTCATGCAAAAGGTCTTATAACTCCCATTGGACCATTTGGGGATCCACCAGTCGAAAAGAGAACGGCTAATTGGAACCCCAATGCACATTTCAAGTACCATCAAGGCAGGAGCCACCTTACTGAGAACTGTTGGAAGCTAAAAAAAGATATCCAAGACTTGATCGATAACAATAAACTCCCAGTGGCTCCTGCAAGCAAGAAGCCAAGCATCAACAGTGCACCACTTTTTGACTCCTTGGCCATCTCTGATGAGGAGAATTCTGTTGATCCCTCATCTTTGATTAAACTAGTCGAAGAAACTCATGCCCTTAAAAGGAAGAAGAAATATTCTTCAACGCCATGAGTGAACCGTCCTCAATTCAACAACTGCCCACCAAAGAAGATATATTACTCCTTGTATATTCGGTGGAGAAATTCGTAGGCATATGTAGAAGATTTCTTGAACGCACAGAACATAAACGAAATAAACATGTCAACAAAGAGGTAACACCAACTACAAAGAAACCATTCTCTCTTCAAGTATTTGTAACACCCAAAAGGAGCAATAGGCCCTACACTCCAATTGGGACCACCTATGCGAATATGTTCAAAATGCTCTCTGAGAGTGGCAAGATTAAACCTCTCGAACCGAGACCATTTTGAAACTCTAAAGAGGGCGGATAGGTTCTACTGTCCATATCATCAGTCAGGGGGACACACAATAGAACAGAATTTAATATTTAAAGATTTAATTCAGATACTAATTGATGACAAAAAGATAGTCCAAATTCCACAAGAGAAAGATGTTACCATTAATGGAGTTTAGGATAGTGACGATGAGGATGTCTACCTCAAGGATATGGAAGAGACTCCACTCTACAAAATTTATCATGTGGACGACATTTGGGATGAAGAAGATTCACCCATAGATGTTCTCATAAGATTCGGGAGAATGCAACCTCCCATTACTGTGCAACAAGCGATCCCTACTACTCAGCAAGTTCGCAAACCTATCATAGAAGACAACGATGTTGTCAAGCAATTAAAGAAGACTAAAGTTGATATGAATGTATGAAAACTCTTAGCTACATCCCATCAACATTGGTTGGCAGTGATGAATGCTTTGGACAAAATAGGGATAGATTCTGAAACCACTCCTTAGGGTTTAGCTAACTTTCTGACGAGTGATCTTCCTAGTCCTTTAAATTTGATCACCTTTTCTGACAAAGACTTACCTCTAGAGGGCGATAAACATAACAAAGCATTAAATCTCACAGTAATCTGCAAGAGAATGATTGTCCCAGTGACTCTTGTAGACAATGGATCAGCAATCAATGTCTGTCCACTCTGAACTGCGAGGATGTTAGGGATAAAAGATGAAGACTTATCTCCGTCTACGCAAGGAATAAGAGCCTATGACAACACTCGCCGCCAAGCTCTTGGGACCATAACCATGAATGTAACGGCAGGAGTCATAGAACATGCCACTACTTTCAAGTGGTAGAGATTAAAGCCTCTTTCAACCTATTGTTGGGACGCCCTTGGCTTCACGACCTAAAGGTCATCCCTTCATCCCTTTATCATCAAGTGAAGGTTATAGTTGGAGGAATCCTTGTCACAATTGATGCTTCACCAATGAGAATCAAGGCTATTTAAAATCCCATCATAAACGTAGAGCATGATGAAGATGACGAAGACTTATGGGGTATTAACGAAGAGGTCTCCTTAATTGAGGAAGATGAAAGGATCCCTCTTCACTATGACCTCCACTCTAAATTGACAGTAAATGCTATCCTCGAGAAACAGGGACACTTTCCTGGAATGACCCTCGGAAAGAAGAAAGAGATAGCAAAGAAAAATGGGACTACCTGGCCTCCCTAAATAGGACACTTTTGGACTTGGTTTTGAACCGACTCCAGAAGATCTTAAGTGAGCCCGGGAAAAAGCAAATGTGCGTAGGAATGCTCGTACCCGAAAGAAAGCAATCCCAATGGACCATTATCCTCTTACTCTAAATGGGCAATTCATAAAAGCGGGAGAGGATTATCCAAGCTATGAATTTCCTAAACCCTTTGTCAAGAATGGGATAAGACAACCTGGGTTTGAAATATTTCTGGATTGCAACTTTCTAGATGATGTCCCAACTCCCCTCCATAAGGAAAAAACACCCCCATGCTTTGAATTTAATGTCATGGGACTCCTCTTTGGGTATGAAAAGAATGAGCCAATGCATATTGAAGACAACTCCTTACTCATTTAAAAAGTATTACAGAGTGATGACTTTGATCCTTCCAAATTTATCACTCCAACAGAGGGTCTAGTTCAAGGATGGCGAAAGACCGTGAAGGTGACTACTCCAAGCAGAAGAAAGATTTCCATAACAACCGGGAAAGGACCAATGTTCGATGAATCGTCTAAGTCAGAGTCTTCCCCTATCGAGTCTTCTAAAGTCTTTAGTTGTAGCACCCTCTCCTAGTTCTTATTCTTTAGCATCTTCTCCTAGAATAGTTAATAATCAAGTCCCAACGGACATAACCTTATTTGATGTAATGGTTTCCGAATTCAATTATATGTCTTATTTCGCTTACTCCTCGTGTCATTCTTTAACTCAAGATGATGAGCATTGTTTAACTAACAATGAAAGTGACAAAGAATTAATTAAAGCAATGGAAACACTTGAAAGTAAAACACCGGTAATTGAGGATACTGAAACGGTTGACATCTTAAAAGATCCAACTATTAAAAGAGAAGTTAAAATCAGACTAACACTTAATAAAGATGAAAGAACCGATTTTATTAATCTATTAAAAGAATTTATCGATGTATTCGCTTGGTCATATGAAGATATGCCAGGCATTAATAGAGAAATAGCTCAACACACAATTCCACTAATTCCGAGAATGAAACCTGTAAAACAAAAGTCACGTCGAATGAAACCCGATGTAGCTCTTAAAATAAAAGAAGAAGTACAAAAACAAATAACAGCAGGTTTTATCAGGATATCCAAATACCCCGAATGGGTTGCAAACGTAGTCCCAGTTTCGAAGAAGGATGGAAGGGTACGAATGTGTGTCGACTATCGATATCTAAATAAGGCAAGTCCAAAGGACGACTTCCCTTTACCACACATCGATATTCTAGTAGATAACATAGCAAACCACGCACTTCTCTCATTTATGGATGGATACGCAGGGTACAATCAGATCCTCATGGAAAAAAAATGGAGAAGACAACGTTCATAACACCTTGGGGCACTTACTGTTACACGGTAATGACATTCGGGTTGAAAAACGCGAGTGTCACTTACCAACGAGCAGCAACTTATTTACTCCATGACATGATGCACAAGGAAGTCGAAGTCTATGTAAACGACATGATTGTGAAATCAAAGGATCTCGTAGGGAATTTGGTATCTCTGAGAAAATTCTTTGAAAGATTAAGGAAATATAACATGAGGTTGAACCCATCCAAATGTGCTTTTGGAGTCACATCAGGAAAACTCTTGGGATATGTCATTAGTTCTAGAGGAATAGAGATAGACCCAAACAAGATCAAAGCAATCATGTCAATGCCACTGCCGAAAACAGAAAGGCAAATTTGGGGATCCATTGGCCGCATGAAATACATAAGCAGGTTCATATCTAAGTTAACAACGATATGTGACCAATATTCAAAAAGCTTAAAAATAATGTGCCAGTAATATGGGACGACGAGTCTCAAAAAGCCTTTGAGAAGATCAAAGCTTATCTCGCTACCCCCCATATTAGCACCAACACTCCCGGGGATCCCTGTTAGGTTGTACTTAACAGTTACCAAAGAGACATTGGGGGATATGCTCGCACAAGAAGTAGAAGGAAAGGAGAGCGTCATCTACTATCTAAGTAAAAAGATGCTCGAGTATGAAATACGCTATACATCACTTGAGAAATTGTGCCTCGCATTGGTGTGGGCCATAACCAAGTTAAGACATTACATGCTCGTTTGTACAGTCTTTGTAGTATCTCGAATGGATCCACTCAAGTATCTTTTTGAGAAATCTATGCTAAATGGGAGAATATCAAAGTGTATAGTTAACCTAGCCCAATTTGATGTAAGGTTTATGCCCCAAAAGGCTATTAAAGGATCCGTGGTTTTAGATTTCTTAGCGGATTTCTCGATAGAAGATTCCACGCCTATACATGAGAATGATTTTCCAGATGAAGACTTGATGGTCACAAAAGATGATACTTGGACTCTCTATTTCGACGGAGCCTCAAACCAAAAGGGATGTGGTGTAGGAGTATTATTGATATCACCTAAAGGAGAACATGTTCCAATCTCCATAAAGCTAGATTTCTACGTTACCAATAACGCTGCAGAATATGAAGCATGCGTGGTAGGACTTGAAACAGCATTGGCGTTGGGAGTAAAGAAACTTCAAATTTTCGGGGATTCTTCATTGATCATCCATCAAATTTCCAAGAGATGTAAAGTAAGGAGTGAAAGCTTGGCCCCTTACCAAACCTACTTGGAAACTCTCACAAATCAACCGAAAAAGGTACAATACACATAGAGAGGAAAATCAATTTGCTGATGCCTTGGTAAGATTAGCCTCAATGGTTAGTATTCCTACGAAAATTGAGTAAATGCCCTTAATAATAGAAAAGAGGCATAAATTGGCTTATATCCAAGCGATAAAGGATAACGAAGTAACCCAAGAAGAAGAAGAAGAAGAAGAGGAAGAACCTTGGTGTACAGACATCCTCAACTATGCCGACAAAAGAGAAAAACGAGCCTTAAGACTTTTGGCTTCCCAATATGTACTCATTAATGACGAGTTACACAAAAGGGTACCAAAAGGTCGAGCTCTTCTATGTGTAGGCAAAAAGGAAACCCAAAGAGCTATGAGAATAGTCCACGAAGGGGTATGTGGAACACACGTAAATGGCAAAATGCTAGTCCAAAAGATAATGCGCGAAAGATATTATTGGACTACCATGAATAGCGAATGTAATCAATATGTCAAAAGGTGCTCCAAATGCCAAATATATGCTAACTTGCAACATGTTCTTCCGTCTCTCCTCTACACCTATACATCACCATGGCCATTCTAAACATGGGGAATAGATATTATTGGAAGAATTACTCCTCCGGGAACAGGAGGCCATGAATACATATTAGTAGAAATTGACTATTTCACTAAATGGATTGAAGCAAAATCATATGCTAAACTCACTGCAAAACATGTAGCACTCTTTATCGAAAGAAACATTATTTTTCGATATGGAGTCCCACATGAAATGATAAGTGACAATGGAACTCACTTTCAAGCAGAATGTGAAGAATTGTTACAAAAGTATGGCATTAAACACCACCATTCTCCATACAAACCTCAGAAAAATGGTGCAGTTGAGGCAGCTACTAAAAATTTAAAGACGATGATCGAAAAGATGACAGAAAATTACAAAGATTGGCCTGAAAAACTCCACTTTTCTCCGTCGGGTTATCGCAAGTCAATCGGTCATCAACAGGGAATACGCCATTTTCCTTAGTCTATGGAATGGATGTCGTACAACCTGTAGAGATAGAAATACCTTCTCTACACATCGCGTTACTCGATGAAGTAGAATGGACTAGAGCGAGATATGATGAGCTTTCCAATGACATATTATATGACTGTAGACATCTAAAAATGTCTCCCCAAAACCAAACCCGATGATGAACAACCTTTCACCGCCACTATTGGTCGGGTTCAATATTTTATCCCGAGAGTGCTTAAAAAATCGTATTTAATTAAATTCAATTTTTGGATAGTCCATGGATCGGTCTTGATGTTTAGTTAAAGCATAGTTCTTTTTTCATTTCAGCCCAAAACTTTTTATTATTTATTTTGGCCCAAACATTTTATTTATTTTATTTATTTATTTTAGCCTAATTAAGAATAATAAATCAGAAATGGCCCGAAATTATCAATCGGCACTTAAAAAAGCTGAACGAAATTAGGGTAAAAAATGAATTTAGACGGAAAAATGGACTACAGGCTCCCGCGTCACGGTAGAAGTCCACCGTGTCACGGGAATGTTCCCCGTCTGACGGTGGGATTCCCCGTGACACGGTGCCCCTGCTGAGACACAGGGCAGTTTCGTGTCCTTTCCGCGTAAACCCTTCACGCGTTTTATTCCCTGTACCCTAAATATTTCCCGCGTCACACAGCTGTCCATCGTGTGACGGGAACTTGTCCCGTCTAACGGTGCCAGGCACCGTGTCATGATGCCCTCTTCCGTGTCGCGGTGTAATTTTTTTAGGGTTTTTATCTTTTTAGGGTTCCGTGTGTTCCCTCGGCACATTTTTTCTATAAATACCCCCTCATTTCTGATGTACGGGGCATCAATCAATTCTCTATTTTTCTCTCCTCTATGCTCTAGCCTAAACATTAGCCTACCCTTCTTCTTTCAAAATTCCTTCTTCAAGCACTCCAAGGAGTCCATACTTTACTCGTGTTTCTATCCTTAAGCCAAGGCGTGAAAGGTAGAATTGTTTGAGGGTTTGGCCCTAAATCAACTCTATTTAATTTAATTTAATTTAATTATCGTATTATTAATATTTCCTTGAAGTTACTAACTCGTTTATTATTTTATAGTTGCAAGGAAACAGAATCAAAGTAAGAATTATGTTCCTTCTATTTCTATTATTTTTCTAACGATTTTATATTGTTGGATTTTATTGTTAAATTGCTTCCAATATTAATGTGTATTCTATTATTATTATGATCACCATAGTGCATGTTTAAAGGGGATATGTAATTGAAAATCACGCCTAATAAGACAATTTGGACGACCGGTTTAGGTTCCTTTTTAATCTTGTTGTTAATTGAAGTGATCACGATATTTTAGAATTATATGTTGCATTAATATTCAACCAATTTAGCTTAATAATAGTTTGGAGCAAATTGAATTTCTGTTTGTATGCCTTTGAGATCGCAGGAATGCTTTTCACTATAAGAATCGAGTAGAGGCCAATACGGGCGAATGTGACTCCATGACTCACTTCGTACCATCATCCCTAATCCTCCTTTCGTGGTTCCGAACCATATGAAGTTAGTAATCTCATGGATTATGAATGGGGTGTAACCTTCACGGGTCAATCGTTGTTTCCTATCGTTGTCCCTTATCGTGGTTGCCTTTTATGATCCGTGAATGGTTTACAAGTTCCTTAAAAACTTGTTGGCGGCTCCCTACTTTATTTGTCCCTAATCGTATACGTCAATTCCTACTTCCTAAGAGTGCCGAGCATATTCATACATACTTTAACGTAGGCGCACTTCAAATGATGCCTACTATTTGGCGACTCCACTGAGGAGAATTCTTGGTTATTTATCGATTTGAGTGATCGGTATTTAATTAAGATGAGTGGATGGGACTTGAAAGATTCTTGAAAATATTCCTGTGATTAATTTGGCATTTTTGCATAAGCATAGACATTTTAACGTCGCATTTAGGTCTGTCCCGTAGGAAAAATTGAATAACTTGATTGCGTAGGAAGGAAAATAGGGCACCAGTCAAATTTCCTAACTTTCGTGCTAATCTGTCGTGTCACGGTGCAGTACAGCGTCTGACGGTGTGCAGCACCGTGGCACGGTGCTCTCTGCCGTGTCACGTCAGTCCTAAAATCAGTCCGGTGACTTGTTTTCTCTTCTCACAGTCAACTTCCTTCGATTTTTTTGAAAAAAAAACGTATGTGTTCTACAAACGTCTTAGCCTTGGGGGATTTAAGCTCTATCCACCCAAAAACGCTCATGGCAACAAGGGTTCATACGAGTTATTAAATCCACCCAAACCATGGAGTCGAGTTCGATTTCATCACGAACTCGCGGAGCCGCCCGTTGGCATACACCCTCAAGGGAGGCTGCCTTGCTAACGCGTCCAAACTCTTAACCATGGTACCCTTTTGACACCCAAAGCTTGACCAATAGTTGAACATAGATCGTGACCTTAGGTTGCGAACTCTTTTTACATCATCGTGACTAAATGCTACATGATTTGTTAGGTGCTAACCCTCATGTGTTTACTCTTTTTTTTTTAACCCATGACCAAGGGTTTTTATTTCCACATAGTAATTAGTACAGACTAAAACTGATTAAAATCTAGAAATTACACAAATTTAGGCCTGGAATTGCGCACCATGTCACGGCAGGTCTGCCGCGCCACGGTGTGCAATGTCGTGGCACGGTGCATTGCCCTGTCTGACGGTGCTCTGTACCGTGTCACGACAGTCAGCACCGTGACACGGTGCCCGGGAGGTTTGTCCAGTCAGTTTTTTTTTTTTGTCTTCGTGCATGCTTATGTGGTTCGTATGTCTGGTTTGGTGTCTTGTCTAGCTGTACGGTCATAACACGTGTCCATAACCTTCAGTTAATCACTCACATGTTGTGTTCACACACTTTTTCCATTAATCGTGCACTATTTCATGACCGTATTTTAGGGTAGTCTTGTGTCGTCTTTTTTGTGTCGTTTTTTTTTTCGGAGTAAGTCGGATGGTATCCTCCCATAAACTTTTTTTTTAAAAAAAAAGAATAAATAAAATAAAGTGAATTTCAAAATTCAAAATAATTTTTTTTTATAATTATTTCTGGATGGGTTAAGGTTAAGTTTGGTGTGTTTGTTTCGGTGTCACAGCACTTGGTCAAGAAGCAGGGGTAGATTATTACGGTTTGAGTCAATACCTCAACAACCTCTTATACCAAAGAGGCGTACAAAGAAACCACCACAATCATCTCCACAAGATCCATCTCTAGTCTACTTTCAACCAATGGCTACTAAGGAAGATATCGAGAACATCAACAAGACCATTGAGATGTTGTCCAACATGATGCAAACACTCACCACTAGAGTCAACACAGTAGAGCAAGACAATCAAAACAATGTCACTGCCGCTGCAATGGACAAGATTAAGGAACAGATGAGTAAGATCTCTGAAGAGTTCACTTATGTGGAACAACCTGTCACATCTTCGTCCATAAGGGACAAACTTCTTGAGAAGTTTTCCACTGCTGACATTCCCAAGTTCAAGCCTACTGATAATCCGCTTTTCCACTTGAAGGCCTTTTCTGCGACCATGGCTCTTAAGGGATTAGATGTGACACTCTTCCCTACTGTGTTCCCTCTTTCCTTGGAGCATGCCTGTCAAAAGTGGTTCTAGTCTCTGGAATCCAAACATGTTGCGACCTGGGAGGACGTTACTGAAAGCTTTATGAACCGTTACAAGTGTAACATCTAAGCCAAGACTTCTGAACGTGAACTCTCCATTCTCAAACAGAAGGAGAATGAACGCTTAACTACTTACCTAAGCAGTTGGAGAGAAACAGCTGCGCTCTTGGTGGATCCTCCCAAGGAGAAAGAGATGGTTCACCTGTTTATTGCAAATTTGACTCATAAGTACAAGCAACACTTGAAGTTTCTGCCTTTGAGTACCTTCGAAGCTGTGTACGATATTAGAATCAATATCGAAGATGAACTGATAAAGATTGCTGGTAGCAACAATAACAACAACAACACTTGGAAAAACAAGAAGAACGACACTCCTTCGTCTTCCAAGCCCAATAATGCTACCAATAATGTCAATATCAATGATGTGCTGGCTCTTAATGCTCCCCATCAAAGATTCCAAAGGCAAAGGAGGGTTTACACGCCTTTGGGAATGACATATGATGCTGCTTTTGATCGCTTGCATAGTCAAGGACTGATTATGCCAATTGGACCTTTTCCAAAACCTCGACCAGAGAACAGAACTTCTAGCTATGACCCCAATGCTCATTGCAAGTTTCATCAAGGCAAGGGTCATACTACTGAGAAGTGTTGGAGGTTGAAGGATGCGATCCAAGACCTGATTGATGCTAATCAACTTCCCGTCCCTCCAGGGGGCAAGAAGCCTAATATTCAAACAGGTCCTCTTTCTGATGCTTTGGCTATCATGGAAGATGAAGTCTCCTTTGATCCGTCAATACTCATTCAACTTGTGAATGAACCTCTATCGAAAATTGTATTTGTCTCAAACTATGAAGAAGTAAATGGAATTTGGGATAGTGACGATGAAGACGTCTATCTCAAAGATATAGCCTGTTCGTCTCTTGGCACAAGTGAAGATGTTTGGGGAGACCTTGAGGTCAAGGTTCTCACCAGAAGTGGACGGTTGCAACAGCCTAGTCCACCTCCACCACAATCACAACCAATAGTTGATCCCATAGTGAAGGATTTATGTCTTCGATAAGTGCAATTACTAGATATATCAAGGATCACTATTATGGAGATAATAAGTTCATTCTATAGGGTCGTCAATGTTTGGTGCTAGATATGACAATTGATCTTTGGGCTAGCTTAATAGCCCAAAGCCTTATAGAATGGATCCTACAAGGTCACACATAAGAGTATTGGGTTAAACAAGTTAGAGGCCCATTATTGGGCCTCATGAGTACATGACATACCATGTTGATAATTGGGCTTGGATAGTTAGAAGAGTCTAATGGGTTTTGGACTTGACATGGTTTTATTTCTAGATATGATCTATAAATATAAATCATGCCTAGGGTTGCATGATACAACAATTGACATACAGTGAATTGTCACACAAGCAACCAGGTTTCCCAAAAACCCTAACACTCTCTCTCTCTCTACTCGGCCCTCTCTCTCTCCTCCCTGTCCGTACGGCCCTCCCTTGTGGGTGGCGCGTGTGGTGGTGCGTGGGTGGTGTTGTGGTGTGTTCGTGGCTCAAATCTCCGTTGAAGGTTGATTGAAGTGTTCAGTCACACCTAACTAGCATTAGTGGAGGTTTAATCCATGCTCGTGGACTAAGTAGAGGAATCACGCTTGGGGTTCTTTATCTCCCATTGTTCTTGCTCGATCGCACGTGGAATCACGCTTCAAAGGTACGATTATATGTTCTTTATGTGTTATGCATTAGATCTTGGGATTAGGTACTGTATGAATATGATTCATGTTTTTCCGCTGCGTAGTACCTATAATTCCCTACAGTGGTATCAGTTAGCCTATTGCATTTACGCATATTGACTATAATTCTTTGATAGTCCACAATTTTAATTCAATTAAGAGGGAGATTAATTTAATTATGGTTCAATTATTATATTTAATGTGATTAAACTTTTGGAATCGATTAAATGTGATTTAATTATGCTCAAAATAGCCATGAAGAGACCGAATTTTAGCCCTAATATGTTCGAAAATTTCGAACCCCATAACCCTATTTTTCAAATTTTTCGAAATTCCTAGCCCTAAAATATGATTTTTGTGCTTGATTTTGATTTAATTCGATTTATTTTATGATTCATAATTTTAATCGGATTGATTTATGCATAAAGTGTTTTATGTATGATGATCAATTTAATTTTAAAAGTTAGAATTAAATTGGGATTAATTTTATGATGAACCCTAATTTTAAAGTTGAATGTGATTTAATTTTAATTTTTGGACTGATTTGATTTAATTTTAATAAATGTTATTTTAATTAAATTGAAAACAAAAAAAAAATTTAATAGTTTTGAGGCCGGCAGCCACTGCTGGGTGTTGCAGCCACGGCGGCTGCCGACCTGGTGGCAGTGCAAGAGGGATTGAGGGGAGGGCGGCGGTCCAAGGTGGTTGTGGGCAGCAGCGTGCAAGCGTTGCACGGCTGCTGCCACGGCTACTAGTGCTGCTGCCGCGCTGCTGCCCTTGCGGCTGTGGCTGCTGTTGGCAGCCAGCCACCGTGGCTAGCTTCGGCTGGCCAACCACGGTGGCCGGTGTGGTGGTACACGATTTTCAAAAAAAAAAAAAAAAAACTGTTTTGAAAATTATTTCAAGATAATTATGAATTATTTTGGGATAAAATTAGTTTTATTTTGGATAAGATAAAATATTTTGAAAATATGATCTTTTATTTTTAAAAGATAAAATTGGTTTTATTTGGATAAAATATTTTATTTTAGGATAAAAACAAATATTCAAAAGTTGTTATATTTGATATTATCCATATTTAAAGTTGTTAAATTGGTAATTATCCATAATTAAAGTGGTTAATTTTGGATAAGATTTGTTAGGATATTCTGAGCATATTCCAAAAGGATAATAATTGATTTAAATAATGTGATTATCCCATAATTAATTTTGGATAATAATTGATTTACAATTTTGTGATTGGCTAGTAATTAGGATAGAATTTCCTAATTTTGTTAGGATAATCTTTGAGGATAAATATGATTTATCTTTTAAGATTAAAATAAGAATTGATTCTATCTCATGACTAATTTAGAATATATGATATTTTATTGATGGTCATGAATAATATATGATATTATCTAATTGCATTAATTAAAATATGAGATATTTTGGTGCCATGTTTCCTTAATTATGAACATTCGATGTTGTAGTTTAGGAAAGCATGATGAGTGATTTATTATGTGGCACTTTATAATATATGATATTATTAACTGCTATATAATGACTAGTATGGCCCAGTAGATTGCTAAATACGATCTGCACATCGTGATGTATTTTTGTTATCTTAATATGGTCTACGTACCGATAAAGTATTTTTGTAATTTTATTTCATTTTATTTAAGTAGTGGATAGGATAGAGTAAAATTACAGGTTGTAGTTAATCCAAGAAATCCTTGAAGTGAAGGCCCAAAGGAGCAAGGTGGATGAGATCCATGAAGGTTCAAGTGGGAGTTATTTGCTTTATTAGTTTCTTAGGATTAGGGGCCATGCTATGTCTTGTTTATGCATTCAGTTTATTATGCATGTTAGATTTTATTGATGTTTTGTGATGATGCGCTAGAGTTCACTATTTAATCACAACATAATAAATCTAGGTCCCAGTAATATTGAGGTTGCTTTTCCAATTAAAAACCCGATGAAACCTTCAATATTTATGACAGGTCATGCCTCAGCTGGGTGTCATACTATATCTTAGGGGAGTGGGGGTAAATCACGTTTTACACTTTTAATTGGTTATACTCAACAAGGTTACCTAAAGAGTTTAGAAACTTGAAGCTAAGGGTAATAATTAAACATGTGATGGTTAATTATTCAACCAAGAGTTACAAAGAGTTGTAATCAGTAAAGAGTTTACTCACCTTGAAAATGCAATACTTGATGGTAGGGCCTCAGTCCGGTCAATTATTGCACAAATAAAGGATCTTGGAATCATTTTATTCAATAGGGATCAATTAAAATTGAATAAATGCTTTAAAATTGTCAATTTAATTCGCTTATGGCACTTTAAATTTTATTAAACATAATTGAATTTTGCGTTTACTTACAAGTAACATGTCGTTCTAATTTTATTATTATATATAATCTCTCGATTGAAAATAAAGTTGAGAAACGTTCTCAAAAGGTTAAAAGATAATCCATAAACCTATATTCCAATTTTGCTAAGATGGTTCTAAAAGGCAAGTTTTAGAAATCCATGTCACATGTCTAAGGTTGTTTTTATTCAAAATGTTTGAGTAAAATGCCAACACATCTTCATTTTGAAAAGTGTTTCAAGGGATATAATGAGATGGGAGGTACAAACCCTCTAAAAGACAAGTATAAAAGTCCAATAAAATCTCTTATCTTCAATATGATTGAATATAAGAAAGTGATTGGAAATCTCTATGATCAAAAGTTGATCAAATGACGCTATTCTTCATCCACTCACTACTACAAAAAGCGTGTTTTTTGGACGCTTTTTAGGCCTTTTTTCGACGCTAAAAAGCGTCGAAAATTTATTTCTCGACGCTGCTAAAAAGCGTCGAAAATACGTGAGTCGAAAATTTTCGGAGACCCAAAAAGCGTCGAGTATATCGACGCTTTTTTGTGTCCTAATTAATGTACGAAGCGTCGAAAATTACGTATTTTGCGCATTATCCCAAATGTGTGTAGTTTTTTAGCGACGCTTTTACCTGTCCACATACTCAAATTTAGCGACGCTTTTTGCTGTCTTGCGTTTATTCGTGTCAGCCTATGGTATGGCGGGAAACTATTTGAAATTTGAAAATGTGCAAATATGTAGACATTAAAAAGCGTCCAGAATTTTTTTTAAGCTTTTTTTTTTCCTTTTATTAAATTATTACCATCATACATACATTATAGTTGTTTAAATTTATCATAAATTAAATTAAATTAATAACCTTAAAATAAAAATAAACAAATATTCTCTATAACTAGATTAAAAAAAAAACAATAATTAATCAACAATAATAAGAGTACGTAGTTAATTACCAAATTTATAAAAGAAAACATCAACACAATTATTTTTTATATAAAAAAAAATGTCGCATATTATAGTAGCTTGTCCCTAAATAAATACATCACTAATATAAGACTAAAAAACAAAATAGATAGATGATGGCCTCATAGACGATATAGTCGTTTGTTGATGCTCAAGTATCCTGGTCTGTTCTCTTGTTGCACCAACATTGCCTTTTCCAATCTTCAAAAAAAAAAAAAAATACAAAGTATAAATTAGTACATTACACAATATAGGCTCAAGATTCAAAATGTTGTATATTATTTAAACATAGAATTGTAAGTTAAACATAGAAATGTAAATGAACATCTTTTTTTTTTATTATTATTATTTTTTTAATGTTACGCTATTACTAAGGTTACATTACCCAAAGGGTGGACAAAGTACTAATGCTCATATTAGGAGTTGTACTGATATACTTGTATTTCCCCAAGGTTGGTATAAAATTTTACTCTTTGGGTGACACTTCTCCACCTCTTGCTCCTTCCTTAACCACACAGCAGCAGCAGCCGCCGCCATCGCCAACTACCTCTTCAATTTCATAGGCAACTCTTATAGAGTTACAGGACACATTTGCAACATAAAAGAATTCCTCAGAATATCTGACATTTTTTTTTTCAATTTTCTGAACATGAACACTGCATCATTCTTGACTAAAATGTACTAAAATTAACAGGTAAAGAGTAAAAAAAACCTTAGTGAATAAATCAGAAATCTGAAGCAAATCTCGGGCATAATGGCAATCCAACAAGTTTCAAATCAAGTATATTCAAGATTACACGAGCAATCTTTAGTCTTTCTAAGTATCTTAGGCAAAGTCCATGGAACAGGGATTCAGTTCACCCTGCCAGTGGAAACAACCAACCCAAGGTGTGCAATGAGAGCAACAATAGACCAATTTCAACAAACAAAACAAAAAAAAAAAAAAAAAAAAAAAAAAAAAAAAAAAAAGAAGAGACCAATTTAACAAAGGATACTTCTATCATGTTTATATTGATAAAACCCGCTCACATAATTAATCATGAGACTGCTATGGGGAGAACATCTTTTTTTTTTTTTTTTTTTTTTTGACAGGAAGCAACTGTTATTATAATTTAGGAAGCCTCCAAAGCAACAGCAGCAAAAACCATGGGGGGGACCTCGTCAGTCCACACCCTCACATCCTCAAAGTCACTACTAGAGTTTGCAAGAAAATGTGCAACTCTATTACCTGTTCTTCTCATAAACGAGAAGTCAGGCTGGTAAACAAGTGTAGACACCTAAAAATGTCTCCCCAAAACCAAACCCGATGATAAATAACCTTTCACCGCCACTATTGGTCGGGTTTAGTATCTAATCCCGAGAGTGCTTAAAAAATCGTATTTTATTAAATTCATACTTTTGAAAGGTCCATGGATTAGTCTTGATGTTTGGTAAAAGCATAGTTTTTATTTTAGCCCAAACTTATTAATTAATTTTTAGCCCAAACCTTTTTTATTTTATTGATTTATTATTTATTTTTGGCCCAAACATTTTATTTATTTTTATCTTATTTTAGCCCGAATAATAAAAGTCAGAAAAAAGCCCGAAATTATCAATCGGCACTTAAAAAGCCGAAAGAAATTAGGGTTAAAAATGAATTTAGACGGAAAAAATGGACTGAACTGACCGTGTCACAGTATAGTCTGACCGTGTCACGGGAACCCTTCTCGTCTGACGGTGGGATTTCCCGTGACACGGGATGTTCCGTGTCCTTTCCGCGTAAACCCTTAACGCGTTTTTCATTCCGTTTTCTGAAAATTTCCCGCGTCACTCCAAAACTGTACCGTGTCACGGGAAAGTGTACCGTCTGACGGTACAGTCTGACCGTGTCACGGGATACTTTTTTAGGGTTTTTATCATTTTAGGGTTCCGTGTGCCCCCTCAGCACATTTTCCCTATAAATACCCCCTCATTTCTGATGTACGGGGAACCAGAATTTTATTATTCTTATTTTCTCTCTTCTATGCTATTAACCTAAACACTAGCCTACCCTTTTCAATTCAAAATTCCTTCTTCAAGCACTCAAAGGAGTCCATATTTTACTCGAGATTCTGTCCTTAAGCCAAGGCGTGAAAGGTAGAATCGTTTGAGGGTTTGGCCCCAAAATCAACTTTAGTTTTATTTAATTTAATTTAGTTATTGTTTTATTATTTCCTTGAAGTTACTAACTCGTTTATTATTTTGTAGTTGCAAGCAAACAGATTCAAAGTAAGGATCATGCTCTTTTATTATTATTATTATTTTTCTAACAATTTTATGTTGTTGGGATTGTGATTAAATTGGTATTAATGTTGATTCTATTATTATTTTTATTATGATCACCATATTGCATGTTTTTTGGAATATGTAATTGAAAATCACGCCTAATAAGATAATTTGGACGACCGGTTTAGGTTCCTTTTTAATCTTGTTGATTAATTGAAGTGATCACCAAATTTTTAGAATTATGTGTTGCATTAATATTCAACCAATTTAGCTTAATAATAGTTTGGAGCAAATTGAATATTTGTTTGTATGCCTTTGAGATCGCAGGAATGCTTTTCACTATAAGAATCGAGTAGAGGCCAATACGGGCGAATGTGACTCCATGACTCACTTCGTACCATCATCCCCGATCCTCCTTTCGTGGTTCCGAACCATATGGAGTTAGTAATCTCATGGATTATGAATGGGGTGTAACCTTCACGGGTCAATCGTTGTTGCCTTCGTTGTCCCTTATTCGTGGTTGCCTTTTATGATCCGTGAACGGTTTACAAGTTCCTTAAAAACTTGTTGGCGGCTCCCTACTTTATTTGTCCCTAATCGTTGTCCCTAATCGTAATGTCAGTTCCCACTTACTATGAGTGCCAAGCATATTCACAACATGCTTTAACGTAGGCGCACTTCGAACGATGCCTACAATTTGGCGACTCCACTGGGGAGGATTCTTAATTATTTATCGATTTGAGTGATCGGTATTTAATTAAGATGAGTGGATGAGACTTGAAAGATTCTTGAAAAAATATTCCTGTGATTAATTTGGCATTTTTTGCATCTGCATAGACGTTTTAACGTCGCATTCAGATCTGTCCCGTAGGAAAAATTGGATAACTTGGTTGCGCGCAAAAGCAAACAGGGCACCAGTCAGATTTTCTGACTGCCGTGTCACGGCAGAGTCTGCCGTGTCACGGCAGTCCTAAAATCATTCCGGTGGCTTATTTTCTTTTCTCACAGTCGACTTCCTTCGATTTTTATGAAAAAACGTATGTGTTCTACATACGTCTTAGCCCCGAGGGATTTAAGCTCTATCGACCCAAAAACGCTCATGGCAATAAGGGTTCATCCGAGTTATTAAATCCACCCGAACCATGGAGTCGAGTTCGATTTCATCACGAACTCGCGGAGCCCCCCGTTGGCATACACCCTCAAGGGAGGCTGCCTTGCTAACGAGTCCAAACTCTTAACCATGGTACCCCTTTGACATCCAAAGCTTGACCAATAGTTGAACATAGATCTCGACCCTAGGTTGCGAACTTTTTTACATCATCGTGCCTAAATGCTATGTGGTTGTTTGGTGCTAACCCTCATGTGTTTGCTCTTTTGTTTAACCTATGACCGAGGGTTTTTATTCTCACATAGTAATTAGTACGGACTTAAAATCGATTAAAATCTGAAAAAATCACAAATCTGACCTGGAACTGCGCACCGTGTCACGGCATGTTCTGCCGTGTCACGGTGAACAGTGCCGTGACACGGGAAAGTTTACCGTCTGACGGTAGACTGCACCGTGTCACGACAGTCAGCACCGTGACACGGTGCCCAGGAAAGTGTCCTGTCAGTCTTTTTCTCGATTTTTGTGCGAATGCTGTGTCCAGTTTTGAGTCGTGTCTAGCTATACGGTCAAAACACGCGTCTATAACTTCACTTAATCACTCACATGTCGTGTTCACACACTTTTTGCTTTAAGTCGTGCACCACTTTTTTGACCGTATTTTAGGGAAGTCTTGTTTTTGTGTCGTTTTTTTTTTCGGAGTAAGTCGGATGGTATCCTCCCTTTAAAAATAAACAAGTAGAATTTCTAAATTATAGAATTTTTTTTTTCAAAAAAAAAAAAAAAAAAAAAAAAAATCCGTGACATGGGATTTTATCTCGTCTGACGGGAGAAGTTCCCGTGTCACGGCAAAAAAAAAAGTAAAAAAAAAAAAATTCCCGTGACACGGGATTTTATCCTGTCTGACGGGAGAAGTTCCCGTGTCACGGCAAAAAAAAAAAAGTAAAAAAAAAAAAAAAAAAAAAAATCCCGTGCCACGTCAGCATCTACCGTGGCACGGGAATGGCTGCCGCGCCACGGGAAATCCTACCGTGTCACGGCAAATTTCCACCGTGACACGGTGGAATTTTAAAAAAAAAAAAAGCGTCAGTCAAGTCTTCCGTGTTAATTTGGTCCTCGTGTCAGTCATTTTGGTTATTGTTCACATGTCTAGCCATACGATCATACCACGAGTCTTATAACATCACTTAGTCACTCACGAGTCAAGTATAGTCCACACACTTTCTTTACGTTCCGAGTCGATTCGTGCACCAGGTCGTTTATGATCGTATATTAGGTTCATGCACCCTTTTTTTGTCATAATAAAAAATGAGTGGAGTTTTCTCACCTGTTTTCAAATGTCTATTTTTTTTTTCCTTCCTTTCCTATCTTTTGCAATGAGTCAAACAATTAAGTGAATTATTTTATTTCACAGTACTTGTTCAAGGAACAGAGATAGATCAATACGGTTCGA
Source organism: Chenopodium album (assembly GCF_948465745.1). Classification (NCBI taxonomy): domain Eukaryota; kingdom Viridiplantae; phylum Streptophyta; class Magnoliopsida; order Caryophyllales; family Amaranthaceae; genus Chenopodium; species Chenopodium album. Next base: position 65,314,652 of record NC_137835.1, read on the forward strand.
GCCATTACCGCAACAATCTCTCAGATCTAATAGGCGTTCAAAGAGAACTTTGTCATCTCCGTTACTCATCACCTTTCAATGGCCACTAAAGAAGACATTGAGAACATCAACAAATCCATTGAGGCACTGTCTTCCATGATGCAAACCCTTACCACTAGGGTCACTACCATGGAACAAAACAAGGTCACTGTTTCCACCCTTGACAAACTGCAGGAACAAATGAGTAAGATTTCTGAGGATTTCACTTATGTGGAACGGCCTCCCACTCCTTTGAATGTGAAGGACAGACTCCCTGAAAAGTTCTCCACTGCTGATATTTCAAAGTTCAAGCCTACTGACAATCCAATATTCCATTTGAAGGCGTTCTCTGCAACCATGGTTCTTAAGGGATTGGACGTAACACTCTTCCCTACGGTGTTCCCTCTCTCCTTAGAACATGCTTGCCAACAATGGTTCTATTCCTTAGATGACAAGCGTACTGCGACTTGGCAAGATGTCACCGAAAGTTTCATGAATCGTTACAAGTGTAACATTCAAACTAAAACTTCTGAACGTGAACTCTCCATTCTAAAACAGAAAGAGTGTGAAGGCTTCACCGCTTACCTGAACAGGTGGAGGGAAACAGCTTCACTCTTGGTAGATCCCCCCAAAGAAAGAGAGATGGTTCGCCTCTTTATTCAAAATCTGACTCATAAATATAGGGAACATCTCAAATTTCTTCCACTGAACACTTTCGAAGCTGTATACGACATCGGCATCAATATCGAGGATGAGCTAATAAAGACTGCTGGTAGTAACAATAATAACACTTGGAAAAACAAGAAGAACGACCATCCTTCTTCTTCGTCTTCTAAGCACGAAAATACTACCAACAATATAAGCCAAGTTGATCTCAATGAAGTGTTAGCTCTTACTCCATTGCCCAAGAAGAAAAGAACTTACACTCCTTTAGGAATGACTTATGATGCGGCCTTTGATCGCCTTTACAGTTAAGGCCTGATCACACCTATTGGGCCATTTCCAGAGCCAAAACCTGAAGAAAGGAGCGCCAAATGCAATCCCAATGCCCATTGCAAGTACCATTAAGGAAGGGGCCACACTACGGAGCAATGTTAGAATTTGAAGGACGTCATTCAAGACTTGATGGATGTAAATAAACTTCCTGTCCCTCCAGGCGGCAAGAAGTAATGAATACAAGGCACACAGATCCTTCGTGCAAGATTTCATGCTTTTTTTTATTCTTTTGTTTCGACCCTCTCCCCTAATAAGTCTAGCATAGGTCCCCGTTATCCATGTGTCTATGTGTCACATTTCTTACCTTCTTCATAAATGAGCATCTCTTTCTTACATTCGATCATGTGATTAGCAAAAAAAAAAAAAAAAAAAAAAAAAAAAAATTGCCGAACTAAACACAAGGTACACCAATGATTTGAGGCACCTTTGCAACCCTGTCATTCCCCATTAACCACTCAATCACATATCCAGTTCTTCATCAACCACTTTGAGCCTCGTCTAACGTTTGGCCTTCATTTCTTCAACCCACATTCACTCAACCCTGGGATTTGAAGATGTGTAATTGTATAACATTCAAAAATCAAGTAAAAAAAAAAAGTAGCAAAGCAAAAATAAAACAATGTCTAAAGGCAAGTGTTCCAATGTCTTTGATATGAACACGTCTCAAATTGCGTCTCTCATCGAGTGCTCGGTACCGTGCCTGAGAAACATGAATTCTAAGTGAGTGATGGACCGCATGATCTGAGATTGCCTACATTGATTCAAAAGAATGAAAAAAAAAAAAGTTCAAAGCAAAAAAAAAAAAAAAAAAAAATGTGTTGAAAATAAACTTGCAAAATTCAAAATTTTCAAATTCACAATTACACATCTTGGGGACTTCTCTCGGGTCTTGAGCCTTTTACCTCTTTCTTCCTTAAACCATCAACTTAACCACATTACAACCCTTGAAAGACCTCTTTGAGGTGTACATACACTTGTGCAAAGTTCGGTTAGAGCTACGTTCGGCCTGATTCCTAACGGATACGTAGGCAACCTCACATCGAGGTGCGGCCACATTCATATTCATATCCATGCATGATCGAGTCAAAGAATATCCAATGCTTATCCCTACCCATTTAGAGCTAGACTTGGGGGCTTGAACCCAAATCACATTAGCTTACCCAGCCTGAAGAGTCATCCTCTTTAACTCTTCTCACATCTCTTTCCATCGCTATAACCCTTGCAACCAGCCTTAGTATCACATTCACACACTTCACTCACACATCCATATCCATATCAATCATCCTTCCCTTTAAGAGCCCTTTATCATGAAATCTTGTTTCAACACTGTGCATGCTTCATCATATTTAAAGACAACATTCAGTAGAAGAAACATTGCATACTTGCTTAGCTTCCTGACTACAGAAATGTTCATTGTTTCGCATAATGTGCTAAGAAACATTTATATATCAATGATTTTTAATCATACAAAGCATATCGTGCTTAGCTCCTTGACCTAAGCAACGTTAATTATGCAATAATCACTATACGTGCTTAGCTTCCAGACCTAAGTGACGTTCAAAATCGCTTCTTTACACCATATATGATGCTTAGCTCCATGACTTAAGTTCATTCATCTATCGTGTCACATGATGTAATTGTCCTTAGCCTCCTGGCCTAAGAACATGCATCATGCATACATTATTTTCAGGACAAACAATTCAATCCATACGAATCATTTCGTCTTGCTCAAGGAGGAAGTTCAAAACTTCTCTCCCTTTTCATTATTTTATTTTGGGGAAGTTCAAAAAACTTTTTCCAAGTTTTCATCGAAGGAAGTTCGAAAATAAAAGTTCATTTTTCACATCTTTCTTTTTCGGGAGAAAGTCGGTACCCTCCACTCATGACAAAAATTGACGGAAAATTTTTGCTTTTGCATCTTCGTTTGCTTGTGTCTGCACACACACATATATACACACACACACACACTCACAAGTCATACACATGTCATGTCACATCAAGTCAAACTTGGTAAAGTTAGTGGTCAAGTCAATCACAGTATGTACGAGTCCATTGGCAAATTTATTTTTGCTGGTCTTATCTACAGCTCACGTCCGGGGACAAGCGGATCATCTACAGCCCACGTCCGGGGACAAGCGGACCCTCTACATCCCACGTCCGGGGACAAGCGGACCACCATCATTTCATGACGCAAGGTTCTCGATACACAGAGACTTGCAATCTCATCATCTTTCGACTTTCCTCAAGCATGGAAAGTATTATCCGGTGGATTTTTCTTCAAGTATAGAAAACCGCCAAATCGGCTTTCCTCAAGCATGGAAGGAATTATCGGTGGAATTCTTCAAGCATAGAATGACACCATATTCTTCAGTCGGCTTTCCTCAGGCTTGGAAAGCGTTTTCGGTGGATTTTTCTTCAAGTATAGAAAACCGCCAAGTCGGCTTTCCTCAGGCTTGGAAAGCGTTATCGGTGGATTTTTCTTCAAGTATAGAAAACCGCTAAGTCGGCTTTCCTCAGGCTTGGAAAGCGTTATCGGTGGATTTTTCTTCAAGTATAGAAAACCGCCAAGTCGGCTTTCCTCAGGCATGGAAAGCATCATCAGTGGATTTTTCTTCAAGTATAGAAAACCACAAAATTCCTTTGTCGGCTTTCCTCAAGCATGGAAAGCATTATCGGTGGAATTCTTCAAGCATAGAATGACACCAAATTCGTTCGTCGACTTTCCTCAGGCATGGAAGGTATTATCCGGTAGTTTTCTTCAGGCTTAGAAAACTGCCAAACTCTTCAGTCGGCTTTCCTCAAGCATGGAAAGCGTTTCAACCAATGTCACTCGGTAGATTCCTTCAAGCTTAGGAAGCTGCCAAATTCGTTTGTCACCGACACACTGGTGCCAGATACGTATTCTATCCCTTTACTCTTTTATCTGTGGAATTAACATTTTTTCTGCAGGTATCGGCGTGCACAGAATGATCTAGGATCGCAGAACGTCTTAAATCATTCTCCGTCCCTATCGGCTACTTTGACTATCGTTTTCGAAACTGACGTTTCTGCAAACTCAGTCAAAGTGGGGGCTTCTATAGACACCTAAAAATGTCTCCCCAAAACCAAACCCGATGATAAATAACCTTTCACCGCCACTATTGGTCGGGTTTAGTATCTAATCCCGAGAGTGCTTAAAAAATCGTATTTTATTAAATTCATACTTTTGAAAGGTCCATGGATTAGTCTTGATGTTTGGTAAAAGCATAGTTTTTATTTTAGCCCAAACTTATTAATTAATTTTTAGCCCAAACCTTTTTTATTTTATTGATTTATTATTTATTTTTGGCCTAAACATTTTATTTATTTTTATTTTATTATTTTCTTATTTTAGCCCGAATAATAAAAGTCAGAAAAAAGCCCGAAATTATCAATCGGCACTTAAAAAGCCGAAAGAAATTAGGGTTAAAAATGAATTTAGACGGAAAAATGGACTGGAACTGACCGTGTCACGATACAGTCTGACCGTGTCACGGGAACCCTTCCCGTCTGACGGTGGGATTTCCCGTGACACGGGAGGTCTGCCGTGACACGAGATGTTCCGTGTCCTTTCCGCGTAAACTCTTAACGCGTTTTTCATTCCGTTTTCTGAAAATTTCCCGCGTCACTCCAAAATGTACCGTGTCACGGGAAAGTGTACCGTCTGACGGTACAATCTGACCGTGTCACGGTACAGTCTGACCGTGTCACGGGATACTTTTTTAGGGTTTTTATCATTTTAGGGTTCCGTGTGCCCCCTCAGCACATTTTCCCTATAAATACCCCCTCATTTCTGATGTACGGGGAACCATAATTTTATTATTCTTATTTTCTCTCTTCGATGCTATTAACCTAAACACTAGCCTACCCTTTTCACTTCAAAATTCCTTCTTCAAGCACTCAAAGGAGTCCATATTTTACTCGAGGTTCTGTCCTTAAGCCAAGGCGTGAAAGGTAGAATCGTTTGAGGGTTTGGCCCCAAAATCAACTTTAGTTTTATTTAATTTAATTTAGTTATTGTTTTATTATTTCCTTGAAGTTACTAACTCGTTTATTATTTTGTAGTGGCAAGCAAACAGATTAAAAGTAAGGATCATGCTCTTTTATTATTATTATTATTTTTCTAACAATTTTATGTTGTTGGGATTGTGATTAAATTGGTATTAATGTTGATTCTATTATTATTTTTATTATGATCACCATATTGCATGTTTAAAGGGAATATGTAATTGAAAATCACGCCTAATAAGATAATTTGGACGACCGGTTTAGGTTCCTTTTTAATCTTGTTGATTAATTGAAGTGATCACCAAATTTTTAGAATTATGTGTTGCATTATTATTCAACCAATTTAGCTTAATAATAGTTTGGAGCAAATTGAATATTTGTTTGTATGCCTTTGAGATCGCAGGAATGCTTTTCACTATAAGAATCGAGTAGAGGCCAATACGGGCAAATGTGACTCAATGACTCACTTCGTACCATCATCCCCGATCCTCCTTTCGTGGTTCCGAACCATATGGAGTTAGTAATCTCATGGATTATGAATGGGGTGTAACCTTCACGGGTCAATCGTTGTTGCCTTCGTTGTCCCTTATTCGTGGTTGCCTTTTATGATCCGTGAACGGTTTACAAGTTCCTTAAAAACTTGTTGGCGGCTCCCTACTTTATTTGTCCCTAATCGTTATCCCTAATCGTAATGTCAGTTCCCACTTCCTATGAGTGCCAAGCATATTCACAACTTGCTTTAACGTAGGCGCACTTCGAACGACGCCTACAACAAGCAATAAAGAGAAAAAATGTCATTCAAGATAATTCCCAAGGCGTTGCAAACACGAGTTATGTGCTTCAGCTTCTGGGGAACATCTTCTTTAAAAGATACGGAGTGCTACATCAGTAATCTGATGTCTAAGGACATAATTTTCTATTAAGAACTATTTCCATTGTGAAAGTAAAGCGTATATAAATCACCTAAATCCAAGTTAATTTGACTTGCTTGCTACTTTAACTACCAAATTCCTTTCACATGTAAGAAGCCAAAGTCCAAAATTGCCCTAGGACTAGGTCAGAAGGTCAGGTCATATTGATACTATAATCGTTACTATAATACTCCATGCTCAGAAGGTCAGAAGTAATATTGATAAATATCCTACCTTCTTAAGAACTAAGAATGTGACTGAAAAGAGCTGCATTCAAGAAGTCACTAAATTTCTATGTCAACCTCTGGTTATAATAATAGATTAAAGATTAGCACTAACATTAAGTTTATCATCCCTACAACACAACTAGTATAAGAGCTGCACATCTAATCTAATAAAAGATTAAAAGCTACCATTAAAAAAAAGGCATTAAAAGTTTAAAAGATGTTGTGAAATAAGATAAAAGACATATCTTACTTTATCCTATTCTAATATACATAAAATCATGCACATCTAATCAACCATACACACAATCACACAATAACAAATAAGTAATAATTGTATTAGTAGTACTACTACTAGGATTATGGTAACCAATATTGGAGATTAAAGTTTCAAAATTCATAGCTGCCTGATATATTAGAAATTAATGAGCGATAGGCCAGGAATATATCAAGTGTAAGACAATAATCTACCTCGTAATCATGGATTTTTTGCAGGTCGATTCTAGATAGATGGTCTATATATAGCTGCTCCTAATTCAATTGCTTCACCAATTTCTGGTGTCTAGCCTCAAATCTGATCCAATAGAAGGGAATTTTAGATAAAGATCATACATAAACAAAGAAACCAGATCATTAATATTGATAGCAAGGTATATAAAAGCTAAGAATGAATAATTCATAATAAAAGCAACAAGATATCGTATCTCACACGCACCCCACCTAGTCACCTACTCCTTATCCTATCTACCAACCACAAATAATTAAGAACAACACCAAAGTAGAAGCCACCATTCATCCATGACAAGGAGTCAGATTTTATTTTATTCCTTTGTACGTAGTTGTGGTTTAAAAAGGGAACAAAAATTTGAGATTAGCATGCAAGCTTTTACATACGTTACATCACACTCAGGTATTCTAGTATTATTGAGGACCAAGGGATACTCCAATTGCAAACATACAGTATTAATCATGTTCTACAACTACATTTCAGCAGTTTTTGAGCTCAAAATTGCAACACTCTTAAGTGCAAAGCAATAAACGTCGATCATGCAACTCCAACAGGAAATAACATGAGATTTAATTCAAAATTCAGGTATAAGGTCTTAAACAGGACAAATAAACTATATCTGCAGCAAACTTGTAAAGAAGCAATGAATCATGTAAAATGATACATGAACTAGAAAATCTCCATCTATCAAACAAATGCAGGTCATACCATCTCAATTATACCTACTGCTCCTGCTCAACACTATGCAAAAATATGAACAAACCAGCCTATAGACTTGTCTAATGAGTACAAAACGTCAATTTATATATTATACTCTTTCATAATTAAAGATTCACTATAAGTTCTCTAATGTAACCTTTATAAAAATAAGTACCTGCATGAGATTACTGGATCGTTCACCATATTGACGGTTATATAATTCAATCCTCCCTATAATATTTGCAACTTCTGGATTAGCCCTTTGTTCCCGGGAAGATTCAGTAGGTATTAACAAACTAATGGGGCGGCGACACAAAGGACATAAGCATGGTCGCAGTGCTGATGCATGATCCCAAACTCGTAAAATACACTCCCCCTGTATTGTTAATAAAACATGAATCAGTCAATAATAGCACTTGCTTGCAAACATGCCAAACAATAATCATACATCATATGTTACACTAACAATACTTCCTCAACCAGTACACCAACACTAAATCTGAGACATCTATTTGCTTAGCAAATCTTAATCATCTATTGCTTGCTTGACAAGAGTGAAAAACTCAACATATTATACATTTAGGCCTGTTTATAGTTTCAACTTCCAAGGAATCACATTATTAATACACTTGGTCATAAAAATCATAAGTGTTTTCAACAGACAATTGCAAGAGCAGAAATATACAATCGCAGAGCATCCATTCACCATAAATACTGCTTTGTATGATACCAATATAGCAGATTTGCACAAGATAAACTAAATAGAACAATAATTCACAAAATTTACAATAATTTGCAAATAGCTAAACCTAATAATATACAATAGATAAAAAAAAAAAAAAAGCAACGGAAAGTCAATTACCCATCTCTATAGTCCAACCTCTTAAACTGCAATGGAGGCTAAAAGCTGTGAAGAATATTTCTGACAAAGAAATTGGTTATACAAACCTTAGACTTCAAAATCGAATTCGAACAATAAACATGTATTTATTTCTGGGCATTGTAAACTGATATAAAATCGATGAAACCTAGATAAACAGAAATTAGAGAAAACCTTTAAAATAGCAAAATCAAAACATGAAATTAAAGAATCACCAGAAAACAAATCAAAACGAGTGAAGCTAAGAGTAAACTACATAAATTAGAAGACAAACAAAAATAGATTGTCGATCGACTTCAACAATTAGAATCGAAAATCTAGATGTGGAAAAAAAATTGCACTTGCTTGAAATTCCTTGAGAAGTACGAATCTTGTGAAGACAGAATAATTCATTAATTTTTGTAAGTAGATCTTGAATTTTGAAGCAAAAAATGGGAAGAAGTTGAGTAGTGACTAGAGCGATAGAGAGAATAGAGAAGATGAGAGGGGCGACATTTGAAAATAGTAAGATTGAAAAGCGATAACCCTAAGCTGCAACGTATTATCACGTGCAGGGCATGTGATTATGTTTCTCGATGCGAAAAATAGACAAGAAAGTCAAAGGACGCTTAAAAGCGTTGAAAAAAGACGGAACTCTTAATTTAACTGTGACGGTCTTCCATAGTGTCGAAGGTAAAGCGTCGAGAATACAAGCATTTTGTAGTAGTGACTTTATATAAGAGTTAAATAGTTGATTAAACTCTATTATAAATAATGATTGAATAGACTTAGCAAAATCATGAAAAGTGCTTAAAGTAGTTAAGCAAAGCATCATTTTGAACCTAAGAGAAGTGTTCTAAGTGGCTCAAATGGGAAAGGTTTAGGAATATATGAAGATTGCATTAAGAAGTTATAGGCCAAGAAATGCAAACAAGTTGCTACTTCTCAAACCTAGAACTACTTATATGCTAAAAGTTGTTATGAACAACAAATGTTTCAAATTAAATGGACTAATTCCAAATGATTAGAAACTACCTCATATAGTTGGAAGGTAAAAGAATGGAAATGTTCCAATTTAAGAAGTATATTATAGAAATTGATTTAGCACATTGATACTTCTTGGACATATGATGTCTTGTTTAGTTCTCTCATTGAGAATGAAGTTGAACTAAATGAAGAAGTATGGCTAAGGGAGAAATAAATCTACAAGTTTAGAAGCAAATGTTGCTACTTCACAAGTAGAATCTACGAGTCTAGAAGCAAAAGTTGCAACTTTACAAGTAAAAGCTATATTTCACCTTACCTTGTTATTGGCTAGAATTAAATAAATGTTATTCATTCTTGCCATCATCAAAACACCATTCAATGTTAGTACTGACTAAGCATCGAAGATTCAAAAACGTGGAATAAATGTTATTCTATGCTTCATTGAGTCATAATGTGTTTTGAGATTGCTAAATAGGTTCAAAGTTCTATATGATAGAAATAATTAAACCATTTCTATATATATAAATTGTCTCTAAAATGTCAATTAATTCGAATGAAAAATGAACATTGCATGCGAAAGATCCAAAGGGATGGACTTTCAATGTCATTGGATTATGAATCCATTGATATATGTAAATATCATTCTAATTTGAAAGTATTGACAAAGTCACCATTTAGTGAAATGATGATGAGAGCTCAAGGTCGAATACATATCGATGTAAGAAAACCAAAGGTTCAAAGGCTAGAGACGGAAAATGAAACTTCATTTGTGATATGATCAGTATTTATGCTTAGTTGAAGCATAAGTATGAAAATTTTGAAAAGTTCAAAATGTTCAGTGTGAAGTTCAGTATCAACTTGACAAGATAATAATTGCATTACAATATGATTGTAATTGTAAAAATTTGAGTCAAGACATTTATTTGGCAACACATTCAAAATATTGCGATATGATCGTAATAATGAAAATTTAAGCCAAGACCTTGATGAACATCCAAGAGTTGTGAAATCGTTTTACGACAAACTCCGAAAGAAAACCTTGTGAAGTGTTGATGAAGGGAGCTATCAATCTATATGAGATATGTTTTGATAATGGATGAAAATTACTTATCTTCCAACCATTGTTCAAGGGATATACTTTTAAGATAAACTACAAAACTAAACAAAGAAATATATGTCAAATCAAATTGTAGCAAAGGTTTCATATGTGATATGGATAAGAAAAGTTCTTATTAAGTCTTTCTACAAAGCAAGGAATAAATGTTGTATTAAATCGTTTAATGCATGATCAATTCCTATACAGAGCACAGGGTACTACTACACAAATCATACTTAGCACAAAATGTTTGTTGCTCAAGTAGGTGCCCTTATGGAAATTGTTCCAAAAGGTCAAGTGGGAGTAGTATAAATCTCGAAAGAGTTCGAGAAAAGCAACAAACAAACATGGTTCAAACCATGGTTGGTTCACCCTATGCTAAAAGTGCCTCCTCAAAAGGCAAGTGGGAGTATAAGAATCTCGAAATGTTTGAGAGCCTTAAAAAGTTCAAGAAAAGTGATTTCGAAAATCTTGAAGAAATTCAAGAAGTAATCGAATAAAAGTAACAATATGAGCATGATTCACCTCATGTTACAAATGACAACGCGTGGTCTCATTAAGTGTAATGGGAATAATAACCATGTGTCGAAGTTAGTACATTCCAAGTGCACATCCTCAATTGTCGTTTCTCATTGAAACTAAACAAAGTTGTTGTATAAGTTTCAATTGTTGCATCAAACCCACAATGATGACTAGCATATGTAAAACTTAGTCAAAGAAATATGATTTCATATTGATTAAGAGTTCTTAAATATTTATTTTGGAACATGATGATTATGCAAGTAACAAAGATGATTTGACAAGTTATAACTCCAAGTGGTTTAAAAACCAGGAAATCTGAAATAGATTCTAAGTCTGTAAGCAAGTGTATGACACTTGAATAATTTGCCTAATTGGGTGAGACCCATTATAAGAAAAACAGACAAGAAAGAAAAATGTTTTCTAAGTAAGCAAAGACTTGTTAAAGGATTCAACTAATTCATAGTATGACTATGACTACGACGAAAACTTTACATTAGTCATGTTGCAAAGATCTATTAAAGATATTTTAGTGATTACTACCTTATAAGATTTGGTAGATGGATTTCAAAACACTTTCTTGAAATTGTTCATGAAAGAAGATTTGTATATGATACAATCAAAAGTTTGAAGATCCAATAATCCTAGGGATGCATAGCATCATGGAGTTAGTGTTCTTAATTTTGTGAGTAAATCAAATCGTTTGATGTTCTCGTAAAATGAAGAAAATGTCTTGTGTGTACAAGATGTTTAGTGGGAGCTATGAAGTCTTCTTGTTCTAGTACAGAGAGAAATTGTTCATTTCTTGAAGGGTCAAGTAATGGTTGATGCATTTTGTATGAAAAATCTTGAAGAAGAATGATGAGTACATTTGGGATTCAAAATCTATAGAGATAGGTTTTGATGGATGTTTGAGCTTGGTTAAGAAACTTATATTGATAAGATTCTTATAAAGTTCAACGTTATATTGAAAGGAGTTTCAATCCCATGTAACATGACACATTGATCAATAATTCAATGCTTTGAGAAAGGTTGATGAAATTAAGGTCTTGAGTGATGATCCTTATGCAGTTTGCAAAGGATGCATCATGCATGTCATGGACTATACTCGTCTATTTGATTCACATGTTTTAAGAACAAGTGATGATAGATTTAAGTCGAAATCCAATGTAACGTTGGAATACAAATTAGAAATTCCAGAGTTCCTTGCGAAAGGGCGAAGGAAAATTCTTAGTGTATGGAGATGAAAAATGATTATAATATTTAGAAATTGCAAAGTTCATGTTTATAAAGAATGTCTCATGAACTCTACTTACTAAACCCCTTCCATTTCCAAAGCATGAGAAACATGCTAATAAAACTGGATTGAGGCAAATGATGCAATTAGAAGTTGTATTTGTTTTTGGAGAAAAACAAGTTACATGTGTAATACATTCATTTGCAGAATTATGTTTATCAATTGAAACAAAGTTTCAATCTTATTTAATCGTGGTTTCAAGATTAAATAAAATGTCCAAAATAATTATGAATTGATGGGCTCATCAGGTTGATGACCTGGTGAATGAAACCCCACAGGTGAACTAAATTCATATATTATTTAAGTTCCTAGTTCGGAATCATTAAACTGGACATAAATGATTTCAATTCATGGACTAGCATGTAAGATTGATTGGATAGTGCAGTTTCATGGGCTATAGGAGCATAGTGATGATGCTCGGTCAATCACATGGATATGCATGAATGATGCATGATCGAACTATTGACCTACTTTGAAGTTCAAGTATAGAACTTCCGGATATATTATTGGATTCCTTTGACATGAGTGGAACATTGATTTCATTCAATGGATGTTATGGCTGTGGTACACTCAAACGTCTGCCCGTAACTGGAGATTATAAAGGGTGTTTCCCGGTTATTTTAGAAGTTGAGTGGGAGCTTTGATTGCCACAAGATTGGATAGAGTCTACCTATTTAATTAGGAATGTGTCTTGGCCCCTTGAAGAGGGAGAATTCAGAAAATGCATGGCCGTGCTCAAATGGATTACATGGTAACCATTTGTTTTGTAATTCTCACTCAGTTTTCAAGAAAAGATTTGTAGACTAATATGATCACGACATGAGATGCAATCATATTATCAAATCGACACACATTGACTTAAGGAATTTGAATATTGCGCACTTGTCTCAGACAAGTGGGAGATTGAAGGAGTTATGTCTTCGATAAGTGCAATTACTAGATATATCAAGGATCACTATTATAGAGATAATAAGTTCATTCTATAGGGTCGTCAATGTTTGGTGCTAGATATGACAATTGATCTTTGGGCTAGCTTAATAGCCCAAAGCCTTATAGAATGGATCCTACAAGGTCACACATAAGAGTATTGGGTTAAACAAGTTAGAGGCCCATTATTGGGCCTCATGAGTACATGACATACCATGTTGATAATTGGGCTTGGATAGTTAGAAGAGTCTAATGGGTTTTGGACTTGACATGGTTTTATTTCTAGATATGATCTATAAATATAAATCATGCCTAGGGTTGCATGATACAACAATTGACATACAGTGAATTGTCACACAAGCAACCAGGTTTCCCAAAAACCCTAACACTCTCTCTCTCTCTACTCGGCCCTCTCTCTCTCTCCTCCCTGTCCGTACGGCCCTCCCTTGTGGGTGGAGCGTGTGGTGGTGCGTGGGTGGTGTTGTGGTGTGTTCGTGGCTCAAATCTCCGTTGAAGGTTGATTGAAGTGTTCAGTCACAACTAACTAGAATTAGTGGAGGTTTAATCCATGCTCGTGGACTAAGTAGAGGAATCACGCTTGGGGTTCTTTATCTCCCATTGTTCTTGCTCGATCGCACGTGGAATCACGCTTCAAAGGTACGATTATATGTTCTTTATGTGTTATGCATTAGATCTTGGGATTAGGTACTGTATGAATATGATTCATGTTTTTCCGCTGCGTAGTACCTATAATTCCCTACACATAGGCCCTATGAACAACGATGTGGTCAAACAATTACAAAAGACCAAGGTGGAAATGAATGTATGGAAGCTTTTGGCCACCTCTCATGAGAATCGAAAGGTTGTGATGAATGCTCTGGTGAAAATAGGAGTTGATGATGATATGACTCCTCAAGGACTGGTCAACTTTCTCACTACTAAATTGCCAAGTACTAGCAATTTGATTTCCTTCTCTAACAAGGATCTTCGCCCGAAGGGGACCAACATAACAAGGCCTTACACCTCACTATGGTGTGTAGGCAGATGAATGTTCCTATGAGCCTGGTTGATAATGGCTCTGCAATCAATGTATGCACACTCCGCACTACAAAGAAGTTAAGCATAAAAAATGAAGAATTGACTCCCTCTACTCAAGGGATTCGTGCTTATGATAATACTCGCTGTCAAGCCGTGGGTACTATCATTCTAAACATAACTACTGGAGCCATTGAACGTCTCACCAAGTTTCAGGTGGTGGACATTAAGGCTTCTTTCAATCTGCTGTTAGGTCGCCCTTGGCTTCATGAGCTAAAGGCGATCCCATCGTCGTTGCACCAAAAAGTGAAAGCCATAGTTGGAGGGGTTCCAATTACCATTGATGCCTCCCCCATGCGCATTCAAGTTATCGATACTCCCATCGTCCATGTCGAACATGACGAAGAAGATGAAGATCTCTGGGGGTTTTTGCTGGATGATGTTCTCATGATCGAAGAAGAGGAGAAGTGTCACCTCGACTTTGATCCTTATTCAAATACCAATGTTAATGCTATTATGAAGAAGCAAGGGCATTTCCCTAGAATGACCCTCGGACTCAAAAAGAAAATGGTTAAACTTTGGGGCCATCCTGGTGCACTTAAGAAAGATACCTTTGGCTTGGGATTCAAGACAACAAAGGAAGATGTGAAACAAGCTCTCCTGAAAATGAAGGCTCGCAATAATGCTCGAATCATGAAGACGGAAATGGCCATGGACCCATATCCATTCACTCTCAATGGCCAGTATATCAAAGAAGGGGAAAACTTCCCATGCTATGAATTCCCTGAGCCTTTCGTCCACGATGGGAAGCGTGAGCTAGGGTTCGAGATATTCCTTGATTGTGACTTCGTCGATGAAGGCGATGAACTCCTCACAATGGAGAAACCAGCTAGTCCAAGCTCTGATGATCTGAACATTAATCTTCTTTTTAGACTAGAAAAGAATGAATCCAAGCCTGTCTGCAATGATGATTCCGAGCTCATTCAAGCTGTTATATCAAGCAAGGATTTTGACCCCTCTGAGTTAATCGTCCAGGCCGATAATGTTTCAAAGGGATGGCGCAAGACGATGAAGATCACTACGCCAAGTGGAGAGAAGTTGGAAGTAACCGCTGGCGAAGGTCCTATGTTTGATGAATCTGAGTCGTGTGGGTCCGAGTCTGAGTTTGAGTCTAAGTCTGTAGACGAGTCTTTAGGATCTGAGGCCGATCCTCTTTCTGAATATAGAGTCCAATCCTGAGTCTCTTGTTGAGTCTTCTCTTTCTATCCCAAATAATTCCGGTGAGGTTGCAGCTGACCTTGCCCTCCTTGATGTAATGACCAATGAATTCAATAAAATGAGTACCTTTGCTTACGATGCGTGTCATTCCCCTAACCCTGATCAATATTGCTTTGCTAATAATAAAAATAACAAAGAAATAATAAAAGCAATGGAAGAACACGAAAATAAAACAACAATCATTGAAGATACATAAACAGTTAACATTTCCAATGATACGACTATCAAAGAAGTAAAAATTGGATTAACACTAAGTCAAGACGAACGCAAAGAGCTAATTAACTTGCTTAGTGAATTTGTTAATGTATTTTCTTGGTCATACCAAGATATGCCAGGAATTGACAGGGATATAGCTCAGCATACAATACCGCTCATTCTAGGTATGAAGCCTGTCAAACAAAATTTGCGCCGTATGAAACCGGATGTGGCTCTCAAAATCAAAGAAGAAATCAGAAAGCAATTAGATACAGGTTTCATCAAAGTATCCAAGTATCCAGAATGGATAGCAAATGTGGTTCCGATTCCAAAGAAGGATGGAAGGGTCAGAATGTGTGTTGATTACAGGGACCTCAATAAGGCAAGCCCGAAAGATGGGTTCCCTCTACCTCACATTGACATTCTGGTCGATAACACAGCAAACCATGCACTCCTATCATTCATGGACGGGTACGCCGGATATAATCAAGTATTAATGGCCGAGGAAGACATGGAGAAAACCACATTCATCACACAATGGGGTACATATTGCTATACGGTAATGCCATTCGGGTTGAAAAACGCGGGTGCCACCTACCAAGGAGCAGCCACGGCATTGTTACATGATATGATGCACAAAGAGGTGAAGGTCTATGTTTATGATATGATCGTCAAGTCAAAAGATCGCCCAGGCCACATCATTGCACTTCGCAAGTTTTTTGAAAGACTCCGCAAGTATAACAAGAGATTAAATCCAGCAAAGTGTGCATTCGGAGTCACGTCAGGAAAACTACTTGGATATGTGATTAGTTCTCGAGGGATTGAAATAGATCCCACAAAAGTCAAAGCGATCATGGCCATGCCACCACCCAAGAATGAGAAAGAAATTCGAGGCTTCATCGGAAGGCTGCAATATATAAGTAGGTTCATATCAAAGCTCACAACAATATGTGAACCTATATTCAAGAAGCTTAAGAAAAATGTCCCAGTAACATGGGATGATGATTGCCAAAAAGCTTTCGATAAAATCAAAGAGTACCTATCAAACCCATTCGTGCTACCTCCAGCAACGCCTGACTTTCCTCTTCGACTCTACCTTACGGTCACAAGAGAAATGATGGGGGCAATGGTAGCACAAGAGATCGAAAGCAAGGAGAATGCAAATTACTATTTGAGCAAGAAGCTTCAAGGATATGAGACACGATACACACCACTTGAAAAGTTGTGTCTCGCACCTTTGTGGGACGCACAGAAATTAAGACATTACATGCTCACTCATACAGTGCATGTCGTGTCCAAGATGGATCCTCTCAAGTACTTGTTCGAAAAAGCAACACTCAATGGCAGATTATCAAGGTGGATAGTCAACCTTGCTCAGTTTGACTTGAAATTTGTACCACAAAAAGCCATCAAAGGTTCTGCGGTTTCTGACTTCTTAGCAGATTTTCCACTAGAAGAAGTTGAGAAAGAAGAAGATGAGTACGATTTCCCTGACGAAGATTTACTCATGACCGAAGATGATAGCTGGACGCTCTATTTTGACAGAGCTTCAAACCAAAAGGGTTGTTGTGTAGGGCTCTTGCTCGTATCACCCAATGAAGAGAATATCCCAATTTCCATGAAGCTCGACTTTGATGTCACCAATAATGCCGCAGAGTACGAGGCATGCATCTTGGGATTAGAAACAGCTGTGACCTTGGGAATTAAGAAGCTCAGAATCTACGTTGATTCATCACTAATTATTAACCAGATCTCCAAGAGATGGAAAGTGAGAAGTGAAAGTCTCACTACGTATCAAGCTCATCTGGAAACTCTCACGGAGCAACTAGATGAAGTAGAATATACGTACTTGCCTAGAGAAGAAAACCAGTTTGCTAACGCACTGGCTAAATTAGCATCAATGGTGCGAATTCCAACAAACACAATCAGAATGCCATTGACTATAGAAAGAAGATATGAGTCGGCTTATGTTCACGCACTTGATGATGAACAAGAAGCACAAGAAGAAGACGAAGAACCATGGTATACAGATATCCTTAATTATGTGACAAAGGGAGAATACCCTCCTAATACTGACAAAAGGGCACGCCGTTCTTTGAGGCTCCTGGCCTCACAGTATGTGCTCATCAGGGGAGAACTCCATAAGAGGACTGCACTAGGGAGAAATCTCTTATGCATAGCCAAGAAAGAAGCACACAGAACCATGGAAAACCTTCATGCCGGCATATGTGGAACGCATATGAATGCTAAGATATTAGTCCAAAAGATTCAACGACAAGGATATTATTGGACTACTATGGAGAGAGATTGTCACGAATACGTCAAGAAATGTATGACATGTCAAGTCTACGCAAATTTACAGCACATTCCCCCTTCGCTTCTCTACACATATACTTCTCCATGGCCTTTCTCTACTTGGGGTATCGACATCATTAGAAAGATAACGCCACCAGGACAAGGGGGGCATGAATTCATCCTCGTAGCAATCGACTATTTCATCAAATGGGTCGAAGCTGCCTCATATGCTAAGCTAACAGCAAAACATGTAGCTCAATTCATTGAGAATTATATCATATGCCGCTATGAGGTACCTCATGAGATGATCAGTGATAATGGAACGCATTTCCAAGCCAAGTAAGCAAAACTATTACAGAAATATCATATCAAGTATCACAGATCATCACCCTACAGGCCACAAACAAATGGTGCGGTCGAATCGGGCAACAAAAATGTGAAAACTATCATCGAAAAGATGATGGAAAATTACAAAGATTGGCCAAGTAAGCTACATTTCGCCCTTTGGGGTTATCGAACCTCTGTTCGTACATCAACGGGGGCTACCCCTTTTTCTTTGGTCCATGGAGTTGAAGTTGTACAACCAATAGAGCTCGAAACCCCTTCTCTCCGAATCGCGTTGGAAAGCCAACTAGATGAAGTCGACTGGATTAGAGCAAGATATGATGAACTAGTCTTACTTGACAAAAAACACTTGGCAGCTTTGCATCATGTCCAAACCTACCAAAAGCGTATGGCACGACATTTTAATAAAAAAGTCAAGACTAGGAACATCAAGGAAGGTGACTTGGTGCTTAAGGCACTTCGCAAAAATGTGTTGGATCCAAGAGGAAATTTTAGACCAAATTGGTCAGGTTTGTACATTGTTAAATCCATTTTGTCTGGCGGAGTGGCACAATTGGTAGATATGGATGGTAACGGTTTCCACAATTTAACCAACTTGGATCAACTCAAGAAATTTTATGCCTGGTTGCATGGGTTCATGACACGATAGAACTACGTTTGGCCTGATTCCTTTTAAGGATACGTAGGCAACCCCTCAAGGGGGCCCGGCCACTTTAAAAAAATAAAATCCTTCCTCCGTCGATCAAGTAACACACAAAACAGCAAAATGGAGCTAAAGCAACACGTCAGCTTACACCGTCAAACGGTAGCTCCCACCGTGCTACGGTGGAATTGCATCAAAAAAAAAAATTTACCGCGCCACGGGGAATTCCACCGTGTCACGGCAGTTTCCATCGTGGCACGGTGGAATCCCAGCTAAAAAATAAAAAATAAAAGAAATTTGTCGTGCTACGGGGAGTTCCACCGTGTCCCCGTGTCACGGCAGTTTCCACCGCGATACGGTGGAATTCCAAAAAAAAAAAAAGGAATCAAACTTTGCGAATTGTTCCGTGGCGCAGACTTTGCGAATTCTGTTAGTTGTTCGACATTTGTTATTATTCTTCCATTGCGTCCGACCTCTTGACTCGGATATATAAAATTTAAAAAAAAAAATCATTGTAATTTTTATTTAAGGCGAAAATAAATATGCTATTATTATTGAAATAAATGTGACTACAATTATTGGCATCATGCGCCTTATTTTAAAAATAAAAATTATAAATCATATAAGCAAAGCAATATTGATCTAATCCTTCTTCACTTTAGGAACCTCCTTCTCTTTTTCAACTAGGTCGGCCTTCACCATTAATGTGTCTTTTGTAGCCCGAACCGTCACACCCCTAGTCGAACTTTCACCCCTTTCACTTTTGTTAGAATTCTTTGATTTCTTCTCTCTATAAACCATTTTCTCCTTACCCTTTCCTTTCACATAATTCTTCTTTTTAGGCATTATAGGAGTCTTAAACTCAATTCCTTGTGTTCTCGGACCTAGAGGATCTTTAGGAGGCGCCTTCTTACTTCCAAGACGTCCTTTCACATCAAAGTTGCGTGATCCGAATCGATCCCTTCTACTTCTAGGATTCAACCATGCCTTGTATGCACTAGATAAGGGAAGAGGAGCTTGGTTACTTGCAGAAACGGGCCTCAAAGGTCTTCCAATCCAATAAGCCTCGTACTTGTGAACGTTACTTTCATGCAACGATAATTCACGAGGATTATCGTTATAGCGTGATACTACTTGTTCAAGTCCGTATTGTCGCATCAATCGAGAAGGACAATAAAAAGTCAGCTTTGAAATACTAGGAACGCGACAATACGGAATATCATTCGTGCCAACCATCCTAGTAAGCCTCCACTAAGGCACCACCCACCGAATGAAAAATTCTCTCTTTGCAAAGAAATTCTTCCAATCTTCATATGACATGATCACAGAGTAATTCTTCTTCCTGCGGACTAGATCGTTGGGACCATATTTTTCAATATCGTCGGGGGCTTCAAAAAGTTCTAAACGCTCCATCAACCAAATCTGCAAAATAAAAAAAATAAAAAAATAAAAGAAAAATTTGCAGAAACGCACCGTGACATGATGCCTGTTTTGTGTCGCGAGGGCTACTCAGAGAGTGTTTTTACCTGCAACAGTACTAGAGAGCCCTTCCTGACGGCTTTCCGATCAGCTTTTGCTTCGTCAAGGCCGCGCAACGTTTCTCCAAGGCACGTAGGCATAGGAGATCTCCAGGATTCAACATGTTCAAGCACAGACGCTAAACAAGCGTGTCCTACCCTACCTTTGCAAATAAAAGCTTTCTAAACATTCAAAAAATATAAGCCCTTCTACGGTATACATGATAAGACTCAGAGACAGGGCGATTGAAATACAAATTTACAAGTTTTTCTAAGTCTACCTCATTACCACACACAATTTTATTTAAATCTGGATCTATCAGATTCAGATGGCGTTCAAAGTCTTGGTAATAATACTCACCTAAGGTGGGCATGGAAATGAGATTTCTGGCAGGAAACCCAAAGATGGCACCGAATTCCTCCGGCAGGGGACAGATTTCATCGTAATCAAATTTAAAACAATATGTTTCTGGACTCCAATAATCAAAATCTACCCAAAGAAAATCATGTTCAATCACTACATGTCTCAAGGCTAGTAAGCCTCTGACATGAAACAATTCCAACTCTCTTTTGTCAGCATTGGTCAAAGAATACGACCAGTCGCGCAATGTATTATTAAAATTCCGAGACATAATTATTGAAATATGAAACTCTAATTATTTTATGTTTTGTAATTATGCATATCACGAATATGCTGGTCCTATTTTATAGCAAAAACGCTTGGAAATACTCAAAAACTATCTTTCTATACGCGCAAACCACACCGTTGCAGAATACGTGCACCGTGACACGGGAATTTCCACCGTGTCACGGGAATTTATGCCGCGATACGGCGGCCTTTTCCGTGACACGGTGTACAGTGCCGTGTCGCGGTGCCCACGCGTTTTCATTTTTCATCCTTTAACTATTTTTATCCGGATTTTTATTTTTTTGTCTTCACCGTTTATCTTTTAATTCTGTTTTTCGAGAGTTTTATTCCTAATAAAATTCTCCATTTATTTTTATTTTATTATTTTTTTTTATTTTTTTAATATTTCTATTAATCTTTATTATTTATTATTATTTTATTTTTTTCTTTTGGGGAAGTTGTAAAATTTGTCCTATTTTCATGCTTTCCTTTTTATTTTGGAGGAGTTGTAAAACTTGTCCCTTTTTTATTTCTTTTTTCTTTTGGAGAAGGTCGGTACCCTCCACTTATGTTTTTTTTTTCGCTTCATTAATAAATACACAATCACACACAATGAGTCTCAAATACACACATATACACACTAATAAATACATAAACTATGAATAATGTACAAAGTGAATCATGATGCATAAGCGGGTCAAGTGTCATCAAAAATCTGTAGAACTAGAAGAGTGAGGATCAGTGTCATCTCCAACCTGTGAATATGGGAGCAGTGAACCAAAGAGTCCCGCCATCATCCGGGTACGAGGAGTAGTATCCCTACTAGTCCTTGTAGCTCCAGTAGCAGTCAAACTCAAAGCAGGACCCGTCCAACTAGCAAACGGCGTAGACTGACTCCAAGAGGTAGGAAGTGTCGGTGGAGGCATCGTCCCAGACACTGGAATTGAAAACAAGCCAGGCACCGGTGGAGGAAGTGCCCCAGACAATGGAACTGAGTATAGACCCTGATCCACAGGAGTGATGACTGGCCTGAACTCAGGCTGTGAAGACTGTGAAGATGAATGTCGCTGCCACAGACCCTGAAAGTGCTGGAATGGCTGGGAAGACTGAGGCTGCTACCACTGAGCCTCCTGAAACGGCTGAGAAAGCTGAGGCTCCCGTTGAGACTGAGAATACCGACGAACCTCAAGAGATCGTCTTCCACGACTAGGCTCCCCCTCATCCGAGCCTCTATGCCACGAGCGCGAGCGGGACCTCCGTCACTCCTGAAAGGCACAAAATCAAAAGATGTCAATGGTGCAAGATAGAACAAAGGGTAAAAATGAAAAAAAAGTGAACGTACCTCAAGAACATCGCCAAAACTGCCCCGACAACTCGCACCACGCCGAAGCTTGATGATGCAGTACTTCAAAGCGTCAACCAGCTTCATGAATCCCATCATCTCCGGGTGAGTAGGTTGAGAACAAAACAAAGAAAAGTCAGTAACAAGCGGTATTAAAAAGGATGAATAATGTGTCAAAAAGCTTACCGGCTCAAACACATCAGGAAAAGACTCCTGCGGCTGTCTGAAACCCTCTAGCTCGTCAGCAATATGATCCTCAGTAATACCGATCGGCCCCGAGTAGCGGACGGATTGAGGCGGGACCTCAATCTTCCCCACACGGCGAACAGTCGTCTGAAAATACGATCGAATAATCAGGTTATTCGATAGTTTAAACAGAGACTAGCAACAAAATTCTCAAAAGAAATCATACCTCGGGAAGACGGGGTTGAGGAGCCAAAGAGGGAAGCAAGTCCTGCGAATAATCGTCCTCCATACGCACAAGCTCCTGCCAAGGAAAAGTGTAGCGCTCTCCCCTGTTTATCAACTCCCTAAGCAAGCGTGAGTCCAGCATCGACTCCAGTGGAGACAAGGGCACCACAAAACGATCATCACTGTGCTAACGAACAACACGCTTCCTAAGATACCAAACAAAGCGTCCAGTACCAACAAAAACAGTACGGTACGCCAAAAGCTGCAAGGCCTCGGGAAGATTAGTCATCCCAGCCCAAGACCGATACTGGATATCAATAGCAACCTGAAAACCACAAAAAGTTGCAATGAAACGCCAAAAATAACGTCAAGGTAGAGAATAACAGGCTACAAAATCAATTCTTACACCAACAGAAGAGGTGCCTCGGTGTAGCAGCCCGCGTAGCGTAGGGACAGACTCCACTCGTGACTCGCCTCGGTCACGCCAGCTAGCTCTGACAGGAAAGTCATGGACCGCTCCACGACGCCGTCGAGGGGCCAATCCCGAAAAGTACTCATAGAACCATAGCTGCAATGACAAGTAATCTCTGAGCACATGAGTCAAACAGATTAAAACAAAACAAGAAGAGGAAAGATCGTCACCTCTACGACTCTCCATAAACCGTAGACAGTGACAGGGGCCTGGTCATTCAGCTGCCTACAGCCATGACGTAGCGACAAGAGAATATCGGAATATCCAAGGCTGGCCTAACTAAAGGATCCTATCTCACTTATCCTGACCAAAGAAGGAAGGTAGCAAACGAGCGCACGCGAACTCCTATCAGGAGAAAGAGTCATGGAAATGAGAATCAAAATGAAGATCCGCACTCGCTGCTCAGGTGATGTCTCATCCATGTCAAAGCCACGGGCCAGAATAGAAGCCAACTCTGATCGCTCGCTCCTAGGACCACCTCAAGGCACCGGATGAGTCCTGATGTGCTGAACGATCGGACCTAACAAATCTGCTACCTCGGCCGCCCCCCAACTAAGGTCAGAAAATTGCCGGACGACCCGGTCGGTGAAGCGTAGACCACTGATCATGCTAAAATCCAGAGGGGTCATTGTCATCTCCCCCCAAGAAAAGTGAAAAGTGTTGGTAGTATCCCAAAAATACTCCAACAACGCGCGAACGCCTGTCGGGCCACAACTCCGGGGGCTGCGAAATCCTACGACCACCGAATAAAAATCTACTAAACCAGCATATTCCCACAAGGAGTTCGTAACAGGATCCCTCGTGATAATCCCATAAAGTCGAGGAACTAAATCTCCAGCTCCGGAACCATGATGGCGAAGCGTGCCATCGACTATGTCGGCAAGTGGACGGTGAGAAACGTGGTTCTCACAGCTGAAAACCAACTCATCTGACGACCACGGAGGGGAAACCCTACTCGAAGAAGGGAGAGGCTTGGTCTCTAGGGCATCGTCGTCCATGCCCTCAGGAACTGTGGGAGTGTCCTCCCGAAAAGCCTGACGCCGTCCACGAGTAGAAAGATCGCGATCCCGTTGTCTAGGCATGCTATTACAAAAATAAAAATCTAAATGCTTAGCATCATTTCCTAAGTTATTTAGTTATTTATGCATAAGCGGATTAATAGTTAACTTAAGTGGCATTTTCTATTATACGCAAAAGTTTTATCTCAAGGCTAAAAATTAGCAAAATAATGGAATTATTCCTAGTATTTAGTTTCTCCATGACAAACTAATACTATGTTCTCTTAATTGCATGATACTATGTTCTCCATGATAATGTAGTACATACACAAAACAAAACATGTTTCAAAACTGCACAAGAACGATAAATTGGCACATCATGGCATATCTACAAGATCTACAACCAATATATCATCATTTCAAGTGCAAAAGAACAACATGAACAACAAGAACACCATTTCACATAAGTAGTACCAAAAATGGTGATTTGCTCAATTTCTCACCAAAAAACACAAACTTGGTCTCAAATTGCTCATAAACACACATACATCCATATACAAGTCAATTCATAGCAAGAGTGTTGATATGGAAGCTCAAAATTAAAAAACCCCCAATTTGATTTTTTTAGGGTTCCTAGCAAATATGGAATTTACAATAAAATTTGAGACAAAGTAAAGGAAACTAACTTAGATCCTTGTGAGAAATCGAAAATGAAGAAAGTAGCATAAAATTGGAGTGAATTTGGTGGAAATTTGAGCTAAAAAAGCTCAAAAACCCGAAACAATACATCAGCAACCACCGTGACACGGTGGCCAAAAGCCGCGGCACGGTGAAGCTTCCCCGTGTCACGGTGATTCTGAGATAGTGGCGGAGCTTAGGCAACAGCAGCAACACTCCGACAGCAGCGCAGCGGAACAAAGATGGCAGCAACGCAAGCTCAGACACTCGCAGAAAACGTCGTGGCTCGTGGAATATCGTCGCGACACGGTACAACGTTGCGTCGGCCGGAGACAAGTGTCGTGACACGGTGGTATGACAGCAGAAAAATTAAAAAAAAAATAAGGGAAGAAGATAAAAAGAAAAAAAAAAGAAGAAGGAAAGCAGCGAAAATGGTGAAATTCGAGCTGCAATTTTCGAATTTAAAGGCAAAGCACTTCCCGTGATACGGTAACACGTGTTGTGTCACAATTAGCCGTGTCGATTCACGGTGAAACCCCAAGTGTAACGATAAAAGACCTGGTCAACGGCACGGAAATCGAAGACTCGGTGTACGTGCAAATTTGTCAGCGAATATTCCCAAGCATAATTGGGTAATTCCTATCCCGTGTCACGGGAGCTTTTACCGCGTCACGCTGTGGAGTCCCGTGTCACGACATATGTCCACGTGGCACGATGCTCTCGTTTGTCTTGCACGACTTGTTCCTGGAATATTTCAGGCATTTTGACCAGTTTGAATATATTTCCGCAACTTTTGGTCAGTTATTTTCTCACGGGAATTGCGCGGAAAATTTTTAATTAGTATTTAAAAGGTGTCAAAATTACCAATTTAACCCTAACAAGCATTAGGGTTGTATTTTTTACACTTTAAGCGCCTAATATAGTCGGATATAGTCGGCTTAAAGGTAAATCATCTGCGGCCCACGTTCGGGGACAATCGAACCATCATGCACTTGCAAATTTCAGCGATTATATCAGTTGTCGGTTTTCCTCAGGCATGGAAAACATTATCGGTGGATTTTTCTTCAAGTATAGAAAACCGCCAAGTCGGCTTTCCTCAAGCATGGAAAGTGTTATCGGTGGATTTTTCTTCAAGTATAGAAAACCGCCAAGTCGGCTTTCCTCAAGCATGGAAAGCATTATCGGTGGATTTCTTCAAGCATAGAATGACACTAAACTCATACGTCGACTTTCCTCAGGCATGGAGAGTACCATCCGGTAGGTTTCTTCAGGCTTAGAAAGCTACCAAATTCATCAGTCGGCTTTCCTCAGGCATGGAAAGCATTTCAACAAACGTCATCCAGTGGATTCCTTCAAGCATAGGAAACTAATACCAAACTCATTTGTCACCAATAAACTAGTGTCAGATACGTATTCTATCCCTTTACTCTTTTATCTATGGAACTAACATTTATCTGCAGGTATCGGCGTATACAGAATGATTTGGGATCGCTGAACGTCTTAAATCATTCTCCGTCCCTATCGACTACTTTGACTATTGTTTTCGAAACTAACGTTTCTACAAACTCAGTCAAAGTGGGGGCTTCTGTAGACATCTAAAAATGTCTCCCCAAAACCAAACCCGATGATGAACAACCTTTCACCGCCACTATTGGTCGGGTTCAGTATTTTATCCCGAGAGTGCTTAAAAAATCGTATTTAATTAAATTCAATTTTTGGATAGTCCATGGATCGGTCTTGATGTTTAGTCAAAGCATAGTTCTTTTTTAATTTCAGCCCAAAACTTTTTATTATTTATTTTGGTCCAAACCTTTTATTTATTTTATTTATTTATTTTAGCCCAATTAAGAATAATAAATCAGAAATGGCCCGAAATTATCAATCGGCACTTAAAAAAGCTGAACGAAATTAGGGTAAAAAATGAATTTAGACGGAAAAAAGGACTACAGGCTCCCGCGTCACGGGAATGTTCCCCGTCTGACGGTGGGATTCCCCGTGACACGGTGCCCCTGCTGAGACACGGGGAAGTTCCGTGTTCATTCCGCGTAAACCCTTCATGCGTTTTATTCCCCGTACTCTAAATATTTCCCGCGTCACACAGCTGTCCACCGTGTCACGGGAACTTGTCCAGTCTGACAGTGCCAGGCACCGTGTCACGGTGCCCTCTGCCGTGTCGCGGTGCAATTTTTTAGGGTTATTATCTTTTTAGGGTTCCGTGTGTTCCCTCGGCACATTTTTTCTATAAATACCCCCTCATTTCTGATGTACGGGGCATCAATTAATTCTCTATTTTTCTCTCCTCTATGCTCTAGCCTAAACACTAGCCTACCCTTCTTCTTTCAAAATTCCTTCTTCAAGCACTCCAAGGAGTCCATACTTTACTCATGGTTATGTCCTTAAGCCAAGGCGTGAAAGGTAGAATTGTTTAAGGGTTTGGCCCCAAATCAACCTTATTTAATTTAATTTAATTTAATTTAATTTAATTATCCTATTATTATTTCCTTGAAGTTACTAACTCGTTTATTATTTTATAGTTGCAAGAAAACAGAATCAAAGTAAGAATTATGTTCCTTTTATTTCTATTATTTTTCTAACGATTTTATATTGTTGGATTTTATTGTTAAATTTCTTCCAATATTAATGTTTATTCTATTGTTATTATGATCACCATATTGCATGTTTAAAGGGAATACGTAATTGAAAATCACGCCTAATAAGATAATTTGGACGACCGGTTTAGGTTCCTTTTTAATCTTGTTGTTAATTGAAGTGATCACGATATTTTAGAATTATATGTTGCATTAATATTCAACCAATTTAGCTTAATAATAGTTTGGAGCAAATTGAATTTCTGTTTGTATGCCTTTGAGATCGCAGGAATGCTTTTCTCTATAAGAATCGAGTAGAGGCCAATACGGGCGAATGTGACTCAATGACTCACTTCGTACCATCATCCCCGATCCTCCTTTCGTGGTTCCAAACCATATGGAGTTAGTAATCTCATGGATTATGAATGGGGTGTAACCTTCACGGGTCAATCGTTGTGACCTATCGTTGTCCCTTATCGTGGTTGCCTTTTATGATCCATTAATGGTTTGCAAGTTCCTTAAAAACTTGTTGGCGGCTCCCTACTTTATTTGTCCCTAATCGTATACGTCAATTCCCACTTCCTAAGAGTGCCGAGCATATTCATACATGCTTTAACATAGGCGCACTTCAAACGACGCCTACAATGACTTATTTGGACTTCTGGATCAAAACACATGATAAAAACAAAATCCGCAAAAAAAGATGTCCTAGCGCCAAATGACAGGTCTGTCGCCTGGCGCTGCTCCTGTCGTCTGGTGCTAACTCCTATCGTTGGCGACAGGAGGTCTTTTATTCCGAACAGGACTCGACTCTTTTCTATCGTTTCCGTGCTATTTTTTCTATAAATAGGGGTCGTATCTCCCCATTTTTAATCATCCACATCTACATTCACAATCATCTCTTTCTTTTCTCTCTAAAAGCTAGAAGCTTTCTCTCTCTATTCTTTTTCTAAACCTACCCTTTTACAAAATTCCTCATACATTAGTTCTAGAAACACCTAGTCAAGTTCGAAGTTGCCTTCGCCCTAGACGTGAAAGGTTTGATATTTCTGAGGGTTTGGTCCCAAATCTTTATTTCAATGATTTAATTTAATTGTTTGACTTTATTATTTTCCTTGGATTTACTAACGCGTGTATTTTTTTATTAGAAAGAGGTACGAGGCATCCAAGTAAGCAATTTAATTGCTTTATTAATCTTTTGATATAGAAATCATGTTTAATTTATTTTGTTGATTCCTAGTATCATGTTAAGATGTTTTATTGCTTCCTAGTACCATGTTTCGGATTAACGTATATTTCTGATATTGTTATGATGCTTCCTATTTATTTCCTAATATCATGTTAGGGTTAAAGATTTGATTTTTATTGTTTAGTGACATGCTAGGGTTTGTTATTAATCTTGTTAGTATCATGTCTAGGATCTTGCTATTACTATTAAGCTTTAATATGATTATGATTATTATGATGATTATTGTTATGTTGCTTAATGTTTATTATTTTTATTGCTTGATCACACCTTTATGAATGTTTAAATAGAATTTGTACTTGTAATCACGCTTAATAAGATAATTAATAATCTTGTTTAGGTTAATATGATTATAATTCAAGTGATCGCCAATAATAGGTTTTGTTTGTGCATTAATATTCAATCAACATAGAAGAAACAGGTTTAGGGTTAACCTATTGATTGCATGTTAGTCAGGAAGCGCACATGAATACGAAAAGAATAAAGTAGAGGCCTATTTTTAGGGCAAGTTTAATCTCTTATAGGTTGGATTTGTACCTTCATCCCCGAACTTCCAGTCATGGTTCCAGACCTATTGGAGTTAACGATCTCCTAGATCGTTAAGGGGTGTAACCTTCACCCTGTGAACGGTTTACAAGTTCCTAAAACTTATTGGCGACAATTTTACTCTAGTTTCCTGCCCTTTGGACGCCACCATGCTTAAGTGAATAATCACAGTGAGGCTCAAGTGTAAGATGGCTTGAAATATTCCTTACAGAACTGAACTAAACTGAGCTAAAATGAATATTTTATAAGAGAGAGAAATTAGGAGCTAAACTGAACTGATTGAAGCTGAACTGAACTGAACTGAGCTGATTGGAGCTGAACTGAACTAAATTGAACTGAAATTAAGTAAATTTGAACAAGCCCTTAAAGCTGTCAAAAGCAAACCCGACCCGAAATACCGACCCGAACCCGATTATTAACCGACCCATCTGAACCCGAAAAAATGGTGACCCAAACCCAACCTGACTCGACCTGAAACCAACCCTAGACCGAAGTTGACCTGAATATGTGAGACCCGAGCTCGAACCCGAACATGAACCGACTTGGAGATGACCCGACCCGAATATAACCCGTAAGTTATGACCTTAACCAAACCCGACTTGAACAGAAATCGATCAGAACCCATTTTAACCCGTCAAAACCCGAATTTAACCCGACTTATTACTAACCCGACCTGAATTCAACCCGACCCGTTCCTAACCCAACATGTTACTAACCCGTTTCGAAATTCAACCCGACCTGTTACAAACCCGAACCGAAATCATCCCGGCTTGTTATTGACCCGACCCAAATTCAACTCGGCTTGTTATTGACCCGGCCCGAATTTTACCCGATCTACTATAGCCCGACCCAAAAATTCAACCCAACCTGTTACTAACCCGACCAGAAATCAACATAACTTGTTATGGACCCGACCTAAATTCGACCCAAGTTGTTCTTGACTCAATTTCAAATCACCTTAAATTCAATTTAGACCACCTTATTATTGTTGATCAAAGCATTATGTCGAAGGAGACCAAGTCAGTCCAGGCTGGCAAAAAAAAGGAGCATCATCCCCAAATTTAAGAGTTAAATATAGTACTCCGTATATATTTGTTATATGGTCAAAGGAGATAATTATCTTCCTAAATTATAAGCTATAGTTCCCTAGTGTGTTGCCATATATATTATAGTCAAAGGAAATAATTATCTTGATAAAAATGATATTATCTATTTATAGTTAATTGAACCCGAATATGACCCGACTTAAAAATGACCCGACCTGATTATAACCCGCAAATTATTGGCTTAAACATAACCCGAATTGAACCTGAGAATGATCCGACTTGGAAATGACCCAACCTGATTATAACCCGCAAATTATTGACTTGAACAGAACTCGACATGAACTCGAGAATGACATGACTTGGAAATGACCCGCCCTGATTATAACCAGGAAATTATTGACTGGACCGAACCCGACTCAAACCCAAGAATGACCCAACCTGATTCTAACCAGCAAATTATTGACGTGAACCGAACCCGACTCGAACCCGAGAATTACCCTAACCCTTATTAACTCTTGAAAAACCCGAATTAAATCCGACCTATTGTTCACCC
Organism: Chenopodium album; assembly: GCF_948465745.1. Lineage (NCBI taxonomy): Eukaryota > Viridiplantae > Streptophyta > Magnoliopsida > Caryophyllales > Amaranthaceae > Chenopodium > Chenopodium album. Next base: position 65,345,535 of record NC_137835.1, read on the forward strand.
AACCTGAATGTAACCCGACTTGTTATTAATCCGACCCAAACCCGATAAGATCTATGACCCGACGTGACCCGACGTGACCCGACCTGCATAGGTTACGGCATTAACCCGAATTGACCCAACCCACATAAGTTACGGCATTAACCCAAATCGACCCGACCCGAGTTGACCCGACCCACTCTTACACGACCCAAACCCGACCCGTTACTCGAATTGACAGCTCTAGTGTGGACCCTATTTTTTTATTATTATTACTAAGAGTAAAAAAAAAAATAAAAAAAAATAATAATTTATGGTATGAGAAGTCTTAAGTGAATTTAGGGATAAAGATGTAAATCTAATCGAGTATTAAAGAGTATTAACATAATTATAAATTATAAAAATAACCTAATAATTAAGACAAGACTGCGCTAATCTTACTATTAGTTCTTTTGTGAAAAAAATAGTGGATCCGGGTGCGGTTACAAAATAAAAGACCCGGTGGAAACCAGTTCCATTTCCAAGTCCAAATATTTAGGACCCGGTACCAACTGGGTACCCGGTTTATACAATAACGAACCTGGTACGTGGTATTGGATATGGATTTTATAGGGAGTTTATGAATTTTTCATAGCCTAAAGCCTAATATATAAATGACTAAGACTTCATCCAAAAAACCCTAATATTCTTTTATTCCCTCAGCCTCCAATCTTCTTCATTCACACACTGCTCCCTTCATTTTCTCTCTCCTTATCTCTATTGTAACAATGGCAAAACTCACTCCATAATATCACTCCCAATTTATTATTTTCGTTATTATTTTCTATTTTCCTCTTTTTCTTTGTCTAAACTTCTCTAATGATTCAACAAGTCTTATCAATGGTGATGTTAATCTCTCTAAAACCAACACTACGAAGTCTACTAATAGTTTCACCGGCATTTTCAATTATGCTTTGGAAGAGGAATTCCTTGGCAATGATTAGAATGCTAATTTTTTGTTTTGCTTTTAGAGGTTTTTGGAGTAGATCTATTTTTTTAATTCTTTCTAATCCTTTCCTTCTAATTTCTTTATGTTTTATAATTCTTTTATGGTAAAAAAGGACAATGTATTCCATAATATATTCTTGTATTTGAATTTTGGAGAGAATTAAAGTCTGAAGCAGTAAGATAAGACTATAACACAAATTTAAAAAAAATAATAATAATAAAACGGGTACCCAGTTTGGAACCGGTTCCGGCCAGTTCCAAAACCAGATCCAAAATTTTGGGACCCGGAATAACCGATTTCAATTTTGGGTCCAGAAATTTGGGACCCGGTATGACCGGTTCCAATTCCGAGTCCAGCAAAATCAACCGGGTACCCAGTTTTGCTCACCCCTAATTATTATTATTATTATTATTATTATTATTATTATTATTATTATTATTATTATTATTATTATTATTATTATTATTATTATTATTATTATTATTATTATTATTATTATGCGCTGGAATTCTATCACAAGATGACACAAGTTGGTACTTGGTTGGTTAACTCCCAAGTGAGGGGTCCCTTATTTTTAAGGGATAGGCAAGAAAAGAAACTCATTAGATGCATAATCCAAAACTATTCAATAATAGTTAATAGTGCTAGTTATGAGTCAAAGGTAAGTTGACTTGTGAATTTTATGGCAAGCATGTTTTAATTATTATAGCTAGGATGATTATGTTAGTGTACTAGTTATATAGGTGCATATGTACTCGGCTTTTGTTAATTCCTACTTTTGTATTTGTGTTTGGATTTCCTTTGGATTAGCTCTAATATGACCCATTTAGTATGGTGAGTAGAATGATTGAAATAAAGAGAAAGTGAAAGGTACTCGAAGCATGAAGAGCATGATAGAATGAGGCCCTGTTCTCATCAGATTATTTTCAGTTGAGTTCAGCTCTAATAAGTTCAGTTCAATTCTTTATTTCCTTCTCTCATAAAATATTCAGTTCAAATCAGTATAATTCAGTGCAATTCAGTTCAATTCAGTTCATTTCTTAATTTCTTTCTCTCATAAAATATTCAGTTCAGTTCAGCTTAGTTTAGTTCAGTTCAGTTCAGCTCAGTTCAGTCAATGAGAACAGGCCCTGCGTGTTGAGAGTTACTTGTTATATATGCTTTCTTAGACTTATATTTTTAGTTGATGATTATTATTTTATGGACTACCATTGTTATGTTTTATTTGAACTTGGTTTTTTAGGGGTCATATTTAAATTGGTTCCAATAGTGGATGTTTTAATTTATTTTGGTTTTGAAGTTGTGAACTCAAGTTATTTTATTGCAAAAGTATTATATATTTTGATAGACTTTTGTTGTGTGACTAAGCCTTAGTCGTTATCATGGTGGCGGTAATATTTTGGTTATTTCCTTAAATGAGTTTTATATGGAGTAAAAAGGGAGTTTTTTTTTTTGGAGTATTACAGTTATTTAGGGCTAGAGGTGGCTTTTTTTTATGTGAGGGAACAGGGAAGGCGGTCGATTCGAGGTAGGAGAAGGGGGGTTGTTTCTGGTTGGGGAAAAAAGGGACATGGTGGCCATCGATGAAAATTATTAATTAAGAAGGTACTTTTAGATTGAGGAAATTTTGATGGACAATTTAATATTTTTGGAAAGGAGTTATATTTTTATGTAAAATAAATTTTATAAATAAGACACAATTTTTTTTTCCTTATATAACAATGAATATTTTTTAAGAGAAGAGTTTTGGAGGAATATTTTTTAATATAACATTGAAAAATGTCCCTTTTGTTTTGCTTTTAGCAGTATGTAATAGATGATTTCTAAAAAAATTATTTATGCCAAAGTGTAAGACATCACACTCTTCCATTGGTCACTTATCTCAATTGCTCCATACAAAAAAGTTAACCGAAACATTTATAAAAAGTCAATTGATCAAATGAAATAGCGTTTAAATTGAAAATAATGTGGAGTTGAAAGAACATCATTTTTACGATAATCATGGTAATGGCCCAATTGAATTTAGGAGTCTTCATGCAGTTATTGCGTACTGATTACTTTTTGCTACTCTCCTCTACCCCCCTGCAATATTCTTAGATGAAAGGTAAATTAATCAACTGTCATTACATATCTATGGTTCTTTATATCATATATGTTAAATTCCAAGAGGTAGTCGATTAACATAGTTTACGTACAATAATTTTTAACATAAATTTTAAAAAGATGTTAGGTACTTGAAAAAGAGTTTACTAATGAGGCGCAAACACCTAGGGCATGTTCTGATTGACTGAACTGAGTTGAATTAAACTGAACTGAACTTATTAGAGTTGAGTTGAACAGAACTGAACTGAACAAACTGAACTGAACTGAATATTTTATGAGAGAAGAAAATTAAGAACTTATTGAACAAAACTGAACTTAACTGAACTTATTAAAGCTGAACTGAAAATAATCTGAAGAGAACTAGCCTCTAGTCCTACACTCATTTGGCATGTCGTTGGGTTAGCTTTCTTTGCGATTTTGTGGGTAAATTCCGTAAATAACTCTTTTAAGTCTACTAAAACTTCTTTAATTAATTATCAAAATTAATACAAGTTTTCTTTAACTTGATGTTTTTTGTGTTATTTATAATTTTATGGTGGAGTGGTTATTAGCTATAATCTATTTGTATGGGTTTGGAACTTTCTTCAAATACAACAGTGTGTAACAGCAATGGCGAACCACAATCTTTTCAAGTGGGTTTAAATAAATTAATATTAAATCCTAATTCAACTTAAATATGTTTGTTATACTATTTTTGTACACATATTGTACATATATTACACATATAGAATTTTTACATTAATCCACTCATTTATTTAAGTTTGGGTACGTTGTATGTGTCGATCGAACATTAATTAACTCACCTAATTCAATATGTATGATTCGATGAGTATTGTAGAGCAAGTTATTGCAACGCTACCCAGATTCAGAATTAACATTGGGAATGAAAGCGATCTAATGTGTCATACATCCGCAATTATGGATCAGAAACTGAAATATTGGCATATCGATTTCACCATTAAGAGCCCTATGATGTTCTACCTCGTAATTTTAAATTCGATTTTTTTAATCTATAAGTTACTAAATATGCTTATTTGATTTCTTCAAAGAAAAAAAATTATATTTATTTGATGATTAATAATCTAATTTCAATGTTTTTTTTTTTTACATTTTAGGCAATTACCTCTTCCAGTTTGATGATGATTTTGGCTACATGGTGCATTACGGAAAACAACTCTTTTTTTACCGCAATGTTTAGCCTAGCTACCCTCATCATGGTTGCTATACTTAGCCCATTTATTTTGAACGAGCCCAACCAATTGGGATGGTACATAGATTATATTTAGGAAATTTTGAATTTGAACACCATAAAAAACACAAAAATGGTTTTTAACACTACAAAATAAAATTAAAAATTAAAAAATTAAAAAAAAAAAACCTTTTATTTTAACACCACAAAAAGTTCACAAAATTGGACATTACCACCACTTACCAGTTTCCGTCAAATATCCGTTAAGTGGGGTCCATTATGCCACGTGTCGCTATATTATTAATTTTTTGTTAAAAAAACAGAAAAATTAAAAAAAAAAAAAAAAAAAAAAAAAAAAAAAAAAAACAAACAAACAAACAAAAACCCTAAAACTAACCCAACCACCCCAACCCAATCGCCGGAAGCGCGCCACCACCACAACCCCATCGCCGGCAGCGCGCCGTAACCTCAACCCCACCCTAACTCCTCTTGTCCCAGCCCGGCCACCAGAATATCCTCTTTTCTCCCACAAACTCCCTCAAAATCGGCCGAAGGTGATGAACTCCCTAATATTCGCCACCAAAAACGACCCCTAATGGTCAAAATCGGCTGATTTAAGGCTTGGGTGGTCGGTTTTGACCCAAAGTCGGTCAATTCTCAGCGTTAGTGGCGTTTTTGGTGGCCGTTTGTGGGGCGTTTGTAAAACGGCCGGCCTTTTTTTGTGGCCGTTTGGGGGAGGTTTCCGGGTTTAGGGTGGTGTAAAGGGAGGGGGAGGAAGGTCACTGGGGCTGGGATTGGGGGTGTCGGAGGTGGGGGCAGAGGTGGTCGGTGGTGGGGCTGTGGTGGGGGTTAGCTGTTGGGTTTTTTGTAACCAATTATATGCCAACACGTGGCATAATAGACCCTACTAACGGATTCTGTCTAGAAACCTGTTAAGTGGTGGTAAAAGCTAATTTTGTGAACTTTTAGTGGTGTTAAAATTAAAGTTTTTTTTTGTGTGTGTGTTAAAAACCATTTTTTTTTTTTTTTTGTGGTGTTAAAATTCAAAATTTCCTTATATTTATAGTGTGTATTATTTAGATTAAATAAAAAATAGCAAATTTCTCATAATATTACGTTCATGTGTTTTGCAGCTTAATAGACTCTTTGTAATCATTATTGGATTCTATCTTGTGATTATTATTTGAGGTAAAAAAAAGATGATAGCAGTGATATTTCCCCCCACAAGATGAAGATGAGGAGAGGGCATAGAAAACAACTTAATTTGTTTCCAGTGATATTCTAACTGATATCTCAAGCCACTTTTAGTCAGTGATAAAGCTACCAATCTTTTCAAGTAAGTTCAAATTAATTAATTAATATTAGATTCTAATTAAGCTTAAATATGTTTATCATACTATTTTTGTACAAATGTTGTACATATTTTGTATAGTTGTACATATATTGCACATATATTATTCGCACATTAATTGACTCATTTAGTTAAGTTGGGTACTTTATATTTGTCAATCGAACTCACAGATTGTTTCTCCAAGATAAGTAATTTAATAACATTCTCTTCTTTATGATTGAAAAATGTAGCAAATTTTTACAAGAGTGAGTTAATAAGTGGGGCGGTGTTGGTTCAAGGACGACCTAGAATTTTGATATACGGCAGGCCGAAAAATACACTTGAGAAATGATCATATAACAAGCTAAAGGTACTAGATTTGGAAAAGTGGGATGCTATGGAGAAGGATGCCAAGATGGCATAAGATGCTGAGTTTCATTGCCAAGTTGTGTTTGGCAATGCAGGTTTTGAGTTTAACCCTAATATAGTGTTAGGAAATGAGACAGTGAAGAGGAAGAAAAGCCACACAAGCGCAGAATAGCAGAAGGTGCGTGCGTGAACCTTCAAGGAAGAGACGACAAAGAAGGGCTAAGAAGTCTCCATCAAGAAGCTTGGGAAGGATGATGATAATTGAGCAAGGAGACAACTCCGATTTGTCCTCTGATATGTATGAACCAGTACACAAGTGTCCTAGAAGCCCTAATCACACTTTAGATTGATCAAAGACTAGGGTTTGCTTGGTTAGATTTCTTTTTGTCCAATTGAACTAACCTTTGGCTAAGGAGTTAAGTACTCAAATATGATTTGTCGCATGTTATTAGTTCTTTTGAAACTAAATACTTAAGCATGTTTTTTTTATCATGTCTTAACTCTTTAAAGATTTTAACTTTTATTTATGTCTGATCTTGGGCTTGTTCAATTTATGTGATCAATATATATTATTAATTTTGTTCTTTTGATCAAGCGATACAATTGAATTATTGTGATTATACCCACAAAAATATATTTTTAATTTTCTAAAATTGAAATATATGGATTGTAATTATAATTACTTTCCCGACTTACCATGTGACAGAAAACTGTATTTATTGAAATTTAAATGAAAAGACATTTTTAATTTCCCAATAAAAATTAAATGATCAGTAAAATTATTGACTTGTAAGCGGCGTTTACTATGCAAAATCTGTGACGGTTTAGTTCCAAATTCACTCCCCTTAATGTGATTTTTGGATAAATTACTTTCAATAAGTTGGAGAGTTGCGTGGTTTCATCACGATGACTTGAAGTAATGGAGGATTTTAACCGTCAAGGGAGTGACGCAAGAGTGATTATAAATATGAGTAGTCACTTCACTCAAAATCTTCCTTCTTCACTAATTCAGTTTTTTTTTTCTCTCTCTCTTGCTTTCACTCTCTAAAAATTCAATTTGTCAGAGTTTTTCAACTACTCTCTTAAAAAATCTTATTTTGAATTTACCATGGAAGATCTTTTGCATCACAAATGCTGCACATTGGGCCTAATGGGGAAGTTTAAGGAGTTGGCATGTTTTATATGTTGACAATACACTTCATGGATCTATTGAATACCCAAATGAGTGCCCGAATCACCCTTTGGCTATGGATAGGCGCTCCAAATGGTATACAAATTACAGGAATAAAACAAAAGAGAAATTGCCTCAACATGAGGATTAAGAAGCGATGGGGGATAAACCCGCTATTTTGGATGATATAAAGGTGGACCTATTGGGCCTAGAGCTTTTCTTGTGGGTGCGAATGCTAATCTTTTGAGTAATTTTATACTTCCTCACCTAGAGTAGAAAGAAGACAGGGCGAATGCCGCCTTGGTTTGCAAGGGATGGGCCTGGGAGATTAGAGCGATCTTTCCTCCCACTTTCGATAGAAAATTGGAAGCAAGGACTATCCCTTACCCCAAGACGTACTATGAAGTGGAAGTTACCAGAGGGGAGGGGGAATGCACACCTTAGTGTATAAGTGTGTCATTCAATTATGGTATAATCAATCTTTGAGCACCATAGGATCGACTAGCTCCTTACAGAGCCTAGAAATGATGAATTTGAGGAGTATCTTAACGATCCTGAATTGCAAAATCTTGTGGCGACGCTCCAAGATGATCCAGGATATTAGAAGGCATTTCAATAAGTATATCATGTCATTATATATATTTAGCCTTAAGTCCTGTTTTAAAGAGTATACTGTATACACAATTCAAAACTTATAAGCTTTGAAATGCTCTAATTTGTAATTATTATACCTCTATAAATATTAAGTAATGTTTTTATTTTGTGTTTGGTATTTGCAAAGTTAGACATACACAGTGCTTTATATTTATGTTTAAAAAGTCATAATTTAATTGGTTTCAAACTCCATCAACCACCAAAATTGGGGGGGGGGGCATTTGTTACACCCAAAAATCAGATTTTGACCTGACTCTATCCTTTCATTTAATGGAATGCATTTGTATCTTTTGTCATATGTTTATCTACACGTTTCTTTGAGAAATCTAACTTGTTTTACTTCTTTTAGGAAAGCTTCCTTATTTATTTGTTTCACGTTAGCAAGGTTATCAATCTTTCAAACCGGTAAATCGAGGGGCAGCCTCCTAATACTCTAGAACGAGATAGAGTATTGAACTTGTTGGTAAAGAGCAATATTTACCTCAATAGGTTGTCAAAGTTTAAGTAATTAACTATAAATAGATTGTTTGTCAAGAAGACATGTTGAATTAAAAAAAAATGGTGAAAGTAACACATTTTACAATTTGTAAAAGTATTTGGATGTTTGCATATATTAAATTTAATGTAAAGTACTCCTTATACAATACCAATATCTATACTGTATACTTTTTAGTATTTAAAAATACAAATCATCATGCTTATCATGCCACATGTAAACTTTATTTTTCACCAATGCCACATGTCACCTCATAACCTTCAATTTTTTTTAATCCCCTTTTTCACTTAAAAAAAAAAAAAAAAAAAAAAAAAAAAAAAAAAAAAAAAAAAAAAAATCTATCTTTAATTCAATACATGTATGGTTTGATTCATTTTTTCCCAACTTTTTGTTTCTTCTATAAAATTCCAACTGAGCTAGCATAACATGTTTAATATAGATACACTGATATATTTTAACCTATTTTTATTCTTTAGGTTGGTTCACCCCATTATCTTGCACATGACTCAGCCTATGAGTAGCAGCCATATCACATAATGTATTAGTTAAATGAAAAAAATACTTCGTGTAAGAACATCTTCAATGGGTAAATTCATTGGATTTTTTTTGTAGGAGAAATAAAGTATTTTTTGTAAAGACTATCAATAATTTAGTATCTTAACTTAGCTAGTTATCCAAAAAGAAAGTGACCAAATAATTTTTAGTTTTTTTGTAACACAAAGTAGAAACTATTATAATAATAGGCTAAAGCCCAAATTACACATAACAACACTTTTAAGAGTTTATCACAAAACTTGGTGTTGAACAAAAACAAACAATTACTAAGTCCCTATGTTACATGGACTCGGGTACTTGTGTCGAACACGGACACGTGTCCGAGTGTTCAATTCGTCAATTTCCAAAATTTTAGGACACGGGGACTCTGTCCTGTATTTGGACACGGGTGCGGGAACACGACACTTTCATTTTGTGAAAAAAAATATTATAAGTAAAAAAGTAAAAAAAAAAAAAAGTTAAAAGTGAAGAGGTTGAGTGGTTAAAAAAACTAATAAATATAGTCACTAGTCAGTAACTACAACTTTCTATCAAATCAAAATATTAAAAGTAAAAAAAGATCTTGAGTGGTTAAATAATAAAATATAACCAAAATAAAGAGCATCACACAGCTGTTCACCCTTTTGCTTTATCAATACAACTGTCCCACACTCCCACTTACCAATAAACCTCATTCTTATCACTTTATCAGCCCTCACTCCTCAATCTTTCACTCTCTTCTTTCACTCTCTATTTCCTTATCATGCATTCATGTGGTTGCTACACGTCGGCAACAATGGCGTCCACCACAAAACTCCGACCAACTCACGAATTCAAGCTGTTTTAGGGGGTTTAAGTTGTCTATCGGTCGAAAATGCGGAGTTTTTAAACTATGGTTTTCCCCCTTCCCCTCTCTCAGAAGTGTCCGAGTGCAAATAGCCGAATCTGACACGGACACTCCGGGATTTCAGCCGAGTCCAGTGAACCTAGCTAAGTCCAATCATGCATACATTCAAAATTAAGCAAACTATTAAAAAAACCAGAGCCCTACATTGTTTATACACACAAAAGCGGAACAACAAGAAGCAACCGAACAATCTCAGAGAAGAGAGATGGATGGTGATGAGACAGCATCGAAACATTCGCCTGAATCAATATTTAGATTCATTGATAATGAGGAGGATTCAAAGCAAAAGAAATATAAGAAATCAGGGTTTGAAGGGGCATGGGAAGGCAGGGTTGAACCGTTGTTGAGTTGTATGAATGAGATGGATCATCTGTATCGAATGTCTGGCGAAGTTGCTTTGAATGATCTCAAGGGTAAACAATACCTTCTCTTTGTTTGCTTATACTTTCATTCCCAATCCAGCATCGAATTCGAATTCGAATCCTACTATCCCCAAGATTTCATTCCTGCGTGTCATGATCTCTATTCTTATAGAGATGATTTCGATATTATTTTGGTTAATTCTACTAACACCAATCCTGACTATCCTGTCTTATTCAATTACCCTCTCCGTCACTTTCCTATGTCCTCAGTTGTCGTCCCATTCGATGACTATCACCGTCGTTCCTCAATACGCCAACTCCTTGACCCTGTTAATTATGGTTTAGGTTTTGATTTTAAGTGCCTCTTTCTCGATGTTGCTCATAAAACAATGCTCGTTGGAGAGCCCAATTCCATGTCTTCTTTAGTAGCTCATCTCAAGGAACTTGTGCACAATAGCTCATTTGACGCCTTACGTTCTTATCAAAGGCTTTTGAAAAATATGTGGCCCGTCAACTCGTGCCTTCCACCAGTGACATGCCCTATAGCTAGGATTTTTAAATGTGCCAAACCCGAATATTCTCCTGATATCAATGCCATGGTTTCTCAGTTATCTCCCATTTAGATTGGCCACACTTTGAATGTCAAGATGCTCTTGTCCGCTGGTTCAAATGAGCTTGGTTACCTTGTTCGAAAAGACGGTCAGCAAGTGGAAATTGGCAAGGCGATCAGGACAAATACTTGATGATTTGTTGTTTTCACGCTCTTGTCTTCCGTAGAGATTGGGATTCAGTGGCGGTTCAGTCTCTACTAAATACATATTTCGAACTTTATGCTTTGGGTGTGGATTTTGAGATGGTAGTGGTTGTAAAGATGAAGAAATTAGCTGATTACAAGCAGGTTTTCGATCATTTCTTGTCGGCCTTCCCCCCTTCTTGTTTTGTAATACCGTTTGAGGACTTGAAGCGTCGAGATTTTATATGCAACTACCTTCAACTCAATTATTTTAAATGCATGATTTTGGATAAGAAGGGTATGGATATGAAGAAGAACATTCTACTTCATGGAAATAGGTTTGTGCGCTATTATGGAGCCGATGCATTTCCCTTCACTGATGAGAAGCTGCAGGAACTTCAAGCAGATGAAGAACCGAGATGGAAAACTTGTTCCACTAACAACCTTGTGTGACTTTTGAGGTGCAAACTGTCTAATGTTCTAAAAAAGACCAATGCAGAAGATGGTTGTGGCACGGTGACGACTATCTCAGACCTCAATAACAAGAATTTTGTTGGGTTGTTCTTATGTGTCAAAGGAAATTTCATTCCCAAGCTCAAGGAGGTATATGAACACTACAAAACTCACCACAAGTCATTGAAATTTTGCTGGTCTACATGCCCACGAATGACTCTCTTGACCCACATAATTACAAGTTGTATGTTGATAATCTGCTGCAAAAGCACAAGTTATCCTTGTGGTATATGCCCTTTGATAATTCTGTAAGCCACAAGCTCTCTCGACTTGTTTGCCCCATAGAAGATGAGCTTATCATTTTGGGAACCCAGGATGCATCTATTGATCCTTATGGCCGAGATGTATTGAGCACTTTTGGAATTAATGCTTATCCATTTACTAGAAAGGAACTAGTCCAGCGGGAAGTAAACAAGTTCAAAGAACTCACCTTGGAGACATTGCTGGTGTATGAGTCACAGAGTTACCTTCTTAAAGGAAACACAAAGATTCCTGTAGCAGATTTGAGGGGCAAGAATGTACTTCTTTGGATGAGCTCTCTTTCTCCCAGAAATATTTCTTTCTATCATAAACTATTATTATGGTACGAAAACAATCGGACAAAGAGTCCTGATTTTGAAGTGGTATTTGTTCGCAAACATAATTCCGCTGCAACGGATGATGATTTAGAACTGTCTGAAGTAATGCCATGGTTGATATGCCCATTTATCGCTGATCACTCAGCTCCTATAGAAAAGAAACTATTTCCAGATGGGGGCATATGTGGTGATGCCCTTGTTGAATTTGGAACAGATGGCCTGGTTTGTTCGTTTACCGCTGATGAAGACCTTCTAGATATTGGTGTTGATGAATCTGGAAAAATTCCATTTGGCCGTTCTAATCTGCGTTGCAGTGCAATTAAGAATCTTTGTCACCACCATTTTATACTCATGAATAATTATACAGATTGAAACTGTCAAATGTGGCTCTTTAGTACCAATTTCTTTAGAATTTGCTTAGTTTCTGGTATGGACTTTGACAAGTTTTAAGAGTTCCGTACTTTTACTGGAAAGATTTTCATTGCCAGTGTTGTTTTGTTGATAAGAAGCTATGATCAAGAAGCAGTTTGCTCAGTTGGTTTTTGAAGCAGTTTGCTCAGTTGGTTTTTATTCTTGTTTTTATCAGTGTTTCTCATTTCTTGAATAGGCTTATTAAGGCCGATTGATGGAATGGCATGGTGAATTCATGTGCCATGTATGAACTTCTTGAGTTACAGTAGTCATTTTATATCTGGAAGAGCTGTTTGCGTATAAATATGCTGATTACAGCTGATTGATTGAATTGACAGGGTGGTTTTTTTTTGTTTTTTTTTTTTTTTTTAATCACTTAAACTTTCTTTTGTGTTTGATTTTAGGGTGTTTTTAATTTTCTGCTTTGCAAGTATGTCTTTGAATAGAAGCTTTTGAAATATAGTTAGGTTGTTATATTGATTTTTGAGGTTTACCTTGATTTATTTTACATTTTTATGTCCTTAAAATGCCTGGCTACTTTTGGAAATCAAAAATTATATTATACCTTGCCTTTGAAATCTTACTCTCTATTGAAGCTATTGAAGCATGGTTAGGTTATGTGTTTGCCTTTTGAGGTTTTCCTTGGGGTTACTTGAATTTAGTATGTCCTTGGGGTTTTCGTTTCTGGATATAGTTTGTAATTGTGACCCTTTTGTAAGCTATTGTGTATGCTAAAATTGTGTGCATGATTGTTTGCTGAACCATGCGAAATACTAATATATGGATTCATTTTTCTTCTTTTCTTTTTGTGGTTTGAATTTCTGTCTGTTTTCGTTGCTGGGTTACTTGTTTCTGCTGTTCCCTGGATGATTAAGGTTTCAGTTGTGCTAAGTACATCAGACTGTACTAAGACTTGGTTTTACGAAAGAAAAGATGGCATTAAAGAAGATCAGAAAATTGACTGATCATTTTTTGGGTTCGTGCAGGAGAAATAGCGATCAGACCTATGTATCTTCTAATGTGTGCATTTTTTGAGGTGTTTACATTTAAGAAAGTCAATTATTAATTTATTTATTTTGCTACATTGCTCTAGCTGATCTTCTACCTACCCACACGTGATCAAGCTGGGTCTTTCTCTTGATTTCTCTGTGTTCTACTATGAGATCCTTTGATTCCGATTTCCTTTTGTGTTGTTGATTGCCATTTTCTTCTTCTAAATAGGTCTTATGGGCAATTTCTGATATTGGGTTTTAGTACTAAATATTACTTACAGCCTTTTTTTTCTTTTTTTTTTTTTGGTAAAGTGAATGTTCTGTATTACGTTTTGTGATTTTCAGGCATGAATTAAGGATGAGAATTAGATCACTATTGAGGTGTTGAATTATAAGATTGAGAATGGTATTTTCATTGCTTCTAATTCAGATCTTCACTCTTTGTTTCACTATACAGTTCAGTTTCAATTTGTGTTTTGATAAATCATTGAAGTGATGTTTGAAATTTCTAATGCGCATTTGTTGGTATTGAATGCTGAACGGAAGTATCTTTCAGTGTGGGTTGTGGTTAATGATGGGAACTTCTGTGAAGAGAATTTTCTCATTTATTCTGGTTTGATATTGGTTTGCCTTTTTGTTAATCTTTGAAGCTGTGACTCTCTTCCTGCCTTTTGACTTTCTACTCTTCAAGATATTGTACATATTTATAAATTATATTTCATTGTAGCTATGGATCTTCAAAATAATATTGAATCTTATATTCTTATCCAACATTTAGATATCTAAAGGACACAATTGAGAAGCAATTCCTGACTTTAGTTGCCGACTATTCTGTTTTGTGTATCGATTGATATTTTAGCTAGCTAAAATGCTTATATTACCTGTTGAATTGGTTCTGGACCACATACTTTCTTAATATTTCTTTATCCTGATAAAATCTCATTCATTACCCATATGTTGCAGATTTTGAAGAGTAAGGTTGCCAGTGTTAAAGTCGAACCTGTAGTTACAACTGGTGCAGGTGATGCATTTGTGGGGGTCTTTCCAACCAGGTTAGCATCTGACTCGAATTAAGGTACATTACAGCAGAACTTGGAAAGATACATGATAGTGCTTGGCTTCATTCAATAAAGCTTTCATGTTTGTTGAAAGATGCAAGTTATTGAAGGTTGGGATGAGGGAATGATGGAGACTTTTTAAGGGTTGGGGTGGGGGGAGGATTACGAACTCTTATTTGGAGACGATGGAAATAGACTTCTGATCATGTTTTGATGTACCAGTTGGAGCTAATACTCCCAAGTTGGAACTAATATATTGATAATCCGTTGTAGGCAGTGTTCAGGATTCTGTATTTCGACTTCCAACTTTGCCGTCAAGGCTTAGGGTTTTGTCTCGCTTGAATCGCCAACAACAGATTATTTCTCATTCTCGTATTCGGACGTCAGGTAAGATGTGCTCTGATAAGGTTTTTACAGTTTGTAGGATGGATCGTGTGGGTTCAAAACGACGTGCGGCTTCGCCTCTTGTTCCGAAGTATATCAACTTAGATCGTGTGAAGCTTGCTCGCATTGGCCCTTCTTGGGTTTTTGTCACTTCATGTAATGGTTGTCAAGTGTAGTTGTGTATGTTGTTTTGTTTTTCGTTTATAGATCCTATTGTAAAAATAAAAAAATAAAAATAAAAATAAAAAAAGGTAACAACAACCAGCAGCAGCCCTTAGCTTGCAGCTTCCATTATTTCAGCTTCATAAAAAAATTTCACACATCATGGAACCAAATAGTGGGTCTTATACCCAACCGCCATTTCTTTTCCATAGATAACCAATTTATGAGCTGAAACATTCTGCTCACGAGGCACATGAGAGACAAAAGCAACCTCAAAGCTATTAATTAGGGTCTTTTCTGATTTACTGAATTGAACTGAACTGATTGGAGTTGAACTGAATATTTTATGAGAGTAGATGATTAGGAACTGAACTGAAATAAACCGATTGGAGCATATCTGAACTGAAATTAAGTTGCAGAGAACTGGCCCTTAGACCAGCAACATCGCAGATGGTCGTAATTAGCTAGCTCATGGTGCGGATATCCTCTGATCCAGTGGTGAGGAGCATGGTGCGAAGCGAGTTTGCATTACTTTCAATTTCAATTTTCTTGATTCCCAATTCCTTTGCAATTGTGAGTCTATCAGATCATTGATTGCATATAACTCTATATCAAGAGGATTAGCAACATTGTATTTGCAAAAAAAACCAAATATACCAAGAGTCATCAACCCTTCGAATGACTCCTCCTCCCGTAGCATTATCAATATACCAATAATTTACTATCTAGTTTAGATACCCATCTTTGAGCCTCAATTGAAAAATATGTAGGCCCTTATTATCTATATGATACTTCGTAATAATTTTGTTTAATATTTATTTATTTAATTTCAAGTCAAAACAATCTCTAACCAAAAAAAAAATGGATGTGGTAGTCCATAATGTGGAAAGTGACAATAGGATACTTAATAGAGTTTCACCATCACATCACATGAGTTGCTAAACTAAGAAGTGGATTGGTTTTAACCATATCGTCATTGGATGTGAGAAACAACTCATTTTGTGTCAATGTTCAGAGTTGAGTTTTACATTTAGAGATGGTCTAAAAAGTTACTAAAACCAGACAATAATATAAAAACTAGTGTTAGGCTCGGAGATGTCTCGAGTTACTGCGTTAGTTTCATGATTAAAATCTTTATTTATATTTAATTTTAATATAATGACATATAATATGGCAATAACTTAGTACCTAACCCTATGTTTTAAAAAGTTAAGGTTGTGGGTTCAAATCTTGTGCCAAGCTATATTTTTAAGCACGTGAATGAAATATTCAATTGATTGAGGAAGGTGTCACGTAACACCTAAACATCTTTAGGAACGTCTTTTAATATATAGTATAGATTGAAATTAGAAATCTTATGCCCTTCATCAATGCAATGGTGGGTCAATAGTATAAGATAATAGAGTATGTGAGAAGTTAATGGTATTCTCATTAAGTTTGACGTGTATTTATACACCTAAGAAGTACTGTAACCTAGGTTTACAAAAGATAATAACAAGCTAAGAGGATATACATACAAGTTGTTAAATGAGATAAATATTAGTGAATATTCACAAATGATAATTAAGAAAAAATCTCTTCCCTAACTGCTTTTGAGTTGGTCATCGTTATCATGCCCCCTCAAGATGGACGGCCGGAGAGAAAGTCCAATCTTGGCAAGTAACATTCAAAGTCGTGGGCGAGCAAGTGGCTTAGTCAAGGCGTCGGCTATTTGATCATCATTAGCCACTGTTGTAACTCGTAAAACTCCAGCTTGAACCCGTTCACGAATAAAATGATAGTCAACACCAAGGTGTTTCATTCGAGATTGGAAGACTGGGTTTGCACTTAGTTTAGTTGCTCCTATATTGTCACAATAGATGACTGGTTGTTTTGAGCTAGACACACCAAGCTCACCAAGAAGATGACTGATCCAATCTAGTTCAGATGCAGTTTGAGCAACGGAGCGATATTCGGCCTCAGTTGAAGATTTTGCCACTGACTTTTGCTTCTTAGAGCTCCAAGATATTGGGTTCTTCCCTAAGTAAACAATATAAGCTCCAGTAGATACAAAGTCATCATGATCACCCGCCCAATCCGCATCGGAGAAGGCATGAAGTCGGAGAGGAGAGTCATGATAGAGATTTAAGCCAATGTCAATTGTTCCTTTGAGATACCGAAGCAAACGTTTTAAGGTTTGCTAGTGGATTGAAGTTGGACGATGCATGAATTGGGACAATTTGTTTACGGCAAAGGCAATATCCAACCGAGTGAGTGAGAGGTATTGTAAGCCACCAACAAGAGCACGGTATTGAGTAGGATCATCAAGAGAGGTACCTGCACCTAAGGTGAGCTTGACATTGAGGTCTAATGGAGTGTTTACTGGTTTGGTGTCCGTCATGGATGCTCGGTGTAATAAGTCAGACATATACTTGCGTTGACTTAGGAATAAGCCATGAGCACAATGTTGTACTTCAACTCCCAAGAAATAATTTAACTCACCGAGGTCTTTGAGTGAAAAACGCATGGCGAGTCGAGAGATGAACTTGGATATTGATGTGGAACAAGGTCCTGTGATAATTATGTCATCAACATAGACAAGTACATATATGGGTTTTGGAGTACCTTTTGTAAAAAAAAGAGATGTATCCATAACCGAGTTGGTAAAATCAGCTTCAAGTAAAAAATTTCGTAGTTCGTTGTACCATGCGCGAGGTGCTTGCTTGAGGCCATAGAGAGCTTTACGCAAGCGGCAAACATGGTGAGGATGGTCTTTGTCAACAAAGCCTTGAGGTTGAGCCATGTAAAATTCTTTGGTCAAGGTACCTTGGAGAAAGGCATCATTGATATCAAGTTGCCGGAGTTGCCACCCATTAGTGACGGCAAGAGTGAGGATCAAACGAACTGTTGAGGGCTTAATAACTGGGATGAAAGTTTCTGAGTAGTCAAGCCCGGGCCTTTGATGAAACCCTTTAGCCACTAAGCGAGCCTTAAATCGATCAATTGATACATCTCTCTTGTATTTTATACGGAACACCCACTTACAACCAACCATATTGTAAGTAGAAGATGGTGGTACAAGTTCCCAAGTACCATTGCTAACAAGAGCATTATATTGAACGGTCATAGCTTGTCGCCAGTTCGGATCGGTAAGGGCTTGTTTAACAGTTGTGGGTTCAGTTGGGGTAAGTTGGGCAGAGAGGTTCAACTTGTTTATGGGCTTGAATATATTATTTTTGGCTCTAGTTGTGAATGAGTGAGATGGAGGGGGTGGAGGTGGGTTTATTATGGGCGTTTGTTGGGTGGAGGGATCATTTGTTTGAGAATTAGGTGAAGGTGGGGTCTGTATGGAGGGGTGGACGGTAGTAGGAATTTGAGGAAGGGCAAGGTTAAGTGTGCACCATTCACTTAGTGTATCTTGATTATTAATAGGGGCGGAAGCATTGTTTATAGTAACAAAAGGATAAGTATCCTCCACAAACTTGACATGTCGTGATGAATAAACTCTTAGAGTAGTAGGATCAAGACATAAAAAGGCATGTTGTGTGGGGGAGTAACCAATAAAAACACAAGCAATAGACTTGGGAGCCAATTTGTGAGGTGTGTATGGTCGGAGCCATGGATAACACAAACAACCAAAATTGTGGAGATTGGCATACTTGGGTTTGCTACCAAATAACTTTTGATAGGGTGACAGGTTTTGAAGAGTGGGAGTTGGCATACGATTTATGAGATACACTGCCGTTTGAATAGCCTTAGACCAATAGGTAAGAGGCATGGAAGCATGGGTAAGGAGAGCTAGGCTAGTTTCCACTATGTGTAAATGACGACGTTCGGCATACCCGTTGTGTTCAGGTGTGTGAGGGGGACTCGTAAGATGAGAAATACCATGTTGAACTAGAAAGGGATCTAACTTTTGGTATTCTCCACCATTGTCAGAGTATAAAGTTTTTATTGGTTTGCCAAAGTGTTTTTCAACTAGCGCTTTGAAGGTGGGAAATATAGTGGATGTGTCTGACTTATTTTTCATAGGATAAAGCCATATATATTTAGTGTAGTGGTCTACAAAGACTACATAATATTTGAAGTTATCGAAAGAATAAACTGGGGAAGACCAGACATCACTAAAAATAACTTCAAGGGGTGAGGATGTTGTGAGAGTAGATAAACCAAAAGGGAGTTTATGACTTTTATTAATTGAACATGAATTACAATGAGAATCATGAACATGAGAAACGGAAAAACTAGAAATTAATTGCTTTAAAATGGGAATGGAAGGGTGTCCTAGACGATGATGCCAATCGACTTGTTTGGTGGTGGTGTAGACTCTAGGTGGAAGGGACTTTGGCCACTCATAAACTCCGTCCTTAGATGGTCCTTTGAGGAGGATTGACCCCGAGCTAGGCTCCTTGACACAAAAAGAAGAAGATGAGAATTCAATGGTGACATTATTATCAAGACAAAATTGATAAATGGAAATAATATTTTTGTTCATGGAGGGAACACATAAGACATTAGTTAAGGAAAAAGGTTTAGAGGAAGAGGGGAGAAGAGTAGAACCAATATGTGAGATGGGGAGTCCAGAGCCGTCACCAATTACAATCTCATGTGTACCATCATAAGGAGAGTGGAGAGACAAATTCTCCAAGTCTAATGTAACATGGTGACTTGCACCACTGTCAAGCAGCCATTGTGGTGATGTTTGTGAAGAGGATGGTGTTTGGGCAGCAGTAAATGGTTAAGCAGTGGCTGCATTTGCTTGGGGAGAGTTGATTCGAGTGTTGTTGCGGGGTGGAAGAGAGATAGATGGGTGTACCTCTCGAAAGTTTGGGCAGTATGCAAGTACATGACCCTTGACATTGCACCATTGACATTTGCCCTCAAAAGGCTTGAAGTGCTTAGGAGGTTGAGGAGTGTTTGAGTTAACTGAAGTAGGAGGATGATTAGATGCACGTTGTTGTCCATTGTTGGTATTCCACCTAGTGTTGGTTGGATTTGCCGTAGGTGGAATAGCAAGAGAAGAGTCACGAGCCAGGGAAGCATCATTGAGAAGCTCCTTGTTAATGAGTTTTTCATGGAGTTCTTCAAAGGAGATAGGAGTGTCACGGGCATGAACGGCATCGATGACAGATTGAAAACTTGAGTCAAGACCTTCAAGAACACGATCAAGAACATCTTCATGAGGGATGATAGTACCCAAAAGAGCAAGCTCATCCACAATATGCTTTATTTTCTGCATAAAGTCAGGGACACAAAGAGTACCCTTGGAGATATGACGGAGTTGGGCTTTAAGTTGTTTGACATGACCACGAGACGGGTTAGCGTAAGTGCTTGCAAGGATGTCCCAAGCAGCCTTTGAGGTCGAAGCACGAGTGATAAGAGGGCTGATGGAGGTGGAGAGAGTACCGGAGAGAGCCCCGAACAGGAGTTTATCCTGACGAGACCAAGTGGTATACGCCGGATTGGGTTCAATCGTATCACCTTTAGTTATGGTTTTGGGAGGAGGGGAATGTGTACCATCAACAAAATGATACAAATCATAACCAATAAGAAGAGCCTCCACTTGGGATTTCCAAGTGAGGTAGGTGGAAGGCGTGAGTTTTTGCACAGAGTGAACATTCACAATCACAAAGGGTTTGGTGGGTTCATTGCCATTGGGAATTGTGTTGCTGTTGTCAGGAGCCATCGAAAGAGTTTTGGAAAGATAATAGGAGGAAAAAAAAAATCAGAGAAGGATCACTAAGCTCTTGATACCATATAAGATAATAGAGTATGTGAGAAGTTAATGGTATTCTCATTAAGTTTAACGTGTATTTATACACCTAAGAAGTATTGTAACCTAGGTTTACAAAAGATAATAACAAGCTAAGAGGATATACATACAAGCTGTTAAATGAGATAAATATTAGTGAATATTCACAAATGATAATTAAGAAAAGATCTCTTCCCTAACTGCTTTTGAGTTGGTCATCGTTATCAAATAGTTGGTGACATTATTAATATATATGTCAATGTGACATTTGATGATGATTAGTAAATACTACCAACATTACAATTTGTAAAATTCATTTATCGGAAATTTGGAATCGATCAATATGCTCACTG
This sequence comes from Chenopodium album, assembly GCF_948465745.1. Lineage (NCBI taxonomy): Eukaryota > Viridiplantae > Streptophyta > Magnoliopsida > Caryophyllales > Amaranthaceae > Chenopodium > Chenopodium album. The sequence goes on from NC_137835.1 coordinate 65,366,529, forward strand.
ACCACTTACAAGTAATTTTAATTTCATTAAACAATGTTAATGATAATAGTTTCACCATTAACATGACATTTAATTTACATGTCAATTCATTAAAAAGAAATGATTGAATTTGACTGTATTTCCACCATTTTCTGCAAATAAAAAAAAAATTTAAAAAAAAAATCGATTGCATTTCCTGAAGCTACATTTGTTTAAAAAAAAACCCAAAGTGAAAGGGGAGGAGGAGAGAGAAAGAGGCAAAACTAAAGAAGCTCCATTATATTGGATGCCATGGATAAAATTAATTAAGATCAAAAAGGTAATAATGGGGTTTTAAGGATTTTGATATGACGACAAGAAAATTGCTGAACAACATTAAGGCAAAAAAGTTGAACAATACCTGGTTAAAAAATTACGTAGTACTCCGTATGTATGTTTTTCTAGAGAAAATATCAGGCAAAAAGATGAATAGAAAAAATATTTTTCAGAAAAAAAAAATAAATTCATAAAATATGCATAAATTCATAAAATAATGCTACATTGGAAATGGCAAATACAATTTCAATTTCAAAAGTATTAGAGTTTCACATTTTGGATTGAAATTCAAATTTTAATTTTTGATGGAAAGTGGGCCTTAATTTTCTGACCAGTGACCACAACCATTATGCCAAATTGCCCACACATATTGTATGTGGGCTATCACATATTCCCTCCGTTTTTAAATACTTGCTCAATTTCTCCATACGCGGAGTTTTAAGAGAAATTGGAAAAGTAATAAAATATAGTAGTGGGGTAAATGGAAGAATAAAAACTGTATAAAGTAAAAGTAGTGGAGAGAATTGGAGGAGAGAGAATATGAAATTAATAAAATATTATTTATGTTGGGTCAATTAAGTGAGAGAAATAAATTAAATATTGTAAAAGCTTTCTAAATAAGGAAATGGATCAAGTATTTAAAAACGGAGGGAGTACAAGGATACAACCAAAACAAAAGAAATAGTTTACCAAGTCAACAATTTAAGAATCAATACAGTCAAGATCCAAGACAAGCAGATATTACATCCCACAAAATTTGCTTCTCAGCATAACAAGTCAACATTACTAACTTCAATAGATGCCAATCTTGGCTAGAATAGATACCACATTGACACATTGTATCCTCTACAATTTACACTAATACCTAGGATATCTGCATGATTCAAATCTAAACAGCCCTCCTCTGCATCTTGAATCTGGATACCGGCTTTGAAGGCTGAGGATTAGATGGCTGCATTATATAAACATAACTTCTTATTAAATGAATGAAAAGTAAAACATGATGATTAGACCAGAGAAAAATATAGTAACCTGATCAATAGTTTCTTTATCTGGAGAAATTTGCAAATTATCTGTCCGCTCTATGATAGAACCAGTGAAGGCCTGCAGTGAATGAAAGATCAGTACTTGGCAATAAGGAGAGATGAACTATAGAGGGAGACAGTCAAAAGACATACCTTGAGACTATCTGTATTGGGTCTAGAGTCTATAGACAATCGATTGCTAGCATCTGGTTTAGGCGTTGGAACACATATCTGAAGGCCAAATAGGAAGGGATGGGATCAGTTATCATATAGAGAAATCTATATTACTGCAGTTCATCTATTTTATGTCTTTATATAAGGAAATCTATATCTGACAGCCAGAAACTAGGTTTATATTACTTCAGTTTATCTAGGTTAATATAAAGAAATCTATATTACTGCAGTTTATCTATATTACTAGAATTTATATAGAGAAATCTAAGAAATGGGTTTGAAATAAGAGCATGTACCATATTACTGTTCTAATGATATAATCAAGCAGTGTTTAGCAGTTTATCTAGGTTATAATCGCAAAGCAAGAGACTTTTAGTCTAGTCATGGAAGATACTTCCAACCACCCAATCAGCATGTCCACTTAAGACCTACTCCATATAATTTGAGCCTGAAATAGTGAAAATGAAAAGACACAACAATCATCACACAACCAAACGCAGAAAATTGACAGCCACCAACCATCCAATTACAAGAAAAAACAACAGAAATTAGGATTTGCATCTACATGGATCAGCAAGCTAAACATGAGCGGCTAGTGCTATTACCTATTTATCGAGCTAGTCACTAGAGCCTCTACCTTGGACAACTACAATTTTACATAGTCACACTCAGCCTCCCCAAATCCAACTTGATGTACGTAGTATCTTCTCTGCATTCATCTAATCTCTTTACATGCCCTCCTTATTAGCCAACGGAGAACTAATCTTCTTGAAACTTAGACCTACTTTCCACAATCACATTTAGGGGTTGTTTAATTTAAGATAGGTCAATTGAAAATGGTGCAAGAAATGAGAATGCACATAGAAGTATCCTTCCTCTTATTATTTACAATAATATGTGCTAAGGTAAGGAATAAATACCCCCCAAGCCCATCCCCGCATCTGTCGCCCCTTGGTCACCCAACAAAGAAAATATTATGTGCTATGATAAGGAATGAATACACTCAAAGCCATCCCCGCATCTGTCGCCCCTTTCTCACCCAACAAAGAAAAACCCTTTACCATCAGTGAGAGAGTTCTCACTGTCACAGTGAGTCTTACAACGCCTCACTATTCCTTCTTTGAACTCCCTTCGCAATCATGTTGTGTCCCTTTTATCACCTTTGAACTCCCTTCACAATCATGTTGTGTCCCTTTAACACCTACCAGCACCACCACTTCATCTCCCTCTGTCCACAACCAGGACAACACTGGCAACACATAATCCTCACTCTCCTCGCTGAAGTCTAGTCACCCATTGCAGCTTCCTCTCTATCCAACCACTCAACATGACCACCGTACATAGGTGACCCAATACAAGTATACAACCACCAAGGATCAAAATGCCACTACTATCAACAAAAACAAGAGTGAGGAGACGAGAAAAAAAACAAGCTAAAAGAACATTTTCCTTTTCGCCAAGTCATATGGACATGGTATAATTTTTGAGCTTTGTCTCAACAAATCTGAAGCCATCACTACTGCTCCAATGTCAAAAGGTGATTGTGGTGGTATTAGCAATGCCTTGCTAATTGACTATATTGGTAAATCCCCAAATTCTGGTGGCTGGGGATAAAAGGATAGGTTATGTGAAGCACTGGTCAAAGGCTCAAAGCAACTGAAAGGATGGAAGTCTGAGTGAAGTGCTGGGAGTTCTCTGAGACAGCTACATGTGTGGGGAATTCCAAACACTAGCAAGACAATGTGCAAAGAGAACGGAATCAAGGAAAGAGGAAGCTTGTAGATTTCAATTAACTAGAAGCAATACACAAATTTCGACCAACACCTAACAGAAATTTAAGAGGCCTCATATTCTTTCTCCAGTGACATTTATTTTTGTCAGACTGCAGCTTGGTTACTTTACTGGATGGATACAAGTAACAGTCCCAATTGGAAGCTGCTTCAAAAATTCACAAAATTCAGAGGAAACTAATTTCCTTATCATTCTTCTGCAGGGAGAGTATTTAGCGTTTGAGAAATAAGACTATATATGTAGTAGATTTCAATATGGAGTAAATTTTTTGGAGGTCACTCTCAAAAGCATGTATTTTACCTGGGAACTAGTGAGACACCTCTGAACTTTTGCACATTTCATGTGATGCCTTTCACAGTTTCACATCTTACTTTGTGCACACTATATCCTTGAACTTTTGAATAACGCACAATGTATGCAACAACATAACTTTTTTTTTTTATGTTTATTTTGTGAACAATATTTGCTAGTCCCTTTTTGAACGATTCCATATGATGATTCACGTTAGCCGACCCCAAATCATTTTGGACTAAGGCTTTGTTGTAGTTGTGACTTGTGAACAATGTTGACGTTAAAGAGGAGTTCTACCTAGTCAGTTATTTGGACACATTTAGTTACAAGTTTTTCAGAACTTAACAAACACTAATAAATACAGTTAAATACGTTAAAAAAAAACTATGCACTCTTCAGCCGTGTAAACATGATTTGAAGGAAAACATTGACATTGTGCTTCAAATACATTGTGCATAACATAGATGTTAATTAGGAATAAACTGTGCATAAAATTAGATGTGGAAGGCAGCACCTGATTTTTCAAAAGTACAAGATAGCCCATGGGTTTTTCCCAAAAAATCCAGTAAATATGATACACAGCAGAAAGATGTGTATTGGGCATAAAGAAAAAGCCATGTATACCTCAGATTTTGACTTGGACTCAAATGGAATACTTTTCTTCATCACAGGAGGGGCATAATCTTCCTCTGTCGATCTTTCAACAAGATTTTGCAGCAAATTTTTGCCACGTGAGGATTCATCTGATCATAATAATAAATGTGAGAATATCAGCATCAATACAATTGACAGAAAGAGATAGGACAGCAAACAAAGCTGAATCAGATACCCCAACCCTACAACAATGTCCAAACCCAAACACGGACTACTTGGAAAAATAAGCAGCCTTTAAGGTCTTCCTTTCACAGTAAATCCAGACAATCACACCTGCCAGAACCAGGGCCGGGGTTGGGGCCAAGTGCTATTTTGCACTTACATCATACTTCAAAAGTAAACTCTAATGGAGAAAGAAAGGTACCTTTATGCATAGATTGCAAACTCAAACTTTCATGCTGCACGAAAGGGATGCCAAACGACAGATGTAAGCAGCTTGCAGGAAGAGTCAACATGCACAACAAAAAATAGTCTTCCAAGAATGCATATAATAGGAAGTCATAACAAGTCTTACAATTAAGTTATCAGCATCATTTGGTAGAGTATTTCTGTCCGGGAGAACTTTGGCATGATGATGGTCTTTAGATTGCTCCTGGTCCTGATTGGTCAACAGTTTAGATGTAAATAGCTCCGGCAGCAAGATCCAATAAATTGATTTACTAAATTCTCCAAAACCTATTGCTTTCTACAGAAAGTAATTAAAACTGATTAGTGATTTACCAAGTTATTGAAGTTTTCATCACGTGTAACGTCTCCAAGCTCTTCAGTATCTGCTTCTTCCTCCTCAAGTTCTTCTTTCTCAAGCTCATCAAACCTGGACATGATACGAGCATAATCTTCATCATCAACTGCCCCAGGTCTACTACGATTACCAACTTCACACACACTAGCAGCCTCTGCCTTTTCTGGGCCTGATATTCCATGCGTATTAAAAGTGAGCAATCCCTTTACTGACAGATTTTTAGCTAATGCAAATCGCAAACCTAGGCTACCAGCATAAGGTAATGGGAGGAACAGGGTAGGTCAAACAACTCTTAAACAAAAGTCAGTAAATATCTGTTAATATGGGAATCAGCATGCAGCATCCAAAAATCCAGCAAAATAAAAACAAAAAAAGCACCAATTTCAACTTCCAATACATTAAAATAGAAGTGCTACTCTGTTATGTAAAAAACATATTCTGCTTATGATATCTTAGAAATCTTACCGAAATTTGAATAAATTTTGGAGTTGTTTTGTGCAATATCTGGGCTTAAAAACAAATACCTCATCCTAAGCTAGTTAAAAACTCAAATAATTGATATGATAGGTTTAACCTGACCCCCCCCCCCCCCCCTCCTTCTCCTTCAAAAGTACACAGAGGCACTGAGGCAGAGACTAAGAACAGATATAAGAAAATTCTTCGGAGTAGTACAATGTCAGACGTAGTTAAGGACCATGGGACTAATATTTCCATACTGCCTTTGGTAAAAGCACATAAATGAGACTCCTCATTAATGAAGGGGGGAGGGGAATCCTTCAAGCACCAACAGGAAAAAGTGGTGAAAAAAAAAAAAAAAAACCTTTAACAATGTGTTGTTCAGGCTAATTAAAATATATATACTAGCAGATAACCATGGAAAACATCATAAGACAATGCTTCCATCGAAGAAATTCATCGTCAATTTAAGAAAGGAAATTAGCCTGTTTGGACATACTTCCACCAGCATCTTCATCATCACTTAACTCTTCTCTGATCTCCACAAGACCCTCCTGCAATAAGCACAGAAAAGCTAAACTGAGCAGATACAAAAACAAAAGTTAAAAAGACATATAAACGAAAAGTTACATAGAAGCATCATTCATCCAAAAATCACCTCAGATTCAGCAGCAGTTCTGTCATAAAATGAGGCCTTGGCTTTGAGATCTTCAATCACAGCCTTAAGGGAGCCAACTTGCGACTCCAACCCCTGCCCTCTTCTTTTAAGAATGTCAACAGTTTGTTTGGCCGTTCTATCCGCGAAATAATTCTCTCCTAGGAGAACCTGATACCCACTCAAACAGGCTTCTTCTTAGTTTAACTTTGCGGATGATAACTCAATTCTTACAAACAAAAAATGTCACACTAGGAGCAAAAGGCACAAGCTTACAAGTTACAACATTACGTCGGTATATGGTTAACTACTCACATAGAGACTATTAAGCTAACATGACAGGCTAGTCATTCCAAATCACATACAATTCATCCATGTGTGAGGTTGATTTTTAACCAATTTGGGGTGGCAAAACACAGTTCTATCCAATACACACGATGAATACAGGTTTTTGCCTATGGTGGATTAAGTATAAATTTTGCTCATTCCGAGGGAATAAACATATTAGTAAGTCGCACAGCTAGGGGAACAAAATTGCATTGCATAGATCAGCAATTCATGGACAAACATAAGAAAATACTAGATTACAGCTAAATTTCATAAATTTGTAAGCTAAAATGTAAGCTCCTTTGCACAATGCACATAATTATTGCAAACCCATTCATAATAAACAAAATTCCAATAAAAAATGTCAACAAATTGAGCTCAATCTTCACCAATTCACATACACCCACAACAAATTAATTAACCATTACTCAATTTCCAAAATACACAAAACAAATTTAAAAATAAAAGATCAAATTACCAAAAATTCATTAGTATGAACTAAACGACCCGGAAAAAATGCTGCCTTCCCAAATGGAACCTGTAAATTCACCCCAAATAAACAATAATAACTCAAGGGATGTTCTATTCAACTGATATTACAAGTTGAATAAAACACACCCTAAACCCGTACAATATAAAAAGGTGTAGTAAGATAAATTAAGTTGAATAGAACACACCTAAACCTAAACTCGAACGAGACCAAAAAGAAAAATACCTGAATATCGTGATGAAGTTCATCGGGAAGACGTTGTACAAGGTTGATAAGGTTAGTATTGTCAGCGACAAAGCTAGTGAGGTTGTCGAGTTCTTTGAGCTTTTCCGAAATCGTGTCGTTGACGAGGTTGGCGGCTTTCTGAGCTTCCTCAGCAGGGAACATTGAAGATAGTGATGTCACGGTTCCCTTCCCACGCGCCGCCATTGCAGAGAGAGAAAGTTAGTGAGAGAAAATGCGATGTCTCCAATTTGAGTCTATTTATGAAATTTTTCTGCGTGATGATATGGCTCCCATGTAATGCTCCAAAACGGGAAATATAGGAAATTAGCACCAAGACTTTAAGTCTATGTTCAAATTACCCCCTTAATTTTTAATTATAGCAAATGGACCCCAAAACTTAACATATCGTGCAACGTACATCTGAGCATCATTATTTAACAATAAATTCATCAAAACATGCTAATTTTTTGTATTAATAATAAGCATTAAGAGTATTATACATGCGTTATATTTCTTACCATTTCAATTAAATGTGAGCAATTGAAGAGATTAATCAAGTATGATGGTTTGCTAAATTCCGTTAATTTTTTCGCCCTTTGTCATATTTCAGTGTCGATAATTTCTATATTTTATAGTATGTATTTAATATGTATGCTAATGTATATGTACAATATTTTGGATGTAATTAATTTTTTTTAACTTTTTTTTGTCTTTTATTGGAGTATATTTTATGAAATTTATATATTTTAATGTGATTTTGCTCAAATTTGATGTATAGGTTTTGATTGCACAATTATATTAAGTTGTGGGGTTAATTTGCTACAAGTAAAAGTTATGGGGTTACTTTACACCTGCAATAAAAGTGTTGGGGCTAATTTGCTACTACACCCAAAACGGGAAATATAGCAAATTAGCACCAAGACTTTATGTGCAGGTTCGCCGCCGGACGATGATAGGTTGTCGCGGGTCTGAGGGAGAATTGGGTTTGAGAGTTAGCGTCACTCGGTTTCATATTAATCCCATATACTCTGTATTATTTTGGGTATTTCAAAAATAATATACCCATATTGAATTGGAAAATTTGTGTAGGACAATCTTTTAAAATACATTTTTTTGTTTAGGATAACTTTTTGAAATATGTAGTACATTTTTTATCTAGGACAACCTTTTAAAATTTTCTTGGCAAAGTCAGACCTTATTATAATTTTTTTTTGTTAACGACGACCAACCCTTACTTTCAAGCGTTAATCCACCAGAATCCAGCGTTGACACCCTTCACCACCATTATGTGTACTCCACTCAAACCACCACCCCTACCAGGCCACCACCAACATCACAACTAGAACCCCACCACCACCTAAAATCCACCATCCACAAAATCTGAAACCCCACCACCAGCGAAATCTGAAACCCTGCCACCACCTAAAACCCACCACCAACGAAAACCCACTACCAACGAAATCCCTAAACCCCACCACCAGATAATCCCAAGACCCCATCCTACAATCACTCACCCTCCACGCAGACCGCAGCAAATCAAAATCTACTACAAAAATACCAACCCTAGCTTTAGATCTGTAGGCACGTAAATTTTATATAAGTGCCACATTGGATATGATACGGTCAAAAGTCAAGTATTGACTTATGTTTATTTGACTTTTAATTGGAATTAATTATTTTGGGTGAAATAACTTAAATTAGTCCATTTTAATTATTGTTATATTATTGTCAAGCCCAACATCCAATGTACATTAAACCCTAACCCTAGGGTGTCCTCACTCTCACATCATTTGGAGAGGAGGAAAACCTAGAGAAAGGAAAAACCTAAAAAGAGAGAGAAAACAAAGAGATTCAAAATACAGAGAAAACCTCTCAAATACTCTAAAACCTCTAAACTTCTCCAAAGAAATCTTCTCAAAACTTAGAGGAAGAACAACAAGCATTTGACGTGTCGTTCTACTCTAAAAGATCACCCGTGGAAGAGATCAATCCTCGACGGCCCACAACACGAAAGAAAGAAGGAATTCAAATCATTAAGAACACCACTTCAACCTCTACATCAAATGGTCATTGATTGAGATCAAGCCTCGTCGGCCCTCAATCAAGAATTCAAGTCAAAGGTCTACATCAACAACAAGTCAAAGGTCTACATCAACAATAAGTCAAAGTTCTGCATCAAATCTTCAATCGAGATCAAGCCTCGATGGCCCTTGTGAATTACGTCAAAGTCAAAGTGGAGATCGAATCAGAGGAGAAAATTAGAGATTGTACCCAAAATTATCAAATTAATAAAATTAACACTTTGTTACATTTATTTTGAATCTATATTTTGCAGATTTAAAATTTGTGTTTACAAGATCTAATTGATTTTCATCGTTTTTCTAAGATTTCACACCCATTTCTCTTTCTTTCGTGTCGATCTGAGATCCTTAATTGAGACAAAGAAGAATGTGGCTGGTGATGGTGGTGGTGGCGGCGGCGGTAAAGAAGATGAAGAAGATTGGTGGTTGTAATAGTCCGATGTCGAAGGTGTTTATGGTGGTCTTGATGTTGGTGGTCTGGTCTCGAATGTGTTCATGGTGTTGGTGGTTCTTTTGGTGGTCGGTGATGATGGTGGTGGTCAATGATGACGGTGGTATGATGGTGGGGTACAATTAGGAGAAATTAGGGTCACGTGCAAGTCACGTGAGGGTCAACGCCTGAAAATGAGGGTTGGTTGTCGTTAACAAAAAAAAATTATAATAGGGTCTGACTTTGCCAAGAAAAATTTAAAAGGTTGTCCTAGACAAAAATTGTCTTTTAAAAGGTTGTCCTAGACAAATTTTTCTATTGATTATGATACATTTTTAAATTAATTTTTTTTTTATTATTTGTGTCCATGTATTAAAAATAAATCGGATCCTATCGTGTCCATATCCTATATGCATTTTGACATGCTTCATAACAAAGAAACATTAAATTTCATATCGAGATCTAGAAGATCGAGAGGAAATTACCTTAGATATCCCACTTGAGTAAAGAAAAGGGGAGAATAAAGAAAACGCCTGAGCCTAAGATGAAGCAAAATCGGTCATGAGTTCGATCATATACTGAATAGAGAAAGAGAGAGAGAATGGAGTAATGGATGGAGAACAATATAAAGGATTCTAGGGTTTTATCTTTTGTTCCTTTTATTTTACACTACAAGAAAATAACCTTTTCGTAGCGATTATTTTAACCTTTAGTATCGATTGTAATTGCAACAAAAAGCTTTCCCAACGAATGGTCATTCGATACAATATCTCCCGTTGCCTTAGCCTTTAGTAGTGGTTTTCAATATCGCTGGGGTTGGCCTCAATAATCGATATGAAAAACTACATCCAATCGTGGTGATTATTGTAGCGATTACAATCGCTATAAATGTCTAACTCATTTTCTTCAAAAAAAAAACTTGCGTATGATCTTTACAAGATTCGAACATGCAACCTCAAACTCTTATATTAAATGTTTCACCAATAAGCTATGACATATTTTATGTAATCTTTGTCAAACAATATTTATATATCTAGTATTGAAAAGGCTTTTCGTATCGATTTTTAGGATTTAGTGGCGATTGTAAATGATACGATTTCTCAAAATTATATAAATGTGTAAAAATAGTGTGGATATGTATTATTATGTTTTCTGTATCGATTTTATATGGGAAAACCATGGCGATTGTAAAAATGATACGACATCCTTAATTATTTCACAAACATACTTGCATATTGTTGCGAATGTACAATCGCTACGAAATAATCGCTACGAAAAGTGATTTTTCTTGTAGTGTTAGAATTTACTTTTGGAAATATTTTAAGAAAGAGGGAGTTTTTCCACATTTTTTTCCTTTTTAAACAATTAGGTGTGGGTTCGAGCATGTAAACAAAAACTAGGTTAGATCCCGTGTCATGCACGGTAATCTATAAATATGTGTAGTAATAAAAAACTAACGACTCCACCATCAGGAGACACTCCACCATAGGGAGACGAACGAGTATCTACACTACTTGTGTAGATTTATTGAAATCTAAATTGCAAAACTAAATAAAATTAAAGGAAAAGGATCGGAAATAGTATAATTTCTGAAGAAATTAGACTATTTTTGGCCTAAACGGCCAAAATTTTGGAGAAACCCTAGAAGAGAGGAGGAGAGAAGTATTTTGTTCTTAGTTTAAATCACCAATGATAACGCTCTTAATAAGTAGTTTATTTAAATAAAAAAAAAATTAACTAAGGACACACCAGGAGATGGCACGTGTCATTGCTAGTGTGTCTTTTAGTATATAGTATTGATGATGATTTAAGCTTTCTTGTAGAAAATTGAGACGATATATCATTGTTTATAATAATTTTCATCTTCAATTGATATAAATAAGGAATAGAGATTTATATGAAAAGAAAAAAAATATATGAATATGATCAGAATTTGGAAAGGGGAAAGAGAGTGAGATATGGGGATTTGTTGCATAATTATTATAGGTATGAATAAATTCATTTTTGGAAATTAAATATTATAGTATTAGGTTAGTCCCGTACGATGCACGATTTTAGTAATAAAATATTTGATCATCTGTATTAGAAGACATGATGTTAAATATTCTAATTAAATTCATAATTAAAATATTTTTTTTTTTAAAAATGCTAGCATTAGTGTTTAGTGGTTAATATAGGAAGAAAGAAGAAAAAAAATGAAAGAGCCAACCACCGATTATGTCCTAATTTTTTTCACTATAAGAAATATATGTTGTTAGTCGATTTAATAAAAAATAAATTAAGTGTATGAAAATTTGTAATGATATAGTTTTTCCAAACATTAGCTTTATCTATTATCTTGAAAGGAAAAAGAAAAAAATAAAATAAAAAAGAGGATAATGTCACACATAGTTTAAGCGGGAAATTTTTTAATAAAAAGCTGATACATAAGCAATAGTGATGTCAGCGGTTTCTACTTTAGTTATAGTTATAAATTGTAACACCCCAATAATTCTCTCTTAAAAACCTGTGAGAAACCTGTATGTAACCTGAACAATTTCAAGAGAATTACTGGTGTGCTACCGCCACGTGTTCAAACGTTAAGGCTATCTCAGAAATTAGCAGCGGAAAACCAAAACAGTTTTAAATAAACCTCAAAACAAAGGAATTAAATCAAAATAAGTATTACAAGTTGGAACCATTAAGGCCCTTATTCAAAACCCAATAAAAGTAGTAAGTGTTTAAATTCAGAGTCCTAATAACTTCAAACTCAAAAGAATTAGCGTCAACTAAAAACAAATTAAATTAAATTCAAACTTTGCAAAATAAATAATATGGAAACAACCAACTCTCTACTCAAGATCCCACAACCCTGATGAATGCTGCATGTGTAAGAACCTGTGGTTATTCTGCTCCCCAATATTACAAGTGTAAAAATTGGATCGTCACAGGGTCATTGAAAGGCGAAGGTCATGACCAAAGAAAGACACACACAAAAGCACGCAGTCAGCAAAGCTGAGTACATACAAGTTGCGAAAACGAATTGAGAAAATACCTAACATGCTACTAATATTCAAGCACAAGCATCATTAAATATAGACTCAATTCACGACTTGATTCACAAATTTATCAAGACCTCACTATTTAATATTAACTGACTCGTTTATTTATTTCATTGGATTTAGCAATAGACAAGGTTGTCCAACCCATGTCCCATTTGGAACATTAATACAGAAAAACCCCATGTCTCCTTTCGGAAACATCAATAAACATCCAACGACCACGGGCGCGACTCCGTGATCGTAGTTAGTATGAGATCTCACCTAACTCCTAGTTTTAGAAAAATAATATTTGAAATAAGAGACTCGTAGATCAGACGGCCTCGAGAAAAGTACACGGCTAATACCCCATGTACCCCAACCCCTGATTGTCATTACTCCAGAAGTGCACCAATCCAGAGTTTTATTGCTCATCCATCTTGCACTTTACGTGATTTACAGGTTTAGACTTGGTGATGACTCATATGCATAACAATACAATCAATCCAATATCAATTCAATCAAGTAAAACAACTTTTCAATTTCAATTCTTGATTTATTAGTGGCAAGCAACATTTATTATTTATTCCATTACTACCTCGGTGTATAAACACCTTGAGTGCATAAGGCACCCCAAAACCTTAACCTCGTCTTACAAGACTTGAATTTCTCCTTTACTCATCCTGTTTACATAATCCTGAACGAGTAATAATTTGATCTTTACACCAAACACATACCTTTGCCTTTAAGCGCACCTTGCATAAATAAAGCACAAATAATACTTGCATTATAAACTAGTGCACATCATTTGAAATTCACAATGTATAACCAGACAATTTAACCCAGTCAATCCTATACATGATACTAAGTTCTCGATCCGTCCTTAAACATGCACCTACAAGCAAGGTTTCGTATCTTGTACGTACCTTGTGTAAACAATCCGGTTGACCACTTTAAAACTAGAAGTCGCCTTCTACAAAGTCCTCTCCTAAACCAAACAATTAGGAATAAATCAATACCAAAGCAATTAAAATTACAGCAATACTAAACTACTTTAAAACCTCTTAAATTACCAAAACAAAGTCTTTAGATTGTCCCCAAAAATCAAAGTTAGTAATATAACATCCCAACTTTAAGTTTACATGCTAGAATTATGAAAACATAGTGTTTTATATCAAATTACAGCAACTTTAAAGTAGGTAATTAAATCTGGAATTTTGTTTTAAATATATAAAATAACCCCATAAGCATAATTACTTGAAATAGTCATTATATAGCAAGTTAGTGTGTTAAAAACCCAAGAATATATCAATTCAATGCAATTAGAGGCTTCAAAATAAAAGGTATAAAATCTGAAAATTTTTATTAAGATTAGAATATAAAGTTCAAAGCTTTTTCAATCACAAAATACCCACAATAAATATTTTATAGGTTTAGAAGCATAAAAACATGAAATTAACACTACTAATCCATAAAAATTGAAACTTTATTAAATCTGAAAATTTATATACAACCAAAATAATCATATTTTGACATACTTTGAACATAGAATAATTAAGTAACTTGTTTAGTACATAATTAAGCCTTTAAACATGAAAAATCAACACTTTAATACCCTAAATTCATACATAACCAAATCTGAAAATTAACATAATAATTTAAACATACAAAACCCATAAATTTATAATCTTTTGTAATTTATACATAATATCAAAGCCTAATAACAATAATTTTCATAATTGAATTCAAATAAAATTGAAGCTTTAATTAAAAATAACAAGAAATAAGAGAAGGAGAAATAAGGGAAAAGAGAGGGGAGGAGGCAAACTGCAGGGGGCGGCAGCAGTGGTGCTGGGCGGCGCGGCAGGGCGGCAGGGCGGTGGTGCTGGCAGCGACAGGGACGGCAGGTTTTTTTTTTTTTTTCTTTGCTTCGTGAATTCAGTAGGAAGAAGAGGAAAATTGAGAGGGCTCTTTCTTTTTTTTTTTTTTTTTTTTTTTTACGTGAGAGGGAGGAGAAAAGTGAGGGTTTTGAGGGTTTTATTTGGGCTTTGGGTTTCCTAATTAGATTAGGAGTAGTATTTGGGTTTTGGGCTATGTTAGAATTACTTGTAAATTAATAAAAATACACTAGTTTATTTTAAATTCTTTCATAAAAATAATTTATTTAATGAAATTGCCATAAATATAATTGCAAGAATAATATATAAATAAATTATAATTAAATTAAAGTATGGGGGATTACATAAATTGTTAGTAAAAACGCTTTAAATACATGTTTACTACAAGTTAATCAATAAGTTTATGATAATTTTAAGTTACATTTGGCAGGGTGAGCAATTATCTTGTTCTTGTATTTGTAACTTTTGTGAATTTGTTTTTCCATGGAACGAACCATGCTTTAATAATGTTATTTGTTGTAAAGTTTAGGTTTGGTTTTTTGTTTTTTATTTTATTTTTTATTTTTTTAATGCTTTAGAACTAATCCGATTTCGAGGCTTAATTCTAGGTAGTTAGGTTATACTCCCTTCTTAATTATTGTAGGCAATCGAATACACGGTCCTTCTTACTGCACCAACACTCAATTGGTTACTATAAGTATTTTATACACTCAATTGGAAACTGTAGATATTTTATACACAAAATATCATTGGTCAAAGTTCTACATTTGAATTTTGTCAAAGCATTGAATTTAAGTGACTTGAAAGCAGCGGCGGATCCAGGAATTGTATCTAGGCAGTTCGAACTTCATCAAACACCCAATATCCGAATGCACGAATATAAATCGAGTATTCAAGTATAAAATAGAGTGTTCAAATAAATATCAATACACAAGTACATGACAAAATGACTCCAAATTTCAATAAAATAGCTAAATAAAATGATTAGATAAATTTCCAATTTTTTTTTGGCTATTCTCTAACTTAGGTTGTTCATTTTAATGAGAAGACTTGCCTTGAGTTTAGATAAGGAGGTGAAATAAACCTACTATGAAACAGTTGTGATACAACCAAGGGAGAAAAAAAAACACTAAAAATGTATCCTAACAGCCTCAAACCCATTACCTATTGCCCAACTCATCTCTAACCTATTCAATTGAGCTACACCCAAAACATTGTATATACTTGTTTCAAACATAATTTATATAGTTTTTCTGTTTTTTTTTTTTTTAATAAAATTCCCATTTTTCTCCGGATCCAACGGGGTTCAGTTGAACCTCTTGAACGGCTGAACCCTCGTTGGATCCGCCCCTGCTTGAAAGGTCTCTAAGGGCATATTCTCATACGTTTATTTTTCAGTTCAGGCAGCTCAGCTCCTAATTTCTTTCTCTTATAAAATATTCATTTTATATCAGTTCAGTTGATTTTAGTCTATTAGAACAGGCCCTAAGACTATTTGGTTCTTGGAATGTTGGTAAAGGCTAAAATAAGATCAGCCAAAATTCATCCCATCACTAATATACGAAGTAGTGGTAATATGTATACTCCATTTATATCAAATACGGAGTAGAAAATTTTGCTAATCGTATCAAATTATCGATCTAAAAGAAACTAATAATGTACAAGAGACTAATTATTTTTACAATTTTCTGTTATAATTCTACTCTTAAAAAAAACTGAATTGTACTAAACTGAAATTAATTTGGTGAACTGATATTATTTTTACTACTACTTTTAATATGTACGAGTAGTACTCCCTTCGTTTTTTAAATACTTGCTCCATTTCTCTTGGACATGCATGCCGATGCTAATCTTTGAACACTAATATCTTTAATTATCAACAATTGAAAATTAATAATCTATCCATTGAGATGATTCCAACAAGTATCCACAAGACTATATTTTTTCTTATGTATAAATCTTTTTTTTTTTTTGAAGGGGGAGATGTGAATTCATTAATAATAAGCCATACGACACTTACATAAGAAATCGTAATCGAACAATACAAAGACAAAAGAACCAATTACAAGTTCGAAGTAAAGGAAACTACAATTGCGCAAAATGACTTTCTAAAATAAATCAGTAAATCACAAACATTAGTCAAAGTAAGACATATGAGTAGTGCAAAAAATAAAAATGAAGCAAGTATTTAAAAGCGGAGGGAGTATTAATTTTTTAAGGTGAGGTGAAGGGCTAATATGTACAAGAGACTGATAACAACAAATTGATCGCTGATTTGGTTCTCAAATCTCATAAAAGTAAACATATAAATTATTCAATTTACAGTAATAAACCATTTTCATTTAATCAAAGACGAATATGTACACTTGATCAGATTAATTAATCAATCTAACATAACCTATCTCTAGAAAAAATTAAATTAAATTAAATGTAAGGATTAACATGAGAAGAGTAATCTCTAATTCCAGCACCTTCCCAACCCATCCACTCCTCCCATAATTCCCATTCTGAGTCATTGTCTGTTCCTCTAAATCCTTCATCTGGATCATAATATGCTTCCACTGCTTCTTCCTCTTTTGTTTCGCCTCGAAAATTACTCATTAACATCTACATTAACACCAAATTCAAAGTCAATTAAGCTACGCTTGTTCAAGATTATTGTGCTGTGAATTTTTCTATTTGGAAATTGAATAATAGAAAGAAAAGAATCAGTATTGCTTACATCATAAGCTTCATTGATTTGGTGAAAATTGATTGTGCAATTATCTCCTCTGCATACATCTGGATGATACTGTAAACACCACATTTTACAAATCCAATTAGATTTACCATAAAACCCCTTCAAATTCCACAAAAATCAACATGATTCAGTAAATTACAGCTGAAATGTCTTAAATTAGATCCAAATTAATTTCTCAAAATCAAACCTTTCCAATAAATTAAAGCAAATTTCACGAAACTTAACGGGAAAAAAATAATTATTCATTGGCGAAAAACCTCAATTTTAAGCAAAATACGCATCAATAAGAAAAAAAAAAATCAACTCAGGCAGAAAAAACATACAGTATTAATCCAACAGCTAAAATACGGTTGAAATTTCTTAAATTAGACGAAAACCGATTTTTTTTTCACAAAATAAGAATCTACAACCAGATTGACAGTAAAATAAAATTAGAGAAATCGATGAAATTTTCACAAAACATTAAAAAAAAAAATGAAAAATTAGAGTGAAGCACAGATATTAAAGCAAAATCAAAGGAAATTACCTGCAAAGCAAGGCGTCGGAAAGCCTTCTTGACCTCAGATTCAGACGCTCCGCGATGAACGCTAAGAGTCTGGTAAGGATCAGCGTAAGTAGTAGCAGCCGAAGCAGAAACAAACGCAACACGATTTCTGCTCGTTTTGTTCTTCCTCTTCTTCATCAATGGAGAAAAAGATGAAATTGAAGAGGATAAACCTTTCACTGCCGCCATTAAAGCTCTAAAACAAAGCAAATTTAGATAATTCTTACAAAATAAATAATTTCGGATAAAATTTGACAGAAAAAAGATTTGGATAGAATAAATAATTGTAGGAAGAAAAAGGGTTGGTAGAGTGGTATATATAGAGAAAAAAAGGGAAACAAGGATGACGTGTAAAGACGTGGATTGTGAAAAAAGGACTGAGTCTCGCTTGTGGTGCTAGATAAGGATCTGCCAATGATCTTATCCGTGTAATAAAATTAGGAGTTTGGTGGTTTTATTTATTTATTTTTAGCTCGTTTTGTTTTTATTTTTTGGATTATAATATGTGATTAACTGATTATGATCTGTTTTGAACGTGGCAGTCCACCGCCGATGACATAATGCCACGTGTTTAAAAGATGAAGGTTAAATGGTTTGGATAGGGTACTTTTTTGCGTTATTAGTTTTATCTAATTCCTAGAGCGGTATTCGGTTTGGAAGCTGGAATGAGCCCAATGTTTTGCACAAAACTGGTTTTTCTTCTCGGGTGCAAAATTGCAAATTATGCAAGGAGTTAAGTACTTATGATATTAATGAAGCATATGTCAACGATTTTAAAAAAAAAAAACATATTTTTTGGTGAAAAATAAAAAGACCAATTATATTTTATTATAATGCTGTACATGGATGCTAAATGTTCAAAATGGTGAATGAAAATTTTAGAATCCCGCCATATATATTTCAAGAGACCTAAATATGAGTGAGAAAATTATAATTTCTGTGGAACCATTAATTGCAAACAAAAAAAAAAATAATAAAAGTAATGCCACATCACCAGTGGCGGATCTAGGATTTTCAACAAAGGGGGGCACCAATATCTACCAACATAAAAGGATATAGACGATTATTTATTTATTTTTTTTAAAAAAAACTTCTATTCATTGAGGTAAATTCATAATGTAATAAAAAATTTCAATCATAACAAAGTTCTACTTAAAAAGTTACAATTGTTCTCGTCGAGTTTTCATATTTTGGAATCGGTTTACGATAGCATCTATGCTTACATTCAAAAACAAATCTTTTTCTAGACTAGTAACCAAACCATCATTCAACAACTGATCTCCCATGCTATTGCGCAATTTGCTTTTAATTTGAGTCATTCCTGAAAAAGCTCTTTCAACACTTGCTGTCGCCACAGGGAGAAGCAACACTAACTTCAAAAACATGTATACTATCAGATGAGTTTCATTATTTTGTGTCTCAACAAGTTTCATGGAAAGCTCATTAAGGTTCTTCAAATTCAAAAATCTCTCATCACTTTTTATATCCACAATAAAATTTTTAAGTGAATTTTCCATAAAAGAAATTTCAACACTCAAAAATTCATCGGGATAAAATTTAGCAAGTCGAATCAATTTGTTAATGTCAAAAGAAGAAAATTGGTTAATGGGATTGAAGCAAGACATGCATATAAGTAATTCCTTACTTACCTCATCAAATCGATAATCAAGTTCTTGCAATTGTAGATCAATGACACTTAGAAAAACTTCGACTCGAAAATGGTGAAGATTAGTCACTTGTGGCCTACCACCACGAAATTATCGTCTCCCTGAGACAACATACTTTTCCTCCATGTTAGGAATTTCAATGTCATACTTAACCATAAATGTGGTTACTTTTTCCATGTGAGAATCCCAACCATCATCTCGTAACTCTTGTAAATGTCTCTTAGTTACATCCACCATTGTCATTGCATTCACAATATCTTGATCACTTTTTTGTAATGCCATATTCAACTCATTTGTAATAGAAAATATACTCTTCATCAAATGTGCCACAAAGATAAAATCAAATGTCATCAATAAGTGAGTAAGTGACTCAGCTTTATTCCTATCAACACGATCAGAAATAGCTCTAATGTCATCAAGTGACTCAAGAATCATGGGATACATACTAAGCACATTCAAAATGGTTCTAAAGTGAGAACCCCAACGAGTATCGCCAAGTCTACTCAAGCTACGCTCCTGATTTAAACCAGTTCCCGATTCAAGTTCACCCAAAGTTAGTGCCTCCACAACATGTTCAGCTTGTTTTTGTCGAAGAAATTCTTTTCTCTTAGGTGAACCACCCACAAAATTTAATAATGGTGCAAGCACATCAACAAATAGCCACCCACAATCAGCATTTTTCTTAGCTACGACAACAAGAGTCAATTGGAGTTGATGGGAAAAACAATGAACAAAATATGCAGATTCACATTCACTTTTAATTAAAGTTTTAAGGCCGTTAATTTCACCTTGCATATTGCTGGCACCATCATAACCTTGACCACGAACTCTAGAAAAGTGAGAGAATGCTCCATAAGTAAAGATTCTATTGCAGCTTTTAGTGTCAGAGATTTGGTATCAGCAACATGAATAATACCAAGAAAGCGCTCAGTCACCCCTCCTCTTTTATTTATGTATCTCAAACAAAGAGCCGTTTGTTCTTTATCAGATATATCAGCAGATTCATCAGCAAGAATAGCAAAAAAATCACTTCCCAATTCATCAGTTATTGCTTTGGTTGTTTCTTTTGCACAAGCATTAATGATATCTTTTTAAATAGTAGGAGATGTCATTTGAGAGTTACCCGGAGCATTTTCAAGAACTACTTGCCGAACATCAAAATTTTCAGTTGCAAGAAATTTCAGAAGTTCTAAAAAATTACCTCGATTCGACGAAGACTCACTTTCATCATGACCACGTTGGGGTAACCCTTGAAGTAATAACCACCTCAAACACTTAATAGAAGCTTATAGTCTCTTTCGATACTTACTCATAGTATCCTCAGTTTGCTTAGATAAACCAGATGCAATGGAACCCTTCTGATTTTTCAAAAGCATTTAAATTCCCCATAGCTTGATTGTGGGCACTCATATGTCCTCCAATATGCTTATCATATGCATCTGTTTTATTCCAAGCTCTAAATCCACCATTTACAAAAGCATCTCTGTTGGGGTTTGGTGAGTCCGACTCACCGCGGAAACAACCCCGACCCAAGGAACCACTCGTAATTAATAAAACCATAAAGCATAAATAAATAAACACAAGAAAAGGAAGAACGAATCATACCCTTGAAGCGAGCTTCGCCCTCTCAAAACGGGCTCTTACTTGAAAGCCTTGAGCATCGCAAATGCCGTGCCTCCAACGGTATCCACCCACAAAGGACGAACACGATTTTTTAGGTCCGCTACCTTAGAGTTAGCAAGGTCCGACCAAAACCCAAGTGTTAATGGAGTTTAAGAGTTTTTCCAAAATATGGAATGCTCTTTCTAACTCCCACTCAAGCACTTTACTCCAAATCCCAAGGTTGGTATTTATAGAGGAAAGTATGAGTGAGAATTTCTATCCCATCAATGTGGGATTCATGAAATTCCACAAATTAATTTAAAGCTAAATTAAATTAAATTAAATATATAAGCAAGTAATAAATCAACAAGTGTCCTAGTCATATGTAAAGAGGAGTATGGACCACTTGGAGAGGAGGGGACCATACTTGCTCCCCACTCTTTCCTCTCCTTGTGACACTTGTCCACACCAAAAAGCAAGCATACTTACTAGCTTCCCCTTTCTACCCGACCTAAGCCCACGGCCCAGCTAGCCTCGCACCGTGCGGGCTGCTAGTTGCTGCCAGCTCGGCCCAGCACGCCCATGCACATCAGTGCGGGCTGCTGATGCCGAGGGCGCTGCTAGCTAGCCACGCACATTTGCGGGCTGCTAGCAGCAGCGCACGCCAGCACGCCACGCACTGCTTGCGGGCTGTTGGCCGTGCTGTGCTAGCATGCCTCGCACATGGTGCGGGCTGCTAGCCACGCCTTGCTAGCATGTCTCGCACATGGTGCGGGCTGCTAGCTCGGCTAATCCCCTAGCACTCGGGATTCCGATGCTAGGGGTATTTTGGTCATTGTTGATTTATTACTAATTTGCCGTCTCGTCTTTTTATTATTTTTTACTCGACTTCCGACGCTCGGTTTCGACGCTCTAAGCTCGAATGTTGGACGTCTAAATATTTAACACTCGGGCGACGAATTAATTTCTTCTGAATTAATTCGTCGAGTCGGTTTGTATATTTTGCTTGGGTGTGACCCGAAGGGTTCAGTCAAGATTAAGCTGTAATATTAATTATATTAATATTACTGATCGGAAGCGGCCTCCACCCAGGCATTCCGATCACTTGACCTTACTGAATATATTAGCTTTCTAATAATTCTGAACCCGCTATCAGAATAATACACTTGTTCGAAGGACACCATTCCTTTCAATCTCCCACTTGTCCTTCCGGACAAGTGTGCATTTAGTGTATAGCCCCTTTCCTATGTCTCTTCATGTCTCTTCATGAACTACAGAGTAAGATTACTCGTCATCTCTGTTACGTCCAGAAGTGTTTCTCAAAATCCGAGTTTGACTGTCAATAAGCAGATGATTTCTAAAATCCATCTGAGCACGGCCATGCATTTTCAAAGTCTCGCTCTTCGAGAGGCCTTGTAAACAACAAGACATGTTCCCTATTGTTAGTAGGGGGACATTTCCAGTCTTGTAATGTAGCTTCTCTTACTAAGAGGACCTAGCCGCCCGATATCTGTCGTTATAATCCCCAGTTACGGCAGACGTTTGGCGGATACCAAAGCGGACTAGTACTCAAACAAGAGACCTCCCACTACTCATGGTCAAGGAAAAGAGTTCCGATAGTAATAATGAGAAAAATACTTATGACGATTTTAAATCTCTTAAAGTATTCTTATAGGTCGATCCAGTATGGTTCTAAGCCAATACCTGTGCAAATGATTTATATCCTCATAGCACAAGAAACGGTGCTATAAAAATAAAATACTACACACTAATCTCTAACGGTCATTAATCGTCCACAAATATATGACCTTGATTAGGGATAATTTTCGATTAAAATATTCAATGTTCACTTAATAGGTGTTTCTTTATCCAAGCCATTGACTTGATACCCTATTTTGAATATTTATTAAAATCGAATGGACTCATTATTTAATTCTAAACCACAATTAAATAGTTTTGTGGAATATTTAGAAATATTTTATTCCACTATGAAACTTCACAATGTTTCATCTTATGATAAATGGTTTTTCCCAAATGTTTTAAGAGTAGTACTCTTCATAAAACATTCATAGAAATCACACTCATATTTGATATGCTTGATTTCTTTCATGCAATTATGAATGTTGTCGTTCACTTATTGCATAGGTTTAGTTATAATTACTTTGCAAACCTTAGCATCTTCATTATCCACCATTTCCATAATAAGATGATAAAATTTTGAGAGTGTTAATGGATTACATGTGATTCAGGATTTATTGTCCAAGCAATGGCTCCCACTCATTTTCATGATTTGAGACCTTCTACTTGACAACCTACAATCATCAATGTTCAACAACGAACTTTTCCATTTAACATCTATCTTATTATTGCCTTTAAGGCAACAATATTCTCAACATATGTTTTAGTAGACTCTCCGATGATGCCTTGCATGGATTTCACTCCAAACGACTCACAATGATTTGGAATACTCAAATCACTTACGATCATGGAAATTTATCTTAAATTTCCGCACATTATACATGGATGCATATCCATGTTACCATTCTCAAGCCATGACACTTCTTGCCTCGTGCTTATAAATGGCTTCCTTGCTAAGGATCTAATCCTTGTTAAGGTTTGTGCTTGCAACATCAAAACTCAAGTTGTATTTGTTTCCATGCGTCAAGAACTCATCCAACTACTTATTTAAGTGCTATGGATGTTCTTGACTATAATCTAATGATCTAATACTTAGATTAATGTCGACTGGTATTATATACGTACTTCACATGCTATAAGAAAGTAAGTCGTCTGACGATTCCATATCATAGCTTTACATGATGGATTTAATTCTAGAATGATTCTCAATTATATTCCATCCATGTGACATTTAGCTCATTCAGTTACACTGAGTCTTGCCAAAATGTTCGCTATGTGATATGGTTGAAAGTCTCTTGCTAGAGTCTTTCTTGGTTGACTTAGTATTTAGCCTAGCTTATACTTAGTTCAAACATTTACTTAGCTTCATACATATATGGGTCAAAAGCCTTTCAAAGTCCTTCATGTTTAACATGGCAAATTCCTTTACGCATTTAAACATTTAATTAAGTCTATACCATAGAACTTAATTCCCAACATGTACTAAGTATCGTCTTTAGCTTGGTCCATTGTCGAAAATACTTTCAAACCTAAGCATTTAGCATTTGATAGTTGTTTCACAATAGAGTTCGTAAACTTCTTGTTGGACCTTTACTTTTGCTCCCACTAAACTTCTTGTTCATCAGAATTTCTATGTTTCTCCATAAGTCAATCCTCTTATTAACTTTATGAGAAAACACGTTCCAATTCCTTCATGCAATGCTTCCTTTAATCCCATGACGGATTCCATGTGCTTGCTTTGAAATCTAGCATTATTTAGATTTTCAAAACCCTTAGACTATTCCATAGTCACTTCCAAGATCCTATTTTGGGAAGGCGGTTTTGGTATCTATTTTGCCATATTTCATATGTGCAATTTTGCTAGATCAATCACGAAAAGACTTAAGCATTCCGATTGGTGAATAGGTTTTTATTAAAATCAACTCCTTGAAATTAATTATATCCTTTTCAACCAATCTAGCTATGTATGCATATACATTTCCACATTTGTTAGTTTTCTCCTTGAAAACTTATTTGCAATTGATGGATCTTTCATCCTTCATGCAAATTAATCAAGTTTCAAACATGGAGTCTATTTCGGATTTTCATGGTCTCTAACCATCATTCGGAATTTGGATTTGTCGTAGCTATCTTACAAGACATTATTCCTTTGCTTGTAAGTCTTAGGTTTATTTCTAACTTAATAGAAAATTTATAGGATTCAATCCAAGCCTTTGGTGAATTCTATACCTATACGGGGTAATTGCATCAAACACTGAGTTTTAAGGCGCTTTCAAAGCCCTTTTATCATGTTGATCTTACTCCAACATTTTTAATGTTTTGTGAGTAATGAATTCTCTTTTAAGGCACTTGTAAAGTCCTTTTGAGTATTCTTGATCAAGCATTCTCATGAAGTCCTTTAAGGTCTTCCGAGATTCTCAGTTCTAGTTTGTTGCTAAGCTCGATGGTCATCGAGTTCATTTTCCTCCCACTTTTCGTTTTGGAAACGTGTTACTTTCCGGAAAGACACCACTTAGAGCAACAAACATTATGTTCTCAATTAGGATGTGGAGGTAATGCCCGTAGTCTCACTTGAATGCTTACAAAGAGACATGTATATTGTCTTTGGGTAAAAGTTCGTTGTGAAACAAACAGTTAGCTCCCACTTGAGCTATCTT
The DNA here is from genome assembly GCF_948465745.1 of Chenopodium album. Taxonomy (NCBI): domain Eukaryota; kingdom Viridiplantae; phylum Streptophyta; class Magnoliopsida; order Caryophyllales; family Amaranthaceae; genus Chenopodium; species Chenopodium album. The sequence continues at coordinate 65,391,927 of NC_137835.1, forward strand.
TAGTCTTTATTGAGCCATTCAGCTCCCAATGAGCCACCTAGCTCCCACTGAGCCACTTAGCTCCCACTGAGCTAGTGAACTCCCACTGAGACTAAGAGCCTTAGACATATACTTGAAAAGACTTTTAAAATTTATTTCTATCCATAACTGAATATGGCGTCCTTTCTTAGCTTCGACATTATTGTTTAGTGCAACATTAGTCATTTGTGCAAATATTTAAGAACTTTATAGGAAGGGTTGTGAACCATCATCGTTTGAGTCATTTTCCAATGACATCGAGGTCTCCGTGAGGACACACTATGTTCTTTGTGGAGTTCTTTATGAAAATTTCCATTCATAACTTTGAGATGGTCACGCTTGGCTCAAGCAAACATTGCCCGATCTAATCTAGAAGTTTTGATATCTTGCCAAGTCGATTCTGTACTTCACTGGACTCTTGAGCTACTCAGGTCAAGTTTGTTCACGTTTGATGAATATAGCTATATCCTTTCAATTTCTTTGTGAAACGTTGAAGTAATTGATTCCTCTTTAGCCTTCGGAGTCAATTGTCTATACCAAGAACAATAGCTCTCTGCTTTGTCGGTTTCAACAACTAAGACTTTCTTGTCTTAGAATGATTCCAAATCGAGCAACTATCAAGAGCCTATCTAATAGAATCTTGAGTACGTTCTTGTCGATATGACATTGCTAAAGATGTTTGGAACGCAAATCAAGCCCATGACTTGAACTTAGTGAGTTAATCATGTTAGGGAAATGTTTGTTTATAATAAAGCATTCTTGACTCAACGCTTGGATAACCATGCCATTCAAATAAATCTCGCAACTATTGCTCATTACTTTGAATGTGAGTCTTTCCGTGTGTAAACGGATCAATTGCTGATTATGGAACATAATAACCATTATTTGTTCCAGCCTTTGGCTTAAAAGGTCTTTAACAAAACATACGACCTTACAACTGATGTAGCTCTTCTTGCTTCATTCTAAGCTTGAAAGTCGATAACTTAGGTTAGCTTCAATAGTTTGAGGTCACTATCATAGTGGAACACTCAAGCAGTATCCGATACTTGTGAAGATAACGAATTGCTAAGTTAACTACAATAACATGAACTCATGAGTTGAAATGGAATCTAATTCCTTTTCTTTGTTCCTTCTTTCCTATATTTCTTATCATACAATATCTCATAATCTTACTTTAAGACTTATTTCTTTAAGTACCTTGACTCTTATACTTTGTTAGGCATAATCAAGCAACTAGTGCGCCGTAAAACAAAGTTCCATCTTTTCCATTAATTCTTACTTGAATTATTACATCAATGAATCCTACTCAATTATGTATGATGCGAAAAGATACACTGGTTGTCAAACATTGACAATCTTGAGTTTGCAACTCAATACCTCATGTTTTATCAAAACTACCTAGTATTTTGAATACATGATGTCCAACCATCCTTTCGGACTTAGTTATAAAAGTCATTTATGAGAATTGTATTTTAGAAATGCTTTTCCTGTCTTTGAGAACTATTCTCAAGGATTTCCTTTACCAATCATGGAAACAATATTATTTGATTTAGAATACTATAAATATAAGTGCAAAGTATAACCATTTATCAAGAACATAATAAGTTTGAAATTTAATAGCATTCATGCAAACTTCAATCTTATTAAACGTCTTATTTACGCATAAAAATTGTCCCTATTTGGCGAAAATAAGGCGATTCCAAGATCCGAAGAAACAAAGAGTGGTTAAGCATGCTTTGGCTTGTCTTAACACTCAATCTTCTAAGGTAAGCATTGCCTTGCTAATGGCTCTAAGCCACTCTTGGTTAGATAATTGTCGCATCTAATGCATCTTTGACGATGTATCTATTTTGCCACGGTATGTGAGGACTCCTCACTCATACCGATGAGTTCAACTAAAACCAACGTGCACACCCGGTGTGCCTTATGAGCCTTGGAGAAGTGATGGCACCTCGCTTTGGCGTAGCCTACCATCACCCTCGTTCGGTTGGTAAGTGTTGTTTTGGAAAGGAAAGTTTGACTCAATATTATTAGGGATCTAGGATTTCTATGTTGGTTGATTTAAGTGAACTTAACTAATCATCGCAACATAAAGAAAACCTAAACATGCATCTAACGAATAATTCACATGTATATAAGCATAAAATATAAAGCGAAATTATAGATGCATATTGGCAACTTTTCTTCAAATCTTCAAAAGGTCTTCATTTGCAATTCAAGGCTTTGTCTTCCAAGATACGCCGTCTTCAAGACTTAACCAAACTATGCAAATACTAGTGTCTACGACTAGGAATAATCTAAATATTAAGGTACAAAAATACTTAACGGTGCGTAGACCGTATTTAGATTTACAAAAATACATAACGGCACGTAGTCCGTATTTTCTATCCTAATCGGGTCCCACTAGTTGCCATTTCATAAAACCTGTGAGAGAGAATATATATTCCATTCATCCATTCACTATTTGTGAATGGCCCATGCAATTTACAATATCAAACAAGTAAAATGCATTTAAACAACGCGCGCACTAGTAACTAATCTAGGTGGTTAATCCGATTAACACGCCTAATTAAAACTAGTCAAAGTTGTTTAACCGATTATGTAATTGACGTCATTAATAATTGAAGCTCCCACTAAATTCCGCATTTCCCTTAATTAATCCAATTAATTAAGTCGGTAGCACCCAAACTTGTCAAAATAAAATTTTGCCAATGCCGCTCAAAACCGAGGCCTAGCCTCCCAAAATTTTAATTAAAATAAACAAAATTAATTAAAATAAATAAAACGGCAAAATAAGCAATATTAAGCCAACCGCATTTCAAGTGGCTTTCGCTATAAGCGTTTTGCCAAGGAAACTCGAATAATCGCGGCTCATGCAAACCAAGCATACTACGGCTATTCACCTCACCGCACCAAGCATATGCACACACAAAAAACTCCGCACACACGGCTCGCGGCAAGCAGCCATGGGCTGCTGCCACTGCCGCACGCACGCGCACGCACAGCCATGGCTGCTGGTGCGTGGCTGCTGCGGCCGTGTGCTGCTGCCGCGGGTGTGGTCGCACGCAAGGCGGGGCAGCCACATGCGGGCTGCTATGCAGCCCGGCTAGCCAAGGGTGGTTCTTTGCCTCGTTTTGCGTGCCATGGCCTAGGGATTTGATCCCATTTTGCGAGACATAGTTAATTAATTCTAAATTAATTTTAGAACTAACTTAATGAGCAAAAAATAAAATTTTAAACAAGTCTAACTTAATAAAATTTCAAAGTGCAAATAACCAAAATAATTCCAAGAACCATTCTTAATTAAATTGGTTTAGCTTGGTGCAATAACAAAGTTGAGGCAATTTCTCACTTTTAATTTAATCAATTTAAATTAAACTTGAGAATTTGACAAAGTAAGGGGAAGTTGGAAAAATATGAACTTTAATGTTCAAATGAAAATTCCAACATCTAAATTTTGTGAATCCTTGAAAATTATATCTTCCAACATGAAGATAACTGTAGGGAATAATTTCAAGCCTTTAAAATCCCACTAGCTTGAACCCCACTGTGATCATACACTAAAGTACGGTGGCGTCCAAAAGGGAAGAAGATAGAGCAAAAGAGTCGCCAACAAGTTTTTAAGGAACTTGTAAACCATTCACGAGGTGAAGGTTACACCCCTTAACGATCCAAGAAATCGTCAACTCCATAAGGTCATGAACCAAATAAGGGTTCGGGGATGAAGGTACAAATCCAACCTAAAAGAGATTGAACCTGCCCTAATAATAGGCCTCTACTTTATTCTGATCGTATTCATGTGCGCTTTCTGACTAACATGCAATCAATAGAATTAACCCTAAACCTGTTTATCTATGTTGGTTGAATTTAATGCACAAATAAATCTATTATTGGCGATCACTTGAATTATAATCATAGTTAACCCTAACAAGATTATTAAATATCTTATTAAGCATGATTACAAGTACGAATTCCCTTTAAACATGCATAAAAAGGTGATCAAGCAATAACAATAAATATAATATGTATCAAGCAACATAATAATAATCAACATCAATAATTATAGCAATCATGAAAATAATAATCATAATTATAACAGTATTCATGTTAAAGCATAATAAAAATAGCAAGATCCTAGGCATGATACTAACAAGATTAATAACAAACCCTAGCATGTCACTAAGCAATAAAAATCAAATCTTTAACCCTAACATGATACTAACAATCATAAATATTAGGAAGAACATAGGAAGCATCGTAACAATCATATTTAATATTAAAGATACCCTAGACATGATACTAGGAATATCATAATAACAATGTAAACATGATGTCTACATCATAAATCAATAAAAATCCTTAAAGTACTTACTTGGATGCCTCGTACCTCTTTCTAATAACAAAATACACGCGTTAGTAACTTCAAGGAAAATAATAATTAAAGCAATTAAATTAAATAATTGAAAGAGAGATTTGGGACCTAACCCTCAGAAATTAAAACCTTTCACGCCTAGGGCGAAGGCAACTTCGAATATGGCTAGATGTTTCTAGATCTTGTGAATGCGGAATTTTGTATGAAAAAGCAAGAAAGGAAGAATGCTAAAAAAAATTTGATTGAAAATTGATGAAAGATGTAGAATGAATTGTAAATGAATACTTAAGAATGAAGAGAATTGGTGAATGTAGATGATGAAGATAGATGGTGAATACTTAAGAATGAGGAGAATTGGTGAATGTAAACGGAGTTTTTAATACGATATTTTTATAGAAAATCAGCCAAAAAAGATAATTTAACAAAACAGAGTCTGAAGACCACAAAACAGCATTGGCGCCAACCCTGGCTAACTGGCGCAGGCACCAGTGGCTAGCGGCAGGCGCCAATGGCTAGCGTCTGGCGCCAAGCCTGGTTCCAGGCGCCAAGGCCTGGGGTTGGACGCCAAACTGGTTTTCAACGCGTTTTCGAAAATCTGATAAGTTTACCGTACTGGGAGATAAAATAATATAATTTCTTCGAAAATGCTATTTGATCTTGATTAAAACTCTGAAAAGTCAACAAAGTCAACTTATCAATGCTAATTGAATTAGGAATGAAAAGAACCTTCTAGAAGATTCTAGAAGACTAAAACCATTCCTAATTGCATTAGGAATGATAAATCATATTAGGCCCTCCCCTAGATCATTGGGCCGTACATAAAGCTCAAACCGGACACAGTTTAGTAAATTGGCCATAACTTCCTCAATATTCATCGGAATTGGGCTTATAATATATCGTTGGAAAGGTCTTTGCAAGCCCTATCCAACTACACCACTATTGGACCCATATCATGGACCAACCAAACTGGATCAGCTGTTTTCTTAAAATAAAGTTTTCCAAAACAGGGAGAAGAGAAAAGAAATAAAACTTTCCGCAACACTAGACCTTTCCACACTTTCGTTTCATTCGATTATGATTCGACGTGAAAGGCACTCATCACTGGGTTTGGTTTTGGGGAGACACAAATGGGTGTCTATAATAACCAAATTTCTATCACAAAAATTGAAACTTTATGTTTTCAATCAACTCTAAATGATTAAAACAACAAAGTTTAACACAAAATAACATGGAATTTAGTGGTTTTTAAAGTTTCAATCACTTATCACAAATAAAGATTGAATCTTTAACACTTAGGAAGCCTCAAAACAAAAATTTTCACACTAAAAAGCAATTAGTTTGCAATTATGTGAAAATAAATCAACCTTTAAGCATAAAATACTACCAAGTAAGTGTGCTTTAAGGGGACTTAAAAATGCAGAAAATAATGCAAATAATCAACCACATGATCAACAAGTTATGCCATTAATTTCAAGGTTAGAAAAAAGACTTAAAACTTTTCGTCAAATACGAAAAATCCCTCGAAAAAGGCATTTCTAGTCGGAATTTGGCTAAAATCACAGCCTCAAAGGGGTAAAAACCTTTCCAGAACGCCTTTTCCACCCAAAATTCACTATTTTTGGGCGAAAATATGGGTTCTCGGCCAAATTCGACATTAAAAACGGGATTAAAATAAATAAAACCGAGCTACTAATCTAATTAGCAACTTAAACCAGAAAAATAAGCCAAAATAAACCTTGAAAAACATGATTATAAAAATAAACGAGCAGGGCTCCGATACCACTGTTGGGGTTTAGTGAGTCCGACTCACCGCGGAAACAACCCCGACCCAAGGAACCACTCGTAATTAATAAAACCATAAATAAATAAACACAAGAAAAGGAAAAACGAATCATACCCTTGAAGCGAGCTTCGCCCTCTCAAAACGGGCTCTTACTTGAAAACCTTGAGCACCGCAAATGCCGTGCCTCCAACGGTATTCACCCACAAAGGACGAACACGACTTTTTAGGTCCGCTACCTTAGAGTTAGCAAGGTCCGACCAAAACCCAAGTGTTAATGGAGTTTAAGAGTTTTTCCAAAATATGGAATGCTTTTTCTAACTCCCACTCAAGCACTTTACTTCAAATCCCAAGATTGGTATTTATAGAGGAAAGTATGAGTGGGAATTTCTATCCCATCAATGTGGGATTCATGAAATTCCACAAATTAATTTAAAGCTAAATTAAATTAAATATATAAGCAAGTAATAAATCAACAAGTGTCCTAGTCATATGTAAAGAGGAGTATGGACCACTTGGAGAGGAGGGGACCATACTTGCTCCCCACTCCTTCCTCTCCTTGTGACACTTGTCCACACCAAAAAGCAAGCATACTTACTAGCTTCCCCTTTCTACCCGACCTAGGCCCACGGCCCAGCTAGCCTCGCACCGTGCGGGCTGCTAGCTGCTGCCAGCTCGGCCCAGCACGCCCACGTACATCAGTGCGGGCTGCTGATGCCGAGGGCGCTGCTAGCTAACCACGCACATGTGCGGGCTGCTAGCAGTAGCGCACGCCACGCACTGCTTGCGGGCTTCTGGCCGTGCTGTGCTAGCATGCCTCGCACATGTGCGGGCTGCTAGCTCGGCTAATCCCCTAGCACTCGGGATTCCGATGCTAGGGGTATTTTGGTCATTGTTGATTTATTACTAATTTGCCGTCTCGTCTTTTTATTATTTTTTACTCGACTTCCGACGCTCGGTTTCGACGCTCTAAGCTCGAATTTCGGACGTCTAAATATTTAATACTCGGGCGACGAATTAATTTCTTTCGAATTAATTCATCGAGTCGGTTCGTATATTTTGCTTGGGTGTGATCCGAAGGGTTCAGTCAAGATTAAGCAGTAATATTAATTATATTAATATTACTGATCGGAAGCGGCCTCCACCCAGGCATTCCGATCACTTGACCTTACTGAATATATTAGCTTTCTAATAATTATGAATCCGCTATCAGAATAATACACTTGTTCGAAGGACACCATTCCTTTCAATCTCCACCCGGTGAATTTTCATTCTTGAATAAATAGCAAGGAAACAAAACGTTGCATCCTTTTTAACACTATACTCAAGCCAAGATTTATACTTTAAAAACCAATTAGGGTTAAAATGACGATGTTCTGCCCAAAAGGTCTTTGAGGAAATTCATATTCTTTAGGCTGGCAAAGTTTTCTTTGAATATATGCTCTCCTAACAAGATCCCTGTTATCTGGATGAAACTCATGTATCTTTTTTCTTAGTCTCGGATCATGAGGAAGTTTTACAACGTCAACCACAGTTAATCTTTCTTCATCGTTTAGAACTTCAGTCCTAGGATTTGAACTAGCTCCAATTTCTGCTTCACCTCCTAAATTTTGAGGGCTATTTTCAGTTTCTTGAGATGGAGGATTATCAATTGGTTGAGAAATATCAGGTTGTTTTGCTTGAGATTGGGGAGGATTAGGACTAGAGGTAGCACCAGATTCTTTATGAACTCTTTTTGAAAAAAAACTTGTAATATCTCTTGTTTTTGTTCTCTTCATACTGTAATTTTAAATGAGTATAATTAGATTTTTTTACAATTACTTTAACAAGATACAATTATTTTGTATAGATTTACAATTAATTGATAATCCCCTCATTCCCTCAAACAAATTAACAATTTACTAATAGTAATAAAGTACCACCGTAACAAATTATTATTTATTAATGTGCAATATTCAACATATTATATAATTCATATCAATTTCAATTATAAAATTTATTAAAAATATCAACATTCAACAACCAAATCAAGGACAAAAATTAGAACATTAAAGAATAAAGAATAACAAAGGATAATAAAAAAGTAACTGACCTTAATTTGGTAGATGTGACACCCACAAACAAGAAACAATACAAAATTACACAAGAATCCGACCAATTTTCACTTTCGTCGAAACCTAAAGGTTATAATTACTGTTGAATAAGCAATTACTCGTATTCTTTTACTATTGACTGTTTGTTTTTTAGTGTGGTTGGGGTATTGGGGTCAGAGGCGGATTTGTACCAATTGTTGGGAATTTTGGGAAGTCTAAAAATTGGGGTATTACTTGCCACTAATTGGGGTTTGGGCCTTGGGGATTTGTACCAGTTGTTGAATTTTGGGAAGTCTAAACATTGGAAATATTAAATTTTAGGGGAATAGGGGTTAGGTGAATAGGTGTAGCCGTGGAATCCTAGAAAAAGTAGTATTTTTTTTTAATTGTACTTTAAAGATTTTTTTATTATTTTTTGTTTTACTTTTAGTCACAATTGTCAGAGTCTCAAATAAAGGAAACTTACTACTCTAACACTAGTAGTCTAATGGAGTAATGGGATGTTTTGACGGCAGATGTGGGGGCACGCTTATCAATTTTTTTTTTAAAGAGTCAATCAGATATTTTTTAATAAAGGGGGGGGGGGGGGGGCACGTGCCACCCAGGACACTGGGTAGGTCCGCCTCTGCACATCACAACTACCCCGTATTTAGGGATAGTTAGTATGCGCCCGTAGCATGGGTTATAACTATTAATAGGATTTAAAAAAATAAAAAATGTCACATACAAAAATAAATATAAAAAACTAACTAAAAAGAAAAGGAAAAATATGACGTACATTTTTTTTAGGTAATAAAATGTCACTTTTTTTTATTTACAAGAAGAAAAAGGAATTCATTAATGAAAGATAGTCAAAAGGCACTTACACACAATTCCTAGGTTATCTAAAGTTCCAATACAAGTACAAATCACCTTAAAACTAGTTACATCGCAGATTCGATCGACGACCGCCTTAATAAAAATCTTCATCTAAAGCAATATAATCTGTGAGTTAGCTCTAATTCGACTAAAGATCCACGGATGAGTAGTTGTTTAGGTGAAGAAACTATATGGCCTTCTAGATACTTTCCGAAACGATGAAACCTAGCACACGACCAAACAAAAAAACATAAGCCTAATTGAATAAACCCGTCATAAAAAGGTTATACCGGTGATAAGCCCCTACAAAAATTTATTGAAAGCAATTAAATAGGTTTTACCGGTGGTAAGCCCCTACAAAAATTTACAATTGAGATCAGAAGAAAAGAGATGGAAGAGAAGAAAAAAAAAAAGGAAAAGAGTGAAGGAAAACCTTCAAAAAAAGCAGAAAAAACCTAGCAATGATGGTTAGAAAAACCCTCCCAAGGGAAAATCCTAGAGGAACCAAAAAAACCCTCCCAAGGAGAAAACCTAATAAAATGTCACATTTTAAATTGTTGATAGGAATGTATGAAATTAAAAGTAGTGGAACTTATGGTAAAATTAAAAAATGGAAATGCACATAATTTAGGGAAAAAAATGTGCACTTATTGGTGTCTCTAAAAAGAAATTTATTGGATAATATAATTAAATAGGTAGTTTTTTGAGGTAGTATGTGTTATTAGGAAAAATATTAAAATAATAGTGGAAAAAAAAAACAAATAACTATTGATTATTTACACAAACAAATTGAAATATACATCAATAAACCAGAAAAATCAAATTTAAAACCATAAAAATGGAATCATAGTAATTATAAGTACCTAAATAAAATTGAAATTTTAGATAATCATAACTAAACAAAGATTTAGGGCCCGTTTTGATTGACTGAACTATGCTGAACTGAATTGAATATTTTATGAGAGAAGGAAATTAAGAAATGAACTGAACTGAACTTAAAAATAATTTGAAGAGAACGGACCCTTAAAGCAAAGATGATTGCTTACCAAATCGGACTACATAAAATCCAATATAATAATGTATTCTATCCCAAAGTTGATTTTTTTTTTCTTTTTGTTGTTTTTGTGGTTAACTACGAATATTGAATACTATTGTAGTGATCTAAGCTTTCATAATTCATGTGTAGTTAAGGAATAGTGTATGTGTGGGTAGTGTAAATGAAAGTGGAGTTGAATGATGATGACTTGTTGAGATAACTGCATCTAGTCTATTACATTTTTTTTTGAAGTTGAAATTATAATTAGTTAGTTTTAGATAAGATTAATTTGATTGGAGAGTAGTTAGTAGATGAGTAGTTGGGTGTATTATATATATACCTTTTTTTTTTTTTGAATTAAAGGAAAAGGAGGGAGTAGTTTTTAGGTGGAAGTGAATGAGGAGGCTTGGTTGGGGTTTTGAAGGCTCCTCATTCACTTACTCTACAATTATATATTAGATTTGGGATATTTAGAGTTAAAAAACTTAAAGTTCTCTATTTAAAAAAAAATTAATGAATTTAATATGTACCTGACTTATGTTTATTGAAATATAAACATCATTGTGCACCTCTTTCAAATGTTGTACTTGATACATTTGTTGTGCTTTCTTATGTGTCATTAGAAATCATGAACTAATCATGGAAATAAAAAAATAATAAATAAACAAAGCATGCAATTGTTTTAATTACGAACAATAGATAAGTACAGTACTCACTGTGGCTTGTCTTTGGAATCCAGAAGGGTAGGTGTAAACACCAACTCCTATATGGTGCATTGGCACACTTGATTGTGAATGTTGAATTCTAGACTGGGTTGAGGGTTGTTTCTGCTTCTTTTGCTTTTGAACAACAGGTGGTCTAGTAGTAGTAGATGAGGTTGTGGACTGTGGCTGACTTGGACAAGTCTTTTTATTATGACCTTCTAGACCACATTGACTACATTTGTGTCTCCATTTGCTCCCTTTTTTACTTAACTTAACAGCCTCAGCTTCCCCTATTGAAAGCTTCCTTTTCACCGTAGGTCTATTGTTGATCTTCTTAACTAAAGGTGCTTGAATAAGTTCCTTTTCAGACGTGGCCACTCCATTCAGGGGCTCCAAAGGGTATTGGTATGCCCCCAAGTAGAAGTCTTTCGTATAACATTGAGCAACATAATGTTCCGGATGCTCTACGACCTTCCATATTGCTGTAATAGCATGATTGCAAGGAATCCCGCTAAGTTGCCATGCATTGCAACTACATGTTTTGTTCAAAAAGCTCACAACATAGCTAACTTGAGTTGCTCCCTCTCTAACACCATAAGAGGAAAATTCCATCCCAGAACGCAACCCATCCTCTAGCATCAAGTTTGGCCTTCTCCAGCTTCTTTTGTATCCGAGGGCATACAACAATTTCCTTCTTTGCAATGAAGTCTCTCTTCTTATGAAGTATTTCTATCAAACCTTCCCTAATATCTTTTAACATGGTAATTATGGGCTTATGCCTAGATGAGAGTATGTATGCATTGAAAACTTCATTCATGTTGTTGTCAATGGTGTCACATGTAGATCGAGAAGTGAAGAAAGCCCTAACCCACTTCTTATAGTTCCTCTTCATTAGGTCTTCTCTTGTTGCTTTTGAAATCTCTGAAAATAGCTCTAAATTTGTCTTAAAATCATTTTCAGTTGTGCTTTTAGCTATCTTCCAAAAACCTCTCCTATATTGTAAACCACCACCAAATACTTGTCTGAAGTTACAGTACACATGCCTAGTGCATACCCTAGTTTCAGCTTTAGGCCAAACAGTTGCAACTGCTTTTAGTAAACCCTTTTGTTGACCGGACATAATTGTGTAGCCATTACCATCGATTGTGCCTAGATCATTAGCTAATAACTCAAAAAACCAACTCCAAGTTTCAGTGTCCTCAACTTCTACAACCGCCCAAGCGATAGGGAAAATTTGATTATTCCCATCTCTCCCTACGGCCACAAGCAACTGACCCCTAAAAGGACTTTTGAGAAAGAAACCATCAATACCAAAAAAAGGTTGACAACCAGCCAAAAAACCCCTTTTAATTGCATCAAAATATATGTACAATCTTTGAAATACATTGTTATTAAGTTTGAATTTGATTGTGTTTAAAGGATTTGATCTTTTAATCTCTAGGGCATATCTGTTAAGCAAAGAGTATTGCTCCCTATATTCTCCAAGTATAAGATTTTGGGCTTTTCTCCTTGCTTTCAAAGCTAACCACAATGAGACTTTAATACCATATTCAGACCATATAGTGTCAACTATTTCCTGGCATTTCAAGTACGGGTTTACTTTGAATTTTGAGTGATAAGTCTTAGCTATCCAAGCAGCCCTTATTTTTTCACAACTGGAAACCTACTACAATTGTGGGTTGACACCAGAGTTTTCATTGTAAAGGTGCCCTTCCCACGCTCTAATGAAGCCCAAATCCTCCAAGGGCAACCTGTTGCTTCACATCTAAGACCAGCCCTATTTTTATCATTCTTAGTGTAACGCAAGTTCCTCCATATGCTCATGCAGCAATTAGAAACATCAAGTCTGAATTCAACCACATCCTCAAATTGTTGGCCTAAGAAAAACTTTTCATCATCACCAGAACGGCAGAACCTAACAATAGGCTACTTGATTTTGTGACAATCCTAGGTTTCTTCCTCATAGTTGGTGGGGGAACAAGATAACCACAATCACTCTCACTCTCTTCATTAGAGTTACATGGTCTATCTAACTCATTAGATTCAAACCCATCATCACTTCCTTCATTTGGACAATTTTTTCCACTTATATCCTCTAACCTACTCAATGACTCCATTTATTTTAAGAATTGTAGTTGTGTAGCCTTTTCATATTTTATCCACTTTCTAGCATCTTGAACTTCTTCATCTTCATTATCATTTTGTAGGCGTTGTTCGAAGTGCGCCTACGTTAAAGCATGTGTGAATATGCTTGGCACTTATAGGAAGTGGAAATTGACATATACGATCGGGGACAAGGGAAGTAGGGAGCCGCCAACAAGTTTTTAAGGAACTTGTAAACCGTTCACGGATCATTAAAGGCAACCACGATTAAGGGACAACGATAGGCAACAACGATTGACCCGTGAAGGTTACACCCCATTCATAATCCATGAGATTACTAACTCCATATGGTTCAGAACCACAAAAGGAGGATCGGGGATGATGGTACGAAGTGAGTCATGGAGTCATATTCGCCCGTATTGGCCTCTACTCGATTCTTATAATGAAAAGTGATTCCTGCGATCTCAAAGGCATGCAAACAAAACACTCAATTCGCTCCAAACTATTATTAAGCTAAATTGGTTTAATATTAATGCAACATATTATTCTAAAATATTGTGATCACTTGATCAAACAACAAGACTAAAAAGGAACCTAAACCGGTTGTCCAAATTATCTTATTAGGCGTGATTTTCAATTGCATATTCCCTTTAACTTGCAATATGGTGATCATAAATAATAATAGAATAAACATTAATATTAGAAGCAATTTAACAATAATAGCGTTAGACAAATCAAATATAAAATAACCTAATCATGATACTAGCAATATAAAATAAAATAAGAGTAATTAAATTAATTAATTACTCACATTCCGCGCGTTCCTTTAAATTGCTACATCATGAATAAATTGTTAGTAACTTCAATAAAAATATAAACCAAATGGAAATTAAATTAAATTAAAAGTTGAGTTGATTTGGTCCAAACCCTCAATTAATTCTACCTATCACGCCTTGGTTAAAGTATAGAACTTCAGGTATTGGATGGACTCCTTGGAGTGCTTAAAGGAAGAAATAGTGAAAGAATGGGGAGGCTAGTGTTTAGGCTAAAGAGGGAGAAGAGAATGATTTGATGATCAAGCTTGTTGATCATTAAAAAAATGGGAGATATGACCTCTATTTATAGAGGGTCGAAAAAAAAGATAAGATCCGAATTAAATCGGAATAAAGCTCGATAGACTGTAGTTTTTGCGGTTTTTGTTTTTATCATATCTTTTGTTCCAGATATTGGAATAAGATAAATAAGATACCATTGGAAAGCTCTTGAAGCCTAATTTCTAACCCAATTAAAATCAGATTAAAATATTTTGTAGAATAAAAGATATTACCGAAATAGTGAGACGGTGTCAAATATTTTATTCATATCTTTTCCATTATAGCTCGGAATTGATATTATAATATATCATTGGAAAGATAATTTCAAGGGATATCCAACCATATAAAATTTGGATAAAAACTACGAGGCACAAAAATCATATATGTCTATCTTTGAACGTCTTTCAATTCGGATAGAATTAGGACTTTTAAAAAGAAAAGTTTTATTCAATTTCAAACTCTTTAATTTTATCTTTTCAAAAATGATAACTGTAGACACCCATTTGTGTCTCCCCAAAAACAAACCCGGTGATGAGTACCTTTCACGTCGAATCATAATCGAATGAAGTGAAAGTGTGGAAAGTCTAGTGTTGCGGATAGTTTTAATTTCTTTTCTCTTCTCTCTGTTTTTGAAAACTTATTTTATGAAAACAGCCAATACAGTTTGGTTGGTCCATGATATGGGTTCAATAGTAGTGTAGTTGGATGGGATTTGAAAAGACCTTTCCAACGATATATTATAAGCCCAATTCCGATGAATATCGAGGAAGTTATGGCCAAAATACTAAACTGGGCCCGATTTGGTTTTTATATGCGGCCCAATGATCTAGAGGAGGGCCTATTATTAATTATCATTCCTAAAGCTATTAGGATTGATTATAGTCTTTTAGAATACTCTAGAAGGTTCTTTTAAATTCTAATGGAGTTAGGATTGATAATTATGTTTTAAAGAGTTTGAAATTGAATAAAACTACTCCTTTTAAGAATCCTTGTTTTGTACGAAGTGGAATATATTCAGATTTTATTTTCGTGCCTCATAATATTTATCAAAATTTTATATGGTTGGATAGATATTGAAATTATCTTTCCAATGATATATTATAATATTAAATCCGAGTTATAACGAAAAAGATATGAATGAGACATGAAACTTTATCCAAAACTGACACCCTTCCACTATTTTGGAAATATCTTTTTATCTACAAAATATTTTAATCTGATTCTAATTGGGTTGGAAATTAGACTTTAATAGATTTCCAACGACATATTATATGCCGTATTTGGACTTCCGGATCAAAAGATATGATAAAAACAAAAACACGTGAATTTCTAAAATCAGCGCCTGGAACCAGGCCTTGCGCCTGGTGCTAGCCATTGGCGCCTGGCGCCAGCTCTGTTTTAGGTGCGCCAATCTCGTTTTATGTGCTTCAAGTGCTCTGTTTTGATATTTTATCTTTTTGGCTGATTTTCTCTATAAATAATGTATTAAAAACTCCGTTTTCATTAACCAACTCTCATCAAGATTTTCTTGATTATTCTCTCTCTCTCTTTTTCTAAACTAGCCTTTTCTCAAATACAAAATTGCGCATTCGCAAGACTTAGATACACCTAGCCATATTCGAAGTTGCCTTCGCCCTAGACGTGAAAGGTTTAATTTCCGAGGGTTTGGTCCCAAATCTCTCTTTCAATTATTTAATTTAATTGTTTGTTTATTATTTTTCTTGAAGTTACTAACGTGTGTATTTTGTTATTAGAAAGAGGTACGAAGCATCAAAGTAAGTACTTTAATAATTGATTAATTGATATTATGATGTAGAAATCATGTTCAAATTGTTATTATGATATTCCTAGTATCATGTCTAGGGTAATTTTAATATTAAACATGATTGTTACGATACTTACTATGTTCTTCCTAATATTTATTCATGTTAGTATCATGCTAGGGCTAAAGATTTGATTTTTATTGCTTAGTGACATGCTAGGGTTTGTTATGAATCTTGTTAGTATCATGCCTAGGACCTTGCTATTATTATGCTTTAATGTTAATATGAACATGATTATGATTATAATTGTTATAATTTATGATGATCATGAATATTATTATTATTATTATTATTATTTTGATGATGATTATTTTATTATGATTATAATTGTTATAATTTATGATTATTATTATTTTGATGATGATTATAATTTTATTGTCATGGTATTAATTATTTATTATGTTGCTTGATATTTATTTTTATTGCTTGATCACGCCTTTTATGCATGTTTAAAGGGAATTGGTACTTGTAATCATGCTTAATAAGATATTTAATAATCTTGTTTAGGGTTAATTATGATTATAATTCAAGTGATCGCCAATAATAGATTTATTTGTGCATTAATATTCAACCAACATAGATAAACAGGTTTAGGGTTAATCCTGATGATTGCATGTTAGTCAGAAAGCGCACATGAATACGATCAGAATAAAGTAGAGGACTATTATTAGGGCAGGTTCAATCTCTTTTAGGTTGGATTTGTACCTTCATCCCCGAACCCTTACTTGGTTCTAGATCTTATGGAGTTGACGATCTCTTGGATCGTTAAGGGGTGTAACCTTCACCCTGTGAACGGTTTACAAGTTCCTAAAACTTGTTGGCGACTCTTTTGCTCTATCTTCTTCCCTTTTGGACGCCACCGTACTTTAGTGTATGATCACAGTGGGGTTCAAGCTAGTGGGATTAAAGCTTGAAATCTATTCCCTACAATAACTAAGATCTTTTAGAAGCTTATAGAAGCTTCCAATTAATCCTAATTGGTTTAGGAATGGGATTAAATAATCTGGACCCTCCACATGATCATTGGGTCGTAGGTAAGGTGGGCTTAGGTTTAGTTTGGGCTCAATTTAGCATTTTGGCCATAACTTATTCGTTATAACTCGGATTTGGGCTTATAATATATTGTTGGAAAGATCTTTTCAAACCCCACCCAAATATTCAATCATTGGATCCAGATTATGGACCAAAATAAACTGGAATAAACGTTTTTATAAAAAGGACACGAAATGAATGATTTTAAAGGACACGAAATGAATTATTTTGGGTTTAAAGGCACGAAAAGAGAAAAATAAGTTATGTTTTGGGGAAATGGGCTAGTAATTGGGTTGGTTTATGAAACGGAAATATGGATTTAAGCACTCCAAAGATTAAATACTCAACCCGACCAATAATGGCGGTGAAAGGTTGTTCATCATCGGGTTTGATTTTGGGGAGACATTTTTAGGTGTCTACACATTTGCTTCTTCATCGTAATCAATATCATCTAAAGCTACAACATTGAGGTTGAATTCAGCATCATCATTCCATTCTAAGTCACTGACCTCATATTCACTTGCACATACACCTTTAGTACCACTAATAATTTCACCATCCCCACCAATCCCATTGAGTCCAGATGAGGAGGATTTATCACTTATATTATTGCCATAATGACCCTTGTCGTCATATTCAGTCCATACATCAATCACTTTGTATTGACATAACATGCTAATGAATTTAGTGAATGTAACATCATCATAACCCAAGAACCTAATCCCTGTCTCGATATCTTTAGTTGGATCACAATAATGCAATTTAAGAACATTTGTATATCCCAAAGAATTAATCACACTCTTTAAGTAATTTGCATCAAAATCATATGGAAGATCATTAAATAACCTTGTTGTGCCACCATCGTATATCAAGTTAGGATTATTAACCCACTTTCCACCATGATGAATTACAAGACATGGTGCAATATCCATTTATGAAACATCATAATCAAAATTATACTTCAGAATCAATGATCTACCTTACAAGACTTGTTCATTTGTTTTTTAAAGAAGTAAAACTATAACATCAGTAGCATAATAATAATATCATCTCACAACAGTCAAAATATCATATTCAAAGTCATAAGCTCAGACATTGTCATATACTTTGTATGCTTTAGTGATATATGCATATGATATTGCACACTTTTGGCCCTATCTCGGCCATTCACAAAGTCGGAAAGCATTTGTATGAACAAATGATTGAATTTTTAGCAACCCCAACCCTGCTTTACGGTAATTAAACACAACACTACTATAAATTTCACAATCTGAAGACATGAAAACTATTCTTCCCATGATTAAACACAACAACACTAAAATATATGTAATTCCATCAGTTACTACCACAAATAAACAAATTAATTTTTAAAAATTAATATATTTCAAAAACCCTAAACCAATACAAAAGCTCAATGATATAACACCCTCAATTATGTAATAAAAATAAAGAAATTGATTATCTAATGTCTTACCTTCAATTCTAGATGAAATTTGCTGCAAACCCTTCAAATTCTTGTAAAAATGGAAGCTTTATTTCACACCAAAAATGCTGCAAATAAGTTCTAGAGTAAGAGAGAGGGAAGATGTGTTGGCGCCAGTCTTGCAATTGTTCCCAATACCCGTGTAAAATTTGGGGGTAAGTATGATTAAATTTTGTTTTATCTAAAAAATTTACGTCAATTGCCATTTATTTACATTTAATAATAATAAAGTATTAAAGTTTGACTAAAGGGGACCCACTAGCTAGTTTAACTATTGTGGTTAAATTTCACTGGAAAAGTGTCAATAGGTCCTTAATGGTGAAAATAAAAATAAGAGGTCCTTAACGGTGAAAAAAGTAAAAGTTCAGGTCCTTTGTATATGCTTAACTCGGGATATTTAATAAAAATTCACTTACGAAAAAGGGAAAGTAGGAATGTAAGTTTGAAACACCCAAAAAGGAAAGCAAGAATGTAAATAATGGACGGAGGGAGTACAATTTATTGCGTACTCCTTGGGTAGGAAATTGATTTTGGCACCATATGTGAGAAAACCATAGAATACTGTGATATCACACAGGGGTTTGCCAAAATCAATTTTGGTGTGCCAAAATCATTTTCCGTTGTGTAGTGTGTACACAACATGTATTTAGGGTAAGGTGTGTTTTTTTCTATAGACTTTTGTAAAACACACACACACACACATAAACTAAAAACGAAAGCTAAGAAGTTGACAATGACGAGCCAAAGTAACTAGATCATGAGCAAAGGCCGAAAGGCCATAGATTGACACACAACTTTCATAATTTGGCAAATAATTTAGGAAAAGCTAACACTCCACAAGATGATGAAGAACTGGCGATAGGACATAAGAGCGGTATGGTAAAAAACTAAAAACATATCATGAAGCATTGTATGAGATTGGACTCACAGTAAGTCTAGTGTATTAAGTTGTAATAATATCGACATTGTAATATTATATGGGAAAAATTGATTTAATAATCTCAACTTTTCCAGATTTTCTTTTATTAATCTCAACTCTAGAGTCGTTTTCTTTTTTCAATCCCAAACTGGTCAACAAAAACCAATGACCTGCTATAACCTACATGACATGTGTTAAGCTGTGATTGGTCCAAATAATTTTTATAAAAAAATAAATAAAATAAATTAAAAACATAAAACAAAGCAGCTCCACATGAACCCCCCGGCAAACACCCCCTATCCCTAACCCCTCCCTTTCCCCCCGTCAGAAGGAAACATCTCACCCCGCGCCTGACCCTCTACCCAATCAGTTGATCGGAAACAAATTAAACTCTGATCCTTCGCCCTTGAAACCACCCTAAACCCCCTCCTTGAAACCCTATCGGCCCCTACCTGAAACCCTTCCCTCTACTCCTTGAAAATCCAACCCTAGCACAACGCCGGTGTTTTAGTGTGTAGTTAAGGACCACCGGTGGCAATTTTAGTGCTTTGAGGGAGAGAGAAAGAAAATGGTCGTCGATTTGTTATTCGAGGGGTTGCGATGTGGGTGTTGGTGATGATGGGTATTTTGATGTGTGAGGAAGGTATGGATACTACGAGTTGTTGTTTGAGGGGTTGCGATGTGGGTGTTAGAGATGATGGGTATTTTGTTGTCATTATGATTGAAGAAAGAAAACAACCTCCAAAGTTAGAATTTTTTTAGGATAATCCAAAGTTGAGATTGTTAAAAGAAAATCGAGCAAAGTTGGGATTGTTA
The DNA here is from genome assembly GCF_948465745.1 of Chenopodium album. Taxonomy (NCBI): domain Eukaryota; kingdom Viridiplantae; phylum Streptophyta; class Magnoliopsida; order Caryophyllales; family Amaranthaceae; genus Chenopodium; species Chenopodium album. The sequence goes on from NC_137835.1 coordinate 65,412,058, forward strand.
AAACCAATTTTTCCTACTATGTTTCAATTTTTTTTTTATCAAATTTTGATGTTATAATATCATATTTTGACCATTTAACATGAGATTTTGACAATTTTTTTATTAGATTTTGACATTGGTGTATCATATTTTGATTATCTTAAATCAGATTTTGACATTTTTAAATTAATTTTTAATGTTTTTATATAAGCTATTGACATTTTAATATCAAAATTTGACATTGTAATATTAGATTGTGATATTTCTATATTAAATTTTAATATTTTTATACCTAATACCAACCGTTTAACACCGAATACCAACCCTTTGATACTTGATACCTAATATCAACTTATTATTCTCTAATATAAACCATTCCATCAACTTACCTTTTCTTCTATTTTGTTATATCATTTTTACCTTTGTCGGTAAATCCATCAATCGACCTTTTTCTTTTCTTCTATTAATTTCTAGGGTTTTCAATTCAAAACTTACCCCCAATTTTAACCCCCAAATCATTCAAAAATCATCAATTAATCATAAAATCTTTTCATGATATCACTCAATTTACTCATATAATCCCTCAAATTCATCCAATTTTCTAAACCTAATTAATGTCGACGAGCCAATCGTGAGTGGTGTTAGAAGGCAATTTTGATTGAGATAGTTGTAGTAGAAGATAAGTCATTATGTGTAGATCCCAACCACCCAAAAGCCATCATAAGCAACTACAATTTCTACTTACTTTAAGTGAAACATTCCCTCAATGGAGGTAGGAAGAGTAACCATCACTAACATGAGCGAGTTATGGTGCGAAGGAGAAGGGAAATGAGGCAGTTTTTGTTGATGCTTGTGTGGAGAGTGAGAAATCTTCATAAACATAGGGAAAAGAAGATTCGTGAGAAAAGGAAAGACGAGATGGTGAAGTTGGGGGGAAGAAATAATTTTGTATCTAGGTGGATCGACTCACCATGAGTCTGACTCACCCAATACTTTACAAATACGTACATAGTGATCCCTACCTAAGAAAAGGGAAGAAAGTGAAAATTGTGCAGATAATAACAATGATAATTAATATCATCATGGCGTCATAATCTCATGAGAAATAATAACTCATGACCACTCTAGTTTCTTAAAGATTTTAACGATCATTTTATGGCTTAGGTAGGTAGTCATCTTTTTGTTCAAAGTAATTATTGGTTGACATTGGAGTTATTGGAAAAAAATTTGCTTAATTACCTATAGTAGAATAGAAAATATGATTCACATGATTGTACAAAGGAATTTATTGTCAATCACTTATGGAATTTGATATAGTTGATGAACTAGGTTTTGCAATGAATTTTAATTTGTCAAAGAATTTGAAAGATAAGATCGGTTAGGTTAAGTAACAAAATACGCATGAGCGATTTTAAAGGATAGGCATTGTGTTAGAATTTTGTGCTCTTTGGTGTGGGATATTGGCTTGAAATATACAAAGAATATAAATTTTGAATAAATGGTTGCAATGTTTGTGGACTTATTGCATACAATGACTAAATTCAAGAAATAAAGTTTGACTTCAAACGATCTCAAAAGATAATAAGTAAATACTTTCATAGTGTTTTAAAAGCAATTTTGAAGCTTTAGAAATTTGACTTTTGTCGCATATTTAGGGTCTGTTCTTTTCACCTTATTTTCACTTATTTCAGGTTTAATAAGTTCAGTTCAGGAAAAATAAGTTTTGAAAATGATTATCTAAGTCCAAATTATAACTAAAATAAGTTTTAATAAGGTATAATAAAGTCAGATAAGTAAAAACTAGGTGAATAGAATACACCCTTAGAGCATCTCGAATGGTGTATTTTAAAGACCTGCTTGCAAATTTGATAAATATTAAAATTGTTGCTTGCCCATTGGAGCACTATTGAAATACTTGCTCCCTTGAGCAATGCTGCAGAGTTATAAGCAACACTGCTTGGAAAATTCAAGTAAATAAAAGTTAATTTTATAAAATGAGGCATGGGGTACATATTTGATTTTGTATCAAACATGAGGTACAATTGTTGTACAAGATAAGAGCAACATCAGTTTTTAACTTTTTCTAAAAAAAATATTTTAATATATATTATATTCAACACTATTATGCATGTAGTGATACTTTTTACCATCATATACGTTGAATATTTTCCCCCAAAATATTTACCACCTTGTAGGGAATAATTTCAAGCTTTTAAAATCCCACTAGCTTGAACCCCACTGTGATCATACACTAAAGTACGGTGGCGTCCAAAAGGGAAGAAGATAGAGCAAAAGAGTCGCCAACAAGTTTTTAAGGAACTTGTAAACCGTTCACGAGGTGAAGGTTACACCCCTTAACGATCCAAGAGATCGTCAAATCCATAAGGTCATGAACCAAATAAGGGTTCGGGGATGAAGGTACAAATCCAACCTAAAAGAGATTGAACCTGCCCTAATAATAGGCCTCTACTTTATTCTGCTCGTATTCATGTGCACTTTTTAATTAACATGCAATCAATAGGATTAACCCTAAACCTGTTTAATCTATGTTTGTTGAATATTAATGCACAAATAAATCTATTATTGGCGATCACTTGAATTATAATCACATTAACCCTAACAAGATTATTAATTATCTTATTAAGCATGATTACAAGTACCAATTCCCTTTAAACATGCATGAAAGGTGTGATCAAGCAATAAATAATAAATATAATATGTATCAAGCAACATAATAAATAATCAACAATAAAATAATCATCATAAATTATAATAATAATATTCATAATCATTCCAACAATTATAGCAATCATAATCATAATCATGTTCATGTTAATATTAAAGCATAATAAAAATAGCAAGATCCCAGGCATGATACTAACAAGATCAATAACAAACCCTAGCATGTCACTAAGCAATAAAAATCAAATCTTTAACCCTAACATGATACTAACATGAATAAATATTAGGAAGAACATAGGAAGCATCGTAACAATCATATTTAATATTAAAAATAACCTAGACATGATACTAGGAATCATAATAACAGCATAAACATGATATCTACATCATAATATCAATAAATCAATTAAAGTACTTACTTTGATGCCTCGTACCTCTTTCTAATAACAAAATACACGCGTTAGTAACTTTAAGGAAAATAATAAACAAACAATTAAATTAAATAATTGAAAGAGAGATTTGGGACCAAACCCTCAGAAATTAAAACCTTTCACGTCTAGGGCAAAGGCAACTTCGAATATGGCTAGGTGTTTCTAGATCTTGTGAATGCGGAATTTTGTATGAAAAAGCAAAGTTTAGAATTAAGGAAAGAGAGAGAGATTAGAAAACTGATTGTGGATGAATGATCGTGAGAATTGGTGAGAATTGGTGAATTGGTAGACGTAGATGATCTGAAAACGGAGTTTTTGATACGATATTTATAGAGAAAATCAGCCAAAAAAGATAATTTAACAAAACAGAGTCTGAAGATCGCAAATTAGGATTGGGGCCAACCCTGGCTAGCTGGCGCCAGGCACCAGTGGCTAGCGCCAGGCGCCAATGGCTAGCGCTTGGCGCCAAGCCTGGTTCCAGGCGCCAAGGCCTGGGGTTGGACGCCAAACTGGATTTCAACGCGTTTTCGAAAATCTGATAAATTTCCCGTACTGGAAGATAAAATAATATAATTTCTTCGAAAAATGCTATTTGATCTTGATTAAAACTCTGAAAAGTCAACAAAGTCAACTTATCAATGCTAATTGAATTAGGAATGAAAAGAACCTTCTAGAAGATTCTAGAAGACTAAAACCATTCCTAATTACATTAGGAATGATAAATCATATTAGGCCCTCCCCTAGATCATTGGGCCGTACATAAAGTTCAAACCGGGCCCAGTTTAGTAAATTGGCCATAACTTCCTCAATATTCATCGGAATTGGGCTTATAATATATCATTGGAAAGGTCTTTGCAAGCCCCATCCAACTACACCACTATTGGACCCATATCATGGACCAACCAAAATGGATTGGCTGTTTTCTTAAAATAAAGTTTTCCAAAACAGGGAGAAGAGAAAAGAAATAAAACTTTCCGCAACACTAGACCTTTCCACACTTTCGTTTCATTCGAATATGATTCGACGTGAAAGGTACTCATCACCGGGTTTTGTTTTGGGGAGACACAAATGGGTGTCTACAGAAGCCCCCACTTTGACTGAGTTTGGAGAAACGCAAGTTTCGAAAACGAAAGTCAAAGATCGATAGGGACGGAGAATGATTCAGAACGTTCTGTGATCCTAAATCACTCTTGTAACGCCGATACCTGAAAAACTAGCGTTAGTTAAACAGATAAAAGAGTTAAGAAACGCGTATCTTGCACCGTCGAGCACACGTCTCTGAAAGTAACCGATTTGTTTTGATGACCTCCTGCAAGCTAGAGAATGCCATCCCGCTTGAAAACCGCTACGCCTGTAACTGCTTCCAAATTAGAAGATTGCTTCGCCTGAAACGATCCTCCTCCGCAATGATAATATTCCACATCCAAGGGAATACTATCGAAGATTGCTTCTGTTGAAACAATCCTCAGTTGTTTGTGACAACTCTCCACAATCTAGGGAACGCCACCTTGCTGTTTCGATGTTCACTCGTCTCTGAACAAAGAGCTTCTTTTTGATATGTTCACGCGCCTCTGAACAAAGAGCGTATTTTTTTATATGATCTTCTGAATGAGGTGTCCATGCGTCTCTAAACGAAGAGTTTAATAATAGGATGCCCACGCGTCTCTGAGCAAAAGAGATTGAAAATAGGAAATGTCCACGCGTCTCTGAACAAAAGAGCTTGAAAATAGGAAATGTCCACGCGTCTCTGAACAAAAGAGCTTGAATGAAATGTCCACGCGTCTCTGGAGCAAAAGAGCTTTGATGATATGCCCACGCGTCTCTTGAGCAAAAGAGCTTCTGATGGAAATGTTCACGCGTCTCTGAACAATAGAGCTTCGGTGATATGCCCACGCGTCTCTGGAGCAAAAGAGCTTCTGATGGAAATGTTCACTCGTCTCTGAACAATAGAGCTTCGGTGCTTGAATGTTTGTTGCGATAATGTTCTGAAGAAAAATTTCCGAAGACCAACGTTTTTCGATCTCTAAAGCTCGCCTGAATTTTATTTCTGCTAAAACCAGTATGTCGGTGTCTCCGTGATTAGGCGTTTTAAGCTAAGTGAGACGATCTTTCATCAGGTCGATCACTTATTGTGATTGTAATAAAACTGACTACTTAATCATGTCAAATTGCTTATAGGGGCTAACTGGTGCACCAAGGAACCCAAAATTGTTGTATGAAGTCGAAATCACCTTTCCGAGAGGCTTCGAGCTCTGTTGTTGTTGAGATATTTCTGGCGCCAAGAATTGATTATGTCGCCGAACGCTGTGATAGGGTCTTCCCTGTTCTGCTGCACCTGTATTTATTTTTTACTATAGAACTTTGGCAATTTCTTTAATTATCTTAGGGTTGACCTAAGGCCTAATGTTGCTTGACTCGTCGACTTGACACGACTCAAGGTATAAACTTGACTCGCTGATTGACTGACTCGAGGTTGACTCGACTCAAAGTGAAATGACACATGTGTTAGACTCATGAACCGTGTGTGCATAGTGTTGATTATGCGACTTGAAAATGCAAAAAAGCAAAAATTTTCCGTCATTTTTGTGGAGGGTACCGACTTTCTCCCGAAATAGAAAGACGTGAAAAAGAAAATCAAAAGTTTGAAGATGCATGTTGAATGAGCTTAGTCAAATGTTGTTTGATACTAACTCTCAAGGTTCAAGGATTAATTCATCCTAGGCTATCTCAACTGTTGACTCCATGATGAAAGTATTTAGGTAACTTAGGCACGGAGGCTAAGCGCTTCATACTTCTATGTAATGACAATTATGATTGATGAGTGATGTTGATATGACAAGGCATGCTTCAACGTTAAGATTTCATGACAAAGGGTTCCTAAGGGAAGTATATTTGGTCATGTATCTGTGCAGTGTGTGATAGTGACACTAAAGCTAGGACGCAAGAGCTAAGTGTGTGGAAAAACATATTGTTAGAAGAGCCAAATAATGGTGACTCTTAGGCTAGGTAAGCTAATGATGTAAGGACCAAGCCCCCAAGTCTAGCTCTAAGTGAAAAGGGATGAGCATTGGAGATTCCTTGATATGATCATGGTGCAAGTGTGTGAATGTGAATATGAATGCATGTTTATTACGGCCGCACCTCGATGTGAGGTTGCCTACGTATCCGTTAGGAATCAGGCCGAACGTAACTCTAGCCGAACCTCGCACAAGTGTGTGTATACCTCAAAAAGGTCTTTTAAAGGGTTGTGACGTGGTTAGGCTAAAGGTTATAGAAGAAGAGGATAAAAGGCTCAAGACCCTCGATTAGCCCCCAAGGTGTGCAACCTCGCTTTTGAATCTTTATATTTTTATGCTTGAATTTCTATTATTTTTTAGCTCTTTTTGCTTTAGCATTTATTTTATTTTTATAAGTGTGGGCAATCCCGATCATGCGGTCTATCACTCACTTGGCATTCATGTTTCTCAGGCACGGTACCGAGCACTCGATAAGAGACGCAATCTGAGACGTGTTCTTATCGAAGATATTTTCATATCAAAGACATTGGAACACTTGCCCTTTTGTACACTTTTATTTATTTTTTTGCTTTTGCTTATTTTTGCTATTTATTGAATTTCTGAAATCACTCAAGCTTTGTTCTTTGAAAATTGCATAAGTTACACACCATCCCATCCCAAGGTTAGATAGATGTAGGTTGAAAAAGAAAGGTCTATCGTTAGACGAGGCTCAAAGTGGTTGATGAAGAAAGGATTACATATTTGAAAGGTGAAAGGAGATATGATGTGGCTACAAGGGGTGCCTCAAATCATTGGTATACCTTGTGCTTAATTCGACATGGATTTTTTTTTTTTTTTTTTTTTTTTTTTTTTTTTTTGCAATGTGATGATCATATGCAAGGAAATAAATGCTCATTTTTATTAAAAAAGAAAAAGGAAAAAATCCTATAAAATTAATCTAAAAGAAAAGAAAAGGTGCCTATGCTAGACTTATTGGGGAAAGGAAAAAATGAAGAAGAAATAGAAAAAGAGGTCACGAAATCTTGTCGTTGAAGCTCGCCTCTTCTCTTGTATTGTTTCATCATTACCCTCATTTTTTGTTTGTCAATCACATGACTCAAACTCGATTCAACACACATGGATGGAAGAAGTGAAGAAAAATTGGAATAGAATGTGAAGAAAAGTGATGGAGAGATATGAAGGATTAGGAGTAGAATGTACCCCAACTCAAATGACGGAAAGATCGACTCATGCATGGACCTACGACATGGTCATGGTGACATATACTCAAAGTGTGTGCTAAGACTAGTGAGTGTAGGTGACATGTTGAGACTCGTGTCATGACCACGTGGCTAGACTATGTGACCAAGACTCGATTAATGACTTGACAAGGTGTTATTGACAGCGAAAATTAACCGAGTTAATTAGTAAACTGGTTAATTAGACCTTAGGTGATGACTCGACAAATAATCCGAACTGTCGGCCAAGCGACAGGACTGGCGTCGCATTATGGTGGTTGGCGCCAGACAATTTAGTAAATGTCTGGCGCTACACACTATAATGTGGCGCTACAGCTCAGACTTTGGCGCCAATATTGGAGCTTCGGTCTGGGACTGTTTTCGGTATTATTAGTCAACTGGGGTATGCCTAAAGTCGTACTAGGTCAATTCCGATTAAAAAAAAACTTTATTGACTCAAATTAATTAATTAATTAATTAAATAGGCAAAGTTCTTTAAGTCATTAATTTTAGTCTCAACACAAATCAACAAACGGTTAAGAGAAACATAGAATATATATGCACAACAAATAATGCACGATTAGTCAAGTAGGCACAATATGATGCAATGAGTTTGCAACCTAACCATGGCTCTAGTTCTCTAAAGTTCGGGATATGGTTTAGTCAAATAGGGTCCATGGTTAATTGTCCGGATGCACCGCGCAGAAGCCTAACCGTGAAGGGTTGGCGCGAGTGGATGGGACACCGCGAGTTTTAGAAAAAACTCGCTTCCATGCTTTGGTGAATTCAACATCTCAGATGTACCCTTTGTTGCCAGGAGCGTTCAATCGGGTAGATGGAGCATGAATTCCAAGAGGGTTATGTCCATATGTAGAACACATATGGGTTTCAGAAAAGTGAGAAAAAATTCAATCAGGAAGTAGGATCGAGCAAACAATACGAAAAAACTGGTCGAAATTAGAACGCATATTTCTGGCTCGGTATTGGGGGAAATTGGCGCCAGCAAACAGAGACTGGCGCCAACTTTTAACTGTAGCGCCTGGCGCCAATACTGGCGTCTGGCGCTACGGCTAAAAGTGTGGCGCCAAGCTCTGGCCCCTGACGCTACTTCCCACATGCCTCAGCAGCTTTCTGTGCTCGATAAAATCTTCCAGTTTCGCGCGGTGTTATTTCAGTCCTAGTTGTGAAAGACATTTCTCAAATTTCCTACGTGTAAAATCCTATGTTTTTGACTCATTACGGATGGTCTTTCCAATGAGAACCTTTTTATGCATATGACAATAATGTTAATCAAAATTACGCACATGAAATACTTAGAACTTTTCGAGTCTCATCCACTCATTCTAAATCATTGCCGAAACAAATTCAGGAATTAAAATAGAAATCCTCCCCAGTGGAGTCGCCAAAAACTGTAGGGAATAATTTCAAGCTTTTAAAATCCCACTAGCTTGAACCCCACTGTGATCATACACTAAAGTACGGTGGCGTCCAAAAGGGAAGAAGATAGAGCAAAAGAGTCGCCAACAAGTTTTTAAGGAACTTGTAAACCGTTCATGAGGTGAAGGTTACACCCCTAAACGATCCAAGAGATCGTCAACTCCATAAGGTCATGAACCAAATAAGGGTTCGGGGATGAAGGTACAAATCCAACCTAAAAGAGATTGAACCTGCCCTAATAATAGGTCTCTACTTTATTCTGCTCGTATTCATGTGCGCTTTTTAATTAACATGCAATCAATAGGATTAACCCTAAACCTGTTTAATCTATGTTGGTTGAATATTAATGCACAAATAAATCTATTATTGGCGATCACTTGAATTATAATCACATTAACCCTAACAAGATTATTAATTATCTTATTAAGCATGATTACAAGTACCAATTCCCTTTAAACATGCATGAAAGGTGTGATCAAGCAATAAATAATAAATATAATATGTATCAAGCAACATAATAAATAATCAACAATAATCATGAATAAAATTATCATCATAAATTATAATAATAATATTCATAATCATTCCAACAATTATAACAATCATAATCATAATCATGTTCATGTTAATATTAAAGCATAATAAAAATAGCAAGATCCCAGGCATGATACTAACAAGATCAATAACAAACCCTAGCATGTCACTAAGCAATAAAAATCAAATCTTTAACCCTAACATGATACTAACATGAATAAATATTAGGAAGAACCCGTTACTGACGGAATTCCATCGTAAGCGGTTGTCGGAAACCCTTTGGTAGGAAAAACGCCCTTTTCAGATGGAATACCTTTACGATGGAATTTCCGACGGATTTTTGTCCTTGGAATATATTTTCAGGTACCGGAAAAGTTCGTCGTAAATTCTGACTGATTGTAAATCTGTCCAAAATTTACGACGGAAATTCCATCGGAAAGTTTTCGATCCAATTAAAAAAAAACACGCCGCACCACCACCGGCACGGCGTGTCACCACCACCACCACCCCTAACAAACCCTAACCTAAGCCCACTCCATAGCCACTCCCCACCCTAACCCTAAACCCACCTAAGCCCACGCCACTCCCAGATCGAAACCACCCCTAACAAACCCTAACCACAGCCACCACAAACCCAGATCTAAACCATCCCCACCACTCTGCCCATCCAAAACCCGCCTAAGCCCATAACCCCTTACTAACCCAACCCTAAGCCCACACGCACCACCAGCCCCTAACACAAAGCCCACAACCCCTAACTAACCCAAACCTCAGCCCACACACACCACTACGCCCATACGCATCACCAGCACCATCACATCAGACCACCAATACCCAATTTTTTTTAAAAAAATATAATAAATTAAAAGAAAAGGGTAAACATACCTTATGAATTGCTTAATTTTTGGTTTATATGGTCAAATTCGACCTAAAAACCCATTAATTTGTTGTGTCGTGTTGAATTAGATGCTTGAGGAGTCGTGGACGCAGCATGGTCGGGGTTTCAATGGACGCAGAAGGGAGGACGGAGAGAGAAGGGAGGACAGATAAGAGACAGAGGATGGAGAAGATAAGATGAGAGAGACGGAGGAGGGAGAAGGAGACCGAGGAGAGAGAAAGAGGAGGGAAAAGATAAGAGGAGAGAGACAGAGGAGGGATAAGGAGACCGGGGAGAGAGAAAGAGGAGGGAGAAGAAGGAAAAATCTGAAGAGGGGAAGGAGTTGCGGCTGAAATAAGGTGTTGTGATAATTAAGGGTTTCGGTGTTTATTTCCAAAAAAAAAATAAAAAATATTCCGACAGAACATTCCATCGGAAAGTTAACTTTCCGACGGAATGCCCAAATATTCCGACGGATTTATATTTCGTCGGAATTTCCGACTGGTTTCCGATGAATTTTTAAAATCCGTCGGAAATTTTCGACGGAATATAAATTCGTCGGAAATTCCTATTTTTTCGACGGATTTACGTGCCCGTCGTAACTATTCCGTCGGAAATAGGCCTATTTCTAGTAGTGTTTGACATTTCTTTGTGTGAGATCAATCCATATTTCATGCATACCTCTATAATCTTTTATGAAGTATATACTAAATCATGTTTTCATGGTCAATGATCAAAATCAATTAGCTAGTTTTGTGCGTGAGTTTTAGTCTTGAATTGGTAGAATAATTTTCATTGCCTTGACCAACGCTGCATTATTACTTGATCAATTATGCCTTATTACTCTTGAAAGGTAATCACGCTCGGCCCTTTGGAGTTGTTTGATCATATTGGCCCTGTTTGGTAAACAGCTTATTGGGGGAAAATTAGCTTATTTGACCAACATTAGCTGATTAACTAGTTAAATAAGTTAATACCAGTGTTTGGAAGCAAGCTTATTGGAAGAGCTTATTTACCTCAATAAGCTTTTTTACAAAACGTTGGTATGAGCAACGTTTCCAAAAAGCTTATTTGGTTAGGTGAGTTTAAATTACGAATTTGCCCTCATGGTATTAAGCCATATGACATACAGAAAGTCAGCAATGCAATTGCAATTCATTTCTCACTTCTTCCTACCTCAACTCCACAAGTCCACATACTCCATAGTAGATCTAATTTTGTTAATTTTCTCAATTTCTTTTCCTTATTTTTTTTAACAATCTTTTCCTTTAATTTTCTTTGTTTTGTTTATTATTTTTTTTAGTACAGTTTTTTCTTTGTTTTGTTTATTGTTTTTTTTTTCTTTCAAAATTTTTTAATCTAAATTTTAGTAATTCTTATTTCCTCTAAAATTTTCGAAATCCTTGACCCAAACCAAATAAATTTGATTTTTTTTTAATTTATCAGTCATGTTTTTTTTTTTTTTAATTATTTGTTTTTTTTATGTTAGATAATTTTTTTTTGAAGAAACAGGTTTAATTTAATAAACATAAAATTTTTTAATATCATAAAAATGATTGTAACATTACAAAGTTTATAGTGTAATTTTTCTTTTATTAAATAACTAATCCTTCAAAGTTAAATATGCCAATGTCCTTATTGGTCATTTTGCATACTTAAACAACTTTAAGTAATCAGCTATTTACCAAACACTTTTATACAATCAGTTAATACAATAAGTTAGTCAAATCAGTTAATAAAATCAGCTAGTTTAAATCAGCTAACTCAATCAGCTTCAGCTTTCAACTTTCAGCTTTCTCCCAAACAGGGCCATTAATTATTATATGATCACACGGATCTTAATCCTTGGAGTTGTTTATTTGATCATTGATTATTTTTTGTATTGATTATATTTTGTATTATTATTTGTAAATTTTATGATTTATTTGTATGATCAAAATTTATATATATGTGATTAAAGTGTTGTATTATATGATTTGATTGTCGTATTTATTGATTGTGTTATATATGTTAGGGTTTTTTAGTGTTGTTTCCATAGGGAGTATTGTTTTATCGAGGTTTTAGGGTTGTTAATGCAGAGTATTATTTTTGGGTTGAGATTTGATTATTTTTGGGTGCTAGTATTATTGCTCTAAGAGTTGAGATACTTATGAATTGAATTGTATTTGGGAACATGTGCCATTATTGAGATATTATCTATTACATTGTGAATGGTTATTTGATTGACGTATGAGATCAAAAGGTTGAGAATTATTATTTTGTTTTTGGTTTGAGGCTCGGCGTTATTGCTAAAATATAATGAATGTTCTCTGTAATTCTCATTCAACATAAGCGGCCATATACAATATATATAGAGTAGGATACTTGGAGGGCAAGGCCAAATAACCTAAAAATAATCACAAGATAATATTCACAATATTTATCTTTCCTAATAACCCCCTCAAGTTGGAGAGTACGGTCTCGGGCACCCAACTTGCGAAGAAGAAACTCGGAATTAGCTTTTCCCAAAGCCTTTGTAAAAATGTCATCCAACTGAACCGTCGTAGGAACATACGAAGGTATAATCGTTCCATCTGTAATCGCATCCCGTCAAAATGACAATTTGACTCAATATGTTTTGTTCGTTCATGAAACACTTGATTCTGCGCAATGTACAACGCATACTGACTATCACAATTAAGGTGCATCCATTCTCATGTTTAACACCTAAATCACCAAGAAGTAGTTTCAACCACTTTAATTCACAAGTCGTTGCATTATTCATACAACGATATTCTGCTTCCGATGAAGAGAGAGCAACAGTAGGTTGCTTCTTGGTTTTCCATGACACTAGGGATAAACCAAGAAGCACAAACCAACCACTCAAGGACCGTCTGGAGAGAGGAAAACCTGCCCAATCTGAATCACACCAGCCTTCTAACTGTAAAGCACTGTCGGATCTCAATAAGATACCCTGTCTCGGGCTCTTCTTCAAATATCTTTCAACTCGCAAAGCTGCTTCCCAATGATGAATCCTGGGATTTTTCATAAACTGTGATAAAATGTGTACAGAGTATGCTAAATCGGGTCTCGTGACAGATAAGTAAATTAGTCGACCTATGAGGCGACAATATTTCTCTATATCATGAAAATACTCTCCTTGAGCCAAAGCCAACTTATGATTTTATTCCATAGGGAACTCTGCAGGTTTAGCATCAAGTAAACCAGCCTCAATTATAATATCCAATGCATACTTCCTCTGGAAAATAAAAATTTCCTGTTTATTCCGGGCTACCTCTAACCCCCAAAAATATTTCAATGCGCCAAGATCTTTCATCTTGAAACACTTTCCCAGATATGATTTAAAATTGAGCATAACATTTTTATCGTTGCCTGCTACAATTAAATCATCAACATATACTAACACATTGAGCTGCATTTTACCCTTTGTCAGAGTAAATAAAGAATAGGCATAATATGACTGTTTAAAGCCATAGTGTTTCAAAGCAAAAGCTAGCTTTGCAAACCAGCATCTCGGAGCTTGTTTAAGCCCGTACAATGACTTCTTCATCTTGCAAACTTTGTCAGAATTATTTTTCTCAAAACCAGGAAGAATTTTCATATATACCTCTTCTTCCAAATCACCATGAAGAAACGCATTATGAACGTCCATTTGATGGACTTCCCAATTTTTCACCGCCGCTACTGCAAGAAATGTTCGAACTGTCACCATTTTTGAAACCCGAGCGAATGTCTCATCGTAGTTACATCATTCAACCTGATGATGACCGAAGATGACTAGTCTCGCTTTCAATCTTTGCAAGTTTCCATGCTCATCATATTTTTCTTTGTACACCCACTTGCTTCCAAGTGCCTTTTTACCCGGAGGTAATTTCTGTAGCTCCCAAGTGCCCTGTTCTTCTAGTGCCTGTATCTCATCTGCCATTGTCTTCCTCCAACCCTCATGTTTCATGGCCTCCTTGAAAATTAGGGTAAATTTCCTCCTGTAATAGCAACAATATATGTTCTATGTTTCACAGAAAATCGGTGAGAATCAATAAAATGTGTTATAGGATAAACATTACCTGAGGTTAGTGTTGTCGCAGGTGAACTTTGAGCCAATGTAGATGGACTTTTATTTCAAATAGTATGTGTCACATAGTCACGGAGTTTCACATTCGAAATTTTCGGTCTCATGCCTTTACTCAAGGCTTCATTACCATTCGGTTGCACACTGCTATCCACCTGCTGCCTAGCTTGCTGCACTATATCCACCTCCTGCCCAGCTTGCTGCTCTGTCCGGGGCATGGGAGGACGTTCAAGCTGCTGCCCAGGCTGGTGAGAAGACGTAGAGGGGTCAGCAGGCTGTTCAGCGTGCCTGGCAGACCCCCCCGCAGCCTGGTTGTGGGGTGTGTGTTCTTGCCGCAGGCTGGCTGTGTTCCGGTCTTCTACCCCTTCATCCGTATCACCAAATTCCACTCCTTTCACACCCTTCTCATCATTCTCCAAGAACCACTTATCATCACTCACTCCATCATCAACGCAAGGCATAGAACATGTCACGGGTTTATCAGTCACATTAGAAGTAATAAATGGAAATTCATCCTCATGAAAAATCACATCACTTGAAACAAATATTTCTCGAGTCTCCAAGTCATACACCTTCCACCCCCTTTTCCCAAAAGGATAGCCAATGAACAAACATTTTCTACTACGACTCGCAAACTTGTCATTCTTACTTCTTTGATTATGAGCTTAGCATAAACACCCAAACACCCGAATATAATCATATGAGGGTTGTTTGTCAAATAAAATATCACAAGGAGTTTTATAATCAAGTAACCGAGAAGGGGTTCTATTAATCAAATGACAAGCGGTTTGGACACACTCCCCCCCAAAGTTTGAGAGGCAAATTTCCTTGAAATCTCAAAGCTCTAGCAATATTTAAGACGCGTTAATGTTTTCGCTCAACACGGCCATTTTGTTGTGGCGTTTCGACACACGAGGTCTCAAAATATATGCTATTTTCAAAAAAATAATTCTTCAAGGAATTAAACTCCGTACCATTGTCACTTCGCACCACTTTAATATCTTGATTAAATTGACGTTTCACAATAACAACGAAATTATAAAAAATGAACTCAACTTTTGTTTTATTTCTTATTAAATAAATCCACACACCTCTAGAAAAATCGTCTACTATAGTTACAAAATAATGAGCACCACAAGACGATGGAGTCTTGTAAGGGACCCACAAATCTAAATGAACAAACTCGAAAATACGAGTTGCTTTATTTTGACTCAAAGTAAAACTATTCCTATGTTGTTTTGTCCGAGGGAATACATCACATGTTTTAAATTTACTACTATGACTGACAAACGGAAGTTGTTGAAGAACCTTTTCCGAAGGATGCCCCAACCGTTGATGCCACAACTTTGTCAACGAATCCACATCTATCTTCAAAGTCTTCACCGTAGGAACACCCCGGAAATAATAAAGTCCATCTACTCGTTCACCCGCTCCAATCGCCTTCCTCATCGTTAGGTCCTGTATAACAAAAAGTTTATTAGTAAATTGCATAACACAATTTGATTCATCACACATTTGAGTTGTCAAAATTAAGTTGCAATTTAATTGAGGCACATAAAACACATTCTCAAGAATTAATCCTCCGTCCAATGTCACCGATCCAATACTTGAAGCATTGGCATAATTCCCATGCGGTAAACCCACCGGATAATGATTCACAATTGTCACACACTAGTACATAATTAACCTTAAGTAACACCCAATGGTAACACTTTAAAAATTTCACGAGTGTTTGATTTTTGGGTAACACTTTTGTAACATTGTGATATTAGGTAACATTTTTAGTAGCATTTTAATATTATGTAACACTTTAATATTAGGTAGCATTTGGTTGTAACACTTAATTTGATATGATTTTTTTTTTTTAAATCCAATACTTTTTGTCAAAAGATCGACGCTCATAGTCATAACCTCACTGTTGCCCTTATCTTGCTCCCGCTGCTCCACTGTATCCCCCGTCCATTGCAGCCTACCTCCATCGCAACTCGTGCTCCAACTTGAAGACGTACACAACAACAACAACCCGTGCTCCAAGTTAAAGGGACAACGATTGCCACCCACAAAGACAGCGGTTGCCACCTCCTTGCCTCCACCCCTTAAATTAGGGTTGAGGTTAGTTCTGTTTCCTCTCCCTTCCATTATCAACATGAATTTGAGTAGCTAAAATTAGGGTTTCAATTCCCTCTCTCTAATCTTGTTGATGATTTCTTAATTTAATGTTGAATTCGCCTATTAACATATTTAATTTCGCTATTTTCCATACTAAATTTTGCATGCATCTGAATTGGGTGATGTTAGGATTTTTGTTTTTTTATTTTTATTTTTGTTTTTCAATTAGAAAAAATGGAAATTGAAAATCCAACTTTTGCACTTTTTCCTCCTAAAAATCCAACCTTCATTTTATTCCTCAAAAATCCAACCTTTATACCCCTCCTTCTCCAACAGATCCATTTTACCTTTGACCTGTTAAACAGGTTAAAAAGATTTTTTTTTAATTCTCTTAATTTCTTTTCTCACTCCTCTTTCCTAAAAAATGGAAATAAACCAAATTACCCACCAATACACCACCAACACTCTCACCACCACCATGACACGATTGTTTTTAAAAAATCCCCTCACCAAGCATCGCCACCCCCAGCCCCTCCATGCCGACGACTAGTCCCTCCACACCGACCAGCCCCTCCACCCATACCACTCGCAGTTATCAATGAAATTCTTGAACCCACTATTCGTCATGGTCTCTCTTTTCTCCCTTTCACTGCCCTCCCCTAAATCTCTAAAAAAAGGTCGTTTTTTTATCGATTTGATTGTTAAATTTGTGGGTTTTGTTCAATTCGGCTTGTTTTGTGTTATTATTGACTGATTGGGCTGGATTTCAATTGGTTATTTTATAATTGTGTTGTTGAATTGTTTTCATGTTGATGTTGCGGCTAAAGGTTTAGGGTGGTGGTGATGGTGGTTGTATGGTATTGTGGGCTGTGCGTGCAGTTGTTTGGGTTGAGCAATGAACTGTAGCGGTTTAGAGTTGGTGGCCGGGCGAGTTGGAGTCAGTGGTTGCGGTTTGCGAGGCTGCTAAAATGGAGGGTGAAAACGGAGTTGGGTGGTGGTGTGAGCTGGGTTGTGGCCGGAAAAACTAGGTGGTTGGAAAGGGAGGGTAAGGGGAGGATGGTGGGGAAGGGAGGTGGTGAGGAATGGTGGTCGGATTTAATGGAGGTGGTGAGGAATGGTGGTGAGGATGGTGGCTGGAAATTTTTATTTTTTTTTTATTTTTTTTAACTATTTTAATTTTTTAATAATAAAATAAATAATTGACCTATTAATAGCTGACATGTGGCATCTAACTTAAAAAAACCGGTCATCAACAGGTAATGGACCTTTAGATGAAGGGAGGGTATAAAGGTTGGATTTTTTAGGAATAAAATAAAGGTTGGATTTTTTTGGAGGAAAAAGTGTAGAGGTTGGATTTTTAATTTCTATTTTTCCTTTCAATTATGGCTGATTTGTTTTTCCTTTGTAAATTGATCTTTTGTTAACTAATATGACCGATTTTAATTTAATTATGTTCTTTTCTAAATTGATTCCTGGTAAGCTTGTCGACAATCCAAATAATTGTGGGCGAAAGAGATGCAGAAATCCAAAAAAATGCCATTAATAATTGAAAAATTGGTGTTTCATATACAAATTACTGCTGCTATTCCTACTACTTCCAAAACCACCACTCTTGGCAAAGTGGCAAGGTTTGCTTTTTATTTATTTATTTATTTTATTAATCTTAAGCTCTTATTATATAATTGGATTTTTATTTTTCATTATCTCGATTATTTTTTACTTTTTCCTGATTATTTGTTACTTTGTAAGTAATTTATGATAACTGGATCAATTGTCACATTTTCCAGGCTTTAATTTTGTGGGGTAAAGATGATAATATTATGCAATTTACCCATTTTTCTAGATTTTGCTTGATTTTGGGATTTTAGGTGGTTGATTAGTTATACTCTGTTTATCTCTTTCTCAGGGCTGCATAATCAATTACCTCTAGTCAAGATCTCAATTTTTAGGTTACATGACTAATTTAAGAAATTGGCAAGTGTGTGATAATGCCAATAGGGAACCTACAGGTGGTATGACAAATAGGTCAATTAGGAGTTATATTGATGGAGAATTAGTCCTTTAGAAGAGGCTACACGAGAATATTTATACTCTTACACCATGACTCAATGGTGTGGAGCTCTTATGGCCACGGGAAGGGGAGTCTTACTATCTCAATCTTCAAAGTCTGTTCCCTGAAACAAAGAGTGAGCGCGTCGTGCTTCCTCCTCGTGATATACCAATGCTCCATGCTAGTCTTAAGCAAACACTTATAACCCCACTTGAATCACTTGATTGAGCTTTTCTCCACACCAACATTTTGTGATAGCTTCTTGTCAACTTTAACAATTTGATCCTCGCTTCAAGAACGGAAGTGTCCTAAATAACTTTATCAGTTGTGATTCATTTCCCATTCTAGAAAATTAGCCAATGTTAAAAAATCAGATAACACCCCCTTGCAAAAAATAAAGTAGTTCAAGGAACACTCAGAAAATATTGTCCCACATCAATGATTGCCAAGAAGATGGTAGTAGCCTTAGGGGGTCAATGGGTGGATCATAGCCTAAGTAGTATCTCATAATTTGTGTCGTCAATGAAGCCGCGTTCATGTAGCTTCTGCCCCACTCCAAAAGTCAAGATACAACTTTTTTACTCTGAAACCACAAGATGTTTACTCTGTTTATATAATCAGTTACCTCCAGTAAAGATCTCAATTGTTAGGTTACATGACTAATTTAAGCAATTGGCAAGTGTGTGATAATGCCAATAGGGAACCTACAGGTGGTATGACAAAGAGGTGAATTAGGAGTTATATTGATGGAAAATTAGTCCTATCATGTAATCAATATATTGATTTATATTATGAATTAGTGTCTATGTATTTTAACTAGAAACTACAATATTGTTTGAGCCGTAGAGGCCATGGTTTTTAAGTTTCTATACTTTTATATTTATTTTTCTTGAGTAGTTGTACAAGGACTAGTAATTTAGCATGATAGTCTTACTTTACCGTAAGTGGTACCCTATGTTATACAATGTGACTAAAGTTTGAATGAGTAATTAGAATATCCATTGACTTAGTGCTAGCAAGGCACGTGATTTTTCCAAATCCACTATGTTAGTGTATTTTTCCTATTCATCTTTCTTCATAAAGAGGTGGAAATGCGAGATAAAGCATGAGATAAGTGTATATTAATCTATATGACTTTGTTATGAGAAAAGTAAAGGCAAGTTATGTACTACTCATAGCTAGAAGTCTAGAATTTAATTTTTCTTGCGATCTGAATGCTTGTAATGGTAAATCTACAGCAAAAAGTCAGTGACCAGCTAATGATTTCTGCCTGGGTTTATGTAAAAGGAGAATAGGTGATCTAAAGGGAACCACCTTCTTCATTTGTTAGACCTCAAATTACCCCTGCTAATCAATCTCACTAGCAAATTTCTGTCTCTATAAGCAAGTTTGATATGAAGATTTCGTAAGTACTCTCCTATTTTCTTCCCCTCTTTATTCTTTGCTTATTTCTTCAATCTCCTCATTTTATTTGTGATTCTTTATTGATAAACTGTTACTATTTGATTTTATTTGAATTTCATGTTTTTATCTATATTTTGATATTTATCTTGCAATCTTGTCGCATATCATTAGTGTTGTTAAACCTATTTATTTGTCAATTTGGTTTATGTTTTGGTTTAATTTTGTATGAATCTTTTCGGTAATTGTTTACTAATTTTAAAATTCATATCTTAAATAAGGAGTACGTTAAGATACATGTAGGTTTTTAGGGGAATTATCAGTTTCAATTTTCTAGATACACCTCATTTATATAAAAAGAGACCTGGAATTGGTAAATTAACCAAGCTAAAATTTCTAGTAAAAACTTTGGAACTAATTTTTGTTCATGTGAAATACAATTTTAACTAATTGATCATAAAAAGCAATTGAGAATTTGAATTAACTTGTCACTGCAATCGCCAATAAGCCTGCCCAAGTATTAGTATGGTTTTCACTCTTCTTCTTCTTCTTCTTTTTTTTTTAATTTTTTTATTATTGTATTCTACCAGTAATAAGCAATCTTTAACCAATAACTCTGACATATGATACAATTAAGCCAATTAGTACTAGGACCAACAGTTATAGGGATAAATATTCAGAATGAAAAAGTTTAAATTATTCTACAGTAATATGTGAGACTAAATCCTAATCAAAACATCAAATTACAGATTATTAAGGATGAAATTACTAAAGGTTATTATTGTTAGCTTGTTGTACATTTTTTCTCATAGTATTTATGTTATATTGGCTCCTTTTCCTTTTATTGTTTGATTTTCATGATAATTCAATGGCTCACTATCTATCTCTCGATGTGGTAGGACCTACATCGTTTGCTCTTGTAATTGAGATGGCCATGACAATTGTTGAGGAGAGTGGAGGACAATACCATGTTTTACTCATTATTGCAGATGGGCAGGTATTTGTTTTCTTTTAATTTGAAGTGTGGGTTGATCAATTTCTTTGAGCTTCTATTCTTTGCACTATAAGATCTGTATGAATTGGCTGAAATGTTATGTTGACAAATGAACTTGCATTGCTCTTGGTATATGGTACTCCATTTATCTGTTATAGATTTATAGGGTCGTAATACAATATAACCTAACATGATCAAGATAGATTTGGAAGGTTTTACATTATAGGCTTCTGTATACATTTTTTGCGTTCACTTGTTATGCCTAATTAGGTTTCTTTGTTTAACTTTAGTGTATATTTGATTGGTTTTTAATTTTATTTTTTTTCTTATTGTGCAGATTGATTGAAGACTAAAATACTCGTAAATCTTCAAGCAATTAGTAGAAGATAGAGAGAAACTTGATTTCATTAGTTTATTTCCTTGGAGCTGTTGTGTAGTTTTGTTCTTTTTTGTATAGTAATAGTATAATGGAGTACTATTAAGTTTTGATTTATTGGTTTTATCTTGTATTTGACTTCACCTTACCAATTAAAGATTGAATTTAGTTTTATTGATAATGAATGTAGCTTGTTGTGAACATGTGAAGTACTTTGTATCATTTTGTGATTTTTGTAATAATAAAATTAAATTAAAAATAATAATAAAAATAATAATGTAACCCATTAATTAATAAGGTGTTACATTAGTGTGCAAAAAGTGATACATAAAGTGTTATTATGTGTCAAAATATGATAGAAAATGTTACCTAATAACTAAGAAGGTGTTACATAAGTTTGCAAAAGTGATACACAAAGTCAGATAAAGTGTTACTATATGAATGAAAATGATACTAAAGATAAGTAAGTGTTACATAAGAAATAAAAAGTAACACTTTTAAAATGATACTAATAATATAAAAAAGTGTTACATATGAGGGTTTATAATAACACTTTTAAAAGTGTTACTATACGTTACTTAAAGTGTTACATAAGACCAAAGGTAACATGGGCGGATGTATCACCCACTAAAGTGTTACCTATTGTCTTTAATAACACTTTTACCACTTTATATAACACTTTTTGGGTGTTACTTAAGTTCAATTATGCACTAGTGACATTTGTTAATAAAGAAAGGTCACAAGTCACATGGTTTGATGCACCGGTGTCGATTATCCACCCCAAATCATGCTTACCGTGAAGCTTGGGTTTAATTGAATTCAAATGATGGAGGAGTTGTTGTATTTGGGCTGACGTAACCCCCACAAAGGTTGCCCCGTCTGAGGCAGTTGCAGCCGCTTGCGAGGACTGAGTGAGCTGCTGCCCGCCAGTCTTGTTTTCTTGGGCAGGAGGTGCTCCGCCCCTACCCCTTCCACCTGTCCTTCCTCCTCCAAGTCCAGACGAGGCACCATCGCGACTTGGTCCACGCCCCCACAAGGGCGATCACCCCACCAATCGAGAAATCCATGAATCTGGAAGCATCCCGATTCGTCATGCCCTTCTCTGTTGCAATGTGTGCAAAATTTGTCATTATTTTTTGAGCGAGATTCGCCTCCCTGTAGTTTGAAGGCTACAACATAATTTCGTTCCTCGGAGAGAGGTGTCACATCGCCCCCACGCAGACGTTCAGGCTAAATAGCCTGCTGGTAAGCCTTGTCCACTGTTGTCAGGGGATCTTGGGCTAGCAATTGAGCCCTAAGTGCCGTATAAGGAGTATCCATGCCCATCAGAAAGTGGAGAATAAAGTCTGCCTCTCTCAATTTCTTCACCTTCTGCACTATATTACAAGTGGAGTTGCCACAACTACACTCAGGAACCGATACATATGTGGTGAGTTCATCCCAAATTTTTGATATTTTGCCAAAATAAATAGAGATAAGTTCTATTTTTTCCTTGCTTGCAATCAGCAAGATCTGTCTTCAATTGACAAACCCAAGTTCCGCTTACAACGCAAAACCGTCTTCGGAGATTATCCCACATAAGCTTCGCATCATCATAGTCACCAAGGGTAGACCGTATAATCGAATCCAAGGCGTTTGACAACCATGAAACCAACATAGAGTGAACGGAAACCCAATCCTCAAGCTTCTCAGAGTCACTCGGTTTTGCAACCGTACCATCAATGAAACCCAATTTCCTCTTTGCCTTCAAAGCTGTCCTCACAGCCCAAGCCCATTCATCATAGTTATCTCCCCTTAGTTGAATAGGAGTGATAACGTTACCCGGCTCATCGCTTGAACCTAGGTGAAAAGTCAAGTCGACCTTCGATTTGCCTCCGTCTCCACCAGTCATTGTTTAAACCGGAAGTGATAACACAAAGCTTAAAAAAATTGAATTTTTTTTAAATCTCACCAACACACATCAAGAAACAATGTCTATGGAAAACAATGTTTAAGAATTAATTTTTGGATCTCACAAGGCTCTTGATACCATGCTAAAATATAATGAATAATGTTCTCTGTAATTCTCATTCAACATAAGCGGCCATATACAATATATATAGAGTAGGATACTTGGAGGGCAAGGCCAAATAACCTATAAATAATCACAAGATAATATTCACAATATTTCACAATATATATCTTTCCTAATAATTATAGACCTTAGTCATTGGCATGTTGGTAGGGAGATGATAATCATGAGTTAATAATGAGGTACAACCTTTATTTATTTAGTTTTCTATGGTCCCCTACAGTAGGAATTGACCCGTATGTGGTCTGGTTTAAGGTGTTTTTCTGGTTATTGAGAGTATTCAAGTTTTTATACTTGTTGGCTTGTTATTCGAATTACCTATGTCCAAGGCTAGGTATAGAACAAAGAGCATGACACACTGTAGACACCCATTTGTGTCTCCCCAAAAAACAAACCCAGTGATGAGTACCTTTCACGTCAAATCATAATTGAATGAAGTGAAAGTGTGGAAAGTCTAGTGTTGCGGTTAGTTTTTAATTCTTTTCTTTCTCTCTGTTTTTAAAAACCTATTTTAAGAAAACAGCCAATCCAGTTTGGTTTGGTCCATGGAAAGGGTCCAATAATAGTGTAGTTGGCTCGAGTTCGAGAAAAGATTTCCAACGATATATTATAAGCCCAATTTTGATGAATAATAAGGAAGTTATGGCCAAATTACTAAATTGGGCCCAGTTTGATATTTATATGCGGCCCAATGATCTAGAGGAGGGCCTATTATTGATTTATCATTCCTAATGCGATTAGGATTGATTATAGTTTTCTAGAATCTTCTAGAAGGTTCTTTTGAATCCTAATGTGATTAGCATTGATAAATTGACTTTTAAGAGTTTTAATTAGAATAAAAGAAGTATTTTTAAGGAAAATACAGTTTTACCCTCTCGTACGCTTAAATTTTATCAAAAATAAGAAAACGCGTGGAAAACTGTTCGTAGCGCTGTACGACAAGTCTGTCGCCTGGCGACAGACCTGGTGTCTGGCGACAGGCGCGTGTTTGGCGACAGCGTCGTGTTTTATTCTTTTCGAAACTCTTATTCGTTTTTTATCTTATCCGGCTGATTTTATTTATAAAAAGCCTCCTAAAACCTCCGTTTTCAATCATCAATTGTAATCAATTCTTCTCATCTCTCTTATCATCAACTCTCATCAAGAATTTCTTGATTCTCTCTCTCTTTCTAAACCAACTTTTTACAAACATAATTCCTCTCACATTAAATCTAGAAACATCTAGCATAATTCGAAGTTGCCTTTGCCCTAGACGTGAAAGGTTTGATAAGTCTGAGGGTTTGGTCCCAAATCTCTATTTCAATTATTTAATTTAATTCTTTGGTTTTATATTTTCCTTGAAGTTACTAATGTGTGTATTTTGTTATGAGAAAAAGGTACGAGGCATCCAAGTAAGTGCTTTAATTGTTTAATTGATATTATGATATAGAAATCATGTTTAAGTTTTTATTTTGTTTCCTAGTATCGTGTTAGGATACTTTTCTTAATATGATGTTTAGGGTAATAACTAAAATTTCTAATATCAAGTATGATTAAAAGGATGCTTCCTATTTTCTTTCCTAATATCATATTAGTATCATGTTAGGGCTTAAGATTTAATCTTTGATGTTTAGTGACATGCTAGGGTTTGTTATTAATCTTGTTAGTATCATGCATAGGATCTTGCTAATATTATTCTTTAACATGATTATTATGATTGTGATTATTATTTTTATAATAATTATTATTTTGGCTATTATGATGATGATAATTATTTATTATGATGATTATAATTATGTTGCTTGATACATATTTATTGTTATTGCTTGATCACACCTTTTATGCATGTTTAAAGGGAATTCGTACATGTAATCACGCTTAATAAGATAATTAATAATCTTGTTCAGGTTATTATGATTATAATTCAAGTGATCGCCAATAATAGTTTTGCTTGTGCATTAATATTCAACCAACATAGATTAAACAGGTGTAGGGTTAACCTTTTGATTGCTTGTTAGTCAGAAAGCGCACATGAATACGAGAAGAATAAAGTAGAGACCTATTATTAGGGCAGGTTCTTTCTCTTTTAGATTGGATTTGTACCTTCATCCTCGAACTTCCAGTCATGGTTCCAGACCTATTGGAGTTAACGATCTCCTCGATCGTTAAGGGGTGTAACCTTCACCCTGTGAACGGTTTACAAGTTCCTAAAACTTGTTGGCGACTCTTTTGCTCTAGCTTCCTTCCCTTTGGACGCCACCATGCTTAAGTGTATGATCACAGTGGGGTTCAAGTTTGGAGTAATGCATGAAATATTCCCCTGCAGTTTTTGGCGACTCCACTGGGAAGGATTTATATTTTAATTCCTGAAATTTATTTCGGCAATGATTTAGAATGAGTGGATGAGACTCGAAAAGTTCTAAGTATTTCATGTGCGTAATTTTGATTAACATTATTGTCATATGCATAAAAAAAGATCTCATTGGAAAGACCATCCGTAATGAGTTAAAACATAGGATTTTTACACGAAGGAGATTTGAGGAATATATTTCACAACTAGGATTGAAATAATGCTATTGTAGACACCTAAAAATGTCTCCCCAAAACCAAACTCGGTGATGAACAACCTTTCATCGCCATTATTGGTTGGGTTGAGTATTTAATCTTTGGAGTGCTTAAATCCATATTCAATCCTAATACATTTCATAAACCAACCCAATTCCTATCCCATTTCCCCAAACCATAACTTATTTTCCTCTTTTCGTGCCTTAAAACTAAAAATAATTCATTTTGTGTCCTTTAAAATCAATCATTTCGTGTCCTTTTTATAAAAACGTTTAGTCCAGTTTATTTTGATCCATAATCTGGGTCCAATGATTTAATATTTGGATGGGGCTTGAAAATATATTTCCAACGATATATTATAAGCCCAAATCCGAGTTATAATGAATAAGTTATGACAAAAATACTAAACTGAGTCCAAACCGAACCTAAGCCCACCTTACCTACGACCCAATGATCATGTGGAGGGTCCAAATTATTTAATA
Organism: Chenopodium album; assembly: GCF_948465745.1. Taxonomy (NCBI): domain Eukaryota; kingdom Viridiplantae; phylum Streptophyta; class Magnoliopsida; order Caryophyllales; family Amaranthaceae; genus Chenopodium; species Chenopodium album. The sequence goes on from NC_137835.1 coordinate 65,438,328, forward strand.
CCATTCCTAAACCAATTAGGATTAATTAGAAACTTCTATAAGTTTCTAAAAGATCTTAATTATCCTTTTTGAAAAGATAAGATTAAAGAGTTTGAAATTGAATAAAACTTTTCTTTTTGAAACTCCTAATTCTATTCGAATTGAAAGACGTTCAAAGATAGACAGATAATATTTTAGTGCCTCATAGTTTTTATCCAAATATTTAATAGTTGGATAGACCTTGAAATTATCTTTCCAATGATATATTATAATATCAATTCCGAGCTATAACGGAAAAGATATGAATGAAATATTAAACTCTATCCAAAACTAACATCGTCCCACTATTTCGTCCATATTTTTTATTCTACAAAATATTTTAATCTAATTTTAATTGGGATAGAAAGTATATTTCAAGAGATTTCCAACGATATCTTATTTATCTTATTCCAATTTCTGGATCAAAAGATATGATAAAACAAAAATCGCAAAAACAGCAGTCTATCGAGTTTTATTCAGATTTAATTCGGATCTTATGTTAATTCTTCGACCCTTCTTTTTTCTCTATAAATAGAGGTAATATCTCCCCTTTTTCAATCATCAACAAGCTTTATCATCAAATCATTCTCTCTTCCTCTCTTTTACACCAAAAATCATTCTCTTCTATCTCTCTCCCATATTCTAAGCCTTAAACATATATTCCTAACTACATTATTACTTCCCTTGAGCACTCCAAGGAGTCTATACTTAACCCGAGGTTCCGTCCTTAAACCAAGGCGTGAAAGGTATAAATAACTGAGGGTTTGGACCAAATCAACTCTACTTTTTAATTTAATTTTCATTTGATTTATATATTTTATTGAAGTTACTAACAATTCATTCATGATGTAGCAATTTTAAGGAACGCACGGAATGTGAGTAATTAATTAATTTAATTACTTATTTTATTTTAATATTGCTAGTATCATGATTAGGGTTATTATTATTATTTGATTTGACTAACGTTATTATTGTTAACTTGCTTCCAATATTAATGTTTATTCTATTATTGTTATGATCACCATATTGCATGTTTAAAGGGAATATGTAATTGAAAATCACGCCTAATAAGATAATTTGGACAACCGGTTTAGGTTCCTTTTTAATCTTGTTGTTAATTAAAGTGATCACAAATTTTATAGAATTATGTGTTGCGTTAATATTTAACCAATTTAGCCTAATAATAATTTGGAGCAAATTGAATATTTTGTTTGTATGCCTTTGAGATCGCAGGAATCACTTTTCAGTATAAGAATCTAGTAGAGGCCAATACGGGCGAATGTGACTCCATGAATCACTTCGTACCATCATCCCCAATCCTCCTTTTGCGGTTCCAAACCATATGGAGTTAGTAATCTCATGGATTATGAATGGGGTTTAACCTTCACGGGTCAATCGTTGTTGCCTTTCGTTGTCCCTTTATTCGTGGTTGCCTTTTATGATCCGTGAACGGTTTACAAGTTCCTTAAAAACTTGTTGGTGGCTCCCTACTTTCCTTGTCCCTAATCATTGTCCCTAATCGTATTATGTCAATTCCCACTTCCTATGAGTGCCAAGCATATTCACAACATGCTTTAACGTAGGCGCACATCGAACGACGCCTACAATTTAGCGACTCCACTGGGAAGATTCTTGGTTATTTATCAATTTGAGTGATCGGTATTTAATTAAGATGAGTGGATGAGACTTGAAAGATTCTTGAATTGTATTCCTGGTATTTAATTGACATTGTCACATATGCATATGCTTTTTAGGTTACCTATTTTGCCACAATAGTACGTGTTCCACGTATGTGGCTAGCCCGGGGGATTTAAGCTCTATCAACCCGAAAACGCTCATGGCTATAAGGGTTCATCCAAGTTTTTAAATCCACTCAAACCATGGAGTCGAGTTTGATTTCATCACGAACTCGCAGAGCCGCCCATTAGCATACACCCTCAAGGGAGGCTGCCTTGCTGAGGCATGTAGGAACTGGCGTCCTGAAAGCTGCTGAGGCATGTAGGAACTGGCGTCCAAAAAACAGAGTCTGTCGCCGATGATATGACTCTGTCGCCAGGCGATAGATCCATATTGTGGCGACGGCCTCTGTTCGCTGGCGCCAAGTTCTTCCAATACCGAGCCAGAAATATGCGTTCTAATTTTGGCCAGTTTTTAGCACTATTTGCTCGATTCTACTTCCTGATTGAGTTTTTCTCACTTTTCTAAAACCCATATGTGTTCTACGTATGGACATAACCCTCTGGGAATTCATGCTCCATCTACCTGATTGAACGCTCTGTGCAACAAAGGGTACATCCGAGAATGTTGAATTCACCAAACCATGGAAGCGAGTTTTTTTTTAACTCGCGGTGTCCCATCAACTCGAGTCAACCCTTCAAAAGGTAAGGCTTCTGCGCGGTGCATCTGGATAAGTAACCATGGACCCTCTTTGACTAACCCATATCCCGAACTTTAGAGAACTAGAACCATGGTTAGGTTGCAAACTCATGGCATCATATTGTGCCTACTTGCCTAATTGTGCATTATTTGTTGTGCATACTCTATGTGTTTTTCCTAACCGTTTGTTTGACTTGTGTTTAAGCCCTAAATAAACTGATTAATGACTAAAAAGACTTTGCCTAATTAATTAATTAATTAATTGATTGGAGTAATTAAGGTCTAATAATTTAATCAGAATTGACTTAGTACGACTTTAGGCATGTCCCGTAGAGTAAAAATTCTGAAAGCAGTCCCAGATTAATGCTCTAGTAATGGCGCCACGATTTGGGCTGCAGCGCCACACGCTACTGTGCAACGCCGACAGGCTCTGCACTGCAGAGTGCGGCGACAGTCCTGTTGCTTTGGCGATAGTTCAACATTTTGCTCGAGTCATCACGACGAGTCTAATTAAACACTGTGCTAATTAGTTCAATTATTTTGTTAATAACAATACCTTTGTTAAGTCCTTATTTGAGTCTAGCCACATAGTCTTACACAAGAGTCTTATCATGTCACCTACACTTACTAGTCTTAGCACACACTTTGTGTTTATGTCACCATAACCATGTCTTAGGTTCATGCATGAGTCGGTTTTTTTCCGTCATTTGAGTTGGGGTCCACTTCATTCCTAAATTCTTCTATATATCCCCATCTACATGATTCTTCCATATCATAACCTTCATTCTTCCAACCTCCTTCCATCTATTGCATGTTGAATAGAGTTTAAGTCAAATAATTAACAGTGAATATCCCTAATTTCCCTTTTCACAGTACTTGGTCAAGAATAGAAGGGAGATTAATCAAAGACAACACCTTTATTCAAGTACAAATTTTTGATAAACCGGTTGGTCGAAAAAGAAAAGCTAAGAAGATAATGGCAAGTCAAGAAGAAGTCAATGAGCTTAAGAAGCAAATGGCTAGTGTTACTTAGGTGTTGAAGGATTTAACCCTCCAAATCAATGACCCTGTGAAGCAACAACAAATGGAGCTCATGCAAGAGAGATTGAGCAAGATATCCAATGACTATAAATTCCAGGGCATTAGCTCGCAAGGGGTCTCGATGGACAAGGAGCTTCTTCCGCAAAAGTTCAATGCCACTGACATCCCTAAGTTCAAGGCAACAAATAATCCTTATTTTCACTTAAGAGCCTTTGAAACTATAATGAGTATTAAGGGTATTGATAGAAAAGTATTTCATTCTCTATTTTCTGTATCTCTCGAAACCGTTTGTCAATAATGGTTCTTTTCTCTCGATAAAGAGAAAACTTTTACTTGGGATGCTATTGTAAACGCTTTCATGGATAGATATAAGTGTAATATCCAAGTCGACACCAATTATAGACAACTTGAGATGCTAAGACAAAAAGAGAGTGAAGGCTTTACTTCTTTCTTCAATAAGTGGAGGGAAACTTCCGCTAAGATGATTAAAGTGTGTAGACACTAAATTTTGATCTTACCTTTGTAATTATCATTATTAATTATCTTTTATTATTATAGTTATCGTTTTCTTTGCAAATACTTATTATTATTTTGCTAATTAATTTTATAAACTTAATGACGCTCGTTTTATTATTTAAAACAAAGAAAACGAGTAATAATAATGATTTTTATTCATAATTCCCAAAATACTTGTTACAATTTGTACTTCTAAACTACTAAATTACAAAATATTGAAGTACAACTGACACTACATGCATTTCTACCATGCTCCACCAAAGTAATTTCCAGGTTTTTACTTATGGATTAACAAGTAAATTAATACAACCATTAGGAGGACCACTAGCCCCACAATGTACATGAATTACACCCTTATCATCCTCATGTCTTCCTCAAAGGTGAAGACAGACTGATCTTCCTGGTTTTCTTGAAACATGGTGTTTGAGTTTAATCGTGGTTTTTGTTTGATTTTTTCGGGTAAGGAGGAAGATGGAAGAAGATAAGAATTAAGTGGTGAGTGGAGATTTTGGATAAGGGTAATTTCTTTTTATAGTAAAAAGTAAGTATTTTAGACCGTATTTTTTATACGTATATGTATAATAATCGTATAGTATAAAGTACAATATTTTTTGTCTTGCCAGGGGAATGTGTCATTTTCCTTATAAACAAGCATTGTTTAACCCTTTAGAGTATAGTAAGTATATTAATATGTTCACTTAGACTGTTAGAGTGCTTTTTTATTTTATCTAGTGATTTTTTTTTGTTTTTTTTTTTTGTGATTTGTGCACTACTCTATTATATGACCAGTTTACCTAAGTTATAAAGTCCACTACTCTAAGGACTCATGTCCAACCAATGTAGGGAAATGACAAACATTCCCACATCTAAATAGGTACTACATGTTGTAGTCATAAAGGGACCTCCTTGAATGAATACTTTTTACCATTATGAGTTGTGGGCTAAGATAATACTACCTTTTTATTTTTTTTTTATTTTCCCTCAATTTATATTGGATCCGATTAATTTCAATTCGGGTCAATTGTACCAACATTTATCTAGCATGATAGATATATAGACGTGAGAGATTTGCGGGACAGTGGGAACTTGATGGTTATAATGTTACCCGTACAGAAATAATACAGTCTGTATTTCGGTAAGTACAGACAGTGGAGCATTTATCTTGATTTTGGTTATGTTTTATTGTATTGGCAGCGTATATTTCGGATCACCATACCAATGCATGGCTTTAACCACGACATGATATAAATGAGTGGAGACATGCATGTTATGGAACTTACATTGATTTGTCTTTTTCTTCCTTTTCAATCATTTTTTTTTCTCTTTTTCCTTTTTTTTTCTCATCTTATATATTTTTGTATAACTTGCTTATTTCAGTCTAGTTTGTGTGTTCCTTTGTCAATTTTTGATGTACAATTGTCAATAGTGAATTAACGTTACTTTTTTTTATCCCCCGCGGTTGATATTGTATCCAATAAATTTCAATTTGGACGACCAATTGTATCAATATTTATCTGACGCTAATTAGGACAGCTGGATTGCATACGCGTCATATATTGCATTTCACTATTCAAAACACTATTTGACACTATGCAAACACTATTTGACACTATTCCAAATAGTAATTTCCGTTATGATAATTCACTTTGCCGACATGAATTTGGTCCTCTGTTTTATTTGTTTTCTTGTTGTTTTGATCCAGTTTTGTATCTTTTGTTTTGTTTTTTTTTTTTTACGACTATGATAAATATAAATTTTTATTTTAGTAGAATAAAGCGAGATAAGGTTTCACCTTTTTTTTAAAGGTCATTCGTTCAAGGGAATATATTTTACTCTTGACTACCTTAAATTTATGTCGTATGACTTAATATTGTATGATGTATTTTCACGTTGACCATGTCAATCTTATGATTTTATATGATTTACTTTACTTTGCACTTTTAGTAAGGGTTATTATTTGAAATGCTCGAATTTATAAGGATTTGTCGTATGTTTAGATGTTCTTGGGTAAATTTATATGTACTATCTAATAAGGGCATGGGTTATTTTCCTTTTTACTTTTTTTACTTACTCTGAAATATTTTGTCCAACCCTATTAGTATTATAACCTAAGGTCTTTGTGTATCTTTTAGAGCTGACATCTCAGAGCTGATTTTTATTGTATAAGTGTTGTTTTAACACCTTGATGAGTATAATAGTCACTAATTAAATTTAGGCACCCTGTTATCGTATACCATGTGAGTATTATTTTTGAGTTATGATATGGCTTGGTCATATATTTTCTTTTTTTATATACCATAGAACCTTTTTATTATGTGAATATTAGAGTTGATTTTATTACGGTTTTCTTTATTTTATACATTTAAGTGTTGAAATATAGATTAAGAAAGTTTGTTACATATAAAACGAAAGGATTTAATATCAAGATTCTCATTATTACCAAAATCTTAATATTTACCAAAATAATCCTTGAATTTTAATTTATTTTTCTTTTTTTTTATTTACAAATTAACCCCTTTATTTTCCTATAAATACCCCCCTAATAATTCTAAAGGTTTAGGACACCAAAAATTCTTACAAATTCTCTCTCTAAAATTCTCTCTTAAAGATTTTCTCCTCTAATATTTGCTTTAGCTAAAATCTCCCTAATTTAGCTTTATTATTAAATTATTAGCTTATTAAGAGCATCTTATAATTAAGTTAATATTGTTATTTTTATTTAAGTATTGTTATCATCTTTAATTCCTATAAAAAAAAAACAAAAATATTTCAAGTTCAAGCATTATTTTTCTTTATTATCCTTGTTAAAAAAAATATATTAGTTTAATTGCTTAAGTATTCCTAGTCTATATTAAAAACAAAAAAAAGGGGTTTGTTTCTCAAGATTTGGCTTTATTTTTCAAGTTTATTTTCTCTAATAAAAAAAAATAAAAATAAATTTCTTTAGCTTTATTTTTGCATTAATTTCCTTTAATATCTCATTACAAAAAAAAAACACTTAGTCTCTTTTATTGTACTTTGATTAAGGAGTTGTAGGGAATATTTCAAGCATTACCCCTAGCTTGAACCCCACTGTGATCATATACTAAAGTACGGTGGCTTCCAAAGGGAAAGAAGATAGAGCAAAAGAGTCGCCAACAAGTTTTAGGAACTTGTAAGTCGTTCACGAGGTGAAGGTTACACCCCTTAACGATCCAAGAGATCGTCAACTCCAATAGGTCTTGAACCATGACTGGTAGTTCGGGGATGAAGGTACAAATCCAACCTAAAAGAGATTGAACCTGCCCTAATAATAGACCTCTACTTTATTATGATCGTATTCATGTGCGCTTTCTAACTAACATGCAATCAATAGGATTAACCCTAAACCTGTTTATCTATGTTGGTTGAATATTAATGCACAAACAAAACTATTATTGGCGATCACTTGAATTATAATCATAATTAACCCTAAACAATATTATTAATTATCTTATTAAGCGTGATTACAAGTACAAATTCCCTTTAAACATGCATAAAAGGCGTGATCAAGCAATAATAATACATATAATCAAGCAACATAATAATTACAATAATTATAAAAATAATCATAATATTCATGTTAAAGCATAATAATAGCAAGATCCTAGGCATGATACTAACAAGATTAATAACAAACTCTATCATGTCACTAAATAATAAAAATCAAAGTTTTAACCCTAACATTATACTAACAATCATAAATATTAGGAAGAACATAAAAGACATCATACTTTTAATCATACTTGATATTAAAGTTACCCTAGACATGATATTAGGAAGATCAAAACGCCCTAATATAACATTAGGAATCATAACAACAACCTAAGCATGATTTCTACATAATAACATCAATAAAAACCATTAAAGCACTTACTTGGATGCCTCGTACCTCTTTCTAATAACAAAATACACACGTTAGTAACTTCAAGGAAAATAATTAAAAACAATTAAATTAAATAGTTGAAAGAGAGATTTGGGACCAAACCCTAGAAATATCAAACCTTTCACGTCTAGGGCGAAGGCAACTTCGAATATGGCTAGGTGTATCTAGTGCTAATGTATGCAGAATTTTGTATTTTGAGAAAAGGCTAGTTTAGAAAAGAGAGAGAGAGTAATCAAGAATTTCTTGATGAGAGTTGGTGAATGAAAACGGAGTTTTTAGAAGGCTATTTATAGAGAAAATCAGCCAAAAAGATAGAAAATCGAAACAGAGTTCTGACGCGCAAAACGAGGTTAGCGCCAGGCACCAGGCTTAGCGTCAAGCGCTATTGCTGGCGTTTGGCGCTAACTTAGTTATTGACGCGTTTTCTAAAATCAGATAGAAATTTCCGTACAGGAGGATAAAATCATATTTTCCTCAAAAACATTCTTTTATTCTGATTAAAACTCTAAAAAGTCAACAAAAGTCAATTTATCAATGCTAATTGAATTAGGAATGAAAAGAACCTTCTAGAAGAATCTAGAAGACTAAAACCATTCCTAATTGCATTAGGAATGATAAATCCATATTAGGCCCTCCTCTAGATCATTGGGCCGCATATAAGGCTCAAACCAGACCCAGTTCAGTAATTTGGCCATAACTTCCTCAATATTCATCGGAATTGGGCTTATAATATATCGTTGGAAAGCTCTTTTCAAGCCCTATCCAACTACACTACTATTGGACCCATATCATGGACCAACCAAACTGGATTGGCTGATTTCTTAAAATAGGTTTTCAAAAACAGAGAGAAGAGAAAAGAAATTAAAACTATCCGCAACACTAGACTTTCCACACTTTCACTTCATTCGATTATGATTTGACGTGAAAGATACTCATCACCGGGTTTGGTTTTGGGGAGACACAAATGGGTGTCTACAGGAGTGATCATCTTTTCATCCTTGATAAGTAAGAAGGGTTATCCAAAAAATTGCTACATCTAGTTCGAGGTATTATCTTTATTCCTTTCTTAATTTCCTTAATTATTATTATTATGCTAACTAATGTGTTTGTTTTCATATGATGTTACCAATAGGGGTAATGACGATATTAGGTGCTAAATTAGCCCTAAATCTTTCATTACTCCACATTAGAAAGCCAAGCCTATTGGTGATGTGATAGGTTACAAAGTGGGGGGTTAATTGCATTTTGCATTGTATCTCTTTATAATGCATTTTAAATATGAAAGGTTAATTCATTCACGTGACTGCCTAATATATATTTTAAAGAATGATTTATTTCTTAAAGTGAGCTTAAAGACCTAAGGAATTAAGAGTTTAAGCAAAGGTTGTTCAAGAGTAAAGGATAATTTACCACGTCCCTAAGATGGCATGTGAAGTAACCCTTACGACCAGAATCAGTTCCATTTATTTAGCTCAACTGATATAACTTTTCAAAAGCTTTCCAATCATATCTCACAATAATTTTTTCGATTTTTCTATGATTTTTAATGGTTTTTTTAGTTCAAGCTATCAAAGAGATGAAATATGCACATTTTCCTCTTAATTGCTTTTTAAAATTGTATTAATTTCTTTTTAAGAAACTAATGGTGGTATGGAACCTATATTACACTATATTATATAAATACTCCTTAACTTATGAAGTTTTAATTAAAATGTCTTTAATCTTATTTTAAAACTGATTTTAGAAATAACAGTTTTAACAAGCCTTAATTCTAAGTGTTTTTAAGAAACTTTAATCTTATTTTAAAGAAGACTTCAGAAATAAGAGCCTTTAATTCTAAATGTCGTTGTTTTAAAAATCTTTAATCTTATTGAATGATGTCTTAAGGACTTTAATTTTATTTCAAGATGACTTCAGAAATAAAAGTTTTAGCAAACATTGTTTCTTTTATAATTTCGTGAACCTTTTTATTTCAAACCCTTTTGCGACACAAGAATGAATCATAACTTTGCTTGTTTGTTTTTGATAAGTAATGATAGCTAATATGAGGTTATGGCCTGATTTCCAAACATGAGGTTAAGATTAATTATTTAGTTGTATAAGGTTGTAACAATTATCCATCTCCACAAAAATAAACTAATATCCCATCATAATTACCCGATGGATTAATTGACAATCGGATATGATTAAATAGTTTATTGTTCCCTTTTATTTGGAAGTAAGGCCTTGACAGGTGTCGTGTTTTTTTTGGTCAATTCCATTAAGCCTAAACACATAACCCTTAAAACCTTACAAAAATTACCCTTGAGTGATTTTTAAACCCAAAGTGAGATTATATAGTGAACCCTTACAATTTCACTCCAAAAAATACCTTGACCCACTTAAAAGTCGTCAATCGGGACACATTTGTTGAATTGTCTTGTTCAAAAGACATTTTTGGTAATCGCTAATCGGGGTGATTTTCCTCAACCAAGGTGGTTCATTTTACTTTTATGAGTGAATCCGTCAAAGATCACTAAAATCCCACTTACAAAAATCACATTTATGTCAACAACCCAAATTAAAAACTTAATGGAATTGGAAAATTAAAATTTGGTATTTGTCCAAACTACAAAGGTTTTGATCCGTGAGTAAATTCAAAATCTCATTATGATCGGTACGTAGTGCAACTTTGGTGCTCAAACCTACCTTATATTAATTATTATTTTTTTATGTGGTTAATATGTCTTAAAACTTGATTTTTAACAACGCAATAGTAACATCCCGTTCCTTAGAACGGAAGGGAAGACAAGTTCTAGACGTTCGATTCTCTTAACCTAAACCCCGAACCCTGTGCCTTTCTTTTTATGGAGTTAGCAGTTGATTTTTTTTTAAGATTTATTTCTTAAAATTGATTGTTTTTTTAAATCCGTCCTTATTCGGATAAAAATAAGGTGGCGACTCTAAGTTTTGTTTATAAGTCTTATCAGACACTTAAGTGGAACCTTTTATAGACTAATTTCTGTCCACTAAAAACCAGGTACCACAAAATGCCCTCCGAAAAAGAATCTGTGAGGATGTTCATAAAAAATTTACAAGAAAAGTATTCGAAGCATTTAAAATATCAACACAACTTGAATACTTTCAAAGCCGTTTATGACATCGGAATTGAAATCGAAGATGACCTCGCAAAGAAAAAAGCTACTAATAATAGTAACCACAGTGGCTGGAAAGGAAAGAAGAACGACAATCCTTCTTCTTCCAAAAGCGCCCACTCTAGTAATAATGTTAGTACCTTTGACCATAATGGTGTCTTAGCTATGGATAATCAAGGATATAAAAAGAAACCCAGGAGAGAGTTCACACCCATTGGAATGACCTACGATGTTGCTTTCGATCGTCTCTACGATCGAGGATTAATCAAACCTATTAGCCCTACCGAGGATCTAACACCAAAAAAACGATCCTCAAGATGGGATCCCAATTCTTATTGAAAGTACCATCAAGGAAATGGTCATACTCTGATCAATGCTACAGGTTTCAAAATCTCATAAAAGCAAACAAGATCCCATTGCCTCTAGCTAGCGAGAAAACCGGGTGATGATGAAGCAAACGACAAGACAAGAGGCGAGCTTCAACGACAAGATTTCATGACCTCTTTTTCTATTTCTTTTTCATTTTTTCCTTTCCCCAATAAGTCTAGCATAGGCACCTTTCTTTTCCCTTAGATTTCTATTGTAGGATCATTCTTTCTTTTCCTTTAATAAAAATGAGCATTTATTTCTTGCATATTATCATTTCATTACATCGCATTAAAAAAAATGTCGAATTAATCACAAGGTATACCAATGATTTGAGGCACCCCTTGTAGCCACATCATATCACCTTTCAACCTTCAAATATGAAATCCTCTTTTGATAAACCACTTTGAGCCTCGTCTAATGATAGACCTTTCATTTTTCAACCCAAATCTACCTAACCTTTGGATGGGATGGTGTGTAACTTATGCAATTTTAAAAAGCTTGAGTGATTTCAAAAGATCAAAATAAATAAAAAGCAATAATAAAACTGTACAAAAGGGCAAGTTTTCCAATGTCTTTGATATGAAAACATGTCTTTGATATGAACACGTCACAGATTGCGACTCTTATCGAGTGCTCGGTACCGTGCCTGAGAAACATGAATGCCAAGTGAGTGATAGATCGCATGATCAGTTTTGCCCACACTTATAAAAATAAAATAAATGCTAAAGAAAAAAAAAGAGAGCTAAAAAAGAGTGAGAAACCTCAAGCATGAAAATACAAATATTTAAAAACAAAGTTGCACACCTTGGGGGCTTATGTAGGGTCTTGAGCCTTTTATCCCCTTATTCTTCAACCTTTAGCCTAACCACATTACAACCCTTAAAAAATACCTTTTTGAGGTATACACACACTTGTGTGAGGTTCGGCTAGAGCTACGTTCGGCCTGATTCCTAACGGATACGTAGGCAACCTCACATCGAGGTGCGGCTGTAATAAAATGCATTCACATTCACAATCACACATCATGATCATATCAAGGGATCTCCTATGTTCATCCCTATCTACTTAGAACTAGACTTGGGGGCTTGATCCTTACATCATTAGCTTACCTAGCCTAAGAGTCACCATTATTTGACTCTTCTAAAAATAATATCTTTCCATACACTTAGCCTTTGCGGCCTAACCTTAGTGTCACTTTTACACACTGCACAGATACATGACCATATACTTCCCTTAGGAACCCTTTGTCTTGAAATCTTACACAACGCTGAACCATGCTTTGTCACATCAAGATCAATCATCATTGCATCACAAAGTATGAAGTACTTAGCCTCCGCGCCTAAGTTACCAAAATACTTTCATTATCAAGTAAACTAAGATAGTCTAAGATGTCCTTGTACTATGAGAGACAACATTTGACTAAGCTCATTCAACATGCACCTTCAAAAACTTCGCTTCTTTCTTTTTTCGCGTCTTTCATTTTCGGGAGAAAGTCGGTACCCTCCACAAAAATGACAAAAAAATTGCTTTTTTGCATTTTCGAGTCGTACGATCACATTACAATGCACACACGAGTCATGTACACATTGAGTCATATTGTGTTATCACATCGAGTTAAGTCTACGCACACGAGTCGATTTGAGTGCATCAAGTTACACGTCGAGTCAAGTAACACTAAGTCTTAGGTCAACCTTAAATAAACATGAGCAAAGTCCTAGAGTCAAAAACATAAATGCAGATGCATCCCAGCAAGCAAGAACGTTCCCGGATTTTTTTTGTAAAAACCGCAAATATGACATAAGAGATTCTTCCAAGATGAGAGGAATTACATAGGTCAGTAAATTAGAGATGAAGAGCTTTAATTTACAAAATATTTGAGCGGATCTGGGAACGAACAAGTTCAAAGTTCGAAGCAAAACTGAGCAGCAGCAGCAGAAGAAAAATAGGGAAGACCCGACTCCAGCGCTAGATGACAAGGTTGTTGCCTGGCGACGACAGCATCTGTCGCCTAGCTACAGAAGAAAAGCGCGGCGCCAGAGTCTTCCAGCAGACGCCAGTGCGGCGACATAATCCATGGCCCCATATTGGATTATGCAAACCTCTTACAACAATTTTGGGTTCCTTGGTACGCCAGTTAGCCTCTATAAGCAAATTGACATGATTAGTAGGCTCGATTACAATCGCAATAAGTGAATGACCTGACGACGATCGTCTAACTTAGCTTAAGCGCCTAAGCATTGGCTCATTACAAGCACCAACGCATCGTTTTAAAAGTAAGCACATCACTTATACGATAATTTTTTCAAGATTGGATTGTCATCCACAATTGAAAATATTTCCAAATATGGATTTTCGCGCATTCTTCTTAAACGACAATTATTCCAAGATAGGATTGTCATCTCTGGAAAAGTTTCCAAGCGTGGATTGTCGTGCTCCTTCTTTGTTTGGCAATTTTTTCCAAGTTCGAATTGTCATCCTCGACAATTTTTTCGAGATCGGATTGTCATACACCCAATTCCCTATGACAAAATTTCCCAAAGGATTGTCGTAGGTCTCTATTCATCATATAAATTTCAGCAAAGGCTCCTCAACATGGATTGTCATTCATTTCACTAAGTGGCAAATTTTCCCGAAGTGGATTGTCGGTCAACTCTTTTTTGCAAAAGTTCCAAGACGTGGATTGTCAATAGTGGCAATATTTTCCTAAAAGGATTGTCGCATAACGTTGGCAAATTTTCAAGATGGATTGCTTTCAAGAGTTATATTCCAAGATGTTGATTGTCGATCGTAGCAAAGTTCTTATGACAGGTTGTTACGAAGCATTGGCAATTTTTCCTAAAATTGGATTTTGGCAAATTCTCCGAGATACGGATTGTCGCTCCATCGTAGCAACATTTCCAAGGATGGATTGTTACGTAGCGTTGACAACTTTCCCTAAGTCGGATTGTCAAACATCATACAAGAGTTGTGTTGGCAACTATTCCCAAATAAAAGAGGATTGTCATCACCCAAAGCATCAGCAGCAAAATTCAAGCAGCATTAAGGATCAACTAGCAGTGGTCTTTCGAAGACTATCACAGCGGAAATTGGAGGCAGTTACAGGCGTAGCAGTCTTCGGGCGATATCCCCTAGCTTGAGTAAGATCGTCAAATCTCTTTGTTCAGAGACGCGTGAACATATCCAGAAAAGCCCCATTGTTCAGAGATGAGTGAACACCAAAACATTAGAATCGCAGAATGTTTGAGTCATTCTCCGTCCCTATCGTTACTTTGACTTTTGTTTTCGAAACTTGTGTTTCTCCAAACTCAGTCAAAGTGTGGGCTTCTATAGACACCCATTTGTGTCTCCCCAAAACCAAACCTAGTGATGAGTACCTTTCACGTCGAATCATAATCGAATGAAGTGAAAGTGTGGAAAGTCTAGTGTTGCGGTTAGTTTTTAATTCTTTTCTTTCTCTCTGTTTCTGAAAACCTGTTTTAAGAAAACAGTCAATCTAGTTTGGCTTGGTCCAGGGCAAGGGTCCAATAATAGTGTAGTTGGGTCGGGTTCGAAAAGTGCTTTCTAACGATATATTATAAGCCCAATTCCGATGAATAATGAGGAAGTTATGGCCAAATTGCTAAACTGGGCCCGGTTTGATATTTATATGCGGCCCAATGATTTAGAGGAGGGCCTATTATTGATTTATCATTCGTAATGCGATTAGGATTGATTATAGTCTTCTAGTTACTTCTAGAAGGTTCTTTTGGATCCTAATGTGATTAGCATTGATAAATTGACTTTTAAGAGTTTTAATTAGAATAAAAGGAGTGTTTTTAAGGAAAATATAGTTTTACCCTCTCGTACGCTTAAATTTTATGAAAATAAGAAAACGCGTGGAAAATTGTTCGCAACGCCGTACGACAAGTCTGGCGTCTGGCGATAGTCCTGGCGTATGGCGACAGGCGCGTGTTTGGCGACAGCTTCGTGTTTTATTCTTTTCGAAACTCTGATTCGTTTTTTATCATATCCGGCTGATTTTCTTTATAAAAAGCCTCCTAAAACCTCCATTTTCAATCATCAATTCTAATCAATTCTTCTCATCTCTCTTTCTTTCTAAACCAACTTTTTACAAACACAATTCCTCAAACATTAGATCTAGACACACCTAGCATAATTCGAAGTTGCCTTCGCCCTAGACGTGAAAGGTTTGATATTTCTGAGGGTTTGGTCCCAAATCTCTATTTCAATTATTTAATTTAATTCTTTGATTTTATATTTTCCTTGAAGTTACTAAAGTGTGTATTTTGTTATTAGAAAGAGGTACGAGGCATCCAAGTACGTGCTTTAATTGTTTAATTGATATTATGATATAGAAATCATGTTTAAGTTGTTATTTTGTTTTCTAGTATCGTGTTAGGATGCTTTTCTTGATATGATGTTTGGGGTAATAACTAAAATTTCTAATATCAAGTATGATTAAAAGGAAGCTTCCTATTTTCTTTCCTAATATCATATAAGTATTATATTAGGGCTTAATATTTAATCTTTGATGTTTGGTGACATGCTAGGGTTTGTTATTAATCTTGTTAGTATCATGCATAGGATCTTGCTAGTATTATGCTTTAACATGATTATTATGATTGTGATTATTATTTTTATAATTATTATTATTTTGGCTATTATGATGATGATAATTATTTATTATGATGATTATAATTATGTTGCTTGATACATATTTATTGTTATTGCTTGATCACACCTTTTATGCATGTTTAAAGGGAATTCGTACTTGTAATCACGCTTAATAAGATAATTAATAATCTTGTTTAGGTTAATATGATTATAATTCAAGTGATCGCCAATAACAGTTTTGTTTGTGCATTAATATTCAACCAACATAGATTAAACAGGTTTAGGGTTAACCTATTTATTGCATGTTAGTCAGAAAGTGCACATGAATACGAGAAGAATAAAGTAGAGGCCTATTATTAGAGCAGGTTCTTTCTCTTTTAGATTGGATTTGTACCTTCATTTCCAAACTTCCAGTCATGGTTCCAGACCTATTGGAGTTAACGATCTCCTGGATCATTAAGGGGTGTAACCTTCACCCTATGAACGATTTACAAGTTCTTAAAACTTTGGCGACTCTTTTGCTATAGCTTCCTTCCCTTTGGACGCCACCATGCTTAAGTGTATGATCATAGTGGGGTTCAAGTTTGGGGTAATGCTTGAAATATTCCATACACACACTTATGGGGTTGATGAGTAAATTAAATGAAGGTTCGTATTATTATTAGAGGTTGAGTTGATCAAAGGTTATTTTTAGAGTACAATGTCTGTTGTAGTTTGAACTACTTTGTTTAATTGATCTACTAATGGTTATTATTTTGTAATACTCTGTATTTGATATGTGGTGATTACTCAGCTTTTTGCTGACGTGTGTGTTGTTTTGTTGTGCTACTTGTGTTTGCGGCCATGTCTTTTTCTTATGGTGGCCTTGCGACGATCTATTTTGAAATTTGTCCTTAATGGTGAGCAGTCAAGATTTTCTAAACAGGTTTAACAAGTGATTGTAGCTAAAGGAGCTCAAGTGTTTTGATTAGTATGTTATAATGAGTTTGTAAAGTTGTATAAATAACTCACCTAGTTTGTTGAGTTGTAATTATTGGGATTTTGTAAGCCTTAACACTTTACAAGTTGTTGAGTGTGGCAGTAATATTTCCGATTTAAGTGTATGCTTCCGCAGTTTTATTTAAAGGTGTCTTATTTTTCCTTTAATTCTTGTTTATTATTAATAGTAAATCGGGGGTGTTACAGTGGTGGTTCGTGCGGTGGTCGGTTATCCATAAAGGTAGTAATCACAATTTTCCTCTTTCACTCAACCAATCTAGTATTGGTAGACGACTCGTTCGAATCTCGTGGACTAAGTAAAGGAGCAACACTTGGGGATCTACTCTCTCCCTGATTTGTCAATCAATTGTTACGTGGAATTCACGCTTTAAAGGTATGATTATGTGTCTTGTGTGTTATGCATGCGATCTTGGGTTAGGTGCTTTATGAATATGATTCGTGTTTTTCCGCATTATAGTACTTATAAACTCCTACAATTGTCTCAAAGGAGTATTTTGGTCATTTTGAGTGTGTAAATGATCTTAATTCTTCTTCCTCCATTCTCTCACCTCCATCAATGGCAATCTTAAACCTTTAAAGGAGAAATCGACACGCATGAGCATATTTGTAGACACATGATTGTGTCTCCCCAAAAACCAAACCCAGTGATGAATATCTTTCACGCCATTGAATATCGAGCGAAAGTGAAAGTGTGAAAAGCCTTGAAATGCGGTTGTTTTAACAAAAATACTACCTTCGTTACATACTATTTGCAACGATTTGACATAAAGTAGAGAGGAAAAATGTCTAATCGTTGCAAATAATATATAATGGAGGTAGTATTTCTTTCTGTTTTTGAAAATATTCTTTATTTGTACCCTATTTATGAAAAACGTCCAATCCTGTTTAGTTTGGTCCATGATAAGGGTCCAATAATGGTGTAGTTGGATTGGGCTTGAAAAAAAGCTTTCCAGCAATATATTATAAGCCCGATTCCGATGAATAATGAGGAAGTTATGGACAAAATACTAAGTTGGGCTCGAAATGAGTTTTATATACAGCCCAATGATCTTGTGGAGAGCCCATTAATTTATTATTCCTAAAGTTATTAGAATTGACCTTAATCTTCTAGAATAATCTAGAAGGTTCTTTTAAGTTCTAGTTGAATTAAGATTAATAATTATATTTTTTGAAAATAAAGAATTTAATTTGGAATAAACAAGTGTTTTAAAAAGATTAAATCTGATTTTAAAAGATAAGTACGGACTTTAATTAATCGAATTTAATTAGATTAAGGATTTCGTACGGATTTTAGATAACGCGTTCTCCCTCGCGAAACGACAAGACCCTGTCGCGCCGCGACAGAAGCAGTTTACTCTGAATCGAGTTCGATCTTTTTCTGATCGTTTCGGGACTATTTTCTCTAGAAATAAGGTCGATATTCCTCGTTTTTCAAGCATCAACAACCTTGATCACCAACAATCATCTCTCTTCTCTCTTTATGTAAAGCTTATTCTCTCTTTATTCTTTTTCTAAGCCTAGCCCTTTTCAAACACGATTCCGCATTCACAAGTTCTAGACACACCTAGCCAATTTCAAAGTTGCCTTTGCCCTATACGTGAAAGGTTGATAATTTATGAGGATTTGGTCACCAAATCCCTATTTCAATTATTTAAATTAATTGTTTGATTTAATATTTTCCTTGAAGTTACTAACGTGTGTATTGTAATAAAGCTTTGATCTTTATTGTTTAGTGACATGCTAGGCTTTGTTATTAATCTTGTTGGTATCATGCCTAGGATCTTTCTAATATTATGCTTTGATGAGGATATTATTATGATGATTATGATTTGTTGAATCAATATTTATATGTTGCTTGATATTATTGTTATTGCTTGATCACGCCCTCTCTTGCAGGATTAAAGGGCATTTGTACTTGTAATCACGCTTAATAAGATAATTAAAAATTTTGTTTAGGCTAATGTGATTTTAATTCAAGTGATCGTCAATAACAGATTTATTTGTGCATTAATATTCAACCAACATAGATTAAACAGGTTTAGGATTAATATATTGATTGTATGTTAGTTAGAAAGCGCACATGAAAATTTGAGAAGAATAAAATAGAGGCCTATTTTTAGGGCAGGTTCAATCTCTTTTAGGTTGAATTTGTACCTTCATCCCCGAATATCCAATCATGGTTCCATACCACTATGGAGTTAGCGATCTCATGGATCGTGAAGGGGTGTAACCTTCACCCTGTGAACGGTTTACAAGTTCCTAAAACTTATTGGCAATTATTTTACTCTAGCTTCCTTCCCTTTGGACGCCACCATAATTAAATGTATGATCACAGTGGGGCTCAAGTGTTAGATGCTTGAAATATTCCCTACAATATTCAATGGAGGAAGAAGACAAACCTTGCCCATAAGGGTTAATTTATGCCCTAATTTCTCCAATTTTCTTTGGCTTTTTTGTTAGATTAGGCGGCGAAGCTGCCGGAAAGGTGAATGAGGGTGAAGAAGATAGGGCACGACAATGATGGTGGTGGTTTACTAGCGTCAAGATGACAAAGAAGATGGTGGTATCATCTTCAATGGTGTACACCAGTACGAATATGACGTTGGATGGAAATGAAAAGTCAAAAAGTATAAAAAATTAAATATCTATACTAATCTATTAAAAGAAGTTTATAAAAACGTCCATCTGCCACGCGAATCATTGAAATTCTGCCACGCCACGATTCGAACGCCTAACTATTTATTACAAAGTTGGCTATATAACCATCTTAGTGATATGTCCTTTTTATATAGTATTTTACCCCCGTCCCTTGCTCATAATTGGTAGTGTTTTTGGCTCGTTAGAGCCACTTTTATTACTAATTGGTGTATTATAGTGTTTTCGTAGTTTTGGTTTACTTTTGTAGGGATTTGCACTTTTGGAGCATTTTCCCGAGATATTATAGAATGACTACGAGCATTTGAGGAGCACAACCAGTTCTTATAGCCTAGGGCCGGTTAAAGTCATCAAACAGGTGATAAAGGGCTTAGCATTTGAGATTCCGAGGCATTTGGACCGAGTATTCAAGACTCGAAAAGGAAATCCAGATTGGGCCGAAGAATCGGAGCCCAATCGAAGTCCATAACTTGACCAAGTGTCCGGGCTCGGCCAAGATAGGCACATGTAGGGAATATTTCAAGCATTACTCCAAACTTGAACCCCACTGTGATCATACACTTAAGCATGGTGGCGTCCAAAGGGAAGGAAGCTAGAGCAAAAGAGTTGCCAACAAGTTTTAGGAACTTGTAAACCGTTCACAGGGTGAAGGTTACACCCCTTAACGATCCAGGAGATCGTCAACTCCAATAGATCTGGAACCAAGACTGGAAGTTCGGGGATGAAGGTACAAATCCAACCTAAAAGAGGTTGCCTGCCCTAATAATAGGCCTCTGCTTTATTCTTCTCATATTCATGTGTGCTTTCTGACTAACATACAATCAATAGGTTTACCCTAAACCTGTTTGTCTATGTTGGTTGAATATTAATGCACAAACCAAACTATTATTGGCGATCACTTGAATTATAATCAAATTAACCTAAACAAGATTATTAATTATCTTATTAAGCGTGATTACAAGTACAAATTCTCTTTAAACATGCATAAAAGGGGTGATCAAGCAATAACAATAAATATAATCAAGCAACATAATAATAATATAATAATAATAACAATCATAAAAAATAATCATGTAAAAAATAAAGCATAATAATAGCAAGATCCTAGGCATGATACTAACAAGATTAATAACAAACCCTAGCATGTCACTAAACATCAAAGATCACATCTTTAGCCCTAACATGATACTAATATGAATATTAAGAAAGAAAATAGGAAGCATCGCAGGAATCAAAATTGTCATATTTGATATTAGAAATTACAGTTGTTACCCTAAACATGATACTAAGAACTCATTGTTATCATTCAAAACATCAAATTAAGAAAAACATCATAACATGATACTAGGAATCAAAATAACAACCTAGACATGATTTCTATATCATAATATCAATAAATCAATTAAAGTACTTACTTGGATGCCTCATATCTATTTCTAATAACAAAATACACACGTTAGTAACTTCAAGGAAAATAATAATCAAACAACTAAATCAAAAAATTGAAATAGAGATTAAGAAAGTTTAGACTAGATTTGGGACCAAACCCTCAGAAACAAAACCTTTCACGTCTAGGGAGAAGGCAACTTTGAACAATGCTAGGTATGTCTAGTGCTATTGTATGAGGAATTGTGTTTGTAAAAGGGTTGGTTTAGAAAGAGAGAAAGAATCAAGAAATTCTTGATGAGAGTTGATGAGAAGAATTAATGATTAAAAACGGAGGTTTTAGGAGGCTATTTATAGAAAAAATCTGTCGGATATGATAAAAAAGAATCAGAGTTTCGAAAAGAATAAAACACGATGCTATCGCCAAATACGCGCCTGTCGTCCGGCGCTGCAAGACAGATTTTATGAATTTTGTTTTTATCATATCTTTTGATCCAGAAGTCTAAATGAGTCATATAATATGTCGTTGGAAATCTCTTGAAGTCTACTTTACAACCCAGTTTAGATAAGGTTCAAATATTTTGTAGAAAAAAAGATATAATCAAAATAGTGGAAGGGTGTCAGTTTTGGATAGGGTTTCATATTCCATTCATATCTTTTTCGTTATAGCTCGGAATTAATATTATAATATATCGTTGGAAAGATAATTTCAAGATATATCCATTCATATAAAATTTGGATAAAGATTATGAGTCACAAAAATAAAATCTGAATATATTCCACTTCGTACAAAATATGGATTCTAAAAAGGAGTAGTTTTATTCAATTTCAAAATCTTTGAAACATAATTATCAATCCTAACTCTATTAGGATTTAAGAGAACCCTCTAGAATATTCTAGAAGACTATAATCAATCCTAATAGCTTTAAGAATGATAATTAATAATAGGACCTCCTCTAGATCATTGGGCCGCATATAAAAAACCAAACCGGGCCTAGTTTAGTATTTTGGCCATAACTTCCTCATTATTCATCGAAATTGGGCTTATAATATATCGTTGGAAAGGTCTTTTCAAGCCCTATACAACTACACTATTATTGGACCTTTATCATGGACCAAACTAAAATGGAATGCACGTTTTTCATAAATAAGGTTAGAAAAGAAATATTTTCAAAAACCGAAAGAAGAGATATTTTAATAAAAACATCCTCATCACTAGACTTTTCACACTTTTGCTTTGTTCGATAATCAAATGACGTGAAAGGTATTCATCAATGGGTTTGGTTTTGGGGAGACACATTTGGGTGTCTACAGAAGCCTCCACTTTGACTGAGTTTGGAGATACTTATGTTTCGAAAGCAAAAGTCAAAGTAGCGATAGGGACGGAGAGTGATTCAGAACGTTCTGCGATGGGTGACAACCTCCACAATCTTAGCGAATGCCGTCGAAGACCGCCCATCTCGTGCTATCTTCTCAAATCTTGGTGACAACCTCCACAATCGTAGCGAATGTCGTCGAAGACCGCCCATCTCGTGCTATCTTCTCAAATCTTGGTGACTACCTCCACAATCTTAGTGAAGTGCTGTCAAAAATCGCCCATCTGGTGCTATCTTCTCAAATCTTGGTGACAACCTCCACAATCTTAGTGAAAGCTATCGAAGGTCGCTTTATCTCAAACCGTCCTTCTCAAATCCACGAGAGAGACTTTTCTTAAAGCCCCCCTGTTGAAAGTTTTGTCATCTTAAATCTTCAAATCAACCCTTCCATCTTTGGAAAATATTTTTCAAGAACCATATATGCGATTCTTAAAGGCTTCAAATTGATTTGTGAAAATCTTCCATCTTAGGAATTCTTTGTGAACCATTATGTTGGTGCCTTTAAATTGTGAACCTGTATGTCGGTGCTTTTATTTCTTTATGAACCATTATGTTGGTGCCTTTGCAATGAGCCAATGTTTAGGCGCTTTAAGCGAAGTGAGGCGATATTTTATCAGGCCGATCACTTTATGTGATTGTAATCAAGCCGACTACTTAATCATGTCAAATTGCTTATAGGGGCTAACTGGCGTACCAAGGAACCCAAAATTGTTGTATGAGATCTACATAATCCAATATGGGGGCCACACATTGTGTCGCCGCACCAGCGCCTACTAAAAGACTCTGGCTCCGCACTTTGCTTTTGTCGGCAGGCGACAGATGTTATCGCCAGGCGACAGCTTTGTTGTCTAGTGCTGGAGTCGGGTCTTCCCTATTTTGCCCTTGTTGCTGCTGTTCGTTGCTCGGTTTCGCTTCGAACTTTGAACTTGGTCGTTTCCTTTCAACCAAATCCACTCAAATATTTTGTAAATTAAATCTCTTCATCTCTAATTTACTGATCCATGTAACTCCTCTCACCTTGGAAGGATCTCATAGAATCCGGAAATGTCCTTGCATGCTGGGATGCACCTACATTTATATTTTTGACTGTAGGACTTTGCTCATCTCTTTAATTATCTTAGGGTTGACCTAAGGCTTAGTGTTTCTTGACTCAGTGACTTGACACGACTCAAGGTATAAACTTGACTTAATGATGACTCACTTCGTGTGACTCGTGTGTGCATAGTGTTGACTCAATATGATAACATGACTCAATGTGTACATGACTCGTGTGTGCATTGTGATGTGATCGTGCGACTCGAAAATGCAAAAAAGAAAAAAATTTCCGTCATTTTTGTGGAGGGTACCGACTTTCTCCCGAAAAAGAAAGACGCGAAAAAGAATCGAACTTTTTGAAGGTGCATGTTGAATGAGCTTAGACAAATGTTTTGCAATGGATTAATTCATCCTAGGCTATCTTAATTGTTGACTCCATGATGAAAGTATTTGGGTAA
This sequence comes from Chenopodium album, assembly GCF_948465745.1. Taxonomy (NCBI): domain Eukaryota; kingdom Viridiplantae; phylum Streptophyta; class Magnoliopsida; order Caryophyllales; family Amaranthaceae; genus Chenopodium; species Chenopodium album. Next base: position 65,462,209 of record NC_137835.1, read on the forward strand.
CTTAGGCACGGAGGCTAAGAACTTCGTACTTTGTGATGCAATGATGAGTGATGAGCGATTTTGACATGACAAGGCATGCTTCAGCGTTATGTTAAGATTTCATGACAAAGGGTTCCTAACGGGAAAGTATATTTGGTCATGTATCTGTGCGGTGTGTGAAAGTGATACTAAAGTTAGGCCGCAAGGGCTAAGTGTGTGGGAAAATATTATTTCAAGAAGATTCAAATAATGGTGACTTTTTAGGCTAGGTAAGCTAATGATGTAAGGAGCAAGCCCCCAAGTCTAGCTCTAAGTAGATAGGGATGATCATTGGAGATCCCTTGATATGATCATTATGTTTGAATGTGAATGTTAATATGAATGCATGTTTATTACGGCCGCACCTCGATGTGAGGTTGCCTACGTATCCGTTAGGAATCAGGCCGAACGTAGCTCTAGCCGAACCTCGCACAAGTATGTGTATACCTCAAGAAGGTCTTTTTTAAGGGTTGTAACGTGGTTAGGCCAAAGGTTGAAGAAGAAGAGGATAAAAGGCTCAAGACCCTAGATAAGCCCCCAAGGTGTGCAACTTTGCTTTTGAATATTTATATTTTCATGCTTGAGGTTTCTCACTCTTTTTTAGCTCTTTTTTTTTTTGCTTTATTTATTTTATTTTTATAAGTGTGGGCAATCCCGATCATGCGGTCTATCACTCACTTGGAATTCATGTTTCTCAGGCACGGTACTGAGCACTCAATAAGAGACGCAATCTGAGACGTGTTCATATCAAAGACATGTTCATGTCAAAGACATTGGAACACTTTCCCTTTTGTACACTTTTATTTATTTATTTGCTTATTTTTTGATATTTTATTTATTTTGATCTTTTGAAATTACTGAAGCTTTTTAAAATTGAAAATTGCATAAGTTGCACACCATCCCATCCTAAGGTTAGGTAGATATGGGTTGAAAAATGAAAGGTCAATCTTTAGACGAGGCTCAAAGTGGTTTATCAAGAAAGGATTGCATATTTGAAGGGTGAAAGGTGATATGATGTGGCTACAAGGGGTGCCTCAAATCATTGGTATACCTTGTGCTTAGTTTGACATGAATTTTTTTTTTTTTTTTTTTTTTTTGTGCAATGCAATGATCATATGTAAGGAAATAAATGCTCATTTTTTATTAAAAAGGAAAAAAGAAAAGTCTTACAAAGTAAATCTAAGGAAAATAGAAAGTGTCTATGCTAGACTTATTGGGGAAAGAAAGAATGAAAAAGAAATAGAAAAAGAGGTCATAAAATCTTGAAGCTCGTCTTGTGTCATCATTCGCTCTTCTTGCTAGATGGAGGTGTGGGAAGCTTGTTATTATCGATCAAATGTTGGATAGCCTCTTTTAGATTCCAACAACTCTCAGTGGTATGTCCCTTACCTTGATGATACTTGCAATGTGCATCTGGATTCCAACTAGGCAATCTCTTTTCAGGTGCGGGATCTTGAATAGGTCCAATGGGAGTAATGAGTCCCTTAACATGGAGTCGATCGAAGGCAGTATCGTAGCTCATCCCAATGGGGGTGAAGTCTTTCCTTAGTTGCTTCTTAGATCCTTGGTTATCCATGGCTAAAACTTCACTGAGATCATAGGTACTAACATTATTACTAGAGTGGACATTTTCAGAAGAAGAAGGATTGTCGTTCTTCTTTCCTTTGCAGCCACTGTGGTTACTGTTGTTAGTAGCTTTTTGCTTTGCGAGGTCATCTTCGATCTCGATGCCTATGTCATAGACGACTTTGAAAGTATTCAAGTTGTGTTGATATTTTAAGTGCTTTGAATACTTTTCTTGCAAATTTTTTATGAACATCCTCACGGATTCTTTTTCGGAGGGCACCTCAATCATCTTAGCGGAAGTTTCCCTCCACTTATTGAAGAAAGAAGTAAAGCCTTCATTCTCTTTTTTTCTTAGCATCTCAAGTTGTCTATAATCGGTTTCAACTTGAATATTGCATTTATATCTATCAATGAAAGCGTTTACAATAGCATCCCAAGTAGAAGTTTTCTCTTTATCAAGAGAAAAGAACCATTGTTGACAAACGGTTTCAAGAGATAAAGAAAACAAGGAATGAAAGACTTTCCTATCAATCCCGTTAATGTTCATTATAGTTTCAAAGGCTCTTAAGTGAAGATAAGGATTATCTGTTGCCTTGAATTTAGGGATGTCAGTGGCATTGAACTTCTGCGGAAGAAACTCTTTGTCCACCGAGACCCCTTGTGAACTAATGCCCTGAAACCTGTAGTCACTAGATAGATTGCTCAAACTTTCTTGCATAATATCCATTTGTTTTTGCTTCACAGGGTCATTAATTTGAAGGGTTAAAGCCTTCAACTCCTCAGTTACGTCAGTCAATTAATTCCTAAGTTCATTGAATTCTTCTTGACTTGCCATTATCTTCTTAACTTTTCTTTTCCGACTCACTGGTTTATCAAAAAGTTGAACTTGAATAAAGATGTTGTCCTTGATTAATCGCCCTTCTCTTCTTGACCAAGTGTTGTGGAAAGAGAAATTAGGGGTATTCATTGTTAATTATTTGATTCAAACTCTATTCAACATGCAAGGATGGAAGAAAGTAGGAAGAATGAAGGTTGTGATATGGACACTGGCGGAGCCAGCGTAGGACATGGGGGGACAGCTGTCCTCCCACTTTAAAAAAAGTGATTTATATACTTACTGCATGCAATATTATGTTACAACAACTGATGCAGAGCAATAGTTTAAAACTTCCATGTTAGAGCTTTGCATACCCACTGAACGCGAGATCAAATCCCTGGTAGCTCATTTTATTGCAACATTTTGCTATTATATGTACTATACAAGACAATATCATTCCATTTTTCTTTAACAATTATATGTTTTTTTTTAAACCAACAATTATATGTATTCAAATAATTGTAATCCCCTTTTCCTTTAAAATAAAAATAAAAAAAAATAATTGTTATCCCCTACTTACACTTGTTATTGGAATTATGACAAGTGCATTTCATCATCTATCTTATCTTATGTTCAAAATCTTCAAGAAAATTTAACTTATAATCGAATATTTTTTGGAGGAAAAAATGGCATACGATGTTCCATTTTTTTTACTTAATGTTTTGAAGCTTTTAAGTTGTAAACCTATAACAATTTAACTATGTGTACAAATATCGGTTTTCTATATTTTTTTTGTCAATTTATGCAATGTCTATTTGTCCCCCCGATTTAAAATTTCTGGCTCGCCCACTGGATATGGAAAAAGCATGTATAGAATGGAAAGATGATGTAGATGGAGAGATATGAAAAAATTAGGAATAGAATGTACCCCCAACTCAAATGCCGGAAAAAAAAACCGACTCATGCATGAACCTAAGACATATACAAAGTGTGTGCTAAACTAGTGAGTGTAGGTGACATGTTAAGACTCGTGTCATGACCATGTGGCTAGACTATGTGACTAGACTCAAGCAAAGACTAAGTTAAGACTTCACGTATATGCATTAAACTGGACAGGCTGTGGTATTTTAGTCATAACTTTTGATCTGTGACTCTAATTGGGATGAAACAAACGCCAAATTAAGGATAAAACTTGAGGCTACAGATCCATAGGTTTTAAGACTCGTAGTTCTTCCTAGAACTCCGGCTATGACCAACACAAGTTGACGTTTGTGCAGTATACAGGAATAAAAATCCGGGTTGACTTAAAGGAACTATGACTCGATTTTAGGTATATTTTTTAGTTCAAATTAATTAATTAAGAAAATTCCTTTAGTCCTTGGTTAGTTTATTTAGACTTAATCACAAGTCAAACAAACGGTTAAGAAAAACACATAGAGTATGCACAAGCAAAGAATGCACAAGTAGTCAAGTAGTCACAATACGATGCAATGAGTTTGCAACCTAACCATGGCTCTAGTTCTCTAAATTTTGGGATATGGGTTAGTCAAAGAGGGTCCATGGTTAATTGTCCGGATGCACCGCGCAGAAGCCTTACCTTTTTAAGGGTTGGCGCGAGTGGATGGGACACCGCGAGTTAAAAAACTCACTTCCATGGTTTGGTGAATTCAACATTCTCGGATGTACCCTTTGTTGCACAGAGCGTTCAATCAGGTAGATGGAGCATGAATTCCCAGAGGGTTATGTCCATCTGTAGAACACATATGGGTTTCAGAAAAGTGAGAAAAACTCAATCAGGAAGTAGGATCGAGCAAACAGTGCTAAAAACTGGTCAAAATTAGAACGCATATTTCTTGCTCGGTATTGGAAGAACTTGGTGCAAGCACTAGTGGAAAAAAGTCTATTTGTAACGGCTTAATCATAACGGGCATGTTGTTGCCCGTTACAATAACATCATTCGTAACGGGCGATATTAAGGTCCGTTACAAAAAAAATTCAATCCGCGTAAAAAATGAGTATTTGTAACGGGCGGTAAGGTGTCCGTTACAAATAAATACTTATTCGTAACGGGCACCTTTCTGTCCGTTACGAATAAATTTTTATTTGTAACGGGCAATTACTGACAGTTACAAATACTAAGTTATTCGTAACGGACATTTTCTGTCCGTTACAAAAAGTAAAGTCAACACGAGATTGACCAACTTATTTGTAACTGACTTAAAGCGTCCGTTACGATCAAATGTTCAAAATTAACCCTAAAAATTTTTCAATCCCCTTTTTTCATTTTCCCTCACTCATACTGTACTTGCTATACTAGCTCGATTTGTTCCCCATTGAAGCGCAATCTCATCTTCTCCGTCGTCGGTCCTCTGTTTCTCCGTCACCAGGCCTCACGCCCAGCCTTTTCAAAATAGTCATTCCCTCCAACATTCTCTCTCTCCTCGGTAGATATTCCCAAATTCTTAGTTATTAAATTGATGTTCTTAATTTGAGCTTCATTTCTGGGAATTTTCCACTTGTTGAAAAAATTATTGGGTTTTTAGTTTGATAATCAACACTCAATTGGGTTCTCAATGTCTTGAGAATTTGCAATATACGCCGCAATTTTTTAGGGATTTTCGAAAATTTTCAAGGTTAGCTTTCTTCTAACTATTTCAATTTTACGGAGAAATTTCGTGAAATAAATTATCAATCGCTTGAATTCAGCACTTCATCTCAATTTCTTCTTTTCGATCATTTTCGCCTATTTGTGATGGTTATTTTTATGTTAGGGTTTCTAATTTGCTCAATTGTTTACCAACAATATTACAGTAGTCTAAATTACCATATGCTTTGTCGAGTTCTCAATTTCCAAACACATTTCTACTTTCGTTTATTCCTAGGTTAGTTGTAGAATTGGGTTATATTGTTCAATTATATGCTGAAATTTTCTAATAATATCATTCAATTTTGTGTAGAAAGACTAGAAACGATGGTGTTTGCGGCGAATTAGTGTATCACGGTATGTATTCTCCTTCTAGTTTCTTATTGTGGGTTTTCCAATATTAATTTAGGGATTTTTCTGATCTATATTATTATTGTTATGTTGCTGGAAATTAATTTGAAGGTAAAAATGAACTAGCCTGTTTCATTTAGTATATGCTTGGATGATTAATTGGTTAGAGAAAACTACTGCATTTGAATTCGCAATGGCGGATCAAAAGGGGTACACTAAGTTACATGCTTGTATGATTAATTAATTAGAGAGAACTACTGGATTTGCTTTTGAAACATTGATTTTTTTTACTTTTCAAGTATTCAATGTTTCATTCATTTTTTAATTTCTTCAATTTTTTTAATTTTTATTATCTAGTTTGTTAGACTAGTAAATTATATAGTTAATATCTGGTTGAATTAGTTTAGTTTTTTCAAGTGAGTAGTTGAATTAGCTGTTAGATTAATAGATTATTGTCTCCTGGTCATTTTATAACTCTTTATCCGAAGAAAATCAGTTCAGTTTCAATTAAATGTTTAATCAAGAAGAAATAAGTTCTCCCTTTCTCCTTGCAAGCTCAGGTGGTCGCTTAGGCAATCTTGAGTGAAAAGCTTAAAATTCGGTCTCTTTATTGGATTTTGGCCCGTCAAACTTGTAATGCAGATGGATCGTGGGCTATAGACCCGAAGAATGCCGAAACCCAGCAAATAGCCAATGTTATTGTAAGTGTTGTTCTAAGTAACCAAGTATAGTTTTTTTTCAGTTACTTGTTTATACTTTTGAGCTGATCAGTTCTGATCAGGCCTTTTCTTTTTATTGCTCATTTCCTGAGTTGTTTAATGGGAGGCCTTTTCTGATCAGTCTGATCAGGTCTTTTCTGTTTATTGCTCATTTCCTGCTTCCTGCATTGTTTAATGGGCTTTGCTAAATTTGAGGCCTTTTCCGATAAGTTCTGATCAGTTACAATCAGTTCTGATCCGTTCCAATCCGTTCTGAAATTTCAGTTCTGATCAGTTCTGATCAGTTCTGATCCGTTCTGAAATTTCAGTTCTGATCAGTTCCAATCAGTTCTGATCAGTTCCGATCATTTCTGAAATTTTTAGTTCTGATCAGTTATGAAATTTTAGTTCTGATCAGTTCTTATCAGTTCTAAGATTTCAGTTCCGATCAGTTCTGAAATTTCAGTTCTGATTAGTTCCGATTAGTTCTGATCAGTTCTGAAATTTCAGTTCTGATCATGGTCAAAATGGAGAAGACATTTTAGGTGTCAAAATTACTAACTTAATTGAGGAGATCATAGTGTAATGGTAATGGTGGTGTGATTATTGTGGATTGAGATTAAGTTGTGAAAGTACCTTGGTGTTGAACAAGTTTGGGAAAAACATTTTCCTTGGAGATTTCCCTGGATGTACATATGGACATTTTGTCTGTTGATTAATGAACTAGCTCGTATTTCTTATCAAAATAAAAAGTCTTAACAAGACAAGAATTGAAGGTATGGAGACAAGTTTTTCATTAGATAGGATGGATGCAAATGATGGGTTACTCCCTAGAAAATTAGCTCAATGTAGGATTTGCCATGATGAAGATGAATCATCGAACATGGAAGCACCATGTGCTTGTTGTGGTAGCTTCAAGGTCGGTATAATGTTATGTTATAGTTGATTGTTGGTGTGTTCAATTGAATTTTGATTTGATTATGTGTCTTGTTACTTGTGTATGACTGAAACTGTGAAGATGTTTGTATTGCCTTGTTTACAAGAATGTTCTGATATGGAAAGAAGTTCTTTTGTGTGTGTGTGATCATGGTCAATATATGGTGTTCTTGGTGTTTTGATTTTTATAAAATGCTTTATATGCTTGTGTAATTTATGTGCTTAGCAATCAATGCCTCATTGAATTCGAGTTTTTGATTAATACCATAGCCATCTAGATAAATTGAAGAATGAAAGTATAGTTTTGATTTGTTCCGATCAGTTCTGATCAGTTCCGATCAGTTCTGAAATTTCAGTTCTGATTAGTTCCGATCAGTTATGATCAATTCCGATCATTTCTGAATTTCAGTTATGATCATTTCTGAAATTTCAGTTCTGATCAATTTTGATCGGTTCTGATTAGTTCTTAAATTTCAGTTCAGATCAGTTCTGAAATTTTAGTTCCGATCAGTTCTGATCAGTTCATTTCAGGTCTTTTCAGTTTATTGCTCGAGTCCTCGCCAGTTATAATGTTCACTGCCATCATTGTTCTATGCTGTATATGCTGATCAGTTCTGATTAGTCCTATGCATATTGCTTTATATGCTGATCAGTGGTCAATATTCATTGATTTCAATTCATAAAAACCAAAATATAAGTTAATTAAGGATGTTATGTGTTATAGTGTGTTAATATGAACAAATACATGAAAGGTGGGAAAGATAGAAGTCCCTTAGGCAATTTTGAAGCCTTTTTAGCTATATACACTCCCAAAAGTGAGATAATGGTCAATTTTTATTGATTTCAATTCAAAAAAACCAAAATATAAGGAAATTAAGGATGTTATGTGTTATATTGTGTTAATTTGAGCAAATACTTGAAAGATGGGAAAGGTAGAAGTCCCCTAGGCAATTTTAAAGCCTTTTGGCTCTATACGCTCCCAAAAGTGAGTAAATAGTCACTTTTCATTGATTTCAATTCATAAAAACCAAAATATAAGGTAATTAAGGATGTTATGTGTTATATTGTGTTAATTTGAACTAATACATGAAAGATGGGAAAGGTAGAAGTCCCTTAGGAAATTTTGAAGCCTTTTTGGCTATATACACTCCCAAAATGAGATAATGGTTAATAATCATTGATTTCAATTCATAAAAACCAAAATAAAAGGTAATTAAGGATGTTATGTGTTATATTGTGTCAATTTGAACAAATACTTAAAAGATGGGAAAGGTAGAAGTCCCTTAGGCAATTTTGAAGCCTTTTTGGCTCTATACGCTCCCAAAAGTGAGATAATGGTCAATAATCATTGATTTCAATTCATAAAAACCAAAATATAAGGCAATTAAGGATGTTATGTGTTACATTGTGTTAATTTGAACAAATACTTGAAAGATGGGAAAGGTAGAAGTCCCCTAGACAATTTTAAAGCCTTTTTGGCTCTATACGCTCCCAAAAGTGAGATAATGGTCAATTTTCATTGATTTCAATTCATAAAAACCAAAATATAAGGAAATTAAGGATGTTATGTGTTATACATGAAAGAGGGGAAAGATAGAAGTCCCTTAGGCAATTTTGAAGCCTTTTGGGCTCTACACGCTCCCAAAAGTGAGTCGATAGTCACTTTTAATTTATTTCAATTCATAAAAACTAAAATATAAGGTAATTAAGGATGTTATGTGTTATATTGTGTTAATTTGAACAAATACATGATAGATGGGAAAGGTAGAAGACCCTTAGGCAATTTTGAAGCCTTTTTGGCTCTATACGCTCCCAAAAGTGAGATAATGGTCAATAATTATTGATTTCAATTCATAAAAACCAAAATATAAGGTAATTAAGGATGTTATGTGTTATATTGTGTTAATTTGAACAAATACTTGAAAGATGGGAAAGGTAGAAGTCCCCTAGGCAATTTTGAAGCCTTTTTAGCTCTATACGCTCCCAAAAGTGAGATAATGGTCAATTTTCATTGATTTCAATTCATAAAAACAAAATTATAAGGAAATTAAGGATGCTATGTGTTATATTGTTTTAATTTGAACAAATACATGAAAGATGGGAAAGCTAGAAGTCCCTTAGGCAATTTTGAAGCCTTTTTGGCTCTATACGCTCCCAAAAGTGAGATAATGGTCAATAATCATTGATTTCAATTCATAAAAACCAAAATATAAGGCAATTAAGGATGTTATGTGTTATATTGTGTTAATTTGAACAAATACTTGAAAGATGGGAAAGGTAGAAGTCCCCTAGGCAATTTTGAAGCCTTTTTGGCTCTATACGCTCCCAAAAGTGAGATAATGGTCAATTTTCATTGATTTCAATTCATAAAAACCAAAATATAAGGTAATTAAGGATTTTATGTGTTATATTGTGTTTAATTTGAACAAATAATTGAAAGATGGGAAAGGTAGAAGTCCCCTAGGCAATTTTTAAGCCTTTTTGGCTCTATACGCTCCCAAAAGTGAGATAATGGTCAATTTTCATTGATTTCAATTCATAAAAACAAAAATATAAGGAAATTAAGGATGTTATGTGTTATATTGTGTTAATTTGAACAAATACTTGAAAGATGGGAAAGGTAGAAGTCCCCTAGGCAATTTTGAAGCCTTTTTGGCTCTATACGCTCCCAAAAGTGAGATAATGGTCAATTTTTATTGATTTCAATTCATAAAAACAAAAATATAAGGAAATTAAGGATGTTATGTGTTATATTGTGTTAATTTGAACAAATACATGAAAGATGTGAAAGCTAGAAGTCCCTTAGGCAATTTTGAAGCCTTTTTGGCTCTATACGCTCCCAAAAGTGAGATAATGGTCAATAATCATTGATTTCAATTCATAAAAACCAAAATATAAGGTAATTAAGGATTTTATGTGTTATATTGTGTTAATTTGAACAAATACTTGAAAGATGGGAAAGGTAGAAGTCCCCTAGGCAATTTTGAAGCCTTTTTGGCTCTATACGCTCCCAAAAGTGAGATAATGGTCAATTTTCATTGATTTCAATTCATAAAAACCAAAATATAAGGTAATTAAGGATGTTATATGTTATTTTGTGTTATTTTGAACAAATACTTGAAAGGTGGGAAAGGTAGAAGTCCCTTAGGTAATTTTGAAGCCTTTTTGGTTCTATACGCTCCCAAAAGTGAGATAATGGTTAATAATCATTGATTTCAATTCATAAAAACCAAAATATAAGGTAATTAAGGATTTTATGTGTTACATTGTGTTAATTTGAACAAATACATGAAAGAGGGGAAAGATAGAAGTCCCTTAGGCAATTTTGAAGCCTTTTGGGCTCTACACGCTCCCAAAAGTGAGTAGATAGTCACTTTTAATTGATTTCAATTCATAAAAACTAAAATATAAGGTAATTAAGGATGTTATGTGTTATATTGTGTTAATTTGAACAAATAATTGAAAGATGGGAAAGATAGAAGTCCCCTAAGAAATTTTGAAGCCTTTTTTGCTCTAAACGCTCCCAAAAGTGAGATAATGGTTAATAATCATTGATTTCAATTCATAAAAACCAAAATATAAGGTAATTAAGGATGTTATGTGTTATATTGTGTTAATTTGAACAAATACTTGAAAGATGGGAAAGATAGAAGTCCCCTAGGCAATTTTGAAGCCTTTTTGGCTCTATACGCTCCCAAAAGTGAGATAATGGTCAATTTTCATTGATTTCAATTCATAAAAACCAAAATATAAGGTAATTAAGGATGTTATGTGTTATATTGTGTTAATTTGAACAAATACTTGAAAGATGGGAAAGGTAGAAGTCCCCTAGTTAATTTTGAAGACTTTTTGGCTCTAAACGCTCTCAAAAGTGAGTAATTGGTCACTTTTCATTGATTTCAATTCATAGAAACCAAAATATAAGGTAATTAAGGATGTTATGTTGTTATATTGTGTTAATTTGAACCAATACTTGATACATGGGAAAGATAGAAGTCCATTAGCGCAATTTTGAAGCCTTTTTGGCTCTATACGCTCCCAAAAGTTAGTAAATGTTCAATTTTCATTGATTTCAACTCATAAAAATCAAAATATAAGTTTATTAAGGATGTTATGTGTTTTATTTCTATATTATGAGTTTTATTTCTATAATTTGGTCCATCACATTTATTCTAATGATTGTTTTATTATGGATTGTTTGTATTTTGTAACCTCTTTCATATGTTTTTTTTTTCCAATAGGATTTTTTTCCAAGGACAGCCCCGTATGATGTTGATGAGTTGAATGTGGTTCGAGAACAGTGGGCGCAATACTTTAGAAGTAAATATTTATTGAATGCATAACTATTAGCTTAGGTAGAACAAAGTTATATTTTTAGTGTTGTTGTATATGTTGGATAAAGTTATACAAGTTTTTATTTGTAATGTGTTACTACTTCAATTTTTATATTACGTTGTATTAATTTGAATTATTGTTCGGTATAATTGCTTATTTACAGGAACATGTTTATTATAACAGGTTTTAATTAATATATATTAATTATATATAAATACATCCTGTCGAAATTTAATAAATAAAAATTCAATTTAATGATTATTTGTAACGGGCAGTAGAGTTGTTAGTTACAAATAACCACTTATTCGTAACGGACATTTTTGTTGCCCGTTACAAATAAGTGTTAAATTATATATTATAAAACTTTATTCTTAACGGACATTTAAAATGTCCGTTACAAATAATCACTTATTCGTAACGGGCGTTTTATGTGCCCGTTACGAATAAGGACTTATTATAATACAAAAAAGGATTTATTCGTAACGGACATTTCAAATGTCCGTTACGAATAACCCATTATTCGTAACTGACATTTCAAATGTCCGTTACGAATAACCCCTTATTCGTAACGGACATTTGAATAACCCATTATTCGTAACGGACATTGCCCGTTACGAATAACAATGGCCATCCGTAACGGCCGCATACGTAACGGACGCTGCCTGTTACGGATGGACCCTTTTTGCCCGTTACGGATGGCCTTTTTTCCACTAGTGAAGCGAACAGAGGTCGTCGCCGCAATTTGGTTCTATCGCCTGGCGACAAGAGTGTCGCCTGACGACAGAGTCAAATCGTTGGCGACAGACTCTGTTTTCTGACGCTAGTTCCTACATGCCTCAGCAGCTTTATTTGCTCGATAAAATTTTCCTGTTTCGCGCAGCATTATTTCGAACCTAGTTGTGAAAGATATTCCTCAAATTTCCTGATGTGTCTATTTTATATAGTATTTTACCCCGTCCCTTGGTCATAATTGGTAGTGTTTTTGGCTCTTTAGAGCCACTTTTATTACTAATTGGTGTTTTCTAGTGTTTTCGTAGATTTGGTTGACTTTTGCAGGGATTTATTCTTTTGGAGTATTTTACCGAGATATTTTGGAGCAATCACGAGCATTGGAGAAACACGACCAGATTTTATAGCCCAGGGCCGGTTAGAGCCATCGAACCGGTGATTAAGGGCTCGGTATAGGTGATACCAGGGCATTTGGACCGAGTATTCAAGACCGAAAGAGGAAACCCAGATTGGCCCGAAGAATTGGAGCCCAATCATAGTCCAAATAGTGGCCCAAGTGAGCCGCCCGGCCAAAGAGGCTGGCGCCCGGAGGCGCGCCCGGCCGGGCGGGAGAAGTTAAGGCTGACGCCCGGTGACGCGCCCGGCCGAGCACGAGATTAGTACATCGAGCAAAAAGGCGCGCCCGATCGGGCGCGTGTATTTGTTAGGAGACGTTCAGCATTGTTTTAGTTTGTTTTAGTTTAGGATGTGTACGGAGTATAAATACTCCTCCGTAATACGATTTTACTCTCTCTCTTTTTTACTCTTTCTTTACTCTCTTAATTGTTTTCTTAGATTTTCTCTCTCTTAAACCTTTGTTCTTTATCTATTCTTAATTCCAGATTTATTTGGTAATTATTTCTCTTCTCTTAATATTAGTTGTTTGTTTCATTCCTTTTATTATGTCTTGCTTTATTGCTTTGATTAGTTTAGTTTTTTATTATTAGTGAGTAGTTTTATTTCTAGGGTTTATGGGGATCCATAAATAATATGAAGGGGTTATTTATTGTTGTTAATTATCAATGCTAGATTAATTTCCTATTGATTGATTTAATGCTCTGTGACTAGATTTTCGCATATCTTTTATGGATGAGTTTAACAATATTGATTCGAGATTCGACATATGAGAATTGATGTTTAGGTATAGTTTCAATAGGCAGGTTAATTTATAAATGGTTAAGTCGAGATTCGAGAGATGAGATTTAATACCGGTAAATTAATTGTGTGATTGTAATACATAGCGAAAGCCCTTTATGATCTGATTAATGTATGCATTGATGATTTATTATTATATTTTACCCTGGAATATTATTTATTGGTGAACCTATGCCCTAGGCCTTTTATTCATTGTTTTTCCTCCTACTTTTATTCTTTCCCTCTTTTACTCTTCGTAATTTAGTTTCCTTCAATCATTATATTTTGGTTACTTTATAATCTAGATTATATTAATTAATTAGGAATAGAAAGACTCGTTTCTCTGTGGATTCGACCCTACTTCCCTATCTACATTAGTTAGAGGATTTAGGAATTACTTTTGATTTGGGGATACGACTTTACCCTGTCATTTCCTACGTGTAAAAATCCTATGTTTTTAACTCATTATGGATGGTCTTTCCAATGAGATCTTTTTTATGCATATGATAATAATGTTAATCAAAATTACGCACATGAAATACTTATAACTTTTCGAGTCTCATCCACTCATTCTAAATCATTGCCGAAATAAATTTCAGGAATTAAAATAGAAATCCTCCCCAGCGGAGTCACCAAAAACTGTAGGGAATATTTCAAGCATTACCCCAAACTTGAACCCCACTGTGATCATACACTTAAGCATTGTGGCGTCCAAAGGGAAGGAAGCTAGAGCAAAAGAGTCGCCAACAAGTTTTAGGAACTTGTAAACCGTTCACAGGGTGAAGGTTACACCCCTTAACGATCCAGGAGATCGTCAACTCCAATAGGTCTGGAACCAAGACTAGAAGTTCGGGGATGAAGGTACAAATCCAACCTAAAAGAGATTGAACCTGCCCTAATAATAGGCCTCTACTTTATACTTCTCGTATTCATGTGCGCTTTCTGACTAACATGCAATCAATAGGTTTACCCTAAACCTGTTTATCTATGTTGGTTGAATATTAATGCACAAACAAAACTATTATTGGCGATCACTTGAATTATAATCAAATTAACCTAAACAAGATTATTAATTATCTTATCAAGCGTGATTACAAGTACAAATTCCCTTTACACATGCATAAAAAGGGTGATCAGGCAATAACAATAAATATAATCAAGCAACATAATAATAATATAATAATAATAACAACCATAAAAAATAATCATGTTAAAAATAAAGCATAATAATAGCAAGATTCTAGGCATGATACTAACAAGATTAATAACAAACCCTAGCATGTCACTAACACATCAAAGATCAAAGCTTTAGCCCTAACATGATAATAACATGAATATTAAGAAAGAAAATAGGAAGCATCGCAGGAATCACAATTGTCATATTTGATATTAGAAATTACAGTTGTTACCCTAAACATGATACTAGGAACTCATTGTTATCATTCAAAACATCAAATTAAGAAAAACATTATAACATGATAATAGGAATCAAAATAACAATCTAGACATGATTTCTATATCATAATATCAATAAATCAATTAAAGTACTTACTTGGATGCCTCGTATCTCTTTCTAATAACAAAATACACACGTTAGTAACTTCAAGGAAAATGATAATCAAACAATTAAATCAAAAAATTAAAATAGAGATTAAGAAAGTTTAGACTAGATTTGGGACCAAACCCTCAGAAACCAAACCTTTCACGTCTAGGGCGAAGGAAACATTAAACAATGCTAGGTATGTCTAGTGCTATTGTATGAGGAATTGTGTTTGTAAAAGGGTTGGTTTAGAAAGAGAGAAAGAATCAAGAAATTCTTGATGAGAGTTGATGAGAAGAATTGATGATTAAAAACGGAGGTTTTAGGAGGGTATTTATAGAGAAAATCAGTCGGATATGATAAAAAAGAATCAGAGTTTTGAAAAGAATAAAACACAATGTTGTCGCCAAATATGCGCCTGTCGCCAAATGCCAGACGTGTCGCCTAACGCCAGGTTTGTCACTAGGCGACAGGCTTGTCGTCCGGCGCTGCAAGACAGTTTTTGTGGATATTGTTTTATAATATCTTTCGATCCAGTCCAAATGAGTCATATAATATGTCGTTGGAAAGCTCTTGAAGTCTACTTTACACCCCAATTAAAATCAGATTAAAATCTTTTGTATATAAAAAGATATGGCCGAAATAGTGGAAGGGTGTCAGTTTTGGATAGGGTTTCATATTCCATTCATATGTTTTTTGTTATAGCGCGGATTTAATATAATAATATATCATTGGAAAGATAATTTCAAGATCTATCCAATCATATAAAATTTGGATAAAGATTATGAGGCACGAAAATAAAATCTAAATATATTCCACTTCGTACGAAATATGGATTCTAAAAAGGAGTAGTTTTATTCAATTTCAAACTCTTTGAAACATAATTATCAATCATAACTCCATTAGGATTTAAGAGAACCCTCTAGAATATTCTAGAAGACTATAATCAATCCTAATAGCTTTAGGAATGATAATTAATAATAGGTCCTCCTCTAGATCATTGGGCTGCGTATAAAAACCAAATTGGGCCCAGTTTAGTATTTTGGCCATAACTTCCTCATTATTCATCGGAATTGGGCTTATAATATATCATTGGAAAGGTCTTTTCAAGCCCTATCCAACTAAACTATTATTGGACCCTTATCATGGACCAAACTAAAATAGAATGCACATTTTTCATAAATAAGTTAAGAAAAGAAATATTTTCAAAAACAGAAAGGAGAGATATTTTAATAAAAACATCCTCATCACTAGACTTTTCACACTTTTAACACTGGGTTTGGTTTTGGGGAGACACATTTGGGTGTCTACAGCACCGCCCGAAGGCGCGCCCGTCCAGACCAGGAAAAGTAGTTTGCGCCCGAGCTCGCGCCTGGCTGGGCGCGAGAGAAGCTTATAATGGAGAGAAGGCGGGCCCGATCGGGCGGCCCTTCGCCCGACCGGGCGCGAGGTTTATTAGGAGCTGATTCGGCGATTTATCCTAGTTTTAATTAGGAGTAATTATTTTTTATATAAATTCGATTTTAATCCTTTCAATTAGTACTTCTTCTCTTAGACTTTCTCTCTCTACTTAATTTTAGATTAGTTTCTCTCTCTATGACTTTGTTCTCTATTTTTGTTCTTAATTTAACTCCTTAATTCCGATTACTTTGGTTACAATTTCTTCTACTTTAATCTCAGTTATTTATTTTATTTCTTTCATCATGTCTCCTTTAATTGCTTTGTTTAGTTTATATTTAATTATGTCTAAATAGTTTCCTTTCTAGGGTTTGTGGGGATCCATAAATAATATGAAGGGGTAATTTATTGTTGTTGATTGTCAATGCTAGATTAATTTCCTATTGATTGATTTAATGCTCTGTGACTAGATTAGGCCTGATCTTTTATGCATGATTTTGACAATATTGATTCGAGATTCAAGAGATGAGAATTGATGTTTAGGTCTAGTTTCAATACGCAGGTTAATTTATAAATGGTTAAGTCGAGATTCGAGAGATGAGATTTAATACCGGTAGATTGATTCTGTGATTGTAATACGTAGCGAAAGCCCTTTATGATCTGATTAATTGATGCATTGATGATTGATTATTATGTTTTACCCTAGAATGTTATTTATTGGTGAACCTATGCCCTAGGTCTTTTATTCATTAATTTTCTCTATTCTTATTCTTCTCTACTTTTACTCTCCGTAGTTTAGTTTACTTTCACCATAATATTATTTTGTTACTTAATAATTTAGATTGCTTTAATTAATTAGGAATAGAAAGACCAGTTTCCCTGTGGATTTGACCCTACTTGCCTATCTGCATAGTTAGTGGATTTAGGTATTATTTTTGATTGGGTGATTACGACTTTAGCCTGTCAAAATGGTCTGATTCGTCTAGGAGGCCTCATTACCAAGATAGCAGTTAAGAAGGTCGGATTTGTAAAAAGTGGACCTCACGGTCTCACTAACGGTGGACCGGACACCTACATGACTGTTAGGTACCTAGAGGATTTGGGTTTGGTACGTTTTGGATAGCCAGAGAGTCCCCTATTGGTGCATTAGGACAGGGTCGGAACAACCATTGCCTATTTTTCCCCTGCCTAATCCTGAGTTGACCGCTTTTCCCCTTGAGCAAGAGTCTTACACATATGACCTTTTAGTTGCCCACGTTAGGGGGCAAGCACCACCAATTCCACCACCACCGCAGCCTAAGCCTAAGGTAATGGTTTCACCACCTCGCATGTCTCATACAGCCCCACCTCCTCCCCATAGCGACTCTGAGACAATATGGGATCTTCAGAGTATCGGTCAGGCCATAGGACGCATAGAGTATTCACATAGCGACCTTAGGAGGATGGTAGGCTCCCTTGACCAGCGATTAGGGTACCTTGAGAGGAACCAGGGTAGAACCCTGTATCCTATGTATGATGATTATGCTCGTCGGGGAAATATTCCCGACGATGCTATTTACCCTGATTGGTTTCATCCCCCACCCAGGGATACGATAGAGATCCCACCGCCCGTGGTATTTATACTGACTATTCATCTTTCCACGGGTACGGCCAGGACATACCTTTTGGGGGATCGGGGTGGGGGGTTTCAGCCTAACTATTTTGGTGGTAGCTCTTCTGGTGCAGGTGGTAGCGGTGGAGGATTTGGCTCCATGGATGAGGATTAGCCAGCTGGGTTAGTTCTCGAGCCAATGAGGACATTGTTTGATTCTGGCTTGGGGGAGATTTTAGGATTTGGTATCTTTCTTTTTCTCTTTTCTTTTATTTTTGGTGTGTTTTCTTAGATTAGATTTATTGCTTTCTAGTATTGTTTTATTGCTTTCTTATATGAAAAATACAAAAAAAATTAAAAAATCAAAAATCTAAAAAATACGATCCAATGAATTGTAAATCATGCTTCCCTGTTCCCCATACTTGGAAAATATTGTTTTGATTCTTGGTATATGATGATAAGCATTCTGGATTTGTTGATCATGATTTGAAGTTTTATTGCTTGGATGCCCTAACATGCGTCAATTTTGCCCAACTACTTGTGAATATAGTGCTTGACTAGTTGATTTGGTTAGGAAATGCGTGTTAGTTTCTGGTATGTCAATGAATTTGATTATTGGTTTGCAACTATGAGTAATGTTTGTATGGCTCAATATTATGCACATTGAGGAGGATGAAGGCATTTGTTCTTTTAGGTAGCCTTCAGACGATATTAGATACATTTGTTCCCTTCTTGCTACCCATGTTGTTGCTTGTGCCCTTTTATTGATTATTTAGCCACATTACAAGCCTATTTGAGCCCCATTGGTTACTAGTCCCAAGCTTGGCTTGGGGGAGCTATTAGTTGGTGAGGTGAGGGAGTTGTGGTGTGCATATTATTTGCACAATGTGGGAATAAAAGAAGAGTTATTGTTCTTTTGATTTTGTGATTGGAAAAATTGTTGATAGTTTGTTGTTCAAGATTGAAAATTTTCCAATGTGAGATAAAAAGAAAAAAAGAGCAAAGAAAAAAAATTTTGTTTCAAATGTTTTATGTCAAGGTTGCTCAACGAAAAAAATTCATGCAAAAAAAAAAAAAAAAAGAAGTTCAAGTTTGAAAAAAAAAACAAAGATAAAGAATGAGTTCAAAGTTTGTTTTATTTCACTCTAATTCTTTATTATCATATTTTTGTGAGTGAATTTGTAAGTGTTGGGATTGTTGTTATGTTTGGAGTTATTTGGTGATTTTTTGTGGAGTTGAGTATGTTGGAGATGTTTGGTCTTTATTTATTTTTGACCTTGGTTTTATTAGGATTTGGCTCCCTTTTAGCATGGCTTTTCTCCCACATTTTCCTAAATATTTCTTACCCTTTACCCTAGCCTTACATTACAAGCTTTAAAGACCTTCCGACCTTGTGCATAGAGTTGTGTGAATGTGAAAGTGTTGTTTATCAATGCAAGTTATGATTTGACATATTTCGAGTCGACTACTAGGTTGAGTGTATGTCTCTTAAACACACAAGAGTTGTGAGTTTGGGAGGGCATTGTTCACATAAAGGGGTTGGGATGGAGAGCGATCGAGTACATCTTTTACTCGCCACATAAATGAGAGTTGAGTGCGTGAGCACTAGTCTTGAATTCTATATGCTCTTATGGTTTGCTCTATTTGACAATTGTTAGGGAGGATGAGAAATTGGATGGATGAGATTGGTTAATGTTGAAGCATGTTTATTAGATTTGCCTTGAATTGGTTGTGCTTGATTTTGACTATTAGGGTGAGGCATGTATTTATTTATTCATTGATGAGATCTTTGCTTAGGGACAAGCAAAGGTTTGGCTTAGGGGAGTTTGATATGTCCATTTTGTATAGTATTTTACCCCCGTCCCTTGCTCATAATTGGTAGTGTTTTTGGCTCGTTAGAGCCACTTTTATTACTAATTGGTGTTTTCTAGTGTTTTTCGTAGTTTTGCTTGACTTTTGTAGGGATTTTCACTTTTGGAGCATTTTCCTGAGATATTATGAAGTGACTACGAGCATTAGAGGAGCACGACCAGTTCTTATAGCCCAGGGCCGGTTAGAGTCATCGAACTGGTGATTAAGGGCTTAGCATTTGAGATTCCGAGGCATTTGGACCGAGTATTCAAGACCCGAAGAGGAAATCCAGATTGGGCCGAAGAATCGGAGCCCAATCGAAGTCCCTAACTTGACCAAGTGTCCGGGCCCAGCCAAGATAGGCACTACCCGAAGGCGCGCCCGCCCGGGCGAGGAAGAGTAGTTCGCGCCCGAGCTTGCGCCCGGCCGGGCGCGAGAGAAGCTCATAGTGGAGAAAAGGCGGGCCCGATCGGGCAACCCTTCGCCTGACCGGGCGCGAGGTTTATTAAGAGCTGATTCGGCGATTTATCCTAGTACTTATTCTCTTAAACTTTCTCTCTCTACCTTAGTTTTAGATTAGTTTCTCTCTCTACGACTTTGTTCTCTATTTTTGTTCTTAATTTAACTCCTTAATTCCGATTACTTTGGTAACAATTTCTTCTACTTTAATCTCAGTTATTTATTTTATTTCTTTCATCATGTCTCCTTTAATTGCTTTGTTTAGTTTATATTTAACTATGTCTGAGTAGTTTCCTTTCTAGGGTTTGTGGGGATCCATATATATGAAGGGGTTCTTTATTGTTGTTGATTGCCAATGCTAGATTAATTTCCTATTGATTGATTTAATGCTCTGTGACTAGATTAGTCATGATCTTTTATGCATGAGTTTGACAATATTGATTCGAGATTCGAGAGATGAGAATTGATGTTTAGGTCTAGTTTCAATAGACAGGTTAATTTATAAATGGTTAAGTTGAGATTCGAGAGATAAGGTTTAATACCGGTAGATTAATTCTATGATTTTAAACGTAGTGAAAGCCCTTTATGATCTGATTAATTGATGCATTGATGATTGATTATTATGTTTTACCCTGGAATGTTATTTATCGGTGAACCTATGCCCTAGGTCTTTTATTCATTGATTTTCTCTATTCTTATTCTTCTCTACTTTTACTCTCCGTAGTTTAGTTTCATTTCACCATAATATTATTTTGTTACTTAATAATTTAGATTGATTTAATTAATTAGGAATAGAAGGACCAGTTTTCTTGTGGATTCGACCCTACTTCCCTATCTGCATAGTTAGTGGATTTAAGTATTATTTTTGATTGGGTGATTACGACTTTAGCCTGTCACTTAGCCATTATCATGCATGTTATATATATGAAAAAGAAATATGTATATAAGTGTTAACTACATGATTTAATTATTAAATTAAAAAACTCATTTAATAATGTAGATTTTAGCTTTCAAAATCCTTAAAATAAAGTACCCCAATTGCACGATTACAAAAGTAGTAACTTGGGGAAACGCACAGGCTACTCATCACTAGTTAAATATTTTAAAAGCTAATTTCATTTACCAATTTGTCAGTTTGAGATACAACTATGTTTTCAAGAAACTGGGACAAGACCGGATTAATTACTAAAAAAACCTTACTTATGAGAGTGTGTATGTGTTATAATTAAGCTATATTCTATAAAAAGAGTACAAATGTTATTTATTCTCATATTTCAGTCCACCCTACTAATCATGAGATAAGGATAAAACTAATGAGGTCTTACTTCCATGCCGAATAAGGGACAAGGATAACTTTTAAAGAATCCTTATTATCCTTATCATCTCGTCTTATCTATCCTATCAAATACCCTGATATAGTTAAAAAGAAACTTGAAGTATCCAAATAATGAAGTGAGGTCGAGGGCGCCCCAAAGGAGAAAGGAAAGCACCTTGGACCAAAAAAAAAAAAAAAAAAAAAAAAACCAAACAAAAAAAATTAAAGAAAACACCCTAACAGGAAAGAAACAAAAAGATGAAAAACTAATTACAACTAAGACAAACCAATGAAACTAAGACTTGAAAGAGTAAATACTTGTTAATCAGGCTGATATACCAAATTGGTATATCAGGGGGGTTTTATTCCATTTTACTCATTAAATTAGAGACAATTTTTGTACTTAGCTTTCTTCCTCCCTTTTCCCTCCTCCGACAATACCATGACTACCATGACAACTTGGCTTTCTTCCTCTACAAAAGCAAACTGTACACCACACCAACCACCACACATGGTGGTTAAAAGTATTGTTGTGAAGGAGATGCTTCCCTAAAAGGGTTTATATGGCCCTACTTGACACTATTTGCTACTTGGGTATCTTTTTGTCCCACCACGAAGCGGCATTGTAACCTCAAAGACAATGGTGGTGGCTGAGATGAAAATGGAAAGACAAAGACGACTGTTAAGGAACGCAGATGCGAAGACGGAGACGGAGATGGTGGTAGTGGCAAGGACTTTGTGTTGATCGGAGGGAAGTGCGATGGTTGTGATGGTGGTGGTTTGGTGGAAGCCATTTTAGATCTGAGTTTTTGTTTTTGTTTTTTCATTATCTATAACCCATATAAATATGTAAACTTAGTAACAGTAACTCTTTGAGTTATTACATTATCAGTCCCGAATTTAATGAAATGCCGAAATTACCCTTTGCTTCCTTATTTTGCTTTCTCCTTGCCACTTGTAAAGGAGGGTACAGCTGTTACGTTTTGTGTAGCTTGCTTTTGCTGCCAGCTAAGGCCTCCTTTTTCGTGCTTATTGAATTGGAGGAGTTCCCATTTAGCTTTGTCTTGGTTTGGTTTGGGTTTTGTATTTCCGTGGCTGATGAGGCTTGCAAGGAAATACGCTTTGGTGGGCGCTATGTCTGGGATTTGCTGGTATGGTTTCGAGCTCTTTTTCTGTATTAATTGCTTTCTTTTTTGTTGGATTATGAGACTACATTGGTTGGTTTGATTTTGGATTTTATTGCTTTGGTTGCTGTACTGGCTTGCATGTTTGGTTTGTTGCTTAGCTTTTGATTTGTAGGTTAGGAATGTGCTTAGTTTGGTTGGGTGTGTGTTTAGGATATAGATCCTCCTTTTTTTTGGTGTGGATAGCTTAGATTTTCCTTTGAGGAGACCTTCTGAGATGTCCTGTAATATTAGTACTTTGTGCAGTACTTTTTGAAGAGACTTAAGCCAGACCTAAGCCTTGGGGACTACTCAATTGTACTTCTAAACAAGAAAAAAAAAGGGACTTTAATTTGTTGTGCTTGCAGTGATGATTTTAGGGTTACTCTTGTGGGTGTAGTCGGTTTATAAGCCTATAAATAGAGATAGAGGTTGCTTGGGTTTTCCACATTATCATATCATTTGTGGATACTGGTTCTTTGATATTGGTTTGCTAAGGTATTCTTTTAGGTGTTGTTGGTTGGAAATGGCATTGAAGTGTTCACTGTAGTCAACATTATTATTTATTCTTGATCAATTCTAAATTTTTTGACAAATTGGACGTTTCTTGACAGATCGAACCTTAGTATTACGGTTTTTTGTTTTGTTCTGATGTGCAATTTTGTTGGTGCAATTGAGTTTCTTGAGAAATCGAACCTTAGCATTACAACTTTTTGTTTTTAGATTTTGTGTGCTTTTTTGTTTGTGTCATTGATTTAGTTTTTGTTCTTTGGATATCAATTATTCAAATACTTTAAATTACTTAAAAGCAACTCTCATACATCCTTTCTAAATTGAGCAGACCAGCTCAAAGATGATCTTTGAAGGGTGTGCTACATCTTACCATTATAGATTTTGTTTTGGATTTATGTGCTTTTATGTTTGTGTCATTGATTTAGTTCCTATTCTCTAGATATTAATTACTAAGATGATTTAAATCACTGAAAAGCAACTCCCACACATCGTGGTCTTTGAAGGGTTTGCTGTATCTGAAGTGCTTAGTCTTAGTTTGGTTTACATGTTTTAAGTGATGTCATTCTTTGGATTACAGGTTTGGTGAAAGTGTTTTGTGCTTTGGTGCATTTAGAAGTCAGTGTGTTCTGTTAAGTGTGTGGGATTTTCTGAGGTAATTCCTTTGTTCTTGTTATAAATTAGTGTTGCCTTTTGATGCCTTTAAGAATTCTTTGTTTCTGTTATTATATAGTCTTTTTATAGTGCCTTAATTCTTTGCTCCTGTTATTAGATAGTCTTTTTAGTATGCCTTTGTTCTATAGTCTGTTTTATGATGGCCTGTTACCTGTAAGGTTTTGGTTAGTGGTGTGCATCAGTCTGAATACAGCAAAATTGTAGCCTTTAGAGATATTTCCTCTGTGTGATTAGGTAGCTCTTTTAGTAGAGTCTAATTCCAAAATTCGTTGGTTTTGTGGATGCGGTATGAAGGTGTTTTTTGGAAGATACACAGTTTGCCTGGTCAGAATTGTTCCTTGAATATCGATTTTGCCATTACAAGTTATGGCTAGGCGATCGAACAAAGTCTGTGTCCCTTTTCAGCCTCTGTTGGAAAAGATTGTTGCTTGGCTCCAGTTCCCACCTCCAGTTTATGGATTCATAGATGCTGCTAAGAACAATGCCTTTGTACGGGTCGGCCGACCAAGTACACGTTCAAAGTTTCTTTTTTATGGTGGAGATGCCTCTTCTGTAGAAGAGTCTCGCGAGAGAGCGGCTCACAAGGCTGTGAAAAGATTGATTGGTCGGTTTAATGTCCGAGTAGATGATTTCACACACGAACGCCTTAGGATGTATCGCTTATGTGTGAAGTTATATAAAAATAGATGCGCTAAATTAGTACAGGAGAGAGAGGACCTGAACCGCATACGGGCATAATGTATTTCACAAGAGAGTGCATCATTTCACGACATCCATGTTTCAGCTGACTTTACACAATTTCTGGGTGTCTTGGTGAGGAAAACCGGTGTCACTGCAACTGCCATAGAGACTACTATGGTACAGGGCCATGGTTATAATTCATGGCTAATGGTAACATGCCCTCATAGTAATATTGCCATGGAGTGTATTTTTAGTGATCCTTGTGCTGAAGCAGCTACAGCTGAGCAGAGAGTTGCAAAGAAAGCATCCTTTTTCATAGCTTCTCAATTTAATTTAGAAATAGTTGATGCTAACTATGGTACTACAGCAAAGCTAAGTGCTGAATGTTGCTTGATACGGGAAAAGTATTTGCTTCTAAAAGGTCATGTTGAGTGTTTAGAAAGAAGTTCTAAACAATCTGATCCTGGTAATTGTATACAGATTGATTGTTGTATGACACCAACTGGTGAAGAATCACAGATAGCTGTCCTTGCTCTTCCACCGGATCGGCCGCTAAAGCGTAGGGTTGTTGTGAAAGGAAGCTCTAAGAATGCTGCAGGAGTAGAGACTTCAGAGCGCCTTGTTACTGATCTGCCAGATTTAGAAACTGTATTTAAGCGTGCTAGGGTTGATTAGCTATGTGTTATTTAGAGTATGCTTGTTTTGGATGCTAATTTTAAGGACTGGTGCTTAGTCGTTAGGGTTTCTTTATGTAATGGTAGCATTAGTATGTGGTTTATGCTCTAAAGTAGTTATTGTCTCAGAACCAGGTTGTGGTTCCTGGCTCTTATGTTTATGTATTCCTTTTGCTGTAATGAATTTCGTATTTCCGGTGTTATGAATATGATGGTTTGCTATTTACAGGATTCTGATAAATATACATGTAGTTTTTTGGGTATTCTTTGCAATATTTTAAAATCTACCTTTAAAAATGTATTTTCTATCTTCTTCTTTAAAATAGGTCCACCGCGTTTGGTTTGTTATTGTATCTGATTTACGCTTCAGGAAGTTACTTCCAGTCCAACTACAGCCAGCAATTGAACCTGTTTCTGAGTTATAATCATGGGTACTATATAAATTTGAATCACATATAACATACTTTGGTCAATATATCTGTGGTTTGCACCTTTTATGCTCTAGAATAATTTGAAGGTGTTGTATGCTAGATTGTCGTTATGGCCTACCACAGCTTTCTCGCAAAAGTTGTAAACGATTAAATCAGGCTGCAAAAAGGGCGTCTCAATCAGCATTTGTTGGGTAAAAATAGTTGGTTTACTTATATGATTTAATTTAATGAACTCCTTGTTTGGAAACACAACTGAAAACGATTTACATTGCAGCTCAGCTATAGCAGATAGCTAAGATCAGAATGTACGTATGTGCGAGATTCGAACAACGAAGAAACGTAAATGTATACAAAACCTAGCTGACTTGCAGAAAAATGGGTATTAAGTGAAAGTTTTTTAAAGTTTTGCTCTCTCCATTTCTTTGATGTTTCATGCAAAAAATAGCATCTTCTCCTGAATCTTCTCATCCTAAAATTGACATATTATCAGGAAATTAGGAATGGTTATATTCTTATTTCAGGATATATTTTCATATACTCTGATATGGTCAGATTTAGTTTGCTAATTTTCCAAGATGTTGCCTTTTTCTAGAATTCTAATTGTCTTTGACTACCTAGGATATACAGAATTGAAGATTATGATATTTCAAAAGATTAATGTTATGAGAGAATTATAATTCCTTGCGTGATACCATTATGATAGTTATTCTTGAATGACATTTTAAGCCTTTTGCCTATCGTTATGAAATACAAGCTATTTTTGTTCTGCAGGCATTGTTTATGGGTGATAGGTTCCTGTCATGTATGTTTGAATTTGAAAGGCATGGTGTACTTTATTTAGGTTCTACTGTTCAAAGCAACCACCATTTGCCACATTCTGCTTGCTTTATGTTAGTTTTCAGAGAATTATTTCCACTTATATTAATAGGCTACTTCTGCAGGCTATAAGATTATACAATAGAAAAAATGAGAGGAAAAAAAAATTTGAAAATTTTGAAAATTTGGTTTCTTGGCAAGTTAAAATTTAGAAATGTCATGTGTCATTCTTGACATGTCTTTAAAAAATTATATTTATTAGCCCTTTGTGAGTGCACACACACACATGTTTATGTGAGTGCATATGTGCAAGGCTCAAATACTTTATCTAATATTACTGAACCAGTTCTTTGTGCAGCTCATTGCAGGAATGCATGGCTACCTGTTCAACAAAAAATACTAGCCAACGTCTTAAAGAAAGTAATTAATTACAGAAAGCTATACATTTCAAAAGTGCATATTTTGATTAGTTGTGATTGTAGTTTCGTTTGTTGGTTTTGACAGATCTTCTTGGTGCTGCAATGGATCGAGAGTTACCAATAGATCCTTTGAGACTTTCTATGCCTTTTTACTGTCCTCATTGTGGTGCAAAGAAATTTATGTTCGAGTCCCTCCATTTTTGCTGTGGGAATG
Organism: Chenopodium album; assembly: GCF_948465745.1. Taxonomy (NCBI): domain Eukaryota; kingdom Viridiplantae; phylum Streptophyta; class Magnoliopsida; order Caryophyllales; family Amaranthaceae; genus Chenopodium; species Chenopodium album. The sequence continues at coordinate 65,489,213 of NC_137835.1, forward strand.
GAGATGTTGAAATAGCAGGAAATAAGTACCCTCTTGAGCTTGTTTACCTCTTTACTTCCAAGGATGAAATTGTTGTTCACTTTCGACAATATGTTAGACTGTATAACAATTTGTTTGTATACAGTTCGCTTGGAGGGAATTTTGATGCAAAAACCAAAAAAGGAATTTATGTCTTTAAATTGCACGGTCAGATGTATCATTTTGTCCCAAATTTATTACCTGATAAGAAGTGTCCTAAATACTTGCAGCTATACTTCTATGATGGACATCATGAAGCTAAAAACAGATTGGGTTCTTTTCCAGAAGTAAGAGAAGATGTGATTCAAATTCTTATGCATGTGTCACGGCAGAATCCGTATGCTATGTCTTTCCGGTCTCTAAGAGAACGTGTTGTTACTGAGGACACGAAGATTATTCTGAATCAGAATCCTGTACTTGATCAGCGTGTCTATAATGCTCCTTCTGTTGATGATGTAGCTGTTATCTGGCCAGAAGATGCTTCGTCAAGCCAAAGCTCAAGTCCTCATATTATGGTGGCTGGGAAATCTAATCAGACTTACCAAATCTATCATAACTATGGTTGCTATTATTCGCTTCAGTATCCATTATTATTTCCTCGAGGGGAATGTGGTTGGACTCAAGGACTTAAAAAAAGGTCTCATCCAAGTAGGCGAGCAGCAGATTTAATTCCAGATCCTGTGATGTCCTGTGTTGTTCATAGTGTTGAAGATCTGTTGAATGAAGAAGAAATATGTAGATACTTTAAACCCTTTGAATTTTACAATCTATGTTAAACATACACTTTAGATCATTTGACATTGACGAAGTTTATGGGTCCTTTTTGTACAGGTTCAAGAAGAAATAATACTAAAGCAGATAAGTTTATTTCTCCTAGGGAGTATTACGCTTATAAGCTGCAAATTCGGCCTAACAACATGCTATTGCGAGCAGGGAGATGTTTCCAGCAATACATAGTAGACATGTATGTAAAGATTGAAAACACGAGGCTAGATTACTTTCGAAACAATCAAGAAACAATTAGAGCTGATCTATATAAAGGTATTTTGGATTCACTAGATAGCGGAGAAACTGTTGCTTATAATGTTGGGCATAGGGTGATATTACCACCGACTTATATTGGAGGTCCTCGGGATATGAAAAAGCGGTATTTAAATGCTATGACTTTAGTACAGAGATTCGGCAAGCCAGATTTGTTTGTTACAGTTACGTGTAATGCTAATTGGCCAGAAATAAAGGACGAGCTAGCCACTGGAGAGAGAGCACAGGACAGACCTGATTTGGTTGCTTGAATTTTTAGAGCAAAATTGATTGCATTAAAGAAAGAAATCATGGAAAGGAAGGTTTTTGGAGAAGTTGCTGCAATGGTGTACGTAGTTGAGTTTCAGAAAAGAGGTTTGCCACATGCTCATTTTTTTATTATCTTAAAACCTCAATATAAGATGAAATGTCCTGCTGATTATGATAGGTTTGTTTGTGCTGAAATACCTTCTGAAACTAACGTCGGTCTTAGGCGAATTGTCTTAGCACATATGATGCATGGCCCTTGTGGTGAACTGAATCCGGAATGTGCATGTATGCGCACACGTGGTGTAAAACGAAGTTGTAAGAATAAGTATCCAAAAAAGTTTTGCAATGAAACTACTAATAGTAAAGATGGCTATCCTATTTATCGTAGGAGAGAAACTGGAGAGAAAGTAGTTATAAGAAATGCAGAGCTAGATAATCAGTGGGTTATTCCCTATAATCCTTATCTGTCTTTGCTTTTTGATTGTCTTTAAATGTTGAGGTGTGTTCGACAATTAAAGCAGTAAAGTACTTATATAAGTATGTATATAAGGGCCATGATAGAATTTCTTATAATGTGGTGTCGTGTAATAGCGAAGTTGTAGATGAGATTACGCAATATCAATCAGGACGATGGGTATCTCCTTGTGAAGCAGCATGGAGAATATTTGCTTTTGATTTATTCGAGATGCATCCTCCAGTTTTACCTTTGCAGGTTCATTTACCAAATATGCAGACTATTTGTGTTCATCCTCATGAAAGACTAGAAGCTGTTGTTTCAAATTCAAAACGGTCAAAGACTCAGTTGACCGAATTTTTTGCAATGAATGCAGCCTCAGAAGATGGGTTGGGATATTTGTATGGTGAATTCTGTGAGCACTACACATGGGAGCAGAGTTCTAAGAAATGGAAACAAAGGGTCCATAACAGACTCTCAGTTGGGAGATTAGCATTTGTCTATCCTGCAGAGGGTGAACGGTTTTTCTTGAGGCTGTTATTACTAAATGTAAGAAGCCCTAAGTCATTTCAGGATTTGAGAATTGTCAATGGCCATCTTTATCCAACTTTTCGAGAAGCTGCTCTAAAACTTGGACTTATAGAAGACGATGATACAGCTGATATAACTTTGTCTGAGGCTTGTGAGACTCATATGCCTGCTGCCTTGCGGCGGTTATTTGCTACAGTCCTTATTTTTTGTCAACCAAGTAATCCTGCTGCTTTATGGGATAAATATTATTCTTTTCTCGGTGAAGACTTTTCTCACAGATTTCCACAATAGTTGCAGAAAGTACAACAACTTACTGTCAGGGCTATAGAACAGCACCTTGAAGCCATGGGTAAATCTCTTGCATTTTTTGGTCTAGATTATTTAAATTCCCAGGTTGATGATGAGTTTAGACGAACGAAAGACATTCTAGATGCCCTTGATGCTCCAATCCCAGAAGAATGCTTAAGTTTCCGCTCTAAGTTGATCTTTGCACAGAATGCTGCTTTTGTGTGTATTATGGATCATGTTATGCAGCAAAAAGGTGGAGCCTTTTTTATTGATGGTCTTGGAGGCACTGGAAAGACTTTTCTGTACAATGCGTTGTATGCAGAGTTACGGCTAATTAACAAGATTGTTTTACCTACAGCTACATCTGGAATTGCTGCAGCAAACATTCCTTCAGGTAGAACTGCTCATTCGAGGTTTAAAATACCAATTGATACTGAAGCTTCTTTAGCCTGCGATGTTCCAAAGCAAGGTAGTTTAGCAGCACTACTAAAGGAAACTGCACTTATAATATGGGATGAGGCTTCAATGGCTAAGAAACAGAACCTTGATTCTTTGGATCTTTTGTTACAAGATATATGCGGTAACAAGTTTACATTTGGTGGCAAGGTTGTTGTTTTTGGAGGTGATTTTAGGCAGGTTTTACCAGTGGTCCCTCAGAAAACTATGAAGGAAGCAGTTGAAGCAAGTATTGTTACTTCTTACCTGTGGCCTGACTTTATCAAATTTAGACTGACAGAAAATATTAGAGCAAGAGAAGACCCTGCTTATTCTGGTTTTTTGCTTGATCTGGGCAATGGAAAATTACAGCAGACATAAAATGCATTGATTGAGTTACCACAGGAAATTGTCCATTCGATCGATGGGCAATCTAACAGAATTAGTCTCTGCTGTTACAGTTCACACGTTTCTAGAAGTTGTTCAGGGACAGGTTGATAGTCGAGTGTTTACTGAAAAGGCAATTCTAACGCCTATGAATGATGATGTTGATTCTATTAATACATCTATGATTGAGCAATTCCCTGGTCAAACTGTTAGATACAAAAGTTTTGATGCCATTTTGAATGATACAAGTAATATATATCCAACAGAGTTCATCAACAAGCTATGCCCGGGTGGAATGAGTCCTCATGAGCTGATTTTGAAGGAAAATTGCCCTGTTATACTTTTGAGAAATTTGCTCCCTTCTTCGGGCTTATGCAATGGCACAAGACTAATTTGCAAGAAATTTTTCCCAAATGTGATTCAGTGTGCAGTTGGCCACTACAAAGGAGAAGAAGTATTCTTACATATAGTGAATTTAAGACCTTCTACTGGTGCCAGCTATCCATTTCAGTTTGAAAGAAAACAATTTCCTATCAAATTAAGCTTTGCAATGACTATTAATAAGTCTCAAGGACAAACTCTAAATCAAGTATCAATTTATCTTCCACGTCCATGCTTTTCGCATGGCCAACTTTATGTCGCATTATCCCGAGCTAAAAAAGCAAAAGATGTCTGTGTTTTTACAAAGAAACCTACAGAGAAGTGTTCTTCAACTGTTGTTAGCAATGTAGTGTCTTTTGACCTGTTACGATTAGCAGATATTCTTGAAAATGATGCAGAGTAATACTCAAAATTTGTTGGTATGTTGAAGGCTAAGGTAAATGTGTACCAATTCTTATTGCTACATATACACAGGTAATCTAAGATTTTGTTGTATGCATTTTATTCAGATTTGTATACCTTTTAAATCCTGTATTCAATTGCTAGAATGTGTCAGCTAGCCCTGATACAACAACTAAGTTGTAGTAGCTCTGGAATTGTTGTATTTCTTACTTGTTCGTCCTGTTTTGTTCAGTTCCAGGGGGAAAGAAGGAGAAGATCATGAGGAAGACGCTCTGAGAGAAGTTCTTAAGCACTCAGTTCAAATGCTTTTGGAGCTGCAGACCTCATAATAAGTGACTGTGAGTACCTTCTTGCTTCTATGGAATTTTGCAGGTCTTTTTTTGTTTTCTTTTTTTTGGGACCCAGAATTTAACATTTGGTATAATGTAGCCATCAAGTTTACGCTCTTTTTCTGGCAGCTCTTGTTACTTGTTCTGCACATTTTAGATGCCTTGTTATTGAGCAAGCTTAGGATGAAGGCATCATTGGCATTGCTGAGATAACTAATGAATGTACTGTGATATCTATTTACAGCTGCTGTGAGGCTGATATATCAAAACTTGTAAGCTGTAGCGTAAACTAAATTTGATATAATACTATATTCATAAAGCATATATAGTATTCATTGAAAATATATATGTTATGATGTATTTAAAAATGTATATACATGGTTATTAGTATTTAGATTACTTATGGGATGCAAGTTTTGGAAAGCTGCTTGTTAATTATTATGTTTAATTGAATGCGATTCTTGCAGTTAGGTTGTCATGACAATGATGGTTTTGCGAGGTGTTATACTCTTATATAATTGATAGAATAGGAAAACACAAAAAATAAAATGTTCTTGGATTATACCTAGCTTTACCTCTACACTTAATTGAGGGTAACTTGAAATTTATAGCATACTTATAGCGTAATTTTTTTATCAAACATGTAAGTTGCATGTTTTGAGAGATACCTCTATCAACAATGCCATATCTTGACATCAGGCTAGACGTTGAGCCCACTGAAGTGCTTTGTGGGAAGATGGGAAATGGTTGAGTTATTGAAGTGCCTTTCATCCTCACCCCCAGTAGTGACCTTGTAAAAGGAAATGGATTCCTGATTTTGTTTCACTTTGATTTACTGTTCTTGCCGTGTTTTTCTTTTGTCTGGCTCTTTTTATTTTTTTAGAAAGAACTACTTTTCATAGTAACCAGTCCATACGTTCTTGAATGTGAGGCTTCTTCTATGCACGAGGCAAATATAGACAGCGTAGCTGAAACATATATGAGTGGCATTGGTGTAATATTGGCATCTCTTATTCATTACTTATCTCGATTAAGCATTGTATTCCGTAGGAATTATAATGCTACTGTATTAATATGAACTCAGTTACTCAATTAGAAGGTCAAATGGCCATTACATGTGCCTTTTTGGTCAAAACTGATTTGTTTCGAGATGTCTGAATCACATGAAAAATGCATTTGGCAGTCATTTCTATTGTAAAAGTTGCAGCATTATCAGATGATTCGTTATACATTACCTCAAAAGAATATTTCAGACTTGTAATCACAATAGGTAATACATGCTAATCATATCTAAGATCATTAGAAAGGCTAAAAGATCAGGTATCAATGAGATGATTGTAAACGATCATTATTTGCCAGATTTTCGATTTATTGTTATCTGCAGAAAAGGCTTGTACTCACTATTAGGGCTGCTGGAGCAGATGCAAGAGCCTTTGATAATATCATCATATCACCTAGCCCTGGTTCTCCAATCTGTGCTGCTGATGTAGGTGAGAATCGTGAGACTCTTCTGCTTAACATGCTTTCAATAGAAGTGATGAAAGTCCCTTAAATTTTTAAATTAATCATATGTTTGGACTGTGCTCTTTTCTAAGATTAATTGAGCTGATTTATGAAATTTAGTAATGATATGTCTGTCCAAAATTGATTAATGTTGCAGTCTTAAATAGTTATTGCTTAATCCTCAGTGTCTGCTAAAACTAAGACGACTTTTTTTAGCTATGGATTACTGGTTTTGCTTCACTATCCTTGAAACAATCTGCAGAAAACCTGTATGGAATTAAAGAATGCGTACTGCTTTTGTTTTTATAGGACTGAAACCATTTTATAGTGTACTAATGACACTTATACTATTTTGCGTTTATTTTGGTATTCAGACATCTTCTACACAGAAGGAAATTACACTCAGCTTAGTAAAAGACTTTAAGGTATACACATTACGGTTAAATTATACTGAATTCATTTTATGCCCGTTTTTATTGTGGACATTATAATTTACTTCAGTCTTGGAATATTTATCGGTTCTGCTGATCTTGCCTTATTGATATTAACTCTTAACAATCCTTTTACTGGTATGTATTTGCAAGCAATGATTATCTTAATTAATGAACTTATTTTTATAGATGCCTACTGTTCATAAGATCCTGAATTTTATGTGCTTTGATTTTCTTGCAGATATAGCCTATGATTACAAATCAAATTTGCACTTGCTTGGTGAGTAACAAACAAACTTTAAATTTACAGTAACCTTTGCAAAAGAAACTATGTTACAATTTTAGCTCTTACAGTAGAAAGTGAATGTAGATTAGCTTAATAATTAGTATACTGACTAATGTATAACAGGAAGCCATTTATACAGCATTTAGAGTATGTTTCTTATCTAAACTTTTCATTCTTTTCGAGAGCTACAATTGTTCCAACCTACTTCTAAAAAGCGAAATGCATATGTTTAGCGAGCTAATTCTGATGATCAATATTAGAGTTATAGTAGATTTTAGATGTCCAAAATATATGGGTTGTGTTCTTTTTGGATATTTAATGGGCTTTGTAAAATGTAGCCCATATTAGAAGTGTCATCACTTTGCTTGCAAAAAGTAATCACAATAGCAATGTTATTATACTTTGATTTATTTATAGAGAAAGTACGCAAGTACAAGTCAAACTTACTATTCATGGTAAGATTTTCCAAATAATGTTTGACAGCTAATCTCTTAGAGTTTAGCATAATTCTGGCCACAAAAAAAAAAAAAAAGCTTACTTCCTTATTGTTTAAGTAAAAAGTAATACATGTACTTTTCCCACTAAAATTACTAAACTATAATTTTTTTACTTATAATAATACTAACTTTTCAGCATATTACCCTATACTACTTTCTAGATGCACGAATTTGGAGTAAACAACAGTATCTCTACTGCTTACCACAGTACCCAGGTGAAAAAAATTAGGTCACCTTTGATACCTAGGATTAGCTATAAATACCCACCTACCTTCATCTTTATTCTTCATTCATTGCTAAATTCTCTGGTATTCCATCCTCTTTAAAGGTATATTCTTCCCTTTTTTCACTTAATTCAGTCTATTTCTCCAGCACGAAATATGGTACCTTTCATTCACAAAATCTAAGCTGCCAATTTACAGACCAAAATGTTAACTTTCTTATATAATTATATGTTGAAGCAGCCAATTAGTTCAAATATTATTCCAACTCCTTTGACTATTAGCTATTCTTGATGCACTTTTAATTCATAACTCTACTTATATATCAAATACATTTTATTTCACAGAATTTTCTTTAAAGGAAAAAAAACCTTCATTACATTTAATTAATTAATTCTATTTTTCTGACATTTAATTACAATTTTTTCACTATCTTGTTATAATTGGTGTAGTAAATATTCAAGACTTTTTTTCAATTGTTATCTATATATGTTTTGTGCAATTTATTTTTCTGTTTATGTTTACTATCTGTAGAAAAGCACTTGTTGCAAAAATAATCATCTCTTCCTGTTTGTTTGCTAACAACAAGTTTTTCTATGTTTACCTTAGGCCACATTCAATATCTTTATTTAAGCAAATATGTATATCCTTCATAATCAGCTATACGATAATGTAGTAGACCTTGCATGGATGCACTTACTTATTACCTTGCATGGCAGACCCTATTTCTGCATTTATTAGCTATATCTACATTGATTACTTTTCTTTGTTTCTAAACCTTTGTACAGAAAATGAATACGCCTTCGAAGATAAAGCTTGAACCTGTTTATCTAGATGAACTTAACACTCAAAGTAAAGACTATAAGGTTAAGGTCACTATAGCTGAAAAAGGAAGGGCTCAGCCATCACCCTAGAAGCCTGGTGTGATATTTCAAACAATCATCTTAGAAGATGAGAAGGTATTACTGATTATTCTGTAGCTTTTTTTCAGTAAAATATTTTTTTTTTCCTTTAATGCACTATATATTTGTTCACAGCCTAGGATTAGGCTTATTTGTACTAAAATTTGGATAATTAGCACATAAATTCACCTACCAAGGAACCTATGTATATTATAAATATTATATCAACAGATTCTGCATTTTGATTTGTTTCCTAAGATACTTTGTGAAGTAGTGAATCGTGAACTATAGCTGGTTGTAAATTTTATTTTAACCTTTTTGGGCCATTATTGTTAGCATATCTACATGTATAAATGAAGCTTTTCTTATATTCAACTTCATTGCTTTATAAAAACATAATATTAATATGGCTAGATAAGCATGGGGTTAACTTGTATAATATATGTATAAACAAAAAAACAGGATGCGATGTGCTCTTTTTGGAGATCAGATACATGCATATGAGGATGTTTTAAAACCAACTGGCCAGTATGAAATATCAAAGGCTCCTATAACCCATATGGATGAGCAGTACAAAATCAACCTTGAAGAACTTCCATATCAGATGACTATTGGACAACAAACTATCATTCAACGTCTGAATCCAGAAGCTGGTCCAATTGAGCCTAGATATCAGCCACTGTCAACTCTTCCAAGATCGCCTGATCCGTATGGTAGATTCGGTAAAATTATCATACATTTTTATACTATTCATAGACGCTTTTATCTCTTAAGTTAGTTTATATTCTTTTGATATTATCTAAAATAATTTTGCAATTTTCTGCCTAAATAGATATTGTTGGTGTCGTTCTATTTGTTGAAGATGCACCTCGAATGATATCTAACATTCGTGGGCGTGACAGTCCAGTACGTGAAATTTCTGTTACTGACACAAGGTAACCATAGACCATCAGATCTTTATCACACATATTTTTGCTTTAATGCACTACTTAATTCAAATAGCTAATAGCATATAATGAATAATATATCAGCCAAGACCATGCCATAACAATTTCAGCATGGAATGATCTACTGGTAAACCATGTGATGCAATGAGTAACTGGGAAGAGAGATTTAATGTTGTCGGTTTTACTGCACTGAAAACTCGCCACACAAGAGGTAAAGTTATTACATGTGCTTAAGCAAATGTTCTGTGAACACAGAAGCTAAACTGAAACAGTGTTTGCCTTTCAATGCAGGATTCGGTTTGAACACTACTATGTCTACTAGAATCATTATGAATCCTAAAGGAGAAAGGGAAGATATGCTTCGCGAATGGTAATGAATGCATGTATTATATTAACAGCAAAGAAATCATTCATTTATGTCATATACTTAACTGATTCTCTTTTGAATTGCAGGGTCAGATTATATCAGCATGTGTTGCTTGATAGACAAGAAAAGATTCTAAATGTAAGGTACCCAAGTGCTGAGAAAAAAGTTGTGACCATAGCTGAACTGAGGAGCAAAAAGGTTCAAGCTTCTATTTATTACTTAACACTAAAAATAACTACCTGGTCATACATATTCTATCATATAAAGCTTCTAAGAAATGTTTGGCTAAATTAATGCGGGTATCAAACGCGATCCTAGATGAAGTAGCATGGATCAGAGTTACTGTACCAGACCCTGACCTACAAAGAGTGAATGCATACATTGGCTGCCTAAGTTGCGGAAAGCGAACACACAAACCCGTAGGGATTAACTTTCCTTGCATCTCTTGCAAAAAACCATAAACCACTGCTGCTTACAGGTGCTTTTCCAGGACTTATATATATACTCTTATTAGCATAATAAAACTATCTACCAATTCTAACTCTTAAAAAACATACTTGTACAGAGTGACTTTTAAGTTCGACGATGTTGATGAAAGTGGGACAATGTCATTCACAACGTTTAATGATGACACAGAAAGGCTTTTCCGAAAAAAGGCAAATGAAATTTGGAATATCAAAAGCACTGTAAGAATCAACCATCATGTTATACTCTATTCTTTTTTACATATTCCTTCAAATGTATACCATGTTATTTACACTACAATAGTAACCTACACTATACATACTACTTTCCTCCTTCAATTTTTTCTACTTTGTTTCTTTTTTCTAAACTTTACTATAATGTTTCTGTCTATATGTTATTTCATAGATTCACTTTGAAGACCATTTACATTGCGAGTCCTTTAATTTACTTGCTAATCAATGTGACTGTTTCAACATTGCAGGGAAATTTGGAAGCTTTCCAAGTGGTGCAGGAAATGCTTTCCACTATACCTTTTTTCATCCAAGTGACTCCTACTCAGGAATTATCCATGAACAGTGTATTGCTTTGGACTCTAAAGAGTGTTGCTATAGAGGATAATGAACCAGATGCTCACATCCCAGCTTCAATGGTGCCTGTGACTTGCACTACCAATACAGAGCAGCCCTGTGCTTCACCTTATGCGGCCACAACTAAAGCTCATGGCAAGGCGCCTGTTGTGTCTGAACCTAATATCAGTGCTGATTTCAACACAAGCAGTATAGCAGCATTTGACGAAACTTTTGCTGAAGCAATGCAGTTTCAGGAGATCAGATTAGCCTCACAAGCATTCGACACAGATTGTTTTGAAATTCCAGATCAGCCAGCAAGCAAGGGTATTGTTATTTCAGAATCACCATCATCAACTGATGAACTGCCTACCTGGGCCAAGCTTTCTCGCCCACGAAGCAATTTAAAGAATAACGAAGCAATGAATGCAGATGTGGACATGGACACAGAAGACGAAGACCATGCTCCGAGGAAGAAACTCCGTACAGCTCTTTTCAAGGACAATGCTGAAAAAGATATTGTTGAGAACAAGGACTCTACTACACCCAGCCTCAATGATGCATAAGTGAAAGCACACTAGAGTCTATGAAAATGCAGCATCTTTTGCCACTAAACCGTAGCTTTTAGGTATCGAAGTTAGCTAAGAAGTCAGCATCTTATGGATGTTTAGAAGGAACATTTTGCTCACCTTGTGTTCCCTATAAACATCATTTCTGTACATAATCATGCAATGATGTAGTAAGCCATATTATGTAGTAGGTGTAAGCTTTTGGACATCGCACTTTAAGTCAGTAGAAGTCTTTTATAATGTGAATGATTATGATATCAGCTAAAACACTAAAAAGTGACTGTAATGTATATATTAATATCCTTAAATCAGGATATCTACTTATAATATAACAATAAGTTATATAATTCTTCTGATCTATCATTTACTTGACTATACAGCTTGTTCATCATTATTTTCTTCTTCACTTAGATCAAAAAAATAAACCTGAGAAATATATATATGTAGTGATAGATATTATCTCTTAGATACACCTTCCTATAAAATTTTGATGCTTAATTTAATGTCTTGATAATTATTATGGAGGATAAACAGTTGAATCAATCACTGCAAACTTTAGTTTTTCCAGTATTAATATTGATGCTTTCATTTATACTTCTTTTTATTACATAATAGAAATTCAGAACAGGTGATGAAGATAAGAGAAACTCTCAATGCAGGTGAAGGTCAAAAGATTGATAGCCTACTTTATGAAGGCTTGGAAAAATAAATTTGATATAATTTGTGAAGCAGCTCAAATTAAAGTAACGTAATGCACACTATTCAATAGCGTATTAGAAAACTTAACTACTTGAAAACCAGAGAGGGGTCACAACAAATACATGAAACTACTGGAACAAGGGAAAGCTAAGCAAGCAAACAAAGACTTAGGTTAGTTTTTAAGATTATATTCTCACTTTTGCTGTCAAATACCTGCATTGCTTGTATGTCCTATCTGCACTTCTTAAAGAAACAGAAAACAAGTCTAGAGTACACGAGGAGCTAGATAATCTGCTTGGATGAGCTTTGAATAGATTAATGTACGAGCTATCAAATTTGCTATAGAATAATTAAAGCTAACCAAATTCCTTAGACGAAGAACAAGGCTAGCATTCCAGTTTTCAGGCACAGGCTTTATATAATTTAAATACTGTCAGACTACAGCAAAAACTAAATACAGAACCATAAATAAAAGGCAAATTATTTCCGCACATTAGTTGGCTACATTGCACTGCTTATTTTGCTACATAGCCTAAACAACCAGCCTACAATACAGTAACATTAAGCATCAGTCCTTACAATAGCAAGACCTTACACACCTACTAGGTAAATACTACAGCGAAATTTAACAAGCTACATTTTATTGTAATAACACATGCCAGGTACATGTAACCAAACAACCAGTTACCTTGAGACACCTACATAGGTCCAAGTAAAAATTCAAATAGGACAAGATAACCTCGTCGATAGACTACTATAGCACCAAAGCCATCAATAATGGACTGATCTTCATAAAACAGATTAACACCATTTCTTACCGAGCAAGCAGTTATTACATTCCTTTCTCGAGCAATGTGAAGCTCAGCACACCATTGTTTAAGTCTATGTCGAATCAATACGACAGTACATGGTTTCATCTCTTTCAAATAAGTTCTAGCGAATAATGAAGGAACAACCTACACAAAATAACATTTTGTAAGAATTTTGACACAATCATTCATGACAATCAAAAGAAAACAAAAGGGAGGGAAAAGAAAAGAACTATGAAACAATTAATCTAGATAGAAAGTCAAATATACTAGAGTTCCTTCATTGATATAAGGTGACCGAAATATATGCTTGAAAGAAGGTGTAGAACACTTCTGCTGCATTATAGATAGATGAACATTGATGCAAGTCTAAGCATGGAGAACTTCGAAGATTTGCTTATCACGCATCAAGATAGTTTATCCCTAAACATTGATTCAAGCCAAGAATTGCATGGAAACTTTCTTGGATATCAAAGCAAAGCCACGGTTTGCTTAGTGGTTTTTCTTGGAGTCTAGTTCACTTTCTTGAACTTTCTTGAATTTTCTTTACTTAGATTTTGCTTACAAGTTTTTACCTTTCACTTGAAAGGGTTTTTCTTGGTTCAAGCATTAGGATCTTTAATCTTTATTTAGTTCTTTAAATTTTATTTATTTATTTAGTTGCTTTAAAAATCAGTTAGTTAGCAAAATAAATCAGTTTAGGCGTGTGCTTGTTCTCCAAGGAGTTTGGTGTATGCTTGTGCGCCAAGGTGCTTGCTCTTCAAGCAAGTTAGAATTCTAGTTTAATTAGGATTGAATTAGGAACTTGTCCTAATCTTCCTAGGTAAACTAAGTCTTATAAATAGGGCTGTAAAACACACGAATAAACATAGATTAATATTCAGATTTATTTCTTAAGTTGCATACTTGAGTTTTGGTTGATTGCGATCAATTGCTGTTTTGCTTGTTTTAGTTAAAACATTCGTTTGGATTGATTAATTAGGTGGATTCTTAATTGATTAATCTTAGTTTTTGTTTAATTCTTGGTGGATTTCCTGTATAGAATTAGACTTAAACATATCCCTTGTGTTTTGTTGATTTTCGGATCAATAATTCACATCATCTTTGGTATCAGAGCCAGATTACGCAACTTCGGTAAAAATTAAACTGGGAACAATTGGCTGGGAATTTTTACGTGATTCTTTTTGCATTAAACTCTAAAAACGTCCAGCTATCACCATATAAAATTTCATAATTTTTAGTTGAGTAACGCGTTCTACACAGCCTCAAACATTTGGTGTTTGTGCACTGATTTGCGGATGGGAGTCCGGTTTTTGTGTTGCCTAGTTTTCCTTCAAGATTCGATCTTTTAATCAAGATTTTTGCATGAAATGACTTGGTTTGTGTAGGAATCATGAGTGACGAGGAGGTTCCACAAGTTCCAAGGGGATTAACCTTAGAACAGGCTCAAAATCTTAGAAGAGACAGGCGAATTGACGAGTTGGCAGCAAGGATGGATGAGATATTAAAAAGGCTTGATACTCTTGCTGGAGATTCTTCAAGGAAAGGGAATTCTAACCCTAATTCTGGTTCAAGTGAGGAAGAAAAACCAAGGAGGAACCCAAGGAGGCCATGAAATAATTATTCTTCAAGTGATGAATCACCAAAGCCTAGGAGAAGAGATCGACCAAAGGATGATAATAGGAACCTTAGATTAGATCTTCCCGAATTCAATGGGAGTATGAATGAACCTGAAAAATACTTTGAGTGGATTAGAAGGGCCGAGACACTCTTTGATTACAAGGAGTATGATGAAAGGAAAAGATGCAAATTGGCTGAATTAAAACTGACCGGTTATGCTAGTCTTTGGTATGATAATCTAAAGAAGAAGAGGCATAAGGAGGGGCGTGCAAGAATCTCAACTTGGGAACAACTCAAGAAGCACATGAAAAAAAGGTTCGTACCTAGTGATTATATTCAAGATGTTTATCTTAAGATGCAACTTTTTAAACAAAATTCTATGACTGTTGAGAATTATATTGGTGAATTTGAAAAGTTATGCATGCTATGTGGCTTAGAAGAGATTGTTGAGCATAAGATTGCTAGATTTATTTCGGGGTTGAATGATAATATTGCTGAAAAAGTTGAATTGCAACAATATTGGTCCTTTGAGGATGTTTGCAAGGTAGCTTTGAAAGTTGAAAAACAGATAAAGGGGAAGAAAGGGACGTACACTAAGCCCTTTGTAAAAGGTTTCACTAAACCTTTTGAGAAGAACAGCTTGGAGAAAAGTGGTTCTAGTTCGAACTACAAGGAGACTAAATCAAAATTTGAAGCTCCTAAAAAGCTTGTTGAAGATAGGAAGTGCTTCAAGTGTGGTAGTGTTGGTCACATTGCAACTAATTGTCCATCAAAAAGAGTAATGACTGCTCAAGAGTGGGAACAAGAACAAGCTAAGTGTGAGCAGGGTAGTGACTATGAAGAAAAGAACGAAGAGGAAAACTTTGAAGAAGAGGAGGGGCATATTGACGAAATTGATCCTGAGACTCATGGTCAAAGTTTGGTTCTAAAAAGGGCGCTACACTCTAAAACCGTACCTATGGAAAACAATCAAAGGGAGAAAATCTTTCTTACAAGGTGCAAGGTAGAAGATAGGTTGTGTGACATGATCATAGACACGGGGAGTTGCACTAATGTGGTATCTACTACTTTGGTAGACAAATTGAAGTGGCCAACTACTGAACATCCAAGCCCTTATAAGCTTCATTGGCTTAATAATTCGAGTGATGTTAAGGTAACTAAACAAGCCTTAATCTCCTTTTCAATTGGTAAATTTCATGATAAAGTTTTGTGTGATGTTTGTCCTATGGATGCTTGTCATATACTATTAGGCCGTCCTTGGCAATATGATAGATTTGTGAAGTTTGATGGAAGGACTAATGTGTATGTTGTGAGAAAAGGAGAAAAAGAGAGACCGGTTGCTTTAAAACCTTTGATAAGCAACAAGTCTTCTAATGTTACCTCTAATTCGAAGAGTTCTTATTTGATTAGTGAGAGGGAATTAGAAAAAGAGATTTGCAGCAACAATGTGGTATATATACTTGTTTCTAGTGAGATTCGAATTGATCAAGATAAACAAGCAAAGAGGCCGTATGAATTGGAATCTGTTTTAGAAGAATTCAAGGATGTCTTTCCTAAGGAATTACCTCCGGGACTACCTCCTATTCGTGGGATAGAGCATCAAATTGACTTGATTCCGGGAGCACCATTACCTAATAAGGCAGCCTATAGAAGTAATCCGGAAGAAACAAAGGAGATGCAAAGGCAAATTGAAGAGCTTATGGCTAGAGGATACGTGAGGGAAAGTATGAGCCCTTGTGCCATGCCTACTTTACTTGTCCCAAAGAAAGATGGGAGTTGGCGCATGTGTATTGATAGTAGGAGTGTGAATAACATCACTATCAAATACCGATTTCCTATTCCGAGGTTAGATGATCTACTTGATGAACTACATGGTTCAAAGTTGTTTTCTAAGATTGATCTTATGAGTGGTTATCATCAAATTCGAATGAGAGAAGGAGATGAGTGGAATACAACATTCAAGACTAAGTTAGGGTTGTATGAATGGTTGGTGATGCCGTTTGGACTCACTAATGCACCTAGCACTTTCATGAGGTTGATGCATGAGGTACTTAAACCTTTCCTTGGCAAGTTTGTTGTTGTTTATTTAGATGATATTATGATATACTCTAAAAATTTGCATGATCATCTAAATCATCTAACAAGTGTGTTTGAAGTGTTAAGAGAGAAGAAACTCTATGCTAAGCTTGAAAAATGCTACTTCTTAGTGCCTAGTGTTACTTTTCTTGGTTATGTTGTATCAAAAGATGGAGTTTCAGTTGATCATTCGAAAGTAGAGGCTATTAAAACTTGGCCTATTCCTACTAATATGAGTGAAGTAAGGTCTTTTCATGGTCTAGCTTCATTCTATAGAAGATTTGTCAAGAATAAGTTGATGCCTAGAAGTGAAGGTCCTTTCAAGATTATTGAGAAGATCAATGACAATGCTTATAAGTTAGAACTTCCGGGAGAATATGGAGTTAGTGCTACATTCAATGTTGGCGATTTGGCTAAGTATATTCCTGATGAAGAACTTCGAGATTTGAGGACAAATTCTTTCGAAGAAGAGGAGGATGATGCAAGTCTAAGCATGGAGAACTTCGAAGATTTGCTTATCATGCATCAAGATAGTTTATCCCTAAACATTGATTCAAGCCAAGCATTGCATGGAAACTTTCTTGGATATCAAAGCAAAGCCACGGTTTGCTTAGTGGTTTTTCTTGGAGTCTAGTTCACTTTCTTGAACTTTCTTGAATTTTCTTTACTTAGATTTTGCTTACAAGTTTTTACCTTTCACTTGAAAGGGTTTTTCTTTGTTCAAGCATTAGGATCTTTAATCTTTATTTAGTTCTTTAAATTTTATTTATTTATTTAGTTGCTTTAAAAATCAGTTAGTTAGCAAAATAAATCAGTTTAGGCGTGTGCTTGTTCTCCAAGGAGTTTGGTGTATGCTTGTGCGCCAAGGTGCTTGCTCTTCAAGCAAGTTAGAATTCTAGTTTAATTAGGATTGAATTAGGAACTTGTCCTAATCTTCCTAGGTAAACTAAGTCTTATAAATAGGGCTGTAAAACACACGAATAAACATAGATTAATATTCAGATTTATTTCTTAAGTTGCATACTTGAGTTTTGGTTGATTGCGATCAATTGCTGTTTTGCTTGTTTTAGTTAAAACATTCGTTTGGATTGATTAATTAGGTGGATTCTTAATTGATTAATCTTAGTTTTTGTTTAATTCTTGGTGGATTTCCTGTATAGAATTAGACTTAAACATATCCCTTGTGTTTTGTTGATTTTCGGATCAATAATTCACATCAAACATCAAGTTCTAAGTTAGTTAATGCAGGTCTCCTTTCTAGGTTAGCACCCCTTGGTATTATGGCATTGAGATAGGTCTTTTCTTCACCATGAAAGGCAAATATTCGCGTATGAAATATGCCATAACCTTTGAAATACATTATTAATGTATCTCCAACCTCAATATCATTATCTGATATAAATTTCCTCCACCCTTCTTTAATATATATACGCCTAATACCACTCACATTACAAGATTTCTTAATGGTGACATTCCATGAAAGTCCATCAGCACCCCGAAAAACCTTGAATTCTCCACATTGATTTGCTAAGATGTGGTAGAAATTTGGAGGGATTTCCTGAACATAAATACAAAGGCAGTTAACGAAGAAACATTCAGAAATTTTTAATAAAACAACTTAGTAAGCTAAACAACAATGAACACCACATACAGCAGAAGACTGATGCTTTTCCTCAATCCTGATTACCCATTTCATCACAAAATTTTCATCAGTCTGACAAAATAAATGTACTTACGATTAGATTATGCCTGATGCATTAATTGAACAAATTGCTTTACTACTTAACTTAATACACATACCATTATCTGAACTGCAACTATATCTACAACCATGCATACTGCACTTTACAATAAATATAGGCCACTATATATAGAAACTGAGATACAGTATTAAATTATAAAATAGTTATAGACTCCACAATAGTTGTGATCATGTGAACTTTTTTATACATCAAGTAAGCTAAGACTATATCGAACTATAGATTCTTAATCATTGTAAAAGTGCACTGGCATTAAGATTCAACAAAACGTCTTAATAAATGCAGGCATCTTTCCCTATTTTCAGATATAACCATCAACTACTCTGAGGTTGCTCCATACTGATTGCATTGTAAGGTCAAATCTGGACTCATAATAGCAATCAAGCCTTAATAATTCACACTTGCTAAAATACAGGATTCTTGCTAATGCATAAACACAAATATTTGATTCCCTAACAAGTCATATAATCAAATGAGTACTACTTAGACAAATCATTGACAACACAGATTCAACTATTATAGATTCCCTCTGCTACACTTGAATTTAGAATACACAACTATTCTTATTATAGATAACGATATTAGCAATAAAGATAGACATGATATTAATAAAATTTAGAGAGTCGATTCAAGGCTGTAACGGTTTAGTTTTCTGTCAAACTTTGTATTAAAATTGCTACTACTTCAACTCATATTTAGAAATACCTCATGTGGTAATTTGTTATACCCCTAGAATTAAACTCAGTAAAGAAGAAAAAAGAGTAAGGAGATGAGCAGGATACAGATACGTTTAAAAGTAAAGTATGCTTTTTAGAATCCCTTGCCTTTATAGTATGCTATCAAAAGATCATTTTTCAAATAGCATTATTACAGAAAAATTATTAAAATAAGTAATTACATGACTTCTACATTGCAGTAACATATGAGGCACAAATACAGCCAATTAGCTCTATACAAAATAAAGGAAAGCGCAAAACTAATACTTCTAAATAACAATCAACCATTATTATTTATATATAATAGTTTCACTCATTACAAAATTACAACTTCTTATACTACCTTCATACTAACATGCACTAGATCTTTCTACCTAAATAGTTAGCCATCCAAAAGATCACCGCAAATTAAACCCCCACAACAAAGCAAAATGAACCTCATTGACCAAATTCCCCAACTATGACTTTCCCTTACGGACTCCTCATTTTATACATCTCGGAATCTTCACTTGTTTCCTGATTTTGTTCATAATAACCCTCAGAATCAGAATCATACCAGCTATCATCCTCATTACCGGAGAAATCCCTAGAATCAGAACCATTGTCCGATTGAAAAAGTACATCCGATAACGAGGCATTCCCTTTTCTAGGCTCCGTATCTGAATCAGAATTCAAGTTGCTCTCAGAATGTTCATCGGTCTCATCATCTTCCTCAGTCTCCTCGAACTCATCTTCACCATGAATTTCAGCTTTTTCTTGCTCACCATCAGATTGAACAGAAATGAATTTTCGCCTACACTCATCACTTTCAACCTCTCGCTTTCTTTTCTTTTTCTGTTCCCCTTCACCTATTTTCTGCTCTATCTTCGACTTCCCCTGTCGCAATACTTCCAAATGACTGTTCATCTGTTTGTAACATCAGTAAAATACAAAAGAAAGCTTGAAATATTCTCCTCCTGAGATTTGCTAACATTGGGCTTCCAGACAAGTGGTGAGAAAACGTTCCCAGAAGTAGCAGTACTATCAGTACTCCCCATTTCAATCACATGGTGTCCTCTTTATGCTTAGAAGAAAGCCCTTAAAAAAACACAAAGGAAGAAAGACAGAGGATAACAGGGAAAGATACAACCAAAAAGAGAAAATCTTATAAAAGATTTGACTAATCAAGCCCAATATCATCATTATAATGTACTTTTGCAATAAATAAATCAAAAAACTTCCAAAGTACAATATAACTTTACAGATTCTTCACTTGAAAACGTCACTATATATGTACTACATACTTCTAAACAATATGAAAATAGCTTCTTTTTTTTTTCATAACTCCTTTTATGCATGATATTTATACACACGTGTGTCGGCTCCGATTTATTATTATTTTTTTTCTTGATTTTTGTTTTAACACCGATTTTTTAAAAAAAATACACTGCGATCATACTATGTCTATTGCTTTACATTGTATATACAACGCGGTGTTTTTACAACACAAATAAATCGCATGTAAAATACCTTCTAATAAACAGTTTTTAAAATATACTCTATATTAGTCTTCACTATTTTATTACAAAACCGCAACGTAATAACGCATACTACATAGACCATATGGATTCGCGAAAATTACTTATCTTGCCGTCGAGGGGGCACGCGCGTAGCGTGTGCACCAACGACTAGTTATTATAAAAAGGCAAGAAAAACACTGAATTTGTCAATCTGATTGACTAGGGCAAGCCCAACTTAAAAACTGGCACCCTCCTTGATGTTGCTATTTCATGCAAATCCTCCAATAAAATGACACGAAAATCCTTAAACATCGCCTTAGAGATGATAACCAAAGTGTTTGCCCTATGAAAATTCAAAGTAAAACTTAACAAAACGTCAAAATTTAAATGAAAATGAATACTCCCTCCGTGTTTTTTTTTAAGTGTTACACTTTTCATTTCCGGCCTTATTTTTTTATGTGTTACACTTCCTTTTTTTGGCAAAAATCTACATTAAAATATTATAGCTCTGTCCCCACTCAAACTCACTACTACTTTTTTTTTATTATATCTTTCCTCTCACATTCATTAATTTCCAATAAAATATTAACCCTACTATCTTCATTTTACAATTTTTTAATACTCCAACTATCCCACTTACCTCTTATTTTATTTACCTAAATCTATATGCCGGTCAAACTTAACTTTAAGACGGAGGGAGTATTAATTGTTGATATTATTTAGATCTGATGGTTATTTTTGATTTAAAACGCCCCTGGTTTTAAATAATCGTGTCATTAATTTTCCTTAATGTTATCAATTACTCCGTATATCTTCTTACTTAAGGTGCTTTGAAAAATTAACTTTTAAAGCTGCACTTCTCTCTCTCCTCCATTGAAGTAAACTCCAATTCCTCTACTGAAGCGGTTACCGAGTTTTATCTCCATTATCGAAGCAGCTATTGAAGTAAGTTTCTTTTAAATATCGATTATCAGTTTGAAAATCTAATTTATTAATATCAATTCAATTGTTAGTATAGTCTATTTAATCAATTCAATTGTTAGGGTTCAAAGTTGGATTATTCAACTAAAATTACTTCTTGATTTTTGCAGCTTGACAATGGGAACATATCTTAGTAAACCTAAAACTGAGAAGGTGTCTGAAGATGGTGAAAATCATAGAGTCAAATATGGGTTGTCATCCATGCAAGGGTGGCGTTCATCTATGGAAGATGCGGTAAGTTCAAATTATGGCCTTTAAACTATCAAAATTACCTATTACTTTCGTCTCCATTTCAAATTATTCGCAACGATTTTATTTGGCATGAAGTGTGAGTTGAAAATTTTTAATCGGTGCAAATAATTTGAAATGGAGGCTTTTTTTATGGCCTGTATATTTATATGAAAACACTTAATTATTTGCAACGATTTGACATAAAGTGTGAGTTGAAAATGTCTAATCGTTGCAAATAATTTGAAGGATAATTTTTTTTATGGATTGTATATTTATATGAGAACACTTGTTCTTTTGTTTATTTTTTTTTTTATCATGGTTTGGTGTAGGGATAATACATATTTTTGGTATATGAACTAGAATGAGAAAGTGAAACCTTTTACCGTAATTTGATTAGGAAAAAAAACAATTGAGTAGAATTTTTTCGCCGAGCAAGTTTATGGATGCCTGTAGTAGGGGTGGAGAGCATTAAGGAACAAGTTGAATGCTGGCTGTATTATCTGCTTTCATCAAAAAGCTAGGTTTAATAATGACTTGGATCTTCTCTTCAGGACCAGAATGCACTTTGTTCTATTTCATTTGTCCACAATAAAATTATAGCTCTAAAAATCGGGCTAAGTTGCATTAAGAAGAGATATTTGTTGAGAATAGCTGGTAGGAATCCTAATGGATGCTGCTGAAGATGACTATCCTTTCTGAGAAAGGCTCCAATTTGACTAAATATATAACTGTTTAATGAAAGAAGCTCAATTTCGCAGCAATTAGCTTGAAAATTTATTTCATATTATTAAGGGCGGGTGATATCTGAAATGTGTATTGAAATCATCTAGCAGGCGCATAGGCGCATGTAGATGTTGGTGGGTGTTGTTTATCTTTCACTCTCTTTCTACTATCCAATGATTGGTTTACCAAGGACAAAGTCTGTGAGCTTGTAAAGGTTAAAGGAGGCTAATGACTTATTGAGTTGGTTTGTGCTAATCCTTGCTAAACTTTACTTTGGCATGTATCACCTTTGGTCTAATTCTAAATTGGTGCACCCTGGATCGAGTATATATGGCTGGGAGAGTTGGATCTGCAAGATATTTAAGAACTTGCTGTCTCTAAATTTTTTAAAGTGCTGAGAAAGTTATGTAGTTAACTTCTCACCATCAACTCAAAAAATGAAAAAATTGCTCTGAAGAATTACCGCTACTACCTATTCTTCTTCTTCTTTTTTTTTTTTATTTTTTTTTTATTTATTTTACTTTATATTTTATTTTATTTAAAATCCAGTGTATGAGTAATATGTTTTACTTGTCTACAGCATGCAGCTCTTCCAGATTTGGACAGTTCTACATCTTTCTTTGCTGTATATGATGGCCATGGAGGTAAACATTTATGTGTTTTTCCCATTACATACACACATCAGTGAATAATGTAGTAGACCGGACTTGGGGAAGGGCACTTTTGGTCATGTAAATTAGCTTGGAGAGGAAGGCCGTGAGAGAGGGAAAGGAAGTGATGACCGATGTATACCGAGGTGCTCAGTCTAGGACTAGGAGAGAGAATAAGCTGATAACTGGTTGGGTTTATTTTACTTTATGTTATTCTGTAGTTGGAGTGTCCAACCACTTGAAGCTCTGTGATTATAAACCCACTTGATTATATAATCACATCAGATAGCAATGTGCTTTCATTTTCCTTCTAAGCTCTCTTCTTCTTTCTCAATTCTACTGATCTGATGACAAAATACCTGGCATTACAGCTCAGCCTTCACATATATCTTGCCTTTTAATTAGTATTTAGTTGCTAATTTCCATTTTAATCACTCTTTGTTGTGGGAAAGTAAATTACTGGATTTCTACAAAATGGGGGCCTGGAATGTTTTGGACAAGATGGCTGAAAAGATCTGGTTTGATAATGGTCTTGGTTTAATCAGGCTGTAGAAATATTTACTTTGCATTGATAGTCATACTTGTTCGTAGGGTGATGGGGGTTGGTATTAGCTTTATGACACATTAAACGCCTAAACTGACTTGGATGATTATTGAAAGGCATGAATTGTTTTTAGATACACAAATTTCTGAAAATTTTCAACCAATTTTCTGCTTCAAGCATTTCACACCTTTCTTCACATTTATGAGTTGCTGTTTCTGGGATTCTTTCGAAGTTTTCATGTACGCTGAAACAGAGATGTAAGGAGTAGAGTATTTTGGTATTATAAAATTCTTTCGTCATGATTTTTAATCTCCCATGAATGCTGTTCTTTGTTTTTCCATTCTATGTCATAGCATTGATGAACAAATTTCTTTCTGTTTGACTAATAGAAGGGTTTATGGGGTGTCTCCTTGTGTGACGAGTCTTGAAGAAATGGGGAGGGTATGCCATACGTTCTTCGTTTGACTGGTTGATATTCCATTTACTCTATGCTCTCTCTCTCTCTCTCTCTCACTACGTGTTTATGAACGGTTGCACCTCTGAAAATCATTGGTTGTACTCAATTCAGTATGTTCAACCCTCCATCTCCTCTTATCTTCACCTTCTACATATTGTTTTAATGAAAATGTGTACTAAAGTTCAGGCTCTTTCATTTTGATCTTGGAATTTACAAAGTGCTTTGCTGGAGACTACAAATTATGGCAAGAGCACTGTTCTGCTTATCAGTTTTTCACACACAATTAAGAGTAAATGAAATAAGAAAACTAGTTTAACTGGTATATAACTGAGTTGATTATGACGCATTTACCAGCTATTTTATGGCAGGTGATTGAATCTTTATTTTATGCTTTATGGGCTTGCAAAACTTACTTAAGTTTTACATAGTTTCGACTATGGCATGCTTAGATATTCTGACAGTCTGAGACATTTGATTGCCAGCTTAATCTTCTTGGGGTGTTTCCTATCTGTTTCCTGATGCTACGTAATGTTTCTTGCGTTTCTGAGAGCAGGGATATTTGAAAGGAGAAAGTTTCTGTGCTTCATAGTGATTTATGCATATTGTGTATGCCTTATATATGGCTCAATATTTTTTTTTCCTTTTTAAAGTGTTTTTTTTTTTTTTTTGGTTTTGGTTTAATATACTCTATATTCTAGATTTTTAATGATCATTTATATTGAAAAAAGGAATATTAATTTAGGCTAGTTATTGTTGCTTCCTAAGGATTTTGGAACTGAGGTGCTGACAATTTTACTAATTTATTTGATTATTCTGATTCCACTTCACAAGTTAGCAGTCGATGCTTATGCTTGAGAATGTGAACTAATTAAGTTGTTTAAGTCTTAAGAGACAGCGACAGCTCAGGATTGGAGGAAATACGTGGACTGGGAAGTGAGAATATCTTTTTGATGGTCAACAAAATCATATTTTCTGTCTATTGAAGTGCTAGAATTTGTATTTGATTTTGTGAGAAAATCCCTACCTATGAGCTTGTTCTGTTCTGTCTACTGTGAACTTGAGGAGTGTATGGGAAATTGGATAAACGTGTTTAGTGAAGAAGGCCCCACCTTGTGTGTGGGTGGAGGTTCAAGGGTCAGATACTAGTTGAGAGATACATGACTACTCTTTCCATAAGTCATGAGTTTTTTTTTTTATTGATGTCCAGCTTAAGGAGAAACTTTGTAATATTTGTATGTCCTATGTTCCAGAGTATCTAGACAGTCACTGGTCTTGCACAATACCGAATTGCTTAGTACCTCTGTTCATGTATCAAATATGAGCTAGAGTAATGGATTGGAAAATTCTGTTCCTACCCATAATTGCACAGCATAACATCTTAGTTCCTCCAACGGATAGGGTGGGTGGTGTGACCTTTTGTAAAATAGGTTGATGACCATGAGCTGGCCATTCTTTAGAAGATGATTGTGAACTTTGGTTTGTGATGAGGAATAAGTCAAACCTTTGGCACATGTATATTCTGGGTAAGAAATTAGAGTAGAGATTAGAAAGTTTGAAGCTGACTAATAATTATGATGGAGGTGGTCTAAAGAAGGTTTTCTCAGTTTGAGTTTGTTTTTTTATTGCTGTTATGAATTGTGAGGATGTCTTGTCCTCTAACTTTACTTATCTTTTATCTTCAAGAAAAAAATTCCTCTCTAAAACCTGAAGGAAAATATGGCTGATGTTATTCCTTCCATAGTAAATTGTGGTGCTATACTTCTTCTTTGCTTCCCTATCTTTCTTCTTTCATAAGTGATATGGTCTGCTTCATATACTGAGGAGCTTGTAGGCCTGCTTTCTCCTCATATATGCTGTGACAACTCATTATGCGTGACAGAGTTTTACTTTCTTCACTTTTGTTCTCTCTCTCTCTCTCTCTCTCTCTCTCTCTCTCTCTCTCTCTCTCTCCTTTTTTATTGGTTGAAAGCTTTTGAAGTTTATCTTATAAATGGAACTTCAATTTGGAAGAGTGATGTAATGAACTGATTTTCTGAGTTTATATTTCTGATTTAATCATGCAACAAATAAGGATTAAAGCTTGGATATTGGTTGAAAATGGCAAGGATTACAAAAGATAGGTTTAATAGCTTGAGGCTATTAATCTCCAACAGTGAATTTAGCTCACAACTCTCCAACAATGGCTTTAGGCCATAACTCTCTCGAGGGTTCACACCAAATTTCTGCCTATCTTCGTTCTACCACTCTCTAATTATTTATACTACTTAGCTAAATTGTACAGCTTTAATTACTAACTTCACCACCCCTTTGTCACTATCCTAATATGCCAACTAGTAACTGCAGCCTTAAGTTGCTGTTGCTAGGTGTGGTTGTGCCTCACCACCTTGATTGAGATAGTGCTCAGAGGTCTCAGACCCTGTCCTTTTCTCTGCTGGCTGTTGTTTGTATAACCCACATGTGGCTTGCTCTGATTCTTTACAAGTGGCTTGCTGGTTCAGCTGTTAATTTAAAGATTTGTTAGTGTTTCTGTATTCTCATAGTACAGTAACCACTCTGTAGGAACTAGGGGAACTAGATAAACAATACTTCTAAATAATTCATGGAGGTTCTGCTTTCCCGTAGGCGTTTGTTACAAAGAGTGCAAAGTGTGAGAGCATGAGAAAGGAAAGGGGGGGGTGGGGGGGGGGGGGTGTGATGGGGTGGAGAAATTTTTTGAAGGCATCTGGAATTTGTTTCTATGAATTTTTTTCTTCTCACCTCATTTCCCTAGAAAAAAGGACAGCCTTTGCTGAAGATGGATGAAATTTATAGATAGGATGATAACAGTGAAAATCAACATTAAAGTTGCCCAAGACATACAAGAATATGACAAGTGAAAGACTTAGATGCTGCAATGCATTGGGTTTAGGGAAAGCGGTATTATTGGTAGGTGCATAATAAGTTTTTTGTTAGGATTAGCTTGAAAAGAAGGCAAGTGAGTAAGTTAGAGGGACAGTAGGGAACTGCTGTACTTCAAAAAAATGTTTTTATTTTAGAGTTTGCTTATGGTAATGTCCACTGTTTAGCAACTCGAAGCTCTGGGGTTCTGGTTCTCCTTGGTGATAATTTAATTGCTGCTTAAACAACCATATATCAATAATTTCCTAAATTCTCAATTTCTCATCTACTCAATTTCTTCATTTTATTCCCTGATTTTCCTATCTATTGAAAATGCCAATGACAATCAACGCATTTTCCTATGCTTTCTCTTTTTTGTTTTTTCCCATTTGTTTTTATTTTAAATCTTTTGCTTTACTTGTATTCTTTCAGCTTGTGCTTGAACCACTGTCAAGTACTGATAGATAACTTTTTTCACAATGCGTTGCAATTTAATTCTAAAGTCTGGGTTTCTCATTTGACAGGGAAAGCAGTTGCTAAGTTTTGTGCAAAGCTTCTTCACAAGGAGTTACTTAATGATGAATCGTACATGGAAGGTGATTTGGAAATAGCACTCCGTAGAGCTTTTCTCAGGTTATTTTCTTTTTCAAACAGGTCTGCATTGTATTCAACTCATTAGAAGGTTCATGTACTATAAAGATGGTTTTAGATTTTTATGTGTCAATTTGGAACTTGAAAGTTGACTGGAACATACCATGGTTGTACCGTTGTAGATAAGGCCTCTTACTTGAAAACTGTGTCTATTACATCTAGGGTAGTCTGTGTCGAAATTATCTCAAAGGAATATTTTATCTTGGCAGTGAAACCACCTATCCTATATTATGTTAAAGTTGACAAACCTGATTAAAGTTTGGTTTTATTGAATCTGCTCAGTCACTCATCAAATCCCTAAATATCGTTTGCTTCCTCTTGCCCGAAAAGGTGTTGAAGTGGGCCAACCTTCTCATATTCATTCTCTCTGTTTCTCATGGTTGTCAAGTGAGTCCAGGTCCTCATCAATACTCTCTTCCTTTTAGGTGGAGTGTTTGGTTCACAAATTTTAGGAATGAGGTATGAGTTTAGGCAGTCTAAATCCATACCGTGTTTGGTTGATAAATTTAAGAATTTTAAACTATACCTCAAATCCTACACCGTGTGTTTAGTTGATAATTTTGAGAATTTTTAAACCTTTACCTCCTTTTGGAATTGAATGGAATGAAATAGAATCCATTCCAATGTTTGTTTGTGCATTTTTTGCCATAGAGTCTCATACTAACGGTATCTGACTCTATTTTAAAACCCTGCAATCTCATACCCATCTCCACCCCAAAGACTCTAAAGGTATTGCATTCTAAATACCAACTCTAACTAGATACAAATCCATTTCAATTTCACACCAAACAAGTATAGCAAGGTAATGGGGTTCTTAATCCATTTCATTCCAATTTATTGAACCAAACGACCCCTAAGATATGGGATTGAGAAACCAAACCTAGGGCAGAGGTAAGGTTGGTTCATATCAATACTTTCGGTATAAAAAACTTCATTCCAATACCAAACATATGCTATTAAGAATCAAATACCAGTACCAAACCCATATCATCTTGATTTCGTTCCTAATTTCAACCCCATACCCTCAGATGGAATTGTTGAGCTAGTTTATGAGTTTCACTTGTGGGTTGTGCTAAAGTACTTATCCGTTATAGTTTTTTTTTTTTTTTTTTTTTTTTTTTTTTTTTTTTTTTTTTTTTTTTTTTTTTTTCAATAGGCATTTTCCTTATAATTGCCTTTCTATCTGTCTTTATATTGATTTTGGACTTGTGATAATGTCTGAAATTCTTTGCCAACTCTAAAAGCTGGTTTATATCAATGCCAACCTGCTTCATAGTTTCTAGAATTGCCTTTTTCCATTTCCGTCTTTGCTTTGTGCTACCTAATTGGTAAGTCAAGATTGATCCAATGGACAATTGGACATACAGAAATTTTGGGCTCTTATTTTCATTACATTGTTACAAAGGACATATTTGATGTAGTCACTTCTACTTTGGATTTGAAGATTTAATGGATTAGTGATTCGTTTGAAAAGATGTGGTTCTAAAACATTTCTATTGTATGAATTGAACCCATATATTTTATGATTAATTAAATTTCCCCTCTCAAATTTTGTTGATTAGGCAACATTAATTGCTATTTGTTATTAGGTGCAAGCTTACCAGAGATAGGTTGACACTCTGACAGATAGTGTCCATGGTCATCTTTCACGACATTCAATGATGTTGATCTTAACAAGTGAAGCACCTTGTTTTCTCTTTGATGATTATGCCCATCATATGTGTATTTAGGACTGTTTATTAGCTCTTTTACTCTGTACTTTGAAAGACTATTCTATATAATATATTCCCTCCGTGCTTTAATAAGTCTTACAGTTTGACCAAACACGCATGCCGAGATACTACTTTGACCATCAATTGATCTAATTATATGTAAATAAAATCATAGTAAATTTTATAATATGAAAATATACATTATAACGAATCTGATAATATATAATACAATAACATTTGTTTTTTTATATATTGGTAAATTAATCAAGTCAAACCCATTATGGGATCAGTAAAAAAAGTCAAACTGTAACACTTATTAAAACACGGAGGGAGTAGTATACTTTCTATGTTCTTTAAATTTTGCAATGTTTTACATTGTGATTGAAATGTAAGGAAAGAGTATGTGGGGTCGAGTAGATTCATCTGGGTATATACTTTCACAATGTCAACATTTTATAATTATAATTGAGTTTAAGACTATGCTTTGGGAAGCTTATTTCTCTCCATTTTTTTTTTGTTCGGTTCATTCCATTTTAGTATGTTATTTTTTATTCCATAATTGTGGCATACATCCTCATTCTCTCTCTTACTTTATTCACCATTTTCTTACACAAACCTTTTTTTTTTTACCTTCTCTCTCTGACTTTACCCTACTTTATCACACCTTCATGTTCAATCAATGAAAGCCTTAATCCCATAAGCGGGCGGCTACATGAACCAAAAGTGATTATTCCATGTAGATCACACCCTCGTGTTCAATATTTCCTTAAATTGCATATTGTGTAGAACATTAAAGAACAACCGAGGATGTTAAGACACGAACAAATATGGCTCATTTTTTGCTCACTTTGCAGAATGGATGAAATGATGCGTACAAACAAAAAATGGAGAGAATTAATTTGGGAGGATAGAGAAAAAAATGATGGGATTGATGATGAATTGTTTCTCATGAGTGGTGAAAATGAGGCTGAAACTGATGCGGTATCAAATGAGGTAAGTACATTGTTTTGGACAAACTAGAACATGGCCTTTTTTCTATCAGATTCAACTTGACCAATATATGATGCTATGAGTTGGCACGTATTTTTGCTTGTCAACTGTTGCTTATTGGTGGATTGATAGCTTCTTTTCTGCGGCTAGTAAAACTTAAATGCCATCGATGTTTCTTATAAAGGTAAAGCTTGCTTTTCTGTGATGATCAACAATTATTTGTTTTAATTAGTTATATCTTTTATGCTTATTACTTTATGTAGAACCATCATTTGATGTCCCCTCTTCTATTTGTTTATTTTTATGAACATGATTTTGGTTCTTTGACTCCCATTTTCTTTGATATACGACCAGGAGTCTGATTCTGATTTGGAGGAACCAACATCTGGTTGCACGGCATGTGCTTTAATAATCCAAGATGACAAGTTAGTCGTTGCTAATGCTGGTGACTCTCGTTGTGTGATGTCTAAGTGTGGTCAAGTAATCCTCTCTCTTCCCCTCCTCTTTCTCTTACTATGCCCTTCCCCGCTTTACCCCTCACCCAGTGTAGCAATTAAAAGAGTAGATATGTTTCTTTGCCATACATGCTGTATTTGTGATATTTGCATGCCTTCCAAAAAAAAAAAAGAGATCACCATTCAAAATTGTTAGTGGGTCAAGATTAGGTCAAGATCAAGGTCAGGGTCAGGGTGTAATGGTTTTTTCCAGTTGTAAAAGGTCATTAGTGGGTCATGTTAAACGATGAATTGTTTATTTTGATAAGAAAATTATAATGTAGTAATGGTTAAAAAATCTATGTATGTATAGAATATATGAAGTATCACTTAAATTTACTTACAGTATGATTAATACGAGCAGTCTGAATTTGAGTATTATTTAGTAAATTCGAGTGACTACTTTAGGTTTCATTTTATAAAAAAGAAGATGGTTAAACCCAGTTGTTACTCTCAAGGAAGGTTATTATAGAGGCTGAGAGAAACTAAAGGGCAACTAAGGAGCTGCTTCCAAATTATGGTGAGCTTAGACTTATATTATCCAATAATCAAAGTGGATGGAATCCAATATTACCTTATAATTGTCTTAAGTAAATCACCTAAGGAAAATTTTAAGCACAGAGGGGAGAGAGAGAGAGAGAGAGAGAGAGAGAGAGAGAGAGAGAGTACACTGAAGAGGCACAAATGTATGCTACCACAAAAGAGAGAGAAAAGAAAAGAGAACATTCGACCCTATTTGAGTTTGTTGATATGTCCGCGACAATATTTAATATAATTTGGTGGTCACTAAAACCCTATAATGACCCTATTATGCCTCTGTTTCATGAAGAGTAGAAGGGTGAAAACCATTAATGTTGCCTGCGCCCGACCCTTTTTTTCTATTGACAACCCTGTCCTATATAACCTCTTCTAAGCAATTTTTTTCCCGGGGAAAAGATTGGGGAAATGACAAGGTATACTAGGTTCATTGCATAAAATGTCATGCATATTTGAGATGAATGGCACGTCTTGTTGTTCCTTTTTTATAATAGGAATGTCCATCATTACTTATATGCTCCGCTAAGGATGTAAGATAATCATCCCAGTAACTAGTTTTTTCTGCATCTACGATGCTGATCTTTTTGTACAGGCTTATGAATTATCCAAGGATCACAAACCTGAACTTGAGGCTGAGCAAGATAGGATCCTGAAAGCTGGTGGATTTATCCATGGTGGACGGATAAATGGATCCTTAAACTTGACAAGAGCCATTGGTGATATACCTGTTGGAGCTATTTGTCCATTAGAAAGCTGTCAGTGTTTTTATTGCTTTCCTCGCCTCTTGGGGCATTCAAAATAAAACCTATTGTGTGCAGGAGACATGGAATTCAAGCGTAACAATGTATTGCCAGCTGAAGAGCAAATAGTTACTGCAAATCCTGACGTAAACACTGTATGTACAATGTTGCATGGACACATCTATTAGATTGTATATAGTATAAATGTTGCATGTAGTTTTGCAGCAGAGGAATCTAGAGTTCTTCTGTCTAGAAAACTGTTGCCATGGACAATTTTTTATTGCAATTGTGGGTTTGTGGCTCACTTCTTGTGACCTGTTATGTTTCACCTACTGTAAAATGACAATTTATCAATTGTCACCACTTATGTAATCATTATTATCCCTCTTCAGGTTGATCTTTCAGAAGATATAGAGTTCATTGTGATCGCATGTGATGGAATTTGGTATGCCTTTTGCTTGATCTATTGCAGTAACAATCACTTTTTGCAGAAGTTAGCTTTGTTGGTTCTATTAGTTAATTGAACTTGATATATTCTTTTTTTGATAAATTTGAAAAGTTATCCATGCACATGAAATTCTTAAATGTGATATTCTGTTCAGTGCCCAGTTAATAGGATTATTTTTTTTGAATAATTCTGATCCTAAAGTAACCAACAATTGTGAGTAGCTTACAATTATAGAGTTTATTGTGCTCAACTGCTCACATGCATGTTGGAATTTGGTATTCCTTGTGCATGATTTCTTGCAGGCCTTAACTATTACTCTTTGCAAAAGTTGAAATAATTGGCTCTTCTATTAGTTGATTTAACTTTATATATTCTCGTTTTGATAACTTTGAAAAATTACCCATGCAAATGAAATTCTGAAACTTGACTTTCTGTTTAGTGCTCAGTTAATAGATTTTTTGTTTTTTTAACCTAAAGTAGCCAGCAATTAGGGTAGCTGACAATCTTCTTTATTTGTATCTTCTTGGATGCACATGCAAATGGTGTATGTTTTGTCAAATGTCTGGATATACTGGGTTGTAGCAAAATTTCTCTTTAAAACAGCAGCTATGATGACTTTGAATGATATCATAGATAAATTTTATTTTAATTTTATGTAGTTTATTATTTCATGGTTTTGCTGCTGCTTCTCTCTCTCTCTTTTTCTTTTTTTTCTATTTTTTGTGTGTGTGTGTGTGTGTGTGTGTGTTGATTTATTGTCTTATTTTATTGCTCAGGGACTGCATGTCAAGCCAAGAAGTAGTAGACTTTGTACATCAACAATTGAAATCGGTAACTCTTAATTTACTCTCTTACAATAATGTCTTATCTGACTTGTCCTAGTATTTTAACTGCAAGTGCTTGTAACACTGCAGCAAACTAAACTTTCTGTCATAAGTGAACGGGTATTGGACAAATGCTTGGCGCCTTCTGTTGGTGGTGAAGGTTGTGATAATATGACCATTATTTTGGTTCAGTTGAAGAAATCTGCAACCTCCAGTTCCGGTGTTGAGACTGAACATCCTTTTTCTGATAAGTTACATGTAAAAAGTTGAAAATTTTCTTTTCATAAAATGATACACCAGATTTTCTTTTCCATTGACTATGTACTCTGTACATAAAAGTATAGTGTATGCTTTTTTGTTCATGTTTTTGGTGTCAAACAAATTGTGGAAGGGTTGCTAATTGAAGATGCAGTGTAAGCAGAAATACCGTTAACATCTCAGGTGAATTCACTTAGTTGAAATAGTTTATACTACATACAATGTTACTATCACACTGTACTTCCAACTACGTGTATTTGTTCAATTTATTTTTGTTCTTTTTGAAATGGGATGTGTTTTTATCACTTTTATGACAATGTTGTTCAAAGCTATTTTTATTTTGACATTTTTGAAGAAAAATGTACACAATTGTTAATGGTCTCATAAAAAACACACAAGGGAATGTTTCAAAAATAGCTAATGTTTTCCTATCTCAAAAAAACCAAAAGCCAAAAGTACCAAAACACAAAAAGGACAAAATTGCGTATGAAATGAAAAATAAATGCAATAGAGAAAATCAGGCATTCTCTTTAGGGATGGCAATGGATCGGAGATGGGTCGAATGATGCTTCACCCGCCTCCATCCACCAACAATTCATCTGTCACTCAATCCATGCATCACCTAATTTACCTACATCCACATTCGATCCATCCATCATACATGGATGAATCAAGTGGATCGGATGACAAGTCAGGTGAAATAAAAAAATAAAAATACAATTTTGCACTTTCATAAATAAAATAAAGATTTGACAAAAAAAAAGTGATTAATTAATTAAAACCATACATTGTTCTAATGCCTTTTCCTTTTTACTTTTTTTTTTTTTTTTATCAATTCCTAACATTACAAGTAGACATTACATTATTAAAAAGATGTTTATATATATAAATTTAATGGGTGGATGGGTGGGTCAGGTTATGGGTTGGATGTCTCATCACCCAACTCTGACCCATTCCATTACCTGGCTCATCCATATATCACCTGCTTAAATTCGGATTTTCATCCATATAAGTAATGAACTAATGACTATGGAGTATTATATATCAATACATGTCATTAGTTCATTCCTTATCATCTCACTATTATAGGTATGATAAGTCATTGATAAATCAAAATTTATTTGGCTTAAAGATTAAAAATAAACAAGAACTAGTCTTATTAGAAAACTAATATTCGGTAAGTGCTAATGACATTATATGAAAAATGACACATGAACCAATAACTTAATATTGACCCAATAATAAGGTAAATAACTCAATAATTACTCTAGTTTAGAAATGACCCTATTTCTTGAATATAAAAAATATATGGTTAGTTCAACCCAAATTTAGCCTACATGAAAAATAATCTAAATTAGAATTGACCAAATACGTACGGAATCAATGTTATCCTATTCCAATTGAACCGAATTCAATCGAACCAGAATCAATTCGACCCAAAATTATCCAACCTTAAATTAACCAGTTCAAACTTGTTTTAAACCCGATACAAATTTATCCGAATCGAATATAAATGGATCTCGAACCGAGGCTGGGTAACCTTAGCCTGAACATGACCTACTCGAATCTATCGACATGTCGTGGGTCAACCCTTACTCCATCCTATTACCTAATTTGACATCCCTTACTCCATCATATTGAAGTTTATTCTTGTAACACTAAAAATTTGTGCCTGGGCTAATAAACTACTCACCCTGTCAAATAAATAAATAAATAAATAAATCATAGAGCTACATATTCTTAAATCTTACTAATAATTGGACAGAAAGAAGAAAGTAGTAATGGTTTAAATAAAATACTCCTATTTTAAATTACAAGATTTACAAAAGGAATATTCTGTTGTAATAATGAGAACAAAGTTAGATATAGCATGTGTTCACTGCTTAGCTACCTGAATTCTGATTAAGACCTGATCCCGAACAACTCGTCGGCCAGATTCAAAGAAGGAAAGTGTAGATGTACTTCTTCGTACTCTATTGAAAACAATAATGAGTACTCCGTTGTTGAGACTTGAGAATTAAAGAGTTAGATATCATGCCTGCATGGGCGGATCTAGGGGGGTCAATTGAAACCCCCCCGATATTTTGAAAAAAAATTATAAGTTTTGATTTTTTTTTTTTTTGAAAAAAAAATAAGGTTAAATTTTTTTTTGTGAAGTAAATAACCAAATATTTAAGTTGGTACATTGGTAAGGGAGTGACTAATAGCGTAGTGAGGTTCCTCTTAGATCGTGGGTTCAAATCTAATTGCCCTTATTTATTCTTTTTATTTATTTTTTTTTTCCCTTTCGATTTCTTCCGTTGTTCTTCCTGAGTTTGTCCATAGTAGGGTCAGTAATTTTAGGAGTAGTAGGTTGGTCCTTTTGTTAAGTTAGAGAGTCAAATGAATTTAGAAGTTAATGAGTTTATTTAGTGAGTTTAATCATGGCATTATACTTCCAGTTTTTTAGCTTATTATTTGTTGTTTGTTAGCCTACATATATGACTCTTGTATTTGGTGAATTAAGCATGAAGAAATATTATTTAGTTCCTTATTTTACTTGCTTCATACTTATCTAATATTATTATTATTTTTATCCTCTACTCCTCTTAATTCTTAAATCTTTATTTGTTTGTAAATTAATAATAATTAGATTAATTACTAATTTGTTTAATTAGTTTTGATATATTGTTGAATACTTGAATTATTGACAAATTGAATTTTAGAAACTTAGAATTTAAAATTTTTACTTAATCTTTTAATTGATAATTAGAAAAAAATTTCATGGTCAAATTTGTGTTTATTGGGGACTTGGGATTTTTGTTTTATGTGTAATATTGATTATTTGCAATAGAATTATAGATTTATCATTTATAGAAGTACTAATGTATTAGCACGCTTTCAAAGTATAAAACTCGAAAAATGCTTTTGTAGGGTTTGTTTCGGGGTTTTTGTCCCTCGGGAGAGTTACAACACTGAAACTGGATTCAACTGAGGACGCCTGTACCTGCAAAGCAAACGGACCTCCGGATGGTTGGGGGTCCGCCTCCGAAGATTAAGTCAGCAAACGTTCGGAAATAAAACGTGCGGAAGTAAAGTTATCTGCTTGGATTCCAAGCTCAGGTAAAGTGAGATAAGTGACATATTGTTCGAATTGCGTGTCAAAAATTCTCTCTCTCTGTCCGTCATAAATGACATAATGTCCCTATTTATAGGGTCCTTTTGAGAAGTGTGCCTTCCTAGGATCTGGTGACCTAGGAATTAGGTCACGCCGTTTTGCGGCGCCTCGGGATTTGGGCCTTAGAAGGCCGCCATCCCAGGGCCAATGCCTTAGTGACACGTGTCACTGTGCCCAAAGGGTTTTGAAGCACTTTTTGTGTGACACGTGTCGCCACCTGAATGGTCCCTGCTGGACCTTCAGTCCACGTAGGACGGAGAAGAGTCCACCCTCCACGTGTCATCATTCCATAGGTCCAAATGGCACCTATACGGAGGACACGTGGCACTTTCTGATTGGGCCACCTGGCCGGGTATAAAATACCCAAATCATTTGCCCCTCACAGGGGTCACGTGCATTGCACGTGACTCCTGTGACAGGTGTCAGTATCTGAGTGGTCAGATTCAAAAATTTACTGGAGGGAAAAAATTAGGGTTTTACCCCCCTATAAATAGTGAGGTTTGACCCCCCCTCTTGGATTCACACCTTGGCGAATCTTTGGAGAATCTTGGACTTTTTGACTTAAAGAATCTCAAAATTCCCTGAGCGTTTTTCAAGCATCCGACACTCGGCTACCAGTCCGACCGTTCTTTAGTCAACCAGGCGTCTTTCTCCCTTCTTCTAAAGGTAACGCCTGTATTTTCTTTTTACTCTTCATTTTTTCTTTGTTTTCGAAAAAATGGCTCCCCAATTGCATGCGGCACGACGTAGGATAGTTATCAGCCGGTCACCGGGGACGGCTGAATCTAGAACTAGCAGTGCCGAATGCTTGGCCAAAGACCCTACTTTGCGAACTTCTCCGAATCCGACCGTTTCCGTGTCTGTGCAGGACACTATGGCCAGAATCAAAAGAACAGCAAGGCAGTGTAGCTCCGATGGAGTTTTCTACCATTCGGATGGGTCGACTGTTTTTTCAGACGGCTCAATAAGAGTGCCTCGAAGTGAGCTGTCGGAACACCCTGACAGCCCTTTCTATCTTCCTCCTACCCCCACCTATTACCATTCGCCCACATCTAGTGGAACTCCCAGTGATGGAATCTTGGGGGAGGCGGATGAAGAATATCAACCCGGGCCTTCTGGACAGGCGCCGGAAGAGAGTCTAGGGGAGGACCCCGCTGGCACCAGTCGGCGGTCCCCTAGCTCTGATGAGAGCTCTGATGACGAGTCGGCCTCGTCATCTTCTTCAGAGAAAGCCTCCGTAACTTCAGAGGAGGCTAGATCAAACATAGATTCTGCTAGAGAGTCCCTGGCAGTGGATAGGGGGGAAAGCTGGGCCGAGCCGAGTGCTTCCAGGCGCTTGGAGAGAGCCCCCTACTATCAGCATGTTCCGCCAGGCAGGCGGAGCGCCATGGCATCCGGCCTTGCCAATTTTAGGCGCAAGGTCGTCCTAGGCTATGGCTACACTTTGTCGGTCCCTAACGAGGGCGACACCATAATCGGGCCGAGCCTGGCCAGCTATCAAGACAAAGCATTTGGCTGCTATGAAGCGGCCTTCCAGGCTGGCCTCCGCTTCCCTCTCCATCCGGCCGTGGAGAGGATCTTGGACGGATACCAACTGGGTATCTGGCAACTTGTACCCAACTCCTGGATCAATATTCTGGGGTACGTTGCCGCCTGTGAGATGCTGCAGGTGGAGGCGAGCTTTGAAGCGTTCGCCCACATGCACTATCTGAGCAGGGCGGCTGCTAGGGGCGGCGAGGGCTGGTACACCTTGACCACTTGCAAGGGGTACATGATGGCTGTTGGCAAAGAGAACAAGTGGAAAGACTGGAGGACTAAGTTTTACATAGTCAAGTCTGCCGACAGCCGCCTGAACCAAAAGTATAACAGGTGGAATAAGGATCCACCTCTCCTAGCAGGCAGGAGCGCATTGCCGCCTATTCCCAGGCGGGCAAAGGAGGAGATCATGGACGCGGGGTTGTTTACCGTGTCCGTGTGGACGAATGATGAGGGGGACAAGGAGGTCACCCCTCAATGCTATCTCCCTTTGTACAAGTGGTTTGAAGAAGGGACATTCTTAGCCGCCTGTGGGCTAAGTTCTGAGATGCCGAGAGGTAGTCGGCCGTCTGATTTATATGCAATTTACTTTTGCTTTTCAGTACTTGTTTAATGATGCTAATCACTTGTTCATTTTTGCAGACAAAGCAATGGAAAAGCTCTCGGCCACAAGGAAGCCGGCTGTATCTGCTGCTCGATACAGGTCGAATGTCCTAAACAGGGCAGAAGTAACCACTCACACCAAAGTGGACGAGCAGAAAACTGGCGGCACCTCCAAGGTAGAAAATTGTTATACTTTCATTTCTGACCAATATTAAATTTGCCCGAATGATTTCTAACTTGCGTTTATCTTGTGTTGATGTAGGGTGCGCCTTCCAAATCTCCTTCAAAACCATCCGACCCTAAAATCCAAAAGACTAGGGCGGGTGATGTGAGCGCATCCGGCAAGGGCGGCCAGAAGCACATTGCTCATAGGCCCAAGAAGGGACCAGACGCCTCTTCTCTCGAAGCTGAAAAGGAGATCAGCAAACCGGATGCCCAGAGGGCATCGAAGGGTGGCTTTAAGCAACCCGCCACTGCTGTCGGCTCAGCAGGAGAGAAGAGGAGCCTGGGGAGAGAGGAGGAACAGAAGGACGACGGTAAAACCCATTCGCCTCTATTGTTCTTCCATTTAGATGTACTTAAGTTATTTTTCTAACTTTCTTTCCTTCTCAGTTCCTGTGCAGAGGCCGACTGTAGTCCAGATGGCTAATTCCATGCTGAGGGCGGTTGATCCTGACGACAAGGCGTCTGTCAGAGGAGTCGGCACCCTTGACTTGGATGACATCTTGGGGAACCTCTGCGAGGTATGAGTCTTAGCTCAAGCAATTTTTTTTTTTTTTTTTTTTTTTTTGTCTTTTTCCGCCTGGTTTTAACCATTCGGCTCTTTTGCAGGCCATGCTGCGCGTCCAAGGGCTCAGGCAACCCCTCAAGGAGAAATCCAAAGAGGTAACAGTCGCTAAAGCTCGGGCCGAGTCCGCCTTGGATCGAGCTCAATTTGATATTGCTCAGAATGAGTATCTGACGCTTGATATGATGTATTCGCAGGCGGAAGCCAATATGCAGGTGAAGAAGGACCTGGACTCGGCCCGCCTGCGCATCACTTCCCTTAAGAAAGAGATTACAACTCTTAAGGAGAAGCTCGAGCCTCTTCAAGATGCCAAAGAAGAGGCCGAGAGAGCCAAGCAGAAGGTGGGCCGCCTGGAGCAGCGCCTCAGCAACCAGGAGCATCAGCTGAAGTCCAAGTTTGAGTCCGTGGCTGATCAAGAGAGAGAGGCTCTTGTTAAGCAAATGATGAGCGATTATGAAGCCATCATGCGGGACACTTGGGCGGCTGTACAGCCGGACTCGGACTATCAGATTTGGAAATCCAAATTTGACGAAGCCAGCAAAGCATTCGACGCTCGCCTTATTGAAGAGGCTTAGAATGCTGAGGCCGAGGAAAGTTCTGGGTCCG
The DNA here is from genome assembly GCF_948465745.1 of Chenopodium album. Classification (NCBI taxonomy): domain Eukaryota; kingdom Viridiplantae; phylum Streptophyta; class Magnoliopsida; order Caryophyllales; family Amaranthaceae; genus Chenopodium; species Chenopodium album. The sequence continues at coordinate 65,529,467 of NC_137835.1, forward strand.
ACTCTTCTGGGGAGTCGTCCTCTGGTGGCGAGGAGGAGGATCAGGCGGAGGAGCAAGAGAAAAAGGATGAAGAGCAGCCGAAGGACGACAGGCCGGCTGCCACTGAAGAGGCTCTCCCCTGATCACTTAAGCTTTTATGCTTTTCTGCGGCCGAATGGCCATGTACTTTTCTTTTCCGGCCTGCGTGCTGAGTATTTGTATCTTTACCGACCAAGGGGTCGGGTAATTTGACAGTCTTTCTGGCTTTGCCAGATAACAATCTTAACCAATCGTCTGGTGACAATTGGTCTTTTTAATTTGAATCATTCGGCCATTTGGCTGAAGTTATCCATATTGTTGTCCTTTGCATTTTGAATTTTTCATTGCATGTTTTTGGCTAAGTATTATAACCTGTATACCATGCGAATGTGCTTGCCCCTGGACGGATGTCGAGTGGTTTCGGTTTATTGGATTGATTGACTTAGAAATTTTTGATACTTAGAAGAGTATGCATGGTTTCTAAGTCAATCAATCACTATGGTGATTGCCCCAAACCACGCGGCAGACGTCCATCCAGAATTGGCAAACATAAGTGTTCATTCGGCCATTGGCTCGAACTAACTCAAATTTCCAACTTAGCTAATTTGCTAAGGGTAAACCTCCGCCTGTTCTGCCCCATAAGCAAAAACAAGCGCCTCCGGCCATAGGCCTCTTTGAGATAAAATGCTAAGTTTGTAACTTAACCAATTTTCTTTAAAAATAATTGTCCGCCTGTCTTGCCCCATAGGCAAGGATCAGGCGTCATCCGGCCAATAGCCTCAATAAGTGCCAAGTAGTTAACTTAGCTTGTATATTAATCAAATATTCCGCCTGTTTTGCCCCTGAGCAATAACAGGCGCATCCGGCTTTATGCCTCGCTTAGCCTCTACTTATGAAACAATGACCATTTCTGAACTGCGCTAGATAGAAAATTCAGGTCTTTTAGATTTCACTTTCGATTAAAACAAACGACTACGAATGCTGCCTTAGCATTCGGTAGGGCCGCTTGATATATTCGAAGAGCAATGTGCCACCCAAATGGGAGATGCTTCGACCTGGCCGTTTGCTTGCGGCCGGCCGACTGATGCGAAGAAGCTTGAGACCCCCTAGTCTCCCAGCCAAGTCTTGAGTTGAGGCGTCTCAAATTGAGGACCATTGTCAAAAACCATAGACATGGGCACCCCGAAACGAGTGATTATGTTCCTCCAGATAAAGAAAATGACGTCTTTAGTCTTGATGTTTTTGACTGCCTCAGCCTCTACCCACTTGGTAAAGTAATCCACAGCCACCAATATATAGCGCTTGCCGCCTGGTGCAGTTGTATATGGCCCCAGAATGTCCATGCCCCATTTGGCAAAGGGTATTGGGCTGTGGATGACCGTCAGGTCTGTAGCCGGACGATGGATGAGCTTGCCAAACTTTTGGCACTTGTCACATTTTTTCACCATTTCCATGGCATCCGACTCCAGAGTTGGCCAAAAGTAAAGCCGCCTGGCCTTGGCCGCGAGGGATCTGCCGCCTATATGGGAGGCGCAGAATCCCGAATGCAACTCTTCGAGAACTTCCTTCCCCTTTTCAGGGGTAACACACTTCAACAGGGGTTTCAAAAAGCTAGCCCTGAAGAGCTCTCCTTGTCGCAACTCGAAGTTAGCTGCTCGTTTTTTTAGAACAGCCGCCTCCCGTGGTGAGTCAAGGAGCGTGCCGTCTGCAAGATAGGCCCGGATGCTGTCCATCCAGGTTGAGCTTCGGTCAAGAATTCCAATGGGGTCTTCCTCAGATATACTTCTTTTTTCCATGACCTCCCAGAAGACTGACCGAGGCGTTTCACTGGAGGCGGATGATGCCAACTTGGACAGAGCATCCGCCTGATTGTTTGAAGACCTGGGCACTTGAGTTAGATGAAATTCTTCAAGTGACCCAACTTCACTCTTGACCGCCTGCAAATATTTTATCATGGCCGGATGAGTGGCCTCGTACGTTCCATTAACTTGGAGTACGACCAGTTGAGATTCAAAGCAGGCGGATATCTTCTTCGCCCCTGCCGCCTTGCAATACCAGATGCCGGCCAGCAGGGCCTCATACTCGGCCTCATTATTAGAGACCTGAAACTTGAACCGTAGTGCGTATTCGTACTTATCTCCTTTAGGAGATTGACAGATAATCCCCGCACCACAGCCGTTCACAGTGGAGCTCCCATCCACATACACTTTCCAAATCTGGTCTGTATTGTCTGGAACAACCGGCCTTGTCATTTCGACAATAAAGTCAGCGAATGCTTGTCCCTTTATTGCCTTCCTTGGTTCGTAAGTGATTTCTAATCCTTGCATTTCGATCGCCCATTTGAGCATTCGTCCAGAAGACTCCAAGGTTGTGAGTGGCCGTTTGATCGGTTGGTCAGTATAGACCTCTACCGCATGCGCCAAGAAGTAAGGTTTAAGCTTCTTGATGGCCATGTAAAGGGCAAGGCCGAATTTCTCAACCATGGGGTACCGAAGCTCCGCATTTCTCAAAACATGGCTTATAAAATACACCGGGAGCTGGATGCCGTCTCTTTCAGCTAAGAGGACGGCACTGAGGGCATGATCAGAGACGGCTAAGTACATGAAGAGCTTCTCTTTAGGCAAAGGGCTGACAAGCCTCAGCAAAGAGTGCAGATGAGTTTTTAGCCTTTGAAAGGCCGCCTCTGCATCATCCCCCCATTCAAAGTTTGTCTTCTTTTTTATTGCCTGGAAAAAGTAGAGACACTTGTCGCCGGAACGGCTGAGAAATCTCCCCAGGGCCGCCAGACAACCTGTTAGTTTTTGCACTTCCTTCACAGTACGGGGAGACTGCATGTCGATCACCGCCTGTATCTTCTCAGGGTTGGCCTCTATTCCCCTTTGGTCAATCAAAAATCCGAGAAACTTCCCAGACTCAACACCAAAGACACACTTTTTTGGGTTAAGCATGACCTTGTGCCGCCTAAGTGTGGCGAATGTTTCTCGGAGATCAGCAAGGTGATCCGCCTGCTGTTTGGATTTGACTATCATATCATCAATGTACGCCTCTACATTCCTTCTGATTTGATTAATGAAGACCGTATTAATCATTCGTTGGAAGGTAGCAGGCGCAATCTTCAAACCAAACGGCATCACTGTATAACAGAACAACCCCTGATCAGTGACGAATGCCGTCTTTTCTTGATCTTTTTTCCACATTCAAAGACTTCTTTCTTCGTCGTGGTTTCTTTTCTTTTGCCGGATGGGCTTCTTTTTAGGATCCACGGCGAGTTTGTGGACAGCGAGATCCGGGCTGATGCCTGGCATCTCCTCCACTTCAAAGGCAAAGATGTCTTTGAATTCCTTGAGCAGCTGGTGAAGGTTTTCACCCAACTTTGCAAAGGCAATCGTCCCCACCTTAACAGTCCGCTCTGGACGGCTATCATCCAGAGGGATATCAATGTGCTCACCAGTAGGCTGGGGACGAAGATCATCCGACCTTTCCCCGGTCAGTGATTGCTATTGCTTTTCTTTTTTTACCACCACCAGCTGATCAGTCTTTCTTTTCTTTCCGGCTGGTGGGGCCGACTGTTCTTCCTCGACATCGTCGAGGTCAATCATTTGCTTGCCCCGGCCGGATGCTGCGGCCGCAGGCTTGACGTCCGAGAGATAACACTCTCGAGCCGTCTTTTGGTCCTCATTAAGGGAACCAACTGTTCCATCATCCTTCTCATACTTGAGTAGCATGAGAGCAGGGATGATGACGGCCTTACACTCATTAAGAGTGGGTCGGCCAAAGATGAGGTTTTAAGCCGTGAGCTCTTCAACCACTAGGAAACGGATGGTCATGTGCCGATTGTCTCCCCTGCTTCCCAGGCGGACAGGTAGGTCAATTCGTCCGACTGGGTGCACAAGTCCTCCCCCAAACCCAACTAAGGTGTGGGTGACCTCCATCATGCTATCCGGTTTGTACTTGAGATTGGACAAGCATTTGAGGCTGATGAGGTCAGAGGAACTTCCTGTGTCAATCAGAATTCGGCCAACCAGCTGGTTGGCGACTTTACACTCAATGACAACAGGGTCATCATGCGGCCGACGGACTTTTCCTCTGTCCTGTTCGGTGATGACAACTTTAGGGAAGGTGGATGTGCTAGCTGTATCCCCCTCCTCAACAGAATTAACCATCTTTCTTAGATGGTCCTTGGTACCCCGAATGATCGGACCACCACCGGCAAATCCGCCTGCTATGGTGTACACCGGTTCTTCATCAGTTTCGGCACTCACAGCAGGCTGGGGAGTCTTTTTCTTGGACTGCCCCGGATTTGCTTTTGAAGTCACTTTGGACTTCACATAGGACTTCAGCTGTCCTTTGTCGGCCAGACGGTCGAGCTCTCGCTTGAGACTAAAGCAGTCGTTCGTGTCATGGCCAACATCCTCATGGAAATGGCAATGCTTGTTCTTGTTCCGATTTTCAGCGGAACCTTTCATAGCAGTCGGCTTTTCAAGAGTTAGTCGATCCTTAATTTCCAAAAGGATGGAGCAGCAGTCCTTGTGGAATTCGTACCTTGGGACGTACGGTTTCCACTCTTTTTTCTTTTTCTGGGGCGGTTGATCAGAGTTATCAATGGCCCAGACTTGCTTTTTCTTTTTGCTCTCTTTTGGCTTAGGAGCCGGCTGAGCAGGCCGACTCTCTTTCTGCCGGTCGGACTTCTTATGGTCCGACTGCTTATTGGAGGAGCAGAGTTTGGTCACCTGTATGTAGGCTTCCACCTCTCGCAAGGCTCCTTGCAGGGTAAAGATTTGTTTGCGGACGAGTTCGTACTTAAAAGTAGACCCGTCCTTCAGACCCTTAAAGAAGTCTGTGAAGGCGACCTCATCAGACAGCCCATGAATCTGGATTCGAACCAGATTGAACCGCCTGACGTAGGATCGCAAACCTTCTCTATCTCCCTGCTGTACATTGCCCAAGTCAAGACTTGTCTTTTTGGCAGGGATGTTCATAGAGAAGTTTGATGCAAACAAGAACGCAAGCGTCTTGAAGCTATTTATGCAGCCAGCCGGCAGGTTGCCAAACCACTGCTGGGCTATGCCCTTCAGGGTGGCAGGAAAGCAACGACGCCATGCGGCATCATCCAACCCCTGTAAATACATGAGGTGGGTGTATGCCAGCAGGTGGTCCTCTGGGTTGGAGGTCCCGTCATAGGCTCCAACCAGAACGTTTTTAACTTTAGCCGGCTGCACGGCTTCAGTTATTTCTCTGGAGAAAGCAGAGGGTTGATCTTCAAGGTGTTGCAGCCTAAGCTGCCAGTCCATCGGCTGATAGCCGTATGCCGCCTGTCCTCCATAGAGGGTAGGTTGCATGTAAGGTACAACTGGCGCCTGGTACAATGGTTGTGCCATGTACTGGGCGGACTGAATCACATGCGGCCCAGAATGAACCCTTTGGCTGCTTGCTGGGGTCTCATGTACAGACTGGGAACACCTCACAGAGGTATTCCGAAAGCTATCATGATAAGTCGACGTTGAAGCCGACTCTGATTGCTGGGTTCTCCTCTCCTCAATGTATTGCCGAGCGTCAGAGAACGTTTTCTTGCTACCATCCGGCTGTATGTGCCGGATGGGTTTTCTTGCGCCCGTTTCTGGGAAACAGAGCCGATTAAGGTCAAATTGGGGCCTGGCCTTCTCTTTAGGAGCAGGATGAAGAGTCGGCTGACGGTCCCTGACCGACTTCTGTTTGCCAGCTTGGGCTGGCTTCTTGGCCGACTGCTCCTTTCTAGGAGTAGGCGACTTCTTTCAGGCGAGCTGCTTGATTTCACCCCTGAGGCTGCTTAGGAGTGACATTAGCTCATCCCGAGTGACGGGAGTTGATCCTGCCGCCTGGGAAGGATCAACCGGCCGCCCCGAGGGCTTTTTTGGCTGATCAGCAATTTTGCTTGGTCCTGCCTGAACATGGGGACGCTCTCGCCGTTCCTTACTGCGGATGCGTTTAGAGATGAGGGATCCATTTGGATCCACATAGGTTTCGACATCAGCGTCGTCACCTGAGTCATGGTCCGTTTGGACCAGTACATCATTTGGAGGCCGAATGGCCTTCGGATTTGGTACAGGTTCTTGTGAAGCCATTTCAGAGGTACTCTCCCCACAGACGGCGCCAAATGTTTCGGGGTTTTTGTCCCTCGGGAGAGTTACACCACTGAAACTGGATTCAACTGAGGACGCCTGTACCTGCAAAGCAAACGGACCTCCGGATGGTTGGGGGTCCGCCTCCGAAGATTAAGTCAGAAAACGTTCGAAAATAAAACTTGCGGAAGTAAAGTTATCTGCTTGGATTCCAAGCTCAGGTAAAGTGAGATAAGTGACATATTGTTCGAATTGCGTGTCAAAAATTCTCTCTCTCTGTCCGTCATAAATGACATAATGTCCCTATTTATAGGGTCCTTTTGAGAAGTGTGTCTTCCTAGGATCTGGTGACCTAGGAATTAGGTCACACCGTTTTGCGGCGCCTCGGGATTTGGGCCTTAGAAGGCCGCCATCCCAGGGCCAATGCCTGAGTGACACGTGTCACTATGCCCAAAGGGTTTTGAAGCACTTTTTGTGTGACACGTGTCGCCACCTGAATGGTCCCTGCTGGACCTTCAGTCCACATAGGACGGAGAAGAGTCCACCCTCCACGTGTCATCATTCCATAGGTCCAAATGGCACCTATACGGAGGACACGTGGCACTTTCTGATTGGGCCACCTGGCCGGGCATAAAATACCCAAATCAGGGTTTTTTTTTTTTAATTTTTTATTTTGTAACTGTTTAATCCATCCATTTATAATAAAAAATTTGAACTTATGTATTGAATATTTAATTAATATATGAGCATTGTTTTGGGTAAAATTACCCCGCCACGTGGTCCAATGAGAATAGGACACGTGTCCATCTTATATTGGCCTAAATTGGGCTACTTACGAAATGACACGTGGAATCCACTGTCATCAAAAGGAATGACGACTTTCAAAAGCCCAATTCCCAAAAATCCGCCAAAAGCGCGGGCAGCCCACCAAATCTAGGTCAAATGACCTAGGTAAGGGCACACTTATCAAGAATGACCCTATAAATAGGGAGATTTTCCCCATTTGTGGGACAGATTGAATTTGTTACAAAATTACTGACATTCTCTTACATCAAAGAAATCTCTTGATCTCAGAATCTGAGAAGATCTCACCTTTATCTTTTTCCGCACTTTTTACTCACTCCTACACGTTCTAACTTGATCGTCGGAGGCGGAGCTCCAACCACCCGGAGTCTCCATTGTTTTCCAGGTACAGGCGCTCCTCAACCAGTCTTTGAGTTGTAGCTCTCCCGAGGGACAAAAACACCCAAAACATTTGGCGCCGTCTGTGGGGAGAGTACCTCAAGAATGGTTCAAGAGTCTTTACCACCTCCCGAACGTCCGGTAGATCAGTCAGAGGTCTTTACTAACTAAGAGGATGATGATCCTCAAGTCGAAACCTACATTGCCAAAGATGGCTCTTTGATCACTAAACGCATCCGTCCCAAAGACACTCTGGAACGGGGCGAGAGCCAGGTGGGTACAAACCGACCCCCTGGTCAGCCGGAAGGGGAAACCCACACCGGAGGTGGATCTACCCCCGTCACCCGGGACGAACTCATGAAATTCATGAATAGTTTCAAGGGTGAAATCAAGGATCTTATCTCCAAAAGTAAAGCTGGCCCAAGTAAGGGACAGTCGACAAGGAAGACTCCTTTAGACTAGAGGAAGCTAGTCAGAAACAGGCAGCCAACTCCGCATCCAAAGGAGAAGGCAGCCGGGACCCTTGGCTGGTCCAAGATTCTTCTACCTAAGAGGAATACCAACAATACCCGCCGGAGTGAACAGCCGGTGGGAAACAAAAAATCAACTGACGCTCGGGAAATCATTACCCGTAGAAGGAGTCAGCAGCTGTCTGAGTCAGCCTTTACATCGAGTTTTCCAGACAGCTTCAAGAATACATCTGCAGGGAATATTCAATCTTTGCATGAGAGCCATACAGGAGGTAATACCGTCCACTCTAGCCTTCAGATGATTGGGAATGCACCGTATGTACCTCCTATAGTCTACGGTCAGTACTCCCCTCACTTCATGAAGCCGACCCTCTTTGGGGGTCAGGCGACATTTAACGTCCAGCCTTTGGACTGGCATCTCCGACTGCTCAAACTTGGTGAACAAACTTCTGCGTTCACCAAGGAAATAACCGAAGCCGCACAGCCGGCCAAGGTTAAAAATGTGTTGGTAGGTGCTTACGATGGCACCACCAACCCCGAGGATCACCTCATGGCCTACTCTAACCTCATGCACATGCAAGGGTTGGAGGATGCTATGTGGTGTCGGTGCTTCCCGGCTACATTGAAGGGTATTGCCCAACAATGGTTTGGCAACTTGTCTGCCGGCTGCATTGACAGCCTCAGGAAGCTTGCCTTCATGTTTGCTTCAAACTTCTCAATGAACATCCCTGCCAAGAAAACCAGTCTCCATCTAAGAACCATCCGGCAGGGAGACAAGGAGGGGCTTCGCTCCTACGTCAGGCGGTTCAACCTGATAAGAATTCAAATCCATGGGCTGTCTGATGAGGTGGCATATACAGACTTCTTTAAGGGTCTGAAGGACAGGTCGACCTTTAAGTTCGACCTTGTCCGAAAGAGGGTTTTTACCCTTCAAGAGGCGTTGATAGAGGCGGAAAGCTTTATTCAAGCTACCGACCTCTGCTTGTCCAACTATCAGTCGAACTCTAAGAGGTTCGACTGATGTGTCTATTTTATATAGTATTTTACCCCCGTCCCTTGGTCGTAATTAGTAGTGTTTTTGGCTTTTTAGAACCACTTTTATTACTAATTGGTGTTTTCCAGTGTTTTCGTAGTTTTGGTTGACTTTTGCAGGGATTTGCACTTTTGGAGCATTTTCCCGAGATATTATGGAGCAATTACGAGCATTGGAGAAGCACGACCAGTTTTTATAGCCCGGGGCCGGTTAGAGCCATCCAACCGGTGATTAAGGGCTCGGTATATCTGATACCGGGGCATTTGGACCGAGTATTCAGGACCCGAAGAGAAAATCTAGATTGGCCCGAAGAATTGGAGCCCAATCATAGTCCAAATAGTGGCCCAAGAGAGCCGCCCGGCCAAAAAGGCTGGCGCCCAGAGGCGCGCCCGGCCGGGCGAGGGAAGGCGCCCGAAGACGCGCCCGGCCGGGCGCGAGAAACATACCTGATAGAGAAAAAGGCGCGCCCGATCGGGCGCGTGTTATTGTTAGATGTTAATTATTCGACGTTTAAGTTTGTTTTAGTTTAGGATTCTTACGGAGTATAAATACTTCTCCGTAAAACGAGTTTAGTACCTTTCTTTACCTTCTCTTTACTCTTTCTACCTTATCTTTTATATTTTTCTCTCTTTACTTAACTTTTGGATTAGTTTCTCTCTCATATACTTTGTTCTTAACTCTATTCTTAATTCCAAATTTCTTTGGTAACAATTTCTCTTCTCTTAATCTTAGTTGTTTATTTTATTCCTTTGATCATGTCTTGTTTTATTGCTTTGATTAGTTTAGTATTTATTATGTGTGAGTAGTTCTATTTCTAGGGTTTATGGGGATCCATAAATAATATGAAGGGGTAATTTATGATTATTAATTGTCGATGCTAAATTAGTTTCCTATTGATTGATTTAATGATCTGCGACTAGATTTGCGCAGATCTTTTATGCACGAGTTTAACAATATTGATTCGAGATTCGACAGATGAGAATAAATGTTTAGGTCTAGTTTCAATAGGCAGGTTAATTTATAAATGGTTAAGTCGAGATTCGAAAGATGAGATTTAATACTGGTAAATTAATTGTGTGATTGTAATACGTAGCGAAAGCCCTTTATGATCTGATTAATGTATGCATTGATGATTGATTATTATGTTCTACCCTGGAATATTATTTATTAGTGAACCTATGCCCTAGATATTTTTATTTATTGTTTTCTCCTTATTTTTAATCTTCGTAGTTTAGTTTCATATTCAAATTTATATATTGGTTACATCATAATCTAGATTATATTAGTTAATTAGGAATAGAAAGACTCGTTTCTATGTGGATTCGACCCTACTTCCCTATCTACATTAGTTAGAGGATTTAGGAATTACTTTTGATTAGGGGATACGACTTTACCCTGTCAAAATTTGGCGCCGTTGCCGGGGAAACGGTTTTATTTTTGTTTTGATTATTTTTGTAGTCTAGGTTATTTCTTTTTGTCTCAGAGAACGTTAGTTCTTTGAGGAAAATCTCATATTTGCTTTTAGTTTTTTTTTTTTTATGCCCAGGTGTTCCAGATCAAGGTACATCCCATTCGATCCTGAGATCGAACGATCCTTTCATAGACAGAAGAATTTCTACAAGCAAATTTTGGGCGGATTCTGGTGATAATAATAATCACCGAGATCCTCCAAATGGTTCTAGCGATTCAGAGGTATCATCAGATCCAGAATCAGAGATGACGGCTCCAAAGAAGCTTAGTGATTACTCACAACCAAAGCTTACAGATTTTCCACATTTCACTCCCACTCCTACTCTTGATGGGGTACAATTTGAATTAAACCCCAATTTATAACTATGATAGAGAGGAAGCAATTTAGTGGAGCTAAGGGTGAAGACCCAAATCTTCACATTGCAGACTATTGTCAATATTGTAATACCATCAGGCAAGTCGTGGTCACACAAGACCAAATCAGGGAGATTCTCTTTCCTTTCTCTTTAACTGGAAAATCCAAATTATGGTTTAATGGATTAAATAGAACTGCACTTAGTATAACTGACTGGGAAACTCTTGTTTTGAATTTTTATAACAAGTACTATCCTGCAGAGAGAACATCCGTACTACGGAGTCCAATTCAGAACTTTGCCCAAGAAGCCGATGAAACTTTATATGAGGCTTGGGAGAGGTTTAAGGACCTACAAAGAGAATGTCCCCATCATAATTTGGCACAATGGCAGTTAATCCAAGCCTTTTACAATGGCATTGGAAATTCATCTAGAATAATTTTAGATTCTACAGCTAGTGGGACATTTATGAATCTTAATGTTGATGATGCAGGTCAGGTTATTGAAGATATGGCGATACATAATTCCCAATATGGGAATCCTAGAGGTTTTGCTAACAAGGGGAAGCATAGTGTTGACTCTGTATCCTTTTTGCAGGCTCAATTGACCTCTATCTTCCAAAAATTAGATAATCTTAGCACTGCTAATATAGCTAATGTTTCTGCAATTAATAATAATGCTAATGAGGCTTTCTGTGAAAATTGTGGAATTATAGGTCATTGGGAACAAGATTGCAGGAGTTCCGTGGAGCAAGTTAATGTCTTTCAAGCTTATAGGCAGAATAACCCATACTCCAACACCTACAATCCTGGGTATCGGAATCATCCGTACCTTTCCTACCGGAGTACTAATGTTCAAAATCCATCACCACAAGAACCACAGGCGCCACAACAACAACGACAGAAATATTACCACCCCAATGCTGGCCAGAAAAACCAACCACAACAATCCTCCTCATCTTCCGACCCCGCTTTGGTAGAAATTAGAGCGATGTTGGTTAATATGCAGAAGCACATGGAGAGTAGAGATGCACAAATTGATCCAATTCTAGCACATAATAAAATTGTAGATAATACAAGCCCGCCAACAGGGAGCTCTGCCAGCACAGCCAACCAGGCCTACGGATCAAGCCTATGCAATTACTCTAAGGAGTGGTTCAAACTATGAAGGGCCCCCTATGCCCAGAGTTGATGAACCTGTTTTAATAAATAATGCTAATCTTGATTCCGTTAAACAAGACAATGTAGCTAATAGCCCTGCAGGGCTAAAGCATAATACTAATATATCTAATTCTACATTGCAGGGTACGACTCCAGAGAAGGTGGCCACTCCAGATAAGAGCAATAATGCTCCAAAGCCAATCAAACTTCCATTCCCCAATCGTCAACTGAAAACAAATTTGGGTAAGGAGTTTGGTAAGTTCCTGGAGATGGTAAAAGATTTGAAGGTAACTGTAGGGAATATTTCAAGCATTACCCCTAGCTTGAACCTCACTGTGATCATACACTAAATTACGGTGGCGTCCAAAGGGAAGGAAGCTAGAGCAAAAGAGTCACCAACAAGTTTTAGGAACTTGTAAACCGTTCACGAGGTGAAGGTTACACCCCTTAACGATCCAGGAGATCGTCAACTCCAATAGGTCTGGAACCATGACTGGTAGTTCGGGGATGAAGGTACAAATCCAACCTAAAAGAGATTGAACCTGCCCTAATAATAGGCCTCTACTTCATTCTGATTGTATTCATGTGCGCTTTCTGACTAACATGCAATCATTAGAATTAACCCTAAACCTATTTATCTATGTTGGTTGAATATTAATGCACAAATAAATCTATTATTGGCGATCACTTGAATTATAATCAAATTAATCCTAAACAAGATTATTAATTATTTTATTAAGCGTGATTACAAGTACAAATTCCCTTTAAACATGCATAAAAAGGTGTGATCAAGCAATAACAATAAATATATCAAGCAACATGATAATCAGTATAATAATAATAATAATAATAATAATAATAATAATAATAATAATAATAATAATAATAATAATAATAATAATAATAATAATAATAATAATAATAATAATAATAATAATAATAATAATAATAATAATAATAATAATAATAGCAAGATCCTAGGCATGATATTAACAAGATTAATAACAAACCCTAGCATGTTACTAAGCAATAAAACTCAAAGCTTTAACCCTAACATGATACTAACAATCATAAATATTAGGAAGAACATAAAAGGCATCATACTTAATATTAAAGTTACCCTAGACATGATACTAGGAATTTATTGTTGTCACCCTAAACATCAAATTAAGGAAAACATCCTAACATGATACTAGGAATCAAAATAACAATCTAAGCATGATTTCTATATCATAATATCAATTAAACCATTAAAGTACTTACTTGGATGCCTCGTACCTCTTTCTAATAACAAAATACACACATTAGTAACTTCAAGGAAAATAATAATCAAAACAATTAAATTAAATAATTGAAAGAGAGATTTGGGACCAAACCCTCAGAAATTAAACCTTTCACGTCTAGGGCGAAGGTAACTTCGAACAATGCTAGGTGTATCTAAATCTTGCGAATGCGGAATTTTGTATTTGAGAAAAGGCTAGTTTAGAAAAGAGAGAGAGAATAATCAAGAAAATCTTTATGAGAGTTAGTGAATGAAAACGGAGTTTTTAGAAAGCTATTTATAGAGAAAATCAGCCAAAAAGATAGAAAATTGAAACAGAGTTTTGACTCGCATAAAACTTGATTAGCGTCAACGCTGGCAATTAGCGCCAGGCGCTGAAGATTAGCGTCAGGCGCTAATAATCAGTTTCACGCGTTTTTGTTTTTATTATATCTTTTGATCCGGAAGTCCAAATAAGGCATATAATATGTCGTTGGAAAGCTGTTGAAGTCTACTTTCTAACCCAATTTGAATCAGATTAAAATATTTTGTAGATAAAAATATATGTCCGAAATAGTGGAAGAGTGTCAGTTTTGGATAGAGTTTCATGTCTCATTCATATCTTTTTCGTTATAACTCGGATTTAATATTATAATATATCATTGGAAAGATAATTTGAAGATCTATCCAACCATATAAAATTTGGATAAAGATTATGAGTCACGAAAATAAAATCTGACTGTCTTTGAACATCTTTAAATTCGAATAGAATTAGGATTAAAAAAAGGAAAGTTTTTATTTAACTCAAATTATTTAATCTTATCTTTTCAAAAAGGATAATTAAGATATTTTAAAAACTTATAGAAGCTTCTAATTAATCCTAATTAGTTTAGGAATAGGATTAAACCTTTGGACCCTCCACATGATCATTGGGTCGTAGGTAAAATCCGATTCGAGCCCAGTTTAGTATTTTGGCCATAACTTCCTCATTATTCATCGGAATTGGGCTTATAATATATCGTTGGAAAGGTCTTTTCAACCCCCATCCAACTACACCATTATTGGACCCATATCCTGACCAAACTAAACTGGAATTCACGTTTTTTAAAAATAAGGTAAGAAAAGAAATATTTTCAAAAACAGAAAGAAGAGATATTTTAATAAAAACATCCTCATCACTAGACTTTTCACACTTTTGCTTTGTTCGATGATCAAATGACATGAAAGGTATCCATCACTGGGTTTGGTTTTGGGGAGACACAAATGGGTGTCTACAGAAGCTTTCACTTTGACTGAGTTTGGAGAAACGCAAGTTTCGAAAACAAAAGTCAAAGTAGCGATAGGGACGGAGAATGATTCAGAACGTTCTGCGATCCTAAATCACTCTTGTAACGCCGATACCTGCAAACTAGCATTAGTTAAACAGATAAAAGAGTTAAGAAACGCGTATCTTGCACCGCCGAGCACACGTCTCTGAAAGTAACCGATTTGTTGCTGTATTTCTGTATTTTTGACGACCTCCTACAAGCTAGAGAATGTCGCCTGAAGACTGCTACGCTTGTAAATACCTCCAATTCTTCTATGATAGACTTCTGCAAGCTAGAGAACCCCATCAAATATTGCTTCGCTTGAAACGACCTTATGATATTTGTGACCATCTTCCGCAAGCCGGGGATCACGATCGAAGACAACTTTGCTTGAAATCACCTTCAGTTGTTTGTGACAACTCTCCGCAAGATAGGGAACGCTGCCGAAGATATCCTCGCTTGAAGCTATCCTCATTCATTGCGATAATATTCCAAGGAAAATTACCGAAGACCCACGCTTGTCGATCTTTAAAAGCTCACTTGAACTTTGCTTCCACTGTGCCGGCGCTTTTACTGCTTTTGAACCAGTATGTCGGTGCCTTCTGAATTATGAACCAGTATGTCGGTGCCTTTGCTGTGATGACAATCCTCTTTTCTTTGGGAATAGTTGCCAACACAACTCTTGTATGATGTATGACAATCCGATTTAGGGAAAGTTGACAATGCTTCGTAACAATCTATCCTTGGAAATGTTGCCACGATGAAGCGACAATCCGCATCTCGGAAAATTAACCAAAATCCAATTTTTGGGAAAAGTTTCCAATGCTTCGTAACAATCTGTCGTAAGAATTTTGGTACGATCGACAATCCACATCTTGGAATATAACTCTTAAAAGCAATCCACCTTGGAAATTGCCAACGCTATGCGACAATCCTTTTAGGAAAATATTGCCACAATTGACAATCCGCGTCTTGGAACATTTGCAAAAAAGAGTCGATCGACAATCCACTTCGGGAAAATTTGCCACTTATTGAAATGAATGACAATCCACGTTGAGGAACCTTTGACAAAATTTATGATGAATAGAGACCTACAACAATCCTTTGGGATATTTTGCCATAGGGAACTGGGTGTATGACAATCCAATTTCGGAAAACTTGCCAAAGATCCATGAATGTATGACAATCCGAACTTGGAAAAACTTGCCAAACAAAGAAGGAGCACGACAATCCACGCTTGGAAACTTTGCCAGGGATGACAATTCAATCTTGGAAATTAAAAATTGTCATTTAAAGAAGATGCGTGACAATCCATATTTGGAAATATTGTCAGTTGGGGATGACAATCCAATTTTGGAAAAATTGTCGTTCAAGAAGAATGCGCGACAATCCATATTTGGAAATATTTTCGTTTAATAAGAATGCGTGACAATCCGTATTTGGAAATATTGTCGTTTAAGAAGAATGAGAGACAATCCATATTTGGAAGTATTGTCGTTTAAGTGCTTGCTTTTAAACCGATACGTTGGTGCTTGTAATGAGCCAGTGTTTTAGGCGCTTAAGCTAAGTGAGACGATTTTTTGTCAGGTCAATCACTTACTAAGATTGTAATCGAGCCGACTACTAACCATGTCAATTTTCTTATAGGGGCTAACTGGCGTACCAAGGAACCCGAAATTGTTGTATGAGGTCGAAATAACCATTCTGAGAGGCTTCGAGCTCTATCGCTACTGAAATATTTTTGGCGCCAAGAATTGGCTCTGTCGCCAGACACTGGGATCTAGAGTCAGGCGCTGAACTCTATTGCCAGACGCCAAATGTTGTTGCCAGACGACAGCTGTAGACACCCATTTGTGTCTCCCCAAAACCAAACCCGTTGATGAGTGTCTTTCACGTCGAATCATAATCGAATGAAACGAAGTGTGGAAAGGTCTAGCGTTGCGGAAAGTTTTATTTCTCTTCTCTTCTCCCTGTTTTTGAAAACTTTATTTTAAGAAAACAGTCAATCTAGTTTTGTTGGTCCATGATATGGGTCCAATAATGGTGTAGTTGGATGGGGCTTGCAAAGACCTTTCCAACGATATATTATAAGCCCAATTTCGATGAATATTGAGGAAGTTATGGCCAAAATACTAAACTGGGCCCAAACCGGATTTTACCTACGACCCAATGATCATGAGGAGGGTCCAAAGGTTTAATCCTATTCCTAAACTAATTAGGATTGATTAGAATCTTCTATAAGTTTCTAAAATATCTTAATTATCCTTTTTTGAAAAGATAAGATTAAGGAATTTGATTTAAATATAAACTTTCCTTTTTTATAAAACTTTCCTTTTTTAAAGTCCTAATTCTATTCGGATTTAAACATGTTCAAAGACAGTCAGATATTATTTTCGTGCCTCATATTTTTTATCCAAATTTTTTATGGTTGGATAGATCTTGAAATTATCTTTCCAATGATATATTATAATATTAAATCCGAGCTATCACGAAAAAGATATGAATAAGATATCAAACTCTATCCAAAACTGACACCGTCTCACTATTTCGTTCATATCTTTTATTCTACAACTTATTTTAATCTGATTCCAATTGGATTAGAAATTAGACTTCAATATATTTCCAACGACATTTTATTCATCTTATTCTGATTCCTGGATCAAAAGATATGATAAAAACAAAATCCGCAAAAACTGTTGTCTACGAGTTTTATTTCGATTCGAATTTGGATTCTTTTCTTAATTCTTCTACCCTCTTTTTTCCTATAAATAGAGGTAATATCTCCCCTTTTTCAATAACCAACTCTCATCAAGATTTTCTTGATTATTCTCTCTCTCTCTCTTTTTCTAAACTAGTCTTTTCTCAAATACAAAATTCCGCATTCATTAGATCTAGAAACACCTAGCCATATTCGAAGTTGCCTTCGCCCTAGACGTGAAAGGTTTTAATTTTTGAGGGTTTGGTCCCAAATCTCTATTTCAATTATTTAATTTAATTTTTTTTATTATTATTTTCCTTGAAGTTACTAACGTGTGTATTTTGTTATTAGAAAGAGGTACGAGGCATCCAAGTAAGTACTTTAATTGATTAATTGATTTATGATGTAGAAATCATGTTTACATTGTTATTTTGATATTCCTAGTATCATGTCTAGGGTAACTTTAATATTAAATATGATTGCTATGATGCCTTTTATTCTCTTCCTAATATTTATGATTGTTAGTATCATGTTAGGGCTAAAGATTTGATTTTTATTGCTTAGTGACATGCTAGGGTTTGTTATTAATCTTGTTAGTATCATGCCTAGGATCTTGCTATTATTATTATGCTTTAATATTAACATGAATATGATTATAATTATAATTGTTATAATGATTATGAATACTATTATTTTGATGATTATTTTATTTATGATAATTATTTCAATTAATATTAATATGATGATTATTTTCTTTTATGATTATTATCATGATTATTTCAATTATAATTTATTTTTATGATGATGATTATTTAATATGTTGCTTGATATTTATATTTATTGCTTGATCACACCTTTTATGCATGTTAAAGGGAATTTGGTACTTGTAATCATGCTTAATAAGATAATTAATAATCTTGTTAGGTTAACTTTGATTATAATTCAAGTGATCGCCAATAATAGTTTATTTGTGCATTAATATTCGACCAACATAGATTAAACAGGTTTAGGGTTAATCCTATTGATTGTATGTTAATCAGAAAGCGCACATGAATACGAGCAGAATAAAGTAGAGGCCTATTATTAGGGCAGGTTCAATCTCTTTTAGGTTGGATTTGTACCATCATCCCCGAACCCTTATTTGGTTCATGACCTTATGGAGTTGACGATCTCTTGGATCGTTAAGGGGTGTAACCTTCACCCTGTGAACGGTTTACAAGTTCCTAAAACTTGTTGGCGACTCTTTTGCTCTATCTTCTTCCCTTTTGGACGCCACCGTACTTTAGTGTATGATCACAGTGGGGTTCAAGATAGTGGGATTTTAAAGGCTTGAAATTATTCCCTACTGTTTTTGGCGACTCCACTGGGGAGGATTTCTATTTTAATTCCTGAATTTGTTTCGGCAATGATTTAGAATGAGTGGATGAGACTCGAAAAGTTCTAAGTATTTCATGTGCGTAATTTTGATTAACATTATTGTCATATGCATAAAAAGGTTCTCATTGGAAAGACCATCCGTAATGAGTCAAAAACATAGGATTTTACACGTAGGAAATTTGAGAAATGTCTTTCACAACTAGGACTGAAATAACACTGCGCGAAACTGGATGATTTTATTGAGCACAGAAAGCTGCTGAGGCATGTGGGAAGTAGCGTCAGGGGCCAGAGCTTGGCGCCACACTTTTAGCCGTAGCGCCAGACGCCAGTATTGGCGCCAGGCGCTACAGTTAAAAGTTGGCGCCAGTCTCTGTTTGCTGGCGCCAATTTCCCCCAATACCGAGCCAGAAATATGCGTTCTAATTTCGACCGGTTTTTCGTATTGTTTGCTCGATCCTACTTCCTGATTGAATTTTTTCTCACTTTTCTGAAACCCATATGTGTTCTACATATGGACATAACCCTCTGGGAATTCATGCTCTATCTACCCGATTGAACGCTCCTGGCAACAAAGGGTACATCTGAGATGTTGAATTCACCAAACCATGGAAGTGAGTTTTTTCTAAAACTCGCGGTGTCCCATCCACACGCGCTAACCCTTCACGGTTAGGCTTCTGCGCGGTGCATCCGGACAATTAACCATGGACCCTATTTGACTAAACCATATCCCGAACTTTAGAGAACTGGAGCCATGGTTAGGTTGCAAATTCATTGCATCATATTGTGCCTACTTGACTAATTGTGCATTATTTGTTGTGCATATATATTCTGTGTTTTTCCTAACCGTTTGTTTGACTTGTGTTAAGACTAAATAAACTGATTAATGACTAAAGGACTTTGTTTAATTAATTAATTAATTAATTTGAGCTAATAAATAAACATAAAATCGAGTCATAGTTCCTTTAAGTCAACCCGGATTTTTATTCCCGTATACTGCACAAACGTCAACTTGTTTTGGTCATATCTGGAGTTCTAGGAAGAAATACGAGTCGTACAACCTATGGATCTGTAGCCCCGAGTTGTTTCTTTAATTTGGCGTTGGTTTCATACCAATCAGAGTCGCAGATCAAAAGTTATGACTAAAATACCACAGTCTGTCCAGTTTAATGCATATACGTGAAGTCTTAATTTAGTCTTTGCTTGAGTCTAGTCTAGCCACATGGTCATGACACGAGTCTTAACATGCCACCTACACTCACTAGTCTTAGCACACACCTTGAGTGCACATCACCATGACCATGTCTTAGGTTCATGTATGAGTCGGTATTTTCCGTCATTTGAGTTGGGGGGTACATTCTATTCCTAATTCTTCATATCCCTCCATCTAAATCTTCTTTCGCATTCTATTCCAATCTTTCTTCACTCCTTCCATCCATGTGTGTTGAATCGAGTTTGAGTCATATGATTGACAAACAAAAAATGAGGGTAATGATGAAACAATACAAGACAAGAGGCGAGCTTCAATGACAAGATTTCATGACCTCTTTTTCTATTTCATTTTCATCTTTTCTTTCCCCAATAAGTCTAGCATAGACACCTTTTCCTTTCCTTATATTAACTTTGTAGATTCTTTATTTTCTTTTAATAAAAATGAGCGTTTATTTCCTTGCATATGATCATTTCATTACATTGCATTAAAAAAAAAAAAAAAAAAAAAAAAAAAAAAAAAAAAAACATGTCGAATTAAGCACAAGGTATACCAATGATTTGAGGCACCCCTTGTAGCCACATCATATCTCCTTTCGCCTTTCAAATATGCAATCCTTTCTTCATAAACCACTTTGAGCCTCGTCTAACGATAGACCTTTCTTTTTTCAACCTACATCTATCTAACCTTGGGATGGGATGGTGTGCAACTTATGCAATTCTAAAGGAAGCTTGAGTAATTCAAAAGATAGCAAAAATAGCAAAAAAATAAATAAAAGTGTACAAAAGGGTAAGTGTTCCAATGTCTTTGATATGGAAGTATCTTCGATAAGAACATGTCTCAGATTGCGTCTCTTATCGAGTGCTCGGTACCGTGCCTGAGAAACATGAATGCCAAGTGAGTGATAGACCGCATGATCGGGATTTCCCACACTTATAAAAATAAAATAAATGCTAAAGCAAAAAGAGCTAAAAAAGAATAGAAATTCAAGCATGAAAATACAAAGATTCAAAAGCGAGGTTGCACACCTTGGGGGCTTATCTAGGGTCTTGAGCCTTTATCCCCTTCTTCTTTAAACCTTTAGCCTAACCACGTTACAACCCTTAAAAAGACCTTTTTTGAGGTATACACACTTGTGCGAGGTTCGGCTAGAGCTACGTTCGGCCTGATTCCTAACGGATACGTAGGCAACCCCACATCGAGGTGCAGCCGTAATAAACATGCATTCATATTCACATTCACACACTTACACCATGATCATATCAAGGGATCTCCAATGCTCATCCCTATTCACTTAGAGCTAAACTTGGGGGCTTGATCCCTACATCATTAGCTTACCTAGCCTAAGAGTCACCACCATTTGACTCTTTTCAATAATATATTTTTTCACACACTTAGCTCTTGCGGCCTAACTTTAGTGTCACTATCACACACATCACGCATACATGACCAAATATATTTCCCTTAGGAACCCTTTGTCACGAAATCTTAACATAACGATGAAGCATGCCTTGTCACATCACTCATCACTCATAATTGTCATTACATAGAAGTATGAAGTGCTTAGCCTCCGTGCCTAAGTTACCCAAATACTTTCATCATGGAGTCAACCATTGAGATAGCCTAGGATGAATTAATCCTTGAACCTTGAGAGATAGTATCAAACAACATTTGACTAAGCTCATTCAACATGCATCTCCAGACTTTTGATTTTCTTTTTCACGTCTTTCTTTTTCGGGAGAAAGTCGGTACCCTCCACAAAATGCGGAAATTTTTGCTTTTTTGCATTTTTCGAGTCGCACGATCACATTACAATGCACACACGAGTCATGTACACATTGAGTCATGTCGTGCCATATCACTTTGATTTGAGTCTAACACATGTGTCATTACACTTCGAGTTGAGTCAACCTTGAGTCAGTCAAACATATCGAGTCAAGTTTATACCTTGAGTCGTGTCAAGTCGATGAGTCAAGCAACATTAAACCTTAGGTCAACCCTAAGATAATTTTAAGCCTTAGGTTAACCCTAAGATAATTAAAGAAATTGGCAAAGTTCTATAGTAAAAAATAAATACAGGTGCAGCAGAATAGGGAAGACCCTACTCCAGCGCCTGGCGCCAGAAATATTTCAGCAACGACAGAGCTCGAAGCCTCTCAGAAAGGTGATTTCCACTTCATACAGCAATTTCGGGTTCCTTGGTACGCCAGTTAGCCCCTATAAGCAATTTGACATGATTAAGTAGTCAGTTTGATTACAATTGCAATAAGTGATCGACCTGATGAAAAATCGTCTCACTTAGCTTAAAGCGCCTAATCACGGAAACACCGACATACTGGTTTTAGCGAAAGCAAAGTTCAGGCGAGCTTTAGAGATCGACAAACGTTGGTCTTTGGAAATTTTTCTTCAGAACATTATCGCAACAAACATTCAAGCCCCGAAGCTCTATTGTTCAGAGACGCGTGAACATTTCCATCCGAAGCTCTTTTGCTCCAGAGACGCGTGGGCATATCATCAAAGCTCTTTTGTTCAGAGACGCGTGGAAATTTCATTCAAGCTCTTTTGCTCAAGAGACGCGTGGACATTTCCATCAAAAGCTCTTTTGTTCAGAGACGCGTGGACATTTCCTATTTTCAAGCTCTTTTGCTCAAAGACGCGTGGGCATCCTATTATTAAACTCTTCGTTCAGAGATACGTGGACACATCATTCAGAAGATCATATCAAAAAGAAGCTCTTTTGTTTAGAGGCGCGTGAACATATCAAAAGGAAGCTCTTTGTTCAGAGACGAGTGAACATCGAAACAACAAGGTGGCGTTCCCTAGACTGTGGAAAGTTGTCACAAACAACTGAAGATTGTTTCAACAGAAGCAATCTTCGATAGTATTCCCTTGGACGCGGAATATTATCATTGCGGAGGAGGATCGTTTCAGGCGAAGCAATCTTCTAATTTGGAAGCAGTTACGGGCGTAGCGGTTTTCAAGCGGGATGGCATTCTCTAGCTTGTAGGAGGTCATCAAAACAACGACAGTACAACAGCAAATCGGTTACTTTCATAGACGTGTGCTCGACGGTGCAAGATACGCGTTTCTTAACTCTTTTATCTGTTTAACTAACGCTAGTTTGCAGGTATCGGCGTTACAAGAGTGATTTAGGATCGCAAAACGTTCTGAATCATTCTCCGTCCCTATCTATACTTTGACTTTCGTTTTCGAAACTCCCGTTTCTCCAAACTCAGTCAAAGTGGGGGCTTCTGTAGACACCCATTTGTGTCTCCCCAAAACCAAACCCGGTGATGAGTGCCTTTCACGTCGAATCATAATCGAATGAAACGAAGTGTGGAAAGGTCTAGCGTTGCGGAAACTTTTATTTCTCTTCTCTTCTCCCTGTTTTTGAAAACTTTATTTTAAGAAAACAGCCAATCCAGTTTTGTTGGTCCATGATATGGGTCCAATAATGGTGTAGTTGGATGGGGCTTGCAAAGACCTTTCCAACGATATATTATAAGCCCAATTCCGATGAATATTGAGGAAGTTATGGCCAAAATACTAAACTGGGCCCAAACCGGATTTTACCTACGACCCAATGATCATGAGGAGGGTCCAAAGGTTTAATCCTATTCCTAAACTAATTAGAATTGATTAGAATCTTCTATAAGTTTCTAAAATATCTTAATTATCCTTTTTTGAAAAGATAAGATTAAGGAATTTGATTTAAATATAAACTTTCCTTTTTTTATAAAACTTTCCTTTTTTAAAGTCCTAATTCTATTCGGATTTAAACATGTTCAAAGACAGTCAGATATTATTTTCGTGCCTCATATTTTTTATCCAAATTTTTTATGGTTGGATAGATCTTGAAATTATCTTTCCAATGATATATTATAATATTAAATCCGAGCTATCACGAAAAAGATATGAATAAGATATCAAACTCTATCCAAAACTGACACCGTCTCACTATTTCGTTCATATCTTTTATTCTACAACTTATTTTAATCTGATTCCAATTGGATTAGAAAGAAGACTTCAATATCTTTCCAACGACATATTATTCATCTTATTCCGATTCCTGGATCAAAAGATATGATAAAAACAAAATCCGCAAAAACTGATGTCTACGAGTTTTATTTCGATTCGAATTTGGATTCTTTTCTTAATTCTTCTACCCTCTTTTTTCCTATAAATAGAGGTAATATCTCCCCTTTTTCAATAACCAACTCTCATCAAGATTTTTTTGATTATTCTCTCTCTCTCTCTTTTTCTAAACTAGCCTTTTCTCAAATACAAAATTCCGCATTCATTAGATCTAGAAACACCTAGCCATATTCGAAGTTGTCTTCGCCCTAGACGTGAAAGGTTTTAATTTCTGAGGGTTTGGTCCCAAATCTCTATTTCAATTATTTAATTTAATTGTTTTGATTATTATTTTCCTTGAAGTTACTAACGTGTGTATTTTGTTATTAGAAAGAGGTACGAGGCATCCAAGTAAGTACTTTAATTGATTAATTGATTTATGATGTAGAAATCATGTTTACATTGTTATTTTGATATTCCTAGTATCATGTCTAGGGTAACTTTAATATTAAATATGATTGCTATGATGCCTTTTATTCTCTTCCTAATATTTATTGTTGACCCTTATGAGGTTTTGATGATGTTAAGAATTGAGCAAACTTCCTTTTAATAAGGATTTTCTAGTGTTGTGATGTTGGCAGGTTCAGTAAGCGTAGAGGGCTGAAGTAGGAACTGGAACAAAGGAACTTTAGAAGATCCATGAGGACAAGTAAAGAACAGAAGAAGAGTTCCAGCAATGGAACTTCCCGAAGTTTCTCAACAGGAACTTCAAACGGGTGTAACGACCTGGTTCTGGTGTAATGCTGGGGCAAGCCTCAACAATCAAGGATCAACACAAAGATCAAGATATCAACCGAAGAAGATGGACTTCATAACTTATAGTTGTGTAAAAGATAAGTTTGTTTTCGTAGGATGATGTAAACATATAAATGATAGATATGCCTGGAACTTATTAGAAATCAGATAAAGCTTGGCAAACTAACTAATTCGTAAAAGATAATTATGAATTTTATAAAAAAGTACTTAATGAGTTTTATCTCATAAAATCTGGTTTAACTTGATTTTATCTTTTTTATAAAATCTTATCTTTTAACAAAAACGAATTTGATAAAAGTTGGTTTTTATAAAAACGAATTTAAATCTGTTTGGATTCGGTTTTAAAGAGGATAAGATCAGATTTGTGTTTGATCTATCTTGTTTGCGAAAACCCTAGTTTGAGAAGCTGAGGAACTCCTATAAATATAGAAGTATTTCAGCTTAGCAAAGTGAGAGTTTTAAGCGTGAAAACCACTTAGTGCTTAAGAGTAAGTTTGCCAAAAGGTTTAAGCTTTATCATTTTGATTTCGGGTTTCATGTGTAGCTTTCCATTTATGTGTTAGAGTGTGTCTTTGAGTTGTAATTGGTTTTGGGGTGAGATCGTGAATTCTCTTAAATTCACGCAAGTGTATGAGTTTGAATTCTCTAAAATTCGAGTGAAGACTGTGAGTGCACAGAGAGTGAAAAGAACCTGAGAAGTGTCTTGGGTCACCTAGGAAGTGTCCTGGGTAAGGGGAAAAAGGGTCCTGAGAAGTGTCTTAGGTCTGGTAGGAAGTGTCCTATCATAGAGTCAAGTGTCCGTGGTGGAACTTGCAAAGCAAAGGTCTGTGTAATAGGTTGTACTAGGAGAGTTGCCTATTATAGTGGAATTTGTTCATAAGTCCCAATAGGGCCGAGGTTTTACTTCCAGTTAGGCACTGGATGGTTTCCTCGTAAACTTGCTGTGTGCTTAAGTTTTCTTTATGTTTTTATTGTTTATTTCCGCTTAAGTTCCGCGATTGGAACCTACTACTATTCACCCCCCCTCTCGTAGTAGTTCATCTAAACTAACAATTGGTATCAGAGCAGGTTCTCACGAGATTACAAGCAACCTTGTAGAGTAAAGTTCCTGAAGAGATGAATGCACACGAGAAACTTGAAGAAGGGTATTCCACCCAGAGACCACCAATGTTCAATGGCAAGTTTTATTCATACTGGAAGAATAGAATGGAGATATTCATCAAAGCTGAAAATTACCAAGTATGGAGAGTCATTGAAAACGGTGACTTCGAGGTAACAAAAACCAATGCAAACAAAGAGGTAATCCCTAAACCATTAGCTGAATTTGATAAGGAAGATTATGAAAAATTTGAGTTAAATGCTCAAGCTGTGAAAATCTTGCATTGTGGACTAGGACCTCATGAGCACAATAGGATCATGGGTTGTAAGTCTGCAAAGCAGATTTGGGATTTACTACAAGTAACACATGAAGGAACGAATGAAGTTAAACGTTCCAAAATTGATTTACTAATGTCTAAATATGAAAGATTTGAAATGCTACACAAAGAATCCATTCAGGATATGTTCACTAGATTTACTAACATTGTCAATGAGTTAGAATCTTTAGGCAGGTCCATACCCATTGATGAACAGGTAAGGAAAGTCCTTAGAAGCCTTCCTCAAGATGAGAGATGGAGATCCAAGGTCACTGCTTTACAAGAATCCAAGGACTTCACCAAGTTCAACCTTGAACAGCTCAATGGTTCCTTGCTTACTCATGAACTTCATCTTGGAGCTAATACTGAAAGTTCCAAGAACAAAAGCCTTGCTCTAAAGGCTTATGAATCAAGTGAGTCTGAAAATGATGACATAGAGACAGCCATGCTGGTACGAAGGTTCAGGAGGATGCTGGGAAAGAGAGGAGAGAAGAACAGGAGAGGACAGTCAAGTTCCAGGGAGATTAAATGCTTTGGCTGTGGTTCCAAGGACCATCTCATCAGAGATTGTCCTCAACCTAAGGAGGATGAAAAATCAAAGTACAAAGGGAAGGAACAAAACAAGTATTACAAACCATCATTCTCCAAGGAAGATGTGAGAAAAGCCATGATGGCTGCATGGGGAAACTCTGATTCAGAAGATGAAGGAGAAGGAGAATCCATAGAGGAAACAGCCAACTTATGTCTAATGGCCAAAGCAGATGATGAAGCACGCCTGAAGTAACTTGAATCTGAGGTATGGTATGACTATCGACAACTTAAACACTTAAAAAAGGAAAATCTTATGGACATTATTCTAGAACTTGAAGATGATTGTAAAGAACTAAACAGGTCGAAGTTCCAAACTGATAAAGCTTTAAATATTTACAAAGAACATAGTGAATGGGTAGATAATATGAAAACTGACATACAAACTAGATTCTTTGATTTATATGATAGAAATGTCCTTCTAAAAGAACAAGTTGAAAAACTGAAACACGATAATATTTTGTTGAATGTAGAGTTAGCTCAACTGAAACTTGGAATTGACACTCCTGACTCTGAAGTTCCTATTGCAAGCCAACTTCCAAATTTTGAGAAATTAAAATCTGATTTGGAAGAAGTTAAAATAAAAAATCAAACCTTGGAGGAGGAACTTGTCAAAGTCAGGAGAGGTAAAGAAGTAATTAATAATGGAATTCCATCTTGGATAACTAACATCCATAACAAGAATAAAGAAGGACTAGGTTATAAGAAGAAGTCTAGGAGAAACAAGAAGTATGTGGATCTACCCAGTCAAAAACTATGTTACTATTGTGGTAGTACAGGACATCTTAAAGCTGCTTGTCCTAAAAGAAATAAAGATACTCTTAAGAATACTGAGCATGCTGAACAGGTATGGTTGAAGAAATCTGAATCTTCTTCCAAAATAATGGAACCCAAGGAAACCTGGGTTCCAGAAATTAACGCTTAGTTTTCATGCAGGTTCCAGTGAGGGGGAACAACACTTGGTACCTCGACAGTGGTTGTTCTAAGCACATGACTGGAGACAAATCTAAATTTCTCTCACTGGATGCCTACTACGGTGGAACTGTGACCTTTGGTGATAATAAGAAAGGTGAAATCATTGCTGTAGGTAAAGTAGGAAGGTCAAGTTCCAATGCTATTGAAAATGTCTTTTTAGTCGAGGGTCTTAAACACAACTTGTTAAGTATTTCTCAATTTTGTGATAGAGGTAACTCAGTTAGCTTTACTTCTAATTTTTGTAGAATCATTAACAATGACACTAACAACATTATCCTTGAAGGAACCAGAAAAGGGAACACATATATTGTGGATCTTAACGAAGTTCCAAGTAGTAGTTTAACTTGTCTTAGTGTCATTGAGAATGATCCCTTATTATGGCACAAACGATTTGGCCATGCTAGTTTTTCTTTGCTAGATAAACTTAGATCAAAAGAACTTGTGGAAGGACTTCCAACCATCAAGTTCCTAAAAGAAAAAGTCTGCAGTGCATGTGTTAGAGGTAAGCAGACACGAATATCTTTCAAATCTAAGAATATGGTAAGCACCACAAAACCATTGGAACTTATCCATATGGATTTGTGTGGACCTATAAGAATACAAAGCAGAAGTGGAAAAAGGTATGTGATGGTTATTGTAGATGATTTTTCCAGATATACCTGGGTTTTCTTTCTGGTAAGCAAGGATGATACGTTTGATCACTTTGTTGCTTTTGTGAAGAAAGAACAGAGAAGAACAGGTCATCAACTGATCCACCTAAGGTCAGATCATGGAACTGAGTTCGAAAACTCAAAGTTTGATGAGTTTTGTGATGAACATGGGATGGACCACAACTTCTCTGCTCCCAGGACTCCACAACAAAATGGAGTAGTTGAACAGAAAAACAGAAGCTTGGAAGACATGGCGAGGACTATGCTGATTTCCAGTGGACTGCCTAGGAACTTCTGGGCAGAAGCAGTAAACACAGCATGTTACATATTGAATAGAGTTTCTATTAGAGCAATAACCAACAAAACACCTTATGAACTAATTAAAGGAAGAAAACCAAATATTTCTTACTTTAGATCTTTTGGTTGCAGATGTTTTGTACACAATAATGGAAAGAGAAACTTGGGAAAGTTTGATGAAAGAAGTGATGAGGCTATATTCTTAGGATATGCCTCAAATAGTAAAGCTTACAGAGTCTATAATAAAAGAACAATGTGTGTTGAAGAGTCTGTACATATAATTTTTGATGAAACTGATTTTGTGATTGATGTACAGGATGATGATGATTTCGAGATAGGGTTAGTAAGAAGACATGACCCTGATGAGGAATCAACAATATCCATGAAGCAGCAAAACAAGAATCCAGGAGCTGAAAACCAAACTGCAACTGAAACAGAAGTTCCACAAGAGGAACATCCTGAGCCTGAGAATCCGGAACCTGAGAATCAGGAACCACTGAATCAAGTGACAGGAAACAGTGATGCTGAACCTGAAAAGCTGTATCCAATCAAAGACTTTACCCCTAAACGTTGGAAATATCAAAAGTCTCATCCAGTGGATATAATTATGAGTGATATAACCAAAGGAACTCAGACCAGGTCACAGCTAAGGAACTTCTGTGCATTTTTCTCATTCCTATCTACTTTGGAACCAAAGAACTGTGATGAAGCCTTACAAGATGCAGATTGGATCATAGCCATGCAAGCTGAACTAGGAGAATTCGAGCGAAACAAAGTTTGGCACCTAGTTCCTAGACCGGAACACCAGAAGGTCATAGGTCTAAAGTGGGTGTTCAGAAACAAGCTTGATGAACATGGAATCATAGTAAGAAACAAGGCTAGACTGGTTGTCAAGGGGTACAATCAACAAGAAGGTATAGACTTTGATGAGACATTTGCTCCAGTTGCCAGGTTAGAAGCTATACGCATTCTTATTGCTTTTGCAGCTTTTATGGAGATTAAGTTGTTTCAGATGGACGTCAAATGTGCATTCTTAAATGGTCTATTAAAAGAGGACGTCTATGTGGAACAACCTCCTGGATTTGAAGATCCAGATTTCTCAAATCATGTCTATAAACTTGATAAAGCTCTCTATGGGCTAAAACAAGCACCAAGGGCATGGTATGAGAGATTGTCCAAGTTCCTGTTAGATAATGATTTTAAAAGAGGCAAAATAGACAAGACTTTGTTTTTAAAATCTAAAGGAACTGACATTTTAGTTGTACAAATATATGTAGATGATATTATTTTTGGTGCAACTAATGAATTTTTGGTGAAGTATTTTGCTGACCTTATGAGTGGTGAGTTCGAGATGAGCATGATGGGTGAGCTAAACTTCTTTCTTGGATTGCAAATTAAGCAAACTGAGAAAGGAATAATGATTCACCAACAAAAGTATGTGAAGGAACTCATAAAGAAATATAAGATGGAAAGTTCCAAAACTATAAGAACACCTATGGGAACTAACGCCAGACTGGATGAAGACATAGTTGGAACTTGCATAGATCAGAAGATGTATAGAGGTATGATAGGTTCCTTATTATATCTAACTGCTAGTAGACCTGATATATCCTTCAGTGTAGGCTTATGTGCGAGGTTCCAAGCAAATCCAAAGGAATCTCATCTCAAGGCAGTTAAGAGGATACTTAGGTACCTCAAAGGAACTGATGATTTATGTCTCTACTATCCAAGGAATGAATCAATTGATTTAGTTGGATACACGGATGCTGACTATGCAGGTGATTTAGTGAATAGGAAGAGCACATCAGGTATGACTCAATTTCTTGGATCATGCTTAGTTTCTTGGGGTTCCAAGAAACAGAATACAGTTGCCTTGTCCACAGCAGAAGCTGAATATGTAGCTGCTGCAGCTTGTTGTTCACAAATGCTGTGGATAAAACAACAAATATGTGATTTTGGTTTAAAATTTGAATGTGTTCCAATTTATTGTGATAATACTAGTGCTATCTGTATTTCTAAAAATCCAGTGCAACACTCTAAGGTTAAGCACATCCACATTAGACACCACTTCTTAAAAGATAATGTGGAAAAAGGCTATATTAAGTTGGAATTTTGTCCTACTGATAATCAAATTGCTGATATTCTAACTAAGCCTTTGAGCAGAGAACGCTTTGAGAACATGAGACTGGAACTTGGGATGATCAAGCTGAATTGATTGCAACTGAAGTTCCTAGATATGGCATTGTCAATTAACAAGATCAATTAGAAGAATAAAACATCTACCACAAATTTGGTGTGATAAACATAACGGGAATGTCACCGTTGGTAAACTCTTGGAGGTCAGTGCAAGTAACTCTTATTTAAAACTGTACATACTATTCAAAGCAATGTAGACTTGTATGTGACTTGTTCCATAAATTATATTTTTGAAAAATCAGTTTTTCTTTTCAAGAAGATTTATCTTCTGGAATTATCTTTTATTAAATATAGTGTGAAAAGATAAATTCTTGATTTGTAAAAAATTCCATCCGGATTAGTTTTCAAAACAAGATAAAATTCATTGTTCCTAAACTAAACCCTTCCACTTCAATACACCGCTTCAAAAATTTACTCCCTTATAAAAAACTACCCAACCAACCCCATTAACTTACCATCACATCAATTAAACTCTAGAACTACCCTGACCATAAAATTTCTACAGCTAAACCACACAAAAATTTCTAAAGCTAAACCTCAACCAACCATGGCCGAAGAAAACCCTAAGAACCAAGAAGAGCTATCACCTCCCAGATCACCTAGCCCACAACCACTCAGCCAAGAAATTCCTATTGTGCTACTTCAAACCACCTCAGAACCAAAAAATACCAAGCCAAAAGCCGTTGAGGACACTGCAACTTCCTCTACTGGAAGTTTACCCAATGTTCTTGATCGAATCGGGTTATGGAAGAAGAGGAAAGCCGAAAAAACGGAAAAGTCACTCGAAGATCAAATTCTTGAAATTGATATGATGGCGAGGGACGAGGAACCCGAGGAAGAGAAAGAACATTCTGAGGGGGAAGAAGATGAGAAGGCACTGGGAAAATTTGCTGACAGGTATGTTGTAGGCTATAGAATTGATGATGCATGGTGTAATAAGGTGAATTTTGAACTTCTAGATCTGCTTAAGTTCCAGGGTTGGGATTTCATGTTTACTGTTAAAGCTAAAAATTATTTGTATCCACTGGCTATGGATGAATTCTGTAAGGAATGTGAATTTGAGGATGGTGTGTGTTATAGCAAAATCAATGGTGTTAATGTTGAGTTTGATGCTGCTAGAATAGGGTCTATTTTGCAAGTTCCATGTGAGGGGTTTGATACTTACATGAAAATGGTTGTGACTGTTAAGGTAGCAGGGCATACTAAAACTGAAATCATAAATTACTTAGGGGGTAAAAAGGGTGTTAGCGTGATGAATCACAATGATCTCTCTCCGTTGCACAAATTGCTGTTTAATTTGGTAAAGAAGTCCTTGGTTCCAAGGACTCAAAAGAAAAATGAATTGTGCTACTTAGATATGGCCCTAATCTTTTGCATGTCTAAGAAGATCAAAATTAATTTCCCAGCAATTATGATCCAACACTTAGAGCACTGCATAGAAAAAGAGATAAAAGTTGGATATGCTGCGATTCTTGCTTCTGTGTTTGAAGATTTAGGTGTGCAATTGAGGGATTTTTATGGGCATATAAGGGAGAAAGGAGAAAATGTGATCAATGAAACCACTTTGAGAGGTTTGAGTATTGCTGTAGTGAGGGGGAAGTGTGTGAGGTATGAAGCTGCTCAGAAAAGGAAAGAAAAGGACGAGGACTCACAGGTGAGAGTTCCTGTCAGGAAGAGCAGAAGGCTCTCTGGTGGAACTCAGGGTAGGACCAGTGCTGCTGATCCCTTGGAGTTGAGTGAAGGAGATGGAGGAGCTGCTGAGCTAATAGCTGATTTATCTAATAGACTTATGCAGGTTGAAGGACAGCTCCTTGACTTGTCAAGGAAGATAGAGGCTATGGAGAGGACTGGCGCTGCTCAGGCCAAGGAGTTCCACAAAGCCATCTCAAGCCTTGAAGCAAAAATGAAGAAAGCTCAAGAGGACAACAAAGCTGATCTTGAGAAAATTTTACAAGCGCTTGACGCTTGATCACCTATGCAGACTACCCTAGCCATCCCCTAGCTTCATATTTTCTAATGGTTTTTGGAACAATGATCTGTTTTTATTTGGACGTTTTTGAACTCCTTTGCTTTTGAATATTTTGGAACTTGGTCTGTAATATTTTAAAGTACTCTGGATGGTTGGTTTTGTTAAATGCTATGGAACTCTGTCTATACTTGCATGCATTGTTGAGAATAAACAGGAAAATTTGTGTGAAAGTACTAGCTTAAGAGAGCTAGCCAGCGCTGCTTCCAGCTTCCCACATTCGATGAATTGCCTGTGGGGCTGTGAGTAGATGAATAAAACTTTGAAAAGTCACGTTTTTGATAATGCCAAAAGGGGGAAAAGCAGGAGCAAACTTGAAAGCTGAAGTTGTTCTAGTTCCAGTTGAGTAAGTAACAAAGGTTGTTCTCTTCTCTAAATTTTTCTTTGCTTTCTGTTTGTTTTTCATTCTCTTTTCATTCTGTTATTAATTTCTGTTTTGCTTCTTTGCTTTGCTTATATGAAAAAAAAAAAAAATTGAAAAATGAAAAATTAACCTTCTGTTTTTTACTTATCATCCTCAGAAGTTTGCTCAGTTTGTCATCATCAAAAAGGGGGAAATTGTTGACCCTTATGAGGTTTTGATGATGTTAAGAATTGAGCAAACTTCCTTTTAATAAGGATTTTCTAGTGTTGTGATGTTGGCAGGTTCAGTAAGCGTAGAGGGCTGAAGTAGGAACTGGAACAAAGGAACTTTAGAAGATCCATGAGGACAAGTAAAGAACAGAAGAAGAGTTCCAGCAATGGAACTTCCCGAAGTTTCTCAACAGGAACTTCAAACGGGTGTAACGACCTGGTTCTGGTGTAATGCTGGGGCAAGCCTCAACAATCAAGGATCAACACAAAGATCAAGATATCAACCGAAGAAGATGGACTTCATAACTTATAGTTGTGTAAAAGATAAGTTTGTTTTCGTAGGATGATGTAAACATATAAATGATAGATATGCCTGGAACTTATTAGAAATCAGATAAAGCTTGGCAAACTAACTAATTCGTAAAAGATAATTATGAATTTTATAAAAAAGTACTTAATGAGTTTTATCTCATAAAATCTGGTTTAACTTGATTTTATCTTTTTTATAAAATCTTATCTTTTAACAAAAACGAATTTGATAAAAGTTGGTTTTTATAAAAACGAATTTAAATCTGTTTGGATTCGGTTTTAAAGAGGATAAGATCAGATTTGTGTTTGATCTATCTTGTTTGCGAAAACCCTAGTTTGAGAAGCTGAGGAACTCCTATAAATATAGAAGTATTTCAGCTTAGCAAAGTGAGAGTTTTAAGCGTGAAAACCACTTAGTGCTTAAGAGTAAGTTTGCCAAAAGGTTTAAGCTTTATCATTTTGATTTCGGGTTTCATGTGTAGCTTTCCATTTATGTGTTAGAGTGTGTCTTTGAGTTGTAATTGGTTTTGGGGTGAGATCGTGAATTCTCTTAAATTCACGCAAGTGTATGAGTTTGAATTCTCTAAAATTCGAGTGAAGACTGTGAGTGCACAGAGAGTGAAAAGAACCTGAGAAGTGTCTTGGGTCACCTAGGAAGTGTCCTGGGTAAGGGGAAAAAGGGTCCTGAGAAGTGTCTTAGGTCTGGTAGGAAGTGTCCTATCATAGAGTCAAGTGTCCGTGGTGGAACTTGCAAAGCAAAGGTCTGTGTAATAGGTTGTACTAGGAGAGTTGCCTATTATAGTGGAATTTGTTCATAAGTCCCAATAGGGCCGAGGTTTTACTTCCAGTTAGGCACTGGATGGTTTCCTCGTAAACTTGCTGTGTGCTTAAGTTTTCTTTATGTTTTTATTGTTTATTTCCGCTTAAGTTCCGCGATTGGAACCTACTACTATTCACCCCCCCTCTCATAGTAGTTCATCTAAACTAACATTTATGATTGTTAGTATCATGTTAGGGCTAAAGATTTGATTTTTATTGCTTAGTGACATGCTAGGGTTTGTTATTAATCTTGTTAGTATCATTCCTAGGATCTTGCTATTATTATTATGCTTTAATATTAACATGAATATGATTATAATTATAATTGTTATAATGATTATGAATACTATTATTTTGATGATTATTTTATTTATGATAATTATTTCAATTAATATTAATATGATGATTATTTTCTTTTATGATTATTATCATGATTATTTCAATTATAATTTATTTTTATGATGATGATTATTTATTATGTTGCTTGATATTTATATTTATTGCTTGATTACACTTTTTATGCATGTTAAAGGGAATTTGGTACTTGTAATCATGCTTAATAAGATAATTAATAATCTTGTTAGGTTAACTTTGATTATAATTCAAGTGATCGCCAATAATAGTTTATTTGTGCATTAATATTCGACCAACATAGATTAAACAGGTTTAGGGTTAATCCTATTGATTGTATGTTAATCAGAAAGCGCACATGAATACGAGCAGAATAAAGTAGAGGCCTATTATTAGGGCAGGTTCAATCTCTTTTAGGTTGGATTTGTACCATCATCCCCGAACCCTTATTTGGTTCATGACCTTATGGAGTTGACAATCTCTTGGATCGTTAAGGGGTGTAACCTTCACCTCGTGAATGGTTTACAAGTTCCTAAAAAACTTGTTGGCGACTCTTTTGCTCTATCTTCTTCCCTTTTGGACGCCACCGTACTTTAGTGTATGATCACAGTGGGGTTCAAGCTAGTGGGATTTTAAAGGCTTGAAATTATTCCCTACAACAGCCTTGTTGGTGCTGGATTCGGGTCTTCCCTACTCTGCTCTTGCTGCCGCTGTTGCTTGGTTTTGCTCCGAACTTTGAGCTTGGTCGTTTCCTTTCAACAAAATCCGCTCAAATCTTTTGTAAATTAAAGCTCTTCATCTCTAATTTACCGATCAATGTAACTCCTCTTATCTTGGAGGAATCTCCTGTGTCATATTCGTGGGTTTTTTTAAAAAAAATCCGGGAATGTCCCTGCTTGCTAAGATGCACCTGCATTTATATCTTTGACTATAGGACTTTGCTTATCTTTCTTTAGGGTTGACCTAAGACTTAGTGTTTCTTGCCTCATTGACTTGTCGTGACTCAAGGTATAAACTTGACTCGCTGTAATTGACTCGAGGTTGACTCGACTCAAAGTGTTTGACACACGTGTTAGACTCAAATCAAGGTGATATCATGACATAATTCAACGTGTACATGACTCGTGTGTGCATTGTATTGTGATCGTGCGACTCAAAAAATGCAAAAAGGTAAAAATTTTCCATCATTTTTGTGGAGGGTACCGACTTTCTCCCGAAAAAGAAGGACGCGAAAAAAGAATCGAAGTTGTCGAATGCATGTTGAATGAGCTTAGTAAAATGTTGTTTGATACTATCTCTCAAGGTTCAAGGATTAATTCATCCTAGGCTATCTCAATTATTGACTCAATGATGAAAGTATTTGGGTAACTTAGGCACGGAGGCTAAGCACTTCGTACTTTGTGATGTAATGATGATTGATGTTGATATGACAAGGCATGCTTCAGCGTTGTATTAAGATTTCATGACAAAGGGTTCCTACGGGAAGTATATTTGGTCATGTATTTGTGATGTGTGTGAAAGTGATAATAAAGTTAGGCCGCAAAGGCTAAGTGTATGGGAAGATATTATTTTTTCAGAAAAGTCAAATGATGGCGACTCTTAGGCTAGGTAAGCTAATGATGTAAGGATCAAACCCCCAAGTCTAACTCTAAGTGAATAGGGATGAGCATTGGAGATCCTTTGATATGATCATGATGTGTGAATGTGAATGCATTTTTATTATGGCCGCACCTCGATGTGAGGTTGCCTACGTATCCGTTAGGAATCAGGCCGAACGTAGCTCTAGCCGAACCTCACACAAGTGTGTGTATACCTCAAAAAGGTCTTTTTAAGGGTTTGTAATGTGTTTAGGCTAAAGGTTATAGAAGAAAGGGATAAAAGCTCAAGACCCTTGATAAGCCCCCAAGGTGTGTAACCTTGCTTTTGTATCTTTATATTTTTATGCTTGAGGCTTTTAACTCTCTTTTAGCTCTCTTTTCTCTCTCTCTCTCTCTCTCTCTCTCTCTTTTTTTTTTTTTTTTTTCCTTTAGCATTTATTTTATTTTTATAAGTGTGGGCAATCCCAATCATGCGGTCTATCACTCACTTGGCATTCATGTTTCTCAGGCACGGTACCGAGCACTCGATAAGAGACGCAATCTGAGACGTGTTCATATCAAAGACATGTTCATGTCAAAGACATTGGAACACTTGCCCTTTTGTACACTTTTATTTATTTTTTTATTTTGTTATTTTATTTTTTGAAATCACTCAAGCTTTTGTTCTTTGAAAATTGCATAAGTTACACACCATCCCATCCCAAGGTTAGGTAGATGTAGGTGAAAAAATGAAAGGTCTATCGTTAGACGAGGCTCAAAGTGGTTTATCAAGAAGAGATTGTATATTTGAAGGGTGAAAGGTAATATGAGGTGGATACAAGGGGTGCCTCAAATCATTGGTATACCTTATGCTTAGTTTGACATGGATTTTTTTTTTAATTTTTTTTTTTAGTGCAATGTAATGAAATGATCATATGCAAAGAAATAAATGCTCATTTTATTAAAAGGGGAAAAGAAAGAAACTACAAAATTAATCTAAAGGAAAATAAAGGTGCCTATGCTAGACTTATTAGGGAAAGGGTAAATAAAAAAAAAGGAAAAGGAAAAAGAGGTCATGAAATCTTGTCGTTGAAGCTCGCCTCTTGTCTTGTGTTGTTTGCTTCATCATCACCCAGTCTTCTCGCTAGCTAAAGGCAATGGGATCTTATTTGCTTCTATGAGATCTTGAATGAGATTTTGAAACCTATAGCATTCATCAGTAGTATGACCGCGTCCTCGATGGTACTTGCAATAAGAGTTGGGATTCCATCTCGAAGATCGATTTTCTGGCGTTGGATCCTCGGTAGGGCCAATAGGTTTGATTAACCCTCGCTCATAGAGACGATCAAAAGCAGCATCGTAGGTCATTCCAATGGGTGTGAACTCTCTCCTAGGTTTCCTTTTAGATCCTTGATTGTCCATGGCTAAGACACCATTATGGTCAAAGGTACTAACATTATTACTAGAGTGGGTGTTTTCGGAAGAAGAAGGATTGTCGTTCTTCTTTCCTTTCCAGCCACTGTGGTTACTATTGTTAGTAGCTTTTTGTTTTGCGAGGTCATCTTCGATTTCAATACCTATGTCATAGACGTCTTTAAAAGTATTCAAGTTGTGTTGATATTTTAAGTGCTTTCAATACTTTTCTTAGAGATTCTTGATAAACATCCTCATAGACTTTTTTTCGGTGGGGACCTCAATCATCTTAGCGGAAGTTTCCCTCCACTTATTGAAGAAAGAAGTAAAGCCTTCATTCTATTTTTGTCTTAGCATTTCAAGTTTTCTATAATTGGTTTCGACTTGAATGTTACACTTGTATCTATCAATGAAAGAGTTTACTATCGATTCCCAGGTAGAGGTTTTCTCTTTGTCAAGAGAAAAGAACCATTGTTGACAAACAGTTTCAACTGATAAAGAAAACAAGGAATGAAAGACTTTCTTATCAATACCCTTAATGTTCATTATAGTTTCAAAGGCTCTTAAGTGAAGATAAGGATTATCTATTGCCTTGAATTAAGGGATTTCAGTGGTATTGAACTTATGCGGAAGAAGTTCCTTGTCCAGCGAGACCCCTTGTGAACTAATGCCCTAAAATTTACAGTCACTAGATAGCTTGCTTAAGCTTTCTTACATGAGGTTCATTTGTTGTTGCTTCACAGGGTCATCAATTTTGAGGGTTAAAGCCTTCAATGCTTCATTCACGGTAACCAATTGATTCCTAAGTTCATTAACTTCCTCTTGAGTTGCCATTATCTTTTTAGCTTTCCTCTTTTGACGAATCGGTTTGTCAAAAAGTAAGACTTGAATAAAGAGGTTTTCCTTGGTTAATCGCCCTTTTCTCCTCGACCAAGTACTGTGGAAAAGGAATTAGGGATATTCGTTATTAATTACTTGACTTAAACTCTATTCAACATGTAAAAATGGAAGAAGGTAGTAAGAATGAAGGTTGTGATATGGAGAAAGCATGTAGAGAATGGAAACATGATGTAGATGAAGAGATATGAAAAAATAAGGAATATAATGTACCCCCAACTCGAATGACGGGAAATCACTCATGCATGAACCTAAGACATGGTCATGGTGACATATAAGAAGTGTGTTCTAAGACTAGTGAGTGTAGGTGACATGTTAAGACTCGTGTCATGACCATGTGGCTAGACTATGTGACTAGACTCGAACAAAGACTAAGTTAAGACCTCACGTATATGCATTAAACTGGACAGGCTGTGGTATTTTAGTCATAACTTTTGATCTGTGACTCTGATTGTGATGAAACCAACGCCAAATTAAAGATAAAACTCGGGGCTAATGATCCATAGGTTGTAAGACTCGTAGTTCTTTTTAGAACTCCGGATATGACCAAAACAAGTTGACGCTTGTGCAGTATACGGGAATAAAAATCCGGGTTGACTTAAAGGAACTATGACTCGATTTTATGTTAATTTATTAGCTCGAATTAATTAATTAATTAATTAAACAAAGTCCTTTAGTCATTAATCAGTTTATTTAGTCTTAACACAAGTCAAACAAACGGTTAGGAAAAATCACATAGAGTATGCACAACAAATAATGCACAATTAGTCAAGTAGGCACAATATGATGCAATGAGTTTGCAACCTAACCATGGCTCTAGTT
The DNA here is from genome assembly GCF_948465745.1 of Chenopodium album. Taxonomy (NCBI): domain Eukaryota; kingdom Viridiplantae; phylum Streptophyta; class Magnoliopsida; order Caryophyllales; family Amaranthaceae; genus Chenopodium; species Chenopodium album. Next base: position 65,568,899 of record NC_137835.1, read on the forward strand.
TGCAACCTAACCATGGCTCGGTATTGGAAGAACTTGGCGCCAGCAAACAGAGTCCAGCGCCACTTTTTGGCTTTAGCGCCTGGCGACAGAAGCTGTCGTCTGGCGCTAACGTCAAAACGTTGGCGCTAATCTTTGTTTGCTGACGCTAGTTCCTACAAGCCTCAGCAGCTTTCTGTGCTCGATAAAATTTTCCAGTTTCGCGCAGCATTATTTCGATCCTAGTTGTGAAAGATATTCCTCAAATTTCCTACGTGTAAACATAATATGTTTTAACTCATTACGGATGGTCTTTCCAATTAGATCTTTTTTATGCATATGACAATAATGTTAATCAAAATTACGCACATGAAATACTTAGAACTTTCCGAGTCTCATCCACTCATTCTAAATCATTGCCGAAATAAATTTCAGGAATTAAAATAGGAATCCTCCCCAGTGGAGTCGCCAAAAACTGTAAGGAATATTTCAAGCATTACCCCTAGCTTGAACCCCACTGTGATCATACACTAAAGTACGGTGGTGTCCAAAGGGAAGGAAGCTAGAGCAAAAGAGTTGCCAACAAGTTTTAGGAACTTGTAAACCGTTCACGAGGTGAAGGTTACACCCCTTAACGATCCAGGAGATCGTCAACTCCAATAGGTCTGGAACCATGACTGGTAGTTCGGGGATGAAGGTACAAATCCAACCTAAAAGAGATTGAACCTGCCCTAATAATAGGCCTCTACTTCATTCTGATCGTATTCATGTGCGCTTTCTGACTAACATGCAATCATAAGAATTAACCCTAAACCTGTTTATCTATGTTGGTTGAATATTAATGCACAAATAAATCTATTATTGGCGATCACTCGAATTATAATTAAATTAACCCTAAACAAGATTATTAATTATTTTATTAAGCGTGATTACAAGTACAAATTCCCTTTAAACATGCATAAAAAGGTGTGATCAAGCAATAACAATAAATATATCAAGCAACATGATAATCAGTATAATTATTATAACAATTATAAAAATAATCATCATAATAATAATAATAATCATGCTAAAGTATAATAATAGCAAGATCCTAGGCATGATACTAACAAGATAAATAACAAACCCTAGCATGTTACTAAGCAATAAAAATCAAAGCTTTAACCCTAAGATGATACTAACAATCATAAATATTAGGAAGAACATAAAAGGCATCATACTTTTAATCATATTTAATATTAAAGTTACCCTAGACATGATACTAGGAATTTATTGTTGTCACCCTAAACATCAAATTAAGGAAAACATCCTAACATGATACTAGGAATCAAAATAACAATCTAAGCATGATTTCTATATCATAATATCAATTAAACCATTAAAGTACTTACTTAGATGCCTCGTACCTCTTTCTAATACCAAAATACACACATTAGTAACTTCAAGGAAAATAATAATCAAAACAATTAAATTAAATAATTGAAAGAGAGATTTGGGACCAAACCCTCATAAATTAAACCTTTCACGTCTAGGGCAAAGGGAATTTCGAACAATGCTAGGTGTATCTAAGTCTTGCGAATGCGGAATTTTGTATTTGAGAAAAGGCTAGTTTAGAAAAGAGAGAGAGAATAATCAAGAAAATCTTGATGAGATTTGGTGAATGAAAACGGAGTTTTTAGAAAGCTATTTATAGAGAAAATCAGCCAAAAAGATAGAAAATTGAAACAGAGTTCTGACGCGCATAAAACTTGATTAGCGTCGACGCTGGCAATTAGCGCCAGGCGCTGAAGATTAGCGTCAGGCGCCAAGCCTTAGCGTCAGGCGCTAATAATCAGTTTCACGCGTTTTTGTTTTTATCATATCTTTTGATCCGGAAGTTAAATAAGGCATATAATATGTCGTTGGAAAGCTGTTGAAGTCTACTTTCCAACCCAATTTGAATCAGATTAAAATCTTTTGTATATAAAAAGATATGGCCGAAATAGTGGAAGGGTGTCAGTTTTGGATAGAGTTTCATGTCTCATTCATATCTTTTTCCTTATAACTCGGATTTAATATTATAATATATCATTGGAAAGATAATTTCAAGATCTATCCAACCATATAAAAATTTTATAAATATTAGAAGTCACGAAAATAAAATATGACTGTCTTTGAACATCTTTAAATTCGAATAGAATTATGATTATAAAAAGGAAAATTTGACATTTACTACCAGCAAAAACACCCTATATCACATTTGCTACCCGTTTAAAAAAATATTTTATTTTACTACCACCTAAAATCCCATAATTATAATTTCACTACCACTTAACGGAATCCGTTAAGATTCCGTTAAGTTTATTAAAAAAAAATTAAAAAAAAAAAAATTAAACAAAGTAACCCAGCCACGCCCTCCACCTCGACTGTCGCCCCCTCCCCCTCCCCCCTACCGGCGGCCAGCGCCCTAGGCTTCGGCCAGCGCCGGCGCGAACCTTCCCCCTCCTTTCCCCCACCATACGCAACCAACCTCCACCGGAAACCACCTTTTTCCCTGCCCTGATCCCCACCGAAAACCACCTTTTTTCCCCTCTCTCCACCAGAATCGGCCCCTTCCTCGTAATTGCTACACTGAAATCGACCCCCTTCCCCTTCCCTTCCCCTCTTTGGCCATCCCAAACCCTAAACCACCACCCCAAAACCACCATAAGCGAAACCCTAAAATTCGTTTAGGGTGGTTTGGGGTTGGTGGTTTAGAATTAGGGATGGCCGAAAGGGAAGGGGAGGGGGTCGATTCGGTGTGGGGAATAGGAGAGGGGCGATTTCCGGTGTGGGAAAGGGAAAGGGAGTGGTTTCCGGTACGGGGTGGGGGTCGGGGCAGCAACAACGGGAAAAGGGAGGGGGGTTGTCTGCGTAGGTGGGGGAAATGGAGGGAGTGGGGTCGCGGCCGGCAGGGGGATGTGGTGGGGTCGCGCCGGCGCCGGCAAGGGGGAGGGGGTGCAGTTGAAGGGACGGGTGGCAGGGGGGAGGGGGTGCAGTGAAGTGGAGGGGTGGTTGCAAGGTAGTTACACCCAATTAACCATTGTTGTGGGCCCCTCAAACAGAAACAGTAATGGGGTTAGTCACTGGTAGTTATTTCTACAGTTAGGGAATTATGGTGGTAGTAATATAAAATATTTTTTTTAAACCGGTAGTAAATCTGATACGTGGTGCTTTTGCTGGTAGTAAATGTGAATTTTTCCTTAAAAAAAGGAAAGTTTTAAAAAAGGAAAGTTTTTATTTAACTCAAATTATTTAATATTATCTTTTCAAAAAGGATAATTAAGATCTGTTAAAAACTTATAGAAGCTTCTAATTAATCCTAATTAGTTTAGGAATAGGATTAAACATTTGGACCCTCCACATGATCATTGGGTCGTAGGTAAAATCCGGTTCGAGCCCAGTTTAGTATTTTGGCTATAACTTCCTCATTATTCATCGGAATTGGGCTTATAATATATCGTTGGAAAGGTCTTTTCAACCCCCATCCAACTACACCATTATTGGACCCATATCATGACCAAATTAAACTGGAATGCACGTTTTTTAAAAATAAGGTAAGAAAAGAAATATTTTCAAAAACAGAAAGAAGAGATATTTTAATAAAAACATCCTCATCACTAGACTTTTCACACTTTCGCTTTGTTCGATGATCAAATGACATGAAAGGTATTCATCACTGGGTTTGGTTTTGGGGAGACACAAATGGGTGTCTACAATAACAGTTCCCTTCACTGAATTAATCACACAAATTCCTGCATATGCAAAATTTATGAAAGAAATATTGACAAGAAAAAGGTCTATTAGTGAGGTGGAGACAGTAGCTTTCACTGCAGAGTGTAGTGCCGTACTTCAAAATAAATCTCCACCTAAATTAAAAGATCCGGGTAGCTTTTCTATCCCTTGTCATATTGGCAATCTAATGATAGATAATGCATTGTGTGATTTGGGGGCTAGCGTTAGTGTTATGCCATTATCTGTGTGTTCCAAGTTGAATATGGGTAAATTAAAAGCTACTAATATTACTCTACAAATGGCCGACCGTTCTTTCAAATACCCCTTAGGTGTTCTAGAGGATGTTCCCGTTAGAGTAGGTAAATTTTATATACCTGTTGATTTTGTTATTCTTGATATGGCTGAGGATATGCAAACTCCGATTATTTTGGGTAGACCATTCCTTAACACTGTAGGAGCAATTATAGATGTGAGAAGTGGTAAATTAACACTATCAGTAGGGGACGATAAAATTATTTTTAATCTTAATAATACCCCTAAAAGCCCCATGACAGAGGAGAAATGCTTTAGTGTTAATGTGGTTCAGAATTATTCTAACAAGCACCAAGCTCTTGAAAAAGATCCCTTGGAGGCGGTATCTTGTGTTGCATCCCTTTCAGATGAGAAAGACAAATGGCAGAAGGAAGTTGATGCAATAGAAAGAGCCCTCTACACTGTCGGTCTTAGTTTTGAGGACGAAACGGTGGAATCAATCAAGAAAGTTGTGGAAATTGAGCCTACGGAGAGTAAACTGTTCCGCCAGATCGAGTTGTAAGTGCTAAATGCAATGACAATTTGAAGCAACCCTCGATCAAAGAGGGATCTTTAGTGCGTAGCATTGAAGAGCCCCCAATCCAAGTCAAGGAGGATCCACCAGATAAGGTGAATTGGCGTCCCACAGGGTATGTCAGGAAGCCGCGTCGTAGCCTAAACACCACTCAACTAGGTGAGAAACTGCCCGACCAAGCGTTAGGACAAGGGTCCTAGTTCTTGTACTTGGTAAGAATGTCGTGCGGGACCTAGATAAACCAGCGCTTTGCGGGAGGCAACCCGTATTTTAATGCTTTTTAGACTAGTTTTTCTTTCTTTTTCTTATGAGAGGAGAGATGAGGGAATTTAATGAGTTTTATGAGTGTGTATACGGGTTTGAAGGAAAAGAGTTAGCCAAAATTTGAAGAAAAGAAGAAAATAAGAAAATCGTCCAATTAGCCTCGGGCCCGATCGGGCGAAGGGGGCGCGAGAGCAAGGGTGGAAAAGTTTGATTTTTGCCCGACCGGGCGCAAGATTTGACGTATACGGACATCTTTTTCCGCCCGACCGGGCACGAGAGTAGAGGAAAATCGGGTATTTAGATTGCCCGATCGGGCGAAGGGCGCCCAACCGGGCGCGAGAACCTATCAGAAAAATATCCAGATCGCCCGATCGGGCGAACCTCCGCCCGACCGGGCGCGACACACATCCGGGGTTAATTCCCTTTCTTTTTCTTCTTCCTTCTTTCTTTTCTCATTCTTATTCTCTTTCCTCCACAACTTTCTCTCTCTAAAACCTTAAATCCTCTACCTTCTCTCTAAGTTTTCTTCTCCATTTCTCAACCAAATCCAAATATTTTTACATATTTTTAATCCTCTCTTCATCCTCTATATTTCTATATCAAAATCTTCAAGTTCCAAACAAATAATTTTTAGACCCATTTTCAAAGTCTCAAAAATGGCGGTAAAGAGGGCAAGAACACTTCTAGGGGGAAGCTCAAGCTCAAGCCAGCAATATGACCCGGTGTTGCAACTACCGCATTGGCCGACGATCAAAATAGCAACCCCGGAACAGAAGGAAAAGCTTGAGCAACTCTACGGCGTGAGGTAATTCCTTCACGGTGGTTACACAGCCCTACTCTAGAAGCATTAGGTTTATATGATTATGTTAGGAGATTTTTGAACGATATTGGTATGAGGAAATTTTTTGATATGCATTATGCCACTTATTGTGAATTAACCTGTGAATTTCTTTCCTCTTTTCATGTCCATAACCATAAAAATGGGCCAAAATTGATTTTTAGGTTAAATAATAAAAACATTACTTTAACTTTTGTTGATTTTTGTAAATTGTTTGATTTGGAATCTGATTTGCCTCACCAATGGCATGCTGAATACAAAATGGATGATATTTATACTGCTTTGACTGGTTTTCCAGCACTTAACGCCGAACATGCTAGTGATAAACCAATCCATCACCCCGTTCCTAAAATATGGCAAAGATTTGTGGGTGTTAGCTTTTTAGGTAGGAACGAGCCCCATAACTGTTAGACCAATGAACTTGTTGTTATTGGCCATTATGTGTTCGGGTTCGGGAAGCTTACCATAGCTAGGTATATCATCCATCACTTAGCTAGGCATGCCACGACTAGTAACGCCGCTAGTACCCCCATCCGACTAGGTGGTCTTATCACTAGGATAGCTATTAAGAAGGCCGGTTTTGTAGAGGCTAGACCCCACCAGATGACCAACTGTGGACCTGATACCTACATGATCACTAGGTACCTAAAGGAGTTGGGTTGGGTACGATCGGATGGTGAGCAGACACCCCACTGGTGTATTAGGACTGGGATCGAGCAGCCTTTGCCCATATTTTCCCTACCTAGTCCTGACTTGACCGCATTTCCCCCTGGGCAAGCATCTTACACATATGACCTTTTAGTTGCCAATGCTAGAGGGCAAGCACCGCCAGTTCCACCACCCCAGCGTCAGCTTCAGCCCGAGGTAGCGTTTTCTCCACGTCGCATGTCTCACTCTGTCCCCCATGTTGACTCTGACCCAGTTTGGGACCTTCAGAGTATAAGTTAGGTTTTAGGCCGTATCGAGCATTCCCACACTGACCTTAGGAGGATGGTAGGCTCTATAGACCAGAGGTTAGGGTACCTAGAGAGGAACCAGGGTAGAGCTCTCTACCCTATGTACGATGATTATGCACGTCGGGGCAACATTCCCGACGATACTATTTACCCTGACTGGTTTCAGCCTCCACCCCAGGGATACGATAGGGATCCCACTGCCCATGGAATTTATACTGACTATTCTACCTTCCATGGGTACGGCCAGGACATTCTTTTCGGGGGACCGGAGGGGGGGAGTTTTGATGCTGATTATTTTGGTGGTAGCTCTTCTGGTGCAGGTGGTACAGGTGGCAGTGGAGGTGCAGGGTTTGGCTCCATGGATGAGGATGATCAGGACTAGCTATGCTGGGCTAGTTCCCGAGCCAATGAGGACATTGTCTGATTCTGGCTTGGGGGAGATTTTGGATTTGGTATCTTTCTTTTTCTCTTTTCTTTTATTTTTGGTGTGTTTTCTTAGTTTAGATTTAATGCTTTCTAGATTAGTTTAATTGCTTTCTTATATATGAAAAATACAAAAAAAAAAATTGAAAAATAAAAAATTCAAAAAAAATACGTTCCAATGAATTGTAAATCATGCTTCCCTGTGCCCCTTACTTGAGAAAATTTGTTTTGATTCTTGGTATATGATGATAAGCATTGTGGATTAGTTGATCATGATTTGATGTTTGATTGCCTTGAAACCTTAACATGCGTCAATTTTGCCAAACTACTTGTGAATATAGTGCTTGGCTAGTTGATTTGGTTAGGAATGTGTGTTAGTTCCTGGTATGTCAATGAATTTGAGTATTGGTTTGCAACTATAAGTAATGTTTCTATGATTCATTATTATGCACATTGTGGAGGACGAAGGCGTTCATTCTTTTAGGTGGCCTCCAGATGATTGTAGATACATTTGTTCCCTTTTTGCTACCCATGTTGTTGCCTTGACTTTTTGTTGTTTATTAGCCACATTACAAGCCTATTTTGCCCCATTGGTTACTAGTACCAAGCTTGGCTTGGGGGAGCTATTAGTGAGTGAGGTGAGGGAGTTTGTAGTGTGCTTATTATTTGCACAATTTGGGTGGGATTTGAGAAGTTGTTTTGTTTTTTATCATGTTTATTTTTTATGAGTTTGAAAGTTATATTTTCTTGAGAAAAATAAAGCATGATATTATGTTAGGGAAAAAAAAAGAGAAGTTCAAAAAAAATAAGTGCAAAAAAATAAGTGAACTTCAATAGAAAAAAAATCAAAAGAAAAAAAGTGTTCAATGTTCAAATGTTCTAGTTGGAGGTTGATTAAAATGAAGAAAAAAAAAATTGAGCTTCAATGAAACATTCAAGTTTGGAAAATAAAGTTTGTTTATTCACTCCACTTCTTCGTTATTATATCTTATGAGTGAAATTGCAAGAGTTGGGATTGTTTATTATGATTGGAGTATATTTGTTGATGTTAGAGTTGGTTATGTAGGAGATGTTGATCATTATTTATTTTGATCATGGGTTTTTCTAGGATTTGCTCCCTTAAGCATAGCTTTTCTCTCACTTGTTCCCAAATGATTCCTACCCTTTACCCTAGCCTTACATTACAAGCTTTAAAGACCTTCCGACCTTGTGCATAGAGTTGTATGAATGTGAAAGTGTTGTTTATCAATGCAAGTTATGATTTGACATATTTCGAGTCAACTAGTAGGTTGAGCGTACATCTTTTTATACACACGAGAGTGTGAGTTGGGAGGGCATTGTTCACATAAAGGGGTTGGTTGGAGAGCGATCGAGTACATCTTTTACTCGCCACATAAATGAGAGTTGAGTGTGTGAGCACTAGTCTTGAATTCTATATGCTCTTGTGGTTTGCTCTATTTGACAATTGTTAGGGAAGAAGGGTAATTGGATGGATTTGATTGGTTGATTTTGAAGCATGTTTATTTGATTTACCCTGAATTGTTTGTGCTTGATTTTTACTTTTTGGGGTGAAGCATATTTATTTATTCATTGATGAGATCTTTGCTTAGGGACAAGCAAAGGTTTGGCTTGGGGGAGTTTGATGTGTCTATTTTATATAGTATTTTACCCCCGTCCCTTGGTCATAATTAGTAGTGTTTTTGGATCTTTAGAGCCACTTTTATTACTAATTGGTGTTTTCTAGTGTTTTCGTAGTTTTGGTTGACTTTTGCAGGGATTTGCACTTTTAGAGCATTTTCCCGAGATATTATGGAGCAATTACAAGCATTGGAGAAGCACGACCAGTTTTTATAGCCCAGGGCCGGTTAGAGCCATCGAACCGGTGATTAAGGGCTCGGTATATCTGATACCGGGGCATTAGGACCGAGTATTCAGGACCCGAAGAGGAAATCCAGATTGGCTCGAAGAATTGGAGCCCAATCATAGTCCAAATAGTGGCCTAAGAGAGTCGCCCGGCCAAAAAGGCTGGCGCCCGGAGGCGCGCCCTGCCGGGCGAGGGAAGACACCCGAAGACGTGCCCGGCCGGGCGCGAGAAACGTACCTGATAGAGAAAAAGGCGCGCCCGATCGGGCGCGTGTTATTGTTAGATGTTAATTATTTGACGTTTAAGTTTGTTTTAGTTTAGGATTCTTACGGAGTATAAATACTTCTTCGTAAAACGAGTTTAGTACCTTTCTTTACCTTCTCTTTACTCTTTCTACCTTCTCTTTTAGATTTTTCTCTCTCTACTTAACTTTTAGATTAGTTTCTCTCTCATATACTTTGTTCTTAACTCTATTCTTAATTCCAGATTTCTTTGGTAACAATTTCTCTTCTCTTAATCTTAGTTGTTTATTTTATTCCTTTGATCATGTCTTGTTTATTGCTTTGATTAGTTTAGTATTTATTATGTGTGAGTAGTTCTATTTCTAGGGTTTATGGGGATCCATAAATAATATGAAGGGGTAATTTATGGTTGTTAATTGTCGATGCTAGATTAGTTTCCTATTGATTGATTTAATGCTCTATGACTAGATTTGCGCAGATCTTTTATGCATGAGTTTAACAATATTGATTCGAGATTAGACAGATGAGAATTAATGTTTAGGTCTAGTTTCAATAGGCAGGTTAATTTATAAATGGTTAGGTCGAGATTCGAAAGATGAGATTTAATACCGGTAAATTAATTGTGTGATTGTAATACGTAGCGAAAGCCCTTTATGATCTGATTAATGTATGCATTGATAATTGATTATTATGTTCTACCCTGGAATATTATTTATTGGTGAACCTATGCCCTAGATCCTTTTATTTTTTGTTTTCTCCTTATTCTTAATCTTCGTAGTTTAGTTTCATATTCAAATTTATATATTGGTTACTTCATAATCTAGATTATATTAGTTAATTAGGAATAGAAAGACTAGTTTCTCTGTGGATTCGACCCTACTTCCTTATCTACATTAGTTAGAAGATTTAGGAATTACTTTTGATTAGGGGATACGACTTTACCCTGTCATCGAAAAACAAAAAGAGAGTCGGTCTGCTCAGCCGGCTCAGAAAGCTGAAGATAGCAAAAAGAGAAAAGAAGTTTGGGCGGTTGAGGAATCTGATCAGCCGTCCAAAAAGAAAAAGAAAGAATTCAAACCATATGTTTCGCGGTATGAATTCAATAAAGACTGCTACACCATCTTTTCAGAGGTGAAGGATCGACTAACCATTGAGAAGTCGAATCCTATGAAGAATTATGTTCAGTCGCGGAACAAAAATAAATTTTGTCACTTCCATCAGGAGGTGGGCCATGACACCAACGACTGCTATAGTCTTAAGCGGACGTTGGACCATCTGGCGGACAAGGGCTTGCTGAAGTCCTATGTCCTGAAGTCCAAAGCGGTTTCTAAGACGAATCCAGGGCAGTCGTCCAAAACTGTCCAACCTATTAGTAGCTCGGATACCGACAAGGATCCGGTCTACACCATAGCAGGTGGCTTCACGAGTGGTGGTCCGACCATTTGGGGCACCAAGGATCATCTGAAAAAGATGATCCATTCGGTCGATGATGAACAACCGTCCTCTAGTGGAACATTCCCAGACGTCCTCATTACTGAAAAGGATCGGGGCAAAGTTCGTCGACCGCATGATGACCCAGTCGTCATCGAATGCAAGGTCGCCAACCAGCTGGTTGGCCGGATCCTCATTGACACAGGTAGCTCCTTTGATCTTATCAGCTACAAGTGTCTATCCCGGCTTAATTATAAGCGGGATGGCTTGCGCAATGTCTCCCATCCACTAGTTGGCTTTGGGGGTGGGGTCGTGCACCCAGTTCGACAAATTGACATACCCATCCGGCTGGGAGAAAAGGGCCAAGGGCAACACATGGTCGTCCGTTTTTTGGTGGTTAAAGAGTTAACCTCCTACAACATCATTCTTGGTCGACCCAGTCTCAATGAGTGCAAGGCCGTCATCATCCCAGCCCTCATGCTTCTCAAGTACAAAAGGGATGATGGCACTGTTGGTTCCTTCAATGGGGACCAAAAGACGGCCAGGGAGTGCTATCTCTCATACGTCAAGCCGACTGCTACTGCAACCGGTCAGCTGAAGGAGCCAATAGAACTTGACAACGTCAAGGACCCTGATTCACCCCCTCCAACAGCCGCAAAGAAAAGAAAAACTGAAAAGCTGGTGGAGGTGAAGAAGGAGAAGAAATAGCAATCACTGACCGAGGAACGGTCAGATGATCTCCGTCCCCAGCCAGCTAGAGAGCATGTTGATATTCCTCTAGACGACGGCCGTCCAGAGCGAACTGTTAAGGTGGGGACGGTTCCTTTTGAAAGTTTAGGTGCAGACTTGCACCACCTGCTGAAAGAATTCAAAGACATCTTTGCCTTTGAAGTGGAGGAGATGTCAGGCATCAGCTTGGATCTTGCCGTCCAAAAGCTCGCCGTTGATCCAAAAAAGAAGCCCATTTGATAGAAGAAAATAAAACACGGTGAGAAAAGAAGTCAGGTGACAGCTGCCGAAGTTAAAAAGTTGTTGGACGTTGTAGGTGTCGCTCAAAGTGCGCCTACGTTAAAGCATGTGTGAATATGCTTGGCACTCTTAGGAAGTGGGAATTGACGTATACGATTAGGGACAAGGAAAGTAGGGAGCCGCCAACAAGTTTTTAAGGAACTTGTAAACCGTTCACGGATCACAAAAGGTAACCACGATAAAGGGACAACGATAGGCAACAACGATTGACTCGTGAAGGTTACACCCCATTCATAATCCATGAGATTACTAACTCCATATGGTTTGGAAACACTAAAGGAGGATCGGGGATGATGGTACGAAGTGAGTCATGGAGTCACATTCGCCCGTATTGGCCTCTACTCAATTCTTATAGTGAAAAGTGATTCATGCGATCTCAAAGGCATGCAAACAAAATATTTAATTTGCTCCAAACTATTATTAAGCGAAATTGGTTTAATATTAATGCAACACATTATTCTAAAATATTGTGATCACTTGATTAAACAACAAGATTAAAAAGGAACCTAATCCGGTTGTCCAAATTATCTTATTAGGCGTGATTTTCAATTACATATTCCCTTTAACATGCAATATGGTGATCATAAAAATAATAGAATAAACATTAATATTGGAAGCAAAATAACAATAATAGCGTTAGTCAAATCAAATAATAAATAAACCTAATCATGATACTAGCAATATAAAAATAAAATAAGTAATTAAATTAATTAATTACTCACATTCCGCGCGTTCCTTTAAATTGCTACATCATGACTAAATTGTTAGTAACTTTAATAAAAAAAATATAAATCAAATAGAAATTAAATTAAATTAAATAGAAAGTAGAGTTGATTTGGTCCAAACCCTCAGTTATGTGTACCTTTCACGCCTTGGTTTAAGGACGGAACCTCGGGTTAAGTATGGATTCCTTGGAGTGCTTAAGGGAAGAATGGTGTAATTAGGAATATAGGTTTAAGGCTTAGAATATAGGAGAGAGATAATAAAATAATTTTTGGTGTAAAAGAGAGGAAGAGAGAATGATTTGATGCCCCAAAGTGCAGAAATGAGGGTCTTATTTATAGGGAATTTGAGTAGAGGAACCCGCGGAACCCTAAAAAGATAAAAAAAACCCCCTAAAAATTAACACCGCGACACGGCAGAAAACAACGTGACACGGTGCCAGGCACCACCAGACGGGGGAAGGCACCGTCAGACGGGGGAAAATCCCGTGACGCGGTGGACAACTGGAGTGACACAGGAAATATTTGACCTAAGTGAAAACGCGTGAAGGGTTTACGCGGAAAATACACGAGAAAATTCCGTGACACGGCAGTGTCCACCATGGCACGGTACAGTACACCGTGTCACGGTATGAGAAAACACGGAAATTACACGGAAAAGCACCGTGACACGGTGAGAAATACCGTGTCACGGCAACAGGTACCGTGCCACGGTGGAATTTGACGAAAAAAAAGCTTCAAAAATGGCACCATGACAGGATGTACAATACCGTGTCACGGCACCAGGCACCGTCAGACGGGGCACACTCCCGTGACACGGTGCTTTTGCACTGTGCGCGGTGATTCCAGTTTTTTACCCGTTTTTAAAATCATCATAACTTTTGATCCGTAACTCAGAATAAAGAATATAATATATCATTGGAAATCTTATCAAGTCTACTTTCCAACCCATTTATAATCAGGTCAAAATAATATGTATATTATAAGATATGGCCGTTTTAGTGGAAGGGTGTCGGTTTTGGACCGAGTTTAGTGTTTTTCTCATATCTTTTTCGTTATAGCTCAGAATTGGGCTTATGATATATGGTTGGAAAGCTTATTTCACTGCCTATCCAAAAAAATAATAATTGGATCAAAATTATATAGCCATAAAATCAGTTTCTCTCGGTTTTGTAATGTGGACACGAAAAGTGGGAAATAGGTTATGGTTTAGGGAAATGAGCTAGAAATTAGATTGGTTCATGAAATATATTGGATAGAACATGAATTTAAGCACTCCAAAGATTAAATACTCAACCCGACCAATAATGTCGGTGAAAGGTGTTCATCATCGGGTTTGGTTTTGGGGAGACATTTTTAGGTGTCTACAAAATCCCCCACTTTGACTGAGTTTGTAAAAACGTTAGTTTCGAAAACGATAGTCAAAGTAGTCGATAGGGACGGAGAATGATTTAAGATGTTCTGTGATCCTAAATCACTTTGTATACGCCAATACCTGCATAAAAATGTTAGTTCTACAGATAAAAGAGTAAAGGGATAGAATGCTTATCTAACACCAGTGTATCGGTGGCAAATGAGCTTGGTAGCTTCCTATGCTTGAAGGAATCCACCAAATAACGTTTGTTGAAATGCTTTCCATGCCTGAGGAAAGTCGACAGATGATGAGATTGCAAGTCTCTGTGTATCGAGAACCTTGCGCCGTGAGATGATGGTGGTTCGATTGTCCCCGAACGTGGGATGTAGTTGGTTCTCTTGTCCCCGAACGTGGGCTGTAAATGGTTCGCTTGTCCCCGAACGTGGGTTGTAGATGGTCCGCTTGTCCCCGTACGTGGGCTGTAGATAGTCCACTTGTCCCTGGACGTGGGCTGTAGATGGTTCGCTTGTCCTCGAACGTGGGCTGTAATTGGTTTGCTTGTCCCCGAACATGGGCTGTAAATGGTTCGCTTGTCCCCGAACGTGGGCTGTAGATGGTCCTCTTGTCCCCGGATATGGGCTGTAGAAAGTTCGCTTGTCCCCGAACGTGGGCTATAGATGGTCTGCTTGTCCCCGAACGTGAGCTGTAATTGAGACCTGCAAAATGAAATTTGTCAAGGGACTCGTATAGACTATGATTGACTTGACCAACTGACTTGACCAAGCTTTGACTTGACACAAAATGACATGTGTATAGATTGTGGTTATGTGTGTATAGTTTGAGTGTGTGTGCACAGACATAAGCGATCGAAAATGCAAAAGCAAAAAAATTCCGTGATACGGTGCCAGGCACCGTCAGACAGGGGAAAATCCCGTGACGTAGTGGACAACTGGAGTGACACGGGAAATATTTGACCTAAGTGAAAACACGTGAAGGGTTTACGCGGAAAAGACACGAGAAAATTCCGTGACACGGCACACGTACCGTGACACGACAGTGTCCACCGTGGCACAGTACAGTACACCGTGTCACGGTATGGGAAAACCAGGAAATTACACGGAAAAGCACCGTGACATGGTGAGAAATACCGCGTTACGGCAACAGGTACTGTGCCACGGTGGAATTTGACGCGAAAAAAGCATCAAAAATGGCACCGTGACACGATGTGCAGTACCGTGTCACGGCACTGTAGACACCTAAAAATGTCTCCCCAAAACCAAACCCGATGATGAACAACCTTTCACCGTCATTATTGGTCGGGTTGAGTATTTAATCTTGGAGTGCTTAAATCCATATTTCCATTTCATAAACCAACCCAATTCCTAGCCCATTTTCTCAAACCGTCACTTATTTTCCTCTTTTCATGCCTTTAAACCCAAAATAATTCATTTCATGTCCTTTAAAATCATTCATTTCGTGTCCTTTTTATAAAAACGTTTAATCCAATTTATTTTGGTCCATAATCTGGGTCCAAATGATTGAATAATTGGATGGGGTTTGAAAAGAGATTTCCAACTATATATTATAAGCCCAAATCCAAGTTATAATGAATAAATTATGGCCAAAATACTAAGCTGAACCCAAACCGAACCTAAGCCCACCTTAACTACGACCCAATTATCATGTGGAGGGTCCAATTATTTAATCCCATTCCTAAACCAATTAGGATTAATTGGAAGCTTCTATAAGTTTCTAAAAAATCTTAATTATCCTTTTTAAAAAGATAAGATTAAAGAGTTTGAAATTGAATAAAACTTTTCTTTTTGAAAGTCCTAATTCTATCCGAATTGAAAGACGTTCAAAGATAGACAGATATTATTTTTGTACCTCATTTTTTTATCCAAATCTTAAATGGTTGGATAGCCCTTGCAATTATCTTTCCAATGATATATTATAATATCAATTCCGAGCTATAACGGAAAAGATATGAATAAAATATCAAACTCTATCCAAATTAAATCTAACACAGTCTCACTATTTCAGCCATATCTTTTATTCTATAAAATATTTTAATCTGATTCAAATTGGGTTAGAAATAAGACTTCAATATATTTTCAACTATATCTTATTCATCTTATTCCTATTTTTGGATCAAAAGATATGATAAAAACAAAAACCGCAAAAACTGCAGTCTATCGAGTTTTATTTCGATTTAATTCGGATATTATCTTAATTCTTCGACCCTTCTTTTTTTCTCTATAAATAGAGGACATATTACCCCTTTTCCAATCATCAATAAGCTTTATCACAATATAATTCTTTTCTCCCTCTTTAGCCTAAATACTAGCCACCCTGTTCTTCCATAATACTTCCCCTAAGCATTCCAAGGAGTTCATACAATACCCAAAGTTCTATACTTAAACCAAGGCGTGAAAGGTATAATTGACTGAGGGTTTAGACCAAATCAACTCTACTTTTAATTTAATTTAATTTTTTTTATTTATATTTTTATTGAAGTTACTAACAGTTTATTCATGATGTAGCAATTCAAGGAAACGCGGAAAGTGAGTAATTAATCACTTAATTACTCTTATTCTTATTCTTGTTGCTAGTATCATGATTAGATTATTTTATATTTGATTTGACCAACAATTTATTGTTAAATTGCTTCCAATATTAATTTTTATTCTATTATATATTTATTGATCACCATATTTCATGTTTAAAGGGAATATGTAATTGAAAATCACGCCTAATAAGATAATTTGGACAACCGGTTTATGTTCCTTTTAATCTTGTTGTTTAATCAAGTGATCACAATATTTTAGAATAATGTGTTGCATTAATATTAAACCAATTTCGCTTAATAATAGTTTGGAGCAAATTAAATATTTTGTTTGCATGCCTTTGAGATCGCGGGAATCACTTTTCACTATAAGAATCGAGTAGAGGCCAATACAGGCGAATGTGACTCCATGACTCACTTCGTACCATCATCCCCGATCCTCCTTTCGTGGTTCCGAACCATATGGAGTTAGTAATCTCATGGATTATGAATGGGGTGTAACCTTCACGGGTCAATCGTTGTTGCCTATCATTGTCCCTTTATCGTGGTTGCCTTTTATGATCCATGAACGGTTTACAAGTTCCTTAAAACTTGTTGGCGGCTCCCTACTTTCCTTGTCCCTAATCGTATTATGTCAATTCTCACTTCCTATGAGTGTCAAGCATATTCAAACATGCATTTACGTAGGCGCACCTCAAACGACGCCTACAGGCACCAGGCACCATTAGACGGGGCACACTCCCGTGACACGGTGCTTTTGCACTATGCGTGGTGATTCTAGTTTTTACCCGTTTTTAAAATCATAATAACTTTTGATCCGTAACTTGGAATAAGGCATATAATATATCATTGGAAAGCTTATCAAGTCTAGTTTTCAACCCAAATAATTTGTAGATTATTAGATATGGTCGTTTTAATGGAAGGGTGTCGGTTTTGGGTCGAGTTTAGTGTTTTGCTCATATCTTTTTCGTTATAGCTCGGAGTTAGGCTTATGATATATGGTTGGAAATATTATTTCAAGGCCTATCCAACAAAATAATAATTGGATCAAAATTATATAGCCATAAATCAGTTTTTCTCGGTTTTGCAATGTGGACACAAAAGGTGGAAAATAGGTTATGGTTTAGGGAAATGAGCTAGAAATTGGATTGGTTCATGAAATATATTAGATATAACATGGATTTAAGCACTCCAAAGATTAAATACTCAACCCGACCAATAATGGCAGTGAAAGGTGTTCATCATCGGGTTTGGTTTTGGGGAGACATTTTTAGCTGTCTACAGACGCTAGGTTCATTCGGCCATGTAACTTCCCCGAGTGGGTGGCGAATGTTGTGCTTGTAAAAAAGCCGAATTGAACCTGGCGTATGTGTGTTGACTACACAGATCTCAACAAGGCATGTCTAATGGACAGTTATCCACTTCCAAAGATCGACAGTCTTGTTGACTCTACATCCGGTCATGCCCTGATGAGTTTTATGGATGCTTACTCTGGCTTCCATCAGATACCCCTGTGGAAAAAAGATCAAGAGAAGACGGCCTTCGTCACTGATCAGGGGTTATTCTGCTATACTGTGATGTCGTTTGGGTTGAAAAATGCGCCTGCTACTTTCCAGCGAATGATTAATACAGTCTTTATTAATCAAATTGGAAGGAACGTAGAGGCGTACATTGATGATATGATAGTCAAATCTAAACTCCAAGTGGATCATCTTGCTGATCTCCGAGAAACATTCACCACACTCAGGCGGCACAAAGTGATGTTAAATCCCAAGAAATGTGTCTTTGGTGTTGAGTTTGGGAAGTTTCTCGGATTCCTAATTGATCAAAGGGGGATAGAGGCTAACCCCGAAAAGATACAGGCGGTCATTGACATGAAGTCACCCCGCACTGTCAAGGAAGTTCAGAAGCTCACTGGTTGTCTGGTGGCATTGGGAAGATTTCTCAGCCAATTGGGTGATAAATGCTTATACTTCTTCCAAGCTATCAAGAAAAAGACTCGGTTTGAATGGGGGAATGATGCTGAGGCGACCTTTCAGAAATTGAAAGAACATTTACACTCCTTACCAAGGCTTGTTAGCCCTCTGCCAAAGAAGACGCTCTTTATGTACTTAGCCGTCTTAGACCATGCCCTCAGTGCCGTCCTCCTTGCTGAAAGGGATGGCATCCAACTCCCAGTCTATTTCATAATCCATGTGCTACGAAATGCTGAACTCCGGTGCCCCATGGTTGAAAATTTTGGCCTTGCCCTTTACATGGCTGTCAAGAAGTTGAAACCGTACTTCTTGGCTCATCCGGTGGTGATCTATACAGATCAACCCATTAAGCGGCCAATGACAACCCTGGAATTATCCGGCAGAATGCTTAAATGGGATATTGAAATGCAGAGTCTTGAAATCTTCTACGAACCAATAAAGGCAGTGAAGGGTCAGGTGTTTGCCGACTTCATTGTCGAAATGACAAGGTCGGTTGCTCCTTATAACCTTGATCAGGTTTGGAAGGTGCATGTAGACGGAAGCTTTACTATGGACGGCTGTGGTGCAGGGCGCAGGCACAATCTGTGAATCCCTGGAAGGGGACAAATACGAGTATGCACTACAGTTCAAGTTCCAAGCCTTAAACAATGAGGCGGAATACGAAGCTCTGCTCGCCGGTATCCGCATGTGTAAGGCGGCAGGGGCAACAAAAATTGATGCCTGCACAGACTCTTAGTTGGTCGTTTGCCAATACTATGGTGAGTTTGAAGCCACCTATCCGACTATGATCAAGTACCTAGAGGCAGTCAAGGCTGAAGTCGGGACACTTGAAGAATTCCATCTAACCCAAGTGCCCCGGTCCAAAAATAAGCAGGCAGATGCTCTGTCAAAGTTGGCATCCTCCGCCTCCTGTGATACGCCTTGGTCCGTCTTCTGGAAAATAATGGGAAAACGAAGCATAACTGATGACGAGCCCATTGGAATTCTAGACCGAAGCTCTACTTGGATGGATGGCATCCGGGCGTATCTAACAGACGGCACGCTCCCTGATTCACCTCAGGAGGCGGCCGTGCTGAAAAAGCGTGCAGCAAACTTCGAGATTGGAGAAGGAGAACTCTTCAAGGTGGGATTTTTGAAGCACTTATTGAAGTGTGTTACCCCGGAAAAAGGGAAAGAGGTTCTCGAAGAGCTGCATGCGAGATACTGCGCCTCCCACTCAGGTGGACGATCCCTAGCTGTCAGAGCCAAGCGGCATTATTTCTGGCCTACCTTAGAGTCAGACGCAATGAAAATGGTCAAAAAATGAGACAAGTGTCAAAATTTTGGCAAGCTAATCCATCGTCCGGCTACTGACCTGACGACAATCTACAACCCAGTCCCGTTCGCTAAGTTTGGCATGGACATTCTACGTCCGTATACGCCTACACCAGGCGGAAAACGCTATATCTTGGTGGCTGTGGATTATTTCACCAAGTTGGTGGAAGCAAAGACGGTCAAAGGCATCAAAACAAAAGATGTCATCTCCTTCATCTGGAAGAACATTATCACCCTGTCCGGGGTACCTATGTCTATGGTATTTGATAATGGACCTCAATTTGAGACGCCTCAGCTCAAGACTTGGTTGGGAGATCAAGGGGTCTCAAATTATTTTGCATCTGTCGGCCGACCACAAGCAAACGACCAGGTTGAAGCCTTCAATAAACTCATCTCAGCAGCATTAAAAAGAAAATTGAAAGAGCCGGAGGTTTATAGGCTGAAGAATTGATTCATGTCCTATGGGCCATCCGGACAACTGCCAAGGGGGCAACAGGCGAAACCCCATTCCTCATGGTATACGGTGTTGAAGCCGTCTTGCCCATCGAGCATTATGAGCCGACTTTTCGAGTCATGCTTTACGATGAAGAGGCAAACTGGGAGGCCATGCGCCTAGCATTGGACTCACTCCCAGAACGCAGGGGCAATGCCGCCCTACATCATGAGATTTACCGTTTGAGAATGACTCGTGCCTACAACAAGAAAGTACACAAGCGCCCTTTGAAAATTGGGGACTTTGTGTTACGCAAAATGGAGGCAACCGATAGGGCGAATGAGCTGGGAAAGTTGACTCCTAATTGGGAAGGCCCCTACCGGATCTATGAAGAAGTAAGAAATAGCACCTACCGCCTGGAGACCCCAGACGGTAGGTAGCTGCCCAGAACTTGGAATGTAGACAATCTTTAAAAGTACTACTTCTAAGTGTTATAAATATATGTAAATGGAAAGCCTATCAATGAAAAGCTGCTTTTTGTTTCCAAATTATTTTATCTATTCCTATACATACATACGGCTTATTTTAAGCACCGCCTGTTTTAATTACAGACGGTTCCCTTTCTTTGACTAACTTGAAAACTAATTGGAAGTTAACATCAAAAGTAATGTGAGGCCAATGGCTGGATAATAAGCTAAACATTAAAAGGTTTAGTGGCTATACAACCGTCTTCCAAAAAATTATACACGAGGCCAATGGCCGGATGGTTACCCATTTTATAAATTCGCCTGCTCCAATGTGAAATTTGGCGTCCGACGACGCCCCTTCGGGTGTTATCGTCGCAGAGGGCATTCTATCGTCTACTCTACAACTGCA
This sequence comes from Chenopodium album, assembly GCF_948465745.1. Classification (NCBI taxonomy): domain Eukaryota; kingdom Viridiplantae; phylum Streptophyta; class Magnoliopsida; order Caryophyllales; family Amaranthaceae; genus Chenopodium; species Chenopodium album. The sequence goes on from NC_137835.1 coordinate 65,589,742, forward strand.
TACATGCGGCAAAAATTGAACGACCTAATTGGTCAACTCATAGCTACCTGACCATGGCAATCTAAAGAATGACTAAGTCTGCGGTGGCCGAATGTTAGATACATCAATCAGTTGCCGACTGAATTTCTTACTTAGATTACCTCACGAAATTATACAAGTCCTCCTAGCAGGGACGTGCGGACATTGAGTATAATTAGATTATGGACACCTACATAGTCGGCTAGTTTGAAAATTAGCCTAAGTAGGATGAAACTCACTCGAGATGGGGTGAGCGTATAAGGCTTATAGAATCGCCTGCTTTTGTGATAGAAAATTAGCAGGCAGGCAATCGCAAAGTTCCTGCTTCATGCAACTTGTAATATTGGTAGCATGATCACACATCTGGACCCGTTGACCATGGGTAGGCATAAAGGGCCACCTGGAAAATACGAGACGCCTATAAAGGAAGAATCCCAGGTGGACCGATGCTAACTTAAAACTAAAGTTCACTCAACTTGTAATACTTGTTGTATGAACACCCATTCAACCATGGCATAAAGATCTAGTGACTGCCTGCAATAAGATCTGGATGCTCGAGTGGCCGACTGCGCGCTTGGCTTGGGGCAATCACCTTAGTGATTGATTGACTTGAAAATCAGTCATACCCCCATCCGGCATCACACATTTTCAAGCCAATCAGCCAACTTATAAACCCAAGCGCACAGGCGCTCAGGGGCAAAACCATTCGGTATACCATTCAAATCCAATTTAAATTCAAACTTCAGAAAATAAAACACAAGTGTTAGAAACCAAACACAAACGTTAAAAACCGACCTATTGGGCGAATGATTCATCATAAAAAGCTGACCCCTTGGCCAGCAAAATTAAAAAATTTAATTGTTAACCGGCTATACAGCCGGTGAAATGAAAGAGAAATAGTTGGTTAACCCGACTCCTCAATCGGTAAAGAAACAAGAGATACTCGGCATGCAGGCCGGAAATGTATTTGAAATGGCCATCCGGCCGCAGAAACAACATTCAAATTAAACAGCTTCAGGAGAGGACTCGGCTTCATTTTTATCCGCCACTTCTTCATTGGTCGGATGATCTCCATTGACTTCCTTGGCCTCGTCCTCATGCTGGTCCCCCTCGCCACCATCAGTTCCTAGTCCGCCTCAGCATCCAGCTCCACTGTAGCTTGCTCATAACAATAATCCCAAATGGAGTAGTCGTCTTTGGGAAACAGAGCCTTCCACGCCATCTTCATTCGAGTGACGCAGTCGGCCTCATTTTCCTCAACGAGCAGCCTTTTCTCCTCTTCCACCCTGGCAGACCATTTGGAGGCGAGCTGCTTTTCTTGGTTAGCAAGCTTGTGTCGAAGTTTTTCATTTTGGCGCTTGAGACTATCCGTCTCTTTGCCAGCATCTTGAAGCTCTTCAACTTCTCTTTAGCCTCCTTCAGCTCGGCCTTCAGCTCAGCCACCCTCTTCTGGGCCGCCTCCAGGTCTTTTTTCACTTGTAAATTTGCAGTCGCCTGTGAGTATATGATATCTTCAGTCAACAACTCAGTCTTATTTACATCAAACATGGCTTTGTCAAGATTGGAAGCGGCCCTTAAGTTGGCAGCTCTAACCTCTTTTTGCTTGTCGGCGAATGGTTTTTTAAGACCATTGACTCGCAGCATAGCCTGCATCCACCAAAAAGAAAAAGGCTAGTATACATTCGGCAAAGGCAAGAGTTAGAAAATAACTTAAAAAATACCTCTGCCAAATTTGCAAGGATAGCATCAAAGTTCAGGAAGCCGACTCCTTTGATAAAGTCGCGCTGATCAGCAGAGACGGCGGTGAGCATGTCCTTGGCAATCCGCTTAACATTCAACGCCTAGGGAGCATTTGCACAATCAATACTTGGTGAGAGGCTGGCATAGATCCGGCCAAAAGACCGACTGGTTTCAGACTAGGTTGGCGAATGATTATAAGTCTTAACCCTATGTAGACACCTAAAAATGTCTCCCCAAAACCAAACCCGATGATGAACAACCTTTCACCGCCACTATTGGTCGGGTTCAGTATTTAATCCCGAGAGTGCTTAAAAAATCGTATTTTATTAAATTCATATTTTTGAACAGTCCATGGATTAGTCTTGATGTTTGGTAAAAGCATAGTTTTAATTTCAGCCCAAACTTATTAATTAATTTTCAGCCCAAACCTTTTTTATTTTATTGTTTTATTATTTATTTTTGGCCCAAACCTTTTATTTATTTTTATTTAATTATTTTCTTATTTTAGTCCAAATAATAAAAGTCAGAAAAGGCCCGAAATTATCAATCGGCACTTAAAAAAGCCGAAGGAAATTAGGGTTAAAAATGTATTTAGACGGAAAATGGACTGGAAATTCCCGCGCCACGGCAGACTGCCACCGTGTCACGGGAATCCTTCCCGTCTGACGGTGGGATTTCCCGTGACACGGGAGGTTTTCCGTGACACGGGACATTCCGTGTCTTTTCCGCGTAAACCCTTGACGTGTTTTCTATCCCGTTTTCTGAAAATTTCCCGCGTCACGCCAAAAGTGTACCGTGTCACGGGAATGTGTACCGTCTGACGGTGGGGCTTCCCGTGTCACGGTACAGTTTGACCGTGTCACGGGATACTTTTTTAGGGTTTTTATCATTTTAGGGTTCCGTGTGCTCCCTCAGCACATTTTCCCTATAAATACCCCCTCATTTCTGATGTACGGGGCACCGAGTAATTTTATTATTTTATTTTCTCTCTTCTATGCTTTAGCCTAAACACTAGCCTACCCTTTTCACTTCAAAATTCCTTCTTCAAGTACTCAAAGGAGTCTATACTTTACTCGTGGTTCTATCCTTAAGCCAAGGCGTGAAAGGTAGAATTGTTTGAGGGTTTGGCCCCAAAATCAACTATACTTTATTTAATTTAATTTAATTATTGTTTATTTATTTCCTTGAAGTTACTAACTCGTTTATTATTTTGTAGTTGCAAACAAACAGAATCAAAGTAAGAGTCATGCTCCTTTTATTTTTATTATTTTTCTAACGATTTTATGTTGTTGGGATTGTGATTAAATTGGTTTTAATATTAATGTTTATTTTATTATATTTATTGATCACCATATTGCATGTTTAAAGGGAATATGTAATTGAAAATCACGACTAATAAGATAATTTGGACAACCGGTTTAGGATCCTTTTTAATCTTATTATTAATTGAAGTGATCACCAATATTTTAGAATTATGTGTGCATTAATCTTAAACCAATTTAGTTAAATAAAAGTTTGGAGCGAATTGAATATTTTGTTTGTATGCCTTTGAGATCACAGGAATGCTTTTCAATATAAGAATCGAGTAGAGGCCAATACGGGCGAATGTGACTCCATGACTCACTTCGTACCATCATCCCCGATCCTCCTTTCGTGGTTCCGAACCATATGGAGTTAGTAATCTCATGGATTATGAATGGGGTGTAACCTTCACGGGTCAATCGTTGTTGCCTATCGTTGTCCCTTATTCGTGGTTGCCTTTTATGATCCGTGAACGGTTTACAAGTTCCTTAAAAACTTGTTGGCGGCTCCCTACTTTATTTGTCCCTAATCGTATTATATCAATTCCCACTTCCTATGAGTGCCAAGCATATTCACAATATGCTTTAACGTAGGCGCACTTCGAGCGACGCCTACACCTTACAAGGGTAAGGCAAGGGATCAAAGGCGGAGGTACCTGGGATGATGACCAGATCCTAAGCATTCTTGTCCCTTCGCCTGCTTGAATGGCCGCCTGGAGAGTCGGTGGCCCCAGTTGGAGTTTCGCCCTTTGTTGATTTGGACTCCTCTGCCAGCTTCAAGGCAGCCATTACAACCGGCGACTTGCCGCCTGTAGAGGGGTGGGACTCATAATGGCTGGCCGACGGCTTATGAGCAACCGTCTTCCTCCTTTTAGATGGCGTATGGCCCTCATCTGGAGCCAGCTGCTTCGGGGGCCTCACCCCAAGTGTTGGCAATACAGGCGGCTTCACTAATCCTTCCTGAAAAAGAATTGACTTTGAAATAAGAAGTTTGAAAAAGGCCAATGACAAGAGGACGGATGTAGAAAAGCTTACATGCTCGAGCTGTTCTTTCTTGAATACTTGGTTCTTGTGCTTCATTATTTGGCGGTAAGTAGAGGCGCCGCCTCCTGGTGTTTTGTTCGGATCAAGCTGAGACATGGCTTCTTCTGCAAAAGGCCAAATGAGATATTAGTAAAAAAAATTGAATGAATAATGAAATGATGGCCATGCAAAGACTCAGGAGGCTGCCCACCTCTTCCTTTCTCACTGCTAAGGCCACAGGCGGCCAAATAGAAAGGATCAGTTAGCCAATTGAATTCTGGGATATAGCTTTTAGGGGTAATCTCTTTCTCGGTTCACCCCTTAACCGTTTTCACATCAACTTTACAAAGATCATGCGTCAAAATCTAGTCCCAGCCTTCATCAGACACAGGCGGGATAATAGATTTTTTTACCTAGGAGTTAGGGATTTTGGTTCCAGGAGTTATAATTTCGGTTCCGGATGGTATCAGGGGAAGAAATAATGTAAATTTTTTTTCTCCAATCCTTCCATTTATTCTCTTTCCCCAAAGTCATCATGTAACCCTTGTTACATGACAAGATGAACCACCCGGGGTCGGCTGATGCAGGAGATTTGCCAAGGAAGGTAATGCATATGGGCGAAGGCCTCAAATCTAGGCTCAACATCCTGCATCCTGCAGTCGGCTACGAATCCTAGAATATTAACCCAAGAATTGGGTGCTACCTGCCATATCCCCAGGCGGTACCCGTCAAGGATCCTTTCAATTGCCGGATCCAGCGGAAACCTAAGGTCCGCATGTATTGTGGCCGCATAGCATCCAAAGCACATATCCCCATAGCTCTGGTCAAGCAGCCAGACGACTGAATCGTCAAGGGCCGGAACGTTTATCTTATAGCCGACACCCATGACATAGGTGTCAGGAAAATCATCCAAGTGTTTCCGCACGAGTCTCTGGGTAGACGCGGATATATGGGTGTAGGGAATATTTTCAAGCGTTAATCCCCTAGCTTGAACCCCACTGTGATCATACACTAAAGTACGGTGGCGTCCAAAAGGGAAGAAGATAGAGAAAAAGAGTCGCCAACAAGTTTTAGGAACTTGTAAACCGTTCACAGGGTGAAGGTTACACCCCTTAACGATCCAAGAGATCGTCAACTCCATAAGGTCTTGAACTAAAATAGGGTTCAGGGATGAAGGTACAAATCCAACCTAAAAGAGATTGAACCTGCCCTAATAATAGGCCTCTACTTTATTCTGATCGTATTCATGTGCGCTTCTTGACTAACATGCAAGCAATAGGATTAACCCTAAACCTGTTTATCTATGTTGGTTGAATTTAATGCACAAACAAATCTATTATTGGCGATCACTTGAATTATAATCAAATTAACAATAAACAAGATTATTAATTATCTTATTAAGCGTGATTACAAGTACCAAATTCCCTTTAAACATGTATAAAAGGCGTGATCAAGCAATAACAATAAATAATCAAGCAACATAATAATAATCATCATAAAATTATAATCATAATCAAAACAATTATAAAAATAATCATGAATCATGTTAAAGCATAATAATAGCAAGATCCTAGGCATGATACTAACAAGATTAATAACAAACCCTAGCATGTCACTAAACATTAAAGATCAAAGCTTTAACCTTAACATGATACTAACACGAATAAATATTAGGAAGAAGATAAAAGGCATCATAACAATCATACTTAATATTAAAGTTGCCCTAGACATAATACTAGGAATCATAATAACAACCTAAACATGAACTCTACATCAATAACCATTAAAGTACTTACTTTGATGCCTCGTATCTCTTTCTAATAACAAAATACACGCGTTAGTACCTTCAAGGAAAATAATAAACAAACAATTAAATTAAATAATTGAAATAGAGATTTGGGACCAAACCCTCAGAAATTAAACCTTTCACGTCTAGGGCGAAGGCAACTTCGAATATGGCTAGGTGTATCTAGATCTAATGAATGCGGAATTTTGTATTTGAAAAGCTAGTTTAGAAAAGGGAGAAAGAGAGATCAAGAAAATATTGATGAGAGTTGGTTAATGAGAGAATAAGAATTGTAGGTGAAAACTGGCTATCGAAAACAGAGTTTTTAATACGTTATTTATAAAGAAAATCAGCCAAAAATATAAAATATCAAAACAGAGTTCTCGCGCAAACAAAACTGAATTAGCGCCAACGCTGGCTTATTGGCGCCAGGCGCCAACATTAGCGCCAAGCGTAGCGCCAGGCGCTACAGCTGGCGTTTGGCGCTGATCTGGAAATTCACGCGTTTTCTTAAAATCAGATAAAAATTGCCGTACAGGAGGATAAAATCGTATTTTTCCTTAAAAACGTTCTTTGATTTTAATTAAAACTCTGAAAAGTCAACAAAAGTCAATTTATCAATGCTAATTGAATTGGGAATGAAAAGAACCTTCTAGAAGAATCTAGAAGACTGAAACCATTCCTAATTGCATTAGGAATGATAAATCTATATTAGGCCCTCCCCTAGATCATTGGGCCGCATATAAGGCTCAAACCGGGCCCAGTTCAGTAATTTGGCCATAACTTCCTCAATATTCATCGGAATTGGGCTTATAATATATCGTTGGAAAGGTCTTCTCAAGCCCCATCCAACTACACTACTATTGGACCCATATCATGGACCAACCAAACTGGATTGGCTGTTTTCTTAAAATAAGTTTTCAAAAATAGAGAGAAGAGAAAAGAAATTAAAACTTTCCGCAACACTAAACTTTCCACACTTTCACTTCATTCGATTATGATTCGACGTGAAAGGTACTCATCACTGGGTTTGGTTTTGGGGAGACACAAATGGGTGTCTACAATGGGTGAAGTAAGGAGTAAATTTTTCTTGAAGAGAGGAAGAAGTTTCTTACTGGCCTCGCTCAATAAAGGCGGCCTCTTTTTCAGAGCCTTCTTCAGCATTCACAGGCGGCTCTTCCTCACTCCTGAGGCCGCCTGAGCTAGCATCCAACTAAGACGAATCCTTTCTAGAGCCGGATGCCTCTTCGCTGGAAGCATTTTCTAGATCACTCAAAATCGAGTCAGTTGGCGTCATTGGGACGCCAGATGGGTAATAAGATACCTCGCTTCTAGGTACCCTGATAGGACTCTCGTCCTCTTCATCACTAGGCGTCCGGGCTGTCCTTTTTGTTCTAGCCATAGTGTCCTGCACAGACACAGACGAATTTGTTAGCGAGAGCAGTTCATGACAGGCGGCACCCCTAGACCCTAGTTCTAGATTCAGCCGTCCCAGGTGACTGGCTGACAGCTACCCTAGGTCGTGTCGTGTGTGTTTGTGATACCACTTTCAAAAAAAGAAAAGAAACAAACACAGGCGAACTGGAAGGAAATTGAAAAAAAAAAAAAAAAAAAGAGAAAAGAGCAGGCGATTACCTAAAAGAGGTAGTGTTGAAGTTGAACAAGCCGACTGGGTCAGGCGGCAAATAGCAAGCAGCAGACGGAAGTGTTGTTTTCAAAGAAAAGTCAAAGATTCTCTCAGATTCTCTCAAGACCTTTTTTCGTAAATGAGCGAAAATGAGAGGGGCAAAATTTCTATTTATAGAGGGGTAACTTCAAGGGCATCCTGGTAAATTCCCTAAAAGGTGAGCAATAATTCCTGTTCCACCACTGTGTGAGTGATGCGTGTCACAGATGCCACGTGGCTTGCCACGTCACATCTGTGAGGGGCAAATTTTTTGGGTAAAATTACCCCGCCACGTGGTCCAATGAGAATAGGACACGTGTCCATCTTATATTGGCCTAAATTGGGCCACTTACGAAATGACACGTGGAATCCACTGTCATCAAAAGGAATGACGGCTTTCAAAGGCCTAATTCCCAAAAAGCCGCCAAAAGCGCGGGCAGCCCACCAAATCTAGGTCAAATGACCTAGGTAAGGGCACACTTATCCAGAATGACCCTATAAATAGGGAGATTTCCCCCATTTGTGGGACAGATTGAATTCATTACAAAATTACTGACATTCTCTTACATCAGAGAAATCTCTTGATCTCGGAATTCGAGAAGATCTCACCTTTATCTTTTTCCGCACTTTTTACTCACTCCTACACGTTCTAACTTGATTGTCGGAGGCGGAGCTCCAACCACCCGGAGTCTCCGTTGTTTTGCAGGTACAGGCGGTCCTCAACCAGTCTTTGAGTTCTAGCTCTCCCGAGGGACAAAAACACCCAAGACAAGTGTTTTTTAAGATTCCGAACCCACAGTTCAGAATTCCTGGATACGCCACTGCATGCATGGTTGCACGAAACTAACGTAAACACACTAATATATAAATAATTTTGGCACTCTCATTATAAGAACACAATTTTTAATGATCTTTCAAAAAAAAAAATACATACAATAATCGAGACAGTACTTGGACGGCCGAACCAACAATTAGTTTATATTTTTAAATCTAAAAACTACGGAGTACTCCATATATCATAATACGGAGTACTACTATGAAATATATTTTGGTGCAACTACGTATGTGTGTGTGTATATATATATATATATACATATATATATATATATATATATATATATATATATGGAAAAATTGTAAATAATAATCCCAACTTTGGTGTATTTTCTTCAAATAATACCAACTTTGGATTATTTTAGAATAATCCGAACTTTGGGGGTTATTTACTTTCTTTAATCCCAATTACCAGTGACCGATTGAATGGGTTAATTTTCTTTTATTTTTTCTTTAAATGACACATGTAGCTAGTTAATTGGTTTGAAAAAATTTATAAAATAAATTACACAAAACAAAATTAAACAAAACCCATTCACGGTTTTCACACCAACCACCCCACTTCCAAAAGATTCGGCCACCCTGAATCCCGACGCCGGCCACCCGACCTCTGACGCTAACAGCCTGCCGTCCGCCGCCGATATCCTTCTCTGCCCCACGCCGGTAAAACACAACCCCCTTCCAATCCTCTTAATCTGCAGCCCGCCCACCAAAATATCCTAAACGATAACCACCTTAACGTAAGCCTCGCCTTCTCCCTAACCCCCACCTAAACCAGCAATAGGTGTGGTGATCTATTGTTGCGAATTAGCTAGGCAGTGGCGAGTTATCGTTGTTGCAAGTTGGCTAGGGTGGTTGTTTGGGGTTTTGGGTAATGGGGGAGGCGTTTCTTGGTGGTTTCGTGGGGGATAGGGAGGGGTTTCGAGGAAGGGGGAAACCGACGACTCCAGGGGTAGGACAGAGGCGGCGGTCCAGCGAGGGAGGGGCGCCGGAATGGGCAGTGGTGGTTAAGGTTACGGTGGGCCGATGGGGGTAGGGAGGCTTACTCTTACTGGTTTTTCTGAACTTTTGTTTATGTTTTTTATTTTTATATTTTTTATTTTTTTTTTTGTTTTTATTTTTTGACCAATCAGGACTTGACACGTGTCAAATAACCTAATTTAATAGGTGATTGACTTTTCTTGACCGGTTTGGGATTGAAGAAAGTGAACAACCCCCAAAGTTCGGATTATTCTAGAATAATCCAAAGTTGGGATTATTAAAAGAAAATACAACAAAGTTGGGATTATTATTTACAATTTTTCCTATATATATACTCCCTCCGTGTTTTTTTAAGTGTTACACTTCCTTTTTTGCAAAAAGCTACATTAAATATTATATATATCTCCTCTCATGGTCCCTACCCAAACCCACTACTACTTTCTTATTATATATTTTCTCTCACATTCATTACTTTTCAATAAACTATTAACCCCACTATCTTTCTTTTGCAATTTTTTAATTCTCCTACTATCCCACTTACTTCTTATTTTATTTAAGTCAATTAAATTGTCTAAAACTATGTACCGGTCAAAGTGTAACACTTAAAAAAAACACGGAGGGAGTATTATCATTTTATTTTTAGTTTTTACTTGTACTTCCTCTGTTTTTTAGTTAACACCTTTCTATTATCACGTTTGCCAACGCATGTTTTTAACAATTAATATCTCTAATTATCAAATTATAGACTTATAAAAGTTAGATATTAATAAAATATACATTTGAAACGATCCAAACAAGATCTCACATGAATATGTTTTATCGTATCTATAAACCACAAAAGCGAGTCAAAGCATGTTATGTAAATAGTGTAAAAGGCATACAGTGTCAATTAAAAAATCGAAGGAAGTATATATGGTAAGAAAAAAGAGGGATGATGCAATTAGGAGAGATGATTTAGGCACACCTAAAATTATTTTTAACACATCTTCATGTGAGAAGACCAGACAACTAGAAGTTTTAAAATATGGAGATAACTCTCGTATGCAATTATTAATGTATTGTCTTTTCCTTGTGGAAATATTTTAGAATTTTTTAGTTCCTTAAAAACTCATTCAAACAAAGCTTTTTGAACTAAATGTAAGTCAAACACATTCAAGCAAAACTAGTTGAATCAAGTGAATACATTCAAACAAATATTTTTGTATTACATGAAAGTCAAATGCATTCAACAAAGTTGATTGAATCAAATGAAAGTCAAACACATTCAAACAAAGCTTTTTAATCAAGGGAAAGTCAAACAAATTCAAACAAAACTAATTGAATAAAATGAAATTCAAACATATTCAAGCAAACCTTTTTGAATCACATGAAAGTCAAATGCATTCAACAAAGCTAATTGAATCAAATGAAAGTCAAACACGTTCAAACAAATCTTTTTAAATCAAATGAAAGTCAAACTTATTCAAACAAAGCTTTTTGAATCAAATAAAAGTCAAATGCATTCAGCAAAGCTAATTGAATCAAATGAAAGGCAAACATATTCAAACAAAACTAATTAAATCAAATGAAAGTCAACACACATTCAAACAAATTTATTTGAATCACAAGAAAGTCAAATGCATTCAACAAAGCTAATTGAATCAAGTGAAAGTCACACACACATTCAAACAAACCTTTTTGAATCAAATGAAAGTCAAATACATTCAAACAAAGTTTTTTGAATCAAATGAAAGTCAAGCACATTCAAACAAATACTTTGAATCAAATGAAAGTCATCAGTTTTTCCCGTTTGTCGGTCCCCGATTATAAGTTCAAACATATTCAAACAAAGCTAATTGAATCAAATGAAAGTCAAACACATTCAAACAATTTTTTTTAAATCACATGAAAGTCAAATGCATTCAACAAAGCTAATCGAATCAAATAAAAGTCAAACGCATTTAAACAAAACTTTTTGAATCAAATAAAAGTCAAACACATTCATAAGCTTTAGGAGGTAGGTTGAGCATAATTGTTTTTCTAACTATAGCAATTCTAGCTATTTTAAGACTTTTATTTAAATACTACTCCCTCCGTTTTTATATACTTGCTCCATTTCTATTTTTTGCACTATTCATTTGTCCTACTTCGACTAATGTTTGTGATTTATACATAAGAAAAAAAATATAGTCTTGTGGGTACTTGTTGCAATCATCTCAATAGATAGATTGTTAATTTTCAATTGTTAGAATTTATACTTATTAATAATTAAAGATATTAGTGATCAAAGATTAGCATCGACATGCGTATCTAAGAGAAATGGAGCAAATATTTTAAAAGGGAGGGAGTAATAAATAGGAAATTTTGCATAAAACAACCTTTTCAAATCTTTTTTTTTTTTTTTGCATATAATCACCTTTAAAAAAAAAAAAAAAAAAGTTGCAAAAGACCACCATTTTCAAAAATTTTGTTGCAATTTACCACTTTTTTAGCCAAATTCATCAACTATTCTACATTGAATTGGTGGTAAGTTGCAACAAAATTTTTAAAATTTATGGTCTTTTGCAACTTTTTTTTTTTTTTAAAAGATGGTTATATGCAAAAAAAAAAAAAAAAAAAAAAAAAAAAAAAAAAAAAAAAAAAAAAAAAAAAAAAAAAGGGGGGGGTGTTTATGCAAAATTTCACAATAAATAAGTCTTATAAAGAAACATACCTTAGCACTATAAAACATAATGTATCTATATTTATCAATAGCAAATACTGAAATACTAACAACAAACTTAAGCACATTATTTCAATTTTCTAGATAAGAACACTCAATTATCATTTTTTAAAACAAAATCTTAGTGTTGGGGGCGTGCGCACCAACAACCGGTGATAACAAAAATTTGATACCAACAAATTTAATTGACTAGACTAATGAAAAACTGAAATTAAATATGAGTAAAAAAAAAAAACTAGACCTCACCTAGCTACCACTACACTTCAGAATAATTTAGTTTTTGTTACACAAGGATATAAAATGAAATACATATTCTACAAATTCAGCAAAAAAGAATCTATAAAAACAAATAAAAAGAATCAAAAAAAGATGCTTGAAAAATTGGCTATTCGGCTTTACAAATAGTCAAAATAAAGCTTAAATACAGCTTTTCTTTATCAAATGGAAGAATGTCATGAGCCATGCAACTATCGTTGGTGTACAAAAAATGACACTTCAATATTATAGTTGGTCAGAAGATGCATACTAACCACCAATCTCTACTTTACCCTTCACCATCCAAATAATGTCAGTATATGTCCACTCTAATATATCCACCACACACTTCCTAAAGGTTAATCTACCAACTAAGATTTTTATTTGTATACTTCTATCTTCGTTTCTTTCATTTTCCGTGAACCTTTTGAACTTTTACAAGTACATTTTTGGTTTTGGAAATATGTTAAAAGACTCTTAAGAGGTAGCCAATGAGAAGTGTGAATTATAAGATAATTGTATTTAAGAAGTAAAAGTTTGTTTAATTGGTTTGAGGTTAAATATAAAAGTGTCACAATGATTATCTAAGTTAGCTTACAAGCACTATGAAGTATTTCGTATTCTTTGTCATTATCTTTTATAAATTAATCAGGTAAAGAGAGCATAATCTTAATTTTATTCTTTAATGATTTTTCAATTGAGGATTTGTTTATTTAGGTTTTGTTTGGTTGCACCAAATTTATGTGGGGAACTCAAACTTCCTAAGAAATGTACTATTGGTGTGTTGTTTGGTTCGTTAACCAAAAAAATATGCAAAGTGGAAGAAATAGAAATTCCTAGGAATTTCAATTTCCTACATAATGTGGGAATTTATTTACCCACCTCCCCCTTGGTGACTCAAATTTTCTAGGAATTGTAATTTCCTTAATGCCGACCAAACAAAATAAAGCAATTTCCTAGGATTTTAAAGAGGGAAATAATTTCCCATGATTTGCAAATTTTCATGGAAGTTAATTCCCATTGCAACCAAACGAGCTCTTAGTTGATTTTTACTTATCTAAAGGTTTGTTAATTTGTTATCTTATTTAAGCTTATCATAATAAATATGAATTTATCTAAAGTGAGTATAACTTATTCTACCTAGTACATACTCGTATGAAATATAATCAACACAAAGTATGATGCAAATGAAATGAATGCACTATCAAACAAAAAGATGAGGGTTCAAAATAATTTTTTTACTCCGTAGAATGTAAGCTTTTTTCAGTTTAAATTCTTGTTGAAAATCGATCTCAAGATCCTTAAGGTGAGCAAAAAACTCTAATCAACTAAGCTATTTGTCACATTCTCATTCTCTTATAATTAGAACAAAAATACTCCGTACATTAATTAACAATACTTCGTATATAATACGAGTAAGAGTAGACATTAATTTAAAAAAAAAAAAAAAAAAAAAAAAAAAAAAAAAAGAAATCCGTCTTGGAATTCATTTATTGAGGTGGTGGCATGACAAGAAGTATCACTCCTTTTAATTTCAACTTGGTCTTTACAACCACCGTGAAATACCACGCCAACTTTTCTCCTTTCTCATGACAAATGCTCACACGTCATACACGTGACCCCAGTTCAACTGGCACCTCCCAAGTCCCTTCCACATCATCACCCCCTTTTTCAAAATCAAACGGCTACACAAATTACCATGCACTCGCACCACACTCAATCATACTCCTACAACCTTCGAGAATTCCGCCCCACCTAAACATTTTCTTTTTAAAAAAAAAAAAAAATCATTTCTTGTTGAATAATTAACCGACATTTCCGGTCACCCTTCTCTTCTCCTTTAAATAAAACCCTAAACCCCCTTTTTATCTCACTCTCTCTCTCTCTTTCTCTCTCTATTCTCATCTTCTTCATCAAACTCACTCTCAACCTCTTATCAATATTTCTCTTCTTTCCACCATGGGTATGCTCTTCAGACTTCATTCCTCTATTTTCTCTCTCCTCCGATCTACAATTTCTTTTATTTTTCTTAATTTTCCTGTAATTTTTGAAGTAATTTGTAATCTAATTTTTCTTTTTTATTTTTCCTGTGTTTTTTTTGTTTTGATCTGCAGCCAAGGTTAAGATCGGAATTAACGGTAATAATCCTTCTTCATCTAGATCTAGCTTTTTTTTTTAATTTTTTTTTTTCCAAAATTTTTGGTTGTGTTTATGATTTGATCTGGAAAAATCTGCAAATTTTGAGTATAAAATGATGTTTTTTTTTTATGAATTTATGCAGGATTCGGAAGAATCGGACGTTTGGTCGCTAGAGTTGTTCTTCAGAGCGATGACTGTGAACTTGTTGCCATCAACGATCCCTTCATCACCACCGATTACATGGTATAATATTCATTTTTCATATACATAGATTTATATTAGATTGATCTGCTTTTTTTTTATTATTATTATTTAGTTATTTAGATTTGTGATTAATTTTGTTGATTTGATTTGGTTTTTGTGTTTGTAGACCTACATGTTTAAGTACGACAGTGTTCACGGTCAATGGAAACACCATGAGCTTAAGGTTAAGGATGAGAAGACTCTTCTCTTCGGTGAGAGGGCTGTCACCGTTTTCGGTCACAGGTATAATATTCTGATCTGTAATTTTATCACTATTTTTCAAATTCTAAATCTAAAGTATAGAGAATTATTTATGCGATTAATATTTTAGTATTATTTGAGTAGAAAGTAGTCAATAATTGCAATAATATTTATGGAACTTGAAAATGATTCGTTGCAGCTTTAGAAATTATTAATTGTAGTACGGAATATTTCATTTATTTTTATGTTCTTTTAATGTTTGAAACATTAGTTGTTGAAGACATGTAGTATATTAAGTATATAGTAAGACATGAATGTTACTTTTTTTTTTAGGAAAAGACATGAATGTTGCTTCATATTTATTGAAGAGATCTATGTTTGATGATGTTTTTCTTCTTGTTTGATAGTTTGATGTTAGCTTAGTGAAGTAAGCAATTATGAATTAATATAGCATGACGAAGTATAATAATAAATATTTCAAGTTTTTTTCTTGGTTTGACATAACTTGTGTTGACTTGTGTAATTAAACTTAGTATGTGTGTTGTTTTCGATAATTAGGAACCCAGAGGAGATCCCATGGGGCCAGACCGGAGCTGACTACGTTGTCGAGTCCACTGGTGTCTTCACCGACAAGGACAAGGCTGCTGCTCACTTGAAGGTGTTTATATTATACCTCCTCCTTTGGAGTCTGTATTTTGTTACATAGTTTTTGTGTCTTTGTTACAAATATTTTTTGTAGTTTGTTGGTAGAACTTAAGACTTGATTGAATTGTTTGTATTTTAGGAAATTGTGTCGAAGTTATTTGTTTGACTTGCACTATGGGAATACTTGATTTTGTGTGTAACTTGTTGCGTTTTTTCTGATACTTGCTGATTTGCTATTTGCTTAGTCAATCCAGTAATATTGCAATCATCGCATTAAAAAATTATGTAATGTGGCCCTTTTTTAAGTTGTTATTTGTGAACCAGTCAAAATTAGTTGTAATTATGAAATTTTGCTGTTGATTTGTCGTATTGGTACTTGGAAGTTGTTTTTTCCATGATCCAAATGCCTTTTTTTCTTGTGTTTTATAGTTGAAAAGGGTGTTTTGATTCTTTTGTAATCCTATATCACCTTGGACCCTTGTATTTTGTCATTAATTTCTCAAGCAATAATGCGAAGAGACTTTTGTGAAATATGTTAATGAATTTAGATTTGTGTATTTTTCCTGAGATAGCAATCATCAAGGTGTGATCATAAAAAGTTTGTAGGTTGTTTCTTTTTATTACTCTAGTTTGTCAAACTGTTGTTAGTTTCTGCTGCTAACAAGTGATTCTGATTTTATTTTTATAGGGTGGAGCCAAGAAGGTCGTTATCTCTGCTCCTAGCAAGGATGCACCTATGTTTGTTGTTGGTGTTAATGAGCATGAATACAAGTCAGATCTCAACATTGTTTCCAACGCCAGTTGTACCACCAACTGTCTTGCTCCCTTGGCTAAGGTTTGTCCTTGTCTTATTTTGGTGCATCACTCAAGTCATAGTATTCGAGATTGTATTATGTAGAGGTCTTACACCCACCCTGTCTTGTTAAATGGTTCAGGTGATCAACGACAAGTTCGGCATTGTTGAGGGTCTTATGACAACTGTTCACTCCATCACTGGTGAGTACTGTGATGACTGATGGGTAATGGTTTCATTTGAATATTTTGCATATTTTTCTTAATCTAATTGATTAATCATTTTTGTATTTTGTGTGCAGCCACCCAAAAGACCGTTGACGGTCCATCAGCTAAGGACTGGAGAGGTGGAAGGGCCGCTTCCTTCAACATCATTCCCAGCAGCACCGGAGCAGCTAAGGTATTTTTTGTCCAAACAATTTGCACTGCATCTTTTATATATTATTGTAGGGCGTATTGTTTCTTTGAATGTTGCTTTATGCTTGTATATGCACGGCAATACATTTGTAATTAACCTGACAATTGATGTGTTTTCCTTTAGGCTGTTGGAAAGGTTTTGCCAGCTTTGAACGGAAAGTTGACCGGTATGTCTTTCCGTGTCCCCACTGTTGATGTCTCAGTTGTTGACCTTACTGTCAGACTTGAGAAGGAAGCTACCTATGAGCAAATCAAGGCTGCCATCAAGTACGCTACTATGAACATTAAATGATATCATGTTCTGTTAAACTATGCAATGTCTTGTTCGAATGCAATCTCACATGTGTTTTTTGGGTTACCAGGGAGGAATCTGAAGGCAAGATGAAGGGAATCCTCGGATACACAGAGGATGATGTTGTTTCAACCGACTTTGTTGGTGACAACAGGTAGGATGTCAATTCCATCTACATTCTACAATGTCCATCCTTCTTTTTTCCCAATACAGCTTTAGTTTACCATGATCTAATAATCGGTTGTGCATCTGTCCACAGGTCCAGCATCTTCGATGCTAAGGCCGGAATTGCTTTGAATGGAAACTTCGTGAAGTTGGTTTCCTGGTACGACAACGAATGGGGTTACAGGTACTGTGAACTTTAATTAAGTACTGGTATTTGTATTAGATTGTTACCCTTTCAAATGTTTGATTGGTTCTGTTTTATTAACCGCTTCCTTTAATTGTTTTGCAGTTCCCGTGTTGTTGACTTGATCCGCCACATGTCAAAGACCCAGTAAGCTGGTTGAGTTGCTCTGGCATGGCATGCATTGATGCAGTGGTGTTTACCTTGATATTGTCAAGTGATGGTTGATTTAGAGAATAAAGCGGAATTTTGTGAAAGGGAACTTTCAGAGCTTTGTTTAGTTTTTTAACTCTTTTTATAGGTTTGGCAAGTTGGGTTGTATCCCTGAGTTATTCTCCATGAGTTTGTGGCCTATATTTATGGCGTTGTCAAACTTTCTTGCACTTTATAAATAGCTGCAGTTTTTTGAGTACTTGAATCTTATTTTAATGTTAGCTTATCTGTCACTTGAACTGTTAATGCCTAGAGTTTGCTGCTAATCATACAAATTTAAGAGGCCGTTTGGTTCGCACGGGGTAATCGGAATGGAATGAACAAAGGGAAAGAGAAGGAATGGAATGAAAATACCTAAAATTTGGGTTGTTGTTTGTTTTAAAAACAAAGGGAATGAGACCCACCTGTCCCACCACCACACAACCACCAGTAACATTCATTCTCTAACGTTCCCACCACCGAACCACCACCAAACCAGTCGCCGCACCTCCCTCACCCTTCGCCTCCCTTCTCCGGCCATCCCTGCCCCTCGCAAAACCTCCACAACCCCGAAAAAACCCTAATCGAAAAAACCCTAGATCGACGAGGGGTTTAGGAAGTGGCGGAGGAATGCTTTTGCAGGGAAGGGGACAGGCGGCGAGGCTCGGGGAAGGGTCGGCGATGGTGGTGGGAGGGCTGGGCGGCGGTTTTACGGGGATAGGGAGGGGTTTTGCGGGGGCTGTGGGATGTTTTGCGGGGTAGGGGAGGGCGGCGAGGGTCGAGGGAGGGGCAGCGGTGGTCGGGGGAGGAGGGCGGTGGTTGGGGTAGTGTCGGCGGTGGTAAGGTGGGCTGGTTTCCGGTGGTGTTGGTAGGTGTGAAGGTGGTGGTGTGCAGGTGGGTAGGGAATGGAATGGAAATACCTAGGGGGCGGTGGGGAATGGAGTTAGAGGGATTTGGGGGAATGAAGGGGGTAAAGGGAATGAAAGAAAGTGCTTAACAAACAACAACAAAGGGAATCGGGGTGATTGATTCCCATTCCCTTTCCTGAATACCTCCAACCAAACAGCCCCTAAGAGTCAATGAAATTGAGCAGTCCCCATTCCCCTAGTTTAATGGGGAGCTGATACACATACAATCATTGTATGTGGTTCCTACATACAACACCATTAGAAATTTGACACATCACCAAAAAAGTTGAAAACTAGGAGTCAGGTATAAATTGAATTCAAATGGAACTTGAACCCATAATTCTAGCCAATAAAAATATGACAAATTAAGGTTGTATGTAGGGACCAAATACAACGATTGTATGTGTAGACTTTACCTAGGTTTCATTGGGAACATGGTGTATGAATAATTGGAGGGCATAAACTGACTTGTGTAATTTAAAATTAAATGGTAAACTCCTAAAACTAATGTGAGACATAGAGATGAGTTATACACCAATAAATCTAATTTTCAGACTTTGACTTGTTACGTTGTAGAATAAGGAACTGATTTCAGGTCCCGTTTTTAATCTATTCTAGACCAGACTTTGACTTATATCTTTCGAATCAACATTTGGGCTTAATGTTCTTGCTCACTCCTAAATGTAATTAGTTTTTGCCTTTATAGATGTAAAAGCACGCTTCATTATCCATGATACATCTCTAACACCTATCCCATGATTTTAATTCAAAAAAAGCATGAAAGTGTAGGTGGAAAGCAACCTAACATTTCCCCCTATGGTCTTGAACTACATCACCCATGCTAATTAATCTAGAAAAGCTTTTACCATAATCACTAGGGGTGTTCCAATCCGGGTACCCGGGTTTTCGGGTACTCGAAAACCCGGGTACCCGGAGTTTCGGGTACTTGTCAATTTGTCCCATGTCCCGACCCGAATATCTCGGGTACCCGAATTATTCGGGTCGGGACATAGGGTACCTGGATTTTTTTTTTTTTTTGATAAAATAAGTCATGAAATGAAAATAATCCAGTAGAAAAACATATCAAAGACAATAATAATCTTCATCCATAATTTCTTATCAGTATAATTGAATAAAAATAAGTTATACAACCCCAACAATATCAAATCTATTGATGAATAATTGAGTATACTAATCCAAACACAATGAAAATTAATTTACTACTAATTGAATTGTAAAACACTAAAACCCATATTAAATTGGGTAAACATATTCATCCCTAATTAACAAGTATACTCCATTAATATATTGGAAACTTGTAATCTTGTAGATCTGACCATGAGAAGTCACCGCACCTTACCGAAGCAAGCACATCACCGATTCTCTGTTGATAAGAATACTCCAATTGTTGCTAAGAATTTTTGTTGTTGTTGCTTCGATTTGCTGGACGGAGAGAGAGAGAAATGGGAACGGAGAAAGAGAGACAGAGATGAAGGGAGACGAAGGAGAGGGACGAAGAGAGAGAATTGTCTTTGATTTGCTTCGATTTGTTGGGGTTGTTGTTGCTTCGATTTGCAGGAAGAGAGAGAGTGAGGTAGGAAGAGAGAGAGAGAGAGAGAGAGAGGAAGAGAGGGAGCGGCGGAGAGAGAGAGGGGAAAGAACCCTAATTTCGTGAAATTAGGTTGGGCTTTGGGGGTCTGACGAAGTGAGGAGTTTGAGGGGGTAATTTTTTTTTTAATTTTTAATTCGGGTACCCGTTTCTGAAAAATCCGCCCCCTGTCCCGACCCGGATTGAAGGCAGTTTTCCCGGGTCGGGAACCCGACCCGAAAAAACAGGCTTTTTTAAAAAAATTCTCATCGGGTAGTTGCCGGGACAGCGGGTCGGGACATTCGGGTCGGGTTTTTTTGAACACCCCTAATAATCACAATTGTTGGGGGACAAGCGGCAAGCCATCGCACGTAATTTCGAGTAGTTTTTGTGATGATAAAATGGGATGGGGGATCCATCTTACTGTTGGGTTATTCTCCCCGAATCACAATCAAGTAATACTCATTATTATAGTAATAAATTTGTTATTGTCGTTGTAAAAAAAAAAAAAAAAAAAAAAAAAAAAACAAACTTTGTTATTGTAAGACAATAGAAAGAAATAAATAATGGAAAGAAAGAAATGCAGTGAAGGTGAACGGTTGGGTATTGAGTTAGTGGACTTGAAAGTCCAAGCTAGCTATGTTCCTATGTTGGTGTCATGCCTAGTAGATAACTAGATTAGGTCTCGTGCCATGCACGATAATTTAGTGCAATTAATCGATTATAGAAAAATAATTTTTTTAAATTAAAAATAGCACCGAAAAAATACAACTATAACAAATTTATTATCTTCTTAAATTGTGCATAAAATGACATGAAACATGAAATATAATAAAAGAGTTTAAAACTACATATTACACCATATGAATGTTTTTAAAATTAAATAATACTTCATAAATTGGTATCAATTTTTTTATTAACTAAAAAAAGTATTTAGAATTTCTATTACACCTAACGAGATGGAATAATACCCCTAATTAATTATATTTGGTCAATTTTTTTCCTAAAATATGAAAGCATTGAGATACAATACATTTTATGATAGTTGAATACAATAAATAATACATAGATAAAGTGTTTATTATTACATGCAAAGATAAAGTGTTTAAGCTATGTTGTTATACTTCCTTCATTTGTTATGTTCCTCCTGTTCGAATTAGGCAAGAAACCAATTAAAGCATTAAAAAAAAAATCAATGTACACATTTTACATTACATCTTATGATAGTTGGATACAATAAATAATACATAAATAGCTGAAAATTAAAAGATGAATAATGTTATTTTTTGTCAAAAAAAAAAAGAAAGAAAAATGCAATAATAAGTAGAAGATTATATATATATATATATATATATAGATATATATATATAGGGGAAGGCTCTCGTGAGAATTTTTCTTATATGAGAATTTTTCTTATGTGAGAACACTTTTTATGTTCTAAATTTTTACTCGTATGTTCTAAATTTTAAATATGATGTTCTAAACTTTTCCTTAGGTGTTCTAAATTAAAACAAATGTTCTAATTTAGTATTCACATGTTCTAAACCATAAATTAGTTAAGTTTGATGTCATAAATTTTAAATAACTTGTTCCAAAATTTTAATTTATATGTTCTGAATTTAAAACGTGTGTTCTAAGATTTTTAATTATATGTTCCAGATTTTAAAGCGTATGTTCTATTTTTTTTACACGTATGTTCTAAATTCTTTACTCACACTTTCTATATTCTATATCAGTTTGTTCTAAATTTTTATTCACATGTTCATAATCTTAAATCAGATGTTCTAAATTTACTCATATGTTTAAAATTTCATAAAGCAAATTTTATAAATTTTTAATCACTTGTTCTAATTCTTAAATCAGATGTTCTAAACATATTACTCACACAAATGTTCTAAATTATTACTCATATGTTCAGAATTTTAGTTTGAGTCACATGTTCTAAATTTTAACTCGCATGTTTTAAATTTTTACTCACATGTTCTAAATTTTTACTCATATGTTCTAAATTTTAAATCAGTTCTCATATAAGTATGAATTTTCACATATGAACCTATTCTCACCGGATCCCTCCCCTATATATATATATATATAAGAAAATTTTGAAATTTCTTAATGAAAAATATTGAAGGAACAAATAAGCAATGAAATAATAGCAATAAAAAATACTTATAAAAGATTTGCAATAATATTATGACAATTATATTATACTCAAATTTTCAAAGAAGTTTTTACATAAAAAGAAAGGAGTGATTTGGAGGAAAAACAACAGCACCAGAAAATGACACGTGTCATTCTTGGTGTCTGTTTTAGTATTATATTATATTATTGAATTATTGAATAATTATCGATTGATTGATAGGGGTTGACATTTCATTTTTAAGTGTTATAATTTGACTTTTTTTACTATTTCTTTGTTTCTAAAAATCTGGTTTACTTTCATTTTTAATGTAACACCTAACACCCCCAAATCTTCGTCTACGAAAATACTAGTATAATACGTACAATTATACTGTAGTGATAGATTTAGTCGTATTACCGCCGCGTTATTACGCAAGGCTACTCAAAATACTTAATAACAAAACTTTCAGCGGGGAAAACTCAACTTTCTTTTTTTTTTTTTATGCTTATAAAAATAGTAACATAGTTATGAGTACTCAAAATAAAGACAAAAACTAAGGGCTTGTTTGGCATCGTTTTTTGTTTTCAGTTTTCATTTTTTTGAAAACTAAAAACCAAAAATTGGAAACAAGAAAAAGGTGTTTCCACTTTTCTGTTGCCAGTTTTCAAAATTATCATGATTTTAATAAGTTTGATTATTTTTGACTCGTTAAGTGACATATTTTATATGGTTTTAAAAAACAAAAAACCAAAAAACAGAAAACCACAGTGATGCCAAACAAACCCTAACATTCCTAAACTAGGTGAAACAAATCCCGGGACTCCCATATGGTCATTCATGACTCCACCTGAAAATAGTCAACATTGCTTACCATTACGGTAAACAGAGCGAACCAAAACAAATAGGAAATACGATTTAGCAAAATATGCTAAGTATGATAAATGCAAGATAATGTAAACTCAATTTATTTGCAAACATACTTTTAAAACCAATTCCAACAATTCCAAAACTCATAATTCAAAACCAATTCTCAATATTCTCGAAACAATTCCAACCATGGTCGGCCTATACCATGTGCGGCTGCACATGGGCCCAAATATGCATGCATGGGGCCTCAAATTTTAGTTGAGTATATAATAGGGTGATCATGCTGGGACGGATACTCAAACCGTTAGTACTAACGGTTTGGGTACCCAATAACCAAAATCTCTAAAAGTGATATCCATAACCCGAACCGATAAATTCGGGTACCCGGATTTTCGGATTGGTTATCGGGTACCCAATAAGATATCCAATAATGATAATTAAATTTAATTATGTAGTTATTATGATATAATTTACCACTAATTAACAACAAAATTATATGATTTTGACCAAATTATTAATAATATTACTAATATATTGATATTATAAAGTAATTATGAAGTAAAGTAAGAGTTTAGATTATAAAAAAAATAGATTTAAGTAAAGGAAAAAAAAGCAAAAATGATACCTTATAACCATATCCGATAACAAATTATTGGAACGAGTACCCGAACCGTTATGATTATCGGATCGGGTACCCTAATTTTTGGAATGGTTACAAATCGGTTTTCCGGGTAGTTTCTCTGCCCTATTATATATATTATCTGCTACAATATGATACATGCATATTGAATTTTATTGATGCTCTACAATGGTTTGGGGTTCGAAACCCATTAAACCCTCATATACCCATTTTTTAAAAACTTAAGAGCTTAGTGGCTAATGCTATTATTATCAAAACATAATGATGCGGGTTTAAATCTTGTATAAGCCATATTTCTAAGCACGTGAATTAAAAACTCGTTTGATTGAGGAATGTTTCGGGTTTTTTGTCCCTCGGGAGTGTTACAACACTGAAACTGGATTCAACTGAGGACGCCTGTACCTGCAAAGCAAACGGACCTCCGGATGGTTGGGGGTCCGCCTCCGAAGATTAAGTCAGCAAACGTTCGGAAATAAAACGTGCGGAAGTAAAGTTATCTGCTTGGATTCCAAGCTCAGGTAAAGTGAGATGAGTGACGTATTGTTCGAATTGCATGTCAAAAATCCTCTCTGTGTCATAAATGACATAATGTCCCTATTTATAGGGTCCTTTTGAAAAGTGTGCCTTCCTAGGATCTGGTGACCTAGTAATTAGGTCACGCCGTTTTGCGGCGCCTCGGGATTTGGGCCTTAGAAGGCCGCCATCCCAGGGCCAATGCCTGAGTGACACGTGTCACTGTGCCCAAAGGATTTTGAAGCACTTTTTTTGTGACACATGTCGCCACCTGAATGGTCCCTGCTTGACCTTCAGTCCACGTAGGACGGAGAAGAGTCCACCCCCACGTGTCATCATTCCATAGGTCCAAATGACACCTATACGGAGGACACGTGGCACTTTCTGATTGGGCCACCTGGCCGGGTATAAAATACCCAAATCATTTGCCCCTCACAGGGGTCACGTGCATTGCACGTGACTCCTGTGACAGGTGTCAGTATTTGAGTGGTCAGATTCGAAAATTTACTGGAGGGAAAAAATTAGGGTTTTACCCCCCTATAAATAGTGAGGTTTGACCCCCCCCTCTTGGATTCACACCTTGGCAAATCTCTGGAGAATCTTGGACTTTTTGACTTTAAAGAATCTCAAAATTCCCTAAGCGTTTTTCAAGCATCCGACACTCGGCTACCAGTCCGACCGTTCTTTAGTCAACCAGGCGTCTTTCTCCCTTCTTCTAAAGGTAACGCCTGTATTTTCTTTTTACTCTTCATTTTTTCTTTGTTTTCGAAAAAATGGCTCCCCAATTGCATGCGGCACGGCGTAGGATAGTGATCAGCCGGTCACCGGGGACGGCTGAATCTAGAACTAGTAGTGCCGAATGCTTGGCCAAAGACCCTGCTTTGCGAACTTCTCCGAATCCGACCGTTTCCGTGTCTGTGCAGGACACTATGGCCAGAATCAAAAGAACAGCAAGGCAGTGTAGCTCCGATGGAGTTTTCTACCATTCGGATGGGTCGACTGTTTTTTCAGACGGCTCAATAAGAGTGCCTCGAAGTGAGCTGTCGGAACACACCCTGACAGCCCTTCCTATCTTCCTCCTACCCCCACCTATTACCATTCGCCCACATCTAGTGGAACTCCCAGTGATGGAATCCTGGGGGAGGCGGATGAAGAATATCAACCCGGGCCTTCTGGACAGGCGCCGGAAGAGAGTCTAGGGGAGGACCCCGCTGGCACCAGTCGGCGGTCCCCTAGCTCTGATGACGAGTCGGCCTCGTCATCTTCTTCAGAGAATGCCTCCGTAACTTCAGAGGAGGCTAGATCAAACATAGATTCTGCCAGAGAGTCCCTGGCAGTTGATAGGGGGGAAAGCTGGGCCGAGCCGAGTGTTTCTAGGCGCTTGGAGAGAGCCCCCTACTATCAGCATGTTCCGCCAGGCAGGCGGAGCGCCATGGCATCCGGCCTTGCCAATTTTAGGCGCAAGGTCGTCCTAGGCTATGGCTACACTTTGTCGGTCCCTAACGAGGGCGACACCATAACCTGGCCGAGCCTAGCCAGCTATCAAGACAAAGCATTCGGCTGCTTTGAAGCGGCCTTCCAGGCTGGCCTCCGCTTCCCTCTCCATCCGGCCGTGGAGAGGATCTTGGACGGATACCAACTGGGTATCTGGCAACTTGTACCCAACTCCTGGATCAATATTCTGGGGTACGTTGCCGCCTGTGAGATGCTGCAGGTGGAGGCGAGCTTTGAAGCGTTCGCCCACATGCACTATCTGAGCAGGGCGCCTGCTAGGGGCGGTGAAGGCTGGTACACCTTGACCACTTGCAAGGGGTACATGATGGATGTTGGCAAAGAGAACAAGTGGAAAGACTGGAGGACTAAGTTTTACATAGTCAAGTATGCCGACAGCCGCCTGAACCAAAAGTATAACAGGTGGAATAAGGATCCACCTCTCCTAGCAGGCAAGAGCGCATTGCCGCCTATTCCCAGGCGGGCAAAGGAGGAGATCATGGACGCGGGGTTGTTTACCGTGTCCGTGTGGACGAATGATGAGGGGGACAAGGAGGTCACCCCTCAATGCTATCTCCCTTTGTACAAGTGGTTTAAAGAAGGGACATTCTTAGCCGCCTGTGGGCTAAGTTCTGAGATGCCGAGAGGTAGTCGGCCGTCTGTTTTATATGCAATTTACTTTTGCTTTTCAGTACTTGTTTAATGATGCTAATCACTTGTTCATTTTTGCAGACAAAGCAATGGAAAAGCTCTCGGCCACAAGGAAGACGGCTGTATCTGCTGCTCGATACAGGTCGAATGTCCTAAACAGGGCAAAAGTAACCACTCACACCAAAGTGGACGAGCAGAAAACTGGCGGCACCTCCAAGGTAGAAAATTGTTATACTTTCATTTCTGACCAATATTAAATTTGCCCGAATGATTTCTAACTTGCGTTTATCTTGTGTTGATGTAGGGTGCGCCTTCCAAATCTCCTTCAAAACCATCCGACCCTAAAATCCAAAAGACTAGGGCGGGTGATGTGAGCGCATCCAGCAAGGGCGGCCGGAAGCACATTGCTCATAGGCCCAAGAAGGGCCCAGACGCCTCTTCTCTCGAAGCTGAAAAGGAGATCAGCAAACCGGATGCCCAGAGGGCATCGAAGGGTGGCTTTAAGCAACCCGCCACTGCTGTCGGCTCAGCAGGAGAGAAGAGGAGCCTGGGGAGAGAGGAGGAACAGAAGGATGACGGTAAAACCCATTCGCCTCTATTGTTCTTCCATTTAGATGTACTTAA
Organism: Chenopodium album; assembly: GCF_948465745.1. Taxonomy (NCBI): domain Eukaryota; kingdom Viridiplantae; phylum Streptophyta; class Magnoliopsida; order Caryophyllales; family Amaranthaceae; genus Chenopodium; species Chenopodium album. The sequence goes on from NC_137835.1 coordinate 65,616,718, forward strand.
GTTATTTTTCTAACTTTCTTTCCTTCTCAGTTCCTGTGCAGAGGCCGACTGTAGTCCAGATGGCTAAGTCCATGCTGAAGGCGGTTGATCCTGACGACAAGGCGTCTGTCAGAGGAGTCGGCACCCTTGACTTGGATGACATCTTGGGGAACCTCTGCGAGGTATGAGTCTTAGCTCAAGCAAATTTTTTTATTTTTTTTTTTTGTCTTTTTCCGCCTGGTTTTAACCATTCGGCTCTTTTGCAGGCCATGATGCGCGTCCAAGGGCTCAGGCAACCCCTCAAGGAGAAATCCAAATAGGTAACAGTCGCTAAAGCTCGGGCCGAGTCCGCCTTGGATCGAGCTCAATTTGATTTTGCTCAGAATGAGTATCTGACGCTTGATATGATGTATTCGCAGGCGGAAGCCAATATGCAGGTGAAGAAGGACCTGGACTCGGCCCGCCTGCGCATCACTTCCCTTAAGAAAGAGATTACAACTCTTAAGGAGAAGCTCGAGCCTCTTCAAGATGCCAAAGAAGAGGCCGAGAGAGCCAAGCAGAAGGTGGGCCGCCTGGAGCAGCGCCTCAGCAACCAGGAGCATCAGCTGAAGTCCAAGTTTGAGTCCGTGGCTGATCAAGAGAGAGAGGCTCTTGTTAAGCAAATGATGAGCGATTATGAAGCCATCATGCGGGACACTTGGGCGGCTGTACAGCCGAACTCGGACTATCAGATTTGGAAATCCAAATTTGACGAAGCCAGCAAAGAATTCAACGCTCGCCTTATTGAAGAGGCTGAGAATGCTGAGGCCGAGGAAAGCTCTGGGTCCGACTCTTCTGGGGAGTCGTCCTCTGGTGGCGAGGAGGAGGATCAGGCGGAGGAGCAAGAGAAAAAGGATGAAGAGCAGCCGAAGGACGACAGGCCGGCTGCCACTGAAGAGGCTCTCTCCTGATCACTTAAGCTTTTATGCTTTTCTGCGGCCGAATGGCCATGTACTTTTCTTTTCCGGCCTACGTGCCGAGTATTTGTATCTTTACCGACCAAGGGGTCGGGTAATTTGAGAATCTTTCTGGCTTTGCCAGATAACAATCTTATCCAATCGTCTGGTGACAATTGGTCTTTTTAATTTGAATCATTCGGCCATTTGGCTGAAGTTATCCATATTGTTGTCCTTTGCATTTTGAATTTTTCATTGCATGTTTTTGGCTAAGTATTATAACCTGTATACCATGCGAATGTGCTTGCCCCTTGACGGATGTCGAGTGGTTTCGGTTTATTGGATTGATTGACTTAGAAATTTTTGATACTTAGAAGAGTATGCATGGTTTCTAAGTCAATCAATCACTATGGTGATTGCCCCAAACCACGCGGCAAACGTCCATCCAGAATTGGCAAACATAAGTGTTCATTCGGCCATTGGCTCGAACTAACTCAAATTTCCAACTTAGCTAATTTGCTAAGGGTAAACCTCCGCCTGTTCTGCCCCATAAGCAAAAACAAGCGCCTCCGGCCATAGGCCTCTTTGAGATAAAATGCTAAGTTTGTAACTTAACCAATTTTCTTTAAAAATAATTGTCTGCCTGTCTTGCCCCATAGGCAAGGATCAGGCGTCATCCGGCCAATAGCCTCAATAAGTGTTAAGTAGTTAACTTAACTTGTATATTAATCAAATATTCCGCCTGTTTTTCCCCAAAGCAATAACAGGCGCATCCGGCTTTATGCCTCGCTTAGCCTCTACTTATGAAACAGTGACCATTTCTGAATAGCGCTAGATAGAAAATTCCGGTCTTTTAGATTTCACTTTCGATTAAAACAAACGACTGCGAATGCTGCCTTAGCATTCGGTAGGGCCGCTTGATATATTCGTAGAGCAATGTGCCACCCAAATGGGAGATGCTTCTCCTCGACGAATTCGCCCAAATGGACGTCGCCGGTTATCTGACTCATGTTGGAGCAGACGGTCATACTCATGTTGGAGCAGACTGTGACCATTCGGTCTCTTTTTGTTTATTAACATCCGGCCATGGGCCTCATCATGATTTTATCTGGCCTTAGGCCTCTTAAATGATTAAGTAAATATTCGTCAAGTGTTGGTGTAAACTTGATGAATTTCGTAGGAACGACTGTTCTAGAACAATCGGTTCCTTCAGAAGGATTGGAGCGTCTTCTGTTGAGACAAACGCTCTACAAACGTATTGGCCGTCTGTATTGTATACAGACGACACTAAGAGCTTAAATAAAAAGACAAGTTGGGAAATGAAGGCATATTCTCATTAACAATACGTGAGATTTACAACATTGAGGTTTTTACATTCGTACTTAGAAGTAGTACTTTTTCAAGTTGTCTACATTCCAAGTTCTGGGCAGCTGCCTGCCGTCTGGGTCTTCCAGGCGGTAGGTGCCGTCTCTTACTTCCTCATAGATTCGGTAGGGGCCTTCCCAATTTGGGGTTAGCTTTCCCTGTTCGTTCGTCCTACCGACTGCCTCCATTTTCCGTAGCACAAAGTCCCCCACTTTGAGAGGACGCTTGTGTACTTTTTTGTTGTATGCCCGAGTCATTCTCATACGGTATATCTCATGACGCAAGGTAGCATTGCCCCTGCGCTCTGGAAGTGAGTCCAATGCTAGGCGCATGGCCTCCCAATTCGCCTCTTCATCATACAACATGATTCGAAGGGTCGGCTCATAGTGCTCAATGGGCAGAACAGCTTCTGCACCATACACCATTAGGAATGGGGTTTCTCCCGTTGCCCCTTTAGCAGTCGTTCTGATGGACCAAAGGACGTGTGGTAATTCATCCGCCCAAAGGCCACCAGCCCGCTCAATTTTCTTTTTAATCCCGTCTGAGATTAACTTGTTGAAGGCTTTGACCTGGCCGTTTGCTTGCGGCCGGCCGACTGATGCGAAGAAGCTTGAGACCCCCTGGTCTCCCAGCCAAGTCTTGAGTTGAGGCGTCTCAAATTGCGGACCATTGTCAAAAACCATAGACATGGGCACCCCGAAACGAGTGATTATGTTCCTCCAGATAAAGGAAATGACGTCTTTAGTCTTGATGTTTTTGACTGCCTCAGCCTCTACCCACTTGGTAAAGTAATCCACAACCACCAATATATAGCGCTTGCCGCCTGGTGCAGTTGTATATGGCCCCAGAATGTCCATGCCCCATTTGGCAAAGGGTATTGGGCTGTGGATGGCCGTCAAGTCTGTAGCCGGACGATGGATGAGCTTGCCAAACTTTTGGCACTTGTCACATTTTTTCACCATTTCCATGGCATCCGACTCCAGAGTTGGCCAAAAGTAAAGCCGCCTGGCCTTGGCCGCGAGAGATCTGCCGCCTATATGGGAGGCGCAGAATCCCGAATGCAACTCTTCGAGAACTTCCTTCCCCTTTTCAGGGGTAACACACTTCAACAGGGGTTTCAAAAAGCCAGCCCTGAAGAGCTTTCCTTGTCGCAACTCGAAGTTAGCTGCTCGTTTTTTTAGAACAGCCGCCTCCCGTGGTGAGTCAGGGAGCGTGCCGTCTGCAAGATAGGCCCGGATGCTGTCCATCCAGGTTGAGCTTCGGTCAAGAATTCCAATTGGGTCTTCCTCAGATATACTTCTTTTTTCCATGACCTCCCAGGAGACTGACCGAGGCGTTTCACTGGAGGCGGATGATGCCAACTTGGACAGAGCATCCGCCTGATTGTTTGAAGACCTGGGCACTTGAGTTAGATGAAATTCTTCAAGTGACCCAACTTCACTCTTGACCGCCTGCAAATATTTTATCATGGCCGGATGAGTGGCCTCGTACGTTCCATTAACTTGGAGTACAACCAGTTGAGATTCAGAGCAGGCGGATATCTTCTTCGCCCCTGCCGCCTTGCAATACCGGATGCCGGCCAGCAGGGCCTCATACTCGGCCTCATTATTAGAGACCTGAAACTTGAACCGTAGTGCGTATTCGTACTTATCTCCTTCAGGAGATTGACAGATAATCCCCGCACCACAGCCGTTCACAGTGGAGCTCCCATCCACATACACTTTCCAAACCTAGTCTGTATTGTCCGGAACAACCGGCCTTGTCATTTCGACAATAAAGTCAGCGAATGCTTGTCCCTTTATTGCCTTCCTTGGTTCGTAAGTGATTTCTAATCCTTGCATTTCGATCGCCCATTTGAGCATTCGTCCAGAAGACTCCAAGGTTGTGAGTGGCCGTTTGATCGGTTGGTCAGTATAGACCTCTACCGCATGCGCCAAGAAGTAAGGTTTAAGCTTCTTGATGGCCATGTAAAGGGCAAGGCCGAATTTCTCAACCATGGGGTACCGAAGCTCCGCATTTCTCAAAACATGGCTTATGAAATACACCGGGAGCTGGATGCCGTCTCTTTCAGCTAAGAGGACGGCACTGAGGGCATGATCAGAGACGGCTAAGTACATGAAGAGCTTCTCTTTAGGCAAAGGGCTGACAAGCCTCGGCAAAGAGTGCAGATGAGTTTTTAGCCTTTGAAAGGCCGCCTCTGCATCATCCCCCCATTCAAAGTTTGTCTTCTTTTTGATTGCATGGACAAAGTAGAGACACTTGTCGCCGGAACGGCTGAGGAATCTCCTCAGGGCCGCTAGACAACCTGTTAGTTTTTGCACTTCCTTCACAGTACGGGGCGACTGCATGTCGATCACCGCCTGTATCTTCTCAGGGTTGGCCTCTATTCCCCTTTGGTCAATCAAAAATCCGAGAAACTTCCCAGACTCAACACCAAAGACACACTTTTTTGGGTTAAGCATGACCTTGTGTCGCCTGAGTGTGGCGAATGTTTCTCGGAGATCAGCAAGGTGATCCACCTGCTGTTTGGATTTGACTATCATATCATCAATGTACGCCTCTACATTCCTTCTGATTTGATTAATGAAGACCGTATTAATCATTCGTTGGAAGGTAGCAGGCGCATTCTTCAAACCAAACGGCATCACTATATAACAGAACAACCCCTGATCAGTTACGAATGCCGTCTTTTCTTGATCTTTTTTCCACAGGGGGATCTGATGGAAACCTGAATAGGCGTCCATGAAACTCATTAAGGCATGTCCGGCTGTTGAGTCGACCAGACTGTCGATCTTAGGCAGTGGATAGCTATCCTTTGGACATGCCTTGTTGAGGTCTGTGTAATCAACACACATCCGCCAAGTTTCATTCGGCTATTTTACTAACACAACGTTAGCTACCCACTCAGGGAAGTTGCACGGCCGAATGAACTTGGCATCTAACAGCTTTTTTACTTCGGCAGCTGCCGCCTGACTTCTTTCTTCGCCGTGGTTTCTTTTCTTTTGCCGGATGGGCTTCTTTTTAGGATCCACGGCGAGTTTGTGGACAGCGAGATCCGGGCTGATGCCTGGCATCTCCTCCACTTCAAAGGCAAAAATGTCTTTGAATTCCTTGAGCAGCTGGTGAAGGTTTTCACCCAACTTTGCAAAGGCAATCGTGCCCACCTTAACAGTCCGCTCTGGACGGCTATCATCCAGAGGGATATCAATGTGCTCACCAGTAGGCTGGGGACGAAGATCATCCGACCTTTCCCCGGTCAGTGATTGCTATTGCTTTTCTTTTTTGACCACCACCAGCTGATCAGTCTTTCTTTTCTTTCCGGCTGGTGGGGCCGATTGTTCTTCCTCGACATCGTCGAGGTCAATCATTTGCTTGCCCCGGCCGGATGCTGCGGCCGCAGGCTTGACGTCCGAGAGATAACACTCTCGAGCCGTCTTTTGGTCCCCATTAAGGGAACCAACTGTTCCATCATCCTTCTCATACTTGAGTAGCATGAGAGCAGGGATGATGACGGCCTTACACTCATTAAGAGTGGGTCGGCCAAAGATGAGGTTGTAAACCGTGAGCTCTTCAACCACTAGGAAACGGATAGTCATGTGCCGACCGTCTCCCCTGCTTCCCAGGCGGACAGGTAGGTCAATTCGTCCGACTGGGTGCACAAGTCCTCCCCCAAACCCAACTAAGGTGTGGGTGACCTCCATCATGCTATCCGGTTTGTACTTGAGATTGGACAAGCATTTGAGGCTGATGAGGTCAGAGGAACTTCCTGTGTCAATCAGAATTCGGCCAACCAGCTGGTTGGCGACTTTACACTCAATGACAACAGGGTCATCATGCGGCCGACGGACTTTGCCTCTGTCCTGTTCGGTGATGACAACTTTAGGGAAGGTGGATGTGCTAGCTGTATCCCCCTCCTCAACAGAATTGACCATCTTTATTAGATGGTCCTTGGTACCCCGAATGGTCGGGCCACCACCGGAAAATCCGCCTGCTATGGTGTACACCGGTTCTTCATCAGTTTCGGCACTCACAGCAGGCTGGGGAGTCTTTTTCTTGGACTGCCCCGGATTTTCTTTTGAAGTCACTTTAGACTTCACATAGGACTTCAGCTGTCCTTTGTCGGCCAGACGGTCGAGCTCCCGCTTGAGACTAAAGCAGTCGTTCGTGTCATGGCCAACATCCTCATGGAAATGGCAATGCTTGTTCTTGTTCCGATTTTCAGCTGAACCTTTCATAGCAGTCGGCTTTTCAAGAGTTAGCCGATCCTTAATTTCCAAAAGGATGGAGCAGCAGTCCTTGTGGAATTCGTACCTTGGGACGTACGGTTTCCACTCTTTTTTCTTTTTCTGGGGCGGTTGATCAGAGTTATCAATGGCTCAGACTTGCTTTTTCTTTTTGCTCTCTTCTGGCTTAGGAGCCGGCTGAGCAGGCCGACTCTCTTTCTGCCGGTCGGACTTCTTATGGTCCGACTGCTTATTGGAGGAGCAGAGTTCGGTCGCCTGTATGTAGGTTTCCGCCTCTCGCAAGGCTCCTTGTAGGGTAAAGATTTGTTTACGGACGAGTTCGTACTTAAAAGTAGACCCGTCCTTCAGACCCTTAAAGAAGTCTGTGAAGGCGACCTCATCAGACAGCCCATGAATCTGGATTCGGACCAGATTGAACCGCCTGACGTAGGATCGCAAACCTTCTCTATCTCCCTGCTGTACATTGCCCAAGTCAAGACTTGTCTTTTTGGCAGGGATGTTCATGGAGAAGTTTGATGCAAACAAGAACGCAAGCGTCTTGAAGCTATTTATGCAGCCTGCCGGCAGGTTGCCAAACCACTGCTGGGCTATGCCCTTCAGGGTGGCTGGAAAGCAACAACACCATGCGGCATCATCCAACCCCTGTAAATACATGAGGTGGGTGTATGCCAACAGGTGGTCCTCTGGGTTGGAAGTCCCGTCATAGGCTCCAACCAGAACGTTTTTAACTTTAGCCGGCTGCACGGCTTCAGTTATTTCTCTGGAGAAAGCAGAGGGTTGATCTCCAAGGTGTTGCAGCCTAAGCTGCCAGTCCATCGGCTGATAGCTGTATGCCGCCTGTCCTCCATAGAGGGTAGGTTGCATGTAAGGTACAACTGGCGCCTAGTACAATGGTTGTGCCATGTACTGGGCGGACTGAATCAAATGCGGCCTAGACTGAACCCTTTGGCTGCTTGCTGGGGTCTCATGTACAGACTGGGAACACCTCACAGAGGTATTCCGAAAGCTATCATGATAAGTCGACGTTGAATCCGACTCTGATTGCTGGGTTCTCCTCTCCTCAATGTATTGCCGAGCGTCAGAGAACGTTTTCTTGCTACCATCCGGCTGTATGTGCCGGATGGGTTTTCTTGCGCCCGTTTCTGGGAAACGGAGCCGATTAAGGTCAAATTGGGGCCTGGCCTTCTCCTTAGGAGCAGGATGAGGAGTCGGCTGACGGTCTCTGACCGACTTCTGTTTGCCACCTTGGGCTGGCTTCTTGGCCGACTGCTCCTTTCTAGGAGTAGGCGACTTCTTTGAGGCGAGCTGCTTGATTTCACCCGAGGCTGCTTAGGAGTGACATTAGCTCATCCCGAGTGACGGGAGTTGATCCTGCCGCCTGGGAAGGATCAACCGGCCGCCCCGAGGGCTTTTTTGGCTGACCAGCAGTTTTGCTTGGTCCTTCCTGAACATGGGGACGCTCTCGCCGTTCCTTACTGCGGATGCGTTTAGAGATGAGGGATCCATTTGGATCCACATAGGTTTCGACATCAGCGTCGTCACCTGAGTCATGGTCCGTTTGGACCAGTACATCATTTGGAGGCTGAATGGCCTCCGGATTTGGTACAAGTTCTTGTGAAGCCATTTCAGAGGTACTCTCCCCCACAGACGGCGCAAAATGTTTTGGGGTTTTTGTCCCTCGGGAGAGTTACAACACTGAAACTGGATTCAACTGAGGACGCCTGTACCTGCAAAGCAAACGGACCTCCGGATGGTTGGGGGTCCGCCTCCGAAGATTAAGTCAGCAAACGTTCGGAAATAAAACGTGCGGAAGTAAAGTTATCTGCTTAGATTCCAAGCTCAGGTAAAGTGAGATGAGTGACGTATTGTTCGAATTGCATGTCAAAAATTCTCTCTGTGTCATAAATGACATAATGTCCCTATTTATAGGGTCCTTTTGAAAAGTGTGCCTTCCTAGGATCTGGTGACCTAGTAATTAGGTCACGCCGTTTTGCGGCGCCTCGGGATTTGGGCCTTAGAAGGCCGCCATCCCAGGGCCAATGCCTGAGTGACACGTGTCACTGTGCCCAAAGGATTTTGAAGCACTTTTTGTGTGACACATGTCGCCACCTGAATGGTCCCTGCTGGACCTTCAGTCCACGTAGGACGGAGAAGAGTCCACCCTCCACGTGTCATCATTCCATAGGTCCAAATGGCACCTATACAGAGGACACGTGGCACTTTCTGATTGGGCCACCTGGCCGGGTATAAAATACCCAAATCAAGGAAGATGTCACGTGACACCTAAATTTCTTTAGTTCCACCTTTTAATATATAATATATAGATTAATAAAAGGGCAAATATTATACTCCGTATTCGCACAGGGCCTCCAAAAAGGTTGGGACGACCTTAATTCCAACAATTCAATAAATATGATTTATAAAACCAAATCCTCACCTAAGTGTGCACAACCCCCAAGTTAGTGTCCTTATGTAGAAGGCTACCCTTGAGGAAAGACTAGGTCATAAAAAGTCTATAGCATTATCAACCAAATCCGCATGGTGGGATTAATAAATAATCATGCTTGTCAAGCTTTAATACATAATTCAATAATTCCTCCTTAAATAAAATCAACCTTTATAATAGGTTATTGTAGGAGTTTATAGGTACTACGCAGCGGAAAAACATGAATCATATTCAATCAAGTACCAATCCCAAGAATCACATGCATAACACACAAGACACATAATCATACCTTTGACGCGTGAATTCCACGAAGCTGTTCGACAGGCAAATCAGGGAGAGAATAGAGCCCCAAGCGTTGCTCCTCTACTTAGTCCACGAGATTCGAACGAGCCGTCCACCAATACTAGATTGGTCGAGTGATTGAGGAAAACCGCGATCACCACCTTTACGGACAACCGACCACCGCACGAACCACCACCACCGCGACACACCACCGGCGCCTAGGAGGAGGAGAGAGCCGTGTGAGAGAGAGAGGAATTTGAGAGGGTTGGGTTTCGTGTTTGCTAATTAGGGTTTGATCACACTGATCAGTTAATTGCTTACTTGCTGCAAACCTAGGCACCTAGTCTATTTATAATCTCATTATAATTAGACTAGGGCACGAAGCCCAAAACTCCCTTTTAATCCACTACATGGCCGGCCACCTAGAGTGATGAGGCCCGTGTAGGCCTCGTCCTCTAATGCTCGATCTAGCCCCTTTGTGTGACCTTATAGGATCCGTCCAATTGGGCTTTGGGCTATTTTACTAGTCCAAAGATCGTTAGTACCTCTAGCTATGGCAAAACGACGACCCAAATGTATGAACTTAATTATCTCCATAATTTGATCCAATTATATATCTAGTAATTGCACACGACGAAGACATAACTCCTTCAATCTCCCACTTGTCTGAGACAAGGGTGCAATATTCAAATTCCTTAAGTCAATATATGTGTCGATTTGATAATATGATTGCATCACATGTCGAGATCATATTAATCTACAAATCGTTTCGTGAAATCTGAGTTAGAATTACAAAACCAAATGATTACTGTGTAATGCATTTGAACGCGGCCACGTATTTTCTGAATTCTCCCTCTTCAAGCGGCCATGACACATTTCCTAATTTAATAGGTAGACTCTATCCAATCTTGTGGTAACATGACTCCCACTCAACTTCTGAAATAACCGGGAAACACCCTTTATAATCTCCAGTTACGGCTAGACGTTTGAGTGTACCACAGTCACAACATCCATCGAATGAAATCAATGTTCCACTCATGTCAAAGGAATCCACTAATATATACGGAAGCTCTATACTTGAACTTCAAAGTAGGTCAATAGTTCGATCATGCATCATTCATGCATATCCAAGTGATTGACCGAGCATCACTATGCCCCTATAGCCCATGAAACTGCGTTATCCAATCAATCTTACATGCTAGTCCATTTATTGAAATCATTTATGTCCACTTTAATGATCTCGAACTAGGAACTTTAAATAATATATGAATTTTGTTCACCTGTGGGGTTTCAATTCACCAGGTCATCAACCTGATGAGCCCATCAATTCATAATTATTTTGGACATTTTATTTAATTTCCAAAACCATAATTAAATAAGAGAAATAATAATTTCTATTTTAAACATAATTCTGCAAATTGATGCATTTCTCATGTAATATGTTTTCTCAAAACATATACAACTTAAATTACACAACTTGCTTCAATCCTAGGACTTTAATATGACTCTCATATCTTAGTCCATGGAAGGGGTTTAGTGATTTCTCACTCATAATAAAACTTTGCAGAACACGACCTTCCACTGGTCAATGATCTCATAATTGAGGTGATATCTCATATCCTTTTGTTTGGATTTGTGATGTGACTCTGGCCTCTTTGTTCTTGGGCAAAGGTGACCTATTAGTCACATGACATTCTAATCCGAACTTCCTTTGTAACTATCTGACTATAGTTTAATACACATATTCTGACATCGAGTATGCAATAGTGCACTGCTTTGAACTCTCCAAGCTCACTGTCCTTTTCCATCCAGACACAAGTATGCATTTAGATCACCATCTAGAATCATCTTGCCTGTTTGGAAACTTGCATTCGTGTAACCTTTTGACAACTTGCTTAAATTACCATTTAACACAATAGCTAGAAATATTCCTTTAGTGCTTCTCAAGTACTCAAGGATTTGTTCTTGGTAATTCTCCGTATGCTTATTCTGAATTTGCTTGAATTCTGCTACACATGCACAAGTCATATGCAACATCTTGCTTTGTACATTTTATGGCATATATAATGAACTTTTTGCAAAAACATAAGGTACACTAACCATACAACTCAACTCTATTAGCTTTTGAAGGCACTGAGTCTTACTGAGTGTATTACCATGAAATATGGGAAGATATCCTATCTTAGAGTATTGCTTCATGAACTTGTCAAGATCCTTATCAACATAAGTCTCTCGATTCATTCCAATCATTCTTCAAGATTCACTTCATGGATTTTAATTTCCAATGTGTACTCAACATCTTCTAAGTCTATCATATTGAAACAATCTTTCTAATCATTGCTTGACTCATTCAAGCATTGATATATCATTTCATATGAACTGTATGTCAACTACATACTAGACTAAAAAGACCAATTGCTCCCACTAAATTTCTTGTCTCTACAAGAATTCTTTCGTTCTACTAAGGAAATCAAACTGTTTGATTGCCTAATCAAAACGAATGTTCCAACTCCCTGATGCTTACTTCAATCCATAAAATGAATTTCTGAAGTTTGCAAAACTTTCTAAGAATTTCTGGATTTCAAAACTCTTAGGATGTATCATATACATTCTCACCATCAAGAACATTTCATGAAAGTGATTTTGATATCCATAACTAGAATAATCCGAATAGGCTTACCCAACTAATAGGTTTGGCCCTATTTGTAAGACTATTATGGACTAACACATTTTTACTGGATTTCATGGCTTTAAGCCATTTCCTGAGTTGGCATCTATCCAAAGCTTGCTTGTAGGCATGGGTTCCAACCATTCCAATAGGAAAATTTTAGAATCCACCTTTTCTCAGAATTTCAACAAAATGTTTGTTTTGATCCCAAGTAACCTATGATAGGTATGAGCGACAATAGAATTATTCTCTTCAACTCTTTGAAGCCTTTCATTCTAGTGGGACGATAGAAGCCTCGCTAGTGGAATTAGCTTGCTTCGACACATGGTTTATCAAATTTGCTGATTTCATATGCCTTCATCTCTGATGTAGTGTTATCCACATCCATTTGTTGCTCGTCTCGAATCTCATCGAGAGATCTTTACTCCCACTTGGCTTTGTAGGAAGACATTCTTTCTATAAAGACACTATCGCGAGCAACAAACACTTTGTTTCTACGCGATTGTAGGAATAATATCTCTTAGTTTCCATGAGAAAACCCATGAAGAACTACTTTTCTGATTTAGGGTGTATTATGTCATCTTTGTAAACATTTTACATTGATTTCATAACCCTTAATCCTGTTTAGAAAAGATAGCTTTTGGAACATTTCCAAATCATAATTCTTATGACATCTTTTCTTTTGCTTTGGTTAAGTTTCTTGTTTAGTATATTCGCAATTGTTGTTGTTCTAATGCATATCCTCAAAACGATATTTGTAAATCATTAAATTTTGGATCGAACAATGGCAAGCAAAGTTTGATTCCTTCTTCATAAACATACAATTTAATTTTAATGTTTCTGGATTGTGAATTAATTCAACAATTCCCTTTAGATGATCATTCTTTTTGAGTTAAACATTTATCACAACAATCATATTGTGGTGTTAAATTGTTTATCTCAAACTGATTTTACATTTCATTTTGGAACTTTGAACATTTCAATGTTTCCAAGCTTTAGTTCATTAAGTAATTATCGATATATTTACTTAAATCGTTAGTAAAAGCAATGAAATAGTTAAATCCCTTTGCTAGTTTTGAACTTATTGGTTCACATACATCATATGTATGAGTACCAAAAGGTCATTTTAGCTTCTTTTACCCTTTCTGCTAAAAGGCAACTTGGTCATCTTAACTTATCAAGCATGACTTCTAATTCTCAAGTGATTCATAATCATATAAGAATGAGAGTCCATCCATAACTTTAGATGTGCAAATGGTTAATGTGACCTATCCTTACTTATTATAAGTAAGTGTATTTTGAATCATCTAAATCTTATTTTGTGATCTACTTATATCAATGTCATAAAACAAAATTAACTCATATCTAGCAAAATGAAAACAATTTATTACCTTGGTCATGGATCAACACTTGTCCAAGCCAAGTAAACCAAATTCAGTATTCAAAACAAGAAAACCGAAATATTGTCTCATCAAAACTGGAAATTGTTCTACAATCATGATAAACTAATCAAAATTTAAAACTATGAAGCTATCTCTGGTCACTCAAATACTTCTAGTGTACCTTTAAGCTCCATTTCCAAGCTAGTTTCACTTGTTTGCAGTTCCTGCGCAACATCACTATGTTAAGCACTGCAACTTGGTATCTCATACCTAAGTGAAAGTTAAAATGTTTATAACATTATACCTGAGGTTGATGCTCCATTCTTCTTGAGGAAGTCATGGTATTTCTGGCAATTTTGCTTCCAATGCCCCTTCTTCTTGCAGTAAAAGCATTCACTTTCACTTGCAGCCTTGGGCTTTGGAGTCGTCTTAGGCTTTTCAGGAGCCTTGGAAACTTGCTTGCCCTTGCTCTTAGCACTAGCCTTTTGACCCTTCTTCTTGAATCCCTTTCCCTTTTGAATCATAAGAACTTCCTTCTTAGGTTCCTTAGGGATTTGTTTCTCAGCACTAACCAACATTGCATGCAATTGATTCATAGTCTTTGCAGTGGCAGTCATGTTAAAATTCATGATAAACTGGTTAAAACTTTCTGGTAGTGAATGGAGAATGATGTCTGTTGCCAAATCATCACTGTATGGGTGCCCCAGTTTTTCCATACTTTGAATTAGGCCGATCATTTTGAAAATATGATCATGAACTGTGGCTCCCTTCTCCATCCTACAATCCAGAATCTAACGATGGAGCTCATACCTTTCAACTCTAGCTTGTTTCTTAAATAAAGCTTTGAGTTCTTGCATGATTGAGTAGGCATCCTGGTCCTCAAAACGCTTTTGAAGACTAGGCTCCATGGTAGCAATCATTAAGCAAGTGATAGGTATAGCTCTGTCATGAGCTTCCTTGTGCTTCTTGATCTCTGCCGCAATTGGATTTTCTGGCAGAGGTCCTGGTAATGGGGTATCAATGATATCCTCTTTACCCTCAGATTTCAAAACAAGTCTTAGCATTCTTTCCCAAGTGGAAAAGTTCTCCCCTGTCAACCTATCCTTCTCAAGGAATGGTCGAAGGTTGTAAACATCGTTGTCATTGTGATTACGGCTACCCATCTATGTCAAAATAAGGCAAAGTTTAATAATTATGTTTAATTTAAAAGTACCATAAACGCATTCATTTGGTAACTTTAAAACACTTTATTCAATAATTAATTGATCCCAATTGAATTTAAGTGATTCCAAGATCCTTTATTTGTGCAATAATTGACCGGACTTTGGCCCTACCATCAACTATTACATTTTCAAGGTGGGTAAACTCTTTACTGATTACAACTCTTGTAACTCTTGGTTGAATAATTAATCATCACATGCTTAATTATTACCCTTAGCTTCAAGGTTCTAAACTCTTTAGGTAACCTTGTTGAGTACAACCAATTAAAAGTGTAAAACGTGATTTACCCCCACTCCCCTAAGATATAATATGACACCCAGCTGAGGCATGACCCATCATAAAATATCAAAGGTTTCATCGGGTTTTTAATTGGAAAAGCTATCTCAATATTACTGGGACCTAGATTTATTATGTTGTGATTATTTAGTGAACTCTAGCGCATCATCAATCAACATAAATAAAATCTAACATGCATAATCTACTAATGCAATAAATCATGACATAGTATGGCCCCTTAGTCCTAAGAAAACTAGAAATGAAAAAGCTCCCACTTGAATCATCATGGATCTCCATCCACCTTGCTCCTTTGGGCCTTCACTTCATGGGCTTCTTTGGACTAACACTATTTGAATAACTATTCTATTTACTTTAAATAAAAGTTACAAAAATACTTAACGGTACGCAGACCGTATTTAGATTACAAAAATACATCACGATGCACATATCGTATTTAAGAATCTATGGGTCATACTAGTCTATATATAGCAACATAATATCATATATTATAAAAAAGTGCCATATAATAAATCACTCAAAATGCTTGTCTAAATTACAACATCGAATGTTCATAATAAAGTCAACGCATTTCCTAAAATATCTCATATTTTAATCATAATTAGATAATATCATATATTATTCATGACCGTTTATAAAATATCATATATTTAATTTAGTCATGAGATAGAATCAAATCATATTTTAATCTAGAAAGATAAATCATATTTAATCTTTCATGATTATCCTAACAAATTTAGGAGATTCTATCCTAATTATTAGCCAATCAAATAATTTTAAAATCAATTATATCCTAATCTAATTATGGGATAATCACATTATTTAAATCAATTATTATCCTTTTGGAATATGCTCAGAATATCCTAATCAATCTTATCCAAAATTAACCACTTTAATTAGAATAATTACCGATTTAACAACTTTAAATATGGATAATATCAAATATAACAACTCTTGAATATTTGATTTTATCCTAAAATAAAATATTTTATCCAAATAAAACCAACTTTATCTTTTAAAAATAAAAGATCATATTTTCAAAATATTCTATCTTATCCAAAATAAAACTGATTTTATCCCAAAATAATTCATAATTATCTTGAAATAATTTTAAAATAAAATATTTTTTTTATTATTTTTGAAAAACTGCAAGCCACCACCGCCGGCCACCGTGGTTGGCTAGCCGAAGCTAGCCACGGTGGCTGGCTGCCATAACAGCAGCCACTGCCGCAAGGCAGCAGCGGGCAGCTGCTCTGGCAGCCGTGGCAGCAGCCGTGCAACGCTTGCACGCTGCTGCCCACAGCCGCCCTTGACCGCCTGCTCTCCCTCCCTTCCTCTCGGACTGC
Source organism: Chenopodium album (assembly GCF_948465745.1). NCBI lineage: Eukaryota > Viridiplantae > Streptophyta > Magnoliopsida > Caryophyllales > Amaranthaceae > Chenopodium > Chenopodium album. The sequence continues at coordinate 65,632,880 of NC_137835.1, forward strand.
CACCTGGTCGGCAGCCGCCGTGGCTGCGCCACCCAGTCGCGGTTGCCGACCACCTAAAACAATTTTTTTTTGTGTTTTAATTTAATTAAAATAACACTTATCATAATTAAATTAAATCAGTCCATAAGATTAAAATTAAATCACATTCAACTTTAAAATTAGGGTTTGTCATAAAATTAATCCCAATTTAATTCTAACTTTTAAAATTAAATTGATGATCATACACAAAACACTTTTATGCATAAATCAATCGATTAAAATTATGAATCATAAAATAAATCGAATTAAATCAAAATAAAGCACAAAAATCATATTTTAGGGCTAGGATTTTCGAAAAATTCAAAATTTAGGGTTAGGGGGTTCGAAAATTTCGAACACATTAGGGCTAAATTTCGGTCTCTTCATGGCTATTTTGAGCATAATTAAATCACAATTAATCAATTCCAAAAGTTTAATCACATTAAATATAATAATTGAACCATAATTAAATTAATTTCTCCCTCTTAATTGATTATAAAATTAACGTGGACATCAAATAATCGTATTATTATGATCTAGCGCGTTCATGCAAGAGGCTAACTGATACCACTGTAGGAGTTTATAGGTACTACGCAGCGGAAAAACATGAATCATATTCAATCAAGTACCAATCCCAAGAATCACATGCATAACACACAAGACACATAATCATACCTTTGACGCGTGAATTCCACGAAGCTATTCGACAGGCAAATCAGGGAGAGAATAGAGCCCCAAGCGTTGCTCCTCTACTTAGTCCACGAGATTCGAACGAGCCGTCCACCAATACTAGATTGGTCGAGTGATTGAGGAAAACCGCGATCACCACCTTTACGGACAACCGACCACCGCACGAACCACCACCACCGCGACACACCACCGGCGCCTAGGAGGAGGAGAGAGCCGTGTGAGAGAGAGAGGACTTTGAGAGGGTTGTGTTTCGTGTTTGCTAATTAGGGTTTGATCACACTAATCAGTTAATTGCTTACTTGCTGCAAACCTAGGCACCTAGTCTATTTATAATCTCATTATAATTAGACTAGGGCACGAAGCCCAAAACTCCCTTCTAATCCACTACATGGTCGGCCACCTAGAGTGATGAGGCCCGTGATGGGCCTCGTCCTCTAATGCTCGATCTAGCCCCTTTGTGTGACCTTATAGGATCCGTCCAATTGGGCTTTGGGCTATTTTACTAGTCCAAAGATCGTTAGTACCTCTAGCTATGGCAAAACGACGACCCAAATGTACGAACTTAATTATCTCCATAATTTGATCCAATTATATATCTAGTAATTGCACACGACGAAGACATAACTCCTTCAGTTATATCAAACCCTTTTTTATTCAATTCAATAATGCTTTCAAAATCAACCTTTTGATAAATACTTGAGAATAAAATCTCATATTAATAACTTTTCAAAATCAATAACTCTTCCTTTGAAACCCTTTTATTTAATTCAACAAACTTTTCTAATCAATTCCTTTATTTAAATATGATAAATAATTCAAAGCACGATTTAAAACTCAATCATTCAAAAATACTTTTATTAAAACAAATATTAAAATCAATACCTCCTAACATAACTTATGTCATAAATCATAATTCAAATCAGTTTAATTCAATAATCATAACATCATTCAAAACATGTTATTCAAACCAATCACTTTCAAAGGTATCTAGCCACCTAAACGTATTTTGATTCTGAATATCAATCAATACTTTGCACTTTTAAAGTTCAATCATGAATACATCTTGCAAATAACATAACCATAAGGTTATCACAACATAAACTCAAATCTAATGTGCATGGAGTATAAAACTCTTTTAAAATAATACTTTAAATATAAAATTATAGCTTTGAAATAGGTATGTGTATTTTAGAAAACTAACCATGAAGAAGATAAAGGAATAGGATTAAAGAAAATTGAATTTTCATTGGAAAGAATAGGCATAACTCGCAGAGGCCATAACTCCTTCAATATAACTCTGATTTGGGTGATTTTTGAGCATAACCTCAAGGATGTTATGAGAGAAACAATATTTTGTGAAACATTAATACCCCAAAAACTGACCAGAAGTGCCCGAAAAGTGGCTTTAAAGGTATACGGGTTGATTTGTGTAACAAGAGGAGAAGAAAAAAATATGACAAGGTTTAGGGAAAAGAAGAAGAGAGAACGAAGAAGATAATTGGTTTTTTGTGTGAAGAATTTGAGAGATATGAAGAGGGTATTTATATGGTCATGAATGAATTATGGTAGGCGAATGTAGAAAGAATTATGGTAAAAAGAATTAAGGAAATTACTTGGAGAAGAGAATTAAAGAATTATGGAAAGTTTAATATTAAGGTGACTAAGAATAATTAATTTAAGAAAGATGTGTTGTCATGAAATATAATATGGTAAAAGATATTACTTGGAGAATAATCAAGGAAGATATAATGTAGTAAAATAAGATACAAAACATTTAGGAGATGGAAAAAATAAAATTAAGGAAAATGAGAGATTTTAAGGAGATAATTAAAAAATACAAATTTCCAAAATAATTTACCCAAAATCCAACCAAGGTGGCCAAATATTTTGAGCTTCCATGCTCCAAATTTTCGGATTTCCTTTGTAGTATTAAGGGAATGTTTTTGCTAGATTTAAGGAATTAAAAATAATTGTGTAAATATTATTTATTGTATAAAATAAATAATTAATAAAATAGAAATTATTCACTAAATGAAATAACTAAGAAAACAAGATTTTGAACACATAGAAAATCCGAAAATCATTGTAAATAATTTAGAAAATTTTAGCCCTTTTAAATAAATGGTAAAATATAATTTTGTTTAATTAAAATATCCGAAATATATATAAATAATCCGGTTTTTAAATAAAATAAATTGATAATAAATCTTATCCAAAATCAAAAATAATAATTGAGTTTAAAATACTTTTGGCGCCAAAATTCAAATGTCATTTTGGCTCCAAAATTCAAATAGTAAAATAAATTACTAAAATACACTTTTAAAGATAATACTAATTAATTAAAAATACGTTTCAAAAATACGGGGTATTACATTAAATTTGCTCCGTTTATAATTCTCTCGTGAGAGATTAAAAAGAGGATGCTTTCTTTAAAAAAAAGGAAAATACACATTAAATGACTAAGATTTACTCTTTTGGGTAATCCCTGGTCTTTGGGTCACTTATGATGTCATAAGCACCTTGTATATAGTTTGTGATGTTGGATGCACTTGCATAAATTTTGTGTTGTTAGGGACCTTACTTATTGTTGGTGTTATTGCGGCCAATTTTGTCTTTTATTAATAGAGACTTAGAAAACTCAATAGTCAAAATCATGTCTTGAAATGTGATTAATCAATCTCTAACACTTAATAACTAGACAAAGTAATTCTTAATTTTAGAGCTAATCATTAATGGCTGACCCAACTTGAAAATGGTATAGATTGTCAATATGTTTTAAATCGTAAATTGACTCGTAAAAGTTTGCTTTGGCTTGAAAAGCGCATCCTAATTTTGTGGGGGTAGGACATAACTTTTATTTTTATCCAACCAATGATTGATTTAAGATGAAAAAAGTTGACACAATACTGATTGGGCGCGAAAAATCAAATTAGTTTCAAGGGTTTACGACACGCTTAAATAAATGGATCAATACTATACGTCACATTAATTTTTTTTTTTTTTTTTTAAAATAGTAAAAACAATTCATTAATAAATACGACATCATAACAATAATCAAATTTAACAAATACTCCCTCCGTCCCCGAATGATGATCACTATTTCAATTTTTGGACACCCAAAATGTTAGTCACATTTCACAATTTTAGGTCCCATACAATAGCACAAAATGACCTATATACCCTCTTTTTTTTTGCTGTATTATCTGTGCTTCCCAAAATACCCTCATATTTGCCTTTGTACTTGTGCCTTAATTGAATGAGTTGTCTCCCTTTTTAATGACAATCAGTTTCTCTCTCTTCATTTTGTTTTGCACATGATTGGGTTTTAGTTCCCATGTACTTTATTTATTTCACCTTAATTCATGTGATTTTCACCCAAAAGTGACTATCATTCGGTGACGGAGGGAGTACATAATTTGAATCAAATAAAAAAGTTCATAAAAACTACGATCGTCGAGCAAATCTTGTAATGTGGAACATCTCCCGCGCGCTTATATCGATGAAAAATATAGCCTTTGTTGCAGAGACAATCTAACGAACCCTTCTAGTCGTGAGGATGATTTCCATCGGATTTATATGATTGTATTTGAAAAATTGATAACCTTTGCAACACCGCATAATTTTCACTAAAGAAACGAAACAATTTCACGGCAATCCATCAAATCTATTATCTCGGATTAAAAGTTAAAGAAATTCCCCCTCAAAAAGAGAGAAAAACTATGTCTTTCGTCGAAAGTTGATAAACATTGTCTATCGAATAAGATTGAAAAAATTGTCTTTTGATAAGGTCGAAACCCTATATTACGAGGAAGAAATAATTCTAAACCTAAAATATAACAAACAAAAAAGTCTTAAAAAAAACAAAGGTTAAGGCTTTTTACCGGCTAAAACGATAAAAGCGCATTCAAAATCAACAATGGAGGCTAGGATTTTTTTTTTTTTTTTCTTTTAGAGAAAAGGGAGAAAAGTCAAATAAGGGGTTTTTTTTTTTTTTTTTTTGTTTTTTGTTTTTTTTTTTCCCACACATTAGATAACTCACTTAAGGGGGAAAAAAAAAAAATCAATAATCATACAATATGACACAAACTAAACAGTAAACATGGTAAAAATGGATTTATATATCATTTAACTTTACAATCCATTTAACTTTGAACACAATCATGAGCATAACACAAAACTTTTGTTAGCTCCATTTGTTGCTCATTCTTACTCTTCTTAAAAAAAAAAAAAAAAAAAGAAGCATCATCCACCACCTAACTGCCCAACACTATTACACCTAAATCATTTTTATTTTATTTTATTTTTTTTATAAAAAAATACTTCCTCCGTTTTTATTTTATTGCACCATTAGGACTTTTACACTATTCACTTAATCTCCTTTGACCATCATTTGTGATTTATACATTAGCAAAAATATAGTCATGTGAGATCTATTTAGATTTGTATCGAACTCTACTTTTCAAATATCAAATTTTTATAATTTTTACAAAAGTATTATTAAATATATTGATAGCTAGAGTAATGCATTGACAAGCGTGAAATCCTTTATTATGCAATAAAAAAACAATGGAGGAAGTATAAGAAACAAGTCAATCACACACTCCATAAATACATAAATGTTACAAATTATTTCAATCATATGTTGTTAATGAATTAAGGGAACCAAAAATTATTGCCAATTTGCCAGTCCTAAATGGTTGTTCTCGTTGTAAATATCAATAATAATTCAAATTCATACCATTTCAAATTAATATCAACGCTCCAACAATAAAATATTCAAGACGTATAAATATTAAAGTACGACACAATTTCAAATCCCCCAAATTTCGTCTTCTCCGCCATTATACTACTTTGAAGAGCTCCATTCAGCTCTTTCCCGTGAACAAACACAACGCCATTTTTGCTCAAATTTTCTCTCTCCTCCAAAAATGTTCTTCACTAAACCCTAATTCAACTCTCTCATTTTCTCTCTCCTCCATCAACAATGGCGACGGCAGCATTCAGGTCAACAACACGGCGAACATCAATCGGAGGAGACTCCAATTCCAACTCCAGTACTAGTCGGAACTCCACATCATCGTCGTCGCACCACCGCCGTTCACGGAGTGTCAGCCGCTTTTCGCACCGACTTCCGGCGGAGGTCTCGCCGGAGTAACCGCCGTCGGCGAGTCGTAGGGGTAAATTTGTAAATACAGTACGAGGTTCTGGTGTTCCTGAGATTAGTCTCGATGATCTTGCGATTGAGATGTTTTCGTCGAGTGATATTGGTGAAAGAGGGCGAACTACTTCTGATGAGGTTTCTTCTGCAAATAGAGATGATAAAACGGCGTCGCATCGGAGAGGAAGGTCGGTTTCTAGGCGTGGGGCTAGGGTTGGTGAGCTGAGGAGTAAGAATTTTGGCGAGAAAAATGGCGATTTTGATGGTGGTGCTTCTAGAAGGAGGCGGTCGCTTTCTGTTGCTCGGAATTATCAAATTAGCGATTCTGAGGTATGGAATTTTAGTAAGTATTTTAAGTTTGTTGTGATTTTTGGAGAATTAGGGGTTTTGATTGATTAATTTGGTTGAAAGTTTTGAATTTTTGGCGGAATTTAAAGTTGATGTGATATATGGATGTGGGTCAATTTGTGGATTGAAATTGCTAGTTTAATTAATAGGACCTATCATATTAATTAATTTTTTTTTTCCTCTCTTTATTTGGAGTCAATGTTGAGAGAAAGTAAGTACTCATTATGTTGGGTGTATTAACTTTTGAAGAGGGCGAGGGATTTTGTTTGTATGATTGTGGTTTTGTGTTATATGCACTGTTTTGTAAAGCTATCTTTTTAATGTTTCTTGATGCCATAGATTATATGCCAATTTGGAAGATGGTACTCCTTATAAATAATGATAGGTTAATGCTATATGTAGTCCTAAGGGCTATATAGCAATAAATACACTCTTGGAAATTGTATAAAACTAGGAATTCATGACAAAAACAGGCGTAAATTAGTGTAATTAGTATTTATATTTTGATGATTTCTTAAATTTTTACGATTTCCAAGTGTAAATTTAATGCTTATATGTAGCCATAAGCGCTACGTATAGCATTTTCCAATACTTGTGAGTTTGTGGTTAATATTTTGAGAAATTTCATGTCAATTTAATTTAATTTTCCTTTGTTTTTTAAGGTTATAGGGATTAGATGTTTACACAATGGAGTATTATGTGCCCCTCCGTCCTTTTTATAAGTTACATTTTGATTGCTACAATCTCTAATGCACATGCTTAATCATGAATACATATCAAGCCAAATCTAACTCAATCCCCACATTATATAGTTTTGATGTTTATATTTTTGTGTGTTTATACTATGATTTTTTATAAGTCAATTATAAAAGTCAAAATGTAACAAGCAAAACGAAAATAAAGAGTACGAAATTTGACTATAATTTTTTATTAGTTTTTTTTAAAAAAAAAAGATATTATGCCAATTGCAAAGTATTAATATCATTTATAATTTTAATTTTATTTATTTATTTATTTTTTTCAGTTTTCTTTTATAGAAAAGTAAAGATATTAATAATTAAAGTTATGAAGACTAGTGATTATCTTTAATTGTTGCAACTATTAGAAAAAAAAAAAAAAACCAAAAGAAATATGTGGTTTTCATCCCAGGCCTCGTTTGGTTAGATATAAAAACAAATTTTCCATTTAATCTCATTTTCCTTTGTTTGGTTTGTAAATGGGTGAAAAATTGCATCCTTAGTGGTGATTTGGTGAAAAACATTTCCTTTGTAAAAATAAGGAAAGCCACATTTACCTCCCTATTTCTTAACTCCTTTATACTTTTCTCTCATCCATCCTCAAATTTTCACCTCCTATTTATAATTTTTCTATTACCTCCGTTTCATATTGTGTGCAACAAAGAGCTTGTCACGAACTAGAAGGTGAAATTTGGGTTTTAGTGTTAAATGGAGAAAGAAAGATAGAGATGCATGTGATGATGAGAGAGATAGAGGGATTTGACAATTTAAAATGAAAATAAAACATTTGTTGCACATAATTTGTATTTTCTATTTTTAGTAAATGTTGCACATAACATGAAACGAAAGGTAGTTTAACTTTTCTTTTTAAGGAACTAAACTAAGGAAACTGAATGTAATTGTGGTTTTCCTTGAAAACATGTTTTCCATGAAAAATAATCTTTCATTGAAAATGTTTTACATTTAATACAATGGCAGGGAAGTATTAGTGGACTATTATTATGAGGTAAAAGATTAGATAGAGTGTGTATTCATCAAAAGCCGGAAGATGAATGCTGGATGGGTGGGGTGGGTCATAGACATAAAGGGAGTTGTTAAGTGCAAATGGTGTAACTAATCAAATATTAGAGGAAAAGTAGGTAATTTTGTTTAAAATTAATGTTATATAAGGGTAATATAGGAATTTTACATCACAAAACTTACCAAAAAAAAGAAATGTGTCAACTAAAAAGAACTTAACCAAAAAGAAATGTGTCAACTAATACAAAACCGAGTAATTAGTTACCTAATTAGGTATTACCTAGGCTATCTTTGGAGAGCATGTATATCGATTATTGCTTGAATTTCATAGCCTTATAGGCATACTATTTGACACAATATTTCATGTCACAAGAATTAATAAAGATTTGACATAAACATCTACAAAATTTTGCAGTTTTACCTATATGACTTCATTTTTTGTTTAATTTGATGAGTAAAAATGGCAAATATAGTTCTTACAACCAAAATGTTGTAACTGTGAGCATGTTATCTTCATCATTTCCACATTTTCCTTGACCCACCTGATAGCTCTTGTGTATGCTGTGCTGTCTCAAATAGTCTTACCGAGGGTGCCTCTTTCTTAGTCTGGAAGTCATATGCTAGATCACTTCCTTTGATTCCATTAGAAAAAATCAAAACATCTTTTGGACTATCGGTCCATGCTGTATTAATGATTGGGTTGTCTTCTTAGAGCACTTTTGTAGGGTGACAATTTTACTTCTTTACTTGATCTTTACGAGTGGGTAATATACAAGAGAGAAAAGGGTGGGAGGTGGGGGAGTGAAATGACCAGAAAATGGGAAGTAAAAGGAAAGTAGAGAATAATGACTTATTTTTATTCATTCTTTAGGGAAGACAGATAAAATGAGGATCTGTTAACTCACTTGTTGGATTGGGTGTCTGTTTGTAGAGTACAAAAATGTTATAGCCAGTTGTGTGTGCATGTATGTGTATTGTGCAAAAAGGGTGATATCTGGTGAAGGGATAAAAATATCAATTCAAATCATTGCGAAGGATCCTGATTCCAGTGGTCTTTTTCACCCTTTATAAGAGTTGTTTATAAAATTATCTGTTTGTGTTAATGTGAATCTGCCAGCTCTTAGATAATAACTGGTATATATTAGGAACAAGGAGATGAACTGAAATCTGCAGACAATGCATCATTGAAGACAACTACTTGTTAGTGTCACAGTTGACAAATATATTTGTTACTTCTAATAACAGTAATAAGTATTGTCGAGGCAATTTGATGATTTTTGGACGTCAATGCTACAAATGCATTATTTAGCTTTCAATCATTAGAAAGTGTGCATTTTCCCATAAGCACCACTCTGTGTATCTTGTAAAACTGGGCCAGTTTAAACTTCAAACATCTTTGGAGTATGGTGGTGAGTGACCTAGTCTTCCCCTCTCTCTGGCCAAGCATGGCAAGCAGAATGGTCAGCAATAAAAGTGCCCGAAGCCTACTTCAAAGGTTTCAAAAATATACTTCCTGTTTGTCTTAACTTACACTACCTCTAGGTTTTTTTGTTTCCTACTCACTTTCCCATTTACGGCTGCTCTTCAGTTATATTCCATTTTTGGCATACCCTACCATCTTTCCCTCTTACCTCATGATATTTATCCCTTTCCATACTACCTCTCTTACTTTTTCTTAGTCCCAACCATCTTTTACATCCTCCCTCCTACCTCGTTTTACAAACTTACTATTTCCTACACCCACACAACTTTTAAACTATCTACAGTATAATAAGTGAGTCTTAAAAAAAAAGAAAAGAAAAAAAAGAGAGGAGGTATTACATGCAACGCTAATTATTTGTACCATCTACTTATTAAATTTGACCACATTTATATATTGTTGATATATAAAAAGGAATAATGTTAATTTGTAAATTGTTGCTGGGTAACTGTTAGTGTATACTTTGAAATTATTTCCTTGTAGATAACCAAAGATGTTAATCATCAAAACTATGTGTCAAGCATGAAAGTCAAATTGTTGCAAGTATTGAGAAATGGAGGAAATATTGATATGAGTTGAGAAAGAGAATACAATCATCAGAGGTAGACTATTAGTTAAGAGACTTACTGATTACACATGTTGCTGAATTAGTTTCCTTTCCTTTTCTTTTTAGCTGATAATATTGCAAACATGTTTGCTGATTGTGTTAGCACCTTCTAGCGAGTAACTTATCTCTTGATTTTTGTGTGACACGGCTTCTGATTACTTGGAATTACAGAATGAACACATTCAGAAAAACAGGAGTCTTGTGAAAGCCAAAGATCTTAACACGTGGAGCAAACAAAAGGCTGCAATGCAGCCAACATCTTCTAATCAGCGAAGAGGATTGTGGAGGTCCTCTAGCCAGAAAGATCTCTTGAGGTCATATGATGGGTACTCTGTAAGTGCCACCCTATCTCTCTTTCCATTCCAAACCTGTTGATGCTTTCTACTGTAGGTTCATTATAAATTGCTTACCTCAAACCCCTAGCTTGAAGAAGCTGTTTGGACTGGAGCATTTCTGTCGGTGGTTCAGTGTTGTACTAATACAGTTATATTCATCTTTAAGCATCTAGGTATCCTGCTTATTATATTCTAAAACTGTTGTTATAACTCTCAGAGCTATTCCTCCACCCTAACTGATGATGAAGGGAATGATGCTTGTTACAATGCTAACCGGAGAATGAAAGACATGCAAACTGCCTCCAAACAAAATAAGGTTATGTTCTGGAGTGTGTTGGTTTTTTTTTTTTTTTTTTTTTTTTTTTTTTTTTTCCCTATATATATTAAGGAAGGAGGTGTTGGATACAGTAAGTGATTTGCTTGCTGTTATCCAAATTAATTGTCTTTTATGTGTCTGAATCTTTACTCTTATGTGTACCTCACCTTCATTATATTTTTCATGACTTACAGGAACCACAGGCAAGTGGACATGGGCAATGGTCCAAAGCATTGCAAAAAGACTATACGAATCCTGCCAAAGATATTAGGCTAGATTATAGACAGGTTTGGTTTCTCCTCAGGTGTTTGGGTTAAAATATTTCCTTAACACTATCTGTTTCTTATGCTTTCCTTTTTGGGAGCTGTCCTAAGAAAAATAACTGACAGCATGTATGTACAGGTTAAGGCTGAGAACCAACTGTCAGAGTTGGCTAGTAACAATGGTCTTCAGTCATCAGACTCTGATGCTCTTAAGGCTGTTTCAACTGTTAGGAGGAATTATAAGTCAAAACTGGAAGAGGTAGGTCTTAGTGTATGCCTTATTGCTTAATTATTTAGTATGAAGTCATGCATGTGTTCATTATTCGTTATAATCAGAAATCATTTGATGGTAAGGTTCATCTCATCCGCTGAGTGCTTATCAACTGTTGTTGATCTGATAGTCAAGTAACCGTAATACCGTATGCTAATCCTCTGCTTGTCACAGTCTGAAAAGCGTAAACAAGAACTCCTTGCTGAAATAATGCTGGAGGAGGAGCGTGGTAAAGAGCTAAAAAAAATTGTTGGAGAACTGCTTCCTCATCCAAAGAGCACTCCTGTTAAAAGAGCTGCTAGAGGAAGAAAGGTACATATTATCTTAACCAGGGATCCTCACTGCTTTAGAAGCACAGGAAGTGCACATCTCATTCAAGAAAAAAATCGTTTGCTTGTCATTTATTTAGACAGTTTCTGAAACTCTCCATTTGTGAATTTCAGAGAAGTACTGACACAATCAGAATGCCTAAGCAATTGGTAGAAGAGGCTGATAAAATTATTGACGAATTTATTTCCAGTGTTGAAGAAACTGATATCTCATCATTTGATGGTGAACGGAGTGATACCAGTTCTGTTTTTGGGGGTGCAGTAAAGCCAACCTGGCAATACGGAGATACAGAATATTTTAAAAGTCCAATGAGATCTGATTTGCTTCCTGGTGAAATGGATGGGGTTGTTCTTCCTTGGTTGAAGTGGGAGACTGGCGATGATGGCACTCCTCTTCTGGGAAGTGATGATAAGCAACATCCTACAACTCCAACAACTGTTCTACAGGGTTCACAGGAGGTAATGTACTGTTTAATATTTGCACCTTGTAATTTGCTACGTCCATGCATTGCTGTTTATGGTATCGTTGACATGTTATCTTGTCAAATTTGCTTACATAACTGATTAATATAATTGAATGATGCTCCACATGATTGCAAAGTTACCAACAGCGGATACTTTTATGATTTGGTGTGGAACGCCATAGAAAAGCTATAGGAAAAATTGAATCACTTGCTTTACTATTTCATGTCACCAAGTGCAACAACCCTGTACCAAATGAAAAGCTTTCATATTTTATCTTGATCAAAGCATTGATCTGTGTTACTTCCAACAAGAGAAGTTGTTACTGGTTAAACCCCCCCCCCCCCCCCCCCCATTTGACGTATCGAGGATTTTCAGGGTATGTTCATTATAAAGAGTAACAGTTTGACTTTGCTTTTACTGATCTGAGACATTTTGTCTAAATGATTTCTCATTGCTATCAATATGTTTAAATTAGTTGAACCACATGATACAATAGAATAATGCCTAAATTCCTATTTGTTCTCCACCATTATTAGAATATAAGATGTATTTATTTGACCTTCAAAAAAAGTAAATTTGAACTAATGCTTTGAACCTAATGAACACGGATTTTGTGTCAAAATTATTTTGAGTGGAAAAATCCATATGTAATTCGTGAAATGATCAACTATAATGTCATGATATCTGAATGCATTTATAAAATCATTTGGAGATGTCCATAAATCAATGTAAACAAGCTCAAGAGAAATGAGGAATTAAAATTGATCGGTAAAAGGGAGCTTATGACTCTTATTACATTGACATGATTAACTTTTTAAAAAATCAAAACTGAGGAACTAAAGACTTTCAGTTTAAATTGTGAAAATAAAAATTTGAAAACAGCTAAAGATGGATGGCCAAGTTTATGAATCTATGATGCCAATTAATTACCCGAGCTTTCACAATAGTCAAGGCTAGAATAAAAGAAGGGTCACTACTCCCTAGCTAGTTAGACCACAAGGGACATGGTGAGAAGCTCTAATATCTAACCGCTAAAAGGTGGCTGAGGTGAGTTGGGTTACCATGGCCATGTTAGCTTTTGGTAATTGTTGTGGGTTGGATGGTGGTGGGAGGGTAGGATGGGTTTGCGGAATTTTTTCGTGAAGATATAGAGATAATGGTCATAAGCATGGCACCGCTGGCATTTGCCTTGGTAACCCATACCCTTTGTTATTGACGTTTTTCTTTAGATAATATCCAGCAGCCTTACAGTTAATTATATGGCACTTATGACTTTATGAGACTTAGTTTGGTGAGGGAACAAGTAGTAGAAGAGGTGATGGGGTAATAATGGAGGAAAATTGAGTACTGATGCTTACCTTACATATAAGTAATTTTTCACGAAGCTCATTAAATTAACGAGTCACAACCATTTAGCGAATCAATGATTGATATTTAGAGCTGTCTAGCCCTCAAGGTCTTGTTTGACGAGCTTCTTTGGCTTAATAACCCGCAAAAATAACATGCTGATTGAACAGGTACTCTAATTGCATTTGTATATGTTGATTTTTTTGAAGTACCTTTGTAATGAGCCAGAAGTTTGCTTGTGGAAGTTTAATGTCGTCGGGATTGGTGGGCATAAGGCCATAAGTGTGTGCCAGAATGTCCTGTGTTTCCTTTTTAGTGGAAGTACAAGAAAAGAGTGGGAAAATGGTGGGTCTTAGGTTTCCAATAAAATGAACCAAACAATAATTTATATAGCCTGACAAACCCAAGTGATGTAGAAAATGGTGGGTCTTAGGTTTCCAATAAAATGAACCAAACAATAATTTATATAGCCTGACAAACCCAAGTGATGTAGGACGTGTTGCTAGAGACTAGAGTAGACAATCTCATGAGTAATAGTTTCAAATAGTGGTGTGTATGAACTATTTAAGAACTTAAGTCAACCATACTAACAAGTGTAGTTTCAACGTTGATAATTTGTGGTGTTTTGTTTGTAGATATTTGATAAGGTGGTGACCATACGAAGACGAGTCAGTTGACTTCACTTAACTCTTTAAAAAAAAAATTGTTTTAAAGAATCAAAAGATAGAAAAGTAAAAATTTACAATTGAATTACTCAATATGAGAAGATAATATGCAAAATTGGAAAAATGCATGACTCTTTACACAAAAAAAAAAAAAAAGGCGAAATTGGCTGCAACAGCATGAACTTTTAAGAACTTGCGCTCAACAACACGAACTTTGACTAGTAGCTCAAACAACACAAACTTTGACGTAAGGTGCACGAAACATCATAAATGATTGTTGCCGGAGATTCTACCGGAAACAACCCATATGTAATATTTTATTATTTTCTTCTTTTTATTAATTTTTTAATGCAATTACATTAGGTTTTTTTGTAAAAAGAAAATATAATTACCATGTAATTAGTATCTCATGTGCTTTTTAGTTTATCATATACATCTTTTCCCTGCAACCCATAATTTTTTGGTTTTGCTTGAAAGTCCTATTTTAAGCTTTTACAGACTTTAGCTCCATTTGCAACTCCACAAACTTTCTCCTATCCATGAAACCTTGAATCTCCGCTCCAACAATCAATTTGTTCTTCATTTGCTTCAATTGTGCTTCCAATGTTTCATTATTGTTATTGTTTGCCTTCTCCTAAACGATGAACAATAGGTTGAGCTCAAGCTTTCTAGGTTCGTGAACTAGCCAGCACAAGGACGACGCTTGCGTGATTTCACTACGATTGGATCTTCTTCTTCGCCTATCAATGGTGTTCTTCATCCATTTGAGTTTTTTTTTTCCCTCTAATTGGGATGTATGTCAGTGGGTAGGTGTGGGAAGAATAGTGAAGTAATTGAGAAATTAGGAAGCACGTGAGATACTAATTACATGGTATTTTTTTTTTCTACCTTTTACAAAAAAAAGTCTAATATAATTACATTTAAAAATTAATAAAAGAAGAAAAATTGTAACAACCCCAAATCTCCCTCTATAGAGATACTAGTATAATACGTATAATTATACCGTAGATATACACTTGGGCGTATTACCGCCGCGTGATTACGCAAGGCTACTCAAAATACTTAACTCAATTAACAAAACTTGAAGCGAGAACTCAACTTTCTTTTATTAATACTTGTAAAAATAGTAACATTGTTATGAGTATTCAAAATAAAGACTAGACCAACATTCTTAAACTAGGTGAAGAAAGTCCCGGGACTCCCGTATGCTCATTCATGACTTCACCTGAAAATAGTCAAGGCAAACCAAAACAAATAGGAAATACGGATTAGCAAAATATGCTAAGTACGATTCCAATGATTCAATATTCAAAATAATAGTTAATAAAACCAATTCCTTTATTAAAAACCAATTCCTTTTAATCTAATTCCTCACCCAATTGTGCACACCTCCAAAGCTAGTCTCCTTATATTACAAGGCTATTCTTAAGGAAAGACCCGGTCAATAAACCAAATCCGTATACTTGGATTACCAACATGCTTATAAAACATTAATAATAATAATTTCAATGGTTTAATAAATCCTTCTAATATCCAATAATTTCATTTTAATTCAAACTCCTTTTTAATAATTCCACATACTTTCAAAATCAAAACCTTTTAAATAAATACCCGAGAATAAAATCTCATATTAATTATTAGCTTTTCAAAACCAACAACTATTCCTTTAAAAACTTTTATTTAATTCAACAAACCTTTTAAAATCAAATCCTTTATTTAAACATGATAAATAATTCAAATCATTCAAAACATGATTTAAAAATCAATCCATTAAAAATACTTTTATTAAAACAAATACTACATTTGTTAATTTTTATGTGCAACTTTGGGGTTTTATTTGTGAGATATAAAATATTCCACAGTTGCCCATAAAAATTAACGGAGGTAGTATTAAAATCAATACCTCCAAACATAATTCATTTCAAAATCGTAGTTCAAATCAATTTAATTCAATCATCATAAAATCATTCAAAAGCATGTTATTCAAACCAATTACTTTCAAAGACATCTAGCCACTTAAACGTACCTTGATCCTTGCTAGCAAAACTACACAAAAAGAAACTCAAGAACCTTGATTCCGAATATCAATCAATATTTCACACTTTCAAAGTTCAATCACAAATACACCTTGCAAATAATATAACCATAAGGTTATCACAACATAAACTCAAATCTAATGTGCATGGACTATAAAAGTCTTTAAAAATAATACTTTAATATAAAATTGTAGCTTTGAAATAGGTATTTGTATTTTAAAAAACTAACCATGAAGAAGATAAAGGAATAGGAATAAAGAGAATTGAATTGGAAAGAATAGGCAGAACTTGCAGAGGTCATAACTCCTTCAATATAACTCCGAATTGGGTGATTCTTGAGCCTAACCTCAAGGATTTTTCTGGCTTCAAAGATAAACGGGATGATTTGTCTAAAAAGAGGAGAAGAAAAGTATGAAAAGGTTTAGGGAAAAGAAGAATAAGAGAGAAGAAGAGAATTGGATTTTTGGTGTGAAGAATATGAGAGGTATAAAGGAGTATTTTTTTATTTTAAGGTGAGTAAGAATAATAGAATGTAGGAAAATGTGTTTGTCATGAAAATAATATGACAAAAGAGGTTATTTAGGGAATAATCGAAGATGAAATAAGATAGGAAAATAAGATGATCAAATCTTTGTGAGAAGGAAAATATAAATTAAGGAAAATAAGAGATTTTAAGGAGATAATTAAAAATACAATTTACCAAAATAAATCACCTAAAAATCCATCATGGTGGCAGAAAATTTGAGTTTTCCTAAACTCATATTTTCATACCTCCCTTTAGATATTTAGGGAAATAATTTGCTAGTTTTAAGGAATTAAAAATAATTGTGTAAATAAAATATATTGTATAAGATAATTAATTAAGAAAATATTAATTATTCACTAAATAAATTCACTAAGAAAATCAGATTTTCTACACTTGGAAAATTTGAAAATCATAGCTTATTATTTAGGAAATTCGGACATCCTAATTAAAAAATTAAAATATAATTTTTGATTAGTTAAAATATCCGAAATGTATATAAATAATTCGGTTTTTAAAATAAAATAAATGGATAATAAATCTTATCCAAAATCCAAAAATAATAATTGAGTTTTTAAAATACTTTTGGAGCCAAAATTTAAATAGTAAAATAAATTACTAAAATACCCTTTTTAAGAGAATACTAATTAATGAATTAAATATAAACACGTTTCAAAAATACGGGGTATTACAAAAATAATAAAATATTACATACGGGTTGTTTTCGGTAGAATCTCAGATGGCAACACTCATTTATGATGTTTCGTGCACATTTTGTCAAAGTTCATGTTGTTTGAGCTACTAGTCAAAGTTCGTGCTGTTGGGTGCAACTTTTTAAAAGTTCAAGTTGTTGCGGCCAATTTTGTCAAAAAAAAAAAAAAAACTTGTTACAAACAGTTACAAGATAAAAAATATGGACATGCAATGATGAATAATTTGTGGTGTTTTGTTTGAGGATATTTGATATGGTAACGACCATAAAAGGATGAGGCTGTTGAAGCATTGTTGGGAATGACAAAGGTGGAGCTACATTTAATGCAATAAGGTCAAGTGATTTCATATAACAATTAAAAGGTGAAAAGTAAGAGCTACATTTAATGCAATAAGGTCAAGTGTTTTTTTTTTAAAGATTGGTATTAACTTAAAGCTCCATAATACCATCTTTTATCTTGAAACCGTAAAAGAATTTATCTTGAATTATGTTGTTAGTTAATACCTATCTAACATGTTTCAAGATAAAATTTGATTTGTTACGTTACTATAAAACTATGGTCAAAGTTAGTACTTGAATAGTGAAAAATAAGGCCGACGTGTCAATTATTCGGGGATGGAGGGAGTACCATTAATATCTTTAATTATGAAATTTTAATATTTTGAAAGTGTACCAAAAAAATCTAACAAGAACTCATATGTGTTTCTTTTTTAATGAATGAATCATAAAAGACGGTCAAAGAAGGTTGGGTGAATAGTGTATAATTTTAAACATTGCGATTATAAAGAAACGGAGGAAGTATTTTTATGTTCTTTTATTTTGAGAAAAAGTGAATTTGTTTAGCCCAGTGTGCTGCTTTGAAGTGAGACACATATGATAAGCAATAAAAAAATGTGGAAAAATTGACATGTGCCTCAAGGGGTATGCGGTATGCCTCTCATCAAATTCGCCCTTCTATACCACAAAAGGCATATGACCACTTGAAGTGTGCTTTTTATTTTTTATTATGCTTGTTGTCTATGAAGAACCGTAAGTCCACAATTGCAATAGTATTCATGGAAAACTTAGATAGGAAGAGAATAAATGATCAGGCCACTAGGTGTCTTTTTTTTTTAGGAGGGTGGGGGGCTTTTGGAAGTTTGTTCAAGAATTGGAGTATCTTAGTTAATGTGAAGCAAAACCTGGTCATTGAAGAGCTAATGCTACAGGAGAGAGTAAGGAGATCAATAGACCATACATCATAAAATATTAAAATAAAAATACATGTATAATCTCCTTACTCTCCTATAGCATTTACTCTTCTATTGTTGGATAAAAGAGGTTTGTTCAAGTGTTGAAGTGGTCATAGTTAACAGAATTAAAGAAGGCAAAGCTTAATAGACTGGATTAATGTAGTAGTTGACGGTTTATCTCAAGATAAAAAGGTAAATTACTAGCGCCACAAGTAAAATACTTCTTTATACCCTTTACCATACTACTTTCAAATTGGTTGGGTGTTACAAAAAATTTCCAACATTCCACTCTGTAATTGTAGCTTTAAGCATGTAATATGTTAAACTCCAATGGTTGTTTAGATACAAGTAATAGTTGGGTCATTTCATTGTATTTGAATGGATGTTTTGTCTTCTAAAACATCCGTGGTGAGATTGAGAAACTAGAGAGTATAATTTTTCATCTCACCCAATGTAGGTAAAATCTTTGTTGCGATACTAAATTAACAATTTTACAGATGAGAAAAAACTTCTGTTAATTATTGCTAAAAGTCAATTTTTTCATCTCTGTTTTCTGTGGTAAAACCAAAATGGCAAAGGTTTAGTGGAGAATTTCCTTCCTTTCCTAGCATTTGGGGATTGCTTTCGTAGAATTTTTTGTAAAAAAATAACCTTGTTGCCAGTTGATTATCTCCATCCAAGGAGGGTCTTGAAAATTTCTTGGTTTGTGGCTCATAACTGGTGGAGAGACTCTGGCTTCTGAAATCTGAATAAAACCATTTCCATTAAATAGTTGTTTCAAGTCATGATAATGTTCACACTTTTTTCAACGCTGTAGTAAACGTAAAAAAGATTGTGGGTCATACGAGTTTTGTTATTGGAAAATGGAGTTCAACAATTAGTGATCATGTGAATTTGTAAAGTGGCATGTAGAAAACTATGTTGGGATCCAATATAAGTCTCACTATTAAAGTTTCGTATAACAACATTTTTAACTCTCTACATTGGATGGCAGATGACTGCTGGGGATGAGCAAGAACAAAGTTCAAGTTCCAAAAGTAGCCGTGGGAGTTGGAGTCCTGGAGTTGCCAATAGCTTCTCTTTGGATGTAGGAAATTCCAGCAAATCTGGAGTGGTTGAGAGCTACAAAAGCCAACTTTTATCTCGAGTGCCCAGAAAATCGCAGGTGGATATAGATGATTATCTAAAGCTTACAAGCAATGAGGGTTTCCTTTCAGAAAGATGGATACAGCGGGAGAGAATCCACTCAGGCGGTCTCCTTATATGTAACAGTAGGTCTTCCGGAAAATTTCTTTATTGAATAACTGCAGTAATCCGTCTTATATCTAGGTGCATTGATCAGTAGTTACTGTATTCCGACTGATTTCTGTCGATTCTCAGCGTAAACCTGTGAGGCTATGTAGTTATTATTAAGGTCTCGCTTGTTTATGCTTTTACTTGTGTTGGGGTATATATCTTGAAGCAATTATGCATTCACCACACCTTGGCTGCTGTACAAAGTACTGTCGCTACTGGAGTTTAATACCATATGCAGTTCTTCATAGCACTCTATCTTCCATATTGTCTCACTTTAATACCATGATCAGTTAATATGATTTATGACTACAATGTAAAACTTCCTTTGCCTCTAAATAAAAGCTCTATTTTTGCTAGTCATTGCTTTTTAAAATGAGAATTGTATGGCCAGTGGGATTAAAATGGAATAAAAAAGAAAGTAGTGGGTCTAGTTGGTCCTTAATAGCCTTTTTTAATATTTGCATGGCTTTGGCCAGGTTTGGGTTAGGTCACTTTAGTGCACCGGTCATTTGAGACTAAACAACGTTAGTAACAACATTTGATCTTGGGGTAGAGGTGGTCCCTGTGTGAGCTGGGTGGGCTGGTCAGGGTTAGGTGGTTAATTGGTTGGGGTAGCTTGACACAGAACTGACTCGTGTTTTGGGTAGGGTGGGTTGGGCCTTAGCCTGGGTTGAAGAAAATGCACACATCAGGGTTGGTTTAGTGCGTTAGGTGGGTCAAGCTGGGTTTGTGAGGTAGGTGGGTTGCGAGTGCGTCGAGTTGGGTTCGTGGATTAGGTGGGTTGCGGGTGGGTCAAGTTGGGTTCGTGGGTTAGAGCTGTGTCCCAACTGTTCTAAACTGAGTCCCAAATGTAATTCATTTGTCTGCTACTTGAAAGCTTTCTCAGATGTGCCTAGGTTTGCAACTTGGCAACTGATCTGAAATTCTGAATCGACAAAATCAGCAATATTGACATATTGTTCTGCTGAGCCCAGAGCTGAGAGTTTTTACCAGCCTTCGACATAAGAACCTCATGAGATCCTTGCTCAACAATCTTAAGCCAGAAAATTTAACAGGTAGTCAAATTAGAAGCAACTTAAAATTCTAGTCTTAACACCAACCAGTTCACAGGTTGATAAAACTCAAAGAAAGTCTATTTTGCATGCTTACGTGGCAAACAAATTTTTTAATTATCAACACATAGTAAGAACTAATACTTTAAAACCTAGTCTCAACTAAGGTCTTCTTTTGCTTTGGTAAATACTATCTAGATAAGGTCAATATAACATGTCCTAAACCTACTTTCGTTCGTGCATGGGTTATTATTCTACAATCAACTAAGGCCTCTGTTCGGCTCTACCAAAAATAATAACAATCTATATTAAATTTATACGAAATACGGAGTAATTTATAATGTTCAGATTTGAATATATGATAGAAACTAAATATTTATTTTTACTTCTCTTTATCATTATATATTACTCCGTATACTTTATATTTTGTGAAGTTGATCCAATATATTAATTTTGCATCAAAGAAATGCTAGGTACTACGTTAGTTCAATTACGTGTGATGTAAATGTTAGATGAGCTTAATTAATCCCACACCCTTTTTCTCGCTGCCCGAATATAAAGGGGACCAACTAGGCAACTACAAGTACTATCTTCTTGTTTACACTGTTTTACGAATAACAACCCAAATATTAGGAACATAAAACAACTATTGGAAAGGAATTGATAAAACATAACAGATTGAGATAGCAAACACCCTTAAATTCTTGGAATATGTTATAAATTTATATATATTCGGGTGCACCATACACCCAACTAACTCAACGTTAATTTATGTTCTTTATTAATTTGATGATTAAAGGGAAAATAATCATCAAAATAAGAAAAAAATACTCATGGGTCTACAATGACCCCAGTGTATATTAAAAATTAAAATCTTTCCTTAATTCTAGGGTGCTACAATTAAAGATTTTCTTTCAAAGAGTCATAGATAAATGCATAAATCTTTGACAAATAATATTGTAAACTATATTATTTAGATACTTTCTGTAAAAGGTCAGACACAGAAAAGTATTACTTTAGATGTTATGCATCATGAAACCGTGAAACTAATAATACTTGGATAGAGTTTTCTTTTTGGAAAGGTAAGATTAATAAAGCAATGATTTTTTTAAAAAAAAAATAAATTTATGATTTGATATTTTGATTATATATGCAATAAATCTTGCGTGAACCTGGTCCACAATAATATTATTGTTGACCTAAGGTTTATACACACGTAACTGACATTACAACATAGTGACCCCTAATTATATTATAGTAACTTTATTAATAACATAGTAACCTTTTTAAAACATGTGTGACCTTTAATATTATTATGAATTTAAAGTACGAAATTATGTTGAATAATAACCTAATTTTAACATTATGATCTTTATTATTCATATTGACCATTATATTAAAAATTTCATTAAAAAAAATTAAGTTGTTATAGCTTTTATAATGTCACACTAACTTTTATTTCAACATAATAACCTTTATTTTAATATAGTGATCTTTTTTTATTAATAAAACAATCATATTGTCTCTAATGTTAGTGGTGCACAATAAATGAGTGTGAACCAGGTCCATTTAAGAATTTGTATTATACATGTGCTGGATGATTAGTTGCCAAAGCAATGATTTTTTTTAGTTTTTACCAATTATGATTTGATCATGTAATCAAAATATATAGGGTGATCGAATATTTACAAATTGGGATGATCATCTATATTAAACTAATAATTAATTGAGCTAATCATTTATTAAGTTAATAATCAACTGGGATGATCACTTACCTTATCAATGAAAATTACTCCACCATTATTTACCAATTTACTTATCAAATTCATGCATATTGATAATTGATTGTGCTAATTTACTCTTTTATTAAGTTATCAATCAGCTGGGATGATCACTTACCAATTATGTTATCAATGAAAATTGCCATTTACCAATTTACCTATCAAATTCATACTGATAATCAATCTTAATAATTTATTAAGTTTATAAAATCAACTGGGATGATCACTCACCATTTATGTTATCAATGAAAATTAACATTTACCAATTTACTTATCAAATTCATTTATCTTATAAGTTATAACGATTACCTTATCAAACTAAATCGTCTATTGATTGATTTATCAATCATGTTAATAAATACCAATTTTCTTATCAATTTGGGTAATCACTTACCAAATCACGAGTTTTTAGATAAGGATAAAGATAGTGGTTTAAAAATACACAAGTTACCGTAATTTAACCAACAAATTAACCAGATAAACATTCAATTTTGTAATGTATGTAAAAAATTACGCAGGTTTAAAATTTTTTTACTTAACAAAATAAGCTAATTAATTTGTATCCCTACAAAATTGTGGGAAAAAGGAAGTTGATAAGTCAAAGTCAACAGATTCACATGATACAACATCCTAAAATCACTGAAGTAAAACTTTTTAAATAACTTTTTAAACAAATTCACATTCCCACCACCCATGAGTCCATGAACCATCATTAAAATCAGGATTCGATTGTGTAGGTAATATCTATTAATTATTATTAATTATTACAATATTTTTATAAATGGAAATTAATTATTATTATTAATTATTACAATATTTTTATATATGGAAATAAATCAATAAATTTTATTTTAAAAATAATTATAAAAGCCATCCATTCACACCCCAAAGGAGTCATAGAGTAGCTAGGAAACAAACTCTTTGGTGGTTAGGAGACACAAATATTTTCGCCCTCTCAAATTTGCATAAATACTGTAAACTATATTCTAAAAAATCATAAACATGGAGGTAGTGAAGAAAGAAAACGGTGAGACGGTAAAGAAGGAAAACGGTGAGAGTGACAAAAGCATCAACGACTGGCTTCCGGTTACGGCAAACCGTGAAGGAAAGTGGTGGTACGCTGCAATTCACAATGTGACTGGTATGGTTGGTGCTGGTATTCTCGGTTTACCATACGCTATGTCTCAACTAGGATGGTATGTACACTTTTATTCCTTTGCCTTTTGCAATGTTATTTAATAATTTTAAGGCTTGTTATAATCTAATTCTCATATACCTCATGTTATTTAATTTAATTACCTATGTACCGTATAATAGTTTTTATTTATCATGATAATGAAACACGGATGATATTGATTTTAGGCGAGTAATTATTGTTGATTGCATGAAAAAGGATGAATAAGAAATAATTTTTTTTTTTTATTTTTTATTTCTGATTATAAAAGTGATTAATGAGTTTAAAAACTAGAAAAGATTTCATTTATAATAGTAGTCCAAATTAATTTGGCTAATGAAAGAGAAGTTGAGAGTACGTGTGTACATGATGAGGAAATTTTGTTACTCGTACTTTGCATTTATTTTGTTGTAATAAATTGTTAGCTCAATCAATCCGACAACTCGCCAGGCGATTTGATCTGAAGTTGTGGATCATCTAGTTGTTCCCGGGGGCAATCTGTAAGTTTAAGCTATGTATTATGTGTATGTGTATAGATGTTTGGTTGCATCGTTATTCATCATCAATTTGATCTAGTTTGATATGATCAGTTAAAGTATATATGTTTTTGTAATTTGTGTATCTTTAATTAAAAATAAAATTTATGAAAATGGAATATGTTTTAGTAGAGTTTTAAATATAATTAACAATATTTTTTTTCTGGACTCATAAATTTGGGGAATTATGTGGTTTGCGCTCATGATAATAACTAAAAAAGAAAATAATATATCATGTTATTGAATAATAATATTTTTTATCCGCGTAATACATTAATATTATTATTAATTTATTACAGGGGTCCAGGTGTGACAATATTACTATTGTCATGGGTTATAACACTATATACCCTATGGCAAATGATCGAAATGCATGAGGTTATTCCTGGTAAAAGGTTTGATCGGTATCACGAGTTGGGACAGTACGCGTTTGGGGAAAAGCTCGGTCTATGGCTTGTTGTTCCCCAACAGTTTATGGTTCAGGCTGGGTGTGACATAGTGTATATGGTCACCGGAGGGAGTTCGTTGATGAAATTTTATAACATCATTTCTCCTAATGGACCGCCAATCAAACTAACCTATTTTATCATGATTTATGCATCTATCCAATTTTTCTTATCCAACTTACCAAATTTCAACTCTATTGCTGGGGTTTCTTTAGCTGCTGCTATTATGTCTCTAAGGTATGGTTTTTTATTTTCATTTTCATTTGATATTATTTGATCTTTCTAAGAATGTTGATATTCACGTGGAAAGTCATTATTTTGAATTCAGTTATTCAGCCATCGCATGGATAGCTTCAGCTCTAAAAGGAATACAACCTGACACGAGTTATGGACCTAGATATCACACTAGCGCCGGACAAATATTTGGTTTTTTGAGTGGTTTAGGGACGGTTGCATTTGCTTTTTCTGGGCACAATATAGTGTTGGAGATTCAAGCAACAATTCCTTCAACTTTGCAAAAACCTTCTAAAATAGCCATGTGGAAAGGATCTCTACTCGCTTATATAATAGTAGGATTGTGTTATTTTCCCGTGGCTTTTGTTGGTTATTTAGTGTTTGGCAGGCTTGTTGAGGATAATGTTATGATGTCCCTCGAGAAGCCTATATGGCTTATTGCCGCTGCAAACCTATTCGTAGTCATACATGTTATTGGGAGTTACCAAGTAAGTCAAATTTCTTTCAGTTTTCAAAAAGTATTTGACAATATTTCATAACTACTATTAATACTAATAGATTTTATCGTACACTAGGTTTTCGCAATGCCAGTTTTTGACATGCTTGAATCTTTTTTGGTGCTGAAAATGAAATGCAAACCTGGTAGAATGCTTCGTCTTATAACTCGTTCTACTTATGTCGGTGAGTTGTTTAATAAAATGTTGTTTATTTTATAATTTATATATATATTTTTAAAGTATATTAAAAATATCTTGTTCTACACAGGAATTACTATGTTCATTGGTATAGCATTTCCATTTTTTGGCTCTCTCTTGAGTGTATTGGGAGGAATTGCTTTTGCACCAACATCATTTTATGTAAGTTTTATATACTATTTTTTTTTATTTTATTTCATAATAATAAAAAAAAATGAATAAAATTGTCTAATGTTAGTATCATATGATTTGTATTTCAGCTTCCTTGCATAATATGGTTAATAATATGCAAACCGAAGAAATACAGTGCATCATGGTTCTTAAATTGGGTACGTTTTCAACTCTAAAATTCATTTACATTCACCAATATTTATTTATTTATTTTAAAAATATGACACTAATGAATGTATGTTTTTATATGATATATTGCAGGCATTCATCATTTTTGGCACATCGCTGACGATTTTAGCCCCTATAGGAGCTATAAGAGACATAATCGTTCAATGTAATACCTACAAATTCTTCTCCTGATCAACCATTTTTTATGAGGAGTGATTGGGGTGATGATATATATAGATCATAGGTTTTGATCCAGTCGTTTTTTAAAGCGGGTCATCTATATGATTGTTAGTAAATTTATGTGAACTCTTATTATGAACTATTGTAAACATTATATTTGTATAATAAAACCATGAATTATGGGTTTTATGATCACTGTCTTTTAGTATTTTATTATATCTATCTTATATACTTTAGTATTATCGGATAAATGTCCTAATATTGTGAAATTTTTCAATAAATACTATTTATTTTTACATTAAAAATTCTATTAAAGAAAGAAAAATTGAAAATTAAAATTCCACCTTTAGCTCATCTTCTCAAAACAATTCCACCTTTATATCCCTTATATCCCAATTTCATAAAACCCTAAATAGAGAGGTTGTTACATACAACCGGGTGTACCGTACACTCGTATAGTAGGTATTTGTTTTTATTTTGATGAATATTTTTCATTTTATCATTAAATGAAGAGAAAAAACTAACCTTAGATTAGTTGGGTGTACATTACATGCGGGTGTATATAACAAATTCTACCCTAAATTCAATTTTTGACCATGAACCCTAATTTTAAGATTCAATTGAGAAATTAAATTAATTACAATGCAAAATTAAAAACAATTTACATATTTTGTATTCAGCCACCGATTTCTCTTGTTGTCTCTACCACAACTGATTGAAATTATATAAAGTAGGGCCCCAACCTAATATTCTTGTCGGAAGATTTAATGTGATAGTGTTACTCAAAGTTTTTACTACCTCCGTTAACTATTATTTGCAACAAAGGAATATTTTATATCTCACAAATAATACCCCTTTGTTGCAAATAATAGTTAACGGAGGTAGTATGTTTTTTGGTAGTTTTCATATACAGAAATAAATGATCTCAAAAGTGGTCATTTTAATGGTGGTTGATTACAAAACCTTGAGAGTCGACGGATATACTATTTAAAAAATATACACAAGTGAAGAAAGTTAAGTGTTAAAAAAAAGAAGCTAAATTGTACTATGCGATCTTTCGTAATATTACATTATTACAAAGTTTCTAGATAAATTCCCAACAATTTAATTTCTATATAAAATACTAGAGCATATGAAGTGTTTAAGAAAATCATCGATGGTATCCTAAATATGATACGACCCAAATGTTTATCACTATAGATTAGAATTTGTTATATACACCCAGGTATACTATCGGCAATACATACATTTTTGGCCAAATGCCACGGCTAAATTAAGGCTAATGCAACGGTAGTTTTATTACCGTTGTAATAGCATAGGCTAATGCAACGGATTCACCTCTAATATTGTAAGAGGTATAGCTACTACAACGGCTCTAAAGAACCGTTGTGTTAGCCTAGTTTTTTCAACAACCAAGAAAGCTGATGCAACGGTATAGAATTAAAAAAAAATTAGATGGAGCGGATATTTTCATGACTTCCCTCTACTTTTACCCCAAAAATTTTAAACCCCTTACACGTGTTCGGTGTTCCTATTTTAAGACAAAAATTAAAAGAAAAAAAAATAAAATTGGAAAAGTAAGAAAGCTGCTTCTCTGAACTAAACCCATTTTCTCACATCTTTCACTATACCCATTTTCCCCCAATGTTTCATTTTTGAAGCCCTAAATTACAGCAGGAAAATTATTGAAAAATTTATAAGAGGAATATTATTGGAGATATTCTAAATACTCTAGGATAATTTTGTGATATAATTTAGGAAACTTATCTTGTGAAAAGATATGGTAGAATATTGTAGGGCTTAGGGGTTTGTTACCCTAGTGTTATATATACATGTAATAGCCGTGAATATCAATGAGCAATACACAGAGAATTTCATTCATAATTTGTCTCTAATTTAACATGGTATCAAGAGCCTAGTTAAGATCCGTTTTTTTTTTCGATTGTATAATTTACATAATTTACGTTCGATTGTGGATTTCAATCTAAAAAAAAAAACAAAATAAAACAATTTTTTCTTGAACGCATAGACAATGACTGGTGGCTCAGGATCCGGTGGAGATGGGGGAAAAACCAAGGTCGATATGACCTATCACCTGGGATCGAGTGATGCTCCAGGTAGCATTATTACTCCGATTCAACTTCGGGGTGATAATTATGATGAGTGGGCGAGGGCAATTCGGACCTCGTTGAAAGCTAAGCGCAAGTATGGCTTCATTGATGGTTCTGTCAAGAAGCCAACTGATGCTGATAAATTGGGAGATTGGGAGGCTGTTCATGCGATGTTGGTTGCTTGGATTACAAATACCTTGGATCAATCGGTGAGGTCTACCATTGGTGAGTATGATGATGCTCGGTTATTGTGGCATAATCTTAAAAATCGTTTCTGTGTTGTTAGTGGAACTCGTATTTGTCAGTTGAAGTTAGCTCTGGGTGAGTGTAAACAGGGTGCCACTGACACTGTGACTGCTTATTTTGGACGAATATCCAGAATATTTGATGAACTGAATACTTATATTACCGTCCCTGCTTGCTCGTGTGGTGGGTGTACGTGTAATATTGTGGCGCAAGTTGAAAGATTGCGTGACGAAGACTTTGTCCACCATTTTTTAATCGGCCTTGATGATGCCTATGCCTCGATTAGGGGCCAGCTTTTGGCACAAGAACCTTTGCCGTCGGTGGATAAAGCATATCAACAAATTATTCAAGCCGAACGCTTGAAGGGGGGAGACACGGCCATGTCTAGTTCGACGGCTCGTGATAATGCTATGGCTTTTAAACTCCAACATGATGCAACATCAAAACCGCAACGCTCCAATGACCAATCTGATTTGTTTTGCAACAACTGTAATCGGGTGGGTCATGAAGAATCTGGGTGCTTTCAAATTATTGGCTACCCATCGTGGTGGGGTGAGCGCGGTCGTGGAGGTAGAGGACGGGGCCGTGGAAGTTCTGGTGCGCACAAAGGAGGAGGAGGGCGTGGTGGAAGTCGTGGCAGTGGCTCGGCTGCTCCTGTGCGTGCAAATAAAACAGGTGGTCAAGCCACCAATCAGACCACGCAAGCTGGTGGTGCCACGGCAGCAGACGGGGCTGCTCTTACGGGCGTGTCTCAGGCTCAAATTCAACAACTCCTTGATCATCTCTCAACTATGAAATCAAAGCTTCATGGTAAGGATAAACTAGGTTGGATCGTCGACACCAGCACATCCAACCACGTGACTTGTGACTTGTCTCTTTTGAAAAACGTCTCTAATGTGCAACATTGTCCGGTAGGATTACCGGATGGGAAAAGTGCTAATGCTTCTAAGATTGTCTCAGTGATTTTGCAAGGGGGCTTGAAGATTGATAATGTTCTATTTGTGCCTCAATTAAATTGCAATTTAATTTCTGCTACTCAATTATGTGATGAATCGAATTGCACCCTGCAATTTACTAACAAACTTTGTGTTATACAGGACCTAACGACGAGGAAGGTGATTGGAGCGGGTGAACGAGTGGATGGACTTTATTTTTTCCGTGGTGTTCCTGAGGTAAGAGCTTTGAAGATAGATGGGGATCGATCGGCAGAGCTGTGGCATCAACGACTGGGGCATCCTTCCGGAAAAATTCTACAGCATCTTCCAGTTGTGAGTAGTTCTTATAAGAGTCTTAAATCATGTGATGTATGCCCTCGGGCAAAACAACATAGAAGTAGTTTTCCCTTAAGCAAAAATAAAGCAAGTAGTTTGTTTGATCTCATTCATGTTGATTTATGGGGTCCTTACAAAGTTGAGTCGACTTGTGGTTCTCATTATTTTTTAACAATAGTAGATGATTTTTCAAGAGGAGTGTGGACGTATTTATTACGTAATAAAACAGAAGTTGAATTGATGTTTCTTAATTTTGTGGCTTTAATTAAACGTCAATTTGGATGTGAAATTAAAATAGTTCGTAGTGATAATGGCACGGAATTTAATTCCTTAAAGAACTATTTTTTTGCTAATGGGATCATATTTGAAACTTCTTGTGTGGGAACCCCTCAACAAAATGGTCGTGTTGAGCGAAAACATCAACATATTCTTAATGTCGCCCGAGCTTTGAGATTTCAAGCGAATTTACCACTTAAATTTTGGGGGGAATGTGTGCAAGCGGCGTGTCATTTGATAAACCGTACTCCCTCTAGATTGCTTGACTTTAAGACTCCGTTTGAGGCATTGTTTGGCAAAGAACCAATGTACGACCATTTGAAGGTGTTTGGGTGTTTGTGCTATGCCCATAACCAACGTAGTAAGGGTGACAAGTTCGCTAGTAGGAGCCGCAAATGTATTTTTTTAGGATATCCTTTTGGGAAGAAGGGATGGAGAGTATATGACTTAGAAACTAAGGAGAATTTTGTGTCCCGTGATGTGCAGTTTGTTGAGCATGAATTTCCATTTATTACTCCATCTGTCGAAAAAATACAAAAACCAACTCTTGTGATAGCTTCGGATGTTGTGGAGAGTGATGGTGAGTGGGAGTATAATTTGGTGAATGAGGGTGAAGTCACCCAAACAGCAGAGTCCGCAGGTAGCTTGCGGGGTGAAGAGCAGACCCGCACCTTCCCTGCGGAACAGTCTGCCAGCGACCATCAGTTGCTCGATGGCGTTGCACTGGAGTGCTCTACGGTTGTGAGATATTTGAAGAAGAGTCCAGGTCAGGGTATATTGCTACGGTCTGATAGTGCTCTACGGTTGGAAGGATGGTGTGATTCAGATTGGGCGAGTTGTCCATTGTCTCGGCGTTCGTTGACAGGTTGGTTTGTGTTTCTTGGCTTATCTCCTGTGTCATGGAAGACCAAGAAACAACCAACGGTAGCTATGAGCTCTGCAGAGGCAGAGTACAGGTCTATGTCCGCGTGCACTCGTGAATTGAAGTGGCTAAAGCGGATTCTGAGAGATTTAGGTGTGCTACATGACAGTGGCATGCACCTCTATTGTGACAGTCAATCGACATTATATATTGCGAAGAATCCGGTGTTTCATGAGAGAACGAAACATATTGAAGCGGATTGTCATTTTGTCAGGGATGCTATTACAGAGGGCCTCATAACACCGTCTTATGTGCCTACGACACTTCAGTTGGCCAACATTTTCACGAAGGCTTTGGGAAAGGTCAAATTTGATTTTTTACTCCGCAAGTTGGGCATTTATGATCCGTATGCTCCAACTTGAGGGGGGGGGGTATTGGAGATATTCTAGATACTCTAGGATAATTTTGTGATATTGTGATATAATTTAGGAAACTTATCTTGTGAAAAGATATGGTAGAATATTGTAGGGCTTAGGGGTTTGTCACCCTAGTGTTATATATACATGTAATAGCCGTGAATATCAATGAGCAATACACAGAGAATTTCATTCATAATTTGTCTCTAATTTAACAAATATTAATCAATGAAATATGAGCAAGTAGATAAAGGCGACACTCAAGCGGTGGTTGTATGCTTGAGTTTTAGGCGGTGGTTGCGAGTTTCAGACGGTGGCTGTGAGTTTCGAGCGGTTCCGGCAACTCCCATTTTTATCTTGCATGTTCATTCCTTGTGGTTGTCTGCTCGAATTGTTGTTCGAGGTATACGAAATAGTTTTGTTTTTTAGATTGCTTAATTAATTTTTTTGTTGTTTCATGTCATGGTGATTAATTTAAAGTTTTAGTTGTTGTGCTTGCAAATTTGTATTTGAGGCCATAAATTACGGTATGGTGATGAAATTTGAAGTTTTTGTGGTGATAAAATTTGAAGTTTTTGCTTAAATTTGATGAGGAGGATGTTGCCTATGCTTGCTTTATTGCCCCCGTGCTATTAATATTTGGCAAGAGAGTGGTTTCGGTTGGGTGGTGGATGGTAAGTAGAGGTCGTTCTTAGATTAGGTTGCTCTAATTTTTGTGATATTGGGAGCAGAGGAGAGAAGGTGGGTTATGGTTATATGTTTGGCAATTTGGGGTGCAGCATCCTGATAAATTGTGTCGTGGCAGTATCAATGAATGATGGTGACAAAAATATACTTGATGTAGGAAGAAAGATGGGGTAATTAGATGCTTTTAGATAATTTTGGTTGCCAATATCCTTGTGTTATGCATTTGTATACTTCATGAGTCATTACTACTATCTTAGAAAGGTTTGATGAAAATTTTAGTTACAAACATTGATCTTTGGCCTGTAGTTTTCTGACATATAATAGATTTGATGTTGTTAGTCTCAGTGTCAGTATCTCTTTATTGTTTTAACTCAATCCTCAAAGATGAGTTTTTTAATCTCTAATTTTCTGCTTGTTTCTGAACTTGCTGTCTAGTATAAATTTTTTGAACTGTCCAATGTGGGTATGCAATTGCTTTGTATAACATATTAAAATTGTGTAAGTAACACTTAATTTTAGATGATCTTTATATTTGACAACTCAAATAAACCGAGTTAGTATTTAGACAGAATTTTCCATCTATCACTAGTTTCTTTGGGTCATATTTCAGATGAATTATTATGTGTATCATAAATCATTGTCTGTAAGTCTTCAATTAACTGATTACATACAGTGCTTGTCTTCAACCTCGACTGCTGGTTTGCTTGCCTTTTTGACTTGTTCCTGCTTCTTTGTCCAACACTTGTATTGCTCCTACCAGTGCTAGATGACATTAATCCACTCTGACTGCTTTTTTTCACAGACTTAAATGCAAGTGAATTTTACTCTATTTCGTGGGTTTGGATTAGAAGAAATACAAATAAGGTTGCACATGCTCATGCTCATGTGCCTCCTTGGGAGTTGGGTAGTAATATTTGGTTTGCTGATTTTCCTGTTTCTATTAGCTCTATACTGTTGAATGATTTACTTTCTTTAAGTAATGATATTTGAGCTGCCCCTTTGCTCATGTGCCTCCTTGGGAGTTGGGTAGTTGTTGGGTGCATCTAGCTCGAGGTACACTCGGGTGCATAATAGAGGTTATATGTACGCGTAGTTAAGTTTGTTGAATTATTTATAAAAACTTGGCAAAATGCTAGAAGTGGATTTGGACAGAACATTGCGAAATAGTGTGAATGAATAGTATATTCCACAATTGACAAATAGATATCTGATATTTATGCTATGAATAAGTTTGAATGAATGAATTATATGATTCGCCCCCGTCCTTGCTGATTGGATTCTATGTTAAGAGTAACATGTTGTTTCTATTGTAAATCATCTAACTCCTAATAGCAATTTCATATGGTGTGTTTAGTTCGAACGTAATTTGTTATTGATTAGACATGAAATTGGTATTGACAATCCAGGTATCAGTGACGTGATAATCAAGATGAATGCAAATGAGGATTGTTGCTTTCTCCTTTACTTCATCATGGGCACATATTTCATCCCTGATCTCAAAGGGGAGAAGACCCAAAAGTCGGTGTTATAGAGAATAACGGAAGATCTTCCTCCCTGTACACTGGATCAGTTGGCTGATTCCCACATCAGGACCTCTGAAATCGAACAAATTTACTATTATCTTGTAAGGAAAGCGGATAGGTCACTAATCGTCAAACTACCTGTGTTGTTACAGTTCTTTCAAGGAAATCATCATTCCGAGGGTGAAGACTTCCTTACACTCTTTCCTTCCTATTTGCACCCTCAAACAGAGTCACTTAACCATAGCAGAACTGTAGCAATTGTTGCATTTATTCGAAATCCAGCTATATGTTATATCAAACAGGAGGATATTGAGAGGTTCAAGAAGCTGACAGGAGGATATTGATATTATTAGTTTTTTTTCTTAGTTTAACTAGTGACAATATAATTTTATAATTTTCCTTGTAGATTTTTTTTTTTTTTTTTTTGAGGGAAATTTTCCTTGTAGGTAACAATGTACCAATGTACAAACTTTTAATTTATATGAATAAAATTCTTTTTTTTTTTTTTTTTTTTTTCCTGAAAATTCTGATTATAATTGTATTATTATTATTAGGTATATAACCTGTGTGAAAATAAGTTTAGAGAACCGTGGCGTTAGGGTATATGAGCCGTGGCATTAGGTATTATAGCTAATGCCACGACAATAATGTTGCCGTTGCAATAGGTATTGATCTACTACAACGGATCATTAATGCCGTGGCATTAGGTGCCATATGCCGTTGCATTAGACCTACTGCAACGCCAACAGATGTCACGGTACATGGTTGTTGCATTAGGCCTAATGCCACGGATTTTGACGCCTAACGCAACGAATTCAGGGGTTGCAATAGATAAAAAATGTAGTAGTATCCAACTAACCTAAAGTTAGTTTTTGCTGTTAATTTGATAATTGTTTTTAATACTTATTGGTGTACAGTACACCAAGGTGTGTGTATATAACAACTTCTCCTATAGATTTAAACTTGGAATCATTAAAATAAGGAAATTTTGTGTAGAACTACCCTAAAGATAAGGTTATTTGTGAACAGCTACCCATTTTTTTATTTGTTTAGATCTACCCACAAGTTTGAAAACGTTTGGGTAGTTCTACCCAGCCATTAACATTTTCCGTCCAATTAAGATGTTATCGGAGCCCACTTTTTTCGCTTTTTTCATCCAAGTAACTCTCTCAATTTGTATAAAGGTTTTAATTTTCCTTAATTAACCTAATAAGGGTTTTAACAAGAATTCATTTTAGAGTTCATGAGTTTAGTATTATTTGGAAATTTTGATTTTTAAGGTTTAGGGGTTTAATTGAATTGGGGTTTCTACTTATTTTATCATTAATTGACCATTGTAATTGATAAAAGTGAAAAATTGGGTCAAAATAACATTTTAATTGGACGGAAAAATGTTAGTGGGTAATGCTACCCAAACGTTTCCGAACTTGCGGATAGTCCTAAACAAATAAAAAAAAATGAATAGTTGTTCACAAATAACACTATCATTAGGATAGTTATACACAAAAGTTCCTTAAAATAACAAATTATCCAACAATCCAACATGACAACTAGAGTATGTGTTACTGTTCAAATTGTGCCATTTGAGTAACATGACTTATCTCCAACCCTTCAAAAACTAGAGTATGTGTTACTGTTCAAATAAATAGTGTATTCTCGAAATTACCCTAAGTTGCGGATTTAACGAAATTTCCCCTGTTGGTCAGCTCCTCTTCCTCTCCCAAATTTCTCCACAATCCATTCATCTGTTTGAGTACATTTACATTTCTAGTTTCCAACCACGCACTCAATCTGTAGTAGTCACTCTTCTCAATTTATATTAACCTTTTATACTTTTTAATAACTAGTCGTTGGTGCACGCGCTATGCGCGTGCCCCCTCGACGGTTAGATAAGTAATTTTCGCGAATCTGTATGGTCCATGTAGTATTCGTTATTACGTTGCGGTTTTGTAATAAAATAGTGAAGACTATTATAGAGTATATTTTACAAACCGTTTATTAGAAGTAATTTTATATGTGATTTATTTGCGTTGTAAAAATAGCGCGTTGTATATACAATTGATCAAAAAATGCGTTTTTGCTTAAGCTTATTCAGTTGTTTCTAGAGCTACAAACAAAAAGCTAAAAGAGCAGATTTCTATTCAATAACCCACAGATTAGATTTAATCCTTTTGATTTTGTTCCTTCATACTATATTTAAAACAATGCAAATTTAAATAGCTCGTTTAGGAGACCAGCCTTTTGACTAAACAAATGTAGCATTATAAAGTAAGACATGCTTTTACAGAAAGCATCATTACCAAAGATTATATTTAGAGTTTAATTTGGAATAGTATTTTGAACAGATTTGTAATATATTTCCATTTTTTTCGGAAACTTTATACTATGTAAACATACAATTAATTAATTTAACATCAAAATCATACAATTTTATTAAATCAACATACATGATAGAAGAAATTATCAATATTCCACAAATCTCAAATCTATTTAATCACCTATACTACTCTAAAAGTAACTCACAGAATTAGATCAACTAAAGAAATTCATTTATTAATGATTTTAAATAGGTAAATCAAGAATCATTATTAAGTTGCAGATAAACATCAAATATAATAAC
Organism: Chenopodium album; assembly: GCF_948465745.1. Classification (NCBI taxonomy): domain Eukaryota; kingdom Viridiplantae; phylum Streptophyta; class Magnoliopsida; order Caryophyllales; family Amaranthaceae; genus Chenopodium; species Chenopodium album. The sequence goes on from NC_137835.1 coordinate 65,669,177, forward strand.
CTTCCCCTGCCTAAGCTTCAGCACAACACCTTCATTAATTTGCACTTCATAATAATCAATCAATTTATCAACACCTTTTCTGATAAAACACTTCACAATTTTATTTTCAAGAATTTGAACCTTCAGCTCAGCCTCAAAATTTGTATCATAAAGACGCAGAAGAACCTTAGTCGTTTCTATAAGATTTTGAAAATGCTTTCGGGCAAAATCTACCGGGACATTCTACATAAAAAAAACAGGAAATAAAAAAAAATATTAAAACAAGCCAAAAAAATATAATAGACAAATACAGACATTCTTCATCTAAATAAATCAATATGAATACACATACTATGATTCCCTGTGAATGAAACGATTCAGAGAATACACTTGCTCCATCCTCTCCTTTTGTCTTTCTTCATTTTTACACTCTTAATCTTGCAACTTACAATGATAATTAACTTATTGCTTTTTAACACTTGCTCTCATTATCACCGCTTCTCACTTTCTCTCCTCTCCCTTTCTATATTTCTCTAAATTTTTACAATTGACTTTTATGGTTTTAAAATGTTAGATTTTTTTTTTTTTTAAAATGCTCATTATTTTCCTTGATAACGTTATAGAAATGGTCTTCTAAAATGTTCAGCTCTTACGATCTCCTTTGTAGAAGCCTCTCCACCCTTTTTTTCATTCTCATACTCCTAATTTCTATCATTTCCTTACTTCGTAGCCTTTTTCACTATTAAACATTAAATATGGTCTTTTGAAGGGCTTCGCACCTCTTCCTTCCTCTATTGTCGCGAGATCTCTCTCTATCTCTTTCTCTCTCCAATGGCAACCCCCTCTCTGTATCTCTATAATTCTCCGTACGTCCTCTATCATAAAGTAGTGAATTACATATTTGCCCTTCCCGCTATTTCATGACCTAACTATTCGATCTTGATTTTCCTCATCACCATTCATTTTGTTTGTTTCCATGGCTCCCTTCTCATCTACTATTTCCCAATTTTATTTTCCCTCATTATTTTCCATTTTCAAGCATCTCCTCCTTCTCAAGCAAATTATTTTTTCAATCCTCATTTAGTTGGTTGATTAAATGTGTTTTTGTAAGAGTATTAATGTGTGCTTGTGAACATGGAATGCATGATTATGTGTTTTCTTTCTTCTACAACTACTCATTTGTCTTCTACAATTAATTTTACAAATTTGAAAAGCCTTTTCAAATTTGATCCCCTTCCTTCTCCTTATTTCTATTCTTACTTATTTATTATAATTTTGCATAATTCATAGATATTTGATTGCTTATTTCCTAGAAAATTTAGTTTTTTTTTATAAAACAAACTATTCTCTATCTCCCTCAATCTCACAACCTTTGATTGGAGCCAACATCTTCATGAATATTATTTAGTTTTTGACATATAAGAATGTCGTATATGCAATACCTGAATTTTCCATAGCCTTCTTGTGGAAACCAGCATGATTACCCAAAACATGTGAAGTACAATATAAGTTCCAATTAATCTTGAAAGTGAGCTTTAAAAAATACCAAACAGAGACTGAATAAAGATGCTCAAGTATGATATACTCCGTAGCAATTCTATCTTTACACAGAACAATCAAATTAATATACCAAATACCAGGGACCAAATTGTGTAACATGTGGTCCTTTATACATGCTTAACAAAAATTTCAGAGATTTATCTACATGGAAATTAAACACCTATAAGATACATATTATCATAACATACTTGGGCACTTACAATGAGTTTGTTTTGCAAGGATGTGAAGGTCAAATGATAATCCATTTCAGAATTCGATAAAGGTGTTACCTACAAGATATGAACATGTAAGTAGAGTGTTAAAACATTTAATTATGGTTTAGTGGAAGTCTAAGATCTTAAAAGTGGAGAAAATAAAAAAATCGTTCAAAACCAAAACTCACTTCTCAAACCTACTTCACTATAATCAATATCTATCTCAAAAGGCACGAAATCTTCACCATATGCCTCATTTATTTAGAAAAAATTCAACAAACACAGAAAAATTCAATTACAAACTTAAACTAAACCAAAAAAAACCTCAAATTTTTTAATACCCACAAAAATTCCCATCTACCTCATTTCACAATCAACCAAATAAATCAAATGTTGGGTAATTAACCATCAAATGAACAACAACAATGTTTAGAAGTTATATTTTTTTGTTAAACCTTAATTTCTACGATTTACTCATCAATATAGGCAATAGCAATGGACAAGTATATTTTATAATCTTGGGGTTGTAATAATTATGCAGATTGTAGCAAGGGTGTGCCATTTTGCACACAAAGAAATCACAGTGCAATTAGCCGATTAAATTCCTAACACTCATATTCACTACCTAGTCACGAAAGCTCCATATGAACTCCCAACATGAAATCTAAGTCCAAAACACCACTTAGCAGTTGCATAGTCCAGATTTCCAATAGGCTTCAATGATAATGATCAAATTTCAGCTTAAGTTCATACATAAGATCCTTAACCATTTTTCCATTAATCCTACATTAACTCAAAACAATTCGTGAAAAGCCCATATCAAACAACAAAGTACACAATTCAGAAACCTAGTGAAATCCCAGATGTGTTAGGCCGAAATTTGTTAACCACAAAGCAATTTTTCAACATCTATTTAACAACCCCAGCATGAACACCAACTCCTTGTTAAAATGCCAGTATGCCACAATGAAAACCCAAACAAGATGGAAGGAAATTCAACATTCAGATATCAAGGGAACGGAGGAGAGAGATAATGATCTAGAATCTCCTTTCTAAAACCACCACAAGCTATAATCATCTGAAATAACTTACCTCCACGAACACATACAAAGTCACATACTGAAAGCTCCAAAAGGATCAAGTAGGAATACAGAAAAAAAAAAGAGGAAATAATAACGGTGCTTATTACACCTGAATTAGCAAAGTGATAACTGAACATAAATCTTAGGCTGATACAAAACACCAATGTCCACCACTATGAATTAAGGGGGAAATTTAACAGCAAATATTTCAAACCAATTGGTTGAATATTAGAACAAAATTAGAGATGGATGGGATCACTTACCACCCAATTCTTAAGTACCAATTGCTGATCCCTTTACCATCAGAAACTCCTTTAAACATGTTTAGTGCCCTGTATAATCCACAGAAATAAACCTCCGCAATTGCTCCAGCAGCCCTGACAGTAGCAACAACCACCATAATTTCACTTGAATCAACTTATACACCGACTCCAATTGAAATCAAAATGTTATAAACCTAGTGTCACTGTCGCACCTAATCTTTGATGCCAAAAAATTCCCACCCAAATAAATTTTACAGTATCTAAGGAACCCTAGAAGAAATGGTTCAGTGAATATAAAAAATATACTTTTATACTCCTCCCATTTTCTCTAGATCCCTTCATATAAATTAACTACTTACAAAGTTATAAAGGTCAAAAGTTGAGCTTAGTCCAAAATTGAGCAAATGAGAATATACTCACAAATAAACATTAATATAGACAGACATGGAACACCATATATATATATATATATATATATATATATATATATATATATATATATATATATATATATATATATATATATATATATATATACCGTCGCTAGAAACTCTCTTTCTAGGATTAGGTGAGCCTCTTTCATCGCATTCCAGAGACAAATGAGCTGAGCCTTGGGGCATAATATAGAAGAGGAAGCTGGAGAACGTCGACACTGTTCTTTATGTTAAGCAAGTCGTTCTCCGGCTGTACCTCACACTCCCTTTTCAAATGAGGAACAACATACACATGAGACAATACCAGAAGGTGCAGAATATATTCCTCCATATCTTCTGGGTTATAGCTGCAGAATGACAGCAGAAACACAGCAGTCAGCATGCAAAAAATAATGTGCATATTACTGATCAAAGTTGACAAGCTGAATTAAGAATTGTCTAATTTCATTCAAAAAAAAAAAATAATAAAATCAAATAGTCAAATGGGTTCTGAAAGATCTTACCAATATATTAGCATGGGCATAAATTCGGCCACCATCATCTATATGAATGACAACATCAGCTCAATAATCTTCATTAAAAAGGCGGTCATACAAATCCGTTATTGTAGTGCTCAAAGAGCCTTGGTCTTCATAAGATGACATGCCCTTGGACTTAAGCAAAACCCTCTTAGGTTGTGCACCGGGCAATGGAGGTGCTAGTGGAGGATTCACACTCTGAATTGTTGATCACATCTCCATTATACACATTTTATTGATTTCAACTCCTGCTAATAATGAAAAAAATACTCAATTTTAGTAATTCATCAATTTCTTAATAAAAATTTAGAACTCTTCATCTTCTACTCAAAGCTTATATAGATTATATAAAGGTCTTATCAAATACATTGCCTAAAATCAACCTCTAAATTTAGTTCATCATAATTTTCCTTTTTTTTTTGTCTTAATCTTTTCTAAATCCAACCCAACAAATACATGAATTTAATAATTTTTTAAGGAAATACATACACAAGTATATAATAACAATTAAATAAGATCCCTTTTGGGTTTTATGAGATTACGATCAATTATACAAATGCAATAATAATTGAACTAACAATTACTATCATATAAAATCATACTGCAGATAATAAATTTAAGAGAATAGAAAGAACAAAATTATGAGTTGTATCAGATCATTTCACAGACATGGATACCCAAATGAATGACAAAGCTCAAGTAAAGTAGAAATTTTTACACCTATGAATATTATAACCAAAATGAGAAGAAAACTCAAAACTTATAATTCAATGACAAAAAAGAATGCCCGAATTAAGAAGTTGCTATTTAGAAGTATTGTTTATAAAAATTGAAGCCTAATATTTCAGAAATGAGCAATTTTTCTATCTTTATATTCAACCACAACAAATTGAAAGGGAAAGAAAATACATTACAAGTTTATGAGTTTCGTCTATATTTTAAGTGGTTGCAGTCCTGAGATAGCGGCAGTCTGATGCCGAAAACTTCGCCATCACCAGTACCCCTGCCGCCGTTCATCGCAATATGTCTCCTCTAGTTTCTCACCAACTCATAGCCGACGTGGAACATAAAGAAAAATCGTCATCCTTAAAAGAAACGGAGGGAGTAATTAATAATGGCCGAGGCCCAAAACGAAGATGGGTAATTGAAGCAGTAAGGGTGTGGTTTTGGGTATGGGAATATAGGTGGCTGCAGACGACGTTGTGACTTGAGTGCAAGCATACAGTAATATCAATAGAGCAGCAACAATGCCATTTACAAACCTTTGGCATGCCAAATTTTATCTCATTTGCCTCTACAATGGTCTTCAATTTCTTATTTCATACTCGTAAATTAAGTTTCTTATGTCATTCGCCTCTGAATTTTGCATACCACAACTATACCTGCGACAACAAACAAAAAATCAAGGAGGCAAATTAATATGGTCATAGATAGTAAGATAGGAAACCCATGTCCGAAATTGTAAAGGGGTGAAAATTGAACACGGATATTCAATCAAAATTCAGATTAATTTTCACCCATTAATACGAAGTAGTAATGTGCAAAATCGAAAAAAAGTTACTCCATCAAGAAATAGTTCGGATTTTCAATCAAAATTCAGAAAATTAATTAAGAAGAATTGCCTTTGATTTTTCAATCGAAATTCAGATAATTAATTAAGAAGAATTACCAAAAAAAAAACATAGCACAAAAAAGGATTAGTGGACTTCTATGGATTTAAAGCTAAACCCTAGATTGTCAAATTGATATTAGATGCTTATAAAAAGGATAAAGATCTTACCCCAAAGAAGAACCGAAGCCCCATAACCATCATCGAATGGATGATCGGTGATTGCTGAAGGTGTAGAAGGTTTCTCTCTCTAGGTTTCTGAGAGAGAGTGAAGGAAGTCGGTGAAAAAGAGCGTTGAGGAATGAGAAAGAGGGGTTAAGTGGCAAGGAGAAATCAATATAAGGGAGCAAAGGGTAATTTCGGCATTTCATAGAATTCGGGGCTGATATTGTAATAACTCTAAGAGTTACTGTTACTAAGTTTGCATATTTATATGGGTTATAGATACTACGTCCGTTTTTTTTTTTTTTTTTTTTTTTTTTTTTTTTTTTTTTTTAATATCTTTCTATTATAACCCTTATCAACGCATGATTTTAACGCTTAATATTTGTAATTATTAACTTTGTAAAATTATAAAAAGTGGATATTAATAAAAATATACATTAAGACAATTTAAACAATATCCCACATGACTATATTTTATCGTATCTCCAAATCACAAAAGCAAGTCAAAATGTAGTGTGTGAATGAATAGTGTAAAAGTAAAACAGTGTCAATTTAAAAAAAAAAAAAAACAGAGGTAGTATAGAATTACAAATATTAATGGTCAAAATTTTTCATTCATATGTGTAATTGTCAAAGTAAATAGTTTCTTTAAAGTTGTTCCTGCACAAAGCCACATGAAAATTTATACTACGGAAATTTTAGATTTTAATACCTCACAAAAACCCGAAAATGGTTTTTAACACCATCATAAAAAAAATTGATTTTAGCACCACCCAAATTTCAAAAAATTGGGTATTACCACCACTTAACTGATTCCGTTTACAAATCCGTTAAGTAGGGCCATACTGACACGTGTCGCTTTATTATTGACCAAATAAATAAATAAATAATAAAAAATTAAAAAACAAAAAATAAAATTTTTTTAAAAATAAAAATACCCCCAGCCACCCAAGCCCCACTACCGCGCCACCAAGGTCGTCCCCCAACCCACCCCCTGCCGGCGTCCGGCGTCCCAAAGAATCGTCTGGCGCCGGCGACCCCACCCCCACCCCCCTTTCCTCCACCTATGCACCCCACCCCTTCCCTTTCCCCATTTTCGTTTCCCGACCCACCACCTCGAAACCACCCTAAACGCCCGGCCCCCTCCCTTGGAAAACGCCCCTCCTCCCCTTCCTCCTCCCCCGGAAACGCCTTCCCTTAATTGATTCCCTACCACCCCAAAGAAACCCTAAAACCCGTTTAGGGTGGTTTCGGGGTTGTGGTTTTTTGCTGTTTATTGCTTGTTTGTTGTTGGTGAAAGTGAGATGTTTTGTGTGGGGTTTTGTAAGATTTAATTTTTTATGTTAATATTGGGGATTTGTAATGGTTAAAGGTGTAAATCTTGATGTGCTTTGTTGATTAGTTTAATTAAAATGGATTATGCTGTTTTTATTATTTTAATTAACCCATTAAGTAGTGCTTAAGTAAGTAGTTTGTACCCTAATCCATTTCTAATGGAATTGTTGACCAACCTAGGTATGGACGCACTTGGTGAGGCCCACCCACTCATGAGCCAGCACGAGATTCTGGTCACTCACATCTTCCCAAGGGTGGACTTTGTTGGCAGGATTGACATCGAGCAAACCTGCAGGAGGTGGAGGATGTGGTGGCGCCTGCGCCACCTGCACTTTCATTACCCTTTCTATGGTCCTAGGGCTCAAATTCAGGAGTGGGCCGGTCCTCAGGGATTTGCTGTACAACAACTAGGGGTGTTCAAAAAAACCCGACCCGGTTGTCCCGACCCGCTGACCCGCTGTCCCGGTAAATACCCGATGGGAATTTTAGGAAAAAAACTTGTTTTTCCGGGTCGGGTACCCGTCCCGAAAAAACTGCCTTCTATCCGGGTCGGGACATGGGCCGGATTTTTTCAGAATCGGGTACCCGATTACCCGAATTAATAAATTAAAAAAAAAAAATTCGCACAAAATCCTTACTTCCTCAGACCAGCCTCCTTTCATGAAATTAGGGTTCATTCTCATACTTTTCAATCTCCTCCCTCTCTCTCTCCGCCGCTCCCTCTCTTCCTCTCTCTAACTTCCTATCTCTCTTTCTCTCTCTCTCTTCTTGCTTTGTCTTCTTGCCTTCTTCATCCTTCACGTATCTGCAAACACCACACTTCTCTAGCTCTCTTTCTCTTTCTCTCCTTCACTCATAGTCACAAATCATGCAAACATCAACAAAAATCAAGAGTAAACATTAATCAACCCACAAATTAAATCATGTGAAGAGTTGTGGGTTAATTAACATCAAGAGCAAGCATTTATCCAACGATAGCCATGCAAGACAGTAGGCTGATGAAGATTTTGGGAAGGTTAATTTTCAATTGTGGTTTTTGTGAAGATTTGTAAGTTGATGAAATTATCAAAGATGAGGGTTTATGGATGATTTTCAAGATTTGAGTTTTTCTTTTGTCTAATTTCTTTCTCTTTTTTTTTTTTTGACGAACTTTGATTTTGGTTTAATTATGTAAATTGATGAAATTAGGATTTGTTACTTGTTAATGATTAACCTGATTATTACTACTGTACTATGTGTATAGTCTTTGTTTTTTTAAAAAAAATTCAAGTTAATTTTGTGGGAATTATACAAATTAATCTTTGATTTAATATGGTTGATTACTATGTATGTCTATTTATTGTTGGGAATTTGGGATCTTGATTGCCTGATTGGGGTTGTAATTCGAAAGAGTTATGTGTTTTTTTTAAGTATGGTTTGTGTTTGATATATCTTTGGAAAAAAATAAATTCGGGTACCGGGTACCCATGTCCCGACCCGATAAAACAGGGTACCCGCCTATCGGGTACCCGGTTTTATCGGGTTGGGACACGGGTCGACTTTTCAACTACCCGAAGATCCGGGTACCCGCATTTTCGGGTACCCGGATTTGAACACCCCTAACAACAACGGCTGTGACCTCCATGCATGGCTGAACAAGGACATGACTGTCTACTTCGACGGTTTCCCCTTTTTGTATGGTGTTGAGATTCCATAGAGGCGCAGCGCCGTGGGTGCAGGGGGCTGGATGCAGCAGACTTAGGCTTTTTTTTTTGGGATGATGCTGCTAGTTTAAGCTTTTGATCTTTATGTTTTAGGTTTATTTAAGTTGTAATTATGCTAGGCCTTACCACTGTCATGGGAAGAAGGTTGTTGTGACAAGGTTTCTAGGTAGGTTTTTGGACTTGTAACTCCCATGACAATGAGTATATTTGCTTGGTTGTTTTGGTAAGCTGTAGGATGAAGCTTACCTGTAGACACCCATTTGTGTCTCCCCAAAACCAAACCCAGTGATGAGTACCTTTCACGTCAAATCATAATCGAATGAAGTGAAAGTGTGAAAAGTCTAGTGTTGCAGATAATTTTTATTTTTTTTCTCTTTCTCTCTATTTTTGAAAACCTATTTTAAGAAAACAACCAATCCAGTTTGTTTTGGTCCATGGCAAGGGTCCAATAATGGTGTAGTTAGGTCGGGTTCGAAAAGCGTTTTCCAACGATATATTATAAGCCCAATTTTGATTTTGTGCCTTAATTTCGATTGATTAAGGTATATATGAATCTTTGAATTTGCAAATTATACTCTATTTTTTCTCCTTCCTTCTTTAATTCCTTTTTCCTTTGTTTTTTTTCCCTATTTTTCTCGTTTTTTTTATTTAACGATTGAATATGTTACTTACAATATGGAATTGGTTGTTTATTTGATTTTTTGAATTCATATGATTTTTTTTTTATTTTTTTATTTTTTTTTTATTTTTAGCTTCGATCAATTTCATTTGTGTATGAATTTCATTTGATTTTCTGCATTTTTTTATCAATGAACATAATCATGCAAAATATGAACATATGCATAGGTTCCCTTAAATGTGAACATTAGCTTTTCAGAAAGTGAACATAAGCATAAAACATATGAACATATGCATTTAAGAAAGTAAACATAACAATTCAAAATATGAACGTAAGCATTGGTTTCCTTAAAGTGAATATAACCATTTAAAAGGTGAACATATGCGTAAAAAATATGATCATATGCATTTAAGAGAGAGAAGATATGCATAAACAGACTTAATGAGAACAACAAATATTTACTATGAATATTTACATTATGAACATATAAAATATTATTATGAATATAAGGCATTTTATTATGAACATAAAAAATTGAAGAAATAAAAATAATATGAATATGAAACATATGCATCATAATTCATAAGTATGAAAAATATGAACATATGAATTCAAAATATGAACATATGCATTGGTTCATTTTTGAATGCGTATGAACATAATTAAGCATTTCAGAAGGTGAACATATACATAAAAAAATATGAACATATGAATTTAAAAACTGAATATAAGCATTTCAGAAAGTTTACAAACGGATTCAAAATATGAACATAAGAATTCAAAATATAAACATATGCATTTCGAAATGTGAACATAAAATATCCGTTTGATTTCACTAATTTTTTTTTACAATTCCAGTAATAAATTTCGAACAATATTCAAACAAAATTAAGTGATAATCATATAAATTCAAACAAAATTAAGTGAAATTTACATAAAATTGCCTTTTTGGGGAGGATCCTTTTGATTTTGCATCTCTTTCCTAATGTCCATTGAAGTTTTTGCAGTTTTTTAGTGAAAGAATGAAATAGAGGAGAGAGAATGTGAAAAAGAGGAGAGAGAAAATCATATAGAAGAAGAAGATTTTTGAGTTTGGACATGACGTTACATTTATTAGGTGTGGGTGGGTTTATTGGGTATGGGTGGGTGTATTGCAGTTTTCGTGTTTTTTAGTTTTAGGGCTTTTTTTAATTGGGTTGTGTGTAATTAGGCTTTTGGGCTACGTTGTTACACCTATTTAAGGTGCACAAGGGTGCACATTAGACTAATTGGTTATGGCCAAATTACTAAACTGAGTCTGATTTGATATTTATATGCGGCCCAATGATCTAGAGGAGGGCCTAATATTTATTTGTCATTCCTAATGTAATTAGAATTGATTATAGTCTTCTAGATTCTTCTAGAAGGTTCTTTTCATTCCTAATTTAATTAGCATTGATAAATTGACTTTAGTTGACTTTTTAGAGTTTTAATCAGAATAAAAGAAGTGTTTTTAAGGAAAATACGATTTTGCCCTTCTGTACGGCTAAATTTTATCAAATTAAGAAAAGGCGTGGAAACTGGTTCCTAGCGTTTGACGACAGGACCAGCGCCTGGCGCCAAGCTTGGCGTCTGGCACTAGCCTTGGTGTCTGGCGTCTGGCGCTAATTCGTTTTATTCTTTTCGAAACTCTAATTTGTTTTTTTATCCATCCGGCTGATTTTCTCTATAAATAGCTTCCTAAAACCTCCGTTTTTTATCATCAACAACGATCAACTCTCTAATTCTTCTCACCAACTCTCATCAAGAAATTCTTGATTACTCTCTCTCTCTTTTCTAAACCAACCCTTTTACAAACAAAATTCCGCATTCACAAGATTTAGACACACCTAGCCAAGTTCGAAGTTGCCTTCGCACTAGACGTGAAAGGTTTGATTTCTGAGGGTTTGGTCCCAAATCTAGTCTAAACTTTCTTAATCTGTATTTCAATTATTTAATTTTATTGTTTTGTTTTATTATTTTCCTTGAAGTTACTAACGTGTGTGTTTTGTTATTAGAAAGAGATACGAGGCATCCAAGTAAGTGCTTTAATGGTTTTATTGATATTATGATATAGAAATCATGTCTAGGTTATTATGATTCCTAGTGTCATGTTAAGGCATTTTGATCTTCCTAGTATCATGTTTAGGGTAATAACATAATTTTTAATATCAAATATGATAATTATGATTCCTGCGATGCTTCCTATTTTCTTTCTTAATATCATGTTAGGGTTAAAGTTTTGATTTTTTTATGTATAGTGACATGCTAGGGTTTGTTATTAATCTTGTTAGTACCATGCCTAGGATCTTGATATTATTATTCTTTAACATGTTTATGATTATTATTATTATTATTATTATTATTATTATTATTATTATTATTATTATTATTATTATTATTATTATTATTATTATTATTATTATTATTATTATTATTATTATTATTATTATTATTATTATTATTATTATTATTATTATTATTATTATTATTATTATTATTATTATTATTATTATTATTATTATTATTATTATTATTATTATTATTATGTTGCTTATTTAATATTATTGCTTGATCACACCTTTTACGCATGTTTAAAGGAAATTTGTACTTGTAATCATGCTTAATAAGATAATTAATAATCTTGTTTAGGTTAATTTGATTATAATTCAATTGATTGCCAATAATAGTTTTATTTTTGCATTAATATTCAACCAACATAGATTAAACAGGTTTAGGGTTAATCATATTGATTGCATGTTAGTCAGAAAGCGCACATGAATACGATCAGAATAAAGTAGAGGCCTATTATTAGGGCAGGTTCAATCTCTTTTAGGTTGGATTTGTACCTTCATCCCCGAACTAGCAGTTATGGTTCCAGACCTAGTGGATTTGAAGATCTCCTGGATTGTCAAGGGGTGTAACCTTCACCCTGTGAACGGTTTACATGTTCCTAAAACTTGTTGGCGACTCTTTTGCTCTATCTTCTTTCCCTTTGGACGCCACCGTACTTTAGTGTATGATCACAGTGGGGTTCAAGTTTGGGGTAATGCTTGAAATATTCCCTACAGTTTTTTTGCGACTCTATTGGGGAGGATTTCTATTTCAATTCCTAAAATTTATTTTGGCAATTATTTAGAATGAGTGGATGAGACTCGAAAAGTTCTAAGTATTTCATGTGCGTAATTTTGATTAACATTATTGTCATATGCATAAAAAATATCTCATTGGAAAGACCATCCTTAATGAGTTAAAAACATAGGATTTTTACACGTAGGAAATTTGAGGAATATCTTTCACAATTAGGATCGAAATAATGCTGTGCGAAACTGGAAAATTTTATCGAGCACAGAAAGTTGCTGAGGCATGTAGGAACTAGCGTCAGAAAACAGAGTCTAGCACCGAGGATTTGACTCTGGCGTCAGGCGACACTCCTGTCACCAGGCGCCAAAGCCAAATCGCGGCGCCGACCTCTGTTTGCTGGCGCCAAGTTCTTCCAATACCGAGCCAGAAATATGCATTCTAATTTTGACTAGTTTTTAGCGCTGTTTGCTCGATCCTACTTCCTGATTGAGTTTTTCTCACTTTTCTGAAACCCATATGTGTTCTACATATGGACATAACCCTCTGGGAATTCATGCTCCTTCTACCTGATTGAACGCTCTGTGCAACAAATGGTACATCCGAGAATGTTGAATTCACCAAACCATGGAAGCGAGTTTTTAATTCGCGGTGTCCCATCCACTCGCGCCAACCCTTCAAAAGGTAAGGCTTCCGTGCGGTGCATCCGGACAATTAACCATGGACCCTCTTTGACTAACCCATATCTCAAACTTTAGAGAACTAGATCTAGGGTTAGGTTGCAAACTCATTGCATCATGTTGTGACTACTTGACTACTTGTGCATCTCTTACTTGTGCATACATATTATGTGACTAAACTAACCGTTTGGTTTGACTTGTGTTTGTAAATAAGATTAAATAAACTAATTAATGACTAAAGTACTTTGCTTAATTAATTAATGAATTAATTTGAGCTAATAAATATATACCTAAAATCGAGTCATAGTTCCTTTAAGTCAACCCGGATTTTTATTCCCGTATACTGCAAAAACGTCAACTTGTTTTGGTCATATCCGGAGTTCTAGGAAGAACTACGAGTTGTAGAACCTATGTATCTGTAGCCCCGAGTTTTATATTTAATTTGGCGTTGGTTTCATCCTAATTAGAGTCACAGATCAAAAGTTATGACTAAAATACCACAGCCTATCCAGTTTAATACATATACATGAAGTCTTAACTTAGTCTTTGCTTGAGTCTAGTCACATAGTCTAGCCACATGGTCATGACACGAGTCTTAACATGTCACATGCACTCACTAGTCTTAGCACACACTTTGTATATGTCACCATGACCATGTCTTAGGTTCATGCATGAGTCGGTTTTTTCCGTCATTTGAGTTGGGGGTACATTCTATTCCTAATTTTTTTTTGTTCTCTCCATATATATCATCTTTCCATTCTCTACATGCTTTCTCCATATCACAACCTTCATTCTTCCTACCTTCTTCCATCTATGCATGTTGAATCGAGTTTGAGTCATGTGATTGATAAACAAAAAAATGAGGGTAATGGTGAAACAAATGCACAAGGCAAGGTTCTCACCAAGATTTCATGCTTTTTTTTTCAAACCCTTTCCCTATTAAGTCTAGCATAGACACGTTTTAATTCCCCTTAGATTTACTTTGTAAGACTTTTCTTTTTTCCCTTTAATAAAAATGAGCATTTATTTCCTTGCATATGATCATAGCATTGTAAAAAAAAAAAAAAAACATGTCTAATTAAGCACAAGGTATACCAATGATTTGAGGCACCTCTTGTAGCCATATCATACCTTTCACCCTTTTAAATATACAATCCTTTCTTGATACACAACTTTGAGCCTCATCTAACGATAGACCTTTCTTTTTTCAACCCATATCTACCTAAATTTGGGTTGGGATGGGATGGTGTGCAACTTATGCAATTTTCAATTTCAAAAAAAGCTTGAGTGACTTCAAAAGATTAAAATAGCAAAAAATAAGCAAAAAAAATAAAAATAAAAATAAATAAATAAAAGTGTACAAAAGGGTAAGTGTTCCAATGTCTTTGACATGAACATGTCTTTGATAAGAACACGTCTCGGATTGCGTCTCTTATCGATTGCTCAGTACCGTGCCTGAGAAACATGAATGCCAAGTGAGTTATAGACCGCATGATCGAGATTTCCCACACTTATTAAAAAAAAAAAAGAAAGAGCTCAAAAGTGAGAAACTTCAAGCATAATAATACAAAGATTCAAAAGCAAGGTTGCACACCTTGGGGGCTTATCGAGGGTCTTGAGCCTTTATCCCCTTCTTCTTCAACCTTTAGCCTAACCACGTTACAACCCTTCAAAAGACCTTTTTGAGGTATACACACACTTGTGTGAGGTTTGGCTAGAGCTACGTTCGTCCTGATTCCTAACGGATACGTAGGCAACCTCACATCGAGGTGCGGCCGTAATAAAAATGCATTCACATTCACATATCATGATCATATCAAGGGATCTCCTATGCTCATCCCTATCTACTTAGAGCTAGAATTGGGGGCTTGACCCTTTCATCATTAGCTTACCTAGCCTAAGAGTCACCATTATTTGACTCTTCTAAAAATAATATCTTTCCATACACTTAGCTTAGCCCTTGCGGGCTAACCTTAGTGTCACTTTCACACAACGCACAGATACATGACCAAATATACTTTCCCTTAGGAACCCTTTGTCATGAAATCTTAACATAACGCTGAAGCATGCCTTGTCATATCAACATCAATCATCATTGCATCACAAAGTATGAAGTACTTAGCCTCCGTGCCTAAGTTACCTAAATGCTTTCATTATTGAGTCAACTAGGATAGTCTAAGATGTTACAATCCTTGTACTGTGAGAGATAATGTTAATGAATTAAGCTCATTCAACATGCACCTTCAAAAACTTTGCTTCTTTCTGTTTTCGCGTCTTTCTTTATCGGAGAGAAAGTCAGTACCCTCCACAAAAATGACGGAAATTTTGTTTTTCTGGATTTCGAGTCATGTACATACCGAGCTTCATGAGTCAACACTATGCACACACGAGTCACACGAAGCGAGTCATCATTAAGTCAAGTTTATACCTTGAGTCACGACAAGTCATTGAGTCAACACTAAGTATTAGATCAACCCTAAAGAAAGATAAGCAAAGTCCTATAGTCAAAGATATAAATGCAGGTGCATCCCATCAAGAGAACATTCCCAGATTTTTTCGAAAAACCGCGAATATGACACAGGAGATTCCTCCAAGATAAGAGGAGTTACATAGATTAGTAAATTAGAGATGAAGAGCTTTAATTTACAAAGACTTGAGCGAATTTGGTTGAAAGGAAACGACCAAGCTCAAAGTTCGGAGCAAAACCAAGCAACGACGGCAGGAAGAGCAGAATAGGGAAGACCCGACTCCAGCGCCAGATGACAACATCTGTCGTCTAGCGACAGAGTTCAGCGCCTCGCGCTAGATCCCAGCTTCTGGCGACAGCCAATTCTTGGCACCAGCGATATTTCAGCAGCGACAGAGCTCGAAGCGTCTCAGAACGGTTATTTTAACCTCATACAGCAATTCCGGGTTCCTTGGTACGCCAGTTAGCCCCTATAAGCAAATTGACATGATTAGTAGTCGGCTTGATTACAATTGTAGTAAGTGATTGACCTGACAAAAAAATCATCTCACTTAGCTTAAGCGCCTAAAACACTGGCTCATTACAAGCACCAAGGCATTGGTTCAAAAGGAAGCGCATCACTTATACGACAATTTTTCCAAAATTGGATTGTCATCTCCAACTGACAATATTTCCAAGAGTGGATTGTCGCGCATTCTTCTTAAACGATAATTTTTTCGAGATTGGATTGTCATACACCCTGTTCCCTATGGCAAAATTTCCCAAAGGATTGTTGTAGGTCTCTATTCATCATAAATTTCGGCAAAGGTTCCTCAACGTGGATTGTCATTCATTTCAGTAAGTGGAAAAATTTTCCTGAAGTGGATTGTCGATCAACTCTTTTTTGCAAATGTTCCAAGAAGCGGATTGTCAATAGTGGCAATATTTTCCTAAAAGGATTGTCGCATAGCATTGGCAAATTTCCAAGGTGGATTGCTTTTAAGAGTTATATTCCAAGATGTGGATTGTCGATCGTAGCAAGATTCTTATGATAGATTGTTACGAAGCATTGGCAACTTTTCCCAAAAATTGGATTTTGGCAAATTTTCCGAGATACGGATTGTCGCTTGATCGTAGCAACATTTCCAAGGATGGATTGTTACGAAGCATTGACAACTTTCCCTAAATCGGATTGTCATACATCATACAAGAGTTGTGTTGGCAACTATTCCCAAAGAAAAGAGGATTGTCATCACCAAAAGCATCGACAGCAAAATTCAAGTAGCATTAAGGATCAACAAGCAGTGGTCTTTTCGAAGACTTTCACGGCGGAATTGGAGGCAGTTACAGGCGTAGCAGTCTTCAGGCGGTATTCTCTAGCTTGCAGAAGATCGTCAAAATAAACATCAGGATGGCGTTCCCTAGCTTACGGAAGGTTGTCACAACAGCAAATGCAACACAAATCGACTACTCCCAGATACGTGTGCTCGATGGTGCAAGATACGCGTTTCTTAACTCTCTTATCTATTTAACTAAAGCTAGTTTTGAAGGTATCGGCGTTACAAGAATGATTTTGGATCGCAGAACGTTCTGAATCATTCTCCGTCCTTATCGATACTTTTACTTTTGTTTTCCAAACTTGTGTTTCTCCAAACTCAGTCAAAGTGGGGGCTTCTGTAGACACCCATTTGTGTCTCCCCAAAACCAAACCCAGTGATGAGTACCTTTCACGTCAAATCATAATCGAATGAAGTGAAAGTGTGGAAAGTCTAGTGTTGCAGATAGTTTTTATTTCTTTTCTCTTTCTCTCTATTTTTGAAAACCTATTTTAAGAAAACAACCAATCCAATTTGTTTTGGTCCATGGAAAGGGTCCAATAATGGTGTAGTTCGGTCGGGTTTGAAAAGAGTTTTCCAACGATATATTATAAGCCCAATTCCGATGAATAATGAGGAAGTTGTGGCCAAATTACTAAACTGGGCCCGATTTGATATTTATATACGGCCCAATGATTTAGAGGAGGGCCTAATATTTATTTGTCATTCCTAATGCAATTAGAATTGATTATAGTCTTCTAGATTCTTCTAGAAGGTTCTTTTCATTCCTAATTTAATTAGCATTGATAAATTGACTTTAGTTGACTTTTTAGAGTTTTAATCAGAATAAAAGAAGTGTTTTTAAAGAAAATACGATTTTGCCCTTCTATACGGCTAAATTTTATCAAATTAAGAAAACGCGTGGAAACTGGTTCCTAGCGTCTGGCGCCAAGCTTGGCGTCTGGCGCTAGCCTTGGCGTCTAGCACTAATGTCTGGCGTCTAGAGCTAATTCGTTTTATTCTTTTCGAAACTCTGATTCGTTTTTTTATCCATCCGGCTGATTTTCTCTATAAATAGCCTCCTAAAACCTCCGTTTTTAATCATCAACAACGATAAACTCTCTAATTCTTCTCACCAACTCTCATCAAGAAATTATTGATTACTCTCTCTCACTTTTTTAAACCAACCCTTTTACAAACAAAATTCCGCATTCACAAGATTTAGACACACCTAGCCAAGTTCGAAGTTGCCTTCGCGCTAGACGTGAAAGGTTTGATTTCTGAGCGTTTGGTCCCAAATCTAGTCTAAACTTTCTTAATCTCTATTTCAATTATTTAATTTAATTGTTTTGTTTTATTATTTTCCTTGAAGTTACTAACGTGTGTATTTTGTTATTAGAAAGAGATACGAGGCATCCAAGTAAGTGCTTTAATGGTTTTATTGATATTATGATATAGAAATCATGTCTAGGTTATTATGATTCCTAGTGTCATGTTAAGGCATTTTGATCTTCCTAGTATCATGTTTAGGGTAATAACATAATTTTTAATATCAAATATGATAATTATGATTCCTGCGATGCTTCCTATTTTCTTTCTTAATATCATGTTAGTATCATGTTAGGGTTAAAGCTTTGATTTTTTATGTTTAGTGACATGCTAGGGTTTGTTATTAATCTTGTTAGTACCATGCCTAGGATCTTGCTATTATTATGATTTAACATGTTTATGATTATTATTATTATTATTATTATTATTATTATTATTATTATTATTATTATTATTATTATTATTATTATTATTATTATTATTATTATTATTATTATTATTATTATCTCAAAAACAAAAGTCATACAACCTATAAATTAGTGGGAAGCCGAGATACAATCTGGGCCCCCACTCCTCTAGCTATTGCAAATCCTACCCTAGTGAAGATATGAGCTGCAGCACCAGCCCCAATGTCTTGCGTCGTCGAGAACCTCTGAATCCGTTTCAGTAACGCAACAACCTCTTTCTCTAATTCCCCAAGCGAAGAAAAGGAGAAGGGAATGAAACCATATCCAATCGCCTGACATCGAGCTTCATACTTAACCCGCTTCCGATGAGCTGCATCAGCCACAACCCGCCCAAGAATGATGTCAGATAGCCCTAACTGTGTCAAAGGAGAAGACCCTGTCAAATCAACACAGACATCGCGACCACGATCCCATGAATAAAGTAACACATCCGCGGGTCTGAGGGCCTCGTCGTTCCCTCCGGCCAACCCAATGTCAACCTCTTTTCTCGCTGAAATCCCAGAACGATAGCAAACATCAACAAGGGTATCCCGAACAACATTATGACGATGTTTAATACCCACAATACCAGCACAAGACACTGCGTGATCACCGAAAATATCTCCAGCAAAAACCCTCGAACAAGCAGAGCACAACGTCGAGATAGAGAACAATGGAACACCCAACCGATAGGACAACACACAGCGATAAGTCTTGGCGTTCATCGTCTGACCCAACCCTGAAATAGGAACCGCCCGAAGCCAAGCAGAGGTGTGATCACCTTGCTGAGTAATACTGATTGTCGAGGAGTTAAAGAATAAGCAGATTCTGCAGAAGCGGTAACCTTTGTGAAATATATATCTGACCTATTATTATTATTATTATTATTATTATTATTATTATTATTATTATTATTATTATTATTATTATTATTATTATTATTATTATTATTATTATTATTATTATTATTATTATTATTATTATGTTGCTTGATGCTTATTTATTGTTATTGCTTGATCACACCTTTTATGCATGTTTAAAGGGAATTTGTACTTGTAATCATGCTTAATAAGATAATTAATAATCTTGTTTAGGTTAATTTGATTATAATTCAAGTGATCGCCAATAATAGTTTTTTTAAAGCATTAATATTCAACCAACATAGATTAAACTGGTTTAGTGTTAATCATATTGATTGCATGTTAGTCATAAAGCGCACATGAATACGATCAGAATAAAGTAGATGCCTATTATTAGGGTTGGTTCAATCTCTTTTAGGTTGGATTTGTACCTTCATCCCAGAACTACCAGTCATGGTTCCAGACCTATTGGAGTTGACGATCTCTTGGATCGTCAAGGGGTGTAACCTTCACCCTGTGAACGGTTTACAAGTTCCTAAAACTTGTTGGCGACTCTTTTGCTCTATATATCTTCTTTCCCTTTGGACACCACCGTAGTTTAGTGTATGATCACAGTGGGGTTCAAGTTTGGGGTAATGCTTGAAAAATTTTCTACATTACCCTTTTGAACAATGCAATGGTTGTAACTAGTTATTATGAATATATAATATGAATCAAGTTTATTATTATGAATATGATTGTTGTTTATTATCTTGCCACAATTTAGCGTTGTTGAGCCATTATGCATATGATTCATATTATCATCATGAGTACAATGTTTAAGCAATTCAGACATATGTGTCTCTAAGCATGTTAATGCAAATAAGGATGTTAACCATGCACTCTTAAACATATAAATGCAAACACTTTGGTAACACATATTTACAATTGTTGTATGTTGACAGAAATGGATTTGAAACCTTGTGTTATTGTGCATCATGGAGGGGAATGGGTTCTTAATGAGGACATGAGATATATGGGGGGAAGAGTTAGTATATTTAAAGATATTCCAGAATGTGTTGATGTTAAATATATTAAAGAAATAATTGATAGTTTGGGTCACATTGATATTGTTTAAGTTCACTTTTAAGACCCAAGGAAAGACTTCAAAAATGGCATTAGGTATTTGGGTTTTGATACTAAGAGCTGTGACCCTTTTCTTTCTTTGCTGTTAGAGTTTAGGGCCATTCATGTGTACGCAGTACATGAGATTGGTCAGTCAGTGCACATTGACAGCAACTTTGGGTTGGGTGGTGGGGGTGGATCTTTCATTGACTTGTTATCTGGTGGCCTGGAAAATATAGGGGAACCCTTTATTGATTATGATAGTGAGGGTTCAGATGAAGATGATATTGAATGTGTGGAAGCTAGGAATAGGATAAAGGAAGAAACAATAAAGCAGAAGTCTTATGATGATGAATTGGAAATGCTTAAAAGGGTAGAAGAGTCAAAGGGGAAGCACCCTAATAGGTACACTAGTGAATCAGAGGGGCTTACTGATGCAGAATCAGATGATGAATCTGATGATGATCAGGATTTTGACTATCTACTTGCACCAGAATGTAAGAAGACAAAGGTGAGCAGCATAGTGGGTAGTGATGCTTCTTTGGCAAATGATTCCAAGTTCTTTGTGGGGCAGTCTTTTGAGAATAGTGGGAACTTTAAGAAGGAAATTAGAGATTATGCCATTCAAATGGGTAGAGACATAGTGTTCTCTAGGAACTCACATGACAAAGTAGGAGAACACTGTAAGAATAGAGAAAAAGGTTGTGGTTGGAGGATATGGGGATCCTGGGAGAGAGGCAAAAGAAGCTTTTTAGAGAAAACTTTCACAGGTGGGTTAGGCTGCATATGTGGCCTCCCACCCTTTGGATTTGTTGCAGGTGGGTTAGGCTGTTCTGGTGCTGCTTCAGCCTTGCATGTTTTGGCAAAGTGGCTAAACCCACCACAGTTCTTGCATTGTTTCTTCATCTTTGGCTTCTTGCCCTCAGGTGCTGCAGAAGTGCCCTCCCCTGGTTCAAGCTTTCTCTTATTTGCCTTAGGTCTTCCTGGCTGCACTTTCAGCACAGGTGGCAAAGGCTGTCTGAGCTTGACCTTTTCCCAATTCTTAGGGCCAGGCATTGGCTGTATTGGGTTCTCATATGCAGCCAAGTATGTCACCCTATAGTAATGTGGGTGCACATACAACTCAGGATCATCCCTTTTGTCCATTATGCAAGCAAATGCATGGACACAAGGTATTCCTGTCAACTCCCATCTATAACAAGTGCATTTTCTCTCTTGTAGATCCACAATGCACTGATCATCCTTGTATTTCACCTCATAAATTTCATCCCTTGAAGCTGTAACCTCACATGTCCTGGCATACTTCTCCAACCCATCAAAGACTTTGTTGACAAATGGGGTTAGTAAACCTTCCCAAGACTTTGCTGCCTCCCATTTGTCATTACTCCTCTTCATCATATATCTTCTAAGCCATTCCATTTGAGTTACAATAGTCTTGTCTCTGGCATCTCTAATCACTGCATTAAATGTCTCACACATGTTGTTTAACAACATGTTAGACTTGCAGTTTGTAGAGAAAGCATGCCTTGACCAGTGCTGGGGGTCAATGTTTGACATCCACTGGTATGCTTCTTCATCCAAAAAATTGAAACTTTCCATAGCAACCTCAAACTCAAACTGATACAACCACACACATGACAACCATTCAACACAACATAGACACATGACATACAGTTTTCACAAAATAGAAACACATGCAATTATGTGCAAAATTAAATGTAGATAAATGGGCAAAATTCACTAGTATTTGGCCAAAAACCAAACTGATACAAGCTAAACACAAAATCACCTAGCATACATTATAGTTCACCATAAAACTGACATAAAAGACCTAAATAGAAGCTTACCAGAGTGCTTGCCCTAGCAGTAGCCCAGAACAATTCCTTGAAAGTTGCACCATGAAATTTCAGTTTGAAATTTGACCAAATATACCTCACACAAAATCTGAGCTCAGCTTTGGGGGCCACATCTGCAAATTCTTCTATGAGACCCTACACACAAGGCAAAACCAACAAGTTAGTGTCCAAGCTAAGTCAAATAAAGCAAAGTCAAGTAAACACAAACACAGCCCACTTACTTTCTATCTGTCAGACATAAAAGTCAAGCCATCTCCTTGGTCATACACACAAAGTGCCTTGAGCAAGCTCTCCAGAAACCAGCACCAGCTGTCCTTGTTCTCTATCTCTGCAGTTGCCCAAGCAATTGGGAAGATGGCATTATTGCCATCTTTTCCAATTGCAACCAAGATCTGCCCAGGGTATGCCCCTTTTAGATGGCACCCATCCACCCCAATTACTGGTCTGCAACCAGAAATGAATCCATCCCTAAGTGCAGCTAAGCACACAAACATCCTCATAAAAATTGGCCTTTCAATTTGACCAATATCATCCACCACCACATTACACTCACTCCCTGGGTTCCATTTCAGCAGTGCCTTCCCATAGTCCCAAACCTTTGAGTATTGCTCTGCTGAAAAGCCATATATTATAAGCTTTGCCCTGCTTCTAGCCAACCAAGCCTTGGAGTATGTAATTTTGATCCCCAAGTCATTCAAGGCCCTGTCCTGAATCTGTCTGATCTTCCATCTAGGGTTTCCCCTGAACTCCTCCAAGTACCTGTCAGCAAGGAACTCTGTTGTCACCTTGTTGTTCATTTTACTCCTAACACACCTATGCTTTAGCCTTAGTGTCTTAATTTTCCAAGCCTCTGATTTCACAAGCCTTGTTGCATAGAACTTGAACCTACACCTAACATCCTTAGTACATGTACACTTCATTATCCTACAACTGTTCTTGTTATACACACACTTGCATTTCCTTTTGCAATATGCTGTCAGCCTCTTTGAATCATTGTGAAGAAGGTAATACTCATACCTATTTTCAATTGCATGTTGTCTCAAATATTTTCTCACTGTTTTCACATCACTGAACCTTTGACCAACTACAAATTTGATAGCCCTATCAAAGTCTGTCTCAGGGTTAAACCAAGTAACACTACCCTGATCATCATCTGAATCACCTTCCACACTCTTTAGCTCATCAGAATCACAAGCTGCCTCCTCTTCAACCCTCACTTCAATTGACTGTAGATTTCTTTCTATGTCAAACCCTGTGTCCTCATCATCACTTTGATCCCCTCCTTCAGTAACTCCCCTCAAACTGACTTTCACCTCACTGTTAATATGGTCTAAATTTTTCTTCAACCACTCTTCATCATCATCAGAGTATAAGTCCTCCTCTCCCTCATCAACTTCTAACTCAAAATAACTCAACTCAGAATCAGAAGACTCTGTATCACCATCCTCATCAGTAAACACATCACTGTCATCCCTTAAGCTCCTCACTCTTTCTTTTATTTTTCTCACTAAATTAGCATGATTTCCAATCTCATCCCCAACCTTAGCCTTACCCTTATCTGCAGCAGTGAGTTTACCCTTCCCTTTATGTGTATTAGCAATCACGTTCTCTGCCCTAGGAAGCCTCTCCTCAGCCTCTCTGTCATGTAGAACAATGCCCTTTAACCTAGGGCTTCTCCTAAATGACTTTTCTTCAGTGGGCTTACTAAGTTCTGGGCTGGGTTTATATACTTTAGGCCCACCAAACCTCTTTTTCAGTTCCTTCCTTTGTGCAAGGGTTAGCTCATTCCCAGCTATACATTTGAGGGGTGTTTTGTTAGTCCCTTCAATTGGCTCATGACTGGTAACATACATCTCACATGCCCCCTCTTTGTTCACAGACTCTAGGAAACCATTCACCTCACCATCAACAAGCTCCCTTTTACCATTCACCCAAGACTTGCCCTTTTGTTTATACCAGCAACTAAACCCCCTAGGAACCTTCACATTCACATACACAAACCCATGTATAGCTGCTTGCCTCAAAAAGTGTACATCTATCTTATTTTTTTCCACTTTTCTCATCCAATAAACCCACCCACCATCTTAAGTTAACACCCTCCTATTTTTACCAACTAAAGAAGGTATAAAGGCACCCCCTACTGTAATTTTTAAGTCCATCGTGTCCATTCTGTAACAATACCAACAAAAGCACACACAACAATAACCAATTTCAGTAATCACAGTAAACAACAACAACCAATTCACCAATTACAGCAAGTAAAAGCAATTCACATTGACTGTGCACTAAATTAACAGTAAACAAGTAAATCTAATTAACTAATTATTTAACAAATGCACACTCTAATTCAGTCAAAGATTCGCATAATTAGGGTTTATAATAGTTTAATTCACATATTCCCAAAAAAAGCATACTTTACCCCAATTGACAACCATAAATCCAACGAAATGTACTAATAAAGGGTTTAAAGTACCTCTTGTAGTCAGGAATCTCGATTTCTATCAGCAAATTACCAAGCTTTTGGTCCCCTCACCCTGTGGAAGATGACAAGAGAAGCTGATGTGTTGCAATTTTGTGGTTCCAGCTCAATTTCAACCACCCAAATTGATCTAGGGTTTCAGTTTTTACAGAGAGAAAGAGAAAAATCAAAGGAGAGAGAAGCAGTTACAGTGAGAATCAAGAAAAATCAAAGGAGAGAGAGTCGAAAATTGATGAGGAAGTGCGAAATTTGGTGAGAAATTGATTATGGAAGGTGAGAAAAGGAGGAGAGAGAGGGAAATCGATTTTAAAAGAATTAAATTGGAGGGAAGTGACAGTTAGCTGGGCCCCACAAGCGTTTTCCGTCACCTGAGCTCAGATGAGGTGGTAAAACTGATGTTTAATTTTTTTATGAGGTGGTAAAGTAAATGTTTTTTTTTTGGAGGTGGTAAATTCGACAAAGTCATTATTTGAAGGTGGTAAAAATGAAAATTTCCTTAAAAAAATATAGGAAAAATTGCTCCCATTAATCTGAACTTTGTCTCGTCCGCCCAAATTAATCCGTACTTTCGATTATTATCTATCACTCCCAACTTTATGGGGTATTAATTTCTATTGCACCCAACAGGTCATCCAACCTGATGTAGCAGGTTACCGATACACGTGTCAGCCTATAATTGGCTATAAAAAACAAAAACCCACAAACCACCCATGCCTAACCCGAAAAACACCACACCCCCACCCCCATCCCACCGGAAAAATCTGCCCCATCCCCAAAAACCCCTCCCCCGCTGCCGGAAACCACCGCTCAGCCACCCCTTCCCTTCCCCCACCCTCAAAAACCCCTCCTCCACCCCCGAAAACCCCTCCCCAGCAGCCTAGCCACTTGTGAAAACCCCTCCCCACCCTCAAAAACCCCTCCCCAACCTGCGAAAGCCCATCCCCACCCTCAAAAACCCCTCCCCAGCAGCCCTGCCACAAAATCGGCCCTAAACCGCCGAAATCGAAGACAATCAAGCACGACATCGGCGACATTCTGCCACCAAATCGGCCACAAACGGTCAAAATCGGCCTATTTAGGATATTTAGCCCCAACATCGGCCATTTTTGGCCATCCGTGGTGGTGGTGTGGTGTGCGTCGGTGGTGTTTGTGTGGTGGTGGATGTGGGGCAGCTACTGGGTTGGTTTTAATTTTTAATTTTTTTTTAACTTTCTCTATTCTTCTCAACCAATTACATATTGACACGTGTGCAAAAAAAATAATTCTCAAATGTTTACCTGATTTACCGGTTGCAAGTCATTTGGGGGCGATAAAAATTAATACCCCCTAAAGTTGGGAGTGATAGATACAGAGTAATAATCCAAAGTACAGATTAATTTGGGCGGATGAGGCAAAGTTCAGATTAATGGGAGCAATTTTTCCAAAAATATAAGATATTATCTCCAAGATCTCGTAAATAATTTAATAGATATCTTGTTTACTACTCTACGACACTCTATATAAAGAGGGTTGTTTTTAGGGTTTAATGAGGCTAAGATGGAATAAGTCACAAAGACCCCATCTCCTCCCACTACCAAAAATTGTAGGTCCATAGTAATAAGTTGATAAGGCCCTGCACTACAAACAATAATATCAAAACCTTAGCCTTTTGGAGAGATAGGAATCATGAGATCTACGGGTGTAACCTAAAAATTGTCAATGAAATAATTGTTCCCGTATATTTTTCTACCTCTTTAATTATATAATGCAGGTTTGAATTTGTATGGTTAACACCTTTAGCTGTGTATTTGACAAAATAACCTTTGTTGGGTAGTTTCTTGTGATTGACTTAGAACAATGAGAAAGTTGCTTGATTTCCTTTTACTCTCCCGAATTTCCTCACAACCATTCATCCGTTTGACTACACTTCCATTTTCAATTTCCCAACACCGCTCAATCTGTTAGTCATTACGATACAAATAGAAAAATCACAATCCTATACGGTAGAAAGACTAAAAATTTCAAAAAAAAAATTGCACATGTTTCACCTTTTTTTTCTTTTCATTTACACATTATTGTTTTGAAATAACATGTAGTTTTGTAAAGAATGCAATCGAGATTTGGTTTGGTGTCTTTTTCAGCAAATTTAAATCTAAAGGCCTGTTCTGATTTACTGAACTGAGCTGATTTGAACTCATTGGAGCTGAACTGAAGTGAAATTAAGGTGAAGAGAATAGGCCCTAATTAAAGTGTTAATAAATTAGGAAAACTACATCTAACATGATTCAATGTATTTTTCTTTTTTATTTTTCAATTTTGCTATGACGGCGGTGTTAACTATATCAAAGTGATGAAATTGCCCAATTTTTTTTATTTTATTTTTATTTTTTAAATTTTTTTACAACTTAAACCTAACTATTACTGTAGACACCCATTTGTGTCTCCCCAAAACCAAACCCAGTGATGAATACCTTTCACGTCGAACCATAATCGAATGAGGTGAAAGTGTGAAAAGTCTAGTGTTGCGGTTAGTTTTTGTTAAAATTCTTTCTTTCTGTTTTTGAAAACCCACTCTATTTTATGAAAACGTCCATTCCAGTTTAGTTAGGTCCATGATAAGGGTCCAATAATGGTGTAGTTGGATGGGGCTTGAAAAGACCTTTCCAACGATATATTATAAGCCCAATTCCGATGGATAATGAGGAAGTTATGGCAAAAATACTAAACTGGGCCCAAACCGGATTTTACCTACGACCCAATGATCATGAGGAGGGTCCAAAGGTTTAATCCTATTCCTAAACTAATTAGGATTGATTAGAATCTTCTATAAGTTTCTAAAATATCTTAATTATCCTTTTTTTGAAAAGATAAGATTAAGGAATTTGGTTTAAATATAAACTTTCCTTTTTTATAAAACTTTCCTTAGTCCTAATTCTATTCGGATTTAAACATGTTCAAAGACAGTCAGATATTATTTTTGTACCTCATATTTTTATCCTAATTTTATATGGTTGGATATATCTTGAAATCATCTTTCCAATGATATATTATAATATTAAATCCGAGCTATCACGAAAAAGATATGAATAAGATATCAAACTCTATCCAAAACTGACACCGTCTCACTATTTCGTTCATATCTTTTATTCTACAACATATTTTAATCTGATTCTAATTGGGTTAGAAAGTAGACTTCAAGATCTTTCCAACGACATCTTATTCATCTTATTCCGATTCCTGGATCAAAAGATATGATAAAAACAAAATCCGCAAAAACTGCTGTCTACGAGTTTTATTTCGATTCGAATTTGGATTCTTTTCTTAATTCTTCGACCCTCTTTTTTTCCTATAAATAGAGGTCATATCTCCCCTTTTTCAATAACCAACTCTCATCAAGATTTTCTTGATTATTCTTTCTCTCTCTCTTTTCTAAACTAGTCTTTTCTCAAATAAATAATTCCGCATTCACAAGATTTAGAAACACCTAGCCATATTCGAAGTTGCCTTCGCCCTAGACGTGAAAGGTTTAATTTCTGAGGGTTTGGTCTCAAATCTCTATTTCAATTATTTAATTTGATTGTTTTGATTATTATTTTCCTTGAAGTTACTAACGTGTGTATTTTGTTATTAGAAAGAGGTACGAGGCATCCAAGTAAGTACTTTAATTGATTTTATAGATATTATGATGTAGATATCATGTCTATATTGTTATTATGATATTCCTAGTATCATGTCTAGGGTATTTTTTAATATTAAATATGATTGCTATGATGCCTTTTATTCTCTTCATAATATTTATTCATGTTAGTATCATGTTAGGGTTAAAGATTTGATTTTTATTGCTTAGTGACATGCTAGGGTTTGTTATTAATCTTGTTAGTATCATGCCTAGGATCTTGCTATTATTATTATGCTTTAATATTAACATGAATATGATTATGATTATAATTGTTATAATGATTATGAATATTATTTTTTTGATGATTATTTTATTTATGATAATTATTTCAATTAATATTAATATGATGATTATTTTCTTTTATGATTATTATCATGATTATTTCAATTATAATTTATTTTTATGATGATGATTATTTATTATGTTGCTTGATGATTTATTTATTTATTGCTTGATCACACCTTTTTATGCATGTTTAAAGGGAACTTGGTACTTGTAATCACGCTTAATAAGATATTAATAATCTTGTTTAGGGTTAATTGTGATTATAATTTCAAGTGATCGCCAATAATAGATTTGTTTGTGCATTAATGTTCAACCAACATAGATTAAACAGGTTTAGGGTTAATCCTATTGATTGTATGTTAATCAGAAAGCGCACATGAATACGAGCAGAATAAAGTAGAGGCCTATTATTAGGGCAGATTCAATCTCTTTTAGGTTGGATTTGTACCATCATCCCCGAACCCTTATTTGGTTCATGACCTTATGGAGTTGACGATCTCTTGGATCGTTAAGGGGTGTAAACTTCACCTCGTGAACGGTTTACAAGTTCCTTAAAAACTTGTTGGCGACTCTTTTGCTCTATCTTCTTCCCTTTTGGATGCCACCGTACTTTAGTGTATGATCACAGTGGGGTTCAAGCTAGTGGGATTTTAAAGGCTTGAAACTATTCCCCACAATTACAAACTACAAAAGATCAACAAAGACCTAAACGAGCTAAACTAGCTCTTACAAACCAACATAAACAAAAGAAAAAACAATTAAAAATATCTTGTTTGAATCAGTTGCTTGAAACCATAACTACTTTTCTTGGATCGTACTTATTTATATTTGTGATAAGAACTAGCACATCAGTTGAGTTTAGGGCGGAATAACTATTGCTGTTGACAACTAAACCACTTATAGGAAAAATATTTGGTAAAACGAGTGTTAAGGTCACACCGAGTGAGTAGAGGTCACAACTTCTGATTCGGTACCATAAATAGGTACTCTTTGTCCCTTCTCAAGAAGAGGGACAACAAATGACATGCTATGAACCCCCACACTTTGCATTTGGGGAGCCACATTCTGATAACTTGTTATTTGGTATGATTTTAGGCTGCTTTTGAACCTTGCTTTCATTATTATTCGGCATCAAAGTTCACAAATTCTCCTGTTTTCATGCAATTTGTGTACCAACCATGCTTCACAGGTTGTTTGTGCTTTTAATGTAATGTAGCGCATTTTAGCACCTTTTGGCACC
The DNA here is from genome assembly GCF_948465745.1 of Chenopodium album. Lineage (NCBI taxonomy): Eukaryota > Viridiplantae > Streptophyta > Magnoliopsida > Caryophyllales > Amaranthaceae > Chenopodium > Chenopodium album. The sequence continues at coordinate 65,699,436 of NC_137835.1, forward strand.
TATGAAGTCTATGGATTGATTGAGGATGAAAGGACAAGGAAAGAGGCAAGCACGAGTTGATGGAGCTATGAAAGAAGCATGAGAGAATGTCTTGGAGATAAATAAGAGCATTTGGAAGAGTTTAGGAAGGACTTTTACGAAACGTTCAACTTCAACAGACCGTAACTTTTATTATACTTGACATTTTGAGGTGATTTAAATTGGAGATTAAAGGTCATCTCAATAGCTTTTGAATGAGTGGTCACATGCCTTTTTTAATGAATAATGAACAACATATGACTATTTGCAGATTCTTGTGAAGTGCTAATGTGCTAGGCGCGGACACGCCTGTCTTGAGAAGAGGCCGCTCTTCTTGGCGCGGACGTGACCTTCCTTCGGAGAGGTCGTGCCTATATAATGCTTGTAGGGAATATTTCAATCATCCCACACTTGAGCCCCACTGTGATCATACACTTAAGTATGGGCATCCAAAGGGAAGGAAACTAGAGAAAAAGAGTCACCAACAAATTTTAGGAACTCGTAAACCGTTCATAGGGTGAAGGTTACAGCCCTTCTCGATCCATGAGATCACCACCTCCATAGTGGTTTGGAACCATGACTAGATATTTGGGGATAAAGGTACAAATCCAACCTAAAAGAGATTAAACCTGCCCTAAAAATAGGTCTCTACTTTATTCTTCTCATATTCATGTGCGCTTTCTGACTAACATACAATCAATATATTAATCCTAAACCTGTTTATCTATCTTAGTTGAATATTAATGCACAAACAAATCTATTATTGGCGATCACTTGAATTAAAATCACATTATCCTATATAAAATTAATAATTATCTTATTAAGCGTGATTTCAAGTAGAATTCCCTTTAAACTTGGAAGAGATGGTGTGATCAATAGATAATAATATATCAAGCAACATAATATTAATATTAGACACAACAATCATCATATCATCACAATAATATTCTTAATCTCATCAAAGCATAATAATATTAGCAAGATCCTAGGCATGATACTAACAAGATTAATAACAAATCCTACCATGTCACTAAACATTAAAGATCAAAGCTTTAGCCCTAACATGATACTAACATGATAGAAGAAATAGGAATCAACCTAAATATGATATTAGAAACATACATGATATTATAAATATTAGTTATTACCCTATAAATAATATTAGGAATCATAAATACATCCTAACATGATACTAAGATTTAAAATAATCTAAGCATGATTCCTAAAGAAATGTGACAATGAAATTACTTACTTTGTTGTCTCGTATCTCTTTCTATCAAAACAATACACATGTTAGTAACTTAGAGGAAAATATTAAATCAAATAATTAATTTAAATAATTAAAATAGGGATTTAGGACCAAACCCTCAGAAATTATCAACCTTTCACGTCTAGGGCGAAGGCAAATTCGATCTTGGCTAGGTGTTTAGAACTTGTTAATACGGTATTGTGTTTGTAAAAAGGCTAGGCTAAAAAGAGGGAGAAAGAACAAGCTATTGCTTAAGAGAGAAGTGAATAGAATTAGATGACTGTGAATGAATGAAAACAGGGAAATACGACCCTTTTCTTAATAAAAAAGGTCCCGAAACGATCAGAAAAAGATCGAATCCAATTCATAGTAAAATTGTTCCCATCGTGGCGCGACAGGGTCCATCGCGACGCGATGACTTTGTCGTTTCGTGATGGTTCACACGTTAACTCAAAGTCGTACAGAGTCCTTAATCTAATTAAATTCGAGTAATTAACGTTCGTACTTATCTTTTAAAATCAGATTTAATTCTTGTAAAAACACTTGTTTTATTCCAAATAAAATTATTAATTTTCTAAAAGATATAATTACCAATCCTAATCCCACTAGAATTCAAAATAACCTTCTATATTATTCTAGAAAATTAAAATCAATCCTAATGACTTTAGAAATATTAATTAATGGGCCCTCCACTCGATCATTGGGCCATATAAAATCATTTCAAGCCCAATTTAGTATTTTGGCCATAACTTCCTCATTATTCATCGGAATTGGACTTATAATATATCGTTGGAAAGCTTTTTTCGAGCCCAATCCAACTACACTATTATTGGACCCTCATCATGGGCCAAACTAAATTGGATTGGACATTTTCATAAATAAAGTACGAGAAGAAATATTTTCGAAAATAGAAAGAAGTATTTTTTAAAACGACCGCATCATAAGACTTTTCACATTTCACTTTGTTCGATAATTAAATGACGTAAAAGATATTCATCACTGGGTTTGATTTTTTGGGGAGACACAATAAGGTGTCTACAAAAGCCCCCACTTTGACTGAGTTTGGAGAAACCTAAGCTTTGAAAACAAAGTCAAAGTAGCAATAGGGATGGAGAATGATTTAGAGTGTTCTGTGATCCTAAATCATTCTTGTAACGACGATACCTGCAAACTAGCGTAAGTAAACAGAAAAAGAGTTAAGAAACACATATTTTGCACCGTCGGGTACACGTCTCTAGGGTAACAGATTTTTGTTGCTGTAATTTGTTGTGATGACCTCCACAGTGCCTCGGGAACATTATCGAAGACCGTTGCTTGTAGCTATTTTCAGGGTTGTGGCAATACCTCACCACGGCTATACCTCACCGCTATAGACAATCTCCTCTATACCTTGGGACATCGTCGAAGACCGCTGCTTGTAGCCATCTTCAGTTTTGTTGTTATTAAAATCTGATACATCACGAGCTTTTTTCTTGAATCAAGGTGACAACCTTCACAATCGTAGCGAACGTCGTCGAAGACTGCCTCATCACGAATCGTTCTTCTCAAATCTGGGTGAAAACTTCCACAATCATAGCGAACGTCGTCGAAAATCGACCATCTCGTGCTATCCTCTCAAATCAAGTGATAACCCCCACAATCTTAGCGAAAGCCGTCGAAGATCGCCAATCTCGTGCCATCTCCTCAAATCAAGTGAAAACCCCCACAATCTTAGCGAAAGTCGTCGAATTGAAGACCACCCATCTTGTGCTATCTTCTTGAATCAAGTGTCAACCCCCACAATCTTAGCGAAAGCCGTCGAAGACCGCCCATCTCGTGCTATCTTCTCGAATCAAAGCGAGAGACCCTTTTAATTTTAGAGCCTCATGCCAAAGACTTCTTTATCTTGAGTCTTCAAATTTTCTTGTTTTTTCTCCTAGAAGTAATTGACCTTTCCATCCTTGGAAAATTCATTTTAAGAACCATATATAAGACTCTTAAAGTCTTCAAATTGATTTGTAGAAATTTTCATCCTAGGAATTCTTTGTGATTATAATCAATCACTACTCAAATGTTCCAAATCTTGTTCAGTTAATTTTTTCAATTGATAATTTGATCGTCATCAGGCCGATCATCAATCAAATGTAATCGGGTCTATTACTAATCAAATATCTATCAATTTCTCAAATGCTTATCAAAAGGCTCAAATGGATTAGTCATAGACAAAACAATAATCTAAGTCGTGAGACCGTCAAAGACTAACGCGGGCGGATCAAAGCCATCGCGCAGCAACAGGTTTATCGCGTAGTGACAGGTCTGTTGTGATATGTCATAGTGTATTGCGTTGCTTCATGGTACATCGTGCTGCGTTGTGCTTGAATCCAAGTCAGAGCTTTTTTCTGCTCGTTCATTTGCACTTAATCAAATTGCCTCTTAGTGTACCTGTAGCTATATTTTGGGCTATAGGACTTTGCTCGTGTTTATAATTATCTTGGGGTTAACCCAAGGCTTAGCGTTATTCAACTCATTGTGTGAATTCGACTTAATGTATTTTGACATATACGACTTCAACATGACTCAAAGTGCAAGACTCTACTCGACACGACATGACTTAATGTACACGAATTGTGTGTGCATTGTATTATGATGTGCTTGACTCAAAATGCAAAAGAGCAAAAATTTTCCGTCATTTTGTGAAGGGTACTGTAGACACCCATTTGTGTCTCCCCAAAACCAAACCCAGTGATGAGTACCTTTCACGTCGAATCATAATTGAATGAAACGAAAGTGTGGAAAAGTCTACTGTTGCGGAAAGTTTTTATTTTCTTTTCTCTTCTCTCTGTTTTTGAAAACTTTATTTTAAGAAAATAGCCAATCCAGTTGGTTGGTCCATGATATTGGTCCAATAATGGTGTAGTTGGATGGGGCTTGCAAAGACCTTTCCAACGATATATTATAAGCCCAATTCCGATGAATATTGAGGAAATTATGGCCAAATTACCAAACTGGGCCCGGTTTGAGCTTTATGTACGGCCCAATGATCTTGGGGAGGGCCTAATATGATTTATCATTCTTAATGCAATTAGTAATGGTTTTAGTCTTTTAGAATCTTCTAGAAGGTTCTTTTCATTCCTAATTCAATTAGCATTGATAAGTTGACTTTGTTGACTTTTCAGAGTTTTAATCAAAATCAGATAGCATTTTCGAAGAAATTATATTATTTTATCCTCCAGTACGGTAAACTTATCGGATTTTCGAAAACGCGTTAAAATCAAGCTTGGCGTCCAACCCCAGGCCTTGGCGCCTGGAACCAGGCCTGGCGCTAAGGCTGGTGCCTGGCGCCAGCTAGCCAGGGTTGGCGCCAACTCTGTTTCTTGAGCGTCAGACTCTGTTTTGTTAATTTATCTTTTTTGGCTGATTTTCTCTATAAATATCGTATTAAAAACTCCGTTTTCAATCACCAATTATCATCATCTACATTCATTCATTCACCAATTGAATCATTCATCTCTCTTAAACATTCAATTCTTTCTTACTTTGCTTTTTTAATACAAAATTCCGCATTCACAAGATCTAGAAACACCTAGCTATATTCGAAGTTGCCTTCGCCCTAGACGAAAGGTTTTAATTTCTGAGGGTTTGGTCCCAAATCTCTCTTTCAATTATTTAATTTAATTGTTTTGATTATTATTTTCCTTGAAGTTACTAACGTGTGTATTTTGTTATTAGAAAGAGGTACGAGGCATCAAAGTAAGTACTTTAATTGATTAATTGATGTTATTATGTAGAAATCATGCTTAGGTTGTTATTATGATAATCCTAGTATCATGTTTAGGGAAAAGGTTATAATATCAAATATGTTTATTATGATTCCTGCGATGCTTCCTATGTTCTTCCTAATATTTATGATTGTTAGTATCATGTTAGGGCTAAAGATTTGATTTTTAATGCTTAGTGACATGCTATGGTTTGTTATTAATCTTGTTAGTATCATGCCTAAGATCTTGCTATTTTTATTATGCTTTAATATTAACATGAACATGATTATAATTATTATAATTGATGATTATGAATATTATTATTATCTTGATGATGATTATAATTTTATTGTTATGATATTGATTATTTATTATGTTGCTTGACATTATTTATTGCTTGATTGCCTTTTATGCATGTTTAAAGGGAATTGCTATTTATAATCACGCTTAATGAGATAATTAATAATCTTGTTAGGTTTAATATGATTATAATTCAAGTGATCGCCAATAATAGTTTATTTGTGAATTTATATTCAACCAACATAGATAAACAGGTTTAGGGTTAATCCTATTGATTGTATGTTAATTATAAAGCGCACATGAATACGATCAGAATAAAGTAGAGGCCTATTATTAGGGCAGGTTCAATCTCTTTTAGGTTGGATTTGTACCTTCATCCCCGAACCCTTATTTGGTTCTAGACCTTAAGGAGTTGACGATCTCTTGGATCGTTAAGGGGTGTAACCTTCACCTCGTGAACGGTTTACAAGTTCCTTAAAAAACTTGTTGGCGACTCTTTTGCTCTATCTTCTTCCCTTTTGGACGCCACCGTACTTTAGTGTATGATCACAGTGGGGTTCAAGCTAGTGGGATTTTAAAGGCTTGAAATTATTCCCTACACCCGACTTTCTCTCGAAAAAGAAAGACGCAAAAAGGAAGAAGTGAAGTGTATTTGATGGTGTATGTTGAATGAGTTTATTAAAATGTATGCATTAACGAACGTTGTATCTCATGGTTCAAGGATTATTACATCCTAAACTATCCTAGTTGATGACTTGATGATGAAAGTATTTGGATAACTAGGCACGGAGGCTAAGCTCTTCATACTTTGTAATTCAATAAGTGATCTCGATATGACAATGCATGCTACAACATTGTGTTAAGATTTCATGACAAAGGGTTCCTAAATGAAAGTTTATTTGGTCATGTATCTGTGATGTGTGTGAAAGTGACACTAAAGTTAGGCCACAAGGGATAAGTGCGTGAAAAAGATATTTTGAGAAGAGTCAAATAATGGTGACTCTTAGGCTAGGTAAGGTAATGATCGATGTGGTGATCAAGCCCCGAAGTCTAGCTCTAAGTGGATAGGGATGAACTTTGGAGATCCCTTGATATGATCATGTATGAATGTATATGTGAATGAATGCATTTTTATTACGGCCGCACCCCAATGTGAGGTTACCTACGTATCCGTTAGGAATCAGGCCGAACGTAGCTCTAGCCGAACCTTGCACAAGTGTGTTTATACCTCAAAGAGGTTTTTTAAGGGTTGTCACGTGGTTAGGATCCCTTTTGCACACTTTTATTGTGCTATTTTTTGCTTTTTTTTTTTTTTGAAAAATCACTCAGGCTTTTTGGCTTTATAAGTTGCATACCATCCCGTCCCAAGGTTAAGTAGATATAGGTGGAAAGAAGAAAGGTATATTGTTAGACAAGGCTCAAAGTGGTTTATCAAGAAAGGATGTATTTTTGAAGGGTAAAAGTTCATATTGATATGGCTACAAGGGTTGCCTCAAATCATTAGTATACCTTGTGCTTAGTCCGGCTTTTTTTTTTTTTAATTTTTTTTTTCAATGCAATGAGCATATGCAAGGAAAGAAATGCTCATTTTATTAAGAGGGAAAAAGAAAAAATCTACAACATCAATTTAAGGAAAACAAAAAGTGTCTATGCTAGACTTATTAGGGAAAGGAGGAATAAAAAAGAAAAAGAGGTCATGACATCTTGTCGTTGAAGCCCGCCTTGTGTCTTGTGCTTTATCATCACTTGGTCTTCTTACCAGCTGGAGATATGGGAAGCTTGCTATTATCAATCAAATATTGGATGGCCTCTTTTAACTTCCAACTGCTCTCAGTAGTATGACCCCTACCTTGATGGTACTTGCAGTGTGTGTCTGGGTTCCAATTAGGCAACCTCTTTTCAAGTGCGGGATCTTGAATAAGTCCAATGGGAGTAATGAGTCCCTTAGCATGGAGTCGATCTTAAGCAGTATCATAGCTCATCCCAATAGGGGTGAACTCTTTCCTTAGTTGCTTTTGGGTCCTTGATTATCCATGGCTAAGACTTCATTGAGGTCAAAGGTACTAACATTGTTACTAGAGTAGGTGTTTTCAGAAGAAGAAGAATTGTCGTTCTTATTTCCTTTCCAGCCACTGTTGTTACTATTGTTAGTAGCTTTTTGTTTTGCAAGGTCGTCTTCGATTTCAATACCTATTTCATAGACAGTCTTGAAAGTATTCAAGTTGTGTTGGTATTTCAAATGCTTTGAATACTTCTCTTGGAGGTTCTTGATGAACATCCTTACAGATTCTTTTTTAGTAGGGACTTCAACCATCTTAGTAAAAGTCTCCCTCCACTCTTCTTGAAGAAAGAAGTAAATCCTTCGTTCTCCTTTTGATTCATCATTTCAAGTTCTCTATGGTCAGTTTCTACCTAAACGTTGCACTTGTATCTATCTCTGAAAGCGTTTATTATGGCATCCCAAGAAGAGGTCTTCTCTTTTTCAAAGGAAAAGAACCATTTTTGACAAACGGTTTCTAAAGATAATGAAAACAGTGAATAGAAAAATTTCTTATAAATCCCTTTAATATTCATTATTGTTTCAAAAGCTCTGAAGTGGAAGTAAGGATTGTTAGTTGGCTTGAATTTAGGGATGTCGTTGGCATTGAATTTCTATGGAAGAAGTTTTTTGTCAACCGAGACCCCTTGTGAGCTAATCCCCTGGAACTTGTAATCATTGGAGAGCTTGCTCAAGCTTTCTTCCATTCGTTCGATCCATCTGTTGTTGTTTCGCAGGGTCATTGACTTGAAGAGCAATAGTCGTCATCATCTCAGTTAATTAAACTAGCAAGGTTTTGCGTAAGTTCATTGACTTCTTCATAAGACGCCATTTTCTGCTTAGCTTTTCTCTCTTGTTGAATCGGTTTATTAAAGTGCAATACTTGGAAGAAAGCGTTATCTTTGATTAGTTGCCCTTCCCTTCCTGATCAAGTGTTGTGGAAAGGGAAGTTAGGGATACTTTTTGTTAATTATTTGACTCAAACTCTATTCAACATGCAATAGATGGGAAAAGATCATGGAGTATGAGGGGAGTGGTATGCATGGAAAAATCATGTACGTAGAGAGTAGAAAGATGATGTAGATGGAGAGATATGGAAAAATTAGGAGTAGAGTGGACGCCCAACTCAAATGACGAAAAGAGCGACTCATGCATGAACCTAAGATATGGTCATGGTGTGAAAAGAGTATCTACAAAGTGTGTGAATACTTGTGACTTGTGAGTGAAAATGATATACTTTGACACTTGTGTAAGACCATGGGACTATGTTCCTAGACTCAAACAAAGAATAATTACAGCTTCTACCGTTATTAAAAAGGTTATTTAGACTCAGCGTGAAGACTCGAGCAGAAAAATGGACCGTCGTCGCCGAAGCAACGGCACCGTCGCGAAACATTAGAGGCCATCACAGCGTGATAAGATTATCGCGTCGCGATGGACACCATCGTGTCGCGCCAAAGTGTAGGGAATATTTCAAGCATCCCACACTTGAGCCCCACTGTGATCATACACTTAAGTATGGTGGCGTCCAAAGGGAAGGAAGATTGAACTTGCCCTAAAAATAGGCCTCTACTTTATTCTTCTCGTATTCATGTGCGCTTTCTGACTAACATGCAATCAAAAGGTTAACCCTAAACATGTTTATTTATGTTGGTTGAATATTAATGCACAAACAAAACTATTATTGGCGATCACTTGAATTATAAGCATATAAGCCTAAACAAGATTATTAATTATCTTATTAAGCGTGATTACAAGTGAAAATTCCCTTTAAACATGCATAAAAGGCGTGATCAAGAAATAACAATAATAATTAAGCAACATAACAACAATAATCATAATCATAATCAGGTAAATAATAAAGCATAAGAATAATAGCAAGATCCTAGGCATGATACTAACAAGATTAATAACAAACCCTAGCATGTCACTAGACAATTGTAGACACCCATTAGTGTCTCCCCAAAACTAAACCCAGTGATGAGTACCTTTCGTGTCGAATCATAATCGAATGAAGTGAAAGTTTGGAAAGTATAATGTTGTGGTTAGTTTTTATTAAAAATCTTTCTTTAAACATGCATAAATGGCATGATCCAACTACACCATTATTGGACCCTTGTTATGGACCAAATTAAACTGGATTGACTATTTTTCATAAAATAGAGTAGATTTTCGAAATCAGAAAGAAAGATTTTTTTTTTTATAAAAACTAACCACAACATTGTACTTTCCACATTATACTTTCAACAACATTATACATGCAACAATTAAAGCAAGCATCGGTCTTCGTAATGTATCCAAACTCTTAATTTCTTGCAACTTATTTTGATGTTTTAGGGTTTTGTTGGCTTTTGAGTTGATTGGTTGTAAGTTGCTTAGGTTTGTTTGATGTTAGGGTCAAGGATGAGTATTTTGATATTGAGGTTGAATACTAGACTGTGAAGATGTTGAATGCCGCTAGAACTATTGGGTGCGGACTGTTGCACCCAATAGTTTGTGAACTATTTTAGGCTCATGTAATTTGAATATAATTTTTAGGGGTGTGTAGGTTATTTAGAGCTGAGAAAATCTATACGGTTTTATTTAGAAGTAAGGTAATTTGTAATGATTCTTAGAGGTGAGCTAACTATTTAGAGGTGAGATAATTGTATATGACATTTGAGGGGTGAGAGAACTATGTAAAAGTATGTAATTATGTATGAATTTTAGGGACCAACAAAGTCTTTAGGGATAAGCAAATACTTTAGAGGTGAGGTATTTGTATATGCATGATTTTTAAGGGTGAGGAGGAAATTACTTAGTGAAGAGCAAATTCTATAGGGGCGGGTAAAGTATTTAGGGGTGAGTAAATTATTTTGCGATGAGTTTATTTGTATATGATCTATAGGGGTGAAAAAATTGTTTTCGGATGAGCGACTATTTAAAGGAGAGCAATTTATTTAATTGTGAGGTAATAATATATTATTTTTAGGAGTAAACAAATTATTTAGTGATGAACAAACTATTTAGGGATGAGCAATTTACCCTACTATAAACCATGCAAAATTTACCTACACTCGTTCATCTAAAAAGATATTTAGCAAAAATAAATACAATATGTAAAGTAACCGTATGCAGTGGCGGACCTAGAAATTTGACAAGGGGGGGGACAATTTCGATAATTCAACTAACATCAACCTATTTAAAAAAAATAGGTACACAATACAAGTAATTTGGGTTTGGTTGGAAAATAAGAATAAGAGAGTAGTCGAGTGGTATGGTTGAAATAAAACACCCCCCCAAAAAAAGGAGTGATGTTACAAGGGGGATTCAAATGTCATATTATCTTGTGATGTTAATTTCTTAGCAAACATTTGACGAAGATGCTCGCTGCAGTCCGTGACTCGTGGTCGCGTGGGTGGTGGTTCGTGCCTCGTGGTTGGGAAATAGGAATAAGGGAGTAGTCGAGTGGTTTGGTTGAAATAATTTTTTTTTATTTTTTTATTTTTACCACCTCTAAAAAACAACTTAATTGCTTTTACCACCTCCATAAAAAAAAGTTTTATTTTATCACCACATAAAAAAAAATGAAAATTGACTTTTATCACCAATCACCGCCAACTAACGGATTATGTCCATAAATTCGTTAGTGGAGCCTATCATGTCCATGTGTCACCATATTATTGGGTAATAAAATAAATAAATTAACAAATAAAAAAACAAAACCCAATAATATGGTTACACGTGGACATGGTACGCCCCTAAATCCGTTAGTTAGAGGTGATTGGTGGTAAAAGCCAATTTTTTTTTTATGTGGTCGTAAAATAAAACTTTTTTATGGAGGTGGTAATACCAAATTTTTCGTTTTTTGCGGGTGGTAAAAGTCAAAATAACTTAAAATAAAACACTCAAAAAAAATTAAAAAAAATGAATGATGTTATAAAGGGGATTCGAACCCTGATCTAGGTAATTCTGAAATTGGGCCCCTTGACATATTATTTTTAGCCCACAACCAACTTAGCTAAGGCAAACTTCTTGTTTATTTTTACACTCAATTTTATATAACTATTTTTCCAGTTTTATTTTTTTTCCTAAATTTTTTTTTCCTCTATTTTTTTTTTCCCCGAAAGTGGGGGGACAATGGTCCTCCCTTGTTCCTTCATGGGTCCGCCCCTGACCGTATGCATTATAGGTGTATTAGTAGTAAAAACACATAAACTTCAAATCGATTAATCCAAATAGAGTACCAGCGATCCACATCATACCGAGCAAATGAAATTATTACTTCCTCCGTTCTTTTATTATTGCACCATAAGGGTTTGGCACAAATTTTTTGATAGTGAAAAAAGGATGAGAGAAAGGTAGAAATACCAAGTTGCCCATGTGATTGTATGCACAAAATAAAAGTAAGGGTTGAAAAGCAAGGGTATATTAGGTATTTATAGTGTGAACACATAAATTTCTTTTCCTAAAATGGATATGGTGCAATAAATGTGAAACTTCTTTAAAAGGTAAGTGGTGCAATATTAAAAAAACGGAGGAAGTATAATTTATAAAAAAGAACCTTGCGCCATTTGGATTAACTGTGGTTTTGTGCAATTAAGCAGACTAAGGGTTTGTTCATAGTTATTGAAATGAGCTGAACTAAACTTATTGGAGCTTAACTGAACTAAACTAACTGAACTCAGTTGAGCTGAAATGAATATTTTATGAGAGAGGGAAATTAGGAGTTGAACTAAACTGAACTGACTGGAGTTGAATTGAACCGGACTGATTAGAGCCGAACTGAACTGAAATTAAGTAAATGTGAATAGACCCTAAGTGGTGAATATATTAACATATACTTTCCCTGTTTTTATATTTGTTGTTTTTATAATAATTCCATTGTTCAATTTGTTTTTCTGATTAAATTATCTAGTGGTAGTGCTTACCACTATTATATTTTTCAAACATTTATTTTGATACTTATGTTTTTTCTGATAAACAAAATGTTTTTTTTTTTTTTTTTTTTTTTTTTTGGTGTTTCACCTAATTCATCCTTTAGGCTAATTCGGATTTTGGGATCAGTTCTGAGTGGTTAATATTATTTTATCAATTTATGGATACAATTAAAAACAACAAATTTTTTATTGATGTCATACTCTAATTACATAATTTGATAACTTCACAAGCCCGGAATTGTGCTCTTTTAGGCTCTTAATATTGATTTTGTTGGAAAATGTTGAGCCAAAATTGGCAAAAGGTTAGAAATTGCATTCTCACAATCTCACTCGTTCAAATTCAATGACTATGTTCATATTTAGTGGAATATAATTGTACATCACATTTATTATATATCCAATAATAAACAAAGAAGTAGAGAAAGTGATGATTATGGATGTCACTATAGAACTCCACTATTCACTTTATTAAACACATGTTAAGTCAAGTAATGAAATACCATACGACTAATTTATTACTAAATTGATGCTACTAATTTTAGGAACCATTATGAATCATAATTAAATAAATAGTTGTCGAAGCATGTTGCTTGTCATTGTCAAAAACAAACTAACTGTTAAGAATCTTCTTTCCATCGTGCACTTTTTAACACAATTCTTAAAACAACGTGTTTTTTCTTAAATAACTTATGCCTCGGTTGTTTATTTATTTTCAGGTATTATGTTTTAATAGTACTAGATTTAAGCATGTTTTGTTAAGTCCTTTTAAAGCAAAAGTCAAAGACAATTCTTTACTTATGCAGCTCTGAATTTAGTAAGTAAACTGATCAATTTTATCATATATATATATATATATATATATATATATATATATATATATATATATATATATATATAGGGTCGGGATCCGGTGAGAACCACCCTTTATGTGAGAACCCACACCTTATGTGAGGACAAATCTCAGCAGCTAGATTAGATGAAATCCAACCGCTGAGATTATAAACCTGCCTAACAAACTAACCTTCAGCCTCTACTTTATCTCTCTCCTCTATTCTGTCTGCAAATCAAAGCTCATCAATGGCGATTTACTTATCAATGGCGATTCACTGAGTATGCTCTTCTTTCGGCAAATTTCAACGGTTTCTTTCTGCAAATTTCAACGGTTTCTTTTTGCAAATTTCAACGGTCGCAATTTCATCCATCATTGAGGTTTGCTCGTACTTTTAATTTTGAATTGCATGTTAATCTGAATGTTCAAAATATTTTGATTTTACATCTCTGAAAATTTTGGAATTGCATGTTATTAATTTTCGAATTGAATTACATGTTAATTTCGAATTACATTAATCGAATTGAATGTTTAATTGCATCAATTATTTGATTGAATTGAATTAATTATTTAGGTTTGATTAATTCGATAGAGATTTTAATAATATCAGATTAAACTTGATAGTGATTGTAATGACGTCATATTAAACTTATGATAAAAAATGTTCTGAAATTTCCAATTGAATGCTCTTATTATGTTGTTAGTAGGTTTTTATTTTCAATTGAATGCTGTTATTATGTTCTTATTTTCAATCAAATTTAAAATGAGCAAATAAATTAAAATGAGCAAACCTAAATATGTATAATAGAACATTTAAAATGAGGTAACTACAATTAAAATGAGCAAATATTAATGACATTCATAAGTAATTCAAGGATCTATAAGTACTCAGTGTTTCGGGTAAAAACACTAAGTATACAGAATTGTGTATGTATGTGTGTGTGTGTTTGTGAGTGTGTGTGAGTGTGAGTGAGTGTAACAATGTGTCTGTGTGTGAGTGTGAGTGTGAGTGAGTGTAAGAGTTTATGTATGTGGGCATTGAATTGCATGTTCATTTGACAAATGAGCAAACCTATCCCCCCATGCCCCTCCTCTTTCTGCTTGCAATTCTGATTTCAGAAACTGATTTCACTTCTAATTATAGATTCTGAAATTATTGTGTGTGTGTGTGTGTGTGTGTGTGTGTGTGTGTGTGTGTGTGTGTGTGTAAGTGTGTATCTATGTCTGTGTGTGTGTAAGTTTGTTTAAGAATCTTATTTCAGTTCTAATTATTAAGAGTGTGTGTGTGTGTGTGTGTGTTTAAGTGTGTTTAAGGAGGTGCATATTCACAAATGATGAGCAACAACGAACAAGTTGAGAGTCAATCAAGTACCATCACAAATGTGCCAACTACTCCTACAATAGTAGTTTATCCTAAAGTAGCACCTTTGATCACTCCGAGAGGAACAAAACAATGGCATCTAATATGCCCCAATGAGTTGAAACCAGCTATAGGGACGAAGTTTAATAATCTTAAAGAGGGCCTTGAATTTGATAAAGGCTATGCATTTGCTTCTGGTTTCAATACGAGGAAGTCTACAACTAAAAGACAAAGAAGAAGCAAAGAATTGAAATATCAGTATATCTTGTGCAATAAGGAAGGATACAAAGAGAAAAGAAAGACTACTGTAGAAAAAGATTTAAATAACAAGGAAGGGGAAAACAATGAAGAAAAAGCTTCAATCAAAAGGAAGAGACTCGTTACTCGTGTTGGGTGCAAGGCACATATTGTTCTAAAGCATTGTGATGATAACCCATTCATAGTGACAAAATTTCATGAGGGACATACTCATGCACTTTATACACCTAGCTGCAATCTATTCCAAAAAGAAGGAAGGAAAATGAACATTTTACACAAAAAAATAATTGTGAATAATTCTAAGGTAACACTTTCAAATTCTCTTATATTTCATGAATTCTATGTATGTTCTAACAAAAGTTGTTTGCTCATTTGACAAATGAGCAAATAATTTTTTGCTCATTTGCCAAATGAGCATTGAATTGTTTCATGAATTCTCTTATGTTTCAAATTCTCTTATGTTTCATGGATTCTCTGTATGTTCTAATAAAAGTTGTTTGCTCATTTGACAAATGGGCAAATAATTTTTTTTCTCATTTGACAAATGAGCATTGAATTGTTTGCTCATTTTAAAAATGAGCATTGAATTATTTGCTCATGTGACAAACTGTTTTGTTATTTAAATAGGTGAATATTGGTCCCATTACAACTTTTCGAATGATGAAGGAAATTGTTGGAGGATATGAAAACATTGGTGCATCTAAGGAAGATTTCAAAAAACTTCATAGAGATTTAAAAGCATACATTCAAGGAAGCGATGCTCAAATGTTCGTGGATAACTTTACTAACAAAAAGCTAATGTGGAGCGCTTTTTTCTTTGATTTTGAGATGGATGAAGATTATTGCCTTTGTAGAGCATTGTGGGCAGACCCCCTTTGTAAAAAGATTTATGCTCTATTTGGTGATATGGTATCCTTTGATACCACATACCAAACCAATAGATAATAAATTTATGTGTTATTACTAGCTATGGCTTAAATTAATGACTTTGTTTTAAATAAAATTAGTTTAATTGCTCATTACTTCTATGTGAAAATTGAATATCCCCATAAGTCTAATATTCTTTGATAAGAGTATGTATATGGGGCTATGGGCATTGAATTGCATGTTCATTTGACAAATGAGCATTGAATTATTTGCTCATTTGACAAATGAGCATTGAATTGTTTGCTCATTTCACAAATGAGCATTGAGTTATTTGCTCATATGACAAATGAGCATTCAATTATTTTCACATTTGACAAAAGAGCAAAGAATTGTTTGCTTATTTCACAAATAAGCATTAACTTATTTGCTCATTTGACAAATGAGCAATCGATTATTTGATAATTTTTCAAATGAGTATTAAATTATTTGGTCATTTAAACTTTATTTTGTATGTGTAAACAGGTACAACATGGTGTTTACTCCATTTACAGGGGTTGACCATCATAAGAATTGCATTAATTTTGCTGCTGGTTTTATAGAAAAGGAAGATATCGTGTCATTTGAATGGCTGTTCAAATCATTCCTCAAGGCAATGGGTGAAAATGAACCTAATTGTATGATCACAGATCAGGATCCAGCAATGAAAATTGCTGTTAGAAGTGTGTTTAAGAAGAATGAACATCGGTTCTGTATGTGGCACATAATGCAAAAGTTACCAGATAAGGTGGAGAAATCAATCATGCAAGAAGAAACTGGTTTCCTAAAAAAATTATGTGCTTGCGTTTGGCACCTTGAAATTGAACCCGCTGAGTTTGAAGAAAGGTGGAACAAGGTGATGATTGAATACCACTTGGAACAACATGAGTGGTTAGGTTATATGTACAAGATAAGAGACAAGTGGATTCCGGCCTATTTTAGAGATGTGTTCCTTGGAGGAATAATGCGTACAACATCAAGATCCGAAAGTGAAAATAACTTTTTCTGCTCCTTTATCAATCCTCATGTGTGACTTGTTGAGTTTTACTTGAGATATGAAGCTGCAATTGATTCCCAGAGACACACTCAAGGTCAGAATGATAATGATTCAAAGCACAAATATCCTGAGTGCAAAACACCACTAGGGATAGAAAAGCATGCCTCACATTTATATACTAACTCTGTCTTTTATGAATTTCAATACGAGGTTGAAATTGCTTGTTTTTCTTGTGGTGTTGATGAATTGAAGAAAGAAAATGAATTGGAAGTTGCAACAGTAAGTGGAGGAAATCAGACTAGAACATTTGATGTTGTGTTTAATCCAACTAACTATGACACCACATGTTCTTGCAAGCTATTTTATAGGCAAGGAATTCCATGAAGACATATGATTTGGGTTTGGAAAGCAAAAAGGTTTGAAACCATTCCTGAGCAGTATATGCTACACAGGTGGACTACTATGGCATTAAAGAAACCAATTTTTGACTTGGGAGGAAACCTGTTGGAGCAATGTGCTAATATAATAGACAAGAAAAAAATTGTTAAATGATTTATGGTCAGAGATACACACTTGTGTAAGTTTGGCAGAAGGAAAAGATGAAGATATTCAAGACCTTGTGAAAAATCTTCAAGGAATAAGAAAGGATTTGGAAGCAAAGAGAATTGCAAGAAATAATGAAACAACAGCTGGAAGTGCAAATAACAAAGAGCAAGACATTGATCTATTGATTGGAGCTAGTGTGCCAACTGAAATAATTGTCAAACCTCCAAAAGTTTAAAAGAATAAAGGGACTAGAGTTCAGATATCAAATGAAGAGACTTCAAAAAAGAAAGCGACTGAGATTGATAATGTCAAATGTTGAAACAAGAGGTAGAAGTGCAAAAAGGCATAAGGGGGAAAAAGAAAAGGCTGTAGAACAAAACTAAAAAAAGAAGAGATTATGTAGAGGTTGTGGTGAATTGAGTCATCATGATATTAGAAATTGTCCAAAAAAAGTGTAATGGTACTTTTATATACATATAAGATTTTGTTGAATTTTTATATTTAATAATATATCATTAATTTTGTACTAATCATAGTTTAATGCTTTGCAAATATTGTTGAATTGAAAATAGAACATATTAAAATGAGTGACTAAATATTTGTTCATTTCTCAAATGAGCAATAATTCCTTGCTCATTTATCAAATGAGCAAATAGTTAACTACTCATTTTGTCAAATGAGCAAATAATTATTTATATGAACTTGGAATAATTGCACTCCTGTTTCATCTCCCAGTCCAAAATTAGCTCTCCTCAGGTCAAATGAGCAAACATATCTTTTCTCAATCATCAAATGAGCAAGTAATTCCTTGCTTATTTAGCAAATAATCAAAAAGGTAAATGCTCATTTCTTAAATGAGCAAAAATAGTTGTTCATTTGTGAAATGAGCAAACAATTCTTTACTCATTTATCAAATGAGCAAGAAATTCTTTGAACATTTATCAAATGAGCAAGAATTCATTGATCTATCATTTAATGAGGAAGCATTTGTTTGCTCATTTAACAAATGAACGAATATTTCAAATGAACACTGGCTGTATATAACAAGGTATGTGAAGTAAAAACAAATAAAAGATTGAATTTTAATTAAAATATAATCATCACTATAATAAAAAAGGGTAGGCTTCTGTTGGTAAAATATGTTTATAAATCAGTTTTACATCATTCAAAGACTACTTAAAAGGAGATAAAATCTTAATTTACCCAATTCCCTAAACCAAAAAAGACAAATCATCACTACTATCTATTTAATTCCCTAACATTCAGCTTTCTTCAGTCTTTTGCTCTTTCTTCCTTGAACTTTTTCTTCTTCAGGCTCTTCTTTTTCAGCATTTTCTTCTTTGTCAGCAACAGAAACTTTACTTTGCTTTTTCTTCTTCTGAGAAATTTCTTTAACAGATTAAATAGTGTTCACTTCAGTTGTAATTATTCCCAAGGTGTACTTTTCACGAAGTTTAGCCAAGATTATCAGCTGCAAAACAAATAACATAATCAAACCCTATACAATTAAGGAGATTTCAATAACATGAGCAAACATTTATTTCAATTAAAATTGATAAGACAGTAACTGAAAGGATTAAAGGCTCAAACTAATTTCAATTAACCCACAACAATGAGCAATAGTGTATTTTTTTATGCTTGCATTTTGAAAGTTCAGCAATGAAAAGGATGTTTTGTTGTTTGCTTTGTATCGTTTATCATGCTTTATTGCAGGCCAACCTAACTTCAAGAATCCTTGCTCATTTATGAAATGAACAAGTAAATCCTTGCTCATTTGTCAAATGAGCAAACATTTCTTTGCTCATTTGATAAATGAGCAAGTAATTTCTTGGTCATTTAGAAAATAATCAAAAAGTTAATTGCTCATTTCTTAAATGAGCAAAGAATTAGTTGCTCATTTGTGAAATGAGCAAACATTTCTTTGTTCATTTATGAAATTAACAAGTAAGCAAATAGTCCAAAACATCTTATTATTAATGAGACTAATCTGAAAGACTTACATTATTTTTCTTCAAACCAGAATCTCACTTTGCACAACCCATGTATGTTTCCATGAGTCTCATCACTGCAACTCCACAATGCAAATGATTTCTCATTACACAAATGAGCAAAAAATTGATTCAGATTATGATTGAAGAATGACAAATAAACAAGAATAATTGTGTGTGTGTTTAAGGGGTGGAGGAGGGGGGGGGGGAGTGCAGAATTAGAAGGGATCAATACTCTTGTTCAAACAATGTCTAAAAATGAACAAAAAATTAATATTGGTTTCCAGAAAACTCATATAAATACCTTCTTTGGATCTTGTTCACTTTCTTCATTTTTTGTATGAATTGGATCAGATTGTTCCTAAAATCAAACAAAAACAAAACAAAAAAAAAGAAAGTTAGAACAAGTTGAAAGCAAATATCCTAACAAATATAAACCAAGCTTACTTATAACACATAACCAATTGCATAATTTTCTCATCTGTCAAATGAGCAAAAAATTATTTGCTCATTTAAAAAATGAGCAAGTAATTGCTTGCTCATTAGACAAATGAGCAAAAATTAGTTGGTCATTTCCAAAAAGAACAAAGAATATTACAGTATATATGATTACCTTATTGGCAACTACTTGAGTTTCCACTTCAGAAGGAATGAATTTTTCCTAAATAAAAAACAAAAAAGTTAAAAATGTAGGATAAAAAGGAAAAGAATAAAACAGAAAATTATAGTTAAACACCATTTTAGGCTGTGTCATGCTAGAAGAACCAGCATCAAGCTTTTTAGCACGAATATTTCCAAGCCTCCCTTTAAAGAGTTCCAATTTCGAACGTGTTGACAACATAGTTGTTGTCCACCCTTTCAGGATTGGAATTTCACGTGCAGCTCGAACTTCCTCAAGTACAAATTGATCAACATATAATAACTACAAACAAGTAAGAAAAGAAAAATTAGTAAATTAAAAATCAACAAATAAGTAAGAAATACTACATTAAAAATAAACAAAAATTATAGTAATACCATAAGAAACAATAAAGACCCAGGAAAAGAACGAGTTGGACGTTCTTCCCATAAAAGCTTGCCCTTCACGAGAGAATCAAGGATATACTTTGACCAATTCAAGTCCTTGATTTTATCAACATCGGAAAGAAATGTAAGAATATCATAATTAATATTCATGTTTTGTTTCCCTGACAAAAAAATGAGCAAAACAAAAGAGAAATGAGCAAATAGAAATTTAAATGAGCAAAATAAAATAGAAATGAGCAAACTAAATTGAAAATGAGCAAATTGAAAGTAAAATGAGCATAATAAAAATAAGAAGACTACCATCCATCAGTGTAGACACACAAAGAACTACAAAGTTCCGTTTGAACGTAGCACCAGCTGACTTATGCTCCTTCAAAAACTCTTTAAGCTCCCCTATTTTGATAAAGAGTGAGTTGCTTAGGAACTGAGTTTTTCATTGCTGAATGACTTTTTTATTTCTGGAAAAATTATTTTTATCAATCTCTATGCCCCATATTGGCAACCCAAGAACTTCATGCACATGGTCTTCAGTAATACGGAAAGGATCAGAATCAGGAATATTTAATGAGCACGTCTTAGCATCAAAGTGCTGCACCAACCATAAACCCAACTGCAAAGGCAGTTGGGTCACCTTCAAAAACTCCATCGACCCAAATCCTATATCTCTAACTGCTTTCAACTGATTTTGTGAAAGTAAAACTGATTCCATAACTTGAACAATGGATGAGGGTGACATCCGACTAAGCAATGTCCCATGAATGTGAGACTTCAAACCTTCCACTTCATTTCCTGGCTTCAAACCTTGCAATTCATTGTTGTACTACCTTAATCATCTGTTTTTCTTTCTTTAACGTGTCCTTTAAAACCAGTTTTCCTTTGTCATTAGAAGATCATGTCTTGAAACTCCTTCCTTTATATTGTGGCTGTGTAGAACGACCAACAACTCCTAATTATGCTGGCCCTGCTGCATCTTCGTCACCACCAACAACTCTTAACTATGATGCCCCTGCTGCATCTTGGTCACCACCAACTCTTAACTGTGCTGCCCCTGCTGCATCTTGGTCACCACCAATAACTCTTAATTGTCCTGCCCCTGCTGCATCTTGCTCACCAACATAACAACAGAATCTGTCTCAACATATGTCCTGCTCAACAAAATAGGTATCCTTGATGTCAAATGAGCAAATACTTAGCTACTAATTTAACAAAATGAACAAAAACTTAAATGCTCATTTCTCAAATGAGCAAATAGTTAATTGCTCATTTCTCAAATGAGAAAATAGTTAAATGCTCATTTGTCAAATGAGCAAATACTTAGTGCTAAAATGAACAACAAAACATAAAATGAACAAGTTATCAACTACTTTCAAAGCTGTGAAGAAGTTAGAGAACTTGTTTATAAACTCAAATTCTTTCTCACTGATATCTACTTTAAGACCTGATGTGCAACATAATGAACTAACTTCTAGGCTTCTGATGCGAAAAGCCGAACAATAAAACGCCTTCAAACTATCAGCTTCTTGGCTTCTGATGTGAAAAGCCAAACTAAGTACACGACGAAGTTGGTAGGTTTGTGGTGACGATAGTAATAACATTGCACAGGGAATTTTGATTGTGAGAATTTCTAAGACAAACAAAAGAGATGAGAGCCCTGTACTCCCATCTTAAACAGTTTTTTTCCTATTTGCTTTCACATACAAGTATTAACCTGTGGCAGTTTTAGATGTATTGAAAATTACTTCCCAACATAATCTACAACTTTTTATTGCTTGTAAGTTGTGGAAATTTCGGAGGTACTCTTACAAATTAGACTCAATAATCTATTTTTCGGAAACGGTGTCGTAGCACCTTCTCCCAATACTCTCTTGAGCCAAAACTTCAAAGAATTCTTATGCTAGTGGAAATTTCTCTTATATAAAATTGTTATTCTTTACAGTGATACACTTTAAATTATTATGTTATAAACTAATGACCATGCCTTCTGGTAAACATCAATTAATAAACAAACTATACACCAAATAAGAAGTATTGTGTCACACTTATCATGTTACAAACTAAGTGAATGTGCTCTTTTGAGAAATGTCTGCAAACACCAGCA
The DNA here is from genome assembly GCF_948465745.1 of Chenopodium album. Lineage (NCBI taxonomy): Eukaryota > Viridiplantae > Streptophyta > Magnoliopsida > Caryophyllales > Amaranthaceae > Chenopodium > Chenopodium album. The sequence goes on from NC_137835.1 coordinate 65,721,702, forward strand.
TTAATAGCAATCAATTAACCAACATCTACAAACATCTTATCAAGAAAAGAAATCTTATATTATCTCTATATAAACGCGCCTTCAATGTATACACAATGTAAATAGATTATGTGATGCCATCACCATTAAAGCACACAGTAAACTGTCAATTAAAAAGCTAATATTTCATAAATGAACAACAAAACATAAAATGAACATGTTATCAACTAATCTACAAGAACTCCCATACAAGTAATACAACTCATCAACTAATCTACAATAACAACAAAAATAATAATAACTCAAATAATAAAAATAAAATGAGTAGAAACACATACATTGTATTTTCTTGAGGAACATTTGTAGAATCCATAGCAATTACTTCTAGGTTTCCAAAAAACAAAGAAAATGTAAGATAATTACTCAAATGAAGCAAAATTAAAACTAAAATCAACTAATAATTACTCAAATAAAGCTATAATCAAACAAAAAATAAGATAAAACCAGAAAATAAAACATAATTGAGAACTAAAGTAAACAGAAAATCAAATTAAAATACAAAAAATAATTAAAATACCTAAAATCAACATAATAGCACAAATTATCAGTGATTTCTAGGTTTCCAAAAAAACGAAAAAACTGGACAATAACGAAAATAAGGCAAAATCAACTTGATAACTACTCAAAAAAACAAAAATAAAACTAAAATCAATGAAAAAACAAAGTAAAACATTATCGACACAAATTGATAAACAATGTGAGCTGAAATCAGTGAAAATCAAACGAAAATCAACGATGAATGTAACTGAATGTGACCTAAAATTAATTAAAAAACACGAAAATATAAACAATAAACTCACCTTGACAAAGAATTGATGAAGATTGAAGAATTAGTGATGAAAAATCAGAGAGAATAGCAGAGAGAAAGAGAGTAGAAAATAGAGAAATTGAGTGAGGAGAGAGAAAATAGCGCGTGAAAGAGGAAGGAGGAGAGAGAAAAAACGCAGGAGTTTTGTTTGACCGGGATTATATTGTGGTCGTTGGATGTAATTGATCCAACAGTTATAATGAGTCCTCACATATAATAGGGTTCTCACATAAGGGATGTGGTCTCATATGATCCCATTTCATATAGGGTCGGGATCCGGTGAGAACCACCCTTTATGTGAGAACCCACACCTTATGTGAGAACAAATCTCAGCCGCTAGATTAGATGAAATCCAACCGCTGAGATTATAAGCCTGCCTAACAAACTAACTTTCAGCATCTAATTTATCGCTCTCCTCTATTCTGTCTGCAAATCAAAGCTCATCAATGGCGATTTACTTATCAATGGCGATTCACTGAGTATGCTCTTCTTTCGGCAAATTTCAACGGTTTCTTTCTGCAATTTTCAACGGTTTCTTTTTGCAAATTTCAACGGTCGCAATTTCATCCATCATTGAGGTTTGTTCGTAATTTTAATTTTGAATTGCATGTTAATCTGAATGTTCAAAATATTTTGATTTTACATCTCTGAAAAATTTGGAATTGCATGTTAATTTTCGAATTGAATTACATGTTAATTTTCGAATTACATTAATCGAATTGAATGTTTAATTGCATCAATTATTTGATTGAATTGAATCAATTATTTAGGTTTGATTAATTTGATAGAGATTTTAATAATATCAGATTAAACTTGATAGTGATTGAATCAATTATTTATGTTGTTAGTAGGTATTTATTTTCAATTGAATGCTGTTATTATGTTCTTATTTTCAATCAAATTCAAAATGAGCAAATAAATTAAAATGAGCAAACCTAAATATGTATAATAGAACATTTAAAATGAGGTAACTACAATTAAAATGAGCAAATATTAATGACATTCTTAAGTAATTCAAGGATCTATAAGTACTCAGTGTTTCGGGTAAAATCACTAAGTATACAGAATTGTGTATGTATGTGTGTGTGTGTGTGTGTGTGTGAGTGAGTGTGTGTGTGAGTGAGTGTAACAGTGTGTCTGTGTGTGAGTGTGAGTGTGTGTGTGAGTGAGTGTAACAGTGTGGCTGTGTGTGAGTGTGAGTGTGAGTGTGAGTGTGATTGAGTGTAAGAGTTTATATATGTGGGCATTGAATTGCATGTTCATTTGACAAATGAGCAAACCTATCCCCCCTGCCCTCTCCTCTTTCTGCTTGCAATTCTGATTTCAGAAACTGATTTCAGTTCTAGTTATAGATTATGAAATTATTGTGTGTGTGTGTGTGTCTGTGTGTATGTGTGTGTGTGTGTGTGTAAGTGTGTATCTATGTCTCTGTGTGTTTAAGTTTTTTTAAGAATCTGATTTCAGTTCTAATTATTGAGAGTGTATGTGTGTGTGTGTGTGTTTAAGTGTGTTTAAAAAGGTGCATATTCACAAATGATGAGCAACAACGAACAAGTTGAGAGTAAATCAAGTACCATCACAAATGTGCCAACTACTCCTACAATAGTAGTTTCTCCTAAAGTAGAACCTTTGATCACTCCTAGAGGAACAAAAGAATGGCATCCAATATGCCCCAATGAGTTGAAACAAACTATAGGGATGAAGTTTAATAATCTTGAAGAGGGCCTTGAATTTTATAAAGGCTATGCATTTGCTTCTGGTTTCAATACAAGGAAGTCTACAACTAAAAGACAAAGAAGAAGCAAAGAATTGAAATATCAGTATATCTTGTGCAATAAGGAAGGATACAAAGAGAAAAGAAAGACTACTGTAGAAAAAGATTTAAATAACAAGGGGAAAACAATGAAGAAAAAGCTTCAATCAAAAGGAAGAGACTCGTTACTCGTGTTGGGTGCAAGGCACATATTGTCCTAAAGCATTGTGATGATAACACATTCATAGTGACAAAATTTCATGAGGGACATACTCATGCACTTTATACACCTAGCTGCAATCTATTCCAAAAAGAAGGAAGGAAAATGAACATTTTACACAAAAAAATAATTGTGAATAATTCTAAGGTAACACTTTCAAATTCTCTTATGTTTCATGAATTCTATGTATGTTCTAATAAAAGTTGTTTGCTCATCTGACAAATGAGCAAATAATTTTTTGCTCATTTTCCAAACGAGCATTGAATTGTTTCATGAATTCTCTTATGTTTCAAATTCTCTTATGTTTCATGAATTCTCTGTATGTTCTAATAAAAGCTGTTTGCTCATTTGACAAATGGGCAAATAATTTTTTTCTCATTTGACAAATGAGCATTGAATTGTTTGCTCATTTTAAAAATGAGCATTGAATTATTTGCTCATGTGACAAACTGTTTTGTTCTTTAAATAGGTGAATATTGGTCCCGTTACAACTTTTCAAATGATGAAGGAAATTGTTGTAGGATATGAAAACATTGGTGCATCTAAGGAAGATTTCAAAAATTTTCATAGAGATTTAAAAGCATACATTCAAGGAAGCGATGCTCAAATGTTCGTGGATAACTTTACCAACAAAAAGCTAATGTGGAGCGCTTTTTTCTTTGATTTTGAGATGGATGAAGATTATTGCCTTTGTAGAGCATTGTGGGCAGACCCCCTTTGTAAAAAGAGTTATGCTCTATTTGGTGATATGGTATCCTTTGATACCACATACCAAACCAATAGGCAATTCATTTATGTGTTATTACTAGCTATGGCTAAAATTAATGACTTTGTTTTAAATAAAATTAGTTTAATTTCTCATTACTTCTATGTGAAAATTGAATATCCCCATAAGTCTAATATTCTTTGATAAGAGTATGTATATGGGCATTGAATTGCATGTTCATTTGACAAATGAGCATTGAATTATTTACTCATTTGACAAATGAGCATTGAATTGTTTGCTCATTTTACAAATGATCATTGAGTTATTTGCTCATGTGACAAATGAGCATTCAATTATTTGCACATTTGACAAAAGAGCAAAGAATTGTTTGCTTATTTCACAAATAAGCATTGAGTTATTTGCTCATTTGACAAATGAGCAATCGATTATTTGATAATTTTTCAAATGAGTATTAAATTATTTGCTCATTTAAACTTTATTTTGTATGTGTAAACAAGTACAACATGGTGTTTACTCCATTTACAGGGGTTGACCATCATAAGAATTGCATTAATTTTCTGCTGGTTTCATAGCAAAGGAAGATATCGTGTCATTTGAATGGATGTTCAGATCATTCCTCAAGGCAATGGGTGGGAATGAACCTAATTGTATGATCACAGATCAGGATCCAGCAATGAAAATTGTTGTTAGAAGTGTGTTTAAGAAGACTGAACATCGGTTTTGTATGTGGCACATAATGCAAAAGTTACCAGATAAGGTGGAGAAATCAATCATGCAAGAAGAAACTGGTTTCCTAAAAAATTATGTGCTTGCGTTTGGCACCTTGAAATTGAACCCGCTGAGTTTGAAGAAAGGTGGAACAAGGTGATGATTGAATACCACTTGGAACAACATGAGTGGTTAGGTTATATGTACAAGATAAGAGACAAGTGGATTCCGGCCTATTTTAGAGATGTGTTCCTTGGAGGAATAATGCGTACAACATCAAGATCCGAAAGTGAAAACAACTTTTTCTGCTCCTTTATCAATCCTCATGTGTCACTTGTTGAGTTTTACTTGAGATATGAAGCTGCAATTGATGCCCAGAGACACACTCAAGGTCAGAATGATAATGATTCAAAGCACAAATATCCTGAGTGCAAAACACCACTAGGGATAGAAAAGCATGCCTCACATTTATATACTAACTCTGTCTTTTATGAATTTCAATACGAGGTTGAAATTGCTTGTTTTTCTTGTGGTGTTGATGAATTGAAGAAAGAAAATGAATTGGAAGTTGCAACAGTAAGTGAAGGAAATCGGACTAGAACATTTGATGTTGTGTTTAATCCAACTAACTATGACACCACATTTTCTTGTAAGCTATTTTATAGGCAAGGAATTCCATGTAGACATATGATTTGGGTTTGGAAAGCAAAAAGGTTTGAAACCATTCCCGAGCAGTATATGCTACACAGGTGGACTACTATGGCATTAAAGAAACCAATTTTTGACTTGGGAGGAAACCTGTTGAAGCAATGTGCTAATATAATAGACAAGAAAAAACTGTTAAATGATTTATGGTCAGAGATACACACTTGTGTAAGTTTGGCAGAAGGCAAAGATGAAGATATTCAAGACCTTGTGATAAATCTTCAAGGAATAAGAAATGATTTGGAAGCAAAGAGGATTGCAAGAAATAATGAAACAACAGTTGGAAGTGCAAAAAACAAAGAGCAAGACATTGAGCTATTGATTGGAGCTAGTGTGCCAACTGAAATAATTGTCAAACCTCCTAAAGTTTCAAAGAATAAAGGGACTAGAGTTCATGTATCAAATGAAGAGACTTCAAAAAAGAAAGCGACTGAGATTGAAGTGTCAAATGTTGAAACAAGAGGTAGAAGTGCAAAAAGGCTTAAGGGAGAAAAAGAAAAGGCTGTAGAACAAAACAAAAAAAAAAGAAGAGATTATGTAGAGGTGGTGGTGAATTGAGTCATCATGATATTAGAAATTGTCCAAAAAAAAGTGTAATGGTACTTTTATATACATATAAGATTTTGTTGAATTTTTATATTTAATAATATATTATTAATTTTGTACTAATCATAGTTTAATGCTTTGCAATATTGTTGAATTGAAAATAGAACATATTCAAATGAGTGACTAAATATTTGTTCATTTCTCAAATGAGCAATAATTCCTTGCTCATTTATCAAATGAGCAAATAGTTAACTACTCATTTTGTCAAATGAGCAAATAATTATTTGCTCATTTGGCAAGTGAGCAAATTAGCTATTATATGAACTTGGAACAATTGCACTCCTGTTTCATCTCCCAGTCCAAAATCAGCTCTCCTCGGGTCAAATGAGAAAACATATCTTTTCTCAATCATGAAATGAGCAAGTAATTCCTTGCTCATTTAGCAAATAATCAAAAAAGTAAAAGCTTATTTCTTAAATGAACAAAAATAGTTGCTCATTTGTGAAATGAGCAAACATTTCTTTACTCATTTATCAAATGAGCAAGAAATTCTTTGAACATTTATCAAATGAGCAAGAATTCATTGATCTATCATTTAATGAGCAAACATCTGTTTGCTCATTTAACAAATGAACGAATATTTCAAATGAACACTGGCTGTATATAACAAGGTATGTGAAGTAAAAACAAATAAAAGATTGAATTTTAATTCAAATATAATCATCACTATAGTAAAAAAGGGTAGGCTTTTGTTGGTAAAATATGTTTATAAATCAGTTTTACATCATTCAAAGACTACTTAAAAGTAGATAAAATCTTAATTTACCCAATTCCCTAAACCAAAAAAGACAAATTATCACTACTAACTATTTAACTCCCTAACATTCAGCTTTCTTCAGTCTTTTGCTCTTTCTTCCTTGAACTTTTTCTTTTTCAGGCTCTTCTTTTTCAGCATTTTCATCTTTGTCAGCAACATAAACTTTACTTTGCTTTTTCTTCTTCTGAGCAATTTCTTTAACAGATTGAATAGTGTTCACTTCACTTGTAATTATTCCCAGGGTGTACTTTTCACGAAGTTTAGCCAAGATTATCAGCTGCAAAACAAATAACATAATCAAACCCTATACAATTAAGGAGATTTCAATTTTGTCAAAAAAAAAAAATTAAGGAGATTTCAATAACATGAGCAAACATGTAAAAGTAACACCACAAGTTGCAGTTGTAACTTGTAAGGCAATGGCCTACGGTATTGCTAGATTAATGGACCATATACCTCAAAATTAAAGTAAACATTTGATAGGAAACCTTGCTCATTTATGAAATGAACAAGTAAATCCTTGGTCATTTGTCAAATGAGCAAACATTTCTTTGCTCTTTTGATAAATGAGCAAGTAATTTCTTGCTCATTTAGCAAATAATCAAAAAGTTAATTGCTCATTTCTTAAATGAGCAAAGAATTAGTTGCTCATTTGTGAAATGAGCAAACATTTCTTTGTTCATTTATGAAATGAACAAGTTAATCCTTGCTCATTTGTCAAATGAGCAAACATTTCTTTGCTTATTTGATAAATGAGCAAGTAATTTTTTGCTCATTTAGCAAATAATCAAAAAGTTAATTGCTCATTTCTTAAATGAGAAAAGAATTAGTTTCTCATTTGTGAAATGAGCAAACATTTCTTTGTTCATTTATGAAATGAACAAGTAAGCAAATAGGCCAAAACATCTTATTATTAATGAGACTAATCTGAAAGACTTACATTATTTTTCTTCAAACTAGGATCCCACTTTGCAATTTATTGCTGGATTTCATCTCCACTACATTAATCATATGTTTTTCTTTCTTTAATGTGTCCTTTAAAACCATTTTTCCTTTGTCATTAGAAGATCCTGTCTTGAAACTCAATTGTTTATATTGTGGCTGTGTAGAACGACCAACAACTCCTAATTGTGCTGGCCCTGCTGCATCTTCGTCACCACCAACAACTCCTAACTGTGATGCCCCTGTTGCATCTTGGTCACCTCCAACTCTTAACTGTGCTGCCCCTGCTGCATCTTGGTCACCACCAATAACTCTTAACTGTCCTGCCCCTGCTGCATCTTGCTCACCAACATTAACAGCAAAATCTGTCTCAACAGATGTCCTGCTCAACAAAATAGGTATCTAGGGATGTCAGTGGGGCGGGTCAAGTAGGAGACCCGCCCCATCTCCGCCCCATTGGGGCGGGGATGGGTCTCGGTTTGGCGGGTGGTGGGGCGGGGATGGGGATTAAAACCATACCCGCCATGGGTGATGGGGCGGGGGTGGATTTTAAGTTGTACCCGCCCCATCCCCGCCCCGCCCCACCCGCCCCCACTTCGTACCCGCCCCATCCCCACCTCATACCCACATCTATATATCTTTTAAAGCAAAATTACATACTTTTATTCTATTTATTAAATAATTACATGAAATACAATATTAATTATAATACTTTGTACGACACTTATATTATAACACAAAAATGTGTATAGAATGTATTATTTTATAATTCGTATTAATTATATAAGATTGTGTATTTGAGATACGGATATTAGGTGGATCTTGGGTGGGGATTAGGCGGGTCTTTGGTGGGGATTAGGTGGGGATGGATATCCAAGTGAGGGTGGGGGCGGGGATGGTTTTGGAGTTGTACCCGGTGGGGCAAGGATGGGGTTGAAAGTTGGACCCGCCGCGGGGATGGGGATGGGGATGGGGATGAAAATATTAGGTGGGGATGGGGATGGGAAGGCCAACATCCGCCCCGCCCCGCCCCATTGACATCCCTATAGGTATCCTTGATGTCAAATGAGCAAATACTTAGCTACTAATTTAACAAAATGAACAAAAACTTAAATGCTCATTTCTCAAATGAGCAAATAGTTAATTGCTCATTTCTCAAATGAGCAAATAGTTAAATGTTCATTTGTCAAATGAGCAAATATTTAGTGCTAAAATGAACAACAAAACATAAAATGAACAAGTTATCAACTACTTTCAATGTTGTGAAGAAGTTAGATAACTTGTTTTTAAACTCAAATTCTTTCTCACTGATATCTACTTTAAGACCTGATGTGCAACATAATGAACTAACTTCTAGGCTTCTGATGTGAAAAGCCGAACAGTAAAACGCCTTCAAACTATCAGCTTCTTTGCTTCTGATGTGAAAAGCCGAACTAAGTACACGACGAAGTTGGTAGCTTTGTGGTGACGATAGTAATAACATTGCACAGGGAATTTTGATTGTGAGAATTTCTAAGACAATTAAAAGAGATGAGAGCCCTGTACTCCCATCTTAAACTATTTTTTTTTCCTATTTGCTTTCACATACAAGTATTAACCTGTGGCAATTTTAGATGTATTGAAAATTACTTCCCAACATAATCTACAACTTTTTATTGCTTGTAACTGTCAATTAAAAAGCTAATATTTCATAAATGAACAACAAAACATAAAATGAACAAGTTATCAACTAATCTACAAGAACTCCCATACAAGTAATACAATTCATCAACTAATCTACAACAACAACAAAAATAATAATAACTCAAATAATAAAAATAAAATGAGCAGAAACACATACATTGTATTTTCTTGAGGAACATTTGCAGAATCCATAGCAATTACTTCTAGGTTTCCAAAAAAAACAAAGAAAATGTAAGATAATTACTCATATGAAGCAAAATTAAAACTAAAATCAACTAATAATTACTCAAATAAAGCTATAATCAAACAAAAAATAAGATAAACCAGAAAATAAAACATAATTGAGAACTAAAGTAAACCGAAAATCAAATTAAAATACACAAAATAATTAAAATACCTAAAATCAAACTAAAATCAACATAATAGCACAAATTATCAGTGATTTCTAGGTTTCCAAAAAAACGAAAAAACTGGACAATAACGAAAATAAGTAAAATCAACTTGATAACTACTCAAAAAAAAACGAAAATAAAACTAAAATCAATGAAAAAACAAAGTAAAACATTATCGACACAAATTGATAAACAATGTGAGCTGAAATATCAACAAATGTAACTGAATGTGACCTAAAATTAATTGAAAAACACGAAAATATAAACAATAAACTCACCTTGACAAAGAATTGGTGAAGATTGAAGGAGTAGTGATGAAAAATCAGAGAGAATAGCAGAGAGAAAGAGAGTAGAAAATAGAGAAATTGTGAGGAGAAAGAAAATAGCGCGTGAAAGAGGAAGGAGGAGAGAGAAAAAACGCAGGAGTTTTGTTTGACCGGGATTTAATTGTGGCCGTTGGATGTAATTGATCCAACGGTTATAATTAGTCCTCACATATAATAGGGTTCTCACATAAGGGATGTGGTCTCATATGATCCCATTTCTATATATATATATATATATATATATATATATATATATATATACGGTCAAATGGTCAAATGAGAAGAATGAAAAGGATTTTTTACGCATAATTTTTGTACTAAATGTGCATATTCTTTGAACTAAATGTGCAAAAAAGATTTTGATTCAAATTTGATGTGCATATTTTTTGAACAAATGTGCATAATTTTCGTTTTTTGTTTATTCACCATAATTTTGACTCAAATTTGATGTGCATATCGGGTTTTTCACCATATGCCCCTGAGTTTTTTGTTTATTCACCATATACCCCTGAACTTTTGTAAATTCATCAAATACCCCCGAGTTTTTACAAAAATACACCATATACCCTTGATGACTAATGATTTTTAATTTTGTCAATCATCAGAGCTAATTATGAATCGAAACTATCCTAAATACATTCCCCTACCTCCGAAACTACCCACATTCTTTTTTCCCGGCCCACCCACAAAACCACCCTAAATTTCCTTTTCTCCTCCTCAAAATCAAGCATAAAAATATGGTTATGGAGATTTGGAGTAGTTTTAGGGCTGGAAAAAGAAGGTGAGTGCTTTTGGGGATGAGGGGAAAGATCTAAGGTGATTTCGAGGTATAATTAATCAAATTTCATTCATCTTATTTTCATTAGGGGTATATTGTGAATTTTAGTAATAACTTAGGTGTATATGGTGAATTTGAAAATTTTCATGGGTATATGATGAATAAACAAAAAACTCAGGGGTATATGGTGAAAAAACCGTAAAAAAATTTATCAGTTTGAAACACAATTATACATATTCAATATAAAAAAAATGGACATTTAGTATAAAATATATGCACATTTGTTCCTTCTCCTTTTAAGGTCCTTCTCATTGATATATATATTAGTTTTGTGCCCGTGCGATGTCCGGGTTGTTTATTTAATTTTCAGATAAATTTTTAATCTATATGTCAATTTTTAAAATATATCATTGATACAACATTAGTTAGTAATTGATGTGTTTTTGTGACGATTTATACTATGTAGTAGACATGTAATGACTAATAATAATATTGGTGAAAAATATATCTAAAACTCTATCCAAGTTTGATTGAAAATAGAATTATAAACTAATTTTTTTATCCTACAAATTGAATTCTATGTAACTCTATCCTACATGGCGCGACACTTGGCAAAAAGGTGAAATGCCAAGTGCCGTTATCTCGTCGCCTGGCTAAAAGTTTAGTTTTATATATTAGTTATATGATTGTGAAGTGTTTTATGTTAACCGATTAGTATATATTAGAAATTTTTTACGCTTTGAACTAATTCCTTCGCTCCCAAAAAATATTATGATATAATTGTTTTTTATATGATAACTTTTTAGAATTATAATCTAATAATTTTTTCGTATAAAATTATTATTCAATTTGTACATCTGAAATATTGGAATTTTATCGAAATTAAAACTCTAAACTAACAATTTTATCCTAAAATTCTATCCATATAGAATTGTAAACTAACTTTTTTTTTTTCTTATGAAGCCTATTTATATTTATCCTACATGGCACGACACTTGGCGAAAAGTTGGAACGCCAAGTGTCGCTGTCTAATGACCTTGCTAAAAGTTTAGCTTTAATATATACTAGTTTTGTGCCCGTGCGATGCCCGGGTTGTTTATTAAATTTAAAGATATATTTTAATCTATATGTCAAATTTTAAAACATATCATTGATACAAAATTAGTTAAAAATTGACGTGTTTTTGTGACGATTTAAACTTGTAGACATGTAATGACTAATAATAATAATATTGGTGAAAAATATTTTTTTGGACCCTGTCTGAAATGACTCGTGACCCGACCTGATTGACAGGTCTACACCCAGTAATAAAATTATATTATATATTGTGAAGTATATTATTTTAATTGATTAGAATATATTATAAACCATGGATGTGGTACGTTTTGAACTAATTCCTTCGCTCCAAAAAAAAAATTATGATACAAAATATAAATTTGTATGATAATTTATGAGAGTTATAATCTAATTATTTTTTAAATAAAATTATAATTCAATTTGTACATATGAAATGTTAGTACTTTATCAAAAATAAAACTCTAAATTAACAATTTTATCCTAAAATTCTATCCAAATTTGATTGAAAATAAAATTCTAAACTACCTTTTTTATCCTATAAATTGAATTCTATATAACTCTATCTTATGTGGCACGACACTTGGCGAAAAGTTGAAACGCCAAGTGTCGTTGTCTCATCGCCTGGCTAAATGTTTAGCTTTATATATATATATATATATATATATATATATATATATATATATATATATATATATATATATATATATATATATATATATATATATATATATATTTATATGATGCTCATATACGCTTGAAAAATGCGATTCTGAAATAGATTGTATACCTCAAGATTTTTATTTATTACTGCAAATTTCTATTAGAAAATATAACTTTCTTAAAAGTAAAATTAAAATTTGTAATTTTTATAATTTTATTGATTGATACCAATTTATTAAAATTGTTAATTTTTTTTTCACAAATTCTTATTTGTGTTTGGCCAGAGCCTGGCTATTAATTAATTATGGGGTTTCTCTCTTTTAACAAACAGTAGGAAAATTTGTCAAAAACATCTTTAAAAGAACCTTTTTGCGGAAAAAAAAATCCTTTAAAAGTTTTTTGGTTAAAAAAAACTCGACTGTGAAATTTTTTTGTTAAAGGAAACCTAAGTGCCTCTAATTTACTTTACCTCTAAATTTTAACGCGACAGGTGACCTCTCCAACTTTACCCTCGTCTCCCACTCTCAATCTCCTCCCTTCCATCTCAATCTCCTCCTCCACCAAACTCCTCAGCCTCAAATTCCGCCAATACCAAACCTTCGTTCAATTCCTTCTTCTCCACCACCATAAAATCCCACTCTTTCCCAAGACGATTTTAACAAAACTCGCCATCAAAGCACGCAACGTCGCATTCACAATTGCCAGAAGTGCATAACATCTTTAGGTTAAGGTTTAGGAGTGTGGGTGGTCGTGGACGCGGATAAGGGGGAAAGGGAGGGTCAATCGATGGTGGGGGTAGGTCACCAGAGGTGGGTCGGGATATCTTGGCGATGGGTCCGACATAGGAGGGGGTGCTTCCAGGGTAGGGGAAGGGGAGAGAGTGGTTGGCTGGTGGTTTGGATCGGAGGTTGGTGATTTTTTCTTAGAAGTTAAATTTATTTATTAAAAGCAATTGGAGGAAATTAGAGAGTAATTAAGTAAACTAGAGAGTGATTAAGTAAACAGGTTTTCTGGTTGTAAAAAATATGGACGTGGTGATGTTTTTTAATCAAAAAAAAAAACTTTTCATTTTCTGGTTGTAAAAAGTTTTTTTTTTTGGAAAATGTTTAATTTTTTTTTTTTTTTACAAATTTAAATTACAGTTATAACTTTGTTAGACATATAACATTTTGACTAATGCCTTATAATTTGGCATTAGAAATGCTTATTACCAATTATTTTCATTTTTATTTGGAAAGATTGCAACCAATATAATATCAACTAACAAATCATATAACAAATATTTATTATTATCATCCTTGAATAAAGTATATTTATGACGTGTTCGACACTAACTTTTCTTTTATCTTTTAAGTAACTTTTAGTGGTTTGACTTATTTAAACCATTACTTAGTAAAACACACGAGCTGAGTCTTTCGAAATATTGTGGTGGGAATAGAGATTAGTGGTTGAAGAAGGTTTTGTGAAAGGTTGATATTACTAGCTTTTGTGAAAAGTTAGGTAGCTGACAAGCGGTGGAATGTTTTTCTATAGTTTTAGCATTTTATAGCAAATAGCTAGTCAACAATTATTTTACCAAATAGTCATACTTAATTATTTACTTTTTACAGTTAACAGCTACCACCATAGCTAATTAACAACTATATTTTGTCGAACACGCCTTAGATATTTCGTCAAAAGGGAGATTCGATACAATTCATACAATTAAGGCCCTGTTCTCCTCACCTTAATTTTGCTGAACTGAAATTATTTTTACTAAACTGAAATTATTTTTGCTGAACTTAAATTATTTTTACTGAACTTAAATTAATTTTATTGAACTGAAATTATTTTTGCTAAAGTGAAATTATTTCAACTGATTTTCTATTATAATTATTCTTTAAGAAAATTGAATTTTACTGAACTGAACTTATTTTTACTGAACTGGAATTATTTTTACTGAACTGAAATTAATTTTACTGAACTGAACTTATTTTTACTGAACTGAAATGATTTTTACTTATTTTTTTAAGGTGAACAGTATAGGGCCTAAGTATATATGCATCATGAAATAAATAATTTTTTTTTTTTTTTTTTTTTTTTTTTTTGTGTGTGTGTGTGGGGAAAGATTAGATTATAAAGCAATGATTTGTTTTTTTAGTCAATTTACTTATAATTTTATCATGGGTTGATTATTTACCAAAGCAATGATTGTTTTTTACCAATTATAATTTGTTCATGTTGTTAAATAGGTGATTATATACCAATTGGGAAGATCATCTATTAAATTAATAATCTATTATGTTAATAATCTTTTTTATTTGTCTTGCAATCAATTGGGATGATCACTTACCAATTTAGTTATCCATAAAAATTTCATTTGCCAATTCACTTATCAAATTCATTTACCTTTTAGCAATTTTCTTATCAAATTTTATAGCCTACCAATTGTTTGTCAATCATGATAATGAAATACCAGTTTACATGCATATCAATTAGGATTTTTAGTAACCAATTAACTTTTCATGAAAGTTTTTTAGTTAACGGTATCAGGAATAGGTAGGGATATCAATGGGGCGGGCGGGTCGGATGTTGGCCTTCCCATCCCTACCTAACATTTTCATACCCATCCCCATCCCCGCGGCGGGTCCAATATTCATCCCCATCCCCGCCCCGACGGGTACAAATCCAAAACCATCCCTGCCCCATCCTCACTTGGATATTCATCCCCACCAAAGACCCGCCTAATCCCCACCTAATCCCCGTCTCTCAAATACACAATGCTACATAATTAATACGAATAATAATAATAATAATAATAATAATAATAATTATTATTATTATTATTATTATTATTATTATTATTATTATTATTATTATTATTTTTATTATTATTATTATTATAACATTCTTAAAATTACATACATTTTTGTTTATAATATAAGTTTAGTACAAATTATTATAATTAATATTTTATTTCACGTAATTATTTTATAAAGTAGTATAAAAGTATATAATTTTGCTTTTAAAGATATATAAATGTGGGTATTAGATGGAGATGGGTCAGGTACGAAGTGGGTCGGGGCGGGTACAACTTAAAATCCACCCCCGCCCCATTACCCATGGCGGGTATGATTTTTATCCCCATCCCCGCCCCACCACCCACAAAACCAAGACCCATCCCCGACCTAATGGGGCGGGTCTCCCACTTGACCCGCCCCACTGGCATCCCTAGGAACAGGGCGTCTTAAATATTTAGGAGGCTCAATGCTATTTATACAACTATGTGTAAATTTCGTTACCTTTTTTTTTTCACACAACAATTAAATACAATAAATCAGACTTTTTTTTTTTTAAAGTCAAAGATAATACTAATATTTTATTTTATTTTTATTTATTTATTTTTTTTTTTTATGAAAGGCGCTTTTACTTTCATTACGGAGTACAATTTAAAAGAATAGGTAGTTTAATTATACAAATACAATGACATAAACTTTATACAATATGTAATATATTGATGTATTAGATAGAGGAATTATTAAATTTAGGGAAAAAAATCAGCCAAAAAAAAATTAAACATAACAAATACATACTTAAATACGGAGTGCATGTTAGGCAGCGGGTTTGATCCCTGCTTCTCTAGGATCTCTTAAAGAGCTTATACCAACAATGCCAGATGAGGCCCTGTGCTATAGGGCTATTTGCACAGCCTAATAGCCGTTCCTGATCAGGAATTCTAGATTATCCCATAACGATCTATTAACCTATACTAAAATGAATTCTTCTGTGACACTTGTTATTAACTTGTGAAAAATTTTCCTGCCTTTTTTGTCTCTCTCATTTTTTTTTATTATTATTTTTTATTTATTTTTTATTTTTTTTGCATTTTTGCATAATCTATTATTTATAAGTAAACTATTTATACCTTATGATATTATTTTTTATTCCATTTTAACAATCATATTTCATATATTTACCAATCATATTCCATATATACCCAAATAAAATATTTCTGAATATCGTTTGAACACTTTATTTATTATTTGTAATATTATTGTCAAAAATATTTAACAACCGTGCATTGCATAATATTTTAACCTAATATCAAGATTATATACCTACAAGAGTTGGCTAGAGTGGTAAGTTGATTGATGTCACTTAAGGGAAACCTCATAGATCAAGTTTGAGCCTGAATGTTGAAGCATATAGGTTTTGATGATGAGGAACTTAAACTAAAAGCAAACTCATCTAATAAAGATTCTCTAGTGTGTGATTAGTCAAGGTGCAGAATAATCTTGGTGATTGAAGAACTGTTTGAATCTAAGAAGACATGAAGAAGATCTTTATTGAAGAAGTTAAACAAATCAGAGGAAGAGTTCTCTAACAAGAACTAAGTTCCCTAACAGGAACTCGAAGACTAGCAGTTAAGTTCTTTGGTGGAACTTGATATGCTTGAAGCCCAAGTAATTCATCTGATCAGAATGCGGTGCAGCAATAATTGTTAAAGTTTATTCTTAGAAATTATTGTAAATATGGTATGTAGGTTAGTGCACGAGATCTATTAGAAACGTGATAAGTTTGCTTGGTAAATAAAATAAATATGGAAGATAATAAAAGATAGACTTTAGGAAAAGATTTTGTAACAAAAAGATTATTTTTTTTTATCTAAAGTCGGTTTATTAAGAAAGATAAGTTTTCTTTATAAAAAATCTTTTATTCTTATTTTCAGAAAAGATTTTATTCTACTTGATTTACAAAAACCGTGTTTAATAAAAGATAAGTCAAGTTTACATATTTATCTTTTTAGAAAAACTACTTTCTATACAAGTGTTACTTGTATAAATAGTAGAGGGCAAAATGTTTTAGGTTTTTGTGAGTTTATGCGTGAAGAAATTTATGTGCTTTAAACGAGTAAGTTTACCAAGCTTCTAACTTATCATATTAGTTTCGGATTTCGTGCATTGCTTACCTATCATAATAGGCATCGTGTATTTGTATTGGTTGGGTTATTTGGGTGATTTTATAGTTTGATTTTTACACAGTTTTGTTTAAGCCTTTTGGTGAGGCTGTGAGTAGTTTTGTACTTAGGTGGTACAAGTAATTTGTACTTTGGAAGTACGGGTTGTACTTTGGTGGTACGAGTGAATTTAAGTGTGGTACTTAGATTGGGTAGGATAGGGTCCTATCAAGTAGCAAGTCCAGTGAGGAACTTGTGAAATAAAGGTATGTGTCTAATAGGTTGTAACTTGGTGTTTGCCCTATTATAGTGAAGTGATTTGTGTTTGAAACCCCTAAGGTAGGGTGGAGGTTTTACTTCCAGTTGGGCCCTGGAAGGTTTCCTCGTAAAAACTGTGTGTTTGCTTAAGTTCCTATACGCATTGTTTATTTATCCGCAAAAAGTAGTCACTAGGAACTCTATACAATTCACCCCCCCTCTTGTATTAATCGTCTCAACTAACAATTGGTATCAGAGCAAGGTACTCTCGTATAAGCGAATAACTTTGATGAGTAAGTTCCTGGAGAGATGAATTACAAAGTGAAACTTGAAGAAGGGTATTCCACCCAACTTCCTCCAATGTTCAATGGTAAGTTCTACACCTACTGGAAGAACATGATGGAGATATTCATTAAGGCTGAAAATTACCAGGTTTGGCGTGTTATTGAAGCTGGTGACTTTGAAATAACCATAACCAATGAAAAGAACAAGGTAGTTCCTAAACCTATTTCTGATTATGATAAAGAAGACTATCAGAAACTTGAATTGAATGCTTTAGCCATAAAATATTTGCATTGTGGACTTGAACCTCATGAACATAATCGTATCATGGGATGCAAGTCTGCTAAGCAGATTTGGGATCTACTAGAGGTAATTCATGAAGGTACTAATGAGGTAAAACGTTCTAAAATTGATTTGTTGATGTCTAGATATGAAAGGTTTGAAATGCAATCAAAGGAAACCATAGAGGAGATGTTTACTAGGTTCAATGATATTATTAATGAATTGAATTCCCTTGGCAGACACATTCCAATTGATGAACAGGCTAGGAAGATCTTGAGGAGTCTACCACAAGATGAACGATGGAGGTCAAAGGTTACTGCTATGCAGGAAGCTAAGGACTTCACAAAGTTCAACATGGAACAACTAGCTGGTTCATTGATGACTCATGAACTGCATCTGAGTTCCAACTCTGAAAGTTCCAAAAACAAGAGTCTGGCTCTTAAGGCTCAAGACTCAGAGGAATCAGAGGCTGATGAGGAAGAAATGGCAATGCTAGTTAGAAAGTTCAAAAGGATGATGAACTATAAGAAGTTTGATAGGAACAAGAAATATGCAAGTTCCAGAAACACAACATGTTTCAAGTGCGGCTCAAAAGATCATTTCATTAAAGATTGTCCTTTACCAGATGGTGAGAAAGGAAAGACTAAAGGCAAGGAGCAATCCAAAGAGTCAAGAGTCTACAAACCTTATTTCACCAAGGACAATGTAAAGAAAGCCATGTTAGCCGCTTGGGGAGATTCAGATTCTGAGGAAGAGGAAGAACAACCACCAGAGGAAACTGCTCATCTATGTTTGATGGCCAAAATAGATGAAAAGGCAAAGCTGAAGGAACTAGAATCTGAGGTATGGTTTTCTTGAAAAGAACTTAGACTTTACTCTAAAGAAAACTTAATATCAACTGTCTTGGAGATTCAAGAAGATCTTAAAGATCTGCATAAAGCTAAACATAAAAGTGATGAAGCTTTGGTTACTTTTAAAGAAAACAGTCAGTGGGATGATAATCTGAAATTTGATATTCAATATAGATTCTTTAGTTTGTTTGATGATAATAATTATTTAAAAGAAACTATTGACAGGTTAAAACATGATAACATAATGTTGAATGTGGAACTATCCTTGATGAAACTCTGTCTTAATGCTCCTGATTCTGAAGTTCCTCCACTTGCTCAATATCCGAATTTTGAAAAACTAAAATTTTATTTGGAAACTATAAAAGCGGATAAAGCAAGACTTGAGGGGGAACTTGAGAAAGCCAGGAAGCCAGGAAAGGCAAACAAGCCATAGAATACAGAGTTCCTGACTGGATTAACAAAGCTCAAACCAAAAGAACAGAAGGTTTGGGTTTCAAAAAGAAGTTCCAAAAAGAAAAGAAATATGTTGACCTGCCGAGTAGTATAGTATGCTATTTCTGTGGGAATACTGGACACAAACAAGTTAAGTGTCCTAAGAAAGAAAGGAGTTCACAGAAAAATAAAAGGCATGTAGAACAGATATGGATCGAAAAGAAAAAACCTACTATTGTTACACAGGAACCCAAGGAAACCTGGGTTCCTGAACCTAATGTTTGATTTCTCATGCAGGTTCTAGTGAGGGGGAACAACACTTGGTACCTCGACAGTGGTTGTTCTAAGCACATGACTGGAGATAAATCTAGATTTCTCTCACTGGATGCCTACTATGGGGGAACTGTGACCTTTGGTGATAACATGACTGGAGAAATAGTTGCTATCGGCAAAGTAGGAAGGTCAAGTTCCCATGCGATTGATAATGTATTTTTGGTCGAGGGGCTCAAACACAACTTGCTGAGTATTTCACAATTTTGTGACAAAGGTAACTCTGTAAGCTTTACTTCTAATAAGTGCATAATCATTCATAATGACACTGGGAACATCATCTTAGAAGTAATTCGTAAAGGAAACACATATGTTGTTGATCTTAACGAAGTTCCTAATAGTAGTTTAACATGTCTTAGTGTCATTGAGAATGATCCTTTATTATGGCACAAAAGATTTGGACATGCAAGTTTTACTCTACTTGATAAATTGAGATCTAAGGAACTAGTGGAAGGTCTTCCATGTATTAAGTTCCTGTATGACAAAGTGTGTGATGCTTGTGTTAGAGGAAAACAGACTCGAGTTTCTTTCAAGTCCAAGAAAATGGTAAGTACCAAAAGACCTTTGGAACTTGTTCATATGGATCTATGTGGTCCTATGAGAATCCAAAGTAGAAGTGGTAAGAGATATGTTATGGTTATTGTTGATGACTTTTCAAGGTTTACTTGGGTTTTCTTTCTTGTAAGTAAAGATGAAACTTTTGATGAATTTGTAGCTTTTGTAAAGAAAGAACAGAGAAGAACAGGTAATCCATTAATTCACCTCAGATCAGATCACGGCACAGAATTCGAAAACTCAAAATTTGATGAATTCTGTACTGAACATGGAATGGATCACAACTTCTCTGCCCCTAGGACTCCTCAACAAAATGGAGTAGTGGAACGCAAGAACAGAATCCTTGAAGACATGGCCAGGACAATGCTGATCTCAAGTAATCTGCCTAGGAACTTCTGGGCAGAAGCAGTGAATACAGCTTGCTATATCCTTAATAGAGTATCAGTTAGAGCCATTACCAACAAAACTCCTTATGAGTTGATCAAAGGGAGAAAACCTAATATTTCTTACTTTAGATCCTTTGGTTGTAAATGTTTTGTCCATAACAATGGTAAAAGGAACTTGGGAAAGTTTGATGAACGTAGTGATGAGGCTGTGTTCCTAGGATACGCCTCTAATAGTAAAGCATATAGAATCTATAATAAAAGGACAATGTGTGTTGAGGAATCTGTACATATTATTTTTGATGAAACTGAACAGTCTTTAAATGATGTACAGGATTGTGATAATGATTTTGAAATTGGAC
This sequence comes from Chenopodium album, assembly GCF_948465745.1. Classification (NCBI taxonomy): domain Eukaryota; kingdom Viridiplantae; phylum Streptophyta; class Magnoliopsida; order Caryophyllales; family Amaranthaceae; genus Chenopodium; species Chenopodium album. Next base: position 65,742,554 of record NC_137835.1, read on the forward strand.
TTGTTCGCAAGACAGATCCTGATGAAAAATCAACATCATTGCAGAAGCAGCTAGTGGAAATTAGTGAGCAAACGAATCTGGAAACAAATGAAGAACCAGAAATAGAGAATGTTCCAGGAACTCCTGTTCAAGAACAAGATCAGAATCAAAATGAGGAGAATCCTGTCGAAGTTCCAACTGAGGTTCAAGAACAAGTTCCTACAGAAGAACCAGTCAACAATGAACAGGAAAGATTGTATCCAGTGAAGGACTTTACTCCTAAACGTTGGAAACATCATAAATCACATCCAGTTGATGCAATCATGAGTGATATTACAAAAGGAACTCAGACTAGATCTCAGCTTAGGAACTTCTGTGCATTTTATGCATTCCTCTCTTCTATGGAACCAAAGAATTATGTTGAAGCTTTAACTGACGCAGACTGGATTAATGCTATGTAAGCCGAACTAAATGAGTTTGAAAGAAACAAAGTATGGCATCTGGAACCTAGACCCAAAGATAAGAAGACAATAGGTCTAAAATGGGTGTTTAGGAACAAGCTAGATGAGCATGGTATCATTGTCAGGAATAAATCAAGACTGGTTGTACAAGGTTTCAATCAACAAGAAGGAATAGACTATGAAGAAACATTTGCTCCAGTAGCCAGGTTAGAGGCTATTCGTTTACTTATTGCTTTCGCTGCTTATATGGGATTCACGTTGTTCCAGATGGATGTAAAATGTGCTTTTCTAAATGGATTTTTAAATGAAGAAGTCTATGTGGAACAACCTCCTGGATTTGAAAATCCAGAGTTCCCAAACCATGTCTACAAGCTTGACAAAGCTCTCTATGGACTGAAGCAAGCTCCTAGAGCATGGTATGAAAGATTGTCAAAGTTCCTTTTACAAAATGGTTTTAAACGTGGTAAAATAGATAAAACTCTATTTTTAAAATCAAATGGAACTGACATATTAGTTGTACAAATTTATGTTGATGATATTCTGTTTGGCGCAACTAATGAATCTTTGTGCAAGTATTTTGCTAACTTGATGAGTGGAGAATTTGAAATGAGCATGATGGGAGAATTAAATTTCTTCCTTGGATTGCAAATAAAGCAATCTGAGAAAGGAATCATGATCCATCAACAAAAGTACATCAAGGAACTGATCAAGAAATACAAACTTGAAAATGCTAAGACTAATGATAAACCTATGGGTATTGCAACCAGATTGGATAATGATCCTTCTGGAACTTGTGTTGATCAACCTATGTATAGAGGTATGATAGGATCTTTACTTTACTTAACAGCTAGTAGACCTGACATATCTTTCAGTGTAGGTTTGTGTGCCAGGTTCCAAGCAAACCCAAAGGAGTCACACCTGAAAGCAGTAAAGAGAATCCTTAGATACTTGAAAGGAACTGATGACTTGTGTCTCTTCTATCCTAGAAGTGACTCATTTGATTTGCATGGCTTTACTGATGCTGACTATGCAGGTGATTTGGTGAATAGAAAAAGCACTTCAGGTATGGTTTAGTTCTTAGGACCTTGTTTAGTTTCTTGGGGTTCCAAGAAGCAAAACACAGTTGCTCTATCTACAGCTGAAGCTGAATACATGGCAGCAGCAGCATGTTGTTCACAAGTACTCTGGATAAAACAACAGGTTAGAGATTTTGGTCTTATTTTTGAATGCGTACCTATCTATTGTGATAACACAAGTGCTATTTGTATTTCTAAAGATCCAGTTCAACACTCTAAATTAAAACACATCCACATAAGGCATCACTTTCTAAAAGATAATGTGGAGCAAGGGAACATAAAATTGGAATTTTGTAGTACAGAATATCAACTTGCAGATATTTTGACCAAACCCTTGAACAGAGAAAGATATGAGAAATTGAGACTGGAACTTGGAATGATCAAGATGAATTGATTGCTTCTGAAGTTCCTAGATATGGCAAAGTCAAAAATAATGGAAATAGAGCAAAAAGAGCATTTAGCATAATCCTGGTGTGCTAAACATAGCTGAAGTGTCACCGTTGTTGATTACTGAAGGTTAGTTCATTAAACGCTCAATTAATTTTGCTAGTAGTAATGTACATTATATATGTGTAGAAAGCGTGTTCCAATTGCGTATTTGTGAACAGTGATCTTGTTTTAAAAGTTAAATGAATTTGGAAAGAAAATGAATTTTGGTAAATTCATTCCTACGTGTTTTATTTTTGGAAAATTCATTGAACTTGTTCAATTAATGACTGCTTTGAAAACCCTTAAAATTCCTTACACCGCTTCATTAATTATAAAAGGAACCCACAACCACCTTACATCATCACACTGTCAAAATCATTTACTCCACTGTGAAAAAACTTCTACACTATTCTAAAACCCTTTTGAAGAAGAAACTATGGCCATAATCACCTCACTAAGCTCGTCTGAAAACTCACACCACAACCATTCCTCTGAACAAGAAGAAGTTTCATCACTTTCGATTGTCTCTCACACTGAAACTCAAATCATAAACCCACCATCTTCCAACATGCAAAACCCTAAACCCGAACAATTAGAAAATATCACCAAGTCAGTGCTTGACAAATTGAGAGAGTGGAAGGCCAAGAAAGATCAAGAAAAGTCACTGGAGGATCACATTAAGGAAGTTGAGGAGTTTGCTCGCAATTTGGAAGAGGAGGGTTCTGAAAAAGAGAAATCGAAGGACGAGGAAGAAATTGATCAAGCTGAGCTTGAAATTCAAGCTGATAGGTACGTTGTTGGTCATCGAATTGATTTAGACTGGTGTAGGAGTGCTAGATTTCTAGAATTTATTGATATAATTAAGTTCCAAGGCTGGGAGTATCTGTTGGTTAAAGTTTCTAATAATTTGATGTATCCGAGTGCTATGACTGAATTTTGTCAAAACTTTGAAGCGAAATTGGGAATAATAACTAGTAAGGTGAGTAAAGTGAATATTGAATTAGATGTGGAAACACTAAGTAAAATTCTGAGAACCCCTATGGAAGGGTATGAGACTTACATTAAAGGTAAGTCAAGTGTCAAGGTTGGAAATTACTTGAGTGGTGACATAGTTGAAGCCCTAGGAGGAAAAAGGGGGAAGAACATTATGAGTCATAATGATCTGAGTCCTTTAAATAAATTGTTATTCAATCTTGTTAAGAAGACCATCTTACCAAGAACTGCAAAGAAAGGTGAAGCTTGTTTGATGGACATGATATGGCTGTAATTTTCTGTCTATCAAGGAGAATTAAAATTAATTTTCCCTTACTTATGTATCAGCACTTGGCATATTGTGTTCCAAGTGGAACAAAAGTTGGATATGGTGCTATTCTGTCTACAGTTTTTGAGAGTCTTGGTGTTAAGCTTAAAGGGAAGTATGTGGGCTTGGATGAGAAACCAGAGAATGTAATTGATGCTGATACTCTGGCAGGTCTAAGCTTAGAGGTAGTTCAGGGTAAGATTCAGAAGTTAGAGAAGGAAGAAGAGAAGGTTGAGAAGTCAACAGGAAAAAGAAAACAAAAGGAAGCAAGTGATAAACCTGTTAGGAAGAGCAGGAGGTTATCTGAAAGTGCTCTGCCTCAGACCAGCATGGAGAAACCATTGGAGCTGGATACTGATGACAAAGTACTTGAAGGGCAAGTGGCTGAATTGGTTGATAGAATGGAGAGGGTTGAAATTCAAGCCAAGGAATCTGCTGGGCAGGCTCAGTTTCAGAAGTTAGAAAAACAGGTGCAGGAGCAGGGGAAGGCACTAAAAGAACTGAAGAAATCAGTGCAGGCTCAGGACAAGGTTCTGAAGGAACAGGAGGAGAAGTTCCAACAGAAACTGGAGAGTCTTGAGCAAAGGTTGGAAGCTCTCATTGCACAACAGAAGGAAGACAACAAGCAGATTTTGGACCTTTTGCAGACCTAGCCATTCCCTTTTAGCTTTCCTAAAAATAGCCTATCCTAACTTCCTTAGCAGTCATGAACATTTTCAGTTTGCTTTTAATGTTTAAATATTTTGGTTTGTAAAAACTTTAAGCAGGATGATTAATCTCTTTTATTTTAATGAATGCTTTTGGAACCGACTGTACATATAGACTCTTGTCTATTATGAATGCTTAAACAGGAGAGTGGAACTTTCCTAAGGGAAGTTAGCAGCGTTGCCTTCAGTTTCCCACACTCGATGAATTGCTTGTGGGGCTGTGGCTAGATGCTTACTAACTTGAAAAACAGGACTTTTTGATAATGCCAAAAGGGGGAAAAGATGAAGCAAACTTGTAGGCTATAGTTGTTATGGGTTTTAGTTGATAGAGTATCAGAATTCTCTGATATGATGCTTGAGTAGAATAGTTAGTTTTTTTTTTTTTAAATTTATTTTGATTTTTTTTGTTTGTGTTTTATATATGAGTTTTTACTTTCTGTCAATAATAACAAAAATATCAAAAATACGACCTTCTAATTTGTTTAACTTATTCTAGAGTTTGTTTAAGTTTGTCATCATCAAAAAGGGGGAAATTGTTTAAGCATATAGGTTTTGATGATGAGGAACTTAAACTAAAAGCAAACTCATCTAATAAAGATTCTCTAGTGTGTGATTAGTCAAGGTGCAGAATAATCTTGGTGATTGAAGAACTGTCTGAATCTAAGAAGACATGAAGAAGATCTTTATTGAAGAAGTTAAACAAATCAGAGGAAGAGTTCTCTAACAAGAACTAAGTTCCCTAACAGGAACGTTCCCTAACAGGAACGTTCCCTAACAGGAACTCGAAGACTAGCAGTTAAGTTCTTTGGTGGAACTTGATATGCTTGAAGCCCAAGTAATTCATCTGATCAGAATGCGGCGCAACAATAATTGTTAAAGTTTATTCTTAGAAATTATTGTAAATATGGTAAGTAGGTTAGTGCACGAGATCTATTAGAAACGTGATAAGTTTGCTTGGTAAATAAAATAAATATGGAAGATAATAAAAGATAGACTTTAGGAAAAGATTTTGTAACAAAAAGATTATTTTTTATCTAAAGTCGGTTTATTAAGAAAGATAAGTTTTCTTTATAAAAAATCTTTTATTCTTATTTTCAGAAAAGATTTTATTCTACTTGATTTACAAAAACCGTATTTAATAAAAGATAAGTCAAGTTTACATATTTATCTTTTTAGAAAAACTACTTTCTATACAAGTGTTACTTGTATAAATAGTAGAGGGCAAAATGTTTTAGGTTTTTGTGAGTTTATGCGTGAAGAAATCTAAGTTCTTTAATCGAGTAAGTTTACCAAGCTTCTAACTTATCATATTAGTTTCGGATTTCGTGCATTGCTTACCTATCATAATAGGCATCGTGTATTTGTATTGGTTGGGTTATTTGGGTGATTTTATAGTTTGATTTTTACACAGTTTTGTTTAAGCCTTTTGGTGAGGCTGTGAGTAGTTTTGTACTTAGGTGGTACAAGTAATTTGTACTTTGGAAGTACGGGTAGTACTTTGGTGGTACGAGTGAATCTAAGTGTGGTACTTAGATTGGGTAGGATAGGGTCCTATCAAGTAGCAAGTCCAGTGAGGAACTTGTGAAATAAAGGTCTGTGTCTAATAGGTTGTAACTTGGTGTTTGCCCTATTATAGTGAAGTGATTTGTGTTTGAAATCCCTAAGGTAGGGTCGAGGTTTTACTTCCAGTTGGGCCCTGGAAGGTTTCCTCGTAAAAACTGTGTGTTTGCTTAAGTTCCTATACGCATTGTTTATTTATCCGCAAAAAGTAGTCACTAGGAACTCTATACAATTCACCCCCCCCCCCTCTTGTATTAATCGTCTCAACTAACACTGAACAAATGCAAAATACTTGTTGAAAGACCCAACCACAATAAGCCAGCTGTGTGACCAGGAGAAGATCCGAATGTAGTCGGAGCTAAGCTTTGTGAACTAAGTGGGACATACTAAAAAAAATATCAAGATTATCATATATGGAGTACTACTAATCAACTAAGGAGTATTTACTAATTCTTACTTCCCCCGTTTCTTTTTATTTGACTCCTTTTTTTAGTCACGTTTGTCAATGCACAAATTCAACCGTTAATATCTTTAATTATCGATTACCATAAATTAGAAGAAGTTGATATTTTGAAAATATACATTGTGACAAATCTAATAGCAACCCACATGACTATATTTTTCATTACGTATAAATCAGAAAACATCGTCAAAGAAAAGTGTGTGAATAGTGCTAAAGTCAAAACGTGTCAACTAAAATAAAACGGAGGTAGTATTTAATACTCCCTTTGTTTTTTAAAATTTGTATGACTTTGAGTGACCAATATGTCAAGATTTAACTTTTACGAACTAATCCAATGATATGTTACATAATAATATTTTGGGATTTTTGTCAGAAACTACCTATTATAAGTCATTTTTTGTGAGAAAATATTTAAGGGTCTGTTCACATTTATTGAAGTGAGCTGAATTGAACTGAATAGAGTTGAAATGAATATTTTATGAGAGAAAGAAACTAGGAGCTGAACTGAACTGAGCTGAACTGAATTAAAGTGAAATTAAGCTGAAGTGAACAATCCCTAATAAAAAAATATTGCAAGAAACTACCTATTTAAAAAATATTGTAAAAGACTAACCTTCACCCGATTATTACCGTTGACTAATTTTTTTTTTTTTTTTAATAAAGATACAAAAGGAATAATATTTTTAAAATTTTAGAAGGAATAATATTTTTAAAATTAAGTCAAATAGAGTCGGTGAATAAAGTGATACAAATTTTTAAAAATGAAAGAAGTAGTATTTTGGGTCGTGTAATGCACTTGCTATAACTATTATTAGTAAAATAATCCATAATATATTTTATAGTTTATGCTTTTATGGGTAACTAACCATTGAAATGCACCTATAAATAGTATAATGAATGAAAAATACCTGTAAAAAAAAAAAAAAAAATCTTTTTTCTTATTTGAAAAAAATTGTAAAAAGAAAAAATAAAGGGAGGAAGGGAGTGAGGACTCATGACAGCTCAATTGTAATTATTCTCAATTTTATTATTACCAATTGTGATTACCAATTATTGTTCACATATTAATAACTATGTTTAATTAAATTCATAATTACAATTTTACAATCAACTGAGTACATCCTTGGTCGCTGTATTTTTAGTCCAATTAACTTTTCAAAATCTTGTTTAAAAAAGATAAATATCTTCGTTTTCATACACATATAAAAAAAATGCAAATTAATAATAAAAATGTAATAAGACGAATCCAACAAGATTATATGACTATATTATTTTCTAAAGAATAATGAGAATTGACGGTTAAAAATTTTGAACTTCGACCCAAATTGTTGCAAATAATATGTAACGGAGGTAGTATAACCATTTGTACTTAGAGCTGGTACAACCACATTCCTTTTTTTTTTTTTTTTTTTTTTTTTTTTGCTCAATTAAAATGCGGTTTAAACTAAACAAACTACCATAATTTTGCTATTAAAACAAAAAAAAAAAAAAACTACCATAATTTTAACCAATAAGTTAACCAAACATTTAATTTTGGTCTCCGTAATATATATATAGATAGAAAATTAGAAAGTAATGAAGGTTTAATATCTTTTGACTTTTTATTTCAAAAAAAAAAAAAAAAAATCTTTTGACTTTGCCTCAAAAAAAAAAAAAAAAAAATCTTTTGTCTTGGTTTTATAAAAAAAATATCTTTTGACTTAACAAAAAAAAAAGTTTTTATTTAAGAAAAATGCCCAACAACATAGTGCCGTAGTAAGAGTAGAAAAACAAGTTGATAAGTTAGTCAACATATTCACATGATAACATCCAAAAATCACTGAAGTATTCCGTGCATTTATTTTCATTTTTAGCAAAACTTTTAAAATAGCTTTTTAATTAAATAAATTCACACTACCACCCCTAGTCATTTAACCAGGACTCAATAGTGTTAATGTAACGTCTATAACTCTATTATTATTATTTCTATATTTCATTACTAATTATTATAATATTTTTCGAAATGGAAATAAATCAACAATATCTATCCAAAAATAATTATAAATACCATCTACTCACACAAAGTTGTCCTAGAGTGGCAAAGAAACAAACTCTTTGCTGCACAAATTCTGAAAATTATACTCAAAAACATAAGGAAAAAAAAAGCACTAGAGAGCAGAGAAATCATGGAGACAGTAGTCGAGAAAGAAAATGGTGACAGTGACAACAGCCTTAACGATTGGCTTCCGGTTACGTCGAAACGTGAGGCAAAATGGTGGTACGCTGCAATTCACAATGTGACTGGTATGGTTGGTGCTGGTATTCTGGGTTTACCCTACGCTATGTCTCAACTCGGATGGTACATACATTTTTTTTCCTATGCTAATGTTTATTTTCGATCTCTAAGAAAAAAAATTAATTTGGCCAATTGTTATAATTCTATTCACATTTATCATGATAATTAAACACAGATGATATTGATTATAAGTGAATAAATGTACAATTTATTGCATGTAAAACATTAAAATAATACGGAGTAGAATTGGTTTTTTTTATTATTTATTTATTTATTTATTATTATTATTATAAAAAGGATTGACAAGTCAATAAAAACTTTGGGAAAAGATTTTGATTAATAGTAGTCCGAATTAATTTGGTTACGAAATAGAAGTTGAGAGTATTAAAGTGCACGATGAGGAAGTTATGTTCCTTTGCATTTATTTTGTTGTAAATTGTTAGCTCAATCAATCCGACAACTCGCCAGGCGATTTGATCTGAAGTTGTGGATCATCTAATTGTTCCCGGTGGCGATCTGTAAGTTTAAATCTATGTATATGTAGATGTATGGTTGCATCGTCATTCATCAAGTAGATCTAGTTTCACTATGTGCATTTAAAGTATTTTTTTATTTGTAATATCGTGTATCTTTAGTTGATTATGAAAATTTTACAGAAAATATGAAAATTGAATATGTATTAGAGTTTGAAATACAATTAACGAACACTTTTTTTTTTTATTCCTTTAATTTGGCGGAAATCTTGTGGTTTAATTTGAGTTGCATGATAATAATTAAATGATGATATAATATAACACCTTAATTATATAATAAGGTTGTGTGTATGTTTAATTTGCAGAATGTGTGACACATTAATTTATTTCAGGGGTCCGGGTGTGACAATATTATTATTGTCATGGCTTATAACATTATACACCTTATGGCAAATGATTGAAATGCACGAGCTTGTACCTGGTAAAAGGTTTGATCGGTATCATGAGTTAGGACAGTACGCATTTGGGAAAAAACTCGGGTTATGGCTCATTGTTCCCCAGCAATTTATGGTTCAAGCTGGATGTGACATCGTTTATATGGTCACCGGAGGGAGTTCATTGATGAAAATATATAACATTGTTTGGCCAAATGGACGGCCAATCAAACTTACGTATTTTATCATGATATACGCATCTGTTCAATTCTTTCTATCCAACCTACCAAACTTTAACTCCATTGCTGGTATCTCTTTAACTGCTGCTATTATGTCTCTTAGGTAAGTTTTTATGCTTTATTAGATTAAAAAGGCTTATAACAATTACAACAAATAAGATGGTATTTAATTAAGTTTTGTAGAATTATGTTTGAATTCAACACAGTACAACGGATTTACGTAGCTATTGAAATGTTCAAACACTCTAAAGTTTCAATTTACACATTTTGCAATTGACTAATTACTAATGATAAAATAGTAATGAACAGTCGAACCAATAGGAATTTAGGACTTTTGTATTTTCTTGAGGCCAAACAATTTCATAAAATATATCTGTGCTTGGACAATGGAATTTTTAGTATATTTTAATTTTTTCTTTTTTTTTTGACCCGTAGTATATTTTAATTATTAACTTGGAAATTGGTGATTTTCAATTCAGTTATTCAGCAATAGCATGGATAGCTTCGGCTATAAAAGGAGTACAACCTGACATGGATTATGGAAGTAGGTATCCCACTAGTGCCGGACATATATTTGGTTTTTTGAGTGGATTAGGGACGGTGGCATTTGCTTTTTCTGGGCACAACATAGTATTGGAGATTCAAGCAACAATTCCTTCCACTCCGAATAAGCCTTCTAAAATAGCCATGTGGAAAGGATCCCTACTCGCTTATATAATTATAGGATTGTGTTATTTTCCTGTGGCTTTTGTTGGTTATCTAGTGTTTGGAAAATTTGTTGAAGACAATTTGATGATCTCCCTTGAGAAGCCTATTTGGCTTATTGCCCTTGCCAATATATTTGTTGTCATACATGTTATTGGGAGCTACCAAGTAAGTTAAGTTTTTTATTTCAATTTTAATGTTAAGACATTTTTTATTATTACTACTAATATTTTCCTCATACTGTTAGGTTTTCGCAATGCCAGTTTTTGACATGCTCGAATCATTTTTGGTGTTGAAAATGAAATGCCAACCTAGTAAAATGCTTCGCCTTGTGACTCGTACTACCTATGTGGGTAAGTTGTTTTATAAAACTTCTTTACATTTAAGTATTATAATTTACAAATAATTTTTAAAACAAAATTTAAATATACTGTTCTATACAGGAATTACTATGTTCATAGGTATAGCATTTCCGTTTTTTGGCTCTCTACTAAGTGTGATGGGAGGAATTGCTTTTGCACCAACCTCATTTTACGTAAGTTTCAAACATATTTCTAATTTTATAATAATGAAATAAATGAATAATTTTGCTTAATGTTAAATTTTATTTGTATTGCAGCTTCCTTGCATAATTTGGTTAATAATATGCAAACCAAAAAAATTCAGTCTGTCATGGTTCTTAAATTGGGTAAGTTTTTCAACTTTAAAATTTCATTTACATCCAACAAAAGTTGTTAATTTTTTTTCTCAATATGAAACTTATGAATGTACGTTTTCTATATATATTGCAGATATTCATCATTGTTGGTGTGTTATTGACGATTTTAGCTCCTATAGGGGCTATAAGGGATATAATCGTTCAAAGTGGATCATACAAATTCTTCTCCTAATCAATTAACCGTTTTTGTGAGGAGTGATTGGGGTGATGATAGGATGATCATAGGTTTCAATCCTATCATTTTTTTAAGCGGATCACCTGTGATTGCTATTAAATTTATATGAACTATTGTTTAGACTATTGAGACTCTTTGTCATAGACAAACCTTATATATGTTTGATTAAACAATAAATTAATGATGGGTGTTATAATCACTGCCTTTTAGAGTTTTAATTTTTTGTTATGTTTTCTGAGAATGAATTTCGAGCATAACAATAAGAGCTTATGTCGTTTAACAATATTATCAAGCTAATAGGTTTTGGTTCTAAACCATGGTGCTAAAGGCATATTTTGCTACAATACAGGATGGCTAAGTTTTAATCAAATTATTTACCCTAATTTGCCCTTATTTTAACATCCTAACATTAGTATATATAACCTAGTGTCTTTAGGCTTCTACCTAATTTTAATGAATATATGGTGTAGTACAAATTAATGGACAAATTTTCTTCACAAAAAAAAAAAAAAAAAAAAAAAAAAAAAAAAAAAAAAAAAAAAAAAAATTATTAAGGACAAATGTTTCTTTAAAAAAAAATTAACGGTTTTTTCACCAAATGCCCTTGAACTTTTCAAAAATTCACCAAATACTCTCAAGTTTTCCAAAATTCACCAAATACCACTGACGTTTGTTAATATTCACACCGTGACCTCAAAATTTTCCCTGACATTAAAGTTCCGTTAGCAATAAAATTTTATTCACCAAATACCCTAATTTTGTTAAATAATTACACAAAATACCCTTATTTTCATAAGTACAACGTCTAGTTTGAAATTTAAGGAAACTAGCCGTTAGTTTTGATTCTCAACCTTTTTTTGCATAAATACTCGATACAAAGCATCCCTCTTATTTGCTTAACCACAATTTTTTAACACCATGAGTTATTAATCTAAATCATCCTCCTCAATGTATGAGTACTTTTATGTAAGAGTTGCAAACAGATTTACACAAAAGTAAATCATCCTCCTCAATGTATGAGTTATCAATCTTGATTCTCAACAAGATTTGTTTGCAACTCTTACACAAAAGTACTCATACATTGAGGAGGATGATATAGATTGATAACTCATGGTGTTAAAAATTTGTGGTTAAGCAAATAAGAGGAATGTTTTGTATCGAGTATTTATGCAAAAAAAAGGTTGAGAATCAAAACTAACGGCTAGCTTCCTTAAATTTCAAACTAGACGTTGTACTTCTAAAAATAAGGGTATTTTGTGTAATTATTTAACAAAGTTAGGGAATTTGGTGAATTAAATTTTATTGCTAACGGAACTTTAACTTAACGTCAGGGATGTTTTGAGGTCACGGTGTGAATATTAATAAACGTCAGTGGTATTTAGTGAATTTTGAAAAACTTGAGGGTATTTGCTGAATTTTTGAAAAGTTCAAGGGCATTTGGTGAAAAAAACGAAAAATTAATGGATAAATGGACAATGTATATATGTTGTTTCTGTAACATAGAGTGGTAAATGGTGTGAAACTTTATTTTGTACGCAGAATTTATGACTATATGTGTATCGAAATCGTATCTACATGCTGATTCTGATGAATCTCTCCACACTACCAAAAAAAAAAAATAATGTTGATTTCCTAAGTTAAGTGTCAAATATGTTTTTTTGGACCAAAACGAACCTATGGGATTTAACTTCTGGGGCTTTATAACCTTACTGCCGGCTGAGATCTTCGGGACATGATCTTTACTACTAGCTAAAAGTTCTAATTAAGGCTTTATTCTTAGTACAACGTACTTGTTTTCTGGGCATGATTGCATGAACCTAACTATGTTCGAAACTTCTGGTGCATCATAACCTTACTATTTGTTGAAATTTCCGGCACCTTAACCTAAGCAATTGAAAATTTTAAAACTCTTACATATCTAGCTATTAGAATGTCCATTTACATATTCACCAATTGAAATTTTCAAGAATAAATCATCAAGAGGAATAAATACTTCCCTATATATTTACCTTAGGAGTAAGTCTTGTGTATAACGGATGTACCACTACTACAAAATAGGGCTAAGGAATCATCACCATATATGTCACTTGTAAGGTTTCTTAGGTAAAGAAACCAAATAATTAAATAAATATGGTATCTTAGATAATGAATAAGATGTTAAGGGTTTTATTGATATAAAGTAAAGGATTTATTGGTGAAAGGGGTAGAAAGCAAGCAATATGATAGAAACATTTTTGTTCCTTGCATCCATTGTTCACAATACGTGAACTTCTTATATAGCAAAATTTATGAAATATAATAATACACATTATTATACTACATATATTATATATACTGTTGTACATTTGCAGTTGGTAAAATTGCATTTACCGGTTATTCATACATGTGAACTTCAATCATATTTTCATTTTTCTCTCCCCCTTTGAAAGTTCACGTGGAATGGGGTATGAGTTGCCTTATGAAAAACCTTGTGGGACAAAAACCATAGCTAGGAAAAAAGAGTGCAACAATATTGTATTATATGCTTTGGATACTACCTCGTAAAAAACCTTGTCAAGAAAAACTCAGTTGGATAAAAACCCGATCGAATGGAAAAAGAGTGCAGTGCACATAATACTCCCCCTGATTTCAGCATAGTTCACGAAGATGCCGCATTCCAATTTTGTGAACTAATTGCTCAAATTTCTTCGAAGGAAGTGATTTTGTGAACAGGTCGGCAAGGTTGTCACAAGACTGAATTTGCTGGATATCTATTTCCTCATCCTTTTGCAGATCATGTGTGAAGAATAGTTTTTGGGATATATGTTTTGTTTTATCTCCCTTAATATATCCTTCAGTTACTTGACAGATAGATGCATGTGGTATTGTCTTCAAAGATGATGATTTGATAATTTGTTATTGCGTTCATTCCGCATTCTTCTTGCATACTATATTATTGATCATTGACCTCAGCCATACACATTCTTGTCCTGCTTCATAAAGAGCTATTAACTCTGCATGATTTGAGGATGTCGCAATCAATTGTTGATTTCCATGATATTGTAGTGCTGCCGTAAGTGAACATATATCTAGTTTGTGACTTGGCATTTTGTTGATCTGATAAGTATCAGCGTCTGCATGCATACCGAACGAGAGCAAAATCTCATTTTGGTTGATAATATAAACAAGGTCCCGTGTCCCTCATAGGTACCGAATTAAGTGTCGGACTCCCTTCCAATGTCTGTATGTTGGTGCATTGCTATACCTGGATAAAAAGTTCACAGAGAAAGCTATGTCGGGTCTTGTGTTGTTAGCTAAGTACATTAAGGCTCCAATTTCACTTAAGTATGCTAGTATGGTACTTCTAGACCTAGAATTTCTTCATTTTCTTCTCGGAGTCTAAATGGATCGTTTTTCATATTCAAAGAACAAGCAACCATTGAGAAGTTGATTGGATTTGCTTTGTCCGTGAAGAAGCTTTTCAAAACTCTTTATGTATAGCTTAATTATTGATGGAAAAAATACCTTGCATGACTCAAGTGCTTAATTTGCAATATATCCAAGGAAAAATTTAGTTTTTCGAAGGTCTTTCATCTCAAACTCTTTCATCAAGTATTTAGAAGTTTTCTCAAGTTCATTTGGGGTTCCAATGATATTCAGATCATCAACATACACTGCAATGATAGCAAACACTAGTGGAAAAATAGCTATCCGTAACGGGCAAAAATAGCCTATCCGTAACGGGCAACGGGCGTTACGTATGTTGCCGTTACGGATAGGCTATGTTATTCGTAACGGGCATTTTGACTGCCCGTTACGAATAACCCGTTATTCGTAACGGGCGGTCAAACTGCCTGTTACGAATAACCCCGTTATTCGTAATGGGCAGTTTGACCGCCCGTTACGAATACAATTGAACCCAAATTAAAAAAAAAAAATGCAGCAGGTGATACCTGCTAGTCTGCTATCCTGATAATCTGCTATGATGCCAAATTTTAATTACTATTATCAATAATAATAATAAATGTAAAATTGAATTAATTATAAAATCAAATATACAACTTTCACAAATGTCCAAATTGACTTTACAACAACTCTCAACATGAGTCAAAAGCTACTAAATAAATAATACTCTGTAATACAACATGAAAATTTAAACAAGTTTTATATTCCATATAGTAGACTAAGAACTTGAAAAAGCTTGTAGAATTGTATACTGTCTTGATGAAGCTTAAATTTTGTACATCCATCTTTTAGGAATTGGTCAATGAGGTAGCCATGGGCTCCATGGATCTCCACTCCATCAAAACCTGATAACGCAGTTTATTCACTACAAATAAATAACCTATTAAGACATAAAATTGAAGCATTCTCCTCATATAACAAACTAAATCAGCAACAACCCATATTACATTCAGAGCAAAACAATGAACACTTCTTCTACAGTCAGAAAATACAAAACACTTTGTGTGTAGGCAACCCCCGCTTGCCCTACAACAATTTCAGAAAATCAAGCGAACCCTATAACACAACCACCAGAGTATTTCATGTAATTGCCAACATCAAAACCTGCTTATGCCAGCCAGCCAAAGTAATATCTTTCTATAATCTGGGAGATTAGATAATAATACATGGAGATTAGAAAAGTGCGTCGAGTAATTAGTTTTTTGCTTAGTGCTTATTAGCATATTAGCCAAAGAATCATAAAAACTTTATTATATACAATTTTCGCTAATTTTCTATATGATCTTTGGTTGATTGCAGGATTAAATATCATTCATCATTTATTTGCCTCCCCTAATCCCCGGATTTGACATGAAGATTGGCATTGGTTTTTGTTGTCAGGATATTCAATGGATTAAACAAATCAGCCATGATGTACTTGAGATTCTAAGCTCTATCGCGCTATATCATTACTTTCTAAATTTGATATTTATAATGCTAATAAGCAACACAACACAGGTTACTGAATTCAGAAATTCATCTGCATTTAACTAAAATCAGATACTGAAGCAAGAAATGCAGTAACTGACAACGAACCATCCGAGTGTATATAACAACGAATAATGAATCAATGTATTTCCTTTGTCCGAAATCTAAAACAATCAGTAATTGATTTGCATATCTAGACAGTTAACATCAAACCTAGACCTAAGCATCAGGTGCTTACTTAAGAATCATTTCTGAACACATAATTTAATGTTTTTTTCTTCTTCTATAAAATTTAATACATTCATTAAAAATCTATTTGGCTTTTAAGCCTACCTAGAGCATGTTGTATCCAAAAGAAAAATTCTTCAAACTGGAATAATGTTGCAGGTATTTCATTAGCTGATGAATTATTGTTATTTTTATCAGTGTATAACTTGTAGTCATGAAAATTAATAGTACATGCCCAATTGAGGTTATTAATCCCGGAAAATAAAAGATGGCACCAAATCTAACAAGAAATGTCCAAGGAAATAGACATGGTAAACATAAACTCACTCACTTAACTGAGCTTATGGGAGAAAAGGAGTATATAAAAGAACATATAATATGACCACACAAGACAAGATATGGCATAACATCGATCCATGAACAAGAGTATGGATATATACCTTTTCCTTTATCAAAGCAAAGTAGATATTCGGATCCAGCTTCAATTGCTTGGTTCCTGATCTAGTTCTTAGCCCAAAAATTACATGACTAATGCTCTCACCATGGTCAGCAGTCACACTCTCAGTTTCTTCAAGGGAGAGCTTAGTCACCTAAAATGTAAGTAGGTGATTGTGTAAGAATCTCAAGAAACTTTCAACAATAAAATCCAGTTTATATTCACAAATTCCAAAAAAAAAAAGAAAGACACATATTGAGAGGTTGAAGAGCTTACAACAGGGAACACTAAATGACGCAATAAACTAGTAAAATCCATCCCAATAAAATTAACTTAAATATTATCTAATTTCTTACTCCATTATCTAAAATTAAATCTTCAAACTGACAGTTAAACAATTTTTCATATTCTATTCACATAAGACACCTTAACATATCTTATTGTTGAATTTCCTTGAAAAAATTCTGATTGTTCTTCAACTACTACATTTATTTTAATTATAAGAAAAAAAAAAGTAACATCATTATTAACACCAGCAGCAGCCAATGATGGCTTCAATCAGAATTTCTGAGAATAGATCAGAAAAAAAAAAAAAAAAAAGAACAATATAATCACTAATAGAGAGTATAACAAAGCGCTGAATCATTATTCTTTGGATTTTGAGAATAGATCAGAGCTAAGAGACCTTAATCTTATCAAATATAAACAAAATCTGCTCACCTAATTCTAAGGTATGAATGAAGACTCTTGTCTATAATTTAATCACGGGAGAAGACCTCCTCTTTTTATTCAGTTTTTGACTGCTTATTTGATTCCACAAACTTTACAAGAGAAATTTAAATTATAAAAAAAGGGAAATCGAAAAGAGCAAAAATCAAGGGGAAAAGCGAGAGAACTGAGCGCATCGGAGGAGGATGGTTCTACAGTTTGTTCAGTCTTCCACTTTACTTTTCATCTTCCATTATTATCCCAACACATTATTCATCAAAATATTTCAAGAGACACCATGAAAACGCAGCAAAAAATCGAGATATAATAAAAATATGTAGCTGGCATACACCCGAAATCAAATAACAATCAATCACGAGTAAACAAATAAACCTCAAAGAATTAATTCCTTTTACACAGTTTGAATTAACAATACTAGCTAAAACCCTAGAAAAACATTCAATCCCTTCCACCCAAAAACATCAAAATTAGCTTCAATTCAGCAAATCTGGGTAAATCAAACTCCAAAAACCTCGAAAAATCACGAGTCATATCATAAGCCATAAAATTAAATCACAAAAATCATCAAAACAATACCAGTTTAAACCTTTAGCTTAGAAACAAAGATCTGTAGTATATAATTTGCGGTGCTGCAGGTATTTGAAAAAGGCATAATTTTTAGGGAAAAAAAATTAAATTAAAATCTAAAAGCAGAAAAACCCTTGTTTCGAAAACATAATTTCAGGATAAATTATCAAATTAGGCTCGAAAAAACACATAAATTTAGGCATGTTTGATTCAATTATCAAATTATGCTCGGAAAATCACATAATTTAAGGCATATTTGATACAATTATCAAATTCGGGTCATAATTTTGTTTTCTAACAACATAATCGCTGGTTATGATCTTTCATAATCTTACTAATTTGAACCATTCAGATATTCGAACCTTAAACAATTAAATTAAATCAAAGATAAACCCTAGATTGTGAAATTGATAAGATTAGAAAAAGAAACTTTAACTTACTTCAGAAGCTGCTTCAATGGAGAACGTCAAGTGCGCTTCAATGGAACGCTTCAATTGCTTGGACCGACGAAATTCAATTTGATTTTATTTTATTTCTTTTACAAAGAGGAAAGTTGGGTTGACTAAGCTAGATCTAGCGAGTTGGAGAATGGAGAAGCCTTAGAGCAAAATCAATAAACCCTCCGATCTAAAAATCATCAAAACCCCCAATTTCACCATTTTTTCTCTCTCCTCGTCCCATATCGCCATTTTTCTCGCCTTGTTTCATCACCAATTGAATGGGGAAGATTGATGGAGGAGAGGAGAGGAGAGAGAGTGACTGAGTGTGAAATGAGAGAAAAGAGGTGAATGACGGCTAGGTAAACCCTAATAAAAAGCCAAAGCCAAGTAATGGGCTCCTCTTATCATTTGGGCCACGCTCAAGCAGTTGTATCGGGCTCAATATGCCCGTTACTTGTAATATAATATCCGTAACGGGCAAATGATGACGGTTACAACTAAATAAGTATTCGTAACGGGCAATATTTTGCCCGTTACGAATAACTAAGTATTCGTAACGGACACTATTTTGCCCGTTACGAATAACTAAGTATTCGTAACGGACACTATTTTTCCCGTTACGAATATATTTAATGTAACGGGCATAGCTTTGCCCGTTACAAATAGCCTGCTACGAATGAGATTTTTTCCACTAGTGAAATCCTGATTGTGATCGCTTTATAAAAACACAGGGACTAATTTGATTGTTTTTGAACCTTTCTCTCGTAAGGTATTCACTGAGACGGTTATACCAAATCCTTCCAGATTATTTCACTCCATAAAGTGACCTTTTAAATTTTATGGAAAGTAATTATCAGTTTTAGTCCTTCATGGACTTTCATGTAGATGTTTGTATTGACTATCAAGTGACCTATACAAATAATAAGACATTACACCCATTAATCGCATTTACAGTCATTTTCTGGCTGTCAAACTTGCCAGAAATTTTTCTGTAATTTGTAGTTACATGTAGAACTGGACCGGGATCGGATTTGACTGGAACCCGGAATTGCCTATTTGTAAGGACTGGGGACCGGACCGTAATAAACCAGTCCGGGCAGTCTAGACCTAATTTTTCAGGTCATATTTGGGTTTTGACCTTTTGGACCGATTAAATCTACTATAATTCCAAACTACTATAACCATTTTACCTAGGCAACAATCAAAGCACAAAATGTAAATTACACCAAATAAGCTGAAAATTCAGAATCCTTCATCTATATATGATAATAAGTTAAATGAATATAGATTAATACAACTCTATATATACATGATAATAAGTTAAATGAATTGAAAAGGAGACAAAGATTAAATCAAATCTGAATGTAGGAAAATAGTGAAATGCGTGGGAATAACGGAGGTTGATCCCTGACTTCTGTTGTAATATAAGGAAGTATTTTCAAGGCTATATTCTAAAATTAGAAGATCGAAAAGATGATCTTGTGACGATGAAAGAGTACGGTGTGTCGTGATGCAAATCACTGACTTGAAAACGAAATTCCGGCGCAACCAGGGTGCACTATTGTATTCGCCGGCACGTTCCCTAAGGTTAACACGCCACTTCCACACGAAGGCACTTTTGGGTGAAAGGTTGGAGCCAAGTAACTTATGCCCAATATAGAGTATGTGTTTAAGCAAGCTTGTGTTTGATATGTATTTCTTGTGTATATCAAAATCAGAAAACATCCTCCAATTTATAGAGATGAATGAAAAAGATGAAAGATCATGGAGGAATCTTCTATGAACAAAAAAAAAAAAGAAATCAGAAATATTATGGTGATAAAAAAACACCATAATCAACCTCTTAAATGAGGGGTTACAAGAAATCAAACAAGAAGAGGCATCCAAGGGAACCGTTGGAGTCCAATAGACAAACACGCTCCCGATCGGGCGGACACTCCCTTTTTCCGGACGTCTTCTCGCGCCCGGTCGGGCGGGTCTCGCCAGGTCAGGCGCCCGATCGGGCGGAGCTTGCCCGATCAGGCGGCGGAAGTCCAGAATTTTACGACTCTTCTCGCGCCCGATCGGGCGGGTCTCACTCGGTCGGGCGCCCATATCTGACCCTTTGAATTTCCTTTCTTTATTTCCAACAACTTCATGAAGAGTGGTTTCCGGAGCTCTTGATTGGCGACGGCGGCGAGTTCTTGCTTGAGAAACACGGTATTAATCACATTATTGGGGAAATACATTGTATATTGTAGTGGAGAAGTTGAATTACATGAAATTTTGTTGGGTTGTGAAAAAGAACTGAAATTGGAGATGGGTTCATAAGAAATTGAATCTAATAGGAGTGAAACTCAAAGATAGAGAAGAATATGAAGTGGAGTGGCGACATTTCAATCAGATACAACGTACATGAGCGTATTAAGTTAAGGTAAATAAAATCTTATTTTGTTTTAAATATTACTACCTCTGTTTCTTTTTAGTTGACACGTATTCCTTTTTATGATTAATTTTTAGTTGACACGTTTCTTTTTCGGGTAAATTTTTTACCTTGTATTTACAAGCTACCCTACTTGCTTTTTCATTTTCTCTCACTCTCTCTCCTCTCCTTAATATATGTGCCTAAATCAAATGCGTCAACTAAATAGAAACGGAGGAAGTAATAAATTGCATATGAACTGGGTTTCCGGTCTAGACCGAAAAATTCTGGGTTTTATCCGGTACAAACCGAAAACCCAGAATCACTAATTTTAAGGACTGGGGATTGGACCGCAATGTACCGATCCAGGTCGGGTCGGTCTAGTTCTGGTCGGGTTTCCGGTTCAGGTCCAATTATTCACACCCCTAGTTGCATTAACTATTGGAGAATATATTTCTCCATAATAAATCCCTCTGGAATTTGAGAAAATTCTTGGGCTACAAGTCTTGCCTTGTATCTAACTATCTCATTACATTTTCTTACAAATATCCATATGTATCCAACGAGTTTTACACCTACTGGTGTAAGAGTTATTTTTCCAAAAACTTCTCATTTTTTAAGTGACTTTAACTCAGCTTGAATTGCCTATTTCTACTTTGGCCAATCACTCCTGTGTCGACATTCTTCCACTTTTCTTGGTTTAATTTTATCGAACACAATGTCAATTGCAATGGAATTTGCAAATATTTCATCTACGATAAATCTTTCCTAATCCAATGAGTCTTGGTAGAGACATAATTCATTGAAATTTCATTGTTATCGATGTCTTGAACATCTTGTTCATTCCCCATAGGGTTGTTCTCTTGTTCATCCCTTTTGGGCTATCATCATTTTCTTTAATTTCATCCTCATTTGATCTCTGTTGAACTTCTGACGGGGGAACATCATTAGTCTCATTTTCTATTCCATCCAATCTTTTCAACTTCCTTGGTTTAGAATCTTTTGATCTGAACCAAGTGGTCTCCCATGCTTTTTCTGCGTGCTTGAGATTCATTTTCTATGGCCTTATTACTAGTTGGAATTTCAATACGTGCAGGGGCATTTTCTACTGGTATATGTGATTTTGTCACCTTCTTTGTGTCTACAAATGCATCAGGTAAATGATTTGCAGCACTTTTGTAAATGAAAAATTTTTGGACGTCTTGTTCATACATACTTGTTCGTGGGTCATACATCAATTGTTGTGTTGCATTCCAAATAAATTCTATTTATTCCTTGCGTGGGTCCACTTTCTCTCCCCCTAAGGTTGGGAATACCGTTTCATTAAAATGACAGTCGGCAAATCTAGCTGTAAATAAGTTACCAATTGTAGACACCTAAACTGGACAGTCTGTAGTATATCGGTTATAACTTTTTATCTGTGACCCTGATTGGGACGAAACTAACTTAAAATGAAAGATAAAAATCGGGGCTACAGATCCATAGGTGGCACGACACGTAAATATTTCTAGAACTCCGGATATGACCAAAACAAGTTGACTCTTGTGCAGTATACGGGAATAAAAATCCGGGTGACTAAAAAAAAAAAAAAAAAAATCTATGGCTCGACTCTAATGAAAAAGGGTTTTGATACGAGAAAAATATAAATAAATAAATGAAAAGTAAAAATAAATGCACACATAAGCACATTGTCACGCATGATGCAATGAAGTTCGCAACCTAAAGTCAAGTTCTATGTTCGACTATGGTCAAGCTTATTTTGGTGTCACAGGGTACCATGGTTAAGAGTTTGGACGCGTTAGCAAGGTAGCCTCCCTTGAGGGTGTATGCCAACGTGCGGCTCTGCGAGTTCATGATGAAATCGAACTCGACTCCATGGTTTGGGTGGATTTTAAAACTCGGATGAACCCTTATTGCCATGAGCGTTTTCGGGTTGATAGAGCTTAAATCCCCCGGGCTAGTCACATACGTAGAACACGTAATATTGTGGCATAATACGTAACCTAAAAAGCATATGCCTATGTGACAATGCCAATTAAATCGCAGGAATACAATTCAAGAATCTTTCAAGTCTCATCCACTCAACTTAATTAAATACCGATCAGTCAAATCGATAAATAACCAAGAATCCTCCCCAGTGAAGTCGACAAATTGTAGGCGTCGCTCGAAGTGCGCCTATGTTAAAGCATGTGTGAATATGATTGGCACTCATAGGAAGTGGGAATTGACATTACGATTAGGGACAACGATTAGGGACAAAGCAAAGTAGGGATCCGCCAACAAGTTTTTAAGGAACTTGTAAACCGTTCACGGGTCATATAAAGGCAACCACGAAAAAGGGACAACGATAGGCAACAACGATTGACCCTTGAAGGTTACACCCCATTCATAATCCATGAGATTACTAACTCCATAAGGTTCGGAACCACGAAAGGAGGATCAGAGATGATGGTACGAAGTGAGTCATAGAGTCACATTCACCCGTATTGTCCTCTACTCGATTCTTATAGTGAAAAGTGATTCCTGCTATCTCAAAGGCATGAAACAAAGATTCAATTTGCTCCAAACTATTATTATGCTAAATTGGTTTAATATTAATGCAACATATAATTCTAAAATACCGTGATCACTTGATTTAATAACATGATTAAAAAGAAACCTAAACCGGTCGTCCAACTTATCTTATTAGGCGTGATTTTCAATTACATATTCCCTTTAACATGAAATATGGTGATTTTATATTGGAAGCAATTTAACAATAAACTTTTATTAAAATCAAATAATAATAATAACCCTAATCATGATACTAGCAATAAGAATAAAAATAAGAGTAATTAAGTGATTAATTACTCACAGTGATTAAACTGGTAGTAACTTCAATAAAAATATAAATCATATTGAAATAATTAAATTAAAAGTAGAGTTGATTTGGTCCAAACCCTCAGTTAATTCTACCTTTTCACGCCTTAGTTTTAAGTATAGAACTTCAGGTAAAGTATGGATTCCTTGGAGTGCTTAGGGGAAGGAATGAAAGAATAGGGAGGCTAGTGTTTAGGCTAAAGAGGGAGAAAAAAATTATTTTGTGATCAAGCTTGTTGATGATTGAAAAAGGGGATATATGACCTCTATTTATAAAGAAAAAAGAAGGGTCGAAAAAACAAGATAAGATCCGAATTAAATCGGAATAAAACTCGATAGACATCAGTTTTTGCGGTTTTTGTTTTTATCATATCATTTAATCCAGAAATTGGAATACGATAAATAAGATATCGTTGGAAATATCTTGAAGTATACTTTCTAACCCAATTAGAAATGGATTAAAATATTTTTTAGAATACAAGATATGGCCGAAATAGTGAGACATTGTCAGTTTTGGATAGAGTTTGACATTTCATATCTTTTCCGTTATAGCTAGGAATTGATATTATAATATATCATTGGAAAGAGAATTTCAAGGGCTATCCAACCATATAAAATTTGGATAAAAAATATGAGGCACAAAAATCATATCTGACTATCTTTGAATGTCTTTCAATTCGGATAAAAATAGGACTTTCAAAAAAAGGAGTTTTATTCAATTTCAAATTCTTTAATCTTATCTTTTCAAAAAGGATAATTAGGATCTTTTAGAAACTTATAGAAGCTTCCAATTAATCCTAATTGGTTTAAGAATGGGATCAAATAATTTGGACCCTCGACATGATCATTGGGTCGTAGGTAAGGTGGGCTTAGGTTCGGTTTGGGCTTAGTTTAATATTTTGGCCATAACTTATTCGTTATAACTCAGATTTGGGCTTATAATATATCGTTGGAAATATATTTTCAAGCCCAATCCAATTATTAAATCATTAGACCCAGATTATGGACCAAAATAAACTGGATTAAACGTTTTTATAAAAAGGACACGAAATGAATGATTTTAAAGGACACGAAATGAATTATTTTGGGTTTAAAGGCACGAAAAGAGGAAAATAAGTGATGGTTTAGGGAAATTAACTCGGAAATGGGATAGGAGTTTGGTTGGTTTTATGAAATGGGAATATGGATTTAAGCACTCCAAGATTAAATACTCAACCCGACCAATAATGACGGTGAAAGGTTCAGTTGTTCATCATCGGGTTTGGTTTTGGGGAGACATTTTTAGGTGTCTACACCAGTCAATGGTTCAAGATATTTAATTATAGAGGGATATTTAAACCCAACATAAATTGTCAGCATTCTTTGTGGACCCATTTTTGTTCGTTGGGGTGGAGCAATGGGAACATATAAAGCAAAACCAAAGAATTTTAGATGAGAGACAATTGGTTCTCGACCACAATTTGTAGTAGTGAAAATTTATGATAAGTCGTAGGTCTCAATCTAATAAGTGTTGCTGCATAAATTATAGCATGTCCCCATGCAGATGATGACAATTTTGACCTCATTAATAATGGTCTTGCAATTAATTGTAATCTCTTAATTAGTGATTCAGCTAAAACATTTTGTGTATGAACATGAGCTACTGGGTGTTCGACATCAATTCCAATTGACATACAATAACCAGTAAATGATTAGGATGTAAATTCCCTAGCATTGTCAAGTCTTATTTTCTTTATTGTATGCTCTGGGAATTGAGCTCTTAATTTGATAATTTGGGCAAGTAATTTTGTGAAGGCAACATTTCTACTTGCTCTACAAGAAAACAGGTAAATTGCGACGGAAAAATTCCGTCGGAAACAATGTAAATTCCGTCGGAAACCGTTGTCGGAATACCTTTTGTAGGAAATTGGTCAAATTTCGACGGAAATGCCGTCAGAACCTTATATTCCGATGAAATTTACGACGAAAACGGTTCTGTCGGAATTCAGTTTAACCCAAACTACAATTTCGTCGCAATTTTTCGACGAAAACATTCCGTCGCGACGTAAAAAATCCTTTGTAACCATTAATTTACGACGGATTTTTCCATCGAAATTGATACTTTTCTGACAGAATATTCCGTCGGAAGTAGCAAAGATTCCGACGGAATTTTTTCTGTCAATAAATTACGAGGGCCAATTCCGTCGCTATTTTCCTACGAATTTGATTTATGTCGGAGTAGTGTGCTTTTTGCGACAGATTATTTCCGTCGGAAGCATGTGTAAATCCGTCGAAAATTCTTCAATAGTATAATTTTAGATTTGTATTTTTTTTTGTTAATAAATTGATGTAAAACTTGAACACCCGCAACAAGTTTTTTTTTTTTAAATTAATTAATTAACGACCTAAGAAATTTTATTTATTTATATACATATATATACATATATATATATATATATACATATATATATATATATATATATATATATATATATATATATATATGTATGTATATATGTATGTATACATATATGTATATATTTATATACATATATATACATATATACATAAAACAAAATCTATGCTAGAGTGAAGATATACTAAAGTGAAGCTATGCTAAACAATCACTGGGGTACCCTGGCCTGCTCTGCCACTACTCGGGTCATCCTTAGGGTCTTGATGTTGAGGACGAATGGTGGAACATGTGTCGTTGTTGGTGAAATGACTCATCATCTCATTCATACTCTCCTTGTATCTCCTCTCCATTTCGGCCATTTTGGCTTTAATTTGGCTTTGCATCTCGACTTCTATTTGAGTTTAGAGAGCTTGCACCCTATGCTCCATCTGATCTTGCATCTCAGAAATGAAGGACGACGTCTATTGCTGTGAAGAATTGAAAGTCGATCGACCCATGAGGTTGCCATAGTACAGCTATGCACTTTGGCCAAGTCCTTTCACACGACCCTAGCTTCTTATTGCGCCCACCCACTGTCTCCCAGTACAACTCATTCAGACTCTTCTGAATACCTTAACTCCTTGATTCTTCGAGCTTCTTCTGGTAGGTATCTTCACATGATATCAAAAAAATTGATAAAAAAAACTACCAACAACGTAAGGTAACGGTTCTAATTCTTGAACATTCAAGCAAATTTAGCCAGCAATGTTTTCTAACTTGCCCATTTTCTATGTTTTTGATTAAATGACCTCATTCTTTCTTCTAACATGCCAATAATACATATTTTTAGGTGCCTATAATTTGAAATCATATCAAATGAGCACTTAACACATTTTAGGGACTACTTTCATCCAAATTCAGCCAATTTCTGCCTATATGGCTTCTACCTTGCCCATTTTCTATGTTTTTAATCAAATGACCTCATTCTTTCTTCTAACATGCTAATAATATATAGTTTTAGGTTCCTATGGCTTGAAATCAAATTAAATGAGCACTACTTAACACATTTTAGGAACCATAGTCATCTAAATTCAACCAATATTGGCCTATATGGCTTATACCTTGCCCATTTTCTATGTTTTTAATCAAATGACCTCATTCTTTCTTCTAACATGCCAACAATACATAGTTTTAGGTGCCTATGTCCAGTGGCAGAGCCATGATTTTATGCTGGTAGGGCACCGTATCATGTAAAACCCTTTTATCAAAGAATGTTCATAATATCAAGACTCAAAATTACTTAGCAATCGTATTTGTCAAACCTTTATTATTAAAAAATACATCAAATATTACCCCTATTCAAGGCTTTAAACAATAACCTCGCTCATATTTTTAAGATCTTTTATAATAGGTTTGGAATCAGATAGATATTTTGTATCAAATAGGATTATCCAAAATACTAATTATCAGGATTTATAACTGATAATTCAAGTATACTCATACATGTAAAAAGAATGTTAAAATTAAACTTGACTAGTTTTCAAGTTTTGAAAGCATATTATTATATCATCAATTTCATTATCTTAGGTAGAAAAGTAATCTTTCACAATGTGATCAAACTTTTAAGCTAGTAAGTTGTTGTGTTAATTAGGAAATTGAAAAAAAAAAAAAAAAAAAAAAAAAAAAAAAAAAGGGGGGGGGGACATTAAGAAGAATAAACAATGAGAGGGAAAAAAGTAACAAAATGTAAAGCAAGAGATTCTAACCCATGACCTTTGATTGAAAAGGTAAAGCTCTAACCACTA
Source organism: Chenopodium album (assembly GCF_948465745.1). Taxonomy (NCBI): domain Eukaryota; kingdom Viridiplantae; phylum Streptophyta; class Magnoliopsida; order Caryophyllales; family Amaranthaceae; genus Chenopodium; species Chenopodium album. Next base: position 65,770,298 of record NC_137835.1, read on the forward strand.
GGCTACTAGTAAGTTGTACCATAATGATGCACTTTATATTCTATTTAAACAAAATTTTGACAAATATTTTTTTTTTTTTTTGAAAAAACCTGGCATGGTACTGTAGGCGTCATTTGAAGTGCGCCTACGTAAAATCATGTCGTGAATATGCTTGGCACTCATAGGAAGTGGGAATTGACATAATACGATTAGGGACAAGGAAAGTAGGGAGCCGCCAACAAGTTTTTAAGGAACTTGTAAATCGTTCACGGATCATAAAAAGGCAACCACGATAAAGGGACAACGATAGGCAACAACGATTGACCCGTGAGGTTACACCCCATTCATAATTCATGAGATTATTAACTCCATATGGTTCGGAACCACGAAAGGAGGATCGGGGATGATGGTACGAAGTGAGTCATGGAGTCACATTCGCCCGTATTGGCCTCTACTCGATTCTTATAGTGAAAAATGATCCCTGCGATCTCAAAGGCATACAAACAAAAATTCAATTTGCTCAAAACTATTATTATGCTAAATTGGTTGAATATTAATGCACCACATAATTCTTAAATATTATGATCACTTGATTAAATAACAAGATTCAAAAGGAACTTAAACCGGTTATCCAAATTATCTTATTAGGCGTGATTTTCAATTACATATTCCCTTTAATATGGAATATGTAGATCATAAAAAATATAATAGAATAAAGATTATTATTGGAAGCAATTTAACAATAAATCCAACAATATAAAATCGTTAGAAAAATAATAGAAATAAAAGGAACATAATTCTTACTTTGATTCTGTTTGCTTGCAACTATAAAATAACAAACAAGTTAGTAACTTCAAGGAAATAATAATAAAACGATAATTAAATTAAATTAATAGAGTTGATTTGGGGCCAAACCCTCAAACAGTTCTACCTTTCACGCCTTGGCTTAATGACAGAACCACGAGTAAAGTATGGACTCCTTGGAGTGCTTGAAGAAGGAATTTTGAAAGAAGAAGGGTAGGCTAGTGTTTAGGCTAGAGCACAGAGGAGAAAAAAATAGAGAATTAATTGATGCCCCGTACATCAGAAATGAGGGGGTATTTATAGAAAAAATGTGCTGAGGGGACACACGGAACCCTAAAAAGATAAAAACCCTACAAAAATGTGTCGCGACACAGCAAAGGGCACTGTGACATGGGAAATCCCACCGTCAGACGGGGAACATTCCCGTGACGTGGTGAACAGTTGCATGACATGGGAAATATATTAGGGTACGGGGAATAAAACGCGTGAAGGGTTTACGCGGAACAGACACGGAATTCCTCGTGTCACAGCAGGTGCACCGTGTCACGGGGAATCCCACCGTCAGACGGGGCAGTTTCCCGTGACACGGTGGACAAATGCCGTGACGCGGAAGTCTGTAGTCCTTTTTCCGTCTAAATTCATTTTTAACCCTAATTTCGTTCAAAATTTTTAAGTGCCAATTGATAATTTCGGGCCATTTCTGATTTATTATTATTAATTGGGCTAAAATAAATAAATAAAATAAATAAAAGGTTTGGGCCAAAATAAATAATAAAATACAAAAGGTTAGGGCTGAAATTAAAAAGAACTATGCTTTGACTAAACATCAAGACTGATCCATGGAATATTCAAAAATTGAATTTAATTAAATACGATTTTTAAGCACTCTCGGGATTAAATACTGAACTCGACCCATAGTGGCGGTGAAAAGTTGTTCATCATCGGGTTTGTTTTTGGGGAGACATTTTTAGGTGTCTACAGGTACGTGCCCTACCAGGACACACTATGGCTTCGCCACTACCTATGGATTGAAATTACATCAAATGAACACTTAGATCATTTTAGGTTCCGTATTCATCCAAATCCATTTAAATAAGCTTATAATGAGTTCTACTTTGCTAATTTACCATGAAATCAATTAATTAGTTTTAGGGACTAAAAGCCCTATTTGATTCACCTTAAAAAATAATATTAAGTAAAAATAATTTTAGTTCAGTAAAAATAAGTCCAGTTCAGTAAAAATAATTTCAGTTCAGTAAAAATAATTTCAGTTGAGTAAAAATAAGTTCAGTTCAGTTTAATTCAGTTTTCTTAAAGAAGAATTATAATAGAAAATCAGTAAAAATAATTTCAGTTCAGTAAAAATAATTTAAGTTCAGTAAAAATAATTTCAGTTCAGTAAAATTAAGTTCAGTTCAGTAACATAAGTTCAGTTCAGTAACAATAATTTCAGTTCAGCAAAATTAAGGTGAATCAAATAGGGCCTAAGATATAATGAAGTTTTTACCGCAATGGCTTTGGTGTTGGAAGGAACTTGGCCTTTCACAGGCTCTTCCTTGAAGTGTGTCTTTAAGAAAAGGTTAGGGGCATTTGGAATCTGGCTTTGACTTTTTCGCCACCTTTAAATGTACATGCAGAAAATCAATGAAAACATGTCACACTACACTAGTTTATTAATCAAATGACTTCACTTTTACTAAACACATTTTAGGAAGCTTACCATCCTTTTTTCATGTTGTACAGCTGACATAGAACCTTGAAAGTGGGTTGGTTCAACGACATTTTCCGTGGATCCGCCTCTTTTGTTCTGCTTGTTTTGTTTCGACCGCTTCTTATATTCCGGATCATTAGCAACAATATCCATCATTTTCTTGTGGACATCCTCATTGGGCCATTTTGGTTTGGCGGAATTCATCTTCATTGTGATGTTGTAGAACATGTCATGTAGGCGATTTGCAAACTTGAATTCGAAGGTTCGCTTCACATGCTCGTTCAACTGAGGTGCGCTGCCCATTTGAATTTTTTTTGCAATACATAGAAACTCTGATCTTATATTTACAAACTAAACTCAATCAATATGCTTTATAAAACATTTATTACGTTAGGTAAAGGTTATCGTAACTGAACAAATTCCAGAAGTGTTCTCTCGTTTTTGCATCAACCTCTCCGTGATTCCTCCAAGGCTCTCGATAGTAGCCAGTTAGCATGTCGGAGAGCATATTCTTCACCTCTTTATCATAAAACCTATAATAAAGGAGAGACATCCATGTAATACTAGTAGAAAAATATAAATGGACACCGAGAAATGCACAGCAGTTATTTAAAACCGGTGCGAAAAAACATGGCATGATTTAATGAAAGAGTAATCGCACCGGTTCATACCGGTACAAAATTAAAAAAAGGCTTGCTTTTTATTTATAGGGAAATTCTCATTGGTACACCCGTGGTTTTGAGTTTTCCCATTGATACACTCCTAAATTTTTGCCTTTCCATTGGTACACCAATGGTTTGGTCTTTTCCCAACCGTGACTAACACTGTTAAAAAGTATTTCATTAAGTTAAAATAATTAAGGAAAAGACTATAATACCCCTTTTAAACATCTAATGTCTCAATTTGCGTGTCGAAAATTGTTCAGTTAAAGTTTTGGGAGTCATGTAAGACCTTAAAGAACCAAATTAACCTCGAAATTAGCAAAAAATAAAATAACGCAAATATCTCATATGCGTGTAAAAAATTGTCTCGATTTGCGTGCCGTTACTTTTTTGTGATAATTATTGTTCGGTTAAGGTTTTAAGGATTATTTGACCCTTTATGGGTTTAAATCAAACTCGAAACTGTCAAAGAATTAATGAAAATATCTCATTTTGCATGTCATTTCTTTTTTTTTTGTCATGACACGCAAAACGAGACATTTTCGTTAATTTTTTGACAATTTCGAGTTCGATTTAGAACCATAAAAGGTCAAAATGACTACTAAAACCTTAACTGAACAATTACTATCACAAAAAAGTAACGGCACGCAAACCGAGACATATTTTACATGCATATGATATATTTGCGTTTTTTTTTCTAACTTTAGGTTAATTTGGATCATTATGGACTAACATGACTCCCAAAACTTTAAGCGAACAATTTTTGACACGCAAATAAAACATTAAATGTTTAAAAGGGGTATTATAGTATTTTCCTTAATTAGTTTAACTTAGTGAAATAGTTTTTTAACGGTGTTAGTCACGTTTGGAAAAAGACCAAACCACGAGTCTACCGATAGGAAGGCAAAAATTTAAGAATGTATAAATGGGAAAACTCAAAACCACGGGTGTACCAATGTGAATTTTCCTTCTTTTTAATTCTCTTTCCTCTCTCACTCTCTCTATCTCCTCTCTCCTTTCTCCTTTCTCCTCTCTCTTAGGACCTGTTCTTTTGAGCTTTTGGGCAGAGCAGAGCATATTAAATTTCAGCAGAGCATATTTCAGGATAGCAGAGCAGAGCCGAGCAGATTTCAACATTATTATTAATACTATTATTAGTGTTATTATTATTAATGTTGTTGTTGTTGTTGTTGTTGTTGTTGTTGTTATTAAGTCCATATACCATTGATTTAGGTGAGTGCAAACATAAATAAACGTGTACCATATATAACATATGTTAATAGTAGAAAGATAAAAGACAACTGTTTACTTATATCCATTTCACAAAAAATTTAAAATAAAATGATTTAATGAGTAATAATAATTTTACTTATAAATATGTCTTAATCATATATTTTTAACCCTCAAAATAAAAATATAAAAAGTACTACTTGAAAACAACCTTTTTTTTTTTTTTTTAATTCATAAATTGTATGGAAATATTTGAAAAATAATTCAACTCAATGAACTAACAATCAATACCCACATTAAATGTTTCTATACATTGTTATTCTAATATTAGATGTTTATAAAAAGAAATTGTTATTATTATTATTATTTGTTTTTTTGAAAGAGTTGTTATAATTATTACAAACTATAAATTAATAATATTATTAAATATTAATTCTTAATAGTTTGAATTATTAAATACTAGATGAAGCCCGTGCGATGCACGGTTTGTTTGAATTTTTAAAAATATTTTTTTTATGTATGTGCTAAAATTTGTTATATATTTAGAAAAAATTCATAATATCAAAAGATAATATTTTATATTTAATTAAGTTAAACTTAAAAATCTCATTCGACAATTTTGCTTACATAACATTTGAATTATTTTATTTTAAAAGAAATTAATAATCTCTTATTTAATTGGATACAATTAAAATTTATGATCCTGCATGGCGCATTAAGAAAATTAAATCTTGTATGAATCTCTCTAAAAACTCTTTATATATATATATATATATATATATATATATATATATATTAGATTATTATTGATAATTATTATTATTATTTATAATTAATATAATTATTTTAAATAATAAATTATTATCATCAATATAATATTAATTATTGTTATTATTAATTATTATATGAAAATAGTGCAGAGCAGATTTGATCAGAGCAGAGCAGAGCAGCTGTAAACAACGGGGCCTTATTCTCTTTCTCTTTCTCTCCCCCCTCGGTCGCCGATGCAAGCTCTGCTACCGCAACCACCGTATCCCTGCCCACCGCAACTATATCCTCTCCCTTCTCTCTCTCTTCTTCTCTTTTTGTAATGTCGCCTCCTTCACCAAGGCGTGTTTATAATCTCACCAAGGCGGTTGTCGCTTCTTTATTTGTAATGTTGTCACGGTGGTGATGGTGGTGGCGATGGTGGTCAGCTTAATTATAGGGCTTCGAATTCTTGGGGTTTGATTTGGTTTGAAGATGTAAACTCTTTGTTTGAAATCCTTTTGCATTTTTTTTTCTGACCTAGGTATGATAATGTAAAGAGTGAGCATTAGATATGAAGATTAATGCAAAGAGAGAAGATTAGCTATGAAGATTGGTGTAGGTCATAGAGTCAAACGCGATTTACTTGCTAAACCCGCTAGTTTGTTTTTTCTTTTCTCTTTGTTAGGGCTATTAATTCTAATTTTTTTTGTGTTTAATTTGTTGAAAAAATCGGAAATTGTCATTTTTTTTTTAATTTATTAGGAATTAATTGCAAACAACAGATTTATTAGCTTGCTTTTTCTTGTTTCAAGTACTTGATGGTAATACAATAAGTTTCTAGTTGAGTATGAGAATTGTAACACTGTGTTTGGATAGAACTTTTTGAAGGAAAGGGAGAGGAAGGAAGATGAAGGAAGGGAAGGGGTGAAGAAAACAAAATCCCTCTTTTGGATAACAGAGAAAATGAAGGAAAAGAGAGTGAGGGAATTTGCTTGTTCTTGTTAATTTTACCCATGGTTACTGTTTCGGGTGTTTTTTGGATGTCCTGGAATACTGGTCACGCTCTTCAGGCAACGAGACGGTCCAACCTGCAAAACAACGAATATTCCGATCAACGGAATATTCGCCTCCGACGATCAAGTCAATGATCAGAACGGAAAAGGCTAGAGAGAGAAAGTAGAGAGAAGGTGGAGCTCTTGAATGCTCTGTTGTTTGTAAATGTCTTGATCCCCCCCCCATCATAAATGATTGGGGTATTTATAGGGGTGGGACTCGTGCCCCTCTCTAGGGTTTATACCCTAGATTTGCGTGACGTGATTGGCTGCGCAATCAGTGAATGCCACGTGCTACTCTAGGAGCGCCGCTTTGCGGCTTTCATTGGTATCTCTCGGGATTTGGGCCCTGAGGTTGTTAGGGTTTTCTGGCATATTGATTATTAAGGGAACAAATGCCCTTAACACATGACATCTTCTCATGACGACACGTGTCACCCTCTGACTGGGCCACGTGTCGCGACGAAACTGGCCTGAGTCCTTAAGGGCTCTGAGTTACGTGGCATCTTCCCGTGGTGACACGTGTCACCCTATAACTGGGCCACGTGTCACTATGGGATTTGTCCACGTGTACGGAGTATTTTTACCCACAACATTTGCCCCTCAGAGGGGGTGGCTCGTACGCTTACAGGCCGACCCCTCTAACCTCAAATAGCCTTGGTGCGCACAAGTGGATTATGGTTTTGTCAGTTTTCCGTCCGCCTGACAATTTTAGAGCGAACGCCTGTCTATACAAATGGCGCGGACGGAGATAGGCCGTCTTTCTTTTGGGGGATGCGGCCGTCTTGCCATCGCGGAGAGGGCTTTAGCTCTGCCAACTTCCCCGGACGAAGATAGGCCGTTTTGCTTTTGGGAGATGCGGCCGTCTTGCCATCGCGGAGAGGGCTTTAGTTCTTCCAACTTCCCTTTGGATGCGTCGTTTATTAGGTCATCCTCTTTTCCGCCTAATTTAACGGAGTTGCTCCTTGTCCCTTCAAATTCTAGGTCACATTTTCAAATTGTAACCGTTCAGCTGTGTTAGGCGGGAAAGATGAATTTACTCTCTTACCCTCATAAATTTTCCCTATATATACAAGGGTTTTGACTTCATTTTGGCACTTTAGAACTTTACATTTTTTAGAGAGAAGTCAGAGCTTCTAGAGAGAGAAAGTGTGTTTTCCTTTGAATCTTCAAGAGCTCCGCCGTGCGTTTGAGTTTTCCGGGAACATTTGTTGAGTTTTCCGATCAATCTTCAAGGCTTCCAAGTTTTCAACACGTACAGAGGTAGGCCGCCTGTTTTCTTTTCCTTGCATTTTTATTTCTTTGTTTATTTAAAAGCTGGCTCAACACTCGGCTTCGTCCGTTTCTCCTCATGAGGCCGGCCGTCCGCCTGGGACTGAGGAGTCTAGAATGGACGGAGACGAGCTGTCTCCTTCATGGAGTGGTTCCATTTCTAGTGTGTACCAACTCACATCCACCCATTCTTCTCTGTCCCTGCAGTCGAACATGGCACGGACGATGCAGACGCACGATCGTCATGCGGCCAGAAATCCAGACGGAAGTCTGGTAAATCTTAGGCCTCCCTATGACCCCAATAATGTTGACTTAGAGACCCCTTCTACCACTCCTACGACCGCTTCCACGGGCACTTACTGCTCGGCCGTGGAAGTAACTTCCTCGTTCGAGGAGCGCCAAAGAACTCAAGGCGCTTCTACTGCGGGGGGAACGTCCGGGCGAACTCTGGGGTTGAGGTTCCCCCAATATGCCAGCTCGGTCATGGATGGGGCCGAGTTGCTACTCTGTGAAGGGCCTCCTTCTTCTTCTCGGGCGGATGCTTATACGTCCGTCCCAACTCCCTCAAAACTCTATCTCCGATATGGCAGGCCGGACAGACCAAGAACGGGGGTTTCAATTAACGAACCGTCCGACCTGCCCCCTCGCAGAGCACCTCCTACAAGAAGTCAGGCGGCCGGTGCCAAAGATAAAGGCAAAAGGCCGCTTGAAGATATTGTCTCTCCCCGAGGCGACCATAGTTCTAGGAGCCGCAGCTCTGCGGAGGCAGCCGATCTGGACAGAGTGCTGTCTTCCGAGTTTGGGAGCGCTCCTCAGCGAGAGGAGGATGAAGCTGAGAATGCGGCCGAGGGTGGAGCGGCGGCCGCAGAGGGCGAAGAGGCGGCCGAGGAGGATGTTGCCAACATTGACAACTTCAAGGATCCGTACGCCTACACGGTGGGTAGCACAGCCTTGGGCTACCTGAACTACAAATTTGAGGATTACAAGGCATTCCTCCACCTTGGGGAGGGATTCGAGATTCAGCCCCCACGGAAGTCCCGCGCCGTGGCCGCTTGGGAATAAGCAAGGCCGCGCCAAAGATCCTTTAGCGTCTACAGGGCGACCTTAGACGTCGGACTGCGCTTCCCCCTCCATCCTTTCGTCCGCACAATCTTGGACGAGTATGACATATCCCTCTTCCAGCTGATGCCAAACAGCTGGTTGAACATTTTTGGGTACTTGGTGATGTGCATCTGCAAAGGCTTCAAGCCAGACTTTGCAGTTTTCTGTGAGATGCACTCACTGACTAAGCTGGACGCGGATACGGACGGCTGGTTCATCTTGAGCACCACTAGAGACTATATGATGGTGGTGGACCGCGTCTCTAAGTGGCGTGACTGGAAGCACCGATTCTACCGCATCAAGACCAAGGACGTTGAATTTAACTTGCGGATGAATCGGTTTAATGCTGAGCCGATTCAACTTGGACGTGGGGACCTCAAGCCCGATAAGCCACCCGTCCACCCCAGCCAGGAGTACCAGCTTGAATATTTCAAAGTCAAGCGGGTGAAAAGGAACGGCAAAACTGAGCACGTTCCAAGTAACTGGGTCCCTTTATCCAGCTGGCTGCGGGATCCCACTTTTATTTCCGCCTATGGCCTATACAAGAACCTGCCCCAAGGTGGACGCATGGACACATATTCTTACACGTACACAGATTATTTGATCTTGAAGAATTTTCTAACACTTTTTCCTTTTCTTTTTCAGCTGAGGCGTACAAGATGCTAGACCAAGAGCAGAAAGGGGAGGTCAACATGACCGAGATTGACTTGGCTCGGTACAAGGCTCGCCAAAAGCTGTACGATCAAACCAAAGGAGTAAGTAAACCCGTCTTGATTTCTTCTTTTCGTCCGCGTATGTATTACGGAAGAGATCTTCTTCCTAACTTGGCACGGCCTATCAATTCGTCCGCGTAGGTATTACGGAAGAGATCTTCTTCCTAACTTGGCACGGCCCATCAATTATATTATATTGCTTTATTTTTACTAACTCTTTCCTCTACAGCTGGCCACTCCAACCCCTCGGTCCAAACGGAAGCAGTCGTCCTCTGCGTCCAAGACGGACCAGGATGGTGTAGACACCCATTTGTGTCTCCCCAAAACCAAACCCGGTGATGAGTGCCTTTCACGTCGAATCATAATCGAATGAAACGAGAGTGTGGAAAAGTCTAGTGTTGCAGAAAGTTTTATTTCTTTTCTCTTCTCCCTGTTTTTGAAAACTTTATTTTAAGAAAACAGCCAATCCAGTTTGGTTGGTCCATGATATGGGTCCAATAGTGGTGTAGTTGGATGGGGCTTGCAAAGACCTTTCCAACGATATATTATAAGCCCAATTCCGATGAATATTGAGGAAGTTATGGCTAATTTACTAAACTGGGTCTGGTTTGAGCTTTATGTACGGCCCAATGATCTAGGGGAGGGCCTAATATAATTTATCATTCCTAATGCAATTAGGAATGGTTTTTGTCTTCTAGAACATTCTAGAAGGTTCTCATCATTTCTAATTCAATTAGGACTCTTCAGAGTTTTAATCAAGATCAAATAGCATTTTCGATGGAATTATATTATTTTATCTTCCAGTACAGGAAATTTATCAGATTTTCGAAAACGCGTTGAAAATAAATTTGGCGTCCAACCCCAGGCCTTGGCACGTGGAACCAGGATTGGCGCCAGGCGCTAGCCATTGGCGCCTGGCGCTAGCCACTGGTGCTGGCGCCAATGCTGTTTTACGATCTTCAGACTCTACTTTGTTAAATTATCTTTTTTGGATGATTTTCTCTATAAATATCGTATCAAAAACTACGTTTTCATTCACCAATATTCACTAATTACCAACTTTAATCTACAATTCATTCATCTACGATCTTCATCTTCCATTCACCAATTCTCCATAATCAAGTATTCTTTAGCATTCTTTCTTTGCTTTTTAACACAAAATTCCGCATTCACAAGATCTAGAAACACCTAGCCATATTCGAAGTTGCCTTCGCCCTAGACGTGAAAGGTTTTAATTTCTGAGGGTTTGGTCCCAAATATCTCTTTCAATTATTTAATTGCTTTGATTATTATTTTCCTTGAAGTTACTAATGTGTGTATTTTGTTATTAGAAAGAGGTACGAGGCATCCAAGTAAGTACTTTAATGGTTTAATTGATATTATGATGTAGAAATCATGCTTAGATTGTTATTTTGATTCCTAGTATCATGTTAGGATGTTTTCCTTAATTTGATGTTTAGGGTGACAACAATAAATTCCTAGTATTATGTCTAGGGTAACTTTAATATTAAGTATGATTAAAAGTATGATGCCTTTTATTCTCTTCCTAATTTTAATTCATGTTAGTATCATGTTAGGGTTAAAGCTTTGATTTTTAATGCTTAGTGACATGCTAGGGTTTGTTATTAATCTTGTTAGTATCATGCCTAGGATCTTGCTATTTTTATTATGCTTTAATATTAACATGAATATGATTATGATTATAATTCTTATAATTTATGATGATTGTGAATATTATTGTTATTATTATTTTAATGATGATTATTTTATTTATGATTATTATTCATGATTATTATTTATTATGTTGCCTGATATTTATTATTGTTATTGCTTGATCACCATTTATTGCATGTTTAAAGGGAATTTGTACTTGCAACCACGCTTAATAAGATAATTAATAATCTTGTTTAGGGTTAATTGTGATTATAATTCAAGTGATCGCCAATAATAGTTTATTTGTGCATTAAATTCAACCAACATAGATTAAACAGGTTTAGGGTTAATTTCTAATGATTGCATGTTAATCAAAAAGCGCACATGAATACGAGCAGAATAAAGTAGAGGCCTATTATTAGGGCAGGTTCAATCTCTTTTAGGTTGGATTTGTACCTTCATCCCCGAACCCTTATTTGGTTCATGACCTTATGGAGTTGACGATCTCTTGGATCGTTAAGGGGTGTAACCTTCACCTCGTGAACGGTTTACAAGTTCCTTAAAAACTTGTTGGCGACTCTTTTGCTCTATCTTCTTCCCTTTTGGACGCCGCCGTACTTTAGTGTATGATCACAGTGGGGTTCAAGCTAGTGGGATTTTAAAGGCTTGAAATTATTCCCTACAGATGGCAAGGCGTCCAAACAAAGGAAGACGGTCGCGTCCAAGACCACTTCCATTTCTGCGGCCAAGACGACGTCGCGGACTGCCCCTAAGCAGTCCAAAGGAGAACAACCCCGGCTGAGTGATAGCGGGGCCTCTAAGTCCATAGATCCGGACGCCATGCCGGGTCATGTTAGGTCCGAGAAATCGGATGATGGGGGTAAGTCGACCCCGGCAAAACCGACCGGGCCAGAAGTGACTCCGCCCGTCCAAAGAGTCAATGAATCTGATTGGCTTGATGCCAGTCAGTCGGCCGACGATCAGCCTGGCCGAACGAGGGAAGAGGATACCGAGCCTGCGCCGCCCCCGCCATTCACTTTCAACCTTCCTACCCCTCCAAGCTTCTCTGACGGTCAGTCCAAGTAACTTTGGATTTTTATTATGTGTCTTCTCTTTTTTACTGATCTTACATTAAACTCTTTGCGTCCGCATACATATATTGCAGAGGAGCTACACATGAAGACGCCCGGCCAGTCCCTTACTGGGGCGGACAGAAAGGCTATGCGGGAAGCCATGGCCCGGGCCTTTCCTGCTGAGCAGCGAGATAAGCTGCGGGGGGTACATGAGGACTTCCTCGGCCCCATGATTAACTGCAGCGCTGAGGTAACTTTCCCCTCAAATGCTCTTAGTCAATTTTTCACTCTTACTTTGCTAACGCATTTACCCTGTACGCAGCTCTTCCTGCGGCTGAATGCCTTCCTGGAATGGAAGGACAAGGAGAATGAGCGGCTGAAGCATGCCTGGGCCCAGATTCAGAAGACCCAGGATGCCATTACTGGGGAGGCGGCCGTCCAGCGCCGGTATTTCGAAACCCAAATCAACGCGCTGTCCGACAAGGCAACGCGGCAGGCGGAAGATTTGGTGAAGATGGGCGAGGCCCTTTAGCAAGAGTCCGTGGCCAGAGATGCCATGAGACAGGAGAGGGATCAGGCCCTGCTGGACGGCCAGCGCTGGAGGGAAGGGTTCGAGGTCTCCGAGAAGCTTCAAAGTGATGTGGACTTGGCCCGCAAGCACCTGAAGGAGGCCTTGGACGAGGCGGACACCCTGAGAGCCGAGGTGGAAAGTTTAAAGAAGTCCGTTGAGGACTTAACTCTCCAATTGCAAACACCTCGGGCTCCCAGTGCGGACGAGGTGGTCCGCATTGAGCAGAATGCTGAGGACAGGCTGAAGAGCCACTTCTTTGAGGCTTTTGAGCTCATGGTGGACGAGGGAGAGGCGGCCTTTTATCAGGAACGCTTCACCAAGCGTCTTAACTTTGTCTGCCTCAGAGAAGAGGCTAAGAAGGCCGGGCAACCTTCACCTGAGCTGGACGTCACGCCAACTACCTCAGAAGAGGAGGAAATCGAAGAAGTGGCGGCCAGCAAAGATGGTGAGGCTGAGAGCAAGGGGACGCCTGCTGATGACACGTCTCCTGCCGCCGTTCAAGAGCTCGGCCCGGGCCAGATTCCAGCTTCTACTTCAGCCACCTCGTAATTTCAGCCTTTTTCTGCCTTTGTCAATTATTTATGTATATTTTTCTTGACTTTTTCAACCGCCTTTTCGAGCGGTTTTATGTAAGATATTTTACCGCCTTTTGAGAGGTCCTTTTATTAATTTGCAAATTTTACACTTAAGTTTTTGCATTTTCGTACGCATATTTTTTCATGCTTGAGCGATTTTATGTATGCGTGTTTTTGTATCTTCGTACTTTCGAGGGGGTATGCCCCTTTATTCGGCGTTCGCCTAGTCCATACTTTTGGTGGTTTGATTGACTTGGTAGAATTTATACCTTAGGTGGTATGACTTCTACCAAGTTAATCAAATCATAATAATGATTTCCCTTGGACTAGGTGGTACGCCGAATCAACACATTAATTGGCCGTTCAACTGGATTTATGTGAGTTTGTCCGTTGAAACTATCGCTCGGACGCACTCAGAAAATTCCAAGTATGATCTCAACTTAAAATTTTCATGTTCGGCTGGGCTGGAATGCCTAGGTATGCCCTTGCCCCATTATACGGGTTTCACAGGGTACCTTACCTTTTCCGTCCGCCTTAATTAAGGGCGGACGCATTCATGTGGCCTGGGATCAAATTGCCCATTCTTATTTTATTTAATTTACTTTTGTTCTGCAATCGAGTTGCTATGTTGCAAGCAACCTACTTGCGAATTTCACGCGGCCTATCCGTATAAGTTATGACTGTGCAAATAAGCATAAATTAAATGGAAAAATAATTATAACAATGTTTGACTTTTTCATTAATTTATCAAAATTACATAGTCGTGGCCGTACGGCTTACATTGCTCGGTCAACAGACCTAGCTGTATACACAACTTTTGGCTAAGTAATTAAACATAATATTTCTTCAGATTGTCAGTGTTCCATGTACGCGGGATGGGTCGGTCGTTCATGGCTTCAAGACGGTAAGTCCCATCTCGGACCTCTTCCCTGACTCGATACGGCCCTTCCCAATTTGGGGTTAGCTTGCCATCCTCATTTGCTCGTCCCACAGCCTCCATCTTCCTTAGGACCAGATCTCCCAATTTTATCGACCGCTTTGACACTCGGCGATTGTATGCCCTTGTCATCCGAAGACAATAGATTTCGTGTCTAAGTGCCGCGTTGCCCCTAGCTTCAGGAAGGAAGTCTAGGGCGGTCTTCATGGCTTCCCAATTGGCCGCTTCATCATATAGCATCACCCTAAGGGTGGGCTCATACATTTCAATTGGAAGGACCGCCTCGGCACCATAGACCAAGAAGAAGGGAGTTTCTCCTGTGGAACTCTTGGCCGTGGTTCGTATGGACCACAGCACATTAACTAACTCGTCAGCCCATAAGCCGCCTGCTCTTTCAAGCTTGCGCTTAATTCCATTGGAGATCAATTTGTTGTATGCCTCTACCTGACCATTTGCTTGTGGACGGCCGACTGAAGCAAAGCAATGAGCTATGCCTTGGTCTTCCAACCATTCTTTGAGTTGAGGCGTTTCGAACTGAGGTCCGTTGTCAAACACCATAGACTGAGGAACGCCAAAGCGTGTAATGATACTCTTCCATATGAAAGCGGAAACATCCGTCCATTTGATGTCCCGAACGGCCTCGGCCTCTACCCATTTTGTGAAGTAGTCTACTGCTACAAATACATACCGCCTCTGGCCGGACGCTGGTGTGTACGGTCCTAAAATGTCCATCCCCCATTTGGCAAAGGGGAGCGGACTACTGATGGCCGAAAGACTGTTGGCGGGTCGGTGAATTAATGTTGCGAACCTCTGGCACTTGTCACACTTCTTTACCTTTTCCATTGCGTCCGACTTTAAGCTCGGCCATTAGTAACCCAGGCGGGCAGCCTTTTCAGCCAAAGCTCGTCCTCCAATGTTAGAACCGACTGCCCCTGGTGAAGATCATCCAAGACATCATGCCCTCTCTCAGGAGTGATGCATTTCAGGTACGACTTTACAAATGTCTTTTTGAACAACTCTCCTTGCTTAACTTCAAACCAGGCCGCTCTCTTTTTCATCAGCCAGCTCTCTTTGGGATCAGCCGGGAGTAACCCGTCCTTTAGGTAAGATATGATCCCGTCCATCCAAGTGGAGCTTCTATCAATGGCGTGTAATGGTTCAGCGTCATTACTCCTCTTTTCTTTCACTTCCCAAAACACTGATCTGGGAGTATCACATGATGCTGAGGATGCTAACTTAGAGAGGGCGTCCGCCTGATGATTGGACGAACGAGGGACCTGCTGTAGAGTGAAATGATCTAGGCTCTTAGCCTCTTCTTTTACAATCTTCAATTACTTTATCATGGCCGGCTCCCTCACCTCGAAGTCTCCATTCACCTGGCCGACTACAAGTAGGGAGTCCGAGCATACATCAATTTTTGTCGCTCCTGCCGCCTTACACATTCTAAGGCCGGCCAAGAGGGCTTCGTACTCGGCCTCATTATTAGAGGCTTGAAACTGGAATCTTAGAGCATACTCAAACTTATCTCCCTAAGGAGACTGACATATAACACCTGCTCCACAGCCAGTAGCTGTCGCACTACCATCCACGAACACTTTCTAGATCTGGTCTCCGGCCGTCTGAAGATCCGGCCGAGTCATATCTGCTAAAAAATTAGCAAAGGCTTGCCCCTTAATTGCTTTCCTTGGCTCAAATGCAATGTCGAAACCTCTCATTTCCAAGGCCCATTTAAGCATACGGCCGCTTGCCTCTAAAGTTGTAAATGGCTTCTTCAGAGGTTGGTCTGTGTAGACCACAATTGAATGTGCCAAGAAGTATGGCCGTAGTTTTTTCGATGCCATGTATAATGCCAAGACAAATTTTTCAATAGGGGGATACCTTAGCTCGGCGTTATGAAGTACGTGGCTAATAAAGTGGACAGGGATCTGGCGGCCGTCCCGTTCAGCAAGTAGGACTGTACTTAAGGAGTGTTCTGAAATGGCAAGATAGATAAATAGCTTCTCGCTCTTAAGTGGACTGACAAGCCGAGGCAATGTATGTAGATGGCCTTATAACTGTACGAATGCTTCCTCGGCCTCCTCTGTCCACTCAAACATGGCTTTCTTTTTTATGGTTTGAAAGAAATAGCGACACTTATCCCCTGATCTTGACAGAAACCTACCAAGTGCGGCCAAACAGCCGGTCAATATTTGGACTTCTTTAATTGTCCTTGGTGACTTCATGTCCATGACAGCTTGAATTTTTCCAGGGTTGGCCTCAATTCCACGTTGATCAATTAAAAATCCGAGAAATTTACCGGACTCGACACCAAAGACATATTTCTTTGGATTTAACATCATCTTATGCCGCCTGAGTTCGGTGAAAGTTTCTCGTAGATCCTTCAGATGGTCGGCCGGCTCTTTTGACTTGACAATCATGTCATCAATGTACGCCTCCATATTCCGGCCGAGCTGATCTCTGAAGACTGTATTAACAAGTCGATGAAAGGTAGCTGGGGCATTCTTAAGGCCGAATGACATAACTTTGTAACAATACAACCCCTGCTCAGTCACGAACGCTGTTTTCTCCTGGTCTTCTTCCCATAATGGAATTTGATGGAATCCGGAGTATGCGTCCATAAAACTCATCAGGGTATGCCCGGCCGTCGAATCAACCAGGCGGTCGATTTTGGGCAGGGGAAAGCTATCCTTAGGGCATGCCTTGTTTAGATCGGTGTAATCCACACACATTCTCCAAGTTCAATTCGGCTTCTTCACAAGGACCACATTGGCCACCCATTCTGGGTAATAACATTGCCGAATGAAACCGGCGTCCAGAAGCTTCTTGACTTCTGTTGTGGCCGCCTGATTCCTCTCTTCTCCATGATTCCTTTTCTTCTGGCGGACAGGTTTAACGGCCGGGTTTACAACCAATTTATGCACGGCCAGGTTAGGACTTATACCTGGCATCTCGCCAACATCAAATGCAAATACATCTTTGAACTCTCTCAATAACTGAATTAACTCATCCCCAAGCACACCCACAGCTATAGTGCCTACACTAACCGTCCGACCTGGTTGATCGGGGTCAAGCACTATATCCTGGTGACTGCCGGCCGGCTGGGGTCGTAACTCTTCTGGCCGACCGACAGTCATTAGCTGCTATGCTTGCTCTATCTTGGCCGCCTTACGCTTCTAGCCGACCTGGTGTGTTGGGAGTGAGGTTCCTTCTTCTCTTGGCTCGGACGACTTTGGTCTGCGCGCTGTGGGCTTAACCGCCAACTAATTACATTCCTTTGCCATCTTCTGACTTCCTTGGATTGTACCTATTTTCCCGTCCGTCCTCTTAAACTTTAGCAGCATTAGGTGAGGCACAATGACTGCCTTTGCTGCATTCAGTGTAGGACGGCCGAGTATGACATTATATCCAGTCAGTTCTTTCACAACCAAGAAGCGGACAACTATTTCCCTTCCTTCCCCTTTTTGCCCAAATCGGACGGGTAAGTCTATCCGGCCTAGCGGGTGGATGACATTCCCCCCAAATCTGACCAACGGGTGAGTGATGTCCTGGAGAGCATCCTCTAGGAAGCTTAGATTTTTCAAGGCAGCCAGACTGATAATATCAGCCGCGCTACCCGTGTCTATCAATATCTGTCCGACCTTCAAATTGGCTATCTTCATAATGAATACCATGGGATCATTGTGCAAGGCTTTAACCTCCCCCCGATCGGCCTCACTGATGATTACTTCGGGGAAGGGTTCAGCCTTCACTGAGTCCGCCTGCATCACCTTTCCCAGGTTCCGGGCGTCCTGCTTGATCCCGTTCATAGTGGGATCGCCTGAGGCAAATCCTCCTGATATCACGGCCACAAAGCCTGAATCAGTGTTGTTGCCATCATCTTCTTTATCTTTGTTCTTATCATTCTTTTGTCTTTGCTCGGACGTGTTGTTTGTCCGTGTGTAAGTGAATTTGGACTTCATCACATATGAATTCAGCATGCCCTTCTCGGCTAACTTGTCCAGCAGTCTCTTCAAGTTGATACAGTCATTTGTGTCATGTCCCACGTCCTTGTGGTAATGAAAATACTTGTTCTTGTTCCTATACTGAGCCGGGCCTCTCAGCGGCTGTGGCTTCTCGAACTCAAACTTATCCTTGATTTCCATCAAGATAGAATAACAATCCTTGTTGAATTCAAACTGAGGCTCGTACGCCTTGACCTTCTTGGACTTCTGTGGCTGGGCATCAGCCACCCAGACTTTCTTTCTCTTTTTTCCTTCTTTCTTTTGGACGGCCGAGTCTTGCTGAGAAGGTTTCTTCTCGGCCCCCTTGGCCGGCGCTTCTGCTTTTTTGAGCGAACAAAAGTCCGTCGCCTCAATATAAGCTTCGGCTTCCCGCAGAACACCTGCGTATGTCCGAATCTTTTTCCTTACCAAGTCAAATTTAAAACCATTGTGCCTTAATCCCCGGAGAAATTCAGAGTAAGCCATTTCGTCCGGCAGATTATGAATTTGGGCTTTTTCTTGGTTAAATCGCTGGACGTACGAGCGTAAGCCCTCATTTTTTTCTTGGACGATTGTCGCCAAGTTAAGGCTAGTCTTTCGAGGCGGTATGTTGTATGAAAAATTTCCCACGAACAACAAACTAAGAGTAGTGAAACAATTGATGCAACCGGCCGGCAAACTGTTGAACCAATCCTGCGCCACACCTTTCAGAGTGGCCGGGAAACATTTGCACCAAGTGGCGTCATCTAGGCTTTGCAAGTACATCAGGTTCCTGTACGAGGTGATGTGCTCTTCTGGGT
This sequence comes from Chenopodium album, assembly GCF_948465745.1. Lineage (NCBI taxonomy): Eukaryota > Viridiplantae > Streptophyta > Magnoliopsida > Caryophyllales > Amaranthaceae > Chenopodium > Chenopodium album. The sequence continues at coordinate 65,789,161 of NC_137835.1, forward strand.
TGCCCGTGCCATCATAGGCTCCCACAAGCACACTCTTCACCTTTGGTGGCTGAGGGGCATTTAAGATATCTTGCGAAAACGGGGGCGGCTTATCTCCCAGAGTAAGTAGGCGCATCTGCCAATCGATGGGCTGTGGTTGCACGGATGGTCCAGCCAAGTAGGGAGCCTGTCCGTACACCTGCCCGTATGGCCCAAATTGTCCGTATGCCTGGGGGTTTGGCTGCATCAAGCCATTGAACCCCTGAGGAGGTTGATATTGCAGTGATTGGTCTGGAATAGGAGTTGGAGCATGGAAGACTGGAATAGGAGTTGGGGTGCGGACTGCCTGACTTCCATTGGAGATGGCCGTGTTGGTATGCTGGGAAAGAGAATGATGTGAAAAATCATCCGGCATAGTTGGGGTTGAGGCCGTGTCCGAGTAGGCGGCGCGCTCCCGCTGCTTATGCCGAAGGTAATCTCTTGCGTCCTTCCATCGTCTGGACGGCTCAGGCTCCTCTCTTCGAGGCTGCCTACCCCTCCCCCCAGCCGACTGCGTTTTCGCCAGCAAGTCAAAGAAATTAGTCTGCGGTACTCTCGGGGACCTTCCAGTCGGCCTTCGAAAGGGAGTGTTTCCAGCGTCTGTTGCATGGACTACTTTGCTGTGTGTCTTCTTTGGAGCCCTCTGTTCCTCTCTCCTGGGCGGCTGCCTAGAGGTAGAGGCTCCATTTTCAATTTCTTTTCTGAGCTTGTTAAGCGCGGCCTTAAGAGAGGCAGCGGTAACAGGAGGGTCATCAGCTTCTTCAAATGTGGCTATCAGAGGATCGCTAGTACGGATCGTAGGGATTAAATCCTCTACATGTCCATCCTCGCCTGGATTAGGTGTCTGACCGTCTATCGCCATAACGTACGAGTATCCCCACAGACGGCGCCAAATGTTTCGGGTGTTTTTTGGATGTCCTGGAATACTGGTCACGCTCTTCAGGCAACGAGACGGTCCAACCTGCAAAACAACGAATATTCTGATCATCGGAATATTTGCCTCCGACGATCAAGTCAGTGATCAGAACGGAAAAGGCTAGAGAGAGAAAGTAGAGAGAAGGTGGAGCTCTTTAATCCTCTATTGTTTGTAAATGTCTTGATCCCCCCCCATCATAAATGATTGGGGTATTTATAGGGGTGGGACTCGTGCCCCTCTCTAGGGTTTATACCCTAGATTTGCGTGGCGTGATTGGCTGCGCAATCAGTGAATGCCACGTGCTACTCTAGGAGCGCCGCTTTGCGGCTTTCATTGGTATCTCTCGGGATTTGGGCCCTGACGTTGTTAGGGTTTTCTGGCATGTTGATTATTAAGGGAACAAATGTCCTTAACACATGACATCTTCTCATGACGACACGTGTCACCCTCTGACTGGGCCACGTGTCGCGACGAGACTGGCCTGAGTCCTTAAGGGCTCTGAGTTACGTGGCATCTTCCCGTGGTGACACGTGTCACCCTATAACTGGGCCACGTGTCACTATGGGATTTGTCCACGTGTACGGAGTATTTTTACCCACAACAGTTACATTAATGTGTTTGTTCTTGTGATAATATGAATTGAAGTTCTCAATTTTTCAAAATCAATAATTCACGCATCAAAATTCCAAATATAAAAAAATATAAAATTCTTACATATTAATTTTCCAAAATCAAAAATTCTGGAAATCAAATTTTTTTTCCCTATGTTTTTCCATAACGAAATTTTTTGAAAATTGATTTTGAAAATTAAATCCAAAATTTCTGAAAATTGATTTTCGAAAATCAAAACAAAATTTCTGAATGTTGGTTTTAGAAAAAGAAGACAGCATTTTCTGAAAATTAAAACCAAAACCTTTTTTTTCGGGAAAATCAATTTTTGAAGATCATAATCAATTTGTAAATCAAATTTCATTATCAATCGATTTTTGTAAATCAAAACCAGATATGGCGGTGAACGTTGAAGTGGAAATGGCGGTGGAAGATGACGATAGGTGGTGGAGACGGCAAACTTGGTTTTAAAAAGCGCGCCTCACTTCCAGGCTCTAGGAAATGGGCTATAGTTAGGCGAGGCTCGGTCACATACGGAAGGCGCGCGTTTTGTGCGCCTCAAAGTGCTTTTGGTAAGGCGGGTCTTTGCGCCTCAAGGAAAATAACTAAGATTTAAGTTATAAATTGAAGAATGATGGACATTTTTTCAAATTCAGTCTACCTTAGCTTTAAATACATCATTATTTAATTTATTATGAATCTTTTTAATTGGTATTAAGTACTATCAAAGTAAAAAATAATTTGAAATAAATATATAAATACATGCGCCTTGCGTACAAAAGGCGCGCGCCTTCGCCTTACGCCTAGGTTGCAAGGACCATTTGCGCCTTGGTGCGCCTTTCAAAACTAAGACGATAAACCAGTTTCCTTCCAAATCTTCTCTAATTTGGAAAGATTTGTTTCTTAATTGTGGAAGGAAATAATTTCCTTCCATTTCTCTTCCTCCCAATTCCCTCACCTCCCATTTTTGCTATCCAAATGGAGGAAAACTCATCCCTTCCTTTCCCTCCCCTTCCCTTCCCTCCATTTCTCTCCATCCAAACAAGCGGTAAAGGAATTATGTTTACAAGTTTTCAAGTCACCTTGTCTTGTGAAATGTATTTGCATCGGCATTTTCACCATGAATTTGTTTAGAAATCGAACCAGTGTTCAATGACAAAGAAATCTGTTTACTGCTCCACATGATTATATTTGGCCTTAGAGCTACAATTGTTCTTGCTTTATGTGACGAGTTTATAATTTTGGAGCTGTATGTGATATGATTTAATTTATGTGATGAGTTTTACTTGGTTTTGGAAGTATATATGGTTGATTTTAGCTGATTATGTTGAAGCTTAGAGGTTGATCTGTTACACTTTGTTTGGATAGGAAGAAATGAAAGGAAAAGAAGAGAAGAGAAATGGAGGGGGACAAAATCTCTTGTTTGGGTAAAATATTGGGGGAAGGAAGGGGAAGGAGAGAGAGGGATCCATTTTCTCTCTCTCTATAATAACCATAATCTCTCCAAAATTGGAGAGATTTGGAGGGAAAATGAAGCTCACCTCCCCCTCCCTTTCTTTTCCCTTCCCTTCCTCCATTTTCCCTCCCCTTCTTTTCCTTCCTTCTTTGCTATCCAAACAAAGCGTTAATGTATCAAAATTACAAGTTTACATGTAGAGATTATTGAAGATTTAATCATAAAAGTTAGGTAATGTAACTATGTAAGGTACTACCTTCTGTGGATTTTGCTTTTTTGGTGATGTAACTTGTTATACTTGTAGTAATATAAGGTACTAATACATCATTTTTGTTAGGGCTCTTCAATCACTTTCTTTGATTTTTAATTGTTTGTTGTTGCTACTTGCTACTTGATACTTGCTAAATTGGTTACCATTTGCTTTGAAGGACTTGATTCTGGAACTCTCTCATCTTGAACATTGAAAATTTTAAATTTCTTTTTTATGAGTCACTAGGCCACACATGTATGCTCAAGCCCATAATTTTTACTACATATCTTGTTATGCTATAGCTCAGAATAAGTTGTTACTCGATTTGTGCATATGTTTTTATACATTGTTATGCTCAAGCCCATTTTAATTGATTGGATTTATGCAATGTATTAGCTAATAGGATTCTAGATAATGCCTCTAAACTGACCTCACTCTTCTTTTTCTCTCTTTCTTTCTAGGTTATATTTATTAAAGCTTAGATTAGAGAATTGAAGTTGTTTGCCTTAGAGAGAAGCTATTAAAAGAGGTTAATAATTTTCCTGTTTGTATACTTCATCATTGAAAAAAAATTGGATTACTCTTAAAATTTTTCATCTATATATTTAAGTTTTTTATATTTGAAATATACTATATCAATATATTTGGTAATCTTGCAAGTTTGGTGGAGGTTTATAGATACAATCTGTTATTGAGCTAAGTACTTCACCTTCTTTCTGTCTCTTGATGATTCACGTCCGCGTTCAGTCTATTCTTGCTAGTCGTCTGGTCATCACCGGCCACCAGATTAGCTTGACAATCCTTAGTGCATTACTCTGTTTAGGAAGGTAAATTGCAACAGCCCTTGAGTGTGATTTTGTGTGGTTCTGTGCTTTGTATTATAGATCCATTAGATATATGTTGTTTTTTTTTTCTTTTTATTTTTTTTTTCCTAACATTTTACCATAATTTATCAGTGTTGGATGGTTCAATGTGTTCTGTATGACAATTTTGCTATCGCTGCTTTACTAGATAGTGGACAGGCTGTTGTTAAATGCGAGCCGACCCCCATTGATCTATTTGATTAACAAGTTATGTTAATCAAATGGCTTATTTTTAAATAAAGTGAATAGTAAATGTAACATCTCAGCTTTCGTTGTCTGATATAACAGTGGATGCTTATACCGAGTAGGGCAGAGATTCTGTTAACAGAGGTTAACTGTAAGAGTTGACAGGGTGACGAAAAGTTTACTCCATTGAAGCTTCCTCCTTTCTTCCCCGATCTCCAGCCATCTCCCATCGACACCACATCTTCACTGTGTCCATCTTCCACCGACAACGCTTCCTCATCTCCTCCTTCATTCTACCTACACCGCTTCCTCATCTCCACCTTCATTCTACCGACACTACCATTTCCGCCGGCTTTGCCGCCAAATTAAATGAAAACTCTATGATTAAAGGGTGAAGTTAATGGCATGGTCAACCCCAAAGGGTAGGGGTGATCATGTCCACCATTGAAGCTTTCATTGAGCTTACCTTACTATGTGAATGGTAATGGCGTGAGTAAGAGAGACGACACTTTGATGCCGTTAGGTACTTGGGTAACAGTCGTTAATTCAATACGGTGTAGCAATATGACTATGTGTTAAGTTGTCTAAATCAACACACATATCAGCATCTGCATTTTACCGGTTTGCCCCCACTTACTCCAGGTGTTTCTCTATTTTACCCCTTGATATGGTTTATAAACATATCAAATAGATGAACTTGTATTTTCTCGTTAAATGCTGCTACTCTTATTGAAATTAAGTTGTAAGTTTTCCCTAAGAGAAAAGAGGTTGTTGTAATTTTGTTGTCCTTTTATTTATTTTATTAATGAAAAGTATACATATTTCCTAGTTATTAATGAAAATAAGTAAGTTTTCATATATATATATTGTTTACTGATCACTTTAAGAGGAAAAAAAAAATTTCTTCAAGTACTATGGGCACCGGTTAACCGGTGCCAAAAGTTTTAATTCGCACTGGTTAACCAGTGCTAAAAGTTAGAATTGCCACCGCTATTGAACCGGTGCGAATGTTTTTCTTTTTTGGCATCCCACAAATCTAGATTGGTTCAAAACCGGTGCGATAAGGGGGTTTTGAACCAGTGTGCATTTGTGTTTTTCTATTAATTTAAGTAGATCATCAACATAAATTGAACAGAACATGTTAGAAGTAATAAAAATTTAATTGTACAGAAAATAGGAATCTAAGTCTATTTCATTACAACTACGTACGTACCAAAGTTTGGTAGGGTCTGAATCCGTCTCCGTGTGATGATTTCTGGAGACGCCCCCAAATCGTGTGCCTCCTCTTCCACCATTGAGTCGTCCTCATTGTCGTACACAATATGAGTTTTCCCCTTTCCCTCGGCGTGTGCCTTCTTTCTCTCTTTCGTTCTCGATGGCAGGTGTGCGTCACCGTCAGGGGAGAACGCCGAAACGTTGCTCACCCTCTTTCTCTTTTTCTCTCCCCTTCTCTTTCTCCTTCTCCTTCTCTTTCAGTGTCGTTCAACCTCTTCCCCCTTCTTTTTTTAGGTCAAACTGAAAAAGAAATCGGTTTTTTTTTTTTCCAAAAACAGATATATTCCGATGGAAATTATTCTATCAGAATTAAACTCTTCCAACGGAATTTTCCGTCGGAAAATAATTTTCAGCGAAAAAATTCCGTTATAAGTGTTTAATTCTGATGGAATATTATTCCGTCGAAATTTTCAGAACTCATATATTCCGTCGATATATTGCGACGAAACTTATTCCGTCGTTTTTAAATTTGTGACGGAATTGTAGGTTCGTTGGAAGATTTTCGTCACTATTTAGCCTATTTCTAGTAGTGTTGAAAGCAGTCTAACATGCGGCCATCGTGTAGAAGCATCAATTAAAACTATGAAATATCGAATTGGTCCACATGCCGGATAATTGTCCCACAAATATCTCCCTGAATTCTTTCTAAGAATTTTGGAGATTCAATGGCAGTTTTTTTTATAGATGGCCTTATTATTAATTTGCCAAGTGAACATGCATAGCATGTTAATTCATCTAATCGAGATGATTTTGACATTTCTTATTCATTGTCCAACTGAATGTGATATTATTCTTTGCATCATCCAAGTTGTTGTTTGTCCCAAACGATCATGTCATAAAATGATCAAATGTTTGTCATCTAACTTCTGGTTAGATATCATATTGATTTCCATGGGTTATATGTTTATACAATATAACCCCGAAGTATATGCTGGCAATATCTCATAAACATGTTTCTTGCCATATTTTTCTGCTGTAAGGTATTAATACTCCTTTTAACTTGTTGTCATTGTTTCTAAATGATAACCATTTTGGAGTACATCTTTAAAACTAATTATGAGATTTCTTTGAGATTTACTTGAATATGGAGCATTATTGATTATCAATTTTGTTCCATTTGGAAGCGGCATTATACAAGCCTTTCCAGATCCTTCAATTAATTTAGCTGACTCGAAAATAATGTTTACATTTGCTCTCCATTTCTTTTTAGTTGACACGTTTCTTTAGTCACGTTTGTCAATTCACAAATTCAATCATTAATATCTTTAATTACCGATAAGCTAAAATTATTAAAAGTTGATATTTTGAAAATATATATTGTGACAAATCTAACAAGATCCCACTTAACTATATTTTTCATCATATATAAATCACAAAACATGGTCAAAGGGACGTGTGTGAATAGTGCTAAAGTCAAAACATGTCAACTAATAAAAAACGGAGGTAGCATTAGATTAGTAGATGGGAATTCTAAGCATTGTTATTTTCTCCAAATATGAAATCATTTCCAATTTCAGCATTATTCTTGAAATACTCAAACACATCAAGGCTGGGGCAAGGAGAATTTTCTTCATTAACATACTTTGCTTCTGCATTTCTCTTTGCCTTTATAAATTCCTGGTAAAGATCTACCAAATGTTTGGCCGTACGACAAGTACGTCCCCAATGGCATGTCATGTCACATCTTTAACATGTGTCATTTGCTTTTAAAGAATTTTGTTTGTGGCTTCCAGATAATTGTCCCTTCTGTTTCTCAGAATTTTTGAAATTGTTGTTTCTTTGAAAATTAGTTCTACCAAGTCCACTGCCTCGTCCGCGATAATTTCCACGGCCACTTCCGCAACCATTGTAATTTTCACGTCCAGCTCTTAGTGTTGCATTTGCCTTAGGTGGATAAGAATTTGTGGCATTTGTCTTATGAGTGGCCAAAGACCCATTTGGTCTAAGATTATGATTTTTCAACAAAATATCATTATTTTGTTTAGCAACAAGCAATACACTCATCAATTCATTAAATTTTTTGAAACCTCTTTCACGATATTGTTCTTGCAACAGTATGTTGCTTGCATGAAAATTAGTGAGTATTTTTTTCAATGATCTATTCATCGGTGACTGGATGATCATAGTATCTCAATACAGATACTATCTCATATATGACTGAATTGTAATTAATTACAGATTTGAAATCCTAGAACTGTAAATTTGTCCAACTAAGTAATGCCTTAGGAAGGAGCACCCTTTTGTGGTGCCCAAATCTTTCATTAAGACAATCTTATAATTCTGTAGGATCTTCAACCATCATTTACTTTGTTTTAAGGCCTTCATGTGAATGATGCCTTAAGAACACTAAGGATTTTGCCTTTTCTTGTTCAGTTACTGGTTTTACAACCTTCATTGCAGAAGTGGTAGTATCAGTTGTTTGACTAGAGGGACTTTTATTGTCTTTAATAGTGTGCTCCAAGCCTTAAGCTTTCAAATTCATCATTGCATCCACTTTCCATTCCAGAAATTTCTTTCCAGACAAATCCAAGATGCTGAAATGTCTTTTCATAAGGTCTCTCATTTTAGCTACAACACATTATGTGATAATTAATAATTTATATATAATAATAAATCTTATGTACAACACATATGTTTAATTCTTCCATATTTATGGTTTTATTAATAATTAAAACACGTGATAATTACTATTATTTAACAATAATAAACCATAAATCATATAGTTCTTTTCTCCCCCTTGTTTTATTATTTTGAGTATATAATTATATGAGTAGGCAAAACTAAATCATGTTATTCGCAAAAACAGTAAAAGACAATAACAACAATAATAACAATAATTATAATAATGACAGTAATATGATACAATAATGATGATTAATAACAACAAAACAACATAATAAAACAAAAATATGCTTTTAATCTAAAATAACAAGCTTCATTTGTACATAATGACAAAAATTAATATTGCTACTTACAGAACTACAAGTGCCATAATTAGAAGGAAATATTGTTTCATTTTCCTTAAATCTTCTTCAAACGTGAAGGTACGGGTGTTTTAGTTGTCGTCGATGGGAAACATATCAGAGAAGAAAAGGGTGAAATTTTTTTTGCGTGTTTTTGGATAAAAGTGGGAAAGGATAAGGGATTTGTGGTGAAATTTGGAGAATTATTTGCCTTTTATAGAGGTAGGTTTATCCGTTACTATTTTGAAAAACTGTAAAAATATCATATAATAGTCTAATGTACTGGAAAAATAGCGGTCTAAATATAAATATTTATAATTGTAAAAGGTTATCACAGTGGGAATGAAAGCCATAGTGGTCAGAGAGTCCTAATATCTATAAAAAAAATCATGGGTTCAAAAAGGAAAGAAACACAAAAAGTAAGTAAAAGAAAGAAAAAAATAACAAGTATAAAAGGCTGCATATTTTTTTTTTCAATTTAGTTAATTATATGCTTGAGAAGTTACTACTAAGCGATTATAATAACTAAAATAAATTTTTCCATAAAAGGCGAGTATGTAATATCAACATGCATGAATCAAAAAAAAAAATACCAACATGAGTTTAATTTAAAAAGGCAAGGGAGGATAGTAATGATTTCATAAGTAAGGGAATTTTTCCACCGTTGTTTTCGAGACATATGATACAGTAAATGTTTGAGTTTCTGGTATAGAGGATCTCTAATCTGGGATATTGTAGAGCATACTTTTCAAAATATTTAGAAATAAATAGTATTATTAGTTTATAAATTTTGAGAAATAGGTATAAATATACTTGACTAAGAATTAGTCCTATAACGTGCTGAAGGTTTTACTGATATATAGTAAAGAATTTATTAGTGAAGGGATATAAAGCCAACAATATGATAGAAACCTTTTTGTTTCTTGCATCCATTGTTTACAATACGTGAACTTCTTATATAACAAAATTTATAAAATATAATAATACACATTATTGTACTACATATATTATATACACTATTGTATATTTTTAGTTGATAAAATTGCATTGACCGATTATTCATACATGTGAACTTCAATCATATTTTCATTTTTCTCAACAAAAGAAACCTTTTTGGATGAACTAGATTATATCCCGTGCCATGCACGATAATTTTCACTATTTAGTTAGTTTAAGACTATTTTTAATTATAATAATTATAAAATTGCAAAATAAGATCAAAATTCGTAAATATAGAAAAAATAAATTATATCATACTACCATAAATAGGGGGAGTATTACATGCACGACTAATAAAATAATCATGGATTAAGTCACAAAGTTATATGTAGGAAACTATTACTCCATATTGATAAATAAACAAATAATATTTTTTTGTCATAAAAGGAATATAATTACCAAATGGTAAGGATATTATTGCATGTGTAGTATAAAACATTCTCTAAGAAGTGTTGACAAAAAAAAAAGGCGAAAAATTATTTATAAAAGAGATGACACATGTCATTCGTGTATCACCTTTATTTTATAATATATAGTTATAGTCATAGAATTATGTGTTAAAATCAATTTGATGCAATATAATGTTTTTTTTATTTATTTCGTGCTATAATATTAATATAACGTGATTGTAATATATAAGAAAAAAAAATAGCATATAATATTAATATTACTAATTAGAATATTTAATTTTAAGTATAATACATAAATGAAATATAAACAGAGTATAATTTTGTTGACTTCAATAAATTGTCAATCAATAAGATATAAAAAGAAAAATAAATTTACAATATATTTCTTTTTGGAAAATGGTTTTTGAAGGGAAAAAACGATAACAAGAAGTGATATGTGTCATTCTCGATGTCCGTTTTATTTATTATGTTATTATCTTCGGTGATTTATCTCTGGCCACCAAATGCCACAATTGTGGGGACAATGATCACATACATTGAATGTATGTGGTCCCAACATACATTACCAATTAAAAAACTGACAACTCATCATTAGCTAAAAAATTAGAGGGAAAATTGAGAGGGAAAAGTTTTTGGTTTTTAGCGCCATTTATCATAAGAAGGCGAGAGAAATTTCATTAGCGCCAAATAATCTTTCTTGTTACTAAAAAAATATTTTTTGTTACTAAAATATACAATTTTGTTACTAAGAAAATACCATCCTACTCATCGTGGATTAATGAAGAGAGATGTTTAATATAAAAATCAAATAATAATTCATTTGACGATATTTTACAAACTACAAATCAAAAAATTATTATAAGAAAACCAATGAAATTATTTTTTATAGATCTTTTTATTGACATCCATGTCGATATATTTTCAAAAACTTTATAAAGTTGGACAATTTTAACATTACTATGTTTGTTAACTTTTTAAAGAAGTGTTAGTAATTTGTCATGATTGTTACTACAAAAATTTCAAACATACCAAAAAAGTACAGATTATATTTTTATTACATATAAGGAACTATATAAAATTAAATAGGTGTTAGCTACTATTATACAATTATCAAGTGTTGTACGGATCAATTCACACATTGGAGGATTTTATTCATTTCTTGAAGGTTTTTAATTAAATATTTGAGAGTTAACATGAAATCACAAAAGCTAAGGTTACACACAAATTATTATCACTTATTTTTTTAATACTCCCGTGTGTTTATAACTTATCTTTTTTATTTGCGTTACTAAATAATTTGGTTTATTTTTTTATTTGATTATATCATATTTACTTATACTAGTTTACTCATATTATGTTTTTTCAAAAAAAAAAAAAAAAAAAAAAAAAAATATTCATATTAAGTATGTGGAAAAAAACTAGTTTGCTTATAGTATCAATAAATACAAAGTGTTAGTGAAAACAAGTAGTGTTAGATACAAAGTCTTAATAAAATAAATACAAAGTGTTATTGAAAAAAAGGATGCTTTTTTTTTTTTTTTAAAAAAAAAAGGATGAACTGTGTAGTAGATTTACTTTATAGATTTGAAGATTTAAAAATAATAATTAAGAGTTTAAATCGAATCATGATTGGTTACACACAATATAATTATTGTCACTTATTGCTAAATATCCCATGTGTTTACGACATATATTTTTTAAATAAGTTATTACTTTTTGTTTATAAAACAACAAAAAAAAAAAAAAAAAAAATTGTTACTAAAAAAAGGGTCACATATGAATAAAAATATATAGTTTTGAATACTATATTTTCATTTTTTGTTACCGTATAATTATGTGATTAACGAAACTATACTAAAAAACCGTTGTGATTAAGGATGAGATACGAACCCGGTACCAAATTTAATGTGTAACAATTTATGAGCAACGTGTTAGTAACCAACATTGTGAGATATTATGATATTCACCATGTAAATATTTATCAAACAAAATATATTACTCTTCATTGCATCGTCGGTAACTAATCATACACTTACAGTTTTCACATCAATGGTTAACGTTGATGTGAAACTAGATTAATATATATTACTTATTCAACTTTATTTTTATATGACTTTTCAGTGACTGTGTCTATTCCACATTATCCATAAGTTTAAACACTTGTCGCCTCTTTTTCTCGGACATGAAAAAAATTTAGGGAAATTCTCAATGGTACTCTTCAAGTTTCTATTTTTCTCAATGGTAAACAGCAAAGATTTTAATTATCTTTGGTACTCATGTATTTTTAGTATATATTAGCGATAGTATAAATGATACATTTTGATTAAGATATTTAACTAGGGTTAGTTTTATTAATTTTTTTTTAAAAAAACTTTTTTTCCCCTTCCTCCATTAAATCCGGCCGCGCACCTCCTTCCCCTCTTTTTCCGGCCACCCTTCCCCTTCCCATTCCCCTCCCTTTCCACTCCATTTTTCGACCAACCCTCTCCTAGTCCTCCCCTTTTCGATTACCCCCTCCCCATGAAACCCCCAACAGCCCAACTATTAAACCACAGCAACCCCCACAAATCAACAGCCTCACCGTCGTCGAAAACCCCTGCAATCAACAACCTCACCAAACACCAGAACCTCACTGGAAACCACAACCTCAACATCCCCTCGCAATCAACAACCTCACCGTCGCTGTAAACCCCCGCAAATACTCCCACTCTCGCCAAAATAAACCCCATTGTCGCCCAAAATTCCATCCCTAGCATTCCCCTCCACGAGTCTTAAATGAGCGATGTTTCAGAGGGGTTTAGATCGAGGTGTGGCAAATGAACGGATGGTGGTTTATGAGATGGTGTTGGTGTTAGTGGTGTAAGCGGCGCTGCAGAAGAGAAAGGAAATGACTACAGAGTGGGATTGGGTGATTTAGGAGTCGCGAGGTCAAGAGGGAGGGAGTTCAGCCTGGCACCGGCGTCGGGGAGGGGATCTGGGTGGGTGCAGCCGGTGCCGGCTGGGAGCAGGGGAGTTGGGGTTGGCAGGTGTAGGGAATAATTTCAAGCCTTTAAAATCCCACTAGCTTGAACCCCACTGTGATCATACACTAAAGTACGGTGGCGTCCAAAAGGGAAGAAGATAGAGCAAAAGAGTCGCCAACAAGTTTTTAAGGAACTTGTAAACCGTTCATAGGATGAAGGTTACACCCCTTAACGATCTAAGAGATCGTCAACTCCATAAGGTCATGAACCAAATAAGGGTTCGGGGATGAAGGTACAAATCCAACCTAAATGAGATTAAACCTGCCCTAATAATAGGCCTCTACTTTATTCTGCTCGTATTCATGTGCGCTTTCTGATTAACATGCAATCAATAGGATTAACCCTAAACCTGTTTATCTATGTTGGTTGAATTTAATGCACAAATAAACTATTATTGGCGATCACTTGAATTATAATCAAAGTTAACCATAACAAGATTATTAATTATCTTATCAAGCATGATTACAAATACCAATTCCCTTTAAGCATGCATAAAAAAGTGATCAAGCAATAACAATAAAATAATATGCATATCAAGCAACATAATAAATAATAATAATAATCATGAATAATAATATTTATAATCATGTTAAAGCATAGCAAGATCCTAGGCATGATACTGACAAGATTAATAACAAACCCTAGCATGTCACTAAGCGATAAAAATCAAATCTTTAACCCTAACATGATACTAACATGAATAAATATTAGGAAGAATATAGGAAGCATCGTACTTTTAATCATACTTGATATTAAAGTTACCCTAGACATGATACTAGGAATATCATAATAACAATACAAACATGATATCTACATCATAATATCAATTAATCAATTAAAGTACTTACTTGGATGCCTCGTACCTCTTTCTAATAACAAAATACACGCGTTAGTAACTTCAAGGAAAATAATAATCAAAACAATTAAATTAAATAATTGAAAGAGAGATTTGGGACCAAACCCTCAGAAATTAAAACCTTTCACGTCTAGGGCGAAGGCAACTTCGAATATGGCTAGGTGTATCAAGATCTAATGAATGCGGAATTTTGTGTTAAAAAGCAAAGTTTAGAAAAGAATACTAAAGAATTAATATTATTGAGAATTGATGAAAGAAAGATGAAGAATGAATGAATAAAGAGAGTTGATGAATCGATAGATGTAGATAATGAATGAAAACAGAGTTTTTGATACGATATTTATAGAGAAAATCATCCAAAAAAGATAATTTAACAAAACAGAGTCTGAAGATCGAAAAACTACATTGGCGCCAGCCCTGGCTAGTTGGCGCCAGCACCAGTGGCTAGCGCCAAACGCCAATGGCTAGCGCCTGGCGCCAATCCTGATTCCAGGGCCAAGGCCTGGGGTTGGACGCCAAACTGATTTTCAACGCGTTTTCGAAAATCTGATAAATTTCCTGTACTGGAAGATAAAATAATATAATTCCATCGAAAATGCTATTTGATCTTGATTAAAACTCTGAAGAGTCCTAATTGAATTAGAAATGAAAAGAACCTTCTAGAATGTTCTAGAAGACTAAAACCATTCCTAATTGCATTAGGAATGATAAATTATACTAGGCCCTCCCCTAGATCATTGGGCCGTACATAAAGCTCAAACCGGGCCCAGTTTAGTAAATTGGCCATAATTTCCTCAACATTCATCGGAATTGGGCTTATAATATATCGTTGGAAAGGTCTTTGCAAGCCCCATCCAACTACACCACTATTGGACCCATATCATGGACCAACCAAACTGGATTGACTGTTTTCTTAAAATAAAGTTTTCAAAAACAGGGAGAAGAGAAAAGAAATAAAACTTTCCGCAACACTAGACCTTTCCACACTTTCGTTTCATTCGATTATGATTCGACGTGAAAGGCACTCATCACTGGGTTTGGTTTTGGGGAGACACAAATGGGTGTCTACAAAAGCCCCCACTTTGACTGAGTTTGGAGAAACGCAAGTTTCGAAAACAAAAGTCAAAGTAGCGATAGGGACGGAGAATGATTCAGAACGTTCTGCGATCCTAAATCACTCTTGTAACGCCGATACCTGCAATACTAGCATTAGTTAATCAGATAAAAGAGTTAAGAAACGCGTATCTTGCACCGTCGAGCACACGTCTCTGAAAGTAACCGATTTGCTGTATTGTTGTTTTGATGACCTCCTGCAAGCTAGAGAATGTCATCCCGCTTGAAAACCGCTATGCCTTGTAACTGCTTCCAAAATAGAAGATTGCTTTGCCCGAAACTATCCTCCCCGCAATGATAATATTCCACGTCCAAGGGAATATCATCGAAGATTATTTCTCTCGAAACAATCTCCATCCGCATTGATAATATTCCACGTCCAAGGGAATACTATCGAAAATTATTTCTCTCGAAATAATTCTCATCCGCATTATGATCATCTTCCATGCCTCAGGGACTATGATCGAAGACAACTTCGCCCGAAATTACCCTCAGTTATTTGTGACAACTTTCCGCAAGCCAGGGAATGATGACGAAGACATCTTCTCTTGAAGTGATCCTCATTTGATGCGATAATCTTCCAAAGGAAATTACCGAAGATCCACGCCTGTCGATCTTTAAAAGTTCGCCTGAACTTTCCTTTGCTATGCCTGTACGTCGGCGCTCTTTTGCTTTGAACCTGTATGACGGTGCCCTTTGCTCTTGAACCTCTATGTCAGTGCCTTTGTTAATGAGCCAATGCTTAGGCGCTTTAAGCCAAGTGAGACGATCTTTTCATCAGGTCGATCACTTTACATAATCAAGCCAATTACTTAATCATGTCAAATTTCTTAGAGGGGCTAACTGGCGTACCAAGGAACCCAAAATATATTGCAGAAGGCTAGCACAACCCCAACAGGTGGCTGTCTGCTTTGGCGTCGCTGAAAATCCATCAGCGCCAGCCTAATGGCATTAGCGCCAGGCGTTGGCGTTGGCGTCTGGCGCCAAGCACAGAAAGGGACGCCAATGCCTAGGGACTGGCGCCAGCACGGGAATCTCTTTAAATTCCCGTTTTCGTTCATTTCTTGCTCTGTTCGTCGCGAAACTGCTCGAGAGAAGTCCGAAAACTTCAATTGATCGTTGCTCACTCGTTTCTCAACCGAATTCGCTCAAATTTGTTGCAAATCAAAGCTCTTTTCATCTATATTCCCAATCTATGTAAGTTTTCCTCAAACTCACACCGGTTTTTATGAATTCTTAGCATGTATATTCACGAATTTCATGAAAATTCGAAACTTATGATGCTCAATTTGCTTTGTTTATCAAGTTTTATGCCATGAAATTGCTTGTTTATGTTTGTATATTGCCTTGGGAGTAATTTGAGAATTGTTTGACTCAATTTGGTGAAGAAATGAGCAATCTGCCATTGTTGGACCTCTTAAGGTCGTGAAGAACAATGTGGCTTGTTCTTGGTGTTTTTGCTAGCAATTCTTATTCAATTTGTCACAATAATCACTATAGTGTTGCAATAAATTGTTTGATTGCTTGAAAAATGTTGTCATGCTTAATTTGATTTTGTGCTCTGTTTTAGTACTACGTACTCTGTATTCTGCGAACATAGTATCATGCGGCTAGGCGAACCTTAGATACTATAGAACCTTAATTTATGATGATTCTACACAATGTAGCATGGCTAGACAACGAGGCTCAGGTTCACGGTCCCGAAACACTAGACGGGAGCATGAGCTCGTAGAGGACGTTACCACACCGTCCACTTCGCTTGGTCGGCTCCCAGAGTGGGATGAGCAGACCTTGTTCTTTTCCCCTGTCCACCACATTTCTAAGAGGGTGAGACGAGGAACCGAGCCTGGGAGGACATGGCATCACGGCTTTGGCTGCGATGGTTTAGGCGATTTGTACAGGATGCATATCGCCAGAGACCGCGAGACGAGGCTCCTATGGGAGTCATGCGGACTAGTTGCTCTGTTTGAGACCTCCGAGGCTATGGCCGCCTCCAGCGGGAGTCATCACGTAGTACGCGCCTTGGTGGAGTTCTTCTGGGACACCACCAACACCTTTCATTTTCCCTGGGGCGAGATGATGGTCACCCCTACAGACTTCAGTCTCATCACAGGACTGGAGTTTACTTCTGTGCCGCTGTCGTTCGACGGCGGGATCGACGTCTTTTCGCCAGAGGTCGAGGAGCTGTTGGGGCCGATTGCCGTTCGGGCCCGAGCTGAGGTCGAGACAACTCAGTTCAGTGCTAGAGGGATTCGCCGCTCGACGCTGGCAGCGGCTCTCGATGATGATGCGACCACCCGAGAGCAGCGGGTGCGTATATTTGTGCTGATGTTGTTGTCAGGGACATTCTCCCCTGACAGGGGTAGTAGGGCATTGCTTTACTACCTCCCTGCTGTCCGTGATCTTCAGCAGATCGGGACTTATGACTGGGCCAGCTTGGCCTACACTGACTTCGTTCGCGCGCTGAGGGACTCGTGTCGCCACCGGTCCTTTAGGACGAACGTCGCTTTGTCTGCTTTCTGGAAGGTCGTAGTGGTAAACATTATTCCCTATAAAGTTTAGCCCTACATGTTAGTTAGCATTTTACTCACGCTTTAACTTTTTGTAGATCTGGTTCTACGAGTACTTTCCTTCCGTTGCACCGGCGAGACCATCGCTGAGGGGATATCCGGTGAGCGCCTCTTGGGGCGGCCACCATGTGGACATGTCTACTGCACGTGTCCGGAGTCGGATCATCTCGGTACGACTTTTAGCGCTTATCTTGCTCTTCTGTGGTCTTTTAGACATATTCTTGCCTGATTGGTGCTTTTTATAGGGACCTGAGGTAGTATACCGACCGTGGGGCGGTTGGACAGTCCCTGGATTAGCCGCACAGTACTCTGCTGAGCGTCGCTATTTTCTGGGGACCTACGGAGCGGTTGTATACTTAGGGGAGAGAGTTGCTAGACAGCACTCTTCTAATGTTTTCGTCGTTCCTGCCCCTCCACCACGTCACATGTTCGACGAGAGACAGTTGTCGAGCATGGCTGAGGAATCTGGTTCCCTCTGGCGGTCCCATGTGATCCTTGGGCGGTGTTACGCTGAGGAACTACTTCCTTTGTTAGCTCCAGCCCCTGTACCGGCTGAGGACGTGAGGGTAAGATCCTTAGCTTTTATTTTTCGCTAAGTAGCCCCCAAGTAATACCTTACTGATTTCTTTCTGTGTTTTATCAGGATGGTCCCACTGAGTTTGTGCCGCCCCATATGTCCATTCACTACCAGGGGATCTATGGGCCGATCGAGGAGATGATTTCTCCGGCTCCCGAGGGCGAGCGCTTCGTGGAGCGGTCGATTCCTCGTCACCAGACCAGGGTAAGTCTAGTTTTAATTCAGAATCTTGCATTCAGTTATCATGTATTACTGACTTATTTTTTTTTACAGTTCTCACGCGAGTTGGTTTCGGCTATGGCACGATGTATAGATGCCTTTCGGAGCCAGCTCGTCCGGATGAGGAACGCGGCTATCTGTCGTCGGGACGACGTTGTCCGAGAGGTAACTTTTCTGCACTTATTATTTCTGCATTATGGCTTCAGTTTTTCTTGTTTCTGATTTAATTCTTTTTGCAGGGTCAGCCGATCGCTTCTCACACCCGTACGAGGCCTGAGGGGCGGAGAGATCCGGCGAGATCTAGCTCGAGACGTCATCGTACTTCGTCAGGAGGTAGAGGTGGTCGTTCCGAGGCTGCTCGAGCCGACGTTGCTGAGGGATCGGGATCTTCTTCTGAGGTGGCTCCTGCTGCACCGGTAGGAGAGGCTACCTCAGCTTTCAGAGGTGGTGGGATGTACGAGGTTGGCTCGTCATCGCAGCAGCCTCCGCGGTCTCAGCCTCAGGTTGACCTTGGCTGGAGCGATCCTGTCTTGAGTTTTCCTCCTCCTACGGAGACTGGAGCTGGCGCTGAGGCCGGAGCTGGTGGAGAGGTGACTCCTCGGACGACGCAGTTTTATGGCATGATGGGCCTACGTCCTCCGGCGCCGTAGTCTGTTCCTGTATATGTATTTTATTTTGACTTTTTATAGAACTTTTGCCTGTGACTCATTATTTAGACACTTTTGTATTTTTATGTTATTGTAACTTTATTTAATTGCTTATGATTATGTTAGTGCATGTTAGTGTGTGCAAAAGAAGTGTGATAACAATTTTGCGCAAAAATTCCGTCATTTTTATTATTGATGGAGGGTATTATCCGACTCTCTCCCCCAAAAAGAAAAATAAAAAGGAAAAATAAAACGAAAAAAATGCTGGTTTTTTGAAAATAATATAAAATCCAAAAAAAGAAATAAAATTAAATAAAAACAATTGCTATATTTAATTAATTAATTAAGAAAAGGATAGGAAAAAATATTTAGAAAAAATTAAAACGGGGCCATAAAGTCATTAACCGACCCAAGTTTAATATCAAAACGCAACTGAGCACGCGCGGCTTCTCTGCTGACTTGGCGCCAGCTGGCGCCAGCCTGTGGCGCGTGGCGCCAGGCGCTACACTTAGCGTGTGGCGCCAAGCACTTATAGGTGGCGCCAATGTCGGGGTTTTGACGCCAATTGACGCTGACTCCGTATTTAAGTCAGATTGAAATTCCTCGCAATTTGTACATAAATAGCCCCCTGCTCAGCCGATTCTTCTCATAATTCCAGCGAAAAAATTATTCTCCTCCTTAGAGAAAAATAATAACCATGTCTTTAGTCACTAAAACCTTCACCCAATATCCTCATGAATGGTGTCGATCTCTTAATGCTAGAGAAAGAAAAGAATTGGATTTATTTCACTTGGGGGGAATTTATGGCATCAAAGGGGTAGATTTAGACATAGACTTCATACATACCGCTTTAGAATTTTGGAATATCGATACATATTGTTTTAGAATAGGGTATGATGAAATTAGCCCTTTGCCAGAGGAATTTGGTGCTATTTTAGGCTTCCCTGCAATAGACCTGGTAGTAATCCCTAGAGTAGATGCATATTACTATAAGGATTTTGAGCGCTTCTTTAATTTGAAGGAAAGGGATTTATCAAAAATAGTAGATGGCAATGTAGTAAACTTGAAAGAATTCGCACGCTACTACTTTGATAAACCTCTTTCTGAATCTTTTCACATATATAGAAGAAGGGTGTTCTTATTCTGCATGCTTAATCAATATTGTCTTAGTAGTGGTAAAATTAACGAGGGTCAATCAATTATAACCACTGTGCTAGAACAAATTGAATCAGGGAGAAATCCAATGCCATTGATAGTTGGAGAGACTACGATTAGTCTAGATGAATTGAAAAGGGACCCAAAAGCACCTTTTCGCGGCTCTCCAATTTTATTACAGGTAGAAAATTAATATTTTTAATTAGAGAAATCAAAAAATATAATTTTGTATTGTAATAATAATTTATTTGCATTGCAATTTTTTACATATGTGGCTAATGGAGAGGCTAGGATTAATTAGCCCTCCGGACGACATTGAAAATTATACTCCCACTTGCTTCGTGAGGAGGAAGAAGCGTATCCCTAAAATTGGGCGCCATGGGTGGAGAAAAGTCTTTGAATCACGTGATTTTACTATCAAGTGGGTCACCCCATGGTGGAAAATAAAAAGTATGGTTGGTGTTAACAAGCAACCTTTCTGCCGTCTCCCAAGCTTGTCTCGTGTAACATATTATTATCCCTGCAGGGTAAAAAGACAATATGGCTTGCTTCAAAATATTCCTTCCGGAGATCTTCGTCCTCCCTATGAGTACCCCGTTTCTCAAGAAGTAGATAGATTTGACACGTACTGGAGCGGTAGACCTTTATGGGAAGTGATTACCCAAAAGGTTCCCCCTTCTTTACCTAATGACGTAAAAAAGTGGTTGTTGAAGAAGTCTTCAATTGATCAGGGTAGAACCGATGTGAAGAATCGTCTAGGTGACAGGGTGACACCGGCCAAAGAACGCTTAGGTGCAAGAATTGAATTCAAAACACCTACAATGCCTAAGAAGAAGAATTCTACTAAAGACAAGGGGAAAAGGAAAGCTACCACCACAGACAAAAAGGCTTGGGTGGAAAAGAAGCATGGGGTGCTAGCGAAAGGGGAAACAATCTATTCCAAAATTGAATGTAGGTCCTCTAAAGGATGCCTAATAGCTAAAGTAATGGATGAAGAGGAGGAGACAGAAAAGAATTGGAAAAGAGCTAAAAAGGAGAAGAAAGATTAGAACATTGCTTAGCTTTAGATTTATTAGATTGTTAATTTTTATTTAAAGTTAATTTATTTATGCCTTATTTAAATTCCATTAACAATGTAATTTTATTTTATTAATGAAATTTCAGCTTTGAATTAAATTGTTACTTTAAATTTATATTATTAAAGCAATGAAAATCGAGAAAAATTAATTTTCCAGAAATTTTTCGAGTACGGAAGTCGAAAATTTTCCGAAAAACACCGAAATTCGCCCAAATTGTATTACTGAATTGGCGCCAGTGACTGCAATTTGGCGCCAGCTATTGAGGTATGGCAACAGGCGCCAATACCATCGTCTGGCGCTAATGGCTTGTGGCTGGCGCCAGACTCTGTTCTGCGATGCCAGTAATTTTCTGACTTTTTGTTGACTTCTAGCTGATTCTGGAACGCGGAGATGTCGAAAAACAAAGTGGCCGCACCCGTAAAGGGTTGCCTACGTATCCTTTCCTAAGGAATCAGGCCGAACGTAGCTCTCTTGAGTGTCCTACTCAAGTAATTATGGGTAGTATTTTTTAAGTTGGTCAAGATTGGTCATGTTTGAGAATTCATTACCATCCATATCAGTTAATTTTGCTGCACCACCTGACAGGATTGTTTTGACATTGTAGGGGCCAGGCCAATTGGGTCTAAACTTTCCCCTTGGATCTAAAACATTTTTCCTTAGTGCTTTTAATACCAAATCTCCTACTTTGATATTTCTTGTCTTAACCTTCTTATTAAAATGTCTAGCCATACGAGTTTGATAGCACTGAGTGTGATGTAGAGCTTCTAGTCGTTTTTCGTCGAGTAAGATCAATTCTTCATATCGTGCCCTAGTCCATTCGACTTCATCAAGTTTACTCTCTAGCGCAATGCGTAGAGATGGTATTTCTAGTTCGACAAGTTGTACGGCATCCATTCCATATACCAAAGAAAATGGTGTATTTCCTGTTGACGTACGGATTGACGTGCGATAACCCCACAGTGCAAAGTGGAGCTTGTCAGGCCAATCCTTATAATTTTCTGTCATTTTCTCGATGATAGTCTTCAAATTCTTATTGGCTGCCTCAACTGCGCCGTTTGCTTGAGGTCTATAAGGGGACGAATGATGATGTTTGATACCATATTTATGTAGCAACTCTTCACATTCGGCTTGAAAGTGAGTTCCATTGTCACTTATCATTTCATGTGGGACTCCATATCGACAAATGATGTTTCTCTCGATAAAGAGTGCTACATGTTTTGCAGTGAGTTTAGCGTATGATTGTGCTTCAACCCACTTTGTAAAGTAATCAATTGCTACTAGAATAAATTCGTGGCCTCCTTTTCCTGGGGGAGTGATCTTGCCGATTATGTCAATTCCCCATGTAGAGAATGGCCATGGTGATGTGTAGGTGTAGAGCAAAGAGGGAGGAACGTGTTGTAAATTGGCATAAATTTGACACTTAGGGTATCTTTTCACATATTGATGGCAGTCCCTATTCATGGTAGTCCAATAATACCCTTCTCGCATTATTTTCTGGACTAACATTTTGCCATTTACATGAGTTCCACAGATTCCTTCGTGGACCATTCTCATTATTCTTTGTGCATTCCCCTTTCCTACGCATAGAAGAGCTCGACCTTTAGGTACCCTTTTATGTAGCTCGTTGTCTATGAGTATATATTGAGAAGCCAAAAGTCTCAATGCTCATTTTGCTCTTTTGTTAGCATGAGGAGGGTATTCTCTATTGGTGACATAGTTGAGAATGTCTGTGTACCATGGTTCTTCTTCTTGTTCTTCTTCTTCGTCTTGTACTGGGTCGTCGTCTTCTATAGCCTGTATATACGCTGGTTTGTGCCTTTTTTCGATAGTTAGAGGCATTTGCTCGATATCCGTGGGAATCCTAACCATTGAGGCTAATCTTGCCAAGGCATCAGCAAATTGGTTTTCTTCCCTAGGTAGATATGTGTATTCTACCTTCTCTAACTGATCAGTAAGAGTTTCCAGATAAGTTTGGTAAGGGGCTAGGCTTTCGCTCCTTACTTTCCACCTTTTAGATATTTCATTGATAATCAAAGAGGAATCTCCGAATATCCTTAACTTTTTTACTCCCAATGCTAGGGCTGTTTCAAGGCCTACCACACATGCTTCATATTCAGCAGCATTGTTGGTAACGTCGAAATCAAGCTTTATTGAGATTGGGACGTGTTCTTCTTTAGGTGATACTAGTAGCACTCCGACACCACATCCCTTTTGGTTTAAGGCTCCGTCGAAATAAAAAGTCCAAGTATCATCTTCGGTGACCATCAAATCTTCATCTGGAAATTCATTGTCCTGTATCGGTGTCGAGTCTTCTATTGGAAAGTCTGCCAGAAAGTCTGACACCACAGATCCTTTAATAGCTTTTTGTGGCATAAACCACACATCAAACTGAGCTAAGTTGACTATCCATCTTGAAATACGTCCATTGAGTGTTGATTTCTCGAACAGATACTTGAGTGGATCCAATCGGGATACTACGAAAACGGTATGCACCAACATGTAATGTCTCAACTTAGTTGTGGCCCATACCAAAGCGAGACACAATTTCTCGAGTGGTGTATAGCGTGTTTCGTATTCGAGCATCTTCTTACTTAAGTAATAGATTGCATTCTCTTTGTTTTCTACCTCTTGTGCTAGCATGGCTCCCATTGTCTCTTTGGTAACCGTCAAATATAACCTTAGAGGTATTCCGGGAAGTGCTGGCGCTAATACGGGAGGATTTGCGAGATAGGCTTTGATCTTGTCAAAGGCTTTTTGACACTCATCATCCCATATTACTGGTACATTCTTCTTGAGCTTCTTGAAGATTGGTTCACATATCGTTGTCAGTTTTGATATGAACCTACTTATGTATTGCAACCGGCCAATAAATCCTCGAATCTGTTTCTCGGTCTTGGGCGGTGGTATCGCCATGATTGCTTTAATCTTGGTTGGATCTATCTCTATTCCTCTAGAGCTTATGACGTATCCCAAGAGCTTGCCTGAGGTGACTCCAAAAGCACACTTTGATGGATTCAACTTCATATTGTACTTTCTTAGCCTTTCGAAAAATTTCCTTAAGGCTACTTGATGGCCTGGACGGTCCTTTGATTTCACAATCATGTCGTCGACATATACTTCAACTTCTTTGTGCATCATGTCATGGAGTAAGGCAGTTGTTGCACGTTGGTAAGTAGCACCTGCGTTTTTCAACCCAAATGGCATTACCGTGTAACAGTAAGTGCCCCATGGTGTGATAAAGGTTGTTTTCTCCATGTCTTCTTCTGCCATGAGAATCTGATTGTACCCTGCATATCCGTCCATGAATGAGAGAAGCGCGTGGTTTGCCGTGTTGTCTACCAGAATATCGATGTGTGGTAAAGGGAAGTCGTCCTTTGGACTTGCCTTATTTAGATCTCGATAGTCGACACACATCCTTACCCTTCCGTCTTTCTTTGGAACTGGGACGACGTTGGCGACCCATTCGGGGTACTTGGATACCTTGATGAAACCTGCAGTTATTTGTTTTTGAACTTCTTCTTTTATTTTAAGTGCTACGTCGGGTTTCATTCGACGCAACTTTTGTTTTACAGGTTTCATTCCTGGAATTAATGGTATAGTGTGTTGAGCTATTTCTCTGTTAATGCCTGGCATATCTTCATATGACCAAGCAAATACATCGATAAATTCTTTAAGCAAGTTAATTAAATCGGTTCTTTCTTGTTTATTCAATGTTAATCCGATTTTAACTTCTCTTTTATGAGTTGAATCATTCGAGATGTCAACTGTTTCAGTCTCTTCAATTACTGGTGTTTTCTTTTCAAGTGTTTCCATTGCTTTAATAATTTCTTTATCTTTTTCATCGTTAGCTAAGAAATGTTCGTCATCTTGGGTTAGGGAAGAACACGACAAGTAAGGAGAATGAGAGATATTATTATACTCTGAGATCATTACATCAAAGAGTGATATGTCCTCAGGGACTGGATCACTAACTATCCTAGGAGAAGAAATAGGAAGGGGAGGCATTATAGCTAAAGACTTAGAAGATTATAAAGGGAAAGACTCTGACTCAGACTCTGACTCTGACTCTGACGATTCTTCAAACATCGGCCCTTGCCCTGTCGTGATCGATATCTTCCTTCCACTCGGAGTAGTCACCTTGATAGTCTTGCGCCACCCTTGCAGTGATCCTTCAGCTGGAGTAATTAGCTTCGAGGGGTCGAAGTTTTCGCTTTGTAGGACCGTTTGAATGAGTGAGGAGTTATCTTCCTCATAAGCTGACTCATTCTTTTCTCGCCCAAACAGTAATCCCATGACGTTAAAGTCAAAGCATGGGGGTGCTTTCTCCTTATGGACGGGAGTTGGGATTTCGTCAGTGAAGTAGCAATCCAAGAAAATCTCGAATCCTGGTTGTCGTATGCCATTTACAACAAATGGCTCGGGAAATTCATAGCATGGATAGTCCTCTCCTTCTTTTATAAACTTCCATTAAGCGTAAGAGGGTACTGATCCATTGGAATTGCTTTCTTTTGAATGCGAGCGTCCCTACGTGCTTTCAACTTGTCCTGGGCTCGCTTGAGATCTTTCCGAGTCGGTTCGAAACCAAGTCCGAAAGTATCTAGTTTAGGGAGGCCAGGTAACTCCATTGATTTTGCTATCCCCTTCTTCTTTCCTAAGGTCATCCCAGGGAAGTGTCCTTGTTTCTTCAGCATGGTATTGATAATCATGTTGGAATGGGGGTCGTGGCAAAGAGATGTCCTTTCATCCTCTTGGATTAAGGAGACTTCTTCGTTAAAGCCCCATAGGTCTTCATCATCTTCGTCGTGTTCCACATTGATGATTGGATTTTCTATCGATTTGATCCTCATCGACGAAGCGTCAATAGTGATTGGAATTCCTCCAACTATGGCTTTCACTTGTTGGTGGAGAGATGAAGGGACGGCCTTTAGATCATGGAGCCAAGGGCGTCCTAACAATAGATTGAATGAGGCTTTGATGTCTACCACTTGAAAGGTGGTAGCATGTTCTATTGCTCCTGTCGTCACATTTAGGGTTATTTTGCCAAGAGCTTGACGTCGAGTATTATCGTAAGCTCTTATTCCTTGTGTGGACGGAGTTAAATCCTCATCCCTTATGCCGAGCATCCTTGCAGTCCTAAGTGGGCAGACATTGATAGCTGATCCATTGTCTATAAGAGTCATGGGAACAATCATCCTTTTGCAGACTACCGTGAGGTTTAACGCCTTGTAGTGTTTGTCACCTTCTGGGGGTAAATCTTTGTCAGAGAAGGTGATTAGATTAATCGGACTAGGGAGGTCACTCGTGAGGAAGTTAGCTAGTCCCTCAGGAGTGGTGTCAGAATCTATCCCGATTTTGTCCAAGGCATTCATCACAGCCAACCTATGTTCTCGAGATGTCGCTAGAAGCTTCCATACATTCATCTCGACTTTTGTCTTCTTGAACTATTTAATGATGTCATTGTCTTCGATGATAGGTATGGGAACTTGTTGTACAGTAGGCATAGGTTGTGTTGAAACGGGAGGTTGCATTCTCCCAAATCTTGTGAGGACGTCTATTGATGAATCTTCTTCAGCCCAAATGTCGTCCGTGGTGTATGATACAGAAGGTGAAGGTCCTACTATGTCTTTTAGGTAGACATCTTCTTCATCACTGTCCCATACTCCATTAACAGTTATGTCCTCTTCTTGTTGAACTTGGATTAATTCCTTTTTATCAATCATTTTCTGCACCAAGTCCTTGAATTTGAAGCAATTTTCTAGGGTGTGCCCCCCTGACTGATGGTACTGACAGTAATATCTATCTGTCCTTTTTAATGATTCAAATGGTCTCGGTTCGAGAGGTTTGACCTTGCCACTCTCGGAGAGCATTTCGAACATTTGTGCATACGGGATCCCAATTGGAGTGTAAACTCTATTGCTCTTCTTAGGTTTTTCAGTAACTTGTAAGGGAAAATACTTTGCCTCATAAGTCGTTTTCACTGGTGTGAATTCTCTTTTAGGTTCTTCCTTTGGACATGGAAGTTCATCATATTTCTTGTGAAGTTCGTTCACAATTTTGAGAGTTTCACGTAACAGTTGCGATGTCTCCCTCATAAACAGTGTGAACAATCGTATGTCTTCCTCGTTTGCTGGTTTTGGAAGGTTATCTTTAACATCGAAAAAGATCTCTTCTTCTCCTTCTTCGACATTGGTTGCTTTGACGGGCTTAATGAGAGATGAGGGGTCAACTTCACTTTCTTCATCGGAAATAGCCAAAGTATGAGCTAGAGGTGCATTGTCAATACTCGGCTTCTTACTGGCAGGGGGCAACGACAGCTTGTTACTGTCAATTAGGTCTTGGATAGCTTCCTTAAGCTTCCAACAGCTTTCAGTAGAATGGCCCCTACCTTGGTGATATTTGCAATGTGCGTTGGGGTTCTAGTTAGGCGACCTCTTCTCAACTGGTGGATCTCCAAATGGTCCAATGGGAGTTATAAGACCTTTTGCATTCAATCGATCAAATGCGGTGTCATAACTCATGCCAATAGGAGTGAAGTTTCTCCTAAACGGTTTCTTTTGTCCTTGGTTGTTCATGGCGAGGACTTCTCCTAGATTAAAGGTGCTAACATTATTTGAGTGGGCGGTTTTGGAAGAAGAAGGATTGTCGTTCTTCTTTCCTTTCCAGCCACTGTTGGAGCTATTGTTGGCAGCTTTAGATTTAGCCAAGTCATCTTCAATATTAATCCCAATATCATAAACAGCCTTAAAGGTATGAAGGTTATTTTGATATTTAAGATGTTTTGAATATTTTTCTTGGAGTTTTTTAATGAACAGTCTCACGGACTCTTTTTCACTTGGTACCTCAATCATTTTGGCTGAGGTTTCTCTCCACTTGTTAAAGAAAGCAGTGAAGCCTTCATTCTCCTTCTGTTTGAGGATTTCAAGTTTTCTATGGTCAGTTTCGACTTGGATGTTGCATTTGTATCTATCAACGAAAGCTTTTGCTATGGATTCCCAGCTAGAGGTCTTTTCTTTTTCAAGAGAAAAGAACCATTGTTGGCAAACGGTCTCGAGAGATAGTGAGAACAGAGAAGGGAAGACTTTCTTATCGATACCCTTGATACTCATTATTGTTTCGAATGCTCTTAAATGGAAGTAGGGGTTGTCGATTGCCCTAAATTTTGGGATGTCGTTGGCACTGAACTTCTGCGGAAGAAGATCTTTATCCACCGAGACCCCATGGGATGTGAGTTCTTGAAACTTGTAGTCGCTGGAAAAATTTCTTAGGCTCTCTTGCATGAGGTCCATTTGTTGTTGTTTCACGGGATCCTCGATCTTAAGTGCGAGAAGCTTCAGTGTCTCAGTTACAGTAGCCAGTTGATTCTTGAGATCGTTGACTTCTTCTTGAGTTGCCATTATGACTCTTGCTTTCCTCTTGCGGGCTATAGGTTTGTCGAAAAGTTGGACTTGTATGAAGAGGTTATCTTTGATTAATCGTCCTTCCTTTCTTGACCACGCGCTGTAAATTAAGCCAATTTGCGTTTTAATTACTTGACTCGAATCAATTTGACTTTATGGTTTTTATTTTTTTTATTTTTTTTTTTAAAGTATATGCATATTTTTGGCAACAATAATGTACATATTTTTAGGGAACTAAGTATTATTATTTATTGGAGGATTAATATCCGACTTACCCCCCCTAAAAAAAATGACGGAAAAAAGGGCGCGCACACAAGACTCTCTTAATCATGGTCAAAACATGTGTATTGGTGTGTGTATTGAGTGTAAGTGACATGTTTGGACTCTTGTGTAAGACCATGGGACTTAGTGCCTAAACTCGATTAATTCAATTAAGCATCATTGTCGGCAAAATTAACCGAATTAAACAGGAAACTGATTAATTAGACATTAGGTGATGACTCGACAAATAATCCGAACTGTCGGCCAAGCGACAGGACTGGCGTCACAATATGGTGATTGGCACCAGACAATTTAGTTAATGTTTGGCGCTACACACTATACAATGGCTCTACAGCTCGGACTTTGGCGCCAATATTGGAGCTTCGGTCCGGGACTGTTTTTGGTATTATTAGTCAACTGGGGTATGCCTAAAGTCGTACTAGGTCAATTCCGATTAAAAAAAATGTATTGACTCAAATTAATTAATTAATTAAATAGGCAAAAGTTCTTTAAGTCATTAATTTTAGTCTCAACACAAATCAACAAACGGTTAAGAGAAACATAGAATATATATGCACAACAAATAATGCACAATTAGTCAAGTAGGCACAATATGATGCAATGAGTTCGCAACCTAACCATGGCTCTAGTTCTCTAAAGTTCGGGATATGGTTTAGTCAATAGGGTCCATGGTTAATTGTCCGGATGCACCGCGTAGAAGCCTAACCGTGAAGGGTTAACGCGTGTAGATGGGACACCGCGAGTTTCTAGGAAAAAACTCACTTCCATGGTTTGGTGAATTCAACATCTCAGATGTACCCTTTGTTTCCAGGAGCGTTCAATCGGGTAGATAGAGCATGAATTCCCAGAGGGTTATGTCCATATGTAGAACACATATGGGTTTCAGAAAAGTGAGAAAAAATTCAATCAGGAAGCAGGATCGAGCAAACAATACGAAAAACCGGTCGAAATTAGAACGCATATTTCTGGCTCGATATTAGGGGAAATTGGCGCCAGCAAACAGAGACTGGCGCCAACTTTTAACTGTAGCGCCTGGCGCCAATATTGGCGTCTGGCGCTAGGGCTAAAAGTTTGGCGCCAAGCTCTGGCCCCTGACGCTACTTCCCACATGCCTCAGCAGCTTTCTGTGCTCGATAAAATCTTCCAGTTTCGCGCGGTGTTATTTCAGTCCTAGTTGTGAAAGACATTTCCCAAATTTACTACGTGTAAAATCCTATGTTTTTGACTCATTACGGATGGTCTTTCCAATGAGAACCTTTTTATGCATATGACAATAATGTTAATCAAAATTACGCACATGAAATACTTAGAACTTTTCGAGTCTCATCCACTCATTCTAAATCATTGTCGAAACAAATTCAGGAATTAAAATAGAAATCCTCCCCAGTGGAGTCGCCAAAAACTTTAGGGAATAATTTCAAGCCTTTAAAATCCCACTAGCTTGAACCCCACTGTGATCATACACTAAAGTACGGTGGCGTCCAAAAGGGAAGAAGATAGAGCAAAAGAGTCGCCAACAAGTTTTTAAGGAACTTGTAAACCGTTCATAGGATGAAGGTTACACCCCTTAACGATCTAAGAGATCGTCAACTCCATAAGGTCATGAACCAAATAAGGGTTCGGGGATGAAGGTACAAATCCAACCTAAAAGAGATTAAACCTGCCCTAATAATAGGCCTCTACTTTATTCTGCTCGTATTCATGTGCGCTTTCTGATTAACATGCAATCAATAGGATTAACCCTAAACCTGTTTATCTATGTTGGTTGAATTTAATGCACAAATAAACTATTATTGGCGATCACTTGAATTATAATCAAAGTTAACCCTAACAAGATTATTAATTATCTTATCAAGCGTGATTACAAATACCAATTCCCTTTAAGCATGCATAAAAAAGTGATCAAGCAATAACAATAAAATAATATGCATATCAAGCAACATAATAAATAATAATAATAATCATGAATAATAATATTTATAATCATGTTAAAGCATAGCAAGATCCTAGGCATGATACTAACAAGATTAATAACAAACCCTAGCATGTCACTAAGCGATAAAAATCAAATCTTTAACCCTAACATGATACTAACATGAATAAATATTAGGAAGAATATAGGAAGCATCGTACTTTTAATCATACTTGATATTAAAGTTACCCTAGACATGATACTAGGAATATCATAATAACAATACAAACATGATATCTACATCATAATATCAATTAATCAATTAAAGTACTTACTTGGATGCCTCGTACCTCTTTCTAATAACAAAATACACGCGTTAGTAACTTCAAGGAAAATAATAATCAAAACAATTAAATTAAATAATTGAAAGAGAGATTTGGGACCAAACCCTCAGAAATTAAA
The DNA here is from genome assembly GCF_948465745.1 of Chenopodium album. Classification (NCBI taxonomy): domain Eukaryota; kingdom Viridiplantae; phylum Streptophyta; class Magnoliopsida; order Caryophyllales; family Amaranthaceae; genus Chenopodium; species Chenopodium album. The sequence goes on from NC_137835.1 coordinate 65,820,398, forward strand.
ACCTTTCACGTCTAGGGTGAAGGCAACTTCGAATATGGCTAGGTGTATCAAGATCTAATGAATGCGGAATTTTGTGTTAAAAAGCAAAGTTTAGAAAAGAATACTAAAGAATTAATATTATTGAGAATTGATGAAAGAAAGATGAAGAATGAATGAATAAAGAGAGTTGATGAATCGATAGATGTAGATAATGAATGAAAACGGAGTTTTTGATACGATATTTATAGAGAAAATCATCCAAAAAAGATAATTTAACAAAACAGAGTCTGAAGATCGAAAAACTACATTGGCGCCAGCCCTGGCTAGTTGGCGCCAGCACCAGTGGCTAGCGCCAGGCGCCAATGGCTAGCGCCTGGCGCCAATCCTGATTCCAGGCGCCAAGGCCTGGGGTTGGACGCCAAACTGATTTTCAACGCGTTTTTGAAAATTTGATAAATTTCCTGTACTGGAAGATAAAATAATATAATTCCATCGAAAATGCTATTTGATCTTGATTAAAACTCTGAAGAGTCCTAATTGAATTAGAAATGAAAAGAACCTTCTAGAATGTTCTAGAAAACTAAAACCATTCCTAATTGCATTAGGAATGATAAATTATACTAGGCCCTCCCCTAGATCATTGGGCCGTACATAAAGCTCAAACCGGGCCCAGTTTAGTAAATTGGCCATAATTTCCTTAATATTCATCGGAATTGGGCTTATAATATATCATTGGAAAGGTCTTTGCAAGCCCCATCCAACTACACCACTATTGGACCCATATCATGGACCAACCAAACTAGATTGGCTGTTTTCTTAAAATAAAGTTTTCAAAAACAGGGAGAAGAGAAAAGAAATAAAACTTTCCGCAACACTAGACCTTTCCACACTTTCGTTTCATTTGATTATGATTCGACGTGAAAGGCACTCATCACTGGGTTTGGTTTTGGGGAGACACAAATGGGTGTCTACAGCAGGTAGGGATGGCAGAGGGAAGAAGGGGTGGAGGCCTGGTGGGTTTTTGATAAATAGGGGTATATTAGGAATTTTTCTTTTCCCTCCCTTTTAAAATTTTAACCATGGTTAAGATTTTCTTAAAATAATTAACTAATATTACCATTGAAATAGTTTTACAAGTTAATGATTACCAAAGATAATTAAAATTTTTACTGTTTACCATTGAGAAAAATAAAAATCTGAAGAGTACCATTGAGAATTTCCCAAAAATTTAAACAAAAATCATTGCACATTATCAATTTAATGTTGTCTTATTTCCTATAACGATTAGTGTGTTTTATTAAGTTAAATTATTAAGGGTAAATTGGTAACTTTGAAAGTTATAACTATGGTCTATGTATAGTATTTAAAGTTTGAAAAATTATTGAGAATTATATTCCATACATCAATTTATTACTAATAATTATATGTTCACAATTTTTTTGGGTTTTGTTGTTATTACAAAAGTGAATTTATAAAATATGACTTACTAATCACAAGATTTAGGATACAATATTTGTTAATTACTATTTTTGTAAATATCAATTGGAGGGTAAGGACAAATAAAATTTGAAAAAAAGGTGACTCATGTTCTTGTGAGGGATTGAACTCGGAGACAATATTTCATCGGTGCAAATTTATGTTCATCGTTAGTGATCAAGATTGCAAGATAAACATCGACATTTGTAGGGTTTTTTTTTCATTTTTTGTTAATAAGAAGTAGTGCTACATCTCTTATATTTGGTCACCAAACATAACTGTTTGTGTTACTAAACAATCTGCTTTTGTTACTAAATAAATTAGTAAGTTTAAGTGTTTAATATTATCGGAATTTTTTTGTCATTTTCGCCGACCTGTTATCTTTTTCATCCATTATCGAGGTCATTCGACTCTCCATTTTTTTTACTAACGAATACAACTTTGACCACTTTTGTTATTTTAATAATTATTGTATTTCTACACAATTTCAGATTCAATAGAAAATGAGAAGAAGAAACAGATGACCAATTTAAACAGTTTAATAGATCATTTTAATTACAAATAATTTCACTAGTTTCCACAATGTCATTCTCTTTCTCTCACCTATTTCTGTTTCTTTTTCTATTTTTTTTTTTTTGCTCTGAACTTTGGTTCTATTCTTCATCATCATTCACCATATTCATCAACCCCATTAAACAATACTACACTACTACGTACACCATATTCATCAACCCCATTAAACAATACTACACTAATACATAATTGCAAATAATTACACCAGTTTACATTGTTAATTAAAACTTGAAATTCTTAATAATCTCAAGAGGTTTAATTTGTCCAGTTAAATTCGATAAATTTACCCAATTACATCGATTAATCTCACTTGAGGATGTATATTTAACATTCTATAACAATAATGAAGCAGCTTAAAAAAAAAATTCCATCTTCCATGGTCGCCCTTTTGCTATTTCTCTGAAACGATGTTCATAAAAAATAGTTTTTTAAAAAAAAATAAAAATATATTAAATTACTAGCTTTGGAAATGACAAAATAATTGAATTTTAAACATTAGTTTAAATTATAAATTTCAATTCAAATTTGAATGAAAAATAAAAATTAGTGGAGTCACTAGTAGAATAAATGGCAATGGCACCGGTTCAAACCCCATATATGCCACCGGTTTGAACTGGTGAATATGTGGGTGGTGCCAATTCCTCCCACATTTGCCACCGGTTCAAAACTGGTGGGATAAATGGGTTTTGGCACCAGTTAACCGGTGCCATTAACATTTTTGGCCACCGGTTAACCGGTGCCAAATGTAAATTCCCGCGCAAATTGTTTTTTGTGGTAGTCAGTTTTTGGCACCGGTTAACCGGTGCCATTTTACAATATTTATTATTTTATTATTTTTTCCCCTGTTTTCTTGCAATAATATAAAAAAACACCCTGTAATTCCAGCAATAATAACCTGTTTTTCAACCCTAATTCCAGAAATAATATTAACAAAAATAATTAATATTATTATTGTTATAATTACCAATAATAATAATAATAAGTATAATAAGATATAAATAATATTAAAAACAATAATTCATACATAGATATAAATATTCCCAAATGCAATACAATAAATAAAAAGTGTTATATATATATATATATATATATATATATATATATATATATATATATATATATATATATATATACACACAAACAATACTAAGTAATTAATGAATAATAATATAGTTAAAAAGTTAAGAGAACATAAATTCACAATAAAAGTGACATTTACATGTTAAAGGTGATAAAAGACGCCAACATGCCTCGAACTTCATTAAGTTCCTTGATTGTCAATGAACCATTTTTTTGGTCCTTACAAAACCTAAAATACAGAAAAATTATGTTAGAATTAATTAAATAGGCTAAACATATGTATTTTATCAAAAATGCCTATATGACTTCTATTTTACCCATTTTCTACATTTCTGATCAAATGAACTATTTCTTTCTCATAACATGTCAATGTTATCTAGTTTTAGGTGTTTAAGGCTTAAGATTGAATTAAAAGAGCATTTAACCAAAAATTACCCTAATATGGCCTACATGCATGACTTCTATTTAGCCCATTTTCTACATTTCTTATCAAATGATCTATTTCTTTCTCATAACATGCATATGAATATTATCTAGTTTTTGGTGTATAAGGTTAGAAATCACATCAAAAGAGCAAATTAACAAAAAATGGCCCAAATATAACCTTATGACTTCTATTTAGCCCATTTTCTACCTTTGTTATCAAATGAACTATTTCTTTCTCATAACATGTCAATGTTACCTAGTTTTATGTGTCTAAGGCTTGAAATCACATCAATAGAGCATTTTATTAAGTTTTAAGACGCATTTTACTCAAAATGGCCCAAATACGGCCTATATGACTTCTACGTTGCCCATTTTCTACATTTCTTATCAAATGAACTATTTCTTTCTCATAACATGTCAATTTTACCTATTTTTAGGTGTCTAAGGCTTAAAATTGAATCAAAAGAACATTTTACCAAAAATTGCCCTAATATGGCTTACATGCATGACTTCTATTTAGCTCATTTTCTAAATTTCTTATCAAATGATCTATTTCTTTCTCATAACATGTGAATATTATCTAGTTTTAGGTGTATAATATATACTACTAGAAAATAGGCAAATAGCGACGGAATGGTTCCGACGGACACTAAAATCCGTCAGAAAACACATATATTCCGACGGATTTTAGTTTCGTCGGAAATCCGTCGGAAATTTCCGACGGAAATTAAATCCGTCGGAATATATGTGTTTTCCGACGGATTTTCCGTCGTAATTATCCATTTCTGACGGACTTTAAATCCGTCGGAAATTTCCGACGGATTTTTCCGTCGTAATGATCCATTTCCGACGGATTTTTCCGTCGGAATATATTTAAAAAAAAATATTTTTTTTAAACCCTAAAGCTTCCTCCGCCTCCTTTTATTCATTCTCCTTCTCTCTCCTCTTCTTCTTCTCCTTCAATCAGCCCCTCTTCTCCTTCTCTCTCCTTCTCTCAGTCGCTCCTCTCTTCTTCTCCTTCAATCAGCCCCTCTTCTCCTTCTCTCTCCTCTTCTCCTTCTCCTTCTCTCTCTTTATTTCTGCTCCTCTTCTCTTTCTTCATCTCTCTCTTTCCTCTTCTTTCCCCCTTTTTGACAATCACCAACAACACCACAATCACCAACAACACGGTACCACCACAATCACTAACAACACCACCACAATCGCCCTTTCTCTCTCTTCTCATGATGAGTAAAGAAAATTAAAGGTTTTGAGGCCAAATTCGTCCATTTAAAGCCTAGATCTAGACTTTAAATGGCCGAATTTGACCTTGTTAAACCGTTTCCATGGTGAAATTCGAAGCATGTTTCAATTTAAGGTATGTTTTATATTTTAAATTTTCGATTTTGTTTCTGTTTTTTTTTTATTGTTATTAGTTTTTGGATTTCGATGGTGGTGGTGGGTGTGGCTTATGTGCATGCGTGTGGTGGTTGGAAATGGTTTTTTGGATTTCGTTGGGGCTGTTTTGGTGCCGCGGTGGGTGGTTTAGGTGGGCGGTGGTGGGTGGTTTAGGTGGACTGTGGTGGGTGGGTCGGGTTTAGGTAGACCATGGTTGGTGGGTTTAGATCTAGGTTTAGGTGGGGCGTTGTTCAGGTTTAGATCTGGGTTTGGTGGGTTGGTGGTGTGTGGTGCGTGGCACTGGCCGGGTTAGGTTTGTGGGGGGGTGGTTTGGGCTTAGGTGGGTTTAGCCATTTAGGTGTGTTTAGGGTTTAGGGTGGGTGTGTGGTGGCCGCTGGGTTAGGTGTGTGGTGGGTGAAATGCGATTGGAGGTGGTGATACGCCGTGCCGGTGGTGGCGCGGCGTATTTTTTTTAAATTTCAGAAAAGCAATTTCCGACGGAATTTCCGTCGGAAATTTTCGACGGAATTGAATCCGTCGGAATTTTCCGACGGATTGTTGCAGTACCTGAAATTATTTTTCCGGCGGAAAATTCCGTCGGAAATTCCGTCGGAATAGTGTTTACGACGGAATTTCCGTCGTAAAATGGCCATTTTCCTACAAATGGTTTTCCGACAACCATTTACGACGGAATTCCGTCGTAAACCAACTTTACGACGGAATTTACATAGTTTACGACGAACTTTTTCCGTCGCAATTAAGGTGTTTTCTAGTATAAGGTTAGAAGTCACATCTAAAGAGCATATTAACAAAAAAAAAATGACCCAAACATGGCCTATATGACTTCTTTTTAGCCCATTTTCAACATTTCTTATCAAATGAACTATTTCTTTCTCATAACATGTCAATGTTACCTAGTTTCAGGTGTCTAAAGCTTAAAATTGAATCAAAAGAGCATTTTACCAAAAATTGCCCCAATATGGCCTACATACATAACTTCTGTTTAGTCCATTTTCTAAATTTCTTATCAAATCATCTATTTCTTTCTCATAACATGTAAATATTATATATTTTTAGGTGTATAAGGATAGAAATCACATCAAAAGAGCATATTAACAAAAAATGGCCCAAATATGGCCTATATGACTTCTTTTAAGCCAATTTTCGACCTTTCTTATCAAATGAACTATTTTTTTTCTCAATGTTACCTAGTTTTAGGTGTCTAAGGCTTAAAATTGAATCAAAAGAGCATTTTATTAAAGTTTAATACTTATTTTACTCAAAATGGCCTAAATATAGCCTATATGACTTCTACTTTGCCCATTTCCTACATTTCTTATCAAATGAACTATTTTTTTCTCATAACATGTCAATATAATCTAGATAAAGATGTATACGGTTTGAAATCACATCAAAAGAGCATATTTAACAAAAAATGGCCCAAATATGGCTTATATGACTTCTATTTAGCCCATTTTCTACCTTTCTTATTAAATGAACTATTTATTCCTCATAACATGTCAATTTTATCTACTTTTAGATGTCTAAGGCTTGAAATCATATCAAAAGAGCATTTCATTAACTTTTAGGACTTACCTCATCAAGTTGTCGACTGTCCGTACAATGAGTCACTATGTCAAGCATGAATCTCATCACATACAAAGCACAATCAAATCCATTTTCTTGTTGTGCGCACTAGAATATGACGAAAAAATCACATCAGTGAAACATGCATAGCAAATTAGCAAATATTTACTAACATAGATTTTTAAGATAATCACAATATCGTGTAAATTACCATCGATGATTTCCATGTTGGACCTTGCGGAGCATGGCAATGTAGCTTCTTCATAGCTCTGTAGTAAAGTACATTCAAATTTGATTAGTCGTCTGACTACAAAATTAGTTAGCGATAAACATCACTAGGTAGTTATATATATTTACTTTTGCAATATAGCCTTCACAAGCCACTTCTCCGATGATCGAGCTGAATCAAGGTGATAGATTGTGTTACTGGAATTACAAATCACCATGAGGCTCCAATGCTCCCTACATAAGTTCACAATAGACAAACAAATTAATATTTAGGAGTCAACATATAATGAGGCTAAACGATTGAATTTGACATGGTTAGACATACTCTTTATAACATGGGGCGAATATGAACTTGTCTCCCGCACGCATTGATTCCCTGATACTCTGTTTAACATAATACAACACGTCACGGAGTTGCCTGAGATTCTAGGAGTGGATATCTACTCGAGGAATAACCACCCAACTTTACAAGGAGAATCAGTTTCAGTTAAGTACTATCTAATCTATAATGTATTCAAAATTTCTCAATAAACAACCAAAAATTAAGAAAAATTAGGGTAAAATTATATTTAAACCTTAACTTTAATTTGCTTAACAATTGTTTAAAATGTAATTGAAAATAATATTAGTACATATTTCAAAATAATTGTTCAATTTTTAACAAAAAAATTAAAACTTACCCTAAGCTAGTTGGAGGTGGAAGCTAAGGGGAGGAGAGATTGAGGACGACCCTCGGTGGTGGACAAACCAGCGACGGTGGTGCGGCGTTGGAGTGGTGGTGGCGGCTGTGGAGTGGTGGAGGCGGCTATGGTGGAGTGGTTTTCGAATCACTGAAAATGAAAGAGAAGGAAAGGGGAAAGAGAAGGACTGGGGAGAAAGAGAAGGCGGCTGTGGTGGAGGGTTTTCAAACCTCCGGCAATGCAGGTGGCCGACAATGAAGGTGACGGCTGTGGTGGAGGGAAAAGGGGAGAAGGACAGTGAGGGTCTTCGTGTTTTCGAATGTAACAGTGAGAGATTGAACGAAAATGAAAAGGAAAGGGAAGGAACAAAGGAGGGGGAAGGAGAGATAAGGTGGGTTTTTTTTTTTTTTTTAAATGCCACCGGTTCACATTGGCACCGGTTTGAACTGAACCGGTGCCATTAAGCTTCCCCGCCCATTTTTAACCATTTTTTACACCGGTTTGACTTAACCGGTGGCCATTAAGGGGTGCCTTTTTTATTTTTTCTACTAATGAGTTTGGGGCCTATATTAACTACCAATGAAATAAAGTCATGCAATAATGTATGTGGCTCCCACATACATTGGTTGTATGTGTAGCTTTTTAGTGAAGCAATTATAATAACATAAAATATAACTCTAATATATGTTACAGCCCTTCTATGAATTTTCTTATTGTAACATAAAATATATAGTAACAAAAACAACAAATACAATATCCTAAAATATGTTATAATTAACTTATAATTGCTTCACCCAAAAAAATATATAATACTTTATTAGACGATATTTTACAAACTACAAATCAAAAAAATATTGTAGAAAAACCAATAAAATTATTTTATAAAGATCTTTCTATAGAGGAAAAATGGAAAACAAAAATCCAACCTTCATTTTATTCTTCAAAAATCCAACCTTTATACCCCTCCTTCTACCACAGGTCCATTACCGGTTGATGACCGTTTTTTCTAAGTTATATGCCACGTATCCGCAATTAAGAGGTTAATTATTTTTTAATTATTAAAAAACAAAAATAATTAAAAGAAAAAAAAAATAAAAATCAGAAATTCCCTTTTCCACCACCACCACCTTCCCCTGCCACCTTCATTACCTTCCCCTGCCACACCACTCCCTCTCCTCCTCCCTCCCTTTCGCGCCCACCGCCCATCAGGACCAACGCACACACCACCAAAATGCACAACCACCGAAACCCAACTCACAGTGCACACCACCACCTTCCCCTGCCACCAACACACACACCCAACCACCAACAAAAACGCACAACCACCAACTCCACAACCCATCAACCAACACGCACGCCCAATCACCAACTCCACCACCGAGCAACCAACAAAAACGCACACCCCGCAAACCGCCTAGCAGCCAAAAAAATTCAAAAAAAAACCCTTTTTCGTCACTACACCTCCCCTTTTCCGTCACGTTAGCCACCCAAATCAAACCCCCATCGATTCCTTTAACCCCGAAACCCTCCCCACCTAAAACCTAGCCCCTAAAAACCTCCCCGATCTACCTGAAACACAGCCCAAAAAAGCCCTTTTCCCGAACGGCCACCACTAGCTTGCCCATCCCGCCCTTCGCCAAGCCCCATGGAGACGAGGGTGAGAGAGAGAGATAGAGAGGAAGAATGAGAGTGAGGGAACGGAGGAGAGGTGAAACGACGGTGATGAGTGGTGGTGGTGGTGGCGGAGGTGGGGTTGGTGGTTTCACTGTTTGAGGTGAGGGGAGAGGGAAAGAAGAGGAGTTAGAAGGGAAAATGAGAGAATAAAAAAAAATCTTTTTAACCTGTTTATCAGGTCACAGGTAAAATGGACCTGTTGGAGAAGGAGGGGTATAAAGGTTGGATTTTTCGGGAATAAAATGAAGGTTGGATTTTTGTAAGGAAAAAGTGCAAAGGTTGGATTTTTCTTTTCCATTTTTCCTTCTATAGACATCCATATAGATATATTTCTGAAAAAATTATGAAGTTGGACAATTTCAACCTTACTATAGTGTGTGGTCTTATAATTTAATACAAAAAATGTATAAATTATAATTTTATTACATAAAGTAACTGTATAAAAATAAATAGGTGTTAGAACAATTATAAAATTATCAAGTGGTGTACGAGTTAATTTATAATTCGTACATCGGAGGATTTAATTCATCCATTGAAGGGTTTAAAATAAATAATCGATAGTTAAAACGAAACCACAAAAGGTTATCCATTAAAATTATGAAGGCTAAAATTGTAATTTTGGCACTTATAATTAAATATGATAATCAAAGTTATATCCATACTTGGGTTTGAATAAAATAATTGAGAGTTAAATTAAAAAAAATCTATTTATTGCTAAATAGTTGTTACTAGAAAAAGTGCTATTTTGAAATTATAAGTTAATTATATATATATATATATATATATATATATATATATATATATATATATTGGTGAAGCATTTATAAGTTAATTATAACATATTTTAGGATATTGTATTTTTGTTGTTTTGGTTACTATATATTTTATGTTACAATAAGAAAATTCATAGAAGGGCGGTAACATATTTTTCTTGAAAAAGGAACGAATTATGTGCTTGTAAGGGAGCAAAATCGGAACAATGTAACATCAATGTGGTTTTATGTTCAGCGCTATTAACAAGGATTACGAGGTAAATAAAAGAAAATATACTTCGTAATATTCTTAATTATTATGTTGGTTTAAGATATTTGCTTACCAAAGTTGATTTGTAGTACTAGAGAATTTACAAATTAAAGTGTTCGACGTTTTTAAGAGTTATTATATACGCATTTTCTACATCGTATCCTTAAGTCTAAAACTTTTTTTTTCACCCATTACTGATGCCATTTGAATCTCCAATCCACTATAAGGGTAAAAATACAAAAAAAAATCGAATATAGGGAAAATTATGTGCTTGCAACGAATCATATTCGAAACAATTTAACATTAATGCAATTTTATGCTCAGCATTAATAACCAAGATTGCGAGATAAACACTATGTCAACACATGTATATTTATGATATATGCTTACCAAACATATCAGCTATTGTTACTAAATAATTCAAAATTAAAGTGTTTAAAATTATTGGGGGTTTTCTGCCACGACATTAAACCATTTTCAGCCATTAGTGAGGTCCTTCAAATCTTCAATTTACCCTCGTATCTTACCATGTAATTTTTTTTTAAAAAAAAAGGTCTTTGGATACTTTTGTCCCTTTAATAATTGATGTGTCTATTTTATATAGTATTTTACCCCCGTCCCTTTGTCGTAATTAGTTGTGTTTTTGGCTCTTTAGAGCCACTTTTATTACTAATTGGTGTTTTCTAGTGTTTTCGTAGATTTGGTAGACTTTTGCAGGGATTTATACTTTTGGAGTATTTTCCCGAGATATTTTGGAGCAATCACGAGCATTGGAGAAGCACGACCAGATTCTATAGCCCAGGGCCGGTTAGAGCCATCGAACCGGTGATTAAGGGCTCGGTATATGTGATACCGGGGCATTTGGACCGAGTATTCAAGACCGGAAGAGGAAACCCATATTGGCCCGAAGAATTGGAGCCCAATCGTAGTCCAAATAGTGGCCCAAGTGAGCCGCCCGGCCAAAGAGGCTTGCGCCCAGAGGCGCGCCCGGCCGGGCGGGAGAAGCTAAGGTGGTCGCCCGGTGACGCGCCCGGCCGGGCGCGAGATTAGTACATCGAACAAAAAGGCACGCCCGATCGGGCGCGTGTAATTATTAGGAAACTATTAACGTCGTTTTAGTTTGTTTTAACTTAGGATTTGTACGGAGTATAAATACTCCTCCGTAATACGATTTTAGCACTCTCACTCTCTCTCTTCTCTCTCTTTCCTTTTACTCTTTCTTTACTCTCTTAATAGTTCTCTTAGATTTTCTTTCTCTTAAACCTTTGTTCTTTATCTACTCTTAATTCCAGATTTATTTTGGTAACAATTTCTCTTCTCTTAATCTTAGTTGTTTATTTCATTCCTTTAATCATGTCTTGCTTTATTGCTTTGATTAGTTTAGTTTCTATTATGTGTGAGTAGTTTTATTTCTAGGGTTGATGGGGATCCATAAATAATATGAAGGGGTAATTTATTGTTGTTAATTATCAATGCTGCATTAATTTCCTATTAATTGATTTAATGCTCTGTGAAAATATTAGGCCTGATCTTTTATGCATGAGTTTAACAATATTGATTCGAGATTCGAGAGATGAGAATTGATGTTTAGGTCTAGTTTCAATAGGCAGGTTAATTTATAAATGGTTAAGTCGAGATTCGAGAGATGAGATTTAATACCGGTAAATTAATTGTGTGATTGTAATACGTAGCGAAAGCCCTTTACAATCTAGTTAATTGATGCACTGATGATTGACTATTATTGATTATTGGTATTGCATGATAATTTCTTATTGAATTGTTTTAACGCTTTACAACTATGGCTTGTAAAAGTATAGCAATATTGAATTGATGAATCGAGCAGATGTTTATTTGATATTAAAGGCTATTTTCAATAAGAACTTAGATCTAGTAAATTGCGAGAGCCTGTTAGATCTATGTTGATTAATAAATTGCGAGATCCTGTTAATCATGTTATTTATGCAATGTCAATGATTGATTATTATGTTTTACCCTGGAATATTATTTATTGGTGAACCTATGCCCTAGATCCTTTTATATATTGTTTTCTCCCTATTCTCAATCTTCGTAGTTTAGTTTATTATTCAAATATAAATATTGGTTACTTCATAATCTAGATTATTTTAGTTAATTAGGAATATAAAGACTTGTTTCCCTGTGGAGATCGACCCTACTTCCCTATCTGCTTTAGTTAGAGGACTTAGGTATTTATTTTTGATTAAGGGATACGACTTCACCCTGTCAAAATTTGGCGTCGTTGCCGGGGAAACGGTTTTATTTTTATTTCTGATTTTTTTTGTAGTCTAGATTATTTTCCTTTTGTCTCAGAGAGCGTTAGTTCTCTGAGGCAAATCTCACATTTGCTTCTAGTTTTTGTTTATGCCCAGGTGTTCCAGATCAGGGTACAACCCATTCAATCTTGAGATCGAACGTTCCTTCCATAGACAGAAAAATTTCTACAAGCAAATCCTGGCGGATTCTGGTGATAATAATAATAATCACCGCGATCCTCCAACTGGTTATAGCGATTCAGAGGCATCCACTAGTAGAAAATACGTAATGGCAAGCGGTTCAAACCCCCTAATGGGAAGCGGTTCTGAACCGCATGCTTTTAGGGGGCTTGCCATTAGCCTTTTACATGGCAAGCGGTTCAGAACCGCTTGCCATTTGTAGTGAATGGGCAGCGGTTTTGGCGCCAAACCGCTGCCCATTATGGCTATAAAAAATAATTTTTTTTTTTTTTTTGGTGTTTTTCACTAAAATTGATACACGAACAAAATATATGTAAAACCAATAATATTTAGATAAATTAATTGATTGTTGTAAGTATTACATTTCATAAAAAAAAAATAATACAAGTAATTAAAATAATACAACAGCCTGATTAAAAAAATAAATAAATAAAATACAACAGCTCTTGAGCTTGCCACCACCGTCCACATGCACCACCACCACCACCGTCCACGCACACGCACCACCACTGTCCACGCACGTGCACCACCACCATCCACCAAATCCCAGCCCGCTTCGCCCACCAAAACCCCCACCATCCATCAGATCCCAGCCAGCTTCGCCCACCACGACCCCCACCAACACCAGATCGGCCTGAAACAAACCAATTCAACCACACATCACCATAAAATTAAAAAAAAAAACTTTTAAAAAATACCATTAATTCCACCATAACCTCAAAATTGGCTTGAAATTTGGGTTTTAAGGGTCAAATTCGACCATGAAAACTCTAGATCTAGAGTTTTTATGGTCGAATTCGACCTAAAAAACTCGAAAATAATGGTCTTGGCTCAAATTTGCTCAAAAATGAGAGTCGTGGGTCGAATTTGCTCGAAAAGCCACTCGCACCACCACCGGAGTGAGAAGTCGTCGCTCGTGAGAAGATGAGAGTAACAACAAAAGCCGATGAGAGTAAAAAAAAAGGAGATGGAGAACGGAGATGAGAGAAGAAAGAGAAGGAGATGGAGGAGAGAGAAGTGAGGGCGTGAAAATGGAGGGGAGGAGGAGAGAGAAGTGAGAAATAGAGAGGAGGAAGAGAGATAGCGTGAAAATGGAGGGGAGGAGGAGAGAAAAGTGAGAAATAGAGAGGAGGAAGAGAGATAGCGTGAAAAATGAGGGGAGGAGGAGAGAGAGCGTGAGAGATAGAGAGGAGGAGGAGAGAGAGCGTGAGATTTTTAGGGATGAAATACAAATGGCAAGCGGTTCACGTGACAAACCGCTTGTCAATTACAATTTGGCAAGCGGTTCACCCTAAACCGCTTTCCATTTACAATTTGGCAAGCGGTTCACCCTAAACCGCTTGCCATTTACAATATTGCAAGCGGAATTCCAAAACCGCTTGCCATTTGGGGCTTCCCATTACGTTTATTCTACTAGTGATCATCAGACGCAGAATCAGAGATGGCGGTTCCAAAGAAGCTTAGTGATTACTCACAACCAAAGCTTACAGATTTTCCACATCTCACCCCTACTTCAGCTCTTGATGGGGTTCAATTTGAAATTAAGCCTCAATTTATAACGATGATAGAGAGGAAGCAATTTAGTGGAGCTAAGGGTGAAGACCCGAATCTTCACATTGCCGACTATTGTCAATATTGTAACACCATCAGGCAAGCCGGGGTCACTCAAGACCAAATCAGGGAGATTCTCTTTCCCTTTTCTTTAACTGTAAAAGCTAAATTGTGGTTTAATGGCTTAAATAGAATTGCACTTGGTATAACTGACTGAGAAACTCTTGTTTTGAATTTTTATAACAAGTATTATCCTGCAGAGAGAACAGTCGTACTACGGAGTGTGATTCAGAACTTTGCCCAAGAAGCCGATGAATCTTTATATGAGGCTTGGGAGAGGTTCAAGGATTTACAAAGAGACTACCCCCACCATAATTTAGCGCAATGGCTGTTAATCCAAGCCTTTTATAATGGCCTTGGAAATTCTTCTCGAATAATTTTAGATTCTGCAGCTAGTGGGAGATTTATGAATCTTGATGTTGAAGATGTAGGTCAGGTTATTGAAGACATGGCGATACACAATTCCCAATATGGGAATCCTAGAGGATTTGCTAACAAGGGGAAGCATAGTGTTGACTCTGTATCCTTTTTGCAAGCTCAACTGACCTCTATTTGCCAAAAATTAGATAATCTGAGCACTGCTAATGTAGCTAATGTTTCTGCGATTAAAAATAATTCTAATGAGGCTTTTTGTGAAAACTGTGGTATTATAGGTCATTGGGAGCAAGATTTCAGGAGTTCCGCGGAGCAAGTTAATGCCTTTCAAGCTTATAGGCAGAATAACCCATACTCCAACACCTACAATCCTGGGTATCAAAATCATCTGTACCTTTCCTACCGGAGTACTAATGTTCAAAATCCACCACCACAAGAACCACAAGCGCCACAACAACAGCAGCAGAAATATTATCATCCCAATGCTAGCTAGAAGAACCAACCACAACAACCCTCCTCATCTTCTGACCCTTCTCTGGTGGAAATTAGAGCAATGTTGGCTAATATGCAAAAGCACATGGAGAGTAGAGATGCGACAATTGATCAAATTCTAGCACATAATAAAATTATAGATAATCAAATTGTGCAACTCTCTGCTACCCTACAAGCCCCCCAACAGGGAGCTCTGCCGGCACAGCCGACCAGACCTACGGATCAAGCATTTGCAATTACTCTAAGGAGTGGTTCAAACTATGAAGGGCCCCCTATGCCCAAAGTTGATGAACCTGTTTTATTAAATAATGCTAATCTTGATTCCGTTAAACCAAACAATGTAGTTAATAGCCCTGCAGGGCTAAAGGATAGTACTAATGATATGTCTATTTTATATAGTGTTTTACCCCCATCCCTTGGTCGTAATTAGTAGTGTTTTTGGCCCTTTAGGGCCACTTTTATTACTAATATGTGTTTTCTAGTGTTTTCGTAGTTTTGGTTGAGTTTTGCAGGGAATTGCACCTTTGGAGCATTTTCCCGGGATTTTTATGAAGCGACTACGAGCATTGGAAGAACACGACCACTTATGGAGCCCAAGGCCGGTTAGAGCCATCGAGCCGGTGATTAAGGGCTTGGTTATTTGGATCGCGAGGCAATTGGACCATGTATTCGAGACCCGAGAGGAAATATGGATTGGGCCGAGAAATCTAGCCCAATCGAAGTCCAAAGCCTTGAAGATAAAGACCGGGCCCGATCGGGCAAGCAATCGCCCGATCGGGCGGATGCGTAGGAGTGCCATCAAGGGAAGGCGCGCCCGATCGGGTGAGCTGCTAGCTCGATCGGGCGCGGCAACTTAGAAGGAGCACTGGCAAAAAGGCTCGCCCGATCGGGCGGCCTCTAGCCCGATCGGGCGCGTGTTTCTGGAGAAGTGTTTTTTTGACGAGCAATTAGTTTCTAATTAGGAGTTGTTTTTAGTTTAGTTTAAATACGTTTTTGTACGGATTAATTAGATTTTTTCTTCGACTACTTCTTCTTCTCTTAATCCTTTCTCTTAGTTTTTCTCTCTCTACTTAGACTTCTTTCTCTAAAACTCTCTCTCTAAACCTTTGTTATTATTTCTTTGATTAATTTCAGATTTAGTTTGGTAACGATTTATTTTCCCTTAACCTTAGTTATTTATTTTATTCCTTTAATCATGATTTATTTTATTGCTTTGCTTAGTTTATATTTAATAATGTGTGAGTAGTTTAATTTCTAGGGTTCTTGGGGATCTAATAAATAATATGAAGGGGTAAATTATTGTTGATGATTATCAATGCAAGATTAATTTCCTATTGATTGATTTAATGCTGTGTGACTAGATTAGGCCTATCTTTTATGCATGAGTTTGACAATATTGATTCAAGAATCGAGAGATGAGAATTAATGTTTAGGTCTAGTTTCAATAGGCGAGTTAATTTATAAATGGTTAAGTCAAGAATCGAGAGATGAGATTTAATACCGATAAATTAATTGTGTGATTGTAATAAGTAGCGAGAGCCCTTTACAATTTGGTTAATTGATGCATTGATGATTGACTATTATTGATTGTTGGTATTGCATGATGATTTCTTATTGGATTGTTTTAATGTTTTACAATTGCGGCTTGTAAAAGTATAGCAATATTAAATTGATGAATCGAGCAGATGTTAATTTGATATTAAAGGCTATTTTCAATAAGAACTTAGATCTAGTAAATTGCGAGAGCCTGTTAGATCTATGTTGATTAATAAATTGCGAGAGCCTGTTAATCATGTTATCTATGCCATGTCAATGATTGATTACCCTATTTTACCCCGGAATATTATTTATTGGTGAACCTAAGCCCTAGATCCTTTATATATTATTTTCTCCTTTTTTCTACTCTTTTTAGTTTAGTTTCCTATTCAACTTTAATATTGGTTACTTAAATAATTTAGATTATAATATTTAATTAGGAGTAAAAAGACTTGTTTCCCTGTGGAGATCGACCCTACTTCCCTATCTACCTTAGTTAGTGATTTAGGTAATTATTTTTTATTAGGGGATACAACTTTACCCTGTCAAAATTTGGCGCCGTTGCCGGGGAAAACGGTTTTATTTTTATTTCTGATTGTTTTTGTAGTCTAGATTATTTCCCTCTTGTCTCAGAGAGCGTTAGTTCTCTGAGACAAATCTCATATTTGCTTCTAGTTTTTGTTTATGCCTAGGTGTTCCAGATCAGGTTATATCCCATTCGATCCTGAGATCGAACGTTCCTTCCATAGACAGAAAAACTTCTACAAGCAAATTCTGGCGGATTCTGGTGATACTAACAATAATCACCGCGATCCTCCAACTGATTCTAGCGATTTAGAGGTATCATCAGACACAGAATCAGAGATGGCGGTTCCAAAGAAGCTTAGTGATTATTCACAACCAAAGCTCACGGATTTTCCACATCTCACCCCTACTCCGGCTCTTGATGGGGTTCAATTCGAAATCAAACCCCAATTTATAACGATGATAAAGAGGAAGCAATTCAGTGGAGCTAAGGGTGAAGACCCGAATCTTCACATTGCCGACTATTGTCAATATTGCAACACCATAAGGCAAGCAAGGGTCACTCAAGACCAAATCAGGGAGATTCTTTTTCCCTTTTCTTTAACTAGAAAAGCTAAATTGTGGTTTAATGGTTTGAATAGAACTACACTTGGTATTACTGACTGGGAAACTCTTGTTTTGAATTTTTATAACAAGTATTATCCTGCAGAGAGAACAACAGTACTACGAAGTGCGATTCAGAACTTTGCCCAGGAAGCCGATGAGTCTTTATATGAGGCTTGGGAGAGGTTCAAGGACTTACAAAGAGAATGCCCTCACCACAATTTATCACAATGGCAGTTAATCCAAGCCTTTTATAACGGCATTGGAAATTCCTCCAGAATAATATTAGACTCTGCAGCTAGTGGGAGATTTATGAATCTTAATGTTGATGATGCAGGTCAGGTTATTGAAGATATGGCGATACACAATTCCCAATATGGGAATCCCAGAGGATTTGCTAACAAGGGGAAACATAGTGTCGACTCTGTATCCTTTTTGCAAGCTCAACTGACCTCTATTTGTCAAAAATTAGATAATCTGAGCACTGCTAATGTAGCTAATGTTTCTGCGATTAATAATAATTCTAATGAGGCTTTCTGTGAAAATTGTGGTATTGTAGGTCATTGGGAGCAGGATTGCAGGAGTTCCGTGGAGCAAGTTAATGCCTTTCAAGCTTATAGGCAGAATAACCCATCCTCCAACACTTACAATCTTGGGTATCGGAATCATCCATACCTTTCCTACCGGAGCACTAACGTTCAAAATCCACCATCACAAGAACCACAGGTGCCACAGCAACAACAGCAGAAGTACTATCATCCCAATGCTAGCCAGAAAAATCAATCACAACAACCCCCCTCATCTTCCGACCCTTCTTTGGGGGAAATTAGAGCAATGTTGGTCAATATGCAAAAGCACATGGAGAGCAGAGATGTGACAATTGATCAAATTTTAGCGCATAATAAAATTGTAGATAATCAAATTGCGCAACTCTCCGCTACTCTACAAGCACGCCAACAGGGAGCCCTGCCGGCACAGCCGACTAGGCCTACGGATCAAGCATTTGCAATCACTCTAAGGAGTGGTTCAAACTATGAAGGGCCCTCTATGCCCAGAGTTGATGAACCTATTTTATTAAATAATGCTAATCTTGATTCCATTAAACCAAACAATGTAGTTGCTAGCCCTGCAGGGCTAGAGGATAATACTAACACATCTAATTCTACATTGCAGGGTAAAACTCCAGAGAAGGAGGCTACTCCAGACAAAGAGAAGAATGTTCAAAAGCCTATTATCAAACTTCCTTTCCCCAATCGTCAATTGAAGACAAACTTGGATAAGTAGTTTGGTAAGTTCCTGGAGGTGGTTAAAGATTTGAAGGTAACAGTTCCCTTTACTGAATTGATCACACAAATCCCCTCATATGCAAAATTTATGAAAGAAATTTTGACGAGAAAAAGGTCTATTAGTGAGGTAGAGACAGTAGCTTTCACTGCAGAGTGTAGTGCCGTACTTTAAAATAAGTCTCCGCCTAAGTTAAAAGATCCGGGTAGTTTTTCTATCCCTTGTCATATTGGTAATCTTCTGATTGATAATGCATTATGTGATTTGGGTGCTAGTGTTAGCGTCATGCCATTATCTGTGTGTTCTAAGTTGAATATGGGTAAATTAAAAGCTACCAATATAACTCTACAAATGGCCGACCGTTCCTTCAAATACCCCTTAGGTGTTTTAGAGGATGTCCCCGTTAGAGTAGGTAAATTTTATATACCTGTAGATTTTGTTGTTCTTGATATAGCTGAGGATATGCAAACCCCAATTATTCTGGGTAGACCATTCCTTAACACTGCAGGAGCAATCATAGATGTTAGAAATGGTAAGTTAACGCTATCAGTAGGGGACGATAAAGTGGTTTTTAATCTGAATAATACCCCCAAAAGCTCCATGAATGAGGAGAAATGTTTCAGTGTTAACGCGGTTGTCAATTATTCTAACAAGCCCCAAGCTCTTGAAAAAGATCCCTTGGAGGCGGTATCTTGTGTTGCATCCTTTTCAGATGAGATAGACAAATGGCAGAAGGAAGTCGATGCAATAGAAGGAGCACTCTACAATGTTGGTCTTGGTTTCGAGGATGAACAAGTGGAACCGATCGAGCTAGTTGTGCGAATCAAGCCTACGGTAAGTGTTCCGCCAGATCGAGTTGCAAGTGTTGAACGCAATGACAAGTTGAAGCAACATTCGATCGAAGAAGGGTTTTTAGTGCGTAGAATTGAAGATCCCCCATCCCAAGTCAAGGAGGATCCACCAGATAAGGCAACTTGGCGTCCCACATGTTATGTCAGGAAGCCGCATCGTAGCCTAAACATCACTAGACCGGGTGGGAAACCACCCAATCAAGCGTTGGGCAAAGGGTCCTAGGAATTGTACTTGGTAGGAAGGTCGTGCGGGACCTATATAAACCAGCGCTTTGCGGGAGGCAACCCGTATTTTATGCTTTCTAGATTAGTTTTTCTTTTCTCTCTTTTTTATTTTTATTTTAGAGAGGTGAGGAGAGCGATATTTCACCAGTTTTAAGTGTCGTTGTATAAGTATGAATTTGACAGGTATAAAGACTTAGAAAAATTTTGAAGAAGAAACAAAATTGGAGAAACTCCAGTGCTTGGTACGGGCCCGATCGGGCTAGGCTCGCCCGATCGGGCGCGCAAGTGAGGCAAAAATCGGAGCAAAATTCGCCCGATCGGGCGAATATGCCCGATCGGGCACGCAAGCAACCCAGATTTCAGCTTTTTATTCGCCCGATCGGGCGCGTCTGCCCGATCGGGCGCGAGAAGAGACCTGGAAACAAGAACTATTTTCGCCTGATCGGGCAAGGTCGCCCGATCGGGCGCTCATCGAGTAAGAAGAAAAGAAATATCGGGCGAAGCTCGCCCGATCGGGCAAGCAAAGGGCGAAAAATTTGTTCGCGTTCGCGCCCGATCGGGCGCGCAACTTGAATTTTGGAGAATCACACCTTCGCCCGATCGGGCGCGCCTTCAGGCCGTCCCCCTTTATTTTCTTTTCTCCTCTTTCTTTCCTCATTTTCTCCTTATTTCATCTTCTTCATTCACTTTCTCTCTCTAAAAACCTCCATTTTCAAACCCTCAACTCACACTTCAATCCAAGATCTCTTCCAATTCTTCCATCCAAACTTAAAAATTCTTACATTCTCCAACTCCTCTCATCTTCCTCTACAATCTACACTAAATTTTCAACACTTTCTCTCAATTTCTTCTCAAACCCTAAGAGAGAGAAAGCTTCAATTCCTATTTTCTTTTACACAAAAATGGCTTTCAAGAGATCTAGGACTGTTAGGGGTGAAGGATCGAGGCAACAAGCACCTACAATCGACCCGGAGCTGCAAATTCCGGGGTGGGAGAGGGTGGTCATCACCACCCAAGAGCAAAGGCAGAGGATGCTCAACCTCGTCACGCGGCAGGTAATTCCTACCCGTTTTATTCATCATCCTACGCTTTCTAGACTAGGAATTGATAAATATGTTGAAAAACTGTTCAAGGGAATTGGCATGAGTGGTTTGTTCCAATTACATTATAATACATATGATTATTTGACTTTAGAATTCATTTCTAGCTTTAACGTCATAAAATCAAATGCTCTAATCTCTCATGTTCAATTTCGTTTGTTTAATAAAGATATTAGATTGTCTTTGAAGGATTTTGGTAAATTGTTTGAATTGAAAGCCGATAGACCAATTGAACCACCCCAAGACAACATTACTTTTGTCTACCGTGCTTTAACAGGGAATCCGAACTTAAACCTCCAGCATGCCAAGGGCACGTGGATTCAACATCCCGTTCCAAAACTTTGGCAACGGTTTGTTGGCCTCACCATCTTTGGGAGGCACGAACCGGCTAATGTGAGGAGAGATGAACTAGAATTATTAGGATCATACATGATTCCTAAGAGTGACAAGCTTAACATAGTTCATAGGATGGCCCAACACTTTCAGAGGGTGGCCAATGCAGCCGAATCGGGTAGGTCTAGGGTCCCAATTTACTTTGGTGGGTTAGTATCCCACATTGCAGTCAAATACCTTAGTTGGACCCCTAATGATGAGGGTAAGGTAGCCGGACCAACCCTAATGGACGCACCCTACTTAGGAGGCCTTAACTGGATAAATGTGATAGGGGGTGAAACTTGGTGGGTAGTTCATAGGGAGTCGGGTAGGAAAGATAACGCCTTCGCCTTGCCTAACCCGGCCTTGACCAAATTCGAGAAGGGTCTTCCCTCCTATACCTTTGATTTAGGAGACCAAGGGGAGGCCCAAGCACACCACCAAGCACCTCTCTCACCACAACAACATTTCCACCAACCATCACCCCAACACTACACACATAACATCCCTACTTCCTCAACCAACTACAACATCGACCCTAACGCTTCATATGACTTTTCGGCTTTTAGAAGCCAATTGGATCGGATAGAGAGTGGGCAAGGGAGGATGGAGGGTATGGTTAGGAATTTGGACTCTAGGGTAGGAGCCCTAGATGCTAGGGTTGGGGTTGTGGAGAGGAACCTAGGGCGGATTTATACCCCATGTATGATGATTATGCCCGTCGGGGGGCTATTCCCCCCGATTCACTTGCCCCTGATTGGTTCCAATACCCCCAAGGGGGTTACACGGACCCCAGTGCCTTCGGTACTTATGTGGACTATTCATCGGTCCATGGATATGGGACCGATGCTCCTTTTGGTGGGTTTGGGGGGAATGTAGACCCTAACTACTATGCTGGTGGTTCGGGGTATGGTGGTGGTGGCTCTAGCCATGAAGGAGCTGGCTCTAGCCGCGGTGGGGGGTACTCTAGGATGGATGAGGATGAGGAGTAGGCTACTCTCCCAAGTCAATGAGGGCATTGCTTGATTTGGCTTGGGGGGGTGTTCTTTCACTTGGAAATTCTCTTCCTTCTCTATTTCTATTTGCTTTCTAGCATAGTTTTTATTTGCTTTCCTAGTGTAGTTTTTATTGCTTTCTTTATATATAAAAATACAAAAAAAAAATTTAAAAATAAAAATCAAAAATACGTTCCAATGAATTGTAAATCATGCTTCCCTGTGCCCTATACTTGAGAAGATTTGTTTTGATTCTTGGTATTTGATGATGAATATTGTGGATTTTTTGGTCATGATTTGAAGTCTAATTGTTTAGATTCCTTAACATGCGTCAATTTTGCCTAACTACTTGTGAATATAGTGCTTGACTAGTTGATTTGGTTAGGAAATGTGTGATAGTTCCATAATTCCTGGTATGTCAATGAATTTGAGTATTGATTAATAACTATGAGTAGTGTTTCATGACTTTTTATTATGCACATGAGGAGGACGAAGGCGTTCATTCTTTTAGGTAGCCTTCAGAGTATTAGATACATTTGTTCCCTTCTTGTCACCCATGTTGTTGCTTGTGCCCTTTTATTGTTTATAGCCACATTACAAGCCTAAATTGCCCCATTGGTTACTAGTCCCAAGCTTGGCTTGGGGGAGCTATTAGTGAGTGAGGTGAGGGAGTTTGTAGTGTGCACTTTATTTGCACAATTTGGGTGGGTTTTGAGAAGTAATTTGTTCTTGATCATATTTTTGTTTTTATGAGTTTGAAAGTTGTATATATTTGAAAAATAAAAGTGTGATGGAAAAAAAAAAGAAGTTCAAGGAAAAAAAGTGAGAAATATGAAAAAAAAAAGAAAGTGAACTTCTAAGAAAAAAAAAGAGAAGAAAAAAATGTTTGATGTTCAAATGTTCTAAGTGAAGGTTAGTCAAAAGAAAAGAGATAAAAAAAAGTTGAGTTTCAATGTAAATATTTCAAGTTATGAGTTCAAAGTTTGTTATTCACTCTTGTTCTACATTATCATATTTTTATGAGTGAATTTGTGAGTGTTGGGATTGTTTTATTGTTTGGAGTATATTTGGTTGATGTTGGAGTTGGTTATGTTAGAGATGTGTATGATCATTATTTTTGATCATGGGTTTTATTAGGATTTGGCTCCCTTAATGCATAGCTTTTCTCTCACATAAATCCCAAACTTATCCTACCTTTACCCTAGCCTTACATTACAAGCTTAAAAGACCTTCCGACCTTGTGCATAGAAGTTATGTAAATGTGAAAGTGTTGTTTTTCAATGCAAGTTATGACTTGGCATATCTCGAGTCGACTAGTAGGATTGAGCGTTCATTGTTTTATACACACGAGAGTGTGAGTTGGGAGGGCATTGTTCACATTAAAGGGGTTGGGTGGAGAGCGATCGAGTACATTCTTTACTCGCCACATAAATGAGAGTCGAGTGTGTGAGCACTAGTCTTGAATTCTATATGCTCTTGTGGTTTGCTCTACTTGACAATTGTTGGGGAGGAAGGGTGATTAGATGAATAAGATTGATTGATATTGAAGCATGTTTGTTTAATTTTACCTTGAATCGTTGGCTTTTGATTTGTTGATTGGGGTGAAGCATGTTTTATATGTTCATTGATGAGCTCTTTGCTTAGGGACAAGCAAAGGTTTGGCTTGGGGGAGTTTGATATGTCTATTTTATATAGTGTTTTACCCCCGTCCCTTGGTCATAATTAGTAGTGTTTTTGGCCCTTTAGGGCCACTTTTATTACTAATATGTGTTTTCTAGTGTTTTCGTAGTTTTGGTTGAGTTTTGCAGGGAATTGCACCTTTGGAGCATTTTCCCGGGATTTTTATGAAGCGACTACGAGCATTGGAAGAACACGACCACTTATGGAGCCCAAGGCCGGTTAGAGAAATCGAGCCGGTGATTAAGGGCTCGGTTATTTGGATCGCGAGGCAATTGGACCATGTATTCGAGACCCGAGAGGAAATATGGATTGGGCCGAGAAATCTAGCCCAATCGAAGTCCAAAGCCTTGAAGATAAAGACCGGGCCCGATCGGGCAAGCAATCGCCCGATCAGGCGGATGCGTGGGAGTGCCATCAAGGGAAGGCGCGCCCGATCGGGTGAGCTGCTAGCTCGATCGGGCGCGGAAACTTAGAAGGAGCACTGGCAAAAAGGCGCGCCCGATCGGGCAGCCTCTAGCCCGATTGGACGCGTGTTTCTGGAGAAGTGTTTTTTTGACGAGCAATTAGTTTCTAATTAGGAGTTGTTTTTAGTTTAGTTTAAATACGTTTTTGTACGGATTAATTAGATTTTTTCTTCGACTACTTCTTCTTCTCTTAATCCTTTCTCTTAGTTTTTCTCTCTCTACTTAGACTTCTTTCTCTAAAACTCTCTCTCTCTCTAAACCTTTGTTATTATTTCTTTGATTAATTTCAGATTTATTTTGGTAACGATTTCTTTTCCCTTAATCTTAGTTATTTATTTTATTCCTTTGATCATGATTTATTTTATTGCTTTGCTTAGTTTATATTTAATAATGTGTGAGTAGTTTAATTTCTAGGGTTCTTGGGGATCTAATAAATAATATGAAGGGGTAAATTATTGTTGATGATTATCAATGCAAGATTAATTTCCTATTGATTGATTTAATGCTCTGTGACTAGATTAGGCCTATCTTTTATGCATGAGTTTGACAATATTGATTCAAGAATCGAGAGATGAGAATTAATGTTTAGGTCTAGTTTCAATAGGCGAGTTAATTTATAAATGGTTAAGTCAAGAATCGAGAGATGAGATTTAATACCGATAAATTAATTGTGTGATTGTAATAAGTAGCGAGAGCCCTTTACAATTTGGTTAATTGATGCATTGATGATTGACTATTATTGATTGTTGGTATTGCATGATGATTTCTTATTGGATTGTTTTAATGTTTTACAATTGCGGCTTGTAAAAGTATAGCAATATTAAATTGATGAATCGAGCAGATGTTAATTTGATATTAAAGGCTATTTTCAATAAGAACTTAGATCTAGTAAATTGCGAGAGCCTGTTAGATCTATGTTGATTAATAAATTGCGAGAGCCTGTTAATCATGTTATCTATGCCATGTCAATGATTGATTACCCTATTTTACCCCGGAATATTATTTATTGGTGAACCTAAGCCCTAGATCCTTTATATATTATTTTCTCCCTTTTTCTACTCTTTTTAGTTTAGTTTCCTATTCAACTTTAATATTGGTTACTTAAATAATTTAGATTATAATATTTAATTAGGAGTAAAAAAGACTTGTTTCCCTGTGGTGATCGACCCTACTTCCCTATCTACCTTAGTTAGTGATTTAGGTAATTATTTTTTATTAGGGGATACGACTTTACCCTGTCAACTAACATATCTAATTCTACATTGCAGAGTACGACTCCAGAGAAGGTGGCTACTCCAGATAAGAGAAATAACGCTCCAAAACTAATTATCAAACTTCCATTCCCCAATCGTCAATTGAAGACAAACTTGGATAAGCAGTTTGGTAAGTTCCTGGAGGTGGTAAAAGATTTGAAGGTAACAGTTCCCTTCACTGAATTAATCACGTAAATCCCCTCGTATGCAAAATTTATGAAAGAAATATTGACGAGGAAAAGGTCTATTAGTGAGGTAGAGACAGTAGCTTTCACTGCAGAGTGTAGTGCCGTACTTCAAAATAAGTCTCCACCTAAATTAAAAGATCCGGGTAAATTTTCTATCCCTTGTCATATTGGCAATCTCTTGATTGATAATGCATTGTGTGATTTGGGTGCTAGTGTTAGCGTCATGCCATTATCTGTGTGTTCTAAGTTGAATATGGGTAAATTAAAAGCTACCAATATAACTCTACAAATGGCCGACCGTTCCTTCAAATACCCCTTAGGTGTTTTAGAGGATGTCCCCGTTAGAGTAGGTAAATTTTATATACCTGTAGATTTTGTTGTTCTTGATATGACTGAGGATATGCAAACCCCAATTATTTTGGGTAGACCATTCCTTAACACTGCAGGAGCAGTCATAGATGTAAGAAGTGGTAAGTTAACATTATCAGTAGGGGATGATAAAGTTGTTTTCAATCTTAATAATACCCCTAAAAGCTCAATGACTGAGCAAAAATGTTTCAGTGTTAATGTGGTTGAGAATTATTCTAAAATGCCCCAAGCTCTTGAAAAAGATCCCTTGGAGGCGGTATCTTGTGTTGCATCCTTTTCAGATGAGATAGACAAATGGCAGAAGGAAGTCGATGCAATAGAAAGAGCACTCTACATTGGTTGTCTTGGTTTTGAGGATGAAAAGGTGGAACCGATCAAGCCATTTGTGCGAATTGAGTCTACGGTAAGTGTTCCGCCAGATCGAGTTGCAAGTGTTGAACGCAATGAAAATTTGAAGCAATTTTCGATCAAAGAAGGATCTTTAGTGCGTAGCATTGAAGATCCCCCAGTCCAAGTCAAGGAGGAACCACCAGATAAGGTGATTTGGCGTCCCACAGGGTATGTCAGGAAGTCGCATCGCAGCCTAAACACCACTAGACCGGGTGAGAAACCACCCGATCAAGCGTTAGGCCAAAGGTCCTAGTCATTGTACTTGGTAAGAAGGTCATGTGGGACCTAGATAAACCAGCGCTTTGCGGGAGGCAACCCGTATTCTTAATGTTTTTAGACTAGCTTTTTCTTTCCTTTTTTTCTTATGAGAGGAGAGATGAGGGAATTTAACAAGTTTTATGAGTGTTTGTACAGGTTTGAAGAAAAGAGTTAGCCAAATTTTGGAGAAAAGAAGAAGAATATTAATTAGACGATTTATCCTCGGGCCTGATCGGGCGAAGCTCGCCAGACCGGGCGCGAGAGCAAGGGTCCAAAAAATAAGTATTTTCGCCCAACCATGCGAAGCTCGTCCGATCGGGCGCGAGAGCAAGGGTCCAAAAATAAGTATTTTTGCCCGACAGGGCGCGAAATACGTTGTATACGGACTAAATCGTCCGCCCGATCGGGCGAGTCTCGATCCGACCGGGCGCGAGAAGGTGTGAAATTTTGATCGATAGATCGCCCGATCGGGCAAATGGCGCCCGACCGGGCGCGAGAATTGGAGAAAATCGGAGCAATAGATCGCCCGACCGGGCGCGAGAATACAGCGTAATATTCAAGTTAGATCGCCCGACCGGGCGCGAGCTATACCGACGCTCCTTTTCTTCTTCTTTCTTCACCTTTTCTCATTCTTTCTTCTTTCTCCATTACTTTCTCTCTCTAAAACTCAAATTCTCTCTACCTTCTCTCTAAGATTTCTCCTTCACCCCTTAACCAAATTCAAAACTTTTTACATATTTGTGATCCTCTCTTCATCCTCTACACTTCCATATAAAAAATTTCAGATTTTATTCAAATTAATTTTCAAACCCATTTTCTACCATGGCTTCAAAGAGGGCTAGGTCCATTTTCGGTAGGATCTCCAGTTCGAGGGAGGAATACGACCTAGATTTGCAGCTTCCGTACTGGCCGACGATCCGCATTGCTAGCCGAGAGCAAAAGGAGCGGCTAGAACATTTGATCGGTCGTGAGGTAATTCCTTCTCGGTGGTTACACCGCCCTACTCTAGAATCATTTGGTTTGTTTGATTTTGTAAAACGATTTTTAAATGACATTGGCATGAGAAAATTTGTTGATATGCACTATCCTACATTCCGAGAACTTACTTGTGAATTCTTGTCTTCTTTACATGTTGTTAGTAGTAGAAATGGGCCAAATTTATTTTTTAGGTTGAACAATAGAAATATTAGTTTAACTTTTGTAGAATTTTGTAAAATATTTGAATTAAATTCTGAACTATCTCACCAATGGCATGCGGACTATAAAATGGGTGACATATATAATGCTTTGACTGGTTTTCCTACTCCCGACCCCCAACATGCTAGTACCAAACCTATTCACCACACTGTCCCAAAAATCTGGCAAAGATTTACGGGTTTGTGTTTTTTAGGTAGGGTCGAGCCCCATAATGCCCAATCGAACGAACTAGCTGTCATAGGACACTATGTGTATGGGTTCGGGAAATTGAACATAGGTAGGTTTATTGTTCACCATTTGAGTAGGCATGCCACGGCTAGCACCACATCAAAAACTCCCATCCGTTTAGGAGGCCTTATCACTCGGATAGCAGTGAAAAAGGCCGGTTTTGTAGTGGATGGACCCCACCGGCTGACCAACTGTGGACCAGATACCTATATGACTGCTAGGTATTTTGAGGAGTTGGGGTGGGTTCGGCCGGATAGTGAGCAGACACCCTTTTGGTGTATTAGGACTGGGAGCGAGCAACCTTTGCCCATTTTTCCCCTACCCAGTCCTGACTTGACCGCCTTTCCCCCAGGGCAACCTTCTTACACTTATGATGTTTTAGTTGCCAACGCTAGGGGGCAGGCACCACCACCACCACCCCAACCTTAGCCCGAGGTGGCATTCTCTCCACCTCGTATGTCTCACTCCGTCCCTCATGTTGACTCTGACCCAGTTTGGGATCTTCAGAGTATAGGTCAGGCCTTAGGACGTATAGAGCATTCCCATACTGACCTTAGGAGGATGGTAGGATCCATAGACCAGAGGTTAGGGTGCCTAGAGAGGAACCAGGGTAGAGCTCTCTACCCTATGTATGATGACTATGCTCGTCGGGGCAACATTCCCGACGACGCTATTCACCCTGACTGGTTTCAGCCTCCACCCCAGGGATACGATAGGGATCCCACTGCCCGTGGTATTTACACTGACTATTCTTCCTTCTACGGGTACGGCCAGGACATTCCTTTCGGGGGACCGGCGGGGGGGAGTTTTCATGCTGATTATTTTGGTGGTAGCTCTTCTGGTGCAGGTGGTGCAGGTGGAAGTGGAGGTGCGGGTTTCGGCTCGATGGATGAGGATGATCAGGACTAGCTATGCTGGGCTAGTTCCCGAGCCAATGAGGACATTGTCTGATTCTAGCTTGGGGGAGATTTTAGTTTTGGTATTTTTCTTTTCCTCTTTTCTTTTATTTTTGGTGTGTTTTCTTAGGTTAGATTTATTGCTTTCTAGGTTAGTTTTATTGCTTTCTTATATATGAAAAATACAAAAAATACAAAAAAATGAAAAATAGAAAATCCAAAAATACGTTCCAATGAATTGTAAATATTGCTTCCCTGTGCCCCTTACTTGAGAAAATTGTTTTGATTCTTGGTATTTGATGATAGGCATTGTGGATTAGATAATCATAATTTGATGTTTGATTGCCTTGAAACCTTAACATGCGTCAATTTTGTCCAACTACTTGTGAATATAGTGCTTGACTAGTTGATTTGGTTAGGAATGTGTGATAGTTCCATAGTTCCTGGTATGTCAATGACTTTTAGTATTGGTTTGCAACTATTAGTAATATTTATACGATTCATTATTATGCACATTGTGGAGGACGAAGGCATTTGTTCTTTTAGGTAGCCTCCAGATATTGTAGATACATTTGTTCCCTTCTTGCTACCCATGTTGTTGCCT
Source organism: Chenopodium album (assembly GCF_948465745.1). Lineage (NCBI taxonomy): Eukaryota > Viridiplantae > Streptophyta > Magnoliopsida > Caryophyllales > Amaranthaceae > Chenopodium > Chenopodium album. The sequence goes on from NC_137835.1 coordinate 65,850,468, forward strand.
TGACTTTTTGTTGTTTTATTAGCCATATTACAAGCCTATTTTGCCCCATTGGTTACTAGTCCCAAGCTTGGCTTGGGGAAGCTATTAGTAAGTGAGGTGAGGGAGTTTGTAGTGTGCTTATTATTTGCACAGCTTGGGTGGGCTTTTCAGAAGTTGTTTTGTTGTTGATCATGTTTATTTTTGATGAGTTTGAGAGTTATATTTTCTTGAAAAAAAAAAATAAAGCATGATGTTATGAAGAAAAAAAAAAAGAGAAGTTCAAAGGGAAAAAATATGTTGAAAAAAAATAAGTGAACTTCAAAAGAAAAGAAAAAAAAATGTTCAAATGTTCTAGTTGGAGGTTGATCAAAAGAAAAAAAAATTAGAGCTTCAATGAGTGAACTTTGTAAGAGTTGGGATTATTTATTATGATTGGAGTATATTTGGTTGATGTTAGAGTTGGTTATGTAGGAGATGTTGATCATTATTTATTTTGATCATGGGTTTTGATAGGATTTGGCTCCCTTGATGCATTGCTTTTCTCGCACATACTCCCAAATTTATCCTACCCTTTACCCTAGCCTTACATTACAAGCTTTAAAGACCTTCCGACCTTTGTGCATAGAATTGTATGAATGTGAAAGTGTTGTTTATCAATGCAAGTTATGATTTGGCATATTTCGAGTCGACTAGTAGGATTGAGCGTTCATTGTTTTATACACACGAGAGTGTGAGATGGGTGGGCATTATTCACATAAAGGGGTTGGATGGAGAGCGATCGAGTACATCTTTTACTCGCCACAAAAATGAGAGTTGAGTGCGTGAGCACTAGTCTTGAATTCTATATGCTCTTGTGGTTTGCTCTGTTTGACAATTGTTAGGGAAGATTGGTGATTAGATGGATTTGATTGGTTGATTTTGAAACATGTTTATTTGATTTACCCTGGATCGTTTGTGCTTGATTTTTACTTTTTGGGGTGAAACATATTTATTGATTCATTGATGAGATCTTTGCTTAGGGACAAGCAAAGGTTTGGCTTGGGGGAGTTTGATGTGTCTATTTTATATAGTATTTTACCCCCGTCCCTTGGTCGTAATTAGTAGTGTTTTTGGATCTTTAGAGCCACTTTTATTACTAATTGGTGTTTTCTAGTGTTTTCGTAGATTTGGTTGACTTTTGCAGGGATTTATACTTTTGGAGTATTTTCCCGAGATATTTTGGAGCAATCACGATCATTGGAGAAGCACGACCAGATTCTATAGCCCAGGGCCGGTTAGAGCCATCGAACCGGTGATTAACGGCTCGGTATAGGTGATACTGGGGCATTTGGACCGAGTATTCAAGACCGGAAGAGGAAACCCAGAATGGCACGAAGAATTGGAGCCCAATCGTAGTCCAAATAGTGGCCCAAGTGAGCCGCCCGGCCAAAGAGGCTGGCGCCCGGAGGCGAGCCCGGCCGGGCGCGTCACCGGGCTAAGGTGGTCGCCCGGTGACGCGCCTGGCCGGGCGCGAGATTAGTACATCGAACAAAAAGGCGCGCCCGATCGGGCGGTGCCTCGCCCGATCGGGCGCGTGTAATTATTAGGAGATGATTAGCGTCATTTTAGTTTGTTTTAACTTAGGATTTGTACGGAGTATAAATACTCCTCTGTAATACGATTTTAGCACTCTCACTCTCTCTCTTCTCTCTCTTTCTTTTTACTCTTTCTTTACTCTCTTAATAGTTCTCTTAGATTTTCTTTCTCTTAAACCTTTGTTCTTAATCTACTCTTAATTCCATATTTATTTTGGTAACGATTTTCTTCTCTTAATCTTAGTTGTTTATTTCATTCCTTTAATCATGTCTTGCTTTATTGCTTTGATTAGTTTAGTTTCTATTATGTGTGAGTAGTTTTATTTCTATGGTTGATGGGGATCCATAAATAATATGAAGGGGTAATTTATTGTTGTTAATTATCAATGCTAGATTAATCTCCTATTGATTGATTTAATGCTCTATGACTAGATTAGGCCTGATCTTTTATGCATGAGTTTAACAATATTGATTCGAGATTCGAGAGATGAGAATTGATGTTTAGGTCTAGTTTCAATAGGCAGGTTAATTTATAAATGGTTAAGTCGAGATTCGAGAGATGAGATTTAATACCGGTAAATTAATTGTGTGATTGTAATACGTAGCGAAAGCCCTTTACAATCTGGTTAATTGATGCATTGATGATTGACTATTATTGATTATTGGTATTGCATGATAATTTCTTATTGAATTGTTTTAACGCTTTACAATTATGGCTTGTAAAAGTATAGCAATATTGAATTGATGAATCGAGCATATGTTAATTTGATATTAAAGGCTATTTTCAATAAGAACTTAGATCTAGTAAATTGCGAGAGCCTGTTAGATCTATGTTGATTAATAAATTGCGAGAGCCTGTTAATCATGTTATTTATGCAATGTCAATGATTGATTATTATGTTTTACCCTGCAATATTATTTATTGGTGAACCTATGCCCTAGATCCTTTTATATATTGTTTTCTCCCTATTCTCAATCTTCGTAGTTTAGTTTATTATTCAAATATAAATATTGGTTACTTCATAATCTAGATTATTTTAGTTAATTAGGAATAGAAAGACTTGTTTCCCTGTGGAGATCGACCCTACTTCCCTATCTGCTTTAGTTAGAGGACTTAGGTATTTATTTTTTATTAGGGGATACGACTTCACCCTGTCAATATTTATTGTATTTCAACCCAAAATCCAGATTCAATAGAAAATAGCACGAAGAACAAGAAGAGAAGATTCATTTCAATACTTTAATACGGAGTACTACGGATATATATAGTGGAAGAAGACCCATTTCAATACTTTTGATTGTTTTGTCAACAAAATCCCAATATAATTTAACAAAAACAAAATTCATCTTATTTGAGAATTTTATTTTATTTTATAACAACAAATAAAACATGGGAAAATTTATTCAAGCAACATCAACGAATTGTCTATTTAAGCTATATCAACATCAGCTATAACAACAAAACTTGGGCCTTCTTGCAGCCATACATTAAGAGTTTCAACGGACAGACTAAGCTTAGCTAGAGTAGATTTATTCCCATTTCTTCTAATGAAAGCAAAAGAAATAGCAATACTCTGGATCACCAATCTCCTTATATCAATTTAAATCATGTCAAAAGTCGAAATTTCTTTCTTTCTCCTAGGCAACGGAGGGCCACACAGTCCAATTCCACCACAAAGAAATGACAACCAACCTCCATTCACTACGTGAAAAAATGAATTTGGCACCGGTTCAAATCCGGCCTAAGGCACCGGTTTGAACCGGTGCCAATTTGAGGGGTGCCAAAAAGGGGTTTAAAAAGGCACCGGTTCAAACCGGTGCCAAAAATCGAAATTGGCACCGGTTACCCCCCAAAAGTCAATTTTTTTTTTTTTTTTTTTTTTGTTGTTGTCATTTTTCACTTAAAAATTAAATTGACTAAAATAAATAAGAACAACAACATATTAATGGAATATCATTGAATATAACCGAAATTTACAGTATATAATCAAGAAAAAATTGCAATATACGAATTATAAAATTAAACAATTACAACATATAAATAAATAAAAAAGAACTACAATATAAATAAAAAAAAAATATTACAACATCACAATAAAAAAATAAAAAAAACCCAAACATCTAAATCAATATTCTTGATTCTTGATTCTTGATTCTTCTATTATGTGCAACATTTTGGGCTTGCAAAGCAAATAGTATACCTGCGCCAATTAGTTCATCCAACAAAATCAATTAAAATATAATAGCTGCGAAAATTAGTTAAAAACCCAGAAAATTAAAAAAAAATCGAAAAAATTAAAATCGAAAAAAAATTAAAACCCAGAAAATCGAAAAAATTAAAATCGAAAATTAGTTAAAACCCATAAAATCGAGAAAATCCAGAAAATAAAGAAAAAATTAAATTAAAACCCAGAAATCCGAAAAAAATTAAAACCCAGAAAATTTAAAAAAAAATCAAAAAAAAATTAAAATCGAAAATTAGTTAAAACCCAGAAAATTAAAAAAAAACGAAAAAATACCCAGAAATCGAAAAACAAATAATAATCGAAAAATGAATCAAAATCGAAAAACAAATAATAATCCCAAAAATTGAAAAAATACTCAAACCCAGAAAAAATTTAAATCGAAAAAACACATAAAAAAAAAACTTGAAATAAAAAAAAAATTCAAAATCTAAAAACAAAACCCAGAAAACAACCCCAAAAACGCATGCATGAACCCAAAATAACGATTATTTTAATCGAAAATTAACCAAGACAAATTGAAATGCTAGCCATAACCCAGAACTCGATTAATTAACCAACAAAAATCGAAAATAAAATCGAAAATTAATCCAGAACTCGATTAATTTGGGAAGAACGAAACGGTGGTCTTGGGTGTTGGTCTTGGTGGTGGTCTTCGCCTCTTCGGTGGTGGAAACGAGTGAGAAGGGGAGGATAATCTGGGAAGAACGAAAGAGAAGAAAGAGAGAGAGAAGGAGATGAGATCGAACAGAGAAGAGAGATAGAAGGAGGAGAGAGAAAGAGAAGGAGGAGAGGGAAAGAGAAGGAGGAGCGGCTGAGGAAGTGAGGGAGAGTTAGGGTTTTCTTGGGTTTATATGGGGCGATTTTTTTTTTTAATTATATAGATGAACCGGTTTAGTGGCACCGGTTCAAACCGGTGCCCTTTGTATTTTTGGCACCGGTTCAGCTCTTGGTATGAAATTTCGCCCATTTTTAGGCAGGTATTTGGCACCGATTTGGCCTGAACCGGTGCCTTTTGGGGGTTGCCTTTTTGTATTTTTCTACTAGTGATTGCTACCTTAATATGGATGAAAGTTTCGAATAGGATGAAATGTATAATTTAACAAAAACAAAATTCATGTTTTTTTTCAACCTCCATGGCCCTTGCTTTGTAAGGTTTACTGTTCATGGTGGTGAAAAATGAACAATAATTTTTTTTAATAATTTCATAACTTAAATATGTGCATTAGAATTGAAAAATTATTTGAATTTCAAATATTAAATTAATAAAAAATTTCATTTGAAATTCAAACAAAATTTCAAAGTTAGTGGAGTTTAGGGCCCAATTGAACAACCAATTAAAAGCTTCCATCTCAAATTGTATGTGGGGACCACATACATTAGTTGTATGTGTAGCCTTTTCCCAAAACAAGACTTTTCCCATATTATATTTTTTTCAACTATGACCTCGAATTGAACCGAAGGTCCAAATTTTAATAAAAACAAGTTTTGGCGCAAAAATCGATGTTTTTATCTTTAAAATTGGAAATTACTGTTATGATGTGGTGATTGGTGAAATCTAACTTTTGGGGTTTTGTAGGGGAGGTTTAAAAAAAATGGATGTTTATATCGAAAAAGTTTTGTATACACCTGGTTTACACTAATAATTGATTTTTAGTCATTTAAATGTTATTCTTTACTAATAAAGCGTAGATAATTTTTACTTCTATTGGGTTAATTTTATGCATATTGGGATAACTTTTATTCATTTTAGGTGTAACTTTTGATTACTTTAGGCTATCTTTATAAAAAAAATTTGTGTGTTAAAGAGAGCCACAAGAGCGGGGTGAGAATCGATCCCTAAAATCGGGAGGGAAGCTCTAACCACTTGAGTTATCCCTCACTCTCAGGCTATCTTTATAATTGATGTACAATAATTATTGTACACCCGATTTTTGTAAAAGCTTGTGAAATCAAAATAGGGTGTTTTGATGAGTGGTAAAATGCATTTTTTTTTTCTTCAAATTTATATCTTATGACCATCCGGTTCATAAGACTCAAATCTTCTGTAACCAACTCTACATAATAAAAATAAATCTTGAATCTCCAAAAAATTTCGACACTAAAGGTGAAAAAAAGAAAAGAAAAGAAGAAAAGAAATTTTAATCTTTTTTTCTCTTTCTTTTCCTTTTTCCTTTCTTTTTTCCTTCTTTCCTCACCTTTATTAATTAGTGACATAGGCCAAGCCAAAAGAGATTCTCCGACATTACAAACTATAGAATTTGAACTAAAGACAAACACAACTTACACCCCATACTTCACTTCACCTCACCTTATTTTTTAGGCAAAATTGGCCTCAACACTCTGAACTTTGGCTTTGGTGCACTCAGCACCCTTGAACTAAGTAAAATAGCCAAAACACCCTGAAGTATTAGCATGGGTGCACTTAGCACCATACAAGAAAATTTCTAGCCAAAAGTGGCCGGATTTTGGCGACTTTTTTTTTTTTTAATAAAAAAATGTTTTTTTTTTATTTTCTTCTTATTATTATTATTATCATTATTATTATTATTATTCTTATTATTTAATATTATTATTGTTATTATTATTATTACAAAAATACCTCGATTTGCGTGTTGTTATTTATTTTTTTTTACGGAAATTGTTCGGGTAAGGTTTCGGAGTCATTTTTACCCTTAATGAATCCAACTTAAGCTCGGAATTCGCAAAAAAGTAATGAAAATACCTTGTTTTGCGTGTCGAGGAATATCTCGATTTGCGTATTGTTATTTCTTGTGACGGAAATTGTTTTGGTAAGGTTTTGGGGTCATTTTTACCCTTGAGGGTCCAAATTAAGCTCGGAATTCGAAAAAAATATAATGGAAATACCTCGTTTTGGGTGTTGAGGAATATCTCGATTTGCGTATTGGTTTCGGGGTCATTTATACTCTTATTGGGTCCGAATTCAGCTCGGGATTTGCAAAGAAAATACCCCGTTTTACATGTCAAGAAATATATCGATTTGCGTGTCTTAGCTACTTACATATTTCTCGACACGCAAAATGAGGTATTTTCGTTTTTTTTTTTGCAAAATCTGAGCTAAATTTGGATTCATTAAGGGTAAAAATGACCCCCGAAACATTACCTGAACAATTTCCGTCAAAAAAATAACAACACGCAAATCGAGGTATTTTCGTAATAATAATTATGATAATAATAATAATAATAATAATAATAATAATAATAATAATAATAATAATAATAAGAGAATAAAAAAAACATTTTTTTATTAAAAAAAAGTCGTCGGAATCCGGCCACTTTTGGCCGGAAAATTTCTTGTATGGTGCTAAGAGCACCCATGCTAATACTTCAAGGTGTTTTGGCTATTTTTCTTAGTTCAGTGTGCTGAGTGCACCAAGCCAAAGTTCAGAGTGTTGAGGCCAATTTTGCCTATTTTTTATGACTAAAAATTATTTTCATTAAACTAAAATTATTTTTATTGAAATAAAATTAATTTTATTGCATTGAAATTATTTTTGATGAACTAAAATTATTTTTGTTATAATGTATTATATTTCTTCTTTCAAGTTATTGATTTATACTAAACTGAAATTATTTTATTTGAACTGAACTTATTTGTACTAAACTAAATTTATTATTGCTGAACTGATTTTTTTTTTAAGGTGAAGTAAATTGGACCTTATATCAAATTTATTAATTTTACTGATTAAACGTATATAGTGATAAATTTGTAAAGTCAAAGGAAGTGAGTATGATAAACATGACCTTGGAATTAATATAACACCACTTGATCTACCTTTTCAATTTAATTTTCATCAAACTAGTCCCACCCCTAACTGGTCATTTGGTCCTAATTTAACATCAAAAACAACAATATTTGACTTAAATGTTTCATACTACTATGTTTGACAATTCAATTATAGGCGTCATGGCTTGCAAATTTCCAATCATACGATCATAATATTATTTCTTTAAGCAGGCTAAATGACGGATTACATAAACCAATATTGGAATCTAACCATGTGAAAATGTGAACTTTGACTATTATTTTTCATTAATCTATTTTTGTACTACACATAATATTTATTTATTTTTATTTTTATTTTTTGGTTGTGAGAGCATCATCAACAAGGACCTCAACCACGACAGATTTCTTCTTATTAGAGGATCATCACTTAAGAAATGAAAATTAATAGAAGGATCATCATCATTTACGGTTTGTTTAGATAGCAAAGTGGAATAAAAAGGGTAGGGAGGAAAGAAAAAGGAAGGAGAAAATAGTGTTGTACTTTCCATCCAAATGTCTCTAATGTTAAAAGAATTTGTTTTATTATAAAGGCGGGAACAAATGAATTCTTTCATTTCCCTTTTCTCCTAGACTTCTACGTACCAATGGCACTAGGTATTTAAACAAGGGAGGGATGGAATGCTCCTATCCCACCCCTTTTTTTTTTTCCTTTTGTGTGTGTGTTTTGATTCCTCTCCGCTTCATTTTCCTCCAATTTTATCAATCCAAACCAAATGTACTTAAAGAAAACAAAAAATACAAAGTATCATTTCTCTCTCGTCTACTAGTATAATCTTTTGTAATAATTTGTACATAGGTTTTATCAGAATTGTCTCAATGCATGATTTGAAAAAAAAAAAAAAATTAAAATATTACTCCGTAAATAAAATGTTGGAAATAGTAATTGAATTTTACAAAAATTAATGCGAAGGTAGACTATCATATTGTTTAATTTAAAGCTTAAACAAAAAGTTTCAAGACCTTCAATTTCAGATACGGCAATCTAAATTTTACTTTTATTTTTGTCATAAAAATAATTACAAAATTCATCCCATATTGATGATAATCCAAAAGTTTGTTATTCCTCTCTCTTGTGTACTTATTTTTCAATATACTCTTCTACCCCAATCAAAATTTCTCTTCAATTTATTATTTTTTCAAAACGTGTTAACGTGGGTATCTAATTAAAAATGTATTTTTTGAGTAACTAATTTAATAAGGAGCTGCTGAATGACTTTGGATCATGACTCAATGCAAATTCTTTGGCATAAAATTAATAAATTATTATATATAATTTGTCATGACATGAAATGTCAGAATGATTGTATAATGGGAGGCATCATATTTTTTTTTTCTAATCATTATTTTTATCTGAATCATGTAATTAGTCATAGAAAATTGCTCAAATAGTAAACAATTATCAAACTACTTATGTAAAATAATCTCTTGGTCAAAGCTAAAAGTCAACAAATGACACACACAATAAAAGAGTATGTCATATTGTAGAAAACACCTACAATTCTACAAAGGTTGTTAAGAGAAGCAAGTCTTTGCACCATCTAAGATCGTTAGATCTACATATATAAATATGTGAATATTAACACAAACTTACCTCAAAAAAGTCGTACTATCATATAAGGTAGCTAGACTATCATATTGGTAGTAGAAATTAAACTTGATCGATCAAGTCATATTTTATATCATATAAGGTAGCTAGACTATCATATTGGTGGTAGCAACTCAATTGAGCAATCGATCATGGAGGTTGAGAAGAATGAGAACGTTAAGAACGACAACATTCTTAAGGATGAGAATAGTTTAAAGAATGAAAAAGCTCTTAATGATTGGCTTCCGATCACGGCTAGCCGGAAGGGAAAGTGGTGGTATGCTGCCACTCATAATGTTACTAGTATGGTTGGTGCTGGTATTCTTGGTTTACCTTATGCTATGGCTCAACTTGGATGGTATGTACACTTTTTTTTTTCATTTTCTTGCCAAATTTATTTATATAGTTTCCTATTCAAATAGCAACCTATTTAAAGTTTGATAAAGTAGTAGTATATTATTTTTAATAATAGAGTTAAATCTAGTTAACATTTGCATTAAAGTGAAAATTATAAAAAGGTGGTTTTGGCCTTATTACATAGTTACATAATCACTATTATTTACCTCCTCCGTCCCTTAATACAATGTCTCTTTTGGCATTTATTCCTCACATAATAAAGAGAAAGAGACATTGTAATAAGGGACAGAGGGAGTATTTTTTAATGTTGTAATTAATTCTTAACCGATACTTGGTAACATAATATTGTAATTTCCTACTCCGTATTTATTTATCTATATAATTATGGGATGTATATTCCATCCATATATATGAAGGTTATTGACTTAATTTGAATTTAAAGAAGTAACATTCTGATTATTAGATGATTAAATAAGTTGATGTAATAATTGAGAATAATTTTAATTCTATATCTAAATTTCATCAAGGTTATTAAAAGTTGGGAATATGTATGGAAAGGATTCACCTTAAATTTGAAATTTAGAATCTAATTATATCGTTCAATTCTGATTGTTAGTTTCCATACAACTCACTCGGTGATCTAATCTAAAGTGTCGTGGATCATCTAGGTGTTGACCTGGGGCAATCTGTAAATGACAATAGCTTCGCATCATAGTGTACGTTTGTATGATGTGGACATCCAAAAATCAAAATTAGTGGATCTATATCATTTCCATTGTGACTCTCTAAAACAAAGTATGACTGATTGTATGATGAGAAATGATTTAATATATTTCAGGGGAGCAGGTGTGACAATCTTAGTAATGTCATGGGTGGTAACGCTATACACACTATGGCAAATGGTAGAAATGCATGAGATGATACCAGGAAAGAGGTTTGATAGGTATCACGAGTTGGGGCAATACGCATTTGGAGATAAATTGGGATTATGGCTTGTTGTGCCGCAACAATTGATAGTTCAGGCGGGTTGTGACATTGTTTACATGGTTACAGGAGGGACTTCACTCCAGAAGTTCTATACTATTGTTTGTCCGCATGGAAAACACATCAAACTCACTTACTTCATTATGATCTTTGCTTCCGTTCAGTTCTTCCTTTCTAATTTACCTAACTTTAACTCCATCACTGGTGTCTCTTTTGCTGCCGCGGTTATGTCTCTCAGGTAAGTTTTGGTACCCTTTAAATTTTGTTATATATATTTTAGAATTTCATATTTCGTGTATATAAAAGTTTTAAATTCTTGCTTTGATTTATAATCTCTTATATTATCCCAATATATAACTAAAAATATAGTTATATAAAATCTTTGATTCATGTTAACTAGTCATTAAAGAATGTTTTTACTTATAATATTGATGAACGATTAAAAAGTATACATAGTGTGGTATAACAAAAATGGAGAAGCTACTTGTGGAATAATAGAGTGAATTATGTTTATAACTTGGATTTGCATTGCTTATGAACTGTCCAAGAAAAGTAAGAGTCTAAAATTCAGTTTTTGTAATAGTCTTGTTAGAGGACTAAGTCAATCAAAAGGTTAAGCTGATGGTGAGATCCAAAAATATGTTTTATACTCTATCATGCTCCCTCAAACGAGAACCCATTTGGGCTGAAATTCCTCAGATTTTTCGTTACGTGAAAAATAATGATGAATAGTAAACGGTGAGTAAACCAAAAGGATTTAGGACTTTTATAACCCTTGTCTACGTTGAATATTCGTCGAGGGAAACATGGACTAAAACTTGAAAAGTCCAAAAAATAACAATTTTAAAAAGGAACAAAAGTACGTAATCAAAAAGACTTTGAATGCATATTTGTTGGACTTATTGTATGAATCAAAACTTGACTTTAACTTCTCTAAAATCTCTATTGAATATTCTATTCCTACTCTTTCATTTGTTATTTTGTTTCTACAAGATATTTGACATTATTGGCTAATTTTATGAATATTACCCATTTACCCCCCCCCCCCCCACCCTTGATTTTTTTTTTTTCGATGGTTACATTTTTTGTTATTCGATGAAAGACCGGATGAAATCATCTAATAGGACAACGTAACCATATACTTCCTCCGTTCTATTAATATTGCAACAATGGACTTTTTGCACTATTTATCACTCTTGTTTGACCATATAATTTGAGTTATACGTTAAGCAAAATATAGTCAAGTGGGATTTTGTTGGATTCGTCTCATAAAATACTTTCACAATATCAACTTTTTATAATTTTTACTTTTACACAATTATAGATATTTAGCGTATAAAATGTGTTTTGGGATGCGTAATTTCCTCCTTATTGCAATATTAACAGAACGGAGGAAGTATATTTTTGGAAGAAAAGTGATCTAATAAAATAATACATCTTATGTTATTTAGTTGAAGTTTTTTTTTATATCACATTTATCAATATACAAATTTAACTCTTAATGTCTATAATTAGCGACAAAGAAACTTTACAAACAATTGATATAATAAAAACAACATTGAAACTATAGCAAAAGTTAGTAAAATAAAGTTTATAAACAAACAAATATTAAAACGTGTTAACTAAAGAAATGGAGGTAGTATAATAAGTCATATTTCAAACAAGGAAAAGTAAAAGAGTAAACCATTATCTTGAAATAGCTAAAATATAAAAGCCTTACTATTAATCACAGAAAAAGTATATAATACTGATATGAGAAAGTGATTTGTATTGATTTCAGTTATTCTGCCATTGCTTGGATAGCTTCATTGATAAAGGGTGTACAACCAGACACAAGTTATGGCAGTAGGTACAACACTCATGCAGGAGAAGTATTTGGATTTTTAAGTGGGTTAGGAACGGTTGCATTCGCTTTTTCTGGTCACAATGTCGTCTTGGAGATCCAAGCAACAATTCCTTCTACCCCGGAAAAACCTTCCAAAAAACCTATGTGGAAAGGATCTCTGCTTGCTTATATTGTTGTGGCATTATGTTATTTTCCAGTAGCTTTTGTTGGTTACCTTGTGTTTGGCAAACTCGTGGAGGATAACATTTTGATCTCACTTCAAAAGCCTAGTTGGCTCATTGCTACTGCCAATATCTTTGTTGTTATTCATGTTATTGGAAGTTATCAGGTAAGTCAAAATTATTATGTAGTTTTATTTAATTCTATAGTTTTGAATGAGTCATCTATCTATAAATATTACTAAAGTAACAATCGTTGACGTCATCACTGCTTACGTGTCAATTTCTTATTTAATTTTTTCCCGCCAAAATGCAATGATGATGTCATATTGTTTTTTATTTTTTCCCTTTTTGAGCTACCCTATTTAACATTGTTTTGAAAATTAAATTAAAATTGAATTTTAAAATTTAAGGGTTCGTTTGACATTGTTGCGGTTTTCTGTTTTTTGGTTTTTTGTTTTTTAAAAGTATATGATATATGTCGCATAATGAATCAAAAATTATTTAAACTTATTAAAAACATGATAATTTTGAAAACTGACAACAGAAAAGTGGAAACACATTTTTCTTGTTTCCTGTTTTTGGTTTTTGGTTTTACAAAAAAACAGAAAACTGAAAACCAAAAATAATGTCAAACAAGCCCTAAGTTTTCTACGTATATTACTCTATTTTATTATTTACAAGTAGTTGTTAAAAATAGTTAATAATATAGTTTAATTGAATCTGAAAAAAAATATGAAAAAAATGGATTTTTGGAAATTGTATTTTCATATTTAATTAGAAAGTAGTTGTTTTCTCTCAACAGTCAACATGTGCTTAAGAGTATATAATTTATTTTTATTTAAGAACCGTGCATCGCACTGAACTAATCTAATTAAACTTAATATATGCCAGGTCTTTGCAATGCCGGTTTTTGATATGATGGAAACTTTCCTTGTGATGAAAATGAAATTCAAACCTAGTAGCACACTTCGTCTCGTCACTCGTTCTACATATGTTGGTAAGTTGTTTTTTTTAAAAATATTATATAAAATTCGATACGTTGACGTCCCACCTTATGGTGATCTTTTAAAAAAATAAGTTAAAATAAAAATAATATTACATTATATTGATTTTTTTTTTTTTTGAAAAAATAATGTATCTATCATATTGATCAAGTAAATTATAATTTGTAAATATTAATTATTGGTATATGGTGATCTTGTTAGATTTTTCTTTTATCCTAACTATCCTAATAAGAGCTTGATTATGATTTATCTTATGATCTTTTATGTAGGTTTTACCATGTTTGTGGGAATTGCATTCCCATTCTTTGGTTCCCTTCTAAGTGTGTTGGGGGGAATTGCTTTCGCACCCACTTCCTATTATGTAAGTCTCTATTATTAATACATACATAGGTCATATACGTGTATTTTACTTGTCTAATATTAACGCTAATTTTATTTAATGTAGTTACCTTGCATAATATGGCTGATAATATGCAAGCCCAAGAGATATAGCTTATCCTGGTATTGTAACTGCGTAAGTTTACTTCAAAGCTTATTTTGACTCCATAAATTTCAATTCTTCCTAATAATTCGATTTAAGTCTAATAAGCTATTCTTTTTGCCATTGCAGTTCTCTATCATTTTTGGTGCTTCATTAACTATTTTAGCCCCTATCGGTGCTGTGAGGGATATCATAGTTCAATCTAGTACCTACAATTTTTTCTCTTAAATCACTTTTATATTTTACTACCCAGAAATATTAAAACTTAATACCGCTATTTTAATAGCTAATCACACGTGTGTCACTAATTATAATGCACTAATTATGAGATTGTACTTAACTTGTCTAGGGATAGGCCATATATGTGTTTAAACATGATCCAAAGCTTGATAGTGCTATAAACTACAACATTTTGAATATTTTGTTCTCATTTGTCAATGTTTCTTATGTTTAATTTGTCTTTCAATAAGTTGATATATACATAAAGAATGAAAACTCGAGAAATTCTATCGATAATTTTTTCTCTCCAATTTGTAATAATTGTAACAAATTCATTATTTATCTATTTCGTAATAATGCAATACTTCCTTATTTGATAAGGACCCAAAGTCCCAAACTAATACTATGTGTATTATTTCTCTTTCCTACTAACCCAACTTACACTATTTTTTTTATTTGTTCTCTTATTAACAATAAAATATATTCCACCTAAATATACTTTATATGTAGAGAAACAATGGGAAATTGATGTGCAAAGAGACCGGATAAATTCTTCAAGGCACGTGATAAACGCTTTGCTATCGACTCTCTTTAGTACAACTGAGTTACATGATAAAACTATTGAGGTACATTTTGCTTGTTCTTACAAAACTAATTCAACAAAGTTTGTGTGGAAATGAGTTTGTTTTCACTCCAAGAAAAAAACTGCAGATGTCTCTCAAAGCAAGCAAGAATGATTTTGTAATTCTTCTCCCATCCATCATACATGTAAATATGAAGAGAAATTACAATCCAACAGATATGTTCGTTTACAAAACAATCCGTTTAAAAACTATAAAAAAAACTGTCAATTTTGAACTTCGCCCGATCAGACAGGACATGGGTTCCCGATCGAGCGCACAAAGAACTTTGGAAAACATGTTAAAACTGGCAGGCATAGACGCCCAGTCAGGCACAAACAACATCTCAATGAAAATCGAAATATTGGATATTTCAAGTCATCCTACACTTGAGCCCCACTGTGATCATACACTTAAGCATGGTGGCGTCCAAAGAGAAGGAAGCTAGAGTAAAAGAGTCGCCAACAAGTTTTAGGAACTTGTAAACCGTTCACAGGGTGAAGGTTACACCCCTTAACGATCCAGGAGATCGTTAACTCCTATAGGTCTGGAACCATGACTGGAAGTTCGGGGATGAAGGTACAAATCCAAACTAAAAGAGATTGAATCTGCTCTAAAAATAGGCCTCTACTTTATTCTTCTCGTATTCATGTGCGCTTTCTGACTAATATGCAATCAATAGATTAACCCAAAACCTGTTTATCTATGTTGGTTGAATATTAATGCACAAATCAAACTATTATTGGCGATCACTTGAATTATAATCAAATTAACCCTAAATAAGATTATTAATTATCTTATTAAGCATGATTACAATTACAAATTCCCTTTAAACATGCATAAAAGGTGTGATCAAGCAATAACAATAATATAACATATCAAGCAACATAATAATAACCATAGTAATGATTATAATCATAGTCATGTTAAAGTATAAGTATTCTGAAGTCAGCTGGAGAGAGCGTGCAGCAAGTTGGAGCGGGCGCTCCTGGCAGTGAAGCGGGCGATCCTCGCAGTGGAGCGGGCGCTCCTTTGCTAGGAATGCATTTTCTTTTGACGGATTTATCCCTATGTGTTTCGGGGAGTATAAATACTTCCCCTTTAGTTCAGTTGTAGAGGCACATAAATAGCCTAGTTTTTAGAAACTCCTCTTAGTTTGAAACATTAATTTAGCTTAGTTTTCATCAAATTAATCATTTGTAATAGTTGGTTTCAAGATTCATCCTCAAGATTTGGCACTTTGTATTCAACATTTTCAAGATTCAATTAGTAACTTCCTTCTACTTTTCTCCATTCAATTTCTGATTTTATTTGTTCTTGCATGATATTTAAATCTTCTTAGTTCTTGATATTTTGTTATTGGATGATAGTTATTTCAATTGTTAATCACTTTTCCCCAATTATTGAAAAAGTTAGAACCCTAATGCTTGTTTGCATGTTGATAAACATGAGTTGTGAGTAGTCTTCTTGCTAGGGGTTGGGTGAAGCTCAACCTTTTGGGTTAATTATGCAAATGTGGGAGAAGCATTGATGTTTGTATTGCAATTAAATTGATTATATGAGATTGCTTGTTAGTTCTTCATGATAGGATTAGCTACCCTAGACTTAGGAGTTTGATAGCATGATATGCTTAGTTTGACATGGGAATGTAAATTGAGTATGTCATTACTTATTGCAATTTGATTATGAATCATCTATTGCAGACTAATGAGGAATCTAAGTTTAGTAGTGTGAGTTGTTTTCTAATTGCATGAGGTTGATTTTACATATAGTCCTTGCTATACCTTGTCTATTTTACTCCCCGTTTGCCTAATTGCCTTGGTTGAGTGGATCCCATTCTCTAGTGTCTTTAATCCATCGATTTAGAATCATATTTTGTTTGTCTACTTGACGAACCCCAAATTGACCATAGACTTCGAATTAGCTTAAGTGTTAAGATCTTTAGCAACCATATCCCGTTCCTTGAGGACCGAACTCTTACTTATCATTATGCTTGGTTTGTAGGGTGTTTGTTAATAAATGTGTTTGATTGAGTGTGGAATGTGCGACCATTTTAACGCCCATCACCTACAAGACCACAATTTTCAAAAAATGTTGTAGACTTAGTACCAATAGCAGAAACATTAGCAACAAAAGATGAATTAAAGTTATTAATACTGTCTAGTGTCTGGCTAATAGAAGTCAATTGTGTCTGCAAAAAGGATATAGAATCGACTTAGTGTTTACCTTGTTTGAAAACCCTCTGGGATTCCCATATTGGGAATTATGAATAGCCATCTCTTCGACAACATTGCTCACTATATTCTCATCCAAATTCATTAATCTTCCATTAGCTGCAGAGTCCAAAATCATTCTTGAAATATATCCAAGCCCATTGTAGAAGGCTTGGATTATCTGCCACTGTGCTAGTTTATGATGAGGACATTCTCTCTGCAAATCCTTAAATCTTTCCCAAGCTTCATATAAACTTTCATCAGCTTCTTGGGCAAAATTTTGGATTGCACTCCTTAACAAAGATGTCCTCTCTGCTAGGTAATATTTATTATAGAAATTCAAAGCAAGAGTTTTCCAGTCAGTATTATCAAGTGCAGTTCTATTCAATCCATTATACCACAATTTAGCTTTACCACATAAAGAAAAGGGAAAAAGAATCTCCCTAATTTGGTCTTGCGTGACCCCAACTTGCCTAATAATATTGCAATACTGATAGAAATCTGCAATGTGAAGATTAGGATCTTCACCCTTAGCTCCACTGAATTGCTTTCTTTCGATCATCGTGATACACTACAAGAATCAGGTCAAATAACGACGGACCAGTTCCGACGGACCTGAAAATCCGTCGAAAAAATCGATATTCCGACAGATTTAATTTCCGTCGGATATTTCTGACGAATTAAAAAATTCAGTCGGAAATCCGTCGGAAATTTCCGACGGAAAATAAATCCGTCGGAATAACTGGACATTCCGACGAAGAAGGTCGTTTCCGACGGAAAAATATTCCGTCGGAAATTTCCGACAGATAAATCCGTCGGAACATATACTTTAAAAAAAAGGGAAAAAAATATTTATTTAATATCTAACCCTAAACCTCTTCTATCCGCCCCTTTTTTTCCCTCACTTCTCTTTCCTCTTCTTTCTCTCTCCTCAACCCTCCTCCTTTCCTTTCTTCTTTTTCTCTCTCCTCATCCCCTCCGTCCGCCCCTTCTCTCGTCTTCTCTTTCCTCTCTTTCTCTCTCCTCATCCCTCCTCCTTTCCTCTCCTCTTTCACCCCCTACCACCACCACCAACAACAACACCATAACCACCAAGCAACAACAACGAAGACTACAACAACACCGGCGACCACAACAACAACGGCGACCAAAAGAAGAACGACGACCACATGTGCATAGATCTAGTTAATTTTTTATGTAGTTGTAATGTTAATTTATAAATTTTAGTAGATAATTGTATAATTATATATTTCCTTTAATTTTTGTGGTTTAATTATAATTTTTTTTTTAATTTTCCTTATGAAATTCTTGTTAAATATGTAGATCTATTGGTTTTGATTTATTTGTGTGGTGTTTTTCGATTTTATTGTCTCAATTTTCCTATTTTTGGGTTGATTTTCAATTATTGGGGTTATTTTCCGTTTTTTTTTTTTTTGCTAAGTTTTGTGTTTTGGAGGTTTTTTTTGGTGTGGTGGTGTCGGTGGTGGTGTTTGAAGGTGGGAAGGGGCTAGTGTGGGTGTCGGTGGCGGTGTTTGAAGGTGGATTAGTGGCTGGTGTGGGTGTCGATGGTGTCACTGGTGTCGGTGGTGGTGTTTGATGGTGGGATAGGGGCTGGGGTGGGTGTCGGTGGTGGTGTTTGAAGGTGGGATATAGGGGCTAGTGTGTGGTGGTGGTTGGTGTCGGTGTGCAGTGGGGTTTGGTGGTGCGGGGTGGTTGCTGGTGATGTGGGATGGTACGTGGTGGGGTGGTGGGAGGCATTTTTTTTGTTTTTCTTAAATAATTTTCCGACGGAATTTCTGTCGCAACGTACCGACAGAACTCAGTCTGTCAGAAACTTGCGACGGACTTTCTCGGGCCTGAAAATATTTTCTGGCGGACTGAATTCCGTCGGAATAGTGTTTCTGACTGAAATTCCGTCGAAAAAGGCCCATTTTCCTACAAAAGGTTTTCTGACAACTAGTTCCGATGGAATTTCTGTCGGAAACGAGTTTTCCGACGGAAAATAGGGTGTTTTCGACGGAAATTTTCCGTTGTTATTTGGCTGTTTTCTAGTAGTGATAAACTGGGGCTTGATCTCAAATTGCACTCCATCAAGAGCAGGGGTAGGAGTAAGATGTGGAAAATTCGTCAGGGACGGCTGCGAATAATCACTAAGCTTGCAAGGTGGAGGAGGTGGTGGTGGTGTCATCTCTGATTCTTGATCTATACTAAATAAATAAATATAAGAAACTGTGCCAAAGAGCTTACATTCTCTGAGACGAAAGAAAAAAATCTAGACTCTAATAACAACTAGAAATAAAAATAAAATCGTTTTCCCGGTGTAGGCGTCGCTTGAAGTGCGCCTACGTAAAAGCATGTGTGAATATGCTTGGCACTCATAGAAAGTGGGAATTGACATATACGATTAGGGACAAGGAAAGTAGGGAGCCGCCAACAAGTTTTTAAGGAACTTGTAAACCGTTTACGGATCATAAAAAGGCAACCATGAATAAGGGACAACGATAGGCAACAACGATTGACCCGTGAAGGTTACACCCCATTCATAATCCATGAGATTACTAACTCCATATGGTTCGGAACCACGAAAGGAGGATCGGGGATGATGGTACGAAGTGAGTCATGGAGTCACATTCGCCCGTATTGGCCTCTACTCGATTCTTATAGTGAAAAGTGATTTCTACGATCTCAAAGGCATACAAACAAAATATTCAATTTGCTCCAAACTATTATTATGCTAAATTGGTTTAATATTAATGCAACACATTATTCTAAAATATTAGTGATCACTTGAATTAATAACAAGATTAAAAAGGAACCTAAACCGGTCGTCCAAATTATCTTATTAGTCGTGATTTTCAATTTCATATTCCCTTTAAACATGCAATATGGTGATCATAAAAAATATAATAGAATTACCATTAATATTGGAAGAAATTTAACAATAAATTGTTAGTCAAATAAAATATAAAATAACATAATCATGATACTAGCAATATAAAATAAAATAAGAGTAATTAAATTAATTAATTACTCACATTCCGCGCGTTCCTTTAAATTGCTACATCATGAATAAATTGTTAGTAACTTCAATTAAAATATAAATAAAAAGGAAATTAAATTAAATTAAATTAAATTAGAGTTGATTTGGTACAAACCCTCAGTTAATTCTACCTATCACGCCTTGGTTAAAGTATAAAACTTCAGGTATTGTATGGACTCCTTAGAATGCTTAAAGGAAGAAATAGTGAAAGAATGGGGAGGCTAGTGTTTAGGCTAAAGAGGGAGAAGAGAATAATTTGATGATCAAGCTTGTTGATGATTGAAAAAGGGGAGATATGACCTCTATTTATAGAGAAAAAATAAGGTCGAAGAATCAAGAAAAGATAAGAATTCGAATCGGATAAAACTCTTGCGATAGACACCAGTTTTTGCGGTTTTTATTTTTATCATATCTTTTGATCCAGAAATCGGAATAAGATGAATAAGATATCGTTAGAAAGCTCTTGAAGTCTACTTTCTAACCCAATTAGAATCAAATTAAAATATTTTGTATAACAAAAGATATAGCCGAAATAGTGAGACGGTGTCAGTTTTGGATAGAGTTTGACATTTTATACATATCTTTTCCATTATAGCTCGGAATTGATATTATAATATATCATTGGAAATATAATTTCAAGGGCTATCCAAAAATATAAAATTTGGATAAAAAATATGAGGCACGAAAATAATATTTGTCTATCTTTGAACGTCTTTAAATTCGGATAGAAATAGGATTTTCAAAAAAAGGAGTTTTATTCAATTTCAAACTATTTAATCTTATCTTTTCAAAAAGGATAATTAAGATCTTTTAGAAACTTATAGAAGCTTCCAATTAATCCTAATTGGTTTAGGAATGGGATTAAATAATTTGGACCCTCCACATGATCATTGGGTCGTAGGTAAGGTGGGCTTAGGTTCGGTTTGGGCTCAGTTTAATATTTTGGCTGCAAATTCTTGGCTGCATTCTAGTGCAGCCAAGCTAGCTGCAACACCATTAAATGTGAACATATAGTACGTTAAAATGAACATACGTTTTTTTTCTTCCTTATATCTTAATTCTCTTTCTTCTTCTTCCTTAGCTCTATTATTTTTCTCTTTCTTCAGTTTTCTTCTCAATTTAACATTTTCTCTCTCCTCTTTACCTCATTTCCCTTCAATCTTTAAAGTTTTCTTCTTCTTTATATAAATTTTTGAGTTACTAATTTGTGTTTTGATGGGTATACTTCATTCTTTCTAAATCTATGAGTTTTAGATTCAATCATTTGGCTTTATCAAAGAGGAAAGAAAAAAAATGGAGGAGAGAGAACGTTGAAGGTCAAAGAAAACAATGGAGGTTAGATTTTATCAATTTGTAATTGTATTTTGTATGATTTCGTTGACCATGCATGATGATTTATTGTTTGATTGTTTGAAATTATTATGAGTTTGTGATGAATATCAATTAAATTGCTTAATTGTTAATGAATATCAATTGTATTGCTTAATTTGTAGTTATTTTCTCTCCCCTCTCTCTCTTTCTCTCTCTCTCTCTCTCTTTTTCTTTTGATTTTTTTCTTTTGATTTCTAATCATGTTACAAATCAATAATTAATTTCTTTATGATAAATCAAGATTAGATTTAAGGTGTATATTCAATTTTTTAGAGTTTCAATAATTACAATCGATCTTGAATCTAATTTCTGTAAAAAAAAAAATTAAAAAAAAATTAACACGTAGGAAGTTAAAAATGAACAACTTTTACAAAATGAGCATTTAGTACAACAAAAATGAATATTAAATTCATAAAAAATGAACATATTTCAACAATTTATTTTATCATTATTTTTCATTAATAATTATATACCATGAATTTGAACCTTTATGAAAATCATGTTCATTTTAATATCCTAAATGTTCATAACTTTTTGTTACATGTTCATTTTATAAGTGTTTATTTTTTAATACTAAATGTTCATTTTTATTAAGTTGAAAGTAAAATATAATATGTTGAAAGTTAAATTATCTGAACATTTAGTGTTGAAATTCTGAACAATTTATTATGAATATATATGTTTTCGTTATTCATTATGAACATATCTGTTATTGATTATGAACACATATGACATATAGAGTGATAATTATTTATATTTTTAATTTATGTATTGATGATTATATATTATGAACATTCTAAATAGTTATTATGAACATATGTTGTGATGGTTATGAATTTTGATTATTTGTTATATTTTAGTGAGTACAGATTAATTGTATTTGTAGAAGACAAAGACTCTGAATTAGTGAAGAAACAAGTAAGAAGTGATGAAGAAGTATATGATATTACAACGAATTTGCCTTTAAGTTGGAGAATTTCTGATGTATATGATCCCAATCTTATGGTTGTATGATAAATGTTCATTTCTAATATATTAAATGTTCATTTCTTTTTTTTTTTTTTTTTTTTTTTTTACATGTTCACTTTTTATTACTAAATGTTCATTTTTTTACGTGTTCATTTTTATTACTGAATATTCTTTTTTTTTTTTTTATGTGTTCATTTTTCTAACTAAATGTTCATTTTTAAGGTCGTGGTCTAGCAAATTTATGATTATATGATAATCAGATTCATTTTTAATAAATGATCATTTCCTTATAACATATAAACTTTTTAGTATTAAATGTTCATTTTTTTATGTGTTCATTTTTTGTTATTAAATATTCATTTTTTTTTCATGTTCATATTTTTTAACTAAATGTTCATTTTTTATTTGGGCCGCGCGTTTTGGGCCTCACTTGTTGTAGCTATCTTGGCTGCACTAGAGTGCAGCCAAGACCAATTGTATTTTGGCCATAACTTATTCGTTATAACTCGGATTTGGGCTTATAATATATCGTTGGAAAGCTCTTTTCAAACCCCATCCAACTATTCAATCACTAGACCCAGATTATTGACCAAAATAAACTGAAATAAACGTTTTTATAAAAAGGACACGAAATGAATGATTTTAAAGGACACGAAATGAATTATTTTGGGTTTAAAGGCACGAAAAGAGAAAAATAAGTTATGGTTTGGGGAAATGGGCTAATAATTGGGTTGGTTTATGAAATGGAAATATGGATTTAAGCACTCCAAAAATTAAATACTCAACCCGACCAATAATGGCGGTGAAAGGTTGTTCATCATCGGGTTTGGTTTTGGGGAGACATTTTTAGGTGTCTACACTCGGCAACGGCGCCAAATTTTGACAAGCTAAAGTCGTATCACCTTATCAAAAATAATTCCTAAGTCCACTAACTATGCAGATAGGGAAGAAGGGTCAAACCACAGGGAAACAAGTCAATTTATTCCTAATCAACCAAGAGTAATCTAAATTATTAAGTGACCAATTTGTTGTTATTTAAAGGAATTATACTACGAATAATAAAAGTATGGAGAAATAAAAGTAGGGGAAATCAATGAATAAAAGACTTAGGGCATAGAATCACCAATAAATAATATTCCAGGGTAAAACATAATAATCAATGCATCAATGCATCAATTAATCAGATCATAAAGGGCTTTCGCTACGTATTACAACCACAGAGTTAATTTACCGGCATTAAATCTCATCTCTCGAATCTCGACTAAACCATTTATAAATTAGTCCGCCTATTGAAACTAAGCCTAAACATCAATTCTCATATCTCGAATCTCAAATCAATATTGCTAAACTCATACAATTAAACCAGGCCTAATCTAATTGTACAACATTAAATCAATCAAAAGGAAATTAATCAAGCATTATTGACAATTAACAATAATAAATCATCCCTTCATATTATTCATGGATCCCCATGAACCTTAAAAATAAACTACTCGTGCATAATTAAAACTAAACTAATCAAAGCAATAAAAGAAACCATGATTTAAAGCTCATATGTCCATTTTATATAGTATTTTACCCTCATCTCTTGGTCATAATTAGTAGTGTTTTTGGCTCTTTATAGCCACTTTTTTTACTAATTGGTGTTTTCTAGTGTTTTCGTAGTTTTGGTTGACTTTTTTAGGGATTTGCACTTTTGGAGCATTTTTCTCGAGATATTATGGAGTGACTACGAACATTGGAGGAGCACGGCCAGTTTTTATAGCCCAGGGCCGGTTAGAGTCATCAAAGCGGTGATTAAGAGCTTAGCATTTGAGATTCTGAGGTATTTGGACCGAGTAATCAAGACCCGAAGAGGAAATCCGGATTGGGCCGAAGAATCGGAGCCCAATCGAAGTCCATAGCTTGCCCAAGTGTCCGGGCCTGGCCAAGTAGGCTCCCGCTCGAAGGCGCGCCCGGCAGGGAAGAGTAGTTCGCGCCCAGCCAGCTTATAGTGGAGAAAAGGCGGGCCCGATCAGGCGGCCCTTCGCCCGATCGGGCGCGAGGTTTTTTAGTAGCTAATTCCGGCGATTTATTTTAGTTTCAATTAGGAGTAATTGTTTTAGATATAAATACGATTTTAATCCTTTCGATTAGCACCTCTTCTCTTAGACTTTCTCTCTCTACTTAGTTTCAGATTAGTTTCTCTCTCTACAACTTTTGTTCTCTACTTTGTTCTTAATTCAACTCCTTAATTCTGATTACTTTGGTAACGATTTCTTCTACTTTAATCTTAGTTATTTACTTTATTTCTTTTATCATGTCTCCTTTAATTGCTTTGTTTAGTTTATATTTAATTATGTCTGAGTAGTTTTCTTTCTAGGGTTTATAGGGATCCATAAATAATATGAAAGTGTAATTTATTGTTGTTGATTGTCAATGCTAGATTAATTTCCTATTGATTGATTTAATGCTCTGTGACTAGATTAGGCCTGATTTTTTATGCATGAGTTTGACAATATTGATTCGACATTCGAGAGATGAGAATTGATGTTTAGGTCTAGTTTCAATAGGCAGGTTAATTTATAAATGGTTAAGTCGAGATTCGAGAGATGAGATTTAATACCGGTAGATTAATTCTGTGATTGTAATACGTAGCGAAAGTCCTTTATGATCTGATTAATTGATGCATTGATGATTGATTATTATGTTTTACCCTGGAATGTTATTTATTGGTGAACCTGTGCCCTAGGTCCTTTATTAATTGATTTTCTCTATTCTTATTCTTCTCTACTTTTACTCTCCGTAGTTTAGTTTCCTTTCACCATAATATTATTTTGTTACTTAATAATTTAGATTGCTTTAATTAATTAGGAATAGAAAGACCAGTTTCCCCGTAGATTCGACCCTACTTCCCTATCTGCATTAGTTAGAGAATTTAGGAATTACTTTTGATTGGGTGATACAACTTTAGCCTGTCAAAAGCAATATTAATAAAGCAAGTATTAAAATTAAGAATAGCAAAATTAAAGTAAAACAATACGAAGGAGTTATTAAAGAAAAGTAGGACCAACAGTAATTATCAAAAGCTACAGAGTTATTTTGGTGTAGCAGGGCACACGGTGTGGCCTGCTGCCAAGTCAGTAAAATAACGGATTCAGACGCGTGCATAACGGGGTTAATATTCACGCGCATAACGGGATTACTAGTTTTGTCAGGGTTACTTGTATTTTTTTGGGGTTACTTGTATTTTTTTTTTCAGTTTTTTTTTTCAGGGGCTACTTGTATCAATTACTTATTCAGGGGTTACTTGTATTTTCAGGGGTTACTTGTATTTTTTTTCAGAGTTATTGTATTTTTTTTTAGGGGTTACTTGTATTTTTTTTTCCGGGGGTTACTAGTATGGGTTATTTCAAGGGTTACTTGTATAAGTTACTAATTCAAGGGTTACTTGTATGAGTTACTTATTCAGGGGTTACTTGTATGAGTTACTTATTCAATGGTTACTTGTTACTTATTCAAGGGTTACTTGTAGGCTCCATACCAAACCAGTAACACCCTACAAGTAATCTTTGACCAAAACCAGTAACACCCTACAAGTAACCCTTGACCAAACCAGTAACACCCTTCAAGTAACCCTTTACCAAAACCAGTAACATCGTACAAGTAACCCCTGGCCAAACCAATAACACCCTACATGTAACCCTTGACCAAACAAGTAACACCCTACATGTAACCCCCGACCAAACCAGTAACACTCTACAATTTTTGATGTAGAATGTTCGATCTAAGATTCCACGAAGAAAACGAGCTCAAATTTCTTTGGTTCTCATCGATTTCACTACTTCAACTGTTGTTGATGATCTTAAGCATAATTAATCACAATTTTTCACAACAATTTGACACCCAATTTCCACAATTTCGGGCTTTAATTGCAGCAATTTGGCAAAGAGGAGAGAGAAAATGAGTGGAGTAGAGATATGGTCGTTGGTGATGTGTGGTTTGGCTTGAAAAAGAAGCTAAGAAAAGAGGAAAGAGAAAATGGGTGGAGTAGAAAAATAGTTGTTGGTGATGTGTTGTTTGGCTTGAAAAAAAAGCTAAGAAAAGAGGAGAGAGTAGAGTTGTGGTATTTAAAAATAATAATAATTATAATTGTGGCTAACATACAAAAATTTGTGCAAAATCTAAAGCAACTAATAAAAACAAAAGTCAACGTCAACTAAATTAGTTATCTAAACTAATAAAAGTTGGAAACTAACTACGGATGAACCAAACTAAAAGTCTAAAACTAAAACAAAGAGAAGATTAATGAAAAGCTGATTTCCTACTACCATTCTACGCAAGAATCAAGAAAGCTGATTATAAAACTAAAACTAAACTAACAAAACTAATAAGCTCCGAGTAGTGATAGATCACTACTAGGTATGGGCTCGTTGGGCCCATACTAGGGGTAAAAATGTAATTTCACGTAAAACTTATTCATGTTGTAAAAATGTAGTCTCTCTCCTCTCAATAACAATATATAAATTATGAATAACAGTATAAAAATCAAGAATAACAGTATACAAACCAATAATAACAGTATAGAAATTAATAATAACTGAGCACCGACAAAAAACTACCGGCGTCAATTTCGACCGAACTCAGCGATTTCCAGCATAAAACTCACCGTTTTTAATGGCTAGAGCCATAAGTTTGTGTCTCTTGTTTTTGGGTTACGTTTTTTTGGGTGGTTTCCAGTGATTTTTAATGGAGGTAATTGTATGTTTTTGGATTTCGACCAAGGTAGTAGCTGGTGGGGTGGGCGTCTTGTTGTCAGATTGGTTGTAATATTGTGTATATGATAACGGGAGGAACTTCCCTTATGAAAGTTTACAATATTCTAGTACCAAATGGAACCCCAATTAAGCGTACCTACTTTATCATGTTATACGCTTTAATTCAATTTTTCCTATCCAACTTACCAAATTTTAATTCAATCACCGGAATTTCCTTCATTGCGGCTATTATGTCTCTTAGGTGAGTTTTCACATCTTTTAATTGCATTGATTCTGACTTGAGTTTTTTATTTGTCATTATTGTAAATTTTGAGTTTTGAAATTTTAACACCATACTATTAATGGATTGGAACTTGAGTTTTAGTTTTTTTTTTTTTTTTTTTTTTTTTTGGAACGGGATTTTGAGTTTTGAAATTCTCATTAGCATGTTTTTTTAAAGAAAATTGTCGACAGTTTATTTATTTATTTAATGATTTTGTAATTTTGGAAATACGTATACATATAAGTAAATTTAACTTTAACCAAATATTAATGGATTTCAATTTATCAATTGAATTTTATATGTTTTACTCCAGAATTTTAAATTTATAGCTAGTTAAAATGTCTATGTTATTTTAAGAGAGAGTAGATCTTTTAATTTGTTAAAGATTATTTAAAATATTTTGTGTTGGATATTGACTAAATATTTTTCATTAAATCTAGCTATTCTGCCATCGCTTGGATAGCTTCATCTATAAAAGGAGTGCAATTGGATACAAGTTATTCGAGTAGGTATAGCACTAATGCAGCTCAAATCTTTGGATTTCTGAGCGGGTTGGGAACAATTGCATTTGCCTTTTCTGGACATAATGTAGTATTGGAGATTCAAGCTACGCTTCCTTCTACTCCAGAAAAACCTTCCAAATTATCCATGTGGAAAGGCTCATTAGCTGCCTACATAATGGTGATGCTATGTTATTTTCCGGTAGCCTTTGTTGGCTATCTTGTATTTGGAAGAGTGGTGGAAGACAACATTATGATATCACTCGATAAACCTGATTGGCTCATTGTTATTGCCAATATCTTTGTTGTTCTACACGTCATTGGGAGTTATCAGGTATTTTGAAATATAAATTACTTTACTATAATTTTTTCAAATCTTTCATTAAAAAAAAACCTAATAAATTTCGGTTATTAGGTTTACGCAATGCCAATGTTCGACATGCTCGAATCTTTTATAGCGCAAAAAATGCAACGCAAATTAAGTAACATGCTTCGCCTAGTAACCCGTTCTATCTATGTCGGTAAGTTGTTTTTGTTTTTTTATTTTCTTTTCATATATTCATTTTATCAAGTAGGTAATGCTTGTAAAAATAAAAAATAAAATACAAATGAAAACCACCAAATAATCATAAATCATATTCATTTTAAGAAAAATTAACTTTTATATTAATTGTCAATTTTTAAGATGGAATACTTTTACATTGTAATTCATTGTAATACAATAACAATAATAAAATTATTATATGATACCTTTTGCAGGAATTACTATGTTTGTGGGAATAGCATTTCCATTTTTTGGTTCTCTTCTTAGCGTTCTAGGTGGAATTGCATTTGCACCCACTTCTTACTATGTAAGTTTATATTTTCAAATCTTTCATAATTTTCATATATTGTTTTTTTTTTTTTTTTTTTTAATGTGTCTGATATTATATTTTACTAATACATTGTATATGTTTTACAGTTACCTTGCATAATGTGGTTGATAATTTGCAAACCTAAAAGATATAGCTTATCTTGGTTTTGCAACTGGGTAAGTTTTTAACTTCAAATTTCATTAAATTTTTTTTTTTCCCTTTATGTTCCTATTTTTATACAAGTACTTATTCTAATATTTTTTTTTTTTTTTTTTTTTACCTTGCAGTTCTGTATTATATTTTGGCGCATCACTGACGATCTTAGCCCCCATTGGAGCTATAAGAGATATCATAATGCAAGCTGGATCGTATAAATTTTTTTCTTGATCAATGTTAGATTTTAGTTAGGGATAATAGGACATTAAAAAATTTCAATCCCACCGATTTTTTTAGGGGATTATCTACTTCGTATATTTAGGAAATAATGATACACTACTTTATTTTCTAATATGTGTATTGTGTTCGATAAACAATGAATGATAATTTTTTCCAGAATTTTTTATTCACCATTTTTTTATTTACTTTTTTCCATAAATTATTTATTCACAATCAAATAATTTTGTTTTAATTAGAGTGTGGAATATATAGCTCAAGTGGTTAGAGCTTCCTTCCAATTCTAGGAGGTCCTAGATCAATTCTCACCCCCGCCCTTGTGGCTCTCTAAACACCAAAAAAAAAATATTATTTTAATTATGTCTCTATTATAATAATTTTGTATTTAATCTTTAAAAATAGTTGAATTTAAAGCACCTTTTTTATAGTTCACAAATTATCAAACAAATAAATCCCGCTATCCAAATTTGTGTTATTTAACCATACTAAAAATGTGTTTAAAGACAAGTTAAATTTTTATTACGGACAAAAGCAGTACTATTTTTTTTTTAAATGGACAAAAGCAGTACTATACTATAGTAACAACATTCTAAATATGGAGTACTTAGATTTATTCAGCTTAGATAACCTTGTGTTTTTTATAAAAAATTATTTTTATATACTTCGTAATAATCAAAAAATTGTTTCGACCTCAGATTGTTACATGAAGGAAACTCCAAACAAAATATTAGTTAGAAGACACCTCAATAAACGTGTCTTAAAAACAGAAAACTTTAAGGAAGTTAATTAATAAACACACGTCTTAGCAATGGCTAAAATCCATATATATAAACTCAAAAATAGATTAAAATTTTCATAAAAAAAAAATGTTGTGACATTTGAAACAAAGAAGTAGATGCAGCAAGAATTAAGGATCTATAATATTAACATAAACAACATCAATAATGGTGGTTAATGATAGGGAAAACGCAGAACATGATAATAATATCAACGATTGGCTTCCGATAACGTCGAATCGGACGGCAAAATGGTGGTATTCCGCTATCCACAATATTACTTGTATGGTTGGCGCTGGTATCCTAGGACTTCCTTATGCCATGTCTCAACTTGGATGGTACGTTTTTCGTTTCCAATCACCATTTTATATTGTTCGGTTGCTAGGTAATTCACATTTGCATGTATATAAATCTAGCTTCAATTCATTTATGCTTTGAAAAATCACCTTTCAATTATATGATCACATTTGTTTATTGGGATCGTCATAATTTCACAAGTTTCTTTTACCAATCATATTATTATTATTAGTGATTCTAAGTTTTTTACGGGTGGTTTTAAATAAACAAATTTAAAAGAGTAAGCAAATTAATTTTAGGTGATTTTAGTGGTGGTTATTTACAATTGTTCTTAAAACTAATCTAATGATCAAATAGACAATTAATTAATTAAAAGTATACCATGATTAATTCTTACAAGAAGACGAAATTGTTATTTTTGCATATGTATTGCTCTAAAGATTTGAGTTGTTTGTCCTACAACTCATGATCAGGCGATCTAAAGTGGTGGATCATCTCATGTTCCCCTAGTGGCCTGGTGCGATCTGTAAGTCCAAAAATTAGAATGCATACATGTTTATATTTCGTTACACTTTTAACTTTGTGAAAGGGAAAATTTGCTTTTTTCTTTTAAAATATTTTTAGAAAAAAAAATAAATAAATAAACCTAGTAAATTAATCATCCTATTTTTGTTTTTGCCTTACACTGCACCTAAGCTTTTGAAAATCGAAATTTTAGAATTAATTAAGATGGCATGATAATAAGACACCTGAATTTTTAATTTAATGATCTTATTAGGGAAATATGATGATCGACGAACAAAACATGGATAATTATTGTTATGTGTTTCAGGGGTCCGGGTGTGACAATATTAGTATTGTCATGGATGGTAACGTTATATACATTATGGCAAATGGTGGAAATGCATGAAATAGTACCGGGGAAAAGGTTTGATAGGTATCATGAGTTAGGACAATACGCATTCGGAGATAGGGTGGGGCTTTGGCTTGTGGTGCCTCAACAAGTGATTGTTCAAGCAGGTTGTGACGTCATCTACATGGTAACAGCAGGAAGATCACTCATGAAGTTCTACAACATCAGTTGTCCTGACTGCAAACCCATCAAGCTCACATACTTTATCATGATGTTTGCTGTCGTTCAATTCTTCTTGTCTAACCTACCTAACTTCAACTCCATCGCTGGTGTTTCCTTTGCTGCTGCTATTATGTCCCTCAGGTAGATTGTTTATTCATGTTATTTATGGAATTAAGGGTTTAATGATGACATTTATAGGCTCATGGTAAAAATATAATAATAATAATAATAATAATAATAATAATAATAATAATAATAATAATAATAATAATAATAATAATAATAAATTATTAGAGGCCTAATTTGTACTCTCTCTCAAAATAATTGACATGTTTTAGCCAAGAACTCATGTCCATGAATAACTTTGAACATTACTAAATGGAAATTACAG
This sequence comes from Chenopodium album, assembly GCF_948465745.1. Taxonomy (NCBI): domain Eukaryota; kingdom Viridiplantae; phylum Streptophyta; class Magnoliopsida; order Caryophyllales; family Amaranthaceae; genus Chenopodium; species Chenopodium album. Next base: position 65,882,227 of record NC_137835.1, read on the forward strand.
TACTAAAATTTATAAAAAGTTGATATTATGAATTATATTTTATTACTAGCTATTTATTATTTAACAAAAAATAAAATAATATTTGAGGTTAAGTTTAGTTTAGTATGCATTGGTACGGTGTTAGGGACTTAGGGTGACAATGGTGTATAAAAATATGGTCTAAATTAAAAAATGAATAGCTCAAAAGGTTAAACAAGCCAATTTTTTTTATTACGTGAGTACTGTACTATTTAATTTTCAAGGATTCATTGCAATAGGTGGATTTTGATATTTCAATAATCAATAAGATGGTGCAATTTAATTATTATTACAATATCTAATTACTTTTTTGAAAATTGTAACTTGGAAATTTTGGATATGCTGATTATATTATTGGGAACTATAATGTAAAATTGTAAATGAAGCTTTATTCACCCTTAAAAGAAGACCTGCTTTTTTACCTTATTAGGGCCCTTAGGGGTCATGTACGATACAAATTCTTAAATGGACCTGGTTCACACTAATTTATTATGGACCATCAACATTAGAGACAATAGGATTGTTTTATTAATAAAATAAAAAGGTGACTATATTAAAATAAAGGTGATTATGTGAAATAAAAATTAGTGTGACATTATAAAAGCTATAAGAGGTTAATTTTTTAAATGAAATATTTAATATAATGGTTAATATGAATAATAAAGATCATTATATTAAAATTAGGTCACTATTCATCATAATGTCGTAATTTAAGTTCATCATAACATTAAAGGTCACACAAGTTTTTAAAAAGGTTACCCGTTAAAACTAAGGTTACTATATCAAAATTAGGGGTCACTATGTTGAATTTAATGTCAGTTACATGTGTATAAACCTTAGGTCCACAATAATATTATTGTGGACCAGGTCTACACTAGATTTTCTGCATATATGATGCACCCTAAACTTAATTTTTAATTTGTATGAACATGATTATTTCAGTTATTCGGCCATTGCTTGGGTAGCTTCGGCACTAAGAGGAGTACAACCAGACACGGATTATGGTAGCAGGTATCACTCGAGTGCAGGGAATATATTTGGTTTTTTAAGTGGATTAGGAACAGTAGCATTTGCATTTTCAGGACATAGTGTTGTTTTGGAGATTCAAGCAACTATCCCTTCAACTTCGGAGATTCCATCAAAATTACCGATGTGGAAAGGATCTCTTCTTGCTTATATAGTTGTGGCTCTATGTTATTTTCCAATTGCTTTTGTTGGTTACCTTGTGTTTGGTAACAAAGTTGAAGATAACATCCTCATCTCGCTTGAGAAGCCAGGTTGGCTTATCGCCTCTGCCAATATATTTGTTGTTATTCATGTAATCGGTAGTTATCAGGTACAAAATTCGAAACTATGGTTTTTATTGTTAGCATGTCTTATATTTGAGAATCATTTCATTCTTCTTACTATAGTTTACTCCTATTTGTAGGTATTTGCAATGCCAATATTTGACATGCTCGAGTCATTTCTTGTGTTGAAGATGAAGTGTAAACCTAGTAGCACACTTCGCATTCTAACTCGCTCTTCATTTGTTGGTATGTAGTATATTTATATCCACTTTCAAAATTTCCACCCAACATTGTTTCTTGGTAATAAAAATACACAATCATTTGTACAAGAGTACTTCTTGATCTTACAAAGAATGAAGGCCTTATAAATGATAATTGGATCAAGTTAATATTTTATTCATATTTTATTCATTGCTTAATTACTGACGAGATATCTAGAAATTTAATCATAAATATATACTTGTATTAGAAAACATGATTTAAAACACAAAATGTAGTTCTTTCACTACTATGTCCTACTAATTCATGACAAAATAAGTATATAAAACATTAGAGTTGTTGATAACAATTTTTGTACTCTTTCATGCAGCGGTAACCATGTTCATTGGGATAATATTTCCATTCTTTGGCTCGCTTCTAAGCGTCTTAGGAGGAATAGCCTTCGCACCCACTTCATATTATGTGAGTCTCTATCACTACACCATATACTAATGCTATCAAATTTGCGAAGTTGATCACACATTATCATTTTACTTGACTTGCAGCTTCCTTGTATTATATGGCTAATAATATGCAAACCCAAGAGATACAGTTTATCCTGGTTTTGTAATTGGGTTAGTTCTCAGCTCCAAGCTCTATCTTTATACAGTTACGGGGTATTTGTTTATATTTTCAATTGAGTCTTATAAACTTTATCATTTATTATTGCAGTTCTGCATCGTTTTCGGCGTGTCGTTGACAATATTATCTCCCATTGGAGCTGTAAGGGATATCATAGTTCAATTCAAAACCTATAGATTCTTCTCTTAAGCCTTAACCACTTCTCTGTTTGGATCCGGCTATTTTTTTTTAGCGGATTATCTTGTGGTTAATATGTAATGATGCACTAATGTTTAATTTGACGTAGTTATGTAGGAAAATTGGTTTATAGGCAACCTGATGTGTAACAGCGAATTCTTGTAGTACTAATTTAATCGCCTCTCCCCAAGGTTTCACATTACAAGGGGAGTTTTTCTTAATTGGTTTGTTATTATACCATGATCACTATGGCCTTTCATGTTCAAACGTTAGATTAACGCAAGTTTTGGTTGTAGTACGGAGTAGTAATGTCAAGATGTCAAAAACTGACACAACTCGATCCAATCCGAAGGTAATTCAATCCAGTTTTGACTTGTTTATGTAGGCACAATAATTTAACATGATTCAAATTCGAACTAGACTTATTCCGACCCGACTCAATCGAATTTGACTTAGTTACCCAAATTGACACCAACATATTTCTCTCTTTATCACTAGTAATCTTTACAAGAGCTTATAGTTTTGTACTCATTGAGCAATTTAATATAAAGTGTGGGTTAGGAAGGGTGAAGCGGGGCAGCCTCTTCATGTCCTTACTCCTTAGGGCTGCCTCAGAGAGTCAGAGCCCCTAAATTTGGGGTTTATGGACCCAATGATTTAATAATAATATGGTTTAAATGTTTAATCATATTTGAAACTTTCTTATATGGTACACAAATATTAACACCTAAGGTAGTAAGGTCATAACAAAACATAATAAATAATTGTATTAAAACAGAGGTGTTAAATCTAACCCGACCCAACTAAACTCGACTTGAATGTCTTAGACACAATAATTTAACGTGATAACTCAAACTCGAAATAAATTCGACCCAAATAGACCCAATTGAACTCGACCCAACTCGACCCGAATTAACACCTCATGCATGTTAAACCCGCGCAACGATTTAAACCAACTCTATCCATTAGCACCAACCTTACTCCATCTTCATGAGTGAAGCATTTCTTCTTCACTCTACTTCTGCACTAAAACATGCATATCCTTCAAACCTCTCAATTCCTCCCACTCTCTCTCCTCTCTAAAACCCCCTTTAAACCCTCAATTTCCAATCTCCAAAACCCTAATTTCTTCCCCAATTTCTCTCTTCTCTCTTCTTCTTCAACCTCTTCTCTTCTTCCCAAACCCCCAAATGCCTATGCTCCCGATGAAGTCCCAGTTGACGAGACATTCCTCGAGCAATTCGGGCCGAAAGACTCGGAAACCGAGGAAGAAGCCCGAAAGCGGAACTGGGTTGAGCGGGGTTGGGCGCCATGGGAGGAGATTCTCTCTCCTGAAGCCGATTTCGCCAGAAAATCACTCAATGAAGGGGAAGAAGTTGCATTGAAAGACCCTGAAACAATTGAGGCATTCAAGATGTTGAAACCCAGTTACAGGAAGAAGAAGATGGAGGAAATGGGGTTGACTGAGGATGACTATTTTGCTAAACAGTTTGATATTAAGGGTGAGATTTTGGAGCCTTTGAAGACTTACTGGGATGGCCCCTTGGTTGTTCGCCACGTTGCGCCTCGCGATTGGCCACCTCGGGGTTGGGAGGTTGATAGGAAGGAGCTGGAGTTTATTAGGGAAGGTCATAAGATGATGGCTGAAAGGGTTGATATCAAGGATTTGGATAATGTTATTAGGGAAAAAGAAGGGATGTCTATGGATAGGTATAAAATGTTTCTTAAGCAATACCAGGAGTGGGTTGAGTATAACAAGGATAGATTGGAAGAAGAGTCTTATGAGGTTGTTTTTCTCTCACTATCTCTTGTTTTTCTAGCAATAAATTGAGCATTATTGCCATGAATTTGTGTTTATTAATGTGTTACATTTGGCTTATGAGAACCCAAAATTATATTCTTTTTCAAGGCATTTGAATGATTCTGTAATTGGAATTTTGCTCCTTAGTTTTTAGATTATGATTGACCCAATTTAGATTATGTTGATATCATGCTAGAGTAGTGAAACATTAACAATTCTAAGGATAAGGTTGCGTGCTTCTATATCTACCACGCCAATTTGTAGATGAATTAGGGAGTGTTGTCGTAATGTGTTAGTTTTGTGTGGCATCTTTTGATGAAATTAGGTTAGATCTTTAGAAGTTGCCTATTGATTTATGCTGTTTAGGCTTCAGTTTGTGTAACGTGTTGTTTGGTTGGTATATTGTAATTGTTAATGCTATGGTTTTGCTATTGTTTGTGAGTTGTAACTAATATGAATGATTCACTCATTCATATTGCTCAAGTCTTGAAATTATCAATGTTTATGCAGCATGATCAAGATTATCACCCAGGAAGAAGGAAACGAGGAAAAGATTATGTGGAGGGAATGGTAGGTTGTTGTTTATTGACTAATTATAACTTATATGTTGTTACATGACATGTAGAGCCCTTGATTGATCATCAATTTCCATTTTTGCAGTATGAACTACCGTTCTATTATCCTGGACAAGTAAGTTATTCTGGACTCTCTTGAGTAGTTGGCTATAACTGTAGATGAAGCTTTCTAATTAGAAGTATGGCCTGCATTTCTTTACTGGTATCTGCTGGACCACCAATCTCTAGATTTTTACTGGTTTGAGTGAGATGCTCTCTGTCTCCTGATCAAATGTGGATGTTACATTCATCCATCCATCTCTAACTGGTTTTTTTTCTTGGCTAATTGATGACTGCCTGCAATTGCACTCACGTAACAGATCACACTTGACACTATTTCTTTGGATGCAGATCTGTTTTGGCCAGGTGACTACTTTACATCTATATCAAGGAGCATTTGTGGACATTGGAGGAGTGTATGAAGGGTAATCTATCCATCTTCTTGGTCTTCTTTCCTTCTTTCTATATTGCTTTTTACTCCCTTTTCTTAAATCTGAGATAGCATTGAAAAGAACACAATCCAACCTTTTTAGTTCATTTGTTTCTCTAGTTTTGTTGAAAAATGCAATTCCTCATGACGGTTCATGTTAGCCGACCCCAAATCATTCTGGGACTAATGTTTTGTTGTTGTTGTTGTATGTAGTCTACTGCATGATTGTCAATTCTTCCTTAAATAATTAAGCTTCTACCCTCGCTCCCTAGTTTACAAAACTGAATACCCCTATCTTCTTGTTTCATTTGCAATAAGATTTTTTTTCCTTGTGTGTATGATTAGTTTACTCGCCAATTAGAACTCTTTCAAATCTTTGGAATTTTTTTTCAGTTCCTTTGGGCCACTTTGTGAAAACTGAGAAACCTTTTTTTTTTTTTTTTTTTTTTTTTTTTTTTTTTTTTTTTTTTTTTTTTTTTTTTTTTTGTGTGTGTGTGTGTGTGTGTGTGTGTGTGTTGGCCATATGTAACTATTATCATAGTTTTAGTATCATCTTCTAATATTCCCTTTGCAATTTTATGCTTGGTATACATCATTGATTTATTAGTTAGGAGAATATAGTTGTTAATTGTCACTATTGTAGTATTGTCATCTCATTAAAACAATAACACAACCAAATCCTCAATCCCAAAGATGGTGTCGACGACATGAGCCAAGATTTTATTTTCAGAACTCACCAACCATGATCCTCTCCTTTTATTCCTTTCTGTCCAATGTTATACGCTTCTACAAACCCAACTTCTCCATGTCCTTAAACTCATTCCATCCAAGACATTATTGGTCTTCCCTTTCTTCTTATAAAGATCCCCTTGCCTCAACCCTCTACTATCCTTACTCCAATCTCCGCTTCTTCCAATCTCCACTTGAATACTTAACACAACACGATTGGTTCTCCCTATTCTTTATACTCGTTGACTTATTGTCATCTCATCATAATAGAGAAAAATATTGGTGCATTATGTATGAGATGGAAAAACAAAGAAATGCAACTATTTACCCATTATATTGGAGTTTTAAACAAGTAATATAGTTGTATTATAATTGTGCTTCAGTGTGAGAGAAATGTGTTTTTCCCCAATTTATTGTGGTTTGGGTAAAATCTGTTGATTAGTTGATACTTATTGTGCAACCGGAAAAATGATACATCTAGGAAGGATAAAAAAAAATCTGTTTTCTTATAATTGATAAAATTAACCTTCATCCCGGCTACTCGTTATCCTGGGCATAGTATGTCCAATGTGAATTGTTCCTACACATATTACATACTCAAGCAGCCTATCCAAACAAACAATTTTCTGATTTTACGCAGTATCATTCATAAATAACACTTTTCTTTATCTATATGATTTTTGTGGCTCTTACATCAGTTATATGAATATTGAAATTGCATGCACTATTCTTCATAATGTAAATTTTTATAACATGGAAATGAGAGGCGTGCAGAGGGAGGGCCAACAATCCTCCTGGGTCAAAGAAAAAAGAAAAACAGCACTGCAGTCATTGTACATATAAGAAAAGAATTCTTGGTTATAGGTAATCCCATCGGTAAGAAGCTACTCTCTCCCGCAAAATAAAATCACAAGACCCCAGATCTAAAAGATTCAATCACCTCTCCAGAAAACTCACCAACATGATACCAAAGGAAGCTGATTGCTCTATTATCTTCTCCTCCTTGAGCACAGTGCACTTATGTGTTATGCTGAAAGTCAGTAAGAAACCTTAGGTGCTGTAAATTGGCAGCAGGACATCCCCAATGGATAACCCCTGCCATTTCTAAGAACTGGTTCCATGGTTAACAACTGGCTTAGAGAAAGGGATTAACTAATTAGGTAAGGTAGAAACTCATAAAATAATCCAGATTAGAGAGAGGAAGGGTATATGCTAAACATAATTGAGAGTTTTCTGTTAGGTATTTTATGATTTGGGAGAGAGCAAGCCTCTCGAAAGCATATACCAAACTAATCTACTGCTGTTTTTTAGATATGATCCACCAATGTTCATCTTCTATTCTTCTTCACCTAATCTCTATATTTGGTCTTTGAATCTGTCTGAAGCTAAGTTGATTCTTAGCAAATACTTGCCTTTGTTAGTTATAGCACCTAACCTTTGTCTGAGAGTCTTCCCTACTAATATGCTTTTGTGCACCATCCGTTTCAGGTGGGTTCCTATTAAAAACAATGATTGGTACTGGATTCGCCAGCACATAAAAGTTGGTATGCATGTTATGGTTGAGATTTTGGTGAGTAATTCAAATATTTGTTTGTGCATTGCTTCTTTTTGTTTAACCCTCCTCTTTGAAGAACTGAGGACCCACACATTTTGACTTTTGAGCACTCCTATCAATATTGCCCCTCATTTTTTATAACAAGTTATAAGCTTGCCTTATTAACTTTGCTCTAAATTCATATGGAGTTGCAACAGAATTTTGAGATAGTTACAGGACTTGTGACATGAACTCATGAGCAGTCAAACTTGTATTTATCCATTCTATCCTCAACTTCATGCATCATAATTTATCCCGGTGTGTGTGTGTGCGCGCACGCGCACGTGGGTGTGGGACTATTATTTATCCATTCTATCCTCAACTTCATGCATCATAATTTATTCTGGGGTGTGTGTGTGTGTAGTCTGTGTGTGTTATATTCGCACTTGTGTGTTTGTGTTGTTCTGTAAGCAGCACCTGAACTTGAATCAAGAGACCCATTATCAAAGTCTTTTTCTAATTTCTGTTATAATACATCTGCTTATGATGCAAATTGGTCAGAGGTTCCTCATGTTCTGATGCTGTAAACTGTTGCGCTGTTTATGTTCCTTTCTAAATCTAAGGATACTAAATACTTCATAGAAATTTGCAAGGGAGATTAAAGACTTCAGATACATAAACAGATTGTCAATTAGTCTTCAAATTTGTATGTTTGCATGTTCCAGTGTGCTTTATCTTGCTAGTAACTGGACATATTAATGGCTTTGTGTCTGACATGTTACTTTGCATTTCAGGCTAAGAGAGATCCTTATCGGTATAGATTTCCTCTTGAATTACGTTTTGTCGACCCAAACATTGATCATCTTATGTAAGCAGTTCCCTTCCTCATTAATTTCCTCTAGTACTCTATTATTTTATTGGCAATTGCTTGTCAATAATTTGATGCTTGAATTCTCCTTACTCAAAACATTGGTCTCCATTTTGCAGCTTTCAAAGGTTTGAATATCCACCAATATTTCATCGTGATGATGATACAAATCTTGATGAATTACGAGTAAGTATATTACTTCTCTCCATAGCTTGCTGTGTTTTATATACCAAGAAACATTGATGCTTATTTGCAATGTTTGCTACTTTGCTCACAGTCTCACACTATACATTTGGCGTCTTGGCGATGTATCCTAACTCTTTGACCCATTGTTTCTCCAAGGCTTTTTACCCCCTTCCGTAGCTTATGTCAGTAGTAAAGAAGCCAAAAGTCTATGATTGCAGAGAGGTTGTTACAAACCTTACAGTTCAATCCTTGATCTGAAAAACTAAAGCAATGTCTGGCGAACTTTTCTCTAGCCGCAATCCAGCATAGACCTATATATATATATACAAGAGTCATTTTGAAGTTATTAATCGCTTTTGACTTGTCTATGAACCTATCCACTCTCTAGACTTTTCTTTGGCATCTAGGATATCGTCCCAATTACTAATTAATGACCAACCTAATTCCGGCTAGCAGTTATTAATCGTGAAGGGTACGTCTTCATTCCAATCTTAACCTTCGGCTTTGTTTTTCATTGGTTTTTCTATCAACCTCAATTCAGAAAATCCTCTCTCCATCTATGATCTCTTAGCTTTGGTAAAAATTATGTTTAATACCTTTAGTAAATTGTTATAAGAAAAGAAGTTGGATCCATTGTTCAAGTTGTTAATTCCCCTGCTGAAAGTTGGAGTTTGGTTTGATTTCAAATTTTAAATGGTCTAAAGCTGTTCTCAAACAAATCACATTTGCATGCGGTGATTTTAATAGATATAAGCGAGTAGGTGTTTAGGTGATTGTGTCTTATCTTATTTGAAAGTTTTTCCTGTTTGTACTCTAAATTGAAGCTGCTTTGTATTCAGCGTGATTGTAGAAGGCCTCCTGTTCCCAGAAAAGATCTAGGAATCAAAGTAGAAGAAGAGTCTCTTTTGTCTGATCATCCATATGTTGACAAGGTAAAAACAAGGTTGATGCTGATTTTCCAGACTCTTTCACTATCTTATGTTTACATCTTAAATATTTTAATCGTTATTCAATGAAAAGATAAACTTTGTATCTTGAAGAAACAGTACATAGCTTAGTCAGTTAGTTGTATAACTATTCTGTTTATAGGGAACAAACAACAGTCTATGCACTGATTTTGTTGAATTGAAGAGCCACTGCAAGTAGTGTGGAATGTAGATTAGATAATTTTGACATAAATCAGATACGTATCTAGAAAGAGAGAAATTTAGAAGAAAGTGAACCTCTTACATCACCATGCCCCCATTAATTGTCAAACCTGCTTGCAAGAATAAGTTCTTTAACCATTTACTTTTTCCATATCATGCAGCTGTGGCAGATTAATGTAGCTGAGCAGATGATCTTGGATGATATGGAGGCTAATCCTGACAAATATAAAGGGAAGAAACTGTCAGAACTGACTGATGAAGAAGAGTTTGATGAGCAAAATAGTGTGGAACACACAAAAGTTTATTATAAAAACTCACTGTTGCCAAAAACAATATTGGTAAGCATAATTTGTCTGCCAAATCACTAATTATAGTTTTGAGTTGGCGTGTTTGGCAGTACTACTACTGATGTTCTTCGTGTGGTTGACAGAAAACAAGTGTCAAGGAACTTGATTTGGAATCAGCTTTTGCTGAGCGTCAGGTTGATCACTTGCTCCTCTTTTTAGATGTTTCATTTTCTCTACCCCTCCGTTTTAAAAGGGAAGGGAAAAAAAAAACTAAAGAGAATGCGCAGAGGGAAAAGAAATTATTGGACTACTGAACAAATTGACATATTTTAGTTGCCTATGGTCATTGATAATCAGTTTATACCACCACTATGAATAAAAACATGATGTAGAAGACAGCAAGTTTTGGCACAGTTTTGTTACCTAATTACCAAGGAGATGTTATCATTTGTGTGCATTATCTTAGTGCTTTGCTTATACATGTTTTCCTTTTCTTCAGCTTCACAATAGACTTCAAAAGGAAGCAGAAGAAAGAGGGGAGAACTACAAAGTTCACAAACTAAGACGAAACTTAGAGATGGATGAGTATGATTTAATCCACTGGCGTCGTTCGTTTGAGGAAAGAGAAGCTCTTCTGCGAGATATAAGCTGGTATTTTCACTACTCTTAGGTGCATTAGACACAAACTTTTTTCTTATTTCGGGCCTTTGACCCATACCCTCCTCACCTGCATCCCAGAAAAGAACTGGGTAAGAGCAAACTGACTGTGGTAACAAAGACTAAAAGAATATAAAGCCTGGTGTTTCTTCAATTATTGGAATATAAAATTATGGACAATATGACAATTTGGATGCAGTCATCATACGAAGAAAGCCAACTTATACTAGGGTTTTGAGAAATGACATTAATGTAAATTATATTTAACAAACTAAGTGCTTTAAAGTTTTGTTCTGGTGTTGAACATGTCCTTAGATTGCTTAGTACTAAGACTCGAATTTATTGCAGTCGCCGAGCTCTTGGCCTACCACTTCAAGAACCAGGGAGATATGTAGATCCCAGTATTCTTGGCAAAGATCAATATGACCCTTCTCACCCCTTGTATCGCTATGACTATTGGGGAGAGCCAAAGAACTCAGAGAAGAGTAAACAGGAGCGGATGACAGATGCTCACAACAAATCTATTGTTGGAAAGGGGAATGTTTGGTATGAAATGTCTTATGAAGACGCAATTGAGGAAATGAAGCATAGGGAAGCCCAACCAAAGGACACTGCAGAGAGGCAGACAGACGAAGATTTAGGTTTAGATGATGATAGTGATGATGATTTTGACTACAGCATTCTAAGCGACTTGAGTGCTGAGTATGCTAGCCAACCTCATGTGAATGGGACAGAATCACCCAGCATATCAGATGAGGGTATGTTCGAAGATTAGTTTGCAACTTTGCAATGAGTCAGAAGAAAAATCTGTCAGTTGTACAGTAAATTTTTTATTAGGAAAGTAGGAAAAATTAGTTCACACTTCCAATAGTGTGAGAGCAATCTATAGTTGAGGGTATTGAGTATTTATATAAAATTTATTATGTGTTATAATGAGATGTCTATCTCTAAACTCAAGGATATGGGCTTTTGTACAGATCGAATAGAAATGAATTTTCTTGAGCGTGATTTTGGCTTATGTTTGCTTTGTAAGTGGATTGAAAATCAGATTAATTTTTTGCTCTTATCTCAGTTTTGCCATTATACATGTTTTTTCACCATAATTTGCCTAAATATAATTTGGAATGAAGGTGAGAAAATTTACTACTAATTAAAGGTTTTGTTTGGTTCACCTATCACCTAATATTCACTTTTTTTGAGCTCAGCAAAAATAAGTTCAAAGAAGTTTAGACAAGTTCTAAAAAAGGTTAGGGCTACTAGCCTATACCATCCATTAAACGAAACTACCATTAAACGAAACTAGTTGCACACCTCCCTGCTAATGGTAACCACTAAGACAACCACCCACTGCTGCTTCCATTGGCATAACATTACTTCAAGTCATATTGGTGATATTGCATAGGATCTGCAACAGGTTTGGGGAAAGCAATGTTAAAGATGATCAAGAATTTAGTCAGATTTGAAGAATATGCAACACACATTATGCATAAATTAATTCTTCGACAATCAAATTAAAACATGTTGAAACTACTTATATATAGAAGTATATGACAGATTACTCTTGGTTGGGAACAGGCCGAGAGTAAACAATGAATTTGCCCAGGGCAATCTGGCGTTGCCCAAGGAGAAAACACAGTTTCTTGATTAAAACAAGCAAGTTTGCTCTATCTGGGGGGACAGGGGGAGTCTTTCTGTGCAAAGAAATTGCGGTAACCAGTAAGGCCCCCAAGGCAGCAAAATAATCGTACAACACTCATTATGCATTTGTAAGTTATAGATAGCATAATAATACACATAATGCAAAACTCTAAAAACATCAGGGTTCATTTAATTCAACTGTTACAACACTGATAAATCTTAATAAAAAATGCTTTCAGCTGGCTGTCTACTCATGGAAAACATTTTCCAGAATTCTTTGACAGTTTTCTTCCAGTGGAAAGATTAATCACTTTCAAGGAATATTAGAATTCATTTCACAACGTTCTCAATTGAAACAACATAACCTAGAGGAAAACTATGTTTTTGAAGGGAAAATTTTAGGAACATGAATCTGGATTAATCTTGCACATGCCTGCTTCCAAGGCAAACCAATAAAATCTGATATTGATTAATCTTTCTGTCAAGGTTACCAGCTATAGAGCCATAGAGTGATAGGAAAAACTGACAAGAGTTCTAGTTTCCTTCCATATCTGATATCTCAGTCTCTATTCAATATCCACAATCCAGGCCGTAAATCCAAATGAATACTAGCTAATCTGATACCAGTGAACCTCTTACATCACCATGCCCCCGTCAATTGTCAAAACCTGCACTCAAGATATTGAATCAATATGTTCGCAATAACTGAACATATCAAATGCGAAATTACAAAGTAGCGGCAATACCTGTCCAGTGATATAACTCGCCGCAGGGTTAAGTGCCAAAAATTCCACTAGTCCAGCAACTTCCTCGGGTTGACCATATCGTCCTATAAATATTTTCCAAGACATTAGAATCACCTTTGTATTATATACTGTAATTTTTTAAAGTATAAATAGTTAAACCACCCTTCTTAAAAAAAATCCAGCTACTCATGACTTACCAAGGGGGATATTCTCCAGAATCTTCTTCTCAATGTCATCTCCAAGCTTGGCTGTCATATCAGAGGCAATGAATCCTGGGGCAATAGCATTAACCTATAGAACATTGCCAGTCAGTTACAGTGAATAAGAACACTAAAGACATATAAAAATCTGGTCCGAGCTATAGTTGTACAGTGATACTTAAAACACATATACCTTAAGCCCTGGGTGTTTGGTTCACTTTAAATAAAATTTCAGAACTGCCCTTGTACATTTTATTGCTCCCTCCTCCCCTCTCTCCTCCCAACTTCTCCATTTTTGGTGCTAACAGTCACACACACAACCAATTCTCTTCCTCCTACCTACTTTCCCCTCTTTACTCCTTCCACTGGGCAACTTCAATATGAAGGAATGCCAACGAGATCCCCAAATGCTAGCGCCTAGCATTCTAGAAGTGCTAATCAGATCAAATCAATACTTAAATCTGGAGCACTTTATCACCACATGTTTGTAGTGTTGTTAAACTTCACAACATACAGTAAACCCCTAATTTGATTGCAATGGCAGTGGAGAAAAAGGGAGGGAGGAGAGGGGGCCGCAACAGTGAAGGAGGGAGATGATGGTAAGATAACAATGAGTGGTAGGCGGTAGCCGCAATAATGGTATTGATTTAATTCTGGACAATAAATCTGACTCCATGGGCTTAGGTTTAAGGTCCCCCCCCCCCCCCCCCCCCCCCCCTCTCCTCCCAAAATATTAGATACTGTTACTCAAAACCAGTGAGCCAAATGCCCAGTTACCACAATACTCAATATAATGATATCTATATGACATTAACAGTGATAATGATGATGTCAAAGGGAGAGAATAAAAAAAGGGGGGGGGGGGGGGGGGGGGGGGTGGAACTATGTCCCGTAATTCTCTTACTGCATATATACTTTGAGCTTATATGATGATTAAGAATTTAAATACTTGCATTAATATTCCTGCTGGCATACTCCTTCGCTACAGATTTTGTGAAACCAATAACACCGGCTTTTGCAGCACTATAGTTTGCCTGCCCATAAGACCAACCACTGAAGCTACATTTATGATTCTCCCCTGTATATATAGTCAAATAACATCCAGAAGTAAATGAGTCACGGAAAATTCAAAAAAAGCAAAAATCATATAAGCATCATTTGATTAACATCATATTAATACTTCTTAGTTTCAGGTTATTCAATTTTCAACATGCTTAATCTTCACCATGAAAAGCAAGATTTACAAATACCTTTCTCTTCTTCATCATAACTTTTGAAGCAGCCTGCAACAAGGAAACAACTCCTTATACTTACAAACTTAATAATCAATAGACCACACACCGCAAAGTATAGATGATTGCACAAACCTGAGTGCAAAGAAAAACCCCTGTGAGATTTAAATCAATGACGTCTTGCCACTGTGATTTTTTCATTCTCATCAACAAGCCATCTCGTGTAATACCTAAACAGCATGGAACATTATGGTTGTGAAATTCTCGCTGAGAAAAAAACTTAAAGTCTATAGCAGATGAGATCTATCAACTCATAATATTCAGGAGAACAAATTAGGGTCATAGAGATAAATGATTTAACCTGCATTATTCACCAATACATCAACAGTTCCCCATGCATCTACAGCCTGCAAATGCAATTTAGATAAGGTCCATCAATAAATTTCCTCTGATGGTTAAATAGAAATATTCAGATAGAAATTGTGCTTGGAGAATTATTGAAGTTTATTACAGAGCAAGGAAGCTCACAGTCTTTATCATTGATTCTACATCTTCTTCTTTTGATACATCACCCCCAAATGTAAGAGCTTGACCTCCACATGACTCAATCTGAGAGCATATTAAAACAAAAAAAAATTCATAAAACTAAAAGAAAAGGAAGAGATCTGAAATAAAATAATAAAATGTGCATTTATATCACCAAAGCTTCAACAACAGGAACAATGTTGCTTTTATGCCAATTACTGCTCTTTATTACTCAAACTTCAGAAACAATACCGTTCAACAGCATTAAGAGAAGAGTTTGTTTTTTAATGACCGGAACTAGCTCACTGACACTATATGTACTTTTTCTGTTCACTGATTATTGCAGCATTTACATTTTAAGGAAATTTCACAAATATTGCACCATACCCAATTTTAGGAAAACAAATATCTCCTACACGTGTTGCTTTAGTTACTGAATTCAATTACAAAGGCAAATTAATGATTTTGCCTCTCTCTCCTTCCGTTCCCAATACCTAAAATCTGGTATGGTGCAATATTCTGGGAGCAGATGAAGTATTATAGTAAAACTCAAACCAATAACCAACAAATAAGAAAACGAGAAAATGGTCTCAGAGAAAGATTATTAACTAAGAGAACTTGATTCGCAAAACATTCATCTCTGATATTATATTTATGCAAACGTATTTCATAATATATTAATATTGAGCAAGGGTTTCTGACTTCCAGGTCATCACAATGGTATTTTAACATAACAGCCTAAAACTGTATCCAAGTGAAATCAACAACAATCTAGATAGCTAGACCATTAGGTCTCGTAACTCTCAGAAAGTTACTTACAAACTCATATAATCCTAGTGACATAGGAACACAACGGAGACTCATACAGCCCTTAGACAAACAAAAGCAAATGGTCAAGGACCTATGAGTACAGAAAAATTAATGATGACATGGAACAAATGCACTAACAGCAAAAGATATTTTAGTGAGAAATGAAGCAACAATGATTTAAAATCTAAATTCTGAGTTCACAAGTCCAAAAAAATTTAATAGACAAATATTGACCTCTTTAGATACTTCTTCCGCCTCCTTTGATGACCTCGCATAGTTTACAAGGACCTGTAGCATACATCCAATTCAAGTTTAATAAACAATATGCAGATGTCATGCTTTGATTGATATGAAACCCAGTTTAGTGAAAACCCTCCAGCAATCTCAGAAGGAAAAAAAAAAAGTTACATTGTCTTGATATATTTTGCAATCTCATTATTTCTCTTTTACCACAACATCAAATTTGCCCAACTTTAAGTAAATTTCATTTCAAAATCCAAAACTTTCACACTCAAATGGTTAGGACTCGTAGGGGCTGATTTAAAGGTTATATTTAATTCAATATTAGCATTTCTCCTTACTACTTTCAAGCCTTTTTCAGTTAGGGTAAAGATTATCAACTCAGACAATTTACAGAATGAGGAAGAAACAAAATCAAGTTCCGTAGGAGCTTCAATTTGAGATTAGCTACACTAAATTACCCAATATGTGTTAGCTACAAACCTTACAGCCAGCCTTTCCCAACGTTAATGCAATAGCTCTCCCAATTCCTCTAGAAGCTCCAGTGACAACAACAACAGGGGATTCAACTTGTTGCACCGCATCGACAGCAGCTTGTTCAGCAGTTGCAACCTGGGCTTTAATACCTGAGTATAAGTTTAATGAAAACATCAGCATAACATCAGCACCCCTGGGCCCATCGCGGAAGATTAGTCCAGTGTTGTATTGTCCATGATATTAAAAGAAATATCTATGGAAGAAAAAAAAAGAGAGTGCAATGACTACAGTCCATGCTTAAAGCAAACACTGACAATAAAACTAATGCAAACTAGACAATGTTTAGCAAAAGGGATTTCAGGCTAATAGCAACGATTAAATCATCATAACACAGCTTTCCCTTGTTTCAAACAAGAAAAAGTAAGGCTTGCAAACAACCACCACCGCCCAGCAAGAATTTGCCCATGGCAAGGTTTAGGGAGTTCCAAATGTATGAATATAATTCAATATAGACCTAATGATAGTTAAAATGTAAACTAAGTACTTTTATAATTTTTGCAATATTTGAAACATTATAGTCCTTTAAAGTTTAAACATTTAAAATAGCTCAAAATGTTCTTTAACTATAAGCCTTATATCATATACCTGCACAAACATTACATTCTTTAATTTTTAGCGACTTTGAATAATATAATGCATAATTAATTTCTAGATAATAGTGACAAGATCAAAAGCATATCAGATTAATAAATTCTGGACACAAGCTGTAATAGACTGATTTTCTGATTGTAAGTAGTATATAAACTAAGGATAGGTTATATTTTGATAGGAAATGGCTGAAAGGTTACAAAAGGATAGGTTAATAGCTTGATGCTATTACTCTCTTGATAACTCTAGGTTATCAGTTTATCACTCTACAAATAACTTGAGGTTACTACGCTTAACATGTTTCCTCACAATTTACATAATGTCCTATTGCCTTCACTATACAACACTTTATTTACTAAAGCCACATTACAAATCATTAACCTAATATTAATTGCTCTTGTCATCTACTGCTGCCAAATAAACAGAGAGCAGAGGCCCAAAAATCTTCACCTTTGTGCTTCTTTAATTAATTTTGTCTCCTAGTGTTGCTCCTGGTACCGGGTCCATTACACAAACTCTTGTGTTTTAAGGAATTAAGTCCAAATTGGTACTAATTTCCAAGCAACAAGCCAACAATAGCACCATATCAAGATGTATGCACCTGAATTATCGATGTGTTTTCCAACAAACCTCCATTAAACTTTTTGACACAAGTTAAAAAGCGTAATTAAATTATTTTTACTTATAGATGATGCACACATTACAATTCTATTTCTTCACATTGCATTATCTTTTTGCTGGAAGATCACATTGGTAACGGCTTAGCATTAAAGCATATACTTCCATCACCCAAAGAAGACTCAAAAGGTCACAAATCAACAACCTTTACTCATTATAAATAGGGCAAAACGGCATATTAATGAGTTCAACCACAGATATTGTAACAATCGGATAATATGAACATGATTTCCAACATTAAGATTTCGTAAACAACCCAACTTCATTCCATTAAGTTAACCAAAATGTGGCGCATTCGCATTTCGCAATGGAAGTCACAAAACCACCTACACTCCTCATAATCAGAAGTGCAAAATGACATCAGCAATCTTGAAATTGTCAAATAAACAAACATTCCAACTATAAAATTTTATGAATTAGGCAAATTCGATACATATATGTTCTATGTAACTGAAATAACAAGTACGATGAATACAATTCAAAATCAAATAACAATGCCTTATAATTCTAAAATCAATGAAACTATAACGGCACTATCAACTGAATAATAAAGTACAGTAATCACAATTCAAAAACAAAGAAAAAATAATAAAACGATTGAGATCGAAAGAGAGAAAAGAAAGAATACCAGAAGAATTGGAGGAGGTCAAGGGTCGAAATTGAGAGAGGCGAAGTGAAGGAGTAGGAAGGCGGAGTTGAGAGATCGGGCGTCGGAAAGGCGAGGCCAAGGCAGAAGTGTCGAGTTTGGCGATTGAGGTTGCAGCTGCTGCGGCAGCGGTAGCCATGGAGAATCTGTCACGGAGAACGAAGGATAATCGAGTGAGAGTCGCCACAATATGCAGAGAGAATGAAGGAGTGTGTTTGGGTGGAAACTCGTTTGCTGATATGTTTGGTTTAGTTGGCTAGTTGCTCACTATCTTTGGGTGGTCATTTCTATGCTTGGGAAACTCCGTCGGTTTTTTTTTTTTTACAAAGGGCTAAAAATATACTCCGTCCGTGTCATAATATAGTTCTGATTTTCCTATTTTGGAGATTCAAAATGTTGTTTCTCTATCTATTTTTGGATAGCACTCCGTATATAAATATCATTATACCCTTACTTTTTAAACTTTATTTATTGTACTTTTTAATTTGCCCTTGACTTTTGCACATGTTTTGTACTTTTTTTCACTTTCTCTTTCCAACTTATGTCTATGATTATACTTTGGATTTTTTGACTTTTGCTACCTGTGAAACAACTCGATTTCAATTTTGCTACCCACCAAAACTTTTATTTTATTTTACTACCTAACATATGCACTTTTTAAAAATTTTGCTACCCGTTAACGAAATCTATTAGGGTTCCGTTAAGTTTATTATTTTTTTAAAAATAATAATAATAAATTATAAATTAAAAATAATATAAAAAAAAAATAGCCACCCCTCAACCGCCACCCCTCCCTCCCCCTGCCGGCGGCCGACACCCAGAGTTTCGGCCGGCGCGCGAACCCACCCCCTCCCTACGCAGCCCCCTTTCCCCACCCCCTACGCAGCCCCGACCCTCCTTTCCCTACGCAACCCCGACCCCATCCCGAACCAAAAACCCCCCATTCCCCTTCATCCATCACTGCCCACCTCAAGCCACCCACCCACCTCCCTCTTTCGAAATTGGTTCGAATTTGGGCATAATTCGAACAATATTGTCGAAATTGTTTTAGGGCTTTTGTTTGTTTACATTTGAATTGCAAAATCATGTATTTAATTGTTGTTTTCGTTTTGAAATCAATGAGTTTGATTCGAAAAAATTAAAAACCCTAATTTTCCCCCCAATTTGATTTCAAAATTTAGGGGTTTCATTAAGGGGGTTCGAGTGGCTGGGAGGTGTCGCGGGTGGGTATGGTGGGTCGCGGGTGGTTTTGGGTCGCGATGGGGTGTTGTTGCGATGGAGTGGTCTCGCATGTGGGTTCGTGAGCTGGGCATTTCTGGGCTATTTCGTGGGTGGGTGGTTGGGTGCTTTCGAGGGTTTCGTGGGCAGTGATGGATGAGGGTGGTGGAGGGAGGTGGGTGGGTGGCTGGCTTGAGGTGGGCAGTGATGGATGAGGGTAGTGGAGGGGGGTGGCAGGGGTGGCTAAGGAGGGAGTGGTGGTCGGAAGGTGGTAATGAGGGTGCCTGGATCTCACTAACGGAATTATTAACGGATTCCGTTAACTGGTAGCGAAATTTAAAAAACGGGATTTGATAGGTAGTAAAATAAAATAAAAGTTTTCATATGAAGCAAAAGTTAAATCGACCTGTTTGACAGGTAGCAAAAGTCAAAATTTCCTTATACTTTTCACTTTTATTAATGTACTGCATCTACTTTTTCCTCCTATTTATTAAATACCGTAAAAAAAAATACAAACATATTCTATATTATGGTACGGAGAGAGTATTACCTCCATTTTTTTAGTTGACACCATTTGATTTTCTACACTATTCATACACTATTGTCTAATAGGTACGATAAAATATACTAATATAGTCATGTGTAATCTTGTTTGAATCGTCTTAATGTATATTTTATTAATATCCACTTTTTATAATTTTATAATGTTGACAATTAGAGATATTAAGGCCCTGTTTTGTTCACCTTATTTTCACTTATTTCAGGGTTAATAAGTTATAATAAGTTCAGATAAGGGTTAATAAGTTCAAATAAGATAAGTTAGGGAAAAATAAGTTAAGATAAGTAAAAATCAGGTGAATAAAACACACCCTAAGCGTTAAAAACATGTGTTGGCAAGCGTGATAATAAAAAGGTGTCAAAATTTTCTATATAACGACATTGCGACACTTGGCGTTTCAACTTTTCGCCAAGTGTCACGCCACATTGGATAAATTTAAATAAGGTTCATAAGTTAGTTTAGAATTCTATTTGGATAGAATTTTAGGATAAAATGATTAGTTTAGAGTTTTATTATCAATAAAATACCAATATTTCAGATGTAATTGAATTATAATTTTATTCAAAAAAAATTATTAGATTATAATTCTCAAAAGTTATCAGATAAATTTATTTTTTACATCATAATATTTTTTGGAGCGAATGAAGTAGTTCAAAGCGTAAAATATCCATTTATAATATATATTAATCAGTTAAAATAATATAGTTCACAATCTAATAGAATTTTATCACTATGTAAATGTGTCAATTAGGGTCAAGTCATGAGTCATCTTGGATTGGATCACTTCAGGTTACGAGTCAATAAATGTTTAACCCTTGCCCAAAGTTTTGGGTTCGGATCAACCCAACGAGCTTTGAACATTTATTTTATTTAATTTAATTTTTGCTAATTTTTTTTAATGTAATGAATCAAAACTTTCCACCAATATTATTAGTCATTACATGCCTACTCGATAGGAAATCATCACAAAAGCACATCAAAATCTGGTATCGCTCGCGGCACAAACTAATATATATATATATATATATATATATATATATATATATATATATATATATAGAAATGGGATCATATGAGACCACATCCCTTATGTGAGAACCCTATTATATGTGAGGACTAATTATAACCGTTGGATCAATTATATCCAACGGCCACAATTAAATCCCGGTCAAACAAAACTCCTGCATTTTTTCCCTCTTCTCCTTCTTCTTTCACGCGGTATTTTCTCTCTCCTCACAATTTCTCTATTTTCTACTCTCTTTCTCTCTGCTATTCTCTCTGATTTTTCATCACTACTCCTTCAATCTTCATCAATTCTTTGTCAAGGTGAGTTTATTGTTTATATTTTCGTGTTTTTCAATTAATTTTAGGTCACATTCACTTACATTTGTTGATTTTCGTTTTGATTTTTGTTTGATTTTCGCTGATTTCAGCTCACATTGTTTATCAATTTGTGTCGATAATGTTTTACTTTGTTTTTTCATTGATTTTAGTTTTATTTTCGTTTTTTTGAGTAGTTATCAAGTTGATTTTGCTTATTTTCGTTATTGTCCAGTTTTTTCGTTTTTTTGGTAACCTAGAAATCACTGATAATTTGTGCTATTATGTTGATTTTAGCTTGATTTTAGGTGTTTAATTATTTTGTGTATTTTAATTTGATTTTTGTTTACTTTAGTTCTCAATTATGTTTTATTTTCTGGTTTTATCTTATTTTTTTGTTTGATTATAGCTTTATTTGAGTATTTATTAGTTGATTTTAGTTTTAATTTTGCTTCATATGAGTAATTATCTTACCTTTTCTTTGTTTTTTTTGGAAACCTAGAAGTAATTGCTATGGATTCTGCAAATGTTCCTCAAGAAAATACAATGTATGTGTTTCTGCTCATTTTATTTTTATTATTTGAGTTATTATTATTTTTGTTGTTGTTGTAGATTAGTTGATGAGTTGTATTACTTGTATGGGAGTTCTTGTAGATTAGTTGATAACTTGTTCATTTTATGTTTTGTTGTTCATTTATGAAATATTAGCTTTTTAATTGATAGTTACAAGCAATAAAAAGTTGTAGATTATGTTGGGAAGTAATTTTCAATACATCTAAAACTGCCACTTGGTTAATACTTGTATGTGAAAGCAAATAGGAAAAAAAAAACAGTTTAAGATGGGAGTACAGGGCTCTCATCTCTTTTGTTTGTCTTAGAAATTATCACAATCAAAATTCCCTGTGCAATGTTATTACTATTGTCACCACAAAGCTACCAACTTCGTCGTGTACTTAGTTCGGCTTTTCACATTAGAAGCCAAGAAGCTGATAGTTTGAAGGCGTTTTACTGTTCGGCTTTTCACATCAGAAGCCTAGAAGTTATTTCATTATGTTGCACATCAGGTCTTAAAGTAGATATCAGTGAGAAAGAATTTGAGTTTAAAAACAAGTTCTCTAACTTCTTCACAACTTTGAAAGTAGTTGATAACTTGTTCATTTTATGTTTTGTTGTTCATTTTAGCACTAAGTATTTGCTCATTTGACAAATGAGCAATTAACTATTTGCTCATTTGAGAAATGAGCAATTAACTATTTGCTCATTTGAGAAATGAGCATTTAAGTTTTTGTTCATTTTGTTAAATTAGTAGCTAAGTATTTGCTCATTTGACATCAAGGATACCTATTTTGTTGAGCAAGACATCTGTTGAGACAGATTTTGCTGTTAATGTTGGTGAGCAAGATGCAGCAGGGGCAGGACAATTAAGAGTTATTGGTGGTGACCAAGATGCAGCAGGGGCAGCACAGTTAAGAGTTGGTGGTGACCAAGATGCAGCAGGGGCATCACAGTTAGGAGTTGTTGGTGGTGACGAAGATGCACCAGGGCCAGCACAATTAGGAGTTGTTGGTCGTTCTACACAGCCACAATATAAAGGAATGAGTTTCAAGACAAGATCTTCTAATGACAAAGGAAAAATGGTTTTAAAGGACACATTAAAGAAAGAAAAACAAATGATTAATGTAGTGGAGATGAAATCCAGCAATGAATTGCAAGGTTTGAAGTCAGGCAATGAAGTGGAAGGTTTGAAGTCTCACATTCATGGGACATTGCATAGTCGGATGTCACCCTCATCCATTGTTCAAGTTATGGAATCAGTTTTAGTTTCACAAAATCAGTTGAAAGCAGTTAGAGATATAGGATTTGGGTCGATGGAGTTTTTGAAGGTGACCCAACTGCCTTTGCGGTTGGGTTTATGGTTGGTGCAGCACTTTGATGCTAAGACGTGCTCATTAAATATTCCTGATTCTGATCCTTTCCGTATTACTGAAGACCATGTGCATGAAGTTCTTGGGTTGCCAATAGGGGGCATAGAGATTGATAAAAATAATTTTTCCAGAAATAAAAAAGTCATTCAGCAATGGAAAAAGCAATTCCAAAGCAACTCACTCTCTATCAAAATAGGGGAGCTTAAAGAGTTTTTGAAGGAGCATAAGTCAGCTGGTGCTATGTTCAAACGGAACTTTGTAGTTCTTTGTGTGTCTACACTGATGGATGGTAGTCTTCTTATTTTTATTATGCTCATTTTACTTTCAATTTGCTCATTTTCAATTTAGTTTGCTCATTTCTATTTTATTTTTCTCACTTAAATTTCTATCTGCTCATTTCTCTTTTGTTTTGCTCATTTTTTTGTCAGGGAAACAAAACATGAATATTAATTCTGATATTCTTACATTTCTTTCTGATGTTGATAAAATCAAGGACTTGAATTGGTCAAAGTATATCCTTGATTCTCTCGTGAAGGGCAAGCTTTTATGGGAAGAACGTCCAACTCGTTCTTTTCCTGGGTCTTTATTGTTTCTTATGGTATTACTTTAATTTTTGTTTATTTTTAATGTAGTATTTCTTACTTATTTTTTATTTTTAATTACTAATTTTTCTTTTCTTACTTGTTTGTAGTTATTATATGTTGATCAATTTGTACTTGAGGAAGTTCGAGCTGCACGTGAAATTCCAATCTTGAAAGGGTGGACAACAGCTATGCTGTCAACACGTGAGAAATTGGAACTCTTTAAAGGGAGGCTTGGAAATATTCGTGCTAAAAAGCTTGATGCTGGTTCTTTTAGCATGATACAGCCTAAAATGGTGTTTAACTATAATTTTCTGTTTTATTCTTTTCCTTTTTATCCTACTTTTTTTAACTTTTTTGTTTTTTATTTAGGAAAAATTCATTCCTTTTGAAGTGGAAACTCAAGTAATTGCCAATAAGGTAACCATATATACTGTAATATTCTATGTTCTTTTTGGAAATGACCAACTAAATTTTTGCTCATTTGTTTAATGAGTAAGCAATTACTTGCTCATATTTGAAATGAGCAAATAATTTTTTGCTCATTTGACAGATGAGCAAATTATGCAATTGGTTATGTGTTATAAGTAAGATTGGTTTATATTTGTTAAGATATTTGCTTTCAAACTTGTTCTAACTTTCTTTTTTTGTTTGTTTGTCTTTAGGAACAATCTGATCCAATTCGTACAAAAAATGAAGAAAGTGAACAAGATCCAAAGAAGGTATTTATATGAGTTTTCTGGAAACCAATATTAATTTTTTGTTCATTTGTCAAATGAGCAAAAACTTCAATGCTCATATAAAGTTCAATTTGCTCATTTTTATATGACTTTGCTCATTCCATATCCACTTTGCTCATTTCATTTCCACTTTGCTCATTTCATATTTACTCTTCTCATTTATATTTATCTTATTTATGTATTTTTTTATTTTTATTTTTTTTTTTACAGAAATGCCTTATGGAGCTTGCAACAGCATCTACAAACCTGGTCTTGGCATACATGCATTTCAGTCAAAAACATGAAACTGCCATCAAGTATTTTCCAAACAACGAGAAGATACAAAAGTTGAAGGAAGATGCCATGGGCATTTGTGATGAGTATAAGATGAGCTCCAAAACTTTGACTGAAGATAATACTCTTTCATTTAGCCAAGATGAAGGGTATTGGCAAGATCCAGCAGTAATTGAAGCTTGGGATAGGTTTTCTGAGATTTCAA
Organism: Chenopodium album; assembly: GCF_948465745.1. Taxonomy (NCBI): domain Eukaryota; kingdom Viridiplantae; phylum Streptophyta; class Magnoliopsida; order Caryophyllales; family Amaranthaceae; genus Chenopodium; species Chenopodium album. The sequence goes on from NC_137835.1 coordinate 65,907,466, forward strand.
GCAACAAAAAGCATGCTGAATCTTCAATCAATGCAATGGTTGTTCATCCAAATGAATCGGAACCCATTGATGTTACTAAGATTGCTTCTGAAAGTGTTCAGATAGCAAGTTGTATCCCAGATGTTGGATGTTCAGATAGGGCTGCTGAAAATGTGTTCAAAAAAATTGGAGATTCAAGTTTCAAATCTGCTTCAGGACGTTCACTTGCCAAAGAATCTGGAACTCCTACATTCAGTTTAGGAGTCTTTTCTTAAGAAACTGATTCTCCCCCTAGCAATGCGCCTACTGAACCTGTAGTTGCTTCTGTCAGTGCACAAGTTGGTGCTTCTGTTGCTGATGCTTCTCAAGCTGTTGGTGATGCTCTGATTGCTAATCCTCAAGATCTCATTTCTGATGCTCAAGAAGCTTTAATTGTGCATAAGAGAAAAGGTGATACTGAAAAGAAGAGTTCTATTCCAAAGAAACGCAAACCTCAGCCATCAGTGCTTCTTAGATCACCTTTTAAGTCCCACATTATGATAATTTACAATCCATTATCACCAGTTCAGATGAGTGTCTTGAAGGCAATGTTTGCTGATGATAAAAATCGTTTGTAAGTATTTTTTTTATCTATAGAATTTATTATCTTGTACATTAACTTCCATTTGTTTTAGACATACTAACTTTCTTTATTCTTTTTATGCAGTGAACTAGTATTTAATGGAGAGAATGGTCTTGAAATTTTGAGAGTACATCTTGAGAATCTTTATAATAAATATAAAGTTGATACAGAGATCATTAATGCTTGGTGTAGCATTCTGAATTATAATGAGCAGTTTAGAGATCCAAATTCTCCTGCTCGTTTCTTTTTTGACCTTAGTGCTACCGTAAGTTCAAATTCTTTCATTTATTTTGTTTTATTGAATTATTTTGTTTTTTTGTTGTAATTAATTTTTTTTTCTTTAACATGTAGGACTGTCTTATTCACTATGAGATAGATTCTGTTGCCCATCGGAATAAGATGTTTTTTGAGGTTGCTGAGAATTTGTACATAAAATCACTTGTACCACACAAGGATATTCAACTTTTTTTCTTCCCAGTTTATGAAGAAGATCATTACTATTTGGTATGTTTTAACACTACCACACTAAATGGTAATATCGAGCTTTTTGATTATAACGAAGATGCTGGAGATCATAAACAGCTTTTAAAACATTTGGTATGGCTTAAAAGTTAATCTTTATTCACATTATGTTTGTTTCTTTTACTTGAATGATCAGATTTTATTATGTTTGCTTATTTGATGTTTTAATTTTCAGAGAACTGCTTTTTCAAACTTTATTCAATGTGAAGGAAATGTACAGAGTTCTATTTTGGCAAATGATATCAAGCGGATGGAAATTTCTGTGATTAATGGTTCATGGAAGTCTTCGGATAAAAATCATTTGCATTGTGGAGTTGCAGTGATGAGACTCATGGAAACATACATGGGTTGTGCAAAGTGGGATCCTGGTTTGAAGAAAAATAATGTAAGTTTTTTAGATTAGTCTCATTAATAATAAGATGTTTTGGTCTATTTGCTTACTTTAAAGAAATGTTTGCTCATTTCACAAATGAGCAACTAATTCTTTGCTCATTTGAGAAATGAGCAATTAACTTTTTGATTATTTGCTAAATGAGCAAGAAATTATTTGCTCATTTGACAAATGAGCAAGGATTTACTTGTTCATTTCATAAATGAACAAAGAAATGTTAGCTCATTTCACAAATGAGCAACTAATTCTTTGCTCATTTGAGAAATGAGCAATTAACTTTTTGATTATTTGCTAAATGAGCAAGAAATTATTTGCTCATTTGACAAATGAGCAAGGATTTACTTGTTCATTTCATAAATGAACAAAGAAATGTTTGCTCATTTCACAAATGAGCAACTAATTCTTTGCTCATTTAAGAAATGAGCAATTAACTTTTTGATTATTTGCTAAATGAGCAAGAAATTACTTGCTCATTTATCAAATGAGCAAAGAAATGTTTGCTCATTTGACAAATGAGCAAGGATTTACTTGTTCATTTCATAAATGAGCAAGGATTCCTATCAAATGTTTACTTTTATTTTGAGGTCTATGGTCCATTAATCTAGCAATACCGTAGGCCATTGCCTTACAAGTTACAACTGCAACTTGTGGTGTTACTTTTACATGTTTGCTCATGTTATTGAAATCTCCTTAATTGTATAGGGTTTGATTATGTTATTTGTTTTGCAGCTGATAATCTTGACTAAACTTCGTGAAAAGTACACCCTGGGAATAATTACAAGTGAAGTGAACACTATTCAATCTGTTAAAGAAATTGCTCAGAAGAAGAAAAAGCAAAGTAAAGTTTCTGTTGCTGACAAAGAAGAAAATGCTGAAAAAGAAGAGCCTGAAGAAGAAAAAGTTCAAGGAAGAAAGAGCAAAAGACTGAAGAAAGCTGAATGTTAGGGAATTAAATAGTTAGTAGTGATGATTTGTCTTTTTTGGTTTAGGGAATTGGGTAAATTAAGATTTTATCTACTTTTAAGTAGTCTTTGAATGATGTAAAACTGATTTATAAACAGATTTTCTCAATAGAAGCCTACCCTTTTTTACTATAGTGATGATTATATTTGAATTAAAATTCAATTTTTTTTTTGTTTTTACTTCACATACCTTGTTATATACATCCAGTGTTCATTTGAAATATTCGTTCATTTGTTAAATGAGCAAACAATGAGCAAACAGATGTTTGCTCATTAAATGATAGATCAATGAATTCTTGCTCATTTGATAAATGTTCAAAGAATTTCTTGCTCATTTGATAAATGAATAAAGAAATGTTTGCTCACTTCACAAATGAGCAACTATTTTTGCTCATTTAAGAAATGAGCTTTTACCTTTTTTGATTATTTGCTAAGTGAGCAAGGAATTACTTGCTCATTTGATGATTAAGAAAAGATATGTTTGCTCATTTGACCCAAGGAGAGCTGATTTTGGACTGGGAGATGAAACAAGAGTGCAATTGTTCCAAGTTCATATAATAGCTAATTTGCTCACTTGCCAAATGAGCAAATAATTATTTGCTCATTTGACAAAATGAGTAGTTAACTATTTGCTCATTTGATTAATGAGCAAGGAATTATTGCTCATTTGAGAAATGTTCAAAGAATTTCTTGCTCATTTGATAAATGAATAAAGAAATGTTTGCTCATTTCACAAATGAGCAACTATTTTTTCTCATTTAAGAAATGAGCTTTTACCTTTTTTGATTATTTGCTAAGTGAGCAAGGAATTAATTGCTCATTTGATGATTGAGAAAAGATATGTTTGCTCATTTGACCCAAGGAGAGCTGATTTTGGACTTGGAGATGAAACAAGAGTGTAATTGTTCCAAGTTCATATAATAGCTAATTTGCTCACTTACCAAATGAGCAAATAATTATTTGCTCATTTGATTAATGAGCAAGGAATTATTGCTCATTTGAGAAATGAACAAATATTTAGTCACTCATTTGAATATGTTCTATTTACAATTCAACAATATTGCAAAGCATTAAACTATGATTAGTACAAAATTAATAATATATTATTAAATATAAAAATTCAACAAAATCTTATATGTATATAAAAGTACCATTACACTTTTTTTGGACAATTTCTAATATCATGATGACTCAATTCACCACAACCTCTACATAATCTCTTCTTTTTTTGGTTTTGTTCTACAGCCTTTTCTTTTTCTCCCTTAAGCCTTTTTGCACTTCTACCTCTTGTTTCAACATTTGACACATCAGTCTCAGTCGCTTTCTTTTTTGATGTCTCTTCATTTGATACATGAACTCCAGTCCCTTTATTCTTTGAAACTTTTGGAGGTTTGACAATTATTTCAGTTAGCACACTAGCTCCAATCAATAGCTCAATGTCTTGCTCTTTGTTTTTTGCACTTCCAGCTGTTGTTTCATTATTTCTTGCAATCCTCTTTGCTTCCAAATCCTTTCTTATTCCTTGAAGATTTATCACAAGGTCTTGAATATCTTCATCTTTGCCTTCTGCCAAACTTACACAAGTGTGTATCTCTGACCATAAATCATTTAACAATTTTTTCTTGTCTATTATATTAGCACATTGCTCCAACAGGTTTCCTCCCAAGTCAAAAATAGGTTTCTTTAATGCCATAGTAGTCCACCTGTGTAGCATATACTGCCCGGGAATGGTTTCAAACCTTTTTGCTTTCCAAACCCAAATCATATGTCTACATGGAATTCCTTGCCTATAAAATAGCTTGCAAGAACATGTGGTGTCATAGTTAGTTGGATTAAACACAACATCAAATGTTCTAGTCCGATTTCCTTCACTTACTGTTGCAACTTCCAATTCATTTTCTTTCTTCAATTCATCAACACCACAAGAAAAACAAGCAATTTCAACCTCGTATTGAAATTCATAAAACACAGAGTTAGTATATAAATGTGAGGCATGCTATTCTATCCCTAGTGGTGTTTTGCACTCAGGATATTTGTGCTTTGAATCATTATCATTCTGACCTTGAGTGTGTCTCTGGGCATCAATTGCAGCTTCATATCTCAAGTAAAACTCAACAAGTGACACATGAGGATTGATAAAGGAGTAGAAAAAGTTGTTTTCACTTTCGGATCTTAATGTTGTACGCATTATTCCTCCAAGGAACACATCTCTGAAATAGGCCGGAATCCACTTGTCTCTTATCTTGTACATATAACCTAACCATTCATGTTGTTCCAAGTGGTATTCAATCATCACCTTGTTCCACCTTTCTTCAAACTCAGCAGGTTCAATTTCAAGGTGCCAAACGCAAGCACATAATTTTTTTAGGAAACCAGTTTCTTCTTGCATGATTGATTTCTCCACCTTATCTGGTAACTTTTTCATTATGTGCCACATACAGAACCGATGTTCAGTCTTCTTAAACACACTTTTAATAGCAATTTTCATTGCTGGATCCTGATCTGTGATCATACAATTAGGTTCATTCCCACCCATTGCCTTGAGGAATGATCTGAACAGCCATTCAAATGACACGATATCTTCCTTTGCTATGAAACCAACAGCAAAATTAATGCAATTCTTATGATGGTCAACGCCTGTAAATGGAGTAAACACCATATTGTACCTGTTTACACATACAAAATATAGTTTAAATGATCAAATAATTTAATACTCATTTGAAATATTATCAAATAATCAATTGCTCATTTGTCAAATGAGCAAATAACTCAATGCTTATTTGTGAAATAAGCAAACAATTCTTTGCTCTTTTGTCAAATGTGCAAATAATTGAATGCTCATTTGTCATATGAGCAAATAACTCAATGCTCATTTGTGAAATGAGCAAACAATTCAATGCTCATTTGTCAAATGAGCAAACAATTCAATGCTCATTTGTCAAATGAACATGTAATTCAATGCCCATATACATACTCTTATCAAAGAATATTAGACTTATGGGGATATTCAATTTTCACATAGAAGTAATGAGCAATTAAACTAATTTTATTTAAAACAAAGTCATTAATTTCAGCAAAACTAGTAATAACACATAAATGAATTACCTATTGGTTTGGTATGTGGTATCAAAGGATACCATATCACCAAATAGAGCATAACTCTTTTTACAAAGGGGGTCTGCCCACAATGCTCTACAAAGACAATAATCTTCATCCATCTCAAAATCAAAGAAAAAAGCGCTCCACATTAGCTTTTTGTTGGTAAAGTTATCCACGAACATTTGAGCATCGCTTCCTTGAATGTATGCTTTTAAATCTCTATGAAAATTTTTGAAATCTTCCTTAGATGCACCAATGTTTTCATATCCTCCAACAATTTCCTTCATCATTCGAAAAGTTGTAACGGGACCAATATTCACCTATTTAAAGAACAAAACAGTTTGTCACATGAGCAAATAATTCAATGCTCATTTTTAAAATGAGCAAACAATTCAATGCTCATTTGTCAAATGAGAAAAAAATTATTTGCCCATTTGTCAAATGAGCAAACAGCTTTTATTAGAACATACAGAGAATTCATGAAACATAAGAGAATTCATGAAACAATTCAATGCTCATTTGACAAATGAGCAAAAAATTATTTGCTCATTTGTCAAATGAGCTAACAACTTTTATTAGAACATACATAGAATTCATGAAACATAAGAGAATTTGAAAGTGTTACCTTAGAATTATTCACAATTATTTTTTTGTGTAAAATGTTCATTTTCCTTCCTTCTTTTTGGAATAGATTGCAGCTAGGTGTATAAAGTGCATGAGTATGTCCCTCATGAAATTTTGTCACTATGAATGTGTTATCATCACAATGCTTTAGGACAATATGTGCCTTGCACCCAACACGAGTAACGAGTCTCTTCCTTTTGATTGAAGATTTTTCTTCATTGTTTTCCCCTTCCTTGTTATTTAAATCTTTTTCTACAGTAGTCTTTCTTTTTTCTTTGTATCCTTCCTTATTGCACAAGATATACTGATATTTTAATTCTTTGCTTCTTCTTTGTCTTTTAGTTGTAGACTTCCTTGTATTGATTATTAAAATTCAAGGCCCTCTTCAAGATTATTAAACTTCATCCCTATAGCTGGTTTCAACTCATTGGGGCATATTGGATGCCATTCTTTTGTTCCTCCAGGAGTGATCAAAGGTGCTACTTTAGGAGAAACTACTATTGTAGGAGTAGTTGGCACATTTGTGATGGTACTTGATTCATTCTCAACTTGTTCGTTGTTGCTCATCATTTGTGAATATGCACCTCCTTAAACACACTTAAACACACACATACACTCTTAATAATTAGAACTGAAATCTGATTCTTAAACAAACTTACACACACACAGACATAGATACACACTTACACACACACAAACACACACACACACACACTCAATAATTTCATAATCTATAATTATAAGTGAAATCAGTTTCTGAAATCAGAATTGCAAGCAGAAAGAGGAGGGGGCAGGGGGGGGATAGGTTTGCTCATTTGTCAAATGAACATGCAATTCAATGCCCACATATATAAACTCTTACACTCAATCACACTTACACTCACACTCACACTCACACTCACACTCACACACAGACACACTGTTACACTCACTCACACACACACACACACTCTCTCTCACACACACACACACACATACATACACAATTCTGTATACTTAGTGTTTTTACAAGCTAATATTTGCAAAACTTATAGATCCTTGAATTACTTATGAATGTCATTAATATTTGCTCATTTTAATTGTAGTTACCTCATTTTAAATGTTCTATTATACATATTTAGGTTTGCTCATTTTAATTTATTTGCTCATTTTGAATTTGATTGAAAATAAGAACATAATAACAACAAAGTTCAATTTGCTCATTTTTATATGACTTTGCTCATTCCATATCCACTTTGCTCATTTCATATCCACTTTGTTCTATTATACATATTTAGGTTTGCTCATTTTAATTTATTTGCTCATTTTGAATTTGATTGAAAATAAGAACATAAATAATTGATTCAATCACTATAAAGTTTAATCTGATATTATTAAAATTTCTATCAAATTAATCAAACCTAAATAATTGATTCAATTCAATCAAATAATTGATGCAATTAAACATTCAATTCGATTAATGTAATTCGAAAATTAACATGTAATTCAATTCGAAAATTAACATGCAATTCCAAATTTTTCAGAGATGTAAAATCAAAATATATTGAATATTCAGATTAACATGCAATTCAAAATTAAAATTACGAACAAACCTCAATGGTGGATGAAATTGCGACCGTTGAAATTTGCAAAAAGAAACCGTTGAAAATTGCAGAAAGAAACCGCTGAAATTTGCCGAAAGAAGAGCATACTCAGTGAATCGCCATTGATAAGTAAATCGCCATTGATGAGCTTTGAATTGCAGACATAATAGAGGGGAGAGATAAATTAGATGCTGAAAGTTAGCTTGTAGGCATGCTTATAATCTCAGCAGTTGGATTTCATCTAATCTAGCGGCTGAGATTTGTTCTCACATAAGGTGTGGGTTCTCACATAAAGGGTGGTTCTCACCGGATCCCGACCCTATATATATATATATATATATATATATATATATATATATATATATATATATATATATATATATATATATATATATATATATTAATCGCTAAAACAGAATCGTTAAAGTTTCGTTAAGTGTGGTCATTATCTCATTAAATAATAATTAATTTATTAAAAAAAAACTTACAAAAATTAATTAAAAAAAATCCCAGTCACTTCTCCCCCTCCCTATATATCAGCCACCCCTCCTCAACAGTCGTGCGGCCGTGCCGGCTACCAGCGCCCAAACAATCCCCCAACGCTGGTGACCCCATCCCCTACCAATCCCTCCACTTTCCCCCACAGATCTCCTCCACATCATCCTTGCCATATAAATTCAACTTCAAGCTTCACACCAAGGGACGAGAATTTTTTTTTATTCATACCCCTGGATCCTTCTTCAATTCCAACTGACCATCAAAATTTATTTTTGTATTAATTTCCATTTCCTTTAGCTTGAATACTTTCACTATTAGCCATATGTTCTGTAATTAATTTACTAAAGAAAAAGAAACAGGGGAAAAAATGGAGAGAGATTGGACCTTTTAATACGTAGTACTCCTACTCCGATCCATACTATTATATGAGAAGCAGCTACCATTTGGTAAAAAACATTGAGCTTGAACCTACAATATTCTCCTATTTCATTAATTTTTTTTGGTGATCGGGATTGTGGAATCGAAGCAAATCATTGGAATTTGGAAGATTTTGATTAAAGCTGAATCACAATTGAAGTGATTAGGGTTTCGAAAAGAGGAAAAAATTTCAATTGCAGTAACGTGGGGGCAGCCAAGGGGCTACGTGGGTCACCTGCACCGGGTGATTGTTCGGGCCTCAGCAGCCGGCACGGGGAGAGGGGGGTGGCTGATAAGGAGGGGGAGGAGTGGTTGGAATTTTAAAATTTTCATTTTAAAAAACACAATTGCCCGGAATAAACTGACCTTTGCCTTATCCGCTCAAAATAATCACACATTTCGATTAATTTATAATAATCCGACCTTTATATCTAATCCGCTCTCAATGGTTCCAAGTGACTTGAAACCGGGTAAATAGGTTACCATGACATTGTTTCCCAACGTGTCATCACGTCTTTGGTCAAAATATTTTTAAAAAAAATTATAGAAAAATTAATCAAAGATAATTAAAAAAAAATATTGAAAAAAAAAAACCCACGGCCACCCTTCTCCGGCAGACCCACCATCGAAACCACCTTCCCTACCTAGCCCACCCAAAGAAACCATCACTCTATCCTGGCGTCTAAAGCGACAACAACTTGAACATCATGCGGTGATTTCGACACAAACACGTCAAGAGAATGAGTTAGCGAGTTTAGGGAAGTGGAGAATTGTTGAGTCAACTTTGATATATGCAAAGTACAACAACGTCGTGAGCACACGTCGTCGTTTCTGATGTGTTAAATGTACATACCAAGCCATATTCGAGATTTTTTTTTCCCGGGTTCTCGTTTTTTGGATACCCATTCTCGTTTTCTTACTCCTCTGTAAATCGGGTCTTTGTTATTTTTCTCTCTTTCGTTTGTTGTTGATTTGGGATAAGGATTGAGTTATCCCAAAAAGAAATTGAGAAGATGAAGTTGAAGGTGGTGTATCATTAGTTGTGGTTTTGAGTTGAAGGTGAAGTTCGTCATTGATGTAAGGTAAACAAAGTTGATTTGTAACACCCCCAATCTCCCTCTACGGAAATACTAGCATAATACGTATAATTATACCGTAGAGATAGACTTGGGCGTATTACTGCCGCGTGATTATGCAAGGCTACTCAAAGTACTTAACTCAACTACAAAACTTGCAGCGGAAATTCAATTTTCTTTTATTAATACTTATAAAAAATAGTAACATTGTAATGAGTGCTCAAAAATAAAGACAAGACCAACATTCCTAAACTAGGTGAAGCAAATCCCTGGACTCCTATATGCTCATTCATGACTCCACCTGAAAATAGTTAACAGTGCTTACCATTACGGTAAACAGGGCGAACCAAAACAAATAAGAAATACGGATTAGCAAAATATGCTAAGTATGATAAGTGCAAGATAGTGTAAACTCAATTTATTTGCAAACATGCTTTTAAAACCAATTCCAATAATTAATCCAATAAATTCAAAACTCATTATTCCAAAACTGATTCCAATAATTCAATATTCAAAATAATAGTTAATAAAACCAATTCCTTTATTAAGAACCAATTCCTTTTAATCCAATTCCTCACCCAAGTGTGCACACCCCCCAAGCTAGTCTCCTTATATTACAAGGCTATTCTTGAGGAAAGACCTGGTCATACAAAGTCCAAGGCCTTATCAATAAACCAAATCCGCATAGTGAGATTACTAACATGCTTATAAAGCATTAATAATAATTCAATGGTTCAATAAATCCTTTTAATATCCAATAGTTCCCAATATTATTTAAACACGATAAGTAATCCAAACCGTTCAAAACATGATTTAAAAATCAATCATTCAAATACTTTTATTAAAATAAATACCTTCAAACATAATTTATTTCAAAATCAATTTAATTCAATCACCAATCAAATCATGTACAACATGTTATTCAAACCAATTACTTTCAAAGGTATCTAGCCACCTAAACGTACCTTGATCTTTCACACAAAAAGAACCTCAAGAACCTTGATTGAACACACCCTACAAATAAATATAACCTTAATCAATATAAGGTTAACAAATAATCACAAATAATTAAATTAAAACCTCCCAACTATATGTACATGAATCTTTCAACATAAATATTATTAAAAATCTGATTTTATATAATTAAAACTACTCATAATAATTATTTATAAATCCACCATAATAATAACAATAATAATAATAATAATAATAATAATAATAATAATAATAATAATAATAATAATAATAATAATAATAATAATAATAATAATAATAGTTGAATAAGAGAAGACAATAAGAAAATATAAGAAACCAAGGAAAAGAGAAGAATTGGATTTGCATTGGAAAGAATAGGCAGAACTTGTAGAGGCTATAACTCCTTCGATATAACTCAGAATTGGGTGATTCTTGAGCCTAACCTCAAGGATTTAATTTTTTGAGAGGAACAATATTTTGTGAAACATCAATACCCCAAAACTGACCAAAAATACCCGAAAATTGGCTTCAAAGATAAACGCGATGATTTGTGTAAAAAGAGGAGAAGAAAAATAGAGAATTTGTGTGAATAAGTGGGAAGAATTAAGGGTCTATTTATAGTGTTGAGGGTGTAGAAAGGATAGAGCTTAAGGTGGAATGAGATTAGAATAAGAACATGATAAATTTACGTTTGTTGAATGAATTTTAGTAACATTTGGTCTAGATTAATAGGTTGGTTAAAAGATAAGAAAAATTAAATGGATACACATATGATTGGGAGAAGGAAGATAGGAACAAAATGAGATAGAGAATTAGAGGTTAAGTTATATAATTATTGACAAACTAAGGTGATAAAATCACTCTTAAAAACATGATAACTAACGTTCACATTTTTTTTTATAAATAAAAACGAAAATTATAATAAAATAATTGAATAAATAAATATTTAGATAATATCAAAATTAGTTAAATACATAGTGTACATTAGATATTTCTCTTGAAATAGTTAGTATAATAAAGTATGGACCGACCTTAAAAAAAAGATAATTAAACCTATATTATTAATTTAGAAATCCGAAAATAATTAATTATTCAAATGATTAAATATTTATATTTGATGCCAAAATTCAAATATTATTTTGGCTCCAAATAATGATTTTACTATAATGCCCTTTTTATAAAATAATTCTTAATTAAATAAATAGAAAATACGTATGAAAATATGGGGTATTACATGATTAGTCGAGTTGCACGAAGGTGTTTGATGAAATGACCGAGTGAAGGGAGAATTATATTAAAGAGAGAAAATAATGTGGAGTTTAAAGAAGGGGGTGGTTTCGGTGGGTGGGTGGGTCGGGTAGGGGAGGTAGTGGCCGGAATCAAAAAGGGGAGGGGAAGGGAGATGGTGGCCGGAATTGAGTGGGGGCCGGTGGCAGGGGCTGCCGGAATATGGGTTTGGGGTCTTTTTTTATTTTTATATTATTTTATTTTTCTGTTTTTATTAATTTATTTTATGTTTATTTATTTATTTTTAATTTTTTTTGACAGTAGGCTGACACGTGTCTAGTAACATGTAATAATAGATTAGATGACCGATTAGGACCATTTAAAGTGGAAGAGATATAAATGTCGGATTATTATAAAATAGTCGAAATGTGGGATTATTTTGGGCGAATGAGGCAAAGGTTGGATAATTCTAGGCAAGTTTTCCCTTTTTTTTTTTTTCTTAATAAATTAAATCATTATTTGATGAGATAATTATGAGCCCCACTTAACAGAACCCTAATGGATTCTGTTAAATGGTACTACCTTGTTTATGTTAAGTTAATTTAACTTAGCCGAGTCCGAGCATAATCTAAGCTTTCAAGCGAGCTCAAAAATATGTTCAAGCTTGGTTCATATAGTACAATATATGTTCACGAACAACTCTTTTGTTAAATGAGTTGATAGATGAGTGTTTCATGAACGAACTTAATAATAAACGAGCTTTATTTGTACTTTTGACATTTGAAAATCTCAAAAGTAGCATAATAATTAAATCTTAATTATAAACTTAAGAATTAAATTAACAGATGTGAATAAATCAATAATTCATGAAACATAAATAAATGAGATGTTCATGAACATAAATAAACGAGTTCATGAACTTATTTGAAGATTCTGAACAAGCAAACCATATCCATGTTCGTGTTCAAGCTCGCTTAATAAAAGAGTTTCAAAATTTGTTCAAAATTGGCTCATTACCTATATATACTAAAAGCAGATCTTTCCATGACACTTGTCATTACCTTGTGAAATTTGTTTTCGCCTTTTTCCTTTTTTTTTTTTTTTTTTTTTTTTTTTTTTTTTTGCAAAATCTTTAAGTAAACTATTATACCTTATGTATTTTCTTTCCAGTTTAACAATCATATTCCATCTATATCCAAATGAAATATTTTTGAATATCTTTTATACTTTATATTTTGTAACATTATTGTCAAAAATATTTAATAACCATGATTGCACAGGATTTTAACCTAGTTTATTAGGTAAACAGACATGGACGAGCTTCAACTGAGCACGAACCCGAGTAGATTATTGATTGGCTCAGTTCATTTACACCCCTAAGCAAAACCTATATTTTGTAACTTTTGGAGGTAGCAAAATAAAATAAATTTTAGATAGGTAACAAAAGTCAAAACAAGGTGTTTTGGTGGTAGCAAAATTCAAATTTTCCTAAAAAAATCAATTTTGAATGAATGTTTGTTAATTGATGAGTGTAAGAGCTATCTAGGTTTAGTTATTGAACTTTTGTTTAAAAAAAAAAAAAGCTATTGAACTTGTGTAGAAAGTGAAACACAAATTCTCTAGGCGGATCGGATGTACATTAATTTACAGTAAGATGGGTTAAAGTTATAAAAAAAAAATGTTTAAATTTAGGCCTTATTGTTTGAATCACCTTATTTTTGCTTGTTTGATTTGGTCTGTCTGATGTGATCTTATGTGATTTGGTCTGGTGTGATATGATCTGATTGTCTGATTTAATTAAACTTAGACCTTAAGTGTACGATAATCTATAAGGAAAAAATATATCAAGTGGGGTCTTGTTAGATTCGTAATAACGTGTATTTTATTAATATGTAATTTTCATATATTTTTTCATTACAGAATGAAAGATAAACAGCGATAAAACACTACACATAAAACAATGATCTATTATGAACTTATTTTTTCTGATCTAATCTAGTCTAAACTTATTTTTTCAAATCTGATCTGATCTTATTTTTTTCTGAAATAAGTAAAAATAAGGTGAACTAAACAATGCAAGACCTTACTCTTTATACTACATATGTTATTATTTTTCTAATAATAAATTTTATTTTACAAAAAAAACTTATAATGTATTAAGTTAATCATATAAGCCTTTATAATATGTAATTACGAATTTATAAGAAACTAGTTTTGTGTCCCGTACGATGCTCGAGGTGTTTACTGAACTTTAATACTTTTTTTTTTATCTAAAATATATTTGGTATTTCAAATCTACCCATGGAATAATAATCACTTGAAAATCATACTTGTAAAATAAAAAATCTAGTAATACCGCTCTTAAAGATGTGGGTGGTTTTAAGAAAGAGTTTGGGTTGGTATTGAAAGTGACGCAAGTAGCATGATTATAGAAATATTGGTACGTTATAGAAAATAAAATTCTAAATCAAAAGTTTTATCGTAAATAAAACTCTAAAATAACTTTTTTATCCTACTAATTAAATCTATCCAAATTTTATTGAAAATAAAACTCTTAAATAACTTTTTATCCTACCAAATCTATCCAACCTTTTATCTTGTTCAAAAATCTATTCAAATAAATTCTAAGTAAAGTTGGAATGTTATTTGTCGTTGTCTCCTGGTCTGGCTAAAAGTTTAACTATTATATATTAGTTATATTATTACACATTAAACTAAAATTAAAATCACAAATTAACCGTGTTACACTGAAATTTATATATACCCGCATTACACAAGATTCAGAGGGTATTTAACATATGTCAAAGAGTCAAAAATTTTTAATCAAAAGAAATTTTCCATCTTCATCGATTAGTTTCCCTACTTCAAAACCAAATTTAACACTGTCTTTCCTTAATTTTCTCTACCTATTTTTTTCCTTTACTTTTTCTTTTTTCCTTTTCACTTTTTATGCTAATAAATTTCACTCCTTTATTACGAAAATACCCCTATTATTTGTGAAGAGTATAACAACTGTTATTGAATAAAAACGACTCCGTTTTCCGCTGCGTCGCTACACCCCTCTCCCTTTTCTCTCTCTCCTCCATTGAAGCGAACTCTGAATTCTCCATTGAAGCGGCTTCTGAGCTCTATTTCCTCCATTGAAGCAGCTTCTGAGGTAAGATTTCTCTTTTTTCTTTTCATTATTAATCGAATAATTATAAATTCACAATCTTGAATTTTAATTCAATTTAATTTTTCAGTATAGTCAATTTAGGGTTCTTCCAAGGTGAATAATTGAACTATTGATTATGATTGGTGAAGTTATTAAAAATTATAATGATTGATTTCGTTGCTAGAATTTTGATATGAATTTAAGCGAGAAGAATTTAGGGCGATTTTTCGAGCCGAATTTGATAATTTGAGTCAAATCTGGTTGCTAATGTGTTGCAGGATTTTGATTATATAACCCTTTAATGTTAGGTCAAAATTATGAAAAAAATGAAAATGGACATGTTTTCCATGGGTCCAGGGCGCCCGCCCGTCATGCCCTGGATTAGGGACGGTCCTGAGTATCGGCATGCTGTGGAAACCACGGCCGAGTCGGAGGGTTTTGGGAGTTCGGGTCGGGTAGACACGGAGATGACGCTTTCTGAGGATTCGTGTTCTCCAAAGAGGAAGCGTATCAGTTTAAATGGGGATAGTCATGATCAGTTTGGGGTTCCTATGCAAGTTTTGTCATTTTCAAAGATGTCGAGATTAGAAAGGAAGGATTTGGAGGTTCGGTTGAGGAGGGAGCTTGAAGAGATTCGGATTTTACAGAGGAGAGTTGCATCGTTTAGTACGAGTGCTGCTGTTTTATCACCAGCGAGTGACATTCGTAGTTGTAGTGATGGGCAGAAGAGGCCTCCACTCGAGAATCCTCTGAGACGGCCTGAGCATCCAGTTCAGGGGAAGAAACAGTCTGTAGGTCGTAATGGGGCTCGTGTGAAAAAGGGGTTTTCTAAACAAATTGATCCTCCAAAGCAAGTCACATCAGTAAATACAGCTAACCCTATGCTGATGAAGCGATGCGAAAACCTCTTGAGTTGGTTGATGGGACATCAGTATGGTTGGGTTTTTAATGAACCTGTTGATGTTGTCAAGCTAAATATTCCTGATTATTATACTGTGATAAAGCATCCCATGGATTTTAGTACAATCAAAAACAAGTTATCTAGAGGGGAATACACTAATCCATTGGGCTTTGCATCAGATGTTAGGCTTACTTTTTCAAATGCGTTGACATACAATCCACCTGGAAATGATGTTAATTTCATGGCCAATGCACTTAGTAAATCTTTTGAGCAGAGGTGGAGAGCAATTGAGAAAAAGGTCCCAACCAATACAGATGCTCAGGTATTGCCTTCTCACTTAAATGCCCCCATACGGAATGAACCAACAGCCCATCATATTCCACCTTCTAAGAAAAAGAAGGTTGCTCCTGTGGGATATGTAGGGAAGCCAGAGCCTATTAAGAAGGCCATTACAGTTGATGAGAAACATAAATTGAGCACGGAATTAGAGGCATTAATTACTGAATTGCCAGATACTATAATCGAATTCTTGAAAGCAAATAGTTCTGCTGATGGGCAAGATGGTGAGGAGGAGATTGAGATTGATATTGATGCTCTCAGTGATGATGTGCTATTTAAGCTACGAAAATTGTTAGATGACTTCCTGTTGGAGAAAAAGAAGATCGAGGCAAGGGCTGAGCCCTGCGAAATGGAGGTACTTCTTTATGCTGTATCCTATTTATGGGTTCAAATTCTTTATTTACTATTTTTTTCTTTTTTTGGAAAGAGCTTACTCCTAGTTTCTCTCCCCCTGTCATGTGTTTGTGACTTATGACAGTTATGAGCATCTGATTAAAACACTGTGACTTTTTGTGCATTCTGTGTAACAACTGCGATGTTTATATGATTTCTTTCTTGATTTCCTCTCTTTGTTACAGTTACATAATGAATCCGGGTTTAGCAATTCATCTATTCAAGCTGGAAAAGGTATTTCTGATTTATTTAGAAGGATACTTGGATAAAATGCTAATATAGGAGTGAGTCCTTTGTTTAACTATTTAATTACTTTATTTGTTGCTCCGGATGGTTCATGTCTCAGGCAATGATGCAGTTGATGAGGAAATTGATATTGGAGGTAGTGATCATCCTATTTCAAGCATCCCTCCAGTAGAGACAGAGAAAGATACAGCCAATAAGAACAATAGATGCAGTAGTCCAACCAGTTCCAGCAGTGACTCAGGTTCATCATCTAGTGGTTGGTCCTTTAGTTAACTTTTTTTGCTTTGATTCCTTTGCAAGAGCTCTTTATTGTATATTATTGACAGATATGAAAGGCTGTACTATCCCATATGCCCATAGAATTATTTGGCTAAAACCAGCAAGCCTTCATGGCTTTGTTTATGCTTGCATTGTATTTATAACCATATTCTTGACCTACTCAATCCTTTTTTCTAAATCTAATTTATTTATTTTAGGCTTTTCCACATACATTAAGAAAACTAGTCAGGTGGCCTTTAAAGTAGTTAAATGTGTGCTAAATGACAAGATGTACAGAGTGATAAAAGGTAGTAAGAAAACGTGTTGGAATTTTGGGAGAAACTGGTTGATGTGATGGAGAGAGAACTAGTAAGAGAAATTAGGATACACTTTATATTAGCAGGGGTATGGGGAGCCTTTTTCCAAAGTAGGTTAGTAGAAGATAAAATTGGGAAATCTTAAAATGGCATTGTAGAAGATGAGTCTAGGGCAGTTGGAGATCTATTATGTTACCATTGATACCTTCTTCAATTCATTTTGATTTAGTTTAATGCTAATGTTGCTAGGAATTGCTCACTTTTAATTATTGCTTTTGTACAAAATTTAATTATTCTTCTCTAAATCCTCTCTCTTAAGTCATTGTTTTCTTACACTTGGAATTTGCGGATGTAGCTATTTAGGGTCCAAGGTAGGTCAGCTTCCGACCAAACAAACAAAATTTTATCTAAAAATTTAGTGATTGCAAATGACTATGTCTTAGAGGAATGATAACCTTAAGATGTATGAGTATATGAAATGCTTATCAACAAAAGTAGTAAAATGGCTTTTCTTGATTATGTATAATTCTAGCTTCTAATTTACGGGTAACATAATACTACCTCCTATAAAAAAATTTACATTTATTGTTTGCATAATAATTAATGCAATTGGAAAGAGAAGTTGATGTGGTAAATGGGTGAAAGAAAAATGGTGTATGATCTAAAAGGTGAGTGGGTATACAAAAAAGGTCGGTGAAGTAAGAGAGAATGAGTGAAACAATGTAAATATTATAGGTTAAAAGGGTTAAGGTAATGAGGATTTGTTCTCTTCACCATATTTAAGGGGTCCTTATTTGAATTTTTAAAGTTCTAGTTTGGTCTCGTCTTCGGTCAGAGTTATAATGTTTATGATATTGTTTGATTTGATTTGGATTTTTCTAGGTGTGGTCCGATTATATGAACAAGTAATAAGAATGAGGTGAAAAGAATAAAACCTAAAAGGGGTTTGCCAAGATTGGAATAAAGTTAAAATGTTAATTTTTTTTTGAAATGGACGAAAAACGTAGTTCAAAATCTTTCAGAAAGGAGGTAGTATAATTTGGACTTAGTAACATAAAGTTCCAAAATATTTCAGAAAAGAGTTAGTATAATTTGGACTTAGTTATAGGATACTAAAATAATTGTACTATATTCTGAATATGGGAATGTGATATTTATATATCCATGTGTGAGGTGGACTCATTTTTGTCATTGCTAATGCTTGCTTTGCATTCCATAATTTAATGCACGTCTTTTGTCCACCTTCTTCCTTCTTTTTGGGAAATGTTTTCATGTCACTGTGTCTATGTGAGTATGTGGGGATGTAGTGTGGGGGAAGAGTGGAGTTATATCTAGATATTGTTGCCTTGTGATGGTTTCATTTGGTTCTGGAATGGAATAGATTGGGAACTAATACCTTACCTTGCTAAATTGTTTGGTTTGAAACTTAAATGGGATTATACTTAGAGTGGAATGGATTTAGAGTCATAGGGGTGAGGTGGGTATGATTGTAGGGGGTTGGAATGGAGTTTGATACCACTGCTATGAGGTTCCATGGCAGATACTGCTCAATCAATCATTTAATTATTAGAATGGTGCCTGCTCTATTCCAATGTGTCAATCACTTAAACCAAATACCCCTTTAATATGTTTCATGTGTTGGGCAGTTATCTTCAAAATTCATGCTGGTAGCTTCTTTGCATTTATCATTACTTCCTTGGAAATCTAGGAGGGTCACTGTGCCAGTGTGGCAATGATTTAGAAGCTTTTATCAGATGTGCAGGTTACTGAATTACTGGTATATGAGTTGATCAATGTTTACCTTCTGTACATTGTTAAAATCTCTCAACAAGAAACGCTTTCAATTTGCTTATCATTATATGCCATCGTGGATGTTGCTGGCCAGTGATCTTCTTCAAGAAATTGTACTGTGTTTGTATTTGTTCATGTATCGAATGGGCAATGCCTAAGTGATATGTGTGGAAACTAATATATTTCTTCTGATCTGAGCATGTTTTTGTACTATTTTGTTGTGTTTGGCTCTGTGCATATGTAACTGCTAAATATGTCTAGTTTAATTTTAATTAGGTACAAATGCTGAATTGGGACCACAGTAATTAGGATAGAGCCTCAGTAGATTCAAAGTCTAGATTTTTCTATCTGATATCTTATTTGAGGAATTTATATGATTTCAATTGTGATAAGCCACGATTAGGATTTTTGGTATCAGCATAGCACTCCATCTTATTCTTAATTTCTTATCAACCTTTTGAGAGTTTGGTTTGGTTAATGTCCCTCAAGCTTGCAGTGGACTTTGTATAGAAAAATCTGCGGTAGTTTTGGGGAAGCATCAGAATTAAAGGCAATTAAGGAAGAGCAATGAGATGTGAAGTGTGGTTGGTGTATCAATATTGCTTCTAGATATGAGTAGATTTATCTGGATTTTGTTGGAATGACTAATGCTGATGGATCTAGTGAGTGTTGGGTGGAAGATTAGAAAGGTGTGATGTGTGTGTGTGTTTTTTGGGGGGTTGGGAGGGTTATTGTTTTAACTTTATGTTTATGTTATTCCTAAGCAATAGTAGAAACTAATAATTAGCTCTTTGTTGCTATCCTGCTAACATTTTAGTATGATGTTTAACATTAGAACCACTAATTGACCATAGCTGAAAGTGCTGACTCATGTACCATGGAACGTATGGATGCATTTTGTTTTGGATTGTCATTTTTAGCAGAAATACCCTGTCATTAACTCATTATTAGACCAGTGAAACAGAACATACGCTAATCTTCCCGACTTGTACTCTTGATTTAATGATCATGCTGGGAGATACCATGTTTTGACATGGACACAATGATGGTTAAGTTTGACTGACGTTAATTGGATGGTTACTTTTATTTGGTTGTTGAATGCGATGACATTGACAATCTGTGAAGTACTTTAGCAGTTTACCCTACAGATTTCTTCTTGATCTAATAGGGATGTACAATCCTGAATTTTCTATTGCTGGAATTTTTGAATTGGCTTGCTGATGAACTTTAAATTAGCTTGACCCATGTCCTGTGGGTTCTGATTTTCTGAAGCAGAAAGCTGCTGTGGATAATTTTGGCAATAAACCTTGAATAATTAATGGGTTGTGAAATACCGGCCCATCAATTGAGTTATCAT
Source organism: Chenopodium album (assembly GCF_948465745.1). Classification (NCBI taxonomy): domain Eukaryota; kingdom Viridiplantae; phylum Streptophyta; class Magnoliopsida; order Caryophyllales; family Amaranthaceae; genus Chenopodium; species Chenopodium album. The sequence continues at coordinate 65,928,197 of NC_137835.1, forward strand.
GTGCAATTGTGATAGGGTTAATCAATCATTGTTCGGGAAGCATATCTATTTTTTAGTACGTCGTAGCTGTGGTTGATTGTGGAAGGAGATAGCTTATGTATCTCTCTTCGAAGAACGAGTTAAATTTGTGCTCCTAGCTTTACTTTCAAGTTTCAAAATTTGAAATATGGTTGTGTTGGTGAGTTTATGTGTACTTCTGACTTCTAAGCTTTGTCTTGTGCCTGGTGTGTATGGATTTCCTTTGGATTGATATCATGTTAAGTGGTTCCTTTGTACACGTCTCTCTTTGCCTTTGAGAAATTGTACCCACACTTTTTTCCATCCGTATTCCGTACTATACGGGAAACAGTCTAGCAAGCTTCCTCATGAGACCTAACTCGTGTGTTTTGAAAGAGTTGAAGTTCTTTAAGACGGTGGGATCCTAGGGCTTACATATGAGACAAGAGAAAAAGGACACACACCTAAGGATGAGGAAGGGTTGGTTTTTTTCTTTCTATTTTCTTCTTCTTCTTTTTTTTTTTTTTTTTTTTTTTTTTTTTTTTTTTTTTGAAGTTTTACTGGACCATTCTTGATAATATGGGATTAAGCCAGAGACCTTGCCCGAGGAGTACGGAATTGAGAAAGTTACGTAAAGTTCATAGTTTTATATTAGTATTCACTGATGGATTTATCTTGAAATCATTATTTTTTTGTCATGAAATTGACCATGGATAGTTTCTTTTTTCTTTTATTTCAATTTTTTTTTAATTTTTTATTTGGGAGTATTGAATACATCCATAATTATGAGCTTTTTTATTTTTATTTGGGAGTATTGAATGTATCCATAATTATGAACTTCATGCTCCTTCTTCCAAGAGATATGTCCAAGCTAGGGCACCCTCTTTGTAGATGTCTATTGCCTTTTAGTTAATGTGTAATTGCACACAATTGATATTTTTATTCAATGCTTTCCAAATTTTCAACAGAACCAGGTATAAGCTTTTTTCGTGTTCTAAAGATTGAATTTTTAGTGACATACACTGGACTCAGATTATTATCTGGTGGAGAAAACAAGACCAGCTTTGGCTTGGGTTTGAGGAATGAGAGACAAGCGTAATGCTGCTAAGTCTCATATAGTCATATCTGATTAATAATGAGAGGTATTATTGATTTGTGAGAGATGTAGCCTAAGAAAAATATTTAGGCCTTTTATAGGCCTAGCTTTCTCACCAGTGGTTGTGCTGTTGTTTGGTTTCTTAAGATTCAGTTGTTCAATTTAAGAAACCCGGAGCTTTTCCTAAAAAACTCTTATGGTTCTAAAATATAATTGATGAGAGGAATTATATATATGATTTTTATAAAAGCAAATTATGAAGGACCTTGCTGGTGAAATCTCTGTCAAAAGAAGCATTGTGTATTCCTGTTTTAGAAGCATACAGACACCAGCTAATTCTAAATTCTTTTTATATAAGCACTCAACAAGGTGAAGTTGTTGCCCAACTTGTGCTTAGTCTTTTTCCAAAATTGATTTCTGATATATTGTTTGGCAGCGAGTTTTATTGGTGATTTTATTTTTATATGGTAGCTGCTCGTGGGTGGCTCTCTTGTGTATGTTCAAGTTAAGAGACTATATGGTTTCAGTAATTTGTAAAGCCTTCTATATCGTTAAGAAAACTCACATGTAGTGGGGGCAGTCACAAGCTCACAACCATATCTATTGGTGCTTCATGATTTGTTGAGAACTGGTGAAGATGATGCAATGAGCGACCCATATTTTTAGCTTCTACTATTGTGTGGGAAACTGATATTTTGCTTCTGTTAGCTATTGTCATTCTTAGCGTATTCTATCTTTTAACTTACTGTCAAAATTTTGCCTTTGGCACTTTACCCTTTTTACTTAAGTGATAAAATTTTTTGTATATGATACTCTCGCCCACGTTAATGTGTTTGCTTCATTGATTTTCAGATTCAGATTCAGGCAGTTCTAGTAGTGAATCTGAAGGCGCAAAAGCTTTACCTCCGGGTAACAAGCTGCAGGTACATTTGTAACAACTATTCTTGTATGTTATGATGAGTTCTGTGATTGTTTCTTCTTATATCATCAATTCCTTGTCATCATATTTCTTAATGTCATAAAATACAACACCCCCCCCCCCCCCCCCAAAAAAAAAAAAAAAAAAAAAAACAAAAGGGAAATTGTAGTGAAATATGTTTTGGTGTACTTATGTCTATTTGCATCATTGGTAGCCAACTGCGAATGCCAACGAAAATGCAGACCAGAATCGAAGTGACATTGATCAAGAAGCTGGGATAAACCGTGAGTTGCTACAAGCTTGCATATGTTCCTTTGATAGAAATAGAGTACAAGCTTATGGATATGATGCCCTTTGCAGTTAATTGTGCATTACAATTTTTTTTTAATTTTTATTCAGCTCTTATTTTTATCTTATTCTGAAGTCTTGATTTTATGTGGTACAGAATCTAGGAGCAGCTTGAGCCAAGTTGAACAAAGTTCCCAGACTAAGCCTCTGTCAATTGAGGTGGATGGTCATAAAGAGGGTAAGCATGAAAATAAATCATGATCAGAAGAGTGTGCTGTTAGTTTGAGTTGCTGTCTTACCCCTTGAGCTGTAACGTGTTAGGGGAGAGTGCTCCATCTGAGAGGCAAGTCTCCCCGGATAAGCTATACCGTGCTGCTTTACTGAGGAGCCGATTTGCTGATACAATCCTCAAAGCTCAAGAGAAGACTCTTGAAAAGGTGCCATGAATGCTTTGCTTTAGTTTATTTTTTTGTGGTTCTGTTGTGCTTGGTGTCATATATTGTGATATGCTACTTTATACAGGGTGAAAAGCGTGATCCAGAGAAATTGCGGTTGGAAAGGGAAGAGCTTGAGAGAAGGCAAAGAGAAGGTTTGACACTATTCCTTATATTTTGAGCTTGCCTTACTGGTTTTATCTAGCTTTGGGCCTGTGGCCTTTCAGTCTTAATTATGTCATGATAGGTAACTGTCTTGTTTATGTCAATCAGAAAAGGCTAGACTACAAGCAGAGGCCAGGGCTGCAGAAGAGGCAAGAAAGAAGGCTGAAGCAGAAGCTGCGGCGGAAGCCAAAAGGAAGAGGGAATTGGAGAGGGAGGCTGCACGTCTTGCTTTGCAGAAGGTACGATGATCATATGGTACATGGTAGCATGTTGAAAATTTATGCTTTGATGCATTTAGTTGTGGACCAAAAGAACTTGAATCACTTGAAAAAGTTCTACTTCCTACATCCTGTTTTGTTGGAGGCTTATCACCATTAAGGGTTTGCATAGTTGTCATGTCTGATTAAATATTGACCTGTAGTAGATATCTTATGCTTACAATTGTGAAATCTCTTAGGCAGTGTTTGGAAACAATAATTTCATTTCAAATTCTATATTTCAAATTTAAATCCTTGCTTTCAATTCCAAATTACTTTTTTGGGAAAACAGTAATTTTAAATCCAGAATTTCAAAGTATCCATTGTGTTTGGCAATACTTTAGAATTTTAATAACAAATAAATTTAACTAATAACTAGTGTGTAAAACTCCTCAATTTTTCAATAATCAAAACAATAACCTTCATCATCATCAATTCCGAAAATCTTCTACTCACTTCTTATCCAAAAAAATGGTTAATCATATCAAGACTTGAGATTTTGTAGCCCCAAACCCACTGATATACATAGGATCTGACGATTTCATTAACCCGTCGTCGAAGCCGCCGTCATTAAAGGCGAAGGTGGTGGAGGAAAGATAGAGACTGCTCAATGGAGGAGAGAGAAAGAAAGTTGATGATAGTGCGATAAATGTTTGACGAACTTGACGAGCTTTTGACGAACATAAATATTTTCATCATCATGAAGGAAAGGATTTGATGAAAGGGATGAACTAGTATTAAGTATATACAATAGGTGTTTGAGTATTGGGGCTGGTTTAGGTTGGGAATTCCAAATGACATGTTTTGACTCATTATTTCAAATTTTTAGTTTTATGAAGTTTTCTTAAATATTTCAGAATTTGGGCTAAATTCAGATTTCAAATTCCAACTCATCCAAACACTATAATTAACCCAATTCCAGAATTTCAAATGAAATTCAGGTCTATTCAAAAAAAAAAAAAAAAAAAAAAAAAAAAAAAAAATTCAGGTATCCAAACAGAGCATTATGTCTTTGCTGCATATACTATATGACACAGTGCCTAGCATGTCATAACTGAAAATTTAATATTTTCCAATTCTAATTCATTTAGCTCTGAAAATTCCTGTATTTTTATGTTCAATCACATGATCTTTTTGGCATCATACAGATGGAAAAAACAGTGGATATCAATGAAAATTGTCAGTTCATGGAGGATCTTGAGATGCTCAGTGCTGCTCCCCCTGATGATCTGTCTAGTTTTATGGGCGATACCAGCCCAAATGATTCTCAAAATGGCGGTCTGGGTAGTTTCAGATTCAGGGGAAATAGCAACCCCTTGGAACAACTTGGGTTATACAGAAAAGATGATGATGAAGAGGAGGAGGAGGTTGAGGCCCCACAAAATGCTACAGATTCAGCAGCAAACGATGTAGAGGAGGGGGAAATCGATTGACTAAGACCTTAAACTCTTCCCAAGCGTGCCAGTATTTCTAACTCAAATGGAGAACTGATTTCCATAGGATGTTGGGATACGGTTCGTTCATTTGTCTATCTCTGCTTTGGAGCTTTTCATGAACAGTCAAATGGAAGCAGAGTTTAGCTCGTTAATAGTTCAGCTACGAGGCCCCTTGGATAATCTTGGTTTAGCTTCGATTTTACAGTGTTGGAGGTTATTTGTCATTTGTGCAAAAACCTACATAAAAAGTAAGCTGTGGCATTCATTGTCAGGGTGAAGGTAGCTCAGTTAATCAGGCTTTTTTTGCCCTTTATTTTTCCTGTAAAAAAGCAAAATTATTTTGTAACGTGAACCATGGCACTGCTCCAGAATCAGGGGTTTTTAGTACATGTTTGGCACTGCATTAGAATCAGGGTTAGTACATGCATGCCTGCTTTATAACCGCGGGACTTAATTTATCGAACCTTAATTGTTCATACACTCAGCAAACAGAAGGGGGAAAAAAATATTCGATCTTTTTTCTGTTAAACTCTCAAACTCGCAAGTCCTAACTTCCCATGTATTTGCGATTTTGCGTACATCTTTGAAAAAAAAATGAGGCATTTTTAATGGATACTTGGTGAATGTCTTGGGTTATGCCATGGGTAGCTGGTTGTTTACTTATCTTTGAATATCATATTGTAGTGTTTACATATTTGTTAGACAAATTTATCGTAGTCTATTTTAAAATAAGCTATAACTGTATTGAAGTTTTTTATACTAGTATATTCTAAATTGATTTTTTGTATTCTTTATTACCCTTTTTGGATTATTCATACATAGTGATCTATATAGTATATTAGTATAGTTGTATGTTTTGCATTAATTTTAGTCAGAGATTTTATCACTGGTACCCTCAAAGATTTGACTTTTATCAATGGTGCACCTCATTAAGTTTTCATTATCAGCGATGCCCCTAATATTTTCACCTTGCTACAGTGATCATATTTGATTAAAACGTTTAGTAAACGTTAAGTGTGGGTATTTTGTGTGGAATATGTTAGCAAGTGAGTTTACGATAATGCCCTCCCAGTCATTAACTCTCCCTCCAAGCCCAACTAACATCATTTATCACAAAAAAAGGCAAAAAAATTTGATCGTCCAACTTCCACTCTCTCTCCCCTGTTCTTAAGCTCACATGAAAGCCCTAATTGAAGCAAAATTTGTGGAGAATTGCTTTGACAAATTGCGGATTAAGGTTAATACTTAACTTCGATCTTGATTTTGTGAATTATTTTGTATAAACTCTTGTGGTCATACTTTCTTTGGAATTTGTACAACATTGTCAAGCAATCAAATAGGAAAGACTGGACCATAATTTCTGAACCAGAAGAAGACATTGAAATGTATGAGATTATAAGAGGAATGAAGAGAAGAGAAGAGAAGAGGGGAATTCTAAAGTAGCAGAGAAAATAAATGGGAGATAGAGGAAAGAGGGAAAAATCGAAAAAAAGAAGGGAAAAGGAGAACATATTTTTGGAGGGAGTTTTTAGGGTAGGGGCATTTGAGTATTTACACTTTCCTAACCCATTAAACCAACAAAAAAAAACCCCAGTTAACGTTTAATAAAAACTTAATGAGGTGCACCATTGATAAAAGTCAAATGTTTAAGGATACCAGTGATAAAATCCCTTTTAGTTATTGTTATTATACAAAACCCAATAGTCTTGCAAATACGAGTATCACAAAAGCAAATGAAAAAGATTAAACGAATCTCTGAAAGACAAACTTATTTGTGTGGTGTAAAATAGAGTTGCCTAGCACAGCATCCTCAGCCTTGTTTAGACTCTTTGATTAGATCTGCGGAATAGGCCCATACTTCAACATTTTTGTTGCCAAAAATAAGACTGCTACTGCTTTGGGTTTTTACGTTGTTAATGTTACCCATCCCACCACAGCATTTCAGAAGAATGAGGGAAGGCCGTCGTTGACATTTTTAAAACGGTTTTTTCTATTTTTAGTGTCTCACCAATTAAAAAAAAAAAAAAGAATTTCTAGGGTTTTTCTACTAGAAAATAGAAAGATTGTTGATGATTTTAGCGTCTCACTGATTGTGTTGTTTGAGACAAACCCAAAGCTTTGTATCACAATTTTCCCAATAATATGTGTCCACACTCTATAGTGTTCCCATCATTTGGGACGTCGGATCGGCGCAACAAACTAAACATGTCTTGTTTTACACATTTGGGTTAGTTTTTTGTGATTTTATTGGGCATTTGAGTGTATTGCGTTTGGGTTAGCATTTTGTACTGGAGGCTTAGAGGTTAAATGTATTTGATTCTCAGGCTTTTTGGTTTTGGGCTCTATTTGAAATGCTTAACGTTTGGCTATTTATAATTTCTAAACGGATCTTCATGCAATTCATTATCCTAAGCGTGATTCAAACCGAATTATGTGATATGTACATTTCAGTCATCGTTTTGCTTGAGGAGTTGGTGTCTACATTGATGAGCTGTTTAATTGCAAGCCCAACTATCACCATGTCTAACATCGGACATGGATTGGGGATTTGGGGGCCTCCAAGTTATATGACATGATTAGATTGCACAAATTCTAAAAAAAAAAAAAAACACGGAGTTGCGTTAATTTATTATAAAACGGGGTAAAGATATTTAAAGTAATTAAAGTTACCCTTTATACAACAAAAGTTATTATTTTTTTATTAATAAATTTTATCTTACAAAAAAAAACTTATAATGTATTAATCATATTAGTCTTTATAGTATGTAATCAGGTATCTATAAGATATCACACATTAAAATAAATTCAAACCAATGACTAATTAAAAGTTACCCCTTCATTGGTTAACATTACCATAGAAATAGGTTGTTGTTATTTTTTATTTTTTTAGAGAGCCACAAGGGCGGGGGTGAGAATCGATCCCATGATCTCTTGAAACCGGGAGGGAAGCTCTAACCACTTGAGTTATTTCTCACTCTCTGTTATTTTTTATTTTTATTTTATTTTATTTTTTTGACAGAACCATAAAAATAGTTAGAATTATACTTGAATTGACCGTTTTACAATAAAATTAATGTACACCCGTTTATTTGTGTGTATATGTCCCCCTCCCTAACTAAGGTGTTTTTTTTTTTTTTTTTTTTTTTTTTTTTTTTTTTTTTTTTTTTTTTTTTTAACTTCAAGCTTAATATTTTACGAAAAAATTGTTTATTTGCTACTCCCTTCGTGTTATAACGGCCGTATTTTGAATAAGTGTTACACTTTCTTTTTTGGCAAAAGGCTACATTAAAATATCATCTCTCTCCTTTCATGGTCCCCACACAAACCTGCTACTACTTTTTTTTTTTTAATATATCTTTCCTCTCACATTCATTAATTTTCAATAAAATATTAGCTCCACTATCTTGCTTTTACAATTTTTTAATGCTCCAACTACCCCACTTACCTCTTACTTTATTTAAGTCAACTAAATTGCCTAAAACTATATGCCGGCCAAACTGTAACACTTAAAAAAACACGGAGGGAGTATTTATATTTTTATAGATGAGAAAAATATATTAGGGCTTAATTAGTTATCAATTACGGAGTTATATCATTCTTAGTACTTTTTTTAAACACAGTTTGATTCATAAATAAATAGTCATACGACATCTACAAAGAGATTTAAATCTAATAAATACATGACAATCGAATCAAATGAAAAAAAACTTTCAGCAGAGTTACAATCGTTGTTGCAAATCCTACATTCTTTGTACCCACATTCATACCAATTTAAGAAAAAGAGAGGAAACGACTAAGGTTTTTTTTCCGATTATTTATCATTCTTAGTACTCACAAACTAAACGCCATATGTCACCTTTATTTATTATTTGGTGCCACATGTGCGTCATGTGTCATCCTATGTGTATCATCTTTTTCTTAATGCATTGAATTGTAGTGATGTGTAATTAATTTGAAAAATTCTTCTTGAAAAATTCTTCATATACATAACCTCCATGTTTAAATTTGACTTATTTTATCATAAATTAATGAAAGATAATATAGATTATTTTATTTTTTACTCACTTATTAATATTGTTCAACATTAACCCTTTTTATTAATTTTGATCAAACTTATAAATTTACGATGTATCGGGACATCGTCGGGCCAATAACTAGTTACATCCTTAACACACAATAAATAAAATGAAATAAAATATGATTTTCATTTAATTTATTGATTAAGGGCCCAATATTTTCGTCATGTCACAGGGCCTCCATTGAAATTGAGACACGGATGTTTAATACTTCCTCCGTTCTTTTTTTATTGCACTATAGGAGGTTGGCACAAGATTTTTGGTAGTGGAAAAAAGGATGAGAGCGAGAGGTAAAAATACAAGGTTGCCCATGTGATGGTATACATAAACAAAAAAATTAAGTGTTGAAAAGTAAGGGTATATTTGGTATTTGTAGTGTGAACACAAGTATTTCTTTTCCTAAAATAGAATTGGTGCAATATTTGTGATACTCCCTCCATTTCAATTTGTTAGTCCCATATACTATTTTGGGCGTTTAAAAAAGATATACCCATATTGAATGTATTCCACTTTTAGCTTAGTTTTTATTTCCTATTTTATCCATATTAAATTCTGATTGGTTAGATTAATTGATTGTGAATTAATGACATGACTCTAAGTAAAGAAATTACTCCCTTGATTTATGCAAATATGACTAAAGCTTTCCTAAAAAAATCAAATAAGACAAAATTATTTATGAATTGTTTTTTAATTTAATGTTAGATTCCAAATAGTATCCTTTTCTTATTTTATGTGACTGATTCCATATGAGACTATCATATTGAAACGGAGGGAGTACTTCCTTAAAAGACAAGTAGTGCAATATTAAAAAAAAAAGGGAGGAAATATCTTGATTTTTGAAGAAATATTTAAGGTCATTCACCTCATTTTCATTTTGTTTGGGCCTACTCCATCTCTTAAGCCCATTATATTTGAAATGACAAAAACACCCCTTCATAATCCAGCTCGTCATCCTTAATCATCATAAAGTACAGATTTACCCCTAATCTGTTCAACAATGTACGGTTTTTCCACCTGAAAGTACATTTATAAATAGCAAGCAATGATTAATGATGGTAAGTTTTTCTAATATCTTATTCTCTCTCTAAAAAGTACATTAACTGACTTGAGTGTTGAAGGGGTTTTTGTGGGTCAAACCCCGGGGCAGCTTACCTTATCGTTCTTGCAGGCAGAGCTCTTAGACATCCTTGCAAGGCGAAGACCGCTTACATTTGGACAATAGACATTGGTCATACCCTAAATACCCTTACACAACGAGGAGAATTCTCTTCCCAGAAGCACATTTATTTCTAGAAAGTTGATCTTGAGATTAATGCTAATAAGTTCAAATTATAACTTCAGCAATATAAAGATTTAATAGGTTCAATCGATAAGAGTTCATATGAGTCCATACACATGTTCAAGTAAATTTAAATGAGTTCATATAAGATCTAATAAATTCTATAAGTGAAAAATAGATGAATAAAATGCAGATTGATTCTTTACTTATTTATCACGTTAATTCTTTAATTTAATAAAGGAATATGTGTTAAATTAACAAGTCCCTATCTAAGAAAACCTTCTTAATATATAATTAATCATTTGGAAAAAAAAAAAAAAAAATCATACCTGCACATATATATCATGCTATTTAACAATGTGTCAAGTTATGGTGGTACAGGCAGGCCTACAAAAGACAATAAAGACGCTTTAGCTTGAATTGAATTGATTAATTATGGTATTATGGTGCCTAACTAAGTATAACTTTCTAAATCAATACCACTTAATCAAACAGGTATAACTTTAGTTTCTAAATTAGGATCACCTTGTAGTATAAAATTAGTTTAATACAATATTCTTGTGCATGTCAAGATGATAAAAGATTTGAGTATTTGACCCACCACTTCTTGTTAAGATTGTGGTATTGCACAAGACAGCAAGTGTCTACATCCATAACTTTAATGCATATAAAGTTTATTTTTTTTAAAAATTATCTCTTACCAATTACGAAGTATCTAATTTGGGAAATGTAAGTATTTCACATAATAATGATGAACTAGGTTAATTGCATGAATAGAACATGGCGAGGATGGAAATTTTATTGACACAATAAAGATAAGATATAAATGCATAAAATTTTTTTCCTCAAAAAAAAAAAAAAAATGCATAAATTTTTAACACCATACTAGGGTCAAAACTATACAACTTGACATGAGTTAACAAGCTACACTTTAAGGGGGCATTTGGTTCGGAAAATGAAAATGGAGTGGAAAGGAAACAAATAAGAGGGGGGAAAGGAATCATTTGGCTATTATCTTTTAATTTGTTTGGTTTAGTCATGAAAAGGGTATTTGTCAAAGGAGGGTAAGGATATTTGTTACCCTAAGTTTTTGAGAGATAACAAATCAGGGGTAACCATTACTCTTAATTAGAAAATGGTAATTGTTACCATGCCTTCAAATCAAACACACAGTAACGATATCGATTTATTCCAATCCGTTTCCAATCCAAAACAATACACTAATATAACGCCCCCTAAAGGTAGAGGGGTTTGGGGAAGAGGAAAGGAACCTTAAGATTGAAAGCAAGGTGTAAATTCCATCGTTACCAATACATAATAATTAGTCAAGCTTAGAATGTTTGAGGACGAGGTAACACATCCTAATGGGATTTTCACCATATACCCCTGAGTTTTTTGTTTATTCACCATATACCCATGAAGTTTATAAAATTCATCTTATACCCTCGAGTTTTCACAAAACACATCATATACCCTTGATGACTAATGATTGGTAACTTTGTCAATTATTAGAGTTAATTATGACCCAAACTACCATACCCTAACTACATTCATCTACCTCTGAAATCACCCACATTTCTTTTTCTCACCTTCAAAACCACCCCAAATTTCTTTTTCTCTTTATCAAAATCAAATATACGAATATGATTTTTGAGACTTGGAGTGGTTTCAGGGATTGGACAAAGGAGAGGAGTAGTTAATTTCAGGGATGAAGGAGAGATATAAGGTGGTGTCGATGCATAATTAATCAAATTCGACTCATCTTGTTGTCATTAGGGGTATATGGTCAATTTTTGTAACAACTCAAGGGTACATGGTGAATTTGATAATTTTCATGGGTATATATGGTGAATAAATAAAAAAAACTCAGGGTATGTGGTGAAAAAATCGTTAAAATCATAATAATCTTATCAAAAACTTAAAATTTTAACAAATATCATATGTATGCAATTAGCTTGTTGGTGCCTAAATGTTGAATTCCTTCACTCAAATAATGGGAGCATAGCTTTGGGTTTTGTTATTATTAAATATCATTTTGGTACCCTCAATTTCTTAAAAGTTGAAACGAACAATCGATATTATCAAGTGGAAATAGAAGACCCTAGGGTGATCTACCACTCTAATTAGTCTATTTTCTAACCATATTTTCAGTTGGGAAATCAGGTGATGGATTTAATGGCTAAATAGTCAAAAACTCATAATCACTTCCCCATGCTTTATTACCACAAATCATGTAATGGTTTTTCCTCCACCATTATTCCTTTGGATGAATTAAATTGCTCCTATCAAAGGGACCGATCGATTTAGTTATGCTCTTATAGAAAAAAAAAACAATAAAATAATAAAAGAGCTAGAGACTAATGACAAATTTGGGGAAAGAGTTAATAGAATGACTTGATTATTATTTATCAATATATAGGTAGAGTATTTAATCAAAACCTTAGATCATAAGATAGAAAACAATCTTCTTAAAATATTTACCACCATAACTATAAATCTTAAATATATATTCTTTTCATATTATATTCATATAAACAAACCTAAATATATTATTCTACTAATAAGATCAATACGGAAAATATATCACATATATATTTTTCGATATATCATATTATATTCATATAAACAATCGTAAACGTTGCGATTAAAATTTTTCTTTTGGTTGAAGTCGAGATGCACTACTCTTGTGATGTCGCCTTAATTTTTTTTCAATGATGAAAGTGTTCATCTTTTTCGAAATCACCAATCAAACAGGATCAAGAACACCTTCATTATCGGTTTTATTACAACGAGAACACCTTTATTATTGGTTTTATTACAACGAGAACGCCTTTAATAGGATCGTCATTCTTTTCAAATCTGCAATTCCTCTCGAACTCGTTGTATTTTGGTTTTTCTTGATCAAAACCAAGCTCCTATCAAATATTGGTTTTTTAGAGCAATCCACACTCAAGTTTCTTATTGGTTTTATTTTAGAGCAAAACTAAACACATATCCAAACGAGCAAAATCATGCTAGAGCCATATAAAAAAAAACTTGTCTCACAGCACAAGGAGATCCAACAAACCCGACCTGTCTCACGGTACTAGGAGAACTATTATGTCTTGTCTCACGATACTAGGAGAACTATTTGAAGGAGTTATGTCTTCGATAAGTGCAATTACTAGATATATTAAGGATCACTATTATGGAGATAATAAGTTCATTCTATAGGGTCGTCAATGTTTGGTGCTAGATATGACAATTGATCTTTGGGCTAGCTTAATGGCCCAAAGCCTTATAAAATGGATCCTACAAGGTCACACATAAGAGTATTGAGTTAAACAAGTTAGAGGCCCATTATTGGGCCTCATGAGTTCATGACATACCATATTGATAATTGGGCTCAGATAGTTAGAAGAGTCTAATGGGTTTTGGACTTGACATGGTTTTATTTCTAGATATGATCTATAAATATAAACCATGCCTAGGGTTGCAATATACAACAATTGACATACAGTGAATTGTCACACAAGCAACCAGGTTTCCCAAAAACCCTAACTCTCTCTCTCTCTCTCTCTACTCGGCCCTCTCTCTCTCCTCCCTGTCCATACGGCCCTCCTCCCCGGGTGGCGCGTGGGTGGTGTTGTGGTGTGTTCGTGGCTCAAATCTCCGTTGAAGGTTGATTGAAGTGTTCAGTCACAACTAACTAGCATTAGTGGAGGTTTAATCCATGCTCGTGGACTAAGTAGAGGAATCACGCTTGGGGTTCTTTATCTCCCATTGTTCTTTCTCGATCGCGCGTGGAATCACGCTTCAAAGGTACGATTATATGTTCTTTATGTGTTATGCATTAGATCTTGGGATTAGGTACTGTATGAATATGATTCATGTTTTTCCGCTGCGTAGTACCTATAATTCCCTACAGTGGTATAAGTTAGCCTATTGCATTTACGCATATTGACTATAATTCTTTGATAGTCCACAATTTTAATTCAATTAGGAGGGAGAATAATTTAATTATGGGTCAATTATTATATTAAATGTGATTTAACTCTTGGAATTGATTAAATGTGATTTAATAATGCTCAAAATAGCCATGAAGAGATCCGAATTTTGCCCCTAATCACCCGAAAATTTCGAAACTCTAACCCTAGATTATGAATTTTTTGTTTTGGTTTTGATTTAATTCGTTTACTATGTAATTAATGATTTTAATCTATTTGATTTCATGATAAATTATGAATTTTTCATGATCAAATTATTTAATTTAAGTGTTAAATTAAATTGGGGATTAATTTCATGAAGAACCCTAATTTCAAGATTGAATGTGATTTAATTTTGAAATTAATTGGACCACATTAACATTAATTTAATTTTACAAAATATGTTTTGTTTTATTTAAATTAAAAATCAAAAAAAAAAAAACAAAAAGGTTTTTAGCAGCGGCAACCGCGGCTGGGTGGCGCAGCCACGGCGGCTACCGCTGCAAGTGGTCCGGAGGGAGGGGCGAGGTGGGGCAAAAGGACGGGTCAACAAAGGCAGCAACAACAGCACCGTGCAAGGGTTGCGCGACACTGCTGCTACTGTGCACCGCTGCAGAGCAGCGTACACCTCACGGTGTACGGTCACCGTGGCCGGCTTTAGCTGGCCACACCACGGTGGCTGGTGCACGGTTTTAAAAAAAAAAAAAATTATTTTAAAAATATTTCAAGATAAATATGATTTATTTTGGATAAGATAAAATATTTTGAAAATATGATGTTGTAAGGTTTTGATGATTGTGAACAAATGATGATTATCTAACTAACATGTGTATTGAGATGTGCATGAACAAGTCATGAAGCAAGAATATGATTGAGTACAGGTTAGATCATTATTGAAGATGGTTCCCAACATACAATGTATGGATCGTGCTTAAGTTCCTCAGGGGGAACACAAAGAGAAGAAGAGTTTCCAAGGGGGAACACAAAGAGAAGAAGTCTAAACGTACAAACGTATTGTTAGACTTTGTATGCAGTTCCTAAGAAGAATGAGAAGTAGTTCTTTACAAGGATTAAACACCAATTTGTATGTGAGAACAAGAGAAGAGAAGTTCCTTTGAAGGAACAGAAGCTTTGGAGTAGAAGCTTCAAGACAGAAAAATAGGAGTATATTTTTCTAGGAATCATGTAAGTATGTTGGACACGGGAAATTGTTTGGAACATGCCTATGGAACTAAATTGGAACTTCAGTCTCAAAGGAACTGACAGTCTGGAAGGAACTGGGTGTTGCTGACCAGCCAGTTCCTTACGGGTGAGTCTAAAATTTGTGTATAAGAGAAACACACGTTTACACAGCACTAGAAGTCAGTTTTCCATGTTAGTAGTCATTGCATTATCTTTGCCTAATTTATAGGTAATTAGTTTTGACTTGGTATAATTTATTTTAAATAGATTTTATTTTATAAAAGATAAGTTTTTGAAAATAAAATCTGATTTTCTTTTTAGTCAAAATGATATTTTATTCTCTTTATTTTCTCCTATATTTTAGGGATATGTTTTAGGTTGTTTCCTATCTAATCTCTAATTGGCTTAATATTTCAAATTAAATAGGATAGTTATTTTGGGATAAAATATTTTTATAAAATATTTATTCTTAATGAATAAATTCCGAATCAGTTTTTAATTGATAAAAATCTGATTTGGTTAGTATTTTATTTTCTTGTAACTTCTATTTTTATTTATTAAGTTTTTGGAAAAATAAAAATTGCTTTTCACGTTCAATTTGAAACAACTTTTTACAGGAGAAAAATAAGAAGATCATGGAGAAAATGTTTTTTTACTCCAATCCATGTCTTCCATTACTTCTTATGTTCATGGAGTTAATGGAGATAATGCCTAGAATTTAGGAAGCACTATTGTTATGATTGAAGATCATGGGATGAATGGGTTTGTCTTTAAAGCACTATAAAAAGAAATGTTTTCATTCATTCCAAACTGTCTGGCTTAAGTGAGTCATTCCATAATGGAGTTCGTCCCAAGTGGTAGAGCAGTAGAAAAGAAATATATTTTCTCTCCACGTTGGTGAGCCAGTTTCTCCAGGTTCTAAGTTCCTTACATATCTCAAAGTGTCCAACATATTAGTTTTATACATTATATCTTTTATATGTATTTGAGAGTTGTTTAAGGGTTTGAGTGAACTCTTGTAATGGGGAATTAATAAGGGTTTGAGTGAACTCTTGTATTGGGGTGAGAACTTGAGTGAGTTCTTTGTATGTAGAGAAGGCTTTGAGTGAAGCTTGAGAGAAAGAGAAAAAGTAAGGTTTTGAGTGAAGTCTTGAGTGAGAAGAGAGGTCTTTGAGGGAAGATTTCGAGCTGCAACTATTAGAAGGAATAGTTGTTTGGGATATGAGTTCGTTGAGGAACTCGGTAGAGGCTCAAGTTCCTCATAGGTTGTAACAGAGTCGTTGGCCTATTTTAGTGGAATGTTTTGAGTCAAAATCCCTTTGGGTCGAGGTTTTTCACTTCCTATTTGGCCTAGAAAGTTTTCCTCGTAAAATCTCTCTTGCACTATTTCTCTATTGCGTTAAGTTTCTTTTAATTCCGCAAAAAGTGACTAGCAATCTCCATACTACAATTCACCCCCCCTCTTGTAGTATTTCATCTAAATAACATATGATCTTTTATTTTGAAAGATAAATTCGGTTTTATTTGGATAAAATCTTTTATTTTAGGATAAAGTCAAATCTTTCAAAAGTTGTTATATTTGATATTATCCATATTTAAAGTTGTTAAATTGATTATTATCCATAATTAAAGTGGTTAATTTTGGATAAGATTTGTTAGGATATTATGAGCATATTCCAAAAGGATAATAATTGATTTAAATAATGTGATTATCCCATAATTATTTTTGGATAATAATTTATTTAAAATTTTGTGATTGGCTAGTAATTAGGATAGAATTTCCTAACATTGTTAGGATAATATTTGAGGATAAATATGATTTATTTTTTAAGATTAAAATAAGATTTGATTCTATCTCATGACTAATTTAGAATATATGATATTTTATTGATGGTCATGAATAATATATGATATTATCTAATTACATTAATTAAAATATGAGATATTTTGGTGCCATGTTTCCTTAATTATGAACATTCGATGTTGTAGTTTAGGAAAGCATGATGAGTGATTTATTATGTGACAATTTTATAATATATGATGGTATTTATTGCTATATAATGACTAGTATGGCCCAGTAGATTGCTAAATACGATCTGCGCATCGTGATATATTTTTGTAATCTTAGTACGGTATACGTACCGATAAAGTATTTTTGTAATTTTATTTCATTTTATTTAAGTAGTAGATAGAATAGAGTAAAATTACAGGTTGCAGTTAATCCAAGAAGCCCATGAAGTGAAGGCCCAAAGGAGCAAGGTGGATGAGCACTACTACAAAATTGGCCAAAGAGACCTTAATTAAGAGACCATTTAATTAAATAAATGGTCTCTTTGTTTCAAGAGACCAAATATTTTAAATAAATGGTCTCTTGGGTACAATCTTATGGAGATGAAAATAAAGGAGAGACCACTTTTCTTAAATAAATGGTCTCTCTTTTATTTATTTATTTATTTAAAAAATAGGAGAGACCACTTCTTTTAAATAAATGATCTCTCTTTTATTTATTTATAAAAAAGGAGAGACCACTTCTTTTAAATAGATGGTCTCTCTTTTATATATTTATTTAATTAATAAAAAAAGAGAGACCACTTCTCATACATACATAGTCTCTCTTTTATTTATTTATTAAATTAATCAAAAAGAGAGACCACTTCTCTTATATATATGGTCTTTTATTCATTATTTAACTTTTTTAAAAAAACAAGAGACCGTTTTTGTTAAAAAAATGGTCTATCTTTTATTTTTTTTAAATCGAAACCCTAAGTTGAAGCTCGGCCGCCACCCCCTTCACATCACCATTTTCCCATCTTTCACAATCTCCTCTCCGCCTCTTTATCTCTCTTGTCCTCTCTGTGCTTCCCTTCTATGTTCTATCTTATGCCCCTCTGATCTCCTTCTTTCCCTCTTTCACAATCTCCTCTTAGCCTCTTTCTCTCTCCTCTCTTCCCAAGAGTTCACTTCACGCCGCCGTCGAGTGCTGCCGTTCGATCATATCACTTCACGCCGCCGTCAAGTTCTCCGCTTCTGGGTTTCAAATTTTCTTCAGAGAATACAAGACTGTTGATTTCACCTCACTCACTGTCGTTAATTTTATTTGTTGAATTTCATCTTTCCTCCAAATCCATTACCAAGATTTCCTTCATCGTGTTTCCGAACCCTAATTAATCGTTTTCTCTTAATTTGGCTGAATTTCTTAATCTTTGCAATATTGATCTTAAAGTATCGTATATGTTGTTTTTAGGTGTTGAATACTAGACAATGTCGCGTGTATATGTTGGATATTTGGATCCACGGGTCACTGAGCGAGAACTTGAAGACGAGTTTCATGTTTTCGGAGTTATTCGAAGGTCAGTCGGATCTTTAATTCCGATTTAGCTTTTTATTCGGATTTCTTTTGTTGATTTTGAGTGATATCAACTAGTTGTTGTCTAATTCCTTGAAAACTTGGTTGATTTGCAGTGTTTGTGTTTCTCGAAGAGTGATTTCAAGGTGGCGGTGGCGTGGCTTGTGGTGGTGGCAGTGGCGTAGTGTAGGATTAGGTGAGGGGAGTTGTGTAGATTTAGGTGGCTTTTTTTTTTATATAATTTTATATTAAGAATATCTATTGTAATATTTATATGTATTTTGTATAAATTTCTTGCAAGTATAATGTATAAACTAGTACTCGTATTTTTTTTTTGTAAATGTTACAAGTAGAGAAATTGATTTTTGTTAATTGAAAGTATATATATATATTAAAATATGAATAATTTTTTTTTTAGAAAAAAAAAACAGAGACCATCTATTTGATTTAGGTGGTCTCAGTTTAACAAAAATTGAGACCATCTATTTGAAATAGGTGGTCTCAGTTTTACAAAAACTGAGACCATTTATTTGAAATAGGTGGTCTTAGTTTCTGGAAAAACTGAGATCATCTATTCTAAACAAGTGGTCTCTCTTTTTAAAATGAGAGATCACTTTTGATGAAGTGGTCTCTTAGGCCAAAGAGACCTGTGAGCTAGAGACCACCCCTAAGGTAGTCTCTTTGGCCATTTTGATATGGTCTCTTTGGCTAATTTTGTAGTAGTGGAGATCCATGAAGGTTCAAGTGGTAGTTTTTTGCTTTATTAGTTTTCTTAGGATTAGGGGCCATGCTATGTCTTGTTTATGCATTCAGTTTATTATGCATGATTAGATTTTATTGATGTTTTGTGATGATGCGCTAGAGTTCACTATTTAATCACAACATAATAAATCTAGGTCCCGGTAATATTGAGGTTGCTTTTCCAATCAAAAACACGATGAAACCTTCGATATTTATGATGGGTCATGCCAAAGCAGGGTGTCATATTATATCTTAGGGGAGTGGGGGTAAATCAAATTTTATACTTTTGATTGGTTATACTCAACAAGGTTACCTAAAGAGTTTAGAACCTTGAAGCTAAGGGTAATAATTAAACATGTGATGGATAATTATTCAACCAAGAATTACAAAGAGTTGTAATCAGTAAAGAGTTTACTCACCTTGAAAATGTAATGGTTGATGGTAGGGCCAAAGTCCGGTCAATTATTGCACAAATAAAGGATCTTGGAATCATTTTATTCAATAGGGATCAATTAAAATTGAATAAATGCTTTAAAGTTGCCAATTTAATTCGCTTATGGCACTTTAAATTTTTATTAAACATAATTGAATTTTGCGTTTACTTTTAAGTAACATGTCGTTCTAGTTTTATTATTATATATAATCTCCTCGATTGAAAATAAAGTTGAGAAACGTTCTCAAAAAGTTAAAAGATAATCCATAAACCTATATTCCAATTTTGCTAAGATGGATCTAAAAAGCAAGTTTTAGAAACCCATGTCATATGTCTGAAGTTGGCTTTATTCAAAATGTTTGAGTAAATTACCAACACATCTTCATTTTGAAAAGTGTTTCAAGGGATATAATGAGATGGGAGGTACAAACCCTCTAAAAGACAAGTATAAAAGTCCAATAAAATCTCTTATCTTCAATATGATTGAATATAAGAAAGTGATTGAAAATCTCTATTATCAAAAGTTGGTCAAATGACGCTATTCTTCACCCACTTTATATAAGAGTTAAATTGTTGATTAAACTCTATTATAAATAATGATTGAATAGACTTAGCAAAATCATGAAAAGAGCTTAAAGTAGTTAAGCAAAGCATCATTTTCAACCTAAGAGAAGTGTTCTAAGTGGCTCAAATGGGAAAGGTTTAGGAATATATGAGGATTGCATTAAGAAGTTATAGGCCAAGAAATGCAAACAAGTTGCTACTTCTCAAACCTAGAACTACTTACATGCTAAAAGTTGTTATGAACAACAAACGTTTCAAATTAAATGGACCAATTCCAATTGATTAGAAACTACCTCATATAGTTGGAAGGTAAAAGAATGTAAATGTTCCAATTTAAGAAGTATATTATAGAAATTGATTTAGCACATTGCTACTACTTCTTGGCCATATGATGTCTTGTTTAGTTCTCTCTCATTGAAAATGAGGTTGAACTAAATGAAGAAGTATGGCTAAGGGAGAAATAAAGCTACAAGTTTAGAAGCAAATGTTGCTACTTCACAAGTAGAATCTACAAGTCTGGAAGCAAAAGTTGCAACCTTACAAGTAGAACCTATATTTCACCTTACCTTGTTATTGGCTAGAATTAAATAAATGTTATTCATTCTTGCCATCATCAAAACACCATTCAATGTTAGTACTGACTAAGCATCGAAGATTCAAAAACGTGGAATAAATGTTATTTTATGCTTCATTGAGTCATAATGTGTTTTGAGTTGCTAAATAGGTTCAAAGTTCTATATGATAGAAATAATTGAACCATTTCTATAAATGAATTGTCTCTAAAATGTCAAATAATTCGAACAAAAATGAACATTGCATGCGAAAGATCCAAAGGGATGGACTTTCAATATCATTAGATTATGAATCCATTGATATATGTAATTATCATTCTAATTTGAAATTTTGACAAAATCACCATTTAGAGAAATGATGATGTGAACTCAAGGTCGAATACATATTGATGTAAGAAAACCAAAGGTTCAAAGACTAGAGACGCACAATAAAACTTCATTTGTGATATGATCACTACTTGTGCTTAGTTGAAGCATAATAGTGAAAATTTTGAAAAGTTCAAAATGTTCAGTATGAAGGTCAGTATCAACTTGACAAGATAATAATTGCATTACAATATGATTGTAATTGTGAAAATTTGAGTCAAGACATTTACTTGGCAACACATTCAAAATATTGCAATATGATCGTAATAATGAAACTTTAAGCCAAGACCTTGATGAACATCCAAGAGTTGTGAAATCGTTTCACGACAAACTCCGAAAGAAAACCTTGTGAAGTGTTTGTGAAGGAAGCTATCAATCTATATAAGATATATTTTGATAATGGATGAAAATTACCTATCTTCCAACCATTGTTCACGGGATATACTTTTAAGATAAGCTACAAAACTAAACAAAGAAACATAGGTCAAATCAAAATGTAGCAAAGGTTTCATATGTGATATGGATAAGAAGAGTTCTTATAAAGTCTTTCTACAAAGCAAGGAATAAAAGTTGTATTAAATCGTTTAATGCACGATCAATTCCTATACAGAGCACAAGGTACTACTACACAAATCATACTTAGCACAAAATGTTTGTTGCTCAAGTAGGTGCCCTTATGGAAATTGTTCCAAAAGGTCATGTGGGAGTAGTGTAAATCTTGAAAGAGTTCGAGAAAAGCAACAAACAAACATGGTTCAAACCATGGTTGGTTCACCCTATGCTAAAAGTGCCTCCTCAAAAAGGCAAGTGGGAGTATAAGAATCTCGAAAAGTTTGAGAGCCTTAAAAGAGTTCAAGAAAAGTGATTTCGAAAATCTTGAAGAAATTTGAGAAGTAATCGAATCAAAGCAACAATATGAGCATGATTCACCTCATGTTACAAATGACAACGCGTGGTCTCATTAAGTGTAATGGGAATAATAACCATGTGTCGAAGGTAGTACATTCCAAGTGCACATCCTCAATTGTCGTTTCTCATTGAAAGCTAAACAAAGTTGTTGTATGAGTTTCAATTGTTGTATCAAACCCACAACAATGACTAGAATATGTAAAACTTAGCCAAAGAAATATGATTTCATATTGACTAAGAGTTCTAAAACATTCGTTTTGGAACATGATGATTATACAAGTCACAAAGATGATTTGACAAGTTATAACTCCAAGTGGTTTAAAAACCAGGAAATCTGAAATAGATTCTAAGTCTGTAAGCAAGTATATGACACTTGAATAATTTGCCTAATTGGGTGAGACCCATTATAAGCAAAACAGACAAGAAAGAAAAATGTTTTCTAACTAAAGCAAAGACTTGTTAAAGGATTCAACAAATTCATAGTATGACTATGACTACGATGAAACCTTTACTTTAGTCATGTTGCAAAGATCTATCAAAGATATTTTAGTGATGTCTACCTTATGAAATTTGGTAGATGGATTTCAAAACGCTTTCTTGAAATTGTTCATGAAATAAGATTTGTATATGATACAATCAAAAGTTTGAAAATCCAATAATCCTAAAGATGCATAAAAGATCCTTTAATGGATTGAAGTTAGCATCTGGGAGTTAATATTCTTAATTTTGTGAGTTAATCAAATCGTTTGATATTCTCGTAAAAAGAAGAAAAGGTCTTGTGTGTATAAGATGTTTAGTGGGAGCTATGAAGTCTTCTTGGTCTAGTACAGAGAGCAATTATTCATTTCTTGAAGGGTCAAGTGATGGCTAATGCATTTTGTATGAAAATCTTGAAGAAGAAGATGAGTACATTTGGGATTCAAGATCTATAGAGATAGGTCTCGAAGGATGTTTGAGTTTGGTTAAGAAACTTATATTGATAAGATTCTTATAAGGTTCAACATTATATTGAAAGGAGTTTCAATCCCATGTAACATGACACGTTGCTTAATGATTCAATGCTTTGAGAAAGGTTGATGAAATTAAGGTGTTGAGTGATGATCCTCATGCAATATGCAAAGGATGCATCATGCATGTCATGGACTATACTCGTCTATTTTATTCACACGTTTTAAGAACAAGTAATGATAGATTTCAATCGAAATCCAATGTGATGTTGGAATACAAATTAGAAATTCCAAAACTCCTAGTAAAGGGATGAAAGAAGATTCTTAATGTATGGAGATGAATATGATTATAAAATTTAGAAATTGCAAAATTCATGTTTTATGAGAATGTCTCATGAACTCTACTTACTAAACCCCTTCCATTTCCAAAGCATGAGAAACATGCTAATGAAATTGGATTGAGGCAAATGATATAATTAGAAGTTGTATTTGTTTTTGGGGAAAAACAAGTTACATGTGTAATACATTCATTTGCAGAATTATGTTTATCAATTGAAACAAAGTTTCAATCTTATTTAATCGTGGTTTCAAGGTTAAATAAAATGACCAAAATAATTATGAATTAATGGGCTCATCAGGTTGATGACCTGGTGAATGAAACCCCACAGGTGAACTAAATTCATATATTATTTAAGTTCCTAGTTCGGAATCATTAAACTGGACATAAATGATTTCAATTCATGGACTATCATGTAAGATTGATTGGATAGCGCAGTTTCATGGGCTATAGGAGCGCAGTGAAGCTCGGTCAATCACATGGATATGCATGAATGATGCATGATCGAACTATAGACCTACTTTGAAGTTCAAGTATAGAGCTTCCGGATATATTAGTGGATTCCTTTGACATGAGTGGAACATTGATTTCATTCAATGGATGTTATGGCTGTGGTACACTCAAACGTCTGTCCGTAACTGGAGATTATAAAGGGTGTTTCCCGGTTATTTCAGAAGTTGAGTGGGAGCTTGGTTGCCACAAGATTGGATAGAGTCTACCTGTTTAATTAGGAATGTGTCTTGGCCCCTTGAAGAGGGAGAATTCAGAAAATGCATGGCCGTGCTCAAATGGATTACATAGTAACCATTTGTTTTGTAATTCTTACTCAGTTTTCAAGAAAAGATTTGTAGACTAATATGATCACGACATGAGATGCAATCATATTATCAAATCGACACACATTGACTTAAGGAATTTGAATATTGCGCACTTGTCTCAGACAAGTGGGAGATTGAAGGAGTTATGTCTTCGATAAGTGCAATTACTAGATATATCAAGGATCACTATTATGGAGATAATAAGTTCATTCTATAGGGTCGTCAATGTTTGGTGCTAGATATGACAATTGATCTTTGGGCTAGCTTAATGGCCCAAAGCCTTATAGAATGGATCCTACAAGGTCACACATAAGAGTATTGGGTTAAACAAGTTAGAGGCCCATTATTGGGCCTCATGAGTTCATGACATACCATATTGATAATTGGGCTCAGATAGTTAGAAGAGTCTAATGGGTTTTGGACTTGACATGGTTTTATTTCTAGATATGATCTATAAATATAAACCATGCCTAGGGTTGCAATATACAACAATTGACATACAGTGAATTGTCACACAAGCAACCAGGTTTTCCAAAAACCTTAACTCTCTCTCTCTCTACTCGGCCCTCTCTCTCTCCTCCCTGTCCATACGGCCCTCCTCCCCGGGTGGCGCGTGGGTGGTGATGTGGTGTGTTTGTGGCTCAAATCTCCGTTGAAGGTTGATTGAAGTGTTCATTCACAACTAACTAGCATTAGTGGAGGTTTAATCCATGCTCGTGGACTAAGTAGAGGAATCACGCTTGGGGTTCTTTATCTCCCATTGTTCTTGCTCAATCGCACGTGGAATCACGCTTCAAAGGTACGATTATATGTTCTTTATGTGTTATGCATTAGATCTTGGGATTAGGTACTGTATGAATATGATTCATGTTTTTCCGCTGCGTAGTACCTATAATTCCCTACACTATTATGTCTTATCTCACGGCACAAGAGAGTTGTTTTTTTATTTTTAATTATCTTTATATTTTAATCAAATCAAGGTCAAATTAAAGCTCAGACCCTAATTCATCACCTCGTTAACTACATATAAACTCACAAAAAATATTCATCCTTAAGTATGTAATAAAAAAAGTGTAGTTTTGGCTAAAAGGTTCATCCCATTGGTGGGTTTAATTTTCTAACCCACTGACAGGGGGGGGAAATTTTTATGAACGACCCCAAGATTTAATCTGCTCTTGATACCATGTAGAATTTGGAAAAGGGCTTAAAGCTTTCCCAAGTTTCGTTGATTGAGTAATATTTATAGTACAAGCCTATATCAAAAGATATGATCAAATAAGGATAAACACAATATATTTTCTACCCAATCAACTCCTATAATTAAGGAAATAAATCTTCTAAGAATATATCATAATATCCTGCTAACACCCCCCTCGAGTTGAAGCATGTGGAGTGAAAATGTCCAACTTGTGAAGTAATTCTTCAAAGTGAGACTTGCCAAGAGCCTTAGTGAAGATGTCGGCCAACTGTGAATTTGTTGGCACATAGATGGATCGATCAAGCTGTCTTTTATAGCATCACAAACAAAATGACAATCAATCTCAATATGTTTCATTCGTTCATGAAAAACTGGATTCTTCGCGATATGAAGAACTAATTGACTATCATAAAATAGTTTAATAGATTTAGAGTGATGCACTCCTAAGCTTAATAGAAGACCTTTCTGTAGGATTTTATAGGTACTACGCAGCGGAAAAACATGAATCATATTCAATCAAGTACCAATCCCAAGAATCACATGCATAACACACAAGACACATAATCATACCTTTGACGCGTGAATTCCACGAAGCTATTCGACAGGCAAATCAGGGAGAGAATAGAGCCCCAAGCGTTGCTCCTCTACTTAGTCCACGAGATTCGAACGAGCCGTCCACCAATACTAGATTGGTCGAGTGATTGAGGAAAACCGCAATCACCACCTTTATGGACAACCGACCACCGCACGAACCACCACCACCGCGACACACCACCGGTGCCTAGGAGGAGGAGAGAGCCGTGAGAGAGAGAGGACTTTGAGAGGGTTGGGTTTTGTGTTTGCTAATTAGGGTTTGATCACACTGATCAGTTAATTGCTTCCTTGCTGCAAACCTAGGCACCTAGTCTATTTATAATCTCATTATAATTAGACTAGGGCACGAAGCCCAAAACTTCCTTGTCCACTCCATATGGCCGGCCACCTAGAGTGATGAGGCCCATGATGGGCCTCGTCCTCTAATGCTCGATCTAGCCCCTTTGTGTGACCTTATAGGATCCGTCCAATTGGGCTTTGGGCTATTTTACTAGTCCAAAGATCGTTAGTACCTCTAGCTATGGCAAAACGACGACCGAAATGTACGAACTTAATTATCTCCATAATTTGATCCATTTATATATCTAGTAATTGCACACGACGAAGACATAACTCCTTCAATCTCCCACTTGTCTGAGACAAGGGTGCAATATTCAATTCCTTGAGTCAATATATGTGTCGATTTGATAATATGATTGCATCACATGTCGAGATCATATTAATCTACAAATCGTTTCTTGAAATCTGAGTTAGAATTACAAAACCAAATGATTACTGTGTAATGCATTTGAACGCGGCCACGTATTTTCTGAATTCTCCCTCTTCAAGCGGCCATGACACATTTCCTAATTTAATAGGTAGACTCTATCCAATCTTGTGGCAACATGACTCCCACTCAACTTCTGAAATAACCGGGAAACACCCTTTATAATCTCCAGTTACGGCTAGACGTTTGAGTGTACCACAGTCACAACATCCATTGAATGAAATCAATGTTCCACTCATGTCAAAGGAATCCACTAATATATACGGAAGCTCTATACTTGAACTTCAAAGTAGGTCAATAGTTCGATCATGCATCATTCATGCATATCCAAGTGATTGACCGAGCATCACTATGCCCCTATAGCCCATGAAACTGCGCTATCCAATCAATCTTACATGCTAGTTCATTTAATGAAATCATTTATGTCCACTTTAATGATCTCGAACTAGGAACTTTAAATAATTTATGAATTTTGTTCACCTGTGGGGTTTCAATTCACCAGGTCATCAACTTGATGAGCCCATTAATTCATAATTATTTTGGACATTTTATTTAATTTCCAAAACCATAATTAAATAAGAGAAATAATAATTTCTATTTTAAACATAATTCTGCAAATTGATGCATTTCTCATGTAATATGCTTTCTCAAAACATATACAACTTAAATTACATAACTTGCTTCAATCCTAAGACTTTAATATGACTCTCATATCTTAGTCCATGGAAGGGGTTTAGTGATTTCTCACTCATATTAAACCTTTGCAGAACACGACCTTTCGCTGGTCAATGATCTCATAATTGAGGTGATATCTCATATCCTTTTGGATTTGTGATGTGACTCTGGCTCCTTTGTTTTTGGGCAAAGGTGACCTGTTAGTCACATGACATTTTAATCCAAAATTCCTCTGTAACTATCCGACTATAGTTTAATACACATATTCTGACATTGAGTATGCAACAGTGCTCTGCTTTGAACTCTTCAAGCTCAATGTCCTTTTCATCCAGACACAAATATGCATTTAGATCACTATCTAGAATCATCTTGCCTGTTTGAAAAACTTGCATTCGTATAACCTTTTGACAACTTGCTTAAATTACCATTTAACGCAATACCTAGAAATATTCCTTTTAGTGCTTCTCAAGTACTCAAGGATCTATTCTTGGTAATTCTCCGTATGCTTATTCTGAATCTGCTTGAAACTTGCTTCATATTTACAAGTCATGTGCAACATCTTGCATTGTACGTTTCATGGCACATATAATGAACCTTTTGCAAAAGCATAAGGTACACTATCCATACAACTCAACTCTATTAGCTTTTGAAGGCATTAAGTCTCACTGAGTGTATTACCATGAAACATGGGAAGATATCCTATCTTAGAGTCTTGCTTCATGAACTTGTCAAGATCCTCATCAACATAAGTCTCTTGATTCATTCTAATCATTCTTCAAGATTCACTTCAAGGATCTTAATTCCCAATATGTACTTAACATCTTCTAAGTCTTATCATATTGAAACAATCTTTCTAACCATTGCTTGACTTATTCAAGCATTGATATATCATTTCATATAAACTGTATGTCAACTACACACTAGACTAAAAGACCAATTACTCCCACTAAACTTCTTGTCTCTACAAGAATTCTTTCGTTTTACTAAGGAAATCAAACTGTTTGATTGCCTAATCAAAACGAATGTTCCAACTCCTTAATGCTTACTTCAATTCATAAATGAATTTCTGAAGTTTGCAAAACTTTCTAGGAATTTCTGGATTTCAAACTCTTAGGATGTATCATATACATGTTCACCATCAAGAACATTTCATGAAGGTGATTTTGATATCCATTACTAGAATAATCCGAATAGGCTTATAATAGGTTTGACCCTATTTGTAAGACTATTATGGACTAAAACATTTTTACAAACATGGAGTCCATACTGGATTTCATGGCTTTAAGCCATTTCCTGAGTTGGCATTTATCCAAAGCTTGCTTGTAAGCCATGGCCATGGATTCTAACCATTCTAATAAGAAAATTTTAGAGTCCACCTTTTCTCAGAATTTCAACAAACTGTTTGTTTTGATCCCAAGTAACCTACGATAGGTATGAGCGACAATAGAATTATTCTCTTCAACTCTTTGAAGTCTTTTATTCTAGTGGGACGATAGAAGCCTCGCTAGTGGAATTAGCTTGCTTCGACACATGATTTATCAAATTAACTTATTTCATATGCCTTCGTCTCTGATGTAGTGTTATCCACATCCATTTGTTGCTCGTCTCGAATCTCATCGAGACTAACTTTACTCCCACTTGGCTTTGTAGGAAGACATTCTTTCTATAAAGACACTATCGCGAGCAACAAACACTTTGTTTCTATGCGATTGTAGGAATAATACCTCTTAGTTTCCATGAGAAGACCCATGAAGAACTACATTTCTGATTTTGGGTGTATTATGTTATCGTTGTAAACATTTTACATTGATTTCATAACCCTTAATCCTGTTTAGAAAATATAACTTTTGGAACATTTCCAAATCATAACTTTTATGATATCTTTTCTACTGCTTTGGTTAAGTTTCTTGTTTAGTATATTCGCAATTGTTGTTGTTCTAATGCATATCCTCAAAATGATATTTGTAAATCATTAAATCTTGGATCGAACAATGGCAAGCAAAGTTTGATTCATTTCTTCGTAAACATACAATTTAATTGTAATGTTTCTGGATTGTGAATTAATTCAACAATTCCCTTTAGATGATCATTCTTTTGAGCTAAATATTTATCACAACAATCATATTGTGGTGTTAAATTGTTTATCTCAAACTGATTTTACATTTCATTTTGGAAATTTTGAACATTTCAATGTTTCCAAGCTTTACTTCATTAAGTAATTATCGATATATTTACTTAAATCGTTAGTAAAAGCAATGAAATAGTTGAATCTCTTTGCTAATTTTGAACTTATTGGTTCACATGCATCATATGTATGAGTACCAAAAGGTCATTTTAGCTTTCTTTACTCTTTCTACCAAAAGGCAACTTGGTCATCTTAACTTTTATCAAGCATGACTTCTAATTCTCAAGTGATTCATAATCATATAAGAATGAGAGTCCATCCAAAACTTTGGATGTGCAAATGGTTTATGTGACCCAATCTTACTTTGTTATAAGTAAGTGTACTTTAAATCATCTAAATTTACTTTTGTGATCTACTTATATCAATGTCATAAAACAAAATTAACTCATATCTAGCAAAATAAAACAATTTATTACCTTGGTCATGGATCAACACTTGTCCAAGCCAAGTAAACCAAATTCAGTATTCAAAACAAGAAAACCGAAATATTGTCTCATCAAAACTGGAAATTGTTCTAAAATCATGATAAACTAATCAAAATTTAAAACTATGAAGCTATCTCTGGCCACTTAAATACTTCTAGTGAACCTTCAAGCTCCATTTCCTTGCTAGATTCACTTATTTGCAGTTCCTGCGCAACATCACTATGTTAAGCACTACAACTTGGTATCATATACCTAAGTGAAAGTTAAAATGTTTATAACATTATACCTGAGGTTGATGCTCCATTCTTCTTGAGGAAGTCATGGTATTTCTGGCAATTTCGCTTCCAATGCCCCTTCTTCTTGCAGTAAAAGCATTCACTTTCACTTGCAGCCTTGGGCTTTGGAGTCGTCTTAGGCTTTTCAGGAGCCTTGGCAACTTGCTTGCCCTTGCTCTTGGCACTAGCCTTTTGCCCCTTCTTCTTGAACCCCTTTCCCTTTTGAATCATAAGAACTTCCTTCTTAGGTTCCTTAGGGATTTGTTTCTCAGCACTAACCAACATTGCATGTAATTGATTCATAGTCTTTGCAGTGGCAGTCATGTTAAAATTCATGATAAACTGGTTAAAACTTTCTGGTAGTGAATGGAGAATGATGTCTGTTGCCAAATCATCACTGTATGGGTGCCCCAGTTTTTCCATACTTTGAATTAGGCCGATCATTTTGAAAACATGATCATGAACTGTGGCTTCCTTCTCCATCCTACAATCCAGAATCTCACGATGGAGCTCATACCTTTCAACTCTAGCTTGTTTCTTAAACAAAGCTTTGAGCTCTTGCATGATTGAATAGGCATCTTGGTCCTCAAAACGCTTTTGAAGACTAGGCTCCATGGTAGCAATCATTAAGCAAGTGATAGGTATAGCTCTGTCATGAGCATCCTTGTGCTTCTTGATCTCTGCCGCAGTTGGATTTTTTGGCAGAGGTCCTGGTAATGGGGTATCAATGATATCCTCTTTACCCTCAGATTTCAGAACAAGTCTTAGCATTCTTTCCCAAGTGGAAAAGTTCTCCCTTGTCAACCTATCCTTCTCAAGGAATGGTCGAAGGTTGTAAACGTTGTTGTCATTGTGGTTACGGCTACCCATCTATGTCAAAATAAGGCAAAGTTTAATAATTATGTTTAATTTAAAACTAAAGTACCATAAACGCATTCATTTGGTAACTTTAAAACACTTTATTCAATAATTAATTGATCCCAATTGAATTTAAGTGATTCCAAGATCCTTTATTTGTGCAATAATTGACCGGACTGAGGCCCTACCATCAACCATTACATTTTCAAGGTGAGTAAACTCTTTACTGATTACAACTCTTGTAACTCTTGGTTGAATAATTAATCATCACATGCTTAATTATTACCCTTAGCTTCAAGGTTCTAAACTCTTTAGGTAACCTTGTTGAGTACAACCAATTAAAAGTGTAAAACGTGATTTACCCCCACTCCCCTAAGATATAATATGACACCCAGCTGAGGCATGACCCATCATAAAATATCAAAGGTTTCATCGGGTTTTTAATTGGAAAAACTATCTCAATATTACCGGGATCTAGATTTATTATGTTGTGATTATTTAGTGAACTCTAGCGCATCATCAATCAATATAAATAAAATCTAGCATGCATAATCTACTAATGCAATAAATCATGACATAGTATGGCCCCTTAGTCCTAAGAAAACTAGAAATGAAAATGCTCCCACTTGAATCATCATGGATCTCCATCCACCTTGCTCCTTTGGGCCTTCACTTCATGGGCTTCTTTGGACTAACACTATTTAAATAATTATTCTATTTACTTTAAATAAAAGTTACAAAAATACTTAACGGTACGCAGACCGTATTTTAGATTACAAAAATACATCACGATGCACAGATCGTATTTAAGAATCTATGGGCCATACTAGTCTATATATAGCAATATAATATCATATATTATAAAAGTGCCATATAATAAATCACTCAACATGCTTTTCTAAACTACAACATCGAATGTTCATAATAAAGTCAACGCATTTCCTAAAATATCTCATATTTTAATCATAATTAGATAATATCATATATTATTCATGACCGTTTATTAAATATCATATATTTAATTTAGTCATGAGATAGAATCAAATCATATTTTAATCTAGAAAGAAAAATCATATTTAATCTTCCTTGATTATCCTAACAAATTTAGGAGATTCTATCCTAATTATTAGCCAATCAAATAATTTTAAAATCAATTATATCCTAATCTAATTATGGGATAATCACATTATTTAAATCAATTATTATCCTTTTGGAATATGCTCAGAATATCCTAGTCAATCTTATCCAAAATTAACCACTTTAATTAGGATAATTACCAATTTAACAACTTTAAATATGGATAATATCAAATATAACAACTTTTGAATATTTGATTTTATCCTAAAATAAAAGATTTTATCAAATAAAACCAACTTTATCTTTTTAAAAATAAAAGATCATATTTTCAAAATATTTTATCTTATCCAAAATAAAACTGATTTTATCCCAAAATAATTCATAATTATCTTGAAATAATTTTAAAATAAGATAATTAAAAAAAAAAATATTTTTATTTTTAAAAAAACCGTGACTGCACGGTTGCTGGCCACCGTGGTTGGCTAGCCGGGGCTAGCCACGGTGGCTGGCCGCTTTGCAGCAGCCACTGCCGCAAGGCAGCAGCAACCAGCAGCAGTGGCAGCCACGGCAGCAGCGTGCAACGCTTGCACAGCTGCTGCCTCAGTCACCAATACCGCCGCCCTCCCCTTCCCCTCCCTCTTGGACCGCCACCTGGTCGGCAGCCGCCGTGGCTGCGCCACCCAGCCGCGGTTGCCGACCGCCTAAAATTCTCCTTTTTTTTGTGTGTTTTAATTTAATTAAAATAACATTTAATGAAATTAAATTAAATCAGTCCAAAAGATTAAAATTAAATCGTATTCAACTTTAAAATTAGGGTTCTTCATAAAATTAATCCCAATTTAATTCTAACTTTTAAAATTAAATTGATGATCATACACAAAACACTTTTATGCATGAATCAATCCGATTAAAATTATGAATCATAAAATAAATCGAATTAAATCAAAATCAAGCACAAAAATCATATTTTTAAGGCTAGGATTTTCGACATTTAGGGTGAGGGGGTTCGAAAATTCGAACAATTTAGGGCTTAAATTCGGTCTCTTCATGGCTATTTTGAGCATAATTAAATCACATTTAATCGATTCCAAAAGTTTAATCACATTAAATATAATAATTGAACCATAATTAAATTAATTTCTCCCTCTCAATTGATTATAAAATTAACGTGGACATCAAATAATCGTATTATTATGATCTAGCGCGTTCATGCAAGAGGCTAACTGATACCGCTGTAGGAGTTTATAGGTACTACGCAGCGGAAAAACATGAATCATATTCAATCAAGTACCAATCCCAAGAATCACATGCATAACACACAAGACACATAATCATACCTTTGACGCGTGAATTCCACGAAGCTATTCGACAGGAAAATCAGGGAGAGAATAGAGCCCCAAGCGTTGCTCCTCTACTTAGTCCACGAGATTCGAACGAGCCGTCCACCAATACTAGATTGGTCGAGTGATAGAGGAAAACCGCGATCACCACCTTTATGGACAACCGACCACCGCACGAACCACCACCACCGCGACACACCACCGACGCCTAGGAGGAGGAGAGAGCCGTGAGAGAGAGAGGACTTTGAGAGGGTTGGGTTTCGTGTTTGCTTATTAGGGTTTGATCACACTGATCAGTTAATTGCTTCCTTGCTGCAAACCTAGGCACCTAGTCTATTTATAATCTCATTATAATATAATTAGACTAGGGCAGAAGCCCAAAACTCCCTTGTCCACTCCATATGGCCGGCCACCTAGAGTGATGAGGCCCATGATGGGCCTCGTCCTCTAATGCTCGATCTAGCCCCTTTGTGTGACCTTATAGGATCCGTCCAATTGGGCTTTGGGCTATTTTACTAGTCCAAAGATCGTTAGTACCTCTAGCTATGGCAAAACGACGACCCAAATGTACGAACTTAATTATCTCCATAATTTGATCCATTTATATATCTAGTAATTTCACACGATGAAGACATAACTCCTTCACTTTCAACCACTTTAATTCACTAGTGATAGCGGTCATAGAGCGATACTCTGCCTTGTTGAAGATTGAGAAACAGTGTTTTGTTTCTTGATTGGTTTTCCATGATAAAAGAGAATGACCAAGAAACACAAGCCATCCAGTCAAAGAACTAGCTTATGTGTAATGGGACACGCAGCTCAGTCTAAATCACACCAACCCTACAGAGTTAAGTCACTATCAGATCTTAAGAGAATTCCTTAACCAGGAGTTCCTTTAAAATATCGAATAACCCTTAAGGTTGCTTCCAATGCTCAGTTTTAGGTTTCGCATAAACTGGAACAAAATAAAAACAGAATAAGCCAAATTTGGTCTAGTGACTGCAAGATATATAAACCTACCAACAAGTTGCCGATAGGCTTCGGGATCAGACAACACATATCCACTTGCTAGACTAAGCTTGTGGTTTTGCTCAAGAGGAAATTCGACTGGTTTAGCACCCAAAAGGCCGACTTCAGAAATGATATCAAGAGTGTATTTCTTTGACAAAGAAATAAACCTGCTGAACTACGTGTCACCTCAGTGCCAAGAAAATATTTCAGAGTGCCAAGATCTTTCATATGAAAGCAGTCACTAAAATAAGCTTTGAAAGCCCTTAAAGCAGCAAAATCATTCCAAGAAATTATGAGATCAAAATCATAAACAAGGACATTAATTTAAATTTTTCCTCTAGTGTATGTGAACAGTCAGAGTAGTATATGTAAACTTAATTATCTCCCTTTGTCGTCTTTTAATTATGAGCAAATCAAAGACAACCAAATTAAAAGTTGGCAAATTTGTAAAAAAAAACCTTTTAAATGTAACATTTTGCGAAAAAAACCTTTTAAAGCTTTTTGGCAAAAGAAAACCCGATTTTTAACATTTTAGCAAAAGAAAATCCAATTGTGAATTTTTTTTGTTCAAGACGACCTAATACCTCTAATTATCTTGATTAATCTCTAATTTCTTCATATTAACCTCTAACTCTTACTTAACCATTTAATAATTAAATTAATTTATAAATAAAAACAAAAAAAATAAAAAACCACCACTGTTACCACCAGCAAGCTGCGCCCCTTCCCTTTCCTTCTTCCATGGCAACAACCACTATCCCTTAATCGAGCCACCGCTCTGAATTCCCTACCTCGGCGACCCACCGCTTTGAATCCCCAAACCCCGGCGACCCACCTCCCTTTCCCATCATCGAAAACAGGGAAGTTATCGAGCTTGAGCGTCATCGAAATTGGAAGGCAAAATGGAATTGAGCGCCATAAGAGATTGAAGGTCAACGAAGGAGTGGAAGCGAGGGCAAAAAATAGAATTGGAAGAGATGAGGAGTTGTGACAAAGGGGGGGGGGGTGATAGACATGGAATTGAAGCCGGAGTTTGAGAGGATTTCAGCGGCGTTGTTTATGATTTCGTCGGAAATGGAGGAGAGTTGAGGAATGAGGATAGAGAAATAGAGGAGAAAGAGGAGAGAGAAAATGTTGATAGAAGTGGACACCATTGTTGAGTGTTTTTGAGGTCTCTAGTTTTTGGGAAATGCCGGTCTCAGTCGGCGTTGGAGGTGAGTCATCGGGGGTTGTGGTTCTACGCGGCAGCTCGGTTGGGGGAGGGGGGCTGCTGTCAGGAATAAATAAGGTGGATCGCTGGTGGTAGGGTTGGTGGTTTTTGTTTTTTTCTTTTTTATAAATTAAATTAATTATTAAACGGCTATTTCACCAAATGGCACTGAGCAATTTAAAAATTCACCAAATGCCATCGGACTTTTCAGAATTCACCAAATGCTACCCAGTTTTTAAAAAATTCACTCAGTGCCATTAATGACCAACGGCCGTTAACTCCGTTAGTAATTAGGGGTTAATCATGACACGTGTCATGACATAATTGGACCATTTATCTTAATTCATAAAAATAAAAAAAACAAAAAAAGTTAAAAAAAATACAAAAAATAATAATAAAAAATAAACAAAAAATAAAAAATAAAAAAAAAACCTCAAAATTTCCCAGCCACCCCGACCACCGCCAAACCCTAACCCCTCCCCTCATCTCGCCGGAAAACGGCCGGTCACCACCGAAACCACCAACAATCGACCGACCGACCATGTAGCTCCCCACCTGACCCACCGCCGACCCCCAAAACCTCCCTCACAAACTGCCCCGACCCCATAAAACCGCAAACACGAGCATCACCCACCCCAAAAACCACCAACACCACCGCCCCGACCCTAATAACCACCGGTAAAAAGCCCCTCCTCCCTTCTCCCACCGTCGAAACGATCGATTTTGAGGGTGGGGAAAGGGAGGAGGGGCTTTTTATGGGTGGTTTTTGGGGTCGGGGCGGATGTGTAGGTGGTTTTTGGGGTCGGGACGAGCAGTGTGGATGGTTTTGGGGGTCGGCGTTGGGTCGGGTGGGGAGCTACATGGTCGGTCGGCTGATTGTTGGTGGTTCCGGTGGTGACCGGCCGTTTTCCGGCGAGATGGGGGGGTTAGTGTTTGGCGGTGGTCGGGGTGGCTGGGAAAATTTTGGGGATTTTTTTTTATTTTTTTATTTTTTGTTTTTTTTTAACTTTTTTTGTTTTTTTTTAATTTATATGAATTAAGATAAATGGTCCAATTATGTCATGACACGTGTCATGATTAACCCTTAATTACTAACGGAGTTAATGACCGTTGGTCATTAATGGCACTGGGTGAATTTTTTAAAAACTGGGTGGCATTTGGTGAATTTTTAAATTGCTCAGTGGTATTTGGTGAAATTTCCGATTATTAAATGGTTATGTGAGAGTTAAAGGTTAATTAGAAGAAATGAGGGATTAATTAAGTGAATTAGAGGTTAATTATGTGGATTAGAGGCATCAGGTTGTCTTCAACAAAAAAAATTTATCTTCGGGTTTTCTTTTACTATAAAGCTTTTAAAAGGTTTTTTTTTTTTTTTTTTTTTTTTTTTGCAAAATGGTGTATTTAAAAGGTTTTTTTTTGGAAAAATTTGCCTCTTAAAAGTTTGAATGACATTGTATGAGGGACAAGTATTAAATATAACTTCATATGGAGTTTTATTTTGTAGCGAAGGAAAGGGGGTTCGATTAATAAGATGAGCGGCCATAGGAACATTCTACCCCAATAATAAATTAGTAAATTTACCTGAAATCTCAATGCTCTTCTAACATTCAATATGTGTTTGTGTTTTCTCTCAACCTTCCCATTTTGCTGTGGAGTACCAACACATAAGGTTTAAAATTAAACTAAATCCCGGTGGTATTGAAAAAATCACGCTAACAATTAAGTTATATCCCGTTATCACTTTGGACTATTTTAATTGTCTAAGAAAATTTTCTATCAACTATAACCACAAATGACATAAACATACGAAACACCTTGGTTTTATCAACAATTAAATACACCTAAACAAGACGGGAAAAATTATCCATAGTAGTCAGAATATAACGAGCACCGCAGGAAGAAGGATGTCTAAACGATCCCCGACCCCCAAATCAAAATGAATTTTTTCAAAAATTCTAAAGTCTTATTCTCACTCACAAGAAATTGTCTCTAGGGTGTTTAGCACGTAAACATACTTCACATGTTTTATTCAAATCACCCTTACAATTACTCACCGGAGGTAGAAGCTTGACTACCTTTTTCGATGGATGTCTATAGACACCCATTTGTGTCTCCCCAAAACCAAACCCAGTGATGAGTGCCTTTCACGTCGAATCATAATCGAATGAAACGAAAGTGTGGAAAGGTCTAGTGTTGCGGAAAGTTTTATTTCTTTTCTCTTCTCCCTGATTTTGAAAACTTTATTTTGAGAAAACAGCCAATCCAGTTTGGTTGGTCCATGATATGGGTCCAATAATGGTATAGTTGGATGGGGCTTGAAAAGACCTTTCCAACGATATATTATAAGCCCAATTCCGATGAATATTGAGGAAATTATGGCCAATTTACTAAACTGGGCCCGGTTTGAGCTTTATGTACGGCCTAATGATCTAGGGGAGGGCCTAATATAATTTATCATTCCTAATGTAATTGGGAATGGTTTAGTCTTCTAGAATGTTCTAGAAGGTTCTTTTCATTCCTAATTTAATTAGGACTCTTCAGAGTTTTAATTAGATCAAATAGCATTTTCGACTGAAATTATATTATTTTATCTTCCAGTACGGTAAGTTTATCAGATTTTCGAAAACGCGTTAAAAGCCGATTTGGCGTCCAACCCCAGGCCTTGGCGCCTGGAATCGGGATTGGCGCCAGACGCCAGCATTGGCGCCTGGCGCTAGCCACTGGTCCTGGCGCCAATGAGCCAGGGCTGGCGCCAATGTTGTTTTGCGATCTTCAGACTCTGTTTTGATAAATTATCTTTTTTTGGATGATTTTCTCTATAAATATCGTATCAAAAACTCCGTTTTCAATCACCAAGATTCACCAATTCTCTTTATTCTTAAGTTTTAACCAACTCTCATAAAGATTTTCTTGATTATTCTCTCTCTCTCTCTTTTTCTAAACTAGCCTTTTCTCAAATACAAAATTCCGCATTCATTAGATCTAGAAACACCTAGCCATATTCGAAGTTGCCTTCGCCCTAGACGTGAAAGGTTTAATTTCTGAGGGTTTGGTCCCAAATCTCTATTTCAATTATTTAATTTAATTGTTTTGATTATTATTTTCCTTGAAGTTACTAACGTGTGTATTTTGTTATTAGAAAGAGGTACGAGGCATCCAAGTAAGTACTTTAATTGATTTATTGATTATGATGTAGAAATCATGTTTATATTGTTATTATGATATTCCTAGTATCATGTCTAGGGTAACTTTAATATTAAATATGATTGCTATGATGCCTTTTATTCTCTTCCTAATATTTATTCATGTTAGTATCATGTTAGGGCTAAAGATTTGATTTTTATTGCTTAGTGACATGCTAGGGTTTGTTATTAATCTTGTTAGTATCATGCCTAGGATCTTACTTTTATTATGCTTTAACATGAATATTGTTATGATTATAATTATTATTGATTATTATTATGTTGCTTGATACATATTATATTTATTATTTATTGCTTGATCACGCCTTTTATGCATGTTAAAGGGAATTTGGTACTTGCAATCATGCTTAATAAG
Organism: Chenopodium album; assembly: GCF_948465745.1. Classification (NCBI taxonomy): domain Eukaryota; kingdom Viridiplantae; phylum Streptophyta; class Magnoliopsida; order Caryophyllales; family Amaranthaceae; genus Chenopodium; species Chenopodium album. Next base: position 65,967,496 of record NC_137835.1, read on the forward strand.
ATATTAATAATCTTGTTTAGGGTTAATTGTGATTATAATTTCAAGTGATCGCCAATAATAGATTTGTTTGTGCATTATATTCAACCAACATAGATTAAACAGGTTTAGGGTTAATCCTATTGATTGTATGTTAGTCAGAAAGCGCACATGAATACGAGCAGAATAAAGTAGAGGCCTATTATTAGGGCAGGTTCAATCTCTTTTAGGTTGGATTTGTACCATCATCCCCGAACCCTTATTTGGTTCATGACCTTATGGAGTTGACGATCTCTTGGATCGTTAAGGGGTGTATCCTTCACCTCGTGAACGGTTTACAAGTTCCTTAAAAACTTGTTGGCGACTCTTTTGCTCTATCTTCTTCCCTTTTGGACGCCACCGTACTTTAGTGTATGATCACAGTGGGGTTCAAGCTAGTGGGATTAAATAAGACTTGAAACTATTCCCTACAATGTCCCATTCTTTTATACCACAACTCTAAATTAGAAGAAGCTGCATTCACTGAGACGTGTTGTACTGACTTTGTGTCGTCGAAGTAGAATAGTCCAACTCGCCTAACACTAGTTTCGATCCGATCAACTCCCTCTGCTGGTCATGTATAGCATACGTAGAAGAGTTAAATTGGACAATATAATGCATATCATCAATTAATTGTGATACCGAAATTAAATACAAGTATATACAACTCAATTATGGAACAAAAATCACATTTTTAAGAATTATTTTGGTGGTCGACAAACGAATTGAGCCCTCTTTTGTGCCCATAACTAATTTTTGTTCGGAAGGCCAACCGGACAATATGAGACATCTTTAGGTTAGTTTATGATTAGGAAAAATTATTGATGAGGTTAGAAGCACTATAGTTCAAAAAAGAAATGTACCAAAATTTTACATAATACATTAATACTTGTACTACTTTAGCTCCCAAAAAATTGCCTCAAACTCCAATTTCACAATTTTAAGAAACAAGGTAAGAATTTTGCATATGGTTAGGCAAAATTATTGACGAGGAGAGAAATATAAAAAGTTAGTGGAGTTGCAAGTGAGAAAAATTATCATATAGAGTTTGGGGCAAATCTTTTAGAAATATCTACTTATTACTCTTGTTTGACTCACTTTACAAAATCTCTAATGTGTATCTTGACTAATAATATCTATGAGTTATATATAAGTAATTAAAAATTATAAGAATTTATTATTTGAAAAATTTACATTAAAGCGAATTTAATAAGATCTCATGTGCTATTTTATTTCTTTTATATAAATCATAAAGTATATATAGTCAAAGTTATTTTAATTTATTTTGACTCTATAAATAATAAGTGAGTTAAACTTTCAGAATAGAGGTAGTATATAAAACAATTTTGTACAGATATTTATTACTCCGTATTATTGGACAATCTTAATAGAAAGGAAGAAAAAATGTGTAAGAAAATTTAACAAGCTAAGTTTGAACATTCTACAAATCTTTAAAGTTTCCACGCACATATGTGTCCACAATGTCAAATAATACTTGTATATGCCTAACCAACAAGATTTTAACAAGGTTTTTTTTTTTTTTTGTTTTGTTTTGTTTTGTTTTGTTTTGTTTTGTTTTTTACAACAGACAAGGTTATTCTTCAACCCCTTCTTCACTAGTAGAAAAAAAGCATTAGGCACCCCCCATATGGCACCGGTTCAGGCTAAACCGGTGCCCAAAACCGGTCTGGAAATGGGCGGGATTTTACCAAAAGAGAAAAGGCACCGGTTTGGCCTGAACCGGTGCCAAAAATTAAAAAGGCACCGGTTTGAACCGGTGCCAATTGAACCGTTCCTTACTTTAAAAAAAAAACCGGTTAAACTTAAAAAAAAAAAAAAAAAAAAAAAAAAAAACGGCCATATAAATATGAAACCCTATTTTGCTTCACTACTAGCTCGCCGCTTCATTCTCCTCTCCTCTTCTTTCCTACTATTTCTCTCTCCTCTTCTTTCCTACTATTTCTCTCTCCTCTTCTCCTCTCCTCCTCTTTCACTCCACTTAACCTCCTTCCCTTTCTCATCGATCTCCTCCTTCTCATCTCCTCCTTCCCTTTCTTCGTTCTCATCTCCTCCTTCCCTTTCTTCGTTCTCATCTCCTCCTTCAAGCTCACCACGAAGACCACCACGGACCACTACGAACACCACCACGGAGACCACCACGAACACCACCACGAACACCACCGCAAGCACATGCAACAACACCACGGAGACCACTCCTCCTCCCTCAATTTCTGGGTTTTTGTGTTGTGATTTTGATTTTTGATTTTTGAATTTTGTTTTTCGATTTTGATTTTCGATTTTTTCTAGGTTTTTTCGATTTCAATTTTTTTTCGTTTTTGTTTTATTTTAATTGATTTCTGGGTTTTTTTATTTGTTCGTTTTTGTTTTTATTTTTTCGATTTCTGGGTTTTTCAATTTTTATTTTTGTTTTTCGATTTTGATTTTTGATTTTTGATTTTTGATTTTCTTTTTTATCGATTTTGATTTTTGTGTTTCGATTTTTACTTTTGTTGTCTGATTTTAATTTTTGATTTTTGTTTTTCGATCTTGATTTTTGTTTTTCTTTTTTTTTCGATTTTGATTTTTATGTTTCGATTTTACTTTCGTTGTCTTATTTTGATTTTGATTTTTGTTTTTCGATTTTGATTTTCAATTTTTTCTGGGTTTTTCCGATTTCAATTTTTTTTTTGTTTTTGTTTTTATTTTAATTGATTTATGGGTTTTTTAATTGTTCGATTTTGTTTTTATTTTTATGATTTCTGGGTTTATTCATTTTTTTTCTGGGATTTTGTTTTTATTATTTCGATTTTGTTTTGATGTTTTGATTTCTGGGTTTTTTTCGATTTTATTTTTAATTTAATCGATTTTAATTCGATTTTTTTTTCTGGGTTTTTTTTATTTTTTTTCGCAGCTTGTTCATTTTAATCAATTTATTTTTGATGTTTTAATTGGCGCAGGTATACATAATCCAAGAATCAAGAATCAAGAATATGGGGATTTTTAGATTGTGATGTTGTAATATTTTTTTTTTTTTTATTTATATTGTAGTTTTTTTTTTTATTTATTTATATGTTGTAATTTTTTTTGATTTATAAGTAATTTTTTTTATTGATCTATGTTGTAAAATTTTATTGATTATATATTAAACAGAATCGTTTAGACGTTTATATTGATTGTGATGTTTGATTTATATTTTGTGTTTTTATTTAAATTAGTTTATTTAATTTTTAAGCAAAATATATATATATATATATATATATATATATATATATATATATATATATATATATATATATATATATATATTTTGGGGGTTTTTTGGCACCGGTTAACCGGTGCCAAAAACTTTGAAAAAAAATTTAGTGGGCCTTTTTGGCACCGATTAACCGGTGCCTATTACACCCTATGGCACCGGTTTTGAACCGGTGCCAAAAACCATGTTTTTGGCACCCCTCACATAGGCAGCGGTTCAAACCGGTGCCTTAGACCGGGTTTGAACCGCTGCCAAATGCCTTTTTTCACCTAGTGCTTTTTGATGCTTTTAATCAAAATAAGATTATTTCATTTTACCTTTAAAACTTTTAAGAAACTATTACTAGTTGTAATTTTTAATTACCATATGAACCCTACAGACAAGTTTACCTATAAGTCATAAGCAGGTATATATTCATCCAATCAAACTCCAAATTTCTCAACATTATAAAGTTTGACTAATTAACTAATATCCCTTTTACCAATGTGACAACTTTGTTTAGCAACCCAAAGATAGAATAATAATAGTGAAAGTACAAATGTTTTGTTAAGCCAAAGTAAAAAAAAAAAAAATATCTTTTACAAAGCCCTATAAATCTACCAGCAATTACCTACCAAGAATCCAAGTTTGAAAGTTTTTGTTGAAATAAGTTGGCCTAAAGAGACAAGAATTCATTTGTATTTTGGACAAGTGGTGTCAAATTAGTTGATAAGAAGAAATAAACTCTTCTTTCTATCTTGGATCTCCTTTCCCTAAAAGAGCAGTTGGCTTATATTACTTGGTGGTTTTTTATTGGTGGATTCCTACTTTTTTGTCCAAAAAGGGCAATGTAATCGTTGAGACCTATTGGAGTATAATCCTATGATTTTATATTGTAGCATTAAATTATATTCTTCTTTCAATCCTATGCTTCTCATTAATCACAATGTTTTAACTTTTACAATTATCAATTTATATGTATCATCTAATTATTTTTTATTTAACTATTGATTAAACAACACTTTTTTAGCCAACCACACTATGTGCCAAACTGACACACACCAAAACACTAATTAATTAACCCTTAATCGACTGAGTAATTCCTGACTACCGAGTATTTCATGACTGAGGGCCTGTTCTGATTTACTGAATTGAGTTGAATAAGCTGAACTGAACTGAACTAAACTGAATAGAGCTGAAATAAATTCTTCATAAGAGAAGGAAATATTGAACTAAACGGAACTGAACTGAAATGATTGGAGCTGAACTGAAATTGAGCTGAAGAGAACAAGCCGACTGAGTAACCCCGGCCACATATGAAAATTTGTGTAAATTATGAAATATAAAATATAGTCTAATATATAGAAAGTCTATACATTTAACAGTAAAAAAAAAAATTCAATAAAGGTAATTTATAATCTAATGCATAATTGATATTTAAAATTATCACATTGAATAATTTAGAATAATTCTTATTCTAACTATATCTAGTGGCAATAATTAAGAAATATGGTTATTAAAGTAATAAAATTCCAATTTTTTTTTTTTTGACAAGAATAAAATTCCTGCTATATCATTCTCAATTTTGATTTACCTTTCTCGGCTTTCTTCTATCAAATCTCACTTTCATGTTCTTTTATTCACACAATACACATTTAGCAAGTGAGACTTTTAATTAAAAACGGAGAGAGTGGTAAATTAAATATCACATACAAATGTGTCCACACAACATTGAATAGATTTTTTTTTATAATTTTTATTCATAGAGACAAGATTCAACAGATTTAATGAAGATTTTTTTTTTTTTTTTTTTTTTTTTTTCAATTCAAGCCCAATATACACATATCAATTGAGGACAGACTTAAACAATACTATAACAAACTTAATTTAATGTATTAATGCATAGATAATCGAGTATTTAAGGGTGTGGACCACAAAGCCCATAGTTTTGCACATCTTTTTTACATTTATTATTGTGAATTTGTGATTACATTATAATAATTTTTATAAGTACTGTTTTAAATATATAAAGAGTATATAATTTTTTTTTTCTTTTTTTTTTTTTGTTTGACATAATAAGATATAAGATATACTCCATACATGATAAGATATAATGCAATTCTCTTGGTTAGGCAATGCAATTTTCATAGTTGTCAGCCTACGTACCCCGTGATTTTTATAACTTCTTTATGTTTGTATAATTGTATATGTGTAGGTAAGGAGTAACTTGAGACAAATGTCAGCCAAATGCGAAAGCCATCTAATGGTATATTCAAACATGCATGAACTAGATGAGAAGATAAAAATAGTTGAGAAAACCATATATGGAAGGGAATATATAGGTGGTCATCACCAATGTCTCAAATTTGTTTTCCTACAGTAGTTAATGCGTTTGGTGAATCCTTTGTCTAATCCATCTTGTGAATATTGCTCCACTCGATAGTGACGGAGCCAGGTTTTTTCAATCGGGGGACAAAAGGACATCACTTTATTTGAAAAAAAAATAGTGTAACACACAAATATTTAAATAGTTAAAGTTTGACAATTTAAGAAAACAATCCAAAATAAAATACGGGTTACTTAGTAAAAAAAAGTCAACATTGTATTACCAAGATTTTGAACATTACATAATTAAATGCACTTTTCATAATAAAAAGCAAATCTACAATTACAATTAGGGAAGGAATACTATCTTATAGATTAAAAAATAATAATAGTAAAATGCAAATATATGGGGTAATTTTTAACAAAAAATGGAAAGGGATAATAATAATAATAATAATAATAATAATAATAATAATAATAATAATAAAATGCTTGCATCAATAATTGATCTTTGGTCTCTTGGAACTAAACTCTCCTTATTCACCAAGAAGGCAGCAGCAGGAAGTTATAAAGTGGGCTCCAGCGTCACTAAGATTAGACATTTTCCCTCTCTACTTTATGTTAAATCGTTGCAAATAATATGTAACGGAGGTAGTAATTCGGATTATTATTTGCAAAAGTTTGATAGGACAATAGGGCATTCTCTTCATCCACCCAAATTAAAAAAAAAATTATAAAAAAAAAAAAAAAAAAAAAATAACTGTCCGAAGACGCCAAGTATAAATTTTGAGTTGGAATAATAATTGGAATAAACTAGAAGTAGAATTATTTTGAGGAGGCACCAATCAGCTGCAAAATGTCGAAATGAAAAGGCAAAGCTAAGATAGTATACAAGCACGTGTCAGTGTTCTGGAAACCCAAGGAAGCATCTTGTGCAATAACACGTCATGTTTCGCAACCAACAATACATTAACATGCAGTGAGTTCACCTCATACGTGTCGCATCCACCTTCTTCCATGGACACTCCCCCACTTCTCATTGGTTGTTATCTTTGCCCCTTTTTTTTCATTGGTCTTCGTTCTTGTGTTCTTTTTCAGAATCTAAGATACACTCCTTAATTTATCCAATTATGTTGGACGACGTTACTTATTTCTAATACACTAATATTACCAAAGTTTTACTGTGTATAATCTCCTCTTAATAATGCTATCAGTATTAAATACGAGTATCATAAACTACGAGTATTATTGTATACAGAATACTCCATTAACTAGTGTGTTACATATGTAGTTACTATTGAAAATATCAAATGATATATAGTTAAGTTTCAATAAGAAAACAACAAAAAGTATGTTAGATTCTCTCTTTCTTTTATTTACAAATACTTTATACATAAAAACTACTGTAATTCCATCAAAACAGGCTTACATATTGTTAGAGATATGATATATCGGAAAATATATCAGATCTCTAACACATATTGTTATTTGTGACTTGGAATCTAGCTAGTGAAATAGCAAAATAAAGGGTTGATTTCAAATGTATGTATCTGTCACCTTTTACAACTTGTTTCAAGAGCTTTATAACGATTGATCACTTATTCATTTTCAAAAGGAAAGGAGAAATTAGATCTAGACCATTAATTAAGAACGCAAACCATCCAAAGCTAATGAAAATTTGCTAACAAGTGCTCAACAACACCCGTGCCTAGTCGAGTGAAGGTGTTTGTTAATCCTTTAATTTGAAGCATATCATACTTTATGGAATGTTTTCAAATTTTGGTTAAGCTTATGAAGGCTACTAATGTTATTAATTTACTATTCCTTGGGGAATTATTTAGAGTTCCCTTACATTATAATATTATATTGAGTGGACAATTAGAAGTATTTATAGTGCTTTTAATCCTAGACTATATATTCTAGCCAAGATATAACTCTTTGTGAGATAGTTCTTTTATTATCATCCATGAAAGCTAGTTAGTAAATATCATCCCATGCCATGTGGACATAGTCATGCATATCATGTTGATCTGATCTGATCTGATCGAACCACGTGTGTATATATATACACGTAAATTGAAAATTCTACAGTTCGTAACATACATATTGTATTCTTGGATTTCATATTAATCACGCTTAAACTCTATATTTATTGGACTTTCAAGTATAAAATTAATAGTATGTAGTATTTATTTACTCAATTCTATTGACAATTTCAATGTTTTTGAATCATTGTTGGATCATATTTTCAGATTGATTTACTGAAATAGTTAATTATATTGAGAGATGATTACTCATTTATATTAGTCCCTATATATTTAGTAATTTGTTGGTTGCTGATTAGGTTATTGATATAAATGGTTATATTAACTAGTTTGATTTAGTTGTTTTCATGAGTGGTTTATTTGACTATTGGATTGTGTACAAAAGTAGTACTTGGAATAAAACTGTTAATGGTTAGCTATATATTTTACAGTGTATGTAATAAACAAAATACTACATATTTTCAATAAGTTAATTTTAGAAAGATCTAGTGATAATTTTAATTAAATTTGTTAAATTATTTTAAGAAATTTTATTCATAGTATTTTTTAAACAAATCATTTGTATTGTATCTCATAAGTTAATGCAATGTTAGATTTTTAACAAATACATACTCGATCTAAGGGATGTGAAAGATGGAGAAATTTTTGTGGAGAAATGAGTATTATATTTGAAACAAACGGCTTACATACATTGGTTATGTTCTACATGATTACTACTACGTATTTTTATAAGGTATACACAGAATATACTTTATCAAATTAAAACATCTTACAAGTCAATTCAAGCGAGTAAAAACCCTTTGAATAGAGAGGAATGATAAATGAATGAATACCATACATCCAAGTTGTGCATGCATGGGTAGGTTATATTGTATAGTTAGCCGTAGAAGGAATAAGGTGCATGATGAATGATACGAATACGAAATACGTATACATGGGATGGCAACAGTGCAACACCCGTAATCTTGTATACCATGAAAAGTTAGGTTTACTAAACTGGTAACACATGCCAGATTTTAAAAATTAAAGTCCGTCAAAAAAAGAAGGCCCAATCATGCATACCAACGATGGGTTTGGCTGGTAAACCTTTGTTACCTACAGTACACACACGTACCCCTACTTTCTCACACGTGTCTTCTTTCCTTCCTCTTATAAATTCACCTCTTTGCTTCTCCTCACTCTGTGTCTTCATTCATTATTCTTCATTCCACACCATCAAACCCAAAACCAAAACCACTTTTCATTTTTTGAGAAATTAAAAAAAAAAAAAAAAGAAAAAAATTAATGGAGGGGAGAGTATCAGGTGGAGGAGGGTGTTGCATTGCAAGATACGGCCACCATCATGGCCCTACTCATCACAACTACTACAACCCATATGATGAGTCCAAAATGGGCCGTATCATGCTCCGCTTTCGACCCATCGCTCCGAAGCCGATCCCTAATGGGTCCACCAACACAACTACTACCACTGCCGACAAGAAGGAAGATGGTCGCAAAGGGAAGAAGCGAGGTGGTGCTGCCGTAAGCGGTGGTGGTAAGAGGAGAACAAAATCACGTTCTCCTGAAGATATTAGTAAAAATAATAACAATAATAATGTTAAGAAATTATCAGATGTTGTTTCACCCAACGGTTATAAAGTAACGCTACCACTGTTGCCTGAAACACCTGATCTAAGCCCAAGGAAGGAGAAAATCCATCAAGTGGGTCACGCTAAGTCGCCGGAACCGATGTGGCTGTGTTTCGGACCGTCGGATCAGAATAACAATCAAACGGCGGTAGATGCGGTTACTTCAAGCGTGATAGTTGAAGGAGTGACCGACACGTGGATGGACGGGAACAGTCTCGGGAGAACGGATGAGGAGAGGAGGGGACGCTTAGATGGGGACACGTGTCCAGGGTTTATATCCGACGCGTGGAACCGAGTGTGTTGGACAAATCGCGCTTATAAAAGGATGGTATCGGGAGATGACGACACGTGGGGGAAGGAGAAGGTAGTAATGGTGAAGTTAGGGATGAGAGAGAAAGTAGAGTTACCGCCGGTGAATTTATTCCCTGCGTTCACGTGTAGGGTAAAAGTGGTGGGGTATGGGAAGCAAGGGATGATCAACGGTGGACATTCGTTGACGGTGCCGTGTGATGCTTGGAGAATGGACGGTGGTGGATTTGCATGGCGGTTGGATACTAAAGCTGCCTTATGTTTAGGACGTTGATTAATAATAAAAAGAAAAAAAAATTAAAAAAAAAAAATGGAAGTTAACTGGAGTTGTTTACTGATCTTGATCTTGTATGTACAGTTTTTTGTTTTTAAAGGTTTTGCAGAAATATCAATGCCAGTTTTTAATTTTTTTTTAATTTTATAATTATATGATTTTGTTTTTATTTTTCTGTTTAATATTGATCTATTTGATTTAATATTGTGATTAAATTGTGAAGTGCTCCCACTGTTTTATTATGTTCTAAAGGCGATTGTTTCACAAAATAAGTTAAATCGAGTTAGAGCCCGAAGATGTTTTAGATCGAGTTAGAGAGGGAAGGAGTATTTGTATTTCTGGATGAATTTGTTGATTAGGGTTTTTTTTGGTACCCAAATATTGAGAACGATTTATTGTTTCATCTATGTTCTTAAGAGTTCTTTCTATATATCATTTGAAGTTCTTAATGCTGTACCTAGAAAATAATACGTGCTTATTAGAACTTTATTTCTCTACTTCAATTTTGTTTTATTTTTTTTTCAAAAATAATATTTAATGATACAAAGAAAATTTATTCCTCCAAAACAAGGATAGAAATTAAAATATAGGAAAAGTATATGCATAACTTCGAGGATATATAGATGGTGTAGGCCGTGTAACTTAACATCTTATTGATTTAGGGATTTTCAAGAAGTTGAAGAACTAGACAACAAACTAAGTCCAAAATATTAGAATAAATAGGTCTCATATTTTAAGAATTAAGATAACTAAGCTGAAATTAACAACTGAGCAACAATGATAGCCCAAAAAAAAAAAAAAAAGGTTTGTACAACAAACTATTGCAGGAATAAATAATGACTTAATTATTAGCTCATATGGTTGGCTTAATTTTTTTCTGCTGGCCAATAAAATTAAGTCTTCAATCTTCCTTATCTTGGTTTCAGATGAGATATGTATGTGTGCACCAATATTCTCAACTCTCTAATATTCTCTCCCCAAGAAAGTAAGATCACTCTTTGAATAAGTTCATAATATTGCCACCTTTTTAAGGAGTATTATTTAAGTACGTATAATGGTAATTACTAATCTTTTCATCTATAAGGATTGGAAAACACAGTATAATTTTTAATATAGATTATTAATTGTTATTTTTTTAAAAGAAAATATACTCTTTAGAGTGTTACGGCATGTATAATTTGTTACTATAAGATGACACTTTGAATTATGTGACTAATTTCTAACGGAGGAAGTATGTAGGTTTAAGGAATAGTAAAGCTCGAATATTGTTAATTTGTTAATGTTAGATTGGTCTGACTATCAGAAGATTGAAAATGAGATAAATCTAAATTGTAACCAAGCAAGTTTTACAAAATCTAATAACTTCCTTTTCTTAAAATGAGTACAGTAATAGCAAAGATAAGGTGGACAACTGTTGGTAGCTTAGGATTGGTTGAGATTTGTGATGTGATAATAGGATTTGGAATAGGCTCACTTTCAAACCTCGATATATCAGCTAGCCCTATATATTAGACGGATCACAGCCCATGAGTAATAAGCTTTTATTACGGAGTATTGTATTACGGTCAAATTACTTTCAAACCAATTGCAATAAGATTGAGAAGAATTTGGACTATACATAATTACATATATGTCCAAAAGTTCATTCATCGAAGGTGTCACCAGATAATAATTTTCAACAAATATGGAGTACTCGTAATAAATGATTTATTTTGTGCAATAGTGAAATTTTAGATAACTAATTTGACTAATTGCACCTTTTTCCCTTCTTATAGTACCGGGAAATACTGTGTAGTATACTATCTTGCTTTAGAAATAGGCATGTCACGTATGCATGTGTAATTTCTAACCTAAATAAGAGAAATATGAAAAATTTGTGCCCTAATCAAGCAACACAACTAGTTTTAATAAATAGAGTAGTTATCAACTATTCACATCTTGAATTACAGTCTTACAAAAATTATTATATGAAGTTGGTCCCAAAAATTAATACTACCTCCATTACCTATTATTTGCAACGATTAGACGTTTTTCCTCTCTACTTTATGTCAAATCGTTGCTAATAATATGAAACGGAGGTAGTATTATTTGAGACAGATTTAGTGGATGCTTAAATCTTGGGAAAGTACTTAGTACTTAATTGCAAACCGCGCCTCCTTTCTACAATTAGAATACCAAATTCTTATATAATAACAATTTACGTATTAAAAAATTATGTTTAAGCATAGGTTATCAGTCTAATTAGTATATGAAAGCTGCTAAATTAGTTGAATCCTAATACTAGATTAGTAGTACTAATAAAAGTGACGTCTTCTAGATCTTTTAAAAGGCCTACAACCCTAATAGGGACAGGTGTTACGGCAAAAAAAAGTATATTTTTATACTTTTTTAAATGGCAAATATCCTGCCATGATCTTTGTAAACCAATGTAATTGTGCCAAATTTCTTCTAGGACACTCGAATATAATATCATATTTTAACCAATTATCAAACTTACTTCCTTATGAATTATTAGGCTACTCCTTTCTCCACCTCTTTGACCATATCACCAAAAAAAATGAACTACTAACTTGAGGGATATTATTGGTCCCAATATATATTCTTGGCAATCATGTCGGATACGATTATCATTTTTCACATGGGAATCGGACAATGATTGATACACGTACTCGCTATGTCCTTGAATTATCTTTCTATTAGGTTTAATTACAAAAAAAAAATCCTAAGAATATGTGGTATTTTTGTTAAGTATATTTTGTTAGTATTGATTTTAGTTATGTTAGGATATTTATCGTTATAAAATAATATGTTAATAATTTATCATTTATGAACATTTAATTGGTTATTTTTCATATAGTGCCAAAAATATCAAATGGTAATTAGAAAGTTTTACATAATATTGTCATTGGATATGTTCGTGGTCAACTTTAATTTCGAATTGTAGCGAGCGAGAGTACATTGTAGATGAAAATTATAATTCAAGTCTACAAATAAATTAATTAATTCATGCTCAATTAACAATGAAAACTTTATCTTATTTTCCCTTATTTTAATTATAATATTTGTGATTTTTTGTTATTACATTTTTTAACTGAAGTACAATCTCATTAGAGTATATTGAGTGAATGAGTACACACAACATAATGCATGTATTTATCATTTTATGTTTAGAGTGATGATACATTATTACAGTTATAAGGGTAATTTTGTATGACAATATCTCACCTTTTTTTTTTCTTTTTAAAACAATATCTCACTTGTCATAATCGGGAAAAATTAATTTATCTCATTGATATGTTCGTTACTCAATCATGGGATGCTATAGTATATACAATAAGATAAAAACACTTGTATAATCCTTAATTTTATACAATAACCGAAGATTTAGTTAGGTTTGATAAATGCTTTATGCCAAACATATAAAGTATTAGGATGGAAAGCTATTGATGTATCATATTCTTGTAATAGACTAACTTATTGAATAATTAACAATAGTAATCATGACAGAATTACACCCTAAACTATAGGATGAAAATGCACCTACCAACATATGGATAAGAGTTTTATATAATTAAATCAATTAGAATCAAATTAATTTGATAGGTTTTGTCTCCTTTGGCGTCAAGAAGACGTAATCATAGTCATTAAGATGCCAATTAAGGCAATCGTTTGATTGTAGCATTACAATATCTCTCATATCTTTTAGTCCATTTTCGAACTAACATGCATCGGATATGAAGAGAGAATTAGATTAACCCGTTTTAATATATCATTATTAAATATATAAATAATAAATATTTTAATGCGATTGACAAATGTTGTACTTTTAGAAATGCCAAATATGAGATAGATACGAGTAATTATAATATTTAAAGACCATTTAAGAGAAAGGAGTAGGTGAGATACGGCTGACTATAAAGGCTAAGTTAACTAAGATCATAAGACATGGGTCAATTTCATTATCTTTTATGTTTGTAGACTTTGAATACCGTGGTTCTGCACCATTATTATTATTATTATTCTTTACTTATTACGTACTTATTCTCTAATTAAAAAGACAATTTTTAAAACATCCTACCATGCATTACAAAATGTTATTCTCATCTAATTTGAGTGTTTAATTTGACTATGTAAGTCCATAACTTTCTTAAAAAAAGTTTGGAACAAACAAAACATTTAAAAAAAAATAAAAATGTATAACACTCATCACTATAGTTGTTTAGTAAAGTAGTACTCCCTCCGTCTCTTAATTAGATTTCTACTTTTTTTTTATTATGTGAGGAATAAATGCTACAAGTAGAATTGTCAAAAAAAAAAAAAAAATGCTACAAGTAGAAATCTAATTAAGGGACGGAGGGAGTATTATGTTGCATGCGATAATTGATCAAGTATAACAAATCTTTGATTTAACCAACAGGCTACAACCTACAGCTAGAGCTTATACTTGAATTTATTTAATTAATACAGAGTAATTAATAATTTTAAGGTCAAAATAACAATTAACGTACAATAATATTTCTCTAGTCCGTCATCATGCCAATGCTTATGATATTGAAACTATATTTTTTTAAACTCATGCTTTCATTGTAGATAACAATCTCTCATTTTTTCATACCCCTCAAAATTTTATAACTGCTTACCAAACAAACAGACAGATTAATGTAGTTGTAAAGTAAAAAAGCCACTTGGCTAAACAGAGCACCGTTGAAGAGCGAGTTCACATAATGTATACAGGATTACAGGATACACATGATAAACATTGAAGACGAATAGCCGGAGACACGTGGCAAGAGATGAAAGAAGAAGACAGTTTAAAATGATCCAAACCAAAAAGAGCAGGTGGCAGAAATCACATGGAACCATTAAAACACTTTGTAAAATGATAGGCATATAATATAAGCTTGTCAAAAACTGATTGCATAATAATCTAAAGCATAAACACGACCATCCAACGAAACGGATTAATTTCAGATCTACCTTACCACGGAATTAATAATCTTTTAGGTTCTGAATTCGATAATGATGGGACAATCTTAACAATGACTAACTTGCATGCGTGATTCCTCGGCAAGTAATCTAAAAATAAACCCCTTGAGGCCATGACTATTCATTAATTTATATGACCATATGCCCACGCTAGCTAGTGATCTGATCATGTGAATGACGGCTAGTTTAATCAGTAAAGTCCATATTTACGTACTTTTTATAGATGCAAATTTCATTTTAAATGCATTAATTTTCCTTTTAGTTATTCGTAATAAATTCTCTCCATCTCTTTTCAATTATATAGATCTTATCTGAAAATGCTATACATAATTCTAAGGGTTACACGTATAAAGCAAAAAATAAAAATATAACATTAATTAGCACTTGATTTTGTCATGTATTTCTAAATTGGCAAAAGTTAATGAGCGCCCCGGAGCGTTAGATAAGAGTTAATTCTAAATTAATACTATATTAAATTAGAAAAGATATTAAATGACTATTTGTATTCGAACGCCCAACCTTTTATAAGAAAGACAGTTACTTAATCATCTAAGCCAATCATAAACTATGTTATAAACATAAAAATAAATGTATATAATTGATAATCACAAGGTCTAATTAAAGTAGCAATCGGTGCAACGCCCAGGCTATACACTAGTTTGCAATTAAAAAGTATTTTGTAATGCATATAAAAAACAGAGGAAGTAGCACTTAAGATTGTATCTCATCAATCATCTATTGTACTTCGTATTAATGTATCATTTTTAACTTTCTATACAACTTCAATAAATTCTTGTGACTAACACCAAGCAACTAAAGATATATATACTACCCTTGATTTTTATTTTTTATAACAATAGAGGTTATTTATGGGACATAAAAAATTCTTTTATTGCAATTAATTAATAACAGGATAGATTATAGACTTAATACTGTTTTATTTTCCTAGGATAATTATATTGTATATTTGCATATATAATTATCCTAGCTTTTACTTTCATTTTAATCTAATATAATATCATATAACTAATATATAAAGCTAAAATTTTAGCCAGGTTACGAAATAGCGACACTTAGCGTTTCAACTTTTCGCCAACTGTCGCGCCACCTTAGATAGATTTTAATAGACTTTATACATAAAAATCGCCAAGTGTCGCACCACCTTAGATATATTTGGATAGACTTCATAAGACAAAAAGTTAATTTAGAATAAGATTGTTAGTTTAGAGTTTTATTTTCGATAAAATACAAAATAATAAACTTATAATTAGGCCACAAGACAACATCATTTAGCGTTTTAATTTTTCACGCACCAAGTGTCGTACCACATTGGATAAATATAGATGGACTTTGTGGCAAAAAAAAAAATGGTTAATTAAGAATTCTATTTTCAATTAAATTGAATCATAATATAATTATATCTTAAAAGTCCATAAATAACCCGGGCATCGCACGAGGCACAAAACTATCATATAACTAATATATAAAGCTAAACTTTTAGCCAGGTCACGAAATAACGACACTTGGCATTCCAACTTTTTGCCAAGTGTCGCGCCACCTTGAATAAATTTAAATAGACTTCATATGATAAAAAATAAAACCGTAAAGTGTTGCGCCACCTTGGATAGATTTCATAAGATAAAAAATAAATTAGGTAAGAATTCTACTTTCAATCAAATTAGGATAGAATTTTAGAATAAGATTATTAGTTTACAGTTATTTCTTCGATAAAATACCAAATAATAAATTTATAATTAGGCCACAAGACAACATCATTTAGTGTTTTAATTTTTCGCCAAGTATCAATATAGATTGACTTTGTAGCAAAAATAGTTAATTTAGAATTCTATTTTCAATCAAATTGAATCATAATAGTATAATTTTATCTTAAAAGTCCATAAACTACCCGGGCATCGCCGGGGCACAAAACTAGTATATATATAAAGGGGAGTTTTTCCCCGAATTTTTAGAGAGCCACATAGGATTTATTTTTCTTAGCACGCCATGTAGGATTATGAATTTAAGTTGTAGCCAATTAAATAAGAGATTATTATTTTATTTTATTTTTATTTTTATTTTTTTTTGAAACAAGAGAGAGATTATTAATCTATTTTACAATTAAATAATTCAAATGTCACGTTAGCAAAATTGACGAATGAAATTTTAAAGTTTAAACTGATTAAATACAAAATATTATCTTTTGAGATTAGAAATTTTATCTAATATTTTAAAGCTAATATAATAACAAAAATCACAAAAATATGAAAAATATTTTTTTAAAAAATACTAACAAACTGTGCATCGCACGGGCTTCATCTAGTCTTTATATATTTTGTTCGAATAAAAATTAATAATCACATTGATAAGGTAAACATTTATAACTGTAGCGTAGTATAGTAATGTGTAGTATAGTAATATGACACAACCGACAAAATTATGGACTTAGGTTTATAAGGTGATGGACCTTCATTGGATTTATCCAGCAATCACCGTCACAACGTTTTTGATTCTCTTCTTCATTACTTTTGGTTAGCTAGTTGATTAGCAGAATGACTATATTCTATCTGAATTCATTGTATAATCTTCCACACGTCTACTACTCTACTGCGTGCGATGCTCAACTATAAATCTTGTATATTTCAAAGGAAACAATTATTGGTCTTTCAGAAAAAGTAAATTACATTCGATACAATACTTGTTACACGACCAATAATATACTGTCTCCAATATGTATAAATTATTTAGAACAAATATGAAGAAATAATTATGTATACTAATTTTATTTTCATGAGTGTATTTTTAGTTTTTACAAAATCTCAATATCAATATTTTATAATATTATTTAATAATGTAAAATAAAAGATATTATAAACAAAATTTTACATTAAAAACTACATGATACAAAAAATTATGTTTAAGGAACAAACATCACATAATACCACGTACTTCTATATGACATTAGAGTTGAGTAATAATGAAAAGGAAAATTTGCCAATTACTACCGCAAGTTAATACTACTTTGTAAATTACTACCGCAAATTAAAAAAATTGTGAATTACTACCGCAAAAAATTTTAAGATGTTGCGATTACTACCAAACCCCCATTAAACCCAACTGTGACGTCATTATATTACTTTAACCCATGGTTAGAGCCCTTAACCATGACGTCATTATATCCCTAACCCATTTGTTTTTTTTTTTTTTTTTGGGGGGGGGGCGGCGCTGGTTAAAGCCCTTAACCATGGTCAAACACGGGTTAAAGGGATATAATGATGTCATAGTTGGGTTTAATGGGGGTTTGGTAGTAATCGCAACATCTTAAAAAATTTTGCCGTAGTAATTTACAAAGTAGTATTAACTTGCGGTAGTAATTGGTAAATTATCCTAATGAAAACGATACATAAACAATCATTAAAGCCCAACGGATATTAAAAAAGTGCAATATACTTTAAAACTAAAAATTCTAACACCAGTTACCACTGAAGTAAAAACTAACTAATGATGAATACTAGCCCACTTAAGCTCTTGGCCCAAGCATCCACACACAATACTCTTGGCCCAAGCACCCACGCACAATGTTTGGGGTAGTTTGATATATCCAATAAGTTTATTGTGCACCTTGGTCCATCACTCCATCTAGAATAATTAGACCACAAGCAATTGTTAAGATTTTTTTTTTTTTTTTTTCAAAAATATAGGCGTGGTGTGGTGTTCAGATTTTTTTATTAAATGTTCAAATATTGCAATTGTTCAGATTTTTTACTAAACTAGGGCAGCTAACGCGCGCGCAATAGCTAGCCACATCAAAAATTTATTTTTTTTATTTTTTTTTCGAAGAAATCTCTTTCAATTCGATTTAACCTTACATCAGAAATTTAGTTCTTGATAACTTTTTAATGAGAAAAATGTATAAACAAATATATTAAGGGGTATAAATTATTCGATGCACTATTCTTAATATTTTAAAAAAAAAAAGTAATCATTATTAATGACAGTGAATAAATAGTCAAGATGATATAATTGTCCAAACACTATTCATTACAAAAACTTATACACATTAATGAGGGTATATATGTAAATACACATTTTAAAGGGCATAATTGGCATAACACTATTCATAAGTGTAATCTTATACATTTTATAAGCTAGGGATGTTCAAAAGTATAGGCGTAGTACATTGCGATTGTTCAGATATTTTTACTAAATGTTCAAAATTTGCGATGTTCGAATTTTTTTTGCTAAATGTTCAAAATTTGCAATTGTTCATATTTCTTATTAAATGTTCAAAGTATAGGCGAGATACATTGCGATTGTTCATATATTTTTACTAAATGTTCAAAATTTGTAATTATTGTCGTTAAATGTTCAAAATTTGTAATTATTGTTGTTAAATGTTCAAAAGTATAGGCGTGGTACATTGTGATTATTCAGATATTTTTACTAAATATTCAAAATTTGCATTGTTCAGATTTTTTTACTAAATGATTAAATTTTACAATTTTTTAGATTTTTTTACTAAATGTTCAAAATTATAGGCGTGGTATTCAGAAAATTGATCATACAAATTAATGAGAACAATAAAAACAATAAGGTAATTGATCATAATAGATTACGAATTGAAATCGATCGAATAAATTTCAACAAATTCAATTGATAGTAAAACAATGATTTCATCCACAAATTAATCTCAAAATCAAAAAAATAAATTAATATTGATCACAATAAATTCATAATATAATAACTAACCTGGATCGATATCTTCGGGAATTTGAACTAGTTCCATCACGTTAAATGTGGAAAATTAATGGAAAAAATGAATGGAAAAAAAATCAAAGAACAGAGGAGAGAGAGAAAATAAGAATTTGAAAAAAAAAAGAAAAGAATGAAGTAAAATCAAGAAAGAAAAAAAAAGAGATCTCAAGTGGTTAGAGATTCCCTCCCGAATCCAGGAGATTCTGGAATCGAATCTCACCCCCGCCTTTGTGGCTCTCTAAACACCAAAAAGAAAGAGATATTCTGTAAAAAAAAAAGATTTTTTTTTTTGAAAAAACAAAAAGATAGAGAAGTAAAGTTGCGGGAAGAAGAAGACAATGGAGCTGCATTTCATTCAGATAAGGTTGCGTTTTAGTAGGAGTCCAGCTATTTATATGGACTAGGGTCCATATAAAAATTTGTAAGGGATATCAGTACTCAATAATAAATTAAATGGATATCCTAAAATCTAATCCACTCGCTCCAAATAATAAATAAATAAAAACCCAAAGTAAACCAATGAGAAGCGAATTGGATTGAATTTGGATGGTGCTCCACTTATTCCCTCCGTATTTTATTACATACTCCATTTCTCTGTATGAGGAGTTTCAGGAAGAATAGTAGAAAGTGATAAAATATGATGAAAGTGGGGTTGATTGAAGATTTAAAAAATTTTAAAAAGCAAAAGTGAGTATAAGTGTGGAGAAAAGAGAATATGAAAATATTAAAATATGATATAAAGGGACCACTATTGAGGAGAAAATAGTAAAATATTGTTAAAATTTTCCAAAAATGGAAATGTGTAAGCGTCGTTTGAAGTGCGTCTACATTAAGCATGTGGGAATATGCTTAGCATTCATATGAAGCGGGAATTGACATATATGATTAGGGACAACGAAAGTAGGGAGCCCCCAACAAGTTTTTAAGGAACTTGTAAGCCGGTCACAGATCATAAAAGGCAACCACAAATAAAAGGACAACGATATGCAACAACGATTGACCCATGAAGTTTACACCCCATTCATAATCATGAGATTACTAACTTCATATAGTTTGGAGCCACAAAAGGAGGATCGGGAATGATGGTACGAAGTGAGTCATAAAGTCACATTCGCTCGTATTGGCCTCTACTCGATTCTTATAGTGAGAAGTATTCCCGGGATCTCAAAGGCATGCAAACAAAGATTCAATTTGCTCCAAACTATTATTAGGCTAAATTGGTTGAATATTAATGCAACACATAATTCTAAAATATTGTGATCACTTTACTTAAACAACAAGATAAAAAAGGAACCTAAACCGATTGTCCAAATTATCTTATTAGTCGTGATTTTCAATTACATATTTCCTTTAAACATGCAATAATATGGTGATCAACAATAAACAATAGAATAACATCAATATTGGAAGCAATTTAATCATAATATTGTTAGTCAAATCAAATCATAATATAACGAACCCTAATCATGATACTAGCAATAAAGAATAAAATAAGAGTAATTAAGTGATTAATTACACATTTTGCGCGTTTCCTTGAATTGCTACATCATGAATAAATTGTTAGTAACTTCAATAAAAATATAAAATCAAATTGAAACAATTAAAGAAAAGTAGAGTAGATTTGGTTCAAACCCTCAGTCAATTTTACCTCTCACGCCTTGGTTTAAGGACGGAACCTTGGTTCAAGTATGGGTTCCTGGAGTGCTTAAGGAAGAAATGATGTAATTAGGAATATAGGTTTAAGGCTTATAATATGAGAGAGAAGAGAGAATGATTTTTTGGTGTATAAGAGAGAAAAAGAGAATGATTTGGTGCCCTAAAACTGAGGAAATCAGCCTCGTATTTATAGAGGAAATGAGTAGGGTGACGCACGGAACCCTAGAAGTGAAAATGCACCACGGAGAAAACGCGTGAAATCACCGCGTCACTGTGTGTGCACCGTGACACGGTGTTGGGCACCGTCACGCGGTACTGTAGGCGTCGTTCGAAGTGCGCCTACGTTAAAAGCATGTTGTGAATATGCATGGCACTCATAGGAAGTGGGAATTGACATATACGATTAGGGACAAATAAAGTAGGGAGCCGCCAACAAGTTTTTTTTAGGAACTTGTAAACCGTTCACGGATCATAAAAAGGCAACCACGATAAGGGACAACGATAGGCAACAACGATTGACCCGTGAAGGTTACACCCCATTCATAATCCATGAGATTACTAACTCCATATGGTTCGGAACCACGAAAGGAGGATCGGGGATGATGGTACGAAGTGAGTCATGGAGTCACATTCGCCCGTATTGGCCTCTACTCGATTCTTATAGTGAAAAGCATTCCTGTGATCTCAAAGGCATACAATAAAATATTCAATTTGCTCCAAACTATTATTAAGCTAAATTGGTTGAATATTAATGCAACATATAATTCTAAAATATTGTGATCACTTGATTAAACAACAAGATTAAAAAGGAACCTAAACCGGTTGTCCAAATTATCTTATTAGGCGTGATTTTCAATTACATATTCCCTTTAACATGCAATATGGTGATCATAAAAAATACAATAGAATAAACATTAATATTGGAAGCAATTCAACAATAATAGAGTGAGCCAAATCAAATAATAATAATAACAACCCTAATCATGATACTAGCAATAAGAAAATAAAATAAGAGTAATTAAATTAATTAATAATTACTCACATTTCGCACGTTCCTTTAAATTGCTACATCATGAATAAACTGTTAGTAACTTCAATAAAAATAATAAAGCAAATGAAAATTAAATTAAATAAAAAGTAGAATTGATTTGGTCCAAACCCTCAGTTATTTGTACCTTTCACGCCTTGGTTTAAGGACGGAACCTCGGATTAAGTATAGACTCCTTGGAGTGCTTAGGGGAATTATTATGGAAGAATAAAGAGGCTAGAAATTAGGTTAAAGAGGGAGAAGAGGATGATTTTTGGTGCAAGGTGAGAGAGAATGATTATTGCCGCCCCGAACTGCAGAAAGGAGGGGGGTATTTATAGGGAAAATGAGCAGAGGGAACACACGGAACCCTAAAAAGATAAAAACCCTAAAAAAGGCTACCGCGACACGGTCAGACTGTACCGTGACACGGTCAGACTGTACCGTGACACGGTCAGACTCTACCGTGTCACGGGGGAAATTAGCGTGACGCGGGAAATATTTAACCTACAGGAGTTGAAACGCGTGAAGGGATTACGCGGAAAAAACACGGAGTTGTCCCGTGTCACAGCACTGGAACCGTGACACGGGAAAGTTTTAAGCACCGTGACACGGCAGCAACCCACCGTGACACGGCAGAAAACGTCGTGACGCGGCAAAGTCCACCGTGTCACGGCATATGGCGCCGGGTCACGGTACTTATGCCAAGTCACGGGGCACTAAAAAACATGAAAATGCCCTCCAAATTACCGTGTCACGGGAATTTCTCCCGTGCCACGTCAGATCTTACCGCGTCGCGGCATTTTAGCTGCTGCGCGGTAATTCCAGTTTTTTACCCGTTTTTAAAATCATCATAACTTTTGATCCGTAACTCGGAATAAAGCAAATAATATATCATTGGAAATATTATCAAGTCTACTTTTTAACCCAATTAGAATCAGGTCAAAATAATTTGTAGATTTTAAGATATGGCTGTTTTAGTAGAAGGGTGTCGGTTTTGGGCCGAGTTTAATGTTTTGCTCATATCTTTTTCGTTATAGCTCGGAATTGGGCTTATGATATATGGTTGGAAAGCTTATTTAAAGGCCTATCCAACAAAATAATAATTGGATCAAAATTATATCCATAAAATCAGTTTCTCTCAGTTTTGCGATGTGAACACGAAAAGTGGAAAATAGATTATGGTTTAGGGAAATGAGCTAGAAATTGGATTGGTTCATGAAATATATTGGATAGAACATGGATTTAAGCACTCCAAAGATTAAATACTCAACTCGACCAATAATGGCGGTGAAAGGTGTTCATCAACGGGTTTGGTTTTGGGGAGACATTTTTAGGTGTCTGCAGGTACTGCCCACCGTGACACGTTGTACAGTTTTATCCAAAAAACGTCCATATTCATTTTATCTTTTTAATCAAGCATTAAGTAAAGGATAATTAAGCGTCGTTTCAGTGCTCTGGATTAAGTTTTAGGTTTAGAGTTTGCATATTTATTAATCGGGCTGAATTAATAAATAATATGAAATGGGTTAAAAGGGGTTTGGGTTATAAATGTGAGTTGGACTGAGTTTGACTGATTTGTTAACTGAATATGTTGACTGTGTTTGAATGAACATGGATTTTAAGCACTTTCGAGATTAAATACTTGACCCGACCAATAATGGTGGTGAAAAGTTGTTCATCATCGGGTTTGTTTTGGGGAGACATTTTTAGGCGTCTACAAAATAGAACAAGTAATGGAATACGTCCGTAAAAGAAAAGTGGAGCAAATAATAAAATTCGGAGGTAGTACTTTGTTAAGATGTTGAACATCCACCCATTTGTTTATCATATCTATACATACTATACCAAAAGGTGTTCTTAAGTAAGTATGCGTCCCATGTGGAACCAAGTGAAGCATTAGAAACATGCCATGTCATCCCTGATGCACTTGAAATATGCCATGTCATCCAAATATCTATAAATATATGATCATGTACTACCAATTAATGTCATAATTTTAAAAATGTTGTGATTTCTTAGAATTAAAAAAATTAAATAAGAACTTTTTACCATCTTAGCTGCTTAATAATTGTGATTTCTTATTCCATTGAAATATATTCAACTTGGATTAAATGAGTGTTAATTTATACAAATTCTTTAATTTGATTTTTTATTGATTGATAGTTTCCAATATAGGTATTGCTTGGCTTATTGCAAGAAAATGTTAACTTTAAGATTAATTCAAAAAAATTATGTCTACTTTTTCTCTTGTCATAAAATACCATGTTTTAGGCTCGATAGGCAATAATTACTAAACAACTAAAAAATATTTTAAAAAATGTAAATAAAAAGGATACAAAGTAAAAGCATTTGAGATAATCATAAAACGACTAAAAACATAGGTTAAACTCTTTTATGCAACTGTATCATTAGAATATGATATTTAACGTAGTAAATACAGGCATTGCCTGAGCAACATACTATTTTTTATCTAAATTTTGAATAAAACAATGCAAAATGTGCATTAATAACACGCCTTTTGTTGTAACATGTTTTTTCAAACAATTGTTTGTTATTTTTTTAGATAAAATAACATTTTGTTTGTATAAATATATAAATCTTACAATTGTTGTGAATTT
The DNA here is from genome assembly GCF_948465745.1 of Chenopodium album. Taxonomy (NCBI): domain Eukaryota; kingdom Viridiplantae; phylum Streptophyta; class Magnoliopsida; order Caryophyllales; family Amaranthaceae; genus Chenopodium; species Chenopodium album. The sequence continues at coordinate 65,992,366 of NC_137835.1, forward strand.
TCTTTCATATTGTTATCACGAATGTGAGAAAAAATAATTAACGAATGCAAAACAAGTAAATAACAAACAAATTTACATGGTTTACCAACAGTGTGTTGGCTACTTCCACAGGCAAGCGAGAGAAAATCTTTATTGATCTTGAGGAATTCCAGATTAGAAATTGATAATGTTAATTATCACCAAATTAAGCTATGAATACACCCTAACTAGAATTATGCTCTATATAGCTATCCCGAAAATAGGCGAAAAAAGAATTTTCACACGCTGACTCCCTCAAACTCCATGCGCAACTTTCAGGCTTGCACGCGCTTGTCGAACGTGACTTTCTGAGTTGCGCACGACCGAGCTCTCACACACTGCGAGCGAGAGCTCTCTTGACCTAATCCCACCTACTGATCTCCATGAGCTTTAGCTCCTATAGCTCACTTGCTTAGGAGCTAATTCCGTCGCAACTCCTAATGCTTCCGAAACAACTGAGCCAGCTCACGAGCTATAGCTCGCTACTCCTAAACCCGATTAAAGGCATATCTTTACTCATTAGTCACCTGATCTACCATTTTCATTCGTAGGTATGGATAAATGTATGTGGGTGATGTTTTAAGTAGTGTGGGGAATATTTCAAGCATCCCACACTTGTGCCCCACTGTAATCATACACTTAATCATGGTGGCGTCCAAAGGGAAGGAAGCTAGAGCAAAAGAGTCGCCAACAAGTTTTAGGAACTTGTAAACTGTTTATAGGGTGAAGGTTACACCCCTTAACGATCTAGGAGATCGTTAACTCCAATAGGTCTGGAACCATGACTAGAAGTTTGGGGATGAAGGTACAAATCCAACCTAAAAGAGATTGAACCTGCCCTAAAAATAGGCCTCTACTTTATTCATCTCGTATTCATGTGCGCTTTCTGACTAACATACAATCAATAGGTTAACCCTAAACCATTTTATCCATGTTAGTTGAATATTAATGCACAAACAAATCTATTATTGGTGATCACTTGAATTAAAATCATATTAGCCTAAACACGATTATTAATTATCTTATTAAGCATGATTACAAGTACAAATTCCCTTTAAACATTTATAAAAGGCGTGATCAAGAAATAACAATAATATATAATATCAAGCAAGATAATAATATTAATAACAACAGGTCGTCATCATCATCATAATAATATTCTCAATCTCATGAAAGCATAATAAATTTAGCAAGATCCTAGGCATGATACTAACAAGATTAATAACAAATCCTAGCATGTCACTAAACATTAAAGATCAAAGTTTTATCCCTAACATGATACTAACATGATATTAGGAAAGAAATAGGAAGCATCATAATAAATATACATGATATTAGAAATTTTAGTTATTACCCTAAACATGATACTAGGAAGCAATATAACATCTTAACATGATACTAGGAATCAACAAAATAATTTAAGCATGATTTCTATAATAATAAAGCAATTAAATTACTTACTTCGATGCCTCGTACCTCTTTCTAATAAAAAAATACACACGTTAGTAAATTCAAGGAAAAATATTAAAATAGTAAATCTAATCAAAGAATTATAATAAGGTTTGGGACCAAACCCTCAGAAATTATCAACCTTTCACGTCTAGGGCGAAAGCAACCTCGAACTTGGCTAGATGTGTCTAGAGTTAATGTATGTGGAATTTTGTAACAGGGAAGGTTTAGAAAAAGAATAGTGAGAGAAGGAAAGCTTCTAGCTTTTAGAGAGAGATGATGGTTGTGATAGATGAGAAACGGGGAGATATGACTCTATTTATAGAGAAATAGTCCGGAAATTGATGTGTCTATTTTATATAGTATTTTACCCTCGTCCCTTGGTCATAATTAGCAGTGTTTTTGGCTCTTTAGAGCCATTTTTATTACCAATTGGTGTTTTCTAGTGTTTTCGTAGACTTGGTTGACTTTTGCAGGGATTTACACTTTTGGAGTATTTTCCCGAGATATTTTGGAGCAATCACGAACATTGGAGAAGCACGACCAGATTTTATAGCTCAGGGCCGGTTAGAGCCATCAAACCGGTGATTAAGGGCTCGGTATATGTGATACCGGGGCATTTGGACCGAGTATTCAAGACCAGAAGAGGAAACCCAGATTGGCCTGAAGAATTGGAGCCCAATCGTAGTCCAATTAATGGCCCAAGAGAGCCGCCCGGCCAAAGAGGCTGGCGCCCGGAGGCGCGCCCGGTCGGGCGGGAGAAGCGAAGGTCGGCGCTCGGTGACGCGCCCGGCCGGGCGCGAGAGTTTACCTGAAGAGCAAAAAGGCGCGCCCGATCGGGCGGTGCCTCGCCGATCGGGCGCGTGTAAATATTAGGAGTTAATTTTGTCGTTTAAGTTTGTTTTAGTTTAGGATTTGTACGGAGTATAAATACTCCTCCGTAATACGATTTTAGGATCTCTCTATCTCTCTTTTACTCTTTCTTTACTCTCTTAATTGTTTTCTTAGATTTTCTTTCTCTTAAACCTTTGTTCTTAATCTACTCTTAATTCCAGATTTATTTTGGTAACGATTTCTCTTCTCTTAATCTTAGTTGTTTATTTTATTCCTTTAATCATGTCTTACTTTACTGCTTTGATTAGTTTAGTTTCTATTATGTGTGAGTAGTTTTATTTCTAGGGTTTGTGGGGATCCATAAATAATATGAAGGGGTAGTTTATTGTTGTTAATTATCAATGCTAGATTAATTTCCTATTGATTGATTTAATGCTCTATATATGACTAGATTAGGCCTGATCTTTTATGCATTGAGTTTGACAATATTTATTCGAGATTCGACAGATGAGAATTGATGTTTAGGTCTAGTTTCAATAGGCAGGTTAATTTATAAATGGTTAGGTCGAGATTCGAAAGATGAGTTTTAACACCGGTAAATTAATTGTGTGATTATAATACGTAGCGAAAGCCCTTTATAATCTGATTAATATATGCATTGATGAATGATTATTATATTCTAGCCTGGAATATTATTTATTGGTGAACCTATGCCCTAGATCCTTTTATATATTACACTACTAAAATTCTGCCAAATTGCGACCATTTATTTAAGACCGCCATAAAAACAGTCGCAAAAGTTGCAATTTGCGGCTGTTTTTCAAATGGTCGCAAAATTACGACTGTTTTTGCCCAAAAAAACGGTCGCAAGACTATTTAAACAATTTTTTAAAAAAAACATGTGAAAAATAATTGTAAAAGGAAAATAATCTATTACGACCGTGTAAAGCGGTCGCAAATTTCACAAATTGCGACCGTTTTATAAAGCGGTCGCAAATTTCACAAATTGCGACCGTTTTATAAACGGTCGCAAGTATAAAAATTGCGACCGTTTTTAAAACGGTCGCAAATTTCACAAATTGCGACCGTTTTAAAAACGGTCGCAAATACCAAAAAAGCGGTCGCAAAAGGGGTTAATATATATATTTTTTTAAAATAGGGTATAAAAGGATACCCCCATTCACCCAAACCCTAACCCTCTCTTCACTCACGCCGTTCTTCTACTCTTTCTTTCATTCTGTTCTCTTTCCTTTCTCTCTCCTCTTTCCTTATCTTTCTCTTTCCTTTTTCCTTTTCTCACGCTCCTCCATCTCTCTTGTCATTTCTTAGCTTTCTCTTTCCTTTCTTCTTGTTAAGTCTCTTTGCCTCCATTAACCGACGCTTGCACCACTATTTCCTCCATTTTCGGTCTCTTTTTCTACTTCATTTTTTCTTTTTCTACGAATTTTCGTCAACAAAGTATTTCGGGTGTTCGGATTTTCGTCAATAAACGAACAATTATGGTGTTTATGGTCAAATTGGACCATAAAAATTCCAGATCTGGAGTTTTTAATGGTCCAATTTGACCATATAAACCCAAAAATGAAGAAATATGAGGAAAGGTTTGTGTTTTACTTCATTTTTTTATTCGATTTGCCATGTTTATCTTTATACAATTTTTGTTTGATTTTATTTTCGATTTTTGTTTTGAGTTTTTGTTCGAATTTTGTTGATTTTGGGTTTAATTTTTAGTTTCGTTGATTTTGTGAACTTTGTTCATATTTGGTTAGAATTTTGTTAAATTTGTGATTGATTTCGAATATTCCTTGATTTTGTTAATTATTTCGGTTAATTTGTTCAAATTTTCGTCAATTTTATTCGTATTTTATTGATTTGTTCATATCTTCGTTGATTTTGTTCGTGTTTTGTTGATTTGTTCATATTTTCGTTGATTTTTTCCGTGTTTTGTTGATTTTGTTCATATTTTCGTTAATTTTGTTCGTGTTTGTTGATTTTGTTCATATTTTTGTGAAGTATAGTTTGATTTTCGTTAAATTTTGATAATTTTATGGGGGGTTTTTTAGGGTTTTTTTTATGAAATCAAATGTTTTGGGTTAGCGGCGATGCTTGGTAAAGGTTGTTTAGGTAGGGTGGTGGTGGTGGGTTGGGTGGAAAGTGGCGGTGGGGCTGGCTTCGAAATACAGTAGTGAGTGTTTTTATTTCTTTTTTTTTTAATTAATCAAAACAATTTACGACCGCCAGAAGCAGTCGCTATTTTCCAGAATTGCGACAGCCTAAACAAACGGTCGTAATTAATTTAATTTGCGACCGCCAAAACCAGTCGCTATTTCCCAGAATTGCGATTTCCTGAACGGTCGTAATTATATTAATTTGCGACCGTTCCTCACACGGTCGTTGAAAATACTGAAAACGGTCGCAATTTTAATTGCGACCGTCAACCAGTCGTAATTTTTTCGTTTTGCGACCAAAGGAATGACGACCACCACATTACGACCGTTGACGGTCGTAATCACTTTTTGCCATCGTTTTTGCTATTTTCTACGACCGTCAGAGGCGGTCGCAATTCGACTTAATTTTAGTAGTGTTATTTTCTCCTTATTCTTGATCTCCGTAGTTTAGTTTATTATTCAATTATAAATATTGGTTACTTCATAATCTAGATTATATTAGTTAATTAGGAATAGAAAGATTCGTTTCTCTGTGGATTCGACCCTACTTCCCTATCTACATTAGTTACAGGATTTAGGAATTACTTTTGATTTGGGGATATGACTTTACCCTGTCAGAAACGATAGAAAAGAGTTCGAGTCCCATTCGGAATAAAAGATCTCCTGTCGCCAACGACAGGAGTTAGCGCCAGACGACAGGAGCAGCGCCAGGCGACAGTTGTCAGCGCCAAGCGACATACCTGTCGTTTGGCGTTGGGACAGTTTTTGCGGATTTTGTTTTTATCATATCTTTTGATCTAGAAAGTCATATATTATGTCGTTGGAAATCTCTTGAAGTCTACTTTCTGATCCAATTAGAATCAGATTAAAATATTTTGTAGATAAAAATATGGCCGAAATAGTGGAAGGGTGTCAGTTTTGGAAAGAGTTTCGTATTCCTTTCATATCTTTTTCGTTATAGCTTGGAATTAATGACTGTCTTTGAACATCTTTAAATTCGAATAGAATTAGGACTTAAAAAAAGGAAAATTTTATTCAATTTCAAACTCTTATAAGCTTCTAATTAAATCCTAATTCGAATAGAATCAGGACTTTTAGAAGCTTCTTGTTAAATCCTAATTAGTTTAGGGATAGGATTAAACCTTTGGACCTTCTACATGATCATTGGGCCGTAGGTAAAATTCGGTTTGGGTCCAGTTTAGTATTTTGGCAATAACTTCCTCATTATTCATCGGAGTTGGGCTTATAATATATCGTTAGAAAGGTCTTTTTAAGCCCCATCCAATTACACCATTATTGGACCCTTATCATGGACCAAACTAAATTGGAATGACTATTTTTCATAAACAATGTACGAAAAGGAATATTTTCAAAAATAGAAAGAGAGATATTTTTATTAAAAACAACCACATCACTAAACTTTTCACACTTTCGCTTTGTTCGATAATCAAATGACATGAAAGACATTCATCACTAGGTTTGGTTTTGGGAAGACACATTTGTGTGTCTACAAGTAGGTAACGAAGGGATATATGTGAGTGGATGAAATAATGGATGAATGCGGATAAAGTTCCACTCGATCTGAATCTGCATCCGATAAATTCTTAACATTAATGTTCGAACCCATGACCTCATGCTCATTATAATTTAACTTTAATCAATACTTTAATAACGCATCTTATGTCTACAATGTTTTGTTAAAAAACTTAACCATCTTCATAAACTTGAAGATTTAATAACAAAAAATAATCTAATTTCCTTTTTTTTTGCTCATACCTATTCATCTATAGCTAATTTTTATATATGTATCCCAAAATATGTATGGATGTTCAATAGTGATTGAAAAATATATTTTAAATAATAAGAATGCTACAATATATGTAACTAATTTCATCTATATCTATATTTTATCTCACAATTTTTATTACTATGCATAAAAGCTCATTTTCAATATATTTTATACAATGACCCGGGACATTGCCCGGGCCAAAAACTAAGCTAGTTACATTATATAACTTAATACTTATAAATTTCACATAATTCAATGTACTTGGCTATTCTTCCATCAGGTTAGGAGAAATTAAAAAAATTTCTTAATCGTTTATGAAAGCTATTAACTTTCTTCATGCGTTGTGAAGTGTAATCTTGTTTAAGAAATTTAGACCAAGAGCTAAGGAGTATCTACTTTGAAATCGTCAAGCTGCAACACACATATGGAGCTATCTGCATAGATCAAGATCCTAACAGCATTATTATTCAGAGTAATGGCAAATTCTATGAAATCCAAAGATGGGAAAGAATTTATTCTTACAATACTAGCATTTAAACATTATGCAGCCATATGCATTTGTTTTTATTTTTATGATGCAACATAGAGCTAGTGCAGAATCCCAAGTAAACGTAGTAATAATACACCCGGGCTAGTGCAACATATGCATTTTGCTTCAAATCTCCTTCAAAGCTTTGGCGACCCAGGCTTGGGGTGATGGATGACAATGTGGTTATAAGCATCAAGAGTCAGAAAATCATCTAGCTCTGTAGCAGTACACTGGTTGGTAAAAAGGGTGCAGGCTTCCTTGTAATTATCAGTCTGAAACTTCTCACTTCCAACCTCTTTCTGAATTCTCTCCATTTCTTCCTCAACTATGCGAGCAAAGAGTTCTGGAGTGACCTTAACTCCAACCCCATCTCCGTCTAATTCAGCCCTGTACTTGAGCCACTGCCAGTTCTGAGCCCTGCTGATCTCTGCAGTAGCAGCATCCTCCATCAAGTTGTACAGGGGGACTGCACCTGATCCTGATAGCCAGGCTGCTAAGTACTGAATTCCAACTCTGGTGTTGAGTCGGAGCCCTTCCATGGTACGAACTCCTTCAGGTAGCTTCAACAGGTCCTCCTCTGATATGGCAGAAGCTTCTGGCCGGGGTGCAGACTGGATTTGGTTCGGGGCATCGCCCATGTTGGGGTTGAAGGCTTCTAATATTGGTGGGATTAGGCCTGGATGTGCAGCCCAAGTACCATCATGTCCTGCTTTTACTTCTCTCAGCTTGTCTAGCTTTACTAGCTCCATTGCCCTCTCGTTTGCCTGTGGATTGTCCCTTATAGGAATCTGGGCCGCCTGTTCATTAGAAATATGTATTTGTTATCAGATTGAATGTATAAGTTGTAGAGCGAATTGGACACTCATCGTGATCAGACAATCTTACAATAACTTACTGTTATAGTGTTATACCAAAGTGATCTTTTAATTTTAAGGGTAACTTGTAGAGTCTCAAGTTATGTTAGTGTAAAACTGTTCAGCCCAAAAGTTATGTATTTCAAAACATAGTAAAACAGAAGTGCCAATGATAGAAGTATAGAGTAGTTATAACCGTTCCAGTAAATGTAGATTAGTAATATTTCAGACAGGTGAAAAGAGTACATACCATGCCACCCATAGCATGGACACCGCGCTTGTGGCAAGTGTAGATGAGAAGATCAGAATAACTTCTCATGAAGTGTTGGGACATCCCAACCTGAACACGGTCAGGGACAAGGCGGTCAGGGTGAGATTGGAATGTCTTGATATAGCTGAAGATGTAATCCCACCTCCCACAGTTGAGCCCTACAGAGTGGTCTCTCAGCTCATACAGTATCTCATTCATTTGGAATACTGCAGGAAGCGTCTCTATGAGCACCGTCGCCCTAATACTTCCTTTCTCTATTCCTACTATCTTCTCTGCTTTCTCAAACACACTGTTCCAGATCTTTGCTTCCCTGTGTAATTGAACAAAGTAGTCAACAATCGAAAACATTGTAAAAGCATAGACTAGGAAAATGTTGCCGGGAAATGTCTTATATTTGACATCTAAAAAACATTACACTAGTATAGATCAACAGAATGTAGCAGCAAATATGTTTTATAACCTAGCAAATCGAGCATGGCTCGGGCACTTTCTAGCATCTTAGCCTATTTAGTGAACTAATATTAGGAGAACCACATTAAAATAAACTGTACAAGCATTGCTGCATAGACCAGCGAAGTATCCAAATGATGTGTCATACTATTAAACATAATCTTTTACCTGGAGTGCTCCATCTTTGGGAGATAGAAGAAGGGGCCAAAGCCATCTCCCTGTACCTGGCGGAACTTAGCAAAGTTGTGGTAGAAGTAGAGGCCAAAGTCGACGAGACAGCCAGTAGCAGGCTCGCCGTCAATCAGAATATGAGCTTCAGGGAGGTGCCAACCACGTGGGCGGACAAAGAGCTTAGCAATTTGGTCATTTAATTTGTAGGTCTTATTCCTAGATTTGTCATTGAAACTAATTGTCCCATTCACAGCATCTCTTAAGTTCACCTGTCCTTTCATCAAGTTCTCCCAGCTTGGTGATAATGCATCTTCAAAATCAGCCTGCATTTATTATAAAATCAATAATTATTATCAACATATAATATAATTATCTTATTTATTCAGAGAATAATTAAAAGTGATACTATATTATCCAAAGACAAGCAAACTATTTAAGGATGTAAATCATCTACCATAAATATTTACATATCCTGTATATTGTCTTACACTTCATACATAATCAGAGGGACTTTAGGAATGAATCTCAAGTGATTTTTCTGTTTGCAGGATTTAGAAATGAGACAGCAAAATGATAGTGAATATTCTGTGTGCACCACAATTATAGACACTGAACTATAGTCTCAGACTATTGTAAATTAAATCGATATAACTCATACCCAATTACCCAAATTAAAATAATTGCTCAAATTTATGACTAAAATCACAATAGGCCAACAAAATTATTGATGATTGATTTAGCCAAATCAATTGATTAACTACAGTAATCATCACTCTCATAAATCAATTTCATCTTAGTTAAGCTACAAGTAAATTACCTGTACTTTAACTTAAATTAACATTTCTTATTAAAAAATAGAGATTCGATCTTACATATGACACAACAGTCCAATAACAGGGGGTCCAAGTCGTGCAAATATGATTGTGTAGTCACTACGAAAATTAAAGTGTTTAGTACGGAGTATAAGATACTGCAAATTGCAAAATCTTCCATAATTTTTCGAAATAAATGAGGAATCAAAGATAAGATTAAGACAATAACTATTGTACAAACATTGTAATACCATATAAATTATCGGTTAAAACAATGATCGGATAAAATGCATACCATAAAAACTTTAGCACCAGAATTAAGAGCATTAATGACCATCTTTCTCTCAGTCGGACCCGTAATCTCAACCCTCCGATCAGCAACCGCAGGAGGTGGTGGAGCACACACCCAATCACCTTCCCTGATCATCCTAGTCGTAGGATCGAACCCCGGTAATGCCCCGCTATTATACTTAGCCTTAGCCTCCTTCCTACACTCCATAGCATACTTAATATGGCTCCTAAACTCCCTTTGTAACACAGCAACAAATTGCAAGGCATCCTTAGACAGGATTTTCGCAAACTCGTTGTCGTACCTTCCTCTTACGTCTACCCCTTCAGGTACCTCATACGCATCGGCTTCCGATCGCCTGGTAGCCGGATAATGATGTGTGGTTCCCAAATCCATGATTTTTTCTTGGTAAGTTTCTAACACCTTCAAAACTATTTTTTTTTTATTATGTATTATGGTAACGTTTAGTATATAGTTTGTGAAAAATGAATTATATAAGGATATTGGATGGATAGGACAAATGACAAAGCACAATAAAGATTAAAAGATATTATCGTATCATTATTTATGGGAAGTGAGTTAGTGACAGTGGCATTTTGTGCGTAGGATAGGTTGGATGATTAGAATGTGACGCAAAATGGTGGATAGATTAAAAGATATGTGCAATATTGCCAATTTTGAATTTCGTGCTTTGTAGCAATTGCCTTGGTTAGAGCAATTTCTGTTACCAGCATGGAATTCCAAGGTATAAGTTTGTTTTGTATAAGTTTGTTTTGTAGTTTGGTTGATCGGCTGAAACGTGGCCCAAAACGGTGCATTGGTACGCTTTTTGGTCGACTAATAATTTGTTTTTTTTTTTTCAAAAAAAAAAAACCAATCTTTTTTTTTTTTTTTTTTGAAACCAACCAATCTATTTAACTATTAGTCTATTACTATAACAAAAATCAGCTCACATCATCCTCTCTCTCAAATGTACATGTGTTACTTTCTCATGAAAAATTTTCCCGCCAAATGCACTTATGATGTCATATATATATATATATATATATATATATATATATATATATATATATATATATATATATATATATATATATATATATATATATATATATATATATATAGAAATTGTCTTTCATTTTTATATTTTGTTACTCATGTAATTTATGATGATAGATGCATATCTTTTATGATTTAACTTATTAGTATATACGTGAAAATAAATAACTCCCTCCGTTTTTAAATACTTGCTCCATTTCTCCATGCGGAGTTTTAGGAGAAATTGGAGAAGTAATAAACTATGGAAGTAGTGGGGTAGTTGAGAAAATAAAAAATGTAAAAAGCAAAAGTAGTTGAAGAATAGGAGGAGAGAGAGTATTAGGTTAGGTCCACTAAGTATGAAAATTGAATTTAATATTGTAAAAACTTTCTAAAAAGGGAAATGGAGCAAGCATTTGAAAATGGCCGAAAAATGAAAGTGGAGCAAGTATTTAAAAACGGAGGGAGTATAAATAAGCTATTTCATTTTAATAATTTTTGTAATCCATGCATTGCACGGGTCTAATCTAGTGATATAATAACATATACTTCTTTTGTTTATAATTTTAAAAAATCATTTATTGGATGTAATCTTGATTATATTTATATTAAACACTTCAAAGTTGGACCACCAATATTCACAAATACTGAAATACGTAGTATGTCAAATGAAAAATGTAGTGACGTCTTGTTATAATTGTTTGATTAGGCCCATTGAAGAGGAGTGCAAGTTTCCAATTGCACAAAGTAGAAATTTCAAAGGGTTTAATTTTTTTTTTTTAGGAAAAAATCCTTATTATTATTTGTAGACACCCATTTGTGTCTCCCCAAAACCAAACCCGATGATGAGTACCTTTCACATCGAATCATAATCGAATGAAGCGAAAGTGTGGAAAGTTTAGTGTTGCGGAAAGTTTTTAATTTCTTTTCTCTTCTCTCTGTTTTTGAAAACTTATTTTAAGAAAACAGCCAATCGAGTTTGGTTGGTCCATCATATGCGTCCAATAGTAGTGTAGTTGGATGGGGCTTGATAAGAGCTTTCCAACGATATATTATTAGCCCAATTCCGATGAATATTGAGGAAGTTATGGCCAAATTACTAAACTGGGCCCGGTTTGAGCCTCATATGCGGCCCAATGATCTAGGGGAGGGCCTAATATAGATTTATCATTCTTAATGCAATTAGGAATGGTTTTAGTCTTCTAGATTCTTCTAGAAGGTTCTTTTCATTCCTAATTCAATTAGCATTGATAAATTGACTTTTGTTGACTTTTCAGAGTTTTAATTAAGATCAAAGAGCATTTCTGAGGAAAAATACGGTTTTATCTTCCTGTACGGCAATTTTTATCTGATTTTAAGAAAACGCGTGAATTTCTGAATCAGCGCCAAACGCCAGCTGTAGCGCCTAGCGCTAGCATTGGCGCCTGGCGCTGATGTTGGCGTCTGGCGCCAATAGCCAGCGTTGGCGCTAATTCAATTTTATTTACGCCAGAACTCTGTTTTGATATTTTATCTTTTTGGCTGATTTTCTTTATAAATAACGTCGTAAAAACTCCGTTTTCATTCATCAATTTTTCATCAACAATCATCAGTTTTCACCCACAATCACCTACAATCTATCATCTCTCTTTCTCTCTCTCTTTTATAAACTAGCTTTTTCTCAAATACAAAATTCCGCATTCGCAAGACTTAGATACACCTAGTCATATTCGAAGTTGCCTTCGCCCTAGACGTGAAAGGTTTAATTTATGAGGGTTTGGTCCCAAATCTCTCTTTCAATTATTTAATTTAATTGTTTGATTTATTATTTTCCTTGAAGTTACTAATGTGTGTATTTTGTTATTAGAAAGAGGTACGAGGCATCAAAGTAAGTATTTTAATGGTTTTTATTTATATTATGATGCTTAGGTTGTTGTTATGATATTCCTAGTATCATGTCTAAGGTAAATTTAATATCAAGTATGATTGTTATAATGCCTTTTATGTTCTTCCTAATATTTATGATTGTTAGTATCATGTTAGGGCTAAATATATGATTTTTATTGCTTAGTGACATGATAGAGTTTGTTATTAATCTTGTTAGTATCATGCCTAGGATCTTGCTAATATTATGTTTTAACATGATTATGATTATTATGATTGTTATTATTATTATAATCATTATTTTTACTATTATGTTGCTTGATATATTTATTGTTATTGCTTGATCACGCCTTTTATGCATTTTTAAAGGGAATTGGTACTTGTAATCACGCTTAATAATATAATTAATAATCTTGTTTAGGGTTAATATGATTATAATACAAGTGATCGCCAATAATAGTTTATTTGTGCGTTAATATTCAACCAACATAGATAAACATATTTAGGGTTAATATATTGCTTGTATGTTAGTCAGAAAGCGCACATGAATACGATCAGAATAAAGTAGAGGCCTATTTTTAGGGCAGATTCAATCTCTGTTAGGTTGGATTTGTACCCTTATCCCCGAACCCTATTTGATTTAAGACCTTATGGAGTTAACGATCTCCTGGATCGTTAAGGGGTGTGACCTTCACCCTGTGAACGGTTTACAAGTTCCTAAAACTTGTTGGCGACTCTTTTGCTCTATCTTCTTTCCCTTTGGACGCCACCGTACTTTAGTGTATGATCACAGTGGGGTTCAAGCTAGGGATAATGCTTGAAATATTCCCTACAGTTTTTGGAGACTCCGCTGGGGAGGATTTCTATTTTAATTCCTAAAATTTATTTCGGCAATGATTTAGAATGACTGGATGAGACTTGAAAAGTTCTAAGTATTTCATGTGCGTAATTTTGATTAACATTATTGTCATATGCATAAAAAAGATCTCATTGGAAAGACCATCCGTAATGAGTTAAAAACATAGGATTTTTACACGTAAGAAATTTGAGAAATATGATTGAGTTTTTCTCACTTTTCTGAAACCCATATGTGTTCTTCATATGGACATAACCCTCTGGGAATTCATGCTCCATCTACTTGATTGAACGCTCTGTGCAACAAAGGGTACATCCGAGAATGTTGAATTCACCAAACCATGGAAGCGAGTTTTTCTAAACTCACGGTGTCCCATCTACTCGCGCCAACCCTTCACGGTTAGGCTTCCGCGCGGTGCATCCGGACAATTAACCATGGACCCTCTATCGACTAAACCACATCCCGAACTTTAGAGAGCTAGAGTCATGGTTAGGTTGCAAACTCATTGCATCATATTGTGCCTACTTGACTAATTGTGCATTATTTGTTGTGCATATATATGTTTTTCTTAACCGTTTGTTTGACTTGTGTTGAGATTTAATAAATTAATGACTTAAAGAACTTTGCCTAATTAATTAATTGATTAATTAATTTGAGTAAATAAAGTCTAATATTTTAATCAGAACTGACCTAGTACGACTTTAGGCATACCCCTGTTGATTAATAACACCGAAAACAGTCTCAGATTGAAGCTCCAGCATTGGCGCCAAAATATGAGTTGTAGCGCCACTCTGTGGAGTGTGGCGCCTGGAGACATCTCTGTCATTTGGTGCTACACTACACAGTGCGACGCCAGTCCTATCGTTTTGACGACAGTTCGGATTATTGATTGAGTCATCACCTAGTGTCTAATTAACCAGTTTGCTAAATAATTCGGTTAATTTTTTACTGTCAATCATGCCTTGTTAAGTCATTAATTGAGTCTAGACACTAAGTCACATAGTCTAGCCACATGGTCATGACACGAGTCTTAACGTACCACCTACACTCACTAGTCTTAGCACACACTTTGAGTATATGTCACCATGACCATGTTTTAGGTTCATGCATGAGTCGGTCTTTTCCGTCATTTGAGTTGGGGGTACACTCTATTCCTAACTCTTCATATCCCTCCATCTACATCATTTTTCTTCACATCCTATTCCAATCTTTCTTCACTTCCTCCATCCATTGCATGTTGAGTAGAGTTTAAGTCAAATAATTAACAATGAATATCCCCAAATTCCTTTTCCACAGTACTTGGTCGAGGAGAGAAGGGCGATTAATCAAGGACAACACCTTTATTCAAGTCTCACTTTTTGATAAACCGATTCGTCAAAAGAGGAAGGCTAAAAAGATAATGGCAAGTCAAGACGAGGTCAATGAACTTAGGAATCAATTGAATGACGTGACTGAGGTGTTAAAGACTTTAACCCTCAAAATTGATGACCCTGTGAAGCAACAACAAATGAACCTCATGCAAGAAAGTTTGAGAAAGCTATCTAGTGACTATAAATTTCAGGGCATGAGTTCACAAGGGGTCTCGCGCTGGACAAGGAACTTCTTCCGCATAAGTTCAACGCCACTGACATCCCTAAATTCAAAGCAACAGATAACCCTTACTTCCATCTAAGATCTTTAGAAACTATAATGAACATTAAGGGTATTGATAAGAAAGTGTTTCCCTCTATATTTTCTCTATCTATTGAAACCGTTTGCCAACAATGGTTCTTCTCCCTTGACAAGGAGAAAACCTCTACCTGGGAATCGATAGTAAACGTTTTCATTGATAGGTACAAGTGCAATATTCAAGTTGAAATCGATTATAGACAACTTGAGATGCTAAGACAACAAGAGAATGAAGGCTTTACTTCTTTCTTTAATAAGTGGAGGGAAACTTCCGCTAAGATGATTGAGGTGCCCACTGAAAAAGAATCTTTGAGGATGTTTATCAAGAATCTCCAAGAGAAGTATTCAAAGCATTTAAAATATCAACATAATTTGAATACTTTCAAAGCCGTTTATGACATCGGAATTGAAATCGAAGATGACCTCGCAAAGCAAAAAGCTACTAACAATAGTAACCACGGTGGCTGGAAAGGAAAGAAGAACGACAATCCTTCTTCTTCCAAAAATGCCTACTCTAGTAACAATGTTAGTACCTTTGACCATAACGGTGTCTTAGCTGTGGATAATCAAGGATATAAAAAGAAACCCAGGAGAGAGTTCACACCCATTGGAATGACCTACGATGCTGCTTTCGATCGTCTCTATGACCGAGGGTTAATCAAACCTATTGGCCCTACTGAGGATCCAACGCCAGAAAATCGATCTTTGAGATGGAATCCCAACTCTTATTGCAAGTACCATCGAGGACGCGGTCATACTACTGATGAATGCTACAAGTTTCAAAATCTCATTCAAGATCTCATAGAAGCAAATAAGATCCCATTGCCTCTAGTTAACGAGAAGACTGGGTGATGATGAAGCAAACAACACAAGACAAAGGCGAGCTTCAAACGACAAGATTTCATGACATCTTTTTTCTTTTTCTTTATTTACCCTTTCCCCAATAAGTCTAGCTGTAGGGAATAGTTTCAAGCCTTTAAAATCCCACTAGCTTGAACCCCATTGTGATCATACATTAAAGTACGGTGGCGTCCAAAAGGGAAGAAGATAGAGCAAAAGAGTCCCAACAAGTTTTTAAGGAACTTGTAAACCATCACGAGGTGAAGGTTACAACCCTTAACGATCCAAGAGATCGTCAACTCCATAAGGTCATGAACCAAATAAGGGTTCGGGGATGAAGGTACAAATCCAACCTAAAAGAGATTGAACCTGCCCTAATAATAGGCCTCTACTTTATTCTGATCGTATTCATGTGCGCTTTCTGATTAACATACAATCAATAGGATTAACCCTAAACCTGTTTAATCTATGTTGGTTGAATATTAATGCACAAATAAACTATTATTGGCGATCACTTGAATTATAATCACAATTAACCCTAACAAGATTATTAATTATCTTATTAAGCGTGGTTGCAAATACCAATTCCCTTTAACATTCAATAAAAGGTGATCAAGCAATAAATAAATAATATGCATATCAAGCAACATAATCAATAATCATCATCATTAATAACAATAATAAAATAATCACAATCACCATAAAAATAATGATAATCATAAATTATAATTATAATCCTGTTAAAGCATAGCAAGATCCTAGGCATGATACTAACAAGATTAATAACAAACCCTAGCATGTCACTAAGCAATAAAAATCAAATCTTTAACCCTAACATGATACTAACATGAATAAATATTAGGAAGAAAATAGGAAGCATCGCAACAATCATATTTGATATTAAAAAGATCCTAGACATGATACTAGGAATCATAATAACAATATAAACATGATGTCTACATCATAATATCAATTAAACCATTAAAGTACTTACTTGGATGCCTCATACCTCTTTCTAATAACAAAATACACACGTTAGTAACTTCAAGGAAAATAATAAAAACAAAACAATTAAATTAAATAATTGAAAGAGAGATTTGGGACCAAACCCTCAGAAATGAAACCTTTCACGTCTAGGGCGAAGGCAACTTCGAATATGGCTAGGTATATCAAGATCTTGCGAATGCGGAATTTTGTATTAAAAAAGCAAGAAAGAATATAAGAAAAGAATTCTAAAGAATGAATGATGTTGATGATTGAAAGAGATGAATGAATGAAGAATTGATGAATGCTTCTTGATGAATGAATATTGATAATTCGTGAATGAAAACGGAGTTTTTAATACGATATTTATAGAGAAAATCATCCAAAAAAGATAATTTAACAAAACAGAGTCTGAAGATCGCAAAAAACACCTTGGCGCCAGCCCTGGCTAGTTGGCGCCAGGACCAGTGGCTAGCGCCAGGCGCCAATGGCTAGCGTCTGGCGCCAATCCTGGTTCCAGGAGCCAAGGCCTGGGGTTGGACGCCAAAGTGGTTTTCAACGCGTTTTTGAAAATCTGATAAATTTCCTGTACTGGAAGATAAAATAATATAATTTCATCGAAAATGCTATTTGATCTCGATTAAAACTTTGAAGAGTCCTAATTGAATTAAGAATGCTAAGACCTTATAGAATGTTCTAGAAGACTAAAACCATTCCTAATTACATTAGGAATGATAAATTATATTAGGCCCTCCCCTAGATCATAGGGCCGTACTTAAAGCTCAA
Source organism: Chenopodium album (assembly GCF_948465745.1). NCBI lineage: Eukaryota > Viridiplantae > Streptophyta > Magnoliopsida > Caryophyllales > Amaranthaceae > Chenopodium > Chenopodium album. Next base: position 66,010,035 of record NC_137835.1, read on the forward strand.
ACCGGGCCCAGTTTAGTAAATTGGCCATAATTTCCTCAATATTCATCGGAATTGGGCTTATAATATATCGTTGGAAAGGTCTTTGCAAGCCCCATCCAACTACACCACTATTGACCCATATCATGGACTAACCAAACTGGATTGGCTGTTTTCTTAAAATAAAGTTTTCAAAAACAGGAAGAAGAGAAAAGAAATAAAACTTTCCGCAACACTAGACCTTTCCACACTTTCGTTTCATTCGATTATGATTCGACGTGAAAGGCCCTCATCACCGGGTTTGGTTTTGGGGAGACACAATTGGGTGTCTACACTAGCATAGGCACCTTTTTATTCCCCTTAGATTAATTTTGTAGATCCTTTCTTTTTCCTTTAATAAAACGAGCATTTATTTCCTTGCATATGATCATTGCATTGCATTATATTAAAAAAATTAAATTAAAAAAAAAATAAATCCATGTCAAACTAAACACAAGGTATACCAATGATTTGAGGCACCCCTTGTTGCCACATCATATTACCTTTCACCTTTCTAATTTACAATCCTTTCTTCATAAACCACTTTGAGCCTCGTCTAATGATAGACCTTTCATTTTCCAACCCATATCTACCTAACCTTAGGATGGGACAGTGTGCAACTTATGCAATTCTAAAAAGCTTGAATGAATTCAATAAATAACAAAAATAGAAAAATAATAATAATAAAAGTGTACAAAAGGGCAAGTGTTCCAATGTCTTTGATATGAAAATGTCTTTGATAAGAACACGTCTCAGATTGCGTCTCTTATCGAGTGCTTGGTACCGTGTCTGAGAAATATGAATTCCAAGTGAGTGATAGACCGCATGATCGGGATTGCCCACACTCATAAAAATAAAAATAAATGCTAAAGCAAAAAAAAGAAGAGAGCAAAAAAAGAGAAGCAAGCCTCAAGCATAAAAATATAAAGACTCAAAAGCAAGGTTGCACACCTTGGGGGCTTATCTAGGGTCTTGAGCCTTTTTTTATCCCCTTCTTCTTTAACCTTTAGCCTTACCACGTTACAACCCTTAAAAAGACCTTCTTGAGGTATACACACTTGTGCGAGGTTCGGCTAGAGCTACGTTCGGCCTGATTCCTAATGGATACGTAGGCAACCTCACATCGAGGTGCGGCCGTAATAAAAATGCATTCATATTCAAATTCACACACTCACACCATGATCATATCCAGGGATCTTCTATGCTCATCCCTATTTACTTAGAGCTAGACTTGGGGGCTTGATCTCTACATCATTAGCTTACCTAGCCTAAGAGTCACCACCATTTGACTCTTTTAAAAGATAACATTTTTCCACACACTTAGCTCTTGCGGCCTAACTTTAGTATCACTTTCACACACCGCACACATACATGACCAAATATACTTTCCTTTAGGAACCCTTTGTCATGAAATCTTAACACAACGCTGAAGCATGCCTTGTCATATCAACATCACTCATCAATCATAATTGTCATTGCATCACGAAGTATGAAGTGCTTAGCCTCCGTGCCTAAGTTACCCAAATGCTTTCATCATTGAGTCAACCATTGAGATAGCCTAGGATGGGTTCATCCTTGCACCTTGAGAGATAGTATCAAACAACGTTTGGCTAAGCTCATTCAACATGCACCTTCAAAAACTTCGCTTCTTTCTTTTTTGCGTCTTTCTTTTTCGGGAGAAAGTCAGTACCTTCCACAGAAATGACGGAAAATTTGTGCTTTTTTGCATTTTTGAGTCGCACGATCACATTACAATGCACACACGAGTCATGTTCACATTGAGTCATGTCGTGTCATATCACTTTAATTTGAGTCTAACACATGTGTCAAAAACACTTTGAGTTGAGTCAACCTCGAGTTAGTCAATCACAGCGAGTCAAGTTTATACCTTGAGTCATGTCAAGTCAATGAGTCAAGCAATAGGTCAACCCTAAGATGATTAAAGAGATTAGCAAAGTTCTATAGTAAAAAATAAATACAGGTGCAGCAGAATAGGGAAGACCCTACCCCAGCGCCCGACGAAAACATCTAGCGTATGCCAATAGCTTTTAACGCCTGGCGCTAGATCCCAGCGTCCGGCGACAGAGCAAAATTGCGGCGCCAGAGATATTTCAGCAGCGATAGAGCTCGAAGTCTCTCAGGACGGTTATTTCGACCTCGTACAACAATTTCGGGTTCCTTGGTACGCCAGTTAGCCCCTATAAGAAAATTGACATGATTAGTAGTCGGCTCGATTACAATCGTAGTAAGTGATTGATCTGACAAAAAAAAATCGTCTCACTTAGCTTAAGCGCCTAAAACACTGGCTCATTACAAGCACCAACGTATCGGTTTAAAAGCAACAATAATATTTCCAAATATGGATTGTCGCGCGTTCTTTTTAAACGACAACATTTCCAAAATTGGATTGTCATCCCCAACTGACAATATTTCCAAAAATGAATTGTCGTTCATCTTCTTCAACGACAATTTTTCCAAGATCGGATTGTCATCTCTGGCAAAGTTTCCAAGTGTGGATTGTCGTGCTCCTTCTCTGTTTGGAAATTTTTTCCAAGTTTGGATTGTCATCACTGGAAAGTTTTCCAAGATTGGATTGTCATACACCCAGTTCCCTATGGCAAAATTTCCCAAAGGATTGTTGTAGGTCTCTATTCATCATAAATTTCGGCAAAGTTCCTCAACGTGGATTGTCATTCATTTCAGTAAGTGGCAAATTTTCCCGAAGTGGATTGTCGGTCGACTCTTTTTAGCAAATGTTCCAAGAGGCGGATTGTCAATAGTGGCAATATTTTCCCAAAAGGATTGTCGCATAGCGTTGGCATATTTCCAAGGTGGATTGCTTTCAAGAGTTATATTCCAAGATGTGGATTGTCGATCGTAGCAAAGTTCTTATGAAATATTGTTACGAAGCATTGGCAACTTTTTCCCACAATTGGATTTTGGCAAATTTTCCGAGATACGGATTGTCGCTTCATCGTGGCAACATTTCCAAGGATGGATTGTTACGTGACATTGACAACTTTCCCTAAATCAGATTGTCATACATCATACAAGAGTTGTGTTGGAAACTATTCCCAAATAAAAGAGGATTGTCGACATACTGGTTCACAAGCAGCAAAGCGCCGATGTACTGGCATAGCAGCATTAAGGATCAACAAGCATTGATCTTTTCGAAGACTATCATAGCGGAAATTGGAGGCATATCAATCAAAAGCTCTTTGTTTAGAGACGCGTGGACATATTATTCAAGCTCTATTGTTTAGAGACGCGTGGACATATTATTCAAGCTCTATTGTTCAGAGACGCGTGGACATATTTTTCAAGCTCTTTTGCTCAGAGACGCGTGGGCATCCTATCATTTAAGCTCTTTTGCTCAGAGACGCGTGGGCATCCTATTATCAAGCTCTTTGTTCAGAGACGCGTGGACATACCATCAAGCTCTTTTGTTCAGAGGCGCGTCAACATATCCAAAATAAGAAGCTCTTTGTTCAGAGACGAGTGAACATCAAAACAGCGAGGTAGCGTTCCCTAGATTGTGGATAGTTGTCACAAACAGTTGAAGGTGATTTCACACGAAGTTGTCTTCGACCATGTTCCCTTAGACGTGGAAGATGGTCACATAGCGGAAAAGGATTTTTTCAAGCGAAGCAATATTCGATAGTATTCCCTTGGACGTGGAATATTATCAGAGCGGAAGAGGATTGTTTCAAGCGAAGCAAATAGTATTCCCTTGGACGTGGAATATTATCAAAGCGGAAGAACATTGTTTCAAGCGAGGCAATCTTTGATGGTATTCCCTTGGACGTGAAATATTATCAAACAGGAGGAGGATCGTTTCAAGCGAAGCAATCTTCAATATTGGAAGCAGTTACAAGAGTAGCGGTTTTCAAGCGGGATGGCATGCTCTTGGCAGGAGGTCATCAAAACAACGACAAAGCAACAACAAATTGGTTACTTTCAGAGATGTGTGCTCGACGATGAAAGATACGCGTTTCTTAACTCTTTTATCTTTTGTTTTCGAAACGTGCGTTTCTCCAAACTCAGTCAAAGTGGGGGCTTCTGTAGACACCCATTTGTGTCTCCCAAAAACCAAACCCGGTGATGAGTACCTTTCACGTCGAATCATAATCGAATGAAGCAAAAGTGTGGAAAGTTTAGTGTTGCGGAAAGTTTTAATTTCTTTTCTCTTCTCTCTGTTTTTGAAAACTTATTTTAAGAAAACAGCCAATCCAGTTTGGTTGGTCCATCATATGGGTCCAATAGTAGTGTAGTTGGATGGGGCTTGATAAGATCTTTCCAACGATATATTATTAGCCCAATTCCGATGAATATTGAGGAAGTTATGGCCAAATTACTAAACTGGGCCCGGTTTGAGCCTCATATGCGGCCCAATGATCTAGGGGAGGGCCTAATATAGATTTATCATTCTTAATGCAATTAGGAATGGTTTTAGTCTTCTAGATTCTTCTAGAAGGTTCTTTTCATTCCTAATTCAATTATCATTGATAAATTGACTTTTGTTGACTTTTCAGAGTTTTAATTAAGATCAAAGAGAATTTCTGAGGAAAAATACAATTTTATCCTCCTGTACGACAATTTTTATCTAATTTTAAGAAAACGCGTGAATTTCTGAATCAGCGCCAAACGCCAACTGTAGCGCCTGACGCTAGCATTGGCGCCTGGCGCTGATTTTAGCGTCTGGCGCCAATAGCCAGCGTTGGCGCTAATTCAATTTTATTTACGCCAGAACTCTGTTTTGATATTTTATCTTTTTGGCTGATTTTCTTTATAAATAAAGTCGTAAAAACTCCGTTTTCATTCATCAATTTTTCATCAACAATCATCAGTTTTCACCTACAATCTATCATCTCTCTTTCTCTCTCTCTTTTATAAACTAGCTTTTTCTCAAATACAAAATTCCGCATTCTCAAGACTTAGATACACCTAGCCATATTCGAAGTTGCCTTCGCCCTAGACGTGAAAGGTTTAATTTATGAGGGTTTGGTCCCAAATCTCTCTTTCAATTATTTAATTTAATTGTTTGTTTTATTATTTTCCTTGAAGTTACTAATGTGTGTATTTTGTTATTAGAAAGAGGTACGAGGCATCAAAGTAAGTATTTTAATGGTTTTTATTTATATTATGATGCTTAGGTTGTTGTTATGATATTCCTAGTATCATGTCTAGGGTAAATTTAATATCAAGTATGATTGTTATGATGCCTTTTATGTTCTTCCTAATATTTATGATTGTTAGTATCATGTTAGGGCTAAATATATGATTTTTATTGCTTAGTGACATGCTAGGGTTTGTTATTAATCTTGTTAGTATCATGCCTAGGATCTTTCTAATATTATGCTTTAACATGATTATTATGATTATGATTATTATGATTGTTATTATTATTATAATCATTATTTTGTTTATTATTTTTACTATTATGTTGCTTGATATATTTATTGTTATTGCCTGATCACGCCTTTTATGCATGTTTAAAGGGAATTGGTACTTGTAATCACGCTTAATAAGATAATTAATAATCTTGTTTAGGGTTAATATGATTATAATTCAAGTGATCGCCAATAATAGTTTATTTGTGCGTTAATATTCAACCAACATAGATAAACAGGTTTAGGGTTAATCTATTGCTTGTATGTTAGTCAGAAAGCACACATGAATACGATCAGAATAAAGTAGAGGCCTATTATTAGGGCAGATTCAATCTCTTTTAGGTTGGATTTGTACCTTCATCCCCGAACCCTATTTGGTTCAAGACCTTATGGAGTTAACGATCTCCTGGATCGTTAAGGGGTGTAACCTTCACCCTGTGAACGGTTTACAAGTTCCTAAAACTTGTTGACGACTCTTTTGCTCTATCTTCTTTCCCTTTGGACGCTGATAGGGTAAAGTCGTATCCCCTAATAAAAAATAATACCTAAATCACTAACTACAGTAGATAGGGAAGTAGGGTCGATCTCCAAAGGGAAACAAGTCTTTTTACTCCTAATTAAATATTATAATCTAAATTATTTAAGTAACCAATATTAAAGTTGAATAAGACTAAACTAAAAAGAGTAGGACAAGGGAGAAAATAATATATAAAGGATCTAGGGCATAGGTTCACCAATAAATAATACTCCGGGGTAAAATAGGGTAATCAATCATTGACATGGCATAGATAACATGATTAACAGGCTCTCGCAATTTATTAATCAACATAGATCTAACAGGCTCTCGCAATTTACTAGATCTAGGTTCTTATTGAAAATAACCTTTAATATCAAATTAACATATGCTCGATTCGTCAATTTAATATTGCTATACTTTTACAAGCCGCAATTGTAAAACATTAAAACAATCCAATAAGAAATCATCATGCAATACCAACAATCAATAATAGTCAATCATCAACGCATCAATTAACAAGACTGTAAAGGGCTCACGCTACTTATTACAATCACACAATTAATTTATCGGTATTAAATCTCATCTCTCGAATCTTGACTTAACCATTTATAAATTAACTTGCCTATTGAAACTAGACCTAAACATTAATTCTCATCTCTCGATTCTTGAATCAATATTGTCAAACTCATGCATAAAAGATAGGCCTAATCTAGTCACAGAGCATTTAATCAATCAATAGGAAATTAATCTAGCATTGATAATCAACAACAATAATTTACCCCTTCATATTATTTATTAGATCCCCATGAACCCTAGAAATTAAACTACTCACGCATATTAAAAACTAAACTAATCAAAGTAATAAAATAAATCATGGTGAAAGGAATAAAATAAATAAGATTAAAGGAAGAGAAATCGTTACCAAAATAATCTGAAATTAATCAAAGGAATAAGAACAAAGGTTTTGAGAGAGAGTTTAGAGAGAGAGGACTAAGTAGAGAGAGAAAATCTAAGAGAGAAGGAGATTAAGAGAAGAAGTAGAGGTCTAAGAGAGGAGACTCCTAATTATTCCGCACAAAACGTATTTAAAACAAAACTAAAACAACTCCTAATTAGAAACTAATTGCTCATAAAAAATGGTTCTCCAGAAACACGCGCCCGATCGGGCTAGAGGCTGCCCGATCGGGCGCGCCTTTTTGCTCGCTCAGGTCTTCTCATAGCCCCGCCTGATCGTGCTAAGCCTCGCACGATCGGGCGCGCCTTGGGCTACGCACCAACATGCATCTCGCCCGATCGGGCATATGCTTGCCCGATCGGGTCCGGTCTTCTTCTTCGAGGCTTGGACTTCGATTGGGCTAGATTTCTCGACCCAATTCATATTTCCTCTCGGGTCTCGAATACATGGTCCAATTGCCTCCTGATCCAAATAACCGAGCCCTTAATCACCGACTCGATGACTCTAGCCGGCCTTGGGCTCCAAAAGTGGTCGCGTTCCTCCAATGCTCGTAGTTGCTTCATAAAAATCCCGGGAAAATGCTCCAAAGGTGCAATTCCCTGCAAAACTCAACCAAAACTACGAAAACACTAGAAAACACATATTAGTAATAAAAGTGGCCCTAAAGAGCCAAAAACACTACTAATTATGACCAAGGGACGGGGGTAAAATACTATATAAAATAGACATATCAACGCCACCGTACTTTAGTGTATGATCACAGTGGGTTTCAAGCTAGGGATAATGCTTGAATTATTCCCTACATTATTATTATTATTATTATTATTATTATTATTATTATTATTATTATTATTATTAAAAACAAAATCTACAGAATCAATCAAATTACAAGAATTTAGTGGGGAACCGAGATACAATTTGGACCCCACCCATCTAGCTATAACAAATCCGATCATATTGAAGATGTAAGCAGGTGCATGAGCACCAATATCCTGAGTCTTTGAGAACGCTTGAACTCGAATCAGCAACGCAACAACATCCGTCTCTAATTCCCCCAATGAAGAAAAGCAGAAAGGAAGAAACCCATAGCCAATAGCCCTGCAATGCGTTCCATACTTGTCCCACTTCCGCTGAGCCGCAACCGACACAACACAACCAGGCCAGGAATGAAGTTAGACAACCTAGATTGTGTCAAAGGAGAATACCTCGTCAAGTCAACACATACATCAAGGCCTCTATCCCATTAATAAGCAACATATCTGCTGGTCGAATTGACCTCCTATTATTATTATTATTATTATTATTATTATTATTATTATTATTATTATTATTATTATTATTATTATTATTATTATTATTATTATTATTATTATTATTATTATTATTATTATTATTATTATTATTATTATTATTATTATTATTATTATTATTATTATTATTATTATTATTATTATTATTATTATTATTATTATTATTATTATTATTATTATTATTATTATTATTATTATTATTATTATTATTATTATTATTATTAATCCCATCTTCTTCTCCTAAATGCTCCCTCTCATCATCATCATCTTCTTCTCCAATCAGAAAAAGAAAACAAACACGAGAAAAATCTTCATCTCAAGGATGAGCGATGAGATCTAATTATGAAAGCAATTAATAAAAGGTTTTTGGGGATTACCACAGGTAAGAACACTAGTGGAAGCCCCTACAAAAAATTTTAACTGAGATTAAGAGAGAAAGTGATAGTAGAAATGAAGATAAAAGAGAGAAGAGAGAAGAGAGAAGGGAAACCTTAACAAGAAAAAAAAGGAAAAAAAAACCTAGCAATGTAGGCTAGGAAAAACCTTCTGAAGGGTGAAACCCTAGAAGGAACCTATAGAAAAACCCGATTATTGTTGTTGCTGTTGTTATTGTTATTGTTTCTATTACTCCGTATTATAGTTAACAATAAGAAAAAAATCGTTATCGATTCACTTTTATTAATTCCGTCTATCAGTTATTTTTTAATAATTTGAACTTTGGGGGGATTTAGCTTCATTTGATCCCAAATGACTGGTGACCTATTAAATGGGTTGAATACGAGTCGAGCTAAATCAGACGAAGTTGGGCGGCACCACAAGGTAGAAGAGAACCGCTCTGTACAAGGTTATCGAACGTGTTAGTTACAAACCAAGTTGTATTTAGGTTGGGTTAGTAAATATTGAGTTGAATTCTGGCGAAGTTGGTATAAAATCATGTCAATTATAGGTTATGTTGAATTTAAGTTTCAACGGGTCAAAATAGGTAAATTAGGTTAGTTAGTTGGGTTTGATTCAAGTTAATAAATTACGAGTTAAAGTCGGTCAAGTCATGTTTGGATTCGGGTTTTGAATTCTCATGTTACCTCAGGTTTGGGTTGTTTTTATGTTGGGTCATATCAGGTTTAAGTCATCACCATATTCTTGGGTTCAAACAAGTTGGGCCATAATCGGGTTTAGGTTAATATTTTTCGGATCTATCAAGTTAAGTGTTAACTTTTGGCAGCTCGACAACGTGTGTGTGTGTGTGTGTGTGTGTGTGTGTGTATATATATATATATATATATATATATATATATATATATATATATATATATATAAAAACCGAGTTACCGGAGAACTAGCCAAATAATAAGAGCTAAGAACTAATCAGAACCGTCGGATCTAAGGAGGGGCACGCACTAGATCAACAGCTGAGATTATTTTTTACAAATTAAAAAAAAAAGCTCAAAAAACGTATCACAAATTCTCTCTCCTCCGCGATTTTGACTCTCCTCTGCGCGTTTCACTCTCCTCCTCATGGACCCCATTTTTGTACTCTTCAACCATTTTCATGCTTCCTCACCTCAATCAACAACTTAATTGTATGGAGTTTGCTACAATTTACATATTATTTCAATAATTTGCTGGATTCGTTGCAAAATTTCTCAACAAATGAGGTAATAATGGTGAATTTGGTACAAATCAATTTTTAGTGTTTTTTTAAAAAAAATTTTTTTACAACAATAATTAATCAGATAATATTATTGAATTTTCTATTTTTTTTTTTAGTAATTTTTGCCTTTTTTTTATCATTTTTGGACAAAGTTGTTCGAACTTATTAATATCTCGCTTAAATCGTTATAATTGACAATTTCTCTCTCTATAAATTAGTAAAAAAACGACAATGATCTCTTAATTATTCAACTTTCTTCGAAATTCCGCAAAATTATCCTTAAATTATGTAGGAAAAATTAAAAAAAAAATAATCCCAACTTTCCTCAATTTTTGTAGAATAATTCCAACTTTCATTTATTCTGGAATAATTTGAACTTTGGGGGGTGTAGGGAATAATTTCAAGCCTTTAAATCCCACTAGCTTGAACCCCACTGTGATCATACACTAAAGTACGGTGGCGTCCAAAAGGGAAGAAGATAGAGCAAAAGAGTCGCCAAAAAGTTTTTTTAGGAACTTGTAAACCGTTCACAGGGATGAAGGTTACGCCCCTTAACGATCCAAGAGATCGTCAACTCCATAAGGTCTAGAACCAAATAAGGGTTCGGGGATGAAGGTACAAATCCAACCTAAAAGAGATTGAACCTGCCCTAATAATAGGCCTCTACTTTATTCTGATCGTATTCATGTGCGCTTTCTGATTAACATGCAATCATTAGAATTAACCCTAAACCTGTTTATCTATGTTGGTTAAATTTAATGCACAAATAAATCTATTATTGGCGATCACTTGAATTATAATCAAATTAACCCTAACAAGATTATTAAATATCTTATTAAGCGTGATTACAAGTACCAATTCCCTTTAAACATGCATAAAAGGTGTGATCAAGCAATAAATAATAAAATATATATATCAAGCAACATAATAAGTCATGAAAATAAAATTATAATCATAAAATCATAATCATGTTAATATTAAAGCATAATAATAGCAAGATCATAGCCATGATACTAACAAGATTAATAACAAACCCTAGCATGTCACTAAGCAATAAAAATCAAATCTTTAGCCCTAACATGATACTAACAATAATAAATATTAGGAAAAACAAAGGAAGCATCGTAACAATCATTTTTAATATTAAATTTACCCTAGACATGATACTAGGAATATCATAATAACAATTAAACATGATTTCTACATCATAATATCAATAAAAATCATTAAAGTACTTACTTTGATGCCTCGTACCTCTTTCTAATAACAAAACACACACGTTAGTAACTTCAAGGAAAATAATAAACAAAACAATTAAATTAAATAATTGAAATAGAGATTTGGGACCAAACCCTCAGAAATTAAACCTTTCACATCTAGGGCGAAGGCAACTTCGAATATGGCTAGGTGTTTCTAGATCTTGCGAATGCGGAATTTTGTATGAAAAGCAAAGTTTAGAGAAAGAGAGAAAGAATAATCAAGAAAATCTTGATGAGAGTTGGTGAATGATTAAGAGAGAATTAGAGAATTAATGATTGCGAATGAAAACTGATTGTAGGTGAATGAAAACGGAGTTTTTAATACGATATTTATAGAGAAAATCAGCCTAAAAGATAAATTAAACAAAACAGAGTCTGACGCACCAAAAACAGAGCTGGCGCCAACCCTGGCTAGCTGGCGCCAGGCACCAACACTAGCGCCAGGCGCCAATGGCTAGCGCCAGGCCTGGTTCCAGGCGCCAAGGCCTGGGGTTAGGCGCCAAGCCTAAATTTAACGCGTTTTCGAAAATCAGATAAGTTTGCCGTACTAGAGGATAAAATCATATAATTTCCTCGAAAATGCTATTTGATTTTGATTAAAACTCTGAAAAGTCAACAAAAGTCAATTTATCAATGCTAATTGAATTAGGAATGAAAAGAACCTTCTAGAAGAATCTAGAAGACTAAAACCATTCCTAATTGCATTAGGAATGATAAATCATATTAAGCCCTCCCCTAGATCATTGGGCCGCATATAAAGCTCAAACCGGGCCTAGTTTAGTAAATTGGCCATAACTTCCTCAATATTCATCGGAATTGGGCTTATAATATATCGTTGGAAAGGTCTTTGCAAGCCCCATCCAACTACACTACTATTGGACCCATATCATGGACCAACCAAACTGGATTGGCTGTTTTCTTAAAATAAGTTTTCAAAAACAGAGAGAAGAGAAAAGAAATTAAATCTTTTTGCAACACTAGACTTTCCACACTTTCGCTTCATTCGATTATGATTCGACGTGAAAGTTAATCATCACTGGGTTTGGTTTTGGGGAGACGCAAATGGGTGTCTACAGGGGTATTCCTTTTCTTCAATCCCAAATACCGGTTACCGGTTGAATGGTTTTTTTTTTTGTTAAAGTGACACGTGTCAAAAATTAATTGGTTAACAAACATAAAAAAAATAAAAAAAACAAAATCAAAAAAGAAAAACCACCCAGCTAAAACCCCAACCACCCTAAAAATCCGGCAACCCGCCAATCCAGCCACCTCCCTCGTCGCCGGTCGTCTCTCCCCCACCACCAGCCCAGCCATTAGGGTCGCCGCTTCGACAAAACCACCATCCACCACTAGCCCCACTCCCGAAAACCCCTTCCCCCACTCTCGAAAAATCCGTCTGGACCAGCAGCTGTAGACACCCATTTGTGTCTCCCCAAAACCAAACCCAGTGATGAGTACCTTTCACGTCGAATCATAATCGAATGAAGTGAAAGTGTGGAAAGTTTAGTGTTGCGGATAGTTTTAATTTCTTTTCTCTTCTCTCTGTTTTTGAAAACTTATTTTAAGAAAACAGGAAACCCAGTTTGGTTGGTCCAATAGTAGTGTAGTTGGATAGGGCTCGAAAAGACCTTTCCGACGATATATTATAAGCCCAATTCCGATGAATATTGAGGAAGTTATGGCCAATTTACTAAACTGGGCCCGGTTTGAGCCTTATATGCGGCCCAATGATCTAGAGGAGGGCCTAATATGGATTTATCATTCCTAATGCAATTAGGAATGGTTTTATTCTTTTAGATTCTTCTAGATGGTTCTTTTCATTCCTAATTTAATTAGCATTGATAAATTGACTTTTGTTGACTTTTAGAGTTTTAATTAAAATAAAAGAATGTTTTTGAGGAAAATACGATTTTATCCTACTGTACGGCAATTTCTATCTGATTTTTAAAAAATGCGTTGAAAAGTTAATTAGCGCCAAACGCCAACATTAGCGCCTGACGCTAAGCTTGGCGCCTGGCGCTAGCGTTAGCGCCTGGCGCTAATGTCAGTGTCTGGCGCTAACCTTGGTTTTACGCGTCAGAACTCTCTTTTGATTTTTTATCTTTTTGGTTGTTTTTTTTTTTTTTTTTTTTTTTTTTTTTTTTTTTTTTTATAATTAGCCTTCTAAAACCTCCGTTTTGATTCACCAACTCTCATCAAGATTTTCCTGATTACTCTCTCTCTCTCTCTCTTTTCTAAACTAGCCTTCTCTCAAATATAAAAATTCCGCATTCATTAGACTTAGATATATCTAGCCATATTCGAAGTTGCCTTCGCCCTAGACGTGAAAGGTTTAATTTCTGAGGGTTTGGTCCCAAATCTCTTTTAATTATTTAATTTAATTGTTTTGTTTTATTATTTTCCTTGAAGTTACTAACGTGTGTATTTTGTTATTAGAAAGAGATACGAGGCATCCAAGTAATTACTTTAGTGATTTTTATTGATGTTATTATGTAGAAATCATGCTTAGGTTGTTATTATGATTCCTAGCGTCATGTTAGGGTATTTTGATCTTCCTAGTATCATGTCTAGGGTAACTTTAATATTAAGTATGATTAAAATTATGATGCTTCCTATGTTCTTCCTAATATTTATGATTGTTAGTATCATGTTAGGGCTAAATATATGATCTTTATTGTTTAGTGACATGCTAGGGTTTGTTATTAATCTTGTTAGTATCATGCCTAGGATCTTACCATTATTATGCTTTAAAATGAATATTATGATTATTTTTATAATTGTTGTTATGATTATTATGTTGCTTGATATTTATTTGTATTGCTTGATCATACCTTTTATGCATGTTTAAAGGGAATTGGTACTTGTAATCACGCTTAATGAGATAATTGATAATCTTGTTTAGGGTTAATATGATTATAATTCAAGTGATCGCCAATAATAGTTTTGTTTGTGCATTAATATTCTACCAACATAGATAAACAGGTTTAGGGTTAAACCTATTGATTGCATGTTAGTCAGAAAGCGCACATGAATACGATCAGAATAAAGTAGAGGCCTATTATTAGGGCAGGTTCAAACTCTTTTAGGTTGGATTTGTACCTTCATCCCCGAAACCTATTTGGTTCAAGACCTTATGGAGTTGACGATCTCTTGGATCGTTAAGGGGTGTAACCTTCACCTCGTGAACGGTTTACAAGTTCCTAAAATAACTTGTTGGAGACTCTTTTGCTCTATCTTCTTTCCCTTTGGACGCCACCATACTTTAGTGTATGATCACAGTGGGGTTCAAGCTAAGGGATTAACGCTTGAAATATTCCCTACAGCAGCCCCACTCGAAAACCCTTCTAAACCACCTTGCCCACTCTCGAAAACCACCAAAAACCACTTCCCCCACCATCAAAAACCCTAGCCGCTAGGGTTTCGGGGTGGGGGAGGATTAATTGGGGTTTTTCGGGAATGGGAAAGGGTCGTTTCTTTGGTGGTTGCGTGGGGGGGGGGGTTGAAGGAGATTTTGGGAAAGGGGGAAAATGACGAGGGAAGGACGCAGTCCACTGAGCTTCAAGGAAAGAACGACGGCTTCCCGGCGATGGCGAGGCGGCGGATTTCTGTGGTGGTGGAGGTCGGTTATGGTGGAACGGTGGGGGAGGGGAGGCTTCTGGCTGGGGTTTTTCTTTTTTTTTTAAAAAAAAAAATAAGTTTTTTTTTTATTTAATTTTTTTTGTTTTTTTTTTAAAATTTTTTTTGGACCAATCAAGACTTGACACGTGTCAAGTGACCTGATATAATAGGTCATTGACTTTGGTTGACCAGTTAGGGATTGAAGAAAAAGAATGACCCATAAAGTTCGGATTATTCTAGAATAATCCAAAGTTGGGATAATTCTAGCAAAATTGATGAAAGTTGGGATTATTATTTCTAATTTTTCCAATTATGTATTATTTTTTTAATTTATAGTTGCAATTACACTTAAATTCTTATCAAAATCGAAATTCCTGACATTTTATAGTTTTTCCTAGCTTCTATTTTTGTTTCGAGCAATTTTATTGGAGATTCCAATGCTTAAGGTTGAGGATTTGTTGAAAAATTTCTTCTACGATGCTCAACTCCCACTCAATCTGCAAATTTGAGCTCAAAATTAGGTACTAATTAGATTTTCATCTCGAATTTTTCTATCTTTTGTGCATCAATTTCATTATTGGTCTTGAGATCTTATTCTAAGTTATTTGATAATCCATTTATAAGCTATGAATTATGTTGTTTACATTGATCTTGTGTGATGGGAAAAGCCACTTCACAAAAGTGGATCAATAGTTCAAAGAATTCTTTAGTTATGAAATAAAGTGTGGACTTATAGTGGATTTAGTTGTGTTTCTCGAAGCATTATATCCTCCACTATAAGGACTAATAATTGATGTATATGTGTAGACAACTGATTGTGTCTCCTAAAAACCAAACCCAGTGATGATTAATTTTCACGTCATTGAATATCGAGCGAGGTGAAATGAGAAAAAGTCTCGTGAATTCCCCCGTTTTTAATAAAAATAGTTCCTTTTTGTTTTCGAAAATCATTCATTTCGTATCCTATTTATGAAAAACGTCCAATCTAGTTTTGTATAGTCCATAATCAGGGTTTAATAAGTTTGTAATTGGATGGAGATTGAAAAGACCTTTCCAAAGATATATTATAAGCCCAATTCTAAGTTATAACGAGGAAGTTATGGTCAAAATACTAAACTGGGCCTAAAACGAGTTTTATGTGCGACCCAATGATCATGTGGAGGGTCCACTAATCTTAATTATATTCCTAAACTAATTAGGATTAATTATAAGCTTATATGAGTTTCTAATAGATCTTAATTATCCTTTTTGAAAAGATAAGATCAAAACATTGAAATTGAATAAAACTTTCCTTTTTTAAGTCCTAATTCTATTCGAAATGAAAGACGTTCAAAGATGATCATATATTATTTTATTGCCTCATAATTTTTACCTAAATATTTTATGGTTGGATAGATCTTGAAATTATCTCTCCAATGATATATTATAATATTAATTCCAAGCTATAACGAAAACGATATGAAAGAAATACGAAACTCCATTCAAAACTGACACCGTCCCACTATTTCGGCCATATCTTTTATTTTACAAAAGGTTTTAATCTGATTCTAATTGGGTTGGAAAGTAGACTTCAATATATTTCCAACGACACATTATATGTCTTATTTGGACTTTTGGATCAAAAGTTATAATAAAAACAAAATCTGCAAATAACTTTTTTATCGCGACGCGATGGTCTTAATCTTGCAGCTTTGAAAGGAATTTCATCCTGATTCAAATTCTAACTCTTTTCTAATCATTTATGGTCATTTTTCTCTATAAATAGGGTTTATTTCTTCTGTTTTAATCACCAACAATCAACAATCATCTATTCCGTCTCTTCTTTCTCAAAGCAAGAAGCTTATTCTTTCTTTCTCCCTCTTTCTAAACCTAGCCTTTTCGAAATACAATATCACATTCACGAGTCTTAGACGCACATAACCAAGTTCGAAGTTGCTTTCGCCCTATATGTGAAAGGTTGATAATTTCTGAGGGTTTGGTCCCAAATCTTATTTCAATTCTTTGAGTACTGTTTTGATAGAAAGAGATACGAGGCAACAAAGTAAGTTGTTTTATTGCTATATCTATAGAAATCATGCTTAGATTATTTTAATTCCTAGTATCATATTAGGATGTCTTTATGATTTCTAGTATCATGTTTAGGGTATTAACTAATATTTCTAATATCATGTATATTTCTAGTATCATGTTTAGGTTGTTTCCTTTTTCTTCTATCAAAATAGTATCATGTTAGGAATAAAGCTTTAATCTTTGTTTAGTGGCATGCTAGCGTTTGTTATTAATCATGTTAGTATCATGCCTAGGATCTTGCTAATATTATTATGCTTTGATGAGATTTGTAACACCTCGTTCTTTTGGAACTGGAAGCGTTAGCGGAATTCGCCTGAATGGGAGGCTACTTAACTTCGATTAGAAAAAGACAAGCTTCACCTAGGTCTAAAGGTGAAAGTTAACTCATTCACACATACAAATTAAGTTGTTTAAGCTAAGCGCAAACTAAGTGAACAAAAGAAAATAACAAACAAACTTAAACATATACCAATCAATTAGATTCAAAAGCCAAGGGCAGAACAACCCTTATCGGCCAAACAAAAACCAAACCTAACCAAATTCAAAGTACTTAAATAATCAGCTAACAACAAAAGGCATACAAGCCTAAAAGTTAGGTTCTAAACTCTCAATCCCCAACCCATTGTCATAGAGATCAAATAAACAAATGAAACCTGCAAATTATAACAACGTTCCACAATCAGTGGGGAGCAACTAGCAGTTCTCCCTTAAATCAGAACTAGATGATTTTAGACTTAAATTAACAGAAAGAAACCACAACCACAAACAACTTGAAAACTCAAATGAAATCACTTAAAACCATAAAACCATACAAACAATGAAATATTTCAATTAAACTTAGAACAGGAATGTCGACATTAAATCACTCAATTTCAATCATGATATATAAACTTCAAATTATTAATAATTTAATAGTATAAATATTTCAAACTCAAAACCTTCAAAATAGTAGAACTGGCATGGAGGGAACTCTAGTGGCCTCGCAATCCACTTCCTAAGGTTTTTCAGGACGAACCCCCGGTCATCTCGCGTCGCAGAGACCGTGTCTAATATAATATATTTAACCATCGGGAAGCATTTTCATTAACCATCGAGAAGCAACTTGGCCTCACACCCGACTATGGCCCCACACACAATTCAAAAATCACTTAAAATAGATAATATAATATATTTCACTCAAAAATCTGCAGAGAAGCCAAAAATGGTCTTACACTCAATTCAAACAGCATAAGAAAATCATATTTCTTAAATTCAATGGAAACTCCAATTAAAAATACATTTCAACTTAATAAATCACAAAAGGTATCGTCTGAGTTCGGGAATATAATTAATTATCGGAATCAACAGTTAAGTGCATTCACAACTCTTGGCAAAGTAATGCTAAAGACAGTGTTATTCTTCTCTAAAGCATTACGACGTCGACAGTACAATTACAACTCACCCATATTCAAACACACATCAAAATATTTACTTTGGGGTTTATAATACCCAAAATTCACACATAACTTATTTTAAATATAATATATAATACTTACAATAAAAGTTACATAAAATCATTTAATTAAACCAAAAATCCAAACTACAAATTCATAAACAACCAAAACGGGACAGCAACATACAAGTCCAATAATCATCATAAAAACCCAACCAAACATGCTTTGAATGCAAAATAAAAATTAGAGCATATACATACACTCATTAGGCATCATATAAAACCATTCCGGACTTAAAATTCAAGAGAGAACATGCCCAAATAAAATTATATATACAACAACCCCTACACTAATATGCAACAACACCAATCACACCAAATCTCCCAAAAACCAACCTTAAACATGAAACTAAGCTTAACCCATTTTATTACACACTCTAAAAACATAATAGGCCATGTTAAACATGCATTTGCGCTTAGAAATCAAGGAATTCACAATTGAAAATCACCATCTTTCACACGCCTAACAGATTAGGGGTAGCAACTATGTTGCACTAATTTAGGCACTTTAAACTGTCTTAAATTATATAAAATCATGCCAAATCAATTTAGGGAATATCCTAACATGATGCTAATTCAAATTAGGCAATAAAATCAATCAAGGTAATTAATTTAAGACCTAAGAAGATATATTCTTGACAGGTTACAAAGGAGTCTTGTAAGAACCTAATGATTATTCTTGACAGGTTTGGTGATATTTCGGACCAGCACTTAAATCTTGGCAAATCTTTTGTAAAGTTTAGTAAATTGGTGCCAGCTCACAAAGTGGAGGAATTCAAGGAGATTCTAAAGTTTGGTCAGGCCTAGAATTTGGGGCTCCACCTAGGGGCTCCAATCGATCTTGCTCAAGGAAAAAAAGGAATCTTTTCAGTTTTTAGTGGATAAGGTGGTGCAGAGGGTTATGAGCTGGGGGTCGATGCGGATTTCCCAATCTGCAAAACTAATTTAGATTAATTCAGTGTTAATTAGAATTTCTTCTCATGTTATGACATGTTTCAAGCTTCCAGGGTCGATTGTGGGTAAAATTGACATGCTGATTTGGAAGTTACAAATCCCTCTGAAGTGGAGCCTGTTTTTATGGAAGTTGATGTTGAATGGTTTAGCTATTAAAGCAAATCTGCAGCACAAGGGAATTCATGTAGATGCGTTATGTGAGGTTTGTGGTGTTTTTGATGAGGATTCTCAACACGTTTTTCGTTTATATTCTTTTGCTAGGTATGCTTAGCTCAATTGCTCGTTGCGTATCATCTCTGAAATTGATGGGTCTACTCCTTTGCAACAATGGATCCAGAGATATATCCTGCTGTTTTATAGCGAGGATGGTTTTGCTAGTGACCGTATCAACACTTTTATAAGTGTTTTATGGGGTCTTTGGATGGCTAGGAATGGGAGAGTTTTTAGATATGAAAATGATCATATTCCAGACCTCTTGCGCCATCTAGAGAAGGGTACCAAGGACTTAACTATTTTCTTGAAACCGGATGACTGGAGTCTGGGAATGGTACAAGAGAGGGGTTCCACTGGGGGACCACCTCTTGGTTTTCAGAGAGCAACGATGGGTTGCAGTACTGTTAGTCCATCTAATGATTTCGATAATAATTGAGATGTTACAATCTTGTGTGACGGGTCATGGCACAAACATTCGGGGAATGGAGGGTTTGGGTGGGCCTTCGCGCTTCCTGGGGGGGTTATGAGGATGGAGGTGGAGGTTTTTGCAAAGCGGTTTCGGCCTTATATACCGAACTTATGGCCTGTCTTGAGGGGGTTTGGTGGGAGATTGCTAAAGGCTTCAGAAGAATTTAGGTCTAACCGAACTCAAGTGAGGTGGTGGGATTGATTCAAAATCCACAAATAGGGGATAAGCGGTTTTACTAGACTATTCAAGAGCTTCGACAACAGGGGGATCAATTGCAAAGCTGTGTGGTTTGGAAGGTCAGTAGGGATCAGGTCCGACAGGCACATGTCTTGGCAAATGAGTGCAGGACTAATTTAAGAAGCTTTAGTGTTGGTTAAGGTTTTTTCGTTCTTCGTTTAGTTTGCTATTGTCATAAAAAAAGAAGATATATTAAACATGCTGCCAACAGTCCAAGATTTAGAATATACATGCTCATTAAAAGGTAGAATTTTGCCTATAATCATTGAATTTTACTATGATATAAACTCCTAAATAATTCTAACATGATAACCTAGAATATATATTCAATTGGTCACAAATTTAAGATATATACATGCTCATAAACTCTATCTAACATCACGTCCTTATTCACGTTGGCAGCACAGCTTGTCTCGCAAAATCAGTCATTTGGTGGCCTTAAACACCTCCAAATTTTACCTGTAATATATCAAATCGATTGTAAAACAACCCTCTACAATAATATGAAATATAATTGTTAAAATTAAGGCTTAACCACGACCAGAATGCACTATAGAAACAGTAGTCTCACACACACACATCAGTATGTACAGTATACTTGTAAGCCCCAAAATCATTTGATAACTTGATTAAAACACATAAAAAAATCATAAAACAATTAGTGATTGATATTAAACCAAAATAGGCATGATTTTTATGTGTTAAACACAAAAAATAAGGCCAAATCCATTCCAAAAATTGACATAATCACTACATACGAAAATTGAAACCACTTCTAACCCTAACATGATTTCTACCCATCAATTCAACCCTAAAACCTAGCATTTCTAATATAAGGGAAGAAAGGCTAGTTACCTTGATGTATAGGCCACCAAAAACCAAAGAAAAGGGCAGCAACACCACGCACAAACACCCACCCAAGCCGCCTTGTTCCCTTGCTTCATTTTTGCTTGTTTTAGAGGAGAGATGGAGCACGATTTTGGCAGCGATTATGGCATCAAGTTAGGATTTGATTTCCCCTTGATTCCCACCTTGAATCCCACGAAAAAGAGGGGGAGAAGAGGAGTGATTTTCTGTATCTTTGGGTGGAGAAAAACTGATGTATTTTGGCCTTCTTTGTACATGAAATGAGAAGAGGAAGAGAAAGGGTTTAAGACGCAAATTAATAGGTTTTATTAGAATTAATGAAATTGAATATGGGGTGGGGGGGGGTTGCATAGGTGGAGTATGGGCAGCTTCTAATCCCTCAAATATGCTCTGTAAAACAGCCTAGAATGGGCTCAAATGAGGCTCACAAAAAGGCCATATAAAGTTAGGATTCAAGGCTTCTCTTTTGGGCTTGATTGAATAATTAATTTAGGTGTAAGAATGGGATAAGGAAGCTAATAAACAAGCATATCTTAATCTATTTAGTCATGGAAATTGTAAGGCAAAACCCGACCCCTAAATAAATTCTAGTTGGCCCGAAACTAGATTAGGAAAGGAATGTAACGAGAGGCGATTTAAAGTATGTTTTTAAAAAAAATATATAGATTATATTATTGATAACTCAATAATAATATAAATAGTAATTACAATAATAATAATGAAAACAATAATTTAAATCACGAAACAAAAATATATATAAAGTTTATATTTTACAGAAAAACAATATAAAGAGGCGATATGCGAAACCAATAATATTATTCATTTATAATGACCTAATTAATAAAAGGACATTATAATGAGTTTTATAAATATAAATTAAAGAATAGTTTATAAACAATATCAATTCGATAATCGATTTGATGGAATCACCCATTACCACTTTATACATCGATATTGATACGATTGAACGTAAAACGTCTTTAAAACCATAGAATCATTTTATACATATCAAATTGGCACTTCAGTCAAGGAATCACCCATGAAGACCCGTATCAATTTCAATAAGTTAAATATTGAAATTACATATAATTTAGAAACACTTACTGAATTGACGCTTAAGCTTAAGGAATCACCCTTTAAAGCTAATATCAATTCAGACATGTCAAATATAGTTGAAATGATTAAAACTCAAGTATTAAACCTTTTTAAATAATAATTTCAATTTCTTTATCAAAATATTATAATTAAGGTTTCAAAAGTTTATAATGACCCTTAAATCAAAATAACGATTTTAATAATTAAATA
Source organism: Chenopodium album (assembly GCF_948465745.1). NCBI lineage: Eukaryota > Viridiplantae > Streptophyta > Magnoliopsida > Caryophyllales > Amaranthaceae > Chenopodium > Chenopodium album. Next base: position 66,032,357 of record NC_137835.1, read on the forward strand.
AAGATTTCACTTTTGAAATTGGGATTTAAATAAGAAATTAGGTTTAATAGATTTAAATGCACATAAAATAGTGGTTAGAAAATACGGGGTGTTACAAGATTATTATGATGATGATTTGTTGTGTCGTATAATTATTATGTTGCTTGAAATATCATTACTGTTATTTCTTGATCACGCATTTTCGGCAGGATTAAAGGGAATTTGTACTTGAAATCACGCTTAATAAAATAATTAATAATTTTATTTAGGCTAATATGATTTTAATTCAAGTGATCGCCAATAATTGATTTTTTTTGTGCATTAATATTCAACCATCATAGATTAAACATGTTTTAGGGTTAATCTAATGATGTTATGTTAGTCAGAAAGCGCACATGAATATGAGAAGAATAAAGTAGATGCCTGTTTTTAGGGCAGGTTCAATCTCTTTTAGGTTGGATTTGTACCTTCATCCCCGAATAACATGTCATGGTTCAGGACCATTTTGGAGTTAGCGATCTCATGGATCATGAAAGGTTACAAGTTCCGAAAACTTGTTGGCAACTCTTTTGCTCTAGCTTCCTTCCCTTTGGATGCCACCATGCTTAAGTGTACGATTACAATGGGGCTCAAATGTGAGATTCTTGAAATATTCCCTACAATATGCATGGTCTTTGTCTCTTGAAATTGGAAGCCGATATTTACATACTAAACTATAGCTTTAAATAATTAATTTATTATGTTATATCAAACCAGCTTGCAGGTGTATGTAGCACATAATTCATCCGAATATCACAAAGTCTTGTAGAACATAGTTTGGGCAAATAAAATCACCGTATCATGACCTGCAAACTACATATATAAATCTATAATGTTATATAGTTAGCTCCTTGTTAGCAGTTATTCTCTTTTTGATTGTCGAGTAGAATTTGTGTATATGTTGTTCTTTATATTTTTTAAAAATATGATCTACATATATATATACTAAATGGATGATTAATATGTTGAATTTGGTTCAATAAATTAAGGATGGACAAATAGCACATCATTGTAATTGTTGCCGGAAAGTAAACTAATATTGTGTAAAAGTAAGCTTAATATTTATAAAGTAAATTGAGTAAAGTTTTGAGAGGTTTTGTGTAATGGTTATTAAGGCATACACTTTTGTTGTGGTTGTGAGGAAGTATATATGAAATGAATAAAAAGGCTATTTGACTTTGAGGTCTTTTAACCATGTGGAATTATGATTTTTATAATGGTCTAGGGAACTCTTCTAATGGTTGAAAGATGTATAGATTTTATATCAATGGTCTCTAAAGGTAAATAAAAAAAACAAATTAAAGTGAATAAAAAAGACTTTAAAGTGAACCTATTAGCTCCAGTGGTAGAGCAATATGTGGATGCATAGAGGTGTAGGTTCGATTCCTACATAGGTTGTTTCTAAAAGTAAATATAAAACACTCTAAAGTTATATAAAATAAAATACCTCAAAAGTAAATCAGAATCTAATATATATATATATGTCAATTAGTGCAATGGTATACAAACTATTATTTGGCGTTAATGATTAATACTTTGGACACTTAAAAACCCTCCAAGTCATAAATATGAACACTTAAGACATTAAAGTAAACACTATTACGATATGAGTCAAGCTATAAGAAAAAAAGTACATGAGCTTAAAGTAAAAATTTTCAAATTAAAGGTAAATAAAACAATACAAAAAGTAAACAAAAAATGTAAATAAAATATTTCAAGAGTATATGTATAATGAAATCATTGAACATAATAAATGAGCATAGAAATAGAATCATTGACTTTCATAATGATATAAGATGTGGAACAATATAATAGCCTATTATACAAAATAAAAAAAATAATTAAATAAGAAGTGTACGAGGTTAAAAGTAAAGGTTTTCAAATAAAAAGTGTATAGAATAATACAAAAGTAAGCAAAAAATGTAAAAAAAATAAAATAAAATTCAAGAGTATATGTATAATGAATTCATTGAACATGATAAATGACATTGAAACCAAGTCATTAACTTTCACAATGATATAAGATGGGCCAAATATTAATAATTAAATAAGAAGAAAGCATATTCCTCCTATTTGCATTGATAATTTTCCTGCTATTTGTGGGGCTTGTGGGGAGGAAGAGGATGATGTAGTTCATTATGTTCTTGTAGGGTTTTAGGTACTATAATGCGGAATTTCACGAATCATATTCCTTCGCACCTAAACAAGATCTACAAGCATAACACATAAAGAATCACATAATACATACCTTTGACGCGTGATTTCCACAAGTGATTGACTGTCAATTAGAGAGATAATATAGCCCAAAGCATTGCTCCTCTACTTAGTCCACGGGATGGGATTGAACCTCCACTACTGCTAGATAGTTGGGCAAGAATACTTTGAACCACCTTCTACGGAGAGGGGAGGAGAAAGCCGAGCCACAAACAACCATGACCACCACCGTGCACCACACGCACCACTGGCGTGTGCGGTCATGAGGGAGGAGGAGAGAGTATGCACATCAGGCGTTAGGGTTTGGTTGCTAGCAAGTCTATTCTCAATTGAATGCTTAAGTGTGTTGTATGTCAAACCCTAGGCAAGGCCTCTATATATACATTATATGTAAAATTAGAATCCAAAACCAAGCCAAACTATTCCCTCTTCAATCCCATATGGTCGGCCACTCCATGAGGCCCAATAGTGGGCTTCTTTCTTTTGTTCAATCCATCAACCTTTTTTGTGACCTTATAGGATCCATTATGTTGGGATTTGGACTATTTGACTAGATAAAAGATGATTGATCATGTCTAGCAACAGATAATGACGATCCAAAAGAACGAACTTAATTATCTCCATAATTTGATCCATTATATATCCAGTAATTGCAATTGACGAAGACATAAATCCTTCAATCTCCCACTTGTCTGAGACAAGTGTGCAATATTCAAATTCCTTAAGTCAACATGTTTCGATTTGATAATATAATTGCATCACATGTAGAGACCACATTAATCTACAAATCACTTCTTGTAATTTGAGTTTAAATTACAAAACAAATTATTACTGAGTAATACATTTGAGCGCGGCCACGCATTCACTGAATTCTTCCTCTTCAAGGCACGATGGCACATTCCTAATTAAATAGGTATCTTGTGGCAACCAAAGCTCCCACTCAATTATTTAAGTAACCAGGAAACATCCTTTATAATCTTCAATTAAATTACGGGTAGACGTTTGAATGTACCATAGTTTAATCAATCATTGAATGAAAACAATGTTCCACTCATGTCAAAGGAATCCACTAATATATCCGGAAACTCTATACTTGAAATTCAAAGTAGGTCAATAGTTTAATCATGCATAATTCATGCATATCCATGTGATTGACCGAGCATCACTATGCCCCTATAACCCATGAAACCGCGCTACCTAATCAATCTTACATGCCAGTTGTAGACACCTAAAAATGTCTCCTCAAAACCAAACCCGATGATGAAAAACCTTTCACCGTCACTATTGGTCGGGTTCAGTATTTAATCCCGAGAGTGCTTAAAACATCCTCTTAAATTCGTATTTTTGAATAGTCTATGGATCAGTCTTGATGTTTGGTCAAAGCATAGATTTTTTAATTTCAGCCCAAACCTTTTTTATTTTATTGTTTTATTATTTATTTTGGCCCAAACCTTTTATTTATTTTATTTACTTATTTTCTTTTTTTAGCCCAAATAATAATAAATCAGAAATGGCCCGAAATTATCAATCGACACTTAAAATGCTGAACGAAATTAGGGTTAAAAATGAATTTAGACGGAAAAACGGACAAAAAATTCCTGCGTCACGACAATAGTCCACCGTGTCACGGGAAACTGGCCCGTCTGACGGTGGGATTTCCCGTGACACGGGAAACCTGCTGTGACACGGGAGTTTCCGTGTCCGTTCCGCGTAAACCCTTCACGCGTTTTATTCCCCGTACCCTAAAATATTTCCCGCGTCACACAACTGTTCACTGCGTCACATGAATTTTTCCCATATGACGGTGGGAATTCCCGTGTCACGGTACACAGTGCCGTGTCGCGGTATATTTTTTTAGGGTTTTTTTTTTATCATTTTAGGGTTCCGTGTGTTCCCTCGGCAAATTTTTTCTATAAATACCCCCTCATTTCTGATGTACGGGGCATCAATTAATTCTCTATTTTTTTTCTCTCTTATATGCTCTAGCCTAAACACTAGCCTACCCTTCTTCTTTCAAAATTCCTTCTTCAAGCAGTCCAAGGAGTCCGTACTTTACTCGTGGTTCTGTCCTTAAGCCAAGGCGTGAAAGGTAGAACTATTTGAGGGTTTGGCCCTAAATCAACTCTACTTTAGTTAATTTAATTCAATTATTGTTTTATTATTATTTCCTTGAAGTTACTAACTCGTTTATTATTTTATAGTTGCAAGCAAACAGAATCAAAGTAAGAATTATGTTCCTTTTATTTCTATTATTTTTCTAACGATTTTATATTGTTGGAATTATTGTTGAATTGCTTCCAATATTAATGTTTATTCTACTTATTTTATTATCACCATATTGCATGTTAAAGGGAATATGTAATTGAAAATCACGCCTAATAAGATAATTTGGACAACCGGTTTAGGTTCCTTCTAATCTTGTTATTAAATCAAGTGATCACACTATATTAGAATTATATGTTGCATTAATTTTAAACCAATTTAGCTTAATAATAGTTTGGAGCAAATTGAATCTCTGTTTGTATGCCTTTGAGATCTCAGGAATCACTTTTCACTATAAGAATCGAGTAGAGGCAAATACGGGCGAAGTGGCTCCATGAATCACTTCGTACCATCATCCCCGATCCTCCTTTCGTGGTTCCGAACCATATGGAGTTAGTAATCTCATGGATTATGAATGGGGTGTAAACGGGTCAATTGTTGTTGCCTATCGTTGTCCCTTATCGTGGTTGCCTTTTTATGATCCGTGAACGGTTTACAAGTTCCTTAAAAACTTGTTGGCGGCTCCCTACTTTCCTTGTCCCTAATCGTATTATGTCAATTCCCACTTCATATGAGTGCCAAGCATATTCACCACATGCTTTAACGTAGGCGCACTTCGAGCGACGCCTACACCAGTCCATTTATTGAAATCATTTATGTCTACTTCAATGATTTCAAACTAGGAACTTAAATAATGTATGAATTTAGTTCACTTGTAGGGTTTCATTCACCAGGTCATCAACTTGATGAGCGCATCAATCCATAACTATTTTGGACATTTTATTTAATTTCAAAAATCATAATTAAATAAGATTGAAACTTCATTTCAATTTGTAAACATAATTCTGCAAGTTAATGTATTACTTATGCGATATGCTTTCTCAAAACATATACAACTTAAATTACATAACTTGCTTCAATCCAAGAACTTTAGTGTGACTCTCATACCTTGGTTATGGAAGGGGTTTAGTAAGTATAATTCATGAGAAATTCTCATAGATATGAATTTTTCAACTTCTAAATTTTAATAATAATGTTCATCTCCATACCCAAGAATCTTCCTTCATCCTTTCACTAAGAATTAGATATTTCTAATTGTATTCCAACATTTCATTGGATTTCGATTGAAATATATATCATCACTTGTTCTTGAAACATGTGAATCAAATAGACGAGTGTAGTCCATGACATGCATGATGCATCGTTTTGCAAATTTCATAAGGTGCGTCACTCAAAACATTAATTTCATTAACCTTTCTCAAAGCATTGAGTCTTTAAGCAATGTGCCATGTTATATGGGATTGAAACCCTTTTTAACATAATATTGAACCTCATAAGAGTCTTATCAATATAAGCTTCTTAACTAACCTTAAAACATCCTTAAAAACCTATCTCTATAGATCTTGAATCCAAAATGTACTCATCTTCCTCTTCAAGATTTTTCATACAAAATGCATTAGCCATTACTTAACCCTACAAGCAATGAATAATTGCTCTTTGTACTGGACCAAGAAGACTTCATAGCTCCCACTAAAAATCTTGTATACATAACATCTTCATTTTATGAGAACATCAAAAAACTTTGAGTATAACAACTTTAATTAACTCACAAAATTAAGAACATTAACTCCATCATGATTTCTTTGATCCATAAATAGACCTCTTACACATCCTTAGGATTATTAGATTTTTAAAACTATTGTGATTGTATCATATACAAATCTTCTTTCATGAACAATTTCAAGAGAGCATTTTGAAGTCTATTTACCAAATCTCATAAGGTAGAAATCACTAAAATATATTTAATAGATTTTTGTAACATGACTAATGTAAAGGTTTCATTTTAGTCATAGTCATAGTCATACTATGAATTAGTGATGTAAAATAACCAAGGAAAACAAGAAAAAGGGGGAATATTCAAGTAACCACAACTTCAAAATCAACAAAACAAGATAAACCTATCTCAACAATTACCAAGATAAATGAAATAGGGGATTCTTAATCAAGCTAACACAAAGTAAATTTAGGATTAAGGTGTAACCACAAAGATTACAAAGTAGCAATCATAAAGAAAGCCAAATAATCACAAAGATTATGGTAGAGAGAGAAAGTCTATTTGATTACAAAATTAAGCAAAATTTTAATCAAAAAATTAAGTGCAAAACGTTCTCCAAAGGAACTTGAATTAAATAGTTCGTACAAAGCTGATTGAAAACGGGAAAAGGTCCGGCCAAACAATGGGTAGGTTCGGTCGGACTACTGGGTAGGTTCGGCCGAACCAAGGGGTAGGTTCGGTCGAACTTCCTTGCCCCTGGTTCGGTCGAACTTTTGTTGTTCGACCCATCCTGCAAAGATGTTGAACTCTGATTTGAAACTGCCTTGGAGGTTCGGTCGGACTCGCCTCGGTTCGTTCGAACTTCCCTGCTCCTCGCGACTGCCTGGACAGCTCAACTTCAAACGTTCATAACTTCTTCGTTTCTTGATCAAATTTAGCATGTGACCTGTCGTTGGAAAGCTCTAGAACTTTAATTTTATCTCCAACTTGAATCACCTGAATATTCCTTTTAACGAAGGACATATGACTGAATGAAGTAGTTGCATCATATATTGATAAGCTTCTTCCCTCTCATCCTTGTTCCCATTCTTTATCTTCAACCATCAATTGTAAAATCAAGACACAAGGATTAATTTTATTCACCTAAGTCAGACCATAACATATAGAATAGAATTTATCCAAAAAGTAGATTGGAGCCATAAATGCCACTAAATGGATCATATAATCGCACAACTCGTAGTTTTCAATGATGCTCCCGCATCAAACCCTCTCTCTTGAAAAGAAATTGACCTCAATTCCTAGAGATGACATAAAACTCAAACCAAACCTTGGATAATGACTTCATTATTAAAAGCAATAAATCCTTCTTGGCTTCACAAAACACATTCAACCAATGTATCAACCCGGATCATACACCAAGATGACGAACTTGAGCAAAATGAGGAGTAAAATCAAGTGAACCATTGTGTAGAGCAAGAGGAGAACAATAATATCACCATTCACATTATTGATTATTTTACCCAAGCACCCACAACAAGCACAATACGATAACCATAGGGGTTGGCCAACACATGATGACCCAACAAATAGTGTAGAATCACATTGAAAAACATCATTGAAGGAATATCCAACACTAAATGTAGAACCAATGCAAGATGTACTAATCAACACACCATAGACTAAACAATTCCTTTCAAATTGTTGTCTTGCAATACTTTTAAGAACATGAATATATGGTAAACAAGAATCTAGCTTAAAATGTTCATAAGAATTCGAAGTCATTAATTGAACAACCACCATACTCATTAAAAGAAGCTTTCACAACATCCAACTTAAACTCTTCTTTCGATTCATGCTCAATATAGTAATCATCACAACTCTCATTAACATGAATGTCAAAAACCTCACTAGAAGGAGATAAGAGAGGAGAAGGATTATATACCTCACACAAGATATTCTCATAAACCGATGGCAATGAATCTTTAATATGGAATATGGGCTCCGTGTTGACTTCATTCAAGGTCATAATTGATAATGCCTCTTTGCAATTTATTGACTTGACATCAAACACTACTTTTTCATCATAGATTGGTGGACCATAGTCTCTCTTATGATCAATTGGAAAATGTAGGGTAGATACTTCTTCATCAAAGATAGGAGCTTCAAATTTGCACATAGCCTCTTCCCTCATAGTTGAAAAAGGCTTGTGTGTCTCACCCTTTGATGCACAAGGAATTTTGAAAGAAGGTTTAGAATACCCACTAGCACTATTCACCTTAGCAAGCTTCTCAAAATTCAAAGCATTTTGCACTACATGATCAATACTTTCACGGACATAAACATCATCTTTTTGCCTTAGCTTCCTCTCAAGACAACCAATGTTCCTAGCATTCTTATGTTTTGGGGCCTCTTCAATCCCACTCAAAATAGAAAGATTTTCAAACTCCCTTGTATACTTCTCCACCATCATAGATCGTTGATTAAGAGCATTCAACTTAAGAAAAACATCATGCAAATAATCTCTAGGAACAAAAGCTCGACTCATGTGCTTCTTCAATTTCTCCCAAGATGTGATTTTTTCCCCTCAATCCTCCTACAATTCATAAAATTCTCTTATCACAAAGATGCATGTTTCTTAAGTTTAATGATGGCCAATTTACAACGTTTTTTTATCATTATATCCTTTACAATAAAAACTTTTCTCCATAGTTCTAACCCAATCGAGAAATTCATTAGGATCAAGATTACCTTCAAAGTCCGGAAATTCCAACTTGATGTCTCTGTCACGGTTGTCCTCATGGTGTCGTTGGTGGTGTTTCCTTCTCCGGTGAGGAGAGTGAGAACCATCTTCTTCACTTAGGATTCTCCTCTTTCTAGGACTTCTTTTATTCTCCAAGACCTCAAGAATTCTATCAAAATTCCTTTCTAGAGCATCCAATCTAGAGTGTTCATTTTAACTTTCATCATCTTCATAATAATACCTATCACCCATGTTTCTAGATAGAAAGCTTGTATCTTTGAGAGAAAAAATTTCAAATTTTTGTGGAAAATATGAGATCTTTTGAGAGGGGGAAAGATAAATTCAAAAAGTAGGATCTTTCTAGGCTAATAACCTAGGCTCTTGATATCAAATTGATGTGAAATAGCCAAAGAAAACAAGAAAAAGGGGGAATATTCAAGTAACCACAACTTCAAAATCAACAAAGCAAGATAAACCTATCTCAACAATCACCAAGATAAATGAAATAGGGGATTCTTAATAAAGCTAACACAAATTAAAGCAAGGATTAAGGTGTAACCACAAAGATTACAAAGTAGTAATTACAAAGAAAGCCAAATAATCACAAAGATTATGGTAGAGAGAGAAAGTCTCTTTGATTACAAAATTAAGCAAAAATTTCATCAAAAAATTAAGTGCAAAAAATTCTAAAAAGGAACTTAAATAGTCCGTACAAAGCTGACTGAAAACGGGAAAAGGTCCAACCGAACAATGGGTAGGTTCCGTCGGACTACTGGGTAGGTTCGGTCGAACTTCCTTACCCCTGGTTCGGTCGAACTTTTGTTGTTCGACCCATCCTGCAAAGTTGCTGAACTCTGATTTGAAACTGCCTTGGAGGTTCGGTCGGACTTGCCTCGGTTCGTTTGAACTTCCCTGCTCCTCGCGACTACCTGGACAACTCAACTTCAAACGTTCATAACTTCTTTGTTTCTTGATCAAATTTGGCATGTGACCTATCATTGGAAAGCTCTTGAAATCTACTTTCACCTACAACTTTAATCACCTAAATATTCCTTTTAACGAAGGTGATATGGCTGAATGAAGTAGTTTCATCATATATTGATAAGCCTCCTCCCTCTCATCCTTGTTCCCATTCTTTATCTTCAACCATCAATTGTAAAATCAAGACACAAGGATTAATTTTATTCACCTAAGACACATCATAACATAGAGAATTTATCCAAAAAGTATATTGGAGCCATATAAGCCACAAAATGGATCATATAGTTGCACAACTCGTAGTTTTCAATGATGCTCCCGCATCAGTTGATGCGAGAGCATGGACACTACTTTTGGGCCATATTCACTATTATTTACTTGATCAAGATTGAAAAATATTTGAGCTTGATTTGAATTATTTAGATGATTTTCCTCGTATGTGGGATGTCACCCAGGTTGTATTTATTTAGTTACTATCTTGTAATTAATCCTAGCCTTTTATTTTGTATGGTTTAGATTTAATGAGGTTTAGGGTTTTATTTCATGTACTAGTGTCTCCTTATAAAAGGAGTTACTTTATAATGTAATAAAATAGATTTGTTTTGAATATTGAAATTATGAGAGTTTTTCTCTTCTTTGAGTTCTTTGTGATCTCTCCTTTGTGGTAAAATCTCAATCTTTATCAAACTTTGTGGTTGATTAGATTGAAACCCTTGTTTCTCTAGACTATGTGACTAGTGAATCAAGTTATTTTGCTAGATAATCTTACTTGGTGTTGATTATTTTTTCTTAGATCTTGATCCAAGAATTCCTCAAAAATAGATCTTTGTTCTTCTTTTTAATATCAATTAGTTTTTAACAAGTCTTGCTAAATTAGAAAACACTTTTCTTTCTGGTCTATTTTGCTTATATTGGGTCTCACCCAATTAGGCAAATTAATCAAGTGTCATACACTTGGTTACAAACTTAGATTTCTATTAAAGATTTCCATGGTTTTTAAACCACATGGAGTTATAACTTGTCAAATCATCTTTATTACTTATATAATCATCATTTTCCAAAATAAATATTTTAGAACTCTTAGTCAATATGAAATCATATTTCTTTGGCTAAGTTTTACGTATGCTAGTCATCATTGTGGGTCTTTATGCAACAATTGAAACTTGTACAACAACTTTGTTTAGTTTTTAGTGAGAAACGACAATTAAAGGTGTGCACTTGGAATGTACTATCTTCGACACATGGTTATTATTCCCATTACACTTAATGAGACCACTCGTTGTTATTTGTAACTGTAGGCGTCATTCAAAGTGCGCCTACGTTAAAGCATGTGTGAATATTATTGGCACTCATAGGAAGTGAGAATTGACATAATACGATTAGGGACAAAAGAAAGTAGGGAGCCGCCAACAAGTTTTTAAGGAACTTGTAAACCGTTCACGGATCATAAAAGGCAACCACGATAAAGGGACAACGAAGGCAACAACGATTGACCCGTGAAGGTTACACCCCATTCATAATCCATGAGATTACTAACTCCATATGGTTCGGAACCACGAAAGGAGGATCGGGGATGATGGTACAAAGTGAGTCATGGAGTCACATTGGCCCGTATTGACTTCTACTCGATTCTTATAGTGAAAAGTAACTCCTGCAATCTCAAAGGCATGCAAACAAAGATTCTAAAATATTTGTGATCACTTGATCAAACAATAAGATTAAATAGGAACCTAAACCGGTTGTCTAAATTATCTTATTAGGCGTGATTTTCAATTACATATTCCCTTTAACATGCAATGTGGTGATCATAATAAATAATAGAATAAACATTAATATTGGAAGCAATTTAACAATAAATATCGTTAGTCAACTCGAATATAAAATGACCTAATCATGATACTAGCAATGTTAAAATAAAATAAGTAATTAAATTAATTAATTATTCACATTCCGCGTGTTCCTTTAAATTGCTACATCATGAATAAATTGTTATTAACTTCAATAAAAAAATATAAATCAAATGAAAATTAAATTAAATAAATGTAGATTTGATTTGGTCCAAACCTTCAGTTATTTGTACCTTTCACGCCTTGGTTTAAGGACAGAACCTCGGGTGACGTGTGGACTCCTTGGAGTGCTTAAGGGAAGAATGGTGTAACTAGAAATATAGGTTTAAGACTTAGAATATGAGGGAGAGAGAAGAGAATAATTTTTGGTGTAAAAGAGAGAAAGAGAGAAGGATTTCATGCCCCGAACTGCAGAAATGAGGATCTTATTTATAGGGAAAATGAGTAGAGGGAACACGCGAAACCCTAAAAAGATAAAAACCCTACAAAATAACACCGTGATACAGCAAAGAGCACCGTGACACGGTGCCTGGCACCGTCAGACGGGGCAAATTCCCGTGACACGGTGAACAACTGGAGTGACGCGGGACAAATTTGACCTACGGGAAGTGAAAACGCGTGAAGGGTTTACGCGGAAAAGACACGAGAAAATTCTGTGACACGGCACACGTACTGTGACACGGAAGTGTCCACCGTGGCACAGTATAGTACACCGTGTCACGGTATGGGAAAACGCGGAAATTACACGAAAAAAGCACCGTGACACGGTGTTCGGTACCGTGTCACGACAACAGGTATCGTGCCACAGTGGAATTTGATGTGAAAAAGCTTTGAAAATAGCACTGTGACACGATGTTCAGTACCGTGACAAGATGCCAGTCACCGTCAGACGGGGCATACTCCCGTGACACGGTGCTTTTGCATTGTGCGCGGTGATTCCAATTTTTTACCCGTTTTAAAAATCATCATAACTTTTGATCCGTAACTTAGAATAAGGCATATAATATATCATTAAAAATCTTATCAAGTTTAATTTCTAACCCAATAATAATTAGGTCAAAATGATTTGTATATTTTAAGTTATGGCCGTTTTAGTGGAAGGGTGTCGGTTTTTGGCCGAGTTTAGTGTTTTGCTCATATCTTTTTCGTTATAGCTCGGAATTGGGTTTTTGATATATGGTTGGAAAGCTTATTTCAAGGCCTATACGAAAAAATAATAATTGGATCAAAATTATAAGACCAAAAAATCAGTTTCTCTCGGTTTTGCGATGTGGACACGAAAAGTGGATAACAAGTTATGGTTTAGGGAAATGACCTAGGAAATGGATTTGTTTATGAAATGTATTGGATAGAACATGGATTTAAGCACTCCAAATATTAAATACTTAACCCAACAAATAATGGCGGTAAAAGGTGTTCATCATCGGGTTTGGTTTTGGGGAGACATTTTTAGGTGTCTACAGTAACAAGAGGTGAATCATACTCATATTGTTGCTTTTATTCGATTCTTTCTCGAATTTCTTCATGATTTTTGAATTAACTTTTCTTAAACTCTTTCAAGGCTCTCGAACTCTTTCAATATTTACACTACTTCCACTTGACCTTTTGGAAATTACATGTTTTCCATAAGGGCATCTACTTGAGCAACAAACATTTTGTGCTAAGTATGACTTGTATAGTAGTACCCCGTGCTCTTCATAGGAATTGTACGTGCATTATACGATTTAGTACAAATTTATTCCTTGCTTTTTAGAAAGATTTTATAACAACTTTTCTTATCCATATCACATATGAAACCTTTGCTACATTTTGATTTGACATATGTAGTTTTGTTTAGTTTTGTAGCTTTGTTAAAAGTATATCCCTTGAATAATGGTTGGAAGATAGGTAATTTTCATCCATTATCAAAATATATCTCATATAGATTGATAGCTCCTTTATAAACACTTCATAAGATTTTCTTTCGGACTTTCGGAGTTTGTTGTAAAACGATTTCACAACTCTTGGATGTCTGCCAAGGTTTTTGCTTAAATTCTCATTGTCACGATCATATTGTAATGAATTGAATATATATTGCCAGGTAAATTTCTTGACTCAAACTTTCACAATTATAATCATATTGCAATGTAATCATTATCTAGTCAAGTTTATACTGAACTTCATTTTGGACTTTTTGATCTTTTAATTTCAAAACTTTTCACTATTATGCTTCAACTAAGCACAAGTGATCATATACAAATAAAGTTTCATTGCCCGTCTTTAGCCTGTGAACCTTAGGTTTTCTTACATCGATACGATCAGACCTTAAATTCATATCATCATTTCTCTAAACGATGACTTTGTCCAAGTTTTCAAATTAGAATGATGTTTACTTATATCAATAGATTTATAATCTAATGATATTGAAAATCCATCACTTTGGATCTTCTGCATGCAATGTTCATTTTTCATTCGAAAAACAATGTTTGGGTGAAGAAGAAAAGTGTAGGGGAAAGCTCCAAGGTTGCTGAAAATGCTGCGATGGAAACTACTCCTCCATCATATGTGACAATCGAGGACATAGTAAAACCTTAGAGTGTTACATAATTTTATCATTAGTTTTTGCCTTCGAATAAAGTGTAATCTCTACTATGTTTTCTTTTCGTTTACTATCTAGTTCAATAATGTCTCTCTTTTGAATTTTGAATGAAATAAAATGAGCTTTATATTTTTATATTTTGAGATGATCGAATCATAAAGATTGCCTACGTATTCGCATTACGAAATCAGGTCTTTGCGTAGTTCTATTTTTTTATATATATATTATTATGTATTTTTTATTTTTTCTTTAATCTCTTAGATAGACATTAAATGAAAAAATTAATCAAACCTTGTTTAAAAGAATTAAATCAAAGTTTAATTTTATTTTCCTAGTATATGTTGTATTTAAGAAACACCCTTATTTTACCGTAAGTGGAAATCGCAACTTCAATCAAACGCAAAAATTCGGGTTGTCAGTTCGTCATCAGGTGGCGCGCGCAACTTCTGGAGTTGCGCAAGCCTGTCGCGTGCAACAAAAACAGTTGCACGTGACATCCGCGCGCAACTTTTTCAGTTGCGCGTGACACCTGTGCTACGAATGTCTCGAAAATTTTTTCTTTAAAAAATCGTATTGTTGCCCCCCCAAGTGTGAAGATTTTTTCATGATGTTCGAAAAAAATTTGAACACTTAGAACGGTTTATTATTTCTAAATTCCCCCCCAAGTGCTATGTATTTTACCGTGTTATTCGGTAAAATGCATAACACTTAGAGTCTTTCAATTGAATGCTTAATTAAAAATGGTTGTATGAGTGAACGAGTTTTATCCGGATTTCATATGTAATATTTCTTAAAGCGATCAATTTTTATTAATTGGCGAATTTCATCTCCTCCAATATCCATTAATCTAACGGCTCCTCCTAATAGGATTTCAATTACGCGGTAGGGACCTATTCAATTAAGTTTGAATTTCCCTCTTGGATCGGTTGGTGGACCCCTAACCTCCTTAGTACAAAGTCACCTTTTTTTTATATTTATAGGTTTTACTCTTTTTATTGAATGACGTGCAATGCGCCTTTGGTAGACTTTTACATGATGCAAAGCACTTAATCGTCGTTCATCAAGGAATAAAAGCTCTTCATACCTCGCTCTTACCCATTCAACTTCCGGTAGCTTACTTTCAAGTACGATGCGTAGGGATGTTATTTCCAGTTCGACTGGTTGAACTGCGTCCATTCCGAAAACTAAGGAGTATGGAGTTACTCCTATTGATGTCCGTATAGACGTTCTATAACCCCATAATACGAAGTGTAGTTTATTCGGCCAGTCTTTGTAATTTTCTGCCATTTTCTTAATGATGACAGTTATATTTTCTTAATCAATGGCAACTAATACGTACTCGTGCCCTCCTGATCCTGTTGGAAAGACTTTTCCAATTATGTCAATTCCCCAAGTCGAAAAAGGCCAAGGGGAAGTGAGATTGTATAGTTCGGATGGTGGAAGGTGTTGTAAATTGGCGAACATTTGGCACTGTGGCCAATTTTAACATATTGTATGCAATCATGTTCCATAGTGGACCAATAGTACCCTTTTCGTGAAATTATTTTTGAAAGCATTTTACCATTCATGTGAGGTCCACAAACACCTTTGTGAGTATTTTCCATAAGGCGTGTGGCTTTCGGTTGGCCTATACATAGTAAACTTTGACCATTAGGTCCTTTTTTGCATAATTGACCATTTATTAGACTATATTGGGCCGCAAGTGTTCGTAAGGCTCGTTGGTTTTTCGATGAAGTATTTTTAAGATATGTGCCATGAGTAATATATTGGAGGATATGATCATATCAAGGATTGTTTCCTTCAATGTCATTTATTTCCTCTATTGTGTTGCAATACGCTGGTTCTTCTCTTCTATTAAAGCATAATAGCATCATATTTAAGTGATTTGGAATGTTGATCATTGAGGCTAATTTTGCTAGCGCTTCAGCAAATTGATTGTCATCCCTTGGGAGATATTTAAAATCAATATGTTCAAAATGCTCGATGAGTTGCTCTAGGTGTGCTTGGTATAATATCATTGTGGAGTTCTTTATTTTACATTTTTTTAATATATGATTTATAATCAAACTGGAGTCTCCATATACCTCAAATTTTTGCACACCTATGCTAGCTGCTGCTTCTAATTCAATAATGCACGCTTCACATTCTGCGGCATTATTAGTAACCTCAAAGTCTAATTTAACAGAGATTGGAGTATGTGCTCCCTTTGGACTTATGAGTAACACTCCTACGCCACATCCTTTTTGATTGGACGCACCGTCGAAGTACATTACCCATTTGTCATCTTGTGTCATGAGAATCTCTTCATCCGGAAGATGAGTAGTTTTTGCATGACTTGTTTGAATTGGATGTTGTGCCAGAAAGTCGAAAATTACTTTTCCTTTCATTGATTTTTCAGGAATATATTTTAGTTCAAATTCAGCCACCATCACCAACCACTTAGATATCCTTCCTTGTATGGGTGGTTGTTCAAACAAATACTTTATCAGATTTTGTCGAGAAATTACATGAGTAGTGTGTGGTAACATATAATGTCGTAACTTTTTGGTTTCCCACACTAATGCTAGGCTTGTCTTTTCCAAGGTGCTATATTTTGTTTCGTATTGGATGAATTTCTTACTTATATAATATATTGCACGTTCGACTTTTTCTACCTCTTGTGCTAACATGGCCCCTGTGGTTGTGTCTGTAACTGTAATGTATAGCCTAAGAGGTAGTTTGGGTACTGGTGGTGCTAAAATTGGTGGACTTTTGAGATAATCTTTGATTTTCTCAAAAGCCTTTTGGCACTGATCGTCCCATTCATGTTTCTCCTCTTTTTTCAATTTTTTTAAATATTGGCTCACAAGTCATAGTCAATTTGTTGATAAATCGACTAATGTATTGTAATTTGCCAAGGAATCCCCTAATTTCTTTTTCTGTTTGAGGGGGAGGCATGTCAACAATTGCCTTTATTTTAGAGGGATCGATCTCGATGCCACGTGTGCTTACTACGTATCCGAGTAACTTACTAGAAGTTACTCCGAAGGCGCATTTTTGTGGATTCAATCGCATTTTATATTCTTTTATGCGAGTGAAAAATTTACGTAAAGCTTTTATATGTCCCATTCTATATTTGGACTTCACGATCATATCATCCACATACAATTCTATTTCTTTATGCATCATATCATGCAAGAGAGTCATAGCCGTTCTTTGGTACGTATCTCCTGTATTTCAAACTCTTTGATCTTTATCTTTCGGAAAGGATAAATTAAAACCTTCTAGAGAATTCTAGAAATTCCTAATGAATCCTAATTAGTTTAGGATTGGGATTAAGGTATTTGGACCATGATCATTGAGTTGTAGGCAAGGTTGACCTAGGTCTAGTTTGGGCTTGGTTTAGTATTTTTGGCAATAACGTATTCGTTATAAGTAAGATTTGGGCATATAATATATCGCTGTAAATCTTTTTTCAAGCCCCATCCAGCTATACAATAATTGGACCAGGATTAAGGACCAAAATAATCTGGTTTGGACGTTTTTATGAGTTGTACATGAAAGGAATGATTTTGGGTTTGAAGGCACGAAATAAATGATTTTGGTTTAAAATTTTTTAGGAAAGTTTATAAATGGTCAAGGATAAATTAAGGAATATTCAAAAGACTCTTCAACTCTTCACCAAAATTGTTAATCAAAATGTGAAAGGTATTTATTACTGGGTTTGATTTTTGAGGAGACACACACTAGTAGAAAAATGCAAAAGGCCACCGGTTCAAAGCCCCCTTATGCCACCGGTTTTGAACCAGTGGGAATTTGGGGGGTGGCAATAGCTCCTTTAAAAGCCACCGGTTCAAAACCCCCTTATGCCACCGGTTTTGAACCAGTGGGCATTTGGGGGGTGGCAATAGCTCCTTTAAAAGCCACCGATTCAAAATCGGTGGTAAAAACCATTATTGCCACCGGTTAACCAGTGACATTATATATTATTGCCACCGGTTAACCGGTGGAAATACTCATTCCCGCTTTTCTATATAATTTTTTTTATTCACTTGAAATATCAAACAATTAAACAAAAAAAAAAAATCCCAACATCAAAATATAAATTGAATATCATATTATCATTCAATATAATCGCAAAATTACAACATATAATAAAAAAAAAAATTACAATATAAATTAATATAATCAAAGTATCGAACCATTACAACATATAAATAAAAAAATACAATATAAATAAAAAAAAATTACAACATCAAAATCAATATTCCTAAATCTTGATTCTTCGATTTAAGATCTAAATCAATATACCTGCATCAATTAAAACAAAAAAAAATCAATTAAAATATATAAGCTGCGGAAAAAAAAAACAACAAAACAAAAACTCAGAAAACTATGCATAATCGGTTATAATCATTAAAAAAAACTCAGAAAAAAAGAATGTACCCATAATTAAAATCGAATTAAACCCAGAAGATCAAATTAAAATCGATTTTAAAACTCAAAAAATTTGATTTAAAAAACCCAGAAAAATTCGATTGAAAACCTAGAAAAATTCGATTTAAAAACCTAGAATAACCCGGAAGAAATCGAATAAAATCGATTAAAATCAAATAAAAATCAAATTTAAATCGATTTTAAAACTCAGAAAATTTGATTTAAAAAATCCAGAAAAATTCGATTTAAAAACCCAGAAAAATTCGATTTAAAAACCCAGAAAAACCAAGAAGAAATAGAATAAAATCGATGAAAATCAAATAACTTTCGAATTGAAATCTATAAAAATCAAATTAAAATCGATTAAAATCAAACCCTAACCTTGTTTAAAGTCGGTGTTGCTCATGCATGTATTCGTGGTGTTATTGTAGCGGTGGTGGTGTTATTGTTGCGGTGTTGGTCTTGGTGGTGGTGGTGGTGGAGATCGAAGGAGAAGAGGTGGTGGTGAAAAAATTGGTGGTGGTGGAGATCAAAGGAGATGAGAAAGAGAGGAGAGAGAGAGGAGGAGAGAGGAGAGAGAAAGAGTAGGAGAGGGGAGAGAGGAGAGAGAAACGGCTGAGAGGGGAGAGAGTAGGGTTTGGGGTTTATAAAGGGGCGATTTTTTTTAATATAAAAATGCCACCGGTTTTGAACCGGTGAGAATAATATTTTCCCCACCGGTTCGGTTTTAACCGGTGGCAATACTATCCCCACCCATTTTTCCCCTTTTTTTTTGCCACCGGTTCTTAAAAATCGGTGGCCATTGAGCGGTGCTTTTTTCCCTTTTTCTAATAGTGACAATCAGGGTGTCTACAAGTACCCAAGTCGAGAGTCAAGAAAGGATCTCTTAGCATAATATTTAGCTTCATATATTTGATTTCCGACCCCTGCGGCTAGCTTTGGCCCCGTGTAGAGCCCTATCATCCATATCTTTCTGAAGTAAACCTGAAAAAGCATTAGCAACAAGAATAAACAAGTATGGGGATAGAGGATCATCTTGTTGAAGCCCTCTAGTTAGAGTGTCTGACACTAGTAGAAAAATGCAAATGCCCATCGGTTCAAAACCGACAAGCAGTTCAAAACCCCCCTATGCCACCAGTTTTGAACCGGTGGGCATTTGAGAGATGCTAAAAATACAAAAATGCCACCGGTTCAAAACTGGTGGCAATTCTTTAATTTGGCACCAGTTAACCGGTGGCAATTCTTTAATTTTTGTACCGGTTAACCGTGGTAATTTTGCAATAATTTTTTTGTTTTTTCATTTTTTAAACTTAAAAATTAGGAATAAAACACATAATAAATTAATAAATCAGAAAATAAACAAAATCAAGCAGAAAATCAAGAACAAAACCCACAACAAATTAATCAATACAACCAACCACCATTCACCGTCAATAAAACCCACCGCCATTCACCGTCAATACAACCAAAAAATCCAAAGACTTCGAACACTACTACCTATATCTACTAACCATATTGCAAACCCCAACCCCCAAAACCCGAAATCCAACAGCCACCACCGATCACCAACCACCACCCATCAATTACCTTCACCACCATAAATTTTCAACCAAACATCAAACAATAAAACCTCTAGATCCGAAAAAAAAAACAACAACAAAATATGAAATCAAAATTAAGAAAAGAAAGAGATAATACTTTTAAACCACACAAGAACTTAAAATTAGGTTCACGAGGCCAAATACGACCATAAAACCATAAATCTAGAGTTTTCATGGTCGAATTCGACAAGAAAACCTTTGGTTTCATCACGAGAGGAGAGAAAATGCGAAAAAAATGGTTGTTGATGTTAAACTTGGTGGTGTTGTTACGGAGATGGTTAATGGCGGCGGTGGTGGTGGTGGGCTTTGAGGGAAAAGAGAGGAGGGTTTGGTGGTGGTGGTGGTGGTTTTGTCGCGGAGATGAAAGAAGATCGAAGGGGACGAGAAGAACACGAGAGGGAAGGAGAGAGGAGATCGAAAGAGAGACGAGAGAAGGAGACAGAAGGGAGAGGAGAGAGAGAGAGAGACAAATCGAAGGAAGGAGAAGAGAGGGGAGGGAAAGAGGCTAGGGTTATGGGTTTATAAAGCTAGTGGGGTTTTTTTTTTTTAAATTTGGCACTGGTTCAAAACGATGGGATTAATATTTTTCCCACCAATTCGGTTTGAACCGGTTCCAATACCCTTCCCTCAAAATCCCGCCCATTTTTAACCGGTGGCCATTGCTCGGTGCCAATCTCCATTTTTCTACTAGTGTGATCCACAAACACCTCCGTTAACTATGAAAAAATGAGCAACATAAGTAACACAATCCATAACCGTTGCCACCAAACTCTCCGCAAATGCCATTTTCAGTAGAAGCTTTTTAAGAAACGACCATTCAAATTTGTCGTAGGCTTTACTCATATCCAACTTCATAGAAATTATACTTTTTTCCCCTTGCACCTTTTTTTATTGTATGAAATAACTCTAAGGCAACCAGAGCATTATTAGTAATAATATAAGTCGCCTCGGAATAAAAGCACTTTGGTTCTCCAAACTAATTCCCAAAATAATAGTTTATAACCACATAACAATAGCCTTAGAAGTAATTTTATACAAGACAATACAAAGAGCAATTGGCCTAAATTCAGCCATAGATGTAGGGGATTTCACCTTCGGGATAAGAGCAATGTTAGTATTATTTACACCGTATAATTTTCTTAAAACTTTGTGTATACGCTAATTTTGCAATTATTACAACAATAGATCTTTTGTACGGCGGGTGTACGTTAATTGTATTGTAAAACGGCCAGTTTGATGAAAACTTTAACTATTTTTATGGTAACTTAAATCCCATAAAAAGTAAATTTTAATGTGTCATTAGTTTGAATTTAATTTTAATGTGTAATTTCTTAAATATTCATTAATCTAATACATTATAAATTTATTATAAGATACAGTTTATTAATAAAATAATAATAACTTTTGTTGTATAAAGGTAACTTTAAATATTTTTTAAGATAACATTCACTCGTCTTACTATAAATTAATGTACACCCGTATTTTTGGAGAATCTGTTTTATTACAAAACAAGGAGAGTATTTTTTAGGATAATTACAAAACAAGTATACTAGAATTTCAATTATTTATTAATTTCACACTCTTATAAGTCATTGCATGTATTCTATTCCCTTATATTTTGTCAATAATTGAACGACATATTAACCAATCATATATATTAAAGTTTACACTTATATATAGCTTTTAAACAAATTATATATTTAATTTAAAGATTATATATATACAATAAAAAAATACATCTATAATTTAATTTAGTATAATTAATCACATACATTTACTTTGATACATTGTCATAACCTAACACATGAGTACATGGCTTACCTTGAAGGATATGCACTACAAGAAAAAAAAATACAATAAATAATACCCAAGGGATTTTTTTCCCAAAGGATTGATACAGAGTATAAGTTTTGTGGGAATAATTAAATTTACAAAGTACAAAAGAAAATTATGTCACACCGCACTCGAATCATATAGCATTGAAAATCCACAAAT
The DNA here is from genome assembly GCF_948465745.1 of Chenopodium album. NCBI lineage: Eukaryota > Viridiplantae > Streptophyta > Magnoliopsida > Caryophyllales > Amaranthaceae > Chenopodium > Chenopodium album. The sequence goes on from NC_137835.1 coordinate 66,054,561, forward strand.
AAAATAATGATGATGATGATGATGAGATAATAATAATAATAATAATAATAATAATAATAATAATAATAATAATAATAATAATAATAATAATAATAAAGAAGCTGATTTTAAATAAAATTCAAACAAAATAAAACCTAAGAGACTAGTTATCTATCAATCGCTCTCTTTAAATTTCAAGCACCACGCTAGATTGTAGAACTAGTTTACTATGGTGCACTAAGAAACTAGACCTGTTATATAGAAACCGATCTCGTCTAATTTTAATTGTACGGCTACAAGCTATAGCTATAGCTACATCATGCAAGATTGGAGTAATAATCCACTGTGGCAATACTTTAGAGACCGGTATTCTATAAAATAAAAAGTAAATAAAAAAACTAGGTCTCTTTTCTCAATTATTTTTTCATTTTTTTTGGGAATGGGGGTACAGCTATTGAGCTATACCTCTGGGTACCCCCGGATCCGCACCTACGCCATCCTTCCAAAACCCTCTTTTTCCCTCCTCTTTCGACTTCCAGCCACCCTACCCTTGCTTGCTAAACATCCCCACCCACGAAAATGTCTAATTTTGGGGTCTTTGCTTGTGGTTTTGCCCAGTTTTTTTGTATGAATTTTTATTTGCTCATTGTATGCCTGTTAATTTACTCTAGTCCTAGCTCTACGGGCTACCTGTTTAAGAAAAATAATTTATTTAATGCAATTAATTTCATTATTTTAATCATTATTATTCCGATTTACAATCATGAAAATGAGCATGAATAAACTTCATATACTATTGACGATGGGGTGGATAATTAAGAGGTTGGGTCGTCATCGGAATTAGAGTTATGGGAGAAGTTAGGAAGGGTGGAAGGGGAAATAAAGGGGTGGATCATGTGGCATGGGAATGAAGGGAATGGAAGGCTAGAAGGGGATGGGTGGCCAGGGAAGGAGGAGTGAGAGTTTTTGTTTTTAGGGAAATTCTACATGGTTGCCTGGAACTTTTTTTTCTACGTGGAAGACGATGTTTTTTTCGATCCTTTTAAGTGGCACCCAATTTAATTAATTTGGTTTAAGTAACCTAATTGTCATTAAACGGGCTAACCTACTTCAAAATGGTTCATTTTATAACCTAATTACACAAAAAGACTAACCTACCCCTGAATTAATTCATTCCCACCCCTTTTTTAATCAGTTTCCCGCCCTATCATCCTCTTCCCCTTTTTTTTATTCCTTTCCTCTTCCGATTCATAAATTAGGGTTTCATCTCCAATTGCAATCGAAAAAAATTTTGACCATGAATTTTCAGGGATCCTATTCAAGGAAGAGGGGCGTTTATGATGGAAGTTTCAACTGGGTAAGGATGAAGCTATGCAATTGCAATCCTCCTAAAAACGCTGAGGTTAGGTTTTCTGATTCCATGACCAATCCTAAGAAGCCATCCTACAAATGCAGGGAAAAAATTAGAGGCTGCGGGTTTTTTGACTGGGTAACTAAAGATGATGTGAGTTTTTTTTTTTTATGCTTCACCAAATTCAGAGGTTGCTGCAATACATAACATGGTGGAAGACCTTTCTGCTTGCTGCAAGAGGGCTATGAAAATTGCTTTTTCATATAAGTAATTTGTGTTTATTTTTTACATGAAATGATGTACTCAGGGTAATGAAGGAAAGGGGTAGTAGCAAGTAGGTGAATCTGACTTTGTATGGGTTTTATGACTGAAGTTATGTAATTCAATTAAGTATAAATAAAACTTGGTTGCCTAATTTTCTTTGTCTATTACATTTAATGGTTCTTAATGTATGGTATTTGATTTAGTTATGGAATATGTTACAAAACAGATTGAAAAGCAAACTTACACTTTAAATAATCTCTGAAATTCCAGATAGATTAATATGTCAATGATATTGCATATAAATATGAAATCAAAAGCCTGTGGCAATGTCGAAAAATAAGACAAAAAGGGGTCTAGTCACAGTACAGATCACATATCTGTCTTAAGGAAAAAACCTAATCAAAGCCAAGAAATTGCACTATCATTTACAAAAAAAAAAAAAAAAAAAAAAAAAAAACACCTAATTAAAGACTTAGTTCAGCAAGCTACAAGTCACAAGACATCTCAGACTTTGTTCTTTCCTTTTGCATTTGCCTTTAACCTAGTAACAGGTTGGCTGCTTGGACCTTCAAAAGGTTTATAGGAATGTTGAGTTGTGTTAGTGGAGGGATCAGGTTAAGAAGCAAACTTCAATGAGCTTCTTGTGAATCTTATCTTTGCAGGTGGTTGTGATGTGGAAGTACTCTGTCTTGCACTGTGTTTAGAATCTTTCTCTTCTGCTTTCTTAGCTCTTGCCTTTGCAATCTTCTTGCCATCCTTAGCACTCTGCTCAGCTATTGTGAGTCCACCCTTATAGGTCTGTTTGTTGTGTCCATAGGACATGCACTTAGCACATTGGACCGTTGTTAACCTTTTCCCTTTGTCTAGCTCATCAGTTGCCCTCTTTCTATGTCTAGATGGCCTACCCAAAGTTATTAAAATTGGGATTCTACTTTGAATCGTAAGGGGATATCAGAATCGAATCGTAAAATTGAATCGTAGAATCGTAAGATTCTACCAACATGCATAATCAAGACGTCAAATTTAAATTTAATTAAATGTATTAAAATTATGAGTTTGAAACTAATTATTGATAGATAACAGTTATTTAACCATTAACCAATCAATGCTTGACAATATTTATATATAAAAACCTATATAAACATGATTTTTACTTGTAAGGATTTCGCTAGTTCAGAAAAATATGTAAAATCGGGTAGAATCGTAAATCGAATCATATGATATACATGAATCGTAAAATCGTAAGATTCTAAGATTTAAATCGGGATTTTAATAACAATGGGCCTACCAATGCCTCTTGTCACTTTTGGTGGTAATATTGTAAACATATTAATCTCTGGCCAGTGCTCAAATCTGGGACAGAGTGTATAGAGTTGGCATAAGCTTGCTTATAAGTTTGGACTAAGAACCATGTGCTGCAGAAGTTGTATGGGTTCAATCCAGCAGCTAATATTGCTCTAACAGTATGTTTGCAAGGCAAACCTGAAATTTTCCATAGACCTCATATACAAGTCTTCTTGTTCAGTGACACGGGAAGCATAGACTTCCCATCCCTCACTTCATAATCACCCTCCTTAGATTGATAAGCTTTGCAAGTTATTGATTCAAAGGTTAACACCCTTAATCTCTTTACTATATTTGGGCAAGGTTCATCCTCATTCCAGCTATTGCACTTTTGTCTTCTTATTGAAAGTCTCACCATACACATTCTTCTTATACATAAGAAAGCATGTTAGCATCAGTAAGTGTATGTCAAATAACACTAAATAAGTTACAATAGACCAATTATACCTTCCAAAAGTGTTAAGACAGGCTTGCATCTATCCACACCCATTGTTGAATTGAAACTCTCTACAAAGTTGGTCTTGTTTTCATCATTGCAGATCTTGGGATCAAATTTGTGCCTTGTCCACCTTGACTGATCCCCTAAATCAACCAACCATTCACTAACCTTAGGATTCACAGCCTGAATCCTATCCATGACTTTTTAAAATGTTAAAGGAGATGTGGCACTACAGGCTAACCAGAACATTGAATGCATCAAAGGGCCAGGAAATGCACCTTTCCAATTGGCAGCTAGGTTTTTACAACAATACCTCCTGTCCATCTCAAGCCATATCTCAGTCAGTGTTGGTTCTATTCCCTGCAAAATACACAAACTTATAATCAGTTATTTCTTGTAATATCATAAATCAAAGTATTCCTACTAGAGCAAACTTACTTTTTGTCTGTCTGAAATGATACAACAGCCATTGCCCCTCTCAGAATCTGATAAAAAGTTCTTCAAATGCCAAAAAAAGAACTTCCAAGTGTCAGCATTTTCCTTGGGAACTATAGCCCAAGCAAAGGGAAACAATTCATTGTTTCCATATATAGCCATAATAGACAAAAGGATCCCATCAAAATGTCCTTTCAAGTGTGCTCCATCAACCCCCACTAAACTCTTACATCCTGCAATAACACCATCTATGGCAGCCTTGAAATGAAATGAATATAGTTGAAAAGGTGAGGGCTGGATCAGGTTGATTAAGTTGCTTCCATACATAGTGTACTGTGCTACAGATCCTGGGTTGGTTGCTTTGGCCATCTCACAATATTTTTGCAAATGTCCATAGGAAGTATCATACCCACCATTTATCTCCCTCGTAGCTACCCCTCTCATCTTATAAAGGGTACTGGTTGCCATGAGCACTCCATATCTACTAAATAAGAGCTCATTTAGTGTCTTCCCAGAAATGTCATTATTAGCCCTTATATCTTCCATTAGTTTTTTTGCAGCCCATTTCACAGTCACCAAGGGATTCCTTTCATCTAAACCTCTACAAGTGTGCTCAGGGTTCTTAATGCTCTTAATTGCCCAAGTAACTCCATCTAGTAGCCTACTTGAATGAAGCCTCCAACCATAATGTAAATCAAGACATGAAGCTATAAACCTCCTTGTACCGCTCTTATCAACCACTACTGCAAAGCCACATTGTATACAATAATATCTTAAGACAGACATGAAATGGTCTTTATCACTGAATATCATCCAAGGCTTCAACACTATACTGCCAAACTCAACATTAGACATAAATTCACCATTCCTATACATCCTGCTGAAATGATTTTCATCTGCACCTAGATCTCTTTGCCAGCAATCTGATATGTAAGGGTCATATGTGTCATGAATATTTCCAATTTCTTCTTCCTCTTCAATATCAACATCCATATCATCTTCCTTCTCAGCCTCTACATCTAGTTGATCTTGATGCTTAGCCCTTGCATCCATCTCATCATCCTGCTCAGGTCCTGCATCCTTGGCAAACTCATCTTCCATCCTTGCACTAGTAGTTGTCATAACCATACTACTTTCACCACTCTCATGTGTTCCCACAACCAGATCTTCCTTATCCTGCCTATTCCTAACTGCTTCATTGAACTCACTCTCACTCACCACCATTGCTTCAACCACAGTGTTATTATTCTAAGAACCCTTCTTCCTAGCAGTTGTACTCTTTGAAATTTTGTGTAGGACAAGAGTACAGGATGTTGGCAAGGCACTACTGGGGCATTTGAGAAAGTTTCTTGTTGGGGCAAGTTTTTTGTACTAGTGGTTACTTGCAGCTTTCTCTTAACAGGTAGTTTCTTAGGTTTCCTAGTTTTGGGTGCAATCTTTCTTTTCCCCTTTTGTTGAATATCCTGCTCACACTCATCTTCCTTATCAACTGCTGCATTGTAGTTTAATTCAGCTTCAACCCTACAATCATTAAAGTAATCCTCTTCTTCAAGGTAAGGTTCATTCAACCCACCCTTTATCTGAGAATGTTCCCTTTCTGGACACTTATTTGTTTTAGGTGGGCTACTTTTTGTCTCTAGAGTAGGGTTGTTTTGTTTCAGTTATTCAGCTAGCTTTCTAGCAGCAATTACACAGTCACTAGGCTTATCCCCAAACCCAATCTAAATAGTAATCTCTTCCCTATCCTTTAATCTATCCAGCATACTCATTAGAGCACTATCAGAAGTAATTTTAACATCTTTCGTCTTATAGCAGTAGTGAAATTTAGGGAATTTAGGGTACTCAAAGTTATTTTTCCTAAACCCTTCCTCACACTCAATGATCAAATCTATCCACATGACTTTGTCAACATCTTCAACAAAAACATCAATTGAAATATCCATATGGGCAAATTAGCATAACTTGATCCATTCTGCAACATAACAACAAGACGCATATATTTTAACATCAAACATGTACTGGCAAGCATAAATATATCATCTTTAATCAACATATACTCAAACAACCAAAAACAGGGCATCTACCTTATGCAAGTTTAAAAAAACCTCAAAAAACGTATTATTTAAGGACATACCTTGCTTAAGATCTGTATACCACTTAGCAACTAGTAGGAGATCGCCGATTATGCAAATTCCGTCAGAATTCCAACCAAAAACCCTAACTTGCGCTTCACCAAATTCACCAAATGTCGAACAATTCCAAACGTTAATCGCTAACAATTCCTCAATAATTTCGCAAATAATTCATTAAAATCAATTGTGGTTGATTCCTACAATTTTTTAAAATAATTTGTTTCACTACTGATTTGATGTAGATTGAAGCATTTGAGAAATTTTTGGGATTTTTTTCTTCAATGTCAAGGAATAGTGAGGAAGACTGAGGTGATGCAGTTGCCATTAATGAAAAGGGGTGGGAATGAATTAATTCAGGGGTAGGTTAGTCTTTTGTGTAATTAAGTTAGAAAATTAACCATTTTGAAGTATGTTAGCCCATTTAATGACAATTAGGCCACTTTAACCAAATTAAATAAATTTGGGTGCCACTTATAAGAATCGAAAAAAACATTGTCTTCCACGTAGAAAAAAAAAGTTCTAGACCACCATGTAGAATTTCCCTTGTTTTTAAATAAAAAAAAATCTTTTTTGTTAAAAATTTGAAAAAGAAAATATAAAAATAAAAATATACCTAAAGAACAAATAATCGGTCACTTTGGCCTAATAAAATAGAACACCCCCAAAGCTTGGATTATTGTGTAATAATTAAAAGGTTGGATTGATAAATATACATCAGTTAAAGGTCAGATTATTTAAATCAAATTTTTCTATAAAAATTAGTAGTAGTATTAATATTTGTTATTATGATTGAATATTAAATGTTAAATTTAACTATTAATTACAATATATTTTTGAGTTATTACCTCCTTAAACCTTTACATGAATTATTTTTTATCAAGTGTCCCCCTCTCTTAAATTGAGGTAGAAAAGTATACGAATTAATCAAGTATCCTCCTCTCTTAATAATCAGAAAGGTATTTGTTCTCTTCCTCGCTCTCTCCTACTCTCCCGTATCTTCCATTGAAGAATCTTCTAAGGTAAGATATTTTCTTTGTGATCATCGAATATCAATTTCACAATTTAGGGTTTATCGTTTATGTAATGTCAAGATACTTTATTTAGGGTTCATCGTTATAATTATTCTTTATGAATAATTTTAATTAACCAAGCAATTTAATTGCTATAGAAGAATTTTATTAGAGCCTAATTTGATAATTGAAACTTATTTGAATTGGAAAACTAATAATGTTGTTTCTAGGGAGTATTACTTTTCAATTGAAATTTGTAGTAATCTTAATTTTTTTGTCTTTTGTCCAGTATTCAAAAAGAAAAATGCAACCCAACAATAACAACAACGACACTAATAGCGGCAACAATAACAAACTTTCCAATGAAGATTTAGCATTCATTCTCTTTTTCTTATGTTTAGTTACCGTTGTTCCGATGTTATTGATTATTATCTTCCATGAATTTACTTCTGATCCAAAGTTTCAAGTTGATTTTGTTGCACTGTCTTCTATGAAAGTATATAATATCAGTGAATATGTAACTAATTTGGAATTTACTCTCACAATAATTAACAAGGATGAAGGCTTAATATGTTTTTACCCTATGCAAGTCTCATTAGAGAATCACCAAGACGAGTTTCTTTCATCAACATCACTTGAAGCTTTTCTTTTACATGACAAACGACAACACCTCCAATTTGGAATGCAGATCAAGGAGGATGCACACCTTCAAGATGCGACTACGGATTCAATCTCTTGGATTTGTGGGGTGAACATGTTGTACAGTTTTCTCTAGAAGCTCAAGGTTACTACGTGCGTCCACTTAAACAATATTTTGACGTATGCAGTATCAAACTGGTGTGTCAAAACATAACTATTGGGTTTTTACCTGTAAACAATTTCACAATTGGGAGTTTGATTGCCGGTCCACTCCCTTGTGAATGCAAATGTGATTGCAATTCTAATAATTACTATATAGATGCGTGGAGGGTGTGTAACGGAATTTATTTAGCATTTGTTATTTTTGATTTAAAGCTTTTTTTAGGCATTATTAATAATCCTGGATCAATTATGTTTTCTCACTTTTATTTTATGTTTTAGAATTTTAGGGTAATCTTCGTCTACAGAGTGTAGAGTGTAGGGCATTCCAATAACAAGGAAGCCAAGTCGTACAATATGATTGTGTAGTCATCACTATGTTTTTACCATACAAAAAAATAAAAATTAAGGTGTTACATTACTTATATAGTAATGTATCAAGTAAAAACTTTTATAATTTTTCAAAATAAATGATGAATCAAAGGTAAGAATAAGAAATAAATATTGTATATATATGGTAAAATCATATAAATTATTGGCTAAATATTGTAATTTGATTAATTGCATACCACAAAGGCTGACTTAAGCAATAGAATAAATAGCATTAATGACCATCTTTGTCTCAACCAAACTCGTAATTTCAACCCTCCGATTAGCAACCTAACACACCTAATTACCTGCCATTTAGCAAAACATTTATTATTGTAGGTATATTACTGAAAACACAAAATTTGGTTGAAAACCGTGATTAGAAGCTATATAAAATTGGTAAAATTGAAACTAATAATCCTACCTTTATCATTTCTGCTCATAACAATACCACCTTTTCAAAATCTAGAAACAATCCCACCTTTGCCCCCCATTTGCTTTAAATAGTCCTTTAATCGGATTTTTAAGTTGGTAACCTGTTGAACAAGGTTACTTGCCACATGTCTTCTTATGATTGGTTATTATTTTTTGAAAAAAAGAAACAAAAAAAAAACATCAAAACAACAGTCAGCAGTAGCCCCCTCCCTAACCGTAGCAACCCTCCTCCATTGCCACAGCATTCCCCTTCCCCGCCGTCCACCAAACATTAGACCTCAAGTGTGTGTGTGTGTGTGTGTGTGTGTGTGTGTGTGTGTGTGTGGGTTTTTATTTTTTATTTTTGTATTGTACAATTTCTCGATTACAAGTGTAATAGATTGAGAAAAACTGATATAAGCTTTGCAGTTATACTTTTAAATGTTGAAAAAATAACTTTACCCAACTAGTAATTACACTTTATCTCCATTAATTAAGGCTTGTTGTCAATCATTTGATTTGCAAATTGCGGAATCCCCAACAAATTCACACATTTTTCCCCTTTTTATTTTCTAGGTAATTTTTTTTGTTTATTTTTTTCCTAGGTTTAATTTCCTGGAATTTCGGAAATGATTTTACTAACAACACCACCAACAAGGACAACATGGTGTTATCAGCTTCAATTTCAAGTTTAGGAAATCTCAAACGCCATTTCTGTTTATCAAAGCTCAGGGTTCAAACCCTAGTAATTTCCGCCGCCATCATCTACGAATTTATTGTGTTGTGCAAGATTAAGCTAGGAGTGGTAGTGATGAATCAGAACGACGTCGTTCTGATCATAATCAAAGCTTTATCCTAAACATTATATAAGAAATATTAATTAACAACCTAAACATGATACTAGGAATCAAAATCAACATCCTAACATGATACTAGGAATCAAAATCAACATCCTAACATGATACTAGGAATTAAAATAACATTCTAAGCATGATTTCTATATCAAAAGAATAAATAAGTAATCAAATTTTTCACTTTGATGCTTCGTATCTCTTTCTATCAAAACAATACACACATTAGTAAATTTCAAGAAAGATTAAATCAAAAAAATAAATCAGATATTAATTAAAATATAGATTTTGAACCAAACCCTCAAAACTATCAACCTTTCATGTCGAGGTAGAAAGCAACTTCGAGAAGGGCTTAAAGTATTCAAGGCTCGTGAAGGAGGTATGGATTTTTTATTAGGGAGAGTATCAAAGAATGTGTTGGGAATATGTTTAGGCTAGGCTAGAAACCAAAAAAGAAGAGAGAGAGAGAGAATCTCAAGCTCAGAGAGCGGATTACCTGATGATTGTTGGTGATCAAGCTTGCTGATGATTGAAAACGGGATGAAATGACCTCTATTTATAAGAAAAAAGAGGGTCGAAGGATCAGAAAAAGAGAAAAAAATTCAACTCGGAGTAAAATAGAGTCCATCGTGGTGCGACATCTTTATTACAGCACGAAAGGTCCATTGCGACATGTCGGGACTATCGCAGCGCGATAGGGTCTATCGCGGCACAACGGGACTATTGTGATGCGATGCTTTTGTCGTTTTGCGACGATTTTAAAAAGATAAGAACTCGTACGAAATTCAATTTTCAATCAGATCAGGTCATTCGAATTTCCGTACGTATTCTATTTTAACTAAGATCAGTATTATTGAAAAACAAATTTTTTATCCCAAGTAAAATTTTTAAATCTTTATCTTTTCGAAAACAGAATAAATTAAAACCTTCTAGAGGATTCTAGAAGCTCATAATTAAACCTAAGGGATTTAGGATTGAAAACAACCTTCTAAAAATTCTAGAAGCTTGTAATAAATCCTAATTAGTTTAGAAATGAGTTATAGGTTAATGGACCCTCTACATGGTCATTGGGTCATAAATAAGGCTCGGTTTGGGCTCAGTTTAGTATTTTTGCCATAAATTTTCGTTATAACTCGGATTTGGGCTTATAATATATCGTTTGAAATAGGGCTGAGCAAAACTATCCGAAAACCCGAAAAAACCGATCCGTAACCGTTCCAAAAATTAGGGTACCCCCGATCTGATAACCATAATGGTTCGGGTACCCGTTCCGATAATTTGTTATCAGGTATGGTTATGGGTATCAATTTAAAATTAACGGTTACCCGATCCGATCCGATAAGCATTTTTTATTGCTTTTTTTCCCTACTTAAATATATTAATATAAATTTAAACTTTTACTTTACTTCATAATCACTTTATAATATCAATGATTAGTAATATTATTAATAATTTAGTCAAGATCATATGGTATTATTTTTAATTAGTTGTAAATTATATCATAATAACTACATAATTAAGTTTCATTATCATTATTGGATATCTTATTGGGTACCCGATAACCGATCCGAAAATCCGGGTACCCGAAATCCGGGTACCCAAACTTATCGCTTCCGGTTATGGGTATCACTTTTAGTGATTTTGGTTATCGGGTACCCGAACCGTTAGTACTAACGGTACGGGTACCCGTCCCATGCTCACCCCTAATTTGAAAGCTATTTTCAAGCCCCATCCAACTACACAAATATTGGACTAGAATTATAGACCAAAATATATTGGTTGAATGTTTTTAATGATTTTAAAGACACGAAATGAATAATTTTAAGTTTAAAGGCACAAAATAAATGATTTTGGTTTAAAACATTTAGAAAGGTTAGTAAGGCTAAAGGGAAATTCACGATACACTTCAACTACCTTTCTCGATAATTAAAGACGTGAAAGGTACTCATCACTAGGTTTGGTAATTAGGGAGACACAATCAGGTGTCTACAGACCAATCTCCTTCTTTTTGTCAAACAAGGAAGTAACCTTGGCCTCAACATCTTTGTTAATATTCCACACACATAACATGTGGCTTGTGTTTGGAAACACGCTCTTCAACGTTGTACAAAGGCCAAGCTCCCTATCTGTTAGTAATACAAACGAGTCTCTATGATGACTGATCAACAACCTCAAGCATTGAAGCACCGACCGATAACTCTCTTCGGACTCTTACCTTATGAATACATATGAAACAAGAAAGTTCTAATTAGTCGATGTAACCCCAACAATCTTTAAGAATGGCATGCCGCACTAGTTTTTCTTGTAAGTGGAATCCATACCTATCACGTACAGATATGTGTGCAGCAAATTTGTCATGATCTGGTGTGCCATGAAAGAATGTTGCAACAGATTGTTGGTATCGGTCATAACCCAAGTAATGTATTTGCTTGAGCTACCTCTCTTTCCTCAAATCACTCAATTCCAATGTTACTCCTGCAATTGTAGACATGCCTGATGTTTGGATGGACATTGTATACACCTGATTGTGTCTCCCCAAAAACCAAACCCAATGATTCCATGTCATTGAGTATCGAGTAAGGTGAAATCTTGAAAAGTCTCATGAATTTCCCCTTTTCCTAAATGTTTTAAAATCAAAATAGTTCATTTCGTGTCCTATTTATGAAAAACATCCAATCCAGTTTGTTTTGGTCCATACTATGGTTCTAATAATTAGGTAGTTGGATGCGGCTTGAAAAGAGCTTTCTAACGACATATTATAATCCCAAATCCAAGTTATTACGAGGAATTATGGTTAAAATACTAAGGCCCCGTTCTTTAAAGCTGCTCTGCTCTGCTGAGCCCTGCTCTACTCAAAAGAAATTTGCTCGGCTTTGTTCTACTCTGATCGGCTCGGCTCTGCTCTGCTATATTTTCAAATAATAATTAATAATAACAAAAATAATAATTAATATTGTATTGATGATATAATTTATTATTTTGAAAAATTATTTTTTTTGACAAAAAAAAATAATTATTCAAAATAATAAATTATTATCATCAATACAATATTAATTATTATTATTGAATTATAATAATTATTGTTGTTATTTTATTAATTATAATAATTATTAATATTAAAAATTATTTTAATAATTATCAATATCAATAATAAGTAATATTTATTAATCATAATAATACTTATCAATAATAATTATCAATAATAATATTTAATAATTCAAACTATTAAGAATTAATATTTAATAATATTATTAATTAATAATTTCTAATAATTATAACAATTCTTTCAAAAAAATATATAATAATAATAATAATAATAATAATAATAATAATAATAATAATAATAATAATAATAATAATAATAATAATAATAATAATAATAATAATAATAATAATAATAATAATAAACATTTGATATTAGAATCACAATGTGTAGAACACATTTTATGTGGGTATTGATTGTTAGTTCATTGAGTTGAATTATTTTTCAAATCTTTCCATATATTTTAAGATTTTTTTTAAAAAGAGGTTGTTTTCAAGTAGTACATTGTATATTATTATTATTATTATTATTATTATCAGGGTACAAAATATATGATTAAGAAAAATTTATAAGTAAAATCATTATTACTCATTAAATCATTTTATATTAAAATTTTTGTGAAATAAATATAAGTAAACCGTTGTCTTTTAACTTTCTACTGTTAACATATGTTAAATATGGTACACATATATTTATGTTTTCACTCACCTAAATCGTATATGCACTTAATAATAATAATAATAATAATAATAATAATAATAATAATAATAATAATAATAATAATAATAATAATAATAATAATAATAATAATAATAATAATAATAATAATAATAATAATAATAATAATAATAATAATAATAATAATAGTAGTAGTAGTAGTAGTAGTAGTAGGAGTAGCAGTAGTAGTAGTAGTAGCAGTAGTAACAGCAGCAATAGCAGTAGTAGTAGCAGTAGCAGTAGTAGCAGCAGCAGTAGGAGCAGTACCAGTAGTAGCAGTAGTAGTTGTAGCAGTAGCAGTAGTTGCAGTAGCAGTAGTAGTAGTAGTAGTAGTAGCAGTAGCAGTAGCAGTAGCGGTAGCAGTAGCAGTAGCGGTAGCGGTAGCGGGTAGCGGTAGCAGTAGCAGTAGCAGTAGCAGTAGTGTAGACACCCATTTGTGTCTCCCCAAAACCAAACCCAGTGATGAGTACCTTTCACGTCGAATCATAATCGAATGAAGCGAAAGTGTGGAAAGTCTAGTGTTGCGGATAGTTTTAATTTCTTTTCTCTTCTCTCTATTTTTGAAAACTTATTTTAAGAAAACAGCCAATCCAGTTTGGTTGGTCCATGATATGGGTCCTACGGTAGTGTAGTTCGATGGGGCTTGCAAAGGCCTTTCCAACGATATATTATAAGCCCAATTCCGATGAATATTGAGGAAGTTATGGCCAATTTACTAAATTGGGCCCGGTTTGAGCTTTATATACGGCCCAATGATCTAGGGGAGGGCCTAATATGATTTATCATTCCTAATGCGATTAGGAATGGTTTTAGTCTTCTAGAATCTTCTAGAAGGTTCTTTTCATTCCTAATTCAATTAGCATTGATAAATTGACTTTTGTTGACTTTTCAAAGTTTTAATCAAAATCAAATAGCATTTTCGAAGAAATTATATGATTTTATCCTCCAGTACGGCAAACTTATCCGATTTTCGAAAACGCGTTGGAAACAGGCTTGGCGCCTGGCGCTAGTGTTGGTGCCTGGCGCCAGCTAGCCAGGGTTGGCGCCAGCTCTGTTTTTTGTGCGTCTGACTCTGTTTTGTTTAATTTATCTTTTTGGCTGATTTTCTCCATAAATATCGTATTAAAATTTCCGTTTACATTCACCAATTCTCACGATCATTCACCTACAATCAGTTTTAATTAGCATTCTCTTATTCTCTCAATTCTTTCTTTAAACTTTCCTTTTCATACAAAATTCCGCATTCACAAGATCTAGAAACACCTAGCCATATTCGAAGTTGCCTTCGCCCTAGACGTGAAAGGTTTAATTTCTGAGGGTTTGGTCCCAAATCTCTCTTTCAATTATTTAATTTAATTGTTTTGATTATTATTTTCCTTGAAGTTACTAACGTGTGTATTTTGTTATTAGAAAGAGGTACGAAGCATCAAAGTAAGTACTTTAATGATTAATTGATATTATGATGTAGAAATCATGTTTACATTGTTATTATGATATTCCTAGTATAATGTCTAGGGTAAGTTTAATATTAAATATGATTGTTATGATGCTTCCTATGTTCTTCCTAATATTTATGATTGTTAGTATCATGTTAGGGTTAAAGATTTGATTTTTATTGCTTAGTGACATGCTAGGGTTTGTTATTAATCTTGTTAGTATCATGCCTAGGATCTTGCTTTTATTATGGTTTAACATGAATATTATTATAATTATTATTATGATTATCATTAATTATGATTGCTATGATTATGATTTTATGATTATAGTATTTATTATAATTTTTATTGTGATGATCATTATTATTGATATTATGATTGTTTTAATTATAATTTATTTTTATGATGATGATTATAATTTTATTATTCATGATTTATTATTTATTATGTTGCTTGATTATATTTATTGTTATTGCTTGATCACACCTTTATTGCATGTTTAAAGGGAATTGGTACTTGTAATCACGCTTAATAAGATAATTAATAATCTTGTTTAGGGTTAATGTGATTATAATTCAAGTGATCGCCAATAATAGATTTATTTGTGCATTGATATTCAACCAACATAGATAAACAGGTTTAGGGTTAATCCTATTGATTGCATGTTAGTCAGAAAGCGCACATGAATACGATCAGAATAAAGTAGAGGCCTATTATTAGGGCAGGTTCAATCTCTTTTAGGTTGGATTTGTACCTCTATCCCCGAACCCTTATTTGGTTCAAGACCTTATGGAGTTGACGATCTCTTGGATCGTTAAGGGGTGTGACCTTCACCTCATGAATGGTTTACAAGTTCCTAAAAAACTTGTTGGTGACTCTTTTGCTCTATTTTCTTCCCTTTTGGACGCCACCGTATTTTAGTGTATGATCACAGTGGGGTTCAAGCTAGTGGGATTTTTAAAGGCTTGAAATTTGTTCCCTACAAGTAGCAGCAGCAGTAGTAGTAGCAGTAATAGTAGCAGTAGCAGTAGCAGCAGTAGGAGTAGTAGTAGGAGCAGTAGGAGCAGTAGTAGCAGTAGTTGCAGTAGGAGTGGTAGTAGGATTAGTAGTAATAGTAGTAGCAATAGCAGTAGTAGCAGTAGCAGTAGCAGTAGTAGCGGTAGTAGTAGTAGCAGCAGTAGCAGTAGTAGCAGCAGTAGCAGTAGTAGTAGCAGCGACTGGAGTAGTAGTAGCAGCAGCAGCAGTAGTAGTAGCAGCAGCAGTAGCAGTAGCAGTAGCAGTAGTAATAATAATAACATTAATAGTAGTATTAATAATAATGTTGAAATCTGCTCTACTCTGCTCTGCTCTGCTACCCTGAAATCTGATCTGCCTAGAAGCTCAAAAGAACAAGGCCTAAACTGGACCTAAACCGAGCTTTATATGCGGACCCAATGATCATGTGAAGGGTCCATTAAATTTAATTATATTTCTAAAACCATTAGAATTTATCTTAATTTTCTAGAATTATCTAGAAGGTTATTTTAAGTTCTAAAGGCGTTAGGATTGATTATTATCTTCTAGAAGGTTCTAATTTATCCTATTTTCAAAAGATAATGATTTAGAATTTTATTTCGGATAATACAAGTGTTTTAAATAGATTTAAATCTGATTTAATAAGGATAAGTACAAATATTCAGATAACTCAATTTGATTGGAATCTAGATTCTGTACGAATATAATCATACGGAATCTATCGCACCGTGTCATATCCATCGCACAACAATGGATTTATCGGGTCGCGATAAAGTCATCGCACCGCCATAAATCTATCACGTCGCGATAAATCTATCACGTCGCAATGAAATCTGTTTTACTCCAAGTCGGATTCCGGCTTGAAATTTGATCTTTTTGCTCGTTTCTCTATAAATAGAGACAATTTTCTTCGTTTCAATTTACCAACAATCATCATCAATAATCTTCTCTTCTCTCTCCTTAAGCTAAAGTTTTTTATTTCTCACTCTCTCTTGATTTTCTAAACCTTTTCCTAAACACACACCATAAGTCTTTCACGAGACACTAGTACACCTAGCCAAGCTCGAAGTTGCCTTAGACCTCGACGTGAAAGGTTGATAGTTCTGAGGGTTTGATCCCAAATCCATATTTCAATTAATATTATTTTAATTGTTTCATTTAATATTTTCTTGAAGTTACTAACGTGTCTATTCTTTTAATTGAAAGAGGTACGAGGCTTCAAAGTGAGTAATTTGCTTACTTAATTATTCTTTTGATACAGAGATCATGTTTAGAGTATTATATTAATTCCTAATATCATGTTTAGGAAGTTAACTAATATTTTTAATATTATGTATGTTTTTAGTATCAAGTTAGGTCTAAAGCTTTGATTTTTATTGTTCAGTGACATGCTAGGATTTGTTATTAATCATGTTAGTACATGCCTAGTATCTTGCTAATATTATTATATATGCTTTGAGAATATTATTATTATGATGATTTGTTGTGTCAATATTAATATTATTATGTTGCTTGATATGATACTATTATTGCTTGATCACGCCCTCTCTTGCAAGATTAAAGGAAAGTTAATCACGCTTAATAAGATAATAAATAATTTGATTTAGGCTAATGTGATTTTTAATTCAAGTGATTGTCAATAATAGATTTATTTGTGCATTAAAAATCAACCAACATAAATTAAATATGCTTAGGATTAATTTAATGACTATATGTTAATCAGAAAGCCGCACATGAATATGAGAAGAATAAAGTAGAGACCTATTTAGGGCGGGTTAAATCTCTTTTAGGTTGGATTCGTACTATCATCCCCGAATATCCACTCATGGTTCAGAACCACTATAGAGTTAGCGATCTCTGTGATCATGAAAAGGGTGTAACCTTCACACCCGTGGAGGGTTTACAAGGTCCTAAAACTTGTTGGCGACTCTTTTGATCTAGCTTCTTTCCCTCTGAACACCACCTTGCTTAAATGCATAATCACAGTGGGGTTCAAAGTTAAGTGTTTGAAATATTCTCTACAACCATGATATGCCGAGATGGCACCTATTCTTGAGTCTTGTCACGCACTACCTTCTTAGAAGCAGCACTAAGACCGCTAATTTGTTGATGACCCTTGAGATATACAACCAAAGAATGGTTGTGAGTAACGTTCAAACAACTGAGCTTAGCTTCCAACCACTTCTACTCTCATATACTTAACCTTGAGTTTGAAGGGACAATTGTTTTCCTTGCTTTTCTTGTATTTGCGTATCGCGTTCATCAGTTCTCTTATCATGCCCTTTTTTCCACGATCACAAGTCATTTATCAATACGATTGACCACTCCGATCGTTCTTGTAAGAAAGATTTCACTAAAATATATCCGAGCGATCGACAAACATTTTGTGCCCATAGAACATCATCCACAAAACTTAAAAACACAGTGTGTCAAAAAAATGTTCGTTATAGTCCACACTCCACACCATCACCATCATAGGTTTCGGAATCCTATATGATTATAACAATAAAAACAAATCCCTACCTTATAAAAAGTAGGAGATTGCACTTATGAATAGTACATAGACCTTTATACCCTTCAAAATATTGATTTACCTTCTAACCCCTACACATTAATGAGTTATGAGCTTTTTGCCTTTCTCCATCCTCTCCATCGTTGTTCATTGTGAATAAACCAAAAGAAAACCCAAAGAGTAGACGAGAGCAAAGATGAAGCACAACCAAGAGTCTCCAGCTCTTGCTAGGATTGTCGCTATGCTCACTTCACGGTGCCATCAAGCGTCTGCCGTGAGATTATGAGCGCTCCACTTTCCGAAAACCTCCGAAGTGTATAGACGACAAAGTTTAGGTTGTTTATGGTACCTCATGCTTGCTTCTTGGAATTTCGGTATACAGGTGTTTCTCACTTTTTCTTTTTAGATCTATCGTTTTTTCTTCTATTGCTACAATTACATGTCAAACTCTAAAATTCTTGATTATTATTTTGATATAATTGTTGATTCTTTAAACTTAGGGTTTTTGTAAAGTTTTTTAAAATTCCAGATTAGGTATTTTGCAGTGGTGATTATTGATGAGTTATTTATTCTATTAAAGCTTTTTAAAACCCTAATTACTGAAAACTTTGATCCATTATTATGTTTATCATTTGACCTCTCCTTTATTTCTCCTCTATTTGTCTCTTTTCGATTAATGTCTAACTCTTCCATGGCACATCCTTTGATTTTTCAATTTTATTACAATTTTTACCCCATTTTAATACCTTTTATCCCATGGCACATCCTCTTATTTTTCGATTTTATCTATTTTTGTAAATTTTTTTACTTGAGATATTTGAGAAATTATCATAATGTTGAATTTGGGTCCAAGTTATTGAAGGGAGGTGATGGCTCTATTTCATTAGTTGGTCAATTTTTATTTTTCTTGTCAACTAGATCTTGTGGCCTTGGAACTAATTTGGCAACATTTGACACTATTATGAGTGATAGGTAATTTTTCTATTCTGTTTTTGTTTATAATTATATGAAATTATAAAATAGAAAATCAGATTTAATTATAGAGAAATACATGATTTGATAATTTGTTTGTGGGTATTTTATATGGAGCATGGGTTTAACTTTACAATTGTAATTTTTTTAGGTTGATTGTTTTAATTGTTTGTCAATTATGATTATAAAAACAAAGTTTAGAGGAATGATTGATTCGGGATATGATTGGATGTGTTAAGAAAGGCTTCATTTGTAAGAATTTTTAAAAATGGTTAGGTTGGTTGGCAGCGCTTGGAACAGTGTTGTACGGTTGTTTGTGTTATTCTCGTTGGTAGCCATTGAAGGAGGAAAAAATTCATTAGTTTGTGTAGACATCTTCTTTTAGCCTCCTGTCCTGATAGGAAGTGCAATGACGATAAATAAAACCATCTTCGTGTTAGATTAACATGAAGAACACTTATGGATAAATGATTGAATCAAAAGAACATAAAAATAATTAGCCTAACCTAAAAACAAATGCATTAAGTTCCAATCAACTAAGCCCGATCATAATTAGGCTTAAGCCCGAGCTTAAAACCTAAAAATGACGGATTTAGAGGCGCCTAGGTTAAAAATCAATGCTACCGTAGAAAAATCCGCACGCATCTCAATGAGTCGCGCTGGTCTGGCGCGCCTAACTCACAAGGCTGCGCGCAAATGCTAGTGATGCGCTTGCGGAAGATTCAAAATTTCATAAAACCATAAAATCGAATTTTACCATAATACTGCGTGCAAGACAATAAGTTGTGCTACCTATAGCCGCGCAACCAATCCACTTGCGCTGGGCTGTCGCGCGCAACTCATTCAAATGCGCGCGACACCTACTGCGGTAGAATGTTCAAAACCCTAAACGTACCCTTTCCCTATGAATAGAGGCTTAATACGAGGCTCAAACAGACATAAATTAACCTAAAACTCTGGCAAAAACTTTGTGAACTTGTGAACTACCAAGCCCTCTTGTCCTAAACACTCACCCCCTTTAATACTTGTTACTACGGTGGAGGTTACTGAACAAGAAGGAGTCCATAAGTGTTCTAAACGAAGATCTAGCAAAGAGAAGTGGTAAATTCCCGAGCACTTAGATCAATCACCTTTTTGTTCTTATTTAAAATAACTTAAATTAATTAATTAGTGTTGTTTGATCACGTTAAACGAACCTTTAATTAATTAATTTCACATAGTATCTTGCGCTAAATAAGAATAGAATTGAATTAATAATTATTGGTTGATCACTTAAGCCAAGGAGAATCTTGTTTATTTTGTTCTATTCACGAATATTGATTAAATAAGAATAACGACTTTTACAATGTAAGTCCTACGTGATTAATGCGTGTAAGTAAAATCAACTAACTTAGTTTTAGGTACCACGTTGCATATATTGTTTGGTGATGAAATTGTGAAAAAGGAAGAGCTAGTAGAGGTCGTAACTAGGGCTAGAATAGCGATTCCTCCCTAAAAGGAACGTTATTTTAGTACCCTAGCTCATGAACTCATTTCTGGTACACGTAGATCAATTTGGGCATGGGTAAACTTATGATTTGTGGTAATTATCCCTTGAAATCTACTTGGGAGAAAGGCATGAACGAGGTTTATGAGTTTTCCTAAAAACTCACTGGCGACTCCTACTTGTTTCTTACAAAAAAAGCGTGATGATAGGATCATTTCTAATTCAAGGCCTCCCAAACAATCAGGAATTCAAATCCTAATACACCTTAACAAGTGTAAATCCTAGGCTTTTAAAGGGCCATGGGAATTTAAGGAGAAATATCCCCTACGATGGGAACACCCTCCTTACAATTTGGGATTAAGGCTGTGATACCATAAGCATGTTTAAAATTGCTTACTTATATTAACCAAATACAACTACATAAAGAGTACAAGAGAATCAAAGAAGGAAATATAAGAGTTACCACAACATAATTTTAGGAGAAGATCATGGGATCCCAAAATTATAGGAATTACAATGATTGATGCCATATTAAGATGTAGCCGATTATTCCTCAATTTTGTAGAATGCATTTTTTGAGTTTTGTTGATTATTGTTATTTTATTAGATGTGAATAATTTTATGATTAAGTAGTCTATTTTTTATTGGATAGGTGAATAATTTTGATGTGTTTTCCCCTAAAACGTTTTCGGCGTTACTAAAGAGGGTGATTGGCCAAAAATTGAAGCAATAGGTACGCTTGGCGACCAAGCCCATGTACTTGGAGATTGCTCTAATGTCTCTGATTAGAATTTGGGTTCTAAAATGGTCTCTCAAAGCCATATCTTTACCTAAATGCAACTATAACAATATGAATAAGATACAATGTGTGGCTCCGTACAAGAACACTGGCATAGACAACACCTTTTGGTCAGCTTTTGATACCAATGTAATTCGTACTAGTAAGGTTAAACTATACTTATGTGCCAACTTAAGTTTGTGCATACAATCTATGACTTTGTTAATCTCTTTGGTGTTTTACGTATAACTTAAGATTGGAACCGCATTATATTCCCATTTGTAAATTTTTCCGAACACTGCCAGTTTCAGCTATACTTTGTGATACTTATGTTCTCATGTGCTAAAGAATGGATTTTTCTTCTTTAAAAAAAGATTGGATTTAGCCATTGATTCTTTAATCTGTTACATTACAAAGAAGTAAAATCTCACTTCATATTCAAATTGCAATTGTAAAACATACAATGCCTAAAGTTTAGAGAAATGTTTCATTACCAAGCCATAAACTCCATGGGAAGTGTACACACAAGCCAGGATAACTTAACTGTAACGGCTAGCTACCTCTCGCGCAACGCGCGCGTCGGCTACCCTAGTATTAATAAAAGTTAACAACCAACAAACACAACTAATAATAATAATAATAATAATAATAATAATAATAATAATAATAATAATAATAATAATAATAATAATAATAATAATAATAATAATAATAATAATAATAATAATAATAATAATAATAATACACAACTAATTATAAACTATTTAATTATCTTCAACAACACCCACAAGTTTTTGAGAGGTGGGGGCCCAGATTGTATCTTGGCTCCCCACCAATTTCTTGTAAATTGATTGACTTTGTAGGTTTTTTTGTTATTATAATAATAATAATAATAATAATAATAATAATAATAATAATAATAATAATAATAATAATAATAATAATAATTTTAACAACACACAACTAATAAGAAACAATTTAATTATCTTCAACAACGCCCACAAGTTTTTAGCCCATGAGACTCTAATTTTATCAAGATTTTATTATTGAGTGATACGAATAGTTGATGTTAAAATTGTGAGATTAACATTAGTTTATGTAACTGTAATACTCCATATTTTTATTATATTTTATATGTATAAATTAATTATTTGAGTGGGAGTAGGAATTAGTAATGCCAAAGTTGTTAATATATATGAGTTTTGTTTTAAAAAGGGAAGTATAAATACCTTAAAACCTCAAGATTTTTCCACTCAAGCTTCATAAATGCAAGATTCACAAAAATTTTTAGAGGTTTTCTCTTTTTTTTTTTCTCTCTCCTTTTTCTCCTTATTTTTCTTCTCTTTTTCTTCCTCTTTTTCCCTTTTTTCCCACGCCACTTTCTCCTCTCCTCCTTCTTCCTCCCTCACGCCGGCAACATCACCGGCGCCACCATCACTACCGGTAGCAGCAGCACCGTCGATGTCCATCCCACTCTCCACTTTCTCTCCTCTAGGGGTTTGTGCTTTATTAAAAATAAAAATAAAAAAACAACTCTTTTCTCTTCTTAAAATTAATCCTATTGATTTATTGTTTTAAAGGCATGATTTTTATTATGTTTTGGTATTGTTTTTGGGATTTTGATGCTGTTAAATTATTAATATAAATTTCAAATCTTTATTTAATCAAGAACCCCAAATTATGCAAACTAAAAATTGGGGATTTTGTATAATTGGTTAGGGATTGATGCTAGGTTGTTGTTATTGTTTAATTCATAGTTTAAACATGTTTTGGATGAGTTTAAAGCCCTCAATTTAATGCTGGAATTTAACTATACACACTACTCTTTAATTATTGAGTTAGCGTTTAATTACCCATAAAAGGGAAAAAGGTTTTAATGATTTAAATATGATTTCCTAGATAGTCTAAAAGTGATGTTTTATATTAGATAAGTATGTTGGAATTTTACTAAGTCATGAAAACTAAGTCTTTTTGAAAGGATTTGAAGTACGCACTTAAAGAAAGGGTTTTATGGCTTTTATGTCATTAAAAGGGGTTGATTAGTAAGGTTTAAAGAGTATTATAGTTGCTGGAAATTTGTGAGAATGGTGGATTAATTGTAGTTATGTATTTTTAATTGTAGGAAGTTTCGAGCTAAGTGATTTCTATCAAGTGTGACCGTTTAAGGCGATGTGCACAAGAATATTTGTGTATGCGTAGTATCATGTTAGGATTGTCAATCGTGATTTAAGTGATGAATTAGTAGCATGTTTGGTTATAATATGCTTGGAATTGATGTTAGTCGAACATGAATTTTTATGCAATCATGTGAATATGTTATTTGAAGCATGATACAAGTTGATGAATATATGTGAATCATGGAAGTATGTTTTATTTTCAAGTACTAAGGAAGCATGAAATTAATAAGCAAGGCTTATGTGTGTTTAAAAGAGCTATAATTAGAATTATTATACATGATTCATGAATTTTATTCTCACCCATTTATTATTGGTATTGAGTCAAGGAAGTTAGTTTGTTTATTTACTCACTCAAGTAAGTTGAGATTGAGTCAGGGAAGTTTAATTAGTGCATTCTATGCACCAAGGTAGTAATCGTGCAATTTTGTGCACAAAACTAGGCAAGGAACCTTAACTAAAATAAATAGTATGTGCTCACTAATTAATTCAACAACGAATTGGAAGTATGTGTTGATTATTGTTATGTTTGTTCTTGATTGATTAGTTGGAATCATCACAAGTGAAATAGGTAAATCACGTAAAGTAAGAGGATACGTACCAAAACTCTTGGAACGTATATACCTTGAGTATGAATATATGGGGAGTTATGGGGTTTTATATTTAACCATAGCTTCTACGGGGGGTACAGGACGCTGTACTTTATTTATTTATTACTATGCGCTGGCCTGGAATTCCGTCACAAGTTGACATTAGTTGATACCTGCTTGGTTAGCTCCCAAGTGAGGGGTCCCTTATTATTTTAAGGTATAGGTAAAGCAAGGAAACCCGTTTGATGTGTAATCCAAAGCTATTATTTGATAATTAATATTGCTAGTTATGGCTTTATGAGTCAAAGGCAAGTTGACTTGTGATTATATGGCAATCATGTTTTATTATTATTATTGATGATAGGATATTCATGTTAGTGTGGTGCATATGTACTCAGCTTTTGCTGATTCGTACTTTTGTGTTTGTGTTCGGCTTTCCTCTAGTTGGCCCTACTATGAACCATTTATACGATGAGTAGAGGGTTGAACTAAAGCGGAAGTGACAGGTACTTAAAGCATGAAGAGCATTATGGGAATGAGTGCCGAGAGCTATTTGTTATGTTTTCCTAGTTTTATATTTTGAATTATTGATTATGAACTAACTTCGATATGTTTATTTAAAGTTGGATTTTAAAAGGGCCATGTTTGGATTGGTTCCAACTTGTGGTTTTATTATTTCTATTTTGTTTTAAGGATGTGAACTCAAGTTTTATTTTGAAAATTAATTAGTTTTTGATTTAGACTTCCGCTGTGTGACTTTGAAATAGAGTCTTAGCCGTTATCACGGTGGAGGTAATATTTTTTATATTTCCCTAAAAGAGTTTTATTTATAGTAAAAAGAGTATTTTAAAAGAATGGAATTTAAGGGTATTACAATAACACCCCCAAATCTCCCTCTACAGAAATGCTAGTATAATACGTATATTATACCACAGAGATAGGCTTAGGTAAATTACTGACGCGTGATTACGTAAGGCTACTCAAACTACTAACCAAAACAATACTTTACAGCAGAAATTCAAACTCTTTCTTTATTATTAATAACTATAACAGAAACCACTGTCATGAGTACTCATAATAATAAAACAAAGACCAACATTCCTAATTCTAGGTGAAGAACATCCCGGGACTCCCAAATGCTCAAATATTGACTCCACCTAAAATTAGACAACACTTCTTACCATTTAGGTAAACAAGTTGAACCAAAACAAATAGGAAATACGGATTAATAAAATATGCTAAGTACGATAAGTGCAAGATAAGTAAACTCGATTTAGTTATAAACATGCCTTTAAAACCAATTCCAATAATTAGAGAAATCATGCTTCAAATCCAATTCTCAATAATAATTCCAATAACTCAACAATTCAATATAATAATGATTATCAAAATCAATTCTTTTCAAAAACTCAATTTTCTCTCTAAGTGTGTATACCCCCAAGCTAGTGTCCTACTTTACGTTAATTTTTTTTGCAAAATATGAGCTTAAATTAGATCCTTAAAGGACCAAAATGACCCCTAAATCCTTAACCGGTCAATTTAATGATTAAAAAACGACACGCTACTCGATATATTTTTTGACATACAAAATAAGTCATTTACGTTATCTTTTTGCCAACTTTAAGCTAAATGAATCCATAAAGGGTCAAAATAACTTCCAAAACCTTACACGATCAATTTTCATGGTTAAAAAATAATGACTCGCTAATCGAGATATTTTTCAACATACAAAGCGACGCATTTAAATTAATTTTTTTTGCCAATTCCGAGCTTAATTTGAACCCATAAAAGGTCAAAATAACCCCTAAAACTTAACCCAAAAAATTTGTCACGAAAATCAAGAATTTTTAATTTTTTTTAATTAAAATGAAGCAATTATAACATCACATGTGCCATGATTAACCCTGATGATTAACGGAGTTAACAACCGTTAGTCATTAATGGCACTCGGTGAATTTTTTTAAAACTCAGTGGCATTTGGTGAATTTTTAAAACCTTGATGAAATTTGGTGAATGATTAAAGTGTTCATAATATGCATATAATTTTTCGTAAATATATTAGCTAGAATTATATAAAATAATCCCGAAAACTCGGATTATAAAGCTCAATTTATCTTTAAAGAAACAAAAATCATCTTCATTAGCACTACTTTTGATATCTTCGTCGTCATCTTGTCCTTTGCCTTGTTTCATAGCAAAATTATAAATTAATGATAGAAAGAGTGAGTTTAGATCTAAGAATTTCAAAATTGATAAAATAAGAGTGATTTATTTAAGTTGGGCGAGTGAAATTTTTGAAAAAAAATCATCAATATGGAGTTGAAGAGGGTGGATGAAATAGGGTGAATTGGTGTTAGGTGGCTGACAAAATGAAAAGGGTTTTAAGGTTAAGTAAAAAAAGTACTCCTTAAGTTTAGAATAAAAAGTGGGCCAAGTAATATACGAGCCCAATAAAATATTATATTCCTTAAGTTTATAATGGGTTGTGAAATGAACATTTTGATAGGAATGGTGTCGTTCGAACAAGTGTATTATTCCAATAGAGGGTTAGGAGCTTTTGAAAAGCTATTTATTCAGTAAGTTCAAGTGATCGGAATACCTAGGTGGAGGCCGCTTTCGATCAGTAATATTAATACATAATTAATATTACAGCTTAATCTTGACTAAACCATTCGAGTCACATCAAGCAACTAACGATCCGACACGACAAATTAATTCGGAAAGAATTAATGAGTCGCTCGAGTAATAAATATTTAAACGTCTAGGAGCGTCAAAACCGAGCGTCGCAAGTCGAGTTGAATTAATTAAAAATGAGACGATAAAAACATTTAATCAACAATTTACCAAAATACCTCTAGCATCGGAATGCCCCGAGCAAACCGAGTGCTAGGGGCATGGCTAGCATGCGCACCAAGTCGAGCCAAGGTTGGCTGGTGCGTGCTAGCGCACCATGGCTAGCAAGGCTGCCAGCACATGTCTAGCAAGCTATGCTAGCACGTGTGCAGCAGGCGCAGCAAGATAGCACCGATGCGTACATGGTGCACTAGCCAGGCCAGCAGCACATGCCGCAGCATGCTAGCAGCAGGCCAGCACGCATTGTGTTACGTACGGCCAGCCGAACACAGCAGCAGCGTAGCTGTAGGCGTTGCTCGAAGTGCGCCTACGTAAAAGCATGTGGTGAATATGCTTGGCACTTTTAGGAAGTGGGAATTGACATATACGATTAGGACAAGGAAAGTAGGGAGCCGCCAACAAGTTTTTAAGGAACTTGTAAACCGTTCACGGATCATAAATGGCAACCACGATAAGGGACAACGGTAGGCAACAACGATTGACCCGTGAAGGTTACACCCCATTCATAATCCATGAGATTACTAACTCCATATGGTTCGGAAACCACGAAAGGAGGATCGGGGATGATGGTACGAAGTGAGTCATGGAGTCACATTCGCCCGTATTGGCCTCTACTCGATTCTTATAGTGAAAAGTGATTCCTGCGATCTCAAAGGCATACAAACAAAAATTCAATTTGCTCCAATCTATTATTAAGCTAAATTGGTTTAATATTAATGCAACATATAATTCTAAAATATTGTGATCACTTGATTTAATAACAAGATTAAAAAGGAACCTAAACCGGCTGTCCAAATTATCTTATTAGGCGTGATTTTCAATTACATATTCCCTTTAAACATGCAATATAGTGATCATACAAATAATAGAATAAACAATAATATTAGAAGCAATTTAACAATAATAATGTTAGTCAAATCAAATATAAAATAACCTAATCATGATACTAGAAATAAGAAAATAAAATAAGAGTAATTAAATTAATTAATTACTCACATTCCGCGCGTTCCTTTAAATTGCTTTATCATTAATAAATTTTTAGTAACTTCAATAATTTTTTTTTTCTTTTTGAAACACAACTTCAATAAAAATATAAATTAAATTGAAATAATTAAATTAAACAAATGTAGATTTGATTTGGTCCAAACCTTCAGTTATTTATACCTTTCACGTCTTGGTTTAAGGATAGAACCTTGGGTTAAGTATGGACTCCTTGGAGTGCTTAGGGAAAGAATGATGTAATTAGGAATATAGGTTTAAGGCTTAGAATATGGGAGAAAGAGAAGAGAATAATTTTTGGTGTAAAAGAGAGAAAGAGAGAAGGATTTGATGATCAATATTGTTGGTGATTCAAAAGAGGGGAGATATGACCTCTATTTATAGAAGAAAAAAAAGGGTCGAAGAATCAAGAAAAGATAAGAATTCGAATCGGATAAAACTCTTGCGATAGACAGCAGTTTTTGCGGTTTTTGTTTTTATCATATCTTTTGATCCAGAAATCAAAATAAGATAAGTAAGATATTGTTGGAAAGATCTTGAAGTCTAATTTCTAACCCAATTAGAATCAGATTAAAATATTTTGTAGAACAAAATATATAGCCGAAATAGTGAGATAGTGTCAGTTTTGGATAGAGTTTGACATTTTATTCATATCTTTTCCGTTATAGCTCGGAATTGATATTATAATATATCATTGGAAAGATAATTTCAAGGTCTATCCAACCATATAAAATTTGGATAAAAAATATGAGGCACGAAAATAATATCAGTCTATCTTTGAATGTCTTTCAATTCAGATAGAATTAGGACTTTCAAAAAAAGGAGTTTTATTCAATTTCAAATTCTTTAATCTTATCTTTTCAAAAAGGATAATTAAGATCTTTTAGAAACTTATAGAAGCTTCTAATTAATCCTAATTGGTTTAGGAATGGGATCAAATAATTTGGACCCTCCACATGATCATTGGGTCGTAGGTAAGGTGGGCTTAGGTTCGGTTTGGGCTCGGCTTAATATTTTGGCCATAACTTATTCGTTATAACTCGGATTTGGGCTTATAATATATCGTTGAAAAGATATTTTCAAGCCCCATCCATTTATTGAATCATTTGACCCATATTATGGACCAAAATAAACTGGATTAAACATTTTTATAAAAAGGACACGAAATGAATGAGTTTAAAGGACACAAAATGAATTATTTTGGGTTTAAAGGCACGAAAAGAGGAAAATAAGTTATGGTTTGGGGAAATGGTCTAGGAATTGGGTTGTTTTATGAAATGGAAATATGGATTTAAGCACTCCAAGATTAAATACTCAACCCGACCAATAATGGCAGTGAAAGGTTGTTCATCATCAGGTTTGGTTTTGGGGAGACATTTTTAGGTGTCTACAGTAGCGCGCATGGTGTTGCGCCCAGCCACGCATAGCAGCAGGCCAGCCGCACACCAAGCGCTAGCTGGGCAGCTTGGGTGCCTTGGCTTGGCCTGCCACGTGGCAACAGGCCATTAGAGCAAGTAGGAGTGTATGGCCAGTTTATGAGAAAGCCTTGGGGATCAAGTTTTGGTCCCCTCTTCGCTTGTGGTCCTTACCTAACCCCTCCTCTTAGTATGCCATTTGTTGATTAATTAGTTGTTGGCTATTTTCTTTTGTTTTGATTTAAAAATAAAAGGAGAAAATTAATTTTATCAACTCTCCTGCATTGATGGAACAGTGGATTTCTCACTTGAGTTTCCCTATAAATATCTATAGACACCTAAAAATGTCTCCCCAAAACCAAACCTGGTGATAAACAACCTTTCACCGCCATTATTGGTCAGGTTGAGTACCTAATCTTTGGGGTGTTTAATCCATATCCATATTTCTATTCAATATATTTCATAAATCAACCTAATTCTTAGCCTTTTTCCCCACACCATAACTTGTTTTCCTCTTTTCGTGTCCACATCACAAAATCAAATCGAGTTATTCTTATTTTGTGGATATATAATTTTGATCCAATTATTATTTGGTTGGATAGGCCTTTCAATAAGCTTTCCGACGATATATCATAAGCCCAATTCCAATTTAAAACGAAGAAAATATGAGAAAAATACTAAACCTGGCCCAAAATCGACACCCTTTCACTAAAACGGTCACATCTTAAAATCTACAAATTATTTAGACCTGATTCTGATTGGGTTAGAAATAAGACTTGATAATCTTTCCAACGATATATTTTATGCCTTCTTCCGATTTACAAATCAAAAGTTATCACAGTTTTAAAAATGCATAAAAAACTGGAATTACCGTGCAACAGCTAAAATGCCGCGTCACAACAAAAGCTGGCGTGGCACAGTGCATATTTTTGTGACACGGTACTCTCCACCATTCCATGGTGCTTTTTTTTGTGTATTTTTCGCATTTTCTCACGCGTACGTAATTTTGGGTAGGTTGTACACCGTGACACGGCGCCACGGTGGATTGTGCCTCGTCGCGGTGTCCTTTGTCGTGTCACGGTACACATACCATGACACGAGATTTTTATGCGTACTCTTCGCGTAAAATTTTCACGCGTTTTATCAGTTTAGGACAAAACTCCGCACCACGACACGGTAATTTGTATCGTGTCACGGTACCTATTACCGTGTCGCGGCAGACACTAACAGTGCCACGGCTCCCCAATTTAGGGTTTTTATATTTTCTAGAGCGTGTGATCCCCTACTCATTTCCTCTATAAATATGAGCGTCCTTTCTACAGTTCGGAGCACCAAAAATCATTGTCTCTTACTCTACACCAACAATCATTCTCTTTCTCTCTTGCTTTATACTAAACCCTAGCCACCTTATTCTTCCATAATACTTCCCCTAGGCAATCCAAGGAGTCCATACTTGACCCGAGGTTCCGTACTTAAACCAAGGCGTGAAAGGTATAATTAACTGAGGGTTTGGACCAAATCAACTCTACTTTTAATTTAATTTAATTTAGTTTCAATTTCTTATTGATTTATATTTTTATTAAAGTTAATAACAATTTATTCATGATATAACAATTTAAAGGAGCGCGCGAAATGTGAGTAATTAATTAATTTAATTACTTATTTTATTTTTATATTTCTAGTATCATGATTAGGTTTATTATTATTTGATTTAACTAACAATTTATTGTTGAATTGGTTCCAATATTAATGTTGAATTTTATTGTTATTATTGATCACCATATTGCATGTTTAAAGGGAATATGTAATTGAAAATCACGACTAATAAGATAATTTGGATTGCTAGTTTAGGTTCCTTTTTAATCTTGTTATTAATTAAAGTTATCACTAATATTTTAGAATTATATGTTGCATTAATATTCAACCAATTTAGCATAATAATAGTTTGGAGCGAATTGAATCTTTGTTTGCATGCCTTTGAGATCGCAGGAATCACTTTTCACTATAAGAATCGAGTAGAGGCCAATGCGGGCGAATGTGACTCCATGAATCACTTCATACCATCATCCCCGATCCTCCTTTCGTGGTTCCAAACCATATGAAGTTAGTAGTATCATGGATTATGAATGGGGTGTAACCTTCACGGGTCAATCATTGTTACCTATCGTTGTCCCTTTATCGTGCTTCCTTTTATGATCCATGAACGGTTTACAAGTTCCTTAAAAACTTGTTGGCGGCTCCCTACCTTACTTGCCCCTAATCGTATACGTCAATTCCCACTTCCTATGAGTGCTAAACATATTCGCACATGTTAACGTAGGCGCACTTCGAACGACGTCTACAATTGGGCAACTCCACTGCGGAGGATTCTTGGTTATTTATCGATTTGAGTGATCGGTATTTAATTAAGATGAGTGTATGAGATTTGAAAGATTCTTGAATCGTATTCCTGTGATTAAATTGGCATTTTATACAAATACATAGAAGTTTTAACGTCGTATTTTAGGTTCGCCTGTAGGAAAAATTAGATAACCTGATCACGATCGAAGAAAACGAGAACTACTTGAATTTTACAAGCGTCGTATAATGGCAGAGGCGCCGTGACACGGTACATAACATCGTGACACAGTGAACTATACCGTGTCATGGCATCCTCCACCGTTTCGCGGCAATTTCTTTCGCGACACGGTGCATGTAAAATTCTGCCAGTGGTTCTGTTCTTTTTCTCGTTATTAGCTTCCTTCAATTTTTCTAAAAATATGTGTGTGTCCTACATACGTCTTAACCCCAGGGAATTTAAGCTCTATCGACCCAAAAATGCTCATGGCAATAAGGGTTCATCCGAGTTATTAAATTTGAGATTATGGCCTAAATATTTCTTGAGTTTCAAACGGTAACTTATAACCTTATGAGTGAGTTCATTAATAAGGCTTCATTAGAAAGAGAGGAGTTTGAAAGAAATATGCCCCCAATCACTCTAGATTTTGAGATGGTAGGCCTTGAGGAATTTAAGGGAGATGTTGTTCAAGGTTGTGAAGAGGAGGTTGAGATTGAATCATTTGGAGTTTTTGAGCTTGAGGGAGATGTAGAACATGAGGGTTCTTCATTTGAGGATTCCATGATTGATTTTCATTCCCTCATTAGTGGTGTGAGATCTTGTGATGAGGGATTAGCTACCCCTTTTTCCCTTTCTCATACACCTTTTTCCCAAAGGTTTAACCATATCTCCTACTATCCTATGTTCCTCCCTACTTTTCTCAAAGAACCTCTTAGGGATCCTCTTCCTATCCATGCTTCCAAAGCCCCCAACTCTTTCATTGTTGATGAGGAAAAGAGTTATAATTCCAACCAAAAAGATTTTTGTGAGGATTTTTCTTTTTCTTCTTCTACTTTTTCTTCTTATTTTCTTGATTTTTCTTTTGATTCTTTTACTTTTTCTTTTCTCCCTTCTCTCAAGCATAAAGTCTCCTTGTACTTTATGCTTGCTTGTCATATGAGCATCGCGTATGCTCTATTTCTTGATATGTTTGCCGGTGCATATGACAAGCTATTGCGTTCTTTGTCGAGTTATTTACTAGATTGGTCATGCTTGGACGTTAAGCAAGCCTTTGCGGGAAGTAACCCGTGTTTTATTGCTTTCTTTTTCTTTCTTTTGTGTTTCTCATTTTTGTTTACTCTCTTGTCTATGTGTATAGGTACTCGATGCATATACTCATGTGCAAGGATTTTGGATTAAGCTCCTTGAGAAGAAGCACACCAATGATTGCTTGCATTTGGAAAAGCAACAAAGACGAGGAATTATATGAAATTGTGGACAATGTGCTCAATTGCGGGTTTCAACACCCACCTCACATTTGGTTTACTCTTTCCTTCTTCCCTCATCTTAGGTTTGCTTTCTTAATTGCATTTGGATCGAATGAATATGATTTGTTGTGTGAATGTGTTTTCTTTCTTCCCCTCCCACCCGCCCTTTGTGCTTTTATTTTGCGCATTGAGGACAATGCTCCATTCTAGCTTGGGGGAGTAGCTATTCGCTAGCTTGGGGGGGTTATCTATATCTCTTGGTGGTTTCTTAATCCATAGTCTCATGATTGCTTGATTTATTTCTCTCATACTTGCCAAAGTCTATTATTGAGATTGGTTTTCTATGTTTGGATGGCCATGAGCGCCTTATTGAGTTGACTTTTGGTATTTGTAGCTTTGATTGATCATGCTTTCATCTTGCACAATTGTATATGCATTCTTGAGTATTGTTGGTTTTGTGAATATTTGTCTGTAAAGTGTCTTTCCATGGCATTCAAGGCAAGTTTCAAAATGTTTTGTTTTAAACTTGGACATAATTGGGCTTTAGCACCTAGAATACCCTCTTTGCTAGTTGTTAGAGGTTTTTGTGCACTCGAATGTCGAGGTTGGTTCACACATATAACATTGCCAAGGTAGTATAACTTAAGGGCTATGAGACCTTAGCTCACTTGGTTTGTGGTAATATGGTTGTCGCTCTCTAGCTAGTTGAAGCTTTAAAGGTTATTTTTGCTACTCCACTACCGTCATTTTTGTGAGGATGTGTCTATTTTGTTCTAGCCTTCTACATTTCTTGCATGTGTGGCGTTTGGATCCTTGGCATTGCTAGTTTATATCGAGAATTTGGCTTAATCTACCCAAGATCGAGACCGAACCAACCTAGGGGAAGACGAAGGCAATTAGGATTTTTGTTTTGTTTTATTATTTTCTTTTCTTTTATTTTTCTTTTTCATTTGCTCATTTAGTAACCCAATTTGAGCCATTTTCCCTTCTTTGGCATAACCACATTACAAACCAATGGACCTTTGCTTTATTTTCACCTTTATTAGTTTTTGTGAAGCATTCTTGGGACTTGATTTGTATTTTTGGTTAATGAAAGTGAGAAAAAGAATGAAAAAGAAGTGAAAAACTCAAATTTTGGTACTTGTGATTATATTTGTTATGTTGAATGGTTTGAGTAAATGAGAAGAAAATAAAGGAAATGAAAGAAAAAGCCGCTCAAAGTTAAAAGAGGCGAGAGCAAAGAATAAAAAGAAATGAAAAAAAAAAGGAAGAAAATATTGAGAAAATACAAAAATATTTGTTGTTTGGCTGAAAAAGAATAAGCTTGGGGGAGGAGTTGCTAGAATTTTTGATTTGAAAGTTGGTAGTTTATTGAGTTTGAATTGAGGAATGATCAACCTTGCTTCACTTCTAAGTTTACCACCAATTTCCAAATTTATTTCCACACCCTTTACCCTAGCCTAAACGTTTCAACCCTTTTAAGACCTTTTGACCTTAGTGAGGTTTAGTTACTACCGATGGAGGGTAATCAAGCCAAGCCTATTGAGCGAGCTATCAATGCCAAGATGTCGGGTAGCCTAAATGTTTTTCATTGATTATTTCTTCCGATTCCTTCTAGGAATCTCGAGATATCACCTTAAAAGTGGATGCAAAACTAGTGAGGATGCGGGAGTTTGGTCGGAGATAAGGAAGAGTGTAAGTCCCTCTAAGTTCTCTACCCTTTGCATGCTTTATGTGTGCATCAACCTTAGCTATTCTTTTGCTTGGCTACCTTTAATGTCTAGAAAGGATTGTATTCTTGTGCATTTAGCCCATTGTTTGTGTTTCGTTTGAAATATCAAAACTCGAGTTTTCTTGATTTCACCTTTGCCTTGAATGTTATGTGTTGTCGAGAGTTGTGGGTTAAACCTCTTAGGAAACCCTCACGAGAGCTTACTCGTCCTCTTTGGCGACATAGGGGTTTAAAGGGCTTGATGCATACACTAAATGCATCCGTGATTCCTACGACAGTGAGTTAGTGTACATTCTTTCTCTTTGTTTCTATTTTGTTTCTTTTGCTTTAAATAATTCCATCTTGTTCTCTTTTGCCTTAGCTTTGCTCGAGGACGAGCAAAGGTTTAGCTTGGGGGAATTTGATGAGTGACATTTATGTTACTCTTAGGGAGTAGTTTTAGAGTATTTTCCGTGTTTATTTTTCCCTTATTTTCCTTTTATTCTCTTGTTTTCTCTTTAATAAAGTTTCTACTTTATTTTGGTAATTTTGGAGCGTTTTAGTTTATTTTCTTTATTTTATTAGCTTTAGTTTATTTTCGTATTTTATTTTACTTTATTTGCTTGTATAGTTTTTGTTTTATTTTTATTAGTTTAGTTTTATGTCTATTATTTTCTATTTTATTTTATTTATTTCTATTTTATTTTATTTGTCGTGGTTTTGTTTTATTTCGTCCTTTGTTTATTTTCATTTTATTTTATTTTATATTTTTCCCGATTCTCCCTTGTGTATATTTTGTTTTGTAGGATCGTGTTCGGAGGTCCGAGGTTCGAGTCAAATGTGCAATGCCTCTTGCTCCACGTAATTGCTGCTCATCTTGCTGCACCTTGCCCTTCCTATCCTCCACCCCACCATATCCTATCCTACACCACACCTTCTCCCCAGCTCCCCTGCTCCCTGCTACACCACCACAGCCCAAA
The DNA here is from genome assembly GCF_948465745.1 of Chenopodium album. Classification (NCBI taxonomy): domain Eukaryota; kingdom Viridiplantae; phylum Streptophyta; class Magnoliopsida; order Caryophyllales; family Amaranthaceae; genus Chenopodium; species Chenopodium album. The sequence goes on from NC_137835.1 coordinate 66,090,431, forward strand.
CCAGCCACACATACCAGCCTGCAACCTCGCAAACACCACACACACCAGCACCAATTCACTCACCTGCTGCCACCCTCACACCACTCACCATCAGCTAACAACCACCTGACCACCAATTACAGCAGCCACGCAACTCCCCTGCTACCACCCAATCCACGCACCAGCCTAAGCAACCCACCATCAATTTCAACCACCAGCCAACAACCACCTGACCACCGCAACTCAGAGCAACAGCCCCTGCTGCCTCCCTCACGCAACAATCAACCCCACAATCACCAACAACAGCAACCACAGCCGCACCACCACCAATCCGCAACAACAACCCAATTATCCCCTTCTCACCCTCACCTTCAACCACCAGCTACCACAACCCAGCCACGCACTTCCCAGCTCCTTCAATCACAGCCACCACTACCCCCTGCTCTCACCACTTCACACGACCACAACCAAACACAAAACACAACCAGCGGCAGCCCTTCACCACACCTGACCCGCAACTACTCAAACCACCAATTAAGCAACCAATCGACCCAAAAATCAGAGCAATTAGCGAATTAATCAAGTTCGATCAAACCAATGAGTGTTCGGCCGAACGTCGAGTCAGAGACTTTGGGGGTTTTATTATTCGAAGAGGAGTGGTCGAACATACCCATAGTTCGACCGAACCAACCCCGTAGTTCGGCCGCACCAACCCATGGTTCGACCGAACCGCTTCACGAGCCTCGCACATGATTTTTAATGAGGATCGAACGATTGAAGCTTGGTGATGGTCGTTGATCTTTGATTTGCGATGATGATGTGCGGTGATGATGGATTTTGATGAATGGTGAAGATGATAGTTGAAGCGGCCATTTTCGAAGAGGAGGCTGGTTGTGTTTTGTGGGATTTGTGGGTTTATTTTGTTTTTCTTTTATTTCTTATTTCTTTTTCTTTTCCCTTTTCTTATTTTCTTTCTTTTATTTTTATTTTTATTTTAGTTTCTGATTTTTTTTTTACTTTTCCTTTTTAATTTATTTTATTTTATTTTCTTTTTCTATTTTTTTCCTAGTTTTATTAAGTTAGTATAAATACCCATTTTTTTGGGTAATTGGAGATAAAAAATAACTATCTATTCTTCTCTCTAATTAGTTTTAGGGTTAGGTTAGGATTAGTCTTCATTGGTAGAGAGAGAAAGTGTGGTTTTCTTCATTAATGAACTTGGATCTTGAAGAAGGAGCTTGTTCAATCCTTTGTAGACCTTCATCTTCAATTAATGAGTAATCTCTTACTCTTTCTCTTTACCTTTGTTTTTGATTTTGCTTATTTGCTTTTATTTTTCTTCTTTTCTTATTAATCATGTTGATGCTTATTGATTTGATGATTGATATTGTTTTCAATATGATTTGTGAGTAGTCATCTAGCCAAGGGTGTGGGGATGGTGTACTTGCTAATTGTTCATACTTTTAATGTTGGGGTTATGTTAATGGTGATTAAAGTCTTTGCATGCTTGATATTCTTTGGTCTTTCTTGCAAGTGCACATTGTTAGTTGATCAAAGATGAGTCTTTACTAACAAGTAACGGAAGTTGACTTAGTTGAGATTCATTACTATCGATTGTTATTTAATAGTACCTCCTAGTATATGGTTCTAATGTGGAAACATAGAGGCTATGTTAGGAGAAGCCAATTGACCCCGGAAGGCGGCTAGATTGGACCCTTTACTTCGATATTCATGCATGTTTAGTTTACCATTGATATGCTACTTTGTTATTGTATGGTCAAGCGTCAACTTCACCTACCCATTTCCCTTGGTGCCTTAATGTTTTATTTTTTGTTTTAGCATCTTTAGACTTTAGTTTATTTATCTCCTATTCTGGACTAGCTTAATTGTCGATAACATTTGGTGGTGTTTACCGTTCTCTGTGGTTCGACCCCTATGCTTGCCTTATACTCGTATTAGGTTTGTTTAGGTTGTATAAATTGTATTTGATCTAGGGATAGACAATTGACGACGCGTTTATCCCCTTGTCAACCTGCCCTAAAAATAGGCTTCTACTTTATTCTTCTCATATTCATGTGCGCTTTCTGACTAACATAAAATCATTAGGTTAACCCTAAACCTGTTTAATCTATGTTGGTTGAATATTAATGCACAAACAAAACTATTATTGGCGATCACTTGAATTATAACCATATTAACCTAAACAAGATTATTAATTATCTTATTAAGCGTGATTACAAGTACACATTCCCTTTAATCCCGCAAGAGAGGGCGTGATCAAGCAATAACAATAATATATATCAAACAACATAACAACAATCATCATCATAATAATATTCTCAACCTCATGTAAGCACAATATTATTAGCAAGATCCTAGGCATGATACTAACAAGATTAATAACAAATCCTAGCATGTCATAAAACATTAAAAATCAAAGCTTTAACCCTAACATGATACTAACATGATATTAGAAAGCATAGGAAGCAGCCTAAACATGATACTAGAAACATACATGATATTAGAAATCTTAATTATTACCCTAAACATGATACTAGGAATCATAAAGACATCCTAACATGATATTAGGAATCAAAATAATTAAAGCATGAATTCTATATATCAAAAGAATAATTAAAGTAATTAATTAATTACTTGGATGCCTCATATCTCTTTCTAATAACAAAATACACATGTTATTAACTTCAAGGAAAATATTAAATTAATTCAAATAATTGAAATAGAGATTTGGGACCAAACCCTCAGAAATTATCAACCTTTCATGTCTAGGGCGAAGGCAACTTCAAACTTGGCTAGGTGAGTCTAGAACTTGTGAATGTGGAATTTTGTAAGAGGGAAGGTTTAGAAAAAGAATAGATAGAGAATAAGCTTCTAGCTTTTGGAGAGAGAATAGAGATTGGATGATGTTTTTCAATTAATAAAAACGGGGAGATACAACCCCTTTTATAAGAAAAATAGTCTGAAATCGATAGAACCAAATCAGAATTTGGATCAGAATAAAAACTGATCCCTGTCGCGAGCGACAGAGCCTGTTGCATGGCAACAAGCCCTATCGTTTGGCGACAGGCTTGTCGTTACGTGACAATATAAAAGATAAACACGCTTTTGTACGGAATCATTTTCTTAATATAATTAAGCAATTTAAACTTCGTTTAATCAATTTTAAATCAGATTTCTCATAATAAAACACTTGTTTTATTTCAAACAAAATTCATTTTTTTCCTAAAATATTAATTATCAATCCTAATGCCATTAGAACTCAAAATATCCTTCTAGACTATTCTAGAAGACTATAATCAATCCTAATAATTTTAGGAATAATAATTAATAGTCCCTCCAATAGATCATTGGGCCATAAAACCATTTCAGACCCAAATTAGTATTTGGACCATAACTTCCTCATTATTCATCAAAATTGGGCATATAATATATCATTGGAAACCTCTTTACGAGCCTGAACCAACTACACTATTAATGGACCCTTATCATGGACCAGGCTAAATAGGACTGACTATTTTCATAAAATAGTGAAGATTTTCAAAAAGAGAAAGAAAGATTTTTATTAAAAACAAACACATCACAAGACTCACACTTTCACCTCATTCGATAATCAAGCAACGTGAAAAGTATTCATCACTGGGTTTGGTTTTTGGGGAGACACAACTGGGTGTCTACATTTGGGCTGCTGGTAGAGTTTACGACTGCTGTGGGCTTCTTTGGGCGCCGACATTGATGGGAAATGGAGGTTGGATGGTGGCATTGAGGGTGGTTGAAGATGGAGTGGTGGCGGTGAAGGTGGTTGGACGGTGGTTGGGCTCCACTAATGGAAATAGTAACGGCATCAGGCAAAAGGTAGTGATATCTAAAATTTTGGGATTTGGGTGGTAGTAAAATAAAATAAAAAAAATAAAGCGGTAGTGAATGTGAAGCAGGGTGCTTTCGCTGGTAGCAAATGTGAAATTTTCCTTAAAATAACGTTTTCTTGATCTTGTTCATGTGAAAAATACATCGTCATTGACTTTGCAACAAGCATTGTATCATATTTTGGCTTATCATAGTTTGAATGTCAAGAACACGTTGCCAAGGATATGATGGGGCATCGAATATGCGAGGAGAATTTAATGGATTAAAAGCTTTGTTGTTGAAAGATTCACCTTATCATGTGCTTCCTGTTACAGTGCTCCTGAAAATGCTCTTCACATTCTCAGGGACTGTGTTCAAGCTAAAGAGTTTTGGGATTTGATTCACATGCCTATCTCCTTTTACTCTCAAGATCTTAAAAACTGGCTATCCACAAACCTTACCCTTAACCCTCATGTTGTTTCCCATCCGATCCCCAACTTCCTTGGCAGCCTCTTTTTTCTTTCATTCTCTGGAAAATCTGGCTTAAGAGAAATAACCTCATTTTTAACCAACTCAACCAACCCCCAGAATCCTCCCTTAGAGAGTCTCAAGCTTTAGCTTGGGAATTTGAAACCTCTTTGAAGATTTCTTCGGGTTTGATCTCCTCTCCCATCTCTCCTGTCTGTTGGTGCCCTCCTACTGCCCCTTCTCTTAAAATGAATTGTGATGCATCTTTCAATTCTGATAACTCTTGGGCTGGGATTGTTGGGGTGGTAAGAGATTATGCAGGGAATTGGATATTGGGTTTCTATTAGAAATGTAGAGTCAAAACTGCTTGTCTAGGGGAGTTGGCTGCCATTGCAGCTGGCTTAGAGCTGATCAGAGAAAAGGGCTGGGATAGAGTGGGTGTTTACTCAGACTCAAAGCAAGTTGTTGATCTCATCTCAAAGGAAACGACTATAAAGGATATAAACTCTAATATTCAGAAATGGTGCAGGGTCCAGCTTGAGGATATGCAGCATGTCAAAGTTCACTATGAAGGCAGGAATGCAAACAGGGCAGCTGACTTATAAGCTAAATATTATAGGACTTCTCCGAATCAAGATGTAACTCTTGTAATTTTGTATGATCCACCTGAATTTATTCGAGATGTAATTTTGGAGGATAAGCCTTCCTAACTATCTTGTAACTCTCATTGATCTTTTAATCTAATTTCTGCCCCCGGCTTTGCATAAAAAAAAAAGATTCACCTTATGCATACTATGTTCATTGTTTTGCTCATAGACTTCAATTAGCCATGGTTGCTGCAACTAGAGAAGTGATCCCCATTGAACAACACCAAGTTGGCTATCATTATTAATCTTGTGGATGCATCTTCTAAATGTCATGATGAGTTAGAAGCTTCTTAACGGGCTGAAATTAATAACAAAATTGCAAATGATGATGAATTTGAAACTGGAAGGGCACTTAATCAGCTAGGCAACCTACAATGTGCTGGTGACACTCGATGGTCATCTCATTTGAACTCTATCATCAGCATGCATAGACTCTATAATGCTACATATAAAGTTGACAAGGAGAAAACTATGTCGTTATCTAATCTTCCCTCGGTCAAACTAAATTTATAAACACTTAACAAACCTAAATACGAGTATAGAGGCAAGTCAAGGGTCGAACCCAAAGGAACGGTAATGTTCAAATGCTTTCGCTTTGGGTGCCTAAACTAGGTCGAAGCCAAAGATAAAGAGAGAATACTAACAACTAACAAAACAAGTAACCGAGGAAATAAAACACTAAGCTAGGAACGAGGATCAACAAGTAATCATGTCAATTGCAACAACTTGGGAAGATCATGCCAATTAAAGGTTGTGAAGACTAATGATAAGAGCAATCAATTGGAATCAAAGATCTATCTCCTAATTGTTAAGCTAGGGTTCACTATGAATAACAAACTAAGAGAATCACAATCAAAACCAATCGATAATTGCAATTCCTAAATCAATTGTTCGTGTCATTAGCAATTACAATGCAATCTAGCATAATTCTCAAGGACTAATAAAATTACACACATGCAAACCTTCACTAATCACTTTAATCACAACAATTAATCAACACAATTCCCAAATTAATCATAATTAATGAATCATACAAGTTTCACCCAATTCCTAGCCAAACAACTACTTAAATATCATCATCTATCAACAATCAACTAAAGGAATTAAGAATCAACAACATATGGAGAATAATTACACTAATCAACAATAAAGCATCAAAATTAAACCAAACAAACATGAAATTAAACAAAGCAATAAGGTGAGATAGAGTTAAGAATGCTCATTGATAATAGAGAAGATCTTCAACAAAATTGTCACCCTTGTATCTTCAATCTCTCAATCACCATTGAAATCCCTCACTTTCTCTCTCTAAAACTACTCCTAATCTAGAGAGAGAGACTCCTAAACTAACGTAATCCTCCTTAGAGGAGAGAGAAACTATTCTAAAACTAAAGCATTTCATGTATGAAGAATAAAGAAAGCTTTACAATATATATTAAAAAGGAGAAAATAAATGAAATCGCAAGTAAAACCCAGAAAGCTGCGCCCGCGGAGGAGAACAGATCACGAGGGAAGCCGCACCCACGGCCAAAGCCCGCGCCCGCGGGGTGCCTGCGGCCAGCTCGCGATGAGTTCCTGCCCAAAACTGGCAGAAATGAGCTGCAGCAACTCGCGCCCGCAGCCAGCCACCTCGCGCCCGCGGCTGTGCTGCTGCGCTACTAGGTGCACCGCTGAGCTGCTGCGAGCGTGGCTGCTCGGGTGCAGCGCGCGTGGCAGCTTGGGCAGCGTGGCTAAGAGCTCGGGCTTGATGCCTTGATGCTCAGGATTGCCACCTTGGAACTCGTGCTTGCGGAGCTTGCTTGGTTTGGCTTGACTTACATGCTTGGCTCCTCGAACTTGGCTCCGTTGACTTCCTTGAATGCGCTTGAGCTTCCTCCTTGATGATTAAATCTCGGGAAGCTCGACACACCTACAAAACAAGTCAAAGAAACAGAGAAGCGAGAGAAATAGCCGAGAAATGAATAAAATAATAAGAAAATCATTAAAAACATGCATTTCTCTAAACTAAAACACAAACACGCAAATCAAGCATTATTCCCTAAAAACACAACATAAAATACTACAAACAAGCATAAAAATATGAAGAAAACCTAGCCTAAGAGTGCCATAAATGGCATGCATCAAATTCCCCCAAGCTAAACTTTTGCTCGTCCTCGAGCAAAACAAAATCCAACCCAAGGGAAAAATGATGAAATTATTCAAGCAAAGAAAGAAACAAGAAGACAAGAGAGGGTGGGAATATACACTAACTCACTTTCGTAGGAATCACGGTCAATTCTAGCAACTAAAGACAAGCCATTTAAACCCCTAGATCGCCCTAGATTACGAGTGATGCTCTCGTAATGGTTTCCTAAGAGATTAACCTATAACTCTCATAATAATACAAACAAGGTAAAGCATGAGAAGGAAATCAAAAGAAAAGAAAAGCAAACACATGTTCATGAAAGGACTTTTCCAAATGTACAAGCACAAATGAATGCAAATCTTTCTAAACAAGTAAGGGAGTGCACGTTCCAAGATACCTGAGTTTGATTGAAACATAAATATGCTAAGCATAGGAACTAGTTTTCGCAATCCACTTTCATCCCAAATGGTCTTACCGCGTTCTCCCTACTAGTCTCATATCTTCCCCTAGTGAGCATCTCAAAAGTTCCACGAAGGAACCAGAAAAAGAGATAACTTTGGGCTACTCGACGTCTTGACAATGCATCCCCTCTCCTTAGGCTTTAACTCATAATGCCCTCCCCCGATATGTGACTCAACCTCTAGGTCAAAAGGACTTTCCAAAAGGTTGTAACGTAAGGATAAAAGGTTAGGGGTAGGCCTAAAATTTATAATTTGGCGGTACACCTAGGTTATGAAGCAAAGATTGGCCAAACCTCGACACCAAAACCAAGAAGTCACCAAACAAAAACAAACTAACACCCCCAAGCTTATTCAAAGCTATATCCACAAGCATATATACAAAAAGCGTAAACGCTTCTCCCCCAAGCTTAAAGGAAGCATTGTCCTCAATGCTTGAAAAGGATAAAAGAATCATATCAAAATATTTTTCAATTTTCTCACTTTCACCTTTTTTCATATATTCAAAGCAAATGTCCTCGCCTCTTATAACTTTGGACGGCTTTTTTCAATTTTGCATTTATTATGTCCTTGCCTCTTTTGACTTTGGACGGCTTTTTCCATCATTCATTTTCCATTATTCACAATATATACAAAAGACAAGCTTGCTTACAAATAGAACCAATATTTAACCTTATATACCACAAACTCCAAAAACATGACCATTTGCTTCACAAAAACCAAAAATGGAACATAAAGAAACAAAAGGCTCAAAGTTCCAAAGATGTGGCTTGAAAAGAAGGGAAAAGGCTCAAATGGTTAGCAAGTAGGCAAATGTAAACCCAAAAACCAAAAATAAGAAAACTATCCTAGAAAAGATAAATTACCACCCCGAAAAGATGCCTTTGTCCTCCCTAAATGGTTCAGTCTTGAGTTTGAGAATTATGAGTCAAGATTCTAGATTAGGTCCGCAATAGTCAAGGATCCATGCCGCTCATGCAAATATATGTTGAAGGCTTGAAAAATAATGAACCTCACATGGATGTAGCAAAAACTCACTATTGGTGTCAATTCGACTATAGGAAACAACTACCAACATGCCACAAACAAGTAGAATCCGGTTTCATGGTCTCACTTGCTCTAACCAACTACCTTAGCATGATTTATCCTAGAATCAACCAAGCATACTCTCAAACCATGCACACCGTTACCACTTAGGAAGAAAAGCATTCAATTATACAATTCCAAATGTTATTATGTCCAAAGCAAGAACAAAACCAAAACACATTGCAAATTTGCCTTGATAGAAACAAAAATCTTTTTGTAGCTTTTCAAAATATAGAACATGGAAATGCATATACAAATGTGCATGGCATATATGAATCAACATTCCACCAAACATGATAGAATACCCTCCCCCAAGCCTGAATGAGACAACATGCTCAAACATAAATCATAGAAACCATGGGAGGGGAAAATAAGGAGATCAATCTAATAAACCAACATATATCCAACAAGTCATCATCCACTTGAGAAAGAGAAAGGAAGGATATTATTGGATATTAGGTGGGTGTAAATACCCGAAATGACTCAATTAAACCTTTCTAATTTCCTCAAGAATTGAATCTTGCCTTTCATATGCTAGCAAAAATAGGAGTCATACTTCCTTGAATCTTGATCCAAGTAGAAGCACCAAAGTATATCAAGTCATGTACCTAGCAAAAGGCACACAAACATTTCCATGAGAGAAAATCTATTCTAAAAAGAAAAGAAAATGAAAGAAATAAAACACGGGTTACTTCCCGAGAAAGACTTGCTTAAGGTCCAAGCTTGGCCGCTCTAGAAAATAATAATTCAACACACGCAAGAGCTTGTCAAATGCACTACTACACATTTCATAGGATAGTAAGTATGCACATGACAAAATAAAGGCATGCAACAAGATTAGTGCACACCTATTGTGTTGAGAAGAGGTATGCCAAGAAGAAGAAGGAAAGAAGGGAAAAACAAGAATATAAGAAAAAGGAAGAGAAATAAAAGAAAAATAAGAAGGCATACTCTTCTCAACAAAATATTTTTGGTTGGAGATCCCACCATTATCCTCAAAGGTCATCAAATGAGGCATTTGGGGTACCAAAGGCTTTTCAAGAGAAGGGGATTTGATAAAAGAAGGTAATGACATGGGATAGGAGGGAACAAGATCAAGCTTTCTTGAAAATGAGGTGTAAGGTGAAGGAATAGGAATTAGTTGCTCACTTACACCACTAACCATAGAAACACAAGCTCCCACATCCAAAGGGCTCTCCTCCAACTCATCATCATTCAAATTAAGCTCGTTCTTAATCACATCCTCCTTATTAACTTTACACCCTAAATGAGCTCTCAAAAGCTTCAAATCATCATCAAGGTTCAAAGAAATCTCATCAAAGGGTTGAGGGTCGAACTTGGGAGGTAGCTCAAGATAAACACGAGAAGTGAAATCTCCCTTCAAAAAGGCCTCATCCATCTCGATGGTGGAAAATGCAGAAGAGAAAGGTTCATCAAAGGTGAAAGAGGAAGGCAATGGTTTAAGATTTGATATAGGAGTTGGAGACTCAACCTCACTAAACACTTCACTCTCATCTTCATAATCATCAAAAGTAGGCTCTACCTCCTCAACCTTATCATATAAAACCTCTTCTTCATCAAAATCATCAATCTTAAGGCCTCACCCTCAAAGCAACCATGGTTATTAATCAAAGGAGATGGGTGGAAGAAAATTGGTTTGCAAAATTAAGGAATGGAGAAATGAAATCACAATCAAGGGATGTGGGTGGGGGAATTGACTCACCAATCGGTTTTTCAACACTCAAAACCTCTTGGTCCTCATACCCTCAAACATCCAACTCCCATGGAGACTACTTCATCCTCCTCATCCTCACTCTCTTTCCTCACAACTTCTTCACGCTTCAAAAATTGTAATGTCCCATCCTTCATAACTTGAATTAACGTTTCCTCAAAATTAAGAGAAGCCAACATTTTTAGTTTTTCTTCAACTCTATCTAAAGGCTCAATGGAATGACATTCAAATTTGGAAGGAGGTTCAAAATGCAAACTCTTTTTAGGAACATCCATCTCTACACCCTTTTCCTCACTCATACGCTTTCTTACATCCTCCTCGCATACTTTGGAGCTCTCAAAACAATCATCGTCATCATCTTCCATATCTACCAATGTGGTAAAAACTTCATTTACACTCAATATTGATGACAATTGACTCTCCATCTCCTCATTCTTCCTAAAAACGTCCTCATTAATCTCTTCCAACTTTTTCAACATTTCCATTTGGCTTCTCACAATCTCCAAATATCTCATCTCATTTGGTTCTAAATTAGAATTCATCTCCAATTTTCTCAAAGAACCACCAATTTGATTATAAGAAGACTCAAAGGTAGACTCTAAAGATTGGAAAGATGAATAGCATTGAGGAGAATCATGGGAGAAAGAATTATGTGCAAGCATGCGATGATCAACATTAGAGATATAAGTGGCATCATCAAATTGGGGAATGGGGGCACAAGTAGGCATGCACGATTCATCATTCATGGAACATGGAACATCACAATTATCAATAAACTCATTTGAATAACCATAACCATGATCATAAGTATCTTTAGCAAACCATACATAAAAGTCCCAAGCATCATCGATTAATAATGCCCAAAATCTACCATTAAACATGCTTTCAACTATGTCTCTAGTTTGCTTAGTTAAAAAATTATAACAAATCCCACAAGCCTCCCGAAGATCATAACCATGGTAACTAATGAAGTTCTCTAGTCTATTAAATTACACCCAAAATGGCTCATTCTCAAATTGAGGGAACGAGGTATTTCTCATTTTATACAAAACAAACAAAAATCAAATAAAAGAAAAGTTTATACAAAGACCTAGACTCAAGCAATCAAAAACACTCAAACATAGACACCGTTCCCTGGCAACGGCGCCATTTTGACGAGGGGAAAACTAGGTCATTATCTAATCTTCCCTCGGTCAAACTAAATTTATAAACACTTAACAAACCTAAACACGAGTATAGAGGCAAGTCAAGGGTCGAACCCAAAGGAACGGTAATGTTCAAATGCTTTCGATTTGGGTGCCTAAGCTAGGTCAAAGCCAAAGATAAAGAGAGAATACTAACAACTAACAAAATAAGTAACCAAGGAAATAAAACACTAGGAACGGGGATCAACAAGTAATCATGTCAATTGCAACAACTTGGGAAGATCATGCCAATTAAAGGTTGTGAAGACTAATGATAAGAGCAATCCATTGGAATCAAAGAGCTATCTCCTAATTGTTATGCTAGGGTTCACTATGAATAACAAACTAAGAGAATCACATTCAAAACCAATCAATAATTGCAATTCCTAAATCAATTGTTCGTGTCATTAGCAATTACAATGCAATCTAGCATAATTCTCAAGGCCTAATCAAATTACCCACATGCAAACCTTCACTAATCACTTTAATCTCAACAATCAATCGATCAACACAATTCCCAAATTATTCACAATTAATCAATCATACAAGTTTCACCCAATTCCTAGCCAAACTACTACTCAAATATCATCATCTATCAACAATCAACTAAAGGAATTAAGAATCAACAAAATATGGAGAACAATTGCACTAATCAACAACCATCAAAATTAAACCAAACAAATATGAAATTAAACAAAGCAATAAGGTGAGATAGAGTTAAGAATGCTCATAGATAATAGAGAAGATCTTCAACACAATTGTCACCCTTGTATCTTCAATCTCTCAATCACCATTGAAATCCCTCACTTTCTCTCTCTAAAACTACTCTTAATCTAGAGAGAGAGACTCCTAAACTAACCTAATCCTCCTTAGAGGAGAGAGAAACTATTCTAAAACTAAAGAATTTTATGTATGAAGAATAAAGAAAGCTTTACAATATATATATATACAAAAGGAGAAAATAAATGAAATCGCAAGTAAAACCTGAAAGCCGCGCCCGTGGAGGAAAACAGAGCACGGGGGAAGTCGCGCCCGCGGGGTGCCCGCGCCCAGCCCGCGGTGAGTTCCTGCCCAAAACTGGCAAAAATGAGCTGCAGCAACTCGTGCCCGCAGCCAGCCACCCCGCGCCCACGGCTGTGCTGCTGCGCGGCTGAGCTGCTATGAGCATGGCTTCTCGAGTGCTGCGCGCGTGGCAGCTTGGGCAGCGTGGCTAGGAGCTCGGGCTCGCTGCCTTGATGCTCGGGATTGCCACCTTGGAACTCGTGCTTGCGAAGCTTGCTTGGTTTGGCTTGAGTTGCATGCTTAGATCCCCGAACTTGGCTCCGTTGACTTCCTTGAATGCGCTTGAGCTTCCTCCTTGATGATTAAATCTCGGGAAGCTCGACACACCTACAAAACAAGTCAAAGAAACGGAGAAGCGAGAGAAATAGCCGAGAAATGAATAAAATAATAAGAAAACCATTAAAAACACGCATTTCTCTAAACTAAAACACAAACACGCAAATCAAGCATTATTCCCTAAAAACATAACATAAAAGACTAAAAACGAGCATAAAAATATGAAGAAAACCTAGCCTAAGTGTGGGGAATAAATTTCAGCGTTAACCCTAGCTTGAACCCCACTGTGATCATACACTAAAGTACGGTGGCGTCTAAAAGGGAAGAAGATAGAGCAAAAGAGTCGCCAACAAGTTTTAGGAACTTGTAAACCGTTCACGAGGTGAAGGTTACACCCCTTAACGATCCAAGAGATCGTCAACTCCATAAGGTCTAGAACCAAATAAGGGTTCGGGGATGAAGGTACAAATCCAACCTAAAAGAGATTGAACCTGCCCTAATAATAGGCCTCTACTTTATTCAGATCGTATTCATGTGCGCTTTTTAATTAACATGCAATCAATAAGTTTAACCCTAAACCTGTTTATCTATGTTGGTTAAATTTAATGCACAAATAAATCTATTATTGGCGATCACTTGAAATTATAATCATATTAACCCTAAACAAGATTATTAATTAACTTAATAAGCGTGATTACAAGTATCAAATTCCCTTTAAACATGCATAAAGGCGTGATCAAGAAATAACAATAAAAATCAAGCAACATAATAATCAGAATAACAATCATAATAAAAATAATAATAATAATAATAATAATAATAATAATAATAATAATAATAATAATAATAATAATAATAATAATAATAATAATAATAATAATAATAATAATATATTCATAATCATGTTAAAGCACAATAATAGCAAGATCCTAGGCATGATACTAACAAGATTAATAACAAACCCTAGCATGTCACTAAACATTAAAAATCAAATCCTTAACCCTAACATGATACTAACAATCATAAATATTAGGAAGAACATAGGAAGCATCGCAGGAATCATAATAAGCATATTTGATATTATAACCTTTTCCCTAAACATAATACTAGGAATATCATAATAACAATATAAACATGATTTCTACATCATAACATCAATAAATCATTTAAAGCACTTACTTTGATGCCTCGTACCCCTTTCTAATAACAAAATACACACGTTAGTAACTTCAAGGAAAATAATTAAAAAAAACAATTAAATTAAATAATTGAAAGAGAGATTTGGGACCAAACCCTCAGAAATTAAACCTTTCACGTCTAGGGCGAAGGCAACTTCGAATATGGCTAGGTGTTTCTAGATCTTGCGAATGCGGAATTTTGTATGTGAAAAGAAAAGTTTAGAAAAAGAGAAAGATGAAGAGATGAATGAATTAAGAGAATTAGAGAATTAATGATTGCGAATGAAAACTGATTGTTCATGAGAATTCGTGAGAATTTGTGAATGAAAACGGAGTTTTTAATACGTTATTTATAGAGAAAATCAGCCAAAAAGATAAAATATCAAAACAGAGCACTTGGCGCACGCAAAACGAGGTTGGCGCACGCAAAACAGAGCTGGGGCCAGAACCAGCTAATTGGCGCCAAGCGCCAGGCCTGGTTCCAGGCGCCAATTCCTGGAGTCAAGCGCCAGGCCTGTTTTGGACGCGTTTTCGAAAATCAGATAAGTTTGCCGTACTGGAGGATAAAATCGTATCTTTTCCTCGAAAATGCTTTTTGATTTTAATTAAAACTCTGAAAAGTCAACAAAAGTCAATTTATCGATGCTAATTGAATTAGGAATGAAAAGAACCTTCTAGAAGAATCTAGAAGACTAAAACCATTCCTAATTGCATTAGGAATGATAAATCATATTAAGCTCTCCCCTAGATCATTGGGTCGTACATAAGGCTCAAACCGGGCCCAGTTTAGTAAATTGGCCATAACGTCCTCAATATTCATCGGAATTGGGCTTATAATATATCATTGGAAAGCTCTTTGCAAGCCCCATCCAACTACACTACTATTGGACCCATATCATGGACTAACCAAACTGGATTGGCTGTTTTCTTAAAATAAGTTTTCAAAAACAGAGAGAAGAGAAAAGAAATTAAAACTATCCGCAACACTAAACTTTCCACACTTTCGCTTCATTCGATTATGATTCGACGCGAAAGGTACTCATCACCGGGTTTGGTTTTGGGGAGACACAAATGGGTGTCTACCGAAGCCCCCACTTTGACTGAGTTTAGAGAAACGCAAGTTTCGAAAATGAAAGTCAAAGTATCGATAGGGACGGAGAATGATTCAGAACGTTCTGCGATCCTAAATCACCCTTGTAACGCCGATACCTGCAAACTAGCGTTAGTTAAACAGATAAAAGAGTTAAGAAACGCGTATCTTGCACCTTCGAGCACACGTCTCTGAAAGTAACCGATTTTTTTGATGACCTCCTGCAAGCTAGAGAATGTCATCCCGCTTGAAAACTGCTACGCATGTAACTGCTTCCAAATTTGGAAGATTGCTTCGCCTGAAACGACCCTCCTCCGCTTTGATAATATTCCACATCCAAGGGAATACTATCGAAGATTATTTTCTTGAAACAATCCTCAGTTGTTTGTGACAACTCTCCACAATCTAGGGAACGCCACCTTGTTGTTTCGATGTTCACTCGTCTCTGAACAAAGAGTTTCTTTTTTATATGTTCACGCGCCTCTGAACAAAGAGCTTCCTTTTGATATGATCTTCCGAATGATGTGTCCACGTGTCTCTGAACGAAGAGCTTGATAATAGGATGCCTTTGATGATATGTCCATGCGTCTCTGATTAAAAGAGCTTTTGCATGATATGCTCACGCGTCTCTGGAGCAAAAGAGCTTGACGATATGTCCACGCATCTCTGAACAAAGAGCTTGAAAGAAATGTCCACGCGTCTCTAAACAAAAGAGCTTTGATGAAAATGTCCACGCGTCTCTGAACAAAGAGCTTTAATGAAGATGTTACACGCGTCTCTGAACAAAAGAGCTTAATGATATGCCCACGCGTCTCTGGAGCAAAGAGCTTTGATGGAGATGTTCAATGATATGTCCACGCGTCTCTGAACAAAAGAGCCTGATTGATATGCCCACGCGTCGCTGGAGCAAAGAGCTTTGATGGAAATGTTCACGCGTCTCTGAACAATAGAGCTTCAGTACTTGAACGTTTGTTGCGATAATGTTCTGAAGAAAAATTTCCGAAGACCAACGTTTGTCGATCTCTAAAGCTTGCTTGAATTTTGCTTCCGCTAAAACCAGTATGTCGGTGTCTCCGTGATTAGGCGCTTTAGGCTAAGTGAGACGATATTTCATCAGGTCGATCACTTATTGTGATTGTAATCAAACTGACTACTTAATCATGTCAAATTGCTTATAGGGGCTAACTGGCGTACCAAGGAACCCGAAATTGCTGTATGAGGTCGAAATCACCTTTCTGAGAGGCTTCGAGCTCTGTCGCTGCTGAAAAGATCTAGTGCCAAGCGCTGAAGTAGGGTCTTCCCTATTCTGCTACACCTGTATTTATTTTTTACTATAGAACTTTGCCAATTTCTTTAATCATCATAGGGTTGACCTAAGGTTTAGCATTACTTGACTCATCGCCTTGACACGACTTGACTCGATATAATTGACTGACTCGAGGTTGACTCGACTCAAAGTGAAATGACACGTGTGACTCATGACCCGTGTGTGCATTGTAATGTGATCGTGTGACTCGAAAATGCAAAAAAGCAAAAATTTTCCGTCATTTTTATGGAGGGTACCGACTTTATCCCGAAAAAGAAAGACGCGAAAAGAAAGAATCGAAGTGAAGTTTGAAGATGCATGTTGAATGAGCTTAGTTAAATGTTGTTTGATACTATCTCTCAAGGTGCAAGGATTAATCCATCCTAGGCTATCTCAACTGTTGACTCAATGATGAAAGTATTTGGGTAACTTAGGCACGGAGGCTAAGCACTTCATACTTCAATGTACTGTAACACCCCCAAATCTCCCTCTACGGAAATACCAGTATAATACGTATAATTATACCGTAGAGATAGACTTGGGCGTATTACCGCCGCGTGATTACGCAAGGCTACTCAAAATACTTAACTCAATAACAAAAACTTGCAGCAGAAACTCAACTTTCTTTTATTAATACTTATGAAAATAGTAACATTGTTATGAGTACTCTAAATAAAGACAAGACCAACATTCCTAAACTAGGTGAAGCAAATCCCGGGACTCCCATATGCTCATTCATGAATCCACCTGAAAATAGTCAACACTGCTTACCATTACGGTAAACAGGGCGAACCAAAACAAATAGGAAATACAGATTAGCAAAATATGCTAAGTACGATAAGTGCAAGATAATGTAAACTCAATTTATTTGCAAACATGCTTTTAAAATCGATTCCAATAAATAATCCACTAATTCCAAAACTCATGATTCAAAACCAATTCCAATGATTCAACATTCAAAATAATTGATAAACCAATTCCTTTAAAAATCCAATTCCTTTTTGAACCAATTTCTTTAAATCCAATTCCTCACCCAAGTGTGCACACCCCCCAAGCTAGTCTCCTTATATTACAAGGCTATTCTTGAGGAAAGACCCGGTCATACAAAGTTCAAGGCCTTATCAATAAACCAAATCCGCATAGTGGGATTACCAACATGCATGTTTATAAAGCATTAATAATAATAATAATTCAATGGTTCAATAAATCCTTTTAAGATCCAACAAATCCAATATAATTCAAACTCCTTTTTGATAAGTCCACATACTTTCAAAATCAAAACATTTTAAATAAATACTTGAGAATAAAATCTCATATTAATAGCTTTCCAAAGTCAATAACTCTTCCATGAAAAACCTTTTATTTAATTCAACAAACCTTTTAAAAATCAAATCATTTATTTAAACACGATAAGTAATTCAAACCATTTAAAACATGATTTTAAAACCAAAATACTTTTATCAATACCTCCAAACATAATTTATTTCAAAATCATAATTCAAATCAATTTAATTCAATCACCAATCAAATCATATAAAACATGTTATTCAAACCAATCACTTTCAAAGGTATTTAACCACCTAACGTACCTTGATCCTTGCTTATATATACACACCAAAAGAACCTCAAGAATCTTGGTCGAACACACCCTAAAAATAAATATAACCTTAATCAATATAAGGTTAACAAATAATTAAAAACCCCCAACTATATGTACATGAACCTTTTAATTAATTTCTCATAAACATCATAAAAATATGATTTTATATAATTAAAACTACTCATAATAATTTTTATAAATCCCCCATAATAAAAAAAAATAATAATTGAATAAGAGAAGAGAAGAAGAAAAGATAAGAAACCAAGAAAAAGAGAAGAATTGGATTTGCGTAGGAAATAATAGACAGAACTTGCAGAGGCTATAACTCCTTTGATATAGCTTGGAATTTAGTGATTCTTGAGCCTAACCTCAAGGGATTTTCGAGATGAACAACTTTTTGTGAAACGTCCATACCCCAAAAACTGAGCAGAAGTGCCCGAAAATTGGCTTCAAAGATAAACGGGATGATTTGTGTAAAATTGAGGAGAAGAAAAGAAGAGAATTGGTGTGAAGAACGTGAGAGGTATGAAGGGGTATTTATACGCTAGGGTGTAGAAAGGATAGAGTTTAAGGTGTGATATTATTACTAGAAAATGTGATAAGTTTTTGGGGTTGTTAAGGTACTTGAATCAAATTAAGTCTAGATTAATAGTTAGGTTAAAAGATAAGAAAATTTAAATGGATATACATATGGTTGGGAGAAGAAAGATAGGAACAAAATGAGATAATGAAGAAGAAAATTAGAGGATAATTTAAAATATAATAATTAACAAACTAAAGTGATAACAATCAATAATAATAAAATAATTGAATAAATAAATATTTTAGATAATATCAAAATTAGTTAAATACATAATGTATATTAAATATTTCTCTTGAAATAGTTAGTAAAATATAGACCGACATTAAAAAGATAATTAAACCTATATTATTAATTTAGAAATCCAAAAATAATAAATTATTCAAATGATTAAATACTTATATTTGGCGCTAAAATTCAAATATTATTTTGGCCCTAAATAATGAAATTACTAAAATACCCTTTTTATAAAATAATTCTTAATTACTTAATTATAAAATACGTATGAAAATACGGGGTATTACATGTACAATGACAATTATGATCAATGAGCGATTTTGATATGACAAGGCATGCTTCAGCGTTATGTTAAGATTTCAAGACAAAGGGTTCCTAAGGGAAAGTATATTTGGTCATGTATCTGTGCAGTGTGTGAAAGTGATACTAAAGTTAGGCCGCAAGAGCAAGTGTGTGGGAAAATATTGTTTGTTAAAAGAGTCAAATGACGGTGACTCTTAGGCTAGGTAAGCTAATGATATAGGGATCAAGCCCCCAAGTCTAGCTCTAAGTGAATAGGGATGAGCATTGGAGATCCCTTGATATGATCATGGTGTAAGTGTGTGAATGTGAATATGAATGCATGTTTATTACAGTCGCACCTCGATGTGAGGTTGCCTACGTATCCGTTAGGAATCAGGCCGAACGTAGCTCTAGCCGAACCTCGCACAAGTGTGTGTATACCTCAAAAAGCTCTATTAAGGGTTGTAACGTGGTTAGGCTAAAGGTTATAGAAAAAAGGGATAAAGGCTCAAGACCCTAGATAAGCCCCCAAGGTGTGCAACCTTGCTTTTAAATATTTGTATTTTCATGCTTGAGGTTTTCTACTCTTTTTTTAGCTCTTTCTTTTGCTTTAGCATTTATTTCATTTTTATAAGTGTGGGCAGTCCCGATCATGCGGTCTATCACTCACTTGGCATTCATGTTTCTCAGGCACGGTACCGAGCACTCGATAAGAGACGCAATCTGAGACGTGTTCATATCAAAGATATTTTCATACCAAAGACATTGGAACGCTTGCCCTTTTGTACACTTTTATTATTTTTTTTTTGCTATTTTAATCTTCTCAAGCTTTTTTTGAAAATTGCATAAGTCGCACACCATCCCATCCCAAGGTTAGGTAGATGTAGGTTAAAAAAAGAAAGGTCTATCGTTAGACGAGGCTCAAAGTGGTTTATGAAGAAAGGATTGTATATTTGAAAGATGAAAGGAGATATGATGTGGTTACAAGGGGTGCCTTAAATCATTGGTATACCTTGTGCTTAATTCGACGTGGATTTTTTTTTTTTATGCAATGCAATGAAATGATCATATATAAGGAAATAGATGCTCATTTTTATTAAAAGAAAATATATATAATGATCCTACAAAATAAATCTAAGGAGAATAAAAAGGTGCCTATGCTAGACTTATTGGGGAAAGGGTAAATAAAAAAGAAATAGAAAAAAGAGGTCACGAAATCTAATCGTTGAAGCTCGCCTCTTGTCTTGTATTGTTTGCTTTATCATCACTCGCTTTTCTTGTAAACTGGAGGTATGGGAAGCTTGTTATTATCAATCAAATGTTGGATATCCTCCTTTAGCTTCCAACAGCTCTTAGTAGCATGACCCCTACCTTGGTGGTACTTGCAGCGTTCGTTTGGATTCCAACTAGGCAATCTTTTCTTAAGTGGGGGATCTTGAATAGGTCCAATGGGAGTAATGATTCCCTTGGCATGGAGTCGATCGAAAGCATCATCGTAGCTAATTCCAATAGGGGTAAATTCCCTTTTCGGTTGCTTTCGATTACCAATGGCTAGGATCTCACTAAGGTCGGAAGTACCAACACTATTACCAGAGTAGGTGTTTCCAGAAGAAGAAGGATAGTCGTTCTTCTTCCCTTTACAGCCACTATTACTATTGTTACTAATCTTGGTCTTCTTGTCGCGCGGAGGAACATGAAGGAGATTTGGATCAATGAGTTCTAGAACACGATCTTTGAGGGCGAGACATACTTTGGTGGTGTGACCACGACCTCTATGGTATCGACAATAAGAATTTGGATCCCAATTGGGAAACCGTTTTTCAGGCGGAGGGTCTTGACTGGGATCAATGGGGTGGATAAGACCTTGATCGTGAAGACAGTCGAAAGCTTCATTGTAAGTCATTCTTATTGGTGTGTATTCTTCAATGGTCTGTTTTGCCTGTAGCTTAGGAGCATTGAGTTCTTCATTAAACTCTTGGCGAGAATTTTGTTCAATGGCTGATAAGGTAAAGTCGTACCCCCTAATCAAAAGTAAATACCTAAATCACTAACTAAGGTAGATAGGGAAGTAGGGTCGATCTCCACAGGGAAACTAGTCTTTTTACTCCTAATTTATTTTTATAATCTAAACTATCTAAGTAACCAATATTTAAAGTTGAATAAGAAACTAAACTAAAAAGAGTAGGAATAGGGAGAAAATAATATATGAAGGATCTAGGGCATAGGTTCACCAGTAAATAATACTCCAGGGTAAATCAGGGTAATCAATCATTGACAAGGCATAGATAACATGATTAACAGGCTCTCGCAATTTACTAATCAACATAGATCTAACAGGCTCTCACAATTTACTAGATCTAAGTTCTTATTGAAAATAGCCTTTAATATCAAATTAACATCTGCTCGATTCATCAATTTAATATTGCTATACTTTTACAAGCCGCAATTGTAAAACATTAAAACAATTCAATAAGAAATTATCATGCAATACCAATAATCAATAATAGTCAATCATCAATGCATCAATTAACCAGATTGTAAAGGGCTCACGCTACTTATTACAATCACACAATTAATTTATCGGTATTAAATCTCATCTCTCGAATCTTGACTTAACCATTTATAAATTAACTTGCCTATTGAAACTAGACCTAAACATTAATTATCATCTCTCGATTCTTGAATCAATATTGTCAAACTCATGCATAAAAGATAGGTCTAATCTAGTCACAGAGCATTAATCCAATCAATAGGAAATTAATCTAGCATTGATAATCAACAACAATAAATTACCCCTTCATATTATTTATTAGATCCCCATAAACCCTAGAAATTAAACTACTCACACATAATAAAAACTAAACTAATCAAAGTAATAAAATAAATCATGATCAAAGGAATAAAATAAATAACTAGGATTAAGGGAAGAGAAATCGTTACCGAAATAAATCTGGAATTAATGAAAGAATTAAGAACAAAAGTTTAGAGAGAGATTAAGAGAGAGAAAAACTAAGTAGAGAGAGAAAGTCTAAGAGAAGAGATTAAGAGAAGAAGAAGAAGTTAGAAGATCCCCCAAATTAATCGTCCTAAAAACGTACTTAAACTAAAACAAAAACAACTCCTAATTAGAAACTAATTGCTCGACAAAAACACTTCTCCAGAAACACGCGCCCGATCGGGCTAGAGGCCGCCCGATCGGGCGCGCCTTTTTTCTCGCATGCTCTTCTCGCTGCATCGCCCGATCGTGCTAAGCCTCGCACGATCGGGAGCGCCTCGGCTTGCTGCGCATCCTGCCCTTGCACGCATCCGCCCGATCGGGCGTATGCTTGCCCGATCGGGTCCGGTCTTCTTCTCCAAGGCTTGGACTTCGATTGGGCTAGATTTCTCGGCCCAATCCATATTTCCTCTCGGGTCTCGAATACATGGTCCAATTGCCTCGTGATCCAAATAACCGAGCCCTTAATCACCGGCTAGATGACTCTAGCCGGCCTTGGGCTCCAAAAGTGGTCGCGTTCCTCCAATGCTCGTAGTTGCTTCATAAAAATCCCGGGAAAATGCTCCAAAGGTGCAATTCCCTGCAAAACTCAACCAAAACTACGAAAACACTATAAAACACATATTAGTAATAAAAGTGGCCCGAAAGAGCCAAAAATACTACTAATAATGACCACGGGACGGGGGTAAAACACTATATAAAACAGACATATCAATGGCCATCACCCGATTTGCTAATCCTTCTACCACATTCAAGAGCATGGCAACGACATCTTGCAATTTTCGAACGTCCTCTTTTAGACTTGACGAGTCTTCCCCTGTATTATCTAAGAAAAGACTTTCATCCTCCTCAATTATGGCCACTTCATCGAGAGAGGTCATATAAGTTGTCTCGATCATGGGTTCTCCTACAGGTGTGATAAGAAGTGATGGATCGAAGGATGCTTGGTCATCTTCGATGGCTAGAATCTCGGAATTTTCATTGTTATCGATCAGATCTTGAATAGCTTCTTTGAGTTTCCAACACTCCTCAGTGTCGTGACCCTTTCCTTGGTGATATTTGCAGTGCTTATTAGGGTCCCACTTAGGTGGCCTGGCTTCTGGAACCGGATCTTTGATGGGCCCTATAGGCATGACTAGTCCTTTGTGATGTAGCTTCTCGAAAGCTGTTTCATAACTCATGCCAAG
The DNA here is from genome assembly GCF_948465745.1 of Chenopodium album. Classification (NCBI taxonomy): domain Eukaryota; kingdom Viridiplantae; phylum Streptophyta; class Magnoliopsida; order Caryophyllales; family Amaranthaceae; genus Chenopodium; species Chenopodium album. The sequence continues at coordinate 66,113,767 of NC_137835.1, forward strand.
TGGGGTGAACACTCTTTTTGATCTTTGGATTCGTGGTTTAGAGGCGTTCGTAGCATGTAACTCATTAATGGGAGAGGAAGAAGAAGGATGGTCACTCTTCTTTCCTCTCGCACTATTATCTTTCAGAAGGTCATCTTCAATATCAATGCTTATATTATGGACAGCTTTGAAAGTATTTAAATTGTGTTGATATTTTAAGTGTTTTGAGTACTTCCCTTGGATATTCTTGATAAACATCCTCACAGATTCTTTTTCGGTAGGAGCCTTGACCATATTAGCGGAAGTTTCCCTCCATTTATTGAAGAAAGACGTGAACCCTTCGTTTTCTTTTTGTTTTAACATCTCAAGTTGTCTATGGTCTGTTTCGTCTTGGATGTTGCACTTATATCTATCTATGAAAGCGTTTGTTATCGACTCCCAAGAAGAGGTCTTTTCTTTCTCGAGAGAAAAGAACCATTTTTAACAAACGGTTTCGAGAGATAGTGGGAACAGAGAGGGGAAAACCTTCTTATCGATACCCTTAATGTTCATTATGGTTTCGAAAGCTCTTAGATGGAAATAAGGGTTATCTGTTGCCTTGAATTTAGGGATGTCAGTGGCGTTGAACTTATGCGGAAGAAGTTCCTTGTCCAGCGAGACCCCTTGTGAACTCATGCCCTGAAATTTATAGTCACTAGATAGCTTGCTTAGACTCTCTTGCATGAGGTCCATCTGTTGTTGCTTCACGGAATCATTGATCTTGAGTGTGAGTAGCTTCAGTGTCTCAGTCACGGTAACCAATTGGTTCCTAAGCTCATTGACTTCCTCTTGAGTTGCCATTATTTTTTTAGCCTTCCTCTTTTGACGAATCGGTTTATCAAAAAGTAATACTTGAACAAAGGTGTTGTCCTTGATTAATCGCCCTTCTCTCCTCGACCAAGTACTGTGGAAAAGGAATTTGGGGGTATTTATTGTTAATTATTTGACTCAAACTTTATTCAACATGCAATGGATGGAGGAAGTGAAGAAAGATTGGAATAAAATATGAAAGAAGATTTAGATGGAGGGATATGAAGAATTAGGAATAGAGTGTACCCCCAACTCAAATGACGGAAAAGACCGACTCATGCATGGACCTAAGATATGGTCATGGTGATGTGTACTCAAAGTGTGTGCTAATACTAGTGAGTGTAGGTGACATGTTAAGACTCGTGTCATGACCATGTGGCTAGACTATGTGACTAGACTCAAGCAAAGACTAAGTTAAGACTTCACGTATATGCATTAAACTGAACAGACTGTGGTATTTTAGTCATAACTTTTTATCTGTGACTCTGATTTGGATGAAACCAACGCCAAATTAAAGATACAACTCGGGGCTACATATCCATAGGTTGTACGACTCATAGTTCTTCCTATAACTCCGGATATGACCAAAACAAGTTGACGTTTGTGCAGTATATGGGAATAAAAATCCGGGTTGACTTAAAGGAACTATGACTCGATTTTATATTTATTTATTAGCTCAAATTAATTAATTAATTAATTAAACAAAGTCATTTAGTCATTAATTAGTTTATTTAGTCTTAACACAAGTCAAACAAACGGTTAAGAAAACATAGAATATATGCACAACAAATAATGCACAATTAGTCAAGTAGGCACAATATGATGCAATGAGTTCGCAACCTAACCATGGCTCTAGTTCTCTAAAGTTCGGGATATGGTTTAGTCAATAGAGGGTCCATGGTTAATTTTCTGGATGCACCGCGCGGAAGCCTAACCGTGAAGGGTTGGCGCGAGTGGATGGGACACCGCGAGCTTTAGAAAAAAAACTCGCTTCCATGGTTTGGTGAATTCAACATCTCGGATGTACCCTTTGTTGCACGGAGCGTTCAATTGGGTAGATGGAGCATCAATTCCCAGAGGGTTATGTCCATATGTAGAACACATATGGGTTTCAGAAAAGTGAGAAAAAATTCAATCAGGAAGTAGGATCGAGCAAACAATACGAAAAACCGGTCGAAATTAGAACGCATATTTCTGGCTCGGTATTGGGGGAAGTTGGCGCCAGCAATCAGAGACTGGCGCCAGCTTTTAACTGTAGCACCTGGCGCCAATACTGGCGTCTGGCGCTACGGTTAAAATGCTGGCGCCAATGCTCTGGCCCCTGACGCTACTTCCCACATGCCTCAGCAGCATTCTGTGCTCGATAAAATTTTCCAGTTTCGCGCGGTGCTATTTCGGTCCTAGTTGTGAAAGATATTTCTCAAATTTCCTACGTGTAAAATCCTATGTTTTTAACTCATTACGGATGGTCTTTCCAATGAGATCTTTTTTATGCATATGACAATAATGTTAATCAAAATTACGCACATGAAATACTTAGAACGTTTCGAGTCTCATCCACTTATTCTAAATCATTGCCGAAAAAAATTCAGGAATTAAAAAAGAAATCCTCCCCAGCGGAGTCGCCAAAAACTGTAGGGAATAATTTCAAACGTTAACCCCTAGCTTGAACCCCACTGTGATCATACACTAAAGTACGGTGGCGTCCAAAAGGGAAGAAGATAGAGCAAAAGAGTCGCCAACAAGTTTTAGGAACTTGTAAACCGTTCACGAGGTGAAGGTTACACCCCTTAACGATCCAAGAGATCGTCAACTCCATAAGGTCTAGAACCAAATAAGGGTTCGGGGATGAAGTTACAAATCCAACCTAAAAGAGATTGAACCTGCCCTAATAATAGGCCTCTACTTTATTCAGATCGTATTCATGTGCGCTTTTTAATTAACATGCAATCAATAAGTTTAGCCCTAAACCTGTTTATCTATGTTGGTTGAATTTAATGCACAAATAAATCTATTATTGGCGATCACTTGAAATTATAATCATATTAACCCTAAACAAGATTATTAATTAACTTATTAAGCGTGATTACAAGTACCAAATTCCCTTTAAACATGCATAAAGGCGTGATCAAGAAATAACAATAAAAATCAAGCAACATAATAATCAGAATAACAATCATAATAATAATAATAATAATAATAATAATAATAATAATAATAATAATAATAATAATAATAATAATAATAATAATAATAATAATAATAATAATAATAATAATAATAATAATAATAATAATAATAATAATAATAATAATATATTCATAATCATGTTAAAGCACAATAATAGCAAGATCCTAGGCATGATACTAACAAGATTAATAACAAACCCTAGCATGTCACTAAACATTAAAAATCAAATCCTTAACCCTAACATGATACTAACAATCATAAATATTAGGAAGAACATAGGAAGCATCGCAGGAATCATAATAAGCATATTTGATATTACTAGTTGAGCCATCGCGCACGATAGCCCAATAAACACGGAATGACTGTGATTAATGTTGTCGTTAAATAGATGGGTCGTACTAATCTAATTTAGCTACTGTATGTAAAGGGTGATACAATATTATTTGATTTTGTGTTAAAACCGGGTTTAGATGTAGCTAGGTATTCAATGAGAGGTCGTAAAATTTGTACTACGTAAATATTTGAATCTTATTATTGCCTAAGATTAGGAGATACAGATTTATCGTAGAGCGTCATAATTTCTTGATGTAAGGTCTAATTTTTGTTAAATATCAATCTTAATAATTTTTATGTATTGTTTTAAAGAAATATTATGTTATGTGACAAATCGTTGTCTAAAAATTAAAAAAAAAACGATATAAGAAAAGTTACGAAAAGCGACTTTCTAATAATTTGATGATGTCACGGCCCTAAGTCATAATTGTTAACTGTTACGAAATAATTGTTAACTGTCGATAATTTTGAGTCTAAGACTTAAAAGATTATAGCCCAATAACTAATGTTAATTGTCGATAATGAGGTAGCGTAAGTGAATAATACTAATTGTTGTTTTATCGTTAAGGAGTAGAAATAATTGTTATTGTTTTGTTAGGTTATAATTTGATATTTGATGGAAAATGTAAGAATAATAAAATGTTCTGTAAAGTATAAAGATGTTATTATTCATATTGTCTACAAGTATATTAATATTGTATACAATTACTCACCTTTATAAAAATTACTCACCCATAAAGTATTTGCTTACCTTTATTGAATTTATTAAATCCTAAAAATCATACAAAATTACCCACCTATAAATAGTTTTCTCACCCTCTAAATGTCATATACAATTACCTCACTTCAAAATAGTTTTCCACCTTTAAAATTCATATACGATTTACCTCCTAAATAAATTGTTTACCCATACAAAATTGCTCTTCTTTAAATAATTTGTTCACCTCTAAAGAATTTTACTCCTAGAAATCATATTCAAATTACATTACCCTAAAACAGTTTGTTCACCTCCGCATAGTTTGCTCATGCCTAAATAATTTGCTCACCCTTAAAAATTTGTACACATCATCGAAGGCTGCATCTCGTACCGCATATTCTTTGTTGAAATAAAAGCTACCTTTGATTAATTATAAAAAGTATTATCCTCCATTACACATCACAATTCATCTTGCTTAATTGGTTCTAATTTCAAATCCTGAGATCAAGCAATATTCATATGGTTGGTATCCTTCACTGGCTTCAAATCCTCCATAATATTGTTTTAGACTAACATGATCATCAACCTGCAGCATCAAATAAAATAAGCAAATAAACACTACCACTTTCCTGCCAAACATATTGAAAATTTTGAATTCAATGAAATAAACTCATTACCATATATGATTATATTTATTCATGGAGCTTGAGTATAAAATCTATAAATTTAATGAAAATAAACTCTTACTTAATGTCGTGACTTTGCATCAATCCAAAACATTAAAAAGCCACAACACTTACCGCAAAGAACTTTTTCATTTCTATGAGCTAAAGTAAATTTGAGATTTTCTTACAATTTTATAGAAATTAGATTTAGATTATGATGAATAAAGTAAACATGATCTATTTAAGCTAAAAAAGTTATATTAGTGAAGTGAAGCTCATTTTCTATTGGTACTGATAAAAAAATTAGCATAATATAACTCAGTTAGTATTATACGGGTTACTCGGTCAATGAACACCCAAAAAATGAAAACAAGCTTCTAATTATGAAACGGAAGAATATTATAAAAGAATAAAGTAAAACCTATCCCCAGTTTCCCTTATTGCTCTATTTCTCTCTCTTTCAATCCTTATTGCTCTCTCGTGGCCTTCTTTCTCACTCTCTTTTTCTCCCAACTCCTCTTTCTATCTTTCTATCTCTTCTTCCGGCTCCTCACTCCTGGGCCCTTTTTCTCACTCTATATCTCTCTCCTCACCTCTCTTTCTTTCTCTCTCTCCTAAGTCCTAAACCTTCTCTTCTCTTCTCTCGGTGTGCCCCCTCCTCTTCTCTCTTAGCCTGTCCTTTATTCCCTTTCTCCACCTCACCCTCTCCCTCGCTCCTCTTCCCCCCTCTCCCACTCCCCCTCCCTCCTTTCTATGACGATTCTACCACACGGTTGAATTTTTTGCTCTACATATATTTTCTAGTAAAATCCAAATTACAAACAAACAGAATATTTTTCTATAAAGTAGAACAATTGTTCACCTTTAAACACACACAATCAACCTCTTACTCCTCAATTTAGTCATCATATTAGCCTCTCAAACTTCCAAAACCCTATAAATAAAGCATGAAAAATTATCTTGACAATATTACCTTAAAGCAGTTGTAGTCTGTGGAAAAATATAACAATAGAACCATATAGATCAATACTCTTTTTCCTAAACTCTAAAATTTAAAGGCCTCAGGCTCTGATGTATGTAGTACCGAGAGCCAAAGATGTCACGACAGCTACCATCAGTATTATTAAAGTCAAATCTTGACAAGCCTCCCACATGTACCGCTAAACCAAGTAAGAAAAATAAGAGGATAGGTCAAGGTTTCTATAACATTAGCTCTAACTGGATTTGATACACATAGAAGATAGAGCTCGATAAGAACCGTTTGTTTTATGTTCTGGTTTCCATTTTTCAAAAAATTCATTTATTAGTCAATTGGTGTGGCAAGACCCTTTTCATTGTCCATAGCTATCATGGCAATGTCTGGAACAACTATTAATGCATATTAAAGTCAGCTAATCCACTAATTTGTCCATTACCCCCTTCTTGATTCCAATAGCTTATACAAAACCATTAACCATTAAGCTAAACACGTCAATTAATATAGCTTACTTTAATTACAAATTATACAAAGAAAATTAATAACACTTATTCAGCTAGAGCTAAGGGGGTAATGTTCTTATGGAGCCGAGATAATGAAAAATGATTAATTAAATATGTGCAGCCGTATCATTATATTATTCCCTTACCAAACACAGAATTCAAACACCCAAAAAACAAATGTAAAAGCCCAATAAACATATTTATACAGTAAATACAATAAAAAAAGGTATTACTCTAACATAAAATTCTGAAATTATATACCAATATATATTCTTGAGATTTCGGGTCCTCCGAATTTGAATCCTCGCCGGAAGGCGTGAGAATTGCCCCCTGACCAGCGTATGTTAATAGAATTCAATTAAAGGACTCATACAATTTTTGGTACTGTAACATCACTAATTACAAGTATTAGTTCAATATTCCAAAGAAGATAAATGGCATTCAAGAATAATATATTTCAGAAATTCCTACAAAAGTCAACAACAAAATTCAATCCATTTCATTTTCCCAAAAATTTAATTGAAAATACATACAAAAAACTTCTATTCATTTTTATATAATTAGTCAACTTACCATAAAAGAAATCTCATGCTATGTTTATCCCACAAAATCTCATTTCTCTTCCCACCCCCAGTAGCCCTATTCTCATAATATTCCTCACATAAATTCTACTTTTAGTACTCTCTCATGAAACTACCATATTGGAGTACTATATTTTTACTTCATGGGAAACAAATAATGTAATTCACTCTACATAACCAGATAAGATACTACATTCTCCTAAATTGCTATGATCACTTAACAAACCATGGTAGACACCTAAACCCCTTCCCTTTAATCAACATGATTGCAAAAATAAAACTTATATCATGTGGGAGAATGATCAATGTACATTTCACCAATACAGTTTTCACACAAATATCACTCGATTTTGCTTACGAAATTCTACCGCAAATATCCATGAGTTGAATTTCATTGATCTTAAGAACCAATATCACTCGATTTTGCTTATGTATCACTGTCTTCCACTTCCTAAATTCCTATTACTCTTGTTAGACCTAGAACCGATGCTAGCTTCTTGAAAATCAATACTCCCTCCCATCCCATAATTCTCGGACCTATTTGATCCGCTAGATTTTCAATAATAAAGAACAACGTCTTGCAATAAATATTCAGAATAATCACCTTGCAACAAACCCAGTTTCTATTACACTATCAAAAATTAACATCAATAATTATCATCAATAAGCTATCAAAAAGTTCAGATCAAACATTAAATCAAAGTTTCCAAAAAAAAAAAGAAAATGGATGAGAGAAATAGGAGAGAAAGTTAGATGATGAGATCTGAATTAGCTGCGGTGACCAGCCCACCTCCCCCACCCCGAGCCTACCTACTCGCTAACCCCCAAATCCTTGACCCTACTCTTCTCCACGATCCCACTACTCCTTAAATAATTTTTGTTCTTTTGTCTCTCCTTCCCCAAACACCACCACTGCTCCACCCCTCTCTCCATCACCACCACTACTACACCACTCCAGTCCCATCCCACCACCAGAACCGCCCCCTCCCCTTCCCGACTACCACTGCGGCGCTGCCAACCTCCCCCCCACCTAACAGGCCAAAACTCCCACACAACCCACCAACCAGTCTCGATTCCACCCCCACCCTTCTACATTCCCAATTCCACCAATTCCCAACCACCGCAGCCAATCCTCACCACCAAAAACTCCCACACACCCCACCAACGAGCCAGAATCCCCCACCTCGCCCAACCACAACTCTCTTCTCCCTCACAAACAGCAGCCACCAGCAACCCCCCACATCACCAATTCTTCAATTGCGCACCAAATCACAGCCAACGCCACCAATTACCGCCAATCCGCCACCCGCAATCATCAATTTGCCTCCGGTTTCAATATTTTCTCCTTCCGCGTTGATTTTATTGAGATTCGGGATTGATGATGATGGTGAGCATGACCTGCCGTTGGTTTTGTATCTTTGGAATAAATATTAAATAAATTTACCTCAGTATAAATATTAAATAAATTTACCTCAGTATAAATATTAAATAAATTTACCTTAAAAATTGAATTTGTATCTTCTCAAGATCATCTCAAAGTTCTTCATTTCCAGTGAGCTTCTCTCAGATTCAACCTTTACAATCCCCTGACCTACAGATGTTGGATCTGACTGAAAATTACTTAACCTTCCTCTGTAAAAGCAATAAGATGTTCTGTGAATATCAAAGTAAAATCAAACCAACAGGCCTAACTTCTACCACAGCATTATTCATGAGAAGAGGACCATAATTTAAAATTTATTCTTTTTTAACTTCTGTTTATAACTTGTGTTTCTTAATTACACTCAAACTTGTTTATAACTTGTGTTTCTTAATTACACTCAAACTTGTTATACAAGTTCCAAATTCAAGAAACACTCCAAATCCAAAACCCCAAATTTATACAGTTCATGACTTTCCTAAATCTTGCTATCTATGCCTCTAATGTATACCAAATTAACCAAAACCCTAAAGCACTTGTTTACCATCTACTCATACGGACTCGAAAATTGTCTATCATGAGGTATAAAATTTCATACTTTATGGGGCAAACAAATTTCAGCTAATAACCCTTGAAAGCTAAAACATATCAGAGATCAGAAAAATTTAGAAATTTACCCATAAGATAAACACGAAGACGACTGCTAAGCTCCACAAAAAGCTCAAACATCGGACCTAAATCACCGACACTGCCATGATGATAAAGCAAATTAGATGAGGCTTTAGAGTTTACATACACAGCTACAACTCGTTCCCCCTTTGAATTTTGAGCTTTAAAACATCAACGCCAGGAATTGACAATAATTTCTCGCCGCTAGAATTCTCATCAGAGATCACCGTGTATGACTTTAGAGCTGACAGAAAAAAAATGCAAATTTAGCAGCAATTGATGAATTCCCTCCCCTACCCCCGTTCTTTTTCTCTCTCATCAGATATTCCTGTTTCAAAAACCTTTCCCCCAAACATCTCTTCTTTTCTGAAAACCCAAAAAATTTCCAGCTTAAAATCGATAATCCGGAGAAATTCAAACTCAAAATCGACAACCTTGATAAAATTAAGCTATAATAAGACTCTGAGACCACCAAGACAAAATCCAAGTAAAAATCGGCAACCTAGAAAAATCTAAGCAAAAAATTCGATGACCGAATTACACAGACCAAAACTGAACTCAAAATCGATCACCCAATAAAAAAAAATAAGCTGAAACTTGAATACCTAAACAAAAATTTAAGGTCATAAATCATAATCAACAATCTAAAAAAATTAAAGTTCGTATAAAGATGACCCTTTAAAGCTAAATCAAACCATGTAAAAGTAGGGGCGGAAGCTAAAAATAACATAAATTCCAATATTTTGAGGTACCCTAATATAATATTCAATTTAACAATAACCACAACACTAAAATAAAAATCACAAATTATAGATCGTAAATAACTACTTTGTATATCAGTTATGTTGTCAGCAAATGAAGAAATTCTCAATTCAAGGTAAATCTAATTCAGTTACCAATCAGGCAATCAATATATAAAGATGACTAATCATTTACTTAAATCTATACTCACCTCAACATAGAGAACCCCAAATTTGAATTAAACAGAATCTTCAATATGGCTAAGAAAATAGATCTATGACATTAAAATCACAATAGCAAGATTACCCATAAACTAATTTAGGAAATTATGAATAGCATATCACAGTAATTGATTTCAATAGGAGTAGTATTTTTTTCGATCCCAATAATCTCTTTTTTAAGCCATGAAAAATAACCCAGTTCATCCCACACATATAACCCAACGAATCTCACATTATAAACCAAATTATAGGGAAAAAAAAGCAAAAAAATTGTACCTTAATTGAGTGAACTGAAGGCTACGATTCTCCATAAGCTTTTCCAATCCCCCCCTCTGATTTCAACACTGTTAATCTGACCTAACATCAGAGTAAAAAGAATCAAATAGCATTATTTTATGCAGAAAGATACAAGGATATAATTTTCTACCTTTAATTAAATGCATAAGGATCATCTCCATCAGCAAGCATATGGATTCAGAATTTCAGAGACCCTTCGGAAAATATTTCACCGATATTGATAGGCTGAGAGTAACCCACTGCCCTAACTCTCTGCATTGTGAGACTATGTCATCAATTATTTTGTCCTCTAATTTATTGGTGACTTACAAAAGCAGCAACCAATCATATTAAAAAAAACAGTCCAAACCATGAGTAGAAAAAGCAATCAACAATGTAGGAAAATTTAAGCAAGATAAAAGAACTCATCTCTAATTATTCCGATAAAACTCAGCATATATGGCACAGCCTACAAAAACAGAACAAGTGCAAATGATAGCTTTCATTACAGGATAAAATGTAATCAGATTAAATTATCAGTGGTAATCAAAGCATGTATGCCATCATTTGTGTTTCTACTTATACAATCCAAAAATGTTTACTTAGCTTCTATGTTAAGTGATGGGTTACCCGAAAGGGGAAAACCCCACATGGTGAGATCCGAGATTTTTTTTTTAATGCTTCTAAATTCTATCAATTTGGTATTAAAATGCGGATTGCAATTTTTTGAACTTAAGCAACAGCAGATATATTTCCTTCAAAATTCTTAGGTTCATAGTTAACACACATTTACACATAGATTACCTATATTATAGAACGGTGACACTATGATGCAATACATTTATGGAAGATATACAGCTCGCTCATAGCTCATTCTCTCCCTACTTAACAGCCATATCAAAAACAGTATGACCAACACATCAACAACTCTTTCTAAATAATCCTATTAGCAACTAAAACCCCCTTTTGAGCCAGGCCAAAAACATTATGACGAACACATTAACAACACTTTATAAAATTATCATTTAATTTACAGCATGAAACATGAACGCTCCTTAAATGTAATTAAATTAAATAAAAGGGGGAGAAAACAATTACTTGAGAAAATCGTCATTGTATCGATCTTCGCCATCTTCCTCATCAACTTCATCCCTAATGACCTGGGGATCGACGATAGCTTCCTCAGGTCGAACAAATGAAGCATATTTCTCCAATTTGGCATAAAAATATCGAACTCCACATGTAGATCCTTCAGCTCCTTTACAACCCAAAAAAATCAAAGAGAAACATCAGCTCATATAAATGTAAGCTAACAACATATAAAATCCAAAAAAAAGAAATACCCATTTTTTATCTTGCTTCTTCGTTGTTGTTGCTCGGCGGAATTATAGATTGATAATATAATCTCTTTAAATTAAATCTTCAATTGAAAGTTCTAATTACAAATTAAACCCAATCCCCAAATTCATTGATTTTCTGAAATTTGGTTTGGTATTGAAGAATTTGAGGGGGATTAAGATGAAGGTGAAATCATGGAATGGTGAAATAGAGGAGAGAGACAAGTAAAGATTGAGTGTTGACTGATGACTGTTGTGGGAATTTGGAAATGGAAATGAAGTCAAAGAGATGAATGGCTATGAGGGAATTCGGGAGAGGTAGAGGAAAAGAAATTGGACCAAAGGACAAAGACAGCAAGGGCATTTTTGTTAAAGAATAAACAATAGAGGGGTATTTTCGGGAGCACACTGTAGATTTCAAATAGTAACACAACTTCTGGTTTTTAAAAGGGTAGAGATAACCTTTTCCCTAAACATGATACTAGGAATATCATAATAACAATATAAACATGATTTCTACATCATAACATCAATAAATCATTTAAAGCACTTACTTTGATGCCTTGTACCTCTTTCTAATAACAAAATACACACGTTAGTAACTTCAAGGAAAATAATAAAAAAAACAATTAAATTAAATAATTGAAAGAGAGATTTGGGACCAAACCCTCATAAATTAAACCTTTCACGTCTAGGGCGAAGGCAACTTCGAATATGGCTAGGTGTTTCTAGATCTTGCGATTGCGGAATTTTGTATGTGAAAAGCAAAGTTTAGAAAAAGAGAAAGATGAAGAGATGAATGAATTAAGAGAATTAGAGAATTAATGATTGCGAATGAAAACTGATTGTTCATGAGAATTCGTGAGAATTGGTGAATGAAAACGGAGTTTTTAATACATTATTTATAGAGAAAATCAGCCAAAAAGATAAAATATCAAAACAGAGCACTTGGCACGCGAAAAACGAGGTTGGCGCACGCAAAACAGAGCTGGCGCCAGAACCAGCTAATTGGCGCCAGGCGCCAATGGCTAGCACCAGGCGCCAATGGCTGGCGCCAGGCCTGGTTCCAGGCGCCAATGCCTGGAATCAGGCGCCAGGCCTATTTTGGACGCGTTTTCGAAAATCAGATAAGTTTGCCGTACTGGAGGATAAAATCGTATCTTTTACTCGAAAATGCTTTTTGATTTTAATTAAAACTCTGAAAAGTCAACAAAAGTCAATTTATCAATGCTAATTGAATTAGGAATGAAAAGAACCTTCTAGAAGAATCTAGAAGACTAAAACCATTCCTAATTGCATTAGGAATGATAAATCATATTAAGCCCTCCCCTAGATTATTGGGACATACATAAGGCTCAAACCGGGCCCAGTTTAGTAAATTGGCCATAACTTCCTCAATATTCATCGGAATTGGGCTTATAATATATCGTTGGAAAGCTCTTTGCAAGCCCCATCCAACTACACTACTATTGGACCCATATCATGGACCAGCAAAACTGGATTGGCTATTTTCTTAAAATAAGTTTTCAAAAACAGAGAGAAGAGAAAAGAAATTAAAAATATCCGCAACACTAAACTTTCCACACTTTCGCTTCATTCGATTATGATTCGACGCGAAAGGTACTGATCACCGGGTTTGGTTTTGGGGAGACACAAATGGGTGTCTACACTAAGAGTGCCATAAATGGCACGCATCATAAGTTTTGCAAACTATTATTGAAGAGGGTAATCGAGCTCAATGTTCAGAAGCTGATGTAGCTTTTGATACATTAATGTCTTATGAGTTTGTGTTTCTCTTAAATCTAATGAAGAAATTATTGACACTAAGCGATAAACTTTGTCAAGCATTGCAACGTCATACTCAAGATATTGTGAATGACATGGATATTATTTCAACGACAAAGGAATTGATCTAAAATTTTAGAGACAATGGATGGAATGATTTACTTCTTGAAGTTGCATCTTTTTGTGAGAAAAATGGTGTTGAAATCCCTGATATGACATCTCCTTACACTACTGGTAAAGGACGATCTCGTCTTCCGATTAACATAATAATGGAGCATCATTATCGAGTTGATTTGTTTATAGCCGCAACTGATTCACAACTACTACGTGAAATTAATAATAAATTTGATGAACAGATGCTTGATCTTCTTTTGCTAAGTTTGACATTGGATCCTAAAGACTCATATTAGTCCTTTAATTTGATGTCGATAAGATATGCCTCCTTGTCAGAAAACATTACCCTGAGGACTTCTCTAATCAAGAGAAATGTCGACAATCTTCCGAGTTGGAACATTTTTACTTGGATGTTTAGAGTAACCACTACTACAAAAACACCCTACGGAGTCGCTCTTTTGGAGTCACCTCAAATTAATAGGTGACGCGTGAGGTTTAAGAGTCGCCTCTTACAAATCATGTGACACATAAAGCTTGATAAAAGACATCTAAAAATAAATTGAAGGGCATAAGCGTCACCTATGGTATAATAGGCGACACGTAAACTATACATGTCCTATCTTTCATTATGTGTGACTCATAAAGTATTACTTTACGAGTCGCCTCTAGTCCTGCAATATTACATGCGACACCTTTGCCAAGTTAATGAACAAATCAAACAAAACCCTAGAATCCCCAATCATTCATTCAATCCCTTGGTAATTTTTTGTTCATTCCCCAATTCCTCGCCTCCCTCATTAATTCCCTTACTCTCTTTCTTCCCTCCTCTCATCACCTCTCACCGACAATGACTACGAGTCTACGACTATGCCGATCAATTTCTCATCACCTGTTTGTTCCTTCCTCTCGACACCTCTAAACAACTACGACTATGCCGATCAATTTCTCAGATCTTTCATTCCTCTTTCTCACCTTAAAAGATCAACAAAAGAGGATAGAGAAAATCCCTTACAAATTTCGCATTTTCTCTCTATAATTCATTTTCACTTTCTCTCTCCTCTCCGACGACGGCGATAGTGACAACTTTCTTCAATTTTCTGGTGATTTTCCCTTTTTATGGTATTAATTTGTCAATTTCTAGGTTTTTTTTTTTGTGATTTTTTCCGATTTTTTGGTTGAATTTGTAGATTACATTGTGATTTATTTTTTTGATGAGGTTAGTTTTTAATTGGTTTGTTTGATTTTTGAATTTTGGTTTTGTTAATGGTGTTTATGATGAACAAAAATATATGAATTTTGTTTTTTTTTTTGTGATTTTGGTGAAAATTTAGATTACTTGAGTATGAGCTGTGGTCGTTAGTGTGCTTATTGGCTTTTTGTATACCAATTTAGGTATATACACCGTGGTGGCTCTTGTAGCTGAGTAATGGATTTGGTGGCTAGAGATAGGGTATTCATTTTTTGCCACCTTCTTGTACATGTCAGTGACATAACCACTCGTTCATCTGGCCCTATACGTTCATGTAAAAACCTATCCAACTCGTTCATCACATACCCACTTGTCCCCTCTAATTTTTTTGCCACTTCTCTAAGGTTTTTCATGTAATCATCACCCCCTTCTATACCAAAGGCACTATCATCATCAACATCAAAATCAACATCAACATCTATTGGCATTGAATCTCCTTGTTGGCTACTTTGAGAAATAGAAGAAGTGTACATGTTTCTATATTCATCAAATAAAGTGTAAGTGAAATCCTTCACCTCATTGGCAAGCTTCGAACCCTTTTCTTTTCCATGCATATCAATTAGAGACAATTCAACAAGTATGAACTTGCAATGAGGGTCAAGAATAGAAGTAACATAAATAAGCTTGTTCATTTTATTCACATTCCCCCAATACTTATCAAACTTTTGTTTCATTGTAATAGCCATAGCTTGAAAGTTCAAATCCCCACTTTTCTCCCACTTATTCAACATATTATACATGGAAGCAATCTCACTCAAACCTCTATTACTTGTCACATAATGAGAGCCAGAGATACGTTTAGTCAAAACATAGAACCCCTTCAAAAACAAAGTCAATCTTTGTACTTTTTTCCAATCTTCTTCTTCGGGAGGTCTTTCATTATCATTCAAATCCTCTCCATCGGGAAGAGATAACCCACTAAAAACACGCTAAAATTTCAAAGTCGTGTCCAACATTGTGAATGTAGAATTCCAACGAGTGGGGACATCAAAAGACAAGGAAGCTTTGGAATCTATATTTGCTTTTTGCACAAGATCTTTGAACCTAGATATTCTAGCAGGAGAATTCTTCACATGTTTCACGACATTTCTAACTCTATCAATGCACACACCGTGTTGTTTGATTCCATCCCACACAATTAGATTAATGATATGAGCCATGCATCTAACATAAAGATTTGTTCCATCATTAATACATCCGGTTCTTCTAACCATTCTACTTAAGTGCATACAAGCAACATCATTTGAAGAGGCATTATCAACAGTGACAGTAAAAAGCTTATCCTCAATACCCCAATGCTCTAAACATGCTTCGACGACTTTTCCAATAGCCTCTCCTTTGTGACTAGATATTGGACAAAAATTGATTATCTTTTTATGCAATTTCCACTCACTATCAATAAAATGAGCCGTAAGACACATATAATTGATTCGTTGTATTGAGGTCCAAGTATCAGTGGTTACAGAAATTCTTTGACAAGCTTTAAACATTTCTCTTAATCTTTCTTTCTCACTATAGTAGAGCTTTACACAATCACGAGCAATGGTCACACGAGAGGGAATAGTGAATTGTGGACATGCAACTTGCATTAAGTGCTTAAAACCCGGCTTCTCTACATGTTTAAAAGGTAACTCATCAACAATTATCATGTAGATCAATGCTTCCCTAATCTCTTTTAAGTTAACATTCCCACGCTTTGATTTGCCACTATCATTTTCTTTATCAGAAAACAACTCAGTTTGTTTATCTTTGCCCTTATTTACATTGGCAGGATTGGTAAGACATGATTCTGCATGTTTTTTAATATTTTTTGAACCATTAAGGTTTCCATCAGCAACATAGGTTTTGTCACAGTACTTACATTCAGCTCGTAGTCTCCCGCCTTCAACATACTCAATGAAGTCTCCCCAATAAGGTTTCGTCCTCTTACTCTTTCTATTAAGTAGATATTTCCGCCCTACCTTCAACTTCTTACCCGGAGGCAAAATAGCATACAATTCTTCTACATCCACTTCACTAAGTGATAGTGCTGTATCTTGAGAATAAGCGGGCGTTCGTTTGGATTGGGAGCTCTCTGCCTACATTTAAAAGAGATGAAACAATTAATATCCTTCCATATATACTATGCAAATTGAGAATAAGACAGAACTATAATAGGCCATTCATGTATTCTAGCAGTCTAGCACTCTAGCAGACAATTGTAAATAATCAAGCAGTCTAGCAGACAATTGTAAATAACAGAACTATAATCAAGCAGTAGCAGTCTAGCAGAATAACCAACATAATGTTAAAGGGGGAAGTTCATTAGTTGGTACATAATTTTGATCTGGGTATAAATTCATTAGTGTGAATTGTAATGTATACATTAGTGTGAATTGTAATGTATACATTCCAGAAACATTATTCAAAGAAAAAGATATTTGAAATCTTGTCTCCTATATATAAATTGCTTAAATCCCACTTCATTTTTTTCCTCAGAATTTCCCACGAATTAAATTGGAGCATACAGTGAGATAGAAATGAAGATCATGATCTACTAATAACCCAATCCCACATTGAAATTACAGTCAAATGAGCAAATAACTTCACAATTACAATGTGGCGAATTGAATAGAGTGTGTTAATTCGCAAAGTAATAGACAATGTGGCGATTTACCAAATTATTTCAAAGCTTAGTAGAAAATGTGGTAATTTCGTCGAACAAGTGGTGGACATTGAAAAAACAAAAACCCATAATCAAAGTAATTGAAAAATCATAAATTTAGAGATTCAAAGAAACCCTAACATCCATACAAATGCACTCAAAATATGTAAATAATCATCAACAATTCAAAAAAATCAACATGCAAATATCAACCAAATAAATAACCATCAATAATTGAGAAAAAAATACACTAACCATGAATGAGGAGTCGCTGACTTGCTGGTGAGAGAGAATCGCCGCCGCATAGAGAGAGTCGCCGCCGGTGAGAGAGAGAGAGTCGAACTTAGGGTTGTTTAGGTGAGAGGATTGAACTGAACGAGTGAACGTTGTTGAATGGTGAATGAGAGTAATTGTTTCCTGATTATACAAAAAAATAAATAAATAAAATAAAATTCTACGGTCTGGACCGGGAAAAACCGGTTAAAACCCGGACCGGATCGAAAACCGGATGGGACCATTTTATAGGCCCAGAATCAGACCTGAGCATTCTGGTCCAGGTCCGGTCCGGACAGTTTATGTACACCCCTACTTGTCACTATATATTGTTTTATGTGATTGCAATTGATTTTTATATAATTGCAATATTGAATGGCGAAGTGACAGTAAGGAGGAGTTTAGTAGTTTGTATTTATGCCTGTTCAAGTTAGGATCGTTAATCTCAAAGTTTCTTGTTGTATGAGGAATTTGAGTCCTTCTGGTAGACTTTTTGTTCTCTCTAAAATTAGCCTTAATTATGTGTTTTTGGTGCTAGCCATTGTTTATTAAAGAATAATTGTGAAATGGGTGTGTTTGCTTTTAATCTTTGATGGATATAATATTGCAAAGATGGTATCCTTGAAGGGAATGGTTTGATGTCGATCCTTGAACCTATTTTTGTTAAATTGTGTATCATATACTATGACTTCTAACTTATTTCATTCTTGGATTTTGACCATGTCGTTCAGAAAAAGTTTGAGGGTCAAATGGTATCTATGTTTATGTTGATATTTCTAATGTTAGTTTTATAGAATTTTTGTCATAGAAGTTTGCAAAAGTCGATTAGCTCAAATGGTAGAGCAATGAGCTATTGCACATAGATGTGGGTTTAAGTCCTACATAGGTTGTAGTTATAGTAGCAAGTGTAAATTTAATAAGGAAAAAGAAAAAGAAAATTGTATTTTGGCATCGCTATTGAAGAATTATACTTTTCATGAAATTACTTTACGCGTCGCCTCATAAAAAGCAGACGACTCATAAAATACACCTAACGCGTCGCCTATAATGAAAAAGGCGACTCATAAATCAACCTAACACTTCACCTGTAATGAAAAAGGCGACTCATAAACCAACCTAACGCGTCACCTATAATGAAAAAAGGCGACTTATAAACCAACCTAATGTGTTACCTGTAATGAAAAAGGCGATTCATAAACCGACCTAACGTGTCACGTTATAGGCGATGCGTAAAGGGGTACCTATTGTGTCGGTGCCTGTAGTGTCGCCCTTGAAGCGATGTGTAAGATGGTTTAAAGGTGACTCGATAGGGGTTTTTTGTAGTAGTGAACCGAAGCTATAAAATGTGTCCACCGTAACACAACTCATCAAGGTATTGGCAGACACAGAAAAAGCTACTACATCATATCCTCTTGTTGATAGGTTGATCCGTGTTATTCTAACTCTCTCAGTCTCAACGACGACATGTGAACGTGCATTTTCTGCAATGAGCATTGTCAAAACTACTCTTTGAAATTGGATGGAGGATGATTTTCTTAGTGACATTTTAGTAGTAGTGTAGATTGATGATTTCGCTAGTTTGAAAGTTCGTAGGGTACAATTAAAATTGAATTATTTTTAATGTTACTTAGGGCCTGTTCACATTTACTGAACTGAGATGAACTGAACTGAACTGATTGGAGCTGAACTGAACAGAACTAAGCTGAAATGAATATTTTATGAGAGAAGGAAATTAGGAGCTGAAGTGAAGTGAACTGAATTGATTGGAGCAGAACTAAACTGAACTGAATTGAATTGAAATTAAGCTGAAGTTTGTTCTCATTGACTGAACTCAGCTGAATTAAACTGAACTGACTTATTAGAGCTAAACTGAACTAAAATGAATATTTTATAAGAGAAGGAAATTAGGAGCTGAACTGAACTGAAAATAATCGTATGGGAGCAGGCCTTAAGTGGAATCAGAATATTGGTTTTTGAAGTATATTTTGAATTTGAATATATATTTTTGGTTTTAAATTTGTTTTGGTCGGTTGGCCCATGTGGATTTAAAATCCTGGCTACGCCCCTGATTATGGAAGATTAGTGTCAAAGGTGTTTTTTTTTAATTGAAGAATAATCAAAATGCCGTTTTAATTTTCAAAAACCGGACAAAGTTTGTATTTTTCCAAAAAAAATTTATAACCAATATTTCAACTTGTTAAGAAATTTTCTTCACAAAAAAAAAAAAAAGGTCAAGAAATTTTTATAAGATTTTTATGAAAAAAAAAATTTCAACCCCTATTAAAGATTTTTTTAACAAATCTAATATATGTAGAGTCATTTTTGCAACACTTAACCGCATCACTCCAAAACCCCAATCAGACAATTTGGTGCAATTTTTTTTTTTTCTTTTCTTTTTTTAGAAAATAACTACATATCTTTTCATTTTCTTTTTCTTTTTTTTTGGTTGTCGATAACTTCCACTTTCACTTTTACTATTTTACAATATAATATACATCTCCATATATAATTACACATTTTTTTAACAACATTCAACTACAACCATATTTATTATGTTTTTTCATCTTATAAAAAAGTTAATATATAAACTACCCACTTTTCTTTTTAATTTTTGAGGGAACTACCCACTTTACTTAATATTACAAACAATAAACACTAATTTTTTATAACACAATATTGGAAGAAATTTATATTATAATTGCACGTTTCATTTTTTAATGTATTATCCCAACTCTTGAAAACTTCAATCTTAAATTTATAGGCATTTTATTTATTTTGAAAATAATATAGCCCCCATAAGTTCTCTAACTTTTAGCTGACCACTTTATGAAATTACTCAGTTAGTGTTATAATGGTTACTCCGTTATGGATATAGAGCTTACTTAGTTAATAATATAGAGGTTATGCTGTTTTCAGGGTTACACAAAACGTATAATAAGGGTTTACCGTTTTAATATAATACAGGTTATTCCATTTTTCTACCAGTAACCCTACGGTGTTGTTGCGCACAGAAAACTAACACACTACCATAAGTTCCACAATTTTCCTTTGAAAAAAACTTCCTACACTGTATTTATTTTAATATCTTACTATGTGTTATATATCCGGTGCATTTTGCACGGGTACACTCTAGTCTATATCTATATTATAATTTAAAAGATGTTTTCCCAACTTTTAACCACATCACTTCAAACTATAAATCCTCAAATTCTGTTAACTTTACTTTAAAAAATAAAAATAAAATAAAATCCATCATACCTTCCTACTACCTCCGTTTCTTTTTAGTTGACACGTTTTGACTTTAGCACTATTCATTCACCTCCCTTTGACCGTATTTTGTGCTTTATATGTAATGAAAAATATAGTCATATGGGATCTTCTTAGATTCGTTATGTTATATACTTTCAAAATATCGATTATCGATAATTAAAGATATTAATGATTGAATAAGTGTATTCGCAAATATGACTAAAAAAACATGTCAACTAAAAAGAAACGGATGAAGTATTTTATAACTTCCACTATTATATTTACAAAAATAAATTAAAAATATTATAGTAATAAAAAAATAATAAAACATACTATTAATATATTCCGCACCCTAGGGCCTGTTCCGATTGACTGAACTCAGCTGAACTGAACTGAACTGAACTAAAATGAACTGAACTGAACTGAACTTATTAATTAGTGATTTTTAACTACGAATTAGTGATCTTTGATTTTTTATTGATTATTTATTACTATACATATGTGTATATACAAATGTACATTTTATTATTAATAATATTATTATTATTAATTATTGATGATGATTATTATTATTATTATTATTTATTGATTATTATTATTATTATTTATTGATTATTATTATTATTAGTATTATTATTTCAATTATTATTGTTATTATTATTATTATTATTTATTATTTATTACTTATTGATTATTGTTATTATTATTATTATTATTATTGTTGTTGTTGTTGTTGTTGTTGTTGTTGTTGTCGTTGTAATAAGAGCTTAAAAGAATGAAATTTGGCTTTATATCATTAGCAATATCATTAGACGTAAATTAAGAGCTGAAGTAAACTGAACTGAATTGAGCTGAACTGAATTTTAACGGAACATAACAGACCCCTAATTTTCCTAATTTAAAAGTCGGTAAAAAAAAAAAAACAAAAGGGGCTAATTTCCTTCCGCCGACCTAAGAAAATATAAAAGGGCATCCGTCTAGACATTACTCTCGAATATTCGTTAATTTGCTGGGTTAAGTAGCGACGTAGCGTCGACTACTTTTGTTCTTCTCTTTCCTCCTCACTTTCTCTCTCCTCATCTTATCGTCGACGATTTCCGAGATTTCCGTTTTTGTGGCCCTGCGATTTCATCCGATAATCTCTTTCATCATTGTTTGGTAAGATCTTCGGTTACCTTTGATTTCTGACTTTTAATTCTTGTTCAAATTGAGGAAAATCGCTGCGATTTTCTAGGGTTTTGCCTTCGATTTTTTGTAATATTGATTCCTCCCAGATCTGGGAATTCTAAGGCTACATACCCGTTGTTCTTCATCAATTTCATTGTGATATCATTGATTTTGGATTTTTGAATTGTCTGTAATTGAACGATCTCGTTGTTTAGGGTTTAAAAAAAAAATTCATAGTTTTGAGAATTAGGGTTAGGGATTCTAATCCTTAAATTGTTTTTTCTTTTTCTCGTTAATTGAGGGAATTTTTGTGTGTGTGCTGATATTATGGCGGCTGGTAAAATCAATGTGTCAAGGAGTGTAGATCTTTCTCATGTTTCAAGAAAAGCTTCTGGGATTCGTGCTAATGGTGTTTTTGATTTTGGAGATAAGATTAGGTCTAATTCTGAAGTTTATGGAGATTTGGAATATGTGGGTGGAAAGAGGGGTGTTTTTGAAGAAGATAGTATGGAATTTGATGATGGGATTGTGCTTTCGCCTCTGCAGAAGAGGAGGAAGTGCTCTCCTGTTATGAACCTTGATGATGATCAGGAGCCAGGGCAGCTTGACGAAGAGGATTTCTCTCGGGCGCCTAATATTATGATGTCTCGTTGGGCGAACGATGATGACCTTGAGGAGTGCAGTAGGGATGAGAAGGGTAAAGGGGACGAGTCGAAGGGAAGAAGGTCGAGTCCTGAGAGTGGGGTTACACAAAAGGAGAGTTCTGATTATTCTGGAGGTCGGTCTTCTGGGTCTGATGGAGGATGTGTGCGGAGATACTATAGTGAGGGTGAATGTTCGGAAAGCGAATTGGAGGGTGATGAATTGATGGAGATTGATGTCAGTGATGATGAGGACATTGAGGCTGGAGTTGCAGGGCAAGGAAGGAGAAATATGCTGCAAGGTTGTAGAACGGTGTTTGATTACGAAAAACTTGGTAAAATTAGTGAGGGTAGTTATGGTATTGTATACAAAGCAAAGGACAAGGAGAGTGGTGAGATGGTTGCCTTAAAGAAGATGAAGTTGGGAAATCAAAGAGAGGGTTTCCCAGTGGTTTTTTTGAGGGAAATTAATACTCTTATGTCCTTGAACCACCCTTCAATTGTAAATGTGCGAGAGGTAGTGGTGGATGAAAGCGCCGAGGGATTTGATAACATTTATATGGTGATGGACTATGTGGAGCATGATCTTAAGGCGCTGATGCAAGCCAGGAAGCAGCATTTTAGGCAGAGTGAAGTGAAGTGCTTGATGCTTCAACTTTTGGAGGGTGTTAGTTATCTTCATGATAATTGGGTTCTTCACAGAGATTTGAAGACATCAAATCTCTTGTTGAATAATTCGGGTGAGCTGAAAATATGTGATTTTGGAATGGCACGCCAGTATGGTAGCCCGTTGAAGCCTTATACTTCATTGGTGGTTACTCTTTGGTACAGGTAGAGTTTCTACTCTTTGTTTTTCCTCTTCTGAAATAACGATCATATTCTGTTTGGTACTTTAATTTAGCTTGCTAACTGTAATTGATGGTGTTCTGTTGTGTTTGCAGGGCTCCTGAACTTCTTCTTGGAGCCAAGGAGTACTCTACAGCGGTGGATTTGTGGTCAGTGGGTTGCATAATGGCTGAACTATTGACCAATAAACCATTATTTGATGGAAAAACTGAGTTAGAGCAGCTTGACAAGGTAGACATGTGTTCCTTTTATTTTGCCTTCTTTCAATATGCAGTTTTCTCTTTTGTCTTATCTTTTGAATGCTTGATTATTTAATTTGTTGATGACTATATTGCAGATATTCAGAACCCTGGGCACGCCTAATGACAAGATTTGGCCGAAGTATTCGCAATTGCCTGGGATCAAAGCTAACTTTGTTCAACAACCGTGAGTATATGCTGTCTTACTGTTTCATTTGCTGTACTCTCATGGTTTACTATCCTTGTTTAGGATGTTGCTCCTAAGTCCTAACTATGTTATCATTATTCTGGTTTCAGGTATAATCAATTGCATAAGAAGTTCCCTCGTGCTTCTTTTACAGGCTCTCCAGCACTTTCTGATTCAGGGCTTGACTTGCTGAGCCGGTTATTGACCTATGACCCTGAAATGGTATGTCTGCTTTCAAAATACTCACAGGATGCTCTAGTTTTATTTATATGTTCTTGTTTTGGGATTTTAAATTGTTCTTATTTGAGTTCTGTTCCTTTTTGTTTTTGCAGAGGATAACAGCAAAAGAGGCCCTCAGCCATCCCTGGTTCCAAGAGGTTCCTCTTCCAAACTCGAAAGAGTTCATGCCTACTTTCCCAGCAGACAAGGTAGTTTTGGCAAGATGAGGCTTGATGCTTGACATTGTCTTATCATTGATCGTAATGGGTTCTCTTATCATGTCTCTGTGGACTTCACCTGGCAGTATTAGGCATCTATGGCTGGTTATTTGAGGCTGGTTGAATGGCTATCTATTGGCAGGGGGTGGCAGCTTGGGTTGGACAGATTTGGAACATGCAGTGAATGGGAAGTGAAATTTGCATTAATTGTTTCTGGGATCTATTACTTCCTGTGTCTCTGTTGTGCTTTTACAGATACAGTCAGGCACATTGTGGTGGGGTTTGCAGCAATGGTTGGCTATGATGTGCTGCTTTGATGATGAATTGGTGGTTTCGCATATGAATACAGGAAGTAGCAGAATTTTTTTTGACTGATATTACCTTCCTGAATAGGATTTACTACCATTGTGTCATGTGCTCTTACAGATCTGAGCCCGTTTTGGAGGTTGGACTTAAGTAGCCAATGTGATGGAGCAAACTTTGTAATTGAAAAGGAGCTGCATGTCTGAATTTGAAAGTAAAAAAAATGTTTCAGGCACCTGCATTAACATGTAAGGTGTGAAGTAGCAATTCATTTCAATGATCATATTTTGCCCCCCTTTCAATAGTTCCTTAGTCATGATTGTTTTGAACTTTCTTTAATCATTTTTGCTTTTATCTCATACACTAATTGGTGGAGATTTGAGGAAACTCTTGTAAATAAACCAGTATTTTTATGTACAGTCTTCCTTAATTATATACACTGCCTTTGGAGTACCATAAAAATTATATATGATCTTTCTGTCATCTTGACCTGTTCTTAATGATCTACATGCACTTATTTTTGCAAGAATTGCTGCATAAAAGGGGCACTGGAAACTGTTAACCTCATGCCTCAAATAAAGGAGATACTTTTCAAGCTTTTCAGGTATTTACTTGATAATGGATTGCAGATGTGGCAGTGCAATGCTTGAAGTTGCTTTGTGAAACTGTTGTGCTGGTTTATTGTTTATGTTTCTGGTTCATCTTTGCTTACATCCTCTTCCAAGTTCTAAGCGCATGTAAATGTTTAAGCCCTTTTAGGGTGTCTAAACTTGAGCAGCATTGATGTTAACTAATCCTAATGTTTTTTTTTTTTTTTTTTTTTTATTAAAGATTTTGTATTTTCTGTACATAAGCTTTCTTTTGCATTAGCTTTCATCAAATTTGTTGCTGACTACTGCTTCCTAGATCATTAGCACTTCATACGATTAGGTCCTACATGTCAGAAGGTGTTTGACATGATACATTGCAATGTAATAATTTAAAACCGTGTGCTACAAAAAGTACAGGCTCCATCCATTAGCTGGCTATCTGTAATTTATAGATTATTATTTGGTTCTTGAACTTGTTATTTGATTTATTATTAGAGAAATGTTGTATAGCAGGCTGATGTTTGTGGCAACTTGTTATGTCATTAAATAATCCTTTTTTGCCTTATATGGTCTTTTCTCCTTTGTGTTTGATCGAAGCAGAAGAGTTGATATTGAATTGGCAATTCTTCACTCTAGGTTCGTAGTCATCTCCAGGTAACTGTCTGCTGTTCACTTTAGGTTCGTACTCTTAGCATTCTGCAGTTCAGCATTAATCTTTGGAGTTGTGCTGGTATGTTAACTGCATGGTCTTCTGCTCTTAGCTGGCATTCCTTGCATGAATTTGATTATAAAATTCCTGTTTCCCCTGGATGTGTGAGCTTCAAAAAGAGATGGACAAATACAGGATCAGCTGGAGCTTTGTACTCCGTACTTCATTTATGGTAAACTGAGGAAGTACTGTATCTATGTTTAACTTGCGATTATTTATTTAGATTTAGTGGTTTTGCCTTCTTCTTTTCTTGTTTTTTTTTGGTTGATAACATCGTAGAGGTCACGATCAAGATTCGGAAGTTTGGACCGCAACACTTGAACAACTTGTTACATCAAGGAGACTCCTGTAATGCTTTACCAGTACAAACGGTAACTTCTTTACATTATAAAAGGTTAGGCCAGCCTCTTCTCCAGGGTGATACATGTCTTTCTTCTAGCTGTTGAATCATAAAGCACAGCATTCTGAAGTTGTTAGTATGTGTATAGCTTTAGAAGCAAATAAATCAAAGAGTGTAATTTTTCTGTGAATTGCACCTGGGTCACTGAATTGGTATATTTGTAATTGTTGAAGAGTTAATATTTGTCGTATCCAGTGCATTTTTGTTTATATTTTTCCACAACATTAAAACTCTGATAGGTTTTCCAATAAATTGACATTGTAATGCCCAGCTGTCAGAATTTTTGTGCTTAAAACTACATGAGTTGGATTTAGAGTGCTAGGCAATCAGAGCTCAACTCTTATCAGATCTCAGCGCCTGCTCTATCCTGATCCAAATTAGAGTCAAATATAAATGCAGAGTATTTACTTGTAGTGGTGGTTGTCTCTTAAGTCATGCTGGATTAAGACGGAAGTATTTTGTTTGGTAAATCCCATAAATTCATCATGCACCGAACAAGTTGAGATGGACAGCTGCTTTTCATAATGACGAGCGATAAGTTCATGTGCTTTATCCTTCATGTTCCCACTCTTATCCAATTTTTGATATACTTGTATTCCTTAGGTTCTGTTGCTCATACTTTAATTTTTTTTTTAATTTTTTTTTAGAAAAGAAAATCTTATCGTATGTAGCTGCAGTTTGAAATAATGATGATGAGCAGACGAGTCATTGAAATCTGAAGCTTATTTCTTTGACTTTACAATATCGTTAGCATTACGTTTTGTTTTGACTTTTGACACTATTTATAGTAGGAAAATTTGATTTTAATAATTCAATCTTTTGCCGGTCTTATTCTATTAATCCCACCTTTAGATTATTCTTGATTAATCCCTCCCTTAAGGGGTCATCTTATTCTATTAGGCCAACTTGATCGGTTACTTGTTCTTTAGGTAATTTTTTTTTTTAATCAATTTTCAACAAAACAAAAAGAATTTTAAAAAAATAAAAATAAAATTCAGCAACCACCAATGACCCACCTTCCCTCAAGTCGCCTAAATTGCCCAGCAACCTAACCAATTCTGGACAGTTCCTTTCCCGCCCCCTAAACTTCCTTTTCCGGCCTAATTCCCCCTTCCCTTCTCTTTCCGCTGTTTTGACCACTAGACCTTCCTTCGAAAACCCAATATAAACTTTCGGCCACTCTCTCCCCTTCCCCCTAACCTCCTTTTTCCGGCCTACTGGTCAAGACCCTTGAAACTCGAATCCCCCCCCCCCCCAAATGAAACCCTTGAAACTCGAAATCCCACCCATTGAAAATGAATGTGAAAAAAAAAAATAAAAAGATTTTAAAAATAAAAAATAAAAATTTAGATCAATCATAGCACGACATGTGGACTAACAACCTATTATAGAAGGTGGATGACTTGTTGGGCCCGATAAAATAGAATGGGGTGTAAAGTTGGGATTAATCAGCTATAATTGAAAGGTTAGATTAATATATTAAGACCGGCGAAAGGTTGGATTATTAGAATCAAAATTTCCTTTACAGTAAGTTTAAAGATATATTAGTTTGAATTTTCGTCTTACCTATGCAACAAGCCTATAATTGACTTTATAAACAAAACTGAATATTTTGTTAGAGGTTTATAATTAACTATTAACTACACTTAGGGGTCGTTTGGTTCGCACGGTGGAATCGGAATGGAATAGAGAAAGGATATCAAAGAAAATGGAATGAATCCCTTTCCATTTAACATGTTTGTTTTATAAAAGACACAAAGGAATCACCTCCACCACACCACCACCACCTCCACCACAGCACCACCACATCCACCATAGCAGTACTCTATTTCTTCATTTCCCACCCACCTTACAACCCAACCATCACCTCGCCGCCCCTCACCCTCCTTCCTCCGACCCTCGCCACCCCTCACCCTCCCTCCTCCGACACCACCCAACCAATTTTACCTCGAAAACACTTCACCCACCCACGAAAAACCCCCCCTCTCCTAAAAATCGTCGGCTCCATGAAAGAGGAGAGAGACTGAATAGTTTGATCAACGGGTGACCCAACTTTGACGAGGATGATTATAGTTCTGGGTCGTTTGATTGAGAGGACGAAATCGCGAGGAGTGTAATGGTCGAAGAGAGAGAGATCGCTTTCGGATTTAGCGCGGTCGATGGTTTCATCGACTTTGGTGGAGCTGCGATTGTAGACGGAGATAGGGAAGCCTTTCTCGGCGATGTGAAGGATGGAAACCCTATCCGCGAGGGGGATTGTGCAAATGGTTGGGGGAGCGGCGGCGAGGTGGCTAGGGGAGCGGCAACGCTGGATGGGGGAGGGGTGGCGAGGTGGCTGGGTGGTGGTTGTGTTGTAGAAGGTTGCTAGGTGAGGTGGGTATATATGGTGGTGGGTTTGGTGGCTAGGGAAAGGGAATGAGTAAGTCTAGGGGAGGGTGGGGAATCATGTTAGAGCAAAAATAGGTAAAATCAATAATGAAAGAGGGTAAAGGGAATGATTGATAGTGACAAACAAACAACAACAAAGGGAATGAGGCATGTTCATTCCCTTTCCCTTTGTTTATTACTCCCAACCAAACGGCCCCTTAGATATAATTCATAACCAGCGTTGCCCCGGATTATTACTTTTTTAGTTAATTGCTAATTTTTAGAGCATCTAATGTGTGTATGTAGTGTATTCAATACTTTATAGTATAATATTATTTATTGTGCAAGGTTAAAGCATAATTGACAATTTGTGTAGATGGTTGAACAATAACCTTCTTTAAAGAGGTCAAGTGTTCGAACCTTCTCATCCATATATTTTTCCAATATAGTTGAGATAACATGGAGTATTGTTGGTTGTGTGGATGATGTGGCATATTAAGGTGTTGAGTGGATGACATGGCATAATAAGAATTTGATTAAGTGACGTGGAGTCTACGTGACGCCTAGACGTTTTTAGTAACGCCTTTTAATTTATTAGTATAGATGCAAGATTTTTCTTGTACTCGTCGACTTTATTTCCCACAACATAACTCTGCTTGCTCCACCAATATTTTTATTCCTAAACCCCTTTTAAAATTTTCCAATAAATGATTGTGCAATGGTAAGTACAACATGTTGAAAATTTTTCAATTTTCCAATCATAATGCGGGTATTGGATGGGTGTTCTTGGATGTGGCTTCTGACGTTCAATTCGGGGATGGGACGCAGGCTTGTAGCTCTAATTCTGCGTTTCAGTCTGTAATGATTGCTTCTCTGTTTGCTTTACGTCATGCCAGACAAAGTGGGTATTCCTCTTTACAGATTCTTACTAACTATTCTTTGGCTTTCTCCAATTTCTAAGGATATTTCTGTCTGTTAGATTCAGCGGGAGCTTTTGAAAGTTATTAGGACTTTGGCAGGAATGACGCGTCGGCGTGATTTACTTATTTGGATGAATAATAAAGCTATATTTTGGTTGAAATCAAAATGTAACTTCACATAATATGGAACCCACTGTCAAGAGAAATATAAGAGAGATTGATAGAGAATATATCGGTGTATTTCTATTCCATATAATGGGGTATATATAAATACAATACATTAGGGTTTGAATGGATAAGAATATAAACCCTAGATCTAGATTGTTCTAGAATGATACAAAGGAGGATGATGGATATCCACAAATATTTCATAACACTCTCCCTTTGATGTCCATTATCGAAGATTGTGCCTCATTAAAACTTTACTACGAAAAACCCTGTGGGATAAAAACATAGTGAATGAAAAAGAGTACATCATTCTTCGTAATACGCTCGAGATGCTGCCTCATTAAAAACCTTACCAGGAAAACCCAATTTGGGACAAAATCATGGTCAAGGGAAAAAGAGTGCAACGCGTATTTTCTCCCCCTGATGAATACATAACTTGAAAGCTCCGATTAAACACCCCGTTTTAAAAAACCACAACCAAAATTACCTAAATTCTCAATATTTTCATGAATGAACTACTACTATTAGGAACGTAAATACTGTAATTTTTCTTTGGAAGCAAACATGATAAAATGAGTCCAATCAATATATTTTTTTAAATTTTTAATTAAGAAGAACACACCAAAGATAGTGCGTGTATTCTACTTGGGAAAGTTAAAGTGGAGTAGTGGACTTGCCAACTTAATAATGTTTTAAATCGCAATTTCAACAATATTTTTTATAAGACTACTTCAATCGTGTGGCATAAAACAATTCAATAGCAAAAGAAAAGTAGAAGTTAAATTAGTTTTAGAGACTTACGCATAGGCTAAAATCAAAACCTACTATAATGGATGTAGATGACAAAGGAGTAGGACCATCACAAGCCCATTGATTTTTGGTTACTGAAAAAGCAAGAATTATGATGCTAAAATAACAGGTCTTACACAACTATAATTTTTCTTGAAGCTGAAATCAAATTAGGGCTGTCAAACAAGTCGTGTCGGATTCGTGTTCACGTCAACATTAAACGGGATGATTCAACCCTTGACCCAAACCTAAGCCATTTATTAAACGGGTTGAAAATCCTTAACCTAAACCTAACCTGCTTATTAAACGGATTAACCGTGTAATCTTTTAGCCACTTATTTTATTAATTCATACAATACATTATATAGTTTTGCACTTAAAACTAATTATTTATTTATATTTAAAAGATATTTTATTTTATTAAATAAATAAATAAATAAAACAATAAAAGGTTAGGGTGAAGGAAAAGTTACGTAAGATTTAGTATAAGTCAAAACTATAGAAGACTTTAATGTGAAAGAGTAGTAAGATTTGTCCGCCCAAACCAAAAAATTTGTCTCGTTAAAAGTTTTTAATTAAGTATTTATACTACAAAATTATGTAGTTAGAAGGGTTAGTAAGATTGGCATAAGAAAGTTCAATTATTTTGAGTTTTTGACTACTTTTTAATCATGTCGAATTCAGGTTAACAGGTGTCAATCAACCCATTAATATAATCGGCTTATGCGCGTCGGTTTTGGGTTGAAATTTTCAATCTAAACCTAACCCGTTTAATTTCGTGTCGGGTTTTTGTCGACCCAATTACTTAAACGGGTCGATAATTCTTGACCCAAACCCGCTTATGTCGTGTCGAGTTATCGTGCGTGTTAACTTTTGACAGCCCTAAATCAAATACTCTTAAATGGTTACATATTAAAAGATTATGTGAATTGTATAACAATTAAAAATACATAGTTACAAACTTTCCTGTAGTGCTGTGAGGCTAGCATCATATACATTGCAAAATAATACTTCTTCCGTTTTCTTTTACTTGCAACACTTCCCTAAAAAGGAAATGTCACAATACTTGCAACACACTATAAAAGGAAAGTTACTTTAGGGAAAAACTATACTATATCCCTTATTTAAAGCACATGACCCACTAAATTACACTCCTAACAACCACTCATCCTATTTTAAAGTTTATTATATCATATAAACCCCACCTTTCTTAATTGCTGCGTTAAAGGGTGTGTTGCATCTAAAAGAAAACGGAGGAAGTAAGATACAAACTTTCCTGTATTGTAACCCTAGGAGTGCTGTGAGGCTAGCATCATATACATTGCAAAATAATAAGATTATACTTTACAAATTTTGTACACCGGATGGACCAATATACAAATTGGCTTCCAAAGCACGGAGCATAGACAGCTCTATTCACAACTCTTTGCCAAACATATTGTAAGATATTAACCTTAGCCTCAGCTTTCTATATAATCGTGCATCTTAGTCATCTGTCACACTAGAGACAGATTGGATGACAAAGATACAGTCTAGTTGCTACATATATACAAGTAATTGTTTGTTCCAAAATGCCTCAATAAATAAATGTAACCGCTCAGCTTGTATTCTCTACGGTTGACTGGGGCTGTGGGTTGTCCCTTTTGGTCATCATATGAGTAAAATAGAACCCAAGTAATGGGTTCGTATCAATAAAGTTTGCCATCAACACAGGTTTCTTGCTGCGACAAAATAGGCCATAGCTACCAGCTACCGTTTCAGGTTTCTTGCTGCGACTGAAGAGATAGCTACTAGCTACTATTTCAGCAAGTACCTGTAAATATGCTTCACAGCAACACAAAAAGTACAGAGATCATTTGTAAATTGTTGAAACCACATAGATAAATTATGCAAGATTAGCTAAATCATAACCCCTTTAGGCTGTAGTTTGCCATGAATACAGAAATAATGGAAGCAATGAGTATGGGTTTGGCTATACGCCTATACACCTTTACAGTTTATTGGGGACTAGACCAAAAACTTATTTAATCTTGGGACACAAAACTAGATCACATACCTAAAACCCAAAAATAATGCAAACTGCTAAGGTTCATTGCGAAGTGCCAAGACACCAGCTGGATAAGATAATGAAAGAGATTATGATTGTTTTCAGTCATAAGGGAACAATCCAAATATATAAGAATATACAGATCTCTGTTTCATGCATAAAGATATGGTTGAGTTTGATCACTTTGATAATATATGTTTTGTCACAAGAGCATATAGGTGCTTAAGGGATTATGCAATTTTAGAGTTGCTTGTTTGAGGCAATAGATGGCCCTTCTAAGGCGATATATATGATAGGGGCAGTCAGTAGGAACAAAGTCATGCAGAACATTATACTAAAAAAATATAAACCATGTAAAGAAGACGTTCTTTAGATCTGACTGATAGGAGTCAATTAAAAATAAAACCCAACTAACTACGGAGTTATAAAAATACACCAAAAGAGAAACACGAAAGGATAAATCAAAGTGTTAGATTTAAATAGATGAAGCATATATTAGCCATGATAATGGTGCTGTCTATTCTCCAAATAGTAATGCGAGCATTTTCATTTTGTATGTGATAAACCAAAATATAAAGTTTACACACCTACCACACACATAACCTAAATGTACGGAGTATTAGCTTTGGTACCTTTAAACAACACCTAATAAATAATTATACAACATTGTTAAAAGCATTACAGAGCGTTTAGAAAAATACATGTGGGAGTCGACATAGACATGGATTGATGAAGTAAAACTAAGTGGTTATAGGTGATGTGAAAAGTTAATACTACAACTTTAACAGAACCTTTATTGTGATGATGGGGTGAGCTAAATCAACTAAGAATTTATCTCTAGTGATCGTCAACCAAGATCCCCTTCAATGCACTTTTGCATATTCTTGTAACCTCATTTTCTTCGTAGTTATTCCTTACCCCTTTTATCCAAGTCGTATTTGGTCTACTCCGCCATCTACCAAGATCTTCATGATCTCAAGTCTTTATTCCTGCTCTCTTTTATTCAAGTCCTCCAACATCAGCTTCAACTAAGATCTCTGTGATCTCAAGACTCTTTTGGTTTGCCTTGCCCAAATTAATGCAAATGATTTTCCCTTAATGTATATCATTGTCCGCAACTCTAACCCTAATTCCAGCTTTTATCCCCCCCTGAATATCTTTAGTAGCCGAACGTGACCAAGAAACCATCAGTTTCGCTTGGTGGTCCTAATTTTATCCAGAAAAGTATTCCCACTAATCGATTAAAACTTAGGTTATCTCTTATATCTTCCAAATATGACCCGTCCTAGATGCCTAATATTTTTAATTAATAACATTGGTGGTTTAATACCCATCCAATAAAGCGAACTTTTTTACCTTAAGTTATACGTACTATAATCACCGGACTCAGTTCTATAAATAAAATATTAGTCTATATCTCCAATCCTATGCAGAATCGACCACTGGTACTTGAAACACTCACTTTAGGGAAACTCCATACCATCAACCCAATACCTAGGTTTTTGTGACTCGGATATTGGTCAAAGTATCCATTCCTATAGACAATCAGACCAAAGTATATGAAACACTCACTTTTGGACAGATCCTTACCGTTCAATGTTACTATATCTTCACTTGACTCACACTTAATAGTTAATACTGAAATGACACTCCTTAGTACTCAACTTTTCTTCGGCTTAGTTTAAACCACAGAGATTCCAACTTTTAATATATAGCTCCAATTCGGCATCTCCTCCAACTCTAATACTGTCCACTAATACAGTATCATCCATAAACAACATACACCATAGTATTTCATCCTGGATAGACCTTGTTGATTCATCTATGTTGCTGCAAAGATGAGGGGACACAATGTAGATCCTTGGTGTAGTTCAATCATAATAGGAATATCCAAGTCGTTATATTTTTCACGACTCGAAAATTATATCTAACTACTTCAATATGACAATGTGAAAGATTAATGAGTATGGATATTGATCTAACTCTACCCAATGCTTTACTATCCTTAAAGAAAAGGAACTAGAGGATGAGGAAGGGAAGTAAAAATATTTCCTAGATATATTAATGGAGTAATCTAATCTTCTAAAACTCCAAAAACAGAAAAAAGCTTTGGTAAAATCACTAATAAAGAAAAATACTTAGATTCTTAGGTTGTTAGAGTTGAATTGGTCTCACTACACTAAAAATGAAACAAATGCCATAGGCGATTAGGTAGAAAGTCAAAATGGGGTTTCAAGATTTGAGATACAACACTCAAAGATGATACAAACATTCACTGGAGGGGTTGTATGATCCAAAAGAAGATAACAGCTTTGTAATACATGATTAGAAGATAAATGAAAGCCAAAATTTTCAAAGAGTTATTCAGGTCATCAATTGTCTCAATAAGGAATAAATCAAACAACAGTATGCAAGTAATTCGAATTGCAAACATGTAAAGCAACAAATGGGTGTGCATGATGGTTATGATTTCAAAAGTACTCTTCAGCTCTTAGAGCTTTTATGTTTTAACTTGATACTTGAATACTTGATAGGTATATAGACATTGATTTTACAGCTAAGCAATAAGCTCCAAAGCAACGAGCAAAATGGTTATTCTTGATTCCCATATTTTTAGACCTTATAAGGACACTACTTTCCACTTAGTGATCCTTGTGCAGTTACCACTTTTCCTAAAGAGCAACAAATAATTTATAGCTATACAAAGCATTTTCTTTTGCAAAGAGAAGCATAAGCATTTACTGTTCTACTTTCATAACAAAAAAAACACTGTTGCACATTATAAGGATCAATACATGATGACTAAGTAAATGTTGATATAATGATATTTATCGTTAGAGAAAATTTATTTTACCACCAAAGTAAAAATTAGGGGAAAAAAAAAATACCATCTTACACATTATTGAGGGGCCAACAACAACCTAATAAGACATTCTATATGCAAAACACTACCCTTAAGGTTAAAGCAATCAAATCTAGGCCATGCTCTCTTTACCTAAAAATAATACTCCATTAGTTTTTTTAAAGGAGCTTGGCACACATGCCAATGTACAACTTTGACCAATAATATCTTTAATTACCAATAAGCATAAATTAATTACCAATAAGCATAATTACTAACAAGTACATATTAATACTCTATTCATTGTGACGATTTCAATAAGTATCTACAAGACTATATTTTCTCTTATGTATAATTCACAAACATTGGTCGAAGTGGGTGAAATGAATAGTGCAAAAAGTGTCAATGGGCCACTTAAAAAAAATGGAGGGAGTAATATTCAGTAAAAATAAGTTAAATTCAGCGGAAATAAGTTAAGTTCAATATAAATAAGTTTAAATTAGTAAAAATCAGTAACTTTAAAAATCAAATATAATAGCAAATCAGTAAAAATAATTAAAGTTTGGCAAAATTAATTTAAATTTAGTAAAAATAAATTAAGTTTAGCAAAAATAATTTAAGTTCAATAGGCGTTAAGATGATACAATTAAAATATCATATTCAATATTTATCGGCTTATTGCCCAAAAAATAAAAATGAAAAAAATCTCAAAGTAGTTTTTGAGCAAGACGTTTTCTTCGTATTTTATAAGGTACATTTAGCTAAATACAAAATATTATGTAAAGCGGGTCATTCAAGCTGACTTTGCTTTTCTGTTTTTTATTTTTTTATTATTATTATTTTTTTTTCTCTTTAATAGGATTTCAATACTCCTTCCATCCTAAAATACTCTTTACATTTTCCTTTTAAAACTGTCCAAAACAACTCTTTACATTTAGCAAAATACAAAATGCTATGTAAAGCATGCCATTTAAGCTGACTTTGCTTATTTACTAATAGGAACAATACTCCTTCCATTCCAAAACACTCTTCACATTCTTTTAAAACTGTCTAGTATTAATCTATACAAGTATACACTCCCATTTTAAGAAAGAACCCGCCAATATATAATTATTACCTTTCTTCCCACTACTAAAATGTTGGAAAATTTGTGTGGAAAGACCTTATATGTTTATTTTGTTGTTTAGGGGACCTTAAGATCGGAATCCGGCAATAATTGACTTTTTTCTCCAACGTTGACCTCTCATATGACCTTAAAAAATGACCCCCTTTTCTTTTTTTCCACGATTTCCGTCAACTTCCCTTATTTTGATTTATGTCATTTGGAGATTAGAAGAGAGAGAAGGAGGAATTGGAGGGAAATTGTGGAAAAAAAGAAAAGGGGGTCATTTTTTAAGGTCATGTGAGAGGTCAATGACGGAGAAAAAAGTCAATTATTGCCGGATTCCGACCTCAAGGTCTCCCCAAACAACAATATAAACTTATAAGGTCCTTTTAGACCATTTTAAACATAGGTCCCTCAAGACAAAATAGTGAATATATAAGTCCCTTTAAGACAAATTTTCCAAATATGTTTGACCCCAAAGTCCCACACCCTATCCCATTCAATTAAAAACTATCCCATTGACTCCTACAGTCCTACCACTACTACTACTTCATTTAATACAATAACAATTGATAACCACACAACCATTGATCACCTATAAGTTTGAGCAAACTGCAATGGTGAGATAGCCAGAGGAAGTAAAAAGGGAACCAGCCTTGCAAACCAGTGGATAGGTTAAGAGGGGGAGGGGAGGGGGGGGGGGGGGGGGGGTGGACTTCATAATTTCATATAGACACCCTAGTTTATGATGCTGGAAGGCAAGCACAAGGACTAGAGAGATCACTACTTAACCCCATCCGTCTGAAATCAAGATGTGATTTCCAACCTAATGGCTTGTGCATGGTGAGTACTGAGCTTCAGGTTCCAATACTTATATTTCTGGGTAACAGGAGTAGCTTGAATCTCAATGGGGAAGGGTAAATATAATAAAACACAAACAAGGGTTGTGGATGCAGGGGTAATCTTACTGATCCATTCCAATTCTTCCACTTGGGGAGCATTCACACAATTCTCTAGTCATGCTTGATTATTTTCTTAAAAATAAACATACCCAGGCAAGATTATAGATAATTTCATCAAATTTAAGAGGCTTCTAGACAAATTCATTGCACAGGTATGTCATGTAATAGGATGATAACAAAAGACCAAATTATTACCATCAGTCAGCCGTCCGTGCCTCATTTAAGAGGCAAATTAAAATGTATTGTGCACTCATGCATCAGGTTTCTTCAAGTGGTGTTTGTTGTAAATGTTAATGTCTTGCCAAGAACAAAAGTAACCATAGTGAGTTCAACACAGAATATTGTATCCATGAATGCCCTATTCACTGTCCATCCAAAAATGGTCACTCCACCAGGGTTGGCCTGCATATACATGACTTCAGGGGGAAAAAAAAAGGTGAGAATTCGATGATTCTATATGAATAACAATGCAGCATAAGCGTAAGTTAGCACTAGAAACACACACCAAATGCTTGTCTTTTGAGATATGAAGACACCTTTGGATTCAATTCTACATTCATAGATGGTAACATGTAGTCAACAGACTCCATGTCACTCTCTGGGTAGTTCATTGATGCAATTGCTGAACCCGCAAAATTAAAGTTCCCGCCATTTTCTGATGCCCCCAGAGTCTCATTTGAATGACATGTTAGTAGTGCATGCCATCTGCTAGCAAATGATGCCAGGCTTTCAGCTCTATGCGATATTTTTGCAGCAGCATGCAGACAAATAATTATTCCGACTACCTGAACCATGGAGGAGATCTGCAAGTTGCCATTACTAAAAGTAAGTAGAATTCCATAATAAATTAGAGCACAGTAAAGTTTGCAAAAACTATTACACATGCAAATGAATGGCGCAGTACAACATCAGTAGTTATATATAATACAACATTAATAGCTAGTAAGACTAAAATCCCTAACATGGTGGCTATGTCATATTATCATTCTTAGTTACACAGCTAAACTTCAATTTATCTTTCCAGATGCCTTTTAAAGTCATGAATATTTGTAGATACTTTAGCAGAAGCATTGGATAGGCAACAAAAATATAGAGTCCAGAACTTGGTTGTCTAAATAGCTTCTAAGCCATACGTAGCATAAGAAAACAAAGGAAAGAAAAACACTGCCTCATACTGTAAAGGTGCTATCAAGAAATTCTTCAGTTTCCATATATTCAAGGGCAAACTTAAAATTGAGACTTACTGCAAAATCCGCAGCATTTATGAAATTGATGGTCCCACTGTTCCCTGTCGTTTCAAGCAGAGTCACAACTTGACTAGCAGTTACAATCAAGAACTCCAATATAAGGAAAATTCGGAATCTGTGACTTATTTTGGACAGATTAAAGGTAAGACGACTGTGCTCTTCAATATATACTAAAACATCCAAATTCCTTTCCAAAAGCTTCTTGTAGTTCTCAAAGTGTATAACTTGTAAACTGCATACCAAACTGAACAAGGTGCTTCCAGTCAGGTATACTGTAGCAGTATAAGTCCAGGAAACAAGCAAAACACACACAACCATCATAGATTGCACCAGTGAATCATTCTGGACATATATAACCCTAACAACCTCCCGTGCCATCTTCAAGATAACGCATGGCAATACCCATACAGCCAGCGAGCGAAAGAAGTCCTGAACAAAATTGACAGCAGCTCAATTGTTTATCACACAAGCTGTGATAAATTTCTCTATCTCGCCTAAAAGATAAAAAGAAATTACAGATAACATGTGTATATGAGGCATAGATAATGTCACTGTCGTAGGACACATGGTAATGCAAAAGCAAAATTTCTAGCAATGCAACATGCAAGTCACAAGCAGAGAGATAACGTAGTGAGGAAGATGTAAACTTAATACATCTCTGATAGTCTGCTAAGATCAGACCATGACAGATAGGGAAATAGTTGGAAAAAGTTCTTACTAAATTACACCTAACCTAACCACTGTATGACACTTTCTGTAATTGTCATGGATGTATATCATAATCACAAAGAGGACAAGTATGCTTAGTCATCTACATTTCAGTATATGAGCAAAGTTTATACAGTTTCTAATGGTCTCACAGACTGATTCCAGAAGAGCTAGATATATGTCAATTCCAAACAAATTATATTTCTTGATTGGAAAAAAAAAAAAAAAAAAAAACAAATGTTAATGAGAAAGGATATAAAAATTCTCTTTGGATATCCATTGAGATTTAGTATAACTTTATGCCACAATTTGTACCACTGAACTTACAAAGAAGCATTTAATTTGATAATTTACTTTTTGTTAGAGCACATGCATAAAATTGAGAAGCTAATAGACTAACAGCTACAAAGATAGTCACCTTAGCCCCCTTCCATCTATTGTACAGTTAATAGAGTAGCTTAACATAAAGATGAAGCACGAAAATGGATCTTAGAGGGTGAAATTTTACGAACTTATGAAAATAGGGATAAAATAGTTATCAAAGAGTTCAAAATTGTAAGATTTACAGGAACAAGTTAAACATAAAACACCTATTTCTTAAAAACTATTCAAGCCTAAAAATTATCTTGAAGGTTTGAAGTAGAGGCAGACCTAGTGTGACTGTGTGAGCCTTCCATACCCTTAAATTTTTTGAAACATTTAAAAGTTAAAACCATAAAAAATTCTACAGTGTAGCCAATACTTTGTTTTCATTGTCAATAAAAAATTCTAACTTGTCAAAAAATACCTTGTTTTTTACCTTATTGATTTTTTTTTGTTAAATAATATCTTGAATTAAAAAATCTATTAAAAGTAGAACTTTAAGCCAATTTTCCAGCCATATAGTCAAGATTCCGAGAGTTGACTCCTTCATCCCCACCAAAATTTTGAGCACGCTCTACACGTACAATAATGGCTCGCGTACATTCTCTCTTCTACATTATTGAAAGTCTAATTCTAAAAATTCAACCTTCCTTGTCCAATCCAGAGATGTCTTGACTTTAGAAGAGTGAGGAAGTGATCTAAGATTCTAAATAAGGCAAAATTTAATCAAAGTTAAGCGCAATACCACCAACCAAACTCATAATGTTTAATGACATTTTTACAAGTTTAGGGATATGTCAAGACGGGGTGCTAAGTGCAATAATACGGGTTATTTTAACCTAGAATAGAATATTATATGGTACAAAATCCCCATATTAACACAAATTTGAATTATAGCCTTAAAACTTTACATGCCCCATATGGCCATATGGAATTCCAAGATAAACTACTGGGTATGTAGGGCTGATGAATACACTAAAGCAAAACATAAATCCTAGATCAGATCAATGTCAAAGTCAAGTCTGATACCTCACAATCGGATTCTAAGAAACATAATTACATACACAAGTACTCCATCAGATTATCAAGGTGCCAAAAAAACTAACTATCTAAAGAGGAGCGTGTTCAACACAGTACATCAGATTAACACTTTCATTTTCCTTCCTCATTTTCTTCTTTATCTAGATCTCTCATAAGTTACAAGTCTTACAACAATCACTTCAACAAGTAACCAAGCAATATTAACAACTTCAAATATCACAGATGATTTTTAGAGACATAACACTATAATAGTACAACATGTGTTGCCATTGAATTTTCTTAGTTTTAGGCCCTAGGGTAAGAAAAGAAATATCAATCCACTACCTAATACAATAGCACTTGTCTCTACCATGAACAAATACTCCTTTCGTCCCATAATAATCCAACTTTTGTTGCCATTGAATTTCTTATAGGCTGTAGTGCAAGAAAAGAACAAATTTTGTGAACTGCAACCAAGTACAAGAATACTTGTCACTTCCATAAACAATTACTCCTTTCTCCCAAACATAGAGCCATTCTTTGAGTGACACTACCAACTGAGAGAGTCCATTACAAACTTCCATTTGTGGGACCCACATCCAATTTTCTAACTAAAATTATTACTCTAATTCTTTTTCAACAACACAAATCATCAGTTCATCAGCAACAATCCATTAGACAAAACCAGCTTAAAACATAGTAATATCACACAATCTCAAACTAAGTTTTGGCCAGAAAAACACACACTAAACTTCCACACTTTGAAATAAATAAATTTCTCTTCAAAATAACAATATACATAACAATTCAAATCATTAAATTGAAAAGAATAGGGTATACTAAAAACTTACATTGATTTTAGGGATATACTCAAAATGAAATTCATCACCAATTTCATGATACTTATCAACAAAAAGAAAAATCCTGAGCCCATATTTTCTAAAACTCCGCGAAAAACAAAACAACGACACCGCAGCAGCAGTAGCCTGAAAAAACAGCGTCTCCAGCTCAAAACTTTTAACATGGTATTTCCGGCAAGCGGCGGCGTCGGAAGAGCCGCAGTAGAAGAAGATGATGACAAGAGAAGGAGCGCCAACACCGAAAAATAGGGAAGAAAGGGAGGAGAGAGAAAGTGAAAAGCGGGAATCATGGATGAAACCCAGAAATCTGAGGAAGAGTTCAATTCGTCGAAGAGAAAAGTGTAATGGAAGAGATGGGGTTTCTGGGTGTGTTGATTCTGGGTTGTACCATCGATTTTGTAGTAGAGAATAGTGTGATGTTGAAACCGCCATTGTTGAAAGCTTGAAGTGTAAAGAGAAAAAGAGGATGCTTGATTCTGGGTTTAATTTGATAGTAATTGTCTAATTGATTGCATTTGATTCATTGCTTGGGAAGTTGAGATTTCATTTTTGATATTTCTTAAGGTTACTTGGATTGTGACATGATCCATTAATAGCCTTTTAACAATTTTTTATCAGTAATTATTAAATTTTTTAATAGCTACATGTGTTAAGCTTTTTAGTCAAGCCCAACTTGAATATATTTTTTTTTTATTTATTTTTTATTTTAGGAAACACGTATGGACTATATTAAATTAAATCGAGTTCCGCCAAAGTCATAAGACTTTGGGGGAAAGAACCAAGACAAACAAGTTCATCACAACTCCTTGTATCCCACCTCGCCACCAAATGAGCTACGGTGTTCCCCGCCCTTTTAACATGAGAAAAAGAACATAAACTAAACGACATAGAAAAAGAGATAATATCATCTAACAGTAGATAAAAAGGAGTGCCTCCAACTGTTCGTCG
Source organism: Chenopodium album (assembly GCF_948465745.1). Lineage (NCBI taxonomy): Eukaryota > Viridiplantae > Streptophyta > Magnoliopsida > Caryophyllales > Amaranthaceae > Chenopodium > Chenopodium album. The sequence goes on from NC_137835.1 coordinate 66,156,383, forward strand.
ATTAATCCCAGATACCACATTGGCCGCATCGCTCTCAACTTGAATCTTTGAGTATCCTAGTCTCGTTGCTACCCTCAACCCGAACAAGATAGCAGCAGCTTCCGCCACCTCAACAAACCACCCTGCCACGCCAACTCTAGCAGCAGCAGCTACTACCACGCCATTCTCATCTCTTAACACCGTACCAAGCTGCGTTTTCACCCCGACCTGAGCATCACAGTTCACTTTAATCAACCCAGCAGGAGGGCGTTTCCACGAGCTAGCACTACCAGGGGGCTTATGAGCAATAGAAGGGAGAACTTTAGATGTGTAATTATTGTACTCTGCTACCCATCTTGACATACCACCTGCGACATTAATTGGGTCAAAAGGGTCGCCCTCAAACACTCTCTTATTTCTGCAGCACCACGCACCCCATATCAAAGAAGAAATCAATACTAACTCCTCCTTAGACACCTTCTCAGCTAACCAAAGAAGTCTGGCAGCAAAACTCGATGCAGGGGCTTGGCTAATAACCCCCACAAAATTGCTAGCAGCCCAAATTGCCTTGGCGTCGGTATAGTCGAAAGTAGCATGTACAATGGACTCCTCACTAATCCCACAGATAGCACACACCTTGTCAGGTAGCAAGTGGCGATAGAAAAGTCTTTCTCGAACCGCCAAGAAGCCTTTGCAAGCTCTCCATAAAAAGTGGCAGAGTTTGGGTGGAACTTTCATTTTCCAAATAACCTTCCACGCCTCATCCCATGTAGTGTCATGATAAGAATCTCCTCTGCTTTTACTCATCCAATACCCTGACTTGACATTATAAATCCCATTTTTGCTCGGCTACCAGAACATTTCATCACGTGGGCATCTATGAGACAAAGGGATTGAGAGCACCAGTGATCGTTCACTCTCAATAAAAGTGGCATTAACCCTATCAACATCCCACGCGTTGGTATTGTGGTCAATCAAGTCACATACTCGCAGATTCAGATCGCTATCCACAGAAGGAGTAGGAACTAATACTATAGAGGACGAATCCCCTGGAAACCAAGCTTCACACCACACCCCAATCGCACTACCATTACCCACCCTCCATTTGAGACCTTCGAGAAGAAGCGCTCTAGCACTCCACATGCTACGCCACGCATAGCTAGGATCATACCCCACACTTGCATTCAACACATCACAATTCTTGAAATATTTTGCTTTAAGGATAGAGTACAACAAAGAATTTGTGTTGTGGTGGAGACGCCATACCTGTTTTGCAAGGAGTGCTTGATTGAAACATTTTAGATCCCAGAATCCCAAGCCACCTCTACTCTTCGGTTGACATAACAACTCCCATCTTTGCCAATGCAATTTCCTGGAAGTGTCAGTTGAACCCCACCAGAACCGAGCCAAAAGAGCGTGAATCTCATCAATCAATGTATCGGGTATTTTAAAAATACTCATCATATATGTCGGTATGGCTTGTGCGACCGCTTTAATCAACACCTCCTTTCCAGGCCTTGATAATAGTTTCTACTTCCATCCCTGTAACTTTTTCCATAGCCTCTCCTTCAACTCTGCAAAAATCACTTTTTTAGATCTACCAATAATAGTCGGGAGCCCAAGATATTTTTCATGCCTCTCCACTTCGCGAACACCCAGAGTATCAATAATTTCTGCCCTTCGAACAACATTGGCCTTTTTGCTAAAGGTGACCTCTGTCTTTCTTATTGACTTTCTGATCCGATGCCCTCTCATAATTGCTGATAATGTCAGCTATAACGGAGCACTCTTGCACATTGGCTCTAGCAAAAAGAATACTGTCATCCGCAAAAAATAGGTGAGATACTCGCGGAGCTCCCCTACAGATCCTATCCCCGTGTATGAGCTTGTTCGCCGCCGCCTTATTTAAGAGCATAGAAAAAGCATCAGCACATAACAAAAATAAATACGGCGAAATTGGGTCACCTTGTCTCAAGCCTCTAGTAGGGGTGACCGATCCCGAGATTTTCCCATTAATTTTGAACGAAAAGTTAACACTTTCCAAACGATCCAAGATCCGGTTAATCCACTCGATCGAGAACCCCATTTTCTCCATAACCTTCATAAGGAAAACCCATTCCACCCTGTCATATGCCTTACTCATATCCAGCTTCATAGCAATGCTTCCCTCTTTCCCTTCACCCCCTCTTTTCATAGCATGAAAAATCTCAAAAGCAACAATATCATTATTAGTAATCAAACGTTGAGGAACAAATGCACTCTGATTTTGTGACACAATGCTACCCAAGAAACCCTTCAATTTATTGGCCAAAGTTTTTGACAAAATTTTATAAATGACATTGCAACAACTTATAGGCCTAAACTCATAAATAAATTTCGGGTCCTTCACTTTCGGAACGAGAACGATACAAGTATTATTATATCTTTCAAATCTTTCTCCCCCCTCCACCATTCCTTCACAAAAGCAATAACATCATGTCCGACAATATGCCAAAATTTTTGAAAAAATAAGGCGTGTATACTGTCCGGCCCTGGAGCCTTATTAGGATGCATCCGGAACAAAGCATTTTTAATTTCCTCTCCGGTAGGCTCCCTACCAAGAATCGCATTAGTTTCCTTCGAAACAACCTTTTCAATGCCATCAAGAGCACCCTGAAATCCCGTCGGAGATCTTGTAGCAAATAAATCTTCAAAATAGGTCGAGATAAGACGTTCAAGATCAGCATGTTGCTCCACCCAAACACCATTCGAATCTGTTAGCCCTGTGATGCGGTTATTTGCCTTCCTTTGACTCGCTTTGTGATGGAAATATTTTGTATTTTTATCCCCATCTCTAAGCTCGTTTTCTCTTGCCCGAATAAACCAAAACGACTCTTCTTGTAAATGCAAGCTTTCCAACTCTCCCGATAATTTTTTGCATAAAACAAGTTTCGGACCATCCATTGCGCTTTCCTTCAGTTCACGCAATTTTGCTTCAGTTTTTTATTTTTTATTTTTTTCTTGATGGATCCGAATGTTTTACCAGCCCAAGGGCCTAGATACTCACCACATTGCATGATTTTTTGATTGATATTAAGTCCTGCACTTGCTGTCCAACTATCACCAATCATCTCTTCACACTTCTTACTTGAAAGCCAAAGAGGCTCAAAACGAAATGAAGAACGATGTTGATCACCATCTGTAGGCGTCGTTCGAAGTGCGCCTAAGTTAAAAAGCATGTGGTGAATATGTTTGGCACTCATAGGAAGTGGGAATTGACATATACGATTAGGGACAACGATTAGGGACAAATAAAGTAGGGAGCCGCCAACAAGTTTTTAAGGAACTTGTAAACCGTTCACGGATCATAAAAGGCAACCACGATAAAGGGACAACGAAGGCAACAACGATTGACCCGTGAAGGTTACACCCCATTCATAATCCATGATATTACTAACTCCATATGGTTCAGAACCACGAAAGGAGGATCGGGGATGATGGTACGAAGTGAGTCATGGAGTCACATTCGCCCGTGTTGGCCTCTACTCGATTCTTATAGTGAAAAGTGATTCCTGCGATCTCAAAGGCATGCAAACAAAATATTCAATTTGCTCCAAACTATTATTAAGCTAAATTGGTTTAATATTAATGCAACACATAATTCTAAAATATTGTGATCACTTCATTTAACAACAAGATTAAAAAGGAACCTAAACCGGTTGTCCAAATTATCTTATTAGGCGTGATTTTCAATTACATATTCCCTTTAAACATGAAATATGGTGATCAATAATAACAATAGAATAAACATTAATATTGGAAGCAATTCAACAATAATTCCAACAATATAAAATCGTTAGAAAAATAATAGAAATAAAAGGAACATAATTCTTACTTTGATTCTGTTTGTTTGCAACTACAAAATAATAAACGAGTTAGTAACTTCAAGGAAATAATAATAAAACAACAATTAAATTAAATTAAATAAAGTAGAGTTGATTTGGGGCCAAACCCTCAAACAGTTCTACCTTTCACGCCTTGGCTTAAGAATGGAACCACGAGTAAAGTATGGACTCCTTTGAGCACTTGAAGAAGGAATTTTGAAGTGAAAAGGGTAAGCTAGTGTTTAGGGCTAAAGCATAGAAGAGAGAAAAATAAACCAGAGAATTAATTGATGCCTCCGTACATCAGAAATGAGGGGGTATTTATAGGGAAAATGTGCTAAGGGAGCACACGGAACCCTAAAATGATAAAAACCCTAAAAAAGTATCCCGCGACACGACAAACTGTACCGTGACACGGGAAACATTCCCGTGACACGGTGCATTTTGGTGTGACGCGGGAAATTTTCAGTAAAACGGGGAAGAAAACACGTTAAGGGTTTACGCGGAAAAGACACGGAATTTCCCGTGTCACGGCAGATTTCCCGTGTCACGGGAAATCCCACCGTCAGACGGGAATGATTTCCGTGACACGGTGGGTACCTGTCGTGACGCGGGAATTCCCAGCCCACTTTTCCGTCTAAATACATTTTTAACCCTAATTTCATTCGGCATTTTAAGTGCCGATTGATAATTTCGAGCCTTTTCTGACTTATTATTATTTGGGCTAAAATAAGAAAATATTTAAATAAAATAAATAAAAGGTTTGGGCCAAAAATAAAAAATAAAACAATAAAATAAAAAAGGTTTGGGCTAATAAGTTTGGGCTGAAATTAAAACTAGCTTTTTCCAAACATCAAGACTAGTCCATGGACTGTTCAAAAATATGAATTTAATCAAATACGATTTTTTAAGCACTCTCGGGATTAAATACTAAACCCGACCAATAGTGGCGGTGAAAGGTTGTTCATCATCGGGTTTGGTTTTGGGGAGACATTTTTAGGTGTCTACAGAAGCCCCCACTTTGACTGAGTTTGTAGAAACGTCAGTTTCGAAAACGATAGTCAAAGTAGCCGATAGGGACGGAGAATGATTTAAGACGTTATGCGATCCTAAATCACTCTGTATACGCCGATATATGCAAAAAAATGTTAATTCCACAGATAAAAGAGTAAAAGGATAGAATACGTATCTGACACCAGTGTATTGGTGACAAATGAGTTCGGTAGCTTCCTATGCTTGAAAGAATCCACCGGATGACGTTTGTTGAAATGCCTTCCATGCTTGAGGAAAGCCGACAGATGAGTTTGGTAGCTTTCTAAGCCTGAAGAAACCTACCGGATGACACTTTCCATGCTTGAGGAAAGTCGACATATGATTTTGGCGTTTTTCTATGCTTGAAGAAATCCACCGATAATGCTTTCCATGCTTGAGGAAAGCCGACAAAGGAATTTGGCGGTTTTCTATACTTGAAGAAAAATCCACCGATAACGCTTTCCATACTTGAGGAAAGCCGACTTGGCGGTTTTCTATACTAGAAGAAAAATCCACCGATAACGCTTTCCATGCTTGAGGAAAGACGACTTGGCGGTTTTCTATACTTGAAGAAAAATCCACCGATAACGTTTTCCAAGCCTGAGGAAAGCCGACTTGGCGGTTTTCTATACTTGAAGAAAAATCCACCGATAACGCTTTCCAAGCCTGAGGAAAGCCGACGACTACTGTAATTGCTGAAATTTGCGAGTGTATGATGGTTCGATTATCCCCGAACGTGGGCTGTAGATGGTCCGCTTGTCCCCGGACGTGGGAGTGGTTGGTTCGCTTGTCCCCGAACGTGGGCTGTAGATGGTCCGCTTGTCCCCGGACGTGGGCTGTAAATGGTCCGCTTGTCCCCGGACGTGGGCTGTAGATAAGACCTGCAAAATAAAATTTGCCAAGGGACTCGTATATACCGTGATTGACTTGACCAACTGACTTGACTAAGTTTGACTTGACATGACATGACATGTGTATGACTTGTGATTGTGTGTGTCTTGAGTGAGTGTGTGCACTGACACAAGCAATTAAAAATGCAAAAGCAAAAGTTTTCCGTCATTTTTGTCATGAGTGGAGGGTACCGACTTTCTCCCGAGAAAGAAAGACGTGAAAAATGAAGTTTTGTTTTTGAACTTCCCCAAAATATAAGTCATGATAAGAAAAGGGAAGAAGTTTTGAACTTTCTTGTTGAGCAAGACGAAATGAATCACATGGATTTTCTTCTTGTCATATTAAACTGCCCGTCTTGAGTATAATGTATGCATGATGTATGTTCTTAGGCTAGGAGGCTAAGGAAAATTACATCATGTGACACGACAGATGAATGAACCTAGGTCATGGAGCTAAGCATCATTTATGGTGTAAAGAAACGATCTTGAACGTCACTTAGGTCTGGAAGCTAAGCACGTATACAGATGAAGTGATTATTGCATAATGAATGTTGCTTAGGTCAAGGAGCTAAGCACAATATGCTTTGTATGATTAAAAATCATTGATATATAAATGTTTCTCAGCACATTATGCGATGCATGAAACAATGAATATTGCTCAGGTCAGGAAGCTAAGAAAGTATACAACGTTTCTTCTAATGAATGTTATCTTGAAAGATGATGAAGCATGCGCGGTAAGGAAATAAGATTTCATGATAAAGGGTTCCTAAAGGGAAGGATGATATGGATATGGATGTGTGAGTGAAGTGTGTGAATGTGATACTAAGGCTGGCTGCAAGGGTTATGGCGAGGGAAAGAGATGTGAGAAGAGTCAAAGATGATGACTCTTTAGGCTAAGTAGGCTAAATGATGTGGGTTCAAGCCCCCAAGTCTAGCTCTAAATGGGTAGGGGTAAGCATTGGATATTCTTTGACTCGATCATGCATGGATATGAATATGAATGTGGCCGCACCTCGATGTGAGGTTGCCTACGTATCCGTTAGGAATCAGGCCGAACGTAGCTCTAACCAAACTTTGCACAAGTGCATGTACACCTCAAAGAGGTCTTTCAAGGGTTGTAATGTGGTTAAGCTGATGGTTTAAGGAAGAACGGGGTAAAAGGCTCAAGACCCGAGAGAAGCCCCTAAGATGTGTAATTGTGTATTTGAAAATTTGGACTTTGCAAGTTTATTTTTAACTTTTTTTTTTTTTTTTGAATTTCTTTTTTTTTTTATTATTCTTTTGAATCAATGTAGACAATCTCAGATCATGCGGTCCATCACTCACTTAGCATTCATCTTTCTCAGGCACGGTACCAAGCACTCGATGAGAGACGCAATTTGAGACGTGTTCATATCAAAGACATTGGAACACTTTCCTTTAGACATTGTTTTATTGTTGCTTTGCTGCTTTTTTTTTTACTTGATTTTTGAATGTTATACAATTACACATCTTCCAATACCAGAGTTAAGTGAATGTGGGTTGAAGAAATGGAGGCCAAACGTTAGACGAGGCTCAAAATGGTTGATGAAGAAATGGAATGTGATTGAACGGTTAACAGGGAATGACATGGTTGCAAAGGTGCCTCAAGTCATTGGTGTACCTTGGGTTTAGTTCGGTAATTGATTTTTTTTTTATTTTTTTATTGAGAATGAATGAATGAATGAAAAATTCTATGATCGAGATGTAAAGGAAAATTGCTCATTTTATTAATGGAAAAGGTGAACGAAACACAAGAAACATATAAAAAATTCAAAATGGAAAACCTATGCTAGACATGAATGGGGAATGGAGATGAAAGATAAAGAAAGAAATCATGAAATCTTGCACGAAGGATCTGTTGTGCGCCTTGTGTTCATTACTTCTTGCCGCCTGGAGGGACAGGAAGTTTGTTTGCATCCACCAAGTCTTGAATGACGTCCTTCAAATTCCAACATTGCTCTGTAGTGTGACCCCTTCCTTGATGGTACTTGCAATGGGCATTGGTATTCCATTTGGCGCTCCTTTGTTCAAGTTTTGGCTCTGGAAATGACCCAATAGGTGTGATCAAGCCTTGACTGTAAAGACGATCAAAGGCCGCATCATAAGTCATTCCTAAAGGAGTGTAAGTTCTTTTCTTCTTGGGAAATGGAGTATCAAGAGCAAACACTTCATTGAGATCAACTTGGCTTATATTGTTGGTAGTATTTTTGTGCTTAGAAGACGAAGAAGAAGGATGGTCGTTCTTCTTGTTTTTCCAAGTGTTATTATTGTTACTACCAGCAGTCTTTATTAGCTCATCCTCGATATTGATGCCAATGTCGTATACAGCTTCGAAAGTGTTCAATGGAAGATATTTGAGATGTTCCCTATATTTATGAGTCAGATTTTGAATAAAGAGGCGAACCATCTCTCTTTCTTTGGGGGGATCTACCAAGAGTGAAGTTGTTTCCCTCCACCTGTTCAGGTAAGCGGTGAAGCCTTCATTCTCTTTCTGTTTGAGAATGGAGAGTTCACGTTCAGAAGTTTTAGTTTGAATGTTACACTTGTAACGATTCATGAAACTGTCGGTGACATCTTGCCAAGTCGCAGTATGCTTGGCATCTAAGGAATAAAACCATTGTTGGCAAGCATGTTCTAAGGAGAGAGGGAACACCGTAGGGAAGAGTGTTACGTCCAATCCCTTAAGAGCCATGGTTGCAGAGAACGCCTTCAAATGGAATATTGGATTGTCAGTAGGCTTGAACTTTGGAATATCAGCAATGGAGAACTTTTCAGGGAGTTTGTCCTTCACATCCAAAGGAGTGGGAGGCCGTTCCACATAAGTGAAATCCTCAGAAATCTTACTCATTTGTTCCTTCAGTTTGTCAAGGGTGGAAACAGTGACCTTGTTTTGTTCTATGGTAGTGACCCTAGTGGTAAGGGTTTGCACCCTGGCAGACAGTGCCTCGATGGATTTGTTGATGTTCTCAATATCTTCTTTAGTGGCCATTGAAAGGTGATGAGTAATGGAGATGACAAAGTTCTCTTTGAACGCCTATTAGATCAGAGAGATTGTTGCGGTAATGACTCGAACCGTATTAATCTATCCCTGTTCCTTGACCAAGTACTGTGAAATAAAATAATTCACTTAATTGTTTGACTCATTGCTCAAGATAGGAAAGGAAGGAAAAAAAATAGACATTTGAAAACAGGTGAGAAAACCCCACTCATTTTTTTATTATGACGAAAAAAGGGTGCATGAACCTAATATACGATCATAAACGACCTGGTGCACGACTCGAGTCGGAACATAAAGAAAGTGTGTGGATTATACTTGACTCGTGAGTGACTAAGTGATGTTATAAGACTCGTGGTATGATCGTATGACTAGACATGTGAACAATAACCAAATTAACACGGAAGACTTAAAAAAGCTGACTGGACTTATTTCAAGGGCACCGTGACACGGAAAACTGTACCGTGTCACGTGACAAGCTGCTGTGACGCGGTGGTTTTTTTTTTTTTTTTGGACATTGTAGGCGTCGTTTGAAGTGCGCCTACGTTAAAAGCATGTGGTGAATATGCTTGGCACTCATAGGAAGTGGGAATTGACATACGATTAGGGACAAAGCAAAGTAGGGAGCCGCCAACAAGTTTTTAAGGAACTTGTAAACCGTTCACGGATCATAAAAGGCAACCACGAATAAGGGACAACGATAGGCAACAACGATTGACCCGTGAAGGTTACACCCCATTCATAATCCATGAGATTACTAACTCCATATGGTTCGGAACCACGAAAGGAGGATCGGGGATGATGGTACGAAGTGAGTCATGGAGTCACATTCGCCCGTATTAGCCTCTACTCGATTCTTATAGTGAAAAGCATTCCTGTGATCTGAAAGGCATACAAACAATAATTCAATTTGCTCCAAACTATTATTTAACTAAATTGGTTCAAAATTAATGCACACATAATTCTAAATATTTGGTGATCACTTCAATTAATAATAAGATTAAAAAGGAACCTAAACCGGTTGTCCAAATTATCTTATTAGGCGTGATTTTCAATTACATATTCCCTTTAAACATGCAATATGGTGATCAAAATAAATAATAGAATCAATATTAACATAAAAACCAATTTAATCATAATTCCAACAACATAAAAATCGTTAGAAAAAATAACAATGATAAAAAGAGCATGATCCTTACTTTGAATCTGTTCGTTTGCAACTACAAAATAATAAACGAGTTAGTAACTTCAAGGAAATAATAAAACAATAATTAAATTAAATTAAATAAAATAAAGTTGATTTTGGGGCCAAACCCTCAAACAATTCTACCTTTCACGCCTTGGTTTTAGGACAGAACTTCGAGTAAAATATGGACTCCTTTGAGTGCTTGAAGAAGGAATTTCGAAGTGAAAAGGGTAGGCTAGTGTTTAGGTTAATAGCATAGAAGAGAGAAAGTAAGAATAATCGAATTCTGGTTGCCCCGTACATCAGAAATGAGGGGGTATTTATAGGGAAATGTGCTGAGGGAGCACACGGAACCCTAAAATGATAAAAACCCTAAAAATGCATCCCGTGACACGGTCAGACTGTACCGTGACACGGTTAGACTGTACCGTCAGACGGTACAAGTTCCCGTGACACGGTCAGTTTTGGAGTGTCGCGGGAAATTTTTAGAAAACGGAACGGAAAACGCGTTAAGGGTTTACGCGGAAAGGACACGGAACTCCCCGTGTCACGGCAGACCTCCCGTGTCACGGGAAGTCCCACCGTTAGACGGGAAGAGTTCCCGTGACACGGTCAAGCTTGACCGTGACACGGTCAGTTCCAGTCCACTTTTCCGTCTAAATTCATTTTTAACCCTAATTTCTTTCGGCTTTTTAAGTGCTGATTGATAATTTCGGGCTTTTTCTGACTTTTATTATTCGGGTTAAAATAAGAAAATAATAAAAATAAATAAAATATTTAGGCCAAAAATAAATAATAAAATAATAAAATAAAAAGGTTTGGGCTTAAAATTAATTAACAAATTAAAACTATGCTTTTACCAAACACCAAGACTGATCCATAGACCTTTCAAAAATATGAATTTAATAAAATACGATTTTTTAAGCACTCTCGGGATTAAATACTAAACCCGACCAATAGTGGCGGTGAAAGGTTATTTATCATCGGGTTTGGTTTTGGGGAGACATTTTTAGGTGTCTACAGACATCCACTGTGTCGCGGTAGAAATTTTCCGTGACACGGTAGAGTTTCCCGTGGCACGGCATACTTTTTTTTTTTTTTTTTTTGTGCTGCAGGTCCACCGCGCCACGGTGGACTGTGCCGTGACACGGTGAACAGTCCCGTGTCGCGGAAACCATTCCCGTGCCACGGTGGATGCTGACGTAGCACGAGAATTTTTTTTTTTTTTTTTTGCTGCAGGTCCACCGCGCCACGGTGGACTGTGCCGTGACACGGTGGACAGTCCCGAGTCGCGGCAACCATTCCCGTGCCACGGTGGATGCTGACGTGGGTTTTTTTTTTGCTGCAGGTCCACCGCGCCACGGTGGACTGTGCCGTGACACGGTGGACAGTCCCGTGTCGCGGCAACCATTCTCGTGCCACGGTGGATGCTGACGTGGCACGGGATTTTTTTTTTTTTATTGCTGCTAATTACTAAGTGAGTACGGTCCATTGGCAATCGTTAGTCATAAAACAATCCACCATAGACAAAGAAAGATCGTTAAGGTTAGGATCAAAACGACCAAACATAAAACACGTAGGCACAATGATGCAAAGAATAGTTCGCAACCTAAGGTCAAGTTCTATGTTCGACTATGGTCAAGTTTATTTTGTGTTAAAAGGGTACCATGGTTAAGAGTTTGGACGCGTTAGCAAGGCAGTCTCCCTTGAGGGAGTATGCCAACGGGCGGCTCCGCGAGTTTGTGATGAAATCGAACTCGACTCCATGGTTTGGGTGGATTTAATAACTCAGATGAACCCTTATTGCCATGAGCGTTTTAGGGTTGATAGAGCTTAAATCCCCCGGGGCTAAGATGCATGTAGAACACATACGTTTTTTCAGAAAAATCGAAGGAAGTTGACTGTGAGAAGAGAAAATAAGCCACCAGACTGACTTTAGGACTGCCGTGACACGGCAAAAATTCCCGTGCCACGGTATTGTGCACCGTCAGACGGTGCACTGTACCGTGACACGGCAGATTTTTCCGTGGTACGGCAGTCAGAAGATCTGACTGGTGTCCTGTTTTCCTTCGTGCGCAACCAAGTTATTCAATTTTTCCTACGGGACAGACCTGAATGCGACGTTAAAACGTCTATGCAGATGCAAAAATGCCAAATTAATCACAGGAATATTTTTTCAAGAATCTTTCAAGTCTCATCCACTCATCTTAATTAAATACCGATCACTCAAATCGATAAATAACCAAGAATCCTCCCCAGTGGAGTCGCCAAATTGTAGGCGTGTCGTTCGAAGTGCGCCTACGTTAAAAAGCATGTGGTGAATATGCTTGGCACTCATAGGAAGTGGGAATTGACATATACGATTAGGGACAAATAAAGTAGGGAGCCGCCAACAAGTTTTTAAGGAACTTGTAAACCGTTCACGGATCATAAAAGGCAACCACGATAAAGGGACAACGAAGGCAACAACGATTGACCCGTGAAGATTACACCCCATTCATAATCCATGAGATTACTAACTCCATATGGTTCAGAACCACGAAAGGAGGATCGGGGATGATGGTACGAAGTGAGTCATGGAGTCACATTCGCCCGTGTTGGCCTCTACTCGATTCTTATAGTGAAAAGTGATTCCTGCGATCTCAAAGGCATGCAAACAAAATATTCAATTTGCTCCAAATTATTATTAAGCTAAATTGGTTTAATATTAATGCAACACATAATTCTAAAATATTGTGATCACTTCATTTAACAACAAGATTAAAAAGGAACCTAAACCGGTTGTCCAAATTATCTTATTAGGCGTGATTTTCAATTACATATTCCCTTTAAACATGCAATATGGTGATCAATAATAACAATAGAATAAACATTAATATTGGAAGCAATTCAACAATAATTCCAACAATATAAAATCGTTAGAAAAATAATGGAAATAAAAGGAACATAATTCTTACTTTGATTCTGTTTGTTTGCAACTACAAAATAATAAACGAGTTAGTAACTTCAAGGAAATAATAATAAAACAGCAATTAAATTAAATTAAATAAAGTAGAGTTGATTTGGGGCCAAACCCTCAAACAGTTCTACCTTTCACGCCTTGGCTTAAGGATGGAACCACGAGTAAAGTATGGACTCCTTTGAGCACTTGAAGAAGGAATTTTGAAGTGAAAAGGGTAGGCTAGTGTTTAGGCTAAAGCATAGAAGAGAGAAAAATAAACCAGAGAATTAATTGATGCCCCCGTACATCAGAAATGAGGGGGTATTTATAGGGAAAATGTGCTGAGGGAGCACACGGAACCCTAAAATGATAAAAACCCTAAACAAGTATCCCGCGACACGGCAAACTGTACCGTGACACGGGAAGTCCCACCGTCAGACGGGAAACATTCCCGTTGTTTTAGGTGTTTTTGTCCCTTGGGAGAGTTACATCACGAAGTTTGATCCGGCTGAGCTGCACCTGTAAAATAACGGAGACTCCGGGTGGTTGGAGCTCCGCCTCCGACGGTCAAGTTAGTAACTTGAAACGGAATAAAGAGAACGGAAATTTAGGTGGGTATCTGCTCGGATTCCAAGCTCAGGTCTTTCTCTGATGTAAGAGAATAAAGGAGTAATAAATGATTGAATGTGTCCCCAAAATGGGGAAATATCTCCCTATTTATAGGGTCGTTGGAGAATGTGCCCCTACCTAGGTCACTTGACCTAGATTTTAGTGGGATGCGCCGTTTTACGGCGCTTCTAGGGATTTGGGCCTTTGAAGGCCGCCATTTCAGAGGCATATCTGAGGGCGCCAAGTGTCAAGAGGATGTTAGGCCACGTGGGTCATCCTGAGCTCGACACGTGGCTTCCTCTCATTGGTCCACGTGTCTAGGGTATTTTTACCCTAAACATTTGCCCCTCACAGGTCGCACGTGCATATCACGTGGGGCCTGTGACACGTGTCCACCTTTCATAGGTGAACAGTAACGGGTAAAATTTTGAATTTCAAATCAAAATTTCCCCCCCCCCCGCTTTTACTTTCTATAAATAGAAAGTTACCCCCCTCCTTTTCACACCTTACATTCACATTGACTTTTTAGAGAGAGAAAAAGAGAGATTCTAGAGAGAGGTTTCTCTGCTCCCGCCTGCATAACAGCAAGTTTCAAGCTTCCGAGTGCTAGCAATACATCACCCGGTTCGCCGACTGTAGCGGTTTTCAGATTTTTCAGAGTTAAAGCAAGGTAACCGCCTGTACCATTTTAGCTTTTCTCCCTTTCAATTTGCATACCATTTTTTTGCCTGTATACCCGGCTTTCTTAAGAGAATATAAATGAGTTTCCAATCCACCCACTCGGCACTGCCTAGGACACTCAGCCGATCCCCCGGAACGGCTGAGTCTAGAACAGGGGGTGCCTCTTCCGGACTGTCGGAACCAATATGCTCATCTCCGAATTCCTCCCTCTCTGTGTCTGTGCAGGACACAATGGCCAGAACGAAACAGACGGCCAGGCGGTCTAAAAGCCGGCGCACTATGAGAGTGCTAGCCGATGAGGTTTTCCCGGAAGGGGAACAGAGGGATTGGGAGGAGAGCGGGTCTGACGAAGAGGCTTCCTCTACCTCCGGGAGCTCTGGAATAAGGGAGGTAGACGGCGAGGGAGCCGCCTCCTCTAATGAAGCCGGTGATGCTGAGGCCGGCCAAGGATCAAGAGCGGAATCTTCCAGCTCCGACCAGGGTGATTTTGCGGCTGGCTATCAGCAGTCGCCCAAGGTTGCTGACAATCCCAACCCCAAAGATGTTGCTGAGTAACATTGCCCTTCTTAATAGCGGGTTCAGGGCCTTCAAAGAGAAGCACCCTTTTGGAAGGGGTTGGGAGATTATTGTCCCTCCGGCTGATGCTGTAATGGCCTGGAGTGACGACATTGATCACGCAGATGACTACTTCATCTGCTACGAGGCGGTTATCAAAGCCGGCCTTCGGTTCCCCCTCCACCCCGGGATTAGGAAAATCCTCAAGGGGTACGATCTGGGGGTTTGGCAACTCACCCCTAACTCGTGGGTGAACATTCTAAGTTACGTCGCCGCCTGCGAGTTTCAAAATTTAAACCCCAGCTTTTCCGCCTTCGCTCATATGCACTACTTGAGCAAGGCCCCAGGCGGCCATGGGGCATGGTATACGCTGACTACCTTGCCCCAATACCTAATGACTTTGGACAAGGTGTCCAAGTGTTCCGGGTGGAAGGAAAAATTTTACTTGATTTCTTCCCCCACTTTGAGACACAACCGGACACTGCGCCGGTACAACACCGAGCCGGCTCTTCTAGGCTGAAAATGCCCTCTCCCGGTGCTATCTACTAAGGCCCGGGTGCAAATAATAGAGCTGGGATTTTTTGAGACAACAACTAAGCCCATGGGAGATGGGACTCACATCATAGTTCCCAAGAACTGGATCCCCCATCCGGACTTCTTCAAGGACGAGTGCTTCTTGTCCGCCTGCGGGCTGAGTACAATGTTTCCCAGGGGTAGAATACTTCTCATCTGGAATGATTGTTATTTCATTTTTATTGCAAAGTTGCCTTAATTTTTTCTAACTTGAAATTCTTGTTTTTGCAGACGAAGCCTTGAGGATGGTTGACCAGGATAAAACTCCTGCTAAGTTTGCGGCGCTGCTGCGCAAGGAGGCGGCACTTGCCAAAAAGGCAGCCGTCGAGGCTAAGGATACGAAGAAAGGCGGGGTAAGACCGCCTGACTTTATATGTTTGCAGTTTTTTTTTTTTTTTTTTTAATTTTTTTTTTTTTTTTATATACCGGTTGGGTATACTTACATTTTGCTTCTTTTTTAGGAGTCCGTCAAGAGGATTCCACGATCATTCTCCAAGCTGCTCAAAAGGCAAAGAGATGATCTGGAGAAGGCTCCGGCTGCCAAAGCCACCAAGAAACAAACATCTGCCCAATCCGGTCGTCCAACGACTGGGGGCAAATCCCCTGCTGTTCTGAAAAAACTCAGCGAAAGCTCAGAACAGCAGAAAGCGCCGGATGTCTCAACGACATCGAAGGGTGGCGAGACACCTAAGGTTGTAGGCGGTGCGGCAACCACTGGGGAGGAGAATAAGCCGGAGACCCATCCGGAAGCTCAAGGTAAGGAACGAACTGAAATACCTTGGCCACTTGATTTTATGAGAATCAAGACCAAGGTTGATCCTTCAAAAGGGTCAGTCAACAGCCGGCAACGGATGAATGCCGACTACGCTGCTTCTATCTCACAAAGCACTACTTTTGATGCAGATCTGACTTCTGACCAGCCGGATCTTGCAAGCTTCGCAAAGTGGATGGTGAGGACCCTCACCCGGTCTGAGAAGGCCTCCATACCTGATCTGCAGGTCGTGGACTTCGACCGGATAATGGGTTCTCTGGCTGAGGTAAATGATCCCTCTACCTTGATGTCTTTAATCTTTAATTTGACTAAGTAACTCATAGACCGGCTGTTATTGTCTCAGGCTATGGTGAGAGTGGACAGTCTCCGGGGCCCCTTCAGGCGGAAGCAAGAAGAGGTAAATGACGCCAAACGGAGGGCCCTAGAAAACCTCAACTTTGCTGAACATTCTGATTATATGTGTAATTTAAAGATAAAAGCAGTAGAGTTGAAACAGGAGGAGCCGATCCGGAGTTTGACGGCTGCAAACGATGAAGCTAACAGCCGGGCTGATGACCTTGACAAGAAGCTGAAAGATGCCAAATCAGATCTCAAGGCATTGGAGGATGCTGACAAGGAAAATGCCCAACTCCGGATAGACAATGACCGCCTGAAGGTCGAGCTGGGGCCTCCTTTACTCGGAAATAGACTTTGAGGTCTATAAGCTGAGGTATGATTACGCCACTGCGGTGTATGATGCCCAGCAACTGGGTGATGCTCCACCGCCTCGCTTCAAAGACTGGGCTGCTGAGCAGGGATATGAAGTTTCTGATGATGAGGAGCCGGCGGATGATCATCACGAGGGTCAAGCCAGCCAGACTCAGCCGGAGAAGACTCCACCTCAGCCTTAGGCGGGCCTCCCCACTTTCTGCGGCAGTATGCCATTCTGTTTCTTTACCGGCTTGTATGCCGTGTATTGTTGTATCTTTACCAACTAAGGAGTTGGGTTAACATTTTATCTTTCTTTCTTCACCGGATGTGTCCGGTTAACACTTACTCTGTCCCTTGTGCCATTTTAAATATTAATGAAGTATTCCGACTCAGTCGGTGTTTATATATATTTGTGTTTTTAGTTTTTTCAATTTGAATTTTGCATCTGTTTGCAATTCTTTAATATTTTGCCTAACTTAAAAAGGTATGCGGCAATTTGCAATCCGGGTGCTCTTGCCCCTAGGCGGCTGTGTGGTTGGTTTAATGTCAAGCTGATTGATTGGCTTGAAAACACTTGATACTAGGAGAAGTATGGAGTGTTTTTAGGACAATCAATCACAATGGTGATTGCCCCAAACCAAGCGCACAGCCGGTCATAATAGCGGGTGCTTTGAGCTTCTTACCCGGGCGGTCAATTCCGTCTGGGGTTAGCGCGTAGCCATTACCCCACCTTTTGCCCCAATAGGGGAAGTGAGTGCAACTTTGGAATAAATAACCCAAGTAAGAATTTCAACCAATGACCGACTGATGCCTTAGAGCATCCGGTACTTGGTTACTTAATTGTTCTTCATAGATTATTCTGGTCAGACAACTATGAGTTTACCAATTTGGTCGTTTAATTTTCGCAGTCTGCATGGATACGTAGAACCAACAAATAGTCTGTTCTCTGCGACGATTGCACCCGGAGGGGTGTCGCCAGACGCCCTTGTCCATGTTGGGACAGGTGGTTTTATAAAATAAGCAACCATCCGGCCATATTGGCCTTTGGTCTTGTTTGAGACCGGTTGTATAGCTACTAAGCGTTTTTGTGCTTAGTTTTTAATCGGATCATTTGGCCGAGCATAATTACAACATTGAATTTACTAAATATCGAACTTAGTTTGTTGAACGAATAGTCCATCTGAGTATTACCCAGGCGGTCCAGCAATTATTAAATTACACTATCAAACGTAATTTAGATAAATAAATAAAGAGTCCGTCTGGGGTTTACCCAGGCGGACAGGCAGTTATAATGTTAAACCAAACTGTGTATCAAACTTAGTAAGTTAAACACAGGGTCCGTCTGGGTATTACCCCGGCGGGCGAACAATAAAAAGGGGAAAAATAATTCTGCAAACAAAGCCTGAATTTTCATTAATTGACTTACTGTTTACAAAAATTATACATTCTCAGAAGTAGTACTTTTTTAGATTGTCTACATTCCAAGTTCTAGGCAGGCGGCGACCGCCGGAGTTTCCAGACGGTAGGTGCCGTTCCTGACTTCTTCATAAATCCAGTAGGGGCCTTCCCAATTAGGGGTTAGCTTCCCAGCCTCATTGGCCTTACCGGTTGCCTCCATTTTTCGAAACACAAAGTCGTCCATTTTCAGGGGACGCTTGTGCACTCTCTTGTTATAAGCTCTGGTCATTCTCAGGCGGTATATCTCATGGCGCAGGGCAGCGTTGCCCCTGCGTTCCGGGAGGGAGTCCAATGCCAGCCGCATGGCCTCCCAATTTTCCTCTTCATCATTGAGCATAACTCTGAGAGTCGGCTCATAATGCTCAATGGGCAAGACGGCTTCAGCACCATATACCATAAGAAATGGGGTTTCTCCGGTTGCCCCTTTAGCAGTAGTCCGGATGGCCCACAGGACATGAATTAATTCCTCTGCCCATAAACCACCGGCTCTTTCAATTTTCTTTTTTATGCCGTCTGAGATGAGTTTGTTGAAGGCTTCAACTTGGCCGTTTGCTTGGGGTCGGCCGACTGATGCAAAACAATGTGAGATACCCTGATCTCCCAACCAAGTCTTGAGCTGGGGGGTCTCAAAATGAGGGCCATTATCAAACACCATAGACATAGGTACCCCAAACTGGGTGATGATGTTCTTCCAGATGAAGGAGATGACATCCTTTGTCTTGATGTTCTTAACCGGCTCAGCTTCTACCCATTTGGTGAAAAATCCACAGCCACCAAAATGTGGCGCTTTCCGCCTGGTGCAGGCGTATAAGGACCCAAGATATCCATGCCCCATTTGGCAAATGGGACTGGGCTGTGGATTGCCGTCAGATCAGTAGCCGGGCGGCGAATCAGTGGGCCAAACCTTTGGCACTTGTCGCATCTTTTGACTAACTCTTTGGCGTCTGCTTCAAGAGTAGGCCAAAAGTAATGCCGCCTGGCTCTGACGGCTAAGGACCTGCCGCCTATATGGGAGGCGCAGTATCCGGCATGCAATTCTTTGAGAATTTCTTTCCCCTTTTCTGGGGTAACACACTTCAATAAAGGTTTGAGAAAACCTGCCTTGAAGAGTTCTCCATTTCTCAACTCGAAGTTTGCTGCTCGCTTTTTCAGGACGGCTGCCTCCTGTGATGAATCAGGAAGCGTGTCGTCTGCTAAATATGCCCGGATGCCATCCATCCAGGTAGAGCTTCGGTCTAAGGTTCCAATGGGCTCTTCATGTATGCTTCTCTTTTCAAGAACTTCCCAAAAGACCGACTGAGGAGTATCACAGCAGGCGGAAGAAGCCAATTTATACAATGCATCCGTCTGGTTGTTATCTGACCTAGGCACTTGTTTCAGACGGAATTCCTCAAGTGCCCCAGTCTCTTCTTTGACTGCCTGAAGATATTTGATCATAGCCGGATGAGTTGCCTCATATGCTCCCTCATACTGGCTAACGACCAATTGTGAATCAGAATAGGCGTCAAATTTAGTTGCCCCTGCTGCCTTACACATGCGGATTCCGGCTAGCAGGGCTTCATATTCCGCCTCGTTATTTGAGGCTTGAAACTTAAACCGCAGTGCATATTCAAATTTGTCCCCCTCAGGGGACTCATATATAATTCCTGCACCGCAGCCGTTCTTTGTTGAGCTTCCGTCCACATACACTTTCCAAACCTGGTCAACATTATCCGGTTGCACCGGTCGTGTCATTTCAACAATGAAGTCGGCAAACGCCTGACCCTTCACTGCCTTTCTAGGTTCAAAAGTGATTTCAAGACTTTGCATTTCAATAGCCCATTTCAACATTCTGCCGGATGACTCCAAAGTAGACATTGGCCGCTTGAGGGGCTAGTCGGTGTAGATTACCACCGGATGAGCCAGGAAGTAAGGTTTCAATTTCTTGAAAGCCATATACAGGGTAAGGCCAAATTTTTCTACCATGGGGTACCGGAGCTCAGCATTTTTTTAAGACATGGCTAATGAAATAGACCGGAAGCTGAACACCGTCTCTCTCAGCAAGGAGAACGACACTGAGGGCATGATCTGAGACGGCTAAGTACATGTATAACACCTCCCTAGGCAGTGGACTAACAAGTCTTGGCAAAGAGTGGAGGTGTTCTTTCAGCCGTTGAAAGGCCGCCTCAGCCTCATTCCCCCATTCAAATCTGGTCTTCTTCCTGATTGCTTGGAAGAAGTAAAGGCATTTGTCACCTGACCGACTGAGGAATCTCCCCAGAGCAGCCAGGCAACCGGTTAGTCTCTGTGCTTCCTTGACAGTGCCGGGTGACTTCATGTCAATCACCGCCTGTATCTTCTCAGGGTTAGCCTCTATCCCCCTTTGATCAATCAGGAATCCAAGAAACTTCCCAGACTCAACACCAAAGACGCATTTCTTAGGATTCAGCATGACCTTATGCCGCCTGAGTGTGGTGAAGGTTTCTCGGAGATCAGCAAGGTGATCCGCCTGCTGTTTGGATTTGACTATCATGTCATCAATGTATGCCTCTACATTCCTCCCAATCTGATTAATAAAGACAGTATTAATCATCCGTTGGAACGTAGCCGACGCATTTTTCAAGCCAAACGGCATCACCGTGTAACAGAATAGCCCCTGATCAGTGACGAAGGCCGTCTTTTCTTGATCTTTCTTCCACAGGGGTATCTGATGGAAGCCGGAGTAGGCATCCATAAAACTCATCAAGGCATGCCCGACTGTTGAATCGACCAGACTGTCAATCTTAGGAAGCGGATAACTGTCCTTAGGACATGCCTTGTTGAGATCTGTGTAATCAACACACATCCGCCAGGTACCATTCGGCTTCTTTACAAGCACAACATTCGCCACCCAGTCGGGGAAATTACATGGCCGAATGAACCCTGCATCCAACAGCTTTTTTAATTCGGCAGCTGCCGCCTGACTTCTTTCCTCGCCGTGATTTCTTTTCTTTTGCCGGATGGGCTTCTTTTTAGGGTCCACGGCGAGTTTGTGGACAGCAAGATCTGGGCTGACGCCTGGCATCTCTTCCACTTCAAAGGCAAAAATGTCTTTGAATTCTTTCAGTAGAAGGTGCAAGTCTGCACCTAACTTAGCAAAGGCAACTGTCCCAACCTTCACAGTACGCTCCGGACGGCTGTCGTCCAGAGGTATGTCAAGATGTTCACCAGCCGGTTGGGGACGGAGCTCATCTGACCGTTCACCGGTCAGTGATTGCTATTTTTTCTCCTTCTTCATCTCCACCATCATAGGTGCCTTTCTTTTCTTT
Source organism: Chenopodium album (assembly GCF_948465745.1). Classification (NCBI taxonomy): domain Eukaryota; kingdom Viridiplantae; phylum Streptophyta; class Magnoliopsida; order Caryophyllales; family Amaranthaceae; genus Chenopodium; species Chenopodium album. Next base: position 66,177,915 of record NC_137835.1, read on the forward strand.
CCGGCGGCTGGTGGGGCAGGCGCTGGGTCAGCATCCTTGAAATTGTCAAGGTCTATTGGTTCCTGACCGCCTGGGGTTACAGTGTCTCTGACGGCTGAGAGATAGCACTCTCGGGCCGTCTTCTGATCCCCATTCAGGGAACCAACAGTGCCATCATCCCTCTCATACTTGATGAGAATGAGAGATGGGATGATTACTGCCTTGGCTACGTTGAGGGTTGGCCTGCCAAGGATAATGTTGTAGGCGGTCAACTCCTCAACGACTAAGAATCTGACGACAATGTGTCGTCCTTGGCCCTTCTCTCCCAGCCGGATGGGTAAGTCAATTCTTTCGGCTGGGTAGACCATCCCACCCCCAAAACCAACCAAGGGGTGGGTGACTGGATGCATGCTGCTGACATTGTATTTCAGCTTTTGCAAGCACCGGAGGCTGATGATGTCTGATAAGCTGTCGGTGTCAATAAGGATTCTTCCAACCAGTTGGTTGGCAACCTTACATTCAATGACGACCGGGTCATCATGCGGACGGCGGACGCTGCCCCTGTCCTTCTCAGTGATCAAGACGTCTGGGAAGGAGGTGCTTGCAGACGCCTGCTCATCATCATCCTTGTCCATCTTTCGAAGATGGCTCTTGGTGCCCCGGATGGTAGGGCCACCACAGGAAAACCCGCCTGCTATTGTGTAGACTGGCTCCTTGTCGGTATCCGAGCTACTAGTAGGCTGGGGGGTAGTCTTAGAGGACTGACCCTTATTCTTCTTCTTTGCCCCGGCTGGGGACTTAGAAATATAGGACTTCAGCATTCCTTTGTCAGCCAGACGGTCCAACGCCCTTTGAAGGCTGAAACAGTCGTTGGTGTCATGGCCAACTTCCTCATGGTATTGGCAAAATTTATTTTTGTTCCTTGATTGAATGGAACTTTTCATTGGATTCGGCTTCTCTAGGGACAGCCGGTCCTTAATTTCCATGAGGATGGAATTGCAGTCCTTGTTAAACTCGTACTTGGGGACGTACGGTTTAAACTCTTTCTTCTTCTTCTGGGACGGCTGGTCAGAATCACTAACCGCCCAGATTTCTTTTCTCTTTCTGCTCTCTTCTTTCTTTTTAGCCGGCTGAGCAGGCCGGTTGTCTTTCTGCTTGTCGGACTTCTTAGAGTCCGACTGGCTACCAGGCGAGCAGAGGTCGGTAGCTTGAATGTAGCTTTCCGCCTCCCTCAGGGCCGCCTGTAGGGTGAAAGCCCCTTTTCTGACTAGGTCGAACTTAAAGGTCGACCCGTCTCTCAGACCTTTGAAAAAGTCTGTAAAAGCTACCTCATCAGACAGTCCTTGAATCTGAATTCTGATAAGATTGAACCGCCTGACATATGAGCGCAACCCTTCTCTCGCTCCCTGCTTAACAGTGCTCAAATCAAGGCTTGTTTTCTTAGCAGGGATGTTCATTGAGAAGTTGGAAGCAAACAGGAAGGCTAGCTTCCTGAAGCTATCAATGGACCCGGCTGGCAGATTACCAAACCATTGTTGGGCAATGCCCTTCAATGTAGCCGGGAAACATCGACACCAAGTGGCATCATCCAACCCCTGCAGATACATGAGGTTGGTGTAAGCCATGAGGTGGTCTTCCGGATTGGTGGTACCATCATAGGTACCAACCAATACATTCTTAACCTTGGCCGGCTGGGCCGCCTCGGTTATCTCCCGGGTGAACGCAGAAGGCTGTTCACCCAGGCGCAGCAGACGAAGCTGCCAGTCTAATGGCTAGACATTTGGATACGCCGCATGACCTCCAAAGAAGGCCGGCTGCATGAAGTGAGGAGGATACTGTCCGTAAGCCTGAGTAGGCACATACGGTACAGCTCCAATCATGTGAGGGCCAGAATGGACGGTATTACCGCCTGTCTGGCTCTCATGCAAGGAGGGTGCACTCCCTGCTGAAATGTTGTTGAAGCTGTCTGGAAAGTTCGACGTTGAAGCCGACTCAGACAGCGATTGGTTTCTCTTCCGGTTGATGATCTCCCGGGCATCAAGAGTTGATTTTTTACTTCTCACCGGCTGCTGAGTCCGGCGAGTGTTATTGATGTTCTTCCTAGGAAGGAGAATTTTTGACCAATCAATGGTCCCGGCTGCCTTCTCCTTTGGATGAGGAGTGGGCTGCCGGTCTCTGACTGACTTCCCCTTCTCTGGAGGAGTCTTCTTCGCTGACTGACCTTTACTTGGGCCAGCTCGGCTTTTGGTGATCAGCTCTTTAATTTAACCCTTGAAACTTGTCATGAATCTCATGAGTTCGTCTCGGGTGACAGGGGCTGATCCAGCGGCCGTTTGGGTTTCCCCTTCCGGCTGCCCAGTGGGCCGGCTTGGACCCGCCTGGGAGGCACCCCGCTCCAGAATATCTCTGGGTCGGATGCTCTTGGTTCTGAGCGAGCCATCCTCGGCTGTAAAGGTTTCGAGCTGAGGATCCTCATCCTCCTGGTCTGTAAAGACTTCTGGGTCTTCGCCCAGACGGTTAGGAGGTAGTACAGACTCTTGAACCATCTTCGAGGTACTCTCCCCACAGACGGCGCCAATTTTTTGGGTGTTTTTGTCCCTTGGGAGAGTTACGTCACGAAGTCTGATCCGGCTGAGCTGCACCTGCAAAATAACGGAGACTCCGGGTGGTTGGAGCTCCGCCTCCGACGGTCAAGTTAGTAACTTGAAACGGAATAAAGAGAACGGAAATTTAGGTGGGTATCTGCTCGGATTCCAAGCTCAGGTCTTTCTCTGATGTAAGAGAATAAAGGAGTAATAAATGATTGAATGTGTCCCCAAAATGGGGAAATATCTCCCTATTTATAGGGTCGTTGGAGAATGTGCCCCTACCTAGGTCACTTGACCTAGATTTTAGTGGGCTGCGCCGTTTTACGGTGCTTCTAGGGATTTGGGCCTTTGAAGGCCGCCATTTCAGAGGCATATCTGAGGGCGCCAAGTGTCAAGAGGATGTTAGGCCACGTGGGCCATCCTGAGCTTGACACGTGGCTTTCTCTCATTGGTCCACGTGCCTAGGGTATTTTTACCCTAAACACCCGTGACACGGTAACGCGGGAAATTTTCAGTAAAACGGGGAAGAAAACGCGTTAAGGGTTTACGCAGAAAAGACACGGAATTTCCCGTGTCACGGGAAATCCCACCGTCAGACGGGAATGATTCCCGTGACACATTTTAAGTGCCGATTGATAATTTCGGGCCTTTTCTGACTTATTATTATTTGGGCTAAAATAAGAAAATATTTAAATAAAATAAATAAAAGGTTTGGGCCAAAAATAAAAAATAAAACAATAAAATAAAAAAGGTTTGGGCTAATAAGTTTGGGCTGAAATTAAAACTATGCTTTTTCTAAACATCAAGACTAGTCCATGGACTGTTTAAAAATATGAATTTAATCAAATACGATTTTTTAAGCACTCTCGGGATTAAATACTGAACCCGACCAATAGTGGCGGTGAAAGGTTGTTCATCATCGGGTTTGGTTTTGGGGAGACATTTTTAGGTGTCTACACCATCCCTCTTTTTCTTCAAATTCACCATAATGGGGGCATGGTCAGAGCTAAAGATTGGGAAGTTACGAGCTTCATACTCCGGGAATAAAGCCTCCCATGCCTCATCCGCCAAAAACCGGTCAAGGCGCTCTCTAACAAAAGTTGACAGTGAGTTACCCCTCTCCCACATGAAGACACTACCTTTGTAACCCAAGTCATGAACTCGACAAGTATCAATAGCATCTTGAAACGCATCCATCAATCTCTCGCTTCTCGGGGCACCTCCTTCTTTCTCTGATAAACTTGTGATCTCATTGAAATCACCAAACATGATGCATGGTAAAGAGCTCTTAGCCTTTAAAGAGGTCATAAGAGACCAAGTGAGGTGCTTTTGAGCTTCATCAGCCCAACCATAAATGCCGATGGCGCGCCATATGGGAATATTAGACTCATTAAGAACACTTGCTTCCACATGGTGATTAGATTAAGAAACCACCTCCACATTACACTCTTTCCACCATAAACCCAATCCTCCCGATCTACCAACACTACTAATACATAACCCATCCGTAAAACAACACCTATTTTTTATTTTTTCTAAAACACTAGCATCCATCATTGACTCCATAACAAACACCAACTGTGGCCTTTCCCTCTAACATTTATCTTGGAGGGCACGAACTCGCCGCGGGTTGCCAAGCCCGTGGCAGTTCCAACTTATGATTTTCATTGTTTTTCGAGGGCTTGGATATCCCCAAGACCCTTTACTTGCTTGACATTGGATATGATAGTATCCTCCGTATCAATTTTCCCTCTCTTATCCCCACAGTCAACCCCCACACTAAAACCCATATCCCCAACATTCCTTTTTTTCCCCATACTTTCCCCACAAGAGACCTCAGTGGTATCCATCATTTCATACCCCATCTCCCCTTTCCTCTCAACCCTTTTCCATGTCTTTTTCACCACCCCCGACACCCCTTTGTTTGTAGCAGACCCTCCAATCTCCCTCACCCCAGAAAGATCCCCACCCAACACCACTCCCCTACTCTATATATTACTAGAACTCACACTCCCCTTCTCTCGCACTTCTTCACCCAAGCTTCCCCCCTCCCCCCTCACTCCACTTATGCCCCTTATCTCATCATTCAACTTATTAATCTGGGCATCCCTGTCAACCGAGACGGCACGCAACACTATCTTCTTGCTTAAATTACCTCCTCTTCCACTGCCAATAACTTGGCTTCCCTTACATTCGGACCAGAATGTGAGCAGCTCTCAGAAGACGAAAATTGTAGTTTTCTCGCAGCACTAGGTGGACCAAGTCTGATGGCACTTGGATTATTGTAGGAAATCCTATGAACATGTTTCTTATTCGATAGGTTCTCCACCCATTTCTTCTCATTTTCTCTTTCTACAACAGAAATTCGAGAGCGTTGATGTGGTGAGGCAACAATCGGGCCATATTGGAACACAAGAGAATTCTCACCATTCACCTCATATTGCTCTAAGCAGTCTTTGTCAATGTGCCCAAGCTTTCCACAAAAGTAACAGAAATCTCCAAGCCTTTCGTACTTGAAACCAATCCATTTTGATTCGGATTGGTTAATAGCAATTTTAATCCCTCTTTGTAATGGCTTAGTGATGTCCACCATAACCTTGATCCTCATAAACTCCTCCCACCCTATAGGATCTGAATCATCAAAGTCCAAAAAGCCCCCAATAGCATCCCTAACCATACGTGCGAAACCAGCATTTTGACGCCCAAACGGAAAATTCAATAGTCTAATCCAAAACGGCGAAGAGTCGAAGGTAGCATCAGATGACTGTTCATTCTCATCAATATTCTTCATAAGCAAAAGTTGTTGGTCAAAGGTCCATGGTCTACCATCAAGAACACGAAATTTGTCTTCCTCATTAAAGAATTGGAAGACAAATAAATTTATTTCCATAACTCGCACTGCTACATTATCATTCAGTCTCCATAAACCCTTAAGCACACGTTTCATATCCTCCACATTGTAGGGTTTATTAGTTAACAATTTCCTTACTAATGAGAGTTCAAGTCTAACCTTAGAGTTATCATTAATAATCTCCTCTGACCCATCCCCAATAACTAGGTTTTCATCATCAGTTAGTTTTAGTTTTTCCCAATCTTTCATCAAACTTTCATCCATCATACACAAAACTGAAAACAAGATTAAAGAAACAAGATTCTCACCGGCAAAGTGCAAGGATCGCACCCAGAGAGGTTGAGAAAATTAGCGAATGTCTCGCACGCACAAGCCCTAGCAGAGCACTCGACACACCCTACTCGAGGGACTCCAATCATACAAACGTCGTCAAAATTTTAATCCTGCAATTTTAATTTTAATGTATAATTTCTAAATCCCATTCATTTTCTAGCCCAACTTGAAATTTTAGATTAACTAGAGTGTGATTTTTTTTTTTTAATGTAACCATTTGTTAATTTTTTAAATTTGGGTTAGTAAATAATTATTCCTAGTAAAAAGAAAATGTCATTGGTAAACAAAATATACTTAATGTTGAGAGTAAAATTGAGAGTGAGAGATATGTCAAGTGGTTAGAGCTCTTATTTCGATTATAGGTGATCCTGGAATAGATTCTCATCACTCGCCCTTGTGGCTCTCTAAACACAAAAATGTTGAGAGTAAAACTAAAATGAAGTTCATGAGCACTTATCTAATACATTAATTTAAATGTGGAATATACCGGAGTATAGTGTAAAATATGCCTGTTAAGAGCGATCTTTCCCTTTTCAACAAGCTGGTGTGATCTCACGTTCGAAACGACGTGGAGCAAGTTTACGTAATGTGACCAAGGCAAACAACAAAAAATCTTTACTTCTATGCCTACTTCCTTTTACTGATTAATCTTTTTCCATCATTAAAAGTTTTGAAACTTTAAAAATAAACGGAGAAAAATAAAACATAAAATTGGTTATTTTTATTCATAGAATATAATTTTATCATAAAGATTTTTAGGGAAATATAAAGCATAGTGTTTTCGAGATAAATAAACTATGGAGTAGAATTTAACTGAATAAAATAAGTTTAGGAGAAAAAATCTTACATACCAAGAAATTAAATTATTCGCATTCGTGCAACTAACTTTAGTATTTATTAAAACGTTAAATTTAAAGGAAAAGTGTGATGGATTGATTTATTGAATTGTTTATACCGAGTAAAGTTGGTGGGATAATAATTTAATGACACAAATTAAATAAGTGGGGCATAGATGAAGTAGGAGTAATATACACTAAAAGGTACTAAACTATGCAAAATGTATCACTTAAGGTACTCAACTTCTAATTGTATCACTTAGAGTACTATGACCTTCACTGGAGGTAACTTTTCCGATTTCAACCTGTTATTCCAAGTTAATTCGAATTTTACTTTTTTTTAAAAAAAAAAAAAGTCAGCTACATGCATTGGGAGAACAAAAAGCCAAATCAAAATTTGGGGAAAAACCAAATCTCCTAAAATACTCAACAAAATTGGGGGAAAAACCCAAATCTCCCAAAAATTAGAACAAATAACAAAATTTCAGATCTGAACAAATCAAACCACCTCCCAATCCCAGAAAAAAATCAATCAAAAAACCCCAAAACAACACCTTCAATTTAGGCTTAACAAACGAAGAACCTCTAACTCGATAAGATCCCAGATTTGAAATTAATCAAGCAAAAATCAATAAGTCCTATGCCTCAAACTCTTCTCTTTTGCAATAATAGCAAGATCAGAACCTCCATCTTTTCTCTTCAATACATAATGAATCTCTCTGCTCCCTTTCTCTCTACACACATACACCTCTTCCCACCCCACATACACCACCTCCTTCGTCACCATCTTCACCATCGCCGACAATTTCTCCGTCTTTCACCAAAAAAGAAATTAAATTAAAATTAATTAATTGAAGAAGAAGAATCTAGTGGCTCTTCTTGCTTTATCATTTACTTTCATTTTTAATTTGCTTTTTATTTTTTTATTTTTTTAGTATGAAGAAAAAGGGGAAGAGTGGGAAGAGAGTAATGTGAGTTATATATGTAGGAGAGAGAGAGAGGAGGAGACACAAAGTTGCAACAACCATTTTTGGAACAAATTGAAAGTTCAGTACCTTCCAATTAATTATAATGTCAGAATTTAAATTTCTTAAATACCAAGAAATTAAAATTTAAAATCATTCATATTCGTGCAACTGACTTTAGTATTTATTACTTCCTTTGTTCTTTTTTACTTGACCCGCTTTGACTTTTATACTATTCATCACTCCTCCTTTGACCGTCTTTTGTGAATAATTTGTAAGGAAAAACATGTTCACGTTGGATATTTTTGAATTCATCTCAAGAAATACTATCATAATATATAACTTTTATAATTTTTACTTATGGATAATTGAAGTTATTAATCGTTGAAGTTTTGCATTGGCAAGCGTGATAAAAGAAACAAGTCAAGTAAAAAAGAACAGAGGAGGTAGAAAGTTTAAGGAAAAGTGTGATGGATTGATTTTATTGAATTGTTTATGTTGAGTAAAGTTGGTAAGATAATATTTTAATGATACAAATTAAACAGGTGGGGCATAAATGGAGTGGAAGTACGTGCAACCATATAATGTTATTATTGAAAAGGGTTATTCAATAGGCCATAGTGAATCGTTCAAATAGAAGAAAGCTGACGATTTCAATCCTTTTTTTTTTTTTTTAATATATACTTCCTCCGTTCTATTAATATTGCAACAATGGACTTTTTGCACTATTCATCACTCTTGTTTGACCATATAATATGAGTTATACGTTAAGCAAAATATAGTTAAGTGGGATCTTGTTGGATTCGTATCATAAAATACTTTCACAATATTAACTTTTTATAATTTTTACTCTTACACAATTATAGATAATTAGCATATAAAATGTGTTTTGGGATGCGTAATTTCCTCCTTGTTACAATATTAACAGAACGGAGGAAGTATATATATATACACACACACAATGGTCTAGAAAGGAGACTAGCTCCCAACTGACTCGAAAACTACAATGAGACGACTTAACTCTCTTAACCATACTAATACAAGTTATCAAAAGGGGATTTAGGGTACAAACATTGTGGATTGCTTGAAAATATAAATAAGGGGGTTGAGAGGATTCATCACTAGTAATAGCCATAAAATGTTCCACACTTGATCCCTTGTGTTTCTAGATCCTGCAAAACAAAGCATGTAATACCTTTTACCTTTTTAGCTATTCACCCTTAACTTGATTGGCCTTCCATGCTTTCTTGACGAGGTAGAGAACTTAAAGGTAGAAAGTGGTGTAAAGGACTGCACTTAGCATGGTTCAAAATTCATGGGGTTTTTTTTTTCATTAAATCCTACAGATTCCACTTGAGCAATGTTAGTAGTAGTCAAAACTCTTACAGGTTTCTCACTCCCCTCCTGGATACTTGAACCCTCATTGCTGCTAGAAGTTAGGCAAGTAGATATATGATTGTAAGGAGAAGGTGCTCATCGTAGGGGATCCTTCTCCTTTATGCCCATGACCCTTTAAAAGCCTAGGAATTTACACTTTTGAAAGTGTATTAGTATTTGATTTCCTGACTGTTTGGGAGACCTTGAATTAGAGTTGATCTTATCATTAAGCTTTTTTGTAAGAAACTAGTAAGGAGCGCCAATGAGTTTTAGGAAAACCTCGTTCATGCCTTTCTCCCAAGTAGAGTTCAAGGGATATGTAGCATGAATCATAAGTTTACCCATGCCTAAATTGGTCTACTTGTACAAGAAATGAGTTTGGGAGCGAGGGTACTAAAATAATGTTCCCTTTAGGGGGGAATAGCTATTCTAGCTTTATGCGGCCTCTACTAGCTCTTTCTTTTTCGCAATTTCATCACCAAACAATATATGCAATGTGATACCTAAAACTAAGTTAGTTGATTTTATTTACACATAATAATCACGTAGGAATTACTTTGCAAAGTCGTTATTCTTTATTTAATTCAAGTTCGTGAAAAGAACAATAAATAAGCAAGACTCGCCTTGACTTAGGTGACAAAACAACAATTAATTATTCCAATTCTAGTCTTTAATTAACACAAGATACTATGTGAAACAATTAGTTAAAAATTTATTTAAAGTGATCAAACAACACTAATTAATTGATTAAATCTATTTAAACAATAAAAAAAGATGATTTATTTAAGTGCTCGGGAAACTTACCACTTTTCTTTGCTAGATCTTCGTTTAGAACACTCATGGACTCCTTTTGTTCGGGAAACTCCACCGTAAGGACAAGTAATAAGAGGGGTGAGTGTTTAGAACAAGAAGGTTAGTAGTATACAAGTTCACAAAGTTCATGCCAATTTTTTGGGTATATTTTTGTGTGTTTTTAAGCTTTAAATTAAGCCCCTATTTATAGGGAATGAGTGTGTTTAGGGTTCGATTTAGTATTTTCACAAAATTCTGAATCTTTTGAGGGCGTATCACTGGAGGTTAAGCTAGGTGCCACGCTCAACCTTGTAAGTTGTGCGCGCCAAACCAGTGTGACTCGTTGAGTTGCGCGCTGATTTTTTTTGCAGCAACTTCAGTTTCTAACCTATGTGCCCCTAACTCCGTCAAAATTAGGTTTTAACTTCGGGTTTAGGCCTAATTATTGATCGGGCTTAGTTAATTGGACTTTGGTTCATTTTATTTTGGGTTAGGCTAGTAATTTTGTACTTTTATGACTTAATTAGTAGTCCATAAGTATCCTTGATGTTGATCCAACACAAAGATGATTTTTTTTATCGTCATAGCACTTCTTGTCGGGACAGAAGGCCAAAAGTAGATGTCAATAGTTAGCCCCCACTTTGATCAAGTCTAGGATAGACAATGATAAAAGTAGCCAAGGAAATAAATCGGAGACTCATTCTGCGAAGTTCCTTAAGAATAGGGAATCTTTTTAGTAGTGTTTGAGAATGTCGAAACTATCCTCGATTTGCTACGTGTTCGAGACAAGTAGTTGTGATGGCTAGAAAAAGCACCCCATTTCCTCATAAACAGCAGGACCTTGATTTACAATCACCTGGTCAACCTTAACAGGGAGATCATTATATCATAGGTAGAAGTACTAACGATTTTTGGGCTAGATTTAGGCCAAAGCCCAGTTGAACATATCTAATACGATCACACAAAGGGCCTAGATTGAATATAAGAGGAAAAGGTCAATGATGGGCCTCTCCCTTTAGGTGGCTTGCCATATGGGCAGTTTTAGCGGGCTTAGGTTTTCTACCTAGTCTAGATTTTATATGATTATACATAGACTAGGTGTCCAGGGTTTGACACTGATGATTCTATTTTGTATATGTTTTTATTCCTCGTTTCATAATCATAATTGTGCTTATTTGAGCTCTGCAGAGCCTTTTTATGTTTTGTACGAGTAGTGTTTTTGTAGAGTTGATATTATTTTGTAGGAATTTGCAGATTTATGACAATTCTCGAACTTATTGAGCTAGTACGTAGATTTTGAAATCGGATTGTATTTAATGAATGTATTTATGAAGCCCAAAGTCGAATTAAAAGAGTTTGATTCGGCAATTAAGGGCTCAATTTGAGGAAGAGCTAATACTACAAGTTACGGACTAATTAAAAGTTTAAATGAAGTACATTGGACCGAACTAGAGGCTCACAATTAGTCATGGTGCACCTTAAATAGGTGTAACAACACAGCCCAAAAGCCTAATTACACACAACCCAATTAAGAAAAGCCCTAAAACTAAAAAACATGAAAACTGCCATACACCCACCCACACCCAATACACCCATCCACACCCAATACACCCATCCACACCCAATAAATGTTACGGCACTTCCAAACTCAAAACTCTTCTTCTTCTATATGATTTTCTCTCTCCTCTTTTTCACTTTCTCTCTCCTCTATTTCATTTTATCTCACTAAAAAACTGCAAAAATATCAATGGACATTAGAGAAGAGATGCAAAATCAAAATGATCCTCCCTAAAAAAAAAAGAAGGCAATTTAATTTTATGTAAATTTCCTTTAATTTTGTTTGAATTTATATGATTATCACTTAATTTTGTTTGAATATTGTTCGATGCTCTATTGTTCGAAATTTTTTATTGGAATTGTAAAAAAAAATTAGTGAAATCAAACGGATACCTTATGTTCACATTTTGAAATGCATATGTTCATATTTTGAATTCTTGTGTTCATATACTGAATCCTTTTGTAAACTTTCTGAAATGCATATATTCACTTTCTAAATCCATATGTTCATAATGTATATGTTCACTTTCTGAAATGCTTAATTATGTTCATACGCATTAAAAAATGAACCAATGCATATGTTCATATGTTGAATGCATATGTTCATATTTTGAATACTTATGATGCATATGTTTCATAATCATATTTATTTTTTATTTCTTCAATTTTTTTATTTTCATAATTAAATGCCTTATATTCATAATAATATTTTATATGTTCATAAAATAAATATTCATAGTAAATATTTATTGTTCATAAATATTCTCATTAAGTTTGTTTATGTATATGTTCTCTTTCTTAATAGCATATGTTCATATTTTTTACGCATATTTGAAGAACCTATGCATATGTTCATATTTTGCATGATTATGTTCTTTGATAAAAAAAAATGCAGAAAATCAGATGAAACACATATAAAATTAATCAAAGCTAAAAAAAATCAATTCATATGAATTCAAAAAATCAGATAAACAACTAATTCCATATTGTAAGGAACAGATTCAATCGTTAAATCAAAACAAAACGAGAAAAAAAAAACAGAGGAAAAAGGAATTAAAGAAGGAAGGAGAAAAAATAGAGTATAATTTGTGAATTCAAAGATTCATATAAACCTTAATCAATCGAAATTAAAGCACAAAATCGAAATTAAAGCACAAAATCGAAATTCACAAAAAAAATCATACTTAATAACTACTTTCATGTTGTAAGAAACAAATTCAATAAAAAAAAGTGTAAAAAAAAGGGAAAAAAAAAACAAAGGAGAGAGAAAATAAAAAACGAAGGAGAAAAATAGAGGGGAAGAAAGCTAATGTTCACTTTCTTAAAAGCTAATGTTCATATTGTGTTGTTGTTACACCTATTTCTAGGTGTATGAGTGTGCACCTAAGAATATATGCGCCCCTTTCTCTTTGGGCCATCTTCATTTGGGCTTCGTTTGCTGACAGTTAAGTCGGTCTTCAAATATTGGTTGAATGATGAGATAGCGTGAGCAAAAATTATCTTCTTGTATTAGCTTTTAGGATAGGTTTTGTCAGCTTTTGATTGTTTGACTTTTCTTATATAAGGGGAGGTAGTAGTAGTTTTATGAGGGTTAGTTTTAATAAGATTAGTTTAGTTTAGTAGTTTAGCTTTTTATCAAATTCTTTAGTTTAGTTGTTAAGCTTTTGTCAGATTCTTTGTTTTTTTTTTTTTTGTTAGTTCATTCGTAATTTTGAGTTATTCTTTATTATTATTACTTTAGTATTTATTGTTTTAATTATATTTTATTTGATTGCTTTGATTAGTTTAGATTTAATTATACACGAGTAGTTTAATTATAGGGTTCTTGAGGATCCATGATTAATATGAAGGGATGAATTATTATTGTTAACTAGATGAAGCCCGTGCGATGCACGGTTTGTTTGAATTTTTTTAAAAATATTATATATATATATATATATATATATATATATATATATATATATATATATATATATATAATTTGCTATATATTTAGATAAAATTCTTAATATCAAAAAAATAATATTTATATTTAATTAATTTAAATTGGGAAATCTCATTCGTCAATTTTGCTTAAGTGTCATTTAAATTATTTAATTCTAAAAGAAATTTATAATCTCGTATTTAATTGGCTACAACTAAAATTTATTATCCTACATGACACGCTGAAAAAAATTAAATCCTACGTGGCTCTCTAAAAACACCGGAAAAAACTCCCCTTTATATATATTAAATATTAATGTTTTAAGTTAATTTCCTATTGATTGTTATAATGCTATGCAATAGGATTTACTTTGGTTTAATTGTATGAGTTATGCAATATTGATTCGAGAGATGAGGATTGATGTTTAGGGTTCGTTTCAATAGACCGGTTAATTTATAAATGGTTAAATCAAGATTCGAGAGATGTGATTTAATACCACTAAGGGGGCACTTGGATTGGGAGTATTAAATTAAGGGGGTAATAAAAGCCAAACCAAACAAAATTAAAGTTAACATAGAAGAGGGAGAGCTAGTGATGATGTGATGGTAAGAAGATTTATATAGTGATGGTGTGGTGATAGTTGAAGAAAGGGAACTATTACCCTTATTTTGGGGGTAATAGGTTACACTGGGGGGGGGGGGGGAACCTAATACCCCCTTTTCCTTATGTCACGACAACCTTAATTCATTCATAAACACCTTGTCTCCCTACAATAATACCTCTAATCAAACTATAATATCTCGTTTGACTTTTATTACCCCCTTAATTTATTACCCCAATTCCAAGCGCCCCCTAAGTTAATTATGTGATTATAATACGTAGCGAAAGCCCTTTATAGTGAGATTAATTTATGCATTGATAATTGATTGTTATTTTTCATCCCGAAATATTATTTATTAGTGAACCTATGACCCTAGGCTTTTTATTATTGATTATTCCCTTAATATCTATTTTAGTTAGTGGTTTTAGGAATAAATTTTGATTAGGTGATAGACTTTAGCCTGTCAGACACAACAATTGATGTGATCAGCAAACTCTAATTAGCAAACACGAAGCCAACTCCTCTCTCTCTCTCGTCCGTCCCTCTCCTTGTGCGCCTACGGTGTGTGCTCGGTGGTGGTGGTTCATAATGGTGTCAATTGTTCGCAAAGGTAGGGATCGTTGTGTTTTTTCAGTTTTCCGACCAATATAATATTGATGTTTCCTCAATCCTACTATTCTCAATTCAAATAAAATTGTTTGAAAACGTTTACTTGTTAAAGTAGTGTTTTAGAAAAGTAACAAACTTATCAGAATAAGGCCCTGTTTGATTCACCTTAATTTTGCTGAACTGAAATTATTTTTACTGAATTGAACTTATTTTTATTGAACTGAACTTAATTTTACTGAACTGAAATTATTTTTACTGAACTGAAATTATTTTTATTGATTTTCTATTATAATTCTTTTTTAAGAAAACTGAATTTTACTGAACTGAACTTATTTTTACTGAACTGAAATTAATTTTACTGAACTGAAATTAATTTTACTGAATTGAACTTATTTTTACTGAACTGAAATTATTTTTACTTAATATTATTTTTTTAAGGTGAAGAGAACAGGGCCTAAATCAACAAAATAATTTTGAATGGTAATTGTCAAAATCTACTTAGGCCCTTTTCACTTCACCTTAAAAAAATAATCAATCAATCAATCAATCAAAGCCTTAATCCCAAAAGTGGGGTCGGCTAACATGAACCAAATTTGATTATTCCGTGTAGTCATCAACATAAATCTTTCTCCTCCATCCCTTACGATCCAAAACTTCATCCTCACGTAAATCCATGCACTTCATATCCTTCCTCACTCCTTCCAACCAAGTCATCTTTGGTCTCCCTCTTCCTCGTTTAATCCCTCCATGGTCCCACTCTTCCACTCTTCGCACCGGTGCACCCTCGGGTCTCCGTCTTACATGTCCAAACCAACGCAGACGATTTTCCCTTAATTTATCTACAATGCCCGCCACACCTACTTTCTTGCGAATAACCTCATTTCTGATTCTATCTCTTAAAGTGTTTCCACACATCCACCTTAACATGCGCATTTCCGTAACCTCCATCTTTTTAATATGCTCTTTCTTAGAAGCCCAACATTCTGTACCATAGAGCAACACTGGTCTTATGGCAGTCCTGTAGAATTTTCCCTTCAACTTTAAGGGAATGCTGCGGTCGCATAACACTCCCGTGGCCGCTCTCCATTTAAGCCACCCTGACTTAATCCTGTGGGTCACGTCTTGATCAATGTCACCATTCTTCTGGATGATCGACCCTAGGTACTTAAAACATTCACTCATGGTCAAATCCTTTCCATCCAAACTCACCACTTCATTGCTTGTCCCCCTCTGAGTGCCAAAACGACATACCAAATATTCAGTCTTACTCCGACTTAGCTTAAACCCTCTAGATTCCAACCTTTGCCTCCATTGCTCCAACTTGACATTAACCCCATCCTTAGTCTCATCCACCAAAACGATATCATCTGCGAACAGCATACACCATGGAACCTCATCTTGAATTGGTCTAGTTAATTCATCTAGAACCGTTGCAAAAAGAAAAGGGCTTAATGCAGACCCTTGATGCAATCCGATTGTAATAGGGAAATCTTTTGTCAACCCTCCGCATGTCCTCACATTTGTTGACACATCCCGATACATATCCTTAACTAGGTCTACATACCTTCGTGGGATACCTTTCTTCAACATTGCCCACCAAAGTACCTCTCTTGGCACCTTGTCATATGCCTTCTCTAAATCAATAAAGACCATATGAAGATCTTTCTTCTTTACCCTATAAAACTCCATCATTTGTCTTATCAAATGGATTGCCTCCATAGTAGATCTCCCAGGCATAAAACCAAATTGGTTATCTGAAATGCTTGTGCATGCCCTCAACCTTTGTTCAATCACCCTTTCCCACAACTTCATAGTATGGCTCATAAGCTTAATTCCTCGATAGTTAGAACAACCTTAAAAAAATAATATTATGTAAAAATAATTTCAATTCAGTAAAGTAATTTCACTTCAGTAAAAATAAGTTTAGTTCAGTAAAATTCAGTTTTCTTAAAAAAAGAATTATAATAGAAAATTAGTAAAAATAATTTCAGTTCAGTAAAAATAATTTCAGTTCAATAAAATTAATTTAATTTCAGTAAAAATAATTTTATTTCAGCAAATATATATAATTTTGTTTCAGTAAAAATAATTTCATTTCAGCAAAAATAAGGTGAAGTGAACGGGACCTTATACTAGATTAGCCTTTAAAATACCTTTTTTATTTTTTAAAAAAATTACTACCTCCGTTACATATTAGTTGCAACTTTGGGGATTATTTGTGAGAGATAAAATATTCCAAAGTTGCAACTAATATGTAACGGAGGTAGTATTTACTATTTCAATGGCAGCTTTTGTGTTGAACTCTTTCACCAAACAACTACTTTCACATCTTAACTCCAACTCTCTAAGAGCTATTAGTTGTCATTATAGACAATTGACATCTACTTACACACAAAACCCAAATAATACAGCTTGTTGGATTTGCAAGGCTCCTTGTTCGCGGGTTGCTCTAGCTCACTAACCGGCTATTCGAGCTCGTCAGCGAACTTTCTTTTCATGGTGTTTTTAATTGTTTGTTTTTCATTATTAGTGTCCTTGTTTTTTAAAAAAATAAATAAATAAAACTGGTATTTTTCCCAAACACATATGTATACATAATACAAGTACATTACATTTACAATATCAATCTTACATTTGAATTTTTATAGTTGCAAATGATGAAATCCATAGATACAATAGAACAAGAATTCAAATATTCAATAATGTATTTGAGTTTAAGCGCATAATTTAGAGGTTTTAAATTGTACAAAATTTATTTAAAAATGATCTTCACAAGGAATGTCAACACTACACATAAAAGTTGGCACCAAACTTACACGATAGTAACTCTGGCCTATTTATCATAGTTATAAAATAATGTGATTCCTTGAATGAATTGAACAACATTAAGTAGCCCAACCGACAGCAACTGATATAAGTATTTTAGCCTTAAATTAATTGGACTTGCTATGGATTTATTGATGAGCCCTCTCCTAGTGATCTTCCAGCAACATTAACTTTGTAGCTCAAGCAACTGCAACAAATATAAGTATTTTAGTCATAACTTAGCTAGACTAATTGTAGCTTGCTTGATGAGCTCTCTCCTAATGATCTTCCCCGATGGATTCTTCGGAATAGCGTTGACAAAAGAAACACGACGTATCCTCTTTTATGGACTAACCTGCACAAAGTAATAAATCCCCACTGACATAAATGCACAATTTGATAGCATAATTCCATATATACCACCGCTTTTCTTTGTCAGATCAGATAGCCAAAAAGGAACTTGATAAATGAAGGTTAATGACCAAAAGTTTAGAATATGATATTAATGGTTGCAACATAGCTTCGTATATCTCTAAGTAATTCTTAAGGTTGGCCAACTTAGAGTTTTAAATTAAGATCATCCAAGCTTATGATCAATGGCATAAAGTTTCAACGATGTACACAATACTAAATTTGTTATCGACTAGAAGAAGACATGCCTCTTTTGAAACATAATCCATCACTTGAGATGCGGTAATGTTGCTTTCAGGCTCACGGACTATGAATGCCATGGGTATTTGTCCAGCTTTTTCATCGGGATAACTGCAATCAATGGAAACAAGATTTCTACACATAAGGTTAAAAATTAAGGCTAGTTCAAAAATAATATTAACAAATGAATTTTGGGTTAAAATGACACTAACATGTGGAAAAGAAAGGAAAACATTATGAAAATTTCCCAAGCTATGAGCTATGTTGTCATCGAAGAAACTTACAAAATATTAAGCATGAATGAAAGTGAAAGAAATGTTATATTATTACAATCATGGAGGTAAATGCAACGAGAAAAATAATGAAATCTTCAATAGGATCACTTGTGCACAATGTGAAGGTAATAAACTTACGGAATGACAGCAGCATCAGCAATTTTTGGGTGAGATGTTAGCAAACGTTCCAACTCAGCTGGAGCAACCTGGTAATTAAAAAAGATGTGATCAATGAATGCAAACCAACATTTAAGTTGAAGTATTTGTCCTCTTCATTAATAAAGGACTATCTTGTAACCTGATATGCCTTGTACTTAATCAATTCCTTTAATCGGTCAACAATGTACAAATATCCATCAAAATCAAAATAGCAAAGATCACCGGTCTTCAACCACCCATCTGGATGGAAGGTTGCAGCAGTAGCCTCTTCATCTCCAACATAACCTACAATACATTTTTTAGTCATTGCAATTAAACAAACATCATAGTCAAGATAATCACTTTTAATTAAAAATGTACTAGAACCCTATGATAGAGTATAAAACATATTCCTAAGCTTCAACCATCAGCTTAATCTTTTGATTGAGATGGTCTTCCAACACCCTAAAGAGTGAGATTTCCTTATGATTGTATAAATTAGGCAAAATAGGATAACAAATAGTCATTGACCTTAACCATTGTAATAAGTAGGGCTAAAACAATGATATTTACTAACATTGGCATATGATAGTTTTGACATAATAGTTTTGCTTAAACTACTCACAATCATTGACTATATATATATATATATATATATATATC
This sequence comes from Chenopodium album, assembly GCF_948465745.1. Classification (NCBI taxonomy): domain Eukaryota; kingdom Viridiplantae; phylum Streptophyta; class Magnoliopsida; order Caryophyllales; family Amaranthaceae; genus Chenopodium; species Chenopodium album. The sequence continues at coordinate 66,196,859 of NC_137835.1, forward strand.
ATATAACTAATATATAAAGCTAAACTTTTAGCCAGGCCACGAGACAGCGACACTTGGCATTCCAACTTTTCGCCAAGTGTCGTGCCACGTTGGATATATTTGGATAGAATTCAGAAGATAAAAAAATAGTTTAGAATTCTATTTGGATAGAATTTTAGGATAAAATTGTTAGTTAAAGTTTTATTTTCGATAAAATACCAATTTTTTAGATGTACAAATTGAATTGTATTTTATTCAAAAAAAAATTATTAGATTATAATTCTAAAAAATTATCATATAAATTTACTTTTTTATATCATAATATTTTTTGGAGCGAAGGAATTACTTCAAGGAGTAAAACATACATTTATAATATATACTAACCGGTTAAAATAATATAGTTCACAATCTAATAGAATTTTATAACTATGTATACCTGTCAATTAGGGTCGGGTCATGAGTAATCTCGGATCGAGTCACTTCAGGTTACGAGTCAAAACTGTTCAACCCTTGCCCAAAGTTTTGGGTTCGAACCAACCCGACGGGATTTGAACATTTATTTAATTAAATTTATTTTTTGCTAATTTTTAATTTTATTTTATGTATTAAATCGAACATTTCCACTAATATTATTAGGCATTACATGACCACTAATCTCACAAAAGCACATCAATTCCTAACTAATTTTATATCAATGATATATTTTAAAATTTGATATATATAGAATAAAATTTATCTTAAAATTTTATAAACAACCCGAGCATCGCACGAGGCCCGATACTAGATTAATTTTCTATCATATAACTAATATATAAAGCTAAACTTTTAGCCAGGCGATGAGATATCGACACTTGGCGTTCCAACTTTTCGCCAAGTGTCACGCCACATAGGATAGAGTTATATAGAATTCAATTTGTAGGATAAAAAAAGTTAATTTAGAATTCTATTTTCAGTCAAATTTGGATAGAATTTTAGGATAAAATTGTTAATTTAGAGTTTTATTTTTGATAAAGTACCAATATTTCATATACAAATTAAATTATAATTTTATTAAAAAAAAAATTATAACACTCATAAATTATCATATAAATTTATTTTTTGTATCATAGTATTTTTTTGGAGCGAAGGAATTAGCACCACATCCATTATTTATAATATATTCTAATCAATTTAAACAATATACTTTACAATCTAATATAATTTTATTACTCTATGTAGACCTTTCAATCGGGTCGGGTCACGAGTCATTTCGGACAGGGTCATTATTTCAGGTTACGGGTCAAGAAATGTTTAAATCATCATAAAAACACATCAATTTCTAACTAATTTTGTATCAATGATATGTTTTAAAATTTGACATATAGATTAAAAATTTATCTTAAAATTCAATAAACAACCCGGGCATCGCACGGGCACGAAATAGCGACACTTGGCGTTCCAACTTTTCGCCAAGTAGAACGCCAAGTGTCGCGCCACGTAGGATAAAGTTATATAAAATTCAATTTGTAGGATAAAAAAGTTAATTTAGAATTCTATTTTCAATCAAATTTGGATAGAATTTTAGGATAAAATTGTTAATTTAGAGTTTTATTTTCAATAAAGTACTAATATTTCGTATGTATAAATTAAATTATAATTTTATTAAAAAAAAATTATGACACTCATAAATTATCATATAAATTTATTTTTTTTATCATAGTATTTTTTTGGAGCTAAGGAATTAGCTCAAAATGCACCACATCCATTATTTATAATATATTCTAATCAACTAAAACAATATACTTTACAATCTAATATAATTTTATTACTGTGTGTAGACCTGTCAATCGGGTCGGGTCACGAGTCATTTCGAACAGGGTCATTATTTCAGGTTACGAGTCAAGAAATGTTTTTCACCAATGTTATTATTATTAGTCATTACATGCCTACTATATAGTTTAAATCATCACAAAAACTCATCAATTCCTAACTAATTTTGTATCAATGATATGTTTTAAAATTTGACATATAGATTAAAAATTTATCTTAAAATTAATAAACAACCCGGGCATCGCACGGGCACAAAACTAGTTTATATATAAAGCTAAACTTTTAGTCATGTCACGAGACAGTGACACTTGGCGCTTTAACTTTTCGCCAAGTGTCATGCCACATAGGCGACATATAAGATTTAGTATGATACCTCTAACGCTAGATAAGAGAATTTAAGATAGATTTTTTTAAGATAAAAAAGTTATTTAGAGTTTTATTTCTGATAAAAAAGTTATTTATAGTTTTATTTCTAATAGGACTTCTAATTTTCCATATGAATAAGTAGATTGTAACTTTAAAAATATATCTTATAAATATGTTAAATTGAATTTATATCATAAAATTTATAAAGTTGTACAAAATTATTTATGATACACTTTAATCAACCAAAACAAAACTTGGCATTTTGATTTTTCGCCAAGTGTCACGCACGTCATGTAAACAACAAATATGAATTAGTGTGACACGCATAAGATAAATAATTATAACTTTTAAATACGTTTAACACAACTTTAACCCGTCTTTATAAATAGTGAATTAATGTAAGGATTTTTAAAACATAAAGATATATATTGCGGAGGGAACTCGAGGCATCGCCCGGGATACGTACTAGTATATATATATATATTTATATATATATACTCTTAACTTTATAGGATGAGTAAAATCCAACTTCTTAATAAAAGCATAAAGACATAGCCGGCTAAGGCGTTGTGCATCCTGGTCCTCAGCGCCCCGGATAGATAAGAGCCTTATAAACCAAAAGCCCAAATTTTCGTATTTGCTTTATATTTCTCATTCAAAGCTCTAGTAATAAATTACCCTATAAATCTATGCTTTAAATATCTGTTGAATTTACCCAAAATGTGCGTGATTACTTTTTCTCTTTCCAATTCAGATTTTTTGTATTCTAGCTTCCTTAATTGTAAACTTTATTTCCTTCTTATAGCCAAAATTACCAATAAAGACATACTCTCATCTAATTATTCTCAATTAATTTGCTACAAATTTGAAGAATATTTTCTCATTTCCTTATTATTTTTTTAAAAAAAAACATTTTTCTTTAAATTTTTTTCAATCCTTGAATTACTATGAACTGAAATATTTTTCTATGCTTTTGGATTGTTTGGAAAAAGAAAGCCACCACTCCAATATACCAAGTAAGCAAACAAATTGCATACATTTTTTTCCTGATGTTTTAAAGGTTGAGATTAATGGCAAAATTTTAAGCGTTAAAATTATTGTGTTTTTTTGGTACTTCATTTGGTAGATATAATAATGATAATGATAATAATTTGAGTATTATATTGTTTTTATTAGGGCCCAATATTCAAGATTAGAACAGGGCCTCTAAAATGTATAAGACTGCCCATAAAGAGACTATGAATTACAAATTCAATAAAAATCCAACAAACCCCTTCAAATGAAACTCTTATCAAAATTTTGTTTCAAAAAAAAAAATCCTATCAAAATTATTATATAAACTCAGGGTGATTAGGTAAAATAACTGTGAAATATATGTTTGATAGTTAAATGCCTAATATAATTTTTTTTTCTAAGCTAAAACCCCATGGTGATTGTTTATGCAAGGTTGGAGCCATTTTTTATGTTACTAAGACCCCTATTCAAGTATCCACATAATCTTATAGTGCGACCTGTCTTTCTCAAAGTTATACTTATACTTCAAGTACCCACATAATCTTATAGAGAGACCTGTCTTTTCTTCAAGTTATACTTCAAGTAATTAAGAAAGATGTATTTCATGTATCATCACTCAATTATCATATGCTTTGCTATTTTTCGGTTTTTGAAATTAGATATATTGAAGTTGTCAAACTTTGTTAAACTTGCAACAAAGTCATTCTTCACAGCAAAGCAATTTTCATTAATAAAATACATGAAAGAGAGCCACTAATAATTTGTTAACTCTACACTTCAACTAAACAATGTGTCTCTACTTATCAAACTTCACATTCTAGTAAAATTTTCGACATCTATTATTGGGTCAAGCCACGCACAAAGCTACATTTGATGTTGATGCGCCGAAGGAGTAGGATGGTGACTCAATAAGAGGCTACAGTAGTGAGATCTTGAAAGGTTATGTTATTAAGTTAAGAGCCAATCCATAATTGAAAATAATATATAGTATCTTAGCAAAAACATTATTTGAGATGGGTGTAAAACCACAAAAATTACAAGGAGTTCCAATTTGGTAAATGTTAATTGCAGTACAATGCAAGAGACAGGAAAATCTAGATAGAGAAACGAATGAAAGAATTTTTGTGTTTTATTATTTCTGAATAAAATGATATTATTACAAGAGGAAGGTATTTATAACTCAACTAACAACTAACTAATTTGGGCATCTGTACAAAGTGGATGCTGACTCAACAATCCAATAACAAATTCTGTTATAACAACAAACTAGTGTGGTGTAGGTCAGTTATCCTACACTGTAGCTATGCTGTTATAATCAATATCCCCCTTCAAGCTAGGAAGGGGAGACAACCATTCCGATCTTAGACAACAATTACTTAAACTGATGAGAGGGCAAAATCTTTGTGAAGACATCTACAAGTTGCTATGTAGTAGGTAGATATGAGAGTTGCAAGAGCCCTTGAAGAACCTTGTCACGTGTAAAGTGACAATCAATTTTTATATGTTTTGTTCGAGCATGAAAAACAGGGTTTTGAGCAATATGCAAAGCACTTTGATTATCACAATGCAAAGTAACAGGTTGTAAACTAGTGACCCCAAGCTCTTCTAATAAACGAACAATCCATGCTACCTTAGAAGAAGCTGATGCCATAGCTTGATATTCTGTTTCAGAGCTAAAAGTAGAAATTGTCCCTTATTTCTTGCTTTTCCGGAGATTTCCCAAGTAATAAAATGTATCCTGTGACTGAACTTCTTGTGTCTGTACAAGAGCCTCAATCACTGTCTGAAAAAGCCTGCAATCAGTCCCTTTAAGCAAAATCCCTTGCCCTGCAGTACTGGCAATGTATCTCAATGTGTGTAGTAAGGCCTAATAGTGAGGTTCTCTTAGAGTTTGCATGAACTGGATCAATACTTGAATTGTGTAAGAAATATCAGGACGAGTATCGGACGAAAAATTCAGCTTCCCTAATAGAATTATGTAAAGCTCAGGATCTTGAAATAAGGCTCCATCTGATGCACTCAGTTTCAGGTGCATTGGTAAAGGTGTGACAACAGGTTTGAATTTTGACATGCCTGGAGGAGCTCTTTGGTAAACTTATGGTGACACAAAGTAATATCTTCAGAAGAATAACAAACTTCCAGTTCCAAAAAGTAACTTAACCTCCCTAAGTCTTTTATTCCAAACAAAGAGTCAAGATGCTTCAAAGAATGAATGCTGGCAGGATCTGTTCCTATGATGATCATATCACCTACATACACAACTGCAAGTGTTATATGCCCATGCCCTTTCTTAATAAAAGGGGAGCAATCATTCTTTCTCTGTCTGAAACCTTGAGAAAGTAATTCATCATACAGTTTAGCAAACCATTACCTTGAGGCTTGCTTCGGGCCATACAGAGACTTGTGCAGTTTGCAGACCAGATTAGTTGCATCATCTAACCCCTTAGGTGCCCTCTATACACTTCCTCATTTAGATCCCCATGTAGAAAAGCGTTATTAACATCAAGCTGAGAAACATCCTATCCCTGACAAGCTGCCAAAGCCAGGATGCACCTTATTGTTTCCATTTTTACTACAGGAAAAAAGGTCTCTTTGTAATAAATTCCATATTTCTAGGAGTACCCCTTTGCAACTAACCGAGCTTTATATCTCTCAATTGATCCATCTTATTTTCTCTTGAACTTATAAACCCATCTATAACCAATGGGTTTCTTTCCAGTTAGAAGAGAAACCATTTGCCAAGTTTCATTTACTTTTAAAGCTTGTAGTTCTTTTTCCATGGCAGCTCCCAATTTGGGTTTTTAGAGGCTTCCAAGTAGAAAGTAGGCTCCTGTTCTTTAGAATATTTAGCAATAAAAGCTCTTTGACTGAAAGGTAAAGCACCATATTTAGCAAGGTACACTAATGTTTACTCACATGGGCAGATTTTGTGGGTGTAGATTTAGTGTTTAGAAGTCTTAGATAGAAATCTAAAAACTTCTTGGGGATTCTAACTGGTCTGTTAGAAACCCTGGTTTCTGGTTGAGCAACATGTCAGGACTGTCAACTGGTGCAAAAGAAGAAGAATAAAGAAGAAAGAAAGAAGAAAAAGTAGAAGTAGAATGAGAAAAATCAAAATGAATGGGTGAAGATATGGATGTATGACTAGAAGATGGAAAAATAGGCATATGAGAATGAGATGCTGGTAAATTGTTTGGAGTAAATATGTCGGGAAAATCAGGGAAAGAAATATCATCTAAGGGTTTGGAAGAGGGAAGAAAAATGTGAAAAGAAGGTGAAGAGTAAGAGGAAGGATCTGATGGGTTAGAATGATGGAAAACGAAAAAACAATTTCATGGAAGATTACATCTCTAGAGACTGAAATCTTCCTGTTTTTCAAATTAAGGACTTTATAGCCTTTTTGAGAAGGTGAGTAACCAATAAAGACATAAGGTTCTACCCTGGAATCAAAATTGCTTCTATTTTGCTTCAAGGTTAAAATAAAATAGAAACACCCAAACACTCTCAAATCATCAATATTAGGTGGATTCCCAAACAATTTTTCATAAGGAGAAACAAGACCTTATACCTTAAGGGGTGTTCTATTCACAATATGAACCGCACACAAAACACACTCACCCCAATAATGTGCAGGATTCCTTTATTAGAAATATAGACTTCTAGCTACTTCCAAAATGTGCTTGTGTGGTTTTCTCTCCACCACCCCATTTTGTTGTGGAGTATCAACACAACTCTTTTGAATCACAATCCCCTTAGAATTATAGAATTGCAACATTTCCCCTTCAATCAACTCTCTAGCATTGTCACTTCTAACAGACATAATAGAGGTTTTGAACTGGTTCTCAACATAGGCAATAAAATTTTGTATAATACTTACAGCATCAGATTTGAACGTAAGCAAATGAATCCAAATATTTCTAGTAAAATATCCACTATTGTAAGAAACATTTCAAAACCATTATGATATGATTTGGAGTGGACAAAGGACCCCAAATATCCAAATGAATAAAATGAAATGGAAAATGGGAAATAGAATAACTAGTTGGGAAAGGGAGCCTAGGCTGTTTAGCAGCAGGACAAACCTGACAGATATAACTGTCAAGAGCTTTTACATCAACATTATTTCTTCTCAACTTCAACTTATCTATAGGTATATGACCTAACCTCAGATGCCACAACTTTCCTTCATCATTATTAGACAAAGCTGCTAAAGCATTACAAGGAGAAGATGTCACAAGTTTATTAGATCTATCAACACTTGAACTGGAAACTTCTTTGTGCTGTGAAACCTCTAGATAGTATAAACCATGCCTTAAATCACCAAGATGCACTGTTTTGGTCATGTGAAGGACCTGAAGGACACAAGAAGAATGAGAAAAAGACACATAATAATTGAGGTCTTACACAATTTATGCACTGATATCAAATTAAACTGAAAATCAGGAGCATAAAAAACATTTTTAAGAGTGACTTTGTCAAAAATCTTTACATCACAAACATGTGTAACATTGACAGTACTACCATTAGGTATGGTTATAGTATTGCCAAGGTCAGAATCTTCTTTAATAGTTTGAAAAACATCCAAACTATGACATATATGGTCTGTAGCACCACTATGCATAATCCACATAAAAGTAACAAAAGACATAAGGCAATGTTTACTTGCAAACAATGCATTTCCAGCAATGGAAGTGTCTTTAGAATTCTCTCTTTTATAAGTAGTAAGATCATGTATCTGTTGTTGTTTAACCAGCATATTCATGATCTTACTACACTGTGCCACGGGCCATCAAGGAGTTATCATTTCATCATCATTATTAGCAGTAACTTGCTAAGTCTGATCATAATCAATTTCACCACCTTGAGTAAGATGAGCAACCCTCTTGTTATTATTCTGATTGAAGGAATTAGGACCAGTGTTTCTGTTGTTGTTACAGACATTCTAACTAGGAGGATAACCCTTCAGTTTAAAGCATCTGTATATCCCATGTCCTGTCATTTTACAATGATCACAGAACCATTGTCTTTTGTTCCCAACATGCACTGTGCTTTAAGTTCTTTTTGCACCAAGATTACCACCATTGTTATAACCTCCTCCACCAGAATTATAAGTACCACTAGAATTTTGCTTGAAAGACTTGTCAAAAGGTCTATCATTAAATCTTCTTCCAACCGTAAATGCCATAAACTCAGCACTTGAAGATCTTGCACTCATTTCTTTATGATTCTCTTCTTGTATACATAAATGATATGCAATAGAAATTGTAGGTAAAGGTTGCATCATCAATTTGTTAGTTCTGACCATAGCATATCTCTCATTCAGCTTCATGAGAAACATCATAAGTCTCTTATCTTGTTGGATCTTCAATATCTTCTTGACAATCAAACAAGTACAAGCAGTATAAGCACAGATTTGCAAAGGCTCATTTATGTCCATTTCATCTCAGATTGATTTTATCTTAGTAAAAAACACTGAAACAGATTCAGTAGAACCTTGCTGAAGGTCTGACAACTACTTGTATAAGGCATACTACTGGGTAGCAGAGGTATGCCCAAACCTCTCTTCTAGATCATCCCAAAGACTCTTAGCAGTTTTGCAATACCAAACACTCTTTGCAATGCTCTTTTCCAGGGAAAATAATAACCAACCTAACACCATATCATTGCATCTACACCATGCCTTGTAATTTGGATCAAAAACAGGTGGCTGTTCAACAGATCCATCTATGAAACCTAATTTGTTCCTAGACGACAGACTCGACAAAATTGACCTCTTCCAGTCACCAAAACCAGTGACATACATTAGAAACTAGTGTTTTATTCGATGCATCCGAAGGATGGATGTAGTAAACACTACCGAAAACAGCAGTAGGATCCAAAGAATGAATATCGTTCTCAGGCATTGTGAATCAAAATATTGCGAACTCCAATCAATAACAACTCAAACAACCAGAAATCTCAAAAAGAATCAAGAATCTCCAGAAATCAAACCAAGCAATATAGCTCGTATCTTAATCACCAAAAAAGCAACTTAGGTGCCGCAAATATCAAAGAATCAATCAGAGAGTATCAATTTGATTAAGCAACAACCTCAACAGCAATCAACCTCAAACAACAATCAACCTCAAATTAACAATCAACCTCAAATCGACAATCAACCGAAAACAACAATCAACCTCAAAACGACAATCAACCTCAAATCGACAATCAATCTCAAACAACAATCAATTCAAACACAACTTTCAACAGAAAAATCAACAATCACAACCAAAATTCAAAGAGTCAACTAATCGCAGTCGTTAAGAAACGATTTAAGAACAAATGAATCGAAGAATAGCGAACGAATTCATACCAAAAAATGTAGAAGAAACCTTGTAAGATGCAGCGGAAACATTCCACAAGCTTAGCAACACGAACAATCAATCAGCACAAGCAAAATGATTGAGGAAAAATCGCGGAAGAAACAAGCTATGAAGGCTCTGATACCATGTTAATTACAGTACAAGAGAGAGGAAAAATCTAGAGAGGGAAATGAATGAAAGAATTTTTTTGTTTTATTATTTCTGAATAAATGATAATATTATAAGAAAAGGTATTTATAACTCAACTAAAAACTAACTAATTTGGGCATTTGTACTTCACGGCTAGCTTGCCCAAACCACCTTCAGTCCTTCACCCACCTAAACCACCTTTACCCACCACCACTACCCACCTTTACCGACCCTTAAACACCACCTAGAATACACCTTCACTCCGAGTAAACCCCAATCAACCACCACAAAATCTACCCATAAACAAAATTAACAATTCGAACATAAAAATCAAACAAAATTAAACCTACTAAAATTAACGAAAATCAAATCCAAAAATAAAACAAAAAAATCAACATTAATGAACCACAAAAATCAAATAAAAAACAACCAAAATTAAATCAACCAAGAAACACATACATCAAATCAAACTAAAAAAATAGACCAAAAACAAACAATAAAAATTAACCAAAATCAACCAAAACGAAACGAAAATCAGCCATAAACAAGACCAAAAATTAACAAAAAAAAAAAAAAAAAAACATACCTCAAACCCCAAATTGGCTTCGAACTTCACCTCTTATTTGGTTTAATAAGGCCAAATTCGACCATGAAAAAGTCTAGATCTAGATTTTTCATGGTCGAATTTGACCTCAAAAACCATAAGCTAGATATCAACACCAGCTAAGCACCGAACATGGAGTGCTTGCGGTGGACGTTGAGAGGTAGAAGACGGTGGCAGAGTAGGCTTAGCATTAGGAAATTTTTCCTGAAACATAGGGCAGCGGTATAAGGAATGACCAAGTGTATGGCACCATTGGCATTTGCCTTGGTAGCCCTGAGGTTTGGTATTGGTATTGGTTTGGTTGTGCTTCTTATAAGGAGCAGCAGATTTGGGTGGATTGGGGAAAGAGTTGCGATTATAGGAATCAGTAGAATAAGTGTTTGGGGGATGAGAGCGAGTGGTGGTAGCATGAGCGGTGACCGATAGCGGGGTAGATGTAGAGGTCTTACGGATACTGACTTCTTTGATAAGAAGCTTCTCATGCAATTCATCGAAGCTAATTACGGTATCACGACCATTGACAGAGTCAATCACAGACTGATATTTATCATCATCTAGACCTTCGAGTACGCGCTCTATAAGATCATCTGGTTTGTAAGGTTCGCCGAGGACGGCTAACTGATCTGCACATATGCGAATTGCATTCATGTACTCGGTGATTGTTTGAGTACCCTTTGTGATAGCCTTCATGTTAGCTTTAACAAGCTTAGCATGACCACGAGAATGACGAGCAAAAGTGTGGGCAAGAATATCCCATGCCTCCTTGGTGGTAGTAGCACGTGAGACAAGGGGGACGATAGACGAATCTAAGGTTCCAATCATGGAACCAAATAGGAGTTTGTCTTGTCTAACCCATGTAGTATATGCTGGGTTTGATGAAGAGACGTTATTAGTGGTGAGTGTCGAAGGCGGTGCGGCATGTGAACCATCCAAGAACTTGAAAAGTCCATAGCCAATTAGAGTGGATTCAAGCTGCAATTTCCATGAAAGGTAATTGGTATTTTTGAGCTTAATGATATTAGTAAGATCAACAACAATCAAAGGAAGGGTGGGTGGGTTCAATATCATTAGGAATGGTAGCACCTCCCATTATGCGTAGAGTAGGAAAAAAAATGTTTAGGATTCTTCCAGCTTTGATACCATGAAAGGGTAAGAGTATTTCATAACATCATGAATACAAGGTTACAATATTTATAATACAAGAGTATCTGCTAAAGATAGGTAGCACTAACTAATTAAAGAATAAAATATATCTAATACAATAAGAATATTGAGAGAAGATAATAATATACAATAATAGAATATCACAAGATATTTGCATGATCAAAAGATATATGATAAGCATAAATTACGGTTGTGATATCAAGGAGAATAATATCAATATACTTCCTTGATATTATCTCCAATAATCGTTAGGGAGGAGTTTCCAAACTCAGAACCACCACACCGACGCCGCCGGAGAGTTAAGAGGAAATAAACTTGACTCGTTCCGAAATGATATGGAGATGCGAAAATTGGAACAAAAATAGAGAATGAATTTAGAGATGTGAAAATGGAGAACGAAAATGGAGAGGAAGGAGAAAGGAAAGAGAAGGACATGGAGGATCATAAGAAAGGAAAAGAAGAAACAAAAAGAAAGAGGAGAAGAGAGGAAAGAGAAAAGAAAGAGGAGGGAGAGCGGCGTGCAGCTAGTGAGTAAAGTGAGGAGAAACGACTTAGGGTTTTGAGAATAAGGGTCGTTTTATACTATATTATTTTATTAAAATTTAAAACCTTTTTGCGACCACTTTTACGACCGTCTATGACGATCGCAAAAAAGTTATTTTAAATTATAATTATTTTTAATCGTTCAAACATCTTTGCGGCCGTTTAAAAGGATAAAAACAGTCGCAAATCAGCCCGAATCTGCGACCGTTTCGAAAACAGTCGTAAAATTGCGACCGTATGACGGTCGCAAAAAAGTTATTTTAAATTATAATTATTTTTAATCGTTCAAACATCTTTGCGGCCGTTTAAAAGGATAAAAACGGTCGCAAATCAGCCCGAATCTGCGACCGTTTCGAAAACAGTCGTAAAATTGCGACCGTAAAAAAAATGGTCGCAAATATCATATAATTACGACCGTCTATGACGGTCGCAAAAAAGTTATTTTAATTTAGAATTATTTTTAATTGTTCAAACATCTTTACGACCGTTTAAAAGGATAAAAACGGTCGCAAATCAGTTCGAATCTGCGACCGTTTCAAAAACAGTCGTAATATTGCGACCGTGAAAAAAACGGTCGCAAATATCATATATTGCGACCGTTTTCTTGACGGTCGTAGAAAAACGGTCGCTATTTAACCGAATTTCTAGTAGTGGTGGATGCTTACTCAGCAATCCAATAACAAAATCTGTTACAGCAACAAACTAGTGTGGTATAGGTTAGTTATCCTACACTTCAGCTATGCTGTTATAATCAATAGTAAATGATGAGATTGAGTGGTTATCCTTTGTATGATCCGAAAAGTGGCAAAGCCCTAAAGGTTGGGTAGTTTAATTACTAGTGAGATCCAAAACCATCCAACTCATCAGTGTAATTTTATGAAATTTTAACCATTGTGATCTTCAATAATATAAGAGAATTGCATACTTCTTCAAAGCTAATGTTAGCCTCCTTTTACAGTGTCTTGGTGCTCGGGTTTGGGTAATTGTGGGGACTGCCATTTTCTGAGGTATGTTTAGGTTCTTAGAATTGATATTGGCTTGTTGTTTGTATGTTAGTTAGCTCTTTGGATTACTACGGTCAAGAGAGTTTTCAAAGGTTATCCCTTGATAACCTTTATTTTAGCTTAGTAATGGGATTTTCAACTCATTGCTTGGAAAAACCTTTATCTTAGCCCTGCTCTCAACCATGGGGGCTCCCTTAAGTTTCTTTTGGGGTTTTACAGTATGGTAATGGTCTTTTTTTATTAAAGAAGAGACCAAAGGTATCAACAATTAAGGGTACTGAGTCACTTTTAAAGAAACTCTAAGTGTGTTGTTAAGCGTGGGTCTTCTGTTGTTCCTACCCCTGTTGCCTAATGTTAAGGACTATTGGAGTCGTTTTGAGCTCATGTTATTGTAAACAACCAACAGATGTGTGGTCTATGCTCTTCCATCCATTCTCCAAGATCAATGATATATGGAATGCAAAGATAACAACGGTAACATTAGGTATCTTCCGAAGCATGTTCGAAGGCAAACACTTGGTTTTTCAAGCCGACTTTTTCTCGCAAGGATGATGTTTAGTAGTTTTATTTGTAATAGTTATACCATTTGAGTTAGCAAATTAAAGTTTCTTTGGGTAGTTTATCGATCTTACTCCATAGTTTGTAATTTTTATCTTAAGTTTATTATGCCGATGTAAAAAAAAAAATCTAATGTTATGCATAAATCCCCCGATCCTTATGATATTGGCCTTATAAATAAAAGAGGTCCAATGGTACAACCTACTTCATTGGTCATACGAAGAATAATAATAAATTTTTTAAAAAAAAATCACCCGTTAGAATTTTCTTTTATGGGTATGAGAATTTTTTTATTATAGTTTTGTCAGTAATCCTACCTTCCTATATTTGTTGATATCAGAGGTTACCGGGGCACATATTGTATAGAAGAACTTACCTTTCATGATGGTTGGAGCACACAACCAAAGCTCTCCTTCTTGGCCAGGTGGCAAGTTATCTTCATTTAAGGGGTCTACAATTTTTGCTTTAAAGTGAGCATTTATGCGGCCAACAGAACCATAACGTTCACATTTCTTCAGGTCCAATTGTAAAAGATATCCCACCTGCCTCAGTCATTCCGTATCCCTAAAAAGAGAACAAAGTAAAAATGGCATATATAAAACAAATATTAAAGGGATGACCTTTATTAACTCTTAGAGTGACACGTACAATTCATTCCCTTGTACTCCCTCCGTGTTTTAATAAGTGTTACATTTTGACCGACACATAGTTTTAGGTAATTTAATTGACTTAAATAAAATAAGAGGTGAGTGGGGTATTTGGTGTATTAAAAAATTGTAAAAGAAAGATAGTGGGGTTAATAATTTATTGAAAAGTAATGAATGTGAGAGGAAGTATATAGGGAAATTCTCTTTGGTAGACCTCTAATAATAAACATTCTCAGTGGTAAAATGCAAAAAAAGTTATTATCCTTGGTGAACTATATTTTAAAAAGTTTAGTCATTGGTAACATTAAGCAAGGTAATTAGGCATTTCTTTAACTATAGTTAGTTTATTTATGTATTTTATTATTATTTTTAACTTTTTTTTTAAAAAAAAAGAAATAATTTTTTTAACAAAAAAAATAGCCACCCCTTCCCTCACCAACCAGCCACCACTCCTCGCCTTCACCCACGCCGGCACCCAGGCCCTCTCCGCGCCAGTGTCCCCTTCACCCTAAACCGACCACCCAGATCGCAAGCATACAACTGCAACCTAGAACCTCGAATATCGATCACCCTTTCCCCCACCAACCAGCCACCACCCTCCTCAACCACCACCAACCTTGAACCTCAAACCACAACCGTCCTCTCTCTCTCCTCCTTCCACGCAACCACAACCACCTATAACCCCTCCCCTGGATTGCGACCCCTATTCCCTCCCTTGCCGGAATCCCCTTCACCGATTCCCCGAATCCCGATTTCTACCCAAAACCCTAATCCTAATATAATCCCCAATTTCTCTCTAGCAACTCCCAATTTGGAAGATCGACAGCAAAGAAACCACCCATCAATCTCGACGAAGAGAGAGGAGGTCAAATTGGATGCGAATTGATCGAAAAAAGACGTCGGTGATTGAAGGTGAAGGTCGAAATTAAGGGCGGGGAAGGTGGTTAGCATGTAAATTAAGGGCGTTGGTGGTGGTATAGGTGTTTTTGGCGTCAATGGTGGTGTGGCTTTGGCGTCAGTGGTGGTGTAGTGGTTAGGGCGTTGGTGGTGGTTTGTAGTTTGGGCGTTGGTGGTGGTATGTGGTTTGGGCATTAGTGGTTGTCGGGGTTGGTGTTCGGTTAGTAGAGAGAGGAGAGGCCTTTTTTTTTTTAAGTTAAAAATAATAATAAAATACATAAATAACTAACTATAGTTACAGAAATGCCTAATTACCTTACTTAATGTTACCAATGACTAAACTTTTTAAAATATGGTTCACCAAGGATAATAACTTTTTTCGCATTTTACCACTGAGAATGTTTATTATTAGAGGTCTACCAAAGAGAATTTCCCAAGTATATAATAAATAAAGTAGTAGTGGGTTTGAGTGGGGACTGTGAGAGGAGAAAGATATAATATTTAAAGGTAGTTTTTTGCCAAAAAAAAAAAGTGTAACACTTATGAAAACACGGAGGGAGTAACTTGTTTAAGCTTTATTAGACATAATGAATACATCACATTAAATATTAATATTAAATGTTATGTCAGTGGTTAGATATCTATAATTTTAACTGGTTCAAATCTTTCCCCTATACTTTTAGCATCAAGATCCGCTACTAATATAATGAAGTTATAAACCGCCCTAACTCTAAGTGAAAGTAATTAACTCCTTATACTCGTTGAGTAACTATCAGTTTTTTGTATAAATAAAAAAAAATTATACTCTCAGTTCTAAGAAGTGATTTCTCTTTAATGAAAACTCAGAAATCAATGTAGAAACTACATACTAACATATACATCCTGTTACCAGTAATTAAATCACTAGCTAGCAATTAATATTTTTGGTTGAGCTGAAAAAATATCAGGTTTTATACATATAATACACATGGTTTCACACTTTTATGTAGAGGTGAGCATCGTGCCGTGCTGTGCTGGGCCACCATGGGTCGTACCTCGCCGTGCCTAATGGTGGCTCGTGTCGTGCCTATATTTTGGTAAGCCGTGCCAGGTCGGGCCATCATTTCAAACATCCCAGCTCACGACACCGCACGGCCTACGAACCTGGTGTGTCGTGCCGGTGCCGGTCACCGTGCCGCCCATGTTATTTTTTTATTAAAAAGAATCAATATATATTTTTGAACAGCTTTTAGAATGGATACACTATTTAAATAATTTTATAAATTTATGCATACGTTATTTTATAATTATATTATTACTGTTCTTTTTTATTATTCTTCTTCTTATTATTATTTTTATATTTCTTTATTATTTATGTTATTTTTATTATTAATTTATTTGAAGCGGCGAATGAGTATTCGTTTTGCACAGGACCTGCTGTTCCTGGCGTGTCACATGCCGTGCTTGGTCGTGTTCGCGGGCCAAAGTATCGTGTCGCTCGCAGGTTCGTGTCCGTGCCCGTGCCGAATTTGCAAAATCGTGTTCACGACACGACCCACTCCTTGGTCATCGTGTCATGTCGTGCTGCTGGCGTGCTCCTGTTGTGTTGTTCGTGTCGGGTCCCTGCCGCCCGTGGGACGGCCGGCCCATGTCCATCTCTACTTCTATGACACACCAAAGGGGCTCCACTGTTTCTACACTTTGCCTTACTACTATTACAAGATATACTTAAAATCTATGGTAATATCTACAGTTTCAACAAAAATTGAGCAAAACGGGCCTTTAAGGGCTGCTTGTGGAGCTCGGATTTGGGCCTTGAATGGACCTACAAAATGAACCCCGACACCCCGGGATGGAGCCTCCGATGCCTAAGTTAGATGTCAAACAATGCATATTTTGAGAAGAGTTTAGGAGAGAGAGGGAGGAGGAGTATGGTCATCTTAGTGTAAGAGTGATCCCCCCCCCCCCCTTTTTTTTACCTTTGGCCCCTTGAGAGGTATATATAGTAGTATATGGTGGGTGTTAGTGAACCCTAGCAATACACATATGGGCAATTATGGGTCATATTAGTGCATTTAGCTTATTTAGAGCCCCTTGAGCCTTTTTATGCCCTTTGGGATTATATGGGTAGAATTACCCTAGACTAAAATAGGTATGACCATTTTAGTATCCAAAGAATTAGCCCCCCGACCGAATTCTATTTTAAAAATGAGTTGGGTTTTATTTTAACTTCCCAAGTAATTCATTAATAGAAATTGAGTCGAAAGTCTTTATTTGTTCAGGTTTATTATTCGAGGCAACATTCTTGATCCGATTATTGTAAGAAATTTTTACCCAACTTTAACTCTTGATCCGAGGATCACTAGAGTTTTTATGAGGAAACGGTCTTGATCCGAGGATTGTAAGAGATCATCCAAGGAAACACTCTTGATCCATGGATTGCAAGAGATTTTCACCCAACTTTAACTCTTGATCCGAGGATCATTATAGTTTATCCGAGGCAACACTCTTGATCCGAGGATTGTAAGAGTTTATCCGAGGAAACACTCTTGATCCGAGGATTGTAATAGATTTTTACCCAACTTTAACTCTTGATATGAGGATCATTAGAGTTTATCTGAGGCAACACTCATGATCCGAGGATTATAAGAGTTTATCCGAGGCAACACTCTTGATCAGAGGATTGTAGGAGTTTATCCGAGGCAACACTCTTCATTCGAGGATTGTAAGAGATTTTTACCCAATTTTAACTCTTGATCCAACGATCATTAGAGTTTATTTTTGCATACATGTTGCTCGAAGCATGTGAGGCGCCTTTCAAAAGTCGTGGACTCCGAGAAAGGTATCTCTTACTTCGGACAAAGGTTTTTATGCCAAGCTTACGAGGCAATGGTTTATCTAGAGCACAATGCCAGTGTTTGGCTATGTTTCAGATTCAACCACGACCCCCTTTTCCACAACAAACTGACTTATTCGAAGCACAATGTTAGTTAATACTATGCTTTGGTGGTGAATTCATTGTTTGCTGTTAGGATATCCCCAACACACTTACTCATCCGAAGCACAATGTCAGTTAAGACAATACTCCGGTGGTGAAGTCATTGTTTGCTTTTGGGATGGAGTTCATCAGTTGTCTAGGATACCATGCCTCAAGTTGGCTATACTATAGATTGCGTCGGGGTTAACTCCTTGCCCCCCAAAAACTGGTTTATCCGAAGTACAGTGCCAGTGGTTGTCTATACTTTGGTTGTGAAACCATTGTTTCTTGCTAGAGCGGTGTTTGAACTGTTGATCGGAGGAGCCAGTGGCTAAAAAGCCTAACTCTTGATCGATAGAGCTAATCAAGGATCAATTTGTCCGAACGGATTTGCCTTTAAACTTGGACGTATAGTGATTCCTTGATGAGATTAAGTAATGATCTGAACAACCTAAAGAATTCCGAAGGGATTGGACTTCGTTGGTTGAGATAGGTGGATCTTTTACTTTTTTTTTGTTATATAACATCACCATCGTGAGGATGGTTGATGATTATTAATTATTTCATCATCATCATCGTGAGGATGGTTGATGATTATTATTATTTTTGGTTTGTTCGGCTCAGGTGAACCTCGGCTTGGACCCCGAACTTTCGACGAGGGTGAACCTCGGCTTGGAGCTCAAACTTTGGCAAGGGTGAACCTCGGTTAGGAGTTCAAACTTCGGCGAGGGTGAAACTCGGCCAGGAGCTCAAACTTTGGCGAAGGTGATCCTTGGCCAAGAGCTCAAACCTCGGCTAGGAGCCTGAACCTTAGCCAGGAGCTTGAACCTCGGCTAGGAGCTCGAACCTCGGCTAGGAGCCTGAACCTCGGCGAAGGTAACCTTCTTCGGCTCAGAAGACTTTTGGTTTAGATGAACCACTTTCGGCTCATATGAGCTCCGGTTCGGCACCCACTCTCGGCTTGCCTTAATTTTGGCTTTCTCAAGCTCCATGTAGCTAGCTTCAACTCACTTCGGCTTCGGATCGGTTAGCCTCGACTTTTGACATTGTGAGCTGCAAAGCTTCAACTATGGCGTTGCGAGCCTTAAAGCTTGAATTGTCTTGGCTCGCCGAGATTTTTTTTTTTATTATTATTATTTTTGAATTGAAGAGCTTCAATTCTAGTGGGATGACAGAGAATGGTGGACTTGTGATAGCTTGTTGCCTCTTCAACTTGGCCGTGTGAATGGAAAGTTTGCTTTGTGAGCTTTCCATTAGAGCCACGTAGATCTAGCTTCTTTTATTCTTCCACAAGAATAATTAAAGCTTGGTCATTTATTATGGAATATATCCACCTTTTTCCTTTTTTTTTTTGTAAACGCAGGTAGTGACATTGGTGATAAATCAGAGTGTTTATCCAACACCTCTACCATTTACAAATGATTACCCCGATATGACAGGAGTAATAAGTTTGGGTTAAATTTGCTAGAATGTTTACCCATTTTCGTGGTAGAACACGATAGCCATGAATTAGTGAATTTTCATGGGTAGTAGTTCTCGTCTCCCCACAGACACACCAAATTATTTCGGCAAAAAATGAGCAAACCGGGTCTTGAAGGGCTGCTTGTGGAGCTCGAATTTGGGCCTTGAATGGACCTGCAAAATTAACCCCGAGCCTCGGGTGTGGATCCCGGGGCGGAGCCTCCGACGCCCAAATTAGATGTCAAACAATACATATTTTAAGAGAAGTTTAAGGGAGAGAGGGAGGAGTATGGTCATCTTTGGCCCCTTGAGAGGTATATATAGTAGTACATGGTGGTGTTAGTGAAACCTAGTAGTACACATATGGGCAATTATGGGCCATATTAGTGCATTTGGATGATTTGGGGCCTCTTTGACCTTTTTATTGTCTTTGGGCTTATATAGGTAGAATTACCCTTGACTATAATGGGTATGACCATTTTAATACCCAAATATCTACTACTCTACAACAATCAAGCCTTAACCATCTCCAATGATAAAACTAAGAAGTGCACTTTTGTATACCCTACTCATCAATATAGATTCATAAGAAATTTTTTTTTTTTTTTTTTTTTTTTTTTTACATAAACTATTTTCTATAAAGAAATTTATTGTTACCACCTTAGCCTTTTGAGGGTGCGTTTTCTTTGCCTATTTTTTTTTTTAAAAAAAAGTTAATGTTATATTATGTCATGTCTAATACAAACAGAAGTAGTTCCAAGGCCACAGAGCCCACATATAGACACATAGGAGTAGTGATAGACCACTACCAGGTATGGGCTCGTTGGGTCCATACCGGGGGTAAAAATATAATTTTGCGTAATAATTCCTATGCTGTAAAAAACTAGTCTCTCTCCTCTTAATAACAATATTCAACTCCATAATAACTGTATAGAAATCAACCATAACAGTACACAAATCAATAATAACAGTATACAAGTCAATAATAACAGTATACAGGTTGATAATAGCTGAGCACCGACAACCAGTTATCATCGTCAACTTCGACCGAACTCTGAACTTTCATAAGTGATGCGGCCAATTGCTGCTTTGGCGAAGAAGCGAGTAGCAGAAACACGGTCGCTAGAAACACTAGAAGCTGATGAAGTATTGAAAGTTGTAAAAGCCAAAAATTGAAAAGGAAATTGGGGAAAATTGAAAATCAAATTTGAAAAATTGAAAGTGAAATTGAGGAAAAGGCCAAAAGGGGAAGAGAGAGAAAGAGGAGGGTCTACACTTAGCAACATAGAAGAGAAGAGGGGAAGAGGAGCTGCAACCCAGAAGAGAAGAGGGGAAGAGAGAGAAAGTGAATTTTTCTTTTTTTATAAATATTATTTTTTTATTATGGTATGGGCTTCCCACTATCCATACCTGGTAGTGGTCTATAGTTACTCGACACATGAGGTGATACAGGATTGAAAATCAAATTTGAAAAATTGAAAGTGAAATTGAGGAAAAGGCCAAAAGGGGAAGAGAGAGAAAGAGGAGGGTCTGCACTTAGCAACATAGAAGAGAAGTTTTATACAGGATTGTGAGGGATAATTGTCTGCACACATGAGTAGTGATCAGAGTAGGGCATGCTGTGACAAAAGGTTGTTATACAGTAGATTGTTTTCATATTATGTGAATGATGTTTATGCTATATATAAGACACAGTATAACCTTGTAATTTGCAAAGAATTTAGAAAGCTTTAGCTAACTTTAGAATTTTAATTGATGTCAGTTTTTTTATTTTTCTTAGCAAATATGATAAGCTAATTATTTAATTTTTCCAAAAAAAAAAAATAAAAAATAAAAAATATCAACTTAGACACTACAAAGTCTAAAATCACCTATTCCGGAGTAGCAAACTCCAATACTTTTTAGGCATTAATCATCTAATTTCTCATATGAGATACTATTTCACTGCTTGCACATATGGCCAAAAACGACATTCTTCTTAATAACAGACAATTATCCCTCACAATCCTGTATCACCTCACCAAATCAGATCACATCAGAACAAAATACAAATCATAATAATATACTTATGTACAGTATACACAATAAATCTATACTAATATATTAAAAGGCGTTTCTAAAAACGTCTCTATGCCACGTAGACCCCCTCACTACGCCACGTCACTAACTCAACATCTTATTATGCCGTGTCATCTACTCAATTTCTCAATATGCCACGTCACCCGCACTACCAACGGTACTCCATGTTGTATCAACTATATTAAAAAAAATATATATATCGATGAGATGGTTCGAACACTTGATCTATTTGAGGAGGTGTTATTGTTTAACCAACTAGACTAATAGCCAATTATGTTTTAATATTGCACACTAAATAACATTATACAATAAAGAATTGAAAATATGTACTACATACTATTAAATGCTTTTAAAAAATAATAATTGCACAACGATAAAAAGTAGTATCTTAGGGCAATGCCCGGACTACTCACTAGTTAACATTGAAAAGCTACATTACTAGGGAGTTACAACTATCATGGCACTTCAATATTATTTTCACAGCACATCACACGTCCAATTGTGAAACCCGAATGTTATGGGTCCAGCCCATGCCTCGATAAAATGTATTTTACTTTTTGGCCCCTTTATTTGGCCCAAGTTTATAACATTTTACTTGTTTGGGTAAGTCCAATTTAGAATTTAAGATCTGTTCTGTTCAGCTTTATTTGAGTTCAGTTCAATTCAGTTTAACTCTAATCACTTAAGTTAAGTTAAGTTCAGTTCAATTTAGTTTAGTTCAGTTCAGCTCCAATCAGTTCACTTCAATTCAGTTCAGTTTAGCTCAATTCAATAAATCAAAACAGGTCTTTAATTTGGTGGCTTCTTGAGCAAGTCTTGTGTTAGCTACCCTTAGAGGAAACAAGGGTAGTAAGTGTGAGCAAGCAGCAGTGAGAACACAAACAAAAATTATAAACAGAGAGTTTTGATGAGAGTTTCCTTTTTTAGCTTTTTAGGGCAGCTTTCAGAAAATTATTCACAGCAAAAAAAATTTATCGTTGGATCGTGGTCAAATTTGAACAGCTTGTATAGTTGTGTCCCGACATTAAGAGCTTCATTTAAAATAGTCGGATTATCGTTTTAAGCTCTGCTTTTGTCATAGTTGTTGCTATTAGAGACCCAGTTTTCTTGGGGGGAATTCTACATCATTTGTTCTCTATTTTTAATCTTTTATTGTTTGGTTATTGTTGATGGATTGTGAATCCTTTGTATACTGATTAGAGGTTCTCTTCTTCCTCTCTATTTTTCAAGTATAGGGTGAACTCCTCAAACGGTCTCGTGGTTTTTATCATTTACGTCGAAGGGGTTTTCCACGTATTATTCATGTGTATTGTTTACTACTCCCTTCATTTTTAAATACTTGCGCAACTTTTCTTTTCCGGTCGTTTTTAAACAATTACTTGGAAAACTTTTATAATATTTAATTAATTTCTTTCACCTAATGAACCTACCATTAATCATATTTTATTAGTTTCATGTTCTATCTCCTCCAATTCTCTCCATTACTTTTGCTTTTTACAATTTTTATTCACCAACCTACCCCACTACCTCCATATTTTATTACTTTCTCCGATTTCTCCTAAACTCCGCGCATGAAGAAATAGAGTAAGTATTTAGAAACGGAGAGAGTATTTTATTTTTCCTACTATCATTGTTGGTTTACATTATTGTTGTTTTAATGTAGTAATGTTGAGGTGTGTCTAGTGTGTGACATTCTGAGGCCCTGTTCTACTATTAATGTTATTATTATTATTATTATTATTATTATTATTATTATTATTATTATTATTATTATTATTATTATTATTATTATTATTATTATTATTATTAATGTTGTTGTTATTATTATTATTACTATTATTGTTATTATTAATAATACTATTATTAATGTTATTATTATTATTATTATTATTATTATTATTATTATTATTATTATTATTATTATTATTATTATTATTATTATTATTATTATTATTATTATTATTATTATTACTATTACTACTACTACTACTACTATTAAGTGCATATACCGGTAATTTAGGTGAGTGAAAACATAAATATATGTATACCATATTTAACATATGTTAATAGTAGAAAGATAAAAGACAACGGTTTACTTATATTTATGTCACAAAAATTTTAAAATAAAATGATTTAATGAGTAATAATGATTTTACTTATAAATTTGTCTTAATTATATATTTTTTAACCCTAAAAATAATAATGATATACAAAGTACTACTTGAAAACAACCTTTTTTTTGTTAATTCTTAAATTGTTTGGAAATATTTGAAAAATAATTCAACTCAATGAACTAACAATCAATACCCACATACATAAAATGTTTCTACACATTGTGGTTCTAATATCAAATGTTTATAAAAGAAATTGTTATTATTATTATTTATTTATTTGAAAGAATTGTATAATTATTAGAAATTATTAATTAATAATATTATTAAATATTAATTTTTAATAGTTTGAATTATTAAATATTAATAATGATAACTATTATTATTAATTATTATTATGATTAATAAATATTCATTATTATTAATATTAGTAATTATTAAAATTATTTTTAATATTAATAATTATTATAATTATTCAAAATAATAAATTATTATCATCAATACAATATTAATTATTATTATTATTATTGAATATTAATTATTATTATTGTTATTATTAATTATTATTAGAAAATAAAGCAAAGCAGATTACTTTCGAGCAGAGCAGAGCAGCTCTAAAGAACGAGGCCTGAGTGGCGTAATGATTCCTTTCCGATCCATAAAACTAATCGAAACTATACAACTAAACTTTTGCCTTCAACTTTGTGTTCAATAAAAAAAATTACTAGCAATTTAGCAAAATAAACAATATCTGGTCCATGACGACTCTCAAGCATTCTCCTACAGGTTCATAGAGTTGAGTATACTACCATCTATCTAACAATATACTTACATGATAAACTTCATTATAAAACTAATTGCAACAAGTCAGATCAATATACCACATGATAATTTTGTTTTGTTATATATAAATTACAAAATACAGTTAAAGTTTTATAAGTTTGACCATATATATGATAAACAGTGCATGTTCTGTGTGGCTGGCCACACCACACGGTGTAGCCAGTTGACACACACCAAAATAGTAACCGAGTAATTCCTGACTGAATAACCTCTAATTGACTGAGTAACCCTTAATCAAATAGCCCTTGATCGACCGAGTATCCCCTGATCAAGTAACCCCGATTACACGGTGTGATCTGCCACGTATAAGGGTCTGTTCTGATACAATTATTTTCAGTTCAGCTCTAATAAGTTCAGTTCAGTTCAGCTCAGCTCTAATAAATCCAGTTCAGTTTAGCTCTAATAAATTCAGTTCAGCTCCTAATTTCCTTCTCTTATAAAATATTTATTACAATTCAGCTCTAATAAGTTCAGTTTAGTTCAGTTCAGTCAATTAGAAGAGGCCCTACAACTTTGTTAATGATAAATGAGAGATTAAAAAAAAATCCGAATAGAGTATTTGTGTTTAACAGTATCGCAATATCCTAATTTATATTTCAACGTAAGTCATGAATTAAATCGTAGTACTTAGTCTTTTTTTTTTTTTTAGAAAAATTGTACTCCCTCTGTTTTTTATTTTTTTATTTTTTTTATTTTACATAAGCTAGAATTACTATTTTCTTCCATTTTTTTTTTAAGTTGGAGTACTATTTTTGGAAATCTCTTACAATTTAATAATAATCCCTCTGTCCCTTATTGATAGTCCTTTATGGACAAACGGGAATTAATAAACATGAACAAAGTAGATAAAGTACTTTGAAAAAATTAGTTTTCACTGGGTATGCAAAAAAAGTAGGGGGAAAAAGTAATAAAGTACATGGAAAAGACAAATTTACATGGAAATGTTAAATTTGCACAAATACTGTTGCAAACTGGAGGAAATTTCGATAAAAAATTGATATTAATGGTACTTGAAAAAAGCAAATGAGACTATTAATTTGAAACATAAAATTGGCCATAAGAGATTATTATTAAGGGACGGAGGGAGTATATCTTTACTCACTAATGCCCCCACTCTTTCTTACTTTATTATTTCTCATTCTTTCATTGGTCTCCACTCCCTTTCACACCCCTAAACTTTTCAATAAAATAATAACTTTTTACCCACTAACATCTTATTTTATATATTAAACCTCTTAAAATATCGTGCAACTCATCTCTAGCCTATAAAAATATAGAGGGAGTAGTACTTAGTTCGTAAAACTTATAATAATAATCAGTGCCCATTACTATATATTACTTCCCTCCGTTTTTAAATATTTGCTCCATTTCTCCATGTGCGGAGTTTTAGGAGAAATTGAAAAAAGTAATAAAATATGATGGTAGTGGTGTTGGTGGAAGAATAAAATATTGTAAAAACCCAAAAGTAGTGGAGAGAATTGAAGGAGAGAGAATATGTTATTAATATTGTTGGGTCCACTTGGTAGGAGAAATTAATTAAATATTATAAAAGCTTTCCAAATAAGGAAATAGAACAAGTATTTAAAAACAGTCGAAAAAGGAAAATGGAGCAAATATTTAAAAACGGAGGGAGTATTATACTTCCTCAATTTCGTTATAATAATTGCAACAATTTGATCGGCACATATGTCGATGCTTAATTTTGACCTAATATGTGTAATTATACATTACTAAGAAGTAAAAAAATATAATAATCTAATAAAAATACATAAAGACTCATCTAAAAATATAGGGAAAATACACTTAAATCCCAACTATGGGCGATTTACCTACAATAATCCCAACTATTGATTATTCTACAATAATCCTAACTCTTAGGTCAGTTTTTCCTCCAGCAGTCCCAAATCGGTCAACAAAAGTCAACAACCTATTATTTTAGGTTGTGACTGGTTCAAAAAAAGAAAAAAAAAACAGAAAACAAAAAAAAAACATTCTGGCAGCCACCATTCCAGCCCTAACCACCACCTCATGCCACAACCCTAAAACACCACCTTCTCCAGCCACCCAAGCCAGAAATGACTCCCACGACCAGTCGCACCCCCGAAACCGGCAAAAACACCTAACCCTTGCCCGTGAAACCACCAGCAGCCCCAAATTACACCAAAATAACCGAGATAAATGCTTGAGAAAGTCCCTTGAATTTGTCTGGGAGCCTTTTGCTAGAAACCGCCATCAACCCTTCGCCGAACCTATTAGCTGGAGAAGGTGGTGTTTCAGGGTGGGTATTCGTCAACGTGGGTGTTCGTGAGAATTCGGTGGGTATTCGTGGGTGTTCGTGAGAATTCGGTGGTTGTTCGTCAGTGTTCATCAGCGTGGGTGCTTGTGGGTGTTCGTCAGCGGAGGAGAGAGAAAGAGGCACGAGAAGGAGAGAGAAGGGAGTTTTGTGGGTGGTTGCGAACATCAGCGTGGGGCTGCGCTGCTGCGGTTGGTCGAATGGGGTAGGTGAATAGTCGAGGCGATGGAGCCGTGGTGTGTAGGCGATGGAGCCGTGGTGTTGGGCGAAGAAAAAGGGTTGAGCCGCCATGGCCTAGGGTTTCATGGAGGGTGTAAGGTAGCCGGAGGGATGAGGGGGTGGCTGGGATGACTTTTGATTTTTTTTTTTTTTTTTTTTTTAATATTAAGCCAATCATGTGCTGACATGTGACATTAAAAAAAAAAAGTTTACCCTTTTAGCAGGTAACCGGTTTTTGGGACTGCTGAAGGAAAACTCACCTAATAGTTAAAATTATTAGAAAATAAACGCTAGTTGGGATTATTGTAGGTAAATCGCCTATATTTGGGATTATTAAAGTGTATTTTTCCAAAAATATATTACATGACAATGTATATATGTTTTTTTTAATGATTTCAATAAAAAAATATATAGAGTTAAAATATAAATATAAATACTACAAAGTTAAAGTGTTGCGATAATTACAAAATGGATTGAAAATAAACTAATAACAATCATGAATCATGATGAATCGATGATGATAGTAATTTGTACAACAATGCATTAACAATCTTTAAAAAGATACTTGGCTCCACTACATATCAAACAAATCAATATTCAATATTCAATATTCAATATCTACTTCAATTTACTTTCGTCAATTAAACCCCAACATTTATATTTTATCCTTAGGAACCAAACTACCAAACCCCATATCCTCTAATAAATTTAATCCACCTTCAATCAACCAAAACCAAATATCTCTTCAGCAGGGAAAATTCTAAATCATCTATGAGATTTTCTTAACAAACATATCATTGCATTGTCGATTTGTCATTAGATTAACGTCAAATACTTTATAATGATAATAAATAATTGGAAAATACAAGTAATTAGTAACTCTAAATAAAAAAAAAATATATTAGAAAATTAAGTAAACAAAATTTAAATTAAACAAAATATATATGAAAACTTTTATATCCACGCGGTTTACAATTTTTAGGGTAACTTTTTGCCTTTTTTGGGTAACTTTTAGCTAAATTTTAGGATAAATTTTTGCCTTTTGGGTATCTTTAAACATAATACAATTTTATATAAATAGACAACAAGAAAAGTTTTATAAAGGTATTTTAATTACATTCAATCACTAATAATTGATTTTTAGTCATTTAAAATGTGATTCTTTACTAATAAAGAGTATATAATTTTTATTTGTATAGGGTTACTTTTATACATATTTGGGTACTTTTTTTCATTTCAAAGGTAACTTTTGATCACTTTATAATGAATGTACAATAATTATTGTACAACAAATTTATATATACTTTGAAAGAAAACAACGATTTATTTAGAAAAAATAATTTTAGTTTACTAAAAAAAAAATTATCAAGCTGAAAACAACATGACTTATGGAGTAATAGTCTTAAGCAAATAGCAAGATTTGTTTAACAAAGATTTTAAATTAATCATGTAATACCAAAACATGCGTCAAAAAAAAAAAAAAATGTAATACCAAAACAATGTGTTTTCCCCATGTTGCCCCTAACATAACATTAGACACAAACTGATAAAAGGAATATAAAAAATACCTGTACAATTTCAACATTAGGAAAGCAAGCTTTAAACCTCAGAGCAACCTCCTTTACAAGTGGCGCACCACCGCAGCTAACGGTTTCAAGGGAGCTCAGATCATATTTCTTAGCCAATTCCGATTTTTCCAGCGCCACCACTAACGGTGGCGAAACCGGTATGAAACTAATCTTGTACCTCTCCACCGTCTCCAACATCTTCTCGAAATCGAATTTCGTCATTAAAACTTAAGTCTCTGCCAGTACTCCTGCTTTGACAAACATAAAGAATCCGAAGGTAGGGAACATTGGCAGAAAAAACAGATTAATTGTTTTATTTTTCTTCTCTTTCTCTTCCAGTAATGTTGTGAAATTGATTCAAAATTAGTTATTATTTAGAATTGTTAGTGTACGTGGGTTTATCATATTTCAATAATTTTAGGAGTCTAATTAAGTGGATTATTACGAATTAGTCAAAGATTACATTGTGGGTGTTAGCGGGTCAGTTTGTTAGTACTTTGTTAGTGGAAAATGGCATTAGCCGTTAGTGGAGTATGAGTTCCTATTATTTAGGAGTTTAAGTTATCAATTTGTTAGTATTAGTCT
Organism: Chenopodium album; assembly: GCF_948465745.1. NCBI lineage: Eukaryota > Viridiplantae > Streptophyta > Magnoliopsida > Caryophyllales > Amaranthaceae > Chenopodium > Chenopodium album. Next base: position 66,226,050 of record NC_137835.1, read on the forward strand.
TATATATATCTTTTGTATTTTCCGTGAAATCGTGAATTAGTGTGTGAAATGAATCATATTTAGTTGCTTTCTATTATCTTCTCTTTAAAATATGTCTTCGACCTTTTCATATTATTAAGTTTTAGCTTCAACATGGTATCAGAGCCGATGGTTCAATCCTAGGACTTATTAAAAGAGTCGTGAGTGAAACAAAGAAGAGTCGTGAGTAAAAAAAAAAAATGTCGTGAGTGTCGTGAGATTGTTTTTAAGTGAAACCAAAAGGTTAAGTCGTATTTTATTTTTATTAGTACAGATTGTTGTAGTATTTTTTGTGGGTAAGTTTTTTTGAGTAAGTATGGCAACCAATGGTTCAAATGCAAATACACAACCCTTAATTCCAATTTTCAAAGGTGAAAAATATCATCTTTGGAGTATCAAAATGCAAATAATGTTCAAATCTCAAGAGTTGTGGGATATTCTCGAGTGTGGGTATGTAGAACCGACGGAGTCGTCGACGGAGACAAATCAAAAGTTGCGTGAAAATCGCAAAAGGGATGCAAAGGCATTGTTTTTTATTCAATCAGGAGTAGATGATGATATTTTCCCTAGAATTTCATCTGCAAAGACATCCAAGCAGGCATGGGATATCCTAAAAACTGAGTATAGGGGTGATAGTAAGGTAATATCTGTTAAATTACAAAACCTTCGTCGTAATTTTGAGTCACTATTAATGAAAGAAAAAGAGTCGGTGCAAGAATAATTGTCTAGAGTATCAAATATTGTTAACCAAATGAGATCATTTGGTGAAAATATTAGTGATCAAACTGTTGTGTGTAAGGTGTTAAGGAGTTTAAACCCTAATTTCAATCATGTTGTTGCGGCAATTGAAGAGTCTAAAGACCTGTCTAATTATAGTTTTGATGAATTAATGGGTTCCCTTATAGCTCATGAAGATAGAATTTCAAAGTCTCATGAGAATGAAGGAGATGAAAAAGCCTTTCAAGTTGAAGGACAAATGTCAAATGGAAGGTATTATGAGGGTAGTCGAGGTCGTGATGGAAGTGGTCGTGGTTATGGTCGAGGTAGTCGTGGTCTAGGTCAAGGTCGTGAAGAAAGTGGTGGTCGTGGTCGGGGTCGTTCATCAATGAGTAGTGTTCAATGCTACTATTGCAAGAGGTATGGGCATAAAGAAGACCGTTGTTGGGATAAACAAAGAGATGAGCAAGTTGGTGATCAAAGCAAGCAAAGCAACTATGCTCAAAAGGTCGAAGAGGAAGAGACTAAGCTCTTCTAAACATAGTGTCGTGGTTGGGTTGTGAAAGTCGGGGTTGATCGAGGTACCTTGCAATGTCGAGTTCATTAAAAGTGTCGAGTTAAGATTTGTCGAGTTCATTAAAAGGTCCGAGTTCAAGTTATTGTAATATGTCGTTGGAGTTAGTTGCAATGTTTAACAATTGTCTGCCACTTTTGAATCAAGGGGGAATGTTGTGAAATTGATTCAAAAGTTAGTTATTATTTAGAATTGTTAGTGTACGTGGGTTTATCATATTTCAATAATTTTAGGAGTCTAATTGAGTGGATTATTATGAATTAGTCAAAGATTACATTGTGGGTGTTAGTGGGTCAGTTTGTTAGTACTTTGTTAGTGGAGAATGGCATTAGCCATTAGTGGAGTATGAGTTCCTATTATTTAGGAGTTTAAGTTATCAATTTGTTAGTATTAGTCTTATATACTCCCTCCGTTTCATATTACTCGCAACAATTACCAAAAATGGTCGTTTCACATTACTTGCAACAAACTTTTTTTTTCCCCTCTTATAGTAAGTTTTTTTATGTTATTGTACAAAATTACTGTAGACACCCATTTGTGTCTCCCCAAAACCAAACCCAGTGATGAGTACCTTTCACGTCGAATCATAATCGAATGAAGCGAAAGTGTGAAAAGTCTAGTGTTGCGGAAAGTTTTTATTTCTTTTCTCTTTTCTCTGTTTTTGAAAACTTTATTTTAAGAAAACAGCCAATCCAGTTTGGTTGGTCCATGATATGGGTCCAATAGTGGTGTAGTTGGATGGGGCTTGCAAAGACCTTTCCAAATTCCGATGAATATTGAGGAAGTTATGGCCAATTTACTAAACTGGGCCCGGTTTGAGCTTTATGTACGACCCAATGATCTTGGGGAGGGCCTAATATGATTTATCATTCCTAATGCAATTAGGAATGGTTTTAGTCTTCTAGAATCTTCTAGAAGGTTCTTTTCATTCCTAATTCAATTAGCATTGATAAGTTGACTTTGTTGACTTTTCAGAGTTGTAATTAAAATCAAATAGCATTTTCGAAGAAATTATATTATTTTATCCTCTAGTACGGTAAAACTTATCGGATTTTCGAAAACGCGTTAAAATCAAGCTTGGCGTCCAACACCAGGCCTTGGCGCCTGGAACCAGGCTTGGCGCCTGGCGCTAGCCATCGGCGCCTGGCGCTAGTGCTGGTGCCTGGCGCCAGCTAGCCAGGGTTGGTGCCAGCTCTGTTTCCTGAGCGTCAGACTCTGTTTTGTTAATTTATCTTTTTTGGCTGATTTTTTCTATAAATAACGTATTAAAACTCTGTTTCATTCATCATTGATCATCTACATCTATTATTCACCATTCATTCACTAATTCTCCTTATTCACATGTTTTCCTCAACAATTAGTTTTAATTAGCATTCTTTCATTCATCTCCCTCATTCATCTTTCCTCTAAACTTTGGTTTTTCTTATACAAAATTCCGCATTCGCAAGATCTAGAAACACCTAGCCATATTCGAAGTTGCCTTCGTCCTAGATGTGAAAGGTTTAATTTCTGAGGGTTTGGTCCCAAATCTCTCTTTCAATTATTTAATTTAATTGTTTGTTTATTATTTTCCTTGAAGTTACTAACGTGTGTATTTTGTTATTAGAAAAGAGGTACGAAGCATCCAAGTAAGTACTTTAATTGATTAATTGATATTATGATGTAGAAATCATGTTTACATTGTTATTATGATATTCCTAGTATCATGTCTAGGGTATTTTTAATATTAAATATGATTCATGCGATGCTTCCTATGTTCTTCCTAATATTTATGATTGTTAGTATCATGTTAGGGTTAAAGATTTGATTTTTATTGCTTAGTGACATGCTAGGGTTTGTTATTAATCTTGTTAGTATCATGCCTAGGATCTTGCTATTATTATTATGCTTTAATATTAACATGAACATGATTATGATTATAATCGTTATAATTTATGATTATGAATATTATTATTATTATTATTATTATTATTATTATTATTATTATTATTTTGATGATAATTATTTTATTTATGATGATATTATTATTATTATTATTATTATTATTATTATTATTATTATTATTTTGATGATAATTATTTTATTTATGATGATATTATTATTATTATTATTATTATTATTATTATTATTATTATTATTATTATTATTATTATTATTCATGATATTGATTATTTATTCTTTGTTGCTTGATACATTATTCTTTATTGCTTGATCACGCCTTTTATGCATGTTTAAAGGGAATTTGGTACTTGTAATCACGCTTAATAAGATAATTAATAATCTTGTTTAGGTTTAATATGATTATAATTCAAGTGATCGCCAATAATAGATTTATTTGTGCATTAAATTCAACCAACATAGATTAAACAGGTTTAGGGTTAATCCTAATGATTGCATGTTAATTAAAAAGCGCACATGAATACGATCAGAATAAAGTAGAGGCCTATTATTAGGGCAGGTTCAATCTCTTTTAGGTTGGATTTGTACCTTCATCCCCGAACCCTTATTTGGTTCATGACCTTATGGAGTTGACGATCTCTTGGATCGTTAAAGGGTGTAACCTTCACCTCGTGAATGGTTTACAAGTTCCTTAAAAACTTGTTGGCGACTCTTTTGCTCTATCTTCTTCCCTTTTGGACGCCACCGTACTTTAGTGTATGATCACAGTAGGGTTCAAGCTAGTGGGATTTAAAGGCTTGAAATTATTCCCTACAGTTTTTTGGCAACTCCACTGGGGAGGATTTCTATTTTAATTCCTGAATTTGTTTCGGCAATGATTTAGAATGAGTGGATGAGACTCGAAAAGTTCTAAGTATTTCATGTGCGTAATTTTGATTAACGTTATCGTCATATGCATAAAAAGGATCTCATTGGAAAGACCATCCGTAATGAGTCAAAAACATAGGATTTTACACGTAGGAAATTTGAGGAATGTCTTTCACAACTAGGACTGAAATAACACCGCGCGAAACTGGAAGATTTTATCGAGCACAGAAAGCTGCTGAAGCATGTGGGAAGTAGCGTCAGGGGCCAGAGCTTGGCGCCACACTTTTAGCCGTAGCGCCAGACGCCAGTATTGGCGCCAGGCGCTACAGTTAAAAGTTGGCGCCAGTCTCTGTTTGTTGGCGCCAATTTCCCCCAATACCGAGCCAGAAATATGCGTTCTAATTTCGACCGGTTTTTCGTATTGTTTGCTCAATCCTACTTCCTGATTGAATTTTTTTCTCACTTTTCTGAAACCCATATGTGTTCTACATATGGACATAACCCTCTGGGAATTCATGCTCCATCTACCCGATTGAACGCTCCGTGCAACAAAGGGTACATCCGAGATGTTGAATTCACCAAACCATGGAAGCGAGTTTTTTCTAAAACTCGCGGTGTCCCATCCACTCGCGCCAACCCTTCACGGTTAGGCTTCCGCGCGGTGCATCTGGACAATTAACCATGGACCCTCTTTGACTAAACCATATCCCGAACTTTAGAGAACTAGAGCCATGGTTAGGTTGCGAACGCATTGCATCATATTGTGCCTACTTGACTAATTGTGCATTATTTGTTGTGCATATATATTCTATGTTTCTCTTAACCGTTTGTTGACTTGTGTTGAGATTAAATAAATTAATGACTTAAAGAACTTTGCCTAATTAATTAATTAATTAATTATTTAATTTGAGTCAATAAAGTCTAATTTTTTTTAATCGGAATTGACCTAGTACGACTTTAGGCATACCCCAGTTGACTAATAACACCGAAAACAGTCCCAGAACGAAGCTCCAATATTAGCGCCAAGGTCTGAGCTGTAGCGCCACACTATGAAGTGTAGCGCCTGACGACAGCTCTGTCGTCTGGCGCCAAGCTCCATGGTGTGACGCCAGTCCTGTCGTTTGGCCGACAGTTCGGATTATTGGTCGAGTCATCGCCTAATGTCTAATTAACCAGTTTGCTAATTAATTCGGTTAATTTTCGCTGTCAATAACACCTTGTTGAGTCATTAATCGAGTCTTAGTCACATAGTCTAGCCACATGGTCATGACACGAGTCTTAACGTACCATCTACACTCACTAGTCTTAGCACACACTTTGAGCACATGTCACCTTGACCATGTCTTAGGTTCATGCATGAGTCGGTCTTTCCTTCATTTGAGTTGGGGGTACATTCTACTCCTAATTCTTCATATCCCTCCATCTAAATCTTCATCACATTCTATTCCAATCTTTCTTCACTTCCTCCATCCATTGCATGTTGAATAAAGTGAGTCAAATAATTAACAATAAGTATCCCCAAATTCCTTTTCCACAGTACTTGGTCAAGGAAAGAAGGGCGATTAATCAAGGACAACCTCTTTATTCAGGTCTCGCTTTTTGATCAACCGATTCGTCAAAAGAGGAAGGCTAAGAAGATAATGGCAACTCAAGAAGAAGTCAATGATCTTAAGAACCAATTGGCTACTATGACTGAGACACTGAAGCTTCTCACACTTAAGGTCGATGATCCCGTGAAGCAACAACAGATGGATCTCATGCAAGAGAGTCTAAGCAAGCTATCTAGTGACTATAAATTTCAGGGCATGAGTTCACAAGGGGTCTTGCTGGACAAGGAACTTCTTCCGCATAAGTTCAACGCCACTGACATCCCTAAATTCAAGGCAACAGATAACCCTTACTTCCATCTAAGAGCTTTTGAAACTATAATGAGCATTAAGGGTATCGATAAGAAGGTTTTCCCCTCTCTGTTCCCACTATCTCTTGAAACCGTTTGCCAACAATGGTTCTTCTCCCTTGACAAGGAGAAAACCTCTACCTGGGAATCGATAGTGAACGCTTTCGTTGATAGGTACAAGTGCAATATCCAAGTTGAAACCGACCATAGACAACTTGAGATGCTAAGACAAAAAGAGAATGAAGGCTTTACTTCTTTCTTTAATAAATGGAGGGAAACTTCCGCCAAGATGATTGAGGTCCCCACCGAAAAGGAGTCTGTGAGGATGTTTATCAAGAATCTCCAAGAAAAGTATTCAAAGCACTTAAAATATCAACACAACTTGAATACTTTCAAGGCCGTTTATGACATCGGAATTGAAATCGAAGACGACCTCGCAAAGAAAAAAGCTACTAACAATAGTAACCACGGTGGCTGGAAAGGAAAGAAGAACGACAATCCTTCTTCTTCCAAAAACGCCCACTCTAGTAATAATGTTAGTACCTTTGACCATAATGGTGTCTTAGCCATAGATAATCAAGGATCTAAAAGGAAACCCAGGCGAGAGTTCACACCCATTGGAATGACCTACGATGCTGCTTTCAATCGTCTCTATGATCGAGGATTAATCAAACCTATTGGCCCTACCGAGGATCCAACACCAGAAAATCGATCTTCGAGATGGAATCCAAACTCCTATTGCAAGTACCATCGAGGGCGCGGTCATACTATTGATGAATGCTACAGGTTTCAAAACCTCATTCAAGATCTCATAGAGGCAAATAAGATCCCATCGCCTCTAGCTAGCGAGAAGACTGGATGATGTCGGAGCAAACAACACAAGACAAGAGGCGAGCTTCAATGACAAGATTTCATGACCTCTTTTTCTATTTCTTTTTCATTTTTTCCTTTCCCCAATAAGTCTAGCATAGGCACCTTTTCTTTTCCTTTAGATTATTTTTGTAGTTTTTCTTTTCTTTTCCCTTTTTAATAAAATGAGCATTTATTTCCTTATATATGATCATTTCATTATATTGCATCAAATATAATAAAAAAAATAAAAAAAGAAAAAAAATCCATGTCGAATTAAGCACAAGGTATACCAATGATTTGAGGCACCCCTTGTAGCCACATCATATCTCCTTTCGCCTTTCTAATTTACAAATCCTTTCTTCATAAACCACTTTGAGCCTCGTCTAACGATAGACCTTTCTTTTTTCAACCTACATCTATCTAACCTTGAGATGGGATGGTGTGCAACTTATGCAATTTTCAAAGAACAAAGCTTGAGTGATTTCAGAAATTCAAAAAATAGTAAAAATAAGCAAAAGCAAAAAAATAAATAAAAGTGTACAAAAGGGCAAGTATTCCAATGTCTTTGATATGAAAATATCTTCGATATGAACACGTCTCAGATTGCGTCTAACCTAGTTATTAATATTAGGATGATACTCCGTGACAAAAGTTGAAAAATCGTGCATAGCACGGGATCTAACCTAGTTATTAATATTAGGATCTTGTTAACGAACGTCACTAGGCGTTGGATAAGCATTTAAAATATTGTAAAATGGTACTCCCTGCGTTTCATAATGTTAGTCTCATATACTATTTTGGGCGTTTCAAAAAGATCTACCCATATTGAATATATTTCATTTATAACTTGATTTTTTTTTATTTAATTGGTTATGGATTGATGGCATGACTCTAAGTAAGTAAATTATGCAATAATGACTTGTCTTTTCCTAATTAAAATCAAAAAAGTTAAATAAGGTAAACTAATTATGAATTAATGAATTATGTTGTACTTTAATGTTAGATTCCAAATGTATTTCTTTTCTTATTTTATTTGATTAATTCCATATGAGACTAACATTATGAACAGGGCGTTTCTGGTGCGGTTAGCCACACCATGCGGTAGGGAGCCAAATCAGCAAATGACAACTTAACCCCACCAACCTAGTAACTCCTGACCCACTAGGTGACCCCTGGCCGGACTTAGTAACCCCTGAACGGACCTAGTAACCCCTAACCAAGTAAGTAACCCCTAATCCTACACCACCTCAAATCCTTAAACTCCACCAAACCACCAACTCCCGTATAGTACCCACTGCCCCACGCCACCAACTCCAGCCCCAACCTCACCAGCCCAAAACCCACTCTAACCACCAACAACCACGAAATTACCACCAAAAAAATTACCACTACCAACCTAAACTACCACCAAACCACCACTACCCACCCACAAAATAACCACTACCCACCCACGGAACCACCACCAAACCACTTCTACCCAAAACGAACCACTGCACCACCAAACCCACCCACGAACAACCCACACCCAAAACCCACCCTAACCCTGATCGAACCCATAACCATACCCACATCAGCCCCTAACACACGATGACAAAACCACCTTAACCAGCCCCTAACCCACGACGACGACGACGAATGATAGATTGAAGAAGAAAAGAGGAGAGAGAAACGAAGACGACGGCGATCTGGGTTGGAGTGCCAAGAAATTTGGTGCTTCACTTTTTCAGGGAGGAGAAAACGGAGGAGAGGAGAGAGAAGAGAAAGAAAAAAAATTGTGGTTGGCCGTACGCTGCGGCCAGCCACATATAAAACTTTGGGCAGTATGAAACGGAGGGAGTATTAATTTGGAAAAGCATGAAAAAATCACACATCGATCAGTGTAATTAATGTTCATTTTAATTTAATTTTTCTAGTTTTAGCTAGCTTATCCAATGCCCTCAGGGCGTTCGTTAGCTTTTGCCTTAATATTAATATATATTCACATGGAATCTTATTAGAATCGTCTCTCTCATAGTATATTTTATGAATATGAATTTTTTTTTATAATTTTTAACGCGTATAAATATAGAGATATAATTGTTTGAATACACATCTTGAATACCGTGAAAAGTCAAATGAACCAAAAAAATAAAGGATGGAAGGAGTACTGGATAATAAGATGTTAACTCATGTTAGTTGTGAAGTCACTAGGATTATAAGTAGTATTACTTTTGAGTTATCAACTACTCACTCGGTCACTACTATGTGGTTCTCGTAGTAATCCGTATGAATCACGCAAATATTGTTCATCGTACAAAGTACTCCGTATATTTTATAATCCTTCCATCCCTTTATTTTTGTGGTTGTATGTTTATCAAGTATAGCTTACTCTAGTGGTAAGGTTTACATCTTACAACCAAGGTTATAGGATCAAAACCCACTAGAGACACTTTGGGTTGAGGATTTCCTTACCCTCCTCCCACCCTTCACTCTCAAAGTGTTTAGCCCACTAATAAAAAAAAAATAAAGATACTAGTATACTACCTCCGGTCTACTTTACTAGCAACTTTGAGGGTGATTGCGGAGGCCGAGGCAAAAAATCATAAGCATGATTATTGAAAGATAAGGGTATATGCTTAAGTTTTAATTCAACCTTAAAAAAAAAACAAATTCAATTAAATTTATTTAAAGTTTACCCACCACTGCCGGCACCACCTAGCTGCACAGCAAACACCCACCGGCCACCACCACCACCACCTACCACCGAACCCAGCCACGACCACCAACCCAACCACGACCACCAAACCAACTACCAAACCCAGACCACGACCACTAACCTACGACCACTAACCTACGACCACACCCAGCCACGACCACCAACCCAGCACACTGACACAACCAACCCAGCAGACCCGAGGCCATCGATCTTAGACCACGCCGACACAAACAACACCGAAACCACCAACCCCAACCCACCGATTTGAAACCCACGAGGCCAACGATTGTAGACCACGCCGAAGCCAATCTTAAACCACGAGGAAGGAGAGGAGAGAGAAACCAACCAACGATCTGAAACCACCCCAAACCCACAGACCCAAAGATCCACAAACCCACGAACCCAAAGATCCACGAACCCACAAACCCAGCAACCGATTTCCTAGCTCGCCACCAGAAGGAAATGCAGTGAACACTCGCAAAGGAGTCTGCCGAATTATCGCCGGAAAATTCCTTCGACGTCAAACTCTTAAAGTCGTCGGAAATCGCCCCTAAAATCTGATAAAACTCACCAAAAATCGCCGCTGAAATCAAGACAGGTTGAAGGATGAGAGAGAAAAAAATGGGGATGAGGAAGAAGATGTAGAAATTTGATGATGGTGATGAGGAGGAAGATGAAGGTGGCTGATTAGATGGAAAGGGGTTGATTTTGGTGAAATAATTAACATAATTCATGTTAGGGTTTAAGGTAATTAGATAAAATCAGTTTTTTAATTAGGGTGTTTTAAAATAAAAGTAAGGGTAAAATGGTAACTTTACCACTAAAAAGTTACTAAAAAATGAAAGAAATGGAAAAGTTGCAAGTAATTTGGACCACCCCAAAAAGGAAATAGTTGCGAGTAAAGTGGACCGGAGGTAGTATATAAAATGCATTTTAAAGACTGTAAAAAGTCAAATGAGACAAAAAAAAAAAAAAGATCATATGGAGTAATAACTGACATTTTTGCTTACCAAAAAAAAAAAAAATTGACAATTTTTAACTTCCTTGATCTTTTACAATCAACATCTTTAATTATAAATTACAAAAAATAATAAAAAGTTGATGTGTCAATCATATACATTAAAATATATCCAACTTACGGTTTTTGTATAGGTTTTCTATTTTATGGTTTTTGGTTTCTCAGAAATGTCACCTATTGAATCAAAAATTAATTAAACTTGAAATCATAATAATTTTGAAAACTGATAACAAACTAGTAGATACACATTTTTCTTGTTTTCTATTTTTGAATTTTTTTTCCTATGGGCGTATGCACCAGTTGGTGCATACGAATTTAATATTAATTTTTTTTTTTTGAAAAAAATGAAATGAACATATAGTTGTTTTGTAATAAACAGATAACTGTTTTGTAAAGAACATATAGTTGTTTTATAAAGAACACCCACCTTTACATTTTTATTTATATATCCTAAGAACATCCGTAATATAATGTAATGAACATTATTTTTAATCAACCACCATAATCTAAAAACAAAATTCAATTAACATTTCAAAATAAACGGTAAACATTATGTCACATCCATAAGTCATTACTCGTAAAAGAACGATAATATTTTAGCATAAGAGTTTCAATATACTGACAATCAAAGAACATGGAGATAAAGAACTTTATTTAACAGTATGTTCTTTTCACTCTAGATACATGTTCATTACATTTTAATAGTATGTTCTTTCCAGTCTAAGTATGTGTTTATTACGTAGTATATATTAATAGTATATTCTTTTCACTGTAATTATATGTTCATCACATTTCCATAATATGTTCATTCCGCTTTTTTTTTTTTTTTTTTTTGATGAAACGTATGCACCAAGCATGGTGCCTACACCTCTAGGAACCACAATCTATCTAATTTTGGTTTTTTGTTTTTAAAAAAACTAAAAACTTAAAACAAACACAATATCAAACAAGTTCTTATTGTATACGCTTTGTTTCATATCAAATGCAACACTAATGTTTTCACAAAGTTAAAGAAAATTTACAAGATAGAGCCTAAATAGGGATTTTTTTTTTATAATATAAAGTATTATTGGTAAGAAAGAGAAATAATAATAATAATAATAATAATAATAATAATAATAATAATAATAATAATAATAATAATAATAATAATAATAATAATAATAATAATAATAATAATATAAGTAGGGTTGGTAGGAAAGAGAATTCTATTACATACTCCCTCTGTCCTTATTTTTTTGCCCCATTACAAATAATGGGGTCAAACTTCAAAATCTTTGACCATAAATTCCCATCAATTAATAATAGGTAATATATATAGTCATGTGAGATGTTGGATTCGTCTCTTTATATATTTTATTAATATCAATTTTTTATAATTTTTACGCGTAAAGAAATAAAGTTATTTACGTTACAAGACGCGTCTTGGATACCGCGTAAAGTCCATTGGGGCAAAAAAAACAGGGACATACTAAGCAAAACTAAAAATGACGTGTACACTTGGCAATGTATTATTAAAAATTTTCCTCCAAATTTACTTGCTTAAAAAAATCATTGTTATATATTTAAAAAAAAAAAAGTTTGTATCTAAGTTATAACATTCAAAGTAAACTTCCTAAAATAAAAAATGCCTATTAAAACCATTTCATTAATTAATTATATTTTAACTTTTTCTTGTTTTTTAGGAAAACAGAGCAATTCATTCATTAATATCAAGTTCCGCCAAAGTTAATAGGCTTTGGGGAATTGCTAATACGTTCTTTGACTTAGTAAATATCTAATTTAGCATGTGTATAAATCCTAGCCTAATCATAGCCTAGATTGTAGCTTAGTAGTTGCCGAGTTTATCTCGTAATATTGTATGTTTATACTCTCAGCCATTCAATGAGGAGACAAACGATCATCTTCCTTCATGGTATCAGATTCATTAAATGCAATATTAGATGAATATAATGCTATAATTGACAATCATACTTGGGATTTGGTCCCTCGGCCTCCTAATGTGAATGTGATTCGCTCTATGTGGATTTTTCGTCATAAACGAAATTCTGATGGTTCTTTTGAGCGGTATAAGGCTCGTCTTGTGGCTGATGGTAAGACTTAGCAGCAGGGTATTAATTGTGATGAGACATTTAGTCCGGTTGTCAAACCGACTACTATTCGTACTGTTCTTAGCATTGCTATTTCTCACTCTTGGCCGATCCATCAGTTGGATGTCAAGAATGCTTTCCTGCATGGTAAGCTCAATGAAACAGTTTATATGCATCAGCCCATGGGTTTTCGTGACAAGAGTCGCCCTGATCATGTGTGTTTGTTACGAGGTTTCTTTTTATGGTCTCAAACAGGCTCCTCGGGCTTGGTATCAGCGTTTTGCAGATTTTGTCACCTCCATTGGATTTGCTAACAGTAAATCTGACACTTCTCTGTTTATTTTTAGGCAGGGATCTGATACTGCGTATATTCTGTTATATGTTGATGATATCATTCTTACCGCATCCTCTGACCGTCTGCGGACACGTATTATGGATCTATTGTCCTCCGAATTTTCTATGAAGGATTTAGGTCCTTTGAGTTTCTTTTTGGGCATTGCTGTGACTCGTGATGCTAATGGTATGTTTTTGTCTCAGAAACAGTATGCTTCTTCTATCATTGACAAGGCAGACATGTCTAACTGTAGTCCTTGTCCCACTCCTGTTGACACGAAATCTAAGCTTAGTGCTTCTCATGATGCTCCATATGAAGATCCTACTAAGTACAGGAGTCTTGCAGGTGCTCTTCAGTATCTGACTTTTACCAGATCTGACATTTCTTATGCAGTTCAACAGGTGTGTCTTCACATGCATGATCCGCGCAATGCGCATATGGCTGCTCTAAAGCGTATTTTACGCTATTTACAAGGCACTTTATCTTTTGGTTTGCATCTGTATAAGTCATCTATTAACAAACTTGTTGCTTATACTGATGCGGATTGGGGAGGGGGATGCCCCGACACCAGGCGATCTACTTCAGGTTATTGTGTGTTTTTAGGTGACAATTTGATTTCCTGGTCTTCTAAACGGCAACCTACATTATCCAAGTCAAGTGCCAAGGCCGAATATCGTGAGGTTGCTAATTAATGTTGTGTCCGATTTTTGTTGGATCAGAAATTTGTTGCTTGAGCTTTATTTTCCTATTCGTAAAGCAATTATTGTTTACTGTGACAATGTGAGTGCCATCTACCTCTCCGGTAATCCAATACAACATCAACGTACAAAACATATTGAGATGGACATTCATTTTGTACGAGAAAAGGTCGCTAAGGGCGAGGTACGGGTACTACACGTTCCTTCCCGTGACCAAATTGCAGATATTTTTACGAAGGGTCTTCCACGGGTTTTGTTTGATGATTTTCGTACCAATCTTAGCATCCGTGATGCTCCCGCTACGACTGCGGGGGAGTGTTAGAATATATTGCTAATATATTCTTTGACTTAGTAAATAACTAATTTAGCATGTGTATATATCCTAGCCTAATCATAGCCTAGATTGTAGCTTAGTAGTTGCCGAGTTCATCTCGCAATATTGTATATTTATAGTCTCAGCCATTCAATGAGGAGACAAACGATCATCTTCCTTCAAAAAGAACTCGTACAAACTCGATCTCTCTGACATTCACAATAGAGTGGGATACCGTGTTAATCATGCAATGGAGTGAGATACTGTGTTACAAACTCTATTAAGACAAGAAAACTTATAAGCATCAAATGACGTGCTAAGTTGCGAACTTCATCATAGACAAGCCAAATTGGAGATCAGCCACACACACACTACTGTTCAAGGTGTTATTTACTGTCAAAGTCCCTTCGATCCAAACCCGATCATAACCCAGCCTCTTAGCAACCTGGCATCCAAACTTTATCGAAGCCACCTCTACAAGCTCAACATCCTAGCCTTTTGGTATTCTCCTTAATGCTGCCCATATAACGTCTCCGATCCATTCTCATCCCTAGCAACAGCACCCACACCACCCCACATATTAGATATGAGTGAGCATCCACATTGATCTTTATAATACTTGTAGGAGGCCTGCACCAGTTTGTACTCTGAGCCTGCGCGGTATGTGGGTTAGCATTGAACACCCTGGTTAGGGAATAATTTCAAGCTTTAAATCCCACTAGCTTGAACCCCACTGTGATCATACACTAAAGTACGGTGGCGTCCAAAAGGGAAGAAGATAGAGCAAAAGAGTCGCCAACAAGTTTTAGGAACTTGTAAACCGTTCATAGGATGAAGGTTACATCCCTTAACGATCCAAGAGATCGTCAACTCCATAAGGTCTAGAACAAAATAAGGGTTCGGGGATGATGGTACAAATCCAACCTAAAAGAGATTGAACCTGCCCTAATAATAGGCCTCTACTTTATTCTGATCGTATTCATGTGCGCTTTCTGATTAACATGCAATCAATAGGTTTAACCCTAAACCTGTTTAATCTATGTTGGTTGAATTTAATGCACAAATAAACTATTATTGGCGATCACTTGAAATTATAATCACATTAACTCTAAATAAGATTATTAATTATCTTATTAAGCGTGATTACAAGTACCAATTCTCTTTAAACATGCATAAAAGGTGTGATCAAGCAATAAATAAATAAATAATATCAAGCAACATAATAAATAATAATAATAATCATAAATAAAATCATCATCAAAATAATAATAATAATAATAATAATAATAATAATAATAATAATAATAATAATAATAATAATAATAATAATAATAATAATAATAATAATAATAATAATAATAATAATAATAATCATAATAATATTCATAATCATCATAAATTATAACAATTATAAACATAATCATATTCATGTTAATATTAAAGCATAATAATTGCAAGATCCTAGGCATGATACTAACAAGATTAATAACAAACCCTAGCATGTCACTAAGCAATAAAAATCAAATCTTTAGCCTTAACATGATACTAACAATCATAAATATTAGGAAGAACATAGGAAGCATCGCAACAATCATATTTAACGTTAAATTTACCCTAGACATGATACTAGGAATATCATAATAACAATATAAACATGATTTCTACATCAATAAATCAATAAATCATTAAAGTACTTACTTTGATGCTTCGTACCTCTTTCTAATAACAAAATACACACGTTAGTAACTTCAAGGAAAATAATAATCAAACAACTAAATTAAATAATTGAAAGAGAGATTTGGGACCAAACCCTCAGAAATTAAACCTTTCACGTCTAGGGCGAAGGCAATTTCGAATATGGCTATGTGTTTCTAGATCTTGTGAATGCGGAATTTTGTATGTAAAAGCAAAGTTTAGAGAAAGAAAGAAAGAATTGAAAGATTAAAAAATGCTAACTGATTGTAGATGAGAACTTGTGAATAATGAGGAGAATTGGTGAAAATTGATGAATGAAAACGGAGTTTTTAATACGTTATTTATAAAGAAAATCAGCCAAAAAGATAAAATATCAAAACAGAGCACTTGGCGCACGCAAAATGAGGTTGGCGCACGCTAAACAGAGATGGCGCCAGCACCAGCTAATTGGCGCCAGGCGCCAATGGCTGGCGCCAGGCCTGGTTCCAGGCGCTGATTTCAGAAATTCACGCGTTTTTGTTTTTATCATATCTTTTGATCCGAAAGTCCAAATAAGGCATATAATATGTCTTTGGAAAGCTATTAAAGTCTACTTTCCAACCCAATTAGAATCAGATTAAAATATTTTGTAGATTAAAAGATATAGCCAAAATAGTAGAAGGGTGTCAGTTTTGGATAAAGTTTCATGTCTCATTCATATCTTTTTCGTTATAACTCGGATTTAATATTATAATATATCATTGGAAATATAATTTCAAGATCTATCCAACCATATAAAATTTGGATAAATATTATGAGGCACGAAAATAAAATCTGAATATATTCCACTTCGTACAAAACAAGGATTCTTAAAAGGAGTAGTTTTATTCAATTTCAAACTCTTTAAAACATAATTATCAATCCTAACTCCATTAGGATTTAAAAGAACCTTCTAGAGTATTCTAAAAGAATATAATCAATCCTAATAGCTTTAGGAATGATAATTAATAATAGGCCCTCCTCTAGATCATTGGGCCGCATATAAAAACCAAATCGGGCCCAGTTTAGTATTTTGGCCATAACTTCCTCAATATTCATCGGAATTGGGCTTATAATATATCGTTGGAAAGCTCTTGTCAAGCCCCATCCAACTAGACTACTATTGGACCCATATCATGGACCAACCAAACTGGATTGGCTGTTTTCTTAAAATAAGTTTTCAAAAACTTTCCGCAACACTAGACTTTCCACACTTTCACTTCATTTGATTATGATTCGACGTGAAAGGTACTCATCACTGGGTTTGGTTTTGGGGAGACACAAATGGGTGTCTACACCTGGCTGCATACTTCTTCTAATCATGAGTGAGCTTTGAATTAAAATTGAACAAGTTGTAGCATAAATAATCTATCTGAACCCCATCAAAGTTGCGCGTGTTTTGGCAGAACCATACAAGCCAAGCAATTGTGAAGATCATACATAAATCATCCCCACTAGGGATGTCAATGGGGCGGGGCGGGGCGAATGTTGGCCTTCCCATCCCCATCCCCACCTAATATTTTCATCCCCATCCCCATCCCCATCCCCGCGGCGGGTCCAATTTTCATCCCCATCCCCGCCCCATCGAGTACAACTCCAAAACCATCCCCGCCCCACTCCCCACTTGGATATCCATCCCCACCTAATCCCCACCAAAGACCCGCCTAATCCCCACCCAAGATCCACCTAATCTCCGTATCTCAAATACACAATCCTACATAATTAATACGAATTATAAAATAAATGTTCTACGCACATTTTTGTGTTATAATATAAGTGTCGTACAAAGTATTATAATTAATATTGTATTTTACGTAATTATTTTATAAATACTACAAAAGTATGTAATTTTTCTTTAAAAGATATATAGATGTGGGTATGAGGTGGGGATGGGGCGGGTACGAAGTGGGGCGGGGCGGGGATGGGGCGGGTATAACTTAAAATCCACCCCCACCCCATCACCCATGGCGGGTATGGTTTTCATCCCCATCCCCGCCCCACCACCCGCCAAACCGAGACCCATCCCCGCACCACTGGGGCGGGGATGGGGCGGGTCTCCTACTTGACCCGCCCCACTGACATCCCTAATCCCCACCCACCTTGCTTGCAAAACCACAATATTCTCTCGGCAAAAGTCATGTGAGTTGGAGTATCAAGGATTAATTGCACATAATTGCTAGACTCCTAGACATGTTTCACAGCCACGCGATCAAATAGGACATGTGAAATCAACTATAGCAGAGTTACAAACATCACATACCTCATTATTAGCAATGTGTTGTCTAAAGAGTTCTTGCTTCACACCAAGACTCCCTTTGCTAGCCCTCTAAGCAAAGTAGCAGAGCTTAGGAGGACCTTTAAATCCCCACACTAATTTCACACTTTCCTCTCATCCTCATGCTAACCATTGCTGCTGTAGGAAATATTTCAAACATCAACTTTGAGCCCCACTTTGATCATGCATTTAAACATTGTGGCGTCCAAAGGAAAGGAAGCTAGATCAAAAGAGTTGCCAACAATTTTTAGGAACTTGTAAACCGTTCACGAAGTCGAGGTGAAGGTTTCACCCTGACAGTGTAAAGTCGTATCCCCTAATCAAAAGTAATACCTAAGTCCTCTAACTAATGCAAATAGGGAAGTATGGTCGAATCCACAGGGAAACAAATCTTTCTACTCCTAATTAATTATTATAATCTAAATTATCGAGGTAACCAATATTGTTGTAAATAAAGTCTATACTACGAAGAATAAGATCGAAGGAAATAAAGTAGGGAGAAATTAAATATTAAAAGACCTAGGGCATAGGTTCACTAATAAACAATAATCCAGAGCAAATCATAATAAGCAATCATCAAGCATTGATTAATCAGATTATAAAGGGCTTTCGCTACGTATTATAATCACAGAGTTAATTTACCGGTATTAAATCTCATCTGTCGAATCTCGACTTAACCATTTATAAATTAGTCCGCCTATTGAAACTAAGCCTAAACATCAATTCTCATCTGTCGAATCTCGAATTAATATTGCTAAACTCGTATAATTAAATCTGGCCAAACCTAATTGCATAGCATTAAATCAATCAATAGAATATTAACCAAGCATTGATAATCAACAATCACAAATTTACCCCTTCATAATATTTATTAGATACCCATAAACCCTAGAAATAAAACTACTCAAGCATCATCATAACTAAACTTATCAAATAAATAAAGCAAGACATAATCAAAGAAGTAAATAAAACAACAGAAATTAAAAGAGAAGAAATTGTTACCAAAAGAAATCTGGATTAATGAAAGTAATTAAGAACAAAGTTGAGAGAGAATTTAAGAGAGAGAAAATATCCTAAGTAGAGAGAGAAAATCTAAAAGAGAAGGTAATCAAAAATTCTGTACATGATTCGTACTTAAACATTCCTAAAACCAAAAACTAAAACAAAATCAATCAGCTACTAAGAAAAACACGCGCCCGATTGAGCGAAGGGCCGCCCGATCGGGCCCGTGTTTTTACTATGCCCCTTGCTTGGTATGCTGCGCCTGATCGAGCCTACGCTCACCCGATCGGGCGCGCTTCTTCCTTGAGGTTGCTTTTGCGCGCACCCGCCCGATCGGGCATATGCTTTCCTGATCGGGCCCGGCTTCTTCTTCGAGGCTTGGATTTCAATTGGGCTCGATTCCTCGGCCCAATCCGGATTTCCTCATCGGGTCTTGATTAATTGATCCAATAGCCCCGGTATCACATACCGAGCCCTTAATCAACGGCTCTCACCGATCCTGGGCTTCAAGAATGGTCGTGTCCTTCTAGCTTCCGTAGTTGATCCATGAAAACCCGGGAAAATGCTCTAAAAGTGCAATTTCTTGTAAAACTCAACTAAAACTACGAAAACACTAGAAAACACAAATTATTAATAAGTGGCCCTAAAGAGCCAAAAACACTACTAATTATGACCATGGGACGGGGGTAAAACACTATATAAATTGGACATATCAAACTCCCCCAAGCCAAACCTTTGCTTGTCCCTAAGAAAAGAGCTCATCAATGAACATATAAAACATGCCTCATCCCAATAAACAAAATCAAGCACAAACGATTCAAGATAAATCTAATGAACATGCTTCAATGTCAATCAATCTCATTCATCTAATCATCCTTCATCCCCAACAATTGTCAAGTAAAGCAAACCACATGAGCATATAGAATTCAAGACTAGTGCTCACGCACTCAACTCTCATTTATGTGGCGAGTAAAAGATGTACTCGATCGCTCTCCAACCAACCCCTTTATTTGTGAACAATGCCCTCCCAACTCACACTCTCGTGTGTTTAAAACAATGAACGCTCAACCTACTAGTCGACTCGAAATATGTCAAATCATATTTTGCATTGATAAACAACACTTTCACATTCATACAATTCTATGCACAAAGGTCGGAAGGTCTTTAAAGCTTGTAATGTAAGGCTAGGGTAAAGGGTAGGATAAATTTAGGAAAATGTGAGAGTAAAGCCATGCTTAAGGGATCCATATCCTAATAAAACCCAAGGTCACAACAAGTGATGACCAAAACATCTCCAATCACAACTCTACTCCACAAAAGTTCACCAAACAATCATATATACAACACAATCCCAACACTTACATATTCACTCACAAAATATGATAATATGGAATAGAGTGAATTAAAACAAACTTTGAACCACTTATTCTTTTTCTTTCTTTTTTTTTTCAAATTTGAACTCTTTTTTTTTCTTTTGAATTTTTTTTTCTTTTTTTTTCCTTGAACAACCTTCAAATAGAACATTTGAACATATGAAACAACTTTTTTTCTTCTTTGCTCTTTTTTTTTTTCCTTTTTTACATCATATTGGAAATTTTCAACTTTGTAACACAAAACATCAATATTTTCCAATCATAATTATAAAGAACAATCACTCTTCTTTTATTCCCACATTGTGCAAATAATGTGCACACCACAACTCTCTCACCTCACCAACTAATAGCTCCCCCAAGCCAAGATTGGGACTAGTAACCAATGAGGCTCATATAGGCTTGTAATGCAGCTAAATAAACAATAAAAGGGCACAAGAAACAACATGGGTAGCAAGAAGGGAACAAATGTAACTAATATCGTCTGAATGGTTCCTAAGAGAACAAATTCCTTCGTCCTCCTCAATGTGCATAATATTGAGCTATATAAACATTACTAATAGTTGCAAACCAATACTCAAATTCATTGACATACCAGGAACTAACACACATTCCTAACCAAATCAACTAGTCAAGCACTATATTCACAAATAGTTGGCAAAATTGACGCATGTTTAGGAATCCAAACAATTAAACTTCAAATCATGACCAACAAATTCACAAAGCTCATTATCATATACCAAGAATTAAAACAATGTTTTCTAAGTATGGGACACAGGGAAGCATGATTTACAATTCATTGGAACATATTTTTGAATTTTTTTGTTTTTCAAATTTTTTTGTGTTTTTTTTTCATAAAGGAAAGCAATAAAAACTACACTAGGAAAGCAATAAATAGAGAAGAGAGAAAGAGA
Organism: Chenopodium album; assembly: GCF_948465745.1. Taxonomy (NCBI): domain Eukaryota; kingdom Viridiplantae; phylum Streptophyta; class Magnoliopsida; order Caryophyllales; family Amaranthaceae; genus Chenopodium; species Chenopodium album. The sequence goes on from NC_137835.1 coordinate 66,247,296, forward strand.
GCTACCATATATACAAGAAATCTCCCCCCAAGCCAAATCAAGCAATGCCCTCATTAACTTGGGAAGGTAGCTAGGAGAAGCTACTCCTCATCATCATCCATCCTCTCGTACCCTCCTCCATAGCTCGAGCTGGCACCACCCTGGCTCGTTCTAGCACCACCATAACCCGAACCACCTGCAAAGTAGTTAGGGTTCACATTTCCCCCCATACCCCCAAAAGGAGCATCACCCCCATATCCATGGACTGAAGAGTAGTCCACATAAGTACCAAATGCTCCGGGAGTGGAATACCCTCCTTGGGGGTATTGGAACCAGTCGGGAACTAATGCCTCGGGGGGAATAGACCCTTGGCGTGCATAGTCATCGTACATGGGGTATAGACCCCTCCCAAGGTTCCTTTCTATATGACCCACCCGACTATCCAAGGTGCTTAACCTAGAATCTAGGTTTTGCACCATGCCCTCTACTCTCCCTTGCCCCATATCTATACGGTCCAGTTGGCTCCTAAAAGCCAAAAAGTCATAAGGGGCATTGAGGTCGATGTTATAATCGACCGAGGAAGTGGGTATGCCATAGGTGAAGGGTGGAGGTGGTGGGTAGTGTGGTGAATGGTGTTGGGGGGAATGGTCTTGGGGTGATTGGTGGGGTTGTGGTGAAAGGTGAGGTTCTTGAACCTCGCCTTGACCGTTAATCTCAAATGTATAAGAAGGCTTCCCCTTCTCAAATTTGGTAAAGGCGGGGTTGGGTAAGGTAAAGGCTTGATCTCTCTTACCCGATTGTCGGTGGACTATCTACCAAGTGTCACCTCCTACGGGTTGCACCCAGTTTAGGCTCCCTAAATAAGCTAGGTCCATGAGGTTTGAGCCCACTACTTTCCTATGCCCATCCAGGTTCCAACCTAGGTATTTGATGGCAATATGGGTCACTGACCCCCCAAAATAGATAGGTGCCCTACACCTACCCGTTTCGGCCGCATTGGCCGCCCTTTGAAAGTGATTGGCAATCCTATGGGGTATGTTTAATTTTTCAGCATTAGGAATTACATAGGATGCCAACAATTCTAATTCATCCCTCCTCACGTTTTCCGGTTCATGCCTCCCAAAAATAGTGAGGCCGACAAACCTTTGCCAAAACTTTGGGACGGATGTTGAATCCACGTCCCTTTGGCGTGTTGGAGGTTAGCCAAACCCTCCCCAGTGAGTCTCTTGTAGACCACGGCAATGTTGTCTTGGGAGGGTTCAATAGGTTTATCCGATTTCAATTCAAACAACTTCCCAAATTCTTTTAGAATTAATCGCACATCGTTGTTTAATAATCGGAATTGTACATGAGTGATTATAGCATTCATTTTAATAACATTAAAACTAGAGATAATTTCTAATGTTAAATAATCATAAGTATCATGATGCATTTGGAAGAAACCACTCATGCCTATACCCTTAAACAATTTTTCTACATATTTATCAAGACCTAATCTAGATAACGTAGGATGATGAACAAAACGGGTTGAGATTACCTGCCTCTCGATGAGATTGAGCATCCTCGCCCGTTGTTCCGCCGAGGTGATAACAACCTCCTCCCATCCCGGTATTTGAAGCTCCGGGTCGACCATTGGTTGTTGTTGCTTCGAACTTTTGCCCCTTTGTTGTCTAGAACGTTTGGAAGCCATATGTAGGTGGAAATTTGGGTATTTGAAGCTTTCTCTCTCTAAGGGTTAGAAGACATTATGAGAGAAAGTGGGGGAAAGTGGGTGGAAAATGTAGAGGAAGATGTGAGGATTAAGAATATGTAAAAATTTTAAGGTTTTGATGGGTGAATTTGAGGAGATCTTGGAAAGAAAGTGAGGTTGAAGGTTTGAAAATGGAGGTTTTAGAGAGAGAAAGTGTGAATGAGAAAGAAGAAGTAAGAAAGAAAAGGAAAAAAGAAAGGGAGAAGGAGGAATAAATCCTCCGGATAAATAGGCGCGCCCGATCGGGCGAAGGTGGTTCTTGCTGAAATGTAAAGTGCGCGCCCGATCGGGAGACCTTCGCCCGATCGGGCGCGAACACGAACCTGAAAATTGCCAATTTGCTCGCCCGATCGGGCGAGCTTCGCCCGATATTTCTTTTTGTGGCACTCGATTTCTCCAAAATTCCGCCCGATCGGGCGGCCTCGCCCGATCGGGAGAAGATTCCCTTGATTTTCTTCCTCACTTGCGCGCCCGATCGGGACTCCTTGCCCGATCGGGCGAAATAATGCTCCGATAAAATCAATTTTCGCGCCCGATCGGGCGAAATATTCTTCAATTCTGACCCTTAGGTGCGTGCCTTATCGGGCGAGCCTCGCCCGATCGGGCCTGTGCCCAATCCTAGAGCTTCTCTTCTTCGCCTTTTTCTCTTGAAACCTCCGTACTTTGTGATCTAAAACCTGTAAAAAACACTCATGAAAGGTAAAATTTCACTCTCCTCACTTCTCTAAAAAGAAATAAAAATATAAATAAAAATAACGAAAAAAAAATTAGTCTAGAGAGCAAGAAATACGGGTTGCCTCCCGTAAAGCGCTGGTTTATCTAGGTCCCGCACGACCCTCTTACCACATTGAAGCTCAAAGTGAATCAGAACCGCTTAGGTGGGTGAAGTAATTCAACTGCACCAATCGTAGCCCCCTCATGATATAGCTTGAGTCTTTGACCATTAACCTTGAAATCGTTACCATGTTCGTCGAAAACCTCCACAGAACCGAATTTATTGGCCCTTTTTACAATAAAAGGACCCAACCACCTTGACCTTAACTTTCCTGGGAATAGTTTAAGTCGAGAGTTGAACAGTAACACTTTATCACCCTCATTGAATTCTCCCGGAAGGATTATCTTGTCGTGCCACCTCTTTGTCTTCTCCTTGTAGACTCAAGCACTATCATAGGCCGTCAACCTAAACTCATCGAGTTGGTTAAGTTGAAGTAATCTCTTTTCTCCCGCTAGTTTGGCATCCAAATTGAGCTCCTTAATAGCCCAATATGCCTTATATTCCAATTCGAGCGGGAGATGACATGCTTTACCGTACACGAGTCTATATGGAGCAGTACCTATAGGGGTCTTGAATGCAGTTCTGTACGCCCAAAGGGTGTTGTAGGGAATAGTTTCAAGCCTTAAAAATCCCACTAGCTTGAACCCCACTGTGATCATACACTAAAGTACGGTGGCGTCCAAAAGGGAAGAAGATAGAGCAAAAGAGTCGCCAACAAGTTTTTAAGGAACTTGTAAACCATCACGAGGTGAAGGTTACACCCCTTAACGATCCAAGAGATCGTCAACTCCATAAGGTCATGAACCAAATAAGGGTTCGGGGATGATGGTACAAATCCAACCTAAAAGAGATTGAACCTGCCCTAATAATAGGTCTCTACTTTATTCTGCTCGTATTCATGTGCGCTTTCTGATTAACATACAATCAATAGGATTAACCCTAAACCTGTTTAATCTATGTTGGTTGAATTTAATGCACAAATAAACTATTATTGGCGATCACTTGAATTATAATCACAATTAACCTAACAAGATTATTAATTATCTTATTAAGCGTGATTACAAGTACCAATTCCCTTTAACCTGCAATAAAAGGTGATCAAGCAATAAAGAATAAAAATCAAGCAACATAATCAATTATGAATAAAATAATCATGAACAATAACGAATATCATAATCATAGCAATCATAATTATAACAATATTCATGTTAAAGCATAATAAAAGTAAGATCCTAGGCATGATACTAACAAGATTAATAACAAACCCTAGCATGTCACTAAGCAATAAAAATCAAATCTTTAACCCTAACACGATACTAACATGAATTAACATTAGGAAGAACATAGGAAGCATCGTACTTTTAATCATACTTGATATTAAATTTACCCTAGACATGATACTAGGAATTAAAATAACAATATAAGCATGATATCTACATCATAAAATCAATTAAACCATTAAAGTACTTACTTGGATGCCTCGTACCTCTTTCTAATAACAAAATACACACGTTAGTAACTTCAAGGAAAATAATAATCAAAGCAATTAAATTAAATAATTTAAATAGAGATTTGGGACCAAACCCTCAGAAATTAAACCTTTCACGTCTAGGGCGAAGGCAACTTCGAATATGGCTAGGTGTTTCTAGATCTAATGAATGCGGAATTTTGTATGAAAACCAAAGTTTAGAAAAGAAAGAATGAATGAAGAGATGAATGAATTCAAAGAATTTGATGAATGATTGAGAGTTGATGAATACTTAAGAATAGAGAGAATTGGTGAATGATAGATGTAGATGATGAAGATAGTTGATGAAGACTTAAGAATAAGGAGAATTCGTGAATGAAAACGGAGTTTTTGATACGATATTTATAGAGAAAATCATCCAAAAAAGATAATTTATCAAAACAGAGTATGAAGACCACAAATCCACCTTGGCGCCAGACCTGGCTCATTGGCGCCAGGAACTGTGGCTAGCGCCAGGCGCTTTCTGGCGTCTGGCGCTAATCTTGATTCCAGGCGCCAAGGCCTGGGGTTGGACGCCAAACCGGATTTTAACGCGTTTTCGAAAATCTGATAATTTTACCGTACTGGAAGATAAAATAATATAATTTCGGTCGAAAATGCTATTTGATCTAATTAAAACTCTGAAGAATCCTAATTGAATTAAAAATGATAAAACCTTCTAGAATGTTCTAAAAGACCAAAACCATTCCTAATTACATTAGGAATGATAAATCATATTAGGCCCTCCCCTAGATCATTGGGCCGTACTTAAAACTCAAACCGGGCCCAGTTTAGTAAATTGGCCATAAATTCCTCAATATTCATCGGAATTGGGCTTATAATATATCGTCGGAAAGGTCTTTGCAAGCCCCATCCAACTACACCACTTTGGACCCATATTATGGACCAACCAAACTGGATTGGCTGTTTTCTTAAAAATAAAGTTTTCAAAAACAGGGAGAAGAGAAAAGAAAAGAAATAAAACTTTCCGCAACACTAGACCTTTCCACACTTTTGTTTCATTCGATTATGATTCAACGTGAAAGGTACTCATCACTGGGTTTGGTTTTGAGGAGACACAAATGGGTGTCTACAGAAGCCCCCACTTTGACTGAGTTTGGAGAAACGCAAGTTTCGGAAAACGAAAGTCAAAGTATCGATAGGGACGGAGAATGATTCAGAACGTTCTGCGATCCTAAATCACTCTTGTAACGCCGATACCTGCAAAACTAGCATTAGTTAAACAGATAAAAGAGTTAAGAAACGCGTATCTTGCACCGTCAAGCACACGTCTCTAAAAGTAACCAAATATTGCCGTATGTTGCTTTTTTGATGACCTCCTGCAAGCTAGAGAATGCCATCCCGCCTGAAAACCGCTACGCCTTGTAACCGCTTCCAAATTAGAAGATTGCTTCACCTAAAACTATCCTCCCCGCAATGATAATATTCCACGTCCCAGGGAATACCATCGAAGATTGCTTCTCTTGAAACAATCCTCAGTTGTTTGTGACAACTCTCCATAATCCAGGGAACGCCACCTTGCTGTTTCGATGTTCACTCGTCTCTGAACAAAGAGCTTCTTTTTGATATGATCTTCTGAATAATGTGTCCACGCGTCTCTGAACGAAGAGCTTGATAATAGGAAATCTTTGATGATATGTCCACGCGTCTCTGAACAAAAGAGCTTGAAAATAGGAAATGTCCACGTGTCTCTGAACAAAAGAGCTTGAAAGAAATGTCCACGCGTCTCTGAACAAAAGAGCTTGAATGAAATGTCAACGCGTCTCTGGAGCAAAAGAGCTTGAATGAAATGTCCACGCGTCTCTGAACAAAAGAGCTTTGATGATATGCCCACGCGTCTCTGGAGCAAAAGAGCTTCTGATGGAAATGTTCACGCGTCTCGGTGCTTGAATGTTTGTTGCGATAATGTTCTGAAGAAAAATTTCCAAAGACCAACGTTTGTCGATCTCTGAAGCTCGCCTGAACTTTATTCCGCTAAAACCAGTATGTCGGTGTTTTCGTAATGAGCCATATCTTAGGCGCTTTAAGCTAAGTGAGACGATCTTTCATCAGGTCGATCACTTATTGCAATTGTAATCAAACTGACTACTTAATCATGTCAAATTGCTTATAGGGGCTAACTGGCGCACCAAGGAACCCGAAATTGCTGTATGAAGTCGAAATCACCTTTCTGAGAGGCTTCGAGCTCTGTCGTTGCTGAGATATTTCTGGCGCCAAGAATTGATTCTGTCGCCGAACGCTGTGATAGGGTCTTCCCTGTTCTGCTGCACTTGTATTTATTTTGACTATAGAACTTTGCCAATCTTTTTAATTATCTTAGGGTTGACCTAAGGCTTAAAATTATCTTAGGGTTGACCTAAGGTTTAATGTTGCTTGACTCATCGACTTGACACGACTCAAGGTATAAACTTGACTCGATATGATTGACTGACTCGAGGTTGACTCGACTCGAAGTGTAATGACACATGTGTTAGACTCAAATCAAAATGATATGACACGACATGACTCAATGTGTACATGACTCGTGTGTGCATTGTAATGTGATCGTACGACTCGAAAAAAGCAAAAAAGAAAAAAATTTCTGTCAATTGTGGAGGGTACCGACTTTCTCCCGAAAAAGAAAGACGTGAAAAAGAAAATTCAAAAGTTTGAAGATGCATGTTGAATGAGCTTAGTCAAATGTTGTTTGATACTATCTCTCAAGGTTCAAGGATTAATTCATCCTAGGCTATCTCAACTGTTGACTCCATGATGAAAGTATTTGGGTAACTTAGGCACGGAGGCTAAGCACTTCATACTTCGTGATGCAATGACAATTATGAGTGATTTTGACGAAGCATGCTTCAGCGTTGTGTTAAGATTTCATGACAAAGGGTTCCTAAGGGAAGTATATTTGGTCATGTATCTGTGCAGTGTGTGATAGTGACACTAAAGCTAGGCCGCAAGAGCTAAGTGTGTGAAAAGATATTATTGAAAAGAGTCAAATGGTGGTGACTCTTAGGCTAGGTAAGCTAATAATATAGGGATCAAGCCCCCAAGTCTAGCTCTAAATGAAAAGGGATGAGCATAGGGAATTCCTTGATATGATCATGGTGCAAGTGTGTGAATGTGAATATGAATGCATGTTTATTACGGTCGCACCTCGATGGGAGGTTGCCTACGTATCCGTAAGGAATCAGGCCAAACGTAGCTCTAGCCAAACCTCGCACAAGTGTGTATACCTCAAAAAGGTCTTTTTAAGGGTTGTAACGTGGTTAGGCTAAAGGTTTAAAGAAGAAGGGGATAAAGGCTCAAGACCCTAGATAAGCCCCCAAGGTGTGCAACCTTGATTTTGAATCTTTGTATTTTTATACTTGAGTTTTCTACTCTTTTTTTTTTGGCTCTTTCTTTTGCTTTAGCATTTATTTTATTTTTATAAGTGTGAGCAATCTCGATCATGCGGTCTATCACTCACTTGGCATTCATGTTTCTCAGGCACGGTACCAAGCACTCGATAAGAGACGCAATCTGAGACGTGTTCTTATCGAAGATATTTTCATATCAAAGACATTGGAACACTTGCCCTTTCGTACACTTTTATTTATTTATTTTTTGCTTATTTTTGCTATTGCTTTCTTTTGAATTTGCTCAAGCTTTCTTTAGAATTGCATAAGTTGCACACCATCCCATCCCAATGTTAGGTAGATGTAGGTTGAAAAAAGAAGGGTCTATCGTTAGACAAGGCTCAAAGTGGTTTATGAAGAAAGGATTGTATAATTGAAGGGCGAAAGGAGATATGATGTGGCTACAAGGGGTGCCTCAAATCCTTAGTATACCTTGTGCTTAATTCGACATGGTCCCTTTTTTTTTTTTTTTTTTTTAAATGCAATGCAATGAAATGATCATATATAAGGAAATAAATGCTCATTTTATTAAAAAGGGAAAAGAAAAAAAAACTACAAAATAATCTAAAGGAAAAGAAAAGGTGCCTATGCTAGACTTATTGGGGAAAGGAAAAAAAAGAAAAAAAAATAGATAAAAGAGGTCATGAAATCTTGTCATTGAAGCTCGCCTCTTGTCTTGTGTTGTTTGCTCCGACATCATCCAGTCTTCTCGCTAGCTAGAGGCAATGGGATCTTATTTGCTTCTATGAGATCTTGAATGAGATTTTGAAACCTGTAGCATTGATCGGTGGTATGACCGTTTCCTCGATGGTACTTGCAATAGGAATTTGGATTCCATCTCGAAGATCGATTTTCTGGTGTTGGATCCTCGGTAGGGCCAATAGGTTTGATTAATCCTCGATCATAGAGATGATTGAAAGCAGCATCGTAGGTCATTCCAATGGATGTGAACTCTCGCCTGGGTTTCCTTTTAGATCCTTGATTGTCCATGGCTAAGACATCATTATGGTCAAAGGTACTAACATTATTACTAGAGTGGGCGCTTTCGGAAGAAGAAGGATTGTCGCTCTTCTTTCCTTTCCAGCCACCGTGGTTGCTATTGTTAGTAGCTTTTTGCTTTGCGAGGTCATCTTCGATCTCGATACCTATGTCATAGACGGCCTTGAAAGTATTCAAGTTGTGTTGATATTTTAAGTGCTTTGAATACTTTTCTTGGAGATTCTTGATAAACATCCTCACGGATTCTTTTTCAGTGGGGACCTCAATCATCTTGGCGGAAGTTTCTCTCCATTTATTAAAGAAAGAAGTAAAGCCTTCATTCTCTTTTTGTCTTAGCATCTCAAGTTGTCTATAAACGGTTTCAACTTGAATATTGCACTTGTACCTATCAACGAAAGCGTTTGCTATCAATTCCCAGGTAGAGGTTTTCTCCTTGTCAAGGGAAAAGAACCATTGTTGGCACACGGTTTCAAGAGATAGTGGGAACAGAGAGGGGAAAACCTTCTTATCGATACCCTTAATGCTCATTATAGTTTCAAAAGCTCTTATATGGAAGTAAGGGTTGTCTGTTGCCTTGAATTTAGGGATGTCAGTGGCATTAAACTTATGCGGAAGAAGTTCTTTGTCCAGCGAGACCCCTTGCGAACTCATGCCCTGAAATTTGTAGTCACTAGATAGCTTGCTCAAGCTTTCTTGCATGAGGTCCATCCGTTGTTGCTTCACGGGATCATCAACTTTGAGTGTGAGGAGCTTCAGTGTTTCAGTCATGGTAACCAATTGGTTCCTATGCTCATTAACTTCTTCTTGAGTTGCCATTATCTTTTTAGCCTTCCTCTTTTGACGAATCGGTTTATCAAAAAGCGAGACTTGAATAAAGAAGTTGTCCTTGATTAATCGCCCTTCTCTCCTCGACCAAGTACTGTGGAAAAGGAAATTTGGGATATTTATTGTTAATTATTTGACTCAAACTTTTTTCAACATGCAATGGATGGAGGAGGTGAAGAAGATTTAGGTGGAGGGATGTGAAGAATTAAGAATAGAATGTACCCCCTCAACTCAAATGACGGAAAAAAACCGACTCATGCATGAACCTAAGACATGGCCATGGTGATGTGTACTCAAAGTGTGTGCTAAGATTAGTGAGTGTAGATGACATGTTAAGGCTCGTGTCATGACCATGTGGCTAGACTATGTGACTAGACTCAAGCAAAGACTAAGTTAAGACTTCACGTATATGCATTAAACTGGACAGACTGTGGTATTTTAGTCATAACTTTTGATCTGCGACTCTGATTGGGATGAAACCAACGCCAAATTAAAGATAAAACTCGGGGCTACAGATCCATAGGTTGTACGACTCGTAGTTCTTTCTAGAACTCCAGATATGACCAAAACAAGTTGACGTTTGTGCAGTATACGGGAATAAAAATCCGGGTTGAGTTAAAGGAACTATGACTTGATTTTATGTTTATTTATTAGCTCAAATTAATTAATTAATTAATTAAAAAAAAGTCCTTTAGTCATTAATCAGTTTATTTAGTCTTAACACAAGTCAAACAAACGGTTAAGAAAAACATAGAATATATATGCACAACAAATAATGCATAATTAGTCAAGTAGGCACAATATGATGCAATGGCCTTAAAAATCCCACTAGCTTGAACCCCACTGTGATCATACACTAAAGTACAATGGCGTCCAAAAGGGAAGAAGATAGAACAAAAGAGTCGCCAACAAGTTTTTAAGGAACTTGTAAACCATCACGAGGTGAAGGTTACACCCCTTAACGATCCAAGAGATCGTCAACTCCATAAGGTCATGAACCAAATAAGGGTTCGGGGATGATGGTACAAATCCAACCTAAAAGAGATTGAACCTGCCCTAATAATAGGCCTCTACTTTATTCTGCTCGTATTCATGTGCGCTTTCTGATTAACATACAATCAATAGGATTAACCCTAAACCTGTTTAATCTATGTTGGTTGAATTTAATGCACAAATAAACTATTATTGGCGATCACTTGAATTATAATCACAATTAACCTAACAAGATTATTAATTATCTTATTAAGCGTGATTACAAGTACCAATTCCCTTTAACCTGCAATAAAAGGTGATCAAGCAATAAAGAATAAAAATCAAGCAACATAATCAATTATGAATAAAATAATCATGAACAATAACGAATATCATAATCATAGCAATCATAATTATAACAATATTCATGTTAAAGCATAATAAAAGTAAGATCCTAGGCATGATACTAACAAGATTAATAACAAACCCTAGCATGTCACTAAGCAATAAAAATCAAATCTTTAACCCTAACACGATACTAACATGAATTAACATTAGGAAGAACATAGGAAGCATCGTACTTTTAATCATACTTGATATTAAATTTACCCTAGACATGATACTAGGAATCAAAATAACAATATAAGCATGATATCTACATCATAAAATCAATTAAACCATTAAAGTACTTACTTGGATGCCTCGTACCTCTTTCTAATAACAAAATACACACGTTAGTAACTTCAAGGAAAATAATAATCAAAGCAATTAAATTAAATAATTTAAATAGAGATTTGGGACCAAACCCTCAGAAATTAAACCTTTCACGTCTAGGGCGAAGGCAACTTCGAATATGGCTAGGTGTTTCTAGATCTAATGAATGCGGAATTTTGTATGAAAACCAAAGTTTAGAAAAGAAAGAATGAATGAAGAGATGAATGAATTCAAAGAATTTGATGAATGATTGAGAGTTGATGAATACTTAAGAATAGAGAGAATTGGTGAATGATAGATGTAGATGATGAAGATAGTTGATGAAGACTTAAGAATAAGGAGAATTCGTGAATGAAAACGGAGTTTTTGATACGATATTTATAGAGAAAATCATCCAAAAAAGATAATTTATCAAAACAGAGTATGAAGACCACAAATCCACCTTGGCGCCAGACCTGGCTCATTGGCGTCAGGAACTATGGCTAGCGCCAGGCGCCAATTCTGGCGTCTGGCGCGAATCTTGATTCCAGGCGCCAAGGCCTGGGGTTGGACGCCAAACCGGATTTTAACGCGTTTTCGAAAATCTGATAATTTTACCGTACTTGAAGATAAAATAATATAATTTCGGTCGAAAATGCTATTTGATCTAATTAAAACTCTGAAGAATCCTAATTGAATTAAAAATGATAAAACCTTCTAGAATGTTCTAGAATACCAAAACCATTCCTAATTACATTAGGAATGATAAATCATATTAGGCCCTCCCCTAGATCATTGGGCCGTACTTAAAACTCAAACCGGGCCCAGTTTAGTAAATTGGCCATAAATTCCTCAATATTCATCGGAATTGGGCTTATAATATATCGTCGGAAAGGTCTTTGCAAGCCCCATCCAACTACACCACTATTGGACCCATATTATGGACCAACCAAACTGGATTGGCTGTTTTCTTAAAAATAAAGTTTTCAAAAACAAGGAGAAGAGAAAAGAAAAGAAATAAAACTTTCCGCAACACTAGACCTTTCCACACTTTCGTTTCATTCAATTATGATTCAACGTGAAAGGTACTCATCACTGGGTTTGGTTTTGAGGAGACACAAATGGGTGTCTACAGGTGTCATCCAACTTGTCGCTCCAATCTTTCCTTGACTTTGCCACCACCTTCTCTAGAATGGCCTTGATCTCACGGTTAGAAACTTCAACTTGGCCACTAGTTTGGGGGTGGTAGGCTAAACCTGTCCTATGGTAGACACCATAGTTTTTGAGGAGGGTGTCTAACTTCCGCTCATGAAAGTGGGATCCTCCGTCACTTATTATCACTCTAGGCACGCCAAATCTTGGAAAGATGGTCTTCTTGAAAAGTCTGTGGACCACCTTGGCATCATTGGTAGGAGTGGTAATGGCCTCAACCCACTTGGATACATAGTCGACGGCGACAAGAATATAGTGGTTCCCTTTTGAAGAAGGGAACGGTCCCATGTAATCAACACCCTAAACGTCAAAAATTTTAACTTCTAAAATTCCGGTTTGGGGCATCTCATGCCGCCGCGAGATGTTTCCAGTCCTCTGGCAAGAGTCACAAGCCTGCACAAAAATGTTAGCATCCTTAAACATTGTAGGCCAATAAAAACCCAACTCAATAATCTTGGCCACCGTTTTAGTGGGTTCATGATGTCCTCCATATGGTGAGGTGTGGCAACTAGTAAGCACACCGTGGACTTCCCATTCGGGAACACACCTGCGAAACAATCCATCTGCACACTCACGAAACAAAAAAGGATCATCCCAAAAATAATGTTTAACATCAGAAAGGAATTTCTTTTTTTGTTGGTAGGACAAGTCAGGAGGTAGAGTACCGCCCACTAAATAATTAGCAAAATCGGCATACCATGGGTGTTGCTCTACAACTGCATATAGGTTGTCATCAGGGAAATAATCATCTATAGGAAGAGAATCCTTACCCTCATCATACCTGATGCGTGACAAGTGATCTACCACTACGTTCTCTGCTCCCTTTTTATCTTTAATTTCGATGTTGAAATCTTGGAGCAAAAGAACCCATCGGAGTAGCCTTGACTTTGATTCCGCCTTAGCTATCAAGTACTTCAACGCTGCATGGTCAGTAAAAACAATGACTTTAGAACCAACAAGATATGATCTAAATTTTTCTAAAGCATATAAAACAGCAAGAAACTCCTTCTCCGTAGTGGCATAGTTGACTTGGGCTTCATCCAAAGTTTTTCTTGCATAATAAATAGCATGCAAAACCTTGTTCTTTCTTTGTCCGAGCACGGCTCCTAGCGCAAAGTCACTTGCATCACACATGATCTCGAAAGGAAGATTCCAATCGGGAGCACATATGATGGGTGCCGATATCAAAGCCTGCTTAATCCTGTTGAAAGCCTCAAGGCACTCGTCAGTAAAAATAAAAGGAGCATCCTTGAGCAAAAGCTGAGTCAGTGGTTTAGCAATTTTAGAAAAATCTTTGATAAAGCAGCGATAAAACCCCGCATGACCCAAGAAACTTCTAACTCCCTTAACATTAACTGGGGGAGGTAATTGCTCAATCACTGAAATCTTAGCTTTGTCTACTTGTATGCCCTTATCAGATACAATGTGACCTAGGACTACTCCCTCTGTAACCATAAAGTGACATTTCTCCCAATTTAGAACTAAGTTGCATTCTTCACATCGTTTCAAAATTTTAGCGAGATTAATTAGACATGAATCAAATGAAGAACCATACACGCTAAAATCATCCATAAAGACTTCCATAATAGACTCTATGAAATCAGAAAAGATGCTCATCATACAACGTTGAAAGGTAGCGGGTGCATTGCATAAACCAAAAGGCATTCTACGATATGCAAAAGTGTCATAAGGGCATGTAAAAGTTGTCTTTTCCTGATCTTCAGGGTGAATCGGAATTTGAAAAAATCCCGAATACCCATCCAAATAGCAAAATCATTTATGGTTAGCTAACCTCTCAAGCATTTGATCTATAAAGGGAAGAGGGAAGTGGTCCTTTTTAGTGGCGATATTTAGTCTACGATAATCAATGCACATACGCCACCCTGTTATAGTTCTAGTGGGAATTAATGCATTTTTTTCATTAGTTATCACAGTCATCCCACCTTTTTTAGGCACTACCCGCACAGGACTTACCCATTTGGAGTCAGAAATAGGATAGATAATACCTGCATCAAGTAGTTTCATAACCTCTTTCTTGACTACTTCCTGCATGTTGGGATTTAATCTTCTTTGGGGTTGAATGCAGGGCTTATAGTTGTCCTCTAGATGTATCCTGTGCATACAAAAATCAGGGCTAATACCCTTGAGATCATCAATACTGTACCCAATAGCTTTCTTATGGTTTGAAGAACCCCTAGAAGTTGGGAAGTTTGTAGGTCATTGAGTGCTGATGATCACGGGGTATAGTTCCTGCTCATCTAGAAAAATATATTTTAAATGAGAAGGGAGAGGTTTTAGTTCAGGTTTCTTGACCTCTGCAAGTTTCGATTCCTGAACTAAATTTACTACCTTCATTGTTTCCTTGGGGCTTAACTCTTTTAAGGAAAGAGCTTTTTCAATATCATGTACCTCATTCCCCAAACGCTTGCATTGTCTTTAGATAAATTCCCGCAAAGAACTTCCTCCAGGGGATCCCTTGCAAGAACCTGTGGCAAGCTATCATCACAAATATCATCCATTATATCAATTATATCAATATAACAACAATTTTCCTCTAGCATAGGCCCTTTAAAACTTTCCCTATATTAAAAGTAACATTATCATCACCAACAGAAAGGGTTAGTTTGCCATTTTTAACATCAATAATTGCTCCTACAGTATGGAGAAAAGGCCTACCTAATATAATGGGTATTTGCGTATCCTCTTCCATGTCTAAAACAACAAAATCAATAGGAATAAAAAATTTACCAACTCTGATAGGGACGTCCTCCAAAATACCTAAGGGGTATTTTACAGAATGATCTGCCATTTGCAAAGTTATATTAGTAACTTTTAATTCTCTCATATTAAGTTTAGCACAGATAGACGATGGCATAACACTGACACTAGCACCCAAATCACACAAAGCTTTATCAATAAAAACATTCCCTATATGACAAGGGATAGAAAAACTACCGGGATCCTTTAAGTTAGGAGGGGATTTATTTTGCAATAAAGCGCTACACTCCTCTGTGAAAGCTACAGTTTCTACTTCATTAAAGGCCTTTTTCCTAGTCAGAATGTCTTTCATAAATTTAGCATAAGCAGGAACTTGAGTGATTAAATCAGTGAAAGGAACTGTTACCTGCAGGTTTTTCACAACCTCTAAGAACATACCAAATTGTTTATCAAACTTACTCTTCAGTTGTCTATTAGGAAATGGTAGTTTGATAACCGAGCTCTGCACATCTCCTCCCTTATCTTGAGATTTACCCTGCATAGAAATATTAGTAGAGTTAGTATCTATTTGTAGCCCTGCAGGATTAGCGTTTGGTATAGATGAATCTAGATCAGGAACTGGCCTATCTTCCTTTGGCATAGGAGGTCCATCATAATGTGAACCACTCCTTAGAAAGATTGCATTGGCATGATCTGTAGGATGGATAGGTTGTGATGGTAGAGCTCCCTGCTGACAGGATTGTAGGGTAGATGAAAGTTGTGCAATTTGATTATCCATGATTTTATTATGGGCTAAAATAGAATCAATTTGCGCATCCCTACTCTCCATATGCTTTTGCATATTGGCAAGCATTGCTCTAATTTCTGTCATGGCAGGGTCGGAAAATGATGAGGGTGATGCTTGGCTTTTCTGGCCGGAATTTGGGTGGTAATATTTTTGCTGTGGTGGGGGTTGATGTTGTGGTTGTTGTGGAGGTGGAGGGTTTTGTACATTGGTGCTCCGGTACGAAAGATATGGATGGTTCCGATAACCGGCATTGTAAGAGTTGGAATATGGGTTATTCTGCCTATAGGTTTGAAAGGCAATAACTTGTTCCATAGAGCTCCTACAATCTTGCTCCCAATGCCCTACAATTCCACAATTTTCACAAAAAGCTTCATTGCTAGCAACAGCAGAAACATTAGTTACAGAGTTAGGAGTAGCAGTAAGATTATCTAATTTTTGACAAATAGACGTTAATTGAGCTTGCAAAAAGGATACGAAATCGACATTATGTTTTCCTTTATTTGCAAACCCTCTCGGATTCCCGTATTGGGAATTATGTATTGCCATGTCTTCGATAACCTGTCCTACATCGTCCACATTTAAATTCATGAATCTCCCACTCGTTGCAGAATCAAGAACTGATCTAGAAGAATTTCCAAGTCCATTGTAGAATGCTTGGATCAGTTGTCATTGTGCTAGATTGTGGTGGGGGCATTCTCTCTGTAGATCCTTGAACCTCTCCCAATCCTCATATAGCGTTTCGTCGGCCTCTTGAGCGAAGTTCTGAATAGCACTCCTTAGTACCGCTGTTCTCTCTGCGGAATAATATTTATTATAGAAATTCAAAGCAAGAGTTTCCCAGTCAGTAATACCAAGTGCAGTTCTATTCAAACCATTAAACCATAATTTAGCTTTGCCACATAATGAAAAGGGAAAAAGAATCTCCCTAATTTGGTCCTGCGTGACCCCGACTTGTCTAATGGTGTTACAATACTGGCAGAAATCTGCGATGTGAAGATTAGGATCTTCACCCTTAGCTCCACTGAATTGCTTCCTCTCTATCATAGTGATAAATTGGGGCTTGATCTCAAATTGAACTCCATCTAGTGTCGGAGTGGGAGTAAGGTGCGGGAAATCTGTGAGCTTCGGCTGCGAGTAGTCACTGAGTTTCTTCTGGGCCGTCATCTCTGATTCTGAATCTGAAGGAATTTCTGTGTCACTAGAATCAGAGGGGGGATCTCTTCAACTGTTGTCCTCCTCGGAACCCGCCAGAATTTTTCTATAGATTTTCCTTTGACTATTAAACGAGTGCTCGATCTCAGGATCGAATGGGATGTAACCTGATCTGGAACACCTGGGCATAAACAACGAACTAAAATACAAATATGAGAATTGCCTCAAAGAACTAACGTTCTCTTAGACAAAAGGGGATAATCTAGACTACAAAAAATTATCAGAAAATAAAAATAAAACCGTTTTCCCGGCAACGGCACCAAATTTTGACAGGGTAAAGTCGTATCCCCTAATGAAAAGTAATACTTAAGTCCTCAAACTAATGCAGATAAAGAAGTAGGGTCGAATCCACAGGGAAACAAGTCTTTCTACTCCTAATTAATTATTATAATCTAAATTATCGAGGTAACCAATATTGTTGTAAATAAAGTCTATACTACGAAGAATAAGATCGAAGGAAATAAATTAGGGAGAAATTAAATATTAAAAGACCTAGGGCATAGGTTCACTAATAAACAATAATCCAGAGCAAATCATAATAAGCCATCATCAAGCATTGATTAATCAGATTATAAAGGGCTTTCGCTACGTATTATAATCACAGAGTTAATTTACCGGTATTAAATCTCATCTGTCGAATCTCGACTTAACCATTTATAAATTAGTCCGCCTATTGAAACTAAGCCTAAACATCAATTCTCATCTGTCGAATATCGAATTAATATTGCTAAACTCATACAATTAAATCTGGCCAAACCTAATTGCATAGCATTAAATTAATTATTACAATCTAAATTATCAAGGTAACCAATATTGTTGTAAATAAAGTATATACTACGAAGAATAAGATCGAAGGAAATAAAGTAGGGAGAGATTAAATATTAAAAGACCTAGGGCATGGGTTCGCTAATAAACAATAATCCAAGGCAAATCATAATAAGCAATCATCAAGAATTGATTAATCAGATTATAAAGGGCTTTCGCTACGTATTATAATCACAGAGTTAATTTACCGGTATTAAATCTCATCTGTCGAATCTCGACTTAACCATTTATAAATTAGTCCGCCTACTGAAACTAAGCCTAAACATCAATTCTCATCTGTCGAATCTCGAATTAATATTGCTAAACTCATACAATTAAATCTGGCCAAACCTAATTGCATAGCATTAAATCAATCAATAGGAAATTAACCAAGCATTGATAATCAACAATCTCAAATTTACCCCTTCATAATATTTATTAGATCCCCATAAACCCTAGAAATAAAACTACTCAAGCATCATCATAACTAAACTAATCAAATAAATAAAGCAAGACATAATCAAAGAAGTAAATAAAACAACTAAAGTTAAAATAGAAGAAATTGTTACCAAAAGAAATCTGGATTAATGAAAGTAATTAAGAACAAAGTTGAGAGAGAATTTAAGAGAGAGAAAATATCCTAAGTAGAGAGAGAAAATCTAAAAGAGAAGGTAATCAAAAATTCCGTACATAATTCGTACTTAAACATTCCTAAAACCAAAACTAAAACAAAACCAATCAGCTACTAAGAAAAACACGCGCCCGATCGGGCGAAGGGCCGCCCGATCGGGCCCGTGTTTTTACTATGCCCCTTGCTTGGTATGCTGCGCCCGATCGAGCCTACGCTCACCTGATCGGGCGCGCTTCTTCCTTGAGGTTGCTTTTGCGAGCACCTGCCCGATCGGGCGTATGCTTGCCCGATCGAGCCCGACTTCTTCTTCGAGGCTTGGATTTTAATTGGGCTCGATTCCTCGGCCCAATCCGGATTTCCTCATCGGGTCATGATTAATTGATCCAATAGCCCCGGTATCACATACCAAGCCCTTAATCACCGGCTCTCACCGATCCTGGGCTTCAAGAATGGTCGTGTCCTTCTAGCTTCCGTAGTTGATCCATGAAAACCCGGGAAAATGCTCCAAAAGTGCAATTTCCTGTAAAACTCAACTAAAACTACAAAAACACTATAAAACACAAATTAGTAATAAAAGTGGCCCTAAAGAGCCAAAAAAACTACTAATTATGACCATGGGATGGAGGTAAAACACTATATAAATTGGACATATCACACCCCATTCACGATTGCAGAGATCACTAACTTCATAGTGGTCCCGAACCATAACTGGATATTCTGGGATGATGGTACAAATCCAACCTAAAAGAAATTGAACTCGTCCTAAATAAGTCTTTACTTTGTTCTTCCCATATTCATGTGCACTTTCTAATTAACATACAATCATTATATTAATCAAACCAATTTAATCTATATTGTTAGTTGATTATTAATGCACAAATAAATCTATTATTGGTGAATACTTGAATTAAAATCATATTAGCCTAGATAAAATTATTAATTATCTTATTAAGCGTGATTTTAAATACAAATTTTCTTTAAACCTACAAAAGAGGGCGTCAAGCAATACAATAATAATAAATCATCATCATAGTAACAATTACATAAAAGCATAATATTATTAGCAAGATCATAGGCATGATACTAACAAGATTAATAACAAATCCTAACATGTAACTATTAATAAAAATCAAAGCTTTATCCTAAACATGATACTAAAAATCAATAAAGACATCTTAACATGATACTAGGAATCAATAAAAGCATCCTAACATGATACTAGAAATCAAAATAATATTCTAAGCATGATTTCTATATCAAAAGAATAATTAAGTAATCAAATTATTACTTACTTTAATTTGATGCCTCGTATCTCTTTTTATTAAAACAATACACACGTTAGTAACTTCAAGAAAGATATTAAATATTAAATCTAATCAAAAAATTGAAATATGAATTTGGGACTAAACCCTCAGAATTATCAACCTTTCAAGTCAAGGTCTAAGGCAACTTCGAACTTGGCTAGGTGTGTCTAAGTCTCGTGAAGGATGCATGGTGTATGTTTGTGAAAAGGTGTAGAAAAGGCTTAGAAAAGAGAGAAGAGATGATGATTGTGAGTGAATTCAAAACGGGGAAAATTGCCCCTATTTATAGAGAAAAAACGACAGAAAAAGATCATAAATGAGTCAAAATCCGACTTGTAGTAAAACAGATTCCATTGCGGCGCGATGGCGCTATTGCACAGCGATAAGCCTATCGCGGCGCGATAGATTCCGTACGATAAGATTTGTACGGAATCTGACTTCCAATCCGAAGTCTGTAGTGAACTTTATTTTATCAATTTTAAATCCTTTTTAAAACACTTGTTTTATCTGATGTAGAATTTTTAATCATTATCTTTTCAAAATAAATAAATAATAATTATAATTATCAATCCTAACACCTTAAGAACTCGAAATAACCTTCTAGATAATTAATGGACCCTCCACATGATCATCGGATTCGCGCATAAAATTTGACTTTGGCCCAGTTTAGTATTTTGGTCATAACTTCCTCGTATAACTCGGAATCGGACAATATAATATATCGTTGGAAATCTCTTTTCGAACCCCATCCAGTCTACGCAATTATTGGACCCGTATTATGGGCCATAAAAAACTAGATTGGACATTTTCATAAATAGGTCACGAAATGAATGATTTTTGATATAATAAAATGAAATATTTTTATTAAAATATTTTAGAAAAGAGGAAATTCACGAAACTTTTCAACATTTCACCCTGTTTGATAATCAATAACGTGAAAAGTACTCATCGCTGGCTTTGATTTTTGGGGAGACACAATCAGGTGTCTAGCACATATGATCCCATCCCATCTTCCCCAGCCAATAAGCCGACCTAACAGTAAATTTGCCATTCTTTGATAGCCACCAGTAGCGCACATTCAAAGTGTGAGTAGTAGCTAGAGGGATTTGACAAAAAAAAAAGTACATACCTCGTCATCAAAATAATGGCTTAGAGCTTCAATATTCTAAGCATTACACGAGTTGTCAATCATTGAAGCAACACAAAGCTCAGGGTCAAAATGCATTGTATGAGTTGGAGATGTTGTATGCGATGTCCTTGGTAGCCACGAATAAATCCATACTCTTATCTCTGACCCTGATCCCACTCTCCATTTAGGCCTTCAAGCAGCAGCGCTTTAGACCCCCACATATTTTGCTAGGTGTAGCTTGGGTCATACCCTTTAAAAGCTTCCATAATCGAGCTATTTTTGAAGTATGTCACTTTAAAGATAACATGTACAAGAGAGGGGTACAGTTACTATACAATCGCCATATTTGCTTAGCTAGTAATGCTTGATTGAACATTTTAAGGTCCCGAAAGCCTAGACCATCCATAGACTTCGATTTACTCAGAGAATCCCAAGTCCCAACTAGTGCATCTTTTGACTCGGACCATTCGACCCCCACCAATGCAAAAGCGAGCCAAGAGCGAATGAATCTCATCAATTAAGCTATTCTGAATTTTAAAAATGCTCATCATGTAAGTCGGTATGTATAACTTGGGCAATAGCCTTTATCAAAATTTCCTTCTCGAGCCTCGACAGTAATTTTTCACACCAACCTTGAATTCGTTGTCATATTCTCTCCTTAACGCTATCAAAGATTACCTTATTTTATTTGCCAATGATTGTCGGCAATCCCAAGTATTTCTCATGCTTTTCGACTCCTTTACCCACAAAGTATCCAAGATCCATTGTCGACGATTTGCAGCAACCTTTTTACTAAATACAAGATCTAATCTGTTTTATCAAGATTGACACCACCCAAATGTTCTTTCATATTTGTTGATAATGTCAGCAATCACCGAGCACTCTATAATAGTTGCTTTGGCAAAAAGAATGCTATCGTCTGCAAAAAACAAGTGAGAAATTCGAGGGCTCCGCGACATATTTTTGCACAATGTATCAGTTTGGCATTTGTCGCCTTTGTTAATAAAGTTGAGAACGCATCTCCATTAATGAGAAATACGAAGTAAATAAGGAGAGATCGAGTCTCTTTGTCTCAAACCTCTTGTCGGAGTAACTAATCCAGAAATCTGCCCATTTATTTTGAAAGAAAACATGACACTCGACAGACAATCTACAATACTTCTCACCTAGCTATCATAAAAACCCGTTTTATATATCACCCTCTCAAGAAAACACAAATGCACCCTGTTGTACTTCTTACTCATATCAAGCTTCAGAGCAATCTTACTATGTCGTCCTTCGCCCCCTCTTTTTATGGCATGAAATATCTCAAAAGCTATTAGAGCATTGCTTGTTTTGAATTAGTATCTTTGGAATAAAAGCACTCTAGTGCACTGAAATAATGTCATCTAAAAAAGATTCCATTTTGTTTGCAAGTGTTTTTGAGATAATTATGTAGATTACATTGCATCAGCTTATGGGTCGGAATTCCTTTATGCATTTAGAGTCTTTACATTATTAAAAACACACACATTTATTCACCACATTCAAATTTTCAGAACTATACGGCCAAGTCTTCACAAAACGAACAACGTCATTTCCGACAATATGCCAAAAAAAATTAAATAATAAAGCATGGAAGCATGCATAATGCATACCGTTGGGTCCTGAAGCTTTGTTCGAATGCATCTAGAACAAGGCACTTTTTATTTCTTCTTATGTTAGCTCGGTTTTAATTTTAACTATTTTAATATTATACATTTTATTTTTATTTATTCTTTTTAATACTTGGGAGTCAATTAAATACAAGTATATTTTATACCCTTCTTTGTAAAGTTATTTTTATTATAATTATTTAACAATCGTTCATTGCACGTGATGTAGGACCTGTTTTGTTCAACTTAATTTCAGTTTAGTTCAACTTCGCTCCAATCGGTTCAGTTCTTAGTTTCCTTCTCTCATAAACAATTATATTCAGTTTAGTCCAGCCCCAATCAGTTCAATTCAATTGTTTTCGGTAAATCGAAACAGGTCTTTAACCTACTAATAAAATATTTGTGAAAAAAAGGTTAGTGAGTGAGAGAAATTATAAATAATGGTAAATCCTTGCCAAAAATAGTAGTGTTGTAATTACTACTTCCTTCGTTCTTTATTACTTGACCCGCTTTGACTTTTACACTATTCACCACCCTTTCTTTGACCGATTTTTGTGAATAATATATAAGAAAAAATATATTCATGTATGATCTTTTTGATTTCGTCTCAATAATTATTATCATAATATAAAAATTTTATAATTTTTACTTATGGAGAATTTAACTTATTGATCGTTCAAGTTTTGCATTGGCAAGCGTGATAAAAGAAACAGGTCAAGTAAAAAATAACAGAGGAAGTATGAAACAGCCGAAAATGGAAAATTTTGCAATATTAACAGTAGGGAGTATCATTTATTTATTTTTTTTTCTTTTTTGGTCATAGTAAGAAAAGATGGTCATTGCTATAAAAAAGTAAAAAATATAAATTATACCAGCAAAAACGCAGATTGTGTCAAATTATATTTACAGTACCGCTCTCACAATTGAATTTGTACAGTTGTAAACAATAAACTTCATATACACATTTGAAACACCATGAATAATGTATTTGAGTTTCAACACATAACTTAATTAGAGGGTTTAAATTGCAGAAACTCATGCTCAAAAAATGTTCACAAGGAATATCACCCCTTGCACAAAAGAGTTGCACTCATGCTCTGCTACAACTCGAATATTAAATACAAGTGCAGGGCGGGGACAACCTTGAATTAAATGAGCAACATTAAGCAGCCCAAAACTACAACTGATACATGTAGGTTGCAGGAAAGTTTAATCATAGCTTAGATGGACTAGCTGCAGCTTGCTTGACGAGCTCTCTCCTAAGGATCTTCCCTGAAGGATTCTTCGGAATAGCACTGATAAAAGCAACACGGCGAATTCTCTTATATGGACTAACCTGCACAGATGTGAGAGCACAACTATAAGGTTTCACACAATACCTACTTTTGTGCTTAAAAAGAATAATCAATCAAAAGTTAAAGACACATCTAAAAGACTAACAATTTCACAATTTCAATAATGGTCAGCGCTCCATTTTGCTATGCATGTGGATAACTGTAAAACACCTTTTGTATGGAATAAAACTACCCCAATGTGGTGATCCCACAACAAGCTAAGGCTCGACGGGGTAATAGGGGTGTCGTATATGCAGCCTACAGATGCAAAGAATTGTTTTCCGCTACTTCCAAACCATAAGTTGTCCTACTCAAAATAATCCTCAAAAGGATTGGTAGTGTTTTAAGTCAATCAGTAATAACATGGGCGTCAATTTATCACAGATGTACTATTATGACACGACTTCAGTACTTTACACCACCAGATTTCTCTGCCAAAGCAATGACCTCCTATAGTCAGCTAAACAGATCACAGGTTTTTGGCTTTAAGTCTATAATATGATATTATGATGGCAACAGAAATTCAAGATCTACCGAAGTTGGCTAGTATATTGTAAGATTAGATCCTCAGCTTGATAAGTGATCACTATGAGTCAAGACTCAATAAAATTTGATCAATCCTTTTTCTGTTGTCAAAGTGGAGAACTGAAATAAGAATTCTCTTTCATCTGCATCAATCGAATCACTGCTTGCAACCCAGGATTCTATTTTATCATCAATCCAAACACCGTCCACCATTTTTGTTTGACCCTTGCATAAAGTTTTGACAATATATATATAAATAAACCAAGTTTGGTATCAGTTTAGAAAGAACATGCCTCTTTTGCAACATAATCCATCACTTGGGACGCAGTAATGCTGCTTTCAGGTTTACGGACTACGAATGCCATGGGTATTTCTCCAGCTTCTTCGTCAGGATAACTGCAGTCAGCAAACAAGGTTATCATACCCTCTTTTTTTTCTTTTTCTTTTTTTTTTTTTTTTTTATATATATAAATACTTTCACAACTAACATAATTTATTCCACATAAAATTGGTGATTGGGGCTGGTTCAAAAAACGGGATCTAACTAAAATGTTGACTTCAGGTGAATATATAAGATATTTGGAGCCTAATATCAAATTAATTACCTGTGTTATAAAGTTATGAAAGATTTTCCAAGCATAACACAAGGTTCCCCCACCCCCACTCAAAAAAAAAAAAAAAAAAAAAAAAGAGAGAGAGAGGAAAAAGCTAACACAATTTACATTCAAGCCATCCGTGAGCAAATCTATAAAGCAATGCAGGGAGTGAAATGATGCAATCTACTATAGGATCATGCGTGCACAATAGGAAGATGACCAACTTACGGAATGACAGCAGCATCAGCAATTTCTGGGTGTGATAATAGCAAACGTTCCAACTCAGCTGGAGCAACCTGGCAATTGAAAAAAGAAATGATACAGTCAATATAGAACAGTTTAAAAGTTGAAAATGATTGTCTTTGTCATCAAAAGGCTATCTTGTAACCTGATATGCCTTGTACTTAATCAATTCCTTTAACCGGTCAACAATGTAAAGATATCCATCAGAATCAAAATAGCAAAGATCGCCAGTCTTCAACCACCCATCTGGATGGAAGGTAGCAGCAGTTGCCTCTTTATCCCCAACATAACCTACAGTTGTTACAATTGCTATTAGACAAACATCAGAGTCAAATTGATCATTTTTAAAATAAATTATTAACAGATAAAGCTGATAATATCAAAATAGGACTAAAAATAGCCATCAATCTTGGCAAATGAAATATAGGCAGAGCTGAAATGATGATGTCTGCTAATATTGACAGATGACAACAATATTTGCTAAACCAGTCAATAGAGCTTTCATGAGATAGAGAATGATAAGGATACCTTAAGGAGCATCTAAAGTTTTCCAGAAACTACATGAGTGATGTAATTAGTTGCACAATAATGATCAGAAAATTAATATGGCTTCTTTTAATAAAGTAACAAGGAAAAAAGAACCAATTGACCAAAGGAAAAACAAATGTATTACATAAAAATGGTTGCTTTAAAGCAACCAAGAAAATTTAGCATCCAGAGTATCTTCTATATGCAAAACGGCAAAAGTCAGTCTACAATTTACTTGAAATGAAAAGAAATGACTTTTACAACAAGAGACCAAATAACAGAATAAAATAATTCCAACTTCAAATGAAACCCCTACAAAAATTATTCATTAAAACTCAAGATCAAATGAAATTTGTGAGAAAGATATTCTTTAATTTCTATATTTCTAATTCAACGTCCCATGTTGTTTGTTTATTGTGGTGAGCCATTTTGATGAAACTAAGGCCCCTATATAAGTGTCCAGACAAGCTTAGAGACTAATCCTTTCGTAACATTGCAGATGCATATTGCACAGTGGACGCTTTACATTCAATTACCCTTCCTCAATTGTTAACATTAAAATATCCTTCCATGAAATCGAAAATAGCTCATACGGTTTATCTTGCACAGTATCAATCAAGTCGTCTGTCTTGTAAGAATTTTTTTCTATTAGTTTCATTCCACAGCAAAATGAATGAAACAGAGAAGACAGACCAGAAGTCCACCAAAAACTAAGGGATATAGACCTCTAGGAATGAGATGAACAATTTCAAATGATACAGAAGTTGATAATTTTCCAAGAAACTGTAACTACGAGCCTTTTACTAGCAGCATATTACAAAAGTAATATGTTTGTAATATGGGGGTGCTAAGTCATGACTCACACTATTAAATGCCCTTTTACCTTTCACTGAAAAGTAGAGATATATGAAGTATCAAACTTTTAAGCTTGCAAAAAAGTCGCTCTTCATATTAAAGCAATGTCCATTAATAAAGGTATTCAAACGAGAGCCACTAAGTCCAATAAGCATATCTTGAGTTGGTATGGAAATGGGATCCCCACTGATTTGTAAACTCTAAACCTTGACTACCAAGAACAATGCACCTTCACTTATCAAACTTTATATTCTAGTCATATACTCACAGACATATATTGGCCCAGGCCACACAACTATATTGAATTGATTGTTGATAGGTCTAGTAACTAGGATGAAGATTGGATAAAAGTGTACAATGTTAAAGATCTTCAAAGACATGTTTTTATGTTCAGAACATGGCAGAATTAATTATCTCAGCAGAATCTTTTCCTCTTACGAATGGTGTTAAATATGCAAAGATCACAAGGATCTCCAATTTGGTTAATGAGGAAATAGCCTGGGTGTCATTATACTCACTATCATTACAGCCGTAAAGATTTAATGGATTATCCCTTGTGAGATCCAATATATGACCAATTCTCTTATAGACTTGAACCAACTCAATGATGTCAATTTTAAGAATCTTAAACCATTGCTTTCAGGAACGCAAATTGCACACTTCAAAGCTAATGTTGGACATAAATGCAACATCATTCTAGCTAGTTTGATTGTATTGACCATCACCTTGCTTGCTATTAGCCTACAATAAATAAAGTTGGCCCTCTACAAGAGGCTTGGTTTTCTTCCTTGATCATATAAAAATAATATATATACTTCGTATAATATAAGTATATCCAATAGCCTTGTTAGAATTTCCCTTCATTGATAAGACATTTTGTTCCCAGCTTTTAAAAACAAGTACAATATATTTTTTGTCTCCAGGAGACACATAGAACTTCAGGGTAAATTTACCTTTCATGATGGTTGGAGCACGAAGCCATAGTTCCCCTTCTTTACCAGGTGGTAAGGCTTCTCCTGTTGACGGATCAACAATCTTTGCTTGCGAGTGCTCTTGTAGGCGGCCAACAGAACCATATCGTTCACACTCTTCAGGTCCAACTGTTGACGCTGCCCCACCCCCTGTCTCAGTCATTCCATATCCCTACAATAGAAGACAGAGCAAATATAAAAAAGTAAAATAAATAAATAATAAATAAAATAAATAAATAAAATAAATAAGCATGTTAAAGTTACAGAACCTCCCATGAAATTAGTTCCTTATACTTGCGGAATCTGAATCAGTAACTAGCAAGTTAAAACTCTTAAAAGTATTTCTTTTCAGGGAAGAGTTACAAAAGTTTAGCTTAACAGCAAGGAAGCTTGCTGCTCAGAAATGGCTACTGAAGTTTAACTAGCTTCTTAGAAAAAGAAAGAGTGATGGAGGTAAGGGAAGGCAAGGGATAGAACTAGAGAGATATAGTGAGAATGTGTTTCATTTGATTTCTTAAATGACCATTACAACTAAGATCAAAGATACATCTTTCCTTGGGCAGTACCTCTGAACAAGATCGATCCTTTTTCCACAATTTGGTTTTACAAGTATCACGGGTTTTACACATATCAATATGATTCCACACTATCACTTACATATCACACAGGTGCCACCATTTCTACAATTTACCTCACTACTAATCCATTTTTCTCACGAAACATAAGATATATGGTAATATGTACTACTATACTAGAGCCTAGCCTCAAAATCCATCTCCAATGCCACACCAAAACAGCAATTGAGGAAAGTGTGCTGCCCATATGCATTACTCATTATTATAGCTTCATCATAACACTAGTTGTTATGTAATTTATTTCCATTCAATCTTCAATATTTACCTTATCAATCTCCTTATAAACCTCTAGGTGATAACTCAAAATTGATGTTAACCAACAAACAGGAATTGCATCTACAAGGTTAGTCATATACCCAAAAATATTAAAACATTTGTACAGTCATGTTAGTAGAAATCATTTAGGTGTCTTTTTTATGCAAATTAAGGTGTCTTTTTTATGCAAATTAAGGTGTCTTAATATTGTCATGTCCTACCAAAATTTACAGTAAATTTAATTTTTATACAGTAATGTATTTATGCGCAGAGATGCAGAGAATTGACAAATGCAGATATATTTACAAATGTTGAATTGTTGACCCACAAAGAAGACAAATATCCCAACTTGAAAATTACTCTCCTCTCAGTTTCTTCTCTTCCTTCTCTAATTAACCCCGGAAGATCTAATCTTTTCCAAAACAGCTTACATTAAACATTAGAAACAAAAACTTAAAAGTCGAAACCCATGGCAAATCATTTTGAAGAATTTCAAAACCATGTAACTCCTAGTAACTGTTTTAAGTTCATTAAAGTAGTGTCCAAGGCCACACATAGCTTACTTCACCTCACTCAGAGGAGGGAATGCTGTGATGGAAGGTTGGCTACTAATCCGTGTGGATGAGGGAAAGGGTTTTATCACTTTTATGTGAAACAAATGGGAATATAAGCTTCAGAATACCATGATAACTCTGAGCACCCAAGGTCACAGTGGAGAAGATAGATACAAAACAATCAGTTTAAAAATGGTTGCAGAAAATAACCAATTGATTATACAATTCTGGTACTGCATCTAAAGAAAAGGTCTTGGGTTTTTATCTTTTAAATTTGTACAGTTATTACATTAATTTGGAGTTTAGGACATTTAGAAACTATACTATGGATTGTTTTCAAATTTTCTAGATAAGTTCCTTTGTTAATTTGAATTTTAGAATTTTAATTGATACGTTTCTTTGCATTTAGAAAATATTTTAAGCTAAGTCTATGTAGATTCCAAAAGGGAAAAATTAAACCCACTTAATGGTGTGCTTGTTTTGTATAAGAAACTCGAATATAGTCAAATTTCTGAAACAAAAAGTATATATAAATCTAATCAGTCAAATAAACTATTTTAAAGTTAGTTTAATGCTGTTAGGAATGGCCCTTGTTAACTTGATTAGCCAAGTCCAATTCTTATTAGGAGGTTTAAAATTACCTAATCTTCAATATAGGACATAAGCCGGTCAGACACTTCCCATGCTTGCACATCAAGACAAAGAACCATTCCTCTTACTAGTAGTTTTCACTGATTATCAATTAATCGTCAAATATATATAATCCAATCAAAATGGTATCTATACTAATAATTTAACCTTAAAAAGATTAAAGCAATCAATCATTGTAGCAAGATTGACTTAGAACTCGAAAGTCAAGATTGCCTGCTTAAGGCCTCCTCTTAATATTAATTTCACAATTAATGCATTTCCCTCCATTTGTGGTTGAGCCATGACTAATTCATACTATTCAATAAAATCTTTGCCTTCAAATCCATGTTTAATGAAAACTAAAAAAAAGTCATACCCATGCATTGTTCTAAAGGTTCATAGAATTGACATACTACCAACTCATACATCTTTGTAATTTGATGCTTTTCCAAAATACCATTCTTCCTCATTCAATAGCTTTAATTTTCAAAACTTGACAGTTTCGTTTATTCTCTACCACGTTCAATTTGTTAGATATCTCAGTTCTTCCTGTTATCCTAATTAACATACCAACGCAAATGAAGTGTAACATTATCACGCAATACTTCTTTTGATAATCAAACTCCATTACTAGTCTACTACAATAATCACTTTAACAACAATGATAATTACTTACGGTATATAATAACAGTATTTGAAAAGACATTCAGCCTTGATATAGATTAAAAAAAAATAGTACTTTACAATTACGTAGTACTAGCTTTATTTAATCACATAACAGGGCCAAAAGAAAAAGGCAGCAATTAACTAATTCAAATACAGAAATAATCCCAAAAGTAAACCAAACTCAATAGAACATTTCGTCATGTCTTTCCAGAATGACCACATTTTAGATCATCAAAAGGATCGTCTACATCATTTAAACTGATTAAAAGTAATTAAACTTGATACTAGTATCAAGTATATACGGAGTAGTACAGAATTTAAAATTAAAATTGAATTTAGAGAAAACATCAATTTAAATACGAAAAATTACCTGTCCAATTTCCACATGAGGAAAACGTGCTTTAAATCTCTGAGCAACCTCCTTACCAAGCGGTGCACCACCGCACCCTAAAAACTCAAGGGAGCTGAGATCATAATTCTTTGTCAATTCCGATTTTTCAAAGGCCACCATTAACGGTGGCGAAACCGGCATATAAGTAACCCTATACCTCTCCACCGTCTCCAACATCTTCTCGAAATCGAACCTCGCCATTAAAACCAGAGTTTCCGCCATTGCTACCGCTCTAAGCAGCATAAAGAATCCAAACACATGAAACAAAGGCAGAAAGAACAGAGAGATTGCCCGAGTTTTCGTCCCTTCTTCCTCCTCAATCGCCTTCATTCTCCGATGGTGCAATCCAGCGAGCAACGCGATGAAATTCCGGTGAGTCAACTCAACACCCTTGACTCGTCCCGTAGTCCCGGACGAGTATAAAATCACCGCGGAATTCGACTGCGGGATCGTCACTCGAGGGCGGGTGACTCGTTGAGTGAGCATTGATTCAAACTCAGGCGAGTCGAGGAGGATGACGGGAACATCAGAGGAACACGAAGTAAGCTTTGAGGATATAGAAGAGACGGCGAATATGACAGACGGTTTAGCAAGTTCAATTAAGTGAGTCAACTCAGATTGGGTTGATAAAGGGTTGGCAGGGGAGACGATGACGCCAATGGAGAGGAGAGAGAAGTAGAGGACAGGGATGTGGAACGATGGAGGAGACAGAATGAGGGCGACAGCGTTGGAAGTTAGCGGAAAGTTGTAAAGGTTGGATAGAGAATGAGAGAGCGAGTTGACGCGGTTGAGGAAGTCGGAGTAGGAGAGAGAATGGTGAGTAGCGGAGTCGATGAGGACAGGGGAGGAAGGAGAAAAGTTGGGGTTGGAGTGGAGGAGAGAGAAGACGTAGTCGGTGATGGAGAGAGGGGTGGATTCAGGTGGAAGAGGGGGGTTTTCGCGGAGAGTGTGGAAGGTTTTGGTGGCGGAGCAGTAGCCGTTTCTGGGATTAATTGATGCTTCCATATTTTCCGACGATGAATTTTTTTTTTTTTTCTGGGTTTGGGAGAGAGGGAGAAGGGGTGAATTTGTAGGCAGAGAAATAGGAAGAAGTGATGGAAGGGGGTTGGTCTACTGTTTGGGGGAGTACTACTGGTTATGGTAAATTGGTGCAATAAGTGGTCACAAAAAACTAGATATATCTAGTCTTAGATATTTGAATGTCCCGCCGTAACTACTCTCTCTACTTCAATTGTATTTCTATTTTAATTTTTTTATTTACTCCCTCCATGACTCCATTGATAATGCCATTTTTTTACTATTCATATGCACTATTTTAATTTATAAATTATATAAAATCGGGAGTAGAGTTCTAATCAATTCAGGTCTCTCTTATTTTTCAACGTTTGGTATATGAGAATGGGAGTTTGAGGATTAGAGAGTGGGATTGGGAATTGGTGGTTGAAAATTTATAAAAATGTTATAGTAACTTTTGACCTTTTGTTTGGTAAAAATGTGGGAATAAATTAAAAATAAATAACAAAATTACCTAAGTAGTGTTTGTAGGCACGAAAAATTTATATAAATGCCACATTGGATATTATATGGGTCAAAAGTCAATTTGTTGACTTAATGGTTTGACTATTTATTTAAAATTAATTATTTTGGGTGAAATAATATAAATTAGCCCATTTTAATTATTTTGATTAAATTTGTTCATTTAATAGTAAAAACCTATTTAAATGGGTTAAGCTACATAAATGAGTCAAGATTACCAAGTCAAAGGCCCAATTCCAATGTACATTTAACCCTAACCCTAGGTGTCATACACTCTATAAATAGAGCTCTCTTCACATCATTTGGGGGGAGGAGGAAAAAACCAAAAGAGAAGAGAACAACCAAGAGAGGAAAACTAGAGAGAAAACAAAGAGAATCAAGATACAGAGAAAACCTCTCAAATACTCTAAAGGTCTCTCCGGAGAAAACCCCTCATCAAACACTCTAAAAGAAGAACAACAAGCATTCGACGTGCCGTTCTACTCTAGAAGGTCATTCGTGGAAAAAGATCAAGCCTCGACGGCCCTCAACACGAAGGAAAGAAGAACCTCAAATCATCGAGAACATCACCGGTTCAGCCTCTACATCAAAAAGTCATTGATCGAGATCAAGCCTCATCGGCCCTCAATCAAGAATACAAGTCAAAGGTCTACATCAACAACAAGTCAAAGGTTTACATCAACATAAGTCAAAGTTCTGCATCAAATCTTTGATCGAGATCAAGCCTCGACGGCCCTCGTTCAAGAATCAAGTCAATTTGTGAATTACGTAAAAGTCAAAGTGGAGATCGAATCAGAGGAGCAAATTAGAGATTGTACCCTAAATTATCAAATTAATAAAATTAACACTTTGTTGCATTTGTTTTGAATCTATATTTTACAGATTTAAAATTTGTGTGTTATTATCACATTTTATTATTTCTTATAATTAAGTGCAATCTTGTCTTTTTAATTAAGTATGAATTATCAACCCTCTAATATCACCCACTACCCATAGTACCCAAATAAGAGCATCCACAATGGCTAGTTACATGTGCATGTAGTTTTAAGTTGACACATCATAAATCTCCAAGTTGCATAATTTAAACTACAACATCTACAATAGTTAGCTACTTCGTACATTCTTTTGTAATAAATAAACCATAAAAAAAATAAAATAAAAAATAAATAAACAAACAAACAACTACATAAATTTTATTAAACAAATAAATATAATAGTATTAGGTAGAGCTATGTAATTTGGCTTATCTACAAGAGGTTGTAGCTCCACAATAGCTATAATTAGCATGTAGCTATCAATTATTTAGAAATTGCTAGCAAGTCCTTATTCACAACCATTATAGATGCTCCAATAAAATCTTGGATATTTGGGGTTCCATTCCTAATCACATACCCCATATTTAATCCCATTCCCACAAAAGAAACATGGTCATATTTATGATTCTCATTCCCACCTCTATATTACCACATTTAAAATTCCAAACACCGCCTTAAGGTGATTAAAGTGCAAGTTGGGTCAAGTCAAGGGTTGGTTTGAAAAAGCTTATCCAATACCTATAACATTGGATTGGGCTTATTGAGTTTTTTAGACTGACCTAAGAAATTAATTATGAAGTTAGAAGCTTAAAATGCATGTCCAATGCCCGTGGAAAAATAAAAACATCTGGGTCGAGTCGGTCTCAATTTGACTTCTAGCTGAAAATTTGTGCTCAAATTGGACAGAGCCTAACATGATGAGCTCTATTTTGACCCATGTTTATTCTTTACACCTAATTTGAACATAGACATGCATTAAAGTCATTTTTAAATTATTTTTATCATGTAGTAATAAAGATATACGCCCTCCGTCCCAATTGACATGAGACTTTTTTCTTACTATTCATATACTAAGGTCATGTTCTTTTGAGCTTCTCGGCAGAGAAGAGCAGGGGTTAGCAGAGCAGAGCAGAGCAGATTAAATTTCAGCAGAGCAGAGCAGATTTCAGGATAGCAGAGCCGAGCAGAGCAGAGCAGAGCCGAGCCGAGCAGATTTCAACATTATTATTAATATTAATATTATTATTATTATTATTACTACTGCTGCTGCTGCTGCTGCTATTATTATTATTATTGTTATTGTTATTGTTATTGTTATTGTTATTGTTATTGTTATTGTTATTGTTATTGTTATTGTTATTGTTATTGTTATTGTTATTGTTATTATTATTATTATTATTATTATTATTATTAAGTGCATATATGATTTAGGTGAGTGAAAACATAAATATATGTGTACCATATTTAACATGTGTTAATATTAGAAAGATAAAAGACAACGGTTTACTTATATTTATTTCACAAAAAATTTAAAATAAAATGATTTAATGAGTAATAATGATTTTACTTATAAATTTGTCTTAATCATATATTTTTTTACCCTAAAAATAAAGATAATACACAAAGTACTACTTGAAAACAACCTCTCTTTTTTTTAATCTTAAAATGTATGGAAAGGTTTGAAAAATAATTCAACTCAATGAACTAACAATCAATAGCCACATAAAATGTTTCTACACATTATGATTCTATATCAAATGTTTATAAAATAAATTGTTATTAATTATTATTATTATTATTATTATTATTATTATTATAATTATTTTAAAAGAATTATTATAATTATTAGAAATTATTAATTAATAATATTATTAAATATTAATTTTTAATAGTTTGAATTATTAAATATTATTATTGATAATTATTATTATGATTAATAAATATTAATTATTATTAAAATTATTTTTAATATTAATATTTATTATAATTATTCAAAATAATAAATTATTATCATCAATACATTATTAATTATTATTATTGAATATTAATTATTATTGTTGTTATTATTAATTATTATTTGAAAATAGAGCAGAGCAGAGTAGATTTCTTTCTGAGCAGAGCAGATTTGAGCAGAGCAGAGCAGCTCTAAAGAACGGGGCCTAACTTTCACCGTAGATTTTTAGTTACAAACTAAAAACAATTGCATAATCTATATCTATATCTATATCTATACCTAGTCTATACCTAGTATTTAAAAACTTAACCACAAATTCATACTAAGCCACATGTCACCAATCACTCATATGCCACATGTCACCTCCCTTAATCTTTCAATAGAGTAAAATAAATAATGTTTTAAGTCTTTATGCATTCCAAGACTTGCAAATTTAAGTAATAAGAAAATGAAGAGTTTCATTTCTACCATGATAAACTAAAGTTAAACTAATTACATAGACAATAAAATAATATTTTCATCTCCTAAACTTAAAATGTAACTTTAATCAATAAATCATTTCATACCACGCAATATCTATGTATATATATACCTAACTAAAATCCAAAACAACATCGACACATATAACACAAATATATATGCAACACATTTCAACAAAAATAACCAGCCCGTGCATCAAACGGGCTAAAATACTAGTTATTATTAAAACTCATGGCAATACGTGTCATGTTGCCATGTGTAAATGACAATAGTTATGATGCCACATGTTATCGTTTGTTAACCAATGACATAGCGTCAAGTCATATGTATAGTCATATCTATCTATATTATTTCTAAACCCAAATCAATCAATTACAACTTAAATTAATGCTATCAATTTTAATAAGAAATTTAAGATTGAGAAAAAAAAAAGTTTTAGCTTTTAAAATACTCCGTACTGCGTATGCATTCACTGTCTTTTCGATTTACATTTAAATAATGGTCATAACTATTAATTAAATACTCATTAATGATTTGGTAATACACCGCAACTAATATGAATCTAATTATTAATATGGTCGTGAAAACCACAATCACTAATTGTAATGCGAGTACATCATGATTATTCATTCTGATATGAAAAAATTCATTTGAAACACATAGAGTTTGAAAAATCGGTGCAAAAATATAACGGTCAATCCAAAAATTTTAAACTTATATTTTATATATATAATTTGTGGGACCATCCAAATTACTAATAGAGACGTGAGTCTTTGTAATCTATTTTGTAATGCATTATAATTAGTTCCAATCTATAGACATCTAAAAATATCTCCCCAAAATCAAACCCGATGATGAACAACCTTTCACCGTCATTATTGAGCGGATCGAGTATTTGATCCCGAGAGTACTTAAAGTCCATGTTCAATCAAACCCAGCTCACAAAATAATCAACGGATCAGTCCTAATGTTTAGTCAAAGCATAGTCCAATTTACATTTTGGCCCGAACCCTTTTTAATTCATTTCGTATAATTTATTAATTGAGCCCAATTAATGAATAATGAACCTAAATTAGCCCGAACTATGAAACGACACTTAAAAATAACAAACTTAATGATAAAGAATAAGGTTAAAAAAGAATTTGGACGCATTTTGGGCAAAACTGTACACCGCGACACGATGTGCTATACCGTGCCACGATGGACAGTGGACAGTACCGTGTCATGGTGCCCGATATCGTGTCACGGTACACATACCCGTGACGCGGTGCTCAATTAGGGTTTTTCCGCGGCTCTTATCACTTCTAAGGCTTCGTGGGATCCCCTGTTCATTTCCTCTATAAATACCCTGTTGATTTCTTAAGTTCGGGGCATCAAATAATTCTCTCTTCTATGCTCTAGCACCAGCCTACCTTATTCTTCCACAATACATCCTTTAAGCACTCCAAGGAGTCCGTACTTTCCCCGTAGTTCTACTCTTAAGCCAAGGCGTGAAAGGTGGAATTGTTTGAGGGTTTGGCCCCAAATTATCCTTAATTTAATTTAATTTAACTTCTATTGTTGTTATTTATTAATTTCCTTGAATTTATCAACATGTTTATTATTTTGTAGTTGAAAGCAAACAAAATCAAAGTAAGGAATCATGTTCCTTTTATTCCTATTATTTTTCTAATGATTTTTATTATGTTTGTTATTTATTAATGGTTGGATTTATTGTTGAATTGCTGCCAATACTAATGTTAATTTTATTGTATTTGTTGATCACCATTTTGCATGTTAATGGAAATATGTAATTGAAAAGCACGATTAATAAGATAATTTGGACGACTGGTTTAGGTTCCTTTTTAATTTTGTTGTTTAATCAAAGTGATCACGAATATTTTAGAATTATATGTTGCATCAATATTCAACCAATTTAGCATAATAATAGTTTGGAACGAATTGAATAATTTGTTTGTATTGCCTTGTGTAGACACCTAAAAATGTCTCTCCAAAACCAAACCCGATGATGAACAATCTTTCACCGCCATTATTGGTCGGGTACAGTATTTAATCCCGAGAGTACTTAAAATTCGTATTTAATTAATTTATTTTTTAATAACCCATGGATCAGTCTTGATGTTTAGTTAAAGCATAATTTATTTTTAGTTTCAGCCCAAACCTTTTTATTTTATTTTATTATTTTGGCCCAAACCTTTTATTTATTTTACTTTATTTTTGTAATAAATAATAAATCAGAAATGGCCCAAAGTTATCAACCGACACTTAAAAAGGCTTAACGAAATTAGGGTAAAAATGAATTTAGACGGAAAAACGGGCTACAGAGTTCCCGCGTCACGGCAGTAAGCACCGTGTCACGGGATCCAATGCCGCGCCACGGTGGGATTCCCTGTGACACGGTGCCTGTGTTGTGACACGGGGCAATTCCGTGTCCTTTCCGCGTAAACCCTTCACGCGTTTTATTCCCCGTACCCTAAATATTTCCCGCGTCACACAGCTGTCCACCGTGTCACGGGAATTTTCCCCATCTGACGGTGCCCTCTGCCGTGTTGCGATGCTATTTTTTAGGGTTTTAATCTTTTTAGGGTTCCGTGTGTTCCCTCTGCTCATTTTTTCTAGAATTACCCCCTCATTTCTAATGTACGGGGCATCAATTAATTCTCTCTTTCTCTCTCTCTTCTATGCTCTAGCCTACCCTTCTTCTTTCAAAATTCCCTCTTCAAGCACTCCAAGGAGTCCATACTTTACTCATGGTTCTGTCCTTAAGTCAAGGCGTGAAAAGTAGAACTGTTTGAAGGTTTGGCCCCAAATCAACTCTATTTAATTTAATTTAATTATTGTTTTATTATTTTTTCTTGCAGTTACTAACTCGTTTATTATTTTTAACGATCAAAGTAAGAATTATGTTCCTTTTATTTCTATTATTTTTCTAACGATTTTATATTGTTGGATTTATTGTTAAATTGCTTCCAATATTAATGTTTATTCTATTATTATTTATTGATCACCATATTGCATGATTAAAGGGAATATGTAATTGAAAATCACGCCTAATAAGATAATTTGGACGACCGGTTTAGGTTCCTTTTTTATCTTGTTGTTTAATCAAGTGATCACTAATATTTTAGAATTATATGTTGCATTAATATTCAACCAATTTAGTATAATAATAGTTTGGGGCAAATTGAATATTTTGTTTGTATGCCTTTGAGATCGCAGGAACGCTTTTCATTATAAGAATCGAGTAGAGGCCAATACGGGCGAATGTGACTCCATGACTCACTTCGTACCATCATCCCCGATCCTCCTTTTGTGGTTCCGAACCATATGGAGTTAGTACTCTCATGGATTATGAATGGGGTGTAACCTTCACGGGTCAATCGTTGTTGCCTATCGTTGTCCCTTATTCGTGGTTGCCTTTTTATGATCCGTGAACGGTTTACAAGTTCCTTAAAAACTTGTTGGCGGCTCCCTACTTTCTTTGTCCCTAATCGTATTATGTCAATTCCCACTTCCTATGAGTGCCCAGCATATTCACACATGCTTAACGTAGCGCACTTCAAACGACACCTACACCTTGTGATCGTAAAAAAATACTTTTCACTATAAGAATAGAGTATTGGCCAATACGGGCGAATACGACTCCATGACTCACTTCGTACCATCATCCCCGATCCTCCTTTCGTGGTTTCAAACTATATGGAGTTAGTAATCTCATGGATTATGAATGGGGTGTAACTTTCACGAGTCAAACGTTGTTGCCTATCGTTGTCCCTTAATCGTGGTTGCCTTTTATGATCCGTGAACGGTTTACAAGTTTCTTAAAAACTTGTTGGCGGCTCCCTACTTTATCTATCCCCTAATTGTTACCTCTAATCGTATATGTCAAATCCCACTTCCTATGAGTGCCAAGCATATTCACAAAATACTTACATAGGCGAGCTTCGAATGACGACTACACAATGAAATTGAAATTATGGTGATTTAATTCTCATATTACATTAGATGACCCGGGGGGTCGCCTGGGCCAACAACTAGTTATATATTTGAAGTCAAACTAGCTTAATGCAATGGAATGTCTACCAAGTAATTTGTAATCCCCCATATTTTTAATATATTGATTTATTATTTATACAAATATTTTTATTTCGATTTTATAGTATGAATTATTTTGATGTAAAAGTAATAAGATTTTCATTATCATTAAACTAAAACTATTAAATTTTGGTTGAAATCAAAATCCCTTTTAAGTTTAGTAGCCCAATACTTAAATTTTACTCAAACCCGAACCACACAATTCTTATTCCTAATAAAATTAGGAAACTAAGGTCCAAATAAAAAAACCAAAAAAAAAAAACCCATACACTTCCTCTTCTTTACTCACGTAAAACCCTTCTCCCCTCACTTCCTCTTCATCCTCTTTC
This sequence comes from Chenopodium album, assembly GCF_948465745.1. Classification (NCBI taxonomy): domain Eukaryota; kingdom Viridiplantae; phylum Streptophyta; class Magnoliopsida; order Caryophyllales; family Amaranthaceae; genus Chenopodium; species Chenopodium album. The sequence continues at coordinate 66,287,023 of NC_137835.1, forward strand.
ACGATTTCACACAAAGAAAAAAAAAACTCACCTTGCTGTTGCACGACTGCCGACGCCGCCGCACCACCACCGGGCCACCTGCCGACGCCGCTGCCCAGCACCGCCGCCACTGCAGTCCGCCCCTTTCTCTCTCTCCTTTTTTTTTCTCTTTTGTTTTGTTAATATAATTCAAGTTTTAATCTTTATTTAACTATTGTTCTTAAATTGTTATTACTATGATTTGATTATGCATATACTTTGCAAAGATTATGAATATATGAATTTGATATGTTTAAATTATCATATAAAATTTCAGGTTTATGGATGTATAAAATTTAAGGTTTAAATGTTGATTTTACATGGTTTTAGGGTTTTAAACATGTTAACTAAGCTATCTAATTATATTATGACAAAATTATGTTAAAGCATGATGTAGACACCCATATGTGTCTCCCAAAAACCAAACCCAGTGATGAATACCTTTCACGTCATTTGATTATCGAACAAAGCGAAATTGTGAAAAGTCTAGTGATGAGGATGTTTTTATTAAAATATCTCTTCTTTCTGTTTTTGAAAATATTTCTTTTCTTACCTTATTTTTGAAAAACGTGCATTCCATATTAGTTTGGTCCATAATATGGGTCCAATAATGGTGTAGTTGGATAGGGCTTGAAAATACCTTTCCAACGATATATTATAAGCCCAATTCCGATGAATAATGAGAAAGTTATGGCCAAAATACTAAACTGAGCCCGATTTGGTTTTTATATGCGGCCCAATGATCTAGGGGAGGGCCTAATATGGATTTATCATTCCTAATGCAATTAGGAATGGTTTTAGTCTTCTAGATTCTTCTAGAAGATTCTTTTCATTCCTAATTCGATTAGCATTGATAAATTGACTTTTGTTGACTTTTTAGAGTTTTAGTCAGAATTAAAGAACTTTTTGAGGAAAATACGATTTTATCCTCCTGTACGGCAATTTCTATCTGATTTTAAGAAAACGCGTGAATTTCTAAGTCAGCACCAAACGCCAGCTGTAGCGCCTGGCGCTAAGGTCAGCGTTTGGCGCTAATCTGGCTTTTTGCGTCAGAACTCTGTTTTTGATGTTTTATCTTTTTGGCTGATTTTCTCTATAAATAGTCTCCTAAAAACTCCGTTTTCATTCACCAATTTTCACCAACTCTCATCAAGATTTCCTTGATTACTCTCTCTCTCTTTTTTCTAAACTAGCCTTCTCTCAAATATAAAAATTCTGCATTCGCAAGACTTAGATACACCTAGCCATATTCGAAGTTGCCTTCGCCCTAGACGTGAAAGGTTTAATTTATGAGGGTTTGGTCCCAAATCTCTCTTTCCATTATTTAATTTAATTGTTTTGTTTATTATTTTCCTTGAAGTTACTAATGTGTGTATTTTGTTATTAGAAAGAGGTACGAGGCATCCAAGTAAGTACTTTAATGGTTTAATTGATATTATGATATAGAAATCATGCTTAGGTTGTTATTATGATTCCTAGTATCATGTCTAGGGTAATTTTAATATCAAGTATGATTAAAAGTATGATGCCTTTTATGTTCTTCCTTTTATTTATGATTGTTAGTATCATGTTAGGGTTAAAGCTTTGATTTTTATTGCTTAGTGACATGCTAGGGTTTGTTATTAATTAATCTTGTTAGTATCATGCCTAGGGTCTTGCCATTATTATGCTTTAACATGATTATTATGATTATTATTATGATGATTATTGTTTTGATTATTATTATGATTATTTTAATCATGATTATTATTATTGATTATTATTATGTTGCTTGATATTTATTGTTATTGCTTGATCACACTTTTTATGCATGTTTAAAGGGAATTTGTACTTGTAATCACGCTTATATAAGATAATTAATAATCTTGTTTAGGGTTATTTTGATTATAACTCAAGTGATCGCCAATAATAGATTTATTTGTGCATTAACTTCAACCAACATAGATAAACAGGTTTAGGGTAATCCTATTAATTGCATGTTAGTCAAAAAGCGCACATGAATACAATCAGAATAAAGTAGAGGCCTATTATTAGGGCAGGTTCAATCTCTTTTAGGTTGGATTTGTACCTTCATCCCCGAACTACCAGTCATGGTTCAAGACCTATTGGAGTTGACGATCTCTTGGATCGTTAAGGGGTGTAACCTTCACCTCGTGAACGGTTTACAAGTTCCTAAAAAAACTTGTTGGCGACTTTTGCTCTATCTTCTTTCCCTTTGGACGTCACCGTACTTTAGTGTAAGATCACAGTGGGGTTCAAGTTAGGGGATTAACGCTTGAAATATTCCCTACACATGATTATTTTGATTATTTATAAAATTTCAGATTATAAAAGTTTCAATTTTTATGATCAAATTGTGTTAGTTTCATATTTTTATGCTTCTAATATTATAAATTAATGATTGTGGGTATTTTATGAGTATAAGCTTTGAACTTTAAAACCTAATCTCAAGAATGAATTTTCATATTTTATAATTAATATTTTGAAGCCTCAAACTACATTGAATTGGTGTATTTTTGGGTTTTAAACATACTAACCTACTATATAATGATTATTTCAAGTATACATATTTATGGGGTTGTTTTATAATCTTAAACTAAATTTTCAGATTATGTTCTTCACTTTAAAGTTTCTAGATGTTTAGCACGCATACATACTTCACACTCCTTATCTAGATAACCTTTATTACTACTAACATGAGGAAGCAACTTAACCACTTTCACAAAAGGATGCCCCATTCGACGATGCCATAACTCCAAATCTGAGGTCGCTTCACCAATGCCGACACGATGCACCGAATCCGAATTTCTAAAATAATATAATCCGCCTCTCCTAGCTCCCGTTCCAATCAGCTCCTTCGTTTGGTCCTGTAGGCGTCGTTTGAAGTGCGCCTATGTTAAAGCATGTGTGAATATACTTGACACTCATAGGAAGTGGGAATTGACATTACGATTAGGGACAACGATTAGGGACAAAGCAAAGTAGGGAGCCGCCAACAAGTTTTTAAGGAACTTGTAAACCGTTCACGGATCATAAAAAGGCAACCACGATAAGGGACAACGATAGGCAACAACGATTGACCCGTGAAGGTTACACCCCATTCATAATCCATGAGATTACTAACTCCATATGGTTCGGAACCACGAAAGGAGTATCGAGGATGATGGTACGAAGTGAGTCATGGAGTCACATTCGGCCGTATTGGCCTCTACTCGATTCTTATAGTGAAAAGTGATTCCTGCGATCTCAAAGACATACAAACAAAATATTCAATTTGCTCCAAACTATTATTAAGCTAAATTGGTTGAATATTAATGCAACATATAATTCTAAAATATCGTGATCACTTGAATTAATAACAAGATTAAAAAGGAACCTAAACCGGTCGTCCAAATTATCTTATTATGCGTGATTTTCAATTACATATTCCCTTTAACATGCAATATGGTGATAAAAAAAAATAATAGAATTAAAATTAATATTGGAAGCAATTCAAAAATAAATTTTTAGTCAAATCAAATATAAATAATAAACCTAATCATGATACTAGCAACAAGAATAAAAATAAGAGTAATTAAATGATTAACTACTCACTTTCCGCATTTCCTTGAATTGCTACATCATGAATAAACTGTTAGTAACTTCAATAAAAATATAAATCAAATGAAAACTAAATTAAATAAATGTAGATTTGATTTGGTCCAAACCCTCAGTTATTTTGTACCTTTCACGCCTTGGTTTAAGGACGGAACCTCGGGTTAAGTATGGACTCCTTGGAGTGCTTAAAGGAAGTATTATGAGAGAATAGGGAGGCTAGTGTTTAGGCTAAAGAGGGAGAAGAGAATGATTTTGTGATCAAGCTTGTTGATGATAAAAAAGGGGAGATATGACCTCTATTTATAGAGAAAAAATAAGGGTCGAAAAAACAAGATAAGATAAGAATTCGAATCGGATAAAACTCAATAGGTTGCAGTTTTTGCGGTTTTTGTTCTTATCATATCTTTTGATCCAGAAATTGGAATAAGATAAATAATATATGTATGGAAAGATCTTGAAGTCTAATTTATAACCCAATTAGAATCATATTAAAATATTTTGTAGAATAAAATATATGGCCAAAATAGTGAGACGGTGTCAGTTTTGGTTAGAGTTTGATATTTTATTCATATCTTTTTCGTTATAGCTCGGAATTGATATTATAATATATCATTGGAAATATAATTTCAAGAGATATCCAAGCATATAAAATTTGGATAAAAACTATGAGGCACGAAAATAATATATGTCTATCTTTGAACGTCTTTCAATTCGAATAGAATTAGGACTTTCAAAAAAAGAAAAGTTTTATCCAATTTCAAACTCTTTAATCTTATCTTTTCAAAAAGGATAATTAAGATCTTTTAGAAACTTATAGAAGATTCCAATTAATACTAATTGGTTTAGGAATGGGATTAAATAATTTGGACCCTCCACATGATCATTGGGTCGTAGGTAAGATGGGCTTAGGTTCGGTTTGGGCTCGGCTTAATATTTTGGCTATAACATATTCGTTATAACTCGTATTTGGGTTTATAATATATCGTTGGAAAGTTCTTTTCAAGCCCCATCCAATTTTTGAATCATTGGACCCAGATTACGGACCAAAATAACTTGGATTAAACGTTTTTATAAAAAGAACACGAAATGAATGATTTTAAAGGACACGAAATGATTTATTTTGGGTTTAAAGGCACGAAAAGAGGAAAATAAGTTATGGTTTGGGGAAATGGGCTAGAATTTGGGTTGGTTTATGAAATGAAAATATGGATTTAAGCACTCCAAGATTAAATACTCAACCCGACCAATAATGGCGGTGAAAGGTTGTTCATCATCGGGTTTGATTTTGGGGAGACATTTTTAGGTGTCTACAGGTCCTGTATAACACACATATAAGAATTAAATTGGACAATGTAATTAAGCTCATCAATAAGCTGAGACACATAAATCAAATTGCAACTCAATTGAGGTACAAAAAGAACCCCTGTAAGAGTAATCTTGTTCGACAAGCAAACCGAACCAACCAAAGAAGCCACCATGGTTTGGCCATTAGGCAAACCAACAGGACAATCGAAACTCTTAGTATCAAACATCCAAGATTTTTCACCGGTAACATGATGTGTGGCTCCTGTGTCAATAATCCATGAAGTATCATCAAACTTACCATTCAATCGGGTTTCGGGAATATTAACATTACCAAACAATCTCGTAATAGCTTTTCATTGTTTGGTAGAGAAAACTTGACCATGAGAAGATGAGCTATCGGTTGAAGCATTAGAACTCGAAACCGCATTGGCTCTCACCAAGCCTTGACCACGACCAGCCGCATATTCCTCCCCTGGCTGCCATCTCTCGGGGGAGGTCGACCATGTAATTCAAAACACTTCGCCTCCACATGACCCTTTTTATAATACCCCATATTTTCATACGTATTTTCTAATTAATTAATTAAGAATAAAAAGGGCATTTTAGTAAATTAATTATTTGGAGCCAAAATAATATTTGAATTTTGGCGTCAAATATAAGTATTTAATCATTTGAATAATTAATTATTTTTGGATTTCTAAATTAATAATATAGGTTTAATTATCTTTTTTTTAAGGTCGGTCCATACTTTATTATACTAACTATTTCAAGAGAAAAATCTAATATACATTATGTATTTAACTAATTTTGATATTATCTAAAATATTTATTTATTCAATTATTTTATTATGATTTTTGTTTTTATTAAAAAAATAACAGAAATTTTTGTGAACGTGAGGTTATCATGTTTTTAAGAGTGATTTTATCACCTTAGTTTGTTAATAATTATTTAACTTAACCTCTAATTCTCTATCTCATTTTGTTCCTATCTTCCTTCTCCCAACCATATGTGTATCCATTTAATTTTTCTTATCTTTTAACCAACCTACTAATCTAGACCAAATGTTAATCAAATTCATTTAACAAACTTAAACTTATCATGTTCTTATTCTACTCTCATTCCACCTTAATCTCTATCCTTTCTACACCCTCAACACTATAAATAGACCATTAATTCTTCCCACTTATTCACACCAATTCTCTACTTTTCTACTCCTTTTTTTACACAAATCATCCCGTTCATCTTTGAAGCCAATTTTCGGGCACTTATGGTCAGTTTTGGGGTATTGACGTTTCACATAAAATTGTTTCTATAGAAAAATCCTTGAGGTTAGGCTCAAGAATCACCCAATTTGGAGTTATATTGAAGCAGTTATGGCCTCTGCAAGTTCTGCCTATTCTTTCCAACGCAAATCCAATTCTTCTCTTTTCCTTTGTTTCTTATCTTTTCTTATTCTCTTCTCTTATTCAATTATTATTATTATTATGGGGAATTTATATATAATTATTATGAGTTGTTTTAATTATACAAAATCAGATTTTTAATAATGTTTATGTTGAAAGGTTCATGTACATATAGTTGGGAGGTTTTAATTTAATTATTTTTGATTATTTGTTAACCTTATATTGATTAAGGTTATATTTATTCGTAGGGAGTGTTCAATTAAGGTTCTTGAGGTTCTTTTGTGTGGTTTTTCTAACAAGGATCAAGGTACGTTTAGGTGGCTAGATACCTTTGAAAGTAATTGGTTTGAATAACATGTTTTACATGATTTGATTGGTGATTGAATTAAATTGGTTTTGAAATAAATTATGTTTGAAGGTATTTATTTTAATAAAAGTATTTGAATGATTGATATTTAAATCATGTTTTGAATGGTTTGGATTACTTATCGTGTTTAAATAATATTGGGAACTATTGGATATTAAAAGGATTTATTGAACCATTGAATTATTATTATTAATGCTTTATAAGCATGTTAGTAATCCCACTATGCGGATTTGGTTTATTAATAAGGCCTTGGACTTTGTATGACCGGGTCTTTCCTCAAGAATAACCTTGTAATATAAGGAGACTAGCTTGGGGGGTGTGCATACTTGGGTGAGGAATTGGATTAAAAGGAATTGGTTCTTAATAAAGGAATTGATTTTATTAACTATTATTTTGAATATTGAATCATTGGAATCGGTTTTGGAATAATGAGTTTTGAATTTATTGGATTAATTATTGGAATTGGTTTTAAAAGCATGTTTGCAAATAAATTGAGTTTACACTATCTTGCACTTATCGTGTTTAGCATATTTTGCTAATCCGTATTTCTTATTTGTTTTGGTTCGCCCTGTTTACCATAATGGTAAGCGATGTTGACTATTTTCAGGTGGGGTCATGAATGAGCATATGAGAGTCCAGGTATTTGCTTCACCTAGTTTAGGAATGTTGGTCTTGTCTTTATTTTTGAGCACTCATAACAATGTTACTATTTTTACAAGTATTAATAAAAGAAAGTTGAGTTTCCGCTGCAAGATTTGTTATTGAGTTAAGTATTTTGAGTAGCCTTGCGTAATCACGCGGCTGTAACACGCCCAAGTCTATCTCTACGATATAATTATACGTATTATACTGGTATTTCCGTAGAGGGAGATTTGGGGGTGTTACACTTTTCTTGCAATAATTACACGTTTTGTCTGACCAATAATTTGAGGTCTCATGCCCCACTTTTTTGCACTTAGCACACACCGAAGCTTGACCCCGATCAATAGAATCATAGCTACGAGGTGCAGCTATACGGACAGCAAACCCGAGAGCCTCAGAGGGCTTGTGAACCTGCTCAAGTGTTACTGCTCGTACCTGTTCATCTTTCACAACCAACTGATATGCACGATCCAGACTTGGGAGTGGATCTTGAGACAATATATTAGACCGCAAGGGTGCATAAAAATAAGAATACAATCCCATAAGAAAGTCATGCAATTTTTATTGTTCACGCCTAACCTCATGCAAATGACCTGAAACACAATTCGTACAACAAGAACATGATATTAAAGGCTCGTGATGATCCAATTCTTTCCACAAAGAATGCAATTTTCCATAATAAACAGAGACAGACATATCACGAGTTTGTTCACATTTAGAAATTAATGATTTTAATTGTTGTATTCTAGGTCAATTGGTTTGAGCATAACGTTTCTTAAGGTGTTCCCACAGAAACCGAGCCTCACGAAATTTAGAAATAGAAGAACATACCTCAGGATTAATGGTATTCGTAATCCAGGAGATCAACATAGCGTTGATCATTGTCCAGTCTGATTGTGTACACGGAGCAATAGGAGCAGTGATCTTGAGACCCAAGGTAAAAGGGTGAATTGGGTTTAATTTTGGTTGGAAGGGGTGGTGGTGGAGGAACATCATCTCCAGCCATTGTTGTGGGTTAAAAAAAAAAGCAAGGAATTCAACCTGCTCTTGATACTATGCTAAATTGCATAAAACATCAAAGCTTGATTTCATTGATTACTCTCATGGAAAATATATAATACAAGCTATTCCCTAATTTGATAGAATTAGGAAACTACCTAAAAGATATTCTAGGGATGAATTAGGTAAAAAAATATATCCTATAATATTCCTAAAATATATCAAAATATATCCCACAATAAGTTTAGTAGTGTAACACCCCAATAATTCTCTCTTAAAACCTGTAAATACCCTGAACAAAATCCAAGAGAATTACTGGCGTGCTACCGCCACGTGTTCAAACGTTAAGGCTTTATCAAATATTAGCAGCGGAAAAACTAAATCAGTTATAAATAAGTTTCAAAACCAACAAATAAAACCAAATTAAGTGATACAAGCTGGAGCCATTAAGGCCCTTATTCAAATCCCAACAAAAGTAGTAAATAAATAAAACCAGAGTTTAAATAAATTTAAACTTATGAAAAGAGATAAACTGCGAATAATAACCAACTCTCCACTCAAAATCCCACCACCTTGATGCAAGTCCAAACTATGTAACACTTGTGATGAGTCTGCTCCCAATATTACAAGTGTAAAGATTGGATCGTCACAGGGTCATTGAAAGGCGAAGGTCATGACCAAAGAAAGACACACAAAGCACGTAATCAGCAAAGCCAAGTACATACAAGCTGCGAAACATAATAAGAAATCCCTAACATGCTACTAATAATCAATCATCAGGCATCATTAAATTATAGACTCAACATACGACTCAATTATCAATTCTATTAAGACATCACTAGTTAATAGTAGCAAACTCATTTTATTTATTTCTTTGGATTAAGCAATAGACAAGGTTGTCCAACCCATGCTCCATTTGGAACATCAATAAAGAAAACCCCATGCCTCCTTTCGGAAACATCAATAAACATCCAACGACCACGGGCGCGACTACGTGACCGTAGTTAGTATAAGATCTCATCTAACTCCTAGTTTTGAAAAATATTTGAAATAAGAGACTTGTAGATCAGACGGCCTCGAGAAAAGTACACGACTAATACCCCATGTACCCCAACCCCTGATTGTCATTACTCCAGAAGTGCACCAATCCAGAGTTTTATTGCTCATCCATCTTGCACTTTACGTGATTTATAGGCTTAGACTTGGTGATGACTCATATGCAAACAATACAATCAATCCAATACCAAATCAATCAAGTAAAACAACTTTCCAATTTCAATTCTTGATTTATTAGTGACAAGCAACATTTATTATTTATTCCTTTAACTACCTCGGTGTATAAACACCTTGAGTGCATAAGGCACCCCAAAACCTTAACCTCGTCTTATAAGACTTGAACTCTTCCTTTACTCACCCTATTTCAATAATCATGAATGAGTAATAAATAAATCATTCCACATATTCACATACCTTTGCCTATAAGCGCATCTTGCAAAGTTAATGCATAAATAATATTTACAAAGTAGAATAGTGCACATTATACGGAAATCACAATGTATAACCAAACAATCATTCCCAGTCTTCTCTATACATGATACTAGGTTTTCGTTACGTTCCTAAACATGCTTCTAAAGGCAAGGTTTTGTAACTCATACGTACCTTGAATAAACGAATTGGTATGCCACTTTACGATCTAGAAATCACCTTCAATAAACTCTTCTCCTAAACCAAACAACAATATTTTGATAAATACCCAAGCAATTAAATTTACAGCAATACTAACTTACTTAAAAACCTTCAAAATCCAATTAAACAACACTTTAAAACCTTCCCTTTAGTTAAAATTAAAGGCTCATATATAGTTCTTTTAATTTTCTGCATAAAAACCTTAAAATACACTCTTATACATGAAATTACAGCAAGTTTAAAGTTTAATAAAAATCTGAAAATTATTTTAAAACCCCTAATAATCTCCCTTTTTAATGGGTGATTAAACCCTTCTTTATAAAACATCAAAAATAATACTTAGAAATTATTTCCAGCACTTAAAACTTCAATAAAAACTTATATTTATGCTTAATTAACTTTAAACATAATTAATTTTATTAATCAAACTCAAGGATAATATTTTAAGTATAAAAAAACTTCGTTAAAATCAAAAACTGCCCGAAAATCATTTAGAGGCTAAATTTGACCACGAGAGGGTGGTGCTCACTACATAAGGTAGTGAGTCTTCATTAAAACATTGTTTTCACATGGAAAACACTACTTTTTTTTTTTTTTATCAAAATCGGATGAGTTCAGAACCTGATCGGGATTAAAACGGGATTAATATTAATGAACAGAAATCTAAAAATTAAAACACGAATTTACATGTTCAAAATAATCTGGAATTAAGTTAAAATTATCAGTAGTTATAATCACCAAAATTTCAAAACATCATTACCATAAAAGCCCTAAATCAATTGTTCATAAAAACCCTAAAATCATGATTTTCAATAATTAAAAACCCTAGGTTATAAAATTTACAAAATCTGAAAATTATGACATTTATAAAATTTGAAATTATAAAGTTTAATCATCAAAATACAACTTGATACTAATTAAATTACTTTCAAACAATAAAATTAAAACCCATAAATCAATAATTATAATTACACAAATTAATAAAACAAAGGAGAAAGAAAATAAGACTAACCCTTTTGTGTGGGAAATTTTTGGAGATTCATGGGGTATTTATAGGAGAGAACGTTGTAGGGTAAATAGAAAGATTGGGCCTCATAAAATTAATGGGCCAAATGAATGAAATGGACTAAGCTTTAATTGTATTGAAATAAATTATTGAATGAAGGTTCATAAAATAATTTGTACCAAAATAATTTTTGACCCAAATTAATAATTTGAATATTTTGAAATTAAATTACGGAAAAATACAAAACAATATTATAAATAAAATTAAATTTCATTTATAACATATTTAAAAATACGGGGGATTACAAGTAGCCCAATACTTAAATTTTACTCAAACCCAAACCACACAATTTTTATTCCTAATAAAATTAGGAAACTAAGGTCCAAATAAAAAAAAAACCAAAAAAAAAACCTATACACTTCCTCTTCTTTACTCACATAAAATCCTTCTCCCCTCACTCCCTCTTCCTCCTCCTTCAGGATTTCACACAAAGAAAAAAAACTCACCTTGCTACTGCATGACTGCCGACACCGCCACACCACCACCAAGCCAGCACTGCCGCCACTGTAGTCCGCCCTTTCTCTCTCTCCTTCTTTTTTCTTTTTTTTTTCTCTTTTGTTTTGTTAATATAATTCAAGTTTTAATCTTTATTTAAATATTGTTCTTAAACTGTTATTACTATGATTTGATTATGCATATACTTTGCAAAAGATTATGAATTTATGAATTTCAATATGTTTAAATTTTATATAATACAAAATTTCAGATTTATGGATGTATAAAATTTAAGGTTTAAATGTTGATTTTTCATGGTTTTAGAGTTTTAAACATGTTAACTAAGCTATCTAATTATATTATGACTAAATTATGTTAAAGCATGATTATTTTGATTATTTATAAAATTTCAGATTATTAAAGTTTCAATTTTTATGATCAAATTGTGTTAGTTTCATATTTTTATGCTTCTAATATCATACATTAATGATTGTGGGTATTTTATGAGTACAAGCTTTGAACTTTAAAACCTAATCTCAAGAATGAATTTTCAGATTTTATAATTAATATTTTGAAGCCTCTAACTACATTGAATTGGTGTATTTTTGGGTTTTAAACATACTAACCTACTATATAATGATTATTTCAAGTATACATATTTATGGGGTTTTTTATAATCTTAAACTAAATTTTCAGATTATGTTCTTCACTTTAAAGTTTCTAGATGTTTAGCACGCATACATACTTCACACTCCTTATCTAGATAACCTTTATTACTACTAACATGAGGAAGCAACTTAACCACTTTCACAAAAGGATGCCCCATTCGACGATGCCATAACTCCAAATCTGAGGTCGCTTCACCAGTGCCGACACGATGCACCGAATCCGAATTGCTAAAATAATATAATCCGCCTCTCCTAGCTCCCGTTCCAATCAGCTCCTTCGTTTGGTCCTGTAGGCGTCGTTTGAAGTGCGCCTATGTTAAAGCATGTGTGAATATACTTGACACTCATAGGAAGTGGGAATTGACATTACGATTAGGGACAACGATTAGGGACAAAGCAAAGTAGGGAGCCGCCAACAAGTTTTTAAGGAACTTGTAAATCGTTCACGGATCATAAAAAGGCAACCACGATAAGGGACAACATTTAAACCTGAATTATAAAATTAATACTCGTTCATGATTATTGAGATAGAATGACTTAGGGAAGAATTTAAGTCTTGTAAGACGAGGTTAAGGTTTTGGGTCTTTATGCACTCAAGGTGTTTATACACCGAGGTAGTTAAAGGAATCAATAATAAATACTGCTTGTCACTAATAAATCAAGAATTAAATTTGAAAACTTGGTTTACTTGATCGAATTGATATTGGATTGATTGTGTTGTTTTGCACACGAGTCATCACCAAGTCCGAACTTGAAAATCACGTAAAGTGCAAGATGGATGAGCAATAAAACTCTTGATTTATGCACATCTAAAGTAATGACAATCAGGGGTTGGGGTACACGGGGTATTAGCCGTGCACTTTTCTAGAGGCCGTCTGATCTACGAGTCTCTTGTTTTAAATACTTTTTAAAACTAGGAGTTAGATGAGATCTCATACTAGCTATGGTCACGGAGTCGCACCCGCGGCCATAGGATGATTTATTGATGTTCCCGAAAGGAGGCATGGGGCTTTTCTTTTATTGATGTTCCAAATGGAGCATGGGATGGACAACCTTGTCTATTGCTTAATTCGAAAATGAAATGATTTAACTACTATTAACTAGTGAAGTCTTAGTAAAACTGACAGTTGAGTCGTGCGTTGAGTCTATAATTTAATGGTGTGTGATGATTGAATATTGTAGCAATGTAGCATGCTAGGGATTTCTTATTATATTTCGTAGCTTGTATGTACTCAGTGTTGCTGATTGCGTGCTTTTGTGTGTCTTTCTTTGGTCATGGCCTTCTCCTTTTAATGACCCTATGACAATCCAATTTTCATACTTGTAATATTGGGGAGCAGATTAACCACATGTTTTTACATATTCAGCATTCACATGCATCAAGGTGGTGGGATTTTGAGTGGAGTGTTGGTTACTTTTCACAACTTATTTTGCTACTTGCTTTTGAATTTATTTAAACTCGCTTTCATTTTATACTACTTTTACTAGTTTGAGTTTTGAATAAGGGCCTTAATGGTTCCAAGTTGTAAAACTTAATTTGGTTTTGTTTATTGGTTTTGAAACTTATTTATAGCTGAATTAGTTTTTCTGCTGCTAATTTCTGATATAGCCTTAACCAATGGCGGACCTTTGAAGGGGTGTGTGTGGGCTTAGCCCCTGAAGCAATTAGGAATTTTTGTTATTAATAGATCCTATAATGCATGGCAATTGCATGCCAATTGACAGCAAAGGTCAACATATTATAATTTCATATATTTCTTTTACACGCTTTTAGGCACAAAATTGAAATTTCATTTAATTAGTCTGAGTACTCAAACTAAAACTGACGAAAGTAACCTTACACATCATTAATAAATCGTTAATGCACTTAATTTCATATTAGTAATTAAGAAAATAATTTTAAATCAATAATTTATAGATGTATATATTGAGACATCATTGCTAATGGTTAGAAAACAATTTGAAAATAGATTATTCTAATAATATTCTTACATGACTATGTATTTCTTATGTATAATTCACAATTAATGGTCCACAAAAGATGTGTGAATAGTGGAATGTCCAAATGTCCAATTGTTGCAATATTTAAAGTACAAGTACCAGAGACATGTATTTTTTTATGTTTATCATAGTAACTTTTTTAATTTTAGACTTGTTTTTATACTACATACATCCAATCTTAGAATTTATCGGCCCCTAAAAGAAAAGATATGAAGATCTGCCACTGGCCTTAATGTTTTAACACGTGGCGATAGCACGTCAATAATTCTCTTGGATATTGTTTAGGGTACTGTAGGGAATAATTTCAAGCTTTAATCCCACTAGCTTGAACCCCACTGTGATCATACACTAAAGTATGGTGGCGTCCAAAAGGGAAGAAGATAGAGCAAAAGAGTCGCCAACAAGTTTTAGGAACTTGTAAACCGTTCACGAGGTGAAGGTTACACCCCTTAACGATCCAAGAGATCGTCAACTCCATAAGGTCATGAACCAAATAAGGGTTCGGGGATGATGGTACAAATCCAACCTAAAAGAGATTGAACCTGCCCTAATAATAGGCCTCTACTTTATTTTGATCGTATTCATGTGCGCTTTCTGATTAACATACAATCAATAGGATTAACCCTAAACCTGTTTATCTATGTTGGTTGAATATTAATGCACAAATAAATCTATTATTGGCGATCACTTGAATTATAATCAAATTAAACCTAACAAGATTATTAAATATCTTATTAAGCGTGACTACAAGTACAAAATTCCCTTTAAACATGCAATAAAAGGCGTGATCAAGCAATAAATAATATAAGCATCAAGCAACATAATAATAATCATAATAATAATCATAATCATGTTTATGTTAATATTAAAGCATAATAATAATAGCAAGATCCTAGGCATGATACTAACAAGATTAATAACAAACCCTAGCATGTCACTAGACAATAAAAATCAAACCTTTAACCCTAACATGATACTAACAATCATAAATATTAGGAAGAACATAGGAAGCATCGCAGGAATCATACTTAATATTAAAAATACCCTAGACATGATACTAGGAATATCATAATAACAATTTAAACATGATTTCTACATCATAATATCAATCAAAACCAATAAAGTACTTACTTTCATGCCTCGTACCTCTTTCTAATTACAAAATACACACGTTAGTAACTTCAAGGAAAATAATAATCAAAACAATTAAATTAAATAATTGAAAGAGAGATTTGGGACCAAACCCCCAGAAATTAAACCTTTCACGTCTAGAGCGAAGGCAACTTCGAATATGGCTAGGTGTTTCTAGATCTTGTGAATGCGGAATTTTGTATGAAAAGCAAAGTAAGAAAGAAGAAAGATATGAATGATTTAGAGAATGCTAAGGAATTAATGATTGTAGATGAGAACTTGTGAATGATGAGAGTTGGTGAATGATTAGAGAGAATAGATGAATTAAGATAATTGGTGAATGAATGAATGTAGATGATCCATGAAAATGGAGTTTTTAATACGATATTTATAGAGAAAATCAGCCAAAAAGATAAATTAGACAAAACAGAGTCTGACGCTTAGAAAACAGAGCTGGCGCCAACCATGGCTAGCTGGCGCCAGACACCAACACCAGCGCTAGGCGCCAAGGCTTGGGGTTAGGCGCCAAGCCTGATTCCAACGCGTTTTTCGAAAATCCGATAAGTTTGCCATACTGGAGGATAAAATAATATAATTTCCTCAAAAATACTATTTGATTTTGATTAAAACTCTGAAAAGTCAACAAAAGTCAATTTATCAATGCTAATTGAATTAGGAATGAAAAGAACCTTCTAGAAGAATCTAGAAGACTAAAACCATTCCTAATTGCATTAGGAATGATAAATCATATTAGGCCCTCCCCTAGATCATTGGGCCGTACATAAAGCTCAAACCGGGCCCAGTTTAGTAAATTGGCCATAACTTCCTCAATATTCATCGGAATTGGGCTTATAATATATCGTTGGAAAGGTCTTTGCAAACCCCATCCAACTACACTACTATTGGACCCATATCATGGACCAACCAAACTGGACTGGCTGTTTTCTTAAAATAAAGTTTTCAAAAAAACAGAAAGAAGAGAAAAGAAATTAAAACTTTCCGCAACACTAGACTTTTCACACTTTCGTTTCATTCGATTATGATTCGACGTGAAAGGTACTCATCACTGGGTTTGGTTTTGGGGAGACACAAATGGGTGTCTACAGAATCCCCCACTTTGACTGAGTTTGGAGAAACGCAAGTTTTGAAAACAAAAGTCAAAGTATCGATAGGGACGGAGAATGATTCAGAACGTTCTGTGATCCTAAATCAATCTTGCAACGCCGATACCTGCAAAACTAGCATTAGTTAAACAGATAAAAGAGTTAAGAAACGCGTATCTTGCACCGTCGAGCACACGTCTCTGAAAGTAACCAACTGTTTGATGACCTCCTGCAAGCTAGAGAATGCCATCCCGCTTGAAAACCGCTACGCCTGTAACTGCTTCCAAATTTAGAAGATTGCTTCGCCTGAAACGATCCTCCTCCGCAATGATAATATTCCGCGTCCAAGGGAATACTATCGAAGATTATTTCTCTTGAAACAATCTCCATCCGCATTGATAATATTCCACATCCTAGGGAATACCATCGAAGATAACTTCGCCCGAAATTACCTCCAGTTGTTCTTGACAACTCTCCGCAAGCTAGGGAATGCTGTCGAAGATATCTTCTCTTGAAGTCACCCTCATTTGATGCGATAATTTTCCAAAGGAAATTACCGAAGATCCACGCCTGTCGATCTTTAAAAGTTCGCCTGAACTCTGCTTCTGCTATGCCTGTACGTCGGTGCTTTCGTTGCTTTGAACCTATATGTCGGTGCTCTTTTGCTCTTGAACCTATATGTCGGTGCATTTCGTTAATGAGCCAATTCTTAGGCGCTTTAAGCTAAGTGAGACGATATCTTATCAGGTCGATCACTTTATGTAATCAAGCCAATTACTAAATCATGTCAAATTGCTTAGAGGGGCTAACTGGCGTACCAAGGAACCCAAAAATATGTTGCAGAAGGCTAGCACAACCTCATCAGGTGGCTGGATGCTTTGGCGTTGCTGAAAAACAATCAGCGCCACACAACTGGCCTTAGCGCCAGGCGCTGATATTGGCGCCAGGCGCCAAGCCAAATTTGTGACACCAATGCATAGGGCTTGACGCCAGCACGGGGATTTCCTTGAATACCCCTTTCCTCTTCATTTCGCTGCTTTGTTCATCGCGAAACTGCTCGAAGAAGCCCGAAACTTCAATTGCTCGGTTCTTGCTCGTTTCTCAACCGAATTCGCTCAAATTTGTTTTAAATCAAAGCTCTTTTCATCTATTTTCCCGATCTATGTAAGTTTTCTTCAAACTCACATCAGTTTTTATGAATTCTTAGCATGTTTATTCATGAATTTCATGAAAATTCGAAATTTATAATGCTCAATTTGCTTTGTTTGTCAAGTTTTATGCCATGAAATTGCTTGATTATGTTTATATATTGCCTTGGGAGTAATTTGAGACTTGTTTGACTCAATTTGCTGAAGAAATGAGCAATTTGCCATTGTTGGACCTCTTAAGGTCGTGAAGAACAATGTGACTCGTTCTTGATGTTTTTGCTAGCAATTCTTGTTCAATTTGTCACAATAATCACTATAGTGTTGCAAGAAATTGTTTAATTGCTTGAAAAATGTTGTCATGCTTAATTCGAATTTATGCTCTGTTTTAGTACTACGTACTCTATTTTTGCGAACATAGTATCATGCGGTTAGGCGAACCTTAGATACCATAGAACCTTAATTTATGACAATTTTGCACAATGTAGCATGGCTAGACAACGAGGCTCGGGTTCACGGTCCCGAAACACTAGACGGGAGCATGAGCCCGTAGAGGATGACATCACGCCTTCCACTTCGCTTGGTCGACTTCCGGAGTGGGATGAGCGGACCTTGTTCTTCGCCCCTGTCCACCACATTTCCGAGAGGGTGAGACGAGGCACCGAGTCCGGGAGGACACGTCATCACGGCTCTGGCTGTGATGGTTTAGGCGATTTGTACAGGATGTACATCGCCAGGGATCTTGAGACGAGACTCCTATGGGAGTCTTGCGGGCTAGCTACTCTGTTCGAGACCTCTGAGGCTATGGTTGCCTCCAGCGGGGGTCATCATGTAGTGCGCGCTTTGGTGGAGTTTTTCTGGGACACCACCAACACCTTCCATTTCCCCTAGGGTGAGATGATGGTCACCCCTACGGACTTCAGTCTCATCACAGGACTGGAGTTCACTTCTGTGCCACTGCCGTTTGACAGTGGAATCGACGTCTTCTCTTCGAAGGTCGAGGAGCTGTTGGGACCGATCGCTATTCGGGCCCGAGCTGAGGTCGAGACGACTCAGTTTAGTGCTAGAGGAATTCGCCGCTCGACGCCGGCAGCGGCTCTTGATGACGATGCGACCACCCGAGAGCAGCGGGTGCGCATCTTTGTGCTGATGTTGTTGTCAGGGACATTCTCCCCTGATAAGGGTAGTAGGGCATTGCTTTACTACCTTCCTGCTGTCCGTGATCTTCACCGGATCGGGACTTATGACTGGGCCAGCTTGGCCTATGATGACTTCGTTCGTGCGCTGAGGGACTCATGCCGACACCGGTCCTTTGGGACGAACGTTGCTTTGTCTGCCTTTTGGAAGGTCGTAGAGGTAAACATTTATTCCCTATAAAGTTTAGCTCTGCATATTAGTTAGCATTTGCTCACACTTCTAACTCCTTGTAGATTTGGTTCTACGAGTATTTTCCTTCCGTTGCGCCGGCAAGACCGTCGCCGCGGGGATTTCCAGTAAGCGCCTCTTGGGGCGGTCACCATGTGGACATGTCCACTATACATATCCGGAACCGGATCATCTCGGTACGACTTTCATTGTTTATCTTGCATTTTTCGCGGTGCTTAGATATATTCTTGCCTGATCGATGCTTTTTATAGGGATTTGAGGTGATATACCGGCCGTGGGGCGGTTGGACAGTCCCTGGATTAGCCGCACAGTACTCTACTGAGCGTCGCTATTTTCTGGGGACTTATGGAGCGGTCGCGTACTTAGGAGAGAGGGTCGCCAGACAACATTCTTCTGATGTCTTCATCGTTCCTGTTGCTCCACCACGTCATATGTTCGACGAGGCGCGGTTGTCGAGCATGCCTGAGGGAGCTGGTACCCCTTGGCGGTCCCATGTGATCCTCGGGCGGTGTTATGCTGAGGAGCTACTACCTTTGTTAGCTCCAGCCCCCGTACCGGCTGAGGATGTGAGGGTAAGATTTTCTTGGCTTTACTTTCCACTAAGTAGCCCCCAAGTAATGTTTTACTAACCTTTTTGTCTTATCAGGACGGTGCTACTGAGTTCGTGCCACCCCGTATGTCCATCCACTACCAGGGGATGTACGGGCCGATCGAGGAGATGATTTCTCCAGCTCCCGAGGGCGAGCGCTTCGTAGAGCGGTCGATTCCTCGCCACCAGACTAGGGTAAGCCTAGTTTTTTCGGAATTTTTGTGTTCATGTATCATGTATATTTACTGACTTATTTTTCCAACAGTTTTCACGCGAGGTGGTTTCGGCGATGGCACGATGCATAGATGCCTTCCGGAGCCAGCTCGTCCGGATGAGGAATGCGGCCACTTGCCGTCGGGATGACGTCATCCGAGAGGTAGCCTTTCTTTACTCATTATTTTTGCATTGCTTCTTTAATTTTACTTTGTTTCTGATTTAATTCTTTTTGCAGGGCCAGCCTATTGCTTCTCACACCCGCGCGAGACCTGAGGGGTGGGGGGGATCCGGCGAGGTCTAGCTCGAGACGTCGTCGCACTTCGTCAGGGGGTAGAGGTGGTCGCTCTGAGACTGCTCGAGATGACGTTGCTGAGAGCTCGGGATCTTCTTCTGAGGGTGCTCATGCTGCACCGGTAGGAGAGGCTACCTCGGCTTTCAGAGGTGGTGGGATGTACGAGATAGGCTCGTCATCGCAGCAGCCTCCGCGGCCTCATCCTCAGGTTGATCCTGGCTGGAGTGGTCCTATATTGAGTTTTCCTCCTCCTACGGAGACTGGAGCTGGAGCTGGTGGAGAGGTGACTCCTCGTACGGCGCAATTTTATGATATGATGGGCCTACGTCCCCCAGCACCGTAGTTTGTTCCTGTGTATATTTTATTTTGACTTTTTTTATAGAACTTTGCCTTAGACTCATTATTTATAGACACATTTTGTATATTTATGTTATTATGAATTTATTTACTGTTATGTGTATGTTAGTGTGTGCAAGAACAAGTGTGACAACAATTTTGCGCAAAAATTCCGTCATTTTTATTATTAATGGAGGGTATCTGACTCTCTCCCCCAAAAAGAAAAAATAAAAAAGGAAAAAACTGAATGAAAGTGTCGGGTGTTTGGAATTTAAAATAAAGTCCAAAAGGAATAATATAAATTAAAAATAATATCTATATTTAATTAATTAAGAAAAAGGATAAAAAAGATGTTTAGGAAAATTAAACGGAGCCATAAAGTCATTAACCGACTCGAGTCTAATATTAAAAACGCAAGTTGAGCACGCGCGGCTGGTCTGGCAACTTGGCACCAGCTGGCGCCACACTATGGCGCGTGGCGCCAGGCGCTACACTTAGCGTGTGGCGCCAAGCGCTGGCGATTGGCGCCAATCACGGGATTTTGACGCCAATTGACGCTGACTCCGTGTTTCATTCTAATTAAAATTCTTCGTGATTTTTGTATAAATATCCCCCTGCCCAGTCGATTCTTCTCATAATTCCAGCGAATAAATAATTCTCTTCTTTAGAAAAACAATAATCATGTCTTTAGTCACCAAGACCTTCACCCAATATACTCATGAATGGTGTCGATCTCTTAATGCGAGGGAGAGAAAAGAATTAGATTTATTTCACCTGGGGGGAATTTATGGCATCAAAGGGGTAGATCTTGACCTAGACTTCATACATACCGCTTTAGTATTTTGGAATGTTGATACTCATTGTTTCAGAATAGGGTATGATGAGATTAGCCCTTTGCCGGAGGAATTTGGTGCTATCTTAGGCTTCCCTGCAATAGACCTTATAGCAATCCCTAGAGTAGACGCATACTATTATAAGGATTTTGAGCGCTTCTTTAATTTAAAGGAAAGGGATTTATCAAAAATAGTGGATGCAACATAGTTAATTTGAAAGAATTTGCACGCCATTATTTTGATAAACTTCTTTCTGAATCTTTTCATATATATAGAAGAAGGGTGTTCCTATTTTGCATGCTTAACCAATTTTTTCTTAGTAGTGGTAAAAATAATGAGGGTCAATCAATTATAACCACTGTTTTAGAACAAATTGAATCAGGGAGGAATCCAATGCCATTGATAGTTGGAGAGACTATGATTAGTCTAGATGAATTGAAAAGGGACCCAAAAGTGCCTCTTCGCGACTCTCCAATTTTATTACAGGTAGAAAAATAATATTTTTAATTACAGAAATCAAAAAATATATTTTTGTATTGTAATAATAATTTATTTGCCTTGCAATTTTTTACAGATGTGGCTAATGGAGAGGCTAGGATTAATTAGCCTTCCGGACGATATTGAGAAATATACTCCCAATTGCTTCGTGAGAAGGAAGAAACACATTCCTAAAATTGGGCGCCATGGGTGGAGAAAAGTCTTCGAATCACGTGATTTTGCTATCAAGTGGGTCGTCCCATGGTGGAAAATAGAAAGGATGGTTGGTGTTAACAAGCAACCTTTCTGTCGTCTTCCAAGCTTGTCTCGTGTAACTTATTATTACCTTGAGCCAACTTATGAAGAAGATAACTCCTCGCTCATTCAAACGGTCCTACAAAGCGAAAGCTTCGACCCCTCGAAGCTAATTACTCCAGCAGAAGGATCACTACATGGATGGCGCAAGACTATCAAAGTGACTACTCCAAGCGGAAGGAAGATATCAATCACGACAGGACAGGGACCGATGTTTGAGGAGTCATCTGAGTCAGAGTCTGAGTCAGAGTCTTTCCCTTTAGAGTTTTCTAAGTTTGTAGTAGTAACACCTCCCCCTCCTATTTTTCTCCTAGGATAGTTAGTGATCCAGTCCCTGAGGACATATCGCTCTTTGATGTAATGATCTCAGAGTATAATAATATTTCTCATTCTCCTTACTTCTTGTGTTCTTCCCTAACCCAAGATGACGAGCATTGCTTAGCTAACGATGAAAAAGACAAAGAAATTATTAAAGCAATGGAAACACTCAAAAAGAAAACACCGGTAATTGAAGAAACTGAAACAGTTGATATCTCGGATGATTCAACTCATAAAAGAGAAGTTAAAATCGGATTAACATTGAATAAACAAGAAAGAACCGATTTAATTAACTTACTTAAAGAATTTATCGATGTATTTGCTTGGTCATATGAAGATATGCCAGGCATTAATAGAGAAATAGCTCAACACACTATTACCACTAATTCCAGGAATGAAACCTGTAAAACAAAAGTTGCGTCGAATGAAACCCGACGTAGCACTTAAAATAAAAGAAGAAGTTCAAAAACAAATAACTGCAGGTTTCATCAAGGTATCCAAATACCCCGAATGGGTCGCTAACGTCGTCCCAGTTCCAAAGAAAGACGGAAGGGTAAGGATGTGTGTCGACTATCGAGATCTAAATAAGGCAAGTCCAAAGGACGACTTCCCTTTGCCACACATCGATATTCTGGTAGATAACACGGTAAACCACGCACTTCTCTAGTTCATGGATGGGTACGCAGGTTACAACCAGATTCTCATGGCAGAAGAAGACATGGAGAAAACAACCTTTATAACACCATGGGGCACTTACTGCTACACGGTAATGCCATTCGGGTTGAAAAACGCGGGTGCTACTTACCAACGGGCAGAAACTGCCTTACTCCATGACATGATGCACAAAGAAGTCGAAGTATATGTCGACGACATGATTGTAAAATCAAAAGACCTTCCAGGCCATCAAGTAGCCTTAAGGAAATTTTTCGAAAGGCTAAGAAAGTATAACATGAGGTTGAATCCATCAAAATGTGCTTTTGGAGTCACCTCAGGCAAGCTCTTGGGATACGTCATAAGCTCTAGAGGAATAGAGGTAGATCCAACCAAGATTAAAGCAATCATGTCAATGCCACCGCCCAAGACTGAGAAACAGATTCGAGGATTTATTGGCCGGTTGCAATACATAAGTAGGTTCATATCAAAACTGACGACGATATGTGAACCAATCTTCAAGAAGCTAAAAAAGAATGTACCAGTAATATGGGATGACGAGTGTCAAAAAGCCTTTGAAAAGATCAAAGCCTATCTTGCAAATCCTCCCGTATTAGCGCCAGCACTTCCCGGAATACCTCTTAGGTTATATTTGACGGTTACTAAAGAGACAATGGGAGCTATGCTAGCACAAGAAGTAGAAGGAAAAGAGAGCGCAATCTATTATCTAAGTAAAAAGATGCTCGAATACGAAACACGCTATACACCGCTTGAGAAATTGTGCCTCGCCTTGGTGTGGGCCACAACTAAGTTGAGACATTACATGTTGGTGCATACCGTTTTCGTAGTCTCCCGATTAGATCCACTCAAGTATCTATTCGAGAAATCTACACTCAATGGACGCATATCAAGATGGATAGTCAATCTAGCCCAGTTTGATGTAAGGTTTATGCCACAAAAAGCTATTAAAGGATCCGTGGTGTCAGACTTTCTACCAGATTTTCCAATAGAAGACTCGACGCCAATACAAGACAATGAATTTCCAGATGAAGACTTAATGGTTACCGAAAATGATACTTGGACCTTGTATTTCGACGGAGCCTCAAACCAAAAGGGATGTGGCGTTGGAGTACTACTAGTATCACCTAAAGAGGAGCATGTTCCAATCTCCATAAAGCTTGATCGACGTTACCAACAATGCTGCTGAATATGAAGCATGCGTGGTAGGCCTTGAAACAGCTTTGGCATTGGGAGTAAAGAAATTAAGGATATTCGGGGACTCTTCTTTGATCATCAATCAGATATCTAAAAGGTGGAAAGTAAGGAGCGAAAGCCTAGCCCCTTACCAAACCTATCTGGAAACTCTTACCGATCAGTTAGAGAAGGTAGAATACACATATCTACCTAGAGAAGAAAACCAATTTGCTGATGCCTTGGCAAGATTAGCCTCAATGGTTAGGATTCCCACGGAAATTGAGCAAATGCCTCTAACTATCAAAAAAAGGCACAAACCAGCATATATCCATGCTATAGAAGACGACGACTTAGTCCAAGAAGAAGAAGAAGAAGAAGAAGAAGAACCATGGTACACGGACATACTCAATTATGTCACCAATGGAGAATATCCTCCTCATGCTGACAAAAGAGCAAAACGAGAATTAAGACTTTTTGCTTCTCAATATGTACTCATAGACAACGAGCTGCATAAAAGGGTACCTAAAGGTCGAGCTCTCCTATGCGTAGGAAAGAAGGATGCACAAAGAGCAATGCGAATAATCCACGAAGGAATCTGCGGGGCACATATAAATGGCAAAATGTTAGTCCAGAAAATAATGCGAGAAGGATACTATTGGACTACAATGAATAGGGATTGCCATCAATACGTAAAAAGATGCCCTAAGTTCCAAATTTATGCCAATTTGCAACATGTCCCTCCATCTTTTCTCTGCACCTACACATCGCTATGGCCATTCTCTACACGGGGAATTGACATAATTGGCAAAATCACTCCCCCAGGAACAGGAGGCCACGAATTCATCCTAGTAGCAATTGATTACTTTACAAAGTGGTTCGAAGCGCAATCGTACGCTAAACTCACTGCAAAACATGTAGCACTCTTTATCGAAAGAAATATTATTTGTCGATATGGAGTCCCACATGAAATGATAAGTGACAATGGAACTCACTTTCAAGCCGAATGTGAAGAATTGCTACAAAAATATAGCGTTCAACATCATCATTCTTCCCCTTATAGACCTCAAGCAAACGGAGCAGTTGAGGCAGCTAATAAAAATTTAAAGACTATCATCGAGAAAATGACGGAAAATTATAAGGATTGGCCTGACAAGCTTCACTTCGCATTGTGGGGTTATCGCACGTCAATCCGTACATCAACAGGAAATACGCCATTTTCCTTGGTATATGGAATGGATGCTGTACAACCTGTCAAATTAGAAATACCATCTCTACGCATTGCGCTAGAGAGTAAACTCGATGAAGTTGAATAGACTAGGGAAAGATGTGAAGAATTGATTCTACTCGACGAAAAACGACTAGAAGCTCTACATCACACTCAGTGTTACCAAACTCGTATGGCTAGGCATTTTAATAAAAAGGTCAAGACAAGAAATATCAAAGTAGGAGATTTGGTATTAAAAGCACTAAGGAAAATTTTTTTAGACCCAAGGGGAAAATTTAGACCTAACTGATCTAGACCCTACATTGTCAAGACAATCCTATCAGGAGGTGCAGCAAAACTAACTGATATGGATGGCAATGAATTCTCAAACATGACCAATCTTGACCAACTTAAGAAATACTACCCATAATTACTTGAGTAGGATACTCAAGAGAGCTACGTTCGGCCTGATTCCTTAAGAAAGGATACGTAGGGAACCCTTTACGGGTGGGACCACTATATTTTTCGACATCTCTGCATTCCAGAATTGATTAAAAATTCAACAGAAAATCGGCGAATTATTGGCGTCGAAGAGAAGAACCTGGTGCCAGCCAGAAGTCATCAGCGCCAGCCGATGGAATTGGCGCCTGGCGCAAGACTTCAATGGCAGGCGCCAAATGCCAATGGCTGGCGCCAATCTGGAAATAAACTCTGGACGAATTTCGGTGTTTTGAGGAAAATTTTCGACTTCCGTACTCGAAGAATTTCTGGAAAATTAATTTTTTGATTTTCATTGCTTTAATAAAATAAATTTAAAGTAAATAATTTAATTGAAAGCTGAAATTTCATAAAATTACATTATTGATGGAATTTAAATAAAGCTGAAATAAATTAACTTTAAATAAAAATAACAATCTAAGTCTAATAAATCTAAAGCTAAGCAATGCTCTTAATCTTTCTTTTCCTTTCTAGCTCTTTTTCAATTCTTGTCTGCTTCCTCCTCTTCATCCATAACTGTAGCTAGTAGACATCCTTTAGAGGACCTACATTCAATTTTGGAGTAGATGGTCTCCCCTTCAGCTAACACTCCATGCTTCTTTTCAACCCAGGCCTTTTTATCTGTGGTGTTAGCTTTCCTTTTCCCTTTTTCTTTGGTAGCACCTTTCTTCCAAGGCATTGCAGGTGTTTTGAATTCAATTCTTGCACCTAGTCGTTCCTTGGCAGGAATCACCCTGTCACCTAGACGATTCTTCACATCGGTTCTACCCTGATCAGTCGAAGATTTCTTCAGCAACCACTTCTTTACATCATTGGGCAAAGAAGGAGGGACCTTTTGGGTAATCACTTCCCATAAAGGTCTAGCACCCTAGTAAGCATCAAATATGTCTGCTTCTTGAGAAATAGGGTACTCAAAGGGAGGACGAAGATCTCCGGAAGGAATATTCTGAAGCAAGCCATATTGTCTTTTTACCCTGCAGTCTTTTCTCGCCCAAACAGTAATCCCATGATGTTAAAGTCAAAGCATGGGGGTGCTTTTTCCTTATGGAAGGGAGTTGGGATTTCATCAGTGAAGTAGCAATCCAAGAAAATCTCGAATCCCGGTTGTCTTATGCCGTTTACAACAAATGGCTTGGGAAATTCATGGCATGGATAGTCCTCTCCTTCTTTTATAAACTGACCTTTAAGCGTAAGAGGGTACTGATCCATTGGAATTGCTTTCTTTTGAATGCGAGTGTCCCTACGTGCTTTCAACTTTTCCTGGGCTCGCTTGAGATCTTTCCGAGTCGGTTCAAAACCAAATCTGAAAGTATCTAACTTAGGGAGGCCAGGTGACTCCAGTGGTTTTGCCATTCCTTTCTTCTTTCCTAAAGTCATCCCAGGAAAGTGTCCTTGTTTTTTTCAGCATGGCGTTGACAATCATGCTTGAATGGGGGTCATGGCAAAGAGGGTCCCTTCATCGTCCTGGATTAAGGAGACTTCTTCGTTAAAGCCCCATAGGTCTTCGTCATCTTCATCGTGCTTTACGTTAATGATTGGATTCTCTATGGATTTGATTCTCATAGGCGAAGCATCGATGGTGATTGGAATTCCTCCAACTATAGCTTTCACTTGTTGGTGGAGAGATGAAGGGACGGCTTTTAGGTCATGAAGCCAAGGGCGTCCCAACAATAAGTTGAATGAAGCTTTGATGTCCACTACTTGGAAAGTAGTAGCATGTTCTATTGCTCCTGTCGTTACATATAGGGTAATCTTACCAAGAGCTTGACGACGAGTATTATCGTAGGCTCTTATTCCTTGTGTGGACGGAGTTAAGTCTTCATCCCTTATGCCGAGCATCCTCGCAGTTCTAAGTGGACAGACATTGATAGCCGATCCATTGTCTACAAGAGTCATAGGAAACATTCATCCTTTTGCAGACTACCGTGAGGTTTAATGCCTTGTAATGTTTGTCACCTTCTGGGGGTAAATCTTTGTCAGAAAAGGTGATCAAATTAATCGGATTAGGAAGGTCACTTGTGAGGAAGTTGGCTAGTCCCTCAGGAGTAGTGTTAGAATCTATCCCGATTTTATCCAAGGCATTCATTACAGCCAACCTATGCTCTCGAGATGTTGCCAGAAGTTTCCACACATTCATCTCAACTTTTGTCTTCTTAAACTGTTTAACAATGTCATTGTCTTCGATGATAGGTATGGGAACTTGATGTATGGTGGGCATAGGTTGTGTTGGAACGGGAGGTTGCATTCTACCAGATCTTGTGAGGACATCTATCGATAAATCTTCTTCAGCCCGAATGTCATCTGTGGTGTATGACACAGAAGGTGAAGGTCCTACTATGTCCTTTAGATAGACATCTTCTTCATCACTGTCCCAAACTCCATTAATGGTTGTATCCACCTCTTGTTGAACTTGGACTAGTTTCTTTTCATCAATCATTTTCTGTACCAAATCCTTGAATTTGAAACAGTTTTCTATAGTGTGACCCCCTGATTGATGATACTGACAGTAATACCTATCTGTCCTTTTTAATGACTCGAATGGTCTCGGTTCGAGAGGTTTGACCTCGCCACTCTCGGAGAGCATTTTGAACATTCGCGCATATGGGACCCCAATTGGAGTGTAAATTCTATTGCTCTTCTTGGGTTTTTCAGTGACTTGTAAGGGAAAGCGCTTTGCCTCATAAGTCGTTCTCACTGGTGTGAATTCTCTTTTAGGTTCTTCTTTTGGAAGTGGAAGCTCATCATATTTCTTATGGAGTTCGTTCATAACTTTGAGAGCTTCACGTAGTAGTTGCAATGCCTCCTTCATAGAGAGTGTGAGCAATTGTATATCATCTTTATTCGCCAGTTCTGGAAGGTTATCCTTGACATCGAAAAAGATCTCCTCTTCTTTTTTTCTTCAACAGGTCTAATGAGAGAGGAGGGGTCAACCTCGTTTTCCTCATCGGAGATAGCCAGGGTATGAGCTAGAGGTGCATTGTCGATGCTTGGCTTCTTACTGGCAGGGGGCAACGACAGTTTGTTATTATCGATTAGGTCTTGGATAGCTTCCTTAAGCTTACAACAGATTTCAGTGGAATGGCCCCTACCTTGGTGATACTTACAGTGTGCATTGGGGCTCTAGTTAACCGACCTCTTCTCAACTGGTGGGTCCCCAAATGGTTCAATGGGAGTTATAAGAACTTTTGCATTTAATCGATCAAATGCGGTGTCATAACTCATGCCAATAGGAGTGAAGTTCCTCCTAAATGGTTTCTTCTGTCCTTGGTTGTTCATGGCGAGAACTTCTCCTAAATTAAAGGTGCTAACATTATTTGAGTGGGCGGTTTTGGAAGAAGAAGGATTGTCGTTCTTCTTTCCTTTCCAGCCACTGTTGGAGTTATTGTTGGCAGCTTTTGACTTAGCCAAGTCATCTTCAATATTGATCCCAATGTCATAAACGGCCTTGAAGGTATGGAGATTATTTTGATATTTAAGATGCTTGGAATATTTTTCTTGGAGATTCTTGATGAACAGTCTCACAGACTCTTTTTCATTTGGCACCTCAATCATCTTAGCTGAGGTTTCTCTCCACTTGTTAAAGAAAGAGGTGAAGCCTTCATTCTCTTTCTGTTTGAGGATTTCAAGTTCTCTATGGTCAGTCTCGACTTGAATGTTGCACTTGTACCTATCAACGAAAGCCTTTGCTATAGACTCCCAGGTAGAGGTCTTTTCTTTCTCGTGAGAAAAGAACCATTGTTGGCAAACGGTCTCGAGAGATAGTGAGAACAGAGAAGGGAAGACCTTCTTATCGATACCCTTGATACTCATTATTGTCTCAAATGCTCTTAAATGGAAGTAAGGGTTGTCAATTGCTCTGAATTTTGGGATGTCGTTGGCGTTGAACTTCTGCGGAAGAAGATCCTTGTCCACCGAGACCCCTTGTGATGTAAGCTCTTGAAACTTGTAGTCGCTAGACAACTTGCTTAGGCTCTCTTGCATGAGGTCCATTTGTTGTTGCTTCACGGGATCGTCGATCCTAAGTGCAAGAAGCTTTAGTGTCTCAGCCACAGTAGCCAGTTGGTTCTTAAGATCATTGACTTCTTCTTGTGTTGCCATTATAACCTTAGCTTTCCTCTTGCGAGCTATGGGTTTGTCAAAAAGTTGGACTTGTACGAAGAGGTTGTCTTTGATTAATCGTCCTTCTTTTCTTGACCACGCGCTGTAAATTAAACCATTTTGCGTTTTAATTACTTAGCTCGAATCATCTTGACTTTATGGTTTATTTTAAGGAAAAAAGAAAAAGGAAAAGGGTGCATATTTTTGGCAAAAATAATGTACATATTTTTAGGGAATTAAGTATTATTATTTTTTATTGGAGGATTAATATCCGACTTACCCCCCTAAAAAAATGACGGAAAAACGCGCACACAAGACTCTCTTAATCATGGTCAAAGTATGTGTGTTGGTGTGTGCGTTGAGTGTAAGTGACATGCTTGGACTCTTTTGTAAGACCATGGGACGAACTTAGTGCCTAAACTTGATCATTAATTCAATTAAATATTATTGACAGCAGAATTAACCGAATTAAATGGAAGACTGATTAATTAGACTCTAGATGATGACTCGACCAATAATCTGAACTGTCGGCCAAGCGACAGGACTGGCGTCACACATTGGAGCTTGGCGCCAGACAACATAGCTGTCGTCAGGCGCTACACTCCATAGTGTGGCGCTACAGCTCAGACCTTGGCGCCAATATTGGAGCTTCGGTCTGGGACTGTTTTCGGTGTTATTAGTCAACTGGGGTATGCCTAAAGTCGTACTAGGTCAATTTCGATTAAAATATTAGACTTTATTGACTCAAAATAATTAATTAATTAGGCAAAGTTCTTTAATTCATTAATTTATTTAGTCTCAACACAAGTCAACAAACGGTTAAGAGAAACATAGAATATATATGCACAACAAATAATGCAAAATTAGTCAAGTAGGCACAAAATGATGCAATGCGTTCGCAACCTAACCATGGCTCTAGTTCTCTAAAGTTCGGGATATAGTTTAGTCAAAGAGGGTCCATTGTTAATTGTCCGGATGCACCGCGCGGAAGCCTAACCGTGAAGGGTTGGCGCGAGTGGATGGGACACCGCGAGCTTTAGAAAAAATTCGCTTCCATGGTTTGGTGAATTCAACATCTCGGATGTACCCTTTGTTGCACGGAGCGTTCAATCGGGTAGATAGAGCATGAATTCCCAGAAGGTTATGTCCATATGTAGAACACATATGGGTTTCAGAAAAGTGAGAAAAAATTCAATCAGGAAGCAGGATCGAGAAAACAATACGAAAAACCGGTCGAAATTAGAACGCATATTTCTGGCTCGGTATTGGGGGAAATTGGCGCCAGCAATCAGAGACTGGCGCCAGTTTTTAATTGTAGCGCCTGGCGCCAATGCCGGCGTCTGGCGCTACGGCTAAAAGTCGGCGCCAAGCTCTGGCCCCTGACGCTACTTCCCACATGCCTCAGCAGCTTTCTGGGCTCGATAAAATTTTCCAGTTTCGCGCAGTGTTATTTCAGTCCTAGATGTGAAAGATATTTCTCAAATTTCCTACGTGTAAAATCCTATGTTTTTAACTCATTACGGATGGTCTTTCTAATGAGATCTTTTTTATGCATATGACAATAATGTTAATCAAAATTACGCACATGAAATACTTAGAACTTTTCGAGTCTCATCCACTCATTCTAAATCATTGCCGAAACAAATTCAGGAATTAAAATAGAAATCCTCCCCAGCGGAGTCGCCAAAAACTGTAGGGAATAATTTCAAGCTTTAATCCCACTAGCTTGAACCCCACTGTGATCATACACTAAAGTATGGTGGCGTCCAAAAGGGAAGAAGATAGAGCAAAAGAGTCGCCAACAAGTTTTAGGAACTTGTAAACCGTTCACGAGGTGAAGGTTACACCCCTTAACGATCCAAGAGATCGTCAACTCCATAAGGTCATGAACCAAATAAGGGTTCGGGGATGATGGTACAAATCCAACCTAAAAGAGATTGAACCTGCCCTAATAATAGGCCTCTACTTTATTCTGATCGTATTCATGTGCGCTTTCTGATTAACATACAATCAATAGGATTAACCCTAAACCTGTTTATCTATGTTGGTTGAATATTAATGCACAAATAAATCTATTATTGGCGATCACTTGAATTATAATCAAATTAAACCTAACAAGATTATTAAATATCTTATTAAGCGTGATTACAAGTACAAAATTCCCTTTAAACATGCAATAAAAGGCGTGATCAAGCAATAAACAATATAAGCATCAAGCAACATAATAATAATCATAATAATAATCATAATCATGTTTATGTTAATATTAAAGCATAATAATAATAGCAAGATCCTAGGCATGATACTAACAAGATTAATAACAAACCCTAGCATGTCACTAGACAATAAAAATCAAATCTTTAACCCTAACATGATACTAACAATCATAAATATTAGGAAGAACATAGGAAGCATCGCAGGAATCATACTTAATATTAAAAATACCCTAGACATGATACTAGGAATATCATAATAACAATTTAAACATGATTTCTACATCATAATATCAATCAAAACCAATAAATTACTTACTTTGATGCCTCGTACCTCTTTCTAATTACAAAATACACACGTTAGTAACTTCAAGGAAAATAATAATCAAAACAATTAAATTAAATAATTGAAAGAGAGATTTGGGACCAAACCCTCAGAAATTAAACCTTTCACGTCTAGAGCGAAGGCAACTTCGAATATGGCTAGGTGTTTCTAGTTCTTGCGAATGCGGAATTTTGTATGAAAAGCAAAGTAAGAAAGAAGAAAGAGATGAATGATTTAGAGATTGCTAAGGAATTAATGATTGTAGATGAGAAC
Organism: Chenopodium album; assembly: GCF_948465745.1. NCBI lineage: Eukaryota > Viridiplantae > Streptophyta > Magnoliopsida > Caryophyllales > Amaranthaceae > Chenopodium > Chenopodium album. The sequence goes on from NC_137835.1 coordinate 66,319,808, forward strand.
TTGTGAATGATGAGAGTTGGTGAATGATTAGAGAGAATAGATGAATGAAGATAATTGGTGAATGAATGAATGTAGATGATCCATGAAAACGGAGTTTTTAATACGATATTTATAGAGAAAATCAGCCAAAAAGATAAATTAGACAAAACAGAGTCTGACGCTCAGAAAATAGAGCTGGCGCCAACCCTGGCTAGCTGGCGTCAGGCACCAACACCAGCGCCAGGCGCCAGACCTGGTTCCAGGCGCCAAGGCCTGGGGTTAGGCGCCAAGCCTGATTCCAACGCGTTTTTCGAAAATCTGATAAGTTTTCCGTAGTAGAGGATAAAATAATATAATTTCCTCAAAAATGCTATTTGATTTTGATTAAAACTCTGAAAAGTCAACAAAAGTCAATTTATCAATGCTAATTGAATTAGGAATGAAAAGAACCTTCTAGAAGAATCTAGAAGACTAAAACCATTCCTAATTGCATTAGGAATGATAAATCATATTAGGCCCTCCCCTAGATCATTGGGCCGTACATAAAGCTCAAACCGGGGCCAGTTTAGTAAATTGACCATAACTTCCTCAATATTCATCGGAATTGGGCTTATAATATATCGTTGGAAAGGTCTTTGCAAGCCCCATCCAACTACACTACTATTGGACCCATATCATGGACCAACCAAACTGGAATGGCTGTTTTCTTAAAATAAAGTTTTCAAAAAAACAGAAAGAAGAGAAAAGAAATTAAAACTTTCCGCAACACTAGACTTTTCACACTTTCGTTTCATTCGATTATGATTCGACGTGAAAGGTACTCATCACTGGGTTTGGTTTTGGGGAGACACAAATGGGTGTCTACAGGTACTCACAGGTTTAAAGAAAGAATTATTGGGTTGTTACATAATTATTTTGAAATCGATAAGTATATTGGTACAAATTCGTACAGAATAAACCAATACACATCATGGCAATTTTGTAAATAATTTAAACTTTTTATGAGATACTCGGTATAGTAGTAAAGATATCATTAAGTGAATAAATAATGCCATTATTAGGTAGTGTATTTTTTTTTTTGACATCGGAAAAAGCATTATTAGGTAGTGTAATGGTATTATAATACCTTATGATGGTATAAATGTGTCATTATATAACAAATAGAGCTTTATATAGACGTACTTGATAAATTTCAATGATACTAATGGTACACAAAATATACCATTAAGAATCAAATGATACTATATTATGTTTCCAATGGTACACAAAAATATAGGGAAATTTGTCAACAATAATACCACCTTTGCGCAGCTTCCAATAATGGAACCACCTTTGAATTATCTTAAATTCTCAATATACAACCTTTGATCCAAATCTTCTATAGTGGAACGTAATCTATTAGTAATGTGTATAATATTTATATGTGACATGTGTCACAATGGCAGTGGTCAATTTTCTAACAATTTTGATTTTTCTAAAAAAAAAAACCTTATTAAAAAAACAAGAAAATTTGACAAGAATAATTCCACTTTTGCTCAAAACAATTCTAACTTCAAGTAATTTGAAAACAATCCCACCTTTGATATACATCTGCTCAAAACGGTACTATTTACCTCCAACCTATTTAATAGGTTTTTTTTTATTATTATTTTTCCTTTTATGAGATGTATGTTCCCACCCCCTTTCATGACATCCATTATCACGACCACCACCACTCCATCTCACCTGACTTCGATACCCCACCTGACTTCGATACCCCACCTGACTAACGACCACCATGACCTCACCCTTTGACACTCGGTCTTTTCTCGTGCCCCTTTTCCTTCATTCACTACTCTCTCTTTTATAAAAATCTTATATTTTATAAACTCTAGAAAATTACTCATCAAAATTAAATTTTGATTAAGACCCATTTCAATTGTGGGTGAGATTCGATTTGGGTTTCATTTTTTTTTTTTTTGAAAAAAACTAAATTTTATTTTGGCTGGCAAAAATAAGGGTGATTTAAAAAAGAGATACAATTAGGGTAAGTTAAAAAAAAGGGCTTAGATTATTAGTTAAAACTATATTAGAAGATCACATTAATAATACGATTATTTCACCAAATGCCACTGAGTACTTACAAAATTCACCAAATGCCATGAAGGTTTTCAAAATTAACTAAATGCCATCGAGTTTTTAAAAAACTCACCAAATGCCATTAATGACTAACGGCTATTAACTCCGTTAGTCATTAAGATTAAAACTTGACATGTGTCATAATATGATTAGTTCATTTTAATTATTTATTTTAATTAATAAAAATAATATTTTTTTTCTTCATTTTCGTGGCAAAAATTGCTCGGGTATAGTTTTGGGGGTCATTTTGAAACTTTATGGGAACAAATTAAGCTCGGAGTTGACAAAAAATAACGTAAATGTTCCGTTTTGAGTGTTGAAAAATATTTCGATTAGTGTGTCGTTATTTTTTAACCATCAAAATTGATCGGGTAAGGTTTTGTGGCTCATTTTGACCCTTTATGGATACAAATTAAGCTCAGAATTGACAAAAAATAACGTAAATACTTCGTTTTGTGTGTTGAAAAATATTTTGATTAGCGTGTCGTTATTTTTTAACCATCAAAATTGATCGGGTAAGGTTTTGGGGGTCATTTTGATCTTTTATGAGAACCAATTAAGCTCGGAATTGACTAAAAAATAACATATATGCCCCGTTTTGTATGTCGATATCGTAATTTTTTTACAGAAAAAAATGCGAAACGGGGTAATTACGTTTTTTTTTTCCAATTTCGAGTTTAATTTGTATTCATAAAGGGTCAAAATGACCCCCAAAACCTTACCGGAACAATATTCGTCACGAAAATTGAAAAAAAGTATTATTTTTATTCATTAAAATAAATAATTATTGTGTATTAATTTTAAAAAGTATGGCATTTATTGAAATAATTTTCCAAAGTAATGGCATTTGGTGAAATAAGAATTGGATTAACGCAAAACTAACGTCTATATGCTATTGGTGGCACAAGGTGTCATTGTATTGTTTGTCAGTGGCATTTGGTGAATTTTGAAAACTTTGATGACATTTGGTGAATTTTGTAAGTACTCAGTGACATTTGGTGAAATAGCCGTTAATAATAATAATTATTATAAATGATAGTAATGATGATTATTGTTTTTCCAATTCAAGTAACTTGTATTGTCCATTTGTTGTTGAATTGCAAAATGCGGTTGGTGGTTGAATTAGTCTGATTGATCGAGTTGCGAGGGGTATGGGTGTTGCGCGGGGTGTAGTGGTATGGCCAATGGTCGTGGCTGGGAGTTGATGGTGTGATGGGCCGCGGTGGTCGTGGCTAGGAGCAGAGGGTGGTGGTGGTGTGGGATATGGGGGAAGGGGTTGAGGCAGGCTCGCGGTTAGGCTAGTTCATGACTACATGTTGGGGATGCGGTTCTTAACTATGTTTTATTATTATTATTATTATTATTATTATTTTTATTTTTATTATTATTATTATTATTATTATTATTATTATTATTATTATTATTATTATTAAAAACAAAACCTACAAAGCCAATCAAATTACAAGAAATTAGTGGGGAGCCGAGATACAATCTGGGCCCCCACTCCTCTAGCTATAGCGAATCCAATCCTGTTGAAGATGTGAGCAGCTGCACGAGCACCAATATCCCGAGTCTTTTACGAACGCCCGAATCCTCTTCAGCAACGCAACAACATCCTTCTCTAATTCCCCCAAAGAAGAAAAGGAGAAAGGAAGAAACCCATAGCCAATAGCCTTGCAACGCGTGCCATACTTGCCCTGCTTCCGCTGAGCCGTAATAGACACAACATGACCAAGAACGAAGTTAGACAATCCTGTTTGTGTCAATGGAGAAGACCCCGCCAAGTCAACACATACATCAAGGCCTCTGTCCCAGGAATAAAGCAACACATCTGCTGGTCGAAGAGCCCCGTCATTTCCTCCCGTTAACCCAACGTTAACCTCCTTTCTTGCAGAAATCCCAGAGCGAAAACAAATATCAACAAGGGTATCACGAACAACATTGTGCCGATGTTTAATACCCACCATTCTAGCACAGGACACTGCATGATCCCTAAAAATATCCCCGTCGAGAACCCTTAAGCAAGCGGAACACCGTGCCGAAACAGAGAACAATGGAACACCCAATCTATAACAAAGAACAGAACGGTAAGTCTTACCGTTCATAGTCTGACCCAACCCCGATATTGGGACGACTCGCAAATAGGCCGAAGTGTGATCCCTCTGCTGGGACTTCCATAAGGCAACCTGACGCAGAGATAAGGAGAAAATGGATGTTGTAGAAGCAGTAACCTTCGTAAAATATATATCTGCCAATTTCTTCATGAGTTTGGGGGCAGCGATCTCACTAGGGTTACGCATAAGGTCAGTCTCCACGGTTCCATTAAAAAGACATAGAGCATTATCGAAGGCTGGTCCTGAACCTACAATACCAGAATCACGAAGAAGGGTAGCCTGAAGACCGGTAGACTGCAAACGTGACGCAAGGAAAGCATAGTGTCGAACATCACCCGCTGAATAAACACCCAATCCACCATACGAAAAGGGCAAGGTGGCAAGCTGCCATTGCCAATCACCAAAACTAGGCCCCGAAGCAGTCACAATGCGCTCTAAAGATGCCCGAAGATCCACATCAAAAGAAATTTGGGCCTCTTCAAAAAGACGAGGGGGACAAGTGCGTATAACAAATTAGAGTTTGGAAACCTCATTACACGCACGAAGAAGTAACAACTCACATTGGGGATCATCGAGCTTAGCAACAGCATCCATTAGCACAATAGTCTTCGATACTCTCTTCGAAACAAGCTCACCACAGAAAGCGGAGTCCGCACTGACAGGACCACCAAGCAGCTTAACACCATGCACAGGACGAGCAATATTTGGAGGAAAGGCACCTACGAGACGGCTACAAGGGTCCTCCGTGGGCCAAAAAACTCCCGTTTTCTCAACGTTGACATGAAGGCCGAGACGAGGTCCCTCCGCCAAGATCAAATCCATAACCTTACCTATCACCAAGGTGTCACCAATAATAGTGTCGTCATCCAAATACCAAGCTTGTAAACATAAGTCAAAAGAATCCATGATTCGGCACACTAACTGTTTAGGGTAATTTTACCCCGCCACCTGGTCCAATCAGAGGAGGACACTTGTCAGCTCCAGGGTGGCCCAAGGTGGACCTATCCCTGCTTGACACGTGTCACTCCAGAAACCTGGGAAGAATGGCGGCCTTCAGGCCCAAATCCCGAGAAAACCGCAATGCAGCGCAGCCCACCAATGATTAGGGCTCAGTGACCTAATTAGGGGCACAAATCCCGAGGACCCTATAAATAGGGAGATTCCCCTCTTTTGGAGGGCACGTTTTACCATTTATTACAAATTGTCCGTGTGATAGAGACATCAGAGCTTGGAATCCGAGCAAATACTCACTTAAATTTCCGCACCTTCTTTTCTTCTTTCAAGTTACTAACTTGTTCGTCGAAGGCGGAGCACCACCCAACCGGTGTCTCCGTTTGTTTTGCAGGTACAGGCCGCATCGAATCAGTTTTCGTGTTGTAACTCTCCCGAGGGACAAAAACACCCAAAACATTTGGCGCCGTCTGTGGGGAGAGTACCTCGAAGATGGTTCAAGAGTCTGTACCACCTCCTAACCGTCTGGGTGATGACCTAGAAGTTTTACAGACCAAGTGGATGAAGATCCTCAGGTCGAAACCTATACAGCCGATGATGGCTCTCTTATAACCAAGCGCCTCCGGTGCAAATCGACCCCCCTGGACAGCCGGAAGGGGAAACCAATACGGCAGTTGGATCAGCACCCGTCACCCGAGACGAACTCATGAGATTCATGACAAGTTTCAAGGGTGAAATTAAAGAGATGATCAGTAAGAGCCAGGCTGGCCCAAGTAGGGGTCAGACGGCCAAGAAGACTCTCCTGGAAAAGGGGAAGTCAGTCAGAGATCGGCAGCCCACTCCTCATCCAAAGGAGAAGGCAGCCGGGACCATTGACTGGTCCAAAATTCTTCTTCCTAAGAGGAATACCAACAATACCCGCATGACTCAACAGCCGGTGGGAAGTAAAAAATCAACTCTTGATGCCCAGGAAATCATCAACCGGAAGAGAAATCAACAGTTGTCTGAGTCGGCTTCCACGTCGAACTTTCCTGACAGCTTCAACAACACCTCTGCAGGGAATGAACTTTCCCTGCATGATAGCCAGACTGGTGGCAATACCGTCCATTCTGGCCCTCAGATGATTGGAACTGTACCGTATGTACCTACTTAAGTCTACGGTCAGTATCCCCCTCACTTCATGCAGTCTGTAATCCCCCGTATTTTTAAATATTTTATAAATGAAAATTTATTTTATTTATAATATTTATTTGTTATTTTTCATAATTTAATTTCAAAAGTTTCAAATTATTAATCTGGGTCGAAAATTATTTGAACAAATTATTTTATGCACCTTTATTCTACAATTTATGTCCAATCACACAAGCCTAACCCATTTGTTTACTTAATCGACCCATTATTTTTATGAGGCCCAATCTTTCTTTTTACCCAACAATAATTCTCTCCTATAAATACCCCATGAATCTCCAAAAATTTCCCACATAAAAAGGTTAGTCTTATTTTCATCCTCCTTTGTTTCATTATTTTGCTTAATGTTAATTTAATTGTTTTGGGTTTTGATTTTAATATAAAGATTATATTTTTAGTATCAAATTATATTTTAATGGTATAAAGATTATAAATTTCAGATTATATTTATGTTATAAATTTCATATTTTATGAATTATAAACCTAGGGTTTCAATTTATTGAAAATCATGATTTTAGGGTTTTTATGAACAATTGATTTAGGACTTTTATAGTAATAATGTTTTGAAATTTTGGTGATTATAACTACTGATTAGTTTAACTTAATTCCGGGTTATTTTGAACACATAGATTTGTGTTTTAATTTTTAGATTTTCGTTCGTTAATGTTAATCCCGTTTTAATCCCGATCAGATTCTGAACTCATCCGACTTTGATGAAAAAGTAGTGTTTTCCATGTGAAAACAACGTTTTAAGAAAGACTCACTACCTTTGGTAGTGAGCACCACCCTCTGGTGGCCAAATTCAGCCTCTAATAAATATGATTTTCGGGCAGTTTTTTATTTTAACGAAGTTTTTTTATACTTAAAATATTATCCTTGGGTTTGATTAATAAAATTAATTATGTTTAAAGTTAATTAAGAATAAATATATGTTTTATTGAAGTTTTAAGTGTTGGAAATAGTTTCTAAGTACTACTTTTGATGTTTTATAAAGAGGGTTTAATCACCCATTAAAAAGGGAGATTATTAGGGGTTTTAAAATAATTTTCAGATTTTTATTAGAATTTTAACTTGCTGTAATTTCATGTATAAGAGTGTATTTTAAGGAATTTATGAAGAAAATTTAAAGAACTATATATAAGCCTTTAATTTTAACTAAAGGGAAGGTTTTAAAGTGTTGTTTGATTTGGATTTTGAAGGTTTTAAAGTAAGTTAGTATTGCTGTAAATTTGATTGATTGGGTATTGATTGAGATGTTATTATTTGGCTTAGGAGAGGAGTTTATTGAAGGTGATTTCTAGTTAGTAAAGTGGCATACCAATTCGTTTGCTCAAGGTACGTACAAGTTACGAAACCTTTGTTTTAGGTGCATGTTTAAGGACGACGGATCGAGAACTTAGTATCATGTATAGGGATGACTAAGTTAAATTGTTTGGTTATACATTGTGAATTTCGTATGATGTGCACTATTTTATATTGCAAGTATTATTTGTGCTCTAATTATGCAAGGTGCGCTTAGAGGCAAAGGTATATGATTGGTGTAATGATTAATTTATTACTCATTCATGATTATGCAAGCAGGATGAGTAAAGGAAGAATTTAAGTCTTCTAAGACAAGGTTAAGGTTTTGGGGTGCCTTATGCACTCAAGGTGTTTATACACCGAGGTAGTAAAGGAATAAATAATAAATGTTGCTTGCCACTAATAAATCAAGAATTGAAATTGAAAAGTTGTTTTACTTGATTGCATTGATATTGGATTGATTGTATTGTTATGCATATGAGTCATCACCAAGTCTAAACTTGTAAATCACGCAAAGTGCAAGATGGATGAGTGTAGGCGTCGCTCGAAGTGCGCCTACGTTAAAAGCATGTTGTGAATATGCTTGGAACTCATAGGAAGTGGGAATTGACATTACGATTAGGGACAAATAAAGTAGGGAGCCGCCAACAAGTTTTTAAGGAACTTGTAAACCGTTCACGGATCATAAAAAGGCAACCACGATAAGGGACAACGATAGGCGACAACGATTGACCCGTGAAGGTTACACCCCATTCATAATCCATGAGATTACTAACTCCATATGGTTCGGAACCACGAAAGGAGGATCGGGGATGATGGTACGAAGTGAGTCATGGAGTCACTTTCGCCCGTATTGGCCTCTACTCGATTCTTATATTGAAAAGCATTCCTGTGATCTCAAAGGCATACAAACAATAATTCAATTCGCTCCAAACTATTATTTAACTAAATTGGTTTAATATTAATGCACACATAATTCTAAAATATTGGTGATCACTTCAATTAATGATAAGATTAAGAGGATCCTAAACCGGTTGTCTAAATTATCTTATTAGGCGTGATTTTCAATTACATATTCCCTTTAAACATGCAATATGGTGATCAATAATAGAACAAATATTAATATTAAAACCAATTTAATCACAATTCCAACAACATAAAATCGTTAGAAAAATAATAAAAATAAAAGGAGCATGACTCTTACTTTGATTCTGTTTGTTTGCAACTACAAAATAATAAACGAGTTAGTAACTTCAAGGAAATAATAAAACAATAATTAAATTAAATTAAATGAAATAAAGTTGATTTTGGGGCCAAACCCTCAAACAATGCTACCTTTCACGCCTTGGCTTAAGGACAGAACCTCGAGTAAAATATGGACTCCTTTGAGTGCTTGAAGAAGGAATTTTGAAGTTAAAAGGGTAGGCTAGTGTTTAGGTTAATAGCATAGAAGAGAGAAAATATAAATAATAAAATTCTCGGTCCCGTTTATCATAAATGAGGGGGTATTTATAGGGAAAATGTGCTGAGGGAGCACACGGAACCCTAAAATGATAAAAACCCTAAAAAAGTATCCCGTGACACGGTCAGACTGTACCGTGACAAGGGAAGCTCTACTGTCAGACGGTACACTTTCCCGTGACACGATACACTTTTGGAGTGACGCGGGAAATTTTCAGAAAACGGGATGAAAAACGCGTTAAGGGTTTACGCGAAAAGGACACGGAATGTCCCGTGTCACGGCAGACCTCCCGTGTCACGGGAAGTCCCACCGTCAGACGGGAAGGATTCCCGTGACACGGTGGCAGTCTGCCGTGGCGCGGGAAATTCCAGTCCATTTTCCGTCTAAATTCATTTTTAACCCTAATTTCTTTCGGCTTTTTAAGTGTCGATTGATAATTTCGGGCCTTTTCTGGCTTTTATTATTCGGGCTAAAATAAGAAAATAATTAAATAAAAATAAATAAAGGGTTTGGGCCAAAATAAATAATAAAACAATAAAATAAAAAAGGTTTGGGCTAGAATTAATTGATAAGTTTGGGCTGAAATTAAAACTATGCTTTTACCAAACATCAAGACTAATCCATGAACTGTTCAAAATTATGAATTTAATAAAATACGATTTTTTAAGCACTCTCGGGAATAAATACTAAACCCGACCAATAGTGGCGGTGAAAGGTTGTTCATCATCGGGTTTGGTTTTGGGGAGACATTTTTAGGTGTCTACAGAAGCCCCCACTTTGACTGAGTTTGTAGAAACGTCAGTTTCGAAAACGATAGTCAAAGTAGCCGATAGGGACGGAGAATGATTTAAGACGTTCTGCGATCCTAAATCACTCTGTATACGCCGATACCTGCAGAAAAATGTTAGTTTTACAGATAAAAGGAGTAAAGGGATAGAATATGTATCTGACACCAGTGTATCGGTGACAAATGAGTTTGGTATTTTCCTATGCTTGAAGGAATCCACCGGATGACGTTTGTTGAAATGCTTTCCATGCTTGAGGAAAGCCGACTGAAGAGTTTAGTAGCTTTCTAAGCCTGAAGAAAGCTACCGGATAATACTTTCCATGCCTGAGGAAAGTCGAACGAATTTGGTGTCATTCTATGCTTGAAGAATTTCACCAATAATGCCTTCCATGCTTGAGGAAAGCCGACAAAGGAATTTGGTGGTTTTCTATACTTGAAGAAAAATCCACCTGTAGGGAATAGTTTCAAGCCTTTAAAATCCCACTAGCTTGAACCCCACTGTGATCATACACTAAAGTACGGTGGCGTCCAAAAGGGAAGAAGATAGAGCAAAAGAGTCGCCAATAAGTTTTTAAGGAACTTGTAAACCGTTCACGAGGTGAAGGTTACACCCCTTAACGATCCAAGAGATCGTCAACTCCATAAGGTCATGAACCAAAATAGGGTTCGGGGATGATGGTACAAATCCAACCTAAAATAGATTGAACCTGCCCTAATAATAGGCCTCTACTTTATTCTGCTCGTATTCATGTGCGCTTCCTGACTAACATACAATCAATAGGTTAACCCTAAACCTGTTTAATCTATGTTGGTTGAATTTAATGCACAAATAAATCTATTATTGGCGATCACTTGAATTATAATCACAATTAACCCTAACAAGATTATTAATTATCTTATTAAGCGTGGTTGCAAGTACCAAATTCTCTTTAAGCATGCATAAAAGGTGATCAAGCAATAAATATAAAATATTATGCATATCAAGCAACATAATAAATAATCAACATCATTAATAATAATATTAATCATAATCATGTTAAAGCATAGCAAGATCCTAGGCATGATACTAACAAGATTAATAACAAACCCTAGCATGTCACTAAGCATTAAAAATCAAATCTTTAACCCTAACATGATACTAACATGAATAAATATTAGGAAGAGAATAAAAGGCATCATAGAAATCATATTTAATATTAAAATTACCCTAGACATGATACTAGGAATATCATAACAACAATGTAAACATGATGTCTACATCATAATATCAATAAAAATCAATTAAAGTACTTACTTGGATGCCTCGTACCTCTTTCTAATAACAAAATACACACGTTAGTAACTTCAACGAAAATAATAATCAAAACAATTAAATTAAATAATTGAAAGAGAGATTTGGGACCAAACCCTCAGAAATTAAAACCTCTCACGTCTAGGGCGAAGACAACTTCGAATATGGCTAGGTGTATCAAGATCTTGCGAATGCGGAATTTTGTATTAAAAAACAAGAAAGAATATTAAAGAATTAATATCAATGAAAGTTGATGAAAAGAGATGAATGAAAAGGATTATTTGACTGTAGATATATGAATGCTAATTTGATGATGAATCTTGGTGAATGAAAAGAGTTGATTAAAACTTAAGAAATAAAGAGAATTGGTGCATCAAAACGGATTTTTTAACACGATATTTATAGAGAAAATCATCCAAAAAAGATAATTTAACAAAACAGAGTCTGAAGATCGCAGAAACACATTGGCGCCAGCCCTGGCTAGTTGGCGCCAGCACCAGTGGCTAGCGCCAGGCGCCAATGGCTAGCGCCTGGCGCCAATTCTGGTTCCAGGCGCCAAGGCCTGGGGTTGGACGCCAAAGTGGTTTTCCATGCGTTTTTTAAAATCTGATAAATTTCCCGTACTGGAAGATAAAATAATATAATTCCATCGAAAATGCTATTTGATCTTGATTAAAACTCTGAAGAATCCTAATTGAACCAGGAATGATAAAAACCTTCTAGAATGTTCTAGAAGACTAAAACCATTCCTAATTACATTAGGAATGATAAATTATATTAGGCCCTCCCCTAGATCATAGGGCCGTACTTAAAGCTCAAACCGGGCCCAGTTTAGTAAATTGGCCATAACTTCCTCAATATTCATCGGAATTGGGCTTATAATATATCGTTGGAAAGGTCTTTGCAAGCCCCATCCAACTACACCACTATTGGACCCACATCATGGACCAACCAAACTGGATTGGCTGTTTTCTTTAAAATATAGTTTTCAAAAACAGGGAGAAGAGAAAAAGAAATAAAATTTTCCGCAACACTAGACCTTTCCAAACTTTCGTTTAATTCGATTATGATTCGACGTGAAAGGCACTCATCACCGGGTTTGGTTTTGCGGAGACACAAATGGGTGTCTACAGAAGCCCCCACTTTGACTGAGTTTGGAGAAACGCAAGTTTCGAAAACGAAAGTCAAAGTAACGATAGGGACGGATAATGATTCAGAACGTTCTGCAATCCTAAATCAATCTTGTAACGCCGATACCTGCAATACTAGCATTAGTTAAACAAATAAAAGAGTTAAGAAATGCGTATCTTGCACCGTCGAGCACACGTCTCTAAAAGTAACCGATTTGCTGCCGTACTGTTGTTTTGATGACCTCCTGCAAGCTAGAGAACGACATCCCGCTTGAAAACCGCTACGCCTTGTAACTGCTCCCAAATTAGAAGATTGCTTCGCCCGAAACTATCCTCCTCCGTTATGATAATATCCCACGTCTAAGGGAATATCATCGGAAATTATTTCTCTTGAAATAATTCTCATCCGCATTATGATCATCTTCCATGCCTCAGGAACTATGTTCGAAGACAACTTCGCCCGAAATTACCTTCAGTTGTTTGTGACAACTTTCCGCAAGCCAGGGAATGATGCCGAAGACATATTCTCTTGAAGTCATCCTCATTTGATGCGATAATTTCCCAAAGGAAACTACCGAAGATCCACGCCTGTCGATCTTTAAAAGTTTGCCTGAACTTTGCTTTTGCTATGCCTGTACGTCGGCGCTCTTTTGCTTTGAACCTGTATGTCGGTGCCCTTTGCTCTTGAACCTATATGTCGGTGCCTTTTGCTCTTGAACCTATATGTCGGTGCCTTTTGCTAATGAGCCAATGCTTAGGCGCTTTAAGCTAAGTGAGACGATCTTTTCATCAGGTCGATCACTTTATGTAATCAAGCCGATTACCTAATCATGTCAAATTGCTTAGAGGGGCTAACTGGCGTACCAAGGAACCCAAAATATATTGCAGAAGGCTAACACAACCCCAACAAGTGGCTGGCTGCTTTGGCGTCGCTGAAAAACAATCAGCGCCAGCCATATGGCATTAGCGCCAGGCCCTGGCATTGGCGTCAGGCGCCACGCACAGAACGTGACGCCAATGCCTAGGGACTGGCGCCAGCACGGAATCTTCTTTAAAATCCCGTTTTCGTTCATTTTCTTGCTCTGGTTTGTCGCGAACGCTGCTCGAAGAAACCGAAAGCTTCATTTGATCGTTGCTCACTCGTTTTTCGACCGAATTCGCTCAAATTTGTTGCAAATCAAAGCTCTTTTCATCTATATTCCCGATCTATGTAAGTTTTCCTCAAACTCACACCGGTTTTTATGAATTCTTGGCATATATATTCACGAATTTCATGAAAATTCGAAACTTATAATGCTCAATTTGCTTTGTTTATCAAGTTTTATGCCATGAAATTGCTTGTTTATGTTTGTATATTGCCTTGGGAGTAACTTGAGACTTGTTTGACTCAATTTGGTGAAGAAATGAGCAATCCGCCATTGTTGGACCTCTTAAGGTCGTGAAGAACAATGTGACTTGTTCTTGATGTTTTTGCTAGCAATTCTTGTTCAATTTGTCACAATAATCACTATAGTGTTGCAAGAAATTGTTTGATTGCTTGAAAAGATACTGTCATACTCGATTTGAATTTGTGCTCTGTTTTAGTACTACGTACTCTGTTTTTTGCGAACATAGTATCATGCGGCTTAGGCGAACCTTAGATACTATAAAATCTTAATTTACGATGATTCTGCACAATGTAGCATGGCTAGACAACGAGGTTCAGGTTCACGGTCCCGAAACACTAGACGGGAGCATGAGCCCGTGGAGGACGACACCACACCGTCCACTTCGCTTGGTCAGTTCCCGGAGTGGGATGAGCAGACCTTGTTCTTTGCCCCTGTCCACCACATTTCTGAGAGGGTGAGACGGGGAACCGAGCCTGGGAGGACACGGCATCACGGCTCTGGCTGTGATGGTCTAGGCAATTTGTATAGGATGCATATCGCCAGAGACCGAGAGACGAGACTCCTATGGGAGTCCTGCGGACTGGTTGCCTTGTTCGAGACCTCCGAGGCTATGGTCGCCTCTAGCGGGGGTCACCACGTAGTACGCGCTCTGGTGGAGTTCTTTTGATACACCACCAACACCTTTCATTTTCCATGGGGTGAGATGATGGTCACTCCCACAGACTTCAGTCTCATCACAGGACTGGAGTTTACTTCTGTGCCGCTGCGGTTCGACGGCGGTATCGACGTCTTTTCTCCAGAGGTCGAGGAGCTGTTGGGGCCGATTGCTGTTCGGGCCCGAGCTGAGGTCGAGACGACTCAGTTCAGTGCTAGGGGGATTCGCCGCTCGACGCTGGCAGCGGCTCTTGATGACGATGCGACCACCCGAGAGCAGCGGGTGCGCATCTTTGTGCTGATGTTGTTGTCAGGGACATTCTCCCCTAACAGGGGTAGTAGGGCGTTGCTTTACTACCTCCCTGCTGTTCGCGATCTCCGACGGATCGGGACTTATGACTGGGCCAGCTTGGCCTACACTGACTTCGTTCGCGCGCTAAGGGACTCGTGTCGCCACCGGTCCTTTAGGACGAACGTTGCTTTGTCTGCTTTCTGGAAGGTCGTAGAGGTAAACATTATTCCCTATAAAGTTTAGCCCTACATGTTAGTTAGCATTTACTCACGCTTTTGCTTTTTGTAGATCTGGTTCTACGAGTACTTTCCTTCCATTGCGCCGGCGAGACCATCGCCGAGGGGGTATCCGGTGAGCGCCTCTTGGGGTGGCCACCATGTGGACCTGTCTACTGTACGTGTCCGGAGTCGGATCATCTCGGTACGACTTTTAGTGTTTATCTTGCTCTTCTGCGATGTTTCGGACATGTTCTTACCCGATTGGTGTTTCTTATAGGGACCTGAGGTAGTATACCGACCATGGGGCGGTTGGACAGTCCCTGGATTAGCCGCACAGTATTATGCTAAGCGCCGCTACTTTCTGGGGACATATGGGGCGGTTGTATATTTAGGGGAGAGAGTTGCTATCCAGCACTCTTCTGATGTTTTCGTTGTTCCTGCTCCCCCACCACGTCACATGTTCGACGAGAGAGAGTTATCGAGCATGGCTAAGGAGTCTGGTTCCCTCTGGCGGTCCCATGTGATCCTTGGGCGGAGTTATGCTGAGGAGCTACTTCCTTTGTTAGCTCCAGCCCCTGTACCGACCGAGGATGTGAGGGTAAGATCTTTAGCTTTTTATTTTTCGCTAAGTAGCCCCCAAGTAATACCTTGCTGATTTCCGTCTTATTAGGATGGTCCCACTGAGTTCGTGCCACCCCGTATGTCCATCCATTACCAGGGGACGTACGGGCCGATCGAGGAGATGATTTCTCCGGCTCCTGAGGGCGAGCGCTTCGTGGAGCGGTCGATTCTTCGTCACCAGACTAGGGTAAGCCTTGTTTAATGCAGAATCTTGTATTCAGTCATCATGTATTTTCACTGACTTATTTTCTTGACAGTTCTCACGCGAGGTGGTTTCGGCTATGGCACGATGCATAGATGCCTTCCGGAGCCAGCTCGTCCGGATGAGGAACGCGGCTACCTGTCGTCGAGACGACGCTGTCCGAGAGGTAACTTTTCTTCACTTATTATTTCTGCATTATGCTTCAGTTTTACCTTGTTTCTGATTTAATTCTTTTTGCAGGGTCAGCCGATTGCTTCTCACACCCGTACGAGGCATGAGGGGCGGAGAGATCCGGCGAGGTCTAGCTCGAGACGTCGTCGTACTTCGTCAGGAGGTAGAGGTGGTTGTTTTGAGGCTGCTCGAGCCGACGTTGCTGAGGGCTCAGGGTCTTCTTCTGAGGGTGCTCCTGCTGCACCGGTAGGAGAGGCTACCTCGGCTTTCAGAGGTGGTGGGATGTACGAGGTTGGCTCGTCATCGCAGCAGCCTCCGCGGTCTCAGCCTCAGGTTGACCTTGGCTGGAGCTGTCCTGTTTTGAGTTTCCCTCCTCCTACGGAGACTGGAGCTGGTGCTGAGGTCGGAGCTGGCGGAGAGGTGACTCCTCGGACGGCGCAGTTTTATGGCATGATGGACCTACGTCCTCCGGCGCCGTAGTTTATTTCTGTATATGTATTTTATTTTGACTTTTTATACAACTTTGCCTTTGACTTGTTATTTAGACACTTTGTACTTTATGTTATTGTAAATTCATTATTATATATTATTATGTTAGTGTATGTTAGTGTGTGCAAATGTGATAATAATTTTTGCGCAAAAATTCCGTCATTTTTTATTATTGATGGAGGGTATTATCCGACTCTCTCCCCCAAAACGAAAAATAAAAAGGAAAAATAAAACGGAGAGAAAAGCTGATTTTTGAAAAGGAAATAAAAATTAACTAAAAATAATTGCTATATTTAATTAATTAAGAAAAGGATAGAAAAATATTTAGAAGAAATTAAAACGGGGCCATAAAGTCATTAACCGACTCCAATTTAATATCAAAATGCAACTGAGCACGCGCGGCCGTCCTGCTAACTTGGCGCCAGCTGGCGCCAGCCTGTGGCGCGTGGCGTCAGGCGCTACACTTAGCGTGTGGCGCTAAGAGCAGATGGGTGACGCCAATGTCGGGTGTGTGACGCCAATTGACGCTGACTCCGTATTCCAGTCAGATTGAAATTCCTCGTAATTTGTGCATAAATAGCCCCCTGCTCAGATGATTCTTCACATAATTCCAGCGAAAAAATTATTCTTCTCTTTAGAAAAAATAATAATCATGTCTTTAGCCACTAAAACCTTCACCCAATATTCTCATGAATGGTGTCGATCTCTTAATGCTAGAGAAAGAAAAGAATTGGATTTATTTCACTTGGGGGGAATTTATGGCATCAAAGGGGTAGATTTAGACATAGACTTCATACGCACCGCTTTAGAATTTTGGAACATTGATACACATTGTTTTAGAATAGGGTATGATGAAATTAGCCCTTTGCCAGAGGAATTTGGTGCTATTTTAGGCTTCCTTGCAATAGACCTGGTAGTAATCCCTAGAGTAGATGCATATTACTATAAGGATTTTGAGCGCTTCTTTAACTTGAAGGAAAGGGATTTATCAAAAATAGTAGATGGCAATGTAGTGAACTTAAAAGAATTCACACGCTATTATTTTGATAAACCGCTTTCTGAATCTTTTCACATATATAGAAGAAGGGCGTTCTTATTTTGCATGCTTAATCAATATTGTCTTAGTAGTGGTAAAATTAACGAGGATCAATCAATTATAACCACTGTGCTAGAACAAATTGAATCCGGGAGAAATCCAATGCCATTGATAGTTGGAGAGACTATGATTAGTCTAGATGAATTGAAAAGGGACCCAAAAGCACCTCTTCGCGGTTCTCCAATTTTATCACAGGTAGAAAAATAATATTTTTAATTACAGAAATCAAAAAATATATTTTTGTATTGTAATATTAATTTATTTGCAAAATTTTTTTTTACAGATGTGGCTAATGGAGAGGCTAGGATTAATTAGCCCTCCGGACGACATTGAAAATTATACGCCCACTTGCTTTGTGAGAAGAAAGAAGCACATCCCAAAAATTGGGCGTCATGGGTGGAAGAAAGTCTTTGAATCACGTGATTTTGCTATCAAGTGGGTCATCCCATGGTGGAAAATAAAAAGGATGGTTGGTGTTAACAAGCAACCTTTCTGCCGTCTTCCAAGCTTGTCTTGTGTAACATATTATTATCCCTGCAGAGTAAAGAGACAATATGGCTTGCTTCAAAATATTCCTTCCGGGGATCTTCGTCCTCCCTATGAGTATCCCGTATCTCAAGAAGTAGATAAGTTTGACACTTACTGGAGCGCTAGACCTTTATGGGAAGTGATTACCCAAAAGGTTCCCCCTTCTTTACCTAATGATGTAAAGAAGTGGTTGTTAAAGAAGTCTTCAATTGATCAGGGTAGAATCGATGTGAAGAATCGTCTAGGTGACAGGGTGACACCGGCTAAAGAACGCTTAGGTGCAAGAATTGAGTTCAAAACACCTACAATGCCTAAGAAGAAGAATACTACTAAAGACAAGGGGAAAAGGAAAGCTACATACAAAAAGGTTTGGGTGGAAAAGAAGCATGGGGTGCTAGCTAAAGGAGAAACAATCTATTCTAAAATTGAATGTAGGTCCTCTAAAGGATGCCTACTAGCTAAAGTAATGGATGAAGAGGAGGAAACAGAAAAGAATTGGAAAAGAGCAAAGAAGGAGAAGAAAGACTAGAACATTGCTTAGCTTTAGATTTATTAGATTGTTAATTTTTTTTAAAGTTAATTTATTTCAGCCTTATTTAAATTCCATTAACAATGTAATTTTGTTTTATTAATGAAATTTCAGCTTTCAATTAAATTGTCACTTTAAATTTATTTTATTAAAGCAATGAAAAACCGAAAAAAAAATTAATTTTCCAGAAATCTTTCGAGTACGGAAGTCGAGAATTTTCCGAAAAACACTGAAATTCGCCCAGATTTTATGACTGAATTGGCGTCAATAATTGCAGATTGGCGCCAGCTATTGAGGTCTGGCGCCAGGCGCCAATTCCATCGTCTGGCGGTAATGGCTTTTGGCTGGCGCCAGACTCTGTTCTGTGACGCCAATAATTTTCCGACTTTTTGTTAACTTTTTGTTAATTCTGGAATGCGTAGATGTCGAAAAATAAAGTGGTCGCACCCGTAATGGGTTGCCTACGTATCCTTTCCTAAGGAATCAGGCCAAACGTAGCTCTCTTGAGTGTCCTACTCAAGTAATTATGGGTAGTATTTTTTAAGTTGGTCAAGATTGGTCATGTTTGAGAATTCATTGCCATCCATGTCAGTTAATTTTGCTGCACCACCTGACAGGATTGTTTTGACAATGTAGGGGCCAGACCAATTAGGTCTAAACTTTCCCCTTGGATCTAAAACATTTTTCCTTAGCGCTTTTAATACCAAATCTCCTACTTTGATATTTCTTGCCTTGAACTTCTTATTAAAATGTCTAGCCATACGAGTTTGATAACACTGAGTGTGATGTAGAGCTTCTAGTCGTTTTTCGTCGAGTAGGATCAATTCTTCATATCGTGCCCTAGTCCATTCGACTTCATCGAGTTTACTCTCTAGCGCAATACGTAGAGATGGTATTTCTAGCTCGACAGGTTGTACGGCATCCATTCCATATACCAAAGAAAACGGTGTATTTCCTGTTGACGTACGGATTGACGTGCGATAACCCCACAATGCAAAGTGAAGCTTGTCAGGCCAATCCTTATAATTTTATGTCATTTTCTCGATGGTAGTCTTTAAATTCTTATTAGCTGCCTCGACTGCTCCGTTTGCTTGAGGTCTATAAGGGGACGAATGATGATGTTGGATACCATATTTATGTAGCAATTCTTCACATTCGGCTTGAAAGTGAGTTCCATTGTCACTTATCATTTCATGTGGGACTCCATATCGACAAATGATATTTCTCTCGATAAAGAGTGCTACATGTTTTTTAGTAAGTTTAGCATATGATTGCGCTTCAACCCACTTCGTAAAGTAATCAATTGCTACTAGAATAAATTTGTGGCCTCCTGTCCCTGGGGGAGTGATCTTGCCGATTATGTCAATTCCCCATGTAGAGAATGGCCATGGTGATGTGTAGGTGTAGAGCAAAGATGGAGGAACGTGTTGCAAATTAGCATAAATTTGACACTTAGGACATCTTTTCACGTATTGATGACAGTCCCTATTCATGGTAGTCCAATAATACCCTTCTCGCATTATTTTCTAGACTAACATTTTGCCATTTACATGAGTTTCACAGATTCCTTCGTGGACCATTCTCATTATTCTTTGTGCATCCACCTTTCCTACGCATAGGAGAGCTCGACCCTTAGGTACCCTTTTATGCAGCTCGTTGTCTATGAGTACATATTGAGAAGCCAAAAGTCTCAAGGCTCGTTTTGCTCTTTTGTCAGCATGAGGAGGGTATTCTCCATTGGTGACGTAGTTGAGAATGTCTGTGTACCATGGTTCTTCTTCTTGTTCTTCATCTTCGTCTTGGACTGGGTCGTCATCTTCTATAGCCTGTATATATGCTGGTTTGTGCCTTTTTTCGATAGTTAAAGGCATTTGCTCGATATCCGTGGGAATCCTAACCATTGAGGCTAATCTTGCCAAGGCATCAGCAAATTGGTTTTCTTCTCTAGGTAGATATGTGTATTCTACCTTCTCTAACTGGTCGGTAAGAGTTTCCAGATAAGTTTGGTAAGGGGCTAGGCTTTCGCTCCTTACTTTCCACCTTTTAGATATTTGATTGATAATCAGAGAAGAGTCTCCAAATATCCTTAACTTCTTTACTCCCAATGCCAGGGCTGTTTCAAGGCCTACCACACATGCTTCATATTCAGCAGCATTGTTGGTAACGTCGAAATCAAGCTTTATTGAGATTGGGACGTGTTCTTCTTTAGGTGATACTAGTAGCACTCCGACACCACATCCCTTTTGGTTTGAGGCTCCGTCGAAATACAAGGTCCAAGTATCGTCTTCGGTGACCATCAAATCTTCATCTGGAAATTCATTGTCCTGTATCGGTGTCGAGTCTTCTATTGGAAAGTCTGCCAGAAAGTCTGACACCACAGATCCTTTGATAGCTTTTTGTGGCATAAACCGCACATCGAACTGGGCTAAGTTGACTATCCATCTTGAAATACGTCCATTGAGTGTTGATTTCTCGAACAAGTATTTGAGTGGATCCAATCGAGATACCACGAAAACGGTATGCACCAACATGTAATGTCTTAACTTAGTTGTGGCCCACACCAAAGCAAGGCACAATTTCTCGAGTGGTGTATAGCGTGTTTCGTATTCGAGCATCTTCTTACTTAAGTAATAGATTTCATTCTCTTTGTCTTCTACCTTTTGTGCTAGCATGGCTCCCATTGTCTCTTTGGTAACCGTCAAATATAACCTTAGAGGTATTCCGGGAAGTGCTGGCGCTAATACGGGAGGATTTGCGAGATAGGCTTTGATCCGGTCAAAGGCTTTTTGACATTCGTCATCCCATATTACTGGTACATTCTTCTTGAGCTTTTTGAAGATTGGTTCACATATCGTTGTTAGTTTTGATATGAACCTACTTATGTATTGCAACCGGCCAATGAATCCTCGAATCTGTTTCTCGGTCTTGGGCGGTGGCATTGACATGATTGCTTTAATCTTGGTTTGATCTATCTCTATTCCTCTAGAGCTTATGACGTATCCCAAGAGCCTGCCTGAGGTGACTCCAAAAGCACATTTTGATGGATTCAACCTCATATTGTATTTTCTTAGCCTTTCGAAAAATTTCCTTAAGGCTACTTGATGGCCTGGGCGGTCCTTTGATTTCACAATCATGTCGTCGACATATACTTCAACTTCTTTGTGCATCATGTCATGGAGTAAGGCAGTTGTTGCACGTTGGTAAGTAGCACCTGCGTTTTTCAACCCGAATGGCATTACCGTGTAACAGTAAGTGCCCCATGGTGTGATAAAGGTCGTTTTCTCCATGTCTTCTTCCGCCATGAGAATCTGATTGTACCCCGCATATCCGTCCATGAATGAGAGAAGCGCATGATTTTCCGTGTTGTCTACCAGAATATCGATGTGTGACAAAGGGAAGTCGTCCTTCGGACTTGCCTTATTTAGATCTCGATAGTCGACACACATCCTTACCCTTCCGCCTTTCTTTGGAACTGGGACGACGTTGGCGACCCATTCGGGGTATTTGGATACCTTGATGAAACCTGCAGTTATTTGTTTTTGAACTTCTTCTTTTATTTTAAGTGCTACGTCGGGTTTCATTCGACGCAACTTTTGTTTTACAGGTTTCATTCCTGGAATTAATGGTATAGTGTGTTGAGCTATTTCTCTGTTAATGTCTGGCATATCTTCATATGACCAAGCAAATACATCGATAAATTCTTTAAGCAAGTTAATTAAATCGGTTCTTTCTTGTTTATTCAATGTTAGTCCGATTTTAACTTCTCTTTTATGAGTTGAATCATTCGAGATGTCAACTATTTCAGTCTCTACAATTACTGGTGTTTTCTTTTCAAGTGTTTCCATTGCTTTAATAATTTCTTTATCTTTTTCATCGGTAGCTAAGCAATGTTCGTCATCTTGGGTTAGGGAATAACACGAGAAGTAAGGAGAATGAGCGATATTTTTATACTCTGAGATCATTACATCAAAGAGTGATATGTCCTCAGGGACTGGATCCTTAACTATCCTAGGAGAAGAAATAGGAAGGGGAGGTATTATAGCTAAAGATTTAGAAGATCCTAAAGGGAAAGACTCTAACTCAGACTCTGAATCTGACGATTCTTCGAACATCGGCCCTTGTCCTTTCGTGATTGATATCTTCCTTCCACTCGGCGTAGTCACCTTGATAGTCTTGCGCCACCCTTGCAGTGATCCTTCAGCTGGAGTAATTAGCTTTGAGGGGTCGAAGTTTTCACTTTGTAGGACCGTTTGAATGAGTGAGGAGTTATCTTCTTCATAAACTGGCTCGTTCTTTTCTCGCCCAAACAGTAATCCCATGACGTTAAAGTCAAAGCATGGGGGTGCTTTCTCCTTATAGACGGGAGTTGGGATTTCATCAGTGAAGTAGCAATCCAAGAAAATCTCGAATCCTGGTTGTCGTATGCCATTTACAACAAATGGTTCGAGAAATTCATGGCATGGATAGTCCTCTCCTTCTTTTATAAACTGACCATTAAGCGTAAGAGGGTACTGATCCATTGGAATTGCTTTCTTTTGAATGCGAGCGTCCCTACGTGCTTTTAGCTTGTCCTGGGCTCGCTTGAGATCTTTCCGAGTCGGTTCGAAACCAAGTCCGAAAGTATATAGTTTAGGGAGGCCAGGTGACTCTATCGATTTTGCTATCCCCTTATTCTTTCCTAAGGTCATCCCAAGGAAGTGTCCTTGTTTCTTCAGCATGGTGTTGATAATCATGTTGGAATGGGGGTCGTGGCAAAGAGATGTCCTTTCATCCTCTTGGATTAAGGAGACTTCTTCGTTAAAGCCCCATAGGTCTTCGTCATCTTCGTCGTGCTCCACGTTGATGATTGGATTTTCTATTGATTTGATTCTCATCGGCGAAGCGTCAATAGTGATGGGGATTCCTCCAACTATGGCTTTCACTTGTTGGTGGAGATATGAAGGGACGGCCTTTAGATCATGGAGCCAAGGGCGTCCTAACAACAAATTGAATGAGGCTTTGATGTCTACCACTTGAAAAGTAGTAGCATGTTCTATTGCTCCTGCCGTCACATTTAGGGTTATTTTGCCAAGAGCTTGACGACGAGTATTATCGTAAGCTCTTATTCCTTGTGTGGACGGAGTTAAATCCTCATCTTTTACGCCGAGCATCCTCGCAGTCCTAAGTGGACAGACATTAATAGCCGATCCATTGTCTACAAGAGTCATGGGAACATTCATCCTTTTGCAGACTACCGTGAGGTTTAACGCTTTGTAATGCTTGTCACCTTCTGGGGGTAAATCTTTGTCAGAGAAGGTGATTAGATTAATTGGACTAGGGAGATCACTCGTGAGGAAGTTAGCTAGTCCCTCAGGAGTGGTGTCAGAATCTATCCCGATTTTATCCAAGGCATTCATCACAGCCAACCTATGTTCTCGAGATGTTGCTAAAAGCTTCCATACATTCATCTCAACTTTTGTCTTCTTGAATTGTTTAACGATGTCATTGTCTTCGATGACAGGTATGGGAACTTGTTGTACAGTAGGCATAGGTTGTGTTGAAACGGGAGGTTGCATTCTCCCGGATCTTGTGAGGACGTCTATTGATGAATCTTCTTCAGCCCAAATGTCGTCCGTGGTGTATGATACAGAAGGTGAAGGTCCTACTATGTCTTTTAGGTAGACATCTTCTTCATCACTGTCCCATACTCCATTAACAGTTATGTCCTCTTCCTGTTGAACTTGGACTAATTCCTTTTTATCAATCATTTTCTGCACCAAATCCTTGAACTTGAAGCAGTTTTCTAGGGTGTGCCCTCCTGACTGATGGTACTGACAGTAATATCTATCTGTCCTTTTAATGATTCAAATGGTCTCGGTTCGAGAGGTTTGACCTTACCACTCTCGGAGAGCATTTCAAACATTTGTGCATACGGGATCCCAATTGGAGTATAAATTTTATTGCTCTTCTTGGGTCTTTCGGTGACTTGTAAGGGAAAGTATTTTGCCTCATAAGTCGTTTTTACTGGTGTGAATTCTCTCTTAGGTTCTTCATCATATTTCTTGTGAAGTTCGTTCATAATTTTGAGAGTTTCATGTAACAGTTGCGATGTCTCCCTCATAAACAGTGTGAGCAGTCGTATGTCTACCTCATTTGCTGGTTCTGGAAGGTTATCTTTGACATCGAAAAAGATCTCTTCTTCTTCTTCTTCTTCGACATTGGTTGCTTTGACAGCCTTAATGAGAGATGAAGGGTCAACTTCGCTTTCTTCATCGGAAATAGCCAAAGTATGAGCTAGAGGTGCATTGTCAATACTCGGCTTCTTGCTGGCAGGGGGCAACGGCAGCTTGTTACTGTCAATTAGGTCTTGGGTAGCTTCCTTAAGCTTCCAACAGCTTTCAGTAGAATGGCCCCTACCTTGGTGATATTTGCAATGTGCGTTGGGGTTCCAGTTAGGCAACCTCTTCTCAACTGGTGGATCTCCAAATGGTCCAATGGGAGTTATAAGACCTTTTGCATTTAATCGATCAAATGCGGTGTCATAACTCATGCCAATAGGAGTGAAGTTTCTCCTAAATGGTTTCTTTTGTCCTTGGTTGTTCATGGCGAGGACTTCTCCTAGATTAAAGGTGCTAACATTATTTGAGTGGGCGGTTTTGGAAGAAGAAGGATTGTCGCTCTTCTTTCCTTTCCAGCCACTGTTGGAGCTATTGTTGGCAGCTTTAGATTTAGCCAAGTCATCTTCAATATTGATCCCAATATCATAAACAACCTTAAAGGTATGAAGGTTATTCTGATATTTAAGATGTTTTGAATATTTTTCTTGAAGGTTTTTAATGAACAGTCTCACGGACTCTTTCTCACTTGGCACCTCAATCATTTTAGCTGAGGTTTCTCTCCACTTGTTAAAGAAAGATGTGACGCCTTCATTCTCCTTCTGTTTGAGGATTTCAAGTTCTCTATGGTCAGTTTCGACTTGAATGTTGCACTTGTACCTATCAACGAAAGCGTTTGCTATGGATTCCCAGGTAGAGGTCTTTTCTTTTTCAAGAGAAAAGAACCATTGTTGGCAAACGGTCTCGAGAGATAGCGAGAACAGAGAAGGGAAGACTTTCTTATCAATACCCTTGATACTCATTATTGTTTCAAATGCTCTTAGATGGAAGTAGGGGTTGTCAATTGCCCTAAATTTTGGGATGTCGTTGGCACTGAACTTCTGCGGAAGAAGATCTTTATCCACCGAGACCCCTTGGGATGTGAGTTCTTGAAACTTATAGTCGCTGGACAACTTGCTTAGGCTTTCTTGCATGAGGTGCATTTGTTGTTGCTTCACGGGATCCTCGATCTTAAGTGCGAGAAGCTTCAGTGTCTCAGTTACAGTAGCCAGTTGGTTCTTGAGATCGTTAACTTCTTCTTGAGTTTCCATTATTACTCTTGCTTTCCTCTTGCGGGCTATGGGTTTGTCGAAAAGTTGGACTTGTACGAAGAGGTTATCTTTGATTAATCGTCCTTCCTTTCTTGACCACGCGCTGTAAATTAAGCCAATTTGCGTTTTAATTACTTGACTCGAATCAATTTGACTTTATGGTTTTTATTTTAAAAAAAAAAGGTATGCATATTTTTAGGGAGCAATAATGTACATGTGTTTAGGGAACTTAAGTGTTATTATTTATTGGAGGATTAATATCCGACTTACCCCCCTAAAAAAATGACGAAAAATAACGCGCGCACACAAGACCCTCTTAATCATGGTCAAGACATGTGTATTGGTGTGTGTATTGAGTGTAAGTGACATGTTTGGACTCTTATGTAAGACCATGGGACTCGAACATTAATTTAATTAAGCAAAGTTAATCGAGTTAAACAGAAAACTGACTAAATAAACATTAGGTGATGACTCGACAAATAATCCGAACGGTCGGCCAAGCGACAGAACTGGCGTCACAATATGGTGATTGGCACCAGACTTTTTAGTAAATGTCTGGCGCTACACACCATACAGTGGCGCTACAGCTCATATTTTGGCACCAAAATTGGAGCCTCGGTCTGGGACTGTTTTCGGTATTATTAATCAACTGGGGTATGCCTAAAGTCGTACTAGGTCGATTCCGATTAAAAGAAGAAAAAAAAACTTTATTGACCCAAATTAATTAATTAATTAATTAGGCAAAGTTCTTTAAGTCATTAATTATAATCTCAACACAAATCAAAAAACGGTTAAGAGGAGCATAGAATATATATGCACAACAAATAATGCACAATTAGTCAAGTAGGCACAATATGATGCAATGAGTTCGCAACCTAACCATGGCTCTAGTTCTCTAAAGTTCGGGATATGGTTTAGTCAAATAGGGTTCGGGGATGATGGTACAAATCCAACCTAAAATAGATTGAACCTGCCCTAATAATAGGCCTCTACTTTATTCTGCTCGTATTCATGTGCGCTTCCTGACTAACATACAATC
The DNA here is from genome assembly GCF_948465745.1 of Chenopodium album. Taxonomy (NCBI): domain Eukaryota; kingdom Viridiplantae; phylum Streptophyta; class Magnoliopsida; order Caryophyllales; family Amaranthaceae; genus Chenopodium; species Chenopodium album. The sequence goes on from NC_137835.1 coordinate 66,346,762, forward strand.
AATAGGTTAACCCTAAACCTGTTTAATCTATGTTGGTTGAATTTAATGCACAAATAAATCTATTATTGGAGATCACTTGAATTATAATCACAATTAACCCTAACAAGATTATTAATTATCTTATTAAGCGTGGTTGCAAGTACCAAATTCCCTTTAAGCATGCATAAAAGGTGATCAAGCAATAAATATAAAATAATATGCATATCAAGCAACATAATAAATAATCAACATCATTAATAATAATATTAATCATAATCATGTTAAAGCATAGCAAGATCCTAGGCATGATACTAACAAGATTAATAACAAACCCTAGCATGTCACTAAGCATTAAAAATCAAATCTTTAACCCTAACATGATACTAACATGAATAAATATTAGGAAGAGAATAAAAGGCATCATAGAAATCATATTTAATATTAAAATTACCCTAGACATGATACTAGGAATATCATAACAACAATGTAAACATGATGTCTACATCATAATATCAATAAAAATCAATTAAAGTACTTACTTGGATGCCTCGTACCTCTTTCTAATAACAAAATACACACTTTAGTAACTTCAAGGAAAATAATAATCAAAACAATTAAATTAAATAATTGAAAGAGAGATTTGGGACCAAACCCTCAGAAATTAAAACCTCTCACGTCTAGGGCGAAGGCAACTTCGAATATGGCTAGGTATATCAAGATCTTGCGAATGCGGAATTTTGTATTAAAAAGCAAGAAAGAATATTAAAGAATTAATATCAATGAAAGTTGATGAAAAGAGATGAATGAAAAGGATTATTTGACTGTAGATGAATGCTAATTTGATGATGAATCTTGGTGAATGAAAAGAGTTGATTAAAACTTAAGAAATAAAGAGAATTGGTGCATCAAAACGGAGTTTTTAACACGATATTTATAGAGAAAATCATCCAAAAAAGATAATTTAACAAAACAGAGTCTGAAGATCGCAGAAACACATTGGCGCCAGCCCTGGCTAGTTGGCGCCAGCACCAGTGGCTAGCACCAGGCGCCAATGGCTAGCGCCTGGCGCCAAGGCCTGGGGTTGGACGCCAAAGTGGTTTTCCACGCGTTTTCGAAAATCTGATAAATTTCCCGTACTGGAAGATAAAATAATATAATTCCATCGAAAATGCTATTTGATCTTGATTAAAACTCTGAAGAATCCTAATTGAACCAGGAATGATAAAGACCTTCTAGAATGTTCTAGAAGACTAAAACCATTCCTAATTACATTAGGAATGATAAATTATATTAGGCCCTCCCCTAGATCATAGGGCCGTACTTAAAGCTCAAACCGGGCCCAGTTTAGTAAATTGGCCATAACTTCCTCAATATTCATCGGAATTGGGCTTATAATATATCGTTGGAAAGGTCTTTGCAAGCCCCATACAACTACACCACTATTGGACCCACATCATGGACCAACCAAACTGGATTTGCTGTTTTCTTTAAAATAAAGTTTTCAAAAACAGGGAGAAGAGAAAAAGAAATAAAATTTTCCGCAACACTAGACCTTTCCACACTTTCGTTTCATTCGATTATGATTCGACGTGAAAGGCACTCATCACCGGGTTTGGTTTTGGGGAGACACAAATGGGTGTCTACACCACCGATAACGCTTTCCAAGCCTGAGGAAAGCCGACTTGACGGTTTTCTATACTTGAAGAAAAATCCACCGATAACGCTTTCCAAGCCTGAGGAAAGCCGACTTGGCGGTTTTCTATACTTGAAGAAAAATCCACCGATAACGCTTTCCAAGCCTGAGGAAAGCCGACTGATGAATATGGTGTCATTCTATGCTTGAAGAATTCCACCTATAATGCCTTCCATGCTTGAGGAAAGCCGATTTGGCGGTTTTCTATACTTGAAGAAAAATCCACCGGATAATACTTTCCATGCTTGAGGAAAGTCGAAAGATGTTGAGATTGCAAGTCTCTGTGTATCGAGAACCTTGCGTCATGAAATGATGGTGGTTCGCTTGTCCCCGGACGTGGGCTGTAGATGGTCCGCTTGTCCCCGGACGTGGGCTGTAGATAAGACCTGCAAAAATAAATTTGCCAATGGACTCGTATATACGGTGATTTACTTGACCACTAACTTGATGTGACATGACATGTGTATGACTTGTGAGTGTGTGTGTGTGTGTATATGTGTGTGTGCAGACACAAGCAAACGAAGATGCAAAAGCAAAAATTTTCCGTCAATTTTTGTCATGATTGGAGGGTACCAACTTTCTCCCGAAAAAGAAAGATGTGAAAACTGAACTTTTATTTTCGAACTTCCTTCGATGAAAACTTGGAAAAAGTTTTTTGAACTTCCCCAAAATAAAATAATGAAAAGGGAGAGAAGTTTTGAACTTCCTCCTTGAGCAAGACGAAATGATTCGTATGGATTGAATTGTTTGTCCTGAAAATAATGTATGCATGATGCATGTTCTTAGGCCAGGAGGCTAAGGACAATTACATCATGTGACACGATAGATGAATGAACTTAAGTCATGGAGCTAAGCATCATATATGGTGTAAAGAAGCGATTTTGAACGTCACTTAGGTCTGGAAGCTAAGCACGTATAGTGATTATTGCATAATGAACTTTGCTTAGGTCAAGGAGCTAAGCACGATATGCTTTGTATGATTAAAAATCATTGATATATAAATGTTTCTTAGCACATTATGCGAAACAATGAACATTGCTCAGGTCAGGAAGCTAAGCAAGAATACAATGTTTCTTTTACTGAATGTTGTCTTTAAATATGATGAAACATGCACAGTGTTGAAACAAGATTTCATGATAAAGGGCTCTTAAAGGGGAGGATAATTTATATGGATATGGATGTGTGAGTGAAGTGTGTGAATGTGATACTAAGGCTGGCTGCAAGGGTTATAGCGATGGAAAGAGATGTGAGAAGAGTTAAAGATGATGACTCTTCAGGCTGGGTAAGCTAATGTGATTTGGGTAGGGATAAGCATTGGATATTCTTTGACTCGATCATGTATGGATATGAATGTGAATGTGGCCGCACCTCGATGTGAGGTTGCCTACGTATCCGTTAGGAATCAGGCCGAACGTAGCTCTAACCGAACTTTGCACAAGTGTACGTACACCTCAAAGAGGTCTTTCAAGGGTTGTAATGTGGTTAAGTTGATGGTTTAAGGAAGAAAGAGGTAAAAGGCTCAAGACCCGAGAGAAGCCCCCAAGATGTGTAATTGTGAATTTGAAAATTTTGAATTTTGCAAGCTTATTTTCTACCTTTTTTTTTTTTTAATCTCTTTTTTTTTATTATTCTTTTGAATCAATGTAGACAATCTCAGATCATGCGGTCCATCACTCACTTAGAATTCATGTTTCTCAGGCACGGTACCAAGCACTCGATGAGAGACGCAATTTGAGACGTGTTCATATCAAAGACATTGGAACACTTGCTTTTAGACATTGTTTTATTGTTTCTTTGCTGCTTTCTTTTTTTTTTTTACTTACTTTTTGAATGTTATACAATTACACATCTTCCAATCCCAGGGTTAAGTGAATGTGGGTTGAAGAAATGAAGGCCAAACGTTAGACGAGGCTCAAAATGGTTGATGAAGAAATGGAATGTGATTGAACGGTTAACAGGGAATGACATGGTTACAAAGGTGCCTCAAGTCATTGGTGTACCTTGGGTTTAGTTCAGTAATTGATTTTTTTATTTTTTTTGTGAAAAATTCTATGATCGAGATGTAAAGGAAAATTGCTCATTTTATTAATGGAAAAGGTGAACGAAACACATGAAACATCTAAAAAAATTCAAAGTGGAAAACCTATGCTAGACATGAATGGGGGAATGAAGAAGAATGATAAAGAAAGAAATCATGAAATCTTGCACGAAGGATCTGTGTGCCTTGTATTCATTACTTCTTGCCGCCTGGAGGGACAGGAAGTTTATTTGCATCCATCAAGTCTTGAATGATGCCTTCAAATTCCAACATTGCTCCGTAGTGTGGCCCCTTCCTTGATGGTACTTGCAATGGGCATTGGGATTGTATTTGGCGCTCCTTTCTTCAAGTTTTGGCTTTGGAAATGGCCCAATAGGTGTGATCAGGCCTTAACTGTAAAGGCGATCAAAGGCCGCATCATAAGTCATTCCTAAAGGAGTGTAAGTTCTTTTCTTCTTGGGCAATGGAGTATCAAGAGCTAACACTTCATTGAGATCAACTTGGCTTATATTGTTGGTAGTATTTTCGTGCTTAGAAGACGAAGAAGAAGGATGGTCGTTCTTCTTGTTTTTCCAAGTGTTATTATTGTTACTACCAACAGTCTTTATTAGCTCATCCTCGATATTGATGTCGATGTCGTATACAGCTTCGAAAGTGTTCAGTGGAAGAAATTTGAGATGTTCCCTATACTTGTGAGTCAGATTTTGAATAAAGAGGCGAACCATCTCTCTTTCTTTGGGAGGATCTACCAAGAGTGAAGCCGTTTCCCTCTACCTGTTCAGATAAGCAGTGAAGCCTTCATTCTCTTTCTGTTTGAGAATGGAGAGTTCACGTTCAGAAGTTTTAGTTTGAATGTTACACTTGTAACGATTCATGAAACTGTCGGTGACATCTTTCCAAGTCGCAGTATGCTTGGCATCTAAGGAATAAAACCATTGTTGGCAAGCATGTTCTAAGGAGAGAGGGAACACCGTAGGGAAGAGTGTTACGTCCAATCCCTTAAGAGCCATGGTTGTAGAGAACGCCTTCAAATGGAATATTGGATTGTCAGTAGGCTTGAACTTTGGAATATCAGCAGTGGAGAACTTTTCAGGGAGTCTATCCTTCACATCCAAAGGAGTGGGAGGTCGTTCCACATAAGTGAAATCCTCAGAGATCTTACTCATTTGTTCCTTCAGTTTGTCAAGGGTGGAAACAGTGACCTTGTTTTGTTCCATGGTAGTGACCCTAGTGGTAAGGGTTTGCATCATGGAAGACAGTGCCTCAATGGATTTGTTGATGTTCTCAATGTCTTTTTTAGTGGCCATTGAAAGGTGATGAGTAATGGAGATGACAAAGTTCTCTTTGAACGCCTATTAGATCTGAGAGATTGTTGCGGTAATGGCTAAAACCGTATTGATCTATCCCTGTTCCTTGACCAAGTACTGTGAAATAAAATAATTCACTTAATTGTTTGACTCATTGCTCAAGATAGGAAATGAAGGAAAAAAATAGACATTTGAAAACAGGTGAGAAAACTCCACTCATTTTTTATTATGACGAAAAAAGGGTGCATGAACCTAATATACGATCATAAACGACCTGGTGCACGACTCGAGTCGGAACATAAAGAAAGTGTGTGGACTATACTTGACTCGTGAGTGACTAAGTGATGTTATAAGACTCGTGGTATGATCGTATGGCTAGACATGTGAACAATAACCAAAATGACTGACGCGAGGACCAAATTAACACGGAAGACTTGACTGACGCTTTCTTTTTTTTTTTTTTTGCCGTAACACGGGAAATTCTCCCGTCAGACGGGATAAAATCCCGTGTCACGGGAATATTTTACATTTTTTTTTTGCCGTGACACGGGAACTTCTCCCGTCAGACGGGATAAAATCCCGTGTCACGGGAATATTTTACATTTTTTTTTTGTCGTGACACGGGAACTTCTCCCGTCAGACGGGATAAAATCCCGTGTCACGGGAATATTTTACATTTTTTTTTTACAGGTCCACCGTGCCACGGTGGACTGTGCCGTGACACGGTGGACAGTCCCGTGTCGCGGCAATCATTCCCGTGTCACGGTGGATGCTAACGTGGCACGAATTTTTTTTTTTTTTTTTTTTAAAAAAAAAAACTATAATTTTGAAATTCTACTTGTTTATTTTTAAAGGGAGGATACCATCCGACTTACTCTAAAAAAAACGACACAAAAACAAGACTTCCCTAAAATACGGTTAAAAAGTGGTGCACGACTTAAAGCAAAAAAGTGTGTGAACATGACATGTGAGTGATTAAGTGAGGTTATGGACGCGTGTTTTGACCGTAAAACTAGACACGACACAAAACTGGACACAGCATTCGCACAAAAATCGAAAAAAGGACTGATAGGACACTTTTCTGGGCACCGTGTCACGGTACAGACTGTCGTGACTCGGTGCAGTCTGCCGTCAGACGGTAGACAGCCCCGTGTCACGGTACTGTTCACCGTGGCGCGGCAGAACATGCCGTGACACGGTGTGCAGTTCCAGGTCAGTTTTGTGATTTTTCCAGATTTTAACCGATTTTAGATCCGTACTAATTACTATGTGAGAATAAGAACCCTCGGTCATGGGTCAAACAAAAGAGCAAACACATGAAGGTTAGCACCAAACAACCACATAGCATTTAGGCACGATGATGTAAAAAAAAGTTTGCAACCTAGAGTCAAGATCTATGTTCAACTATTGGTCAAGCTTTGGGTGTCAAAAGGGTACCATGGTTAAGAGTTTGGACGCGTTAGCAAGGCAGCCTCCCTTGAGGGTGTATGCCAACAGGCGGCTCCGCGAGTTCGTGATGAAATCGAACTCGACTCCATGGTTTGGGTGGATTTAATAACTCGGATGAACCCTTATTGCCATGAGCGTTTTTGGGTCGATAGAGCTTAAATCCCCCGGGGCTAAGACGCATGTAGAACACATACGTTTTTTCAGAAAAATCGAAGGAAGTCGACTGTGAGGAAAGAAAATAAGCCACCAGACTTATTTTAGGACTGCCGTGACACGGCAGAAATTCCCGTGTCACGGTACTGTGCACCGTCAGACGGTGCACTGTACCGTGACACGGCAGATTTTGCCGTGGCACGGCAGTCAGAAAATCTGACTGGTGCCCTGTTTTCCTTCGCGCGCAACCAAGTTATCCAATTTTTCCTACGGGACAGACCTGAACGCGACGTTAAAACGTCTATGCAGATGCAAAAATGCCAAATTAATCACAGGCATATTTTTTCAAGAATCTTTCAAGTCCCATCCACTCATCTTAATTAAATACCGATCACTCAAATCGATAAATAATTAAGAATCCTCCCCAGTGGAGTCGCCAAATTGTAGGCGTCGCTCGAAGTGCGCCTACGTTAAAAGCATGTTGTGAATATGCTTGGCACTCATAGGAAGTGGGAATTGACATTACGATTAGGGACAACGATTAGGGACAAATAAAGTAGGGAGCCGCCAACAAGTTTTTAAGGAACTTGTAAACCGTTCACGGATCATAAAAAGGCAACCACGATAAGGGACAACGATAGGCGACAACGATTGACCCGTGAAGGTTACACCCCATTCATAATCCATGAGATTACTAACCCATATGGTTCGGAACCACGAAAGGAGGATCGGGGATGATGGTACGAAGTGAGTCATGGAGTCACTTTCGCCCGTATTGGCCTCTACTCGATTCTTATATTGAAAAGCATTCCTGTGATCTCAAAGGCATACAAACAATAATTCAATTCGCTCCAAACTATTATTTAACTAAATTGGTTTAATATTAATGCACACATAATTCTAAAATATTGGTGATCACTTCAATTAATAATAAGATTAAGAGGATCCTAAACCGGTTGTCCAAATTATCTTATTAGGCGTGATTTTCAATAACATATTCCCTTTAAACATGCAATATGGTGATAAATAATAGAACAAATATTAATATTAAAACCAATTTAATCACAATTCCAACAACATAAAATCGTTAGAAAAATAATAAAAATAAAAGGAGCATGACTCTTACTTTGATTCTGTTTGTTTGCAACTACAAAATAATAAATGAGTTAGTAACTTCAAGGAAATAATAAAATAATAATTAAATTAAATTAAATGAAATAAAGTTGATTTTGGGGCCAAACCCTCAAACAGTGCTACCTTTCACGCCTTGGCTTAAGGACAGAACCTCGAGTAAAATATGGACTCCTTTGAGTGCTTGAAGAAGGAATTTTGAAGTTAAAAGGGTAGGCTAGTGTTTAGGTTAATAGCATAGAAGAGAGAAAATAAAAATAATAAAATTCTCGGTCCCGTTCATCATAAATGAGGGGGTATTTATAGGGAAAATGTGCTGAGGGTGCACACGGAACTCTAAAATGATAAAAACCCTAAAAAAGTATCCCGTGACACGGTCAGACTGTACCGTGACACGGGAAGCTCTACCGTCAGACGGTACACTTTCCCGTGACACGGTACACTTTTGGAGTGACGCGGGAAATTTTCAGAAAACGAGATGAAAAACGCATTAAGGGTTTACGCGGAAAGGACACGGAATGTCCCGTGTCACGGCAGACCTGCCGTGTCACGGGAATTCGCACCGTCAGAAGGGAAGGATTCCCGTGACACGGTGGCAGTCTGCCGTGGCGCGGGAAATTCCAGTCCATTTTCCGTCTAAATTCATTTTTAACCCTAATTTCTTTCGGCTTTTTAAGTGCCGATTGATAATTTCGGGCCTTTTCTGGCTTTTATTATTCGGGCTAAAATAAGAAAATAATTAAATAAAAATAAATAAAGGGTTTGGGCCAAAAATAAATAATAAAACAATAAAATAAAAAAGGTTTGGGCTAGAATTAATTAATAAGTTTGGGCTGAAATTAAAACTATGCTTTTAACAAACATCAAGACTAATCCATGGACTGTTCAAAATTATGAATTTAATAAAATACGATTTTTTAAGCACTCTCGGGATTAAATACTAAACCCGACCAATAGTGGCAGTGAAAGGTTGTTCATCATTGGGTTTGGTTTTGGGGAGACATTTTTAGGTGTCTACAATGAGCAATAAAACTCTGGATTGGTGCACTTCTGGAGTAATGACAATCAGGGGTTGGGGTACATGGGGTATTAGCCGTGTACTTTTCTCGAGGCCGTCTGATTTACGAGTCTCTTATTTCAAATATTTTTCAAAACTAGGAGTTAGGTGAGATCTCATACTAACTACGGTCGCGGAGTCGCGCCCGTGGTCGTTTGATGTTTATTGATGTTTCCGAAAGGAGGCATGGGGTTTTTCTTTTATTGATGTTCCAAATGGAGCATGGGTTGGACAACCTTGTCTATTGCGTAATCCAATGAATAAAAATAATGATTTACCTATTATTAATTAATGGAGTCTTAGTAATATAAATAGTTGAGTCGTGTGTTGAGTCTATAATTTAATGATGCATGATGATTGATTATTAGTAGCATGTTATGGATTTCTTAATTTATTTCGCAGCTTGTATGTACTCAGCTTTGCTGATTGCGTGCTTTGTGTGTCTTTCTTTGGTCATGGCCTTCGCCTTTCAATGACCCTGTGACGATCCAATTTTTACACTTGTAATGTTGGGGAGCAGAATTACCACATGTTCTTACACATGAAGCATTCATCAGGGTTGTGGGATCTTGAGTAGAGAGTTGGTTGTTTGCATTTTATTTCTTTTGCAAGTTTGAATTTATTTTAATTCGATTTTATTCGACACTATTTCTTTTGGGTTTGAATTTATTTGAACACTGAATTTAATCACTTACTACTTTTATTGGGTTTTGAATAAGGGCCTTAATGGTTCCAAGTTGTATGACTTAATTTGGTTTCATTTGTTGGTTTTGAAACTTATTTATAACTTATTTAGTTTTTCCGCTGCTATTTTCTGATAAAGTCTTAACATTTGAACACGTGGCGGTAGCACACTAGTAATTCTCTTGAATATTGTTCAGGGTCCTCACAGGTTTAAAGAGAGAATTATTGGGGTGTTACAAAGTGGTATCTGGGAGCTTAGGTTCGATTTAATTACCACTAAAGTTACTTTAAAAGTTTTTGGGCGCCTAACGTTTTAAATCTTATGATTCTGGATTTTATGACTTGATTTAAGGTTAAACTTTAATTTCAAAAAAATTATTTTATTTTAATTAAAATAATTCGGCAGTTTAAATAAAATATATGTATTTTTATAAATTACTATGTATTAATTATTTTTTAAATTAGTTGAATCTACGTACTTATTTTATTCTTTGAACCTTAGTATTATTTATTTTATTTTATGTGTGAGATTTGGGTAGTCTTAAGAAGGGCATATAGGACAGATGATTTCTTTCTATGTGCATTATAATTTAATTCTTGGTGCCATTTATTTTGAATGTAGTTTTTATGCAAGTTATATTTAATTGTATATGTTTTATATAATCATGCAAATTTGGGTGTTGTGATCACCTAGAATCATGTGTAAGGATTAAAGAATACAATATAGATTAATTTGTGATGATTTGTGCAATGTAATGTGTATGTATGGATGATCATTATATGAAGCATGTAATTATGTGACTATTTGGTTATGCTTATTTAATGATGTTATGTATTATTTATTTGGTGCTTTAGGTTATTGGTAAGATCTATATTTTCATTATTTAATATCTCCTTCAATTTTTGCAACCAATGAGTGTTTATTTGAGAAACCTTATGATCAAATTAGGAATGTCCTTCGGAGGTCAGGCGGCATATCACAATGTCAAGCCACTGGACTGGCAGCTCTGTTTGCTTCGCCTGGGTGAACAACCTTCTGCGTTCATCCGGGAGATAATCGAGGCGGCACATTCGGCCAAGGTTAAGAATGTATTGGTAGGTACCTATGATGGTACCACCAACCCGGAAGATCACCTCATGGCTTACACCAACCTCATGTACTTACAGGGGTTGGATGATGTCACTTGGTGTCGATGCTTCCCGGCTACATTAAAGGGCATTGCCCAACAATGGTTTGGCAACTTGCCAGCCGGGTCCATTGACAGTTTCAGGAAGCTCGCCTTCCTATTTGCTTCCAACTTCTCAATGAACATCCCTGCTAAGAAAACAAGTCTTGACTTGAGCACTGTTAAGCAGGGAGAGGGAGAAGGGATGCGCTCCTATATCAGGCGGTTCAATCTGATCAGAATTCGGATTCAAGGACTGTTTGATGAGGTAGCTTTTACAGACTTTTTTAAGGGTCTGAGAGATGGGTCGACCTTTAAGTTCGACCTAGTCAGAAAAGGGGCTTTCACTTTACAAGCGGCCCTGAGGGAGGCGGAAAGCTACATTCAAGCAACCGAACTCTGCTCGCCTGGTAACCAGTCGGACTCCAAAAAGTCCGACAAGCAGAAAGACAGCCGGCCTGCTCAGCCGGCCAAAAATAAAGAAGAGAGCAAGAAAAGAAAAGAAATCTGGCGGTTAGTGACTCTGACCAGCCGTCCCAGAAGAAAAAGAAAGAGTTTAAACCGTACGTCCCTAAGTACGAGTTTAACAAGGATTGCAACTCCAACCTCATGGAAATTAAGGACCAGCTTTCCCTAGAGAAGCCGAATCCAATGAAAAGTTCCATTCAATCAAGGAACAAGAACAAATTCTGCCAATACCATGAGGAAGTTGGCCATGACACCAACGACTGCTTCAGCCTTCAACGGGCATTGGACCGTCTGGCTGACAAGGGGATGTTAAAGTCCTACATTTCTAAGTCCCCAGCCGGGGCAAAAAAGAAGAGTAAGGGTCAGTCCTCCAAGACTACCCCCAGCCTGCTAGTAGCTCGGATACCGACAAGGAGCCGGTCTACACCATAGCAGGCGGGTTCTCATGTGGTGGCCTTACCATTCGGGGCACCAAGATCCATCTTCGAAAGATGGACAAAGATGATGATGAGCAGGCGTCTACAAGCTCCTCCTTCCCAGACGTCTTGATCACTGAGAAGGACAGGGGCAGCGTCCGCCGTCCGCATGATGACCCGGTCGTCATTGAATGTAAGGTTGCCAACCAGCTGGTTGGACGGATCCTTATTGACACCGGAAGCTCATCAGACATCATCAGCCTCCGGTGCCTACAAAAGCTTAAATACAATGTCAGCAGCATGCATCCGGTCACCCACCCCTTGGTTGGTTTTGGGGGTGGGATGGTCTACCCAGCTGGAAGAATTGACTTACCCATCCGGCTGGGGGAGAAAGGCCAGGGGCGACATATTGTCGTCAGATTCTTGGTCGTTGAGGAGTTGACCGCCTACAACATTATCCTTGGCCGGCCAACTCTCAACGAAGCCAAGGCGGTAATCATCCCGTCTCTCATGCTCATCAAGTATGAGAGGGATGACGACTCTGTTGGTTCCTTGAATGGGGATCAGATGACGGCCCGGGAGTGCTACCTCTCAGCCGTCAAAGATACTGTGGCTCCAAGCGGCCAGGAACCAATAGACCTTGACAATGTCAAGGATGCCGAGCCAGCACCTGCCCCACCAGCAGTCGGGAAGAAAAGAAAGGCACCTCTGCTGGTGGAGGTGAAGAAAGAGAAAAAATAGCAATCACAGGCCGATGAACGGTCAGACGAGCTCCGTCCCCAACCGGCTGGTGAAAACATTGATCTCGTTCTGGATGACAGCCGTCCGGAACGTACTGTAAAGGTTGGGACGGTTGCTCATGCTACTTTGGGTGCAAGCTTGCACCTTCTGCTGAAAGAATTCAAAGACATTTTTTCCTTTGAAGTGGAAGAGATGCCAGGCGTCAGCCCGGATATCGTTGTCCACAAACTCGCCGTGGACCCCAAAAAGAAGCCCATTCGGCAAAAGAAAAGAAACCACGGCGAGGAAAGAAGTCAGACGACAGCTGCCGAAGCTGCTAGACGCCAGGTTCATTCGGCCTTGTAATTTTCCCGACTAGGTGGCCAATGTGGTCCTTGTTAAGAAACCAAATGGGACCTGGCGCATGTGTGTTGATTACACTGACCTCAACAAGGCGTGTCCAAAGGACAGTTACCCGCTTCCAAAGATCGACAGTCTGGTTGACTCTACATCCGGTCACGCCTTGATGAGCTTTATGGATGCCTACTCCGGCTTCCATCAGATACCCCTCTGGAAGAAAGATCAAGATAAGACGGCCTTCGTCACTGATTTGGGGTTATTTTGTTATACTGTGATGTCGTTTGGCTTGAAAAATGCGTCTGCCACTTTCCAACGGATGATTAATACAGTCTTCATTAATCAAATTGGGAGAAATGTGGAGGCGTATATTGATGACATGATAGTCAAATCCAAGCAGCAAGCGGATCACCTTGCTGATCTCCGAGAAACATTCACCACCCTCAGGCGGCATAAGGTCATGTTAAACCCCAAGAAATGCGTCTTTGGTGTTGAGTCTGGGAAGTTTCTCGGATTCCTGATTGATCAAAGGGGGATAGAGGCTAACCCCGAAAAGATACAGGCGGTGATTGACATGAAGTCACCCCGTTCTGTCAAGGAAGTTCAGAGACACATCGGTTGTCTGGCCGCCTTGGGGAGGTTCCTCAGCCGGTCAGGCGACAAATGCCTTTACTTCTTCCAAGCAATCAGGAAGAGGACCAGGTTTGAATGGGGAAACGATGTTGAGACGGAATTCCAGAAGTTAAAAGAGCACTTACATTCTCTACCTAGGCTGGTCAATCCTTTGCCTAGGGAGACGTTGTACATGTATTTACCATCTCAGATCATGCTCTCAGTGTCGTTCTCCTTGTTGAGCGAGACGGTGTTCAGCTCCCGGTTTACTTCATTAGCCATGTTCTCAAAAATGCTGAACTCTGGTACCCCATGGTTGAAAAATTTGGCCTTGCTTTGTATATGGCATTCAAAACGCTGAAGCCTTACTTTCTGGCACATCCGGTGGTGATTTACACCGACCAGCCACTCAAGCGGCCAATGTCTACCTTGGAGTCATCCGGGAGAATGTTGAAATGGGCTATTGAAATGCAAAGTCTTGAAATCACTTACGAACCAAGAAAGGCAGTGAAAGGTCAGGCGTTTGCCGACTTCATTATTGAAATGACCCGTCCGGTGGCTTCGGATAATCTTGATCAGGTTTGGAAAGTGTATGTAGACGGGAGCTCTACAAAGAACGGTTGTGGTGCAGGTGTAATCTACGAGTCTCCTAATGGGGACAGATTTGAGTATGCACTACGCTTCAAGTTTCAGGCCTCTAATAATGAGGCAGAATATGAAGCCCTGCTAGCCGGTATCCGTGTGTGTAAGGCGGCAGGGGCCATGAAAATTGACGCCTGCTCTGATTCACAATTGGTCATTAGCCAGTATGAGGGAAAATATGAGGCAACTCATCCGGCTATGATCAAATATCTTCAGGCAGTCAAAGAAGAGGCTGGGGAACTTGAGGAATTCCGTCTGAATCAAGTGCCTAGGTCGGAAAACAACCAGGCGGATGCATTATCAAAACTGGCATCTTCCGCCTGCCATGATACGCCTCGGTCAGTCTTCTAGGAAGTTCTTGAAAAAAGAAGCATCTATGAAGATCCCATTGGACTTCTGGACCGAAGCTCTACCTGGATGGATGGCATCCGGGCCTATCTTTCAGACGGTACACTTCCTGATTTGCCACAGGAGGCAGCCGTCCTGAAGAAGCGAGCTGCAAGCTTCGAGTTGAGAAACGGAGAACTCTTCAAGGCGGGGTTTTTGAAGCCTCTGTTGAAGTGTGTCACCCCAGAAAAGGGGAAGGAATTTCTCAAAGACTTGCACTCAAGATTCTGCGCCTCCCACATAGGTGGCAGGTCCCTAGCCGTCAGAGCCAGACGACATTATTTTTGGCCCACTCTTGAGGCAGACGCCAAGGAGTTGGTGAAGAAATGTGACAAGTGCCAAAAATTTGGCAAAATTATTCACCGTCCGGCTACTGATCTGACGGCCATCCACAGCCCGATCCCGTTTGCAAAATGGGGCATGGACATTTTAGGTCCTTACACGCCTGCTCCAGGCGGAAAGCTACATCTTGGTGGCTGTGGATTATTTCACCAAGTGGGTGGAGGCTGAGGCGGTTAAGAACATCAAGACCTCAAACGTAATTTCCTTCATCTGGAAGAACATTATCACCCGGTATGGGGTACCTATGTCTATGGTGTTCGATAATAGTCCTCAATTTGAGACGCCTCAGCTCAAAACTTGGTTGGGAGATCAAGGGATCTCAAGCTGTTTTACATCAGTCGGCCGACCCCAAGCAAACGGCCAAGTTGAAGTCTTCAACAAACTAATCTCAGACGGCATTAAAAAGAAAATTGACAAAGCCAGTGGCTTGTGGGCAGAAGAGTTAATCCATGTCCTATGGGCCATCCGGACAACAGCAAAGTGGGCAACCGGTGAAACCCCATTTCTCATGGTTTACAGTGCTGAAGTCGTCTTGCCCATTGAACATTACGAGCCGACTCTCAGAGTCATGCTATATGATGAAGAGGCAAACTGGGAAGCAATGCGCCTGGCATTGGATTCACTCCCAAAACGCAGGGGCAATGCCGCCTTGCGTCATGAGATTTACCGTCTGAGAATGACCAGAGCCTACAACAAGAAAGTACACAAGCGTCCCTTGAAAGTTGACGACTTAGTGTTACGGAAAACGGAGGCAACCTGTAGGGCCAATGAGCTGGGAAAGCTAACTCCAAATTGGGAAGGCCCCTACCGGATCTATGAAGAAGTAAGAGACGGCACCTACCGCCTGGAAACTCCTGACGGCAGGCGCCTGTCTAGAACTTGGAATGTAGACAATTTGAAAAAGTACTACTTCTGAGAATGTAAGTTTTTTGTAAACAGTGGGTCAATTAATGAGAATTCAGACTTTATTTGCAAAATTGTTTTGTTGTTCCGCCTGGGTAATACTCAGACGTATTCTTCATTTAACTAATTAAGTTTGATACTTAGTAAAGGTTATAACTGCTTGACCGCCTGGGTAATACTCAGATGGATCCTTTGTTTATTTTACTAAGTTTGATACTTGGTATGACTTAATAATTGCCTGTCCGCCTGGGTAATTATCCAGACGGACTTTTTGTTTAACTAACTAAGTTCGATACTTAGTGTAATTCAATAACGTTCGGCCAATGCTCCGATTAAAAACTAAGCACAAAAACGATTAGTGGCTATACAACCGGTCTCAAACAAGACCAAAGGCTAAAATGGTCGGATGGTTGCTTATTTTATAAAACCGCCTGTCCCAATCTGGACGAAGGCGTCCGGCGACACCCCTCCGGGTGCAATCGTCGCAGAGAACAGACTATTCGTCGGTTCTACGTACCTATGCAGACGGCAAAAATTGAACGACCGAATTGGTCAACTCATAGCCGTCTGACCAAAATGATTTGTGAAGAACAATCAAGTTACCGAATACCGGATGCCCCTAGGCATCAGTCGAAAACCGACTGAAGTTCTCACTTAGGTTATTTATTCCAAAGTTGCACTTTCTATCCCAATTGGGGCAAAAGAGTTGTGCAATGGCTATGCAATCTCTACCAAGACAGGAAAAACCGTTTGGGTAGTGACTGGAACGCCTGTTGGTGTACGGTTGTGCACTTGGTTTGGGGCAATCACTACTGTGATTGATTGACTTACAAACGTATCATGCTCTTTGCAGCATCAGATGTTCCCAAGTCAATCAACCAACTCCATTTGAAACCAACCACACAGCCGTCCAGGGGCAAGGACAGCCGGCTTTTAATAAGTTAGGCAAAAAATCGCCGCATGCTTTTAATAAGTTAGGCAAAAATCAAGTATATACACACAAATGCAAAAATTGAAATCCAAACGCAAATGAAAAATGATCAAAACCGACTCAATCGGTGCATTCATTAAAAGTCCACCCAACAAAACGGTTGTAGTGGATCAAATGTTAACCAGACCCCATCCGGGAGAAAAGAGAAATTGTTTATTAACCCGGCTCCTCAGCCGGTAAATACAAGAATACTCGGCACGCAGGCCGAAAAAGCAAGTTTTGGCATACTGCCGCAGATTAAAGAAAAAATAAAAAAAAAAGAGTTGGCATACTGCCGCTGAAAAATCACTTCTGGCCTACAGGCGGCTCCTCCTGGTCCTCTTCCTCATCATCTGAGGGAATCTCTTGTGCTTCACCAGGACCGGGTAGCTCAGGCACAGGAAGCTCAGTATTGGCGTTAGCCCAGGCATCGAAGGACTCAGGCTCTGGCTCACCTTTTTCTCTCAAGTACACCACGTCCTCGGCGTACCTGTGAGCAAGTGCCCAGATGCCATAATCCTTGTCTGGGTACAAGGCAGCCCAGGCGATCTTCATGCGGGCGTCGTTGTCAGCATCGCTTTCAGCAACCAGGCGGTTTTGCTCCGCCTCCAGAGTTGCTGCAAAGTTTATCTGAGCCTGAGCAGCCTCCTTCTCCAGCTTCTCGACCTTGGTCTTCAAGTTGGTGTTCTCTTCAGAAGCACCTTGCAAGGTGCCAAGGTCCGCCTGGGCCTTCTTGAGCGCCTCCTCAGACTTCTTGAGGCTCTCCTCCGCCTTTTTCTTGGCTTCCTCCGCCCCCTTCTGAGCCGTCTCAGCGTCGCTCACCCGCTGGTTGGTCGTCTTCAGATCCGCCTCCAGCTGCTCGATTTTCGACGCCTGTGTCATTGTGATTGCTTTAGTTTCAAGTTCATTTACGATAGTGGAGTATAAAGCAACATTATCAGCGTATGTGGCGGACTTCTTGGCCCTTTTTACCTCTTCCCGTTTGCGGGAATAAGGACGCTTGAACCCTTCTACCCGCAGCATAGCCTGCAAAAGCATATCAAGTTAGTATTGCAGGCGGAGTAAAGCACTTGGAAAAAATTGTTATCTTACCTCAGCCAGAAGGGACAAGATTCGTTCTAGGTTGAACGTCTCTATCCCAAGGATAGCGTTCTTGTCCTTCCTGCTCACCGCCTCCAGCATGGCTTTAGCATGCTTCTGGACGTCTGGCCAGCGGGGAGATTGATCTGCACCATAATCAATAGGTGATGAGTGCAAAATTAAGGCAACACCTATCTGTTGTCGACCATCTAAGGATGACGTCTGTTGGGAGTGGGATTTCACTAGCAAAGGCCACCCCAGCTCAGGCGGGGATTCAAATGGGTTCTTACCTTCAGAGTCGGCCAAGCGGGAGCCGCTTGCAGGCGTGGTGAACCCCCCGGTTGCTGATAGGGGGTTGACGAGGTTGAGGCACAGACTGCCGCCTATCCTCTCGTTTCGCCCCCCTATCCGCATCTGTTGGTTCCCGGCTGAGGCGTCAGGAGTTAAGGCGGAGGCGGATTTTTTGGTCTTGTTAAGAGTGGAGGTGGATTCCTCCCTGGCCAGTTTGAGATTTTTCTCAAATGTCTTTCCTACCTCTCCCCCCTGTGAAAATAACCAAGTTAAAGTTAGCATCCGGAGAAAGTAAACTTTGAGGACAATCTAAGAAAGGGTCAAGCGTTTTTTACCTTGGCCTTGACTGCGGCCGCATGATTTTCCGCAAGCTCCTTGCGGATGGTTGTAGAGGACCGCTTGGGTGTTTTCTCCGTCTGCAACATGTTTAGAGCTTCTTCTGTAAAAAAAAGAAAAAGATTGGTCAATATATCATCAATCAATTCTGATACAAAAGCACTACAGGCGGATGTAAACTCAGGCGCATACGTTTGGTAAACATGTTTCCTAGCCCGCAGGCGGCTAAAAAACACTCGTCCTTGAACCAGGCGCTCTTGGGGATCCAGTTCTTGGGGACTTTTATTGTTTCCCCGGTTGACAAGGTCGCGTCTGTGAGGCCGAAAAAGTCTGCCTCAATTATTTTGTCAAAGTCCTCATCCGGGATCCGGGGAAGAGCGCACTTCTGGCCCATCAGGTCGGGCTTCTTATTGTACTGGTGGAACTCATAGTTCTCCCGCCTGCTGGGAGCTGACAACAGGTAGAACCTGTGCTTCCATCCGTCGAACTTAGAGACCTTGTCCAAGGTCATCATGTATTGGGGATACGTGGTTAAAGTGTACCACGCCCTCCAACCGCCTAGGCTTCGGCTAACATAATGCATCTTAGCAAAAGCTTCCCAGCCGGGATGGAGCCCCTGGAGTTCGCAGGCGGCAACATACCCCAAGATGTTTGCCCAAGAATTGGGGGTAAGTTGCCAGACTCCGAGGCCGTAGCCTCTCAAGATTGCCTTCACCGCCTGGTGAAGGGGAAAGCGAAGACCAGCCTTGAACGCCGCCTCATAACAGCCGAAGTAGTTGTTGGCGTTCTGTTGATCGTTTTCCCAGGCGATGGTGCCGTCCTCAGGCGGCACCCTGATTTTGTACCCTTCTCCTAACGGGTGCATTTGTTTAAATCTCTTCAAATTCTCCTCCATTTGAACCCTATCCTTGGCGGAGACGTGAATTTTGAAGGGATCGTCCTTCTCGCTCTACTTCTTCCTCTCCTCCTCCTCGCTATACTCAAGCGGTGGCAAGTCGTCACTACTCTCAGAAGTGGAGGCGGAGCTATCGCTCTCCGTCTCCTCCTCATTTTGTGGCAAAGGAGCTGAGACGGCTTCATCGCCGCCTTGGTCGCACTCTTCCAAAAAGGAATCTGCGGGAGTTGAAGGGGCACGCGGAGGGGATCTGTCCAGAGCCGTCTGGTTTCTCTGACCAGACGTTTCTCCCTCAGGCGTTTGACCGCCTGAGCCCTCGCTTCTGTAGTCCGGATCGGGGGCTGTCTGCATAGTCCGAGCCATTGTGTCCTGCACAGACACATAAATGGTCAGAATCCAAGCAAAAGGGTGGTCCCAACACCCCGAGACGGCACTCCCAGTCCTAGACTCAGCCGTCCCTGGTGACCGGCTGGACTCTAACCTAGGCTGTGTCGTGTGTGTTGGTGATGCATCCATTTATTATAAGAAATATGTACAAGCGGTGAAACAAGAAAAAGAGCTGAGAGAGGCAGAGACGGTACCTTTAGATTTGATATCTGAAGATAGGCGGGTCCGGCTGGGTTGACGAAGAACGAGTTTTCTTGCTTGCGCCTGACTCAAACGGATGACTTCTGCTCTCTCAAAGTTGTCTCTCTTGAAAATTTTTGTAAACGTACAAAATGATGAGGGTAAACGGCTATATATAGAGGGTAAATGCGGGGGCATTCCCGTAATTTACTCGGAAGGCGAACGGTTACTCTTTGGTGGTAAAATTACCACCAACCGGAGCGTGACGCGTGTCACAGATGCCACGTGGCCTGCCACGTCACATCTGTGAGGGGCAAATGTTTAGGGTAATTTTACCCCGCCACATGGTCCAATTAGAGGAGGACACGTGTCAGCCCCCAGGGTGGCCCAAGGTGGACCTATCCCTGCTTGACACATGTCACTCCAGAAACCTAGGAGGAATGGCGGCCTTCAGGCCCAAATCCCGAGAAAGTCGCAATGCGGCGCAGCCCAACAATGATTACGGCTCAGTGACCTAATCAGGGGCACAAATCCCGAGGACCCTATAAATAGGGAGATTCCCCTCTTTTAGAGGGCACGTTTTACCATTTATTACAAACTGTCCGTGTGATAGAGACATCTAAGCTTGGAATCCGAGCAGATACTCACCTAAATTTCCGCACCTTCTTCTCTCCCTTCAAGTTACTAACTTGTTTGTCGGAGGCGGAGCACCACCCAACCGGTGTCTCCGTTTGTTTTGCAGGTACAGGCCGCATCGGATTAGTTTTCGTGTTGTAACTCTCCGGAGGGACAAAAACACCCAAAACACTAACGGTTGGAGAACCAAAGCAAAAAAGCAAAGGTCTAAGAGGATCACCCTGTTGCACTCCCTGACAAGACCATAAGGTATGCTCCCTATAAAACAGTCTGGCCGGAGTAAAGTAACAAAATTCAACCCAATGCAAGAGAGCTGGACAAGAACCTCACGCAACATAGTCGTACGGTCAACCAAATTAAAGGCATTCTGGAAATCAACCAGCAACATAGAGAGGCCAACATCACCACCACGAGCATCAACGAAACGATTAACAGCATGAAGAATAGCCTCACCACCTGCCGGCACCCCAACACCAAACTGAAGACCTCTTAAATAGCTACCTAGGCGCGGACCAATTAAAGCAGCCCCAACCTTTGAAACCAGACGCCGCCAAGCAGTACCCACAGCAATAGGCTAAATACCACCACCAGGCTTAACAAGTGGCGTGAGAGGAGCACTAGCAATATACTCCCCCAACTCAACAGGACATTTCCCTGCGAGAAAGAGATTAACCACCTGCGTAATAGAGCCCACCAACTCATCAAAAATAGCAACTGCAGCTCCACTCAAACAATCCAGAAGGTGTTGAGCTCTCTAGCCGTCTCTACCGCATGACGTACCCCGCGGAAAACCCCGGATCTGGTCCAAAACAACAGCGGGAGTAGCGATAAGGTGATGATCAACAGGGATATCCGACAATATAGGAACCGGAAAGGAAGGATGCTTAGCTTGTAAATCTGCAAGAGTAGCATCATTGTATGGGGCAAGACCAGAAGAAAAAGAACCCTAACCGCAACAGTGTAATGTCTGTCACAGATCTTTCTCTTACATTGCTTAATATTACGCTCAGACAAATCATGATCCTCATCAACATCCAATAAAGGTAGAGACACGTCAGCCAACGTATCTCGCACAAGTAGCACAGAACCACCAGGCTCACACCAAGAACGAATAGCAGCGGAGATACTCTCTTCCTGTCGTTGACGCCTGACACCCGAGGAACACTCATGACTACTCCACGAAGAAAAGGTTTTAAGGACATAAAGAGGCAACACAAGCAATTGAATCCAGCACGAGATGTCATCAGGCTTGCTAATCACCCTATCAAGCGCTCCTTTGAGAACCCGAGAAAAACCTAAGCGACACCTTAGATGGATAGATTTTACCCAACGAAACCGCTTAGCTAGCAAACTATCAAGGAGAGCAACATCGAAAGCAAAATGAGGCACATTAGGAACAAGATCAGAAATCTCTGTAGAAGGACCTTGTGGTTTTGGAAAACCATAAAGAACAAATCGAACAACACCATCCCTCGAATCAGGTGGGTCCACAATATCCTCTGAACCACGACCGTGTCGACACTTCGTACGAAAAGTATGAGTCTTGAAACACTCCCCACAAAGCCAAATGCCCATACGCCGAAAAGCGGACTCCGCCTCTAAGAAAATAGTCAATTATTATTATTATTATTATTATTATTATTATTATTATTATTATTATTATTATTATTATTATTATTATTATTATTATTGTAGGGAATAATTCAAGCCTTTAAAATCCCACTAGCTCGAACCCCACTGTGATCATACACTAAAGTACGGTGGCGTCCAAAAGGGAAGAAGATAGAGCAAAAGAGTCGCCAACAAGTTTTTAAGGAGCTTGTAAACCGTTCACGAGGTGAAGGTTACACCCCTTAACGATCCAAGAGATCGTCAACTCCATAAGGTCATGAACCAAATAAGGGTTCGGGGATGATGGTACAAATCCAACCTAAAAGAGATTGAACCTGCCCTAATAATAGGCCTCTACTTTATTCTGATCGTATTCATGTGCGCTTTCTGATTAACATGCAATCAATAGGATTAACCCTAAACCTGTTTAATTTATGTTGGTTGAATATAATGCACAGATAAACTATTATTGGCGATCACTTGAATTATAATCACAATTAACCCTAAACAAGATTATTAATTATCTTATTAAGCGCGATTGCAAGTACAAATTCCCTTTAAACATGCAATAAAGGCGTGGTCAAGCAATAAATATAAATAATCAAGCAACACAATAAATAATCAATATCATGAATAATAATTATAATAATAATAATATCATCATAAATAAAATAATTATCATCAAAATAATAATAATAATAATAATAATAATAATAATAATAATAATAACAACAATAATAATAATAATAATAATAATAATATTCATAATCATAAATTATAACGATTATAATCATAATCATGTTCATGTTAATATTAAAGCATAATAATTACAAGATCCTAGGCATGATACTAACAAGATTAATAACAAACCATAGCATGTCACTAAGGAATAAAAATCAAATCTTTAACCCTAACATGATACTAACATGAATTAATATTAGGAAGAACATAGGAAGCATCGTACTTTTAATCATACTTGATATTAAATTTACCCTAAACATGATACTAGGAATATCATAATAACAATGTAAACATGATTTCTACATCATAATATCAATAAATCAATTAAAGTACTTACTTGGATGCCTCGTACCTCTTTCTAATAACAAAATACACGCGTTAGTAACTTCAAGGAAAATAATAAACAAACAATTAAATTAAATAATTGAAATAGAGATTTGGGACCAAACCCTCATAAATTAAAACCTTTCACGTCTAGGGCGAAGGCAACTTCGAATATGGCTAGGTGTTTCTAGATCTTGTGAATGCGGAATTTTGTATTAAAAACAAGAAAGAAAAGAAAGAGAATAATCAAGAAAATCTTCTTGATGAGAATTGATGAGAATTGATGAATTGATATTGGTAATTGGTGAATGAAAACGGAGTTTTTGACACGATATTTATAGAGAAAATCATCCAAAAAAGATAATTTAACAAAACAGAGTCTGAAGATCGCAAAACCACATTGGCGCCAGCCCTGGCTAGTTGGCACCAGCACCAGTGGCTAGCGCCAGGCGCCAATGGCTAGCGCCTGGCGCCAATCCTGGTTCCAGGCGCCAAGGCCTGGGGTTGGACGCCAAACTGTTTTTCAACGCGTTTTCAAAAATCTGATAAATTTCCCGTACTGGAAGATAAAATAATATAATTCCATCGAAAATGCTATTTGATCTTGATTAAAACTCTGAAGAATCCTAATTGAATTAGGAATGAAAAGAACCTTCTAGAATGTTCTAGAAGACTAAAACCATTCCTAATTGCATTAGGAATGATAAATTATGTTAGGCCCTCCCCTAGATCATTGGGCCGTACATAAAGCTCAAACCGGACCCAGTTTAGTAAATTGGCCATAACTTCCTCAATATTCATCGGAATTGGGCTAATAATATATCGTTGGAAAGGTCTTTGCAAACCCCATCCAACTACACCACTATTGGACCCATATCATGGACCAAACAAACTGGATTGGCTGTTTTCTTAAAATAAAGTTTTCAAAATCAGGGAGAAGAGAAAATAAATAAAACTTTCCGCAACACTAGACCTTTCCACACTTCGTTTCATTCGATATTGATTCGACGTGAAAGGTACTCATCACTGGGTTTGGTTTTGGGGAGACAAAAATGGGTGTCTACAGAAGCCCCCACTTTGACTGAGTTTGGAGAAACGTAAGTTTCGAAAACAAAAGTCAAAGTATCGATAGGGACGGAGAATGATTCAGAACGTTCTGCGATCCTAAATCACTCTTGTAACGCCGATACCTGCAAACTAGCGTTAGTTAAACAGATAAAAGAGTTAAGAAACGCGTATCTTGCACCGTCGAGCACACGTCTCTGAAAGTAACCGATTTGTTTTGATGACCTCCTGCAAGCTAAAGAGTGTCATCCCGCTTGAAAACTGCTACGCCTGTAACTGCTTCCAAATTAGAAGATTGCTTCTCTTGAAACTATCCTCTCCGTAATGATAATATTCCACATCCTAGGGAACATCATTGAAGATTATTTCTCTTGAAACAATCCTCATCCGCATTGATAACATTCCACGTCCAAGGGAATACTATCGAAGATTGCTTCTCTTGAAACAATCCTCAGTTGTTTGTGACAACTCTCCATAATCCAGGGAACGCCACCTTGCTGTTTCGATGTTCACTCGTCTCTGAACAAAGAGCTTCTTTTTCCGCTGTGATAGTCTTCGAAAAGATCACTGCTTTTCAATCCTTAATGCTGCTATGCCAGTACGTCAGTACTTTGCTGCTTGTGAACCAGTATGTCGGTGCTTTTGCTGTGATGACAATCCTATTTTCTTTGGGAATAGTTGCCAACACAACTCTTGTATGATGTATGACAATCCGATTTAGGGAAAATTGTCAATGCTTCGTAACAATCCATCCTTGGAAATGTTGCCACGATGAAGCGACAATCCGTATCTCGGAAAATTTGTCAAAATCCAATTTTTGGGAAAAGTTGCCAATGCTTCGTAACAATCTTTCATAAGAACTTTGCTACGATCGACAATCCACATCTTGGAATATAACTCTTGAAAGCAATCCATCTTGGAAATTTGCCAACGCTATGCGATAATCCTTTTGGGAAAATATTGCCACTATTGACAATCTGCGTCTTGGAACATTTGCAAAAAAGAGTCGACCAACAATCCACTTCGGGAAAATTTGCCACTTACTGAAATGAATGACAATCCACGTTGAGGAACTTTCGCCGATATTTATGATGAATAGAAACCTACAACAATCCTTTGGGAAATTTTGCTATAGGGAACTGGGTGTATGATAATCCAATTTCGGAAATCTTGCCAGCGATGACAATCCAAACTTGGAAAAAATTGCCAAACAAAGAAGGAGCACGACAATCCACGCTTGGAAACTTTGCCAGAGATGACAATCCAATCTTGGAAAAATTGTCGTTGAAGAAGATGCACGACAATCCATTTTTGGAAATATTGTCAGCTGGGGATGACAATCCAATTTTTGGAAAACTTTGTCGTTTAATAAGAATGCGCGACAATCCATATTTGGAAATATTGTCGTTTAAGTGCTTGCTTTTGAACCGATTGTAATGAGCCAGTGTTTTAGGCGCTTAAGCTAAGTGAGACGATTTTTTTGTCAGGTCAATCACTTACTACGATTATAATCAAACCGACTACTTAATCATGTCAAATTTCTTATAGGGGCTAACTGGCGTACCAAGGAACCCGAAATTGCTGCATGAGGTCGAAATCACCTTTCTGGGAGGCTTCGAGCTCTGTCGTTGCTGAGATATCTCTGGCGCCAAGAATTGGAGTAGGGTCTCCCCTGTTCTACTGCACCTGTATTTATTTTTTACTATAGAACTTTTCCAATTTCTTTAATTATCTTAGGGTTGACCTAAGGTTTAGCATTGCTTAACTCATCGACTTGACACGACTCAAGGCATAAACTTGACTCACTGTGATTGACTCGAGGTTGACTCGACTCAAAGTGTTTGACACATGTATTAGACTCAAATCAAAGTGATATGACACGACATGACTCAATGTGTACATGACTCGTGTGTGCATTGTAATGTGATCGTGCGACTCGAAAATGCAAAAAGCAAAAATTTCCGTCATTTTTATGGAGGGTACCGACTTTCTCCCGAAAAAGAAAGACGTGAAAAAGAAAATCAAAATTTTGAAGATACATGTTGAATGAGCTTAGTCAAATGTCATTTGATACTATCTCTCAAGGTGCAAACTAAGGATTAATCCATCCTAGGCTATCTCAATGGTTGACTCAATGATGAAAGTATTTGGGTAACTTAGGCACTGAGGCTAAGCACTTCATACTTCGTGATGCAATGACAATTATGAGTGCTTTTGACGAAGCATGCTTCAACGTTAAGATTTCATGACAAAGGGTTCCTAAGGGAAATATATTTGGTCATGTATGCGTGATGTGTGTGATAGTGACACTAAAGTTAGGCCACAAGAGCTAAGTGTATTGAAAAATATATCTTAGGCTAGGTAAGCTAATGATGTAGGGATCAAGCCCCCAAGTCTAGCTCTAAATGAATAGGGATGAGCACAGGGGATACCTTGATATGATCATGGTGTAAGTGTGTGAATGTGAATATGAATGCATGTTTATTGCGGTCGCACCTCTATGTGAGGTTGCCTATGTATCCGTTAGGAATCAGGCCGAACGTAGCTCTAGCCAAACCTCGCACAAGTGTGTATACCTCAAAAAGGTCTTTTTAAGGGTTGTAACGTGGTTAGGCTAAAGGTTTAAAGAAGAAGGGGATAAAGGCTCAAGACCCTAGATAAGCCCCCAAGGTGTGCAACCTTGCTTTTGAATATTTGTATTTTCATGCTTGAGGTTTTCTACTCTTTTTTTTTTTTAGCTCTTTCTTTTGCTTTAGCATTTATTTTATTTTAATAAGTGTGGGCAATCCCGATCATGCGGTCTATCACTCACTTGGCATTCATGTTTCTCAGGCACGGTACCGAGCACTTGATAAGAGACGCAATCTGAGACGTGTTCTTATCAAAGATATTTTCATATCAAAGACATTGGAACACTTACCCTTTTGTACACTTTTATTTATTTTTTTGCTTTTTTTTTTTGCTATTTTAATCTTTGAATTTGCTCAAGCTTTCTTTAGAATTGCAAAAGTTGCAAACCATCCTATCCCAAGGTTAGATAGATGTGGGTTGAAAAAAAAAAAGGTCTATCGTTAGACGAGGCTCAAAGTGGTTTATGAAGAAAGGATGTATAATTGAAGGGTGAAATGAGATATGATGTGGCTACAAGGGTTGCCTTAAATCATTGGTATACCTTGTGCTTAATTCAACATATTTTTTTTTTTTAAATGCAATATTAATGCAATGATCATATGCAAGAAAATAAATGCTCATTTTATTAAAAGAAAATAAAGAATCTACAAAATTAATCTAAGGAAAGGAAAAGGTGCCTATGCTAGACTTATTGGGGAAAGGAAAAAAAAATGAAAAAAGAAATAGAAAAAGAGGCCATGAAATCTTGTCGTTGCAGCTCACCTCTTGTCTTGTGTCATTTGCTTCATCATCACCCAGTCTTCTCGCTAGCTAGAGGCAATGGGACCTTGTTTGCTTCTATGAGGTCTTGAATGAGATTTTGAAACCTGTAGCATTCATCGGTGGTATGACCGTTTCCTCGATGGTACTTGCAATAGGAATTTGGATTCCATCTCGAAGATCGATTTTCTGGTGTTGGATCCTCGGTAGGGCCAATAGGTTTGATTAATCCTCGATCATAGAGACGATCGAAAGCAGCATCATAAGTCATTCCAATGGGTGTGAACTCTCGCCTGGGTTTCCTTTTAGATCCTTGATTGTCCATGGCTTGAGGTACTAACATTATTACTAGAGTGGGCGTTTTCGGAAGAAGAAGGATTGTCGCTCTTCTTTCCTTTCCAGCCACCGTGGTTGCTATTGTTAGTAGCTTTTTGCTTTGCGAGGTCATCTTCGATCTCGATACCTATGTCATAGACGGCCTTGAAAGTATTCAAGTTGTGTTGATATTTTAAGTGCTTTGAATACTTTTCTTGGAGATTCTTGATAAACATCCTCACGGATTCTTTTTCAGTGGGGACCTCAATCATCTTGGCGGAAGTTTCCCTCCACTTATTAAAGAAAGAAGTAAAGTCTTCATTCTCTTTTTGTCTTAGCATCTCAAGTTGTCTATGGTCGGATTCAACTTGTATATTGCACTTGTACCTATCAACGAAAGCGTTCACTATTGATTCCCAGGTAGAGGTTTTCTCCTTGTCAAGGGAGAAGAACCATTGTTGGCAAACGGTTTCAAGAGATAGTGGCAACAGAGAGGGGAAAACCTTCTTATCGATACCCTTAATGCTCATTATAGTTTCAAAAGCTCTTAGATGGAAGTAAGGGTTATCTGTTGCCTTGAATTTAGGGATGTCAGTGGCGTTGAACTATGCGGAAGAAGTTCCTTGTTCAGCGAGACCCCTTGTGAACTCATGCCCTGAAATTTATAGTCACTAGATAGCTTGCTTAGACTCTCTTACATGAGATCCATCTGTTGTTGCTTCACGGGGTCATCGACCCTAAGTGCGAGAAGTTTCAGTGTCTCAGTCACAGTAGCCAGTTGGTTCTTAAGATCATTGACTTCTTCTTGAGTTTCCATTATCTTCTTAGCCTTCCTCTTTTGACGAATCGGTTTATCAAAAAGCGAGACTTGAATAAAGAGGTTGTCCTTGATTAATCGCCCTTCTCTCCTCGACCAAGTACTGTGGAAAAGGAAATTAGGGATATTTATTGTTAATTATTTGACTCAAACTTTATTCAACATGCAATGGATGGAGGAAGTGAATAAAAATTGGAATAGAATGTGAAAGAAGATTTAGATGGAGGGATATGAAGAATTAGGAATAGAATGTACCCCCCAACTCAAATGACGGAAAAGAACGACTCATGCATGAACCTAAGACATGGCCATGGTGATGTATACTCAAAGTGTGTGCTAAGACTAGTGAGTGTAGGTGACATGTTAAGACTCGTGTCATGACCATGTGGCTAGACTATGTGACTAGACTCAAGCAAAGACTAAGTTAAGACTTCACGTATATGCATTAAACTAGACAGACTGTGGTATTTTAGTCATAACTTTTTATCTGTGACTCTGATTTGGATGAAACCAACGCCAAATTAAAGGTAAAACTCGGGGCTACAGATCCATAGGTTCTACGACTCGTAGTTCTTTCTAGAACTTCAGCTATGACCAAAACAAGTTGACGCTTGTGCAATATACGGGAATAAAAATCCGGGTTGACTTAAAGGAACTATGACTCGATTTTATGTTTATTTATTAGCTCAAATTAATTAATTAATTAATTAAACAAAGTCCTTTAGTCATTAATCAATTTATTTAGTCTTAACACAAACCAAACAGATGGTTAGGAAAAATCACATAGAGTATGCACAACAAATAATGCACAATTAGTCAAGTAGGCACAATATGATGCAATGAGTTTGCAACCTAACCATGGCTCTAGTTCTCTAAAGTTCGGGATATGGTTTAGTCAACAGAGGGTCCATGGTTAATTGTCCGGATGCACCGCGCGGAAGCCTAACCGTGAAGGGTTGACGCGAGTGGATGGGACACCGCGAGTTTTAGAAAAAAATTCGCTTCCATGGTTTGGTGAATTCAACATCTCAGATGTACCCTTTGTTGCCAGGAGCGTTCAATCGGGTAGATGGAGCATGAATTCCCAGAGGGTTATGTCCATATGTAGAACACATATGAGTTTCAGAAAAGTGAGAAAAAAAATTCAATCAGGAAGTAGGATCGAGCAAACAATACGAAAAACCGGTCGAAATTAGAACGCATATTTCTGGCTCGGTATTGGGGGAAATTGGCGCCAGAAAAACAGAGACTGGCGCCAACTTTTAATTGTAGCGCCTGGCGCCAATACTGGCGTCTGGCGCTACGGCTAAAAGTGTGGCGCCAAGCTCTGGTCCCTGACGCTACTTCCCACATGCCTCAGCAGCTTTCTGTGCTCGATAAAATCTTCCAGTTTCGCGCGGTGTTATTTCAGTCCTAGTTGTGAAAGACATTTCTCAAATTTCCTACGTGTAAAATCCTATGTTTTTGACTCATTACGGATGGTCTTTCCAATGAGAACCTTTTTATGCATATGACAATAATGTTAATCAAAATTACGCACATGAAATACTTAGAACTTTTCGAGTCTCATCCACTCATTCTAAATCATTGCCGAAACAAATTCAGGAATTAAAATAGAAATCCTCCCCAGTGGAGTCGCCAAAAACTGTAGGGAATAATTCAAGCCTTTAAAATCCCACTAGCTCGAACCCCACTGTGATCATACACTAAAGTACGGTGGTGTCCAAAAGGGAAGAAGATAGAGCAAAAGAGTCGCCAACAAGTTTTTAAGGAACTTGTAAACCGTTCACGAGGTGAAGGTTACACCCCTTAACGATCCAAGAGATCGTCAACTCCATAAGGTCATGAACCAAATAAGGGTTCGGGGATGATGGTACAAATCCAACCTAAAAGAGATTGAACCTGCCCTAATAATAGGCCTCTACTTTATTCTGATCGTATTCATGTGCGCTTTCTGATTAACATGCAATCAATAGGATTAACCCTAAACCTGTTTAATTTATGTTGGTTGAATATAATGCACAGATAAACTATTATTGGCGATCACTTGAATTATAATCACAATTAACCCTAAACAAGATTATTAATTATCTTATTAAGCGCGATTGCAAGTACAAATTCCCTTTAAACATGCAATAAAGGCGTGGTCAAGCAATAAATATAAATAATCAAGCAACACAATAAATAATCAATATCATGAATAATAATTATAATAATAATAATATCATCATAAATAAAATAATTATCATCAAAATAATAATAATAATAATAATAATAATAATAATAATAATAACAATAATAATAATAATAATAATAATATTCATAATCATAAATTATAACGATTATAATCATAATCATGTTCATGTTAATATTAAAGCATAATAATTGCAAGATCCTAGGCATGATACTAACAAGATTAATAACAAACCCTAGCATGTCACTAAGGAATAAAAATCAAATTTTTAACCCTAACATGATACTAACATGAATTAATATTAGGAAGAACATAGGAAGCATCGTACTTTTAATCATACTTGATATTAAATTTACCCTAAACATGATACTAGGAATATCATAATAACAATGTAAACATGATTTCTACATCATAATATCAATAAATCAATTAAAGTACTTACTTGGATGCCTCGTACCTCTTTCTAATAACAAAATACACGCGTTAGTAACTTCAAGAAAAATAATAAACAAACAATTAAATTAAATAATTGAAATAGAGATTTGGGACCAAACCCTCATAAATTAAAACCTTTCACGTCTAGGGCGAAGGCAACTTCGAATATGGCTAGGTGTTTCTAGATCTTGTGAATGCGGAATTTTGTATTAAAAACAAGAAAGAAAAGAAAGAGAATAATCAAGAAAATCTTGATGAGAGTTGATGAGAATTGATGAATTGATATTGGTAATTGGTGAATGAAAACGGAGTTTTTGACACGATATTTATAGAGAAAATCATCCAAAAAAGATAATTTAACAAAACAGAGTCTGAAGATCGCAAAACCACATTGGCGCCAGCCCTGGCTAGTTGGCACCAGCACCAGTGGCTAGCGCCTGGCGCCAATCCTGGTTCCAGGCGCCAAGGCCTGGGGTTGGACGCCAAACTGTTTTTCAACGCGTTTTCAAAAATCTGATAAATTTCCCGTACTGGAAGATAAAATAATATAATTCCATTGAAAATGCTATTTGATCTTGATTAAAACTCTGAAGAGTCCTAATTGAATTAGGAATGAAAAGAACCTTCTAGAATGTTCTAGAAGACTAAAACCATTCCTAATTGCATTAGGAATGATAAATTATGTTAGGCCCTCCCCTAGATCATTGGGCCGTACATAAAGCTCAAACCGGACCCAGTTTAGTAAATTGGCCATAACTTCCTCAATATTCATCGGAATTGGGCTAATAATATATCGTTGGAAAGGTCTTTGCAAACCCCATCCAACTACACCACTATTGGACCCATATCATGGACCAAACAAACTGGATTGGCTGTTTTCTTAAAATAAAGTTTTCAAAATCAGGGAGAAGAGAAAAGAAATAAAACTTTCCGCAACACTAGACCTTTCCACACTTCGTTTCATTCGATATTGATTCGACGTGAAAGGTACTCATCACTGGGTTTGGTTTTGGGGAGACACAAATGGGTGTCTACAATTATTATTATTATTATTATTATTATTATTATTATTATTATTATTATTATTATTATTATTATTATTATTATTATTATTATTATTTTTATTATTATTATTATTACTATTATTATTATTATTATTATTATTATTATTATTATTCATAATTTTTTTTAATTTAAAAAAAAATGAAGAAAAGGGTGACACGTAGCAAGTCACCTTCTAAAACTGCTCACCAGAATAACAAACCCGTCATTGGACTATTTTGAGCAGAAAGGATGTAAAGGTGGAATTATTTCCAGATTATTTAAAGATATGATTATTTTTAGCAGAAGTGGCAAACGTGGAATTATTCTTTTCAGTTTTCCTTATAAAAAAACCATTAATTTTTTGTATAAAAAAACCTTAAAAAAAAAAAAAAAAAAAAAAACCCTGCCAGCCCATCTCCCACTAGACAACCTCCCCACCACCGGAAACAACCAGCGTCCAGCTCTCCTCCCCTCCCCGATTCTGACCCTCAGCCTCCTTAGCCTATCCTCGATTCCGACTAACCCGGTATTCCCCTAATTTCAGCCATATATATACCAAATTCCAACACCTCTATCTTCTTCACGCAAGCCCTCTCCTCCACCCCTGACAATGCCTGAAACCCCAATCACCACCCCCAACAAGCCAACCACACCCCTCATCATAACCTCTAAAATCCCAACCCCTACCCCTGCCCTCCACCAGACTCGAACCCCAACCCAAATCCCCATTACCAAACCCGAAAATCCTAGAAAATTAAGTGGTGGTTTCTGGCTTTGAGATCGTGAAGAAGCGGTTATTTTTTACCTTAAAGAAGCGGATTCAATTCGAGGGTGGGAATGGGAGGGGGCTTGATTCCAGGGAATTCCGACCAGCAGGTTAGGGTGGTTATCGGTGGCCGAGGGAGTTCATGGTAGGGCAGGTGGAGGTGGAGGGGAGGCTGCTGACGAAGTCGGGAAGAGTGAGATTTTTTTTTTTTTAAAAAAAAAATAGTATTTAGCCGGGGCGATACACGGGTTAATCTTGTTGGCTAAATTTAAAGTATATGTTTTTTAATAAAGAATTTTACTATTGTGTATTTAAATTGTTCTTAGGTTTTTTTTTTAATCAAAACATGTGTAAATATAAATTGTACTACGTTATGTTAGTAAAAATACTAGTGAATGCGATGCAATGTATACTAATCCGAAAAACAAATAAATTACATCATAACATATGTAAGATTTAGAAATACAAATTGCATGAAGAAAAAAACATCTATTAATAGAGGTTTAACCCAAACCTGACATACATGTGATGGAAATCATTAGCCTACCTACATATGAATGCATTAAATAAAAAATTATAAAAATACAAATTAATTTAAAATAAAATCATTAAACATTAATCAAACACTAAAACTTTTGATTAAGTTTTTTATTATTTGTATTTTTTTAGTTAATACTAGGATAAACCCCGTTCAATATATGCACGGTTGTTTAATAATTATTAAAAACATTATTTTTTTTAGTCTACGTAGAAAATTATATCGAGCAATTTAATAAATAGCCACATATAATTTTTTTTAAGAAAGCCACATATAAAACTATATTGAACAATTAAATATTTTAGAAAGTTTAGTTTATATTTTATGTAAAGCAAATGTAATAAATCAGATACAATACTTGTTTAGAAGTTATAATTTTTAAAATTAAGGATTATTGTGGAAGATAAATTTTTTTTAGCAAGTATTATTGGAGGGAAAATTTTTAATAGATTGCTGCCAAGTGTCCCTATTGGTTTCGCCTTTAGTAATATGTAATAGATAGATGAAGAAACAATGAAACACTATGAGAGTACAATGAAAATAAAATTATTTGTACAAAACTGATCATATAGAATTCTTATTAAATTATATTCAATTGTCTTTTCACAAACTTGATATAATGTAGTTTCCATCTTAATATATTGTTCCTTTGTTGAATATTGAAATTTTCACCTAGAAAACACATAAAATCACCGACTAATAAATCAAATCAACAATAATACTTAAAAAGAAATAGTAAACAAAATTAAAATTGATTATTATAGCAAAACAAATATAGTGGAGTAAAATGTAAAATTTAGAAAAGGAATTTTAATTTTTTAATTAAAAAAACAATATAGAGTCTAGCGTATAGGTAACTAAACATTTTAAACATTAAAAATAGATACTCATAATTTTATCATATAATGATAGTACCATGTAGCATCAAGGAAAGAATACAATTAACTATTGTGCCACATGAAAAGCATCATGTAATAATCATATTGCAATAAGTGGAAATTAAATTTTTAAAACGTATTTAAAATTAAATCAAATAAAAAAATTGTTTTGCAAATCTAGTTCAAATATAAATCTATTAACTATTACTAAAACAGAAGTTTGCTGACATCATACACCCCCTCCTTATCCTATGTACTGTCGCTTCCACATTAAATATTTTCCCGCCATTTTGTTGTATGATGTCATTAATTTTTTTTTCATTTTATAAAAAAAACTACAAGTTGCATCAAATTATATATATTGCATTAGATAATAGATGCATACTATAAATACGGTTGTAACGAATTGCATAACAAATTGCATTAGATAAAGTTTGTTTGTTACCTATAATTACGGAGCTATCAAATTGTATATTGTATCAAGCCAAAGTATTGTACAGTATTAGATAACATCCATTTGTTAAAGTTTGTGAGGATAAGTGTAAATAAATTAAAAAAAAGTAATAATTATCCTATGAAAACGAAACTTTATCTAATGCACGGTGATCATGTGGAGCAATTGTTGATATATATTTATATGTTGCAACTTTTTTCAACATTGTGTTTGTTATGTATTTGAAAGTATGAAAATATTTGTCTTCCACATTTCAAATAGCAATTTAGTTTTACTCATATTGATGTCAAATTTCTACACAATAATATGAGTTCATTAAAGACATAACTCCAATGAAGGAAAATATGACAATTAAGATACGAATAATATGCTTATGGAAGCCACCAAACTTTGATAATTCAAATGACTATAATAGCATTGAGATGGTATTTCTCGATGAAAAGGTATTGATAATATATTCAAAATAAATACTTAAGTCACATACAAAACAATTTTAACTCTATTTTCGAGTAATTAAGTCATGTACAAAACGATTACTTCAACATACTAATTTGATTATGAAATATATACATTAAAAGAAGAAAAGAGCAACTTTATAATCTCACTAAATAAAAAACACATGATAATGATTAATTTCATATAATAATATAAATTTAAATTAGGTAAAATATTTATCATCAACGTGCAACGCACGGGTACTAATCTAGTATTAGATCAAATAAAAAAATTGTTTTACAAATCTAGTATTAAAAACACAATAAACGATAATCATAGATAAAAACAAAATAAACAAAATTTAAAATTTAAATTGAGATCTTAAGAACAAAATAAAAAATAATGAAAATAGAAATAAAAAAAAAACTCGATATTTAAACATTGTGAAAAAAATTGATTATGTAAATCTTTTTTAAAATCCAAATGAAATTTTGATACACAATTCTTCTTACAAAAGTATGATTAAACACCAATTCAATCACCCAAGAATTCAAAAACAAATCTCAGAATAGATTTGAAAAATATTAAAATACTACATTAACTTAATGCAAATTGAGATTTGAAAAAAAAAAAATTCACACATGATAAAATAAAAAATTATTAAAAAAAATCTTATACTTAATAGAAAACTTATCTTTAAACAATGAAAATGGAAATATATATATATATATATATATATATATATATATATATATATATATATATATATATATATATATATATATATATATATATAAAGAAAGTTGTGAAAATATTTTTGGCAGTTTTCATAAATTGATATGAATGGTAGATTTAGGGTAAATAGAGAAAGAGTAAAAAGTTAGACAAGGGAAGATAAGCTACTCCTACTATTAGGTTGTTTGTGTAATTGAAAATTTATATAATGAAATTAAGTGAAATCCAAGAGACACAAACTAAATGAAAATTGATACTTATCTTTTTTGAGGGGATTGAATTGATTTAGAGAAAAACACTTTAGTTGAAACCCAAAAAAGGGAACCAATGTCCTTTAAATTTCCTATTTTAAAATATTAGTATAGGTTTTTTTTTATGTAAAAAATTATTTTCTTGAATAGACATGATTATAGAGTCGGGATGGAAAAGGTTTTTTTTTTTTTTTTTTTTTTTTTTTTGTGTGTGTGTGATCCAATTAGTTATTTTATTGAATAGACATCATTAGAGGATTGGGATGAAAGAGGGTTTTTTTTTAAAAAAAAAAAATTCTAATTTTTAAAATCATTTTAAAACAGGAAAAATAGGAGGAGGACAAGTGTCCCTCCAACATCCTGTATAGTATTGATTAAGATTTTTTTATTTTGATGTTTTTTGTAATCAAAATCATTGTTATCAATCAATCAATATTATTACTAAAACCCAAGGGATTAACATGTTAACAACATGTGTCATACTTTGTCATCGTAAAATTTATGACATAGTGGCACATAGATGATGACATGACAACACATTAGTATTTGGATTAGACTTGAATCATTCCATCTTTTGAAATTCCTAACTTTGCATTACCATTATTATTCCACAATTAATGTCACTTTATTGCTTAATTAATATTCATATATGAATTGTAACTTTTCATTAAGGATTGTAAAAGTTTTTAAGAATTATATACATTCCCTACTTAATTGTAAAACAAATACTACTCATTTCTCTTTTTTTATCCCCAATCAATTTTACCATTTTTATTATTATTATTATTTAAACTTAAGGTATTGGTTACAAAATATTATTTAAACTCAAGATAATTTTTTCATTTTGTATTTAAATATGACCCGGGGCATTGCCCGACCCCCAAACTAGTAAAAAAAAAATAAATTCTTAACATCTTACAACGTGACACGTGTCAAATAAAACCCGTAAATAGGTTACCATATAGAGAAGATTTGTGTTAAAGGTCGTATTATTTAGGAATAATCCAAAGGTGGTTCCATTATTAGAAGATCGTACAAAGATGGTATTATTCTTGGCAAATTTTCCTAAAATATACCATAGAAATTTAAATTTTCACGTATGTAAAATGACCAAATTACAATGTGCTCACCAACACTCGTATGTACCCAGACCAAAGCAAAATCTTCTAAAATAGGGGGAGTACTAAAACAAGTCATTGCTCACATCATTAATACGAAGTAGACACATGTCAATTTTAAGGATGGATTTTTCACACCTAAGTTATTTGTGACATTTCCCTAAAAAATAAAGTTTTTTGTGACATTATCTTTTTAACCCTTGTTTTTAGGTAAGAAGTTCAAAGACGGAAAAAAAAAAATAACATTTCTTTTTAAAAATGAATTAAATCTACAACTACACATTTACAAGCAATGAATTTCTCCATCTGTTTTGTTTATACTATTTATTTAATCTAGTTTAGCGCTAATAATTTCAGTTCAATTCAGTTTAGCTCTTATAAGTTCAGTTCAGTTCTAATCAGTTCAGTCAATGAAAACAGCCCCTTACTTGCGTAGATGTAGATTAATCAAAGACCTAATACAGAGTAACAAACAATTTACCAACTCTTCATCTAACCTACACCAATATCCCTTAATTTTCTCTCTCTTCCCTTCTACTTCGACAGAACCAAAGTGTCCCCATTAATAAACACCCATCAAATTCTGTACTCTATTTACACTATCCCATACTGTTTAGTTGGAGAGAACTTCGTTTTCATCGAAACCCAATTCTCTTTAATCACTATTTTCTTGTTTGTCTGTCATTCCTCCATCCTTCACATTGGCTTCTAGGTAACCCACATTGTTTCATTTCTGTATTATTTTTTTATTGAGATCTTGCTTTCATGTTTGTTTTTTAGGTTAATGTGATTAAGTTAACGGGTAAAGTTTGAATCTTGATTACATTTATATTGGATGTATACCATTTTAGTGGTTATTTTGTAATGCTTGAATTGTTGATTTTGTTATATTATGGAATATTTAACTTTTTGAAGTTCGAATTTTTTTGGGTTTTTCTGGGATTGGTTTAAGTTGCTGGTTTCCTTTAGTTTGAATCCGAATTGTCCAACGAAATTTGAATTGAAGGGTATTGCTGAATTTCAATTGCAGTAAAATTTGATTTTACCCTGCTATTGAATACTAAGAAATTCATTTGTTTGATTGGCTAGCAGATTATTAACTGGGTTTACTAGAGCAAGTAGATTGAAAATGGCAGCTTCCACAGCATCAGGGTTGCAAATGGCTGCAGTAAAGCCATGTGTGTCTTCCCCTCGCCCTATCTTTGGTGCTGGTGCTGCATTTTGCAATGCTGATATGAGACGGGCATCGTGGGCTAAGCTCACAAGTGCTTGTCATATATCATCTGTACAGCCTTTCCAGCACAGGTTCTCGTCTTCCGCCTCGAAATCTGGCAAGGGTGTCATCAAGGCAATGGCGGAATCTAGTGACAAGCCTCTAGGGGGATTGCCTATTAACTTAAAAGGTCGAATTTCAGTACATTATGCTTTACATGATATTATATCAATCTGTGTGTTTTGTTTATGCTTTTTTGTCATTGTCAAAGGGAATAATGTCATCAAATATATAGTAATATAAAGAACTAGTCTAGAAAGCTCAATTTTGACATTCATGAAGCAATATGATATACAAATGGTTGAATTCACAATAGTGTAGGAAGCTCAATTCTTCTCCTTCTTGAACCAAAAAAAAAAAAAAAAAAAGAAAAAGAAATAGTTATTACCTCTCCTGCCCCTTTTATTTGTTGAATATATGTAAATGACAGTTATAAGAGAGTTGTTTTATTGTTGGATATATACACGAAGTAGTTTGTTTCAATGAGGAATTTTGAAAAATTATTTTCCAAATATTTTGCTGCTTTGGTAATCTTATGCTGCATCTCTTGTGGAAGAGGGATACTAGTGAAGTATCGAACACGTATTGACTATGGAGTGTAGGAACGGATGGTCATCTAGATGAAAAAAAGGAAGTGAGATGAATAAACTTTTCTTTAATTTGAAGTGCATTGGAGCCTCTTTATTTCTAGTGATTTGCTTGTTATGTTTGAGGTCTAATGAGTTTATTTGTTATGAGATGACTAATCAAATTTCTGCAACGTATAACTTTAATACGAGGTTGAGTTAAGTATTAAGCATGTTTTTGGGCTATTGAACATATGCGTGGGCATGGAAGGGCTTTAAATATGAGGCAGAATCTTCCAAGTACAAATTTGTAGAGTTGATCCGAAAATTAGCCATCTAAAGTGTTCTGTGCTTTTGTTGCTATGTGTTATTGCCTTGTTTTCTCGTGCACCTTTTTAAATAATTTCTAAATGTAGTTTATGTGATACTGCAGATGAATATAGATACAGTTTGTCTTGTTCATCGCCTAGATTTTGCTTTAGTTTGAAGAGATGGTTAACTATAAATACAATGGTTGAATTTAGTAATTTAACAAAGACTAATTTTCAGGTAAGAGGGCATTTATCGCTGGTGTAGCTGATGATAATGGATATGGTTGGGCAATTGCAAAGTCTCTGGCTGCTGCTGGTGCTGAGATTCTTGTT
This sequence comes from Chenopodium album, assembly GCF_948465745.1. Taxonomy (NCBI): domain Eukaryota; kingdom Viridiplantae; phylum Streptophyta; class Magnoliopsida; order Caryophyllales; family Amaranthaceae; genus Chenopodium; species Chenopodium album. The sequence goes on from NC_137835.1 coordinate 66,386,635, forward strand.
GGAACTTGGGTCCCTGTGAGTAATTACTCATTAGAGTCTGTTACCTGCGGTTGCTCCACCTTATTGAATAAAAGCTTGATGTTTACTTGTACAAGTCTCTTACTTAATTTTCTTGGTCTTTGTGTCTTTTTGGTGTTCTTACAGGCCCTGAACATTTTTGAAACAAGTCTAAGACGTGGAAAATTTGATGAATCTCGAGTGTAAGAGTCTCTGTTTGCTTGACCCCTTTTGTAAGACTTACACTTGCATTGGCCTTAGTGTTCATTTGATGTTTTAGGTTGCCTGATGGTTCATTGATGGAGATCACCAAAGTATATCCTCTAGATGCAGTTTTTGACAGTCCAGAAGATGTCCCTGAAGATGTAATGGACTATCAATGATTATTCTCTTGATTTACAGTGGATTTGTTGTTTATTACACTCCCCGTCAAAGTTAATTGGCCACTTTCTATTATTTTCTTTTTAAATCACAAAATTTGAACTTGCCTCTTTTATTTTTGAGGATATTCTTAACATAGAATTACTACACTGGTATGGTGAAAATAGTATGTTTTAAATAATGAAGGATACTTGTGAAATTTTTACTCAATAGATATAAAAAGATGGGCTACGGATGTCAGCATTTTGAGTTTGTAACCATGAGGCATATATCTAATTTTCTTAATGATGGGCTCAATGCAGGTTAAAGCAAACAAGCGGTATGCAGGGTCTAGCAATTGGACTGTGAAGGTATAAAATCTCTGTCAATTTTGGAATGCGTGGTTAACATATGAATTACTGTCTCAAATTACTTCCGTTTCTGATTTGATATATTAATGGGTGCCTCAACTGTTGTATATATTGTTATTATTTTAAATGCGAGAAACCATACTGTACTGAATCTTTTTCATGGCTTGTAGGAAGTTGTCGAAACAGTAAAGCAAGATTTTGGGAGCATTGACATCCTCGTGCATTCGCTTGCCAATGGACCTGAGGTCATTAGTTATTGAGTTTCTAAGTTTGATACGAAGTATTAGTATTTGCCAACTATTTTCTAACTGATCTAGTAACAACTTATCCATAGGTCACTAAACCTCTATTAGAAACATCAAGGTATGGATATCTGGCTGCAATTTCTGCCTCAAGTTATTCTTATGTTTCGCTGCTCAAGCATTTCCTTCCTATAATGAACCCAGGTATCTGTCTTTGTGGTATTTTGAGTGTGATATATTTTTTGGTAGACATAATAAAAACCTTTTTACTGTATGAGGTAGTTTGAATTTTATTGTTTAATCTTTTGCTTGAAGGTGGTTCTTCTCTGTCACTCACATACATCGCTTCTGAGAGGATAATTCCCGGGTAAGTTCCGTTCTCAGTGCTATTATTCGGAATTATATAGTCATTTTCCCTTAGAACCTGATTTCTTATTTCTTGCACAGTTATGGTGGAGGCATGAGTTCAGCAAAAGCTGCATTAGAGAGTGACACAAAGGTAAGCTTGTGTATCTGTTTGTTTTCTAGAGGGGAAGGGACAGTCTTATGGTCACTTCTTTGATGTAATTACTAGCCTTTTTCATCCTGGCATTACTGATATTCGTTGGTTGGCTTAGGTAATGGCATTTGAAGCAGGGAGGAAACGCAGGATTAGAGTGAACACAATATCAGCTGGTAAGCTTCCCTGAATTTCCATCGAAACTGCTCACTATAGCTACCAGCTATCTATGTACCACTCATGACCAACAAAAACACCAAATTCCCTGTTCTAATGCTTGTGTTTGTCTGGGAGGAAAATCATATTCCAAGAAACCTAGTTTTCCTACTTTCTTTGGCTTGATTTGGTAAAGTAGCAAAATTATTTTCATAGATTGAATATGTTTAACCAAGGGTGGTAAAGATTTTCCTTGAGGAAGGAATTCTACATTTTCTCAAATGTTAATTCTCTCTTTGCAAGTCCTCTGCTCTCCTGCATTTCCCTTCTCTCTAATTTATCTAGTTAAAAAACAAACAAAGGGTATGAATCTGATATAAAGTGAGATTTACTTATCTGTTAAATCTAAGTTTCTGCAATCAAACATTGTATATGACAACATTTTGTGAGGTAAATGCTAAGCAGCTTTTATCCCTAACTAATCATCTAATGTCTTTTCTCAAGGTCCACTTCGGAGTCGTGCTGCAAAGGCTATTGGATTTATCGATATGATGATTGACTATTCTATAGCTAATGCTCCGTTGCAAAAGGAACTATCTGCGGGTAAGATATATTGTGAATTGATTAGGGTTTTAAATTCTCTTTAATTCATACACCCTTTTTGACAAGCTTGTGAAATAATGTGTGCAGAGGAAGTTGGAAACACTGCTGCTTTCTTGGCATCACCTTTGGCATCTGCTATTACAGGGGCTGTAGTCTATGTAGACAATGGTCTAAATGCAATGGGAGTTGGCGTAGATAGTCCTATTTTCGAAAATCTTGACATTCCAAAAGACCAACTTTGAAATGATGGTTAGCTAGCACCCCCATTTTGTGTTATGATCATTGGGATCTTCATTCAGTAGTTTGTGTGTTGAGGATTGGTAATCGGAGTAGGATGCTTATTGTATTGTTCTTCATATCCTTGTACTCTAGGCCTCTTTAGCTCCTAAATTATGACCTGTTGGCTGTTGTTGCTTGGGGAGGTAGTTCCTATTTGTTATCATCAGTTGAGAATTTGATCACATAAATGCCATCACATTGATGTACCCTTTGAATCTCTGAGGCACAAATTACTACCCTCTTCTCCAATAATTTCAATTTTAATTATCAATAGTTCTAAAGCAAAATAGTGCCATCAACACAAAGTTGTATGCCATGTTTAGTGTTTTGTGTTACGATTGTAATTTGCCAATATTACCAGTCTACCAGAAAATATTACTTCCTCCATCCAAAATTACTCGCAACGATTTGACTTTCTGCACTATTCACACATCTCATTTTGACCATCTTTTTTAGCTATTACATGAAAGTCAATGTAATTATGTAAGATGGTGTTGGGTTTATTTTAATGTATAGTTTCTTAATATAATCTTATTATAACTTATTAAAATATATAATAAAAGATATCAACAGTCAAACATGTGCATCGGCAAGCGTTTTCAGTCAAAATGTTGCAAGTAAACTGGGATAGAGGGAGTATGAAATTGCTGAGTTACAACATGAAGATTATCATAGGATCATTCGAAGAGGTTTGCTTAGCTAGTAATGACAAGCTTCCATGTTGCTCGAGCCCTCTTTGATACTGAAGTAGTGTTGGTAAGTAGCTTGGTAAGTGAAAAACTACTTACCAACAAACTTCTTTATTTGGCATCAAACTGGTTCTGTTAAGAAGTTAGGTTTTGATGGTACCAATGAAATTCTTTGTTACTAATCAGTAAGGCCAACCATTACGAAGTAGTAGGCTAATACTAGCTACGGACTATAAAACATCATGAGGAGTCACTTGTGTTCAAAGTGTACACACAAGCGATTATGAGCTGACGAAGGTTGATCTCCTAGATAAACCTGGGTTGTTTATCTAGGGCTATAATTGTCTTTTCACGTAGAAAGTAAGGGGTATGAAGGTCAATTCATTATTTACAGAATTTTGCTTTCTCACTGTCATTAAGTCCCAACCTTAACCATGGTTTGTTGGTACGGTGTTACTTTTACATCCTCAGAGTTTAGTGAAACTCGAATTGACTTTTCTGGTAGGTGGCGCGGCAGCTGGAGTGAAGGAGGTGGGATGCTCTTCTCCTTTTATCCCCTCCCATGGCCACAACAACCACCTTTGCCGCTTTGCGGTGATACTGGCCGACCGAACATTAAGACACCCTAGTAAAAAAATATGTAAAGTGGGTCATATCAATCCTTTAGGGGAAGGTATGATAAAGAGGGTGGTAAGTAATCGTCGTGGTCGACGCTAGCTAGTGGTTGTGAGGTGGGTTGAATACAGTAGGAATAGTGGGGTCGATCTAAAGGAAGAAGAAGACTGGGTTTGTAGAGGAGAGAGAAGGAAGTGTAGAACTGTTTTTGGAGTTGAATATGGTGAATGGTGAAGATCAGAGCCAAAGTTCAAGATTCACAGCAGCCAAAAAATGAAAAATATAGGAAAAATACTTTGAAATTGAAGACAAAAGACAAGTACCTAACTCTAGTTGAGCAAGTTAACTCGTAACGTCCTTCCGTAAATCCGTTTATTACTCTATGAAGTTACTTTTGAGATGCTTTTTCAAAAGCAATTGGACACCTCAGCTAGTAATAATTGTTTATTGTTAAATTTCGTTTCCCCATGCTATTTTATTACAAGAATGCCACTTTATAAACAAAAAATGTTTATCAAGGGGATCAACTTGTATTTCCTCAGAGGTTATGGGTAGATACTTTCTCAACTTTATATTCCTCCATATAATTGCTACAGAATGCTATGCATAACGCATAGGTGAATGTAATATTACAACTTAAAGGAAAAATTACCTTAGATAATCCAACTTTTGCTCTGTTCTTCTAAAATAATCACACCTTTGGACTATTCAATTATAATCCTACCAACCCCTTCTTCCCATATCAACCCTAGCAGGTCACCAAGTCGATGCAACCGGTTGCATTGCCTACGTGGCATTTCATTATTGGTAATTTGTTCGGAAAAAAAAAATTAGGCTTTGTTTGTTTCAAAGGAAAACAATTGTCATGAAAAACATGTTTTAAAGTAATTTTTAATGGAAAATATGATTTTAAAGAAAGTGTTCTTTGCTTGTTTGATTAGAGGAAAACTTAAGGAGAAAAAAAAAATGAAGTAAAAGGAAAGGAAGGATGGGGAGGGGGGGAGTATAAGGAGAAGTAATGAGTGAAGAGGAAAATGTGACATACCTTCTTTTTCAAAGGAAAACAATTTCCTTTTTTAAAGTGTAATTTTTCACCTTTAGAAAAATTGTTTTTCATATCTTATCAAAACAAATAAAGGAAAATGGAAAGATGAAACCAAAACAAACTGATTAAAGGAACATTTTTTGTCCAGATAACCTTTTAAAAATTTCATGGCCACATGAATCTTGTTTATAATTTTTTTTTTTTTTTTGTTGAGACAACCAATGACCACTAATACACTTAATTAACCTCTACTTTCCCTCATTTCTTTTCATTGCCCTTTAATTCTCACTTAACTATTTAATAATTAAATTAATTTATAAATTAAAAAAACAAAAAACAAAATCACCATTTAATATTTTAATATGATGAATAACCCTTAATTCTCACTTAACTATTTAATATTTTAAAATGATAAATAACCCTTGTAGTGACCATAGACATTCCCTCTTCTAAGGATGCCACCTCCTCCACCATCGACATTCCCTTCTCTAAGGATGCCACCTCCTCCAGAGATGTCACCTCCTCCACCCCGTCCTCTCCATCATTGCCTTCCTCCCTTTCTAACAACAAAACCTCCCTCGCTCCTTCTCCTGCATCATCACTTTCCTCCTCCTTAAAAAATGTGTTAACCGCTTCCTTCTCTCCTACCTTTTCTCAGCTTCCTTCTTTAGCCTCCATCTCCACTCCTACTTCTTTTGATGCAGAGAAAAATGTGTTTTTTCCCTTGGATGAAACAGAGTACTCTTCCCTATGTAATGAATGGCATTCGGCTATCATCTCAAAGCCTTGTGGAAAATCCTTCTCTACAGATTTCTTCGTTGAAAATATCAAGAAAGTTTGTAAGCCAAGTTCCCTAATCTCCTCCTTTCCTATTGGCAAAGGCTTCTTTATCACAAAATTCAAATAGCAGGAAGACTTTTCATTCAGGTCCTTGGTTCCTCAATGGAACATATATTTTGGTCACAAAGTAGACTCCAAGATTCAAGCCGTCAAACGCACCAAACCACACAACCCCTGTCTGGGTTGAACTACCGGCAAAGCTACACTGTACAAAACTTCTTGAACGAAATAGGAAACACCTTGGGATATTTCATCAAATCAGAGAATAACACTGGAAGAAATAGCTTAAGAGTGGCCAGGATCCTGGTATTATTGAAAATCCAGGAAATTAGAAAGGAGATCATTTGGATTGGAAAAATCAAACAACCAATCATTTACAGAGAGCCCCAATCCTCCATCTAGGAAGTAAAAAATCTTATTAAAGGCAAATAGTCGATTCTAAATTAGCCAACTACTAGTGTCGAAGTCACGCGCACAGACGGCAACGCCACCGCATTGGCAAAATTCGACAACGGTAAGGGTACAGAGGCCCAGTGGCAGGCTGTTCCGAGCAATAACAGAGGAAACCGTTTATCCAATGGATTAAACTCGTGAAAAGATTGGGAAAAAAAACAAATTCAAATTTGCCAAGTCAGCATAAAATGACGAATAAGTTTCAACCCCTACAATTGGTTGAAAAAGAAAATGAGGGCCCCATAGAAGCATCCGCTCTTTGAAAATCCTATACCTTGACCATAAATCAAATATCGCTCCAAAATATTTCTTTTTCATTTCCCAGCCTCCCTTTTGAACCCTACCGCTAAAAATCAAATAGACACCTCAAATGTCTATTCACCTTACCTTAGTTCCCTATAACCGGTGTTTTTCAATTTACTACACCTACATCACCCATTTTAATCCTTCCAACCCCTTCTCACCACTTTATCACCCTATTCAAGAAAGTTTATCCCCTTTGCAACACAAGAAAGATGAAAAACCAAGGCAAGAAACCGACAAAACTAGCTCCGATCAGAATTTTATCTAGAAACCAACCAAACCGGGTTACAATGAAACCTACCCAAGACAGAAACATAATCACAAGAACCAAACCAAAATTCTCTTACCCTGCAATAATGATCAATCTCCAACCTTTTATGCTCAGGGCATTCTGGGAAATTGGAACGCTCTAACGTCGGGACTGGTACGCTAGATCCTACTCGAACTAACCAGAAAAGGTTACACCTTACTTCTTTAACCTCCATATGGAGGACCATGTTGACCCAAGGGTCCTAGTGCCAGCACACGTCACATCGCTAGAGGACGTGAAGCTTATGAACAAACCGCTGGGAATTCTGCACTGGTGGATCATCGAACTTCAATCAATCAACTCGGGTTTAGTGATGCCTTGGGAAATGTAACAATTGTCAAACCCAGAACCTGTGCTTCCACAAGAAAGAAAGGCCATGTCGATTACAAGCGACTGGTTGCTGGTCCAGTCCGTGGCCGGAACAAACAACATCAAATGGCTACACCTGGTGCGCGAGGCCACTCGGCTTTAGCTCCATTGTTCCTGGGGAACAGAGAGGGGAACGACCAACCAAATATTTGGAGTGAAAGTCAAGGTGAACACTTTGGAGAAATTCAGCCAATACTTGGGCTGCTACATCACAGTGGACAACGATGCGTCGTACGAGTCCAAGAAGGTATTAACACCATATTCCGCGTGGCTCCTTTGAGACAACACTGATGTTGTTCACTCCTGAATTCCACCTTTTTTCCTTTCTTCAATTTATGCGTGGTATTTGAGGTGAATAAAAACCCACCTTTTTTCCTTTATTCAATTTATGCTAGCACTTGCTTTAAAGCTAGATTAGAAATGTGGCATGATCTTCTTATTTAAGAAAAATAGCATAAATTTACCTTGGGTTTTTTGTGGCGATTTTAATGAAATATGTTTTCTTCATGAAAAATAGGGCGAGAACTCGCATCCCATAAACCAAATGACTTTACAAAGACGCCATGGACAAATGTGACCTTATCAACCTTGGTTTTACGGGTCACAAATATACTTGGTTTAACAAGAGAAAGAAAAAGACGATTTTTGAACGTCTGGATAGATTCCAGACTACCCATACTTGGATCCAAATGTTTCCTAAGGCGGTGGTCCAGAATCTACCTAGACTGAGTTCTGACCATAACCCGGTTTTGCCGGGCCTTGAGAAACTGGTGGAAATTCCGGGTCAAAATATGTTCAGATTCGAACCAATGTGGTTAGGTGACCCGGATCTTGACCCGTTTGTCAAAACAAACTAGATTGGATCCAATAACATTTTGCCAGAAAAGTTAAAGTCCTTCTCTTCTAAGACCTTACTTTGGGCCAAAACTATTTTCGAATCTTTAAATCAAAAAATAAAGTCCACTCGGGCTAGAATTGTAGGGGCCCAAAAGGCCCTTGAGAACGACCCAACCAAGTCAATACTTTCCTTTTTGATTTAGAGTGCTCTTTAGATGTTGAGCTCAAGTCCTTACTAGAACAAGAAGAAATGTATTGCTTGGCTCGTTCCAGATCGAATTGGCTTGTAAGTGGTGACAAAAATACTAAATTCTTTCACTTATCATCCACACTCCGGGAAAAAAAGAAATAGGATTTTTTTTCCTTGAAAATGATGTGGGTTAATGGCTGTCTGATCCTAATAGTATCCATGATTCCATGAACACATTATTTATCATTTCAGTTCTCTCTTTTCTTCTGATCACATCTCTTTACCAGCCTCCCCGACCTCCTTTAACTTAATCTCCTGTGCTTCCCTTCCCTCTATCTCTGAAATTAGGGAGGCTGTATTTTCTGTGGGTGCTTTAAAAACACCTGGAGAGGACGGCTTCCATGCCCTCTTCTCTTTAGCATTTTTGGGCATATGTGAAGGAGGACTGCCAGTAGTATTTAACCTCCATTTTTTCAAAAAAATCTGTCCCACCTTCAATCAATAAGACAATCATTTGTTTGATCCCAATTATTAATAACCCCACCAAAATAACCAACTTTTCACCAATTAGCCTTGTTAACTCTTGCTACAAGTTCCTCTCAAAAGTTCTGGTAAATAGAATCAGGCCAAAGCTTGATCAACTCATATCCCCTAATCAGAATAGTTTCTTACCTAGGAGAGGGACTGATATAAATTTCATAATTGCTTATGAAATCATCCATTCTTTGGAGAGAAATAAAAAGGGTAGGAAATGAGTGTTTGCTTTAAAAATTGATTTGGAAAAGCCTTATGATAGAATGGAGTGGCCCTTCATTCGTCACGGCTTTCTCTACTTCAATTTTGACCAAGAGTCTGTTGATCTTATCATGAGTTGTATATCTTCTGTCTCCTCTTCCATCCTCATAAATGGAAATCTATCCTCTTCTTTCACCCCGGCCTTCAAGGGGTTTAAGGCAAGGTGGCCTTCTTTCACCTTACTTGTTTATAATCTGTATGGAGTATCTATCTCATATGATTCATAAACAATGTGAGGATAAGAGTTAGACACCTTTCAGATTTAGAGGTGGCAAAACTCCCATTTCCCACCTTCTCTTTGCAGATGATGTCCTTCTTTTTGGACATACATCCCACAAAACCTTAAAATCCCTATCTAGCACTCTCAATAGCTTTTTCAATATGTTAGGGCAAAAGATGAATGATTAAAGATCTCCGACCTCTTGTTTACTAATACCCCTAAGCCATGATTGATGAGTTTGAGCAGGAACTAAACATCACTGCAACTTCTGACCCTGGGAAATATCTTGGTTTCCCCTTAACTCTAAAGAAACACTTTAATTTAAAAGGAACCTCCAGTTCATCATTGATAAAGTGGGTGCCAGATTAGCCTCATGGAAATCTAACATGTTGTCTAGAGCTGGGAAGGCAATTCTTATTCAGTTCACCCTCCTCTCCATCCCTAGATATTATATGCAAGTCCTTCCCTTTCCTTCCTCCATTTGCAAAAAATTGGACTCTATATGCTCAAACTTCTTTTGGGGGAACTTTCAAAATGGAAATAAGATCACTTGGATCTCTTGGGAAAATATCTGTCATCCCAAAGAAGATAAGAGTTTGGGTTACTCCAAACATGAGATGATCAGAACTATATCTCTAACCAAACTATGTTGGTCTATCTATAACAACAAAGGGTAGGCAGCAAAGTTGCTTAGGGAGTAATATATTGATAACAAGCACCACCCTACTACCTTTAACAATGGATCCCTAGTCTGGAAAGGAGTAGGAAAAGCTTGGAGCCTATTGAGAAAAGTCTAGTGTGGGATGTTGGAAATGGGAATGATATAAACATATGGGATGACAGATGGCTGCTGAATCAAATCCTTAGGGAGATGCTTGTTGGCCCCATCCCTCAAAACAAGCTATCTCTTGATCTTGCTCACTGTTAGTGAAACTCAAAAGCTCAGCTAGAACAGTTGTTGTCCTTTGAGATTACTGATAATGTCTATGAAACTTTCAATTCTATAGTGTTATTTGAGGAAACAGACAATGCATACTCTAGATAGACTTGCAAAGGGAAATTCCAGGCTTTAAAGCTATAGTTGAAGCTTTGAAATGCACCCCTAGTAACTTGCCTTCCTTTGACTGGAACAAAATCTGGAAATTGAACATCCATCCAAAAATCAAATTGTTTCTATGGCAGCTCACTTGGGATAGAATCGCCTCAAACATTAACCTCCACAAAAGAATCCAACATATTCTCCCTTTTTGCGCATTTTGCCCTTCTTAGGAGGAATCCCTCATTCACCTATTCTTTTCTTGTCCTCGTGCACAAGATTTTTGGAATCAAATCCCTTTACCGATTCCCCTTCAATCCTGCATCCCATGGCAAAGTTGGATATAGCGGAACATCAACCTCTCTGCTGCTAGTATTCATTCTATCCCTTGGAACATCCTTTTTTCCTTCACCCTTTGGCATATTTGGTTAAGAAGAAACGCTTGGATCTTTAGAAAGAAAAAAATACCCCTATTAATCAAGCTTTCCACCAGTGCATTTGGGCTGCTTCTGAATGTTAATTCTCACTAACTAACAAATTAGAAAACTCTCAAGCCCTACTCCTCTGCCTGGTCCCCCCTCCTTTCCCTCCTTAAAGATCTATTCCGATGCTTCTTTCTTTGATGCCACAAAACAGACTGGTGTAGGTACTATTTGCAGAAACTATAAGAGTGACTAGATTAAAGGGTTGGCTTGGAAGGAGTATATCCCCACCAGTTTTGATGCAGAGCTCAAAGCTATTCACCTTAGCATGCTATGGGTGCGGCAGAAACGATGGAACAATGTTATAATATGCACAGATTCAAAGCGTGTAGTGGAAGAGATTACAGAGATTCAAACTTCTGCTAACTATCCTAATCTGATTAAAATTAAAAATGCAAGGCCCTACTAAGGGAGCTTCACCCTCAGGAACTACACTTTGAAGATCGAGGAACTTACTCAATAGCGGACCTGCCTAGTGGCAAAAGATGCAAGGAAGAAGTTGGAGATAGTGAATCAAACTTGTTTTTTGTATTATCCTCATTCAGTTTGTATTATGGCTTTTGAAAAAGAGCGATACTCTAAACATGTAAACCAAACCTTTAATTTAGCTGGTGATGTCATAGCTTTGATCCTTGGAGATGTAATTAACTCTTTTAACTACGTTTAATCCTATGCATCTTTATCAAAAAAAAAAAAAAAAAAAAAAAAAGGAAAACCCTTGTAGTGTAAAATAAAGTTATTATTATTATTTTTGGGATGTAAAATAAAGATGTTAAGCATAAGTTGTTGTAAATCTTGTAATTAATTTGGATCCTTTAAAAATAACAGTTAAAAAATTGTTTTAATAAGTACTTCGGCCGTACATCATCTAATCTTATCCTTATGAGAAGTTTGTACCTTGTATTTTTATTGATTAACATTGAAAATAATTTATGATTAATGTACTAATTTCTTTTAACTATGTTTAATCCTATGCATCTTTATCAAAAAAAAAAAAAAAAAGAAAGAAAAAGAAAAACCCTAGTGTAAAATAAAGTTATTATTATTATTTTTGGGATGTAAAATAAAGATGTGAAGCATAAGTTGTTGTTGTTGTAACTAATTTGGATCCTTTAAAAATAACAGTTAAAAAAAATTTGTTTTACTAAGTACTTCGGCCGTCCGTACATCATCTAATCTTATCCTTATGAGAAGTTTGTACCTTGTATTTTTATTGATTATTAACATTGAAAATAATTTATGATTAATGTACTAATTTAAAGAAACTTATTTTTATTCTTATACTAGATGAAGCCCGTGCGATGCACGATTTGTTTGAATTTTTTAAATAAATTTTTTAATATATATATTTATGTGCTAAAATTTGTTATATATTTAGATAAAATTCCTGATATCAAAAGATAATATTTTATATTTAATTAATTTAAATTGGAAAATCTCATTCGTCAATTTTGTTTACGTGTCATTTAAATTATTTAATTTTAAAAGAAATTAATAATCTCGTATTTAATTGGATACCACTAAAATTTATTATCCTACTTGGTGCACTGAAAAAATTAAATCCTACGTGACTCTCTACAAATTCGGGAAAAAAAACCCCTTTATATATATACTAGTTTTGTGCCCCGGCGATGCCCGGGTAGTTATGGACTTTTTAAAGATAAAATTATACTATTATAATTCAATTTGATTGAAAATAGAATTCTAAATTAACTTTTTTTGCTACAAAGTCAATCTATATTTATCCAACGTGGTACGATACTCGGCAAAAAATTAAAACGCTAAATGATGTTGTCTTGTAGCCTAATTATAAATTTATTATTTGGTATTTTATCGAAGAAATAACTCTAAGCTAATAATCTTATTCTAAAATTCTATCCTAATTTGATTGAAAATAGGATTTTTATCTAATTTTTTTTTATCTTATGAAATCTATCCAAGGTGGCGCGACACTACGGTTTTTTATCATATGAAGTCTAGCTTTATATAGAAAGTTACTAGTTTTGTGCCCGTGCGATGCCCGGTTGTTTATGAAGTCGATTTAAATCTATCCAATGTGGCGCGACACTCAAATTTTATTTTATTAAAAATAAAACTCTAAATTAACAATTTTATCCTAAAATTTTATCCTAAAATTCTATCCAAATTTGATTCAAAATAGAATTCTAAACTACAGTAACTTTTTTATCTTATGAAGTGTATTTAAATCTATCCAACGTGGTGCGATACTTGACGAAAAGTTAGAATGCCAAGTGTTGCTATATCGTGACCTGACTAAAAGTTTAGCATATATACGTAGTATTAGTTACATGATATGATATATTAGATTATTCAATTAATTTAAGGTTTTTAGCGAAATAAAAATAAAGATTATTACTAAACCCGTCCATCACCCCGGTACTATACTAGCTATATAGTATTACTAATCAAACAACATCCTACTATATTACTAATCAAATAAGGTGAATTTCACGAGTCATAAACAACCCCTATAACTTTAACATAGTGAACCCTCTTACGTCTAATTTCCCCCCCTTCGGAACTTTTTCACCAGTAAGCTGCGACGCTCCCCCCCTCCCTCTCTCTCACCTCCATTGAAACACACTCTGAATCCTCCATTGAAGCGACTTGATAGATCTCTCCTCCACTGATTCAGCTTCTGAGGTAATAGTTTTTCTTATTCATTGGAATGTTTAAATATAAATTTCTCAATCTAAGGGTTTAGTTCCACACTTTCGGTAATTTAATTCTCAGTTTACTCAATTTAGGGTTCTTTAAATTGGATTATTGGACTATTGGCTATAATTTATTTTCGGAAAGATCGTATTTTGCTAATCACATTCTTAACCTACAAGAATTGAAGGTGCTAAAATCACTGGTTGCCTCAATTGCTTTTGTTGCTAACTCTGTCGCATTCAAAATTTTCTATACTTAACCAGGGTTTTTGCTGACAAATTGGACTCCGTTGAGTAGAAGCTGGTGGTATAAATTCTATAAAATAACATAACTCAACCCAATGCCTAGGTAATGTATTTGCTGTTCTTCAAAATATGGATTGAGTTTTTTTCTAAAGGTAGTTAATTAGGTTTTATTTTTACTTTTATCGTTAATTTGTTTTTGAATTTTTGACAGGTATTATTGTGATTACTGCGACACTTACTTGACACATGATTCTGTAAGTATTTGTTTTATCAAATTTGTTGCGCTTCAAAGTTTGATTATGTGTTTATTTCTTTTTGTCTTGATTTTCTCGAATATTGATTTATGCTGATTGTTTGTATTTTTAACTCTAATTATTGAATTCCAATGTGAGTGTGGTGAAAAACATATAGGAGTTGGCTAGAATATGTACTTGGCATTTCACTCGTATAATTTGATTCCTGTGTTTGTGTTCCACGTTAAAGATTAGAGTGATGGTTTTATTTCAGTTTTTGGGAGAAGAAATGTGAGAGGGACGTATTCATTTGTTGGCGTAGAACATTAGAAAATATATGTATCAACCCCATGTTTGTTTGGCTGACATATTGTTTTTGCTCTCAGCCATCTGTCAGGAAGCAACATAATGCAGGTTATAAGCATAAGGTAAGCTAGCTTTGCCTCAGTAGGCAGTGGAAAGAACAATATTTCCAAATATGATTCAATTATACAAAATTCTTAATTGAATAACCTATGCTTTTGATCATTTCCGGCAAATTATTTGTGATGGTTATTTGTATTCGATTTTAGGCAAATGTACGGATATACTATCAACAATTTGAGGAGCAACAAACGCAAAGTTTGATTGATCAGAGAATCAAGGAGCATCTTAGTGGCCAAGGTGCTTTTCAAATTGGTGCTGCCTATGCAGCATGGAGACCTGGTGTTAGACCACCTATTCTTCCTGCACCATTGCCGATTCCAGGTTCCCTGCCTCCCAATGCTCAAATGGCTCCAGGGATCAGGCTACCTGTTTTTCCTAGACCTCCTGGTTTTCCGGGTAAGTTGATGCTTTCAATCTTTATTGTTTTCTTATGTGATCAAATATTTTATCTTATGGGAAATTACATATCTTTTAATATTCAGTTACATTGCATGTTTCCTTATAAATTCTGACTGCAAGATAATCAAAGAAGCTTAGTGAAAACATAACTAAATAATCAATTAACTGATCAGCATATGATGCTTAAGGATTCAAATGGGATCATACCACTGATGAGACATCAAGATATGTAGGTCAGTAGCTAGACAATCAAATATGTAAAACAAAGTATCATGAAAGTTGCACCTGTTTAGTAAATAAGGATCTGAATCAGTAAAAAACTATATATACATGTAAAAAAGGGAAAGGATCCTTTGTGCTATCCTAGATTAGGAATAGGCTTTCTTTCCTCATGATTGTTGTCCCTATGAGAGGCATATTTTTACCAGAAAATGTCCCATTTATTTATAGGCTTTACAACATACTATTTACTTCAGCTTGGGCTCTAAGGTATTTAGAATATTTCTTTGAAGGTTCTCTTATTGCTATCTTGTGGTCACTATGACCTTTTTTGATTGATCAGACTAGAGAGTAATTTGACCGGGGATTTCAGATTGGTTCCAGTTTTCATGTAGAATGCTAAATGTTGTAGCACTTCTTGTTAACTAGGTTGTGTCAAAATTTAGCAAATACATTGAACATATGTGCATGTCTTCATTGTTAGCGACTCAATAAGTCCCTTATTGTTGGTCAGTTTTACACAACCATAAACTTCATAATTCACTGAGCTTGGTCTTTTAGAAAGAAACAATCCGAAGTGATTGAGAAAGGTTTCTATTCTTTGAGAGCATTTGTTGGAGCCAATTTTATCTGGGTGTGGCTTAGGACTCAGTGGATTAGTGGTGGTTTCAAATCGAAGTGTAAGGGTTTGAATCCCTTCTCAACAGCAACCTATGGCATGAGTTTATATGCAACTCAAGATATGTGTTTCAAATGATCTAGTTTGGGTCATTATTCATGAACTGTACAATGTTTAAAACCCTAGAAACTCAGATTAAGGGTATTGTTAAAGGACAGGATAGAGAGAGAGAGAGAGAGAGAGAGAGAAAGAGGGGGGGGGGGGGGGGGGAGGTGTCTGTGTTGCTTTTTCGCAGAGATGGAAGGTTTTTTTTTTTTTTTTCTCCTTTTGTGTTCTTCAAGTGCATAGAAAATTACTCAATAATTTTATTCAACAAAATACTTGGTTTAGTTGGATTGAGGGAACGCTATGAGGAGATAGATTGAGAGAGTTGGATAGAGAGACCGATGTGATGCGGTGATTGCTAGAGTGAGATACATAGAGGGACCCATATGATGAGGGGTAGGCCTGATCACGGATCGGATATCCGATCCGAAATCCCATTTCGGATCGGATATCCGTATCCGAAAATACGTATATTTGGTATTTGTATCCGATACGAAAAGTTCGGATATCCGAAAATCCGGATATCCGAAATTTTCGGATCGGATATATCGGATATCCTATATCCGACTACTTTGATTACTAGTTGTTTTAAATGGCAAAATTGATTTTTTTTTTCCATTTTCTCCTCATGTTACTCACTAAAAAAGGAGAGATAAAATAGATGTGTAATTATCCTATTAAAAAAATGGACTAATGGACTTGTAAATATTGTCCACAGACCACAACTAATTTTCAGAAAAAACAAAATAATAAAATTACAAAATACAAATAACCTGCCAAAATGCAAACTAATTGGGTAACTACTACAAAAGTACAAATTATATAACAAAGAAAATTTAAAGTCCAAATACATTAATGTCCAAATGTTAACAATACATGCATTTTATCTTATACTAAAAAAAAGTCATCCAACGCCGGAAACTCGAAACCGATAGCAGATCAACAAAGTATTAGCATGTGGCAAGTCAACAACTCTACAACAACAAAAATTTCAGATATTAACATTTCTCCAAATTTAATCAACAACAATGGAACCTAAAAATGAAGCACAAGAAGAAGAAAAAGAGCAGAACAATAGAATTTCGAAAACCCAATTAACTAATTAAAATTATAAATTATATCAAAAGAGGAAAAGGATTAATTACCTTGGTGGAGGAGTGAGGGGCGCCGCTTCTGGTGGAGGAGTGAGGGGTGTCGCCGCTTCTGGTGGAGGAGTGAGGGGCGCCGCTTCTGGTGAAGGAGTGAGGGGCGGCGCCGCTTCTGGTGAAGGAGTGAGGGAAGATTGTGGTGGTTTTGAGTCTTTGACGGTGGTCGGAGATGTGGTGGTGTAGATCTGACTTCTAAAGTTCCGAGAAAAGAAGTAGAGACTAAAGAGGAGAGCTCGAGAGAGAAGAGGACTAGAGGAGAGCTCGAGAGAGAAGAGGACTAGAGGAGTGAGAAACTGAGAAGACTAACTGAGAACTTGAGAAAAGAGAGGCAGACAATATTGAAATTAGGGTAAGTTAAGTTTTTTTTGGGCTTGGGCTGTTGGGCAATGGGCATATGAATAATATTTGAACTTTAAAATATGGGTAAAAAAAAGTAATTTTCGGATATAGGATCGGATATCCGATCCGACATCCGACTTTATTTTCGGATATTCGGATATCCGAAATTCAAATTTTCGATATCCGATCCGATATCCGATCCGAAAATGTTTTCGGATCGGTTATCCTAAATTTTCGGATCGGGTGCGGATCGGATCTTCGGATAATCAGATAGTTTTGCTCAGGCCTAATGAGGGGATTGATAGAGTGAAATACATAGAGGGACCATGGTTCGAAAATGCAGTTTCGGTTACGATCACGGGAACGGTTGCGTTGTCGTGGGAACGCTTATGATGCGTTGATCGCGGAGCATGTCACAGTTGTCTCGATGCAAATTTGATTTCAAGATAGTAGAGGATTAGAGCCATTAGTGAGGTGATATGTGGGCATAATAAAAGATTTGAGCCATTAGTGGGGAGATATGGGGGAATCTTTCACTATATCTTTGAATAGAAAGTAACTTTTATGTGAAATAATAGATGTAACTTTCAATGCGGGGTGATTTAGGGTTAAAATATTTGATTCGGACAAAATTGCGGGGTTTTTTAATACCTGTTGTTGATGCGGACAGTCTCGGTTCGGTCAATTGAATTTCCTTTACGAAACGGCCCAACCAAAACGTCGCGGCCTTGTTTTTATACCAGGGACCGATGTGATAAGAAGAGAAATAGGGAAACCCATTATCAGCAGAAAGTAATGTTAGACATTTTTTTTGCAACCTCCTAAAAGTGAAGTGTTGCAATAATTTAGTAACAAAGGAAATAATTTTGGACATTCAATGTACAATGGCACTTCTGACTAAGTGTTGTTAAATTCAATGGACTTTTAAATCAATGGTATTGTTTTGAGCCTTTGCTAATCAAGGTTTGGAAGGATAACTTTATGCCGATAGTCAATCCCTGTGTTACCTAATTATCTTTCTCCCTCCACAAAGTACATATTAAGTTGTTTGTTCCAAATCGCAGTTTGTAGGTGCCAATTTAATCAGGTGCATGAGCTAGTTTGTCCAAATTGACATTACTAAACATGTAGTTGTCACCTTCTGTTTGTAGACGGTAGATTAAATGCAATGAAAGGAACACAAATCAAGGGGACTTTGAGATCTAGAGTTTGAGAAATGAGCCCTACTTGTGTTTATTGAAAGTGAAATACTCCCTTCGTTCCTGAAAGTTCGTCTCACTTTACATTTGCACGGTCTCCAATTAACATCTTTGATCATTAATAACTTCGGCTATGTATAAGTAAAATTTTTAAAAAATTGATATTTGAAATATTTATCATCAGAGTTATCTAATAAGATCAAACTTGTTAATATATTTTATTTTGATTACATGAATAGTAAATGAGTCTAACTTTTAGGAACGTAGGTAGTATGTGAAATATATTGTTCAAAATGTTGGGTCTTTTTTAGGGATGTTCATTGAATAGAATATCTGGGTTTCTATGTCATTAGTGTGGTCAGGCATGAGAGATTAGTTGTCTGCTCCGGTGATGGTGGAGTGGCTTTGATTTATCGTTAGGGAAAATTATAAATATGCCTGTTATATATTACTGTATCATTTTTCCTTAGTATTTTAAATTTTGTATAATGAGTTCATACCTATGACCAATAATGATCCAAAAAAGGATACCCAATAAATCACCCACAAGGCCACAAATTATAAAATCACCCACCTGCAATTGCAATCCTGTTCCTGACTTCCTGTTCTAAGAGCTGAAGCGTCTGCAGATGAGGTAACACTGGTCAATTCTTGTCATTTTGAACAAATGATTATGGATGATAGTTTGTGGAAATTGTGTGGGGATTAGAGGACAAAGAGATCTTGTGCCGGTTCAGACTGAAACTATACAAGATTAGCAAAGATGTTTTAACTTTTTGGTAATATAGTAATATACTGATATGCTTTACTTGTTAACTAATACTCTAGAATTGGCTTTGTGTTCAACTGTTCACAAGTATGTTGTTTCTGCAGCAGATCTTACATGCTTACCTGAAGTATTGTATATTCTTGGTTTTGCATTTTCTTTGTTGCATCAGTTATTGAAGATGAGCATAAGTTTAATTGCATTACAGGAGGGTATTTATTTTTTGTTTTGCTATTTTCTGTCTCATCACTTATTGTACTGTTTTTTTTTTTTTTTTTTTTTTTTTTTTTTTTTTTTTTTCGGGGTTAAATTCTTTTAGTTAATTAACAGCTCCAAATTGTTTACAGTTTATGGGGCACCTCCAGGACAAGTTGTGGGACAACCAGGTGCTCCTGGTGCACCAGTGCAAGCAAATGGTCCACCTGGGCCACTTCCTTTGAATACCTCAACATCAGTACCAGGAGCAACGCCTCCTGTTACTAATGGTGGTGCTCCAACTGCATCACAGCCTGGGTTCCAGGGTGCTCCTGCTGGCGGGAGCTTTGGAGGGACAAATATGCCTGCTGTCTCAAGCTTTCCTTCTGCTGGTGGAAATGTTTCTTATCCTGCAACTTCAGGTGCTGACGGATTTACTTATGGTCAAGCCCCGAACAACAGTCTTCAATCTAACTGAAATGGTATGTCTGGAACATATTCTTGCATAATATACTTTGTATTGGTTATTTATTTAATTTTTTCACATGAAGCTTGCTATTTTCTTATATTATCTCATTGAATAATAGAGTACTCTGTATTAAACAAGTGACAAAGCTTTGATAGTTGATTTCAAATCCTGTACAAACTCCTTGGAGGCCACACTCTAGTCCAAAGTGTGATGATTTGAGAAAACATTTTTGTTTGTGTAGTTTTATTTCATTTCAGTCTCTATATTTGAACAAGTAAATCTCAAAGACATTTCAGAGCCATTACAATTTTAAATGCCTTGGTGATGCAGGACATTGGATTCAGGATGAGATGTATTTATACCTCAAGGTTGTAGATGCCGGGCTCCTGTGTGTGTGTGTGTGTGTGTGTGTGTGTGTGTTTTTTTTTTGTTTTGAACTCTTTTAACATATGGAGATTAGGGAGCATCAATATATTACTCGTACTTGTTAACGTGAGGAGGTGTGGAGGAATTGGCTGGATATTGTAGTATAGCTTTGCGCCCTTGTCTTCTAATCAATTTGCTGTGACATGTAAAACATATGAAGTAGCTAGAGCAATTAATATGTTTTGGTCCTTTCTACCATATTGATGTGCTAGTGTGCTTTGAAATATGCAAATTGTCAAGGCGTAATCAGCTGAAAATTACCAGTTTCACATTTGTAGCTTGTGGCATAACAATTATGGAAAGTATTAGACAATTATGTTTCACATCTCTTGCCTTGAAATTTTATCGATTAACTGTTTTTTGCTACAAAACAATTAAAAATACTACTTTTCTTTTTATAGTAAATTTAATTCTTAATAAAAAGTCAAATGACATTAATAAGTGCGAGAGAATGAGAGATGGCCTAACAATATGATATGTTATACTACCTCTGTTACAAATTATGTGCAACGATTTGACAAAAAGCAGAGAGGGAAAATGTCTATTCGTTGCACATAACCTGTAACGGAGGTAGTAAGTCTTATAACCGTGAGGACGAGTTTCATCTTATTTATTTCATAGAAAAATGAAACTTTGATAATTGTTGCAATCCTACATAACTCTTTTCCACCAAATCAAATTCACAAATCACAATACTCCTATTCCACAAACACTAAATTAAAATCAAATACTCAACTAATTCCAATATCCCATCATAACGGAAGTCACTACCATAAAAGGATGTTAGTTTATCAGTATATCAATATTCATTACGATGGCAATACATGCTATTCTGCCATGTGTCACCAAAGGCATGTAATTGTGTCACGTGACCCCATTACTAAGCATATGATGTGACGCTATGTAGTACTCCGTACCATTAATTATCGAAAAAATTGCCCGTAATAATCTGACCTTTTGCCCGTCCGCTGAAAATAATCCCATCTTTGGATTATTTTTTAGGAAAAATTGCTCCCATTAATTTGAACTTTGCCTCGTCCGCCCAAATTAATCCCAACTTTCGTTTATTATCTATCACTCCCAACTTTAGGGGGTATTAATTTCTATTGCACCCAACAGGTCATCCAACCTGATGTAGCCGGTTATCTAGACACGTGTCAGTGTATGATTGGCTTAAAATTTTTTTTTTTTAAAACCCCCCACAAACCACCCATGCCCAGCGGCTGCCACCACACCCCCACCCCCACCCTGCCGGAAAATCAGCCCCATCCCCGAAAACCCATCCCTTGCTGCCGGAAACTGCCGCCTAGCACTCCCCCCCCCCCTCAAAACCCACACCTTCCCTTCCCCCACCCCCGAAAACCCCTCCTTCGCTCTCGGAAACCGCCACCCAGCCCCCCCCCTTCGCTCAAAACTAACCCTTTCCCTTTCCCCACCCCCAAAAATCCGTCCCCCACCCCTGTTTCCTCCGTCGCTCCCCTCTCCCCCGCTGTTTAAAGTCCCCTTCCCCTTCGTTTCCGACCCGAATCCCCTTCCCCTTCCCTTTCATTTTCGCCGTTTCCCCCTCCCCGCCGTTTCCGCCCCCTTCCCCT
Source organism: Chenopodium album (assembly GCF_948465745.1). Classification (NCBI taxonomy): domain Eukaryota; kingdom Viridiplantae; phylum Streptophyta; class Magnoliopsida; order Caryophyllales; family Amaranthaceae; genus Chenopodium; species Chenopodium album. Next base: position 66,408,382 of record NC_137835.1, read on the forward strand.
TCGTTTCCGACCCAAATCCGGCCTCCCCTCCTTTATCCTCCCCGAATCCCACTGCCATTAACGGTGGCTGCCGTTAAGGGGTGGTTGCCGTTTTGGTTGGCTGGTTTTTTTTTTTTTTTTTTTTTTTAAATTTTGTTTTTTTATTTGACCATTCATGTAGTGACACGTGTCCAAAAAAAATCTAACACACAAATGTTGACCGGATTAACCGGTTGCAGGTAAGTTGGGTGCAATAGAAATTAATACCCCCTAAAGTTGGGAGTGATAGATAATAAACGAAAGTTGGGATTAATTTGGGCAGATGAGGCAAAGTTCAGATTAATGGGAGCAATTTTTCCTATTTTTTAGTAATCCCACCTTTACCCCCCCCCATCTTTTTTATTGGTCCCAATCGGTCACTTAACTTGCTTTAGCAAGTTACTTGGCACGTGTCGACGCCCGATTAGTCCAAATAATAAAATTAAAAAAAATAAAAAAAGTTAGAAAAAAAAAAACAATTAATTAATATTAAAACCACCCACCAGCCAAACCACCTCCCCTGCCACTGTTCCCGGCGTGCCGACCTTCCCAGCCACCGTTCCCAGCGCGCCGACCTTCTCAGCCACCAATCCCGGCTTTTCCGACATCCCTAGCCTCCTCTATCACCCTATTTCGGCCTTGCAACCACCCCCATCCCCCAATTTCGGCGTCGAACTTCCTTGCCCCTACCCCCTCCCCCAGCACGGTGCCTCCCCTACCCTCTTCCACGAATTGTCGAACCACCAACCCCTTTCTCTCCCCCACGAAAACGCAGAACAACCTTCCTCCACCCTCGAAAACCATTTTCTGTCTCGATTCCGGCCACTTACCTCTCCCCGACCTGATTCCGGCCTGTAGGCGTCGCTCGAAGTGCGCCTACGTCAAGCATGTGTGAATATGCTTAGCACTCATAAGAAGTGGGAATTGACATGATACAATTAGGGACAAGGAAAGTAGGGAGCCGCCAACAAGTTTTTAAGGAACTTGTAAACCGTTCACGGATCATAAAAGGCAACCACGATTAAGGGCCAACGATAGGCAACAACGATTGACCCGTGAAGGTTACACCCCATTCATAATCCATGAGATTACTAAATCCATATGGTTCGGAACCACGAAAGGAGGATCGGGATGATGATACGAAGTGAGTCATGGAGTCACATTCGCCCGTATTGGCCTCTACTCGATTCTTATTATGGAAAGTGATTCCTGCGATCTCACAGACATACAAAAAAAAAAAAAAAAAATCAATTTGCTCCAAACTATTATCATGCTAAATTGGTTGAATATTAATGCAACATATAATTCTAAAATATTAGTGATCACTTGATTAAACAACAAGATTAAAAAGGAACTTAAACCGGTCGTCCAAATTATCTTATTAGTCGTGATTATTTTCAATTACATATTCCTTTTAAATATGCAATATGGTGATCATAATATTAATAGAATAAACATTAATATTGGAAGCAATTCAACAATAATATGGTTAGTCAAATCAAATATAAATAAACCTAATCATGATACTAGCAACAAGAATTAAAAAAAGAGTAATTAAGTGATTAATTACTCACTTTCCGTGTTTCCTTGAATTGCTACATCATGAATAAATTGTTAGTAACTTCAATAAAAATATAAATCAAGTTGAAATTAAATTAAATTAAAAGTAGAGTTGATTTAGTCCAAACCCTCAGTTAATTCTACCTTTCACGCCTTGGTTTAAGGACGGAACCTCGGGTATTGTATGGACTCCTTGGAGTACTTAGGTCGGGGAAGTATTTTGAGAGACTAGGGTGGCTAGTATTTAGGCTAAAGAGGGAGAAGATAATTATTTTGTGATCAAGCTTGTTGATGATTGAAAAAGAGGAGATATGACCTCTATTTATAAGGAAAAAGAAGGGTCGAAGAATTAAGAAAAGATAAGAATTCGAATTGGAATAATACTCTTGCGATAGACAACATTTTTTGCGGTTTTTGTTTTTATCATATCTTTTGATCCAGAAATTGGAATAAGATAAATAATATGTCGTTGGAAAGTTGTTGAAATCTAATTTCTAACCCAATTGAAATCAGATTAAAATATTTTTAGAATAAAAGATATGGCCGAAATAGTGAGACGGTGTCAGTTTTGGATAGACTTTGATATTTTATTCATATTTTTTCCGTTATAGCTCGGAATTGATATTATAATATATCATTGGAAAGATAATTTCAAGGAATATCCAACCATATAAGATTTTGATAAAAACTATGAGGCACAAAAATAATATCTTACTATCTTTGAACGTCATTCAATTCGAATAGAATTAGGATTTTCATAAAGAAAGTTTTATTCAATTTCAAACTCTTTAATCTTATCTTTTCAAAAAAGATAATTAAGATCTTTTAGAAACTTATAGAAGCTTCTAATTAATCCTAATTGGTTTAGAAATGGGATTAAATCCTTTGGACCCTCCACATGATCATTGGGTCGTAGGTTAGGTGGGTTTAGGTTCGGTTTGGGCTAGTTTAATATTTTGGTCATAACTTATTCGTTATAACTCGGATTTTGGCTTATAATATATCATTGGAAAGCTCTTTGCAAGCCCCATCCAACTATCAAATCATTGGACCTAGATTATGGACCAAAATAAACTGGACTAAATGTTTTTTTTATAAAAAGGACACGAAATGAATTATTTTGGGTTTAAAGGCACGAAAAGAAGAAAATAAGTTATGGTTTGGGGAAATGGGCTAGGAATTGGTTTGTTTATGAAATATATTGGGATTGAATATGGATTTAAGCACTCCAAAGATTAAATACTCAACCCGACCTATAATGGAGATGAAAGGTTGTTCATCATCGGGTTTGGTTTTGGGGAGACATTTTTAGGTGTCTACACGGTTCCTCTTTCCATTTGTCGTTTCTTGGGATCTGGGTTTGTGGGGTTTCGAATGAGCATGGGGTTAGTGGGTTTCGAAGGAGTTTTGGGGTTGGTTAGGCTAGGGTTCCGGTCTGCGTCGGTTGGGAGTGGCGTTTTGGTTTGGTGGGTTGCGTTCAGATGGGGATGGTGGTGGATACGGTCAGGTGGGGATGGTGGTGGCTAAAGTGGTGTGGCTTAGGGGTGGCTGGGGCTAGTGGAGGGGTGGCTGATTGACTTTTTTTTCCCATTTTTTTATTAAAAGTTTTGGACAAATTGTATCGTGACACGTGTATTTCAAACCCAAAAAAAAAGTTTACCTTTTTAACAGGTAACTTGTCACCTGGGACCATTGGAAGTTGATTAGGGGTAAAGGTGGGATTATTTTCAGCGGACAGGCAAAAGGTCGGATTATTGCGGGTAATTTTTCCTTAATTTATAAAAGTCATTATGATATCATTATGATTTAATTTTTACCACCACTTCAATAGTTAATGACGTTTATAAATTTCAAACTTTAATAATATATATATATATATATATATATATATATATATATATATATATATATATATATATATATATATATATATATATATATATATATATATATATATATATATATATATATATATATATATATATATATATATATTTTATTCACATACATTTAACAACATTTAACAACAGTGTATGGAGTTTAATATAATAACAAATTAATCCCATCTCTTACATTTGCTCAAACATACAACTCTACAACTATTTAGAATATACTTTCTTCGTTTTTTAATAGTTGCGACACATACTTTTTCACGGTATTTAAGAAATGTGGGGTTCACATGATATAATACACTTTAAAATGAGATGAGTGGATGTTATGAGTGTAATTTAGTGAGTCATGCGCTTTATCTAAGGGAAAAGATATGTTTTTCCTTAAAACAACTTTCCATTTATAATGTATTGCAAGTATTGTGACATATTTATTTTAGGGAAGTGTTGCAAGTATTAAAAAACCGAGGAAGTATAACTATAAAATCTATAGTACTTTTCATGCTAATAATGTTTTTTTTATTAATTTCCATTTTTGTTCAATAATTTTTGAAAAAAAAAGTACAAGTACTTTTACATTAAAAAAAACAGTAATTATTTAAAAATATTAATTGATCAATAATATATTTCACTTAATTTATCACATTTAAATTTAGTTTTAATATATATACAATTATCCGGGGCATCGCCCGAGTTAAAAACTAGTAGTTGAGATTTTAAAAGACAACTCCAAAAAATTATAACAAAAGGGTCTAATATAGCCATATATTTTTGAAGAACTTTGATTAATTTTCGCCTAGTAGATAGATAGCAATGTTTCTTTCTTGCCTACTATCTTCATCATGATTGCCGTAACTTGTGTGCATAAATCATGATATATTCTACCTATCCTTCTATAAATGAACAAAAACAACTTATTTAAAGTGAACATATACAGTCTTGATATGAACATCAAATAGATATTAAGTCATCTATATTCAAATTTAATTTGAATAATCTACATAATGTAAATATATAAACTGGACATAACACAATTTTTATAACAACATTGAATTTTAAAAATTTTCTTTACTAGTAGTAAAATCAAGCCATTAATAAAAAATCATATGGCATCTACAACGATAATCGACTTTAACAAATACATGATTTGAATCAAATAAAAATTTTCTTCATAAAATTACAATCGTCAAGTAGATTTTGTAATGTGGAACATCTCCTGCTTATATCGCTGGAAAATACAACCTTTTTGGAGAGACAATCTAACGATCCCTTGTAGTCGTGAGGATGATTTCCATCAGATCCATTTGACCGTATTCGAAAAATTGAAAACTTTTGCAACACCGCATAATTTTTCACCAATGAAACAATTTCACGAGAATCCTTCAGATCTATTATACCGGAGTTTAAGCTACATAAAAACCCCCTCGAAAAGAGGAGAAAAACCCTATCTTTCCAAGGAGAACGAAAAACCTTGTCTTTTAAAGGAGATCGAAAAAACCTTGTATTTTGAAGGAGATCAAAAATCCTTTCTTTCAAAGGAGAAATCATTATTACAAAGCAAAAAAACAAACAAAAAAATATACAGAATAAAAAAGCCCTTTCGAAAATCAATAATGGAGGATATGTTTTTTTTTTAGAGAATTTCTTTTCTTTTTTTAAAAAAAAATAATATTTTGGTCAATTATCTTTTTTTTTTTTTTTACTTTTTTTTAATAATATTTTGGTCATTTTTTTTAATAATATTTTGGTCAATTGAGAGTAATTTACATATTGTATTACAATATATAGCATCAAATCTTAATATTCTACCTTTATTAACCTCAATGATATAAATAATTGATAACGTCTTTTTAATTAATTAACTAGTGAGTAGCTCGGGCGTTGCCCCGGGTTTCTACTATTGTAGACGTACAATCGATAAATTTGTGTAAAGGTTTTTCAAAACTGTAATTGTCATTGTCGAACCAAAATTGAGTTATTCTTTGAGTATCTTATTGTTTTTTTAATTGAATATTGTGATTAACACTTATATAATTATTTTTACATATTAACAACATAGTTGATCATTGGCTTGGATGGCTATATAGTCATCTTTGATAAGAGAGGTTGAGGGTTCGAACTTCCTTATCCTTTTTATATTGAGCGATGTTGGTTGCTTGTGTGATGTGACATTGTTTGACTGATGACGTGGCGGGACTATGTGGCAAATCGACATTCTTAAGAACGCCTTTTAATATATTAGTATAGATTTAATTTTTTTGTGATTGTGTAGACACCTGATTGTAACCTTGTGAAGAATATCTTTCACGTCATTTGCTCATCGAAAGCGGTGAAATGTGAAAGAGTCTCGTGATGCATCTGTTTTTATTAAAAAATATTTCTTTCTATTTTTGAAAATATTTCTTTTTGTACTTTATTTATGAAAAATGTCTAGTCCAGTTAGTTTGGTCCATAATATGGGTCCAATAGTAGTGTAGTTGGATAAGGTTTGAAAAGAGCTTTCTAACGATATATTATAATCCCAATTCCGATGAATAATAAGGAAGTTATGGCCAAGATATTAGGCCTTGTTCTTTAGAGCTGCTCTGCTCTGCTGAAATTTGCTCTGCTCTGCTCTGTCCTACCCTGCTCTGTTATGCTCTGCCCTACCCTGCTCTGCTCCGCAGTGTGTGGAAGTCTAGCCCTGTTCTGCTCTGCACTTCTCTGCTTTTTCCTGCTCTGCTCTACTCTGCCAGAAGCTTAAAAGAACAGGAAATCGGGCCCAAAACGATTTTATATGGACCAATGATCAAAGGGAGGGCCCATTAATTCTCATTCCTAAATTTATTAGGAATTGCTTTAATTTTCTAAAATAATCTAGAAGGTTATTTTAAATTGTAATAAAGTTAGGATTAATAATTATATTTTTATATTATTTAGAAAAGATAAGGAATTCAATTCAGAATAAAACAAGTGTTTTAGAAGATAAAAACTGATTTTAAATTAAGATAACTACGGAGTCTAATTACCTAATTATATTAAGAAAAGGACTCCATACAGGGTTTTTATCCTGATTAGGCCATCGCGCTGCGGAGAGCCTATCGCGACGCGACATGCGATAGGGTTTTTTTACTTCGAGTCAAATTCCGACTCTTTTCAAAGCATTCCGGATGTTTTCTCTATAAATAGGGGCATTATTTCCCTGTTTTCAATCATCAACAATCATTTAATTCTATTCTCTTCTCTCTCAAAGCTAGAAGCTTGTTCTTTCTCCATCTTTCTAAGCCTTCCTTTTTTGAAATACAATACCGCATTTACTAGTCTTAGACGCTCCTAACCAAGCTTAAAGTTTCCTTCGCCCTAGACGTGAAATGTTGATAATTTCTGAGGGTTTGGTCCCAAATCCCTATTCCAATTATTTAAATTAATTGTTTGATATAATACTTTCCTTGAAGTTACTAACGTGTGTATTGTTTTGATAGAAAGAGATACGAGGCAACAAAGTAAGTTGTTTTATTGCTCTATATCTATAGAAATCATGCTTAGATTATTTTTATTCCTAGTATCATGTTAGGATGTTATTTATTGAATTATTGTATTATGATTAGGTTGCTTTCTATTTCTTTTATCATGTTAGTATCATGTTAGGGATTAATCTTTGACTTTTATTGTTTAATTAGTGACATGATCGGATTTGTTATTAATCTTGTTAGTATCATGCCTAGGATCTTGCTAATATTATTATGCTTTAGACTCTATAATATTAGCAAGATCATACACCTTCCCTTTAGACGCCACCATACTTAGGCGTATGATCACAGTGGGGCTCAACTGTAGGATGCTTGATATAATTCCCTACAGATTGAAAAGGCATATTTTATTATTAAAAACGGATTTGAAATTGATTGCTATTTCCTCAAAAAAAAAAAAACAAAAAAACAAAAAAAAGGAATTGATTGCTATTTTAAAAGGACATATACCACGCATACTCTTTTCAAATTTTTTTTTTTTTTTTTTTATATCTAAAGAAGGAAGATTAAAAATGTAGTGATTATGATGATTATGAACATTCGTCTTCTTTTTATGAACATATAATTATATAATTATATGAACATAAAATTATATGAATATATATATAAATTTTAAATTAAGAAATAGTAGTAGTGGTAATAGCAATATTAGTAGTAGCAGTAATCAATACTTCCTCCACCTTTTATACTATTCACACATACATTTGACTAGTTTTTGTGATTTATTGCTACGATAAACATAGTCAAGTGAGATCTTGAGAATTAAAGATATTAATCGTTAAAAGAGTGCGTTGGCAAGTGTGATAATAGAAAGGTGTCAACTAAATAAAAATGAAGGTAGTTTAATATTGATAACTTATATTAATTAACAATAACATATAATAATAATAAAAATAAAAATAATTAATGATGATAGTGATAATTAATATAATAATAATACTTATTAATATTTTACTCATTTTTTATTTATAAAAAAACAACCCTAATGTGTGGAGCCCAATTACATTGAATAAATATCTTAAATTACTCTTTATCTTTCTCCCTATTAAAGCAAAACATACACACATAATATATTTGATTTCAAAATTAGACTCATTGAACAAAAATAGCATATTTTTAGCATGAAAATCAAAGATTTTTTTTTTACACATTAAATTTAACTATTTTGGTTGTGAAATTTAACTTCTATTTTGGATGGTATTTTAAAATAAAATCTTTTATGGTTGCTAATTTCAAAAATTAGGCTATTTGTCCCTCCATATTATATTACAAAGCCTATTTGAGTTTTTTTCACAAGAAATACGGAGGTTGTAGATTCCTTAAAATTTGAAAATTCTAAGGTGATCAAATACGGAGTAGTTTTTGATCACCTTAAGCCATCTTACATGGGACTCTCTAGGCCACAAATAATCAAAGTGGTCCCTCTTAATATTTTTTTTTCCCAAAAATCATTTAATTGATTTTCCAAATTGTTAGAAATCATTTATGATAATTGGAAATTAATTTTAGATTTTTTTAAAAAAAAAAACCCAACCACCTTGCCGCGACCACCACCGCCGTCATTGACCATCGGAGACCACCGACAACCGTCTTTGTCTGCGGCTAACCACCAACCCTACACCCTTAACACACCGGCGACCCAGCTATTCTGTTCCCCTTACCGCCGACGACGTTTAGCCCAAGATCTCTAACCTGAAATAAACCCCATCACTTTCCTCCACCCCGAAAACGACGCCACTCGTCGTTACGAGGTGGGGGAAAGGGAGATAGGCTACTTTCATGGTTGGGGAGAGAGCTTGGTGGGGTTTTGGGCTATTGCTGCGGTCGCTGGCCGTGGGTGAATTGAAGACATGTTGAAGCACGTAGGTCGGCGACGAATTTAAGCAGGAAGGTCAGTCGGCGATTTGAAGCAAGGTCGATGACGAATTGAAGTAGGAAGGTTGGTCGGCGAATTAAAGCAGGAAGGTTGGTCGACGATTGGGATAAATTTGGGAGAGTGGGCGGCGAAGGCTAATGGTTGGCCTGGCTGGTGGTGGTGGCTTATGCTTTTTTTTAAGAAAATTTATTATTATTTTTGTTTTTTGGTATTGGATTTGTTATTATTATTATTATTATTATTATTATGACTCGTGTCATACTTGGTTATTTTAATTACTCATGTTGTCTTTTAATAAATTTATTTATTTAGAGCATAGAAAATAAAAATTGTTTGTAATATCTTGAACAAAATCAAAGTAACGTGGAATATATATTACATTAAATTAACTTAATATTCTATGTTTCAAATGTATAAGAATATTATCTTGATAGGGAAGTGATTGATTCATTACATTACTCTACGGTTTATTATAATGAAGAAAAGAACTAATTCTATAAGACTTACTTTTTAAGAAAAATGAATAAGAAAAGTATAGTGCATTTTTGTAATTGAGTAACTCGAGATCGACTCGGTCAATACTTGGTCAAAACACAACTCGAGTTGTCTCAACTCGAACTCATAATCTTAACAATCATGAGTTGTGCATGCTATAACTTGGCTCGATAATCTTGTGACCTCCTTCATCATATTGATATTAATTATGAAAATAAAGTATCGTAGTTAAAAAATAAGTTGGTACGCCTCTTTAAAGAAAAGTTAGAACTTATGCCCATCACTCACCCCATTTTAAGTTTAAAGGCAAATTAATTAAATGATGATAAAATACTATTGTAAAAAGTAGACAAGGGATTGATTAAGATTGAACAAATTAAATTGGTTATGTAATAAGAATTGTAATAATATTTTATTAAATAATTTTGTATTTCTTTAGAGAGAAGTTATAATTCGTTTTATGTACATGACTCACCCCATTCAAAGTCCAAAGAGAAATTAATTAAATGGTGATGAAATACTTTGTACAAAGTAGACTATATTGATTAAGATTAAACTAGTAAAATAATGTAATGAGAAGATGAGGTAGAAAATCTAGTGAAATATGTGATAAGAAGATGAGATAGAAAAATGATGGATACTAATTTCTAAAATTGATTAGAAAAGCGATTGAGATAACTCTCAACTTAATTTAAATAATTTTATAAATTTTATTGTTTAGATAATAATTATTTAATAAGCATTATTGTTACGTCAATATACTTTATTCAAGAAAAATGTTAATTAACTAATGACTAACATTACTAATACTTTAAAAAAAAATTAAGGCAACTAATATTATTACTAAGGATGCTAATTGAGTTGAGCATCTTTAGATCGACAAATCGGCTCGATCAACATTCGGTCAAAACTCGACTCGAGTTGTTTTGACTCATCGTAACCTTAACAAGGTCGAGAAGTTATAACTCAGCTCGATAAGCTCGTGAGCACCTCTATAATTATTTTGATTAATTGTGAAAAAAAAGACATAGTTAAAAAACAATGTGGTACCTCTATAAATATAAGCTATTACTTATGTCCACAACTAACAAATTTTAAATTTTGAGTGGAATTAATTATATGATGATGAGATATTTTTGTATAAGGTAGACAAGAATGATTAAGATTGAACAAATAAAATAATGTAATGAGAAAAAAGAGTAAGAAAAACTATTAATATAGAGTAATTTTGTTGAGCATAAAGATTTGCAAAAGTCCCACATTGAAAAAAAATAGAGAGTATTAAGATTGAAAGGTTATAAAAGGAGAAACTTTCAATAGTATGAATAGCTTAACTTTTATTTTAGCCTTGGCTTATTCAAACATTGGCCATATTTTATAAGTTTGGGCCCATATTTATTTGGGCTTTAACTTTATGACATTATCTAGCCTTTTTAATTTTAGCTACTAGTTGTTGGTGCGCGCACTGCGCTCATGTACCCACAACGCTACTACATGTAATTTAAGGCTTGTTTGACATCATTTTTGGTTTTCAATTTCCTGTTTTTTTGAAAACTAAAAACCAAAAAAGGAAACAAGAAAAAGATGTTTCCACTTTTCTGTTGACAGTTTTCAAAATCATCATGATTTTAATAAGTCTAAATAATTTTTGATTCATTATGTGACATATATAATATACTTTTAAAAAACAGAAAACCACAACGATGTCAAACGAACCCTTAGTTAATGTAATTGTTTGTCATTATCTCGTAAGTTATAAAAATGCATATAAATTTGATTTATGTTAATTGGATACGTTTCACCGACTATAGTGCTTAGGTCCATTAGTAAATGATAACAACAATCTATTGCTTGATTTTCTTTGGGTAATTAGAAGGGGACTCATTTGAGAGGGGAGATAAGGAAAATCCCTAAAATATGTCCCATGAGATAGATTTGATGACAATGTCACTACTCCATCACCTCAACCTCGCACCCTATTGCTTGATGACCTTAGTAATATTGTACGTAGTATTTATTATGTTATTATCTCTAAAGATTGTACATTTTTATAAAAATTGTACATTGCACATGTTAGTTTATACAATGATAGTTTTATTTATTTTATACTTTAAAAAGGGTGTGCAACATCTCTTTCTTTCCCCAAATTTCTCTTTTAGATTTGATGACAATGTCACTACTCCATCACCTCAACCTCGCACCCTATTGCTTGATGACCTTAGTAATATTGTACGTAGTATTTATTATGTTATTATCTCTAAAGATTGTACATTTTTATAAAAATTGTACATTGCACATGTTAGTTTATACAATGATAGTTTTATTTATTTTATACTTTAAAAAGGGTGTGCAACATCTCTTTCTTTCCCCAAATTTCTCTTTTGAATTCTACTTTTTGAAAACAAATTAAATGTCACAGATAAGGTCTTTACTCACTTAACCCCTTCATTATTTGATCATTCATCCCTGTCTCTCTCAAATATATTTTGTAGCAAGTTATTCACAACATAATAACATGCATCTCATTTCCTAGACTTTCCGAAGATTTTTCTAGCATTGAATAAACAATGAATAAACGAACGTCAACATCGAGTTAATTTGAAAAATATAGGCGAATAAATATACTAAAGTTTTGAAACCATGAGTCATTACGCTAACATAATCAACAGATTGCATATACTCCATTAACAAAATCGATATTATAGTAATGGTGTGAATAATATGACACAATCAAGTATTTATGTCGAACCACCTCTACGACTCCACCGCGTTGTGCCATTGATGACTCTTGCACTCCTCTTTTGCCTAATGGATCCTAACAATCTGCCAACAAGTATAAAGAAATAAAAATTTCACCATGATACAAAGAAATTAAAATATCAACAGAAAATACATTGTATATACTCCATTAAAATAAGCTAACAAAATATTGATACAGAGTAATAGTTTTCATCATATAGCATAGAGTTTTTATACATAAAAGATACTTAGGTTCAATACATATATTAGTAGTGCACATCCGACTCCACACAAAAACTTAGTTGTTTAAGCTAACCAAAATAATACAATAGCGAGAATCTTTCACCCCTAGCTTGGATATTGTTTTACTTAAATTACCAAGATATATCACATCATTAACTAACATACATTTTTTCTGCATAATCCAAACAGGCAGCATATAGGAATATTATACTACCTCCGTTAACTATTCTTTGCAACAAAGGGGTATTATTTGTGAGATATAAAATATTTCTTTGTTGCAAATAATAGTTAACAGATCTAGTATAACAAAAGTATACATATTATGTACTTGTTGTATGAATCAAAAGGAGAAGCAAAATATGATTTTATTAGACTATACCCAAGTACCCAATTGATTCCTCTCAAAACCATATTACAACTCCTTGCTTAGCACATGTGATCTGATGATCCAATCTGAATGAATAATAATCTGTCTACTTGATTAAAAGTTTACCTATGAACTATATTACAACACTTATAAGCCATGTGTTTTGTACTCTTCTTTGCCTAATATTACACTAAAGGTTTGAAAAATCTGGTGAATAATCTAACACAATTAAGTACATATGTCGAACCACCTCTACTGTGTTGTGCCATTCTTCTTTACATTCTAATTTCTCTATATCTCTTCTTTTGTCCCTTCACCATTTCCATTCCTAAAAATAACTCCCTCAAGATGCTCATCTAACAATGGATGTTGAACTCTCCGTCCCAAAAAACAGCTCTCATATATCTTTTTAGGCGCCCTAAATTGATGTTCTCATTTCATATTTTCCATTTGGTCACTATAAAAATACCAAATTAGCCCTTTTTTTGGCCTTCATACACATAACTACCTAAGATTCTTCATATTTTTTTCTAAATATTTTCCTCCACCCACGTGCATGTACTTTGATTTGTTTTATGAACATTTAGTTTGTGATCTACGTACTAACATTTCCTATATTTATCTTTTGTTGCTTTGTGTACTTTTTCCTCCCATTTCTTAATTCTTTTGACATATGAGAACAATATTTGGGGAAGGCAGAAGTAAAAAAAAAAAAATCAGCCTTCATTTTCATATATGCAAGTGTTCATTTTAGCTTACCCTTACCACTTGCTTCCCCTACTACCTCTATTTTCCTTTCTCTTTTACGGTTTCTATCACTCAACCTTTTATGATTTTGCAAAATTTTATAATCTTTCACTTTTCTCTATTTCTTCATCATGTTAAAACTAACCTCCTCTAATGCTCTTTGTTTCTTTCTTCTTAACACATGTTAGTGATACAATTTCCCTATCACCCTCCACTCTTTTCGGTCTCCCATCTACACCCTCTTTCCTCCTTATTTTTCTCTCCTTTTCACTCTCCAATTATTGTCTTAAAATTTAGTTTATCCTACTTGCTCTCTCCCACATGTCACTACTTTTTTCTATCCTTCCACTAACTTGTCTTATATAGTTATGTGTAGTTGAGAATCTCTTCTTAATATTTAATTGTTTGTTACGGAAAAAGATATTTTATTCTATAACGGTCTCCTCTCTGACTTCTATCTTTGATCATTCTTTATCATCTTTACATTCGTCTGGTCACCTTTTTAAATCCCTATTCCTCATCTCCTACACCTTCCCCCGTTCTCTTCTTTTTCCCCACTTTCTTACTCCCTATTCTTCTCTCCATCTCTTCTTTTATGGTTAAATATTTTTAGTCAGCTTAATCCTACATGCTCTCTCTCTCTCTCCCTCTCAAATTCCCTCTCCCCTTTCTCTTGCATTTCCTTATTCCCTTCTTCTTACTTGAGTCTTACTTGCTTCACCCTCTCTATCTCTTTTATCTTTACTTTCATAACTGTCTTATATAGTTATGTGTAGTTGAGAATCTCTTTTGAATAGTTAATTTTTTTGTCACGTCATTAAAAAGATATTTTATTCTATAATGGTCTTTTCAAAGAGCTTTACTCTCCATGTCTCCTCTCTGACTTCTATCTTCGATATTTCTTTATCATCTTTACATTAGCCTTGTCATCTTTTTAAATCCCTTTTCCTCATCTCCTACACATTCCCCGTTCTTTTCCTTTTCCTCACTCTCTTGCTCACAATTCTTCTCTCCATCTCTTCTTTTATGGTTAAATATTTGTAGTTAGCTTAGTCCTACATGCTCCATCCTCTCTTTCACATCTTCAGTATCAAATTCCCTATTCCTTTTCTCTTTCATTTCCTTATTCCCTTCTTCGTACTCGAGTCTTACTTGCTTCACCCTCTCAATTACTTTCATATTCTTTCTCTCCCCTCCCCCCCCCCCCCCCCCACCACCACAACATTTGCACTTCCTCAATTAGATAATTGAAGAATCCACTCAAATAAACAATGTTCCATAATGAAGGTTCGTATTCAATTGAATATCAATCTAAAGGCTCCAAAACCCAAATTCTTAGACCTAGTATTCGGCAATCCAAAGCACTCACGCCTCACGGTCCACTTCAGTCCAAAAGAACCCTATTCACCTAAGAACATAAAAACGTAACTTAATAATATAACCCATAGAAACATATTAAACAACTAATTTATTCTTAGTTCAATTAAGCCTTGTACGTACCAATTTGCTTAATCTTAATTCCCTATGCCTAAAAGATAATCTTAATAATTGAATGAATTTCGTTAGAATTTTCTTCACCAAGTACCAGCAACAACAGAAAGGCAAGGGTTAATTATATATCCTCTACAAAAGTACACACATCACAATTCAAAAGCCGGAGCACAACCTAAGAAATAATCATCAAACAAACGATGTACCAGGCCTTCTCTTGAACTTGACTTAGAATCGCTTGAAAAAGCTCGTCTTTTGAGCTTCCACGAATGCCTGCACAGACATATTACTATCAACCCAACTGTAGACACCCAAATGTGTATCCCCCCAAAACCACACCCAGTGATGAATACCTTTCATGTCATTTGATTATCGAATAAAGCGAAAGTGTGAAAAGTCTAGTGTTGCAGATAGTTTTAATTTCTTTTCTTCTCTCTCTGTTTTTGAAAACCTATTTTTAGGAAAAAGTCAATCCAGTTTGGTTGGTCCATGATATGGGTCCAATAGTAGTGTAGTTGGATGGGGCTTGAAAAGAGATTTCCAACGATATATTATAAGCCCAATTCCGATGAATATTGAGGAAGTTATGGCCAAATTACTAAACTGGACCCGGTTTGAGCCTTGTATGCGGCCCAATGATCTAGGGGAGGGCCTAATATGGATTTATTATTCCTAATGCAATTAGGAATGGTTTTAGTCTTCTAGATTCTTCTAGAAGGTTCTTTTCATTCCTAATTCAATTAGCATTGATAAATTGATTTTTGTTGACTTTTTAGAGTTTTAATCAGAATAAAAGAATGTTTTTGAGGAAAATACGATTTTATCCTCCTGTACGATTAATTTCTATCTGATTTTAGAAAAAGCGTCAAAAATTTAATTAGCGCCAAACGCCAGCATTAGCGCCTGGCGCTAGCATTAGCGTCTGGCGCTAATGTCAGCGTTTGACGCTAACTCTGTTTTTTCATGTCAGAACTCTGGTTCGATTTTCTATCTTTTTGGCTGATTTTCTCTATAAATAGCCTCCTAAAAACTCCGTTTTGAATCATCTACAATCTACAATCATCAACTCTCTAGTTTTCTAATTCTTTTCTCTCTAAGCTAAAGCTTCTCTCTCTCTTTTCTAAACCTCCCCTCTTTTTACAAAATTCCGCAGTCACGAGACCTAGTTACACCTAGCATTATTCGAATTTGCCTTCGCCCTAGATGTGAAAGGTTTTAATTTCTGAGGGTTTGGTCCCAAATCTCTCTTTCAATTATTTAATTTAATTGTTGTTTATTATTTTCCTTGAAGTTACTAACGTGTGTATTTTGTTATTAGAAAGAGTTACGAGACATCCAAGTAAGTGCTTTAATGGTTTTTATTGATATTATGATGTAGGAATCATGCTTAGGTTGTTATTATGATTCCTAGTATCATGTTAGGACGTTTTCCTTAATTTGATGTTTAGGGTGACAACAATTAATTCCTAGTATCATGTTTAGGGTAACTTTAATATCAAGTATGATTAAAAGTATGATGCATTTTATGTTCTTCCTAATATTTATGATTGTTAAATTAGTAACATGTTAGGGTTAAAGATGTGATTTTTATTGTTTAGTGACATGCTAAGGTTTGTTATTAATCTTGTTAGTATCATGCCTAGGATCTTGCTATTATTATTATGCTTTAACATGATTATTTTTATGATTATAATTGTTATAATAATTATTGTGATTATTATTATGTTGCTTGATTATTTATTGTTATTGCTTGATCACGCCTTTTATGCATGTTTAAAGGGAATTTGTACTTGTAATCACGCTTAATAAGATATTTAATAATCTTGTTTAGGGTTAATTTGATTATAATTCAAGTGATCGCCAATAATAGATTTGTTTGTGCATTAATATTCATCCAACATAGATTAAACAGGGTTAGGGTAAACCTATTGATTGCATGTTAGTCAGAAAGCGCACATGAATACGATCAGAATAAAGTAGAGGCCTATTATTAGTAGAAAAAAATGCTATTTGTAACGCCTTGTTAGTAATTGGCGTATGTTATGCTAGTTACGAAAGCATCAATAGTAACCGACTAAGATAATGCCAGTTACAAATTTCATGACATTAATAACCGACGTAGTAAATGTTAGTTACTAATATGTGGTATATCATTGATTGATGTTTTATTAGTAACTAACTAAATAAATGTCAGTTACAAATATTAAGTCAAATAAACTTTGACTAAAAAGTTTGTAACTAGCTTACAAACGTTAGTTACAAATATTAAGTTCCTGAAAATAATTTTATTTTATTTTTTTTAAAGAAAGGAAACAATTTCTCATTGGAATTTTTTTAAGGGAATATTTTAATTTTAACCTATATAAAACCCCCAAGTACCCTTACTATTGCACATTTATTGTTCCTTATGAATAGGGAAATGACGCCTTTACCTTCTGCCCCCTTTGCTGTATTGCCCAATTTACCTAGGGTAGTTTTGTCTTTTTGGTCTTTAACGTGTGGCTTGTTCCTGGTTTTCTTTCGTCGTCCTCTTTGCCCCATTATTTCTCTTTCTTCTTTTTCTCATTTCCCTCAATTTTTTTCTCATTTTTCCCTAATTCTTCCTCAAATCGCCAAAAATCATCAATCACTGTCCCTTCCCCTTTTTCCATGGCTAATGCTAGAATTTTTAGTTCGTCGAAGCAGTTTCCGAGCTTTCCCTCATCCATTGAAGCAATTACTCAAGTAAGCATTTTTTTTTTCTTTTTTATTGTTGTAATTATCAAATACCAATTTCTCAATCTAAGGTTCACTCCTAAATTTGCTTTCTTTCCACCTCTTGGGATGATGAATTTGAATCGTTTAAAGTACTCAAATTCAACTTGATTTTGTGGGATTTTTGAGAATTGGGGTAATTTATTTTTCAATCGACTTGGTAGCAACTTTAGGGTTTAGTTTTGCTTTTGTCTTTTCTCTTTCTTGAAATTCTCCCCCAAAATTATTGTTTGATAAAATGTCGGATATGAGCCTCCGCCATTGAATTGTACCTCTGAGTCCTCGATTGAAGCGACTTTTGATATATTTATCTTCCTTTTAAACATCATTTGAGCTAAAGATGTTTTCTATTGTTATCATCGAATATCAGCTTCACAATCTAGGTATTCCTGAAGAAAATAAAAAATTGTTGTTGTTGTCAATTACTTGATTAATTTTTAATCAAATTGGATTATTAAAAACCAAGAAAATTAGGTTTTGATGAATAATTTCGATTTAGTATAATCGAAAATGTGTTCATTGGGTGCATTGTCGACCTTGTAAAGTGTTGTAATTGTTAAAGTTTACTCTTCCAATTTTCCCTTATTTTTGGGCTGCATTAAATGAAGTTTTCTGTTGCTAAGTTTTATTAGATGTACCAATTTGTTTGTTCAATTTCAATAAACTTCTCTGGGTCAGTACTAAAGCAGGATGTATCATTAATAAGAATCTATTATACTTTGTGTGACTCTGTGTGTGTGACTCTGTGTGTGTAAAAATTAACAAAACATGGTATCAAATACTCATACTCTGTGTGTGTGTGTGTTGTGTGTGTAAATAGATGATTAGCTAGATTATAATTTTCATCCCAGTTCCAAGCCTTGTTACTGACCAACCTAAACATATCATGCTGCGATTCAACCTCCGAGAGCTAGGAGTTTTGGCAGTTATCAGCAAAGTAGGATATATTGGTTTCGACGCCACTTTTTCAAACTATCACACTTTTAACATCTAGCCTTTTAGCTTCATTTCCTCCCTTATTTTGATAGTTTGAGTTTAGAACCTGAAATTGTTTTGAATATACATTTGTAATCCTGAAAAGAAAATAGCTTCTGCTTATTACAGGAAATATTGTTATAGATGAATGTAGCACGCTTGAAAGTAGAATATATTGTTAAGATTTTGTATCAGCACTCTCATCATGCAAGGTTTTTAGATGGAGTGTAATTATCTTGTGAACTCTTGGTCTTAGAAAGGTTATTGGAATGTATACAAGCAATGGAGCAGGAAGTATTTGTGCTTTATGCTTGTTGCCCTGTGGGTTTTATTTGTTACTTGTTAGTTGTTACTGTGACTACAACCTATTTTCTGGTCTCTCAATGTCCTCACTCTGTGTTACAAGTACTGATTTAATTATTAAATTGGAACACACAATATGAACTTTTTCTTCATTGTTGAACCTTGTCAACTCAAGTGCTTATACACTAGAGCATTAATTAATGATGAAAAAGAATCTTACAACAATTGTCTGAATGAATGAAATTTATAGTACTATAGCTCTCTTATTCAATAGCAATACAAGCGCGAGTTGACTTACCAAACAGCCTTATGATCTAACTAGATGTTGACATGTCAAAGTCTGCATAACTAACCTCAATTTTCTGTTACATGAGCTCCTATTCTCTGCTTGGATGGAATTGAGTTAAGGACCACCATCTAATATGGCTGACCACTTAATTCTGATTCCCTGTAGTACTTAAACTTTTTGCATGCCTTATTTAAATATTCTAGAGTGAGTATATTTCTTTCTTTCATAGAATTTTAAGCACAAAAATATGACCTTGTAGCTATTAATAAATATTGTGCAGGCTTGTCTAATGCCTAACCAGCTAGCAATGAAGTGATTTTTGTGCACCTATCAAGTTTGCTTGTCCTTTTTTTCATTTCTTTGATTTTTATTTTTCTCATATTCTAGAGTGAGTATATTTCTTTCTTTCAGAATATCACACTTTAACATCAATACCATAATATTTGATTAAGTAAAACCCAAAAAGGTTAATAAAGGAGAGAGGGAATGAGAGCGGAAATTTAGAACTGAAAATCAGAGCTGATTTCAGAGCTAAAATTCAGAGCTGATTCAGAGCTGAAATTCAGAGCTGATTTCAGAGCTTAAATTCAGAGCTGATTTCAGAGCTGAAATTCAGAGCTGAAATTCAGAACTGAAGTTCAGAGCTGAAAATCAGAATATCCTGAGAAACAAACTTCAGGATATGGACAAGCTTCGTCTTACAATTCTTGCAATGCTCATACTGACAGTAGTTCCGATTTAGTAACTAGAGCTTCTATTTATACTGAACACAGTGAAAAATCACATGTTTTCACTCGATACAATGGGTCTGATTCGGTTCCTCATGCACATATTGATACCCAAAGTGATAATTCTAGCTCACCTAATTTGCTTCAGAAGCTTAAAAAACAAGCGGGAAACAGTCATGAGGTTCTAGCTTCAAACTACCAAGCAGGTTCTAGCTTCTCACAACAAACAGATGACAGTATTGGAAACTTTGGGACGGGTATAGGAAGTGGCAGATTTGGAGATGCAATATCTTCTAGCTGACCCTGTGCTTCTTAAGTTTATAATAGTAGTGATTCTCACTTAAAATTCTATGGATATGATAATGACTAGCTCTTCTGCAAGCTTTGCTAACACTATCGGAAGCACCAATGATATTGCTGCAAAAGTCTCTACCAAGGGCCAAGTCACTAGTGTTTTACATCGATCAGGAGTCTGGTCAGTGGAGTTGTTTAAGCAAGAACATAGCCTGACAATTAAATAGTGATGGGTTTTATGATTGTTTCATGTAATATGTTTTGCTATTATTGCAGATTCTATTCGCTCACGTTTGGATTTGCCAGAATCTGCATTAGAGTTTGGTCATAGCTTTCTGAAGTTGAAGAATCATTTTTAGTTGGAGCAAAGGCAACCTAGTAACGTAGTGGGGAATTTGGCAGGTTATGGAAATCAATGGCCATCTGAAACACGTTCCATAGGTTTCAACTATAACACCGGCAGTTTATTTAATGGCCCCTCGCATTCAGTTATGGCTGAACCATATCCCAGAAGATCTCAACCTTCTTTCCTTGATTCTCTTAACATTGTTAAAGATTCTTCTGCATCTAGCCGCACTTTTGTTGAGAATGACAAGTTCATGAATGAAAAGGTTCCTAGTAGCAATATTGCTGAATCGTTTGCAATTCATGATCCTTCTACAGCATATGCTCGTGTTGAACCTCTTCCAACATCATTTTATTCTAATCCAAGTGATGGTTTCTTCAGCGATTTGTCAAAGGGGTACAAATCATTTGAGCACAACCTGGAGAGTAAGCTAGAATTCACTTCCCAGATACAAAATGAAGATTTTGCTGCATTGGAGCAGGTATCTCTTTTTCTCCAATGTGCAAAATTACCTTTATAGTTTCTTGGCCATGGAGTATGCATCTTTTTCCGTATGTAAAATCTCTTTTGCTTTACTCTCATTTTCACTGATAATTCACTGACAAATCATGTTTGTTTGAATTGGAAAAGTTCCTTGCTCACTTGCTCTATATATCATATCAGAGTTTCCCTCCCTTCTAGAGTCACGGTATGCATTACAACGTTAAAATATATGTGCTAAATCATCTAATATACCAGTTTGTAACAATTCAACATGCATATATGTATTTGCTCACAAATCACCTTATACCAGGCTGTGTGGCTCTTGTTGATTCTTTTTCGAATGGAATTATAACTTGTAATGACTGGAGTATCATTAGAAGCTGTATGTAAATTATATTTCAAGCATGTTAACTCGTAATAGTTTTTTTTAATAAGTCCTTTGTTGTATTTAACGACTTTCTAGCCATGATGACCATGGATCTATGACCTGAAATGCTTGATTTAGTATTGTAGGGAATATTTCAAGCATTATCCCTAGCTTGAACCCCACTGTGTTCATACGCTAAAGTACGGTGGCGTCCAATGAGAAAGAAGATAGAGCAAAAGAGTCGCCAACAAGTTTTAGGAACTTGTAAACCGTTCATAGGGTGAAGGTTACACCCTTTAACAATCCAAGAGATCATCAACTTCAATAGGTCTGGAACCATGACTGGTAGTTCGGGGATGAAGGTACAAATCCAACCTAAAAGAGATTGAACCTGCCCTAATAATAGACCTCTACTTTATTTTGATCGTATTCATGTGCGCTTTCTGACTAACATGCAATCAATATGTTTACCCTAAACCTGTTTATCTACGTTGGTTGAATATTAATGCACAAACAAAACTATTATTGGCGATCACTTGAATTATAATCAAGATTAACCCTAAACAAGATTATTAATTATCTTATTAAGCGTGATTACAAGTACAAATTCCCTTTAAACATGCATAAAAGGCGTGATCAAGCAATAACAATAAATATCAACATAATAACAATAAATTATAATTATAATCATAATTATAATAATAATGTTAAAGCATAATATTAATAGCAAGATTCTAGGCATGTAACTAACAAGATTAATAACAAACCCTAGTATGTCACTAAACAATAAAAATCAAAGCTTTAACCCTAACATGATACTTCTATGAATATTAGGAAGAGAATAAAAGACATCGCAGGAATCATGATTGATATAAGCAAATTACCCTAAATATCATACTAAAGATAGCATCCTAACATGATACTAGAAACATCCTAAACATGATACTAAGAATCAATAAAACATCCTAACATGATACTAGGAATCAAAATAACAATCTAAGCATGATTTCTATATCATAAAATCAATTAAAGCACTTACTTGGATGCCTCGTACCTCTTTCTAATAACAAAATACACACGTTATTAACTTCAAGGAAAATGATAAAATCAAAGAATTAAATTAAATAATTAAAAGAGAGACTTAGGACCAAACCCTCAGAAATTAAAACCTTTCACGTTTAGGGCGACGGAAACTTCGAACAATACTAGGTATATCTAGGTCTTGTGAATGCGGAATTTTGTATTTGAGAAAAGGCTAGTTTAAAAAAAAAGAGAGAAGTTTATATCAAGAATTTCTTGATGAGAGTTGGTTATTGAAAAAGAGGAGATATGACCTTTATTTATAGAGAAAAAAGAGGGTCGAAGAATAAGAAAATAATCCGAATTTGAATCGAAATAAAACTCGATGGGCAGCAGTTTTTGCGGATTTTGTTTTTATCATATCTTTTGATCCAGAAGTCCAAATAAGTCATATGATATGTCTTTGGAAATCTCTTGAAGTATACTTTCCAAACCAATTAGAATCAGATTAAAATATTTTGTATATAAAAAGATATGGCCGAAATAGTGGGACGGTGTCAGTTTTGGATAGAATTTCATATCTAATTCATATCTTTTTCGTTATAGCTCGGATTTAATATTATAATTTATAATTGGAAAGATAATTTCAAGATCTATCATACCATATAAAATTTGGATAAAGATTATGAGGCACAAAAATAAAATCTGACTATCTTTGAACATCTTTAAATTCAAATAGAATTAGGATTTAAGAAAAAGGAAAGTTTTTTAAAAAGAAAAGTTTTTATTTAACTCAGATTCTTTAATCTTATCTTTTCAAAAAGGATAATTAAGATCTTTTAGAAACTTACAGAAGCTTCTAATTAATCCTAATTAGTTTAGGAAAAGGATTAGACCTTTGGACCCTCCACATGATCATTGGGTCGTAGGTAAAATCCGGTTTAGGCCCAGTTTAGTATTTTGGCCATAACTTCCTCATTATTCATCGGAATTGGGCTTATAATATATTGTTGGAAAGGTCTTTCCAAGCCCCATACAACTACACCATTATTGGACCCATATCATGGACCAAACTAAACTGGAATAGACGTTTTCAAAAATAGGGTAAGAAAAGAAAATTTTTCAAAAATAGAAAGAATAGATATTTTAATAAAAACATCCTCATCACTAGATTTTTCACACTTTTGCTTCGTTCGATAATCAAATGACATGAAAGGTATTCATCACTGGGTTTGGTTTTGGGGAGACACATTTGGGTGTCTACAAATACTCACTTAGGAGCATGTATATGTTGCAGCTCTTTATGATTGAATTTCACTGAAACCTTTTTAATTTTCATTATGGTAAAAGTAATAAATAATGTAGTTTTCCGTTGAAAATATGTAGGTAGGGTTGTCTATAGTGATATTGTGATATTTTGTTAGCAAATGTGATGTGGTAGTGTGCTCTGGTTACTTTCAAAAAGGACTTTCCAACTGCTAAAGTTGTAGGTTAGATACTTACTTGGTGGAGGATTGTATTTTTAAGGCGTTATTAAATGTGGCACCTTCATTCAAGAATCAAGATATGCATTTTAGTTTATGTGTGAGATTAAGTTAGAAGAAGATAAGTTATGACATGCTTCTTGTGCTTTGAATACAAATCTATCCAAAATGTGGTGTTACCGAATGTGCTTATTATGTGATGAGATATATGTATTAGATAGTATCTTTCCATAGCGATTGCAAGGGTAATTTGAAAGAGGTTAGTGATGAATTTACCTCTTCTTTGCAAGCTAAAATGCTTTATAAGAGTTTTGGTTGATATTTTATTTTTATAAAGTATAATATGTATACACATATTTTTTTTTCCAGGAGTATTTGGTAAGACTTTCAGCCTACAACGATGTAGAATTGGATGAGATTCGAGAACAATGGGTTAAGTTTTTCAGGCTTAATTTTTTGTTGAAAGACTAGCTATCTTATTAATCGATGTTATGATTTTTTTTAAGGAATAGATGTTGTGATTAATCGCATTTAGCTTAATAAAATAATATAACACATTTTTATATATCTACATTAATTTTATTTAGCCTATTGATTATTGTTATTTGTAGGGAATAATTTCTAGCTTTAATCCCACTAGATTGAACCCCATTGTGATCATACACTAAAGTACGGTGACGTCCAGAAGGGAAGAAAATAGAGCAAAAGAATCGCCAACAAGTTTTTTTTAGGAACTTGTAAACCATTCACAGGGTGAAGGTTACACCCCTTAACGATCCAAGAGATCGTCAACTCCATAAGGTCTAGAACCAAATAAGGGTTCGGGGAATCCAACCTAAAAGAAATTGAACCTGCCCTAATAATAAGCCTCTACTTTATTCTGATCGTATTCATGTGCGCTTTCTGATTAACATGCAATCAATAGGTTAACCCTAAACCTGTTTATCTATGTTGGTTGAATATAATGCACAAATAAATCTATTACTGGCGATCACTTGAATTATAATCAAATTAACCCTAAACAAGATTATTAATTATCTTATTAAGCGTGATTACAAGTACCAAATTCCCTTTAAACATGCATAAAAATGTGATCAAGCAATAAATATCATCAAGCAACATAATAAAAATAATCAACATCATGATAAATAATGAATAATAATCATCATGAATTATAACAATTATAATCATAATCATGTTCATGTTAATATTAAAGCATAATAATAATAGCAAGATCCTAGGCATGATACTAACAAGATTAATAACCAACCCTAGCATGTCATTAAGCAATAAAAATCAAATCTTTAACCCTAACATGATACTAACAATCATAAATATTAGGAAGAATCGTAACAATCATATTTAATATTAAAGTTACCCTAGACATGATACTAGGAATATCATAATAACAATATAAACATGATTTCTACATCATAAACAATTAAAACCATTAAAGCACTTACTTTGATGCCTCGTACCTCTTTCTAATAACAAAATACACACGTTAGTAACTTCAAGGAAAATAATAAAACAAACAATTAAATTAAATAATTGAAAGAGAGATTTGGGACCAAACCCTCAGAAAATAAACCTTTCATGTCTAGGGCGAAGGCAACTTCGAATATGGCTAGGTGTTTCTAGATCTTGCGAATGCGGAATTTTGTATATGAAAACAAAGTTTAGAGAAAGAAAGAAAGAAAGAAAGATGAAATAATCAAGAAAACTTGATGAGAATTGGTGATGAATTATTCCAGAAAACGGAGTTTTTAATACGATATTTATAGAGAAAATCAGCCAAAAAGATAAATTAAACAAAACAGAGTCTGACGCACAAAAAACAGAGCTGGCGTCAACCCTGGCTAGCTGGCGCCAGGCGCCAATGGCTAGCGCCTGGCGCCAAGGCCTGAGGTCAGGCACCAAGCCTAATTTTAACGCGTTTTCGAAAATCCAATAAGTTTGTCGTACTGGAGGATAAAATCATATAATTTCCTCGAAAATGCTATTTGATTTTGATTAAAACTCTGAAAAGTCAACAAAAGTTAATTTATCAATGCTAATTGAATTAGGAATGAAAAGAACCTTCTAGAAGAATCTAGAAGACTAAAACCATTCCTAATTGCATTAGGAATGATAAATCATATTAAGCCCTCCCCTAGATCATTGGGCCGTACATAAAGCTCAAACCGGACCCAGTTTAGTAAATTGGCCATAACTTCCTCAATATTCATCAGAATTGGGCTCATAATATATCGTTGGAAAGGTCTTTGCAAGCCCCATCCAACTACACTACTATTGGACCCATATCATGGACCAACCAAACTGGATTGGCTGTTTTCTTAAAATACGTTTTCAAAAACAGAGAGAAGAGAAAAGAAAATAAAAAACTTTCCGCAACACTAGACTTTCCACACTTTCACTTCATTCGATTATGATTCGACGTGAAAGGTACTCATCACCGGGTTTGGTTTTGGGGAGACACATTTGGGTGTCTACATTATTACATTTCTAAATTATAAATCAATGCTTTTTTTAATTCAATTATAATTGTTTTTTGGAAATTAAAGTATAATTAATTTTGTTGTATTGTATGGTTGTAGATGAATAATTCGAGTTGTGTGATAATATTTAGAGTTTTTGTATTGTATGTTGTGGGTTAATTTAAGTTATATGGAAGTATTCGGAGTACATGATTTGTTGGTTGAATTGTAACAGGGTATAACCCATTTGACGATGGGCTGTTTGGTAGGATATACTACCTTTTTTTTTGGAAGCATATATACTACCATTTTTGTATTTGAATCAAATATTTATATAGAAAAAAAATTATTTATTAGTAACTAGCGTAATCTAGTGTTAGTTACTAATAGTATTTTTAAAAAAAAATAAAAAAATATATTCGTAACTGGCGTTATGATTTGCCAGTTACTAATAATACCCTTATTGTAACCGACTTAACTTAATGTCAGTTACAAATAGTGTGATTTCTTACATGGAAAATAGATTTTTTGTAACTGGCGTTGGGTTAAGCCAGTTACAAATAATACATTATTTGTAACTAACATTAGTCGGTTACAAATAATTTTCACTAGTTGTAACGGTGACATTCGCAACCAACAATGCTAGTTAAAAAAAAAGTCAATTTCGCCAGTTACAAATAGCAATTTTTCTGCTAGTGGTTCAATCTCTTTTAGGTTGGATTTGTAACTTCATCCCCGAACTACCAGTCTTGTTTCCAGACCTATTGGAGTTAACGATCTCTTGGATCGTTAAAGGGTGTAACCTTCACCTCGTGAACGGTTTACAAGTTCCTAAAACTTGTTGGCGACTCTTTTGCTCTATCTTCTTTCCCTTTGGACGCCACCGTACTTTAGTGTATGATCACAATGGGGTTCAAGCTAGGGATAATGCTTGAAATATTCCCTACAGTTTTTGGCAACTCCACTGGGGAGGATTTCTATTTTAATTCCTGAATTTGTTTCGGCAATGATTTAGAATGAGTGGATACGACTCGAAAAGATCTAAGTATTTCATGTGCGTAATTTTGATTAACATTATTGTCATATGCATAAAAAAGATCTCATTGGAAAGACCATCCGTAATGAGTTAAAACATAGGATTTTTACACGTAGGAAATTTGAGGAATATCTTTTACAACTAGAATCGAAATAATGCTGCGAAAAAACTGGAAAATTTTATCGAGCACAGAAAGATGCTGAGGCATGTAGGAACTAGCGTCAGCGAACAAAGATTAGCGCCAACGTTTTGACTTTAGCGCTAGACGACAACCTCTGTCACCAGGCGCTAAAGCCAAAAAGTGGTGCTGGCCTCTGTTTGGTGGTGCCAAGTTCTTCCAATACCGAACCAGAAATATGCGTTCTAATTTCGACTAGTTTTTAGCACTGTTTGCTCGATCCTACTTCCTAATTGAGTTTTTCTCACTTTTCTGAAACCCATATGTGTTCTGCATATGGACATAACCCTCTGGGAATTCATGCTCCATCTACCTGATTGAACGCTCTGTGCAACAAAGGGTACATCCGAGAATGTTGAATTCACCAAACCATGGTAGCGAGTTTTTCTAAACTCGCGGTGTCCCATCTACTCGCGCCAACCCTTCATGGTTAGGCTTCCGCGCGGTGCATCCGGACAATTAACCATGGACCCTCTTTGACTAACCCATATCCCGAACTTTAGAGAACTAGAGCCATGGTTAGGTTGCAAACTCATTGCATCATATCGTGCCTACTTGACTACTTGTGCATTCTTTGCTTGTGCATACTCTATGTGTTTTTCCTAACCGTTTGTTTGACTTGTGATTAAACCTAAATAAACTAATTAATGACTAAAGGACTTTGTTTAATTAATTAATTAATTTATTTGAGCTAAAAAATATACCTAAAATTGAGTCATAGTTCCTTTAAGTCAATCCGGATTTTTATTCCCGTATACTGCACAAACGTCAACTTGTTTTGGTCATAGCCGGAGTTCTAGAAAGAACTACGAGTCGTACAACATAAGGATCTGTAGCCCCGAGTTTTATAGTTAATTTGGAGTTAGTTTCATCCCAATCAGAGTCACAGATCAAAAGTTATGACTAAAATACCACAACCTGTCCAGTTTAATGCATATACGTGAGGTCTTAACTTAGTCTTTGTTCGAGTCTAGTCACATAGTCTAGCCACATGGTCATGACACGAGTCTTAACATGTCTCCTACACTCACTAGTCTTAGCACACACTTTGTAAATACTCTTTTCACACCATGACCATGTCTTAGGTTCATGCATGATTCAGTTTTTTTCGTCATTTGAGTTGGGGGTACATTCTATTCCTACTTTTGTCATATCCCTCCATCTACATCATCTTTCTTCACATCACAAACTTCATTCTTACTACCTTCTTCCATCTATGCATGTTGAATAGAGTTGAGTCAAATAATTAACAATGAATATCCCTAATTTCCCTTTCCACAGTACTTGGTCGAGAAGAGAAGGGCGATTAATCAAGGACAACCTCTTTATTCAAGTCTTACTTTTTGATAAACTGATTCGTCAAAAGAGGAAAGCTAAAAAGATAATGGCAACTCAAGAGGAAGTTAATGAACTTAGGAGTCAATTGACTGACGTGACTGAGGCGTTGAAGGCTTTAGCCCTCAAAATCAATGCCCTTGTGAAACAACAACAAATGGACCTTATGCAAGAAAGCTTGAGCAAACTATCTAGTGATTACAAGTTTCAAGGCATTCGTTCACAAGGGGTCTTGGTGGACAAGGAACTTCTTCCGCATAAGTTCAATGCCAACGACATCCCAAAATTCAAGGCAACAGATAATCCTTACCTTCACTTAAGGGCCTTTGAAACTATAATGAACATTAAGGGGATTGATAAGAAAGTCTTTCATTCCTTGTTTTCGATCTTTATCTCTTGAAACCGTTTGCCAACAATGGTTCTTCTCCCTTGACAAAGAGTAAACCTCTACTTGGGATGCTATTATAAACGCTTTCATTAATAGATATAAGTGTAATATTCAAGTCGAAACCAATTATAGACAGCTCGAGGTGCTAAGACAAAAAGAGAATGAAGGCTTTACTTCTTTCTTTAATAAGTGGAGGGAAACTTCTGCTAAGATGATTGAGGTGCCCACCGAAAAAGAGTCTGTGAGGATGTTTATCAAGAACTTACAAGAAAAGTATTCAAAGCACTTAAAATTTTAACACAACTTGAATACCTTCAAGGCTGTTTATGACATCGGAATCGAGATTGAAGATGACCTCGCAAAATAAAAAGCTACTAACAATAGTAACCACGGTGGCTGGAAAGGAAAGAAGAACGACAATCCTTCTTCTTCCGAAAACGCCCACTCTAGTAACAATGTTAGTACCTTTGATCTCAGTGAAGTTTTAGCCATGGATAACCAAGGATCTAAGAAGCAACTAAGGAAAGACTTCACCCCCATTGGGATGAGCTACGATACTGTCTTCGATCGACTCCATGCCAAAAGACTCA
This sequence comes from Chenopodium album, assembly GCF_948465745.1. Lineage (NCBI taxonomy): Eukaryota > Viridiplantae > Streptophyta > Magnoliopsida > Caryophyllales > Amaranthaceae > Chenopodium > Chenopodium album. The sequence goes on from NC_137835.1 coordinate 66,438,363, forward strand.
TTACTCCCATTGGACCTATTCAAGATCCCGCACCTGAAAAGAGATTGCCTAGTTGGAATCCAGATGAACACTGCGAGTACCATCAAGGTAGGGGTCATGCTACTGAGAGTTGTTGGAAGCATAAGGAGGCTATCCAACATTTGATCGATAATAACAAGCTTCCCATGCCTCCAGTTAACAAGAAGAGCGAGTGATGATAAAGCAAACAACACAAGACAAGAGGCGAGCTTCAACGACAAGATTTCGTGACCTCTTTTTCTATTTATTTTTTATTTACCCTTTCCCCAATAAGTCTAGCATAGGCACCTTTTTATTCCCCTTAGATTAATTTTGTAGATTCTTTCTTTTTTCCTTTAATAAAATGAGCATTTATTTTCTTGCATATTTCATTACATTGCATTAAAAAAAAAAAAAAAAAAAATCCATGTCAAACTAAGCACAAGGTATACCAATGATTTGAGGCACCCCTTGTAGCCACATCATATTACCTTTCACCCTTCAAATATACAATCCTTTTTTTTTATAAACCACTTTGAGCCTCGTCTAACGATAGACCTTTCTTCTTCAACACATATCTACCTAACCTTGGGATGGGATGGTGTGTAACTTATGCAATTTCAAAAGCTTGAGTGATTTCAAAAGATCAAAATAAATAAATAAGCAAAAAAATAAATAAAAGTGTACAAAAGAGCAAGTGTTCCAATGTCTTTGATATGAAAATATCTTTGATAAGAACACGTCTCGGATTGCGTTTCTTATCGAGTGCTCGGTACCGTGCCTGAGAAACATGAATGCCAAGTGAGTGATAGACCGCATGATTGGGATTGCCCACACTTATAAAAATAAAATAGATGCTAAAGCAAAAGAGAAAAGAGAGCTAAAAAAGAGTTAAAAGCCTCAAGCATGAAAATACAAATATTCCAAAAGCAAAGTTGCATACCTTAGGGGCTTATCTAGGGTCTTGAGCCGTTTATCCCCTTCTTCTTCAACCTTTAGCCTAACCATGTTTCAACCCTTAAAAAGACCTTTTTGAGGTATACACACGCTTGTGCGAGGTTCGTCTAGAGCTACGTTCAGCTTGATTCCTAACGGATACGTAGGCAACCTCACATCGAGGTGCAGCCGTAATAAACATGCATTCATATTCACATTCACATTCACACATCATGGTCATATCAAGGGATCTCCAATGCTCATCCCTATTCATGTAGAGCTAGACTTGGGGGCTTGATCCTTACATCATTAGCTTACCCAGCCTAAGAGTCACCACCATTTGACTCTTTTCAATATATTTTCCACACACTTAGCCCTTGCGGCCTAACTTTAGTGTCACTATCACACACATCACATATACATGACCAAATATACTTCCCTTAGGAACCCTTTGTCATGGAATCTTAACACAACGTTGAAGCATGCCTTGTCATATCAACATCACTCATCAATCATAATTGTCATTGCATCACGAAGTATGAAGTGCTTAGCCTCCGTGCCTAAGTTACCCAAATACTTTCATCATTGAGTCAACCATTGAGATAGCCTAGGATGGATTAATCCTTTCACCTTGAGAGATAGTATCAAACAACATTTGACTAAGCTCATTCAACATGCATTCGAAAACTTCGATTCTTTTTTCGCGTCTTTCTTTTTTGGGAGAAAGTCGATACCTTCCATAAAAATGACGAATTTTTTTTGCTTTTTTGCATTTTCGAGTCGCACGATCACATTACAATGAACACACGAGTCATGTACACATTGAGTCATGTCGTGTCATATCACCTTAATTTGAGTCTAACACATGTGTCAAACACTTTGAGTCGAGTCAACCTCGAGTCAATCACAGCGAGTCAAATTTATACCTTGAGTCATGTCAAGTCAATGATTTGAGTCAACACTAAGTCTTAGGTCAACCCTAAAGAAAGACAAGCAAAGTCCTATAGTCAAAGATATAAATGCAGGTGCATCCCAGCAAGCGAGGACATTCCCGGATTTTTTTTCGAAAAAACCGCGAATATGACCACAGGAGATTCCTCCAAGATAAGAGGAGTTACATTGATCGGTAAATTAGAGATGAAGAGCTTTAATTTACAAAAGACTTGAGCAAATTTGGTTGAAAGGAAACGACCAAGCTCAAAGTTCGGAGCAAAACCGAGCAACAACGGCAGCAAGAGAAGAATAGGGAAGACCCGACTCCAGCACCAGACGACAAGGCTGTCGTCTGGCAACAACATCTGGCGTCTGGCAACAGATTTCAGCGCCTGACTCTAAATCCCAACGTCTGGCGATAGAGCCAATTCTTGGAGCCAATAATATTTCAACAGCGACAGAGCTCGAAGCCTCTCAGAATAGTTATTTCGACCTCATACAACAATTTTGAGTTCCTTGGTATGCCAGTTAGCCCCTATAAGAAATTTGACATGATTAAGTAGTCGGTTTGATTACAACTGCAAATAAGTGATCGACCTGACGAAAGATTGTCTCACTTAGCTTAAAGCGCCTAAACATTGGCTCATCACAAAGGCACCGACATTATGGTTCAGAAGCACCGACATACCGGTTTAGAAGCACCGACATACAGGTTCACAATCCAAGACACCGACATACTGGTTTACAAGCAGCAGAAGCGCCGACGTACCGGCTAAAGCAAAGTTCAAGCGAGCTTTAAGGATCGACAAGCGTTGGTCTTCGGTAGTTTTCTTCGGAATATTATCGCAACAACTGAGGATGACTTCAAGAGAGGTTATTTTAGACAGCATTCGCTAAGATTGTGGAGGTTGTCACCAAGATTTGAGAAGATAACACGAGATGGGCGGTCTTCGACGGCATTCGCTAAGATTATGGAGGTTGTCACCAAGATTTGAGAAGATAGCACGAGATGGGCGGTCTTCGACAGCATTCGCTAAGATTGTGGAGGTTGTCACTAAGATTTGAGAAGATAGCACGAGATGGGCGGTCTTCGACGGCATTCGCTAAGACTGTGGAGGTTGTCACCAAGATTTGAGAAGATAGCGCGAGATGGGCGGTCTTCGACGGCATTTGCTAAGATTGTGGAGGTTGTCACCAAGATTCGAGAAGATAGCACGAGATGGGCAGTCTTCGACGGCATTCGCTAAGATTGTGGAGGTTGTCACCGAGATTTGAGAAGGACGGTTCGTGATGAGGCGGTCTTCGGCGACTTTTGCTATGATTGGGAAGGTTGTCACTATGATTTAAGAAAAAGAAGCTCTTTGTTCAGAGACCGATGAACATATCCAAAAAAGCTCTATTGTTCGGAGATGAGTGAACAACAAAAAGCAAGATGGCGTTCTCTAGATTGTGGAAAGTTGTCACAACATCAAAATGCAACAAATCGGTTACCCTTCAGAGACGTGTGCTCAACGGTGCAAGATACGCGTTTCTTAACTCTTTTATCTGTTTAACTAACGCTAGTTTGCAGGTATCGGCATTACAAGAATGATTTAGGATCGCTGAACGTTCTGAATCATTCTCCGTCCCTATTGTTACTTTGACTTTCGTTTTCGAAACTTGCATTTTTCCAAATTCAGTCAAAGTGGGGGCTTCTGTAGACACCCAAATGTATCTCCCCCCAAAACCAAACCCAGTGATGAATACCTTTCATGTCATTTGATTATTGAACAAAGCGAAAGTGTGAAAAGTCTAGTGTTGCAGATAGTTTTAATTCAGTCAATCCAGTTTGGTTGGTCCATGATATGGGTCCAATAGTAGTGTAGTTGGATGGGGCTTGAAAAGAGCTTTCCAACGATATATTATAAGCCCAATTCCGATGAATATTGAGGAAGTTATGGCCAAATTACTAAACTGGGCCCGGTTTGAGCCTTGTATGCGGCCCTATGATCTAGGGGAGGGCCTAATATGGATTTATCATTCCTAATGCAATTAGGAATGGTTTTAGTCTTCTAGATTTTTCTAGAAGATTCTTTTCATTGCTAATTCAATTAGCATTGATAAATTGACTTTTGTTGACTTTTTAGAGTTTTAATCAGAATAAAAGAATGTTTTTGAGGAAAATACGATTTTATCCTCCTGTACGATTAATTTCTATCTGATTTTAGAAAAAGCGTCAAAATTTTAATTAGCGCCAAACGCTAGCATTAGCGCCTGGCGCTAGCATTAGCTTCTGGCGCTAACTCTGTTTTTTTCATGTCAGAACTCTGGTTCGATTTTCTATCTTTTTGGCTGATTTTCTCTATAAATAGCCTCCTAAAAACTCCGTTTTGAATCAACTACAATCTACAATCATCAACTCTCTAGTTTTCTAATTCTTTTCTCTCTAAGCTAAAGCTTCTCTCTCTCTTTACTAAACCTACCCTATTTTTACAAAATTCCGCATTCACGAGACCTAGATACACCTAGAATTATTCGAAGTTGCCTTCGCCCTAGACGTGAAAGGTTTTAATTTCTGAGGGTTTGGTCCCAAATCTTTCTTTCAATTATATAATTTAATTGTTGTTTATTATTTTCCTTGAAGTTACTAACGTGTGTATTTTGTTATTAGAAAGAGGTACGAGGCATCCAAGTAAGTGCTTTAATGGTTTTTATTGATATTATGATGTAGAAATCATGCTTAGGTTGTTATTATGATTCCTAGTATCATGTTAGGACGTTTTCCTTAATTTGGTGTTTAGGGTGACAACAATAAATTCCTAGTATCATGTTTAGGGTAACTTTAATATCAAGTATGATTAAAAGTATGATGCCTTTTATGTTCTTCCTAATATTTATGATTGTTAGTATCATGTTAGGGTTAAAGATTTGATTTTTATTGTTTAGTGACATGCTAAGGTTTGTTATTAATCTTGTTAGTATCATGCCTAGGATCTTGCTATTATTATTATGCTTTAACATGATTATTTTTATGATTATAATTGTTATAATAATTATTGTGATTATTATTATGTTTCTTGATTATTTATTGTTATTGCTTGATCACGCTTTTTCTGCATTTTTAAAGGGAATTGGTACTTGTAATCACGCTTAATAAGATATTTAATAATCTTGTTTAGGGTTAATTTGATTATAATTCAAGTGATCATCAATAATAGATTTGTTTGTGCATTAATATTCAACCAACATAGATTATACAGGTTTAGGGGAAACCTATTGATTGCATGTTAGTTAGAAAGCGCACATGAATACGATCAAAATAAAGTAGAGGCCTATTATTAGGGCAGGTTCAATTTCTTTTAGGTTGGATTTGTACCTTCATCCCCGAACTACCAGTCTTGGTTCCAGACCTATTGGAGTTAACGATCTCTTGGATCGTTAAGGGGTGTAACCTTCACCTCGTGAACGGTTTACAAGTTCCTAAAACTTGTTGGCGACTCTTTTGCTCTATCTTCTTTCCCTTTGGACGCCACCGTACTTTAGTGTATGATCATAGTGGGGTTCAAGCTAGCAGGGGTAATGCTTGAAATACTCCCTACACCAACTTATTTTATTGTATGACCATCTAATATCCCTATTATTTGAGCAAAAAAAAAAAGGTAATTCAATAATTAAGCTGGGACAGCCAAAAGGTCAAAAGATGTCATCAATTCATCATGAGGTTAAAAATTTATCAGTTTCCTGCTTCTAAAAGAATTGTAATTGTAGGCAGAGCATACTATCAATACAAGTATCTGACAACAAAGGTGAGAATATAATCTCTAAACTTACCTAATTCTTTCTCTGCATGCTCAGTTTTCCCTTGTTGTTGCAGCTTCATGTATCTTTGGACGCCACCGTACTTTAGTGTATGATTACAGTGGGGTTCAAGCTAGGGGATTAACACTTGAAATATTCCCTACAGTTATGTTAATACTTTATTCAAGAAAAATGTTGATTAACTAATGAGTAACATTATTAAAATTTTAGAAAAAAAAAATCTAAAACAAATAATATTGTTATTACTAAGGGTGCTAATTGAGTTGAGCATATTGAGATCGATAAATCGGCTTGGCCACGTTCGGTCAAAACTCGACTCGAGTTGTTTCGTCTCGTCATAACCTTAACAAACTCGAGCAAGTTATAACTCAGCTTGATAAGCTCGTGAGCACCTCTATAACTATTTTGATTAATTGTACTGTGAATATAAAAAAGGCATAGTTAAAAAACAATGTGGTACCTCTATATAGATAAGCTATTACTTATGTGCACAACTAACACATTTTAAATTTCGAGTGAAGTTAATTATATGATGATGAAACATTTTTGTATAAGGTAGACAAGAATGATTAAGATTGAACATATGAGATAATGTAATGGGAAAAAAGAGGAAGAAAAAACTATTAAATTAGAGTAATTTTGATGAGCAAAAAGATTTGTAAAAGTCCCACATTGAAAGAAAATAGAGTATTGACATGGAGAGGTTATAAAAAGAGAAACTTAGCCACTCTTTTAATAGAATGAATAACTTAGCTCCTTTTTGAGGCTTGAGTCATTCAAACATTGGCTATATTTATTAAACTACCCCCACCAACTCAATTAAACCTCTGGTAATAATATTAGTTGTTTTGAAAAGTATATATAACTAAAATATATGTAGCAATAATATCCAACTATATTTTTGGTACTTAGCAACAAAATTGGATTTTTTTTTTTTTTTTTTTATTTTTTTTTTGTAACTTGATATATAGCTAAAATGAAAAAGGCTAGATGAAATCATAAAGTCCAAGCCCAAAATATCTTCGGCCCAAACTTATTAAATAGAGCCAATGTTTAAATAACCCAAGGCTTAAATAGGAGCCAAGTTATGCATACAATTGAAAAAGAGGCTAAGTTTCTCTTTTCATAACCTCTCCATGTTAATACTCGATATTTTATTTCAATGTGGAACTTTTCTAAATTTTTTTGCTCAACAAAATTATTGAATATAACAATGGCCAATGGGTGTTTATTTAAGGGGCTCTTCATCTTCCTGGTAATGCTTCGGTAATGCTTGACTCGCACTACCACCAACTCAATTAAAACCTCTAGTAATAATTCATTGTGGCCACTATTCGTCAACCCCAATTCTCATTCTTCGTAGCTGCTCAAATGGGGTTTCAATCACCTTCACCGCACTTCACCTAACTCTATCATCAATCATCATCATTGAATCACCACCGCTCATCGTCATTGTCTATCATTAAGCATCAAATAAAGACTGTGTTATGGTTTACGCCGCTGTTATGGAGCATCAATGACTAACATTAATGATACTTTAAAATTTTTGCAAACAACTAATATTATCACTAGAGAAGTTAATCAAGTTGAGCAACTCGACGTCGACTTAGACAACACTTAGTCAAAACTCGACTTGATGAGTTGTTTTGACCCAAACTATTGACCTTAACGAGCGAGCATGAGTTGAGCAGTACTAATACCAATAACTTTATACAGTTTATTGTTAAGATAATAATTATTTAATAAGCATAATTGTTATGTTAATACTTTATTCAAGAAAAAAGTTAATTAACTACTGACTAAGAATATTAATACTTTAGAAAATTTTTAAAGCAACTAATATTACTACTATGGGTGCTAATTGTGTTGAGCATCTCGAGATCGACATAACTATTTTGATTAATTGTGAAAAAAATATATAAATAGTTAAAGAATGATGTGGTACCTCTATAGAGAGAAGCTAATACTCATGTCTACAACTAACACATTTTAAGTTTGAGGTGAAATTAATAATATGGTGATGAAATATTTTTGTATAGACAAGAATGATTAAGATTGAACAAAAGAAGCAATACGATGGGGAAAAGAAGGAAGAAAAAACTATTGTTATAGAGTATTTTTGTTGAGATTTTTTTTTTTTTGCAAAAGTCCCATATTGAAAGAAAATAGAGAGTATTGACATGGAGAGATTATAAAAAGAGAAACTTAGTCTCTCTTTCAATAGTATGAATAATAACTTAGCTCCTATTTGAGGATTGAGTTATTCAAACATTAGCTATATTTAATAAGTGTGGGCCAAAGTTTGTTTGGGCTTTAAATTTATGACATTATCTAGCCTTTTTTTTTATTTTATTTTTATTTTTATTTTTGCTCTGTATCAAGTTACGAAAACAAACCCAGTCTTCTTGGTAATTACCAAGATTGTGGTTGGACATTACTAAATCCAATTTTCTTGGTTTATTACCAAGATTGTGGAAGGAAATTATCTAAGCCCATTTTAGAATATTTAAACATATAATAATAATAATAATAATAATAATAATAATAGCTTCGGGCAGTTCCTATTTCAGGGTTGGGTCAGATGATGAACGCAAAGACTTATCGATGTGTATTGTGCTACCACTTGGGTGTTCCTTTATTCTCTGTTTCGACGTCGTGCGCTGCTTGTTCAAGGGTTTTCACTGGGATATTTTCGAAGATCACGCAGTATCGTGTGCTAGTATGGTTGGTATTAAACATCGGCATAATGTTGTTCGGGATACTCTTGTTGATGTTTGTTATCGATCTAGGATTTCAACTAGAAAGGAGGTTGACATTGGGTTATCTAGAGGGAACGACGGGGCCCTTAGATCTGCAGATGTGTTACTTTATTCCTGGGATCGTGGTCGTGATGTCAGTGTTGATTTGACAGGGTCTTCTTGACAGGGTAAAGTCGTATCCCCTAATAAAAAATAATTACCTAAGTCCTCTAACTAAAGTAGATAGGGAAGTAGGGTCGAACTCCACAGGGAAACAAGTCTTTCTATTCCTAATTAATTATTATAGTATAAATTATCTAAGTAGCCAATATTTTTGTGAATAAAATCTATACTACGGAGAATAAGATTGAAAGAAATAAAGTAGGGGAAAATCAAATATTAAAAAGGCCTAGGGCATAGGTTCACTAATAAACAATATTCCAGGGCAAATCATAATAATATAAGCAATCATCAAGCATTGGTTAATCAGATTATAAAGGGCTTTCGCTACGTATTATAATCACAGAGTTAATTTACCGGTATTAAATCTCATCTATCGAATCTTGACTTAACCATTTATAAATTAATCCGCCTATTGACACTAAGCCTAAACATCAATTCTCATATGTCGAATCTCGAATTAATATTGCTAAACTCATACAATTAAATCTGGTCAAACCTAATTGCATAGCATTAAATCAATCAATAGGAAATCAACCAAGCATTAATAATTAACAATCACAAAATTACCCCTTCATATCATTTATTAGATCCCCATAAACCCTAGAAATAAAACTACTCACGCATCATCATAACTAAACTAATCAAATAAATAAATAAAAGCATAATGAAGTAAGTAAAATAGCTGAAATTAAAAGAGAAGAAATTGTTACCAAAAGAAATCTGGATTAATGGAATTAATTAAGAACAAAAGTTGAGAGAGAATTTAAGAGAGAGAAATATTCTAAGTAGAGAGAGAAAGTCTAAGAAAGAAGGTAATAAAAAAATACGTACAAATCTCGTACTTAAGCATTCCCTAAAACAAAAATTAAAATTTGAAAGGAATGGTGTCCTTCGAACAAGTGTATTATTCTGATAGCGGGTTCAGAATTATTAGAAAGCTAATATATTCAGCAAGGTCAAGTGATCGGAATGCCTGGGTGGAGGCCGCTTCCGATCAGTAATATTAATATAATTAATATTACAGCTTAATCTTGACTGAACCCTTCGGGTCACACCCAAGCAAAATATACGAACTGACTCGACGAATTAATTCGGAAGAAATTAATTCGTCGCCTGAGTGTTAAACATTAGACGTCGGAAATTCGAGCTTAGAGCGTCGAAACCGAGCGTCGGAGAATCTCAAATGTCGAGCCAAAATTTAGGATTTGGCGAGACGGGAAAATCCATCAAGTAACAAGTAAAATCCTAGCCACGCAAAAGGCTAGGAATGCATGCCCAATAGGAGCATGCCACGTGGCAGCACACGCAGTCGCCACGTTGGCAGCCGCCACATTGGCAGCCACCAAGTGGCAGCGTGACACGTGGCAGCGCCATGGTGGCGACACATGTGGCAATGGCCGTGGACCCGGGTTGATGGGTCATGGACACGGGCCAAAATAAAATGGGCCAACCGAACCCAATTTGGGGCTCAAGGTTGGGTGACACATGGTTAATTCACATTGCATGTGAAATGACTTGGGGACCAAGTGAGAAAGTGGTCCACACCTAACCATGTGACACTTGTTACTTGTTCCTTTGTTTATTTAACTAAGGGTTGAATTCACCAATCTTTCCATGTGGGATCTTTTTGTGAAAAGTCCCACATTGAAAGATGAGTGAAATTCACAAGGCATACTTCCTTATAAATAGTCATGGCATGGCTTGAGAATTCTTTGCTTGAGTGGGAGTTAGAAAGAGCATTCCATATTTTTGGGAAAACTCTTAAACTCTAATAACACTCGGGTTTTGGTCGGACCTTGCTAACTCCAAGGTAGCGGACCTTAAAGTCGTGTTCGTCCTTTGTGGGTGGATACCGTTGGAGGCATGACGCTTGCGGTGCTCGAAGCTTTCAAGTAAGAGCCCGTTTTTGTAAGGGCGAAGCTCGCTTCGAGGGTAAGATTCGTTCTTCCTTTCTTGTGATTATTTATTTATGCTTTATGGTTTTATTGATTGTGAGTGGTTTCTTGGGTCGGGGTTGTTTTCGCGGTGAGTCGGACTCACCAAACCCCAACAGCGGTATCGGAGCCCCGCTCGTTTATTTTTATAATCATGTTTTTCAAGGTTTATTTTGGCTTAATTTTCTGGTTTAAGTTGCTAATTAGATTAGTAGCTCGGTTTTATTTATTTTAATCCCGTTTTTAATGTCGAGTTTGGCCCAGAACCCAGATTTTCGCCCAAGACTAGTGAATTTTGGGTGGAAAACGTGTTCTGGAAAGGTTTTTATTCCCAAGGGGACTGTGATTTTAGCCAAATTCTGACCAGAAATGCCTTTTTCGAGGGGTTTTTCGTTTTTGACGAAAATTTTTATGTTTTTTCTAACCTTGAAATTAATGGCATAACTTGTTGATTATGTGGTTGATTATTTGCATTATTTTCTGCATTTTTAAGTCCCCTTAAAGCACACTTACTTGCTAGTATTTGATGCTTAAAGGTTGATTTATTTTCACATAATTGCAAACAAATTGCTTTTTAGTGTGAAAATTTTATTTTTGAGGCTTCCTAAGTGTTAAAGATTCAATCTTTATTTGTGATAAGTGATTGAAACTTTAAAAACCACTAAATTCCATGTTATTTTATGTTAAACTTTGTTGTTTTAATCATTTTGAGTTGATTGGAAACATAAAGTTTCAATTTTTGTGATAGAAATTTGGTTATCTTCGTGTTGGAAGATATAATTTCAAGGATTCACAAAATTTAGATGTTGGAATTTTCATTTGAACATTAAAGTTCATATTTTTCCAACTTCCCCTTACTTTGTCAAATTCTCAAGTTTAATTTAAATTGATTAAATTGAAAGTGAGAAATTGCCTCAATTTAATTTTGCACCAAGCTAAACCAATTTAATTAAGAATGGTTCTTGGAATTATTTTGGTTATTTGCACTTTGAAAATTTTATTAAGTTAGACTTGTTTAAATTTTTTTTTATTTTGCTCATTAAATTAGTTCTAAAATTAATTTAGAATTAATTAATTTTGTCTCGCGAAAAGGGATCAAATCCCGAGGCCATGGCACGCAAAACGAGGCAAAGAACCACCTTGGCGAGCCGGGCTGCACCAAGGTGGCTGCCCCACCTTGCGTGCGGCCACACGAGCGGCAGCAGCACACGGGCTGCAGCAGCCACGCGCGGGCGTGCCGTGGCAGTAGCATGTGGCCGCGTGCCGTGGGCCGTGTGTGCGGTTTTTGGGGTGTGTGCGTATGCTTGGTGCGGTGAGGTGACTAGCCGTAATATTGCTTATTTTGCCGTTTTATTTATTTTAATTAATTTTATTTATTTTAATTAAAATTTTGGGAGGCTAGGCCTCGGTTTTGAGCGGCATTGACAAAATTTTATTTTGACAAGTTTGGGTGCTACCGACTTAATTAATTAGATTAATTAAGGGAAATGCGGAATTTAGTGGGAGCTTCAATTATTAATGACGTCAATTACATAATCGGTTAAACAACTTTGACTAGTTTTAATTAGGCGTGTTAATCGGATTAACCACCTAGATTAGTTACTAGTACGCGCGTTGTTTAAATGCATTTTACTTGTTTGATTTTGTAAATTGCATGGGCCATTCACAAATAGTGAATGGATGAATGGAATGTATATTCTCTCTCACAGGTTTTATGAAATGGCAACTAGTGGGACCCGACTAGGATAGAAAATACGGACTACGTGCCGTTATGTATTTTTGTAAATCTAAATACGGTCTACGCACCGTTAAGTATTTTTGTACCTTTATATTTAGATTATTCCTAGTCGTAGACACTAGTAATTTGCATAGTTTGGTTAAGTCTTGAAGACGGCGTATCTTGGAAGACAAAGCCTTGAATTGCAAATGAAGACCTTTTGAAGATTTGAAGAATTCAAGGGGTCATGCTAGTTGCCAATATGCATCTATAATTTCGCTTTATATTTTATGTTTATATATATGTGAATTATTCGTTAGATGCATGTTTAGGTTTTCTTGATGTTGCGATGATTAGTTAAGTTCACTTAAATCAACCAACATAGAAATCCTAGGTCCCTAATAATATTGAGTCAAACTTGCCTTTCCAAAACGACACTTATTGACCGGACGAGGATGATGGTAGGCTACGCCAAAGCGAGGTGCCATCACTTCTCCAAGGCGCGTAAGGCACACCGGGTGTGCACGTTGGTTTTGGTTTAACTCATCGGTATGAGTGAGGAGTCCTCACATACCGTGGCAAAAGAGATACATCGTCAAAGATGCATTAGATGCGACGATTGTCTAACCAAGAGTGGCTTAGAGCCATTAGCAAGGCAATGCTTACCCTAGAATATTGAGTGTTTAAGACAAGCCAAAGCATGCTTAACCACTCTTTGTTTCTTCGGATCTTGGAATCGCCTTATTTTCGCCAAACAGGGACAATTATTATGCGTAAATAAGACGTTTAATAAGATTGAAGTTTGCATGAATGCTATTAAATTTCAAACTTATTATGTTCTTGATAAATGGTTATACTTAGCACTTATATTTATAGTATTCTAAATCAAATAATATTGTTTCCATGATTGGTAAAGGAAATCCTTGAGAATAGATCTCAAAGACAGGAAAAACATTTCTAAAATACAATTCTCATAAATGACTTTTATAACTAAGTCCGAAAGGACGGTTGGACATCATGTATTCAAAATACTAGGTAGTTTTGATAAAACATGAGTAATTGAGTTGCAATCTCAAGATTGACAACCAACGTATCCTTTCGCATCATACATAATTGAGTAGGACTCATTGATGTAGTAATTCGAGTAAGAATTAATGGAAAAGATGGAACTTTGTTTTACGGCGCACTAGGTGCTTGATTATGCCTAACAAAGTATAAGAGTCAAGGTACTTAAAGAAATGATTCTTAAAGTAAGATTATGAGATATTGTATGATAAGAAATATAGGAAAGAAGGAACGAAGAAAAGGAATTAGATTTCATTTCAACTCATGAGTTCATGTTATTGTAGTTAACTTAGCAATTCGTTATCTTCACAAGTATCGGATACTGCTTGAGTGTTCCACTATGATAGTGACCTCAAACTATTGAAGTTAAGCTAAGTTATCGACTTACAAGCTTAGAATGAAGCAAGAAGAGCTACATCAGTTGTAAGGTCGTATGTTTTGTTTAAAGACCTTTTAAGCCAAAGGCTGGAACAAGTAATGGTTATTATGTCCCATTATCAGCAATTGATCCGTTTACACACGGAAAGACTCACATTCAAAGTAATGAGCAATAGTTGCGAGATTTATTTGAATGGCATGGTTATCCAAGCATTGAGTCAAGAATGCCTGATTATAAACAAACATTTCCCTAAACATGATAAACTCACTAAGTTCAAGTCATGGGCTTGATTTGCATTCCGAACATCTTTAGCAATGTCACATCGACAAGAACGTACTCAAAGGCTCTATTAGATAGACTCTTGATAGTTGCTCGATTTGGAATCGTTCTAAGACAAGCAAGTCTTACTTGTTGAAACCGACAAAACAGAGAGCTATTGTTCTTGGTATAGACAGTTGACTCCGAAGGCTAAAGAGGATTCAATTACTTCAACGTTTCACAAATAATTTAAAAGGATATGGCTATATTCATCAAATGTGAACAAACTTGACTTGAGTAGCTCAAGAGTTCAGTGAAGTACATAATCGACTTGGCAAGATATCAAAACGTCTAGATTAGATCGAGCGATGTTTGCTTGAGCCAAGAGTGACTATCTCAAAGTTATGAATGAAAATTTTCATAAATAACTCCACAAATAACATAGTGTGTCTTCATGGAGACCTCGGTGTCATTTGAAAATGACTCGAACAATGATGGTTCACAACCCTTCCTATAAAGTTCTTAAAGATTTGCACAAATGACTAATGTTACACTAAACAATGTGTCGAAGCTTAGAAAGGACGCCATATTCAGTTATGGATAGAAATAACTTCTAAAAGTCTTTTCAAGTATATGTTTAAGGCTCTTAGTCTCAGTGGGAGTTCACTATCTCAGTGGGAGCAAAGTGGCTTAGTGGGAGCTAGGTGACTCAGTGGGAGCTGAATGGCTCAATAAAGACTAAGATAGCTCAAGTAGGAGCTAACTGTTTGTTTCACAACGAACTTTTACCCAAAGACAATATACATGTCTCTTTGTAAGCATTCAAGTGAGACTACGGGTATTACCTCCACATCCTAATTGAGAACAAAAATTGTTTGTTGCTCTAAGTAGTGTCTTTTTGGAAAGTAACACGTTTCCAAAACGACAAGTGGGAGACAAATGAACTCGATGACCATCGAACTTAGCAACAAACTAGAACTGAGAATCTCGGAAGACCTTAAAGGACTTCATGAGAATGCTTGATCAAGAATACTCAAAAGGACTTTACAAGTGCCTTAAAAGAGAATTCATTACTCACAAAACATTAAAAATGTTGGAGTAAGATCAACATAATAAAAGGGCTTTGAAAGCGCCTTAAAACTCAGTGTTTGATGCAATTGCCCCGTATAGGTATAGAATTCACCAAAGGCTTGGATTGAATCCTATAAATTTTCTATTAAGTTAGAAACAAACCTAAGACTTACAAGCATACTATTTACTATTAGATAGTAAAGGAATAATGTCTTGTAAGATAGCTACGACAAATCCAAATTCCGAATAATGGTTAAAGACCATGAAAATCCGAAATAGACTCCATGTTTGAAAATCATGTTTGAAACTTGATTAATTTGCATGAAAGGTGAAAGACCCATCGATTGCAAATAAGTTTTCAAGGAGAAAACTAACAAATGTGGAAATGTATATGCATACATAGCTAGATTGGTTGTAAAGGATATAATTAATATCAAGGAGTTGATTTTAATAAAATCCCATTCACCAATCGGAATGCTCAAGTCTTTTCGTGATTGATCTAGCAAAATTGCACATATGAAATATGGCAAAATAGATACAAAAACCGCCTACCCAAAATAGGATTTTGGAAGTGACTATGGAATAGTCTAAGGGTTTTGAAAATCTAAATAATGCTAGATTTGAAAGCAAGCACATGGAATCCGTCATAGGATTAAAGGAAGCATTGCATGAAGGAATTGGAACGTGTTTTCTCATAAAGTTAATAAGAGGATTGACTTATGGAGAAACATAGAAATTCTGATGAACAAGAAGTTTAGTGGGAGAAAAAGTAATGGTCCAACAAGAAGTTTACGAACTCTATTGTGAAACAACCATCAAATGCTAAATGTTTAGATTGGAAAGTATTTTCGACAATGGACCGAGCTAAAGACGATACTTAGTACATGTTGGGAATTAAGTTCTATGGTATAGACTTAATTAAATGTTTAAATGAGTAAAAGAAATTACCATGTTAAACATGAAGGACTTTGAAAGGCTTTCGACCCATATGTATGAAGCTAAGTAAATTTTTGACCTATGTATAAGCTAGGCTAAGTACTAAGTCAAACGAGAAAGACTCTAGTAGGAGACTTTCAACCACATCATATAGCGAACAATTTGGCAAGACTCAGTGTAACTATATGAGCTAAATGTTACATGGATGGAATAAAATTGAGAATAATTCTAGAATTAAATCCATCATGTAAAGCTATGATATGGAATCGTCAGATGACTTAAATGCTTAGAGCATGTGAAGTACGTATATAATACCAATCGACATTAATCTAAGTATTAGATCATTAGATTATAGTCAAGAACATCCAAAGAACTTAGATAAGTAGTTGGATGAGTTCTTGACGCATGGAAACAAATATAATTTGAGTTTTGATGTTGCAAGCACAAACCTTAACAAGGATTAGATCCTTAACAAGGATTAGATCCTTAACAAGGAAGCCATTTATAAGCACGAGGCAAGAAGTGTCGTGGCTTGAGAATGGTAACATGGATGTGCATCCATGTATAATGTGCGGGAATTTAAGGAAAATTTCCATGCTCACAAGTGATTAGGGTATCCCAAATCGTTGTGAGTCGCTTGGAGTGAAACCCAAGCAAGGCATCATCAGGGAGTTTACTAAAATATATGTTGAAAATATTGTTGCCTTAAAGGCAATAATAAGGAAAGATGTTAAATGGAAAAGTTCGTTGTTGAACGTTGATGATTGTAGGTTGTCCAAGTAGAAGGTCTCGAATCATAAAAATGAGTGGGAGTCATTGCTTGGACAATAAATCCTGAATCACATGTAATCCATTAACACTCTCAAAATTTTATCATCTTATTATGGAAATGGTGGATAATGAAGATGCTAAGGTTTGCAAAGTAATTATAACTAAACCTATGCAATAAGTGAACAACAACATTCATAATTGCATGAAAAAAATCAAGCATATCAAATATGAGTGTGATTTCTATGAATGTTTTATGAAGAGTACTACTCTTAAAACATTTGGGAAAAACCATTTATCATAAGATGAAACATTGTGAAGTTTCATAGTGGAATAAAATATTTCTAAATATTCCACAAAACTATTTAATTGTGGTTTAGAATTAAATAATGAGTCCATTCAATTTTAATAAATATTCAAAATAGGGTATCAAGTCAATGGCTTGGATAAAGAAACACCTATTAAGTGAACATTGAATATTTTAATCGAAAATTATCCCTAATCAAGGTCATATTTTGTGGACGATTGATGACCATCAGAGATTAGTGTGTAGTATGATTTATAGCACCGTTTCTTGTGCTATGAGGATATAAATCATTTGCACATGTATTGGCTTAGAACCATACTGGATCGACCTATGAGGATACTTTAAGAGATTTAAAAAATCGTCATAAGTATTTTCTCATTATTACTATCGGAACTCTTTTCCTTTGACCATGAGTAGTGGGAGATCTCTTGTTTGAGTACTGGTCCGCTTTGGTATCCGCCAAACGTCTGCCGTAACTGGGGATTATAAAGAAAGATATCAGGCGGGTGAGTCCTCTTAGTAAGAGAAGCTACATTACAAGACTGGAAATGTCCCCCTACTAACAATAGGGAACATGTCTTGTTGTTTACAAGGCCTCTCGAAGAGCGAGACTGTGAAAATGCATGGTCGTGCTCAGATGGATTTTAGAAATCATCTGCTTATTGACAGTCAAACTCGGATTTCGAGAAACACTTCTGGACGTAAGAGAGATGACGAGTAATCTTACTCTGTAGTTCATGAAGAGACATAGGAAAGGGGCTATACACTAAATGCACACTTGTCCGGAAGGACAAGTGGGAGATTGAAAGGAATGGTGTCCTTCGAACAAGTGTATTATTCTGATAGCGGGTTTAGAATTATTAGAAAGCTAATATATTCAGCAAGGTCAAGTGATCGGAATGCCTGGGTGGAGGCCGCTTCCGATCAGTAATATTAATATAATTAATATTACAGCTTAATCTTGACTGAACCCTTCGGGTCACACCCAAGCAAAATATACGAACTGACTCGACGAATTAATTCGGAAGAAATTAATTCGTCGCCCGAGTGTTAAACATTTAGACGTCGGAAATTCGAGTTTAAAGCGTCAAAACCGAGCGTCGGAGAATCTCAAATGTCGAGCCAAAATTTAGGATTTGGCGAGACGGGAAAATGCATCAAGTAACAAGTAAAATCCTAGCCACGCAAAAGGCTAGGAATGCATGCCCAATAGGAGCATGCGACATGGCAGCACACATAGCAAAACGCCATGTGGCAGCACACCTGGCCGCCACGTTGGCAGCCGCCACATTGGCAGCGTGCCACGTGGCAGCGCCATGGTGGCGGCGCGCCACGGTGGCGACACATGTGGCAATGGTCGTGGACCCGGGTTGATGGGTCATGGACACGGGCCAAAATATAATGGGCCAACCGAACCCAACTTGGGGCTCAAGGTTGGGTGACACATGGTTAGTTCACATTGCATGTGAAATGCCTTGGGGACCAAGTGAGAAAGTGGTCCACACCTAACCATGTGACACTTGTTACTTGTTCCTTTGTTTATTTAACTAAGGGTTGAATTCACCAATCTTTCCATGTGGGATCTTTTTGTGAAAAGTCCCACATTGAAAGATGAGTGAAATTCACAAGGCATACTTCCTTATAAATAGTCATGGATGGCTTGAGAATTCTTTGCTTGAGTGGGAGTTAGAAAGAGCATTCCATATTTTTGGGAAAACTCTTAAACTCTAATAACACTCGGGTTTTGGTCGGACCTTGCTAACTCCAAGGTAGCGGACCTTAAAGTCGTGTTCGTCCTTTGTGGGTGGATACCGTTGGAGGCACGGCGCTTGCGGTGATTGAAGCTTTCAAGTAAGAGCCCGTTTTTGTAAGGGCGAAGCTCACTTCGAGGGTAAGATTCGTTCTTCCTTTCTTGTGATTATTTATTTATGCTTTATGGTTTTATTAATTGCGAGTGGTTCCTTGGGTTGGGGTTGTTTCCGCGGTGAGTCGGACTCACCAAACCCCAACAAAATTAACTAATCGGGTCTTGAGAAAACACGCGCCCGATCGGGCGAAGGGCCGCCCGATCGGGCCCGCCTTTTTCTTCACACTCTATCTGGGTAGCCGCGCCCGATCGAGCTAAAGATCACCCGATCGGGCGCGCCTTCTTGCTGGTACTCTTCTATGCGTGCCCGCCCGATCGGGCGCAAGCTTGCCCGTTCGGGCCCGGTCTTCTTCTTCGAGGCTCGGATTTCGATTGGGCTCGATTCCTCAGCCCAATCTAAGTTTCCTCATCGGGTCTTGATTAAACGATCCACTAGCCTCGGTGTCTCATACCGATCCCTTAATCATCGGCTCTCACCGATCCTGGGCTTCAAAAGTGGTCATGTCCTTCTAGCTTCCGTAGTTGATCCATAAAGCCCGGGAAAATTCTCCAAGAGTGCAATTTCCTGTAAAAGACAACTAAAACTACGAAAACACTAGAAAACACAAATTAGTAATAAAAGTGGCTCGAAAGAGCCAAAAACACTACTAATTATGACCAAGAGACGGGGGTAAATTACTATATAAAATTGACATATCAAACTCCCCCAAGCCAAACCTTTGCTTGTCCTAAGCAAAGAGCTCATCAATGAACATATAAAACATACTTCACCCCAATAATCAAATCAAGCACAAACGATTCAAGGCAAATCTAATGAACATGCTTCAACATCAATCAATCTTATTCATCTAATCACCCTTCCTCCCCAACAATTGTCAAGTAGAGAAAACCACAAGAGCATATAGAATTCAAGACTAGTGCTCACACACTCAACTCTCATTTATGTGGCGAGTAAAAGATGCACTCGATCGCTCTCCAACCAACCCCTTTAATTGTGAACAATGCCCACCCATCTCACACTCTCGTGTGTTTAAAAACAAAGAACGCTCAACCTACTAGTCGACTCGAAATATGTCAAGTCATAACTTGCATTGATAAACAACACTTTCACATTTACACAACTCTATGCACAAGGTCGGAAGGTCTTTAAAGCTTGTAATGTAAGGCTAGGGTAAAGGGTAGGATAAATTTGGGAGTATGTGAGAGAAAAGCTATCCATTAAGGGAGCCAAATCCTAATAAACCCATGATCAAAATAAATGATGATCATACATCTCCATCAACATAACTAATTCCAACAAAAACCACCAAATACAACTCCAATCATCATAAACAATCCCAACACTTACAAAAATCACTCATAAAAATATGATAATGTAGAACTTGAGTGAAAAACAAACTTTGAACTCATTCTTTTTTTTCTTTTTCAAACTTGAATTTTTTTCTTTTTTTTTTCTTGAACAACCTTCAAATAGAACACTTGAGCATTAAATTTTTTTCTTTTGCTCTTTTTTTCTTTTTAACTCATATTGGAAATTTCAACTTTAAAACACAACATCAATATTTTCCAATCAAAAATCAAAGAACAATAACTCTTCTTTTATTCCCACATTGTGCAAATAATGTGCACACCACAACTCCCTCACCTCACCAACTAATAGCTCCCCCAAGCCAAGCTTGGGACTAGTAACCAATGGGTCTCATATACGCTTGTAATGTGGCTAAATAAACAATAAGAGGGCACAAGCAACAACATGGGTAACAAGAAGGGAACAAATGTATGTATCTAATAGTCTGAAGGCTACCTAAAAGAATGAACGCCTTCGTCCTCCTCATGTGCATAATAATAAGTCATGAAACACTACTCATAGTTGCAAATCAATACTCAAATTCATTGACATACCAGGAATTATGAAACTATCACACATTTCCTAACCAAATCAACTAGTCAAGCACTATATTCACAAGTAGTTGGCAAAATTGACGCATGTTTAGGAATCCAAACAATTAGACTTCAAATCATGACCAACAAATCCACAATGCTCATTATCAATAACCAAGAATCAAAACAAATTTTCTCAAGTAAGGGGCACAGGGAAGCATGATTTACAATTCATTGGAACGTATTTTTGTATTTTTTTTTTATTTTTCAATTTTTTTTTTGTATTTTTCATGTATAAGAAAGCAATAAAAACTACACTAGGAAAGCAATAAAAACTATACTAGAAAGCAAATAAAAAGAGAAAAGGAAGAGAATTACCAAGCGAAAGATCACCCCCCCCCCCCCCAAGCCAAATCAAGCAATGCCCTCATTGACTTGGGAGTGTAGCATACTCCTCATCCTCATCCATCCTCGAATAGCCCCCTCCGTGGCTAGAACCGGCTCCTCCATGGCTAGAGCCACCACCTCCATAACCCGAACCACCTGCAAAGTAGTTAGGGTCCACACTCCCCCCAAGCCCACCAAAAGGTACATCGGTCCCATAACCATGGACCGATGAGTAGTCCACATAGGTACCGTAGGCACTTGGGTCCGTATATCCACCTTGCAGATATTGGAACCAGTCGGGAACAAGTGAATCGGGGGGAATAGCCCCTCGACGGGCATAATCATCATACATGGGGTACAAACCCCTCCCGAGGTTCCTCTCCACATACCCCACTCGTCTATCTAGAGACCCTACTCTAGTTTCCAAGTCCCTAACCATACCCTCAACTCTCCCTTGCCCCATCTCAATCCTATCTAATTGGCTCCTAAAAGCCGAAAAGTCATAAGGGGCGTTGGGGTCAATGTTGTAGTTGGTTGAGGAAGTGGGAATATCATATGTAAAGGGTGGAGGTGGTGGGTAGTGTGGTGAATGGTGATTAGGTGAGTGGTCTATGGGAGATTGGTGGGGGTGAGGTGGTTGAACCTCACCTTGACCGTTAATCTCGAAAGTATAAGAAGGCTTCCCCTTCTCAAATTTGGTCAAGGTGGGGTTGGGCGGCAAAGTGAAAGCATTGTCCCTTCTACCCGATTCCCGTTGAATCACCCACCAAGTCTCACCTCCCATGACATTAATCCAATTTAGGCCACCTAAATAGGGTAGGTCCATAATAATTGGGCTGGCTACCTTACCGTCGTTGTTAGGGACAAAGTTAAGGTGTTTGACCGCTATGTGAGTTACTAGGCCACCAAAATAAATGGGTACCCTAGACCTACCTGCCTCGGCCGCATTGGCCACCCTTTGGAAGTGGTTGGTCATCTTGTGGACTATGTTGAGCTTATCACTCCTAGGTATCATATATGACCCTAACAATTCTAGCTCATCCCGCCTAACATTGGCGGGTTCATGCCTTCCAAAGATGGTAAGGCCAACAAACCGTTGCCAAAACTTTGGCACGGGATGTTGTATCCAAGTGCCCTTGGCATGTTGGAGGTTCAAATTAGCATCCCCCGTAAGGGATTGATAGACAACGACAATGTTGTCTTGGGGAGGTTTAATTGGCCTATCCGATTTTAACTCAAAAATTTTGCCAAATTCTTTCAATGACAACCTAACATCATTATTAAGTAATCTAAATTGAACATGAGAAATTAAAGCATTAGATTTTATGACATTAAAACTGGAAATGAATTCTAAGGTTAAGTAATCATAAGTATCGTAATGCATGTTAAACAAACCACTCATGCCAATTCCCTTAAACAACTTTTCTACAGGTTTATCAATTCCTAATTTAATAAGGGTGGGGTGATGAACAAAGCGCGTAGGAATTACCTGCCTCGGCGTGAGATTGATCATCCTTTGCTATTACTCTTTGGTGGTGATGACCACCCTCTCCCATCCCGGAACTTGCAATTTCGGGTCAATTCTAGCCTCTTGTTGCCTTGAGCTTTCCCCCCTTACAGTCCTTGATCTCTTGAGAGCCATTTGTGATGAGAAAAGGTAGGAATTGAAGACTTTCTCTCTCTTAGGGTTTTGAGAAAATTGAGAGAAAATGGTAGAAATTAGGTGTAGATTGTAGAGAAAGATGAAAGGATTAAAAATATGCAAAAAAATTTGAGTTTTGATGGAAGAATTGGAGAAGATCTTGAAAATAAGGGAGTTTGAAGGTGTAAAAATGGAGGTTTTAGAGAGAGAAAGTAGTGGTGAAGAAGATGAAAGAAGAAGAAAGTGAGGAAAGAAAGAAGGGGAAAGAATAGAGAGGACGGCCAAAATAAGGCGCGTCCGATCGGGCAAGCCTCGCCCGATCGGGCAAATTATGCTGAATTCCAAAAGCCTAGTTACGTGCCCGATCGGGCGAGCTTCGCCCGATCGGGCGCGAATAAGGACGAAAATTTCGCCCTTTCACTCGCCCGACATTTCTTTTCCTTCACTCGATTTGCGCCCGATCGGGCAACCTCGCCCGATCGGGCGAAATAAGCTTGGATTTTTAACTTCACTTGCGCGCCCGATCGGGCGAAATAAGCTTCAATTTCCAACCCCACATGCGCGCCCGATCGGGCAGCCTCGCCCGATCGGGCGAATTTAGAGCTGAAAATTACCCTTGCTTGCGCGCCCGATCTGGCGAGCTCCGCCCGATCGGGCCCGTGCCCAGTCGGATTTCCTTAGCTTTTCTTCGATTTCTTTTCGTCTTCAAATTTTTCTAAGTCTCTTTACCTCTCAAACCTATACCTATACAAAAACACTTATAAAAGGTAAAATTTCACTCTCCTCGCCTCTCTAAAATAAAAATAAATTATTATTATTATTATTATTATTATTATTATTATTATTATTATTATTATTATTATTATTATTATTATTATTATTATTATTATTATTATTATTATTATTATTATTATTATTATTATTATTATTATTATTATTATTATTATTATTATTATTATTATTATTATTATTATTATTATTATTATTATTATTATTATTATTATTATTATTATTATTATTATTATTATTATTATTATTATTATTATTATTATTATTATTATTATTATTATTATTATTATTATTATTATTATTATTATTATTATTATTATTATTATTATTATTATTATTATTATTATTATTATTATTATTATTATTATTATTATTATTATTATTATTATTATTATTATTATTATTATTATTATTATTATTATTATTATTATTATTATTATTATTATTATTATTATTATTATTATTATTATTATTATTATTATTATTATTATTATTATTATTATTATTATTATTATTATTATTATTATTATTATTATTATTATTATTATTATTATTATTATTATTATTATTATTATTATTATTATTATTATTATTATTATTATTATTATTATTATTATTATTATTATTATTATTATTATTATTATTATTATTATTATTATTATTATTATTATTATTATTATTATTATTATTATTATTATTATTATTATTATTATTATTATTATTATTATTATTATTATTATTATTATTATTATTATTATTATTATTATTATTATTATTATTATTATTATTATTATTATTATTATTATTATTATTATTATTATTATTATTATTATTATTATTATTATTATTATTATTATTATTATTATTATTATTATTATTATTATTATTATTATTATTATTATTATTATTATTATTATTATTATTATTATTATTATTATTATTATTATTATTATTATTATTATTATTATTATTATTATTATTATTATTATTATTATTATTATTATTATTATTATTATTATTATTATTATTATTATTATTATTATTATTATTATTATTATTATTATTATTATTATTATTATTATTATTATTATTATTATTATTATTATTATTATTATTATTATTATTATTATTATTATTATTATTATTATTATTATTATTATTATTATTATTATTATTATTATACATAGATTAAGCAATCAATTACTACCTTCAATCAAACTTATTCCTTGCATTCAGAGAAAAAATAGTCCCTCGACTAGGGTTGAGTAGTCCCTTCTAGGGTTCAGTAGTACGCTTGAGTTCGTGATTCCAGTGTGTTTTTTCGTGATTTTCCTTGGTTTATGATCAGTTTCATCAATTATGGCGAATGATTTAGTGAAAGATTGGGAGAAATTGAAACTTACAGATGACGAAGTTGCTGTTATTAGAGGAGAATCCCTCGAAACTGATAACGAGGGTTCGAACATTCAATTGAAATTGTCTCTTGTGGGTAAGATATGCACTAGCAAACCCTATAACTCGGAGGCTATGAAGCGAACATTGCAGACCGTCTGGAAACTGAAAGAAGGTGTAGCAATCAGGTTTGTGGAGACGAATCTCTTCGTTTTCCAATTCTTTTGTGAGAGTGACAAAGATCGTGTGATCGAAGGATGCCCCTGGTTCTTTGATGATAAAATTTTGTTGCTTAAAGAAGTGCAGGGAGACGAGCAGCCTTCGGAGATAATATTCACTCACGCTCCTATGTGGATTCGCCTATTGGATGTGCCATTCAATAGGCGTAATAACCATACTATGTATGATGTTGGTGAATTTCTTGGTGGCTTTCTCGAGCTAGATGATGAGGACCCTTTGGGATGGAGTGAGTTTGTGAGACTGAAGATTAATGTGGACATTAGAAAACCTTTGCGCAGGGGATTTAAACTTGCAACAGGTTCTGCCTCATCAAAGTGGATTGATATCAAGTACGAAAGACTTGCTGATTTCTGTTTCTTTTGTGGTTTGCTTGACCACACTAATCGTGACTGCCATGTTAAAGAATTAGCAAGGTCTGAGGAGGAAGAATTGGTTTTTCAGTATGGCCCTTGGCTCCGTGCAACTCCAAGAAAACGTGCTAAAATTAACCCGACTGATAAGGAGAAGGAACGAAGGTGGAAAGAGTCCCTAACCACCTGCCATTCTGTGAAGCCGAAGAGTTTCAATGATCCAGGCGTAATCAAACTCGGACCACCAGGGGCAGCAAGAAAACTTCTCTTTAACTCTCCGAAGCAATCTCAAGAGGGAAATGTTGTTAGTGACAAGTCCCAAGTTGTAAGGAAAGCTCGTTTGGTGGCTGAAAAAACAGGTGATAATGCAACAATGGTGCTAAGGTTGAAGAATGTTGAAGAAACTGATTTTAGCTCTGCTCCCCAGCTTATCATTGCTGACCAGGGCAAGCAACTCAAGGTTAACAATGACTCAACTCTAGAAAAGAGGACAGAACCCAGTGTTGAACCTAAGCCGAAGCATAATGGTGGAGGAGGGAATGCAGGAGTGACTCTCGAAGATCCTAATATTATCACAAAATCAGTTGCTGCTGACGCCTTCTATCAAGATGAAATAATGCAAGAAATTGAGCCTGATGTGCAAAAAAGGGGAGGATGGAAAAGGAAGGACAGAGCAGCCATCGTTCGTAGCAAGGAGGGGTCAATTATTCAATCTAGTGTGGCTGCCCCAGCAAACCGCAAGAGGCAAGCAGGGGATGCTCATTTGGAGACCGTGACGGCGAAGAAGGGGAAAATTGTTGGTTCTACTGCTGCCGGAGACGGTTCAAATCAAGTAGAGGGGTCTGGTCATAACCAACCCCTTGAAAAGCAATGAATACCTTATGCTGGAACGTTCGAGGTCTTGGAAACCCTCGAGCGGTTGGTGCACTTAGCAATTGGTGTGCTTCTCTTGCCCCTAATCTTGTCTTTCTTTCTGAAACTATGATTAATAAAGTTTCTTCTGAGCATGTTAAACATAGATTAGGTTTCGATTGTGCTTTTGGTGTGAGTAGTAGAGGTCTCTTTGGAGGCTTATGTTTGTACTAGAATAGTAGTTTAATTGACTTTGAGCTCATTTCTTTTTCTGATCATCACATTTGCGGCAAAGTAATACAATTAGATTTTGTGTGGTATTTCATTGGTGTCTATGGCTGGCCGGCCTCGGCCGAAAAATTCAAGACTTGGTCTCTTATCCGTTCCCTTTGTGAGAATATTTGTGGCCCGATTTTAATCGGGGGTGATTTCAATGAAATTCTTAGTATGGAGGAGAAAGAAGGGGGCACCGATAATGAACGTAGAGAGATTAATGCATTTCGTGACGTGCTTGATGACCATGGTTTGCGTGACTTGGGTTACGAAGGCCAATGGTATACTTGGCAGAGAGGTCGTACCATAGAAACTTGTGTTCGGGAGAGGCTTGATCGTTTTTGTGGAAATGATGAATGGTTTTCTATGTTCCCTGATACATATGTTGAGCACCTTGTCCGGTTTAAATCAGATCACACCCCAATATTGGTGAGACATAGGCGGCCTAAAAGGAAGCGCAGGAGAGGGAAGAAATCTTTCAAGTTCGAAATAGCATGGCTTCTCGATTCTGAATGTGAGAAGGCGGTCAAACAAACCTGGAAAGACACTGAAGGTTGCCTTATGTTAGACAGACTTGGAAGGCTACTTGGGTCACTGCGGAGTTGGAGTGGCAAAAAATTTGTTAAGTTTAATCAACAAATCGATGACTTAGAGCAGCAACTTAAGGAGGTGCAAGAGGGGGTGATGTCGGATGATAACATTCGTTGTGGGGCAGAAATTGAGAAGAAGCTTGATGGCATTTATGAGCAACAAGAGGCCTACTGGTATTTGAGATCATGGTCGGCAGAGATAAAAGACGGAGACAAAAATACAAAGTATTTCCACCATAAAGCATCCCAACGGAAAAAGAAAAACACAATTTTGGGGCTGCTTGATGAGAATGGGGAGTGGCGCACGAAAGATGAGGACATTGACTCTATAGTACAAAATTACTATTCTAATCTCTTTGCAGCCGGGTTGCATTCTGAAACCTCTTGCAGCGAGGTTCTTGACGCGATCACCCCCTCAATCTCTCAGGAGGACAATACTCACCTCCTCCGGCCTTTCACGAAGAAGGAAATCTACTCTGCTATTTGCGAGATGCACCCTTGCAAAGCTCCCGGCCCTGATGGTTTACATGCTATTTTCTACCAAAAATTCTGGCATATTATTGGGGATGATATTACTGCTATTGTGTGCAATATTCTTCGTGGTACTGTTTCTCCGGCAGAATTTAATTGCACAAATATTGTTTTGATTCCCAAGGTGAAAGATCCCCAAAGTATGTCTGAATTTAGGCATATTGCTCTCTGTAATGCGCTTTAAAAAATTGCCTCTAAAGCTATTGTGATGCGTCTAAAGTCTATTCTCCCGAATGCCATCTCTGAAAATCAAAGCGCCTTTGTTCCGGGTAGATTGATCACAGACAATGCTCTTGTAGCTCTGGAATTATTTCACACTATGAAGAAGAGAAACAAAGGAAGGAAAGGGACGATAACTTTTAAATTGGACATGAGCAAGGCCTACGACAGAGTGGAATGGCCTTTTTTGGAAAAACTCCTCTTAAAAATGGGTTTCGCTGATTTTTGGGTGAAGACGGTCATGAGCTTTGTCGAGACAGTTTCCTATTCTTTTGTTATCAATGGAGCAGTGTGTGGTGATGTAAAGCCGTCGAGAGGTTTGAGGCAAGGCGATCCATTATCCTCGTATTTATTTATTATGGTCGTTGACGCTTTTTCAAGCCTTATTAACAAGGCTGTTCTGCAGGGTGATATTCATGGTGCTCGGGTCAGTCGAAATGGCCCAAAAATATCCCATCTTTTCTTTGCTGATGATAGTTTGCTATTTGATAGAGCCAACCGAAGAGAATGCTCGAAGATAGTTGATATTCTCAACCAATACGAAGCAGCTTCCGGTCAGAAAATTAATTACGAAAAATCGGAGGTCTCTTTTAGCAAAGGTGTATGTGAGTCAGCTAGACAGCAGATTGTGGATTTTTTGGGCATGAGACTTGTGGATCAACATGGCAAGTATCTTGGCATTCCGACTATTATTGGAAGATCAAAGAAAGCGGTTTTTTGTGCTCTTAAAGACAGAATCTGGAAAAAGCTGCAGGGGTGGAAGGAGAAGTTGTTGTCCCGAGCCGAGAAGGAAACTCTAATCAAATCGGTCATTCAAGCAATTCCATCCTACATTATGGGGGTTTATAGAGTGCCTTGATCCATCATTGACGATATCAGATCTCTTACTGCAAAATTTTGGTGGGGCCACTCTAATAATCGCCGTAAAGTCCATTGGGTGAATTGGGACTCCATGTGCAATCCGAAGATGTTTGGTGGGCTAGGCTTTAGAGATATGGCTGTATTTAATGAAGCTATGCTTGGTAAACAAGCATGGAGATTAATCTCTGATCCGGAGTCTTTATTGAGCAGAGTCTTGGGTAAGAAATATTTCCCTAATTGTTCTTTCTTTGACTCTTCTCTTGGTCTTTCCTGTAGCTACTCTTGGAAGGGTATTTAGGGTGCCAAAGCTCTAGTCAAAGAAGGGCTTATTTGGCGTGTTGGAAATGGAAGTTGCATCAAGGTTTGGGATGATCCCTGGGTGGCTGATGAGAATGGCTCTAGAATTCTCTCGCCTCGCTCTGATTTGGTGGAGAATGTCAGTGATTTAATTGATTTCGAGGCAATGGATTGGAATCATGATTTACTAGCTACTATTTTTAATGAGCGTGACACTAAGTGCATTCTTTCGATTCCCATTAGCCAAAGGAATCCGATTGATAGGCTCACTTGGGCCTTCTCCAATGATGGTCTTTATTCGGTGAAGACTGCCTACATGCTAGGTAAATCTTACAAC
Source organism: Chenopodium album (assembly GCF_948465745.1). Taxonomy (NCBI): domain Eukaryota; kingdom Viridiplantae; phylum Streptophyta; class Magnoliopsida; order Caryophyllales; family Amaranthaceae; genus Chenopodium; species Chenopodium album. The sequence continues at coordinate 66,467,891 of NC_137835.1, forward strand.
CTTGACTCATTTCACCAAGCTTGGGTAAATTTATGGAAGCTCGAGACCACCCCCAAAGTCAGACATCTACTTTGGAGGGCCTGTACCAGCTCACTGCATGTTCGTGCTCTCTTGAAGTATAGACATATGGCAGAAGACGACTCTTGCCCCTGGTGCACGTCTGTAAGTGAAACACTATACCACTCCTTCTTCACTTGCCCTGCTGTTTGTGATCTTTGGAATGCTGCTAAGTGTGAAAAGCTGGTGATGTTTGATGGTTATCCCGACTTTAAGAGCTTGATTGAAGCTTGGGGAGGCGTCGATGTCAAGACCCAACAGAGAGGAGCTGCCCTTCTTTGGCTTATTTGGGAAAGGCGCAACAATAAAATTTTTAACAACAAGGAAACTTCCCATAGCTCTGTCATTATGCGAATGTCGAACCTTGTTGATGATTATGACAGGTACAATAAGAAGATTTATGGTTGCAAACTTCCCAAATCTCCCAAGAGCTCGAGAATCTGGCGGCCTCCATCTCAAGACTGCATAAAAATTAACTGTGATGCAGCCTTAAATGTTGAAGGGTGGGTCGGGCTAGGTGATGTTGCTCGCAACCACTTGGGCGAGGTATTGTTTGCTGGTGTTAGAAGGTATAAAGCTCACTGGTCTCCTCAATCGGCAGAATGCAAAGCTGCGGTCTATGCTGTCAAATTGGCGAAGCAACATGGTCTTAAAATGTCATCCTCGAGTCAGACTCCCTGCTTGACGATGTACTAGATGATTGCTCTTATTTTGATTTTATTTCTTGGTCTCATGTAAAGCGGGAAAAGAATTTTGTAGCACACCATTTAGCTCGTGTCATCCCGTATGGTGTCGAGCAACAATGGTCGAATTGTTGTCCTAGTGATATATCTCCCTATGTACTAATGGACAACTTGTCCTCAGTTGAATAAATAAAATTCCCCTGCTTTGCCTCAAAAAAAAATAAAGAAAAAGGAAAACTAGTCTAGAAAGCAAGAAATACTGGTTGCCTCCCGCAAAGCGCTGGTTTATCTAGGTCCCGCACGACCCTCTTGCCACGGTGAAATTCAGAGTGAATCGGAACCACTTAGGTGAAGTATATCAACTGCACTAATTGTAGCCCCCTCATGATATAGCTTGAGTCTTTGGCCATTAACCTTAAACTCGTTACCATGTTCGTCGAAAACTTCCACAGAACCGAATTTATTGGCCTTTTTTACGATAAAAGGACCCGACCACCTTGACCTTAACTTTCCTGGGAAAAGTTTAAGTCGTGAGTTGAATAGTAACACTTTATCACCCTCCTTGAATTCTCTCGGAAGGATCATCTTGTCGTGCCACTTCTTCGTCTTCTCTTTGTAGACTCGAGCACTATCATAGGCCGTCAACCTAAACTCATCCAGTTGATTACGTTGAAGTAACCTCTTTTCTCCCGCTAGTTTGGCATCTAGATTGAGCTCCTTAATAGCCCAATATGCCTTATATTCCAATTCGACCAGGAGATGACATGCTTTTCCGTACACGAGTCTATACGGAGTAGTACCTATAGGGGTCTTGAATACAGTTATGTACGCCCAAAGAGTGTCGTCCAACTTGTCGCTCCAGTCTTTCCTTGACTTTGCCACCACCTTCTCTAGAATGGCCTTGATCTCACGGTTAGAAACCTCAACTTGGCCACTAGTTTGGGGGTGGTAGGCTAAACCTGTCCTATGGTAGACACCATAATTTTTGAGGAGGGTGTCCAACTTCCGTTCATGAAAGTGAGATCCTCCGTCACTTATTATAGCTCTGGGTACACCAAATCTTGGAAAGATGGTATTCTTGAAAAGTTTGTGGACGACCTTGGCGTCATTGGTAGGAGTGGCGATGGCCTCAACCCACTTGGATACATAGTCTACGGCGACAAGAATATAACGGTTCCCTTTTGAAGAAGGGAACGGTCCCATGTAATCAACACCCCAAACGTCAAAAATTTCAACTTCTAAAATTCCTGTTTGGGGCAACTCATGCCTCCGCGAGATGTTGCCAGTCCTCTGGCAAGAGTCACAAGCCTTAGAGTGACTGCATTGGCATAGGAGATCCATCATAATGTGAACCACTCCTTAGAGTGATTGCATTGGCATGATCTGTAGGATGGATAGGTTGTGATGGTAGAGATCCCTGCTGACGGAATGGTAGGGTAGATGAAAGTTGTGCAATTTGATTGTCCATGCTTTTATTATGGGCTAGGATAGAATCAATTTGCGCATCCCTACTCTCCATATGCTTTTGCATATTGGCAAGTATTGCTCTAATTTCTGTCATGGCAGGGTCGGAAGATGATGAGGGTGATGCTTGGCTTTTCTGGCCGGAATTAGGATGATAATATTTTTGTTGTGGTGGGGTTTGCTGTTGTGGTTGTTGCGGAGGTGGAGGGTTTTGAACATTGGTGCTCCGGTACGAAAGATATGGATGGTTCTTATAACCGGCATTGTAGGAATTGGAATATGGGTTATTCTGCCTATAGGTTTGAAAGGCATTAACTTGTTCCATAGAGCTCCTACAATCCTGCTCCCAATGACCTACAATTCCACAATTTTCACAAAAAGCTTCATTGTTAGAAACAGCAGAAACATTAGCTACAGAGTTAGGAGCAACAATAAGATTATCTAATTTTTGACAAATAGACGTTAATTGAGCTTGCAAAAAGGATACGGAATCGACATTATGTTTTCCTTTATTTGCAAACCCTCTCGGATTCCCATATTGGGAATTTTGTATTTCCATGTCTTCGATAACCTGTCCTACATCGTCCACATTTAAATTCATGAACCTCCCACTAGCTGCAGAATCTAGCACTGATCTAGAAGAATTTCCAAGTCCATTATAGAATGCTTGGATCAATTGCCATTGTGCTAGATTGTGGTGAGGGCACTCTCTCTGTAGATCCTTGAACCTCTCCCAAGCCTCATATAACGTTTCGTCGGCCTCTTGAGCGAAGTTTTGAATAGCACTCCTTAGCACCGCTGTTCTCTCTGCAGGATAGTATTTATTATAGAAATTCAAAGCAAGAGTTTCCCAGTCAATAATAATAATAATAATAATAATAATAATAATAATAATAATAATAATAATAATAATAATAATAATAATAATAATAATAATAATAATAATAATAATAATAATAATAATAATAATAATAATAATAATAATAATAATAATAATAATAATAATAATAATAATAATAATAATAATAATAATAATAATAATAATAATAATAATAATAATAATAATAATAATAATAATAATAATAATAATAATAATAATAATAATAATAATAATAATAATAATAATAATAATAATAATAATAATAATAATAATAATAATAATAATAATAATAATAATAATAATAATAATAATAATAATAATAATAATAATAATAATAATAATAATAATAATAATAATAATAATAATAATAATAATAATAATAATAATAATAATAATAATAATAATAATAATAATAATAATAATAATAATAATAATAATAATAATAATAATAATAATAATAATAATAATAATAATAATAATAATAATAATAATAATAATAATAATAATAATAATAATAATAATAATAATAATAATAATAATAATAATAATAATAATAATAATAATAATAATAATAATAATAATAATAATAATAATAATAATAATAATAATAATAATAATAATAATAATAATAATAATAATAATAATAATAATAATAATAATAATAATAATAATAATAATAATAATAATAATAATAATAATAATAATAATAATAATAATAATAATAATAATAATAATAATAATAATAATAATAATAATAATAATAATAATAATAATAATAATAATAATAATAATAATAATAATAATAATAATAATAATAATAATAATAATAATAATAATAATAATAATAATAATAATAATAATAATAATAATAATAATAATAATAATTTCTTTTATAACCCGTCAATGTCAATATATATCCTATTTTCTTTCAATGTGGGGCTTTTGCCAATTTTTTTGCTCAACAAAATTACACTATATTAATAGTTTTTTCTTCCTCTTTTTTCTCATTACATTGTTTTATTTGTTCAATCTTAATCATTCTTTTCTACCTTATACAAAAATATCTCATCATTATATAATTAATTTTGCTCAAAATTAAAAATTTGTTAGTTGTGGACACAAGTAATAGCTTCTCTTAAAAGAGCTATCATTATTTTTTAACTATGCCTTTTTTTTTTAACAATTAATCAAAATAGTCATGGAGGTGTTCACGAGCTTATCGAGCCGAGTTATAACTTGTTTGACCAGTTCTTGTTAAAGTTATGACGAATTGACAACTCGAGTCGAGTTTTGACTGAATGTTGAGCGAGCCGATTTGTCGATCAAAAGATGTTCAACTCAATTAGCACCTTTTTTTTTTGTAAGAAGAAGGGAGCTCATTTGAGAGGGGAGATAAGGGAAATCCCTCAAATGAGTCCCATGAAACTTGATCTCTAGACCTCAGAGATACAAGTTGGGAGCGATGCCACTACTCCATCACCTCAACCTCACACCCTTAGTAATAATATTAGTTGCTTTAAATTTTTTTTAAAGTATTAGTAATTAGTTAATTAACATTTTTCTTGAATAAAGTATTAACATAACAGTAATGGTTATTAAATAATTAATATCTAAACAATAAAATGTATAAAACTATTTAAATTAAGTTGATACTTATCCCAAACGCTTTGCTAATATTTATTCGGCGTTTCTACTGAATCGAACCGTGCAATATTTCGGCGTTCTATGCTTGCGGAGAATTGAATGCTAGTTTGATTGTAAATCGTAGATTTTTAATCAAGAGTTTAAGTATCATTAGGACAATGCTTCGACCGTAACTTATCACAATAAAAACAATATTTATTTTGTAAATTTAGGGATACAGGTAGTGTCCAACCACAATTATGGTAGCCACCGTTAAAACTGAGCATTTTTCATACTTTTACATCAAGCTAAAATAAAAAAGGATTAAAGAAAAAAAAAAGGCTAGATAAAGTGAAATTCTAGCCCAAATAAATTTAGGCCCAAGTTTATCAAATGGAGCCATTATTTTATTAAGCTAAGCCTTAAGAAAAGCCCAAGCTTTAATAGATTTGCAAGAGAGGGTTAAATGATTTTATTTTATAACCTCTTCTTGTTGATATCCCTCATCTTTATTTCAATGTGGGACATAGGGAAAATAATGACTTAAGTTTTTCTTTTCATAACCTCTTTTTATTAATACTATCTGTTTATTTTTCAAACTTAAGCAAATTTTTTCTCTTAACAAAAGTAGTTTATACTAGCTCTTTCTCACTTATCTTTCTTCATCATCTTTTAATTACATTGTTTTATTTGTTCAATTTTAATCAATATTGTCTACTTTTTACAATGATATTTATCATCATTGTATAAATTTGGCTTTAAGCTTAAAATGGGGTGAGCGTTAGACATAAGTTCTAACTTTTTATTGGAGGTACCAAATCATTTATTAACTATGATATTTTATTTTCATAATTAATAAAAAAAAAATTATTGAGGTGGTTGCTAAATTTGATTAACATCCATAGTGATAATCTTTATTGCTTACAAAAAAAATTATAAAGTAGCATTAATAAAATAAATTTCACAATTATTTTGAGAAGTAGATAATATTAATTTGAGTGTCATTTTCATGGAGAAAGGTCTATCTAAATTAAATAAATCAAAGATATTATCATTTGGTAGAATAATCTTCTAAACGTATAAAAAGACATATACTTAGTGTAGACACCTAAAAATGTCTCCCCAAAACCAAACCCGATGATGAACAACCTTTCACCGCCATTATTGGTCGGGTTGAGTATTTAATCTTGGAGTGCTTAAATCCATATTTTCATTTCATAAACCAACCCAACTTCTAGCCCATTTTCCCAAACCATAACTTATTTTCCTCTTGACGTGCCTTTAAACCCAAAATAATTCATTTCGCGTCCTTTAAAATCATTCATTTCGTGTCCTTTTTATAAAAACGTTTAATCCAGTTTATTTTGGTCCATAATATGGGTCCAATGATTGAATAGTTTGATGGGGATTTAAAAGAGCTTTCCAAAAATATATTATAAGCCCAAATCCGAGTTATAACGAATAAGTTATGGCCAAAATATTAAACTGAGCCCAAACCGAACCTAAGCCCACCTTACCTACGACCCAATGGTCATGTGGAGGGTCCAAATGATTTAATCCAATTCCTAAAAAAATTAGGATTAATTAGAAACTTCTATAATTTTCTAAAAGATCCTAATTATCCTTTTTGAAAAGATAAGATTAAAGAGTTTGAAATTGAATAAAACTTTTCTTTTTGAAAATCCTATTTCTATCCGAATTGAAAGACGTTCAAAGATAGACAGCTATTATTTTCGTGCCTCATATTTTTTATCCAAATTTTATATGGTTGGATAGCCCTTGAAATTATCTTTCCAATGATATATTATAATATCAATTCCGAGCTATAACGGAAAAGATATGAATAAAATGTCAAACTCTATCCAAAACCGACACCGTCTCACTATTTCGGCCATATCTTTTATTATACAAAATATTTTAATCTGATTCCAATTGGGTTAGAAAGTAGACTTCAATATCTTTCCAAATATATCTTATTCATCTTATTCATATTTCTGGATCAAAAGATATGATAAAAACAAAAACCGCAAAAACTGTTGTCTATACTGTTGTCTATCGAGTTTTATTCTAATTTAATTCGGATCTTATCTTGTTTTTTCGACCCTTCTTTTTCCTCTATAAATAGAGGTCATATCACCCCTTTTCCAAGGATCAACAAGCTTGATCATAAAATAATTCTCTTCTCCCTTTTTAGCCTAAATACTAGACACCCTATTCTCTCAAAATACTTCCCCTAATTAAGCACTCCAAGGAGTTCATACAATACCTAAAGTTCTATACTTAAACCAAGGCGTGAAAGGTATAATTAACTGAGGGTTTGGACCAAATCAAATATACATTTATTTAAATTAATTTTCATTTGATTTATATTTTTATTGAAGTTACTAACAGTTTATTCATGATGTAGTAATTCAAGGAAACGCGGAAAGTGAGTAATTAATCACTTGATTACTCTTGTTGCTAGTATCATGATTAAGTTTATTATGATTTTGATTTGACTAACAATTTATTGTTAAATTGCTTCCAATATTAATGTTTATTCTATTATTTTTTATGATCACCATATTGCATGTTTAAAGGGAATATGTAATTGAAAATCACGCCTAATAAGATAATTTGGACGACCGGTTTAGGTTTCTTTTTAATCTTATTGTTTAATCAAGTGATCACAATATATTAGAATTATAAAATGCATTAATATTCAACCAATTTAGCGTAATAATAGTTTGGAGCAAATTGAATATTTTGTTTGTATGCCTTTGAGATCGCAGGAATCATTTTTCACTATAAGAATCGAGTAGAGGCCAATACGGGCGAATGTGACTCCATGACTCACTTCGTACCATCATCCCCGATCCTCCTTTCGTGGTTCCGAACCATATGGAGTTAGTAATCTCATGGATTATGAATGGGGTGTAACCTTCACGGGTCAATCGTTGTTGCCTATCGTTGTCCCTTTATCGTGGTTGCCTTTTATGATCCGTGAACGGTTTACAAGTTCCTTAAAACTTGTTGGCGGCTCCCTACTTTCCTTGTCCCTAATCGTATTATGTCAATTCTCACTTCCTATGAGTGCCAAGCATATTCACACATGCTTTTAACGTAGGCGCACTTCGAGCGACGTCTACACTTAGTATATTCAAATATTCAATGCTTAAATTCTTGATAAGCTTAATAATTAGCCACTAGACAAGTAGACATAGTACACATAACACATTATGAATATTATTTGTATATAAATCTAAGCTACTATGTTCACGAAAGCTTATCATATCCATTAGAAGACTAATATTAAACATAACCATAACAACAACAACACTAATAATAATAATACTGATATTAACAATAATCATTCTCTTAAAAAAATTAACCATAACAAAAACAATAACTAACTTGATTAAAAATTAATATTCCTAAAAAAAAAAGATTAAAAAACAAAAGCAAAAAAAAAAAGCAAAACCACCAGCACCAACACCACCGGTTAGCCACTCCATCCCCTCCACTTCGCCGCCCAGCCAACCCATCCCTTCCCTTTGCCGTCTTGCCTGCTCCTAAGCCCGACATTGCTTCAACCTCTATTCCCCCTAACCTCGACGTTGCGACGCACTCACCCACGGTTGGCAACCGAGCTCGAATCCCCACCAACCTCCTTACCCAGCCACGAAACCAGCCTCTCTCCCTTTCCCCCACCCCGAAACGGTGAGGGATGTCGTTTTCGGGGTGGAGGAAAGTGATGGGGCTAATTTCGGGTTCGAGAAAGGGTTTGGGCTAGGCATCGCCGGCAGTTTTGCAATAAGGGGAAAGGGAGAGATCTGGGTCGCCGGTGTGTTATGATGCTGGGTTAGTGGTCGCCAGTAGTCGGTGGTCTTTGGTAGTCAGTGGCGGTTGTCCCAACAAGATGGGGTTGGTGGAGAAGGTGGTTGGATATTTTTTTTTTTCATTTTAAAAATTATTTTCTAATTTCCATAAATGATTTTTAGCAATTTAGAAAATTAATTAAATGAATTTTGGCAAAAAAAAAAAAAGAAAAGAAAATAGAGGGACCACATTATTTAATGTGGCCTAGGGAAGTGCCATGTGGAATTGCTTATGGTGATAAAAAATACTTTGATCACTATAGAACTCTCCCTTAAAATTAATGATTGGGAGTAAAAATGTGCATGTGGTATAGAGAGATAGAGAAAGAAAAAATAGTTAGAAATTATTAAAGAGATGGAGAAAATAAGTGTTGGGAATTAATGTCAATAGAAATCATTAGTACAAAAAAGAAAAAAGATGACAACTAGTCAAAAAGAGGGTAATATTGTAAAAAAATATCCAACCTTTGAATAGAAATATGCTTTTAATTTGGTTTACCTAAAAAGGAACAGAGGCTTTGTAATATGAGACGAATGGAGTACTATATTTAAGGTCAAAAAAATTGTATTGACATGTATGTCAAGTTTGATTATTGTACAATTATTTTGACAAACTGTCATTAAAAGTGAAGTAAAAATAAAATATATTTATCATCCTCCCCTTTTGGAATTGTTTCCTGTGTATAAGATGCGCCGCTACAGCCTCAGGAATTCAGAAGTGTGGGTTCGAAATCTTTAAAAAATGGAGTAAGGTCCTTTGTTTTTTCTGATCGCAATGTTGGTGATTTTACGCTTGCTAATGCACATTATATATAGTTGATCCCATTTGACTATGTATATTTTTTTTCCAACATATGAATCACAAAAAACAATCAAAGGAATGTGCACAAATGTTGCAATGAAAAAAGAATGTAAGAACGAAATAGAAGTATAAATTAAATTTTACGGAGTATTAGATACATTCAAATTGGATTACAACAAATAACCACAAATAACTTAATACTATTAAAAAAAAAAAGGTCTACAAAAACATTCGGATTTTCTTTTAGGGCTAGCAAAACATATCAGATTAGGTCGTGTTCGTATTTAGGTCAGTTCAAATTCGGGGCGAAAACCCCTAACCTTAATCTGACCCATTTAACTTTTTGGGTAAAAAAGATCAACCCTAACTTGTTTTTTTTCGGGTTTGGGTCAACTCGAATTTGACCTGATTTTTTTGGGTCATTAATTTTTCAATTTTGAGTTAGTTTAAAATAATAAAATTTTAGATCTAATGTTTCCCTTTTCATTTTTAAATATTAACATCTTAATTTTATATAAAATATCATTGGTAAAATAATCAAATTAATGTAGGGTTTTAGGTACTTTAATGCGAAATTTCACGAATCATATTCGTTCGCACCTAAACAGGATCTACAAGCATAACTCATAAAGAATCACATAATCATACCTTTGACGCGTGATTTCCACAAGCGATTGACTGTCAATTAGGGAGATAACAGAGCCCCAAGTGTTGCTCCTCTACTTAGTCCACGGGATAGGATTGAACCTCCACTATTGCTAGGTAGTTGGGCACGAACACTTTGAACCACCTTCTACGGAGAGGGGAGGAGGAAACCGACCACGAACACCACCACACCATCACCGTGCGCCACCTTGAACTAGGGGGTCATACAGTTTCGGATGGGAGGAAGGGAGTAAAGAGAGAGATTGTATGAGGCTAGGGTTTGGTTGCTCACTAGTCAATTCTCAATTGACTGGTTAAGTGTGTTATCTCAAACCCTAGGCAAGGCCTCTATTTATACATTATATGTATAATTAGAGTCTAAACCAAGTCCAAACTATTCCCTCTTCAATCCCATATGGTTGGCACTCCATGAGGCCCAATAATGGGCTTCTTTCTTTTGTTCAATCCATCACCATTTTGTGTGACCTTATAAGATCCATTGTTTTGGGCTTTGGACTATTTGACTAGCCCAAAGATCATAGATCACGTCTAGCAACAGACAATGACGACCCAAAAGAACGAACTTAATTATCTCCATAATTTGATCCATTATATATATCTAGTAATTGCACTTGACGAAGACATAAATCCTTCAATTAATACCATTAACAAATTAAAATGTAGATTATAACTATTGAAGCTATATTACAAAACAATACATAAGGTTGATCTAAAATAAAATAAAATAAGATGTGTCTCCAAGTTAATTATTTGCTAAAATATCCTTTAGTTATACTTCAGTTGATGACCTCCTGCCTCTTGGCACTGAAATTGAATAATACAAAATTACAAATACAATGAATATAAATAATTTACGGTTCTCGTTGCTAGATCAGTTGAGGGGTAGTAAAGCAACGATGAGGTAAGTCTGGTGAAGCAAAAAGAGAGCAACAATTGAAAGTGGTGGAGAAACGCCAAACAAAAATTAATGGTTGAGGTAAATCACTATCATAAAGGAGATTAATCAGAGAGAAAGGGATGAAGAAAGAGAGGATGAAAGATTGAAAAAAAAAAGTTTGGAAGAGGCTATTATTTATACTTAGGGTTGGGTGTGCAAAGGGTTAGGAGTAGTTGGGGCTGGTGTAGTTGGGTCTAAAGCACACTTGCCTTATAAGTTGTGTAGTTGGTTGGTAGCCCTTTAAATATATATAGGGTTATATGGGTTGTTTTTGATTGAAATTCTCAACCTTAACCTCAGGGTCGGAACCAGAAATTATTTATTAAGGGGGCCAAACTTAATATACTACGTAAGTATTGCAAGGGAAAATAAAAAATAAAAGTATAAAAGTGCAAAGTAAAATAAAAAATAAAAGTGTTGGGAGACTTGGGACTAGGTTTCGAACCAGAAAGGAAAATAAACTTCATTCTCAACTAAAACCAATTGAGCTTACAATAACTACCATAATATATTGCAACGTTTAATATATATTTTATACCAAGGGGGAGGCCATGGCCCACCCACCCCCCCTTGGTTCTGCCACTGCTTAACCTAACCCATTTAATTTTAGGTCAGGTTTATGTTGATCTATTTAAGATTTCGGGTTGAAAATCTCTAACTCTAACCCGCTATTTTCAGGTCGAATTTGGATTGTATTTTTGGGCCATGTTAACTTTTGCCAGTTTTATTTTCATGTACTTTGGAGAAGAAAGTCAGGGACAATAAATAATTAGGGGGAAAAAAAGGCTTAAAAGTTAAAACTGATGTACTTGGAATTGAACCCTTAAGTTGGTAGCCTAAGCCTTCACGCACAAACCTAGATACTCCTTCAATTATGCAAACAAAATTGTTATTCCCTCTCTTTTTAATACTTGTTCCATTTTTAATACTTATACATTTCTCCACGCGCGGAGTTTTAGGAGAAATTGGAGAAAGTAATAAATTATAGATGTAGGACATGTTCACATTTACTGAACTGAGCTGAACTGAAGTGAACTGATTGAAGCTGAACCGAAATGAACTAATTGGAGCTGAACTGAAATGAAATAAACTGAGCTGAAATTTATATTTTATGAGAGAAGGAAATTGGGAGCTGAATTGAATTGAATTGATTGGAGTTGAACTGAACTGAACTGCACTGATTGCAGCTGAATTGAATAGAACTGAACTGAAATTAAGTAAATGTGAACATGCCCGTAGTGGGTTTGGTGGAAGAATAAAAAAATTATAAATAAACAAAAGTAGTGGAAAGAATTGAAGTAGAGAGAATATGGAATTAATATTATGTAGTCCACTTGGTGAGAAAAATTAATTAAATATTATAAAAGCTTTTCAAATAAGGAAATGGAGCAAGTAGTTAAAAACTCTTAAAAACGGCCGCAAAAAAATTATTTATAATTTTATTTATTTATTTTTTCAAAAATCGGGTTCGCACTTATACCCACCCTAAATACTCCCCTGGCTGCAGGCCTGCAGCCTTCCCTCTCTTTCTCCTCCATTGAAGCATACTCTGAAATTCTCCATTAAAGCGGATTCTGAGCTTTCTCTCCTCCATTGAAACAGCTTCTGAGGCACGGTACCTTCATTTTAATCAACAAATATCAATTTCATAATCAATTGCTTAATTCCACACTTTCGTTAATTTAATTTTCAGTATACTCAATTTAGGGTTCAGATGATTGAACTATTGTATATAATTACTTGAAGAATTTAAGATTTGTATACTGAAGTCAAATTTTTTTGCTAAATGTGTTGCAGTCCTCTGCCCATATACAGAAATGCCGCGAACAACCACAATCGAATGCCCAGGTTGCCCACCATTAAGAGCCCTAACTTTCGACGTACTTGGCCTTATTAAAGGTACTAACTTTAATCTTAATTCACGTTTATTATTACCTTACAATTTATTCATTTCATGGGTGTTTTGGTATTTTTATTTTTGTTGAATAATTTCCTTACAAAATTGTCGCCATTGTTGTTCAGTAATTGAAGCTCGGAGTAAGCAAGACGGAGTTCCTAAGGTTGTAGAGAGGTGGGGTGACCCTGATTCCTCTAAAGCTATCCTCGCCGCTTCTATCAATGACCGAAAATCCAATCCTGTATGCCTTAATTTCATAGGAAAAGTTGTTGATTTTGTATATATTATGCTACTGGCCTACTGCAATGTATCTATTCAATTGAAAAATCTTCTAAATATTGTTATTGATTGCTGCAGTTGCTAGCAGTTGCCAGGAAAAATGGTTCAGTAAGTTGCTTGCTACCCATGTCAACACCAATGTAAATGGTATCATGCATATCCTGTTTTAAGCTCATAGTTTTTTTGCTGAAATGTGTACATGGTATTGTACTATTCAGATTGAAGTTTTGAGTCCAGTAACTGGAGAGTTGTGTTTTTCAATCTCTGATGATGGTGATGACACTCCTCCATTAGATGACCCGATTGCTGGATTGCATTTATTTAAAAAGCGGATGGTAGAGTCCTCATCAAGGTAGGTCATTTTAACTCTCTGTGTATGACAGAGATAAGATCAGAAAATAAAAGTTTCTTTTTGGTTTTAAAATTTTGACCTGAGTTAGTACAGGATACAATGGGGTCACTATGGTGGTATAAAATTAATCTCTATATGTTTTATGTGTAACTAGGTCGTGCACCTTGCTTTCTTGTACAACTAAAGGGAAAGCAATCTTGAGGAGAATTGAAGATTTTGATTCACAAACTGGTTCTGTTTCTTCTGCTACTCCAGAAATGTGGAATGTGTGCAGTTCTGGTGAGATTTGCTGCTCTAAAGTACATGCTGATGAAGGCTACTCTGTGTTTGGAGGGTAAGCCTTGTGTATTCAGAACTATATTTCTTAAAAAAATATAGAAACTAAGATCTTTATGCTGTTTCATTTCATTTAAATAATGCTGAATTTTTGTTGAATGATATGCTTTAATTTCTATTATTTTGATATTTTTAGGAAAGGCATTGAAATTAACATGTGGGACCTGGAGAAGACTAGTAAGATTTGGAGTGCAAAATCTGTAAGCTAAATAATTTTACTAATTAATTCCTTCCTGAGCTGCAATGTGACCTTGTTTTTCATTCTTGTCAGGCAGCCATAAATTCTAATTATTGTTGTTATTCTTTTGCAGCCCCGAGCGAATAATCTTGGAATTTTTACGCCAACTTGCTTTACATCTTTGACCTTCCTAAGCAACGATGATCATCGCAAGGTTGTGTCTGGTACCAAAAACCACCAGGTAATATTAGCTGTTGGAGATTCTTGTTGTCAGTTGTTTGGAGGCATATGTAGTCCTTTTTAAGACCATGCTTTGTTTGATTAATTTTCGTAGATCTGGGAGATCCTTATAATCTTATATAGCCAATTTCCTATTGAGTAGGGGGGGGGGGGGGGGTGGGGATGGGTAATCAAAAAAGGTTTAATCTGCACTATTTCTTCAAAAAAGGTTTTCTCTTTGTTGACTTAGGGTCTAAAATGTCTCAACTTCTGTTACTCTGGGTAAAGATGCATGAGAAATGCTCCATATCCTTTCCTAAGATCAGTCTGGATGTGTATTTGAGCTGATGGAGAGTAGCTTTAGTAATTCCCATCTAGGGATGCAAGAACTTTTTCATAGACTCAACAATCGAAATGAGTGAAACTGTCTTTGCTTGTCTGAGTGTCGCTTTCTATCGGCCACTAGTGGTTTACTCTTGGCCTTGGTCACTGCATTACTTCATATATATTATTTATCTAAAATGTTGTACCCTGTGGAGACTACCTATTCTTGTTGTGGACCTTCCAGAATGTGACCCATCAAATCTCAGGGCTTAGGGCTTGTTTGGTTCACCTTATTTTTGCTAATCTGAACTAATCTGATTGGTCTGATCTAGTCTGAATGTTAAAGGTGACCAAACTTTGACCTTAAATATACGGAAGAAATATATCAAGTGGGGTCTTGTTAGATTTGTAATAATGTGTATTTTATTAACATGTGATTTCCTTAATTTTTTTCATTATGAAATTAAAGATATTTAGCGATAAAAAACTGCACATAAAACGATAATCTGATTTGAAATTATTTTTTCTGATATGAACTTTTTTTTTTTTTTTTTTTTTTTTTTTTCTGAAATAAGTAAAATTAAGGTGAACTAAACAAGACCTTATACAGGAATCTGCATATCAAATCCACTTGATTAGCCTTTTTTCAGAAGTTGATCTAAGTGTTAAATCTTCTTTGTCATATTTGAGAGCTGTTATTTTTAATCAGTGACTAAAGAGATACAATTGTATTTTGAAGATTTTAGAGAAGTATAATAGTGAGTTTACCTTTTATTTGCATTATTTTTGTTTTACTAAATTTTAGCTTATGCACCTTTGTCTGGATAGGTTCGCCTCTACGATACATCAGCTCAGAGAAGGCCCGTGTTATCAATTGATTTCAGGGAGACACCAATTAAATCAGTTGCAGAAGATTTAGATGGACATACTATATATGTAGGGAATGGTTCTGGTGATCTGGGTTCTTTTGACATTCGTACAGGTAGTGAATTTGAACATCTTGAAATATAATTATCTTGTCTTTTTGGCGTAACATATTCACATGCCAGTGTTTGGTTGATTGATTTTATATTTGGATAAGTAGATCATATGGTTATTGTTCATATCATTGCAATTTCATTAATTCAGTCAATCACATCACTAGTGTTTTATCCTTAAGAAACTTCTCTTAATGTTGGTTCATCTCTTTTTGTAGTACATAGTTGAGCTTTTATTCCTATTTGAAAATGCTTATCTTTCTTTGTGATGCTTATACATAGTTGGATCTGGGCTAAGTTGGCAAAATCTATTGCATAATTGCCAATCCTGAATACCACATTATTAATTTATTCATTAATTTTTTTTTGGCATATTGAAGTTTTTTGTTAATACTTAAAAGGATATTATGATATAAATAATCTATACTACAAAAACCAAAGCACCCAAGCAATCTCATATAGCATTAGTTTAACATTTATTGTACTGTCGAGAAAGAGTGGAATACGAGACTCCTCACTTTCTAGAGAGCAATACCTTATAAACACCAATACAGCTGTCAATATTGAAAAATCAACCTACACAATAAG
This sequence comes from Chenopodium album, assembly GCF_948465745.1. NCBI lineage: Eukaryota > Viridiplantae > Streptophyta > Magnoliopsida > Caryophyllales > Amaranthaceae > Chenopodium > Chenopodium album. Next base: position 66,484,010 of record NC_137835.1, read on the forward strand.
AAGCTGCCTATAAATCATTGATACGGTACACAACCCTAATACATTCCCAATAGAAAGCTGGCCGATCCTTTCTTTGAGTGTTAATTCTTTGCTCATACCTGTGAATCTGAAATGATATGAACATGTTTAACAAAAACAAAAACGCCATAGAGCTGGAAAATTGGAATCATCTTTTTGCAGTACTTAATTGCAATATCAATCTTTTCGTCTAATGTGAGAACATCTCTGTTAAACTTCAATAGTTGCAAAATTGCCGTTCTCAGGGCTAAACTGAAAAGCTAAAAACAGAAGAGTGATAATTTCTGGCTTTACACCACTGAAGTTACACTAGTAACACTCAGTTTCAATTTCTGTGAAGTGAATCTGGTTTTTGAGCCATTACTTTGAAGTTTGGCACCTAAGGTGGAAATTTTGGATGCGGGGGGTAAAAATGTTGAATTGGCTCGGTTTAAATCAAACTATTAAGTACGGAGTATTTATCTTCACTTCGAATGCAACTCGATGTAAATCTTTAGTATAAGCGCATTGCTGGAAACAGCTGAGTGGGTTCCTACTTCCTACATTTTTTAATGTAACAAATGTGCATGATTTGAAAGCATGGATCTGCCCTTTCTCCATATCTCTTGGTTTTAAGCTTTTAATATTCTGCTTCCTTTCTCTTTTTTGCGTGCTCACTTTAAAGCTGACACATGCTTCTCAACCTGTGAAGGGTTTTCATTCAATCAGCTTAAAAGTGAAGTTTTTAATTTTTTTATTTAAAGGGAGTGCTAGAAGATCCAATAGATAGTGTTAAGTGCTCATTTGGTTTGAAAAAGATGTGACAAGAAGATAGTGGAAGAGTTCTAGAGTGTGCAGAAGTTATTGTTCACTGGAGGCAGATTTATATAAGTCTGGTTTTCAATTGGGTGTAGATTGTTAAATAAAAAACCTTACTTTATTAAGTTGCACTGCAATCTGTTATGTGATGATGAGAGGGGCCTTGATTTAGCGAAGTGAAGGTGGTGCCTGGCCAAATACTACTTAACTTTACCTTTCCTCCCCAGAATTCTTGATCTGCATGCACCTTGGGAGGGTTATGCCACAATTTGATTTACAAAAACTTGGCAACTGCCGAGTCAATGGGCAAACATGTTGTAGCTGTTTGTGGCTCGACTTTCGTGAGCCCTCAAATCAGTCTTGAGTTGGTTTTTGGGTGGAAAAAGTTAAAGCATGATCACATGCACATTGAAGTGCTTGTGAAGTTGTGTCCGGGTTTGTGTTTAGGCATTTTGAAGCACTCAGAGAAATCTGTGAGCATGTTCTCATTTATATGGCATATCATCAGGAGGTTATAGTGCTTTTACTCAACGAAATATGGGCAATTTAAGGGTCTGTTATCATTTTTGAAATACATTTGAGTTGATTCCCTTTCCAGTCTTGGATACCTGCCACTTGCCCTGATGATAAGCAACCAACTGGTTCACCTTAAATGATGATGGTATACAGATTTTTGTCCCTTTCGGTTTCTTTGGGCTGGTAACTTGTCTGCTAATTTGAAATGATGTTGGCCAGAGATATAAGCAGCTTATAGATTTGTAGGACATGTCAATGGCCCAACTTATTTTAACTTTTTTTTATAACTTAATGAGCACAGAACAAGTGAGCAACAATACTGAAGACTTGTTGAACTAAATTCCTACATGTTTCTTTTGCTGATAAAGGGAATAAACTTAGTTTGATGCTGTTGTTAGGGATGATATTTGCCCTTTTGAAGCTGTTAATTGAGGCTGAGTATAGTGGTTAAAAGAAGATGGGAGCAGAAAATGGCATGGTTCTGATATGAGTGAAATCCCAACTTCTTATGTGGAATAGACATCGAGCAGAAGGGGGTTCTAGTGATAGTGTGATGAGCAGCTTCTATATAAATAAGCTTCAAGTGAAAAGAAAGGCATCTTCTTAAGAGAAGGAAGAGAGAGAGAGAGAGAGAGAGAGAGAGGGGGGGGGGGGTTCAGGGTGGAACAGCTCCCCAGTATAGGTTTTGTTTTCGTATATATATGAAGACCAAACACAACACCCACCCTGTACTGTCTCCATCCAAGATACAGTATACTTGGTTGTTAACAGGACAAGAAGCCTTACTCACTTTCATCACAGCATGGATACACTTACCAATTCCTTGATGACATAGGGTTTGATTTCAAAAGCTCTGTTCCCAGACCCTCAAAATTTTTACACTGTTTCAGTTATCTAAGCACTTTTAATGCTCCAAAGCTTCTTGTCTTCAAACCTTACCCAAATTAGACTCTAGTAAGTAGCAATGTCGTGTCTACATACCCTTCTAACCTTAAGCCAGCCACAAACTTCTGGGATATGAAATTTATCAAATCACTTAAAAATACTAGGAATCTGGATCGTAGGGATACATCATGGGAAAAGAATGTCATTTCTGAGCTTTATGTATTGAAGTTTCTCCTTAAGACGTTCAGTCTTCTTGCTTTGTTTCCCTTTTATCTAGTTCTTATTCTAGGGGAAAAAGTAAAGTGTTAATTGTAGTCAATTAAAGTATATGATTTTCCTTTTACTTTTTTGTTTTGAATCTATGACTTCAAATTTTTGACGCTGATGCTAATTTCTTACTACAATGAAATTTGGTCAGTGTAACAGGCTTTCATTGGAGACTAAACTGTTTCTTCTATTTAATTATGTATTTTTTTTTATGTTGAATTGTAACAGGGAAGTTACTGGGATGTTTCTTTGGAAAGTGCTCTGGTAGTATTCGTTCCATAACCAGACACCCTGAGCACTCTGTCATAGCATCATGTGGTAATTACTTGATTTATTTTTGTTCATTTATTAATCAAATTATGTCTTATCTAGCTATATTTTTTTTTATCATTAATAATTTTCTTTTAGACGTGAAAGAGGTGGGGTTAACTGTTTTATTTCATGTATATATAACTGCACTTTTAGCTAAAAGCGAAGGATGAGGTGCCTCCTCATTTCGGATCTAAGATGACCTTTGATTGCTGTTTGTAGAACTTCTCTTGTATTGATATTTTCCTTTCTGAATCAGGGTTGGACAGTTACGTGCGCTTTTGGGATATTAATTCTAGGCAGCTTCTTTCTGCGGTAAGTTCTTTGTTGCCAATTAAATGATTGTCTTTAGGAGTTTCTGTGACTAATTTCACACATCACAGATTTTCAACACTGTATGAAATTTCTAACTATTACTCCCAATGGGTTCATTAAATTATTAAATGTTCTTCGTATTCCAATCTTATTTCCCTGAATCTATGCATACAAGTTGATGTCTCCCTACAAAAATGCAAGATCTGTGATGTGGTGTGTTTTGGAGGGAAAATTGGGGAACTAAGCTCAAAGTACAAGTGTTGATGTTCTTGCTCATTTGATTTGTATTTACTTGCACAACGGCTGCTTTTTAGCTACTCAAGCAGTTTTGCGTTAGAGATGCTCTATTATTGAAGTTAAATTATGCTTTCTTCAGCTTGCGTAGCCTAATATATACAAGGATACAATGAAAATGTTGGTCATTTATGTGATTTCTGGGGAATAGTTGTGTAAAAACAAATTGGCTGGGGGCCCTCTGAAGCTGTAACTTGATTTGATTCTTCTGAAATGACTGTGCTAATATGCTGAAGAGGCTTTTTGTTTTAGACCAACTGTAACTTGAGCAGTTAAGAAAACCAATTTCTGTTTACTTTGTGCCTGTGTGGATTGTCTTAGTTTGTACTTATATAAGCAGAGATTAAAAAGTGATATTCTTATTGTGGTCAATTAAAATGCAACATCAGAATAGCATTGTCTTTCACTTGTACTGTAGTAGAGTGTAAAAAGTGGATTCATAAGTTGGTTGGTTGGATTGAGTTGTGACTGAAAAAGTATGACTATCTTATCATGGTGATCAAATGTTTCCTATTATAAACTGTAGTTCAGTTTTGGCATCAAAATTCTAATATAATTGCACCTTAAATGTTCAAATGGCTTCTTAATTTTTGCTGGTGATGAGTAAAGAAGACTAGTATATTTGATTATCAAGTTCATAAGTGGATTCATAAGCTGGTTCTTGTTCTTTGCATAATTTGCAACTCTTGCTGCCTCTTATGAAAATAATTACGTAGCAAAAATTACACAAGTGTCCTCCATCAGAATGTTTAGCTTTCAATAAAGTGTAAATATATCAGTTGCAATTATGACTGTGTCTAGTTATGGAGTTGTTTCTCTGCGCTATACTACACATCATGTCCTAGTAAATTTGGAAATGGAGAAAGTTCTTATCTAGCACCTTTACCAGGTTGATTGTATTGCATTGCAATTATTCTTTTTTAACTTCTATATTTGCCACATATCTGAAACATTGTTTTCCATTTGTAATGCTGGTGCAGGTGTTTTTAAAGCAGCATTTGACAAATGTGGTATTTGATTCGAATTTTTCCGATGAAGGTTAGTTAGTTCATTTCTTCAATTCCACCTTTTGATGCCTCTCAACATGGATTAGTATATATTATAGAAATTTTCATGAACTTGAGGAGAAACTCGTTACATGAAAGTGAGATGATTATTTTACATGTATTTAAGTGCTATTGTTTTTTTTGTTGCTGCCTTGATTTTTCTATGGGAGGATAAATTTCAACATCTAAATAAAGAAAATGTTATTCAAAAAAAAAAAAAAAAAATAAATAAATAAATAAAAATAAAAATAAATAAATAAATAAAGAAAATGTTACAAGGTTACTTTCTCTATTTTCCATATTTATTATTATGTCTTTCTTACCTGTTCTTCTATTCTTTGACCTTTAATTGTGCATGTGATATCATGAGATTTTCAATGCAACTTTGACACAGTATCCGCTTAAACCAGTTACAGTGCATTTCTTTCTCACTTTGCTATGAATCTTTGAACCGTTTTATAGTTGTCAGAGCCAGTGTTCTCACAAGAGTCATGAACCATTCTCAGTCTTAGTCCTAGTCCTAGTCCCAGTCCCAGTCCCAGTCCCAGTCCGAATTCCCTGGACCTGTTAGAGGAGAGATCTATTCTACTACTTCCTCCGTTCTGTTAATATTGCAACAAGGAGGAAATTACGCATCCCGAAACACCTTTTATATGCTAAATATCTATAATTGTGTTAGAGTAAAAATTATAAAAAGTTGATATTGTGAAAGTATTTTATGAGACGAATCCCACAAGATCCCACTTGATTATATTTTGCTTAACGTATAACTCATATTATATGGTCAAACAAGAGTGATGAATAGTGCAAAAAGTCCATTGTTGCAATATTAATAGAACGGAGAAAGTATATAGTTTTATTACAGAATTGTACATGTGTACAATTCTAGATACTGAGATATTGATATTGATTCACATAAGGATGCATAAATTAGTCCATTTCTTGCATTGCTATTGCCTCACTAAAAAATTCCTGTAATTCTATTTTCAATATTGGTAAGCCGATTAGTAATGAAGTGAAAGGATTATTTTATGCGCAATAGTGGTCTGTTTGATAGACAATAAGGAGGAAAAAGGCTTCTAAAGAAAAGCTCTTGGCAAAGTCTATGGTAAATTGGTAATACAATTTCAATTTTGTGTATCTCATAAATGTCATCTCTAGTCCATGACACATTTGAAGGTTTTGGTATGCATTGGGAAATTCAAGAAGAAAAACACAATTATTCCAGAGCAAAGTTGAAATACTGATAATCACATTATTTCTCTCACAAACTTGCATACTTCTTCATCTGTAAATGTAGTGTGTGTGTGTGAAAGAACTTAATCATGCAGCCCCTCATCCTTTTGCTTATCTGATGAAACAATTTGCTTTTCTCTTGATTATTAGGTATCCTTTTGAGTAATTAGTAGTTTGTATTTGTTGAAATAAACTAGTATTGATGGAATGATCAATATTTGGACAGAAGCAACAATTGCTACAGATTCACATATAGATGAGATTCAAGTTATTAGCAATGAGGAGCAATATCAAAATGAAGAAGATGCACTGCCAGTAAAGAGAAAAAAGGCTTCCAAAGAAAAAAGCGAGGCCAAGAAGAAAAAATCCAACAAAGTGAAGAAAGTTAAGGATGAGGTTCATGTTGAAGAGTAATATCATGGTCCCTGGAAAGATATATTCTGAGATATCATACTCTCCAGGTGCATCCTTTTTTGCTAGGTTACAAATATTAAGATGTAAGGGTTTTTGTTGTACCAGTAGTGATTTTTTTTTTTAAAGTTTTATCTATATATTATATATTTTTTTGGTTAAAGAAAGAACAACTAATGTAAAATGACTCCCTCCATTAACGAGTGATGATAATACATGTTCAATTGTTCATTAGTCCAATTCAGGTGCAATTTTGTAATTTGGAGTTTTCTAATTAATTAGGATGTCTAAGAGAGAAATAAAAACACCTAGAAGTATATATAAGCCAAACTAGATAAATAAATTTTTATCTTAAGAAAAAGATTTTAATGATCAGGTACATGAAATGATAACTGTTTTATTCTTTTTTATTTTTTTGGGCAAAAAACTGCTACTCTGTTTTATAATAATTGATACACCATAGTCCATACTATACATCAGAGCTAATAGCTAGACTCCAGGTTCACTATGACTTGTCCCTCGTTAAGAAATGATCATTTCTAATTGAGCATATTTTACAATAATTTTGCATTTTTCAATAATTAAATGTTCATTTTCAGGTAGTATGATGTTCATTTTTATATGTAAATGTTCATTTTTATGCATTATGAATTTATGATGTTCATTCTTCTAAAATAAATGTTCTTTTTTTTTTTTTTTTTTTTTAATTCATACAAATTTTTGTGTTTGTTTAGTTGTATAAAATGTTCGTTTTTATAATAAAGGATGTTCAATTAACATTAGCATTAACAACGTTAGACGTTAGAATTTTGTTCGTTATTAAAAAACATATTGTTGATTTATTTTATTGGTATTAAAACATATACTTTAGCAAATTGGAAGATATTTATTCAAGAGAATTTAACAAATCAAGGTTTTATTTGAAGTTTAAATAAATGTTGATGAATAAGCAACAACATAATATGTTCATTTTATTTGCAACTCAGTTATATAATATTGGATGTACAACTTTTTTTTTTTTTTTTTTTAGTTTTATAGTCTCTTTAGTTTACTTTTATATTATAAATGTTCATTTTTATATATTGAAATGTTCAATTACCAAGTTAATATATATTTTTTTTTTTCTTTTTTGCTTGCACAGGACTAGCCTACTATGGCTTGTCGCAAGTCCAGCTAAAAGTTTGCGACCATACGATGTTTAAGAAAATAGTATAGAGTATGTAGGAATAAGATTATTCAATGTTTACTACTGTTTGTGAAAGTCTTTCAGATTTTGCTTAGGTGGAAGTTTTATGAATATAGGTTTGATATACAAATACCATAGCTCCATGACTTCGAATGATAACATTATCCTGTTTGGTATTGTTTATTGTTTTTACTTTTCTGCTTTTAAAAAGGAAAACACTATAAGTAGGAAACAAGAAAAATGTGTTTTTTAATTTTTAGTTGTCAGTTTTCAAAAGTATTACTTCCTCCATTCTATCATTACTATCGCAACAATAGACTTTTTGCACTATTTACCACTCTTATTTGACCATATAATATAATTTATACATTATGCAAAATATAGTCATGTGAGATTTTATTGGATTCGTCTCATAAAATACTTTCACAGTATCAACATTTTACAATTTTTACACTTACACAATTTTAGATATTTAGCATATAAAATGTGCTTTGGAATGCGTAATTTCATCCATGTTATAATATTAATAGAACGTAGGAAGTATGATTTTAACAAGTTTGACTAATTTTTCATTCATTCTATGACATATTATATAATAATAATAAAAAATAATAAAAAAAAAAAATCAAAACTACAACGATTCCAAACTGTAGATACCTAAAAATGTCTTCCCAAAGTCAAATCCGATGATGAGCAACCTTATTGCCATTACTGTGTGAGTTGAGTATTTAATCTTTAGAGTGCTTAAATCCATATTCAATCCAAAACATTTCATAAACTAACCCAATTCTTAGCCCATTTCCCCAAACCATAACTTATCTAACTCTTTCCGTGACCACATTACAAAATCGAGCTAATCTGATTTTTTGGTTATATAATTTTGATCCAAATATTATTTGGTTGGATATGCCTTGAAATAAGCTTTCCAACGGTATATCATAAGTCCAATTCCGAATTAAAACGAAGAAAGTATGAGCAAACCACTAAACTCAGCGCAAAACATACACCCTTTCACTAAAACGACCATATCTTAAAAAATAATTTATTTTTACCTGATTCTAATTGAGTTGGAGAGTATACTTGATAAGCTTTCCAACGATATATTATATGCCTTATTCATGCCTTATCCGAGTTATGGATCAAAAGTTGTCAAAGTTTAAAAAATGCGTAAAAATTAGAATTTGCCGTGCCACGACAATTTCTGCCGTGACACTGCAAATGCCAGCGTGGCACGCAAAATTTGCCGTGACACGGTATTTTTCAAGTGTTTTCACCACGGCTTTTTTCACTTCTAGGGTTCCGTGCTTCACCCTACTCTTTTTCTCTATAAATACAAAGCCGATTTCTTCAGTTTCGGGCACCAACAATCACTCTCTTCTCTCTCTTTAGCCTAAACACTACCTTCCCTATTCTCTCACAATACTTCCCCTAAGCACTCTAAGGAGTCAATACTTGACCCAAAGTTCTATACTTAAATCAACACGTGAAAGGTAGAATTAACTAAGGGGTTGAACCAAATCAACTTTACTTTTTATTCAATTTAATTGTTTCAATTTGATTTATATTATTGAAGTTACTAATAATTTATTCATGATATAACAATTTAAAGAGGCGCGGAACGTGAGTAATTAATTTACTTTTTTTTTTTTTGAAACCACATTAATTTACTTAATTACTCTTATTTTTATTCTTGTTGCTAGCTAGTATCATGATTAGGGTTATTATTATGATTTGATTTGACTAACGTTATTATGGTTAAATCCTTCCAATGTTGATGTTTATTCTTCTTATTATTGATCGTCATATTGCATATTTAAAGGGAATATGTAATTGAACATATCGCATAATAAAATAATTTGGACGACCGGTTTAGGCTCCTTTTTAATCTTGTTGTTTAATCAAATGATCACTAATAATTAGAATTATATGTGCATTAATATTCAACCAATTTAGCCTAATATTAGTTTGGAGTAAATTGAATCTTTGTTTATATGCCTTTGAGATCGTAGGAAATACTTTTCCCAATAAGAATCGAGTAGAGGTCAATACGGGGAATGTGACTCCATGACTCACTTCATACCATCATCCCAAATCCTCCTTTAATTTTGTGGTTCCGAACCATATGAAGTTAGTAATCTCATGGATTATGAATGGGATGTTACCTTTACGGGTCAATCATTGTTGCCTATTATTGTCCCTTATCATGGTTGCCTTTTAAATGATATGTGAACGGTTTACATGTTTCTTAAAAACTTGTTGGTGGCTCCTTACATTTCTGTCCCTAATCGTTGTCCGTCATCGTATATGTCAATTTCCATTTCTTGTGAGTGCCAAGAATATTCACAACATGCTTACGTAGGCGCGCTTCGAATGACGCCTACACAAACGAATCCTATAAACATTTTTTTTTGTTTATTCGCTATAAACGGACGTTTGCTGGATAAATGTTATTGCATATTGTCTCATGATGTAAATAGTACCCTAAATGTTTATCTTTGTTACAAACTTGAATTTTCTTCTTTTATCCTTTTCACCCTCACCCCCCTTGGAAATTTATTATATACACCCGGTGCACGTGCACCTAACTAACCAATACAAGGTAAGTTTTTGCTTCACTTGGTGATTAAATTAAAAACAATCATCAAATTTAGAACAAAATACTCATGTATGACTGAGTGCACCGTGCAGTCAGGTGTATATAACAATCTCTCATTATTTCCATTCTTTGTTCACAATTTTGTAGATCAATAAACTCATTCTAATATTTCTTCTTCACATATTAATTCTTGACAAAGATATTTTCATGGGTCAATTAACCGTATTGGTATAAAATTAGCAATTGACGAAAACGAACTATTGGTATAAAAGATAGCGAGCGACGACGTTTACCCTTTTTTCTAACCAGAATAATAAGCAAAATTGTACACATGATTTATTCTTATTCTTGTAACTTTATTCTATGATTTTTTTTTTTTTTTTTTTTTTTTTTTGTAAATTTCTTGCTTCAAGTATTCATTGAATATTTTTTTAACAATATTATAAGCGAAAAAAAGCCAAAGAATAAAAAAAAAAGGAAAAAGGGAAGGAAATATAAGAATAGAGGAATAATTAAGATTATGCATAGAAATTAATCGAGAAATTCAAGATTAAGCTTTTATTACAAGTATTCCAGATTACATTGAGCTTTCAATTTTTTACAATATTCAACATTATATAAATAATTTTCTCCAACTTCTTAATTATTAAACTAACACGCCAGTTTCAACTTTTGAGGCATTAAATTATTTTTTGAGATTTTTGTTTAATTTTACAAATTATTTTGTTTTAATTTGCCAATAATTTTAGGTGCTTGGATGTGGAGGAGAGAATTATTTATCGTTAATAATGAGTATTAACAACAATGATTTTTTTTCAAAAATTAAAACTAAACTAATAATTAAGCACTTACTTGGGAAAGATAAATGTCGCATCTTGTTCATTTTAATACCAATATGTCATTGTTTGTTAACTTTTATATCAATTTGTCGCCGGTGCTAATTTTTATACCAATATATCACCAAGGTGCTAACTTTTATACCAATATGGTCAATTGACCGATTTTCATGAAACTCTGAATTTTTTTCACCCCTCTTAAGGGCCTTGTTTGGCAAAGCTAGCGGTAGTGGGTAGCTTTTAGCGTTCGAGTACTGTAGCAAGTAGTTGTTAAGGTAGCGACTAAGCTAATAATTGTCAATAGTAGTGGGTAAATGTAAGTTGTAGTGTGTTTGGCAAAAATAGCAGTTGCATTACTAAAATATAATAATAATAATAATTTAAATTGTTATAAAAAAATTAACCAAAACTTAACAAACGCTACCTACTACTCTTAAACACTATTATTTTTAACGTATGAGAAAAGCTATATAAATGATACCTTTATCGCTACTCACACCACTACCTTGGCAACCACTCATCTTTTTTCCTAGTAGTGTTTTGACTAGTTAAAACGCTAACCGCTACCTCAAACGCTATGACCAAGAAGGGCTTTTTAGGCTCTGTTTAATTCGCCTTAAAAAAATAATATTCAATTAAATTAGTTTCAGTTCAGTAAAATTAATTTTTATGTAGCTAGTAATTTTTTTATGCAGTAATGTTTATGCAATAATTTTTTTTTATTTGTAAAATGTAAAGTTTGTTGAGAGAATTAGAGAAGAGTGACAAGCTCAAGTCGTATTCACCAAATCAAAAATAAAACCTAAATCCACTAACTACGTAGATAGGGAAGAATGGTCGAACCACAGGGAAACAAGTCAATTTATTCCTAATTAATTAAAAGCAATCTAAATTATCAAGTAACCAAATTATTATTAAAAGGGTAATTAAACTACTAAAAGTAAGAGTAGGAAAGAATAAAAGTAAGAGGTAAATCAATGAAAGAAAAGCCTAGGGCATAGGTTCAGCAATAAACAATATTCCAGGGTAAATCATAATAAGCAATCATCAATGCATCAATTAATCAGATTATAAAGGGCTTTCGCTACGTATTACAATCACAGAGTTAATTTACCGGTATTAAATCTCATCTCTTGAATCTCGACTTAACCATTTATAAATTAGTCCGCCTATTGAAACTAATCCTAAACATCAATTCTCATATCTCGAATCTCGAATCAATATTGCTAAACTCATACAATTAAATCTGGCCAAACCTAATTGCATAACATTAAATCAATCAATAGGAAAATAATTAAGCATTGACAATCGACAATCACAAATTATCCCTTCATATTATTTATTGGATCCCCATAAACCTTAGACTTAAAACTACTCACGCATAATTAAATCTAAACTAATCAAAGCAATAAAACAAAACATGATGAAAGAATTAAAGAAAATAACTGAAATTAATAGAGAAGAAATCGTTACCAAAAGTAATCTGAATTAAGGAGTTGAATTAAGAACAAAGTTGGGAGAATTCTAGAGAGGGAAAATATTCTAAGTAGAGAGAGAAAGTCTAAAAGAGAAGGTCAATAAAAATTACGTACTAAAATCGTACTTAAACATCTCTAAAACAAATCCTAATTAAAAACTAAGAACTCGGCAATCAGGTGCCTCCAAAAACACGCGCCCGATCGAGCCCGCCTTTTTCTTCAAGCTTCTCCTGGGCAGCCGCGCCCGATCGAGCTAATGCTCACCCGATCGGGCCTCGATCGGGCGTGCCTTTGCTGATGCCTTCTTCTGCGCGCCCGCCCAATCGGGCGCAAGCTTGCCTGATCGGGCCCGGTCTCTTCCTCGAGTCTTGGACTTCAATTGGGCTTGATTCTTCGGCCCAATCCGAATTTCCTCTTCGGGTCTTGAATACTTGGTCCAAATGCCCCAGTATCACACACCGAGCCCTTAATTCCAGCTCTAACCAGGCCTGGGCTTCAAAGATGGTCGTGTCCTCCTAATGTCCGTAGTTGCTCCATGAAAAACCCGAAAAATGCTCCAAATGTGCAATTTCCTACAAAACTCAAGCAAAACTACAAAAACACTAGAAAACACCAATTAGTAATAAAAGTGGCTCTTAAGAGCCAAAAACACTACTAATTATGATCAAGGGACGAGGGTAAAACACTATATAAATTGGACACATCAAACTCCCCCAAGCCAAACCTTTGCTTGCCCCTAAGCAAAGAGCTCATCAATGAACATATAAAACACGCTTCATCCCAAGTAAACAAAACCAAGCACAAACGATTTAAGGCAAATCTAATGAACATGCTTCAATGTCAATCAATCTCATTCATCTAATCATTCTTCCTCCCCAACAATTGTCAAGTAGAGCAAACCACATGAGCATATAGAATTCAAGACTAGTGCTCACATACTCAACTCTCATTTATGTGGCGAGTAAAAAATGTACTTGATTATTGCTCTCCAACCAACCCCTTTAATGTGAACAATGCCCTCCCAACTCACACTCTCGTGTGTTTAAAAAGATGCACACTCAACCTACTAGTCGACTCGAAAAATGTCAAATCATAACTTGCATTGATAAAAACACTTTCACATTCATACAACTCTTATGCACAAAGGTCGGAAGGTCTTTAAAGCTTGTAATGTAAGGCTAGGGTAAAGGGTAGGATAAATTTAGGAAAATGTGAGAGTAAAGCTATGCTTAAGGGAGCCATATCATAATAAAACCCAAGGTCAAAATCAAGTAATGACCAAAACATCTCCAATCACAACTTAACTCCACAAAATTCACCAAGCAACCCCATACATAACAACAATCCCAACACTTACACATTCACTCACAAAGTATGATAATAGGAAATAGAGTGAATTAAAACAAACTTTGAACTCATTCTTTTTTCTTTTCTTTCTTTTTTTTTTTTCAAACTTGAACTTTTTTTTTCTTTTTTTTTTCTTGAGAAACCTTCACATAGAACATTTGAACATTTGAAATAATTTTTTTCTTTTTATCTCACATTGGAAATTTTCAACTTTGAAACACAAACCATCAACACTTTTCCAATCATTCAATCAAAAGAACAATCACTCTTCTTTTATTCCTACATTGTGCAAATAGAGTGCACACCACAACTCCTTCACCTCACCAACTAATAGCTCCCCCAAGCCAAGCTTGGGACTAGTAACCAATGGGGCTCATATAGGCTTGTAATGTGGCTAAATAATCAATAAAAAGGGCACAAGCAACAACATGGGTAGCAAGAAGGGAACAAATGTATCTAATATCGTCAGAAAGCTACCTAAGAGAACAAATGCCTTCGTCCTCCTCAATGTGCATAATATTGAGCCATACAAACATTACTAATAGTTGCAAACCAATACTCAAATTCCTTGACATACCAGAAACTATCACACAATTCCTAACCAAATCAACTAGTCAAGCACTATATTCACAAATAGTTGGCAAAATTGACGCATGTTTAGGCATCCAAACAATTAAACTTCAAATCATGATCAACAAATTCACAAAACTCATTATCATATACCAAGAATCAAAACAATATTTTTCAAGTATGGGACAAAGGGAAGCATGATTTACAATTCATTGGAACGTATTTTTTTTTTTTTTTTGAATTTTTATATTTTTCAATTTTTTTTGTATTTTTTTCATGTAGGAAAGCAATAAAAACTACACTAGAAAGCAATAAAATCTATACTAGAAAGAGATAAATAGAGAAAAGAGAGAAAGAGTTACCATATGTACAAGATATCTCCCCCAAGCCAAATCAAGCAATGCCCTCATTGACTTGGGGGTGTGGCTTGGAGAAGCTACTCCTAATCATCATCCTCATCCATCCTCTGATAGCCTCCTCCATAGCTCGAGCCGGCACCACCCTGGCTCGTACCGGCACTACCATAGCCCGAACCACCTGCAAAGTAGTTAGGGTCTACATTTCCCTTCATCCCCCTAAAAGGAGCATCGGTCCCATAACCATGGACTGAAGAGTAGTTCACATAAGTACCATAGGCTCCGGGGGTCGAATACCCTCCTTGGGGGTATTGGAACCAATCGGGAACTAATGCCTCGGGGGGAATAGCCCCTCGGCGTGCATAATCGTCATACATGGGGTATAAACCCCTCCCGAGGTTCCTCTCTACTTGGCCAACCCTCCTATCTAGGGTGCCTAGCCTAGAGTCTAGGTTTTGTACCATGCCCTCCACTCTCCCTTGCCCTCTCTAAATTCGGTCAAGTTGGCTCCGAAAAGCCAAAAAGTCATAAGGGGCATGGGGGTCTATGTTGTAATCAACGGAGGAGGTGGGTATGCCATATGTGTAGGGTTGAGGTGGTGGTTGGTATTGGGGTGGTGGTTGGTATTGGGGTGAATGGTGAGGCTCTTGAACCTCGCCTTGACCGTCTAACTCAAAGGTGTAAGAAGGCTTCCCCTTCTCAAATTTGGTCAAGGCGGGGTTGGGTAGCTTAAAAGCTTGATCTCTTCTACCCGACTCCCGGTGGACTATCCACCATGTCTCACCTCCCATAGGTTGCACCCAGTTAAGGCCTCCTAAGTAGGCTAGGTCCATGAGGGTAGAACCCTCCACTTTCCTATGGCCGGTCGGGGTCCATCCTAGGTGTTTTACTGCTATATGGGTTACCAACCCTCCAAAATAGATAGGCGCCCTAGACCTACCCCCCTCGGCCGCATTGGCCGCCCTCTGAAATGACACCCCAGATGCTGACACATGTCATATATGCAGATATGACACCTGAGAAATGGCGGCCTTCAAAGCCCAAATCTAGAGGTAGCCGAAAAAGGGCGCTGCCCTAACTCCTAGGTCATCAAACCCTAGGAAATGGCACACCTTTCTAGGACCCTATAAATAGGGAGATTCCCTAATTATTGGGGCAGCTTGAACTTTAACGTCTTAATCATAAGGACATTTATTGCTCTCAAAACAGAGAACACCTGATCTCGGAATCCGAGAAGATATTTACTTTCCGCACGTTTTACTCTGAATCCGTACTAACTTAATCTTCGGAGGCGGACCTCCTACCATTCGGAGCTCCGTTCATTTTGCAGGTACAGGCGCCCTTGTCGGATCCAGTCTTCGAGCCGTAACTCTCCCAAGGGACATAAAAGCACCCAAAACAACTTAATTGGAAGGTATGATTTTTTTTCCTTTGCAAAATTCATTTTAAATGTATTATTTTATATTATTTTAATTGTGGTAATAGGGTTCTATTCACTTCACCTTATTTTTGCTGAAATTAAATTAATTTTATTGAACTGAAATTATTTCTGTTGAACTTAATGTATTTTTATTGAACTAAAATTATTTTTATTGAATTGAAGTTATTCTTGTTGAACGGACGAACTTCTACATTTCTCGTGTAGATTATTAACATCTAACTTGCAAAAGTAAAGAAAAATAACGTAAAAGGGTCAAAAATAGTCTAATTTTTGAAGAGAACCCTTGAAGAGAGAAGAATTCAATTTATGGTCTATAGTGCCACAACAGATTATGATTTAAGCCGGTTGTGACATTGTCTATATGATAAATGGAGGGACTTCCCTTATAAATCTTCATAACATTATACTGTAGAATGGAAAAATTATCAGGCGAACCTAATCTATCATGATCTATGCTTTTATCCAATTTTTTCTATCTAACCTAATAAATCTTAACCCAATCACCGAAATGCAGATATCATGTCTCTTATGTAAATTTCCACACCCTTTAGCTGTATTAATTGTAACTTGCATTGATTTCTTTATTTGTCCTTATTGCAAGTTTTTAGTTTTGAAATTTTAACTTGATACTATATACAAGAAAAAAAAAATTGGAAGTTTTAACATACTTTAGATTTGATTTCATGTTTAAGTAGCCCAAATACAATACATAGCTTTAAATTTTTCTATATTCAGTTTTTATAATAGCCTTATTAATTAAATTATTTTTTAATGGCTAAATGTGAAGAGTATATATATTTTTTTTCATTTTGTATTTTTTAGAAATACTAATAGATATAAAGCTAAAAGCTAAGAAAATTTGAATTTGGCGAAGTATTAATTAATTTCAACTTATCAATTCAAATTTAAAGGTTTTACTCTAGAATTTTCAATGTATAGATAGTTATAATGTCTATGTTTTAATTTTTTCAAAGGAGATTATCACTTATAATTTGGTAAAGATTATCTTGTATTTATACTACTTTTTCCTTCTTTTTTTTAAAACCCATGTTTTATCACAAATGGAAAAATCATTTGGGATGGAGGGAGTACTAAAAAAAAATACTTCTCCAAAATATCCTAATTCATAACTTTTGTTGGATCAATGGTATGGCCTTATGGCGTGGCTAGCTACCATCAACAACACTTTTTGATCTATTATTGGTTTTGTTTTTGGAAATTTTGTGAAGAACTACCAATTAAAGTGTGTATTTTGAAAATAACTACCTATTAAAAAAAAATTTAAAAGAACTACCACAAAATTGTAAAAAGTTTAAGTAGCACTACCACTCTTATAATTCCAACTAGAATATTCGGCATATAGGTTCCATTTTTTACCTTTACCTCATAAAATAATCATCTAAATTGACTAAATTACCCTTTATAAAGGTTAAAAGTAGTAAAAAGTGAGACCCACATATCGGAGATTCTAGCTAAAATTGTTAGAGTGGTAGTGTTATTTAAACTTTCTACAACTTTGTGGTACTTCTTTTAAAAAAGAATTTAATAGGTAGTGGTTTTCAAAACACGTGCTTTAATTGGTATTTGTTGACAAAATTTCCTTTGTTTTTCCTATATTATTTGCCCTTACATCAAAGCTAAGAAATTTTTTCTTTATTTTTGCAATATACATCCTACATGGACACCTATTTGGAAATTAGTTTCAAGTTAGCTAGTACTATTTATTCAAAGACTTTATTTTTCATTTTAACACAAAATTAACAGATCAATCGGGATAAAAATTTATTTAAGTCATTTCGAGTTTTCAAAATTGTCCCAATGAGTCAGTAAAGTCAATCAAATTGCGCTAAAATGAAGTATTCATACATTGTCCATTTCAAAGCATAATCGTTTCATGTATCAGAGTGCATACACATCACACACACGCACACGCACACTCACACATACGCACACAAGTATGAACATCAAGCCATAGGGTCCAACTTCCTAATACCTTAACCCAAAAACCCGATGCAAGGCTAAGGTCTCAGAACCTTTTCATGTCAAAATCAAGCTCATATTGTTCTATCCCTAGAGAAAAGCTAGAAACTCCATTGTATTGAAGTGCTCACCAAAATTAGGGGCTAACTTACACTCGTCCATAGAATTCAAGTTCAAGGTCAAACATCCTCCCTGGCAAAGCTAAGTACAAAAATAGACGTTAGTGTGGGGCCCACAATAATTTCCGTCACCGGAGCTAGGTTGTGGTGGTAAAATCTATCTTTAATTTTTTTTAGGTGGTAAAATAAAATTTTTGATTGTGAAGGTGGTAAAAGCAATTTTTGTGTTTTTGTGAGGTGATAAAAGCCAAAATTTCCTAAAATTTTTTATATCATAAAATACTAAATTTTTTTACCAATTTAATAACATATTTTTTTTGATAAAACTTGTTTTTATATGCTCTAAAACTCTATTGTCCAAGTGTAATCGTACATACCTTGTAGTCTCATGACTTGAGATTTACATAGTACACCAGGATGTACCTGCTAAAGATAATAATATTATTTGATTTTTAATAAAAAGAAAATCAAAAAAATTCCCTCCTTAATATAAGGGATTTGTTAGTTATTTTGTATATTACTAATTTTCAAATTTAGATTGATATGTTTGGAGATATATAATTTCAAAATACAGAGAGAATTTTTAGAGAGATTAATTTTTTTGCAAATAATTAATGGCATCATAGTATGAATTTAAACATGATTTCAATTGTAACTCTGTCGATAAAAGATGTGGGAATGAAGATTTTGATGAGAATTATGATGAATTTGAGGATTTCTTAATCAAATGAGAAGGAACCTTTTAGATTATTTTTAGTACTTCCTCCGTTCTTTTATTATCACATTATATAGGTAGGGCACAAAATTTTTGGAAGTGGAAAAAAAGAAGAGAGAGCGAGGGGTAGAAGTACTAAAGTAACCATGTGATGTAAGCATAAACAAAAAATAAAGTGTTTTTTTTTTTAAACAAAAATAAAATGTTTAATGTAAGGGTAAATTGGGTATTGTGTGAACAAAGTCTGTTTCCTTAAATGGATATTATGCAATATTTGTGAAACTTCCTTAAAAGGCAAGTGGTGCAATAATAAAAAAACGGAGGAAGTATTTATAGTTCATAATTACAGTTATGATGTTGATGATTTCTTAAATTATTAAATTTAATAATTTGTGGGTTTCATAATTAAAGGACATAATTTTTTTACATTAAATTTCATAGTTTATGGATTTCGTAATTGTAGGTGTCATTTGAAGCGCGCTTACTTAAGCATGTGTAAATATGCTTGGCAATCATAGGAAGTGGGAATTGACATCATACGATTTGGGACAAGAAAAGTAGGGAGCTGCCAACAAGTTTTTAAGGAACTTGTAAACCATTCACGGATTATTAAAAGGCAACCACACAAATAAGGGACAACGATAAACAACAATGATTGACCTGTGAGATTACTAACTCCATATGGTTCAAAACCATGAACGGTGTATCTGGGACGATGGTACTTACTGAGTCATGGAGTTTCATTCGCTCATATTGGCCTCTACTTGATTCTTATAGTAAAAAGTATTTCTCGCGATTTCAAAAGCATAAAACAAAGTTTTCATTTGCTCCAAACTAAATTAGGCTAAATTAATTTAGTATTAATGAATATATGATTCTAAAATATCCGTTATCACTTCGATTAAAATACAAGATTAAAAAGGAACCTAACCCCGCAAGATTAAAAAGGAACCTAACCCCGCCGTCCAAATTATCTTATTAGTCGTGTATTTCAATTACATATTCCCTTTAAACATGCAATATGGTGATCAATAAAAAATAGAATAAGCAATAATATTGGAAGTAATTTAACCATAACATCATTAGTCAAATTATCAAAATCATAATAATAAACTTTAACATGACACAAGCAATAATAATAACAATAAGCAATTAAATTAATTAATTAATTACTCACATCAGGCGAGCTCATTTAAACTGCTACATCATCATGAATTAATTGTTAGTAACTTTAATAAAAATATAAATAGAATATCAATTTAAATTAAAGTAGAGTTTATTTGATCTAAACCCTTAATTGGTATAACTACGGAACTTTGGGTATTGTATGGACTCTGAAGAGTGCTTAAGGGATGAATATTGTAAGTAGGATGGTTGAATAATATGTATAATGTGAGAAGGGAATGAAGATAGAATATTTGTTGTTGCCATGAAACCCTAGAAAAATGATGGTGTGACAAAACCCTGGAAATGATGTGTTGCTAATGAAAAGGGTACCACAACACGATGATAGATGTCGTGGCACAATACAAAATGTCGTGTTGCAGTACTGGTACCGTGACACAGTGCCAAATTCCATCATTTCAGGAAAAGACAATGCGTTAAGAAAAGAATCTGGAAATTTTTGTGTCGTGGCACGTCAATTAGTACCGTGGCACGGTGTAGTCATCTACTTAGGCCCCGCCCCTATCCCGACCAGAAATGCGTGACAATAAAAAAAATCATCTATGTGTTAAATAAATGTGAAGAATGCTTATGGATCACTGATTAAGGCTTCAACACATAAAACAACTTGCTTGACCCAATACGAAATGAGCCGAAGCTTGCTAAAACTAAGCCCATCAGTAATTAGGCCTCATGTCGAGATTGAACCTAATTTTGACGGATTTTGTAATACTCTGTAGTTTTATGTATTTTATAAATTATTTTATTATCATAAAATATATTTTTCAAGGCTCAATTATTTTAATTAAATACTTTAAAGGTTTAAAGTATTCTAGTTATAAAGTTTTATAAAATTAAAATATATTTGTTGGCTAAATGTTTATTAATTATTTGGACTCATTTAAATATTCGTATGTAAACAATCCGTAAATACTCCTATTGAACCTAGCCTATGCTATTTAACTAAGCCCAATTCATTGAGATTTGAACCCTTGTGGGCTAAATATTCCATAAATATAGCCCACTTATTTATTAGACCCAACCCTACTCTACTCTTTACTCTATAAATACCTTTCAAAATCCCCCACAAAGAGACTCAAAAATCAAATATTTGAGTATTATTTTCTTTCTTTTCTATATTTTTATTTTCTTCTTTTAGTTTTTCTTCTTTTCTTTTATCCTTATTCTTATATTATTTTTCTTTCTTTGATTCTCCTTGGTTTTATGCGTGAGTTCACGCATGGGAAAAAGGGACCTCCCCTTTTGCTACTGTTTTTGTACTGTGACACCACCACCGGCCACCTGTCGGCCAACTACCTTCGATCGGCGACTAGTCGTCCATCGACTACGATGGTTGTAGACACCTTAAAATGTCTACCCAAAACCAAACCTGATGATGAACAACCTTTCACCGCCATCATGGGCCAGGTTGAGTATTTAATCTTGGAGCGATTAAATTCATGTTCAAATTCAATACATTTCATAAACCAATCCAATTCATAGCCCATTTCTCCAAACCATTACTTAATTTTTCACTTTTCGTGTCCACTCACAAAACCGAGAGAAACAGATTTTATGGCCCTATAATTTTGATCCAAAAATTATTTTGTTTGATAGGCCTTAAAATAAGATTTCCCCGATATACCATAAGCCCAATTCCGATTTAAAACGAAGAAGATATGAGCAAAACACTAAACTCGGCTCAAAACCCACACCCTTTCACTAAAACGGCCATATCTTAAAATCTTCAAAAGGTTTTGACTTGATTCCAATTGGGTTGGAAAGTAGACTTCATAATATTCTAATGATATATTATATTCCTTATTTCGAGTTACAGATCAAAAGTTATCATAGTTTTAAAAACGCGTAAAACCTGGAATTACCGCGCAACAGCTAAAATTCCGCGTCACGACATAAGCTGATGTGTCACGGTGCCTTGTATTGTGATACGGTATTCTGCACTGTATCGCGGTACACATACTGTGACACGGTGCTTTCACGTGTGTTCTCCGTGTTTTTTTCTCATGCGCTTATGAATCTGAGTGCATTTTTAGACAAATTATACACTGCCACACGGTGTGCTTCACCGTGCCACGTTGGGCAGTACCGTGTCACGGTTTCCAACACCGTCTCATGATGCCCAATTAGGGTCTGCGACTCTTATTTCTTCTAGGGTTCCGTGCATCCTTGATAGGCCGTCGTCGAGCCTACCAAAGATAAAAACCTAACTTGGTCTCTTTGATGGGTAGGAAGGGCAAGTAAGGGTCGATCCCACAAGGACTAAGGGGAGCACTAACAAGTATCGATTTGTGATAAGCTAAGTCAAGTCTTTTTGGGTTTTGATTTATAAAGAAAAACTACAAACAATAATAAAAAGGATCTTGGGAAGGTATCTACCAATTAAGTCATTCACAAACTACAATTTAACATACAAAACATAGAAATTTGGGGATAAATTAGGAGAAGTCATCTAAGGCACCCAACTACTCTCTCAAGCTAGAGGGATTACTTGAGTCATGAATACAACCTACTCTCGTGGTTACAAAGCATAAAAAAAGTGTTAAAGCATAATCACGATGACATAAACATTCCCTTGACTGGAAATTCCAATTCTCATGGCATTTCAAGTCAATTAAGCATAAGGGAGCTAACTCAAGTTCATCTCTCGATCCTTCGTTGAGAAAGCTTAGATAAATAGTTCTAGAAATGGCCATTTACAAGAACTAACAATGAAACCACTTAAACTCAACTAATTAACATCCCACATTAGCTAAATCAACACATGAAAACAAGTATTTGTGAATTCATCAACGGTTTCAACCATCCCAAGTAAAAGAACTACTCACAAATCATAATAAATTGCAAAACTAAATGAATAATTAACAACTAAGAACATGAAATCAAACACTAATTTAACACAAACAAGTTATAAAACAAGAAAAGATACAAAAATAAGCAATTAAAGCAATAAAATAAGAGAGAGAGTAAGAAATTTTCATTGATAATGCAACAAATAATCAAATCTTCAAGTCTCCTTCCTTCAATTCTTCATATTCCAAGCTTTCAACAAGTTTTTCCCACTTTCTCTCTCTAGAAATTGAGAGTTTCACTCTCTAAAAACCTAACCTAAGCTAAAACGATCCCCCTTTACAAATGAAGCCAAAGGGGTATTATATAACCCCCAAGTAAAAGGACGGAGAACACGAGAAAACGACCCGTCTACAGGTCGGCACGGACGTGCAGACCTGTTAAAATACGACCAGTAGCTACTGCATGACCTTGCACGGATGTGCTTCATTTGGCACGGACGTGCAGTGACTTGCACGGACGTGCCACTTATTGGCACGGACGTGCATCCCTTTTCTGGCGAAACAGCTTATTTTCGGAAGGTCATAACTTCTTCGTTACTCATCGGAATAAGTCATGTGACCATTCGTTGGAAAGCTCTTGAGATGAAATTTATTCTCCAATTTGAATCATTTTAAAATACTGAGTGGAACAAAAGTTATGGTCAGTTGAAGTTGACCTTAGTGCAAAAATCCTTCCAAAACTTTCCAAAAGCTTTTCATTTCTCTTTAAGGCACTCATCCTTCTTCCTTAATTGATCTATCAAATAATCTTTCCCTTCTCCTTGTTCACTCATGCTTAATCATGTCCATATATAGTGCTAAAAATAGCTACATTACATCAAAAACACAAACAACCCGTGAAGCATGGATGGTACAAAATTTGTATAAAAATAGGATAAATAATGAACTTTGATGTCGAATAATCACGAAAACAAGGTTCAAAAGTACCCTAAAATCATACCAAATAACAAGTTATCAAATACCCCCAAGCTAAGCTTTTGCTAGTCCTCGAGCAAAACAAACATGTCAAATCAAGGAGATAACTTGCTAATGATCAAACCAAGGAGAGGTAATAAAGAGGAAACACAAAAACACAAATCCGCATGGTAACAACCATAAACACTTTTAGCACAAGTGAAAAACAATTTAAACCCCTAAGTCGCCTAAGAGGACGAGTTTTTATCTCGTGAGGGTTTCCATTGAGCTTAACCCACAACTCACACAAACCACAACACATCATCAAAAAATATGCATACAATTTCAATTTTTTCGCCCAAGTCAACTCATCAGGATATGAGGCACAATCAAGACAAGTGAGCAACTTTCAAGAATTACCAATCATACAAATGTACACATGAGTTGGAGGTAAAGAGGACAACTAAGCAAGGTTGCACTAGGATATTTCTTTAGACCTTTTACTAGTTCATTAGAGCACATCTAGATATTCCAAAGTTGCAACAAGCCCTCTTTCGGTTATAAAATCTCAAAATGCAAGTCCACCTCCCAAAATGCACTCCCAAGCCCGTTTAACTACACTCTAACCCGGGAATTTACACAAGAACCATCAAAATATACAATGTGTGGGAGGCGTCCACAAGTTGACCTCTAAATAAGAAAAAGTGAAAATTTTGAGATTTTGAAGGAGTTTTTTATCTCCTTTTTTTTTCTATATTTTTTTTCTTTTGATTTCTCTTTTTTTTTTTTAACATTCATTGCCCTCGCCTCTTTTAACTATGAGAGGCTCTTTCTTTTATTCGATACATGTGGCTTATTATGCCACTTATTACACAAGATAGAAATAGAACCAATTCTCTAATAGAGTTTCATTTTGGGGAGGAGGGGAGGAACATCAGGGGCACAAGGGATCGCTATTCGATTCAAACATATCCTACTTTGGGCAAATTTGACAATATTCTATGCTAGACGTGCAATTGAGCATTCATCGGTTTTCATTTCATATAATCTAATGCAATCAAGATTAATAAGCCTCTAAATGACCCCCAACTCTTGCACACACCCTTGTAAAAGAACTTTTACTCATCACTCAAGAGTCAAGCAAGAAAAACATATAAAAATCCTCATTTGAGTCTCATCCAAGGGCATTTTTCAATTTTTTTATTTTTTCAATTTTTTATAAGTTATAATAAAGAAAGGGAAAAAAATAAAAAATAAAAAGCATGAATATCCAACTGTACAACTATGAATAAATTTAAGCATCAAACTAACAATCAATCCCTCTTCATGAAAGCGTGAAACTACCCCCCCCCCCAAGCTTAGACGAAGCATTGTCCTCAATGCTTTGAAGAGATAATCGGGGGAGGGAGGGAAGGGAACACAATCAATCTCAACAAGTAAATCTAATCCAACATCCATAACTACAATGAAAAACCACAACATATACAATTAAATCTAGCCCCAAGCCAAACTCTCTAACAAGTAACCAATGAATGGCAAAAATAATTAAAATCAATAGCTTGAGAAGGGATGAAGAGAGAAAGAGATATTACACAATTTGATGTAAATTTCTTCATAAATTTTTTAAAACTTGGTAGAGTATGTTGTGTCTTTCCAATGTAGCAAAAACTTCAAAATTCTTGTGAATTTGAGACTATGAGATGTAATTTGGAGTGGAGAGATCATAGTGAGTACCTAATTGAGAATCATTTCATAAAGCTCGTTAGTTCAAATCATCATACAATTAAAATCCATGCACATCATTATTCAAAAATAAACAAATAAAAAAAAGGGAAGAAAATTTTCCTTTCTTTTCGGTCTTTGGCTAGACCTTAGCTAGTAAGTAATTTGACAAACTCCTAAGGAGCGTATCATATGCACTTGAACACATTTCATAAATTAAAACCAAAAAAATAAGAAGAAAATTTAATAATAAGAAGAAAAGGATATACATTAATTTACAAAGCTTCCTAAAATAAAAATGAAAAGATCTAAAAAAAGGTCCTAGATTGAAAAGAAGAAGGAAAAATAAAAGTATAACTATCAACAAAACACTTTGGAGATTCATTTGGTAAATCAAAAACTATATTTACATCAAATTCACCAAATTGAGCATCATTGGTTGGAAAATGGTCATGCAAGTCATAGAATGAAGTACAAAGAGGCTCATGTAGTGAAGTGAACTTGGGAAGAGGAGGGGGGCAAAGGTTTGGAAATGAGACAATAATATCAAGAGTTTTTGAGAAAGGGATATGAGGCTCAAAAAATGAATGTTCAATTGGTAAAGACTCAACAAATACCTCACTCTCAACTCTATGGTCCTCAAAAGAGGGATTTTCCTCCACTTCATACCTTTTATCCTTACTTTCCCAAAATTCATCATGAATATCTAGGCTACTCTTTCCAAATTGATAGTTATCCTCAACATCTCTTGAATAATCATCAGTATAATCAAATTGAAGAATACCATCAACATTACATTTGGACTTTAGTAGACCTATATCATTAGTGGAATTCAACAAACAATCATCAACTTTGTCATCATTCATAATTAATGGTACATTAGTCTCATTATGCAAATTGATGATATTTGGAAAAATAGGGTCATCAACCAAAGGTTTTTCAAGAAGAGGCTTCTCAAAATTTACATTTTCATTCTTTTTAACCCTAGAAGCTTCACTATAATGATTCATGGATGCACAAGTGTTGTTTATGTCCATTAGATTCCTAATCTCTTCACAACCCTCTAAAAAAACGTTCTAGAACAAGCTCTAAAGAAGACTTGGGTTCTTGAGGATGGGAGAAATTTCGAAAATCACTTTGGGAAGAGGTTTCAACATTATGCACATTTAGCCCCATCATAAGAAGTACATGACATAAAATTGGAATCCAAGAAAAAATTTGGAGAATTTTGACAATTTGCATCACCAAAACTCGAAACATTAGAATCCAAAACATTATCATCACATTCTTCAAATGAGTTTTCATCATTAAAATGGTCATATGTCTCATGACTAGCCATCTCCTAATCATAAGTATCTTTAGCTAGCCACTCAAACATACTCCAATTCTCATTAATATTTTTAGACATATATTGACCTTCGGACATAGATTCAACAACAACTCGCATTTCATCATTTAAACCTTCAAAAATTACTTCACAAATATCCACTTTTAAAAGACTATCACCATAATTATAACCAATATATTCATTAACCCTATGGTAATATCTCCAAAATGTTTCATTCTCATATTGGGGAAGGGAAAAAATTTCCATTCATTTCAATGGAAGAAACCCCAAAAATAATTTTAGAAAAATAAAAAGAGAAGAAATAAAAAATAAAAATATATGTACAAATACCTAGACTCATCTAATCAATACTTAGCCAATGTCAACCGAAGTCCCCGGCAACGGCGCCAAAATTTGATAGGCCGTCGTCGAGCCTACCAAAGATAAAAACCTAACTTGGTCTCTCTAATGGGTAGGAAGGGTAAGTAAGGGTCGATCCCACAAGGACTAAGGGGAGCACTAACAAGTATCGATTTGTGATAAGCTAAGTCAAGTCTTTTTGGGTTTTGAGTTATAAAGAAAAACTATAAACAATAATAAAAAGGATCTTGGGAAGGTATCCACCAATTAAGTCATTCACAAACTACAATTCAACATACAAAACATAGAAATTTGGGGATAAATTAGGGGAAGTCATCTAAGGCACCCAACTACTCTCTCAAGCTAGAGGGATTACTTGAGTCATGAATACAACCTACTCTCGTGGTTACAAAGCATAAAAAAAGCGTTAAAGCATAATCACGATGACATAAACATTCCCTTGACTGGAACTTCCTATTCTCATGGCATTTCAAGTCAATTAAGCATAAGGGAGCTAACTCAAGTTCATCTCTCGATCCTTCGTTGAGAAAGCTTAGATAAATAGTTCTAGCAATGGTCATTTACCATAACTAACAATGAAACCACTTAAGCTCAACTAATTAACATCCCACATTAGCTAAATCAACACATGAAAACAAGTATTTGTGAATTCATCAATGGTTTCAACTATCCCAAGTAAAAGAACTACTCACAAATCATAATAAATTGCAAAACTAAATGAATAATTAACAACTAAGAACATGAAATCAAACACTAATTTAACATAAACAAGTTATAAAACAAGAAAAGATACAAAAATAAGCAATTAAAGCAATAAAATAAGAGAGAGAGTAAGAAATTTTCATTGATAATGCAACAAATAATCAAATCTTCAAGTCTCCTTCCTTCAATTCTTCATATTCCAAGCTTTCAAACAAGTTTTTCCCACTTTCTCTCTCTAGAAATTGAGATTTTAACTCTCTAAAAACCTAACCTAAGCTAAAACGATCCCCCTTTACAAATGAAGCCAAAGGGGTATTATATAACCCCCAAGTAAAAGGACGGAGAACACGAGAAAACGACCCGTCTACAGGTTGGCACGGACGTGCAGACATGTTAAAATACGACCATTAGCTACTGCCTGACCTTGCACGGACGTGCTTCATTTGGCACGGACGTGCAGTGACTTGCACGGACGTGCCACTTATTGGCACGGACGTGCAGCCCTTTTCTGGCAAAACAACTTATTTTCGGAAGGTCATAACTTCTTCGTTACTCATCGGAATAAGGCATGTAACCAGTTTTTGGAAAGCTCTTGAGATGAAATTTAATCTCCAATTTGAATCACTTAAAAAAATTGAGTGGAACAAAAGTTATGGTCAGTTGAAGTTGACCTTAGTGCAAAAATCCTTCCAAAACTTTCCAAAAGCTTTTCATTTCTCTTTAAGGCACTCATCCTTCTTCCTTAATTTCTCTATCAAATAATCTTTCCCTTATCCTTGTTCACTCATGCTTAATCACATCCATATATAGTGCTAAAAATAGCTACATTACATAAAAAACACAAACAACCCGTGAAGCATGGATGGTACAAAATTTGTATAAAAATAGGATAAATAATGAACTTTGATGTCGAATAATCACGAAAACAAGTTTCAAAAGTACCCTAAAATCATACCAAATAACAAGTTATCAATCCCCTTGTTCGTCTCCTCTATAAATACAAACCTGATTTTTGTAGTTTCGGGGCACCAAAAATCATTCTCTCTCTCCTTACACTAAAAATTATTCTCTTCTCCCTCTTTAGCCAAAAAACTAGCCTCCTTATTTTTCCATAATACTTCCCCTAAGCACTCCAAGGAGTCCATACTTGACTCGAGGTTCTATCCTTAAACCAAGGCGTGAAAGATAAAATTAAAGGAGGGTTTAGACAAAATCAACTCTACTTTTATTTAATTTAATATCAATTTGATTTGTATTTTAATTTAAGTTACTAACAATTTATTCATGATGTAGCAATTTAAAGGAGCTCGCGAAATGTGACTAATTAGTTAATTTAATTACGTATTTTATTTTATATTGCCAGTATTATGATTAGGGTTATTATTATTTGATTTGACTAATGATATTATTTTTAAATTGCTTCCAATATTAATGTTTATTTTATTATATTTTTATGATCACCATATTTCATGTTTAAAGGGAATATGTAATTGAATCACACCTTAATAAGATAATATGGATGATCGGTTTAAGTTCCTTTAAAATCTTATTATTTAATTCAAATGATCACAAATATTTTAGAATATCTCTGTGCATTAATAGTCAACCAATTTAGCGTAATAATAGTTTGGAGCAAATTGAATCTTTGTTTGTATGCCTTTGAGATCGTAGGAATCACTTTTCACTATAAGAATCGAGTAGAGGCCAATACGGGCGAATGTGACTCAATGACTCACTTCATACCATCATCCTCGATCCTCCTTTTGTGATTCCAAATCATATGGAGTTAGTAATCTCATGGATTATGAATGGGGTGTAACCTTCACAGGTCAATAGTTGTTGCCTTCCATTTTCCTTTTATAGTGGTTGCCTTAAATGATTTGTGAACGGTTTACAAGTTCCTTAAAAACTTGTTGACGGCTCCCTACTTTCCTTGTCCCTAATCGTATATGTCAATTCTCACTTCATATGAGTGTCAAGCATATTATTCACAACATGCTTAACATAAGCGCGCTAGTGGTACTATCCTCCCTCCTAAATTTTGTCTTAAATGATTTTATAAAATTATATTATGGGTATTTGATTTAGATTGTTAAAATAAGATTAGTATGTTTTGATATTGTGTTTTGATGATTATAGAGTATAAATTTTAGACGATAAAGTGTTTTAATCTCTGATTTTATAAAGTATTAAAATTAGGGTTGTAATTATAAAAGAGTTGATTCTTAGGGTTCTAATTTACAATTGATTTGGGGGCCGTGTTTTTTATACCCATTAATTGTAAGTGATAATAAAGCTGAAAGATTTTATCTTTTTGGAGTTTTAATGGGTTTTTGTTAATATAATAATGATGGAATTTTTAGTTATGTACTGCTTTTGTGTTTTTATCAAGATGTTTAATTACCCATAAGTAGAGAAGGTTTTAATCATTTTAATAAAAAAAGTTTAGATTTATTTGAGGGGTTTAAACCTTAAAAGTGTGTTGGAATTTTTATATAAACTCTATAATTATGTTTTACCTTGAGGTTTTAATTACCCAACTAAATAAAGAGTTTTAAAGGTTTTTAACCAAAATATTTGCTTATTAGTGAGGTTTTAAAGTGTTCAAAAGTTGCTGTAAATATGTGTAATCAAGGGATTAATTGAGTTTATATACTCGGTATAGTAGGAGACTTTAAGTTGAGTAATTTCTAGCATTGTGACTAGTTGAAAAGATTATTCGAGATACGTATTGTGGGTAAGTAAATACATAAACTGACTTTCTTGACTCAACTCCAATAATATACAAGTGAGAATAAAATCCTGAATCATACTCAATAAATATAACTTTAGCTGTTTTAAACATATATAAACCTTGTTTATTACATACATGCCTTCTTTATTTCAACTTGTATCAAGCTTATTCACATAAGCATGGATAACCAACTAATCAATTTAAGTATCACCACAACAACTTGAAATGATACTCATCTCATACTTGATACCAATTTAACTTCCTAACATGGTATAAGTTGAGTTCGAGTTAAGAAGTTAGTTTATTACTCACTCACACAAGAGATTGAGTCAAGGAAGTTATTAGTGCATTTTATGCACCAAGGTAGTAACAGTGCAATTTTGTGCACAAAACTAGGCAAGAAACCTTAATTAAAATAATAGTAGCCGCTCACCAATTAATTCAAGAATAAATCGAAAGTATGTGTTGATGGTTGTTATATTTGCTCTTGATTGAATGGTTGAAGTCATCACAAGTTAAATTGATAAATAACGTAAAGTGTAAGAGGATACGCACCAAAACTAGGCAAGAAAATAACCTTAATTGAAAATAATAGTATGTGCTCACTAATTAATTCAAGAAAAAACCGAAAGTATGTGTTGATGGTTGTTATGTTTGTTCTTGATTGAATGGTTGAATTCATCACAAGTTAAATTGTTAAATCACGTAATTTGTAAGAGGATACGCACCAAAACTCATGGAACGTATATACCTTGAGTATGAACATATGGGGGGAGTTATAGGGTTTTATATCTAACCATAGCTTCTATAGGGGTACAGGACGATATACTTTCTTTTATTATTAATGCGCTGGAATTTCGTCACAAGGTGACATAGTAGGTGTCAATTGGGGCAGCTCCCTAATTGGAAGCTCCATGTTTAATGGGCTATTTTTAAAGAAGGAATAAATCCGTTTGATGCGTTCTCCAAAATTATTTATTAATAAATTAAAGTAGCGAGTCAAAGGTAAGTTGACTTGTGTTGTATGACGAGCATGTTTTTATTTATTTATTATTTATTGCTAGGATATTCATGTTAGTGTGATTATTCCTGTTGTTGCATATGTACTCAGCTTTTTATGATTCGTACTTTGTTGTTTGTTGTTTGTGTTTGGCTTTTCTTTGGATTGACCATACTAATACCCATTTTATATGGCGAGTAGTGAAGTTGAAATAAAGAGAAGTACAAATAGAACTAGCATAACAAGCATGATGGGATTGAGCGAAGAGAGTTATATGTTTCTTTGTTTATTATTTATTATATTGGATTATTTATGTAATCATTGACACTAACATTAATTATTGATTTGATATTTTATTTTGGTTTTAAAAACGATCTTTAGTGATTCCAAGGCATTTGTTTATTGTAAATTAGTTTGGGTTTGGTTTATTAAACTTTATTTAATTTGAGTTTAAAGCTAGTCTTCCGCTATGTGACTTGAAAATAGCCTTAGCTGTTATCACGGCGGTGGTAATATTTTGGAGATTTCTTAAAAATAGTTTAACCTAGAGTAAAAAGATTAATTTAAAAGGAGGAAATTTCCAAGGTATTACAAAGTGGTATTTGGAAGCTCTAGTTAGATTTTAATTACCACTAAAGCCAAAATTTTATTTTTAAGGTACCTATATTTTAAAAACTTGGACAAGTGCTTGTGGAAATGATTTTGAAAATATTTTAAGAGTACTTATTTTATTTTAACTTCGTTTATTTTAGCGAACATTTTTTTTTTAAAGACAAGGCTCAATTTATTTTAGTAAATAAGGACCAAAATATTTTTTTGGGGTTTTTCTATATAGTAACCCTGTTCATTTCACTTACATGTGGTGCCCCAAAATATATATTACTTTCCTCACTGTAACCCAAATATACATTTTGTTTCCATACGATAACCTTGTCGTTATGTCGCCGTTAAAATTCCGTTAGTTGACCATCTCTCCATTTATTAATATTTTTTTATCGATTTGCGCGTTGAAAAATGTTCTGTCTAAGATGGGGGCTAATTTAGCCATTAAGAGTGCAAATTGAGATCAAATTTGGCAAAAAACAAATTTAAATGCCTCATTTTGCTTATTAAGAAATGTCTCGATTTACGTGTTCACGTTTTAATACGCGAAATGAGGCATTTACGTTTTGTTTTTTTTTTTTTTTTGTGAAATCTAAGTTCAATTTGGATCCTTATGGATGAAAATAGCCCACAAAATCTTAAACCAAATATTTTTCAACACACAAATCGATAAAAAATATTAATAATTTGATAGTGGGCCCCACTAACGGAATTTTTAACGGTGGGATAACGGTAAGGTTAGCGTATGGAAACAAAATGTATCTTGGGTTACAGTGTAGAAAGTGATATATGTTGGGGCGCAACGTAGAAAAGGGAAATTAACGGAGTTACTATATAGAAAAACCATATATTTTTTTTAATTTAAAATGGTTTGATTTTTTTAAAGAGGGCCGAAGTGCTTTTTATTTTCGAAGGACTTTGATTTTTAGTTCTACCCTGTGTTTGCGAAAGTTAAAAATTCAATTTTAAAAAAAATTGTGTGTGAAAGTATGCGAAGAAATTAAGGTATGTATTTAAGCGTTAATCGCTTTTGAAAGCATGTGGTGAGATTGGGTAGGTGAAGAAAGGGCATATAGGCTATAATTTAATTTATTTCCAATCAGCGTACTTTTTTATGAGGTAGGTGTTCAAGCATGTTTTATGACTAAGTGTTTATTGATGAAAGCATGCAATATGTGATTTAAATTATGTGAGTTATTAAGATTGTATGATTGAACACTGAACTTAATTTTCTGCAAGAACTGTAATATGTTGTTTCGGTAAGGGTTTTCTATTGGTAGGCAAGCCCGTTCTCTTGCAAGATCCCTATAGCTAAACCTAGTTGGTTTATATGATGAGTGTTTTGAGGAATGTTGAAGATCATGGGAATTCAATTTTTATGTTAAGATTGTTTACTTCATTGTTCTTATTTGAGGTGTATTTTGAAAGATAATGAGATGTACACCATTATATATATAGTTGTGAGTATTGTGTTTTGGGATAGTTTGTTTTTGTGACACCTTGCCTAATTATTAAGAATAAGTGCTTGAGTTTTGGTCACTTGTGTATTGAGACACATAGGTGTGATGGTAATAAAAAGATCGATACTAATGGTTAAAGAGCCTGTAATTGGTATGAGTAATAATGAAAGTTATTACATGAACTAAGGGATACTTAAATCAAATCAATTGGAGTTTGACATGGTAAAATTAGTAACTTATAATTTCTTATGATTAAGATTGTTTATTTTGAGATAGAGAATTGTGAATATTATTTTTATGTGTTATTGGAGTCTTGAGAACTTAAGAATTTGTTGGGATATTGAGGACTTTTGTTCTGTTGAACCTAGAGAACTTTGCTATATGTTAAGTTGGAATTATCAGTATTGAATATTTAACCTTGAACTATGGGAATGATTATTTTATTTCAAAGGGGTCATTATATGTAGCAATGCTACCATTCTGGAGAAGTTGTAAATTTATTCACCTACTCTTTTAAAGTTGTGTAATAACCTAATTGTTTTCCAATTGCTACTCATTTCTTCCTTCTTTTTGAGTAGCAATTCATGGGGATATTTTTATTTTTGATTGTTTGTTTAATCATTTGAAATATAGTTGTTTATAAATCAAGATTTTATGCATTCGAAAAACTGAGAATGAGGACATAAATATTCTTGCCTCAAAGCTTAATAATTCGAATTAATTATTGATTATTTCTTTATTAAGTTTATTGGTTTGTGTTAGTACGTTGAGTAGAATAAGAGGAAGCTAAATGTTTTTACCAAACCTATATAGCAAACAATTTTATCATCAAGAAAGCAAGGTATGTAGTAAGGCGGGCTTGATAGCTAGCCAAAAATGCTATAACCACAAATAATTCCGTAGTGGGGGAAGTTAACAAGATAGTGTAGAGAGGTGAAAACCACCTATATACCAAAGGGAGATCGAATCCTAAAGTTTTCGAGGGTTGAGTTAAAGAGATACAGAAGTTGTTTAAAAGCAATTTGTATCTTGAGAATTTGAGAGTGTATGAAAGTTTGTATGGTAAGTAAATGTATAAGTTGATTTTATCATGTCAATAGGAACGAATAAGTTGTGAATACACCCAACCTTATTTGAGAGATGTTTGAGATAACAAACCCGAAATAAGTTCCACCAGTCTTGTATGTAGATAGAAGGAAAAGGCAATGAAGTTTATAGTGGAAATGAAAAGATTGCTTGCTTTGGGGTAGTACTCCAAGTTATTAAGATCTCTAGGTTTTCAAGGAATGATGTTTTTTAGAAGCTCAAGGGTATAAGTTGTAGTGTGGTGAACTATAAGTTTCAACAATAGTTGTTAAGACATAAAACCTTAGGGATTTTTGTTAATTTGCATGAAAGAGTAATCAATTCATGTATTTGTTGAAAGAAAGTGAAATTAAGGATAAAGATAAGGAATTAAAATGAGAAATAAGGTATATGAAAGGCTAACAAGATGAGTAAAGAAGCTTAAAGGGAATATTTTCAAAATGAGAAGAAGCATGAAGGTGGCTTGAATACCTTTTGATAGTTAAGGATTTCGAACTATGAAAAGTAAGTATACTTGAAAGTATTGAGATTATAGAATTATGGATATGAAAATGCCATAAAGAGTGGAATGACAAGATTTATGAAGTTGATTGGGAAATCTTGATATAATTTGAGTATGAATCGTTAATGAGGTAATTAAGTTGATATTAATTATTAGTAACAAGAGACATCTTCAAGGAATACTATTGGAAAGGTGAAGAGATGATTGAGGAAAATGTGAGGAAAGGATAACGAGGTTGATTGAAGTTTGGAGGTAGTATAAGGATATCATTTTGTATGAAGAAAGGATTAATGTTGTATTGCTTAAAGAGGGTTAGAAGATTAAGATTGCAAGGTAATGAGAATGAGGATACATCGCTTTGGGTAGCGCATGCATTTGTTAAGAAGGAAAGATAATGGTGTACAATAATATGGTGCCTAAGATAGTTAATTAAGGTGACAAGGAAGAGTAACTATATTTTGATTTGGAGTGATGATTTATTTGATCAAATTATAGGGAGCAACAATATTTTATGAGTCAGACTTGAGGTTAGGAACTACTTGGAAAGAATATTAAAAACAGAACATTTTGAAATTGGCGTTTATGACAAGATTTGGACGGCTTGAGTTTTAATCTTTTTGGATTAACGAAGCACCTATAATTTTGATTGAATTTAAGAATCAAGTGTTTACATTGAAGATATTTTAGTAAATTCTAAATATGGAAAGGAAAGGACGATGTGAGCACCTATGATAAAGTTGTTAATGTTGAGAGAGAAGCGGATGCACGCAAGGTATTACTATGAGTGAGTTATGATTAAAGTAAAGACCATTTTGGGACACCTTATGGAAAAGTATAGAAGAGATTGCTAGTATAACAAAGATAAAGGTTGAGAATTATGAACTATATTATAAGGATATCAATGTTTGAGGTTTTTAAATTGGACAAGGTGGTGTAGAAGGTTTGTGACAGATTTTCAGGGATTATTAACAATTGAATGCCTTCGAGAAATGTAATTCGAAGTTCGTGGAGATTAATAAGTGTGGGAAAATAAATTTGTATAGATGATTGTTTGAGTAAAGTGTAAAATTTGTGGTAGACTCTCACACATAAGAATTTGAATGTGTAACAAAGAAATGATTGGAGTTGATAAAGGACTATTGGCAAGACATTCAATATCGTTGAAAGGGAGGTAATGTGGTGGATTGATACATTAGTAATATTCGACAAAGTAAATGGAAAATAAGGAAATTAACCTCCTCAAAAGTGTTGGAAAAGAAAATTAAAGAAAATGTTAGGGCAACAAGACTATGAGACCAACAATATTCGAGGAGATGAAGGAAAATCAAATAATAGAGAATGTGAATTTGGATTGAATTCGTGAAATTATTATTTGTTTTAATATTCATAGAGATAAAAGTTTGAATATATGTTGTAAGAGTAAGAGATTGAAAGGAAAACTAATGGAAGAAGAGGTGCAATACACCCTATCCAGGGAAGGACAAGTTGCAAAAGGATTTGATAAAGGTGTAGTGATGGTTTAGAATGATTAATATCACTTGGATTGTGGTGGATAGATTGTCTAAGTCTGCGATGTTTAAAAGCCAATGATAGAGACTTGGAGGATGGAGCAACTTGCAAAGGATTACATCAAATAAATTGTGAGATTACATGGAGTTCATATATAAGAATATCATGTCAGGTAGAGATTATTCCAAGTTTCTTACAAGATCTTGAAAGGTATATAGGAGAACTTTGGTATTACGTTGAGGACGATTACAACATCCACCAAGTGGTAAATGGACAAACAAAAAAGAACATTTGACATTGGAGGTCATGCAGAGAGCATGTGTATTCAATTTCGAAAAGGATCTAAAGATAACTTGGAGTGAAACAAACACAAAGTTATCGTACAAGCCACCATTGGCACGCATGAGAACATTTTGAGGTTTTGTTAGAAAGAAGCATGAAAGTTCACTATGTTTGAGGAATGTAAGTGATATAAACGTTTTAGTACTTTAAATAATGACTAAGATATAGAGAAGTGAAGTATCAAAGAACGGATTTGAATGGTGCAATTTAAATAAAGGATAAATGTTATTGAAAGTGTATCCTATGAAAATAAGGATGAATTTTTGTAAGAAAGAAAAAAATATGCCATAGTATATGGACACTACAAGAAATAAGCTATTTTGCGACAGCCAAAATCTGTCGCAAAAATCGCAAAAACCGTTGCAAAACATTGTTGCGACAGTCAACTGTCGTAATTAGTTTGTCGTAATATCAATTGTCGCAAAATTTCATTTTTACGACAGTTTGGCTGTCGCAAACTTTTTTTTACGACGGTTTTTAAAATTTCAACGACAGTTTAACTTTTTGTTGTTGTTCTTAATCTGCGACAGCTTAAAACCGTCTCAAAACTACGACAGCCATGAAAACTGTCGCAAAAACTCACTTTAACGACGTCTAGCCGTCGCAATAAGCCGTCGCAAAAAATAAAAAAAAACAAAAAAAAAAAAAACGAAACCCTCGGCAACCCAGCCACAACACTCCTCGTTTAACCAATACCTACCACCAACCGCCACTGAAAACCACCAAATTAACCCATAAAAGACATTAAAACCCACAAACAACCCTAGATCTGAAAGGAAACCAAAAGAATACAAAATCCAACAACTCCAAAAACCACAAATTAACAAGATCAAACAAATAAAAAAAATCAAACGAATAAACGAAAAAAAAAAATTAAATGGCAAATAAACAAAAACAACAATAATAAAAACAAAAAATACAAAATATTTAACATACCTTCGAAAGTTCACAAAAAATTGAACAAAAAATGAAAGAAAAAACATAAATTATCTTAACAGTACAAATTTGAACAAAAAGGCCACAATAAATCAAAAGAAAATAAACAAAGCATAACAAAATCAAACGAAAACAACAGGAAAATAAACGGGAAAAAAAAATCAAACGGACAAACAACACAAAATAATGAATTTAGACCAAAAATATTAGAATATAAACAAAAACCACAATAACAAAAACGAAAAAAACAAAAAATTTAACATACCTTCGAAAATTTCCTTTTCTTTGGGTGTTGATTGTCAAATTCGACCATAAAAACTCCAGATCTGGAATTTTTATGGTCGAATTTGACAAAAAAAAACCTCAATGTCACGAAATATAACCTCAAACACACGAATTTCCCTTCGCCACCTTCTCCATTGTTTTTAACGCAAGAAAGAGCGGAAAGGAGGATGAGAAACTGAGGAAAAGAGGATGAGAACGGAGAGAATATAAGAAAGAGAGGAGGAGAAGAAGGGAAAATATCAGAGAAAAAGAGAATCTGGAAGAGGAGAGAGGATAGAGAAGATGAATTGAGAAAGAGAAAGGAGAAATGAAAACGGCAGAACGTCTTAGGGTTTGGTGTGGGCTTAGCTTGTTGGGTATTTAAATACCCATTTTTTTTTAAAAAAAAAAAAAAAAAAAAAAAAAAAAAAAAAAAAAAAAAAACAATTCTACGAACCTTAAACTAGCGAAAAGGATTGTTGGTGGCCAGTGTGGTTAAGACGAAGATTGGGAAAAGGAGGTGGTGGTGGCGACCTTTCCTTTTCGTCATAAAAGTGGTTTTGATGGTGAAGGGGGGGGGGGGGGGGGGGCTATGGTGGGTGGGGGTGATGGTGGGTTGTTGCACCGCTGAAAGAATTGGTTTCAGTGGTGTTGGGGGGGGAGGGGGTCTACAGTGGGCTAATGGTTGGGTTAGGGTTTATGGGTTTTTCTTATTTTTAATTTTTCTTTTTATTTTAATTTATCTTTTTTTAGAACCAATGTCCTATGACCACGTGTCCATCGTGGGTCACTTTAATGGATTTCATCCAAAAAACTGTTAAATGGTGGTAAAATCCAATATATTTTTTTTCTCTGTGGTGTTATAATAAAATTTTAAAATTTTGTGGTGTTATTATAATCCAATTTTTGTGAAATTTAGGTTGTTATTTTCTAATTTTTCTTTTAATTAATTTTAAAATATATTTTAAAGGCTCAATTATTTTAATTAATTATTTAAAGGGCAAAAGTATTTTAGTTATAAAGTTTTATAAAAGTAAAATATATTTTTAGACTAAACGTTTATTAATTATTTTGGCTTGTTTAAATATTTGTATGTAAGCAATCCTTACATTCTCCTATTGGACCTAGCTTATGCTATTTAACAAAGCCCAATTCTTTTTTTTTTTGAACGGAAGCCCAATTCATTTATTTGAACCTTTGTGGGTTAAATATTCTATAACTAAAACCCACTTATAAGGGGCTATGGAGAAATTGAGTCAGAAAAAAATCATTGAAAATGGGTTCTTATTAAGTATCCCTTATTCAATGCAATAATCTGGCAAAAAGTAGCTTCTTACAACATTAGGCGTTTTATAATTTATAAGGTAGTTTCTTCCAACATCTAGTATTTATAAGGTAGTTTCTTACAACATTTTTTTTAATAAGGTTGTTTTTTACAAAAACTAAAATGTATAAGACAATATAGATGGACAAAGTGTTGAGAAAAAAGAGAAAGTATTATGAAATAAAATTTTTATTATTGGACAAGATATTACGATAAATTAAAACCCAATGCATCAGTATATTGCCCAAGATATTTGCTAGTTTCTTTCTCCTTGTTGGCATATGCATGAGAAGAGGAGGAATATATACATAGTGGCAAAGAGGTTAACGAGAGGTAACAATGCAACAATTGATTATTAAATTCATCAACCAGCCAACTTTACAACCATATTACAAGCAAAGAAAATAGTTGGCACATTAAAAAAAAAAATATAATTTTCAATCGCAGTAAATAGAGAGAATAAAATTCAGTCTAACAGCAACGATTATCTGGAATGCAAAGATGTCCAGTCATGTGAAAGCTTTCAGCTCCGCCTTTGTGCATATATGGGCATTCTGGTTTGTACTTCTTGGCATCATCGTTACCGGCTAATCGGACGTTCCATTTTGCAAGCAAGTCCTTAGTCGAAGCCATGGGCCAAGTTGCAGTAGCGTTTTCATATCTACTATGGGTAACACGTATGAATTTTTTCAAATTCTCATTCTTTTGTATGTCACTAGGATCAATATCAACGATAAATATATCACCGTAGGGTCTCACGGAGTGAAGGAATATAGGCATCGACACCGGATCACAGGACACTGCAGCAAGATCAGCAGTCACAACGAGACTCTTGCCATCGGGGCTGAAAAATGGATGGTTCACATGTCCCGGAAATAATCCACCCAAATATATATTTCCACTGTCTATCACTTTGATGACCACATTTTTATCATTAGCCTTAACCATGTACACACCAAAGTACCCTGGATCAGGAAGGTCTTCAAGTTGTTTGGCCTTGGGATTCGAACGATTCGATGAGAATACTATCCAATCTTGTGTAGGAGACCATTGGCAATGTGTGTCTGTCCAATCCCCTTCTGTTAGTCTTGTTACCATGGCTCCGTCAAACTCTCCTAGTTGAGCATTTTCCATAATGTATAAATTCTTGGATCCATCCTTTGTAGATCGATATACTAATCTCGTCCCTGAATTGAAAGTTATAAGTTAGTTAAACCTCTATGTATGTTTCATTATACTATCTCCGTTTCTAAAAGTAAAATTATGAAGACTCAGTGACTCACCGTCTCCATTGGTAGATGGGAAAGCACTATTGTATAACCTTTGTGTTAGAAATTTGAACTCTCTTTTATTTTCGGAAACGTTGATAATCGCCAAAATCTGAACTGTTTCTTTTTGGTTGAATGAAGGTCCAACACACACATATAGTATATCCTTTCCACGGTTCCACACCGGAGAAAATATGCTGTTCGAATCGTTTCTCTACACCATTGATCACACAATTCATAAGACTACAAGTTTAAAAAAATGAAAAAAAAAAAAAAAAAAAAAAAAATCTCTTCTCTAAATGTTGTTCCTATTTTGCTTGATTGTTGTTTCATAGGAAAAGGAAACGAACAATTTTTAGAGACGGATTGAATAATAATCAAAGAATGTACCTTGTAAACCATATGTAATCCGCGGCTATCGGCAACCCACACAGCCTTAAACTCGTTGTCAACAAATGCAAGCTTCTTGCCACATTCTGAAATTGATGGAAATACACCCGAC
Organism: Chenopodium album; assembly: GCF_948465745.1. Taxonomy (NCBI): domain Eukaryota; kingdom Viridiplantae; phylum Streptophyta; class Magnoliopsida; order Caryophyllales; family Amaranthaceae; genus Chenopodium; species Chenopodium album. Next base: position 66,525,319 of record NC_137835.1, read on the forward strand.
ACCCTGAATACTCCTATTTCCGGATCCGGAGATTGTAGCTTGTAGAAATCTTTCTCAACAACGCTATACTGTCAAATTAATTTCAACATAAATAATATTATTAGATGTAGGATTCATATTTATTACTTGAATTATGAGGTTGTCCTCATTGATATCCTATATTAACATTGTTTGTTAATATAGTGACATTCTTGTAAATAATAGCACTTCTCTTTCCCATGGCCACTCTATTTTGTCTCTCCTCCCCTCCCATAGTCTTGCCAACCATCCGACCACCATCGCGAGTCTAAAATGGTTGGCCGGCCAAATAAAAGACATCCTAATAGGACATATATAAATTGGGGTTATACTAACCTCGCTCTTAGAGAAGGGGTGGTTCTTGCGAAGGTGCGACAACCGTCTAGTGGTACTAATGGTTGTGCAGTGGTCGATTAGTGGTCGTACGGTGGTTGAAATGGTCGTGCTAGTAGTTGTGTGATGGTCGGATGATAGTGTTAGAGGTGGTGCGGCAGTAGAAGATGGTGCCAATGGGTGGTTTAGTGGTGATAGAGGAGAGAGGGGGTATTTGTTTAAGAATATATAGGATATCAACTTGTACATCTCTTGAATTATTATATAAATTTGGGCAAAATTATATACTTCCTCAGTTTTCTTTTTCTTCTTTTTTTTTTTTGGCTACTCCATTAAACTTTTTCAATCTCCAACATTGTTTCAAACAACATATATGTCTTTATTTCTATACACCCACAAATATATATATAAAAACTTATTCAAATAAAAAAAAAATTGAGACGATACAAAATATCTAAATCATGATTATCTTATCCCTTATCTATAGTATTGTATAAACAAAAAGAGCATTTTGGTTAATAAATTTGTCTTTTTCCAAAATGTCCTTCTCAATTTGCTAAAATTCCTATTCACTTTTTTAAAAATGTTTATAAATGCTATTAGGAAAAAAAAAATTAAAAAAAAAAAAAAAAAAAAAAAAAAACCACAAACCAAAATTATTAATATAAATATCGGTGTATAAACTAAGTTTCAAAGCTTCTATACTAAAACCAATTAGCAATAATAAGAATAACTCCTCTACCTTATAAAGTGGAATTACCTCTTCTCTTTCTTCAATGTGGGACACTCACAAGTGGGGTACAATGGGTTTCAACAAAGTTTGACTCAAATGTTAGCAATGAAGCAATATAAAATTGGAATACAGCGTATTTCAATAAAAAGTTCGTAGTTGGAACTTACCGCGTTAAGTTTGTCACTATGGCAACGATGATAACCAATACGCCTTACTCCATTGATTGCATCACCAACAACAAAGGGATTGAAATGATCTGCCATAGGTCTAGTTTTCTTAGTGATTTCTATGACTTTCTCTTTCGGTTGGCTCATATCAAAGACCTCAATGTGCCGGTATTGATCTACTTCACGTTCATCCTGATCGTCGAATGTGAAACTTCGACGAACAGTAGCAACTACCACTTTGTTCTCATCAATAGCTGCTGGAGTCATAGCACTGATCTCCACCGGGGTCACACGAGTCACGGACTTCGGACCCACGCGAAGGTCAACTCGAAACACCCCCCAACGTTTTTGTATTTTAACCTTCTCGATGTTACGATGAAAATAGAGGACGTTGTCACTACCCCAAGTAGGCCAGCCACCATCGACCACAACCAACTCACGATTTAATGGCCGATTTACATTCATAACAAAAACGCTAGTCTTGAGATCCTCAATCTCACCATCCCAACCAGCCTTTCTTTGGAGAGATGCCACAGCTATTCTCTTGCCGTCGGGTGACACTGAGGGGCTTAAATCTGCTTGTCCTATACATGGAAATTTGACTTTTAAGCTCACTAATGCACACTTACTACTTCATTTTATTATATGAATACAAAATAAATTGATATACTTCCTCCGATTATTGCACCATAGAGGTTGGGTACAAATATTTTGGTAGTGGAAAAAAGTAAGAGAGAGAAAGGTAAAAATACAAAATTGTCCATGTGACATATTGATAAACTAAAAAGTAAGTGTGAAAAAACAAGGTTATGTTGGGTATTTGTAGTGTGAACACGAATAATTTTTTTTCCTAAAGAGGAAATGGTGCAATATTTGTGAAACTCCCTAAAAAGGCAAGTGATGCAATAATAAAAGAACGGAGGAAGTATATGATATAAAAAACGAAGAAGCTCCAATTAATCTCTGGGATAAACAATATTTGTTTATCACATTCACATGATATTTTGGTAAATAAATCAACAACTTTATCCAGTCATCATCACTGTAGGCCCCATTTTTATTGAAAAAGTTGTTGAGTTAATTTACAAAATTGTCATGTAATAAACAATTTTTGTGTATCTTAGAGACTAATTTGTATTTACCCATAAAAAACTATGGAAGTAACATTTGAATTTGATGTATAATTTTCTGTTACTTATCAAAATTCATCACTTGTTTTTTAATTATTACTAGGGAGTATTATTTCTCTCCTTTCACAACCTCAATTGGAGAAATTACAAGTTTTGTTTACAATTTGCCATTGGATAGGTAGAACAATATTTTTTTAGCATGTAATAAACAAACTTTTGCTCCACTATTTCTTTTCTACAGTAATTAATCTTCCAACACATTCCACTTACATATTTCGTATTATTTTACATCATTCAACTCACCACCCTAAAACTAATAATAAACGAATATTAAAATTGTTGAAATTATTAAACGAAAAAAAATAATAATAATACCTTTAAGGGTTAGGCGTTCAGTTTTCCCGTCCTTGAGATTAGTTTTGTAAACCGCAGTCCAAGGTTGATGAGGCTCAGGAGCAGGCTCCATAGTAGAGACATAGATAAGATAATCCCCAGCAATGCAACCACTATCTTCCATGCGAACACCCTTGAATGTGTCATAAACTTGAGCAAAATTAAACACTTGTGTTTTGGACGGTTGGTCTTGGAATAACAGAGCTATATGAAGTGTCTCGAGGTTTTGAGTTCGTTCAGACACAAATATCATTGCTGATAGACGGCCCGAATCGACATCATCCGCTGTGCCTTGGCCGCGCAGTAGTGGTCGTTGAAGGATAAGCTTGAGAGCTGAAGCTGGAATTATTTGTCCGTTGTAGTTATAGGAGTTCCCATCCGTCATGAGTGCCTCATCTCGGTTCGACATTGGTGGATATTTTGCTGAGTATATATCTAACGGAACGGGTGGTCGATACGTTGCAAAGAATGCAATGCTACCTCTCTTTTCTTCTTTCTTCTCTTGCGTGTTTTCTTCAATCTTCTCTTCCATCTTGTAATTTACAAAGTGTTATGTTGAGTAAGTAAATTTTCTAATAAATTAAAGGGGACTTAGCTAACTTCTATTCATGAATTAGATATTGGAGTCTTTAAAGAGTGTTCATGGACACAATTATATTACGCTAATTATGATCAATTCCACATTTAAAATATTAATACAATTAAAAAAAAAAAAAATACTAGCATACATATTAATTAATAAACATTAATTAAGTTTTTCACCAAATAAATAAGATATATTAATTACATCTTCCCTTGTTCCTAGTTTCAAACCTTACTTTTGTTTTAACTATTTTTAATACTGTACTGTATTTGTATTAGTATATACGGAGTATTAAAAAATTAAAAAAAAAAAAATTAGCTTTCACATGGTGATATACAATAAATATAAGAAAAACATTAGTCAGAGAATTTAGAATAGCGAAGAGAAATCAATGTATTTAATTAGCTAACAAGCTCACCTTTTGTATTTAGAATGATATGAAGTTAGCTCACACTGGAGAGGAAAAAGCCTGAAAGGGTGTTGACCTTTTTAACTGGATCGGAGGAAATTTAGTGTCTTACATGCTGTAGGTGTTTACTGACCAGTATTTATAGAAACAACTTGGAATTTTTCTTCTACATTAATCATTCAAATTAATTTCAATTGTAAAGTTTATTAATTTAGGTTTAAAGCTATCTATCTATCCAATAATTATTATTATAATATATAAAGTTGAACTTTTAGTCAGGTCATGAGACAGCTACAGTTGACATTCCAACTTTTCGTAAAATGCCGCGCGCCAGGTCGGATAGATTTAGATAGACTACATAAGATAAAAAATAATAATAATAATAATAATAATAAATAAATAAAGTTAGTTTATAATTCTATTTTCAATCAAATAGAATTTTATTTTGAAATTGTACTGTTATTTTAGATTTTCATTTTCCATAAAATACAAAATACTACCTCTGGTTCAATTTACTCGCAACAAAGGAATATTTAATGTCTCACAAATAATACCCCTTTGTTGCGAGTAAATTGAACCGGAGGTAGTAATAAACTTTTATCTAGGCCATGAGACAAGACATTTTAACTTTTCGCCAATTGTCGCACCACGTTTAATAAATTTAGATAGACTTTGGGCGTGTTCGGCGTTAGTTTTTGAGTAGCTTTTAGTGGTTTGACTTGGTCAAACCACTACTCAACAAAAAATGTGAGTGTTTGGCAAAGTAGTGGTTAGGATAGCTTTTAGTTGTGGAGGTAGCTTTTGTAAAAAGTTAGAAATATTAGCTTTTGAAATTAGAGGTAGCTTTTCAAGTAGCTGTTGAAAATTTAATCTATAGTTTTAAAAATAAAATATTGATTTTTATATGTAACAGCTAGTCAACCACTACTTTACCAAACACTCATATCTAAATTATTTATCTTCACAGCTAACAGCTTGTTGACAGCTAACAGCTACCTCCACAGCTACAGCTACCTTCACAGCTATATTTTGCCGAACACGCCCTTTGAGCGTGTTCGGCGCTAGCTTTTAGACAGCTTTTAGTGGTTTGACTTGGTCAAACCACTACTTAACAAAAAATGTGAGTATTTGGCAAAGTAGTGGTTATGATAGCTTTTAGTGTTGGAGGTAGCTTTTATGAAAAGTTTGAAAGGTTAGCTTTTAAAAGTAGAGGTAGCTTTTAAGGTAGTTGTTGAAAATTTAATTTATAGTAATAAGTATAAAATATTGATTTTTATATGTAACAACTAGACGACCGCTACTTTACTGAACACTCATACCTAAATTATCTATCTTCACATCAGCTACAGCTTGTTGACAGCTAAAAGCTACCTACACGGCTGACAGCTATCTTCACAGCTAATAGCTACCTTCACAGCTATATTTTGCCGAACACGCCCTTTGTAGGATAAAAAGTTAGTCTAGAATTCTATATTCAACGAAATTTGAATAGAATTTTAAGATAAAATTTTTAGTTTAAAGTTTTATTTCGATAAAATACCAATATTTCATATGTACAAATTTAATTATATTATTTTTTCAAATTAATACTAGATTATTACTATAATTATCATATAAATTTATTTTTTATATCATTCAGATCAGGTCACTTCAACCCAAAGTTTTGGGTTCGGGTCAACCCAACAGGCTTAAAATAAATTTTGTATTTAATTAATTTTTTTGCTAATTTTATAGAAATTTCTAATATTGCTTACTTTGCATTTTTTTTTTATGTATTTAATCGAAGCTTTTCACCAATATTATTGTTAGTCACTACATGCCTACTACATAGTTTAAATCATTAAAGAAGCACATCATATAATTCCTTACTAATTTTATATCAATGTTATATTTTAAAATTTGACATATAAATTAAAATTTCATCTTAAAACTAAATTAATAACTCGGCAATCGCACGGAGCACAAAAACTAGTTTACCTATAAACCCTTACTAAAATCAAATATTGACATGACACTTGTCACTACGTTGTGGTAAAACTTTTTTTCCTTTAATTTGTCTTATTTTTTTCCATATTTTTTCCATTTTTTTAATTACAAGTAAATCAAATAATTTTGTCTTACCATTTAAACAACCAATAAAATCTTATTTAAAAGGAAAATTAATTAATTTTAGGTTATTTTAGATTTTAACACCTCACAAAAACGCGAAAATTGATTTTAACACCCCCATAAAAAAAAATGAATTTTAACACCAGATAAAATTCCAAAAAATTGGTATTACCACCACTTAACGGTTTCCATCCGAAAATTCCGTTAAGTGTGGCCCACAATTAGGGGTGAAAGTGAATCGGTGTAAAACCGAACCGAACCAAAAAACCGAACCGATCGAATAAGGAATGTGGTTCCGTTTTTTGGGAGGGTGGTTCGGTTTCGGTGTCAAAAATAAAAAAATTTCGGTTTTTGGTTCGGTTTCGGTTCGGGAAATTGAAAAACCGAACCAAATCGAATTATAAGCCCAATCCTACAAAACCCCTGCCTGGCCCAAAAATAAATACCCTAGGTATATAATGAAAAATAAAAAAACCCTAATTCCTCTAATCCTCTCAGCCTTTCTCCACTCTTTCGTCCCCTCTCCTGTCTGACTGTCTCCTCTGAATCTCCGACCACCGTCCAGTACACCAGGGCACCAGGCGACCACCGTCAACGGTCCACCTGCTTCTCTCTCTCATGTCTTCTCCTACTAATTAAGGTATGCACTATGAAATTTGCGATTTTAATTTGCTCTACTACTTGCTCTGCTAAAGTGCTAATCGTTGCTCTACTTACTTGCTTTCTCCTGTCTTCTCCTACTAAATACTAATCGTTGCTACTTGCTTAAATCGTTGCTACTGCATGTTCAATTGTGAATTGCGATTTTAATTTGCGATTTTTACTTGCGATTTTACTTGCTTAAATCATTGCTACTGCGATTTTAATTTGTGAATTGCGATTTTAGTTTGTGCTAATTTGTGGGAATTTTAGTTTGTACTAATTTGTGGGAATTAATTTGTGGGAATTTTAGTTTGCTTAATTTCTCTGCTACTGCATGTTCAATTTGTGGGAATTTTAGTTTGCTTAAAAATCGATTTGGTTCGGTTTTTTATTCTGAAACCGAAATAAATATGGTTCGATTTCTAAAGTAAAGTGGTGCGGTGTGGTTTCTAAAATCAAGAAACCAAATTAAGGTGGTTCGGTTTCGGTTTGGGCTAAAAACCAAACCGAACACCGAACTTTCACCCCTACCCACAATAACACGTGTCAACATTTTATTTGTTACAAAAAAAGAGAAATTAAAAAAAGAAAAAAAAAATAAAAACCAAATCTACCCAGCCACCACCACAGCACCACCCCCGCGCCACCGCCGCCTTCCCCCCAACTCACCACAGCCCTCCCCGAAACCACCACTCGATTCGCACCACCACGCCCAACCCACCTGAACCCTCCCCCTCCCTTTCCCGCAACCGTAACGCCCCCAAAACCACCAAACCCAAAACCCTCGTCCCCTCTAAACGGCCACGAATCCGGCTTTAAAAGGCCGAAATCGGCCGGTTTTGGGGATTAGTGGCCTTAACCGGCCGATTTCGGCCTTTTAAGGCTGGATTCGTGGTCGTTTAGAGGGGACGAGGGTTTTAGGTTTGGTGGTTTTGGGGGCGTTACAGTGGCGGGAAAGGGAGGGGGAGGGTTCAGGTGGGTTGGGCGTGGTGGTGTGACACGGGTGGTGGTTTCGGGGAGGGTTGTGGTGAGTTCGGGGGAAGGCGGCGGTGGCGTGGGGGTGGTGTTGTGGTGGTGGCTAGGTAGTTTTAGGTTTTTATATTTTTTTTTCTTTTTTTTTATTTATTTATTTTTTTTTCTTTTTTTGGCCAATAATAACATGACACGTGGCTTATAGACCCACTTAACGGATTCCTAAACAGAATCAGTTAAGTGGTGGTAATACCAAATTTGTAGAAATTTATCTGGTGTTAAAATCCTTTTTTTTTTTATGGAGGTGTTAAAATCAATTTTTGCGTTTTTGTGAGGTGTTAAAATCTAAAATTTCCTTAATTTAATCTTACCATAAAATAACAAACAAAATATTGTTTTAGTTAAAAAAGTTAATATTTAATTAATATAGTTTTCTATGAAAATTTATAAATGTTGTGTGTGGCATAGGATTTAAGCTATTAGTTAATATCATAACATAATTCTTAATAATATAGATCAAATAACCAATTTAACATGTATTTTTGTGTATGATCCATTCTTTATTTAATCTACTCCATCTGCTTCTAAGGCCCTGTTTTTTTGAGCTAGTATGCTCTATCCTGCTATGCTTTTCCCTACTCTACATTGGAAGATTTACTTAAATCTATTATGCAATGTGTTGGAAGCTCTGACTCTGCTGAAATCTGCTTTACTTTGTCCGGAATCTCAAAAGAACAGGGCCTAAATGATTTATCCATTATTCATTATATTCCCGATTAAAGAAGTTATGTTTTGAGCACAATATTCCACCAATTCATTTTGAGTCCGGTTAAAATCATCTCACCATTTAAGTTTCAAATTATAAATTTTAATAATATGGAATTGGAGATATTGAAAACAAAGAAACTATAAATTTTGTTCAATAATCATCATCGCAATATAACACAGTCCATAAAAATTTATGAATTAGGTTGTTTGGGGGTTATTATCTCGAGTATTCTCTTAGTCTCATTTTACTTGTTTTATTAAATTGTTTTTATGAGAGGTTGTTTTTAAATGAGATGGAAGAAATATAAAAGTCTAGTGTCCCAGACTTCCAGTTAAATGTAGCTATGAGTCTATGAGCTAAGTTCTGTATCTTTACTAGTTATTTTGAGTTAAGTACAATAGTGGGGTCTAAGTTTTTAATTTTTTCACCTTTTGGGACCTATGTTTTTTTTTTTTTCACCGTTTGGGACCTCATGTGCAATTTCCGATGTACATTTAACTAGGTTGAGTTAAATAACTTAGTCCCTTAGTTAAGAACTTAGTCAATTAGAAAGTTGGTAGGAAAAAAAAACTTAGTCCCCTATAAAACTTAGACCCCTAAAAGCATTTTTTTGACTGATTTGATTGGCGGTCTTCCAAAAAGAGACACGTGTGTGCTTAAGGTATTGGAAGCGTATGCAAGAAGCTTCATTTTGGTATAAATTTAAACCAGCCTCATAATCGTATAATTAAACAGGTATAGCTGTTCATATATGCTACGACTCATAGGTGGCGTACTTTTAATTTACTAATAAGTCTAATCTTTTTGGAAAAATACAAAAAAAAAAAAAAAATCAATTCTATAAATAGATTAAGTTATACAGAAAATTTTAGTTTTTATCTTTATGTATATTGATAGAAAATAAAATTAAAAGAGAAATATATTAAATCCTAATGGAATCAAATTTATGATTATTGTGGAGTTACTTTTATTTTATTTTTATTTACAGGTGAAAAAAGATTTCATAATAAAAGATAGTCAAATAACAATTGCAAACAATTCTTAAGAAAACAAAAATTCTAACACTATAATTTAGACTTAAACAATTTTTATCCTATTATACATACAGATAAAAGTTTGTTGTAATCCACGCCTAATCCCTCCTTAGGTAGATTTATTTTCTTGTTTTAGTTTGTTGTTTTTTGTTTTTTGTTTTTTTCTTTTTCTTTGTTGCCTTGGCTTGTTCCTCCATCGAAAAAAAAACATACAGATAAAAGTACTAATATTAAAAGGATATAATTTCTTTTTGATGCAAATATTAAAAGATACAATTTTGATATAGTTAGGATAATTAATTAAACGTACACTACTACACTTTTGGTAATTAATTGTTTGTTGAAAAAAATTGGATTTGAAATAATTAATAGTTTTTTTTTTTTTTTTTTTTTTGAAGAAAAATAATTAATAGTCAAATATTGGATTTGTGTTCGTTGAAAAAAATTGTTCCTAATTGCTTTGACAGGTGTATGTTTTTTGCTTTGACAAAATTTATGAAGGGATTATGTTTTTATCAAGGGATTGTGTTTTTTAGACAATATTTAATGCTAAGGGACTAAGTTTTTACTCAGTTGAGTTAAAGGTGAGTTAAGTTACCGGATTCTTAACTCTAGGTCCCAAAAGGTGAAAAAAAAAACACTTAGGTCCCAAAAGGTGAAAAAATAAAAAACTTAGACCCCAACAATGTACTTAACTCAGTTATTTTTTTTAAATTTTGCTTTAATTTGTTTGTATTTGGGGTATCTTTATTTGACATGTTAGTGATAATTTTTGCCTCAAAAAAATGTTATTGATAATTTTTTTTTATTTTTTTTTTTATTTTTAACTTTTGAAATTATTGTTTGTACTAGTATTTGAGCTTATTGGAGAGCCATATGTGTCTATGTCACCATTTATTCCTCAATTGAGCATTTACCAAGCGTTTGTTCCGAACTTCTAATTGTTTTTTTAAATTAATTTTTAGCATTGTTTGTATTAGAGAAGTCTATGTCACCATGTGTTGCACGACTGAACATTTATCTACGTGTTTGGAAGACCGAACTTGATTTCGACGTTTCATGCTCCAATAGGTGTGTTTAGCCCTGAGCTAGCTGACATGTGGTGCATTTTGATTAGTCCAGCTAGATAGGTATTTTTACCCTAAACACAATTAGTAATCCCTACACCCGTTCTCGAAAGAAGACTATCTTTGATTCTTTGGTGATTTTACACTATTAATAAGGACAATAAATAGTGTAAACAATGACTAGATGCCACATATATAAAGTATTAAGACAATAAATTAAGCTTAAAATAGAAATATTTGTATTTAGAGTAGATTAATATTTATTTTTGGCAAAATTAGCTGCAACATCTTGAAGTATGCTTAGGTGCACTGAGCACTCGAAACTTTGATTAGTAGCCAAAACACCACCAGCTATATATGGTGTAACGGTGTGACGTGTGTCTTAAATGAAAAATTCCGACCACTTATTTCATCGAAGGAGCGAGGTGAATCTGAGCTTGCCAAGTGGATGGGAATAGTTACCATTTATTTAAACTATTCTGGAGAGTGAAGATTCACCTAATCCGATGAAATAAGTGGCCGAAATTTTTCATTTAAGGCATGTATCGCACCTTACACCATAGTTGGTGTGGTTATGACGACTATGAAAAGTTCAGAGTGCTCAGTGCACCTAAGCCATACTTCAGGGTGTTACGGTCAATTTTACTTTTATTTTTATATCTATAATTATAACTAAAATTAAAAAATTTCCCAACTATGGCATCTTCATTATCTATCTTAATTATTATTTATCTCTTCCAAATTTAAGATTGAAAAAGTAATTCTTAGTAACAAATAAATAGATTAGAAGTGTGAGCATCAATTAATCATAAATGTAGTTAATGTACTATATTATATTGAGTTTTTTCTAAATCGTGCATTGCAAGTATTTATCTAGTAGAATCAATTAAACCGTTACCATTAACTCCAAAATGACCAAACGTAACCCTATTTAAGAAATGAAGGGAGCGGATATTTAGATAAATGCTTTATTCTGATGGAAGTGTGGAACACATGGTGACATAGAAATATAGAATCAATGGATACATTCATAGTTTCATACATATAGTTCTCCAAATCTCCAATCAGTCTAAATACAAACAATTTACCAAAGAATAAATATCTAGATTATTTAATGCTATTATTATAAACAAATGGTGGATAAATGCTTGATCGAGGAACACATGGTGGGACAATGATGGTACAGTGGTGCAGTGGAAGGCTGGAAGCTGATTTTTCTTCTTCTTAATAAATATGGATAGGACCAATTTTGTGGCCTAGCTCCTCGTAGTACCAAAAAATGAAAAAAATATGATTGTACAATTTTGGGGTCCAGCCCCTCGTCAGTATCAAAAAATTTGAAAAAAACAACTGTACCAATTTTGGGGCCTAGGCGCCTAGCCCAACGAGTACCAAAAAAATAGAAAAAAAAAAATAAAATTGATTGTACCAATTTTGGGGCCTAGCCCCTCGTCAGTACTCAGTACCTTTAGAAAAAAAAAATTGTACTCTCTTCGTGTTATTTTAAACTAGATTAAACCCCGTGCAATGTACGGTTGTTAAATAATTCTAGTGACAATAAATTTTATCAAAAATAATGGATATAAATATAATTATTATAAATAGACTTAGTAGTAAAAAGTATGAAATATTGTGAAAGAAATTAATTAAACATGTAATAGTTATAATTGGCAATTTGATATTTAAGGACATTTATTTTAGATTTTATTATACAAACTAAAAGTCATAATTTAATTACAATAATTTTTTTTTAGTAAGTGGTTTTGGAGGGAAAACTTTTTATAATATTTTACCAAGTGTTCTCTAAATTTCGCCTTTAGTATAATGTAATTGATATTACAATTTAACAGACATATAATTTTAGTAAATATAATTGATCTAAATAAGATAAGAGGTATGGAGTATTTGGAGCATTACAAATTTGTAAAAAAAATATAGAAGGGTTAATAGTTTATTGAAAAATAATGAATGTGAGAGGAAATATATACTTGTAATAAATAAAAGTAGTATTGGGTTTGGGTGAGGACTGTGAAAGGAAAGAGATATGATATTTTAATGTACCTTTTTATCAAAAAAAAAAAAAAGTGTAACACTTTATTAAAACACGGCCGGATTTGGTAAGTGTAATACTTATTAAACAACGGAGGGAGTACCAATCTCGTGAGCCTTTACAAAAAAATTTGTACTACCTCTGATTTTTTTTTTTTTTTAGTTGCAACTTTGGGGTATTATTTGAGAGATATAAAATATTCCTAAGTTGCAACTAAAAAAATCGGAGGTAGTATATAACAAAAAAAAAAAAAAAAAGGTAAAAAAAAAAGGTAACAATTTAAGACACACAAGCCATTATTATTGTTTACTACTCTCTTCGTGTTTTAATAAGTATTATACTTTAATTGCACATAGTTTTGAAGCAATTTAATTGATTTCAATAAAATAAGAAGCAAATAGGGTAGTTGAAATATTAAAATATTTTAAAAGAAAAATAATGGGATTAATAGTTTATTGAAAAGTAATGAATGTGAGAATATTAAAAAAAAAAAAAAAAAGTAGTTGTGGGTTTGGGTGGCGACAATGAGAGGAGAGCAATATAATATTTAATTAAATGTAGTTTTTTTGCCAAAAAAGTGAATGTAACACATATTAAAACACGATTGGATTTGGTAAGGATAACACTTATTAAAACACAGAGGGAACGAATATCCTCTTTATTTTTTATTTTTTATTTTTTATTTTTTTGTTTTTGTTTTTGTTTTTGAAATTTATAGGTGTTTTTTCAAATGCATCACTTCTATTTTGGTAACGTTATACTATACATTATCGTTTTTCTCTCTTACTTTAAACTAGGGGTGACCATAACAAGGTACGTACCCTGTTTAAAAATATCACAAACATACAAAACTATTAAAACCAAATATGAAAAATACATGATTCAAAAACTTTAATGGTAAATCAATGGTAGACTAAGGGCCTGTTCACATTTGTTGAACTGAACTGAACTCAATTGATTGGAGCTGAACTGAACTGATTGGAGCTGAACTGAACTAAATTGAGTTGAAATGAATGTTGTATGAGAGAGAGAAATTAGCAGCTGAACTGAACTGATTGGAGCTGAACTGAATTGAACTGAAATCAAGTAAATGTAAATAGACCCTAAAAAAACTAATGGTACATGGCCATATTTTATAATTATAATCATGTAGTTATTTATATAGGTGTAAAATTTTATTATAAATTTTTTTTTTGAACACAAATTCTATTATTAATTGATATTCATATTAATTATAATATGTGGTGTACAACAATAAGTAAAATTCTATTGTCAATAAAAAAAATAATTTCTTTTTAAAAAAAATTAAAAAATTATTTTATTATTCTAGATAAATCTATAAAATATAATCTTACATGTCATCTATTCTAATCACAATAATACTTATATGTCGTTGACGTGGCTAAACATTTGGTGAAAAACCTAAAATGTCAAGCGTCGCAGTCTCCTGGCCTGGCTGTGAGATCAGCTTTATTTATTAGTGATATGATATGATATGATATGATGTGATATAATATTAGAGTTTAACCAATTAAAAATAAATTATTTATGTTTTTAACTATTATTATTATTATTATTATTATTGCTGATTGACACTGAATTATTATCAAGTTGTCTATTTTCTTTTCAATTGTCAAATTTTCGGATCATATACTTACACTATTATGTAACTTTAGGTAAAAATTACTGAAGTATAAAATTTGGTATCCCACAAACTTAGAGGCACTATAGAACTTTTAAGATAATAAAGATGGGAAATGTAAAATGTATACCAGGGACTGTTGCATTACTACGAAACTGATCTAAATATTGCAATTGAAGAAAAGCAAATCTATGCAATGGAATTTTATTATTTGCAACACCAGTAGTATGATGAAAAATTAGTATCATTATCTTTTTATCGCTCACAACACGATATTCATTCTTGGTAGGTACAACTAAAAAAAAATTGAATTGCACAAAATTTTTCTTCAATTAATTTCGAACGTAATTGTTGGACAAATTTTCCTTTGTTTGAAGCATGGATATTATCATCCTTCATAGAAACAATATTATTGTAATTAAGTTAAATTAATATATGTTGTAGATTAAACAATGAATCATAAAAAAAATTTGAAGGTTATTCAGTTAATTTAATTTAAAACGATAAGTATGATAAGATAAAAGAAAAGTAAAGGCATACTTCATCGTCAATTAAAACCATGTCCATACTAATCAAACTATTATGTTTACGAAAGTTCATTCGGAACATAAAAAACCTTTATACACGTACTATAATAAGTTTTTGCAATTCTATTTTTCATCGGCTAAATATAACATTTTCCTATGTGACACTTTATAATATCTTGAAAAAACTCTCCTTTCTATAATTTTTGTAAAAAATAATTATCATAATGTTAATTCCATTAATCACCCAAATAAATCATTTAATTTTATTCATGATTAATTTTTTTAAAAAATAATCTTATTTGTCGCTCTAATAATTTTTTTGTTTTTAATTTAAGTATCACTTTAATAACTAAATTTATATATCATAATCCTATTGTAGCTTTTCAAAATATTAATCCTATGTGACATTTTTTTTATTATAATCTTACGTAGAGGTTTTAAAAAAAAAAATCTTATCTAGCATAATCCGACTGTAGCGCTTTAAATATATTGATTATACGTTACATTCTAATAATTTAATAAAAATTAAAAAACTTTTTTTTATATATATATACACTAGATGATGCCCGTGCGATGCACGGTTTGTTTGAATTTTTGAAAATAATATTTTTACATATATATATTTATGTGCTAAAAATTGTTAAATATTTAGATAAAATTCCTGATATTAAAACATAATATTTTATATTTAATTAATTTAAACCGGATAATCTCATTCGCAAATTTTGCTTACGTGTCAGTTAAATTATTTAATTATAAAAGAAATTAATAATCTCGTATTTAATTGGCTACCACTAAAATTTATTATCCTACGTGGCGCACTGAAAAAATTAAATCTTACGTGGCTCTCTAAAAACTTCGGAAAAAACTCCCCTTTATATATATATTAGATTAGATTTAACGGAAGCTTCTTGACGGCAGTTGGTGATTTTTTTTTTTTCTTCTGTTGTTGTGGTAAAATAATGATGATAAAATAGTAGTAAGTGGTAAATCCTATATTTTTTTTATATGCTGGTAAAAATAAAAATTTCAATAAAAAACATGTTATTACAAACCTAACAAGACCATACTTGATATATTAATTATTTTGTATAGATAAGTGCAGATATAAGATGAAAACAAATGGGTTGTAATCAGCAAATAAATATAAGGTGAACTAAACAA
Source organism: Chenopodium album (assembly GCF_948465745.1). Lineage (NCBI taxonomy): Eukaryota > Viridiplantae > Streptophyta > Magnoliopsida > Caryophyllales > Amaranthaceae > Chenopodium > Chenopodium album. Next base: position 66,541,061 of record NC_137835.1, read on the forward strand.
GACATAATTTAATAATGTTGGATTGTTTAATCTATTTTTGGTTGTGAAGTTAAAGAAATGAATAATTTAATTTTTTTTTTTTACTGTATTTATTATTTGAAAGAAAGTTAAACAAACGATTTAGACTACTTCCTCCGATCCATTACAAGTTGCAATTTGAGAATTTATATGCTTCACAAATAATAACCCAAAGTTGCAACTAATATGTAACGAAAGAAGTAGATAAATGCTCAATGATGGAACGGACAAATAATGGTGAGATAGATCACATACGGTTTTCCAAAAGTCTAATACATCAAACAATTCCAAAAATAAAAAAAAAATAAAAAAAAATCCTCCAATTAATGTATTATTTAATGCTATTAATTATTCCTAGTGAGAGTAAGGGATAGCTCAAGTGGTTAGAGCTCCCCTCCCGGTCCTAGGTGATCCTAGGATTGATTCTCATCACCCGCCCTTGTGGCTCTCTAACACCAAAAAAAAAAAAAAAAATTATTCCTAGTAGAAACATATGGTAGATAAATGCTCATTCGTGTAACACATGGTGACATAGACACATCTGGTTCTCCAATATGTCTAGATACAAACCATACCTGGAAAAAAAAAAACAAAATAACAAAAAAAACAAAAAAAAAATCCAACATTATTTAACATTAATAGTTAGTAGAAAGACTAGAAACAAATGGTAAATTAATGTTCAGTCGTGCAACACATGGTGACATAGACTTCTCCAATAAATCTAATGACAAACAACTAGGTTTTTGCCCCATACAATGTACATGCTTATTATTAGGATTTTTTTTTAAAAAAAATTTGTTTGAATTTGAATATTGTGTACTTTGTGCATTTGGAATGAAAAAATCTATATATACTAAAATAACAACTGCTGATGTCATTATTGCCTATGTGTCTCTTTTTTCTTTTTTTTTTTTTTTTTTGTAAGGATGATGCCACTTTTTTTTTTTTTTTTTTTTTTTTTTTTTTTTTTTCTTCCTTTTTAAGCTACCCTATTTAACATAGTTTTAAATTTTAAAATTTTAAATTTTAATTATTTACGAGTTGTTAACAATAGTTAATAATATAATTTAATTAAAATTTCTTAATTGAAAATGAAAATTATGCACTTTCAGAAATTATATATTCATATTTAATTAGAAATTAGTTAGGAAAAATGAGGAACTTATTTTCTTTCAATACGTGTTAATAGTCTATGATTCAATTTTTATTTAATTTTAAAACCGTGCATCGCACGGGGTTAATCTAGAGGGATAAAATACTTAGGTGCATGTAGTGTATATAATTATTAAACATTAATATTATTGGTTGCTAGTTAATTTATGAGCAACCTTAATTTTTACTTGTCAATTTGTTATACAGTCGATGCGCGTTGATTTGATTATGACTTTATAGACAAATTTTCTAATAACAACAAATAAAAGTATTCATTTTGCGGGTTACAACTATCAATTTTAATTTTTGCAAATTACAACAAAAAAAGTCACAAAACATTTTGAACTACAACCAAAATCCGATTTTTGGCCACTTTTACCGAAATGTGATGTCATTAATCATTTATGAATATAACATATAACCCCGAGCTAATATTAGTTTGGGATCATTCATTGATATAATGACGTCATATTCCGGTAAAAATGGCTGAAATTTTGATTTTGGTTGTAGCTTAAAATGATTAGTGATTTTTCGGTTGTAATTTGCAAAAATAAAGTGATGGTTGTAATTTGCAAAATGGGTAATTTTACTGGTTGTAATTACCAAATTTTCCGACTTTTTAACTCTAATTTATTTCCTCTTTTATGTACAACAATAACGTTTAATTTGATGTTATAATCATGGGTAAATTACCAATATATTATTTAGGAGATAGATTAAAATAATAATATTGAATTTGTGTTTAAGGTAATTGGTGGAAAATTGTGGTCAAAATATAATTTTTTTAATCGGGACTAAAAAGAACGAATAAAGCATTTAGAAGTGGATGGAGTAGATTTGGCATGTTCTCTTTAGTTCAGTTTAGTTCACTTTAGTTCTTAATTTCCTTGTCTCATAAAATATTCAGTTCAGTTCAATCAATCAGAACAGCCCTAAATAAAAAATGTATCATACATAAAAATACATGTGAAATTAGTTATTTGATCTATAAGTTATATTATATAATAAAAGGTTTTTCAAAGCTATGGCCCTGAGATTGTTGAGTTTCTAAGGATTAATAAGTTAGTTGAGAATTATTAAAAGTATGTGATATGTTGATTTGATATTTGCATTTTTTAAGCTATGCCCTTGAGATTGTTGAGTTTCTCAGGATTAATAAATTAGTTGAGGATTAATAAAAAATATGTGATATGATGATTTGATCGATATTTGCATTTTTTTAATTGTAGCTTTTAATACACATCTAATTAAGCGAAAAATCTGAGCAATATTTATCTTGTTATAAAACAGCTCACAAATTATTTTAAGAATATGATTTTTAGTTTATAGCTTTCCAAATTCTTTTTACAAAGATTTTAAAAATCTTTTATTTTAATTAAACTAGAGTGCATCTGTGCTAATACACGGGATATACGTTGTATCACCTTGTATGTATAGTTAGAAAGAAAAAAATAGTATAAGTGGAAGTTATAGTGTTTGTAGGATGGGAGTTTTAGAGGAATTTTGTGAGAAGTTAGAAAAAGACTCTTAAATTATATAAAAGATATAATGATTACTAGTCATTAATTTGAAATATGTATAAAAAGTAATATTATTTTTGTAAATAATTTGATTCTTAACAGAATATTTTATTAAAAAAATAACTAATAACACACGAGGAGATGACACGTGTCATTGACGGTGTATTTTTTTTAGTATATAGTTATTGATTGATGGCTAGATTATAGCAAACTTCTAACTTCAAATCTATTTAAGAGAATTCTGATAAAAATTTTGTTACTAGTGAGAATATGCAAATGTACATGGCTACCAATGAGAAAATACCCTCCCTCTTTTCATTTTTGTTGGTTAGCAAACATATTTTTTTTTCTTTTTTCAATAAATTATTGAACGTAACTCATGGTTTGTTTTAAAAAATAATATGTAGTTTTCTCTTGTATGCTGCATCTGGGACAAGATTTAAGGCTTTTAGTTTCAGGGAATCAAGCTATCCTAAACAAGCCCTATTATCTCCCATTTATTCTTTGCGGATGACGCTCTCATTTTTTTTGGCCTACGACTGCATCCTATACTAATATCATGCAGATCATTAAAAGGTTTACGAAGATTTCCGAAGAAGAGCTAAACCAATCAAAATATTTGATTAAGCTAGCTTAACTCGAATATCTGTACCTCTTCTTAGGCAGCGTTCAAATCTATATTCCAAATGAAGCATGATCAAGTGTTCGATCATCAGATCACCTGGGGGCTCCAATTTACTTCATTGGAAAAAAAAATAAAGACCACTTCTAATTCATCATCGACAAAATTATTTGAAGAATCCTGTTTAAATGCAATCCGCGACTTTCACAATCGCATAAGTTAACATTTATTAACTCTATCCTTGTTGCAATGGCTTCCCATGTGCTGGCTAGCTATGAGCTACCGGTCTCTGTTACTAGGAATTTTTTTTTTCTTGCTCATGCGCTTCTTCTAGGTGCATTTTGATAATAAAGGCATGCATTGGGTTAATAAGAATATCATATCATGTGTAGGCGTCGTTTGAAGTGCGCCTACATTCAGCATGTATAAATATGCTCGGCACTCATAGGAAGGGGAATTGACATAATAAGATTATGGACAAGGAAAGTAGGGAGCCGCCAACAAGTTTTTAAGGAATTGAACTTGTAAACCGTTCACGGATCATAAAAGGCACCCACGAATAAAAGGAAAACGATAGGCAACAACGATTGACCCGTGAAGGTTACACCCCATTTGTAATCCATGAGATTACTAACTCCATATGGTTTGGAACCACGAAAGGAGGATTGAGGATGATGGTACGAAGTGAGTCATGGAGTCACATTCACCCGTATTGGCCTCTACTCGATTCTTATTGTGAAAAGCGAATCTTGCGATCTCAAAGGCATGCAAACAAAGATTCAATTTGCTCCAAACTATTACTATGCTAATTTGGTTGAATATTAATGTAACATATAATTCTAAAATATCGTGATCACTTTAATTAATAACAAGATTAAAAAGGATCCTAAACTGGTTGTCCAAATTATCTTATTAGGCGTGATTTTCAATTACATATTCCCTTTAAACATGCAATATGGTGATCATAATAAATAATATAATAAACATTAATATTGGAATAAATTTAACAATAAATTGTTATTCAAATAAAATCATAATAAACCTAATCATGGTACTAGCAACTAGAATAAAAATAAGAGTAATTAAGTGATTAATTACTCACTTTCCGCGTTTCCTTGAATTGCTACATCATGAATAAACTGTTAGTAACTTCAATAAATATAAAAATCAAATTGAAATAATTAAATTAAATAAAAAGTAGAGTTTATTTGGTCCAAACCCTCAGTTAATTATACCTTTCACGCACTTATTTCAGTATAGAATTTCGGGTATTGTATGGACTCCTTAGAGTGCTTAGGGGAAGTATTATTATGAGAGAATAGGGTGGCTAGTATTTAGGCTAAAGAGGGAGAAGAAAATGATTTTGTGATAAAGCTTGTTGATGATTGTTTAAGGGGTGATATGAATTCTCTTTATAATGAAAAAACAAGGGTCGAAGAATTAAGAAAAGATAAGAATTGGAACTTGAATAAAACTCTTGCGATAGACAGTAGTTTTGCGGTTTTTGTTTTTATCATATCTTTTGATCCAAAAATTGGAATAAGATATATAATATGTATTTAGAAAGCTGTTAAAGTCTACTTCTAACCTAGTTGGAATCAGATTAAAATCCTTTGTAGAATAAAATATATGGCGGAAATTGTGGGACGGTGTCAGTTTTGGATAGAGTTTCGTATTTCTTATATATCTTTTTCGTTATAGCTTGGAATTAATATTATAATGTACCATTAAAAAGATAATTTCAAGGGATATCCAACCATATAAGATATGGATAAAAAATATGTGGCACAAAAATAATATCTGACTATCTTTGAACGTTTTTCAATTCGAATAGAATTTGGACTTTCAAAAAGAAAAGTAATATTCATTTTCAAACTCTTTAATCTTATCTTTTCAAAGAGGATAATTAAGATCTTTTAGAAACTTATAGAAGCTTCCAATTAATCCTAATTTGTTTAGGAATGGGATTAAATCCTTTGGACCCTCCACATGATCATTGGGTCGTAGGTAAGGTGGGATTAGGTTCGGTTTAGGCGCAGTGTAGTTTAGTATTTTGACCATAACTTATTCGTTATAACTCGCTTTTGGGCTTATAATATATCGTTGTTAAGGTTTTTTCAAGAACTATCCAACTATTTAATCATTGGACCCATATTGTTAACCAAAATAACCGGTCTAAATGTTTTCATAAAAAGGACACGAAATGAATGATTTTAAGTGACACGAAATAAATTATTTTGGGTTCAAAGGCAGGGAAAGAGGAAAATAAATTATGTTTTGGGGAAATCGGATAGGAATTGGGTTTCTTTATGAAATTTTCTGGGATTGAATATGGATTTTTAAGCACTCCAAGATTAAATACTTAATCCGACCAATAATGGCGGTGAAAGGTTGTTCATCATCGGGTTCGGTTTTGGAGAGATATTTTTAGGTGTCTACAGAAGCCCCCACTTTGACTAAGTGTGTAGAAACTCCAGTTTCAAAAACGATAGTCAAAGTAGTCGATTGGGACGGAGAATGATTTAAGACATTCTGCGATCCTAAATCACTCTTTTTACGCCGATACCTGCAGGAAAATGTTAGTTCCATATATAAAAGAGTAAAGAGATAGAATGCTTATTTGACACTAGTGTATCGGTGAATGTAGACATACAAATGTGTCTCCCCAAAACCAAACCCGGTGATGAATACATTTCATGTCATTTGATTATCGAACAAAGTGAAGTGTGAAAAGTCTAGTGATTTGAATGTTTTTATTTAAATATCTCTCTTTCTGTTTTCAAAAATGTTTCTTCTTTCACTCCATTTATGAAAATAGCTAGTCCAATTTAGTTTGGTCTTTGATAAGGGGCCAATAATAGTGTAGTTGGATTGGGCTCGAAAAGAGCTTTCCAACAATATATTATAAGCCCAATTCCGATGAATAATGAGGAAGTTATATATGGATTAAATTAAATTTGGCCCAAAATGATTTTATATGTGGCCCAATGATCTAGAGGAGAGCCTATTAATTATTATTCCTACGGTTATTAGGATTGATTTTAATCTTCTAGAAATATTTAGAAGGTTTTTTTTAATTCTAATAAGATTAGGATTGATAATTATATTTTAAAGAGTTTTATTTTGAATAAAATATGTGATTTGTCATAAATTTGATTTTTATTTGTTTAACGCGAAATTAGCTGCTTAATTGTATTAAGAAGATGATTCCGCGTACAAAGCGCGTTTTAATTTTGACTTAGCGCGAGAAGACAAAGTTGTCGCCTAGCGCTACTCTTGTCGTCTGACGCTAATTCCTGTCGTTGGCGACAGGAGGTATTTTATTCCGAATATGACTTGATTTGATTTCGAGCTATTTTTTCAATAAATAGGGGTCGTATCTCCCCGTTTTTCATCATTAACAACCATCATCTCTCTTTATTCTCTCTTTTAAAGCTAGAAGCTTTCTCTCTCTATTTCTTTTTCTAAACCTTCCCTCTCACAAAATTCCTCATACATTAGTTCTAGACACGCCTAGCCAAGTTCGAAGTTGCCTTCGCCCTAAACGTGAAAGGTTTAATATTTCTGAGGGTTTGGTCCCTAATCTCTATTTCAATTATTTAATTAAATTGTTTTTTTATTTTCCTTGAAGTTATTAACGCTTGTATTTTGTTATTAGAAAGAGATACGAGGCATCGAAGTAAGTAATTTAATTGCTTTATTGATATTTTGATATAGAAATCATGCTTAGATTATTGTGTTGATTTCTAGTATCATGTTAGGATGTTTTATTGCTTCCTAGTATCATGTTTAGGGTTAACTATTATTTCTAATATTATTATGATGCTTCCTATTTCTTTCCTAATATCATGTTAGTATCATGTTAGGGATGAAGCTTTGATTTTTATTGTTTAGTGACATGCTGAGGTTTGTTATTAATCTTGTTAGTATCATGCTTAGGGTCTTGCTATCTATATTATTATGCTTTATTGTTAACATGGTTATTACTTTTATTTTTATGATTATTATGTTGCTTGATATTATTTATTGTTATTTCTTGATCACACCTTTTATGTATGTTTAAAGGGAATTTGTACTTGTAATCACGTTTAATAAGATAATTAATAATCTTATTTAGGCTAATATGATTATAATTCAAGTGATCGCCAATAATATTTTTATTTGTGCATTAATACTCAACCAACATAGATTAAACAGGTTTAGGGTTAATATATTGATTGCATGTTAGTCAGCAAGCGCACATGAATACGAGAAGAATAAAGTAGAGGTCTATTATTAGGGCAAGTTCAATCTCTTTTAGGTTGGATTTGTACCCTCATCCCCGAACTTCTAGTCATGGTTCCAAACCTATTGGAGTTAACGATCTCATGGATCGTTAGGGGTGTAACCTTCACCCTGTGAACAATTTACAAGTTCCTGAAACTTGTTGGCAACACTTTTACTCTAGCTTCCTTCCCTTTGGACGCCACCATGCTTAAGTGTGTGATTACAGTGGGTCTCAAGTGTGGGATGCTTGAAATATTCCTTACAGTGACAAATATGTTCGATAGTATTTGACACCAGTGAATCGTTGACAAATGAGTTTCGTAGCTTTCTATGCTTGAAAAAATCCACTGGATGATGTTTGTTGAGATACTTTCCATGCTTGAGGAAAGTTGATAGATGATATAATCTCTGAGTTCTTCGCCTTGAGAGGTGGCAACGACCAACAATTTTCCATGCTTGAGGAAAACCTTGTCTGATAATGAGATTGCAAGTATCTGTGTATTGAGTACCATGCGCCGTGAATCGTTTTCACTTGGGAGATGATCACTTAAAATGATGATGGTTCGATTGTCCCCGAACGTTGGCTGTAGTTGGTTCGATTGTCCTCGAATGTGGGCTGTAGATGGTTCGATTGTCCCTAAACGTGGGCTGTAGTGGGTTTAATTGTCCCCGGACGTGGGATGTAGATGGTTCTCTTGTCCCCGAACATGGGTTGTAGATGGTTTGCTTGTCCTCGAATGTGGGCTGTAAATGGTTCGCTTGCCCCAGAACGTGGGCTGTAGATGGTTCGCTTGTCCCCGAACGTGGGCTGTAAATGGTTCGCTTGTCCCCAAACGTGGACTGTAGATGGTTCGCTTGTCCCCAAACGTGGGCTATAGATGGTTCGCTTGTCCCAGTACGTGGGCTGTAGATGGTTCGCTTGTCCTCGAACGTGGGCTGTAGATAGTTCACTTGCCCCTGAACGTGGGCTATAAATGGTTCGCTTATCCCTAAATGTGGGTTGTAGATGGCCCGCTTGTCCCCGAACGTGGACTGTAGTTGGTTTTCTTGTCCCCGTACGTGGGCTGTAAATGGTTCGCTTGTCCCCAAACGTGAGCTGTAAATGGTTCGCTTGTCCCTGAACGTGGGCTGTAGATGGTTTGCTTGTCCCCGAACGTGGGTTGTAGATAGTTTGCTTGTCCCCGAACGTGGGCTGTAAATGGTTTGCTTGTCCCTTAACGTGGGTTGTAGATCGTCCGCTTGTCCCCGAATGTGGGCTGTAGTTGGTTCGTTTGTCCCCGAACATGGGTTGTAGATGGTTCGCTTGTCCTTGAACGTCGGTTGTAATTGGTTCGCTTGTCCCCGAACAAGGGTTGTAGGTTGTTCGCTTGTCCCCGAACGTGGGTTGTAGATGCTTCGCTTATCCACAAACGTGGGCTGTAATTGAGACCTGCAAAATAAAACTTGCTAAGGAACTCGTATAGACTATGATTAACTTGACCAAGCTTGACTTGACATGATATGACATGTGTATAACTTGTGGTTGTGTGTGTATATGGTGTGTGTGTGCAGACATAAGCAACCAGAAATGCAAAAGAAAAAAATTTTCGTCATTTTTGTCATGAGACGAGTGGAGGGTACCGACTTTCTCCCGAAAAAGAAAGACGTGAAAACTGAACTTTTATTTTCTAACTTCCCTCGATGAGAAATTTTAAAAAAGTTTTTGAACTTCCCCAAAAGAAAAGACATGAAAAAGGGAAAAAGTTTTGAACTTCCTCGTTGAGCAAGACGAAATGAATCACATGGATTGAATTGCTTATCTTGAAGATAATGTATGCATGATGCATGTTCTTAGGCTAGGAGGCTAAGGACAATTGCATCATATGACACGATAAATGAATGAACTTAGGTCATAGAGCTAAGCATCATATATGGTGTAAAGAAACGATCTTGAAAGTCACTTAGGTCTGGAAGCTAAGCACGTATATAGATCAAGTGATTGATAAGTATTGCATAATGAATGTTTCTTAAGTCATGGAGCGAAGCACGATATACAATGCATGAAACAATGAATATTGCTTAGGTCTGGAAACTGAGCAAGTATATAATGTTTTCATTTGATGAATGTTGTCTTGAAAGATGATGAAGCATGTGTGGTAGGGAAACAAGATTTCATGATAAAGGGTTCATAAGAGAAAGATGATATGGCTATGTATGTGTGAATGTGATACTAAGGCTGGCTGCAAAGGCTGTGGTGATGGAAATAGATGTGAGGAGAGTAAAAGATGATGACTCTTTAGGCTGGGTAAGCTAAGTGATGTGGGTTCAAGCCCCCAACTGTAGCTCTATGTGGGTAGGGATAAGCATTGGAAATGACTCGATTATGTGTGGATATGAATATGAATATGAATATGAATGTGGACGCACCTCGATGTGAGGTTGCCTACGTATCCGTTAGGAATCAAGCCGAATGTAGCTATAGCCGAACTTTGTACAAGTGTATGTACACCTCAAAGAGATTTTTCAAGGGTTGTAATATGGTTAAGTTGATGGTTTAAAGAAGAAAAGGGTACAAGGCTCAAGACCCGAGAGAATCCCCAAGATGTGTAATTTTTGAATTTTGCAAGTTTATTTTCAACATTTTTTTTTCATTCTTTTGAATCAATTTGGGCAATATCAGATCATGCGGTCCATCACTCACTTAGCATTCATGTTTCTCAGGCACGGTACCAAGCACTCGATGAGAGACACAATTTGAGAAGTGTTCATATTAAAGACATTGGAACACTTGCCCTTAGACATTGTTTTATTGTTGCTTTGCTGCTTTTTTTTTTTTTTTTTTTTTTTTTTGCTTGAATTTTTAATGTTAATCAAATTTCACACTTTCCCATCCCACAGCTAGGTGAATGTGGGTTGAATAAATAAGGCCAATCGTCAGACAAGGATCAAAGTGGTTGATGAAGAAAATAGATATGTGATTGAGTGGTTAATGGGGAATGAATGGGTTGCAAAGGTACCACAAATCAGTGGTATACCTTGTGTTCGGTTCAACAATTGATTTTTTTTTTTGTTGCTAATCACATGATAGAATGTAAGAAAGAGATGCTCATTTATGAAGAAGGTAAGAAATGTGACACATAGACACATAGATAGGGAGAGCCTATGCTAGACTATTTAGGGGGGGGGGGAGTTTGAAACAAAAGAAGAAGAAACCATGAAATCTTGTTGAGAAGCTTGCATCGTGTTTTGTCTTTGTGTCTATTTATGAGTTACTTCTTGCCTCTTAGTAAGGAAAAAAGTTTGTTGTTGTTGATGGTTTGATTAGAAGGAAAAAAGGAAGGAGTGATGTTCCCCTTATTCTTCCGACTATTGCCTAGTGATTTTAGACTCAAGTGTTGTGTAAGGATGAACTCACTTAACGCATTCACTCGATACTCGGATTGGAAAGGAATAGTGTATGAAACTATTTTGAAAACTGATGGGAAATACTCCACTCATTCTTATTACGACGGAAAACGATGCATGTATGGTCCTAGTATACGATCATAAACAATACAGTGCATTACTCGAAGACAAAGTGTGTGCAATGACTCAACATGTGTGATTAGGTGGGTTTATTAAGACTTGTGGTATGATCGCATGGCTAGATATGAGGAAGTTGTGAAAAACAAAGGCCCCAATGACCAAATAGCACGAAAGACTAAAAGACAAACTAACTTGATTAATTTTGCCCAATTTTAATGTGTATGCTATTTACTAGGTGAAAACAATCAATTGACAATCGTTAGTCATAAATAAGATCAACCACCATCAAAGACAAAGAACACGTGTTAAGGTTAGCACAAAAATCACAAGTAACTAGGAAGAGGATTAGAAATCTAAAAGTGTTAGGACTCATGGGTATAAATAAATGAATAAATAAATAACAATCTATAATCCTATGTTATAAAAGTTGACGCGGATTAAAGGACTTGGCTAAGACTAGCTTGTGCAGGATACGAGAATAAAATCCGGGTTGACTCAAAAATAATAATAAAAAAAATAAATACTATGACTCGACTATAATAAAAAAGGATTAGATAAAAGAGAGAAAAAAAATTAAAAAGTCACAAAACAATGCACATATAACCACATTGTCACACATGATGCAATGAAGTTCGTAACCTAGAGTCGACTTCTATGTTCCACTATGGTCAAGCTTATTTAGGTGTCAAAAGGTACCATGGTTAAGAGTTTGAACGCATTATCAAGGTAGCCTCCCTTGAGGGTGTATGCCAACGGGCGGCTCCGCGAGTTCGTGATGAAATTGAACTCGGCTCCATGGTCTGGGTGGATTTAAAATCTCGGATGAACCCTTATTGCCATGAGCGTTTTCGGGTTAATAGAGCTTAAATCCCCCGGACTAGCCACATACGTAGAACACGTACTATTGTGGCAAAATAGGTAAGCTAAAATGCATATGAATATGTGACAATGACAAATAAATCGCAGGAATAAAATTCAAGAATCTTTTAAGTTTCATCCACTCATCTCAATTAAATACCGATCACTTAAATCGATAAATAATTAAGAATCCTTCCTAGTGGAGTCGCCAAATTGTAGGCGTCGTTCGTAGTGCGCCTACGTTAAGCATGTATGAATATGCTTGGCTCTCATAGGAAGGGAAATTGACATAATACGATTAGGGACAAGGAAAGTAGGGAGCCGCCAACAAGTTTTTAAGGAATTTGTAAACCGTTAACGGATCATAAAAGGCAACCACAAATAAAAGGACAACGATAAGCAACAACGATTGGCCCTTGAAGGTTACACCCCATTCATAATCCATAAGATTACTAACTTCATTTGGTTTGAAACCACAAAAGGAGGATCGAAAATGATGGTACGAAGTGAGTCATGGAGTCACATTCGCCCGTACTGGCCTCTACTCGATTCTTATTGTGAAAAGCGATTCTTGCGATCTCAAAGGCATGCAAAAAAAAGATTCAATTTGCTCCAAACTATTATTATGCTAAATTGGTTGAATATTAATGCAACATATAATTCTAAAATATCGTGATCACTTTAATTAATAACAAGATTAAAAAGGATCCTAAACTGGTTGTCCAAATTATCTTATTATGCGTGATTTTCAATTACATATTCCCTTTAAACATGCAATATGGTGATCATAATAAATAATAGATAAACATTAATATTAGAATAAATTTAACTATACATTGTTATTCAAATAAAATCATAATAAACCTAATCATGATACTAGCAATAAGAATAAATGTAAGAGTAATTAAGTGATTAATTACTCACTTTCCGCGTTTCCTTGAATTGCTACATCATGAATAAACTGTTAGTAACTTCAATAAATATATAAATCAAATTGCAAAAATTGAATTAAACAAAAATTAGAGTTGATTTGGTCCAAACCCTCATTTAATTAAACCTTTTACGTATTGGTTTAAGTATAGAAATTTGGGTATTGTATGGACTCCTTGTAGTGCTTAGGGGAAGTATTATGAGAGAATAGGGTGGCTAGTATTTTGGCTAAAGAGGAAGAAGAGAATGATTTCGTGATCAAGATTGTTGATGATTGAAAAAGAGTTATATGAATTCTATTTATAATGAAAAAAGAAGGGTCGAAGAATTAAGAAAAGATAAGAATTCGAACCGGAATAAAACTCTTGCGATAGACATTAGTTTTTGCGGTTTTTGTTTTTATCATATCTTTTGATCCAGATGTCAAAATAAGATATATAATACGTCATTAAAAATCTGTTGAAGTCCACTTCTAACCTAGTTGGAATCAGATTAAAACCCTTTATAGAATAAAAGATATGGCAGAAATAGTGGGACGGTGTTAGTTTTAGATAGAGTTTCGTATTTCTTTTATATGTTTTTCGTTATAGCTCGGAATTAATATTATAATATATCATTAAAAAGATAATTTTAAGGGCTATTCAACCATATAAGACTTGGATAAAAAAAATATGTGGCACGAAAATCATATCTGACTTTCTTTGAATGTCTTTCAATTAGAATAGAATTAGGACTTTCATAAAGAAAATTTTTATTCAATTTCAAACTCTTTAATCTTATCTTTTCTTAGAGGATAATTAAGATCTTTTAGAATAAAGAAGCTTACAATTAATCCTAATTTTTTTATGAATTGGATTAAATCCTTTGGACCTCCACATGATCATTGAGTCTTAGGTAAGGTGGCTTAGGTTCGATTTAGGCTCAGATTAGTTTAGTATTTTGACTATAACTTATTCGTTATAACTCGGATTTGGGCTTATAATATATCGTTAGAAAGATCTTTTCAAGAAATATACAACTATTTAATCATTGGACCCAGATTATGGACCAAAATAAACTGGTCTAAATGTTCTTATAAAAAGGATATGAAATGAATGATTTTAAGGGACATGAAATAAATTATTTTGGGTTTAAAGGCACTAAAAGAAGAAAATAAGTCATGGTTTGGGGAAATGGGCTAGGAATTGGGTTTTTTTTTATGAAATTTATTGGGATTGAATATGGATTTAAGCACTCCAAGATTAAATACTTAACCCGACCAATAATGGCTGTGAAAGGTTGTTTATCATCGGGTTTGGTTTTGGAGAGACATTTTTAGGTGTCTACACCATGCATCTTCCTCGTGGGTTAGGTGGCTTGGGCATTTTCTTCTTGTCATCCTTAAATAAGGGTTGCTTATGAAACAAGTTTGGAGACTCTTTACCAACCCGCAGTTGCTAGTTTATAAGGTTTTCGATGCGCGAACGACCTTTCTTTCCAACAACTCTAATAATCGGCCAATTTACTCTGGTCGTCATTCATATGGATTTCGGGGGTTACTTAAGGCGGGAACTCTTTTGAAATAGGGTTGTAACTGGAAAATTGGTAATGACCAGTCCACTCTAGCTAGTTCAGCTAAGTGGGCAATGGTTGCATTCCTGAGTTCAAACCAGGAATTCCTTTGCCACTTTCGGCTCCTCATACTGTTAATGTTTTCATCAATCCTCACACAATGGGGTGGGATACTACTAAAGTCGACTGGTTTGTTCCTGCAGATGCTTCAATAATCCTTGTAATGGAGGTATCTATTACGACTCAGGATGATTTTCTTAATTGGTCGAGTACCTCATCGGGATTGTACTAGTATAAAACTGGTTATTCAATGCTTCAACAACAACTCTCTCTTGTTTCCACACGTTTTGCTTCTGACTCTTTTTAGAAGGTTCTTTGGTCTCTCCAGTTACAACCTAAATGGAAGTTATTTTTATGAAACTGCTACACCGCGCTCTTGCAGTCAAGGTGGAACACAATCACATAGGTGTTCCAATTGAAAGGAATGGTGTCCTTCGAACAAGTGTATTATTCTGATAGCGGGTTTAGAATTATTAGAAAGCTAATATATTCAGTAAGGTCAAGTGATCGGAATGCCTGGGTGGAGGCCGCTTCCGATTAGTAATATTAATATAATTAATATTACAGCTTAATCTTGACTGAACCCTTCGGGTCACACCTAAGCAAAATATACGAACCGACTCGACGAATTAATTCGGAAGAAATTAATTCGTCGCGCGAGTTTTAAATATTTAGACGTCGGAAATTCGAGCTTAGAGCGTCGAAACCGAGCGTCGGAAGTCGAGTAAAAAATAATAAAAAGACGAGATGGCAAATTGGTAATAAATCAACAATGACCAAAATACCCCTATCATCGGAATCCTGAGTGTTAGGGGATTAGCCGAGCTATCAGCCCGCACCATGTGCGAGGCATGCTAGCAAGGCGTGGCTAGCAGCCCGCACCATGTGCGAGGCATGCTAGTACAGCACGGCCAGCAGCCCGCAAGCAGTGCGTGGCGTGCTGGCGTGCGCTGCTGCTAGCAGCCCGCACATGTGCGTGGCTAGCTAGCAGCGCCCTCGGCATCAGCAGCCCACACTGATGTGCGTGGGCGTGCTGGGCCGAGCTGGCAGCGCTAGCAGCCCGCACGGTGCGAGGCTAGTTGGGCCATGGGCCTAGGTTGGGTAGAAAGGGGAAGCTAGTAAGTATGCTTGCTTTTTGGTGTGGACAAGTGTCACAAGGAGAGGAAGGAGTGGGGAGCAAGTATGGTCCCCTCCTCTCCAAGTGGTCCATACTCCTCTTTACATATGATTAGGACACTTGTTGATTTATTACTTGCTTATATATTTAATTTAATTTAGCTTTAAATTAATTTGTGGAATTTGATGAATCCCACATTGATGGGATAGAAATTCCCACTCATACTTTCCTCTATAAATACCAACCTTGGGATTTGGAGTAAAGTGCTTGAGTGGGAGTTAGAAAGAGCATTCTATATTTTGGAAAAACTCTTAAACTCCATTAACACTTGGGTTTTGGTCGGACCTTGCTAACTCCAAGGTAGCGGACCTAAAAAGTCGTGTTCGTCCTTTGTGGGTGGATACCGTTGGAAGCACGACATTTGCGGTGCTCAAGGCTTTCAAGTAAGAGCCCGTTTTGAGAGGGCGAAGCTCGCTTCAAGGGTATGATTCGTTCTTCCTTTTCTTGTGTTTACTTATTTATGCTTTATGGTTTTATTAATTACGAGTGGTTCCTTGGGTCGGGGTTGTTTCCGCGGTGAGTCGGACTTACCAAACCCCAACACCAATTGAAGACATGTTCTGTGACATCTATCATTTAGGATAAGAGGATTTACAACATCTCTTCAGAATGTGCTTTAGTGCACGATTAGTTTGGAGGGGTGGATGCCTCGTCATCCGCTCAGAATTTAATGAAGACCTTTCTCTCTTAGATTGGATCCAACATTATATTTGAATTTTTATTAGTCAGGATGAACCTTGTAGTACTCACTTAGGTACCTTCGTGGGTATGCTTTGGAGTTTATGATTATGTCGTAATTCCAGAATCTTTAGGGATTCTTCTGCGTCCAGACATTTTGATTCAATGTTTGAGGAGTTTATGGATCGATACACATTCAATCTTTATGAACTCAGATGCCCCTGCAAGCACCCCTAATATTGCGGCGGTTGGGTGGTGCCTCTCCTCCGGTTGGGTTTTTACATAGAGCGGCTTGGCCTAAGCACCCATGGGAGTGCTTTACTTTCTTTGCAAATAGATGGTTCTTGGTTCAAAGATTCTCAACAAGATGGAATGAGATGGTGCTTGGATAATGATGACCCGCTGGATGATCGCATCACTGGAGGTAGTAACTACAGGGTTTGTTCTTTAGCTTTACATGCGGAGGCATTGGCATGCATGTATGGGCTACAATACGCTTTTGATCGAGGGTTTCTGTCTCTCATGGTTTTTACTGATTTATATAATCTTGTGACCCTGCTTTGGGGGGAGGGGCAAGGTAATGTCACTTACCTTTGGCTCATTTGTAAGATTAAACAACTTGGCTCAACCTTTCGGTTTTGTAGTATTCATAAGACGGATTGTCAGCGTTTTCAGAGAGCTCATCTAATAGCTAGAGAAGTGGCGGTTAATTCTATTTGTTTTAGTATTAATATGTAATCTGTTTGTATCCTTTGTAAAAAAAAACAAAAAAAAAACAAAGGAAATATTCTTATTTTACGACTAGGGACAAATAAGTAGGGATAAAGGGACACTATGGGTTGGATACTGGATGCCTCGCAAACTTATTTAAAATATTCAATGGAGCATCTGTCCAAATTTAACTAAATTTTGTTTGAAACGTTCAGCTAATTTGAATACATTTTGTAATCATCACATACAATTTTTTTTAAATACATTTGCCAATGCACAAATTCAATGATTAATATTTTCAATTATAACATATATTGACAAATTTAGGGTGAATAGATAATTAAATGGCTTAATTATTATTCATTTATCGGTAGATAGAGTGTTTATACAAAACCTACACTCATAAGATTAGAAACAATCAACCTTTTTTTTTTTACAAGAAGAAAAAGGGATTTCATTAATAAATATAGCCAAATGCCATTTACATATAATTCCTAATAAAACAAGAATTTCAGCACAAGTACACACCTTAAATACATCATATATTTTCTTAACAATCGCCTCAATAAAAACTTCATCTAAAGCTATACAATCTGAGAGTTTGCACTGATTCGGCTTGAAATCCACTAATGCGTAGTCATTTGAGTGAAAATACTCATGTGGTCGTGCGGATTCTTGTAGATATTATGAAACCTTAGATCGATTTTCAACTTTTGCCATACAAACATAAAAAGAAAATAAACTCAAGTGAAAAATCATCAATTGTAAGAACACCATTAGAAACAATTAAAAGGTTTTTTGGGACCTATCACCGGTAAGAACACCATTGGAAGCCTCTATAAAGATTCACAACTGGGACCAAGAGGAAAGAGATGGTAGAGATGGAGAGAAAATTGAGAAGAGTGAAGGAAAACCTTCAAAAAAAAATTGAAAAAAACTAGCAATGGAGGCTAGGAAAATCCTTCCAAAAGAGAAACCCTAAAGAGAACAAAAATACCTTCCCAAGGAGAAAATCTAAAGGGAACAAGGTTTTTTTTTTTTTGTTTTTTTTTTGTACTCCGTAGTTATGAAATAATAAACCAAAAAGTATATAATAGCATAATCATAAATCCTATAAATATATTCTCTAAATATTATCTTAACATAAATAATTCGATATATATAATTTTCAAATTATATTTACGGAAAATATATCACATATATATTTTTCAATATCTCATATTTTTAATACCCTCCCACAATCCTAACGATAATAACACAACCATTGTGATTGGAAATTCTTCATATTATTTAAGCCGATCGAGATGCAGTACATACTTTGGTGATGATGCCACCGTTTTTTTTTAATGATGTGAATGTTCATCTTTTCGAACCCATCAATCAACAACCATATAGTAATGTCACTTTTTTCAAATATGCAAATATAACATTACAACGAGAATGCCTCTTTTTTCGAATGCTTCGTATTTTGCTTTTTCAAGAGCAAAATCAAGCTCCAAACAAATGTTGGTTTTTCAGATTAAACCATACTCAGATCAATTAAAACCCTTGTCTCAAGGTACAAGGAGAACCAATATACCCTGTTTCACTGTACGAGGAGAATCATTTTGTCTTATCTCACGACAGAAAAGAGCAGAAAAACTTTTTTTTTTTTTTTTTTTTTTGGGTAAAGGAAACCATGTTTCTTGATTCATGTATGTATGATGTCTCCTAATTTGTGGGCCAACAAGGTCACTAACAACTTAATCCTATTCTCCTTAACACTGACGCATAAGCCACACATGATGATGCAATTACATTAAACAAAGAGCTAACTCACTCTGATACCATGACAAATTTAAGGTGAAAAGATAATAAAAAAAGAAAAATTTAAAAAAATAATCCCATCTTTGGCACATCTACTTAAAATAATCTCAGCTTTGTATATTCCAAAAATAATCCCACCTTGTACCTTCATCTTTCCATAATGGTCCTTTTACCGGTTTAGGTAATTAGTAACCTATTTTAGAATGTGACTTGATACTTGTCACCTTCTAATTTGTCCTATTTTTAAATAATAAAAAAAGACAATCAAAAATAAAAAAAAAAATCACCCAGCCCCATCCACTAGTAGAAAAATTCAAAAAGGCAACCCCCTTTTGACACCGGTTCAAGCCAAACCGGTGCCAAAACCCGGCCCAAAAATGGGCGGGATTAAAAAAGTTGGTAAAAGGCACCGGTTCAACTCAAACCGGTGCCAAAAAACTAAAAAGCACCGGTTTGAACCGGTGCCTTAGTGAACCGGTGGTTTTTTTTAAACAAAAAAAAAACCGGCCCTTTATTTCATTCATTCCCTCCTTTCTTCCCCCTTCTTTCTTCCTCCTTTCCTTAACCATTCACCTGCCCTTCACTGTTTCATTCGAAAAACCCAAACCAGAAAACCACCACTGCTGCCTCCGTCCCCTCCTTTTCCCTCCACCACTGCTGCCACCTTGAACACCACCAGAAAACCCATAACCTAGTCTCCGTCCCCTCCTTTTCCCTCCATCTCTGCTGTTCGAATTGAAGAAGCCGCGCCGCAGCCCTGCTGTTCGAATTGAAGAAGCCTCGGTCTGCCGCCGCGCCGCAGCGCTGTTCTCTTCTTCTCTTCTCCTCTTCTCTGCCGCCGCGCCACCTTCGACCCTTCTTTTGCTGCACCACCTTCAACCGCCGCGCCGCAGCCCTGCTCTTCTTTTCCTGCGTACAGCACCGCCTTCTTTTGCTCTTCTCATCAAATTCACCTTCTTTTGCTGCACTGCCTCCATCTCCGCGTACAGCAGCACGCCTCCACCTCCATCAACACGTACAGCAGCACGCCTCCACCTCCACCAGCGCGCACAGTATTCCAACTAATTTAGGGTAAGTTTTTTTTTTTTGTTAAAAATTGAACAATTATTTTGAAATATGTAATTCTATTATTTTCAATAGCATTTTGAACAATTATTGTTAAGAAAATTAAAGTCAAGGAATGTATATAATTTTACCTAATTTTTTTAATTTTTGCATTGGTTGTTTATTTAGAAATTTTGAATACATATTATACATTAGAGTAATTTTGTATGTTTAGAGTAATTTTGAATACATATTATAGATTAGAGTAATTTTGCATTACCTTGTACCTTAGTTGAAAAATTTGTATGTTTTAATGGGTTATTTTGAGGTTGATTTAATGATTAATTATGAATATAATAGAGATTAGTAAAAATATTACTTAATTAGTTGAGTTTTTGTATGTTTTAATGTGTAATTTTAGGTTGTTTTAATGGGTAATTGTGAATATATTAAAGAATTAGTGACCTTGCTTCTAATTAGTTGTGAATAAATTAGAAAATTGTGAATAAATTAGAGACTTGTGATTACATTATAGATTTGTGAATAATTTAGAGAATTGTGATTAAATTAGAGAATTGTGCATAAATTAGAGAAATAGTGATATTGCCACTTAATTAGTTGTGAATAAATTAGACTGTTATGAATACATTAGAGAATTGTGAATAAATTACAGAATTGTGAATACATTAGAGATTTGTGAATATATTAGAGAATTAGTGATGTTGCTAATTTTTGTTTTTTTAATATATAGATTCATATGTGAATTGAAGCAAGAGTTTAATTAGCTTGAGGACTACGTACATATTGAGCTCAAGTGGGTAGTTGCTATATTGCAATTGGTATGACTACTAAACTTTACTTAGCTATATTTCTTTCTATTCATCCATTTAATAAAAGTTTATTCATGAAATTGCAACTTGTGTATTGTTTAATTGCAAATAAATACAACAATATATAGAATACTTGAATTGCATCATCATATGCCTAGATACCCGTTCAAGGCTTTCTCATTAGGAGAAAGTCTTGAATAGTCCCCGGTTGGGACTGTTCTTGAATGTGTACTCTCACTTAGGTGGTGAATGTATGTTTTCTTTTCGATTTTAAGGAACATCTCGGCTTACCATTTCCTCACTATGTTCTCTGGGTACATATGTGGGTAATTAATTATCTACATCGTGTACTTGGAGAACTAGGGGGAAATGCTGCCGGATTTTCCTTAAAATTGGAAAGTTGACATACATTCACTAGTGAGAGTAGACATTCAAGGATGGGTTAGGTTGGAGTGATAAGGACCCTTTGGAAACATGCATTTTTTCACTATATGAATGGTATATTCACGTTTTGTACTTGAATTTGATTTACATAAAATATGTAGCACTTACACATTATAATTATATGGTGCTATATATATATTTTTTTGATTGTATATTCACGTTTTGTATACGACTAATCAAATTTGATTGTATTTTTTTATACTACAGTGTTATGAAGAAGCTACATTGTCGTGCTCCAAAGGGTCCAACATGGAAGACACCGTTGGTAATTTACATGATATTATTGTGATTATCTTGAAAATCTATGGTAGTAAATATTTGCTCATTTCCTTTGCATGTTTCACTGATGTGATTTGTTTGTCATATGCTAGTGCGCACAACAAGAGAATGGACTTGATTGTGCTTTGTATGCGATGAGATTCATGCTTGACATTGTGACTCATTGTACGGACACTCAACAGCTTGATGAGGTAAGTCCTAAAACTTCTTGAAATGCTATATTGATGTGATTTCTAGCCTTAGACACCTAATATTATCCAACAATGACATGTTATGAGAAACAAAAAGGCTATTTCACAAGAAAGGTAGAAAATGGGTTGAATAGAAGTCATATGGGCCATATTAGGGCCATTTTGTATTAATATGCTCTTTTGATGTGATTTCTTTCCTTATACACCTATAACTAGATAATATTGACATGTTATGAGATAAATAAAGTTCATTTAATAAGAAATGTAGGAAATGGGCAAAGTAAGGTCATATAGGCCATATTCGGGCCATTTTGAGTAAAAAGCGTCGTAAACCTTAATAAAATGCTCTCCTATACAATTTTAGGGCTTACACACATACAACTACCCAACATTGACATGTTATGAGAAAGAAATAGTTCATTTGATAAGTAATGTAGAAAATGGGCTACATAGAAGTCATATAAGCCCTATTTGGGCCATGTTGAGTAAAATGCGTTGTTAAACTTCTTGAAATGCTATATTGATGTGATTTCTAGCCTTAGACACCTAATATTATCCAACAATGACATGTTATGAGAAACAAAAAGGCTATTTCACAAGAAAGGTAGAAAATGGGTTGAATAGAAGTCATATGGGCCATATTAGGGCCATTTTGTGTTAATATGCTCTTTTGATGTGATTTCTTTCCTTATACACCTATAACTAGATAATATTGACATTTTATGAGATAAATAAAGTTCATTTAATAAGAAATGTAGGAAATGGGCAAAGTAAGGTCATATAGGCCATATTCGGGCCATTTTGGGTAAAAACCGTCATAAACCTTAACAAAATGCTCTCCTATACAATTTTAGGGCTTACACACATACAACTATCTAATATTGACATGTTATGAGAAAGAAATAGTTCATTTGTTAAGTAATGTAGTAAATGGGCTATATAGAAGTCGTATAGGTAATATTTGATAAAATACATATTTTTTGCCTAATTAATTATTTTTAAAATAATGTTTTTGTATTTCAAGTTTTGCAAGGTCCAAAAGGATGGTCCGTTGACAATCAAGGAGCTTAATGAAGTTCGTGACATGTTGGCGTCTTTCATCACCTTCAACATGTAAATGGCATGCATTGTAATTGTAAATTATTTATGTTAACTTTTGAACTATATATAACTTATTATTCATTATATATGTGTACTTACTATTATTTGTATATGTAAGCAACTTTTTTTTTTTTGTATTGCGTTTGGGAATATTTATATCTATATATATATATAATTGAATTCTTGTATCTAATATTATTTTTGTATATAATAATTAATAATATTATTATTAGTTATTATAATAATAAAATTATTAATTATTATATTTAATATAATTGCTGGAATTACAGGTTATTATTATTGCAGGTTTTTTTTTAAAAATATTATTGCACGATGGAAAAAAAAAACGAAAAAAAAAAAATTATACAAAAGGCACCGGTTAGGCAGGAACCGGTGCCTAAACTATCTACCACCCAAAAAAAAAATGGCGGGAGAGCAGTATTAGGCACCGGTTAACCGGTGCCTATTCTACCCTATGGCACCGGTTAACCGGTGCCTATTAAACCCTATGGCATCGGTTTTGAACCGGTGCCAAAAAGTAGGTTTTTGGCACCCCTCAAATAGGCAGCGGTTCAAACCGGTGCCTTAGACCGGGTTTGAACCGCTGCCTAATGCGGTTTTTCTACTAGTGATCCTGCCACCGTTGAAACAACCTGGCAGACATGGCAATCATCTCTCTCCTTTCTTCCTCGATTTCTTCTCCCTCCTTGATTCCTTCTCCTTCCTTGTCCCCTTTTTCTACCCAACTCCCCCATTCCCCACCGAACAACAACCCTCACCCTTATCCTTGCCGAACAGACAACCCATCCCGGCCCCTTTCTTAACCCATTAAAACTAGTGGTGAGGGGTGAGAACGTTGTCAGTAGATTCGGGGGTGAAAATGAGGGCAGGGGTGGAGTTTTAATTAACTCACCTTCCCCGTCACTCCCCATGATCCCTTCACCCAAACCAACAACAACAAAATCGCAGTTAGTGCTGCCGCAATCCAACGCCTCTAGCAGCCCAATTTCCCCAATTATATAGCCCCAATTCAACGCAATTTCGGCATTTGCATCCCCATTCAACCTAATTTCAGCAGTTGTTTAAGTGAATGGCGAGGTGAATGCTATGGTTTTCGGGGTTGTGCGACTGTTCGGGGTAAGCTTTTGGTGGTGGTTGAACTCGCAGGTGGTGCGCGTTGGTAAGAAAAGCCAAGGATGTTGGAGTTAGAGTTTTGTGTTGAGGTAAAGTATGGTCGTATGGGGGCTGTAGAAGGAGGGAATTAGCAGTGATTTGTGGTTTATTGTTCTTGTGGGCGGTTGAGCAGGGACAAGTGGTTGTGTGGTGGCAATTGCGTGGGAGTTGGTGTATGTGTGGTGGTGGTGCTGTCGAATTAAGATTGTGGGTGGTTGTGTGGAGGTAGTTGATAGTGATAGAAGGGGTGAGATGAGAGAGGGGGGATTAAATAGGAAAAAAAATCAAACCTGTTTTACAGGTTGAAGGTAAAAGGACCATTTGGGAAGATGGGGGGTACAAGGTGGGACTAATTCTGGTGGGATTATTTTTAGCAGATGTGCCAAAGGTGAGATTATTCTTTTCAATTTTTCCATAATAAAATGACTATTTATACAAAATTTACCATCATAACATAGGAAACAAACTTCATAAAACATCATAACCATAAACCCTAAAGATATATTATCTAAATATTATCTTAACATAAATAGTTCTAAATATATTATTCTTCTAATTATATCTAGGAAAAATACATCACACATATTATTTCGCTATCTCATATATACATATTGAAATTTTTATATCAAGATCACATATTAACGTGTTATCTCATAACCGTGAAGTTAGTCAAAATATAATTTGTAAATCGTACGACAAATTAGTGTCTCAATATAAATAAAAATAAATAAATAAAAAAGAAGGAAGTAAAGAAAGGAAGATAAACTTTATATCACCTCGATTAATTTTAAAAAGGATGCAACATTCTAATTTTTTCGCTTTATCAAATGCATCGCGAACCATTAAATTTTGTATGTAATTCGTAATCTTAGGGAAAAAAAATAAAAATTATTGTAGAATGAATGAATGATATATAATCAAAATTCTATTCAAAAAAAAAAAAAAAATCAAAATTAGTAAATATATTGTGCAATCTAAATCTATATACCTATAATAATGTGAAACCTTTTTTAGGCTTAGTTAAATTCACCTTAATTAAAATAATAATGTTTAGTAAAAATAATTTCAGTTTAGTTAAAATAATTTTTGTTCCGTTAAAACAATTTCAATTCATTAAAAATCAGTAACTTTAATAAAGAAATATAAAACATTAAAAATACTTTCAGTTCAGTAAAAACAATTTGAGTTCAATAAAAATAATTTAAGTTCAGGAAAAATAATTTAAATTCAGTAAAAATAATTTTAGTTAAGCAAAAAATAAAGTGAAGTGAATGAGGCTTTAATGGGAATTTTCCCTCATTATTATTATTATTTATATACAAGACTAGTTTTGTGCCCCGTGCGATGGCCGGGTTTTTAGTTATTGAATTTTAAGGTAAATTTTTAATCTATATATCAAATTTTAAAATATATCATTGATACAAATTAGTTGGGAATTGATGTGTTTTAGTGATGATTTGCTATCTAGTAGGCATGTAGTAATGAATAATAATAATGATGGTGAAAATGTTTGATTTAATACATTAAAAAAAATAGAAAAAAATAAACCAAATAAAATAAATGTTCAAAGCGCGTTGGATTGACCTGATCCTAAAACTTTGGGCATGGGCGGAACATTTCTTGACTCGTTACCTGAAGTGACCTAATTTGAGATGTTTCATGACCCAACCCTAATTGACATGTGTCTATTCTATTATATTGTGAAGTAAATAATTTTAACTGATTAATGTATGTATTATAAATGAATGTTTTACGCTTTTGAGAATTATAATCTAATAATGTTTTATTGAATAAAATTATAATCAATTTGTACATATGAAGTATTGGTATTTTATCGATAATAAAACTCTAAGCTAACAATTTTATCCTAAAATTTTATCCAAATAGAATTCTAAACTAATAATTTTTATCTTATGAAGTCTGTCAAAAACTATTTAACGTGGCGCGACACTTGGCGAAAAGTTGGAACGTCAAGTATCGTTGTCTCGTGACCTGGCTAAAAGTTTAGCTTTATATATTAGTTACTAGTTTTGTGCCCGTGCGATGCCCGGGTTGTTTATTGAATGTTAAGATAAATTTTTAATCTATATGTTAAATTTTAAAACATACCATTGATACAAAATTAGTTAGGAATTGATGTGTTTTTGTGATGATTTAAACTATACAGTAGGGCATGTATGTAATGATTAATAATAATAACATTGGTGAAAAACATTTCTTGACCCGTAACAAAAAATAATGACCCTGTCCGAAATGACTCGTGACTCGTGACCCAACCCGATTGACAGGTCTACACACGGTAATAAAATTATATTAGATTGAAAAGTATATTGTTTCAATTGATTAGAATATATTATAAATAATGGATGTGGTGCATTTTGAGCTAATTCCTTCGCTCCAAAAAAATACTATGATACAAAAAATAAATTTATATGATAATTTATGAGTGTTATAATTTTTTTTTTAATAAAATTATAATTTAAAATTTGTATATATGAAATATTGGTACTTTATCGAAAATAAAACTCTAAATTAACAATTTTATCCTAAAATTCTTTATCCAAATTTGATTGAAAATAGAATTCTAAATTAACTTTTTTATCCGACAAATTGAATTCTATACAACTCTATTCTATGTGGCGCGACACTTGGCGAAAAGTTGGAACGCCAAGTGTCGCTATTTCGTCGCCTGACTAAAAGTTTAGCTTTATATATTAGTTATATGATATGATTATTAATTTATCTACAAGTTTCATCATTATTTGTGGTTGATTATTGACTTACATTATAATAGAGAGTTCTATATTTATATTATTATAACTACTTCATATTAATTTTAGAAACCGAGTATGGCTTAGGCACTATCTAGTTTCTTTTTGTTTTTTTTATTTAGTGTTTACAAAACTTAATATAAATTGACCCTAGAGTAACCTTAATATAACTTAAAAGGGGAATTCTAACCATTTGAGATACCCCTCACTCTTTTAGCGTTATCTAATAACTCAAGATATTACATACTGT
The DNA here is from genome assembly GCF_948465745.1 of Chenopodium album. Classification (NCBI taxonomy): domain Eukaryota; kingdom Viridiplantae; phylum Streptophyta; class Magnoliopsida; order Caryophyllales; family Amaranthaceae; genus Chenopodium; species Chenopodium album. The sequence continues at coordinate 66,567,997 of NC_137835.1, forward strand.
ATATGGTAAAATTGAGATATATTAAAAAAGAAAAAAAGAAAAAAAGAAAAAGGTTGTGGGACCAGGGTAAACGACAAATGACAAATAAAATAATTACTATATTTTTTTGAAAATAAAAAATAATCACTATATAAATATTTTGAAATGCTATTATATATACTGAAGATATGCGACAGAGAGTACTGTATAAAACAAGTATTGAGTAAAATAATCGAGTGTTCTTCCTACACCAAAATGACTAATCCGAAATACGATGATGATGAGCAGATCCTCGTTGATCAAGATAACTCAGGTACATGTTAAATTAATCCGCATTTGGTTTCTCTTTAATTTTTTTTTTTTTTTGAAAGATTAAAATTATTTATTTTGATTGACAATTAAAGTAGAATTATTCAATTGGATCAGAACTCATATCAATTAGACAGCTAGATTTTCACAGTTTTTATTACATACGTTCTTTATATATATGTGGTTGGTATATACAGTACATGGAATCTTCTCGTTGGTAACTTGTTATACTCATGTCAATTTTCCATCAACAAGGAAGCGAATCTAGAATTTTTTTTTTTTAGTGTGTTTCATGTTTAGGACTTCCTTACAAAAACATATAATTTTATAAATGGATGTTTAGGAAAAATAAACTACATAGTGCTTCCATTCTGTTTACCTTTTTTTTTTTTTTTTTTTGAAAGACATTCTGTTTACCTTTTGTTTACTGCATAATAATAATAATAATTAAATTGAGGACGTTGGTTCCAAAAAAAAAAAAAAAGAAGAGGAAGTTAGTGTAAATTATAGTAGGTGATTTTATTGTTGGATATAATGTCAGGGAAAGGTGGATGCTTGCTTGTTTTATATTGTATTGTTCTACTAGCTCAGTTAACTTTTGGGTGTAATTTTGGGTATTATTTTTGAAATATAAAATATTCCAAAGTTACAATTAAAAGTTAACGGAGGTAGTAAATATTGGGATAAAAAGTTTTGCCTTGTGTAAATGTAAGTTTTCAAAATTTTAAGTACTTGTGTTTTGGCTAGAACGGAGTATCCTGATGCGAGCATTGTCGCTTTAATTAATTTTTCTGAGCATATTGTGAATTTCTGTATTTCCTTTTTTTTTTATAAGTACGTAGACAATAAAAGGACGGAATCGATGCTAAATCTTGGGGGCAACGCCAATTTCGATTGCAACATAGTCGAGACGAGTTTTGCTTTTACTATCATATGTTCTATCACAAGGTTTACATATATCAAATTATTCAAGCCACATTATTTCATTTCATTTCTCTAATTAATTAATAATTATACAATGATATTCGAATTGGATCCAAACTAGTTAGTAAAAAATCGAATCGTTTTAGGTGGCAATTCGAATTGGAATGGAATGGACTTGGGTGGTCGATTCTCAAAGTCACGTGAATTCGAAATTTTTATTTATTTTTTATTATTTTTTTTAAAAGTTATGTGACATGGCTTAACTATTTATGTCAATGCCGAAGTTCTTGCGTTCATCACCCAAAAACTCAGTCAAGTACCCTCTAAAAAAATAATACAATTTACAATGTGTTTTTTTAACAACTTTTTACGTAAAAGGTTCTTTTAAACAAAGTTGACTACTTAAAACGTCTTTTTTCACAAATTTCTCTAAAATAAAATTTCAGCCCTATTATCACAGTACATACTAATACAACATCTGTAAAATTGTTCACTAGGTGACATAGGTGGAGCAAATGATGTTGGAAAGGTGCCATTGAAATTCGATAATGAACCAGAAGTACCACTTGAAGAAACCAACTACAAACTCTTACTAGAGCTTTCAGGACGAGGAGCAAGCAACAGTAGACTAGGAGCAGATATCGTGATGGTCTTAGACGTTAGCGGGAGTATGCAGGGAGCAAAGTTGGTTGAAATGAAACGAGCAATGCAATTTGTGTTAAGGAAACTAAGCCCATCTGATCGTTTATCAGTTGTCATCTTTGCATCGAATGCTGAAAGGAAATGCAAGTTGCGTCAAATAACTCCTAATGCTCGAGAAGAAATCGATTTTCTCGTCCAGAATCTTGTAGCAAACGGCGGTACCAACATCAGCGCTGGACTTCAGACGGCACTAAAAGTTCTCAGCGACCGCAAATTCACAACTCGGCGTTCTGGGGCAGTTATGTTGATGTCTGATGGTATGCAAAATGCGGGTGGTGATGCCGCCCTCATTTCCATTGATCAATTTCCTGTCTTTACTTTCGGTTTTGGATCCGGTGAAGAGTATGACTCACGAGTAAGTCATTGTAACTATTTTTTTTAATTACTTGCAACACTTTTACTAACACTTATGCTCTATTCATATATACTCCACTTTGAATGTTATTGGATAATCTCAATTAAAATGTTAAGCTGATGGTTAAGACCTAGAAATATAAGATACTCTCAGTTTTGATTCAATTATTATATAATTGGACTTTTAAGTACTTCTTGCGCTGTTATTTATTTATTATTTTTTTAATTACTTGCAACACTTTTACTTATATACTCCACTTTGAGTTAATATCACTATATTGTTTTTTGAGTAGGTACTCAATGCAGTCGCAAAGAATAGTAATGGAGGGACATTCTCTTTGGCAAATCCAGGAGATTTGAGCATTGCGTTCTCCCAATGTTTGGCTGGGCTACTCAGTGTACTAGTTCAAGAAGTGAAGCTAATCCTAAGGCCACTCGAAGATAAAGTGAGTAGGAGAGAGAAGGTAAAAACTAAAATCATCAAGGTTTTTGCAGGAAACTATCCACAATCAACCGATGATGCAACCGGCTCTGTAACTGTTTCATTCGGCGATCTCTACCAATTTGAGATACGCTCAGTTTTGGTTGACCTTCTTCTCCCTAAAGTTACTAAGGAGGTTGATCTCGATGCGCTCGAGATCGTATGTACATACAGGTAAATAATCTATTTAATTACTCTATCGTTGGATATGAGACTTAGTTATTAAGAAGTATTTAGCTTGGTCGAGTAATATAACAATCATGAGATTATAGCATCAATTTTCATTAGAGACAACTTGGGGTAAGAATTTCCTTATCCTCCCCTGTCGCCGTACATACAATGCATAAGGGCCAAACATATCACATACTCACATAGTCACATATGTACTACAACAAATAAAGTTAACCGTTTTTAATGGGTGAACAAAATATATAATTATTAAGGAAAAATATACCTTAATAATCCTAACTATTGGCGATTTACTTTTAATAATTCCAACTGAGGTTTATTATCAAATAATCGTAACTATTGGGTATGTTTGCTTAGAGTATATAATTGAACGATATTGTATATAGTGAATTTTTTGCAAGTTTTAGATAGCTTATCTTATTTAAAATATGACAACTGCAGGGGAGAAACTGGGAATTTAACAAGCACCAATCCTTCTGTTTTTCGTGTAACCCGATCAAACTCACCAGTGACTCAACAAACAGACGCAACTAAAGCAGAGATAAAACGAGTGGAAACACTAGAACTTATGAAAGAAGCAAGAGCCCTAGCTGACAAAAACAACTTGGAAGATGCTCTAAATAAGGCTGTTAAAGCTCGTAATATGCTCGAGGATATTGACCTTAAGAAGCCAAACTCGGTGATTGAGACACTGAAACAAGAGTTGGATGAAATGGTGAAGTTTCTGCAATCAGAAGAAACGTACAAAAACAAAGGCCGTTCTTTCGCTTGTTGTTCTGAGACTTGCCACGACCGACAACGTTTTGCTTCAAGAGGTAAAGATGAAAATATACGTCCTTATGCAACTCCGCGTATGGACACATACTTTGAGCAAGCCAAGGAATTCGAGAAGGATCCGAGCAAGCCTCTTCCAACTGCTGCCGACGACGAAAAGCAAGAGCTCCTTGCTGATCCCCTTGCTGGCATTGCACCTTCTCTTAGCCACTACCTTGAGGTTGCTATTGATGCTCTCAAAAACATTCAAAGAATCGTTAACCAAAGGCCTAAAGTTTAGAATACTCGCTTATCCTATTGTTTGAGTTATAGCATCATATGCTTGTTTGTTTGTGTAACAATAAAATTGTCTTCAATGCATGCATGTATTTTCATTGCAATATCTTAGGTTACCAGTTATTTTCAGTCCATGAAGACATTTATGTATTGTTTAAATTCAGTCCTTTTAATGTTTTATAAAATTCTTATGTTTATTTAGTATTGTATATGTTTTGGTCATGATTTCTCTGTCTCTTTCTATTATTGTGTGATTCGCTCTAAATCTCTATTCGCTTTTCATCATGCTGAATAAAACACTTGTTCAAATTTTTTTTTATATACGGAGTACTAATAACCAATTGTTAGAGCATCGGCATTGGTTAATGAGTAGCTTACATTTTCTCTCTTCAATTTTAACTCTTCTACATTATATTTCACTAACTTGAGTCACTATTAAAAGTTACTCATTTACTTATTTCACAATGGTAAGCGAGCTCGCTACAATTAAAAAAATTGTTTTATGTTAATAAATTTGGGCAAAAAAAAATAAACGAAAATGCAAAAATTTGTCACTTGTCATCTTCTTGTTTGCTACTGGGCTCGTGTGTTGAGGCAGTCGGTGACTTGAAATAGGGAGGACTCTCATCTCATGAATTACCTTTCACAATAGTGAGCTTCCTATAAATAAGAGATAGTATTGTGGGGAGGGTATTGAGTCACCCATTGTGGATGCTCTTAGACCGCGCACTTTCGTACTTCATCCCCCAAGCTATGAAAATGCTTAAGTGCAGAAAATTTCTCAGAGTATACCTACTAGAGATTTTGAAGACTAGCAAACTTTGAATACCTGCAACGTTTAAGATATGTTTTCAATACCAACTAAATAGCTAATTATGAATACCAACTTCAGTAGTACCAAAATACCAATCAAGATGTTTACAAAATTGGTATTCCAATACTATTTTGATTGGTATTAAGCTATGTCGATTTTGATTTTGTTTGGTATTTAGCCGTAGATTTGGTATCAAAGCCAATTTGCTACATTTAGTAATCAAATATATCTAGAGAATCATATATAGGACTTCTAGGGAGTGCAAGAAACCTGAATTTATATATTATCATGTACCAAATAGTAATAATAAATTTGGTCCAAATCTTAATTATTTAATGATAAATTTGTTAGAAAGTTACTTATATGTTCACTTTTTTTTTTTTTTTTTTTTTTTTTTTTTTTTTTTTTTTTGTAAAAAAGGACTTTATATGTTCAAAGTGGTGAAAAAAAGTCTTATAAGTCACTTTTGTTCTGCGTAGGGACCTTTATATCGGAATATGGCCACTGACTTTACTTTTTCGGTGTTGACCATCACTCACGCGTGGCACGTGATGTTTTAAAAAGGCCCTTTCGTTCAATTTTTTTTTCCACATTTTCACATTTTCTCTCTTACTATCCCCAAATTTTATCTCGAAATCCCTTCTCTTTCCTTAAAATCAAGAGAAAAAAAGAAGAAAAAGACATTTTTAAAACATCACACGCATATTACATGATGGTCAATGTCGGAAAAGTAAAGTCAATGGTCATATTCCGATGTCAAGGTCCCTCCTCACAACAAAAGCAACTTATAAGGACCTTTTTCACCACTTTGAACATATAAGGCCCCTTTTCACAAAAAGGTAAACATATAAGTACCTTTTAGACAAATTTTTCTTATTTAATAGATTAAATAAGTGAATTAAAAGCAAAATATGATAATATATATAGCCAAAGTATTAAAATTGAGAATAAAGTAATAGGGTTATGACTAGACACTAGTAAGAAGTCATCTAAAATCCAAGAACGAGTTAAGCAGTTAGGACTTGCTATAACAAATGAGGTAAGACATCAGTTTACTGAGTAGAATCCGATTATTAAAGAAAAAAAAATTCTTTATATATATAAATATCCTTTACAAAATTTGGATAAAACTAATATTTAATTTTGTAGAGTTTTCTAAGAAGCTTCGTAGTGAACAAGACAAGAACAAAGAAACAAAAGATGTGCAAGAAACTTCAGGAGAAGACAATTGAGGAATTACAATCTTTGTATGATATAGAAGAAGACCCTGGCCTGGCGATTAAACAAAATTATGAAAGTAAATTCATAAAAAGGGGTTGCTTCTAATAACAAAATAGAAGGAAATAATTATATTTCTTTAGAAGAAGATATACATCAACAAATGTGATTAATAAATTAAAATTGGACTATTTAGAATTTCCATCTACAAAAGTTGTCCAAAAAAAGATTGATAACTGGCTAGAGTTGAAAAAAGAGTAATGGATAATAAGGGGATTGAAGAAGAAAGCATTAATAATGCAAACAATGCTATCCAAAGATCTATGTATCAAGGAGAAGGGACTAGAGTTGTACACGACCAAGACCAGTGAAAACTACCTTGTTTAGTGTCAAGGTCATGCCAAAACAAGTGCCTAACACAAGAAGAAGTAGTTGTAGCTAGCTTGAACCTTTTAGACAAAATGGTTATAAGTTCAAATTTGATGAAGTTAGAGATAGACAAGATGTTCCAAACCAATGAAAAAAGGGTATGAGTATGTAATGTACTTAACTTAAATATTGAATGCATGGACACTGAAAATTTCTTAAATTACAATGAGAATAGTTTATATGGCTGTATGGAGACTGGTATAATGGTAGTGATTATATATTGCATTAAGAGCTATTGAGTCCCTACTAGAATGTTTAGACTATTGTTTCAATACACTATCTATTTTGGGGTATCTTAACCCCCTTTAGAGACAAATCAGAGGCCGACCAGTAGCCCAATTATAAGTCGACATGATGCATCCTACTTAACTAATAAGGTCAAATATGAGCATGACATGTGGCGTAAGAGAGACATCAAACAATGAAGAGATCAAATCCCATTAAAGGAAGAATACCTAACATAAAGCATACCCTAAGACACGTGTTAACCACGTATTGAGCAGCCAATCTTCCTAGGGTATGAAACCATAGGAGCGTGATCTCCCATATATTATAAATACCCTATAATTCTATGATGGGAAGAAAACTTCACAATTACAAAAAGCACAACGCCCAAAATATGCTCTCTCGTCTCTTTAGTTTCTCCTTTAAACTTTCGCTGCCCGGTCACTAACTTGATTATCGGAGGCAGATCTTAGATAAATCGAAGATTCGTATTCTACAAGTGTTTAGGCCGTACGAGTGTTGCATTCCAAATCTGTCTCCCGAGGGAATTCATATCCCCTCTTTAGGTTATCCCAAAAATCACCGAAACATTATCTAAGTCAAAATTCATTGGAACCAGAGCGGATCTAAACGAGGAACGAATAGAATACCAAACAAAATTAAGTAATTTATCCATCCGTTATATGAACTATGATGAAAAATACATTATGGAATTCAAGGTATATTATTAAAATTGGTGAAAATGAGACAAATCTCGAAATGTTTTACGATAAAAAATCGAGTTCTCTTAATGGAGAAATTAGTGAAAATATCAAGAATTGAAAGAAAAATACATAGCTAGGGATACTCTAGGTAACAAATTAAAATGCTTTTCAAGAAATTGGATTGAAAAGAAGGAGAGAGGTTATAGGAACTCATCAAATAAAGAGACAATTTTTCATTTGTTGGGATTTCCCATATGATTGTGGATGCGAAAGAAAGGTTATAACACAAAGAGAAGTTATTTATAAGAAAAATAAATTTGATAGTTTGAGATGAAGACGCCTATAAGAAGAAATATTATAAGCATAAGTATAGAAAGCGCAGTTGATTTTTCAGGAAAAATATCATATTGTCCTGAGATAAAGAGAACATGCAAGTTTTGGTTTTGTGGAGAATTATGATATTATGCTAATGAATGTAAGAAATCCTTAGGTAGTTATAAATACCAAAAGATAAGGCTTTAGATTTTTTTTTTAAAAAATCTAGAAACTAATAAAGCTTAGTTAAGCTATCCAAATGGGTAGATGTTTAGGCTTAAGAATTACTTTGAGTAATAAGAAATAAATTAAAATATTGTAGGCTAAAGATAATGAAAATAATAATGAATAATAGGAGGATATCAAAATAATAACATGATGGAAAGAGAAATATGACCAAATTTTGCGTCAGATAATGAAGATAATAAAAAGCAAAATGACTATAGGTCAGTTAGATATTTAATTGAAGATAAAGATCTAGATCAAATGAACAAGGAAATAAAGATGGAATTTCTCCCAAATTACTAAAGATTAAAACTTCTTTCTTTAGACCTAAGATTAAGTATGTATGTAAGGAAATGAGGGAAAAAACAGTGAATAAGGATTGCAAAAAGAAAGTAGCAGAAATCAATATATATCATAAATAGGAAATGTATCAAAAGACGTAACGAAATTAAAAAAGGAAATATTTGGATAAGTTGTATTGGTGCAGCGAAATATATACAACTCCTTACAAGAATTTAGTAATGATGTTAAATGTGTCATCTTTGTTCAGATATTAGAGATAAAGAGTTCTTTGTATGATCTAATAGTTAGTAGTATCACATACAATTTAAATCAAGAGACTATAAGCAGGCCTGTATTTGGACCAGGGAAGCCGGGGCAACTGTCCAGGGCCCCAAATTCGGAAGACCAAATTATGTGAAAAAAATAAGTAAAATCAAAAGAAGAAAATGCGCAGGCATTGAGTCGAATGTATGAAAATTTTGCCTTCATTCTTGGAATGTTGAATATTCCAATTTCCAAAACCATAATCAATTACAACTTACAATCTTCCACTAATTAATATCTTCTCTTTAATTTCTTTCCCAATTTATTCTCCAAATCAATTCCCAAACTAACAATATAATTTCCATATTTTCCCCTGGTCAGTAGTCACCCATAAACGTTTAAATCTTAATTGGAATAAAATTGTTCTTCACATTTTGTAGTTCTCATCACTTTCCTCTCATTTATGTAATTTGTCACTAGAAATTTGGATTTCTGGTTCACGACTTTTGATTTGATGCTCGTAAATGAGCTCTAAACAATCATACATGAGATTGACGACCAATAATCATATATACATTTGGGTAATTTTTCTAATTTCTTATTTAATTTGTTCCCAATTATTTTTGTTATTCAATTGGATATATAGATTTAATTTCCATACTAATTTGTGTGTTAATTTTCAATATTTTAATTTCAATTTAGGTGTTAATGTTCAAATATGTATTATTTTATGAAGATTATACGAATTGAATAAATTCAACTTGTTGATTTCATTATTTAATGTGTTTTTTTTTTTTTTTTTTTTCATATTATTCAATTGTTATTTTAATTTTTACAAATCTATATACTCGTAATATTCGTCCAATAATAATAAATTAATAAATATTGATGATTTATAGATTGAACTGATTATATTATATTCTGTTTTCTTCTGTTTTTTGTGAATAATCAATTTACTTATATATTTCTTGTAGGTGTTGTTGCCTCTGCCATGAAATTGAGATTTTTTTTATTTTTTTATTTATTTTTTTTTACTCTTCATGGCTAGCGGAATTTAGGTGCTATTGAGTTTTAGTGGCTTCAATAAAATGTATTGTATGAATGTATGATTAAATTATTAATAAAGTGTTGCTTGTATTCCGTATAAACTAATTTTTGCATACCCAAATGTTTTTTTAACCCCCTAACAATATAGATATATATTAGTTGATTAGAGCCCCGATTTTTAAGTTCGCCCATAGGCCACGAAATTCTCAGAAACGGGTCTGACTATAAATTATATATGATCAAATTTTCTAGTAACATATGAAAAAAAAAGTTTCATAATAATATATGTCCATTACTACAAAAATGGCCAAAGAGACCCAATATAAAGACCTGTTAACTACATAAGCGATCTCTTTGTTCCAAGAAGACCGTTTATCACTAATAACAAGTCCCAAAAAAATTCAAAAGATCATTTTTTTAAGATAACGGGTCTCTCTCGATTTTTTATAGTTTTATTTTTATTTAATTAAAAATAGCTTGAGACTAGTTGTTTTAGAAAACAGGTCTCTTGGTGGTTTTTATTTTATTTTTTTAAATAAAAAATTGGCAGAGACCAACGCAAAGAAATAACCGGTCTCTGCTTTTTGTCATTCTAAATCGCCAAAAATCCCTAAATTTTCATTTTTTCAGATCAATTTTTTTTGCTTTGCCTCCTTATTGCGCTGCTCTACTACTACTCGAATTGTCGTCCTCTCATACATCAATCAAACGACGCCACCTCCATCTCGACTTGCTGGCGTACCTCCACATCCACCTGCGGGCTGCCGCCTAGACATCCACCGTAGTAACCTGATCGCCTATCAACTGCGTCGCCTACTTATTTGAATTCGTTATGTACACCACTGCATTGCATCCACTCCATCGTGACTGCACTCACACTCCACCATTCGCACTACTAAAAAACCCATGTAATTTCGACACTATAGCCTCGACACTATGGACGACCGTCAAGGGAAAAATGTAGTTAGCGCCTCACCTCGACGGTTTTTAGTGTCATAAGCAGGAATTGACAATTAAAAGTGTCGAAATTATCATGTGGCCCATGTAATGAAAAGAGGCCCGGTAGTTTCAAGCCTGCGAAATGAAATTTTAGGCTGAAAATTATAGGCGGTCATTTGAAAGTTAAAAAAAAAACAAAAAAAAAAAAAATAGAAATTAAAACAAAACCCACTACACTACACGCGTACAGTACTACTACCAGAGTACCAATTCAAAGCGCGCGATTAGTTTTCCTCTTCGATCTTATTAGCTTATGAACCCTAACATTACCCCTCTTTTGATTTCGTTATTCACATCGATCTCAAAAACAATTGCTTCTCAATCGCTCATCATCATCCAAGATCCGATATTTGAAGGTATTTTTTTTTTTTTTTTTTTTTTTTTTTTTTTTTTTTTAATTTTGTAACGAACGAATGAATTCACTGAGAATAGCAAATTGAGAACGTATGAAATTTTTGTAGGGATTTATTTGTGATTAGTGTTAATTATGAAATTTTTTGTTATAGATGAGTTAGAATCTTGATTGAATTATGAATTACATTTACAAATTAGCTAAAGATTTAGATTTGTACCATCCCTTTAATATTTTAGTAATTTTTTTCTTAATTTTTGTCAATTATGAATTGTCAATTACGAAGATGAAATTAACAATTGCTCTTCTTTAATTTTCCAGTTTTTTCGTCTAAAATCCACTCTAAATTATCATTTATCAGTTTGCATGCAGTGTAAATTGCTATTCAAATTCTTGTTTATCAATTTCGAATTTCTTGACCAATAATCAAAATATTAGTTAATTGCAATATAATTGCATGTTTTATTATTATTATTATTTTTTAATATCAATCCATTACTGGTGATGTATGTTGCTTAAAATTCTTTCTCAAATTTTCTTTTTAAATTTGTCTCCACTGAGTTTACCAATCTATATTTTAGGATTATAAAAAGTTTGTTCATCCCCTTATGAGCAATACTCACACATGCGGGGCACACGTGTGGGGGTAATTCAGGGTGCAAGTCATGCTAAAAAAATTTCTGAAAACCTCCTTACAAAATTATTCATTATTTCTATAGTAGGAAAACCACCTTTAAAAAAAATTTTAAAAATAAAAATAAAAACTTGTAAGAACACACCTTAATATAATTTGTTTTTTTGCGAGACACCACCTCCTTATCGCCAGATTCTAGAAATTGACCTTGTATTTCAGCGTTTTCTTGGTCCCATACAACCCTCTATCGTTTGCAATTGATGTGTAGATACCAGACAGTAGTGAAGCAAACGCACTGCACACTTCAAAAGCCGAAAATTGTTTCTGGAGTATGTTGGCAGTTCCTGCAGCTAGATGGCTTGTTGTAGCAAATGAACAGATCTTGCTCCTTTTTACTGGGTGATCTCTTAGTAGGAAATGAGCAAATAACTTCATGCAGAAGATCAGGCATATAACAGTGTGTATGACCCCCAGTCTCTTAGCAAGAAATGATCAAATAACAGTGTTTCCAACTCTGGACCTAATTGCTTCATCTCCTGAATTTGACCCAAATCAACTGACCTGAACAGAACCCTATCCGGATGACCCAATTGTCACCTCTACAATTACCCCTATCATAAAAGCTGTTTCAGACCATCATTGTATCATGTCCGACTGAAGCCCATAGTGTCTTTAAGTGTCCTACATTTGTTACTCGTATAAATTTTAGTAGTGATTTGCTTCTGCCTAAAATGAATAATAATTTGGTTGTAATGAAACAGGTCAAATCATTTTAGTTTTTAGTAGAAATTGTAACTAAATAGATGAGGTTATTGAATCAGCCTAAGCAAAGTTTGATTGTCCATTTCTTTTGCGACTTAGTGCTGCTACATTGGCTTCTACACAACTATGCAGCCTAGCATTTTACAGTGTACACCTCAAGCAGTTTTGCTCTGCTTTTAATCTTACGTACATTGTTACCAATCCGGCCTATAACTCATTTACGACCCATCTACCATATTGGGTTTGCTCTTAGTGTGTGTACACCTGATAAGATGAAACTGACTAAACCTTTTTCATATATTGTTATCAAGGCATAAAATACAAAGAAACTATGTTCACTGAATAATTATAGTGAATTCAGAATGTGCACATCGTCTAAGATGAATAATTTAGGATTCATAAAGTTAAGATGTTGGTTGCCAGTATGCAAGCAAAAGTAAATGAAAAGAATATCATTATGCTTCATATTTTTCTTGATCTTGGTTGTGGTAATTTACTACCAATAATTGACTGAGTAAACTTAATCATAAGAGAAAAACTATGAGGATAATTATCTATGGTTGTTTGTCTTCAACGGTTTCTAGGGGGAATTTGTCGTGTTAAAGTTGCTAAAGCATCATACTTTAACCTTTTTTTTTTATACCACTTTTTCAATAGGTGAGTCTTTGTTCTTTTATCAACACTATGGTGTATAAATTATTATGAAACTTTGGTTTAGGTTATAAATAATATGTTCAACTTGTCTTTCTTTTTATTTATTGTTTATATTTATCTAATACTATAGTAAATTAATAAAATTTATTTTGTTCTCTAACTTTTTAAATGTTAAATATGTGAATTTGGCTATTGGACGCAAATCAAAGGGGACGACAAACAACAACATAATCTAGGTAACAATTTGAAGTAGGCTTGAATCACGATTGCTCTATTCTAGCGAATTCAGGTAACTACTAGTAACCTTAAAGGCTTAAAATACAATAAATGTCTAGGAATGCATGATAGGGTAGAGTTTGAATTCATATGGCCCTATCATGATTTTGTAATTATCATGTTTACTTTTTATTGATTCTGCATTTGTTGTTTTTGTTTGGGTGAGTGATTTATTTAATTAATTTATCCTAATTACAAGTTTAAAAGGTTAATAAACTTTGTCCTTTGTTATTGTCAATGATGCTTATCTTATAAAAAATTTCAAGCAAATTTTTGGTATTCACCCGTATTATTCATAGAATGATATACTAATAATAATGTGAGCATGTTATAGCAATAGTTGAAGACATGTGCAATACTCTTATATGGCTTATGATTAAACGAGTTTCATGATTTAAGCCGGTTGTTAAACTTGAAAATTATTAAATATTGCTTTTTGTATTGAATTGTAATTTTTTTTAATTTTTTTTACGGGGTAATTTTTTTTATTATTAAAAAGTAAATAGAAAGTAATTTGGTGTTTTTGTAGTCATGGATACCAGTTGGATTGATTTATGCAATGGCGAACCTGCTTATTTCAAAGGTTGCATGAATTTTGTTAAACTTGCTAAGAAGACTCTTATAGATGGGAAAACTCGATGCCCATGTAATAAATGCAAAGTGAATGAATGGTTACCCATAGAGGAAGTAGGAGGACATATTTTGTGTAATGGTTTTTTTAAAGAAGTATAACAATTGGGTTTTTCATTCTACAGTTGATGAAGGGACTAATACCTTAGAAACTCCCATTCATGAAAAGGTAGTAGGTCAAGATGATATGGGTGGTTTGTTAAGAGAAGCCTTTAGGGCTGACATTCCAGATTCTCCTTTTGAATCCCAAAACATGCAACAAGAAGAGGCTTCATATGATATGCACGAAATAGCAGGTTTATACGATATGCACGGAGAGTTTGATTTTCATTGTGATGTAGGTGATGTAAATCCATCTACTCACTCTAGCGAAGAAGATGTCAAGTATAAAAGACTAATGGATGCTTCTTATGAGGGTTTATACGAGGGGTGCACTACTTTCTCAAAGTTATCGTTTCTTTTGCACTTGTTTCACCTTAAGTGTATGTTCCATTGGCCTGCTGAGTCATTCACTAAATTGCTTGAACTTTTAGTAGATGCATTTCCTTCAATCAATGAGTTTCCATCGTCTTACTATGAGGGCATGAAGATAATTAAGGACTTGGGATTAGGTTATGAGAAACTTGATGCATGTCCAAATGATTGCATGTTATATTGGGGTGAATTTGCAGAAAAAAATGAGTGTCATGTTTGTCATACATCAAGGTGGAAAATTGCAAAAGGGAAGGAAGGTGATTCAAGTGAAAAAGGTAAAGAATCGTGTAAAAAGGGTGAGTCAGCTAAGGTATTGCGATACTTTCCTCTTATCCCTAGATTAAAAAGACTTTATATGTCATCTAAAACAGCAGAGGACATGAGATGGCATTTTGGTCGAAAGGATGATAAGGTTCTACGGCACCCAACAGATGGTGAGGCTTGGAAAAAATTTGATGAAAGATATCAAGAATTTGCCGCTGATCCTCGTAGTGTTAGGTTGGGTCTAGCAAGTGATGGTTTCAATCCATATCGTCTTATGAGTTCTAATTATAGTACTTGGCATGTGGTCTTAATTCCATATAATTTACCACCATGGCTTTGTATGAAGCCATCATCATTTATATTGTCCTTGATTGTTCCCGGTAAATATAGTCCAGGGATTGATATTGATGTGTATTTGCAACCATTAATCCATGAGTTAAAACTGTTATGGGATTGTGTTGATGCCTTTGATGCTTATAGTGGAAAATACTTTAAAATGCGAGCAGCCTTACACTCCACTATAAATGACTTCCCTGCATACGCTATGTTGTCTAGTTGGAGTACAAGAGGTTATAAAGCTTGTCCTTCATGTGCCCATTCCACTCACTCATATTATTTTGGTGGTAAAATTTGCTACCTTGGACATCGAAAATGGTTGCCACTTGATCATCCTTATCGTTCTCAAGCCTATTTATTTGATGGGACACAAGAACATGATGTTGCTCCAGTTCCTACAAGTGGGGAAGACATTTTAAAGGAACAAGAAAGGATTAATTATGTATATGGAAAGTCAAAAAAACCCTCCAATAAGAAAAGAGAAAGAAAGAAAGGTGGGATATCCATTAATGAATTTGATGATGACCATGGTGAGAAAGATTCTAATAATGTTCTTTGGAAAAAGAAAAGTACATTTTTTGACTTGGAATATTGGGAACACAATCTTCTAAGACATAGTTTAGATGTTATGCACATTGAAAAGAACGTTTGTGACAATTTGTTAGGAACTCTTTTCGATATGGACAATGCTAGAGATGACAAGAGTGCAAGAGAGGCCCTTGAGAAGTTGAATATTAAATCTCATCTTTGGATTGATACAAGTCGAAATAACTATATGCCTCCCGCGTCATACAACATGTCTATAGAAGAAAAAGAACGGTTTTTAAGAGTCTTACAAAAGCTTAGAGTTCCAGATGGATATGGATCTAACTTGCAAAGATGTGTGAACATGAAGCAACGAAAACTTATCAATATGAAAAGCCATGACAATCATATCCTCATGCAAGATATCCTTCCGGTTGCTTTAAGAGCATCAAATGCCACGAAAGTAATTGACTTGATTGAGGAGTTGTCTGACTTTTTCAAACGACTATGTTCAACTTCTATTGATACAAAGGAGTTAGATGATATTCAATCTAAGCTTGTTTTGACACTTTGTAAGATGGAACAAGAGTTTCTACCAACTTTTTTCACAATCATGGTTCATCTATTGATTCATTTAGTGGATGAGGTTAGACTCGGTGGACCAGTTCATTACAGATGGATGTATCCCGTTGAAAGGTCAATATCTTAACTTATATTTTCAAAGCTTCGTTAAAATAAATAATATTATCATATTACTTTTTTTTTAAAAGATTTTTTATATTCACATTCATTTTTATATTACAAGGTACTTGGCATTTTTGAAATCTCATGTAAGTAATAAAGCCCAACCTAAAGGGTCCATTGCCGAGGGGTTCCTTTTATGGGAAACAATTACATTTTGTTCGAGATATTTAGATAGTTTTGAGACCATATTTAACAGACCGAAAAGAAATGAAGATGGTGTTATAAACAACATCTATTTATTTAATTCGGGCTGTCGTGTGGTTGGAAAACAGGACAAATTTCGTCTTGATGATAAAAGTTTAAAACAAGCTCATCGTTATATTTTGCTTCATTCAGATGAGATGAAACCAATTCTTGAGTAAGTATTGCAATAAATTAATAACTTCTTGTTTGTTAGCTATTATTATACTATTAGTTAACATAATTTTTTCTATGTCTAAAGTGATTTCATATACCAAAAAAGACAAGAGAATCACTTTCAAGTGAACGAAATTGTAGAAAATGGGTGGATAATCAATGAATTTTCTGGGTGGTTACAAAATCAGGTGACTAAATATCAAAGTTAATTTTTATTTTTTTTATTCTTTTCACATAGGAAGTCCTAATCAGGCTTAACGTAAGATTTATTTATTTATTTACATAGGTCCACAACATAGATGACAGTACAACAGAAGGAAAGTTGAGAAAAGCATTGGCTGGTGGTTTAAGTAATCGTTGTAAAAGGATAAAAAGTGTTATCATCAATGGTTATAAATTTAGCATTGTGGATCGCGAGCGATATCGAAAGACACAAAATTCTGGCATTATGTTAGAGGCAGAAGACCAAGAGTATTATGGAAGACTTAAAGCAATATATGAATTAGATTATTATGGTTCTCACAAGGTTATAATGTTTCATTGTGATTGGGTTGACATAAAAAGGGGTTTGAAAAGATACCATACTGGGAACGTTTGTGTAAATTTCTCGAAGCTGATGCACACTGGTCGAAATTTATATGATGATCCATTTATTTTCTCATCTCAAGCAAAACAAGTGTTTTATATCGAGGATGAGATAAGTAAAGGATGGTTACATGTTGTTAAGACTAAGCCAAGGGACTTGTTTGATATGGGCGATGATGAGACTTAGTTTTGCATATGTTGACTTTTTTGTCTAACATCTTATAATTTTCACTCTCGTGTCAAACATTATATTCTATGCATTTGAAATATTCTTTTTTGTCTATCATTTTTATGCCAAGGTTTATGCTCCTCATTTAGCAAGTTAGCATTCTCGATACAGAGTAGTTTTCTTATATACGATATATTTTCCCTTTTCCTCTTCCAGTCTCTCTTGCAGTTTTTCTTTGATTTTGGGGTAATTTATAGAGGAAGATGGCTGTTAAAAAAAGTGGGAGTTATGTTTGTGTTAAAAAAAAAGTGGGAGTTATGTTTGTTATATATGTACAAAAAATTACTTACATTTTTTAATATCAATTTCAGGTGTCTAATGACTCCGTAGACCATGGAGGTGGAAGATATGAATCAAGGGATGCTTAGCTCGTTTAACCATTGACTCAGATTAGGAAACTTGTAATTATATTAATTGGCTAGATTTGAATGGTTTTGGAGATGACCATAGATTCAACAGGTTGAAGATCATATATTTTAGCTTTGAGGTTGTCTTTTGGATTATGAAATTAGCTAAGAGTAATTATGTAGTAGTTCAAACATATTATTTGATAAGCTTTACTTTAATGTTATGGTACGGTGTATTATAATTATTTTAGACTATATATATTTTGGACGTACGTACTATTATTATTAATTATATTACCTATTTTTTTTTTCAAAATTGCAAATTCAGATTGGTATTTATACATATTGAAATATTCCATTGTCCTAATATAGAATTTTAGAAAATAAGGGAACTCAAATTCTCGACGCTTTTAAACGTCCATCTAATATCCCGCCAACACTTGCTATGACCCGCGAAAATAAAACTGCCTACATTGAACTACGTCTACAAAGAAATACTTCGATAGTTAAAAGTGTCGATATTGTCGACGCTTTAAAGCGTCAAATAGATATTTAGGCAGGAAAAAGTTTCGACAGTATTGACGCCTAAAAGCGTCGAGAATTCTCGACGGCCAAAATCTCGACGCTTTACCAAAGCGTCGAGAATTAATTTTTCGACGCTTTTTGCCGTCGAGAATATGGAAAAAAAGCGTCGAGTTTGAGCGGGTTTTGTAGTAGTGTCGACGCACCGTAGCAACAACAATTCCACCACTCAAGTGCCGATTTTGCATTCAGTTGGTGGAGCTTGAGAATTCTGCAATTGTCGAATTAATGCCCTAACTTTGGAGAAGGTATTTTTTTAGTTTTCCCTCTACTAGTTTTGTAACTATGTATGTAGCACATATAATTCATAAAATTGATTGATTTTTGTTCATATTCTACCGTTTCATTGAGGTTGCCTTGTTTGTTTTGCTAAATAAAAATTCTACTGTTGTAAAAAATGCATAAGAATTTAAATAATGGTTTGATTAAAGTTTCAAATTTTGTTTAGTTTATTTAGTTTTAAATTCCTTACATTATTTCTATTTTATTTTTTTTTGCATAAAATTAGTATTTCAATCGTACTAGTAAGTTGATTTGGCTTAGAGTAGAGCTTTGTTTAAGATACGAGCAGCTAGTAGTACCTGTTTGGAATTTGATTTTCGTACAAAGGTTCCGTTTTTTTACCTTTGTAAAAGGAGTTTAAAATAAAGTATATAAGCTTACCCCACATGTAAGGATAAAATATTTGCATGTCAAAAAAATTTGTGCTATAAAAAATGACAGACCATGAACATGGAAGCTCCCAAAATTGATGTTTATGCTACTCACATTAAAAAAAAAAGTATTAAATGACTAGTTCTCCCATGTTTCTATTGTTTACTTTGTATAGTATATTGTTTTTGCTTAAAAAAAGAATAGAAAAATGGATCCCAAAATTGTTATTTATTAATGAATAATAGCGTATCATATTTGTTTTTTTTAAGGGAGTACGTACAATTTCAAGTAATTTAAATGTTTGTTTGAAGTGCATATTCGATTCGTGATTGAGTATTTGAGGTGCTATTCTTTTGCATAGGTAAGTTAATTTATCTCAATCTCGTTTTTCGACTTTTACACAATATTAATATACACATGCAATTATTATTTTATTTATGTATTGTTTTACATATTGTTTTATAGATGTTGTAAATCTTGTGGTTATATTCCAAATTTCCTTTATATGAGCTTTAAATAAGTGATATTTTTAAGAATTGAGGTCTTGTTCTTGGTGGTTAGAAATGGATCGAAATTGGATAACAACATCAAAGCTAGTTAGGTGACCCTGAATATGAAGCAGGGGTTAAGGAATTTATTAAATTTGCAGTTGAAAAAAGTGGAGGTCGCTCTAAGACATGTTGTCCTTGTTTTATGTGTCATAATTTTTTGCATAAGAGACCCAATGAAATTCTCAATCATTAGAATAAATGGGAATTTGATAAAACATATACCTGTTGGATCTGGCATGGAGAATTTCAGGACAGACAAGATAGTGGTAGTGGTGAGAAAAGGGATAATGTGCGCGAAGTTCATAATAATAATGAGGGTAATTGGTTAGAGGACATGTTGCATGGAATTGAGGATCAATTTGATGACAACCCTTCCATGTTGGAGAGCTTGTTAAACGATTCCGAAAAACCATTGTATAAAGGTTGCAATAAGTACACAAGATTATCAGCCATACTCAAATTATACAACGTGAAGGCTGGTCATGGTTGGACAGGCACAAGTTTTAATGTGTTATTGAAATTGGTGAAAGACATGCTTCCCAAAGACAATGTCCTTCCTATTGGTACATACGAGGCAAAAAAGACATTAAGCTCTATGGGTTTACCTTATGAGAAAATGCATGCTTTCCCTAATGATTTTGTATTGTATCATAACCAATATGAATCGTTAGAGATTTTCCCAATTAGTAAAGCCTCGCGGTATAAGAAAGAGGATCGGGGAGTACCCGCCAAAACATTATGGTATTTTCTGATAGTGCCAAGGTTTAGGAGGTTGTTTTCAAAAGCATAAGATGAAAATAAGTTGACATGGCATTTCGATGGTCGAGTAGATGATGGAATGCTTAAACACCCGGCTGACTCTCCGCAGTAGAGGTTTATTGATGCAAAATTCCTTGAGTTTGCGCATGAAAAGCGTAATTTACGCCTTGCATTGTGTATAGATGGTTTAAATCCATTTGGTTCCACGAGTAGTACATATAGTACCTAGCCTGCTATGTTAGTGACCTACAATTTACCTCCATCGTTGTGCATGTAGAGAAGGTATATGTTCCTTTTGTTGCTAATTTCAGGTCCAAAACAGCCGGGAAATGACATTGATGTGTACTTGGCACCCCTTATTGATGATTTGATTAAGCTTTAGGAAGAATGTGTGGAAGTGTTTGATGCACATCACAATGAGAATTTTAATATGAAAGCAATGCTATTCTGCACCATTCAAGATTTTCCGGCTTATGGTAATCTTTTGGGGTATACTGTTAAAGGGGAAACAGCTTGTCTTATCGGTATGGAGGATTGCCAGGGACAATGGTTAAATGCATCTGGAAAGCATGTTTATCCAGTTCATCGTCAATTTTTTCCATCTGATCATCCTTATTGAAGGAGAAACAATGCGTTTAATAAGACACAATAATTAAAAGGGCGACCAAAAGTCATGTTAGGTGAAGAGGTCTTTGAAAAGGTGAAGGACATTGAAATTACCTTTGGAAAGAAATATAGATCCACTCTTTTTAAGAAGGGTTTCAAAAAGTATTCATGTTTTTGGCAACTAGCCTATTGGAAATTTCTTTTTGTGAGACATTCACTTGATGTTATGCATATTGAGAAGAATGTGTGTTGACGGTTCAATAAGTACATGTTATACCTGGAAGATGGGTCATTTGGGTTGGGTATGAGTCAGGTAATTTTGGGTCGGGTCAAGCTCGGGTCAAAAGGTTATCGGGTCAAGTTTAGGTCGGGTCGGGTCATTTCGGGTTTCGGGTTGATTTAGGGTCAACCGATAATCGGTTCGGGTCGGGTATCGGGTCAATACTTTGGGTCGAGTTCGGGTCGGGTCAAGTTTGGGTCGGGTTAATTTCCGGGTTAGGTCAGTTCGGGCCGGGTTAATTTTCGGGTCAACTTTGGGTCGATGCATTGGTTAAAATTAAACTATATGTATATATATATATATATATATATATATATATATATATATATATATATATATATATATCCTACTCTATTTATTTATGTTTTTGTTTGGCGAAAAACTCACTATATTTATTAAGGTTATTTTTTTCATGGAAATTTTAATTTTTTTACGAATTTTTAATAACTTATAGGGATAGAAGGCCGAAGAAATCGAGAAAAGTAATGCTCAAAATATGGAAATTACTTACAATGTTACACATTACAAATTAATAAAAAAAAAAAAAAATTAAGTCAATTTGTTTGCGGTTTTTTTTATTTCGGTTTGCTAAGGTCAAGTATTTAGCTTAAATAGATTCAAGTCATTTTAGGTATAAGATAATTTGGTTCGGGTCACTTTGGGTTTCGAGTCTATTTGGGTCAATTAATTCAAGTTAAAGATCGGGTCAACTTCGGGTCGGATCAACTTCGGGTCTAGGGTCAACTTCGAGTCGGGTCGTTTCGGGTCTCGAGTCAACTTCGGGTCGGGACGTTTCGGGTTGGGTCATTTCGGGTTTTGGGTCAAGGTCGGGTCAGTTCCACTTCGGGTTGGGTATGGGTCAGGTCGGGTTGATTCGGGTTTTGGGTCAATTTCGGGTCACTGGTTTCGAGTCGATATCGGGTCATGGGTCGGGTCATTCGGATCGGGTTATCGGGTCTGGGTCTAGTACATGTAGACACCCATTTGTGTCTCCCCAAAACCAAACCCAGTGATGAATTCCTTTCGCGTCGAATCATAATCGAATGAAGTGAAAGTGTGAAAAGTCTAGTGTTGCGGTTAGTTTTTATAAAAAAATCTTTCTTTCTGTTTTTGAAAACCTGCTCTAGTTTTTTTAAAATAGCCAGTCCAGCTCAGTTTGACCAGGGTTCAATAATGGTGTAGTTGGATGGGGCTCAAAAAGAGCTTTCCAACGTTATATTATGAGCTCAATTCCGATGAATAATGAGGAAGTTATGGCCAAAATACTAAAATGGGCCCGATTTGGTTCTTATATGCGGCCCAATGATTTAGAGGAGGGCCTATTATTATTCCTAAAGCTAGTAGAATTGATTATAGTCTTCTAGAATCATCTAGAAGGTTCTTTTTTTTATCCTAGTAGGATTAGGATTGATAATTATGTATATGAGTTTTACTTGGAATAAAAGAAGTGTTTTATATGAAAATACGATTTTAGCCTTCGTACGGATTTTACGACTCAATTTTATCGAGAAGTGGATTCCGTGTGGAAAACTTGTTGAAACCTCTTGCACCGCCTAGCGACAGGTTCGTCGCCTGGCGTTGCAGTGCAGCGCCTGGCGCCAAGTTTGTCGCCTGGCGACGAGCTCTGTTGTTGGCGACATGATGTTGTTTTATTCCTCTTCAAACTCTAACTCTATTCTATCAATTCCGGACTATTTTCTTATAAATAGGGTCCTTGGACCTCCGTTTTCAATAACCAGAATTTTCTAATTCTTCTCTCTCTCTAAGCTAAAGCTTATTTTCTCTCCCTCTTTCTAGCCTAACCTTTTACAAACACTGTTCCACACTCATTAGCACTAGACACACCTAGCCAAGTTCGAAGTCGCCTTCGCCCTAGACGTGAAAGGTTTGATAATTCTGAGGGTTTGGTCCCAAATCTCTCTTTCAATTATTTAATTTAATTGTTTATTTTAATATTTTCCTTGAAGTTACTAACGTGTGTATTTTGTTATTAGAAAGAGGTACGAGGCATCGAAGTAAGTACTTTAATTTCTTTATTAATATTATGATATAGAAATCATGTTTAAATTGTGTTATTAATTCCTAGTATCATGTTAGGATGTCATTATTGCTTTCTAGAATCATGTTT
The DNA here is from genome assembly GCF_948465745.1 of Chenopodium album. NCBI lineage: Eukaryota > Viridiplantae > Streptophyta > Magnoliopsida > Caryophyllales > Amaranthaceae > Chenopodium > Chenopodium album. Next base: position 66,591,236 of record NC_137835.1, read on the forward strand.
AGGGCGCCTTTTATGCTTTCTAATATCATGTTAGTACATGTTAAAGCTTTGATCTTTGATGTTTAGTGACATGTTAGGATTTGTTATTAATCTTGTTAGTATCATGCCTAGGATCTTACGATTATTAAGCTTTAATGATGATATTATTATGATGTTGATTGTTATGATGATTATGCTTATTATTATGTTGCTTGATTGTTATTATTGTTATTGCTTGATCACGCTTTTATGCATGTTTAAAGGGAATTTGTACTTGTAATCACGCTTAATAAGATAATTAATAATCTTGTTTAGGCTAATATGATTATAATTCAAGTGATCGCCAATAATAGTTTTATTTAAGCATTAATATTCAACCAACATAGATAAACATGTTTAGGGTTAACCTATTGATTGCATGTTAGTCAGAAAGCGCGCATGAATACGAGAAGAATAAAGTAGAGGCCTATTTTATAGGGCGAGTTCTTTCTCTTTTAGATTGGATTCGTACCTTCATCCCCGAACTTCCAGTTCTGATTCCAGACCTATTGGAGTTAACGATCTCCTAGATCGTTAAGGGGTGTAACCTTCACTCTTTGAACGGTTTACAGGTTCCCAAAACTTGTTAGCGACTCTTTTACTCTAGCTTCCTTCCCTTTGGATACCACCATGATTAAGTGTATGATCATAGTGGGGCTCAAGTGTGGGATGACTTGAAATATTCCCTACAGTACATTACCGAATATCTCTGGTAAAACTAAAGATGGTAAACAAGCTAGAGATGATTTGAATCATATAGGGATTAGAGATGAATTGCATGCTGTTACGAATGAGAAAGTTCGATCATACTTGTCTCCTGCTGCTTACACATTGTCCAAAAAAGAAAAAATCGAGTTTTGTGAAAGCTTGGCCGGAGTGAAAGTGCCGGAAGGTTATTCTTCGAATATTCGTAGCCTTGTGAACATGGAAACTTTGAAACTTGTAGGCCTTAAGTCTCATGATTGCCATGTTTTAATGCAGCACTTGTTAACAGTAGCAATTTGTTCTATTTTGCAAAAAAAATGTTTGTTATTCTATTATTAGACTTTGCAGATTCTTTTATGCGATTTATAGCAAAGTCATTAATCCAAGAGAGTTGAATGCATTAGAGGATGAAATTGTTGCAATTTTGTGTCAATTAGAGTTATTTTTTCCTCCATCAGTTTTTGATGTCATGATTCATTTACCGATTCACTTAGTAAGAGAGATTAGATATTATGGTCACTTCACATGAGAAATCAATGGTTTTTTGAAAGGAAAATGAAAACCTATAAGGGATATGTGAAGAATGCTTTTCATCCCGAAGGTTGTATTGCCGAATGACTATTGTATGAAGAAGTTCTTGCTTATTCTAGTGACTATGTGTTAAATGCAACACATATAGGGCTTCCTATATATAGTGGAAGGATGGATGGTGAGGGGAACATAGGTAGAAAAGAACATGACCTATTTTATGATGATTGGCATTAGGCTCATTAATGCATTCTTCATAATGAGGATGAAGTTATGCCGTACGTTGAGAAACACATGGGCTACTTGAAGAACTGCAACCAGAAGGAAAATGAGAAGTCATTAGCTAATGAACATAGTAGATCATTTATTTTTTGGCTGAAGGATTATGTAATGAAGGAGCTCATAGATTCTTCCACTCCGATTTCTGATCGACTAAAGAGTTTGGCATTTGGACCCGATTTTAATGCAACTTATTATTCAGGATATATTATTAACGGTTGTACATTTTCACAAGGTTTTAAAATGAACTAAGTACTATGCAGAATAGTGGGGTTACTTTAGAGGCCGAAGCTATGCATTTTTCTAGTGCTATAGACAAGAATCCTGTGTGAGGTATGATGAACTATTATGAGGTCATCGAAGAGATGCTGCATTACTCTAGTGTTTCGATACAAGTTTTTAAATGCCAATGGGTCGATAATAACAATGGGGTTGAACATAATAGGTTTGGGCTTACATTAGTTAATCTGAAAAAAGTTGGTCACAAAGAAGTTCCTTTCATCCTTGCAAGTCAAGCAAGATAAGTCTTTTATATAACCGACCCATCAAACAAGAGAATGTCAGCAGTTATAGCACCAAAGCCTTAACATGTTATTGATGATTATGGCAAATATAGTGTGTTTGATGATGATTATGTTAGGAGAAAGGAGCAAGGACACATTGAGGTTGATGTTACTAATGATATTTTAATATATGTTAGAGATGATCATAATGAGGTGTGTGGATTGACAAAGAAAATAAGGGGAAAAAACGAAAGCGTAGACATAAAAAGTCCTTATGTCACTACTACAAATCCCATGATTTCTGGACGCTGGCCTCTTAGCGTCAACATGAAATTGTAAACTCCGTGTTTAGTCGACGCATTTTCTAGTCTAGAAATTTGTGGATAATGAAAAGCGTCAAGGATTTAACATGCGTTGCACGTGACCATAATTTTCAGCCCACGACTTCAATTTTATTCAAAACTAAACCACCCTTCTACACAAAATAACCCTTTTAAACTCTCTGATTCACAATGAACCCTAATTCTCCACCAACCCTTCTCCAATCTTCATATTTCATCTCTAAAGACATCGGGATTCAGTGAATTCGGCTAGAAAACTGTGAAAATCATATCTCTTCGTCAATATCGCCAACTAAATTCATATTGTAGTAACATCCTTGCTGTTTATCAATTAATTTTGCTTTGCTTATATCTCACTGAAATTTCTTTTATTTATCTTGATATTTCGTTTCTTTTTGTTCAATTGAATCTAAATTTATTTTAATGTTGTGTTTTCCTACTGATTATTTTTGCTTCTTTGGGAATTTATCTGTTGAAATTGTGTTACAATGGGATAGATAAGTTTTCAATATGAAGCTTCTATGATGCTCCAATATCGTGTAATTATAAGAGATATTGATTTTTTTCCCCACTCAAGTTTACATTTTTAGGATTTTTTAAAGTCATTTATCTTAAGTTTGAATTTTCCCAGTTCTTGTTGTTGAAGTTGTTCCAGGTTTAATTTTTTCCTTTTTTTTCCTCTCATTTTCAATTCTTTGTGTTATAAATAATCTGATTTCTACATTTGTACTTCAATTCGTACAATTAAAAAAATTCTTAATTTTTGTTTTGTACTAAAAGCTTCAGTCTCCTTCGATCCACCTCTTGAACATCGCATAACTTCCGACGCTGATTGCTACTGTATCTTAGAGTTATTAATTAAGATATATTGAGTCAAATTTAACATTTTAGTTATCTCATAATTGTTCTGATAGTAAGATCCTTTGTTTTCATATTCTTTGTAACATAACTAGTAACAGAGATATTCCCTCTTAGCTTCTTTCTTAATCTATTGGGTGTTTAGTTATTATCTATGAAATTATGGAGATTATGCTTGAATTTTTTGGGATTTAACTAATTAGGTGGCTGTTAGTTGAATCTTGTGAAGCTGAGGTGAAGAAAGCTTGGGGAGGATAAGGTGAGATTGATATAATGGGAAAGTTGAGTTATTTGAGAAAAAGTTAATGGACTTAGGGCTCCAAATTAAACAAGCAGAAACAACGGTTCTAGAAAAAAATAAGGTTGATTTTAAATATTGCACCATTTTACATGATTATTTAGAGTCTTAGAGATATATTGGTGCATTATTTGTTCGGTTTGTCTTAGCAATTAACTTGCATGACAACTACTGTTTATGGTTGAAATGCACTGTAATTATTCAGCCTTTAATTTAATTCTATTAAGCTTTATTTGTTCTAGAAACTGCAGAAACACCATGTAGATGATTGCCCTTTTTCTAGTTTTAATTTTTTGGTAAATGCAAAGGTCCACTATGAAACAAATAGCCTACAGGTATCATGGGAATTAGCAGTGAACGTGTAGGTTTTATTATGTTGTTTAGTGCATGCATTCTTCAAGTGAGGTTTACTTGCAGCAAATTCACTTGCTTTTTTCTTATAGATTTTTGTGTTTTTATTTAAAAGATTATTTTGGCAGGCAGTATTCTCTTGTTTTGAAGTGTAATATAGCTAGCGGAATGGGCCACATGCCTCTTTGGGTCGTCCCTTCTGTTTTAGGTTCTGGTGTGTTTATATCCATGTTTGTTCCTGTGATGCATTTCCGCACATTACATTGGATAATTGTGCTTAATGTTAATTCATTGAGGTTAAGTAGTTATTTTCTCGAATTCTTCCAAGAATTTTTTATTTAAATACATTCTCAATCATAGGCTGGCTACAAAGGTGTTGTGTAAGATCTACCTAGTGTTTATGTGGGAGTAGTGACTATTTAATAATATTTAATTTAGGTTATGGTTTTAAAGTATTTTATTCAGTTTAACTAACCTATTTTTTTTTTATCTTCTTTATAGGTTAATGGCTCGGAAAAGAAAGCGAGTGCATGAAATCGACAATTCTGACGACACCACACGCGAGGAAGAAACAGGTCGCACGGTGCTTAGAATGGTTGGCAAAGTTATCCATGCTGGCTCAAAAATCCCTTTACAATGGCATCCAACCAAAAGAATCCCTATTGGGAATCATAGAGGCTATTTTTCCCCTATCTTGGTGTAGTTGTGCATAAGAGAGTAAGTATCACCTACAACAAGTGGTTGGATGTTCAACGAGCAATCCTTGATCTTTTTTATGACAGTATCTCAACAAGTAAACTAATTTCAGATGTTGTTAAAAAAAATTTAAGGGTTATATATATGTCCAACTAATGACATTATATGGATGTAGAGGGGGTTTCATGTCCTTGAAGGTCGCAAACGATGGATACTAAACCTAGCTTGTGTTCAATAGAGAGCTTTCAAGACTAGACTAAGACTTAGGTGGTTTTACCTCAAAGATGGATCAATCAACAATACACCACCTTTGAAATATCATTTTATAATTCCGGATGATTGGGGGGCATGCATCATAGCTTGTAGTGCTAATGAACTCAAGGTGCTAGTTCATCATTTTGGCATTAATTTTTTAATACCTATATAAATCAAAAGTTTGTGTAAAATAACTTTGAATTTGAACTTAATTGTAGAAATTGAGTGAAAGTAATTAATCGTGAAAGGTAAAAAAAGAAGACCTAAAAATACAGAGATGGGAGGCTTGGTTATCAAAATTTTCAAGAAGAAATTGTAAGTATATGTTGCTTAAGTCTTTAAAGATTCAACTTTCAGTTGTGGCAATATTCCTAATCAAAGTTCATGGATTTATATGGGTCTTTTCTTTGTCATGTATTCATGAATTTTCAGTTTTATTTTGCATGAATTTCTGTAGGTCTTCTCTGAAATATAAACACATCAGTTTCCAGATTTAAGCATATTAAATGTGAACCTGCCTTTTATGCTCTGAAATACAATTTGGTTATGATGACCACTATGCATCAAATGTGATTAGAACTAATGATACTAAATGCTGGATTATACCTAAGCCTTTTATGCTTTGAACTAATATCAAAGTAGTTTTATTTAATTTATTTGTATTTTCACAATTTAGGAGAAAGAGCTCAAAAAGCAAGGAATACATCTCTCAAACATTCCTCGACATTTGATTAGGATTAAAGCTCATTCTCACGTCAAGAATGGAGTTCTGACCGTTGACAATCTCGCTGATGAAGAAATCCATGATGTAATTGTAAGTTACATGACATTTAATTGTCTTATTTTCAGTCTAAGTATCAATTTGATTGTTTGTAAATTATATTAACCCTTTATGATTTTGGCCTCATTTTATAGATTAGACTGGAGGCCTAAGTAAAAAAAGGTGAAATAGTTGCTACAGATCGAGATGACATTTTTTTAAGAGCTTTAAACAAACCGAGCATGGAGGGTCTGTTAGGGCTGTTAGATCAGGCATAACTAATAAGGAGTACTTTGGTTACAACAAACCAACTGTACCTAGTGAATTACATGCTAGAATGAATGCGATGAACTCAAAGTTGGCAACTATGAGTAAGTAGCAAAACTTTATAATTTCCTTCATGATGTCGTTCTTAAACGAAGAGCAATTAGGAGCATTCATGGCTAGTGGTACTCAGCAAGGTAATTTATGTGGCGACCTTGCAAGTTCAGGTGACCTGCTTGGTGCTATAGGCAACAACTACAGTTCTAGTGGAGAGGTAACAGGTTCAGGTGGTTTCCTTGGTGCTTTTGGGAACCATTTTTGTTTTGGTTACATTAATGGTTCTAGTAGCCTAGGGGATGCTGGAAATGGGTTAAATGCTTCTCATTTAGCGAACTCTTTTGGTAATGGTGTCTTACTTACACAACTCTTGATGGGAGGTATGGAAAGGCATGGCGTTAAAGGGCATCAATTTAGACATGATTCACCTGGGGATAAATCTAATGAACAAGCCTATATGGAGCAAGGAATTGCAAAAAACTTAGAAGCTCAGTACACAAAAAGCCCAATCGTGGTCCATCCTCAGATTCATAAGAATCGGAACCTCGAGACAGAGGTAGAGGTAGAGGTAGAGGCAGAGGCATACCATGTTCCTTGGCATGAGGAGAACCATATGAATCAAGTTGAGCATACTCCAATCCCTGCACATCAAATTTAAGTTGTGAATACCAAAAACTATACATTTTGCAAGGTGTTATATACTCTATTATGGGTTGTGTGTTTGCAACTCTCATACAATGCTCGAACTTTGGCATTCTCATCCTTTCTCTTACAATAATGCGTGCTAAGGTCATTTAAGCGAGATTTCATGTTTGATATTTGGTTGAGCCTTTTGTTTTCCAGAAATGGAGTGACTGCCACTTAGAAATTGAGGGAAGTGACAAAGAGCTACAAATTGTTGCTAACGGAAAAGTCTACATAGAAAATGGCACAGAAGTTCTTGGTAATCATACTATATCGTTGCCCCATGGTCATCGTCGAGTTAGAATTACAGAAGATTTAATGTCGTCTACGCTCTTGCCATGTCCCAATAATGAATAGATCTTTGTTTGTCAAGATAAGAAGGGTTTCATAGCTTGGACAAACCATTTGATACTCCCCAGATAGGTAATATTCTTTTAGAACAACTAAGTATTTCAGAACAACTTTAAATCTACTATAAAGACTTAAATCTGCATTCTTTTGCTTGAACAACGTAGAATATGCAAATATATAGTATAAGTACATAATCCGATATAAGTCTGCAAATCTTCTTTACGGAACAATATTTAATCTGCTCAATCAAGTAATCTTTGTTGTCTCTACTCATTTAGATAACCATGCATATTTTCACAGCCATATGTAATTGCCTGCTTGCATTTGTCTCAACATACTTGTGCATTAAGTTTGTCTTTCTTTCACCTAGATTAAACATGTAGCCCTACAAGCAAGGGAAGCAACCCTACAGGCAGAGGTAGCCATAACTTTGGATTTTGTCTTCCCTTTCAGATTCATGTGCAACTTTTCTTCTGCCTAATGCTTACATGCGTGTTCTTTTTGTGTGAAGCCATATTATTAAGGCAGACACGCAACTAGATAAGGAGTTGAATATCACCACACTATCCCCACGATTAACATCCTCTAAAGCATTAACCATTCGTAGCTATGCTGTTACCGACAAGGATCGTGAGAAGGTTATGTCTACTTGGATGCGTGTTATGAGAAAAAATCTATGGGAATGCAAAATATGGGTGATACCATCTCCATAATATCTCGGAAAGCATGTTTCTTAATGAAAATAGGTTGGATGTTTCACTTTACTTTGAAGACTTGCTTGATTGGTGTTTCAAAAGGGAGGTCAGAGAATCATAAATGAATGTCTTCATGAAGTATGTTTCCATATAATATATGTTCTAATTGTAATGGTGTTTTTTGACCCATTAACTAATATTGGTATGACTTTTCACGGGACAAGGCACCTAAAAGGACACTGTCAAAAAGAAGGTATCTCAAGAATGTATGGGTTCTGTGACTGTAACGTTCTTTCACCATTGACACCAACAACAGACGAGCAAGTTCGATCTAACTACTTAGCTCATGTTTTTGGAACCAATGAGGGGAAGAATGTTAATAAATTATTCTTTGCTACTTTAATTGATAAGTAAGTCTAATTCCTTTTATTTAAGGATTTTTTAGATTTTAACACCTGATAAAAACGGAAAAATTGATATTAACACCTCCAAAAAAAAAAAAATTATTTTAACACCTCTTAAAAAAATTGAAATTGGAAGTTACCACCAAAATCATAGTTCAGTTGACGGAACTGTTACTGGGTCCCACTCTAACGGATAGTTTTTTAAATTCCCTCTATATATGCACGATTCTCCCCAATTCTCCTCTATTTTAACCTAATTTTTGTTTGAAACAGTTCGATTTGCTTCAAATTAACCAAAATTACTGGATTATTGGTTTTATTTTAGTTCGTGGAAGACATTGAAGCTACTGAAATAGGTATTTGGGTTTATACGAATGCAACGAATTATGTTGAATCAAATTGGGTAAATTTAGGTTGGTTGTCTGTTAATTATGTAATAAATTCATTAGGTTTATTAATTAGGATTGTTTTGTACTGGAATTGATACTTAGATTGTGTTATGTATGCATGAAATTGCCCAATTACAAAACTAGGGTTTATCAGAAATTGAAATTTGGGCCTTTTTGTATTAGTTCATTAAAATTGAAAATTGTTGTTAACAATGTTAATTCGTTGATGATTAAATGTGTATATGTAATTGTTGTTCTGAAATTGATGCAGATTATGGCGTTTGTTAGCTCTTCCCCTTCTAATGAAAAGAAATGCAACTATGGTGTGCCAATGGGCAAGCTAACTAGCTGGACAAGGGAGAATCCAGGGAGGAAGTTCAGAGCTTGTAAGTTTTATGATCCAATCACAGAAACAAGGGGCCGCAAATCTTTCGAGTGGGTTGATCAACCTGACGGGACAGATTGGCAAACAAGGGTTATTAACAACCTCTTATTGGATAAGAAGCTGCTAAAGGGTGAAGTCGATGAATTGAAAAGGGAAGTTGACGAAATCAGTGGTCAAAGGAGGTGCCTACTAAATGAAGTTGATAATTTGAAGATTAGATGCAAGGCCTTAAAAGGTGACAGGAACAGAATGAACAGGGAGTGCAGTGCAGGGAAGACAACTTCAATGAACTATTTTGGTTGGTTGGGCATTACAATTTGTATTAGTTTGTCAATGTTTGTTGTTTTCATAATGGGTAGGGGTGGTTAACTTGTATTAGTAACAATTAAGTTATGGAACCTAAATTTAAATATTTTGTATTGGCTTGAGTTGTTATGAGAATGGTTTTAATGATATTTGCATTGACTGAGTTGTTGTTTTTTAAAATGCTTTAACATTGTTAAAGGAATTGAAGATTGTAAAAGCTGTGAAACTAGCTCCCTTTTTTCATTGGCAAAATAAGTAAGCACTTCAAAATTGTTTGACAAAAGAAGCTTACTTTACACTGCCTTAAAGCAATGCAAATCAGAAATACAAGTTTTAAAATGTCATATGGTAATCAAACCCATAGGAAATCTACCAAATCATACATAAAACTAAGGAAAACTAACAAATTGTTCACTGACAAACACTGTTCACTAATTCAGAACATGAATTCACTGGGTGAGGTTCATCTTCAAGGTCTGCATCTTGCCCCTTGTCACAACACCTGTTTGCTGAGATGGTTGTGCTGCTGGCTGACTTGAGGGGGTTCTTGCCTTGGTTGGAGGCTCTTTCTTTGGGTTTGGCTGACTTGAGCTAGGTTAACTGGAGCTAGCCCTCTTCTTTGTTTTTGATTGACTGGAGGTTGGTTGGGTTGAGGTAGGTTGTCTTCCAACTCCTGCCTCTGTTGCAGCCTATCACACATGTTGTGTCAAAATGGAATAGTTAATGACATGTATTATAGGATTGAAAATGTACCAAAAAAAAAGAGTAAGCAAGTTGAGATTGATTTGGGTTACCTTTTTTGCATCCCTGAGCTCTTTCTTTTTTCTCTCCTCTACCATCCAAGGTGTATTCAAGGGGGGTCTGCTTGCTGCCTTTACCAGCTCTGTTGCTGGTGCTGGAGGTAGTTTGCAGGTCTAAGCATAATGCCCAAAACCCCTACAGTGTTTGCATTGCTTCTTCCTCTTTGTTGAGCTACTTGCAGTTGGACATTCCCCTGGCTCAAGCTTCCTTTTCTTGCTTTTTGGTCTGCCTGACTGCACTTTAAATGCAGGGGGTAATGGTTCTCTCATTTTGACTTTCTCCTAGTGTTTGGGACCTGGCATTGGGTGGACAACTGGTTCATAAGCAGCTCTGTATGTTTCCATTGTGTTGTATGGGTTAACATAAGCCTCTATGTCACCCCTCATATCTAGCATGCATGCATAAGCATGAACACAGGGTATCCCAGTGAGTTCCCAATGGTAACATGTGCATGTTTCTTTCTCCAAGTCAACCAACACTTGGTCATCCTTAAGCTGCAATTCATATGTGTTGTCCCTTGATGGCTGTACCACACACCCCCTAGCCACAAAATCTATCCTATGCAGAACATGCCTGACATATGGCACTAAGTTACTATGTATATTTTTGGCATCCTCCCACTTTTCATTATTCCTGTTCATTATATACCTCCTCATCCATTCCATTTGGGTGAGGATTTGTTTATCTCTTGCAGGCCTGATTACTGCATTGAAAGTCTCACACATGTTGTTCACCAACATGTTGGACTTGGCAGTAGGTGGAAAATCATGTCTACACCAATGCTTGGGAGGAATACTCACTAAGTACTCATATGCAGCTTCATCAAGAAATTTGATAGACTCCATGGCTATCTCATACTCAAACTGACAAATGCATACATATACAATCAGAAAAACACTCAAACTGACAAATGCATACATATACAATCAGACAAATACTCAAACTGCCAACTACATACATATTAAACCACACAGAACAACTACTCAAGTCAGTAAACATATATGTAACACATGCATTATCAAACACAGCACTAAACATGTAAAACTAAACATGTACAGTCATTACACAATCTAACAAGTACTGCAAATGGAAAACTTAGCACATCAAAGGGAATAAATTCACTTACAAAAGTGTTAGCCCTAGCAGCACTCCAAAAAAGCTCCTTAAATGTTGCTCCAGTGAATTTGAGCTTAAAGTTGGCCCAAATATGCCTACACAAAACCTCTGGTCTGCTTTGGGAATAACATCAGCCATTGCTTCAATCAATCCCTAAAAAAGGCAAACATCAATGCACCATATTAGAAGAAACTCAAACACTTACACATGAATAAAAGTTTTGGAAGAAAAAAGTAAGGTAGTATTACCTTTTGCCTATCAGACATGATGGTTAGCCCAACTCCTTGGTCATGTGTGAACATAGCCATTAGAGACTCTAAGAACCAACCCCAAGTTTCCTTGTTTTCCACCTCCACTGTGGCCCAGGCTAGGGGGAACAAATTGTTGTTCCCATCTTTAGCCACTGCCACCAAAATCTTCCCAGGGTAGGCACCTTTGAGGTGACAACCATCCACCCCAATAAGTGGCCTACAACCTCTTGCAAAACCATCTCTCAGAGGTCTTTAACAGATGAACATTCTGAGAAACAAGGGTGGTTCTGGCCTATCAATACCATCAACAACAATATTACACCCAGAACCAGGGTTGTACTTCATCACAGCTTTCCCATAATCCCACACCTTTGCATACTGCTCCCTAGCAGAACCAAATATAATCAACTTTGCCCTACACCTTGCTACCCATGCCTTAAAATAAGTCACTTCAATACCCAAATCATTCAGAATCCTAGCCCTAATCTCCTTAATTCTCCAGCTAGGGTTACTCCTAAACTCCTCCAAATACCTCTCTGCTATATACTCAGCAGTAAGCATCCTGTTCTTCCTCACTCTTAAACAAGTGTGTTTCAATCTGAGGGTTTTGATTTGCCAAGTTTGCTGCTTAACAAGTTTTGAAGCAAAGACCTTGAATTGACACTTCACTCCCCCCCCACACATGTACAAGCAGACATTCTACAAGTGTAAGTGTTGAACTCACAATCACACCTATACCTACATTGTATTGTAATCCTAGTACTGTTATTATGCAAAAAGTAGAACTCATACCTGTTTTGAACTGCATGAAGTCTAAGTGCCCTCCTTAGCACTTGTGCATTGCTAAACTTCAGATTTACTTTCAACTGAATAGGGTTCTCAAAGTCAACATCAGCATTGAACCATGGAGCAGTGTCCTCTTCTTCATCAGAACCACACAAACTCCTTGATTCATCTGAATCTCCTTCATTCTCTGTATTCAGATGCAGATCTCCAACATCCAGGTCTTCTCTAAGCTCTGACCTCTTATCTTTCAGGGGAACACCTTCCTCTATTTCACTTCCCATCCCTTTCTTCAAGCTTTTGTTCACCTTGTCCAAAATATCTTGTGACCCTTCAATATACCATTCCTCATCCCCTTCATCATATTCTTCCTCACCAGGTTCCCAACCCAAGTCCTCATCACTTAAATCTTTACTTGAGTACTCAGAGTCAACATCCTCCAGCTCATCAAACTTCAGAGCTTTTGCCTTTGCTGACCCTTTCCCTTTTAACCTACCCTTCCCAGTTACCACTTCAGCTACTTTCTCTTTTCCTTTCTCTGCCTTACTAAACCTAGGGCTCCTTCTCACACTGACAGTAGTATCAGTGGTGCCCTTCTTGCCCTTTTTATTTTCCTTTGGTGGATTGGGTTGGGCCTCACTTGTGGGCTTAGTAGTAGTTGGTACTGTTACAAATACTTCTACATACCCTTCACCATTTGCTGTCTCCAAAAGACCCTTAATATCTTCACTATTAACTAGCTCCCTTTTCCCAGTGTTAAAAGTTTTCCCCTTCTCCCTATACCAACAATTGTAATGCATAGGAACAGGGATATCCCCTTGAACAAACCCATGAATAGCAGCTGTCCTAATCAAATGCACATCCATCTTAGACACTGCAACTTTCCTTTTCCAATAACACCACCCACCACACCAAACAAGAAGCTGCCTATCTTTGCTTACTCTTTTTGGAACAAATGCACCTCCAACTCTAAGACAAATGTCAACCATGCCATCATTGTCCCCCATTATCTACCCACCAGTCAAAAAGGATAACATATATTAAAACCCATTCAATAATAGAACATTATATGATAACATGCGCAATGACACTAAGAGAATAAACAAATCTACCCTAATTATCTAACTTGCAGTGCAAAGGCAGCAATTCCAACATTTTTGCATAAACAATTAAAACTCAATTCAAGTACTCCATGAATTAATTAAGAATAAACCACTGTAAATAACCTCTAATCTCAATTAAATAATTCAATTACCCTAATTCGCAAAGTCAATTAAATAATTAACCTAATTTGCATAGTCAATTGAATTGTCAAGGGTTTCATGCTCTTCTACCAAAAGTAACCCTAATTCAGCATATAATTGCAATTTTGACATCAACCAAGCACCACAATCAAAGATGATAAAAAAAATACCTTCTTTGGAATCTTTCGACTGTCTTTGTCAGATCTCCAGCAACGTTTGCCCCTTTTTGCTTGATGAAGATGACGAACACCTGTTGAGTTGTTCTTCTACAATGTTGACACCTAGCTTTGGTCCTCAACCACACAAAATTAGGTTTAAATTTTGCCCTTTGAATATTTGTTTGATTAGATGAAGATTCAGAGAGAATTGAATGAAGAAGTTGGGTGAGTATTCAATGAAGGAAGAAGATTCGTATTTTGTTAGGTGAAAATTGGAGGTAAAACCAAATGCTGGGGCCCACAGACTTTTGCCGTCACGGAATCCGTTATCTGGTGGTAACTTCCAATTTCAATTTTTTTTAAGAGGTGTTAAAATAATTTTTTTTGGAGGTGTTAATATCAATTTTTCCGTTTTTATCAGGTGTTAAAATCTAAAAAATCCTTTATTTTATATAGATTTGAGTTATGTTAAATCCACATATTTCAATCGATCCCATTACTAATTATTAATTTTACAATATGCTTGTTTTGCATTGGACGTTAGCGGTGATTAGTCCATGGAATGGGTTGGTGTATTGGTTAGATCCACTTGGAGCAGAAAACTAAATAAACTCATTTACACAAAAAAAAAATCATCAATGTGTCTGTATTCCTAAAATATTCACTTGGTTAAAATCTTGTGTTCTTCTTATTGTCGAATAAAAATTAATGTAATCGTGCCATCTTGAAATGATTCTGTAGGAGATTAGTTAAACCGCAAATAATGTATGGTATTCTACTCATCAACTCCTACATTTTTTCCTCAAACAAACTGCTAGGAATCATATAAAACATTGAATTCCAAAAAGAAAAGGAAATAAAATTGTCATCCAAAACTGATAAATTATTTGAAGATTAGTGTAAACATACAATACAAATCCCTTCTTTCGAATCTGATCTGAAATGCCATATGTTCTCTTTCAACTTGCTCAAATGCCATTCGTTCTGTTTCAATTCAGCAGTTTCCATGAAAAATTTCCTTCGGCAATCTGCATTCATATATCTCTCACTGTAATTGAGATTGGAGATGCAAATGCTCTGATTTCTCTAGTTAGTATTTTTTTTTAACTAATCGAGCTAGGTAGTTGCTTTGGACATGTAGTATAACTTAGTGAGTTAGGTAATTGCTTTAGAGAGCCGATTTGATTGTATACTCAAAGAGAACCTGCTTGACACCATAATGTCTGGCTTGTTGCACTCCATACAACACTACCTTGCACTTTGCTACCTTGGAGGACCATCGATCAACCTCTCATGCGCTTGACATTTGCAAAAAGAACATCACCTAAAGAGTTCTAACACATAGTAGCTAGCCCAATTCATCCTCATCCCTTACACTATCATCGATCATATATAATTTTAACAAATTCAAAAATGCGAAGGGGGCTAGTACTTTGAGCTTTTGTTTTGCTGCAATAAACTGATCAAACCATACACCTTCAGAGCGTATTTTCCACAATCCTTAACAAGCCTATTAACCCTCATGCAAACAACTAGGTAAGGCAACTTTTTGGCATTAAAAATCTTGTCATTCCTCCTCCCGCAAATATCCTAGAGATATCTTCAATTAGTATAAGCTCTTCCTTTTCTTGTTGAATCTTAGAAAACATTCCCTACCCTTTTTGTTGCTTATGGTATGACATTTAGTTAGCAAATGGTAAAATCTAGTTATTAATTAGCAAGAGTGATGTGCATACCATAAAGATTAACTCGATAGACCCTGAATATATATTTCAAGGAAAAAGAGAATTAATTATGCCAAAAGATCACATTGTATTGATGATCCCTGAAAAAAAAATGATTAAAGGTCCTCATTCTTGTTGAAACTAATAACGATGTTGAACCTAATTTTGTAATCTAATTTGTTGTTATTTCATAACTTTTATGTTATTATCTTTATTTACTTATTTAGTAATGACATATGTTGTAGATCTTTTCAAAAGATCCTTGAACATATTCTTTAGAAGATATCGACGAGATTAGAGATATAGATTCAATATGTTCTTGATCATAATGAGCCAGAAGAATCTTCGTGATTGGTGATTTTGGCATGACGAGTACAAGATTTGATAAGTGTTAGGCATGATACTTGAAAAATCTCTAAATTTTGTACTTTGATACATTAGCAATTAGCTAGTGCACATATATCAATATTGTGTTGGATATATATAGTTTGATGCATCTACATATTTTGATACTTGATCACGATGCCTTCTATTTTGGAATACAAATTTATTTGTATGTATATATATATATATATATATATATATATATATATATATATATATATATATATATATATATATATATATATATATATATATATATATATATATATACTTGAATGTTATTTTTATGTATATATATATTAGCAGGTTTAAGAATTTTTGGTGCAATTTAATAATATTGAGCAAGATATATACAAATTGTATCAAAAAAAAAAAAAAGAGTAGGGTATATATAAGAAATATTTAGCGCAAATATTTAATGCAGTATGGATTTAAAATTTTGATTTTTTTACAGAATAAAAGCACCCATTGAGAGACCGATTATCATACATGCATGCCTCTACACATGCAATTCAATTCGTTGTAATTTAAAAACAAAAATTAAACAGAGACCGCCTAACTTTAACTGCAGTCTTATTTTTTCAAATAGAGAGATCACCTATGTTAAAGAAGCAGTCTTAGTTTGTTATATGAGAGACCGCTTTTCTAACAAAAAGGTCTCTTATGCTTCTACAATGTTAAAAATTCAACCACCTAAAGAGATCGTTTTTCTTAAATTATTAAACTTAAGACCGCCTCTACCCAAGAAGTCTCTTAGCCAAAGAGACCCCTTAGCTAGAGACCGCCTCTAAGGCAGTCTCTTTGGCTAATTTGGACAGGTCTCTTTGGCCATTTTTTGTAGTAGTGGTCATTAAATTGGTATTAATTTAGTATTTCATAATATTAATATTTTAATTTTATTTACTAATATTTAATTATACAATTTAAGGTCAAATTATGCGTTGAAATTTGTGACAAGTTTGATTATGTCAGCTATTATGAGACGAAGGGAGTACACTCATTTTTATTTTTTTTATTTTCATGTGATACGTACAATATTTCATTGTAAGAGAAAGAAAACTTTGCATTAAGAATTCAAAAAGAAAGTTTTACACTGATATTTTATTGGACATATATTTGGCCAAGCTCTTTAGAATTTAGATAGATGGCCAAATCCTTTTGAATAAGAGTTTGACCACACACAAGTCCAATAATATTTCATTGTAATCCCAATTAACAATAGATGGAGTAATATGTACATATATACTTGTCACCTTTCAACTCTTTCTTCGATGTGGGACAATTTCACATGCATGTAAGGGGTCTTTTAACACGCTAATATATATTTACCTATTTAGTAAGATTTACTTACTGTAATTAATGTTGTGAAGAAGATTCTAGGCATGGTTGCTAATGGATTTCAAGAAATCTATTAAAAGGTGTTCATAAAAGTGTGTATGTGCCAGGTGTATCCTTTCTTACATCAGTATAGTGCCGCATCATCATTAAAGGTTCATGCCACAACATCATCCAATGATCATAATAAAAATGCAAGCAAGAAGATTTGAACCCCAAAACTCATTGAATGACATCCACATGTATTACTTTTTTAGCTAGAACTAATTCATGCTTTATTAATCCCAATTTGTAAATAAATTCATACATGTATTACAAAAAAATAATAAATTTTTGTTGTCATTGTGTTATAGTTTATCCACGTTAAAAAAAATTTATAAGTCTTTTAAAGTATCTAATACAAATGACAGATTTAAATATTTGGTAATTGCTGATTTAAATGACAGATAATTATAAGAACCCTTTAATATTTAATTGCAGTATATGGTTAATAAGGAAAGTTTTTAAAATTTAACTTTATTAGAGTTTGACCACAAATCCAACCGACAATAGATGAAGTACATTAGACAAATATGTTTCTCATCATCAATCTCTTTTTTCAACGTGATAAAAAACTCATATGTGAATTTATATTAGATAGATGGATAGACATTGGATGGACGAGTAGATATTAATTTTATGATTAAGCCAATTTATATTCAAGTGTTTTTTTTTTTTGTTTTTTTTTTTGTTTTGTGAAATGATTATTTTTAATAAAACAAAATTACTTTTATTGAAATAAAAATTTTTCTATTAAATTGAAAATATATTTAGGAAATTTTGGAATTTGTTACCACAAAAATGGGAGTTGTTAAATTTTGATACCTGTTTAAAACTTTATTTTATTTTGGTACTTATCAAACTTTAAAAATGTAGCTTTTGGTGTCCATGTTCTGTTAAGTTTTTCGTTAGTGGGTCCATTATCTAATTTATTAATATTTTATTTTTTTAAAATAAAGAAAATATAAAAGAAAAAACTTTTTTTTTTACAAAAAAAAAACCCCTCTCCCTTCTCCGTTATCCACCTTTCCCCCTCCTCTTTCCGGCTATCGGTGCCCAAATATTCCCCCAGCCTCGGCGACCTCATCCCCTCCCTTTCTCCCTGCCGAACTCCCTCCCCTTTCCCACTCTTAGCTGCTCCCGACACTACCCCTTCCCTCTCTCCCCTAAATCAATTTTGTAGGGTTTTTGGGTTCAATTTAATTGTCATCCAAAACTGATAAATTCTTTGAAGATCGGTGTAAACTTACAATACAACTCCCTTCTTTTGAATCTGATCTGAAATGCCATTTGTTCTCTTTCAAATTGCTCAAATGCCATTCGTTCTGTTTCAACTCAGCAGTTTCCATGAAAAAATTCCTTCTGCAATCTATGTTCATATATCACTCACTGTAATTGAGATGGAGACGCAAATGCTCTGATTCCTCCATGTAGTATTTTTTTTAACCAACCGAGCTAGGTAGTTGCTTTGGACACGTAGTTGATTTGGACAGGTAGTCTAACTCACTGAAGTAGTTAGTTGCTTTGGAAAGCCGAGTTGACTGTCAGACTCAAAGACCACATGCTTGACACCATAATGTCAGGCTAGTTGCACTAGGACGCTTAATCCATACAACACTGCCTTGCACTTTGCTACCTTAAAGGACCAGCAACCTCTCATGCGCTTGACATTCACAAAAAGAACATTACCTACAACATTTTGACCCATAGTAGCTAGCCCAATCCATCCACATCCTTTAGAATATCATCCCATTTAATTTTAACTTATTCAAAATGCGAAGGGAGCTAGTACTTTGAGCATTTGTTTTCGCTGTTGTAAGCTGACCGAACCATACACCTTCAGGGCGTATTTTCCACAACCCTTAACAAGCCTATTAACCCTCTTGCAGACAACCAGGTGAGGCACTCTTTTGCATTAAAAATCTTGTCATTCCTCCTCCCCCAAATAGCCTAGAGATATCTTTAATTAGTATAAGCTCTTCCTTCTCTTGTTGAATCTTAAACAGCATTCCCTGCCCTTTTTGTTGATTCTGATCAGACATTTAGTTAGAAAATGGTAAAATCTATGTTATTAATTACCAAGAGTGATGTGCATTCCATAAAGATTAACTCGATAGACCCTGAATATATATTTCAAGGAAAAAGAGAATTAATTGTACCATAACATAACATTATATTGATGATCCCTGGAAAAAAAACACTTGATTAAAGGTCCTCATTCATGTTGAAACTAATAACAGTGTTGAACCTAATTTTGTAATCTAATTTGTTGTTATTTCATAATTATAGATCTTTCCCAAAGATCCTTAGCTTGCACATATTCTTCAGAAGATATTGACGAGATTAGAGACTTATAGATTCAATATGTTCTTGATCATGATGAGCCAGAAGAATCTTAGTGATTGGTGATTTTGGCATGATGAGTACAAGATCAGAAAAGTCTTAGTCATGATACCTGAAAAATCCTTACATTTTGTACCTTTATACATTGGAAATTAGCTAGTGTACATATATAAGTACTGTGTAGGATATATATAGTTTGATGCATCTATATATTTTGATACTTAATCAATGATCATGATGCCTTCTATATTGGAGTACAAATTTATTTGTATGATATATATATATATATATATATAATAATAATAATAATAATAATAATAATAATAATAATAATAATAATAATAATAATAATAATAATAATAATAATAATAATAATAATATTGAGAAGGATATATACAATGTGTGTCAAAAAAAAAAAGAGCATGATATATACAATAAATATTTAACGCAGCAGGGAGACCACCCACTGAGAGACCGATTATCATACAAACAGGTATCTACACATGCAATTTAATTCATTGTAATTTAAAGAAAAAAAATTAAACAGAGACCACCTACCTTTAAAAGCGGTCTTAATTTTTTCAAATAGAGAGACTGCCTAAGTTAAAGAAGCGGTCTTAGTTTGTTATATGAGAGACCGCTTTTCTGACAAAAATGGTTTCATATGATTCTACAATTTTAATATTTCAATTACCCAAAGAGACCGTTTTTCTTAAATGATTAAAGTTTAGATTGCCTCTACACAAGCAGTCTCTTAGCCAAAGAGACCCTTAGATAGAGACCGCCTCTAAGGCAGTCTCTTTGGCTAATTTGGACGGGGCTCTTTGGACATTTCTGTAGTAGTGGTCATTAAGTTGGTATTAATATAGTATTTCATAATATTAACACTTTAATTTTATTTGCTAATTTTTAATTATACAATTTAAGGTTAAATTGTGCTTTGAAATTTGAGTCAAGTTTTACTATGTCAGCTATTATGAGACGAGGGAATTAAACTCGTTTTTATTTTCATGTAATACGTAAAATATTTCATTGTAAGAGCAAGAAACATTTGCATTAAGAATTCAAAAAGAAAGTTTTACATTGATATTTTATTGGACTTATATTTGGCCAAGCCCTTAAGAATTTAGATAGATGGCCTAATCCTTTTGTATAAGAGTTTGACCACACAAAAGTCAAATAATATTTCATTGTAAACCCAATTAACAATAGATGGAGTAATATGTACATATATACTTGTCACCTTTCAACTCTTTCTTCGATGTGGGACAATTTCACATGCATGTAAGGGGACTTTTAACATGCTAATATATATTTACCTGTTTAGTAAGATTTACTTACTGCAATTAATGTTGTGAAGAAGATTCTAGGCATGGTTGCTAATGGATTTCAAGAAATCTATTAAAAGGTGTTCATAAAAGTGTGTATGTGCCACATGTATCCTTTCTTACATCAGTATAGCGCCGTATCATCATTTAAGAACCTTTAGGTTCATGCCACAACATCATCCAATGATCATAATAAAAAATGCAAGCAAAAAGATTTGAACCCCAAAACTCATTGAATAACAACCACATGTATTACTTTTTAGCTAGAACTAATTCATGCACTATTAATCCAAATTTATAAATAAATACATACATGTATTACAAAAGAATAATAAATTATTATTGCCATTGTGTTATAATTTATCCACGTTAAAAAAATTTATAAGGGGGCATTTGGTTCGCGGAATATAGGTATGAGACATGGGTTTAGAAGGACTAAAACCCATACCTTATGTTTGGTTGTCAAAAGTATGAGTTTCAACCCATACCTCAAACCCATGAGCTATAGGGTTTAGAAACCTTGGGGGGAGGTGGGTTTGGCCCATTCCATTCCCGTAGGTATCAAATATAAGGAGGGAAGAATGAGGGAAATAGGAAAATTACCGCCAAAATCCATCTTCTCTTCTGCCGCCATATTCATCCTTCACCCTTGAGCTGTTGAGCAGCAATAGTTCAGCCTTCATCCAGGTAATTCTTTTCTTTTTTTTAAAAAAATTTAATTAAAATCTCGGTCTTAAGGTATTATCAGTGACACGGTGATGCATAATTTGTTTTTTAATACGGATGGTACAGATTTTATCATGTTGATTACCCTCCCACGAATTTTCGTTGATTGATTAGAGATACATAAGTATTCAGACGTAAATTAATGATAACATATGGCCATAGATGAACACTTTTGGTTGGACTACATGTAAATTCCATGTTTGGCATCCCCAGTAAATCTTGTTCTTATTTTATGATATTTCCCTAATTTTTTTTCACTTTTTCTTCAAATTTGTTGTATAATTACTCTGCATATCTATATATTTTTATCAAAGTAGTCATCTTGTGTTAAATTTATTGAATTTTATGATAATAATTGTATATATTTAGCAGATTTTTTATTAACTAAAAAAAATATCGACATATAATTGTGAAATATTTCTGATGTATGAAATGGAGTGTTCATTATTGCGGGTCCACTATTGTGAACTATCTTTGATTTCATTAGCATATATACATACTACCTGTTGAATTTTCTTTTTTAATTCTTTGTGTGGATTTCCGATTGCATGCCATTGGCTTTGGCTCTTGTATTTTTCTTTTTGCTCCCACCAAAGGTTGTACATATATTAGGCAAAAAGGCACTTAGACAATGAAATAAGAATATTAGGAAAACATATGAGTAAATACTAATAATCAATTTATAGGGTAATCCTTTTTGTGTTGTGTTTTTATAGAAATGGAGTCATGTGGACTATCCTTGTTAAGGAGGAAGAGAAAGCGACAAAGAGAACTACTTGTATCTTTAATAGTTATAATAAATTTCATGATTCTCATGTATTTCGTGCTACGTAGTTTAGGTGTAACTCTACATAAAATACATCGAATTAGAGATAAGAAACGTAATAGATTAGTTAATTTAAACTCGTTGATTAGAGATAGTGATGTTGCCTGTAGGAGTGAATTGCGTATGAACAGACATACTTTTGGTGTACTTTGTGAGATGATAAGCGATATTGGTGGATTGAGAGGGACTAGAAATATGAGATTACAGGAGATTGTAGCTATGTTTTTGTATACATTATCTCATCATAAAAAGAATAGGTCGATAGGACATTACTTTTATAGGAGTGGAGAAAGTGTTAGTAGATAATTTAACCTTTGCCTCCTTGCGGTTCTAAAGCTACATCATCACTTGCTCAAAAAACCTACACTTATTACAGAAGATTGCGAGGATAGTAGATGGAAATGCTTCCAGGTATATTTAACATTATTAAAATATGATAAAAAAAAATGCTCATTCTTTAATTGATTAAAAGCAATGTTCTATATACATCCTATGTAAATAATCTAGTGTATTTTCCTTATAATTGTAGAATTGCTTAGGAGCTCTAGATGGTACATTTATTAAAGTTCATGTTCCAAATGAGGATAGAGGAAGGTATCGAACAAGGAAAGTAAACCTTGCAATGAATGTTTTAGGTGTTTGTACACCTAACATGGAATTTGTTTTTGTCTTACCTGGATGAGAAGGCTCTACACATGATGGTCGTGTTTTACGAGATGCAATTTCGAGGCCTAATGGTTTAAAGGTGCCTCAAGGTAAACCATGTGATTTAAAATAACCATATGATATATAACAATTTTGATTATTACAATTAATAATGACTTCAATCTATTCTATGATTTTCAAGGTTGTTACTTTTTGGTAGATGCTGGCTACACTAATTGTGATGGGTTTCTTGCACCATATAGAGGGCATCGTTATCACTTGAAAGAATGGGGGATCAAGTACCTGTAAGTGCTGAGGAGTACTTCAACATGAAACATATTAAAGCTAGGAATGCAGTTGAGAGAACTTTTGGTTTGTTGAAGGGAAGGTGGGAAATTCTTAGAAGCCCTTCTTTTTTTTCAACTCGCACACAAGGTCGCATTGTTACAGCATGTGCTTTATTACACAATCTAATTCGAAAGCACATGCCCACAAATTTTGAGGTTGATGAGTCATCAGATGAGAGTGAGAATGAGGATGATAATGAGGATATTGGTGGTAATGTTGAATACATTACTCAAGTTCAACCATCAAATGCTTGGATCGACTTTAGGAATAATTTTGAGCAAACTTTATTTAATGCTTGGAGAGCTAGGCAAAATAACGACACATGATCTTTTTTTTAATGAATAATGACTATCTTTAGTCTTATCCTTATGTTTGGTGTTTTGTGTAACGATCTTTGTATTTTATGATTTTGTGTTTCTCGTCTGTGTTTTATGTTAATCAAGGGACATGATATTTTTATTTAACTTTTAATTGCTTTCATTATGTGATACAATATTGCTTCCTACATATCAAAAATAAAATATCTGGTTATGTATTCTTACTTAATTGATTAATTAGGATGGCTACAAATGGTCAAAGTTCTCAAAGTGGAAGAGGTAAGAATAAGCGCTTCTGGAAGAAAGAGGAGGAAGAAGCTTTGATTGATTGTTTGTTGGAGTTAAGTTGTGACCAACAATGGAAAGGAGAAGGAGGGTTTAGGAATGGATACTTGAATCAGTTGGAGCTTATGCTGAATACTAAGTTCCCTGGATGTGGTTTAAAAGCCATTCCTCACATTGAATCAAAGTTCAAATGGTTCAAAGATAAGTATACAATAGTTGTTGAAATGGTTAACAAGACATTCGGGTTTCAGTGGGATGAGGAAACTAGTACAATACAATGTGAGAGACAAGCTTATGATGATTTTTGCAAGGTAACTAATTTCTTTTTTTTTCTTTATTTATTTTTTAAAATCTTTCATTTTACTTAATCTAATATAACATATAACTAATGTTTTTAGAATCATCCTAAAGCTGGAGGATTATGGAAGAATCCTTTTCCTTATCTTAGCAAGCTAGATGATATATTTGGTGTTGATAGAACTAATGGGCTTGCGGCTGAGCTGCCTAAGGACTCTATCCATAACCTTGAAAAGGACGTTGTTCACCTTGATAATGATAGTGACAATAATGAAGAGTTATATGATACTCTTTCACCTGGTTTAGCTACTGATTATACTCAACCCCAACCTCCTCCTGCTAAGAGAATGAAAAAAGGAAAAGACTCCAAAGACTAATGAGAAAAAAAGAGCTACTCGATTTGAAAATTTATCATCTATTGACAATATGGCAGTTGGATTCCCTTGTTTTATGAAAGATATGAATAATCATCTTGCTACTATTGCATCTACCATGAGTACAACACCAGAGCGTGAACAAGAGATTGTTGAACAAAAGAAAAGGCTATTATCAGAGATTGGAGGTTTGCCTGGAATTACCCAAGCTGAAGTTATAAGAGCTGCTAGTTTGTTTTCATCAAATCCTAGCCAAATGGAGATTTTCTATTCAAGTCCTAATGATGAATGGAAAAAGGGGGTGGTGCTTGACCTTTTGAGTCGTAATGCTTGAATTAATCTGCCTATTTTCATGACAATTTCAAAATGTGATGGTTTATGAATTTGTTTTCTTTGAATAAATGTTCACTTGGAATTTTAAACAGGGTTTTTGAGTGTTAGTTTTGATATTAAATAATTATCTCAAGTATTGTGATAATTTTGAATGTGTCTGTTTAAAATTTAACTATTGCGTTGTAGTTATTGATTCCTCATTCCAATAAATTTCTAATTAAACAACATGTAAGGGGATGAGATCTCATTCCAGAATTGAACCAAACACATGGTATTAAGTATCAAGTTCCAACCCCATACCACTTTAACCCCATTTCTGATTCCAAACCCATACCACTTTGCGAACCAAACGCCCCCTAAGTGTTTTAAAGCGTCTAATACAAATGACAGATATAAATATTTGGCAACTACTTTATTTGAATAGCAAACATAATAATTTTAGCTATAGGTAGCGAGTTGAGACTTTCTCTCTCTAAAATCCTCTTTTTCTGCCGTGGCAAAGAAGAAGACGAAGAAGAATCTTCCTAGGGGGGAGGGAAATTCAAAGGTTTCAGCTGGTTCTGAGGAAATTAATGAAGCAAATTGTCTACTTGCTCAATTGAAGAGTCGACCTAGAAATTTTAAGGGTTCTCTCCCGATTAATTTTGGGGAATTGGATGATCTGCTGCTATCGCCTGAGCAATCAATACATTAATTGATTCAAGGATCTAGAACTAAAGCCAAGTTATTTGAATGGCTAAATGTGCTGAAATCAAGGGATTCTAGAGTTATTCAAAGAGGGCCTGGTGTTGCGCAAAACATAGCATCTTCCGTGGATCGGAGGTACCCATTTATTCTAAATGCTTAAAATCGAATAATTCTTTGTTACAATTGTCTTTAGATGATGGTTCTGATGAAATTGCTTACTGAATATAAGTATTGTTGCTTTTGTGATTGGGGGCAACCCGTATGTGAATTCTTTTTTGGGTTTTTGAAACCGAATGTGGGGGGCTAAGAACATTGATAAGGTGATTACTCTTAAGAAAGAGGTGTTCCTTATTAGATTTTAGAATATAGAATCGAAGGAAAAAACTCTAAATGCTTCGCATGTGCTTTTTGATAATCGCCCTGTTTTCATGAAACAATGGGAGGATGCGATGGAAGTGGATTGTGAGGAGTTTACTACAATCCCTGTCTAGGTTCAACTGCCTGGATTACCTTTGAAATATTGGGGTAAGAATTGTTTAGAGAATATTCAGGGTTTGATTGGGAAACCAGTTCGTCCTGATAATGCTACCTGATTGAAGGAGAGGATTAATTTTGCTCGATTCTTGATAGAGGTGGACATTGATGGTGATTTTCCTGACATGATTAAGTTTCTTTTGGATAAAGGTTGTTTGTATCAACAGAAGGTGGAGTTTGAGTGGAAACCCATCAAGTGCTCTGTTTGTAAACAATTGGGTCATAAGGAAGGGAAGTGTAAGAAGGCGGGGAAGATGTGGAGACCTAAACCTCAGGTTGTTCAAGTGCAGCAGAAGGAATCTAGTAAGATAGACAATGATACTGGTCCAGCTGATGAGAATGATGCTGCTAAGGATAATGAGTAGGAAAAGTGGAAGACTGCTACCAGACAAAAGAAAGGGTTTGGGAATGTTCCGAATCCTATTTCTCTTGTAATGGTGAGCAATTTGTTTCATAAACTGTAGGCTTTTATTGGTATTGAGGAAATGAATGATGGTGGTGCTCCCACTCTGGAGCAGGAGGGTGATAATGAATAAAGTTCTTACTTGGAATGTGAGAGGCTTGAATGGTCTCTCAAAGCAGAAGGAGGTTAAGGCCTTCATGTCTCATTATAAGGTTGGTTTTTTTAGATTGCTAGAAACTAAAATTAGGTGTGCTAATTTTCCTGTTGTTCATAATATTTGGCAATTGCTGATTTAAATGACAGATAATTATAAGAATCCTTTAATATTTAATTGCAGTATATGGTTAATAAGGGAAGTATTAAAAATTTAACTTGTATAAGAGTTTGACCACAAATCCAACCGACAATAGATGAAGTACATTAGACAAATATGTTTGTCATCTTCAACCTCTTTTTTCAACGTGACAAAAAACTCATATGTGAACTTATCTTAGATAGATGGATAGACATTTGATGGACGAATAGATATTTAATTTATGATTTAGCCAAGTTATATTGAAGTTTTTTTTGGTGAAATGATTGTTTTAATAAAAAAAAATCTTTTATTGAAATAAAACTATTTATATTGTATTGAAATTATTTTTAGGAAATTTTGGAATTTGTTACGTCAAAAATAGGAGCTGTTAAATTTTGATACCCGTTTAAAAAATTATTTTATTTTGGTACCCAATAAACATTAAAAATGTAGCTTTTGGTGTCCATGTTCTTTTAAGTTTTCCGTTAGTGTGCCCATTATTATCTAATTAATTAATAATTTATTTTTTTAAAATAAAGAAAATAAAAAAAAAACTATTTTTTTTACAAAAATACCACCCCTCTCCCCTCTCTGTTAGCCACCTTTCCCCCTCCCTTTGCCGGCTGTCAGTGCCCAAATATTCCCCTGGCGCCGGCGACCTGATCCCCTCCTTTCCCCCCGCCGATCCCCCCTTTCCCACTCTTGGCTACTCCCGACACCACTCCTTCCCCCTTTCCCCTAAATCAATTTTTTAGGGTTTAAGGGTTCATTTTTTTTCTCTCTCCTCAAATAATACAGGTTTTGGTGGTTTTATAGGTTTTGTGTTTCTTACGGTGGTTTTGCAGGTTGTAGTGGGCTACAGTTCGCGTGGTTTTGTGTTGGTTTTGGCTGGCGACTTTGGCATTTGCGGTGGTGGATGCGGTAATTTTGTAGGTTCTGTATTGTGGGGATATTGCGAATTGTGTGTTGTTGCTCGCCGGTGGTTAGATGGAGGAGGGTGGTTTCGATGGTTTTGCAGGTTGTGATTAGTAGTATTTGTTGTGGCTTTGTGTATTGGAGCGGACTGCAGTTTTTGGCGAGGTGGAGTAGGTGAAGCTGCGGTGTTGTTGCAATAAAGGGGCAGTGACATGTGGTTGTTGATGCGGTTGCTGTTGTGGGTTATATTTGTGATTGGAGTTGGTGGTGCGTATGGAGGTGAAAGGTTGGTTTTCGGGATCGCCGGTAGCCGGTACTGATGAGTGGCATTTATGCCACTCTTTTATCCTTTTTTCTCTAAGGATTCTCTCCTCATTTGCACTTGTTTGACCCTTTTTCTAAGCATTTTTACTTAGTTTTGCTTCCTCTTTTCTTTTCTCCTTTATCTTCCCTTTTCTTAGTCTTCTCGCTTTGTTTTTATTTTGATTTCCATGTTTTTGTTTTGTAGGCATTATGTGCCGAAAGAAAGAGGATATCAAGAAGCCAAGCTAGCTGTTGAGAGCGGGCTGCTGTGCGAGCGCGCAGCCCTGTCAGAACCCGCGCAGCCAGACTGAAGAAACAGAGCCTAACCAGAGAGTTTGCGCGACTTGCTGTGCGACTTCTGTGCGGGCGCACTTATTTTCCTGTACCCTCAAAGTTGTGGCCGCGCACTACGATGAGAGGGCGCACACACCTACTGCGCGGGCGCGCACGGCTGGGTTTCTGATTTATTTGCGCCTTGTTGTCCAAGTCTCTTTCTTTTGGGGGGGGGGGAGCCACATATATATAGACGGGACTCTTTGTAATAGGAGACACTTAGTACTAATTCCATAGAACATTAGCCTAATCTAGAGAGAGAAAATAGATTGTTATTCAAGCATTCTTTATTGTATTCAACTTTGCTCAAGTTTTAATCTTCCTTCAATTAAGCAAGAATCCAAGTTTTCATCTTTCATTAATCCTTTCTTTAGTAATCTCTTCTCCTTTCCTTTAGTATTATTTATTTGTTTTATTGTTATTTATTTTTGTCAATCTTATTAGTTTATCTAGTTATTATTGATTTCATTTATTTCAATCATGTTTTGTTTTGAGTTTCTTGAGTTTATTTCTAGTTTTGATATTATGTTTAATCTCCCTTCTCTAGGCTAAACTTTTAGCTAGGGGAAGGGGGTGGAAGATATGATTTGATATTGGATGAATGATGATGGTAGGATTGAACTTATGCCATATATTGATGAAAGACATGATTTTTATTAGCTTGGGAGTATTGTTGCACTATATTTGATGTTTTCTAGGTTAAATGCATGAAAGTGATTTGAACTAGATTAGGATCACCTCTATTTTAATGATTGCATGAGAACGAGTTATTAAAGTGGAGTTTTTATGGATTGTGCTTCTTTATTCTCTTGATTTGATTGAAACTAATAGGATGCATGAGAATGATCCTTATTAGTGTAGACCTCTTTCATTGATTTGCCTAGACTATTGCATGAGAATGAATTGTTTAGGTAGAATCTTGTGTTCTTTGGCATATGTTTCATGATAATCACCATTATTCTCCTCTTTCTAATCATATTGGACACCCCCGTATCCCTAGCGTCATTTTCTATTGATTTTAATCATCATTTTCTTGCTTATTGGCAGTTTTAGTGTTCTTACTCAACAAAACCAACAAAAACAATCCCCTTTTCACTCTTGCATTAGTGATATTTGATGTTGAATTAGCGTGCTTCCCTAGTGGTTCGACCCTTTACTTGCCACTAACTAGTTTAGTGTAGGTCTAGGTATTATAAATGATTAATTTGGTTAGGGTAGTAGCTTAACGACCTATCTACCCCGTGATCAAATTTTGGCGCCGTTGCCGGGGAAGCGGCTTGTTTAGCGAATATTATTGCTTTTGTTAGAGTCATTTTTGCTTTCTTTTCTTTTTGTTGTTTTTGTTTTATCATCCTTGTCATTGCTAATTGTTTGCTTAGCTTTGGCGAATGCTTAGGAGGTCTCAAGGAGCACCCTCACATCAAATTGACCACGAAATTAACCGAACCTTGAGACAAGTCTGTAGGCTTTATCAAGACGAGGGAAGAGATTTTGGTGATATAGTTGATAGTGAGAGTGATACTTACTCTTCAAGTTCACCACGCGAATCAATGGCGGGACAAGAGAATGATGTTTTGTTTTGTGAGTTCGGAAATCCGGAGGATTATGAGCTCACGGGAGGGATTTTGCTACCCGTCACGGAAACCAACTTCTCAATCCATCCACAAAATACTCGAATGGTCCAATCGGAGCAATTTTCCGGAAGTGCAAGTGAGGACCCTATTGAACATTTGGACCGATTCCTTGAATTGTGCGCAATGATGCAAACCAATGAAGTGAGTCAAGACTACATTCGTATGCACCATTTCCGGCAATCTCTCACCAGACGAGAAAACAAATGGCTAAAGCAAGTAAAGCCTAACACTCTCACAACATGGAGGGAGGTTGTAAAGGCGTTCTTGAAGCTCTTTATCTCTGAAGAGAAGACCGCCGAAATGAGAAGGAAAATTGCATCATTTGAGCAAGATGCCGATGAAAGTCTTGGTGAAGCATGGGAGAGATTCAGAGAGCTGGTACAAGCATGTCCTTACCATGAGTACAATCAAGGGTTGCTCATGCGGTTTTTCTACGACGGATTGGAGCCCATGTCAAGAGCCAATTTGGATGCTGGGGCGGGTGGTCAATTTATCAAGATCCCTCAAAATCAAGTTGAAGCCACAATAGAAGAGGTAGCAAAGAATTACTCTTGGGGGGCCGAAGAAGAAACGCTCCAAAGAGAGGTGGTATTTACGAATTGGAGAAAGTTGATCAATTACAACATCAAATTGATCAACTAACAAAAGGGCTTTCCAAGTTGAACACGAGTGTGAATGCAAGTTCAAGTGGTGGAGCAAGCTCTTCTCAAGTTAACTCTTTCTCTTGTCAAAATTGTGGAGGAACGAACCATGATACATCTTATTGTGGAGGTTGAAGCCCCGAACATGTAGCGACATACAACACAAAGCAAGAGGGATTTAGAGGAAGCGGCGGTGGAGTAGCTTGGAGACAACCACCACCTGAGTTTGTACCTCAACCTCAACAATAGAACCAACAAGCTCAACCTTCCTATAACTCCAACCCTCAATATCAAAATCCACCTCCATCTCAACCCCAAAACCCAAGAGGAAGATATCCAAGGAACAACCAATACAACAATCAAACCCAAGCACCTCAAAGAAATCATCAAGTACAAGCACCTCAAGCGGAGCTAACTCAATCTCAACTCCTCCAAGCCATGCATGCGCAAATGCAATATTTTGGGAAACAAATGCAAGAGATAAGAGCTCACAACAAGATGGTTGATTCACAACTAGTTCAATTGGCCGAGAGAACTCCTTTCAATTCACCATCCACTCAACCCGGACAACCACAACCTAACCCATCTCACAATCCAAAACCCGATAAATGCAAGGCGATTACATTGAGGTCATGAAATTCCTATGAAGGGCCAAATGAAGGGGATAGTGAGGAAAAGAAGGGAGGAGAGGAGAGTGTGAATGAAAACAAGGGAGGTGAGAAAGAAAAGGGTGATAAGATAGAAGGAGGTTCGGAGAAGAAGAAGCTTGACAATGAGAAGACAACTTCAATTCCTAGTGAGGCTAGGAATCTTGATGGACCGGTTCCTTTTCCCGGTCGGCTTGCGGAGAGGAAGTTGAATGACAAGTTCACAAAATTTCTTACTGTCATGAAGAATTTGCATATCAACCTCGCTTTTCTTGAAGTTGTGACACAAATTCCATCTTACTCCAAGTTCCTCAAGGATATTCTCACTAACAAGAGGAAACTCAATGATGATCTTATCACCCTTCCACATCAAGTGAGTGCTCTTGTCCAACATAAGATGCCCAAGAAGGAAAAAGGCCCGGGAAGTTTCACTTTGCCGGTGAAAATTGGGAACATGGAAGCTAGGGGCGCCTTAGCCGATCTTGGAGCAAGTGTTAGTTTAATCCCTCTATCCATTGCTCAAAAACTTAATATTGAGATGATCCCTACAAGGAAGACAATTTAATTGGCCGATCGATCGGTGAAGTTACCTTGTGGAGAGCTTGAGGATGTTCCAATTCAAGTGGGACACATCTACGTGCCTTGTGACTTTGTAGTGATGGATATGGAGGAAGATGTTAACACTCCTTTGATTTTGGGACGTGAAGCTCTTAAAACTTTGGGGGCGGTCATCAATTGCAAGAACAACACCATCTCATGTGAAGTGGCCGATGAAAAGATTGTCTTTGAATTTTATAAGTTGCTCAAGACCCCCATGGTTGAAAAATGATATAGAGTTGATGTTGTGAATGAAAAGCTAGATCGCTTGGGGAGGGTCGTGATGAGGCCTCAAGATCCAATGATAGAAGCCCTTACATTCAAAGAAAAGTTCCACTCTCAAGAGGCTAAAGAATTTGTCATGGCAATGGAGGAATCCACAAAGGAGGAAGTTGAACAACAAGTTGAGATCGAGCTTGAGTCCAAGGAGGAGAAATTGGAGGAGAGTTCTAAGCCTCCTCCCAAGGTAGAACTCAAGCCCCTTCCCCCTTCTTTGAAATATGCTTTTCTTGATAAGGAGGGAAAATACCCTATTATTGTCAATGCTACCCTAGATGGTCTTAATTTGGAAAAACTTCTTGATGTTTTAAGAAAATATAGGGATGTGATAGGGTATAGCATTGATGATATCAAAGGTATTAGCCCTTCTTTATTCATGCATCGTATTCATCTTGAACATGATCATTCCACCTCCATTGAACCTCAAAGAAGGTTGAACCCCAACCTTCAAGAGGTTGTGAAGAAAGAAATTTTGAAATTACGTGAGGCGGGTGTATGGAATAATTTCAAGCTTTTAAAAATCCCACTAGCTTGAACTCCACTGTGATCATACACTAAAGTACGGTAGCATCCAAAAGGGAAGAAGATAGAGCAAAAGAGTCGCCAACAAGTTTTTAAGGAACTTGTAAACCGTTCACGAGGTGAAGGTTACACCCCTTAACGATCCAAGAGATCGTCAACTCCATAAGGTCTAGAACCAAATAAGGGTTCGGGGATGAAGGTACAAATCTAACCTAAAAGAGACTGAACCTGCTCTAATAATAGGCCTCTACTTTATTCTTATCGTATTCATGTGCGCTTTCTGATTAACATGCAATCAATAGGATTACCCTAAACCTGTTTAATCTATGTTGGTTGAATATAATGCACAAACAAACTATTATTGGCGATCACTTGAAATTATAATCACATCAACCCTAAACAAGATTATTAATTATCTTATTAAGCATGATTGCAAGTACAAAATTCCCTTTAACATGCATAAAAGGCGTGATCAAGCAATAAATAATAAATATAATCAAGCAACATAATAAATAATAAATCATGAATAATAAAATTATAATCATAATAATAATCATCATAGATAAAATAATCATCATCAAAATAATAATAAATTATAACAATTATAATCATAATCATGTTCATGTTAATATTAAAGCATAATAAAAATAGCAAGATCCTAGGCATGATACTAACAAGATTAATAACAAACCCTAGCATGTCACTAAGCAATAAAAATCAAATCTTTAACCCTAACATGATACTAGCAATCATAAATATTAGGAAGAACATAGAAAGCCTCGCAGGAATCATATTATATATTAAAAATACCCTAGACATGATACTAGGAATATCATAAAAACAATATAAACATGATTTCTACATCATAATATCAATTAAAACCAATAAAGTACTTACTTTGATGCCTTGTACCTCTTTCTAATAACAAAATACACGCGTTAGTAACTTCAAGGAAAATAATAATCAAAACAATTAAATTAAATAATTGAAATAGAGATTTGGGACCAAACCCTCAGAAATTAAAACCTTTCACGTCTAGGGCGAAGGCAACTTCGAATATGGCTAGGTATTTCTAGATCTTGCGAATGCGGAATTTTGTATGAAAAACAAGGTAAGAAAGAGATGAATGAAAGAATGCTAAACAATTAACGATTGTTGATGAAAGCTAATTAAAACTAATTGTTGATGAGAATTCGTTAATGAAAACGGAGTTTTTGATACGATATTTATAGAGAAAATCAGCCAAAAAAGATAATTTAACAAAACAGAGTCCGACGCTCAGGAAACAAGGTTGGCGCCAACCCTGGCTAGCTGGCGCCAGGTACCAGTGGCTAGAGCCTGGCACCAAGCCTGGTTCCAGGCGCCAAGGCCTGGGGTTGGACGCCAGTCTTGATTTTAACGCGTTTTCGAAAATCCGATAAGTTTACCGTACTGGAGGATAAAATAATATAATTTCTTCGAAAATGCTATTTGATTTTGATTAAAACTCTGAAAAGTCAACAAAGTCAACTTATCAATGCTAATTGAATTAGGAATGAAAGGAACCTTCTAGAAGAATCTAGAAGACTAAAACCATTCCTAATTGAATTAGGAATGATAAATCACATTAGGCCCTCCCCTAGATCATTGGGCCGCACATAAAGCTCAAACCGGGCCTAGTTTAGTAAATTGGTCATAACTTCCTCAATATTCATCGGAATTGGGCTTATAATATATCGTTGGAAAGGTCTTTGCAAGCCCCATCCAACTACACTATTATAGGACCCATATCATGGACCAACCAAACTGGATTGGCTGTTTTCTTAAAATAAAGTTTTCCAAAACAGAGAGAAGAGAAAAGAAATAAAAACTTTCCGCAACACTAGACCTTCCACACTTTCGCTTCATTCGATTATGATTCGACGTGAAAGGTACTCATCACTGGGTTTGGTTTTGGGGAGACACAAATGGGTGTCTACAGAAGCCCCCACTTTGACTGAGTTTGGAGAAACGCAAGTTTCGAAAACAAAAGTCAAAGTATCGGTAGGGACGGAGAATGATTCAGAACGTTCTGCGATCCTAAACCAATCTTATAATGCCAATACCTGCAAAACTAGCATTAGTTAAACAGATAAAAGAGTTAAGAAACGCGTATCTTGCACCGTCGAGCACACGTCTCCGAAAGTAACCGATTTGTTGCTGCTTTACTGTTTTGATGACCTCCTGCAAGCTAGAGAATGCCATCCCGCTTGAAAACCACTACGCCTGTAACTGCTTCCAAATTAGAAGATTGCTTTGCCTGAAACGATCCCCTTCCGCTATGATGATATTCCGCGTCCAAGGGAATACCATTGAAGATTATTTCTCTTGAAACAATCCTCATCCGCCTTGATAATATTCCACATCTTAGGGAACACTATCGAAGATTATTTCTCTTGAAATAATCTCCAGTTGTTTGTGACAACTCTCCGCAAGCTAGGGAATGATGTCGAAGATATCTTCTCTTGAAGTCATCCTCATTCGATGCGATATTTCCCAAAGGAAATTACCGAAGATCCACGCTTGTCGATCTTTAAAAGTTCGCCTGAACTTTGCCCCCGATATGCCTGTACGTCGGCGCTCTTTTTCTTTGAACCTTTATGTCGGTGCCTTTTGCTCTTGAACCTGTATGTCGATGCCTTTTGCTAATGAGCCAATGCTTAGGCGCTTTAAGCTAAGTGAAACGATCTCTTATCAGGTCGATCACTTTATGTAATCAAGCCGATTACTTAATCATGTCAAATTGTTTAGAGGGGCTAACTGGCGTACAAAGGAACCCAAAATATGTTGTATAAGGCTAGCACAACCTCAACAGGTGGCTGAGTGCTTTGGCGTCGCTGAAAAACTATCAGCGCCAGCCATTTGGTGTTAGCGCCAGGCGCTGATGTTGGCGCCAGACGCCAAGCCCAGATTGTGACCCCAATGTCTAGGGACTGGCGCCAGCACGGGATTTTCTTTTAAATGCCCGTTTCTTCTTCATTCGCTACTCTGTTCGTCGCGAAATTGCTCGAAAGAAATCTGAAACTTCAATTGCTCATTGCTTGCTCGTTTCTCAACCGAATTCGCTCAAATTTGTTGCAAATCAAAGCTCTTCTCATCTATTTTCCCGATCTATGTAAGTTTTCCTCAAACTCACATCAGTTTTTTATGAATTCTTGGAATGAATATTCACGAATTTCATGAAAATTCGAATTCTATGATGCTCAATTTGCTTTGTTTGTCAAGTTTTATGCCATGAAATTGCTCGTTTATGTTTATATATTGTCTTGGGAGTAATTTGAGACTTGTTTGACTCAATTTGGTGAAGAAATGAGCAATCTACCATTATTGGACCTCTTAAGGTCGTGAAGAACAATGTGGCTTGTTCTTGACATTTTTGCTAGCAATTCTTGTTCAATTTGTCACAATAATCACTATAGTGTTGCAAGAAATTGTTTGATTGCTTGAAAAAGTACTGTCATGCACAATTTGAATTTGTGCTCTGTTTTAGTACTACGTACTCTATTTTTGCGAACATAGTATCATGCGGCTAGGCAAACCTTAGATACTATAGAACCCTAATTTGTGATGATTCTGCAAAATGTAGCATGGCTAGACAACGAGGCTCGGGTTCACGGTCCCGAAACACTAGACGGGAGCATGAGCCCGTGGAGGACGACGCCACGCCGTCCACTTCACTTGGTCGGCTTCCGGAGTGGGACGAGCAGACTCTGTTCTTTGCCCCTGTCCACCTCATTTCTGAGAGGGTGAGACGGGGAACCGATCCCGGGAGGACACGGCATCACGGCTCTGGCTGTGACGGTCTAAGCGATTTGTACAGGATGCACATCGCTAGGGACCTCGAGACGAGACTCCTATGGGAGTCCTGCGGGCTAGTTACTCTGTTTGAGACCTCCGAGGCTATGGTCGCCTCCAACGGGGGTCATCACGTAGTGCGCGCTTTGGTGGAGTTCTTCTAGGACACCACCAACACCTTCCATTTTCCCTGGGGCAAGATGATGGTCACCCCCTCAGACTTCAGTCTCATCACAGGACTGGAGTTCACTTCTGTGCCACTGCCGTTCGACGGTGGGATCGACGTCTTTTCTTCGGAGGTCGAGGAGTTGTTGGGGCCGATTGCTATTCGGGCCCAAGCTGAGGTCGAGACGACTCAGTTTAGTGCTAGAGGGATTCGCCGCTCGACGCTAGCAGCGTCTCTTGATGACGATGCGACCACCCGAGAGCAGCGGGTGCGCATCTTTGTGCTGATGTTGTTGTTAGGGACCTTCTCCCCTGACAAGGGTAGTAGGGCATTGCTTTACTACCTCCCTGCTGTCCGTGATCTCCAGCGGATCGGGACTTATGACTGGGCCAGCTTGGCCTATGCTGATTTCGTTCGTGCGCTGAGGGACTCGTGTCGTCATCGGTCCTTTTGGACGAACGTTGCTTTATCTGCTTTTTGGAAGGTCGTAGAGGTAAACATTATTCCCTATAAAGTTTAGCCCTACATATTAGTTAGCATTTATTCACACTTCTAACTCTTTGTAGATCTGGTTCTACGAGCACTTTCCTTCTGTTGCGCCGGCGAGACCATCGCCGAGGGGATTTCAGCTGAGCGCCTCTTGGGGCGGCCAACACGTGGACATGTCTACTGCACGTGTCCGGAGCTGGATCATCTCGTTATGACTTTTAATGTTTATCTTGCTCTTCCGCAGTGTTTTAAATATATTCTTGCCTGATTGATGCTGTTTATAGGAACCTGAGGTGGTATACCGACCGTGGGGCAGTTGGACAGTCCCTGGATTAGCCGCACAGTACTCTGCCGAGCGTCGCTATTTTCTGGGGACCTATGGAGCGGTCGCGTACTTAGGAGAGAGAGTCGCTAGACAACACTCTTCTGATGTCTTCGTCGTTCCTGCTCCCCCGCCACGTCACATGTTCGACGAGGCACAGTTATCGAGCATGGCTGAGGGAGCTGGTACCCTTTGGCGGTCCCATGTGATCCTCGGGCGGTGTTACACTGAGGAGCTACTACCTTTATTAGCTCCAGCCCCTGTACCGGCTGAGTATGTGAGGGTAAGATTCTTAGCTTTTTATTTTTCGCTAAGTAGCCCCCAGGTAATACTTTACTGATTTTTTTTTTATTATCAGGATGGTCCAGCTAAGTTTGTGCCGCCCCGTATGTCCATTCACTACCAGGGGATATACGGGCCGATCGAGGAGATGATTTCTCCGGCTCCCGAGGGTGAGCGCTTCGTGGAGCGGTCGATTCCCCGCCACCAGACTAGTGTAAGCCTAACTCAAATTCAGAACTTTTTTGTGTTTGTTTATCATGTATTTGCACTGACTTATTTTTCTGACAGTTTTTACGCGAGGTGGTTTCGGTTATGGCACGATGCATAGATGCCTTTCGGAGCCAGCTCGTCCGGATGAGGAACGCGGCCACTTGTAGACGGGATGACGTTGTCCGAGAGGTAACCTTTCTTCACTCATTATTTCTGCATTATGGCTTCAGTTTTACCTTGTTTCTGATTTAATTCTTTTTGCAGGGCCAGCCTATCGCTTCTCACACCCGTACGAGACCTGAGGGGCGGAGAGATCCGGCGAGGTCTAGCTCGAGACGTCGTCGTACTTCGTCAGGGGGTAGAGGCGGTCGTTCTGAGGCTGCTCGAGCCGATGTTGCTGAGGGCTCGGGATCTTCCTTTGAGGGTGCTCCTGCTGCACCGGTAGGAGAGGCTACCTCGGCTTTCAGAGGTGGTGGGATGTACGAGGTCGGTTCGTCATCGCAGCAGCCTCCGCGGCCTCATCCTCAGGTTGATCCTGGCTGGAGTGGCCCCATCTTGAGTCTTCCTCCTCCTACGGAGACTGGAGCAGGTGTTGAGGCCGGTGCTGGTGGAGAGGTGACTC
Organism: Chenopodium album; assembly: GCF_948465745.1. Classification (NCBI taxonomy): domain Eukaryota; kingdom Viridiplantae; phylum Streptophyta; class Magnoliopsida; order Caryophyllales; family Amaranthaceae; genus Chenopodium; species Chenopodium album. The sequence continues at coordinate 66,629,714 of NC_137835.1, forward strand.
CTCGTACGGCGCAGTTTTATGGCATGATGGGCCTACGTCCTCCAGCGCCGTAGTCTGTTTCTGTATATATATTTTATTTTGACTTTTTATAGAACTTTGCCTTTGACTCACTATTTAGACGCATTTTGTATTTTTATGTTATCGTAAATTTATTTGATTGCTTATTATTATGTTAGTGTGTGCAAAAGAAGTGTGATAACAATTTTGCGCAAAAATTCCGTCATTTTTATTATTGATGGAGAATATTATCGTCATTTTTATTATTGATGGAGGATATTATCCGTCTCTCTCCCCTAAAAAGAAAAAATAAAAAGGAAAAGAAAACGGAAAAATGTCGGTTTTAAAATAAAATCCAAAAAAAGAATGAGATAAATTAAAAAAGATTGCTATATTTAATTAATTAAAAAAAAAAGATAGAAAAGATATTTAAGAAAATTAAACGGGGCCATAAAGTCATTAACCGACTCAAGTTTAATATCAAAAACGCAAACTGAGCACGCGCGGCTGTCATGGTGACTTGGCGCCAACTGGCGCCACATTATGGCGCGTGGCGCCAAGCTCTGGGGGGTAGCGCCAATGTCGGGGCCTTGACGCCAATTGGCGCTGACTCCGTATTTCATTCAGATTAAAATTCTTTGCAATTTGTGTATAAATAGCCCCCTGCTCAGTCGATTCTCCTCATAGTTCCAGCGAATAAAATTATTCTCTTCTTTAGAAAAAAATAATAATCATGTCTTTAGCCACTAAAACCTTCACCCAATACACTCATGAATGGTGTCGATCTCTTAATGCTAGAGACAGAAAATAATTAGATTTATTTCACTTGGGGGGAATTCATGGCATCAAAGGGGTAGATCTAGACCTAGACTTCATACATATCGCTTTAGAATTTTGGAATATTTATATGCATTGTTTCAGAATAGGGTATGATGAAATAAGCCCTTTACCAGAGGAATTTGGTGCTTTCTTAGGCTTCCCTGCAATGGACCTGGTAGGAATCCCTAGAGTAGATGCATATTACTATAAGGATTTCGAACGCTTCTTTAATTTAAAGGAAAGGGATTTATCAAAGATAGTAGATGGCAATATAGTGAATTTGAAAGAATTCGCACGCTATTATTTTGATAAACCTCTTTCTGAATCCTTTCATATATATAGAAGAAGGGCGTTTTTATTTTGCATGCTCAATCAATTTTTTCTTAGTAGCGGTAAAAATAATGAGGGTCAATCAATTATCACCACTGTACTAGAACAAATTGAATCAGGGAAGAATCCAATGCCATTAATAGTTGGAGAGACCATGGTTAGTCTCGATGAATTGAAAAGGGACCCAAAAGCGCCTTTTCGTGGTTCTCCAATTTTACTACAGGTAGAAAAATAATATTTTTAATTACAGAAATCAAAAAAATATATTTTTGTATTGTAATAATAATTGTGTTTGCATTGCAATTTACAGATGTGGCTAATGGAGAGGCTAGGATTAATTAGCCCTCCAGATGACATTGAAAAATATACTCCCAATTGCTTCGTGAAAAGAAAGAAGCGCATCCCTAAGATTGGGCGCCATGGGTGGAGAAAAGTATTTGAATCGAGTGATTTTGCTATCAAGTGGGTTATCCCATGGTGGAAAATAGAAAGGATGATTGGTGTTAACAAGTAACCTTTCTGCCGTCTTCCAAGCTTGTCTCGCGTAACATATTATTATCCGTGCAGGGTAAAGAGACAATACGGCTTACTTCAAAATATTCTTTCCGGGGATCTTCGTCCTCCCTATGAGTACCCTGTATCTCAAGAAGTAGATAGATTTGACGCTTACAGGAGCGCTAGACCTTTATGGGAAGTGATTACCCAAAAGGTTCCCCCTTATTTACCTAATGATGTAAAGAAATGGTTGCTGAAGAAATCTTCGATTGATCAGGGTAGAACCAATGTGAAGAATCGTCTAGGTGACAGGGTGACACCTGCCAAAGAACGCTTAGGTGCAAGAATTGAATTCAAAACACCTACAATGCCTAGGAAGAAAAATACTACTAGAGACAAAGGAAAAAGGAAAGCTAACACCACAGATAAAAGGGCTTGGGTGGAAAAGAAGCATGGAGTGCTAGCTGAAGGGGAGACAATCTACTCCAAAATTGAATGTAGGTCCTCTAAAGGATGCCTACTAGCTAAAGTAATGGATGAAGAGGAGGAAGCAGAAAAGAATTGGAAAAGAGCTAAAAAGGAAAAGAATGATTAAAAGCATTGCTTAGCTTTAGATTTATTAGACTTAGATTGTTATTTAAAGTTAATTTATTTCAGCCTTATTTAAATGTAATTTTATTTTATTAATGAAATTTCATCTTTCAATTAAATTGTTCACTTTAAATTTATTTTATTAAAGCAATGAAAATCGAAAAACAATTAATTTTCCAGAAGTTCTTCGAGTACGGAGGTCGAAAATTTTCCGAAAAACACCGAAATTTGCCCTGATTTTATTTCCAATTTGGCGCCAGTAATTGGGGTTTGGCGCCAGCTATTGAGGTCTGGCGCCAGGCGCCAATACCATCGGCTGGCGCTGATGACTTCTGGCTGGCGCCAGGCTCTGTTCTGCGACGCCAATAATTTACCGATTTTCTATTGACTTTTAAATTGATTCTGGAATGCGGAGATGTCGAAAAATAAAGTGGCCGCACCCGTAAAGGGTTGCCTACGTATCCTTTCCTAAGGAATCAGGCCGAACGTAGCTCTCTTGAGTATCCTACTCAAGTAATTATGGGTACTATTTCTTAAGTTGGTCAAGATTGGTCATGTTTGAGAATTCATTGCCATCCATATCAGTTAGTTTTGCTGCACCACCTGACAGGATTGCTTTGACAATGTAGGGGCTAGACTAGTTAGGTCTAAATTTTCCCCTTGGATCTAAAACATTTTTCCTTAGTGCTTTTAATACCAAATCCTCTACTTTGATATTTCTTGTCTTGACCTTCTTATTAAAATGTCTAGCCATACGAGTTTGATAGCACTGAGTGTCATGTAGAGCTTCTAGTCGTTTTTCGTCGAGTAGAATCAATTCTTCATATCTTGCCCTAGTCCATTCAACTTCATCGAGTTTACTCTCTAGCGCAATGCGTAGAGATGGTATTTCTAGTTCGACAGGTTGTACGACATCCATTCCATATACCAGGGAAAATGGCGTATTTCCTGTTGATGTACGGATTGACGTGCGATAACCCCACAATGCGAAGTGGAGCTTGTCAGGCCAATCCTTATAACTTTATGTCATTTTCTCGATGATAGTCTTTAGATTCTTATTAGCTGCCTCGACTGCTCCGTTTGCTTGAGGTCTATAAGGGGACGAATGATGATGTTGGATGCCATATTTTTGTAGCAATTCTTCACATTCGGCTTGAAAGTGAGTTCCATTGTCACTTATCATTTCATGTGGGACTCCATATCGACAAATAATATTTCTCTCGATAAAGAGTGCTACATGTTTTGCAGTGAGTTTAGCATATGATTGCGCTTCGACCCACTTTGTGAATTAATCGATTGCTACTAGAATAAATTCGTGGCCTCCTGTTCCTGGGGGAGTGATTTTGCCAATTATGTCAATTCCCCATGTAGAGAATGGCCATGACGATGTGTAGGTGTAGAGCACAGATGGAGGGAAATGTTGTAAATTGGCATAAATTTGACACTTAGGGCATCTTTTTACGTATTGATGGCAATCCCTATTCATTGTAGTCCAATAATATCCTTCTCGCATTATTTTATGGACTAATATTTTGCCATTTACATGAGTTCCACAGATTCCTTCATGAACTATTCTCATTATTCTTTGTGCATCCACCTTTCCTACACATAGGAGAGCTCGACCTTTAGGTACCCTTTTATGTAGCTCGTTGTCTATGAGTACATATTGAGAAGCCAAAAGTCTCAGTGCTCGCTTTGCTCTTTTGTCAGCATGAGGAGGGTATTCTCCATTGGTTACATAGTTGAGTATGTCTGTGTACCATGGTTCTTCTTCTTGTTCTTCTTCTTTGTCTTGGACTAAGTCGTCGTCTTCTATAGCCTGGATATATGCTGGTTTATGCCTTTTTTCGATAGTTAGAGGCATTTGCTCGATTTCCGTGGGAATCCTAACCATTGAGGCTAATCTCGCCAAGGCATCAGCAAATTGGTTTTCTTCTCTAGGTAGATATGTGTATTCTACCTTCTCTAACTGATCGGTAAGAGTTTCCAGATAGGTTTGGTAAGGGGCTAGGCTTTCACTCCTTACTTTCCACCTTTTAGATATCAGATTGATGATTAAAGAAGAGTCTCCGAATATCCTTAACTTCTTTACTCCCAATGCCAGGGCTGTTTCAAGGCCTACCACGCATGCTTCATATTCAGCAGCGTTGTTGGTAACGTCGAAATCAAGCTTTATTGAGATTGGAACATGTTCTTCTTTAGGTGATACTAGTAGCACTCCGACGCCACATCCCTTTTGGTTTGAGGCTCCATCGAAATACAAGGTCCAAGTATCATCTTCGGTAACCATCAAATCTTCATCTGGAAATTCATTGTCTTGTATTGGTGTCGAGTCTTCTATTGGAAATTCATTGCAAATCCTTTAATAGCTTTTTGTGGCATAAATCGCACATCAAACTGGGCTAGATTGACTATCCATCTTGAAATACGTCCATTGAGTGTTGATTTCTCGAACAGATACTTGAGTGGATCCAATCGGGAGACTACGAAAACGGTATGTACCAACATGTAATGTCTCAACTTAGTTGTGGCCCATACCAAAGCGAGGCATAATTTCTCGAGCGGTGTATATCGTGTTTCGTATTCGAGCATCTTTTTACTTAGGTAATAGATTGCGTTCTCTTTGCCTTCTACCTCTTGTGCTATCATGGCTCCCATTGTCTCTTTGGTAACCGTCAAGTATAACCTAAGAGGTATTCCGGGAAGTGCTGGCGCTAATACGGGAGGATTTGCGAGATAGGCTTTGATCCTGTCAAAGGCTTTTTGACACTCGTCATCCCATATTACTGGTACATTCTTCTTGAGCTTCTTGAAGATTGGTTCGCATATCGTTGTCAATTTCGATATGAATCTACTTATGTATTGCAACCGACTAATAAACCCTCGAATCTGTTTCTCAGTCCTTGGCGGTGGCATCGACATGATTGCCTTAATCTTGGTTGGATCTACCTCTATTCCTCTAGAGCTTATGACGTATCCCAAGAGCTTGCCCGAGGTGACTCCAAAAGCACATTTTGATGGATTCAACCTCATATTATATTTTCTTAGCCTTTCGAAAAATTTCCTTAAGGCTATTTGATGGCCTGGACGGTCCTTTGATTTCACAATCATGTCGTCGACATATACTTCGACTTCTTTATGCATCATGTCATGGAGTAAGGCAGTTGCTGCACGTTGGTAAGTAGCACCCGCGTTTTTCAATCCAAATTGCATTACCGTGTAGCAGTAAGTGCCCCATGGTGTGATGAAGGTCGTTTTCTCTATGTCTTCTTCTGCCATGAGAATCTGATTGTACCCTGAGTATCCATCCATGAATGAGAGAAGCGCGTGATTTGCCGTATTGTCTACCAGAATATCAATGTGTGGCAAAGGGAAGTCGTCCTTTGGACTTGCCTTATTTAGATCTCGATAGTCGACACACATCCTTACCCTTCCGTCTTTCTTTGGAACTGGGACGACGTTGGCGACCCATTTGGGGTATTTGGATACCTTGATGAAACCTGCAGTTATTTGTTTTTGAACTTCTTCTTTTATTTTAAGTGCTACGTCGGCTTTCATACGACGCTAAATTTTGTTTTACAGGTTTCATTCCTGGGATTAGTGGTATAGTGTGTTGAACTATTTCTCTATTAATGCCTGGCATATCTTCGTATGACCAAGAAAATACATCGATAAATTCTTTAAGCAATTTAATTAAATCGGTTCTTTCTTGTTTATTCAATGTTAGTTCGATTTTAACTTCTCTTTTATGAGTTGAATCATTCGATATGTCAACTGTTTCAGTTTCTTCAATTACTGGTGTTTTCTTTTCGAGTGTTTCCATTGCTTTAATAATTTCTTTGTCTTTTTCATCGTTAGCTAAGCAATGCTCGTCATCCTGGGTCAGAGAAGAACACAAGAGGTAAAGAGAATGAGAAATATTATTATACTCTGAGATCATTACATCAAAGAGTGATATGTCCTCAGGGACTGGATCACTAACTATCCTAGGAGAAGAGATAGGAAGGGGAGGTGTTATTGTTAAAGACTTAGAAGACTCTAAAGGGAAAGACTCTGACTCAGACTCTGACTCAGACGACTCTTCGAACATCGGCCCTTGCCCTATCGTGATTGATATCTTCCTTCCACTTGGAGTAGTCACTTTGATAGTCTTGCGCCACCCTTGTAGTGATCCTTCGGTTGGAGTAATTAGCTTCGAGGGGTCAAAGTTTTCGCTTTGTAGGACTGTTTGAATGAGCGAGGAGTTATCTTCTTCATAAGCTGGCTCATTCTTTTCTCGCCCAAACAGTAATCCCATGACGTTAAAGTCAAAGCATGGAGGTGCTTTCTCCTTATGGACGGGAGTTGGGATTTCGTCAGTGAAGTAGCAATCCAAGAAAATCTCGAATCCTGGTTGTCGTATGCCATTTACAAAAAATGGCTCGGGAAATTCGTGACATGGATAATCCTCTCCTTCTTTTATGAACCGACCATTAAGCGTAAGAGGGTATTGATCCATTGGAATTGCTTTCTTTTGAATGCGAGCATCCCTACGTGCTTTCAACTTGTCCTGGGCTCGCTTGAGATCTTTCCGAGTCGGTTCGAAACCAAGTCCGAAAGTATCTAACTTAGGGAGGCCAGGTGACTCCAGCGATTTTGCTATCCCCTTCTTCTTTCCTAGGGTCATCCCAGGGAAGTGTCCTTGTTTCTTCAGCATGGTGTTGACAATCATGTTGGAATGGGGGTCATGGCAAAGAGATGTCCTTACATCGAGACTTCTTCATTAAAGCCCCATAGGTCTTCATCATCTTCGTCGTGCTCCACATTGATGATTGGATTTTCTATGGATTTGATCCTCATCAACGAAGCATCAATAGTGATTGGAATTCCTCCAACTATGGCTTTCACTTGTTGGTGGAGAGATGAAGGGACGACTTTTAGATCATGAGGCCAAGGGCGTCCCAACAACAAATTAAATGAGGCTTTGATGTCTACTACTTGAAAATTAGTGGCATGTTCTATTGCTCCTGCCGCCACATTTAGGGTTATTTTGCCAAGAGCTTGACGGGGAATATTATCGTAAGCTCTTATTCCTTGTGTAGACGGAGTTAAATCCTCGTCCCTTATGCCGAGCATCCTTGCAGTTCTAAGTGGACAGACATTGATAGCTGATCCATTGTCTACAAGAGTCATGGGAACATTCATCCTTTTGCAGACTACTGTGAGGTTTTAATGCTTTGTAGTGTTTGTCACCTTCCGGGGGTAAATCTTTGTCAGAGAAGGTGATTAGATTAATCGGACTAGGAAGGTCACTTGTAAGGAAGTTAGCTAGTCCCTCAGGAGTAGTGTCAGAATCTATCCCGATTTTATCCAAGGCATTCATTACAGCCAACCTATGTTCTCGAGATGTTGCCAGGAGCTTCCACACATTCATCTCAACTTTTGTCTTCTTAAACAGTTTAACAATGTCGTTGTCTTCGATGATAGGTATGGTAACTTGTTGTACGGTAGGCATAGGTTGTGTTGAAACGGGAGGTTGCATCCTCCCGGATCTTGTGAGGACGTCTATTGATGAATCTTCTTCAGCCCAAATATCGTCTGTGGTGTATGATACAGAAGGTGAAGGTCCTACTATGTCCTTTAGGTAGACATCTTCTTCATCACTGTCCCACACTCCATTAACGGTTATATCCTCTTCCTGTTGAACTTGGACTAATTTCTTTTCATCAATCATTTTCTGTACCAAATCCTTGAATTTGAAACAGTTTTCTATGGTGTGCCCCCCTGATTGATGGTACTGATAGTAATATCTATCTGTGCTTTTTAATGACTCAAATGGTCTCGGTTCGAGAGGTTTGACCTCACCACTCTCCGAGAGCATTTCGAACATTTGCGCATATGGGATTCCAATTGGAGTGTAAATCCTATTGCTTTTCTTGGGTTTTTCGGTGACTTGTAAGGGAAAATACTTTGCCTCATAAGTCGTTCTCACTGGTGTGAATTCTCTTTTAGGTTCTTCCTTTGGACATGGAAGCTCATCATATTTCTTGTGAAGTTCGTTCATAACTTTGAGAGCTTCACGTAGTAGTTGCGATGCCTCCTTCATAGACAATGTGAGCAATTGTATGTCTTCCTTATTTGCCGGTTCTGGAAGGTTATCTTTGACATCGAAAAAGATCTCCTCTTCTTTTTCTTCGATGGGCTTAATGAGAGATGAGGGGTCAACCTCGTTTTCTTCATCAGAGATAACCAAAGTATGAGCTAGAGGTGCATTGTCAATGCTTGGCTTCTTACTGGCAGGGGGCAACAGCGGTTTGTTATTGTCAATTAGGTCTTGGATAGCTTCCCTAAGCTTCCAACAACTTTCAGTAGAATGGCCCCTACCTTGGTGATATTTGCAATGCACGTTGGGGTTCCAGTTAACCGACCTCTTCTCAACTAGTGGGTCTCCAAATGGTCCAATGGGGATTATAAGACCTTTTGCATTTAATCGATCAAATGCGGTGTCATAACTCATGCCAATAGGAGTGAAGTTCCTCCTAAATGGTTTCCTTTGTCTTTGGTTGTTCATGGCGAGGACTTCTCCTAGATTAAAGGTGCTAACGTTATTTGAGTGAGCGGTTTTGGAAGAAGAAGAATTGTCGTTCTTCTTTCCTTTCCAGCCACTGTTGGAGTTATTGTTGGCAGCTTTTGACTTAGCCAAGTCATCTTCAATATTGATCCCAATATCATAAACAGCCTTAAAAGTATGGAGGTTATTTTGATATTTAAGATGTTTGGAATATTTTTCTTGGAGATTCTTGATAAAGAGTCTCACAGACTCTTTTTCACTTGGTACCTCAATCATTTTAGCTGAGGTTTCTCTCCACTTGTTAAAGAAAGAAGTGAAGCCTTCATTCTCTTTCTGTTTGAGGATTTCAAGTTCTCTATGGTCAGTCTCGACTTGAATGTTGCATTTGTACCTATCAACGAAAGCGTTTGCTATAGATTCCCAAGTAGAGGTCTTTTCACTAGTAGAAAAATTGCATTTGGCACCCCCCATATGGCACCGGTTCAGCCCAAACCGGTGCCAAAAACCGGCCCAAAATTGGGCGGGATTTTAAACAAAGGGAAAAGGCACCGGTTCAGACCAAACCGGTGCCAAAAATACAAAGGGCACCGGTTTGAACCGGTGCCACTGAACCGGTCCAAGGTTTTTAGGAAAAACCGGAAAATTTAAACCCTAAAACCCTTATAAGCTTCGATCTCCTTATCTCTCCTCCTTCTCTCCGCCTCCATTCCCCCATTTCATCTCCTCTACTTCTCTCTCCTCCTTCTCTCTCCTCTCTCTCTCTTCGTTCTTCTTTCATCTCCTTCGATCTCCTCTCTCTATTCGTTCTTCTTTAATTAGTCTTTCAACTCCCTTCGATCTCCTCTCATATATATGCAGCAACCAAAGCTCGAGGACAGCCGATCTCCTCTCATTAGCGCAACAACAGCCGCCGCCACCACCACAATGTTCGAGCACCACCACCGGCATCAACATCAACAACAATTTCTGGGATTTTTTTTTCAAGTTCTTGCTTTTTTTTTTTTTTTATTTTAATTGTTTTTGTTTTCGATTCACCAATTTTGGTTTTGTTTTCGATTCACCAATTTCGGTTTTTGATTTTGGTTTTGGTTTTTGATTTTGATTTTCGATTTTGGTTTTTATTTTGGATTTCGTTTTTAGGGTTTCGATTTTATTTTGGATTTTGGTTTTTTTTCCTATTTGTTTTTCGTATTTGTTTTTTTTTTCTGATTTTGATTTTGTTTTTTTTCGAATTTTTGGTTTCTTTTTTTCGATTTCAATTTTGGTTTTTTTTTTTGTTTTTGATTTTGATTTTGGTTTTCGATTTTGGTTTTTATTTTGGATTTCGTTTTTAGGGTTTCGATTTTAATTTTCCTTTTACTTTGGATTTTGGTTTTTTTTCCTATTTTTTTTCGTATTTGTTTTTTTTTTTTCCGATTTTGTTTTTTTTTTCGAATTTTTGGTTTCTTTTTTCGATTTTAATTTTGGTTTTTTTTTTCGTTTTTGAAAATTTTTTATATTTTAATTTCAATTTCTGTTTTATATTTTATATTTTGATAATTTTGGTTTTTTTTTTTTTTCGTTTTTGATAATTTTTTATATTTCGATTTCAATTTCTGTTTTATATTTTATATTTTGATAATTTTGGTTTTTTTTTCGTTTTTGATAATTTTTCAATTTTTTGATAATTTTTATATATTCTTAAGCTTATTTTTACCAATTGATTTTTTTTTTTCTGTTTTAATTAGTGTGTATAGATTATGCAAGAATATTGATATGTTCATGTTGTAATTTTTTTTATGCTTTATAATGTAATTTTTTTTTATTTATTTATAATGTTAGTTGTAATTGATCTATATTGTAATTTTGGATTTCATTATGTATTGTAAATTTTGGATTATATATATTGAAACCAATTCAATTTTTGTTGTGAATTGTTATTTTTTTTTTCAGTTGATTTTATTGGTAAGTGAAAAAAAACCAAAAAAAAAAAAATAAAAAAAAAATGGACATTTTTGGCACCGGTTAACCGGTGCCAAAAGGAGGATAAATATTTTTTTTTTTAGTATTTTTGGCACCGGTTAACCGGTGCCAAAACCTGTTTATGGCACCGATTTTGAACCGGTGCCAAATAGGGGGGTATTTGGCACCCCCCACATAGGCACGGGTTCAAACCGGTGCCTTAGGCCGGGTTTGAACCGGTGCCAAATGCGTTTTTTCTACTAGTGTTTCTTTCTCGAGAGAAAAGATCCATTGTTGGCAAACGGTCTCGAGAGATAGTGAGAACAGAGAAGGGAAGACCTTCTTATCAATACCCTTGATACTCATTATTGTTTCAAATGCTCTTAAGTGGAAGTAAGGGTTGTCAATTGCTCTGAATTTTGGGATGTCGATGGCGGTGAACTTCTGCGGAAGAAGATCTTTATCCACCGAGACCCCTTGGGATGTGAGTTCTTGAAACTTGTAGTCGCTGGACAACTTGCTTAGGCTCTCTTGCATGAGGTCCATTTGTTGTTGTTTCACGGGATCATCGATCCTAAGTGCGAGAAGCTTCAGTGTCTCGGTCACAGTATCCAGTTGGTTCTTAAGATCATTGACTTCTTCTTGAGTTGCCATTATAACCCTTGCTTTCCTCTTGCGGGCTATAGGTTTGTCGAAAAGTTGGACTTGTACGAAGAGGTTATCTTTGATTAATCGTCCTTCCTTTCTTGACCACGCGCTGTAAATTAAACCATTTTGCGTTTTAATTACTTGACTCGAGTCAACTTGACTTTATGGTTTATTTAAAAAAAAAAGGTGCATATTTTTGGCAACAATTTTGGCAACAATGATGTACATATTTTTAGAGAATTAAGTATTATTATTTATATTGGAGGATTAATATCCGACTTACCCCCCTAAAAAAATGACGGAAAAAAAAACGCGCACACAAGACTCTCTTAATCATGGTCAAAGTATGTGTATTAGTGTGTGCATTGAGTGTAAGTGACATGCTTGAACTCTTGTGTAAGACCATGGGACTTAGTGCCTAAACTCGATTATTGATTCAATTAAGCATTATTGACAGAAAAATTAACCGAATTAAACAGAAGACTGATTAATTAGACTTTAGGTGACGACTCGACAAATAATCCGAACTGTCGGCCAAGCGACAGGACTGGCGTCACAATGTGGTGGTTGGAGCCAGACAATTTAGCTGTCGTCTGGCGCTACACACCATAGTGTGGCACTACAGCTCAGACTTTGGCGCCAATAGTGGAGCTTCGGTCTGGGACTGTTTTCGATATTATTAGTCAACTAGGGTTTGCCTAAAGTTGTACTAGGTCAATTCCGATTGACAAATTAGACTTTATTGACTCAAATTAATCAATTAATTAATTAATTAGGCAAAGTTCTTTAAGTCATAAATTTATTTATTCTCAACACAAATCAACAAACGGTTAAGAGAAACATAGAATATATATGCACAATAAATAATGCACAATTAGTCAAGTAGGCACAATATGATGCAATAAGTTTGCAACCTAACCATAGCTCTAGTTCTCTAAAGTTCGGGATTTGGTTTAGTCAAAGAGGGTCCATGGTTAATTGTCCGGATGCACCGCGCGGAAGCCTAACCGTGAAGGGTTGGCGCGAGTGGATGGGACACCGCGAGTTTTAAGAAAACTCGCTTCCATGGTTTGGTGAATTCAACATCTCGGATGTACCCTTTGTTGCACGGAGCGTTCAATCGGGTAGATGGAGCATGAATTCCCAGAGGGTTATGTCCATATGTAGAACACATATGGATTTCAGAAAAGTGAGAAAAAATTCAATCAGGATGTAGGATCAAGCAAACAATACGAAAAACCGGTCGAAATTAGAACGCATATTTCTGGCTCGGTATTGGGGGAAATTGGCGCCAGCAAACAGAGACTGGTGCCAGATTTTAACTGTAGCACCTGGCGCCAATGCTGGCGTCTGGCGCTACGGCTAAAAGTCTGGCGCCAAGCTCTGTCCCCTGACGCTACTTCCCACATGCCTCAGCAGCTTTCTGTGCTCGATAAAATCTTCCTGTTTCGCGCGGTGTTATTTCAGTCTTAGTTGTGAAAGATATTTCTCAAATTTCCTACGTGTAAAATCCTATGTTTTTGACTCATTACGGATGGTATTTCCAATGAGAACCTTTTTATGCATATGACAATAATGTTAATCAAAATTACGCACATGAAATACTTAGAACTTTTCGAGTCTCATCCACTCATTCTAAATTGTTGCCGAAACAAATTCAGGAATTAAAATAGAAATCCTCCCCAGTGGAGTCGCTAAAAACTGTAGGGAATAATTTCAAGCCTTTAAAAATCCCACTATCTTGAACCCCACTGTGATCATACACTAAAGTACGGTGGCGTCCAAAAGGGAAGAAGATAGAGCAAATGAGTCGCCAACAAGTTTTTAAGGAACTTGTAAACCGTTCACGAGGTGAAGGTTACACCCCTTAACGATCCAAGAGATCGTCAACTCCATAAGGTCTAGAACCAAATAAGGGTTCGGGGATGAAGGTACAAATCCAACCTAAAAGAGACTGAACCTGCCCTAATAATAGGCCTCTACTTTATTCTGATCGTATTCATGTGCGCTTTCTGATTAACATGCAATCAATAGGATTACCCTAAACCTGTTTAATCTATGTTGGTTGAATATAACGCACAAACAAACTATTATTGGCGATCACTTGAAATTATAATCACATCAACCCTAAACAAGATTATTAATTATCTTATTAAGCATGATTGCAAGTACAAAATTCCCTTTAACATGCATAAAAGGCGTGATCAAGCAATAAATAATAAATATAATCAAGCAACATAATAAATAATAAATCATGAATAATAAAATTATAATCATAATAATAATCATCATAGATAAAATAATCATCATCAAAACAATAATAAATTATAACAATTATAATCATAATCATGTTCATGTTAATATTAAAGCATAATGAAAATAGCAAGATCCTAGGCATGATACTAACAAGATTAATAACAAACCCTAGCATGTCACTAAGCAATAAAAATCAAATCTTTAACCCTAACATGATACTAGCAATCATAAATATTAGGAAGAACATAGGAAGCATCGCAGGAATCATATTATATATTAAAAATACCCTAGACATGATACTAGGAATATCATAAAAACAATATAAACATGATTTCTACATCATAATATCAATTAAAACCAATAAAGTACTTACTTTGATGCCTCGTACCTCTTTCTAATAACAAAATACACGCGTTAGTAACTTCAAGGAAAATAATAATCAAAACAATTAAATTAAATAATTGAAATAGAGATTTGGGACCAAACCCTCAGAAATTAAAACCTTTCACGTCTAGGGCGAAGGAAACTTCGAATATGGCTAGGTGTTTCTAGATCTTGCGAATGCGGAATTTTGTATGAAAAACAAGGTAAGAAAGAGACTAATGAAAGAATGTTAAACAATTAACGATTGTTGATGAAAGCTAATTAAAACTAATTGTTGATGAGAATTCGTGAATGAAAACGGAGTTTTTGATACGATATTTATAGAGAAAATCAGCCAAAAAAGATAATTTTACAAAATAGAGTCCGACGCTCAGGAAACAAGGTTGGCGCCAACCCTGGCTAGCTGGCGCCAGGCACCAGTGGCTAGCGCCTGGCGCCAAGGCCTGGGGTTGGACGCCAGTCTTGATTTTAACGCGTTTTCGAAAATCCGATAAGTTTACCGTAGTGGAGGATAAAATAATATAATTTCTTCGAAAATGCTATTTGATTTTGATTAAAACTTTGAAAAGTCAACAAAGTCAACTTATCAATGCTAATTGAATTAGGAATGAAAGGAACCTTCTAGAAGAATCTAGAAGACTAAAACCATTCCTAATTGCATTAGGAATGATAAATCACATTAGGCCCTTCCCTAGATCATTGGGCCGCACATAAAGCTCAAATCGGGCCCAGTTTAGTAAATTGGCCATAACTTCCTCAATATTCATCGGAATTGGGCTTATAATATATCGTTGGAAAGGTCTTTGCAAGCCCCATACAACTACACTATTATTGGACCCATATCATGGACCAACCAAACTGGATTGACTGTTTTCTTAAAATAAAGTTTTCTAAAAACAGAGAGAAGAGAAAAGAAATAAAAACTTTCCGCAACACTAGACCTTCCACACTTTCGCTTCATTCGATTATGATTCGACGTGAAAGGTACTCATCACTGGGTTTGGTTTTGGGGAGACACAAATGGGTGTCTACAGCGGGCATCATCTATGCTATCTCCGATAGCAAATGGGTTAGCCTGGTTCATGTAGTTCCAAAGAAGGGTGGGATGACCATAATCAAGGATGAAAAGGGAGAGGAAATCTCCACCCGGACGGTGACTGGGTGGAGAATGTGCATTGATTATATGAGATTGAACAAAAACACCAAGAAAGATCATTTTCCTCTCCCTTTCATGGACCAAATGCTTGAAAGGCTTTCTAACCATGCTTTCTTTTGTTTCTTGGATGGGTATTCCGGATTTTTCCAAATCCCTATCCATCCAAGTGATCAAGAGAAAACTACTTTCACAAGTCCATATGGGACATTTGCATACCGAAGAATGCCATTCGGATTATGCAATGCTCCCTTTATTTTTCAAAGATGCATGACTTCCATTTTCTCTGAGATGCTTGAAAAAGAAATTGAATTTTTCATGGATGATTTTAGTGTTGGTGGCTCGTATTTTGACACTTGTCTTTTTAACCTTGAAAAAGTTTTGAAAAGGTGTCAAGAGACAAGTTTGGTTTTAAATTGGGAAAAGTGCCATTTTATGGTCGAGGAGGGCATTGTCCTCGGCCTAAGGTATCAAAAAATGGCATTGAGGTTGATCCGGCCAAGGTTTCGGTGATTGAAAAGTTGCCCCCTCCTACTTCCATCACGGGGGTACGGGCTTTTCTTAGGCATGCCGGTTTTTACCGGAGGTTTATCAAAGATTTTTCTTCAATCGCCAAACCTTTGACCGAATTACTCAAAAAAGAGGTTTTTTACTTCAATGAGGCTTGCCTTGAGGCATTTCGTAAGCTCAAGGAAGCTCTCATTTCTTCTCCCGTTGTGCAAGCTCCGGATTGGAGCTTGCCTTTTGAGCTAATGTGCGATGCTAGTGACTTTGCAGTAGGTGTCGTTCTTGGTAAAAAGAAACAAGGAAAATCATGTGTCATCTACTACGCAAGTAGGACTCTAGATGAGGCTCAAAAGAATTAAACAACAACGGAGAAAGAGATGTTAGTGGTAGTGTTTGCATTCGATAAGTTTCGGTCCTATCTTATATGCTCAAAAGTTATTGTGTACATGGATCACATCGCGGTGCGGTATCTCATGACCAAGAAAGAAGCAAAGCCTCGCTTGATCCGTTGGGTTCTCTCTCTCCAAGACTTTCACATGAAAATGAGGGACAAAAAGGGAGCGGAGAACTATGTAGCGGATCATTTGCCTAGGATACCATTTGAGAACAAGGAGGATGTACCGATTAATGATGAGATAGGATTCGAGGCTCTCATGGCTTTGGTGTTAACTTATACCCCTTGGTACGCGGATATAGCCAACTATCTTGCGTGTGGAGTCGTTCCCCCGGAGTACTCTTCTCAACAAAAGAAGAAGTTTTTCAAGGAAGTGAGAAGGTACTTTTGGAATGACCCATACCTATTCAAGCAATGTGGAGATGGCCTTTATCGGAAGTGTGTTCTAGATCACGAAATTCAAGGAGTTCTTGAGCATTACCACTCACTACCATGTGGAGGGCATGGTGGTGTTGACAAAACAGTGGAAAAAATCTCTCAATCTTTATTGTGGTGGCCGACAATGCATAGAGACGCCCACCAATTCGTTGCGCAATGTGATAGATGTCAAAGGAGCGGAGGCATTACCAAGAGGGACGAAATGCCTCAACAAAGTGTTTTAGAAGTTGAACCCTTCGATGTTTGGGGGGTGGATTTTATGGGGCCTTTCATTTCTTCTTGTGGGAATCTATATATCTTGGTAGCGGTCGATTATGTGATGAAATGGATTGAAGCCATACCCTCACTACCAATGATCACAAGGTTGTGCTTAAGCTTCTAAAGAAGATCATTTTTCCTAGGTTTGGAGTTCCGAGGGTGCTAATTAGTGATGGAGGGTCCCATTTCGCCAAAAAGCAATTTGAAGCTCTTCTCAAGAGGTATGGCGTTCATCACAAGGTTGGATTACCTTACCACCCTCAAACTTAAGGACAAGTTGAGGTCTCGAATCGTGAAATCAAAAATATTCTTGAAAGGATGGTGAACAAATCATGGAAATATTGGTCTCTCAAACCTGATGACACACTATAGGCTCTTAGGACGGCGTACAAGACTCCAATCGGCATGACCCCCTATAGGTTGGTCTATGGAAAGGCTTGTCACTTGCCGGTTGAGTTAGAATACAAGGCTTGGTGGGCCATCAAAGAGCTCAATATGGATTTATCGTTGGCCGGTGAGAAGAGATTGCTTAATCTCAATGAACTTGAAGAGCTTAGAGATGATGCTTATGAGAGCTCAAGGTTATATAAGGAGAAGACCAAAAAGTGGCATGACCAATTAAAATATTCGAAACAAGAACTTTAAGGTTGGAGACAAGGTTTTGCTTTTCAACTCAAGGCTTCGTTTGTTTCCGGGTAAACTCAAATCAAAGTGGTCGGATCCTTTTGTGATATCAAAGACTACTCTTTGTGGCTCCTTTGAGTTAGATGCGGATGGTAACAAGTTTATGGTTAATGGTAATCGTTTAAAGCATTACTTTTGCAAGGAAGAAGTTGGTATCATCGAATGTATAATGCTTGATCCTTTGGATCCCAAGCCTCCCAATTGAAGAATTTTTTTTCATGGTCAAGCTAGTGACCTCATAAAGAAGCGCTTCTCGGGAGGCAACCCGAGTTTCTAACTCCTTTCTATATTTTTTTTAGAATATTCCGATTTCACTTTCTTCTTTTTGAATTTGATTTTTTTTCCCTTTTTGGTTGATAGGTGTTTGGATGATGAAGGAACAAGGATTTTCTATTTCGAAGATGTGAGGATAAATCGAATTTTACTCTATGCGACCCTGTGCGCGACATCTGTGCGGGCGCGCAGGCACTGTCAGAACTCGCACAGATTTATTCACAAATTGGAGCTCAAGGCAGAAGGTTTGCGCGACCTAGTGCGCGACCTCTGTGCGGGCGCGCAGGGTAGGTGTGCGGGCGCGCGTTCACTGTCAGAACCCCCACAAATTTAATCAAAATTGGAGATTCGAGACAGAGAGTCTGCGCGACCTAGTGCGCGACTTCTATGCGGGCGCGCAGCTTACCTGTGCGGGCGCGCAGAGCTGGGAAAATCGGGTTTTAACCCTCTTCTTCCCCATTTCATCCTCATAATTTCGAAACCCATATTTCATGCTCTCTTCTCTCTCCTCACAAACTCAAACCCTAACCTTTAAATTTCACCCATTTATCACAAATTCCGTTGATTTTCCTTAAAATCCATCAAAAAATTTTACTCTACTCACAAATTCACCCACTTTCTCTCTCCAAAATACCCAAAAATCCTCCATTTTCATGGTTTGAAAGCTTAATTGAAGGTGGTGTTCTTGGAGGTTCTTAGTGGTGTTCAAGCTTCTACAAAGTGGTATAACTCTAAATTTTGCTATTTTATTACTTAATTTCACTTGTTTATGCAAAATTTTTAGTTATTAAACATGAATTAGCTTGAGTGAATTGCATGTGATTTTGATTTTCTTTGTTAAGGATTTGTTGGTTATTAGTGTGAAATTTAGTGATTTTGGGGACATTGTTGTTAATACTATTGTTTTGGAAGCTATTTTCATGAAATTAAGTTGAGAAATTTGGTGTTTGTATTGATGATAATGCAACTACTTTCATGAGAATTGCTTACTATCATAATGTATTTTGATTGACTGCTTTGTTGTTGATTCTTGTTGCCTTGGGAACTATATTTGTGTGGTTAGTTGTTAGTACTAACCCTTTTGCAGATTGTTAAGACTTGGGTTGTTGTTATTGTTTTCCAATTGTTGGTTGAGTTCAAAGGTAGTTCTCCTTTTAGTTGGGTTGTTTGTATTGCTTAAACATAATGAGCAAAAGGAAGAGCAGAAAGGAGCCCAGGTTAAGGGTTGAGGAACCGAGTACTCAACAAACTCAAGCTCAAGGACCAAATGTTCCCCCTAGATTGAGATTCTTGAACAAGGTCCATGCTACGTTCATCAACGACCTTCACGGGCGAAAGTTAAATCCCTCCAGACACTATGATCAACGCTCTATGAGAGCTTTGGGGATTGACGATGATATAAGGTCGCTCCTTGACAACTTAGGGATGAGTGAGTTAATTAAACATCAATTCCGAACATATAAGGATCCCACCTTTGAATTCTTGGCCTCTTTTGAGAAGGAGCCTCTTGGGAACGACTTCCAAATTTCCTTCTAACTGTTCAACAACCAGCACACTATGACTCTTAGTAATCTTTAATGTATTGTTGGATTTGAACCCTGAGGCAGACCTCCTTGCCCCTTCATTGAGCCTATTCCTTGAGTACGATGCATTTAGATGGTGGCAAATGATTACTGACTTTGAAGAGTTCAACACCAGGTATTCGGTGGCCAACAATATTATCCACCCTGTGCTCCGTATTCTACACCACATTCTGGGGTTTGCGATGTTAGCAACCAGGACTTGAGTAAGCTCTCGCATGAAGAGATATTTACTTCGTGGGTTGCCACTAGGGAGGAATTGAAAGGGCGGCTTAATATGGGGTACTGGTTCGTCGTGTGCTGCGAGGCAATCAAGTCGGGTCACAAGACGGGAGAAATTGCCCTCGGTGGGATGATTACAAGGATTTTCAAGAAGCTTAACTATGAACGCTTCTTCCCCTCGTGCACTCAAGTTGGGGCCGACAAAGATCTATTCATCGACATACAGCAAATGAGAAGGTCGGGGCT
This sequence comes from Chenopodium album, assembly GCF_948465745.1. Taxonomy (NCBI): domain Eukaryota; kingdom Viridiplantae; phylum Streptophyta; class Magnoliopsida; order Caryophyllales; family Amaranthaceae; genus Chenopodium; species Chenopodium album. Next base: position 66,649,480 of record NC_137835.1, read on the forward strand.
CCTCCAAGGAACTTCATATGCCAAAAATTTTCATGCCTGGATGGTTGATCGCGAGCACCATTGTATCTTGCCTTACCCCAGTCGTACATTCTTGGAGCGGAACGCAAGGAATGTATGGAAGATTCCGCGAGACAATGGTGTGCTACCCACTACTCTGGGTGGCGCAAGGAATATGGAAGTCGGCCTACAACAACAGCAGCAGCAGCAACAACAACAACAACAACAGCAACAACAGCAGCAGCAGCAGCAGCAACAACAACAACAACAACAACAACATCAGCAACAACAACATCATCAAGGCATGAGTAGCGTTGAACAACAAATGATGAGCATGTAACTTGGCATGCAGAGCCTAATGGAGAACCAACAGGGTATGTTTATGCAAACCTAAGCTCTTTATGGTGCGGCCGTGGATAAGGGTGAGGTCACCCCCCCGGTAAATTACCCCTATCAGCCACCCCAACAAGGCCCGGTCCCTGGGTGGTAGGGATCACAACCTACTTGGCCCTATTGGCAAGGGCCCTCCTCCCACGATGTTTCCCGGGTAGATTACTCGACGGAAACCGGGTACGATTATTGTGCCCCCGGGGGGGGGGGGGCGATTTTAGGGGTGACCCCAACTATCCATATGTCGACCCTACCCTCCCTTCCCCTCTTCAGATTCCCGCCCCTTTCGACCCGTTACCTCAATGGCAACAAGACCTCTTCCGAGGTCACTATGGTTGGCCTCTGGGTTACTCCGGTGGTTGGGACCCACATGGCATCCCTCCGGACGGTTTCTCTTACGACACCGAGGATGATGGAGATGATGACGAAGACGACCCTAGTGGCCACTAGCCCCCCTTGTTCTTTATTTCTCCCCTTTGCCCCCTCCCAATGTTTTAATTTGGCGCACCGCAGACGATGCATAGTTTTAGTGTGGGGGGGGGGTGTGTAAGAGGCAAATGGATGTTTTTTTTATAGTGTGGGGGAAGGCTTGTCATCATGCTAGTGTGGGGGGATTTCATTGTAGGTGGTAGAGTTCTCATGGTTCGGTTTTCTTTATCATGTTTTGATGTTGATTTATCTTTTTGATTTTGATGATGATGTCCCTGGGTGATTTTGATAAGTTTTTGCTAATGATTTTTCAAGTGTTTGTGTAGGTGATGGCGCTCCCATGAAGAAAAATCCAAACTCCCGATAGTCCAAACTTCCCTTAATCCAAATTTCTTTTAGTTTATTTTATTTTATTTCTATTTCTTCATTTTGTTTAAATTCTTAGTTTATTTCTTTGATTTTTAACTTTTTTATTTTATTTTTTTGTTTCATCTCAGTCGTTTCTTTCATATTGGCTAACTTTTCAAGCTTGGAAATGGAGATAAAGGAAGTTAAGGGGCAAATCGAGCCCCCCTCGGTGAGATTGCATAATCTATCTTGTCTTCATTTCAAGCGGCATTTGGTGAGACCTTTCCTCTCTTTTATTTTCTTTTTCCTTGGGTGTTTAGCTTAGGTTTAGCTTAGGAAGACTTTGAATGGTTTGAGGATGTTTGCTTTTGGTTCTATGGAACCTGGGATCGTTGATGTTGTTATCGAACGATCACTTGTATGACGATTGGGATTTAATTTAATTATATGCCTCGTATGTGAACCTTTTTTATTTCTTCCTCTTTCTTTTGTTTTTTTCCCCTTTTTGTGTTATAAGCATAATTATGACAATTTGAAATGATTTTTGATGTGTAATTTGCTCACTCTTTTGGATTGGTTTGCCTCGATGTGTCTTTGAATTCTTATCTTCGTAGTTGATGAGGGTTTACACGGTTTGAGAATGCTTTGGGTTGAATTAGACACATTGTAAGCTAAGGTAGCCCGATTTAGAACTTTTGAGGACGTTTGAACCCCTAGTTCACGGGAAAGTGGTAAGATGGTATTGCTCTCTATGGTGGATAGGATTCCCTTGGTTAGTATTTGCTATATTTCTTATCCCGTGTGAGCGTCATTTGTTCTAGCCTTCATCATTCTTGTGAGCGGCATTTAGGATCCTTAACTATGCATGTCTTAATCTTTGTGTTGGCATCTAGCTCCCAAGATCGTGACCATATAACTCTAGAGGAGGAAGAGGGAATTTCTTCTCATTTTTCTTTGTTTTCTTTGTGTTTTGTTACAAATTTGGTTTTCATTTTTTACATTCACCCTCTTGCTAACCAATTTGAGCCTTATTTCCCCTTTCTTGACTTAGCCATATTACAAACCTATCGGCCTATGTTCTACCAACCCTTGTAGTTAGTGAAGCATTGGCTTGTGAGGTTCGAGTTTGATAATGTTGAAATTGAGCAAGAAAGTTGTGTAATTTGGTTCAAATAAGGTTTTGAAAGATTATTCATGAAAAGAGTACGCAAAAAGGCTTGGCAAGAAAGTTGAAACTCATGAAAACCAAGCAAAAAAAAAAAAAAGAAAAAGATTGAAGTAATGTGGTGTGGTTTGTTTTAAAAGGTTGTGAGTTTGAGAATAGGTTCAATTCTTAGGATGTTCTTGAGAGATGGCCACTCTTACGCTTCACTTAGGAATTGCCACCAAAATTTTCAATTTGTTTCCCAACCATAACCCCTAGCCATGACATTACAACCCTGCTTAAGACCCTTGGATTCTAGAGGGGCGTGGTCAAAGAACGGTGGAGGGAGATAGATTTCAACACTATGGAGAGAGTATGCATAGTTGAGATGTCGGGATGACCTTATGATTCCACATAAAATTTTCTTTTTCCAGGTCGCTCGAGGAACCATGAGGAGCTAGCTAGGGGATGAATTGAAGCTAGTGGAGAGAACGCGGACCGTCTTGGTTGGGGCTAGGGCGGAGAATGAAATCATTAGTTCTCTACGCTTAGTTTAGGTTTGTCTTTTTCAACCTTGAGCATCTTGGAACGTGTTTTCCCTCTTTGAATTGAAAAAGATAAGTATTCTTTGGTGCATTTATTTGCAAATGAGTCCAAATTGAGCATTCCATTACCTTGAGGCTTGATTGGTTTTGCTAAAACCTTTTCATGTTATGTTTGTTGTGTTTGTCTTTTTGTTCCGGTTATCTTTGCTTGAGGACAAGCAATAGGCAAGTGTGGGGGATTTTGATGAGTGGCATTTATGCCACTCTTTTATCCTTTTTCTCTTAGGATTCTCCCCTCATTTGCACTTGTTTGGCCCTTTTTCTAAGCATTTTTACTTAGTTTTGCTTCCTCTTTTCTTTTCTCCTTCATCTTCCCTTTTCTTAGTCTTCTCGCTTTGTTTTTACTTTGATTTCCATGCTTTTGTTTTGTAGGTATTATGTGCCGAAAGAAAGAGGATATCAAAAAGCCAAGCTAACTGTTGTGCGCGGGCTGCTGTGCGGGCGCGCATGTTTGGCTGTGCGGGCGCGCAACCCTGTCAGAACCCGCGCAACCAAACTGAAGAAACAGAGCCTAACCAGAGAGTTTGCGCGACTTGTTGTGCGGCTGATGCGCGGGCGCGCAACCTGATGCGCCGGCGCGCAGGCCTACTGTGCGGGCGCGCTTATTTCCCGTACCCTCAAAGTTGCGGCCGAGCACTACGCTGAGAGGGCGCACACACCTACTGCGCGGGCGCGTATGTGTCGTGTGCGGGCGCGCACGGCTTGGTTTCTGATTTATTTGCGCCCTGTTGTCCAAGTCTCTTTCTTTCGGGGGGGGCCACATATATATAGACGGGACTCTTTGTAATAGGAGACACTTAGTACTAATTCCATAGAACATTAGCCTAATCTAGAGAGAAAAAATAGATTGTTATTCAAGAATCCTTTATTGTATTCAACTTTGCTCAAGTTTTAATCTTCCTTCAATCAAGCAAGAATCCTAGTTTTCATCTTTCATTAATCCTTTCTTTAGTAATCTCTTCTCCTTTCCTTTAGTATTATTTATTTGTTTTATTGTTATTTATTTTTGTCAATCTTATTAGTTTATCTAGTTATTATTGATTTCATTGATTTCAATCATGTTTTGTTTTGAGTTTCTTGAGTTTATTTCTAGTTTTGATATTATGTTTAATCTCCCTTATTTAGGCTAAACTTTTAGCTAGGGGAAGGGGGTGGAAGATATGATTTGATATTGGATGAATGATGATGGTTGGATTGAACTTATGCCATATATTGATGAAAGACATGATTTTTATTAGCTTGGGAGTATTGTTGCACTATATTTGATGTTTTCTAGTTTAAATGCATGAAAGTGATTTGAACTAGATTAGGATCACCTCTATTTTAATGATTGCATGAGAACGAGTTATTAAAGTGGAGCTTTTATGGATTGTGCTTCTTTATTCTCTTGATTTGATTGTAACTAATAGGATGCATGAGAATGATCCTTATTAGTGTAGACCTCTTTCATTGATTTGCCTAGACTATTGCATGAGAATGAATTGTTTAGGTAGAATCTTGTGTTCTTTGGCATATGTTTCATGATAATCACCATTATTCTCCTCTTTCTAATCATATTGGACACCCTCGTATCCCTAGCGCCATTTTCTATTGATTTTAATCATCATTTTCTTGCTTATTGGCAGTTTTAGTGTTCTTACTCAACAAAACCAACAAAAACAATCCCCTTTTCACTCTTGCATTAGTGATATTTGATGTTGAATTAGCGTGCTTCCCTAGTGATTCGACCCTTTACTTGCCACTAACTAGTTTAGTGTAGGTCTAGGTATTATAAATGATTAATTTGGTTAGGGTAGTAGCTTAACGACCTATCTAACCCGTGATCAGGTACGGGGAGGGGTGGCTGGCAGTGTAGTGGCTAAGGAGAAGGAAGGGGTGGATGGGAGGTGGTGATACTATTATTGGGCCCCACTAACGGAAAACTTAACTGAACATAGACCGAAGTTCCAAAAGCTAAATTTTTTAGTTTCATGGGTACCAAATATAAAATAAAGTTTTAAACGGGTATCAAAATTCAACAGCCCGCATTTTGAGGTATTAAATTCCAAAATTTCCTTATTTTTATTGGTTAGAAATTATTTTTATTGATTTTCTTATTGCTTTTGTTATTTGAAATTAAAACTTTACATGAAGGATACGTTCCTATATATGTTAACCATCCAATGTATGTTTTTTTTTCTCTTTTTTATTTTTTTTGTGTTTAGAGAGCTACAAAGGTGGATGATGAGAATCGATCTCATGATCTCTAGAATCAGGAAGAAAGCTCTCACAACTTGAGCTAACCCTTACCCTTAACCTCCAATGTATGTGATAGCAAAGTGAAATAAATGTGATGATGAGTACGTACTTAGTAGTAAGCTAATAACTATAACGCTCGTATATTCATTTCAAAATGACTAAAAAGGTCATTTGTTAAGTGTAACACTTATTAAAACACGGAATGAGTATATCTTTAGGTAGAAAAAAATTTCTTAAAGACAACAATTTTTTAATTAATAATAAATAAGCAGGCCCGTATCTGAGCCTGGGCAACCAACAGGGCGGCTGCCAGGGCCCCAAAACAAAGAATCATAAATGGTTATAAATCATATTGGATCATATATCATTATTAAATAAGTAGGCCGTATCTGAGCCAGGGCAACCAGGGCGGCTGCCCAGGGCCCCTAAACAAAGAATCATAAATGGTTATAAATCATATTGGATCATATATCATGATTAATGTTTCTGTAGCTTAGTGGTAGATGCATTTTGTGAAAACTAAACTTATCCCTGATGTCACAGGTTCGAAGCTTCAGAAATCCACATTTTTTTTAAAAAAATTCCTTTACTCAAAATATTGGTACTATGGTAAATTTGAAAAGGTACTCGTAATAGATTTCAACAAATTTGTAATCTATTGACGTATCTACATAGAGTGAATGATTTCTTGTATTTCCTATTCATGTATTATAATACTAATGATATAATACATACCTTCGTTTTCGAAAGTTTTTTACACTTGCTATATTATAGAGACTCTATAGCGGTATTAAACCATTAATTATCTAATTTCTTACTTGAAAAAATTATTATAATTCAATATTTGAAAAATTAAATGACACGTCTAACAAGATGTCACATAATTATATATAAAAGTATACAATAATGAGAATTTGTGGTAAATAATTTTTACCGACTTTGGATACGTATTCCAAAGTGTCAAAATTTTTTAATAATTTAATGGAGGTAGTATAAGGTTTTCTTTTTAAATAGATAAACTAATTAAATTAGACAATTTTTTCAACATACTCGTATTAAAAAATAATTTTCTTCACATATTAAAAAAATTATAGTTATGCACTTATGTTTATAGGGCCCCAACATATGAGTTTGCCCTGGCACTTCAAATTTTAGAAACGACCAAAATAAAAATTATAAAGGTAATAGATAAGTTTTTTCCTCAAAAATAAAACAAAATAAATATAAAGGTAATAGATAAGTCTTGATTGTTTGGTAGAATTTTTAAGATGGGTCTAACATGTAAACATGGAGAAAATGGGGGGATATTTAGGGATGTCAGTGGGGCGGGTCAAGTAGGAGACCCACTCCAATGGGGCGGGGATGGGTCTCGGTTTGGCGGGTGGTGGGACGGGGATGGGGATAAAAACCATACCCGCCATGGGTGATGGGGCGGGGGTGGATTTTAAGTTGTACCCGCCCTACCCGTCCCACTTCGTATCCGCCCCATCCCCACCTCATACCCACATCTATATATCTTTTAAAGCAAAATTACATACTTTTATTCTATTTATAAAATAATTACATGAAATACAATATTAATTATAATACTTTGTACGACACTTATATTATAACACAAAAATGTGTATAGAATATTTTATTTTATAATTCGTATTAATTATGTAAGATTGTGTATTTGAGATACGGATATTAGGTGGGGATTAGGCGGGTCTTTGGTGGGGATTAGGTGGGGATGGATATCCAAGTGGGGGGTGGAGCGGGGATGGTTTTGGAGTTGTACCCGGTGGGATGGGGATGGGGATGAAAATTGGACCCGCCGCGGAGAAGGGGATGGGGATGAAAATATTAGGTGGGGATGGGGATGGGAAGGCCAACATCCGCCCCGCCCCGTCCCATTGACATCCCTAGGGATATTTATACAAAATGAGGGTTATGAAGCCCAAAGTCCTAGACTATACTACGATCGTACGTAGGACGTGTGCATAAAACACTTAGGTAGCATGACAAACACCTGAGAAAAGTGTTATCCGCAATTGTGCACCAAGTGCATAGCTAGATGTGCAGGGTACACTTAGTTGTCAGCCCCCTCTTTGCTCAAAGATAAAGGCTTTTCCTTAACTCTAAAGTATTACGGGATTCTATAGGTTCTAAAAGATATTTAAAGAGTTTAGAGTAGACCAGGTCAGTATGACGGACGGTTAGACAAAAGAAGATAATGGTCTGATCCACAACGAGCTAGTCATAAGCTTGACACGAATCAAGAGGCAGTGGATCTAATGGACCGTAGACTATAAATGGGCTTCATTAACGAAAATTGGCATGACCCTATAGCATACACAGGACAAGTCAACCTTTATTTCAACCCACTTGTTCTTGACCAATTCGCCAAATGAACCTATAGCATACACAGGCCGGTCCGGAGGGGTAGGCCTCGAGTGCGACCGCCTAGGGCCCACGTCAGAAAGGGGCCTAAAAATTCATAAAAGAAATCAATTTGCATAGCTGTAGAATTTAAACTGTCTAAACAGTAGTTTTTACTCGTTAAAAAATAAGCTACTTTTAAAAAAGATAATAAATGCATTTAGTTAGCAATTAATATTAAATTACTTAGATGTCAATTAGGTGGAGATAATTATGCAATATAACCTCTTCTTCTTCTTCTTCTTCTTCTAATCTTCCGATTTTATGAGTATATGTTTCAAAATATTAATCTTTTCAATTACACCGTTTCATATTTATTCAATTACCGAAATATTATGCAAAGTTATTACTCCAGTATTGTGTATGGAGACTTATTATTCAAATAATTTAAGTTATTTTCATTGTCTTATATTTAAAGCTATTGCGTGTAAAAAAATTTGTTTACGTAAGGGGCCCTTTTCTTAAATTATGCCTAGGGCCCATAAATTTCTAGGAACGGGGCTGATATATATAGTTTATAATAAAATATATATAGCTTTCTATATCATAGCTTGTTAAATAGAGAGTCACTTTTGGTATCTATAAAAGCTCTCACTTTAGAATATATCGTAGGAAGACATTTTAGGGGTTGCTTTTATTATATATTTAAGAAATCTAAGAAACATAATTTGATTGATATATGTGTAGGGAATATTTCAAGCATTACCCTAAACTTGAACCCCACTGTGATCATACACTTAAGTACGGTGGCGTCTAAAGGGAAAGAAGATATAGCAAAAGAGTCGCCAACAAGTTTTAGGAACTTGTAAACCGTTCACGAGGTGAAGGTTACACCCCTTAACGATCCAGGAGATTGTCAACTCCAATAGGTCTGGAACCATGACTGGTAGTTCGGGGATGAAGGTACTAATCCAACTTAAAAGAGATTGAACATGCCCTAATAATATGCCTCTACTTTATTCTGATCGTATTCATGTGCGCTTTCTGACTAACATACAACCAATAGGATTAACCCTAAACCTGTTTATCTATGTTGGTTTAATATTAATGCACAAATAAAACTATTATTGGCGGTTACTTGAATTATAATCATATTAACCCTAAACAAGATTATTAATTATCTTATTAAGCGTGATTACAAGTACAAATTCCCTTTAAACATGCATAAAAGGCGTGATCAAGCAATAACAATAAATATAATCAACATAATAATCATCATAATAATTATAATAATGATAATCATGTTAAAGCATAATAATAATAGCAAGATCCTAGGCATGATACTAACAAGATTAATAACAAACCCTAGCATGTCACTAACAATAAAGATCAAAGCTTTAATCCTAACATGCTAACATGCCATTAGGAAAGACAATAAAAGGCATCATAGAAATCATAATTGACATTATATTCTTTACCCTAAACATGATACTAGGAACTTATTGTTGTCATTCTAAAAGTCAAAATAAGAAAAACATCCTAACATGATACTAGGAATCTACATAACAATCTAAACATGATCTCTATATCATGATATCAATTAAATAATTAAAGCACTTACTTGGATGCCTCGTACTTCTTTCTAATAACAAAATACACACGTAAGTAACTTCAAGGAAAATAATAAAACAAACAATTAAATTAAATAATAATTGAATGAGAGATTTAGTACCAAACCCTCAGAAATTAAAACCTTTCACGTCTAGGGCGAAAGTAACTTCGAACTTGGCTAGGTGTGTCTAGATCATGTGAATGCGGAATTTTGTTTGCGAAAAGCTTGAGAGAGAGAGAGAGGATATCAAGAGATTCTTGAAAACTAGAGATAATAAGAAAATTAATTGTTGTTGATGATTGAAAACGGAGGTTTAGGAGACTATTTATAGAGAAAATCAGTCGGATGGAAAGAAAAACGAATCAGAGTTTCGAAGAGAATAAACGACTTAGCGCCAGACGCCAGACATTAGCGCCAGACGCTAAGGCTAGCGCCAGACACCAAGCATTAGCGCCAGGCGCTAATCCTGTCATCAGCCGTTAGAAAACAATTTCACTCTTTTTCTTAATTTTGATAAAATTTAGCCGTACGGAAAGGCAAAATCGTATTTTCCTTAAAAACACTTCTTTTAAACTCATTAAAACTCTAAAAAGTCAAATAAAGTCAATTTATCAATGCTAATTAAATTAGGAATGAAAAAAACCTTATAGAAGAATCTAGAAGACTATAATCAATTCCAACTGCATTAGGATTGGTAAATCAATATTAGGCCCTCCTCTAGATTATTGGGCTGCATATAAATATCAAACCGGGCCTAGTTTAGTAATTTGGCCATAACTTCCTCATTATTCATCGGAATTGGGCTTATAATATATCGTTGGAAAGCTCTTTTCAAACCCGACCCAACTGCACTATTATTGGACCCTTACCATGGACCAAACCAAACTAGATTGGCTGTTTTCTAAAAATAGATTTTCAAAAATAGAGAGAAAGAAAAGAATTAAAAACTATCCGCAACACTAGACCTTCCACACTTTCACTTCATTTGATTATGATTCGACGTGAAAGGTACTCATCACTGGGCAGGGGTGGTCCAGAAGGGAGGGCGGGCTGGGTAGGGTCGATCAGGGGCAGCGCAGTGGTGCACCACCATGTTGCGTGTGCTGCTGCTGCTGTCCGCGTGTCGCTGCAGGGCAGTGTACACCGCAAGGTGTATGGCCACACCACGTTGGCTGCGCGCGATTTTCAAAAAAAAAAATTATTTTATTTTGGATATAAATCAGTTTATAAAATTAAAAAAAATTAAAAGATAAGTTTTGATTTTGAAAAGATAATTAACAAAGTTAAAGTTGTTAATTTTTTTAAGATAGGATAAAGATGGAGCAAAAGATTCTATTTGGATAATAATTGATTAAATAATATGATTATCCCATAATTATTTTAGGATATTAATTGATTTAAAATATGTGATTGGCAAGTAATTACGATAGAATTTCCTAAAAGTTAGGATAATCATGGAAAATAAATATGATTTATCTTCCATAATTAAAATAAGATTTGATTCTATCTCATACCTAAATTAAAATATATGATATTTTATAATTGGTTATGAATAATATATGATATTATCTAATTACAGTAATTAATTAAAATATGAGATATTTAGGAGCCATGTTTCCTGAATTGTGAACATTCGATGTTGTAGTTTAGGAAAGCATGATGAGTGATTTATTATATGGCATTTTATAATATATGATGTTATTTATTTCTATATAGACTAGTATGGCCCATAGACTCTAATACGATCTGCGCATCGTGATGTATTTTTGTAATCTAAATACGGTCTGCGTACCGTTAAGTATTTTTGTAATTTATTTTATTTTATTTTATTTAAGTAGTAAATAGAATAGAATAGTATTATAGGTTGCAGTTAATCCAAGAATCCATGGAGTGAAGGCCCAAAGGAGCAAGATGGATGAGATCCATGAAGGTTCAAGTGGGAGCTTTTTGCTTTATTAGTTTTTTTAGGATTAAGAGGCCATACTATGTCATGTTTTATTTATGCATTAGTAGATTATGCATGTTAGATTTTATCTATGTTGTTTGATGATGCGCTAGAGTTCATTAAATAATCACAACATAATCAATCTAGGTCCCGGTAATATTGAGGTTGCTTTTCCAATTAAAAACCCGATGAAACCTTCGATATTTTATGATAGGTCATGCCTCAGCTGGGTGTCATATTATATCTTAGGGGAGAGGGGGGTTAAATCACGTTTTACAATTTTAATTGGTTATACTCAACAAGGTTACCTAAAGCGTTTAGAACCTTGAAGCTAAGGGTAATAATTAAACATGTGATAGGTAATTATTCAACCAAGAATTACAAAGAGTTGTAATCGGTAAAGAGTTTACTCAACTTGAAAATGCAATACTTGATGGTAGGGCCTCAGTCCGGTCAATTATTGCACAAATAAAGGATCTTGGAATCATTCTATTCAATAGGGATCAATTAAATTGAATGAATGCTTTAAAGTTACCGGTTTTAAAATTGCTTATGGTACTTTAAATTTATTAAACATAATTATTGAATTTTGCCTCGTTTGTTTTTGTTTGTAGATGAATAACTTATACGACAACACTGTTTTACCAATGAAAGTTAACTTAAGGCTGAATCTCGGAAACTTCAGGGAATGGGAAAATGAGTTGAGAAAAGTTCTCACAAGCCATGGGCTTGAATCTCGTTTATATATTCCTGTTGAGAGCGAGTATACAAAGGGTTATAAAGCTGGAAGGCATGCTGAAATTGTTTCAGATGCAGAGAAAATCAGAAGACTCATTTTAGAATCTATTCCAATCTGTTGGAAAAGATGATTCAGGCACTATGAGCTAACCAACTTGCATAAATGTCATCGTGCTATCTGTCGAGGTGGCATTGGGGCATTCGGAAGTGGAGGCTTCAATGATCATAATGTAAGAGAGGTCGTTAACTCGATCCCTCAGATTTACTATTCCTGGACTGACAACGTTAGGTATGAGGCTTACAATGATCATTGTAAGATAATGGCTAAGAGACTCATGCCTGGTCCGTCAGTAAGGGCCCATGTTAGGGAACTGATTGAAATGTTCAATCAGATGGATGTCCTTGGGAAACCGATTGATGATGACTCTACACATGATATTATCTTGCTCTCACTCCACGATGGTTTTGATATTGTCAAGCTCACTCATAATGATGAGGGATCGTCGGTGACATTGATCAACCTTTTACTTAACCATGCTGAGGAGTTCCTGAAAAGGAGAGGAAGCGAATGCTTCTTTTGCGGTAGTTGGCCATGCTATACACCTGGGTGTCCCCATTACACACCAGTGAAAACAGAAGGTAAAGAGTTACTTGATGCTTTTGTTGTAGAAATTAATCTTACTTCATCTTCCACTTGGGTATTTGATACCGGCTGTGGTGCTCACATCGTTAATAACGTGCAGGGTTTGAGAAAAATTAAGAAGTTAGCAAAAGGGGAAGTAACGCTTCGAGTAGGAAATGGAGCAAAAGTTGCTGCACTTGCTAATTGTTAGATATCTAACAATTAGTCAAATAAAAATTCTTATTGGGAAAGAGTATATCTATTTGGCTAACTGTTAGGTATCTAATAGTTAGCGAAATAACCATAAAGAGTGTGTGTGTGTGTGTGTGACTGTGTGTGTGTGTGTATGAGAGAGAGAGAGAGAGAGAGAGAGGGAGAGAGAGAGGGGAAAAAAGGAATTACAAAATAGGATAAGGTGTCCTTAGAATCGAACATTTAACATAAATACAAATCAATGTATAAAAAAAACTCAAGGCACAATGAGGTGATGAAGGTCCCTCTGGAATTATTTTGGTGCTTAATAGCTGTTATTATGTACCAACAATAACTAAAAACATTATTTCAGTTCCTGTTTTAGATTATGAAGGATTTTCATTTGAAATAAGAGACAAATGTTGTTTTATTTCTAAAGAAAATATGTTATATGCTAACGCAAAGTTAATTAATGGTTTGTATGTCTTAGAATATATAACTCATGTCTACAACATTTATCATAAGGATGAACTCCTTTCTTCTTTTAATTATGAATCATTTGAAAATTGTGAGTCATGCTTGCTGGGGAAAATGACTAAGTCACCCTTCACCGGTATAGGTGAAAGAGCTAGTGACCTTTTGGGACTCATACATACAGATGTGTGTGGACCAATGAGTTCAAAAGCAAGGGGTGGATTTAATTACTTCATTACTTTTACTGATGATTTAAGTAGATATGGTTATGTTTACTTAATGAAGAACAAGTCGGAATCCTTTGGAAAGTTCAAAGAATTCCAAAATGAAGTACAAAACCAACTTGGGAAAACGATTAAAGCATTGCGATCTGATCGTGGTGTTGAATATTTGACCCAATAATTTGATGAACATCGGATTAATTGTGGAATACTTTCACAGTTAACTCCTCTAGGAACACCACATTTGAATGGTGTGTCAGAAAGGAGGAATAGGACCTTACTAGACATGGTTCGGTCCATGATGAGCTTTACTGATCTTCACATATCGTTCTAGGGATTTGCATTAGAAGCAGCTGCGAGAATACTAAACAGAAGCCCGTCCAAAGCAGTAGAAAAGACTCCATATGAGACGTGGAACGGAAGAGCTCCAAGGTTGTCTTTTCTCAAGATTTGGGGATGTGAAGGCTATGTAAAACGTTTACAAGGTGATAAACTACACCTTAAATCAGACAAGTGTTTCTTTGTGGGCTATCCAAAAGAAACAAGAGGGTATTACTTCTACAATCGCGAAGATAACAAAGTGTTTGTTGCTCGCGATGGTGTCTTTCTAGAAAAGGAATTCCTCTCTAGAAAGCCAAGTGGGAGTAAAGTGGTTCTCAAAGAAATTCGGGACGAGCAACAAATGGATGTGGATAACACCACATTAGAGGCGAGGGCGCATGAGTCGATTAATCCTGCGTCGGAGCAAGCTAATTCGACTAGCGAGACTCCTATCGTCCCACTTGAATCTAATTCATGCGAAAATCTTCAAGGAGTTGGAGAGAATATTTCTATTGTTGCTCCTACCCCACGTAGGTCTGCCAGAATCAGAAACAAACAGTTTGTTGAGGTTCTAATAAATGAGAATTCTGAAATCTTCTTATTGGAGAATGAAGAACCTACAACCTACAAGCAAGCTTTGGCAAGCCCTAACTTAGATAAATGGCTTGATGCCATGAAGTCCGAAATGGAGTCGATGTCTGAAAATGAAGTGTGGACCCTAGTTGACTTGCCAGATGGGGTAAAACCTATTGGTTGCAAATGGGTTTATAAGATTAAAACAGACAAGGATGGAAATGTCTACATCCATAAATCAAGACTGGTTGCGAAAGGATACAGACGAATTCATGGTATTGACTATAATGAAACCTTTTCCCCAGTAGCCATGCTTAAGTCCATTCGGATTCTTCTAGCGATTGCTGCATTTTTCGATTACAAAATTTGGCAGATGGATGTCAAAACCGCCTTCTTGAATGGGTTCTTGACAGAGGAAGTGTATATGACACAACCCGAGGGTTTTGAAGATCTAGAAAATCCTAAAAAGGTATGCAAACTTCAGAAATCTATTTATGGATTGAAGCAAGCATCCAGGAGTTAGAATCTTCGTTTTGATGAAGCAATCAAACAGTTTGATTTTCTCAAAAGTGAAGAGGAACCTTGTGTATAGAAGAAGTCTAGTGAGAGCAGCATATTTTTCCTACTCCTGTAAGTGGATGACATAATACTCATGGGAAATGACATACCAATGCTTGAGTCAGTCAAGGAATGGTTGAAGAGTTGTTTTTCCATGAAGGACTTGGGTAACGCCGAGTACATTTTGGGAATCAAGATCTATCGAGACAGGTCTCGAAGGATGATTGGACTAAGTCAAGAGACTTATATTGATAAGGTTCTTGACATGTTTGAGATGACAAACTCCAAGAGAGGATTTCTCCTCATGTCCCATGGTATTACGCTCAGTAAATCTCAATTTCCGGTTATGCCGGATGAGATGAGATGTATGACTATCACTCCTTATGCTTCTGCAATAGGATCGATAATGTATGTCATGATTTGTACAAGGTCGGATGTTGCATTTGCTCTAAGCATGTGTAGCAGGTTTCAGGTAAATCCAGGTGATGCACACTAGACACCTGCTAAGAACATCCTTAAGTACTTGAGAATAACGAAAGGAATGTTTCTAGTATATGGTGGCAAAGATGAGTTTGTTGTCAAAGGTTATACGGATGCGAGTTTCCAAACAGAAAGAGATGACTTTAGATCACAGTCTGGGTATATTTTCTTTCAAAATAGAGGAGAAGTGAGCTGGAAGAGTTCGAAGCAGAGCACTGTCGCAAACTCTATAACAGAATCAGAATATTTGACAGCAGTAGAAGCAGCCAAAGAAGCAGTTTGGATAAAGAAGTTCCTAACTGAGCTGATATCATACCAAGTGCTCAAAAGGGAATCGAGTTGCATTGTGACAACAATGCCACCATTGCTCAATCAAAGGAGCCTAGGTCACACTTCAAATCCAAACATGTTGAGAGGAAGTATCACCTCATTCGAGAGATCGTTAACAGAGGATATGTGAAGATGTGCAAAGTTCACACGGATGAGAATATTGCTGATCCACTTACTAAACCCCTTCTACTACCCAAGCATGAGAAACATGCCAGTGAAGCTGGATTGTAGCAAATGATGTAATTAGAAGTTGTATTTATTTTTAGAGAAAAATAAGTTACATATGTAATACATTTATTTACAGAATTATGTTTAATTAGAAATTTTATCATTTCTCTTATTTAATCGTTGTTTCAATATTAAATAAAATGTCCAAAATAATTATGGATTAATGGGCTCATCAGGTTGATGACCTGGTGAATGGAACCCCACAAGTGAACATAATTCATATATTATTTAAGTTCCTAGTTCGGAATCATTAAATTGGACATAAATTATTTCTAACAATGGACTAGCATGTAAGATTGATTGGATAGCGCAGTTTCATGGGCTATATATAGGAGCGTAGTGAAGCTCGGTCAATCACATGGATATGCATGAATGATGCATGATCGAACTATAGACCTACTTTGAAGTTCAAGTATAGAGCTTCCGGATATATTAGTGGATTCCTTTGACATGAGTGGAATATTTATTTCATTCAATGGATGTTATAGTTGTGGTACACTCAAACGTCTGCCAGTAACTGGAGATTATAAAGGGTGTTTCCCGGTTATTTCAGAAGTTGAGTAGGAGCTTTGGTTGCCACAAGATTGGATAGAGTCTACCTATTAAATAGGAATGTGTCTTGGCCCCTTGAAGAGGGAGAATTCAGAAAAATGCATGGACGTGCTCAAATGCATTACATAGTAATCATTTGTTATGTGAATCTCACTCAGTTTTTCAAGAAAAGATTTTTAGACTAATATGATCAAGACATGAGATGCAATCATATTATCAAATCGACACACATTTACTTACGCTTTGTTTGGATAGCAAAGAAGGAAGGAAAAGAAGGGGAGGGAAAATGGAGGAAGGGAAGGGAAAATAAAGGGAGGGGGAGGTGAGCTCCATTTTCCCTCCAAATCTCTCCAATTTTGGAGAGATTATGGTTATTATAGAGAAAGGGAAAATGGATCCCTCCCTCTCCTTCCCCTTCCTTCCCCCAATCTTTTACCCAAACAAGAGATTTTGTCCCCCTCCATTTCTCTTCTCTTCTTTTCCTTCCATTTCTTTCTATCCAAACAAAGTGTTAAGGAATTTGAATATTGCGCACTTGTCTCAGACAAGTGGGAGATTGAAGGAGTTGTGTCTTCGATAAGTGCAATTACTAGATATATCAAGGATCACTATTATGGAGATAATAAGTTCATTCTCTTGGGGCGTCATCATCTGTTGCTAGACTATGAGAGATGATCTTTGGGCTAGTAAAATAGTCCAAAACCCGCTAGAATGGATCCTATGAGGTCACACACAAAGGTATTGAGTTAAGCAAGTAAGAGTCCCATTAATGGGCCTTATGAGCATTTTACTAATAATGAATAGGATTAGGCTAGTGTAGTTTGATTTGAATTAGGAATTGGGCTTTGTCATGGAATCTTATTTAGAGATGTGATCTATAAATAAGATCCATGCCTAGGGTTGATGAATTAAGTCACAATTAACTTACAGTGAATTGCGAATCAAGGCAACCAAATTTCAAAAACCCTAACCTCCCTCTCTTTCTCACACTATTATTGGACCCATATCATGGACCAAACTAAACTGGAATGCACATTTTCACAAATAAGATAAGAAAAGAAATATTTTAAACAGAAAGAAGAGATATTTTAATAAAAAATCCTCATCACTAGACTTTTCACACTTTCACCTCATTCAATTATGATTCGACGCGAAAGGTACTCATCACCGGGTTTGGTTTTGGGAGACACAAATGGGTGTCTACAGAAGCCCCCACTTTGACTGAGTTTGGAGAAACGCAAGTTTCAAAAACAAAAGTCAAAGTATCGATAGGGACGGAGAATGATTCTGAACGTTCTGCGATCCTAAATCATTATTGTAATGCCGATACCTGCAAACTAGCGTTAGTTAAACAGATTAAAGAGTTATGAAACGCGTATCTTGCACCATCGAGCACACGTCTCTGAAGGTAACTGATTCATTGTTGTTTTGATGATCTTCCGCAAGCTAGAGAATACCGCCTGAAGACTGCTACGCTTGTAATTGCCTCCAATTTCCGCTGTGATAGTCTTCGAAAAGATCACTGCTTGTTGATCCTTAATTCTGCTATGCTAGTACGTCGGCGCTTTGCTTCTTGTGAACAAGTATGTCGGTGCTTTTGCTGTGATGACAATCATCTTTTCTTTGGGAATAGTTGCCAACACAACTCTTGTATGATCTATTACAATCCGATTTAGGGAAAGTTGTCAATGCTTCGTAACAATCCATCCTTTGAAATGTTGCCACGATGAAGCGACAATCCGTATCTCGAAAATTTGCCAAAATCCAATTTTGGGAAAAGTTTCCAATGCTTCGTAACAATCTGTCATAAGAACTTTGTTACGATCGACAATCCACATCTTGGAATATAACTCTTGAAAGCAATCCACCTTGAAAATTTTCCAACGCTATGCGACAATCCTTTTAGGAAAATATTGCCACAATTGGCGATCCGCGTCTTGGACCATTTGCAAAAATGAGTCGACCCACAATCCACTTCGGGAAAATTTGCCACTTACTGAAATGAATGACAATTTACGTTGAGGAACCTTTGCCAAAATTTATGATGAATAGAGTCCTACAACAATCCTTTGGGAAATTTTGCCATAGGGAACTGGGTGTATGATGACAATCCAATCTCGGAAAACTTTGTTGAGTCACTTAAGGTTTTGAGTGATGACAAACAGCTGACTAGCTGGTTCTTGTTGGTTTTATATCATATCAACTGACATTTTGAACAGGAACAGCTATCCCAAGTACTTGAGGCAATATGAAGTCCTTTTGAATCAAAGCATTCAAGAAATATGTATCAGAATGTTCTATCAAGGAAGGCCGTCAAGACTTGAAGATTATGAAGTCTCTCAGATTAGGATAGTTGATCTTTGTAGTCTTTATAATGTTAAGTGTGCATGGATGTTTGTACGTAAGCTATCTGTATCCCTTACTTAGAATATTTAGTGTTGTAGAGATCAGGAAAAGTTGACCTGATCTCTAGGACACTAACAGGTTAGGAAACAGTTGCTTCGTAGCTTGTTTCGTGAACCTGGACATTAGTTCAGTAAATATTTTCTGGAATATATATTTCCTATCCTTAGAGAATATTTACTAAACTAATTGATTCAGTTTATGCAGAGTTGGAGATGAATTATTTCGCATATAACTTAGAATATATTATTCTACCCATTTATGGAAAGTAGAATAATATCTTAGAATATCTCTTATTTACAAAATAAAAGATATTCTATTTTCCTAAGTTATGATCTGAAAAGATCACGAAAGAATTCATCTCCCAACCTTATAAAAGCATAAACTCGATCAGAATTTCGAGTGAGCTTTTCTGAAAAACTTCTCTATCTTTGAAAGCTCGAAATACACTCTAAGGGAAATAGTTAGTTCATCTCTTACAAACTATTTATGCACACAGTAAGGATTGTTTTGTAATTATCTCTTGTAAGCTTTGAGTGGAAGCATTTAGAGGGAAACAAAGGGTTTGTATTGAATCACTAAGAGGTTAGTGATTGGGTAGCATTTACGAGTGTGAGTGCAAGTGCTTGTGAGTTCAAGTGCGAAGTGACACCTAGAGTTAGGTGTGGGGATCACGAGTGTGATCATTTGTAATTGCTTTTGTTTTTCAGAGTTGATTAATAAAAGTAATTAGGGTAGTGGAGGACGTAGGCTCAGAGTTGAGCTGAACCTCGTTAAATCTTTGTGTTGATTATTTATTGAATTTTCTGTTTCCGCTGCAGGACCAGTTCATCACCTGGTCCCCCTACATAAATAGAGAAGAAAATCCAATAATTCTTAACACTGCCCTGTACTCAATTCAACCCCCCCCCCCTTCTTGAGTACCAGCTGCACTTTCAATTGGTATCAGAGCCTCGGCTTCTTGTAAGGGTAACACCTAGAGAAGTAGATCATGAGTACTCAGGAAATGAATGCTATGGGATATGACAACAAGACACCAAAGTTCAATGGGAAGAACTATGCATGGTGGAAGAACAGAATCAAGAACATCATCATTGGCATTGATTATGAATGCTGGTTGGTTGTTAAAGATGGTCCCTTGACCATTGAGAAGTCTGATCCAGAAGGGAAGCTAGTCCCAAAGACTGAAGATGAATACATCTCCACTGATTACAAAAAGCTGGAGAAAAATGCTAAGGCTATGTCAATACTGCAACAGGCCATTGCTGAGAATGAGACAAACAGGATCTCAGCATGCACCACTGCCAAGGAGATCTGGGATACCCTTGAACTTGCCTTTGAGGGTACCAGTGAGGTAAAGAGGTCTAAAATTGATTTACTTATGTCAAAATATGAATCTTTTAATATGTTTAAGGATGA
Source organism: Chenopodium album (assembly GCF_948465745.1). NCBI lineage: Eukaryota > Viridiplantae > Streptophyta > Magnoliopsida > Caryophyllales > Amaranthaceae > Chenopodium > Chenopodium album. Next base: position 66,669,660 of record NC_137835.1, read on the forward strand.
AGATATTAATACTTGTTTTGGTAGATTCATGACTATTGTAAATGATTTAAAATCTCTTGGTAAAAGCTTTACTGATGAAGATCTTGTTAGAAAGATTTTGAGAAGTTTGACAGGTGAATGGACTCCCAAGGTTACAGCCATTTATGAAGCAAAGGATCTCTCAATTCTATCAGTTGAACAGCTGATAGGTTCCCTCATGACCCATGAAATGCTGGTTGGATCTAAGTCAGAGAAGGTACCAGCAAAAGGAATTGCACTAAAGGGAACAGTCGAAGATGAGGATGATGAAATAGGAATGATGGCTAGAAGGTTTGAAAGAAGTTTCAGAAACCAGAAGGGAAAATTCATCAAGGGTAAGTTTAATAATGCATCAAATAAAAAATCTAACAATTTCTCTGCAACAGGATGCTTTAAGTGTGGTGAGAAGGGACACCTTGTGAAGAATTGTCCTCAATGGAAGGACAACCAGTCCAAGGAAGCAGACAAGATGGCCTACAAAAAGGCCATGGTTGCTGCTGTCTGGGGAGATACAGACAGTGATGAAGAGGGAGATGATTCAAGTCAGTCAGATGTATGTATGACAGCAATACTGAATCAAAGTTCAGAAGAAGATACCAGGTACAGCAGAGGAACCAGCTCAGATGTCCACTGCCTCATGGCAAAGAAGCACCCCTTGGATCAACATCAGGTAAACATTGATCAGATCAAAAAGGATATGTTCTTTTATGATAGAGAAAACTTGATGGAATGTGCTAGTAGTGCTTTAGATCAATGTTTAGAACTTGGAATTGCTTATCATGATTTTAAGAGAAAGTTTAAAGAAAAGTCAAAAGAATATGATATTGCTAATTCAAGTTGTGATCTGTTGGAAAGTGTCTGTGCTAACTTGAAGCAGGAAGTAGCTGAACTAGAGATTGCTTTAGATCAAAGCAAACTTGAAATTCAGAGAATAAAATCTGATATGGGTTTGTGTGATGACAGTGATGATGAATGTGAGAAACAGTTTACAAGTTGTGTCATTAACGTGCTTGATTATAGTGGTGATGACTTGTACGACTTTGATAGTATAAAATCTAGGGCAAGTGCTCTAAATAGGTCTAAACTGTTAGAAGGATTCAACTTGTTAGTTGATGATGTAGAGAAACTATATAAAGCATATGTTCTAGTTAAGGACAGCAAAAGTACTGGTTCTGAAACTGTTTCTAGTAATATGCATGATGAATGTGAAGCTAAAATTTGTAGCTTGCAGGTTGAGTTAGCCCAGCTTAGAAAGACTAATTCATGTGATTCTGTAGTTTTGCATGATTCAAGTATTTCAAAATTGCAAGCTGAGCTTGAAAGAGCTAAGCTTGACTTTGAGATAGTTGTTGACCAGAATTTATCCCTGCATGAAAAAATGAACTTAAAGGACAGAGAGTTCATAGAATTTAAGAAGAGAATGGATAAAGTCCTCCAATCCCAGAACTCATTGAACCAGTTAACTTTAACTGCTGGAAACAGTGGTAGAAGGGGACTTGGTTATACTGGGAAGGGGAACAGGAGGAACTGGTCTCCCAGAGATACTACATGGTTACAGGAGTATAAGAAAGGTAAGTATGTCTTAGCAAAAGACATGCATGTGTGCTATCATTGTGGCAAGAATGGCCATAAGAAATATGAGTGTAAAGACAGGAAAAGTAGATTGGATAAAAATGAGAAAAATATTAAACAAATTTGGGTTAGAAAAGACTTGCTTGAATCTGTTGTTGGAAAGGGACCCAAAAAGATTTGGGTTCCTAAAGCTAACGTTTGAATTTTTCCTGTGCAGGCTGAAGTGAGAGACAATACCTACTGGTATTTGGACAGTGGCTGCTCAAGACACATGTCAGGGGATAGGAAACAGTTTCTCTCACTTACAGCTCATGAAGGGGGAAAGGTGACTTTTGGTGATAACAGCAAAGGTACCATTCTTGGAATTGGTAAGGTTGGTAAGTCACTTTCCCATGCTATTAGTGATGTATATTATGTTGATGGTTTACAACATAATCTCTTGAGTATTTCACAATTATGTGATAAAGGTAATAAAGTTGAGTTCAAAGACAACCTTTGTCACATAGTGAATTTGCAAACAAATGGACTTGTCTGCCAGGGATTCAGACATGAAAACGTTTACATTACTTATTTAAACCAAATCCCTGAGAACAAGTCCATCTGTTTGAGTGCTGTTTCTGATAGGGACCAGTGGCTTTGGCATAAAAGGATGGGACATGTCAGCTTTAGACTTCTTAACAAACTCAGGTCTCAAGAATTGGTGATAGGTCTGCCTAACATCAAGTTTGAAGCAGATAGAGTTTGTGAGGAATGTGCTAAAGGGAAACAAGTCAAATCCTTTTTTAAGCCAAAGAAAACTATCAGTACCAGCAGACCTCTAGAACTTATTCATATTGATTTATGTGGACCCATGAGAGTCCAAAGTAGAAATGGTTCTAGATATGTGTGTGTCATTGTTGATGATTATTCCAGATACACATGGACTCTATTTCTGTCTTCTAAAGATGAAACTTTTGATGAGTTTATTGTATTAGTAAAGCAGGTTCAGAACAAGATCAATCATCAACTGGCTGCCATAAGATCTGATCATGGATCAGAGTTTGATAACTCTAGCTTCATAGAGTTCTGCAGGGAACATGGAGTTTCTCACAATTTCTCTGCCCCAAGAACTCCTCAACAAAATGGAGTAGTTGAGAGAAAGAACAGGACTTTGGAAGAAATGGCAAGAACAATGCTCATTGAGAGTTGTCTCCCCAAGTCTTTTTGGGCAGAAGCTGTAAATACAGCTTGTCACATGTTAAATAGGTTGATGTTAAGGCCTCAAATGAAGAAGACTCCATACGAACTTCTTAGAGGAAGGAAACCAAACATAGCATACTTCAGAACCTTTGGTTGTAAGTGTTATGTGCATAATAATGGTAAGAACAACTTGGATAAATTTGATCCAAGAAGTGATGAAGCTGTTTTCCTTGGTTATTCTTCTCACAGTAAGGCATATAAAGTATTCAATAAGAAAACTTTGTGTGTTGAAGAAAGTGTTCATGTAGTCTTTGATGAATTTAATATGTGTTGTGAGAATGTGCAGGTTGATGACTTAGATGAGATAGGACTTTTGTATTTTACAGGAGAATCAATTGATGTTTCCTTAGAAAAACCAGGTTCACATACTGGTTCACCAGATGCTGCTGGTGAAGGACTTGGTCACAATGAAGGAGATCCTCAACAAGTGGATACTCATGAGGATGGAGATGAAGGCCCCCAAGTAAATGGAGAAAGCAACACCTCAGGGGGAACAGAAAACTTTCAGGACAAGTTTTCCACCCAGGTAAGGGAGGTAGGGGGAACATCTCAGCATACTGGTCCATCTGCGCAAAACCAATTCGATGGCACAAATGAACCAGGGATGCATGATGGTTCTGATGGATTAAATGAGAATGCACCTAGATCTAGCATTTTTAAATATAAATCTTCTCATCCTACTGAACAAATTCTGAGTGATATCAGTAAAGGCATTCAGACTAGGAGAGCAGTTTATGAAAACTTTTGTGCATTTTTCTCATTTTTATCCAATATAGAACCAACTGACTACAAGATGGCTTTAAAAGATCCTGATTGGGTTTTGGCTATGCAAGATGAATTAAATCAATTTGAAAGAAATAAAGTGTGGCATCTTGAGCCAAGACCTGAGAACAGGTCAGTCATAGGTACCAGGTGGGTCTTCAGAAACAAATTGGATGATCTGGGTACTATAGTCAGAAACAAAGCTAGACTGGTCGTGCAAGGTTATAATCAGCAAGAAGGCATTGATTATGATGAAACCTTTGCACCAGTAGCTAGACTTGAGGCAATAAGGATCTTGATTGCCTTTGCTGCTCATAAGAACATTAAGCTCTTTCAAATGGATGTTAAGACAGCATTTCTTAATGGTTTTTTGAAAGAAGAAGTATATGTCGAGCAGCCCCCTGGCTTTGCTGATAGTCGATTCCCAAATCATGTATATAAGCTGGACAAGGCACTCTATGGTCTTAAACAAGCTCCTAGAGCTTGGTATGAAAGGCTGTCCAACTTTCTGATGGAACATGACTATAGAAGGGGAACGGTTGATAAGACCCTCTTTATCAAAACCAGGAATTTTGATTTGATTGTAGTACAGATATATGTAGATGATATAATATTTGGTGCTACTAATCAAATTTTGTGTAGTGAGTTTGCAGATCTGATGCAAAGTGAATTTGAGATGAGCATGATGGGAGAACTAGGATTCTTCCTAGGATTGCAAATCAAGCAAACAGTTGATGGGATCATGATACATCAACAGAAGTATCTAAAGGAACTAATCAAGAAGTATGGATTGCAAGACAGTAAATCATATGCAACTCCAATACCTACAAATGCAAAGCTAGACAGTGATGATAAAGGAGAGAGTGTGGAAGCTACACTGTTTAGAGGTATGATTGGTTCTCTTCTCTACTTGACAGCTAGTAGGCCAGATATAGTGTTTTCTGTGGGATTGTGTGCACGTTTTCAAAGCAATCCCAAAGAATCTCACCTAAAGGCTGTCAAGAGAATACTTAGATACTTAGTAGGAACAGATGATCTGTACTTGTGGTACCCCAAAGGTGGTTCAATTGAACTATTAGGATACACAGATGCAGATTATGCTGGATTCCTAGTAGACAGAAAGAGCACATCTGGTATGGCACATTTCTTAGGTCCCTGCTTGATTTCATGGGGATCAAAGAAACAAAATTCTGTTGCTTTATCCACAGCAGAATCTGAATACATAGCTGCTGCAGCTTGCTGCTCCCAGCTGTTGTGGATAAGGAACCAGTTGAAAGATTTTGGTATTTTCTATGAAAATGTACCTATTTTATGTGATAATACAAGTGCTATTAACATTTCTAAGAATCCTGTGCAGCATTCCAGGAAAAAGCATATTGAGATAAGACATCATTTCCTAAGAGATAATGTTGAGAAAGGTCTTGTAGAGCTGAGTTTTTGCAACAGTGAAGAACAAATTGCAGATATCTTCACTAAGCCATTGGGTAAAGAGTCTTTCTGCAAGTTTAGAGTCATGTTAGGTCTGACTAGGTCAAACTAAGAGACCTCTCTCAGCTGTTTTCCCCAATGATTGACTAATTAAGTATTCTTTAAATGTGTGCGTGCATCATACCTTTGCAATCTGTCTATTATCTCAGTGTTAATTGCTTATCTCTATGTGAGCAATATTGTAGCTAATCACTTTCAGGATTGAAGGTCATATTGAACAGATGAGCAACTGTTTCAGTAACCCTACCAGCAGAGGAAACAGCAGCAAATACAAACGGATTAATTTTGAAATTAATTTCAAATTAAACCGTGAGAAAATATTTTTTATATTCTTATTTGATTTTAAAATCTTTTAAATATGGCAGTTATTTTCCTCCAACGGCAATTTGTTCTGACAGTTGCAATTATGGGCAGTTGTTCATTTATGGAAGTTATTTCCAAATTAAAATAACTTCCAAATATCTTCTGATCCTCTGATTTTATTTCTGATTGTCTCTATAATTCCTCTTGCTATATATTTGCTTCCCTTTCCTTGCTCCGTGATTATTCATCATTCATCAAAAATTCTCAACTTCTCTCTCTACAAGATCAATTCTTCGAAGCTTAGACAAGCAACAATGGTGAGAAAGGCTGGAACTGGAAGGAAAGGAGGAAGGAAAGGAGGTTCCAAAGCAAGTTTGGCTAGTTCCCCCTCTTCAAAATCTCAAGAAACAATCAAGGATGTTCTTATGAACGTCTCTGAGCAGACTCCTTCACAAGCAACACCAGAAATCAACCCCTCTGAAACTGAACCCATCAAGGCCGTTCCCTTGAGACAAACTCCTTCAAAAGAGAATGTCTTGAAGGAAAAACCTGCCTCACCATCAAAGACTAAAACTTTAACCCCTTCTCCACAAAAATCCAAATCCAAAAAGGCCCCAAAAGAGAAATCCATCGAAACCCTCACTCAAATAACTGAAACCGTTTCTTCAAACCCCAAATCACCTTCTGAGGGGGAACCTGTTAAAAAGATAGCCAAGAAACTTGAAAAACAGTTAGAGGAACTGGCTGATGAAGGATTGGATGAGGAGAAGGAGGACAAGAAGATGGAGGAGGATCTAGATGTAGTGGTGACCAAGGTGGTTGCTGGTACCACTACTGGTTCTGTAAGGAAAAGGCAGACTAGGGCTGCTTCAAAGGTCATTAAGGGCTCAGAAGAGAAGGAGACTACACCATCTGAGCCTAAGAGAGGAGAGAAAAGGAAAGCAACATCATCTGTTTCCCGTATCTCCAAGGCTGCTAAAGGTAAATAACCTGTTAACCCCAGTACTGGTGCAACTTCTTTAAGTTCTAGGACTGTGTTATCTGGTTGTGGTGTTGAGAATGAATATTTTGATATTCCTGCTTTGAGTCAAGTTAAGGAACTTCTTGAGTTCCAAGGATGGATGTCTCTGTTTAATGATTTAAATGATGCTTTTGTTGGTCCTGTTCGTAAGTTCTTTGTTAATCTGAAGCAAAACATTGATATGTCTGTGGTATCAACTGTTTCTGGGAGTGTTGTACATGTTTCTGAGTCTGTTTTATCTGAGTTGCTGGGTATACCTAGAGATGGTTTTGGTAGATATAGCAGTGATGGGTGGCCCCTAATGGGAGGAGTAACACCTGAGGTGGTTACTCAGTTTTTGTTTGGAAAGAAGGAAGAAGCTGGCTCCCCTAGTGACTTTAGGGAGGCAATTATGTTGGTTCTGCACTCCATGTGTTTGAAGGTCTTTCTGCCCAAAGGTCAAGGCAGAGGTACTGTTAGGATCATGGACATGGTCCTGATCTATCTGATCCTGAAAAAGGTTAAGGTTAATCTGCCAGCTCTAATGATGGAGCACATGTTGTACTGCCATGCTTCATCCCACAACTCCCTGCCTTATGGTTCCTTTATCTGCAAAATCATCAAGGAGCAGAATCCCAAGTTTTCTTTTTCTGGTGAAGTGGTGAGTCTTCAGTTGTTCTCCAAGAAAATACTCACTCAAAAGAAGATTGACTACTCTGGAAAGAGGCTGACTTTTGTAGGTCAAGAAAGTAGCCCAAGGGATGCAGGGAACCAGGAGGAAATCACTCCTGAGGATGTGGCAATGCTTCTTGCCAAGTTGGAAAGGCAAGATGAGAGGATCATAAAGTTGGCTGCCAGTCTAGTGCAGGCTGAAGAAGACAGGAAGCTTGATAAGCTTATGAACAACAGGAAATTCCTCACTATTTGCAGGGTGATTGATCACCTGTTGCCCCCAGAGTCTGGGATGCAGTTTGACTCTACACACTGTAGGATCATTGAGACGGATGATGAGGAATCCTCCAGTGAGAAGGGTCCTGATGCTGAAAAAGGAGAAGGTTCTGAAGAAGAGGAAAATGAATCTGATGAGGAAGAAGAGGAAGAGACAGAGGAAAAGGAGAAGAAGGAAGTAGAAAAGACAGCTGAGGAAGGTTCTGACTTCGAGGAGGAGATCAACCCAGAGGATGAAGAAGAGGATGAAGATGATGATGAATGATCACTTCAGTCTCCCCCTCCCCTTCCATTAACTGCCATAATATTTGCTGTTCCCCCACACTGCTAGACTGTTTTTAATGCAGTGTGGTTTCTATTATGTTTCTAACCTTCTGGTGTGTAATCCTGAACAGTTTTAAGCTTTTTCAGTTTTCTGTGATTGAATAACCTGTTTGTGCTAACCTGCAGCATTGAGATTGATCAGTGGTTGAAACTACTGATTTTTGGCTTACTTGCGATATTTTGGTGTGCAATTCTATTTTTTGAATGCTTTTTAATGATGCCAAAAGGGGGAAAAGCAGGTTGAAGTTTCTGAAAAGGCCTTGTCAGACAATTAGATTGAGTCTTTCATTTCCTTGAGTCAGATAATCACAAAAACAAGTTAAAATAGAGAGAACAGTTAGATTAACTAACTGTTTCAGTGTCTTTTTCCAAAAATCCAAAAACAAGTTGTTTCTTTTAAATAAAGATGGCTATCCTGGTCAGTCATCAGTGTCATAAGTCTTTTACACAAGATATCCCTTGTGTAGAAAGTCTAGTAGAAAGTCTTGTCTTCTTAAGTGTAGATTAGAACTTTCTTTACTTTGCTGTTTCTCACTAACGTGCAGGTGCAGGAAACTTCAAAGTGTTTGTCATCATCAAAAAGGGGGAATTTGTTGAGTCACTTAAGGTTTTGAGTGATGACAAACAGCTGACTAGCTGGTTCTTGTTGGTTTTATATCATATCAACTGACATTTTGAACAGGAACAGCTATCCCAAGTACTTGAGGCAATATGAAGTCCTTTTGAATCAAAGCATTCAAGAAATATGTATCAGAATGTTCTATCAAGGAAGGCCGTCAAGACTTGAAGATTATGAAGTCTCTCAGATTAGGATAGTTGATCTTTGTAGTCTTTATAATGTTAAGTGTGCATGGATGTTTGTACGTAAGCTATCTGTATCCCTTACTTAGAATATTTAGTGTTGTAGAGATCAGGAAAAGTTGACCTGATCTCTAGGACACTAACAGGTTAGGAAACAGTTGCTTCGTAGCTTGTTTCGTGAACCTGGACATTAGTTCAGTAAATATTTTCTGGAATATATATTTCCTATCCTTAGAGAATATTTACTAAACTAATTGATTCAGTTTATGCAGAGTTGGAGATGAATTATTTCGCATATAACTTAGAATATATTATTCTACCCATTTATGGAAAGTAGAATAATATCTTAGAATATCTCTTATTTACAAAATAAAAGATATTCTATTTTCCTAAGTTATGATCTGAAAAGATCACGAAAGAATTCATCTCCCAACCTTATAAAAGCATAAACTCGATCAGAATTTCGAGTGAGCTTTTCTGAAAAACTTCTCTATCTTTGAAAGCTCGAAATACACTCTAAGGGAAATAGTTAGTTCATCTCTTACAAACTATTTATGCACACAGTAAGGATTGTTTTGTAATTATCTCTTGTAAGCTTTGAGTGGAAGCATTTAGAGGGAAACAAAGGGTTTGTATTGAATCACTAAGAGGTTAGTGATTGGGTAGCATTTACGAGTGTGAGTGCAAGTGCTTGTGAGTTCAAGTGCGAAGTGACACCTAGAGTTAGGTGTGGGGATCACGAGTGTGATCATTTGTAATTGCTTTTGTTTTTCAGAGTTGATTAATAAAAGTAATTAGGGTAGTGGAGGACGTAGGCTCAGAGTTGAGCTGAACCTCGTTAAATCTTTGTGTTGATTATTTATTGAATTTTCTGTTTCCGCTGCAGGACCAGTTCATCACCTGGTCCCCCTACATAAATAGAGAAGAAAATCCAATAATTCTTAACACTGCCCTGTACTCAATTCAACCCCCCCTTCTTGAGTACCAGCTGCACTTTCAAACTTGTCAGCGATGACAATCCGAACTTGGAAAAAATTGCCAAACAGAGAAGGAGCACGACAATCCACGCTTGGAAACTTTGCCAAAGATGACAATCCAATCTTGGAAAAATTGTCGTTGAAGAAGATGCGCGACAATCCATATTTGGAAATATTGTCAGTTGGAGATGACAATCAAATTTTGGAAAAATTGTCGTTCAAGAAGACTGCGCGACAATCCATATTTAGAAATATTTTCGTATAAGTGCTTGCTTTTAAACCGATACGTTGGTGCTTGTAATGAGCCAGTGTTTTAGGCGCTTAAGCTAAGTGAAACGATTTTTTGTCAGGTCAATCACTTACTATGATTTTAACCAAGCCGACTACTAATCATGTCAATTTTCTTATAGGGGCTAACTGGCGTACTAAGGAACCCGAAATTGCTGAAAGAGGTTGAAATAACTACTCTGAGTGGTTGAGCGTTTTGTCGCCGCTGCAATGCCTCTGGCGTCGCGATTTGGCTCTGTCGCTAGGCGCTAGGATCTAGTGCCATGCACTGAAATCTGTTGCCAGACGCTAGATGTTGTCGTCTGGCGCTGGAGTAGGGTCTTCCCTATTCTGCTCTTGCTACCGGTGGGATGCACTTGTATTTATCTTTGACTATAGGACTTTGCTAAGCTTTCTTTACGGTTGACCTAAGACTTAGTGTTGACTCAATGTGATAACACGACATGACTCAATTTGTACATGACTCGTGTGTGCATTGTAATTTGATCGTGCGACTCGAAAATACAAAAAAGCAAAAAATTTCCGTCATTTTTGCGGAAGGTACCAACTTTCTCTCGAAAAAGAAAGACGCGAAAAAAGAAATAAGCGACGTTTTTGAAGGTGCATGTTAAATGAGCTTAATCAAATGTTGTAATACCCCGTATTTTCATACGTATTTCCTAATTAATTATTATTTTCTAAAAAGGGTATTTTAGTAATTCAACTTACTATTTAAATCTTGGAGCCAAAATTATATTTGAATTTTGGCGCCAAAAGTATTTTGAAAACTAATCATTATTTTGGATAAGATTTATTATCCATTTATCCTATTTTAAAAACCGGATTATTTATATTTCAGATATTTTAATTAAGGCAAAAGCTATATTTTATTATTATTTTAATAGGTTCGAAAATCCCAATTAATTAGCTAATAATTTGGGATTTTCCTATGTGAAAATATGATTTTTATTAGTTAAATTATTTGGTGAATATTTGGTATTTTATTATTTAATAATTTATTACAATAAATATTATTTACACAATTATTTTTAATTCCTTTAAACTAGCAAAATATATTCCTAAATACTAAATAGGAAGGCCGAAAATATGAGCTTAGGAAAGCTCAATAATTTTGGCCATCCCATAAAGATTTTGGGAAAATATTTTGGTAATTTGTATTTTTAATTATCTCCCTTAAATCTCCTATTTTCCATAATTCTAATTCTCCATATTTTTGATATCCAATGATTATATTTTCTTGCCATTTATTCTTCTTAATTATTCCCCAAGCAATTCCAATTTCCTTAACATTTTTCATGACATACATACCTTCCATATTCAATTATACACAATCCCTTCAAATATCAAAACTTTCCTTAAATCTTTGCTCACTTCTCCAAGTAATCTCTAAAACCCTAATTACCATAATTCTTCCTACATTTTCCTACCATAATTCATGCTCATATTAACCTATAAATACCCCTTCATACCTCTCACATTCTTCACACCAATTCTCTTCTTTTTCTTCTCCTCGATTTTACACAAATCATCCCGTTCATCTTTGAAACCAATTTTCGGGCACTTATGGTCAGTTTTTGGGGTATTGAAGTTTCACAAAAAGTTGTTCCTCTCAAAAAATCCTTGAGGTTAGGCTCAAGAATCACCCAATTCGGAGCTATATCGAAGGAGTTATAGCCTCTGAAAGTTCTGCCTTTTATTTCCTACGCAAATCCAATTCTTTTCTTCTCCTTTTCTTTTATTCAATTATTATTATTATGGGAGATTAATATAAAATTTTTATGAGTAGTTTTAATTATATAAAATCAGATTTTAATAATGTTCATGTTGAATTAATTTAAGAGGTTCATGTACATTTAGTTGGGAGGGTTTAATTTAATTATTTGTGATTATTTGTTAACCTTATATTGATTAAGGTTATATTTATTTGTAGGGTGTTTTTGATCAAGCTACTTGAGAGTTCTTTTGAAGTGTTGTTGGCTAAGTGAAGATCAAGGTACGTTAGGTGGCTAGATACCTTGAAAGTGATCGATTTGAATAACATGTTTGAATGATTTATGTTGTTTGAATTAATTAATTGAATTGAATTATGGTTTATGAAATAAAAGTATGTTTAAAAGGTTGCTTTAATGATTGAATTGGAGTATTGATTTTTATAACATGTTTTGATTAATTAATTTATTATTCATGTTTAAAAAGGATTGATTTTGAAAGCAAGTTGGATTTATGGAAAAGGAGTTTGGATTGTTTTCATTAAAGGTTGAATTATTGGATTTAAAAAAGGATTTATTGAATCATGGATTTATTATTATTTATGCTTTATAAGCATGTTGGTAATCCCACTATGCGGATTTGGTTTATTGATAAGGCCTTGGACTTTGCATGACCGGGTCTTTCCTCAAGAATAGCCTTGTAACATAAGGAGACTAGCTTGGGGGGTGTGCACACTTGGGAGAGGAATTGGTTTTAATATGAGGAATTGGTTTTAAAATAATTGAAAGTGGTTTTATTGATTATTGATATTGGAATTATTGAGAATTGGTTTTAAACCATGAGTTTGGAATTATTGGATTATTTATTGGAAATTGGTTTTAAAAGCATGTTTGTAAATAAATTGAGTTTAATTATCTTGCACTTATCGTACTTAGCATATTTTGCTAACCCGTACTTCTTATTTGTTTTGGTTCGCCCTGTTTACCGTAATGGTAAGCAGTGTTTTATTTTCAGGTTGGAATCAATAAATGATGCATTGGAGTTCCGGGATTGGTTTTCACTAAATTAGGAATTTGGTCTTGTATCTATTTTGAGTACTCATAACATTGGTTACTATTAATAAAGAAGAGTATTGAAGTTTCCACTACAAAGTATTGTTATTTTTAGTAAGTTGAGTAGCCTTGCGTAATCACGTGGCGGTAATACGCCTAAGTCTATCTCTACGGTATAGTTATACGTATTATACTAGTATTTCCGTAGAGGGAGATTTGGGGGTGTTACAAAGTGGTATCAGATTCAAGGTCCTAAAAAGATTAAAATTGGAATAGTAATTAAAATTGTGGGTAGACTTAAGAGGGCATATAGGTTAGATAGAGTTTCGCATTTGTGTGTGAGTCAAAAGCCTTATTTTTACTTAAAAAACTATTTTCTTATTTGTGGAAAGACGAAGGAGAAAAGGATTCTTGAGTTCTCTACGGAGGCCTATAATGGGTACGACTCTCTGTCTAGGAAAGGCTCGCCTCAACGTCGTAGGTAACTTTCCTGGGAGATGCGGGCTCGACCGTCCTTTAATCTCGATTCAAGTACATATTTATTATTTTCGAAAATAAAAAGAATTGAAATTGTTTGAAACTTGAGTATGTGATTATGTGTGCATTAAAGTTGGTGTTAAAACACCTTAGAGTGTGGTCTAGAGATCCGAATTTTTTTGTTATTACTCATGGTTGGGTAATCTTGAGTTATGTTTGGTTGAGTTATGAATTGCTTATTGCAAATGGATTTTGAATTGGATTGTTTGTGTGATTTGACACTTAATTAATTGTTTTGCATGTATGTGTGAAACAGATAAAAATGATTGATGCAATGAGACACCAATATTTTGACATTCATTACTTGAAAGATAGTGGAGTCACAGTTAGTGATTTCATAACTGGAATTTGTACTTTGGCCTTGACCCTTTATGAGAAGGATGGTGAGGAAGTCTTGACCCAACAACCTTGGATGGTTCTTCTAGCCTTGGCCCATTTGCCTAGAATTAAGAAATACCAACCTCTCTTTGACAAATATGGGGATGTGATTAAGGAAGACGGAATGTGGAATGAGAAGCACCATCATGAAGGGAAGTGGTTAGCAACTATGTCTAGCCTTCAGAGGGACTTGCACTATGTGGAGCGCAAGTATGAACCTAAGAGGAAAGTTGTGAAAATTCCCACGATCCCAAAAGATCGAACCTTTGGACCTAATGACCAAATGTACTTCTTAAATGCCCAAGTACCTTTTTCATACCCAAAGAAGCGACATGAGTATGTGGAATCTAGTGATGAGTCCGTACCACCTATTGGTAGGAGCAAGCATTATCGTTCTCTTAGCCAATCTTTAAGCTCTGAATCTTCAAAACAACCTAGCCCAAAAGCCCATTTTCATGTTGCAAAAAGGCCCAGAACTCGTTCTCAAACTGCAAAAGAAAGAGCCCAAAACCCCAAAGCTTCTTCAAGCCAACCTTGTGGGGATGTAAGCCCAACAAAAAGCCCAAGTTACACTCCTGCCCCAGACAGAAATATAAGTAAATCTGGGTCAAGCTCATCAGGCCTTATTCCAAGCTATAGTGGTTATAACCCAACTCTCATGGCCGAACCAAGCAATAGAAGTGATGATCCGGATTATGATCCTATTGAAGATGGTTATGCCCATAGTGTTATTTGATTGTTTTTGAACTATGTTTTTGTTTCATGTTTCAATAATTGTCCTAAGTGACAAGGTTGTATTTTCATTAATTATTAATGAAATAAAATGAATTATTTGAAATTTCTCTATGTTATTAAGTGAATTAAATGCTTGTATGAGTAGAACTTGTTTTGATTTCCAAGTGTAATAATCATACCCAGGAATTATGTCTCCAAAAATGAGGGAACATTTAAGGAGTAAGCGCACTGGTTCCAAAGTTGGAAAGGTCCTTAAGTAGTTGGCCCAAATTAGTGAGAACATCACGAAGGTGGTGAACAAGGAACACCGAAATCCTGAGCTTGATGCCTATAGTGAAGTCTTTAAGAGGGTAGCTGCAGCTAAACCACCTATTTACTTGGGAAAAGAGGACCCAGCCAGCCTTGAAAACTGGATTAGGGAGTTTGACAAGCTATTTGATGCTATCAATTGCCCAATCAAGCTGAGGGTGAACAATGGAGTTTACTACTTGAGGGAGGAAGCTGACTTATGATGGGCCCAAAGAAAGGATGAGTTGCTGAAAAGACCAAACTTTGGGTGGAATGAGTTCAAGGAAGCCTTGAGAGAGAAGTTTTACCCTTCCTACCTTAGAAAGCAGAAGTGTATGGAGTTTACCAACCTAAGAATGGGAAACATGTCAACCAGTGAATACTACAACAAGTTCATTGAGTTGATGAGGTTTGCCCCGGAAGTAGTCCCTACTGAAACCATTAAGGCTCAAAGATTTGAGCAAGGCCTAACCTTGACCCTCCAAGGGAAGCTAGGGGGAGTGACTTTTGAGACCCTAGATAAATTTTATGGCCGTGCAGCCCATCTGTACGGAATTAAGGGGAGGGAGATGAAGCAGGTGGGAGAGAAAAGGAAGAACCCAGACTCTTTTCACGGGGGTGAAATGAGGCACAAGCCTAATGGAAATTACCAAGGGAATTTTGGAGGTAGGAGGGACAACAAGGGGAACTTTGGGAAGGGGAATGGGAGACAGTCATCCAACCATAAAGGGAATGGGAACCAACTGGGTGAGAAGCCCAAGAGGAAGTATTTCTGCAAGAGGTGTGAGAAAGACCACCCAGGGAAGGACTGTGAGGGAAACCCGGTAACTTGTCGTTGCTATTAGAAGTTAAGACACCGTGAGTATGAGTGTTTCAAGAAGGAAGCTGATGTTAAGTCTGGGAAGGTGAAAGAGTCTAGTGCACCTAGTAAACCACCTCAGTCTAGTGGACCTACAACCAAGGCTGGAACCAGTAGCGGTGCGGGAAGTGCCCCTAAGGGTCGTGTGTTTGTGATGAATAGTCGGCAGGCTGAGTCTACTAATGATGTGGTAATTGGTGTTTTCTTTATAAGTTCTTTTCCTGTGAAAGTCTTGTTTGATTCAGGGGCGTCGCATTCTTTTATTTCTAAGGAAGTAGTTGGGAGTCTCGGGTTAGAGAGTCCTGAGTCAGTTTCTCTAGATGTGTTTATTCCGTCTGGGAAGTGAGGAGTTGTTCGAGATTGTTTTTGAGTGTGCCTATTTCCATCTCTAGGGTAGAGTTTCTGGCTGATTTGATCGAGTTTGACTTGAATGACTTTGATGTGATTCTAGGTATGGATTGGTTGGGAAAGTATGAAGCAAAAATTGATTGTGCGGCTGAAAAGGTCACCTTGACTAGCCCAAGTAAGACCAAAGTGGTGTATAAAAAGGAAGGGAAAAGTTCAGGGTTGAGAATTGTGTCTGTAATGCAACTACATAAGTTGGTTAAGCAGGGTTATCCTTTGTTTTTGTGTAGTGTTCAAGAGGTCGAAAGAGAGGAAAAGAAAGGTGAAGAGGGTATTCCTGCTGTAGAAGAGTTTCCAGATGTGTTTCCGGATGAGATTCCTGGTATGCCACCAGTGAGGGATGTTGAGTTCACTATCGATCTAGTGCCTGGAACTGGACCTATTTCTAAGGCTCCATATAGGATGGCTCTAGCTGAGTTGAGGGAGTTGAAGACCCAGTTGAATGATTTGTTGGAGAAAGGTTATATTAGGCCTAGTTCATCACCCTGGGGAGCTCCAGTATTGTTTGTGAAGAAGAAAGATGGAAGTATTAGGTTGTGTATAGATTATTGAGAGTTGAACAAGGTGACAGTGAAGAATACGTATCCATTACCAAGGATCGATGATTTGTTTGACTAGTTGAAAGGAGCAGAGGTATTCTCAAAGATAGATTTGAGATCGAGTTATCACCAGTTGAGAATTGCGGAGCAAGGTATTGCAAAGAGTGCTTTCAGGACCCGTTATGGTCATTATGAGTTCACAGTTATGCCATTTGGTTTGACCAATGCACCTGCAGTGTTCAGGGACTTGATGCATAAGATTTTCAGGCCATACTTGGACAAGTTTGTAGTGGTGTTTATGGTGATATTTTGATATATTCAAAGAATGAAGAAGAGCATAAGGAGCATTTGAGACAAGTGTTGTCATGTTTAAGGGAGCATCAGTTGTATGCCAAGTTGTCTAAGTGTGAGTTTTGGTTGGAGAAAGTAGCATTTTTAGGCCATGTGATTTCCAAGGACGGAGTTTCGGTGGACCCAAGCAAGATTCGAGCTGTGAGTGATTGGCCAACCCTAAAGAATGTGTCGGATGTAAGGAGTTTCTTGGGTTTAGCAGGCTATTACAGAAGGTTTGTGAAGGATTTTTCAAGGATCGCGAAGCCCATGACAAGTTTGATGAAAAAGGAGCATAAGTTCTCATGGACCCAAGAGTGTAAGGAGGCATTTAAGATCTTAAAAGAAAAGTTAACCACAGCACTTGTGCTGGCTTTGTCGGATGGGAGTGATCTATATGACGTGTATAGTGATGCATCGAGGTTGGGATTGGGATGTGTGTTGATGCAGAATCGAAAGGTAATTGCGTATGCCTCGAGACAGTTGAAGGTTCGCGAAGGGAATTATCCAACCCATGATTTGGAGTTAGCTGCAATAATGTTTGCCTTGAAGATTTGGAGACATTACTTGTATGGCGTGACTTGTAGGATTTTCACGGATCATAAGAGTTTGAAGTACATTTTCACCCAGACGCACTTGAATGGGAGACAGAGACGATGGTTGGAGTATATGAGTGATTATACATTGGATATTCAGTATCATGAGGGAAAGGCTAATGTGGTGGCAGATGCTTTGAGCAGAAAGCCAGAACATACGGTGAATGTGATGGTAGTCCCAGATCACTTGTGTATGGAATTTCAGAAGTTGAACTTGGAGGTGATGGAACATGGTGAAGTGGCTAGGATGTTGAATGCCTTGGTGGTTCAACCATCCATTTATGATGAGATAAGGGATAGTCAATTGGAAGATGAGAAGTGAAAAGCAATTAAGAAGAAGATTGATGAAGGGCAAGTGTTGGATTTCACCATTGGTGATGAGGGAAGCATTCGTTTTAAGGGAAGATGGTGTGTGCCGCAGAATTGTAGTGATTTGAAGCAAAGATTGATGGAAGAAGCCCATAGTTCTCCTTATTCAATGCATCCTGGAGGGGATAAGTTGTATAAGGACATGAAGAAGACTTTTTGGTGGCCCAATATGAAGAAAGAAGTGGTTGAATTTTTGCTAAGTGTTTGACATGTCAGAAGGTGAAGATTGAGCATCGTAGGCCTCAAGGAAAGGTCCAATCCTTGGAGGTTCCCAAGTGGAAATGGGATTTGATTTCTATGGATTTTGTGGGAGCTTTGCCAAAGACCAAGGCAGGAAATGACACTATTTGGGTGATAGTGGACGGGTTGACCAAGTTAGCAGCGTTCATACCCATGAGAAGTACTGGGACCATGGATCAGTTGGGAAGAGCTTATGTGAAGTTTGTGGTGAAATACCATGGGGTACCCACGGATATCATTTCGGATAGAGATTCAAGGTTTTTGTCTAACTTTTGGCAAAGTTTGCAAAAGGCGATGGGAACTAAGTTGTTAATGAGCACAACATTTCATCCTGCGACAGATGGTCAGACAGAAAGAACGATTCAGACATTGGAGGACATGTTAAGAGCTTGTGTGATGGAGTATCAAGGGTCTTGGGAAGACCACTTGGATTTGATAGAGTTCTCTTACAACAACAGTTACCATGCAAGCATTGGGATGGCACCGTTTGAAGCTTTGTATGGTCGAAAGTGTAGAAGCCCAGTATGTTGGAATGATATAAGTGAAACTATGGTTCTTGGACCAGAGATTATTGAGGATATGGTGAAGCAGGTTAAGTTGATCCAAGAAAAAGATTAAAGCGGCCCAAGATCGACAGAAGAGTTATGCTGATTTGAAAATGAGGGAAGAGGAATATGAAGTAGGAAAGAAGGTTTTGTTAAAGATTTCACCCATGAAAGGTGTGATGAGGTTCGGGAAGAAAGGAAAATTAAGCCCAAAGTGCATAGGGCCTTATGAGATCATTAAAAAAGTGGGAAAAGTGGCTTATAAGTTGGATTCGCCTAACGAGCTTGAAAGGGTTCACAATGTGTTCCATGTGAGCCAAATCCGAAAGTATATTCCTGATGTGACACATGTGTTACAACCAGAAACCATTGAGATGGATGAGAATTTGACTTATGAGGAAAGACTAGTAAAGATTCTTGACTCTAAGGTCAGGAGCACAAGGAACAAGGATGTGAGCATTGTGAAAGTATTGTGGTCAAATCAGAAAACTGAAGAGGCCACATGGGAAGCTGAGGCTGATATGAGGAAACGTTACCCAGAACTGTTTGCCTAAGGTTAGTGGTCGAGTTACGAGGGTGTAACTCCTTTTAAGGGGGTTAGAGGGCGATAGAGTTTCGCGCGTCTACTTTTCGAGTCATTTTTGAGTGATTTCGAGTCTTATTTAAGTTTAGTTGGAGTCTTGAGTCAAGTTAGGATGTGCATGAACCAATAATTTCAAAATGATTTTCGTTTCTTTTGGCTAAGTTTCGGGTTGAAACTTATTTTAAGGGGGGTAGACTGTAATACCCCGTATTTTCATACGTATTTTCCTAATTAATTATTATTTTCTAAAAAGGGTATTTTAGTAATGGTAAGCAGTGTTTTATTTTCAGGTTGGAGTCAATAAATGATGCATTGAAGTCCCGGGATTGGTTTTCAGTAAATTAGGAATTTGGTCTTGTATCTATTTTGAGTACACATAACAATGGTTACTATTATGATTATTATTAATAAAGAAGAGTATTGAAGTTTCCGCTGCAAAGTATTGTTATTTTTAGTAAGTTTAGTAACCTTGCGTAATCACGCGGCGGTAATACGCCTAAGTCTATCTCTACGGTATAATTATACGTATTATACTAGTATTTCCGTAGAAGGAGATTTGGGGGTGTTACAAATGTTGTCTCTCACAATATAAGGATTGTAACATCTTAGACTGTCCTAGTTGACTCGATAATGAAAGTATTTAGGTAACTTAGGCACGGAGGCTAAGTACTTCATACTTTGTGATGCGATAACGATTACAAGTGATGAGATATTTTTGTATGATAAGGCATGCTTCAATGTCGTGTTAAGATCTCATGACAAAGGGTTCCTAAGGGGAGGACTATTTGGTCATGTATTCATGTAGTGTGTGAAAGTGACACTAAGGTTAGGCTGCAAGGGCTAAGTGTGGAAAATATATCGAAAAGAGTCAAATGATGGTGACTCTTAGGCTGGGTAAGCTAATGATATAAGGATCAAGCCCCCAAGTCTAGCTCTAAGTAGATAGGGATGAGCATTAGAGATCCCTTGATATGATCATGGTGTGTGAATGTGAATATGAATGCATGCTTATTACGGCCGCACCTCGATGTGATGTTGCCTACGTATTCGTTAGGAATCAGGCCGAACGTAGCTCTAGCCGAACCTCGCACAAGTGTGTGTATACCTCAAAAAGGTCTTTTTAAGGGGTGTAACGTGGTTAGGCTAAAGGCTGAAGAAGAAAGGGATAAAGGCTCAAGACCCTAGATAAGCCCCCAAGGTGTGCAACCTTGCTTTTGAATCTTTATATTTTTATGCTTGAGGCTTTCTATTCTTTTTTAGCTCTCTTTTCTCTTTTTTTTGCTTTAGCGTCTATTTTATTTTTATAAGTGTGGGCAATCCCGACCGTGCGGTCTTTAACTCACTTGGAATTCATGTTTCTCAGGCACGGTACCGAGCATTCTTTAAGAGACGCAATCTGAGACGTATATCAAAGAAATGTTCATGTCAAAGACATTGGAACATTTTCCCTTTTGTACAATTTTATTATTATTATTATTATTATTATTATTATTATTATTATTATTATTATTATTATTATTATTATTATTATTATTATTATTATTATTAGGAAAAATTGAAAAGAATAATCCCACCTTTCACCCATCTACTCAAAATAATCCCACCTCGTCGAATTCCAGAAATAATCCCACCTTGTAACCCCATCTTCCCAAAATGAGCCTTTTTACCTTCAACTTGTAAAACAGGTTAGATTTTTTTTTAATTTTTTTTCCTCTAATCCCTCTTCTTTCACCTCACCCCTTCCAATCTTCCATAGCCATCCATGTCAACCACCATAACCACCTCCACACCACCACCTGACCTCGGATCCACCCACACCACCACCACCCAAACAACTTCACTACACCAATTAAAAATCAATCTCCGTTCCTACCCTGCAACCCACAATCGTGCAGCCACCATCCCTCACCTCGCAACAACCAACCACCCTCCTCCATCCCCGTCGGTCAAGCAGCCCGCCGCGGGTGTAGTCGAACCATGCCACCCAGGCACCCACCAGCTCGCAAACAACCCACAAACCCTATGCCTTTCCGCCGAATAACACCCACTACCTCACTCAACGGCAACGCAGAGGCGTCGCGCCACCAATCACCAAAATAACACCCACCAAAATTTGCAACTCAACGAACCCACAAATCAGCTTAAATCAGGGGTGGAGGTGATTTTTGTTGGTTGGGTGGGGTGGAGGTGATTTTCGTGGGTTGGGTTGGTAGCCTAAAACACCGACCGACTTCCGATCCATTTCTTTCCAGTTCAAGTGTGGCTTTGGGTTCAAGGTTAGGTTGGGGTTTCGGGTTGTGATGGTGATGGTGGTGGTAAGGGGCGGCAGTAGGGGTTGTGATGGTGGTGGATTGGTGGTGATAAAGGGGCGGTGGCAGGGCCGCAAGGTGTTGTGATGGTGGTGATGGTGACGATGAAAGGGGTACGTGGTGGGGGCTGGGAAAATTTTTTTTTTTAATTGTTTTGATTTTTTTAAAAAAATATTTTAAAATTAAGATCAATTAGAAGGTGACAAGTGTCAAGTCACCTTCTAAAACAAGTTACTAATTTCATAAACCGGTAAAAGGTTCATTTTGGGAAGATGGGGTTACAAGGTGGGATTATTTCTGGAATCGACGAGGTGGGATTATTTTGAGCAGATGGGTGAAAGGTGGGATTATTCTTTTCAATTTTTCCTTATTATTATTATTATTATTATTATTATTATTATTATTATTATTATTATTATTATTATTATTATTATTATTATTATTATTATTATTATTATTATTATTATTATTATTATTATTTATTCTATTTTAATCTTTTGAAGTTACTCAAGCTTTTTTGAAAATTTCATAAGTTGCACACTATCCCATCCCAAAGTTAGGTAGATATGGGTTCAAAAATGAAGGGTCTATCGTTAGACGAGGCTCAAAGTTGTTTATGAAGACATGATTGTAAATTAGAAAGGTGAAAGGCAATATGATGTGGCTACAAGGGGTGCCTCAAATCATTGGTATACCTTGTGCTTAGTTTGACATGGTTTTTTTTTTTTTTTTTTTTTTTTTTTTTTTTTTTTGCAATGCAATGCAATGATCATATGCAAGGGAATAAATGCTTATTTATTAAAAGAGAAAACGAAAGAATCTACAAACTTAATCTAAGGGAAAAGAAAGGTGTCTATGCTAGACTTATTGGAGAAAGGGTTTGAGAAAAAAGAAGAAAGCATGAAATCTTGGTGAGAAGCTTGCCTTGTGTTTTGTCTCATCATTACTCTTTTTTTTTTATTATGATTATTGTCAATCACATGACTCAAACTCGATTCAACATGCATGGATGGAAGAAGGTGGGAAGAATGAAGGTTGTGATATGGAGAAAGCATGTCGATGGGGGTGACATGAAAAATTAGGAATAGAATGTAGTCTCACTCAAATGACGGAAAAAACCGACTTATGCATAAACCTAAGACATGGTCATGGTGACATATACTCAAAGTGTGTGCTAAGACTAGTGGGTGTAGTGAGCGTAGGTGACATGTTAAGACTCGTGTCATGGCCATGTGACTAGACTATGTGACTAGACTCGAATAAAGACTAAGTTAAGACCTCATATATATGCATTAAACTGAACAGGCTGTGGTATTTTAGTCATAACTTTTGATCTGTGACTCTGATTGGGATTAAACCAGCCCCAAATTAAAGATAAAACTCGGGGCTACAGATCCAAAGGTTCTACGACTCATAGTTCTTCCTAGATTTCTGACTATGACCAAAACAATTTGACTCTTGTGCATTATACGGGAATAAAAATCTAGGTTGACTTAAAGGGACTATGACTCGATTTTAAGGTATATTTTTTAGTTCAAATTAATTAATTAGTTAATTAAACAAAGTTCTTTAGTAAATAATTATTTTATTTAGGCTTAACCACAAGTCAAACAAACAGTTAGGAAAAACACAGAGTATGCACAAGCAAAGAATGCACAAGTAGTCAAGTAGTCACAACATGATGCAATGAGTTTGCAACCTAACCATGGCTCTAGTTCTCTAAAATTCGAGATGTGGGTTAGTCAAAGAGGGTCCATGATTAATTGTCCAGATGCACCGTGCGGAAGCCTAACCGTGAAGGGTTGGCGCGAGTGGATGGGACACCAGGAGTTAAGAAAAACTCGCTTCCATGGTTTGGTGAATTCAACATTCTCGGATGTACCCTTTGTTGCACATAGCGTTCAATTAGGTAGATGTAACATGAATTTCCATAGGGTTATGTCCATATGTAGAACACATATGGGTTTCAGAATAGTGAGAAAAACTCAATTAGGAAGTAGGATCGAGCAAACAGTGCTAAAAACTAATCGAAATAAGAACGCATATTTCTGGCTCGGTATTGGAAGAACTTGGCACTAGCAAACAGAGGTCGACGGTGCTATTTGGCTTTGGCGCTTGGCGACAGAGGCTGTCTCCTGGCGCCAGAGTCAAATCACTGGCGCTAGACTCTATTTTCTGACGCTAGTTCCTACATGCCTCAGCAGCTTTCTGTGCTCGATAAAATTTTCTAGTTTCGCGCAACATTATTTCGATCCTAGTTGTGAAAGATATTCCTCAAATTTCCTACGTGTAAAAATCCTATGTTTTTAACTCATTACGGATGGTCTTTCTAATGAGATCTTTTTTACGCATATGACAATATTGTTAATCAAAATTACGCACATGAAATACTTAGAACTTTTCGAGTCTCATCCACTCATTCTAAATCATTACCAAAATAAATTTTAGGAATTAAAATAGAAATCCTCCCCAGTGGAGTCGCCAAAAAACTGTGGGGAATATTTCAAGCATTATCCCAAACTTGAACCCCACTGTGATCATACACTAAAGTACGGTGGCGTCCAAAGGGAAAGAAGATAGAGCAAAAGAGTCGGCAACAAGTTTTAGGAACTTGTAAACCGTTCACAGGGTGAAGGTTACACCCCTTAACGATCCAAGAGATCATTAACTCCAATATGTCTGGAACCATGACTGGTAGTTTGGGGATGAAGGTACAAATCCAACCTAAAAGAGATTGAACCTGCCCTAATAATAGGCTTCTACTTTATTCTGATCGTATTCATGTGCGCTTTCTAACTAACATGCAATCAATAGGATTAACCCTAAACCTGTTTATCTATGTTGGTTGAATATTAATGCACAAATAAAACTATTATTGGCGATCACTTGAATTATAATCAAATTAACCCTAAACAATATTATTCATTATCTTATTAAGCGTGATTACAAGTACAAATTCCCTATAAACATGCATAAAAGGTGTGATCAAGCAATAACAATAATTATCAAGCAACATAATAATAACAATTATAAAAATAATAATAAAATAATCATCATCAAAATAATTATAAATCATAGATTTAATAATTTTCATGTTAAAACATATTAATAATAGCAAGATCCTAGGCATGCATGATACTAACATAATAACAAACCCTAGCATGTCACTAAGCAATAAAAATCAAAGCTTTAACCCTAACATGATACTAACATGAATATTAGGAAATAAAATAGGAAGCATCGCAGGAATCATAATTGATATAAGCAAATCACCCTAAATATCAAACTAAAGAAAGCATCATAACATGATACTAGGAACATCCTAAACATGATACTAGGAATCAAAATAACAATTTAAGCATGATTTCTATATCATAACATCAATAAAACCGTTAAAGCACTTACTTAGATGCCTCGTATCTATTTCTAATAACAAAATACACACGTTAGTAACTTCAAGAAAAAATAATAATCAAAACAATTAAATTAAATAATTGAAATAGAGATTAAGAAAATTTAGACTAGATTTGGGACCAAACCCTCATAAATGAAAACCTTTCACGTCTAGGGCGAAGGCAACTTCGAACATGGATAGGTGTTTCTTGATCTTGTGAATGCGGAATTTTGTATGCAAAAACTAGTTTAGAAAAGAGAGAGAGAATAAAATTTAGCTTGGAGAGAAAAGAGAATTAGAGAGTTGTTGATTATTGATGAGAATTGATGATTGAAAACAAAATTTTAAGAGGCAATTTATAGAGAAAATCAATCGGATGGATAAAAAAATGAATTAGAGTTTTGACGAGAATAAAACTCGATTAGCGCCAGACGCTGGTCATTAGCGCCAGGAGCTGAAGGTTAGCGCCAGGCGCTAATGCTTGTCATCAGGCGCTAATAATCAGTTTCACGCGTTTTTGTTTTTATCATATCTTTTGATCCAAAAGTCCAAATAAGGCATATAATATGTAGTTGCAAAGATCTTGAAGTCTAAATTCCAACCCAATTTGAATCAGATTAAAGTCTTTTGTAGATAAAAAGATATGGCCGAAGTAGTGGAAGGGTGTCAGTTTTGGATAGAGTTTCATATTCGATTCATATCTCTTTCGTTATAAATGGGATTTAATATTATAATATATCATTGGAAAGATAATTTCAAGATATATCCAACCATATAAAATTTGGATAAAGATTATGAGGCACGAAAATAAAATCTGACTGTCTTCCACTTTGTACAAAACAAGGATTCTAAAAAGGAGTAGTTTTATTTAATTTCAAACTCTTTGAAACATAATTATCAATCCTAACTCCATTAGGATTTAAAATAACCTTCTAGAGTATTCTAGAAGACTATAATCAATCCTAACAGCTTTAGGAATTATAATTAATAATATGCCCTCCTCTAGATCACTGGGCCGCATATAAAAACCAAACCGGACCCAGTTTAGTATTTTGGCCATAACTTCCTCATTATTCATCGGAATTGGGCTTATAATATATCATTGGAAAGTTATTTTCAAGCCCTATACAACTACACTATTATTGGACCCATATCATGGACCAAACTAAACTGGAATGCACATTTTCATAAATAAGGTAAGAAAAGAAATATTTTCAAAAACAGAAAGAAGAGATATTTTAATAAAAATATCATCATCACTAGACTTTTCACACTTTCACCTCATTCGATTATGATTCGACGCGAAAGGTACTCATCATCGGGTTTGGTTTTGAGGAGACACAAATGGGTGTCTACAATCCCTTTTCCCCCCTATTTGTTCATAATTTGCATGAACTATCTCTCCTACCTCATTGAGCAAGCCTGCTAGGACAGCCTTTGGGTCCCTTTCAAAATCAGAAGGCACAATACCTCTGTCTCCTATCTCCTCTTTTTTTATGACCTTCTTCTCTTTAGGGAGGCATCCATATCCACCCTCCATTGAATGATAGATACCCTTGATTACTTTTGGGATATCTCTGGCCAGGCTATGAATGCTACTAAGAGCTAACTTTACTTCTCTAAGTCAGTTGAGGATTCTGTTGCCACAACCTTCTCCCACACCCTTGAAGTTCCTTAGCTCTGACCTTGGGATTTACCTATGCTTTCCCCTTACTGATAAGAGGCCCACCTACTCTCAACTGGCTCACATCACTTTCAAGCTAACCTCTAGACTAAATGCCTAGAAAGCCAGAAACCATGTCCAAGGCCGACAGAGCTGTTCTAATTAAGTCTACCCTTGCTGCCATCCCCTTTTATTCCATGGAGATAATCCTTTTGCCTAAGAAAATTACAAATGACATTGATAGAATTTGTGCAAACTTCTTTTGGGGATCCACTGCTGATAAGAGAAAGACCCCCCTGATTGCTTGGTCTAAGCTCTATTGCCCTAAGGCCCAGGGTGGGTTAGGCTTCAAACTCAGTTCCCTCCAAAATAAGGCTCTTCTCACCAAACTCTGCTGGAAGATCCACAGCTTTGAAAATCTACCTACCTCCATTATAAGGAGTATGTACTTTCACTCCTCCACTATCAATGCCTTCAAATATGGCTCCCACATTTGGCAAGATGTGGGAAAAGTCTGGGATATTTTCTCTTCCTTCTCCCAGATTGGTATTGGGAAAGGAGATATCATTTCATTGTGGCATGACAACTGGTTAGGATAGGGCCCTCTTAAGTCCTTGTTCCAAGGTCCTCTGGAGAGAGAGACCCTTGATATGAAACTCTACTCCATAATTTCCCATAACAAACTAGATATTTCTTCTTTATCTCATCTTCTCCCCCTTGTCCCTCATCTCCCTCTCTCCTATCATCCTTCCTCCCTCTAGTTATGATTATCTTTTCTGCTCCCTAGCTCAAGGGAATTATTTTGCTTCTAACCAGGTATATCACCAGTTGTGGAGAGATAAATTTGGTAATTCCTCTCCCCCTTTCCAAGACCTCCTAGCTTGGGATCTCCAAGTTGTTCCTGCTAATAAGTTTTTTATATGGCTCTGTCCATGGGACTCGACTTCCTACTACTAATCATCTCTACCATTGGCAATTATTCCTTCCAGTCACTGTGTCTTCTGCCCAGGTCTGTTTGAAACCATTGTCCATGTCTTTAGGGACTGTCCTAGAGCTATTATAGTTGGGAATCTTACCAATCCTAACCCTAACTTACTAGTAAAATGGTTTGGATTGGTTAGCTTCCAATCTTTAAAGTACCTCTCATCATGCTACCCTGGGTCTTACTTGAAGAGATACCTTTGCCCTACTGACTTGGAGAATTTGGCTGAGAAGGAACAAATGGGTGTTCTCCAAATCATCTCAAAATCTCACCTCCTGGTGGTCTACCATCAAAGCCTTAGCCTCTGAATACCTTTTTCTTGGCCCATCCTCTGCCCCTCATTCTACCCATCTGCACCCATCCATCATTTTACCCCAAACCCTGTACAGTTTTAATATCATGGTGGATGCTTCCTTCCACAAAAATTCTCTATCTGCAGGGATTGTTTGTATTTGTAAAAATCAACAGGGAGCTCATATTGGAGGAATTGCTTGCCATACAATCTCTACCTTTGCTCTAATGGCAGAAACTATTGCCATGTTGACTGCACTCCAGTGGACTACTAAGAAACAATGGAAGGATACCTCCATCTGTTCTGACTGTGAAAGAGCTATTCTTGGGATTAATGATGATCATGCTAAACCTGATGAGATTTCACTCCTTTACTTGGCCTACAAGGAATTGATTCAAGGTTTAGAAAGGGGAAGGCTCCAGCATTGCAGGAGGCAGGGACTAGAGCTAGCAGGTACTCTGGCAAGGAGAGCTGTTAAGGATCTGCAGCATCAGTTAATTGGTTTGGAAACTAAAGAGGATGTACTGAATCATTTTGTAATGCTTAACTACGTAGCTTATGATAACTCGTGGTCTTTTGGCACTAACTTTAGACAGCATGTTCTGGCTGATCTAACCTTTGATCCCCATCATCCATGGGTAGGATGAAATTTTGCTATGGGCTTCAGGCCTGTCTTGTAAAACTTATTATGCAATTTTAATTCCAATTTCTTTTTACCCAAAAAAAAAGTAATAATAATAATAAAGGTTAAGGATGATTATTCAAAAGTGATTCATGAAATTACTTTTCAGTGTTTTTTAGCTTTGTTGTTGTCTTTCAAGCTCAACACGATTCAAGGAGATTATAACAAGGTGAATTATCAAATTTCACCCTTGTTAGAAAAAGAATGGACATTGATCAAAATATGGAGAGATTGTTATATACACCCGGATGCACGAACATCAAAGAGCATCATGCACGCACTCGGGTGTATATAAAAATTCCAATGAACATGTATCAGAGCATCAGTTCGCTAGAATCGAGATGGTGTAACTACAAAGTGGCTCCAACATTCATGATCGTGTAAATCTAAACAATTTTTTCATTTATGTTGGCTTGTATATATATTGTTGTGTTTATAAGAGTGTTGTTCATAGCTTTGTTATTTTAAAGGTCTTAATAGGCTAGTATTTCTTAGGAAAATTTGTCAAAAATAACACCACCTTTCACCGATCTTCCAAGAATAGAACAACCTTTAGATTATTCCAAAATAAAACGACCTTTGATATACATCTACCAAAAATGAAACGTAACCTGTTAAAAAGGTTACTAATGACACGTGTCACAATGCCATTAGTCAATTTTTGTAAGATTTTTTGTTTAAAAAAAAACCTTAAAATAAAAAAAATAAAAATAAAAAAAAAAACTTAAAATTAAAAAAAAAAAAGTGAAACTTAAAAAAAAAACCCTCCCACCATAGCAGCCAAACCCACCGCAAGGCCTCC
The DNA here is from genome assembly GCF_948465745.1 of Chenopodium album. NCBI lineage: Eukaryota > Viridiplantae > Streptophyta > Magnoliopsida > Caryophyllales > Amaranthaceae > Chenopodium > Chenopodium album. The sequence continues at coordinate 66,698,670 of NC_137835.1, forward strand.
CAATAACCACCAGCGGCTAGAGCCCCAACCCTGGCGTCGGCGGCACCCCTCCTAACCCAGACCCCAACCACCAGCTCCAACCACTGAACCACCTTCCTCCTGCCCTAAAACCCTCCTCATTCACCTCGAAAACCCTCCTCATTCACCTCGAAGACCCTCCTCCCTCCCCTCGAAATCGTTCCTCTCCCCATCGGCCGGCGCCAAACCACCTCAACTATGCCAGCAAACCAATTTTGCCCTTCCGATGACCGTCTCCACCCCTTCCCCCCTCGAATCACCACCCGAAACATTAAACCCCAAATTCTTGTGGTAGTTTTTGAGTGGCTCGATCAATTATGGTGGATTTCCGACCACAATCTCCCTTCCCCTCCCCAAATCCGACCAACAACCTCCTTCCCTTTCCTGATTCTGGCCACTACCTCCATGTTCCCGGCCGACCCAACTCCAGTAGTAGGTAGCAAACCCCAAATTCATCCCATTTCTTTTTTTTTTTTAAAAAAAAAAAATTGGTTTTAATTATTTTTTAAAAGTGTTTTTGATTTAAGTTTTTTTTTTATCATTATAATTAGAGAAAAATTTTAAAATAAATTAAAATTATATGAACCAATCACACATGTGACATGTGTCATATGTAACCTATAAAATAGGCTACAGGTTTTTGGTTTCTTTTTTGGCAAATGTGTATTAAAGGTCGTTTTATTTTGGAACAGGGTCGTCCTAAACATTTTGGGGGCCCTGTGCTAACTATAGTATAATAAAACATACCTTGTCCATAATGTTAAATACACCTTTTAACATACACATTAAAATAAGGTTAAAGAATAAATTACTAACAAAAATCCATTAAAAGGTGGGTGAAAATAAGTGAGTAATGATGAGTGTCATTTATGGCACTCATTTGGTTCTTTTTAGGATGAATTTCATGCTATTCTTTAGCTCTTTTACTTAGTTTTTCCTTGATTTTACTCTTTATTTCTTTTAGTTTGCATTTTATTAGTTAGATTTCTTTCTTTATGCATTTCTTGGTTTATTTTGTTATTTTCTCTTTTATTTGCTTGTTTTCCTTTATTTTTCAGGTTAAGATCGTTTTCCAAGTTTCTCGAGCCTCTTCCCGAGTTTGGCATTGATTAGGATGCCTTGTGGTCTCCATTTAAAGCTCAAGCATGGAGAAGTGCAAGTTCCTAATGCATTGAGCTGTGCATTCAAGCTGTGGGGGCATGATTTCTTGTCTTGAACCCGCAAACATGGAGTTTATAAACTGCAAGGTTCCGTGTTTATCAAGAGCATTAAGTGGAGCGCACGAGGAGCATTGGAATTATAGGGAAGAGGGATCCCCTGCTCCCAGGCGCGGGCGCGCGCAACCATGGCGCGGCCTGGTGGCACGCGCGCGCCTCCCTCTTGCGCGGGGGCGCCTGTCTGCATCCTTATTCCGTACCCAGTTTTGAGCGGTCGCGCTCCCCTTATGGTCGACCGCGCCTGTATGGGTTATTTGGGGACGATCTAACTAACTTCTCTTAGTTAGTTTTACTATATATAGATTTTCTTTCTATTTTTAGAGAGAGGATTTTTGGGAGGAATTATTCCAGAATTAGAATAGAAATTAGGCTAGAATTTTAGAGAGAGAAACTCTAGATTGTAGAGAGAAAAGTTTTTTATTGTTGACTGATGATTAAAGATTGTTGAATTCTAGCCTTTTCTTCATTGATTTGAAGCAAGTTTGTAAGGATTTCTTTTACTTTAATGCAATTTTTAGCTTATCATTTCAATTGTTTTGTTGATTATTCAAGTTTGAATTGAATTTGTGATTGAATTAGTTCTATTGATATGATGATGATGAAATTGTTGATTAGCTTAGTTTTGACCTTAGTTTCAATGGATTGTGAGTAGTTCTCTTGCTAGGGGAATGGTGAAGCATGTATGAGTGATGGATTGATGCTAATTAGGGGAAATTGATGGAGTTGATGTTGTGATTAAATTGGTTGATTGATTATCTGCATGTGTGTGATTAATTGAAGAGTAGCTAACTTTGATTTGTTGCACTAGAATGCATTGTAGGCTTGCATTGATACGGAAAATTTATATGTGGCTTGATTTTGTCGATTGAGTAGGTTTACAAGGCTCCTAGTTAGAGTCTCTCGTAGTTGGAGCTAGCTTGACCTATAGGAGATTAGCCTACCTTACTCTCTTGATTGCTTAGTTGATTTTCCCTCGCAACACTTGACTTAGTCATCTCCAATTCCAATTAGCTATGTCCATTCCGAGTACATGTTGATCCTAACCCTAGTGTTTCATTATATTGATTTCTATTGCTTGTTTGTTTTGCTTAGTTACTTAGATTACACACACACCTACCCTCTTGACTTCGAGATAGCTTGACTTAGACAATAGTAGTTAGCTCCCATTCCCTTGGATTCGATCCTTAACTTTCCGTTATACTTGTATGAAGGTGTGTTGAGAGTTTATAAATTTTGTTTTGACATAGGAAAGTTAGTATAATGACCTAGCTTCCACCTAGGGTCAAAAATGGCGTCGTTGCCGGGGAATGATTTAGATGATTGCTATTGTTGTTGAGTCTATTTCACCTTAATCTCAAAAATAAAAAAAGATTTTTCTCTTTAGGCTACACTTGTAAACATGCTATTGATATTTTCTTTGAGTTTTTGAATGCGTAGGATAAGAGGAAGGACTTTAGTGCCTTTTGAACCAAAAATCGAGAGAACAATAATAAGGATAAGGGTTGCTAATTGTTCTTTGAGTCTAAACTCTCCAAGAGAAGAAGTTTACCAAGGAAGAGGAGAAGAGGATCAAGTAAGCATGGGAGATAATCCAAGAGTTGCTTTGAAGGAATTGGGAACACTCCCGGTGCATATAGGTTTGAAAGATGGATTGCTTTGACAACAACACCGGCAAATCATTTTGAGATTAGACCGGCCATGATCACTTTGATAGAAAGAAGACAATTTAGTGGGGCTAAGATTGATAGTCCGCTAAACCATCTCAAAGAGTTTGAGAAGTATTGCAACACTATCAAAGTAAATGGAGTTTTTCAAGAGTTCATTCGACTCAAGTTGTTTCCCTTCTCTCTCATAGGTCGAGCTTTGGAATGGTTAGACAAGGAGGTCAAACCAAATTCTCTTAGAACATTGGATGAAGTCACCAAGGAATTCTTGTCTAGGTTCTATCCCCGAAAGAAAATGGTGGAGGCAAGAGCTTTGATTCAAAGTTTCAAGAAAAATCCTAGTGAGAGCTTGTATGAAGCATGGAAAAGGTATAAGGGCTACCAAAGAGAATGTACCCATCATGGCATTCCCACATATCAAATCATTCAAATTTTTTATGGAGGGTTTAGTCCTCAAGGCAAATCGTGTCTTGATGCGGGAGCCGGAGGTACAATCATGAACAAAACCGAAGAAGAGGTTGTGGACATTATAAGAGATGTGGTGCGCCATTACATGGATTGGCAAGAAAGAGAAAGAGAGTCATCAAGCTAGAATGGATCGACGGGTTACTCGGTTGATCACCTTAATGCTATCAACAATTTATCTTCACAAACTACAAGTTTGGGGAAGGAGATGACAACAATCAAGGCCAAGCTTGAAAGTGCAAATTCCAATGCACAAGGTCATCCCTCCCATATTAAAGGGAGAGGTACATCTTCTAACTCTACTCCTCTTTCTACTTCTAACAATATGCCCAATGGATGTTTGTTTTGTGATAATTGTGGGTCTTATGACCATGATGCTTCTACTTGTTTAATTGGGTTTGAAAATCTTGATGATGGTGAGAATAATTAATGTGAACATGTGAATTTTGTCTCAAACAATAACAATGGTCAAAGGTGTGATGGACCAAGAAACTTTGGAAATAGAAATTCTCACCAACAAGGTGGATTTGATAACTATAACAATGGTAATTATAGGAACCAAGGAAATTAAACTTTCCTAGGCAACTATAATAACCAAGGTTATGGGAATCAAAACCAAGGCATAGGGTTTGGAAATCAAAGCCAATCTCAAGGCTTTGGTGGCCAAAACCAAAATTTTGGCAACAATCAAAATCGAGGCAATTGCAACAATTAAAATAGGGAAATTTTCAAAACAATCAAAGGGGATCCCCACCCGGATTTGGTCCAAATTCTCAAGGTGTTGGTGAAAATTCCTATTCTCAATCGTCCAAGTCCAATTTGGAGGAGATAATTAAAAATTAAACAAAAATCTTGAACACCTGTATGGCAGTGAGTGATAAGAAATTCAATGAGATCATGACACATAACAAAATGCTTCAGACACAAATTACCCAACTAGAAAACACTTTAAAATATTGTGCTATTCCTTCTTCATTGCTTTCTCAAGGAGTTGATCCCAAGAAACCGGTTTATTCCATCACCACAAGGAGTGGAAGAGCTCTTGAGGAGAAAGTTTCTTCGGGATTCTGAGGAGGACAAGAAGAAAAGTGTTTCAAGTGAGCAAGAAGAGGAAGATGTGTCAAGAGATTTGAACAAAAAAAAAGAGCCATGAGAAAAAGAAGAGTGATGAGAGAAAGCAAGAGGAAGTGAGAAAACCCGACCTTCCATTTCCCCAAAAGTTTATGAGGAATAAACTAGCTGAACAATTTGGGAGATTTCTTGAAATGTTGAAGGAGGTCCATCTTTCTATCCCTCTTACCGAAGCTATGACCCAAATGCCTAGATATTCCAAGTTCCTTAAGGATATCTTGAGTGGCAAGAGAGATTGTAATGAGATTGATTCGGTGGAGCTTGGTGAGTGTTGTAGTTCCTTGATTTATAATGACCTCCCCAAAAAGATGAAAGATTCGGGTAATTTCTCCATACCTTGCAAAATCAAGAGTAAGATGTTTGACAATGTTTTATGTGATTTGGGTGCTAGTGTGAGCATAATGCCCTTCTCAGTCTTCAAGAAGCTAAAGCTTTGAGAGCTTCTTCCTACCAACATGACTTTGTAATTGGGCGATAGGTCTATCAAGTTTCCCAAAGGAAGAGTTGATGATGTACCCCTAAAGATGGGTGGTTTTACAATCCCCGTTGATTTCATTGTGCTTGAAATAGAAGAAGATGACCACATTCCTATTATCTTAGGGAGACCGTTCTTAGCTACTTTGGGAGCTCTGATTGATGTTAAGAGAGGCCGAATTACCTTAAGAGTTGGTAACAAGAAAGAGAGTTTTGAGCTAAAACCAATGCATGAGTATTTATACCTTGTGAAAGAAATCATGAGTGATGATTCCCTTGGTTCTTTTGATAATGTGTATGTGATTGATTCTTCATCTAACAATGTTCATGATATTATTGATGATGTGCTTGTAAATTTTGATTACATGAAAGTTAGTGAAGAAGAGAAGAAGCTTCCAAAGGCTATTAACGAAGAGGAGATCGACATTCCTCATTGGTTTGAGCTCTACCAACGAGAGGAAGAGGAGGATTCCATGGATGTAGATGGTGTGAAACCGTCTACGAAAAGAAACAAAATCAAGAAAAAAGCATGAGCTTCGAAGAAGAAGATAATGAGATTGAAGATGAGAAATGAAAAGGTGGTTATTGATGTGCAAGCTAGTGAAGTTTTGTCAAGCAACAATGAGAGGTTGCATGGAAATGAAGGAGAAGTCGTTCTTTCCGCCACTTTAAAGAAGGTGGTGTTCCTTGACCCTCTGTGATTTGGAGGAAGGGTTGAGCAAAGGACCTTAAGCAAGCGCTTCCCGGGAGGCAACCCGGAGATTTCTAACCTTTTCTTTTGATTTCAACTTTTTCTTAATTTTCTTTCTTTAGTTTCTTTTTTTTTTCTTTCACTTGTTTATACTTTGGATTTATAGGTTGAATTCTTAGAGTTGGATTACATCAAGTTGAACGAGCAATGGAATGGTGTTTCGCGGTTTTTTTTATTTATGTGCTAAATGTTCAATTTTATTGAAATTTCGAGGTAAAAGGGGTAAGAATTGTTAGGAAGGTAAGTTAGGGAATTTGTGCTTATGTTTGAAGAAATTTGAACTTGGTGAGTTCATCGTGGTGCTACCATAGTATGGGGTGTTGAACCCACATTTTTCACATTTAGAAACTGATAGTTATACCGGGGTCATAAATCCCAAATTGATAGTTATCGATGTACGCACGCATGAACGCACCAAGGAGAGGGGCAAAAAGAACAACAGGTGGGGCGGGCGCACCAAGCACCTGAGCAGCCGCGCGCGACACTGGCGCGGGCGCACTGCCATGCCACGCGGCCGCGCACCTCTGTCGTGCCTTTCTTTTTCTTCTTTCTTCCTTCTTTTCCCTCATTTCACTTTCATCTTCATTTTCTCACGAGCATACCCCTTTAACCCTCACCAAAACCGCACCCTCACTCTACACACATTCATCAAATTTTCTCTCAAATTCAACCAAATTTCCATCACAATTCATCAAATCCTTTTGTAATTCTTCCAATTTTAACAAATTCATACTACATTTCACCCATAATATCCACCATTCTCTCTCCTCCATTGTTGAAGCTTAATTGGGGTTTTTCTTGTGAGTGGAAATTGGTGGCTAAGGATTGCTTTATTTTGCTTCTTTTATGGTATAATCATGTACTCATGCTCTTAATTGCCTTATTATACCATATAATTGCATCTTTTATTAATTCATGGGCATGAATAGTAGTAGTATGCATTTTGATGGTTTTGATGTTTGAATTTGGATTTTAGTTGGTTATTTGTGATAAATAATGGTTGTTTATTTCTTACATTGTGTTGTTTGTTGTTTTTGTAGCAAAATTGATCATTATTGTTGAGAATTGTTGTGATCGGATTTTTGGTAGTGGTGTTTCGTTGATAATGTTGAGCGTTGGTTCTTGATTTCTTTGATCATGGTATATGATTTGAAAGAATTTTGTGGCTTGAATTGGTGGTAATTGTGCGTATTTGGGATTGCTCATCTTTGGTAATAAATAGTTGCTTGTCGGTTTTGGTTAAGGAGTTCGATTGAAGTATTCAAGATTGTTGGTTAGAGTTTCTTTGGGTAATTGTGGTGTTTTGAGTTGCTACATTTGACAATCATCATGTCTAAACCCATTAAAAGCCTTTTTAAGAAACGTAAACCCAATGAAGAACCCGCTCCTTCTCCATCAACCTCACAACAATGACAACCTACCCCTATACCTAAAGTTAGAATTACCGACCCAATCCAAAAATCTAGACACTTCAAGCTCAAAGCAAACCATTCCCTCAAGTCTTCCCGTCACTATTTTCAAGCGGATATGATTAAATTGGGGATTAATGAAGACTCGAGGGAGTTGATCAACAACCTTCGCATGGGGTCATTTGTGAGGTGGAGCTTCCGTACATATGTTCAACCAACTTTAGAGTTCTTGGCCACGTTTGATCCTGTGGTGGTCGAGGGTGATACCTACCATGTCCAATTTCAACTCTTCAACATTCAATTCGATCAATCTTTGGAAGATTTTAATGCGGCTCTTGATTTTGATCCAAATTCTGATATTTTGGATCCCGAGCACTTCTTCAACAATGAGTATGATCAGAATTCGTGGTGGGACGATATTTCTGGTTGCGGCGACTTTGTGACCCAGTATGCCAAGATAATTAAGGTATACCGTCCATGTCTCCGAGTGCTCCATTGGCTATTGGGATATTGGGTGTTCCCGAAGCAAGAACTGGGAAAGATGAGCCAATTGGAACTTTGGATTTTATAGGTGGCTACTCGAGTGGAGCACCGGGGTCGCCTAAACTTGGGGTACACTTTTGCGAGATATTGTCAAGGGTTTCAAGGTAGGGAGTCCGGCGAGATCCCTTGTGGGAGCATGGTCACTAAGCTCGTGACCAACCTTGAGCTAGGGCATTATTTGCCATCTTGCACTCTGGTGGGGGATGATGATTCTCTTTACCTCGACATCAAGCAATTAAAGCAAATCCATTTCTTGGCGAAGAATGATGATGACGAGGTATTTGAGTGGCTAAGGGACAGTGAGCATTAGTGCTATCTCCCTAACCCTTCCTTGACTTTACTCCACCGAGATAATGTTGCAAACATTTTGCATGTCCCCATTAGTCATCGCCAGCCCTACTTCGATTATGATGAAGAAATGGGTGAAGAAGAAGAAGAAGAAGAAGAAGAAGAAGAAGAAGAAGAAGAAGAACCGCCACAATAACAACAACAACAACAACAACAACAACAAAAACAACAACAACAACAACAACAACAACAACAACAACATCAAGAGCAAAATCATCAATATGCTAGCTCTGATTTGGATGCTCGTAGTGCTCAAATGAAGGGCATGCAAATCCGGTTAGAGGGCATGTACGATCAAGATTTTGAGTCCCTTTATACCCATATGAAAGGGGTTTCGGAGATGCAACAAGGTATGTTTCTCCAACAACAACACTTATATGATGCGGGTGTTAACCGGCGAGAAATCACTCCCCCGGTTAACTACCCTTACTTTCCACCCCCAATATGGTCCCCTACCATCTTTTAGGGGTAATGGGGTACCTACGTACCCATATTGGCAAGGACCTCCGGGGTCCAACACCGAGACTTGCTCATTTCCCAATGAGCACGGTAACTACGATTACCATGTTCCCGGTGGGAGCGATTATAGGGGTGATCCTAACTACCCCTATGTACACCCTGATCATCCACTACTGCTCGCTTTGCCCGAGCAATTCACTCCCCTTGCCCCTTGGCAACAAGATAACTTTTGGGGGCATTGTGGTTGGCCAACCGGTTACACCGGGGGATGGGATCCTCATGGTCCCCCATCCGGGTTTTCCTATGATGGGGATAACAATGATAGCTCCGGACCGAGTGGTAGTGGTTGCTAGTTCCCCCCATTTTTGTGCTTTGTGCCTCTATCCCTTGTCTTATGTGTTCTTGCTTTGTATTATCGGGATGTTGAGATGTATCTTTGTTTAGCATGGAGGAACTTTTCCTTTTCTTAGGGGTCTTGTCTCGGTGGCCAATTTGTTGTTGAAACTTACCTTGCTTCTCTTAATTCTTTGCATGATAATCTCATTCTTGATCCTACTTTGATGATGTTTGCTCATTTTCGATCTTGTTGTTGTTGTGATGATGATGTGTGTTTGCTCCCTTGAATCCAAACCCCCAAAATCCAAATCCCATGATTCCAAACCCCCTTAAATCCAAAATTTAGTAGTTTAGTATTTTGGTTGCTTAGTTAGTTGTTTAGCTAGTTCTTTATTTCTTATTTTCTTATTTTTGTTTTCTTGTTAGTGTAGCTTTGCTTATTTTTGCTTTTATTTTATTTTCTTTTCTTTTCTTTTGTTTTGAAGTTACTAACTGTAGACACCCATTTGTGTCTCCCCAAAACCAAACCCGGTAATGAGTACCTTTCACGTCGAATCATAATCGAATGAAGTGAAAGTGTGGAAAGTTTAGTGTTGCAGATAGTTTTAATTCTTTTCTCTTCTCTCTGTTTTTGAAAACTTATTTTAAGAAAACAGTGAATCCAGTTTGGTTGGTCCATGATATGGGTCCAATAGTAGTGTAGTTGGATGGGGCTTGACAAGAGCTTTCCAACGATATATTGTAAGCCCAATTCCGATGAATATTGAGGAAGTTATGGCCAATTTACTAAACTGGGCCTAGTTTGAGCCTTATGTGCGGCCCAATGATCTAGAGGAGGGCCTAATATGATTTATCATTCCTAATGCAATTAGGAATGGTTTTAGTCTTCTAGATTCTTCTAGAAGGTTCCTTTCATTCCTAATTCAATTAGCATTGATAAATTGAATTTTGTTGACTTTTCAGAGTTTTAATTAAAATCAAAGAGCATTTTCGAAGAAAAGATACGATCTTATCCTCCAGTACGGCAAACTTATCTGATTTTTGAAAACGCATCAAAAACAGGCCTGGCTCCTGGAACCAGGCCTAGCGCCAGCCATTGGCGCCTGGTACTAGCCATTGGCGCCTGGCGCCAGTTAGCTGGTGCTGGCGCCAGCTTTGTTTTGCGTGCGCCAACCTCGTTTTGCGTGCGCCAAGTGCTCTATTTTGATATTTTATCTTTTTGGTTGATTTTCTCTATAAATAACGTATTAAAAACTCCGTTTTCATTCACCAATTCTCACGAATTCTCATCAACAATCAGTTTACATTCGCAATCATTAATTCTCTAATTCTCTTAATTCATCCATCTCTTCATCTTTCTCTTTCCTTTTCTAAACTTGCTTTTCATACAAAATTCCGCATTCACAAGATCTAGAAACACCTAGCCATATTCGAAGTTGCCTTCGCCCTAGACGTGAAAGAAAGAGGTACGAGGCATCAAAGTAAGTACTTTAATTGATTTAATTGATTTTTATGATGTAGAAATCATGTTTGAATTATTATGATATTCCTAGTATCATGTCCAGGGTAATTTAATATTAAATATGATTGTTACGATGCTTCCTATGTTCTTCCTAATATTTATGATTGTTAGTATCATGTTAGGGCTATATATTTGATTTTTATTGCTTAGTGACATGCTAGGTTTTGTTATTAATCTTGTTACTATCATGCCTAGGATCTTGCTATTATTATTATGCTTTAATATTAACATGAATATGATTGTGATTATAATGATTATAATTTATGATGATTATGAATATTATTATTATTATTATTATTTTGATGATGATTATAATTTTATTGTCATGATTATTATAATTATTATTCATGATATTGATGATTTATTATGTTGCTTGATTTTATTGTTATTGCTTGATCACACCTTTATGCATGCTTAAAGGGAATTTGTACTTGTAATCACGCTTAATAAGATAATTAATAATCTTTTTTAGGTTTAATGTGATTATAATTCAAGTGATCGCCAATAATAGTTTTATTTGTGCATTAATATTCAACCAACATAGATAAACAGGTTTAGGGTTAATCCTATTGATTGCATGTTAATTAGAAAGCGCACATGAATAAGATCAGAATAAAGTAGAGGCCTATTATTAGGGCAGGTTCAATCTCTTTTAGGTTGCATTTGTACCATCACCCCAAACCCTTATTTGATTCTAGACCTTATGGAGTTGACGATCTCTTGGATCGTTAAGGGGTGTAACCTTCACCCTGTGAACAGTTTACAAGTTCCTAAAACTTGTTGGAGACTCTTTTGCTCTATCTTCTTCCCTTTTGGACGCCACCGTACTTTAGTGTATGATCAAAGTGGGGTTCAAGCTAGGGGTTAACGCTACAGTTAAAAGCTGGCGCCAGTTTCTGATTGATGGCGCCAATTTCCCCCAATACCGAGCCAGAAATATGCGTTCTAATTTCGACTGGTTTTTCGTATTTTTTGCTCGATCCTACTTCCTGATTGAATTTTTTCTCATTTTTCTGAAACCCATATGTGTTCTACATATGGACATAACCCTCTGGGAATTCATGCTCCATCTACCCGATTGAACGCTCCGTGCAACAAAGGGTACATCCGAGATTGTTGAATTCACCAAACCATGGAAGCGAGTTTTTTCTAAAACTCGTGGTGTCCCATCCACTCGCGCCAACCCTTCACGGTTAGGCTTCCGCGTGGTGCATCCGGACAATTAACCATGGACCCTCTATTGACTAAACCATATCCCAAACTTTAGAGAACTAGAGCCATGGTTATGTTGCGAACTCATTGCATCATATTGTGCCTACTTGACTAATTGTGCATTATTTATTGTGCATATATTCTATGTTTTTCCTAACCATTTGTTCGAATTGTGTTAAGACTAAATAAACTGATTAATGACTAAAGGACTTTGTTTAATTAATTAATTAATTAATTTGAGCTAATAAATAAACATAAAATCGAGTCATAGTTCCTTTAAGTCAACCCGGATTTTTATTCCCGTATACTGCACAAATGTCAACTTGTTTTGGTCATAGCTGGAGTTATAGAAATAACTACGAGTTTTACAACCTATGGATCTGTAGCCCCGAGTTTTATCTTTAATTTGGCGTTGGTTTCATCTAAATCAGAGTCTCAGATCAAAAGTTATGACTAAAATCCACAGTCTATCCAGTTTAATGCATATATGTGAAGTCTTAACTTAGTCTTTGCTTGAGTCTAGTCACATAGTCTAGCCACATGGTCATAACAAGAGTCTTAACATGTCACCTACACTCCTTATTCTTAGCACACACTTTGAGTACACATCACCATGACCACATCTTAGGTTCATGCATGAGTCGGTTTTTTTTTTTCCGTCATTTGAGTTGGGGGGTACATCCTATTCCTAATTCTTCATATCCCTCCATCTACGTCATTCTTCTTCACATTCTATTCCAATCTTTCTTCACCTCCACCATCCATTGCATGTTGAATAAAGTTTGAGTCAAATAATTAACAATCAATATTCCCAAATTCCTTTTCCACAGTACTTGGTCGAGGAGAGAAGGGCGATTAATTAAGGACAACCTCTTTATTCAAGTCTTACTTTTTGATAAACCGATCCGTCAAAATAAGAAAGCTAAAAAGATAATGGAAAGTCAAGAAGAGGTCAATGAACTTAGGAGTCAATTGACTGACGTGACTGAGGCGTTAAAGGCTTTAACCCTCAAAATTGATGACCCTGTGAAGCAACAACAAATGAACCTCATGCAAGAAAGTTTGAGCAAGCTATCTAGTGACTATAAATTTCAGGGCATGAGTTCACAAGGGGTCTCGCTGGATAAGGAACTTCTTCCGCATAAGTTCAACGCCACTAACATCCCAAAATTCAAGGCAACAGATAACCCTTACTTCCATCTAAGAGCTTTTGAAACTATAATGAGCATTAAGGGTATCGATAAGAAGGTTTTCCCCTCTCTGATCTCTCTATCTCTTGAAACCGTTTTCCAACAATGGTACTTCTCCCTTGACAAGGAGAAAACCTCTACCTGGGAATCGATAGTAAACGCTTTCGTTGATAGGTACAAGTGCAATATCCAAGTTGAAACCGACCATAGACAACTTGAGATGCTAAGACAAAAAGAGAATGAAGGTTTTACTTCTTTCTTTAATAAGTGGAGGGAAACTTCCGCTAAGATGATTGAGGTCCCCACCGAAAAGGAGTCTGTGAGGATGTTTATCAAGAATCTCCAAGAGAAGTATTCGAAGCATTTAAAATATCAACACAATTTGAATACTTTCAAGGCCGTTTATGACATCGGAATTGAAATCGAAAATGACCTCGCAAAGCAAAAAGCTACTAACAATAGTGACCACGGTGGCTGGAAAGGAAAGAAGAACGACAATCCTTCTTCTTCTCACCCACTCTAGTAACAATGTTAGTACCTTTGATCTCAGTGAAGTTTTAGCCATAGATAACCAAGGATCTAAGAAGCAACTAAGGAAAGACTTCACCCCCATTGGGATGAGCTACGATACTGCCTTCGATCGACTCCATGCCAAAGGACTCATTACTCCCATTGGACCTATTCAAGATTCTGCACCTGAAAAAAGATTGCCTAGTTGGAATCCAGACGAACACTGCAAGTACCATCAAGGTAGGGGTCATGCGACTGAGAGCTATTGGAAGCTAAAGGAAGCTATCCAACATTTGATTGATAATAACAAGCTTCCCATGCCTCCAGTCAACAAGAAGAGCGAGTGATGATAAAGGAAACAACACAAGATAAGAGGCGAGCTTCAATGACAAGATTTCGTGACCTCTTTTTTCTATTTCTTTCTTATTTACCCTTTCCCCAATAAGTCTAGCATAGGCACCTTTTTATTCTCCTTAGATTTATTTTGTAGGATCATTATTTATTTTCCTTTAATAAAATGAGCATTTATTTCCTTATATGATCATTTCATTGCATTGCATTAAAAAAAAAAAAAAATCCATGTTGAATTAAGCACAAGGTATACCAATGATTTGAGGCACCCCTTGTAGCCACATCATAACTCCTTTCACCTTTCTATTATACAATCCTTTCTTCATAAACCACTTTGAGCCTCGTCTAACGATAGACCCTTCTTTTTTCAACCAACATCTACCTAACCTTGGGATGGGATGGTGTGCAACTTATGCAATTCTAAAAAAGGGCTTGAGTGATTCAAAAAATTAAAATAGCAAAAATAAGCAAAAGCAAAAAAATAAATAAAAGTGTACAAAAGGGCAAGTCTTCCAATGTCTTTAATATGAAAATATCTTCGATAAGAACACATCTCAGATTGCGTCTCTTATCGAGTGCTTGGTACCGTGCCTGAGAAACATGAATGCCAAGTTAGTGATAGACCGCATGATCGGGATTGCCCACGCTTATAAAAATAAAATAGATAGATGCTAAACCAAAAGATAAAAGAGAGCTAAAAAAAGAGTAGAAACTCAAGCATAAAAATATAAAAATTCAAAAGCGAGGTTGCACACCTTGGGGGCTTATCTAGGGTCTTGAGCCTTTATCCCCTTCTTCTTCAAACCTTTAGCCTAACCACGTTACAACCCTTAAAAAGACCTTTTTGAGGTATACACCCTTGTGTGAGGTTCGGCTAGAGCTACGTTCGGCCTGATTCCTAACGGATACGTAGGCAACCTCGCATCGAGGTGCGGCCGTAATAAACATGCATTCATATTCACATTCACTCACTTACACCATGATCATATCAAGGGATCTTCAATGCTCATCCCTATCTACTTAGAGCTAGACTTTGGGGCTTGATCCTAACATCATTAACTTACCTAGCCTAAAGAGTCACCATCATTTGACTCTTCTTGAAATAATATTTTTCCACCCACTAAGCTCTTGCGGCCTAACTTTAGTGTCATTTTCACACACTACACAGATACATGACCAAATATACTTCCCTTAGGAACCCTTTGTCATGAAATCTTAACATTGAAGCATGCCTTGTCATATTAACATCACTCATAATTGTCATTGCATCACAAAGTATGAAGTGCTTAGCCTCCGTGCCTAAGTTACCCAAATACTTTCATCATGGAGTCAACCATTGAGATAGCCTAGGATAGATTAATCCTTGCACCTTGAGAGATAGTATCAAATGAGATTTGAATAAACTCATTCAACATGCATCTTCAAACTTTCTATTCTTTTTTCACGTCTTTCTTTTTCGGGAGAAAGTCGGTACCCTCCACAAAAATGACGGAAAATTTTTGTTTTTTTGCATTTTCGAGTCGCGCGATCACATTATAATGCACACACGATTCATGTACACATTGAGTCATGTCGTGTCATATCACTTTGATTTGAGTCTAACACATATGTTAAACACTTTGAGTCGAGTCAACCTCGAGTCAATCACAGCGAGTTAAGTTTATACCTTGAGTCGTGTCAAGTCGACGAGTCAAGAAACATTAAGCCTTAGGTCAACCCTAAGATAATTAAAAAGATTGGCAAAGTTCTATAGTCAAAATAAATACATGTGCAGCAGAATAGGGACCCTACTCCAATTCCTGGCGCCAGAAATATCTCAGCAACGACAGAGCTCGAAGCCTCTCAGAAAGGTGATTTCGACCTCATACAGCAATTTCGGGTTCCTTGGTAAGCCAGTTAGCCCCTATAAGCAATTTGACATGATTGAGTCGTCGATTTGATTACAACCGCAAATAAGTGATCGACCTAACGAAAGATCGTCTCACTTAGCTTAAAGCGCCTAAGAATAGGCTCATCACGTAGACACCGACATACTGGTTTTAGCGGAAGCAAAGTTCAGGCGAGCTTTAGAGATAGGCAAACGTTGGTCTTCGGAAATTTTTCTTCAAAATATTATCGCAACAAACGTTCAAGTACCGAAGCTCTATTGTTCAGAGACGCGTGGACATATCATCAAACCTCTTTGCTCCAGAGACGCGTGGGCATATTATTCAAGCTCCTTTGTTCAGAGACGCGTGAACATTTCCATCAAGCTCTTTTGCTCCAGAGACGCGTGGGCATATCATTCAAAAGCTCTTTTGTTCAGAGGCGCGTGGACATATCATCAAAGATCTCCTATTTACAAGCTCTTTCGCTCAGAGACGCCTGGGCATCCTATTATCAAGCTCTTCGTTCAGAGACCCGTGGACACATAATTCAGAAGATCATATCAAAAAGAAGCTCTTTGTTCAGAGACGCGTGAACATATCAAAAAGAAGCTCTTTGTTCAGAGACGCGTGATCATATCAAAAAGAAGCTCTTTGTTCAGAGACGAATGAACATGGAAACAGCAAGGTGGCGTTCCCTAGATTGTGGAGAGTTGTCACAAACAACTGAGGATTGTTTCAAGAGAAGCAATCTTCGATAGTATTCCCTTGGACGTGGAATATTATCAAAGCGGAGGAGGATCATTTCAGGCGATGCAATCTTCTAAATTGGAAGTAGTTACAGGCGTAGCGGTTTTCAAGAGGGATGGCATTCTCTAGCTTGCAGGAGGTCATCAAAACAGCAATCGATTACTTTCAGAGACGTATGCTCGACGGTGCAAGATATGCGTTTCTTAACTCTTTTATCTGTTTAACTAACACTAGTTTGTAGGTATCGGCGTTACAAGAGTGATTTAGGATCGCAGAACGTTCTGAATCATTCTCCGTCCTTATCGATACTTTGACTTTTGTTTTCGAAACTTACGTTTCTCCAAACTCAGTCAAAGTGGGGGCTTCTGTAGGCACCCATTTGTGTCTCCCCAAAACCAAACCCAGTAATGAGTACCTTTCACGTCGAATCATAATCGAATGAAGTGAAAGTGTGGAAAGTTTAGTGTTGCGGATAGTTTTAATTCTTTTCTCTTCTCTCTGTTTTTGAAAACTTATTTTAAGAAAACAGCCAATCCAGTTTGGTTGGTCCATGATATGGGTCCAATATTAGTGTAGTTTGATGGGGCTTGACAAGAGCTTTCGACCGATATATTATAAGCCCAATTCCGATGAATATTGAGGAAGTTATGGCCAAATTACTAAACTGGGCCCGGTTTGAGCCTTATGTGCGGCCCAATGATCTAGAGGAGGGCCTAATATGATTTATCATTCCTAATGCAATTAGGAATAGTTTTAGTCTTCTAGATTCTTCTAGAAGGTTCCTTTCATTCCTAATTCAATTAGCATTGATAAATTGACTTTTGTTGACTTTTCAGAGTTTTAATTAAAATCAAAAAGCATTTTCGAGGAAAAGATACGATTTTATCCTCCAGTACGACAAACTTATCTGATTTTCAAAAACGCATCAAAAACAGGCTTGGCGCCTGACTCTAGGCATTGGCGCCTAGAACCAGGCCTAGCGCCTTGCGCCAGCCATTGGCGCTTGGTACTAGCCATTAGCGCCTGGCGCCAGTTAGCTGGTGCTGGCGCCAACTTTGTTTTGCGTGCGCCAACCTCGTTTTGCGTGCGTCAAGTGCTCTGTTTTGATATTTTATCTTTTTGGTTGATTTTCTCTATAAATAACGTATTAAAAACTCCGTTTTCATTCACCAATTCTCACGAATTCTCATCAACAATCAGTTTTCATTCGCAATCATTAATTCTGTAATTCTCTTAATTCATCCATCTCTTCATCTTTCTCTTTCCTTTTCTAAACTTGCTTTTCATACAAAATTCCGCATTCACAAGATCTAGAAACACCTAGCCATATTAGAAGTTGCCTTCGCCCTAGACGTGAAAGAAAGAGGTACGAGGCATCAAAGTAAGTACTTTAATTGATTTAATTGATTTTTATGATGTAGAAATCATGTTTGAATTATTATGATATTCCTAGTATCATGTCTAGGGTAATTTAATATTAAATATGATTGTTACGATGCTTCCTATGTTCTTCCTAATATTTATGATTGTTAGTATCATGTTAGGGCTATATATTTGATTTTTATTGCTTAGTGACATGCTAGGTTTTGTTATTAATCTTGTTAGTATCATGCCTAGGATCTTGCTATTATTATTATGCTTTAATATTAACAAGAATATGATTGTGATTATAATGATTATAATTTATGATGATTATGAATATTATTATTATTATTATTTTGATGATGATTATAATTTTATTGTCATGATTATTATAATTATTATTCATGATATTGATGATTTATTATGTTGCTTGATTTTATTGTTATTGCTTGATCACGCCTTTATGCATGCTTAAAGGGAATTTGTACTTGTAATCACGCTTAATAAGATAATTAATAATCTTGTTTAGGGTAAATGTGATTATAAGTCAAGTGATCGCCAATAATAGTTTTATTTGTGCATTAATATTCAACCAACATAGATAAACAGGTTTAGGGTTAATCCTATTGATTGCATGTTAATTAGAAAGCGCACATGAATAAGATCAGAATAAAGTAGAGGCCATTTATTAGGGCAGGTTCACTCTCTTTTAGGTTGGATTTGTACCATCATCCCCGAACCTTTATTTGGTTCTAGACCTTATGGAGTTTACGATCTCTTGGATCGTTAAGGGGTGTAACCTTCACCCTATGAACGGTTTACAAGTTCCTAAAACTTGTTGGCGACTCTTTTGCTTTATCTTCTTCCCTTTTGGACGCCACCGTACTTTAGTGTATGATCACAGTGGGGTTCAAGCTAGGGGTTAACTCTTGAAATTATTCCCCACACTAACTGTTTTCTTTGTCTATAGTTTTCTTTTCCATTTTTGTTCTCACATGGCTTTGATGATGATGCTTTGATTTTTGGAGCTTCATGAGATGGTTGATTCTTCACCTTACTTTTTAGCATTGCTTGGAAGCCGGTGAGACCTTTCTTATTTCCCTTTATTCTCTTTTATTTTCTTGGATGCATAGTTTAGGATTAGCTTTAGGAAAAGTGGAATGACGATGTTGTCATTTGATCACTTGTTTGTCGATTGGGAATTACATCTTCTATTTGCATATTCGTTCCATTCTTTACTTTCCTTCTTTTCCTTTAACTATATGTTTTTCCTTTTCTCTTTTCTTTTCTTTTATTTTTCTTTCATTTTGTTTTTGGATTTTGGTATGTTTTGAGGCTTTATTTGTCATCTTTTTTTTTTTCTTTTTCAATTGGACTATATACAACCGATTTTTGCTTTTGAATGAATATATTCCTAAATGGTATGGGTATGCACAGTTTAGGAATATGCTTGTTTGACTATAGGATAGGTGTATGCTAAGGTAGCATGTTCTAGAACTAGAAGGATCATAAAACCGGATTCTACTTGTTCGCGGCATGTTGGTAGTTGCAACCTATGGTCGATTTGAAACCTATAATGAGTTTTAGCTACATCCATGCGAGGTTCTTCATTTTTCAAGCCTTCTACATAACTTGCATGAGAGGCGTGGATCCTTGACTATTGCGGACCTAATCTTGAATCTTGACTCATAATTCTCAAACACGAGACCGAACCATCTAGAGAGGACAAAGGCATCTTTTCGGGGTGGTAATTTTTCTTTTTCTAGGTTTAATCTTCTTAATTTTTAGTTCATTGGGTTTACATTTGCCCTCTTACTAACCATTTGAGCCTTTTTTTACCTTCTATCCAAGCCACATCTTTAGAATTTTGAGCCTTTTGTTTCTTTTTGTTCCATTTTTGGTTTTTGTGAAGCAAATGGTCTTGTTTTTGGAGTTTGTGGTTTATAAGGTTGGGTTTTGGTTCTATTTGTAAGCAAGCTTGTAATTTGTGTATATTTTGTGAATAATGGCAAATGTATGATAGAAAAAGCCTTCCAAAGATAAAAGAGGCGAGGACAATTGCTTTGAATTTTTGCATAAAAAAAATAAAAATTAAAAAAAGAATAGAAAACATAAAAAGTTGAAAATGAGAAAAAATCAAAAAAAAATATTTTGATGTGATTCTTTTCCCTTTTCAAGCATTGAGGACAATGCTTCCTTTAAGCTTGGGGGAGAAGCGTTTACGCTTTTTGTAAATATGATTGTGATTATGGCTTTGAATAAGCTTGGGGGAGTTAGTTTGTTTTTGTTTGGGGACTACTTGATTGTGATTCCAAGAAAGGGCCCGTTCTTTGCTTCATTATTAGGAATACCACCAAATTTTAAAATTTTAGCCTACCCATAACCCTTTTTGCCCTTACGTTACAACCATGGGAAAGACCTTTCGACCTAGAGGTTGAGTCAAATTTCGAGGGAGGGCATTATGAGTTAAAGCCTAAAGAAAGGGGATGCATAGTCAAGACGTCGTGTAGCCCAAAAGTATTTCTTTTCCGGCTCCTTCGAGGAGCTATTGAGATGCTCATTAGAGGGAGATTTGAGACTATATGGAGAACGCGGTAAGATTGAACGGGATGAAGGTGAATTGTGATAACTAGTTCTCTATGCTTAGCATACTCTATGTTTCAATCAACCTCGGATATCTTGAAACGTGCATACCTCTATTGCTTAAGAAAGATGTTTATTCATTTGAAATGTGTTCATTTTGTAAAGTCCAATTCGTAAAGGTTTCGATTTTGTTTTTCTTTCTTTCTTTTTATTTCCTTTTTCTGATTTGCCTCATGTGTATTGGTGGAGAGTTATAGGTTAAGATCTTAGGAAACCATTATGAGACCTCACTCGTCCTCATAGGCGACTTTGGGGTTTAAAGGGCTTGTTGTAACTAAAAACAACCGTGATTCCTACGAAAGTGAGTCTTAGTGTATATTCTTGTCTTATGTCTTTCTTTTTCTTTTTGAATAAGTCTTTCATCCTTATTCTTTCTTGCTTTGTTTTACTCGAGGACGAGCAAAAGTTTAGCTTGGGGGAATTTGATGAGTGTCATTTATGGCACTCATTTGGTACTTTTTAGGATGAATTTCATGCTATTCTTTAGCTCTTTTACTTATTTTTTCCTTGATTTTACTCTTTATTTCTTTTAGTTTGCATTTTCATAGTTAGATTTCTTTCTTTATGCATTTTTTTTGTTTATTTTGTTATTTTCTCTTTTATTTGCTTGTATTCCTTTATTTTTCAGGTTAAGACCGTTTTCCAAGTTTCCCGAGCCTTTTCCCGAGTTTGGCATTGATTAGGATGCCTAGTGGTATCCATTTGAAGCTCAACCATGGAGAAGTGCAAGTTCCTAAAGACATTGAGCTGTGCATTCAAGCCGTGGGGGCATGATTTCTTCTCTTGAACCTGCAAACATGGAGTTTAGAAACTGCAAGGTTCTGTTTTATCAAGAGCATTAAGTGGATCGCACGAGGAGCATTGGAATGATAGGGAAGAGGGCTCCCCTGCTCCCAGGCGCGGTCGCGCGGCCTGGTGGCGCGGGCGCGCCTGTCCTGGTCCCTGTTCCGTACCCAGTTTTGCGCGGTCGCACTCCCCTTATGGTCGGCCGCGCCTGTATGGGTTTATTTGGGGACGATCTAACTAACTTATCTTAGTTAGTTTTACTATATATAGATTTTCTTTCTATTCTTAGAGAGAGGATTTTTGGGAGGAATTATTCCAGAATTAGAATAGAAATTAGGCTTGAATTTTAGAGAGAGAAACTGTAGATTGTACAGAGAGAATTTCTTGATTGTTGATTGATGATTGAAGATTGTTGAATTCTAGCATTTCCTCCATTGAATTGAAGCAAGTTTGTAAGGATTTCTTTTACTTTAATGCAATTTTCAGCTTATCATTTCAATTGTTTTGTTGATTGTTCAAGTTTGAATTGAATTTGTGATTGAATTAGTTCTATTGATATGATGATGATGAAATTGTTGATTAGCTTAGTTTTAACCTTAATTTCAATGGATTGTGAGTAGTTGTCTTGCTAGGGGAATGGTGAAGCACGTATGAGTGATGGATTGATGCTAATTGGGGGAAATTGATAGAGTTGATGTTGTGATTAAATTGGTTGATTGATTAAGTGCATGTGTGTGATTAATTGAAGAGTAGCTAACTTTGATTTGTTGCACTAGAATTCATTGTAGGCTTGCATTGATACGGAAAATTGATATGTGGCTTGGTTTTGTCGATTGAGTAGGTTTGCAAGGCTCCTAGTTAGAGTCTCTCGTAGTTGGCGCTAGCTTGACCTATAGGAGATTAGCCTACCTTACTCTCTTGATTGCTTCGTTGATTTTCCCTCGTAACACTTGACTTAGTCATCTCCAATCTTAATTAGCTATGTCCATTCCGAGTCTATGCGGATCCTAATCCTAGTGTTTTATTATATTGATTTCTATTGCTTGTTTGTTTTGCTTAGTTTCTTAGATTACACACACACACCTACCCCCTTGACTTCGAGATAGCTTGACTTAGACAATAGTAGTTAGCTCCCATCCCCTTGGGTTCGATCCTTGACTTGCCGTTATACTTGAATGAAGGTGTGTCGTGAGTTTACAAATTTTGTTTAGACATAGGAAAGTTAGTCCTATGACCTAGCTTCCACCGAGGGTCAAAAATGGCGCCGTTGCAGGGGAATGGCATAGATGATTGCTATTGTTGTTGAGTCTATTTCCCCTTAATCTCAAAAATACAAAAAGATTTTTCTGTTTAGGCTACACTTGTAGCCGTTCTATTGATATTTTCTTTGAGTTTTTGTATGCGTAGGATAAGAGGAAGGACTTTAGTGCCTTTTGATCTGGAAATTGAGAGAACAATAACAAGAATAAGGGTTGCTAATCGTTCTTTGAGTCCAAGATCTCCAAGAGAAAAAGTTTACCAAGGAAGAGAGGAAGAGAATCAAGTAAGCATGGGAGATAATCCAAGAGTTGCTTTGAAGGAATTGGGAACTCCCGGTGCATATTGGTTTGAAAAAGGGATTGCTTTGCCAACAACACCGGCAAATGATTCTGAGATAAGACTAGCCATGATCACTTTGATTGAAAGAAGACAATTTAGTGGGGCTAAGATTGAGAGTCCGCTAAACCATCTCAAAGAGTTTGAGAAGTATTGCAACACTATCAAAGTGAATGGAGTTTCTCAAGAGTTCATTCGACTCAAGTTGTTCCCCTTCTATCTCATAGGTCGAGCTTTGGAATGGTTATATAAGGAGGTCAAACCAAATTCTCTTAGAACATGGGATAAAGTCACCAAGGAATTCTTGTCTAGGTTCTATCCCCGAAAGAAAACGGCGGAGGCAAGAGCTTTGATTCAAAGTTTCAAGCAAAAGCCTAGTGGGAGCTTGTATGAAGCATGGTAAAGGTTTAAGGAGTACCAAAGAGAATGTCCCTATCATGGCATCCCAACATATCAAATCATTCATATTTTCTATGGAGGGTTGAGTCCTCAAGGCAAATCGTGTCTTGATGCGGGAGCCGGAGGTCCAATCATGAACAAAACCGAAGAAGAGGTTGTGGACATTATGGAATATGTGGTGCGACATTACACGGATTGGCAAGAAGGAGAAAGAGAGTCTTCAAGCAAGAATGGATCGACGGGTTACTCGGTTGACCACCTTAATGCTATCAACAATCTATGTTCACAAATTGCAAGTTTGGAGAAGGAGATGACAACAATCAAGGCCAAGCTTGAAAGTGCAACTTGCAATGCACAAGGTCATCCCTCCCACATTAAAGGGAGAGGTACATCTTCTAACTCTACTCCTCTTTATACTTCTAACAATATGCCCAATGGATGTTTGTTTTGTGATAATTGTGGGTCTTATGACCATGATGATTCTACTTGTTCAATTGGGTTTGAAAATCTTGATGATGGTGAGAATAATGAATGTGAACATGTGAATTTTGTCTCAAACAATAACAATGTTCAAAGGTTTGATGGAGTAAGAAACTTTGGAAATAGAAATTCTCACCAACAAGGTGGATTTTATAAATATAACAATGGTAATTATAGGAACAAAGGAAATCAAAATTTCCGAAGCAACTATAATAACCAAGGTTATGGGAATCAAAACCAAGGCCAAGGGTATGGAAATCAAAGCCAATCTCAAGGCTTTAGTGGCCAAAACCAAAATTTTGGCAACAATCAAAATCGAGGCAATTGGAACAATCAAAATAGGGGAAATTTTCAAAACAATCAAAGGGGACCCCCACCCGGATTTGGTCCAAATTCTCAAGGTGTTGGTGAAAATTCATATTCTCAATCGTCCTAGTCCAATTTGGAGGAGATAATTGAAAATTAAACAAAAATCTTGAACACTTGTATGGCAGTGAGTGAAAAGAAATTCAATGAGATCATGACACATAACAAAATGCTTCAGACACAAATTACCCAACTAGAAAACACTTTGAAATATTGTGCTATTCCTTCTTCATTGCCTTCTCAAGGAGTTGATCCCAAGAAACCGGTTTATTCCATCACCACAAGGAGTGGAAGAGCTCTTGAGGAGAAAGTTTCTTCGGGATTCTGAGGAGGACAAGAAGAAAAGTGTTTTAAGTGAGCAAGAAGAGGAAGATGTGTCAAGAGATTTGAACAAAAAAAAAAGAGCCATGAGAAAAAGTTGAGTGATGAGAGAAATAAAGAGGAAGTGAGAAAACCCGACCTTCCATTTCCCCAAAAGTTTATGAGGAACAAACTAGCTGAACAATTTGGGAGATTTCTTGAAATGTTGAAGGAGGTCCATCTTTCTATCCCTCTTACCGAAGCTATGACCCAAATGACTAGATATTCCAAGTTCCTTAAGGATATCTTGAGTGGCAAGAGAGATTGTAATGAGATTGATTCGGTGGAGCTTGGTGAGTGTTGTAGTTCCTTGATTCACAATGACCTCCCCAAGAAGATGAAAGATCCGGGTAATTTCTCCATACCTTGCAAAATCAAGAGTAAGATGTTTGAGAATGTTTTATGTGATTTGGGTGCTAGTGTGAGCATAATGCCCTTCTCGGTCTTCAAGAAACTAAAGCTTGGAGAGCTTCCTCCTACCAACATGACTTTGTAATTGGGCGATAGGTCTATCAAGTTTCCCAAAGGAAGAGTTGATGATGTACCCCTAAAGATGGGTGGTTTTACAATCCCCGTTGATTTCATTGTGCTTGAAATAGAAGAAGATGACCACATTCCTATTATCTTAGGGAGACCGTTCTTAGCTACTTTGGGAGCTTTGATTGATGTTAAGAGAGGCCGAATTACCTTGAGAGTTGGTAACAAGAAAGAGAGTTTTGAGCTAAAACCAATGCATGAGTGTAGACACCTAAAAATGTCTCCCCAAAACCAAGTCCGATGATAAATAACCTTTCACCGCCACTGTTGGTCGGGTTTAGTATTTAATCCCGAGAGTGCTTAAAAAATCGTATTTTATTAAATTCATATTTTTTGAAAGGTCCATGGATCAGTCTTGGTGTTTGGTAAAAGCATAGTTTTAATTTAAGCCCAAACCTTTTTTTATTTTATTATTATTTTTGGCCCAAATATTTTATTTAATTTTATTTATTATTTATTATTTTAGCCCGAATATTAAAAGTCAGAAAAAAAGCCCGTAATTATCAATCGGCACTCAAAAAGCCGAAAGAAATTAGGGTTAAAAATGAATTTAGACGAAAAAGTGGACTGGAGTTGACCGTGTCACGGTCAGGCTTGACCGTGTCACGGGAACTCTTCCCGTCTGACGGTGGGACTTCCCGTGACACGGGAGGTCTACCGTGACACGGGGAGTTCCGTGTCCTTTCCGCGTAAACCCTTAACGCGTTTTCCGTTCCGTTTTCTGAAAATCTCCCGCGACACTCCAAAGACTGACCGTGTCACGGGAACTTGTACCGTCTGACGGTACTGTCTAACCGTGTCACGGTACAGTCTGACCGTGTCACGGGATGTTTTTTAGGGTTTTTTTTATCATTTTAGGGTTCCGTGTGCTCCCTCAGCCCATTTCCCTATAAATACCCCCTCATTTCTGATGAACGGGGCAACGAGAATTCTATTATTCTTATTTTCTCTCTTCTATGCTCTTAACCTAAACACTAGCCTACCCTTTTCACTTCAAAATTCCCTCTTCAAGCACTCAAAGGAGTCCATATTTTACTCGAGGTTCTGTCCTTAAACCAAGGCGTGAAAGGTAGAATCGTTTGAGGGTTTGGCCCCAAAATTAACCTTGTTTTTTATTTAATTTAATTGTTGTTTTATTATTTCCTTGAAGTTACTAACTCGTTTTATTATTTTGTAGTTGCAAGCAAACAGATTCAAAGTAAGAGTTATGCTCTTTTTATTATTATTTTTCTAACAATTTTTCTGTTGTTAGAATTATGATTAAATTGGTTCTTTTTATGTTCATATTGATTCTATTATTTATTTTGATCACCATATTGCATGTTAAAGGGAATATGTAATTGAAAATCACGCCTAATAAGATAATTTGGACAACCGGTTTAGGTTCCTTTTTAATCTTGTTGTTTAATCAAGTGATCACAAATATTTAGAATTATGTGTGCATTAATTTTGAACCAATTTAGTTAAATAATGGTTTGGAGCAAATTGAATATTTTGTTTGTATGCCTTTGAGATTGCAGGAATACTTTTCATTATAAGAATCGAGTAGAGGCCAATACGGGCGAATGTGACTCCATGACTCACTTCGTACCATCATCCCCGATCCTCCTTTCGTGGTTCCGAACCATATGGAGTTAGTAATCTCATGGATTATGAATGGGGTGTAACCTTCACGGGTCAATTGTTGTTGCCTATCGTTGTCCCTTATCGTGGATGCCTTTTTATGATCCGTGGACGGTTTACAAGTTCCTTAAAAACTTGTTGGCGGCTCCCTACTTTATTTGTCCCTAATCGTTGTCCCTAATTGTAATGTCAATTCCCACTTCCTATGAGTGCCAAGCATATTCACAACATGCTTTTAACGTAGGCGCACTTCGAAC
Source organism: Chenopodium album (assembly GCF_948465745.1). NCBI lineage: Eukaryota > Viridiplantae > Streptophyta > Magnoliopsida > Caryophyllales > Amaranthaceae > Chenopodium > Chenopodium album. The sequence goes on from NC_137835.1 coordinate 66,725,294, forward strand.
GACGCCTACAATTTGGCGACTCCACTGGGGAGGATTCTTAATTATTTATCGATTTGAGTGATCGGTATTTAATTAAGATGAGTGGATGAGACTTGAAAGATTCTTAAAAAAATATTCCTGTGATTAATTTGGCATTTTTGCATCTGCATAGACGTTTTAACGTCGCTTTCAGGTCTGTCCCGTAGGAAAAATTGGATAACTCGGTTGCGCGCAAAAGCAAACAGGGCACCAGTCAGATTTTCTGACTGCCGTGTCACGGCAGAGTCTGTCGTGTCACGGTACAGTGTACCGTCTGACGGTAGACTGTACCGTGACACGGGAATTTCTGCCGTGTCACGGCAGTCCTAAAAACTGTCCGGTGACCTATTTTCTTTTCCCACAGTCGACTTCCTTCGATTTTTCTGAAAAAACGTATGTGTTCTACATGCGTCTTAGCCCCGGGGGATTTAAGCTCTATCAACCCAAAAACGCTCATGGCAATAAGGGTTCATCCGAGTTATTAAATCCACCCAAACCATGGAGTCGAGTTCGATTTCATCACGAACTCGCGGAGCCGCCCGTTGGCATACACCCTCAAGGGAGGCTGCCTTGCTAACGCGTCCAAACTCTTAACCATGGTACCCTTTTGACACCCAACGCTTGACCAATAGTTGAACATAGACCTTGACTTTAGGTTGCGAACTTTTTTTACACCATCGTGCCTACATGCTATGTGTTTGTTCGGTGCTAACCCTAATGTGTTTGCTTTTTTGACCCATGACCGAGGTTTTTTTTTCTCACATAGTAATTAGTACGGACTTAAAATCGATTAAAATAAAAAAAAAGTCACAAAACTGACCTGGAACTGTGCACCGTGTCACGGCATTTTCTGCCGTGTCACGGTGAACAGTGTCGTGACACGGTAAAAACTACCGTCTGACGGTTAGTCTTAACCGTGTCACGCCAGTCTGCACCGTGACACGGTGCCCAGGAAAGTGTCCCGTCAGTCTTTTTTCTCGATTTTTGTGTTCAGTATTGAGTCGTGTCTAGCTATACGGTCAAAACACACGTCTATAACCTCACTTAAACACTCACATGTCGTGTTTACACACTTTTTGCTTCAAGTCGTGCACCACTTTTTTGACCGTATTTTAGGGAAAGTCTTGTTTTTATGTCTCTTTTTTAAAGTCGGATGGTATCCTCCCTTTAAAAAAATAAACAAGCAACGTTTCAAAATTATTATTTTTTTTTTTTTAAAAAAAAAAACCAAAAAAAAAAAAAAAAAAAAAAAAAAAAAAAAAAAAAAAAATTTGACCGTGACACGGGAACTTATCCCGTCTGACGGGAGAAGTGTCCCGTGCCACGTCACCCCTTTTCAAAAAAAAAAAAAAAAAAAAAAAAAAAGGAATTTTGACCGTGTCACGGGAACTTATCCCGTCTGACGGGAAAAGTGTCCCGTGCCACGTCACCCCTTTTCAAAAAAAAAAAAAAAAAAAAAAAAAAAATTTGACTGTGACACGGGAACATATCCCGTCTGACGGGAGAAGTGTCCCGTGCCACGTCACCCCTTTTCAAAAAAAAAAAAAAAAAAAAAAAGAGCGTCAGTTTAGCCTTCCGTATTAATTTGGTCCTCGCGTTAGTCATTTTGGTTATTGTTCACATGTCTAGCCATACGATCATACCACGAGTCTTATAACATCACTTGATCACTCACGAGTCAAGTATAGTCCACACACTTTTTTTTATTTTCCGACTCGAGTCGTGCACCAGGTCGTTTATGATCGTATATTAGGTTCATGCACCCTTTTTTCGTCATAATAAAAAAAAATGAGTGGAGTTTTCTCACCTGTTTTCAAATGTCTATTTTTTCCTTCCTTTTCTATCTTGAGCAATGAGTCAAACAATTAAGTGAATTGTTTTATTTCACAGTACTTGTTCAAGGAACAGAGATAGATCAATACGGTTCGAGCCATTACCCCAGCAATCTCTCAGATCTAATAGGCGTTCAAAGAGAACTTTGTCATCTCCGTTACTCATCACCTTTCAATGGCCACTAAAGAAGACATTGAGAACATCAACAAATCCATTGAGGCACTGTCTTCCATGATGCAAACCCTTACCACTAGGGTCACTACCATGGAACAAAACAAGGTCACTGTTTCCACCCTGACAAACTGAAGGAACAAATGAGTAAGATTTCTGAGGATTTCACTTATGTGGAACGGCCTCCCACTCCTTTGAATGTGAAGGATAGACTCCCCGAAAAGTTCTCCACCGCTGATATTCCAAAGTTCAAGCCTACTGACAATCCAATATTCCATTTGAAGGCGTTCTCTGCAACCATGGCTCTTAAGGGATTGGACGTAACACTCTTCCCTACGGTGTTCCCTCTCTCCTTAGAACATGCTTGCCAACAATGGTTCTATTCCCTAGATGCCAAGCGTACTGCGACTTGGCAAGATGTCACCGACAGTTTCATGAATCGTTACAAGTGTAACATTCAAAATAAAACTTCTGAACGTGAACTCTCCATTCTCAAACAGAAAGAGAATGAAGGCTTCACCGCTTACCTGAACAGGTGGAGGGAAACAGCTTCACTCTTGGTAGATCCTCCCAAAGAAAGAGAGATGGTTCGCCTCTTTATTCAAAATCTGACTCATAAATATAGGGAACATCTCAAATTTTTTCCATTGAACACTTTCGAAGCTGTATACGACATCGGCATCAATATCGAGGATGAGCTAATAAAGACTGCTGGTAGTAACAATAATAACACTTGGAAAAACAAGAAGAACGACCATCCTTCTTCTTCGTCTTCTAAGCACGAAAATACTACCAACAATATAAGCCAAGTTGATATCAATGAAGTGTTAGCCCTTGATACTCCATTGCCCAAGAAGAAAAGAACTTACACTCATGACTTATGATGCGGCCTTTGATCGCCTTTACGGTCAAGGCTTGATCACGCCTATTGGACCATTTCCAGAGCCAAAACCTGAAGAAAGGAGCGCCAAATGAAATCCCAATGCCCATTGCAAGTACCATTAAGGAAGGGGCCACACTACGGAGCAATGTTGGAATTTGAAGGACGCCATTCAAGACTTGATGGATGCAAACAAACTTCCTGTCCCTCCAGGCGGCAAGAAGTAATAAATACAAGGCACGCAGATCCTTTGTGCAAGATTTCATGATTTCTTTCTTTATCATTCTTCTCCATTCCCCCATTCATGTCTAGCATAGGTTTTCCACTTTGAATTTTTTTTTTTTTATATGTTTCATGTGTTTCGTTCACCTTTTCCTTTAATAAAATGAGCAATTTTCCTTTACATCTCGATCATAGAATTTTTCATTCATTCATTCATTCTCAAAAAAAAAAAAAAAAAAAAAAAAAAAAAAAAAAAAAAAATCAATTACCGAACTAAACCCAAGGTACACCAATGACTTGAGGCACCTTTGCAACCATGTCATTCCCTGTTAACCGTTCAATCACATTCCATTTCTTCAACAACCATTTTGAGCCTCGTCTAACGTTTGGCCTTCATTTCTTCAACCCACATTCACTTAACCCTGAGATTGGAAGATGTGTAATTGTATAACAGCAAGTAAAAAAAAAGCAGCAAAGCAACAATAAAACAATGTCTAAAGGCAAGTGTTCCAATGTCTTTGATATGAACACGTCTCAAATTGCGTCTCTCATCGAGTGCTTGGTACCGTGCCTGAGAAACATGAATGCTAAGTGAGTGATGGACCGCATGATCTGAGATTGTCTACATTGATTCAAAAAAAAAAAAAGAAAGAGAAAGAAAAAAAGAAATTCAAAACAAAAAAAAAAAAAAAAAAATGTTGAAAATAAACTTGCAAAATTCAAAATTTTCAAATTCACAATTACACATCTTGGGGACTTCTCTCGGGTCTTGAGCCTTTTACCTCTTTCTTCCTTAAACCATCAACTTAACCACATTACAACCCTTGAAAGACCTCTTTGAGGTGTACATACACTTGTGCAAAGTCCGGATAGAGCTACGTTCGGCCTGATTCCTAACGGATACGTAGGCAACCTCACATTGAGGTGCGGCCACATTCATATTCATATCCATGCATGATCGAGTCAAAGAATATCCAATGCTTATCCCTACCCGTTTAGAGCTAGACTTGGGGGCTTGAACCCAAATCACATTAGCTTACCCAGCCTGAAGAGTCATCATCTTTAACTCTTCTCACATCTCTTTCCATCGCTATAACCCTTGCAGCCAGCCTTAGTATCACATTCACACACTTCACTCACACATCCATATCCATATCAATCATCCTTCCCTTTAAGAGTCCTTTATCATGAAATCTTGTTTCAACACTGTGCATGCTTCATCATATTTAAAGACAACATTCAGTAGAAGAAACATTGCATACTTGCTTAGCTTCCTGACCTAAGCAATGTTCATTGTTTCGCATAATGTGCTAAGAAACATTTATATATCAATGATTTTTAATCATAGAAAGCGTATCGTGCTTAGCTCCTTGACCTAAGCAACGTTCATTATGCAATAATCCCTATACGTTCTTAGCTTCCAGACCTAAGTAACGTTCAAAATCGCTTCTTTACACCATATATGATGCTTAGCTCCATGACTTAAGTTCATTCATCTATCGTGTTATACGTGCTTAGCTTCCAGACCTAAGTGACGTTCAAAATCGCTTCTTTACACCATATATGATGCTTAGCTCCATGACTTAAGTTCATTCATCTATCGTGTCACATGATGTAATTGTCCTTAGCCTCCTGGCCTAAGAACATGCATCATGCATACATTATTTTCAAGACAAACAATTCAATCCATACGACTCATTTCGTCTTGAGCATATCGTGCTTAGCTCCTTGACCTAAGCAACGTTCATTATGCAATAATCACTATACGTGCTTAGCTTCCAGACCTAAGTGACGTTCAAAATCGCTTCTTTACACCATATATGATGCTTAGCTCCATGACTTAAGTTCATTCATCTATCGTGTCACATGATGTAATTGTCCTTAGCCTCCTGGCCTAAGAACATGCATCATGCATACATTATTTTCAGGACAAGCAATTCACTCCATATGACTTATTTCGTCTTGCTCAAGGAGGAAGTTCAAAACTTCTCTCCCTTTTCATTATTTTATTTTGGGGAAGTTCAAAAAACTTTTTCCAAGTTTTCATCGAAGGAAGTTCGAAAATAAAAGTTCAGTTTTCAAGTCTTTCTTTTTCGGGAGAAAGTCGGTACCCTCCACTCATGACAAAAATTGACGGAAAATTTTTGCTTTTGCATCTTCGTTTGCTTGTGTCTGCACACACACACACTCACAAGTCATACACATGTCATGTCACATCAAGTCAAACTTGGTCAAGTTAGTGGTCAAGTCAATCACAAGTATATACGAGTCCATTGGCAAATTTATTTTTGCAGGTCTTATCTACAGCCCACGTCCGGGGACAAACAGACCATTTACAGCCCACGTCCGGGGACAAGCGGACCATCTTCAGCCCACGTCCGGGGACAAGCGGACCATCTACAAGCGGACCATCTCCCCAAAACCAAGTCCGATGATAAATAACCTTTCACCGCCACTGTTGGTCGGGTTTAGTATTTAATCCCGAGAGTGCTTAAAAAATCGTATTTTATTAAATTCATATTTTTGAAAGGTCCATGGATCAGTCTTGGTGTTTGGTAAAAGCATAGTTTTAATTTAAGCCCAAACCTTTTTTTATTTTATTATTATTTTTGGCCCAAATATTTTATTTAATTTTATTTATTATTTATTATTTTAGCCCGAATATTAAAAGTCAGAAAAAAAGCCCGTAATTATCAATCGGCACTCAAAAAGCCGAAAGAAATTAGGGTTAAAAATGAATTTAGACGAAAAAGTGGACTGGAGTTGACCGTGTCACGGTCAGGCTTGACCGTGTCACGGGAACTCTTCCCGTCTGACGGTGGGACTTCCCGTGACACGGGAGGTCTACCGTGACACGGGGAGTTCCGTGTCCTTTCCGCGTAAACCCTTAACGCGTTTTCCGTTCCGTTTTCTGAAAATCTCCCGCGACACTCCAAAGACTGACCGTGTCACGGGAACTTGTACCGTCTGACGGTACTGTCTAACCGTGTCACGGTACAGTCTGACCGTGTCACGGGATTTTTTTTAGGGTTTTTTTTATCATTTTAGGGTTCCGTGTGCTCCCTCAGCCCATTTCCCTATAAATACCCCCTCATTTCTGATGAACGGGGCAACGAGAATTCTATTATTCTTATTTTCTCTCTTCTATGCTCTTAACCTAAACACTAGCCTACCCTTTTCACTTCAAAATTCCCTCTTCAAGCACTCAAAGGAGTCCATATTTTACTCGAGGTTCTGTCCTTAAACCAAGGCGTGAAAGGTAGAATCGTTTGAGGGTTTGGCCCCAAAATTAACCTTGTTTTTTATTTAATTTAATTGTTGTTTTATTATTTCCTTGAAGTTACTAACTCGTTTTATTATTTTGTAGTTGCAAGCAAACAGATTCAAAGTAAGAGTTATGCTCTTTTTATTATTATTTTTCTAACAATTTTTCTGTTGTTAGAATTATGATTAAATTGGTTCTTTTTATGTTCATATTGATTCTATTATTTATTTTGATCACCATATTGCATGTTAAAGGGAATATGTAATTGAAAATCACGCCTAATAAGATAATTTGGACAACCGGTTTAGGTTCCTTTTTAATCTTGTTGTTTAATCAAGTGATCACAAATATTTAGAATTATGTGTGCATTAATTTTGAACCAATTTAGTTAAATAATGGTTTGGAGCAAATTGAATATTTTGTTTGTATGCCTTTGAGATTGCAGGAATACTTTTCATTATAAGAATCGAGTAGAGGCCAATACGGGCGAATGTGACTCCATGACTCACTTCGTACCATCATCCCCGATCCTCCTTTCGTGGTTCCGAACCATATGGAGTTAGTAATCTCATGGATTATGAATGGGGTGTAACCTTCACGGGTCAATTGTTGTTGCCTATCGTTGTCCCTTATCGTGGTTGCCTTTTTATGATCCGTGGACGGTTTACAAGTTCCTTAAAAACTTGTTGGCGGCTCCCTACTTTATTTGTCCCTAATCGTTGTCCCTAATTGTAATGTCAATTCCCACTTCCTATGAGTGCCAAGCATATTCACAACATGCTTTTAACGTAGGCGCACTTCGAACGACGCCTACAATTTGGCGACTCCACTGGGGAGGATTCTTAATTATTTATCGATTTGAGTGATCGGTATTTAATTAAGATGAGTGGATGAGACTTGAAAGATTCTTAAAAAAAATATTCCTGTGATTAATTTGGCATTTTTGCATCTGCATAGACGTTTTAACGTCGCTTTCAGGTCTGTCCCGTAGGAAAAATTGGATAACTCGGTTGCGCGCAAAAGCAAACAGGGCACCAGTCAGATTTTCTGACTGCCGTGTCACGGCAGAGTCTGTCGTGTCACGGTACAGTGTACCGTCTGACGGTAGACTGTACCGTGACACGGGAATTTCTGCCGTGTCACGGCAGTCCTAAAAACTGTCCGGTGACCTATTTTCTTTTCCCACAGTCGACTTCCTTCGATTTTTCTGAAAAAACGTATGTGTTCTACATGCGTCTTAGCCCCGGGGGATTTAAGCTCTATCAACCCAAAAACGCTCATGGCAATAAGGGTTCATCCGAGTTATTAAATCCACCCAAACCATGGAGTCGAGTTCGATTTCATCACGAACTCGCGGAGCCGCCCGTTGGCATACACCCTCAAGGGAGGCTGCCTTGCTAACGCGTCCAAACTCTTAACCATGGTACCCTTTTGACACCCAACGCTTGACCAATAGTTGAACATAGACCTTGACTTTAGGTTGCGAACTTTTTTTACACCATCGTGCCTACATGCTATGTGTTTGTTCGGTGCTAACCCTAATGTGTTTGCTTTTTTGACCCATGACCGAGGTTTTTTTTCTCACATAGTAATTAGTACGGACTTAAAATCGATTAAAATAAAAAAAAAGTCACAAAACTGACCTGGAACTGTGCACCGTGTCACGGCATTTTCTGCCGTGTCACGGTGAACAGTGTCGTGACACGGTAAAAACTACCGTCTGACGGTTAGTCTTAACCGTGTCACGCCAGTCTGCACCGTGACACGGTGCCCAGGAAAGTGTCCCGTCAGTCTTTTTTCTCGATTTTTGTGTTCAGTATTGAGTCGTGTCTAGCTATACGGTCAAAACACACGTCTATAACCTCACTTAATCACTCACATGTCGTGTTTACACACTTTTTGCTTCAAGTCGTGCACCACTTTTTTGACCGTATTTTAGGGAAAGTCTTGTTTTTATGTCTCTTTTTTAAAGTCGGATGGTATCCTCCCTTTAAAAAAATAAACAAGCAACGTTTCAAAATTATTATTTTTTTTTTTAAAAAAAAAAACCAAAAAAAAAAAAAAAAAAAAAAAAAAAAAAAAAAATTTTGACCGTGACACGGGAACTTATCCCGTCTGACGGGAGAAGTGTCCCGTGCCACGTCACCCCTTTTCAAAAAAAAAAAAAAAAAAAAAAAAAAAAGGAATTTTGACCGTGTCACGGGAACTTATCCCGTCTGACGGGAAAAGTGTCCCGTGCCACGTCACCCCTTTTCAAAAAAAAAAAAAAAAAAAAAAAAAATTTGACTGTGACACGGGAACATATCCCGTCTGACGGGAGAAGTGTCCCGTGCCACGTCACCCCTTTTCAAAAAAAAAAAAAAAAAAAAAAAGAGCGTCAGTTTAGCCTTCCGTATTAATTTGGTCCTCGCGTTAGTCATTTTGGTTATTGTTCACATGTCTAGCCATACGATCATACCACGAGTCTTATAACATCACTTGATCACTCACGAGTCAAGTATAGTCCACACACTTTTTTTTATGTTCCGACTCGAGTCGTGCACCAGGTCGTTTATGATCGTATATTAGGTTCATGCACCCTTTTTTCGTCATAATAAAAAAAAATGAGTGGAGTTTTCTCACCTGTTTTCAAATGTCTATTTTTTCCTTCCTTTTCTATCTTGAGCAATGAGTCAAACAATTAAGTGAATTGTTTTATTTCACAGTACTTGTTCAAGGAACAGAGATAGATCAATACGGTTCGAGCCATTACCCCAGCAATCTCTCAGATCTAATAGGCGTTCAAAGAGAACTTTGTCATCTCCGTTACTCATCACCTTTCAATGGCCACTAAAGAAGACATTGAGAACATCAACAAATCCATTGAGGCACTGTCTTCCATGATGCAAACCCTTACCACTAGGGTCACTACCATGGAACAAAACAAGGTCACTGTTTCCACCCTGACAAACTGAAGGAACAAATGAGTAAGATTTCTGAGGATTTCACTTATGTGGAACGGCCTCCCACTCCTTTGAATGTGAAGGATAGACTCCCCGAAAAGTTCTCCACCGCTGATATTCCAAAGTTCAAGCCTACTGACAATCCAATATTCCATTTGAAGGCGTTCTCTGCAACCATGGCTCTTAAGGGATTGGACGTAACACTCTTCCCTACGGTGTTCCCTCTCTCCTTAGAACATGCTTGCCAACAATGGTTCTATTCCCTAGATGCCAAGCGTACTGCGACTTGGCAAGATGTCACCGACAGTTTCATGAATCGTTACAAGTGTAACATTCAAAATAAAACTTCTGAACGTGAACTCTCCATTCTCAAACAGAAAGAGAATGAAGGCTTCACCGCTTACCTGAACAGGTGGAGGGAAACAGCTTCACTCTTGGTAGATCCTCCCAAAGAAAGAGAGATGGTTCGCCTCTTTATTCAAAATCTGACTCATAAATATAGGGAACATCTCAAATTTTTTCCATTGAACACTTTCGAAGCTGTATACGACATCGGCATCAATATCGAGGATGAGCTAATAAAGACTGCTGGTAGTAACAATAATAACACTTGGAAAAACAAGAAGAACGACCATCCTTCTTCTTCGTCTTCTAAGCACGAAAATACTACCAACAATATAAGCCAAGTTGATATCAATGAAGTGTTAGCCCTTGATACTCCATTGCCCAAGAAGAAAAGAACTTACACTCATGACTTATGATGCGGCCTTTGATCGCCTTTACGGTCAAGGCTTGATCACGCCTATTGGACCATTTCCAGAGCCAAAACCTGAAGAAAGGAGCGCCAAATGAAATCCCAATGCCCATTGCAAGTACCATTAAGGAAGGGGCCACACTACGGAGCAATGTTGGAATTTGAAGGACGCCATTCAAGACTTGATGGATGCAAACAAACTTCCTGTCCCTCCAGGCGGCAAGAAGTAATAAATACAAGGCACGCAGATCCTTTGTGCAAGATTTCATGATTTCTTTCTTTATCATTCTTCTCCATTCCCCCATTCATGTCTAGCATAGGTTTTCCACTTTGAATTTTTTTTTTTTTATATGTTTCATGTGTTTCGTTCACCTTTTCCTTTAATAAAATGAGCAATTTTCCTTTACATCTCGATCATAGAATTTTTCATTCATTCATTCATTCTCAAAAAAAAAAAAAAAAAAAAAAAAAAAAAAAAAAAAAAAAATCAATTACCGAACTAAACCCAAGGTACACCAATGACTTGAGGCACCTTTGCAACCATGTCATTCCCTGTTAACCGTTCAATCACATTCCATTTCTTCAACAACCATTTTGAGCCTCGTCTAACGTTTGGCCTTCATTTCTTCAACCCACATTCACTTAACCCTGAGATTGGAAGATGTGTAATTGTATAACAGCAAGTAAAAAAAAAGCAGCAAAGCAACAATAAAACAATGTCTAAAGGCAAGTGTTCCAATGTCTTTGATATGAACACGTCTCAAATTGCGTCTCTCATCGAGTGCTTGGTACCGTGCCTGAGAAACATGAATGCTAAGTGAGTGATGGACCGCATGATCTGAGATTGTCTACATTGATTCAAAAAAAAAAAAAGAAAGAGAAAGAAAAAAAGAAATTCAAAACAAAAAAAAAAAAAAAAAAATGTTGAAAATAAACTTGCAAAATTCAAAATTTTCAAATTCACAATTACACATCTTGGGGACTTCTCTCGGGTCTTGAGCCTTTTACCTCTTTCTTCCTTAAACCATCAACTTAACCACATTACAACCCTTGAAAGACCTCTTTGAGGTGTACATACACTTGTGCAAAGTCCGGATAGAGCTACGTTCGGCCTGATTCCTAACGGATACGTAGGCAACCTCACATTGAGGTGCGGCCACATTCATATTCATATCCATGCATGATCGAGTCAAAGAATATCCAATGCTTATCCCTACCCGTTTAGAGCTAGACTTGGGGGCTTGAACCCAAATCACATTAGCTTACCCAGCCTGAAGAGTCATCATCTTTAACTCTTCTCACATCTCTTTCCATCGCTATAACCCTTGCAGCCAGCCTTAGTATCACATTCACACACTTCACTCACACATCCATATCCATATCAATCATCCTTCCCTTTAAGAGTCCTTTATCATGAAATCTTGTTTCAACACTGTGCATGCTTCATCATATTTAAAGACAACATTCAGTAGAAGAAACATTGCATACTTGCTTAGCTTCCTGACCTAAGCAATGTTCATTGTTTCGCATAATGTGCTAAGAAACATTTATATATCAATGATTTTTAATCATAGAAAGCGTATCGTGCTTAGCTCCTTGACCTAAGCAACGTTCATTATGCAATAATCCCTATACGTTCTTAGCTTCCAGACCTAAGTAACGTTCAAAATCGCTTCTTTACACCATATATGATGCTTAGCTCCATGACTTAAGTTCATTCATCTATCGTGTTATACGTGCTTAGCTTCCAGACCTAAGTGACGTTCAAAATCGCTTCTTTACACCATATATGATGCTTAGCTCCATGACTTAAGTTCATTCATCTATCGTGTCACATGATGTAATTGTCCTTAGCCTCCTGGCCTAAGAACATGCATCATGCATACATTATTTTCAAGACAAACAATTCAATCCATACGACTCATTTCGTCTTGAGCATATCGTGCTTAGCTCCTTGACCTAAGCAACGTTCATTATGCAATAATCACTATACGTGCTTAGCTTCCAGACCTAAGTGACGTTCAAAATCGCTTCTTTACACCATATATGATGCTTAGCTCCATGACTTAAGTTCATTCATCTATCGTGTCACATGATGTAATTGTCCTTAGCCTCCTGGCCTAAGAACATGCATCATGCATACATTATTTTCAGGACAAGCAATTCACTCCATATGACTTATTTCGTCTTGCTCAAGGAGGAAGTTCAAAACTTCTCTCCCTTTTCATTATTTTATTTTGGGGAAGTTCAAAAAACTTTTTCCAAGTTTTCATCGAAGGAAGTTCGAAAATAAAAGTTCAGTTTTCAAGTCTTTCTTTTTCGGGAGAAAGTCGGTACCCTCCACTCATGACAAAAATTGACGGAAAATTTTTGCTTTTGCATCTTCGTTTGCTTGTGTCTGCACACACACACACTCACAAGTCATACACATGTCATGTCACATCAAGTCAAACTTGGTCAAGTTAGTGGTCAAGTCAATCACAAGTATATACGAGTCCATTGGCAAATTTATTTTTGCAGGTCTTATCTACAGCCCACGTCCGGGGACAAACAGACCATTTACAGCCCACGTCCGGGGACAAGCGGACCATCTTCAGCCCACGTCCGGGGACAAGCGGACCATCTACAGCCCACGTCCGGGGACAAGCGGACCACCATCATTTCATGACGCAAGGTTCTCGATACACAGAGACTTGCAATCTCATCATCTGTCGACTTTCCTCAAGCATGGAAAGTATTATCCGGTGGATTTCTTCAAGCATAGAAAACTGCCAAGTCGGCTTTCCTCAAGCATGGAAAGCGTTATCGGTGGATTTTTCTTCAAGTATAGAAAACCGCCAAGTCGGATTTCCTCAAGCATGGAAAGCGTTATCGGTGGATTTTTCTTCAAGTATAGAAAACCGCCAAGTAGTCGGCTTTCCTCAAGCATGGAAGGCATTATCGGTGGAATTCTTCAAGCATAGAATGACACCAAATTCATACGTCGACTTTCCTCAAGCATGGAAAGTGTCATCTGGTAGGTTTCTTCAGGCTTAGAAAGCTACCAAACTCATCTGTCGGCTTTCCTCAAGCATGGAAAGCATTTCAACAAACATCATTCGGTGGATTCCTTCAAGCATAGGAAGCTACCAAACGCATTTGTCACCGACACACTGGTGTCAGATACGCATTCTATCCCTTTACTCTTTAATCTGTAGAACTAACATTTTTCTGCAGGTATCGGCGTATACAGAGTGATTTAGGATTGCAGAACGTCTTAAATCATTCTCCGTCCCTATCGACAACTTTGACTATCGTTTTCGAAACTGACGTTTCTACAAACTCAGTCAAAGTGGGGGCTTCTGTAGACACCTAAAAATGTCTCCCCAAAACCAAGTCCGATGATAAATAACCTTTCACCGCCACTGTTGGTCGGGTTTAGTATTTAATCCCGAGAGTGCTTAAAAAATCGTATTTTATTAAATTCATATTTTTGAAAGGTCCATGGATCAGTCTTGGTGTTTGGTAAAAGCATAGTTTTAATTTAAGCCCAAACCTTTTTTTATTTTATTATTATTTTTGGCCCAAATATTTTATTTAATTTTATTTATTATTTATTATTTTAGCCCGAATATTAAAAGTCAGAAAAAAAGCCCGTAATTATCAATCGGCACTCAAAAAGCCGAAAGAAATTAGGGTTAAAAATGAATTTAGACGGAAAAGTGGACTGGAGTTGACCGTGTCACGGTCAGGCTTGACCGTGTCACGGTCAGGCTTGACCGTGTCACGGGAACTCTTCCCGTCTGACGGTGGGACTTCCCGTGACACGGGAGGTCTACCGTGACACGGGGAGTTCCGTGTCCTTTCCGCGTAAACCCTTAACGCGTTTTCCGTTCCGTTTTCTGAAAATCTCCCGCGACACTCCAAAGACTGACCGTGTCACGGGAACTTGTACCGTCTGACGGTACTGTCTAACCGTGTCACGGTACAATCTGACCGTGTCACGGGATTTTTTTTAGGGTTTTTTTTATCATTTTAGGGTTCCGTGTGCTCCCTCAGCCCATTTCCCTATAAATACCCCCTCATTTCTGATGAACGGGGCAACGAGAATTCTATTATTCTTATTTTCTCTCTTCTATGCTCTTAACCTAAACACTAGCCTACCCTTTTCACTTCAAAATTCCCTCTTCAAGCACTCAAAGGAGTCCATATTTTACTCGAGGTTCTGTCCTTAAACCAAGGCGTGAAAGGTAGAATCGTTTGAGGGTTTGGCCCCAAAATTAACCTTGTTTTTTATTTAATTTAATTGTTGTTTTATTATTTCCTTGAAGTTACTAACTCGTTTTATTATTTTGTAGTTGCAAGCAAACAGATTCAAAGTAAGAGTTATGCTCTTTTTATTATTATTTTTCTAACAATTTTTCTGTTGTTAGAATTATGATTAAATTGGTTCTTTTTATGTTCATATTGATTCTATTATTTATTTTGATCACCATATTGCATGTTAAAGGGAATATGTAATTGAAAATCACGCCTAATAAGATAATTTGGACAACCGGTTTAGGTTCCTTTTTAATCTTGTTGTTTAATCAAGTGATCACAAATATTTAGAATTATGTGTGCATTAATTTTGAACCAATTTAGTTAAATAATGGTTTGGAGCAAATTGAATATTTTGTTTGTATGCCTTTGAGATTGCAGGAATACTTTTCATTATAAGAATCGAGTAGAGGCCAATACGGGCGAATGTGACTCCATGACTCACTTCGTACCATCATCCCCGATCCTCCTTTCGTGGTTCCGAACCATATGGAGTTAGTAATCTCATGGATTATGAATGGGGTGTAACCTTCACGGGTCAATCGTTGTTGCCTATCGTTGTCCCTTATCGTGGTTGCCTTTTTATGATCCGTGGACGGTTTACAAGTTCCTTAAAAACTTGTTGGCGGCTCCCTACTTTATTTGTCCCTAATCGTTGTCCCTAATTGTAATGTCAATTCCCACTTCCTATGAGTGCCAAGCATATTCACAACATGCTTTTAACGTAGGCGCACTTCGAACGACGCCTACAATGAGTATTTATACCTTGTGAAAGAAATCATGAGTGATGATTCCCTTGGTTCTTTTGATAATGTGTATGTGATTGATTCTTCATCAAAAAATGTTCATGATATTATTGATGATGTGCTTGTAAATTTTGATTACATGAAAGTTAGTGAAGAAAAGAAGAAGCTTCCAAAGGCTATTAACGAAGAGGAGATCGACATTCCTCATTGGTTTGAGCTCTACCAACGAGAGGAAGAGGAGGATTCCATGGATGTAGATGGTGTGAAACCGTCTACGAAAAGAAACAAAATCAAGAAAAAAGCATGAGCTTCGAAGAAGAAGAGAATGAGATTGAAGATGAGAAATGAAAAGGTGGTTTTTGATGTGCAAGCTAGTGAAGTTTTGTCAAGCAACAATGAGAGGTTGCATGGAAATGAAGGAGAAGTCGTTCTTTCCGCCACTTTGAAGAAGGTGGTGTTCCTTGACCCTCTGTGATTTGGAGGAAGGGTTGAGCTAAGGACCTTAAGCAAGAGCTTCCCGGGAGGCAACCCGGAGATTTCTAACCTTTTCTTTTGATTTCAACTTTTTCTTAATTTTCTTTCTTTAGTTTCTTTTTTTTCTTTCACTTGTTTTTACTTTGGATTTATAGGTTGAATTCTTGGAGTTGGATTACATCAAGTTGAACGAGCAATGGAATGGTGTTTCGCGGTTTTTTTATTTATGTGCTAAATGTTTAATTTTATTGAAATTTCAAGGTAAAGGGGGTAAGAATTGTTAGGAAGGTAAGTTAGGGAATTTGTGCTTAAGTTTAAAGAAATTTGAACTTGGTGAGTTCATCGTGGTGCTACCATAATTTGGGGTGTTAAACCCACATTTTTCACATTTAGAAACTGATCGTTATACCGGGGTCATAAATCCCGGAATGATTGTTATCGATGTACCCACGCATGAACGCACCAAGGAGAGGGGCAAGAAGAACAGCAGGTGTGCTACGCGGCCGCGCACCCTTGCGTGCCTTTCTTTTTCTTCTTTCTTCCTTATTTTCCCTCATTTGACTTTCATCTTCATTTTCTCACGAGCATACCACTTTAACCCTCACCAAAACCGCACCCTCACTCTACACACATTCATCAAATTTTGTTTCAAATTCAACCAAATTTCCATCACAATTCATCAAATCCTTTTGTAATTCTTCCAATTTTAACAAATTCATACTAAATTTCACCCATAATATCCACCATTCTCTCTCCTCCATTGTTGATGCTTAATTGGGGTTTTTCTTGTGAGTGGAAATTGGTGGCTAAGGATTGCTCTATTTTGCTTCTTGTATGGTATAATCATCTACTCTTGCTCTTAATTGCCTTATTATACCATATAATTGCATCTTTTAGTAATTCATGGGCATGAATAGTAGTAGTATGCATTTTGATGGTTTTGATGTTTGAATTTGGATTTTGGTTGGTTATTTGTGATGAATAATGGTTGTTTATTGCTTACATTGTGTTGTTTGTTGTTTTTGTAGCAAAATTGATCATTATTGTTGAGAATTGTTGTGATCGGATTTTTGGTAGTGGTGTATCGTTGATAATGTTGAGCCTTGTATCTTGATTTCTTTGAGCTTGGTATATGATTTGAAAGCATTTGCTGGCTTGAATTGGTGATAATTGTGCGTATTTGGGATTGCTCATCTTTGGTAGTAAATTGTTGCTTGTTGGTTTTGGTTAAGGAGTTCGATTGAAGTATTCAAGATTGTTGGTTGGAGTTTCTTTGGGTGATTTTAATGTTTTGAGTTGCTACATTTGAAAATCATCATGTCTAAACACGTCAAAAGCCTTTTCAAGAAACGTAAATCCAATGAAGAGCCCGCTCCTTCTCCATCTACCTCACAACAACGACAACCTACCCCTATACCGAAACTTAGAATTACCGACCCAATCCAAAAAGCTAGAAACTCCAAGCTCAAAGAAAACCGTTCCCTCAAGCCTTCCCGTCAGTATTTTCAAGCGGATATGATTAAATACGGGATTGATGAAGACTTGAGGGAGTTGATCAACAACCTTCGCATGGGGTCATTTGTGAGCCGGAGCTTCCGTACATATGTTCAACCAACTTTGGAGTTCTTGGCCACGTTTGATCTTGTGGTGGTCGAGGGTGATACCTACCGTGTCAAACTTCAACTCTTCAACATTCAATTCGATCAATCTTTGGAAGAGTTTAATGCGGCTCTTGATTTTGATCCAAATTATGATATTTTTGATCCCGAGCACTTCTTCAACAATGAGTATGATCAGAATTCGTGGTGGGACGATATTTCTGGTTACGGTGACTTTGTGACCCAGTATGCCAAGATAAGTAAGGTATACCGACCATGTCTCCGGGTGCTCCATTGGCTATTGGGATATTGGGTGTTCCCGAAGCAAGAACTGGGAAAGATGAGCCAATTGGAACTTTGGATTTTATAGGTGGCTACTCGAGCAGAGCACCGGGGTCGCCTAAACTTGGGGTACACTTTTGCGAGATATTGCAAAGGGTTGCAAGGTAGGGAATCCGGTGAGATCCCTTGTGGGAGCATGGTCACTAGGCTCGTGACCAACCTTGAGCTAGGGCATTATTTGCTATCTTGCACTCCGGTGGGGGATGATGATTCTCTTTACCTCGACATCAAGAAATTAAAGTAAACCCATTTCTTGGCGAAGAATGATGTTTTTTGACGAGGTATTTGAGTGGCTAAGGGACAATGAGCATTGGTGCTATCTCCCTAACCCTTCCTTGACTTCTCTCCACCGAGAGAATGTTGCAAACATTTGGCATGTCCCCATTAGTCACCGCCCACTCTACTTCGATGATGAAGAAGAAGAAGAAGAAGAAGAAGAAGAAGAAGAAGAAGAAGAAGAAGAAGAAGAAGAAGAAGAAGAAGAAGAAGAAAAAGAAGAAGAAGAAGACCTGCCACAACAACAACAACAACAACAACAACAACAACAACAACATCAAGAGCAACATCAACAATATGCTAGCTCCGATTTGGATGCTCTTAGTGCTCAAATGAAGGGCATGCAAATCCGGTTGGAGAGCATGTACAATCAAGATTTTGAGTCCCTTTATACCTATATGAGAGAGGTTTCGGAGATGCAACAAGGTATGTTTCTCCAACAACAACACTTATATGGTGCGGGTGTTAATCGGGGAGAAATCACTCCCCCAGTTAACTACCCTTACTTTCCACCCCAATATGGTCTTATACCATCTTTTAGGGGTGATAGGGTACCTACGTACCCATACTGGCAAGGACTCCCGGGGTCCAACACCGATACTCGCTCATTCCCCAATGAGCATGGTAACTACGATTACCGTGTTCCTGGTGGGAGCGATTATAGGGGTGATCCTAACTACCCCTATGTACACCCTGATCATCCACTACCGCTCGCTTTGCCCGAGAAATTCACTCCCCTTGCCCCTTGGAAACAAGATATCTTTTGGGGGCATAATGGTTGGCAACCCGGTTACACCGGGGGATGGGATCCTTATTATCCCCCATCCGGGTTTTCCTATGATGGGATAACAATGATGGATCCGGGCCGAGTGGTAGTGGTTGCTAGTTCCCCCCATTTTTGTGCTTTGTGCCTCCATCCCTTGTCTTATGTGTGCTTGCTTTGTATTGTCGATATGTTGAGATGTATCTTTGTTTAGCTTGGGGAAACTTTTCCTTTTCTTAGGGGTCTTGTCTCGGTGGCCAATTTGTTGTTGAAACTAACCTTGCTTCTCTTGATTCTTTGCATGATAATCTCATTCTTGATCCTACTTTGATGATGTTTGCTCATTTTCGATCTTGTTGTTGTTGTGATGATGATGTGTGTTTCCTCCCTTGAATCCAAACCCCCAATATCCAAATCCCATGAATCCAAACCCCCTTGTATCCAAAATTTTGTAGTTTAGTATTTTGGTTGCTTAGTTAGTTTTTTAGTTAGTTATTTAGTTCTTATTTTCTTATTTTTGTTTTCTTGTTAGTTTAGCTTTGCTTATTTTTGCTTTTATTTTCTTTCCTTTTCATTTCCTTTTCTTTTCTTTTGTTTTAAAGTTACTAACCACTTTCTTTGTCTATAGTTTTCTTTTCCATTTTTGTTCTCACATGGCTTTGATGATGATGCTTTGATTTTTGGAGCTTCATGAGATGGTTGATTCTTCACCTTAATTTTTAGCATTGCTTGGAAGCCGGTGAGATCTTTCTTATTTCCCTTTATTCTCTTTTATTTTCTTGGATGCATAGTTTAGGATTAGCTTTAGGAAAAGTTGAATGGTTCGAGGATGGATGCTTTTAACACCTAGAGCGTTTTGGATCATTGACAATGTTGTCATTTGATCACTTGTTTGTCGATTGGGAATTACATCTTCTATTTGCATATTCGTTCCATTCTTTACTTTCCTTCTTTTCCTTTAACTATATGTTTTTCCTTTTCTCTTTTCTTTTCTTTTATTTTTCTTTCTTTTTGTTTTTGGATTTTGGTATGTTTTTGAGGCTTTATTTGTCATCTTTTTGTTTTTCTTTTTCAATTGCACTATATACAACCGATTTTTGCTTTTGAATGAATATCTTCCTAAATGGTATGGGTATGCACGGTTTGAGAATATACTTGGTTGACTCTAGGATAGGTGTATGCTAAGGTAGCATGTTCTAGAACTAGAAGGATCATAAAACCGGATTCTACTTGTTTGTGGCATGCTGGTAGTTGCTTCCTATGGTCGATTTGAAACCTATAATGAGTTTTTGCTACATCCATGTGAGGTTCTTCATTTTTCAAGCCTTCTACATAACTTGCATGAGTGGCGTGGATCCTTGACTATTGCGGACCTAATCTTGAATCTTGACTCATAATTCTTAAACACGAGACCGAACCATCTAGGGAGGACAAAGGCATCTTTTCGGGGTGGTAATTTTTCTTTTTCTAGGTTTAATCTTCTTTATTTTTAGTTCATTGGTTTTACATTTGCCCTCTTGCTAACCATTTGAGGCCTTTTTTCCCTTCTATTCAAGCAACATCTTTAGAATTTTGAGCCTTTTGTTTCTTTTTGTTTCATTTTTGGGTTTTGTGAAGCAAATTGTCTTGTTTTTGGAGTTTGTGGTTTATAAGGTTGGATTTTGGTTCTATTTGTAAGCAAGCTTGTAATTTGTGTATATTTTGTGAATAATGGCAAATGTATGATAGAAAAAGCCGTCCAAAGTTAAAAGAGGCGAGGACAATTGCTTTGAATTTTTGCATAAAAAAAATTAAAAATAAATAAATAAAATAGAAAACATAAAAAGTTGAAAATGAGAAAAAATCAAAAAAAAATATTTTGATGTGATTCTTTTCCCTTTTCAAGCATTGAGGACAATGCTTCCTTTAAGCTTGGGGGAGAAGCGTTTACACTTTTTGTAAATATGATTGTGATTATGGCTTTGAATAAGCTTGGTGGAGTTAGTTTGTTTTTGTTTGGTGACTACTTGATTGTGATTCCAAGAAAGGGCCCGTTCTTTGCTTCATTATTAGGAATACCACCAAATTTTAAAATTTTAGCCTACCCATAACCCTTTTTGCCCTTACGTTACAACCATGGGAAAGACCTTTCGACCTAGAGGTTGAGTCAAATTTCGAGGGAGGGCATTATGAGTTAAAGCCTAAAGAAAGGGGATGCATAGTCAAGACGTCGTGTAGCCCAAAAGTATTTCTTTTCCTGCTCCTTCGAGGAGCTATTGAGATGCTCATTAGAGGGAGATTTGAGACTATATGGAGAACGCGGTAAGATTGAACGGGATGAAGGTGAATTGTGATAACTAGTTCTCTATGCTTAGCATACTCTATGTTTCAATCAACCTCGGATATCTTGAAACGTGCATACCTCTATTGCTTAAGAAAGATGTTTATTCATTTGAAATGTGTTCATTTTGTAAAGTCCAATTCGTAAAGGTTTCAATTTTGTTTTTCTTTCTTTCTTTTTCTTTCCTTTTTGTGGTTTTCCTCATGTACATTGGTGGAGAGTTATAGGTTAAGTTCTTAGGAAACCTTTATGAGACCTCACTCGTCCTCATAGGCGACTTTGAGGTTTAAAGGTCTTGTTGTAGCTAAAAACAACCGTGATTCCTACGAAAGTGCGTGATTCTTAGTGTATATTCCCATCTTATGTCTTTCCTTTTCTTTTTGAATAAGTCTTTCAACCTTATTCTTTCTTGCTTTGTTTTGCTCGAGGACGAGCAAAATTTTAGCTTGGGGGAATTTGATGAGTGTCATTTATGGCACTCATTTGGTTCTTTTTAGGATGAATTTCATGCTATTCTTTAGCTCTTTTACTTAGTTTTTCCTTGATTTTACTCTTTATTTCTTTTAGTTTGCATTTACTTAGTTAGATTTCTTTCTTTATGCATTTCTTGGTTTATTTTGTTATTTTCTCTTTTATTTGCTTGTTTTCCTTTATTTTCCTGGTTAAGATCATTTTCCAAGTTTCCCAAGCCTCTTCCCGAGTTTGGCATTTATTAGGATGCCTAGCGGTCTCCATTTCAAGCTCAAGTATGGAGAAGTGCAAGTTCCTAAAGACGTTGAGCTGTGCATTCAAGCCGTGGGGGCATGATTTCTTGTCTTGAACCCGCAAACATGGAGTTCAGAAACTACAAGGTTTTGTGTTTATCAAGAGCATTAAGTGGAGCGCACGAGGAGCATTGGAATGATAGGGAAGAGGGCTCCCCTACTCCCAGGCGCACGCGACCATGGCCGGCCGCGCGGCTTGGTGGCGTGGGGGCGCCTCCCTCTGGCGCGGGCGCGCCTGTCTGGGTCCCTGTTCCGTGCCTAGTTTTGCGCGGCCGCGCTCCCCTTATGGTTGGCTACGCCTGTATGGGTTTATTTGGGGACGATCTAACTAACTTCTCTTAATTAGTTTTACTATATATAGATTTTCTTTCTATTTTTAGAGATAGGATTTTTGGGAGGAATTATTCCAGAATTAGAATAGAAATTAGGCTAGAATTTTATAGAGCGAAACTCTAGATTGTAGAGAGAGAAGTTCTTGATTGTTGATTGTTGATTGTTGATTGTTGAATTCTAGCATTTCCTCCATTGAATTGAAGCAAGTTTGTAAGGATTTCTTTTACTTTAATGCAATTTTCAGCTTATCATTACAATTGTTTTGTTGATTGTTCAAGTTTGAATTGAATTTGTGATTGAATTAGTTCTATTGATATGATGATGATGAAATTGTTGATTAGCTTAGTTTTGACCTTAATTTCAATGGATTGTGAGTAATTCTCTTGCTAGGGGAATGGTGAAGCATGTATGTGTGATGGATTGATGCTAATTGGGGAAAATTGATGGAGTTGATGTTGTGATTAAATTGGTTGATTGATTAAGTGCATGTGTGTGATTAATTGAAGATTAGCTAACTTTGATTTATTGCACTAGAATGCATTGTAGGCTTGCATTGATACGGAAAATTGATATGTGGCTTGCTTTTGTCGATTGAGTAGGTTTGAAAGTCTCCTAGTTAAAGTCTCTCGTAGTTGGCGCTAGCTTGACCTATAGGAGATTAGCTTACCTTACTCTCTTGATTGCTTAGTTGATTTTTCCTCGCAACACTTGACTTAGTCATCTCCAATCCCAATTAGCTATGTCCATTCTGAGTACATGTGGATCCTAACATTAGTGTTTCATTATATTGATTTCTATTGCTTGTTTGTTTTTCTTAGTTGCTTAGATTACACACACACACCTACCCCCTTGACTTCAAGATAGCTTGACTTAAACAATAGTAGTTAGCTCCCATTCCCTTGGGTTCGATCCTTGACTTGTCGTTATACTTGTATGAAGCTGTGTTGAGAGTTTACAAATTTTGTTTTGACATAGGAAAGTTAGTCCAACAACCTAGCTTCCACCTAGGGTCAAGTAGTGAAACCTTTAAGGAAATGAAACAAATGCTACAAACTAAGACAACAAAAAAGGGAAAAAAAAGGGTCGACACCTACGAAATGATAAGATGCAAAAATGCAAAATATGGAAGGGAGAAAACACTTTACTAGGATTCGAACCCCTAACCAATAAGTGGAAGTTATAACGATAGACTTACCATCTTTGCTATGTATTCTTATTGTAATCCTAAGCACTACCATTATATATAACGTTTTTAACTGATTGGGGGCCCTTAGAATAATTGGGCCCTTTGCTGTGGGTCTGTTTGCACAGCCCACTAACCGGCCCTATTTTGAAATAATCTAAAGGTTGTTCTATTCTTGAAACACCGGTGAAAGGTGGTGTAATTGTTGACAAATTCACCTATTTCTTATTGTATTAGCTAGCATAAACTCTTATAATAAATCTATGCAATTAATCCTGCTTTATTGAAAAAAAAAAAAAAAGGTGAAGCAAATTAATGCCTTTAACTTAACAAATATATATGTTAAGGCATGAAAAGATTAAGCTTATTTTTATTAAATTAATCAAATCATATTAAAATACTAGTTATCTTAACAAATAACAAGTGCACACGGGTTGCACTTAGCTAGAAAAAATAGTGAACAATACTTGTATTATTATGACTCCGACCCTTTTTTTTAATTATTTTTTTTTTTTTTTTGGGGGGGGGGGGGGGAGGGGAAGAACAATTTCATCAATAGTTTTGCACTTCAAATAATCAGATCACAGTAGTAGGATTTTGAATAGGCGACTATCTCAACCAGGGAACTACTAGTTTCAATTTATATGCGATTGAATAAACCAAGCAAACCATATAGCAGATAGCTTGGGATATCTCTTGCAATCATCAAAATAATCAACAAAGTTGAGAGCAAAGCGAACACGATAACCTCTTGCTACTTCCATGTTATCCATCAATGACCACACCACATAGCCCTTTACGTTTGCTCCCTCCCTATTTTCAGTACAACAAATAACATTAAAGATTCAATATTAGTAAAAAAAAAACTTGCGTGGACAAAATTCACAATAATATTCATATGCGCGCAAGTGGCTGTATTTGAACATAATAAAGACTCTAATTTTAACATAATGTTGAGGTCATGAATAACCCACATGTGAGCATTCACTTGCCCCACAATAAAAAATCTAAAGGGGGAGTGTAGTAGTAATGGCATCCCACATTGAAAGAATTCAAGAGGTTACCACCACAATATAATGCTAAGTGGCTACTCCTTTCATTCCTATATGGTTTTGAGGTGGAACTTCATTGGACTTGTAAAGTGGTGGACTTCCCGTGATGGGTACAGCCCAAACTCGTATTTGACACATAATAAAATATGGTGTTATGTTAAACATAGGGATCTTAATTTTAAATTAATGACACGTGTTAATTAATTTTTTATCTTGGTGAAGCAATTAGCATGCAACACGTGTCAATAAATGGATTAAAAAAAAATCCCGTTTTAATTACCACAAATGAATTTTTTATGCCACAGGAATCATATCTCTATATTGCAACTAAAAAGAAACGAAGTAGTAATAAATGTGAACCATGTAGATTCATAATTTACCTAATTGCATCACGAACAGCCATAAGATGCCCCGCAGCATACTTGATTCTGTCATAATCATAAAATGCGGCTTGCAATTCTTCATATTTTCCCTGAGCAATTAAATCCTTAACTGAGCTTGTTATTGTTGGTTGCGATGAAGTACCTGTCAATGCATGATCAAATTGAATTAGACAATGTAGAACCTATTAAAATAAGGACAATATTTTACTTTGATGAAATTCATAGAGATTTACCCTAATTTGGTAACAGTACATACTATTGGCCCCTTTTATTTATTTATTATTACTAACTCATTATTTACACGGTCAAATTAAAAGAAGTTTGACTCTATTTTTTTTTGGTGTTTAGAAAGCCACAAAGGCGGGTGATGAGAACTGCAAAGTAAAAATTGTTACTCTAATCAACTTATGATTTAGTTATAATGGATTTGATGTATAGCATCAAGATATAATAATTGCTCAAATATGTGTTAGTGTGTGATTCAAAAAATTAATTAATTATCTTAGTTGCTATTTTCTAGCTTAATGATGTTAGTGGGTTAACAGGGTCATAGTTTATTATCATGTTTTCATGTAAGTAGGAGTTTGTTAAGTTGTGGGTTATTGATCAAAGTCACGTTGTTAGTGGCATATTTATTGGGGCCTAGTTGTCCTTGAAGATAGGAATTATGGTTAAATTCCTTAGCCTATTTAAGAAGTCTTTGTATTTTCAAGTTATGATTAAGTGAGTAATATTATCAGATTATTTTGCTTTTATGTTCTTTTATCTCTTTCTTTTTATCTCTTAATACTTCAACATGGTATCAGAGCCAATGGTTCAATCCTAAATTATTTCGTCGTGTGTCGTGAGGAAAATAGTCGTGAGTTGTGAGCGTGATATTTGAGTTTTAAACACAGTGAGTATGTCAATCAATGGTGTCACACAAAATTCTCAGCCATCAATTCCGATTTTCAAAGGTGAAAAATATCATCTTTGGAGTGTCAAAATGCAAACATTGTTCAAATCACAAGAGTTGTGGGATATAGTCGAAGGTGGGTATGAAGAACCGTCAGAGTCATCAACGGAACCAAATCAGAAGTTGCGTGAAAATCGTAAAAAGGATGCAAAAGCATTGTTTTTCATCCAATCGGTTGTGGATGATGATATCTTTCCGCGAATTTCCTTCGCAAAGACATCCAAAGAAGCTTGGGAAATCATCAAGCACGAGTATCGTGGTGATAAAAAGGTAATTAATGTTAAATTACAGTCCCTGCGTTCCGAATTTGAGTCATTGCAAATGAAAGATAAAGAACCAATTCAAGGTTATTTGTCAAAGGTTTCAGCAATTGTAAATCAGATGAAGTCCTATGGTGAGGAAATTAGTAGTCCAACTGTTGTCAGTAAGGTATTGAGGAGTTTAACTCCTAATTTTAATCATGTCGTTGCTGCAATTGAAGAGTCGAAGGACTTATCTACTTATACGTTTGACGAGTTGATGTGTTCCCTATTGTCTCATGAAGTGAGAATTAAAAAGCCGGATGAGGAAGTTGAAGAGAAAGTCTTTCAAGTTAAAGGGCAAATGTCGGATGATCGTTATAATGATGGTGGTCGTGGTCGAGGTAGTAATGGTCGTGGTCAAGGTCAAGGTCGTGAAGAAAGTGGTGGTCGAGGTGGTGGTCGCGGTCATTCGTCTATGAGTAGTGTTCAGTGCTACTATTGCAAGAGGTATGGTCACAAAGAAGACCAATGTTGGGATAAGCAAAGGGATGAGAAAGAGAAAACAAACTTTGCTCAAAAGGTTGAGGAAGAAGATGATAAGCTTTTCTAAAGTCGGTGTGTCGAGATTGTGTCGTGAAAGTCGCGGTCGT
Source organism: Chenopodium album (assembly GCF_948465745.1). Classification (NCBI taxonomy): domain Eukaryota; kingdom Viridiplantae; phylum Streptophyta; class Magnoliopsida; order Caryophyllales; family Amaranthaceae; genus Chenopodium; species Chenopodium album. The sequence continues at coordinate 66,751,759 of NC_137835.1, forward strand.
GGTACCTAGCTTGAGTGTCGTGAGTTATGCATATCAAGTTCAAGTCGCGGTTGTGTCGTGAAGGTCATGGTTCAAGTATCTTGGGTGTCGAGATAAAGTCGATGATTGTTCAAGTTGTGTGCTCGTGTTCGAAGTCGTATGTAGCAGTCCATTAAGTCGTAGTAGTCCTTTGATCAAAGCGAAATGCATTATCTCTGTTGTTGAGTGCAAGCATCAGTGTATTGTTGCATGTGGTGATTTTGAATCAAAGGGGTGTGTTAGTGTGTGATTCAAAAAATTAATTAATTATCTTAGTTGCTATTTTCTAGCTTAATGATGTTAGTGGGTTAATAGGGTCATAGTTTATTATCATGTTTTCATGTAAGTAGGAGTTTGTTAAGTTGTGGGTTATTGATCAAAGTCACGTTGTTAGTGGCATATTTAGTGGGGCCTAGTTGTCCTTGAAGATAGGAATTATGGTTAAATTCCTTAGCCTATTTAAGAAGTCTTTGTATTTTCAAGTTATGATTAAGTGAGTAATATTATCAGATTTGATGTATAGCATCAAGATATAATAATTGCTCAAATATGTATAGTATATGAAATATATAAGCTACCATTAAAATGTTATTATTAATGATATGACATGATAAAATTTGTAGAATATACTACCTTCACCTAACTATATATATGTCATATCATTTGTTCAAATTGTATAACTATACGATAAAATTTTATACACAATAACCTAATCACAAATTTTCATATGCGGCTGGCCGCACCGTACGGCCAGCCACATTTTTTTAATTTTTTTTTATTTTCTCTCTCCTCTCTCTCTCCTCTTCCTTCCTCTTCCTTCCTCCATTTTCTCTTCCTAACTTTCTCTCTAACCATCAATGGTCGTGCTAGGTCATCCACCGCCGTCGTGTTCGTCGTCTTCGTCCAGATCTCCTCGAAGCTCCAAGCCAGCCACCTCAGCTCCGTCGTCGTCCTCTCCTCATCCGTCGCCGTCATCTTCGTCAGCTCTCCTCGAAGCTCCAAGCAAGCCACCTTAGCTCCGTCATCGTCCTCTCCTCCTAACTTTCTCTCTCTTCCTTTAATTTTCACTATGCTAATATCCTTCTACTCGAATTGATCTTTCACTTTCACTCCGCCGTCGTGTTCCTTTCACTTTCATTTTGTTAATTGATCTTGATTTGGTAATTTATTTATTGATCTTATGTATTGTGCTCGTTTTGTTGAAGAATTTGATGCTCATTTTTCCAGAATTTTCACTTTTTTGGTTGCCTTTTGTATTAGATGTTTAAATTTAAGTGCTAGAGGCAGGTTGCAACGTGGCGTGGGTTAGAGGTAGGTGGCGTGGGTTAGGGGCTGGCTGGTGGTGTGGGTTAGGGGCTGGCTGGTGGTGTGGTGTTTGGGGCTGGGGCGGCTAGTGGCGTGGGGTGGTGGTGTGAGGCAGTGATTTGTGTGATCAGGGGTTACTAGGTAGGGGTCGTTACTAAGGGTTACTAGGTCGGTTAGGGGTTACTAGGTTGGTCAAGGGTTACTAGGTCGGGGTTACTAGGTCGATCGGGGGTTACTAAGGGTTACTTGGGGTTACTAGGTTAGGGGTTACTAGGTCGGTTAGGGGGTTACTAGGGGTTACTAGGTTAGGAGTTACTAGGTCGGTTAGGGGTTACTAGGGATTACTAGGGGTTACTAGGTCGGGGGTTACTAGGGGTTACTTGGTCAGTTAGGGGTTACTTGGTTAGTTAGGGGTTACTAGGTCGGGGGTTACTAGGGGTTACTTGGTCAGTTAGGGGTTACATGGTCAGGGGTTACTAAGTCAGTCAAGGGTTACTTTGTCTGGGAGGTTACTAGAGGAGTTACTTGGTCAGGAGTTATTAACTCAGTCAAGGGTTACTTTGTCTGGAAGGTTACTAGAGGGGTTACTTAAGTGGGGTTACTAGAGGGGTTACTGATATGGCACCTTGCCGCACCGTGTGGTCAGCCACACCAGAAACGCACTGTAACCTAATTAAATGAGTAATGATGAACATATATACTTTCTCGGAATGCTTTCAAAAAAAAATATACTTTCTCGGAATAGATGTAAATGTGCCGTGATCGATATATTTTTTTATTTTCATATCTCGATCTAAGTATCTAACAAAATTACTAGATGCTACATTATTGAATGGTGACTGAGATAATATGGAATGTAGTAGTAGTTCAAATTAAATAATGCAAGGAACTCACCATTCTCAGTGACATATAGTATAGGATTACCATACTTATTCTTCATATGAAGTAGCAATTGCTTAAGTCCATCAGGATAATCATAGATGTCATTCCTTCCTTCAGCAGGCCTTCCAAGATTCTTTTTCTCAACATTCTCTAGAGTAATCATTCATAGATAAATACTTTAGCATTATCGTCCATAAACAAAGCCACATGTGAGTGAAAGTGTTGTCCCACATTATATATGAATAATAAGAGTCAGGCGAGAGTTGGAATGTCTATTGTATCCTAAGGCTTTGATGAGATAAAACGTCTTTGTATTTATAAAGTGGACATTTGTGGCATGTGTGGCCCAAACCCATTAACAAGAAAATGTACTGAATTTAATGGTACCAAGAGTAAAATCAAACATACCGGTACGTGGCTTGAAAGAAACTGTGACTTCACCGGTTAGTCCATCGAAAGATAAAGTGTGTTGGATGTATCTTGAAGAGTAATAGTTAACACCAATGAAATCAAAGGCTCCTTTCACAAGCTCTTTTTCCTCATCAGTGAACTTCGGGAGTCCAGGGATGTTATTTTTTATCCATTCCGGGTAATCGCCATAAACAAGTGGATTCATAAACCTAATTCATCAAATTTGTCATTGAATTATATAAGAGATAATTGTATTTTACAATAATATGTACTGATATAAGTGTGTTGAGCCCATGAGAAAACCCACATGTGAGTAAAAGTGTTGTTCCACATTGAAATAATATAAAAGTGAAGAGAAATATTAGGGTGTATATAGTGTATCCCACATTGAAGAAAATAGAAAATCATATCTATTTATAAACCTAAGGGTCTACTCCCCTCATTGCCATAAGGCTTTGAGGTGGACATTTGTGGCAGGTGCGGCTCAAACCCTTTTGTCAAATTAATAGTTAATTAAAAAAATTGGTTGCAATTGTGAAAAGGTACGGTAAACTTCTATTTTCCCCTTACCATGTGGGTACTTTTATTTTAAGGAAAGAATTACTCCCTCGATAAATCATAAAAGATGGTAAAAATGATTAAGGGCAGTGTAAAAGTTCTTATCATCAATTACATAATACTAAAAGCGAATCTGACATGACACTTGTCATGTTTCGATTAAAAATTTTCCTGCCACTTTTTTCTTTCCATTTTTTTTGTACAAAATCTTCATGAATATTATTTTATTACATAATACTAAAAGCGAATTTGACATGACACTTGTCATGTTTCGATTAAAAATTTTCCTGCCACTTTTTTCTTTCCATTTTTTTTTTTTTTTGTACAAAATCTTCATGAATATTATTTTATATATCCTATGATATTTAACTTTCAATTTGGCAATTATATACGAAATATATTCAATATGCATATCTTTCGTATTTTTTATAATAGGTATTTTTCTATAATAAACAAACACATAATAAGGTAATATATTAGAATAATAAAATGTACTACTCCCATACGGTCGTACTTCGTATCATTCTACAACGTATTTTTTCTTTGAAAGTTTTTTTGCTCTAACCAGGATTTGATACTTTAGCTATTATTATATATTTATTGATTTTTTTTTATATAATACGAGTAATAACATTACAATTCAATAACTATAAACAGAAATATAAAACAAAATTTAAAAAATCATGATTATTAATTTTCATAAAAATTAGTCAATTAAATTTGTAAAACATTGTGCCAGTTATAGTATGCTATAAAATATTATGCCGGTCAAAACATGCCAACAAATTAGGGACATATGGGTATATAATTACATTGCACGGGTTATAATTATAAATTGCATTCTCATATAAAACACTATAATCATTAAATTTTTATGTTTTTTTTAATGTTTAATAATCAATAACTTTTGATAACAATATAATATTAATTCAAGTTTTTTTGTTTCGTTTTCTTTTTTTTTAAGAAATTCAAGTATTTGTTTCAATTAAAAATATTGTTGTTTTTTTTTTAAAAACAAAATTATTGTTGTATTAACATTATAATTCATTGATTCATAATTTGATTAAGTAAAAACCGATATAAACTAGTGGTGCAATAAAAGAAAAATGGAACAAGTATAAGTTTGTTAAATATAATTAGCCCCACCAAGCGAGGTATAACATGATAAAATTGAATAAAAAAAATTGACATAATAAGAATAAAATAAAAGTGAGCAAGACTTAGAAAATGGAAAATGAGTAACACTTAGGAAATGGAAGGAAGTATAACATTAGAAAATTTGCAAAACATACCAACCAATGGAGATCTCCAAACTTGCTTCTGTTGCGACTACATCCTTAGGTTCATGTTGATTAAATGGCATAGCCCATTGAATTGGCAATGAAATTCCAATTTTCCCCCCTTGCAAATTCTTCAAAAAATCACATGAGAAACTAACTAGATTGCTTTTAATTTGAAAACCAACTTATTTTGTAGCATCAAGTAGGATTCCAAACGTCGAAAACAGGTTGTACTACATACTTGAAATTCGTTCTTGTATAGTTTTGCAGCCTCAGAATGAGCTAAGATAATATTATGGTATGCAATGTAGGGAGCTTTAGCATCAATCTGAAGTTGAGGAGGAAATCCCATCATTTTTCCAAGTTAAACATAGACTAAAGGCTCATTAATCGTCTCCCAAAACTTTACTCGATCACCAAACCTCTCAAAACACAGCCTTGCGTATTCCTTGAAGAGTTCTCTGTATGCAAAATAACGTTACTTAATGTGTATGCAAGAACATTTTGATAGAGTTATGGGAAAGAGAATGTTGGAAAGCTTAATTATATTGATGTGATTCCATGAGTATATATAGTACATGAGTAAGCAATATAATACGACTAGATACATTGGAGTACTTGTCTAGGAACATTAGCTAAGAATAAGGGATATCTTTGACTATCAATCTAAAGAGTAAATCAAGGGATTGCTAACTATAAACAATATCAATAAATATGATTTGATCAAATCCTTTATACGCCCCTGCAAGATGGACGGCCAAAGGGAAAGTACAATCTTGTAAAATGAATGTTCTTCTTGATTGTTGATTGCAACTTCAAGATGTTGGTGTTTCTTCAATTGAGAGGTGTACGTACCAAATTGAGAGTTAGGAGAGTTTTTTTTTTTTTTTTTTTTTTTTTTTTTTTGGAGGAGTTTCATGAAGAAGTAAAAAAGATAGTATATAGAGAGAGAATAAGAAGTTGTTTAATGGGTGTTTTTCACGGTTTTTAAACACATGAACCATTGATTGTAAATATTTAAAAATAAATAAAAATTTGCTAGCGTATGCTGCAACAAATGGGAGGGAAAAAATATAGAGGTTCCGATCCTTCACCACCATTGAAGGCGAGATACAAAATATTAATGGTGGTGATGGTGGTTTAGAACAAAATGTTATGTTTCTCCATAATGGTTTTGGAGAGAATTTCGTATATGGTAACACATGGTAGGTAAACTACGGGATATCGAAAAAGGTTTGTTTCTCCATGTAAGGGGTTTGGAGAAAAAAAAATATATCAATGGCATCTCTTGGTATATGAAATACAGGGTGCCAAAAAGAGTTGAGTGAAAAATGTGATTTTGGTTTGAAGCTTTCCGAGAAGAAAGTTTGATATGGTCACCATCATTTGTCGGCGTCAACAAAGGTTTTGAAAGTGTAACCATGGTAGTAGCGGAAGCAAGAAAAGATGGATCAAAAGCTCATGATACCATGATAGAGTTATGGGAAAGAGAATGTTGGAAAGCTTAATTATATTGATGTGATTCCATGAGTATATATAGTACATGAGTAAGCAATGTAATACGACTAGATACATTGGAGTACTTGTCTAGGAACATTAGCTAAGAATAAGGGATATCTTTGACTATCAATCTAAAGAGTAAATCAAGGGATTGCTAACTATAAACAATATCAATAAATATGATTTGATCAAATCCTTTACACATTTAAATTTAAAAGAGAAATTTGTAAAAAAAAAAAAAAAAGGACATTTTAAGTGGTCGACTTTTTGTAAAAGGACATTTTAAGTGAAAAGTTGAGAAAAAAAACCTTTTAAGTTGTATTTCGTATTATTTTTTAAGGGGTACTTGGGTGAGTTTTATGGATGGTCAAAGTTAGTGCTCCAGTGTTGACTTTCACGTGTTACTCACGTGAGTTTTTTAAAAAAAAAATCTCAAAATTTTGGGTAGAAAAAGGGGGGGGGGAATGAAAGAGGTAATTCGAATGGGAGGAAAATTTGGGGGGAAATTCTTTTTTGGTTTTTGTTAAACTCACTCATGACTAACACGTGAAAGTCATCACCGGAGCCCCGGCGTTAATCACCCAGGAAACTCACCCAAGTACCCCTTGAAAACAAAATATAATTTAAAAGATCTTTTTTCACAACTTTTCACTTGCAAGGCCCTTTTACAAAAAATCGACCACTTAAAAGTCCTTTTTCACAATTTAAAAATACTTGATTCAACCAGATAAAATACGATTAGTAATATTCAAGATGATGGAGCAATTAAATTCATAAGCACTTGAACCTGATGTTTGGACTCAAGAAGCCTCCAAAACCATCCTGTATACTTTGTGGTAGATCGAAATGCAGTAGAGTAATAATAGGAGTAATACCTGGTAATATTGGATGAATTAGTGATGAAGGTATACACATGTAATATTGGATGAATTAGTGATGAAGGTATACACATAAAAAGTACATAGCTAGAGTAATATATTGACTTTTATATTTGTTTATAGAAACTTACATCTATTTTTGATATATTGAACCAAATTTATAAAGAAGGTAGTATATATGTATATTTTTTTGATAGAAACAAGCTAGTATTTTGAAATATGCATTGCAATGCATTTTAAATAAGCTTACATGACGCAGGTACAATATATTATTATTGTTGTAAAATAAGTGTTTTAAAGGCTGTAAATATATAATTGATAATGTATTTGTTTATTTGATTAAAGGAAGATGGTGTGACATTTCATCATTGACTTTGTAAACGAATTCTGATGTAACTAGAGTGCACATTATATCGCTAGTACGTCTTTAAGGTTACACACTCTCAATCAAAGTTATTTTTGGGTGAGAAATAGAGCCACATAAACTTATGCCCAAAAGTGAAGAAGAAATGTGTTTGACTGTTAGTAGACCAACTCAACCAATAAGCTTAAACTGATGGATGAAGTCCAAGAATATGTTTGTATAACTCTATCACACCCCCTCACAAGAAAGTTCGTTGGGCTTGAAGTGTGGATACAGCATGGGCCCACCTCATACCCATCGCTTAATACTCCACTTAAAGGTGGGGGTGGATGAGATTTGAACCTGTGACCTTTGTGTCACGCTCTGATACCATGTTAACAGATCAACTTAACCAAAAACTTAAGCTCATAGCTAGTTGAAGTTAGGAATATGTTGTACTCCTTCCGTCTCATAATATAGTTTTTAATTTGTTTGTATTAATCACGGTATTTAAGAAATAGGAGAAAAAAGTAGATAAAGTACATCAATAAATGTGAAAAGTACAATCATAGACAAAAGTTAGAGAGAAAGTGAAAAAAAATACAAGACATGTGCAAAATTCAAGGGTAAATTAGGAAGTTTAATGAATAAAGTTAAAAAAAAAGTGAGGGTACAATAGTTTTTACATACTAAATCCAAAAATAGAAATAGGAACAACATTTTTGTTCTCCAAAATAGGAAAACAAGAACTATATTATGGGACGGAGGGAGTATACTCTATCATCGGAACTTTGTAAAAAAGTATTTTTGTAGTATGTTTATGCACTTTGAGTAAATGTTCTAAGCAATGTATAAACAATGCAAGGAGCTTCACAGGATGAATCTAGATACCAATGGGGTGTTTAAATCAGAATAATGAAGTTGATTAAATCACCATAATCATTCATTTTAATGGGGGGTTACAAGAAAATTCAAGAGATACTTAGAAAATGACTTTAGACATGAACTAGTCTACTACACAACCCACTTGTAGGCAATCATTATTGGCCACAACCCACTTGTGGGCAATCATTATTGGCCACAACCCACTTGTAGAGTAAACTGATCAAATTCTAAATATATGAATTTTACTCTCTTTAATCCAACAGTTATTGATGGAGAATATACATAATTTCTATCATTTACTATTGTGAAAATCAGTAATAGAAGGTTACCATTTGCAATCAAATCATTAATCAAATTGTTGTAGAAGTCTATGCCCTCTTCGTTAACCTCTATGTCGATGGTACCATCTGCATACAACAATGTTTATAGAATAACAATTAACAATAAAATAAAAGGGAAAATCATGTGAAGAGAAAGATAAAAAAATAAATAAATAAATAAATAAATAAAAATTTTAAAAAAGAGAGAAATTTTTTTAAAAGAAAGTGACACACTAAAAAAAAATATGCTAAAGGTAACTCACGAATGAGATTGGTTTAATTAAAAAAACCAAGATGTTGTACATATGAATAATTAGTATCAAGGTTTCAAGGAACTCACATGGCAATATCCTTGACCATGAAATGGAGAATCTGTAGGTATTCATGCCCATTTTTCTCAACAGCTTCACATCTTCCTGCATGTCAGATAATATAAACTCTTTGATTAGAGTGATTTCCATTGATCAATATTTATATGGTTACAATAAGAAACCTAATCATATTAGGTAACATAAGATATGTATAGATATCAAAGATAATCTTATACAAAATATATCCTAAACCTAAGTGGATATTCTCTATCACTGCATTTATCACCCAATTTTTATTTATTTATTTTCTTCAATTTGTTCATTATTGACTTAGCTTGAATATATACGACCTATGTTCTCAAAGGTTCCCTCTTCACTTATATGAAGTTTTTTTGTAAAATGAAAGTTTGAAAACAGTAAGTATGTGCAAGTTTTTTTGTAAAATGAAAGTTTGAAAACAGTAAGTATGTGCAAGTTTTTTTGTAAAATGAAAGTTTGAAAACAGTAAGTATGTGCAACAAAAAATGTTGACAAAGAGAAATTATTTTTACTAATTCTCTATTATATTTATTTTTTAAAGTCACAAATTTTTATTGATCAATTAAAACTATATTTACTGTGGCGAAATTATTTTTATTAAACTGAACTTAGTTATACTGAACTAAAATTATTACAAAATATTATTGTTTTGAAGTTAAGAGAACATGACATTATTTATATTAGACACAAGAGACATACAAAAGATCTTGACAATATAAACGTGTTTCCCTCTTTATTTTTTTTTTTATCTAGCTATCGGGTGTCGTCATATAAAATATTTGAGGGTTACGTTGGTGAGTTGACAATAATATAATGAGATTGCGACACTAGTTTAGAAAATTATTAGATGTGCAAATGGAGCTAATATAGCTGTATAATTATTTTAGATTAATTAATTAATAATTCCTCTTATTATCTAAACCACAAATTATAGAGTATGATTTAGATTTAGGAGTTGTCAAAAAATAAAAAAAAATAAAAAAAAAAAAGATTTAGATTTAGGAATAATAATTTGTATATACCTTGTAAAGATGGTAAGAGTCAACTGCTTTCCTTCCTTTTTCGGCTTCGATCATGGAATCCCAAGTGCCTTTTCCTCTTCCTCCTTCATCTCCTCGTCCTTCAGTCTAATACATGTCATGCACGTACATAAATCATGCATATCAATCAATAGCTCATAAAATATTTTAGAAATAAAGCGATAATTTATAAGATGTAATTATTAGTGCTTTAAGATAAAAGAGCACGATGAAAATGCTAAATCTGATCTAGCACACGACAACCCCGAATGCAATTAGAAGCAAATAGTTCCGTTACTACAAATTAAGAAGTGAATGAATATGCTAGCTCTCCAATTTATAAAAAAAAAAAAAAGAAAAAAAAATACAATTGGCAAACCGTAAATCCATAGTTATAACTAAATAACTCGATTTGTTAAATTTGGTTCTGGGCAACCCAAACAAAGAGGAGGAGAGTTTGCTCTACAAACTAAACTTAAGAGCTTTCACACTAAAATAAATTGATAATAGTACGAGTTACTCCTGTACCTTATAAAGTGGAATCACCTCTCCTCTTTCTCCAACGTGGGACACTCATAAGTGGGTTACAATGAGTTTCAACACGATTATACTATGTAACAACTAATTTTAGACGGAATTCGAAAGAATAGTGAGAAAACTTGAGCTTAAAGAAAGAGAGGAAGAAAAACCTGAAGAGCAGAAGTGGAGGCACCAAAAAGGAAACCACAAGGGAAATCGCCCCTATCCACTTTAAAAAAAGGTAGTGCCACCGGAGGTGGAATGTCATCCACAACTAAACTGCATCTTGGATGATCTATAATAGACCTAATTTCTTCTTCGCTGATGCAATTCATATCAATGGGGAAGGAAGGGGTATCCATAGATTAGGTTCAATTCGTTGGTAGAAAAAAATTAAAGGAACGTACTATTGTATCGTATGGAATTTGATCGTGTGGTGCTATCTCTTGATCTCCTTTTTGTGCCTCTTTTAGTAATAATACGACTTCTATGAGGTTATGTCATGTTTATTAGTCATTAATCTTTCTTATATAAGAATTATTCGGGTCGATTTCTAACTTAAAATAAATTGAAGTCAATAGATCTTGCTTCTTGAGCCCATCTTAAAATCCTAACAAATCTTTGTTCGTAATTTCTTATTGTACGTGATATTGTCATCTCCTTTGCTGGCACTAAGCTAAGGTCAAATAACCATACAATATGATTGTTAGAAAAGTGTATTTTATTTCATCTTATTTTGTTCACATGACCCATGGCCGGCTACAATTCTTTAATATAATTTGTAATCAGACATCAACAAAATTGTATTGATAATTCTTTAATAAAATTAGTTGACTTTTTTAAGTAAAAACTGCATTAAGAAATTACATGACGATTACTTTAGTGGCAAAATCTAGAGGGGCTTGGGTGCAGTGGCAGATCAAGGATTTTTAACTAGGGGTAACATTGAGCCATTGAATAATAAGAGAGAAAAATGAGTACGGTATTATCGTTAATTAGCCTTTACATTTTAAACATTTATTTTGGTAGTTAAATTTTCATTTTGCAAATCTATTAACTATTACTAAAACAAAACGTTGCTGACGTCGTCACTGTCCACATGTCACTCTCATTAATATAAATTATTTATATTTTTTTGGTGTGGATCTATCATATTTAATAATTTTGAAAGCTGAATATTCCTTAAAAAAAAAAAAATTAATTTTAAGTAGCACACTATAGACTCCTACATTGAAATCTGTATTAGGCGACGTTGAGCAGGTATTATATCATAATTTGGATGAAAATCTAAAATTTTAAAAGTATATATATTTTATACAAGGTGCATTATTCTTATTTATATCTTTCCATTTTAAAAAAAAATGTACAACTTATAAAAATAAATTTTATATAAACCTTACATTGCACGGATTCTAACCTAGTATGTATGGAATAATTTATATTTTACTTATCAATATAATACAATGATCAAATTAAAAGTATTCTATATGCTCAATAAATTACATTTCTATGTATTTCGTATCCATCATTCACAAGTTTAAAAGCTACTTTACTCATTTAAAACTAAATTATAAATAAATTACTTAATTACCAAATATGTGCATTAAAATAAAAGAGCAATAAAATGGGAAGAATTTCATAAAATGAACTAAACAAAAAAAAAATTGTACATGATTGGTATCATTAACATACGTATGGTGATTAAATTTTTTTTTACATGATTAGTATCATCTACATACGTATGGTGATTAAAGTATGAGTATATTTGTTTATAATTTTAAAATCATAAATTTTATTACTTGATTTTTCATAAATTAAATGAAAGATTTCAAAAAAAAAGTTGAATGCATAATTAATTATGCTCACATAAAGTAGAAGTAGAAAGTTCATAAGCAAAAGTTTGGCAAAAAAGTGAAAAAAAAAAAAGAAAAAAAAAAAAGACAACCTAAGAGACAAGTTGTTAGACACAAATGGTCTTTTTTTACTATAAAATTCAAAGCAAAGGAAATTAGTGAAGGGGTACAATGAGTCAGTGAATATGCTATGGGCTTATTGGCTGATCAAAGAGACCGCCTATGCATAAGAACAAGTCTCTTTGATCAACACTCTATATATATATATATATATATATATATATATATATATCCTAGGTGCGTCAGTGCTGGCGTGGGCCATGACCTCCCCTTGATTTTAGTTATGTAATAAATATTGTAAAAAGTTTATGTTAAATATATAGTGGTTGAGTTGTTTTTAAGTATGGGTTTTAATTTGGAGGTTTCAAGTTCTAACCTTGTCCCTTACATTTTTTTAGATTTTATTTTCTCATTATTTTTTCACATTTCAACAATATATGTGTACAAGATACATGGACATATATTAAGTTAAAATGAGATATTATTTCTTACTTATATATATATATATATATATATATATATATATATATATATATATATATATATATATATATATATATATATATATATATATATAGGGGAAGGCTCATATAAGAACCCTCTTCTATATAAGAATCCAATCTTATATAAGAATCCATCTCAACCGTTAAATGATTTTGATCTAACCATCTAAAATCCCCCTTTAGTAATGGCATTTTTGTAATTTTAATAACTCTTTTTCAATCTTTAAATAAAAGAAAACCCTAAATCTCTCTCCTTAGCATTTTCTCTCTCCTCAGCATTTTCTCTGTTCTCTCTCCTCTACCTCAAGAACTTGGTAAGTTTATTTATTTTTATTTTTTTTGCGTTTTTTTTTTTGCCATTTTAAGTTCAATTGTTTTTATATTTGGTTCGATTTTGTTGAATTTTTTTTTGGCGATTTAAAGTTTATTTTTTTTAGTTTTTTATTTTTTTCGATTTTTAATAATATAATTTTTTAATTTCTAGTTTTTTTTTCGATTTTTTATTTTCAAGTTGTTTTTTCGATTCTTTTTTACGATTTTCCAGTTTTTTTTTTTTTTTTATTTTCCAGTTTTTTTTTTGTCGATTTTCCATTTTTTTTCGATTTCTTATTTTCAATTTTTTTTACGATTTTTTTTTCGATTTTCCATTTTTTTATTCTATTTTTCAGTTTTTTTTTCCAGTTTTTTTTTTGTCGATTTTCCATTTTTTTTATTTCTTATTTTCATTTTTTTTTTACGATTTTTTTTTCTATTTTCCATTTTTTTTTTTTTTGTCGATTTTCCATTTTTTTCAATTTCTTATTTTCAAATTTTTTTTTCGATTTTCCATTTTGTTTTTTATATTTTCCAGTTTTTTTTTTTGTCCATTTTCCATTTGTTTTTTTGATTTTTATTTTCAAGTTTTTTATTTTTATTTTTCGTTTTTTTTTCCAGTTTTTTTTTTTTCGATTTCAATTTTTTATTTTTAATTCGTTTTTTTTTTCCTCGTTTTTTCCTCTGTTTTTATTTTTCAATTTTTTTTTTCGATTTTGCATTTTGTTATTTATATTTTCCAGTTTTTTTTTTATTGTCCATTTTCCATTTTTTTTTTCGATTTTTATTTTCAAGTTTTTTATTTTTATTTTTTGTTTTTTTTTCCAGTTTGTTTTTTTCGATTTCAATTTTTTATTTTTATTTCGTTTTTTTTTCTCGATTTTTCCTCTGTTTTTTCCCTAATTTTTTAGCCTTTTTTTTTAAGTTTCTAGTTTTCATTTTCAATTTTTTTTTCCAAATTTTTTTTCTTGCTTGAGTTTTTCTATTATTGGATTTTAATTTCAAATTGTTTTTTTTTTACTATAATAGAAAACTTTAGAACATAATAGAAATACTTTAGAACATATAGATAGAAAATGTTAGAACATAATAGAAATACTTTAGAACATAAGGGAAAACTTTAGAACATAAGTAAAAAATATAATAAAACATAATAGAAAACTTTAGAACATAATAAAATACTTTAGAACATATGGGAAAACTTTAGAACATAATAGAAACATTATAACATAATAGAAACATTATAACATAATAGAAAACTTTAAAACATAATAAGGGAAAACTTTAGAACATAGTAGAAAACTTTAGAACATATGGGAAAATTTTAGAACATAATATAAATACTTTAGAACATAAGGGAAAACTTTAGAACATAATAAGGGAAAACTTTAGAACATAGTAGAAAACTTTAGAACATATGGGAAAACTTTAGAACATAATATAAATACTTTAGAACATAAGGGAAAACTTTAGAACATAAGGGGAAAATATAATAGAACATAATAGAAAACTTTAGAACATAATAAAATACTTTAGAACATAAGGGAAAACTTTAGAACATAATAGAAACATTATAACATAATAGAAAACTTTAAAACATAATAAGGGAAAACTTTAGAACATAGTAGAAAACTTTAGAACATATGGGAAAACTTTAGAACATAATATAAATACTTTAGAACATAAGGGAAAACTTTAGAACATAAGGGGAAAAATATAATAGAACATAATAGAAAACTTTTGAACATAATAGCAAACTTTATAGCATAATAGAAATACTTTAGAACATAATAGAAAATCTTAGAATATAAAAGAAATACTTTAGAACATAAGGGAAAACTTTAGAACATAAGGGAAAAATAATACATAAACTTTAATTACCTTTTTCTTCTATAAGTAATTTTAGATTGGTTTTTTACTACAATTTGTATTTATGATAATTAGGTTTTGGCATATTCATGGATTTAGATGATGTTCAAGATAATTCTCCTTCTTCCGTTGTTACTCATTCAGGTAATTTTCATTGTTTTAATACTTTAATTTCAATTTACTTACATGTTCTAAACTTTACTTAGTTGTATATTTTAAAGTAATTTTGTGAATTTGTGGATTATGTTTAAAAGTTGTTTTAATTTTCTAGATTAATTCATTATGTTCTAAACTTTTCCACTTTATTCTATTTTAATTTAGTTACATGTTCTAAACTTTACTTACATGTTCTAAACTTTAAACTTTACTTACATGTTTTAAAGTAATTTTGTAAATTTGTTGATTATGTTCAAAATTTGTTTAATATTCAAAAAAAATTCTAGTTATGTTCTAAAGTAATTCTTTATTTTCTAAATTTTTTCACTTTATTCTAAATTTTATTATGTATGTTATAAATTAATTTACTATGTTCTAAAGTTTATTCTTAATGTTCTAAACTTTTTTCATTATGTTCTAAAGTTTTCTATGTATGTTTCTCTTTCTCTTTATGTTCTAATGCAGTTGGTGTTATTTATCGTACTCCTGAGGTTGTTGGATCGTTTAGCCCTGGTAGTACCACTAAGGAATGGATTCCAAGTGTTCCCGAAGAGTTAAAACCTCGTTTGGGGATGATATTCAAAGATCCCGAAGAGGGTCTTAGTTTTTATAAAGCATATGCAAATGCCGCTGGGTTTACTTCTAGGAAATCTACTACTACAAGGAAGAAAAATAACAAAGATATAATTGCTTTTCAATTTGGAGTTTGTAATAAGGAAGGTTTCAAGGCAACAAAAAAACCTAATGCTCAACAAACTGTTGATGAAGAAGGAAAAGTTCATATTACTAGGAAATGTTTAGTGACTCGTGTAGGATGAAATGCTCACATATGTATGAGATATGATGCAGGAAAGTATGTTGTTAGTCAATTCAAAGAAGAACATAATCATTGTTTATATACTCCAAGTTGTGCAAAATTTCAAAAGGATAATAGAAAAATGCATATTATGCATAAGAAGTTGATTGTTGATAATTCAAAGGTGATTTATTTTTATGTGCCAAATATTGTTTTCTTTGTTCTAAAGTTGATTTTTAATCATAGTAATTTTTCTTTCTCTTTGTTTTTGTACACAGGTAAATGTTGGTCCTGTGAGGTCTTATACAATGATGAAAGAATTAGCTGGATCACATGATAATGTTGGTGCATCTAAACAAGATTTCAAAAACTTTTATAGAGATTTGAAGGCTTATATTGCTGGATCAGATGCCCAAATGTTTGTGGATAACTTTCAAAATAAGAAATTGCTTTGGAGTGCCTTTTTTTTTACTATGATGTTGATGAAGAAGGTAGACTTTGTAGAGCTTTATGGGCTGATCCTATTTGTCGCAAAAATTATGCACTTTTTGGTGATATGGTATCTTTTGATACAACGTTCCAAACAAACAAGTGATGTTCTAAATGTAGATTTTTTTTATGTTCCTAAATTAATATCTATCATGTTTTGATGTTCTAAACATATATTTCTTATGTTCTAAATTATGTATATCTTATGTTCTAGACATATATTGCTAATGTTCTAAACATATATTGCTGATATACTAAACATAGATGCATTATGTTCTAAAATATTGGCAAGTTTAATAATTAAATTAAATTTCTATGCTCTAAAGTTTATCGTTAATGTTCTAAAGTATACATTTATGCTTCACAATTTATCTTTATGTTCTAAAGTTTATCCTTAATGTTCTAAAGTATACCTTTATGCTACACAATTTACCTTTATGTTCTAAAGTTAATCCTTATGTTCTAATATTTTCTGCATATATAATTTGTGTATGTTACAGATATAATATGATCTTTGGTCCATTTACTGGAGTTGATCACCATAAGAAATGTGTAACTTTTGCGGCTTCTTTTGTAGCTCATGAAGATATATCATCTTTCGAATGGGTTTTCAAAACTTTTCTTAAATCAATGGGAAATAATGAGCCTGTGTGTTTGATTACCGATCAAGACCCTGCAATGAAAGTTGTTGTTCGTAATGTTTTTCAAACTACAGAACATAGGTTTTGTATGTGGCATATTATGAAAAAGGTGCCTGAAAAAGTAGGTCGGGCAATTACCCAAGAAACTGATTTTTTGAAAAAACTTTGTGCATGTGTTTGGCATTTAGAGATTGAGCCAGCAGAATTTGAAGAAAAGTGGAACAAAGTTATTTCAGAATTCAATTTGAACGATCATGAGTGGTTGGCTCACATGTTCAACATACGTGATATGTGGATTCCAGCGTATTTCAGAGATTTATTTTTAGGTGGCATCATGAGGACCACATCTAGATCCGAAAGTGAAAATAATTTTTACACTATGTTCACAAATCCCCATCTCACTTTGATTGAGTTTTACATGAGGTAATATGTAAATGTCTAAATATGTTCTAATTTTAATCTTTATGTTCAAAAGTTTTTCTTTAATGCTTTAAAGTTTTTTTTTTTTTTTTTTTTTTTTTAAAAAATTTTTTTTTTTTTAGTTTTACCATATTTTTCAAATCTCTTTTATTTTATAGTTTTAGGAAATAGCACATAATAGAAAACTTTATAACATAAAGGGAAAATATAATAGAACATAATAGAAATCTTTAGAACATAAGGGAAAACTTTAGAACATATTAGAAATACTTTAAAACATATGGGAAAACTTTAGAACATAATAAGAATGACTTTTTTTTTCAAATCTCTTTAATGCTTTAAAGTTTTTTTTTTTTCCTTTTATATATTTTATTTTATAGTTTTACCATTTTTTTCAACTCTCTTTTATTTTATAAATTTTGTCTTAAATGTTTTAAAGTTTTAGTTTAATGTTTTAATAGTATTTAAATCATGTGTATTATTTTAATATGTTCTAATGTAATTCACTTTATGTTCTAAAGTTATTTTCTATGTTCTAAAGTTAATTTTTATTTTCAATAGGTTTGAATGTGCATTGGATGCTCAAAGGCACACTCAAAATAAAATGGATAATGATTCAAAGAATAAGCGTCCAGAGTGTAAGGCTCCAATTCCTTTAGAAAAAGATGCTTCTGAGTTGTTTACAACAACAATTTTTTTATGATTTTCAATATGAGTTTGAAATTGGATGTTTTAATTGTGGTGTTGAGGAGATGAAGAAGGACAATGAGATTTACATTTCCAAATTAAGGGAAGGATCTAGGAGGAGGGCTTTTGATGTTGTTTTTGATCCAACTACCTTAGATACCAAGTGTTTTTGTAAAAAATTTGAACGTGATGGTGTGCCTTGTAGGCATATGATTTGGGTGTGGAAAGCAAGGATGTTAGAAAAAATTCCCAAGACTTACGTTCTAAATAGATGGTGTACAATGGCTTATAAGAAGCCCATTTTTTATTTAGAGGGTAATGTTTTAGAGGAATGTCTTAATGCTGTAGATAAAAAGATGCTATTAAATGATTTGTGGTGTGAAATTCATGCTTGTGTGAGTTTAGTGCAAAACAATGAAGATGATCTAAGTGATCTTGTCAAAAAACTTCGAGCCATGAGAATAGATTTGGAATAGAAGAAAACAACAAATGGAAGCAACAATTTTTGTAGCAAAGTTAAAGACATTGAAATGCTTATTGGAGCTAGTTTACCTTCTGAAGTTTTGATCAAAGCTCCAAAAATTTCAAAAAACAAAGGTACAGGGGTTCATGTTCCAAATCAGGTTAATGTTCCAAATGATACCCCTATTCCAAATGATACGCATGTTCCAAATAGTGACAAGAGAATGAAGAATGACAGAGAAAAAGCTGTTGAACAAAGTCAAAAGAAGAAAAGATTATGTAGAGCATGTGGAGAGCTTGGTCATCATGATAGTCGTAATTGTCCAGGGAAAGTCAAGTGATATTGTAAGTAAACATTTTTTGCTTATGTTCTAATTAGTAATAAATTAAAATTATTACTAATTAGAACATAAGAAAAAAATGCATCAAATATGTTTGAATTTAAATTTAATACTTTGAATTTTTAATTCAAACATTTTGTATATGTTTTAAAATGCATCAAATATGTTCTAAAATTTATAATGTGTTTATGTTCTAATTATTAATTTTTTTTTTTTTCAGGTTGACTATGCTATTCGTACAACCGCATGGGACATTTTATTTATAGGAAATAGAACAAAAAAAAAATTTGTGTAAATTTTTTTTATATATTTTTTTATAATTTTGAGAACATAATGACATATTATTTTTTGTCCAATTATTCTCTATATTCTTATGTTTACAATTATAATATAACATGATTTTATTATAACATAAGGAAAAAAATATAATAGAACATAATAGAAAACTTTAGAACATAAGGGAAAACTTTAGAACATAATAGAAATACTTTAGAACATATGGATAGAAAATGTTAGAACATAACAGAAATAATTTATAACATAATAGAAAACTTTAGAACATATGGTAAAACTTTAGAACATAATAGAAATACTTTAGAACATATGGGAAAAGTTTTAAACATAAGGGAAAAATATTAATAGAACATAATAGAAATTTTTAGAACATAATAAAAACATTAGAACATAATAGAAAACTTTAGAATATAAGGGAAAAATATAATAAAACATAATAGAAAACTTTAGAACATAAGGGAAAACTTTCGAACATAATAAAAATACTTTAAAACATATTATATAAATACTTTGAGTTTTAAACTTAATACTTTATGTTTTAAAATGCATCAAATATGTTCTAAAATTTATAATGTGTTTATGTTCTAATTATTAATTTTTTTTTCAGGTTGATTATGCTATTCGTACAACCGCATGGGACTTTTTATTTTAAGGAAATAGCACATGGAAAAAATTTTGTGTAAATTTTTCTTTTATACATTTTTTTTTATTATTTTGAGAACATAATGCATATTATTTTTTGTCCAATTATTCTCTATATTCTTATGTTTACAATTATAATATAACATGATTATATTATAACTCTTATTCTTTTATTAACATAATTTTTGGCAATATTATAATATGAGAATGGGGTTGGATGAGTATGAGATAACATAATATTTTTCAACTAATGTGAACCATTTATTTTGCGCAAATTTTGCAAGTAACAACTTAAATACTTTAAAACAATATAATAATAAATTAGAACATAATAAGAATTACTTTAGAACATACACATGCAACTTAGAACATATTAAGAATTACTTTATATACATTAGAACACAATCAAAATAACTTGAAATTAGGTTAATGTTCCAAATGATATTAATGTTTCAAAATATACACAAGTTCAAAACAGTTATGTTCATAATCATATATTTGTCCAAAAAATTACTATTATATATACTTGAGATTTACACAATCAAATATCAAAATTTGTTGATTTTTGACCACTTTCTAGCCATCTTCAACACTCTTTTCCGTTCTTCATTTACTTCAGATGTTATAATTTTCCCACAATACTCCACTCGTAACCTTTTCATTTGCTCAAACTGCCTAAAAAAATGACTTTAGAACATATACATGTAATTTAGAACATAATAAGAATTACTTTAAAACATTGACACGTAATTGAAACCTAATAATCATATATGTTTTGTACTTACATTATCCTTCTCTAGTCCTGAATTCCATTGTTTTTGACATTGACCTTCATAGGATTCCATGTGCTTCAACAGAAATACTCCACAATCATGTTTATTCTGGTTGCTTTTCCATCTCATCTCAACATTTCTTGTTTCATAAGTGGAAATAATTGCACTCTTCTTATCAACTTCTTCATAAAATTCACCAAATGCTTCCAACTAAAAAATTAATAATATAATTAGAACATTGACATGGAATTTAGAACTCAATTACAATTATTTTAGAACATTGATATGTAAATTATAACATATATATATATATAATTTAAAGTACTTTAAAAGATTGACATGTAATATAAATAATTTCAAACATAATAGAAAATCATAAAACATAAGGGAAAACTTTCGAACATAATGGAAAACTTTAGAACATATGAGAAAACTTTAGAACATAAGGGAAAACTTTAGAACATAATAGAAATACTTTAGAACATATGGATAGAAAATGTTAGAACATAATAGAAATACTTTAGAACATAAGGGAAAACTTTAGAACATAATAGAAATACTTTAGGACATATGGGAAAACTTTTGAACATAAAGAAAAAAATAATAGAACATAATAGAAACACTTTAGAACATAAGGGAAAACTTTAGATCATAAGGGAAAAATATAATAGAACATAATAGAAAACTTTAGAACATAATTGAAAACTTTAGAACATAATAGAAATACTTTAAAACATATGGGAAAAGTTTAGAACATAATAAAAATAACTTAAAATTATGTTAATGTTCCAAATAAGGTTAATGTTCCATATGATATCAATGTTCCTAAATTTCTTTATAGCATAATAAAAAAAATTATAATTAACTAAATCAAAACTTTACACCTTACCATTTTTGTAAAATCATCCCCATATTTGTCTTCTACCGAAACATTTGGTGGAAGAATCATGTTATCAATGACATCAAGAGTACCTTCCATAAAGTTGAAGCACAACAAATAATAGTGATCCGGTAAAACAGCCGGAAAGAAAACCTACGTTTAGAACATAATCAGAGACTTTAGAACATAATCAAACATGTGTTTACAACATAATCATATACTTTAAAACATTATAATAATAAATTAGAACATAATTAGAAATACTTTAGAACATTGACATGTAATTTAGAACTCAATAAAAATAAATAGAACACTATATAATGAAAAAAAAAAAAACACTTACCAATTGAAAGTTGTTAAATGTTGTTACTTCGGCATTTGTCATTTCATTTTTCATTTGATGAAACAAAGCTTTTTTTCTATCTTCCTAACTTTCAGTATTTTTGATGTATTTTTCAGTGCAAAGAATGAGCTGGAAAAAAAAAATTAAAATTCAAGTAATTAGAACATTGACATATAATTAAAACAAAGACATGTAATTTAGAACATAATTAGAAATACTTTATAACATTGACATGTGATTTAGAACTAAATCAGAACTACTTTAGAATATTTTTTGAAATACTTTAGAACATTGACATGTAATTTAGAATATAATAGTAAGATAATTAGAACATACATAGCATTCAGTAGAGAAAAAAAATCCACTCTTCTTGTCTACACCACGCCTTTTGTTTTCACAATTTAATATGAAAGCATAAGCATCTGCAATGTTGTTGAACATGTGACTACATCCTGAAAGACTATCCATCTCATCTCTCCTAATCACAATTGCCGCTTTGTCAGCATACAAAAGTTCCCTAAAATGAGAACAAAAACTACATTAAATCAAAACAGCATTTTGAACATAAACAAAATACTTTAAAACATAAGCACATAATTTTAAACATAAGCATAGTGCTTTAGAACTAAATTTTAGAACATGACCAGAAATATTTTAGAACATAAACTATATTAATCAAAACATAATTTTGAACATTAGCATAATAGTTTAGAACATAAGCACGTAATTTTGAACATAAACATACAACTTTAGAACATAAGCATAGTACTTTAGAACATAAACTTGTAACATTTAGAACATTTACTTAGAAAAAATATAACCATCAAAATTGAATTTGATTAGAAAACGAAGATGGGAATTTCAAACATGTATTTTAAAACATAAGTTTCTACCTTAGAAGATAAATACAATATTTAGAACATAAATATATATATTTTATGACATAATCAAATACTTTTATCATAAGCATATAACTATAGATGGATGAAATCTTACGCGTTATCTCCTTGAGCAAAAGCATACTCAGCTATCATTTTATGATCTACATTGTTGAAGAGTTTTTCATGAGTAACCATAAAAGGCGAACGCAAGTACATTGGAAGCTTATCCTTTCCTCTTTTTTTCTTTGTTTCTTCTTAAAAACAAACTAAAATCAAATAATAATCAAACAACCGCCATAGCCTAAATCTAATTACCGTTGCTTATTATCTTTGTTGTTCTTTTCTTCAACATGCTTCTTCTTTTCTTTTTTGGTTTTGTTATCCTCCTCTTCTTTATTCAATGTAGGTGGATGATCTAGATTCAAAAAATTTAGAACATTAAAAGAACTTTTGACATAATAAATATAATAAAATTCCAATATACATATAACAAAAATAAAGTTAAAATAAGTCAAACTTACCAACTATTGGTGAGGGCGTCAACAAATTGAAGCTTGGAGGTGAAATATCTTTATGCATCTTTTTTGGAGGAATTGGTGTCTTTGGTGTGTCGTCATTCCTTTTCGTTTTCTTCTTTGTTGTACGCAAGAAAATTTTAAGCTTATTCTTTTGTCTAAACAAAATCAAAATTACTTTTAGAACATGGGCAAGTAATTTAGAACATAATTAGAAATACTTTAGAACATAAACATATATACTTTGGAACATATTTGAAATACTAATAACAAACCCAAATCAAAACCAATATATATAACTAGAAAACACAAACCATTAATCCTATATTAAGATTTTACCAAATCGTCCAACATATGTTCTAAACCAAAACCAATGTATTAAATATTCCTATTAATAAGTTACATTGATTACCCTTTCTTTGTTTCAACTTTCTTTTTTGCCTTTTTTTCTCCTTCATTCTCTTTTTGTCTTTCTCCTTCTTGCTCCTCTTGTCTTTCTCCTTCCTTTGCCTCTTGCCTTTTTTCTTGATTATTCTTTTGTCTTTGTTTTTGCTTTTCTTCTTGTTCTTGAAAATATAAAGGAAAACTTTAGAACATAAGGGAAAAATAAAATTAAACATAATAGAAAATTTTAGAACATAATAGAAAATACTTTATAATCAAAAGTACTTTAAAAGATTGACATGTTCTATAAATAATTTCAAACATATATTATAGAATATAATAGAGAACTTTATGTCATAATTGGAATACTTTAGAACATAAGGGAAAAATTTAGAACATAAAGAAAAAATATAATAGATCATAATAAAAAACTTTAGAACATAATAGAAAATCTTAAAACATAATAAAAATACAAATATTAAGCAAACTTTAGAACATAAAGTGCACTATTATGTGTGTAAACTTTAGAACATATAGCGTAAACTTTAGAACATAAGCATATACAAATATTCTATTTCCTTTTTTTTTTTTAGTAATTTTCCTTTTTAAAATACTTTAGAACATAAGGGTAAACTTTAGAAAATAAGGGGAAAATACAATAGATCATAGTAAAAAACTTTAGTTTAGAACATAATAGAAATACTTTAGATCATAACCTTTTGCCAAATCTCCTTCTTGCTCCTCTTGTCTTTCTCCTTCTTGCTCCTTTTGTCCTTCTCCTTCCTTCGACTCTTGTCTTTCTTCTTTATTATCCTCTTGTTCTTGGTCTTGCTTCTCTTCTTGTTCTAGAAAACATAATTATAAAACACAATATTAGATTATAATTGTATCATAAGAATTTGAGTTGGAACATTAACATAAACTTTAGAACATATAGCTTAAACTTTAGAACATATAGCGTAAACTTTAGAACATAAGCATATACAAATATTCTATTTCATTTTTTTTTTAGTACTTTTCCTTTTTAAAATACTTTAGAACATAAGGGAAAACTTTAGAACATAAGGGGAAAATATAATAGAGCATAATAGAAAACTTTAGTTTAGAATATAATAGAAATACTTTAGATCATAACCTTTTGCCAAATCTCCTTCTTGCTCCTCTTCTCTTTCTCCTTCCTTCTCCTTTTGGCTTTCTCTTTCCTTTGCCTCTTGTCTTTCTTTTTGATTATCCTCTTGTCCTTGGTCTTGCTTCTCTTCTTTATCTTGAAAACATAATTATAAAACACAACATATAATATAATTGTATCATAAGAATTTGAGTTGGAACATTAACATAAACTTTATAACATAAAGTGCAAACCATAGAACATATAGCTTAAACTTTAAAACATATAGCGTAAACTTTAGAACATAAGAATATACAAATATTCTATTTCATTTTTTTAGTATTTTTCCTTTTTAAAATCAATTAATTAAAAGAACATTAATAAGAAATGAGTTTGAAAATAGTTGGAAATTACCAAGTATAGGTGAAGCGATACTATCATCTAACTTTTCATTGATATTTCTCTCATCGTTGTTCTTTTCTCTTTCTCCTTCATTTGATGGCAAATCTTCATAATAATTACAAAACACAATTTTAGAACTTAACTATATCATAAAGATTTGAGTTGGAACATAAACACTTGATTTAAGAGCATAATTTAGAACATAGGTATAATTTAGAAATTGAACATGTAATTACCATGTCCCAATGACTTTGGTGACTTTTCAACAGTAAATTTCTTCCATGCAATGTTCATCAACATATCCAATTCTTCTATGAATGCCGGTTCATCGAAGAAATGTTGATCTTGACTAAGTATGGAAGGACTTTTTGTCTGTTGCTTTTCTTCTTCTTGATTTACCAATGGCTATATATAAAAATAAATAAGTTAGAATCCAATAAGACATTTATATATGTTGAACTATTATAAATATAAAAATTACACTTTAGAACATAGTCTGAAAATAGTTTAGAACATGATTATTATACCTTTGTGGTATACTTGCACCAAATGTTGTCTATAAGATGATGCATTTTTCCCGTTGTTTCTTCCTCAACAAAGATATCCTTTGCTTGTTCCAACATGCTATACATCTCTTTTACATTCGATGCAAGACTTTTTGCCAAATCTCCAAATTTGCTTAAAAAATCCTAAGAATTTAGAACATAAAATAATGAATATTTAAAATATTATAGAAATAAGTAAATAAATTAATAAAAAAAATATTAAAACATTATACCATCATATCATTTGGAGACGTGATAGAATCACATGTCATTGATTGGTTTTCCACAACTTTCTCTTTTCCTTTGTCTTTCCCTTGCTTTTTTATTACTTTCTTCTCCCCTTGTTTTTCTCTAATTGTCAAGGGTTGCTCTTTCTTCTTGCCTTTGTCATTCTCTTGCCTTTTTTCCAATCCCTTTTTAAATATACATTATAAATTTTAGAATACATGCATAAATATATTGTATAGATAAATATAAAACAATAATAAACTTTAGAACATATATTACAAAGTTTAGAACATATAGTATAAACTTTAGAACATAAGCATATACAAAAATCATACCACATTCAATTTCATTCTTTCTAGTACTTTTCCTTTTCCAAATCCAAGGTCTTTCTCAAACTTCAATCTTGTATGGAACCTTTCTTGGTTCCACAATGATATTAATGGAACTTGACGTGGTATCTCTATTAACCCCTTCCTTTGTACCCGATCAAAATAGGATGGATACCTAAAAGAACATCATTAGAAATACTTTAGAACATTGATATGTAAAGTAGAACATAGATATATAATTTAGAACATCATTAGAACTTACCATAAGAAAGATTAAAGGACCCGTAAAGAAAGATTCTCCATCTAGCCATTTCTTAGTAGTTTCCATCAAGTGCTCCTTAACAAATTTGCACCAATTCAACTTAACTATATTCTTTGTATCCTTGCAACTATACAAAAACTTAATGTATAGTTGCTTGTTATTAGTTGAACGGATGCAACTATTAACCACACAAACCAAAAAAATCCAAATGAATTCATCCGAAACTTGTTTTTGTTCTTTATCTACCTCCTTCACCTTTTGAATCCTACTAATCAATTGTGCATTTGTTGGAGCACCCTGTAAGTAATTTAGAACATGGATAGGTAATTTAGAATATAATAAAAAATACTTTAGAACATAAGCAAAAATACTTTAGAACATAATCAGAATAACTTTCACTACGTGAAAAAACGAATTTGGCACCGGTTCAAACCCGGCCTAAGGCACCGGTTTGAACCGGTGCCAATGTGGGGGGGTGCCAAAAAGGGGTTTAAAAAGGCACCGGTTCAAACCGGTGCCAAAAGTTGAAATTGGCACCGGTTAACCGGTGCCAAAAAGTACCAAAAATTTTTATGATTCCTTTTTTGGCACCGGTTAACCGGTGCCAAAAGTGCCAACATAATAAATTTTTTTTTTTTTTTTACTTAAAAATTAGATCTGTATTAATATTAATATAATCAAACCTGTTCATTATAATATTAATATATATAATCAAAAAAAATTACAGTATAATCAAATCTTAATAATAACCAAAAGTGCCAAAATATTAATATAATCAAATCTGTTCAATTATATAATAAAAAAAAATTACAGTATAGGGCAAAATAAATTACAACAGCTAAATCAAAATAAAAAAATTACACATATAAATAAAAAAAACATTACAATATAAAAAAAAAAAAAAAAGAAAATCAGTTGATTCTTCGATTTAAGATCAATATACTTGCATGTTGATTCTTCAATTTAAGAATTAAATCCATATACCTGCACCAATTAAAACAACCAAAATGAATCGATTAACATGAATCAATTCAAAAACCCAGAAAATCGAAAAAAAAAAAAGAAAATCGAAAAAAAGAAAAGAGTAACCCAGAAAATGAAAATGAAAATCAGTTCAAAAAAAGAAAATGAATCGGAAAAAAAAAAAAAAAAAAAAAAACCAGAAAATCGAAAAAAAAAAACAGTTCAAAAATCAAAAAAAAAAAAAACCCAGAAAATCGGAAAAAAAAAAAAAGAAAAATAAACAAAATCAGTTCAAAAACGCATAACATCAATTACAACCCAGAAAATAAAACCCAGAAAATCAATTAAAACCCAGAACATCAATTAAAACCCAGAAAATAAAAAAAAAATCGACAAAAAAACCCAGAAATTAAAAAAAAAATCGAATTAAAATAAGTTAAAAAATTGATTAACCAAACTAGAAAATCGAAAATCATTTTAAAAAAACAAATTTAAATCGATTAAAATAAAAAATAAATCAATAAAACAAATTTAATTCGTGGTGGATTAAACAAATTTTTTTTTAAAGAAACCCATAAAAAATTTCGAAGACACTCATCAAATCAATTAAACCCAAAATTAACTTCGAACAAACCCAAATCAACTTGATGTTACGGTGGTGGCGGCGGCTTTGCGGTGTTGTTGTTGCATGTTGTTGTTGTTGCAGTTTATTATTGCATGTTGTTGTTATTGTTGTGGTTTAAGGGAGAGCAGAGGAGAGATCGAGTAGGTGTTGTTGCGGTGGTGTTCGAAGAGAAGAGAAAAGGTTCGAAGAGAAAGAGAAGAGATGAGCAAGAAGGCAGAGGAGATAGAGCAAGAAGGGAGAGCAGAGGAGAGAGAAGGGAGAGGAGAGAGTGATGAAAGAGGCGGACTGAGGAGAGAGAAGGAGCAAGATAAGTTTTAGGGTTTTAAGGAGAGATAAGGCCGGTTTTTTTTTTTTAAATAATAAAAGGCCCGGTTCACAAAGGCACCGGTTCAAACCGGTGGCCTTTGTGATTTTGGCACCGGTTTGAAGTGAACCGGTGCCTATTACTCTGGTTTACCTTCCCACCAATTTTGTAGGCCATTTTTGGCACCGGTTTGGACTGAACCGGTGCCGATTAGGGGGTGCCTTTTTGATATTTTCTACTAGTGTTTAGAACATAAGCAAAAATACTTTAGAACATAATGGAAAACTTTAGAACATAATAGAAATACTTTAGAACATAATAGAAAATACTTTATAATCAAAAGTACTTTAAAAGGTTGACATGTAATATAAATAATTTCAAACATAATAGAAAATCATAGAACATAATAGAAATACTTTAGAACATAAGGGAAAACTTTAGAACATAAGGAAAAAATATAATAGAACATAATAGAAAACTTTAGAACAAAATATAAAACTTTAGAACATAATAGAAATAGTTTAGAACATAATGCAAAACTTTAGAACATAAGAGAAAAATATAATAGAACATAACAGAAAACTTTAGAACATATGGGAAAAATATAATAGAACATAATAGAAAATCTTAAAACATAATCAAAAATACTTTAGAACATTATTAAAATAAATTAGAACATAAGCCAAATAACAAGTTTAGAATACAAGTACACATAAAAATATTCATACCACTTTAAGGTTAAAGTTTTTTCTCCATTTTTGCATAAAATTTGCACATTCATTCTTGTTTTCTATTGTATCAAGAATTGCTATATCTCCCATTGGCAATCCATATGTCATGTGAACATCAATTTCATCAAAGAGTATTTCTTCTTCTCTCCCCGGTAGCATCAAGCAACATCTCTTGGGATCAAAATTCGAAAGAAGTTGTTGTGTCAACCTAGATTTAAGTTAAAGGTTTAGAATACAAAATACATATAGATTAGAATTTAAATAAAAATAAAAATTAACATGGTAATTAAACTTTAGAACATTAATTAGAATTTTATAAGAATGAGAACATAATAGATGATATTTAAATAATAAAAACAAAAAATAAAAGTACTTTAAAAGATTGACATGTAATATAAATAATTTCAAACATAATAGAAATCATAGAACATAATAGAAATACTTTAGAACATGAGGGAAAACTTTCGAACATAATAGAAATACTTTAGAACATAATGGAAAACTTTAGAACATATATCATGTGAACATATGGATAGAAAACTTTAGAACATAATAAAGATACTTTAGAACATATGGATAGAACATGTTAGAACATAATAGAAATACTTTAGAACATAAGGGAAAACTTTAGAACATAAGGAAAAAATATAATAGAACATAATAGAAAACTTTAGAACATAAGATAAAACTTTAGAACATAATAGAAATACTTTAGAACATATGGGAAAACTTTTAAACATAAAGCAAAAAAATAATAGAACATAATAGAAAATCATAGAATTTAATAGAAATACTTTAGAACATAAGGGAAAACTTTAGATCATAAGGGAAAAATATAATAAAACATATGAGAAAACTTTAGAACATAAGGGAAAACTTTAGAACAAAATAGAAATACTTTAGAACATAATGGAAAACTTTAGAACATATGAGAAAACTTTAGAACACTAGTGCTTACCAAGAATCCACATAATGTGGTGCATCCAAGTTCAAAAAAGCACCAAATCCAATTTTTTGAATAGCTTGTTTATGCTTATCAGAGAGATTTACCAAAACTTGTTTCATCAATTCCTTAGCGGTAACTCTTTGATAAGCCGATCTCTTATTTTTTTTCCACTTTGATTATTTTCACATCCTCATCATCCTTTTCTTTTTCAATCTTTCTTTTCTTATTTTTCTGATTTTTTTTCAAAACCACCTGAAAAAAGTAAAACATTAGAAAGAATTTGAATTATTAGATAAATTATTGTTATAAAAAATAAAGTTTAGAACATAACATATGTATATAATTAAAACATCAACTTAGAAATGTAAGAATTAACTTACAAAAATCATTTACTTATTAATTAAAACATTTACTTTAGAACATAAGCATGAATGTATTAGAACATAAACATGAATGTATTAGAACATATGTATATAATTAATAAAGTTACATATTATTTATAAATGTAGAATATAAACATGCAATTTATGACATTAACATATAATTTAGAACCTTTTTACTATCATCATTCACGCCATCTCTTTCATCATCTTTCTCCTCCAACTTTGGTTCATCCATCTCATCATTAATATCATGTTGATCATCATTTTCATCATCATCATCATCTTCTTCTTCCTTTGTTTTCATTTTTCTAGTTGGTTGAATCCTTGATGAAAGCTTGGCACTTTTTTTTTTTTTGTTTATGACTTTGCACATGTTTCTCAAATTCAGCTTTGTCAATTACTTCCGCATCATTTTCAACAACTTTCCTTTAAAATCAAATATAAATGATTTAGAACATATATTATAATCTTTAGAACATAAAAGAAAACTTTATATCATAATATAAATACTTTAGAACATAATAGTTACTCTTAGAACATAATAGAAATACTTTAGAACATAAGGGAAAAATATAATAAAACATAATAGAAAATTTTATATCATAATAGAAATACTTTAGAATATAATAGAAAAACTTATAACATAATAAAAATACTTTAGAACATAAGGGAAAAATATAATAGAACATAATTGAAAACTTTAGAACATAAGAGAAAACTTTAGAACATAAGGGAAAACTTTAGAACATAAGTGAAAAATATAATAGAACATAATAGAAAACTTTAGAACATAAGGAAAACTTTAGAACATAAATGAAAACTTTAGAACAAGGGAAAACTTTACAACATAATAGAAATACTTTAGAGCATATGGATAGAAAATATTAGAACATAATAGAAATACTTTAGAACATAAGGGAAAACTTTAGAACATAAGTAAAAAATATAATAAAACATAATAGAAAACTTTAGAACATAAGGGAAAAATACTTTAGAACATAAGGGAAAACTTTAATTACCTTTTTCTTCCATAAGTAATTTTTTCATCCGGTATAATATTAATTTCTTCTTCTGATTTTTCTTCATTTTGGTTTTTCATTTTGCTGAAATTTTATAAAATAAAAAACATTAGTAACATTCCTACATTAGTAATATATTTTAAACATAAGAATAGTTTAGAACATGATGAAAATAGTTTAGAACATGCTGAAAATAGCAAAAATTTATAATTACAGGCATCTGGTAACAACAAGAGTTGTAGGACTTGATAAAAATAACCATATATCAATAAACAATAAAAAAAATTGATGCCAACCACTCAAGGGCTCACATAAACTCCATAGAGATATATAGCCATTACTAATAAAAACATGAAACCGAACATACAATGAAATGTCTCAGTAATTGATTCAAAAGCAATATAACGTACAATTCTACGACAAAATCGTATCAATTTAGATGGACGAAGTCACAAAGGAAAGCATCATCAATATTTTTCATGGCTTTGAATAGCAACTACATTTCAGGCATCAATTATACAAGTATAAACACGTACGAAATATTTGATACGGTAATAAGTTCAATTACCCTACGATATTACAAAATGCCTCCGTATTTTCCATGGACTCTCCTCGATACACCTACATGTCCAATATCGGATGTACACATTTTTCTATAGATTTATCACATACACATCTATCATCCCTCCAAAAATAAAATACAGCTAAACATACAGAGCTTTGAAAGCTTTAACAGCACAAGACTCCCCCCTCACCCAAAAGTCAAGATTTTCCAACCCCATCCAAACATGGAGTAGATAGCAGGGTAATGCCAAAGAGTGCGGAGGTAATAGGGCCCAAAAACACATTCCTAACCGCCACCCCACCTCATGTGGAAGGTCATCTACAAATGGAAACTTTGGAGATTCAAGATTTTAATTTGCTTAGGCACCTTTACTATAAATAAAATCTATCCCTTTCTCCCATGATATAAATTAATAGAGTTTTGAAAATATAAGAGAGAACTCAGAATTAATTCTGGATCAAGGGAGTAATAATCTTCTTCGCATTTCCGTAATACAAGAATCTCACATTGTTTAGATATTATGTGGTATGCAAAATGAGGAAAGGATAAGCAAAAGGGAACAATGGGACTGAGATGTTATGCTTTTGCTAACCAAGCTTATGGACGGTTTCAATAATTCTAACTCCATTATTCCATCTCAAATAAGTCCAACAGAAAAAGAAGTGATGAATAAGAGAGGTTAAGGATCATACTAGTAGCAAAATAGTGGCTCAATACGTCGCCTATCCAAAGCTGAAACCAACTTGACCACTTAACATCCCGAATCTAAGGCAAACCACATAACATTAACGTAAGTTCCTCTTCCACGTTGGTACATTTTTAATTAATAAATCCAATGCACTGTTTCATTTTGTTAAATTCAACCCATATTATCTCACGACTCAAAAGTTATTCAAGCGTATGACTATCTCTCAATAGAACTAGCCTTTTAGCTGATTAATTTCCAAATTCCTCCATTGAAACAAAACTACAAACCTTCAAAAATCCAGCACCAAAATCCAGAAACAAAACAAAGCTCATTCAAGATCGTCAACTACAGAGAAAAACTACACTCATAATTCATCAATTACTCTGTATTTCATTGCATTTTCTTCAAGAATTATCAACAATATTGCAGGCCTTCAGAAGAAGCTAAGAGTGTTGATGTTTACACAGCCAAAGGTCTCCTTAGTACCGGATATCGAACAAAAATCGAACGAAAAATCGAACAAAAATCGATCGAAAAATCGAACAAAAATCGAACGAAATAATGAACAAAAATCGATCGAAAAATCGAACAAAAATCGATCGAAAATCATTCGCAAAAATCACACAAAATAATTCGCAAAAATCGAACAAAATAATTCGCAAAGATTCGAACCCTAAATTTGCTAAACTCGAACTCAAAATAATCAAACTCCATATGAAAAATCCAACTCAAAAATCGCACAAAATAATACGCAAAAATCGACTCCTAAAAATCGCAAAAATAGAACCCTAAATCCGAACCCTAAAAATTGCAAAAATCACCAATTAAAACTGCAAATTCACTTGAACATCATGCTAATTTCATGAAAATTTGAACAAAATCGAAAAGAAAAACATACCTGAAGCGAAAATCCTTCAAATTGCAACTTCTATCAGATTTTTGGGGGTTTTAGGAGAGAGAAAATGAGAAAATCGGGATGAAGAGAGAGAAAGTTAGAGGAGAGAGAAAAGGTTGGGAGGTAGGTAAGGGATTGAAAAAGTTGGACACGTGTTTGAATCTTAACCGTCTAAAACAACTTGATCCTACGGTTGAGATGGATTCTTATATATCTAGGGTTCTTATATATCTAGGGGTTCTTACCGGATCCCTCCCCTATATATATATATATATATATTAAATAATAAAAATTTATATATATATATATATAATAAAAATTAAAAGTAATCTAAAAATTGATAAAATATTAAAAGAATGTCGTTTCTGCAAAAATCACATGCTTCCTTTTAAAAATAATAGAGAAATAAACAATCTCACTTTTGCTTCATCTTCACATAACAATGTCACCTTTAACTCCTATCTTATTCTAAAAATCTTTTTGATCAACTTTTTATATATATATATATAATAATTCTCTCTCCACCCACCTCTTCACCCCCTTCCATGGTTACTAACATAAACACTACCATAAAGACCCATAGCCGCTTGAGATGCAACCCTAGCCCCACACACTACTGCCAGACTGGCCTAAACACCTACGTACCCTAGCCTCACCACCCACCACAAACCCCCACAACCACCACAAAACCCCCCAACCCCAGCCACATCAGAAAAACGTCTAACCACCTTATCAACAACTCAACCCCTACCCTAATCCTTATTATAAAACTCCCTAAAAACCCCATAAATCCAACATGCAACCTCAAAAACCCCACCCTACCCCTGAAAATCCCCAACCCTAAAAACCTCCTAATCAACCAAAACCACCACTACCCCATCAACTCACAAATCTCCGACAACCACCTTCCTTGCCTGAGATTGTGAACCACCACACTTTATAACTCCAACCATCTTCACTACTTTTGTTATTGTTATTCCCCAGAAAATAAGAGTGAAGTTGCAAAAATAATGGCGTTGTCCCTCAAGCTGTAGAAGTGGTTCTCTATTAGCGTACTCAAATAGCACACTAAGAGGACTTGGCTTGACCCTAATGAGAACAACGCCATTTAATTTACATGGCTATGGCCCTGTTAACTTCACCTTAGTTTTGCAAACTGAATTTTATTTTACTAAATTTAAATTATTACTGAACTTAAAGTATTTTTGATGAACTGAAATAATTTTCTCTCCCTCTCTCATTGTTTTTTTTTTTTTTTTTTTTTTTTTCAGTGTTTTTAGTTTGGGATTTGTGATGTTATTTTTGTTAGGGTTTGAGGTGATGAACGATTTGAGGATTTTAGTGTTTTTCTAGGTTTTTTTTTTTTTTTTTTTTTGTGATTATTTGTTTAATTGTTATTTATATTGTATATTTTTATGAGTTTTTCTTAGAGTAAATTCAAAATGGTTTAATTTTTATATTGAAATATTAAAGAAGGTGGGGTCGGGCTAAGATTACTGCGAAGAGGAATTAGGGATGTTGGAGAAGAGGAAGGTGGGGAAAAGGGTGGCTAAGGTATCTGGGGATAGTCATGGGTTTTTTTTTTAATCAAAAAAATTAAATCGAACTTCTTCAAAATAAATTACGACCAATTAAAAGGCAACATGTGACAAGAAACTTAGGAAACTGGCAAGTTATCATCCGGTCAAGGGGTGTTATTAGAAGAAGATAAGGGTCAAATGTGAGATTGTTTTGGAATAAATTAAAGGTAAAATTGTTTTGGAGCGAAGACGGAGAAAATGTGAGGTTAATTATTCTCATTTAAAAAAAAAAAAAAAAAAAAAAACCCACACGTAAGAATGTCAGCTTTTTTTTTTTTTTTTTAATACCTCTTGTTTTTTGTTTTTTTTTTTTTTTAAATAACCTCCATTTCATATTAGGTGCGACATTTGATTATTTTATATCTCATAAATAAATTCCCTAAAGTTGAAAATAACATGAACATGAGGTAATATAAATATTGCACCACTTTCCTTTTAAGAAAGTTTCACATATATTGCACCGTGTTTATTTTAGGAAAACAACTAGTTCTTGTTTATACTACATATACCAATATCAATCAATACTATATAGTATATACTAAAGTATTAATCAAAATTATCCCAAAAGTACATGTGTCGCATCCACAACAAGTATTTTACCGCCTAACATATTTTCTTTTTAATTTTTCCTTAAAATATAAAATAAAAATTGATTAAACAAAAAGTACTTACAACCTAAATAGTCCTAAAAAATAAAACACTAACTACAATTGTAAATAATATTAATAACAACTTTTTTTTTATAAATAAATAAGGAAATTGAGATAACTAATTAAAAATATTAAAATTAAAGAACAAGTAGAGTCATAATAAATTAGTGATTTATACCCTTAAAATTTCTAAATTAATTCAACTAATTAAAAGTTATTGTTACAAATAGAAAATAACCAAACTTAATTTTTTTAAATATATATTAAGATTAGAAAATATTCTATATTCCTTACCTTGAATCTTCATTTGTTAATCTATCAAATAAGTTGTTCATTTTCTACTAAAAAAAGGGATTCTAATTCAATTTTAAATTCATTATTTTTCAGCAAACTACAAAAACAGAGACACTCTATAATAATGTGTCTTATATAAAATATTTTGATAACTTAAATAGATGTTTAAATGTATCCAAGACTGTAAACAAATACAAACTTGGAGTAATTTATAATTTTTTTTACAAGTATATCTGAGGGTTGTTCGATCAAAGAACTAGTATACTCATATATTCTTCTTAAGACTTAAGTCTCGTTCACTTAACCTTATTTTGCTAAACAGAAATTATTTTTACTGAACTTAAATTATTTTCACATAACTAAAATAAACTTTATTGAACTAAAATTAGTTTTGTTGAACTGAAATTATTTTACTGAATCTTTATTATATTTTTTCTTCACATTTAGTGATTTTTACTGAGTTGAAATTATTTTTACAGAACTAAACTTATTTTTACTAAAATAAAATTATTTTTATTGAAGTGAAATTATTTTTAGTTGATATTAAAATTTTTAAGGTGAAGTGAACTTGCTTTAATTCTTTAATTTATATTTACAAAATGTCATGGAAATTTTGTATATTTTCCTTAAATTAGTTCTTTAATTGAATATAAAATATTAAATGCGAAAGCGTCATCTTCAAAAAAGGGAAAAGACTGCTAAAATTCGGCAAAATTGTGATCGCCTCTAACGGTTGCTGAAAATAGGGAAAACGATCGTTGAAAATTATTGCGACCGTCGACGGTCGTAACGTGGTGGTCGCTATTTACTTGGTCGCAAAAAAAAAATTTACAACCGATTGACCGTCGCAATTTTTGTACGACCATATGGTAAACGGTCGCAAATATTAATAATTCCAACTGGTTTAGTCAGCGGTTGCAAATTTGGAAATTAACGACCTTCATAAGCGGTTGCTAAAACATTAAAAAAAATAAAATAAAAAGAAGAAGAAGAAGAAGAAGAAGAAGAAGAAGAAGAAGAAGAAGAAGAAGAAGAAGAAGAAGAAGAAGAAGAAGAAGAAGAAGAAGAAGAAGAAGAAGAAGAAGAAGAAGAAGAAGAAAACGCACCCTTTACTTTTCACTTTCAAAGCCAGCGCAGCCCCACCACCTTTACCTAACACCACTGCCCACCCTAAAACACCACCAGCCACCACAAAAAATCTAGCCTGCCCCATATATCTCACCCGGCCCAGCCACCACGGATCCTCCTCTCTTCACCGCGAAAAAACCCAATCAGCCACCACAAAAGCCACCAATGAACAAAACTAACAAAAATCAATAAAAATCAAGCCACAAAATTACCCTACAATTATCCAAAAATAAAAACCAAACATTATCCAAAAATCAAACCTAAAAATTAATGAAAAACAAAATAAAACCCAAAAAATAACGAAAAATAAAATCAACCCAAAAACCACAATAATCAAACCATAAACAAATCACAATTATCAAACCAAAATCAACCAAACAA
This sequence comes from Chenopodium album, assembly GCF_948465745.1. Lineage (NCBI taxonomy): Eukaryota > Viridiplantae > Streptophyta > Magnoliopsida > Caryophyllales > Amaranthaceae > Chenopodium > Chenopodium album. Next base: position 66,789,354 of record NC_137835.1, read on the forward strand.
TTGAAATAAAATTTATTAAAAATCAAGATTCAAAACGAAAAATCAAACATACGCAATTAACAAAAATCAAACAAAAAAAAACGACCAAAAATTCAACCCAATAATTATACCCCCCCTCCCCAAAAAAAAAAAAAAAAAAAAAAAAACCCACAACAATTAAACCCACAAATTCGAACAAATAATTCGACCAAAAAACCCAACAAAACACAAAATAAAACTCTCACAAATCGAAAACAAACATAAAATAAACCTACATAAGTTAAATCGAACCTAAGTAAAACCCACATTAAAAAAATAAAGAATTTAACTCGCCTAAATTCGACCAAAAATTCAAACAAAGAACGAAACAAAGCCATAGAAATCGAAAATAATCAACACACAAAATTTTCTAAAAAATCAACATACCTTTCTCATTATTTTTTCCTCTAATGGTTCATATGGGAGAATTCAACCACGAAAACTCCATATCTGGAGTTTTTATGGTCGAATTTGACCATAAACACCATAATTAGTTTGTTGCTCATTGAATAAGGGAAAATTCATTTATTGCTTAGTGAAGAACGCAAGCAAAGAAGATAATTAGGGTGTGGATGACAGCCAAGCTAGCTCTAGTGAAAAAGAGAACAGAGGGAGGAGCAGAAGAGAATAAAGGGAGTAGAAGAGAAGAGAGAGAATTGAAAAGAAAGAGGAGAGAGAGAAAATGAAGATCAAGCGGTGTGCAACTTAGAAGAAATTAGGGTTTAGCCTGGCCGCCCTTTTTATACCCTTTTTTTTAAAAAAAATAAAATTAAAACGTTTGCGACTGCTAATAGCAGTCGCAAAATTGCATCCGAATCTTAAACGGTCACAATTTGTGTAACTTGCAACCAGGTTTTTTTATTTTTATTTTTAATTATTTTATAAAGCTATTTTATTTTTAAAAAATGATAAAGGTATGTTCTCTTCGGCTTAATTGTTTATTTCAATTCAATGAATCGGAACAGAAACTTAATAGTTATTAACATGGAATGAGATAAACGAGCTTGGGCCACACCTGTCACAACCGTCCACTTCATACGACCAAGAGGTTCCACCTTAAAATCATATGCTAATGAGGGGAGTAGCCCCTTAGCCTTATAAAGTGAACACAACTTTCTTATTTCTTTAGTGTGGGATACACATACACAATTGTATGTGTAGCCTTTACCGACAAGAACAATTGTATGTGTAGCCTTTACCGACAACACACCACTCACATGTGGGTTTTCTCATATCTCAACAGAATATATGCCTCCTTGTCTAATGTGTTGGTCCCCTTCTTTTTGCCAACGCATTTTTGTTTTCATTTGGATTCTATTTAATTCTTACTCACCATTATATCACATGTTATTTTGGAGTGATTTGATTCATTAGATAGGATAATTAAAGGTTTATAAACATCTCCCAAGTTATGATATGCCGTTGATCCACCTCATTCCATCATTTGATCCTTCTCTCCTAGCTAGCAATGTCATTAGATCAGTCCTTTGGTTATAGTCTTTAATTATCCCAATCAATTTCTAAATATGAAATTCTTGAAGACTTCCACAGGTCAATAATAAAGAATTTTACCTCCCCATGTGAACTAAACAATAATCAACTTAATTAATCCAACACAATTGTTGACCTCGACTAGTTTTGATGATGACAAGCAAACTCGATCTGATAAAAGTGTATTAAGTGTGCAGGTTATTTAGGCAGGTTCTTATTAAGAACAAAGTTCCGGGGTTGGAACTAAGAGAAGTCCTTAATCTACATATGGCATACACAACAATTTGAAGTGAAGAAGGCAAAGAAGGTTTTATTCTTGGATGTTCTATTTGGCAAGATAGAGTTATCAAAGGTCCAATTGGAATATCATAAAAGCAACGAGTATTACATGAAGACTAAAGAGTATGAGTTATTATTTTTCGGCTTTATGTAAGTGTTTGATATTTTATGATTGGTTGGAAGACTTGGAATACAAGGAATACGAGAGTTAATTGGAATTAAAAGTGAAACGATCGATAAGTTTTATAAAATTGGTTTTTATCTTATTTTTGGTTTTTTGTTAAAATTATAAAAAGATATTTCTTTGATATTTTTTTAAAAAATAAATATCTTCTGTAAAAATATTTTAACTGATTCCTTAAATTACTCTCCAAGGAAAAGATTTATTCAAACCTCATCCCACGTTCTATATTGAATGACTTTCCTGACTTCTCTACATTGCTTGAGTTAGTTCCTAAAGTTTAGACACCACCTCAAGTAGTGGAGAATGTGGGGAAGGTGGTTGAGTTGATGAAACAGTATAAAAAAGGAGTTGAGTTTCAGTTTTAAGGCATCCTTACAATCGTACAACATTTGAGTAAAAATTATATTTGTCAGTGAGAGTATTCCTATGTTCCAACTATTGTAAGATATCTAAACACGTAGAGTTCAAATTACTGAGTTGTAATTTGGGAAAGGGTTGAGTGATCCTTGTAAAGACTTAGAGTTAAGTCTTGAGTGTAGGCTTCGGAGTAGAAGCTAGAGTGAGCATTTGGGGTTGGCTTAGGTTCTGATTGGAACTTAAGTTTTGTCGAGTTCCTTAACGGAGTAGTTTCCCTATTTAGTGAAGTTGCGCTCGAAAATCTCAAGTGGTCGTGGTTTTCTCCTTGTTGGGCACAAGGAATTTCCACGTAAAAATCTCTTTGCATCTCTTTATTTCGTTCTACGTTTTTAATTTCCGCAAATTTTGGGAACACTAGTTCCTACACAATTCACCCCCCTCTTGTGTGTTCCATCTAAGTTAACAAATGGTATCAGAGCCAAGTTACTCAAAGAAAGCAGGCGACCCTGTTGAGTTGTGTGATCCAAACAAAATGAACACACACGAGAAACTTGAAGATGGTTACTCTATTCAGAGACCTCCAATGTTCAACGGCAAATTCTTTTCCTATTGGATGAACCGCATGGAAATCTTCATTAAAGAAGAAAACTATCAAGTGTGGCGAGTTATTGAAGTGGGCGACTTTGAGGTAACAACTACCAATGACAAAAACGAGGTAATCCCTAAACCAATGTCCGAGTATGATAAAGATGATTTTGATAAAATGGAGGTTAATACTAGAGATGTAAAATTGCTCCACTGTGGACTTGGACCTCATGAACATAATAGAGTCGTGGGGTGCAAGAACGCAAAGAAAATTTAGGATTTGTTACAAGTCACACACGAAGGAACAAACGAAGTTAAGCGTTTTAAAATAGATCTTTTGATGTCTAAATATGAACGATTTGAAATGAATCCAAAAGAATCTATTCAAGAAATGTTTACTCGTTTTACTAACATAACTAATGAGTTAGTCTCTCTTGGAAGAACTATACCAATTGATGAACAGGTACGAAAGATCTTAAGGAGCCTTCCACAAGATGAGAGATGGAGAGCCAAGGTTACTGCGTTGCAAGAAACAAAGGATTTCACAAAATTCAATATTGAGCAACTGGCCGGATCTATCATGACTCATGAGCTGCACCTTGTAGCAAGTAACACGAAGAGTTCCAAAAACCGTGGACTTGTGCTTAGGGTTGAGGAACAAGAAGATTCAGAACCTGATGAAGAAGAAGTTGCCATGATGGTTAGAAAGTTTAGGAGATTCTATAAAAATCTTAAAACCGTAAACCAAAAGGGTAAAAATCCAAGCAAGAGAATATCCAATTTAAACCTTATTCCGAATGCTTCAAGTGTGGAAGTTCGGAACACCTCATTCGTGAGTGTCCTCCGTGGGAAACTGATCAAGGAAAAGCCAAAGAAAAGGAGCAGACAAAAGAAAGATACAAACCAACCTTTGGAAAACCTGACTATTGCAAGGCAATTATTGCAGCTTGGGGTAGTGACTCAGAATCAGAAAATGATGAGGAGCCACAAAATGAAGAGATGGCCAATCTGTGTCTAATGGCCAAAATCAAAGAAAAGAAAGATGTTCCATCAAATGAGGTATTTTCCAAAACCCTTCGTGTTTTATCAAAAGAAAAATTAATTGAATTGCTGTTGGAAACATTGGATGATTTTAAAAAGCTTAGCATAGTAAAGGAACAAAGTGATAAAGCTCTCAAAATTAGTAAAGACCACACCACCTATCTGAATAGTACTAGATCAGACGTTCAAAGTAGGTTCTTTGATCTTTTAGATCAGAACACTGTGCTAAAAGAGTCTTTTGAACGTACTAAGCATGAGAATATTACTCTTAAGGTAGAAATTGCTCAATATAAATTGTTTAATGTTAGTCTAGATTCTGCTAGTTATATTGAGACACATATGCGTATTTTCAATGTTGATTTTAAGAAACTGAATAATGATCTTGTTACTGTTAAGGAACAAAAGGAAAAACTTGAAAAAGAACTTGCTTTAGCTAATTCTAGCAAGAAGGAAGTTCCTAAGATTACTCCTAAATATATCCTTGATGCCCAAGTTCGAAAAAAGAAGGATTAGGTTTTTCCAAGCAGAACCCTAAGAAGAATAAATATGTAGATTTACTTAGTTACAAGCTTTACTCCTTTTGTGGTAATACAGGACATTTGAAAGAAGCTTGTTCCAAAAGGAATAAGAAAATACTCAAAAATTAAAATAATTTTAAATTGATGTGGGTTAAGAAAACTAGTGGTGATGAAAAGGAACTCGAGGAAACCCGAGTTCCTAAAACTAACAATTAGTTTTCTTACAGGTTGTAGTGAGGGGGAACAACACTTGGTACCTCGACAGTGGGTGTTCCAAACACATGACAGGAGACAAATCTAAATTTCTCTCACTGGAGACCTATAATGGAGGAACGGTGACTTTTGGAGACAATAAGAAAGGCGAGATAATCGCAATTAGAAAAGTAGGAAAGTCAAGTTCCCATGCAATTGACAATGTATTTTTAGTCGAGGGCCTCAAGCACAACTTATTAAGCATCTCACAATTTTGTGATAAAGGCAACTCTGTAAGTTTCACTTCTAACTCTTGTAGAATTTTTAACAATGACAGTGAGGAGGTTATCTTGGAAGGAATTCGTAAAGAGAACACATACATTGTGGATCTCAACACAGTTCCTGGGAACAACCTAACTTGTCTCAATGTCATTAGGATGACTCACTTTTATGGCATAGACGCCTTGGACATGCTAGTATTCCTCTCATCGACAAGCTTGGGACACAAGAGCTTGTTACGGGGCTTCCCTCAATAAAGTTTCTAAGTGAAAAGTTTGCAATGCATGTGTGAAAGGGAAACAAGTAAGATCGTCATTTAAAAGTAAGAAAATGGTAAGTTCCACTAAACCTTTGGAACTCATTCACATGGACTTATGTGGTCCAATGAGGGTATAGAGTACAAGTGGTAAAAGATATGTTCTGGTAATAGTTGATGACTTTTCTCATTTTACATGGGTAATATTTCTTTCTAGCAAAGATGAGACTTTTGATGAATTTACTGCTTTTGCTAAAAGAATTCAAAAGACAAGTGGTTATCAACTAATAAGTATGCGTTTTGACCATGGCACTGAGTTTGAAAACTCAAGATTTGATGAGTTTTGCAGGGAACACGGAATGGATCATAATTTCTCGGCTCCAAGAGCTCCATAGCAAAATGGAGTCGTAGAAAGGAAAAATAGATCCTTGGAAGATATGGCTAGAACCATGCTTATTGCTAGCAATCTTCCTAGGAACTTTTGGGCCGAGGAAGTAAATACTGCATGTTATATCATCAATAGAGTCATGATCCGACCAATAACTAACAGGACACCCTATGAGTTATTCAAGGGTAGAAAACCAAATATATCTCATTTCAGATCTTTTGGTTGCAAGTGTTTGCGTGCACAACAATGGTAAGAGAAACATAGGGAAATTTGATGAAAGGAGTGATGAAGTTGTATTCTTTGGCTATGCAAGGAATAACAAAGCTTACAGAGTCTATAATAAAAGGACAATGTGTGTTGAGGAGTCTGTACATATTATTTTTGATTAAACTGACTATTTATCTAGTGTACAGGACATGATCTTGAACATGAACAAGGAGACTTCGAAATTGGTATGATCCGTTCCACTGACTAGGATGAAGAAGAAGTCCCTTTACCAATAAAGCAGCAGGTCAAAATTGTAGCAGAACCGCAACATGAGCTAGAAAAAACACCTGTTCCAGAAGACAATGGAACACATGATGAAGATTTAGAACAGGTTGTGGATGAAGTAGCAACAAAAGCTGCAGAAACAAATGTTGAAGGATCCAATCGAGTAACTTTGCAAAATTTCCAACCTAAACCTTGGAAACACCAAAGATCACATCCAATTGATAAAATCATAAGTGACCTTGGCAAAGGAACCCAAACAAGATCCCAACTCCAAAATTTATGTGCCTTTTATGCCTACTTATCTACTATAGAACAAAAAAAATAATACCGAAGCCTTAGGTGATGCAAATTGGATCAACGCCATGCAAGAAGAGCTAAATGAATTTGAAAGGAACAAGGTATGGCACCTTGAACCTATATCGAAGAACCATAAGGTCATTGGACTAAAGTGGGTATTTCGAAACAAATTAGATGAGCATGGAAACATTACAAGAAATAAGGCTCGATGGTTGTCAAAGGCTACAACCAACAAGAAGGTATTGATTTTGAGGAGACTTTTGCTTCCGTTGCTAGATTAGAAGCTATTCGAATTTTAATTGCTTTTGCTGCTTTCATGGGTTTTAAATTATATCAAATAGACGTTAAATGTGCTTTTTAAAATGTCTATCTTCAAGAAAAAGTTTATGTGGAACAACCCCCGGGTTTTGAAAATCCAAACTTTCCTAATCATGTCTTTAAGCTTGACAAAGCTCTTTACGGGCTAAAGCAAGCACCTAGGGCATGGTACAAAAGACTTTCAAAGTTTCTTTTACAAAATGATTTTAAAGGAGGAAATGTTGATAAAACTTTATTTTTGAAATCAAAAGGAACTCATCTTTTAGTTGTACAAATTTATGTAGATTACATTATATTTGGTGCAACTAACCAGTCTTTGTGTAAATATTTTGCTGAGGCAATGAGTGGTGAATTTGAAATGAGTATGATGGGGGAACTAAATTTTTTCCTCGGACTACAAATCAAGCAAACTGACAGAGGAATAATGATTCACCAACAAAAGTACATCAAGGAGTTATTAAAGAAGTATGAGCTCAACAATTCAAAGACAAATCGCACTCCAATGGGAACAACTACACGTCTAGATGAAGATCCCAAAGGAAAAAGTGTAAATCAAACCAAGTACCGTGGGATGATTGGCTCATTATTATATCTAATGGCAAGTAGACCAGATATTTCTTTTAGTGTGGGTCTATGTGCTAGGTTCCAATCAAATCCCAAAGAATCTCATATGACTGCTGTAAAAAGGATTCTGAGGTACCAAAATGGAACAGACAATCTATGTCTATTCTATCCTAAGAGTGATACGTTCAACTTAAGAGGATATGCATATGCAGACTATGCTGGAGACTTGGTAAACCGCAAGAGTACATCAGGTATGGTTCAATTTCTTGGTACATGTTTGGTTTCTTGGGGTTCCAAGAAACAAAATATTGTTGCTTTATCCACTGCAAAAGCAGAATATGTAGTTGCGGCCTCTTGCTACTCCCAAATACTTTGGATAAAACAACAGTTAAGAGATTTTGGTATTATTCTAGAATGTGTTCCTATTTATTGTGATAATACTAGTGCCATTTGCATCTCTAAAGATCCGGTACATCATTCTAGAGTAAAGCATATTCAAATTCGTCATCACTTTTTAAAGGACAATGTTGAAAAAGGTTTAATTAAATTAGATTTCTGCCCAACTAATAATCAAATTGCAGATATTTTGACTAAACCTTTAAGTAGGGAGAAGCATGAAAAGATGAGATTGGAACTTGGTATGATAAAAATTCACTGAATTGCACGCAAATCTCCTAATCAGGTACGACTCAAATAACTAGTATGTGTCATGAAAAATCCAGCATAAAATTATTGTGCAAAAGCATATTTAGAGTTGTATCCGGTAAATAATCATCACACAGGATGAGTACTTGTTAATTGCTATGTGTGCAAATTGATCGTATAAATTAGAAAAATAAGCATGTTGACTTGTTAAACTTCCTGTTGTGTTATGTAGCATGTATCTTTCATTTTTTTTTTCACTCATATTTTATCTTCTAGTTTTTAATTTTTTATTTTTCTCTATTATTTACAAAAAGATTTATTTATCCCCCTAAACATTCTCTTCCATAAACATAGCCAAAGACCTCTTCTAAAACTTATCTTTTATTTTATTTTTTTGTGTTCCATCTTTTAATCTTATTAAAATTTCAAAAAAAAAAAAAAAAAAAAAAATCGAAGAGTTAGAAATTTTGTCAGACTATATTATGAGTCTAAGGCATTCTTATGACCTTATTCCACTCAAATTCCTTTACATATTACCTCAGCCACATAACCTTTCTTCTTCCCCAACACCTTTTACCCCTTTCTTTTTATCTCTCCTCTGTAAAAACACACCAACACCCTTCAATGGCAAAAACAAGTAACAACACCCCACTCCCTCAGCAATCAAAGAAAAGACCCCATACCTCTTCACCATATACGGACTCATCGACTCCGATGGATGCATCTCCGTACTCCCCTACACAAACCACCAATCCCGTATCAAAACCTGCAAATACATCGGAAAATACAAAACCTCAATCGATCGAACCTAGTTTTTCCCCAAATTCCACTAACCGCACAACCAAGAGACGAAAGATAGATGGTGGTCCGTCTAAGGGGGAAGCTAAGGAGCATTTAAAAGCACTCACACTCGAAGCCAATCGTCTTACTCGAGGTTTTGCTTTAAACTTGGAATGGTGTCAATCTAGTAAGTTTTCGAAATTACTTGATATACTAGAGTTTCAAGGTTGGGTTCAATTATTAAATGTTCATGCAAAGAAACCCTTAATTCCGGGTGCCGTCAATGAATTTGTGCTTAATTTTGGTTGTGTGAATGGTGTTTGTACAAGTTAGGTGAATGGTACTTCTCTGTCTTTCGATGCACAATATCTAGCAAAATTGTTTAGTGTTCCTAATGTTGGTTGTTGTGACTATTTTAAGCACAAACATACTGTGCAAATTGGTGATATTACTCATGAACAAATAGTGAAGTATGTTGGGGGTAGTACTTGTGATTCTACTATGACAGTGGTGTCTCAAAATAATTTCTCATCACCTTCGGTGAAATTATTTTTTAGCATTGTTAGAAAGGGAGTAATTCCTGGACCACAAAAGAGATATGAGGCGGGTTTGTTAGATTGTGCTCTAATTTATTATTTAGGCAATAATTTGCACATTAATTTTCCATCGATTATGATCCAAAATCTTCATCATTGTATTCCTAAGTATACTGTTGGTTATGGTCCTTTGCTCACCACTTTGTTTGAAAGCTTCGGTGTGGATTTGAGTGTGTTTGATTCACTTGGTATGCAAGCTAAGACCATTCTTCAATATAACTCTTTAACTGCTCTTGGCTTAACTGTGGTGGATGGAAAAACTTGTTTTATTCCACCTGAGATTGGACAAAAGAAAAAAGAGGGAGAAAGGGAAAGTGAGAAAAAAAAAGAGTTCATCCAAAACAAAAAGGCAGAAGCAAGTTATTGTTAAACCCAAACAAACTAGTGTGATAAGGAGAAGGAGCATGAGGGTGGCTAGCATACCTAAACTTTTAAAACCTCCCACCTTTGTTGAGGTAAGTGATGAGGGCAGTGAGAAAAGTGAGGCTAGTGACGAAAGTGAAGAGAGTGAGGACAGTGAGAGTGACCCAGAAAAACTTGAGCCTATGGTGGAGCAGGATAAACCAAAATAGGGGATTTTAAATTTTCTTGTCATTCCACATGTTCCTACAAGGAACACACATACTTTTGGAACTACTGGTAGCAGCTCGGGTTTTGGTGTTCCAACCTCTTTTGGAACATCTGGGTTTGGTACAATGAGTAACACAAGACCTTTTGGTGGTGATCCTAAGTTACACATTGTGGTTGACATGCTGAAGCAGGTGATGTCTAAACAAGATCAAATTGACAACAAGATCATGTCATTTCAAGCTACTGCAGGTTCTTTGAAAGGGTCAGTACACCGTCTTCAACGTGTAACCAAAGCTCATAGAAAGTTAGTTACTCGCCTGGAGGAGGTTGCTTTTGAAGATGTTACTAAAATTGATGACTAGTCTGCTACATTTTCTACTCTTTAATCTTTTTCTTTCTTAGATTACAACTGGAACACTATCTTAATTTTGCTTTATTTGGGTCTGTAGTACTGGCTATGCAATTTTTTGATAATATGTGCTACATGGAACTTTCGCTTATTGATAATAAGTACTTTTGATTAGCTTATGTGTGATTGCCTTGGAAAGTTTTGTATGGTTGTGAGTTGACTTGATACATAGCTCTATTTATACCCTTTGTTTATATATATATATATAAACTCGACAAGGGGTGCTATGTGTGGATTATTGTGCTATTACTATTGTTTTTGTTGATGCCAAAAGGGGGAAAGTAATGCAAACAGTGAATATAAGTCATTCGAGTTCCTACAAAGTCTCATACCATGTTTATTCCAAAGCAGTCATCAGGTAGTACTTACTACTTTACATTATTATATAAACTAGTTACTAATAATATTAATTAAATTATTAGACGCTTGTATTTGCTTTTCTTCATGATAATTTTGTCTCTTTATTTAAATAAGTTTGCAAGGTTTGTCATCACCAAAAAGGGGGAATATTGTTGACCTCGATTAGTTTTGGTGATGACAAGCAAACTCAATTTGATAAAAGTGTATTAAGTGTGCAGGTTATTTAGGCAGGTTCTTATTAAGAACAAAGTTTCGGGGTTGAAACTAAGAGAAGTCCTTAATCTACATATGACTAAAAAGTATGAGTTATTATTTTTAGGCTTTATGTAAGTGTTTGATATTTTATGATTGGTTGGAACACAAGGAATACGAAAGTTAATTGGAATTAAAAGTGAAACGATCGATAAGTTTTATAAAATTGGTTTTTATCTTATTTTTTATTTTTTGTTAAAATTATAAAAAGATATTTCTTTGATATTTAAAAAAAAATAAAATATCTTATGTAAAAAGATTTTAACTAATACCTTAAATTACTCTTCAAGGAAAAGATTTATTCAAACCTTATCCCACGTTCTATATTGAATGACTTTCCTGACTTCTCTACATTGCTTGAGTTAGTTCCTAAAGTTTAGGAGCACCACCTCAAGTAGTGGATAATGTGGGGAAGGTGGTTGGGTTGATGAAACAGTATAAAAAAGGAGTTGAGTTTCAGTTTTAATGCATCCTGACAATCGTACAACATTTGAGTAAAAATTATATTTGTCAGTGAGAGTATTCCTATGTTCCAACTACTGTAAGATATCTAAATACGTAGAGTTCAAATTACTGAGTTGTAATTTGGGAAAGGGTTGAGTGATCCTTGTAAAGACTTAGAGTTAAGTCTTGAGTGTAGGCTTCGGAGTAGAAGCTAGAGTGAGCATTTGGGGTTGGCTTAGGTTCCAATTGGAACTTAAGTTTTGTCGAGTTCCTTATAGGTTGTAACGGAGTAGTTGCCCTATTTAGTGAAGTCGTGTTCGAAAATCCCAAGTGGTCGTGGTTTTCTCCTTGTTAGGCACAAGGGGTTTCCACGTAAAAATCTCTTTGCATCTCTTTATTTCGTTCTATGTTTTTAATTTCCGCAAATTTTGGGAACACTAGTTCCTACAGAATTCACCCCCCTCTTATGTGTTGCATCTAAGTTAACAACAATAATTAACAAATATGAAATTAGGAATTAAAAAATGTAGATTTGTTTGTGACAATTACTTAAAGCAAGACAGAAACGAAGAGTAGGTAATGTATTGCGGATCGGATCAACATATATTTATCTATATTTATTCGTTAATCATTACATTTTTAAATCAATCGATTTAATTTTCATTACAGAGGTAGGTGATTAATGACTCATATATGATCCTGACCTCTAATTAGTAACGTGTTTTAAAAATCAGAGAGAAGGGGCACGTCACAAATTTCAAACATACAATACTCTTGTTAATCTTGAAGTTTTTTGTAGCTTTTGTTTTTCGAAACCAAAATCATGTCTATCTTTAGTTCAAACACATTACTTCACATTGTTACACCATCCATTACCACTAAGTTTAACCTAAATGACACAAATAATAAGCTGCCTTTTTCAAAATCAAACAAAAGTGGTAGTAATTTTTGCAGCTTAGAAAATCCTCCAATAATTCTTCTCTAGCTGTGACTGTGAATTGCATCAAGGAAGAAGGAAAAGTTGGGTGTGTTCATGAGCATCATCAAAAGCACAATTTAGTTGTGGAAAACATTCCTCCTCCTACACAACTCCCTTTTTATGATGTGGAAAGAGATGATTTCCCTCGTGATTTTCACTTTGGTGCCTCCACTTCCGCCCTTCAGGTTTTTTCTCGTTTTCTTTAAGTTCGAGTCTTCTAAAAATATTTCATCTGTCTGGGATTAGTTTATGTTATTATTTTCAAATCAATGTTACTAATAAAAAAAATTTAATGCAACGATTGAAATTGAGCTAATGCAATTGCGACATGGTCAATATATGTTTTGTTCATGTAATACAACAAACGTACTTATAATTAAAGTAATACTTTTAATCTACAGTATTATCGTACGTCAATCAATATTGTTTTTCTGAAAGTTTTATGAATTGATATGATGTTTGAACTTGAATTTGATATGTATGCATAATTTTATAGATTGAAGGACAAGGGAATGAAGGTAGAAGAGGAAAAGGTACATGGGACTCCATGATTGAAGCCAACAAAGGGAGAAAAGCTGTTGATTCCTACAACCTTTATAAGGTAAGGGTCGTAGTTACAAGGACATATATTGTACATGTAAAAGTCATATCAGTAACACATTAGGAGTGTTAACGAGCTGAACTTGGTCGTCAACTGCTCGAAACTTGGCTCCACTCGAGCTCAGTTTCGGCTCCAGTTCTTAACGAGCAAAGCTTGGGCCATCATTGGCTCATATCGAATACTCTTGAGCAAGCACAAGGGTTTTTTTTTTTTTTTTTTTTTTTTTTTTTTGTTTTACGTAATAACTTAATTATTAGCATAAATTTTTATTCATTTTAAGGCTTAGGGACTAAAATTTTTCTTCAGAACTCTAGTATTCTTTCTAAGTGTTGGAGATTTTGTTGACGATTATTTTTTGTTTATAAAAAAAAAATACATAAAATAAATAAAATAAAAAAATAAAAATAAAAATAAATAAATTAAAAAAAAAAAAAGGAAAAAAGTAGTACCACATTGAAAAATAGGAGCAAGTGATTGAATTTGAGACTTATAAAATAAACCTTTGAATTTCTTTGACATTTATGACTCTCTGCACCATTTGGGCCTTAGTCTAATGGACTAAAAATACTGTAGTCCAGTGTCCAGTTGTAGAATCATAAAAAGTGAACTTTAATTTATCTAAATTTTGTTGGGCTTGACAAGCCTTGATTGAGCTTTCAGTGAAACCGAAGCAGCCTAATGAACTTGAGCCTTTAGGAGCTTCGAGCTTAAGCCGATACTTAAGAAGTATCGGTCTTAGGCTTGATGAGCTTCGAGCTTGTAGGCTCCCTAATGTATGTAATGTAATTAATTGCATTATTAGTCAAGCTAATCCAGTGTTTAAATAATACCAAAAAAGGATGCTATATATTATTTGCAATTAATATTTTCTTTCCTTTTTTCTCTATTTTCATCACATGAATTCCTATTTTACTCACTCTATTTTACACTTACAAATAAATGTTGTCTAGGAGTTCATGGACCCTTCAAAGTTGTAAAAATGTAAAACAAAGGTAGTATATATAATTCATAATAGGATATGGACTATCTTTGCCAAAATTGTCTAAAATGGTTAAGAAACAATTTTTTGACATTATTTAGATCTAGCTTTCTTCAATAATGTTTTCTTAAACAATGATTAACGCGAAGTATAATATGAAGTACCATGTCTACAATTGATATACATTTACTCCATCCATTACAAATTACTCGCAACAATTAATAAAAATAGTCGGTACACATTACTTGAAACAAATTTTCTTTTTCATTTTTGGTAAGTTTTTTGTGTAAATTGATCAAATTAACCTTAATTTTTTTAAACACCCTAATTAAACTACAGATTTAACTTATTAACTTAAACCCAAACATTTCCACCAAAATCATTCGTCCTCCGTCTAAATTCATCATCCTAAGTTCCCAACCACCTTTATCGTTAAATTTCATCATCTTCTCTCCTCTAACCCCATTCTCATAATTTTCCAGATCTATGGGTTCGTTGGGTTCATGGGTTCGCTGGTTCATGGGTTAGGATTCTGGGTTTGTGGGTTTTTGGTTATGGGTTTGTGGGTTTGAATCTGGGTTTGTGGGTGGTGGGTATTAGGTTATGGGTTTGTGGGTTTGAATCTAGGTTTGTGGGTTGTGATTTGTAGTGTTTGGGGTTTCGTGGGTGGTGGTTTGCGAGTTCGAATCTGGTGGTGGTGGCTAGTGGGTTCGAATCTATCTTGTGGTGAATTGTGGTTCGAATCTTGTGGTGGTGGTGGATTATGGTTCGAATCTTGTGGTGGTGGGTCAAATCTATCTTGTGGTTGGTTCGAATCTTGTGATGGTGGTGGGTTCGCGCTGCTGGGGTGGTGGTGCTGGTTGGTTTCTTGCTGCTAGGTGGTGGTGATAGGTGGTGGTAATAGGTGATGGTAGTTTGTGAATTCTTGGTCCTGGGTTGACGGTTCTTGTGGTGTGAATTTTGATTTTTTTTTTTTTTTTGTTGGATTAATGTTCAAACATATGCCCTTATTTTTCATTAATTATGTTTAACATCTTTTGACTTGGGAACCGCAAAAGTCTCCTTTGTTACTAGTAACTCGTAACCGGAGGGAGTATAATTTTGGATTGCAAATTACACTACTGATTCAAATTATTCATAATCTTTTAAACACGAAACAAAATTATGTTTAGTGAAATAAAATTACAATTATGATAGTTAAATTACTTTTATTTACCATAAATTATTTTTATTAATCATAGATGTTTTTTTATTGATGTAAATTTATTTTACGAAATTTGTATTTGCTGAATTTTGATTTTTTCTTTTTTGGTGTTTTGATCCCAGGATCATGTGAATTCGGGAAAGAAGCTCTAATCACTTGAGCTATCCCTCCCTCTCGATTTTTGATATTTATTATAGATGTCATATCACTCTTTTTGTCAATGCATGTATTCGTACATTCAAGGGAAAAAAAAAGTATTGATATTTATTGAACTTAAGCTAACTTTTACTTTTTAACTAGACATATAAGGAGTAAAGCATGATTGTGGGTACTAAAATTTGCCAAAAGTTGCAAATAAGGGACTGACTTTTCACATGCTGCAAAATGGGTACTCAACTTTGGTAGAGTTCTTACCGGAGGGAATATTCCGATGAGTTTACCTCTATTCGAATGTCAGAGCAATGATGATTTTGCCTTGGTTAAAGAGAATTGATGCAAAACTTATTATTTGCCTAACATTTCTTATAGTTTGCGCAATATTTCCAGACCCAGATTCCCTTGAGTACGAATCATTGCCGAACCTTCTCGAATTCTCCTCAAAGCTTCACCCAAATCTCTCGACCCACAAACAAATGGGACCCCAAAATTGTGTTTGTTGATGAAATGATCTTCATCTGCAATCGATAAAAGCTCGTTTTCATCGATGTAATCGGATGCAATTGATTCAAGAATCTAGGCTTCGACAAAATGCCCGACCCGAGATTTAGCGATGACGGGAATCGAAACGGTGCGTTTAATCTCTTTGATGATTGATGAGTCTACCATTCTTCCGATACCCTTTTGATCTCCGACGACAGAAATGCAGCAACCGCCTGCACTTTCAGCGATTTTAGCTTGTCGAGGATCGGAGACTTCGACGATTGCGCCGCTGCGTAGCATCTGGGTTAACCCGGATGTGATCGAAAAAAGGAATTGGGTTTTTGTTGGTGTCAGTGGTGACAATGGTTCCGTCGTAAAACACTACAACGCCGTTGTCCGCCATTGATGAGCTCTAATAAGTGTTTGATGAAATGCCTGTTAGAAAAAAAAAAACAGAGATTGCTGATAGTTGATGTGTTGATGTTGATGGGGTATAAGGGATTTTTCGAGATTTAATAAAAAAATAAGGGAATTGAATATAGAGGAAGACTGATTTGAAGTGCTTATTTTGCTACTTAATTGTACTATGACAATTATTGAAATCAAACTAAGACACTTCAAGTAAACAAAAAAAGGAATTTTTTTTTTATTGTAATTAAAGCTCTCTATTACCGGCTACAACATGTTAAACAGGTAGAGTACATAGTTTAGTACTCTAACTGCAACAACTGATACTTGAGTCCCTTATTTGCAACTTTTGGCAAAGTTTAGTACCCACATTCATGCTTAACTCGAAATATAAGTATGCATGGCTTCTTGTCTACATATGTATTGCATGCTCAATACCAATACATGAGGTGATATTTTGGGCATGCACATGTTAGTAAAATGTAGTAATTTGTTACAAATAATAATGTATGCCCATTATATATACCTTGTAACTATCTCTTTAATATGACTATCTTATATAAGTGTCTTTGTAACTTCATTTGTAACCTCTATATGCCTTTAGTTCACATTGTAACTCTTCATTGTCCATTTAGGTTACATTGTTCATATCATGTATATATATAGATGGCTCATGAAAAGGATGAATAAAAATAACACAATTACCTATCTACATCTCTCTCTAATATTCTCTCTTTCCCCTTATTTTATAACACGTTATCAGCATCGTGTTCTACCCAATTGCATTAGGTCTTGATGTCTGATTAATTGATACTAAATAGATACTAAATAGTACATACCTTTAAATCATAACTAGTTTTGTGGCCGTGCGATGCCCGGGTTGTTTATTGAATTTTAAGATAAATTTTTAATCTATATTTCAAATTTTAAAACATATCATTGATACAAAATTAGTTAGAAATTGATGTGTTTTTGTGATGATTTAAACTATATAGTAGGCATGTAATGACTAATAATAATAACATTGGTGAAAAACATTTCTTGACCCGTAACCTGAAATAATGACCCTGTCCGAAATGACTCGTGACCCGACCCGATTGACAGGTCTACACACATTAATAAAATTATATTAGATTGTAAAGTATATTGTTTTAATTGATTAGAATATATTATAAATAATGGATGTGGTGCATTTTGAGCTAATTCCTTCGCTCCAAAAAAAATACTATGATACAAAAAATAAATTTATATGATAATTTATGAGTGTTATAATTTTTTTTGATAAAATTATAATTTAATTTATACATATGAAATACTGGTACTTTATCGAAAATAAAACTCTAAATTAACAATTTTATCCTAAAATTCTATCTAAATTTGATTGAAAATAGAATTTTAAATTAACTTTTTTATCCTACAAATTGAATTCTATATAACTCTATCCTACGTGGCGCGACACTTGGCGAAAAGTTAGAACGCCAAATGTCGCTACCTCGTCGCCTGGCTAAAAGTTTAGCTTTATATATTAGTTATATGATACTACGTTATCGTCAATCGATATGTAAGTATCTTATGATGTTAATATTTTGAGTTGAATAATTATGTTTGACTTGTGTGCACTAATATTTTTAAAGTTATTCATCTTATATTCTTGATATTTTAATACTGCTTTTGGATTTTAGTATTAAACATACATTCACTATTTAATTCGTTTGCCAGCTTATTGAAACATTAGTAGTTATGTTAATTAAGAATTGTATGTGGGCTCCTTTTTACATGTTCACTTAACATTACCCCTTCTCACTTGCGTTTAGCAGAAATACTAATTTTGTGCTATACTTCCGCTGTTCTTTTTTACTTGACCTGTTTCTTTTATCACGCTTGCCAATGCAAAGCTTTAACGATCAATAACTTTAATTCTTCATAAGTAAAAATTATAAAAGTTGTATATTACGATAATACTTATTGAGACGAATTAAAAAAAATATCATATGAATATAGTTTTCGTTACATATCATTCACAAAAGACGGCCAAAGGAAAGGTGGTGAATGTGTAAAAGTCAAAGCGGGTCAAGTAAAAAAAAAACGGAGGAAGTATATATTTATGTGTGTCTTTTGTTTTATGATCAATTATTCATTGTGATTTGTCTATATTTTAAGATTTTGTTACATATGATTCATGAATATATTATTCTCATACATACTTTTGCCTAGATATATACTCTATCCAATATTGATTTATGAAATTATAAGTTTTGCCATAATTGTGATAATCCGATATTTCTGTACAACTTTTATATGTTTTTATTATTTCATGTTTTTTATTATCCTTATTTTATTTGTATACACTTTTATTATCAACCATTATGTTTTGATATGTATATGTTTGATATTTTATGAGATATTATTTTGAACAATATTTTGTGTAGTGAAAAATGTCGAACTTTGCCAAGCTTGAATTTGTAACCCTTGATATTACCGGAAACAATTATTTATCATGGGTGTTAGATGCTGAAATACACTTAGATGCTAAAGGGCTTGGTGAAACAATCAAAGAGGCTAATGAGGCAACACCTCAAGATAAGGTTAAGGCCATGATATTCCTTCGCCATCACCTCCATGAATGACCCACAAATCCTTTGGAGTAATCTAAAGGAAAGGTATGGCCACCAAAAAACAGTGATACTCCCTAGAGCTCGTTATGAATGGTTGAATATGAGATTGCAATATTTTAAATCTGTTAGTGAATATAACTCGGCTATGTTTAAAATAACTTCTCAATTGAAATTATGTGGATAAAATATTACTGATGTAGAAATGTTTGAAAAGACATACTCCACTTTCCATGCTAATAATATTGTTCTACAGACACAATATAGAGAAAAAGGTTTTCAAAAATATTCTGAATTAATATCTTGTCTTCTTGTGTCTGAGCAAAATAACGAGCTGTTAATGAAAAATCATGAATCACGTCCTACTGGCTCTACTCTATTCCCTGAAGCGAATGTGACAACCCATAACGGGAAAGAAACTAAAAACAAAGACCATTCAAGCAGTAGTGATCGAGGTAGAGGTCGCGGTCGCGGTCGTGGCCAATGGCATGGTCGCGGTCGTGGGTGTGGTTTTAGTGGATATGGTAGGGGTCATGGAGGTTATTTCACAAACTCACATTCTCACCAGAAGTGGGAACATGGAGATAATAAAGAGAAAAGTGAGATCAATATATGTTACCGTTGTGGAGGAAAAGACCATTGGTCTCGGGTTTGTAGAACACTAAAGCATCTTGTTGAACTTTACCAAGAATCATTGAAGAAAGGAAAGAAAGTTGAGGCAAACCTTGTTCTTGAAGATGGTGAGGTCATTTTGATTTTGGCAATGCAAATCAATTCGATGTTGCTGATTTCCTTACTTCCCCGGAAGGGAATAATTTTGATTTTGGCAGTACAACTCATCTAGAAGTTGCTAATTTCATCACTGCCCCAGAAGGGAATAATTAAAATTATATTGTTTTGTGTCAGTTTTAAGTATTAGACTTATGTTTGCTTATTCTAGTGATTTACTTAAGTTAGTTTCTATTGTTGTAATAAGGATTTTTGCTTTATGAATTTATGAACTATTTGAGTGTTTTTATTGATTCATTTATTTATCATATTTATTTTTATGCTTAATATTTTGACATGTATTTTATTTCATGAAGAACATGGATACTACTCAATTACAATTTGCTATGAATGGTGAAGAATTATGTAGACAGTGGAACTACTCATATAATACTTAAAAAAAAAATATTTCTCTCATTGGATGATGAAAATGATTAATGTGAGTACCATATCGGGTAATATAAAATCATTGAGGGCTCCAGAAGAGCCAATATAAAATTGCCTTGGGGAACTGAAATTAAAATAATTGATGCTTTATACTCCCCATTGTCTCAAAGAAATTTATTAAGTTTTAAGGATATTCGCAACAATGGTTATCATATTGAGACAATCAATGAAGAAAATAACGAATTTCTTCAAATCACGAATATAACTCAAGGCACAAAACATGTTTTGGAGAAACTCCCTACATTCTCCAGTGGTATGTACTACACAAAAATCAATACTATTGAAACTCATGCTATAGTAAACCAGAAGTTTACTGATGATTTTGTTCTTTGGCATGACCGGTTAGGCCATCCTGGTTTAATAATGATGCAAATAATAATTACAAATTCATGTGGACATTCTTTGAACAACCATCAGATTCTTCATAATAATTTTTTATGTGCTGCTTGCTCAGAAGGCAAGTTGATAATTCGTCCATCACCAGCTAAAATTAATTTTGAATCGATTAGTTTTATGGAACGGATACAAGGAGACGTTTGTGGGACCATACATCTTCCATGTGGACCATTTAGATATTTTATGGTTTTAATTGATGCATCAACTAGATGGTCACATGTGTCCTTATTATCAACTCGTAACCTGGCGTTTGCGAGATTACTTGCCCAATTGATTAAGTTATGGACACATTTTCTAGATACTTCTATTAAGACTATCCGGCTTGATAATGTTGGGTTTGAGAGTGTGGAGAACTATTTCAAGAAGGCTAAGGGGGTGCATAACTTAGGAGATTAAGCTATGGGCTATTGCTTGGTGTAAAGCAATGGTGGGTGTCAAAGGGCTGACTTCAAATGGGAATATCTGAAGATCTAGAAGTGATATTGAGATGATTCAAGTTGGAGGTGATATCTCGTCTCAAGAGCTTTCCAACGCCTGGTCATAAGCTCGATTTGGTTAAGAATCGAGGGAGTTATGGCCATTTTACGAAGACCTGTCTGAGCAGTGCGGGAGTTCGACCGAACTTCTGAAAGGTTCGGTCGAACCTGTTGTAGATTTTCATTTGGAAAAGCTACTGACTCGAAGTTTGAACGAACCTCTGGAGGTTTGACCGAACCCCCCTTGGTTCGGTCGAATATGGGGTAGGTTCGGTCGAACCTCGTGTATGCCCTGTTTTCTACGGTTTTGCGACTTAAGCGACGTGGCTTATTTAAGACCGTAGGATTGTTTTATTTGGCCTAGCACTATATATATTCATGTATTGTCATTGTAGAGAATAATGAGATGAAGGGAATGATGTAGAGATAGAGAGAGCCTCATGTAAACCCAAACACTTAGGGTTTGAGTGTTTGAGAGGGTGAGCTTGGGGTGGGAGCTTTAATGGTGATTGAAGCTTGTAATCTACATTGTCTTTCATCAAATTGTTACTCCATAGTGGAGGATTGGTGGGTTTTTCTCCCGGTTCTCGGGTTTCCCACGGTAAATTCTCCTTGTCTCGTTTATTACTTGTTTTTCCGTCTTCATGGTCGTTAATTGTTGTTAATCGCAAACTTAGCTAGCACGTTCGTAATCCGCTTCAGATAATGTTGGTGAATTTACATCTTAAGCTTTCAATGACTATTACATGTCCATTGGGATAAATGTTGAGCATCCTGTAGCACATGTTCATACACAAAATGGTGTGGCAGAGTCATTAATTAAACGTCTTCAGTTAATTTCTAGACCATTGCTTATGAAATACAATCTCCCAATTTCTGCTTGGGGACATGCTATATTACATGCAGCAGCACTAATTCGCATCAGGCCAACAAGTTATCAGATCACAAGTTCTCCCCGTTACAATTGGTTTATAGTCAGGAACCAAATATTTCCCATCTATGAATTTTTGGATGTGCGGTTTATGTTCCGATAGCTCCACCACAATGCTCTAAGATGGGTCCTCAAAGGAGGTTGGGAATATATGTTGGGTTTGAATCCCCGTCAATAATTAAATATCTTGAGCCTACAATAGGAGATTTATTTACGGCTCGTTTTGCGGATTGTCATTTTAACGAGTCACTTTTCCCAAAATTAGGGGGAGAAAATAGAGAGCTTGAAAACGAAATTAAATGGAATGAATTATCATTATCTTATCTTGATCCCCCGAACTAAACAATGTGAACGGGAAGTTCAAAACATAATTCATTTACATAGTTGTAGGCGTCTCTCGAAGTGAGCCTACGTTAAAAACATGTGGTGAATATGCTTGGCACTCATAGGAAGTGGGAATTGACATAATACGATAAGGGACACGATTAGGGACAAGGAAAGTAGGGAGCCTCCAACAAGTTTTTAAGGAACTTGTAAACCGTTCACGGATCATTAAAGGCAACCACGAATAAGGGACAACGAAGGCAACAACGATTGACCCGTGAAGGTTACACCCCATTCATAACCCATGAGATTACTAACTCCATATGGTTCGGAACCACGAAAGAAGGATCGGGGATGATGGTACGAAGTGAGTCATGGAGTCACATTCGCCCGTATTGGCCTCTACTCGATTCTTATAGTGAAAAATGATTCCTGCGATCTCAAAGGCATACAAACAGAGATTCAATTTGCTCCAAACTATTATTAAGCTAAATTAGTTGAATATTAATGCAACATATTATTCTAAAATATTGTGA
This sequence comes from Chenopodium album, assembly GCF_948465745.1. Taxonomy (NCBI): domain Eukaryota; kingdom Viridiplantae; phylum Streptophyta; class Magnoliopsida; order Caryophyllales; family Amaranthaceae; genus Chenopodium; species Chenopodium album. The sequence goes on from NC_137835.1 coordinate 66,811,969, forward strand.
TCACTTGATTAAACAACAAGATTAAAAAGGATCCTTAACCGGTTGTCCAAATTATCTTATTAGGCGTGATTTTCAATTACATATTCCCTTTAAACATGCAATATAGTGATCATAACAATAATAGAATAAAAATTAATATTGGAAGCAATTTAACAATAATAGTGTTAGTCAAATCAAATATAAAACAACCCTAATCATGATACTAGCAATATTAAAATAATAAGAGTAATTAAGTGAATTAATTACTCACTTTCCGCGTTTCCTTTAATTGCTACATCATGAATAAATTGTTAGTAACTTCAATAAAAATATAACTCAAATGAAAATTAAATTAAATAAAAAAGTAGAGTTGATTTGGTCCAAACCCTCAGTTATTTGTACCTTTCACGCCTTGGTTTAAGGACGGAACCTCGGGTTAGGTATAGACTCCTTGCAGTGCTTAGGGGAATTATTATGGAAGAATAAGGAGGCTAGAAATTAGGTTAAAGAGGGAGAAGAGAATGATTTTTGGTGTAAGGTGAGAGAGAATGATTATTGGTGCCCCGTACATCAGAAATGAGGGGGTATTTATAGACAAAATGTGCTGAGGGAACACACGGAACCCTAAAATGATAAAAACCCTAAAAAAGTATCCCGCAACACGGCAAAGTGTACCGTGACACGGGAAGTCCCACCGTTAGACGGGAAACATTCCCGTGACACGGTGGGTACCTGCCGTGGCGCGGGAATTCCCAGCCCGCTTTTTCGTCTAAATACATTTTTAACCCTAATTTCATTCAGCATTTTAAGTGCCGATTGATAATTTCGGGTCCATTCTGGTTTATTATTATTTGGGCTAAAATAAGAAAATAATTAAATAAAATAAATAAAAGGTTTGGGCCAAAAATAAATAATAAATTATTAAAAATATTTGGGCTAAAATTAAATAATAAATTTGGGCTGAAATTAAAACTATGCTTTTACCAAACATCAAGACTAATCCATGGACTGTTCAAAAAAATGAATTTAATCAAATATGATTTTTTAAGCACTCTCGGGATTAAATACTGAACCCGACCAATAGTGGCGATGAAAGGTTGTTCATCATCGGGTTTGGTTTTGGGGAGACATTTTTAGGTGTCTACAATAGTTTAGCAAATCGATTGCCAGACTCGTTTGCTGACCCAAAAATAGTGACCAAGTCACATATTCCAGCTGTAAATGCTCTAATAAAATAGATGTCCCGAAAGGACAAAATAAATTTGCTAATGAGTCTAAACCACATCAGAAACGTGGAAGACCAATAGGTTCCAAAGATAAGAATCCTCGGAAAAGAAAAGGAGTATTGATTGATGATGGTCAAATTGAAGAAATAGTTTCCGAAGGATCTCCAGAAGAGAATTTAGACATGATACAAGAAGAAATTCATGTACCTGATAATGAAGAAATTTCAACAAATTATATCATGTCTGGAATTACATGGAACCGAAATCAAATCGACGTCAATGATGTTTTTGCATGCAACGTATCATTAGATGTTATGGATAATAATGAGGATCATTAACCAAAATCCATTGAAGAATGTAGACAAAGAAATGATTGGCCAAAATGGAAAGAAGCAATTGAAGCAGAATTAATACGTACACATGAAGGTGTAATTAAAGCCAGTGGGATATAAATGGGTCTTTGTGGGAAAGAGAAATGAAAAGGGTGAAGTTGTAAGATATAAGGCACGATTAGTTGCACAAGGATTCTCACAAAGACCTGGTATTGATTATGAGGAGACATACTTTCCTGTGGTGGATGCAACTACTTTTAGATTTTTAATTAGTCTGGCAATAAGAGAAGGAATTGACTTACGTTTTATGGATGTAGTCACAACTTATTTATATGGCCCACTAGATAATGACATTTACATGAAGCTCCCATAAGGATTCAAGTTGCCAGAAGCAGCAAAATCTAGTTCTCGAGAACATTTCTGTATTAAATTGAACAAATCCCTTTCTTGATTGAAACAATCTAGGCTTATGTGGTATAACTGTCTAAGCGAGTATTTGTTAAAAGAAGGTTATAAGAATGATCCTATTAGCCCATGTATTTTTATAAAGAAATTTGGATCAGGATTTGTCATAATTGCGGTGTATGTTGATGATTTGAATATCATTGGAACTCCTGAATAGATTTCAGTGACTGTCAATTATGTAAAGAAAGAGTTCGAAATTAAAGATCTTGGAAAGACAAAATTTTGCTTGGGGTTACAAATAGAGCGCCTAGAGAATGGAATCCTTGTGCATCAATCAACATACATAGGAAAAGTTCTTACAAGATTTTCTATGGATACAACACATCCATTGAGCAGCCCTATGGTTGTAAGATCACTTGATGTAGAGAAAGATCCGTTTCAACCTCGGGAAAATGATGAAGAAATTCTTGGTCCTGAAGTACCATATCTTAGTGCAATTGGAGCACTAATGTACCTTGCAAGTCATACAAGTATCATTTTCAGTTAATTTATTAGCCGAAGGCATTGGAATGGGATTAAACATTTATTTCGTTATCTTCATGGAACGAAGGATATGCGTTTATTTTTCCCAAAGTTGTCCAAATAAAATTTGATTGGTTTTGCAGATGCAGGATATTTATCTGATCCTCAATGGTCGGTCACAAACTGGATATGTGTTCACATATGGTGGTACTTCCATTTCTTGGCGTTCCATGAAACAAACCATTGCATCTACTTCTTCTAATCATTCTAAGATTTTAGCAATTCCCGAATCTAGTCGTGAATGTGTATAATTAAGGTCAGTAATTCAACATATATAAGAAGTTTGTCGTTTATCATCTGGGAAAGAGGCACCAACGACTCTATATGAGGATAATGCAGCTTGTATTGCTCAACTTAAGGAAGGATATATCAAAGGTGAAAGAACGAAGCACATATTACCCAAATTTCACTACTACAAAAATGCTCAAAGAGACCCGAAATAAGAGACCCGTTAATTAAATAATCGGTCTCTTTATTTCAAGACACCCAATGTCATAGATAACCAGTCTCTTTGATATTGTGTTGTGATGTGAAAATTTAATGGAGACCATTTATCATAGATAACCGGTCTATTGTAGTTCTTTTTATTTGAATTTTGATAGGGGAGAGACCTGTATGAAACTTAACCGGTCTCTCTTAAGTTTTTTTATTTGAAAATTAAAAAAGGAGAGACTAGTATGCAACTTAACCGGTCTCTCTTAGAGGAGAGACCTATTGCAACTTAACCGGTCTCCCTTACTCACCAAAATTAAATAAATGAAACCCTAACACTTCACTTTTCTTCGTTTAGCCACTTCCGCCTCCAACAATCAATCTCCATCTGATCTCCTTCATCTTCCTTTTCCTCTTCTTCTATCTCCTCTCTATTCTCTTAAACGGATTTCCTCTTCTTTAATTCCAGGATAAACCCTCCTGTTTGGAGCGTCAAAATCGTTTGAGATATGAGTGGTTGTACGTAGGGGAATCAAGTTTTGATTTGGTGATGAGTGTTGAAGCGATTTATTGTAGTTTGCGAGGTTTGATGAAGCGTTTCCAGTTCTCGAACTTGAAAGAGCGATTTAAGTTCTATTATCATGGTTTAGAAGAGTTTTATGGGTTTATGCCATTAGATGATACTCATTTTATGTTGGGTTGATAAATCGATTGATTGTTATAAAGATGAATTGAAGCTCTAGATTCAAAGGATTATGATCCCAAATATTCCGAGACTACTTTTAGGCCTCTTCTTCTTTGATTTCGTTTTTTAATTGATTATTATTTCTGTATTTTGGTATTTGTTTGATATTTTGTGGTGATTTCAATTTTAGTTGATTTTTGATCTGTTTGATGTATTTTACACTAATTTTTGCTTCTTTGATTTTGTTTTTAATTGATTATTATTTCTGTATTTTGGTTTTTTTTTTGGTCTTTTGTGGTGGTTTCAATTTTAGTTGATTTTTGATCTGTTTGATGTATTTTGCACGAATTTTTGCTTCTTTGATTTTGTTTTTTAATTGATTATTATTTTTGTATTTTGGTTTTTGTTCGATCTTTTGTGGTGCTTTCAATTTTAGTTGATTTTTGATCTGTTTGATGTATTTTACATGAATTTTTGCTTCATTGATTTCGTTTTTTAATTAATTATTATTTCTGTATTTTGGTTTTTGTTTCATCTTTTGTGGTGGTTTCAAATTTAGTTGATTTCTGATTTGTTTGATGTATTTTACACTAATTTTTGCGGTTAGACTTTAGATTTTTGTGTTGTGTAGTATTATCATTGTTATCATCGTTTTCAATTCATGAAACTATAGAGTAGTGGATCAGTATCTAATTCACATGACTGGAAATATATTGGATTTGTTTTAGTAAATTTCTCGTTTATCATTCATCTGATTGCTACCATTAATTTACAAATTCTTGTTTTTAAAGGAGTTGATCTTTTATTTTATTAGTTCATTTTTTTAGTTAAGTTCTAAACGAATGTTTAATTTTTTTTGTTATTCTCAATTATTATGATTGATTTATTATGTGCCTTTTGCTTTGACAGATATGCTTGTTTTTCACTCAAGAATCTCAAAACAAAAGAAAGAGGAAGAAGTTGGAGTACTCAAGTAGTCAAGCTACATGTTTGATATAATTATTGGTACTAGAGTTTAATTAAAGTTTGTTAAAATTCTTTGTTAGTATAAACATTAATGTGGTAATATTAATATATTATTCTCTTTTAATTTTATCAAACAAAAAATATCATAAATCAAATTAAATAAGCTATTTTTTTTTATTATAAATGCGCCTAAAGAGACCTGTTAAGTTAAATAGGCGGTCTCTTTTTTCTTAAAAAAAGAAGACTGCCTATCCTTAATAAGCGATCTCTTTTTTCCCAAAAAAAGAGACTGCCTATCCGTAGGCGTCATTTGATGTGCGCCTACGTTAAAGCATGTGTGAATAGGCTTGGCACTCTTAGGAAGTGGGAATTGACGTATACGATTAGGGACAACGATTACGGACAAAGCAAAGTAGGGAGCCGCCAACAAGTTTTTAAGGAATTTGTAAACAGTTCACGGATCATAGAAAGACAACCACGATAAGGGACAACGAAAGGCAACAACGATTGACCCGTGAAGGTTACACCCCATTCATAATCCATGAGATTACTAACTCCATATGGTTCGGAACCACGAAAGGAGGATTGGGGATGATGGTACGAAGTGATTCATGGAGTCACATTCGCCCGTATTGGCCTCTACTTGATTCTTATAGTGAAAAATGATTCCTGCGATCTCAGAGGCATACAAACAAAATATTCAATTCGCTCCAAACTATTATTAAGCTAAATTGGTTAAATATTAATGCAACACATAATTCTAAAATATTTGTGATCACTTGAATTAAATAACAAGATTAAAAAGGAACCTAAACCGGTTGTCCAAATTATCTTATTAGGCGTGATTTTCAATTACATATTCCCTTGAAACATGCAATATGATGATCATAATAAATATAATAGAATAAACATTAATATTGGAAGCAATTTAACAATAAATCCAACAATATAAAATCGTTAGAAAAATAATAGAAATAAAAGGAACATAATTCTTACTTTGATTCTGTTTGCTTGCAACTATAAAATAATAAACGAGTTAGTAATTTCAAGGAAATAATAATAAAACGATAATTAAATTAAATTAAATTAAATAGAGTTGATTTGGGGCCAAACCCTCAAACAGTTCTACCTTTCACGCCTTGGCTTAAGGACAGAACCACGAGTAAAGTATGGACTCCTTGGAGTGCTTGAAGAAGGAATTTTGAAAGAAGAAGGGTAGGCTAGTGTTTAGGCTAGAGCATAGAGGAGAGTAAAATGGAGAATTGATGCCTCGTACATCAGAAATGAGGGGGTATTTATAGAAGAAATGTGCTGAGGGAACACACGGAACCCTAAAAAGATAAAAACCTTAAAAAAAATGCACCGCGACACGGCAGAGGGCACCGTGACACTGGAAATTCCACCGTCAGACGGGGAACATTCCCGTGACGCGGTGAACAATTGCGTGACGCGGGAAATATTTTAGTGTACGGGGAATAAAACGCGTGGAGGGTTTACACGGAAAGGACATGGAATTCCTCGTGTCACAGCAGGAGCACCGTGTCACGGGGAATCCCACCGTCAAACGGGGCCGTTTCCCGTGACACGGTGGACAAATTCCGTGACGCGGGAGTCTGTAGTCCGTTTTTTTCGTCTAAATTCATTTTTAACCCTAATTTTGTTCAACATTTTTAAGTGTCGATTGATAATTTCAGGCCATTTCTGATTTATTATTATTATTATTATTATTTAGGCTAAAATAAATAATAAATAAAATAAATGAAAGGTTTGGGCCAAAATAAAAAATAAAATAAAATAAAAAAAGGTTTGGGCTGAAATTAATACTATGCTTTGACTAAACATCAAGACTGATCCATGGACTATTCAAAAAAATGAATATAATTAAATACGATTTTGTAAGCACTCTCGGGATTAAATATTGAACCCGACCAATAGTGACGGTGAAAGATTGTTCATCATCGGGTTTGGTTTTGAGAAGACATTTTTAGGTGTCTACAGAAGCCCCCACTTTGACTGAGTTTGTAGAAACGTCAGTTTCAAAATTGATAGTCAAAGTAGTCGATAGGGACGGAGAATGATTTAAGACGTTCTACGATCCTAAATCACTCTGTATACACCGATACCTGCAGAAAAATGTTAATTCCACAAATAAAAGAGTAAAGGGATAGAATACATATCTGGCACCAGTGTATCGGTGACAAATGAGTTTGGCAGCTTCCTATGCTTGAAGGAATCCACTGGATGACGTTCGTTGAAAAGCTTTCCATGCCCGAGGAAAGCCGACTGATGAATTTGGTAGCTTTCTAAGCCTGAAGAAACCTACCGGATGATACTTTCCATGCATGAGGAAAGTCAACGTATGATTTTGGTGTCATTCTATGCTTGAAGAAATCCATCGATAATGCCTTCCATGCTTGAGAAAAACCGACAGATAAATACTTTCCATGCTTGAGGAAAGCCGACAGATGAATACTTTCCATGCTTAAGGAAAGTCGATAAATGAATACTTTCTATGCTTGAGGAAAGTCGATGAAATAATACTTTCCATGCTTGAGGAAAGTCGATAAATGATATAATCGTTGACTTCTTCGTGCTGAGAGGTGACAACGACCGACAATTTTCCACGCTTGAGGAAAAATTTGTCAACTGAAATTACAAGTCTTTGTGTATTGAGAACCTTGCGCTGAAATGATAGTGGTTCGATTGTCCCCGAACGTGGGCCGTAAATGATTCACACGTTCAAGTCGACTATCCGACCATATTAGGTGTTTAAAATGTCAACAAATTGACTTTGATGCTTGCTAGGGGTAAAACGGTAATTTTGAATGCCCTTTAAATGTTAGTTAGAATTTTCTGCGCGTAATTTTAATGAGAAACTAACTGTCCAATTTGTTCAGAAAATCGTGCAATTTTGGTCAAAATGCCAGGAATATTTGCTGACAGCTTCAAGGAGCGTACAGGTCACGCACGAGACCACCGTGTCACGAAGGAAAACTGTCGTGACACGACAGCTAGTCCCGTCACGAGGTAGGAGATCCCGTGACGCGGGATTTTGTTGTTGCAGAACTGGTCAAATGCTTGATTTTGGTGCTTTTGACCAGCTAAAATACTCGCGCGCCACGTCAGTTCTGTGACGTTACACGACGGTCACCGTGGCACGGGAAACGGGGGTGTGTAACGAGATGCTCTTCTCTTTAAATTTGAGCTTCCTTTTGCCATTTCATGCTGTTGTTACTGCTCTTTCACCATTTTCATCTCCTTGTTCTTCTTTTCTCCTTAAATTTTTTATTTTTGAATTCCAAGATTCCCGTGCTACGTTAGATCGGCACCGTGGCTCATCCGTGTTTACCGTGACGCGAATTCTGTCATCGTTACACGGCGGTTCTGTCTCGCCTCTTTGTGCTGTTTTCGCCGCTACTGCTATTCCAGTGCTCGTCGTTTCCGTTAGAAGGTCACTGCAACACGGGCAGGTGTACTGTGCCACGGCTGAAAGCACCGTGCCGCGGTAGTTGGGTTGCTGCGTTCCGCAATTTTTCTCGAGCATTTTCAAGCTTTTCGAGCTTGTTTCTTTACCAAATTCACTCAAATATCTGCTATCTTATTTATTTTTGAATTCCTACGAAGATCCATGTAAGTTCTCTTACTTTTTGTCTCGAATTTTGCTTTAATTAGAGTAGCTTTCATAAAAAAAACCCTTGAAAAAAAAATCAATTTGGGGATTTTTGATTTAGAGGTTTTATGTTGAAATTCTTGCCATGAATTATCTTGTATATGTATGTATATATGTGTGTTTGTGAGCGATTTGAGACAAAAATTGCATGATTTGGTGAAGAATTGAGCAAATCCCCCTTTTTTGGTACTACTTTTGTGAAATGGTGTTCATGTTATTTTTGTCGTTCCTTTGCACTTGTATTGATGATATATTGGTTGTAGATCTTGTAAAATATGCCATGATGTGTCGATCTATTGTTTTTGTGCAATTTTGAAGCATGTTTTGTTTTGTGTATGTACTACATTGTCATGGAGAACATAATATCATGCAATTAGGAGAACGTAGTATTAGTTCGTCATGGAGAAACTAAATACTAGAAATAATTCCATTATTTTGCTAATTTTTATCCTTGAGGTAAAAATTTAGCGTATAATAGAAAATGCAACTTGAAATAACCGTTAAGCTGTTTTGAATAAATAACTAAATAACTTAGGAAATGATGCTATGCATTTAGATTTTTATTTTTGTAATAGCATTAGGGATGTCAATGGGGCGGAGCGGGGCGGATGTTGGCTTTCCCATCCCCATCCCCACCTAATATTTTCATCCCCATCCCCATCCCCATCCCCATCCCCGCGGCGGGTCGAATTTTCATCCCCATCTCCGCCCCACCGGGTACAACTCCAAAACCATCCCCGCCCCACCCCCACTTGGATATCCACCCCCACCTAATCCCCACCAAAGACCCGCCTAATCCCCACCCAAGATCCACGTAATATCCGTATCTCAAATACACAATCTTACATAATTGATAAGAATTATAAAATAAAACATTCTATACACATTTTTGTGTTATAATATAAGTGTCATACAAAGTATTATAATTAATATTGTATTTCATGTAATTATTTTATAAATAGAATAAAAGTATGTAATTTTGCTTTAAAAGATATATAAATGTGGGTATGAGGTGGGGATGGGGCGGGTACAAAGTGGGGGTGGGTGGGGCGGGTACAACTTAAAATCCACCCCGCCCCATCACCCATGGCGGGTATGGTTTTAATCCCCATCCCCGCCCCACCACCTGCCAAACTGAGACCCATCCTCGCCCCATTGGGGCGGGGATGGGGCGGGTATCCTTCTTGACCCGCCCCACTGACATACCTAAATAGCATGCCTTGACAATGGGATCGCGATCTTTCCACTCATGGCCGGCGTCAGGCTTTTCGGGAGGACACTCCCACTGTTTCTGAGGGCATGGACGATGATGCCCTAGAGACCGAGCCTCGTCCTTCTTCGAGTAGGGGCAGGTGGGTTCTACCTCCGTGGTCGTCAGATGAGTCGATTTTCTGCTGTGAGAACCACGTTTCTCACCTTCCATTTGTCGACATAGTCGATAGCACTCTTCGCCATCATGGTTCCGGAGCTGGAGATTTGATTCCTCGACTTTATGGGATTATCACGAGGGATCATGTTACAAACGCCTTATGGGAATCTGCTGGCTTAGTAGATTTTTATTCGGCGGTCTTAGGGTTTTGCAGTCCCCGGGGTTGTGGCCCGACAGTTGTTCGCGCGTTGTTGGAGTATTTTTGGGATACTACCAACACTTTTCACTTTGCTTGGGGGGAGATGATAGTGACCCCTCTGGATTTTAGCATGATCAGTGCTCTACGCTTAACCAACCGGGTCGTACAACAGATGTATGATCTTTCTTGGGGGCGGCTGAGGCAGCCAATTTGTTAGGTCCGATCGTTCAGCACATCAGGACTCAGCCGATTTCTCGAGGTGGTTCTAGGAGCGGGCGATCAGAGTTGGCTTCTGTTCTGGCTCATGTCTTCGACATTGATGAGACATGACATAAGTAGCAAGTGCGGATCTTCATTTTAATTCTCATTTCCATGACTCTTTCTCCTGTTAGGAGTTCGCGTGCACTCGTTTGCTACCTTCCTTCTTTGGTCAGGATCAGTGAGATTGGATCCTTTATTTGGGCCAGCCTTGGATATGCCGATCTTCTCTTGTCGCTACGTCATGGCTGTAGGCAGATGAATGACCAGGCCCCTGTCACTGTCTACGGCTTATGGAGGGTCGTAGAGGTGACGATCTTTCCTCTTCTTGTTTTGTTTTAATTTGTTCGACTCATGTGCTCAGAGATTACTTTTCATTGCAGCTATGGTTCTATGAGTACTTTCTGGGATTGGCCCCTCGACGGCGTCGTGGAGCGGTCCATGACTTCCCTGTCGAAGCCAGATGGCGTGACCGAGGCGAGTCACGAATGGAGTCTGTCCCTGCGCTACGTGGGCTGCTACGCTGAGGCACCTCTTCTGTTGGTGTAAGAATTACTTTTGTAGGCCGTTATTTTCTACCTTGACGTTATTTTCGGCGTTTCATTGCAACTTTTTATGGTTTTCAGGTTGCTATTGATATCCAGTATCGGCCTTGGGCTGGGATGACTAGTCTTCCCGAGGCCTTGCAGCTTTCGGCGTACCGCATTGTTTTTGTTGGTACTAGACGCTTTGTCTGGTATCTTGGGGAGCGTGTCGTTTGTCAGCACAGTGGGGATCGCTTTGTGGTGCCCTTGTCTCCACCTGAGTCGATGCTGGACTCACGCTTTCTTAGGGAGTTGATAAACAGGAGAGAGCGCTATACTTTTCCTTGGTAGGAGCTTGTGTGTATGGAGGGCGATTATTCGCAGGACTTGATTCCCTCTTTGGCTCCTCCACCCCGTCTTCCCAAGGTATGATTTCCTTTGAGAATTTTGTCATTATTTTTTGTTTAAATCGTCGAATAACCTTATTATTCAATCGTATTTTCAGACGATTGTTTGTTGTGTGGGGAAGATTGAGGTCCCGCCTCAATCCGTCCGCTACCCGGGGCAGATCGGTATTACTGAGAATCACATTGCTGACGCGCCAGAGGGTTTCAGACGCAGGAGTCTTTGCCCGATGTGTTTGAATTGGTATGCTTTTTGACACATTATTCATCTTTTTTAATATAGCTTGTTACTAATTTTTCTTTGCTTTGTTCTCAGTCTACTCAACCAGAGATGATGGGAAGCTAGTTGACGCTTTAAAGTACTGCATTATCAAGCTTCGGCGTGGTGCGAGTTGTAGGGGCGGTTCTGGCGGTGTTCTTGAGGTATGTTTACTTTTTTCATTTTTACCATTTGTTCTATTTTGAACCATTGACATCTTTTGATTTGGTGTCTTTCAGGAGCGACGGAGGTCCCGTTCGCGCTCGAGGCATAGAGGCTCGGACAAGGGGATCCTAGTCGTGGCAGACGTTCTCCTAAGGTTCGTCGGCATTCTCAGTCTGAGCGGGAGCCTCACTTTTCTCAACCGTTTCAGGAGGCTCAGTGGCAGCAACCTCAGTCTTCCTAGCCATTCCAGCACTTTCAGGGTCAGCGGTAGCGACAATCATTTTAACAGTCTTCACAGTCTGAGTTCAGACCAGTCATCACTCCTTTGGATCGGGGTCTATATGTTGGGGTTTGGTGAGTCCGACTCACCGCGGAAACAACCCCGACCCAAGGAACCACTCGCAATAATTAAAATCATAAAGCATAAATAAATAATCACAAAGAAAAGATAACGAATCTTACCCTCGAAGCGAGCTTCGCCCAAAAACCGGGGCTCTTACTTGAAAGCTACGAGCACGTCAAGCGCCGCGCCTCCGACGGTATCCACCCACAAAAAGGCGAACACAAATTTAAGGTCCGCTACCTTGGGGTTAGCAAGGTCCGACCAAAACCCGAGTGTTATATGAGTTTAAGAGTTTTCCCAAAAATTATGGAATGCTCTTTTTAACTCCCACTCAAGCAAAGAATTCTCAAGCCATGCCATGACTATTTATAAGGAAGTATGCCTAGTGAATTTCACTCATCTTTCAATGTGGGACTTTTCACAAAAAGATCCCACATGGAAAGATTGGTGAATTCAACCCTTAGTTAAATAAACAAAGGAACAAGTAACAAGTGTCACATGGTTAGGTGTGGACCACTTTTTCACTTGGTCCCCAAGGCATTTCACATGCAATGTGAACTAACCATGTGTCACCCAACCTTGAGCCCCAATTTGGGTTCGGTTGGCCCATTTAATTTTGGCCCGTGTCCATGACCCATCAACCCGGGTCCACGGCCATTGCCACATGTGTCGCCACCGTGGCGCGTCGCCACTATGGCGCTGCCACGTGGCACGCTGCCACTTGGTGGCTGCCACTAGGTGGCTGCCAATGTGGCGGCTGCCAACGTGGCGGCCACGTGTGCTGCCACATGGCGTTTTGCCATGTGTGCTGCCACGTGGCATGCTCCTATTGGGCATGCATTCCTAGCCTTTCGCGTGGCTAGGATTTTACTTGTTACTTGATGCATTTTCCCATCTCGCCAAATCCTAAATTTTGGCTCGACATTTGAGATTCTCCGACGCTCGGTTTCGACGCTCCAAGCTCGAATTTCCGACGTCTAAATGTTTAACACTCGGGCGACGAATTAATTTCTTCCGAATTAATTCGTCAAGTTGGTTTGTATATTTTGCTTGGGTGTGACCCGAAGGGTTCAGTCAAGATTAAGCTGTAATATTAATTATATTAATATTACTGATCGGAAGCGGCCTCCACCCAGGCATTCCGATCACTTGACCTTACTGAATATATTAGCTTTCTAATAATTCTGAACCCGCTATCAGAATAATATACTTGTTCGAAGGACACCATTCCTTTCAATCTCCCACTTGTCCTTCCGGACAAGTGTGCATTTAGTGTATAGCCCTTATCCTATGTCTCTTCATGTCTCTTCATGAACTACAGAGTAAGATTACTAGTCATCTCTGTTACGTCTAGAAGTGTTTCTCGAAATCCGAGTTTGACTGTCAATAAGCAGATGATTTCTAAAATCCATCTGAGCACGACCATGCATTTTTCACAGTCTCGCTCTTCGAGAGGCCTTGTAAACAACAAGACATGTTCCCTATTGTTAGTAGGGGGACATTTCCAGTCTTGTAATGTAGCTTCTCTTACTAAGAGGACTCACCCGCCTAATATCTGTCTTTATAATCCCCAGTTACGGCAGACGTTTGGCGGATACCAAAGTGGACTAGTACTCAAACAAGAGATCTCCCACTACTCATGGTCAAAGGAAAAGAGTTCCGATAGTAATAATGAGAAAATACTTATGACGATTTTTTAAATCTCTTAAAGTATCCTCATAGGTCGATCCAGTATGGTTCTAAACCAATACCTGTGCAAATGATTTATATCCTCATATCACAATAAACGGTGCTATAAATCATACTACACACTAATCTCTGATGGTCATCAATCGTTCACTAAATATGACCTTGATTAGGGATAATTTTCGATTAAAATATTCAATGTTCACTTAATAGGTGTTTCTTTATCCAAGCCTTTGACTTGATACCCTATTTTGAATATTTATTAAAATCGAATGGACTCATTATTTAATTCTAAACCACAATTAAATAGTTTTGTGGAATATTTATAAATATTTTATTCCACTATGAAACTTCACAATGTTTCATATTATGATAAATGGTTTTTCCCAAATGTTTTAAGAGTAGTACTCTTCATAAAACATTCATAAAAATCACACTCATATTTGATATGCTTGATTTCTTTCATGCAATTATGAATGTTGTCGTTCACTTATTGCATAGGTTTAGTTATAATTACTTTGCAAACCTTAGCATCTTCATTATCCACCATTTCCATAATAAGATGATAAAATTTTGAGAGTGTTAATGGATTACATGTGATTCAGGATTTATTGTCCAAGCAATGGCTCCCACTCATTTTTATGATTCGAGACCTTCTACTTGACAACCTACAATCATCAACGTTCAACAACGAACTTTTCCATTTAACATCTTTCCTTATTATTGCCTTTAAGGCAACAATATTCTCAACATATATTTTAGTAGACTCCCTGATGATTCCTTGCTTGGGTTTCACTCCATGCGACTCACAACGATTTGGGATACCCTAATCACTTGTGAGCATGGAAATTTTCCTTAAATTCCCGCACATTATACATGGATGCACATCCATGTTACCATTCTCAAGCCACGACACTTCTTGCCTCGTGCTTATAAATGGCTTCCTTGCTAAGGATCTAATCCTTGTTAAGGTTTGTGCTTGCAACATCAAAACTCAAATTATATTTGTTTCCATGCGTCAAGAACTCATCCAACTACTTATCTAAGTTCTTTGGATGTTCTTGACTATAATCTAATGATCTAATACTTAGATTAATGTCGATTGGTATTATATACGTACTTCACATGCTCTAAGCATTTAAGTCATCTGACGATTCCATATCATAGCTTTACATGATGGATTTCATTCTAGAATTATTCTCAATTTTATTCCATCCATGTAACATTTAGCTCATACAGTTACACTGAGTCTTGCCAAATTGTTCGCTATATGATGTGGTTGAAAGTCTCCTACTAGAGTCTTTCTCGTTTGACTTAGTACTTAGCCTAGCTTATACATAGATCAAACATTTACTTAGCTTCATACATATGGGTCGAAAGCCTTTCAAAGTCCTTCATGTTTAACATGGTAATTTCTTTTACTCATTTAAACATTTAATTAAGTCTATACCATAGAACTTAATTCCCAACATGTACTAAGTATCGTCTTTAGCTCGGTCCATTGTCGAAAATACTTTCAAATCTAAACATTTAGCATTTGATGGTTGTTTCACAATAGAGTTCGTAAACTTCTTGTTGGACCATTACTTTTGCTCCCACTAAACTTCTTGTTCATCAGAATTTCTATGTTTCTCCATAAGTCAATCCTCTTATTAACTTTATGAGAAAACACGTTCCAATTCCTTCATGCAATGCTTCCTTTAATCCTATGACGGATTCCATGTGCTTGCTTTCAAATCTAGCATTATTTAGATTTTCAAAACCCTTAGACTATTCCATAGTCACTTCCAAAATCCTATTTTGGGTAGGCGGTTTTTGTATCTATTTTGCCATATTTCATATGTGCAATTTTGCTAGATCAATCACGAAAAGACTTGAGCATTCCGATTGGTGAATGGGATTTTAAAATCAACTCCTTGATATTAATTATATCCTTTACAACCAATCTAGATATGTATGCATATACATTTCCACATTTGTTAGTTTTCTCCTTGAAAACTTATTTGCAATCGATGGGTCTTTCACCTTTCATGCAAATTAATCAAGTTTCAAACATGATTTTCAAACATGGAGTCTATTTCGGATTTTCATGGTCTTTAACCATTATTCGGAATTTGGATTTGTCGTAGCTATCTTACAAGACATTATTCCTTTACTATATAATAGTAAATAGTATGCTTGTAAGTCTTAGGTTTGTTTCTAACTTAATAGAAAATTTATAGGATTCAATCCAAGCCTTTGGTGAATTCTATACCTATACGGGGCAATTGCATCAAACACTGAGTTTTAAGGCGCTTTCAAAGCCCTTTTATTATGTTGATCTTACTCCAACATTTTTAATGTTTTGTGAGTAATGAATTCTCTTTTAAGGCACTTGTAAAGTCCTTTTGAGTATTCTTGATCAAGCATTCTCATGAAGTCCTTTAAGGTCTTCCGAGATTCTCAGTTCTAGTTTGTTGCTAAGTTTGATGGTCATCGAGTTCATTTGTCTCCCACTTGTCGTTTTGGAAACGTGTTACTTTCCAGAAAGACACTACTTAGAGCAACAAACAATTTTTGTTCTCAATTAGGATGTGGAGGTAATACCCGTAGTCTCACTTGAATGCTTACAAAGAGACATGTATATTGTCTTTGGGTAAAAGTTCGTTGTGAAACAAACAGTTAGCTCCTACTTAAGCTATCTTAGTCTTTATTGAGCCATTCAGCTCCCACTGAGTCACCTAGCTCCCACTGAGCCACTTTGCTCCCACTGAGCTAGTGAACTCCCACTGAGACTAAGAGCCTTAGACATATACTTGAAAAGACTTTTAGAAGTTATTTATATCCATAACTGAATATGGCGTCCTTTCTTAGCTTCGACACATTGTTTAGTGTAACATTACTCATTTGTGCAAATCTTTAAGAACTTTATAGGAAGGGTTGTGAACCATCATTGTTCGAGTCATTTTCAAATGACACCGAGGTCTCCATGAAGACACACTATGTTCTTTGTGGAGTTATTTATGAAAATTTCCATTCATAACTTTGAGATAGTCACTCTTGGCTCAAGCAAACATCGCTCGATCTAATCTAGACGTTTTGATATCTTGCCAAGTCGATTATGTACTTCACTGAACTCTTGAGCTACTCAAGTCAAGTTTGTTCACATTTGATGAATATAGCCATATCCTTTCAAATTCTTTGTGAAACGTTGAAGTAATTGAATCCTCTTTAGCCTTCAGAGTCAGCTATCTATACCAAGAACAATAGCTCTCTATTTTGTCGGTTTCAACAAGTAAGACTTGCTTGTCTTAGAACGATTCCAAATCGAGCAACTATCAAGAGTCTATCTAATAGAGCCTTTGAGTACGTTCTTGTCGATGTGACATTGCTAAAGATGTTCGGAATGCAAATCAAGCCCATGACTTGAACTTTATCATGTTTAGGGAAATGTTTGTTTATAATCAGGCATTCTTGACCCAATGCTTGGATAACCATGCCATTCAAATAAATCTCGCAACTATTGCTCATTACTTTGAATGTGAGTCTTTCCGTGTGTAAACGGATCAATTGCTGATTATGGGACATAATAACCATTACTTGTTCCAGCCTTTGGCTTAAAAGGTCTTTAAACAAAACATACGACCTTACAACTGATGTAGCTCTTCTTGCTTCATTCTAAGCTTGTAAGTCGATAACTTAGCTTAACTTCAATAGTTTGAGGTCACTATCATAGTGGAACACTCAAGCAGTATCCGATACTTGTGAAGATAACGAATTGCTAAGTTAACTACAATAACATGAACTCATGAGTTGAAATGAAATCTAATTCCTTTTCTTTGTTCCTTCTTTCCTATATTTCTTATCATACAATATCTCATAATCTTACTTTAAGAATCATTTCTTTAAGTACCTTGACTCTTATACTTTGTTAGGCATAATCAAGCACCTAGTGCGCCGTAAAACAAAGTTCCATCTTTTCCATTAATTCTTACTCGAATTACTACATCAATGAGTCCTACTCAATTATGTATGATGCGAAAGGATACATTGGTTGTCAATCTTGAGATTGCAACTCAATTCCTCATGTTTTATCAAAACTACCTAGTATTTTGAATACATGATGTCCAACCGTCCTTTCGAACTTAGTTATAAAAGTCATTTATGAGAATTGTATTTTAGAAATGCTTTTCCTGTCTTTGAGATCTATTCTCAAGGATTTCCTTTACCAATCATGGAAACAATATTATTTGATTTAGAATACTATAAATATAAGTGCTAAGTATAACCATTTATCAAGAACATAATAAGTTTGAAATTTAATAGCATTCATGCAAACTTCAATCTTATTAAACGTCTTATTTACGCATAATAATTGTCCCTATTTGGCGAAAATAAGGCGATTCCAAGATCCGAAGAAACAAAGAGTGGTTAAGCATGCTTTGGCTTGTCTTAAACACTCAATCTTCTAGGGTAAGCATTGCCTTGCTAATGGCTCTAAGCCACTCTTGGTTAGACAATCGTCGCATCTAATGCATCTTTGACGATGTATCTCTTTTGCCACGGTATGTGAGGACTCCTCACTCATACCGATGAGTTAAACCAAAACCAACGTGCACACCCGGTGTGCCTTATGCCCCTTGGAGAAGTGATGGAATCTCGCTTTGGCGTAGCCTACCATCACCATCGTCCGGTTAGTAAGTGTTGTTTTGGAAAGGCAAGTTTGACTCAATATTATTAGGGACCTAGGATTTCTATGTTGGTTGATTTAAGTGAACTTAACTAATCATCGCAACATCAAGAAACCTAAACATGCATCTAACGAATAATTCACATATATATAAGCATAAAATATAAAGCGAAATTATAGATGCATATTGGCAACTAGCATGACCCCTTGAAATCTTCATATCTTCAAAAGGTCTTCATTTGCAATTCAAGGCTTTGTCTTCTAAGATACGCTGTCTTCAAGACTTAACCAAACTATGCAAAAACTAGTATCTACAACTAGGAATAATCTAAATATTAAAGTACAAAAATACTTAACGGTGCGTAGACCATATTTAGATTTACAAAAATACTTAACGGTGCGTAGACCATATTTAGATTTACAAAAATACATAACGACACGTAGTCCGTATTTTCTATCCTAGTCGGGTCCCACTAGTTGCCATTTCATAAAACCTGTGAGAGAGAATATATATATTCCATTCATCCATTCACTATTTGTGAATGGCCCATGCAATTTACAAATTTAAAACAAAGTAAAAATGCATTTAAACAACGCGCGCACTAGTAACTAATCTAGGTGGTTAATCCGATTAACACGCCTAATTAAAACTAGTCAAAGTTGTTTAACCGATTATATAATTTACGTCATTAATAATTGAAGCTCCCACTAAATTAATTAAGTCGGTAGCACCCAAACTTGTCAAAATGAAATTTTGCCAATGCCGCTCAAAACCGAGGCCTAGCCTCCCAAAATTTTAATTAAAATAAACAAAATTAATTAAAATAAGTAAAACGCCAAAAAATTAACATCAAGCCTTACTACGGCTAGTCACCTCACCGCACCAAAAAACGAACACACGACCCACGGCACAGCCGCGCGTGGCTGCTGCAGCCCGCGTGCTGCTGCCGTGCGTGTGGCCGCAAGCAAGGCGGCGCTGCCACCTTGGCAGCCACATATGGGCTGCTATGCAGCCCGGCTCGCCAAGGTGGTGCATTGCCTCGTTTTGCGTGCCACGGCCTCGGGATTTGATCCCTTTTCGCGAGACAAAAATAATTAGTTCTAAATTAATTTTATAACTAATTTAGAGAGCAAAATAAAATTTTAAACAAGTCTAACTTAATAAAATTTTCAAAGTGCAAATAACCAAAATAATTCCAAGAACCATTCTTAATTAAATTGGTTTAGCTTGGTGCAACATAAAATTGAGGCAATTTCTCACTTTCAATTTAATCAATTTAAATTAAACTTGAGAATTTGACAAAGTAAAGGGAAGTTGGAAAAATATGAACTTTAATGTTCAAATGAAAATTCCAACATCTAAATTTTTTGAATCCTTGAAAATTATATCTTCCAACATGAAGATAACCAAATTTCTATCACAAAAATCGAAACTTTATGTTTTGAATCAACTCAAAATGATTAAAACATCAAAGTTTAACACAAAATAACATGGAATTTAGTGGTTTTTAAAGTTTCAATCACTAATAACAAATAAAGATTGAATCTTTAACACTTAGGAAGCCTCAAAAATAAAACTTTCACACTAAAAAGCAATTAGTTTGCAATTATGTGAAAATAAATCAACCTTTAAGCATCAAATACTACCAAGTAATTGTGCTTTAAGGGGACATAAAAATGCAAAAAATAATGCAAATAATCAACCATATAATCAACAATTTATGCCATTAATTTCAAGGTTAGAAAAGACTTAAAATTTTTCGTCAAAAACGAAAAACCCCTCGAAAAAGGCATTTCTGGTCAGAATTTGGCTAAAATCACAGCCCCCATGGAATAAAAACCTTTCCAGATCACGTTTTCCACCCAAAATTCACTAGTCTTGGGCGAAAATCTGGGTTCTGGGCCAAACTCGACATTAAAAACGGGATTAAAATAAATAAAACCGAGCTACTAATCTAATTAGCAACTTAAACCAGAAAATTAAGCCAAAATAAACCTTGAAAAACATGATTATAAAAATAAACGAGCGGGGCTCCGATACCGCTGTTGGGGTTTGGTGAGTCCGACTCACCGCGGAAATAACCTCGACCCGAGGAACCACTCGCAATAATTAAAATCATAAAGCATAAATAAATAATCACAAAGAAAAGATAACGAATCTTACTCTCGAAGCGAGCTTTGCCCAAAAACCTGGGCTCTTACTTGAAAGCTACGAGCACGTCAAGCGCCGCGCCTCCGACGGTATCCACCCACAAAAAGGCGAACACAACTTTAAGGTCCGCTACCTTGGGGTTAGCAAGGTCCGACCAAAACCCGAGTGTTATATGAGTTTAAGAGTTTTCCCAAAAATTATGGAATGCTCTTTTTAACTCCCACTCAAGCAAAGAATTCTCAAGCCATGCCATGACTATTTATAAGGAAGTATGCCTTGTGAATTTCACTCATCTTTCAATGTGGGACTTTTCACAAAAAGATCCCACATGGAAAGATTGGTGAATTCAACCCTTAGTTAAATAAACAAAGGAACAAGTAACAAGTGTCACATGGTTAGGTGTGGACCACTTTTTCACTTGGTCCCCAAGGCATTTCACATGCAATGTGAACTAACCATGTGTCACCCAACCTTGAGCCCCAAGTTGGGTTCGGTTGGCCCATTTTATTTTGGCCCGTGTCCATGACCCATCAACCCGGGTCCACGGCCATTGCCACATGTGTCGCCACCG
Source organism: Chenopodium album (assembly GCF_948465745.1). Classification (NCBI taxonomy): domain Eukaryota; kingdom Viridiplantae; phylum Streptophyta; class Magnoliopsida; order Caryophyllales; family Amaranthaceae; genus Chenopodium; species Chenopodium album. The sequence continues at coordinate 66,832,845 of NC_137835.1, forward strand.
TGGCGCGCCGCCACTATGGCGCTGCCACGTGGCACGCTGCCAACGTGGCACGCTGCCACTTGGTGGCTGCCACTAGGTGGCTGCCAATGTGGCGGCTACCAACGTGGCTGCTGCCACTTGGCGGCTGCCAACGTGGCGGCCACGTGTGCTGCCACATGGCGTTTTTCCATGTGTGCTGCCACGTGACATGCTCCTATTGGGCATGCATTCCTAGCCTTTCGCGTGGCTAGGATTTTACTTGTTACTTGATGCATTTTCCCGTCTCGCCAAATCCTAAATTTTGGCTCGATATTTGAGATTCTCCGACGCTCGGTTTCGACGCTCCAAGCTCGAATTTCTGATGTCTAAATGTTTAAAACTCGGGCGACGAATTAATTTCTTACGAATTAATTCGTCGAGTTGGTTCGTATATTTTTCTTGGGTGTGACCCGAAGGGTTCAGTCAAGATTAAGCTGTAATATTAATTATATTAATATTACTGATCGGAAGCGGCCTCCACCCAGGCATTCCGATCACTTGACCTTACTGAATATATTAGCTTTCTAATAATTCTGAACCCGCTATCAGAATAATACACTTGTTCGAAGGACACCATTCCTTTCACTATACTCAGTTCCATTGTCTGGGGCACTTCCTCCACCGGTGCCTTGCGTGTTTCAGTTCTAGTGTATGGGACAATGCTTCCACCGACACTTCCTGCCTCTTGGAGTCAATCTACGCCGTTTGCCAGTTAGACGGGTCCTGCCTTGAGTTTGACTGCTACTAGAGTTACAAGGACTAGTAGGGATACTACTCCTTGTACCCGGATTATGGCGGGACTCTTTGGCTCACCGCTCCCGTATTCACAGGCTGGAGATGACACTGATCCTCACTCTTCTAGTTACATAGATTTTTGACCGAGGGTCTTTATTTGTACTTTAGTTGATGACACTTGACGCTGCTTATGCATCACGACTCACTTTGTACATTATTCACAGTTTATGCATTTATTAGTGTGTATTAGTGTGTGCTTGAGACTTATTGTGTGTGATCGTGTATTTATTAATGACGCTAAAAAAAAGACGTAAGTGGAGGGTACTGACCTTCCCCAAAAGAAAAAAGAAATAAAAAAAGGGACAAGTTTTACAACTCCTCCAAAATAATAAAAATAAGCATGGAAATGGGACAAATGTTACAACTTCCCCAAAAGAAAAAGAAAAATAAAGATAGAAAAATAATAAAAATAAAAATAAAGTCATAATAAAATAAAATAATAAATAATAAAGATAAATAGAAAAAAGAATAAAGGAATAATAAATAAAATAAAAAAGATAAATAAATTATATATAATAAAAGATGGAGAATTTTATTAGGAATGGAACTCTCGAAAAACAGAATAAAAAGATAAACGGTGAAGATAAAACAGTAAAAATCCAGATAAACATAGGTTAAGGATAAAAAATGAAAACGCGTGGGCACCGCGACACGGCACTGTACACCGTGTCACGGCAAAAGCTTCGGTGTTGCGGCATAAATTCCCGTGACACAGTGGAAATTCCCGTGTCACAGTGCGCGTATTCTGCAATGGTGTGGTTTATGTGTATAGAAAGATAGATTCTGAGTATTTCCGAGCATTTTTGCTATAAAATAGGACCAATATATTCGTGATATGCATAATTACGAAACATAAAATAATTAGAATTTCATATTTCAATAATAATGTCTCAAAATTTTGATAATACATTGCGTGACTGGTCTTATTCTTTGACCAATGCTGATAAAAGAGAGTTAGAATTGTTTCATGTCATGGGTTTTTTAGCCTTGAGACATGTAGCGATTGAACATGATTTTCTTAGGGCAACATTAGACTATTGGAGTCCAGAAACACATTGTTTTAAATTTGATTACGATGAAATCTGTCCCCTGCCGGAGGAATTCGGTTCCATCTTTGGGTTTCCTGCCATAAATCTTATTTCCATTCCTACCCTATGTGAGTATTATACCAAGACTTTGAACGCCATCTGAATCTGACAGACCTAGATTTAAATAGAATTGTGTGTAGTAATGAGGTAGACTTAGAAAAACTTGCAAATTTATATTTCAATCGCCCTGTCTCTGAGTCTTATCATGTATACCGTAGAAGGGCTTATATTTTTGTGCATGTTTAGCAAGCTTTTATTTGCAAACGGTAGGGTAGGACATGCTTGTCTAGCGTCTGTGCTTGAACATGTTGAATCTGGGAGATCTCCTATGCCTACGTGCCTTGGAGAAACTTTGCGCGGCCTTGACGAAGCAAAAGCTGACCGAAAAGCCGTCAGGAAGGGCTCTCTAGTACTGCTGCAGGTAAAAACGCGCTCTGAGTAGCCCCTGTGACACAAAACAGGCACCGTATCACGGTGTATGTCTGTCGTGACACGGTGGGTTTTTGCAATTTTTTTTTTGAAGATTTGGTTGATGGAGCGTTAAGAACCTTTTTGAAGCCCCCAACGATATTGAAAAATATGGTCCCAATGATCTAGTCCGTAGGAAGAAGAATTACTCTGCGAACATGTCGTATGAAGATTGGAAGAATTTCTTTGCAAAGAGAGAATTTTCCAATCGTTGGGTGGTGCCTTGGTGGAGGCTTACTAGGATGGTTGTCACGAATGATACTCCGGATTGTCGCGTTCCTAGTATTTCAAAGTTGACTTTTTACTGTCCTTCTCGATTGATGCGACAGTATGGGCTTGAACAAGTAGTTCCACGCTATAACGATAGTCCTCGTGAAGTATCGTTGCATGACAGTAACATTCACAAGTACGAGGCTTATTGGATTGGAAGACCTTTATGGACCGTTTCTGCAAGTAACCAAGCTCCTCCTCCCTTATCTAGTGCATACAAGGCATGGTTGAATCCTAGAAGTAGAAGGGATCGAGTCGGATCACGCAACTTTGATATGAAGGGTCGTCTTGGAAGTAAGAAGGCGCCTCCTAAAGATCGTCTAGGTCCGAGAATACTAGGGGTATGACGGTTCGGGCTACAAAAGACACATTGATGGTGAAGGCCGACCTAATTGAAAAGGAGAAGGAGGTTCCTAAGGTGAAGAAGGATTAGATTCATATTACTTTGCTTAGATTTATAATTTTTATTTTTAAAATAAGGCGCATGATGCCAATAATTGTAGTCACATTTATTTCAATAATAGCATATTTATTTTAGCCTTAAATTAAAATGACTTTTTTTTTTTATATCCGAGTCAAGAAGTCGGACGCAATGGAAGAATAAAAAAACGTCGAACAAATAACAGAATTCGCAAAGTCTGCGTCACTTAAAAAAAATCGCAAAGTATGAGATTCCACCGTACCACGGTGGAAAATGTCGTGACACGGTGGAATTCCCCGTGGTGCGGCATTTTTTTTTCTGGACTTCCACCGTGCCACGGTGGAAGTTGCCGTGACACGGTGAAGATCCCCGTGGTGCGGTAATTTTTTTATTTTATTTTATTTTTGTTGTAATTCCACCGTGCCACGGTGGTAGCTGCCGTGACATGGTGGAACTCCCCGTGCCACGGTGGACTCTGGATGCTGAACTGACAAATTTTCTTGATTCTAGCTCCATTTTTTTCGTGGCGCAATGCTGAATTTGCGCGTGTACTTGATCGATGGAGGAAGGATTTTATTTTTTTAAAGTGGCCGGGCCCCCTTGAGGGGTTGCCTACGTATCCTTAAAAAGGAATTAGGCAAAACGTAGCTCTATTGGGTCATGAACCCATGCAATTAGGCATAGAATTTCTTGAGTTGATCCAAGTTAGTTAAATTGTGGAAACCGTTACCGTCAATATCTACCAATTGTGCCGCTCCGCCAGAAAAGATGGATTAAATAATGTACGGATCTGACCAATTTGGTCTGAATTTTCCTCTTGGATCCAACACATTTTTGCGAAGTGCCTTAAGCACCAAGTCACCTTCCTTGATGTTCCTAGTCTTGACTTTTTTTATTGAAATGTCGCGCCATACGCTGTTGGTAGGTTTGGACATGATGCAAAGCTGGCAAGCGTTTTTCATCAAGTAAGACTAGTTCATCATATCTTGCTCTAATCCAGTCGACTTCATCTAGTTGGCTTTCCAACGCAATTCGGAGAGAAGGGATTTTGAGCTCTATTGGCTGTACAGCTTCAACTCCATAAACCAAAGAGAAAGGGGTAGCCCCCGTTGATGTACGAACGGAGGTTCGATAACCCCAAAGGGCGAAATGTAGCTTACTTGGCCAATCTTTGTAATTTTCCGTCATCTTTTCGATGATAGTTTTTGCATTTTTGTTGGCCGATTCGACCACACCATTTGTTTCTGGCCTGTAGGGTGATGATCTGTGATGCTTGATATGATATTTCTGTAATAGTTCCGCGCACTCGGCTTGGAAATGCGTTCCATTATCATTGATCATCTCATGAGGTACCCCATAGCGGCATATGATATTTTTCTTAATGAATTGTGTTACATTTTTTGCCGTTAACTTAGCATACGAGGCAGCTTCGACCCATTTGGTGAAATAGTCGATTGCTACAAGGATGAATTCATGCCCCCCTTGTCCCGGTGGCGTTATCTTTCCAATGATGTCGATACCCCAAGTAGAGAAAGGCCATGGAGAAGTATATGTGTAGAGAAGCAAATGTGGAACGTGCTATAAATTTGCATAAACTTGACATTTCATACATTTCTTGACGTATTCGTGACAATCTCTCTCCATGGTAGTCCAATAATAACCTTGTCGTTGAATCTTCTGAACTAACATCTTAGCATTCATATGCCTTCCACATATGCCGGCATGAAGGTTTTCCATGGTTTTGTGTTCTTTGTTCTTGGCCATGCATAAGAGATTTCTCCCTAGAGCAATCCTCTTGTGGAGTTCTCCCCTGATGAGCACATACTGTGAGGCTAGGAGCCTCAAAGTACGGTGTGCCCTTTTATCAGTATTAGGAGGGTATTCTCCTTTTGTTACGTAGTTAAGGATATCTGTATACCATGGCTCTTCATCTTCTTCTTGTGATTCTTGTTCATCATCAAAAGCATGAACATAAGCCGGCTCATATCTTCTTTCTATGGTCAATGACATTCTGATTGTATCTATTGGAATTTGCACCATTGATGCTAATTTAGCCAGTGCGTCGGCAAACTGGTTTTCTTCTCTAGGCAAGTACGTATATTCCACTTCATCTAGTTGCTCCGTGAGAGTTTCTAGATGAGCTTGATACGTAGCGAGACTTTCACTTCTCACCTTCCATATCTTGGAGATTTGGTTAGTGATTAGTGATGAATCACCGTAGATTATGAGCTTCTTAATTCTCAAGGCCACAGCTGTTTCTAATCCCAAAATGCATGCCTCGTACTCTGCGACATTGTTGGTGACATCAAAGTCGAGCTTCATGGAAATTGGGATATGCTCTTCATTGGGTGATACGAGCAAGACCCCTACACCACAACCTTTTTGGTTTGAAGCTCCGTCGAAATAGAGCGTCCAGCTATCATCTTCGGTCATGAGTAAATCTTCGTCAGGGAAATCGTACTCATCTTCTTCTTTCTCAACTTCTTCTAGCGGAAAATCTGCTAAGAAGTCAGAAACCGCTGAACCTTTAATGGATTTTTGTGGTACAAATTTCAAGTCAAACTGAGCAAGGTTGACAATCCACCGTGATAATCTGCCATTGAGTGTTGCTTTTTCGAACAAGTACTTGAGTGGATCCATCTTGGACACGACATGCACTGTATGAGTGAGCATGTAATGTCTTAATTTCTGTGCGGCCCACACAAGTGCGAGACACAACTTTTCAAGTGGTGTGTATCGTGCCTCATATCCTTGAAGCTTCTTTCTCAAATAGTAAATTGCATTCTCCTTGATTTCGATCTCTTGTGCTAGGATTGCCCCCATCGTTTCTCTTGTGACCGTAAGGTAGAGTCGAAGAGGAAAGTCAGGCATTGCTGGCGCTAGCACGGGTGGGTTTTCCATGTACTCTTTGATTTTGTCTAAAGCTTTTTGGCAATCATCATCCCATGTGACTGGGACATTTTTCTTAAGCTTCTTGAATATAGTTTCACATATCACCGTGAGTTTTGATATGAACCTACTTATATATTGCAGCCTTCCAATGAAGCCTCGAATTTCTTTCTCATTCTTGGGTGGTGGAATGGCCATGATCGCTTTGAATTTTGTAGGATCTATTTCAATCCCTCGAGAAAAGATCACATATCCGAGTAGTTTGCCTGACGTGAATCCAAATGCACACTTTGCTGGATTTAATCTCATGTTGTACTTGCGGAGTCTTTCAAAGAACTTGCGAAGTGCAATGATGTGGCCTGGGCGATCTTTTGACTTGACGATCATATCATCAACATAAACCTCCACCTCTTCGTGCATCATATCATGTAACAATGTCGTGGCTGCTCTTTGGTAGGTGGCACCTGCATTTTTCAACCCGAATGGCATTACCGTATAGCAATATGTACTCCATTGTGTGATGAATGTGGTTTTCTCCATATCTTCCTTGGCCATTAATAGTTGATTATATCCGGCGTAGCCGTCCATGAACGATAGGAGTGCATGATTTGCTGTGTTATCGACCAGAATGTCAATGAGAGGTAGAGGGAACCCATCTTTCGGGCTTGCCTTATTTAGGTCCCTGTAATCAACACACATTCTGACCCTTCCATCCTTCTTTGGAACTGGAACCACATTTGCTATCCACTCTGGATACTTGGATACTTTGATGAAACCTGCAGCCAATTGCTTTCTGATTTCTTCTTTAATTTTAAGGGCCACATTCGATTTCATACGGCGCAGCTTTTGTTTGACAAGCTTCATAACTAGAACAAGTGGTATCGTATGCTGAGCTATATCCCTGTCATTTTCTGGCATATCTTCGTATGACCAAGCAAATACATCAAAAAATTCACTAAGCAAGTTAATCAGCTCCTTGTGTTCGTCTTGACTTAGTGTTAATCCAAATTTTACTTCTTTGATAGTCGTATCATTGGAAATATTAACTGTATCTTCAATAATTGTTGTTTTGTTTTCGTGTTCTTCCATTGCTTTTATTATTTCTTTGTCATTTTTATCATTAGCAAAGCAATATTGACTAGGGTTAGGGGAATGACACGCATCGTAAGAAAAGGTATTCATTTTATTGAATTCATGGGTCATTACATCAAGGAGGCCAAGGTCGGCTGCGACCTCGCCGGAATTACTTGGGACAGAAAGAGAAGACTCAACAAGAGACTCAAGATTGGACTCTATTGCGGAAAGAGGGTCGGCCTCGGATCCTAAAGACTCGTCTACAGACTTAGAATTAGACTCGGACTCGGACCCAGACGACTGAGATTCATCAAACATAGGACCTTCGCCAACGGTTATTTCCAACTTCTCTCCACTTGGCGTGGTGATCTTCACTGTCTTGCGCAATCCCTTTGAGACATTATCAGCCTAGACGATTAACTCAGAGGGGTCAAAATCCTTGCTCGATATGACAGCTTGAATGAGCTCGGAATCATCATTGCAGATAGGCTTGGATTCATTCTTTTCTAGTCCAAAAAGAATATTAATATTCATATCATCGGAGTTTGGACTAGTCGGTTTCTCAGTTGTGAAGAGTTCTTCGCCTTCATCGACAAAGTCACAATCAAGGAACATCTCGAACCCTGGCTCACGCCTCCCATCGTGGACGAAAGGCTCAGGGAATTCATAACATGGGAAGTCTTCCCCTTCTTTAATATATTGGCCATTGAGGGTGAATGGATATGGATCCATGGCCATTTCCGTCTTCATGATTCGAGCATTATTGCGAGCCTTCATTTTCAGGAGGGCTTGTTTCTCATCTTCTTTTGTTGGCTTGAATCCCAAGCCAAAGGTATCTTTCTTGAGTGCACCAGGATGGCCCCAAAGTTCAGCCATTTTCTTTTTGAGTACGAGGGTCATTCCGGGGAAATGCCCTTGCTTCTTCATAATGGCATTAACATTGGTATTTGAATAAGGATCAAAGTTGAGATGACACTTCTCCTCTTCTTCGATCATGAGAACATCATCGAGCGAAAACCCCCAGAGATCTTCATCTGCTTCGTCATGTTCAACATGGACGATGGGAGTATCAATAACTTGAATGCGCATGGGGGAGGCATCAATTGTAATTCGAACCCCTACAACTATGGCTTTCACTTTTTGGTGCAACGACGATGGGATCGCCTTTAGCTCATGAAGCTAAGGACGTCCTAACAACAGATTGAAAGAAGACTTAATGTCCACCACCTGGAACTTGGTGCGACGTTCAATGGCTCCAGTAGTTATGTTTAGCATGATAGTACCCACGGCTTGACGACGAGTATTATCATAAGCACAAATCCCTTGAGTAGAGGGAGTCAATTCTTCATTTTTTATGCCCAACTTCTTTGCAGTGCGGAGTGGGCATACATTGATTGTAGAGCCATTATCAACCAAGCTCATAGGAACATTCATCTGCCTACAGACCACGGTGAGATGTAAGGCCTTGTTATGTTGGTCCCTTTCTTGGGGCAAATCCTTGTCAGAAAAGGAAATCAAATTGCTAGTACTTGGTAATTCAGTAGTGAGAAAGTTGACTAGTCTTTGAGGAGTCATATCATCATCAACTCCTATTTTCACCAGAGCATTCAGCACAGCCTTTCGATGCTTGTGAGAGGTGGCCAAAAGCTTCCATACATTCATTTCCACCTTGGTCTTTTGCAATTGTTTGACCTCATCGTTGTTCACAGGGTTGATGGGATCAACTATTGGTTATGATTGCAGCGAAGGTGGAGGTGGACTAGGCTGTTGCAACCGTCCACTTCTGGTGAGAACCTTGACCTCAAGGTCTCCCCAAACATCTTCACTTGTGCCAAGAGACATACATGCTATATCTTTGAGATAGACATCTTCATCGTCACTATCCCAAATTCCATTTACTTCTTCATAGTTCGAGACAAATACAACTTTTGGCAGAGGTTCATTCACAGGTTGAATGAGTATTGACGGATCAAAGGAGACTTCATCTCCCATGATAGCCAAAGCATCAGAAAGAGGACATGTTTGAATGTTAGGCTTCTTGCCCCCTGGAGGGACAGGAAGTTGATTAGCATCAATCAAGTCTTGGATCGCATCATTCAACCTCCAACACTTCTCAGTATTATGACCCTTGCCATGATGAAACTTGCAATGAGCATTGGGGTCATAGCTAGCAGTTCTGTTCTCTGGTCGAGGTTCTGGAAAAGGTCCAATTGGCATAATCAGTCCTTGACTATGCAAGCGATCAAAAGCAGCATCATAAGTCATTCCCAAAGGCGTGTAAACCCTCCTTTGCCTTTGAAATCTTTGAGGGGGAGCAATAAGAGCCAGCATATCATTGATATTGATATTGTTGGTAACATTATTGGGCTTGGAAGACGAAGAAGAAGGAGTGTTGTTCTTCTTGTTTTTTCAAGTGTTGTTGTTATCATTGTTGCTACCAGAAGTCTTCATCAGTTCATCTTCGATATTGATTCCAATATCGTATACAGCTTCGAAGGTACTCAAAGGCAGAAACTTTAAGTGTTGCTTGTACTTATGAGTCAAATTTGCAATAAACAAGCGAACCATCTCTTTTTCCTTGGGAGGATCCACCAAGAGCGCAGCTGTTTCCCTTCACCTGCTTAGGTAAGTAGTGAAGCCTTCATTCTCCTTCGGTTTGAGAATGAAGAGTTCACGTTCAGAAGTCTTGCTTTGGATGTTACACTTGTAACGATTCATGAAGCTTTCAGTAACGTCCTCCCAGGTCGCAACATGTTTGGATTCCAGAGAGTAGAACCATTGTTGACAGGCATGCTCCAAGGAAAGAGGGAACATAGTAGGGAAGAGTGTCACATCTACTCCCTTAAGAGCTATGGTCGCAGAAAAGGCTTTCAAGTGGAAAAGCGGATTATCAGTAGGCTTGAACTTGGGAATGTCAGCAGTGGAAAACTTCTCAGGAAGTTTGTCCCTTATGGACGAAGAGGTGACAGGTTGCTCCACATAAGTGAACTCTTCAGAGATCTTACTCATCTGTTCCTTAATCTTGTCCATTGCAGCGATAGTGACATTGTTTTGATTGTCTTGATCTACCGTGTTGACTCTAGCGGTGAGTGTTTGCATCACGTTAGACAACATTTCAATTGTCTTGTTGATGTTCTCGATATCTTCCTTAGTAGCCATTGGTTGAAAGTAGGCTGGAGATGGATCTTGTGGAGATGATTATGGTGGTTTCCTTGTACGCCTCTTTGGTATAAGAGGTTGTTGAGGTATTGACTCGAACTGTAACAATCTACCCCTGCTTCTTGACCAAGTGTTGTGACACCGAAACAAACACACGTTTAATGACCAAACTTAACCTTAACCCATCCGGAGATAAAAAAAATTTTATTTTGAAATTTGAAATTCTCTTTATTTTTGTTTTTTTTTAAAAAAAATATGGGAGGATACCATCCGACTTACTCCGAAAAAAATGACAAAAAAAAAAACGACACAAGACTACCCTAAAATACGGTCATGATCTGAAATGGTGCACAACTAACGGAAAAAGTGTGTGAACACAACATGTGAATGATTAAGTGAAGGTTATGGACACGTGTTCTGACCGTACAGCTAGACAGGACACCAAATCAGACATACGAACCACATAAGCATGCATGAAGACCAAAAAACGCTGACTGGACGAACCTCCTGGGCACTGTCTCACGGTACAGAGCACCGTCAGACGGGGAAATGCACTGTGCCACGGCATTGCACACCGTGGCGCGGCAGACCTGCCGTGAGACGGTGCGCAATTCCAGGCCTAAATTTGTGTAATTTCCAGATTTTAATCAATTTTAGTCCGTACTAATTAGTATTTGGAAATAAAAACCCTCGGTCATGGGTTAAACAAAAAGAGTAAACACATGAGGGTTAGCATCAAACAAATCATGTAGCATTTAGTCACAAAGATGTAAAAAGAGTTCGCAACCTAAGGTCAAGATCTATGTTCAACTATTGGTCAACCTTTGGGTGTCAAAAGGGTACCATGGTTAAGAGTTTGGACGCGTTAGCAAGGAAGCCTCCCTTGAGGGTGTATGCCAACGGGCGGCTCCACGAGTTCGTGATGAAATCGAACTCGACTCCATGGTTTGGGTGGATTTAATAACTCGGATGAACCCTTATTGCCATGAGCATTTTTGGGTTGATAGAGCTTAAATCCCCCGGGGCTAAGACGCATGTAGAACAAACATGTTTTTTCAGAAAAATCGAAGGAAGTTGACTGTGAGAAGAGAAAACAAGCCACCAGACTGATTTTAGGACCGCCGTGACACGGCAGAGATCCCCGTGCCACGGTGCTGCACACTGTCGGACGGTGTACTGCACCGTGACACGACAGCCAAAAAATCTGATTAGTACCCTGTTTCCCTTTGTACGCAATCAAGTTATTTAATTTCTCCTATGGGACAAACCTAAATGCGACGTAAAAACGTCTATGCTTATGCAAAAATGCCAAATTAATCACAGGAATATTTTTCAAGAATCTTTCAAGTCTCATCCACTCATCTTAATTAAATACCGATCACTCAAATCGATAAATAACCAAGAATCCTCCCCAGTGGAATCACCAAATTGTAGGCGTCGTTCGATGTACGCCTACGTTAAAGCATGTGTGAATAAGCTTGGCACTCTTAAGAAGTGGGAATTGACGTATACGATTAGGGACAACGATTAGAGATAAAGCAAAGTAGGGAGCCGCCAACAAGTTTTTAAGGAACTTGTAAGCCGTTCACGGGTCATAGAAAGACAACAACGATTGACCCGTGAAGGTTACAACCCACTCATAATCCATGAGTTTACTAACTCCATATGGTTCGGAACCACGAAAGGAGGATCAGGGATGATGGTACGAAGTGAGTCATGGAGTCACATTCGCCCGTATTGGCCTCTACTCGATTCATGTAGTGAAAAATGATTCCTGCGATCTTAAAGGCATACAAAAAGAATATTCAATTCGCTCCAAACTATTATTAAGCTAAATTGGTTAAATATTAATGCAACACATAATTGTAAAATATTTGTGATCACTTGAATTAAATAACAAGATTAAAAAGGAACCTAAACCGGTTGTCCAAATTATCTTATTAGGCGTGATTTTCAATTACATATTCCCTTTAAACATGCAATATGGTGATCATAATAAATATAATAGAATAAACATTAATATTAGAAGCAATTTAACAATAAATCCAACAATATAAAATCGTTAGAAAAATAATAGAAATAAAAGGAACATAATTCTTACTTTGATTCTATTTGCTTGCAACTATAAAATAATAAACGAGTTAGTCACTTCAAGGAAATAATAATAAAACGATAATTAAATTAAATTAAATTAAATAGAGTTGATTTGGGGCCAAACCCTCAAATAGTTCTACCTTTCACGCCTTGGCTTAAGGACAAAACCACGAGTAAAGTATGGACTCCTTGGAGTGCTTGAAGAAGGAATTTTGAAAAAAGAAGGGTAGGCTAGTGTTTAGGCTAAAGCATAAAGGAGAAAAAAATAGAGAATTAATTGATGCCCCGTACATCAGAAATGAGGGGGTATTTATAGAAGAAATGTGCTGAGGGAACACACGGAACCCTAAAAAGATAAAAACCCTAAAATAAATGCACCGCGACACAGCAGAGGGCACCGTGACACGGGAAATTCCACCATCAGACGGGGAACATTCCCGTGACACGGTTAACAGTTGCGTGATGCGGGAAATATTTTAGTGTACGGGGAATAAAACGAGTGGAGGGTTTACGCGGAAAGGACACGGAATTCCCCGTGTCACAGCAGGAGCACCATGTCACGGGGAATCCCACCGTCAGACAGGGCAGTTTCCCGTGACACGGTGGACAAATGCCGTGACGAGGGAGTCTGTAGTCCGTTTTTTCGTCTAAATTCATTTTTAACCCAAATTTCGATCAGCATTTTTAAATGCCGATTGATAATTTCGGGCTATTTCTGATTTATTATTATTATTTGGGCTAAAATAAATAATAAATAAAATAAATGAAAGGTTTGGGCCAAAATAAACAATAAAAATAAAATAAAAAAGGTTTGGGCTGAAATTAAAAAACTATGCTTTGACTAAACATCAAGACTGATCCATGGACTATTCGAAAAAATGAATTTAATTAAATACGATTTTTTAAGCACTCTCGGGATTAAAAATTGAACCCGACCAATAGTGGCGATGAAAGGTTGTTCATCATCGGGTTACCGCCTCTAATAAAGCAGTCTCTTTGCTAAAGAGACTGCTTAGTTAGAGACCGCCTCTAAGGCAGTCTCTTGGGCTAATTTGGACGGGTCTCTTTGGCCAATTTTGTAATAGTGTTTTTCTTCACTCATGATCTTTAGAATAATGGAGATATTAATGTATTAGAGATTTGTTCAAGTGAGAATTTAGCAGACTTATTCACTAAGGCTCTTCTGACCGCAACATTTAAAAAGTTAGTTTATCGTATTGGATTGCGTCGTCTCAAAGATCTTCAGTAATATAATTATGAAGGGGAATGAATAATTGCGCGCTGCACTCTTTTTCCCTTATCCATGGTTTTTTCCCACGGGGCTTTTCCTGGAAAGGTTTTTAATGAGACAGCATATAAGCGCATTCAATCTCTCTTAGATAATGGGCATCTAAGGGGGAGTGTTACAAATAATAATGTATGCCCATTATAGCTTGTAACTATCTCTTTAATATGACTATCTTAAGTGTCTTTGTAACTTCATTTGTAACCTCCATATGCCTTTAGTTCACATTGGTTAAGTCTCAGCGCATAGCACCTATTGATTTCAGCGTATATAGGATGACAGTTTTGCAATTAAAAAGTACTATTCAGATATTTTATACTTTGATGGTACATTATACATGTATAATGATACATTATAATGCACCACTAGAGAGTCAGCTTTTTCCAGAAGTTGAAACTTACATGATGGTAAAAAGTACCACTACACTCGTAATAGTCTACAAAAAGTACTATTCAGACAATTTATACTTAAGTGGTACATTATACATGCATAATGGTACATAATAGTACATTATAATGTACCTCTAGAAAGTCAGCTTTTTCAAGAAGCAAAAATTGAATCAGCAAAAATTACATTCTTACCCTCCTATTTACATAGCTCGTTCATAGGTGCTATGCGCCCAAATTCACTCTTCATGAATGGACTCTTCATTGTCCATTTAGGTTACATTGTTCACATCATGCATATATATAGATGGCTGATAACTTGTTGTTTGATACGATTTTAGAGTGATTTCGAGCCTTATTTACTTGGTATATTGCATTTTGGTTCACTTTTACTCTATTTTTGTTCAACTTTTGTGTATCCCTTGCTTCACGGTTTGTTAGTGTTTTTGTCGGGTTTTTAGGTTCAAAGACGACCATTTGAGGCATTTGGATGATAAACCGAGGTTAGAAGCCGAAACAATGGAGCAAAACCGAAGAAAAGTGAAGATGAAGGCCTTAGAGAGTCTGCACGGACGTGCAAAGTATGGCACGTCCGTGCAGAAGTGTTCCAGCACGACCAAAAGCTACTGCCTACTGCTTTCAAGGCCTGCACGTCCGTGCAGAGCTCAGCACGTCCGTGCAGGATATTCAGCACGTCTGTGCCTGATCCTGCACGTCCATGCAGGTTGCTCAGCCAAAACTGTTCCTTCTGCCTCCCGGGTGCACGCCCGTGCCAATATCAGCACGTTCGTGCAGGATGCCCTGACTAAAACAGTACCTTATGCCTCCCAGGTGCACGCTCGTGCCAATAACAGCACGTCCGTGCAGGTATAGCTGCACGTCCGTGCCAACCTCAGCACGTCCGTGCCGACCTGTAGCCGTGCCCGACTCTTGTTTTATCCGTCCTTTTTATTTGGGGGTCTTTATAAATAACCTTGGGAGCTCATTTGTACGGATCGAAGTTTTTAGTGCTTCCTCTTAGTTTGCAATTGTAGAAACACAAATATTCTCAAATCATTAGTTAGATTATAATTATTAGCTTGGAAATTTCATTCTCAATCATTATAGAAGACAAGTTCCACCATTGATATTCACGTTGAAGCTTCTAGTAACATTTTCTCACTCTTCTCTTCCATTTTAATTGCTTTGATTGTTAATTATCTTGCTTAATTCTTGTTTGCTTAAATTGTTATTTAGCTTAATCTTTAGTTAATTCTTGTTCATGAGCTACTTGAAATCCTTAATTGCTTTAATCTCCATGGATTGTGAGTAGTCTAATTTTCTTGGGTTTGGATAAAACCCTCAATGTAGTCACTAATTACTTGTTGCATGTGTTAATTTGGTAATTGTTGGGTGTTAATTATTTGAGCTTAAGTGGTTTAATTGCTTAGTTCTTGTATATGGCCATTGCTAGAACTATTATCTAAGCTTTCTCAACGAAGGATCGAGAGATGAACTTGAGGTAGCTCCCTTATGCTTAATTGACTTGAAATGCCATGAGAATAGGAATTTCCAGTCAAGGGAATGTTTTTGTCATCGTGATTATGCTTTAATACTTGTTTTATGCTTTGTAACCACGAGAGTAGGTTGTATTCATAATTCGAGTAATCCCTTTAGCTTGAGAGAGTAGTTGGGTGCTTTAGATGACTTCCCCTATATTATCCCCTCAAATTACCATTGTTTGATACTTGCTAATTGTGATTTGTGACGAAATTGAGTGGTATATCCCAAGCCCTATAACTCTCTAAATATTGTTAATCTCCCCTAGCTTTAGTTGACTTGAACTAGTACTTGTTACATAAAACCAAACCAATTTCGACTTCATTTAGCTTATTTATGCGGTAGTATTTCGGTGGTTGATTCAACGCCTCTCTTGGGTTCGACCCTTTCTTACCCTTGCTATTAGCTAGTGAGACCAATATAGGACTTTATCTTTGGTAGGCTCGACGACTGCCTATCAAATTTTGGCCATTGTTACGGGATTATGACCACCCCAATGCCTTCACACTTCGGAGTGGCATACGTCTCCCTACTATGAATGCAAATAATTTTGAGCTTTCACCTCAACTCATCCGTATGATACAAAGTGATCAATTTGGTGGGAGTTCTCATGAGTGTCCTTTTGCTCATTTGGACAACTTTCTCGAATTGTGCACAACCATCAAGCAAAACAACATTACGGAAGAGTTCATCCGTATGCACATGTTTCAATTCTCCCTCCGTGACAAAGCAAAGCATTGGTTGAGAACGGTAGAAGAGGGATCATTGACCACATGGGATGAAGTCACTAGAGCTTTCCTTGGAATGTATTGTCCACCCGAAAAGACCGCCGAACTAAGAAGGAAAATCACCAATTTCAACCAAGAGATTGATGAAACCTTAAGTGAAGCTTGGGAGCGTTTCAAGGACTACACTAGAAAATGCCCACACCATGGTTTCACATCATGGATCATTGTTCTAAGCTTTTATGATGGTTTTACTCCTACTTCAAGGGCCAACCTTGATAACGGGGCCGGTGGTAGCCTTAAAAAGCTATCGGTGGATGATGCATACAAGATGATTGAAGAAGTGGCAAAGCACTATGCATACGGAGGTGATAGACGGCAACCTCAAGCAAAGAAGGGCGGAATCCACGACCTTACTGCAATATACCTTATTGCATCAAAGTTTGACTTGCTAGCTCACAAGCTAGATCAAGCCACGCTTACATCTCCAAGCTATTCTTCACAACAAGTCATGCCTTGTGAAACTTGTGGAGGAAATGATCACTTGTCCTCCTATTGCAACTCAACTAACCAAGAACAAGTTGCGGCTATTGGGCAAATAAACGACCAATACTCTCAACCCTACAATCAAGGTTGGAAACCCCAACAAAACACGGGTTGGAAACAACAAAATCAAGGCCCCCCTCAAAACCAATACAATCAATCTCATCCACAAAACCAACAAGCTCCTTACCGTCACCCTAACCAAAGGGACCAAAACCAACAAAGGCAACAATATAACCAATTCGCTCCTCCACTTCCTCAAAAATCTAGCCTTGAAGTCGCACTTGAGACCTTCATTACACAACAAGGAATAAGCAATGCGGATATGCAAGCGAACATCCAACAACTTCAAGCACACAACAAGATAATTGAGAATCAATTGGCTCAAATTGCGCAACAAGTTGGAAGTTCATCCTCCAATCCTAGTGGTAACTTCCCAAGCTCAACGATTGTGAACCCAAAAGAGCAAGCTAAGGCCATTAATTTGAGATCGGGGAGAGGTTATGAAGGGCCGGTTATGAGTGAAGAGGAGCCACAAAAGAGAGATGAGGGAGTTGTGGTGAGAAATGAGGATGAGTTTGAAAATGAGATAGTTGATGTTGAGAGAAAGGAGCCACAAAGTAAGAATGAGGGAGATGAGGAAAAGGTAGAAAAGCCCCCCATGAAAATATACAAGCCTCCCATTCCATTCCCTCATAGGATTGTTGAAAAGAAATTGAATGAAAAGTTTTCAAACTTTCTTGAAGTTATGAGAGGACTTCAAGTGAATATCCCCTTTCTTCATGCTATGTCACAAATGCCTACATATGCAAAATTTTTGAAGGATCTTTTATCCAACAAGAGTAGGCTTGAAGAGAGTGCAACCATCTCCCTTCCTAAGGAGGTGAGTGCAATCATTCAAAACAAGCTCCCTCAAAAGCTTGGTGACCCCGGTAGCTATGCAATACCGGTGAAGATTGGAGACTTAGAGGCTATGGATGCTTTATGTGATCTTGGGGCAAGTGTGAGTTTGATGCCCTATTCTATTGCTAAGAGTTTGAAAGTGGGAGACTTGAAGCCAACAAGAATGTCCTTACAATTGGCCGACCGCACGGTTAGGCTACCTTTGGGAATTCTTGAAGATGTACCGGTTCAAGTTGGCAGAGTATTTGTGCCATGTGATTTTGTGGTAATGGAAATGGAAGAAGATACTACGGTGCCCCTAATCTTGGGAAGACCGTTTTTTAACACCGCGGGTGTTGTGATTGATATGAAGCAAGGAAGATTGACCTTGAATGTGGGAGATGAGAAAATATCATTCTCATTTCCACAAACATTGAAAAAGCCATTGTATGATGAAGTTCATAGAGTTGATACATTGGAAAGGGACTTAGAGAAGTCCCAAGAAAATTTGTTTGAAGGAGATCCTTTACAAGCTATCCTAATGGGAGGCTTAGTTGAGGAAGGTGAAGAAACGAGGGGGTATGATCTTTTTCTCAACCAACCTTTAGTCCACAACGAAAAGAAAGTGGAAGTGCTTAATGTGGAGGTAAAAGAGGAGAGTACTACGCCTCCTCACAATGTTGAACTTAAACCCCTTCCTCCTTTACTTAAATATGCTTTTCTTGATGATAGTGAGAATTATCCTGTTATTGTCAATGCTAAACTTGATGATACCTCTCTTGGGAAACTCCTAGTTGTTTTAAGGGAGTATAGAGGTGTCATTGGGTACAAAATTTATGACATTAAGGGGATAAGTCCTACTATATGCATGCATAAGATTTTACTTGATGATGATCATGCTTCCTCGATTGAGCACCAAAGAAGGCTCAATCCAAACATGAAGGAAGTCGTGAAAAAAGAAGTTTTAAATCTTCTTGAAGCGGGCATAATCTACCCTATCTCTGATAGTAAGTAGGTTAGCCCGGTTCAAGTTGTGCCTAAAAAAGGAGGCATGACCATCATCGAGAATGATAAGGGTGAGACCATTTATGCGAGGTCGGTCACCGGGTGGAGGATGTGTATTGATTATCAAAAATTGAATAAGTCCACCCGGAAAGACCACTTCCCACTCCCCTTCATCGATAAAATATTGGAAAGACTAGCATCACATAGTCACTATTGTTTCTTGGATGGATGCTCGGGATTCTTCCAAAACCCAACCCAACCCGAGGATCAAGAGAAGACTGCATTCACATGCCCTTTTGGCACCTTTGCTTATCGAAGGATGCCATTTGGACTTTGTAATGCACCTTCCACATTTCAAAGGTGCATGATGTCTATTTTTTCGACATGCTTGAATCATCAATTGAAGTATTCATGGATGGCTTTTCTGTTTTTGGTTCATCTTTTGACATTTGCCTTTCAAATTTGATTAAAGTATTGAAAAGATGTCAAGAGGTGAACTTGGTTTTGAATTGGGAAAAATGTCATTTCATGGTAGAAGAAGGAATTGTTCTTGGTCATGTAATTTATAGTAGGGGCATTGAAGTAGATCGTGCCAAAATTGAGGTCACTGAGCGCCTCCCACCCCCTACAAATGTGAAGGGGATAAGGAGCTTTCTTGGACACGCGGGTTTTTACCGCCGGTTCATAAAGGATTTTTCAAAAATCGCAAAGCCGCTCACTCAATTGTTGGTAAAGGATGCCTCTTTTGTGTTTACTAATGATTGTTTGCTAGCATTTGATAGGTTGAAGGAGGCATTGATTTCGGCTCCTATCATTCAACCCCCTAATTGGGAGCTTCCTTTTGAGCTTATGTGTGATGCTTCGGATTTTGCCATTGGGTCCGTTCTTGGACAAAGGAAGGATAAGAAGCTCCATGCTATCTACTACACTAGCAAAACTTTGGATCATGCACAAAGGAATTACACAACCACGGAAAAGGAGTTTCTAGCCATTGTTCATGCAATTGAGAAGTTTAGGTCATGCTTGTTGGGATCTAAAGTCATAGTCTTCACCGACCATGCGGCCTTGAAGTACCTCTTGTCCAAGAAGGAACCAAAGCCAAGATTGATACGGTGGGTCTTTCTCTTACAAGACTATGACATTGAGATTAAGGACAAGAAGGGTGCCGAAAATGCGGTGGCCGATCATCTTTCACGGTTGCCTATCCTTGTAGGCGATCTTGATAACTTGCCAATCGACGATTCATTCCCGGATGATCAACTATTTGCTATTCTCCAAGCACCAGCACCATGGTTTGCGGACATTGCAAACTACTTGTCTTGCTTTATTCTCCCTCCCGACCTCTCCTATCAACAAAAAAGGAAGTTTCTTCATGATGTTCGCCAATACTTTTGGGACGACCCCTTGCTCTTCAAACAAGGTGTTGATGGCCTTTTTAGAAGGTGTGTCCCGGATAATGAAATTGAAGATGTTATCACAATGTGTCACTCCTCACCTTGTGGAGGACATATGAGTGCCAACAAGACCTTGGCGAAAATATTACAATGCGATTTCTTTTGGCCAACAATGTTCAAAGATGTGTGGGGTGTAGTGAAAGCTTATGACCGGTGTCAAAGAACCGGTAATATTTCAAAGAGAAATGAAATGCCTTTGAACAACATCCTTGAACTTGAAATTTTTGATGTATAGGGCATCGATTTTATGGGGCCTTTCCAGAGCTCTTTTGGGAACAAGTTCATTCTAGTGGCCGTCGATTACGTATCAAAGTGGGTGGAAGCGGTTGCAACTCTTACTAATGATGCTAAGGTTGTGGTCAAGCTCTTCAAAAGAGTAATTTTCTCAAGGTTTGGAGTGCCCCGGGCTGTGATTAGTGATGGAGGTTCACACTTTGCAAAGCGATCCTTTCAAGCTCTCCTTGAGAAATATGGTGTGAGGCACAAGGTTTCATTAGCTTACCACCCCAAAACAAGTGGTCAAGCTGAAATTTCAAACCGGGAGGTAAAAATGATCCTTGAGAAAACGGTGGATAGGTCTAGAAAAGATTGGTCTACAAAGCTTGATGATGCTCTATGGGCCTATCGCACCGCGTTCAAAACTCCTATTGGCACCACACCATACAAGCTTGTTTATGGGAAGTCATGCCACTTGCCGGTAGAACTTGAGCATCGGGCTCATTGGGCTATCAAAACATTGAATTTCGACCTTCAAAGCGCCGGTGAGAAGAGGTTGCTTGACCTCCACGCCTTGGAAGAATTAAGAATGGATGCATATGAGAGTGCAAGGATTTACAAAGAAAAGACCAAGGCTTGGCATGACAAGCATATTAGCAAAAGGGAGTTTAAGGAAGGTGATAAGGTCCTACTTTTCAATTCCCGGTTGAAGTTGTTTCCGAGTAAGCTTAAGTCAAGATGGAGTGGACCTTTCACCATTAAGAAGGTTTTTCCATATGGAGCGATAGAAATCTTAAATAACAATGGTGAACCGTTCAAAGTGAATGGCCATAGTCTTAAGGCATACTTTGACGGTTTTGTGCATGAGGAAGCCAAGGTTTTTCACCTTGATGAGTTTGATGTTCCCTACTCACATTGATCTCGCAATGTCGTCAAGCTAGTGACGTTAAAAGAGCGCTTCCGGGAGGCAACCCGAGTTTCTCAACTCTCTCTCTCTCTCACAAACTATTATTTAATTTCCATCACTCTTACTATTACTAACTTTTCTCTCAAATGTCTTTTGTAGGTGTTGATGAAAAGAAAAGTAAGAAAAGGTTTTTGTGGAAATGAAGTAGTAGATAATAATAATAATAATAATGGTAATGATAGTAATTTTATTATTATTATGCCTTACTATTACTATTATTCAAAAAAAAAAAAGGGGAAAAGGGGAAAGGATCGTGCAACAGCAGGTCAGCACGGACGTGCAGAGAATAGCACGTCCGTGCAGAGGCAGTCAGAAGCAATCAGAAACTTTGAATTAAATTTCTCCAGATTGGCACGGACGTGCCAAATTAAGCACGTCCGTGCAAGGTGGCTAAGCACGTCCGTGCCAAGTCCTGCACGTCCGTGCTGAACAAGTCAGCGTGTTATCTTAGTTTCTGTCTGAGGCTGCACATCCGTGCCAAATTACGCACGTCCCTGCAACTTAGCACTTCCGTGTCGCATGTTGCACGTCCGTGCCAAATAAGTCAGACCTTACTCACGCTTCTGTCTGAGGCTGCACGTCCGTGCCAATAGCTGCACGTCCGTGCCGCCCTGAAATTGGCTGGCAGCAGCACGGTTATAACATAAAAAAAAATATTTCACTCCCTCACACTCTCTATCTCACGATTCTCACTCCTCCTCTCTCCAAAACTCTAACTTCCTCCTTCAAAACCCACTAAATTCTCCATTCTCACCCAAATTCTCACCCAAATTCAACAATTTTCTCCAAAATCTTCACTCCATTTCAACATTTTTCACAATCTACTATTTCTTTCTCACATTCAAACCCAAAAATCACCCAAAATACTCAAACCCTAACCTTGAAAAATCAATTTGGGGGTTTTCTTTGGAGTTGAAGTTCAAGACATTTGGTTGAAGGGGTAAGTTCAAGCAAGCAAGAGGAAGGTTATAAAGGTTCATTTGTAGGTTTTACACCCACGATAAGCTCGGTATAATCGTTCCTCCCTTTTACTAATTTCATGTTTAATTCCTTGAATTTTTGCATGAAATTGCTTGAGAAAGTTTGTTTGAATTGGTTGTGAGTGATTGATAGTTGATAATTGAAAAGCATTATTGAGTTTGAATGAATTTTGGTGTGTTTTGAGAATTGGATTTTTTTTGTAAGTGAGGTTGAAAAATTGATTTTCTAAAGGAAGAACATGCTTGTTTAGGTGGATTGTTGTGTTGGTTTGTTTGATAATATTTCATGAAATCGATGTAAAATTGTTGTAGATGCATTATTGAAGTGGTCTTTGTTACTTGGTGATTTGCTTATTTTAGGTGGGAGACTTAGAACTTGACTTGATTGTGTTGTGTTCATTGGCCTTGTGTTTGAGCTTTGGTTGGTCGAATTGCGGACTTAGTCTCTTTGTGTGGTTGCAAGGTGATTATTTTGTCTTGGTTTGTTTGATTGCATTGCATTAAGACCGACCATGTCTAGAAGAAATCGACCTAGGAACACGGATGCTAGGTACCGCAACCCCTCTCCTCCTCCTCCCGTTGATCCACCACAAGTGGACACTATGGAAATCGTGTTCAATGACCCAACATTCTTGAATAACTATATAAGAATAAGTAGGAGGAGAGTTCGACCTACAAAGTTCTATGACGAGAGTGTTGCCGAGGCTTTAGGGGTAGGGGACGATGTTAGGATGCTTTTCGAGGGTTGTGGCTTAGGAAATTGGCTAGATTTAAGCGCCCCGACCTACAAAAGGTTGACACTTGAATTCCTCTCCACCCTTCAAGTGCAACGAGACAACAATAGATCCCCCCGCCGCCTTATCTTCCAACTCATGAACACCCAACACAACTTGAACATAAAGAGAGTGAACCAAGATTTTGGGTGGCCAATTAACGGCACCATAAGACCAAAGGATAGGCCCCCCCGTAACTATTGGGCGGGTGAGTTTTGGAGGAAGATCACCGGCCTTTTCGACTACAACCCTAGGACTGATAAAGCTAAGGCCATAATCCACCCCGCCTTTAGGATGTCACAGCGCACCATAGCGAACACGACGTTCGCTAGAGGTGATAGTTCGGGTGTAGTGTCCACTAGGGAGCTTCACTTCCTTTGGCACTTGAGCGAGGGTAGTACGACCCTAGATGTAGGGGCCTGGTTTGTCGATCACCTAGAGGATGTTGCCACTAGGTCCGGCAACATCACCATAGGTGGCATGATCGCTATTATTGCTTCTGCTCTTAACCTTGATTTTGCAGATGAGCAGGTTTTCCCAGGGCCGATGCAGCTAGACAAGCAGTCGCTTTGGACCATGAGATGGGTTGCGGATGTGGAAGGGCCGCATCCTTACTTGTGGCACGTGAGTGGCCGCCCCTATGCCTACCTCTCCGATCAGGAGCGGACCTTCATCTACGACGAGAGCAACTGGGTCTTCGAGAGGGACCACCCTTGGATTCCCGGTGATGATGAAGAAGAGCAAGAGCAAGAACAACCACAACAACAACAACCGCAACAACAACATTTCCAACAACAATTCCAACAACAACAACAATATGAGCACCAACAAGGGTACCAAGAAGGGTACCAAGGTCAAGGCATGGGTGAGGGAAACCCACCCCTTTCCTTTGAGCAACAAATGCAGATGATGAATGTCGGGTTCAACCGCATGTCCACCGAGTTTGAGACTATGAGAAAGTCTCACGAAGACATGAGGTCCTCCTACGACAATATGAGGACAAGCTTTGAGGATCTTCGATCGGAATTGGGTGAATTCCGGAACGTCTACCGACATTGGTACCCCGGGGGCACAAGCTCCCAAGGAGGCCCGAGCCAATGAGTTAGTTCTCTTTCTTCCCCTTCTTGTGCTCTAATTGTTTTAACATTGGGGACAATGTTTATGATATCTTGGGGGGAGTCTTTCTCTTTGGTTCATATGTTGGTTCTTGCATGTCCTTGTTGGTATAAACTTTGCATGTTGTTTGTTCCTTCCCCTAGCATCCAAACCCCTAAACATCCAAATTTGCTCCCTTTGAAATCCAACACCCTAAATCCAAATCTCTTAATATGAGAATACTTCTCTTCTCTTCTCTCTTTATTTATTTAGATGTATAGTTGTGCTTCAAATTTTTTTTATGATTAGCTTAGTTTTCTTAACTTTTTTTTTTTTTATCTATTCTTGATTTCTATTAACCTCTAGTAAAAAATAAAAAAAAAAAAAAAAAAAATGGAAAAATGGCCCTTGGATGAGACTCAAATGATGATGCTTATATGATTTGCTTGCTTGACTCTTGAGTGATGAGTAAAAGTTCTTTTAGAAGGGTGTGTGCAAAAGTTGGGGTCTTTTAGAGGCTTATTAATCTTGATTGCATTAGAGTATATGAAATGAAAACCGATGAATGCTCAATTGCACGTCTAGTATAGTATATTGTCAAATTTGCCCAAAGTAGGATATGTTTGAATCGAATTGCGGTCCCTTGTGCCCTTGATGTTCCTCCCCTCCTCCCCCTAAATGAAACTCTATTAAGAAATTGGTTCTATTTGTATCTTGTGTAATAAGTGGCATAATAAGCCACATGTATCGAATAAAAGAAAGAGCCGCTCACAGTTAAAAGAGGCGAAGGTAATGAATGTTAGAAAAAAAGAAAAGAAAAGAAAAGAAAAAAAAAATAGAAAAAGAAAAGGAGATAAAAAACTCCTCCAAATTTCTCAAAGTTTTCACTTTCTCTTCTCTAGAGGTCAAATTGTGGATGCCTCCCACACATTGTCTATTTTGATGTTTCTTGTGTAAATTTCCGAGTTAGAGTGTAGTTAAAGGGGAATGGGAGTGCATTTTGGGAGGTGGACTTGCATTTTGAGATTTTATAACCGAAAGAGGTTTTTTTGCAACTTTGGAATATCTAGATGTGCTCTAATGAACTAGTAAAAGGTATAAGGAAGTATCCTAGTGCAACCTTGCTTAATTCTCCTCTCTACCCCCAACTCATGTGCACATTTGTATGATCGGTAATTCTTGAAAGTCGCTCACTTGTCTTGCTTGTGATTTATATCCCGATGAGTTGACTTGGGCAATAAAAACATTGGTTTTGGTGTGTATTGATCACCTTGATGATGATGATGTGTTATGACAATTTTGGCATGGTTTGTGTGAGTTGTGGGTTAAGCTCAAGGGAAACCCTCACGAGATAAAAACTCATCCTCTTAGGCGACTTAGGGGTTCAAATTGCTTTTCACTTGTGCTAAAAGTGTTTATGGTTCTTGCCATGCGGATTTGCGTTTGTGTTTTCTCTTTAAGTATCTTTTCTTGGTTTGATCATTAGTAAGTAATCTTCCCTCTTGATTTGACAAGTTTGTTTTGCTCGAGGACTAGCAAAAGCTTAGCTTGGGGGGATTTGATAACTTGTTGTTTGATACGATTTTAGAGTGATTTCGAGCCTTGTTTACTTGGTATATTGGCATTTTGGTTCACTTTTACTCTATTTTTGTTCAACTTTTGTGTATCCCTTGCTTCACGGGTTGTTAGTGTTTTTGTCGGGTTTTTAGGTTCAAAGACGACCATTTGAGGCATTTGGATGATAAACCGAGGTTAGAAGCCGAAACAATGGAGCAAAACCGAAGAAAAGTGAAGATAAAGGCCTTAGAGAGTCTGCACGTACGTGCAAAGTATGGCACGTCCGTGCAGAAGTATTCCAGCACGACCAGAAGCTACTGCCTACTGCTTTCAAGGCCTGCACGTCCGTGCAGGATATTCAGCACGTCCATGCCTGATCCTGCACGTCCGTGCAGGTTGCTCAGCCAAAACTGATCCTTCTGCCTCCCAGGTGCACGCCCGTGCCAATATCAGCACGTCCGTGCAGGATGCCCTGACTAAAACAGTACCTTCTGCCTCCCAGATGCACGCCCGTGCCAATCTCAGCACGTCCGTGCCAACCTCAGCACGTCCGTGCCAATCTCAGCACGTCCATGCCGACCTGTAGCCGTGCCCGACTCTTGTTTTCTCCGTCCTTTTTATTTGGGGGTCTTTATAAATAACCTTGGGAGCTCATTTGTACGGATCGAAGTTTTTAGTGCTTCCTCTTAGTTTGCAATTGTAGAAACACAAATATTCTCAAATCATTAGTTAGATTATAATTATTAGCTTGGAAATTTCATTCTCAATCATTGTAGAAGACAAGTTCCACCATTGATATTCAAGTTGAAGCTTCTAGTAACATTTTCTCACTCTTCTCTTCCATTTTAATTGCTTTGATTGTTAATTATCTTGCTTAATTCTTGTATGCTTAAATTGTTATTTAGCTTAATCTGTAGTTAATTCTTGTTCATGAGTTACTTGAAATCCTTAATTGCTTTAATCTCCATGGATTGTGAGTAGTCTAATTTTCTAAGGTTTGGATAAAACCCTCAATGTAGTCGCTAATTACTTGTTGCATGTGTTAATTTGGTAATTGTTGGGTGTTAATTAGTTGAGCTTAAGTGGTTTAATTGCTTAGTTCTTGTATATGGCCATTGCTAGAACTATTATCTAAGCTTTCTCAACGAAGGATCGAGAGATGAACTTGAGTTAGCTCCCTTATGCTTAATTGACTTGAAATGCCATGAGAATAGGAATTTCCATTCAAGGGAATATTTTTGTCATCGTGATTATGCTTTAATACTTGTTTTATGCTTTGTAACCACGAGAGTAGGTTGTATTCATAATTCGAGTAATCCCTCTAGCTTGAGAGAGTAGTTGGGTGCTTTAGATGACTTCCCCTATATTATCCCCTCAAATTACCATTGTTTGCTACTTGCTAATTGTGATTTGTGACGAAATGGAGTGGTATATCCCAAGCCCTAGAACTCTCTAAATATTGTTAATCTCCCCCTAGCTTTAGTTGACTTGAACTAGTACTTGTTACATAAAACCAAACCAATTTCGACTTCATTTAGCTTATTTATGCGGTAGTATTTTGGTGGTTGATTCAACGCTTCTCTTGGGTTCAACCCTTTCTTACCCTTGCTATTAGCTAGTGAGACCAAGATAGGACTTTATCTTTGGTAGGCTCGACGACGGCCAATCAATGACTTATGAAATGGATGAATAAAAACAACACAATTACCTATCTACATCTCTCTCTAATATTCTCTCTTTCCCCTTATTTTAAAACATAGTTAAACTATAGACATGATTTTAGTTTGTTTCATCTCTAATATTACTTTTGTTTCATGATAAGTGCAACATTGTGCCTTTTTTGCTTTTTTAAATCACGACTTTAACCAATATTTTTCGTATACTCCTTTTGTCCCCTTCTGATAGTTACTTTTGGTAGAAAATCACAGGAATTAATAAACATAAATAAGAAGTAGCAAAACTACATTGAATAAGTAAATTTACATTTGGTGTGTAAAAAAGTAGAGAGAGAAAGTAATTAAAGTACAAAGGAAAGTAAAGTTTACATGAGAAAGTTAAATTTGCACAAATATTTTTGCAAATGGGAGGGAATTTTGGTAAAAAAATTTAAAATATTAATGGTACTTGAAAAAAGTAAATGTGACTAACATTTTGGGTCACCAAAAATGACATAAATGACTATCAAAAGGGGACGAAAGGAGTATATTTAAATAAATATTGTGATACATTGAAACCAACCTAACATTTTTGTTTTTATTACTAAATTTTTATAAACATGTGAAAAATGTAGTCAAAGTTAGTTGATGAATAATGTAAAAGGTTAAAACAATAAATGTATAGGGAAATAGATATAATGATAATTTTTACAAATAATACCCAAAAGTTATAATTAATTTGAAACAGATGCGGTAATAATTATTCCTTCATGACATAGTTACATGTCTTACAATTAACTTGGACCAAAGGCTTAAAGACATTTTGAGCATTGAGTGTTTCAATAGAAAGCTAAAAAAATTGGAATTCAATTTAGTTTTTTGTTTTGTTTTACGTTTTGGTTTATTTGTTTTATTTTGTTCTCTCCATCTGTGAGAGTCTGTCCCAATTTTCTGGGTTTTTTCCCAATTTTCTGGGATTTTGATTCTCATCTATGGATGAGAATTTTATTTGTAGGGTTCTTATAATAATTGGGAAGGTGATTTGGATTCCTATGGGTCTGGGATTTGTCATCAACTGGTCGATCAAAACATCAGCGCAGATTGCGAAGGTCTCAACTTGGAAAGATGCAAAAACATCGAAAATCATTGCTCGCGTTAAGCTTGAAGCGGTGGAGTATGAGCTACGCCAAATATGCAAATTAGTTATGATTTTGATTGTAAAAGTTATGATATTTTCTCTAAATCTGTGGTTTACAGATCCTTATTACTGTAGATGTCGTATGGCTTTTATTTAATGATATTATTCTTCCCGTTAAAAAAATAAATAAATTAATGTGCATATTTCTTAAACTATATGTGCATAATTTTATTAGTCAATGTGCATATTTTTTAACTAAGTATATGCATAATTTTTAAATCCAATATGCAAAATTTTTAAACACACTGTGCATTATTTAATAAATAAATGTGCAAAATATATTATAGGAATGTGCATTTTTATTTTTTATTTTTATTTTATTTATTTTTTTTTTTAGTAAGATGACATACTACTCACAACTCTCTCACGATTTTACTATGTTATTCTTCCAATCTCATCATTTTACAATGAGATATCTTGAATTAGGATCTTTATGTTTATTTAAATTAAATTTGCATATATAACCTATAATCTGATAAAGATATTTCAGTGCATTTTGCATATAAGAATGAGTAGTGTTCAATTACTTTTTAAATTCATTTACTCTGACATGTATAGAACTTGAAGTAGTAGATCAAAATTTTAGTTGTAGATTTTTGCTAAGTTTTAGTTGCAGATTTTTGCGTCAATTCCCGTTGTTGAGAAGAGAGAGAAACGAATAACTTGTTGAGAAGAGAGAGAAACCAATAACTTGTTTAGAAGAGAGAGAAATTAATATGGATATGGGGGAACAAAAAAATGATACTCCATATTGAATTGACGAAGGAGTAGTATGTGAGCGTGTTAATATAATTAGAGAATTGATCGGGCGAAAGAATCCAAGACATAGTTGTACGTAGCTGACAATCTTGCTTTTTAGTACTCATCATATTTGATTGATTGTGAACGTAGGATTATTTAATTTGGATGGTTTAGATTCCTTCTCATCCTTTCAATTTTAAGGTCCTTCTCATTGGATCACAACCCTATATATATATACATATATAATGCGAAATCATACCTTAATCAAAATTTTTATTGCATAATCATACATAGCTTTATGCCAAAAAATGGGGTTTGACCCTTTTTCCCGGCATTGACTACCCCAATTCAGTCACGAAACCATCTCCCTCCCCAACCCCACCCCCACCCACAAACCACCCTTTCACGGCGTTGACCACCATAAACCCACCCCTTTACACCTTAAACCCTCCTCTATAGTCTTAACCACCCCTTTCTCCACTGTCGACGTTGGAACCCCTAGTCGTGCCCCCCAAACCCTAAATTCGCAAAATCACTCACCTAAAGGAGGGTTTGATTTCGTTGGTGGGGATGAGGAGGAGAGGCGGTTTCGTAGGAGCTATAAGGAGGGAGTGATTTTCGGAATGGGGCTGGAGATGGGGCGGTTTCATGGTGGGGTTGGGGTAGTCAACATCGACAAATGAGGTTTGACCCTTTTTTCCGGCATAAGGTATGACTTCGCAAAAAAAAAGAAGATGTGATTAAGTTACGATTTCGCTAATAAAAAAAGTGGTTTTCTCAATTAAAATTTCTTTGATAAGGAGATTTTTTGCAAAATTTCCTTTTTGTTTGTTAGAAATATTTTGACTTTTGCACTGTAAAAATTTGATGATTTTTGGTGACACAACATAACATATGATTGATCAATGCAACGAAATATATTTTTATTGATAATTCAAGAAATTAAAGTAATGGTGATAATTATTTTTGAGAAACGTGAGAGTAAACTTTACTATAAAATAGGAGGTAGGTTCATAGCACACGAGGAAGTGGAAATGGAGGAATTTTATGCATTTGTAAAAACATAACATTGATTAAAATATTTTAAAAACACATGGTAGCGAGAGAAAAGAGGAGAGAGATAGGAAGAGAGAGGTCCATAGTTGGACCCCACTTATTTTTTGGTCGGATTGTATCACGTGATGGGGGATTAGATGCTGATTGTTCCACTAAAAGTTTATACAGTACCATTGAATCATCAGTGGTACTATTTATGCATAAAAACTCTACAAGCACAAATATCAGTTTCATGTAGGGTTTTAGGCACTCTAAGCGAAATTTCATGAATCTCATCTATACGCACCTAAACAGGATCTCATGCATATACAAATAAAGGATCACATAATAGTTTAGAATTAACCTTTGAAGCGTGAATCCTCTTAGCAATCTTCTTCTCTAGCGGAGATAAAGAGCCTCAAATGCAACTCCTCTATTTGGTCCACCGGGTTGAATCAACACTCCACCAATGCTAGTTGGACGGGAAAAACCTTTCACCTTTCTTTGAGTAGAGAACCGATTTTAGAGAGAAAATATGGAGAGGAAAACTTACGTTGTTTTCAGAAAACTAAATACTGTATTTTATTTTCCCTAAACTCTAATTAATATATAATCACATTATCATTAATTAGGTTTGGGTTTTCCTCTCCCCTTTCCCTTCTTGGTCGGTCACCCTAAGGCCCACCTTGGGCTTCGGGTTTCTTTATTGATCCAAACCTAATGTGTGACCTTGTAGGATCCGTTTAGACGGACTTCGGGTTTGTTACTTACTAACCCAAAGTTCTATAGCATTCTCTAGCAAGATGAATAGACGACCCAAATAAAAGAATTACTATCTCAATAATACGATCCATAATTATACTTAGTAATTGCACTAAAGTTGAGGATGTCCGAGACAAGTATGCAATATTCAAATTCCTTAAGTCTATTAGTGTCTAATTTGATAGTATGATCACATCTCTATGCTATCCATACTAGCGTTCAAATTATTTCTTGTAATCCGAGTTTGAATTGTTAAGCAAATGATCATCTTATGATTTATTTGAGCACGACCATGCATTTTCAATTCTTTCTCTTCAAGTGGCCAAGATACCCATCCTATATAACATAGGAGGACCTATTCAATCTTGTGGTAACCAAAACTCTCACTCAACTTTTAGCACAACCCGAGTGTTGCCTTTATAGTTCCCTTTTACGGCATGACGCTTGACAACATCAAAGTTACACTAATCATTGAATTAAGTAGTGTTCCACTCATGTCTAAGGAATCCACTAATATAATTTGCGAAGTTGTAGAACTTCTTAGTAGGTATGTTCGATCATGTATCGACTATACATATCCATATGATTGACTAAACATCTCCATGTTTCTATAGCCCATGAAACGACACTAGTAATCAATCTTATATGCTAATCCTTTTATTAAGTCATTATGTCCAAATAAACAACTCAGATTAGGAACTTAAATATTTTATGAATTCAGTTCACTTATGTGGTTTCATTCATCAAATCACGTATTTGACAATCCCATTAAATTTAATAAAATATATTGGACATTTTACTTAATACTAAACCAAAATTAAATAAGAGAAAAATTTCATACCATATAAACATCAAATATCAAAATCATGTCTTTAAATTGTAAAAAGTTTCTCTAAACAAAAACAATCTAAAGCCATTCTAACATTTGCTTCAACCCTGTAGCCCTAGCGTGACGTTCATGCTTGGGTTGAGGTACAGGTTTAGTGAGTGGATCAGCAACATTCTCATCCGCGTGAACTTTGCAGATCTTGACATCATTCCTGTCTATAATCTCGCGAGTGAGGTAATATTTCCTTATTACATGCTTGGATTTGTCGTTTGATCTTGGTTCTTTTTCTTGTGCAATAGCTCCATTATTATCACAAAACAACTCAATTCCTTCTAGAACACTAGGTACGATGCCTAGCTCTGTTAGGAACTTCTTTATCCAAACAACATCCTTAGCTGCTTCTACTGCCGGTAAATATTCTGATTCTGTCGTAGAGTTTGCTACAGTGCCTTGCTTTGAACTTTTCTAGCTCACTGCTCCTCCATTCAGACAAAAGATGTACCTTAATTGCGAGCGGTAATCATCTCTGTCGGTCTGGAAACTCGCATCAGTATAACCTTTAACAACCAACTCATCTACTCCTCCATAGACCAAAAACATTCCTTTAGTCCTTCTAAAGTACTTTAGGATGTTCTTAGCCGCAGTCCAGTGTGCTTCACCTGGATTTGCTTGGAATCTGCTACATAAGCTCAGAGCAAATGCAACATCTGGTAAAGTGCATATCATGGCATACATGATAGAACTTATAGCCGAGGCGTAAGGTATGCTACTCATCCACTTCAACTTATCAGGCTCCGATGGACACCGACTCTTGATAAGCAAAATGCCATGTGACATGGGAATGAATCCTTTCATAGAGTCTTTCATGTTGAACCTTGCAAGAATAGGTCAGTCTAAGTATCCTTCAAGACCTATCTCTATGGATTTTGATTCCCAAAATGTACTCAGCTTCTCCAAGGTCTTTCATGGAAAAACTACTTCTCAACCATTCCTTGACTGACTCAAGCATTGGCATGTCATTTCCTATGAGTAGTATGTCATCTACATACAAAAAAAAGAAGACTAAGCTACTCCCACTAAATTTCTTGTAGACACAAGATTCTTCTTCACTCTTGAGAAAACCAAACTGTTTGATTGCCTCATCAAATCGAAGGTTCCAGCTCCAAGACGCTTGCTTCAATCCATAAATGGATCTCTGAAGCTTGCAAACTCTTTTGGGATTTTCTGGATCCTCAAAACCCTCAAGTTGTGTTTGTACACATCATCCATCCAGAACCCATTCAAGAAGGAGGTTTTGACATCCATCTGCCAAATTTAATAATTGTAATGTGCAGCAATCGCCAAAAGTATCCGAATTGATTTAATATTTGCCACTGGAGAAAAGGTTTCATCATAGTCTATACCATGTATTTGTTTGAATACTTTTGCAACCAGTCTTGCTTTATAGATGTAGACATTTCCATTTTTGTCTGTTTTTATTTTGAACACCCACTAGCATCCAATAGGTTTGACCCCATCAGGCAAGTCGACTAGGGTCCAAACTTTGTTCTCAGACATGGAGTCCATTTTTGATTTCATGACCTCAAGTCATTTCTAAGAGTCTGGGCTCGTCAAAGATTTTTTGTAGGTAGTAGGTTCAGAATTTTCCAAAACCAATATTTCAGAGTCTTCCGTTAACAGTAAATCAACTAACTGCTTGTTTGGGATCCTTGTTCTACTTGACCTACGTGGGGCTTGAGCATCAATAGAAATATTTTCTTCAACATCTTAAAGATTTTCGCAAGAATTAGAATCAAGTGGAACGATAGGAGTTTTGCTTAATGAATTAGCTTGCTCCGACACCTGACCTTTCATAGCAGAGTCATGCGCCCTCGCCTCTGACATGGTTTGATCCACATCCATTTGTTGCTCATCTCGAATTTCTTCGAGAACTATTCTTTTCTTTCTAGAAATAAACTCCTTTTCAAGAAAGACACCATCACGAGCAACAAACACTTTGTTTCGTTGACGGTTATAGAAGTAGTAACCCCTTGTCTCCTTTGGGTATCCCACAAAGAGACATTTATCTAATTTGGGTGCAAGTTTGTCTGACAGTAAACGTTTTACATAGACCTCACAACCCCAGATTTTAAGAAAAGATAAGTTTAGAACTTTTCCATTCCACATCTCATATGGAGTCCTTTCTACAGTCGTTGACGGGCTTCTATTTAGTGTGTGTGCAGCTATTTCTAGAGCATATCCCCAAAAAGAAATTGGAAGATCAGCAAGACTCATCATTGATTGAACCATATATAGTAAAGTTCGATTCCTCCTTTCAAACACACCGTTTAACTGTGGCGTCCCTAGCGGAGTCAAATGTGAAACTATTCCACAATCCTTTAGATGATTATTGAATTTTTGGGTCAAATATTCACCACCATGATCAGATCGTAATGCTTTTATTGTTTTAATAATTTGATTTTGTACTTCATTTTGTAATTCTTTGAACTTTTCAAATGATTTCGACTTATGCTTCATTAAGTAGACATACCCTTACCGACTTAAATCATCAGTAAAAGTAATGAAGTAACTAAACCCACCTCTTGCCTTTGAACTCATAGGCCCACAAACATCTGTATGTATGAGTGCCAAGAGGTCATTGGCTCTTTCACCCTTTCCAATAAAAGGTGATTTTGTCATTTTCCCCAATAAGCATGATTCACATACATAAAATGATTCATAATCGAATGATGTAAGGATCTCATCCTTTTGTAACTTTTGGATGCGCTTTTGGTTTATATGACCCATCCGGCAATGCCATAGATATGTTGGGTTTAAATCATTCGACTTTTGTTTCTTGCTATCTATGTTATAGACTTGTACTGTCCTATCAAGTACATATAAATTATTAATCAATTTTGCACTAGCATAGAACATGTTAATGTAAGAAATGGAACAACATTTGTTCTTAAT
Organism: Chenopodium album; assembly: GCF_948465745.1. Lineage (NCBI taxonomy): Eukaryota > Viridiplantae > Streptophyta > Magnoliopsida > Caryophyllales > Amaranthaceae > Chenopodium > Chenopodium album. The sequence goes on from NC_137835.1 coordinate 66,867,700, forward strand.
CTCAAAACAAAAACCTTCATTATAAAAAACAGAAACAGAAATAATGTTCTTAGTAATTGACGGAACGAAATAATAATTATTATGTTCTAAAATTAATCCACACGGTAAATGTAGACTATAACTTTCGACGACAAGTGCAACAACTCTTGCTCCATTTCCGACGCGAAGCTCTACCTCGCCCTTTGCTAGTTTTCTACTTCTTTTTAGTCCCTGCACATCATTAACTATGTGAGAACCACAACCGGTATCAAATACCCATAAAGAAGTAGAAGTAAAATTTATTTCTATAACATAAATACCTGAAGTTGAAGCACCCGACTTCTTGTCCTCCAAACTTGGGGCAGTTTCTCTTCCAGTGACCTATCTTCTCACAGTAGAAACATTTTCTTTACGCAGTGACTTCTGGCTTAGCGGTCTGCTTAGGCTTTTCAGAAACTTTGATAACTTGCTTGCCTTTGTTTTCTTGCCTGCCCCCTTCTTTTTGAAACCCTTTCCCTTTTGAACCATCAAAACCTATTTCTTTGGTTCTTTGGGAATGTTCCTTTCAGCATTGACAAGCATCCCATGCAATTCAGTCAAAGTCTTTTCAGACTCATTCATGCTGAAAGTCATCCTAAACTGATTAAAGCTGTCATGCAATGAATGGAGAATGATATCAGTAGCCAACTGTTGGCTATAAGGGAATCCAAGACGTTCCATGTTTTCAAAAAGACCCATCATTTTGAAAGGATGCTGGCAAATTTATTCACCATTTTCCATCTTACATTCAAAAATCTCCTGATTAATCTCATATCTCTCAATCTTGGCCTGTTTCTGAAACATGGCCTTAAGCTCTTGCATAATGGTGTAAGCATCTTTGGTCTCGAACCTCCTTTGGAGGTCCGGTTCCATAGCCGCCACCATCAAGCAAGTGATTGGAGTAGACTTGTCATTAGCTTGTTTAGCACGACGTTTGTCAGCATCAGATGATTTATCAGTCCTTACTGGAAGTGGGTTTTCTAGGACATCCTCTCCACCCTCCGGCCTTAAAATAAGTCTTAGGGTCCTTTCCCAATTGATGAAGTTTTCTTTGTTCAGCCTATCCTTCTCAAGGAAGGGACGGATGTTGAAAACCGAGTTGTTGTTGTTGTTATTAGTCATGTTATCTACATACATATTAAGGCAAAGTTCAATTTATGTTTACAAAAGCACCTAAAACATGCAATGGATTCTAGGTTACTTAGCACTCTATTCAATTTTAATGTCCTAATTTGAATAAGTGATTCCAAGATCCTATCAACATGCAATGTTAAGCAGACGGAGGCCATTTCTTAAAATTAGATTTTCAAGGTAAGTAAACTCTTTACTAATTAAAACATTTGTAATTCTTGGTTAGACAGAAAAACATCTCATGCTTAACTGTCCCTTTGCTTGAAAATCCAAAACGCTTTTGATGATTTTGTTGAGGTTAACCAAATTAAGTCTGCGAAATTCGTAATTTCACCTCACCTCCCAGAATTAATAACAATACCCTACGGAGGCATGACCTATTACTATTAATTAAGGGTTAATAAGTACTTTATATTTGGAAAAGCAAACCTCAATATTAGCGGGACCTAAGTTTATTATGTCGTTATTAATTAGTGAACTCTAGCGCATTGATAACAAATATACAATAAACTTATAAGTATTTTAAGGATAATAATAAAAAGCAAAATTAAATATGAGCTAGTATGACCCCTAATTCTAAGAACTAAGCTTGATAGGACACCTTCTTGGACTCTTCATGGATCTCCATCCACCTTCGTCATGGGCCTTCTCAACTGGGCTCTTCTTTGGATTAATTAAGAATTTAAATAATTAAACTAATTCCTAATTAAATAAATTAAAAAAATACTTAACGTTACGCAGATCGTATTTAAATTACAAAAATACACAACGATACGCAGATCGTATTTATAATTTAAATTTAGGGCTATACTAGTCATTTATAGAAATAATATATCATATAAAAAAATTTCCACATAATAATATCATATATTATAGTTGCCAATAATCAAATTATCAAATATTATTAATTATGTCAAGTGGATAAATCAATTAATTAGGAAAACTTAGAATATAAATCATATTTAATAAACTGAAATACTAACCACCTAAAAGATTGTATCCAAAAATTAAGCTAACCAACTAATTTTAATGAGATTAAAAAATCAAATCATGTAATTATCTTATAATCAAGTCAAAACAACCTTAATTGGAATTGCTCAAAATCCTCCTAAATCAGTTTTTCAATGTTATCCAAAATAAAATCAGAATTAATTAATTAAAACAATTTTTTTAAAAAATAGAAACAGAGGCTGTCGTGACTGAACACTCTGCCCAGCCACGTCACAGTCGTCGCAACAACCAGGCCGGAGCCCAACCACTGCAACAGCTGGCCGCCGCAGCCAGGCTGTCGCCCAGCCACAGCAGCGCTGGCTGGTGCACCACCAGCACACCAACCAGTAGGTGCAATGGCTGGAACCGTGCAACAGTTGCATGTTTCAGCCACTGCCCCTCCCCTGAACCCCGCACCTGCTGCCCTTCACCCAGCCGTGGTTGCTCCCACTCAACCTATCAATTTCATTTTTTTTTGAGTTAAATTAATTTTACAACTCTTGTAAAATTAATTTGGTGATCTGATTAAATTTAAACATAAACTCCTTTATGCATAATTTCAGAAAATTAATCTAAAATCTTCATTTTAATTAATTTAGGGCTTTTCATATAAAATAATTCCCAATTCATATAAAACTAATTTTACATGCATTAATTAATCATACCTAAACCAATTTTAAATATGAAAAATTGACTATGTTATATGAATTTAACTATTAAAAACGAAAATTAGGGTTCATAACCATCAAAACTCGAAATTAGGGCTTTAGGGTTCTTAAAAAAAATTAGGGTTAGAGGCTATTTGAGCAATTAAATTCACAATTTAATCAATTCCAATCAATTAAAACCATATTTTAGTGAGGTTATTTAATCCATAATTCAATTCCTCCCCTTAATCGAATTAAAATTTGTCTAATTCACACATTAAAATAATCATATTATCGTGACCAGTAAATTATATGCAAGGGGCTAACTGATACCACTGTAGGGTTTTAGGTACTCTAAGCGGAATTTCATGAATCTCATTCATACGCACCTAAACAGGATCTCATGCATATACAAATAAAGGATCACATAATAGTTTAGAATTAACCTTTGAAGCGTGAATCCTCTTAGCAATCTTTTCTCTAGCGGAGATAAAGAGCCTCAAACGCGACTCCTCTAATTGGTCCACCGGGTTGAATCAACACTCCACCAATGCTAGTTGGACGGGAAAAACCTTTCACCTTTCTTGGAGTAGAGAATCGATTTTAGAGATAAAATATGGAGAGGAAAACTTACGTTGTTTTCAGAAAACTGAATACTGTATTTTTATTTTCCCTAAACTCTAATTAATATATAATCACATTATCATTAATTAGGTTAGGGTTTTCCTCTCCCCTTTCCCTTCTTGGTCGGTCACCCTAAGGCCCACTTTGGGCTTCGGGTTTCTTTATTGATCCAAACCTAATGTGTGACCTTGTAGGATCCGTTTAGACGGGCTTCGGGTTTGTTACTTACTAACCCAAAGTTCTATAGCATTCTCTAGAAAGACAAATAGATGACCCAAAAAAACGAATTACTATCTCCATAATACGATCCATAATTATACTTAGTAATTGCACTAAAGTCGAGGACAAATTTCTTTCAGTAAGTACCACTTGTTTTGGCAATTGGAATCCTATATGTTTCTTCTAATTTAGTTGGATTGAAATCTATTCTCGATCATACGATGTTTTGTAGAAAAAGCAAGGTGGGAAAATTGGAATTTCATTTCCAATTCAATGGTCTATGCCATTTAATCAACATGATTCTATGGAATTAGCTGCAACGAAAGCGTGTTTGGATCTCTCCGTATGTTGGCATGTTAAGAAAAAAAAATGTTAATCTCCTGCATTAAAATAATAAATCAATGATAAAAGTGAAATTATTTAAGTTATATAGCTAATATTATTAGGTTTTAATATGGACACTTAACTTCAATAGGCTGTTGTTACATAAAAATCATTAATTTCTTCTCCTTTTAAACCTATACCCATTTTAGAGAAGAGTCTAAAATTATTTATATGTTGTAACAAAGTTCAGTCGTAAAGCCAATTTGTAGTATGTAGTGTTGCCTAGTTAGCCAAACAGACCTATACGGCTATACTTATGCATCATCTCCATGTCTTTCAATACAACATAAATATTCTAGATCACTTCTGGGCTGGGTTTTCCAAAGCAATAAAGAGAAAAGAACTATATAGTATACGAATATTGAATTAAATTGGAAATTTTATAGCAGTTATTTCAAATATGAATGCCATAATGTTGAAGATGACGATATATCATATTAGTGTTTTTTAAGATACTCCACCAGTTTTTTTTTCAATGTCGGTTGTCCAATGTTGAAGATGATCAATGAGAGACAACTATCACGTACCATCACTTACAAGTTTTAGCTATGGAGCATCGTAATTGCTCCACTCCAACCATATTCAATTGAATGTTTTGGGATGTTGAAACCTCAATTCTATTGTGCTTCACCCCACCCATACCCAATTAATTACTTTGAGATGATGAAACTTCAATTCTATTGTGGTTGTTTTTTATAGGAAAATTTGTCAAACAAAACCTTTTAAATGGCTCATTTTGCAAGAAAAAACCTTTTAAAGCATTCTTTGTTAAAAAAAACCACCACGACAACGTTTTTTGTACAATGAAACCTGAGCCCTCTATTCCGGCATTGACTCCCAATTTCAGGCGTTGACCCTTTACTTTTCCTACTTGCAGCCCACATTTGGGTAATTAGGGCAAATCATCTCCCAAATCAGATCAATTGTAAGGTGAATTAGGATTCTTGTTTCATTTCTTCAACAATTGTAGTAATGAATTCACCATTGAAGGGTTCATTGTTCTTCTTTCTTCTTGAATTCACCACCTGGCAAACACAACAAACAAAAAAAATTCGAATATTTTCAACAACTCAGGAAAGCTATTCAACAATTCTACTCACCAAATTCAAGAATACATCAAAGTTTTTGGGTGTTATTCATGCATCAAAGTTCAAATTCAACAACAACATGCAACAATTAGGTAAATTAGGTTTTTTTTTTTTGTTTTTTTTTTTTCTGTCGATTTACTGTTGAACCCTAAAAAAATTTAAGCAATTCAACACGAAATTGAAGAGCATACCTGGGTTTGTAATTAACTATGAAATTAGGAAACCTCAAATTGCGTCCAAGCAACCCCTTTCTTCCTCCTTTATCCATTAACAACAATAAATAAGTGAGTTTTGCCTTACTCTTAAAAAAGCCCCAATTTTTATACTACTTCCGGATAAAAATTGATGATTATTAACTTACAGAGGAGAGAGAGACATAGAAACCCAAATTGATTTGATGGCTTTGCAGAGTATTCATAGAGGAATGGGAGAGAAAGATTAAAGGGGATTAGTTTGGAGGGGAAATAAGAGGAAAAAGTAAGGGAGAGTGCAAATATCCAAATAATTGGCAGCAAGTAGGAAAAGTAAAGGGTCAACGCCTGAAACTGGGAGTCAATGCGGGAAAAGAGGGTCTAGGTTTCATTATACAAAAAAAGTCGTCGCGGTTGGTTTTTTTTTTTTTTTTTTACAAAGAATGCTTTAAAAGGTTTTTTCTTGCAAAATAAGCCATTTAAAAGGTTTTTTTTTTGACAAATTTTCCTTTTTATATACTATTCTCCTTTATTTTTTGTGTTCATTGTGCATGGTCGTTTACACCTTTTTCTTTTAAGGAAAATTTGTAATTATTAATTACAACGTTTGGCCATTTACTTTCATTAATCCCAACTATCGATTATTTTTAAATAATCCAAACTTTGGGGGGCATTTTCTTTCATCAAGCCAAAACCGGTCAACGAAAGTCAATCACCTGTTATACCAGGTTATTGGACACGTGTCAACACTTAATTTGTCTAGAAAATAAAAAAAAATAAAAATCAAAGTTTTAAAAAAATAAAAATTAAATCCGTTAGAGTTTAACGTTGGGGATAAAGTGTTGCTGAAACTAACTCCTCAGATTCGGAAAAAGATTAGCACCAAAACGGCACAAAGGGCTGTGATCCCAAGGTATGATGGTCCATTTGAGGTGTTGAAGAAAGTGGGTGCTGTTACATATCAGCCACACGCCCACACCCACACCCACACCCACACCCACCGCCAACGCCACCCTCACCCATCCGCTCACCCGAAACCATCTTCTCCCTATTCTACCAGAAACGGATATCCTCCCTTAGCACCACCAAGAACCCAACCTCTGTCGCGTCGCTTGAAAGCTAGAACCCACCAAAAATCAAGGATGTGGTGGTTTTAGCAACCGAAAGTCCAAAACCACCTTGAAAACAAACGGGTGAGATGGTTTCGAGGGATTGGATATAGGGATCTGGTGTTTTTGGCGAAGGGAAGTAGAGTTGCTCTGGTTTCGGGTGAAGGTAGGTGTGAAAATAGTAGCTTGCGGGGCTTTTTCGGCGAAGGGGGGGGGGGTGGGGTTGCAAGTGGTTCTAGGGGAAGTGTTTGAGGTTGCAGGTGGTTTAGAGGGAAGAGAGTGAGGCAACGAGTGGTTTCACGGAATTTCGGTGGTTTTCGGTGGGGTTGGGGAGGAAGATAGTGGTTTTCGGTGGCTATTAAGGAGGAGGTGGTGGGGCTGCGTGGGATGAAGGTGGTTAGGTTTTTTTTTTTTAAATTTTTTTTTCTAATTTGTTTGATCAATGAAATTGCGACATGTGGCATTTAAGGAAAAAAAAAATAAAAACTAAAAAAACCTTTTAACTGGTCAACGGTCATTTGACCTGATAAAAGACAACGCCCCCTAAAGTTGGGATTATTATAAAATAATCGATAGTTGGGATTAATGAAAGTAAATGGCCCAAAGTTGGGATTAATAATTATAAATTTTCCTTTTTTTAATCCTTTGTTCCACTTTATTGTTTGGATTGAATTTATCTTAGAAAAGTTAAAATATGTACTATTTGAATGATTTTTTTTTTAATTTTATTGTAGTAGATGCCATTTTCACTATAAAAGAGCTTTCCTTCACAATTTATTTTATTTTATTTTATTTTTCTGAAAAAGCAAAAAAATATATTATTAAACACAGACAAAACCAAACTTTACCTTCACAACTTATATTCTATGAAATAAATTCAAAATTAATTTATACTATATGTTAATAATCGACTAAGCTATTACCATATTACATGTCATTTAAAAAATTTAAATAAAAATTTTTTATCATGGAAATAATGCAAAAAACTTAGAGCATCGTCCGAGGGCCTAAAAATTGGTTAATTAATATAACATGGCAACCCAAGATATAACATGAAAATCCCCCCCCCCTCCCCTCCGAAAAAAAAGAAAAAAAAAAAGATGCATGAGAATAGATTTTAGATTGGATTAGTTGGTACCACACCTATTACAAATTAGTTTTACGATGGTTAGAGTGTTATCTAACCTGACATTATGATTTTATTTTTTTTTTTAGAAAAATTAACAAAAATAATCCCAACTATTGACTTCCTTCTCATTTTAATCACAACTACATTTTAACAAAAAATAATCCCAACTATTAGGTGATTCTTCTCAAAATAGTCTCCTTTACCTTCTACCTCTCTTACTGGTAATGTTTTTCATTCTTTTATTTTTATCTTGGGAAATTCTCTTTGGTAACACAGTCATTTCTACTTTTCTAAGTGGTAAAATATGAAAAAACTTATTATCATTGGTAAATCTGAATTATTGATTTCCAAATAGAATAGCTATTTTATATATAAATTCGCTAACCATGGTTAATATTAAACCCAAATCCTAAAAAAAAAAAAATCAAACCCCATACCACCTTACCTAGCCACAAGCGACAACAACACCACTACCGGTGGCTAGGCGCCCAACCCCTAGCCGGCGACGTCTGGCCTCCCCCATGCCCGACGCCCAGCCTCCCCTTTCCCCACCTCCTCTCTTTCCCTTTACCCCGACCTCCCATTTCCCCCACCCCGAAAACCCTTAAACCCACCTAAATCCACCAAGAAAACCTCCTCATCCCCGAAAAACCTCCTCCCCTGTATGCCGACCACGAAAACCCTAAAATCCCACCCAAAACCATCGAAAAACCCAACCTGTGTTTATGGGTTTGGATTTGAACCCCAAAATGGGTTTGGGTATTTTCTGATGTTTTTGATGGGTTTAAGGGTTTTCGGCCGGCGAATAGGAGATATAGGGCGTTGCCAGCCGTGGAGGAGGTTGGGCGTCTGTGGACTAAGGTTGGATCGCCTAGCCGCCGGCGAAGGAGGGTTTTGGTTTTAATTCTGGGTGGTGGTTGATGATGACGGTTCAGGAGGAGAAGGAGTTTGCGATCTGGGTGGTGGTTGCTGATGACGGTTAAGGGGAGGGGGAGGCTGACGAGTCAGCAAAAGAGGGGCTGGCGCCGCCATGTCGGCGTGGATAGGGGCGGGAATGGTGTCTGGTTGGTGGGGTGGCTTTTAATTTTGTTTTAATTTGTTTAAATAGTTAAAATAATAATAATAAAATAAATTAAAAAAATAACTAACTATAGTTAAATATTTAATTATACTTTATCACTAATTTTATGGTTAGTGAATATAAAAAGTTTGACTTTACCAAAGATAATAAAAAATTTTGCAATTCACCATTGAGAAAATTAAATATTAAAGTGTTACCAAAGAGAATTTCCCTTTTATCTTTCACCTTTCTATCTCCCTGCCATCACTGAAGGACAATCAAACAACTTTCCCTTTCTCTATCCTACCTGTAGACACCTAAAAATGTCTCCCCAAAACCAAACCCGATGATGAACACCTTTCACCGCCATTAATGGTCGGGTTGAGTATTTAATCTTTGGAGTGCTTAAATCCATGTTCTATCCAATATATTTCATGAACCAACCCAATTTCTAGCTCATTTCCCTAAAACATAACCTATTTTCCCCTTTTCATGTCCACATCGCAAAACTGAGAGAAACTGATTTTATGGCTATATAATTTTGATCCAATTATTTTTTTTTGGATAGGCCTTTAAATAAGCTTTCCAACCATATATCATAAGCCCAATTCTGAGCTATAACGAAAAAGATATGAGCAAATCTTAAAATTGACACCCTTCCACTAAAACGGCCATATCTTAAAATCGACAAATCATTTTGATCTAATTCTAATTGTCATGGAAATAAGACTTTATATGATTTCCAATGATATATTATATGCCTTATTCCGAGTTACGGATCAAAAGTTATGATTATGTTAAAAACGGGTAAAAAACTGAAATTACCGCGCAGCAGCTAAAACGCCGCGACGCGGCTGACGTGTCACGGGGCTTATTCCCGTGACACGGTTCCCTTTTTGTGTAATTTTGCACATTTAATCCACCGTGTCACGGGATTTTGCACCGTGTCACGGGATTTTGTACCGTGTCACGGTGCAATTTTCCGGGTCACGGTGCCTATTCCGTGACACGGGGATATTCCGTGTAATTTCCGCGTACTTTATACACCGTGACACGGCATACTTCACTGTGCCACGATGGACAATGCTGTGTCATGACATGTCTTCCCGTGTCACGGTGCACATCCCGTGACACGGGATTGCTCCGTGTTTTCTCCGCGTAATCCCTAAACACGTTTTCACTTCCCGTAACCTAATTATTTCCCGCGTCACTCAGTTTTTCCCCGTGTCACGGGATTTCCCCCTCGTCTGACGGTGCCTGGCTACGTGTCACGGTGCTCTTTTTCGTGACACGGTGTTATTTTTTAGGGTTTTTATCTTTTTAGGGTTCCGTCTGTTCCATCTGCTCATTTTCCTTATAAATAGGACCCCCCTTTTTGAAGTTCGGGGCACCAATAATCATTCTCTCTCACCTTACACCAAAAATCATTCTCTTCTCCTTCTTTAACCTAATTTCTAGCCTCCGTATTCTTCCATAATAATTCCCCTAAGCGCTCTAAGGAGTCCATACTTAACCCGAGGTTCCGTCCTTAAACCCAGGCGTGAAAGGTACAAATAATTGAGGGTTTGGACCAAAACAACTCCACTTTTTATTTAATTTTCATTTACTTTATATTTTTTTTATTGAAGTTACTAACAATTTATTCATGATGTAGCGATTTAAAGGAACGCGCGGAATGTGAGTAATTAATTAATTTAATTATTCTTATTTTATTTTTATATTGCTTGTATCATGATTAGGTTATTTTATATTTGATTTGACTAACGCTATTATTGTTGAATTGCTTCCAATATTAATGTTTATTTTTTATGATCACCATTTTGCATGTTTAAAGGGAATATGTAATTGAAAATCACGCCTAATAAGATAATTTGGACAATCGGTTTAGGTTCCTTTTTAATCTTGTTGTTAATCAAGTGATCACAAATTTTAGAATTATATGTTGCATTACTATTCAACCAATTTAGCTTAATAATAGTTTGGAGAAAATTGAATCTTTGTTTGTATGCCTTTGAGATCGCATGATTCACTTTTCACTATAAGAATCGAGTAGAGGTCAATACGGGCGAATGTGACTCAATGACTCACTTCGTACCATCATCCCCGATCCTCCTTTCGTGGTTCCGAACCATATGGATTTAGTAATCTCATGGATTATGAATGGGGTGTAACCTTCACGGGTCAATCGTTGTTGCCTATCGTTGTCCCCTTATCGTGGTTGCCTTTTATGATCCGTGAACGGTTTACAAGTTCCTTAAAAGCTTCTTGGCGGCTCCCTACTTTCCTTGTCCCTAATCGTATACGTCAATTCCCACTTCCTAAGAGTGCCAAGCATATTCACAACAGTGTGCATGCATCGTCAGATGGTGTGCAGCACCATGTCACGGTGCTCTCTGTCGTGTCACGACAGTTCTTTTATCAGTCCGGTGGTGTAGGGAATATTTTAAGAATTTTCCCTAGCTTGAACCCCACTGTGATCATACACTAAAGCATGGTGGCATCCAAAGGGAAAGAAGATAGAGCAAAAGAGTCGCCAACAAGTTTAGGAACTTGTAAACCGTTCACGAGGTGAAGGTTACACCCCTTAACAATCCAGGAGATCGTCAACTCCAATAGGTCTGGAACCATGACTGGTAGTTCGGGGATGAAGGTACAAATCCAACCTAAAAGAGATTGAACCTGCCCTAATAACAGACCTCTACTTTATTCTGATCGTATTCATGTGCGCTTATCTGACTAACATGCAATCAATAAGTTAACCCTAAAACTGTTTATCTATCTTGGTTGAATATTAATGCACAAATAAAACTATTATTGGCGATCACTTGAATTATAATCCTATTAACCCTAACAAGATTATTCATTATCTTATTAAGCGTGATTACAAGTACAAATTCCCTTTAAACATGCATAAAAAGCGTGATCAAGCAAAAACAATAAACATAACTTCAAGCAACATAATAATAATCAAATAAAAATAAAAATAAAAAATAATCATTAATAATCATGATCATGTTAAAAGTAAAGCATAATAATAGCAATATCCTTGGCATGATACTAACAAGATTAATAACTAACCCTAGCATGTCACTAAACATATAAAAATCAAAGCTTTAACCCTAATATGATACTAACAAAAATATTAGGAAGAGAATAGGAAGCATCACAGCAAACATAATTGTCATATTTGACATTAGAAATTATAGTTATTACCCTAAACATGATACTAGAAAGATCAAAACGCCCTAACATGACGCTAGAAATCATAATAACAATCCTAGACATGATTTCTAAGAACCATAAAATCAATAAATCAATTCAAGCACTTACTTGGATGCCTCGTATCTCTTTCTAATTACAAAATACACACGTTAGTAACTTTAAGGAAAATAATAAAACAAAAATTAAATTAAATAATTGAAAGAGAGATTTGGGACCAAACCCTCAGAAATTAAAACCTTTCACGTCTAGGGCGAAGGCAAATTCGAACTTAGCTAGGTGTGTCTAGTGCTAATGTATGAGGAATTGTGTTTGTAAAAAAGCTAAGCTTAGAAAGAGAGATATAATCAAGAATTTATTGATGAGAGCTGGTGATTGAAAAAGGGGAGATATGTCCTCTATTTATAGAGAAAAAACAGGGTCGAAGAATAAGAAAAAAATTCGAATTCGAATCGAACTAGAACTCGATGGACAGCAGTTTTTGCGGATTTTGTTTTTATCATATCTTTTGATCCAGAAGTCTAAATAAGGTATATAATATGTCGTTGGAAAGCTCTTGAAGTATAATTTCCAACTCAATTAGAATTAGATTAAAATATTTTGTAGATAAAAAGATATGGCCTAAATAGTGAGACGGTGTTAGTTTTGGATAGAGTTTCATATCTCATTCATATCTTTTTCGTTATAGCTCAAAATTAATATTATAATATATCATTGGAAAGATAATTTCAAGATCTATTCAAAAATATAAAATTTGGATAAATATTATGAGGCACAAAAATATAATCTGACTATCTTTGAACATCTTTAAATTCGAATAGAATTAGGATTTAAGAAAAAGGAAAGTTTAAAAAAGGAAAATTTTTATTTAACTCAAATTCTTTAATCTTATCTTTTCAAAAGGGATAATTAAGATCTTTTAGAAACTTATGGAAGTTTCTAATTAATTCTAATTAGTTTAGGAATAGGATTAAACCTTTGGACCCTCCATATGATCATTGGGTCGTAGGTAAAATCCGGTTTGGCCCCAGTTTAGTATTTTGGCCATAACTTCCTCATTATTTATCGAAATTTCGTTTATAATATATCGTTGGAAAGTTTTTTTTCAAGCCCCATCCAACTACACTATTATTGGACCCATATAATGGACCAAAATAAACTGGAATGCGCGCTTTTCAAAAATAGGGTAAGAAAAGGAATATTTTCAAAAAGAGAAAGAAGAGATATTTTAATAAAAACATCCTCATCACTAGACTTTTCACACTTTCTCTTTGTTCGATAATCAAATGACATGAAAGGTATTCATCACTGGGTTTGGTTTTAGGGAGACACATTTGGGTGTCTACAGAAGCCCCCACTTTGACTTAGTTTAGAGAAACGCGAATTTTGAAAATGAAAGTTAAAGTATCTATAGGGACGGAGAATGATTTTGAACGTTCTGCGATCCTAAATGATTCTTGTAACGCCGATACCTGCAAAACTAGCGTTAGTTAAAACAGATAAAAGAGTTAAGAAACGCGTATCTTGAACCGTCAAGCACATGTTTATGAAGGTAACCGATTTGTTGCTGTTGCATTGCTGGTGTGACAACTTTCCATAATCTAACCGAACGCCATATTGCTTTTTTGATGTTCACTCGTCTCCGAACAATAGAGATTTTTTTTATATGTCCACTTGTCTCTAAACAAAGAGCTTCTTTTTCTTGAATCATAGTGACAACCTTCCCAATCATAGCAAAAGTCGCTGAAGACCGCTTCATCACAAACCGCCCTTCTCAAATCTCGGTGAAAACCTTCACAATCTTAGCGAATGTCGTCGAAGACCACCCATCTCGTGCTATCTTCTCAAATCTCGGAGACAACTTCCACAATCTTAGCGAATGCCGTCGAAGACCGCCCATCTCGTGCTATCTTCTCAAAACTTGGTGACAGCCCCAACAATCTTAGCGAATGCTGTCGAAGACCGCCCATCTCGTGCTATCTTCTCAAATCTTGATGACAACCCCCACAATCTTAGCGAATGCTGTCGAAGACCGCCCATCTCGTGCTATCTTCTCAAGTCTTGGTGACAACCTCCACTATCTTAGAGAATGCAGTCTAAAATAACCTCTCTTGAATTCATCCTCTGTTGTTGCGATAATATTCTGAAGAAAACTACCGAAGATCAACGCTTGTCGATCCTTAAAGCTCGCTTAAACTTTCTTTAGCCAGTGCATCATCGCTTCTGCTGCTTGTAAACAAGTATGTCGGTACTTTGAATTGTGAACCTGTTTGTCGGTGCTGTGAACCATTACGTTGGTGCTTCTGAACCAGTATGTCGGTGCCTTTGTGACGAGCTAATGTTTAGGCGCTTTAAGCTAAGTGAGACGATCTTTCGTCAGGTCGATCACTTATTTGCGGTTGTAAGCAAACCAACTACTTAATCATGTCAAATTGCTTACAGGGGCTAACTGGCGTACCAAGGAACCCAAAATTGCTATTTGAGGATTCGATCTCTGTCGCAACGGAAATTCTGCTGGCCCCAAGAATTGGTTCTGTCGCCAGACGCTGGGATCTAGCGCCAGGCGCTGTAATCTGCTGCCAGACGCTGGATGTAATTGTCTGGCGCTGGAGTCGGGTCTTCCCTATTCTACTCTTGCTGCCGCTGTTACTTGGTTTTGCTCCGAACTTTGAACTTGGTCGTTTTCTTTCAACCAAATCCGCTCAAATATTTTGTAAATTAAAGCTCTTCATCTCTAATTTACTGATCCAGGTAACTCCTCTTATCTTGGAAGAATCTCCTGTGTCATATTCGCGATTTTTTCGAAAAAAATCAGGGAACGTCCTCGCTTGCTAGGATGCACCTGCATTTAGATCTTTGACTATAGGACTTTGCTTATCTTTCTTTAGGGTTGACCTAAGACTTAGCGTTGCTTGACTCATTGTGATAACACAACATCACTCAATGTGTACATGACTCGTGTGTGCATTGTAATGTGATCGTGCGACTTGAAAAATGCAAAAAGGCAAAAAATTTCCGTCAATTTTGTGGAGGGTACCGACTTTCTCCCGAAAAAGAAAGACACAAAAAAGAATCGAAGTGAAGTTTTTTGAAGATGCATGTTGAATGAGCTTAATCCGTTAACGTTGTCTCTCATAGTACAAGGATTGTAACATCGTAGACTATCCTAGTTGACTCGATAATGAAAGTATTTAGGTAACTTAGGCACGGAGGCCAAGCACTTCATACTTTGTAATGCAATGACAATTATGATTGATGAGCGATTTTGACATGACAAGGCATGCTTCAGCGTTATGTTAAGATTTCATGACAAAGGGTTCCTAAGGGAAAGTATATTTGGTCATGTATTTGTGCAGTGTGTGAAAGTGACACTAAGGTTAGGTCGCAAAGGCTAAGTGTGTGGGAAAATATTATTTTTTGAAGAGTCAAATAATGTTGACTCTTAGGCTGGGTAGGCTAATGATGTAAGGATCAAGCCCCCAAGTCTAGCTCTAAATGAATAGGGATGAGCACAGGGGATCCCTTGATATGATCATGGTGTGAGTGTGTGAATGTGAATATGAAAGCATTTTTATTACGGCCGCACCTCGATGTGAGGTTGCCTACGTATCCGTTAGGAATCAGGCCAAACGTAGCTCTAGCCGAACCTCGCACAAGTGTGTGTATACCTTAAAAAGGTCTTTTTAAGGGTTGCAATGTGGTTAGGTTAAAGGTTGAAGAATAAGGGGATAAAAGGCTCAAGACCCTAGATAAGCCCCCAAGGTGTGCAAATTTGCTTTTGAATCTTTATATTTATATGCTTGAGGCTTTTAA
This sequence comes from Chenopodium album, assembly GCF_948465745.1. NCBI lineage: Eukaryota > Viridiplantae > Streptophyta > Magnoliopsida > Caryophyllales > Amaranthaceae > Chenopodium > Chenopodium album. The sequence continues at coordinate 66,883,322 of NC_137835.1, forward strand.
CTCTTTTTTAGCTCTCTCTTTTGCTTTAGCATTTATTTTATTTTTATAAGTGTGGGAAATCTCGATCATGCGGTCTATCACTCACTTGGCATTCATGTTTCTCAGGCACGGTACCGAGCACTCGATAAGAGACGCAATCTGAGACGTGTTCTTATCAAAGACATTGGAACACTTACCCTTTTATTTATTTATTTTTCTATTTTAATCTTTTGAAGTCACTCAAGCTTTTTATGATATTGAAAAATGCATAAGTTGCACACTATCCCATCCCAAGGTTAGGTTGATATGGGTTGAAAACTAAAAGGTCTATCGTTAGACGAGGCTCAAAGTGTTTTATCAAAAAAAGGATTGCATATTTGAAGGGTGAAAAGTGATATGATGTGGCTACAAGGGGTGCCTCAAATCATTGGTATACCTTGTGCTTAGTTTGACATGGATTTATATATATATATATATATATATATATATATATATATATATATATATATATATATATATATATATATATATATATAAATGCAATGTAATGAAATGATCATATGCAAGAAAATAAATGCTCATTTTATTAAAAGGAAAAAGAAAGAATCTACAAAATTAATATAAAGGGAATAAAAAGGTACCTATGCTAGACTTATTAGGGAAAGGGTAAATAAAAAAGAAATAGAAAAAGAGGTCACGAAATCTTGTCGTTGAAGCTCGCCTCTTGTCTTGTGTCGTTTGCTTTATCATCACTCGCTCTCCTTGTTAACTGGAGGCATGGGAAGCTTGTTATTATCAATCAAATGTTGGATAGTCTCCTTTAGTTTCCAACAGCTCTCAGTAGCATGACCCCTACCTTGATGGTACTTGCAGTGTTCATCTAAATTCCAACTAGGCAATCTTTTTTCAGGTGCGGGATCTTGAATAGGTCCAATGGGAGTAATGAGTCCTTTGTCATGGAGTCAATCGAAGGCAGTATAGTAGCTCATCCCAATGGGGGTGAAGTCTTTCCTTAGTTGCTTCTTAGATCCTTGGTTATCCATGGCTAAAACTTCACTGAGATCAAAGGTACTAACATTATTACTAGAGTGGGCGTTTTCGGAAGAAGGAGGATTGTCGTTCTTCTTTCTTTTCTAGCCACCGTGGTTACTATTGTTAGTAGTTTTTTTCTTTGCGAGGTCGTCTTCGATCTTGATACTTATGTCATAGACAGCTTTGAAAGTATTCAAGTTGTGTTGATATTTTAAGTGCTTTGAATACTTTTCTTGGAGATTCTTGATAAACATCCTCACAGACTCTTTTTCGGTGGGGACCTCAATCATCTTAGCGGAAGTCTCCCTCCACTTATTGAAGAAAGAAGTAAAGCCTTCATTCTCTTTTTGTCTTAGCATTTCAAGTTGTCCATAATCAGTTTCGAATTGGATATTGCATTTATACCTATCAATGAAAGCGTTTACAATAGCATCCCAAGTAAAGGTTTTCTCTTTGTCAAGGGAGAAGAACCATTGTTGGCAAACGGTTTCAAGAGATAAAGAAAACATGGAATGAAAGACTTTCTTATCAATCCCCTTAATGTTCATTATAGTTTCTAAGGCCCTTAAGTGAAGGTAAGGATTATCTGTTGCCTTGAATTTTGGGATGTCGTTGGCATTGAACTTATGCGGAAGAAGTTCCTTGTCCACCAAGACCACTTGTGAACTAATGCCTTGAAACTTGTAATCACTAGATATCTTACTCAAGCTTTTTTGCATAAGGTCCATTTAATGTTGCTTCACAGGGTCATTTATTTTGAGAGCTAAATCCTTCAACGCATCAGTCATGTCAGTCAATTGACTCCTAAGTTCATTAACTTCATCTTGAGTTGCCATTATCTTTTTAGCTTTCCTCTTTTGACGAATCGGTTTATCAAAAAGTAAGACTTGAATAAAGAGGTTGTCCTTGATTAATCGCCCTTCTCTCCTCGACCAAGTACTGTGGAAGAGGAATTTGGGGATATTCATTGTTAATTATTTGACTCAAACTCTATTCAACATGCAATGGATGGAGAAAATGAAGAAAGATGATGTAGATGGAGGGATATGAAGAATTAGGAATGGAATGTACCCCTAACTCAAATGACGGAAAAAACCGACTCATGCATGAATCTAAGACATGGTCATTGTCTGAAAAGAGTATGTACAAAGTGTGTGCTAAGACTAGTGAGTGTAGGTGACATGTTAAGACTCGTGTCATGACCATATGGCTAGACTATGTGACTAGACTCAAGCAAAGATTAAGTTAAGACCTCGCGTATATGCATTAAACTGGACAAACTGTTGTATTTTAGTCATAACTTTTGATCTGTGACTCTGATTTGGATGAAACCAACGCCAAATTAAAGATATGTACAACTCGTAGTTCTTCCTATAACTCTGGCTATGACCAAAACAAGTTAACGCTTGTGCAGTATACGGGAATAAAAATCCAAGTTGACTTAAAGGAACTATATATGACTCAATTTTAAGGTATATTTTTTAGCCCTAATTAATTAATTAAACAAAGTCCTTTAGTTATTAATTAGTTTATTTAGTCTTAACACAAGTCAAACAAACGGTTAGGAAAAATCACATAGAGTATGAACAACAAATAATGCACAATTAGTCAAGTAGGCACAATATGATGCAATGAGTTTGCAACCTAACAATGGCGCTAGTTCTCTAAAGATCGGGATATGGGTTATTCAAAGAGGGTCCATGGTTAATTGTCCAGATGCACCGCGCGAAAGCCTAACAGTGAAGGGTTGGCGCGAGTGGATGGGACACCGCGAGTTAAGAAAAACTCGCCTCCATGGTTTGGTGAATTCAACATTCTCGGATGTACCCTTTGTTGCACAGAGCGTTTAATCAGGTAGATGGAGCATGAATTCACAGAGGTTTATGTCCATATGTAGAACACATATGGGTTTTAGAAAAGTGAGAAAAACTCAATTAGGAAGTAGGATCGAGCAAACAGTGCTAAAAACTGGTCGATATTAGAACGCATATTTCTGGCTCGGTATTGGAAGAAATTGGCGCCAGCAAACAGAGTCGGCGCAAACGATTTGGCTTTAGTGCCTGGGGACATAAGCTGTTGGCTGGCGCTAAAGTCAAATCAGTGGCGCTAAACTCTGTTTTCTGACGCTATTTTCTACATGCCTCAGCAGCTTTCTATGCTCGATAAAATTTTCCAGTTTCACGCAGCATTATTTTGATCCTAGTTGTGAAAGATATTCCTCAAATTTCTTACGTGTAAAAATCCTCTGTTTTAACTCATTACAGATGGTCTTTCCAATGAGATCTTTTTTATGCATATGACAATAATGTTAATCAAAATTACGCACATGAAATACTTAGAACTTTTCGAGTCTCATCCACTCATTCTAAATCATTGCCGAAATAAATTTCAGGAATTAAAATAGAAATTCTCCCCAGTGGAGTCGCCAAAAACTGTAGGGAATAGTTCAAGCATTACCCCTAGCTTAAACCCCACTGTGATCATACACTAAAGCATGGTGGCGTCCAAAGAGAAAGAAGATAGAGTAAAAGAGTCGCCAACAAGTTTTAGGAACTTATAAACCGTTCACGAGGTGAAGGTTACACCCCTTAACGATCAAGGAGATCGTCAACTCCAATAGGTCTTGAACCATGACTGGTAGTTCGGGGATGAAGGTACAAATCCAACCTAAAAGAGATTGAACCTGCCCTAATACACTACCAGAATTCGGTTAAATTGCGACCGTTTTTCTACGACCGTCAAGAAAGCGGTCGCAATATATGATTTTTGCGACCGTTTTTTTTACGGTCGCAATATTACGACTGTTTTTGAAACGGTCGCAGATTCGAACTGATTTGCGACTGTTTTTATCCTTTTAAACGGTCGCAAGGATTTTTGAACAATTTAAAATAATTCTAAATTAAAATAACTTTTTTGCGACCGTCATAGACGGTCGTAATTATATGATATTTGCGACCGTTTTTTTTACGGTCGCAATTTTATGACTGTTTTCGAAACGGTCGCAGATTTGAACTGATTTGCGACCGTTTTTATCCTTTTAAACGGTCGCAAAGATGTTTGAACGATTAAAAATAGTTATAATTTAAAATAACTTTTTTGCGACCGTCATAGACGGTCGTAAAGGCTGTCGCAAAAAGGTTTTAAATTTTAATAAAATAATACAGTATAAAACGACCCTTATTCTCAAAACCCTATGTCGTTTCTCCTCACTTTACTCACTAGCTGCATGCCGCTCTCCCTCCTCTTTCTTTTCTCTCTCCTCTCTTCTCCTCGTTTCTTCTTTTCCTTTCTTATGATCCTCCATGTCCTTTTCTTTCCTTTCTCCTTCCTCTCCATTTTTGTTCTCCATTTTCACATCTCTAAATTCGTTCTCTATTTTTGTTCCAATTTTCGCATCTCCATATCATTTTGGAACGAGTCAAGTTTATTTCCTCTTCTCCGGCGGCGTCGGTGTGGTGGTTCAGAGTTCAGAAACTCCTCCCTAACGATCAATATTTCTCCATGTTCGGTGCTTAGCTGGTGTTGATATCTAGCTTATGGTTTTTGAGGTCAAATTCGACCATGAAAAATCTAGATCTAGACTTTTCATGGTCGAATTTGGCCTTATTAAACCAAATAAGAGGTGAAGTTCGAAGCCAATTTGGGGTTTGAGGTATGTTTTTTTTTTTTGTTAATTTTTGGTCTTGTTTATGGCTGATTTTCGTTTCGTTTTGGTTGATTTTGGTTAATTTTTGTTGTTTGTTTTTGGTCTATTTTTTTAGTTTGATTTGATGTCTGTGTTTCTGGGTTGATTTAATTTTTGTTGTTTTTTATTTGATTTTCGTGGTTCATTAATGTTGATTTTTTTGTTTTATTTTTGGATTTGATTTTCGTTAATTTTAGTGGGTTTAATTTTGTTTGATTTTTATGTTCGAATTGTTAATTTTGTTTATGGGTAGATTTTGTGGTGGTTGATTGGGGTTTACTCGGAGTGAAGGTGTATTCCAGGTGGTGTTTATGGGTCGGTAAAGGTAGGTAGTGATGGTGGGTGAAGGTGGTTTGGGCAGGCTAGCTGTGAAGTACAAGACGTGGGTGGTGTGTTTTTTCTTTTTTTTTTTTTTTGTTTTTTTAAAAATTTTAGCGACCGCTTATGACGGTCGCAAATTCCCATATTTGCGACCGCCAAAAAACGGTCGCAAATTTCCATATTTGCGACCGCCAACAAAGTCGGTCACAATTATAAATATTTGCGACCGTTTCCCACACAGTCGTTGAAAATAAGAAAAACGGTCGCAAAAAAATCAGCGACCGTCAGTCGGTCGTAATAATTTTTTTTTTCGACCAAATGAATAACAACCACCCGTTACGACCGTTGGCGATTGCAATTATTTTCAACGACCGTTCTTGCTATTTTTAGCGACCGTCAGAGGCGGTCGCAAATTGGCCGAATTTTAGTAGTGATAATAGGCCTCTACTTTATTCTGATCGTATTCATGTGCGCTTTCTGACTAACATGCAATCAATAGGTTAACCCTAAAACTGTTTATCTATGTTGGTTGAATATTAATGCACAATTAAAACTATTATTGGCGATCACTTGAATTAGAATCATATTAACCCTAACAAGATTATTAATTATCTTATTAAGTATAATTACAAGTATAAATTCCCTTTAAACATGCATAAAAGGCGTGAACAAGCAAAAATAATAAACAATATAACTTCAAGCAACATAATAATAATAATAAAAAATAATCATAAATAATCATGATCATGTTAAAAATAAAGCATAATAATAGCAAGATCCTAGGTATGATACTAACAAGATTAATAACAAACTCTAGCATGTCACTAAACATATAAAAATCAAAGCTTTAACCCTAATATGATACTAACAAAAATATTAGGAAGAGAATAGGAAGCATCATATCAAACATAATTGTCATATTTGATATTAGAAATTATAGTTATTACCATAAAATGATACTAGGAAGATCAAAACGCCCTAACATGACGCTAGGAATCATAATAACAATCCTAGCCATGATTTCTAAGAACCATAAAATCAATAAATCAATTAAAGCACTTACTTGGATGCCTCGTATCTCTTTCTAATAACAAAATAAACGCGTTAGTAACTTCAAGGAAAAAAATAAAACAAACAATCAAATTAAATAATTGAAAGAGAGATTTAGGACCAAAACCTCAGAAATCAAAACCTTTCACGTCTAGGGCGAAGGCAAATTCGAACTTGGCTAGGTGTGTCTAGTGCTAATGTATGAGGAATTGTGTTTGTAAAAAGCTAATCTTAGAAAGAGAGAGAGAATCAATAATTTCTTGATGAGAGTTGGTGATTGAAAAGGGGGAGATATGTCCTCTATTTATAGAGAAAAAAGAAGGTCGAAGAATAAGAAAAGAATCCGAATTCGAATCGAAATAGAACTCGATGGACAACAGTTTTTGCGGATTTTGTTTTTATCATAGCTTTTGATCCAGAATTCCAAATAAGGGATATAATATGTCGTTGGAAAGATCTTGAATTATAATTTTCAACACTATTAGATTTAGATTAAAATATTTTGTAGGTAAAAAGATATGGCCGAAATAGTGGGACGGTGTCAGTTTTGGATAGAGTTTCATATCTCATTCGTATCTTTTTCGTTATAGCTCAGAATTAATATTATAATATATCATTGGAAAGATAATTTCAAGATCTATCCAACCATATAAAGTTTGGATAAAGATTATGCGGCACGAAAATAAAATCTGACTGTCTTTGAACATCTTTAAATTCGAATAGAATTAGGATTTAAGAAAAAGGAAAGTTTAAAAAAGGAAAGTTTTTATTTAACTCAAATTCTTTAATCTTATCTTTTCAAAATAGATAATTAAGATCTTTTAGAAAATTATGAAAGCTTCTAATTAATCCTAATTAGTTTAGGAATAGGATTAAACCTTTGGACCCTCCACATGATCATTGGGTCGTAGGTAAAATCCGGTTTGGCCTTGTTTAGTATTTTGGCCATAACTTCCTCATTATTCATCGAAATTGGGCTTATAATATATCGTTGGAAAAGTCTTTTCAAGCCCCATCCAACTACACTATTATTGGACCCATATAATGGACCTAACTAAATAGGAATGCGCGTTTTTCAAAAATAGGGTAAAAAAGGGAATATTTTCAAAAACAGAAAGAAGAGATATTTTAATAAAAACATCCTCATCACTAGACTTTTCACACTTTCACTTTTTTCGATAATCAAATTATATGAAAGGTATTCATCACTGGTTTTGGTTTTGGGGAGATACATTTGGGTGTCTGCAGGTGGCTTGTTAGATCCTCACAGTCAACTTCCTTCAATTTTTCTGAAAAAACGTGTGTGTTCTACATGCGTCTTAGCCCCGGGGGATTTAAGCTCTATCAACCCAAAAATGCTCCTGGCAAAAAGGTTTCATCCGAGTTATTAAATCCAACCAAACCATGGAGTTGAGTTCGATTTCATCACGAACTCGCGGAGCCGCCCGTTGGCATTAGACCTGGCAATCCTGACCCAGACCCGATGACCCGACCCGAATGACCCGACCCATGACCCGAAACCAGTGACCCGAAATTGACCCAAAACCCAAATTAACCCGACCCGACGTATACCTGACCCGAAGTGGAACTGACCCGACCTTGACCCGAAACCAGAAATGACCCTACCCGAAACGACCCGACCTGAGATGACCCGACCCTAAGTTGACCCGAGACCCAAAACGACCCGACCCGAAGTTGACCTCATACCTTAAGTTGACCTGACCCGAAATTGACACGACCTTTAACTTCTTTTAGTAAATAATTATATAAGTCATAAAAAGTTTATATTAGGAAATTATACATTAAAATAGACCCAACAAGATCTTACATGACTACATTGACTTTCATATAATAGCTAAAAAAGATGGTCAAAGTGAGATGCGTGAATAGTGCAAAATGTCAAATCGTTAAGAGTAATTTGGGACGAAGGGGGTATAAAAATAATTCAAAAAAATTATTACAACAATGACAATGATAATAAGAGTACGTATTAAAACCAAGATCAATAAGAGAGTGAGGTATAACTCTATTAGTTAGAGCATCCCTTTTAGTTTCAGGAGATCCTGAAAGTGATTCTCAGTCTAAAATTCTAAACACACACAAAGAAAAAAAAAAAAAAGGTTAATAAAAGTCAAACAATTACTATAATCCATGAAAAAAATAGCCTTAATAAATATAGTGAGTTTTTCGTCAAAAATTAATAAATAAATATATATACAGATTTGAATTTAACCCAATGAATCACCCGAATATGACTCTACTAGAAGTTGACCCGATCCGAAGTTGACCCGAAAATTGGACCCGAAAATTGACCTGACCCGAACTGACCCGACCCGAAAATTAACCCGACCCAAACTGACCCGACCCAAACTTGACCCGACCCGAAGTGTTTACCCAATACTTGACCCGATTATCGGCCAACCCGAAATCAACCCGAAACCCGAAATGACCTGACCCAACCCGAACTTGATCCGATAGTCTTTTTACCCGAACTTAACCCGACCTGAAATGACCCGACCCATACCCAACCCGAATGACCCATTTGCCAGGTCTAGTTGGCATACACCCTCAAGGGAGGCGTCCAAACTCTTAACCATTGTACCCTATTGACACCAAATAAACCTAACCATAGTCGAACATAGAACTTGACCTTAGGTTGCGAACTATTCTTTACATCATTGTGCCTGCGTGTTTTATGTTTGGTCGTTTTGATCCTAACCCTAACGATCTTTCTTTGTCTATGGTGGGTTATTTTATGAATAACGATTTCCAATGGACCGTACTCACTTAGTAATTAGTGCAAACTAAAAAAAAAAAGAATAAAAAAAAGTATTGTGCCGCATCAGCGTCCACCGTGCCACGGGAAAGTCTATCGTGTCACGGCAGTTTCGATCGTGGCACGGTGGATTTCCAACAAAAAAAAAACTGGAAATGATCACCGCGTCACGGCAGCTTGTATCGTGACACGGTACAGTTTGCCGTGTCACGGTGATTAGGAAATAAGTCCAGTCTACTTTTTTTAGTCTTCCGTGTTAATTTGGTCCTCGCGTCAGTCATTTTTGTTACTGTTCACATGTCTAACCATAAGATCATACCACGAGTCTTATAACATCACTTAATCACTCACGAGTCAAGTATAGTCCACACACTTTCTTTATTGACTCGAGTCATACACCATGTCGTTTATGATCGTATATTAGGTTCATGCACCCCTATTTTCGTCATAATAAAAGATGAGTGGATTAGAGTTATTCTCACCTATTTTCAAATGACTTTTTTTTTCCTATCTTGGGCAATGTGTCAAACAATTAAGTACGGTTGTTTTATTTCACAGCACTTTGTCAAGGAGCAGGGGTAGATTGTTACGGTTCGAGTCATTACTACATCAACCTCTTAGACCTAAGAGGCGTTTAAAGAAAACTTGTCATCTCCACGTCACTCATCACCTTCAAACTACTTTCACTTTGTCCCAATGGCCACTAAGGAAGATATTGAGAACATTAACAAGTCCATTGAGACAATGTCTAACATGTTACAAGCACTCACTATGAGAGTCAACACAATAGAGCAAAACAATGTTACCGCGTCTGCAATGACAAGATCAAAGAGCAAATGAGCAAGATTTCTGAGGATTTCACCTATGTGGAACGGCCTCCCACTCCTTTAGATGTGAAGGACAGACTCCCTGAAAAGTTCTCCACTGCTGATATTCCAAAGTTCAAGCCTACTGACAATCCAATAATCCATTTAAAGGTGTTCTCTGCAACCATGGCTCTTAAGGGATTGGACGTAACACTCTTCCCTATGGTGTTCCCTCTCTCCTTAGAACATGCTTGACAACAATGGTTTTATTCCCTAGATGCCAAGCGTAGTGCGACTTGGCCAGATGTCACCGACAGTTTCATGAACCCTTACAAGTGTAACATTCAAAGTAAAACTTCTGAACGTGAACTATCCATTCTCAAACAGAAAGAGAATGAAGGCTTCATTGCTTATCTGAACAGGTGGAGGGAAACAGCTGCACTCTTCATCTAAAATTTGACTCACAAGTACAAGCAACATCTCAAATTTCTTCCTTTGAACACTTTTGAAGCTGTATATGACATTGGCATCAATATCGAGGATGATCTAATAAAGACTGTCGGTAGTAATAATAATAACACTTGGAAAAACAAGAAGAACGACCATCCTTCTTCTTCGTCTTCTAAGCACGAATATACTACCAACAATATAAGCCAAGTTGATCTCAATGAAGTGTTAGCTCTTGATACTCCATTGTCCAAGAAGAAAAGAACTTAGACTTCTTTAGGAATGACTTATGATGCGGCCTTTGATCGCCTTTACGGTCAAGGCTTGATCACACCTATTGGGCCATTTCCAGAGCCAAATGGAATCCCAATGCCCATTGCAAGTACCATCAAGGAAGGGGCCACACTACAGAGCAATGTTGGAATTTGAAGGACGTCATTAAAGACTTGGTGGATGCAAACAAACTTCCTGTCCCTTCAGGCGGAAAGAAGTAATGAACACAAGGCATACAACAAATCCTTTGTGCAAGATTTCATGATTTTTTTTATCATTCATCTCCATTCCCCCATTCATATCTAGCATAGGTTTTCCATTTCAAATTTTTATATGTTTCAAGTGTTTCGTTCACATTTATTCCATTAAAAAAATGAGCAATTTCCTTTACATCTTAATCATAGCATTTTTCATTCACTCATCCTTAAAAAAAATAATAATTAAAAAAAAAAAAAAATCAATAACAGAACTAAACACAAGGTACACCAATGATTTGAGGCACCTTTGCAACCCTTTCATTCCCTGTTACTCGTTCAATCACATTCCATTTCTTCATCAACCACGCACTTTGAGCCTCGTCTAACGTTTGGCCTTCATTTCTTCAACCCACATTTGCTTAGCCCTAAGATTGGAAGATGTGTAGTTGTATAACGTTCCAAAAGCAAGTAAAAAAAAATAAAAAAAAAGGCAGCAAAGCAACAATAAAACAATGTCTAAGGGCAAGTGTTCCAATGTCTTTGATATAAACACGTCTTGAATTGCGTCTCTCATCGAGTGCTTGGAACCGTGCCTGAGAAACATGAATGCTAAGTGAGTGATGGACCGCATGATCTGAGATTGCCCACATTGATCCAAAAGAATGAAAAAAAAGCAAAAAAAAGAAGAAAAAATGAAAATAAACTTGCAAAATTCAAAACAGAAAAAATGAAAAATAAAACTTGCAAAGTCTAATACATAATTGCATATCTTGTGGGCTTCTCTCGGGTCTGGAGCCTTTTACCCCTTTTTTCCTTAAACCTTCAGCTTAACCACCTTACAACCCTTGAAAGACCTCTTTGAGGTGTACACACACTTGTGCAAAGTTCGGTTAGAGCTACGTTCGGCCTGATTCCTAACGGATACGTAGGCAACCTCACATTTAGGTGCGGCCACATTCATATTCATATCCATACATGATTGAGTCAAAGAATATCCAATGCTTACCCTTACCCATCTAGAGCTAGACTTGGGAGCTTGAACCCACATTATTTAGCCTACCCAACCTAAAGAGTCATCATCTTTGACTCTTCTCATATATAATTCCATCACCATAACCCATGCAGCCAGCCTTAGTATCACATTCACACACTTCACTCACACATCCATATCCATATCATCCTTTCCTTTAGGAACCCTTTATCATGAAATCTTGTTTCCCTACCGCGCATGCTTCATCATCTTTCAGGATAACATTCTTTAGAAGAAACGTTGTATACTTGCTTAGCTTCTTGACCTGAGAAATATTCATTGTTTCATGCATCGCATAATGTGCTGAGCAACATTTATATATAAATGATTTGTAATCATCCAAAGCATATAGTTCTTAGCTCCTTGACCTAAGCAACGTTCATAATCACTTCATCTATATACGTGCTTAGCTTCCAAACCTAAGTGACGTTCAAGATCGCTTCTTTACACCATATATGATGCTTAGCTCCATTACCTAAGTTCATTCATCTATCGTGTCACATGATGTAATTGTCCTTAGCCTCCTAGCCTAAGAACATTCATCATGCATACATTATTTTCAAGACAAGCATTTCATTCCATACGATTCATTTCGTCTTGCTTAACAAAGAAGTTCAAAACTTCTTCCCCTTTTTCATTATTTTCTTTTGGGGAAGTTCAAAAACATTTTCATATTTTTTATCGAGGGAAGTTTAAAAATAAAACTTTTTTTTTCACGTCTTTCTTTTCGGGAGAAAGTCAGTACCCTCCATTCATTTCATGACAAAAATGACGGAAAATTTTTGCTTTTGCATTTTTAATTGCTTGTGTCAGTCCATCACTCACTCAAGATACACACAATCACAAGCCATACACATGTCATGTCATGTCAAGTCAAACTTGGTCAAGTCAACCACATTATATACGAGTCCCTTGGCAAATTTTATTTTGCTGGTCTCATCTACATCCCATGTCCGGGGACAAGCGGACCATTTACAGCCCACGTCCGGGGATAAGCAGACCATTTACAGCCCATGTTTTGGGGCAAGCGGACCATTTACAGCTCATGTCCGGGGACAAGCGGACCATCTACAGCCCACGTCCGGGGACAAGCGGACCATCTACAACCCACGTACGGGGACAAGCGGACCATCTACAGCCCACGTCCGGGGATAAGCAGACCATCTACAGCCCACGTTCGGGGACAAGCAAACCATCTACAGCCCACGTTCTGGGACAAACGGACCATTTACAGCCCACGTTCGGGGACAAGCGAACTATTTACAGCCCACGTCCGAGGACAATCGGACCATCTACAACCCACGTTCGGGGACAATCGAACCACCATCATTTCATGACGCAAGGTTCTCGATACACAGAGACTTGCAATCTAATCATTTGTCGACTTTCCTCAAGCATGGAAAGTATTATCGGTGAATTTCTTCAAGCATAGAAAAACACCAAATTCATATGTCGACTTTCCTCAAGCATGGAAAGTATCATCCGGTAGATTTCTTCAAGCATAAAAAGTTACCAAACTCGTTAGTCGGCTTTCCTCAGGCATGGAAAGCATTTTAACAAATGTCATTCGGTGGATTCCTTCAACCATAGGAAGCTACTAAACTCATTTGTCACCGATACACTGGTGTTAGATAAGCATTCTATTTCTTTACTCTTTTATCTATGGAACTAACATTTTTCTACAGGTATCGGCGTATACAGAGTGATTTAGGATCGCAATACGTCTTAAATCATTCTCCGTCCCTATCGACTACTTTGACTATCGTTTTCCAAACTGACGCGTCTACAAACTCAGTCAAAGTGGGGGCTTCTGTAGACACCTAAAAATGTCTCCCCAAAACCAAACCCGATGATGAACACCTTTCACCGCCATTATTGGTCGGGTTGAGTATTTAATCTCTAGAGTGCTTAAATTCATGTTCTATCCAATATATTTCATGACCCAATCCAATTTCTAGCTCATTTCCCTAAACCATAACCTATTTTCCCCTTTTCGTGTCCACATCGCAAAACCGAGAGAAACTGATTTTATGGCTATAATATTTTGATCCAATTATTATTTTTTTGAATAGGCCTTTAAATAATCTTTCCAACCATATATCATAAGCCCAATTCCGAGCTATAACGAAAAAGATATGAGAAAAACACTAAACTCGGCCTAAAACCGACACCCTTCCACTTAAACATCCATATATTAAAATTTACAAATTATTTTGACCTAATTCTAATTGGGGTAAAAATTAGACTTGATAAGGTTTCCAATGATATATTATACGCCTTATTTAGAGTTACGGATCAAAAGTTATGATTATTTTAAAAACGAGTAAAAAACTAAACTTACAGCGCAGCAGCTAAAACGCAGCGACGCGGCAAATGCAGACGTGTCATGGGGCTTATTCCCGTGACACGGTGCCCTTTTTGTGTAATTTTGCACATTTAATCCACCGTTTCACGGTATTTTGCACCGTTTCACGGTATTTTGCACCGTGTCACGGTGCCCATTCCGTGACACGGGGATATTCCGTGTAATTTCCGCGTACTTTTTACACTGTGACACAGCATACTACACTGTGCCACGGTGGAAAATTCCGTGTCACGACATGTCTTCCCGTGTCACGGTGCACATCCCGTGACACGGGATTGCTCCGTGTTTTCTCCGCGTAATCCCTAAACGCGTTTTCACTTTCCGCAACCTAATTATTTCCCGCGTCACTCAGTTTTTCCCCGTGTCACGGGATTTTTCCCCCGTCTGACGGTGCCTGGCACCGTGTCACGGTGCTCTTTGCCGTGACACGATGTTATTTTTTAGGGTTTTTATCGTTTTAGGGTTCCGTGTGTTCCATCTGCTCATTTTCACTATAAATAGGACCCCCCTTTCTTTAGTTCAGGGCAACAATAATCATTCTTTCTCACCTTACATTAAAAATCATTCTCTTCTCCCTTTTTAACCTAATTTCTAGCCTCCTTATTCTTCCATAATAATTCCCCTAAGCGCTCCAAGGTGTCCATACTTAACCCGAGGTTCCGCCCTTAAACCAAGGCGTGAAAAGGTACAAATAACTGAGGGTTTGGACCAAAACAACTCCACTTTTTATTTAATTTATTTTCATTTTCATTTACTTTATATTTTTTATTGAAGTTACTAACAATTTATTCATGATGTAGCGATTTAAAGGAACGCGCGGAATGTGAGTAATTAATAAATTTAATTATTCTTATTTTACTTTTATATTGCTTGTATCATGATTAGGTTATTTTTTATTTGAATTGACTAACGCTGTTATTGTTCAATTGCTTCCAATATTAATGTTTATTCTATTATTTTTTATGATCACCATTTTGCATGTTTAAAGGGAATATGTAATTGAAAATCACACCTAATAAGATAATTTGGACAACCGGTTTAGGTTCCTTTTTAATCTTGTTGTTAATCAAGTGATCACAAATTTTAGAATTATATGTTGCATTAATATTCGACCAATTTAGCTTAATAATAGTTTGGATAAAATTGAATCTTTGTTTGTATGCCTTTGAGATCGCATGATTCACTTTTCACTATAAGAATCGAGTAGAGGTCAATACGGGCGAATGTGACTCAATGATTCACTTCGTACCATCATCCCCGATCCTCCTTTCGTGGTTCCGAACCATATGGAGTTAGTAATCTCATGGATTATGAATGGGGTGTAACCTTCACGGGTCAATCGTTGTTGCCTATCGTTGTCCCTTTATCGTGGTTGCCTTTTATGATCCGTGAACGGTTTACAAGTTCCTTAAAAGCTTGTTGGCGGCTCCCTACTTTCCTTGTCCCTAATCATATACGTCAATTCCCACTTCCTAAGAGTGCCAAGCATATTCACAACATGCTTTTACATAGGCGCACTTCAAACGACGCCTACACTACCCAATCCATTCCATCTCCATATATAACACCTTTTCCTCCAATTTTTTTTAATTACATTTCAAAATTAAACAAATAATTAAAGAAGTTATCACCTTCATAATTTAATTGCATGGTTGGGTTGCCGCTGAATAATTCCAAGACTTAATTGGATAATTGTTGATGCTTCAAGTCTTAAGATCTAACTATGGTTACGGTTGCTAATAGTGGTTGTGTTTCTTTTTCGGTGGCTGGACAATGTGGACATGTATGGATGGAATGGTGTTCACAATGGCAGGGCATAACGAAATGTTATTTCCGACGTTCCTGTGGCAGGGCATGGATAGAATGGTGGTTTGGGTTGCTGAAGTTGGCTAGAATGGTGGGTTTGGTGGTTGTGGGTGGCTAAAAAAGTGGTTTTGAGGGCAAGGAAAGAAGTCGTGAGACTGTAGATATGGGCAGTGATTAGAGAAGAAAAAATTGGGTTTATTATTATTATTATTGTTGTTATTATTATTATTATTATTATTATTATTATTATTATTATTATTATTATTATTATTATTATTATTATTATAATTATTATATTAAATTTCTATTATTAATATTAAAATATAATTAAGGTATTTTATCACTGGTACCCTTAAAGATTTGACTTTTATCAATGGTGCACATCGTTAAGGTTATTAAAACGTTAATTAGACATTAAGTTGGGGGTTTTGGCTAGTTTAATGGGTTGGGAAGGTGAAAATACTTAAAATGCCCTTACCCTAAAAACTCCCTCCAAATTATTTCTGTTTTTTTCCCTCCTTTTTTTCGATTTTCCGCTCTTTCTTCTCTCTCCTATTTAATCAAAGTTGCTGATGTACAATTCCCCTCTTCTCTTCTCTTCTTTCTCTTCCTTCCTCTTTTAAATTCATACACATCAATGGGTTCTTATGGTAGGGGTGCATCTTCAAGCAACATTAGTTGTGAAGGGGCATAGTTTAGAGGCATGAACTGCAATTTCCAACCACCAAGATATGCAGACATTAGGTTTTCGGACTCAATATCGAATCCTAGAAGGCCGTATTATAAGCGTAGGGTCTGTGAGTTCTTTATATGGGTAAGGTAAGACCAAATTTTAAGGGACAATGGAGGGAGGCAAGGAGATGCAGCATGTTTACATGCATTAAGGGCTGAATTTGCAGAGTTTATGCATAAGATTGACGATTTTGCTGATTTTATGTACATGGTGGTGAAATTAACAGTGGTGATGTATTTGGTGTTGCTTTTAGTTACTTTGAAATAGATGAACTTAGTTTTTGTCATGAAATTGTTAAACTCTAATTTACTTAGTGTTTTATTTCGGAATAAAGACATGAGTTTGTATGTTTATTTGTGTATATTATATCAAATTATTTGCAAAGTTAATGGAGCAAATTGCAAGAATGAAACAAGTACATGACAAATGCTTAATTTGCAAAAAAAAAAAAAAAAAAAAAAAAAAAAAAAAAACACTTAATCAAAATTAATTGATGCCAAATAAGAAAGGTCAAACATTTGAATAAAACTTGTTCCAAAAAAACAACTTAATCATAGTTTTAAGTTGATGCCAAATAAGTAAGTTCAACAACAATGCAATTAGACTTGTTCCAAAATGATACATCTAAAACACTTGTTCCCATCCAAAAAGTAATTAAGTTTGTCACTACTTCAATAACTAGCAGAACATGACAGCCTATATAGGTAGCATGCTTCAGGATTGTGATTGAGACAAGTCTTGAGATTGGCTGGACATTTGAGATGATGAAATCTTTGTTGCAGCTCTAGCAGCTCTGGTCTGAGCAGCAGCTTCCTTGGCAGCCTTTGATTAATCCTTCACCCTTGGATTTTTAACGACCAATGCCTCACTTGCTTTTAACCCCTTCCCAGTTAAACCCCCTTTGCAAGTCAATTTGTTATGGCTAAAATTTCCACAACTGCTACATCTCACAGTTTTTGCCCTTTTCCCTGGTTGTTTGACGAGAGGAAAAGACTAGGTCGTTGACTAATCCTCCCTCGGTCATACTAAATTTATAAACACTTAACAAACCTAAATACAAGTATAGAGACAAGTCAAGGGTCGAACCCAAAGGAACGGTAATGTTCAAGCGTTTTCAATTATGCGCCTAAGCTAGGTCGAAGACAAAGATAAAGAGAGAACACTACCAACTAACAAAACAAACAACCAAGGAAATAAAACACTAGGAACGGGAATCCACAAGTAATCATGACAATTGAAGCAACTCAGGAACAACATGCAAATCAATGCATGGCTGCGAAGACTAATGGTAAGAGCAATCAAAAGAGCTTGACAAGCTATCTCCTACAGGTCTAACTAGCACCAACTACGAGAGACACTAACTAGATAGGAACACCACAAATCAAACTCAATCGACAATTGCAATTCCTAAATCAATGGTCCGTATCATTAGCAATTATAATGCAATCTAGCATAATTCTCGAGGCCTATCGAATTACACACATGCAAAATTTCCATCAATCACTTTAATCTCAACAATCAATTAACACAATTCCCAAATTAAGCACAATCAATCAATAATACAAGTTTCACCTAATCCCTACGCAAGAAACTACTCTAACATTATCATCTAATCAACAAACAACTAAGGAAATCAAGAATCAACAAACTATTAAGAACAACTACAATAATGAAGCATGAAACATCAAAATCAATCCAAACAAACAAGAATATTAAACAAAGCAATAAAATGAGATAGATTTAGAAATGCTCATTGATAATAGATAAGATCTTCAACACAATTGTCACCATTGAATCTTCAATCTCTCAATCACCATTGAAATTCCTCACTTTCTCTCTCTAAAATCTACTCCTAAACTAACCCTAAAACTAGAGAGAGAAGCTCTCAAATAAGCTAAAAATATGATCTAATTTCTATCTCTAATTGCTTAAAAAACTAGAGGGAATTGGGACTTATCCTCATGTTTCTCATACTCTCTTGGACTGGACTGATAAGCCATACATGTGCTTGTTACTTTGCTAATATCTCTGACAAGCATATCAATTTTAGGGCACAACTCATCATCATTCAAGTCTTGTGGTCTCTGATGCGTTGATGCAGTTCTGACCATGCATACTCTTATAATACCTGTTTTAATTGAATATATCTAATAGTTAGCTGTCAATTACGTATGGTAAGTGCAATGTGCATACAATGTTTGATTCATTTATCTTCAAGCAATGTTAAAACTGGCCAGTATTTGTCAACACCTAGTATTGAGTTAAAACTCTCAACAAAATTTGAGGTGTTTGAGTCATTAAAGACATTGGATCAACTTAAGTTTGCTCCATTTTGACTTTTCACCTAAGTCAGCAAACCACTTCATTAATTACATCTGCTCCCCCTTCCTTTTACAAACTTTCCATAGCCTTTCTAAAGCTGTACACATTAGTAGCATTGCATGCCCTCCAGAACAGAATATACATCAATGGACCTGAGAATGATTTATTGCAATTCCTACTTAAGTGCCTGCAGAAATATCTTCTTTGTGCTTCAAGCCACACATTATTCAGAGCAACATGCACTCCCTGTCATCATATCAGCAAACAAAAATTTGTCTTAATTAATAAAAAGGGAGAGTAAAGTATAAGCAAACATAAGCGTTAAAGTGATACCTTCTGTTTATCAGATATTATGGCCCACTCTTTCCTGTTTGATTGCTTCACAATGTTTTACATATGCCAGAAAAAGTAGGACTAGTTGTCTTTGTCTTCTGAACTAACTATGGCATAAGTTAATGGGAAGATTTCATTGTTTCCGTCCACTGCACCTGCAAACAACAAGATACCCCAATAATTCCCTTTCAAATGGGCCCCGTCAACCCCAATCAAAGGTCTACACCCTGTGAGGAATCCCTTTCACTGCCCAGCAAAGCTGATTAACATGCTAGTGAACAAGTTCACCCTAGGTATTGTAGAAACCCACTTGTGTCTCCCCAAAATCAAATCCAGTCATGAATACCTTTCACGTCGAATCATAATCGAATGAAGTGAAAGTGTGAAAAGTCTAATGTTGTGGTTAGTTTTTATTAAAAATCTTTCTTTCTGTTTTCAAAAACCTGCTCTATTTGATGAAAATATCCAAACTATTTCAGTTTGATACTTGAAAAGGGTCCAAGAATAATGTAGTTGGATTATGCTCGAAAAGAGCTTTCCAACGATATATTATAATCCCAATTCCGATGAATAATGAGGAAGTTATGGCCAAAATACTAAACTGGGCCTGGTTTGGTTCTTATATACTGCCCAATGATCATGTGGAGGGTCCAAAGGTTTAATCCTATTACTTAACTAATTATGATTTATTAGAAGCTTCTATAAATTTCAAAAAGATATTAATTATAATTTTTGAAAAGATAAAATCAAAGAGTTTGAAATGAATAAAACTTTCCTTTTTTAAAATCCTAATTTTATTCGAATTTAAAGATGTTCAAAGACAGTCAGATATTATTTTTGTGCCTCATAATCTTAATCCAAATCTTATAAGGTTGGATAGATCTTTAAATTAACTTTCCAATGATATATTATAATATTAATTTCGAGCTATAACAAAAAAGATATGAATGGAATACGAAACTCTATCCAAAACTGACATCCTTCCACTATTTCGACCATATATTTTTATCTACAAATGATTTTAATTGTTTTTGAAAGTAGATTTCAAGAGCTTTCCAACGACATATTATATGACTTATTTAAACTTCTGGATCAAAAGATATGATAAAAACAAAATCCGTAAAAACTGTCTTTTGCACCGCCGGACGACAGATTCGTCGACTGGCGACGGGCTCTGTCGTTGGCGACAGGAGGGTGTTTTATTCCTTATCAAACTCTGACTCTTTTTATCAATTCCAGACTATTTTCTTATAAATAGGGTTCCTGGACCTCCGTTTTTAATCATCAACAATAACCATACTTCTTCTCTCTCTCTAAGCTAAAGCTTATTCTCTCTCTCCCGCTTTCTAGCCTAGCCTTTTACAAACACAATTCCTCACACATTAGCACTAGACACACCTAGCCAAGTTCGTAGTTTCCTTTGCCCTAGACGTGAAAGGTTTGATATTTCTGAGGGTTTGGTCCCAAATCCCTATTTCAATTATTTAATTTAATTGTTTGATTTTTATATTTTCCTTGAAGTTACTAACGTATGTATTTTGTTATTAGAAAGAGATACGAGGCATCGAAGTAAGTACTTTAATTTTTTAATTGATATTATGATATAGAAATCATGTTTAGATTGTTATTTTTATTCCTAGTATCATGCTTAAGATGTTTTATTGTTTCCTAGTATTAGTTTAGGGTAATGATTAAGTTTCTTACATAAAGTGGCAAAATTGTTACTATAGACAATAAGTAACACTTTATTGGGTGATACTTTCGCCCATGTTCCCTAAAGTTTTAAGTAACACTTTGGGTAACGTATGATAACACTTTAAAAAGTGTTACTATAAACCGTCTTATGCAACACTTTTTACATTTTTAGTATCATTTTCAGAGTGGTGCTTTTTATTTCTTATGTAACACTTATTTATCTTTAGTAACATTTTTCAATCTTAGAGTAAGCACTTTATCTACAATTATGTATCACTTTTTCGAACAAATGTATCACTTTATTGATTATTTGGTAACATTTTTCAACCAGTTTTTGACATATAGTAGCACTTTATTTGACATTATGTATCATCATCATCATCATCATCATCATCATCATTATTATTATTATTATATAGGATATATAGCTCTCGCTGAACTATCATCCCAGCCCAAGGGTGCGCACTCACTGCCGAGAAAGCAATTAAGGAGGGCTCATTAGCCCGGTGGAGTAAGCGCGCAAGGCTGACCAGGCTGAACTCTCCATGAAGGAGATGGTACGCCTATAAATAGAGCGTAAAGTACAACGGAAAGGAGGTTAGACACTGAAGTTATTATACTTTCTATATTTCTCTAAGTACACTTTCTCTCTCTAAACACTCTCTAACTTAAGCTTCGAAGGGGGGTTCCTCGAGCTACCTTCGAGGGCAGTTTACGTGTGCTGCCTTGTGTAGGTTGTTGACGAGACCCAGCTAACCCAGAGAAACCCTTGGATCCATACCTGGAACAATTGGCGCTAGAAGGAGGGGTAGGATCATCTAACATGAGGTTCACCAACTGAGCTAGGGACTAGTTAACTAACCACCATGTTCGGAGAAGAAACTGTACCAACACCCATATCCAAAGCCAATGAGACCAACCAAACACCACAAAAAACACCCTCAGTAACCCTCGATCCAAGAGGATCCACCAGAAATCCCAAATCGACCATCTCACAGAAATCTAACCCCATCAGACCGACGTCAGTTGCAGCTAAAGCGGCGTCGAAACCAGTCAATCCGACAGGATCCAGTTCCATTTTCAAATACGGAATGTCGTTAACAGGCGCGAACAATGAGCTCATTGTTTCAGCACCTGTAACCCAGAAACCCCAGCCCGTAAACATGCCAGTTATCCTACAGAACCTCTCTAAGTGTAGTAAGGAGCAGCTGGCAGCAATGACGGCGGTCCTTACCAATATGGGTAAGGGGGCGAGCCCGTCACCGACAACGGCAACTGCGGAGCCCGCACTAATGAAGCTGGCGCCCTCAGCCCTCACCCCCGAGCAGAATGAGCTCGTTCAGCTGAGGAAGAAGGTATTAGAGTTGGAATCTCGTAATCTGAACTGAGAATGGAGCGTGGAGGAAGTAACCCCGGCTCAGATCAGCTCGGAGAAGCGGGTCCCCCGCAGCAGGTCGCCAGCCTCAAAGCGAGGACCCAGCTCGGAGAGGGACAAGCGAACGCGAATCCAAGTTGTTCCAGATGATTCCCAATAGAACCAATGGAGAAGGTAAAGATGCCGAGTTTCAGATACAACGGAACCACAACACCTAAGATCTACGTATCAGCTTTTGAGAGCCACATGGTACTCAATTTGGTGTAAAGCATTCCCGCCAACCCTAGAGGGGCTGGCAGCGAAGTGGTGTGGAGCCATTCCCAAATGTTCCGTGTACTCGTATAACCAACTGAAAAGAATGCTCATGGATCATTTTACAACCCTGGTTGATCGAACTAAGATGACAACTGAGCTGATGTTGTTAGTTAAGGGAAAGAACGAGCCCCTGAGGGAGTTCATCACCAGATTCAACAAGGAGGCAACAACCATTCCAAATATGAGTCAAGAGGTAGCGCTGCTAGCAATGCAGAGCGGCTTGCTACCAAGCTCGCCCTTCAGAGCATACATGGGGCGTAAGAGCCTCAAAACGCTCGCTGAAGCGCTGGGTAAAGCGCACGAGTTAATCAAGGCAGACAAAACAGACATAGCCATGCTGAGTAGGAAAGCACCGGGTGACTCGGCTAAGCGAGCAGAGGTTACCCAAGCAGAGAACACACCCAGGGTTGACCAGCCAAGCAGGGTAGAGCAAAGCCGCAGAGAAGCGGACAGGGCAATGGTGGTGTGAAGGTCAGATCTGAAGAGAGGGCCAAGACCTGGAAGGTTCGACCAATATACCCCGCTAACCCACTCAAGATCTCATATCTTCAGCGTGAACAAAGCTGATGATAAGTAGCAGAGACCGCCAAGGATGGTTAATAGAAACCGTGATACCAGCAAGTGGTGTGACTTTCACAGAGATTATGGCCATACCGCCGATGAATACACACAGTTGAAGGATAACATAGAGGATTAGTCAGCAGAGGGTACCTAAATCAATTTAAGCAACGCGATGATCCTCCCAGAAGGAGTGACGAGGATAGAGCAGGTCGCGCTAACCGCAGAAGGGGTCATAGGGGTCCCGCTGGGGACAGAGACAGAGATGGTAAGATAGAGGGCAGGGTGTAAGTGATCAGTGGAGGTCCAGTGCATGGAAGAGAAGTGAACAAAGCACAGGCCGATCTGCGGGCGATGATACACTAGATAAACTACAATGAGAAGCGTAGAAGGCCACCTCTTCCCCCGCAGCCGCGAGCCACGTTTGACGAATATGACCAGGAAGGCATAATTTACCCTCATGATGATCCACTAGTAGTGACGATGAGAATTGCAAACTGGGAGGTGGACAGGATATTGATAGATAGAGGCAGCTCAACCAACATCATATACATTATCGCGTTCAATGAGCTGAAGTTGGATAAGTAGGATCTGAAAAAGGGTGAGTTACGAAGTTACTAGGTTTAATGGATAAGGATTGACTCCTGAAGGTATAATCGAGCTCCCAGTACGAGTAGGGGAGAGGTCATAAAGGCGTGATGTTCGAGCAATTCCTTGTCATAAACTCTCCTTCGCCCTATAATGTGATCATGGGCAGACCACTCATTCACAAGATAGGTGGAGTGGTATCCACCTACCACCTCGCCATGGCCTACACAACTAATGAAAGGCAGTCAGCAAAGCTCAGGGGAAGCCAGAAGACAGCTCAGCAATGTTATATAACTACTCTAAAGCAGCCTGCAAAGACCAGGCAACAACCAACCTCAAAACGAAGGCCCGCTGAGCAGGCTAAGAGGAAGTCAAGAAAAAGGAAGCGCGAAGAGTATCACAGGGAGAAGGACAAGTAGAAGTTAGCAATGGAAAAATTTGAGCCTGCAAAGGAAGAAATGGCCAGACCACTCCCTAGTGGGGAGCATGTCACATTTGAGATCACAGAGGGTGACCCCTCAAGAACGGTGACGATCGGGAAAGATATCGATCCTGGAGTAGGGGTACACCTCATAGAACTGTAGAGAAGGAACAAAGATCTTTTCGCATTCTCCGCAGATGAGATGCTAAGAATTGACCCTGCAGTCATGGTCCACCGGCTGAATGTGAAGGAGGATATAAAGCCAGTCAGGCAGAAGAAACGAAGCTTCTCCACGGAGAAAAACCAAGCAATCTAGGTGGAAGTGGAGAAACTCTTGGAGGCGGGATTCATCGAGCCTTGCGATTACCCAGAGTGGTTAGCCAACATTATCATGGTGAAAAAAGCAAATGGCCAGTGGAG
Source organism: Chenopodium album (assembly GCF_948465745.1). Lineage (NCBI taxonomy): Eukaryota > Viridiplantae > Streptophyta > Magnoliopsida > Caryophyllales > Amaranthaceae > Chenopodium > Chenopodium album. The sequence continues at coordinate 66,907,849 of NC_137835.1, forward strand.
AATGTGTGTTGATTTCACAGATCTCAACAAGGCATGCCCAAAAGACTGCTACCCGCTGTCGCGGATTGACCAGATGGTGGACTCAACAAGTAGGCACGCTTTGCTAAGCTTTATGGACGCCTTCTCAAGGTACCACCAGATCAGCCTGTATGAACCAAACCGGTAGAAAACCGCATTCATCACCGAAGGAAGAGTGTACAATTACATAGCTATGCCCCTCGGGCTGAAGAATGCTGGGGCAACCTTTCAGAAGACAATGGATAGAGTGTTCATACACCAGAAGGGTAGAAATGTTGAAGTATATGTTGACGACTTTATTGCCAAGAGTGTCTCGCAGGCAGGGCATATCATGGATCTGGAAGAAACATTCGCTACCACTACAAGAAAAAGACCGTTTTCCAACGGACTTTTTTCCTTGGAAACAACCTGTTTTCCGTCGGAAAGCGGGTTTCCGATGGAATTCCGTCGGCGTTGGTCCGACGGAAAAGGCATCGTAGGAAAAATGACATTTTCCGTCGTAAAGTAAATTTCCGACGGGGATTCCGTCGGAAACAGTTTCAACCGAAATAAAAAAAAAACGCCGCACCACCATCGGCACAGCGTTTAACCACCTCCAACCCCTAACTTACCCACCAACAGACCTATATCCCCACCAGTCCCCACCGCCAAACCACCCCACCGCAACAAAAAAACAAACATAAAAAAAAATCCCTACCCAAAACCTAGATCTACCCACCACCACCTCCCTCCCTTCAACACCAATTTAAACCCCACGTACCTAGATCTGCCGACCACGACACCGCAACCCTAAAAAAATCAAAAAAATCTGACCACACATCATCACCAACCCAACCCCCAAAATCGGAACTCCAACCACCACCACCACCACCATATATTTCAAATAAAAAATCCCAAAACAAAATTAACAAAATAAAATCAAAATTAAGAAAAAAATAGATAAATACCTTAATTTGACCAAACATAACCTCGAAATTGGGTTTATAAGCCAAATTCGACCATGAAAACACTAAATCTAAAGTTTTCATGGTCGAATTTGACCCAAAACGTTCGTTGTTGATGTCATTGTTGGTGCCGTTTTAGTTGATATCGATGTTGTTGGTGTTGTTGCGGCGGAACGGTGGTAGTAAGGTGGGTGAAAGAGATGAGAGAAGATGAACGAAAATTAATAAGGGGGACAGAAAGAGATCGAAAAGGAGACAGAAGGAGGTCGAAAGGGAAATAGAAGGAGAAAGAAAAAGAAGGAGAAGGGGGGCAGAAGGAGAAGGGGGACGGTGGTAGAAAGAGGAGAGGGAAGAGGAATGAGAAGGTGGAAGGAAAGAGGAGAGAGAAGAGGACCGAGAGAATGAAAGAAGAGATAGAAGGACAAGGGGGAAAGAGAGATTAGGGGCGGAAAAGTGAAGTGGGGGATTTAGGGTTTTTAGTTTTTAAGGAGGTTGTTTGTTTTGTTTTTTTAAAAATATATTGCGACGGAAATTTCCGTCGAAAATTTCCGACGGATTTGTGTTCCATCGGAAAATGTAATTTCCGACCGAATATTCAGGCAGACTCTTAAAGTGGGCCATCGAACTTTCTGAGTACAAGTTCGAGGTCAAACCGAGGGCAGCCATCAAGGCACAAGCCTTAGCAGATTTCATCGTGGAAGCCTCCTATGAGGAGAAAGAGGATAACATCGGGGTCTTGAAGGTAGAAGTAGATGGATCCTCAGCACAAACAGAGAGCGGAGCAGGAGTTATAATGACATCCCCAGATGGAAATGTATTTGAGTACACCATAAATTTCAAGTTCAAAGCATCGAACAATGAGGTAAAGTACGAGGCAGCGTTGGCAGGCCTGGGTAAAAGCATCGAACAATAAGGCAGAGTACGAGGTAGCGCTGGCAGGCCTGCGCATGAGCATCACGGCCGGAGCCCGCAAAGTCCACTTGCAGAATGATTCTCAGCTCGTCGCCAGCCAACTACAAGGAGCGTATGAGATTACAGAAGCCGCCATGCTGAAATATGTAACCAAAGAAAAAGACCTGGCAGCCCAGCTAGTTCACTTTCAGATAGACTTGGTCCCCAGAGCAGGAAACTCCCAGGCTGACGCTTTATCAATGTTAGCCAGCTCCACACTGTAGAGCCTCACAAGAACAGTGATGGTTGAAGTCCTGGAGGAAAGCAGTATTGCTAAAAAGGAGCAGGTAACTGCATTGGGCAACAGAGAGCCTGGTTCGCAGACATTCTGACATACAAAGTTCATAGCTCGCTACTCGACGATGAAGTACAGGCGAAGAAAGGGAAGAAGGACGCCAATTGGTATGTGGTGATGAATGGAAAGCTCAACAAGAAAGGCTTCTCAAAGCCACTGCCGAGGTGCATCCCAGATTGGGAGCAAGAAAGCATTATGAAAGAAGCCCACTAAGGAATATGTGCTAATCACATTAGTGGAAAGGCATTAGGGGTGAAAGTCCTAAGAAGGGGTGCATATTGGCCGACCCTAGCTCAAGACGCGCTAGCATATGTGAAAACATGTGACAAGTGCCAAAAGTACTCCCCAGTCATAGACCAGCCAGCAAATGATCTGACCCCAATCCTCAGCCCGATCCCATTTGCTCAGTGGGGAATGGGCGTATTAGGCCCATTCACCGCTGGGTCTGCAGGCAGAAAGTACCTCATAATGGCGGTAGATTATTTTACTAAGTGGATAGAAGCTGAGCCGACAAAGTACATAAAGGCAACCCAAGTGAGGACGTTTATATGGATAAACATCATCACAAGTTTAGGGGTGCCACATTGCATAGTCTTTAACTATGGGTGCCAATTTGACTGCGACACGATTAAGGATTACCTGGAGGACATGGGCACTAAATACGTAAGTGCCTCAGTCTGCCACCCCTAAAGTAATGGCCAGGCAAAAGCAGCAAACAAGCTGATTCTAACGACCCTGCAGAGGAAGCTAGAAGAATACAAGGGCCTGTGGGCGGATTTAGTCCCAGAGGTCTTATGGGCGAATAGAACCATAGAAAAGGAGTCCACTGGTAAAAGCCCTTTCACCTTAGCATACGGGGATGATGCAGTTGTCCCAGTGGAAGTGCTAATTCCCAGCCTGAGAATACAACATTATGAACATCAAGGAAACGAAAAGCGCATCCTGGTAGAGCTAGACTTCCTGCCAGAAGTAAGGCTAAAAGCAGCTCTCAAGCTGGCAGCGCAGAAGAGCAGGATTTCCAAAGCTTTCAACAAGAGAGTTAAGAAGAGAGAGCTTCTTATCGGAGATTTAGTCCTCAGAAGGACAGTAACAGTGGGAAGAGGAAATCAACATGGAAAATTGTTAGCAAACTGGGAAGGCCCTTTCATAATTAGTGAGCAGGTAGGACCAGGTGCATTCCTCCTCGCAGATCAAGAAGGTCAGGTCTTAAGAAACAGTTTCAATGCTGATGTGTTAAAGAAATATTTTGTTTAAGAATCTTGAAATTAAGAAGAAACAGGGATAGTTGTTTAAATTCTACAAAAACTATATCTAGTTCATGTTATATCAATTAGGGCATTTGAGCCATTTTTATTCAATGAAATACGAGCCTCTACGTGAGGAGTATGTTGCGTACACTTGTTTTAATATATCATGCTTTAGCATCATATACAAATGTGCAGAAGTAAAAAATAAAAATAAAATAACACGCGCAAGAGTTAGAGGAAAAAAGCGCCCCAACGCAAAGTGGCAAATTAACACATCCCTCCCTTAGACCTCATCTCACCTGCTCAAAGTAAAACAGGGCACCACCTCGGGGACGCCTGAGGGGGAGGCTTGGCACGTTCAACTTGAGCAGGAAAGATAAAGGGAAACGAAGAAGATAAGCTACGTGGGCAACACCAAGGTTCTCTTAGTCCCACCTAGCTCACCTCTTTGAGGGGGAGAGGAAAGTGGGATATAGACATACAATAAGTTCTTACGAAGAGAAGTAAGTGGCAGAAAACGACAAGTCACAACATAAACAAGCTGAGCGACATAAAACAAGTCGCAGCATAAACAAGTTGAGCGACATAAAACAAGTCACAGCATAAACATGCTGAACGACATAAAACAAGTCACAGCAAAATAAGCTGACTGACATAAGACGAGCAATTAGAAAGCTGATTGACACAAATAAGTCTTAGCATAGCAAGCGGAATAACGCCCAGACAGACAGCAATCGAATAAATTAACCAGCGCGCAGGTAAACCTCTATCAGAGTTAAACAGAGTGCACAATGCATAAGCATTCAAAACAAATAGAACAAGAAGAATAAAGTTCACTAAAGTTCCTACCAAAGCACAGCAGAAGACAAAGAAGCAAAGAAGCACTTAGCAGCCAAATTAAGAAAACAGGGAGGCCCAACCTATGAGGCTTCACCAAAGGTAATAAAAAAGCTGCTATGCTAAAAGATCTAGATACTGCTATGGCGTACTTAGTTATAAGCAAATGTGCAGGTAACGAAATAAATAGGAGGCAAAACAACAGGAGAAGATCACAAAGCGCATACAATATAAAGCAGAACCCCTACCCACCAGGGCAGAGTAAACACTCAGCAGATCAGTTACAATATAGACAAAGCTAAGCCCTCGTCCACCAAGACAAGCAAACACTCAGCAAGTAAGGTCAACAAAACACAAATTCAAGTTAAGCTGGGCAGACCCAGCAACGAAAGACAAAGTATTTTGAGAAGACACATGGAAACATAATCTTTGGCGGCTATACACCCCAAAGATAGTAACAAAAACTACTTAGTTACAACCGATCTGGGTGATGGAAACTCAGAAGAACCACTAGAGTAAGAAGGTGACAGCCTCCATAACCTTTATTGATCATCAGCAAAGTACTCCACTCCAATAGCCACAACAACGTCAGGGCAGAGATTAACTTCCAAGTTTAGCACATCTTGGTAGGGAATCTTGTAGTCGGCAACACGGGAGTGATCAGTAGGGAGATCAAACAAACCAGCCTCGCGTGCAGCCTCAACCTTAGCCCAGAAAGCGTTGAAATGAGCTTACTGCTCCTCACCTTTACAATACAAGCTGCTAACGCACCGAGCCACAACCTCCCATCTACCATCATGGCGATCAGCCAATAGCTTAACAAAAGCAGGGGAGAGCGCAAAAGATTTGAGTGCCTCTTTCCTGTCACCTTCCAGTTCGGTTATGTGTCCAACTCGCAGATCTGAAATCTCAGCCTCCAGCGCCTGCACCCTTGCCTGAGATGTCCCCAACTTCTCCCCGCATCTCTTCAACTTGGCTTGAGTAAGCTGAAATTCTCCCAACTGAAGCTGTAGGGCGTTCGCCCTCTTTCTCAGAGGAGTCACCTCATTGGCCATAGCATTCCTCTCAGCCTGAGTCTGCTGGACCTCCAAATTCTTCTAAGAAAAAATAATGCCCTGATTCTGATACTCCTTCTCCACTAACAGCAAGGGATTGGATAAATCTCCAACAGACTTGACAAGCTGCACAAAAGACAAAAAAGGAAAGGAGTAAACCAAGATAGAAATTAGCCAAAAGCAAAATAAAACAAGGCGGTAACGAGGAGTTCAACAAAAAAAAAATAAAAATGGGCAGAAGCAGAAACTAACCTTCTGCAAGTCATGACAAGCTGTAGCAGCGGGAAGACTAACTGAATCGCACGTAGAGTCAGCTTGCCAACGAATTCCTTGAGTCAAACGGTACCCCAAAGTACCACCCTTTTAAGGGTTGTCCACAAACACAGACTCGTCAGCTCTCACATTCATCAGGGGCCAAAAGAGAGCGTTCTCAGCTCCAGCAGAGCAGAGTATAGGGCGAAGATGGACATCAATGGGAACCTCAGAAAACTCAATAGCCCCAGTAGGGCGGAAAGTTCCTCCAACATAAATTAAGGTAGCAGACAGAAGGTTCTCAAAAGCATCACTCAAGAATTGATGAACACAATGGTTAAGTTCACTGGAATTCTGAGTGTCCACCCCCTATCAGCATTCCTACCTGGAAGCCTAGTGTTGGCAGATGTAGATGTAAGAGGATCACGACTAGGAGAGGTGCGAGCCTTTTTCGCTTTAGGTTCATCTCCAGCAGGGGCAGAGGACATTGGATCATCCTCCAACTCAATAACTGGACGATCCTGCCGGTGAGAACCCCCTGCCCGGGAAAGCCCACCTCTTGAAGCGCTTCGAAGCCGCCCTCTCAGCCCAGAGGGACGCGGCGGAAATCTGGGAAGCTCCATGATAGTCTCGTCAGGAAGCTGGAAGTCAGTAGCTGCAACAGAAGGGACATCAGTATCCTTTGCAGCAGTAGCATCATCTACAGTAGAGGGAAAGAGCAGAATATGCTCAGCAGAAGAAATGGGATTTTCACCCACAACAGTGGTCTCAGCCCCCTTAGGGGGAAACTGGAGAACACTATCAGCAAAATCATCAGCAATAGTTTTTAGACCATCAGAAGCTTGATCACGTTGTCTTTTGGCAGCATAAGTATGAGGTGCCACCCGGCCGGAAGCCGCGACAGACTGCTTCTCAGAAGAAGCATCAGGCGCCACTAACGCCTTAGATTCTGAAGCCGCCCTTCGAGGGGCAGGACGAGTCTCACGCCTACTCCCAATAGTAGAGGATGAAGGCTCAGCTTCAGCGCGGCTGGACCCAGCACGCTCAGTAGTAGCTACAATGCCAACAACAGCCCGCAGCTCAGCAGGAGCCAGACGCACTTGACCCTTCAGAGAGCCGTGTCAAAGAGCTGAGGGGGATTATCAGGAGTAGCAGTCAAAGGGTTCTTCCAATTATCAACTAGCTCAAGCATACGTTTGTCCAACTTGTCGTAGCCTGAAAGGGAGAAGGGCCGAAAATCAAATAAGGCAAAGAGACAAAATTAAAAATAAAAAAAGAGGAAGAAAAAGAAAGGATAGAAAGTCAAAAACTTACCAGACTCATGCTTACGGCACAAACGCATAGCAGAGAGCTGCTCGTTGCCCACAATTTATATGGAGTTGGGCAGCCAGATCTTGGGGAACTTAGAGTCACCAGTCCCCGCTCCCTCTAGAGCCTCAAAAGCCTCTGTCTCACAGGCAGGCTCAGAAGGGGAGACGGTAACTCCAGCCATGTTAGTGCGGATCTCTCTGAAGTTGCGCAGTGCAGCAAAATTAGAAGGCACCTTCACTTAGAAAAATTTGCCAGTCCTGCCCCTGAAACGACCAAGTTTTGGGTAGGACAAGACCTTGCTCTCCTTAGGAGTAACATAATACCACCTTGACTCAGTCCCAGAAGCAGATCTCTTCAGGCTCATCAAAGACTTGAACAGATGTAGGGACTCAGGATACCTTTGGAACCTCAAAAACCATATCAAGCAGATCAAAGTATGAAGGGAAGCAGGATGCACCAGAGATATACAGATATTGATGGCACGTAGCAACTTCTCCAGGGTGGGGTCCAGAGGGAACCTCAAGCCTAAATCCAGTTGTGAAGCGAACACAGCAATGTGACCAGTAGAAGGAGCTGATAGCTTCGCACCATCAACAGGGAGAACCAGCTCGTAACCCTCCCCAAAACCATAGAATTTCAGCCCAACAGCAGCCAGATTCAGGCTCTTAGCATCCTTACGCCAGCTAGAGTTCTGCACACAATTTTTTGGCCCATAACATTTGTCATAAAAAAAAAACTCGGTTCTGCCCTCCTCTACGGGCTCCACAACGTAAGTGGGCTGACAGTCATAATAGGAGCGGTCACCAGGAGACTCAGTTATCCTGCCCGATTAAACAGCTGGAGAAGGAGATGGTGATGGAGTCTCAGTGCTGCCACCTCGCACTACATAATGGTCAAACCGATGCACGTCAGCCATGTCATCAAGCCAAGCTAAACTATTTAAAGGCTGAACATGGGGAATGGGGCTAACAAGAGACACGTCAGGGGGGGATTATCCTTGACAGTGTCAGCTAACATTTTATGGCGCATTGCGCGCATCCTCAAACAGGTGAGATGGGATAAAGGAATCCCATCTAGCATGATCACCCGCTCGCAATAAGGATCAAAGAAATCAGGACGGGGTTCCCGTTGGAAAGGGCGAAAAGCCCTACCCTCAGCGGGATGACTACTGCTTGATCTAGACGCAGAAGCAAGAGTCGCAACAGTACCCATCCCGCTCGAGCAGGGGGAAAGTCAAAAGGCATAGCTGTTTGTAAAGGAATAGGAGAAGAAGGAGAAACAAGGGAAGTGTGCGCAAGGCGCTCACCTGAAAGAGAGGATCGGGAAGGAGAATCCGATCCATTGGCCGTTTGAGGCTCACTCATGTTCTGACTATCAGAATCATCAGAAATTATGAAAGCTAAAAGAAATACAAGCCCACAAAGAGAAGAAAAGGCAATAGGGCACCAAAAATCAAAAGATCAGTATAGGAAACAGGAACAACGAAGGAATAAGGAGAAAAAATCAAGAATGCAATTACAACAACAACAAGGAGAAGAAATTGAACAACTTAAGTTGGGAAGAATCAAAAGACACAATCTTGTGAAGGAAAAGCAAAAAGAAGCGAAATTGGGTAAATACAAACAACAAAAGGCACAAAGAAAGTACCTTTAAGAGAAAAAGTTGCAGAAGCAGCAGAGTACAACAACAATGGCGAACACAAAAGCCCGAGCAATACGAAAGTTCAAATCTGCAATTGAGAAGAACAAAGGGGAAACAAGTCAGTAGGAAACAAGAATTAAGGAGGGGAAAACAAATAAAGTAGAAACTAAGGCAAAAATAAAGACGAGGAAGCAAGAACTTACTGCAACAATGGAGGAACATGAGCGTTGGAAGAGAAAGGACAAAGAGCGAAAATTTTGAAATGACAAGAGTAATGAAGAAGGGAAGATGAAAGGTAAAAGGAGTAAAGAAAATAAGTGAAAAGGGGGGACACTGAAATTAATACGGAGTAAATGGGCGGTTAGACACAAGGCAAAGCCAAACCGCCATGTCACTTTAGTAAAATCAAACTGACAGGCCAGATTGTCAACACGTGTCCCACTCATGCAAATACAGTTCCTGCCCTAAAAAAAAAAAAAAAAAAAAAAGCACTTCAGCGGGAGTTATCGAAAATCCTCCATGTAAGCTCGTCATTTCTCAGACTTCAGCGGGTATGATCGAAAATCCTCTCTGTAAGCTCGTGATTTCTCAGACTTCAGCGGGAGTGATCGAAAATCCTCTCTATAAGCTCGTCATTTCTCAGACTTCAACGGGAGTGATTGAAAATCCTCTCTGTAAGCTCGTCATTTCTCAGACTTTAGCGGTAGTGATCGAAAATCCTCTTTGTAAGCTCGTGATGTCTCAGACTTCAGCGAGAGTGATCGAAAATCCTCTCTGTAAGCTCGTCATTTCTCAAACTTCAGCGGGAGTGATCGAAAATCCTCTCTGTAAGCTCGTCATTTCTCAGACTTCAGCGGGAGTGATCGAAAATCCTCTCTGTAATCTCGTCATTTCTCAGATATCAGCGGGAGTGATCGAAAATCCTCTCCGCAAGCTCGTCATTTCTCAGACCTCAGCGAGAGTGATCGAAAATTCTCTCTGTAAGCTCGTCATTTCTCAGAACTTGAACGGGAGTGATCGAAATTCCTCTCTGCAAACTTGTCATTCCTCAAATTTAGAGCCATCTTCAACATACAAACAGTACAATAACACAGCCAACAAAGACAGAACTTGACCTCCTAATTCTGCAGGCCGCAGTAACTCCCTAGAGACTTAAGGGGCTAGGAGTGTACAGGTTAATTTAGTCGGACGACCCGTTGATCCATGGCCAATAAGGATACACGCTCAGAACAGCCGGCATGAAAAGAACCTCACGCCATCGCTTGAGGGGCTAGTTGTAGGGGATAGCTTGTGCTTTGTTAAGAAGACTGGACCTACATATAAAGAGTCGGCATGAGTGTAGACACCCATTTGTGTCTCTCCAAAACCAAACCCAGTGATGAGTACCTTTCGCGTCGAATCATAATCGAATGAAGCGAAAGTGTGGAAAGTCTAGTGTTGCGGATAGTTTTAATTTCTTCTCTTCTCTCTGTTTTTAAAAACTTATTTTAAGAAAACAGTCAATCCAGTTTGGTTGGTCCATTATATGGGTCTAATATTAATGTAGTTGGATGGGGCTTGACAAGAGCTTTCCAACGATATATTATAAGCCCAATTCCGATGAATATTGAGGAAGTTATGACCAATTTACTAAACTGGACCCGTTTTGAGCCTTATATGCGGCCCATTGATCCAGAGGAGGGCCTGATATGATTTATCATTCCTAATGTAATTAGAAATGGTTTTAGTCTTCTAGATTCTTCTAGAAGGTTCTTTTCATTCCTAATTCAATTAGCATTGATAAATTTACTTTTGTTAACTTTTCAGAGTTTTAATTAAAATCAAAGAGAATTTTTAAGGAAGATATGATTTTATCCTCCTGTACGACAATATCTATCTGATTTTAGAAAACGCGTGAAATTCTGAAATCAGCGCCAAACGCCAGCTGTAGCGCCTGGCGCCAGCCTTGGCGCCTGGTGCTAGTGTTGGGGTTTGGCGCCAACAACCAGCGTTGGCACTGGTTCGTTTTTCTGTGCGCCAATGCTCTGTTTTTAATAATTTTATCTTTTTGGCTGATTTTCTCTATAAATTACGTCGTAAAAACTCCGTTTTCATTCACCAATTCCCGTTTTCATTCCCCTACAACCAGTTTCCATTCATCAATTCTCTCATTCTCTAATCATTTACCAACTCTCATCAAGAATTTCTTGATTCTCTCTACCTCTTTCTAGCCTAGCCTTTTACAAACACAATTCCTCATACATTAGCACTAGACATACCTAGCATTGTTCGAAGTTGCCTTCGCCCTAGACGTGAAAGGTTTTAATTTCTAAGGGTTTGGTCCCAAATCTTTATTTCAATTATTTAATCTAATTGTTGATTTTATTATTTTCCTTGAAGTTATGAACGTGTGTATTTTATTATTAGAAAGAGGTACGAGGCATCCATGTAAGTGCTTTAATTATTTGATTGATATTATGATATAGAGATCATGGTTAGGTTGTTATGTTTATTCCTAGTATCATGTTAGGGAATTTTGATCTTCCTAGTATCATGTTTAGGGTAAAGAATATAATGTCAATTATGATTTCTGTGATGCTTCCTACTTTCTTTCCTTATATTAATGTTAGTATCATGTTAGGGTTAAAGTTTTGATCTTTATTGTTTAGTGACATGCTAGGGTATGTTATTAATCTTGTTAGTATCATGCCTAGGATCTTGCTATTAATATTATGTTTTAACATGATTATTATAATTATTTTTATGATTATTATAATTATTATTATTATGTTGCTTGATTTTTATTGTTATTGCTTGATCACGCCTTTTATGTATGTTGAAAGGGAATTTGTACTTGTAATCACGCTTAATAAGACAATTAATAATCTTGTTTAGGGTTAATGTGATTATAATTTCATGTGATCGCCAATAATAGATTAGTTTGTGTATTAAATTCAACCAACATAGATAAACAGGTTTAGGGTTAATCCTATTGATTGCATGTTAGTCAGAAAGCGCACATGAATACGATCAGAATAAAGTAGAGGCCTATTATTAGGGCAGGTTCAATCTCATTTAGGTTGGATTTGTACCTTCATCCCCGAACCCTATTTGGTTCAAGACCTTATGGAGTTGACGATCTCTTGGATCGTTAAGGGGTGTAACCTTCACCCTGTGAACGGTTTACAAGTTCCTAACACTTGTTGGCGACTCTTTTATAAACGGTTTACAATCCGGATAAAGCAAAACCAAGCCAGTGAAGCATTACTTGGGGGCTACTTAACGAAAGATAAGAGCTGAAAAATCATACCGCCACATCCTTAGCCCCTCTAAGAAATTTGACATGATTTTTAGTAATCGGCTTGATTGCACCAAGTGATCGACCTGATGAAAGATCGTCTCACTTAGCTTTAAGCGCCTAAGCATTGGCTCATTCGCAAAAGGCACCGACATAGTGGTTCATTCGCAAAAGGCACCACCATGCTGGTTCATTCGCAAAAGGGCACCGACGTACAGGTTCAAAGCAACTGAAGCACCGACGTAAAGGCATAGCGGGAGCAAAGTTCAAGAGAGCTTTTAAAGATCGACAAGTGGAGGTCTTCGGTAATTCTCTTTGGAAAATTATCGCAACGAATGAGGATAGATTCAGGCGAGGAAATCTTTGGCAGCATTCCCTAGCTTGTGGAGAGTTGTCACAAACAACTGAAGGTAATTTCAAGAGATGTTGTCTTCGACCGTGTTCCCTTAGACGTGGAGGATGGTCATAATGCGGATGAAGATTGTTTCAAGAGAAATAATCTTCGATAATATTCCCTTGGACGTGGAATATTATCAATGCGGATGAAGATTGTTTCAAGAGAAATAATCTTCGATAGTATTCCCTTGGACGTGGAATATTATCAATGCGGATGAAGATTGTTTCAAGAGAAATAATCTTCGATAGTATTCCCTTGGACGTGGAATATTATCAATGCGGATGAAGATTGTTTCAAGAGAAATAATCTTCGATGGTATTCTCTTGGACGTGGAATATTATCAATGCGGATGGGGATTGTTTCAAGAGAAGAATTCTTCGATAGTATTCCCTTGGACATAGAATATTATCATAGCGGAGGAGGATCGTTTCAGGCGAAGCAGTCTTCTATGTTGGAAGCAGTTACAAGCGTAGCGGTTTTCAAGCGGGATGACGTTCTCTAGCTTGCAGGAGGTCATCAAATACACCAGTAAAGCGGCAACAAATTGGTTACTTTCAGAGACGTGTGCTCGACGGTGCAAGATACGCGTTTCTTAACTCTTTTATCGGTTTAACTAACGCTAGTTTGCAGGTATCGGCGTTACAAGAGTGATTTAGGATCGCAGAACGTTCTGAATCATTCTCCGTCCCTATCGATACTTTGACTTTTGTTTTCGAAACTTGCGTTTCTCCAAACTCAGTCAAAGTGGGGGCTTCTATAGACACCCATTTGTGTCTCCCCAAAACCAAACCCAGTGATGAGTACCTTTCGCGTCGAATCATAATAGAATGAAGCGAAAGTGTGTAAAGTCTAGTGTTGCGGATAGTTTTAATTTCTTTTCTCTTCTCTCTGTTTTTGAAAACTTATTTTAAGAAAACAGCCAATCCAGTATGGTTGGTCCATGATATGGGTCCAATAGTAATGTAGTTGGATGGGGCTTGACAAGAGCTTTCCAACGATATATTATAAGCCCAATTCCGATAAATATTGAGGAAGTTATGGCCAATTTACTAAACTGGGCCCGTTTTGAGCCTAATATGCGGCCCAATGATATAGAGGAGGGCCTAATATGATTTATCATTCCTAATGTAATTAGGAATGGTTTTAGTCTTCTAGATTCTTCTAGAAGGTTCTTTTCATTCCTAATTCAATTAGCATTGATAAATTGACTTTTATTGACTTTTTAGAATTTTAATTAAAATCAAAGAGCATTTTTGAGGAAGATACGATTTTATCCTCCTGTACGGCAATATTTATCTGATTTTAGGAAACGCGTGAAATTCGGAAATCAGCTCCAAACGCCGCTGTAGCGCCTGGCGCTACGCTTGGCGCCTGGCGCCAACCGCCAACGTTGGCGCTGGTTCGTTTTTCTGTTCGCCAATGCTCTGTTTTAATAATTTTATCTTTTTGGCTGATTTTCTCTATAAATAACGTCGTAAAAACTCCGTTTTCATTCCCCAATTCTCGTTTTCATTCACCTACAACCAGTTTTCATTCATCAATTCTCTCATTCTCTAAACATTCACCATCTCTCTCTCTTTCCCTTTTTCTAAACTTGCTTATCAAATACAAAATTCCGCATTTATTATATCTAGAAACACCTAGCCATATTCGAAGTTGCCTTCGCCCTATACGTGAATGGTTTAATTTCTAAGGGTTTGGTCCCAAATCTCTCTTTCAATTATTTAATTTAATTTAATTGTTTATTATTTTCCTTGAAGTTACTAACGTGTGTATTTTGTTATTAGAAAGAGGTACGAGACATCAAAGTAAGTAATTTAATGGTTTTTATTGATGTTATGATATAGAGTTCATGTTTAGATTGTTATTTTGATTCCTAGTATCATGTCTAGGGTAACTTTAATATTAAATATGATTGTTACGATGGCTTTTATTCTCTTCCTAATATTTATGATTGTTAGTATCATGTTAGGGTTAAAGATTTGATTTTTATTGCCTAGAGATATGCTAGGGTTTGTTATTAATCTTGTTAGTATCATGCCTAGGATCTTGCTATTATTATGCTTTAATATTAACATGAACATGATTATGATTATAATTGTTATAATTTATGATGATTATGAATATTATTATTATTATGATTAACATGATTATTATTATGATTAACATGATTATTATTAATATTAATTATGATTGTTGTTATGATGATTATTGTTGTGATGATTATAATTATTTTTATGATTATTATAATTATTATTATTATGTTGCTTGATTTTTATTGTTATTGCTTAATCACGCCTTTTATGCATGTTTAAAGGGAATTTGTACTTGTAATCACGCTTAATAAGATAATTAATAATCTTGTTTAGGTTTAATGTGATTATAATTTCAAGTGATCGCCAATAATAGATTTGTTTGTGCATTAAATTCAACCAACATAGATAAAACAGGTTTAGGGTTAATCCTATTGATTGCATGTTAGTCAGAAAGCGCACATGAATACGATCAGAATAAAGTAGAGGCCTATTATTAGGGCAGGTTCAATCTCTTTTAGGTTTGATTTGTACCTTCATCCCCGAACCCTATTTGGTTCAAGACCATATGGAGTTGACGATCTCTTGGATCGTTAAGGGGTGTAACCTTCACCCTGTGAACGGTTTACAAGTTCCTAAAACTTGTTGGCGACTCTTTTGCTCTATCTTCTTCCCTTTTGGACGCCACCGCACTTTAGTGTATGATCACAGTGGGGTTCAAGCTAGGGGATTAACGCTTTAAATTATTCCCTAGAATGAGTGACCTCATACCACCTCTTGTGGGGCTAGTTGTATAGGATAGCTCCCGCTGAACTATCGCCCAGCCCTAAGGTGCGCACTCACGACCGAGAAAGCAATTAAGGAGGGCTCATTAGCCCGGTTGAGTCAGCCCGCAAGGCTAACCAGGCTGAACTCTCCATGAAGAAGATGGTATGCCTATAAGTAGAGGGTAAAGTACAACGGAAAGGAGGTTAGACAATAAAGTTATTATACTTTCTATATCTCTCTAAGTACACTTTCTCTCTCTAAACACTCTCTAACTTAAGCTTTGGAGGGGGGTTCCTCGAGCCACCCCCGAGGGCAGTTTACGTGTGCTGCCTTTGTGTAGGTTGTTAACGAGACCCAGCTCACCTTGCAGAACCCTTGGATCCATACCTGGAACAGTACCATTAAGAAAAAAAGTTGCAGAAGCAACAGAGTACAACAACAATGGCTGACGCAAGAACCTAAACAGATTAAAGTTGGAAACTGCAGTAAAAAAAATGATAGAAGAAAAAGCAAATTAGTAAAGAAATAAGAGTAAAAAAAAAAAAAAGAGAGAAAAACGAGTATGGAAGAAAGTTGAGGCAAAAATAAAAGCGAAGAAAGCAAAAACTTACCACAACAATGGAGAAACACGAGCGCTTGAAGAGAAGAAATGAAGAGCGAAAATTTTGAAATGAAAAGTAATAAAGAAGGGAAGATGAAAAAATAAGGGAAGTAAAAGAAATGAGTAAAAAGTGGGGGACAGTGAATTTAATACAGAGTAAATGGGCGGTTAGGCACGAAGTAAAGCCAAACTGCCATGTCACTTCAGTAAAATCAAACTGACAGCCCGGATCGTCAACACGTGTCCCCCTCATGCAAATACGGTTCCCGCCCTAAAAAAAAGCACTTCAGCGGGAGTGATCGAAA
This sequence comes from Chenopodium album, assembly GCF_948465745.1. Taxonomy (NCBI): domain Eukaryota; kingdom Viridiplantae; phylum Streptophyta; class Magnoliopsida; order Caryophyllales; family Amaranthaceae; genus Chenopodium; species Chenopodium album. The sequence continues at coordinate 66,923,781 of NC_137835.1, forward strand.
ATCATCTCCGTAAGCTCGTCATTTCTCAGACTTCAGCAGGTGTGATCGAAAATCCTCTCTGTAAGCTCGTCATTTTTAAGACTTCAGCGGGAGTGATCGAAAATTCTCTCTATAAGCTCGTCATTTCTCAGACATCAGCGGGAGTGATTGAAAATCCTCTCTGTAAGCTAGTTATTTCTCAGACTTCAGCGGGAGTGATCGAAAATCCTCTCCGCGAGCTCGTCATTTCTCAGACCTTAGCGGGAGTGATCGAAAATTTCTGTGTAAGCTCATAAATTCTCAGACTTCAGCGGGAGTGATCGAAAATCCTCTCTGTAAGCTCGTCTGTTCTCATAACATCAGCGGGAGTGTTCGAAATTCCTCTGCGCGAACTTATCATTCCTTAAATTTAGAGCCATCTTCAACATACGAACAGTACGATAACACAGCCAACAAAGACAGAACCTGACCTCCCAAGTCTCCAGGCCGCATCAACTCCCTAGAGACTTGAGGGGCTAGGAGTGTAAAGGTTACTTTGGCCGGACGACCCGTCGAGCCATGGCTGATAAGGCTACACGCTCAGAACAACTGGTATGAAAAGAACCTCACGCCATCTCTTAAGGGGATAGTTATAGGGGATAACTCCTTTCTGAGCTATTCCTTCCAGCTGGGCTCAGTGAAGAAGACGGTACCTGCATATTAAGAGTCGGCATGAGTGACCTCATACCACATCTTGAGGGGCTAGTTGTATAGGATAGCTCCCGCTGAACTATTGCCCAGCCCCAGGGTGCGCACTCACTACCGAGAAAGAAATTAAGGAGGGCTCATTAGCCCAGTGGAGTAAGCCCGCAAGGCTGACCAGGCCGAACTCTCCATGAAGGAGCTGGTATGCCTATAAATAGAGGGTAAAGTACAACGGAAAGGAGGCTGGACACTGAAGTTATTATACTTTCTATATCTCTCTAAGTACACTTTCTCTCTCTAAACACTCTCTAACTTAAGCTTTAGAGGGGGGTTCCTCAAGCCACCCCTGAGGGCAGTTTACGTGTGCTGTCTTGTGTAGGTTGTTGACGAGACCCAGCTCACCCAGCAGAACCCTTTGATCCATACCTGGAACAATTATTATTATTATTATTATTATTATTATTATTATTATTTTTATTATTATTATTATTATTATTATTATTATTATTATTATTATTATTATTATTATTATTATTATTATTATTATTATTATTATTATTATTATTACCATTATTATTATTACCATTATTTTTTTTATTATTATTATTATTGTTGTTGTTGTTGTTGTTGTTGTTGTTGTTGTAGTAGTAGTATAGGATAGCTCCCGCTGAATTTTCGCCCATCTCCTAGGGTGCGCACTCACTGCCGAGAAAGCAACTAAGAAGGGCTCTTAGCCTGATGGAGTCAGCCCGCAGAGTTGACCAGGCTGAACTCTCCATAAAGGAGATAGTACTCCTATATATAAATAGAGAGTAATGTACAACGGAAAAGAGGTTACACACTCAAGTTATTATACTTTCTATATCTCTCTAAGTAAACTTTCTCTCTCTAAACACTCTATAACTTAAGCTTCGGAGGGGGGTTCCTTGAGCCACCCCCGAGGGCAGTTTACGTGTGCTGCCGTGTGTAGGTTATCGACGGGACCTAGCTCTCGGATCCACACCTGGAACAATTGGCGCTAGAAGGAGGGGTAGGATCATATAACATGAGGTTCACCAACTGAGCTAGGGACTAGTTGACAAACCAACATGGCCGGGGAGGAAGTTGTACAAACACCCATACCCAAAGCCAACGACACCAACCAAACATCACAAAAAACAATAGCAGCAGCTGTCGATCCAAAAGGATCCCCCGAAAAACCAAAATCAACAGTCTCACAAAAATTCAACCCCATCGGAACGACGTTAGCTGCACCTAAAGCAGTGTTGAAACCAGTCGATCCGATAAGATCCAATTCCATTTTCAATTACTGAATGTTGTTGACAGGAGCGAATAATGAACCCGTTGTTTGAGCACCCATAGCCCAAAAACCGCATCCCGTAAACATGTCAGCCATCCTGCAGAACCTCTCTAAGTGCAGTAAGGAACAGCTGGCAGCAATGACGATAGTCCTTGCCAATATGGGTAAGGGAGCGAGCTCGTCACTGACAGCAGCAGCTGCGGAGCCAGCAGTAAAGAAGCCAACACCCCCAATCCTCACCCCCGACCAGAAGGAGCTCGTTTAGCTGAGGAAGAAGGTACTGGATTTGGAAGCTTGGAATCTGAATCGAGAATGGAGTGTGGAGGAAATAGCCCATACTGGGATAATCCCGGAGAGGCGAGTTTCCCGTAGTAGGTCACCAGCCTTAGAGCGGGGACCCAGTCTAGACAGAGACAAGCGAGCGCGGATCCAGGTTGTTCCAGATGATTCACCATTTTGCCGGGAGATTCTGGAGGAATCGATGGAGAAAATTAAGATGCCAAGCTGTAGGTGCAATGGAACCACAACACCTAAGAGCCACATATCAGCCTTTGAGAACCACATGGTTCTCTATACCATAATATATTCGGTTTGGTGGAAAGTGTTCCCACCAACCCTGGATGGGATTGCTGCGGAGTGGTATGGAGCCATCCCTAAAGGTTCCATATACTTGTACAATTAGCTAAAGAGGATGTTTATGGAGCATTTTATAACCCTGGTAGATCGAACTAAGATGACAACTGAGCTGATGTCACTAGTTTAAGGGAAGGATGAGCCCCTGAGGGAGTTCATCACCAAATTCAATAAGGAGGCAAAACCATCTCGAATATGAGCCAGGAGGTAGTACTGTTGGCCATGTAGAGCGGCTTGCTGCCAAGGTCACCGTTCAGAGCGTATATGGGGCGTTAGAGCCTCAAAACGCTGGCTGAGGCGCTGGGTAAAGCGCACGAGTTCACCAAGGCAGACGAAACTAACAGAGCAATGCTAAGCAGGAAGGCGCCAGGCGACCCAGTTAAGCGGGCTGAAGTCACCCGGACTGAAAATATAGCCAGGGCTGACCAGCCAAGCAGAGCTGAACAAGGTCGAAGAGAGGCGGACAGAGATGTGGGGGTAAGAAGGGCAGATCCGAAGAGAGGAGGAAGGCCAGGAAGGTTCGACCAGTATACCCCGCTAACCTAGTGTGAACAAAGCTGATGACAAATGGAAGGCCCCCGAGAATGGTTAATAGGAACCGTGATCCCAGCAAGTGGTGTGACTTCCATAGGGACCATGGCCATACCACTGATGAGTGCATGCATTTCAAGGATATCATAGAAGATCTGGTCAGGAGAGGATAACTGAATCAGTTCAAGAAGCACGCTGATCTTCCCAGAAGAAAGGATGAAGATAAAGCAGGTCGTGACCGTAGAGGAGGTCATAGGGGTCCCGTTGAAGACAAGGACAGTGACAATAAGCCAAAAGGCAGAGTGTATGGGATCAGTGGAGGACCAGTGCACGGGGGAACAGTGAACAAGGCACGAGCAGACCTGCGGGCAATGATACATCAGATAAATTACAATAAGAAGCACAGATGGCCACTACTTCCCCCGCAGCCGCGAGCTACATTTGATGAATACGATCAAGAAGGCATAATCTATCCTCATGATGACCCGCTGGTGGTGACAATGAAAATAGCAAATTGGGAAGTGGATCGAATACTGATAGATGGGGGCAGCTCAGCCAACATCATATACATCAGCGCGTTCAAAGAGTTTTAGTTAGACAGAAAAGATCTAAAAAGGGTGAGTTATGAAGTCACCGGGTTCAACGGATCCGGATTGACCCCGGAAGGCATAATTAAGCTCTCAGTTCGAGTAAGGGAAAGGTCAAAAAGACGTGATGTTCGAGTAGTGTTCCTGGTGATAGACTCTCCTTCACCTTACAATGTAATCATGGGAAGGCCGCTCATTCACAAGATCGGCGGAGTGGTTTCCACCTACCACCTCGCCATGGCATACAGAACTAATGAAGGGCGATTAGCAAAGCTCAGGGGAAGAAAAAAAGATGGCCCAACAATGCTACATAACTGCTTTAAAGTAGCTTGCCAGGATCAGGCAGCAGCCGATCTTAGAGCAAAGATCCCTTGAGCAGCGTGAGAGAAAGTCAAGGAAAAGGAAGCATGAAGAATACCATAGGGAAAAGGATAAGCAAAAGTTGGCCATGGAAAATTTTGAGCCTGCAAAAGAGGAGATGGCCAGGCCATTTCCTAGCGATGAGCACGTTATAATTGAGCTCACCGAGGGCGACCAATCAAGAACGGTGAAAATCGGAAGGATATTGATCCAGTTGTAGGGGTACACCTAATAAAACTTTTGGGGAAGAACAAAGATATCTTCGCATTTTAAGCAGATGAGATGCCTGGAATTGACCCCGCAGTCATGGTCCACAGGCTGAACGTGAGAGAAGATATCAAGCCAGTAAGGCAATAGAAACGAAGCTTCTCCACGGAGAAAAACAGAAAAACTTTTGGAAGCAGGATCCATTAAGCCTTGTGATTATCTAGAGTGGTTAGCCAACGTAGTCATAGTCAAGAAGGCGAATGGTCAGTGGAGAATGTATGTTGATTTCACCGACCTCAACAAAGCCTGCCCGAAGGACTGTTACCCACTGCCACGAATAGATCAGCTAGTAGATTCAACCAGTGGGCACGCCCTGCTGAGCTTCATGGACGCCTTCTCAGGATACCATCAGATAAGCCTGCACAACCTAGATAGAAAGAAAACCGCATTCATCACTGAACGGGGGGTGTACAATTACATAGCTATGCCCTTCGAGTTGAAGAATGCAAGAGCTACTTTTTAGAAGACAATGGATAGAGTGTTCATGCACCAGAAGGGTAGAAATGTGGAATTAAATGTGGACGACTCAATTGTCAAGAGCGTCATGCAGGCACGGCATATCATGGATTTAAAAGAAACATTTGCCACTATGAGAAAATACAACTTCAAACTCAATCCAAAGAAATGTGTCTTCGAGGTGAGTTTAGGAAAGTTCTTAGGCTTCCTAATCAGTGAAAGAGGAATAGACGCAAATCTAAAGAAGGTTGAGGGAGTCCTAAGCCTACCTGAGCCTAAGTGTATCAAAGACATCATGCGATTGACAGGGGGAATGGCTGCACTGACCAGGTTTATCAGCAAGTCAGCAGACAAAGCCTTGCCATTTTACCAGCTATTGAAAGGGAACAGAGAATTTAAATGGGGAGCCGCAGAAATATAAGCTTTTAAGGGTATTAAGGAGCATCTGACTTAGCTCCCAACAATGATCAGACCGGAGATGAGGGAAAAATTGTAGCTGTACATTTTCGCGTCAATTCAGACAATCCCAGCCGTCCTACTTGTAGAAAGACAAAAACAACAAAGGCCAATATACTTTGTGAGCAACGTACTGACTGAGGCAGAAAAAAGGTACCCATTGGTAGAGAAACTGGCCTTTGCAGTGGTAACAACATCATGGAAGTTGAAACTGTATTTTGACATGCACATTATACAAATCCTCACAAATCACCCGCTGGAAAAAGCATTGCAAAACATGGACGCATCAGGAAGACTCTTGAAATGGGCCATTGAGCTTTCTGAATATGAGCTGGAGGTCAAACCTAGGGCAGCCATCAAGGCAAACGCCTTAGCAGATTTCATCGTGGAAGCCTCTTATGAGGAGAAGGAAGACGACGTTGGGATCTGAAGGGTAGAAGTAGACGGATCCTCAGCCCAAACAGGGAGCGGAGTAGGAATCATAATGACATCCTTAGAAGGAAATGTATTTGAGTACGCCATAAAGTTCAAATTCAAAGCATCAACACAACGAGGCAGAGTTCGAGGCAATGCTGGCAGGCCTGCGTATGAGCAACGCAGCCGGAGCAAGGAAAGTCCATCTGCAAACTGACTCCCAGCTTGTCGCCAGTCACCTGAAGGGGGCTTATGAGATTAGGGAACCCACCATGGTGAAATATGTAACTAAAGTAAAGGAACTGACAGCCCAACTAGTTCACTTCCAGATAGACTTTGTCCCCAGAGCGGGAAACTCCCAGGCTGACGCCTTGTCAAAGTCAGCCAATCTACCCTAGAGAACCTCACGAGGACAGTGATGGTGGAAGTCTTGGAAGAAAACATTATCGTTGAAAAGGAGCAGGTGAACTGCATTGGACAGCAGCGAGCTTGGTTCACAGACATTCTGGCATACAAGGTTCATGGCTCGCTACCAGATGACGAAGTGCAAGCTAAGAAGGTAAAGAAAGATGCCAATTGGTACGTGGTAATGAATGGGCAGCGTAACAAAAAGGGCTTCTCGAAACCACTGCTTAGGTATATCCCATAGTGGGAGCAGGAAAACATTATGGAAGAAGCCCACTTAAGAATAAGTGCCAACCACATTAGTGGAAAAGCATTGGGAGAAAAAGTTCTAAGAAGAGGTGCATACTGGCGAACTCTAGCTCAAGACGCCTAACATATGTGAAAAAATGCGACAAGTGTCAAAAGTACTCCCCTGTTATAAACCAGCCAGCAAATGATCTGACCCTAATCCTCAGCCCGATCCCATTTACTCAGTGGGGAATGGACATATTAGGATCGTTCACCACTAGGTCAGCAGGCATAAAATACCTCATAGTGGCGGTAGACTATTTTACTAAGTGGAGAGAAGCTGAACCGACCAAGTACATAAAGGCCACCCAAGTGAGGACGTTCATATGGAAAAACATCGTCAAAAGATTCGGGGTGGCAGAGTGCATAGACTTTGACCATGGACGCCAATTCGACTGCGACACAATCAAGGATTATATTGAGGACATGGTCACCAAGTATGCAAGTGCCTAAGTCTGTCACCCGTAGAGCAATGGTCAGGCCGAAGCAGCAAACAAGCTGATCCTAACAGCCTTGCAAAGAAAGTTGGAGGAGCACAAGGGCATATGGGCCTATCTAGTCCCAAAGGTTCTATGGGCAAACAGAACCACGGAGAAAGATTCTACTTGTAAAAGCCCTTTCACCCTAGCCTATGGGGATGATACAGTTGTCCTAGTGGAAGTGCGAATTCCCAACCTGAGGATACAAAATTATGAACAACAAGGAAACGAAAAACGCATGCTGGAAAAGCTAGACTTCCTGCCAGAAGTAAGGCTAACAGCAGCCCTCAAGTTCGCAGCCTAGAAGAGCAGGATTTTCAAAGCTTTCAATAAAAGGGTCAAGCATAGGGAACTCCTGCCTGGAGACTTGGTCCTCAGAAGGACATCAGCAGTAGGAAGAGGAAATCAGCATGAAAAGCTGTCAGCCAATTGGGAAGGTCCTTTAATCATTCATGAGCAAGTAGGGCCAGGTGCATTCCTCCTCGCAGATCAAGAAGGTCAGGTCTTAAGAAATAGTTTCAATGCTGATGCGTTAAAGAAATATTTTGGTCAAAAAACAAGAAGTTAAGTAGTAGCGCAGATAGCTATTTCAATTTCACAAGAACACTGTTTAGTTCATGTTATGTTAACTAAGGCATCTGAGCCATTTTTAAATTTAATGAAATACAAGCCTCTATGTGAGGAGTATATTGCGTTAACTTGTTTTGATATGTCATGCTTTAGCATCAAGTCATGGTCCATAGGCTGAATATGAAAGAGGATATAAATCCAGTCAGGCAAAAGAAACGAAGCTTCTCCACGGAGAAATATCAAGCAATCCAAGAGGAAGTGGAGAAACTCTTGGAGGCGGGATTCATCAAGCCTTGCAATTACCCAGAGTGTTTAGCCAACGTTGTCATGGTGAAAAAAGCAAATGGCCAGTGGAGAATGTGTGTTGATTTCACAGATCTCAACAAGGCATGCCCGAAAGACTGCTACCCGCTGTCGTGGATTGACCAGCTGGTGGACTCAACCAGCGGGCACGCTTTGCTAAGCTTTATGGATGCCTTCTCAGGGTACCACCTGATCAGCCTGCATGAACCTGTCCGGCAGAAAACCGCATTCATCATCGAAGGGGGAGTGTACAATTACATAGCTATGCCCTTCGGGCTGAAGAATGCTAGGGCAACCTTTCAAAAGACAATGGATAGAGAGTTCATACACAAGAAGGGTAGAAATGTTGAAGTATATGTTGACGAATCAATTATCAAGAGTGTCACACAGGCTGGGCATATCATGGATCTAGAAGAAACATTCGCTACCTTGAACAAATACAAAATCAAACTCAACCCGAAGAAATGTGTCTTCGGAGTTAGCTCAAGAAAGTTCTTAGGTTTCCTTATCAGCGAGAGAAGAATAGACGCAAATCCGGAAAAGGTTGAAGCAGTCCTATGCCTGCCGGAACCTAAGTGCATTAAAGATATCATGCGGTTGACAGGCAGAATGGCCGCGCTGACCAGATTCATCATCAAGTCAGCAGACAAGGCTTTGCCGTTCTATCAGCTACTGAAAGGAAACAGAGAATTTAAGTGGGGGGGCTACAGAAAAAGAAGCCTTTGAGGGTATTAAGGATCATCTGACTAAGCTCCAAACAATTATCAGCCGGAGCAGAGAGAAAAGTTGCAGATGTACATCTCCGCATCAATTTAGACAATTGCAGCCGTCTTGCTGGTAGAGAGACAAAAGCAGCAAAGGCCGATATACTTCGTGAGCCATGTTTTGACCGAGGCAGAGCAAAGTTACCCGTTGGTAGAAAAGCTGGCCTTCGCAGAAGTAACAACAGTAACGAAGCTAAAACCGTACTTTGACGCGCACGTGTAGACACCCATTTGTGTCTCCCCAAAACCAAACCCAGTGATGAGTACCTTTCACGTCGAATCATAATAGAATGAAGTGAAAGTTTGTAAAGTCTAGTGTTGCGGAAAGTTTTAATTTCTTTTCTCTTCTCTCTGATTTTAAAAACTTATTTTTAAGAAAAAAGCCAATCCAGTTTGGTTGGTCCATGATATGGGTCCAATAGTAGTGTAGTTGGATGAAGCTTGACAAGACCTTTCCAACGATATATTATAAGCCCAATTCCGATAAATATTGAGGAAATTATGGCCAATTTACTAAATTGGGCCCGGTTTGAGCCTTTTATGCGGCCCAATGATCTAGGGGAGGGCCTAATATGATTTATCATTCCCAATGAAATTAGGAATGGTTTTAGTCTTCTGGATTCTTCTAGAAGGTTCTTTTCATTCCTAATTCAATTAGCATTGATAAATTGACTTTTGTTTACTTTTTAGAGTTTTAATTAAAATCAAATAGCATTTTCGAGGAAATTATATGATTTTATCCTCCAGTACGGCAAACTTATCTGATTTTCGAAAATGCGTTAAAAACAGGCTTGGCGCCTGACTCCAGGCATTGGCGCTTGGAACCAGGCCTGGCGCTAGTCATTGGCGCCTGGCGCTAGTGTTGGTTCCTGGCGCTAGTTAGCCAAGGTTTGCGCCAGCTCTATTTTTTGTGCGTCAGACTCTGTTTTGTTTATTTTATCTTTTTAGCTGATTTTCTCTATAAATAACGTCGTAAAAACTCCATTTTCATTCACCAATTCTCACCAGTTATCATCAACAATCAGTTTTAATTAGCATTCGTCTACAATCAGTTTTCATTCATTAATTCTCTTATTTCCCTTAATCATTCATCAATTCTTTGTTTCTTTCTTTCTTTCTCTAAATTGCTTTTGCATACAAAATTCCGCATTCGCAAGATCTAGAAACGCCTAGCCATATTCGAAGTTGCCTTCGCCCTAGACGTGAAAGGTTTAATTTATGAGGGTTTGGTCCCAAATCTCTATTTCAATTATTTAATTTAATTGTTTTGATTATTATTTTCCTTGAAGTTACTAACGTGTGTATTTTGTTATTAGAAAGAGGTAAAAGGCATTAAAGTAAGTACTTTAATTGATTAATTGATATTAAGATGTAGAAATCATGTTTAAATTGTTATTATGATATTCCTAGTATCATGTTCAGGGAAAAGGTTATAATATCAAATATGCTTATTATGATTCCTGCGATGCTTCCTATGTTCTTCCTAATATTTATAATTGTTATTATCATGTTAGGGTTAAAGATTTGATTTTTATTGTTTAGTGACATGCTAGGGTTTGTTATTAATCTTGTTAGTATCATGCCTAGGATCTTGCTATTTTTATTTTGCTTTAATATTAATATGAATATGATTATGATTGTTATAATTTATGATAATTATTATTATTTATGTTTATTCTAATGATTGTTTATTTATTATGTTGCTTGATATTTATTTTTATTGCTTGATTGCGCCTTTTATGCATGTTTAAAGGAAATTGGTACTTGTAATCACGCTTAATAAGATAATTAATAATCTTGTTTAGGGTTAATATGATTATAATTTCAAGTGATCACCAATAATAAATTTATTTGTGTATTAATATTCAACCAACATAGATAAACAGGTTTAGGGTTAATCCTATTGATTGCATGTTAATTAAAAAGCGCACATGAATGCGATCAAAATAAAGTAGAGGCCTATTATTAGGGCAGGTTCAATCTCTTTTAGGTTGGATTTGTACCTTCATCCCCGAACCCTTTTTTGGTTCAAGACCTTATGGAGTTGACGATCTCTTGGATCGTTAAGGGGTGTAACCTTCATCCTATGAACGGTTTACAAGTTCCTAAAACTTGTTGGCGACTCTTTTGCTCTATCTTCTTCCCTTTTGGACGCCACCGTACTTTAGTGTATGATCACAGGGGGGTTCAAGCTAGGGGTTTAACGCTTGAAATTATTCCCTACAGTTTTTGGCGACTCCACTGGGGAGGATTTCTATTTTAATTCCTGAATTTGTTTCGGCAATGATTTAGAATGAGTGGATGAGACTCGAAAAGTTCTAAGTATTTCATGTGCGTAATTTTTATTAACATTATTGTCATATGCATAAAAAAGATCTCATTCGAAAGACCATCCGTAATGAGTTAAAAAAATAGGATTTTACATGTAGGAAATTTGAGAAATATCTTTCACAACTAGGACCGAAATAACACCGCGCGAAACTAGAAAATTTTATCGAGCATAGAAAGCTGCTGAGGCATGTGGGAAGTAGCGTCAGGGGCCAGAGCTTGGCGCCAGAATTTTAGCCGTAGCGCCAGACGCTAGTATTGGCGCCAGGCGCTACAGTTAAAATCTGGCGCCAGTCTCTGTTTGCTGGCGCCAATTTCCCCCAATACCGAGCAAGAAATATGCGTTCTAATTTCGACCTGTTTTTCGTATTGTTTGCTCGATCCTACTTCCTAATTGAATTTTTTCTCACTTTTCTGAAACCCATATGTGTTCTACATATGGACATAACCCTCTGGGAATTCATGCTCCATCTAACCGATTGAACGCTCCGTGCAACAAAGGGTACATCTGAGATGTTGAATTCACCAAACCATGGAAACGAGTTTTTCTAAACTCGCGGTGTCCCATCCACTCGCGCCAACCCTTCACGGTTAGGCTTTCGCGCAGTGCATCCAGACAATTAACCATGGACCCTCTATTGACTAACCCATATCCCGAACTTTAGAGAACTAGAGCCATGGTTAGGTTGCAAACACATTGCATCATATTGTGCCTACTTGACTAATTGTGCATTATTTGTTGTGTATATATTCTATGTTTTTCTTAACCGTTTGTTTGACTTGTGTTGAGACTAAATAAATTAATGATTTAAAGAACTTTTCCTAGTTAATTAATTAATTAATTGGAGTCAATACAGTCTAATATTTTAATCGGAATTGACCTAGTACGACTTTAGGCATACCCCAATTGACTAATGACACCGAAAACATTCCCAGATCGAAGCTCCAATATTGGCGCTAAGGTCTGAGCTGTAGCGTCACACTATAGAGTGTAGCGCCTGACGACAGCTCTGTCGTCTAGCGCCAAGCTCCACGGTGCGACGCCAGTCCTGTCGTTTGGCCGACAGTTCGGATTATTGGTCGAGTCATCACCTAAAGTCCAATTAACCAATTTTCTAACTAATTCTGTTAAGTTTTGTTGTCAATAGTACTTATTTGAGTCGATGATCGAGTTTAGGCACTAAGTTCCATGGTCTTACACAAGAGTCCAAGCATGTCACCTACACTCAACGCACACACCAATACACATACTTTGACCATGTTTAAGAGAGCCTTGTGTGCGCGTTTTTTCCGTCATTTTTTTTGAGGGGGTAAGTCGGATATTAATCATCCAATAAAAAAAACTATACTTAGTTCCCTGAAAATATGTACATTATTTTTGCCAAAAATATGCACCCTTTTCTTAAAAAAAATACGACTAGTTATTTTTGCCAAAAATATGCACCCTTTTTTACTTTTTTCTTTTTTGTTCCTTAAAATAAACCGTAAAGTCAAGTTGATTTGAGACAAGTAATTAAAACGCAAAATGGTATAACTTACAGCGCGTGGTCAAGAAAGGAAGGACGGCTAATCAAAGACAACCTTTTCGTACAAGTCCAACTTTTCGACAAACCCATAGCTCGTAAGAGGAAAGCTAAGACTATAATGGCAACACAAGAAGAAGTCAATGATCTTAGGAACCAACTGGCTACCGTGACTGAGACACTGAAGCTTCTCGCACTCAAGATCGATGATCCCGTGAAGCAACAACAGATGGACCTCATGCATGAGAGTCTAAGCAAGCTGTCTAGCGACTACAAGTTTCAAGAGCTTACATCACAAGGGGTCTCGGTGGACAAAGATCTTCTTTCGCAGAAGTTCAACGCCAACGACATCCCAAAATTCAGAGCAACTGACAACCCTTACTTTCATTTAAGAGCATTCGAAACAATAATGAGTATTAAGGGTATCGATAAGAAGGTTTTCCCCTCTCTGTTCTCACTATCTCTGGAGACCGTTTGCCAACTATGGTTCTTTTCTCTCGAGAAAGAAAAGACCTCTACCTGGGAGTCCATAGCAAACGCTTTCGTTGATAGGTACAAATGCAACATTCAAGTCGAGACTGACCATAGGGAACTTGAAATCCTCAAGCAGAAAGAGAATGAAGGCTTCACCTCTTTCTTTAACAAATGGAGGGAAACCTCAGCTAAGATGATTGAGGTGCCAAGTGAAAAAGAATCTGTGAGGCTGTTCATCAAAAATCATCAAGAAAAATATTCGAAGCATCTCAAGTATCAAAATAATCTCCATTCCTTCAAGGCTGTTTATGACATTGGGATCAATATTGAAGACGACTTGGCTAAGTTAAAAGCTGCCAACAATAACTCAAACAATGGCTGGAAAGGAAAGAAGAACGACAAACCTTCTTCTTCCAAAACCGCCCACTCAAACAACCTTAGCACTTTTAATTTAGGAGAAGTCCTTGCTATGAACAATCAAGGACAGAAGAAACCATTTAGGAGGAACTTCACTCCTATTGGCATGAGTTATGACACCGCATTTGATCGATTAAATGCAAAAGGTCTTATAACTCCTATTGGACCATTTGGGGACCCACCAGTCGAGATGAGGTCGGCTAATTGGAACCCCAATGCACACTGCAAGTATCACCAAGGTAGGGGCCATCTCACCAAAAACTGTTGGAAGCTTAAGGAAGCTATCCAAGACTTAATCGACAACAACAAGCTGCCGTTACCCCCTGCCAGTAAGAAGCTAAGCATTGACAATGCACCACTAGCTCATACCCTGGCTATCTCTGATGAGGAAAACGAGGTTGACCCCTCATCTCTCATTAGACCTGTCAAAGAAATCCATTCCGCAAAAAAAGAAGAAGAAATCTTTTTCGATGTCAAGGATAACCTTCTAGAACCGGCAAGTAAGGAAGATATACAATTGCTCACACTGTCTATGATGGAGGTATCACATTTACTACGTGAAGCTCTCAAAGCTATAAAGGAATTCCAAAAGAAATGTGATGAGGTTCCACTTCCGAAAGATGAACCTAAAAGGGAATTCACACCAGTGAGAACGACTTATGAGGCAAAGCATTTTCCCTTACAAGTCACTGAAAAACCCAAGAAGAGCAATAGAATTTACACTCCAATTGGGATCCCATATGCGCAAATGTTCGAAATGCTCTCTGAGAGTGGCGAGATCAAACCTCTCAAACCGAGACCATTCGAATCGTTGAAAAGAACATACATATATTACTGTCAGTATCATCAATCAGGGGGTCACACTATAGAAAACTGTTTCAAATTCAAGGATTTGGTTCAGAAAATGATTGATGAAAAGAAACTAGTCCAAGTTCAACAAGAAGAGGATGTAACCATTAATAAAGTTTGGGACAGTAATGAAGAAGATGTCTATCTAAAGGACGTAGTAGGACCTACATCTTCTATGTCATACACCATAGATGATATTTGGGCTGAAGAAGACTCATCGATAGACGTCCTCATAAGATCCGGGAGAATGCAACCTCCCGTTTCAACACAACCTATGCCAACCACACAACAAGTTCCCGTACCTATCATTGAAGACAATGATATTGTTAAGCAGTTTAAGAAGACAAAAGTTGAGATGAATGTATGGAAACTTTTGGCAACATCTCGAGAACATAGGTTGGCTGTAATGAATGCCTTGGACAAAATGGGGATAGATTCTGACACTACTCTTGAGGGATTAGCGAACTTCCTCACAAGTGACCTTCCAAGTCCGATTAATTTGATCACCTTTTCTGACAAAGATTTACCTCCATAAGGTTACAAACATTACAAGGCATTAAACCTCACAGTAGTTTGCAAGAGGATTAATGTTCCTATGACTCTTGTAGATAATGGATCGGCCATCAACATCTGTCCACTTAGAACTACGAGGATGCTCGACATAAGGGACGAGGATTTAACTCCGTCTACACAAGGAAAAGGGCCTACGACAACACTCGTCGTCAAGCTCTTGGCAAGATTACCCTAAATGTAACGGCTGGAGCAATAGAACATGCTACTACTTTCTAAGTAGTAGACATTAAAGCTTCGTTCAACTTGTTGTTGGGACGCCCTTGGCTTCATGATCTAAAGGTCGTCCCTTCATCTCTCCACCAACAAGTAAAAGCTATAGTTGGGGGAATTCCAATCACCATCGATGCTTCGCCTATGAGGATCAAATCTATAGAGAATCTAATCATTAATGTGGAGCACGACGAGGATGATGAAGATTTATGGGGCATTAACGAAGAAGTCCCCTTAATCCAGGAGGATGAAAGGACCCCTCTTTGCCATGACCCCCATTCCAACATGATTGTCAATGCCATGCTGAAGAAACAAGGACATTTTCCTGGGATGACCTTAGGAAAGAAGAAAGGAATGGAAAAACCGCTGGAGTCACCTGGCCTCCCTAAGTTATAAACACTTTCGGACTTGGTTTTGAACCGACTCGGAAAGATCTCAAGCGAGCCCTGGAAAAGTCAAAAGCACGTAGGGATGCTCGCATTCAAAAGAAAGCAATCCCAATGGATCAGTACCCTCTTACGCTTAATGGTCAGTTTATAAAAGAAGGAGAGGACTATCCATGCCATGAATTTCCCGAGCCATTTGTTGTAAACGGCATAAGACAATCGGGATTCGAGATTTTCTTGGATTGCTACTTCATTGATGAAATCCCAACTCCTGTCTACAAGGTGAAAGCACCCCCATGCTTTCACTTTAACGTCATGGGATTACTGTTTGGGCGAGAAAAGAATGAGCAAACTTATAAAGAGGACAACTCCTCGCTCATTCAAACAATCCTACAAAGTGAAAGCTTCGATCCCTCGAAGCTAATCACTCCAGCTGAAGGATCACTACAAGGGTGGCACAAGACTATCAAGGTAACTACTCCAAGCAGAAGGAATATATCCATCAGGACAGGGCAAGGACTGATGTTGAAGAGTCATCAAAGTCAGAGTCTGAGTCGGAGTCTCTCCTCCTAGAGTCTTCTAAGTCTTTAGTAGTACCACCTCCCCCTCCTATTTCTTCTCCTAGGATAGTTAGTGATCCAGTCCCTGAGGAAATATCACTCTTTGATGTAATGATCTCAGAGTATAATAATATTTCTCATTCTCCTTAATTCTCGTGTTCTTCTCTAACCAAAATGACGAGCATTGCTTAACTAAACATGAAAAAGACAAAGAAATTATTAAAGCAATGGAAATACTAGAAAAGAAAACACCGGTAATTGAAGAAACTGAAACAGTTGATATCTCAAATGATTCAACCCATAAAAGAGAAGTTAAAATATACATATCTACCTAGAGAGGAAAATCAATTTGCTGATGCCTTGGAAAGATTAGCCTCAATGGTTAGGATTCCCACGGAAATCAAGCAAATGCCTCTAACTATAGAAAAAAGAAGACGATGAAGTAGTCCAAGCCGAAGAAGAAGAAGAAGAAGAAGAAGAAGAAGAAGAAGAAGAAGAAGAAGAAGAAGAAGTAGTAGTAGTAGAAGAAGAACCGTGATACACGGACATACTCAATTATGTCACTAAAGGAGAATACCCTCCTCATGCTGACAAAAGACTAAAACGAGCATTAAGGCTTTTGGCCTCCCAATACGTACTCATAGACAACGAGCTACATAAAAGGGTACCTAAGGGTCAAGCTCTCTTATGTGTAGGAAAGAAGGATGCACAAAGAGCAATGAGAATAGTCCATGAAGGAATCTGTGGCACTCATATAAATAGAAAAATGTTAGACCAGAAAATAATGCGAGAAGGATATTATTGGACTACAATGAATAGGGATTGCCATCAACACGTAAAAAGATGCCCTAAGTGCCAAATTTATGCCAATTTACAACATATCCCTCCATCCTTGCTCTACACCTACACATCGCCATGGCCATTCTCTACATGGTGAATTTACATCATTGGCAAAATCACTCCTCCAGGAACAGGAGGCCACGAATATATCCTAGTAGCAATTGATTACTTCACAAAGTGGGTCGAAGCACAATCACACACTAAACTCACTACAAAACATGTAGCACTCTTTATCGAGAGAAATATTATTTGTCGATAAGGAGTCCCACATGAAATGATAAGTGACAATGGAACTCACTTTCAAGCCGAATGTGAAGAATTGCTACAAAAATACAACATTCAACATCATCATTCTTCCCCTTATAGACCTCAAGCAAATGGAGCAATCGAGGCAGCTAATAAAAATTAAAAGACTATCATCGAAAAAATGACGGAAAATTATAAGGATTGGCCTGACAAACTTCACCTTGCATTGTGGGGTTACCGCACGTCAATCCGTACATCAACAGGAAATACGCCATTTTCTTTGGTATATGGAATGGATGCCGTACAACCTGTCAAAATAGAAATACCATCTCTACGCATTGCATTAGAGAGTAAACTCGATGAAGTTAAATGGACTAGGGCAAGATATGAAGAATTAATTCTACTCGATGAGAAACGACTAGAAGCTCTACATCACACTCAGTGTTTCCGAACTCGTATGACTAGCCATTTTAATAAGAAGGTCAAGACAAGAAATATCAAAGTAGGAGACTTGGTGTTAAAAGCACTAAGGAAAAATGTTTTAGATCCAAGGGGTAAATTTAGACCTGATTGGTCTAGACCCTACGTTGTCAAAACAATCCTGTCAGGAGGTGCAACAAAACTAACTGATATGGATGGCAAAGAATTCTCAAACATGACAAATCTTGACCAACTTAAGAAATATTACCCGTAATTACTTGAGTAGGATACTCAAGAGAGCTACGTTCGGCCTGATTCCTTAAGAAAGGATACGTAGGCAACCCTTTACGGGTACGACCACCTTATTTTTCGACATCTCCGCGTCCCAGAATTAATTAAAAATTATCGGCGTCGTAGAGTAAAACCTGGCGCCAGCCAACAACCATCAGCGCCAGCCGATGAAAATGACGCCTGACACCAGACTTCAATGGCAGGCGCCAATCGCAAATAAGCAGCGCCAATTTGAAAATAAATTCAGGGCAAATTTCGGTGTTTTTTCGGAAAATTTTCGACTTCCGTACTCAAAGAATTTCTGGAAAATTAACTTTTCGGTTTTCATTGCTTTAATAAAATAAGATTAAAGTAAATAATTAAATTAAAAGCAGAAATTTCGTTAGTAAAATAAAATTACATTATTGATGGAATTTAAAAAAAAAAAAAGAGCTGAAATAAATTAACTTTAAATGCAAAATAAACTAAGTCTAATAAATTTAGAATTAAGCAATGCTCCTAATCTTTCTTTTCTTTTCTAGCCCTTTTCCAATTTTTGTCTGCTTCCTCTTCCTCATCCATAACTTTAGCTAGTAGGCATCCTTTAGAGGACCTACATTCAATCTTAGAGTAGATAGTCTCCCCTTCAGCTAATACCCCATGCTTCTTTTCCACCCAAGCTTTTTTATCTGTGGTGTCAGCTTTCCTTTTTCCTTTATCCTTGGTAACACCTTTTTTCCTAGGCATTGTAGGTGTTTTGAATTCGATTCTTGCACCTAGGAGTTCCTTGGCAGGAATCACCCTGTCACCTAGACAACTCTTCACATCAGTTTTACCCTGATCTTTCTTCGAATCCTTCGAAGGCTTCTTCAGCAACCACTTCTTCACATCATTGGGCAAAGAAGCAGGAACCTTTTGAGTAATCACTTCCCATAAAGGTCTAGCACTCTAGTAAGCATCAAATCTGTTTATTTCTTGGGAAACAGGGTACTCATAGGGAGGATGAAGATCCCCGGAAAGAATATTCTGAAGAAAGCCGTATTATCTTATTACCCTGCATGGGTAATAATAAGTCACACGAGACAAACTTGGGAGACGGCAGAAAGGTTGCTTGTTGACACTAACCATCCTTTCTATTTTCCACCATGGGACGACCCACTTGATAGCAAAATCACGAGATTCGAAGACCTTTCTTCACCCATGGCGCCCAATTTTAGGGAAGCGTTTCTTCCTTCTCACGAAGCAATTGGGAGTATACTTCTCAATATCGTCCAGAGGGCTAATTAATCCTAGCCTTTCCATTAGCCACATCTGTAAAAAAATTGCAATGCAAATAAATTATTATTACAATACAAAAATATATTTTTTGATTTCTGTAATTAAAAATATTATTTTCCTACCTGTAATAAAATTGGAGAGCCGCGAAAAGGTGCTTTTGGGTTCCTTTTCAGTTCATCAAGACTAAACGTAGTCTCTCCAACTATCAATGGCATTGGATTTCTCCCTGATTCAATTTGTTCTAGTACCGTGGTTATAATTGATTGACCATCATTATTTTTACCACTACTAAGAAAAAATTGATTAAGCATGCAAAATAAGAACGCCCTTCTTCTATATATATGAAAAGATTCAGAAAGAGGTTTATCAAAATAATGGCGTGCAAATTCTTTCAAATTCACTATGTTGCCATCTACTATTTTTTATAAATCCCTTTCTTTTAAATTAAAGAAGCGCTCAAAATCCTTATAATAATATGCATCTACTCTAGGGATTACTATGAGGTCTATTGCATGTAAGCCTAAAATAGCACCAAATTCTTCTGGCAAAGGGCTAATCTCATCATACCCTATTCTAAAGCAATGAGTATCAACATTCCAAAATTCTAGAGCGGTATGTATGAAATCTAAGTCAAGATCTACCCCTTTGATGCCATAAATTCCCCCCAAGTGAAACAAATCCAATTCTTTTTTGTCTCTAGCATTAAGAGATCGACACCATTCATGAGTGTATTGGGTGAAAGTTTTGGTGACTAAAGACATGGTATTATATTGTTGTTTTCTAAGGCAAAGAATTATTTTATTTGCTGGAATTATGAGAAGAATCGGCTGGGAAGAGGCTATTTATACACAAATCGCGAGAAGTTTTAATCAGAGTGAAATACAGAATTAGCGCCAATTAGCGTCGGACTCCGTATTTGGCGCCAGCCGCCAGCACTTGGCGCCACACGCCATGTGTAGCGCCTGGCGCTACGCGCCATTGCGTGGCGCCAGCTGGCGCCAAGTTGCCACATCAGGCGCGCTTGCTTAAATTGCGTTTTTATCCTAAACTTGAGTCGGCTAATGACTTTACGGCTCCGTTTATCTTTTCTAAACATTTTTTTCTTAATTAATTAAAATAGCTCCAACATTAATTATATTATTCTTTTTTGGACTTTATTTAAATTAATTTCCAAGTTTTTCTTTTTTTCTATACACCCGACATTTTATTTGATTTTTTTCCTTTTTATTTTTTCTTTTTGGGGGAGAGAGTCGGATACCCTCCATCAATAATAAAAATGACGGAATTTTTTGCGCAAAATTATTTGTCACACTTCTCTTGCACACACAAACATACACATAATAATAGCAAACAAAATAAACTCATAATAGCATAAATATACAAAATATGTCTAAAAATAGTGAGTCTAAGGCAAAGTTCTATGAAAAGTCAAAATAAAATATACACAGGAACAAACTACGGCGCCGGAGGACGTATACCCATCATATCGTAAAATTGCGCCGTACGGGGAGTCACCTCTCCACCAGCTCCAGCTCCAGCTCCAGCTCCAGCTCCAGTCTCCGCAGGAGGAGGAAAACTCAATGTAGGTCCACTCCACGCAGGATCAACCTGAGGCTGAAGCTGCGGAGGTTGCTGCGATGACGAGCCTACCTCGTACATCCCACCACCTCTGAAAGTCGAGGTAGCCTCTCCCTCGCCTACCAGTGCAGCAGGAGCACCATTAGAAGAAGATCCCGAGCCCTCTACAACGTCAGCACGAGCAGCCTCAGTGCGACCGCCTCTACCCCCTGACTTAGTACGACGACGTCTCGAGCTAGACCTCACCAGATCCCTCCGTACCTCAGGTCTCGTGCGGGTGTGAGAAGCAATAGGTTGGCCCTACAAAAAGAATTAAATCAGAAACAAGGCAAAATTGAAGCGGTAATGCAAAAAATATATAACGAAAGACTACCTCTCGGATGACGTCGACCCGACGGCAGGTGGCTGCATTCCTCCGGACGAGCTGGCTCCGGAAGGCATCTATACATCGTGCCATCGCCGAAACCACCTCGCGCGAAAACTATCAGAGCAATAAGTCAGTAAATATGCATGATATATGGACAAAAAAATTGTGAATAACTAGGCTTACTCGAGTCTGGCGGCGAGGAATCGACCGCTCTACGAAGCGCTCGCCCTCGGGAGCCGGAGGAATCATCTCCTCGATCGACCCATATGTCCCCTGGTAATGGATGGACATACGGGGTGGCACGAACTCAGTAGCACCGTCCTGATAAAGCAAAAAAGTCAGTAAAACATCACTTGGGGGCTACTCAATGGAAAGTAAAAGCTGAAAAATCTTACCCTAACATCCTCAACCGGTACGGGGGCTGGAGCTAACAACAGCAGTAGCTCCTCAGCATAGCACCACCCAGGGATCACGTAAGACCGCCAAGGGGTACCAGCTCCCTCAGACATGCTCAACAACCGAGCGTCGTCAAACATATGACGTGGTGGAGGAGCAGGAACGACGAAGACATCAAAGGAATGTTGTCTAGCAACCCTCTCTCCTAAGTACACGATCGCTCCATAAGTCCCCAGGAAATAGCGACGCTCAGCAGAATACTATGAGGCTAACCCAGGGACTATCCAGCCGCCCCACGGTCGGTACACCACCTCAGGACCCTACAAAGAACAGCAATCAGGCGAGAGTATACCTAAAGCATCGTGAAAACGCAAATAAATAATAAAAAAGTCGTACCGCGATGATCCAATTCCGGACATGTGTAGTGGACATATCCACATGGCGACCGCCCCAAGAAGCGCTCACTGGAAATTCGCGTAACAATGGTCTCGCCGGCGTAGCAAAAGGGAAGTGCTCGTAGAACCAGATCTACAACGAGTTAAAATTGTAAGTAAATGCTAGCTAAAATGTAGGGCTAAACTTTATAGGGAATAATTTTTACCTCTACGACCTTCCAAAAGGCAGACAAAGCGACATTGGTCCCAAATGGCCGGTGTTGACACGAGTCCCTCAGTGCACGAACGAAGTCAGCGTAGGCCAAGCTGGCCCAGTCATAAGTCCCGATCCGGTGAAGATCGCGGACAGCGGGAAGGTAGTAAAGCAACGCCCTACTACCTTTGTCAGGGGAGAACGTCCCTGACAACAACATCAGCGCAAAGATGCGCACCCGCTGCTCTCTTGTGGTCGCATCGTCATCAAAAGCCGCTGCCAGCGTCGAGCGGCGAATTCCCCTAGCACTAAACTGAGTCGTCTCGACCTTAGCTCGGGCCCGAATAGCGATCGGCCCCAACAACTCCTCGACCTCCGTAGAAAAGACATCGATCCCACTGTCGAACGACAGTGGCATAGAGTTGAACTCCAATCCTGTAATGAGACTGAAGTCCGTAGGGGTGACCATCATCTCGCCCTAGGGGAAGTGGAAAGTGTTGGTGGTGTCCCAGAAGAACTCCACCAAAGCGCGCACTATATGGTGGCCACCACTAGAGGCAACCATAGCCTCGGAGGTCTCGAACAGGGTAGCCAGTCCGCAAGACTCCCATAGGAGTCTCGTCTCAAGATCCCCGGCGATATACATCTTGTACAAATCGCCCAAACCATCACAGCCGGAACTGTGATAGCGCGTCCTCCCGACCGTGATGCCTTGTCTCAGCCTCTCAAAAATGTGGTGGACGGGGGCGAAGAACAGGGTCCGCTCATCCCACTCGGGGAGTCGACCAAGCGAAGTAGAAGGTGTGACGTCATCCTCTACGGGCTCATGCTCCCGTCGAGTGTTTCGGGACCGTGAACCCGAGCCTCACTGTCTAGCCATACTACATTGTGCAAAATCATCATGAATTAAGGTTCTATAGTATCTAAGGTTCGCCTAGCCACATGATACTATGTTCGCAAAAAACTGAGTACGTAGTACTAAAACAAAGCACAAGTTCAAATTGAGCATAACGACATTTTTCAAGCAATCACACACTTTCTTGCAACACTATAGTAATTATTGTGACAAATTGGACAAGAATTGCTAGCAAAAACATCAAGAACAAGTCACATTGTTCTTCACGACCTTAGAAGGTCCAACAATGGCAAATTGCTCATTTCTTCACCAAATTGAGTCAAACAAGTCTCAAATTACTCCCAAGGCAATATATAAACATAATCAAGCAATTTCATAGCATAAAATTTGATAAACAAAGCGAATTAAGCATTTTTAATTTCGAATTTACATGAGATTTGTGAATGAACATGCCAAAAATTCATAAGAACTGATATGAGTTTGAAGAAAACTTACATAGATCGGGAAAATAGATAAAAAGAGTTTTAATTTGCAACGAATTTGAGTGAATTCGGTTAAGAAACGAGTAAGAACCGAGCAACTGAAGTTTTGCAGTTTTTCGAGCAGTTTCGCGACGAGCAAGCAGGAAAATGAAGCGGAATGGGGTATTTAAGGAAATCCCCGTGCTGGCGCCAAGCCCTAGGCACTGGCGTCAAAAATTAGGCTTGGCGCCTGGCGCCAATCCCAGCGCCTGGCGCTAAGGCTAATTATGTGGCGCTGATGGCTTTTCAGCGACGCCAGAACACCCAGCCATTTGGTGAGGTTGTTCTACCTTTCTACAACATTTTTTTGGGTTCCTTGGTACTCTAGTTAGCCCCTCTAAGCAATTTGACATGATTTAGTAATCGGCTTGATTACATAAAGTGATCGACCTGATAAAAGATCGTCTCACTTAGCTTAAAGCGCCTAAGCATTGGCTCATTAACAAAAAGCATCGACATATAGGTTCATAAGCAAAAGGCACCAATATATAGGTTCAAAAGCGAAAAAAAGCACCGACGTACAGGTTCAAAGCAACAGATACGCCGACGTACAGGCATAGCGGAAGCAAAGTTCAGGCGAACTTTTAAAGATCGACAAACGTGGGTCTTCGGTAATTTCGTTTGGAAAATTATCACATCAAATGAGGATGACTTCAAGCAAGGATATCTTCGACGGCATTCCCTAGCTTGTGGAGTGTTATCACAAACAGTTGAAGGTGATTTCAAGAGAAATAATCTTCAATAATATTCCCTTGGACGTGGAATATTATCATAGCGGAGGAGGATCGTTTCAGGCAAAGTAGTCTTCTAATTTGGAAGTAGTTACGGGCGTAGCGGTTTTCAAGCGGGATGGCATTCTCTAGCTTGCAGGAGGTCATCAAAACAACAAGGATGCAGCAACAATCGGTTACTTTCAGAGACGTGTGCTCGACAGTGCAAGATACGCGTTTCTTAACTCTTTTATCTGTTTAACTAACGCTAGTTTGCAGGTATCGGCGTTACAAGAATGGTTTAGGATCGCAGAACGTTCCGAATCATTCTCCGTCCCTATCGATACATTGACTTTTGTTTTCGAAACGTGCGTTTCTCCAAACTCAGTCAAAGTGGGGGCTTCTGTAGACACCCATTTGTGTCTCCCCAAAACCAAACCCAGTGATGATTACCTTCCATGTCGAATCATAATCGAAAGAAGTGAAAGTGTGGAAAGTCGAGTGTTGCGGAAAGTTTTAATCTCTTTTCTCTTCTCTCTGATTTTGAAAACTTATTTTTAAGAAAACAGCCAATCCAATTTTGTTGGTCCATGATATGGGTCCAATAGTAGTGTAGTTGGATGGGGCTTGACAAGACCTTTCCAACGATATATTATAAGCCCAATTCCGATTAATATTGAGGAAATTATGGCCAATTTACTAAACTGGGCCCGGTTTAATGATCTAGGGGAGGGCCTAATATGATTTATCATTCCTAATGAAATTAGGAATGGTTTTAGTCTTCTGGATTCTTCTAGAAGGTTCTTTTCATTCCTAATTCAATTAGCATTGATAAATTGACTTTTGTTTACTTTTAGAGTTTTAATTAAAATCAAATAGCATTTTTGAGGAAATTATATGATTTTATCCTCCAGTACGACAAACTTATCTGATTTTCGAAAACGCGTTAAAAACAGGCTTGGCGTCTGACTCCAGGCATTGGCGCCTGCAACCAGGCCTGGCGCGTGGCGCTAGTCATTGGCGCCTGGCGCTAGTGTTGGTACCTGGCGCTAGTTAGCCAGGGTTTGCGCCAGCTCTGTTTTTTGTGCGTCATACTCTGTTTTGTTTATTTTATCTTTTTGGCTGATTTTCTCTATAACTAACGTCGTAAAAACTCCGTTTTCATTCACCAATTCTCACTAGTTATCATCAACAATCAGTTTTAATTAGCATTCGTCTACAATCAGTTTTCATTCATTAATTCTCTTAATTCCCTTAATCATTCATCAATTCTTTCTTTCTTTCTTTCTCTAAACTTGCTTTTTCATACAAAATTTCGCATTCGCAAGATCTAGAAACGCCTAGCCATATTCGAAATTGCCTTCGCCCTAGACGTGAAAGGTTTAATTTCTGAGGATTTGGTCCTAAATCTCTATTTCAATTATTTAATTTAATTGTTTTGATTATTATTTTACTTGAAGTTACTAACGTGTGTATTTTGTTATTAGAAAGAGGTAAGAGGCATCAAAGTAAGTACTTTAATTGATTAATTAATATTATGATGTAGAAATCATGTTTAAATTGTTATTATGATATTCCTAGTATCATGTTTTTGGAAAAGGTTATAATATCAAATATGCTTATTATGATTCCTGCGATGATTCATATGTTCTTCCTAATATTTATGATTGTTAGTATCATGTTAGGGTTAAAGGTTTGATTTTTATTGCTAAGTGACATGCTAGGGTTTGTTATTAATCTTGTTAGTATCATGCCTAGTATCTTGCTATTTTTATTATGCTTTAATATTAATATGAATATGATTACGATTGTTATAATTTATGATGATTATTATTATTCATGTTTATTCTAATGATTGATTATTTATTATGTTTCTTGATATTTATTTTTATTGCTTGATCGCGCCTTTTATGCATGTTTAAAGGAAATTGGTACTTGTAATCACGCTTAATAAGATAATTAATAATCTTGTTTAGGATTAATATGATTATAATTTCAAGTGATCACCAATAATAGATTTATTTGTGCATTAATATTCAACCAACATAGATAAACAGGTTTAGGGTTAATCCTATTGATTGCATGTTAATTAAAAAGCGCACATGAATACGATCAGAATAAAGTAGAGGCCTATTATTAGGGCAGGATCAATCTCTTTTAGGTTGGATTTGTACCTTCATCCCTGAACCCTTATTTGGTTCAAGACCTTATGGAGTTGACGATCTCTTGGATCGTTAAGGGGTGTAACCTTCATCCTATGAACGGTTTACAAGTTCCTAAAACTTGTTAGCGACTCTTTTGCTCTATCTTCTTCCCTTTTGGACGCCACCGTACTTTAGTGTATGATCACAGTGGGGTTCAAGCTAGGGGTTTAACGCTTGAAATTATTCCCTACAGCACTTAATACAGTACAAATCCTCACAAATAACCCGCTGGAGAAAGCGTTACAGAAAATGGATGCATCCGGCAGACTCTTAAAGTGGGCTATCGAACTTTCTGAGTACGAGTTCGAGGTCAAACCGAGGGCAACCATCAAGGCACAAGCCTTATCATATTTCATCGTGGAAGCCTCCTATGAGGAGAAAGAGGATGAAATCAGGGTCAGGAAGTTAGAAGTGGATGGATCCTCAACCCAAACGGGGAACGGAGCAGGAGTCATAATGACATCCCAAGAGGAAAATGTATTTGAGTACGCCATAAAGTTCAAGTTCAAAGCATCGAACAATGAGGCAGAGTACGA
Source organism: Chenopodium album (assembly GCF_948465745.1). Lineage (NCBI taxonomy): Eukaryota > Viridiplantae > Streptophyta > Magnoliopsida > Caryophyllales > Amaranthaceae > Chenopodium > Chenopodium album. The sequence continues at coordinate 66,950,387 of NC_137835.1, forward strand.
GGTAGCGTTGGCAGGCCTGCAAATGAGCATCAGGGCCAGAGCCCGCAAAGTCCACTTGTAGACTGATTCTCAGCTCGTCGCCAGCCAACTGCAAGGAGCGTATGAGATAAGAGAAGCCGTCATGCTGAAATATGTTACCAAAGTAAAATAGCTGGCAGCCCAGCTAGTTCACTTTCAGATAGACTTGGTCCCCAGAGCCGGAAACTCCCAGGCTGACGCTTTATCAAAGTTAGCCAGCTCCACACTACAGAGCCTCACAAGGACAGTGATGGTTGGAGTCCTAGAGGAAAGCAGTATTGCTTAAAAGGAGCAGGTAAACTGCATTGGGCAACAGAGATCCTGGTTCGCAAACATTCTGGCATACAAAGTCCATAGCTCGCTGCCCGACGATGAAGTACAGGCGAAGAAAGTGAAGAAGGACGCCAATTAGTATGTGGTGATGAATGGAGAGCTTACCAAGAAAGGCTTCTCAAAGCCACTACTGAGGTGCATCCCAGAATGGGAGCAAGAAAGCATTATGGAAGAAGCCCACTCAAGAATATGTGCCAATCACATTGGTGGAAAGGCATTAAGGGTGGAAGTCCTAAGAAAGGGTGCATATTGGCCGACCCTAGCTCAAGACGCGCTGGCATATGTGAAAAAATGCGACAAGTGCCAAAAGTACTCCCCAGTCATAAACCAGCAAGCAAATGATCTGACCCCAATCCTTAGCTCGATCCCGTTTGCTCAGTGGGGAATGGACATATTAGGACCATTCACCACTGGGTCAGCAGGCAGAAAGTACCTCATAGTGGCGGTAGATTATTTTACTAAGTGGATAGAAGCTGAGCCGACAAAGTACATAAAGGCAACCCAAGTGAGGATGTTTATATGGAAAAACATCATCACAAGGTTCGGGGTGCCACGGTGCATAGTCTTTGACCATGGGTGCCAATTTGACTGCGACACAATTAAGGATTACCTTGAGGACATGGGCACCAAAATACGCAAGTGCCTTAGTATGCCACCCCCCGGAGTAATGGCCAGGCAGAAGCAGCAAACAAGCTGATCCTAACGGCCCAGCAGAGGAAGCTAGAAGAATACAAGGGCCTGTGGGCGGACTTAGTCCCAGAGGTCTTATGGGCGAATAGAACCACATAAAAGGAGTCCACTGGTAAAAGCCCTTTCACCTTAGCATACGGGGCTAATGCAGTCGTCCCATTGGAAGTGCAAATTCCCAGCCCGAGAAAACAGCATTATGAACAACAAGGAAATAAAAAGCGCATGCTGGAAGAGCTAGACTTCCTGCCAGAAGTAAGGCTAAAAGCAGCTCTCAAGCTGGCAGCCCAAAAGAGCAGGATATCTAAAGCTTTCAACAAGAGAGTCAAGCATAGTGAACTTCTGCTCGGAGATTTAGTCCTTAGAAGGACAGCAGCAGTGGGAAGAGGAAATGAACATGGAAAACTGTCAGCAAACTGGGAAGGCCCTTTCATCATTCGCGAGTAGGTAGGACCAGGAGCATTCCTCCTCGCAGATCAAGAAGGTCAGGTCTTAAGAAACAGTTTCAATGCTGATGTGTTAAAGAATTATTTTATTTAAGAAGCATGAAATTAAGAAGAAACAGGGATAGTTGTTTCAATTCTGCAAAACCTATATCTAGTTCATGTTATATCAATTAAGGCATTTGAGCCATTTTTATTCAATGAAATACGAGCCTCTACGTGAGGAGTATGTTGCGTACACTTGTTTTAATATATCATGCTTTAGCATCATATACTAACGTGCAGAAGTAAAAAAAAAATAATAATAACACGCGCAAGTGTTAGAGGAAAAAAGCACCTCAAAGCAAAGTGGCAAATTAATGCATCCCTCCCTGAAACTTCATCTCACCTGCTCAAAGTAAAACAGGGCATCACCTTGGGGACGCCTGAGGGGGAGGCCTGGCACGTTCAACTTGAGCAGGAAAAATAAAGGGAAACGAAGAAGATGAGCTACGTGGGCAACACTAAGGTTCTCTTAGTCCCACCTAGCTCACCTCTTTGAGGGGGAGAGGAAAGGGGGAGATAGACATACAATAAGCCCTTATGAAGAAAAGTAAGTGGCACAAAACAACAAGTCGCAGCATAAACAAGCTAAGCGACATAAAACAAGTCGCAGCATAAACAAGCTAAGCGACATAAAACAAGTCGCAGCGTAAACATGCTGAACGACATAAAATAAGTCACATCAAAATAAGCTGAGTGACATAAGATGAGCAATTAGAAAGCTGATTGACACAAATAAGTCTCAGCACAACAAGCGGAATAACGCCCAGACAAACAACAATCGAATAAATTAACAAGCGTGCAGGCAAACCTCTATCAGAGTTAAACAAAGTGCACAATGCATAAGCACTCAAAACAAATAGAACAGGAAGAATAAAAGTTCACTAAAGTTCCTGCCAAAACACAGCAGAACACAAAGAAGCAAAGAAGCACTCAGCAGCCAAATTAAGAAGACAGGGAGGCCCAACCTACGAGGCTTCACCAAAGGTAATAAAAAAGTTGCTATGCTAAAAGATCTAGATACTGCTATGGAGTACTTGGTTCTAGGCAAATGTGCAGGTAACAAAATAAATAGCAGGAAAAACGGCAGAAGAAGATCACAAAGCGCATACAATATAAAGCTGAACCCCTGCGCACCAGGGCAGAGTAAACACTCAGCAGGTTAGTTACAATATAGACAAAGTTGAGCCCTCGTCCACCAAGACAAGGAAACACTCAGCAAGTAAGGTCAAGAAAACACAAATTCAAGTTAAGTTGGGCAGAACCAGCAACGAAAGACAAAGTATTATGAGAAGACACAAGGAAACATAATCTTTGGCGGCTATACACCCTAAATATAGTAACAAAAACTACCTAGGTACAACAGATTTGGTTGAGGGAAACTCAGAGCAACCACTAGAGTAAGAAGGTGACAGCAGCCATAACCTTTATTGATCAACAGCAAAGGACTCCACTCCAATAGACGCAGCAACGTCAAGGCAGAGAGGAACTTCCAAGTTCAGCACACCCTGGTTGGAAATCTTGCAGCCCGCAACACGGGGGTGATCAGTAGAGAGATCAAACAAACCAGCCTTGCCTTCAGCCTCAACCTTATTCCAGAAAGCGTTTAAACGAGCCTGCTGCTCCTCACCTTCACTATACAAGCTGCTAACGCACCGAGCCGCAGCCTCCCATCCACCATCATTGCGATCAGCCAATAGCTTAGCAAAAGCAAGGGAGAGCGCAAAAGATTTGAGTGCCTCTTTCCTGGGAGCTTCCAGTTCGGTTATGTGTCTAGCTCGCAGATCTGCAATCTTTGCCTCCAGCGTCTGCACCTTTGCCTGAGAGGTCCTCAACTGCTCCCCGCAGCTCTTCAACTTGGCATGAGTGAGCTGAACATCTCCCAACTGGAGCTATAGGGCGTCCGCCCTCTCCCTTAGAGGAGTCACCTCATTGGCCACAGCATTCCTCTCAGCCTGAGCCTGCTGGACCTCTAAATTCTTCTGAGAAAGAATAATGCCCTGATTTTGATACTCCTTCTCCGCTGACAGCAAGGCATTGGATAAATCTCTAACAGACCTGGCAAGCTGCACAAAAGACAAAAAATGAAAGGAGTAAACCAAGGTAGAAATTAGCCAAAAGAAAAATAAAACAAGGTAGTAACGAGGAAATTAGAAAAAAAAAATTGAAGAAAAGGCAGAAGCATTAACTAACCTTCTGCAAGTCATGACAAGCCGTAGCAGCGGGAAGACTAACTGAGTCACGTGTAGAGTCGGCGGGCAGACGAACTCCTTGAGTCAAACGGTACCCTAAAGTACCACCCTTTTGAGGGTTGTCCACAAACAAAGACTCGTCAGCTCTCACATTCATCAGGGGCCGGAAGGGAGCATTCTCAGCTCCAGCAGAGAAGAGTATAAGGCGAAGATGGACATCAATGGGAACCTCAGAAAACTCAATAGCCCCAGTAGGGCGGAAAGTTTCTCCAACAGAAATTGAGGTAGCAGACAGAGGGTTCTCTAAAGCATCACTCAAGAATTAGTGAACACAATGGTTAAGTTCACTGGAATTCTGAGTGTCCACCCCCTATCAGCATTCCCACTTAGAAGCCCAGTGTTGGCAGATGTAGATGCAAGAGGATCGAGACCAAGAGAGGTGCGAGCCTTTTTCGCTTCAGGCTCATCTCCATCAGGGGCAGAGGATATTGGATCATCCTCCGAGTTAATAACTGGACGATCCTGCTAGTGAGAACCCGGGAGAGCCCACCTCTTGAAGCGCTTCGAAGCCGCCCTTTCAGCCCGGAGGGACGCGGCGGAAATTTTTGAAGCTCTATGATAGTCTCGTCAGGGAGCTGGAAGTCAGTAGCTGCAACAGAAGGGACACCAGTATCTTTCGCAGTAGTAGCATCATTAATAGTAGAGGGAAAGAGCAGAACATGCTCAGCAGAAGAAATGGGTTTTTCACCTACAGTAGTGGTCTCAGCCCCCTCAGGGGGAAACTGGAGAACACAATAAGCAAAATCATCAGCAGTAGTTTTTAGATCATTAGAAGCTTGATCACGTTGTCTTTTGGCAGCAGAAGTCTTAGGTGCCACTCGGCCGGAAGCCGTGACAGACTGCTTCTCAGGAGAAGCATCAGGAACCACTAACGCCTCAGATTCTGAAGCCACCCTTCGAGGGGCAGGCTGAGTCTCACGCCTACTCCCAATAGTAGAAGATGAAGGCTCAGCTTCAGCGCGGCTGGACCTAGCACGCTCAGCAGTAGCTACAGTGCTAACAACAGCCCGCAGCTCAGTAGGAGCCAGACACACTTCACCCTTCAGAGAGCCCGCAAACACCTCCAGCGTGTCAAAGAGCTGAGGGGGATTTTCAGGAGTAGCAATTAAAGGGTTCTTCCAATTATCAACTAGCCCAAGCATACGTTTGTCCAACTTGTCGTAGCCTGAAAGGGAGAAGGGTAGAAAAATCAAATAAGGCAAAGAGACAAAATTAAAAAAAAAAAAAAAAAAAAAAAAAGAGGAAGAAAAAGAAAGGACATAAAGTCAAAAACTTACCAAACTCATGCGTACGACACAAACGCATAGCAGAGAGCTGCTCGTTGCCCACAATATATATGGAGTTGGGCAGCCAGATCTTGGGAAACTTAGAGTCACCAGTCCTCGCTCCCTATAGAGCCTCAAAAGCCTCTGTCTCACAGGCAGGCTCAGAAAGGGAGATGGTAACTCCAGCCATGTTAGTGCAGATCTCTCTAAAGTTGCGCGGTGCAGCAAAATTAGAAGGCACCTTCACCTAGAAAAATTTGCCACTCCAGTCCCTGAAACGGCCAAGTTTTGGGTAGGACAAGACCCTGCTCTCCTTAGGAGCAACATAATACCAACCTGACTCAGTCCCAGAAGCAGATCTCTTCAGGCTCATCAAAGACTTAAACAGATGCAGGGACTCAAGATACCTTTGAAACCTCAAAAACCACAGCAAGCAGATCAAAGTATGAAGGGAAGCATGATGCACCAGAGATATACAGATATTGAAGGCACGTAGCAACTTCTCCAAGGTGGGGTCCAGAGAGAACCTCAAGCCCAAATCCAGCTGTGAAGCGAACACAGTAATGTGACCAGCAGGAGGAGCTGATAGCTTCGCACCATTAGTAGGGAGAACCAGCTCGTAACCCTCCCCAAAACCATAGAATTTCTGCCCAGCAGCAGCTAGATTCAGCCTCTTAGCATCCTTACGCCAGCTAGAGTCCAGCAAACAATTTTTGGACCAATAACATTTGTCATCCAGAAAAAACTCGGTACTGCCCTCCTCTACAGGCTCCACAACATAAGTGGGCTGACAGTCATAATAGGAGCGGTCACTAGGAGATTCAGTCATCCTACCCGATTGAACAACAGGAGAAGGAGATGGTGATGGAGTCTCAGTGCTGCCACCTCGCACTACATAATGCTCAAACCGATGCACGTCAGCCATGTCATCAAGCCAAGCAACACTATTTAAAGGCTTAATACGGGGAATAGGGCTAGCAAGAGACAAGTCAGGGGGATTAGCCTTGACAGCATCGGCTAACATTTTATGACGTATTGCGCGCATCCTCAAACGGGTGAGATGGGATAAAGGAATCCCATCCAGCATGAGCACCCGCTCGCAATAAAGATAAAAGAAATCAGGACGGGGTTCGCGTTGGAAAGGGCGAAAAGCACTACCCTCAGCGGGATGACTACTGCCTGACCCAGACGCAGCAGCAGGAGTTGCAGCAGTACCCATCCCGCTCGCAGCGGGGGGAAAGTCAGAAGGCATAATTGTTTGTAAAGGAATAGGAGAAGAAAGAGAAACAAGGGAAGTGTGCGCAGGGTGCTCACCTGAAAGAGAGGATCGGGAAGGAGAATCCGATCTAGTGGTCGTTTGAGGCTCACTCATGTTCTGACTATTAGAAGCGTCAGACGTTATGAAATCTACAAAGAAATACAAGCCCACAAAGAGAAGAAAAATCAATGGGGCACCGAAAATCAAAAGATCAGTTTAGGAAACAAGAACAACGACGGAATAAGGAGAAAAAATCAAGAATGCAATTACAACAACAACAAGGAGAAAAAATTGAACAACGACAGTTGGGAAGAATCAAAAGACACAATCTTTTGAAGGAAAAGCAAAAAGAAGTGAAATTGGGAAAGGTTGTAGAAGCAACAGAGTACAACAACAATGGCGAACACAAAAGCCCGAGCGAGACGAAAGTTCAAATCTGCAATTGAGAAGAGCAAAGGGGAAACAAGTCAGTAGGAAACAAGAATTAAGAAGGGAAAAACAAATAAAGTAGAAACTAAGGCAAAAACAAAGACGAGGAAGCAAGAACATACTGCAACAATGGAGGAACACGAGCGTTTAGAAGAGAAAGGACAAAGAGCGAAAATTTTGAAATGACAAGAGTAATGAAGAAGGGAAGATGAAAGGTAAAAGGAGTAAAGAAAATAAGTGAAAAGGGGGGACAGTGAAATTAATACGGAGTAAATGGGCGGTTTGACACAAGGCAAAGCCAAACCGCCATGTCACTTCTGTAAAATCAAACTGACAGCTCGGATCATCAACATGTGTCCCACTTATGCAAATACGGTTCCCGCCCTAAAAAAAACAAAAGAACTTCAGTGGGAGTGATTGAAAATCTTCTCTGTAAGCTCGTCATTTGTCATACTTCAGCGGGAGTGATCGAAAATTCTCTCTGTAAGCTCGTCATTTCTCTGACTTCAGCGGGAGTGATCGAAAATCTTCTCTGTAAGCTCGTCATATGTCCCGCTGAACAATCGCCCAGCCCAAGGGTGCGCACTCACTGCCGAGAAAGCAATTAAGGAGGGCTCATAAGCCCGCTGGAGTCAGCCCGCAAGGCTGACCAGGCTGAACTCTCCATGAAGGAGATGGTACGCCTATAAATAGAGGGTAAATTATAACGGAAAGGAGGTTAGACAATGAAGTTATTATAATTTCTATATCTCTCTAAGTACATTTTGTCTCTCTAAACACTCTCTAACTTAAGCTTCGGAGGGGGGTTCCTCGAACCACCCCCGAGACCCAGCTCACCCAGCAGAACCCTTGGATCCATACCTGGAACAATACCTTTAAGAGAAAAAGTTGCAGAAGCAACAGAGTACAACAATAATGGCTGACGCAAGAACCTAAACAAATTAAAGTTCGAAACTGTAGTAAAAAGATAGAAGAAAAAGCCTCACGCAATCTCTTGTGGGGCTAGTTATAGGGGATAGATCATGCTAAGCTATTCCTTCCAGCTGGGCTCAATTAAGAAGGACACGCTGCATAAAAAGAGTCAGCATGAGTGACCTCATACCACCTCTTGAGGGGCTAGTTGTATAGGATAACTTCTACAGAACTTTCACCCAGCTCCCAGGGTGCGCACTCACTGCCGAGAAAGCAACTAAGAAGGGCTCTTCAGCCTAATGGAGTCAGCCCGCAGAGCTGACCAGGCTGAACTCTCCATGAAGGAGATGGTACGCCTATAAATAGAGGGTAAAGTACAACGGAAAAGAGGTTAGACAATGAAGTTATTATACTTTCTATATCTCTCTAAGTACACTTTGTCTCTCTAAACACTCTCTAACTTAAGCTTCGGATGGGGGTTCCTCGAGCCACCCCCGAGGGTAGTTTAAGAGTGTTTCCTTGTGTAGGTAGTCAACGGGGCCTAGTTTACCCAGCAGAACCCTTGGATCCACACCTGGAACCATTGGCACTTGAAGGAGGGGAAGGATCATCTAACCCGAGGTTCACCAACTAAGTTAGGGACTAGTTGACAAATCACCATGGCCGGGGAGGATGTCGTACAAACACCAATACCCAAAGCCAACGACACCAACCAAACACCACTAAAAGAACTAGCAGCAACCATCGATCCCAAAGGATCCGCTGAAAAACCTAAATCCACTATCTCACAGAAATCCAACCCCATCAGATCGACGTCGGCTGCAGCTATAGAGGCGTCGGAACCAGTCGATCCGTTAGGATCCAGCTCCATTTTCAAATACGGTATGCAGTTGACAGGCGCAAATAATGAACCTACTGTTTCAGCACCCATAGCCCAGAAGCCGCAGCCCGTTAACATGCCACCTATCCTACAGAACCTCTCTAGGTGAAGTAAGGAACAACTGGCAGCAATGACGGCAGTCCTTGCAAACTTTGGTAAGGGAGCGAGCTCATCACCAACAGTAGCCAAGGGAGAAGATAAAGATGCCGAGATGTAGATACAACGGAACTACAACGTCTAAGAGCCATATATTAGCTTTTGAGAATCACATGGTGCTCTATACCATGACAGATTTAGTCTTTAGCAAAGCGTTCCCCCCAACCCTTGAAGGGCTGGCTGCGAAATGGCATGGAGCCATCCCAAAAGGTTCTATATACTCGTATAATCAACTGAAAAGGATGTTCATGGAGCATTTCCTAACCCTAGTAGATCGAACTAAGATGACAACTGAGCTGATGTCACTAGTTCAGCGGAACGATGAGCCCCTAAGGGAGTTCATCACCAGATTAAACAAGGAGGAAACAACCATTCAAAGTATGAGCCAGGAGATAGCGTTGCTAGCAATGCAGAGCGGTTTGCTACCGGGCTCACCGTTAAGAGCGTATATGGGGTGTAAGAGCCTTAAGACGCTAGCTGAAGCGCTGGGTAAAGCGCGCGAGTTCATCAAGACAGATGAAACTAACAGAGCAATGCTGAGTAGGAAGGCGTCGGGCGACTCAGTTAAGCGGGCAGGAGTCAGCTGGGGAGAAAATGCAGCCAGGGCCTACTAGCCAAGCAGAGCTGAGCAAAGCCGTAAAGAAGCGGACAGAGCTGTGGGGGTAGGAAGGTCAGACCCGAAGAAAGGAGGAAGACCTGCAAGGTTTGATCAATATACCCCACTGACCCACTCGAGGTCTCACATCTTCAACGTGAACAAAGCTGATGATAAGTGGCAGCGACCCCCAAGGATGGTTAATAGGAACCGTGATCCCAACAAATGGTGTGACTTCCATAGGGACCATGGCCACACCAGTGATGAGTGTACACATTTAAAGGATTACATAGAAGAACTGGTAAGGAGAGGGTACCGGAATCACTTCAAGCAGCACGCTGATCCTCCCCGAAGAAGGGACAAAGATAGAATAGGTTGTGACGGCAGAGGAGGCCACAGGGGTCCCACAGAAGACAGGGACAGAGACAATAGGCCAGAGGGTAGAGTGTATGTGATCAGTGGAGGACCAGTGCAAGGGGGAACAATGAACAAAGCACAGGAAAACCTACGGGCAATGAGAAGCGCAGAAGACCACCTCTTCCTCCGCAGCCGCGAGCTACATTTGAGGAATACGACCAGAAAGGCATAATCTATCCTCATGATGACCCGCAGGTGGTGACGATGAGAATAGCAAATTGGGAAGTGGATCGAGTACTGATAGACAGGGACAGCTCAACCAACATCATATACATCAGCGCGTTCAAGGAACTAAAGCCAGATAGGAAAGATCTAAAAAGGGTAAGTTACGAAGTCACCGGGTTTAATGGGTCCGGATTGACCCTGGAGGGTATAATTGAGCTCTTAGTCCTAGTAGAATAAAGGTAAAAAAGACGCGATGTTCGAGCAGAGTTCCTGGTGATAGACTCTCCTTCGCCATACAATGTGATCATGGGAAGGCCACTCATTCAAAAGATCGACGGAGTGGTTTCCACCTACCACCTTGCCATGGCCTACACAACTAATGAAGGGTGGTCAGCAAAGCTCAGGGGAAGCCAAAAGACGGCTCAACAATGTTACATAACTACTCTAAAGCAGCCCACAAGGATCAGGCAGCAGCCGACCTTAGAGAAAAAGTCCATTGAGCAACCTGAGAGAGAGTCAAGAAAAAGGAAGGGCGAAGAATACCACTGGGCAAAGGAGAAACAAAAGCAGGCTATGGAAAATTTTGAGCTTGCAAAGGATGAAATGGCTAGGCCACTTCCCAACGAGGAGCGCGTTACAGTTGAGCTCATAAAAGGAGATCCTTCGAGGACAGTGAATGTCGGAAAGGATATTGATCCAGGAATGGGGGTACACCTCATAAAACTGCTGAGAAAGAACAAGGACATCTTCGCGTTTTCAGCAGATGAGATGCTTGGAATTGACCCTGCAGTCATGGTCCATAGGCTGAATGTGAGGGAAGGTATTAAGCTAGTACGGCAGAAGAAACGAAGCTTCTCCACGGAAAAAAAATCAGGCCATCCAGGAAGAAGTGGAAAAACTCCTAGAATCTGGATTCATTGAGCCTTGTGAATATCCAGAATGGTTTGCCAACGTGATCATGGTAAAAAAAAAGGCAAATGGCCAGTGGGGGATGTGTGTTAATTTCACTGACCTTAACAAAGCCTACCTGAAGGATTGCTACCCGCTGCCGCGAATAGATCAGCTTGTAGACTCAACCAGTGGACATGCCCTGTTGAGCTTCATGGATGCCTTCTCAGGATACCATCAAATCAGCCTGCATAACCTCGATAGGAAGAAAAATCGCATTCATCACCGAATGGGGAGTGTACAATTACATAGCTATGCCCTTCGGTTTGAAGAATGCTTGAGAAACTTTTCAAAAGACAATGGACAAAGTGTTCATGCACCATAAGGGTAGAAATGTTGAGGTATACGTGGATGACTCAATTGTCAAAAGCGTCACGTAGACAGGACATATTATGGATTCGAAAGAAACATTCGCTACCCTGAACAAGTACAATATCAAACTCAACCCGAAGAAATGTGTCTTCGGGGTGAGCTCGGGAAAATTCTTAGGCTTCCTGATCCGCGAGAGAGGGATAGACGCAAATCCGGAGAAGGTTGAGGCAGTCTTAAGCCTACCTGAGCCTAAGTGCATCAAAGACATCATGCGGCTGACCAGGTAGGATGGCCGCGCTGACGAGGTTCATCAGTAACTCAGTTGACAAAGCTTTGCCGTTATATCAGCTGTTGAAGGGGAACAGAGAATTTAAGTGGGGGACAGTAGAAAAGGAGGCTTACGAGGGTATTAAGGAGCATATGAATAAGCTCCCAACAATGATTATCCCGGAGCTAAAGGAAAAATTGTAGTTGTACATTTCTGCGTCAATCCAGACAATCGCAGTCGTTCTCTTGGTAGAAAGACAAAAGCAGCAAAGACCAAAATACTTTGTGAGCCACGTGCTGACCGAGGCAGAGCAAATGTACCCATTGGTTGAGAAGTTGTCCTTCGCAGTGGTAATAGCGACAAGGAAGTTGGAGCCATATTTTGACGCACACATAATTCAAATCCTCCCAAATCACCCATTGGAGAAAGTGTTACAGAAAATGGACGCGTCAGGCAGACTCCTGAAATGGGCTATTGAGCACTTTGAGTATGAATTTGAGGTCAAACCTAGGGCAGCCATCAAAGCGCAAGCCTTAGCAGACTTCATAGTGGAGGCCTTGTATGAGGAGAAGGAGGATGATGTCGGTATCTAAAAGGTGGAGGTAGATAGGTCGTCAGCCCAAACAGGGAGCGGAGTAGGGATCATGTCGGTATCTAGAGGGAAATGTATTTGAGTATGCCATAAAATTCAAATGTAACGCATCAAACAATGAGGTAGAGTACGAGGCGGCATTGGTGGGCCTGCGTATGAGTATCGCAGCAAGAGCTAGAAAGGTCCATTTGCAGACTTACTCTGATCTTGTCGCCAGTTAGTTGAGGGGGGGCGTATGAGATCATGGAGCCTGCAATGTTGAAATACGTGACCAAGGTAAAGGAGTTGGCCGCTCAGCTAGTCCACTTCCAGATAGACTTGGTCCTTAGAGCAGGAAATTCTCAGGCCGACGCACTATCAAAGTTAGCCAGCTCCACCCTGTAGAGCCTCACAAGGACGGTGATGGTGGAACTCCTGGAAGAAAGCAGCATAGCTGAAAAGGAGCAAGTAAATTGCATTGGGCAGCAGCGGGCTTGGTTCACAGATATACTAGCATACAAAGTGCATGGTTCGCTGCCTAATGATGAAGTACAGGCTAAGAAAGTGAAAAAAGATGCCAATTGGTATGTGGTGTTAAACGGAGAACTCAACAAAAAAGGTTTCTCAAAGCCACTGCTAAGATGTGTCCCAGAATGGGAACAGGAGAACATCATGGAAGAAGCATACTCAGGAATATGTGTCAACCACATTGGTGGAAAGGCATTGGGAGTGGAAGTTCTCAGAAGAGGCGCATACTGGCAAACTCTTGCTCAAAACGCTCTAGCATATGTGAGGAAGTGCGACAAGTGTCAAAAGTACTCCCCAGTCATAAACCATCTAGCAAATGATCTGACTCCGATCCTCAGCCTGATCCCGTTCGCTTAGTGAGGAATGGAGATATTGGGACCGTTCACCACTTAGTCAGCGGGCAGAAAGTACCTCATAGTGGCGGTAGACTATTTCACTAAGTGGATAGAAGCTGAGCCCACCAAGTACATAAAGGCAACCCAACTGAGGACGTTCATCTGGAAGAACATCATCACAAGGTTTAGGGTGTCGCAGTGCATATTTTTTTTTACCACGTATGTCAATTTGACTGCCACACAATCAAGGATTATCTGGAGGACATGGGCACCAAGTATGCAAGTGCCTCAGTCTGTCACCCACAGAGCAAAGGTCAGGCTGAAGCAGCAAACAAACTGATCTGAACAGCTCTGCAGAGAAAGCTGGAGGAGCACAAGGGCCTATGGGCTGACCTAGTCCCAAAGGTGTTATGGGAAAACATAACCACTGAAAAGGAGTCCACTGGCAAAAGCCCTTTAACTCTAGCCTACGGGGCTGATGTAGTTGTCTTAGTAGAAGTTCAAATCCCCATATTGAGGATACAACACTACGAAGCACAAGGGAATGAAAGGCGCATATTGGAAGAACTAGACTTCCTATCGGAAGTAAGGCTACAGGCAGCCCTCAAGCTGGTAGCCCAGAAGAGCATGATCTCCAAAGCATTCAACAAAAGGGTCAAGCACAGGGAACTCCTACCTTGAGATTTGGTCCTCAGAAGAACAGCGGCAGTAGGAAGAGGAAACCAGCATGGAAAGCTGTCAGCCAATTGGAAAGGCCCCTTCATCATTCACGAGCAGGTAGGACCCGATGCATTCCTCCTCGCAGATCAAGAAGGTCAGGTCTTAAGGAATAGTTTCATTGCTGATGTGTTAAAGAAATATTTCGTTTAAAACGTGTGAGATATTCAGTAGAATTGGAGATAATTGTTTTAATCTTGCAAAGAGCTCCGTTTAGTTCATGTTATGTCAACTAAGGCATTTGAGCCATTTTAATTCAATAAAATACAAGCCTCTACGTGAGGAGTATATTGCATAAATTTGTTTTGATATTTCATGCTTTAGCATCATATATTAACGCGTAGAAATTAAAAAAAAATTAAAAAAAAAAATTTAAAAAAAAACAAATAAAAAAGAGCATATCCAAGGGCTAAAAGCAGAAAGCACCCTAGCATAAAACAACGTCCAATAGTAAAAGAAAGCATCCCTCCCTATAATCTCACTTTACCTGCTCAAAGAAAAATAGGGCAATACCTCGGGGACGCCTGAGGGGGATGCCTGGCACGTTCAACTTGAGCAGAAGAAGGCAGAGAAAACAAATAAGGTGAGTTGTGCGAGCAACACTAAGGTTCTCTTAGTCCCACGCAGCTCACCTCTTTGAGGGGGAGAGGAGGAGAAGATAGATATATAATAACCCCTTACGAAGAGAAGTAAGAGGCACAAAACAACAAGTCGCAGCACAAACAAGCTGAACGACATAAATAAGTCACAGCAAAACAAGTTAAATGACATAAATAAGTCACAACAAAACTAGCTGAATGACACAAAATGAGCAGTCAAAACGCTTATCGACGCAAGTAAGTCTCAGCAAAGCAGACTGAGCGATGCCCAGACAAGCAGAAATCAAATAAACTAGTTAACATGCAAGCAAGTCTCTACAAAATTCAAGTATAGTACATATCGCATAAGTATTCAGCACAAGCAGGGCAAGAAGAGTAAAACTCATCGAAGTTCCTGCAAAACACATCAGAGAACTAGAAAGCAAGAGAGCCCCCAACAACCAAATTAGGAAAACAGGGAAGCCCAATCTACGAGGCTTCGCTAAACGCAACAAAGAGGCTATTGTGCTAAGGTTTAGGCACTACTACACCTTGGCCCAGCAGCAGGTCCAGACAAACACGCAGACAACAAAATAACCAATAGACAAGAAAGTAGAGAAATCATCACGTACATACAATACGAAGCTGAACCCCTGGCCACCAGGGCAGAGTAAACATTCAGCCAGATAGTTCATAATGGCTACAAAAGCTGAACCTCTGCCCACCAAGGCAGAGTAAACATCAAGCAAATTAATTACAATGTATGCAAAACTGAGCCCTCGTCCACAAGGACAAGGAAACACTCAGCAAATAAAGTCAAAAAAGCATAAATTAAAGGTTAAGCTGGACAGACCCAGCAACAAAAGACAAAGTATTCTGAGAAAACACAGGAAAGCATAATCTTTGGCGGATATACACCCCAAAGATAGTAACAAAAACTACCTAGTTAGAACAGATTTGGGTGACGGAAACTCGGAGGAACCACTGGAGTAGGAAGGTGACAGCCGCCCTAATCTTTATTGTCCACTAGCCAAGGATTCCACCCCAATAGCTTCAGCAACGTTAGGGCAATGGGGAACCTCCAAGTTTAGCACGACATGTTCAGGAACCTTGCAGCTGGCCGCACGTGGATGGTTAGCAGGTAGCTCAAACAAACTAGCATCGCCTGCAGCATCAACTTTAGCCCAGAAGATGTTGAAACGAGCCTGCTACTCCTCACCTTCACCATATAAGTTGCTCACACATTGAGCTGCAACCTTCCATCCACCATCATGGCGATCAGCCAATAACTTAGCGAAAGTAGGGGAGAGCGCAAAAACCTTGAGCGCCTCTTTCTTAGCAATTTCCAGCTCGGTGACATGCCCAGCCCGCAGATCAGCAATCTCTGTTTCCAACGCCTGCACCCTGGCCTGAGCGGTTTGCAACTGTTCCTCATAACTCGGCAACTTGGTCTGAATGAGCTAAAATTCTCCCAACTGGAGCTGCAGGGCGTCCGCCCTCTCCCTTAGAGGAGTCATCTCATTAACCATGGCATCCCTCTCAGCCCGAGCCTGCTGAACCTCCAAGAAAGAATTAAGCCCTGATTCTGATACTCCTTCTCCACTGTCAGTAAGGCTTTGAATAAGTCTCCAACATACCTGACAAGATGCAGAAAGGGGTAGAAAAAGAAATGAATAAGTCGAAGCAGATATCAATTGAAGATAAAAATAAGGCAAGACAATAATAAAGGGCTAAAAATAGAAGAAAGAAAAAACCGGAATCAGATAGGAGAAAGCTAAAAGCAGAAACTAACCTTCGGCAAGTCACGACAAGCCGTAGCTGCAGGAAGGCTGACTGAACTGCGCGTAGAATCAGCTGGAAGATGAACTCCCTGTGTAAGACGGTACCCTAAAGTACCACCCTTCTGGGGGTCGTCCACGAACAGAGACTCGTCAGCCCTCACATTCATCTTAGGCCAAAAAAGAGCATCCTCAGCTCCCGCTGAACAGAGTATGGGACAAAGATGCACATCAATAGGAACCTCAGAAAATTCAATAGCCCCAGTAGGGCGGAAAGTACCTCCAGCAAAGATTGAGGTAGCAGACAGAGGGTTCTCAAAAGCATCGCTCAAGAATTGGTGAACAGAATGATTAAGTTCACTGGAATTCTGAGTATCAACACCCCTATCAGCATTCCCACCCACCAACCATGTGGTAGCAGGGTGAGAAGCAAAGGAGTCAAGGCTAGAGGAGGTGCGAGCCTTCTTCGTTACAGGCTCATCCTCAACAGGGACAAAGGTCACAAGATCATCCTCTAAGTAAATAATTGGATGATCCTTCTTATGAGCACCCCGTTCCTGAGCATGCCCACCTCTGGAGGCATTCCGGAGTCGCCCTCTCAACCCAGAAGGGCGCGGTGGAAACCCTGTGCCACTAACGCCTCAGATTGTGAAGCCGCTCTTTGAGGGGCAGGCCGAGTCTCGCGGCTACTCCCAACAGTGGAGGATGAAGGCTCAACTTCAGCACTACTGGACCCCGCGCGGTCAGCAGCCGTCACGGTGCCAAAAGCAGCCCACAGCTCAGCCTGAGCCAAACGTCATTCTTCAAGGAGCCAGCATACACCTCTAGTGTGTCAAAAAGCTTAGGGGGATTGTCAGGAGTAGCAATTAAAGGGTCCCTCCAATTATCAGCCAGCCCAAGGATACGCTTGTTCAACTTGTCATTACCTGAAAAGGAGAAGACAAGAAGATAAAACAACATAAGGACCAAGGAATGGGAGGAAGAAGAGAAAAGGAAATGAAAGAAGGCCAAACACTTACCAAACTCATGCGTATAGCACAAACACATGGCAAAAAGCTGCTCATTGCCCACAATGTATATGGAATTGGGACGCGAGATCTTAGGAAATTTTGAGTCACCAGTCCCCGCTCCCTGTAGAGCATCAAATGCCTCCGTCTAACGGGCAGACTCAGAGGGGGAGACAGTAACTCCAGCCATGTTAGTACGAATCTCCCTGAAGTTGCACGGTGCAGCAAAAGTGGAGGGCACCTTTACCCAGAAAAACTTGCCAGTCCAATCCCTGAAGCGACCAAGCTTTGGGTAAGACAGAACCCTTCCCACCTTGGGAGCAACATAGTACCACCCAAACTCAGTCCCAGAAGCAGACCTCTTCAGGCTCATTAAGGACTTGAACAGGTACAGAGACTCATCATACCTCCGAAACCGCAGGAACCACAGTAGGCAAATTAAAGTATGAAGAGAAGCCGGATGTAGCAAGGATATGCAAAAAATGAAGGCACGGAACACCTTCTCCAGGGTAGGGTCAAGGGGAAACCAAAGACCCAAATCCATCTAAGACGCAAATACGGCAATCTGCCCATCAGGGGGAGTAAATAGCTTTGCACCATCAGCAGGCAAGACCAACTCATAGCCTTCACCAAAACCGTAAAACTTCTGCCCAACTGAAGTAAGGTTCAATTTTTTGGCGCCCTTGCTCCAGCCGAAATCCAGTACGCAGTTCTTGGGCCCATAGCATTTTTCATCCAGAAAGAACCCAGTCTTGCCTTCCTCTACAGGCTCCGCAACATAAGTAGGCTAGCAATCGAAAAGAAAGCGATCACCTGGTGATTCAGTCATCCTGCCCTATTGGACAGCTGGAAAAGGAAAGGGTGATGAAGACTCAACACTGCCACCCCGCACTACATAATGATCAAACCAATTAACATTAGCCATGTCATCAAGCCAAGCAAAACTGTTTAAGGGTTGAACATGGGGAATGGGGCTAACAAGAGACACGTCAAGGGGATTAGCCTTAATGGCATCAGCTAACATCTTATGGCCCATTGCACGTAACCTTAAACGAGTGAGGTGGGACAAAGGAATCATATCCTTAACAAGCACCCACTCGCAGTAGGGATCAAAGAAATCAGGGCGAGGCTTGCGCTGAAAAGGGCAAAAGGCACTACCCTCAGCGGGACGACTACTGCCTGACTAAGATGTAGCAGTAGGTGTCGCAGTAGTACCCGTCCCTCTCGCAGCGGGGGGACAGTCAAAAGGCATAACCATTTGTATAGGAGTGGGGGAAGAAGAACGAGAAACAGGAGGAGTGTGCGCACACTACAAGGAAAATGTCTTTTCGTAGCGATTATTTCGTAGCGATTGTACATTCGCTACAATATGCAAGTATGTTTTTGAAAGAATTAAGGAAGTCGTAGCATTTTACAATCGCCATGGTTTTCCCATATAAAATCGATACGGAAAACATAATAATATATATCCACACTATTTTTACACATTTATATAATTTTGAGAAATCGTATCATTTACAATCGCCACTAAATCCTAAAAATCGATACGAAAAGCATTTTCAACATTAGATATATAAATATTGTTGACAAAGAATACAAAAAATATGTCATACCTTAATTGTGAAACATTTAATATAAGAGTTTTAGGTTTTATGTTCGAATCTTGCGAAGATCATACGCATGTTTTTTTGGTTTTTTTTTTTTTGAAAAAAATAAGTTAAACATTTATAGCGATTGTAATCGCTACAATAATCACCACAATTGGATGTAGTTTTTCGTATCGATTATTGAGGCCAACCCCAGCGATATTGAAAACCACTACTAAAGGCTAAGGCAAGGGGGATATTGCATCGAATGACGATTCGTTGGGAAAGCTTTTTGTTGCAATTATAATCGATACTAAAGGTTAAAATAATCGCTATGAAAAGGTTATTTTCTTGTAGTGGCAGGGCACTCACCTAAAGGAAATGATCGGGAAGGAGAATCCGATTCAGTGGCCACTTGAGGCTCACTTATGTTTTGACAATCAGAAATGTCATACATTATGAAATCTACAAAGACAAAAAGCCCATGAAGAGAAGAAAAAGCAATGGGGCACCGAAAATCAAAGATCAGTTTAGGGAGACAAGAACAATGAAGGAATAAAGGGGAAAGAACTAAGAACGCAACTACAACAACAAAAAAGGGGGGAAAAATTTGGCAATGACAATTAGGGCAAACAAAAAGATACAATCTTGGGAAGCAAAACGCAAAAAGAGGGGAAATTGGGAAAGTACATACAACAAAAAGTTACAAAGTAAGTACCTTTAAGAGAAAAAGTTGGAGAAGCAACAGAGTACAACAACAATGGCGGATGCAAGAACCTGAACATAGCAAAGTTTGAAAATGCAGTAAAAAAAGACAGAAGTAAAAGCAAATTAGTAAGGAAGTAAGAGCAAAAAAGAAAAAAAAACGAGTGTGGCAGAAAGTTGAGAAAAAACAAAGGCGAAGAAAGCAGAAACTTACCACAACAATGGAAAAACACAGACGTCTGAGGAAGGAAACGAAGAGAGAAATCTTTGAAATTAAAGTAAAAGGAGAGGAAGATGAAAAATAAAGAAAGTAAAAAGAAGTGGGGGACAGTGAAATTAAGTACGGAGTTAATGGGCGGTTTGGCATGAAGTAAAACCAAAACGCCATGTCATTTCGGTAAAATTCAAATTACAGGATCGGATGACCGACACGTGTCCCATTCATGCAGACTGTATTCCCGCCAAAAAAAAATACCTCTTCAGCAGGAGTGATCGAAAATCCTCTCAGCAAGATCGTCATTTCTCAGACTTCAGCAGGAGTGATCGAAAATCCTCTCCGCATGATCGTCATTTCTCAGACTTCAGCGGGAGTGATCAAAATTCCTCTCCAAAGAATCGTCATTTATTAGACTTCAGCGGGAGTGATCGAAAATCCTCTCAGCATGATCGTCATATCTCAGACTTCAGCGGGAGTGATCGAAAATCTTCTCAGCATGATTGTCATTTCTCAGACTTCAGCGGGAGTGATCAAAATTCCTCTCCGCAGAATCGTCATTTCTAAGACTTTAGCGGGAGTGATCAAAATCTCCCCCAGCAGGCAAAAAAAAAGCCACCTTTAAGCACTCAGTACTACGATAGAGTCCTTTCCAAGATTTCGACCTGACCACTCAGATCTCTGAATCACGTCCCCAACCCAGAGACTGGAGGGGCTAAGAGTGTACATGGTAATTTGGTCGGACGACCCATTGAGCCATGGCCGATAAGGCTAAACGCTCAGAACAGCTGGCATGAATTACCTCATACCACCTCTCGAGGGGCTAGTTGTAGGAGATAGCTCCTGTTGAGCTATTCCTTCCAGCTGGGCTCAAGATTGGAAGGTTGCGCCATGAAAAGAAGAGTCGGCATGAGTGACCTCATACCACCTCTTGAGGGGCTAGTTGTATAGGATAGCTCCCGCTGAACTATCGCCCAGCTCCTCAGGGTGTGCGCTCATTGCTGAGAAACCAACTGTGAAGAGCTCACCAGCCCGAAGGAGTCAGCTCGCACAGCTGACCATGTTGAACTTTCCACAAAGGAGATCGTACACATATAAATAGAGGGCAAAGTACAACGGAAAACAGGTTAGACACATAAGTTATTACACTCTTTACATCTCTCTAAGTACACTTTCTCTCTTTAAACACTCTCTAACTTAAGCATCAGAGGGTGGTTCCTCGAGCCACCCCCGAGGGCAGTTTACGTGTGTTGCCTTGTGTAGGTAGTCAACGGGGCCCAGTTCACCCAGCAGAACCCTTAGATCTACACCTGGAACAATAACAATCAATTTACTATTGATTGTGAACCAAGCAACAAACCCGCAAAACCCAAATTCTCTCTCTATCTCGACTCGGCCCTTTTTCTAGCTCCTCCCTTGACCGTACGACCGACCCTTATAGGCGGCGCGTGTGGTGGTTGTTTGGGTGGTTCGTGGTATGCTCGTTACTCACATATCCGTTGAAGGTTGATTGAAGTGTTTAATGACAACTAACTAGCATTAGTAAAGGTTTGATCCGTGCTCGTGGACTTAGTAGAGGAACCACACGTGGGGTTCTTATTCTCCTTATTGTTCTTGCTCGATCATACGTGGAATCACGCTACAAAAGTATTAATTCTAATTCTTTATGTGTTATGCATGATCTTGGGATTAGGTGCTATATGAATATGATTCATTTTTTCCGCAATTAATACCTATAAACTCCTACACTTAAATATTGGAATTCTGTCAATTTATATCAATTGGTTGTGATCCAATGGGAAGGAGCTTAAAATGTGAAGAATGAGAAGGAATCTTGACCATGTAAATTAATCCAACGATCAAATTTCCACGTTGTAAAATTATGCACATTTAGTACAAAAAACTTGCACAATTAGTTTGAAAATTATGCACATATCATTTTCCAGTTTTTTATGTAATTTCTTTAACCTATTCTTCTCCTCCCCGACATCTCTCTTCTATAACATATACATTTTTCTATCTCTTTTTCTCTCTCATAAATATTATGCATATCATACTATAAAAATAAGGCTTGTTCCACTCAAAAAATTATGCACATTCATGTTTCACTTTCATTTTTTCATTGTTTTTCCTCTTCTTTGTGATGAATTTCTCTCTCCTCGATTAAAGCTTATTCATATTTCTAACTTATAATTTTATAGATGAGAAAGTAATAGTGGTCATGGACAACTTGTACACCTAATAATAAGGATTAATCGGCTGACAAGTCGACGACGCCATGTGGAGAATGTTCAACTAGTAATATGCACATATAATTGAAAATTATTGCACCTTTAGTACAGAAAATTTGCACATTGAAATCAATAAATATATACAAATTAGTTTAATAACTTGCAATAATTTTACAAGAATAATGCAGATTTAGTTTTAAAAATTAAGCATATACTATAACATTTACTTGATTATCCTTTAATAATCCTTTTAGATCATCTTCTAAACTCAAAGAGAAAAAAAAATGGGGAAGAGATCAGAACAACAAAGAATGAGAATGAGAATGAGAGAAATGGAAAAAATAAAAAGGAAAGTAGGAAAATATATATTTACATATTTGCCATTAATGAAGTATGTAATGAGAGCCACAAGATCATTGTATTTGAACGTATGAGATTCGTTCTCATCCTTCTCATTTTAAGCCCCTACTCATTTGACATATATATATATATATATATATATATATATATATATATATATATATATATATATATATATATATATATATATATATATATATGTTAACCCAAATAATTAAGTAGTCATAGTAATTTCTTGCCTTTTGCTATGACTCACAAAAATTATAACAAGTATATTCTCGATCCTTGAGTCACTTCCAATGAAGGAATTAATTTCATGTTTTCCTGGGGCGTAATTAAGGGTGGCTTGGGTGAGCCATGGCCTAAAAAAATTACTGTTGAGCCCAAATTAAAAAAGAAAAAAGGAAAACAAAAAAAAGGTAAAATAAAAACCCCACAGTCAGTCGACTATAAGGCTTATCACACAATAAAAAAAAGGAAAGAATCTTTTACTCCACTTTTTTATAAGTATTATTTTATTACTTTTCTAATATCAAACATCATAATCTGATAAGTACCTTTCTCCATTACTCTATATATATAGGAATATATGATTATGTACTTTTTACAATTATTAAATCAAATTTTTACCCATTGGATACTTCACAATACATACACATCCTTAATCCTTCAATTCTTTGGCTTCTGCCCTTCATTCATATACGTTTTTGGTTTCCAACCTTTTTTTTTTTTGTATTTTATTGTTGAAATTTTATTATTTTATTTTCAAATACATGTATAAGTTTTATATAATCAAATTTAAGTAATTGAAGTTAGATTATATAAATAACTATTGTAACTCAACTATAATATGTATTATTTAAGTATGTAATTGATCAAAATAATTTTTTTTTTCCTAGGTTGAAATATGAAGAGGAAAACAAGTTACTCTTATTTTTCAAAAGCAAAACCTCCTTCCGAATTAAACATTGAAGACCTATCCCCTAACGTGACTATCAAAACGAATGTAGATGTAAATCCGAAGACCAATATTGAACAATCAAGAAATCTATCTACAGTTCAACCTACATTTAATATTGGAAATATAGTTTTGATGCCTGCATGGTTCGACTCTATGTAAATCAATTAATAGTTACCCTTCAAAGGAGTAGAAAGATATTGTCAATGCATACGTACATTATGGGCCTTATCAATTTCACTTATCTCAATACCATTCTTTGGGTTCAATAGATTACCCACGTCGATTTCAATCTAATTGGTTTAAGAAATTTCTTAGCTAGAGTATTCTCCTACAACAGATGCAGCTTATTGTTTTCCATGTTTCCTTTTTCCAAAGGACTCATTAGGAAAATCCGGGTCAAATGTTTTTACAGTTCAAGGATTTGGATTATGGAAGAAGGTTGGGGTAAAGATTCTTCTTTGTTATCTCATATAGGGAAAGATACCAATTCAGCTCATGGAAATTCAACTTTATGTTGGGAGAATTCGAAGAAAACTGAAGGTTACATTTATCAAGTAATAAAAAAACCTAATCCACAATTGGTTGAAGATAATCATTTAAGAATAAATACTTCATTTGAAGTGGTGTGGTAGCTTACATTTCAAAATTATGCATTTAGAGGACAGATGAAAGAGCAAAGTAAAAAAATAAAGGAAACTTTCAAGAGATGTTAAAACTCTTAGCATCGTATAATAAAGATGTACGTAATGTTGTGATGGACAATGCCTAACAAAATGCTAAATATACCTGTAGCATTTTATTGGGCTTTGTCCTGCAATTCAGAAAAAGATTCTACAGGTATTTGCTGACAAATTGCAAAAAGAAATTCGTGAGAAATTGGTGGTTCAAAGTATTGTATCATTGTTGATGAATCTCGAGACATATCTAAAAGAGAACAAATGGCTATTGTTTTAAGGTTTGTCGACAAAAATGGTTATTTAAGAGAGCGGTTTTTTGAGCTAGTACATGTCAAATATACAACCTCTAAGACTCTTAAAGAAGAAACTTCTGTGGTTTTATCTAACCATGAGTTAAGCATTCAAAACCTTAGAGGACAAGGTTATGATGGTGTTAGTAATACGCGAGGAGAATGGAATGGCTTAAAGGCTTTGTTCTTGGAAGAATGTCACTATGCTTACTATGTACATTTCCTAACACATCAATTATGATTAGCTCTTATTGCTGCAGCAAGGGAAATAGCCGAGGTACTTGACTTTGGTAAAGATTTAATTTTTATTGTTAACATTGTTAGCTCTTCTTCTATGCATCGTGATGACTTACAAGCTAGCCAAATAGCTGAATGATTTAATTGAGATTGAGGAGGTTGAAATAGGGAAAGGATTGAACCTAATTGGCACGTTGCAACGTCCTAGAGATACTAGATGGAGCTCTCATTATAAGTCTATTTATAGTCTATTAAAAATGTACAATGCAACTCGCTCGGTCCTTGAAAATATAGACATAGATCATCATTCTCAACGCGGGAATGCTAAATTTGCTCTAAAATAAGTCGGTAGCATTTGATTTTGTATTTATTTTACACCTTATGGAAGATCTTATGGAATATACGGATGGTTATAGTCGAGCTTTGCAACATCAATAACAAGAAATTTTAAATGTTATGCATTTAGTTGTTGGTACAAAACCCTTGATTAAAAATTATAGAGATAACGGTTGGGAATCCTTTTTACAAAAAATACAATCATTCTGCTTTAAACATGATACTCAAGTATTAGATATGCAAGTTGCTTATCCTGAAATAATTCGATCTCGACACAACAAAGATACCATAACAATGGTGTAATACCCCGAAAATTCCCTTATTTTAAAATACTCTTTTTACTCTAATTAAAAACTATTTTAAGGAAATATCCAAAATATTACCCCCACCGTGATAACGGCAAAAGCTATTTTTCAAAGTCATGCAACGGAAATATAAAATAAAAACAACATTTCAAAATAAAACTTGAGTTCACAACCTCAAAATTAAAAAAAATAATTAAATCACAAGTTTTAACCAATCCAAACATGGCCCTTTTAAAATCCATCTTACAATAAACACGTTAAGGTTAATCCATAATAAATAATTCAAAACCTAAAACTAGGAAAACATAACAAGTAACTCTCGGCACTTATTCCCATCATGCTCTTTATGCTTCAAGTACCTATCACTTCCCCTTTATTTCAACCCTATACTCACCATATAAATGGGTCATAGTAAGACCAACCAAAGGAAAGCCAAATACAAACACAAAAGTACGAATCAGAAAAGGCTGAGTACATATGCACCACACTAATATGAATATCCTATCAATAAGAAAAGTAATAATACATGCTTGTCATACAATCACCGTCAACTTACCTTTGACTCATAACTAGCTATATTAATTATTAATTAATAGCTTTGGATTATGTATCAAACATGTTTCCTTCCTTAAAAATATAGCCCATTAAAAATGGAGCTTCTAACCAGAGAGCTACCCCAATTGGCACCTACTATGTCACACCTTGGTGACAGAATTCCAGCGCATAAATAATAATAAAAGAAATTACAGCATCATATACCCCCGTAGAAGTTATGCTCAAATATAAAGTCAAATAACTCCACCCCATATGTTCATACTCAAGGTATATACGTTCCTAGTGTTTTTGTGTGTATCCTCTTACACTTTACGAGATTTATCAATTTAACAAGTAAAGATCCCAACCAATCAATCAAGAATAAGCATAACAATAATCAACACATTCTTCAAATTAATTGTTGAATTAATTAGTAAGCACATACTATTTATTTTAATTAAGGTTTCTTGCCTAGTTTTGTGCACAAAATTGTACGATTACTACCTTGGTGCATAGAATGCACGAATAAACTCCTTGACTCGATCTCAGCTTACTTAAGTGAGCAATTAAATAAACTAACTTCCTTGACTCAACACCAATAATAAATGGGTGAGAATAATATTCATGAATAATTTTCAATAATTCTAATTATAGCTCTTTAAACATATATAGCCTTGCTTATTACATTCATGCTCATCGATACTCAAAAATAAAACATACTTCCATGATTCACATGTATTCAACTTGTATCATGCTTCAAATATCATATTCACATGCTTGCATAAGAATTCATGTTCAACCAACATCAATTCCAAGCATATAATCAACCAAATATGCTACTAATTCATCACTTCAATCACAATTCACAATCCTAGCATGACACTATGCATACATAAATATTCTTGTGCACATACGTACCTTGAATAACGCCTAAACTCGGCCCCACTTGCTAGAAATCACCTATCTAAAAACTTCCTACAATTAAAAATACATAACTATAATTAATCCATTATTCTCACAAATTTCTAGCAACTATAATACTATTTAAACCATACTAATTAACCCATATTAATGACATAAAAGCCATAAAATCTTTTCTTTAAGTGGGTACTTTAAATCCTCTCAAAAAGACTTGATTTTCATGACTTTGATAAAATTTCAACATACTTATTTAGTATAAAACATCACTTTCAGACTAGGAAATCATATATATCATTAAAACTTTTTTCCTTTGTATGGGTAATCAAACCCTAACTCAATAATTAAAAATTGGTGTGTGTAAAAAAATTCCATCATTAAATTGAAGGCTTTAAACTCATCAAAAACATAACTAGACTATGAATTAATCTATAACAACAACCTCGCCTCATTACTTGACCAATTATACAAAATCCCCAATTTCTAGGGTTTACATTTTGGGGTTTTTAATTAAATAAAAATATTAAATTTATGTTAATAAATTAGCAACATCAAAATCCCAAAATCAATGCCAAAACATATTAAAAATCATACCTTTAAAACAATAAATCAATAGAATTAATTCTAAGATTAAAAGAATTATTTATTTATTTAATTTTTATACACACTAACCGAAAAGAGAGAGAGAAGAAGGAGGTGAGGGCACTGGTCGGCATGGTGCCAGCGCTGCTGCTGCCGCCGATGAGGATGAATAAAGAAAGAGGAGAGTGCGTGGGATTTTAGGGGAAAAAGAAGAAGAAAAGGAAAAGAAAAATAATCGAAAAAAAGAGAGAGAAAATAAAGAGATAACCTTTGAATCTTTGTGAAATCTGACAATTATGAATTTGTGTGGAAAAATCTTGAGGTTTTATATTATTTATACTCTCCTTTTAAAAATAAAACTCATATTTATAACTTGGATAATTTGTCAATTACTACCACAAGTTAATACCATTTTGTAAATTACTACCGCAAATTAAAAAAGTTGTAAATTACTACCGCAAAAAGGTTTCCGATCCCAAAGAAAGTTCCTGCAGACAACAATGATACCATTTAAAACCACCTTAGGCAGAATGAAAATACTAGCCCAGTAAAAATGCAGGGTCAGCAAGACAAAATTCACCAATTGAGCTCTCCCATCAAAAGATAAGGTCCTTAAACCCCAAGATCTAATTCTTGCAGTGATTCAATCAACACCTGACAATCAGTCGTAGTTAGCTTCTTGGAACTAACATTAACCCCCAAGTACTTAAAAGGAAGAAAATCTTCCTTAAAGCCAGAATTCTAAATAATTTCCTTTTTATCACTAGGATTCATATTACAGCAGTAAATATTAGACTACCCATTGTTAGCCACCAAGCTAGAGGCAGCAGCAAAAGTAGCCAAGCCTCTCATAAGCATCTCCACAGAACCCTTGTCACCTTTGCTGAAAAGAATTAAATAATCAGCAAATACTAGATGATTCAACTTCAAACTTCTACATTAAGAGTAAAAAGAGAAACTCTTATGCTCACCTACCATCTTCAGAATTCTTGAAAGTTATTCCATACAGATCACAAAAGGCAATGGGGACATAGGGTAACCTTGCCTTAGACCCCTCTTACCATGAAAATAACCTTCCAGATTACCAATGATGCTTAAAGAGAAAGAAGCAGTGGTAACATAGGTCATAACCCAAAGAATGAACTTTTCTAGGAAATTTAAAGCTTGCAAAATCTCTTTCAAAAAGTCCCATTTCACAAAATTATAAGCTTTCTTAATATCCACCTTCAACAGACAATTTTTTGAAGCATTCTTTTTCCCATAATGAGCAACCAGATCTTGAATAATGCAAATATTGTGAATAATCTGCCTATTCTCCACAAAACCAGTTTTATTAGGAGAAATAAGCTCAGGGATCACCTTCTTCAATCTCTTACAAATCAGCTTAGTAATGCACTGTAAATTACATTACAGCAAGCAATGGGTCTAAACTCCAAAACAAAAGTTGGTTGATCAACTTTTGGAATAAGAGATAAAGTTGTACAATTAATTTCCTTAAGAATCTTGCCATTCTCAAAGAAACCAAGCATATCATCAATGAACTCTTCCCCAATAATACTCCAAGCTTTCTTGAAAAAGACACTAGAATACCCATCAGGGCCTGGAGCTTTATCCCCAGGAATAGAAAACACAACATCTCTGACTTCTTTCCTAGTAAAAGGAACACACAAATCCATAGCTTGCTCATCATTTAGAATATACCCTTTCTAAACTATTTCTTGCTGAACATTTATTGTGTTACCAGAATCAGAGCCCAAAAGAGCTCTATAATAATTAATGAAAGCCTTATTGATATCATTTGGGGTATCACACTCCACCCCATTTTCATCCTTGATAGCCACCACTCTCTTCCTATATTGTCTCAGTTTAATACTCCTATGGAAGTAGGCAGCATTCTCATCACCAACTTTAAGCCAATTAATTTTGGCATTCTGCTTCAAGAATCCAAAATAATCTTTTCCGATCTTACCATAAACCTGCAGAATTTTCATTTCTAAAGCTCTCTAATCTTCATTTTCAACATCATCTTGAAGCTCTTTCTAAATGCTAACAAGTTCCTCCCCTAATTTCCTGTACTTGATCTCAAGATCAGAGAAACACAACTTGTGAAATCTTCTCAACTCATGCTTCAATTTTCTCAATTTAACCACCATTCTATACATAGGAATGCCATGACCATTACTCTGCCACACTTCCTTCACCAACTCACCAAATTTCTCATGATTTTCCCAACTATTCATAAACCTAAAAGGTTTTCTCTTCTGAGTCTCAGGAGCAGCAAGAAACAGAATAGCAGGGCGGTGATCAAACCACTTCTCGGGCATGTAATGAACATATGAGTTAGGAAACTCCAGCACCCAATCCTCATTACTAAGAGTTCTATCAATTCTACTATAGACTCTATTCAACCCATTCTGCTTATTATTCCAAGTATAAGTAGCTCCCACTTTATTAAGATCAGCAACACCACAAGACTGAACACAATCTCTAAATTGAGCAATTTCACCAGTAGAAATATTGCTACCAACCCTATCCTCAAAATTGAGGGGACAATTAAAATCACCTGAATTCACCCAAGGAGAAGCCATCTTATCACCTATATTCGTCAATCCCTTCCACAAAACATCTCTTTCAAGAGCATCATTAGTTCCATAAACCACAGTCATATAGAAAGACTTATTTACAGCTACATTAGTAACTTTTGTATGAATGTGCTCACCAGTAATATTCACAATATTAACATGGAAAAAACTAGGCAACCAAGCAATCAAAATTCTACTACCTTTGCAACAATGAAAGTTAGTAGAAATACACCAACCTTGCAACATAGAGTAATGAATTCTCGGAAAGTTCTTAGCCTTGATTTAGTTTCCAACAAGCAACAAAGACCAATCTTATTCTACAGAAGAAAAGAATTCACATCCTTTTGCTTCTCAAGGCCATTTAAGCCCCTCACATTCCAGATAAGGACATTATCCATGATCTGGGGTGATTTATACTCCATTTCCAGGTGCAGTACCCAAATCATCATTATTAGCACCCCAGACAGCAACATTCTGCCCATCTAGATCCCCAAATAGCACCTCATCATGTTACAGGCTATCAAAAGCATTCCTAATGGGAATTTGAACATTACTTGTTTGAACTGACCTAGCCTTCATATGAGAATCAACCCACCCCTCTTTATCTTCTTGATTGTCCCTTTTCTCCAAGACTTCCTCTATTAGAACATAAACAACACCCTGTACCACCTTAGGCTTCCAAACCTTCTTTCCCTTCCTGCAATCTTTCACTTCATGGCCCATGTTCTTACAAACATCACATTTCACAAGCTTCCACTCATATACCACTTGCTGCTGAATACACGTTCCCATCTCAGTCACAAATTCTATTATCTCATCAAACTAACCATTAACATCAATTTCCACCAAGTATCTAGCATAAGAAATCCTATCCGTCATTTGAGTAGCTGAATCAGATCTAATTGGAGTCCCAATTAAGCTAACAATCTTCTCCAGACAATACTTCCCCCAATATTTTAGAGGTAGTTTAGGTAGTTGTACCCAAATAGGGACCCTAGTAAATTCATCCGCACTACGTTCCATCCCATCCTCCCATTACTTCAAGAACACAGGTCTCTTATCAAACATCACATGCAAAGCATTCAATGCCTTTTCCTTTGTTTCATTATTTAGAAATCGAATTATGAACATACCCTTCTTTAATGGTATCACCTTATCAACATTCTTTTCTCTCCAAATTCTCTTACAAAAACCTAGAAAAGCATTCAAATAAGGATTATTACCCATCACATAAGCAACAACCCCCAATTTTCAGTAATCTAGTTCATCAGAAACATCATCAAAAGATAATTGCAATTTCGGCTTAGTCTGATTTACCTCAATCGCAGATGCTCTGTTTTCCTCCAATCGAACAGTACCCCGAGTTGCAGGGTCGGCCATAACATTCAACCAATCATTCAATTGCAACTTATGCCTTAAACCTTGAATTAATTCCTGAATCGATTGAGCTGGAGATAGAATGAAATTCTCCAGTTCATCTGCATCATCGAAGTTCAATTGTGGAATACCCTCTCCATTCATCCTCGATTTCATCTTCACAATTGTGCTCACTAGATTCACCATGTCAATCCCTTCACGAATCTGTAATTTTTCTTGGCTCTCTCTCACTCTATTGGAATCCTTGTTCGCTAGTTTTCTCGCCATTGCAGAGGTTTAGAGAGAGAAGACTTTCCTAGAGAGAGAAAACTCCTTTGGGCCAACTTATTGGGCCCCTAAATTTCCAATAAGTTGGTCCACTCATTTAAATGGGATTGACCCAATTAAAAAATACTATGTTACCTCTATTCATGATCCATTTTATTTATACACACTTACACTTTATTTAAATAAATAATTTCATTTTAAAATGAAGTAAATCATTTTAATAAATAAAATAAAATAAAAAATATATATATATATATAATAAAAATACGGAGTATTACAGTCTACCCCCCTTAAAGGAAGTTTCGTCCTCGAAACTTGAACACGAAAACCATAAACTTTGTTCAAAACTTATTTTAAATCATATTTTTTCCCCACTTGATAAAATATTTTCTTAATACTTATTGTAACTGTACTTTTTGTAAACTTTCTTGATCTTTTTCTTTCTAAACTTTGCATAAAATTATGCAAAATATACTAAAATTGCTTGAAAATAAGGTAAAAAGTGCGAAATTCTACCGCTTTCTACCCCCTTAAAGAAAAGGAGTTACGTCCCTATAAGTCACCTAACCTCACACAATTGATGGTACTTCTTTCTCATCTCATCCTCGGCTTCCCAAGTCGCTTCCTTAGTCTCTTGGTTTGACCACAAAACCTTTACTATCTTGACATCTTTCTTGCGTGTACTACGCAGTTTACTATCAAGGATCTTTACAAGTATTTCTTCATAGGTTAGGCTTTGGTCTAGTTCTATATTCTCAGGTTGAAGGATATGCGACTTGTCTGGGATATACCTTCTCCATTGAGAAACATGGAACAGACCGTGCACTTTGCTACGGTCCGTAGGTAATGCTAACCTACAGGAAACCTTTCCTATTCGTTGCAAAAACTCATTTGGTCCAATGTACTTTGGATTCAACTTCCCTTTGTTTCCAAATCTCATAAATCCCTTTATTGGTGAAACCTTAAGTAAGACTTTATCACCAATTTGGAATTCTTCTTCTCTACGCTTTAAATCCGCGTAACTCTTTTGTTGATCCTAGGCCCCTTGGATCTTAGCTTGTATTTTTCTCACTTACGTTTTTGTTTTTTCTATCAATTGAGGACCTAGGATTATTGACTCACTAATGTCACTCCAACATAGTGGACTTCTACACTTCCTTCCATACAAGGCCTCAAATGGTGCCATGCTAATGCTGCATGGTAACTATTATTGTAAGAGAATTCTACCAAGTCTAAGCTATCTTCCCATCCACCTTAGTAGTCTAACACATAGGATTGTAGCATATCCTCTAAGGTATGGATAGTTCTCTCAGATTGCCCATCCGTTGCAGGGTTCTCTCAGATTGCCCATCCGTTGCAGGGTGAAATGTTGTACTCATCTTCAATGTCGTATCAAAGTTTTCCTTGACGTTTTTCCAGAATTTCGAAAGAAACCTAGAATCCCTACCAGCAAAGATATCCTTAAGAACTCCATGTAACCTCACAACATTCTTAATGTAATCCTTCGCAAGTTGTTCCATTTTCCAGGTCTCCTTCATTGGTATTAACACTGCTATTTGGTAAGTCTATCCACAATAACCCAGATGTTATCATTCCCATTCCTATATTTAGATAAACTAGTGACAAAATCCATCAAGATACACTCCCACTTCCAAGCTGGGATCTCAAGTGGTTGCACTATTCTTTGAGGTCTCTTATGCTCTATCTTCACTTTCTGACAAGGCATTTAGCTACAAATTATGCTACTTCGTTCTTCATCTTAGGCCACCAATACACCTTTTTCAAGTCATTGTAAATATTATCCCCTCATGGATGTATGGAATATGGTGTATTATGTCCCTCTTCCATTAACTTTTTCTTTGACTCCTTACATTTTTGTGGTACATTCCACCTCCTTTAAATCTAATACTTCCATCATCATAGATTTTGCAATCGGTCTTATTCCCTTGCTTAATCTTCTCCCTTATGCAATCTAATTTCACATCCACTAGTTGATTATCCTTAATCTCATCAAATATTGTTGGTTTGATACTCAAATTACTAAGCATCCCTTCCAATGTTCCATGTGGCACTACCTTGAGGTTTAAATTGCTCATATCTCTACACAGTTCGTCTGCCATAACCAAAGCATTCATTCCATGAGTTGCTTAGCGACTTAAAGTATCTACAACTACATTTGTTTTACCCTCATGGTATTGGATATCTAGTTCATAATCATTGAAGATTTTAATCCATCTACGTTGCCTCATGTTCGTGGTTGATTATGTGAAAAAGGTATTTCAAACTTTTATGGTATGTGAATATCCTACATTTCACTCCATATAAATAGTGTCTCCGTATTTTCAATGCAAACACTACATCAGCAAGTTCTAAATCATAAGTAGGGTAATTAACCTTGTAGGGAATATTTCAAGCATTAAACCTAGCTTGAACCCCACTGTCATCATACACTAAAGTACGGTGGCGTCCAAAAGAAAAGAAGATAGAGTAAAAGAGTCGCCAACAAGTTTTAGGAACTTGTAAACCGTTCAAAGGGTGAAGGTTACACCCCTTAACGATCCAGGAGACTGTTAACTCCAATAGGTCTGGAACCATGACTGGTCGTTCGGGGATGAAGGTACAAATCCAACCTATAAGAGATTGAACCTGCCCTAATAATAGGCCTGTACTTTATTCTGATCGTATTCATGTGCGCTTTCTGACTAACATGCAATCAATAGGATTCACCCTAAACCTGTTTATCTATGTTGGTTAAACATTAATGCACAAATAAAGCTATTATTGGCGATCACTTAAATTATAATCAGATTAACCCTAAACAAGATTATTAATTATCTTATTAAGCGTGATTACAAGTACCAATTCCTTTTAAACATGCATAAAAGGTGTGATAAAGCAATAAAAAATAAAAATATCAATCAACATAATAATAATAATAATAATAATAATAATAATAATAATAATAATAATAATAATAATAATAATAATAATAATAATAATAATAATAATAATAATAATAATAAAAACTAAAGTTTTCTGGCCTACAGAAGACCCCCGAAGCAGGCTTTTGGGTGTCTTTCCACCTAACATTGCTCGACCTTCGCGTGGTGTTAAGTTGCTTGGTGGTCCTGCTAGTTCTGATTCTGGTTTTAGTAGTGAGCTTGTGATGCATAGGGTGACCAAGACCATTGCGCTTATGGATAAGGTTGCTACGCTGGATGATCCTCAGTGTGAGCTATTGTTACTTAGGGCTTGTACCGGAGTTTCTAAACTCTACTTTGCGTTGCGTACTTGTCCCCCTAGTACTTTTGAGGCGGCTCAGCGCACTTTTGACGAGGCTCTTCGATCTTCTTTGGAGCGTATTGTTACTGCTTCAGGACCTGGGTTTGGCGATTGGCAGTGGCGGCTTGCCACTTTACCATTTGCGTTTGGAGGGCTTGGTGTTTATTCTGCAGGTGATGTTCGGCATTATGCTTTTCTTGCTTCTCGGTTGCAGTCTACTGGGTTGCAAACAAAGCTTCTACGACATGCTGACATTGTTGGTCATGGTCGAGCTTTTGAAGACGCCTTGGGTTTGTTTAATGGCGTGGTGGAGTCTGATTTTTTAAGTAATCCTAGTGAGGTCGCTGCCCCAAAACTTATGAAGAAATTGGCAGATATATATTTCACGAAGGTTACCGATTCTGCAGAATCCACCTTTTCATTATCCCCTCGTCTATCAGCATTGTGGAAATCTCAGCAGGGAGATCACACGTCTGCTTGGCTTCGGGCCGTTCCTATTTCAGGATTGGGTCAGATTATGAATGCAAAGACTTATCGATGTGTATTATGCTACCGATTGGGTGTTCCGTTGTTCTCTGCCTCGACACCGTGCTCTGCTTGTTCGAGGGTTTTTCCAGGGGATATTTTTGGCGATCACGCGGTGTCGTGTGCTGGTATCGTGGGTATTAAACATAGACATAATGTTGTTCGGGATACCCTAGTTGATGTTTGCTATCGTTCTGGGATTTCAGCAAGGAAAGAGGTTGATATTGGGTTGTCTGGAGGGAACGGTGATGCCCTCAGACCTGCTGATGTGTTACTTTATTCTTGGGATCGTGGTCGCGATGTCTGTGTTGATTTGACAGGATCTTCTCCTTTGACACAGTCAAGGTTATCTAACTTTATTCCTGGACGGGTTGTGGCTGATGCAGCTCAGCGGAAGCGGGATAAGTATGAGGCTCGTTGTCAGGCGATTGGATATGGGTTCATTCCCTTCTCCTTTTCTTCGTTTGGTCAATTAGAGAAGGAGGCTATTGCGTTGCTTAAGCGAATTCAGAGGTTCTCGACGACGCAAGACATTGGAGCACGTGCTGCAGCTCATATTTTTACTAGGGTAGGCTTTGCTATAGCTAGAGGAGTGGGGGCCCAGATTGTATCTCGGCTTCCCACTAATTTATTGTAGGTTGTATGACTTTTTGTTTTTGAGATATAATAATAATAATAATAATAATAATAATAATAATAATAATAATAATAATAATAATAATAATAATAATAATAATAATAATAATAATAATAATAATAATGATAATAATAATAATAATAATAATAATAATAACAATAATAATAATAATAACAATAATAATAATAATAATAATAATAATAATAATAATAATAATAATAATAATAATAATAATAATAATAATAATAATAATAATAATGATAATAATAAAGCATAAAAGCAAGATCCTAGGTATGATACTAACAAGATTAATAACAAACCCTATCATGTCACTAAACATTAAAAATCAAAGCTTTAACCCTAACATGATACTAACATGAATATTAGGAAATAAAATAGGAAGTATCGCATAAATCATAATTGATATAAGCAAATCACCCTCAATATCATACTAAGAAGATCAAAACACCCTAACATGACACTAGGAATCATAACAACAACCCAGACATGATTTTTTTTATCATAATACCAATAAATCAATTAAAGAACTTACTTGGATGCCTCGTACCTCTTTCTAATAACAAAATACAAACATTAGTAACTTCAAGGAAAATAATAAACAACAATTAAATTGAATAATTGAAATAGAAATTTGGGAACAAACCCTCAGAAATATCAAACCTTTCACGTCTAGAGCGAAGGCAAATTCGAATTATGCTAGGTGTGTCTAGTGCTAATGTATGAGGAATTGTGTTTGTAAAAAGGGTTGGTTTAGAAAAAGAGAGAGAATCAAGAAATTCTTGATGAGAGTTGATGAGAATTAGAAATAATAAGTATTGATGAGAATTGATGATTGAAAATAGAATCTTAAGAGGCTATTTATAGAGAAAATCAGTCGGATGGATAAAAAACGAATCAGAGTTTCAACGAGAATAAAACTCAATTAGTGTCAAACCCTGGTCATTAGCGCTAGGCGCTGAAGGTTAGCACCAGGCGCCAAGCCTTAGCGCCAGGCGCCAAGCCTTAGCGTCAGGCACTAATAATCAGTTTCACGCGTTTTGTTTTTATCATATCTTTTGATCCAGAAGTCCAAATAAGGCATATAATATGTCGTTTGGAAAGCTCTTAAAGTATAATTTCCAACCCAATTAGAATCAGATTAAAATCTTTTGTAGATAAAAAGATATGGCCAAAATAGTGGAAGGGTGTCAGTTTTGGATAGAGTTTTATGTCTAATTCATATCTTTTTCGTTATAACTCAAATTTAATATTATAATATATCATTGGAAATATAATTTCAAGATCTATCCAACCATATAAAATTTGGATAAATATTATTAGGCACAAAAATAAAATCAGAATATATTCCACTTCGTACAAAACAAGGATTCTAAAAAGGAGTAGTTTTATTCAATTTCAAACTCTTTGAAACATAATTATCAATCCTAACTCCATTAGGATTTAAAAGAACCTTCTAGAGTATTCTAGAATACTATAATCAATCCTAATAGCTTTAGGAATGATAATTAATAACAGGTCCTCCCCTAGATCATTGGGCCGCATATAAAAACCAAACCGGGCCCAGTTAGTATTTTTGCCATAACTTCCTCATTATTCATCGGAATTGGGCTTATAATATATCGTTGGAAAGGTCTTATCAAGCCCCATCAAAATACATCATTATTGGACCCTTATCATGAACCAAACAAAACTGGAATGCTCATTTTTCATAAATAAGGTAAGAAAAGAAATATTTTCAAAAACAAAAAGAAGAGATATTTTAATAAAAACTTCCTCATCACTAGACTTTTCACACTTTTGCTTTGTTCGATAATCAAATGACATGAAAGGTATTCATCACTGGGTTTGGTTTTGGGGAGACACATTTGGGTGTCTACAGAAGCCCCCACTTTGACTGAGTTTGGAGAAACGCAAGTTTCGAAAACAAAAGTCAAAGTATCGATAGGGACGGAGAATGATTCAGAACGTTCTGCGATCCTAAATCATTATTGTAACGCCGATACCTGCAAACTAGCGTTAGTTAAAACAGATAAGAGAATTAAGAAACGCGTATCTTGCACCATCGAGCACACGTCTTTGAAAGTAACCGATTTGTTGTTGTTTGCTTTTGCGACAACTTTCCACAATCTAGGTTACTCCATCTTGTTGTTTTGATGTTCACTCGCCTCTGAACAATAGAGCTTTTTGGAAATGTCACGCGTTTCTGAACAAAGAGCTTCTTTTTAATATGAACTTCTGAATGATGTGTTCACGTGTCTCTGAATAAAGAGCTTGATAATGGGATGCCCACGCGTCTTTGAGCAAAAGAGCTTGATAATAGGATGCCCACGCGTCTCTGAGCAAAAGAGGTTAAAAGAAATGTCCACACGTCTCTGAACAAAAGAGCTTCGAAATACATGTCCACGCGTCTCTAAACAAAAAAGCTTCGAAATACATGTACACACGTCTCTGAACAAAAGAGCTTTTGATGATATGTTCACGCGTATCTGAACAAAAGAGCTTGAAAGAAATGTCCACGCGTCACTGAACAAAAGAGCTTTGAAAGAAATGTCCACGCGTCTCTGAACAAAAGAGATTTGATGCTTGAACCTGTATGTGAACCTGTATGTAAACCAGTATGTCGGTGCCTGAATTGTGAACCTGTATGTTGGTGTCTTACGATAAGCCAATGTTTAGGTGCTTTAAGCTAAGCGAGACGATATTTTGTTAGGTCAATCACTTATTGTGATTGTAATCAAACCGAATACTTAATCATGTCAAATTGCTTATAGGGGCTAACTGGCGTACCAAGGAACCCGAAATTGCTGAAAGAGGTTGAAATAACTGCTCTAAGTGGTTGAGCGTCCTGGCGCTGTTGTAATGCCTCTGGCGCTGTGATTTGGCTCTGTTGCCAGACGCTAGGATCTAGCGCCAGGCCCTGAAATATGATGCCAGACGCTAGATGTTGTCGTCTGGCGCTGGAGTAGGGTTTTCCCTATTCTGCTCTTGCTGCCGCTGGGATGCACCTGTATTTATCTTTGACTATAGTACTTTGCCAATTTATTTAATTATTTTAGGGTTGACCTAAGGTTTAATGTCGCTTGACTCATTGACTTGACACGACTCAAGGTATAAACTTGACTCACTGTGATTGACTCGAGGTTGACTCGACTCGAAGTGAAATGACACGTGTGACTCATGACCCGTGTGTGCATTGTATTATGATTGTGCGACTCGAAAATGCAAAAAAGAAAAAAATTTCCGTCATATTTGTGGAGGGTACCAACTTTCTCCCGAGAAAGAAAGACACGAAAAAGAATCGAAGTGAAGTTTTTGAAGGTGCATGTTGAATGAGCTTAGTCAAATGTTGTTTCTCATAGTACAAGGATTGTAACATCTTAGACTATCCTAGTTGACTCGATAATGAAAGTATTTAGGTAACTTAGGCGCGGAGGCTAAGCACAATAATGATTATGATTGATGAGTGATTTTGATATGACAATACATGCTTCAACGTTGTGTTAAGATTTCATGACAAAGGGTTCCTAAGGGAAAGTATATTTGGCCATGTATCTGTGCAGTGTGTGAAAGTGACACTAAAGTTAGGCCACAAGGGCTAAGTGTGTGGAAAGATATTATTTTTTAAAAGAGTCAAATGGTGGTGACTCTTAGGCTAGGTAAGCTAATGATGTAGGGATCAAGCCCCCAAGTCTAGATCTACATGAATAGGAATGAGCATTGGAGATCCCTTGATATGATCATGGTGTGAGTATGTGAATATGAATGCATTTTTATTACGGCCGCACCTCGATGTGAGGTTGCCTACAAATCCGTTAGGAATCAAGCCAAACGTAGCTCTAGCCGAACCTCGCACAAGTGTGTGTATACCTCAAAAAGGTTTTTTTAAGGGCTGTAACGTGGTTAGGCTAAAGGTTGAAGAAGAAGGGGATAAAAAGCTCAAGACCCTAGATAAGCCCACAAGGTATGCAACCTTGATTTTGAATCTTTATATTTTTATGCTTGAGGCTTTCTACTCTTTTTTAGCTCTTTTTTTTGGCATTTTTTTATAAGTGTGGGCAATCCCGATCATGCGATCTATCACTCACTTGGTATTCATGTTTCTCAGGAACGGTACCGAGCACTCGATAAGAGACGTAATCTAAGACGTGTTCATATCAAAGACATGTTCATGTCAAAGACATTGGAACACTTGCCCTTTTGTACACTTTTATTATTATTATTATTATTTTATTTTTTGCTATTTTAATCTTTTGAAGTCACTCAAGCTTTTTTTTTTTGAAAATTGCATAAGTTGCACACAATCCTATCCCAAAGTTAGGTAGATATGGGTTGAAAAATGATGGGTCTATCGTTAGACGAGGCTCAAAGTGGTTTTCCAACAAAGGATTGCATATTTGAAGGGTGAAAGGTGATATGATGTGGCTACAAGGGGTGCCTCAAATCATTGGTATACCTTGTGCTTAGTTTGACATGGATTTTTTTTTAATGTAATGTAATGATAATATGTAAGGAAATAAAATGCTCATTTTATTAAATGAAAAGAAATAATGATCCTACAAAATTAATCTAAGGAAAGAAAGTTGCTAATGCTAGACTTATTGGGGAAAGGAAAAAATAAATTAAAAAAAATCGAAAAAATATCATGAAATCTTGTTGTTGAAGCTTGCCTCTTTTCCCTTGGCTTATCATCACTTGGTGTTCTTGCCGACGGGAGGTATTGGAAGCCCGTTATTGTCGATCAAATATTGGATTGCTTCCTTTAGCTTCCAACAGCTCTCAGTAGTATGACCCCTACCTTGATGATACCTGCAGCGTACATTTGGGTTCCAACTAGGCAATCTCTTCACAAGTGGGGGATCTTGAATGGGTCCAATAGGAGTAATGAGTCCCTTTGCATGGAGTCGATCGAAAGCATCATCGTAGCTAATTCCAATAGGGGTAAAATCCTTTCTTAGTTGCTTTCTAAATCCTCGATTATCCATGGCTATGATTTCATTAAGGTCGAAAGTACCAATATTGTTACTAGAGTAGGTGTTTTCAGAATAAGAAGGATAGTCGTTCTTCTTTCCTTTACAGCCACTGTTGTTATTGTTAATGATCTTGGCCTTCTTGTCGCGCGGGAAAACATGAAGGAGATTTGAATCAATGAGGTCTTGAACATGATATTTGAGGGCGAGACATGCTTCGGTGGTGTGACCACGACCTCTATGGTATTGGCAATAAGAATTTGGGTCCCAATTAGAATACCGTTTTCAGGCGGAGGGTCTTGACTGGGACCAATGGGGTGAATGAGACCTTGATGGTGAAGACAGCCAAAAGCTTCATTGTAAGTCATTCGTTCCTATTGGTGTGTATTCTTCAACGGTCTGTTTTGCCCATGGCTTAGGAGCATTGAGTTCTTCATTAAATCCTTGGTGAGAATTTTGTTCGATAACCATCACCCGATTTGCTAATCTTTCTACCATATTTAAGAGCATGGCAATCACATCTTGCAGTTTTCGAACGTCCTCTTTTAGACTTGACGAGTCTTCCCTGGTATTATATAATAAAATACTTTCATCCTCCTTGATCATGGCCACTTCATCAAGAGAGGTTATATAAGTTGTCTCGATCATGGGCTCACCTACAGGTGTGATAAGGAGTGACGGATCGAAGGATGTTTGATCTTCTACGATGGCCAGAATTTTGGAAGTTTTATTGTCATCAATCAAATCTTGAATAGCTTCTTTAAGTTTCCAACACTCCTCAGTGCCGTGACCCTTTCCTTTATGCAGTGCTTAATAGCGTCCCACTTGGGTGGCCTGGCTTCTGGGACTGGATCTTTGATGGGCCTTATGGGCATGACTAGTCCTTTATGGTGTAGCTTTTCAAAAGCTGTTTCATAACTCATACCAAGTGGGTCTTTTCGACCTTTGGATTCGTGATTTAGAGGCGTTCATAGCATGTACTTCATTAATGGGAGAGGAAGAAGAAGGATGGTCGTTCTTCTTTCCTCTCGCACTATTATATTTCAGAAAGGTCATCTTCAATGTCAATGCCTATATTATACACAGCCTTGAAAGTATTCAAGTAATGTTGGTACAT
Organism: Chenopodium album; assembly: GCF_948465745.1. Lineage (NCBI taxonomy): Eukaryota > Viridiplantae > Streptophyta > Magnoliopsida > Caryophyllales > Amaranthaceae > Chenopodium > Chenopodium album. The sequence goes on from NC_137835.1 coordinate 66,991,992, forward strand.
TAAGTGCTTTGAATACTTATCTTGGAGATTCTTTATAAACATCCTCACAGATTCTTTTTCGGTAGGAACCTTGACCATATTAGCATAAGTTTTCCTCCATTTGTTGAAGAAAGAAGTGAACCCTTCGTTTTATTTTTGTTTTAACATCTCAAGTTGTCTGTGCTCTATTTCGTCTTGAATGTTGCACTTATATCTATCTATGAAAGCGTTTGTTATCAACTCCCAAGAAGAGGTTTTCTCTTTGTCAAGGGAAAAGAACCATTGTTGACGAACGGTCTCAACATATAATGAAAACAAGGAATGAAAGACTTTCTTATCAATCCCCTTAATGTTCATTATAGTTTCAAAAGCTCTTAGATGAAAGTAAGGGTTATCTGTTGCCTTGAATCCTGGGATGTCATTGGCATTGAACTTATGTGGAAGAAGTTCCTTGTCCAGCGAGACCCCTTGTGAACTAATGCCCTGAAATTTATAGTCACTAGATAGCTTGCTCAAGCTTTCTTGCATAAGGTTCATTTGTTGTTGCTTTACAGGGTCATCAATTTTGAGGGTTAAAGCCTTCAATGCTTCATTCACGGTAATCAATTAACTTCTAAGTTCGTTGACTTCTTCTTGAGTTACCATTATCTTCTTAGCTTTCCTCTTTTGACGAATCGGTTTATCAAAAAGTAAGACTTGAACAAAGGTGTTGTCCTTGATTAATCGCCCTTCTCTCCTTAACCAAGTACTGTGGAAAGGGAAATTAGGGATATTTATTGTTAATTATTTGACTGTACTCTATTCAACATGCGTAGATGAAAGAAGGTAGGAAGAATGAATGTTGTGATGTGAAGAAAAATGATGTAGATGGAGAGATATGAAGAAATTAGGAATAGAATGTACCCCCAACTTAAATGACGGAAAATCGACTCATGCATGAACCTAAGACATGGTCATAGTGACATGTAAAAAGTGTGTGTTAAATTAGTGAGTGTAGTTGACATGTTAAGACTCGTGTCATGACCATGTGGCTAGACTATGTGACTAGACACAAGCAAAGACTAAGTTAAGACTTCACGTATATGCATTAACTGGACAGGTTGTAATATTTTAGTCATAACTTTTGATATGTGACTCTGATTTGGATTAAACCAAGTTCAAATTAAAGATAAAACTCGGGACTACAGATCCATAGGCTTTACAACTCGTAGTTCTTCCTATAACTCCTGCTATGACCAAAACAAGTTGACGCTTGTGCAGTATACAGGAATAAAAATCCGGGTTGACTTAAAGGAACTATGACTCGATTTGAGGTATATTTATTAGCTCAAATTAATTAAACAAATTCCTTTAGTCATTTATTAGATTATTTAGGCTTAATCACAAGTCAAACCAAACGGCTAGTTTAGTCACATAATAAGTATGCACAAGTAAGAGATGCACAAGTAGTCAAATAGCCACAACATGATGCAATGAGTTTGCAACCTAACCATGGCTCTAGTTCTCTAAATTTCGGGATATGGGTTAGTCAAAGAGGGTCCATGGTTAATTGTCCGGATACACCGCGTGGAAGCCTAACCGTGAAGGGTTGGCGCGAGTGGATGGGACACCGCGAGTTAAGAAAAACTCGCTTCCATGGTTTGGTGAATTCAACATTCTCGGATGTACCATTTGTTGCTCAGAGCATTCAATCGGGTAGATGGAGCATGAATTCCAAGGGGGTTATGTCCATATGTAGAACACATATGGGTTTCAGAAAAGTGAGAAAAACTCAATCAGGAAGTAGGATCGAGCAAACAGTGCTAAAAACAGGTCAAAATTAGAACGCATATTTCTGGCTCGGTATTGGAAGAACTTGGCGCCAGCAAACAGAGGCCAGCGCCACTTTTTGGCTTTAGTGCCTGGCGACAGAAGCTGTCGCCTGGCGCTAACGTCAAAATGTTGGCGCTAGTCTTTGTTCGCTGATGCTAGTTCCTACATGCCTCTTTCTGTGCTCGATAAAATTTTCCAGTTTCGCGCATCATTATTTCGATCCTAGTTGTGAAAGATATTCCTCAAATTTCCTACGTGTAAAAATCTTATGTTTTAACTCATTACGGATGGTCTTTCAAGTGAGATCTTTTTTATGCATATGACAATAATGTTAATAAAAATTACGCACATGAAATACTTAGAACTTTTCGAGTCTCATCCACTTATTCTAAATCATTGCCAAAATAAATTTTAGGAACTAAATAGAAATCCTCCCCAGTGGAGTCGCCAAAAACTGTAGGGAATATTTCAAGCATTACCCCTAGCTTGAACCCACTGTGATCATAAACTAAAGTACGGTGGCGTCCAAAGGGAAAGAAAATAGAGCAAAAGAGTCGCCAACAAGTTTTAGGAACTTGTAAACCGTTCACAGGGTGAAGGTTACACCCCTTAACGATTCAGGAGATCGTTAACTCCAATAGGTATGGAACCATGACTGGTAATTCGGGGATGAAGGTACAAATCCAACCTAAAAGAGATTGAACCTGCCCTAATAATAGGCCTCTACTTTATTCTGATTGTATTCATGTGCGCTTTCTTACTAACATGCAATCAATAGGATTAACCCTTAACCTGTTTATCTATGTAGGTTGAACATTAATGCACAAATAAATCTATTATTGGCGACCACTTGAATTACAATCATGTTAGCTTAAACAAGATTATTAATTATCTTATTAAGTATTATTACAAGTACCAATTCCCTTTAAGCATGCATAAAAGGTGTGATCAAGCAATAAATAATAAAAATATCAAGCAACATAATAATACTAATAAGAATAATAATAATAATAATAATAATAATAATAATAATAATAATAATAATAATAATAATAATAATAATAATAATAATAATAATAATAATAATAATAATAATAATAATAATAATAATAATAATAATAATAATAATAATAATATCCTTTTCTTCGCTTGGGGGAATTAGAGAAGGAGGTTGTTGCGTTACTGAAGCGGATTCAGAGGTTCTCGTTGACGCAAGACATTGGGGCTCGTGATGCAGCTCATATCTTCACTAGGGTAGGATTTGCTATAGCTAGAGGAGTGGGGGCCCAGATTGTATCTCGGCTTCCCACTAATTTATTGTAGGTTGTATGATTTTGTTTTTGAGATAATAATAATAATAATAATAATAATAATAATAATAATAATAATAATAATAATAATAATAATAATAATAATAATAATAATAATAATAATAATAATAATAATAATAATAATAATAATAATAATAATAATAATAATAATAATAATCATGTTAAAGCATAACCGCAAGATCCTAGGCATGATACTAACAAGATTAATAACAAACCCTAGCATGTCACTAAACATTAAAAATTAAAGCTTTAACCCTAACATGATACTAACATGAATATTAGGAAAGAAAATAGGAAGCATCACATAAATCATAATTGATATAAGCAAATCACCCTAAATATCATACTAGGAAGATCAAAACCCCTAACATGACACTAGGAATCATAACAACAACCTAGACATGATTTCTATATCATAATACCAATAAATCAAATAAAGAACTTACTTGGATGCCTCGTACCTCTTTCTAATAACAAAATACACACGTTAGTAACTTCAAGGAAAATAATAAACAACAATTAAATTAAATAATTGAAATAGAGATTTGGGAACAAACCCTCAGAAATATCAAACCTTTCACGTCTAGGGCGAAGGCAAATTCGAATTATGCTAGGTGTGTCTAGTGCTAATGTATAAGGAATTGTGATTGTAAAAAGGGTTGGTTTAGAAAAAGAGAGAGAATCAAGAAATTCTTGATGAGAGTTGATGAGAATTAGAAAGAATAAGAATTGATGATTGAAACAGAATTTTAAGAGGCTATTTATAGAGAAAATCAGTCGGATGGATAAAAAAATGAATATAAGTTTCAACGAGAATAAAACTCGATTAGCGCCAAACGCTGGTCATTGGTGCCAGGCGCTGAAGGTTAGAGCCAGGCGCTAATGTTTAGTGTCAGGCGCTGAAGGTTAGAGCCAGGCGCTAATGTTTAGCGTCAGGCGCTAATGCTTAGTATCAGGTGCAAATAATCAGTTTCACGCGTTTTGTTTTTATCATATCTTTTGATCCGGAAGTCTAAATAAGTCATATAATATGTCGTTGGAAATATCCTGAAGTCTACTTTCCAAATCAATTAGAATAAGATTAAAATATTATGTAGATAAAAAGATATGGAAGAAATAGTGGAATGCTGTCAGTTTTGGATAGAGTTTCATGTCTAATTCATATCTTTTTCGTTATAACTCGGATTTAATATTATAATATATCATTGGAAATATAATTTCAAGATCTATCCAACCATTTAAAGTTTGGATAAAGATTATGAGTCACGAAAATAAAATCTGAATATATTCCACTTCGTACAAAACAAGGATTCTAAAAAGGAGTAGTTTTATTCAATTTCAAACTCTTTGAAACATAATTATCAATCCTAACTCCATTAGGATTTAAAAGAACCTTATAGAGTATTCTAGAAGACTATGACCAATCCAAATAGCTTTAGGAATGATAATTAATAATAGGCCCTCCCCTAGATCATTGGGCCGCATATAAAAACAAAACCGGGCCCAGTTTAGTACTTTGGCCATAACTTCCTCATTATTCATTGGAATTGGGCTTCTATGGTAGGACTAACTTTTAGTTTTTTATTGGATTTTGCTATTTTTTCTATTTGATTTTTTATTATTCTTGTTCTACTAGTCAGATCTTTCATTTTTTGTTCTGTCGCTGAAGGATTTGTCCAATTTAGGAATTCGTTTGAATGGATGATTCATTAATCATATGATTTTTTATTAATGAATCTTTTTCATTTTTTCTTTTACTCGATTCTTCTCTCAATTCAAATAGTCGAATTGGATTTATGTTTGACATTTTTTTTTTGTTATTTTTTTTATAATATATCGTTGGAAAGGTCTTTTCAAGCCCCATACAACTACACCATTATTGGACCCTTATCATGGACCAAACTAAACTGGAATGCTCGTTTTTCATAAATAAGGTAAGAAAAGAAATATTTTCAAAAACAAAAAGAAGAGATATTTTAATAAAAACATCCTCATCACTAGACTTTTCACACTTTCGCTTTGTTCGATAATCAAATGACATGACAGGTATTCATCACTGGGTTTGGTTTTGGGGAGACACATTTGGGTGTCTACGAACCTCATGCTTCTTTAATTTCCGTGATGCATACTTGTAGGGAATATTTCAAGCATTACCCCAAACTTGAACCCCACTGTGATCATACACTTAAGCATGGTGGCGTCGAAAAGGAAGGAAGCTAGAGCAAAAGAGTCGCCAACAAGTTTTAGGAACTTGTAAATCGTTCACAGGGTGAAGGTTTCACCCCTTAACGATCCAAGAGATCGTTAACTCCAATAGGTCTGGAACCTAGATTGGAAGTTTGGGGATAAAGATACAAATCCAATCTAAAAGAGAAAGAATATGCCCTAATAATAGGCCTCTACTTTATTCTTCTCGTATTTATGTGCGCTTTCTAACTAACATACAATCATTAGGTTTACCTAAACCTGTTTAATCTATGTTGGTTGAATATTAATGCACAAACAAATCTATTATTGGCGATCACTTGAATTATAATCAAATTAACCTAAATATAATTATTAATTATCTTATTAAGCGTGATTTTAAGTACAAATTCCCTTCAAACATGCATAAAATTATAAAAGGAGTGATCAAGCAATAACAATAAAATATAATTAAGCAACATAATAATAATAATAATAATAATAATAATAATAATAATAATAATAATAATAATAATAATAATAATAATAATAATAATAATAATAATAATAATAAAAATAATAATAATAATAATAATAATAATAATAATAATAATAATAATAATAATAATAATAATAATAATAATAATAATAATAATAATAATAATAACAATAACAATAACAATAACAATAACAATAACAATAACAAACAATAACAATAACAATAACAATAACAATAACAATAACAATAATAATAATAATAATAATAATAATACTCATAATCTAAATAATCATAATCAAAATAATCATAATAATAATAATCATGTTAAAGATCCTAGGCATGATACTAACAAGATTAATAAAAAAAACCCTAGCATGTCACTAAACATTAAAGATAAAAGATTTAACCCTAACATTATACTAACATGATATTATGAAAGAAAATAGGAAGCATCTTTTTAATCATACTTGATATTAGAAATTTTTAGTTGTTACCCTAAACATGACACTAAGAAGCAATAAAACATCCTAACATGATACTAGGAATCAAAATAATAATCTAAACATGATTTCTATATCATAATATCAATAAAACAATTAAAGCACTTACTTGGATGCCTCGTACCTCTTTCTAATAACAAAATAAACACGTTAGTAACTTCAAGGAAAATATAAAATCAAAGAATTAAATTAAATAATTGAAATAGAGATTTGGGACCAAACCCTCATAAATATCAAACTTTTCACGTCTAGAGCGAAGGCAACTTCGAACTTGGCTAGGTGTGTCTAGTGCTAATGTATAAGGAATTGTGTTTGTAAAAGGCTAGGCTAGAAAAGAGAGAGAGAAGAGAATAAGCTTTAGCTTAGAGACAGAGAAGAATTAGAGAATTCAGGTTGAGATTTGATGAGAATTTGTGATTGAAAAAGGGGATATATGACCTCTATTTATAGGAAAAAAGAGGGTCGAAGAATAAGAAAAGAATCCGAATTCGAATCGAAATAAAACTCGATGGACAGCAGTTTTTAAGGATTTTGTTTTTATCATATCTTTTGATTTAGAAGTCCAAATAAGTTATATAATATGTCTTTGGAAAGCTATTGAAGTCTACTTTCCAACCCAATTAGAATAGGATTAAAATATTTTATAGATAAAAAGATATATCCGAAATAGTGTGACGGTGTCAGTTTTTGATAGAGTTTCATATTCCATTCATATCTTTTTCATTATAGCTTAGATTTAATATTATAATATATCATTGGAAAGATAATTTCAAGATCTATTCAACCATATAAAATTTGGATAAAGATTATAAGGCACAAAAATAATGTCTGACTGTCTTTGAACATCTTTAAATTTGAATAGAAATAGGATTTTAAAAGAAGGAAAGTTTTTATAAAACTCAAATTCTTTAATCTTATCTTTTCAAAAAGGATAATTAAGATCTTTTAAAAACTTATAGAAGCTTCTAATTAATCCTAATTAGTTTAGGAATAGTATTAGACCTTTGGACCCTCCACATGATCATTGGGCGTAGGTAAAAACCGGTTTGGGTCCGGTTTAGTATTTTGGCCATAACTTCCTCATAATTTATCGGAATTGGGCTTATAATATATCGTTGGAAAGGTATTTTCAAACCCCATAAAAATACACCATTAATGGACCCTTATCATGGACCAAACTAAACTGGAATGCATGTTTTTCAAAAATAGGGTAAGAAAAGAAATATTTTCAAAAACAGAAAGAAGGGATATTTTAATAAAAACATCCTCATCACTAGACTTTTCACAGTTTTGCCTCGTTCGATAATCAAATGACATGAAAGGTATTCATAACTAGGTTTGGTTTTGGGGAGACACATTAGGGTGTCTACAATACTCAATCACCTTTCCATGTTGCATCAAAACACATCCAAGACCATTCTTTGACGCATCACTATATATACATCATAGGAACCACTTCCATCAGGTAAGGTCAACACAAGTGCCATTGTCAAACTCTTTTTCAAACCTTGAAACGCTTCCTCACACTTATCAAACAAAATGAACTTAGATTCTTTCTTCATCAATGAAGTCATAGGTTTAACTATTTTTGAGAAAACCTTCACGAATCGGCTAAATACCCTGCTAAACTAAGAAAATTCCAAATATCCGACACATTCTTAGGTGTAGGCCACTCTTTTACTACTTCAATCTTTACAGGATCTACCTCCACTCCATCCATAGATATAAAATGTCCCAAAAATGCTATCTTCTCTAACCAAAAATCACACTTCGAGAATTTGGCATACAACTGGTTTGTCCTTACAGTAGCTAACACCGACCTTAGATGCTCTGCATGGTCCACTTTGTTTTTGGAATAAACCAAATTATCATCAATAAATAATACCACAAATTTTTTTAAGAATGGTTGAAACACTCTATTCATCCAGCCCAAAAAAATTGCAGGTGCATTTGTTGACCCAAAAGGCATTACTGTAAACTCATAGTGTCCATATCTTATCCTAAATGTCGTTCCGAAATGTCCTCTTCTATAATTTGCACTTGGTGATACCTAAGGGTGTTTAGATCCGGGTATCTGGGTTTTCTAGTACCCGGATCTTCGGGTAGTTGAAAAGCCGGCCCATGACCTGACTCGAAAAACTCGGGTGCCCGGAATTCGGGTACCCGGATTTCACAGGTCGGGTCATAGGGTACCCGGATCTTTAAGGTTTTTTTATTATATTTTTTTATGCTGTCGTTATGAAACAAACACTAGTAATCCAAATTATCAACAAGCTTTGTAAAGTGAATTTGTCAAATATCTAAAATACAATAAGACAACAATAATATGAAGTACTCCCTCCTTTTCACTTTGTTAATCCCATATAGAATCAATCACAAAAAATAAGAGAATGAATAATATTTGGAATCTTATATTTTAGTACAAAAATTGCTTAATTAGTTCTATCTTATTAAATCTTGTGATTTTTTTATTTGGAAATCATCAATTACAATGCTTGTTTAATGGGATTGATGACCAATCAGAATATTTAATTACTGCCATGTCATCAATCCACTAATGGGATTAGAAATTATAAGACCAAATTAGGAAAATAAAATTAAATTAAAAAAGGAATAGATTCAATATGGGTAGATCATTCTGAAACGCCTAAAATAGTATATGGGACTAACAATATGAAACGGAGGGAGTCTAATTTTGAAAGTGAATTTGTCAGCAAACAAATAAAAATGAAAAAATACAATAGAAGATTAATAAATTACAATCAATCTGGTAATGAAATAAAAAGTTAATGACCTGCAACTAATACGAAAAATCTAAAGAGGATTTCATCATCGTGTCAAATTCATCAACGTCATCATAGTAAAATTCATCTTCGTTGGAGACGGAGAACTCAAAAGAAAGTAAATTAAGGAATTGAAAATGGGAAGACCACAAATTGCAAATTAATTTGACAAATTGTAATCTTAATTAGGGAATTAGATGAGAGAGGAAGAGTGAGAAGGATAGATGAATCAGAGAAGAAGAAGAAAGGAGAAAAGATAACTCAGAAAAGAGTGAATGAGGAGAGAGAAAGTGAAGAGGAAGGAGTGAAGTGAATGGCTGTTACAAGAAAAGAGGAGAGCAAAAAAACCCTAAGCTATTTTTTATATATATATGGGTATTAACAGGTACCCGTTACCCCAATTGATCGGCCCATGACCCGGCCCGTGAATTGGGAATACTAGCGGGTCGGGTACCTAACCCGTGAAATTGTAAAAAAATGTCAAACTACTCGTCGGGTATTCAACGGGTCTTTGGGTAGTCGGGTCGGGTCAAACGAGTTGGGTTTTTTTTAATACCCCTAGTGATACCCTGGTATTAGATCAATCTTAGAATATAGAGTTGCACATTTCAATTGGTCAAAAAAGTTATCTATCCTAGGCAAAGGGTATTTGTTCTTGATAGTTACCTTGTTTAACTCCCTATAATCAATGCATAGCCTCATGCTACCATCTTTCTCCTTGACAAACAATACAGGTGCTCCCCATGGTGATGCACTTGGACAAATATATCCCTTTTTCAACAAATTTTGCAGTTGGTTTTTCAATTCATTCATCTCCGCAAGTGCCATCCTGTATGGTAAAGTCTATAGTTCTCTTGGGTGGCATCCCCAAAATATATTTTGGAAACACATCTAAAAACTCTTTTACCACCTCAATATCCTCAGGTTTAGACGGTTCCTCATATTCGAAGTTTCTCACGATACAGAAATAGATTGGGTTACCTTTTGTTCATTAACTTTTCCAGTTTTAACACAAAATTAATCTTATCAGGTCTAGGTTTACCATGTCTCAAATGATTTACGAGCTCTCCCTGAGTCGTTTTCAAATGGATTTTATGTGACTGGCATCATATTTCAGCATTATAGCGACATAACCAATCTATTCCTAAAATTATGTTAAGGTCTCCTAATTCAAATTCAATCAAGATGGATAAGAATTACCTACTGTAGGGAATAATTTCAAGCCTTTAAAATCCCACTAGCTTGAACCCCACTGTGATCATACACTAAAGTACGGTTGCGTCCAAAAGGGAAGAAGATAGAGCAAAAGAGTCGCCAACAAGTTTATAAGGAACTTGTAAACCATCACGAGGTGAAGGTTACACCCCTTAACGATCCAAGAGATCGTCAACTCCATAAGGTCATGAACCAAATAAGGGTTCGAGGAAGAAGGTACAAATCCAACCTAAAAGAGATTGAACCTGCCCTAATAATAGGAATTCTGACTAACATGCAATCAATAGGATTACCCTAAACCTGTTTAATCTATGTTGGTTTAATTTAATGCACAAATAAACTAATATTGGCGATCACTTGAATTATAATCATAGTTAACCCTAACAAGATTATTAAATATCTTATTAAGCATGATTAGAAGTACCAATTCCCTTTAACATGTATCAAAGGTGATCAAGCAATAAAGAATAAGAACCAAGCAACATAATAAATAATCAACATCAATAATTATAGCAATCATGAATATTAATAATCATAATTATAACAATATTCATATTAAAGCATAATAAAAGTAAGATCCTAGGCATGATACTAACAAGATTAATAACAAACCCTAGCATGTCACTAAGCAATAAAAATCAAATCTTTAACCTTAACATGATACTAACAATCATAAATATTAGGAAGAGACTAAAAGGCATCATAACAATCATATTTAATATTAAAGTTACCCTAGACATGATACTAGGAATATCATAATAACAATATAAACATGATATCTACATCGTAATCAATAAATCAATTAAAGTACTTACTTTGATGCCTCGTACCTCTTTCTAATAACAAAATACACACGTTAGTAACTTCAAGGAAAATAATAATCAAAACAATTAAATTAAATAATTTAAATAGAGATTTGGGACCAAACCCTCAGAAATTAAACCTTTCACGTCTAGGGCGAAGGCAACTTCGAATATGTCTAGGTGTTTCTAAATCTTGTGAATGCGGAATTTTGTATGAAAAAGCAAGAAAGGAAGAATGCTAGAGAATTAATGTTTATTGAAAATTGATGAAAGATGTAGATGAAGAGAGTTGATGAATGCTAATTAAAACTAATTGCTGATGAGAATTCCTGAATATTGGTCAATGAAAACGGAGTTTTTAATACAATATTTATAGAGAAAATCAGCCAAAAAGATAATTTAACAAAACAGAGTCTGAAGACCACAAAACAGCATTGGCACCAACCCTGGCTAACTGGCGCCAGGCACCAGTGGCTAGCGCCAGGCGCCAATGGCTAGCGTCTGGCGCCAAGCCTGGGGTTGGACGCCAAACTGGTTTTCAACGCGTTTTCGAAAATCTGATAAGTTTACCGTACTGGAAGATAAAATAATATAATTTCTTCGAAAATGCTATTTGATCTTGATTATAACTCTGAAAAATCCTAATTGAATTAGGAATGAAAAGAACCTTCTAGAAGATTCTAGAAGACCAAAACCATTCCTAATTGCATTAGGAATGATAAATCATATTAGGCCCTCCCCTAGATCATTGGGCCGTACATAAAGCTCAAACCGAGCCTAGTTTAGTAAATTGGCCATAACTTCCTCAATATTCATCGGAATTGGGCTTATAATATATCGTTGGAAAGGTCTTTGCTAACCCCATCCAACTACACCACTATTGGACCCATATCATGGACCAACCAAACTGGATTGGCTATTTTCTTAAAATAAAGTTTTCCAAAACAGGGAGAAGAGAAAAGAAATAAAACTTTCCGCAACACTAGACCTTTCCACACTTTCGTTTCATTCGATTATGATTCGACGTGAAAGGTACTCATCACTGGGTTTGGTTTTGGGGAGACACAAATGGGTGTCTACAGAAGCCCCCACTTTGACTGAGTTTGGAGAAACGCAAGTTTCGAAAACAAAAGTCAAAGTATCGATAGGGACGGAGAATGATTCAGAACGTTCTGCGATCCTAAATCAATCTTATAACGCCGATACCTGCAAAACTAGCGTTAGTTAAACAGATAAAAGAGTTAAGAAACGCGTATCTTGCACCGTCGAGCACACGTCTCTGAAAGTAACCGATTGTTTTGATGACCTCCTACAAGCTAGAGAATGCCATCCCGCTTGAAAACCGCTACGCCCGTAACTGCTTCCAAATTAGAAGATTGCTTTGCCTGAAACTATCCTCCTCCGCAATGATAATATTTTACATCCTAAGGAACACCATCGAAGATTAATTCTCTCGAAACAATCCTCATCCGCATTGATAATATTCCGCGTCCAAGGGAATACTATCGAAGATTGCTTCTCTTGAAACAATCCTCAGTTGTTTGTGACAACTCTCCACAATCTAGGGAACGCCACCTTGCTGTTTTGATGTTCACTCGTCTCTGAACAAAGAGCTTCTTCTTGATATGTTCACGCGCCTCAGAACAAAGAGCGTCTTTTTTTATATATGATCTTCTGAATGAGGTGTCCACGCGTCTCTGAACGAAGAGTTTAATAATAGGATGCCCACGCTTCTCTGAGCAAAAGAGCTTGAAAATTGGAAATTTCCACGCGTCTCTGAACATAAGAGCTTAAAAATAGGAAATGTCCACGCGTCTCTGGAGCAAAAGAGCTTGAAAGAAATGTCCACGCGTCTCTGAACAAAAGAGCTTGAATGAAATGTCCACGCGTCTCTGAACAAAAGAGCTTTGATGATATGCCCACGCGTCTCTAGAGCAAAAGAGCTTCTGATGGAAATGTTCACGCGTCTCTGAACAATAGAGCTTCGGTGCTTGAATGTTTGTTGCGATAATGTTCTGAAGAAAAATTTCCAAAGACCAACGTTTGTCGATCTCTAAAGCTCGCCTGAACTTTGCTTTCGCTAAAACCAGTATGTCGGTGTTTCCGTAATGAGCCATATCTTAGGCGCTTTAAGCTAAGTGAGACGATCTTTCATCAGGTCGATCACTTATTGCAATTGTAATCAAACTGACTACTTAATCATGTCAAATTGCTTATAGGGGCTAACTGGCGCACCAAGGAACCCAAAATTGTTGTATGAAGTCGAAATCACCTTTCTGAGAGGCTTCGAGCTCTGTTGTTGTTGAGATATTTCTGGCGCCAAGAATTGGAGTAGGGTCTTCCCTATTTTGCTGCACCTGTACTTATTTTTTACTATAGAACTTTGCCAATTTATTTAATTATCTTAGGGTTAACCTAAGGCTTAATGTTATCTTAGGGTTGACCTAAGGTTTAATGTTGCTTGACTCATCGACTTGACACGACTCAAGGTATAAACTTGACTCGATATGTTTGACTGACTCGAGGTTGACTCGACTCGAAGTGAAATGAAACATGTGTTAGACTCAAATCAAAGTGATATGGCACGACATGATTCAATGTGTACATGACTCATGTGTGCATTGTAATGTGATCGTGCGACTCAAAAAATGCAAAAAAGCAAAAATTTTCCGTAAATTTTGTGGAGGGTACCGAATTTCTCCCAAAAAAGAAAGACGTGAAAAAGAAAATCAAAAGTTTGAAAATGCATGTTGAATGAGCTTAGTCAAATGTCATTCGACACTATCTCTCAAGGTGCAAGGATTAATCCATCCTAGGCTATCTCAAATGAAAGTATTAGGGTAACTTAGGCACGGAGGCTAAGCACTTCATATATACTTCGTGATGCAACGACAATTATGAGTGATGAGTGATGTGACAAGGAATGCTTCATCGTTATGTTAAGATTTCATGACAAAGGGTTCCTAAGGGAAATATATTTGGTCATGTATGTGTGCAATGTGTGATAGTGACACTAAAGTTAGGCCGCAAGAGCTAAGTGTGTGGAAAAATATATTGAAAAGAGTCAAATGGTGGTGACTCTTGGCTAGGTAAGCTAATGATGTAGGGATCAAGCCCCCAAGTCTAGCTCTAAATGAATAGGGATGAGCAAAGGGGATCCCTTGATATGATCATGGTGTAAGTGTGTGAATGTGAATATGAATGCATGTTTATTACGGCCGCACCTCAATGTGAGGTTTCCTACGTATCCGTTAGGAATCAGGCCGAACGTAGCTCTAGCCAAACCTCGCACAAGTGTGTATACCTCAAAAAGGTCTTTTTAAGGGTTGTAACGTGGTTAGGCTAAAGGTTATAGAAAAAGAAGGGGATAAAGGCTTAAGACCCTAGATAAGCCCCCAAGGTGTGCAACCTCGCTTTTGAATCTTTATATTTTTATGCTTGAATTTCTATTCTTTTTTAGCTCTCTTTTATCTTTTGCTTTAGCATCTATTTTATTTTTGTAAGCGTGGGCAATCTCGATCATGCGGTCTATCACTGACTTGGCATTCATGTTTCTCAGGCACGGTACCGAGCACTTGATAAGAGACGCAATCTGAGACGTGTTCTTATCGAAGATACTTTCATATCAAAGACATTGGAACACTTGCCCTTTTGTACACTTTTATTTATTATTGCTTTTGCTATCTTTTGAATTAGTCAAATCACTCAAGCTTTGTTCTTTGAAAATTGCATAAGTTACACACCATCCCATCCCAAGGTTGGGTAGATGTAGTTTGAAAAAAGAAGGCTCTATCGTTAGACGAGGCTCAAAGTGGTTTATGAAGAAAGGATTGTATAATTGAAGGGCGAAAGGAGATATGATGTGGCTACAAGGGTTGCTTCAAATCATTGGTATACCTTGTGCTTAATTCAACATTTTTTTTTCTTTTTTTTTTTTTGAATGCAATGTAATGAAATGATCATATGCGAGGAAATAAATGCTCATTTTATTAAAAAGGGACAAAGGAAAAATCTACAAAATTAATCTAAAGGAAAAGAAAAGGTGCCTATGCTAGACTTATTGGGGAAAGAAAAAAAATGAAAAAGAAATAGAAAAAGAGGTCATGAAATCTTGTCGTTGAAGCTCGTCTCTTGTCTTGTGTTTCTTCCCTTATCATCACTCGCTCTTCTTGTTAACTGGAGGTATGGGAAGCTTGTTGTTATCAATCAAATGTTGGATAGCCTCCTTTAGCTTCCAACAGCTCTCAGTAGTATGACCCCTACCTTGGTGGTATTTGCAGTGTTCGTCTGGATTCCAACTAGGCAATCTTTTCTTAAGTGGGGGATCTTTAGTAGGTCCTATGGGAGTAATGATTCCCTTGGCATGGAGTCGATTGAAAGCATCATCGTAGCTAGTTCCAATAGGGGTAAATTCCCTTTTCGGTTGCTTTCGATTACCCATGGCTAGGATCTCACTAAGGTCGAAAGTACCAACACTATTACTAGGGTAGGTGTTTTCGGAAGAAGAAGGATAGTCGTTCTTCTTCCCTTTACAGCCACTGTTATTATTGTTACTAATCTTGGCCTTCTTGTCGCGCGGAGGAACATGAAGGAGATTTGAATAAAGGAAGTCTTGAACACGATCCTTGAGGGCGAGACACTTTTCAGTAGTGTGACCGCGACCTTTATGGTATCGACAATAGGAATTTGGATCCCAATTAGGAGAACGTTTTTCAGATGGAGGGTCTTGACTGGGACCAATGGAGTGAATGAGACCTTGATCGTGAAGACAGTCAAAAGCTTCATTGTAAGTCATTCCTATTGGTGTGTATTCTACAATGGTCCGTTTTTCCTGTGGCTTAGGAGCATTGATTTCTTCATTAAACTCTTGGCGAGAATTTTGTTCGATGGCCATCACCCGATTTGCTAATCCTTCTACCACATTCAAGACCATGGCAATGACATCTTGCAGTTTTCGAATTTCCTCTTTTAGACTTGACGAGTCTTCCTTGGTATTATCTAAGAAAAGACTTTCATCCTCCTCAATTATGGCCACTTCATCGAGAGAGGTCATATAAGTTTTCTCGATCATAGGCTCTCCTACAGGTGTGATAAGAAGTGATGGATCAAAGGATGCTTGGTCATCTTCGATGGCTAGAATCTCGGAAGTTTCATTGTCATCGATCAGATCTTGAATGGCTTCTTTGAGTTTCCAACACTCCTCGGTGTCGTGACCCTTTCCTTGGTGATATTTACAATGCTTATTAGGATCCCGCTTAGGTGGCCTGGCTTCTGGAACCGGATCTTTGATGGGCCCTATGGGCATGACTAGTCCTTTGTGATGTAGCTTCTTGAAAGTCGTTTCATAACTCATGCCAAGTGGAGTGAACACCCTTTTTTATCTTTGGATTCGTGGTTTAGAGGTGTTTGTAGCATGTACCTCACTAGAGGAAGAAGAAGGATGGTCGCTCTTCTTTCCTCTCGCACTATTATCTTTCAGAAGGTCATCTTCAATGTCAATGCCTATATTATAGACAGCTTTGAAAGTATTCAAGTTGTGTTGGTACTTTAAGTGCTTTGAATACTTCCCTTGGAGATTCTTGATAAACATCCTCACAGATTCTTTTTCAGTAGGAGCCTTGACCATATTAGCAGAAGTTTCCTTCCATTTATTGAAGAAAGAAGTGAACCATTCATTTTCCTTTTGTTTTAACATCTCAAGTTGTATGTGGTCTGTCTCGTCTTGGATGTTGCACTTATTCCCAGGTAGAGGTTTTCTCTTTGTCAAGGGAGAAGTACCATTGTTTGCAAACGGTTTCAAGAGATAGTGAGAACAGAGAGGGAAAAACTTTCTTATCGATACCCTTAATACTCATTATGGTTTCAAAAGCTCTTAGATGGAAATAAGGATTATCTGTTGCCTTGAATTTAGGGATGTCAGTGGCGTTGAACTTATGCGGAAGAAGTTCCTTGTCCAGCGAGACCCCTTGTGAACTCATGCCCTGAAATTTATAGTCACTAGATAGCTTGCTTAGACTTTCTTGCATGAGATCCATCTGTTGTTGCTTCACGGGATCATCGACCTTAAGTGCGAGAAGTTTCAGTGTCTCAGTCACAGTAGCCAATTGGTTCTTAAGATCATTGACTTCTTCTTGAGTTGCCATTATCTTCTTAGCCTTCCTCTTTTGACGAATCGGTTTATCAAAAAGCGAGACTTGAATAAAGAGGTTGTCCTTGATTAATCGCCCTTCTCTCCTTGACCAAGTACTGTGGAAAAGGAATTTGGGGATATTCATTATTAATTATTTGACCCAAACTTTATTCAACATGCAATGGATGGAGGAAGTGAAGAAAGATTGGAATAGCATGTGAAGAAGATTTAGATGGAGGGATATGAAGAATTAGGAGTAGAATGTACCCCAACTCAAATGACGGAAAGACCGACTCATGCATGGACCTACGACAACGTCATGATGATGTGTACTCAAAGTGTGTGCTAAGACTAGTGAGTGTAGGTGGTGCGTTAAGACTCCTGTCATGACCATGTGGCTAGACTATGTGACTAAGACTCGATTAATGACTCGACAAGGTGTTATCGACAGTGGAAATTAACCGAATTAATTAGCAAACTGGTTAATTAGACTTTAGGTGACGACTCGACAAATAATCCGAACTGTCGGCCAAGCGACAGAACTGGCGTCACACTATGGTGGTTGGCTCCAAGCAATTTAGTAAATGTCTGGCGCTACACACTATAATGTGGCGCTACAGCTCAGACTTTGGCGCCAATATTGGAGCTTCGGTCTGGGACTGTTTTCGGTATTATTAGTCAACTGGGGTATGCCTAAAGTCGTACTAGGTCAATTCCGATTAAAAAAAAACTTTATTGACTCAAATTAATTAATTAATTAATAAAATAGGCAAAGTTCTTTAAGTCATTAATTTTAGTCTCAACACAAATCAACAAACGGTTAGGAGAAACATAGAATATATATGCACAAAAAATAATGCGCAATTAGTCAAGTAGGCACAACATGATGCAATGAGTTTGCAACCTAACCATGGCTCTAGTTCTCTAAAGTTCGGGATATGGTTTAGTCAATAGAGGGTCCATGGTTAATTGTCCGGATGCACCGCGCAGAAGCCTAACCGTGAAGGGTTAGCGCGTGTGGATGGGACACCGCGAGTTTTAGAAAAAACTCACTTCCATGGTTTGGTGAATTCAACATCTCAGATGTACCCTTTGTTGCCAGGAGCGTTCAATCGGGTAGATAGAGCATGAATTCCCAGAGGGTTATGTCCATATGTAGAACACATATGGGTTTCATAAAAGTGAGAAAAAAAAAATCAATCAGGAAGTAGGATCGAGCAAGCAATACGAAAAACCGGTCGAAATTAGAACGCATATTTCTGGCTCGGTATTGGGGGAAATTGGCGCCAGCAAACAGAGACTGGCGCCAACTTTTAACTGTAGCGTCTGGCGCCTATACTGACGTCTGGCGCTACGGCTAAAAGTTTGGCGCCTAGCTCTAGCCCCTGACGCTACTTCCCACATGCCTGAACAGCTTTCTGTGCTCAATAAAATCATCCAGTTTCGCGCGGTGTTATTTCAGTCCTAGTTGTGAAAGACATTTCTCAAATTTCCTACGTGTAAAATCCTATGTTTTTTACTCATTACGGATGGTCTTTCCAATGAGAACCTTTTTATGCATATGACAATAATGTTAATCAAAATTACGCACATGAAATACTTAGAACTTTTCGAGTCTCATCCACTCATTCTAAATCATTGCCGAAACAAATTCAGGAATTAAAATAGAAATCCTCCCCAGTGGAGTCGCCAAAAAACTGTAGGGAATAATTTAATGCCTTTAAAATCCCACTAGCTTGAACCCCACTAGGATCATACACTAAAGTACGGTGGCGTCCAAAAGGGAAGAAGATAGAGCAAAAGAGTCGCCAACAACTTTTTAAGGAACTTGTAAACCATCACGAGGTGAAGGTTACACCCCTTAACGATCCAAGAGATCGTCAACTCCATAAGGTCATGAACCAAATAAGGGTTTGGGGATGAAGGTATAAATCCAACCTAAAAGAGATTGAACCTGCCCTAATAATAGGCCTCTACTTTATTCTGATCGTATTCATGTGCGCTTTCTGACTAACATGCAATCAATAGGATTACCCTAAACCTGTTTAATCTATGTTGGTTGAATTTAATGCACAAATAAACTATTATTGGCGATCACTTGAATTATAATCATAGTTAACCCTAACAAGATTATTAAATATCTTATTAAGCATGATTACAAGTACCAATTCCCTTTAACATGTATCAAAGGTGATCAAGCAATGAAGAATAAGAATCAAGCAACATAAGAAATAATCAACATCAATAATTATAGCAATCATGAATATTAATAATCATAATTATAACAATATTCATATTAAAGCATAATAAAAGTAAGATCCTAGGCATGATACTAACAAGATTAATAACAAAACCTAGCATGTCACTAAGAAATAAAAATTAAATCTTTAACCCTAACATGATACTAACAATCATAAATATTAGGAAGAGAATAAAAGGCATCATAACAATCATATTTAATATTAAAGTTACCCTAGACATGATACTAGGAATATCATAATAACAATATAAACATGATATCTACATCGTAATCAATAAATCAATTAAAGTACTTACTTTGATGCCTCGTACCTCTTTCTAATAACAAAATACACACGTTAGTAACTTCAAGGAAAAAAATAATCAAACAATTAAATTAAATAATTTAAATAGAGATTTGGGACCAAACCCTCCGAAATTAAACCTTTCACGTCTAGGGCGAAGGCAACTTCGAATATGGCTAGGTGTTTCTAAATCTTGTGAATGCGGAATTTTGTATGAAAAAGCAAGAAAGGAAGAATGCTAGAGAATTAATGTTTATTGAAAATTGATGAAAGATGTAGATGAAGAGAGTTGATGAATGCTAATTAAAACTAATTGCTGATGAGAATTCCTGAATATTGGTCAATGAAAACGGAGTTTTTAATACAATATTTATAGAGAAAATCAGCCAAAAAATATAATTTAACAAAACAGAGTCTGAAGACCACAAAACAGCATTGGCACCAACCCTGGCTAACTGGCGCCAGGCACCAGTGGCTAGCGTCAGGCGCCAATGGCTAGCATCTGGCGCCAAGCCTGGTTCCAGGCGCCAAGGCCTGGGGTTGGACGCCAAACTGGTTTTCAACGCGTTTTCGAAAATCTGATAAGTTTACCGTACCGGAAGATAAAATAATATAATTTCTTCGAAAATGCTATTTGATCTTGATTATAACTCTGAAAAGTCCTAATTGAATTAGGAATGAAAAGAACCTTCTAGAAGATTCTAGAAGACCAAAACCATTCCTAATTGCATTAGGAATGATAAATCATATTAGGCCCTCCCTTAGATCATTGGGCCGTACATAAAGCTCAAACCGAGCCTAGTTTAGTAAATTGGCCATAACTTCCTCAATATTCATCGGAATTGGGCTTATAATATATCGTTGGAAAGGTCTTTGCAAACCCCATCCAACTACACCACTATTGGACCCATATCATGGATTAACCAAACTGGATTGGTTATTTTCTTAAAATAAAGTTTTCCAAAACGGGGAGAAGAGAAAAGAAATAAAACTTTCCGCAACACTAGACCTTTCCATACTTTCGTTTCATTCGATTATGATTCGACGTGAAAGGTACTCATCACTGGGTTTGGTTTTGGGGAGACACAAATGGGTGTCTACACCTACCCTTAATCTTTATAGGCACATCTTCATAGACTCTAGTACAATGAACTACACCCCTAGTTGGAAGTTCTATAGGAAAATCTATGTTATCTACCGTTTTCAGACAGTTTGACAGTTTAGGAAGTATATCTTTAAAAATGAAAGAGCATGTTGCACCAGAATTAAAAAAAAAAAAAAAAAAAAAAAAAAAAAAAAAAAACTTTAACAGGAACTGAGTTTATAGAAAATGTACCAATGATAACATCTCTCGTTGCCTCGGCCTCTCGCAAACCTATCACATTAAGCTTTTTTGGCGTTCCACCCTTAACTTGTGTGCTACCTCCATTAGTGTTCTTATTCCCATTCTAAAACTGCGCTCCCTTGTTTGCTTGATTCATGTTGTTACCCTGACCACTTTTCTGCTGATTCCGGTTTTGTCCATTATCCATAGGCTGATTTTTTTCCCTGGATTCCCTTCTTCTTAGAAAAAACACTCATATGCCTTGTGCCCTTGCTTATTGCACAGGTTACAAGTGACCCGGTTACCTTCATAGTCTCTTCCTGAATTTTTGTTGGAACATCTCTTACAGTAGTACACTCTTTGGTTACGATATCCAGGTTGGTTACTATCTCCCTTAGGACAATTTCCCCCACCTTGGTTGTTCCTATTGTTCTGGAAGTTATTACCTTGGTGGTTATTAAACTTCTACTTCTTAAAGTTATTCTGGTTCCCTGGTGGTCCAGAACTTATCATAAGCTCCTTTATTTTCTCTCTAGCTTCTAAATTGGCCTTTTTAGCTTTCTCCTTCAACTCTAATTCATGTAAATGTGCTTCCCTACCTTATAATTCATTTAAAATGTCAAACACTTGTCCTGACAACTTCCCTTGGATAGAAAGAGGCAATCCTCTCTCAAACCTTCTAACTTTCTGCCTGTGAGTAGCCACAATATCTTCAGCAACTCTAAACAACTCGATAAACTTAGTGTAATACTCAGTCACCGACATATTCCCCATCTTAAGTTCCAAAAACTCATCATCTTTCTATTTCTGCAAGAACATAGGGTAAGTCGTATTCCTCACTTTCTCCTTGAACACATTTTATCTAAAGTTAGGTAAAGATCTCATAATCTGCTCATTCTGCTGCCACCATAAATCTGCCTCACCCCTTAGGTAGTAAGCTGCATCAAACTCTCTTAACCAGTTCTCAAGGACAGTAGGGTCAGGTTCTCCCTAATAGGTAGGTTGTTAGCTTTGGGCTATCTTCTTAAATAACACCCTATCAGGGTTTGGATTATTATTGTTATTCCTCTCATGTAACTATTGAGCTACAACAGCTAATTGCCTTACTACTTCATTAAGATCATTGTTATTGTTGTTTCTTCCTGCCATTCTAGATCTCCCGAGTAAAGAAATGACTATTATTGAGTAGGTCACAACTCTCTTGCAGCTAAGCAATAACTATACTACTTGAATTCAAGCATAAAAGTAGTCATTTTGAATTATAGTAGAAGCAACTGCTCAATTCTCCTACTAATAATTCAACACATTGTATTGTTTGTGATGCAACCATTTCACCTAAATAACCACACCACAAAAATATTTTTGAGTCATTTCCCTTGGTACCATTTAAAGAAAGCAATAAATTAAAATGTAATGTTTGATAAGCTTAAAAGGGAAAGGAGTGATTAAAAAGAATTCATAATACTTTTTTTGAAATATGAAAAAGAAATGTTTGAAACATACCAATTGTATCCTTGCTACTTATTACTCACACAACTTTATGAAACTATAACTATGAATAAAGAATAAATCTCAAAACGCTAAAGGAAAGTTAATTATAATCTTCAAATATTGACATTATCAAGCTTGTCTTTGATCTTTCTCTCTATACTTCTTTGGATTATACTTGAAGGATTTATGTCTTCATCGTGTACAATTACTAGATACATCAATGATCACATTATAGAGATAATTAAGTTTGTACATTTAGGTCGTCGTTATATCATAGCTAGAGGTACTAATGATCTTTGGTCAAGTAAAATAGGCCAAATCCTACTTGGACGGATCCTATAAGGTCACACAAAGGGCCTAGATTGAGCACGAGAGGACGAGGCCATGATGGGCCTTATCCACTAGTATGGCCGGCCATATGGAGTGATATGGAGGGTTTTGGACCTCTTGACTTAGTCTAATTATAATAAGAATATAAATAGACTAAGTGCCTAGGGTTTTCAGTTATGCAACTGAGTGATCAGTTTGATCAAACCCTAATTAGCAAACACGAGACCAAATCCCTCTCAAACTCTCTCTCTCTCTCTCATGGAACTATCTCCTCCTCAGCGCCAGTGTGGTGGTACATGGTGGTGGTGGTTTGTGGTGGTCGGTTAGTCCATTAAAGGTGGTGATTGCGATTTTCCTCTTTCACTCGACCAATCTAGTATTGGTGGACGACTCGTTCAAAATTCGTGGACTAAGTAGAGGAGCAACGCTTGGGGCTCTATTCTCTCCCTTATTTGCTAGTCTATTAGCTTCGTGGAATTCACGCCTCAAAGGTATGATTATGTCTTGTGTGTTATGCATACGATCTTGGGATTAGGTGCTTTATGAATATGATTCATGATTTTCCGTTTTATAGTACCTATAAACTCCTACAGTGGTATCAGTTAGCCTCTTGCATGAACACACATGATTATAATAATACGCTTATATGAAGTCCATGTTCTTAATTTTATAATCAATTAAGAGTGAGAAATTAATTTAATTATGGTTCAATTATTATTTTTAATGCGATTAAACTTTTGGAATTGATTAAATATGATTTAATTATGTTCAAAATAGCCATGAAGAGGACCGAATTAAGCCCTAGTTCATTCGAAAATTTTTAAACCCTAACCCTAATTTATTTGAAAAATTCAAACCATATAAGCCTCAAAAATCTGATTTTTGATGCTTATTTTGGTTGATTTTGTTTTAAATACGTTTCATAATAACAGGAAGCCAGGCACCGTGGCTAGCTTCGGCTAGCCAACCACGGTGGTCAGCTGTTGTGGCTCGGTTTTCAAAATTCAAAATTTTTTTATTATTTTTGTTTTAAAATATTTCAAGATAAATATGATTTATTTTTGTATAAAATAAAATATTGAAATATAATCTTTGATTTGAAATAAAATATTTTTTTTTTGGATAAAATCAAATATTCAAAAGTTGTTATATTTGATACTATCCATATTTAGTTTGTTAATTTTGGTGATTATCCATAATTAAAATGGTTAATATTGGATAATATTTTTTAGGATATTCTAAGCATATTCCAAAAGGATAATAATTGATTTAAATAATGTGATTATCCCATAATTAGATTAGTATATAATTGATTATAATATTATTTGATTGGTTAGTAATTAGGATAGAATCTCCTAAAGTTGTTAGAATAATCATGGAAGATTAAATATGATTTATATTTCTAGATTAAAATATGATTTGATTCTATCTCATGCCTAAATTAAAATATATGATATTTAATAATTGGTCCTGAATAATATATGATATTATCTAGTTATGATTTACATTATGAGATACTTTAGGAAATGTATTGCCTTAATTATGAACATTCGATGTTGTAGTTTAGAAAATCATGTTGAGTGATTTAATATGGAATTTTTATATAATATGTGACATTATATTGCTATATATAGATAGTATGGCCCATAGATTCTAAATATGATTTGCGTATTGTGATGTATTTTTGTAATCTAAATACGGTCTGCGAACCGTTGAGTATTTTTGTAACTTTTATTTAAAGTAAATAGATTAGTTATTTAAATAGTTTAGTCCAAAGAAGTTAAAAAAGTGAAAGACCAAAGGAGCAAGGTAGATGGAGATCCATGATGATTCAAGTGGGAGCTTTTCATTTCTAGTTTTCTTAGGACTAAGAGGCCAAACTATGTCATGTTTTATTGCATTAGTAGATTATGCATATTAGATTTTATTTATGTTGATTGATGATGCGCTAGAGTTCACTAAATAATCACAACATAATAAATCTAGGTCCCAGTAATATTGAGATTGCTTTTCCAAGTAGATACCTAACAATCCTTCGATTGTGAGTGATGGGTCGACCTCAACAGAGTGTCACTTGTTATCTTGGGTAATTTGGGGTAGATCACGTTCTACATATTTAATTGGTTGTGCTCAACAAGTTACCTAAAGCGTTTAGAACTTTGAAGCAAAGGGTAATAATTAAACATGTGATGCTTAATTATTCAACCACAAGTTACAAGAGTTGTAATCAGTAAAGAGTTTACTCACCTTGAAAGTGTAATGCTTGATGGTAGGGTCTCAGTCCGATCAACTATTACACTAATAAAAGGTCTTGGAATCGCTTCAAATTCAATTGGGATCAATCAATATTGAATAAAGTGCTTTTAAAGTTACCAATTTAATTCGTTTACGGTAATTTAATTATTTTAACTAAACATAATTATTAAACTTTGCCTTTTTTGACATAGATGGGTAGCCGTAACAATGACAACAACATTTACAATCTACGACCATTCCATGAGGAGCATAGGTTGACAGGGGAAAACTTTTACACATGGGAAAGGATGCTAAGGCTTGTTCTGAATTAGAAGGTAGTATAGAGAGGATGTCAGTGACACCCCATTGCTAGGACCTTTGGCTGAGGATGCTACTGCAATAGATGTCCGTAAGCACTTGATAGGGTTGTGCCTATCACTTGATGAATGATTGCTACTATGGAGCCTAATATTCAAAAGAGTTTTGAGGACCAGGATACATATACAATCATGCAAGAACTTAAGGCTTTATTTAAGAAACAAGCTAGAGTTGAGAGGTACGAGCTCTATCGAGAGATTCTAGATTGTTTGATGGAGAAGGGTACCACAGTTCATGATCATGTTTTCAAAATGATCGGCCTTATTTAAGATATGGAAAAACTGGGGGGGCCATACAGTGATGAGATGGCAACAGACATCATTTTCCACTCACTTCCAGAAACTTTCAACCAATTTATCATGAACTTTAACATGTTTGATGCTACAAAGACTATGAATGAGTTGCATGCTACGTTGGTTAGTGATGAGAAGAAAATCCCTAAGGAACCTAAGAAATAGGTTCTCATGGTTCAGAAGGGAAAGGGGTTCAAGAAGAAGGGGCAAAAGGCTAAGGGCAAGGGTAAGAAACTTGTCAAGCCTCCTAAAAAACTTGAAGCAATTCCAAAGGCCAAGGCTGCAAGTGATAGTGAATGCTTTTACTGGAAGAAGAAGGGGCATTGGAAGCGCAATTGCCACAAGTATCTTGAGTTCTTCAAGAAAAATGGAGCATCCACCTCAGGTATTATGTTATAAACATTTTAACTTTCACTTAGGTATGTGATACCAATTTGCAGTGCTTAACATTATTAATGTTGTGCAGAAGCTGCAAAGAAGTGAGGCTAGCATGGAAATAAATCTTGAAGGTGCACTAGAAGTGTTCCAGTGGCCAGAGATAGCTTCATAGTCTTATTTCAGAATTTCTTATGATGATTTAGACAATTTTCGGTTTTGATGAGACAATATTTCGGTTTTCTTGTTTGAATACTGATTGGTTTTTACTTGGCATGGGCAAGTGTTGATCCATGGTCAAGGTAATAAATTATTTTCACTTTTCTAGATACAAGTGAATTTTATTTTATGACATTGATATAAGTAGATCACAGAAGCAAAATTAGATGATTTAAAACATACTTACTTATAATAAAGTAAGATTAGGTCACATAAACCATTTGCACATCCAAATATCACAAATGGATGGACTCTTATTCTAATTTGAGTATGAATCACTTGAGAATTAAAATTCATGCTTGATAAAATAAAATGACCAAGTCACCTTTTAGTTGAAAGGGTGAAGAAGCTAATGACCTTTGGAACTCATACATATGATGTGTGTGGACCATTAAGTTCAAGAATTAGCAAAGAGAATTAACTATTTCTTTGCTTTTACTAACGATTTAAGTAAATATATTGCTAATTACTTAATGAAGTAAAACTTGGAATAATTGAAATGTTCAAAGTTCAAAAATGAAATGTAAAATTAGTTTGAGATAAACAATTTAACACTACAATATGATTGTTATGATACATATTTAACTCAAAATTTAATGATCATCTAAAGGGAATTGTTGAATTAATTCACAATCCAAAAACAATACAATGAAAAATGTGTGTTAGAAAGAAGGAATCAAACCTTGCTTGTCATGGTTCGATCCTAATTAACTTTAATGATTTACAAATATCATTTTGAGGATATATATAAGAACAAAAATTGCGTATATACTAAACATAAATTCAACAAAAGCAATTGAGAAGACGTCATAAGAGTTATGAATTGGAAATGTTTTAAAATCTGTCTTTTCTAAACAAGATTAAAGGTTATGGAATCATTGTAAAATGTTTAAAAAGAAGACATAATAAACCTTAAATCAAGTATATAGTTCTTTGTGGGTTTTCCCATGGTAACTAAGAGATATTATTCCTACGATTTCTAGATAACAAAGTGTTTGTTGATCACGATAGTTTCTTTATAGAAAGAAATCTCTTCCTACAAATCTAAGTGGGAGTAAAGTTTTATCTCGATGAGATTCGAGACGAGCAACAAATGGATGTGGATAACACTAAATCAGAGACGTGAACGTATGAAATAAGCTAATTTGATAAATCATATGTTGAAGCAAGCTAATTCAACTAGCGAGACTTCTATCGTCCCACTTAAATGAAAGGCTTCAAAGAGTTGAAGAGAATAATTCTATTATTGCTTATACCTAATGTAGATTACTTGGGATAAAAACAAACAGTTTGTTGAAATTATGAGAAAAGGTGGATTCTAAAATTTTTCTATTGGAATGGTTAGAACCCATAGCCTACAAGCAAGCTTTGGGAAAGTGCCAACTCAGGAAGTAGCTTAAAGCCATGAAATCCAAAATGGACTTCATGTCTGCAAAGATGTGTCAGTCCATGATAGCCTTACAAATAGGGTCAAACCTATTAGATGTGTAAGCCTATTTGGATTCTTTTGTGATTACTGAAATTTTCAATTACAAAGTTTAGCATTGGATATCAAAATCACCGTCTTGAAATTTTCATGATGGAGGATATGTATATGATACAACCTAAGGGTTTTGAAATCCAGAAACCATGAAATTTTTGCAAACTTTAGAAATTCATTTAATGGATTGAAGTAAGCATCAGGGAGTTAGAACATTCGTTTCGATTACGAAATCAAATAACAAAAAGGAATCTTGTAGAGACAAGAAGTTTAGTGGGAGAAATTGGTCTTCTTAGTCTTGTAAGTAGATGACGTACAGTTCATATGAAATGACATATCAATGCTTGAATCAGTCAAGTAATTGTTTGAGAGACTTAGGAGATGTTGAGTATATATTGGGAATCAAGATCCACGAAATGAATCTTGAAGAATGATTGGTCAACATCGAGAGAATTATGTTGATAAGGTTCTTGACCAGTTCATGAAACAGGACTCTTAGAGAGGATGGCTTCCCATGTTTCATTGTATTACGCTTAGTAAATCTCAATGCCTTCAAAAGCTAGTAGAGTTGAGTCATATGAATAATGACCTTATGCTCTGCAAAAGGGTCCATTATATGTGCCATGAAATGTAAAAAGCAAGGTGTTACATACGAATTGTGCATGTGTAGCAGGTTTTAAGAAAGTTTAGAATAAGCATACAAAAAGTTACCAAGAAAAAATCCTTGAGTACTTTAGAGCACTAAAGGTATGTATCTAATTTATGGTGGCAAGAATGAACAAGTTGTCAAAAGGTTATACCGATGCAAGTTTGCAAATAGGCAAGATGAATTTAGATGTGGATCTAGATACATTTTATGTCTGAATGGAGAAGTAAAGTAAGCTTGAAGAGTTCAAAGCAGAATGCTGTTGCATACTCAATGTCAGGATATGTGTTTTAGCTACAGTAAGAGTAATTAAGGAGGAATTTTGGATCAAATTGTCTTATGACTAAAAGGACACCTTTGCCAAAACAAAGAAGCCAGGGTCACATCACAAATCCAAACAAATAGATATGAGATATCACCTCATTTACGAGATCAATGACAATCGGGATGTCGTGGTCTGCTGAGTTTTATTATGAGTGAGAATTTCCTCCATTAAACCCCTTCCATAGACTAAGGTATGAGAGTCATATCAAGGTCTTGGATTGTAGCAAATTTTATTAATTCAAGTTGTGTGTGTTTTGAGAAAACATATTACTTAAGAAATGAATATATTTGCATAATTATGTTTAAACAGAAATAATTATTTCTCTTATTTAATTATGGTCTGGAAATTAAATAAAATGTCCAAAATAATTATGAATTGATTAGCTCATCATGTTGATAACCTGGTGAATGAAACCTCAAAGGTGAACAAAATTCATATATTATTTAAGTTCCTGGTTCGAAATCATTAAAGTGGACATAATTGATTTCAGTAAATGGTCTAGCATGTAAGATTAATTTGATAGCACAATTTCATGGGCTATAGAGGCATAGTGATGCTTGTTCAATCACTTGGATATGCATGATCGAACTATTAACCTACTTTGAAGTTCAAGCATAGAGCTTCCGCATATATTAGTGGATTCCTTTGACATGAGTGGAACATTGATTTCATTCAATGATTGATTTAACTATGGTACATTCAAACGTCTACCCGTAACTAGAGATTATAAAGGATGTTTCCTGATTACTTCAAAAGTTGAGTGGGAGCTTTGTTGCTACAAGATTGAATTGAGTCTACCTATTAAATTAGGGAATGTGTCATGGCCGCTTGAAGAGGGAGAATTCTGAAAATACATGGCCGCGTTCAAATACATTACTCATTAATCATTTGGTTTAGTAATTCGAACTCGGATTTCAAAAAACGATTTGTAGATTAATATGATCTTGATATGTGATGCAATCATATTATCAAATCGACACACATGGACATAAGTGTAGGGAATAATTTCAAGCCTTTAAAAATCCCACTAGCTTGAACCCCATTGTGATCATACACTAAAGTACGGTGGCGTCCAAAAGGGAAGAAGATAGATCAAAAGAGTCGCCAACAAGTTTTTAAGGAACTTGTAAACCGTTCACGAGGTGAAGATTACACCCCTTCACGATCCAAGAGATCGTCAACTCCATAAGGTCATGAACCAAATAAGGGTTCGGGGATGATGGTACAAATCCAACCTAAAAGAGATTGAACCTGCCCTAATAATAGGCCTCTACTTTATTCTGATCGTATTCATGTGCGCTTTCTGATTAACATGCAATCAATAGGATTAACCTAAACCTGTCTATCTATGTTGGTTGAATTTAATGCACAAATAAACTATTATTGGCGATCACTTGAATTATAATCACAATTAACCCTAACAAGATTATTAATTATCTTATTAAGCATGATTACAAGTACCAAATTCCCTTTAAACATGTATAAAAGGTGATCAAGCAATAAATAATAAGCATCAAGCAACATAATAAATAATCAATATCATGAATAATAATTAATAATCATATCATAATAATAATCATAATCATCATAAATAAAATAATCATCATCAAAATAATAATAAATTATAACAATTATAATCATAATCATGTTCATGTTAATATTAAATCATAATAAAAATAGCAAGATCCTAGGCATGATACTAACAAGATTAATAACAAACCATAGCATGTCACTAAGCAATAAAAATCAAATCTTTAACCCTAACATGATACTAACAATCACAAATATTAGAAAGAACATAGGAAGCATCGTAGCAATCATATTTAATATTGAAAATACCTTAGACATGATACTAGGAATCAAAATAACAATATAAACATGATACTACATCATAAAATCAATAAAATCGATTAAAGTACTTACTTTGATGCCTCGTACCTCTTTCTAATAACAAAATACACACGTTAGTAACTTCAAGGAAAATAATAATCAAAACAATTAAATTAAATAATTGAAATAGAGATTTGGGACCAAACCCTCAGAAATTAAACCATTCACGTCTAGGGCGAAGGCAACTTCGAATATGGCTAGGTGTTTCTAGATCTTGTGAATGCGGAATTTTGAATGTAAAAGCAAGAAAGAATTGAATGCTAAATAATACTTGAGAATGAGAGAATTGATGAATGATAGATGTAGATGATGAATCCGTGAATGAAAACGGAGTTTTTAATACGATATTTATAGAGAAAATCAGCCAAAAAAGATAATTTAACAAAAACAGAGTCTGATGATCGCAAAACAGGATTGGCGCCAACCCTGGCTAGCTGGCGCCAAGCACCAGTGGCTAGCGCCAAGCGCCAATGGCTAGCGTCTGGCGCCAAGCCTGGTTCCAGGCGCCAAGGCCTGGGGTTGGACGCCAAACTGGATTTCAACGCGTTTTCGAAAATCTGATAAGTTTCCCGTACTGGAAGATAAAATAATATAATTCCTTTGAAAATGCTATTTGATCTTGATTAAAACTCTGAAAAGTCAACAAAGTCAACTTATCAATGCTAATTGAATTAGGAATGAAAAGAACCTTCTAGAAGATTCTATAAGAGCAAAACCATTCCTAATTGCATTAGGAATGATAAATCATATTAGGCCCTCCCGTAGATCATTGGGCCGTACATAAAGCTCAAACCGAGCCTAGTTTAGTAAATTAGCCATAACTTCCTCAATATTCATCGGAATTGGGCTTATAATATATCGTTGGAAAGGTCTTTGCAAGCCCCATCCAACTACACTACTATTGGACCCATATCATGGACCAACCAAACTGGATTAGCTGTTTTCTTAAAATAAAGTTTTCAAAAACAAAGAGAAAAGAAAAGAAATAAAAAAACTTTCCGCAACACTAGACCTTTCGACACTTTCGTTTCATTTGATTATGATTCGACGCGAAAGGTACTCATCACTGGGTTTGGTTTTGGGGAGACACAAATGGGTGTCTACAGAAGCCCCCACTTTGATTGAGTTTGGAGAAACGCAAGTTTCGAAAACGAAAGTCAAAGTATCGATAGGGACGGAGAATGATTCAGAACGTTCTGCGATCCTAAATCAATCTTGTAACGCCGATACCTGCAAACTAGCGTTAGTTAAACAGATAAAAGAGTTAAGAAACGTGTATCTTGCACCGTCGAGCACACGTCTCTGAAAGTAACCGATTGTTTTGATGACCTCCTACTAGTTAGAGAATGCCATCCCACTTGAAAACCGCTACGCCCGTAACTGCTTCCAAATTTGAAGATTGCTTCGCTTGAAACGATCCTCCCCGCAATGATAATATTCCACATCCAAGGGAATACCATCGAAGATTGCTTCTCTTGAAACAATCCTCATCCGCATTGATAATATTCCACGTCCAAGGGAATACTATCGAAGATTGCTTCTCTTGAAACAATCCTCATCCGCATTGATAATATTCCACGTCCAAGGGAATACTATCGAAGATTGCTTCTCTTGAAACAATCCTCATCCGCATTGATAATATTCCACGTCCAAGGGAATACTATCGAAGATTGATTCTCTTGAAACAATCCTCAATTGTTTGTGAGAACTCTCCACGATCTAGGGAACGTCACCTTGTTGTTTCGATGTTCACTCGTCTCTGAACAATGAGCTTCTTTTTGATATGTTTACCAATTTCCGCTGTGATAGTCTTCGAAAAGATCAGTGTTTCTTAATGTTTGCTATGCCAGTACGTCGGTACTTTGCTACTTGTGAACCAGTATGTCGGTGCTTTTGCTGTGATGACAATCCTCTTTTCTTTGGGAATAGTTGCCAACACAACTCTTGTATAATGTATGACAATCCGATTTAGGGAAAGTTGTCAATGTCACGTAAAAATCCATCCTTGGAAATGTTGTCACGATGAAGCGACAATCCGTATCTCGGAAAATTTGCCAAAATCCAATTTTTGGGAAAAGTTGCCAATGCTTCGTAACAATCTGTCATAAGAACTTTGCTACGATCGACAATCCACATCTTGGAATATAACTCTTGAAAGAAATCCACTTTGGAAATTTGCCAACGCTGTGCGACAATCCTTTTGGGAAAATATTGCCACTATTGACAATCCGCGTCTTGGAACATTTGCAAAAAAGAGTCGACCGACAATCCACCTTGGGAAAATTTGCCACTTACTGAAATGAATGACAATCCACGTTGAGGAACTTTTGCCGATATTTATGATGAATAGAAACCTACAACAATCCTTTGGGAAATTTTGCTATAGGGAACTGGGTGTATGACAATCCAATTTCGGAAAACTTGCCAGCGATGACAATCCGAACTTGGAAAAAATTGCCAAACAAAGAAGGAGCACGACAATCCACGCTTGGAAACTTTGCCAGAGATGACAATCCAATCTTGGAAAAATTGTCGTTGAAGAAGATGCACGACAATCCATTTTTGGAAATATTGTCAGTTGGGGATGACAATCCAATTTTTGGAAAACTTTGTCATTTAATAAGAATGCGCGACAATCCATATTTGGAAATATTGTCGTTTAAGTGCTTGCTTTTGAACCGATTGTAATGAGTCAGTGTTTTAGGCGCTTAAGCTAAGTGAGACGATTTTTTGTCAGGTCAATCACTTACTACGATTGTAATCGAGCCGACTACTAATCATGTCAAATTGCTTATAGGGGCTAACTGGCGTACCAAGGAACCCGAAATTGTTGCATGAGGTCGAAATCACCTTTTTGAGAGGCTTCGAGCTCTGTCGTTGCTGAGATATCTCTGGCGCCAAGAATTGGAGTAGGGTCTTCCCTATTCTGCTACACCTATATTTATTTTAGACTATAGAACTTTGCCAATCTTTTTAATCATCTTAGGGTTGACCTAAGGTTTAGCATTGCTTGACTCATTGACTTAACACGACTCAAGGCATAAACTTGACTCGATATGATTGACTGACTCGAGGTTGACTCGACTCAAAGCAAAATGACAGGTGTGACTCGTGACCCGTGTGTGCATAGTGTTGACTCAATGTGACTCAAAAATGCAAAAAAGAAAAAATTTTCCGTCATTTTTGTGGAGGGTACCGACTTTCTCCCGAAAAAGAAAGACGCGAAAAAGGAATCGAAAGTTTTGAAAATGCATGTTGAATGAGCTCAGTCAAATGTCATTTGATACAATCTCTCAAGGTGCAAGGATTAATCCATCCTAGGCTATCTCAATGGTTAACTCAATGATGAAAGTATTTAGGTAACTTAGGCACGGAGGCTAAGCACTTCATACTTAGATGCTATGATGATTATGATTGATGAGTGACGTTGATATGACAAGGCATGCTTCAACGTTAAGATTTCATGACAAAGGGTTCCTAAGGGAAGTATATTTGGTCATATCTCTGTGCAGTGTGTGATAGTGACACTAAAGCTAAGCCGCAAGAGCTAAGTGTGTGGAAAGATATTATTTGTTAAAAGAGTCAAGTAATGGTGACTCTTAGGCTAGGTAAGCTAATGATGTAGGGATCAAGCCCCCAAGTCTAGCTCTAAGGGAATATGGATGAGCATTGGAGATCCCTTGATATGATCATGGTGTAAGTGTGTGAATGTGAATATGAATGCATTTTTATTACGGCCGCACCTCGATGTGAGGTTGCCTACGTATCCGTTAGGAATCAGGCCGAACGTAGCTCTAGCCGAACCTCGCACAAGTGTGTGTATACCTCAAAAAGGTCTTTTAAGGGTTGTAACCTGGTTAGGCTAAAGCTTATAGAAGAAGGAGATAAAGGCTCAAGACCCTAGACAAGCCCCCAAGGTGTGCAACCTTGCTTCTGAATCTTTGTATTTTCATGCTTGAGTTTCTACTTTTTTTTTAGCTCTCTTTGCTTTAGCATTTATTTATATTTTTATAAGTGTGAGAAATCTCGATCATTCGGTCTATCACTCACTTTGCATTCATGTTTCTCAGGCACGGTACCGAGCACTCGATAAGAGACGCAATCTGAGACGTGTTCTTATCGAAGATATTTTCACATCAAAGGCATTGGAACACTTACCCTTTTGTACACTTTTATTTATTTTTTTGCTATTTTTGCTATCTTTTGAATTACTCAAGCTTTTTAGAATTGCATAAGTTACACACCATCCCATCTCAAGGTTAGGTAGATGTAGGTTGAAAAAATGAAGGGTCTATCGTTAGACGAAGCTCAAAGTGGTTTATGAAGAAAGGATTGTATAATTTAAGGGCGAAAGGAGATATGATGTGGCTACAAGGGGTGCCTCAAACCATTGGTATACCTTGTGCTTAATTTGACATGTTTTTTTTTTTTAATGCAATATAATGAAATGATCATATATAAGGAAATAAATGCTCATTTTATTAAAAAGGGAAAAAGGAAAAATCTACAAAATTAATCTAAAAAAAAAAGAAAAGGTGCCTATTCTAGACTTATTGGGGAAAGGAAAAAATGAAAAAGAAATAGAAAAAAAAAGAGGTCACGAAATCTTGTCGTTGAAGCTCGCCTCTTCTCTTGTGTTGTTCGCTTCATCATCACCCAGTCTTCTCGCTAGCTAGAGGCGATGGGATCTTATTTGCCTCTATGAGATCTTGAATGAGGTTTTGAAACCTGTAGCATTCATCAGTAGTATGACCGCGCCCTCGATGGTACTTGCAATAGGAGTTTGGATTCCATCTCGAAGATCGATTTTCTGGTGTTGGATCCTCGGTAGGGCCAATAGGTTTGATTAATCCTTGATCATAGAGACGATCGAAAGCAGCATCGTAGGTCATTCCAATGGGTGTGAACTCTCGCCAGGGTTTCCTATTAGATCCTTGATTATCTATGGCTAAGACACCATTATGGTCAAAGGTACTAACATTATTACTAGAGTGGGCGTTTTCTAAAAAAGAAGGATTGTCGTTCTTCTTTCCTTTCCAGCCACCATGGTTACTATTGTTAGTAGCTTTTTGCTTTGCGAGGTCATCTTCGATTTCAATTCCAATGTCATAAACGGCCTTGAAAGTATTCAAGTGGTGTTGATATTTTAAGTGCTCTGAATACTTTTCTTGGAGATTCTTAACAAACATCCTTACAGACTCCTTTTCGGTGGGGACCTCAATCATCTTGGCGGAAGTTTCCCTCCATTTATTAAAGAAAGATGTAAAGCCTTCATTCTCTTTTTGTCTTAGCATCTCAAGTTGTCTATGGTCAGTTTCAACTTGAATATTGCATTTGTACCTATCAACGAAAGCGATCACTATCAATTCCCAGGTAGAGGTTTTCTCCTTGTCAAGGGAGAAGAACCATTGTTGGCAAACGGTTTCAAGAGATAGTGGGAACAGAGAGGGGAAAAACTTCTTATCGATACCCTTAATGCTCATTATGGTTTCAAAAGCTCTTAGATGAAAGTAAGGGTTATCTGTTGCCTTGAATTTAGGGATGTCAGTGGCGTTGAACTTATGCGGCAGAAGTTCCTTGTCCAGCGAGACCCCTTGCGAACTCATGCCCTGAAATTTATAGTCACTAGATAGCTTGCTTAGACTCTCTTGCATGAGATCCATCTGTTGTTGCTTCACGGGATCATCGACCATAAGTGCGAGAAGTTTTAGTGTCTCAGTCACAGTAGCCAATTGGTTCTTAAGATCGTTGACTTCTTCTTGAGTTGCCATTATCTTCTTAGTCTTCCTCTTTTGACGAATCAGTTTATCAAAAAGCGAGACTTGAATAAAGAGGTTGTCCTTGATTAATCGCCCTTCTCTCCTCGACCAAGTACTGTGGAAAAGGAAATTGGGGATATTTATTGTTAATTATTTGACTCCAACTTTATTCAACATGCAATGGATGGAGGAAGTGAAGAAAAATTGGAATAGAATGTGAAAGAAGATTTAGATGGAGGGATATGAAGAATTAGGAGTAGAATGTACCCCAACTCAAATGACGGAAAGATCGACTCATGCATGGACCTACGACATGGTCATGGTGACATATAATCAAAGTGTGTGCTAAGACTAGTGAGTGTAGGTGACATGTTGAGAATCGTGTCATGACCACGTGGCTAGACTATGTGACCAAGACTCGATTAATGACTTGACAAGGTGTTATTGACAGCGAAAATTAACCGAGTTAATTAGTAAACTGGTTAATTAGACCTTAGGTGATGACTCGACAAATAATCCGAACTGTCGGCCAAACGACAGGACTGGCGTCACACTATGGTGGTTGGCGCCAGACAATTTAGTTAATGCCTGGCGCTACACACTATAATGTGGCGCTACAGCTCAGACTTTGGCGCCAATATTGGAGCTTCGGTCTGGGACTGTTTTCGGTATTATTAGTCAACTGGGGTATGCCTAAAGTAGTACTAGGTCAATTCCGATTAAAAAAAAAAGACTTTATTGACTCAAATTAATTAATGAATTAATTAATTAGGCAAAGTTCTTTAAGTCATTAATTTTAGTCTCAACACAAATCAACAAACGGTTAAGAGAAACATAGGATATATATTCACAACAAATAATGCACAATTAATCAAGTAGGCACAATATGATGCAATGAGTTTGCAACCTAACCATGGCTCTAGTTCTCTAAAGTTTGGGATATGGTTTAGTCAATAAAGGGTCCATGGTTAATTGTCCGGATGCACCGCGCAGAAGCCTAGCCGTGAAGGGTTGAAGCGAGTGGATGGGACATCGCCAATTTTAGAAAAAAACTCACTTCCATGGTTTGGTGAATTCAACATCTCGGATGTACCCTTTGTTGCCAGGAGCGTTCAATCGGGTAGATGGAGCATGAATTCCCAAAGGGTTATGTCCATATGTAGAACACATATGGGTTTCAGAAAAGTAAGAAAAAAAAAATCAATCAGGAAGTAGGATCGAGCAAACAATACGAAAAACCAGTCGAAATTAGAACGCATATTTCTGGCTCGGTATTGGGGGAAATTGGCGCCAGCAAACAGAGACTGGCGCCAACTTTTAATTGTAGCGCCTGGCGCCAATACTGGCGTCTGACGCTACGGCTACAAGTGTGGCGCCAAGCTCTGGCCCCTGACGCTACTTCCCACATGCCTCGGCAGTTTTCTGTGCTCGATAAAATCTTCAAGTTTCGCGCGGTGTTATTTCAGTCCTAGTTGTGAAAGACATTTCTCAAATTTCCTACGTGTAAAATCCTATGTTTTTAACTCATTACGGATGGTCTTTCCAATGAGAACCTTTTTATGCATATGACAATAATGTTAATCAAAATTACGCACATGAAATACTTAGAACTTTTCGAGTCTCATCCACTCATTCTAAATCATTGCTGAAACAAATTCAGGAATTAAAATAGAAATCCTCCCCAGTGGAGTCGCCAAAAACTGTAGGGAATAATTTCAAGCCTTTAAAAATCCCACTAGCTTGAACCCCACTGTGATCATACACTAAAGTACGGTGGCGTCCAAAAGGGAAGAAGATAGAGCAAAAGAGTCGCCAACAAGTTTTTAAGGAACTTGTAAACCGTTCACGTGGTGAAGGTTACACCCTTTAACGATCCAAGAGATCGTCAACTCCATAAGGTCATGAACCAAATAAGGGTTCGAGGATGATGGTACAAATCCAACCTAAAAGAGATTGAACCTGCCCTAATAATAGGCCTCTACTTTATTCTGATCGTATTCATGTGCGCTTTCTGATTAACATGCAATCAATAGGATTACCCTAAACCTGTCTATCTATGTTGGTTGAATTTAATGCACAAATAAACTATTATTGGCGATCACTTGAATTATAATCAAAATTAACCCTAACAAGATTATTAATTATCTTATTAAGCATGATTACAAGTACCAAATGCCCTTTAAACATGTATAAAAGGTGATCAAGCAATAAATAATAAGCATCAAGCAACATAATAAATAATCAATATCATGAATAATAATTAATAATCATATCATAATAATAATCATAATCATCATAAATAAAATAATCATCATCAAAATAATAATAAATTATAACAATTATAATCATAATCATGTTCATGTTAATATTAAAGCATAATAAAAATAGCAAGATCCTAGGCATGATACTAACAAGATTAATAACAAACTTAGCATGTCACTAAGCAATAAAAATCAAATCTTTAACCCTAACATGATACTAACAATCACAAATATTAGAAAGAACATAGGAAGCATCGTAGCAATCATATTTAATATTGAAAATACCCTAGACATGATACTATGAATCAAAATAACAATATAAACATGATACTACATCATAAAATCAATAAAATCGATTAAAGTACCTACTTTGATGCCTCGTACCTCTTTCTAATAACAAAATACACACGTTAGTAACTTCAAGGAAAATAATAATCAAAACAATTAAATTAAATAATTGAAATAGAGATTTGGGACCAAACCCTCAGAAATTAAACCTTTCACGTCTAGGGCGAAGGCAACTTCGAATATGGCTAGGTGTTTCTAGATCTTGTGAATGCGGAATTTTGTATGTAAAAGCAAGAAAGAATTGAATTCTAAAGAATACTTGAGAATGAGAGAATTGATGAATGATAGATGTAGATGATGAATCCGTGAATGAAAACGGAGTTTTTAATACGATATATATAGAGAAAATCAGCCAAAAAAGATAATTTAACAAAAATAGAGTCTGATGATCGCAAAACAGGATTGGCGCCAACCCTGGCTAGCTGGCGCCAAGCACCAGTGGCTAGCGCCAAGCACCAATGGCTAGCGTCTGGCGCCAAGGCCTAGGGTTGGACGCTGTAGACACCCATTTGTGTCTCCCCAAAACCCAAACCCAGTGATGAGTACCTTTCACGTCGAATCATAATCGAATGAAACAAAAGTGTGGAAAGGTCTAGTGTTGCGGAAAGTTTTAATTTCTTTTCTCTTCTCCTTGTTTTTGAAAACTTTATTTTAAGAAAACAGCCAATCCAGTTTGGTGGTCCATGATATGGGTCCAATAGTGGTGTAGTTTGATAGGGCTTGCAAAGACCTTTCCAACGATATATTATAAGCCCAATTCCAATGAATATTGAGGAAGTTTTGGCCAATTTACCAAACTGGGCCCGGTTTGAGCTTTATGTACGGCCGAATGATCTAGGGGAGGGCCTAATATGATTTATCTTTCCTAATGCAATTAGGAATGGTTTTAGTCTTCTAGAATCTTCTAGAAGGTTCTTTTCATTCCTAATTCAATTAGCATTGATAAGTTGACTTTGTTGACTTTTCAGAGTTTTGATCAAGATCAAATAGCATTTTTCGAAGGATTTATATTATTTTATCTTCCAGTACGATAAATTAATCAGATTTTCGAAAAGGTGTTGAAATCCAGTTTGGCGTCCAACCCCAGGCCTTGGCGCCTGGAACCAGGCTTGGCGCCAGGCGCTAGCCATTGGCGCCTGGCGCTAGCACCTGGTGCCTAGCGCCAGCTAGCCAGGGTTGGCACCAACCTTGTTTTGCGTGCGTCAGACTCTGTTTTGTTAAATTATCTTTTTTGGCTGATTTTCTCTATAAATATTGTATCAAAAACTCCGTTTTCATTCATCTACAATTCATGATCTACAATCATCATTCATCATCTTTCATTCACGAATTCTCATCAACAATTAGTTTTAATTAGCTTTCATCAATAATCATTAATTCTTTAGTATTCAATTCTTTCTTGCTTTTTCATACAAAATTCCGCATTTATTAGATCTAGAAACTCCTAGCTGTATTCGATGTTGCCTTCGCCCTAGACGTGAAAGTTTTTAATTTCTGAGGGTTTGGTCCCAAATCTCTATTTCAATTATTTAATTTAATTGTTTTGATTATTATTTTCCTTAAAGTTACTAACGCGTGTATTTGTTATTAGAAAGAGGAACGAGGCATCAAAGTAAGTACTTTAATTGATTTATTGACATTATGATGTAGAAATCATGTTTATATTGTTATTATGATATTCCTAGTATCATATCTAGGTTAATTTTAATATTAAATATGATTGTTGCGATGCTTTTTATTTTCTTCCTAATATTTATGATTGTTAGTATCATGTTAGGGTTAAAGATTTGATTTTTATTGCTTAGTGACATGCTAGGGTTTGTTATTAATCTTGTTAGTATCATGCCTAGGATCTTACTTTTATTATGCTTTAACATGAATATTGTTATAATTATGATTATTAATATTTAAGATTGCTATGATTATGATATTCATTATTGTCATGATTTTTTATGATTATTATTATTATTATAATTTTATTATCCATGATATTGTTTATTTATTGCTTGATCACCTTTATGCATGTTTAAAGGGAATTGGTACTTGTAATAACGCTTAATAAGATAATTAATAATCTTGTTAGGGTTAATGTGATTATAATTCAAGTGATCGCCAATAATAGTTTGTTTGTGCATTAATGTTCAACCAACATAGATAAACAGGTTTAGGGTAATCCTATTGATTGCATGATAATTAAAAAGCGCACATGAATACGATCAGAATAAAGTAGAGGCCTATTATTAGGGCAGGTTCAATCTCTTTTAGGTTGGATTTGTACCTTCATCCCCGGACCCTTATTTGGTTCATGACCTTATGGAGTTGACGATCTCTTGGATCGTTAAGGGGTGTAACCTTCACCTCGTGAATGGTTTACAAGTTCCTAAAAAAACTTGTTGGCGACTCTTTTGCTCTATCTTCTTCCCTTTTGGACGCCACCGTACTTTAGTGTATGATCACAGTGGGGTTCAAGTTAGTGGGATTTAAGGCTTGAAATTATTCCCTAAAGTTTTTGGCGAATCCACTGGGGAGGATTTCTATTTTAATTCCTGAATTTGTTTCGGCAATGATTTAGAATGAGTGGATGAAACTCGAAAAATTCTAAGTATTTCATGTGCGTAATTTTGATTAACATTATTGTCATATGCATAAAAAGGTTCTCATTGGAAAGACCATCCGTAATGAGTCAAAAATATAGGATTTTACACGTAGGAAATTTGGGAAATGTCTTTCACAACTAGGACTGAAATAACACCGCGCGAAACTGGAATATTTTATTGAGCACAGAAAGCTGTTGAGGCATGTGGGAAGTAGCGTCAGGGGCCAGAGCTTGGTGCCAGACTTTTTTCCGTAGCGCCAGACACCAGCATTGGCG
This sequence comes from Chenopodium album, assembly GCF_948465745.1. NCBI lineage: Eukaryota > Viridiplantae > Streptophyta > Magnoliopsida > Caryophyllales > Amaranthaceae > Chenopodium > Chenopodium album. The sequence goes on from NC_137835.1 coordinate 67,033,997, forward strand.
CCAGGCGCTACAGTTAAAAGTTGGCGCCAGTCTTTGTTTGCTGGCGCCAATTTCCCCCAATACCGAGCCAGAAATATGCGTTCTAATTTCGACCAGTTTTTCGTATTGTTTGCTCGATCCTACTTCCTGATTGAATTTTTTCTCACTTTTCTGAAACCCATATGTGTTCTACATATGGACATAACCCTCTGGGAATTCATGTTCCATCTACCCGATTGAACGCTCCTGGCACCAAAAGGTACATCCGAGATATTGAATTCACCAAACCATGGAAGTGAGTTTTTTCTAAAACTCGCGGTGTCCCATCCACTCGCGCCAACCCTTCACGGTTAGGCTTCCGCGCGGTGCATCCAGACAATTAACCATGGACCCTCTATTGAATAAACCATATCCCGAACTTTAGAGAACTAGAGCCATGGTTAGGTTGCAAACTCATTGCATCATATTGTGCCTACTTGACTAATTGTGCATTATTTGTTGTGCATATATATTCTATGTTTCTCTTAACCGTTTGTTGATTTGTGTTGAGAATAAGTAAATTAAAGACTTTAAGAACTTTGCCTAATTAATTAATTAATTTGAGTCAATAAAGTCTTTTTGTTTTCAATCGGAATTGACCTAGTACGACTTTAGGCATACCCCAGCTGACTAATAATACCGAAAACAGTCCCAGACCAAAGTTCCACTATTGGCGCCAAAGTCTGAGCTGTAGCGCCACACTATGGTGTGTAGCGCCAGACGTTAACTAAATTGTCTGGCGCCAACCACCACAGTGTGACGCCAGTTCTGTCACTTGGCCGACAGTTCAGATTATTTGTCGAGTCATCACCTAATGTCTAATTAACCAGTTTGCTAATTAATTCGGTTAATTTTTGCTGTCAATAACACCTTGTCAAGTCATTAATCGAGTCTTGGTCACATAGTCTAGCCACATGGTCATGACACGAGTCTTAACGTACCACCTACACTCACTAGTCTTAGCACACACTTCGAGTATGCATCACCATGACCATGTCTTAGGTTCATGCATAAGTCGGTCTTTTCCGTCATTTGAGTTGGGGGGTACATTCTATTCCTAATTCTTCATATCCCTCCATCTAAATCTTCTTTCACATTCTATTCCAATTTTTCTTCACTTCCTCCATCCATGTGTGTTGAATCGAGTTTGAGTCATGTGATTGACAAACAAAAAATGAGGGTAATTATGAAACAACACAAGAGAAGAGGCGAGCTTCAACGACAAGATTTTGTGACCTCTTTTTCTATTTCTTCTTCATTTTTTCCTTTCCCCAATAAGTCTAGCATAGGCACCTTTTCTTTTCCTTTAGATTATTTTTGTAGTTTTTCTTTTCTTTTCCGTTTTTAATAAAATGAGCATTTATTTCCTTACCTATGATCATTTCATTATATTGCATTAAAAAAAATAAAAAAAAAAATAAAAAAAAAAAACATGTCGAATTAAGCACAAGGTATACCAATGATTTGAGGCACCCCTTGTAGCCACATCATATCTCCTTTCGCCCTTCAATTATACAATCCTTTCTTCATAAACCACTTTGAGCCTCGTCTAACGATAGACCCTTCTTTTTTCAACCTACATCTACCTAACCTTGGGATGGGATGGTGTGTAGCTTATGCAATTTTAAGAAGGCTTGAGTAATTCAAAAGATAGCAAAAATAGCAAAAAAATAAATAAAAGTGTACAAAAGGGTAAGTGTTCCAATGTCTTTGATGTGAAAATATCTTCGATAAGAACACGTCTCATATTGCGTCTCTTATCGAGTGCTCGGTACCGTGCCTGAGAAACATGAATGCCAAGTGAGTGATAGACCGCATGATTGGGATTGTCCACACTTATAAACATAAAATAAATGCTAAAGCAAAAGAAAGAGCTAAAAAGAGTAGAAACTCAAGCATAAAATTATAAAGATTCAAAAGCGAGGTTGCACACCTTGGGGGCTTATCTAGGGTCTAGAGCCTTTATCCCCTTCTTCTTCAAACCTTTAGCCTAACCACGTTACAACCCTTAAAAAGACCTTTTTTTGAGGTATACACACTTGTGCGAGGTTCGGCTAGAGCTACGTTCGGCCTGATTCCTAACGGATACGTAGGCAACCTCACATCGAGGTGCGGCCGTAATAAACATGCATTCATATTCACATTCACACACTTGCACCATGATCATATCAAGGAATCTCCAATGCTCATACCTTTTCACTTAGAGCTAGACTTCGGGGCTTGGTCCTTACATCATTAGCTTACCTAGCCTAAGAGTCACCACCATTTAACTCTTTTCAATAATATATTTTTCCACACACTTAGCTCTTGCGGCCTAACTTTAGTGTCACTATCACACACATCACGCATACATGACCAAATATATTTCCCTTAGGAACCCTTTGTCATGAAATCTTAACGCTGAAGCATGCTGCGTCAAAATCACTCATAATTGTCATTGCATCACGAAGTATGAAGTTCTTAGCCTCCGTGCCTAAGTTACCCAAATACTTTCATCATGGAGTCAACAGTTCAGATAACCTAGGATGAATTAATCCTTGAACCTTGAGAGATAGTATCAAACAACATTTGACTAAGCTCATTCAACATGCATCTTCAAACTTTTGATTTTCTTTTTCACGTCTTTCTTTTTTAGGAGAAAGTCGGTACCCTCCACAAAAATGACGAAAATTTTTTGATTTTTTGCATTTTTTAGTCACACCTATCATTTCACTTCGAGTCGAGTCAACCTCGAGTCAATCACAGTGAATCAAGTTTATACCTTGAGTCGTGTCAAGTCAATGAGTCAAGCAACATTAAACCTTAGGTCAACCCTAAGATGATTAAAAAGATTGGCAAAGTTCTATAGTCTAAAATAAATACAGGTGCAGCAGAATAGGGAAGACCCTACTCTAGAGATATCCAGCAGTGACAGAGCTCGAAGCCTCTTAGAAAGGTGATTTCGACCTCATACAGCAATTTCGGGTTCCTTGGTACGCCAGTTAGCCCCTATAAGCAATTTGGCATGATTAAGTAGTCGGCTTGATTACAGTCTAAGTGATCGACCCGAAGAAAGATCGTCTCACTTAGCTTAAGCGCCTAAGTATTGGCTCATCACAAGCGCCAAAGCATCGGTTCAAAAGCAAGCGCTTAAACGACAATATTTCCAAATATGGATTGTCGTGCATTCTTATTAAACGACAAAGTTTTCCAAAAATTGGATTGTCATCCCCAACTGACAATATTTCCAAAAATGGATTGTCGTGCATACTCTTCAAACGACAATTTTTCCAAGATTGGATTGTCATCTCTGGCAAGGTTTCCAAGCGTGGATTGTCGTGCTCCTTCTTTGTTTGGCAATTTTTCTAAGTTCGGATTGTCATCGCTGGCAAGTTTTCCGAAATTGGATTGTCATACACTCAATTCCCTATAGCAAAATTTCCCAAAGGATTGTTGTAGGTTTCTATTCATCATAAATATCGGCAAAAGTTCCTCAACGTGGATTGTCATTCATTTCAGTAAGTGGCAAATTTTCCCGGAGCGGATTGTCGGTCGACTCTTTTTTTGCAAATGTTCCAAGACGCGGATCGTCAATAGTGGCAATATTTTCCCAAAAGGATTGTCGCATAGCGTTGGCAAATTTCCAAGGTGGATTGCTTTCAAGAGTTATATTCCAAGATGTGGATTGTCGATCGTAGCAAAGTTCTTACGAAAGATTGTTACGAAGCATTGGCAACTTTTCCAAAAATTGGATTTTGGAAAATTTTCCGAGGTACGGATTGTCGCTTCATCGTGACAACATTTCCAAGGATGGATTGTTACGTGGCATTGACAACTTTCCCTAAATCGGATTGTCATACATCATACAAGAGTTGTGTTGGCAACTATTCCCAAAGAAAAGAGGATTGTCATCACAGCAAAAGCACCGACATACTGGTTCACAAGCAGCAAAGCGCCGACGTACTGGCATGGCAGCATTAAGGATTAAAAAGCAGTGATCTTTTCGAAGACTATCACAGCGGAAAAGTGAACATATCCAAAAGAAGCTCTTTGTTCAGAGACGAGTGAACATCGAAACAGCAAGGTGGCGTTCCCTGGATTGTGGAGAGTTGTCACAAACAACTGAGGGTTGTTTCAAGAGAAGCAATCTTCGATAGTATTCCCTTGGACGTGGAATATTATCAATGCGGATGAGGATTGTTTCAAGAGAAATAATCTTCGTTAGTATTCCCTTGGACGTGGAATATTATCAATGCGGATGAGGATTGTTTCGAGAGAAATAATCTTCGATAGTATTCCCTAGGATGTGGAATATTATCATTGCGGAGGAGGATAGTTTCAGGCGAAGCAATCTTCTAATTTGGAAGCAGTTACGGGCGTAGCGGTTTTCAAGCGGGATGGCATTCTCTAGCTTGCAGGAGGTCATCAAAACAGTAAAGCAGCAACAATCGGTTACTTTTAGAGACGTGTGCTCGACGGTGCAAGATATGCGTTTCTTAACTCTTTTATCTGTTTAACTAATGCTAGTTTTGCAGGTATAGGCGTTACAAGAGTGATTTAGGATTGTAGAACGTTCTGAATCATTCTCCATCCCTATTGATACTTTGACTTTTGTTTTCGAAACTCGCGTTTCTCCAAACTCAGTCAAAGTGGGGGCTTCTGTAGACACCCATTTGTGTCTCCCCAAAACCCAAACCCAGTAATGAGTACCTTTCACGTCGAATCATAATCAAATGAAACGAAAGTGTGGAAAGGTCTAGTGTTGCGGAAAGTTTTAATTTCTTTTCTCTTCTCCCTGTTTTGGAAAACTTTATTTTAAGAAAACAGTCAATCCAGTTTTGTTGGTCCATGATATGGGTCCAATAGTGGTGTAGTTGGATAGGGCTTGCAAAGACCTTTCCAAAGATATATTATAAGCTCAATTCCGATGAATATTGAGGAAGTTATGGCCAATTTACCAAACTGGGCCCGGTTTGAGCTTTATGTACGGCCCAATGATCTAGGGGAGGGCCTAATATGATTTATCATTCCTAATGCAATTAGGAATGGTTTTAGTCTTCTAGAATCTTCTAGAAGGTTCTTTTCATTCCTAATTCAATTAGCATTGATAAGTTGACTTTGTTGACTTTTCAGAGTTTTAATCAAGATCAAATAGCATTTTTCGAAGGAATTATATTATTTTATCTTCTAGTACGGTAAATTTATCAGATTTTCGAAAAGGTGTTGAAATCCAGTTTGGCGTCCAACCCCAGGCCTTGGCGCCTGGACCAAGCTTGGCGCCAGGCGCTAGCCATTGGCGCCTGGCGCTAGCCACTGGTGCCTGGCGCCAGCTAGCCAGGGTTGGCGCCAACCTTGTTTTGCGTGCGTCAGACTCTGTTTTGTTAAATTATCTTTTTTGGCTGATTTTCTCTATAAATATCGTATCAACAATTAGTTTTAATTAGCTTTCATCAATAATCAATAATTCTTTAGTATTCAATTCTTTCTTGCTTTTTCATACAAAATTCCGCATTCATTAGATCTAGAAACTCCTAGCCATATTCGAAGTTGCCTTCGCCCTAGACGTGAAAGGTTTTAATTTCTGAGGGTTTGGTCCCAAATCTCTATTTCAATTATTTAATTTAATTGTTTTGATTATTATTTTCCTTGAAGTTACTAACGCGTGTATTTTGTTATTAGAAAGAGGAACGAGGCATCAAAGTAAGTACTTTAATTGATTTATTGACATTATGATGTAGAAATCATGTTTATATTGTTATTATGATATTCCTAGTATCATGTCTAGGTTAATTTTAATATTAAATATGATTGTTGCGATGCTTCTTATTTTCTTCCTAATATTTATGATTGTTAGTATCATGTTAGGGTTAAAGATTTGATTTTTATTGCTTAGTGACATGCTAGGGTTTGTTATTAATCTTGTTTGTATCATGCCTAGGATCTTACTTTTATTATGCTTTAACATGAATATTGTTATAATTATGATTATTAATATTTATGATTGCTATGATTATGATATTCATTATTGTCATGATTTTTTATGATTATTATTATTATTATAATTTTATTATCCATGATATTGTTTATTTATTGCTTGATCACCTTTATGCATGTTTAAAGGGAATTGGTACTTGTAATCACGCTTAATAAGATAATTAATAATCTTGTTAGGGTTAATGTGATTATAATTCAAGTGATCGCCAATAATAGTTTGTTTGTGCATTAATGTTCAACCAACATAGATAAACAGGTTTAGGGTAATCCTATTGATTGCATGTTAATTAAAAAGCGCACATGAATACGATCATAATAAAGTAGAGGTCTATTATTAGGGCAGGTTCAATCTCTTTTAGGTTGGATTTGTACCTTCATCCCCGGACCCTTATTTGGTTCATGACCTTATGGAGTTGACGATCTCTTGGATCGTTAAGGGGTGTAACCTTCACCTCGTGAATGGTTTACAAGTTCCTAAAAAAACTTGTTGGCGACTCTTTTGCTCTATCTTCTTCCCTTTTGGACGCCACCGTACTTTAGTGTATGATCACAGTGGGGTTCAAGCTAGTGGGATTTAAGGCTTGAAATTATTCCCTACAGACGCCAAACTGGATTTCAACGCGTTTTCGAAAATCTGATAAGTTTCCCGTACTGGAAGATAAAATAATATAATTCCTTCGAAAATGCTATTTGATCTTGATTAAAACTCTGAAAAGTCAATAAAGTCAACTTATCAATGCTAATTGAATTAGGATTGAAAAGAACCTTCTAGAAGATTCTAGAAGACCAAAATCATTCCTAATTGCATTAGGAATGATAAATCATATTAGGCCCTCCCCTAAATCATTGGGCCGTACATAAAGCTCAAACCGGGCCCAGTTTGGGTAAATTGGCCATAACTTCCTCAATATTCATCGGAATTGGGCTTATAATATATCGTTGGAAAGGTCTTTGCAAGCCCCATCCAACTACACTACTATTGGACCCATATCATGGACCAACCAAACTGGATAATCTGTTTTCTTAAAATAAAGTTTTCAAAAACAGAGAGAAGAGAAAAGAAATAAAAAAACTTTCTGCAACACTAGACCTTTCCACACTTTCATTTCATTCGATTATGATTCGACGCGAAAGGTACTCATCACTGGGTTTGGTTTTGGGGAGACACAAATGGGTGTCTACAATAAGGAATTTGAATATTTCACACTTGTCTCAGATAAGTGGGAGATTGATGGATTTATGTCTTCATCGTGTGTAATTATCAGATATATAAATGGATCAAATTATGGAGATAATTAAGTTTGTACATTTAGGTCATCATTATATTATAGCTAGAGGTACTAACAATCTTTGGGCTAGTAAAATAGGCCCTAGCCCACTTGGACGGATCCTATAAGGTCACACAAAGGGCCTAGATCGAGCAGGAGAGGACGAGGCCCATGATGGGCCTCATCCCCTAGAATGGCCAGCCATATGGAGTGATATGGAGGGTTTTGGGCCTCATGACTTAGTCTAATTATAATATGATTATAAATAGACTAAGTGCCTAGGGTTTTCAGTTATGCAATTGAGTGATCAGTTTAATCAAACCCTAATTAGCAAACACGAGACCAAACCCCTCTCAAACTCTCTCTCTCTCTCTCTCTCTCTCTCTCTCTCTCTCTCACGGTTCTTTCCCCTCCTCGGCGCCAGTGTGGTGGTTCGTGGTGGTCGATTAGTCCATTAAATATGGTGATCGCAGTTTTCCTCTTTTACTTGACCAATCTAGTATTGGTGGACGGCTCGTTCGAAGTTCGTGGACTAAGTAGAGGAGCAACGCTTGAGGCTTTATTCTCTCCCTGATTTTCTAGTCAATTATCTTCTTGAAATTCATGCTTTAATGGTATGATTATGTGTCTTGTGTGTTATGCATGCGATCTTGGGATTAGGTGCTTTTTGAATATGATTCATGATTTTTCGCTTTATAGTACCTATAAACTCCTACAATACTCAGGATCACTCCCATTGTCACCATCATTGCCATCAGCATCATCATCATCTTCCTCAAGGTCTTAATCAAACTCATTGGTTTCTAAGTTGACAGGACTTGGACGATTTGGATAGATCAGAAATAACTTCACAAGAAGAATCTCCATACTCACTATTCTACTCCATAGGTTTACCTTATTCACATAACTTTGCTCAGGTTTTGACTCAAACATGGGATCATAATCATTTTCTGAAGAGTAATAAGGCGCATATTGGTGTGGAATTGGATCACCAAAGTTATGGCAAGGAGGAGATTGAGAAGCATATTGAGGGTCAAGATGGATAAATTCCTTGTGAGCAATGTAACGGTATAAATATCTCTAATCAGCTCCCCAATGACCTTATAATCCTTATACTTGGTATAGTTAGCTACACATACCATTAGGCAAGTGAAAATCACAAAATCGACTCTTAATAGCCTTATAGGGTGGATAATTAGGTAAACAGCTCAGTGAACAATCATGGCTAAGACAAAATCAGGTTGGTCTAGGTGACGCTCCCCAAACACATCAAATCTATAGGTACAATAAAATCGAATGCTACAAATATAATCCCTAACATGCTCATAGTCTTTCTTGACCAGAGTATCCATGGAGGAAAATCTACTAGTCAAATCAAACATCCTGCAAGGTATTTTAAGTTATGACTCGATAAAGAAAACTCTTTATTTAATCAGGTATACAGTTCTTTGCAAAAATTAAGTTTGGTGTTCAATCATACAATTTCCGTCAGCACTTATAAACATGCTTTCACATAGATACATATTATCATCCAATATGCTTTGAACACCTCATATAAATAAAATATGCACATAGGAAGACATACAATTCTAGCCTATACGCCCATTCTTTCCTGCCTAAATCTCACCATATGATTTCAAAGCGATTAACACATAATTACATACTTTAATTATTTCGCATACCTGCACCCATAATTTAATTTAAATTCAAAAACATTTTCGAATATATTTATTTGAGAAAATAAAAAAAAATCGAACCTTTTTTTAAAAAAAAAAAAAAAAAATCGAACCCCCTTAAATAAATAATAAAAAAAATTTTGGACTTTATAAAATAATGTCAATCTTATTAAAATAAGAACTTTGCCAAGCTTTATAAAATATAGGTACATAAAAAAATGATTTGGCTTTAGTGGTATTAAAAATCCAACCTGTCACTGATACCCCTTTGTAATACCACGGAAATTCCCTTATTTTAAAATACTCTTTTTACTCTAATTAAAATTATTTTATGGAAATATCTAAAATATTACCGCCACCGTAATAACAACTAAGACAATTTTTCAAAGTCACATAGCGGAAGTCTAAAATAAAATTCAACTTTCAAAATAAAACTTGAGTTCACAACCTCAAAATAAAATAAAAAAGATTAAATCACAAGTTGGAACCAATCCAAACATGACCCTTTTAAAATTCTACTTAAAATAAACACGTTAAGGTTAGTCCATAATAAACAATTCAAAACATAAAACTAGGAAAGCATAACAAGTAACTCTCGGCACTCATTCCCAAATGCTCTTCATGCTTTAAGTACCTATCACTTCCCTTTTATTTAAACCCTCTACTCACCATATAAATGGGTCATAGTAGGGTCAACCAAAGGAAAGCCGGCCAAACACAAACACAAAAGTACGAATCAGCAAAAGCTAAGAACATATGCACCACACTAACATGAATATCTTATCAATACGAAAAGTAATAAAACATGCTTGTCATAAAATCGCAGTCAACTTACATATGACTCATAATTAGCAATATTAATTATTAATTAATAGATTTGGATTACGCATCAAACGAGTTTCCTTCCTTAAAAATATAGCCCATTAAAAATGGAGCTTCCAACCAAGGAGCTACCCCAATTGGCACCTACAATGTCACACCTTGGAGACGGAGCGCCTAAATAATAATAAAAGAAAGTACAAGGTCTTGTACCCCTGTAGAAGCTATGCTTAAATATAAAGTCACATAACTCCTCTCATATGTTCATACTCAAGGTATATACATTCCATGAGTTTTAATGCGTATCCTCTTACATTTACGTGATTTTATCAAGTTAACATGTGAAGACTCCAACCAATCAATCAAGAATAAACATAACAATAATCAACACATTCTTCTAATTAATTTTTGAATTAATTAGTGAGCACATACTGTTTATTTTAATTAAGGTTCCTTGCCTAGTTTTTTGCATAAAATTGCACGATTACTACCTTGCTGCATAGAATGCACTAATAAATTCCTTGACTCGATCTCAACTTACTTGAGTGAGCAATTAAATAATCTAACTTCCTTAACTCAACACCAATAACAAATGGGTGCATGAATCATGTTCAATAATTCTAATTATAGCTCTTTTAAACATACATAAGCTTTACTTATTACTTTCATGCTTCCTTAATACTCAAAAATAAAACATACTTCCATGATTCTTATATATTCAACTTGTATCATGTTTCATATATCATATTCACATGCTTGCATAATAATTCATGTTCAACCAACATCAATTCCAAGCATAAAGTCAACCACTAATTCATCACTTCAATCACAATTTACAATCCTAGCTTGATACTACGCATACACAAATTTTCTTGTGCACATGTGTTCCTTGAATAACGCCTAAACTCGGCCACACTTGCTAGAAATCACCTAGCTCGAAACTTCCTACAATCAAAAATACATAACTATAATTAATCCACTACTCTCACAAATTTCCAGCAACTATATTACTATTTAAACCATATTAATTAACCCCTTTTAATGACATAAAAGCCCTAAAACCTTTTCTTTAAGTGGGTACTTTAAATCTTTTCAAAAAGACTTGATTTTCATGACATAAATAAAATTCCAGCATCTTATTTAGTATAAAACATCACTGTTAGACTAGGAAATCATATATAAATCATTAAAACCTTTTTACCTTTTTATGGGTAATCAAACCCTAACTCAATAATTAAAAAGTAGTGTGTGTGTAAATAAATTCCAGCATTAAATTAAAGGCTTTAAACTCATCAAAAACATGATTAGACCATGAATTAATCAATAACAACAACCTAGCCTCAATCCTTAATCAATTTCACAAAATCCCCAATTTCTAGGGTTTATATTTTGGGGTTTTTAATTAAATAAAAATCTGAAATTATGGTAATAAATTAGCAACATCAAAATCCAAAAATCAATTCCAAAACATAATAAAAAATCATGCCTTTAAAACAATATATCAATATAATTAATTTTAGGATTTGCACAAATATTTTTTTATTTTTATACACACAAACCGAAAAGAGAGAGAGAAGGGGGAGGAGAGGGCGTCGGCCAGCTGGCTGTCGACGCTGCTGCTGCCGCCAATTTTGGTGGTAGCGTCGGTGGTGCTGGTCGTGCGTGAGGAGGGAGAAAGAAAGAGGAGAGTGCGTGGGATCTTATAGGAAAAAGAAGAAGAAGAAGAAGAAGAAAAGGGAAAGAAAAATAAAGGAAAAATAAGAGAGAGAAAATAAAGAGAAAACCTTTTAATTTTTGTGATATTTGACAATTATGAACTTGTGTAGAAAAATCTTGAGTTTTAAAGTATTTATACTCTCCTTTTAAAAATAAAACTCATATTTACAACTTTGCCATTACTAATTCCTACTCCCTTAAAATTCTCTCTTTAGGCCGACTTATTGGGCCTCTAAATTTCCAATAAATTGGTGCACTTATTTAAATGAGATTGACCCAATTAAAAATACTTTTGTTGCCTCAATTCAAGATCCATTTTATTATACACACTTACAATTTATTTAAATAAATAATTTCTTTTTAAAATGAAGTAAATCATTTATTTAAATAAAATTACAAAATGATTAATTTATATATAAAAATATAATAAAAATACAAAGTAATACAAGTGAAGCATCATTATCGGGTGGATATGTTTAATGCAGTTGTAGATTAGCAATTGCAAGAGCTAATTTGTCGCTTTAGTGAACAAACAACAGACCTATTCACCTTACGTGCGTCTTTGAGTCCTATTGATTGATATAAACACTTTAATGTGGAAAATATTTTCTCCTTGCAAAGAAATACTTTCGTGATGACTTTTCAGAGTGTGAAAACCCACATTTGAAGTATCAATTTCAACACTTTTATTGTGATGTTCCTAAGCACCAAATATGAAGGACTTGAGTACCATTATTGATTTGTGTAGATGTATGTTTGGTGGAGACTAGGCAATCATTTGCTTATCCATTAGCTGGTAGAATGATTCGACTTATTTTGACGCTTACTGTTAGCACAACAACTACCGAAAGAGCTTTCTTGGCATTGAAAATTGTGAAAACTACTCTTCAAAACTAAATGGAAGATTACTTTCTTTCCGATTACATACTAGTGTATATTTAGAAGGACAAGATTGCTGGAAACATTCGAAATAAAAAGTCAATAATAGATGACTTTTATTCTATGAAACCTAAGAGAGCTTGTGTTAAGTGATTAGATTTTTTTTTTTGGTACTTCAAATTTTTACATACCTTATTATTTTAATGGTCTATTTTGAATTTTTTTTTACCCTATTAAATATGCATTTATGACTTATCGAGGTATTTTTTTACATTATCGATTAGGCCGGCCACCCCTTCAAAAATTTTTAGGTTGCGCCAACGATGTATTCCTTAGTAAGCTCACTTAATTTTCGTATATCAAATGGTTTAATTTTCAACCCCTAAAATTTCTACCTAATCTCATATTTTCTTCGATAACCAATTATATTCAAACTCAAATTAATTTTGCGTAAACATTTCAGATGTTTAAATTTGTTCTATGCTTGCCAATTTGCCAGTTTTTAAAGAAGGAATTAAGAGAAATGCTGAAACTAGTACTCCTTAATGGTGAGTTTAAGAATGAGATAGTACACCTAGCAATCCAACCCAAATGGCTCGACCCACATGACCGACCCATGGCCTGAAATTGACCCTAAAACATCGACCTGAAAATAATATGAAACCTGAAATTGACCAGACTCGACTCTTACTGGACCCGAAAATGGAGTTAACCCGATCCTGATCCGACACCCGAACTAACTCAAATTGATGTTGACTTGACCCGAAACTAACCCAAAGTGTTTGATTCGGAAAGACCCGATAATTGAAATGTGTAGAACTAAAATTACTTTATATTTGAACTAAAAAAGTCTAGTGCCAAAAATAACTCAAATTGTTCATCTTCAACCGTAGCCAAGCTTATAAACCGAATTAATAGTTCTTATTATAACAATAACAAATTATAAAATTATTGATTTGAGTTTGATCCACATATAAAACAACAAAACATGACCTGACCTTATTTTCACCTGACCTGAACATGCCTGACCTGAAATGACCCGAGTCAAAATTGACCCGACTTGAACTCAACCCGACACTTGACTCAACCCATACCTAAAACCCAAAATTACCCGATCCAGCCCATATCTATTCCGAATGTTAACTGACCTGAAATGACCCAACTCGTACCCAACCCGAATGACCCATTTGCCAGGTTGTTGATGAATTTTTTTACATTATAAAAATGCAGAATAATCGGGATATTATTTTATTGGTGTATACCGTAATAATCCAAAACATGGCAATATTTTAAAAAAATTTTAATAAATTAAATAGTATTTAATAGGGCCCAATTTCTAAAAGTGGAACAGTTAGGGCCTCTCAAATGTTTAAGACAATCCTAGTTGCTCATTAGTCACATCAGAATATAACTTGTTAAATATCATTTAAATTATTTGAATTGTTTTTGTATAAATGTAGTCACAATAACCCAAATATAACTCATATTTTCGCTATAGAGTTTATAATGTTTTCAATATTCATCAAATATCAAAATACTCATTGGTGTCATTGCCTTAGGCATCTTGCCTTCGTTAGTTGGTGTATTGATAATACATTAATGTTTTCATTAAATTATGTTGATACATAGTTTAATTTCACATAGCATGCAATTTCATATGATTACAAGTCGTTTTAGATAAAGGGATTACTTGATACATTAACATAGAGGCTCAATGTAACACTCCAGGTCAAGATGAGTCCATTAGAAGATATTGTTCACTTTAGACTTAATCTGCAAGAATTTTCTTTGATGTAAGAAATATTTCCTATCTAATAGGCCTAGACTAGGTTTAGGTATTAACCCTTTTATGAATGACTTTGTTTTCCTCAACTTATGATGTATGACTGTCATAGATACCTTATCTCCTCTTTTAAGGAGCCTGCATCCCTAAGTGTCACGATCCGAGAATTCTGACACCGGATCGTGCGGAATGCCCTTGTCTTTCGGCGACAAGGAGGCAAACCTAGAACGGAAGAGGTTCATTTGCACACAACAACACGGATATAAGGTATCTTAAGGAAGCACTCATCAACAACGGATGTTGGGTCGGGGCTTGTGACAACCGATACTTCGAAGCAGGCACAAGCGAAACTAACGAGATTAAGGCATCTTTTGAGGGTCTCTTGGTTTGGTGGGGGGTGCTTTAAAACAAGGCAAGCACAATATCTATAAAGGCTTAAATAACACACAAGTCTTAAAGTAATAGCAACATGATAAGGAGCTTTGATTCATTGAGAATTACTAGTGAACACTGAAACGACAGTAACACAATAAATATATCTATAGCCTACAAAGTAAAAATAAAGATACCGGCTTCCAACAACCCATCCAGCTGTTTGCGCAAATCTGCGAGTTTCGGAGGGGCCATCCGGTAAGGGCTTCTCGTGAGTGGTCTAGCACCTAGTACCAGTTCAATGCTATGATCTATGGTCCTTCGAGGGGGAAGAGATTTTGGGAGCTCCTCGAAAAGGATATCTTCATACTCCCCAAGTAACTCTCCTATGACCTCAGGGATGTGCCCCCCATCCTCTTTATCCTTCATTGAGAGAGTGGCGAGGAATGTAGACTCCTCTCTCCTCATCCCCTTTTTGAGTTACATCGCCAAGAGGAGGAGACCTTTCCGTTCTTTTCCTTCTTTAGCCTGAGCATGTGTCTGCAAGGGGCACAATTGGTGGTTTGTCATAAGTAAGGACCCTAGGTAGGGCATCAGAACAGCATTACTGGTGTGCAAGAAATACATCCCAAGGACCAGTTAAAAATCATCCATGGTTGCCACCGTGAAGTCCAGACTCCCACTCCAATCCCCAATCTTAGTATTCACATTCCTTGACACGCCGCAAGTCGGTTGTGCTTCAAAGTTCACGGCTTTCATTCGACCTCCGCTATACACGGCTTTCAGGCCTAATCTTTCCACCTCACACTTTGTGACAAAATTCAGTAATACCCTGTATTTTCATACGTATTTTCCTAATTAATTATTCTTTCCTAAAAAGGGTATTTTAGTAATTCAACTTACTATTTAAATCTTGGAGCCAAAATGATATTTGAATTTTGGCGCCAAAAGTATTTTGAAAACTAATCATTATTTTGGATAAGATTTATTATCCATTTATCCTATTATAAAAATCGGATTATTTATATTTCAGATATTTTAATTAAGGCAAAAGCTATATTTTATTAGGTCTGAAAATCCCAATTAATTAGCTAATAATTTCGTATTTTCCTATGTGAAAATCTGATTTTTATTTAGTTAAATTATTTGGTGAATATTTGGTATTTTATTATTTAATTATTTATTACAATATATATTATTTACACAATTATTTTTAATTCCTTAAAACTAGCAAATTATATTCCTAAATACTAAATAGGAGGGCCGAAAATATGAGCTTAGGAAAGCTCAAAAATTTCGGTCATCCCATGAAGATTTTGGGAAAATATTTTGGTAATCTGTATTTTTAATTATCTTCTTAAAATCTCCTATTTTCCATAATTCTAATTCTCTATCTTTTTTTATATCCAATCATTATATTTTCTTGCCATTAATTCTTCTTAATTATTCCCCAAGTAATTCAAATTTCCTTAATATTTTTCATGACATACATACCTTCCATATTCAATTATACACAATCCCTTCAAATATCAAAACTTTCCTTAAATCTTTGCTCACTTCTCCAAGTAATCTCTTAAACCCTAATTACCATAATTCTTCCTATATTTTCCTACCATAATTCATGCTCATACTAGCCTATAAATACCCCTTCATACCTCTCACATTCTTCACACCAATTCTCTTCTTTTCTTCTCCTCAATTTTACACAAATCATCCCGTTCATCTTTGAAGCCAATTTTCGGGCAGTTCTGGTCAGTTTTTGGGTTAGTGACGTTTCACAAAAAGTTGTTTCTCTTGAACAATCCTTGAGTTTAGGCTCAAGAATCACCCAATTCGGAGCTATATCAAAGGAGTTATAGCCTCTGAAAGTTCTGCCTATTATTTCCTGCGCAAATCCAATTCTTTTCTTCTCCTTTTCTCTTATTCAATTATTATTATTATCATGAGAGATTAATATGAAATTATTATGAGTAGTTTTAATTATATAAAATCAGATTTTAATAATGTTCATGTTGAATTAATTTAAGAGGTTCATGTACATATAGTTGGGAGGGTTTAATTTAATTATTTGTGATTATTTATTTGTTAACCTTATATTGATTAAGGTTATATTTATTTGTAGGGTGTTTTGATCAAGCTACTTGAGAGTTCTTTTGAAGTGTTGTTGGCTAAGTGAAGATCAAAGTACTTTAGGTGGCTAGATACCTTGAAAGTGATCGATTTGAATGAAAATGTTTGAATGATTTATGTTCACTACTACAAAATTGGCCAAAGAGACCTAACATAAAAGACCTGTTATCTATATAACGGGTCTCTTTGGTCCAAGAGACCACTTATCATTAATAACAGGTCTCCAATTTCATATCCTTGCATAGTATAGACACTCAAGAGACCGCTTATTTAAGAAAAGCGGTCTATATGATTTTTTTATTAATTATTTTTAATATTAAAAATAATTTGAGACCAGTAGTGTAGATAACAGGTCTCTAGCGGATTTTATTTTTATTTATTTTAAATTAAAAATTCACAGAGACCTGTTTTGTTAGTTAACGGGTCTCTCTACATTCCCTCTTAAACTACCAAAAGTCCAAAACCCTACGGATCCGTAATCTCTGATCTAACTCTCCGCCTCCCCTTTGCCTCTTCACTTTCTCTCTCTTCTCATTTGCTCCCTCCTCCATTTTTCCTTTTCATTGTTCTCAATTTTTTCATCTCTGATAAACTACTTCTCACAATCTTAAAAATGGAAAGTACATAGTAATATCATCATATTTAATCTTCTCACAGTCTAAAAAATCAAAAGAGTGGTTTTTATTCCAGAAGTTTCTTCTTAGTTCTCCTTTGAAGCGGTTGTAACTTGTAAGCGAATTTTGGGTTTCATCATCTCCATTTTAGCATTCAAAGGTAAAAACTTCAAATTTGGGTTTAAATTCCCGGCATATATATTTGTTTAGATCTTAGATATTTTATCTCTGCTCACAAAATTTAATGATCTGAAATTTTTTGCTAAGGTTTTTATTTATTTATTTATTTTTCAAATATCGTTTTCTTGAAATTTTGATGATCTGTTTATCTAATTTTTTTTTATTTGGTTTTGATTTTTGATTTTTGTGTATTTCGTAAACAAAAAAGATTTAGATCTATTTTTCATTTTCATGTTTAGATTATACTCTGTATAATTTTCGTTTTCTTCAATTTTTATTCTTGAGTTTTTTCCTTCGAATTTTCATATATGAGTGTTGAGTCTATATTTAATTACATATTTTACCTTCAATTTTGTTTCTAATCATTTTAAGATCATTTCACAAAAAAAAAAAAAAAAAAAAAAAAACAGTTTTCCTTTAATTTTCTATTCTGTTTTTTTTAGATCTACTTTCGATTTTTATTTCTTTTTTTCAGTTATTTTTTTTTTCTATTTTATCTAGATTGTGAATTTTGGTATTATTTCTAACTGTAATAACTGAGCATTGATTAATTTTTTTCATTTTTGCTATTGAATTTCATTATTGATCTCTACATTGTTTGTTTTATGAATTTGATTTTTTTTAAAACTTTGTAGTTTGTATAGATTCTATTTAGTGTAAATCTTTTATTTTTGCTTCTGTTTAGTGTAAATCTAAACTTATTGTTGTTTCTTTCATTATAGGTTATCTATGAGGCTAAAATTAATGGAGTTGGTGATATGAAGGTGGTTATATGAAGTTGGCGATATATATGAAGTTGGCGATGATGAAAATAGATTAAAGGATTACATCAGATTGTACTCATTGTAGTACTTAATTAATATTAGTACTACAATTTATCTAATACTCGTATGTATATTGTATTTTATTTATTTAATGAAATTGAAACTGTATACTACATATTTAGTTTTCATAATTTTTTTTTAAAAATAAAATGTATCAAGAGACCGCCTATCTAACAAGTGTGCTCTCTCTTGAACCCAAAAAAGAGACTGCTTTTCTAAGTTCACAGGTCTCAACTTTTAGAACGAGAGACCACTTTTCTAACAAAAATGGTCTTTTATGCTTCTATAATTTCAATATTTTAACCCCCCAAAGAGACCGTTTTTCTTAGATAACAGGTCTCAAATTTTGAAACTTTAGACCGCCTCTATAGAAGCGGTCTCTTAGCCAAAGAGACCGCTTAGCTAGAGACCGCCTCTAAGGCAGTCTCTTTGGCCAATTTGGGCGGGTCTCTTTGGCCGATTTTGTAGTAGTGGTTGCTTGAATTAAATTGACTTGAATTATGGTTTATGAAACAAAAGTATGTTTAAAAGGTTGGTTTTAATGATTGAATTGGAGTATTGATTTTTATAACTGATTAATTAATTTATTATTCATGTTTAAAAAGGATTGATTTTGAAAGCAAGTTGGATTTATGGAAAAGGAATTGGATTGTTTTCATTAAAGGTTGAATTATTGGATTTAAAAGAGGATTTATTGAATCATTGATTTATTATTATGCTTTATAAGCATGTTGGTAATCCCACTATGCGGATTTGGTTTATTGATAAGGCCTTGGACTTTGCATGACCGGGTCTTTCCTCAAGAATAGCCTTGTAACATAAGGAGACTAGCTTGGGGGGTGTGCACACTTGGGAGAGGAATTGGTTTTAATATGAGGAATTGGTTTTTAAATAATTGGAATTGGTTTTATTGATTATTGATATTGGAATTATTGAGAATTGGTTTTAAACTATGAGTTTGGAATTATTGGATTGTTTATTGGAAATTGGTTTTTAAGCATGTTTTTGAATAAATTGAGTTTAATGATCTTGCACTTATCGTACTTAGCATATTTTGCTAACTCGTACTTCTTATTTGTTTTGGTTCGCCCTGTTTACCGTAATGGTAAGCAGTGTTGCTTATTTCAGGTTGGAGTCAATAAATAATGCATTGGAGTCCCGGGATTGGTTTTCACTAAATTAGGAATTTGGTCTTGTATCTATTTGGAGTACTCATAACATTGGTTACTATTATGGTTATTATTAATAAAGAAGAGTATTGAAGTTTCCGCTGCAAAGTATTGTTATTTTTAGTAAGTTGAATAGCCTTGCGTAATCACGCGGCGGTAATACGCCTAAGTCTATCTCTACGGTATAATTATATGTATTATACTAGTATTTCCGTAGAGGGAGATTTGGGGGTGTTACATTGTCAGTATCTCCCGTATCAACCATCGCTTGAGCTTTCTTCCCATTGATCAAGACATATACGTACCATCTTTTTAGTAACTCGACCTTTATCTCCTAACGTCTCTTTCCCACAGCATACATATAGTACATTGCCCCCAACTTGAAGGGTATTCTTCGCTGACTACATCCTCCTCTTTGTCATCCCCCTTGGTGGAATCTGAGGACATTGAGGAGAGTTTCTTCTAGAGATTGTCTATCTCCGCCTTGTGTTGGAACTCGAACCATTTGTGAGGTCCACGAGATAGTATGCAAGTGAGGGGTTTGTTCCATGATGATGGGCCAGAGGACCCACCTCTGTTTGAGGATGCGACAACTCCGCTCTTCCGTAAGTCTTCTCCCCTATTCCTATATCTATTCCATACACTATTCGAGCTAACTTGAGAATTACTATTGGTTCTCTTTGAGGTACTTGAATCTAACCCACTATTTCCCTTCTTGTGGCTAGACACCCTCACTGATGAGTAATCCATCAACCTTTTAGCTGCAGCTATAGAACCTGACAAGGTATTAATTTTCTAGTGCCATATCTTCCTTTAAGCCCAATCTTTCTCCAACGTGTCATGAATCTCCAACATGCACACCAAATATTCTTTTACATACTCTCGAATGGAGGTCTTGTGTTGCAAGGTAAGAATTGAAGCTTGGTGCGAGCAACAAACTCAGTGTTCTCGGGGTTAAATTGGGTTATCAGTTCTTTCTTTAGGTCATCCCAAGTGTCTACTGACGTCCTCTTAGCTTGGATGTCGGCATACTTAGTGCGCCACCAAAGTTTAGCGTCGTCCACTAAATACACCTGGCAGTATCCACCTTTAGTCCATCCTCCAACTAACATATGCGAAAGTATTGCTCTATGTCGAAGATGAAGTTATCAACTTCCTTTGAATCTCTCATGCCACTAAAGGTCCGAGGTTTGGGAGGTTTTATTCTAGCAACTCCACTTCCCCCAAGCCCTCTTTGGGCATGCACCAAAGTTGCACATTTATCTTGTGCCTTATCAGCTATGCCTTGAACAAAATTAAGCTGCTACGTCAACCCATTTACTGTTGACGCAAGCCTCTCTTTTTGCTTGGCTTGCTTTATCATAATATCTTCGAGCTTGGGAAACCTTTCTTCCAGTATAGCCCACTCTTTCGACTTTCCTTCAAGCCAAGTAAGTCGTTCTTCCCAAGTATATTCTGGCGTCTCGTCGTGCGCCATTTCTCTAGCAACCTGGCTCTGATACCAATTGTCACTGTCCGAGAGTTTTGACACCGGATCGTGCGGCGTGCTCTTGTCTTTTGGCGACAAGGACGCAAGCCTAGAACGAAAGAGGTTTGTGTGAACACAACAACACGGACCAAAGGTATCTTAAGGAAGCACTTGTCAACAACGGGTGCTAGGTCGAGGTTTGTGGTGGTCGATACTTCGAAGCGGGCACAAGCGGAAACGACGAGATGAAGGCGTCTTTTGAGGGTCTCTTGGTTTGGTGGGGGATGCTTTAAAAAAGGTAAGCACAATATCTATAAAGGCTTAAAACAACACACAATTTTTAAAGCAATAGCAACGGGGTAAGTAACTTTGATTCATTGAGAATTACTAGTGAACACTAAAACGAAAGTAACACGATAATTCTATCTATAGCCTACAATGTATAAATAAAGACTTGAAAGACATTACATAAGGAAAATACAAGTAAAAAGAGAGAAGAATACATAAGAAAGGGGTTAGATTCTAACACTAAGGCACATTAATGCATCGATATGAGTCTTGGCTCTGATAACATCTATAGTACCCCAAGATTAACATGATCCCACTTGAAAATAGTGTTCTCTAAAAGCCTAGCCTACAAGTATTTTTGGTGTAATAAAGCAAATGTCTCCCAAAATTCGAATTTATTTAAAAATAATTGAATATTGGGATTATTGAAACCTTTAAAGTGAACAACCTAAAATTAAATTCATTATTAATCTCTATCGATTAACATGTAAGTAATTTCAATCTCAAACTATATAGAATAAAATCATACTTCATTTCCGTAAAATATAAAGTTAATTACAAAATTACAATGCAACCAAACATCTATGGCACATCTGAGCCATTTATTTGCAAAACCAAGAAAGAGATGAACAAAAGTAGCCATTATATGTCTAGATATAAGTTCATTATTGCTAAACAAAAATTACATGATACACCGAATAACCAAAACACAATAGTACTCGCACAATTTTGTAAAGCATCACAATTGTGAAACCACTAGTATCCAATTATATGAGATTTAAGAAACTTAGTGAGCCATATAGCAGATAACTTGGGATATCTCTTGTGATTATCAAAGTAATCTACAAAGTTTAGACCAAAGCGAACATCATAACCACTTCCCACTTCCATGTTGTCCAACAATGACCACACCACATAGCCATTAACGTTTGCTCCTTCCCTGTTTTTGGTACAACGAATAACGTTCAATGTTATTAACATTTTCTTATAAGGTACTTTTTCGGCAGAAATGTTATTACAAACTAAAAATGATAATATCTATACAATGTAACGTTCATATATACTAGCCTAGTAGCCTGAGATAATATTGTACTAATTCAATTGACTTTTATTATTACATGCGACACCAGCATAAACCATATATACAAACTCTTAAAAAGACATGCATGGTTCACATTAATTTATTGCGGACCAATAATGTTAGAGACATTAGGATTGTTTTATTAATCATAAAAATCACTATGTTAAAATAAAAATTATTTTGTTAAAAAAGACTTTGTAATAAAATAAGAGTCACAAGAGGTTAATTTTTTTATTAATAAAATTTTTAATATACAAATCAACATAAATAATAAAGGTCACTATATTAAAATAATGTTCATTAGGTTCAAAATGATGACATAGTTCATATTCACAATAATATTAAAGGTTGCACAAGTTTTAATAAACGTCAATATATATGTTAAAATTTATGTCACTATGTTCAAAGTACAGTTAGATTCGTACATATGGATTTCTAATTCACAATAATATATTGTGAACCACACAAATTTTTCCAAACCATGTGCCCTATTGGCTTAGAAACTTATAAGTTGAACAAATTTGACCTGGCAAAACCAAAGACTTATCTTGACCAATGTTAAGCTATTGAATGTTAAAAGGCTTTAAATTGGAGTAATTACATTGAAACCTCTTATATTTAGACACTAATACGTGAGTAACTAGATTAAAAATTTACCTGATTGCATCACGAACAGCAATAAGATGGCCAGCTGCATACTTAATTCTATCGTAATCATAAAATGCGTGTTGCAGTTCATTTAATTTTTCATGTTTAATCAAATCCTTAACTGAACCTGATATTGTAGGTTGTGAAGAGATACCTGCCATACAAAACATGTTAAACATGATTACTTGAATAATGCACATAATATGAGCAATAGTAAGTGAATTAAACACATGAAATATATTGTATAGAAGGATAGTTTTAATTTTGTTGAAAATTCCGGTAAAGGAGAAGGATCCTGGCCGAAGCAAGAATGTAGAAGTTCATGTAATTCATGTAACTCACCATTTTCAGTCACATATACTTCGGGATTACCATACTTTTTCTTCATGTGAAGTAGCAATTGCTTAAGTCCATTAGGATGATCATAAATATCCTTTCGCCCTTCAGCTGGCTTCCCGAGATTCTTCTTCTCAACGTTTTCTTGAGAAATTTCATAAACAAATATCTATTATCAATGTACTCTCTATGCATAGCTTCAAAATATTCGTAGTGATTAAAAGATTTGATGCTTTGATTAATTACCTTAGCGATTTAAATTGGCAAGAGTTACACTAGGAGTAGAAAGTATTTTATACTTTGCTCCTCATTGGTTAAATTCTTTCTAAGTGCTCATCAATTTCTATTATTTAGAAATCATTAGTAATAAATTGCAAGCATTTGACTTAAAAATTAGGAAAAATTAGAAAAAATAATCCCAAATTTCATTAATTTCGGTAAAATAATACCAACTTTTGTTTATTCTGGAATAATCCGAACTTTAGGGGTCTTCTTTTTCTTCAATCCTAAACCGGTTAACTCTAGTCAATGACATGTTATAACAGGTTATGTGCCACGTGTTAAGTTGCAGTTGGTCCAATAAAAAAAATAAAAAATAAAAAAAAATTAATTTAAAAAAAAAAACAGAAAACCCTTAATCCCCTACCTGACCACAGTAACACCCACCAACATCACCACCTGCCACCGCCGTCCGCTCCTACCCCTCCCTTGCCCTGCCCCAACAGTGCGCCTCTTTCCCCCCAAACCTCCTATATGTTCCGCTGTTGCGACCCACCTCCACCCCCAACTAACCCCCTCCTTTTATGATTTAATTTTCCGCCACCGACAACTGAAACCCCCTTTAAACCTCCCCACTTCCGAAAAGCGCCCAACAACCACTTCCTCATCGTCGTTCGGGGTTAGCGGAGTGGTGGTTGGAGTTTTCGAAATGGGGGAGGGGTTTTATTATTGGTGGTTGCGTAGGGTTTTGGGGAGGGGGCGGTGGTTTATAGGGGACGCCAGAGCGGTGAATCTGCTGGTGGGAGAGCGACGACGGTCCGGCGAGGGAGGTGGCTGGCTGGCCAGGTTACCGAATTGGCTTCGTATCGAAATGGGTGGTTTTTTTCTTTTTTGTTTTTATATTTTTAACCAATTAAATCGCGACACATGTCACTTTAAGATAAAAAAAAAATAACCTATTCAACTGTTAACCGTATAAAGGATTGAAGAAAAAGAAGACCCTCCAAATTTTAGATTATTCCAGAATAATTGAAAGTTGGGATTATTCATCCAAAATTGATGAAAGTTGAGATTATTTTTTCTAATTTTTTTTCTAAAAATTATATATACGTGCAAAGTACACCCTAGGGTATTCATTTAATGTTTTTTTTTTTTGGCTCATTTTAAAATATTTTGATTTCAAAATGAGCATAATAATAATAAATAAATAAATTTAAAAAAAAAAAAAAAAAAAAAAAAAAAAACACCGTGGACTATCACTTATCTCTATGTTTGACACAACATTTAAAAACAAGCACAGTTTTTTGAGATGGGTGCTATAGAGTTTAGACAAGTTTAACCAGGTAAATAGGTTATATATGACACCTTTTTTTCCTTTCACAATTCAATTGCAAAATTTGTAGTAAAGGATGATTAGAATGTTTAAGATGACTGTTATCACTCGTGTGTTTATTAAAATAAATTTAACGAGACTGAAATAATCATTCATACCAGTTTGGGTCTTGAAAGAAACCGTAACTTCGCCCGTCATACCATCATAAGAGAAAGTTTGTTGGATGTATCTTGAAGAGTAGTAGTTTATACCGATAAAATCGAAAGCGTCCTTCACTAGCTCCTTTTCCTCGTTCGTGAACTTTGGGAGTCCTGGTATGTTATTTTTCAACCATTCTGGGTAATCGCCGTGCACAAGAGGATTCATAAACCTAATTCATTAAGACTAGCTTTAGATTATTGCAAAAAAAAAAAAAAAAAAAAAAAACAATACTTCCTCTGTTTTTTTTTTACTTGACCTGTTTCTTTTATCACGCTTGCCAATGCAAAACTTTAACGGTCAATAAATTTAATTCTCCATAATTAAAAAATATAAAAGTTAAATATTATGATAATACTTATTGAGACGAATTCAAAATTATCCAACATGAATATTTTTTCCTTACATATTATTCACAAAACACGGTCAAAAGAGGGGTAGTGAATAGTGTAAAAGTCAAAGCGGGTCAAGTAAAAAAGAACAGAGGAATTATATATTTAGACATAGTGTTAAACTAGGTTAGTTCCCGTACCATGCACGGTAATTTTCAAATTCTTATTGGTGCAACACTATAATTATATTTATCGTTAGTGCTTGTAACATAATAATTTGTATTTAATATCAAAAAAAAAATTATCAAAAAGTAATATAAATTACATGAAAAATTTAACTAAGATATATTTATCTTCTTATTATTTCTAATATTTACTAAAATAAAACACGAAAAATCAAATGAAGTATAAAGAGCTTATTAACAAAATGAGTTTCGTAAAAATACTCCTTTGCCTATGAGTGTTTTAAAATTCACAATAAAGTGATGCTCCGTACTATTTTTCTTTTTGACAAACAAATAATAATTAATTTTATATGTATATAGCTAGCCTCTCATCTACATTATCTTTATATACATTTTTTTCATATAAAATCGACCACTTTTAAAATTTAAGAATATATAATTTGAAAAAGGTCATATTATCGCATAGATAATATCACAATAGGATTTACAGTAGTATGGTAATAATTTGGGCATGTGGTGTAACATAAAACCCGTGGTGTGTTGATACACAAATATTATATAAACAAAAATATAACTTTTAACCCATATAATTCCTATTTTAAGTACTTAAAAAGTTATGATAATATGTTTAAAATATGATTTACAGTAATAATAATTTGGGCATGTTCAATTTAGTTTAATTTTAGTTCAGTTCAGCTCCTAATTTCCTTCTCTCATAAAATATTCATTTCAGCTCTATTCAGCAGTTAAGCTCCAATTAGTTCAGTTCAGCTCCAATTAGTTCAGCTCAGATCAGTTCAATAAATGTGAACATACCCTTAATCTATGTACTATGTAATTATTAGATAAAGATAGGAAACCAAAATTATACATATATAAAATAATTAAAGATCCATACTTAACATATCAAATAATGAAATAATTAATAATTGAGTATAATATATAAGGATATCAAATAATGAAATAATTAATATTTGAGTATAATATACAAGGAAGAAACATAAAGATTATTTTGGAAGGAAAAAGTATTTTATTTTTGTAAAAAAGGAATGAAAATATTATACTTTGTATTATGTATAGTAAATATTCTCTAATAAGAATTTTTTGACAAAAAAAAAAAAAGCAAAACAAAAAATGAAAAAAAAAAAACACTTTTGGCGGGAAAATTTTTAACCAAAAGATGTCAGGTGTCTGTCATCTTTAGTTTCGCCTTTAGTTAGTATATATATAAATATATATATATATATATATATATATATATATTGATAGATAGATAAATAGATTTTTGTAAGAAAGGAATGAAAATATTATACTTTGTATTACGTATAGTAAATATTCTCTAATAAGATTTTTTGACAAAAAACAAAAAAGCCAAAAAAAATGGAAAAAAAAAAACACTTTTGGCGGGAAAATTTTTAACCAAAAGATGACACGTGTCTGTCATTTTTAGTTTCGTCTTTAGTTAGTATATATATATATATATATATATATATATATATATATATATATATATATATATATATATATATATATATATATATATATATATATATATATATATATATATATATATATATATATATATATATATATAAATAGATTTTTGTAAGAAAGGAATGAAAATATTATACTTTGTATTACACATAGTAAATATTCTCTAATAAGATTTTTTGACAAAAAACAAAAAAGCCAAAAAAAATGAAAAAAAAAACACTTTTTGCGGGAAAATTTTTAACCAAAAGATGACACGTGTCTGTCATCTTTAGTTTCGCCTTTAGTTAGTATATATATATATATATTGATAGATAGATAGATAGATTTTTGTAAGAAAGGAATGAAAATATTATACTTTGTATTACGTATAGTAAATATTCTCTAATAAGATTTTTTGACAAAAAACAAAAAAGCCAAAAAAAATGGAAAAAAAAAAAAAACACTTTTGGCGGGAAAATTTTTAACCAAAAGATGACACGTGTCATCTTTGGTTTCGCCTTTAGTATATAGTAGTTATAGATAGATAGATTGGATGATACTCTAACCATCGTATAATATATTTGTGTTATGTGTGGCACCAACTTTTTTCAATCTAGAATATAATTCTATGTTATGTTATAGATTTAGGCCATGTTTAATTTTATTAATCGATTGATTTTTATTCATTTCATGAGATATAGTCAGTGAAGGAAATTTATAGTGAAAATGGGACCTTCTACTTTGAAAAAATTCATCACATAGGTTAAATAAGATAAGTTCAATCAAAACAAGAAAAATAAACAAAGCATAAAAAAAAATGACCATGCACAATGAACACAAATTCACACAATTAACGAGAGTAGTACTTCGTACCAATAACAAACAAGCACAGTAGAATTGATGTTTCATTATCCCAAAATAATTAATATGGGTGGGGTGATGCACAATAGAATTGAAGTTTCATCATCCCAAAATAAATAATTGAGTACGGTTGGAGTGGAGCAATTACAACGCACAACAGCTCAAACTTGTAAGTGATGGTACGTGATAACCGTCTCTCATTGATCATCTTCGACATGGGACAACTTACATTCAAATAAATGGGTCGCTACTCGTATATATTTCTGGTAAAGGTTACACTTACAATTGTTATATGTAGAGGTGATTATTGGGTAGGGTAGTCCAATGATAATAAGGTCAATGCCAAGCTTAAAGGGCTTTTAATGGACATGGCTCTTATTGGACAGGGTCATTATAGGGCCAAAATGTTTTTCCAATTTAATTGATAAAAAAATAGATAATGTAAAAATAATTACATAGATAAATTTATATTCATATATACTTAATAATGGCTTTGTCCAATATTTTTTTAAATTGATATTTTGTAGGCCCGCCCATTATCAACCCGCTATTGACCCACGACCCGCATTGGTCTGACCCAATATTGACCTATAAAATGTGACCCTCTTTGACCCGACCTGCAACCGACCCGCGCCGACCCTGACCCGACCCGCCCAATAACCAGGTCTTGTTGTATGTAGTCCCTACATACAACTCTAATTTGTCATGTTTTTATTGGCTGAAATAATGGGCACAAGTTCTATTATATTCAATTTATATTTGACTTCTAATTTTCTCCCATTTTTTGATGATGTGTTAAATTTCTAATGATGTTGTATGTAGGGACAACATACAATGATTGTATGTGTATCAACTCTTTATATTTCTTTTCACTTTATTGCTCTAGAAAACCAAAGCCGCAAGTGATACGGCGCCGACTATTTATGCAGTATTGAAATTGAAAGACATGGGGAGGATGCATAAGTATAGCTGCATAGGCTAGTTAGGCAACGCTACATATTACAAATTGATTTTACGATAGAACTTTGTTACACTTATATACAGTTAGACTCTTTCTAGAGTGGGTATGTGTTTAAGAGCACTATAAATTAAAGATTTGTATATATCACAATTCACAAGCCTAATGAAGTTAATAATCCATATTAAAACCTAATAACGTTAGCTAAATAACTTCAATAATTACACTTTGATCATGATCAATTTATTATTTATTTGCACGAAGTTAACATTAGGTTTATTTAACATACCAACCAACGGAGAGATCCAAACACGCTTCCGTTGCAGCTAAATTCATAGAGTCATGTTGATTAAATGGCATAGACCATTGAATTGGCAATGAAATTCCAATTTTCCCGCCTTGCTTTTTCTGCAAAACATTGTATGAGAAGCTAATTAGATTTCGAAATCAACTTATGTTGAAGAAACATATAGGATTCCAATCGAAGTGTTACCTGGTATTTGTGCTTGTAGAGTTTTGCAGCCTCGGAGTGAGCTAAAATAATATTATGGTATGCAATATAAGGAGCTTCAGAATCAATCTGAAGTTGAGGAGGAAATCCCATCTTTTTTCCAAGGTAAACATAAATTAGAGGCTCGTTAATTGTCCCCCAATACTTTACTCGATCACCAAACTTCTTAAAACATAGATCTGCATACTCCTTAAACAATTCTCTGTATATAAAAAAAAAGTTACTCATATGTTGTCCATAGTATGACATTTATAAATTTTAAGATACTCTTTTGAGCTGGAATTTATTGTCACATTGATGGTGTAACGTAACCAGTAATGTGACAACTAAATTTAGGCGATGAGCTATTTGTTTCGAGAAACAAATATTGTCTATGGAAGAACATGAACCTGATGTGTGGACTCAAGAAGCCTCCAAATTCGTCCTGTATAATTTGTGGAAGATCGAAGTGGAGTAATGTAACCATAGGAGTAATATCTGATAACATTGGATTCATTAGAGATTTTAAGAGATGAACTAATCAGCCAGTCAGGGTATATATGAATTATTAGAAACTTACAAATATAATTAGTATGCCATGTATAGTAGTCATGTACAAAAGACTAACTTAGAAGGTCTTCTGTTTTTACTAGTGTTGTAAGTTTACTTTCATGCTTCTCAATACAATCAATCAATCAATCAATCAAAGCCTTAATCCCAAAAGTGGGGTCGGCTAACATGAACCAAATTTGATTATTCCGTGTAGTCATCAACATAAATCTTTCTCCTCCATCCCTTACGATCCAAAACTTCATCCTCACGTAAATCCATGCACTTCATATCCTTCCTCACTCCTTCCAACCAAGTCATCTTTGGTCTTCCTCTTCCTCGTTTAATCCCTCCATGGTCCCACTCTTCCACTCTTCGCACCGGTGCACCCTCGGGTCTCCGTCTTACATGTCCAAACCAACGCAGACGATTTTCCCTTAATTTATCTACAATGCCCGCCACACCTACTTTCTTGCGAATAACCTCATTTCTGATTCTATCTCTTAATACAATAATCATCATTAATTTCTTAATTTATTAATAAGCTGAAATTTATAGGAAAAATTAGATATAATAATTCCAATTTTGACACATTTTGCTAGAATAATCCCAACTTTGGATTATTATGGAATAATCCGAACTTGGGGGTACTTCTTTTTCTTCAATCCCAAACAGGTCAACGAAAGTCAATGACCTGTTATAATAGGTTTTATGCCACGTGTCAACCAGCAATTGGTCCAAAAAAATTAAAAAAATAAAAAAACCAAAAAAACCCTTGTTTTCCTGACCACCACCACCTGTCGTAGTCCAGCCGCGCTTCCCCTCCCCAAGTGCTGCGCCGCTTTCCCCTCTACCCCACCGTGACGATGTTGCGACCCACCTCCACCCCCAAGCCCCTTCTTTTCCGATTCAATTTTCCCTAAACCCCTCTAACCAACCGAAACTCCCTTTAAACCACTCTAACCATTCGAAACTCCCTCCCCCACTCCCAAAAACCCCCCAACAGCCATTTCCTCTCCGTCGAAAACGCTAGGCGCTAGGGCTTCGGGGGTAAGGGGAGTGCGGTTGGGATTTTTCGAAGTGGCGGAGGGGTTTTAATGGTGGTTGCGTGGGGGTTTCGGAGAGGGAGACGATGGTTTAGTGAGAAGCCGGAGCGGCGACTCTAGTGGTGGGGGAGGGACGTCGGTCCGGCGACTAGGTGGCTGGGGTGGGCGGGTTGGCCGGAGTTCTTAGGGTGGTTCACGTGGTTTGGTGGTTTTTTTGGTTTTATTTTTTTATATTTTTTAACCAATTAGAGACACGTATCATTTTAACAACAACAAAAAAAAAAAAAAAAAAAAAAAAAAAAACCATTTAACTAGTTACGAGTATTTGGGATTGAAGAAAAAGAACAACCCCAAAGTTCGAATTATTACATAATAATCCAAAGTTGGGATTATTTTAGCGAAATGTGTCAAAGTTGGGATTATTTTAGCGAAATGTGTCAAAGTTGGGATTATTATTTCTAATTTTTCTAAATTTATAATACATTGATGTTTAAAATATAAGTTGATCAAAATGAAATTTCACATGGTATGCTATGCTTTCCTCAAGTACTAGGTACAAAAAAATAATCAAATTATGTAGATAGTGCAAAAGTCAAAACAAACCAAATAAACAAAGAAAAGATTGTACGGTACTAAATAATGCATTAAAAATAAAGAGCTACCATTTTCAATTAATTCATTAATTAAGTTGTTGTAGAAATTTATGCCCTCTTCATTTACGCCCGAACGAATGGTACCATCTGCATGTAAAAGAACAAATTAACAATTGTGTTTCGTGAAAATCATAATATTATTGGTTATAATTACATATTAGAAGATGAATTAGGGAATTATTTAAATTTGCATCAAGCTAAGGAACTCACTTGGCAATATCCTTGACCAAGAAATGGAGAATCTGTACGTATTCATGCCCATTTCTTTCAACAGCTTCACATCTTCCTGCATTTTTCACATGTCATTTTTTTTAAAATTTTTTTTTTATTATTATTAAATGTTGGATACTTTTTTATTTTTTTTGACAAGAAATGTTGGATACTTAGTTTATTGGTATCACTATCAAAATTTAAAGCCGCTAGATTGAAGTCATGTTTATCATGCAAATAAACCAACTTTAATTCCAAATGTTTTAGTTTTCTATAGAAAAACTGAAAGTTCAAGTTAATTGTAAGTTTGTAACACATATAACTAGAAGTGTCAATTCGGGTGTTTGGATCGGGTTTGGTGAGATTGGTCAGGTCGGATCGGGTTAATTTTTAAACTTGAACCATGTTAAATTATTGTGTCCACACATGTTGAAATCTGAATTAGATTTTTTTGGGTTGGTTTCAGATCAGGTCGGGTCGATTGTGGTTTTAACACCTCTACATGTAAGTAAGGTATAAAGGTAAAATTACTACTACCTTTATTTCATTGTAGTCACAAATTTTAATTTGGGTATTATTTGTGAAACATAAATCACCAGAGATTAGTGCTTGTACTTGATTTACTTGGATTTATTTACAAGCTTGTACCATGAATGCTTTTGAACATCCGAGAAACTAGTTGAAATCAACATTACATCGATTTCACCATACATATATTGTTATGGTTTTTTTACATTTTTTATGAACTAACTTTGACTATATTTTAGATTGGTTTCAATGTGAAATTTCCCTCTCTCGTAAAATATTCATCTCAGCTCAGTTCAGTTCAGTTCAGTAAATGTGAACAGGCCCTAAGTAATGTGAACAGGCCCTAAGTATACACATGTGAAGTTGTGGTAGAAAATTTTCCCGCTTAAAACACATGTGATGAAGCAATTTTTTTTATATTTCTAATTATTGATAAAAATTTTGGTAGGTACTCCCTCTATCCCATAATACACGACACAATCAACTTTTCACACATATCAATGCACTATTTTAACTTCATTTTTATATTATTAAATATTAATGAAAATTATTTAAAAATTATGTTATGAAACTTTATATTAATACCTATCTAACAACATATTTTATGATAATATGATAAAAAAAAAAAGTTTTTTCTTATGTTATTAGTAAAAAAATTATAGTCAAATCTAATACATCAATAGTGACAAAAGTCCAACGCCTCATGTATTTTGGGACGGAAGGAATATTTTCTAATACTCAAATTAATACTCCAAATTATATATATATATATATATATATATATATATATATATATATATGCATATGTAATTTTCATTTTTTCCCCTTTATAATTTGAAATTTTATTATGTTGATTAACATTCAATCTTAGGGTTTTTTTTTTCTGATTGACTGAAATGAGCTAAACTGAACTTATTGGAGCTGAAATAAACTGAACTGAAATGAACTGAACTAAAATTATTAGAGCTGAACTGAACTGAGTTGAACAAAATTGAATTTATTAGAGCTGAACTGAACTGAACTTATTGGAGCTGAACTGAACTGAACTGAACTGAACTGAATATTTTATGAGAGAAGAAAATTAAGAACTAAACTGAATTAAACTGAACTGAACCGAAAATAATCTGAACAAAAATAAATTTTGTTTGTCCAAACCGTACATCGCACAATACTAATCTAGTTATACTAACGTGTGCATGCAAAAAATAGAGAAGGTATTGTGTCAGTCCGGACCGACGAAACATTTTGTCAGTTCGAACTAACAAAATGCAGATTTTTGATATCCTAAATTGGCTGGATGATATCCTCTATTGGTTGGATGATATCCTCTATTAGCTGGAAGATATCCTTTACTAATTGGATGATATCATTTATTGGCTATATGATATCTTTTATTGGCTGGATGATATTTCTACTGGCTGGATGATATCCTCTATTGGTTGGATGATATCCTTTATTGGCAATATAATATCCTTTATTGGCTGGATGATATTTCTACTGGCTAGATGGTATCCTCTATTAGCTGGATGATATGCTCTATTGCTTGAATGATATTATTTATTGGCTATGATATCTTTTATTGGCTGGGTGATATTTCTACTAGCTGGATGATATCCTCTATTGGCTATATGATACTAAGGCTAGATGATATCATATAGAAAATAGAGGATATCATCCAGCCAATAAAGGTATCATAGACACAATCATAAATGATATCATATAATCTATAGAGGAAATCATCCAATAATAATATCATATATTTAATAGAGGATATTATCTAGCCAATGGAGGATATGTATAACTTGTTGGATGATATGTATAATTGGCTTGATAATATGTATAACAATGGCAAAACCTCCATTGCAGATATCGTACTAAGGTCATGGGTAGAGCTATCAATTCGGGTAAATGGGTCGGGTTTGGATCGGATCAACTCGGGTTGGGTCAATTCCGGTTAATGCCGTAACCTATGCGGGTCGGGTTCGGGTTGGGTCATGCTTGATTCGGATCACGTCGGGTCATACATTTATCGGGTTTAGGTTGGGTTAATAACAGGTCGGGTTACATTTGGGTCGGGTGAATAATAGGTTGGGTTTAATTCGGGTTTTTACGGGTTAAAATGGGTTAGGGTATTTCTCGGGTTCGGTTCAAGTCCATAATTTGCGGGTTAGAATCAGGTCGGATCATTCTCGGGTTTGAGTCGGGTTCGGTTCAAGTCAATAATTTTTGGGTTATAATCAGGTCGGGTCAATTTCCAGTCGAGTCATTCTCGGATTTAAGTCGGGTTCAGTTCAAGTCAATAATTTGCGGGTTATAATCAGGTAGGGTCATTTCCAAGTAGAGTCATTCTTGAGTTCAAGTTGGGTTATGTTCAAGTCAATAATTTTCGAGTTACAATCAAGTCGGGTCGTTTCATTCCAAGTCGGGTCATATTCGGGTTCAACTAACTATAAATAGATAATTATCATTTTTATCAAGCTAATTATTTACTTTGACTATAATATATATGGCAACATACAATCAAGGGAACTATAGTCTATAATTTAGAAAGATAATTATCTCCTTTGACCATCCAACAAATATATACAATACTCTTTAATTTGGGAATGATGCTCCTTTCTTTTTCTGGCCTGGACCAACTTGGTATTCCTAAACAAAATGCTTTGATAAACAATAATAAGATGGTCTAAATTGAATTTAAGGTGATTTGAAATCGGGTCAGGAACAATTTGGGTTGAATTTAGGTTGGATCAATAACAAGTTGTATTGATTTCGAATCGGGTTAGTAACAGATCGGGTTGAATCTTTGGGTCGGGTTAGTAATAGGTCGGGTAAAATTCGGTTTGGGTCAATAACAAGTCGGGTTGAATTTGGGTCGGGTCAATAAGTCGGGTTGATTTTGGGTGGGGTTTGTAACATGTCATGTTAAATTCGGGTTGTGTTGAATTCAAGACGGGTTAGTAACAATCTAAGTCGGGTTAAAACGGGTTTGGGTCAATTTTGGTTCAAGTCGGGTTCGGTTTAGGTCAATAATTTACGGGTTACATTCGGGTCGGGTCATCTCTAAGTCGATTCATGTTTAATTTGGATTCGGGTCTCACACACTCGGGTCAACACGGGTCTAGGATTGGTTGCAGGTTGGGTTAAGTCGGGTTTGGGTCACCATTATTTCGGGTTCAGATGGGTTGGTTAATAATTGAGTTCGGGTCAATATTTCGGGTCGGGTTAGCTTTAGACAGCTCTAGTCATGGGTATAACATATTTTGCTCATTTCTCAACCAAGATACATGTATTTGTTATCAAAATGCTCACAATTCAACATACAATCATATGGGACATACAATCATATGGGACAATCAATTCCTACAATTATACATCACATAAGAAAGCCCCAATTCAATTTTTTGGGCAGTTTTTCGAAAAATTGATAATTTCAAGCAATTAAACTCTCTCTCTCTTCTACAATGGATAACCTTGCTCTTTTCCTTCGTAGTAATCCCCACCAACTTGTCATTTGGTGGAAACTTGTTCATCAAAAGAAGATGACGATGATATGTTGCTAATATCTTTTCTGATAGAGGAAACATTGGGTGCGGCACCCAATACTTTGTGCTAAAAATATTACCTCAAGTATCAACGTTGAGCATGAAACACATATGTAGACAAGAAGCAGCATACTCATATTACAAGCTAAAATTAGCAAAAATTATTAAAATCATGATAATTTTAGAAATTGACAACAAAAAGTGAAAATTAAACACTTTTTTTTTTTCCTGTTTTTGGATTTTTGTAAAAAAAATAATAAAATAATAAACAATCTCAAACAAGCCCTTAACTTAGTATAATATTAATAAATACCAGTACTATTTTCTTGAAATTAAGAATAAATACATTGATAAAAAGAGCAGAGGGTTTCTGGTGCGGCTGGCCGCACCATGCGGCAGGTTGTCAAATCAGCAAATGACAAAGTAACCCCAAGACAAAAGTAACTCCTGACTGATCTAGTAACCCCTGACCAAGTAATCCCTGACTGACCTAGTAACCCCTGACCTAGTAACCGCTAGTAACCCCAAGTAACCCCTAACCGACCTGGTAACCCCCGACCTAGTAACCCCAAGTAACCCCTAACCGACCTAGTAACCCCCGACCTAGTAACCCCAAGTAACCCCCGACCTAGTAACCCCTAACTGACCTAGTAACCCCCGACCTATTAACGCTAAGTAACTCCTGGCCGTCGACCTAGTAACCCGAAGTAACCCCTAACCGACCTAGTAACCCCAAGTAACCCCTGAGCGCCGACCTAGTAACCCCTAACCGGACCACCTAATAACCCCTAAACGGCTCTAGTAACCCCTTACCCACCACCAACAAAAAACTACCACCAATAACCACCACCAACGAACCACTACCAACCTAAACGCCTTGCCACTAGCCCCTAACCCACAAACAAACCCCGATCCAACCAAACCATTAAAAAAAAAATCAAATCAAACAAATACCTTAAAATGTTAACAATGGTTTCGAATATCACTTCAAATATGGCTAAAAAGGCCAAATTCGACCATGAAAATTCTATATCTAGAGTTTTCATGGCTGAATTTGGCCTTAAAAACTTTGAACTTGTTTTTCGACGACGGAGTCACCAAACCACCTCTACCCTCCCAGTGAAACCACTACTTCTGACGAATGAACCACCGACGAACGAACCATGAAGACGATTATTGATGACGATTGCGAAATTTGTGTTACGTTATCTGAGAAAATGAGATGAACCTTATGGCTTGAAGAAGAAGAAAAGAGGAGAGAGAAAGAGAATAGAGAGGAGAGAGAAAGAATTTTTAAAAAATAAAAAAAAAATTGTGATATTTGTAAAATAAGTGTAATTCAATAAAAATTATCTATGATTAGTATAAATGCTCAGTAAAAAATTTCTAATTAGTGTAATTAAACACAATTTTGTTTCGTGATTAAAATATTGTAGATAATTTTTCATCATAAAAAAATTATTGTAGATAATTTGATTCTGCAGTATAATTTTCAATTTAAAGCTATATACTCCCTCCGTCCCCGATTGATAGTCACTTTTGAAGAAAAATCACGAGAATTAAGGAGAACTAAAGAAAGTACATTGAAAAAGTAAATTTACATTGGGTATGCAAAAAAGTAGAGAGAGAAAGTAATTAAAAAGTACATGGGAAATAAAATTTACATTGAAAAGTTAAATTTTCACAAATATTTTTGCAAATGTTAGAGAATTTTGGTAAAAAAAATAATAATATTAATGGTACTTGAAAAAAGCAAATGTGACTAACATTTTGGATGCCCAAAAATGGCATAAGTGACTATCAATCAAGGACGGAGGGAGTATATGTATGTTAATTTTTGACATGGTACTCCATTTTTTAACGTGTTTGTTTTATACTTCATACTAGCTTAGGTCCCGTGCCATGCACGGTAAGTCTAATTTTTAATTAAAATTGTAATTAAATGTAACAAATACAATTTGATAAAACATACACATTAAATATATAGAAATTATATTATTGTAATCTATATTACAAGGCAAAGCAAAAGATTAATTAAAGAAAGTAAACAACCCCTAAGTTCGGATTATTCTAGAATAATCCGAAGTTGGGATTATTTGAAGAAAATACACCAAAGTTGGAATTATTATTTACAATTTTTCCTTAGTTTAAAAGAATTACAGGGTGATCAGTGTTATAAATGTTACACCGCACACAAAACACGTTTGAATATTTAAGTCATGTTAGTTTTAAAGTAATTTCACTAATATCAATTAAATGAATCAATTTTATTACGAAGTATATTACTTTTTTTGGCAAATAATAATTCGGTTAAAGTAAGTTCGTTTATATCAATTATATGAATCTATCATAAAAAGTTGGACTAAGATTTTAGGTAAATGTGTATGGAACAATTAAAAACATCAAATAAAAAGCAAAATAATTATTACAAAGATGATATCAAAGAGTTGAAAGAATATTATTATAATTGTATTATATAAATATTCTAAAAAAAAAGTTTACTAAAAAGGAAGGAAATTTAGAGGGAAAAAATAGCATCAGAATGTGACACTTGTCACCTCCGGTGTTTGTTTTAGTATTAAAGTTAGGAAAAATTGATTCTAATAATCCCACCTTTAAGCGGTTCGCTATGAATAATCCTACCTTTTAATTATTATTTAATAATCCCACCTTTATAGGGCATTCTCTTTAATTGGTCCTTTATGACCAGTAACCTGTACATTAGGTAAATTGTTTTTAAAAAATAAATAAAAGTAACACATGTCAATTAGTGATTGGTCAACAATAAAAAAATAATTTTTTTTAAAAAAAATAAAAAGAACAGGAACCCCAGGAATCCCAACCCCCACTTCGCGACACCTTCCGACAACCGTCTCCTCCTGGCCTCCCCTACCATCGCAATCGAAAACTACCCTCAGCCCTCTCCACCCCCACCTAGCGAAAACCGCCTCCCCTTCCCCTGAAACCACCTCGATCTCCGCCCCTTTTTCCCTAAAAACTACCCCGATTAATCGAGTTTGAAAATTAGGGGAACCGTGATTGAACGGATGCCCACTTGCCCAGCCACGTGACTGCCACTGCAGCAGCCAGGCGCGCATCCCAGCTACCACAACATCCTGCCGCGCGCGGCGGCCAGGATGAAGCCCAACCACAACAGGTTAACAGCTGGCCGACACATCCAGGCCGAAAACCCAGCCACACCTGCCAGCAAGACAACGACCAGAATCGTGGGTTACAGCCACAACACCTCCCCAAATAGCCACCAAAAAACCCAGTCGCGCATCCAAGCGAAGTGTCTAAACACGCCAGCCTATAGAGCCGAAGCTAAAACGTGCAACCGTTGCTGCTGCCGCTGCCTTCCCCTAGTTCCACCTTCCCTGATGCCCTCCTCCCCACCTGATGATCAACCACCTTGTCCCACCGAAAGGTGGTTCCGCCACCCAACCCGCCAGTCGTGGGTAAAAATTGGAATGGCTGAAGTTTTTTCTCTTGTTTTTAATTTTTTTTAGTTTTTCTTTTTTTTTTTAATTAATTTTAATTTTTCAACCAATAACAAAGTGACACGTAGCATCTTAAGTTTTTTAACATATTAAAACAAGTTACCAACAGGTTAGGGACCAATAAAAGAGAATCCCCTATAAAGTTGAGATTATTAAATAATAATAATAAAAGTGGGATTATTTATAGTGAACCGGTCAAAGATGGGATTATTAGAATCAATTTTTCCTTAAAGTTAGTGATTGATTATATTATCAAAAAATTGTTTCTTTAACATATTACTAAAGATAGTCCATATCCTTTTATGACTTATATATAAAATATATTAGTTAAACCATGGATTATCTAGACTGGCAATGCAACTAGTACTGTTATATTACTCACATTATGAGTGTTACAAGCCGAGCCAAGACCAAACCTATGAGCGAAGCTTGTCAAGAGATTTTAATTACTTAAGGCTCGGCTTGAGATCGAGACAACATAAGGCTTGGCTTGAGCTCGAGACTCCTTAAGGCTCAACTTGAGCTCAAGACTCCTAAAGGCCACTAGGCTCGGTTGGGGTTTGACTCAAAGCTTGTCAGGCCCAACAAATAAAGTAAATTTAATTTATTTATAATAACACAACTACACTTCAATATTTATTCCATTTAATCAGAGCCCATATGGTGTCCATAGTCATTGTATCTAAGACAATCAAAGTTTTATTTTTTAACTAGTTCTTTGCCCAAGCTTGTTTACAAGAAAAAAAATTATATTTATATAATTATATAAGCTTGTATTTATTATAGATTTTGTATACATTTGATATTTTATTGATTAAAGTTGTTATTGTTCTATTATGTTTGATTTATATTTTTTTTTATTAAATATCTTATTATTGTTTAAGGGAAAAAAAAAAATTTTGGTAGGAAAATATTTAATATAATTGCGACACGTGTACTTCTAGAAAAATCTTGGTGATTACTGTTGTATATAGTATAGATAGATAGATTCTCATATTCAAGCAATTGCTCCTATCTTTCAATGTGGGACTTTTTTTTTTCCTTTTCTTTTTGTTAGTTTACATAAACACACACAAAAAAATAATAAAATAAAATTCAACAACGAAAACTCCAACACTAGAGTTTTGAAGATTAATTTTAGTCCCTAAGCATTGAAATGAAGAAAAGTTTGGCTAGTAATTAATTTATTACAAAAAAATATCATACAAAACGCTTAAGCTTGTTTACGAGCTTTTTGATACAAATTAAGGATAGCTCAGGCTTGGCTTGTTAAAATCTTGAGTTGAAACCTAGCTCAAGTCCAACTGACTCTAGCCGAGTTCTAAGCAGTTCTCGAGAAGGCTCTGCTCTTTAATACCCTTAACTTACATACTCATCCTATTTCAAAATGTATGACTCAATGACTTTTACATGCATGTACAATATATGTCGTTGTATGGCCTTGTTTGGTTCATCTTAATTTTGCTTATCTGGTCTGGTCTGGTCTGAATGTCAGATCTGACCTAACTTTGACATTAACTATATACGATAATCTATACGGAAAATATATATCAAGTGAGGTCTTGTTAGATTCTTAATAATGTGTATTTTATTAATATGTGATTTTCATAATTTTTTTCATTACGAAATTAAAGACATTTAGCAATAAAAAACTGTATATAAAACGATGATATGATCTGAACTTATTTTTTTCTGATTTGATCTTATCTGAACTTATTTTTTATGATCTGATCTGAACTTATATTTTCTAAAATAAGTAAGAATAAGGTGAACTAAACAAGGCCTAACTACAACCTTTCCTGTCAAAGAAAAAAAAAATACAACCCTTACCTTGTAAAGGCTATAGGAATCAACAGCTTTCCTCCCTTTGTTGGCTTCGATCATTGAGTCCCAAGTACCTTTTCCTCTTCCACCTTCATTCCCTTGTCCTTCAATCTACGAAATTTAGCATACATATCAAATTCAAGTCCAAAAACTATATCAATTCATAAAACTTTCAGAAATAACGACATTAATTGAAAGTACTACGTACATGTAATAGATGAATACTTTAATTTATTATACTACGCATCTACTTTTTTTAATTAGTACTTCATTTTGTTTTTAAATACTTACTATATTTTTCCATGCACGGATTTATAGGAGAAATAAGAGAAAGTTATAAAATATGGAGATAGTGGGGTAGGTGGAAGAACGAAAAATTGTAAAACTCAAAAGTAGTCGAGAGAATTAGAGGAGAAATAATATGAAATTAATAAAATATGATTTATAATAGGTCTAATAGAAGAGAGAAATGAATTAAATCTAAATAAAAAAAAAATGGAGCAAGTATTTAAAAACTGTCGAAAATAAAAAGTGGAGCAACTATTTAAAAACGAAGAGACTACATGTACAAAAGATAGACTAACCACAGTTGCATTAGACTTATAACTATAAGAAGATCGTTGCATTAGCTCAATTTCAATCTTTACATTTGATAAAAAAAAAAAAAGGTAGTAGTTCTGTAGATATGTAAATGAAAAGGCTAGCTCTTGGCTTCAAACACAAGCCTATTATTTAGCATCCTATTATAAATAGTACTAAGTTATAAGATATTTATAAATTATAATTTATTTTTGATATATGAAATATTAGAAATATATCGATAATAAAACACTATACAACATTTTTGTATTAAAAAAGCTATCCGAAATTTGCTTATTTAGCATTCTATGTGTCGCAATAATACTTATTTGTCGCATATGTGGCTCGACACTTGGCGAAAAACTGATGT
This sequence comes from Chenopodium album, assembly GCF_948465745.1. NCBI lineage: Eukaryota > Viridiplantae > Streptophyta > Magnoliopsida > Caryophyllales > Amaranthaceae > Chenopodium > Chenopodium album. Next base: position 67,076,092 of record NC_137835.1, read on the forward strand.
CAAGTGCCGATATCTCGTGTTCTGATTGCGAGACCGTCATTATATATTAGTGAGTGCTCCCTCTGTCTCTATTTTTTTTTCTCCATTTGACCGTACACGGTCTCCAAAATACATCTTAAAACATCTATATTTTTATTTTCACAAACGTAAAAATTATAAAAACTTGATATTACTACCTCTGTTTCTTATCATGTGCAATAAAGAAATATTTTATGTCTCACAAATAATACCCCTTTGTTGCACATAATAAAAAACGAGGGTAGTAATAAAATATACAATGAGACAAATCTAACAAGACTATAAACCGTAATTTACGGTTAAATTTTTTAAAGGTTGACCCAAAATATGGCTATGAGGCAAAAATAAAGGGACGGACTATATATGATTAGATGAAATATCTTTAGAAAACTTGAACTTAAAGAAAGCAATAAAAAAAATAAAAAATAAAAAATAAAAAATAAATAAAAAAACCTGCAGGGCAGAAGTGGAGGCACCAAAGAGAAAATCACGAGGAAAATCATCTCTTTCCACATCATAGAAAGGTAGTTGTGTAGGAGGAGGAATATTTTCCACAACTAAATTGTGCTTTTGGTGATGCTCATTAACACACCCAACTTTTCCTTCTTTGTTGCATTTCACAGCAAGAGAAGAATTATTGGAGGATTTTCTAAGCAGTAAATTTTTACCACTTTTGTTTGATTTTGAAAAAGGCAGCTTATTATTTGGGTCATTTAGGTTAAACTTAGTGGTAATGGATGGTGTAATAATGTGAAGTAATGTGTTTGAACTAAAGATAGACATGGTTTTGAATTTTGGTTCCGAATAATCAAAGCTACAAACTTCAATATAATATAACCAAGAGTAATGTGGAGTATTGTATGTTTAAATTTGTCATGTGCCCCTTCTCTCCGATTTTAAAAACATGTTAATAATGAAAGGTCAGATTCAGATGAGTCATTAATCACCTACTCTGTAATGAAAATTAAATTGATTGTTTTAAAAATGTAATAATTAACGAATTAATATATTTTGCTCTGATCCGCACTTCACTACCTACTCGTCATTTCTATCTTGCTTTAATAATCCTAACAAACAAATCTTCATTTTTAATTTTCAATTTCATATTCATTATTATGCAGGATTTTAGTGATGATTGTTTAGTTCACATGGGCAGGTAAGATTCGTTATTGAAATCAAATGACCTGTCACCTGTGGCTTGCTTCAAGAAAGTCGTATCTAGAAATTGATTGGGATAATTAAAGTCTATACCAATTCAAAGGACTGATGACGGAGAAGGAGCAATTGATCAAAGGAGAATAATGCTGATCAATGTCTCAAAGGTTACATTAATAGTGTAGTTGGGTCAGGCTCGTAAAGAGCTTTCCAATGATATATTATAAGCCTAATTCCGATGAATAATGAAGAAGTTATGGTCCAAATACTATTTTGGGTCTGAAATAGTTTTATGGCTCAATGATCTAGTGGAAGTCCCATTAATTATTATTCCTAAAATTATTAGGATTGATTATAGTATTCTACAATAGTTTAGAATGTTATTTTGAGTTCTAATAGCATTACTGCATTAGAATTGCTAATTAATCTTTTAGAAAAATAATGAATTTGGTTTGAAATAAAACAAGTGTTTTATTATGATAAAATCTAATTTAAAATTGAATAAAACGGAGTTTTAATTGCTTAATTATATTAAGAAGAGGATTTTGAATAAAAGCGCGTTTTATTTTTTAATTGTCGTAAAACGACAAGCCTGTCGCCAAACGACAGAGGCGGCAGGCTTGTCGCCATTCGTGATTCCTGTCGCATGGCGACAGACCTTGTCGCTCGTGACAGGAATCAGTTTCATTCTGAATCAAATTCTAATTTGTTTTTATCGTTTCTGGACTATTTTCTTATAAATAAGGGTGGTCGTATTTCCCCGTTGTCGATCATCAAAAATTATCTTTTCTCTCTTCTCTAAAGCTAGAAGCTTATTCCCTCTCTATTCTTTTTTCTAAACCTCCCTTAATACAAAATTCCACATTCACAAGTTCTAGACACACCTAACCAAGTTCGAAGTTGTCTTTGCCCTAGACGTGAAAGGTTGATAATTTCTGAGGGTTTTGTCCCAAATCCCTATTTCAATTATTTAATTAATTGTTTGATTTAATATTTTCCTTGAAGTTACTAACGCGTGTATTTTGTTATTAGAAAGAGATACGAAATATCCAAGTAAGTAATTTTACTACTTTGTTATTCTTTTGATATAGAAATCATGCTTTAATTATTATAATTCCTAGTATCATGTTATGATGCTTTTATTGCTTTCTAGTATCATGTTTAGGGTGCTTCTTATTATTTATTTCTTTCTTATATCATGTTAGTATCATGTAAGGATTAAAGCTTAGATCTTTAATGTTTAGTGACATGCTAGGATTTGTTACTAATCTTGTTAGTATCACGCCTAGGATCTTTAACATGATTATTATTATTATGATTATTTTGATTATGATTATTATGATTATGATTATTATTATTATTATTATTATTGTTATTGCTTCATCACACCTTTTATGCATGTTTAAAGGAAATTTGTACTTGTAATCACACTTAATAAGATAATTAATAATCTTGTTTAGGCTAATATGATTATAATTCAAGTGATCGCCAATAATTGGTTTGTTTGTGCATTAATATTCAACTACCATAGATTAAACAAGCTTAGGGCTAATATATTTGTTCCAGGTGTGGATCCAAGGGTTCTACTGGTGTGAGTTGGGTCCTGCTCACAACCTGAGCAAGGCAACACACGTAAACTGCCCTCGGGGGTGGCTCGAGGAACCCCCCCTCCGATGCCTAAGTTAGAGTGTGTTTAAGGAGAGAAAGTGTACTTAGAGAGATATGTAAAGTGTAATAACTTGTGTGTCTAACCTCATTTCTGTTGTACTTTGTCCTCTATTTATAGACGTACGATATCCCTTGTGGAGAGTCTTGCCTGGTCAGCCCTGCGGGCTGACTCTATTGGGCTGGTGAGCCTCTCATTATAGTTCTTTCGACGATGAGTGCGCACCCCGAGAGCTGGGTGATAGTTCAGAGGGAACTACCTTATACAACTAGCCCCTCAAGAGTTAGTATGAGGTCACTCATACCGACTCCTATTTGCGCGGTGAGGCCTTCCTAGCTGAGCCCAGCTGGAAGGAATAGCTCAGCGGGAGCTATCCCCTACAATATTGATTGTATGTTAGTTAGAAAGCGCACATGAATATGAGAAGAATAAAGTAGAGGCCTATTTTTAGGGCAGGTTCAATCTCTTTTAGGTTGGATTTGTACCTTCATCCCCGCATATCTAGTCATGGTTCCAGACCACTATGGAGTTAGAGATCCCATAGATCGTGAAGGGGTGTAACTTTTACCATGTGAACGGTTTACAAGTTCCTAAAATTTGTGGGCGACTCTTTTACTCTAGCTTCCTTCCCTTTGGACGCCACCATGCTTAAGTGTATGATCACATTGGGGCTCAAGTGTGGGATGCTTGAAATATTCCCTACAAAACGCGACAACACTTTCAGACAGCTAAACAAAGTGTCTGAATTGTTTTCATATATCTAGGTTCTTCTACACGAATTCATGCCCTATTACGATACGACTTGTTTATAATACGTACGACACCGTATTTTTAGTTAACTATAAGAGTAAGTATTTAGATATGGTTAATATGATAGTGTGTGATATAATGAGAGAACAAAACTATTAAATAGAATGAACAAGCTAGAGAAGAGATATGGCATACTGGCATTGTTGGTCTTGGTCGAGCCTTTAAATATGCGTTGAGTCTATTTAATAGTATAGGGGAGTTTAACATTTTGAGTAATCCGAGTGAGGTCAATGCGCCTAAAGTCATGAATAAATTGACATAAATATATTTCACAAAAAATTATTACATATCGAGAATCCACTTTCTCTTTATCTCCTCGACATTCGGTATTGTGGAAATCACAACAAGGAGGGCGGTCCCTATATCCGGTTTGGGACAGACGGTGAATGCTAAGACTTATTGTTGTGTGTTATGTTACCTATTGGGTGTTCCTTTGTTCTCTATTTCAGCGCCATGACATCATGTTTTGCTTGCTTTAGGGTTTTTGTGGAGGATATCTTAGGTGGTCACACAATTTCATGTGCTGGTATCACAAGTAGAATAAAGTAAATGGGCAGCCCTAAATGGCAAGCGGTTATTGAATTCTGCTTCCAAAAACACCTTTAAAAAAACCCGAAACAAGCAAATGGTAAGCGGTTTTGAACAAACCGCTTGCAAAATTGTAAATGGCAAGCGATTTGAACCTTGAACCGCTCGCCATTTGTTAAAAAACCCTTAAAAATTGAAAATCCATCTATTTCTCACGCTCTTTCTCCTCCCCTTTCCCCTCATTTTACACGCTTTCTCTCCTCCCATGCATTCTCAGTTTCTCATGCCTCACTTCCCTCTCCTCTCTCCCCTCCATTCACGTCCTCTTTCCTTTCTCTATCTCCTTCTCTTTCTTCTCTCATCTCATTCTCTTTCATCTCTCATCTCCATTCTCACGACCTTACGACCCCACAACAACAACCGACGGGTTGTTTTATTTCTGTTTTTCCTATTTAATTTCATCTGGGGTTGGAGCTAATTCTGTTCTTCCCTATTTAAATCATCTGGGGTTAGTTTACTTTCTATTTTTCCCCATTAAAATCAAATGGGGTTTGCTAAATTATTGTGTTTCCCCATAAAAATCATCTGGAGTTAGTTTAATTTTTGTTTATCCCCTTTAATTTCATCTAGGGTTTTATTAATTCTTATTAAAATCATCTGGGGTTATCCCCATTTCGCTGCCGTAGCTGTTAGCTTCTAGGGTTGAAGAAGAAGATGTCGTTGGTGAGATTTGCAGCACTACAAGAAAAACAATTTTGGGCAACAAATTAATAATTTATGGGCGACAAAATTAATAATCGTCACCCAAACATTTAATTATGGACCACGAGGTAATTTTTGTCGCCCAATGTACAATAACAGGCGACGACCAAGATTTGCGTTGCCCTTATTCATAATTGGGCCACGAAATTATTGATAGTTGCCCATTAATATGACTGGGGCGACAAAATAACTTAACCCATTGCCCAAACCAATTAAATTGGGCTGAAATGATGTTTAATGTCGTTGCCCATCAATTAAAATTAGGCAGAAATAAAACCCGCTTAATAAAAATCCCAAATATGCTAAAACTTCAAACATTATACATCAGTTTCTCTAGTTCACTTCTTCCGTTTCCTCTGTCCCCTCACTACTTGAAAATGGCCAGTTTCCGACTGAATTATGCCGATGGACCATTTTTTCTGTCGCAAAACCTACCATCAACGACGGAACTACGTTTGTTGTTAATTTCCTTCGAAAAATCGGTATTCCGACGGATTAATTTCCTTCGAAAAATCGGTATTCCGACGAAAATTTCCTCGCAAATTTTCCGTCGGAATTAATTTCTCCTTTTATTTACGACGGAATATTCCGTCGAAAATTTAATTTTCCGACCGAAATTAATTCCGTCCGAAAATTTGGAAAACAAAGTCAGCTTTTTCAATTTTGAAACCATTTGTTACGAAAGGGAAAAAAGGGGGAAGAGAGAGAAAGAAAGAAAGGGAGAAAGCAACTCATAGATCTGCCGTCGTCGAAGAGAAGCGTTACCCTAGGCCGCAGCCGGAGATCCGCCACTGGAGGTAAACGTCGCCCAGCCCTACCGTTGGTCGGCCGCCGGTAAGTGTAGGTTTGGTTTTGTTTTTTTTTTTTTAAAAATTAAAAAAACGCCTCCATTCACCACCTTATGCTTTGAACAGCCACCACTGCGCCGGTTAGAGGTCCCGCGTCGCCCAACAACGCAGTTCTCCGCCGCCGGTAAGTGTTGTTTTGTGTTTTTTTTTTTTTTAATTTTTTTTAATTTTAATTTAAAAATGCCACCTTTGGTTTGAACAACCACCACCGCCGCCGGTCTCCAGTCGGCCCCTTTACAATCAGCCACCACCGTCGGTTTGTTTGTTTGTTTTTTTTTTTTTTTTTAAATTTCTGGTTATTTATTTTTTTTTATAATTTCTGGTTATTTTTTTTAAACCCTAACCACCACCACTCTTTTTGGACAGGTTCCTCCAATCTTGTCCTCGCTCCGACCAGAACCACCACCATCTTCACCACCCGCCGTTCTGCAGCCGGTAATTGTACCTTTATTATATATACATATACATATATATATATATAGATATACATTTACATATACATATACATATACATATACATATATATATATAGATATACAGATATATATATATATATATATATATATATATATATATATATATATATATATATATATATATATATATATATATATATATATATATATATATATATATATATATATATATATATATATATATATATATATATATATATATATATATATATTCCAATAAAGATTGACATTTTAATTTTTACTATTTGTAGGATTTGAACATTTACTTGCTTTGAATCTCAATAAAAAGTGCAGATCTTGAGGTTAGTGACATTATAATTTTTAAAATTCTTAGTTTAGTTTATTCAAGTTTTTATTTTAAGTTACTTTAGTTTGGTTTATTTTATTATAATAATGATTGATATGTTAGTTTAATTTGGTTTATTATAATAATGTAAGACATGACATGTGAATTTGCTTTTGATTTAGTATAATAATGTATGACATGATATGTTAGTTTAGGTTGATATTTTATTATAATAATGTACAGGATTATATGTTAGTTTATATTGGTTTAGTTTAGTATAATGATGTATGTTAGCTTAGTTTAATTTATGATAATTTTATAATGTATGTTAGTTTTGTTTAATTTAATATAATGTTCATTAGTTTTGTTTATTTAATATAATGATTAATAATTTTTTGTATCAATTTAATTATGAATATTAATTGTTTATATATGATTATTTATATTAATTTAATGATGATTATGATATATTTGGTTTACTTATAATTATTATTATAATTTAATTAATTGTGTTCTTTACTTTATAATGGTTGTGTTATTTGCTTGGCATATTTTAAAATGAGCGTGTTATAATGATGGATGTGTTATAATGAATGTGTTATAACAATGGATGTGTTTTTGGCTTTATATATTTTTGAATGAATCATTTGCATAATCATTTGCCTAGATACCCGTTCAAGTCATACTCATTAGGAGTATGTCTTGAATAGTCCCCGGTTGGGACTGTCCTTAGACGTTTATTCTCACTTAGGTGGTGAATGTATGCCTTGTTATTGATTCTAGGGATTATCCAGGTACTTAGATGAAAAGGAACTCGAGTGTGCTCATTTGTTCGTTTTACGAAACTGCGGCATTCTTGGTGAATACGAAAGGTATACGTGGTCAGGATTGAAATTTATCCATAGTTTTGAAGAATTAATTTGGTTGAATTACTAATTTATCTCGTGTCATTGACCTAATAGGAAGTTTGAGGACTACGTTCTTAGTACCCGGCCTTTTTTGCGTAGAGAAGAAGTCATGGAGAAATGTGACGTCGAATTCTCTGATTGGTTTCACCATAAGATGATAGAATTGTTCTATATGTTCTTTAAATATGACTTTTAGATATTGCAATTCTCTTTAATTAATTCTTCTATTGTGACGTAAATAGGTGGTTGAAGAGAAACTAAATTCGGATGTCCTCCAAGCATTGTGCATACGTCCTTTCAAGCGTGTTCAAACTTGGAGGCGGATTTTTGTTGGTGGATTTAATTTTCATACACATTCCTATGGTAAACACAAGTCTACGATGAATTATGGTGTTTGTGTGTCTAGTGAGGACGGTGGAGAGTACTTTGGCATTCTAGACGATGTAATTGAACTTGTCTACACTGGTCCAAAAAAAGAGTATAAGACTATACTGTTTAAGTGTAGTTGGATGGATTGTGGTAGGGGTATGAACATACATGAACAATACAAGCTTGTCGAAGCGAATCATACTAAGAAATACACTAAGTATGATCCCTTCGTATTATCTTATCAAGTGACCCAAGTGTACTACACATCCTACCCTAGCCTAAGACGGGATCGAGTTCAATGGTGGTCTGTGTTTAAAACACAATCAAGGTCACTGGTTGATGCTCCAGTAGACCTTGAGTTTTTGCAGGCACCGTCCCCAGAAGTACATGCAACGCTTTGTCCACCGAATGACATTCTTGACTACGACCCAGTTGAGGATGACGACGAAGATGATGATGGCGGCTTAATAATCTCAAGCGAATCAGATGATGAGTCCAGCGTCGACTCTAGTGACAGTAGTGATAGTAGCGATGAAAGCCACGAGTAGGAGAATGTGTTTGTTATTGTAAAATAAATAGGATGCATTTGCTTGTACTTTGAATGTAATTGTCGGTTTAATTTGATTGTTATTGTAAAACCAATTAAAGAGTTGGTCGTTCTATTTTATTTCTTTTACATCTCATTGTACTTCTAATTTTTGTAAATTTAATAATATCATAGCATGTTACTAACATTTTTTTCAGGTTGCAATGGTGGGAGGGAAAAAAGGAGAAACGTCGAAGAGAAGAAAGGGAAAGGAGAAAAGACAAGTTTTGATATATGTTGATGACGAGGAAATGGAGGACGCGGAGGACGCAGAAGATTTGGGTGACGATGAGGATCCTCAAACACAGATGCAGATTGAGCATCATGAGCAACAGCTTCAGGCGCAACAGCTTCAGGGGCAACAAGCCTCACAATCTTCTCAGAGGGTGGTAATAGACCCTGCCACGTGCTGGTATGTATTTAGTTGTTATTTCAATCCCTTTGTATCCATATTTTATATCATGACCTATGGATTACTCTAACATGAACTGCTTATTTTCTTTTTGATCTTGATGTACGTTAAAATAGGTTTGATGATAAACCCGTGGTAAAGGCCATCTCCGGTACCCTAACAGGCTACTATCGAAAGCCTTGGAGGAATTACGGAGAGGTTGATGCTAAAACAAAGGAGTATTGGTGGAACTTGTTTTGCGTATGACATTTTATACTTATAACTATGTATTACTAAATGCGAAGTTTGAGATTTGGTTGATAACTTTAAATGTTTGTCAATTGCAGAAGCAATGCACATGGGCACCCGAGTTGGACGACCATGTGAAGAGAACCTTCAAATCCATGTTTGCATATCGGCTGAAGGACATGTTTCACACAATCACACACAAGATGAAAGGTGAGAAGCCGGGCTGGCTTATCGAGGATGTCCACCGGAAGATGATGCACATTGTTGCCAATGATGATACGTACAAGAAATGGTCCGAACAAAACAAGAAGAACATAAGAGGCGGATTGATGGACAATGTGGTGGAACCAACCCACTACCAGGCTTCAATTTCATCTGTACAACATGCAAAAAGGATGGTTAGTTTCTTTTTAAGGCAAGTAAATAGGTAACAATTGTGGTTTACATTGAAATGACAAGTTTAATTTGTTTTGGTGCATGTACATTCAAAGGCGGCGAAAAACAAAGGGCAGTTACCTACTGCACATGAGCTTTTCATGAAGACACACTTCAAGGAGGTCCCTGGGAAAGGAATGGTGCCTGCAAATGCCAAATCCAAAAACATAGCGGTAACAACTTTAATATAATTTTGTATCTAATCTTATTATGTTGGCTTAAACTTAGAACTTAGAACGTAGCTTCTTTTATGTCAATTGAAGTCAAATTTACTTGTAAATATGTAATTATAAGTTGATTTGAAAAAGAATAACATCATAAGTTGAGAAACCAACAAAATTAGCATGTAAGAAGCCATTTTGGCTTGAAATGGCTTCATTTAGAGGATATAGACCCATAAACATAGAAATATGATTCTTTTATGTGATTTCAAGTCATAATCTGTTATAACTATGTAAATATGATATGGTTTGATAAAGAATGAGTTCAAAAGTTAAGAAATAAAGAAAATAGGCATGTAAGAAGCCATATTGGCTTGAAATGGGTTCATTTTGAGGATGTAGACCCATAAACTTAGAAATATGCTTCTTTTATGTGATTTCAAGTCATAATATTTTATAACTATGTAAATATGAGATGGTTTGAGAAAGAATGAGTTCAAAAGTTAAGAAATAAAGAAGATAGGCATGTAAGAAGCCATTATGGCTTGAAATAGCTTCATTTTGAGGATTGTAGACACCCATTTGTGTCTCCCCAAAACCAAACCCAGTAATGATTACCTTTCACGTCGAATCATAATCGAATGAAGCGAAAGTGTGGAAAGTTTAGTGTTGCGGAAAGTTTTAATTTCTCTTATTTTCTCTCTGTTTTTGAAAACTTATTTTAAGAAAACAATCAATCCAGTTTGGTTGGTCCATGATATGGGTCCAATAGTAGTGTAGTTGGATGGGGCTTGACAAGAGCTTTCCAACGATATATTATAAGCCCAATTCCGATGAATATTGAGGAAGTTATGGCCAATTTACTAAACTGGGCCCGGTTTGAGCCTTATGTACGGCCCTATGATCTAGAGGAGGGCCTAATATGATTTATCATTCCTAATGTAATTAGGAATGGTTTTAGTCTTCTAGATTCTTCTACAAGGTTCTTTTCATTCCTAATTCAATTAGCATTGATAAATTGACTTTTGTTGACTTTTCAGAGTTTTAATTAAAATCAAAAAGCATTTTCGAGGAAAAGATACGATTTTATCCTCCAGTACGGCAAACTTATCTGATTTTCGAAAACGCGTCAAAAACAGGCCTGGCGCCTGACTCCAAGCATTGGCGCCTGGCGCCAGCTCTGTTTTGCGTGCGCCAATCTCGTTTTGTGTGCGCCAATCTCGTTTTGCGTGCGCCAAGTGCTCTGTTTTGATATTTTATCTTTTTGGCTGATTTCTCTATAAATAACGTATTAAAAACTCCGTTTTCATTCACCAATTCTCATCGACAATCAGTTTTTAATTCTCATTCTTTTCTAATTCATTCATTCATCAATCAATTCATTCACCTCTCTCTCTCTCTCTCTTTTCTAAACTTGCTTTTTTAATACAAAATTCCGCATTCATTAGACCTAGAAACACCTAGCCATATTCGAAGTTTCATTCGCCCTAGACGTGAAAGGTTTAATTTATGAGGGTTTGGTCCCAAATCTCTATTTCAATTATTTAATTTAATTGTTTGATTTATTATTTTCCTTGAAGTTACTAACGTGTGTATTTTGTTATTAGAAAGAGGTACGAGGCATCAAAGTAAGTGCTTTTAATCGATTTATTGATGTTATGATGTAGAAATTATGTTTACATTGTTATTATGATATTCCTAGTATCATGTTTAGGGAAAAGGTTATAATATCAAATATGCTTATTATGATTCCTGCGATGCTTCCGATTTTCTTCCTAATATTTATGATTGTTAGTATCATGTTAGGGTTAAAGATTTGATTTTTATTGCTTAGTGACATGCTAGGGTTTGTTATTAATCTTGTTAGTATCATGCCTAGGATCTTGCTATTTTTATAATGCTTTAACATGATTATGATTATAATCGTTATAATAATAATAATAATTATTATTATTTTGATGATGATTATTTTAATTATTATGATTATGATTATGATTATTATAATTATTATTGTTATGATTATTTATTTATTATGTTGCTTGATACATTTTTTATTGTTATTGCTTGATCACGCCTTTTATTGCTTGTTTAAAGGGAATTTGTACTTGTAATCACGCTTAATAAGATATTTAATAATCTCATTTAGGGTTAATTTGATTATAATTCAAGTGATCGCCAATAATAGTTTTATTTGTGCATTAATGTTCAACCAACATAGATAAACAGGTTTAGGGTTAATCCTATTGATTGCATGTTAATTAGAAAGCGCACATGAATACGATCAGAATAAAGTAGAGGCCTATTATTAGGGCAGGTTCAATCTCTTTTAGGTTTTTAGACCTTATGGAGTTGACGATCTCTTGGATCGTTAAGGGGTGTAACCTTCATCCTATGAACGGCTTACAAGTTCCTAAAACTTATTGGCGACTCTTTTGCTCAATCGTCTTCCCTTTTGGACGCCACCGTACTTTAGTGTATGATCATAGTGGGGTTCAAGCTAGTGGGATTAAAGCTTGAAATTTATTCCCTACAAGGATATAGACCCATAAACTTAGAAATATGCTTCTTTTATGTGATCTTAAGTCATAACCTGTTATAACTATGTAAATATGAGATGGTTTGAGAAAGAACGAGTTCAAAAGTTAAGAAATAAAGAAAATAGGCATGTAAGAAGCCATATTGGATTGAAATGGGTTCATTTTGAGGATATAGACCCATAAACTTAGAAATATGCTTCTTTTATGTGATTTCAAGCCATAATATGTTATAACTATGTAAATATGAGATGGTTTGAGAAAGAATGAGTTCAAAAGTTAAGAAATAAAGAAAATAGGCATGTAAGAAGCCATATTGGCTTGAAATGGCTTCATTTTGAGGATATAGACCCATAAACATAGAAATATGCTTCTTTTATGTGATTTCAAGCCATATTCAGTTATATGTTTATTGCTTTACTTGTAACTGATGTTGTTGGTAAATTATTAAAATCATATATAATTGTTTAATGTATTTCTTGTAGGAGACCTACCAGAAGAAGGTTGAAGAAGCCACCACTCAAGGGATTAAAAAGAGTCCTAATGAGTTGTATTGGGAGACTGTGGGTGGTCGCAACAAGAAGGGTCGGGTGGGGGGACTTGGCCAAAGTGCAAAGCTGTACTATGGCGACCGGATGGGTCGAGTGTCTAGGTCTTCACAACAGTACACACCATCCGTTGTTTCTCAGATGTAGGATCAGATGGAGCATAGGGTTGAGGCTCTTCGTAGTGAGATCCGCAGTGAACTCCAGAGTGAAATACGGAGTGAACTTCGGAGTGAAATGGAAGTTGAGATGCAAGCTCAAATTTGAGTTGAAGTGGCCCAAATGGAGAGGAGAGCCGAGGAGAGGTGGAATGACTTCATGAGACGATTCGGCAACAGCGACACATGTTCCACCATTCAGCCTCAGCGTCGAGACCCTATGGAAGACCCGGGTAGTGGAGGAGCAAGCCAGGGTACCCCTGCATTTTTTTAGCCTAGCTTAGGTTTATGTAGTATGGACATGTACTTAATTTGAATTTATGTAGCGTTGGATTATGTTCCCGCTTTTGTAGAACTTACTATATATTATGTAGCTTTTGGATATGTTCTACTTAAGCATATAGCTTTTGTGAAAATATATTTATTAATATTTTCGCAATTCGATTATAGTTAATAATCACATGTATTAGGTGCAGGAACATACGCAATTAATGATATTTGTTATTATTGAAATCTATTGGATTGTGTTCGAAATAAAAAAAAAACAATTTTGCGACGGAAATATAATGGTCGAAAAACAGCATTTGCGACGGAAAAAGTGGCAAAAAATCCGTCGGAAAGTACTGTAATTTGCGACGGAATATAGATCTGTCGCTAGCCTACCGACCGAATATTCCGTCGTAAGCCAGCGACGGATTTATTTTTGTCGCAAGATACATAAACAACGACGGAAAAGATTCGGTCGTAAAGTTTTAGTTGCGACGGAATTTTCTGTCGTTGTGGTCCAACCAACGACGGAATTTTCCGTCGTAAATTAGCGACGGAATACTCACAAAAGTCAAAATAATTGCCAACGGATTATTTTCGATCGGAAAATCCGTCGGAATACTCCTTTCCGACGGAATTTTCCTCGAAAAAGCATAATTTTCCTACCAAACGTTTTCCGACGGAACGCAACGACGGAATTCCGTCATAAACTTGTTTTGCGACGGATTTAAAGACTTCAACGACGGAAATATTCGGTCGGAAACTGGCCATTTTCTCGTTGTGCCTATACGTACCAGAGCTCGCGAAAGCCATTGAAGAACTATAATTTTTACGTCTTTTTGGTCAATTGTGTTTCTTTATACAATATCTGAATCCAAGTTTTTCCTTTCTCAATATTATTTTTTAGTTTGTAATTTTGTCAAACCCTAATTTGTTTGTTAATTTCGTAGGTGGTCCGGCAGTGGTTAAGGGAGGCGATAACAACGGCTTCAACACATCATCTTAACGGGTCAGTTATATAGTGGTTAATATCAATCGAATTTCCTTTTCTGTAAAAAAAAATTAAGATTTTGAAGCAAAATATTTGTTCTTTTCTATATTAATCGAGTGACATTCGAGTTTTCTTTCAGTAATTAAATGAAAATTTTGTTCTTGAAAATATTTTATGCTTCTAATTTTTCCAATTTAGATCAATGACGTTATTAGTTTTGGTTAATTTTCCTGATTTTGTTTGGTGTGATGTAAGAAGCTTAGATGACAGATTTGTCCCAAGAAATTGTAAGGATTCGTATTAGTTGGGTAAGATTAACTTAGAATCTGATTGAATTTTAATTGCTCGTGTAATATCAATTATTAGAGAGCATATTAGAGGATATTAGCTCGCTTAATATTCAGTGAGAATTATATTGTATTTAGGATGTTGAAGGACAATGATATTAGTTTAATTACTTTGATAAGTGGTTTTCTATCAGGTCTGATTTTTAATAATTTCAGTTGTTGTTAGTTTGTTACAAATTTATAATATAGAACATAACATTCCAATTATTACATGAGTAAATTGAGTATACTATGTTGCTTCTGGAAGTTGATAGCAGAGCAGCTTTCCCAAGCTTGGTCAAGTACTTAAAGGCTACCACCCCTACCAGTGTAAGATATGTGTTATAATATACTCAGTTGGATTTGCCACATATGTTTACAATGTTAGATGTAACTAAACCATTTAAGAGAATATTAGTTATATGTCACTTAAAGAATCAGAAGCCAAATCATACTACTGCAGTATAAACAATAATAGTGACGGTATACTACTGGTATCTTTTTCACCATCAGTAATAACAATCATTTTAGAGTAACATGGTTCCAGAACTTCATGAGTCATGACCCTGATAAAGTTTTATGAACTTCATGACCCCTAACTTATTCACCCTTATCTAAATTTTAAGAAATTTTCTGTGCTTATTGTATTCCTTATTATTCACCACCCCCTCTAAACATACCTGAACTTTTCAGCCTCATGTTCTGATTACTAAGCACTCAATAACCAAAAGCTTAAAAAAACGTTTACTTTTGATTTTAGAGTTATCTGTTCAGTGAAAGTGTTATATGCTCCATAACTTTTCTTAGAGTTTCTATTAAAAAAAAAGAAAAAGAAAAATAAACAAAGAAAATAAAAAATAGGAAAATTTGTAAATTACCACCCAAAAAGGAGTCCTAATTTGAAATTACCATCCATTAAAACTTTTATTTTAAATAACCACCCATTAAATTAAATATTTTTTCAGATTACCACCTTTTTATGTTTTCCGGTGGAATTTCCGATTGTGGGCCCCACCTTATTATTTTCCCTCCTTTTTTTTCTTCTTTCTTCGACCTAACATTCTGACTGTTACATTAAACTCTAAAAACTTCATCTCTCCTCAATTCCTTCACTTAATTCTTCCAAAATCATCAATTTTTTCCCTCTTTCTTCCTTTAATTCTCTGTCAAATTCTCAACTACCCATTTAGGATTGAATCAAAACCCTAACTCTACTTTTTTTTTTTCTGCAAATTGAATGCTTTGGTTGTACTTACATGTACTGTTGATTGCGCCATCTCGAAGTGTTCTCTGGGACCAGAAGCATATAGTTGAAGCTCTTGTCAATTGCTAATGTCAATGGCGACTCCTCCATTTCTGCAAAACAAAATCCAAAAACAAAAAAAAAAAGAAAAAGAACAAGCTTACAACTTCATGCAACTATGAATCATTCAATTCTTTCAATCGCAAAACACAACACATAAGATACATTTATTCAACATAGTAAACAATCATTCAACAAATTTGGGCAACATCAACTCCAATTAGCAGAATTCTAACAAAATCGCACAATTAATTGCAAACAGATAGCCTAATTGCAAAAAACCCCCAATTTAATTGACTCATGAACCCTAATTCCTAAATTGGCGAAAAAACCCTAAATTATGAAGTAGTGGAATCATACCTTTGATGCAAATTGAGTGTACGATCTTCAGTAGATAACTTCTTCTCACAATAGCAGTTGAAATTTGAGGAATTTTGAATGAAATTTGGGGCAAATTTTGTGACTTGAAGTTGTACAATTTTTAAACAACAGAAATCGGGGAGAAAGAGAGTCAAAATAGTGAAATTAGCCGTTTATAGCTGCCGGTATGTGGGGCCCTCAAACGGAATTTCCACTGGAAATCCAAAAAAGGTGGTAATCTGAAAATTGTTCAAATTTAATGGGTGGTAATTTAAAATAAATTTTTTAATGGGTGGTAATATCAAAACAAGACCTCTTTTTGGGTGGTAATTTACAAATTTTCCTAAAAAATATTAGAAAGATAAATCTAAAAGTATACTTTCTACAATTCTTGCTTCTTAAAATCTATCATGTAAAAAAATTCCTTGAACAACCAAATTTCAGATCAATTTTAACTACCCATGTAATATGAGTGAGTGTAATCAATAGAGTACGATAAGTATTGACTTTCATTCTGATTAACTCATGTGCAAATAACAACCTTAGCTACTACTCTAAATATAATGAACCACAAACTAATTAATTCTTTTGCTTAATTGTAAAGATCCTTCTATTACCCCTTTTGTTCGGGAGCTTGAGAGCTTCAAAGAGAAGAACTAAACAATAGTGTTTCTTGATCTAGCTACCAATATTCAGGTTGGTGTTTTGTATATATATGTATATGTATATGTATATATGGGGTGAATTTTGAGTATGTTTCTTTGATGAGTACTAGCTTATTATTAATTTTGTGCATCTATATGATTTGAATAGTACATGAACTTATTGCTTTAAGAGAAATGTTTTGATGAGTAGTTTGTGTGGATTGGATAGTTCTTATTATATGGATTAATATATGGTGTGCTTAATATATGGATTAATAAGTAGTTTATGTGGATTGGATAGTTCTTATTATTAACTTGTAGATGACAAATATTTTTAGTTCTATGTTTTTATAATTTATTATTAAAATTTTGACTACAAAAAGCTATCAGTTTGTTAAATAATAGTTCTAAAAGAAAATATAAATAAGAATGGTACTCTGTATTTTAGATTTTTAGGCTAACACCAAAATCCTAAGCATTAGCTATACTTTGATATTTTTCGGAATTGGAGGTGATTAATTTGGCATAATTTGATTGTTTTTAACCTATAAAATTTTTCTTCATTTTATAACTAACTATTTTTTATGCTGTTATGGACTATCTTTTATTTTAAATTTCAAGAATGAATAGAGATCGAACTTGGATGAACCACAATGGTATAAAGGATAGAAGAAAACTAGAGTATAAAGCAGGAGTCGACGAGTTTTTAAAGTTTGCTTATAGGGAAAAAAATGATGATACCTTGTTGAAATGTCCTTGTTTAAACTGTAGATTGAGTTTGGCCCATGATCAAAAACTATGCAATGCCACTTACTAGTATATGGTATAGATAGTAGTTATAACCCATGGGTGAGTCACGGAGAAAGTGGTGGGCTAGATGTTATTAATGAAGATGATAACACGATGGAGGCCTCAAATAATGACGATGATGATGATATATCATTTGATGACATGGCTCAATTGGTTTTTGATGCCACAAATGCATGGAATAATAGTACAACTTATGAAGTTCCTATTGATGGTGGTAACCCCATGGAGTTTGGTTCTAGTAGTGGCAATGATGAAACTCCTAATAAGGAGTTCATGACATTGCTCGAAGACATGGAGGCCGAAATATATCTAGGGTGTAAGACATTTAAGAGATTAGAGTTTTTGATCACAACATTAAAGTTAGCAACAAGTGGAGTGATAAGTCTTTTTCAATGTTATTCAATACATTACACAGGGCATTTAATCATGACAAAAAATTTCCATCTAATTCTTATGAATAAAAAAAAAAAAAAATACAAAAGCATTAGGATTGGATTATGTAAAGATAGATGCATGTGTTAACCATTGCATTTTGTATCGAAAGGAGTTTGCAAATGACGAAAAATGCCCTAAATGCTTGACTCCTATATAGAAGGAAAAAGTTGTGCAAGGTGGTGATGTGTCTTCTGGTGACGAAGACGAGGGTGTTGCTGAAAAGAAAACTCCAATTCCTCAATTAGTTTTACGTCATTTTCCTCTCATTCCAAGGTTGCAAAGGATGTTTGTCTCCTCAAAGTTAGAAAAGGACATGCGATGGCATAAGGATGAATGCTCAAAAGATGAGGTAATGAGACACCCATCTGATTCAGAAGCATGGAAGTCCTTGGATAAAATATATCCATACTTTGCTGTTGATGCTCGTAACATACGCTTGGGTTTGGAAAGTGATGGCTTTAATCCCGGTGCTAACACGAGTAGCAGATATAGCATTTGGCCAGTGATGTTAGTTTTGTATAATTTACCTCCTTGGATGTGCATAAAAAGTGATAACATGAAATTATCTTTGCTAAATCCCAGTCCTAAATCTCCGGGAAATGATATAAATGTTTTTTTGCAACCTCTAATTGATGAACTAAAGGAATTGTGGGAGATAGGGTAAAAACTTTTGATGCTCATACCAAAAAGACATTTAATATGCGAGCAGTGTTGTTGTGGACTACGAGTGACTTTCCAGCTTATGCTAATCTCTCTAGTTGGAGTACTAAAGGAGAACGTGCATGCCCTAATTCTCATAAAGATACAAGATCAGCTTGGTTAAAACATGGGCTCAAATATTGTTATATGGATAATAGAGTGTTTTTAGAGCCAGATCACAAATTGAGACGTAATAGGAATTTGTTTGGTAGAAAAGTTGAACAGGGTCCTCCTCCTACTCCACTTACAAGACATGATGTTTTAGAGCAATTGAGTGGCTATTCAAATGTGGAATTTGGAAAAGGTGTTACCAAAAAACGAAAGAGAGGCGAACAATGCTGTAGACACCCATTTATGTCTCTCCAAAACCAAACCCAGTGATGAGTAATGTAGACACCCATTTGTGTCTCCCCAAAACCAAACCAGTGATGAGTACCTTTCGCGTCGAATCATAATCGAATGAAGTGAAAGTGTGGAAAGTCTAGTGTTGCGGAAAGTTTTAATTTCTTTTCTCTTCTCTCTGTTTTTGAAAACTTATTTTAAGAAAACAGCCAATCCAGTTTGGATGATCCATGATATGGGTCCAATAGTAGTGTAGTTGGATGGGGCTTGACAAGACCTTTCCAACGATACATTATAAGCTCAATTCTGATGAATATTGAGAAAGTTATGGCCAATTTACTAAACTGGGCCCGGTTTGAGCTTTATATACGGCTCAATGATCTAGGGGAGGGCCTAATATGATTTATCATTCCTAATGCAATTAGGAATGGTTTTAGTCTTCTAGATTATTCTAGAAGGTTCTTTTCGTTCCTAATTCAATTAGCATTGATAAATTGACTTTTGTTGACTTTTCAGAGTTTTAATTAAAATCAAATAGCATTTTCGAGGAAATTATATGATTTTATCCTCCAGTACGGCAAACTTATCTGATTTTCAAAAATGCGTTAAAAACAGGCTTGGCGCCTGACTCCAGGCATTGGCACCTGGAACCAGGCCTTGCGCCTGGAACCAGGCCTGACGCTAGTTTTGTTGCCTGGCGCCAGTTAGCCAGGGTTTGCGCCAGCTCTGTTTTTTATGCGTGAGACTCTGTTTTGTTTATTTTATCTTTTTGGCTGATTTTCTCTATAAATAACGTATTAAAAACTCCGTTTTCATTCACCAATTCTCACGAATTCTCATCAACAATCAGTTTTCATTCGCAATCTTTAATTCTCTGATTTTCTCTTATTTTATTCACCTCTCTTCTCTAAACTTGTTTTCACATACAAAATTCCGCATTCACAAGATCTAGAAACACCTAGCCATATTCGAAGTTGCCTTCGCCCTAGACGTGAAAGGTTTTAATTTCTGAGGGTTTGGTCCCAAATCTCTCTTTCGATTATTTAATTTAGTTGTTTTAATTATTATTTTCCTTGAAGTTACTAACGTGTGTATTTTATTATTAGAAAGAGGTACGAGGCATGAAAGTAAGTACTTTAATTGGTTTTAATTGATATTATGATGTAGAAATCATGTTTATATTGTTATTATGATATTCCTAGTATCATGTTTAGGGAAAAGGTTATAATATCAGATATATTAAATATGATTGTTACGATGCTTCCTATTCTCTTCCTAATATTTATGATTTTTAGTATCATGTTAGGGCTAAAGATTTGATCTTTATTGCTTAGTGACATGCTAGGGTTTGTTATTAATCTTGTTAGTATCATGCCTCGGATCTTGCTATTATTATTATGCTTTAATATTAACATGAACATGATTATGATTATAATTGTTATAATTTATAATGATTATGAATATTATTATTATTATTATTTTGATGATGATTATTTTATTTATGATTATTATTATGACTGTTATAATAATTGTTTATGGTTATTTATTATGTTGCTTGATTATTTATTGTTATTGCTTGATCACACCTTTTATTGCATGTTTAAAGGGAATTTGTACTTGTAATCACGCTTAATAAGATAATTTATAATCTTATTTAGGGTTAATATGATTATAATTCAAGTGATCGCCAATAATAGTTTTATTTGTGCATTAATATTTAACCAACATAGATAAACAGGTTTAGAGTTAACCTATTGATTGCATGTTAGTCAGAAAGCGCACATGAATACGATCAGAATAAAGTAGAGGCCTATTATTAGGTCAGGTTCAATCTCTTTTAGGTTGGATTTGTACCTTCATCCCCGAACCCTTATTTGGTTCTAGACCTTATGGAATTGACGATCTCTTGGATCGTTAAGGGGTGTAACCTTCACCCTGTGAACGGTTTACAAGTTCCTAAAACTTGTTGGCGACTCTTTTGCTCTATATTCTTCCCTTTTGGACGCTACTGTACTTTAGTGTATGATCACAGTGGGGTTCAAGCTAGGGATTAACGCTTGAAAATATTCCCTACAGTTTTTGGCGACTCCACTGGGGAGGATTTCTATTTAATTCGTGAATTTGTTTCGGCAATGATTTAGAATGAGTGGATGAGACTCGAAACGTTCGAAGTATTTCATGTGCGTAGTTTTGATTAACATTATTGTCATATGCATGAAAAAGATCTCATTGGAAAGACCATCCGTAACGAGTTAAAAACATAGGATTTTACACGTAGGAAATTTGAGAAATATCTTTCACAACTAGGACCGAAATAACACCGCACGAAACTGGAAAATTTTATCGAGCATAGAAAGCTGCTGAGGCATGTGGGAAGTAGCGTCAGGGGCTAGAACATTGGCGCCAACATTTTATCCGTAGCGCCAGACGCCAGTATTGGCGCCAGGTGCTACAGCTAAAATCTGGCGCCAGTCTCTGATTGCTGGCGCCAATTTCCCCCAATACCGAGCCAAAAATATGTGTTCTAATTTCGACTGGTTTTTCGTATTGTTTGCTCGATCCTACTTCCTGATTGAATTTTTTTTTCTCACTTTTCTGAAACCCATATGTGTTCTACATATGGACATAACCCTCTGGGAATTCATGCTCCATCTACCTGATTGAACGCTCCGTGCAACAAAGGGTACATCCGAGATTGTTGAATTCACCGAATCATGGAAGCGAGTTTTTTCTAAAACTCGCGGTGTCCCATCCACTCACGCCAACCCTTCACGGTTAGGCTTCCGCGCGGTGCATCCGGACAATTAACCATGGACCCTCTATTGACTAAACCATATCCCGAACTTTAGAGAACTAGAGCCATGGTTAGGTTGCAAACGCATTGCATCATATTGTGCCTACTTGGATAATTGTGCATTATTTTTCTTGCATATATATTCTATGTTTCTCTTAACCGTTTGTTTGACTTGTGTTGAGATTAAATAAATTAATGACTTACAGAACTTTGCCTAATTAATTAATTAATTAATTAATTAATTAATTTGAGTCAATAAAGTTTAATATTTTAATCGGAATTGACCTAGTACGACTTTAGGCATACCCCAATTGACTAATAACACCGAAAACAGTCCCAGATCGAAGCTCCAATATTGGCGCCAAGATCTGAGCTGTAGCGCCACACTATGAAGTGTAGCGCCTGACGACAGCTCTGTCGTCTAGCGCCAAGCTCCACGGTGCGACGCCAGTCCTGTCGTCTGGCCGACAGTTCGGATTGTTGGTCGAGTCATCACCTAGATTCTAATTAATTAGTTTGCTAACTAATTCGGTTAAGTTTTGCTGTCAATAGTACTTATTTGATTCGATGATCAAGTTTAGGCACTAAGTCCCATGGTCTTACATAAGAGTCCAAGCATGTCACTTACACTCAACGCACACACCAATACACATACTTTGACCATGTTTAAGAGAGTCTTGTGTGCGCGTTTTTTCTGTCATTTTTTTAAGGGGGTAAGTCGGATATTAATCCTCCAATAAAAAAACTATACTTAGTTTCCTAAAAATATGTACATTATTTTTGCCAAAAATATGCACCCTTTTTTATTATATTCCTTTTTCCTCCTTAAAATACACCGTAAAGTTAAGCTGATTCGAGTCAAGTAATTAAAAAGCAAAATGGTTTAATTTACAGCGCGTGGTCAAGAAAGGAAGGACGGTTAATCAAAGACAACCTTTTCGTACAAGTCCAAATTTTCGACAAACCCATAGCTCGTAAGAGAAAAGCTAAGACTATAATGGCAACACAAGAAGAAGTCAATGATCTTAGGAACCAACTTGTTACCGTGACTAAGACACTGAAGCTTCTCGCACTCAAGATCGATGATCCCGTGAAGCAACAACAAATGGACCTCATGCAAGAGAGCCTAAGCAAGCTGTCTAGCAACTACAAATTTCAAGGGGCTTACATCACAAGGGGTCTCGGTGGACAAAGATCTTCTTCCGCAGAAGTTCAATGCCAACGACATCCCAAAATTCAGAGCAACTGACAACCCTTATTTTCATTTAAGAGCATTCAAAACAATAATGAGTATAAAGGGTATTGATAAGAAGGTTTTCCCTTCTCTGTTCTCACTATCTCTCGAGACCGTTTGCCAACAATGGTTCTTTTCTCTCGAGAAAGAAAAGACCTCTACCTCGGAGTCCATAGCAAACGCTTTCGTTGATAGATACAAGTGCAACATTCAAGTCGAGACTGACCATAGGGAACTTGAAATCCTCAAGCAGAAAGAGAATGAAGGCTTCACCTCTTTCTTTAACAAATGGAGGGAAACCTCAGCTAAGATGATTGAGGTGCCAAGTGAAAAAGAATCTGTGGGGCCGTTCATAAAAAATCTTCAAGAAAAATATTCCAAGAATCTCAAGTATCAAAACAATCTCCATACCTTCAAGGCCGTTTATGACATTGGGATCAATATTGAAGACGACTTGGCTAAGTTAAAAGCCGCCAACAATAACTCTAACAGTGGCTGGAAAGGAAAGAAGAACGACAATCCTTTTTCTTCCAAAACCGCCCACTTAAACAACGTTAGCACTTTTAATTTAGGAGAAGTCCTTGCTATGAACAATCAAGGACAGAAGAAACCATTTAGGAGGAACTTCACTCCTATTGGCATGAGTTATGACACCGCATTTAATCGATTAAATGAAAAAAGGTCTTATAACTCCTATTGGACCATTTGGGGACCCACCTGTCGAGAAGAGGTCGGTTAATTGGAACCCCAATGCACACTGCAAGTATCACCAAGGTAGGGGCCATCTCACCGAAAACTGTTGGAAGCTTAAGGAAGCTATCCAAGACTTAATCGACAATAACAAGCTGCCGTCGCCCCCTGCTAGTAAGAAGCCAAGCATTGACAATGCACCTCTCGCTCATACCCTGGCTATTTTTGATGAGGAAAACAAGGTTGACCCCTCATCTCTCATTAGACCCGTCAAAGAAATCCATGCCATAGAAAAGGAAGAGGAAATATTTTTCGATGTCAAGGATAACCTTCCAGAACCGGCAAGTAAGGAAGATATACAATTGCTCACACTGTCTATGATGGAGGTATCGCATCTACTACGCGAAGCTCTCAAGGCTATAAAGGAATCCCAAAAGAAATGTGATGAGGTTCCACTTCCGAAAGATGAACCTAAAAGGGAATTCACACCAGTGAGAACGACTTATGAGGCAAAGTATTTTCCTTTACATGTCACTGAAAAACCCAAGAAGAGCAATAGGATTTACACTCCAATCGGGATCCCATACGCACAAATGTTCGAAATGCTCTCCGAGAGTGGCGAGATCAAACCTCTTGAACCAAGATCATTCGAATCGTTGAAAAGAACAGATAGATATTACTGTCAGTATCATCAATCAGGGGGTCACACTATAGAAGACTGTTTCAAATTCAAGGATTTGGTTCAGAAAATGATTGATGAAAAGAGACTAGTCCAAGTTCAACAAGAAGAGGATGCAACCATTAATGGAGTTTGGGACAGTGATGAAGAAGATGTTTATCTAAAGGAAATAGTAGGACCTCCACCTTCTGTGTCATATACCACAGATGACATTTGGGCTGAAGAAGACTCATTGATAGACGTCCTCACAAGATTCGGGAGAATGCAACCTCCCGTTTCAACACAACCTATGCCAACCACACAACAAGTTCCCATACCTATCATTGAAGACAACGATATTGTTAAGCAGTTTAAGAAGACAAAGGTTGAGATGAATGTATGGAAACTTCTGGCAACATCTCGAGAACATAGGTTGGCTGTAATGAATGCCTTGGACAAAATAGGGATAGATTCTGACACTACTCCTGAGGGATTAGCCAACTTCCTCACAAGTGACCTTCCTAGTCCGATTAATTTGATCACTTTTTCTGACAAAGATTTACCCCCAGAAGGTGACAAACATTACAAGGCATTAAACCTCACAGTAGTTTGCAAGAGGATGAATGTTCCTATGACACTTGTAGACAATGGATCGGCCATCAACGTCTTTCCACTTAGAACTGCGAGGATGCTCGGCATAAGGGACGAAGATTTAACTCCGTCTACACAAGGAATAAGGGCCTACGACAACACTCGTCGTCAAGCTCTTGGCAAGATTACCCTAAATGTAACGGCAGAAGCAATAGAACATGCTACTACTTTCCAAGTAGTAGACATTAAAGCTTCATTCAACTTGTTGTTGGGACGCCCTTGGCTTCATGATCTAAAGGCCGCCCCTTCATCTCTCCACCAACAAGTAAAAGCTATAGTTGGGGGAATTCCAATCACCATGGATGCTTCGCCTATGAGGATCAAATCTATAGAGAATCCGATCATTAATGTAGAGCACGATGAGGACGATGAAGATTTATGGGGCTTTAACGAAGAAGTCTCCTTAATCCAGGAGGATGAAAGGACCCCTCTTTGCCATGACCCCTATTCCAACATGATTGTCAATGCCATGCTGAAGAAACAAGGACATTTTCCTGGGATGACCCTAGGAAAGAAAAAAGGAATGGCAAAATCGCTGGAGTCACCTGGCCTCCCTAAGTTAGACACTTTCGGACTTGGTTTTGAACCGACTCGGAAAGATCTGAAACAATCCCAGGAAAAGTCAAAAGCACGTAGGGACGCTCGCATTCAAAAGAAAGCAATCCCAATGGATCAATACCCTCTTACGCTTAATGGGCAATTTATAAAAGAAGGAGAGGACTATCCATGCCATGAATTTACCGAGCCATTTGTTGTAAACGGCATAAGACAACCGGGATTCGAGATTTTCTTAGATTGCTACTTCACTGAGGAAATCCCAACTCCTGTCTACAAGGAGAAAGCACCCCCATGCTTTGACTTTAACGTCATGGGATTACTGTTTGGACGAGAAAATTATGAGCCCACTTATAAAGAGGATAACTCCTCGCTTATTCAAATAGTCGTACAAAGCGAAAGTTTCGATCCCTCGAAGTTTATCACTCCAGCTGAAGGATCCCTACAAGGGTGGCACAAGACTATCAAGGTGACTACTCCAAGCGGAAGGAAGATATCCATCACAACAGGGCAAGGACCAATGTTTGAAGAGTCGTCTGAGTCAGAGTCTTTCCCCCTAGAGTCTTCTAAGTCTTTAGTAGTAACACTTCCCCCTCCTATTTCTCCTCCTAGGATAGTTAGTGATCTAGTCCCTGAGGACATATCACTCTTTGATGTAATGATCTCAGAGTATAATAATATTTCTCATTCTCCTTACTTCTCGTGTTCTTCTCTAACCCAAGATGACGATTGCTTAACTAACAATGAAAAAGACAAAGAAATTATTAAAGCAATGGAAACACTCAAAAAGAAAACACCGGTAATCGAAGAAACTGAAACAGTTGATATCTCAAATGATTCAACTCATAAAAGAGAAGTTAAAATCGGATTAACATTGAATAAACAAGAAAGAAACGATTTAATTAACTTACTTAAAGAATTTATCGATGTATTTTCTTGGTCATATGAAGATATTCCAGGCATTAATAGATAAATAGCTCAACACACTATACCACTAATTCCAGGAATGAAACCCGTAAAACAAAAGTTACGTCGAATGAAACCTGACGTAGCTCTTAAGATAAAAGAAGAAGTTCAAAAACAAATAACTGCAGGTTTCATCAAGGTATCCAAATACCCCGAATGGGTCGCCAACGTCGTCCCAGTTCCGAAGAAAGACGGAAAGGTAAGAATGTGTGTCGACTATCGAGATCTAAATAAGGCAAGTCCAAAGGACGACTTCCCTTAGCCACACATCGATATTCTGGTAGATAACACGACAAATCACGCGCTTCTTTCATTCATGGATGGATACGCAGGTTACAACCAGATTCTCATGGCAGAAGAAGACATGGAGAAAACAACTTTTATAACACCATGGGGCACTTACTGCTACATGGTAATGCCATTCGGGTTGAAAAACGCGGGTGCTACTTACCAACGTGCAGCAACTGCCTTACTCCATGACATGATGCACAAAGAAGTCGAGGTATATGTCGATGACATGATTGTAAAATCAAAAGACCGTCCAGGCCATCAAGTAGCCTTAAGGAAATTTTTCGAAAGGCTAAGAAAATACAATATGAGGTTGAATCCATCTAAGTGTGCTTTTGGGGTCACCTCAGGCAAGCTTTTGGGTTACATCATAAGCTCTAGAGGAATAGAGGTAGACCCAACCAATATCAAAGCAATCATGTCAATGCCACCGCCCAAGACTGAGAAACAGATTCGAGGATTTATTGGCCGGTTGCAATACATAAGTAGGTTCATATCAAAATTGACGACAATATGTGAACCAATCTTCAAGAAGCTCAAGAAGAATGTATCAGTAATATGGGATGATGAGTGTCAAAGAGCCTTTGAAAATATCAAAGCCTATCTCGTAAATCCTCCCGTATTAGCACCAGCACTCCCCGGAATACCTCTTAGGTTATATTTGATGGTTACCAAAGAGACAATGGGAGCTATGCTAGCACAAGAAGTAGAAGGCAAAGAGAACGCAATCTACTACCTAAGCATGAAGATGCTCGAATACGAAGCACGCTATACACCGCTCGAGAAGTTGTGCCTCGCCTTATTGTGGGCCACAACTAAGTTAAGACATTACATGCTAGTGCAGTTTGATCCACTCAAGTATCTATTCGAGAAATCTACACTCAATGGACGCATATCGAGATGGATAGTCAATCTAGCCCAGTTTGATGTAAGGTTCATGCCCCAAAAAGCTATCAAAGGATCCGTGGTGTCAGATTTTCTTGCAGATTTTCCAATAGAAGACTCGACGCCAATACAAGACAATGAATTTCCAGATGAAGACTTAATGGTCACTGAAGATGATACTTGGACCTTGTACTTCGACGGAGCCTCGAACCAAAATGGATATGGCGTTGGATTACTACTAGTATCACCTAAAGAAGAGCATGTTCCAATCTTCATAAAGTTTGATTTCGACGTCACCAACAATGCTGATGAATATGAAGCATGCGTGGTAGGCCTTGAAACAGCTTTGGCATTGGGAGTAAAAAATTTAAGGATATTCGGAGACTCTTCTTTGATCATCAATTAGATATCTAAAAGGTGGAAAGTAAGGAGCGAAAGCCTAGCCCCTTACCAAACCTATTTGGAAACTTTTACCGATTAGTTAGACAAGGTAGAATATACGTATGTACCTAGGGAAGAAAACCAATTTGCTGATGCCCTGGCAAGATTAGCCTCAATGGTTAGGATTCCCATGGAAATCGAGCAAATGCCTCTAACTATAGAAAAAAGGCACAAACCAGCATACATCCAGGCTATAGAAGACGACGAAGTAGTCCAAGGCGAAGAAGAAGAAGAAGAAGAAGAAGAACAGTGGTACACGGACATACTCAATTATGTCACTAAAGGAGAATACCCTCCTCATGCTGACAAAAGAGCAAAACGAGCATTAAGGCTTTTGGATTCCCAATATGTACTCATAGACAACGAGCTACATAAAAGGGTACCTAAGGGTCGAGCTCTCTTATGTGTAGGAAAAAAGGATGCACAAAGAGCAATGAGGATAGTCCACGAAGGAATCTGTGGAATACATATAAATGGCAAAATGTTAGTCTAGAAGATAATGCAAGAAGGATATTATTGGACTACGATGAATAGGGATTGCCATCAATACGTAAAAAGATGCCCTAAGTGCCAAATTTATGCCAGTTTACAACATGTCCCTCCATCTTTGCTCTACACCTACACATCGCCATGGCCATTCTCTACATGGGGAATTGACATCATAGGCAAAATCACTCCCCCAGGAACAGGAGGCCACGAATATATCCTAGTAGCAATTGATTACTTCACAAAGTGGGTCGAAGCGCAATCATACGCTAAACTCACTGCAAAACATGTAACACTCTTTATCGAGATAAATATTATTTGTCGATACGGAGTCCCTCATGAAATGATAAGTGACAATGGAACTCACTTTCAAGCCGAATGTGAAGAATTGCTACAAAAATATGGCATTCAACATCATTATTCTTCCCCTTATAGACCTCAAGCAAATGGAGCAGTCAAGGTGGCTAATAAAAATTTAAAAACTATCACCGAGAAAATGACGGAAAATTATAAGGATTGGCCTAACAAACTTCACTTCGTATTGTGGGGTTACCGCACGTCAATCCGTACATCAACAGGAAATACGCCATTTTCCTTGGTATATGGAATGGATGCCGTACAACCTGTCGAACTAGAAATACCATCTCTACGCATCGCATTAGAGAGTAAACTCGATGAAGTTGAATGGACTAGGGCAAGATATGAAGAATTAATTCTAATCGATGAGAAACGACTAGAAGCTCTACATCACACTCAGTGTTACCAGACTCGTATGGCTAGGCATTTTAATAAGAAGGTCAAGACAAGAAATATCAAAGTAGAAGATCTGGTGTTAAAAGCACTAAGGAAAAATGTTTTAGATCCAAGGGGTAAATTTAGACCTAATTGGTCTGGACCCTACATTGTCAAAACAATCCTGTCAGGAGGTGCAGCAAAACTAACTGATATGGATGGCAATGAATTCTCAAACATGACAAATCTTGACCAATTTAAGAAATACTACCCGTAATTACTTGAGTAGGATACT
This sequence comes from Chenopodium album, assembly GCF_948465745.1. Lineage (NCBI taxonomy): Eukaryota > Viridiplantae > Streptophyta > Magnoliopsida > Caryophyllales > Amaranthaceae > Chenopodium > Chenopodium album. The sequence continues at coordinate 67,105,829 of NC_137835.1, forward strand.
CAAGAGAGCTACGTTCGGCCTGATTCCTTAAGAAAGGATACGTAGGCAACCCTTTACGGGTGCGACCACCTTATTTTTTGACATTCTCGCGTCCCAGATTTAATTAAAAATTCAATAGAAGATCGACGAAATATCGGCATAGCAGAGTAGAACCTGGCGCCAGCCAACAACCATCAGCGCCAGCCGATGAAATTGGCGTCTGTCGCCAGACTTCAATGGCAGGCGCCAATCGCAAATAAGTGGCGCCAATTTCAAAATAAATTCTTGGCGAATTTTGGTGTTTTTCGGAAAATTTTCGACTTCCGTACTCGAAGAATTTCTGCAAAATTAATTTTTTCGGATTTCATTGCTTTAATAAAATAAATTTAAAGTAAATAATTTAATTAAAAGCTAAAATTTCATTAATAAAATAAAATTACATTATTGGTGGAATTTAAATAAAGTTGAAATAAATTAACTTTAAATGAAAAATAAACTAAGTCTAATAATTTGAAAGTTAAGCAATGCTCCTAATCTTTCTTTTCTTTTCTAGCCCTTTTCCAATTTTTGTCTGCTTCCTCCTCCTCATCCATAACTTTAGCTAGTAGGCATCCTTTAGAGGACCTACATTCAATCTTAGAATAGATAGTCTCCCCTTCAGCTAGTACTCCATGTTTCTTTTCCACCCAAGTCTTCTTATCTGTGGTGTCAGCTTTCCTTTTCCCTTTATCTTTGGTGACACCTTTCTTCCTAGGCATTGCAGGTGTTTTAAATTCAACTCTCGCACCTAAGCGTTCCTTGGCAGGAATTACCCTGTCACCTAGACGACTCTTCACATCAGTTTTACCCTGATCTTTCTTCGAATCCTTCGAAGGCTTCTTCAGCAACCACTTCTTCACATCATTGGGCAAAGAAGGAGGAACCTTTTGGGTAACCAGTTCCCATAAAGGTCTAGCACTCCAGTAAGCATCAAATCTGTTTACTTCTTGGGAAACAGGGTACTCATAGGGAGGACGAAGATCCCCGGAAGGAATATTCTAAAGCAAGTCGTATTGTCTTTTCACCCTGCAGGGGTAATAATAAGTCACACAAAACAAACTTGGAAGACGGCAGAAAGGTTGCTTGTTGACACCAACCATCCTTTCTATTTTCCACCATGGGACGACCCACTTGATAGCAAAATCACAAGATTCGAAGACCTTTCTCCACCCATGGCACCCAATTTTAGGAAAACGTTTCTTCTTTCTCACGAAGCAATTGGGGGTATACTTCTCAATATCGTCCGGAGGGCTAATTAATCCTAGCCTTTCCATTAGCCACATCTGTAAAAAATTGCAATGCAAATAAATTATTATTACAAATACAAAAATATATTTTTTTTTATTTCTGTAATTAAAAATATTGTTTTTCTACCTGTAAAAAAATTAGAGAGCCGCGAAAAGGTGCTTTTGGGTCCCTTTTCAATTCATCAAGACCAATCATAGTCTCTCCAACTATCAATGGCATTGGACTCCTCCCTAATTCAATTTGTTCTAGTACGGTGGTTATAATTGATTGACCTTCATTATTTTTACCACTACTAAGAAAAAATTGATTAAGCATGCAAAATAAGAACCCCCTTCTTCTATATATATGAAAAGATTCAGAAAGAGGTTTATCAAAATAATGGCGTGCAAATTCTTTTAAATTAACTATGTTTCCATCTACTATTTTTGATAAATCCCTTTCTTTTAAATTAAAGAAGAGCTCAAAGTCATTATAATAATATGCATCTACTCTAGGGATTACTATGAGGTCTATTGCAGGGAAGCCTAAAATAGCACAAAATTCTTCTGGCAAAGGGCTAATCTCATCATACCCTATTCTAAAACAATGAGTATCAACATTGCAAAATTCTAGAGCGGTATGTATGAAATCTAAGTCAAGATCTACCCCTTTAATGCCATAAATTCCCCCCAAGTGGAACAAATCTAATTCTTTTCTTTCTCTAGCATTAAGAGATCAACACCATTCATGAGTATATTGGGTGAAAGTTTTGGTGACCAGAGACATGGTATTATTTTTCTAAAGCAAAGAATTATTTTATTTGCTGGAATTATGAGAAAAATCGGCTGGGCAGGAGGCTATTTATACACAAATTGCGAGAAGTCTTAATCAGAATGAAATACGGAATCAGCGCCAATTGGCGTCGGACTCCGTAATTAGCGCCAGCCGCCAGCACTTGGCGCCACACGCCAAGTGTAGCACCTGGCGCTACGCGCCATTGCGTGGCGCCAGCTGGCGCCAAGTTGCCACATCAGGCGCGCTTGCTTAAATTGCGTTTTTATCTTAAACTCGAGTCGGCTAATGACTTTACGGCTCTGTTTATCTTTTCTAAACATCTTTTTTTTATCCTTTTTTTAAGTTAATTAAAATAGCTATTATATAAATTATATTATTCCTTTTTGGATTTATTTAAATTAATTTTCCAAATTTTTATACACACAAGCTTTTAGTTGATTTTTCCTTTTTTTTTTTTCCTTTTTGGGGGAGAGAGTCGGATACCCTCCATCAATAATAAAAATGACGGAATTTTTGCGCAAAATTGTCTGTCTCACTTCTCTTGCACACAAAAACATACACATAATAATAGCAAATAAAATAAACTCATAATAGCATAAATATACAAAATATGTCTAAAAATAGTGAGTCTAAGGCAAAGTTCTATAAAAAGTCAAAATAAAAAATCACAGAAACAAACTACGGCGCCGGAGGACGTATACCCATAATATCGTAAAATTGCGCCGTACGAGGAGTCACCTCTCCACCAGCTCCAGCTCCAGCTCCAGTCTCCGCAGGAGGAGGAAAACTCAATGTAGGTCCACTCCACCCAGGATCAACTTGAGGCTGAGGCTGCGGAGGCTGCTGCGATGACGAGCCTACCTCGTACATCCCACAACCTCTGAAAGCCGAGGTAGCCTCTCCCTCGCCTACCGGTGCAGCATGAGCACCCTTAGAAGAAGATCCCGAGCCCTCTGCAACGTCAGCATGAGCAGCCTTAGAACGACCACCTCTACCCCCTGACGTAGTACGACGACGTCTCGAGCTAGACCTCGCCAGATCCCTCCGCACCTCAGGTCTCGTGCGGGTGTGAGAAGCAATAGGCTGGCCCTGTAAAAAGAATGAAATAAGAAATAAGGCAAAATCGAAGCGGTAATGCAAAAAATATATAAAGAAAGACTACCTCTCGGATGACGTCGTCTCGACGGCAGGTGGTTGCATTCCTCATCCGGACGAGTTGGCTCCGGAAGGCATCTATACATCGTGCCATCGCCGAAACCACCTCGGGCGAAAACTGTCAGAGAAATAAGTCGGTAAAAATGCATGATATATGGACAAAAAATTGTGAATGACTAGGCTTACTCGAGTCTGGTGGCGAGGAATCGACCGCTCTACGAAGCGCTCGCCCTCGGGAGCCGGAGGAATCATCTCCCCAGTCGGCCCATATGTCCCCTGGTAATGGATGGACATACGGGGTGGCACAAACTCAGCAGCACCGTCCTGATAAAGCAAAAGTTAGTAAAACATTACTTGGGGGCTACTTAATGGAAAGTAAAAGCTGAAAAATCTTACCCTCACATCCTCAGCTGGTACGGGGGCTGGAGCTAACAACGGCAGTAGCTCCTCAACATAGCACTGCCCAGGGATCGCATAGGACTGCCAAGGGGTACCAGCTCCCTCGGACATGCTTTATAATCGCGCATCGTCGAACATTTGACGTGGTGGAGCAGCAGGAACAACGAAGACATCAGAAGAATGCTGTCTAGCAACCCTCTCTCCTAAGTACGCGATCGCTCCATAAGTCCCTAGGAAATAGCGACGCTTAGCAGAATACTGTGCGGCTAACCCAGGGACTGTCCAGCCGCCCCACGGCCGGTACACCACCTCAGGCCCCTACAAAGAACATCAATCAGGCGAGAGTATACCTAAAGCATCGTGAAAAAGCAAACAAATAATAAAAAGTCGTACCGCGATGATCCAGTTCCGGACATGTGTAGTAGACATATACACATGGCGACCGCCCCAGCAAGCGCTCACTGGAAACACGTGCGGCGATGGTCTCGCCGGCGCAGCAGAGGGGAAGTGCTCGTAGAACCAGATCTACAAAGAGTTAAAATTGTAAGTAAATGCTAGATAATATGTAGAGCTAAACTTACAGGGAATAATGTTTACCTCTACGACCTTCCAAAAGGCAGACAAAGCAACATTCGTCCCAAAGGACCGGTGTCGACACGAGTCCCTCAGTGCACGAACAAAGTCAGCGTAGGCCAAGCTGGCCCAATCATAAGTCCCGATCCGGTGAAGATCGCGGACAGCGGGAAGGTAGTAAAGCAACGCCCTACTACCCTTGTCAGGAGAGAATGTCCCTGACAACAACATCAACGCAAAGATGTGCACCCGCTGCTCTCGGGTAGTCACATCGTTATCAAAAGCCGCTGCCAGCGTTGAGCGGCGAATTCCCCTAGCACTAAACTGAGTCGTCTTGACCTCAGCTCGGGCCCGAATAGCGATCGGCCCCAACAGCTCCTCGACCTCCGCAGAAAAGATGTCGATCCCACTTTCGAACGACAGTGGCACAGAGTTAAACTCCAGTCCTGTAATGAGACTTAAGTCCGTAGGGGTGACCATAATCTCGCCCCAGGGGAAGTGGAAAGTGTTGGTGGTGTCCCAGAAGAACTCCACCAAAGCACGCACTATATGGTGGCAACCACTAGAGGCGACCATAGCCTCGGAGGTCTCGAACAGGGTAGCCAGTCCGCAAGACTCCCATAGGAGTCTCGTCTCCCGATCCCTGGCGACGTACATCTTGTACAAATCTCCCAAACCATCACAGCCGGAACCGTGATAGCGCGTCCTCCCGACCGTGATGCCTCGTCTCACCCTCTCATAAATGTGGTGGACGGGGGAGAAGAACAGGGTCCGCTCATCCCACTCGGGAAGTCGACCAAGCGAAGTAGAAGGTGTGACGTCATCCTCTACGGGCTTATGCTCCCGTCGAGTATTTCGGGACCGTGAACCCGAACCTCGCTGTCTAGCCATACTACATTGTGCAAAATCATCATAAATTAAGGTTCTATAGTATCTAAGGTTCGCCTAGCCGCATGATACTATGTTCGCAAAAAGCAGAGTACGTAGTACTAAAATAGAGCACAAATTCAAATTGAGCATAACGTCATTTTTCAAGCAATCACACAATTTCTTGCAATACTATAGTAATTATTGTGACAAATTGGACAAGAATTGCTAGCAAAAACATCAAGAACAAGTCACATTGTTCTTCATGACCTTAGGAGGTCCAACAATGGCAAATTGCTCATTTCTTCACCAAATTGAGTCAAACAAGTCTCAAATTACTCCCAAGGAAATATATAAACATAATCAAGCAATTTCATGGCATAAAACTTGATAAACAAAGCAAATTGAGCATTTGTAATTTTGAATTTACATGAAATTCGTGAATAAACATGCCAAGAATTCATAAAAACTGATGTGAGTTTAAAGAAAACTTACATAGATCGGGAAAATAGATGAAAAGAGCTTTGATTTGCAACGAATTTGAGTAAATTCGGTTGAGAAACGAGCAAGAACCGAGCAATTGAAGTTCTGCGGTTTTTCGAGCAGCATACGCGACTAGCAAAGCAGCAAATGAAGAAGAAAGGGGTATTTAAGGGAATCCCCGTGCTAGCGCCAAGCCCTAGGCATTGGCGTAAAAAATTAGGCTTGGCGCCAATCCCAACGCTTGGCGCTAAGGCTAATTGTGTGGCGCTGATGGCTTTTCAGCGGCGCCAGAACGCCCAGCCACTTGGTGAGGTTGTTCTACCTTTCTGCAACATACTTTTGGGTTCCTTGGTACGCCAGTTAGCCCCTCTAAGCAAATTGACATTATTTAGTAATCGACTTGATTACGTAAAGTGATCGACCTGATGAAAGATCGTCTCACTTAGCTTAAAGCGCCTAAGCATTGGCTCATTAACAAAAAAGCAACGACATATAGGTTCAAAAGCAAAAAAGAAGCAACGACATAATGGTTCATTCGCAAAAGGCACCGATATACAGGTTCGAAGCAGCAGAAGCACCGACGTACAGGCATAGCGGAAGCAAAGTTCAGGCGAACTTTTAAAGATCGACAGATGGAGGTCTTCGGTAATTTCCTTAGGAAAATTATCGCATTAAATGAGGATGGCTTCAAGCGAGGGTATCTTCGACGACATTCCCTAGCTTGCGGAGAGTTGTCACAAACAACTGAAGGTAATTTCAGGCAAAGTTGTCTTCGATCGTGTTCCCTTAGGCATGAAAGAGGGTCATAATGCGGAAGGAGATTGTTTCGAGGGAAATAATCTTCGATAGTATTCCCTTGGACGTGGAATATTATCAATGCGGATGGGGATTTTTTCGAGAGAAACAATCTTCAATGGTACCTTTCGCGTCGAATCATAACCGAATGAAGCGAAAGTGTGGAAAGTCTAGTGTTGCGGAAAGTTTTAATTTCTTTTCTCTTTTCTCTGTTTTTAAAAACTTATTTTAAGAAAACAGCCAATCCAGTTATTATGGTCCATGATATGGGTCTAATAGTAGTGTAGTTGGATGGGGCTTGACAACACCTTACCAACGATATATTATAAGCCCAATTCCGATGAATATTGAGGAAGTTAAGGCCAATTTACTAAACTGGGCCCGGTTTGAGCTTTATATACGGCCCAATGATCTAGGGGAGGGCTTAATATGATTTATCATTCCTAATGCAATTAGGAATGGTTTTAGTCTTCTAGATTCTTATAGAAGGTTCTTTTCGTTCCTAATTCAATTAGCATTGATAAATTGACTTTTGTTGACTTTTCAGAGTTTTAATTAAAATCAAATAGCATTATCGAAGAAATTATATGATTAGTACGACAAACTTATCTGATTTTCAAAAACGCGTTAAAAATAGGCTTGGCGCCTGACTCCAGGCATTGGCGCCTGGAACCAGGCCTGGCGCCTAGCGCTAGCCATTGGCGCCTGGCGCTAGTTTTGGGGCCTGGCGCCAGTTAGCCAGGGTTTGCGCTAGCTCTGTTTTTTATGCTTCAGAATCTGTTTTGTTTATTATATCTTTTTGGCTGATTTTCTCTATAAATAACGTATTAAAAACTCCGTTTTCATTCACCAATTCTCTTGAATTCTCATCAACAATCAGTTTTCATTCGCAATCTTTAATTCTCTGATTTTCTCTTATTTCATTCATCTCTCTTCTCTAAACTTGTTTTCACATACAAAATTCCGCATTCACAAGATCTAGAAACACCTAGCCATATTCGAAGTTGCCTTCGCCCTAGACGTGAAAGGTTTTAATTTATGAGGGTTTGGTCCCAAATCTCTCTTTCGATTATTTAATTTAGTTGTTTTAATTATTATTTTCCTTGAAGTTACTAACGTGTGTATTTTTTTATTAGAAAGAGATATGAGGCATCAAAGTAAGTACTTTAATTGGTTTTAATTGATATTATGATGTAGAAATCATGTTTATATTGTTATTATGATATTTCTAGTATCATGTTTAGGGAAATGGTTATAATATCATATATATTAAATATGATTGTTACGATGCTTCCTATTCTCTTCCTAATATTTATGATTGTTAGTATCATGTTAGGGCTAAAGATTTGATCTTTATTGCTTAGTGACATGCTAGGGTTTGTTATTAATCTTGTTAGTATCATGCCTAGGATCTTGCTATTATTATTATGCTTTAATATTAACATGAACATGATTATGATTATAATTGTTATAATTTATAATGATTATGAATATTATTATTATTATTATTATTTTGATGATGATTATTTTATTTATGATTATTATTATGACTGTTATAATAATTGTTTATGGTTATTTATTATGTTGCTTGATTATTTATTGTTATTGCTTGATCACACCTTTTATTGCATGTTTAAAGGGAATTTGTACTTGTAATCACGCTTAATAAGATAATTAATGATCTTATTTAGGGTTAATATGATTATAATTCAAGTGATCGCCAATAATAGTTTTATTTTTGCATTAATATTCAACCAACATAGATAAACAGGTTTAGGGTTAACCTATTGATTGCATGTTAGTCAGAAAGTGCACATGAATACGATCAGAATAAAGTAGAGGCCTATTATTAGGGCAGGTTCAATCTCTTTTAGGTTGGATTTGTACCTTCATCCCCGAACCCTTATTTGGTTCTAGACCTTATGGATTTGACGATCTCTTGGATCGTTAAGGGGTGTAACCTTCACCCTGTGAACGGTTTACAAGTTCCTAAAACTTGTTGGCGACTCTTTTGCTCTATCTTCTTCCCTTTTGGACGCCACCGTACTTTAGTGTATGATCACAGTAGGGTTCAAGCTAGGGATTAACGCTTGAAATTATTCCCTACAAGTACTTTTCACATACAAAATTCCGTATTCATTAGATCTAGAAACACCTAGCCATATTCGAAGTTGCCTTCGCCTTAGACGTGAAAGGTTTAATTTCTGAGGGTTTGGTCCCAAATCTCTATTTCAATTATTTAATTTAATTGTTGTTTATTATTTTCCTTGAAGTTACTAATGTGTATATTTTGTTATTAGAAAGAGGTACGAGGCATCAAAGTAAGTGCTTTAATAGTTTTTATTGATATTATGATATAGAAATCATGCTTAGGATGTTTATTGCTTCCTAGTATCATGTCTAGGGTAATTTTAATATCAAGTATGATTAAAAGTACGATGCCTCCTATGTTCTTCCTAATATTTATGATTGTTAGTATCATGTTAGGGTTAAAGATTTGATTTTTATTGATTAGTGACATGCTAGGGTTTATTATTAATCTTGTTAGTATCATGCCTAGGATCTTGCTATTATTACGCTTTAATATTAACATGAACATGATTATGCTTATAATTTTTATAATTTATGATGATTATGAATATTGTTATTATAATTTTATAATGAAGATTATAATTTTATTGTCATGTTATTATAATTTTGCTTGATATTTATTGCTATTGCTTGATCACGCCTTTTATGCATGTTTAAAGGGAATTTGTTGTAATCACGCTTACATAAGATAATTAATAATCTTGTGTAGGGTTAATATGATTATAATTTCAAGTGATCGCCAATAATAGTTTTATTTGTGCATTAATATTCAACCAACATAGATAAACAAGTTTAGGGTTAATCCTATTGATTGTATGTTAATTAGAAAGCGCACATGAATACGATCAGAATAAAGTAGAGGCCTATTATTAGGGCAGGTTCAATCTCTTTTAGGTTGGATTTGTACCTTCATCCTTGAACCCTTATTTGGTTCTAGACCTTATGGAGTTGACGATCTCTTAAATCGTCAAGGGGTGTAACCTTCACCCTGTGAACGGTTTACAAGTTCCTAAAACTTTTTGGCGACTCTTTTGCTCTATCTTCTTCCCTTTTGGACGCCACCGTACTTTAGTGTATGATCATAGTGGGGTTCAAGCTAGGGGTTAACACTTAAAATTTATTCCCCACAAATACATTGTGCATCAATGGAAGAAAATAAGTGTTTTCTTTCCATTGCCATATTGGAGACATCTTTTAGTGCGACACAACTTAGATGTTATGCATACAGAAAAAAATGTTTGTGAAAGTATATTAGGCACACTACTTGATTTATCAGGGAAGAATAAAGACACCTTAAATGCGCGATTGGACTTAGATGATAAGAAGATGCATAGTCAATTACGTGCAAAGCATTTAGGAGATAAAAAATATAAAATCCCTCTAGCAACATACAACCTTACTTTGAATGAACGAAGAAAAATAGTCACCTTTTTGTCTAACTTAGCTTTTCCTGATGCATATGGTTCAAATATATCGCGGTGTACATCTTCACAAGATGGAAAGATCATGGGAATGAAAACTCATGACTTCCATGTTTTCATACAAGATTTGCTTACACCTGCCTTTAAGGGTGTCATAGATGAGAAAGTGTTGGAGCCTTTAAGGGAGCTCAATTTATTTTTCAAGCAATTATGTTCAAAAAATTTGAAGGTTTTTGACTTAGAGCGAATGGAATCAAATATCGCAATCACCTTGTGTAAGTTAGAACGTACATTCGTTCCTGCATTTTTTGATGTGATGATACATCTTCCAATTTACTTGGCCACTGAGGCTACGATTGCCGGCCCAGTACATTATCGATGGATGTATCGTTTTGAAAGGTAAAGTTTTAATTTATTTAAAAAAGGAGGTTTTATATATAAGTAAATACTTATAGATTATAACTAACTTTTTTTTTTTTTTTTGAAAAAGGGCGATGAGGACATTTAAATCATATGTACGGAGCAAAGCTCACCCTGAAGCTTCAATTGCTAATGGGTACATCAAAATGGAATGTCTAACATTTTGCTCTAGATATATGTCTAAGATTGAGACGCAATTTAACCGTCTAGATCGAAATGACGATATCGATCATCAACAACTCCATACCCTGTCCGTTTTTTCTAAAATGGGCAAGTCTTTAGGGAAGATAAATATAATGCAGCTGGCTTTTGATGAATGGAAAGAAGCTCACCTTTATGTTTTAAAAAATTGTGACGAAGCACAACCTTTCTTAGATTAAGTGTTATGATGTAATTGATTTTAAAAAATTTATATTAAAAATATATACAATTAACTAACTATTAGTTCCTTAATTTATTTGGTTAGTGAGTATCTAAATGATAGGAGTCTTCCAAAGATTGACTTTTACAAGTGGTTTGAGAATAGGGTAAGTATGCACACCCTTTTTTTTTCCTATTATATATTTTTTTTTCTCTTTTCTTGATTGTTTTCTTTTTTACTTATTGTGAAATACAGATTATTAAGCTCTGGAAAGATGGGGATGTAAGGATTACCGAAGAGTTATTTTGTTTAGCAAGAGGACCCATGAAACGTGTTGTGACTTATGATGGATATATCATTAATGGATTTAGATTTCATTCACACCAAAAACCGGCAAAGAAATCGAAAAACTCAAAATAGTGGTGTGGTGGTTAGAGGCGACGAGGAAAGTAGAGAAAAGAATTTTTATGGGATTTTAGAGGAGGTTATTGTGTTAGAGTATGGTGCCTTAAAAAATCGAACAAATCCCAAAGTTTTTTTGTTTAAGTGTAAGTGGTTTGACGTGTTTAGTGACAGGAAAGGGATTAAAAAAGATAATTTAGAAGCAGTGCTTATCAATGTTACTCGGAGGTTAAGAACCAATGAGTCATTTGCTTTAGCTTCTCAAATTGAACAAGTTTTCTATGTGACTGCTCATAATGAAACTGATTGGAGATATGAAATTAAGGCAAATCCACAAAACTTCTTTGATTTCCCTAATGATGAAGATACTCATGAAAGCGAATCATTGTGGGATCATGTGGCTCCACCGGTTACAAACTATAAAAAGGAAAATGATGAAGACATTAATATAGTTAGGGATGATTTTGAAAATGAAGTGGTGTACGCTAATATCAACCAAGGAGATGATATCATTAATGAGGATGAAGAGGAAGAGGAGGAAGAAGAAGAAGAAGAAGAAGAAGAAGAGGATGAAGAATTGTTTGATACGGAATCTACATTGCAGGCTCTTGACGAAGACCTTGAAGACAATGATGATGACAGTGATAGTTCTAGTGAATAACGTACTTAGCATAAGAAAGAGTCATTTATTTATATGTTTGAAACTAGTTAAGTAATTAAATATGCTCAGATGCTTTATCAAATTTTTTGCTTTAGTTTTGTTTTAGTTATTGTTTTTCTTTATTCTCCATAATCTTAGTTATAATGTCTATATATAGAGTATGATTGGCTTCTATATCATCATATTTCCTGGCTTCCTTTGGTGCGTCATTGTTTAAAATGCAGCTTATTGAGTCCTTGATTAAGCAGAGAAGCTGGTTTGCTTTAGTTATGTCGTCTTATATGTTATTGGATACTTTTGACATTAGTGGTGGGTTAGTGGCTTATTTTCTTCTCTTTTCTTTGAGATTAAGTTGCTAATATATATGGACAAATGGTAGCGAAATTTAAGTTTACACTTGCACCCATATAAAGATAACAAGTAAAAAAGCTTTAGTGTTTTTTTTTTACTTGATTTTTTTTTGGTTCATGGCCGTCCCTATCTAATTTTTTTTTACTTGTTTTAGGTGACAAAGTTATATTTATTGGCTCTGGTACTATCATTAAGTGTGATGCCCATGATGGATGTTTCTGTGGTACTATCTTAACTTCTTCAACTTTAATTTTCTACAAGGTCCTGCCGGTGAGGCTTCTGTACTTCCTAATCTTAAGGTTAGTATTTTGTTTATCTTTGTTCAACCCTCATTCCTGTTTATAACCCTTTTTTCCCTTTACATGTTGATATCCCATCTTTCTAGTAATATTAGCTGTAGCATGAAATTAGTACAATCAACTAAACAATGTGAATTAACTTCTATAGGCCAATGAAACCTGCTCACGATCCACACCTCCCTCAAGCTCAAAAACTCCAAGGGAATCAACCTTATCCTCATTTTCACCACAATAGACAACATTTCCTTCAACTATCTCAAAACCCAAGGTCCCAAAATCGTGCATAAATGGAGGTAGATTCATCTCAAACTCATCTAAGTCCCAAGAAGCGTTCTCGATGAAATCATCCAATAATCTACAAGTCCTCATATGACTCTCAAAAAATATGTGGGACATTACCTCAAAAGAGTCTATATACTCATAGATTGAAGGGTCACAAACATACACTTGAGACTCATCAAGATAGGAAGAAGGATTAGGATTTTCAAAATCAACACTCTTTTCATTTTCAACTCCTTCACCATCACTCGAATGCTCTCTAATGGGATCCTCACTCATATGGAGAAGAGAATAAGAAGGAAGGGCATTTTCTTGAGAGTTGGCTAGTTGGAGAATTTGGCTCTCAAGCATCTTCATTCTAGCTTCCGTCTCCCTATTCTCAACTTCCCTAGTCTCGTTATACTTCTCCATCATCTCCATTATCTTCATTATCTTCTCTTCCTTCAATTTTTTTTATAGAACTACCCTCATAAAAGGACTCATTAGAAGCATAAGGGAAATCATTTGAAGCCATGTAAGAACAAGAAGATGAGGAGGGAGGATCATTCACATTATAAACATGAGCATCATCATATTAGGGAGAGGGGGCATAATCAAGAAAATGAGATTCATCATCAACAATAGGAGATAGAGAGTTGAAATCACTTGTACTAGGTTCACAAATAGGATCACAAGACAAATCATGGGGACGCATGCCACAGTCACCCCATCAAAGGATTCAATATCTTCTTCATCTTCTGAATCCGAGTCACCCCATGCAACAGTCATGTCCTTTCTAACATCTTCCTCGGAGAATGATGGCTTGTTGAATTTATTTTCCTTTATTTGTTTCTTGCTCTTGACTTTGGCCTTTTCACCCTCATTTGGCAGAGGACAATCTTTGATAAGATTTTCCTTGGATCCACATATGAAGTAGGTGATTTCCTTGGAACTATACTGTCCTCGTTTTCTCCTGTCTCCACTTTTGCCAAACCTTCTTTTGAACTTCCAAACAACCATGGTTGTTTCATCATCATTGTCTTTTGACGCGCTTGATTCCTGAGCCTTTAATGCAACTCTTACTCTTGGAACTTTTAGTATTTGCTCCAAGGTGAAGCTCGTGAGTTATCAAGTATCCATTGAGTTGTTCCAGGTTGAAATTTGTGAAGCCCTTGGATTCTTGTAGCAACTATTACTTTGGCTCTCCATTTCTCATCCTAAGGAAAACTCCTAAGCACTTTTCACTACTAGAAAATAGCTCATTTTCGACAGAGCGGTTCCCACGGGCGAGTAATTCCGTCAAAAAATTAAAAATTTCCGACGGATTTATATTCTCCTAGAAATTTCCGACGAATTCAAACAATCCGTCGGAAATCCGCCGAAAATTTCCTGGGGGAATATAAATCCATCGGAATTTATGTATTTTCCAACGGAGTATTATTTTGGAAATAAATATTTTCGACGGAATATAAATCCGTCGAAAATTTCATACGGAAATTCGATCGGAATATAAATCTTTTTTTTAAAAAAATAAGTTTCTCATACTCCTCTTAAATCTCACGCCTCTCCTTCCTCTCTTAAAAAAACAAAACCCTCTCTCCTCCTCTCTCATATCTCTTCCTTTTCCTCAGATTTCACGCCTCTCTTCTTCTCTTTTTATCTCCTCCTTTCTTTCTATCTCTTCTTCTCTCCTCCTCTCTTCTTCTTTCTCTCTTTCCTACGCCTATCCTCTTTCCTTTCTCTCTCATATACTTCTTCTCCTTTCTTTCTCTTTCTCAAGCCTTTTTTATCTATGGTTTTTAGGGTCTTATTTATGGTTTATACGGTCAAATTCGACCTTGAAATCCCTAGATCTAAAGATTTTATGGTCAAATTTGTTCGTATTAAACCAAATTTGAGTGAAATTCAAAGCATTAGGTCTAAAAAAGGTATTTTTTTGTTTTTTAGTGTTTAAATTTTTCTTTTTGTTAATTTATGGGTTGTGATTGTGGTTTTTAGGACGGTAGTGATGGTTTAAGGTGAGTGGTTGTGTGGTTTTCTTAAGCAGGGTGGTTCGGCAAAATTTGTTAGGGTTATGGTTGTGAATTTGGGTTTGGTTTGGGTAGTAGATCTGGATAATGAATCTAGTCGTTTAGGGTTGGGGGGTGGGTTTTGTTCGGTTAAATGGGTGTTAGGGTGGTTTCAGTCAAGGTAAGTGGTGTTGTGGTTCAGGTTAGGGTGGTGGGTAGGGATCTGGCCTAGTTTGTGTGTGTGTATGTGTGTTTTTTTTAAAAGGTGGTTGTGGTAGGGTTTTGGTGGTGGTTTTAGTTGTTTGGTTGTAGGTGGTGTTGCGTGTTTAGGGGGATGGGTTGTGGGCTAGGGAGCGGGTTGGTGGTGGTGTGGGGTGAAGGCTAGTGGTGGTGAGGGGTGGTAGGAAGCGTTATTTTTTTTTAGTATTTTCGAACGGAATTTTCGGCGGAATTGTGTCCGTCGAAAATTCTTGACGGAGTTTTTCCGTTCCGAAAAATATCTTCCAATAACTGAATTCAGTCGGAAATTACGTCGAAAAATGTCATTTTTCCTATAAATAGCTTTTCGATAACCGTTTCCGACGGAAAACATGGTGTTTTTGACGAATTTTTCCATCGAAAATGGCATGTTCTCTAGTAGTGTTTCTTACTTGTTCATCAATAGGTATGGACCTGCCCAAAGATTTTAACTCATTAACAATGTTAGTAAATCTAGTTAACATATCCTTAATAGGTTTCTTCTGTAGCATTTCGAATCTGTCATACTTTGACATCGGTAAGTCAATTTTGGAACGTTTAACTTTCTCGTTCCTTTATGTGTCACTTGTAATAAATCCAAAATCAGTTTTGCGGACTTATAGCCCATGGTGCTGTTATGCTCACAAGTTCCTACTCTACAATGCAAGATTATCACTGCTACAGCATTCAAGTCATATTTTGAAAATCCTCTTTTTCAAATTCAGACAGTGGTTTAGGAATTACCTCATTTTTTTTTTTAATTCTATTAAGTCTCATGCATATTAACCAATCATATATTTACATCAACCTAAATAATAAACTTATCTTTAATACAACCTAATTTATGAAGTCTAACTTTTGTTTGATATCTCAAGCTATGCATTTGTTCTTGATTATTGAGGTCACGTTCCAACATTACATTGGAACTCTCAAACTAAGTTATTACAACTTGTCGATCTTCTCCAGCATTACACTGGAACTTGCTTCTGTTAGGAAGCTCTTGATATGTTCCTATTAGGATACGCCTTGTAATTCCATCCAGCTTTGTTTAAAGAACTTTCTAGAACTTTGCCTCTGGTTTTACTTGTCATCCTTAGTTTTCTTAACTTCCTCTATTCTAGACCTCACTTCAACTCCCAGATTTTACTTGTCCTGCAAACATCAAAACACAAGAAAACACTTTATAGACAGGAGTTTTCTCAATCATTAACATCATCATCAAAACCTCATAAGGGTCAACATCATCATTGCAAAGGAAAGTTTAGCGTCTTCACCATATTTTAATGATTTACATGATGATTGGACTATGTTAATATTAAGGATAAATAATTAGTCAAAGACATTTTTTTTCAAAAATTAGTACATCTAACTAATTTAAGAAACTTGTAGGCCACGAGTCACCCGCCTTGACGGGTCGCACACGCACTCCACTCCACATTAGTATGATATGTATTGTCCGGTTTGGGCTTAACCCGCACGGATTTGTTTTTGGGTACCTTCCCAAAAGACCTCATTCTAATGAAGTGTGCACTCACTTATAAGGAGATCTTCACCTCTTTACTACATCCATGTGGGACTTGGAATGAACAACCCCAACAAACCTCCCCTCAGACCAAGAACCGCACATAACTACTGAAACTATCTTGCACCGCCGCTATTACCACGAGACACGCTGCCTGAGCCACAATTTCAGGAGGACTTTTGATGCAAAGCACCACAATCGCAAGGTCACACATTTGAGGGAACTGTCCTACACACATAGCGCCCGTGTCTATCCCGTCGAACCTTCGACTCTGATACTACTTGTTGGGCTTGGGTCACCCACCTTAACAAGTCGCATGCACACTCTACTCCACATTAGTATGATTTTTTCCGCTTTGGGCCTAGCCCGCACAAATATTTTTTTAGGCACCTTCCCAAAAAACCTCAAACTAATTGAGTGTGCACTCACTTATAAGGACCTCTTCACTTCCTTACTCATTCCATGTGGGACTTCGTATGAACAACCCCAACAAAATTAATTAAGATATTTTTAAAAGTCACATCAAATTTAATTGAAAATATACATATAAGCATTTTATTTTGATTTGTATATAATCATAAAGAATAACTAAAATTCATTTTTCTGATTTCATAAAAAAAAAATAGTGACTTCAACAATTATTTATCATAATTTTGAAATTAATTATTTTATTTTCATAAATTAATTTTTGAAAATAAGTTTTTACTAAAACAAATTACATTATATCTTAAAAATTAAAAGTAAAATAGGGCTTGTTTGGCATCATTTTTGGTTTTCAGTTTCCTTTTTTTAAACCAAAAACAAAACATAGAAAACAAGAAAAATGTGTTTTCACTTTTTTTTTTGTCAGTTTTCAAAATAATCATGATTTTAATCACTTATTTTTTCTACTCTAAATTTTTTTGTCTTTGCATTCTCTTACTTGATGGTTCTTGTTATTCATCCTTCCATGTCTCCCATCAAAATATTTTCAGTGGTAATTACATAGATTCATTGCCTAGGTAAA
This sequence comes from Chenopodium album, assembly GCF_948465745.1. Lineage (NCBI taxonomy): Eukaryota > Viridiplantae > Streptophyta > Magnoliopsida > Caryophyllales > Amaranthaceae > Chenopodium > Chenopodium album. The sequence continues at coordinate 67,123,179 of NC_137835.1, forward strand.
CTGAACACTAAAGTGTATTCTTATAGAATTAGGGTTTTAAATGAGTATATGAACAATGTACATTTTTATGCACTTTTTTTTTTAATAATTTGAACTTCAATTCATCAATAATCTAATAAATATGTTAATACTATCACTATTTGAATGAGTATATTTTTTTATTTTCAAATATGTTAATAATGTCATTATTTTAATGGATAATTCTACTCAATCAACCATCCAAAGAGCACAAAGAGTAGAAGCTTTTAATTTGGCTGCACTGAAATCCTTCAACATTAATTGTAAAATCCCTAAACTTTTGTTTATTTATCACTCCTAGTCCCTGAACTTTTCTTAATCATTACTCCCAGTCCTTAAACTTTCCTTAGTTGGGATTGGAAGTCCCTAAACTTTGCTGACTAAGGATATGATGTCCACCACCAGCAATGGTGAATCATGGGTGGTTGAGGGACCTTTTTGCCTCATTTGAAAGGTGTGGGACTAAATGGGCTACAAATGGTAAAGTACAAGGACTGTATTTTACTTTAACTCCTGCTTTCTTGTGTATCTCTAAACCAGTAGCCATCTATTTGTAATTTAACTAAGTTATCCATATTTGATTTTTCCATAACTGGGCCGCACAAACTCCAGGTAGATTCAAATCACCCTCTATGATAGAAGAGTAATTTGTGTCCAATATATCCACAACTTGCAAGGTGTTTACCTTAGTATGTAATAGGTGATTTGGTTAAGTTGTTGTTGTTTTTTTTTTTTTTTTAAAAAAAAAAAAAAAAAAAAAAAAAGGTGATTTGGCTCTAAAAGCTGTTTTATGCTATCCATAAATAAACCATTGGCGCAAAGAGTACCAATGAGAAATCTCATCCTAGCTAATAAAAAGTACGCAATATACAAAATATATAAAAAAATACAAGTTTATCACCTTGATAAACATAACATGTTTAACAAATGGCAAAATTGTAAATAAATAAAAAAAAATTCATGATGAAACCCCTTTTCCACTCTTGAGAAGAAGTGTAGCAGGTAGCAGCTACTTCCACTTCAAGAGAGTTAGGATTGAAGGCTTATCTACTTAACTAAGAACTAAGTGTTTTTGAACGGTTAAAGTTGAACACCTAATTGCCTACAATAAACTAAATTTCACACTACTAGTGGAAAAAAAAAAAAAAAGCTATTCGTAACGAGCAAAAACGGGCTTTCTGTAACGGGCAACGGTTGTTACGTATACGGCCGTTACGATTAAATATGTTATTGGTAACAAGCACTTGTCCATTACAAATAACAAAATGCCCGTTACAAATAATAGGTTATTCGTAACAGGAATCTGAAATGCTCGTTACAAATAATAGGTTATTCGTAATGGGCAGCCAAAATGCCCGTTACAAATAATAGGTTATTCGTAACAGGAATCTGAAATGCCCGTTACAAATAATAGGTTAATCGTAATGGGCAGCCAAAATGCACGTTACGAATACATTTTGTCCAAATTAAAAGAAAAAAATCCCAGCATGTGTAGCTGGGTTGTTAACCTTCTAGGCTTCTACTCTATCTTTCATTTTTTCTTTTTTTTGTAGGAATCTTTCATTCAATATAAATTTTTATTTATTCCAAAAAATTTATTACTCCATAGCACATTTGTCCAATAAGCTAATACGGAGTAAAAAAAAATTCCTACAAAACTGGAAAAAATTATTTTCCTGAAAAACTAAGATTTACATAATAGGAAATATTCCATAGTCTTGAAGCTTAGTACGAGTCTTGTATTCCATAATAGTGATAAACCAACCACATCAACTACATCACCATACTTTCTATGTGTATCAGCATAATCTCCAATTGAAAACCTGCAATAATCATTAATAGATGCAATAATTACTAGTAGTTAAGATGACCCAAAATATATAGATTACATTAGTAATTATTAATCAAACAACCCTCTACATTTCTATAAAAATTAATCTTTTTAAACCACTTTTCCACGATTTTGATCAAATGAATCCAATTCATCAAACTTGTAAATTAAAATAACATCATTAAAATTAAGAAAATGATAATATTCATCAAAAACCCAATCCGTAAATGGCAAGAAGAATCAAATGCAACATAGATATTGTAGATCAAACAACGATTAAGAAAAGAGAGTATACCGAAGTAGCAGATTAAGACCCAGCTAAATCCAAACGCTATATTAATTAGACCAACTAAAATTCAAAATTTTCATCAACAATAATCAAGATCCAAGAAATGGGGATCTAAAAAACTTCAAACAAATAAAGAATATTGTAGGGAATATTTCAAGCATCCCACACTTGAGCCCCACTCTGATCATACACTTAAGCATGGCGGCGTCCAAAGGGAAGGAAGCTAGAGTAAAGAGTCACCAAGTTTTAGGAACTTGTAAACCGTTCACATGGTAAAGGTTACACCCCTTAACGATCCATGTGATCGTTAACTCCAATAGGTCTAGAACCATGACTAGAAGTTCGGGGATGAAGGTACAAATCCAACCTAAAAGAGATTGAATCTGCCCTAAAAATAGGCCTCTACTTTATTCTTCTCGTATTCATGTGCGCTTTCTGACTAACATACAATCATTAGGTTAACCCTAAACCTGTTTATCTATGTTAGTTGAATATTAATGCACAAACAAATCTATTATTGACGACCACTTGAATTATAATCATATTAGCCTAAACAAGATTATTAATTATCTTATTAAGCATGATTACAAGTACAAATTCCCTTTAAACATGCATAAAAGGCGTGATCAAGCAATATCAATAATAATATCAAGCAACATAAAAATAACAATCATCATAATAATCTCAATCAATCTCAATAAAGCATAATAATAATATCAAGATCCTAGGCATGATATTAACAAGATTAAGAACAAACTCTAGCATGTCACTACACGTTAAAGATCAAATCTTTATCCCTAATATGATATTAAAAAGAATAGGAAGCATCATATAAATATACATGATATTAAAAATATTAGTTAATCCTAAACATGATACTAGGAAACAATAAAAACATCCTAACATGATACTAAGAATTAACAAAATAATCTAAGCATGATTTCTATATCAAAAGATCAATAAATAAATTACTTACTTGGATGCCTCGTATCTCTTTCTAATAAAAAAATACACGCGCTAGTAACTTCAAGGAAAATATTAAATCAAACAATTAAATTAAATAATTGAAATAGAGATAGGGATTTGGGACCAAACCCTCAAAAATTAAAAACCTTTCACGTCTAGGGCGAAGGCAACTTCGAACTTGATTAGGTGTGTCTAGAACCAATGAATGTGGAATTTTGTAAGAGGGAAGGTTTAGAAAAAGAATAGATCGAGAGAGAGAAAGCTTTTAGCTTTTAGCTTTTAGAGAGAGAATAAAGAGAGATGATTGTTGAGTAATGATTGGGAATTGTTAATGAATAAAAACGGGGAGATTTGACCCCTATTTATTGAAAAATAGTCCAGAACCCGAAACAAGTCATATTCGAAAAAATAACCTCATGTCGCCAACGATAGGAGTTAGCCCCAAACGACAAGAGCAGCGCCAGGCGACAACACTTGGTGCAGGCTGCTAGCTCGGCTATGCCCTTAGCATTCGGTATTTCGATGCTAGGGTATTTTTGTCATTGTTGATTTAGTATTATTTTCACGTCTCGTCTTTTACTATTTTCGACTCGACTTACAACGCTCGATTTCGACGCTCCAAGCTCGAATTTCCGACGTTTAAATATTAATTACTCGGTCGAATCATTAATTACTTCCGAATTAATTCGTCGCTTCGGCTCGTTAGTTGCTTGGGAGTGACCCGAACGGTTCAGTTAAGATTAAGCTATAATATTAATTAAACATTAATATTACTGATCGAAAGCGGCCTCCACCCAGGCATTCCGATCACTTTAACTCACAGAATAATTAGCTTTCTATTAATTCCAAACCCCCTATCGGAGTAATACACTAGTTTGAAGGACACCATTCCTTTCAAGAACTAAAACGAGCTTTGTACGCGCAATTAATCATCTTCTTTATATGATTGAGCAGGGAATTCCGCGTTAAGCAGATTAAAATCATATTTGTGACAAATCACAAATTTTATTCAAATAAAACTCTTTAAAATATAGTTATCAATCCTAATCCCATTAGAATTTAAAAGAACCTTCTCGATAATTCTAGAAGATTAAAAGTCAATCCTAATAACTTTAGGAATAATAATTAATAGGCCCTCCTCTAGATCATTGGGCCACTCTTAAATTCATTTTGGGCTTAATTTAATTTAATCCATAACTTTCTCATTATTCATTATAATCGGGCTTATAATATATCATTGGAAAGCTCTTTTTGAGCCCAATCCAACTACACTATTATTAGACACTTATCATGGACCAAAATAAATTGGACTGGCTATTTTCATAAAATAGAGTGTAATAAGAAATATTTTTGAAAACAAAAAGATATATATTTTAATAAAAACATCCACATCACTAGATTTTTCACACTTTTACTTTGTTCGATAATAAAATGATGTGAAAGGTATTCATCACTGGGTTTGGTTTTGGGGAGACACATTTGGGTGTCTACAGAAGCCCCCACTTTGACTGAGTTTGGAGAAATACAATTTTCCAAAACAAAAGTCAAAGTATCGATAGGGACGGAGAATGATTCAGAACGTTCTGCGATCCTAAATCATCCTTGTAACGCTGATAATTGCAAACTAGAGGTAGTTAAACAGATAAAAGATTTAAGAAATGCGTATCTTGCACTGTCGAGCACACGTCTCTAGAGTAACCAATTTTTGTTTGACGATCTTCCTTAAGCTAGGGGATATCTCCTGAAGACTGCTGCGCTTGTTGCTGCCTTCAATTTCTACTGTGATAGTCTTCCACATCCTAGAGAATACAATTGAAGATAATTCTTCTTGTAGCCATCTTCAGCTTTGTTGTGATAATTTTCCATATCCTGGGGAACACCGTCTATCAATGTTAATACATCTCGAGCTTTTTGAATCAACTTTCTAAATCATAGCGAATGTCGTCGAAGACCGCCTTATCACAAACCGTTCTTCTCAAATCTAGGTGACAACCTCCACAATCTTAGAGAACGTCGTCGAAGACCGCCCATCTCGTGCCTTCTTGTCAAATCTGGGTGACAACCTTCTCAATCTTAGCGAACGTCATCGAAGATCGCCCATCTCGTGCCATCTTCTCAAATCTAGGTGACAACCTCCACAATCTTAGAGAACGTCGTCGAAGACCGCCCATCTCGTGCCATCTTCTCAAATCCATATGATTATTTCCACCATCTTAGCCAAAGCTATCAAAAACCGCTTCATCTTGAATCATTCTTTTCTCAAATCAAATAATAACCTCCCCAATCATAGTGAAATCTATCGAAAGTCATTTAATCTCGAACCGTCCTTCTCAAATCTAAGCGAGAGACTCTTTTAAGGCCTTATGTAGAAAGCTTCTTCATCTTGAATCTTCAAATCTTCTTATCCTTTATTTAAGGAGTAATCGAACTTTCTAGCTTTGGGGAGAACCTCATCTTAAGATTCTTCGATCTTCAAGTCAATCTCTATAGAAATCTCCATCCTAGGGATCCTTTGTCATTATAATCAATCACTACACAAATCAGTTTTCAAATTCGCTTAATCAATATACAATCGGTAATTTGATCATCATCAGGTTGATCATCAATCAAGACCGTAATCGATCCGATTACCAATCAAAGGTAACAAAAGTTGTTCATTCGAATATGATCGTCATCGGGCTGATCTTCAATCAAGGTGCAATCTGGCCGATTACCAATCATGTCAATTTGCTTATAGGGGCTAACTGGCATACCAAGAACCCGAAATTACTGCATGAGGTCTGCATAATCTAATATGGGGGCCATGTATCTTGTTGCCATACCAGCGCGCGCTAGTGCATACCGTTGCCAGTATTTTGCTTTGTCGCCAGGTGACGAGCTTTAGCGCCTGGCGACAACATTGTCGTTTGGCGCTGGAGTCGTTGTTGTTGCTATTTGTTGCACGGTTTCACTCTGAACCTTCAACTTCGTCGTTTCCTTTCAACAAAATCCGCTCAATTCTGTTGCAAAGTAAAGCTCTTCATCTTTAATTTACCGATCCATGTAAGTTTTGCTCAAAATCCTCTTATCTTGGAAGAATTTCATGCGTTTATATTCGCGGTTTTCCGAAAAATCTGGGAATGTTCTTGCTCGCTTGCTCTTTGGAAGTGATAGCTTCCTATGCCTTGAAACTCTGTCAAAAACCCTATCATTTGAGATTTTACCGAGTCCAAGTTAATTTTTGCAGAGATCTTTCATCTTGGGTTAACCTAAGGCTTAGTGTTGCTTGATTCATTGCATAATACTCAATGTGTTTTTAACACATATGACTTGTCATGACTCGACTCAAAGCATTTTGACACATATGACTTGACATGACTTAAGGTATAAAATTGACTTAATGATGACTCATTTCGTGTGACTCGTATGTGAAAAGTATTGACTCATGCGACTCGATGTGGATAAGACTCGAAAAGCAAAAAATTTCCGTCATTTTTATTATTAATATAGGGTATCCGACTTTCTCCCGAAAAAGAAAAAAACAAAAAAAAAAAAAAAAAAAAAAAAAGAAGAAGAAGTGAAGTTTTTGAAGGTGCATGTTGAATAAGCTTAATCAAGTATAGGCGTTGACGTTGTATCTCATAGTGCCAGGATTGTAACATCCTAGACTATCCTAGTTGACTCGATAATGAAAGCATTTAAGTAACTTAGGCACGGAGGCTAAGCACTTTATACTTTGTGATGCAATGATAAGTGATTTTGATATGACAAGGCGTACTTTAATGTTTTGTCAAGACTTCATGACAAAAGGTTCCTAAGAGGTGGATTATTTGTATTTGTATCTGTGATGTGTATGGAGAAATATTGTATCGAGAAGAGCCAAATGATGGTGACACTCGAGCTAGGTAAGCTAATTATGTAGGGATCAAGCCCCCAAGTCTAGCTCTAAATCGAAAGGGATGAGCATTGGAAATTCCTTGATATGATCAATTGTGAACGTAAATATGAATGCATTTTTTTATTACGGCCGCACCTCATTGTGAGGTTGCCTACGTATCCGTTAGGAATCAGGCCGAACATAGCTCTAGCCGAACCTCGCACAAGTGTGTGTATACCTCAAAGAGGTCTTTGAAGGGTTGTAACGTGGTTAAGCTAAAGGTTGAAGAAGAAAGGGATAAAAGCTCAACACCCTAGATAAGCCCCCAAGGTGTGCAACCTTACTTTTGAAATCTTTATATTTTTATGCTTAAGGTTTCCTCACTTTTGAACTCTTTTTCTTTTGGGTTTTTTTTTTTGCTCTCTTTATTTTTGCTTTTGCATATTTTGATAAGTGTTGGAAATCCCGATCATGCGGTCTATCACTCACTTGACATTCATGTTTCTTAGACACGGTACAGAGAAATCGATAAGAGACGCAATCTAAGAGGTGTTCTTATCAAAGACATGTTTATATCAATGACATTGGAACACTTGCCCTTTGTACACTTTTATTATTTTTTGCTTATTTGAATTTTTGAGTTTTATGTAAAATCTCTCAAGCTTTCGTAGTTAGAATTTTCATAAGTTGCACACCATCCCATCCCAAGGTTTGGTAGATGTGGGTTAAAAAAATAAAGGTTTATCGTTAAAAAAGGCTCAAAGTGGTTCATCAAGAAATGATTATTGTATATTTGAAAGGTGAAAGGTGATATGATAGGCTACAAGGGGTGCCTCTAATCATAAGTATACCTTGTGCTTAGTTCGACATAATTTTTTATTTTTAGTGCAATGCAATGCGATAATCATATGCAAGAAAAGAAATGCTCATTTTGTTAAAAGGTAAAAAGGAAAAAAAAAACTACAAAATAAGATCTAAGGAGAATAAAAGGTGCCAATGCTAGGCTTATTGGGGAAAGGATGAATAAAAGAAATAGAAAAAGAGGTCACGAAATCTTGTCGTTGAAGCTTGCCTCTTGCCTTATGCTCTTATTATCACTCGGTCTTCTTGCTAGCTGGAGGTATGGAAAGCTTGTTATTATCAATCAAGTATTGGATGGCCTCTTTTAGCTTCCAACAGCTCTCAGTAGTATGACCCCTACCTTGATGGTACTTGCAATGTGCATCTGGGTTCCAACTAGGCAATCTCTTCTTAGGTGCAGGATCTTGAATAGGTCCAATGGGAGTAATGAGTCCTTTGGCATGGAGTCGATCGAAGGCAGTATCATAGCTCATCCCAATAGGAGTGAACTCTTTCCTTAATTTCTTTTTATATCTTTTATTATCCATGGCTAAGACTTCATTGAGATCAAAGGTACTAACATTGTTACTAGAGTGGGCGTTTTCGGAAAAAGAAGGATTGTCGTTCTTCTTTCCTTTCCTGCCACTGTTGTTGCTATTATTAGTAGCTTTTTGCTTTGCAAGGTCATCTTCTATTTCAATACCTATGTCGTAGATGGATTTGAAAGTATTCAAATTATGTTGATATTTCAAATGCCTCGAATACTTGTCTTGAAGGTTCTTGATGAACATCCTTACAGATTCCTTTTCAATAGGGACCTCGACCATATTAGCGGAAGTTTCCCTCCACTTGTTAAAGAAAGAGGTGAACCCTTTGTTTTCCTTTTGATTTACCATCTCAAGTTGTCTATGGTTTGTTTCAACTTGAATGTTGCACTTATATCTATCAATGAAAGCGTTTATTATTCCATCCCAAGTAGAGGTCTTCTCTTTATCAAAAGAAAAGAAACAATGTTGGCAAACGGTTTCAAGAGATAAAGAAAACAATGAATGAAAGGCTTTCTTATCAATCTTTTTCATATTCATTATAGTTTCAAAAGCCCTTAAGTGAAAGTAAGGATTATCTGTTGGCTTGAACTTAGGGATGTCATTGGCATTGAACTTCTGTGGAAGAAGTTCCCTGTCCAGTGAGACCCCTTGTGAGCTAATGCCCTGGAATCTATAGTCATTGGATAGTTTACTGAAGCTTTCTTGCATGAGATCCATTTGTTTTTATTCACAGGGTCATTGATTTGAAGGGCCATAGCCTTCATCAATTCAGTTACGTTAGCCACGTCCTTCCTAAGTTTATTGACTTCTTCTTGAGTTGCCATTATCTTCTTAGCTTTTCTTTTCCGACCGATTGGTTTGTCAAAAATCAGTACTTGAACAAATATGTTTTCCTTGATTAATTTCCCTTCTTTCCTTGACCAAGCGCTGTGGAAAGAAAAATCGGGGATACTCATTGTTAATTATTGGACTCAAGCTCTATTTAACATGCAATAGATGGGAAAGAGTATGGAACGAAAACAATAGGATGATATAGGTGAAAGAGGAATAAAATTGACCCCCCAACTCAAATGACAGAAAGAAACGACTCCTGCATGAACCTAAGACATGGTTATGGTGACATTTTTACAGAGTCTGTGCTAAGACAAGTGAGTGTGGATGACAAGTTTGACTCGTGTCATGACCATGGGACTAGAATATGTGACTAGACTTAAAAACATGACTTTTGTCATTAATAAATTGATTAGACCAATTTAGCAAACTGATTAATTAGACTCGTCGTGAAGACTCGAGCAAAAACATGGACTATCGCTGGATGACAGGACTGTTGCCAAACACTAAGGACCAGCACCAAACAACAACATTGTCTCTTGGCGCCAACCACTAGCGCGTGGCGCTACAGTTCAAACCTAGGGGTGTTAAAAAATACCTGACCCGTTTGACCCGGCCTGCTGACCCGTTAACCGACAAAATACCCGGCGGGGAATTTTGATTTTTTTTCCAACTTTGCGGCTCGAGTACCCGACCCGCTAAAATATCAGATTTGCGAGTCGGGTAATGGGCCGGACTTTGAGTGTTACGGGTACCCGTTAAATATCCGAATTTTAATTTTTTTTTTAAAAAAATTCTTGGCTGGAACTCAAATTAGGGTTACTTTCATATAGTCTTCTCTCTCCTCACTTCCTTAGACAAGCAGTAGCCGCATCTCAACATTCTCCTCTCTCTTTTTCTCTCTCCTCGCTCACTCTCAATTCCCAATCACACACTCTCAATTGTCTCAACTCTGAAGCGAACCTCCTTCCTCCATCTCAGGCGGACCTCCGTTGACCGTTAGTTCCTCACAGTCAGCTGCGTAAGGTTGGTATTTTTCTCGAATTTTTTTGGTTAATTTCTTTGCTTATGTTTGATTATACTCAAGTTGTTTTCTATTACATTTTTAGGGTTTTTTGTCGAATTTTTTTGGGTTAATTTCGCTACTCATGTTTAATTATACTCAAGTTATTTTCAATTACATTTTTTAGGTTTTTTTTTCGAATTTTGTTGGGTTAATTTGCTGATTATGTGTGATTATACTGAAGTAATTATCAATTACATTTTTTTAGGTTTTTTTCGAATTTTTTGGGGTTTTTTTCGAATTTTTTGGTGGTTAATTTTCTGATTATGTATGATTATACCTAAGTTATTTTCAAATACATTTTTTTGGTTAATTTCTCTATTATTTTTTGCTTTTTATCCTTTGTGATATTCTACAGTTGATTTTTTTTTGTATGATTTATCTTGTGTAGGGATTAAAGCTAGACTTGGTTTCGGAGCAACCAACAATTATCATTAATGAAACTATTAAAGCCTCGGATTTCACAAGTGACTAAAATTATCCCCTCTCCCATTTCGTTTGATTTGTGGCTTTAAGATATTGTTTGGACTTTGTAATTTATTAGGTTGTTTTGTTGTTTTAATTTGATGTAAACTGTTTAAACTCTCTGAACTCTCTAGCTGGACACCTTGAACTTTGAACTTTGGTTTGCGTTTTGTACTTTGAATCAAAATTTGTTTAAGTGATGAGAATAATTCAAGATAGAGAAGCATGGAAGCAGGTTATTTTTGTTAATGGAAGCACACTTTTTTTTTAATTATTAAAAAAGACAGCAGGTTTTTTGTAAAATAAACACATCAGTTTTCTTAAAATGAAAACAACAGGTTTTTAATATTAATAAACACATCATTTTTTTTGTTTTTTTTATGAAAAAGTTTTTTTTTTAATAAAATGAGCAGGTTTTTAAGGCTATATTAACAGCATGTGTGTTTTTTTTCTATAAAATAAAACATACGTAGTAAGTATTCGGGTACCGGGGGGTACCCAGTAAAAACGGGTACCCGATAAGCGGGTACCCGCTTTTATCGGGTCGGGTAATAGGCCATCCAAAAAACTACCTGCACTTCCGGGTACCCGAAATCCCGGGTACCCGGCTATGAGCACCCCTATCCAAACCTCTGCGCAATTGCAAGAACATTGGTCTGGGACTGTTTCTAGTACTTTACTCTAAAGAGACAAGCCTAGCAGTCGTACTAAGTCAAGTTTGATCAATTTATTTAGACTTTAATCATTTATTAATTGATTAATTAATTTAGCAAAGTCCTTTAGGCATTAATTAATTTGTTTAAACTCATTCACAAGTCAAACAAACACTTAGATAAAACACACATAGGTGATGCACAAACAAATAATGCACAAGTAGACAAATAGTCACAATATGATGCAATGAGTTTGCAACCTAACCATGGCTCTTGTTCTCTAAAGTTCATGATATGGGTTAGTCAAAGAGGGTCCATGGTTATGAGTCCGGATGCACCGCGCAGAACCCTTACCTTTGGAAGGGTTGGCGCGAGTGGATGGGACCCCGCGAGCTAAACTCGCTTCCATGGTTTGGTGAATTCAACAAACTCAAATGTACCCTTCGTTGTCAGGAGCGTTTGATTGGTTAGATGAAGCGTGAATTCCCAGAGGGTTATAGCCATATGTAGCACACATATGGGTTTCAGAAAAAAGGGAAAAACTCAAGAAGTAAAACCGAGCAAACAGTACTAGAAAACTAGTCAAAACAAGAAGTTAGATTTCTGGCTCGGTATTGGAAGAATAAAGCGCGAGAAAATAGAGTCTGCCGCCAGACGATGCCACTGTCGCCAGGCGACAGAGCCTTTGCTCGGCGATGACGCTGTTTTCTCAGTGCTAATTCCTACATGCCTCGGCAGCTTTCTGTTCTTGAATTTTCCATTTTTTTTTTCGTAGCATTATTTCAATTTTAGTTGTGAAAGATATTCCCTAATTTCCCATGTGTAAAAATCCTATATTTTTGACACGTTATATATGGTCTTTCCACTGCGAACATTTTTATGCTTATGCCAATAATGTTAATCAAAATTATGCACATGAAATACTTAGAACTTTTCGAGTCCCATCCACTCATTCTAAATCATTGCCAAAATAAATTTTAGGAATCAAAATAGAAATCCTCCCTATTGGAGTCGCCAAAAAAGTGTAGGGAATATTTCGAGCATCCCACACTTGAGCCCCAGTGTGATCATACTTAAGCAAGGTGGCGTCCAAGGGGAAGGAAACTAGAGTAAAAGAGTCGCCCACAAGTTTTAGGAACTTGTAAACCGTTCACAGGGTGAAGGTTACACCACTTAACGATCCATGAGATCGTTAACTCCAATAGGTCTGGAAACATGACTTGAAGTTCGAGGATGAAGGTAAAAATTCAACCTAAAATAGATTGAATCAGCCCTAAAAATAAGCCTCTACTTTATTCTTCTCGTATTCATGTGCGCTTTCTGACTAACATACAATCATTAGGTTAACCCTAAACTAGTTTATCTATGTTGGTTGAATATTAATGCACAAACAAACCTATTATTGGCGACCACTTGAATTACAATCATATTAGCTTAAACAAGATTATTAATTATCTTTTTAAGCATGGTTACAAGTACAAATTCTCTTGAAACATGCATAAAAGGCGTGATCAAGCAAAACCAATAATAATAATATCAAGCAACATAAAAATAACAATCATCATAATAATCTCAATCAATCTCAATAAAGCATAATAATAATAGCAAGATCCTAGGCATGATATTAACAAGAATAATAACAAACCCTAGCATGTCACTAAACATTAAAGATCAAATCTTTATCCCTAACATGATATTAAAAAGAATAGGAAGCATCATATAAACATACATGATATTAGAAATATTAGTAAATTCTAAACATGATACTAGGAAACAATAAAAACATCCTAACATGATACTAAGAATTAACAAAATAATCTAAGCATGATTTCTATATCAAAGATCAATAAATAAATTACTTACTTGGATGCCTCGTATCTCTTTCTAATAACAAAGTACACGCGTTAGTAACTTCAAGGAAAATATTAAATCAAACAATTAAATTAAATAATTGAAATAGAGATAGGGATTTGGGACCAAACCCTCAAAAATTATAAACCTTTCATGTCTAGGGCGAAGGCAACTTCAAACTTGCATAGGTGTATCTAGAACTAATGAATGTGGAATTTTGTAAGAGGGAAGGTTTAGAAAAAGAATAGAGAGAGAGAAATCTTATAGCTTTTAGAGAGAGAATAAAGAGAGATGATTGTTGAATAATGATTGGGAATTGTTGATGAATAAAAATGGGGAGATTTGACCCCTATTAAAAGAAAAATAGTCCGGAACCCGAAACAAGTCATATTTGGAATAACATACCTCCTGTCACCAACGACAGGAGTTAGCACTAGGCGATAAGTGACAGCCTTGTCATCTCGCGCTAAGTTAGAACTAAAATGGCTTTGTATGCGGAATCATCTTCTTAATACGATTAAGCAGCTAATCCTGCGTTAAGCAGATTAAAATCATATTTGTAACAAATCACATATTTTATTCAAAATAAAACTCTTTAAAATATAATTATCAATCTTAATCCCATTAGAATTTAAAAGAACCTTTTATATAATTCTGGAAGATTAAAAGTCAATCCTAGATCATTGTGCCACTCATAAAATCATTTTTGACCTAATTTAATTTAATCCATAACTTCCTCATTATTCATCAGAATTGGGCTTATAATATATCGTTAGAAAGCTCTTTTTGAGCCCAATCCAACTACACTATCATTGGACCTTTATCATGGACCAAACTAAATTGGGCTGGATATTTTAATAAAATAGAGTGTAAGAAGAAATTTTTTGAAACAGAAAGAGAGATATTTTAATAAATACATCCACATCACTAGACTTTTCACACTTTCACTTCGTTCGATAAGCAAATTGCATTAAAGGTATTCATCACTGGGTTTGGTTTTGGGGAGACACATTTGGGTGTCTATAAATAATCAAAATTTTGAAATACGATCCTAGAAAAATGCTAAAAAAAAAAATTAAAAAGGAAGAACCAAGCTCGAAATTGATCAACAAAAAACTTATCAAATATAAACAAAATCTGCTCATCAAATTGGAAACAGATTATCTTGAAAATACAGAAAAATTATCAACAAACATATAATTTGAAATCTCAAACTTAAAAATCATGAAATATTTTAAAGTATTGATATTATAGCTTCGACATAATTTGGACTTTATCAACCATAAAATTCATGGCAAGAACTCATGGAATAATATGGAGAAAAAAAAAAAGTAAAAACAACCCTCTGTAATTCATAGTTTCATAGTTAACCTGTTAGAAGGGGTTGCAATGGACAATGTGAGTGAAAGGTTTAATAGGATAGCTAAGTCTTTTAATAGAGCACAGTCTTTTGCATTAGTGGATGAGATGACCATCAAGAAATGAGTCATTATACATAATTCATCACATCTCAAAGACTCATACTTCCATAAGTTCATCCAATTCAACATTACATCTATAGAACAACACCGCCAATTTAGTCAACCCCCAAATTGAATGAAATATGTAGAAGGATTATTGTACAAAAGAAATACAACTTTCCTTGAAGATCCCTGATTCCCTTTATATCAAATCAAAACAAAGGATAATGTTTTCGACAACCGTGCAACCTCAATAAATCAACCTTCAAGATTTAACATAATTAACTAAAATCAACCATTTCTTCATAAGAAACTATGTAAATCTCATCACATAAGATAAATCATGCCATATACATCACCAAAATAAGAAAGTATTTAATTATAAATAAAAGACAATTAAAGAGGAAATTACCTTGCGAAGAATCATATTAATGAGATCAGCACCATCTTTTGAATCACAAACATCGTTCTGTTGGCTGTAATCAAAATCAAACCAACCAAAATTCAGTAAAAAAAAAAAAAAAAAAAAAATTAACACAAATTTTTTGTAGAAAATTCAAACAAAAATTTCATTTCATTTCTCCAACTATTTCAGATTAATAGTAAACGCAAACTAAATTCGATAAACAAAGTAAAAAAAAAAAAAAAAACATGAAAACTCAACCAAATAACAATTAAACTACTGACAGAATGACAGTCTAAGAAAATCATCTGAAACGACCTTAAGCTGCTTGCGTTGCTTAGACTTAGCAATCTCCTTAAGAGTTTTCCTCTTCGCAATCGAATGCTGCCGAATCTCTTCCTTCAACTCATTCTCCCTCTCTTTGCATGCCTTCTTTAACTCTATATTTCGAAGATTTTTCATTGGTTAATTTTGAAAATTCCACCTAGATCTAACCCATAATAATTACTGGTTAATTAAGAAAAAATCTAGTTAGATCTAACAAAATTTTGAAATTAAAAAAAAAAAATAGGGTTATTTGTTTAATTATAGATAAACTAGATCTTATCTAAAATTGTATATGAAAATTGGGAAATTAAATTGGAGAAATTAGAGAACAAATACCTGGGAAAGGATGATTTATAAGAGGATAAAAGGAAGCAAGTGGCCTACTTGAAAATGGTGAAACGATAGCGCATTAGTGTGATATTAAGGTAGTACGGCATCGTTGTAGGACCGACCTTGCACCACAGCCGCTGTTTCTAGTCTTGCTAGGACTGACCAACGCGCCGACAAGATGATATAGGAACACGAGAAAGAAGTAGAGAGACAGTGAGCTTGTGGGAAAGATAAGAGGAAGAGAGAAATGAGGAGAGAGAGAGCCCGCTCGAGGAAGAAAGGCGATTGGAAAAAGAGAAGGTTTTAAATTCTAGTACTTGATTTAGGTGTAACGGGCTTTTTATTTGCCCGATACAAATATTAACTATTCCTAACGGGCATTTATTTCCCCGTTACAATTATTAAATATTCGTGACGGGCAATTGGTTGCCCGTTACAAATGAGTTTTTTCCATAACAGTCATATATTTTGCCTGTTACAATTACTCTTTTTGTAACGAATTTTGTTATGCCCGTTAAAAATAGGGTGTTACAAATGACAATTTTTCTACTAGTGCAGCTTGCTACAATAACAATTTTATAACTAAGAACTAAGTGTTTTGGAAGGAGTATTCTTATACTTAATACACAGATCTCGAAAACCAATTGGATTATGGTCAATGAAGGCACGAAGAGTCCGAGACATGACCGTGGTCACTTGCTTTAATCCAAGCAAAGGGTACTCTATAGAATACAGATGAGTACAACTTTTATAAACCATGCATGGCCAGTTTCATATGTTTTATCCCAAAGTGATTGTTCATTATTATCTTGTTCGATGATGAACTACGGTGCTTCATCAACTAGCCATGTCCCAAATTCTTCATCTAATTTCATATGTTATAAAAAATTTAGGAAAATTTGTTAATTTTAATCCCAATTTTAGGTCATTTACATTGATTAATTCCAACTTTCCATTATTTTTGAATAATCACAACTTTTGAGGGGCATTTTCTTCTATCAGGTCATGACCGGTCAATAAAAGTCAATGACCTATTGTTACAGGTAACTTGACACTTGTCAAGTCTTGATTGATACCAAAAAATTAAAAATTACAAAAAATTGAAAAAATGAATAAAAAAAAATACAGTAACCAACCCTTGCGTCGCACAAAACCACCTCGACTCCCTACTCCACTCACAAAATCCACAAACGCCCCTCCACTCAGCGGTTTTCATGAGTAGGGGAGGGAGATCAGTATCCGAGAAGAGGGCAGGGGTGCACCTAGAAATTGGTGAAGGGTAGAGATGCGTCTAGGATACGGTGAATTAAAGAGTGGAGGTCGCCTGGGCACTAGCGAAGGCGAACGGGTGAGGTGGTTTCGAGGGATCCGGTGTTTTTGGCAAAGGGGAATGGAATCTCGATAGCTTGGGGTTGTTTTGGCGACGAGGGGGTGAAAATGGTGGGTTTAGGGTTGTTTCCGACGACAGGGGTTGGGCTGCGTGTGGTTTTGGGGGAAGGGAGTGAGGTTTTTGGTGGGTAAGGGAGGGAGATGGTGGTTTCCGATGGGTGCTAGGGATGGAGGCGGGGGGTTTGCAGTGGGATGAAGATGGATGGGTTTGGTTTTATAATTTTTTTTTTTTGGTTTTTTTTTTTTTTTTTTTTTTTTACTAATGAAATTGCAACATGTGGCATTTAAGGAAAAAAAAAAAACAACAAAGTTACCTTTTAAACAGGTCACCGGTCATTTGACCTGATAAAAGAAAATGCCCCTCAAAGTTGGGATTATTAAAAATTAATCAATAGTAGGGATTAGTGAAAGTAAATGGCTTAAAGTTGGGATTAATAATAACAAATTTTTCAAAAAGTTAATAACAATTCGCTAACATGGTATCAGATCAAGAGCTAGCCTAACACAAAGGTCACAGATTCAAATTTCATCTACTATCCTTTTAAAGTGGAATATTAAATATTGGGTACGGTGGGGTCATGCTACATCCACACTTCAAGTCCAATGGGTCCTCATATGCGGGGGTGTGATAGTAGAGTATATATATAACGATGTAAGGATTCAACCATCAACTTAAGCTTTTGATTAAATGAGTTAATTTTATAAGTCTTTGTCAAGTGTGTGGCAAAGTAGCAATTGATAGTCATACAACGCAATAACATATTCTATTTTTATCTCGTAAAATTATGTGTAGTAATAATAAATGCAAAAAACTATTCTATGACGGAAAGGAAAACTAATATATGTTAAGCTTGTGGCAAGATGCAATATATTCCAACTACTTTAAAGCAATTGTTTTGTATAGCAAGAAACAAAGTAGAGTGCTCTAGCTTGTAATAATCTAGCAACTTATCCACAGTTTGATCATTCCTGAGTAGTGACAATATGTATAGTCCAAGATCTTCATGCTTGTTGTGTAATGCCAAGTGTAAAGATCCTTCCTTTTCTTTATTCTTTTCAAACCAGGGCAATGCATTAATATCAATTACCACCCAATGAGGTTTGTATCTTTTGTAAGCTTCTACAAGGAGTTGTGGAGTCTAGTTTGTTGCTTTATGAGCGGTAGGTTTTTTTTTTTTTTTTTTTTTTTTTTTTTTTTTTTTTTTTGTACAACAGCAGATTACAAAAAAAGGAAGAAATGAAAAAGAAATACAAACTAGTTACTAAGAAGAGAAAAAGGCATACGCAGCATCCTGCAATGGTTGGCAAGCTGGTGAGCCTGCTTTACTTCATCTTGATTAACCTTTAAGATAACACAATGGTCGAAAGAGGCACCCAGTTTGCGGATTTCCTTTAACGTCCAATATGTTTCCATGTTAGTCTGTTTCCCATATGTAAGGGATTCAACTAAAGCTGTAGAATCTGTGAAGACAGTAATCGAGTGCAGACCATGGGCAGAGCCCCATTTTAAAGCTGAAAGGCACGCAAAGGCTTCCGCATGAAAGGCTGAAGTTGTTAGTCCAGTATCCCCTCCTACCCCTATCTCCACCTGATCCGGGGAGGAAAAGGTCCATCCCGTGCCATAGATTCCCGTTTGTTTGAGCCAGGATCCATCCACTCTGATGACAGTGGACGTTTGGCTGCCCCTATAGGATTGACAAAGGAATTCCTTGCCCATTGATACATGTAGGAACCCAGGTGGAACCGGAGGGTCTGAGTCATAGACCCTTAAGGTCCCAAGACTCCTAACGTCCGGCTTTACGTAAGCCTTAAGCAGATCAAATGTTTGGATAAGGTTAGTGTAGGGAATATTTTCAAGCTTTTAATCCCACTAGCTTGAACCCCACTGTGATCATACACTAAAGTATGGTGGCGTCCAAAAGGGAAGAAGATAGAGCAAAAGAGTCGACAACAAGTTTTTTAAGGAACTTGTAAACCGTTCATAGGATGAAGATTACACCCCTTAACGATCCAAGAGATCGTCAACTCCATAAGGTCATGAACCAAATAAGGGCTCGGGGATGAAGGTACAAATCCAACCTAAAAGAGATTGAACCTGCCCTAATAATAGGCCTCTACTACTTTATTCTGATCGTATTCATGTGCGCTTTCTGATTAACATGCAATCAATAAGATTAACCCTAAACCTGTTTATCTTTGTTGGTTGAATATTAATGCACAAATAAACTACTATTGGCGATCACTTGAATCATAATCACAATTAACCCTAACAAGATTATTAATTATCTTATTAAGCGTGATCACAAGTACCAATTCCCTTTAAACATGCAATAAAGGTGATCAAACAATAACAATAAATAGCATCAAGCAACATAATAATAATAAATATCATAATAATAAAATTATAATAAATAATCATCATAAAGAAAATAATCATCACCAAAATAATAATAATAATATTCATAATCATCATAAATTATAACAATTATAATCAAAATGATGTTCATGTTAATATTAAAGCATAGCAAGATCATAAGCATGATACTAACAAGATTAATAACAAACCCTAGCATGTCACTAAGCAATAAAAATCAAATCTTTAACCCTAACATGATACTAGCAATCATAAATATTAGGAAGAACATAGGAAGCATCATAGCAATCATATTTAATATTAAAGTTACCCTAGACATGATACTAGGAATCATAATAATAATGTAAACATGATATCTACATCATAAATCAATTAAAGTACTTACTTTGATGCTCGCCTCTTGTCTTGTGTTGTTTCATCATCACCCAGTCTTCTCGCTAGCTAGAGGTAATGGGACCTTGTTTGCTTCTATGAGATCTTGAATGAGGTTTTGAAACCTGTAGCATTCATCAGTGGTATGACTGTTTCCTCGATGGTACTTGCAATAGGAATTTGGATTCCATCTCGAAGATCGATTTTCTAGTGTTGGATCCTCGGTAGGGCCAATAGGTTTGATTAATCCTCGATCATAGAGACGATCGAAAGCAGCATCGTAGGTCATTCCAATGGATGTGAACTCTCGCCTAGGTTTTCTTTTAGATCCTTGATTGTCTATGGCTAAGACATCATTATGGTCAAAGGTACTAACATTATTACTAGAGTGGGCGTTTTCGGAAGAAGAAGGATTGTCGCTCTTCTTTCCTTTCCAGCCACCGTGGTTGCTATTGTTAGTAGCTTTTTGCTTTGCGAGATCATCTTCAATTTCAATTCCGGTGTCATAAACGGCTTTGAAAGTATTCAAGTTGTGTTGATATTTTAAGTGCTTTGAATACTTTTCTTGGAGATTCTTGATAAACATCCTCACAGTCTCCTTTTCGGTGGGGACCTCAATCATCTTGGCGGAAGTTTCCCTCCACTTATTAAAGAAAGAAGTAAAACCTTCATTCTCCTTTTGTCTTATCATCTCAAGTTGGCTATGGTCGGTTTCAACTTGGATATTGCACTTGTACCTATCAATGAAAGCGTTTACTATCGATTCCCAGGTAGAGGTTTTCTCCTTGTCAAGGGAGAAGTACCATTGTTGGCAAACAGTTTCAAGAGATAGTGAGAACAGAGAGGGAAAAACCTTTTTATCGATACCCTTAATACTCATTATTGTTTCGAAAGCTCTTAAATGGAAGTAAGGGTTATCTGTTGCCTTGAATTTTGGGATGTCAGTGGCGTTGAACTTATGTGGAAGAATTTCCTTGTCTAGCGAGACCCCTTGCGAACTCATGCCCTGAAATTTATAGTCACTAGATAGCTTGCTTAGACTCTCTTGCATGAGGTTCATCTGTTGTTGCTTCACGGGGTCATCGACCCTAAGTGCGAGATGTTTCAGTGTCTCAGTCACAGTAGCCAATTGGTTCTTAAGATCATTGAATTCTTCTTGAGTTGCCATTATCTTCCTAGCCTTCCTCTTTTGACGAATCGGTTTATCAAAAAGCGAGACCTGAATAAAGAGGTTGTCCTTGATTAATCGCCCTTCTCTCCTTGACCAAGTACTGTGGAAAAGGAATTTGGGGATACTTATTGTTAATTATTTGACTCAAACTTTATTCAACATGCAATGGATGGAGGAAGTGAAAAAAGATTGGAATAGAATGTGAAGAAGAATAATGGAGGGATATGAAGAATTAGGAGTAGAATGTACCCCCAACTCAAATGACGGAAAGACCGACTCATGCATGAACCTAAGACATGGTCAAGGTGACATGTGCTCAAAGTGTGTGCTAAGACTAGTGAGTGTAGATGGTGCGTTAAGACTCGTGTCATGACCATGTGGCTAGACTATGTGACCAAGACTCGATTAATGACTCGACAAGGTGTTATTGACAGCGAAAATTAACCGAATTAATTAGCAAACTAGTTAATTAGACACTAGGTGATGACTCGACCAATAATCTGAACTGTCGGCCAAGCGACAGGACTGGCGTCACACTATGGAGCTTGGCGCCAAACAACATAGCTGTCGTCAGGCGCTACACTCCATAGTGTGGCGCTACAGCTCAGACCTTGGAGCCAATAATGGAGCTTCGGTCTGGGACTGTTTTCGGTGTTATTAGTCAACTGGGGTATGCCTAAAGTCGTGCTAGGTCAATTCCGATTAAAATAATAGACTTTATTGACTCAAATTAATTAATTAATTAATTAAGCAAAGTTCTTTAAGTCATTAATTTATTTAATCTCAACACAAGTCGATAAACGGTTAAGAGAAACATAGAATATACATGCACAACAAATAATGCACAATTAGTCAAGTAGGCACAATATGATGCAATGCGTTTGCAACCTAACCATGGCTCTAGTTCTCTAAAGTTCGGGATATGGTTTAGTCAAAGAGGGTCCATGGTTAATTTTCCGGATGCACCGCGCGGAAGCCTAACCGTGAAGGGTTGGCGCGAGTGGATGGGACACCGCGAGTTTTAGAAAAAACACGCTTCCATGGTTTGGTGAATTCAACATCTCGGATGTACCTTTTGTTGCACGGAGCGTTCAATCGGGTAGATGGAGCATGAATTCCCAGAGGGTTATGTCCATATGTAGAACACATATGGGTTTCAGAAAATTGAGAAAAAATTCAATCAGGAAGTAGGATCGAGCAAACAATACGAAAAACCGGTCGAAATTAGAACGCATATTTCTGGCTCGATATTGGGGGAAATTGGCACCAGCAAACAGAGACTGGCGCCAACTTTTAACTATAGCGCCTGGCGCCAATACTGGCGTCTGGCGCTACGGCTAAAAGTGTGGCGCCAAGCTCTGGCCCCTGACGCTACTTCCCACATGCCTCAGCAGCTTTCTGTGCTCAATAAAATCTTCCAGTTTCGCTCGGTGTTATTTCAGTCCTAGTTGTGAAAGACATTCCTCAAATTTCCTACGTGTAAAATCCTATGTTTTTTACTCATTACGGATGGTCTTTCGAATGAGATCCTTTTTATGCATATGACAATAATGTTAATCAAAATTACGCACATAAAATACTTAGAACTTTTCGAGTCTCATCCACTCATTCTAAATCATTGCCGAAACAAATTCAGGAATTAAAATAGAAATCCTCCCCAGTGGAGTCGCCAAAAACTGTAGGGAATATTTTCAAGCTTTTAATCCCATTAGCTTGAACCCCAGTGTGATCATACACTAAAGTACGGTGGCGTCCAAAAGGGAAGAAGATAGAGCAAAAGAGTCGCCAACAAGTTTTTTAAGGAACTTGTAAACCGTTCATAGGATGAAGATTACACCCCTTAACGATCCAAGAGATCGTCAACTCCATAAGGTCATGAACCAAATAAGGGCTCGGGGATGAAGGTACAAATCCAACCTAAAAGAGATTGAACCTGCCCTAATAATAGGCCTCTACTTTATTCTGATCGTATTCATGTGCGCTTTCTGATTAACATGAAATCAATAGGATTAACCCTAAACCTGTTTATCTATGTTGGTTGAATATTAATGCACAAATAAACTACTATTGGCGATCACTTGAATTATAATCACAATTAACCCTAACAAGATTATTAATTATCTTATTAAGCGTGATCACAAGTACCAATTCCCTTTAAACATGCAATAAAGGTGATCAAGCAATAACAATAAATAGCATCAAGCAACATAATAATAATAAATATCATAATAATAAAATTATAATAAATAATCATCATAAATAAAATAATCATCACCAAAATAATAATAATAATATTCATAATCATCATAAATTATAACAATTATAATCATAATCATGTTCATGTTAATATTAAAGCATAGCAAGATCATAGGCATGATACTAACAAGATTAATAACAAACCCTAGCATGTCACTAAGCAATAAAAATCAAATCTTTAACCCTAACATGATACTAGCAATCATAAATATTAGGAAGAACATAGGAAGCATCATAGCAATCATATTTAATATTAAAGTTACCCTAGACATGATACTAGGAATCATAATAACAATGTAAACATGATATCTACATCATAAATCAATTAAAGTACTTACTTTGATGCCTCGTACCTCTTTCTAATAACAAAATACACATGTTATTAACTTCAAGGAAAATAATAAAACAAAACAATTAAATTAAATAATTGAAATAGGGATTTGCGACCAAACCCTCAGAAATTAAAGCCTTTCACGCCTAGGGCGAAGGCAACTTCGAATATGGCTAGGTGTTTCTAGATCTTGCGAATGCGGAATTTTGTATGAGAAAACAAAGTTTAAAGAAAGATGAATGAAAGAGATGAATGATTAGAGAATTGGATGAAAGAGATTAAAGAATGCTAATGAATGATTGATTGTAGATGAATGATCATGAGAATTGGTGTAAATCGATGAATGATAGATGTAGATGATCCATCAAAACGGAGTTTTTAATACGATATTTATAGAGAAAATCAGCCAAAAAAGATAAATTAACAAAACAGAGTCTGACGCTTACGAAACAGAGCTGGCGTCAACCATGGCTAGCTGGCGCCAGGCACCAGCACTAGCGCCAGGCACCAGCACTAGCGCCAGGCGCCAGGCCTGGTTCCAGGCGCCAAGGCCTGGGGTTGGACGTCAAGCTTGATTTTAACGCGTTTTCGAAAATCCGATAAGTTTACCGTACTGGAGGATAAAATAATATAATTTCTTCGAAAATGCTATTTGATTTTGATTAAAACTCTAAAAAGTCAACAAAGTCAACTTATCAAGGCTAATTGAATTAGGAATGAAAAGAACCTTCTAGAAGAATCTAGAAGACTAAAACCATTCCTAATTGCATTAGGAATGATAAATCATATTAGGCCCTCCCCAAGAACATTGGGCCGCATATAAAGCTCAAACTGGGCCCAGTTTGGTAAATTGGCCATAACTTCCTCAATATTCATCGGAATTGGGCTTATAATATATCGTTGGAAAGGTCTTTGCAAGCCCCATCCAACTACACCACTATTGGACCCATATCATGGACCAACCAAACTGGATTGGCTGTTTTCTTAAAATAAGTTTTCAAAAATAGAGAGAAGAGAAAAGAAATAAAAACTTTCCGCAACACTAAACTTTCCACACTTTCACTTCATTCGATTATGATTCGACGTGAAAGGTACTCATCACTGGGTTTGGTTTTGGGGATACACAAATGGGTGTCTACAGTTAGTGAAGAAGGCTCTAAGGTAGCCATTATAATCTTCAAAGACCCTCTTGTTACGAGTCATCCACAGTGACCAGAGGGTAGCAACAAATTTTTAAGTTCGGCTGCTACGAACTCCATCCTGACTATAGAACAGTAGGATGTAGGTTTGAATCCATTCTCTAAGCGGAGTAGATCCATTTGGTTTTTTACAGCTCGGGATGCCACAGTTATCCCAGGCATACCTTGCTATAGAACAATCCAGGAAGAGATAGTTAGTATCCTGCAGATGGTTATCACAGTAACCATATCTTCCATCTGCGTGCAACCCTCTAATTAGAAGGTTCCCATTAAACGGTAAGCTATTAGTAGCCAGTTTCCACAGAAAAAAACGCCATTTAGGCGGGATATCAAGGTGCCAGATGATTCTTAATAAATTAAAAGTTTCTTTCCTGTGCGGGGGCTCAGAGCTCTGTAGTAGACCTGCAAGGAAGGCATAGCCGGTTTTAACTGTGTACTTCCCTGACGGGTGATGGTGCCAGTAAAGAAAGTCTTCTTCCTCCTCCGTGGGCAGATCAACAGAGAGTATAGCCTGAGCGCTCTCCCAATCAAACCGATCCCTGACCATATTAATGTTCCAACTTCTAGGGGACTGGTTAATAAGATCGAAAACAGTCCATTTTGAGCTCTAGAGCAAGTTTTGATTTGACTTGACCATAAGGGTTTGGCCATGCACCCATTTGGAGCTACTTGCTAGGATGTTCCTCCTAGAGCCAATCTTCCAGGCAAAGCCTTTCATGACTTTGAGGGTGAGATTGTGCATGTTGCGTCTAACCCAAGAGAAGCTGGAAGGAATTTTAGTTTGGGGATCCCCCGAGCAGAGCAGACAGTCAACACTTGCATTGTAAACTTTAGAAGCAAGAAGTTGGGGGTTTGTATGCATCCTCTGTACATGTTTGA
The DNA here is from genome assembly GCF_948465745.1 of Chenopodium album. NCBI lineage: Eukaryota > Viridiplantae > Streptophyta > Magnoliopsida > Caryophyllales > Amaranthaceae > Chenopodium > Chenopodium album. The sequence continues at coordinate 67,148,881 of NC_137835.1, forward strand.
AAAGCAAGGCGTCATTGTAAACATTTACCGCACGGATTCCCAGACCACCCATACCTTTCGGGAGTTGGGTCGCCTGTCTGTTTATCCAGTGGATACCTTTGTCACCAGTCTTTGCCCACCAAAATCTCATGATCAAAGAATCTATTTTGTTTGTTGTTGCCAGAGGAATCTTGAAAGATTTTAGAACATGCGAGGAGATACCTATGAGAACAGAGTTGATGAGGATTAATTTTGCGCTCTCAGAGAGCCTGCAGTGAGCCCATGAAATAATCTTATTTTTTACTTTCTCAACCAGATAAGCAAAATGTTGAGATTTTGCCCCCATAAGATCAACAGGGACCCCAAGATGGTTCCCAATACTAGTAACTACAGGAAAACGAAGGATATTTTTGAAAGATTCTGCCAATGAGGGGGAAACTAAGGGGCTAAATTTAACGAAGGATTTGTTAAAGTTAATTTGTTGACCGGAGGCTTTTCCAAACCGAGAGAGAATGTCTGCGATAGTGTTGCAGGAATCTGTGGTGACTTTGAAAAAAAACATAGCATCATCCGCGAAGAAGAGATGTGAAATTGAAGGGGCCCTTCTTGAGATTTTAACACCCTTTAGTAAATTGATGTCTTCGGCTAAGGAGAGCATACGGGACAAGACATCCATGCAGAACAGGAATAAATAGGGAGATAAAGGGTCACCCTGTCTTAACCCACATTTGGGAATGAAGGGTTCCGACATCTGCCCATTAATCAAGGCCCGAAAAGAAACCGTAGAATACACTGAGAGATCCATTGAATTAATTTTGTCGGAAAGCCATAAGCCTGCAAAGTTTTAAGCAGGAAGAGCCAGTCAATTCTATCGTAGGCTTTAGACATATCCACCTTGATAGCGGCTAAGTGAGTAGATCGTTATCGGAGTTAATGAAATGCATGATTTCTTGAGACATAAAGATATTATCCTCCATATATCTTCCAGGGATAAAAGCATGCTGGAAATCAGAAATTAAAGAAGGCAAAACAACCTTGAGCCTGGAAACTAGGCACTTTGCAATAACTTTGTAGATAGTATTGCAAAAACTGATAGGTCTGAACTGCGAAGCCAATTCTGGAATATCTAATTTTGGGATCATGACCAGAAGCGTTGACTTTAGCTCGTGCAAAAGGAAGCCGGTGTTGAAGAAATGTTGGACACTTTTAACAACAGTGTCACCTACTGTATCCCAAAAAATGTGAAAGAATTCCGCAATAAACCCATCGGGACCCGGGGACTTAGAACCTTTGATATCAAACAAAGCTTTTTTGATATCCTTCGCATCAAAGGGTCTAACCAGAGCTTCAGCTTCATCATTCGAGATAGAAGGGAAATGGATTTGTCGGAGAAGAAGATCGATGAGTTCACCTTGTTGCGCATCGACAGGGGGTTCGAAGACACTTTTAAGGGAGTCAACAACAAGTTTTGAAACTCCCTCCTGACCTTCCACCCAGGTATCATCATCGCCCCGGAGTGTAACAATTTTGTTTCTTGATTTTCGTTGTTTCACTTTATTGAAGAGACGTTTTGTGGGTGTGTCGCCATCCTTGATCCAATCACACTTAACTCTTTGTTTCCAATATTGAAATTCCACAGTACATTTTGGAATAAAAAAATTAATGCGTTGAATATAAAGATTACCATCATCAAGGGTTGTAATATCACTTCCATAATCTTCCAGATTCAAAGAAAGCTTGCGCCAATTCACACCCCAGAGCTGCTTATTGTCAAGACACCATTTTTGGAATTTGCTTCGAATTAATCTTAATTTTCTCATCAAGCAGAAGGAGGGAGATCCCTGAAATAGGGAGTTCCACCCATCAGACACTATATCATGAATTTTTGGAAAGCCGAGGCACCACAACTCTAGTTGGTAGGGTCTTGTAGATCGAGTTTGAAGAAGGTTAGAGTCATAGACAATTGCAGCATGATCCGAGACCACAATTGGTTCGTGAATGATCCTACCATTAGGGTAGTCATCAAACTAGCACATTGAAACATACCCTCGGTCTAGACGTTACAGAATTAAATCCTCACCAATTCGTTTGTTACTCCAAGTGAAACGGGGCCCCGAGAAAGGGACATCAAATAGCGTATTTTCCAATCTCCAATCTACAAAGGCATCAACCCGTCGAATATTTGTATTGCCACCCAATTTATCTTCTAGGAATTCTAGTTGATTAAAATCCCCTAAAAGAAGGCATTTGGGGAAATTATGGACAATGTAAGAAATATCATTCCAAACTAAAGGACGATCTTTAAGGGACGGAGTACCATAAACAAAGGCTACATACTTAATATCATTAAGATAATCAACTACCTTACAAAGGATAATGTTTTGAGAAGAGAAAATACAAGTAACTAAGGAACTTGTCCAAGCAAACACCATAAGACCACCCTTAGCACCTATTGCATCACAACCAAAAGAGGTGGAGGGGGTAAAAACATCTAAAAGAGGTTTCGCTACGTTAACATCTAATTTAGTTTCGGAAAGAAATAAAAACATAGGCTTATATTTAGAAACGAGCCACACTAGATACGATCTTGTAGGGGCAAGTGGGTCATTAAGTCCCCTACAATTCCAAGCTACACACTTCATAACACACTCGGGGGCTGAGACGATGCAGCCACCTCATCCAACATGATCAACTCGGAGCACACGAGTTGTTGATTCTTCTCCCAATCCATACCAACAGCACCGTTCAAACAATTGTGTGAGAAAATGGGCCTTCTCGGCCTCATCACACTCGAGCCCGTGGACTCTAGAGAAGGTGATCTCCTTCTTTTTTTAACATTCTCTAAAATATCAGCATCAACTTGCACACTCCAAATACGAGTCATATCTTCATCAGTGATGGCTTTCGAGACAAGATCTTTTGAGCCATTTGCGTTGTTTTTCCAGAAATTAAACCCGCCCTTATCCGACCATCTGTTGAGAGTACCATATCTTCGCCTTTTGCCCCAACTCAGATCAAAGAAGCACTCACAAAAGTCACAACCTCCGTCTGAAACAGCCAACCCCCCCCTTTCCTTTCCGCGTCTTTTTCGAATGAGCAGAAGGAGGAATAGGAGAGTTGAATAAGTCATCAACATTGATTGTCGCCATTGGTGTTGCCGGCGAATTAGGAGGGTCGAACTCAGTAAAGGGGAGGTTCGGAAGCCCTTCTCCAAATGTCGAGGGAGAATAAGGGAGGAAGGGAGGCATCGAAGCCCGCAGATAGGGATGAACCTTCGAACCTGACAACCGCAAAGAGCGTGCGAGAGCTCTACCTGCTTGAATGAAACAATTTGCAACATTAGTGACATCATTGTCAGTTGGTGAGATAATAATATCTACCATAGGTTCGGGGGTAGGTTGAAGCAGCCTCGCAGATGGTTGAGGGAGATCAAGTGGAGCCGGAGCAGCTAACGGAGGTGGGTTTTGAGGGGTTAACCCTGCTGCCAACCGTTGCCTGTAAAACAAAGTAGGAACCGCAGATGATTCACCAACTTCAAAAGTAGAGGGAAGTGCTATAATTTCCTTCCCTTTCGCATTTGAGAGAGGAGCTGAGGAGGAGTAGCTTGTGTCGAAGGAGGAGGTTCATAGCCTTCCCTTATCACTATTCCATTAGAGCGCCTCGGAATAGTGTTAAGATTTAGAGAGAGATCGTGACCATTGTCTTCATTACCAAAGCTAGAATCTGGAGTAACATCCATAGGAACAATAGGATTAATAGATTGAAAAATACACACATTAGGGTTAGGGTTTACCAAACATTCAGAGAAGGATAGAGCCCTAGCAGGCCCATTCTTGCGCGCCTGAGCAGATGGGTAGAAAGAGGCATAGGGGTCAGGATTCAGACCAAGCCTCGTTCCAGGAGGGCTGCAGACATGAGAGTCAGAAAGATTCGATCTTTCCGGCAAAGAATCAGAGTTTTGCTCCGAGGCAGTGTGAAAACTTTCAGAGCTTTCACTTCCTTCACTATCATTGGAGAAATTTCCCGCATCGGAATCCAGATCTCCAGGGAGATTTCTATCTTCTAATGGCACGTCTTCTGGCTCTTCTGGTCTCACTAGATTAGCTTCAGGGCCCCTGTAGCGTCTGTAATTAGGCAGACCTTTCACCAGGTTTATATAGTAAGAGTAGTTACGAGGTCCGTATAGAACACTCATACCCTGAGTTTCCAGCGCAGCAACACGACTTTTGAGCCGTCGAGTTGCTACCTATTCTTCGATCTTACACCGTCTCTTAGAATGTCCTGCAAAACCACAATTCTTGCAGAAAGAAAAAATTCCTTCATAGCGAAAATGAACCAAAATAACACGGTCACCTTCTATGGGAACAAAGCAACCAGGGATTAGAGGTTGGGTAAGGTCTACCACCATTTTAACCCGCATATCCGCAGATGGTGGGAGTCCTTCCCCTGTGAATTCAAATTCTTCTATGTATCCAACATGAGATAAAATTGAAATAGCCCACTCACGAGTTAAATAGAGAAAAGGGAGACCATGTATTCTAACCCACAAGCTGGCAGAATCAAAATTGAGAAATTGAGGTATAAAGGAACGATTATACCTTCGGATGTTGATAATTCTGCCATTAAAGACAACAGTGCGGAGTCAAATAACAGCCGCAAGATCAGCGCAGCTAGAGCATTCAAAAATATAATAAAGACCAGATCTGTGCACCTTAATAACCCCCCTTCTTCTCCAGCGGGATTCGACAATATGCTGAACATATTCCACCGCCGGTAGATGTGGGCCAACAAACATGCCTACTGCACTCTGGTTATAATTAATCGGCCCTTCATAGTTAAAATTACGGGGTTTTTCAGCAAGTCCTCCCATTCTGAGGGATTTTTTTGTGGTTAATTTGTGAGAAAAATTTGGATGGCGATAAGGTGGAATATTATCCATAACAGAAAGGAAAGAAAAGAGGGAGATGAAGAGATGGATGAAATAACAGAGTTGATTGACAGGTTACTTATATACTACTTGGGAGGGAGGATAATCAAGGAGCACAAATGCATGGCTTCCAAGTGGCGAAAAATTTGCAAAAAAATGGAAGAGAAACCCAGAGGATAGATTACTTATTCTAGTACTTGCAATGATTTAAAAGGTTAAACAAGAAAGATTTGAGGCAGAAGAGTGTAAAGATAGATTATAGGGGATTGGGAGAGGGGAAAAGCATGGGGGGAGATGAAAGATTTTTGCAGAAAATCTGACAATAGTGGAACCTTGAGCATTAATTGGTTGCATGTAGTTGATAAGTTGAATGTTGAATGTTGAAAAGCAGGAGTTGAAGATGAATAGACACACGTTTGCTAAAGAAAAGGAGTGTTAAATCTCACGTTAGTGAGGAGACTCTCGTTTAGAGAGAGAGACTCTCGTTTAGTTGAATGTTGTTATGAGCGGTAGTTGAAGCAACATAAAAAGGATTGTTTTGGTGATTGTAATCCATAACATCAACAAGTTTGAGAAAAGGATCTTTCCACTTGCTCTCCAATATAAACTTAAATAGCCATTCTTTTTATCCAACTATGAAGTATTGTAGATCCTCCTTTTTCTACTCCTTTGATTAATTATAGATGTCCTTCCATTAGTTGAGCACAAAAATTTTCTTCTTGTAAGAATAATTATTGCTATATAATAATTTTAATTACAATCATCTATAATTAATCAATAAAACGTGAAGGAAACCTAATTTTTTTATTTATATTTTACTTTCTATTGTTAATATATAGATTCAATTATCAGAATATTTAATTAACTACCATTGAAAATTACTCATATAAGAAGGTGGCTTTTGAAATTAACACGTTTTCCGTGTGACTAACCACACCGTGTGTGATCACACATGTTTATGTTTTTTTAAGCTATAAATCACTAATAAATTATGTTATGTATGTTAAAAGTGAGAATATATCAATTGTGAAAAAGAGTAGAGGGATTATTGCTTTTCCCTTTTGATGTAATAACACAACTTGGATAATTTGTAATCATAACACTAATATATAATGTCGGTCTCGCAGCCAAGCCACGAGACAACAACACTTGACTCATTCCAATTTTTTGTCATGTTTTGCGCTATGTGGACGACAAATATATATTATTATGACACATATAATGCTAAGTAAGCGAATTTGGATATATATTTTTTAAGATAAAAATGTTATATAATTATAATATTTCATACATACAAAATTAATCATAACTTTTAATAAATATCCAATAACTCGATTTTATTTCCATCATAAAATTCATTTTAAAAAGTTTTTAAAAATAAGATCCATTTATAACATATTTAATGTATTAAAAAAATATATAAAACTAGAAAAAAAAAATATTTAAACAAAAAAATAAAAGAAAAAATGGAAACTAAAAATCCAACCTTTGCCTGATCTTCTCTTAAAAATCCAACATTCCATTAATCTTATAAAAATCCAACCTTTATACCCCATCTTCTCCAACAGATCCATTTGACCTTTAACCGGTTAAACAAGTTAATTTTTTAAAAAAATTCTGCCACTTTCCCTTTTCACTCCTCCTCTTTCTCTCTCCTCTCTCCTAAAAAATTGAAACAAAGTATTTAGCACGCACGCACCTCCGCCACCACCACCTCTACCACAACTTACCCCTCTCTCACTCTCATTCTCTCTCTCTCTCTCTCTATATCTCTCTCACCTCCTCCTCCATGGATCAACCCTCACCCTCACCTCCTTCTCCTCTTTCTTGGCTTGCGAATCCAAGAAATCAGAAATCAATGCAAATCTGCATATATGTTGGTGGCTGGGCGGTCACTACAAAAGTTTGGCCTTTTAGCAACAGGTGAAATCCTTTGCTAATTGCTAAAAATCCGTCGTTGGACATAGCTAGCTACGGATATATCAACGAAATCACTCCGTTAGTAAAAACCTTGTCGCTAAATGAATTTAGAGACGGAAAAAAATACGTCGCTGGACTTAGCAACGGAAAAAAAAAATTCGTCGCTGGATTTAACAACGGAAAAAATAAATCCGTCGCTGGATTTAGCAACGGAAAAATAAATCTGTAGCTAGCTTTAGCAACGGATTAAAAAAAATTTGTTGCTAGATTCAGCAACGGAAAAAAAATATTATGAATCCAAAAAAGAGCTACTATTTGGGTCGACCTCACTCGGGTCAACCCGACTCGACTTTCCTTGAATCTCCAATCGCAATATTGCTGTTAGTAGGAGTCGAACCCGTGACCTTAATGTCAAATAGTGAAACTCGTACCAACTAAACCAAATAATATTTGTTTACTTTGACGCACATAATTGATAATAAATGAAAGAAATATTAGAGACGGAATTTAAAATCCGTCTCTAGTTTAGAAACGGAATTTAAAATCCGACTCTAATGTAGAAACGGATTTTCAAATAATTAGAGACGGATTTAAAAATTTGTTTCTAGTTTAGAGACGGATTGAAAATCCGTTTCTAGTTTAGAAATGAATTTAACTTACATAATTCGTATCTAATGTATGTAATATTTTAAATAATTAGTTTCAAAAATTATCTAGAGACGGAATCAAAAATCCTTTGCTCATATTAGCAACAGAAAAAAAAATTCATCTCTAACTTAGCAACGGAAAAAAATCCGTCTCTAAATTTAGCAACGGAAAATAAATCCGTTGCTAGATTCAGCAGCGGAAAATAAATCCGTTGCTAATTTAGCAACGGAAAAAAAATTCGTTTCTAATTTAGAGACGGATTTTCAATTCCGTTGCTAATTTAGCGACGGAATTTTTAATTCCGTCTCTAATTTAGAAACGGATTTTTAAATTCCGTCTCTAAATTAATTTAGAGACGGATTTTTTTTATTTTGTCTCTAATTTAGAAACGGATAAAATTCCATCGCTAGAATTCTGTTTCTATATGGACATTTTTTTGTAGTGGGTGGAGTTGGTGGATGGGCATTTTTTGTTGGTGGCTAGGCGTGTGTGTTGGTGGTGGGGCGGTGGAGTTGGTGGCTGGGGGTTTTTGTTGGTGGCTAGGCGTGTGTGTTGGTGGCTAGGCGATGGAGTTGGTGGCTCTGCGTTTTTGTTGGTGGTTGGGCGTGTATGTTGGTTGCAGGGGAAGGTGGTGGTGGTGTGCGTTGGGTTCCGGTAGGCTGTGCGTTTTTGTTGATGGCGTGTGTGTCGGTTTCCAATGGGCGGTGGTCGCAGGGGAGGGAGGGGGAGAGGGAGTGGTAGTAGGGGAAGGTGGTGGTGGTGTAAAAGGGGTTTTTGAATTATTTTTTTTTTGTTTTTTTTCTTTTTCTTTTAAATATTTTTGTTTTTAATAATTAAAAAGATAACTAATTATTATTAGCTGATGGCTATTCAAAAATAAATAAACTATTATTAGTTGACATGTGGCATACAGCTTACAAAAATCGATCATCAACAGGTAATGGATCTTTAGATGAAGGTGGGGTATAAAGGTTGGATTTTTGTGAGATTAACTGAAAGTTGGATTTTTAAGAGAAGATCAGGCAAAGGTTGGATTTTTAATTTCCATTTTCCAAAATAATTTAGTTTGGTAAAAAAAAAAAAAACTTTCAGTTCAGTAAAAAATAATTTAACTTCAATAAAAAAAAATCATATTTTTTGTTTGACAACAAGTTAATAATAAAGACACTTTGTGAAAAACTACCTTATAAAGCACTTTTTTTGCGAGAAACTACCTAATAAAAAAAATATTGTAAGAAACTACCTTATAAAAGGGTAAATGTTGTAAGAGACTACCCTTGGTCGAAAAGACATCGTTGACTTTTATTTTCCGAGTTGACCATGTCACGTGTCAATTAAGAAAAAAAGGAGGGAAATGATGAATTAAAAGTCATGTGATTGGCAATTTTGGCATGTGATGTGGTCAATGCCGGAAAATGAAAGTCACCGATGTCATTCCGACCAATAGTAGTCTCTTACAACATTTACCCTTTTATAAAGTAGTTTCTTCTTACAACATTTTTTTTTATTAGATAGTTTCTCGCAAAAAAAAGTGTTTTATAAGGTATTTTTTTCACAAAATGTCCTAATAATAATAACACAAATGTTCATTTACATCCAATGTACACTATTTAATGAATGGCGGACAAAACAGGAGAGCAAGACCCGTGTTCACACGTGCGAAATTTTCCCCACCCAAATTTTACTTTTCTCTCTCCTCATCTCATTTCTTCTTCTTTCTTTCAGACATCTTTATCTCTCTCCCTCTTTTTTCTCTATCCTCTAGTCAAGGTTGATCTCTCTTCTTTTTTATTAATTCAAGCTTGTTGCAGCAATCTTTGTTTGTTCGATTTTCAAGTTAGTTTTAGTTTGATGTAGTTTAATTCCTTTTTTTTTTTTAAGTTTTCAAATCAATTGATTTCGTCATTTTCAGTAGACTTGCAAATTGATACTTAGTAAAAACAATGAGAAAGAAGACAATATAATTGCATGTACTCTTTTCCCTTTTTTTTTTTTGGAATTTTGTTGCTCCAATATGTCAATTTCATTTTTATTTTTATTTTAATTTTTATTTTTATTTTTTTTGTGTTTTAACTTTTTCTTTCACCATTCATATTATGTTTTGCTAATTTTCAAGCTACATTTTGCTAACATTTTCATGATTTATGTTAATGTTGGTGCTATTTATGAATTTTTTAGCATTATATTATAGTTTGGTTTGTTGTGATTTTCATGTTATGGTGCTTTTTTGAAGAAAAAAAAGTTACATTTGTGAAAAAAAAAGGGTCACTTTTGTTAAAAAAAAAAAAAAAACTACTTTTGTGAAAAAAAAAAGGGGTCACTTTTGTAAAGAAAAAAGGGTCACTTTTCGCAAGATGATCGATGTACAATAAAATTATTGTAAACAGGGGGCATGCAAAGGTTTTTGTAATAATAATATAGATATATCTATTTACAAATTACAAACTACAAAAAGTACACGATGAGATCTCATCCTAAAATTTTTATCAACAATCCGAGCATCTTCCGGACACAAAACTAATTAGTGAATAAACACTTTTGACATTCAATAATTTTTTTTATTTTTATTTTCTCGTTGGTAGCCAAAAGTAAATTAAATGCACAAACTCAAAAGTAGCACTTACTTTTGTTGTACTTAAATAATGTAGCATTAATAGTCATTTTCCTTTAAATAAAAAAAAAAGTGAGGACTATATATATATATATATATATATATATATATTTGAATTGTAGGGACAATAAGAGCACTTATAGCAAAGTAAAAATTCTCTTCTATAATTTTTTTCCCCTCAAAAATGTACCCCACCAACAAACTTTCTCAAAAAAAGTCTAGAGAATTTGGGAATTTTTTCTCTTGGAGAAAACTTTCTTAATTTTCATCTAACTGGTATATTCTGACATTTGGTGGGGTTGGGCAAAGTTTTGGTCTTTTTTTATTTTTTTATATTTTGATTAATTTTGTGTGGGGCCCACCAAAAAAAGTAAACATACAAGCATTAATTAACGGTAGAATTGCAATTTTGTGGTGAGTTTAATTGTTAGCCATTGAACTTCGTACAAAAAAGTTCTCTATATAAGTAGACATCCATATTTTGATACAGATGAAAATATCGTTTTTTACTCTTTAAATTCCTTAATTGTCTCATTCAAGTGTTAAATCAAATTTTATCCCCTAAATTTTTTTTTTATTTTGTTCCCTCTCTTGAAAGTAAAAATGGATCCTAATAATCCCAATCGTTCACAAAATGTGAGCGACTTCGATCCTTCATCACTTACGAATCATCCACAATTTTCTCGGTTTTTTCAAATGTGTGGAGGTAATTTTCCTAATATTCCTCCACAACAACCACCTTCAGAAGAAACAACTCCACCAACTCACCAAAATTACAATCAATCTCCAAAAATCTATCAAGGAAGTAATAGACAATTCATTAGTGATGAAGAAGAAACCGTTCCAGAGACACCTTAGTATCCCCTAGAGCGAAATAAGCCAATTCCAGTTGCAACAAACACCCGTGTACAGACACAATTATTGGCAAAGATAGAAAATTTGCTAACCTTTGGAGAGATATACATCGAGAATATCATGCGGCTTATCTGTCTCGACCACATGAAATTCCATAGTGGAACAAGAACATCTTGGAGACTCATTGGAGGAGGATTGCTGCCGACCTACTCATATGGGCAAGTGTTATGGAAGAAGCTGGTAAAATAACTGGAAAGTGGGTACAATGATAGTGATGTTGTAAAAAATTCCCATGAATTGTTTTGAAGGTCTTGTCAAAATTCACCAAGGAATTTTAAATTTCAATATGCGTGGGGAAAGGTGAACGAATATCCAAAATGGAGAAAGTTCATAAGGTGGGGTCTGAATAAGGAAGAAAGAAAGAAAGTTGATGCTGAACACAAAGCGAAAAAAGAACTTGAAGAGAGCAGCGGTAGTGGTAAAAGAAATAGAGACGATGCTACTAGCTGCTTTGTATATGGAGTTCAAAGAACACATTGAAAACATCATCCACATAAATTTACTAAAATTAACACAAATGTTGTTTCAAAAAAGCTCTTCAAGCTCAAGTTCTTCATCTGATAGTAATGAAGAATTTCACCAAGTTATTGGTGACCTTGTCAATAATCACTTACCATCTAAATTGTACCCAACACCTCCACCTCGAAATCAACATAATAATACAGATGCTCATGTTCGAGTTCAAATGGATAGAAATAATGAACAAGGGCACAACCAATTGTTCAACGACTACTTTGTGATCCTTCTGTATATAATGAAAGTCAGTTTTTCCGGAGGTTTCGGATGAAACGACCTTTGTTTTGTAAGATTTTGAATAAGATTATATTTGTGGAAATGATGAGTTTTTCCAGCAAAGGAGAAATCCATCTGAGAAGTTGGGGTTGTCTGGAATCCAAAAATGCACAGCATCGATGAGAATGTTAGCGTATGGAGTGGCTCCTGACGCTGTTGACGAGTATCTACTTATGGGTCAAACAACTACACGGAAATGTCTAAAAAATTTCTGTAAAGGGGTAATCAAGGAATTTTGAAGCTGAATATTTACGAAGCCGGACGGACGAAGACCTACGAAAGATCCTGTATAGAAATGACCAACGAGGTTTTCCAGGGATGATTGGAAGTATTGATTGTATGCATTGGGAGTGGAAGATTTGTCCAAATACATGGAAAGGTCAATATTGCGAACGAAATAAGAACGCAACCCTCATTTTAGAAGCAGCTGCAGATGAAGATCTATAGATATGGCATTCTTTTTTCGGTATTTCAAGTTCTTGTAATGACCTTAATGTACTTTACTGTTCACCAGTTTTTACTGATGTGTTGCAAGGTCGAGCACCTTTGGTGAAGTTTAATGTCAATAGCCATGAATACAATATGGCTTACTACCTAGCTAATGGTATTTATCCAAGTAGGGCTACTTTTGTGCAAGGATTTACCAATCCTCAAACTCATAAGCATATGCTTTTTGCTGAACGACAAGCTGATGCACGTAAAGATTTTGAATGTGCATTTGGTGTCCTACAAGCGAAATTTGCTATTGTACGGCAACCAGCTCTTGCTTACGATGAAGATGTGCTAGCTGACATTATGAAGGCTTGTATAATAATTCATAACATGATAGTAGAGGATGAACGTGATACTTTTAAAAATGCTGAAGTAACAAGAAGATATTACGAAACAGATCGCCCAATGTCGCATCTAGGAGGTGAAGCTAGTACAAGTGGTACTCCAAATAATGATGAGACATATCAGATTCAAACAGGACATCATATTGACATTAATAAGTATTTGGAGATAAGGGACGCTATGCGTACGTAATAAACAAACTCATCAATCCTTGAAAGATAACTTTATAGAGCACATTTGGGAAAAGTTTGGTGACAATAATTCTTAAAATCTAATGACGCTTTAATCATCATGTTTCGTAATCATATTTCACTTTTTATTAATGTAATGCATTTCTAGTTTTATTACTTATTATGTCTTCCAATAATTATTATTATCTAATTAGTTCGTAATTAATTAAAGTCATAATTTTAATTAATTACAATTTAATTATCGTCAAGTATATGGGTAGGAAGTATTATGCATAGTAATTATTATAAAAATTGAAAATAAGAGAGAGAATATAGTGTGGTAGAGTGAAAAGTAAGAAAGAGAGTGGCGAGGGAATTTTTTGGTTTGTTGTTGGTGAGATGAAAAAAAATTCTTTCTTTAAAAATCTAATGTGGAGGAGAGGGAAAGTTAGAGAGAGAGTGAAGAAGGAATTTTGTTTTTTTCCTCTACTGATAGTGCTCTAAGTTCATTTTCTTTGTCTCTTGTTGAAATGATAATTTATTCCATTTTTTAATAAAATTTTCAAAGAGATTTTATGTCAAAATAGAATGAGGGTCAAATGTAAAGTAAAAGATCGATGTGAATATTGTCATAACCAATTTTGTTAAATACTTTTTTTTTTAGGGATTGTTAAATTCTTGTTAGTTACTATTTTAAGCATTATAACTGAAAAAAATAGAAAATCCTAAACCAATTCGATCCAACCATATAAAATAAAGGAAAAATTATGACCGTTTGAATGGGATAATTTTTTAAAAAAAAAGACACGCTTCAAGTGTAATACTTGGAAATTCCCTTCTTTTAAAATATACTTTTTACTCTAAATAAAACTCTTTTAAGGAAATATCCAAAATATTACCGCCACCGTGATAACAGCTAACGCTATTTTTCAAAGTCACACAGCGGAAGTTTAACCAACTTCTAAAAATAATCTTGATCTGACTTCCCAACCTCAAAACAAAATAGAAATAAATAAACCACAAGTTGGAACTAATCTAAGCATGACCCTTTTTTAAAATCCAACTTAAAATAAACATAACAAAGTTAGTCCATAATCAATAATTCAAAATATAATACTAGGAAAGCATAAAAAGTAACTCTCGACACTCATTTCCATCATGCTATTCATGCTTCAAGTACATGTCTCTTTCCTTTTATTTCAACCGTACCCTTTATTGACCATATAAATGGGTCGTCATAGTAGGGCAAGCCAAAGGAAAGCCAAACACAAACACTAAAGTACGAATCAACAAAAGCTGAGTACATATGCACCACACTAAGGCCCCGTTCTTTAGAGCTGCTCTGCTCTGCTCTGTTTTCAAATAATAATTAATAATAACAATAATAATAAATGTTCAATTATAATAATAATTAATATTATATTGATGATAATAATTTATTATTTTAAATAATTATAATAATTAGTAGTATTAAAAATAATTATAATAATTATTAATATTAATAATAATTAATATTTATTAATCATAATAATATTTAATAATAATAATTATCAATAATAATCTAAAGAGGAGTTTTTTACCGAGTTTTTAGAGAGCCATATAGGATTTAATTTTCTTAACGCGCCACGTAGGATAATAAATTTTAATTGTAGCCAATAAAATAATAGATTATTGATTTCTTGTAAAATTAAATAATTCAAATTCCATGTAAGAAAAATTGTCGAATGGAATTTTTATATTTAAATTAATTAAATATAAATATTATCTAAATATTATCTTAACGCGCCACTGTTGTCTTTTATCTTTCTACTATTAACATATGTTAAATATGGTACATGTTTATTTAAGTTTTCACTCACCTAAATCAATTGCACTTAATAATAATAATAATAATAACACCACCACCACCACCACCACCACCACCACAACAACAACAACAACAACAACGACCCCATGAAGAAGGCTACATTTGTATATTGTGATAATATCGAGGGGTTGCTAATGTTGTTTCTGAGTCATGTTGGCTACGTAATCTTCTTTTGGAACTTCATTATCCCATAAAAGAAGGCTACATTGGTATATAGTGAAAATGTTAGTGCTATCTATCTTGCAAGTAATCCTGTTCAGCATCAACGCACTAAACATTTCAAGATGGATATCCACTTTGTTTGTGAAAAGGTTGCTCGAGGTTAGGTTCGTATTTTACATGTACCATCTCGTCATCAGATTGCAAATATTTTTACTAAGGGACTACCATTGGTTTTGTTTGAAGATTTTTGGGACAGTCTTAGAGTTCGATGTCCTCCCGCTACGACTATAAGGGAGTGTTAGAATATATTGAGATATATTCTAATTTTGTATAGTTGTTATATTTGTTAGGTGTATAATTGGTTTAATATTTATCCCTTAATTATAGCTAGTCATCAGTTTGTATTCTTAGGCCTCGTTCTCTTCACCTTATTGTTGCTGAACTGAAATTATTTTTAAGAAATTGGCTTAAAATAATCCCAACTATTAGCGGTGGGTGCAAAATAATAAGATCTCAATTATTTGCTTTCAATGTTACCACCTTTTGTAATATATGTGCAAAATAATATGCCAGCTATCAGAGAAGGTATATGGAGGAATTTTTCATTCGTATTTGTTATATTATTTTATACTATTAATAATTAATTATTTTTTTTCAAAATACATATTTCCTACATTTGATTTTTATTTACAATAACATACTATTTTGACATGACACACATTTTAAGAGAGATATTAGTCATGATAAACGGACAAATTAATCAACAAAATTTTACCACCAATCCCTACCTTATAAAAAGTGCAATATTACTCTTATGAATAGTGATGTGCCAATTATGCCATTCAAAATGTGTATTTACATATATACCCTCATTAATGTGTATAAGTTTTTGTAATGAATAGTGTTTGGACAATAATTATACCATCTAGACTATTTATTCACTCTCATTAATAATGATTACTTTTTAAAAAAAAAAAAAAATTGGCACAACTCTATTAATGTTTATATAGTTTTCTCATTAAAAAGTATAAGGTAGGGATTGGTGGTAAAATTTACTATTCATAAGTAAATTACACTATTCATAACGTCGGAGAGTTATACATGGTCAAACTTCATATTCCGGTCTAAGGTAGTAAATTACAACAATTTTCAAAAACTAGGTAGTCAATTACAACATTTTTTTAATAGCTAGTTTCTCTCAAATTCTAGATTATAATAGGTAGTTTTTCACAAAATTTCCAAAAAAATAATAATATTGAATACGAACGGAATATTCATTAAAATGTGTTCTTTGGAGGCTGGCGTACCATTTTGCACATTTAGTACAATAGATTGTACTGATGATAGCAAATAGTTGAGGTTGTATTAATTTTCACACACCATTAATAATTGGTATTATTTTAAGCCAATTTTCCTTATTTTTACTGAAACAAAATTATATTTGCTGAACTTAAATTATTTTTACTGAACTTAAATTAAAATTATTGAAATGAAATTATTTTTGCTGAACTGAAATTATTTTTACTGATTTTTTGTTATAATTTTTCTTTAAGAAAACTGAATTTTACTGAACTGAACTTATTTTTACTAAACTGAAATTAATTTTAATGAACTGAACTTATTTTTACTGAACTGAAATTATTTTTACTTAATATTATTTTTGTAAGGTGAAGGGAACAGGGCCTTAGCCTGACATTACGCTTGTATATCTTGTATATTAAGCCAAGGATGCTAAATGAATTAATCAAGGAAAATAGCAAAATACTTCTTTCAATAATTTATAAATTTTAGTGCATTTGAACCATAAAACTATGAATGATTTAACTATTAGTGAACGCACATATGTTTAATGAGTAATTTTTCTCTTTTCTATTTGGTATTCGGATAGAATTTTAAGATAAGTAAAAGTAAGAGTTACACTAGGAGTCTTAAAGTAATTTATGCTTAACTTCAAAAAAAAGTAATTTATACTTTGTTTCAAAATCAGCAAATGACAAAATAACCCCACCAACTTAGTAACCCCTCCAACCAAGTAACCCCTGACCGAACCTAGTAACCCTTGATCGCGCCAAGTTACCTCTGACCGGTCCTGGTAACCCCTGATCGGATCAAGTAACTAACCCCTCAAATAACCCAACTAGTAACCCCTGACCGGATCGGACCAAGTAACCCCTCCGACTTAGTAACCCCACTTACGTAACCCCTCAAGTAACCTTACTTAAATAATTTACCTAGTAACCCCTAGTAACCCATTCTAGTAACCCCACTTAAGTAACCTATCTAGTAACCCCTTAAGTAACCACCGACCTACTCATCTAGTAACCCCGACCTAGTAACCCTTGACCCACTACCACCCCCAAAACGCCACTAGCCCCACCCCTAATATGCCATGCCACCACCACCATACACCAAACCCACAAACAAACATAGATCCAACCGAACCCACAACCAAATCGTTAAAAAATAAATAAATAAATCGAACAAATTCCTTTAAAATTAACAATGGTTTTGAATTTCACTTCAAATATGGCTAAAAAGGCCAAATTCGACCATGAAAACTCTAGATCTAGAGTTTTTATGGCCGAATTTGGTCTTAAAAACCTTCAAGTATTTTCCGACGACGGATTACGAGGAGCTCACGGAGTACGACGACGAGTTGGTGGAGGATATGCGTTCCCTTTTTTGGAGTAGGGAGGAGAGAAAAAGAGGAGATAGCTTGGTGAAGGGAGTGATATGGATGGCTAATTGGAGAAGAAGAAATAAAAAGAGGAGAGAGAAAGAGGACATAGAGAAGAGAGAAGAAGAATTTAAAAATAAAAAATTATATTGTGGCTGACCGTACGGTGCGACAAGCCACATATAAAACTTTGTGTTCTTTAAATTATTTCTAAGTATTCGTCAAAAATTAAATAAAGAAGTCAATTAGTACACAAATTGTAAATGTTCGACAACAATATCATAAAACAGTCATAATATTTTGAGATGGTGCTTTGATGATGACACGTTCAATTAACTCACCTATCAACATCTTCAATTCTGTTAGAGATATGAGATATCGGAAAATATATGTGTGATATATTTTCAGTATGTATCTTATTATGAGAATAATATATTTAGATTTATTTTTTGTTAATATATATTTAGACAATATTCTCATAATAAGATATATACGGAAAATAGATATCTCATATCTTCAATAGAAGTTGGTCTAAATTTTTGCAATGGGACAAAAATTTAGGATTAGAAGGTGTACTTAATACACGCTACACATACAATTTGTTATATGTGATCCCTACATACAACCTTACTTTAATTTGTCATGTTTTTATTGGCTACAATAATTAATCCATGTTCCATTAGAATTCAATTTATATTTTTACTCCTAATTTTCTCCTCTTTTTGATGATGTGTCAAATTTCTAGTGGCGGCGTATGAAGGGGACAATATACAATAATTGTATGTGTATTAGCTTTCGTAGTCAACGATACGGTAGGATGCATGATTTTTAGCGATTTTCAGACATCGTGTTCCTCGAGGGCAACAAGCCATGGGGCCTGGATCGTCTTTAATTGCTTCTCAGCACGATAAGATATTAAACTACTCCGTATTAAATTTGATTAACAATTAATTTAACGCAACTATATTATATCACGTTTTATTTTTTTGACAACTACATAAATGGCACGTAATTCATGATATTATTACTATAAATTAAACCACTTTCTTGTAGTAAAGAAACGCAACTAGCACATACACAAGAAAGTTCTTCATTTCTTGGTCAAAAATACCATGGCCCTCCTTCACACAGCTCCATCTCACACTCTTCATTCCTCCATCACTAAGCTTAACCTGAAAAACCCGAGCCCCTTTGTGTCGAAAACTAGCTTCACTAGAAGGAATTTGCATTTCAGAGAGCCAAGTTTTGGTGCTACAAAGATATCATGTAGACTTATTCCTAAAATTATTAAAGATGGAGTGAACACTGTTGTGAACCCGGTTATTTCCATCGTTGATGGCCTCCAACCTGCGATCTACACACCGCCCAAAGACGATTTGAAAAAGGAGGATTTTCCTGCTGATTTTATCTTTGGTGCCTCTACTTCCGCTCTTCAGGTTACACTACTCTCTCGTGTTACTCGTCTATTAATATGTTATGACAATATTTTCTTTTGGGTGACTTGTTTATCTTGCTATATTGTTCATAAAAAAAAAAGTGACACATTTCACAAAATTGAATAATTGAACTTGAACTTACGTATATCAATTAATTTGATTATGTAAATGATGAATACAAAAACTTCTCAAGAAACTAGAGCATTTGCATATCATCTATGTTTTTAATTTGCTAGACCAGATGATAAATGCTGTGTTATAGTAATATTTCTGCTTTTATTTTGCCCTGTACTATAAGTTCGACATACAATGGTATGTATGTTTAATTGGTTACTGGTAATTGATTGTGACAGACTGAAGGAAGAGGAGATGAAGGTGGTAGAGGAAAAAGTACCTGGGACTTCATGATTGAAGCCGAAAAGGGTCGTAAAGCAGTTGACTCCTACAACCTTTATAAGGTAAAACAACCTAACTTTGAATTTTAAACGTTGCATTGATGATGGGACCATTAAATTCGACATAACAGCAGAACTATTGGCGCAGAGGCCCTAATGCCTATGTGTTTCACATGCAAATAGAATGAGATATTTGTAAATAATAAGAACGAAAAAAAAGCAGGTGAAAAATAGGATAGCAACTGCATAATAATACATAAAAAGTACTACTATACCATTAAGAGAGAGAAAATTACCACCGAACCTCATATTGCCATCCAAATATGCATGTCAAATACATAGGCTCTATTCGCTTAGATGCACTCTCATAAGTTATTTTTGTGTACCATTCAAATCAAAATGTTGCGATGATCTAATTATTTGTTGGCAACAATTGCAGGAAGATGTTAAAATTTTGAAGGAAACAGGGCTAAATTCTTACAGATTTTCCATTGCTTGGCCAAGGATTTTGCCTAGTAAGTTTCTTTAATATCCAAAAATAAACTAAAGTGAGTTTGTTTTTTATTTATTTTTGACGAGAATAGTGAGTTCTTTACTTACACTAACTCTTCTCAAAATTGTTGCAGATGGAACAGTGGAATCAGGGATCAACCAAGAGGGCATTGATTTCTATAATAACTTCATTGATGAATTAGTTGCAAATGGTAATTTACTCTTCCATCCGATCGAAAATTTTTAATAATTCAATCCGGATTTAATTATTCTCATGTTATTACACTAAATACGTGCTTAGTACCTGTTTAGCACATGTTACATTTATCTCACAATTTAATTTGCTCCAATGCTATCAGGGATCACTCCTATCGTTACTTTGTTCCATTTCGATCTACCAGTGCCACTACAAAAACAATACTACGGCTTCATGCGACCCAACGTAGTGTATAATTCTACCACATTCTTTAGTTATTCAAATATAGTGTACGTATAATTTAATGTAACGTGTGATATTTAATTGGCTTTCATAAAAAATGTGACTACAGGGAACAATTCACGGAATTTGCTGATCTTTGCTTTGAGAAATTTGGTGATCGTGTTAAGTATTGGGGGACGATCAACGAGCCTTATGTATTCGGGGCGTATGGCTACAAGATGGGATTGCCTAGCGAACTTCAGAAAGATCCTAAAGGTTCATTCATTGCCACCCACCATATCATCTTAGCTCATGCTTCTGCTGCGAAACTCTACAAAGATAAATATCAGGTGAAAATCATCCTTACAACTATATATATAATGCGTACAATAACGTAACGCTATTAAATTTGGTTTTTTTTTTTTTTTTTTTTTTTTTTTTTTTTTTGTAACATAGCTTGATTATAATTAACTACTTGTACAATATTTTCTTTTGTAGAAATCTCAAAAGGGGAAAATCGGAATTTCGCTCCCGTGTAAATGGTTTATGCCACATTCAACTGATCCTAAAGACTTTGCTGCTTCAAAAATACAGTTGGATTTCACCTTAGGATGGTAACCAATTATCCTTTGTGTAGTGTTAAGAGAAATAATCTATTGCAAAATGACCTCTATATACTTTTATTGCACATGTGTAGAATAATAATCTAACTCAATATTAAAAAGAATATAGTTTGTCAATAATATACTCCGTATTATCTTGAGTGGTTATTGGGTGGAATCATTAATTATATGTAGCACAATCAACGGAGTAGTAAATTTTTTTATTTTTGTTTCAGATATTTAATTGAATTATTTTTTTAATATAGTACTCGTATCTTTAGTGCATAGATACAATTTATTTAATAATGCGTATGGCATAATCCCAAAAGTCATTTATTAACGTGTCCAACCTCAAATATGAAATACACCTCCGTCCCAAATTACTCGCAACGTTTTGACTTTTTGTACTATTCACATATCTCACTTTGACCATCTTTTTTTAAATATTATAAGAACGCAATTGTAATCATGTAAGATGTTGTTGGATCGATTTTAATACATAGTATCTTAATATAAACGTTTTGTAGCTTTTATAAATATATAATACTTCGTAAAAGATAAGGACGATCAAATATATGCATCGACAAGCGTGTCCGTTCAAAATGTTGCAAGTAAAATGGGCAAGAGAGAGTAGTTCTTATGAAATCTACATTTTCTTGCAATTTTAGTGTTTTATGTTTTTGGTTATTAGTTGATTTTTAAACTATGCCTAATTTCATTTAAATTACGTATTTTATAGGTACATGGACCCACTTATTCGTGGGGACTACCCAGAATCAATGAAAAAGAATGTAAAGGGGCTTCCAGAATTCACAAAAGCAGAAAAGGCACTAATCAAAGGCGCCTATGATTATATTGGTATAAATTATTACACTTCCAGATTCGTCGAACACACTTGTACTGTTGATCCAATGGCTGGCACTATCACTATCAATTTCAACGAACAAATTGGTAATTTCTTATTTTTATTTTTTTTATGTTTCATTAATTTTTTTAATTTAATAATACACATAGCACAAGGGGAAAAATTATAATCTTTGCAAACATATCACATAGCACAAGGGGGAAAAAATTATAATCTTCACAAACATATCCTATTCGCATGTCACATTGATCAATAATATTGTGCAATAATTCGAGTTTAAGTACCTTTCTATTTGTATGTTGATCAAATAGACCAATAGTGATTGGACTTTTAAGGAACTCTGGGCCGCATATCAATCGGAATAATAGTAAGAAACGGAATGAGAATGATACATGTAAAATCGTTTAAGCAAATAAGGGATAATTAAAAAAAAATAAAAAAAATATTGGTGTTTAAAGAATAATCATTGATTAACAATGCTACTTATTAATCTTTAATAATAATAAATATGATAAAAATAACGATCCATTATGGTTTCAAAAAAAAAAAAAAAAAAAAAAGATCCATTTTGTCAATTTGCGAACTATTGACAAGTAACGTGTCTAATTCCCAGAACAAATTCTTTAATACTACTCTCTTTCATGCAAGTAATAAGTCATATTTATTCAAAAAAAAAAAAAAAAGTAATAAGTCATATATATTTTATTTTATTTTATTTTCCGAACAATGTACTTTTCTTTTATACTCTTATAGTCATGTATTACAATCTTCACTTAATCACTTCGATTCAAAAAAAAAAAAGAAAAAAAAAACTTCACTTATTTATATAAGTATTCAATAATATATGAGGAAGAACAAAGAGGAATTTTACATCTTTGTACTCGTATCTAATAGCTACAAATAATAACATATCTTAAATTGATTGCAGCTGATGATGAGGGAAACCCTGTTGGGGTGCAAGCCAAAGGACAAGCTGACATTTATATCCGTCCTGATGGACTCAAGAATTTGCTTCTCTACATTAAGGAAGAATATGGCAACCCTGAAGTCTATGTCACTGAGAATGGTAAGTACATTTTTAAATAGGAGCAATTCTTTGGTGAAGTGGACAAGCCTTATTCTTTTGGACTAATTTTAAATTTATTTTAATTCAATTCAGTTTAATTTAATTCAACACATTACAAGACTTTTTAAGTCGTCTTAAAATAAGTTTACTTATATCCTCCATACAATAAATTATTTTAACTTCCCTTTATAAAAGAATTATATTGCCATTATAATTCTATTCGACGAAAATTAATTTTATAGATATATTTTTCAAATAAAAGATTTGGGATTCAATTTTTGTCATTTTCAATTATAAGATTTAGGATTCAATTATCATAGTCAACCTTAATTATGATTATTACTATACCAAGCAAGCTCCTAACATAATATGGACTGTTATGGTTAAAACAACAGGTGTTCCTGATAAACCAACTATCACAAGTTCAATTCAGGATCTAATTGCACAAGGGAAAAATGAAGAACTTGCGGCTGCTCTTGATGATGACTACAGAATTGAGCATACTCAGGATCATCTTATCGCTGTTCGTGAAGCACGCAGGTAACTATATATATACATATATAATTTGCTCCGCCTTGCATTTGGATAGAATAATTAAGTCCGTGCAAAAGTCAAAATGTGTCACTTAAAAAATAGCCAGAAGTAATATGTAAGGCGTACGTGGGATTACCTCTAGTGGCCTGGGTACAGCATGTTCGTTCCCCAGTCTTCAGGATCACTCAAAATTATATAACTAATATTTCATTGTGTGCAAATTCTTATTAGTTAATAACGTTTTTTTTTTTTTTTTTTTTTTGAAAAATTAATAACTTGGGTTTATACAATGCAGAGAGGGAGCAAATGTGAAAGGCTATATAGTATGGTCGTTGATGGACAATATGGAAGTAGGAGCTGGTTATGATGTTCGCTTCGGTCTCAACTTTACAGATTATTTTGACAATCACAAAAGATACCCTAAGAAATCTGCTAGATGGTATGCTAAATTCCTCAATGCTGATAGCACTAAGGATTCCTTGAACTAAACCAATACTGATTGTATAAGTTGATATTCATCAGGATTTATGTGAAATTTTAATTGTACGGCTTTGTAGTCGTGGTGCATTATAGAAAATACAAATAAAGTTCATTATGAACTATATAGAGTTCCACAAGTGTTTTGTGTTCGATCACATGATGTATGTGTTTATTTTCATTTGAATTGTACTTTATGTAATAGTTTTGTGTATTGTTTCAGTTTCAATCAATAACATAAACTTTCAATTGTCAGTCTCAACTGTTTATGGCATTTTGTCGCACTTTTCTGTCCCAAACAGAATTTTGTTTCCTCCACTCTCTCTCTCTCTTTATACTACGCCCGTTACATATTATTTGCAATGATTTGACATAAAGTAGAGAGGAAAAATGTCTAATCATTGCACATAATATGTAACGGAGGTCAATAACTAGTCCAATTTTAAAATGTAACTTTTTATAAATTTTATTGTTAACAAATAACAATATAAGATGTGCGTTGACAAAGGTGAGTCTCCAAAAATTAGTTATACTCCGTAGTTAATAGGAAATGGAGAGGGATCCGATAAGAACCACTCCTTGTATAAGAACACTGAAAACCTCTTTACTTAAAAACACTTTATGTTCAAAACTTTTTTTTTCCTTATGTTCTAACGTTTTTCCTATGTTCTAATTTTTTTTTTCCTATGCTCAAAATTTTTTCTTCTTATGTTCAAAATTATTTCTGATGCTGTAATTTTTGTAGCCTATGTTTTAAATTTTTTCCTATGTTCTAAATTTAATTTTCAGCTTGTTACTAAATTTTTTTCCTATATTCTAAATTATTCTTATGTTATAAATTTTTTTTCCTATATTCTAATTTTTTTTTCAGCCTATGTTCTAAATTATTCTTCACAAAGTTTTATATGCGGCTGACCGTACCGTACGACCAGCCACAATGTTTTTTTTTCTCTCTCTTCTTTCTCTTTCCTCTCTTCTCTCTCCTCCCCTCTCCTCCATTTTCTCATCCTTGAATCACCGACTTCCTGCTCCAACGATCGTCGTCGACTTCCTTGAAGCTCCAACCCAGCTCGTGGTTTTCGTGAAGCTCCTCATATCCGTTGCTGGAAAACATTTAGAGGTTTTTAAGGCCAAATTGAGCCATGAAAACTCTAGATCTAGTGTTTTCATGATCAAATTTGGCCTTGTTAGCCTATTTGAAGTGAAATTTGAAGCCAATAATGTTAATAAGTAAGGTATTTGTTAGATTTAATTTTTTTTTTTTTTTGTTTTTCTGTTTTGGTTGTGTTTTGGTTGGATTTGGTTTTTTTGTGGCAATGGAGCTGGTGGCAGCGGGTATAAGAGGTGGTGGGTTGTTGGGCGTGGTGTGGGTTGCTGGTAGTTGGTGATTGCTGGTGGTTAGGGTGGTTTTTGGGATCGAAGTTGGTGGTCACCTAAAAGCAGAACACTAAGCCTAATGTCTGAAGAAGAATTAAAATCCTCATTCTAGCCATTAGTTAACGAGGCAGACCCCATTGATATCAGTTATTAACAATTGATGTTTATAACATGCCACTGTAGAAAAAAGTATTAATAAAATATTGGAGTTGTGATATGGAGTCCGTTTTTCATTATTTTATATTTAATGCTTCAACGGTAGCAAAGTAACTTGAAACTTAACGCCGTCATCCCACTTTACTGAAATTGGAGAGAGAGAAATCATCAATCTTGGACAGGGAAAACTTAAATTGGAGAGAGAAAGCATAAATTGGGAGAGAGAGAATCCTCCACCTGAACCTAGCAAAACTATCGTCGGTGAAGATGGTGGTGCTTTGTAATCCGCCAACCTTTGTCAACAATTTGTAATCAGAAGTCCTCTCACTCGGGTTTGTGTACAGTAAAGGGGCGATTTGAAGCTGTGCTGGAATGGGCGATTTGAAGCTGTGCTGGAATGGGCGATTTGTGTATAGTAAAGGGGCGATTTGAAGCAAGGTTGACATTTGAGGTATGTTTTCCAAATCATTGTTCCAGTTGTTTGTATCATGTACTCCGGTAGCCTTCATGTTTCAGATTGGCTTAACTAATTGAATTTGGGGTTTTTTCTACTCATTGAAATTGTGCTATATAATTTGTAATTTGTGGTTTGAGCCGTTAGTATAAATGACTTAACTAATCTAATTTGTGAATTGGTCACAAGTGGTAGATGAATGTTTGGTTTCTTATTCATTGATCCAATCTGAAACATGGCTTTGGGTTCTTATTCATTTGTTGGTATGTTGTACTCTGGTTGCTATGTTGTTTCCGATTGGCTGACTTTAGTATATTTGGGGTTTATTGTAGTTATTGAACTTGTTGTATGTAATTGTAAAATATTGGTATGAGTCGTTAGTGTACATGAGTTAGCTAATTAATTTCTATAAATTTAAATGTTTGGTTTCCATTTAGGGGAGTTGTTGTTGAAATTATTTACCCCTTACATTTTGAATCTCATTAGCTTTTTTATTTATGTGTATTGTCATTTTGTTGAATTATGAACTATGGACTTTGTGAATAAGTTTGCAAGAGTTCCCTGTCAAATGCTTATTTTTTTTGTATACAATATATGTGAGTGAAATATTTTATGTATTTTTCCTCTGGTCTGTGAGGTATATCTATATGTGTTTCTTTTTTCATTGTGATAAAAGTTAGCTGATTTTTTTGTCATTGTAATTTGGTAAATTACTTGTTTTAGATGTTAATGATAATTTATTTTTTGCTACCTGGTTGGTGCTGTATGATTAAGTGTGTGTGCTATGGATGGTATGGAAGATTTGGGACTTGTTAGTGAGTCGACCATGTTCGATATGATGATTGTTTGCCTGATACTCCACCTGAAACAGAAATCCCATCTTTGGATAGTTTGACTCCTTATGTTCAGCCCTCCCAATGTACTGAGAATGGACTTCAATTCACATCCATCCCCTGTTTAAACTCTAGAGACCGTGGAAACAATAGTGTCCACAAACAAGGTTAGTGTGTATTATACAGTCGAACCACCTAGAGTTGGTATGGTTTTTAAAAGTGGCAGGATATTGAGAGTTATTATAAGGAGTACGCGGAACAACATGGCTTTGGTGTTACCAGGCAATCAGGTTCATATACTAAGGAAAAGGAGAGGAGAGCGATAAATTAGCGATGTGAGTGTTGGGGCCCCCCTGATATGAGGGCAAGGAGGGAAGCTAGGAAGAGGGAGAAGGCTATGGAAGTGTGTGGCACCGGTGGCTTAGTTAATGGTGAGATTGGAGAAAATGAATTGGTTCGCGGGAGGAGGACCTCCAAGAAGTGTGAATGCCAAGCTAGAATATATGCAAGTCTGACTCCTGATGGCGATTGGGTTCTTAAGACAGTTGTTGTTGATCATGTTCACAAATTGGACCCTAGTGGTGCAAAATTGGTAAAGGAATACCACATGAAAAACTATATGTCTTCTGTTCAGAAAAAGTTGATGGACTATTACGAAGAAGGTGTTCCAGTGAAACAAATACATGGTTGCATGGCTACTGATCTGAGTTTGGTGGTGAGGAAAACCCGCCTACTGTTAAGGATCTTCAACATGAGGTTTCTAAATAGAGGAGGTTGAAAATGGAAGGTGGTGACGCTGCATCTATGATGGCCTATTTCGAGCGTATGCAAGCTAACAATCAGAACTTTTACCACGCTCATCGATTGGATGAAGAGGGCCGGCTGAAGGATGTTTTTTGGGTCGATGCTAGGAGCCGTGTTGCATACGAGGAGTTTGGGGACGTCGTATGCTTTGATGCTACGTATCTTACCAATGAGTATGAGCTCCCCTTTGCTAACTTCGTGGGGGTAAATCATCATGGACAATCTTTACTTTTGGGTTGTGCCTTAGTTTCACATGAAAATTGCGACACCTTTTTATGGGTATTTCAGCAGTGGCTTAGCTTGCCTGTATGGGGAATAAACCGCCTGGTGCAATCCTGACAGATCAAGCTCCTGCCATGAGGAGGCCGCTGCAATCCGTGATGCCATCAACTCGTCACCGGTGGTGTATTTGGCACATCCTCAGGAAGATTCCAGATAAGTTGGGCAAGTGTGAAAAGTATGTTTCTTTTTGTTAGTTTGATATATATATGTTATTTTAAATTAATCCTTGGTACATTGCAATTGAATGTTATGTGTTTTTGTCATCATTTTCAATACTTTAAGCAGTACTGCATTGTCTGGGTGTTTCAGTATTTGCAAGTTCTGCAATGCAGCGAGGTTATCAAATTTTTTTTATGAAGTCTTCCTATTTTGAACAGGACACCTGCATTGTATATTGCTGTTGAACTGCTGGTGATATTGTTTCATCCTGCTTATTTATGTGTTTGCTGATATCATTCATGTAATTTATTAGGTACCCTGCTTTGTACAACTACCATAGTATTTTCATTGATACTTTTTCTTACTAATTTTGTAGAAAATACCTGAGTTTACCCATGCATAACTTTCAGATTCTCATTTGACTATGCCTTATTCAGTGTTGGTATGTGATGAGTTGGTATGTGTTGAATGTTGTGTGATGACTTGGGGTATGTTGAATTAAGGATTGCAATTTTATATGGATATCCAGTAATCCGCTCCACCCGCTCTAATTAAATGGACGAAAACCCGACTTATACGGATGAAAGGCGGGCGGTGGATGAAACGGATGACGGATCGGGTCGGATTCGGGTGGAACTTTTAGTCATCCGTCACCCGTTTATCATCCACCCGTTTAATTTTTATAATAAAAAAAAATATGCCCTGAAATTAAATAAACCCTAATCTAAATTTCAAGCAGCCAACTTCTTTCATTTTCAATCTCTCTCTACAGTCTACTCTCTCTCTACCTTTCATTCTTTAGGCTCCACCCTCACCGAAGACTCCACCCTCACCGGCGGCAACTCTACCCTCACCGGCGACTCCATCTCACCTTAGTCACCTACGACGTCCAGCGATTAAGGTATAAATTTATACCCTTTTTTTTTTAATTTCCCTATTTTAATTTGTTCTTTTGACACACCATCTATAAATCAATAATCCAAGAATCAATTCTATGTTTGTGTGTTTTGATTTAACCATTTTTTTTTATTAAAGATTGTTAGTTTTTTTATATGTATTTATTTTGTACATAGTTGCATTAAAAATTTTCAAATAAGTAGTAGCTTTGAAATTTGTTTTATTTTTTTCTTCTGTATTAACGTTTCTGATGTTTTCAACTTTAGATCTAAAAACTTCAACTTTTATGCCTAATTTTAAATTTGTATAGCATTGTAAATAATAAAAGATAATTAAAAAAATTGGTGAGATTATGCATGTTGTACTCTTGCTAAAGCTGCTAGTTTGAACTTGATATTAATCCTATTTTTTATACTTTTGTTATAGGATGATGTGTGATAATAATGATCTTGATTGTGGGTATGATAACTATGATTCTTCGTGCCCCTCATCAAATCTTTCTACTGTACCTACTACATCACCTACTCCGGCCACCACCTACAATACCACCTCCTCCACCTCGTCAACCAAATACTAATCCCTCACAATCTGTGCACATGTCTTCTCAACCCGATGAAAGTGAGACATCCACAAGAAAAGCAAGAAAACAGACTTCAATGGTTTGGGAACATTTTCAAAAGATTACAATAAATGGTATGCCAAAAGCAAAGTGTCTCCATTGTGATCATATCTTGTTGGCAATAACCAAAAATGGAACATCACACCTTAAGGACCACATAAATTTAAGGTGTACTAGAAAGAATTCAAAGGTCGATATTCGACAAAAGCTTTTGAGTGTCAACCGCAAATCTGATGGGTCAACTAGAGTTGAAAATGATAACTTCAGCCAAGAAGTTTCAAGGAGGGAATTAGCTAACATGATAATTATGCATGAGTATCCGTTGTCTATAGTGGATCACATTGGTTTTAGGAGGTTTGTGACTAGTTTAAATGCCCATTTCAAGATAATATCGCGTAATACATTACGGGCTAATATTATGAAGATGTTTATGAGTGAAAAGGCGAGTCTAAAGAAAGAATTAGAGAGCAATGGGTCGAGAATAGCTATCACTACTGACATGTGGACAGCTTCAAATCAAAGAAAAGGTTACATGGCTGTAACATGTCACTATATTGATGACTTTTGGGTATTGCGGAACAAAACATTGAGGTAATTCACTCTTACTTTTGATAAGATGCTGATTTGTGTGTTTTTTAAATGCCGATTATTGTGATTAATATGGCTAGCTTGTGTTTTTATCATGCTTAGTTTGGTGCTATTTTTACTGTTTTATAAGGCTAATTTAGGCTTGTTTTGGGGCTGATTTATTGCGTTTTATATAGATTATTTAGGTTTGCTTATGTGCCTTGTCCACATACAAAAGATACTCTTGCTCAAGTCTTGTTGGACACTTTGAACATGTACAATATTGCTGAAAAAGTTTCATTTAATGTGCTTGATAATTGTACTACAAATGATGCTATGCTTGATGTTTTGAGCCCTCGTTTTAATGAACAATCTCTTATGTTGAAGGGTAAATTTCTGCATTTAAGGTGTAGTGCACATATATTAAATCTAATTGTACAAGATGGTCTAGATGTAATTGGTGATGGAATTAAGAGGATACGTGATTGTGTTTCCTTTTGGGAAGCAACTCCAAAACGAGTTGAAATGTTTGAGGATAAGGTGAAATCTTTTAAAGGAGAAGAGGGTAGAAAGTTGGTTTTAGATTGCAAAATAAGATGGAACTCAACTTTTTTAATGCTTACTAGTGTTTTACCTTATAAGGATGTGTTTAGTAATATCAAGCGTCAAAATCCTCGTTTAAAGTTTATACTTCCTACTGAAATGGATTGGGAATTTGCTGAAAAGGTTTGTGAAAAGTTAAAAATGTTTCTCAAAATGACTGAAATTTTTTCTGGCCGAAAATATCCTACTTATAATTTGTTCTTTCGCCAAGTTTGTGAAATTAAACTTGCATTGAGGTCTTGGTTGTTAAGTGATAGTCAACTTATCAAGGATATGACTAAAAATATGTATGAGAAATTTGAAAAGTATTGGTCCAATATTAATGGGATATTAGCCATTGCTGCCATTTTAGTCCCTAGGAACAAATTAGAGTGTGTAGAGTTTTATTTCAATGACATATATTATGATAAGGCTGGAGATGAAATTGATAGGGTAAAAAACTTGTTGTATGACTTGTTGTATGAGTATCAAGAGAAGGAAGCTAGGAGTATGGCAGCTTCTAACCTAAGTAATGTGAATGGAAAACGACCTATTTCTTCAATTAGCTCTAATGATGATGATGGTGGAGATAAGTGGAGTAAGGCTAAGAAAACCAACACAAGGAAAGTAAATGTGAGGTCTGAGTTAGACCATTATTTAGAGGAGGATGCTTATCCGGAGAGTGAGGGTTTTGATATTTTGAAATTTTGGCATATTGAACTCAAATATCCGACATTACAAAAAATTACCAAAGATATTCTAGCCATACCTACATCTATCGTTGCATCTGAGAGCGCATTTAGTATGGGTTGTAGAGTAATCAGTCCTCATTGTTCAAGACTTCATGCAAACACCGTAGAGGCTCTGATGTGCTTGCAAAATTGGATTCAAGGAGAGTATTCAGGTAACAAGATGTTTAATTGTTTCTTTTATTTTTTATTATTAATAATATTTTTCTCCCATTAAAGTAGTATGTACTAAATTGTATATTTTCGATTATGAACTTATGATGAAGGTCTTGCTTTGGAAAATGCTCAAGCTTGTGCTACCATTTTAGAAGATGAAGATTCTTTAGATATGAGCAGTGGCGGTGGTGGACTTAGTGGTAGCGAGGTCGTTGACTTGGATTCGATAATAATAAAAACTTATTAAAAAAAATTCTGTGTTAATATTCATTATATGGTCTTAATTACATTTTTTGTAGTCTTGTAGGATGATGACGATTTCATGGATATTTGAAGAAAAAAAAGGGACTTGATGACAAATCTCACCTCTTTGGCTCATTGCAAGTTCATTGCTAATTTGCTACTGTAATTGTGTTCTAGTCATTAGTTCATTTTTATGTTATTGACATATTTGAGTAATTTGACACCTAGTTGGTGTACTACTGTAATATTATACATTTATTGAAGGTTGTAGTGCTTTTGTTTTTCGACAGTAAATTATGATTTCGGTAAATTATAATTTCATTGCAAGTTTAATAGCTTTCATCCGTTTAGCATCCGATCCACCCGTTTCACCCGCGGATGATGGGTGGATCGGATATGGATGATGGTGTAAGCGGGTGGTGGGTGGAGCGGATGGCGGGTGCGGATGGATGAGGGTGAAGGTCCATCCGATCCAAATCCGACCCGTTGCCATCCCTATGTTGAATGTGGTTGGTGATGGCAGATATGAAGATTTAAAGAGCCCTCTCAAGACTCTTATTTATGAGAGCTTTACGGTTGAGGAATTTGAGACCCGTTGGCATGCATTCATGGCTCAATGGAAGCTTGAGGAGAATGAGTGGTTGTGTGACCTTTTTGAGGAAAGACATATGTGGGTTCCCGCGTTTATGAAGGAGTACTTTTGGGCTGAAATGAAAACAACCCAACGAGTGGAGAGTATAAATAGATTCTTTGATGGGTTTGTAAATAGACAAACTAAACTCCATGAATTTCAAGAAAAATACAAAAGGGCGATGGAAAGGCGGGTTAAGTCTGAGTTGGATGCTGATGCTAGATGTGGCAAGTATGTTCAGAGGCTAGTTAGTGGTTTTAAAGTGGAGAAATTATTTCAAAAATTCTATACCGATGCAAAGTTTCAAGAAGTCCAGAAAGAATATTCAAGGATGGGGTATTGTGTTCCGAATGAGAGGCGTGATATTGGTAACAATATGATAGAATATGTCCTTGAGGACCGTGTGTGGATCATTCCTGAAGGTAAAAGTGAGGATGTTATAACTGACTGCTATAGGTCGGTTCACGTCACATTTGATCACGAGACAAAAGAAGTTTCATGTGAATGCCGCAAGTTCGAAACTTTTGGGATATTATGCAAGCATGTTATTCGTGTGTTTGAGTTGAATCGCGTTTTTGATATCCCCTCCAAGTACATACTAGATCTGTGGAGAAAAGATGTTCCCCGTAAACATACACGTGTCAAAGTTGCATACCATGACCCCGAAGAAACACCTCAGGTTCAGTACCATCGCAAAATGATGAGGGAGTTCGAGCCTATTTGTGATGAGGCTGCAGCAGTGGATGATATTGATACTGTTGAATTGGTACTCAGCAGTCTCAAGCAGCTGCGGTTGGATGTGAAAGAGAGTCGTTCCGCATTCCTTAAAAAACAAGCAAAACTACCTGTTTTACCTTCCTCTCAAAAAGGATCCAACACTTTGGCTACAAAGACACCTACTTCAACTGGTAAAAAGCCCGTGAAGGATTCTGTTGCACGCAAGAAGCCACGAGATCGCCCAAAAACGACAAGGTATAAGACATTAGTGGAGAATGGGTATAAACCTCAGAAAAGTTCCCAGACAACCAGAACTATGACCCAACCTAGGCAGGTATGAGTGTTAATACTTTGTACCTCTTATCTTCTTTATACATACTATAGTCTTATTATGAACTTTAGCCACTAATTGCTTTGGTATGTACAATTAATAAGTGACAGGGGAAGAGAAAAAGAGCTACTCGTCCACTCTCTGCCCTGTATGAGGATTGTGTTGATCTTGACCTTATTGAGCATCAATCAGATACGGAGGACTCGCACTCGTATGAGTTTTGGTTGCTGTTCTAGTCCAAAGATATCTGACAGTTAGCTGTTGTTCTAGTACTTAGACCTGATGGTGTTTAGAAAACTCTATTCCTTTTATTTATTCCTGCATTTTATTTTGGTAACTTTGGTTGAACCGGTGTAATTTTGCTAAACCCTTGCTCTGCGCGAAAGGATGTGGTGTTATCATTTTGTTTATTCCGTTGCTTGAACAGGGCTGGTTACATGTATTTGGTTTGAATTCTGCACTTGTTAAATCCTGTTGTTGATACTGTCATGCCGTTATTGGTAATGTAACATTCATGTTTGTACCCTTGTTACATGCTGTGATCATTGTCCATAGGCAGGTTTCATCCTATTTATAATACGTGTGACTTATTGCTTTGGGAAATCTTCAGTAATTTTTCTGTGGGTGGGGTGGGTTAGTCTGTATAGGGGGTAATATTGAGATATACCGGTGCTTGACAGTTTATGATTATGATTATGAACTGGATTATTTTATTTTATCTATTTAATCTTATCATTTTCTTTTTTGGTTTTGGGAAAAAAGGAGTGCCTATTTTTATTAAGAACAGTACCAGAGAATGATCTTTTTATTAAGAACAGTACCAGAGAATGATCAGGAATGGTCTTCAAGAGAAGGAAGAAGTACTTCAGGTTATAGCATCCCATGGACATGAACAGTAGCTGCTCACGTAGCATCGATGTAAGTAGATTTTTCAAATCCATACTCTGGTTGTGTGGTTAGATTATTTGTTTTTGTATTGATCTCATGAATTATTTATACTGATTATTTATACTGAAGCTTTCGGTCTCACAGTTGCACATTGTGCTCAGTGATCTAGTTGATATACGTCCAATTACCCATCTTTTGGTAATGTTATCAATGTACAATGGCCCAATTATTGAGTCAATTATTTCACTTTTTTAGACACTTATATTATTTAGCCACTTATATTTTGCCTTCCCATTTTTAATTAAGTAATTGCTTTAAAAATAAGACATAATTACCATAAATCGATTTCTTTTTGTAATATAATCAATGGACATAATGGTCAGGTTATTGTGCCACTTATTTCAGTATTTAATCTTGGGCCTTATGTCTATTTGTTGTGGGCCTGGTTTTTATGAACTATTGATTATGTAAGTGTTTCAAGCATTAAGCCATTATAAGAGTAGCCCTTAAACATATTTCAATTGAGGCATACAATTACGTTCTCGAAGATATATAAGAGTAGCTAAGTGGCCAACACCATTATATTACAATCAACAAGTTCATGATGTACGAGTAACATCAACAAAATGACCACTACATTGTCTTAACCTAAACTTCCCAAACCAACCGCAATTAAATGGGAACAACCAACTTAGTACAGCAGATGGTCCTTACCATGGGTGGACATTCACAAAAGACAGAAATTAGTGTTTGCTTTTAGGACAACAACACCACCATAAAATGTTCCACATAGCCAATTCAAAGCTTACAAAAGTGAACCATCAAAACACATTTGCGGTGGTTTATCGAGACATCTCAGTTCTCGTAATTAGGAAGCGCCACGATCTTGTCACCATTCAGGATGCCAACTTGGCGCACAGTTTGGAGCGTGGTGAGCACCCTATCTTCATGCATAAACATCAGATTAGTTGGGTCTACTTTCACCTCTCTAGCCCAAATATGGTAAAGCCTGCACAAAGGGTTGTCAAGTCTACTCTGAACTAGTAGCTTGAACTTGCGACGGTGACCGGTATTTTTGATGTAGAAGCGCTTAATCCGTGTATTGGTGTTCAATACACCAGCCTACGCATGAAGACATGATATTCGTTAGTTATGAATATATTTAATTCAAAAGTTGGTGCCCATTATGCGTTGTACTACATGATTTAGTAAATCATCCTTAACTAGCTAGTTGGGCCATACACAACAAATGGTTTTAAAAATGCCACAATTTTACTTAAGTGGCCCACATTTTTATTAATGGAAGGTTATTAAAACGATTCTTCACTTAATGGACATTACATTAACAAACTGTTTTAAAGTACTCAAAATTTTCACATTTTTCATTTTTATCAAGAGTAATTATTATCAAGATTAATTAATTGCTTAACATGCAAGTGCTTAAAATACGAATGATAACACTAACATCTAAGGATTAAAATAGAAAGGAGTAATTTAACGTATTCATTATTGTCAAAGGAATTAATTAACAAGGAAGTACTTGAAAAAACAAAAAGATAAGATTAACACCTAAGGATTAATTTAGCGGATTAATTATTATCAAATAATTAATTAACAAGGAATTACTTCATATGAAAATGATAAGTTTACCACCTACAGGATTAATTAGTCGGTTTAATTATTATCAAATAATTAATTAACAAGGAAGTACTTCATATGAAAATGATAAGATTTAACACCTAAGGATTAATTTAGCGGATTAATTATTATCAAATAATTAATTAACAAGGAAGTACTTCATACGAAAATGATAATAAGTTTACCACCTACAGGATTAATTAGTCGGTTTAATTATTATCAAATAATTAATTAACAAGGAAATACTTCATATGAAAATGATAAGATTAACACCTAAGGATTAATTTAGCAGAATAATTAAAAATAATAAATTATTAAGGAAGTACTTGAAATAAAAATGATAAGTTTACCGCCTAAAGGATTAATTAGTCGGATGAATTATTATCAAATAATTAATTAACAAGGAAGTACTTCATATAAAAATGATAACATTAATTTAGCGGAATAATTAAAAACAATAAATTAATTAAGAAAGTACTAGAAATAAAAATGATAAGTTTACCGCCTAAAGGAATTACTTCATATAAAAATGATAAGACATAAGTGATTACGTACTAGTGCATTTCTTGTACTTATAATGACCACAAATAACACCATATAATGACATAGACAATATTCTTATAATTAATCAACCAATTCTTATAATTAATCAACCCTAAACCCTTTTACTGTAACTATAATACGAAGAAGTACCACAATTTTCAACACTAATATAAACGATGAAATACTAAGGTCTACTATAATTTATTGGTAGTACACAAGTCAACATTGAGATAAATGGTTTTTTAAATAACTAATAAACATAAATTGCTTGAAAAACCTTACCCGTCCAACATTGAAGAACACATCTCCAGTTTGAACTCCAACATCACCAGCAAAAGACTCTGGGAGTATGTAGACATCATCCTTCCAAATTGTGATACGATGGGGCTCCAAGTCCAGCTTCGAAGCGTAGTCCCTCACTCTATCCTCGAAGGTCTGGTTGCTAGCAATGTCGTAGAGCACGCCTACATCGCCCGGGGTCCTACCCCTTGTTTATGCTAATTTTCATTAAGTGGGATTGAATATCAAAATCTAGGCTGCGAGTCAACTAAGCAAAATATAATGTGAAGTAAAGGAGAAAAATAAATGACACAAGGAGTTGGTGACGCGGAAAACCCAAAGAAGGTAAAAACCGCGGGTAGAATGAGGGTCTACCAAACTTTCACTATGCAAAATGATATTGAATTACAAGTTTTTGAGGTAGGATGAAGACTTGGAACAGATGCCATGTTTGCTGTTGCTGCAACCCTTATATAGACGATTTGCTGGGCTATGCCCTAGCCGTTGCAAGGAGATAAGTTCATGCCCCTGATTCTCGGATTTAGTTGCTGAAAATATTCTTCTTCTGTTTTGAATTCTC
The DNA here is from genome assembly GCF_948465745.1 of Chenopodium album. Classification (NCBI taxonomy): domain Eukaryota; kingdom Viridiplantae; phylum Streptophyta; class Magnoliopsida; order Caryophyllales; family Amaranthaceae; genus Chenopodium; species Chenopodium album. The sequence continues at coordinate 67,186,153 of NC_137835.1, forward strand.
TCGGACTGATTTGGCTGAGTTTGGACTAAGTCCTTGCTTTATCCTTTTCCTAAAAAATAGGAAGTTATCATTTGACTTTGTCTTCCGTCGATGCTAGTAGTGCGTCGTCGAGCTTACGGCTTCGTCGAGGAAAGTCTTCGTCATTGATCTTCATTGACTACCGTTGACTAAATCTTACACATTTTTATCCATAACAATTTGCCCCTAATTGCTAAAAACGCGGGCGACTATACACTTTTTGGCAATTATTAAGAGATAAAAATAAAAATGCAGAAAATGCAAGACAGAAAAAACAAAGAAACAAAAGATGACCAAAATTCGAATTATCTGAAGGGCGACTTCGTCTTTTGACTCGCACGTTCTTCAGAGCAGTTACTTAACTTCTCCCACTTCCTCACTCTAACCGTCATTTCACCCTTTATTAATTCTGCAACACGCTTCGCGCTTCCCCAAACTTCTACTCTCTTCCACTCTTTTCTCTTCAATTCCTCTTTTCTTTACGAGTTTTCGCCGGTGGTTTGGTGGCAGCGTGCGGCGGCGATTTCAAACATCCAACAACTTCAATCTCTAGGTAATCCACTCTATTTCCCTTTGCATTAATCAATTGTTAGGTGCAATGTCGAGCAAAATTCCCAAAACTAGAACTAGGTTTTCTCTTCGCGTTGTTGAAAAACAAGGAATAATTGTTTCACAGCAGAATTCAGAGTTTCAGTCTAGGTCGTTGATGGCTCCAAATATGACGAGCGATTTCGCCAAGATGGCGGGTTTCCCCGACACTACCTTTGCTTATATTCCGGGACCCGGCCAGACGGTGGCGGATTGTCCTGAGGATTTCGTTGTTTTCTTTAGATACCCTTTTGCTGAAACGGCGATTAAATTCCCTTTCCCACCTCTGGTTCGTTCTTTCTTTGAGGTTATAGGCATTAGTCCGGGGCAATTAATGTCGTCTGGCTGGAGGATTTTGTCGGTGATAGTGGAGTTGACCAAAGATTGGGAGGATCCTTTTACTTTGGAAGATTTGGCGGCAGGGTATGAGATAAAAATGGCGGAAAGTGGTTTCGTCAGTTTGTGCAAAAAAGGAGATCGGTTAGTTTTGAATACTGATGTGAATGACAGGGGTTGGAAGAAGTGGTTCCTGTTTGTAAAGAGGGTGTCATTGGGTAACGATGGTTTGTGGTTGACGGAGGGATGGCCGGCGAAGGGTAAGTTCATCTATGGCATTCGTATTTTTATGGTTCGATTATAGCTGAAATGGTTTGATTCTTTTTCCCATGACGCAGAGTTGGATCTGGACTTTCTCGAGTCGTTGGAAACCTCTTCGTCGAAGGTAAAAAAGTTCCTTGCCATCAACCCTTCAGCAAGAACGTTTGCGCGGAAAAAGAAGGCGACGGGTGACCAAGCAGGGCAAGAACAAAGTACTCCATTGAGCACACCAAACAAGGCGGAAGATTCTGAGGAGACAATGTCGACTCGTAAGTAATTGCTTGATTTCATTGCGTTACACTTATGTCATTGCTTTGCGATTAATGGTCTTTAATGCTTTGCTAGAATCGGCTGCTCAAGGCATTCGTCGAAGTCGAAGCTTGACTCAACAAGAGGCTGACTTGCGAATGAGGAGAAAGCGAGGGTTGGCACCTCAAGAGCAGCAACCGGCGTCAGTGGCCGAGAAGGTGGAGCCTGTTCTGGCTTTGCCACCTGAGAGAACGGTCGACGAATCGGGGACCATTACCCTGTCGGCGACCCCTCCACGCAAGCAGCAGAAAACCAACGACGAGCCCTCGGCTCCTGACATCTTGATGCGCTTTCCAGCCAATTTCTTAGATCGTCGCAAGGATGATCAACGTTCCTTGTTTCCTGCCTTGAATCAACTGTTGTTTCCCAGGTCTAGGGAGATGTTAGCCGGTTCGTCCGTTCTGGACATAGCATCTGAAGCGGCTTCCGTTCATTTATATGTAAGCTTTCATTTTGGCTTTGTTTTTGTTGGTTTGGTTGTCCTCAAAGTTGGTAATTGGGTATGTGTTTGGTCAGTGTCTGCAAAATTCTTTGGTGTTGAGGGATAGGGTGATTGGGCTAGCCAAGGAGATGCAAAGGCTGGATGGTGCTGCTAAGAACAGTGAGGCTCAACGCAAAACCGCCGTCAATGTGTTCTAGATGACCAAGAAGGAACTGGACGAGACAAAGAAGAGGGCAGAGGACCTGGAGAAGCAACTGCAAGATCAGTCGAAGGCGACGGAGGAGGAGGTTCAGAAACTCAAGGATCAGCTGAGAGAACAGGCCAAGCACTTGGAGGATAAGGTGGGGATCATTGCTGCCAAGGACGAGGCTTTGTCGAAGGTCCAAGACGAGCTGTCGTCAACTCAGAAGGAGTTGGACGACGCGTTGGACGACTATGCTGAATTGGATATCAAGGTAAGGGCCAAGATGATGAAACAGTTTTTGGATGGAAAGGCTTCAGAGTGGCGTCCTCAAGAGGTGATCGACCGTTTCCTTGCAAATGGCGGGACGCTTGACGAGCTGGAAGAGGATGCTGCGGTGGCGTCGACCGCGGATTCAGGTCCTGGTATGTCTGTTACTATTGCATCGTCGGTCGCTGTACCTGATGTTCAGTCCGTCGAGGATCAGCCTGTGATTGCCGGCGACCAGCCGTCCATTGTCGAAGATCACCTTGTTACTGTTGCTGACCAACTCGTCGACGATGTTGAGGAGCCGCGGGTTGAAGTCGTCGACGACAATGCTCGGGTCAATGAGGTCGTCAATGAGGTCGTCAAGGAGGTCGTCGATGGGCTCGCTGCTGATGAGGCTGATGTTTGAAGGCCGTCGTTTGTGACGGTTTCACCTTTGCTATGTGTTTTTTAAACACTGTTTTGCTTGCAGAACTTATGTTTTAATTTGTCTTGTATCTTTTTGTTCCACTTGGGGGCAAATGGTTGACGATTTGCTTTTGCTTAATATGCTAAGTATTCCTTTACTTTTGCTGTGGACGTGAGGCAAAAAGTGTTTAAAAAATGGGATGAATCAATAGGTAGTAAAATTTGTTTTTAAAAAATGGGATGAGTCAATAGGTAGTAAAATTTGTTTAAAAAATGGGAAATCAACAAGTGAAAATGTTTCGAGAAACAAAAACTTTTTATTAACTCTTTAGGATAACACACTTTACTAACAATATAGTTTTGTAGCTACTCAATATGCCTTGTCGAAAACTTTGTGATTTTAGGCCTATCGTTGCTTTGTTTGCCAATGCCCCTTGCGTCCCAGCGTCGACGCTGAACCCTGAAGATCAGTTCTTGGTTCAGGTATCGGGTGTTTGGCGTCAGACGCTAAGGTTGAATGTTGCCCTGGGCTTCGTTGCGCTTTCGACTGTCGGTTGTAAAAATACTTTGCTTGCTTTGTTAGGGGTGCTGTCGTTCGTAGTCGTTCTTTCTCTTTTCTTAGCGGAATGTTTCCGTTTGTCACTTGTACTGCAAAACAAATGTGGTTAAAGTACCGTTTGCTTAAGTCAGTACGCTTAATCATAATAAAAACTTTGACAGAATAAAATAAGTGGAGTATTTTAGTTTAGACATTACCGTTTTGTCGACGAACACTTTTTACCGTTTGCTTAAAAGTAGTATTTTCTGAGATGGGTTGCGTTCCAACTTCGTGGAACAGGATTACCTTGCTGATCAGTTAACCGATATGCACCGTTGCCGATGACCTGAGTAATTTCATATGGCCCTTCCCATGGGGGAGCAAGCTTTCCGTCGGCCGGATTCTTTGTATTCTGGAATGCTTTCCTTAGTACCCAGTCTCTTAATTGGAACGTTTTAGCCTTCACGTTTTCGTTGAAGCTCCTAGCGACGATCTGCTGCTGTGCGGCCATTCTGATTAACGCTGCTTCTCTTAGTTCTTCAACCGCGTCCAGACTATCTTCCATTTCCTCTTGATTCCTTTCCTTCGTCATGAGTCCGAACCTTGACGTTGGAAAGTCGGCCTCGACTGGCAGAACGGCTTCGCATCCATAGACAAGGGAGAAGGGCGTCTGCCCCGTTACCTCTCTCGGCGTTGTCCGGTTGGCCCATAGAACTGCTGGGAGCTCGTCAGCCCATTTGCCTTTTGCTGCCTTCAACCTTTTCTTAATGGCTTCCATGACTACTTTATTGCTGGACTCAGCTTGTCCATTGGCTTGTGGATACCTTGGTGTCGACGTCCTCAACTCTATGCGAAATTTCTGCAAAAAAGAACGAGTTTTGTCGCTAATGAACTGTGATCCATTGTCACAGACGATCACTGAAGGAATTCCAAACCTGCATATAATGTTAGTCCATATGAATGAAATAACTTCTTTATCTATCACCTGTTTCAAAGCAATTGCTTCAATCCATTTGGAAAAATAGTCAGTTAGTGCTAACATATATACTCTTTGACCTGGCGCCGCGGGTAGCTTCCCAACGATGTCCATTCCCCATCTCATGAAGGGCCACGGAGATAATGTTTGGTGGAGGCGCTCCGATGGTTTATGAACTGTGTTGGCGAATCGCTGACAACTATCGCATTTAGTCACGTACTGCATTGCGTCCTCATGAAGTGTAGGCCAAAAGTACCCTTGTCGCTTCGCGATGTTGGCTAGTCTTCTCCCTCCGACATGACTGCTACATATCCCATCGTGCAAATGGCTGAGGATGGACTGTTGCTCGCTCTTTCGGATGCATCTTTGGGACAACCCCGACGCCGATTTGCGGAATAGGACTCCGTCGATGATATGGTACCGGGAGGCTTTATATTTTAGCTTTCGCGATTCTGCTTTGTCATTGGGTAGGATATCTTTGGTTAAGTAGTCTATGATCGGTCTGGTCCAGTCGTCGTCGTTGTTGACGTCGTCGACTGGTAGGATTTCTTTAAAAGATACGGACGGTTTTTGTAAATGGACTAGAGGGATATTTGTGAAGGCGGTTTTTTTTAGGGCGGAGGCTAGGTTTGCTAGTGCGTCGTCTTGGGTGTTCTGATCTCTTGGAATTTGAGAGATGGTAAAAGGATCGAAGTGTTTGGACTTTTCTTTGGCTATGTTAAGGTATGCTAACATTTTGGAGTCTTTTGCTGCGAAGTCGCCTGTTACTTGACTGACGACGAGGAGAGAGTCGCTGTACACATCCAAGGATGTTGCGCCTAAGTCCTTGGCGACGGTCATTCCTGCAATCAAAGCTTCGTATTCTGCTTCATTGTTAGTTGCTTTAAAATCACAAGATACAGACCTTACTATCATGTCCCCTTGTGGCGACTTTAGCACCATTCCCAGTCCTGCTCCTTGTTGATTGGATGATCCATCGACGAATAAGATCCATTTTCCTTTGCCTTGGACGCTACTTATTTCTTCCAGCTCTTTATCGGCTATAACCTGTAAATCGGGGCTGAAGTCAGCCACAAAATCTGCGAGAGCTTGGGACTTAATTGCCTTCCTAGGTTGGTATTCGATGTCCATCGTGCTCAACGAGATGCTCCATTTACCCAAACGCCCTGTTAGATCTGGTTTTCTCAAGACAGACTTAAGCGGGTAGTTAGTCATCACCACTACGTGGTGGGTTTCAAAATAGTGCCTCAGTTTCTTAACAGCAGTAAATAAGGCAAGGGCTAATTTCTCTAAGGAAGTGTATCTTACCTCGGTTGGGAGCAGGGTTTTACTTACGTAGTAAACCGGAAGCTGCCCAGCTTCATCATCTTCTCTGGTCAGGACTGCGCTGACGGCTACAGTACTTACGGCAATATAAAGCTGCAAAGGTTCGTTAGTTTTGGGTTTCGACAGGAGGGGTGGCGTCATTAAATATTTTTTTAAATCCTGCAAGGCTTTCTCATGATCGTCAGTCCATTCAAAACCTTTATTTTTTCTTAAAACTTTATAAAATAGGTGACATTTGTCTGACGACCTAGAGATGAAGCGATTTAATGCTGCCACTCGTCCCGTCAATTTCTGGGTTTCTTTAACATTTCGGGGGGATTGAATATTTATTAGGGCTCTGACTTGGTCAGGGCTAGCTTCAATTCCCCTTTGTGTTACTACATAACCCAAAAATTTTCCAGCAGATACTCCAAATGAACATTTAGTAGGGTTAAGTTTCATACCATACTTCCGCAATACCTCGAAGGTCTGCTTGAGGTGATCAACGTGATCTTTGGCTTTTTTAGATTTCACCAGCATGTCGTCGATGTATACCTCCATCGTCTCTCCTAGCTGGTCTTTGAACATCTTATTGACGAGTCTCTGGTACGTCGAACCTGCATTTTTTAGTCCAAATGGCATAACTTTATAACAATATATACCTTTGTCGGTCATGAACGCCGTCTTCTCTTGATCATCGGGATGCATCAAGATCTGGTTGTAACCGGAGTAGGCGTCCATGAATGTTAAGAGCTCGTGACCTGCCGTTGCATATACCATGGCGTCGATGTGCGGGAGTGGGAACGGATCCTTAGGGCATGCTTTGTTGAGATCGGTGAAGTCGATGCACACTCTCCACTTGCCATTCTTTTTGCTGACGACGACAACATTTGCGAGCCAATCTGGGTATTTCACTCCTCTTATTTTTCCTGTGTCGATCAGCTGCTGCACCTCGTCATTGATGATCTTATTCCTTTCTGGCGCAAACTTTCGACGCTTTTGCTTGACGGGCTTATGATTGGGGTCGACGTTCAACTTATACGAGATGATGCTTGGGTCTATGCCAGTCATGTCCTTATGCGACCAGGCGAAACAATCTTTATTCTCTCGGAGAAAGGCTAATATGCTGTTTTTGAGTTCAGGTTTTAGGTTGGCTCCGACACGAACGGTTTGATCAGGCATATCAGGGTCTAAGGGTATTTCGTCGATTTCGAGGTCGTTGGGATTGTCTGGTGTCGGGCCATGCTGTAATTCCTATGCGGTTCTCATGGATGGTTTAAGGGTCGTTTTGTAGTAGTGTTTGGCTTCGCGGGGCTCCCCTTTAATTTCTTGGACTCCCCACGGGGTAGGAAATTTGATTGATTGGTGATACGTGGAAGGTATGGCTTTTAATCGGTGGATCCAGGGTCGTCCCAATATAGCATTATAGGCTGATGGGCAATCTACGATGTTGAATTTGGTTTGAGGGTTTAGGCCTCCTGCATAGGTTGGGAGGGTTATATCTCCGAGAGTTGACATGATTTCCCCACTAAAACCGACCAGAGTCGTCGACCTTCTGGTGATGTCGCTATCCTTCAACCCCATATCTTCCATGGCTTTTCTGAATAAGACATTTGCGGAGCTTCCTCCGTCGACCAGCACCCTTCGAAGCAGACAATTCCCGACGAGCAAAGAAATTACCAAGGAATCTTCATGATCCCTGCTAATGTTGTTGACGTCATCATCGTCGAAAGTAATCAACATTGCTTCTAGCTTCTTTTCCAGGGGGTCTCTGATCTCGTCTGGGACAACTGCATTCTCTATTGTCGACTTTGCGACCCTTTTTGCTGCAGAGTTAGTTAGTCCACAAATATCGGAACCACCAGTGATAACATTAACTATTACCTTGGGTATAGGGGGCTTGGGAGGCCCGGATGCCGTCGTCTTTTCTGGCTCACGGCGACCTGCGTCACTGCTTTTCTTTTTTCCCAACAGATGCTTGAGGTTGCCTCTCTTCAACTGGAAGGCGACTTCTCTTCGCAGGGCATAGCAGTCTTCCGTCTTATGGCCATGATCACTATGGAACTCGCACCATTTGCCCATATCCTTCTCTGATTCCGGCTTGTTGCTCTTCGACGGCCAACGAACTTTGCTTCCCAGAGGCTCCAATTCTTTCACCACCGCTACGATATTCACGTCAAAGCCATATTCCGATATATCGGGATACTGGGGGGCGTCGAGAATATCCTCTACCTGCACAGCATTAACAGAACGTGATCTACCTATCGCCTCGTAAGGCTGAAGTCGCCATGACCCTCGGAGGTTGCTGGCGGCCTTTCGATCGGACGAGCTTCTGGAACCTGGATAGGAACTGCGATTGGCGATATCTTCATCGAAGCGCATTTGAGCCACGGCTCGGGTCCTGACCTCTTCGAACGTCGAGCATGGATATTTGACCATATCTTTATACAGATCCGAGTCTGTATGCAGTCCGCGGAGGAAGGCTTCAATGGCAGTCCTGTTGTCGACATTCTTGATCGAGACTTTCTCTTTATTGAACCGGGACCAATAGGCTATGATGGTCTCCTTAGGACCCTGGACGATCTGATATAGATCGCTTGTCTGCTTGTCGAACTGCCTGCTACTTTCAAAATGGGAGTAGAATTTGTTAACTAACATAGCAAAACTAGTTATACTACCTGGTTCAAGTTTGCCGAGCCACTTGAGGGCGGGGCCTGTCAGCGTCGCACCAAATGACTTGCACATGCATGCCTCCCAGCACTCGAACGGGATAGAAGCTTGCCACATTCGCTGCTTGTAATACTCGACATGCTGCTCTGGACAGGTCGTTCCATCATATAGCGACGTAAACGTCGGGAGCGACAATCTTCTGGGAATCCGGGCCAAGGCCAACTCGTCACAGAAAGGGGTAGCTGCAAATCCATCCGGGGCTTCTCGCTGGACGGGGATTGGCACGCCGGGCATCTTTTTCATCATTGACAGGACCATGGAGTTCTGCTTTTCTAGGGCAACCAACCTTTGGAGTAGGATTTCAGTTCGATCAGGTTGCGGGTTACCTTGGTCGTCGCCTGGAGTCCGGATGCTTCCTTGCCCAGGATTTCTGACGGGAGGGTCCACGTCCATTTCCTCGCCACTAGTTTCAGTATCAGTATCATGGGGGGACTCAATGACATCGAACGACGGCATTCTGGGGATCAAGTCTAGCTGCCTCGGTCGGCGGCGACGATTGCTTTGGGCGGATTCCAGTTGTTGGCGGAGGGCGGCGGCATCGGAGTCTGACGCTTCTTTTTCTTTGCTGAGACGCTCGTTAGATTCCCTAGCAGCCTCGAGATCGGCTTGAACTTTCTCATAGGCAGCTTTTAGCTGTTCTGGGGTCATTTCGTCAGCTGACATGTTGAAGGCTTGGTGAGAAAATTTTTTTGATTTTGCCTAGTTGTAGCCCCACGGTGGGCGCCAAATTGTTTATGCTAATTTTCGTTAAGTGGGATTGAATATCAAAATCTAGGCTGCGAGTCAACTAAGCAAAATATAATGTGAAGTAAAGGAGAAAAATAAATGACACAAGGAGTTGGTGACGCGGAAAACCCAAAGAAGGTAAAAACCGCGGGTAGAATGAGGGTCTACCAAACTTTCACTATGCAAAATGATATTGAATTACAAGTTTTTGAGGTAGGATGAAGACTTGGAACAGATGCCATGTTTTCTGTTGCTGCAACCCTTATATAGACGATTTGCTGGGCTATGCCCTAGCCGTTGCAAGGAGATAAGTTCATGCCCCTGATTCTCGGATTTAGTTGCTGAAAATATTCTTCTTCTGTTTTGAATTCTCTCGGACTGATTTGGCTGAGTTTGGACTAAGTCCTTGCTTTATCCTTTTCCTAAAAAATAGGAAGTTATCATTTGACTTTGTCTTCCATCGATGCTAGTAGTGCGTCGTCGAGCTTACGGCTTCGTCGAGGAAAGTCTTCGTCATTGATCTTCATTGACTACCGTTGAATAAATCTTACACATTTTTATCCATAACACCCCTAAAGATAACGGAGTAGACAACGACGTCTAGGGGCGGAATTGGAGGTGGTTCAGCTACGTCCAAGTCCACAACTTGTGGAATCTGTTCCACAACAGCTGGTGCAACAACATCTCCTGCAGGCGGATCTTCCATGGAACTTCCGGAAATTTTGGGCGGAAGTTCCAATTTTTTTTTTTTTTTTTTTGGCCCGTTAATAAAATTGTTAATTTTATTTTTTTTTCGGATTTTGTTTTTTTTTTTTTGTTATTTTGAAGTGTTATGGTGATTATTGTTGATATTATTATTATTATTGTTGTTGTTATTATTGTGCTTATTATATTTTGTAATGTAATTATTTTTAAAAATATGATAATTTTTATTATTTTGTTGATATTAGGTTTTTATTATTAATGTTAAGGTTATTGTTGTTGTTGTTAATTTGTTTTTTTTTTTTTTTTGGATTTTGTTATTTTTGTTGTTATTTTGAAGTGTTATGGTTAGTATTATTATTATTATTGTTATTATTATTATTGATATTATTATTATTATTATTATTGTTGTTGTTGTTGTTATTATTGTTATTATTATTATTATTATTATTATTATTATTATTATTATTATTATTATTATTATTATTATTATTAGTGTTATTATTTTTAAAAATATGATTAGTATTATTATTAAACTAATTTGATATTAGGGTTTTTATGGTTATTGTTGTTTTTTTTTTTTTTTTTTTTTTTTGTTGTTGTTGTTATAATAATATTATTATTATTGTTATTAGTAGTACTATTATTAATATTTTTAATTATGATTAGTATTATAGTTGTTGATATTAGTGTTATTATTATTGTTATTATGGTTATTGTTGTTGTTGTTAATTTGTATTTGTTGTTGTTGTTGTTGTTGTTATTGTTGTTAGTTATTGTTGTTAGTTATTGTTGTTGTTAAGTTTATTTGTTGTTGTTAATTTGTATTTGTTGTTGTTGTTGTTGTTGTTGTTGTTGTTATTATTGTTATTATGGTTATTGTTATTGTTATTACTAAAATCGGATTATTTTTTTATTTTATGTAGATCGAGGGTTCTGGTGCTCGACATGCAATATCACGACGTTTGAATGCGTCTGTTAGGAGACAGACATCTCGATCTTCACCGCTTCAGCCCGAGCAGCAGCAATACGGGTCTACTAGTGGTTGGTCGAGAGACCAACAGTCTGGTAGTAGTCGGCCCTTGTACTCTGCAAGTGGAGCACCCATATCTGACGAGGAAGACGGATGTTCGGCTAGTCATGCTGGTGACCGGGATGAAGAACAGGACCCTCAGGATTTCCATATGGTATAGAGGGGTCAGTTTGGGAGATTTGTTGGTAGTGGGTCGAGTCAGCCTACTTCCAGCTCTGCAGAGGCATGGTTAGTGCAGGAACCGATGCCGGGTGGGCCTAAGGATGGGTCAGTTATCCCTAGTTTTGGCGGTCACGTGGCACGGTATATCTGGATGGAGTAGGAGCGTAGTGTTTTGCGCTGTTTGAGTAGGACAAAGTTATGTTCTGACTTGTTCACTTGGCGAGGTCGTCAATCTGTGGAGGACATTGCGGCGATTGATGCTAGTTGGTTGTCTCACTTGCCTGGCCTGATGTTTAAGAGACTTGATTGGCCGTTGATTTCTGCTTTTGTTGAGAGGTGGCAGCCAGATACGAACACCTTTCACATGCCATTTGGGGAGATTACGATCTTGCTGCACGACGTGTACAACATACTTGGGTTACGGGTTGCAGGCAATATGGTGTCCACTACTCCTAGCACGGACGTGTTACGGGACGCGTGCTCGGTCACCATGGATATGACTCCAGATGATCTGTCTGAGGTTTGCGGCACAAAGACCATTTGGCAGGGTAGTGGGGTGTTGACTGATAAGATTTTTGAGTCGACATTGGCGGTTGACCGGGATTTTAGTGAGCAGCTTGATGCATACTTGTGGTTAGTGCTTGGAGGTACACTGTTTGTAGACAAGAGTGGTAACCGTACGCATCCTTCCTTCCTCCACGAGCTATGTCACACGGATGTCCCTATTAACGAGTATGCTTGGGGAACAGCTGCACTGGCCTACTTGTATTGGCAACTGGGCACGGCATCACGGAAAGGTGCTGATTCGATTGCTGGTTGTCTCACGCTTCTGCAAGCGTGGATTTACGAGTACTTTCCGTGCTTTCGGCCACAGCAGGGTACCTTGACCCGGGACCTTCAAATGCCTCGTGCGTCTGCTTGGGATGTAGGAGCGGGATGTCCTAGCAAGAACCTGGAGCGCCTGTTAGCTTTTCGTACTAGGATTGATGCGCTTACTGACCGTGAGGTGAACTGGCTACCGTACGGAGCTGATCCTGCATTACGAGTGCCCCCCACTTTATTCATTGGCTGCATCCAGTACCGTAACATCATTGAGCCGTACATGCCTGATAGAGTGGTGCGCCAGCTTGGTTTCGTGCAAGGCATTCCCCGCGAGATCATCAGGCCAGAGAAGGCCAAGAGGCCGACTAACTTGAAGATGTATCGGGTAGACTTCCCGACTGAGATGACAGCTGTGATGTGGAACAGGTTTGTCCCTGGGGTATCTCAGAGTGTTGTTTTAGGTGCCCTACCCAGGCTTAGTGCTGCAACTCCTTCGGTTGCGTCCGGTTACATGCAGTGGTTGTACAGGTTTTCTCACCCGCGGGTATCTCCAGGTCCAGGAGTTACAAGCAACCTGCCTGAGCGGACTAACACTGATTACGTAAGTATTTATGCTTATTATTATATTAACAATGACTTCTATTAATTTTTGTGTTATAATATGTTATTGTTTGATTTGCAGTGGATGGGTCGGTCCATGGAGATTCACCAAAGAGCACTAGCTGAGTATCCTGAAATGTCGAGTGAGACTCGAACAATGACTGAGCAGCTTGTATTTGATTGGAAGTCAAAAATGGGACTTTAGATTATTTTGATTAGATGTTCTGTTAGTGATGGTTTTAATTATGTTATGAACTTATTTTTATTTTATTTTTTTAAATGTAATGTATAAACTGGACACTTATTTTATTTTATATTTGATGTTTTGTTGCATATCATGTTAGATTAAAAGCAAATACATTTAAAATTAATTTCATAATTCTAATTTTCTTACAAATGTTCAAAGTTAGTGAATGTACATTACAAACTACCTAACTAATGCATCCCACATGTCCCTTCTCAATTGATATGCTTGATCCCATCCATTAACACTATCCTCGTGGTGTTCCGTCCACCAACCGACGATCGGCGGGAGTGGTGAATCAGGTACAAGGTCAAGACGGATAAAATGTGATCCACCAACTGTAGCAATCACAAACTCTCGAGTCGGTGACCGAACCCCGTTGCGTGCCCTAAGCGGTAAGACTGTGATGCATGGGTAGTAGCAAGTTGGTACTAGGCCTACTCCGAGACAAATCACCCTTGCGTTGAACCACGTAGCAATAGGAAATAAATCTTGAATTGTAACCATCCAATGCCGCTCCCCGACAGCCCCACCATCCCATCGAATACGCTCCACGTTCATCCAAAGTCGCCCAAGCCCGTAAATCCGTTCGTACAAATCAGGATGACCAGCGACCTCATTCGCTATTGTTTCCCGAGCGTCAAACCACTTATTTTGATCGCCAAAGAAGAAGTCGGCGACACAACGAAAGCCACAGTTCCCATCACCAATGACATCCTTCCAAGACGAAATGTACGGCAACATTGGGGCTGGAAGCAAGTTCAAATACCTGCATTGACTAATGTCACTTGGATCTACAACACAAAATTAAAAGATAAATTATTAGTAAAGCTACAAGTATTAAGTTTACATATTTTTATATTAAATATAGAATTTTAGTATTACCTGGTTCTGGGTCACCACCACGTTGAGTGTGTTGATGGTTCACATGCTCGAAATAGCTACGATCACGCCTGGTGTTATTTCTCCTTGGTCGACCACGAGTGTTAAGGTTGATATGTGGTTCTTCAAGGTGTGAATGATCTGGATGTAGCTCCTCTTCAATGATTCACGTTACATTTCGACGTACGGCCGGGTCACTTTCCATGACTTCGTCGATTAGGGACCGAAAATGTGCAGCCTCCTCGGTCGAATCATTTACCACTTCAGGAATGTTAACACCATCACCAATAACCAGTATCTTCCAGAAAGAATGAATTTGGCTGCTATACAATCCTGTCTGTGCAACTATCGAATCATGTATCTGGCAAGCACATGGAAGACCATGGGTCACACGCATAGCACATCCACACCGTTCATGGACCTGGTAACTCAAATCCCGCATCCTTTTCGTCTCGTTATCCAGAACTTTCAAGCAATGTTGAGACACTTTGCCATTTATACGTGACAGTGGCAACTGTCTGTACATCTGACCAATTTTAGACCTTGATGCCTCCAAGTCATTACGAATTTGTATGATGCGATTACCGATATGACAATGGACTCGGGCCCATACGGTATCCAAAGCACCTGCCAATGATTCTAATTAGTAAATTCAAATACAATTACAATTAATACAATTACAATTACGTAACAACGAGAACAACTAATAAAATAATACAACTAACCTGTGGATGATTCTGACCAAGTTTTCACTGCTGAATGTTGGCTCTCAACTCTGGAGTTGGTGGTGTTACCAAAATGAAGAACCTGGTTCGTCCAAAATTTCACAAATTTCTCCTTATGACAAAGCCAAGTTCTCTGAACATACTGAATCACTTCCGGATATTTTCCCCACCTCACTTGCATGGCAGTTAGAGCACGATCATACTCCGCCTGTGTTGTTGCATTCACGATTTTGAACCATCTCCCAACTCTAAAACTGACACCAACCGTCTTGGTTCCAAACATCTTTGTCACCTTAGCCTCCACATCTCTGTTGATGTGCCATAGACAGAGTAAATGTGATGTCCCTGGAAAGACTTCTCTCAAAGCCGCACATAGCCCAAGATCACGGTCTGAAATAAATACAGATGGCTCTTTATCAAACCCAATCAACTCCCTTAATCTCTGCAACACCCACCGATAGCTAGCCGTGCACTCGTCGCGCATGAAAACATATCCAACTAGAAAATTCTGGTTTGTCGGTGTCACGCCTACTATCTCAAAGAAAGGCATGTTATATCGATTGGTCTTGTAAGTAGAATCCATACCTATGACATATGGGTATGTGCGGAGTATGTTGACCATGATCGGGTGCACCATAAATGCATGTTGCAAAACGTTGTCATCATCGTTCGTGAACCAGTAAATGTATTTACTCTCTCTCGCCAGATGAAGAAATTGCTGAACAACTCCTCTTCCTTCGGACATCTCCATCCTGAAGTCATTTCGGCAATTGTAAATGTGTCGGATGTTTGGATGATCATCAGGAAATTGCTCGGCAATAGTGGACTTGATGTTACGGGGAGCAACCTTGGACTTTGTCATGTCCCGCACAACCTGTTTTGCCCCCGGACTCAATCCGCTCACTTTACGGTGACCCTCTAGGTACACAATCATTGGGTGGTTATGTGTCCCGGTGTGATCATTTTTCGCAATGATCTTCCAACTTTCGGTGCTGACATCATAATATATCTTGATGTAGAATGGACAACCATTAGCTTTGGTTTTGGTGTCCTTCCGTATCGCGTTCTCCAAATCTCTCGGCTTGCTCCTTCGTGACCGATCACATCGCAAATACCGATACGGCCGACCATCTCTGGTTTTGTTATAAGACGATTTCATCAATATAAATCCCAATTTTATGGAAACACCATCAGCCCATGTAACAGCATCGTCAAATGTAGGAAAAAACGTATCGGTGACAAAATTCCCACTATAATTCACACCGTCACCGCCTTCCTCAGATTCCATATCCTATACAAATTAAACAAAACATGCTTTATGTCAAAATAATAATAATAAAAACAATAATAATAATAATAATAATTATAATTAAAATAATAAAAATAATAAAAACAATACTAATAATAATAATAATAATAATAATAATAATAATAATAATAATAATAATAATAATAATAATAATAACAATACTAATAACACTACTAATAATAATAACAACAAATACAAAACAATAACAATATTAATGATAATAAAAAATTATAACAACAACTACAAAACAATTTATAAGACCATAACATTAATTAATTAATAAATAATAATAATAATAACAATAATAATAATAATAATAATAATAATAATATTAATATTAAAATTATATTTCTACTAATTAATAATAACAATATCAACAACAACAACAATAAAAATAACAACAACAATAATAATATCAACTACAACAACAACAATAATATCAACAACAACTACGATAATAATAATAATGATGATGATGATGATGATGATGATGATGATGATGATAATAATAATAATAATAATAATAATAATAATAATATTTTCAATAATAATAATAATAATATAAATAATAATAATAATAATAATAATAATAATAATAATAATAATAATAATAATAATGAAACAAAAAATAAACATATTACTAATAATCATATTAATACAACAAAATTACATTAATTATCAAATACTAAATCACAACAATAATCACAAGACCACGAAAAAAAAAAACTTAATAAACATAAAAAAAATTAAATAAACGTACTTAACATTTAAAAAAAAAAATGAATAGGGACATCCGCCTAAAATTTCCGGATGTCCCTTGGTACATCCGCCTAAAATTTCCGGATGTACCATGGAACATCCGGATTTTTTAGGCGGATCCCATCTTCCGCTTGAAATTTCCCGCGCAGGGATCACGAAATAATAATAAACCAAACACTATTTATAAGGGGGCTATTAGGTTTTCGTGATCCCTGCGCGAGAAATTTGTAAAGCGAAATTGTTGGTTCAATTAAACTATATTCCATAATAAAATTGCTAAAATAACAAGGCTGTACATTTTAATACTACCTCCGTTAAATGTTATGTGCAACTTTGGAATATTTTATATCTCACAAATAATACCCCAAAGTTGCACATAACAATTAACGGAGGTAGTATTATACACCTATATTATTACTGTAAAAGTGTCTTAACTTATATATGTAACCCAACTTTAAGATAACTTTTTAGTTTGAATATCGGCAACGTTATCAAATTTTGTACTTGAAGAATTTATGCTTAGCCCCGATTTCATGATAATTACTATTTGGGTTTAAGTTTTTATTTACAATATCACCATGCATTTAATAAATTCAATTTTATTAAATTAACTATATAAAATATAACCATGCTTTCTGCGACATTTTACTAATAGTACTATAAATCGGTTCAGTTCGTTCAGCTCGGTACAATTCAATCCAGTTCTCTTATATAATATTCAGTTCAGTGTAGTTCAGTTCAGTTCAATTCGATTTAGTTAAGCTTAGTTCATTTCCAAAAACCTTGAATTACGGAAATAACAACTTTCAAGGGAAAAAATATAAGTTTAGTACCAATTTCTACTTAACTCACAATTCCATTTCAGTTTAGAAAAAAACCACCTATTTCGATAACCATTAGTTACAATAAAATAATGTCAGATAAATGTGAATGTACCAATTACCGAAACATTTTCAAAATAGCCCAATAAAAAAAATTAAGATGGACATCAAATTCAGTAGATGAAATAATGTCGAGTAGGTTTATTTTACCAAATTATCCTAATGGGTCTATTAATTTTCCAATCTGGTCATTTGTACCGAGTTTACTATATTTATTTTCAACCAAATGGACCTAGTAATGCATTTTTATTTTCACCCATTGACACGAACTCATACCCACGTGAACAGTAATTTATTTCATTTAGTCACAATTGCGAACAGCTACCAAATGTGGCTCAATGTTTCTTATTACGTAGCATTTCTGATGTAGTAAATCCAAAATCTCTTCACCCTTATTTTGTTTCTATTTTTAATTATACCATAACATTAAAATTCAAAATTAAGGTAACACGACAATCATAATTAAAATTCAATGTGAGTACATTTTGGGAAAGTTAATTACTAATTTACCTATAACACCTACTTTAAAGGACAACAACATTATAAGTGTACTCAGTACAAGCATTCCTATTGCATTTTGTCTTATTAGAATTCGTCACTAGGTAGTACAAGTAATTGAAATGCCTAGCCCCTACCCTATAATGTTTTCTTTTTCATTTCCAAGATGATACAACTTCAAAGAGGAAAAATGTAGTCCATTTCACGGGATATCGGATCTGAACATTGAGATATGGAAGTTTTTCAGTTGGTAGCTACATGTAAGTCTTTTCATAAATATTAAAATCTGTCTTCAGTAAAAATTGTAAATTGAAATTGCGAAAATGTAGTAAGAAGTTGAGCTGACATTTTTATTTGTTGTTAATTACTTAGCCAGATAACTTGTTCATATAAATTATCGAATGATGAGCACATTAGAAAAGTCTAGTTGAAGACCAATAACCATTTTCATTTTTACGAAAATAATATAACAATATTAATTTTATTTGTGCAAAAGGGTTTTGTGATTAAAAATTAATATTATACTCCTCAATTAAAATAATTAATTTATATGCAGAATTATACTTTCAATGATTAATTTCCACATCTTTACCTAATTAAAATTTCAAATTAAACTGTCATACTAATCAATTAAACTAATGAAAATATATATACAATGATTAATTACAATGACTGATTATCATTTAGAAATGAATTACTATACTGATCGGTTATAATCGAACCGTTTATAATTGGTAAGTTCGTAACCCATTATAATCGTAGAAATATTTTTTTTTCTTTTTATTTTTGCGTATATTTTATCACTAGTAAAACAAAAGGGTTTAATTTGAACTCTTATGCTACAACTTTAACGTGTAATGGCTTATGGAACACTATATTCTTTTTAAAAAAATTAATTATCTAAATCAAAAGTTAACTCTAGATTTTTTATTATTAGTTAATCCTTAAAATCATTACACCGAAAAAGGACATAAAGTTAAAAAACTAATTAAAAATCCGTATGATCTACTGGATTAACTAATTTAAGAATATTGAGGATATACTAGACGATATATGTTAACGAAACTCGTTTAAAACTAGCAACAGTAGTTGTCAAATTAGCACCAATCACAACCCGAAGCAATTACAACCCGAACCGATTACAACCCCACCCAATTAGGACCCGATATGTGTTGTCCGAAAACCCGCATTAAACTGATAAACGCAGTTTTTAAACCGACCAAATTGAACCCGAACCGATTATGACCCGAACCAATTATAACCGACCCGATTACAATCCGAGGGGAAAAGCAACTGTAATAAAAAGAAATCATACCGAACCGACACGAATTTATTAAAAACTGACCCGAACTCACCCATTCACAATTCCAACTCGTTAAAAACAGACTTGTTACAAAACAAAAACTGATAAAACGAACCCAATACTGAACCGAAAACCCGATTGACTAAAGTTAAAAGAACAAGAAAATAAACATGATTCGCCTTGGATAAAGTAATCAACAAACAATTAATTAATGGAATTCTAATCTTTATTTAACGCAGGATACTATGTGGATTCGATTAATTAATTAATTTAAAGTTAAGGTGATCAAACAACACCAATTAATTAATTAAAGTCCCTTTAAACAACAAAATATTGGTGACTTAACTAAGTGCTCGGGAATTTACCACTTATCTTTGCTAGATCTCCGTTTACAAAACTAATGGACTCATTCCTATTGGGGAACCTCCACCGTAGTAAGAAGATATCGAAAGAGTGAGTGTTTAGGACAAGAAGGCTAGGTTATTTCGCCAGAGTTTTAGTTGAGTTTCCGTCTGTTTAAGCCTCGATTTAAGCTGGTATTTATATGGAACGATTACGTTTAGGGTATCGAGCATTCATGTGTCGCGCGCAATAGATTAATTTGTTGCAATTACATCAGTTGACATGGTTGTGCATGTGACGCGAGAATTGCTTTAATTGACAGAATTTGAACACACCTTCTTACCGTTAGCCACTTAGAGTGAACCCTACCTTGTATTAAGGGAGTAAGGAATTGACCTGAATCGTAAGGGAGTATGGGAATTGACCTAAATCGTAAGGGAATTAGTTTTTTAAGGGCTTCAATAGGAAATTCACCCCACAAATGACCCGACCTGAAATGACTCGATTTGATTTTAAACCGACCAGAAATTGACCCGGCCTACAATGACTCCATCCATAATAGACCTGACACGTAATTAACCCGACCTGAATGAACTACATCGATTTTGACCCGACCCGAAATTGACCATAACCTTACCCGAAATTGAAGTAGCTGACCTCGACCTGATTCCAACTTGACCCGAATAAGTGTTTACCTTAATGACCCAAACTCCTCATAAACTTGCGAACCCGGCCCGGACCTGACATGAAATCAATTTGTCATATGTCAAAAATGGACAACATTCATAAATTTTAAATAAAAAACCGAATGTTATAATGGGGTAGGGTAACTGGGTCCCATACTGTAGTCGTAAGATCACTTAGGTGATTTCTACACTCATCTTATTAGACGATTGAAAAAGCATGGAACAATGCCAACACTCTTCAAACTTGCTTTTGCTGGTTTATTAAGCAGTTTTCGCCAGTGATTCTCATAAGAGCTCGTGTCGTGATATAATTTGGTTTTCAATTGTCCATTACTTGTGTACCGAAAATGAATAAAAAATGCTTAATAAACTGTGAATCAATAGATGAAATCTTGGAAGGGGGAATTCAAATGGGAGATGTAATAGAGATTTTTTGAGAAAGCGGGGTTGGCAAGACTAAATTATGTTTATAGCTTCTTTTAACGTGTATGTTTGCCCCCAATGTCAAAGGTTTATACGGTTCGTCTATCTACTTACAAGACGGTAGTATATTTCCAACCGAGCGCCTTATTCAAATTGCTACCAAATACTGTCAGAGTCACTTCATAGATGAAGATCCTTTAGGGTTAGTAAAGGTGAAGAAAATAGACGACCCCCAAGGGATTTTGCTAGTCCTCAATCAAGTCGAACGTATTGTTCTGAACTCCCATGAAGGTTGCCGCCATGTTAGGGTAATTGTTCTTGACTCAATTCCGTATCTCTTTCGTCATGATCATGAACACACTGTTCAAAGTTTTTATGAGAGGAAGAAATTGTTACAGCGCGTTGTAAAAAAATTAAAAGAAATTGCTACAAATAATAATTTAGCATTTATTGTTGTAAACGAGGTTACCGATGTTCTGTACCCCGGTGGAGCTCAAACGGGATCAAATATAAGGTTGTTCACCTCCGGAAGGGAGGTTACAGCGTCGCTGGGTCCAACATGGGAGACTTTGATCCCAAATAAATACTTTCTATCTAAAAAACTCCAACCGGTAAATCACACTTGGTATAACGATTTTTACATTATGAAGAGCACAACCTTCGGCATCCAAGGGCGGCGTTGTACATTTCGGATCACTAGAGAGGGAGTACTCTCTTAAACGGTAAGTTACCGTCCCATATTCTACATGTACAGTACTCGAACTTATTACTTTTCTATTGCCGTCTATGTAAGGTCTCACAAATTTATTTTCAATTTGGTTTAGTGCAGTTCACTTCCCTCAATTAAGTTCTGTTCAGGAATTAAGTTCTGGTCACTTCTGCTTATCTCCATCTGAATTCAGTTCAGTTAAATTCAAATCAATTTAATTAACTTCTGTTCAGTTCATTTAGTACATTTCAATTCACTTGTAAATAATTGGGATACGTCTAATTCAGTTCAGTGTAGTTCTATTCAACTCACCTAATTTCCTTATCTAACAACATTTATAATTTGTAAATGTAGTTCATTTTAATTAAGTTTAGTAATTTATCAATTATACAAATAAGAGTTGATTACAATAAGATAGAAGTTATAAGTAATGAGTACAAATTACTGTTACAAATGTGTCTTATAATATGTTTTTAAAAAGTACACCCTCATTCCCCGAAGGAACAACCCATATAGATTTATAACTAAATCTCTTTAATTTTTTTTGTGGAAATCCTGCTCAAATTTAATTTTTCCAATGTCCTTGTAGTTCTTTGTTATTTAAGTTTATTAATCCCCGTGAAATCTACCGAAATGGGTCATTCTTTCGGGGACGGGAGGAGTAGTTATTATTAGTAGCTTTAAAATCCGAATATTGTAGTTGGTACTATCATTATATTATTTCTTAATGTTGAGTAACAAAAACAAAAGTATTAATTTTATTTTTGTTGTTGTTATCATTGTTCTCCATTTTTGGTTCCAAGCTCTACCCATTTAACATAACTTTAAGTTGAATTTGGTCAACATCGGGTACACGTAATGAGGATGTGGGTTGAAACACCCCAGCTTTACCTCCATCCCAAAGTGAGGTGTATGCAGTCGAGGCATGATGGACCACTACCAGGTAGAGACTCTCATGCCCAATACCTGGGGGTATATTTGTCATTCAATATATATTGGATAGTAACTTCATTAATAGTTACTACATGAGTTGACAGTAATAAAAAGTAGTTTCTCTCTCATACTTTTGGAAAAGATACCACCACTGTTGTCAATCTGTCATTGTCGCTTTCCTCCATTAACACCACCACCAAAACCAAAGAAAACATCATTATCATCATCATCTTCTTCATCAATTACATGATGGTTTAGATTATTGCACCGCCTTACCACCACCACTATCGGGTGTCCAATAACAGTATACAAATCAATAGTAGTAGTATACAATCAACAATAACAGTTTATTAATTAACAATAACAGTACAAACTTAACCTAAACCAAGTTATAAAACGATAACATTTAAATCAAACCCATGAAATTTCCAAAAAAACAGAAAGCATATAAACCCAGATTCACAGATAAATAAAATAACTTTTTAATTATACTAATCAGCCAATAACAGTATACTAATAAAAATAACAGTATACTAATAAAAAATAACAATATAACAATTAACAATAACTGTGTAAAATCAATAATAGTTATGACTGCCAAATAATTTTCGTCGTCGACTTCAACCCCAAACATCCAAAGCTTAGATGAATAATCATCCTACCTGATTTGTATATTATCTACAAAAGCTTGCAAATTCCATGGAAATAGATCAGAGATTTGTATATTATCTACAAAAGCTTTGCGCTTAATTTCGTTCCACAAGGGAGCTCAACTTTCCCTCGAGATTTTCGATCAATAGCCACCATATTTGGAATCTCCTCCAGATCTCGGGTGAATAGCCACTAGCTATGATGCCATTTTTGAGAACTCCATCTAATCCTCTAGTGTTTTTTCATGGAGAAATGGTTTACCCAACTATTTACCCCGATTAAGGTGGATTTCCAAATTTAGGTGGAAGTTCTAGCCAAATTCCCCTCTCTGAGCTACCTTCAGCTACACTACCGGCGCCGATCGACTGTTTTTTCACGGGAAGAGCAGCAACTAAATGGGGGAAAGTAACTTCTCTCTCCTTCTTTTTTTTTTTTTACCCAACCCTTTTTCATTCTCAACTGCTATTTGTCGCTCCCATTTTACCAGGTAACGCTCCCTTTTTTTCTTGAAATTACCACTATGCCCTTTATGCAATATGGGTTATAAAAATGAACTTGTTCCCCATTTGGACACCATACATGAAACGGTACCCTTACTTCACGACATTGTTGTCCCGAGCTTCCCAAAATCGGTCCCCACGACCTTGCAACCAAATCGGTCCCCACGACCACCTAAAATTTCTATTTTCAAAAATCGTTAAATTTTCCGACGGGTCTTGGGTCATGGACGGCGAGTGGAACATACGTACGCCGGAGAATGCGTCGGATCATTCTGTAAGTATTTTTTTTTTTATTTTCGGTAAGTAGGACATCCGCCTAAAATTTCCGGATGTCCAAGGCACATCCGCCTAAAATTTCCGGATGTACCATGGAACATCCGGAAATTCCAAGCGGAAGTTGGGATCCGCCTAAAAAATCCGGATGTTCCATGGTACATCCGGAAATTTCAGGCGGATGTACCTAGGCACATCCGGAAATTTTAGGCGGATGTACCTAGGGACATCCGGAAATTTTAGGCGGATGTCCCAAAATTTTTTTTTTTTTTTTTTTTTTTTTTTTTTTTTTTTTAAATTGTTAAAGTACGTTTATCAACATATGTCTTGTGATTATTGTTGTGATTTAGTATTTGATAATTAATGTAATTTTGTTGTATTAATATGATTATTAGTAATATGTTTAATTATTATTATTATTAATATTATTATTATTATTATTATTAATATGTTGATATTATTGTTGTTGTTGTTGCTGATATTATTATTGTTGTTGTTGCTGTTATTTTTATTGTTGTTGTTGTTGTTGATTTTGTTATTATTAATTAGTAGAAATATAATTTTAATATTAATATTAATATTAATATTATTATTATTATTATTATTGTTGTTGTTATTGTTATTATTATTATTATTTATTTATTTTTATTATTATTATTATTATTGTTTTTATTATTATTATTTTGACATAAAGCATGTTTTGTTTTAATTTGTATAGGATATGGAATCTGAGGAAGGCGGTGACGGTGTGAATTATAGTGGGAATTTTGTCACCGATACGTTTTTTCCTACATTTGACGATGCTGTTACATGGGCTGATGGTGTTTCCATAAAATTGGGATTTATATTGGTGAAATCGTCTTATAACAAAACCATTTATGGTCGGCCGTATCGGTATTTGCGATGTGATCGGTCACGAAGGAGCAAGCCGAGAGATTTGGAGAACGCGATACGGAAGGACACCAAAACCAAAGCTAATGGTTGTCCATTCTACATCAAGATATATTATGATGTCAGCACCGAAAGTTGGAAGATCATTGCGAAAAATGATCACACCGGGACACATAACCACCCAATGATTGTGTACCCAGAGGGACACCGTAAAGTGAGCGGATTGAGTCCGGGTGCAAAACAGGTTGTGCGGGACATGACAAAGTCCAAGGTTGCTCCCCGTAACATCATGTCCACTATTGCCGAGCAATTTCCTGATGATCATCCAAACATCCGACACATTTACAATTGCCGAAATGACTTCAGGATGGAGATGTCCGAAGGAAGAGGAGTTGTTCAGCAATTTCTTCATCTGGCGAGAGAGAGTAAATACATTTACTGGGTCACGAACGATGATCACAACGTTTTGCAACATGCATTTATGGTGCACCCGATCATGGTCAACATACTCCGCACATACCCACATGTCATAGGTATGGATTCTACTTACAAGACCAATCGATATAACATGCCTTTCTTTGAGGTAGTAGGCGTGACACCGACAAACCAGAATTTTCTAGTTGGATATGTTTTCATGCGCGACGAGTGCACGGCTAGCTATCGGTGGGTGTTGCAGAGATTAAGGGAGTTGATTGGGTTTGATATAGAGCCATCTGTATTTATTTCAGACCGTGATCTTGGGCTTTGTGCGGCTTTGAGAGAAGTCTTTCCAGGGACGTCACATTTACTCTGTCTATGGCACATCAACAGAGATGTGGAGGCTAAGGTGACGAAGATGTTTGGAAACAAGACGGTTGGTGTCAGTTTTAGAGCTGGGAGATGGTTCAAAATCGTGAATGCAACAACTCCCGCCGATCGCCGGTTGGTGGACGGAACACCACGAGGATAGTGTCAACGGATGGGATCAAGCATATCAATTGAGAAGGGACATGTGGGATGCATTAGTTAGGTAGTTTGTAATGTACATTCACTAACTTTGAACATTTGTACGAAAATTAGATTTATGAAATTAATTTTATATGTATTTGCTTTTAATCTAACATGATATTTGTACAAAACATCAAATATAAAATAAAATAAGTGTCCAGTTTATACATTACATTTTTAAAAATAAAATACAAATAAGTTCATAACATAATTAAAACCATCACTAACAGAACATCTAATCAAAATAATCTAAAGTCCCATTTTTGACTTCCAATCAAATACAAGTTGCTCAGTCATTGTTCGAGTCTCACTCGACATTTCAGGATACTCAGCTAGTGCTCTTTGGTGAATCTCCATGGACCGACCCATCCACTGCAAATAAAACAATAACATATTATAACACAAAAATTAATAGAAGTCATTGTTAATATAATATTAAGCATTAATACGTACGTAATCAGTGTTAGTCCGCTCAGGCAGGTTGCTTGTAACTCCTGGACCTGGAGATACCCGCGGGTGAGAAAACCTGTACAGCCACTGCATGTAACCGGGCGCAACCGAAGGAGCTGCAGCACTAAGCCTGGGTAGGGCACCTAAAACAACACTCTGAGATACCCCAGGGACAAACCTATTCCACAACACAGCTGTCATCTCAGTCGGGAAGTCTACCCGATACATCTTCAAGTTAGTCGGCCTCTTGGCCTTCTCTGGCCTGATGATCTCGCGGGGAATGCCTTGCACGAAACCAAGCTGGCGGACCACTCTATCCGGCATGTACGGCTCAATGATGTTACGGTACTGGATGCAGCCAATGAATAAAGTGGGGGGCACTCGTAATGCAGGATCAGCTCCGTACGGTAGCCAGTTCACCTCACGGTCGGTAAGCGCATCAATCCTAGTACGAAAAGCTAACAGGCGCTCCAGGTTCTTGCTAGGACATCCCGCTCCTACATCCCAAGCAGACGCACGAGGCATTTGAAGGTCCCGGGTCAAGGTACCCTGCTGTGGCCGAAAGCACGGAAAGTACTCGTAAATCCACGCTTGCAGAAGCGTGAGACAACCAGCAATCGAATCAGCACCTTTCCGTGATGCCGTGCCCAGTTGTCGATACAAGTAGGCCAGTGCAGCTGTTCCCCAAGCATACTCGTTAATAGGGACATCCGTGTGACATAGCTCGTGGAGGAAGGAAGGATGCGTACGGTTACCACTCTTGTCTACAAACAGTGTACCTCCAAGCACTAACCACAAGTATGCATCAAGCTGCTCACTAAAATCCCGGTCGACCGCCAACGTCGACTCAAAAATCTTATCAGTCAACACCCCACTACCCTGCCAAATGGTCTTTGTGCCGCAAACCTCAGACAGATCATCTGGAGTCATATCCATGGTGACCGAGCACTCGTCCCGTAACACGTCCGTGCTAGGAGTAGTGGACACCATATTGCCTGCAACCCGTAACCCAAGTATGTTGTACACGTCGTGCAGCAAGATCGTAATCTCCCCAAATGGCATGTGAAAGGTGTTCGTATCTGGCTGCCACCTCTCAACAAAAGCAGAAATCAACGGCCAATCAAGTCTCTTAAACATCAGGCCGGGCAAGTGAGACAACCAACTAGCATCAATCTCCGCAATGGCCTCCACAGATTGACGGCCTCGCCAAGTACACAAGTCAGAACATAACTTTGTCCTACTCAAACAGCGCAAAACACTACGCTCCTGCTCCATCCAGATATATCGTGCCACGTGACCGCCAAAACTAGGGATAACTGACCCATCCTCAGGCCCACCCGGCATCGGTTCCTGCACTAACCATGCCTCTGCAGAGCTGGAAGTAGGCTGACTCGACCCACTACCAACAAATCTCCCAAACTGACCCCTATATACCATATGGTAATCCTGAGGGTCCTGTTCTTCATCCCGGTCACCAGCATGACTACCCGAACATTCGTCTTCCTCGTCAGATATGGGTGCTCCACTTGCAGAGTACAAGGGCCGACTACTACCAGACTGTTGGTCTCTCGACCAACCACTAGTAGACCCGTATTGCTGCTGCTCGGGCTGAGCCAGTGAAGATCGAGATGTCTGTCTCCTAACAGACGCATTCAAACGTCGTGATATTGCATGTCGAGCACCAGAACCCTCGATCTACATAAAATTAAAAATTAATCCGATTTTAGTAATAACAATAACAATAATAACCATAATAACAATAACAACAACAACAATAATAATAACAATAATAATAACAATAATAATAATAATAGTAATAATAATATCAACAATAATAATAATAATAATAATAATAATAATAATAATAATAATAATAATAATAATAATAATAATACTAACCATAACACTTCAAAATAACAACAACAACAATAATAACAACAATAATAACAATAATAATAACAATAATAATAATAATAATAATAATAATAATACTAACCATAACACTTCAAAATAACAACAACAACAATAATAACAACAATAATAACAATAATAATAACAATAATAATAATAATAATAATAATACTAACCATAACAACAATAATAATAACACTTCATAATAAAAAAAAAAACAAAACAAAATCCCAAAAAAAAAATAAAATTAACAACTTTTTTAAACGGCCAAAAAAAAAAAAAAAAAAAAAAAAAAAAAAAAATTGGAACTTCCGCCCTAAATTTCCGGAAGTTCCATGGAGGATCCGCCTGGAATTTCCGGATCCTCCATGGAACATCCGGAAATTCTGGGCGGATGTCACACTTCCGCCCAGAATTTCCGGATGTTCCATGGAGGATCCGGAAATTCCAGGCGGATCCTCCATGGAACTTCCGGATATTCTGGGCGGAAGTTCCAGGATCCGAAATTAAAAAAAAAAAAAAAATTTTACCTCGTCTCCACCGCCGCCGCCGCCGCCTCCGCCGCTGCCACCAGCTCCGCCAGAAGTCCTCCCTCCGAATCTTAGCCTAATCCGCCTCGAATCACCCATGTAAAACAATTTTTGAATTTTTTTTTTTTACAAAAAAATTGTTTGAGAGTTAGAGAGTAAGAGAGTTTGAGAGTAAGAGAGTTAGAGAGAGAAGTAAAGAAGTGAGAAATGTGGGTCGGGAATGAAAAAACCGTATTTATATATCAAGGGTAAGATTGGAATTTCAAGAAAAAAAGGGAGCGTTACCCGGTAAAATGGGAGCGACAAATAACAACACCCTTTTCATTTTACCCCCCCAATTTTATTTTATCTTTTTTTTTTTTTAATTTGCAAATATTATTTTTTTATTAGGGTATTGGACAGGGGGGCCTATACCTGGTAAGGGGCAATAGTTTCTCGGATGCAGTCTGTAGCGTCTTGGACACACTACCTTTACCGAAATTACAGCATATAATGTACGATTTTACAGCTAGCAATTTAGGTACACCTTATTCTTTTAAATTATGGCCTAAACTTTTTACCTTGTCTTTAGTTATATTTAATTGAATAATTGTATTTAAAAGATAAAAACAATGACAAACCAAAAATAAGGATATTTATCCATAAAAGTAAGCCCATTTTATCGTTGAATTGTGTTTGGTATAGGGAAAATCCCTGTTGATCTTCATGATTAACAAATTTTGTCAATCTAGGGGCATTTACGGTACTTCAACCATTTACTTTGAGGATGTAATGGTAACTTCCTTGTGATGAATTGGCAATCTACAATGACTAAGCTTCCATGTTAGTTTACCAATTGCCCCGTAGGATCTAACGCCATATGACGGCCGTTAGCTAGGTAGTGTTTATTGCTCTTCACTCTTCTTTTGACATAGGTCAAATTGTCAAAACACATAACTCTCTCTCCTAGTATTTTCTCTCTCCTTTGTATTATGTATTAGCTACATATTTGACATCTAACACTTGTTAACGACAACGAAGGGATAATCACCATGTATCAAGTCATTATGATTTTTTTGGGTTAAATTATTTTGACATTGTTTTAACAACAGTGTTTGATATTCTTAACTCATGTTTTATATTGTTCTAGGTTAATTTGTTTGACATGAATGTTAGCAATAACTATATAAATTATGTCTTTTGATACTTCAATTTATACCTTTCGTTCTAAGCAAATTTTTGAGGTAAACAGTTGCATAGAGCATCCACCACCTCAGAATCTCATATATATTTATCATGAGTAGTTGCTTAGAAAATACACACTTTAGCCAACGTTTTTAAATTAGCTTAAAAATGATTATGAAATATGCACTTTGGCAGCTGATTATTTATTTCTACGTACTCCCTCCGTGTTTTTTATAAGTGTTACACTTCTCATTTCCAGCCGTGTTTTTTAAGTGTTACACTTCCTTTTTGGCAAAAAGTTACATTAAAATATTATATCTCTCTCCTCTGATGGTGCCCACCATAACCCACTACTACTTTTTTTATTATATATTTCATCTCACATTCATTACTTTTTAATAAATTATTAACTCCACTATATTTCTTTTACAATTTTCTAATACTCTAACTACCTCACTTACCTCTTATTTTTTTAAAGTCAATTAAATCGCCTAAAACTATATGTCGGTCAAAGTGTAACACTTAAAAAAAAACATGGAGTGAGTATTAGTTACTGTTTTAAGAGATCCGGGGAACTATCAAGAGGAAGGGAATGTCATAATTACCTAAATAAAATGAGCCCCATTGCAATAGGACTAAGGATTTGTTCTCTTCAGCTAATTTTCAGTTCAGTTCAGGTCCAATAAGTTCAGTTCAGTTCAGTTCATTTCAATTCTTAATTTTCTTATCTCATAAAATATTCAAAGGTCAGTAGTTCAGCTCCAATTAGTTCAGTTCAGTTCAGCTCCAATAAATTCAGTTCAGTTTTGTTCAGCTCATTTCTAATTTCAATCAATCAAAATAGGCCCTAAATGAATAAGTCTAAAACATTTTTATCTTCCGACATAGAATAAGTATTGGGCTTGGAGTGAGAGGCCCATAGAGACAATAGTGTTGTAAATTCTACTTATTATAAAAACATAGGTCGGTAGCCTAGACACGATCTAGGCAATGTGAAAATTATTAAGTCAAAGAAAAATGAATCATCAATAACTATATACTATCTCCGTTCTTATTTCTATTCTATCTCTTGGTGTCATGTAATAAAGCGGGAAGGTAATACTGTAGCTCATAATGTAGCCCGCATTGCACCTTTTGGTGTTGAACAGGTTTGGGAGAACCATAGTCCTTGTGAGGTTGCTCCATACACCCTTATGGATAAATTAATAATATAAGGCACCAGCCGCTTTCCTCAAAAAAAAAAAAAAAAAAAAAAAAAAAAAAATATATATATATATATATATATATATATATATATATATATATATATATATATATATATATATATATATATATATATATACAACCTCCGTTAATTATTATGTGCAACACATGGGTATTATTTGTGAGACATAAAATATTCCTTTGTTGCACATAAGAATTAACGGAGGTTGTACTAAAAGACACACTAGCAATGACACATGTCATGTTCTGGTGTGTCATTATTTTATTTTATTTTTTTTTAAAGAAAATTTATTATGGAAAATAATCTTATACATTACATTAAAAAAAAAAAATAGGAGTAGAAAATTTATACAAATTCTTAAATGGACCTGGTTCACACTGGACCACTAACATTAGAGAAAGTATGGTTGTTTTATTAATAAAAAAAAGGGGTCACTATAATTTTAAAAAAAGGTCACTATGTTAAAATAAAAGTCATTTTGGTAATATATAGGCCTAAGTGGTTATTTTTTTAATGAAATATTTTATATACTGATCAATATGAATAATAAAGATCACTATGTTATAGCGTCGTATTTCAAATTCTCAATATTATTAAACGTTGTAGTAGTTTTAATAAAGGTTACTATGTTAAAAATAAAGGTCACTATGTTCAATATAATGTTAGTTGCGTGTATATAGACCTCGGGTCCACAATAATATTATTATGGACCAGGTCCACGCAAGTCTTTCTTGAAAATTTATACATATATAAAAGATTATAAAATATTTGATGTATATTTCTATAATCTATTGTCAACTATATAAACATAAGTAGATACAGTAATTTTTTATTTATTTATATATATATATATATATATATATATATATATATATATATATATATATATATATATATATATATATATATATATATATATATATATATATATAGAATTTGTGTCATATATTACAAGAATTCTTTTTTTTTTTATTAATTTTATTTAATTACATATTAGAAGCTCAGTAAAAAAAAATTAAAAATATAACTACTATAAATTTAAGCAACAAAAAAAACAAGTCACATTCTTCCCATAATTTCAGACATACATGATGCAATGTCCAACATTTTTTAAGAAAATGATACCAATACAATTTGTTAGAAAAATCGAGTATATAAAAAAATGCAGATTAACAAATGTGTAGTTTCAAATGCCCCAATCATCGATCATCTTTTTATATATACCCAGGTTCACATAGAGGTAGGTGTACGGGTGTACCCAAGGTAGTTTTTTTTTTTTTTTTTTTTTTTTTTTTTTTTGCTTATTTAATATTTTTTTTTTCTTCTAATTTAAGAGTTAAAAAAAAAATTAAAAGACAATGACAACATTGGTGGATCTCCTTCTCCCCCTGTAGGTGACGATGACAATGACGACATCAATGGCAAAGGAGAGAAGCAAGGTCATTCATGGCGAAAGAGAGAGATAGAGAGTTTAATTCTCGATTTTTTTTAAAAAAAATACTCATAAATCAAATTGGGGCTTTTTTATGTGATGTATAATTGTTGAAATTGATTGCCCCATATGATTTTATGTTGAATTCTGAGTATATCATCCAGCAAATTGAGGACATCATCCAACCAATAGAGGATATCATCCAGGTAGTATAAATATCATCTAGCCAATAAAGGATATCACATAACTAATAAAGGATATCATCCTGTTAGTAGAGGATATCATCCAACAAACAGAGGATATCATCCAGGTAGTAGAAATACCATCCAGTCAATAGACGATATCATCCAGCTAATAGAAGATATTTTGCAGGTAGAAAAATATGATTCAGCCAATAAAGGATATCATATAACTAATAAATGATATAATCCATTTAGTAGATGATATCATCTAGCCAATAGAGGATATCATCCCGCCAATTGAGGATATTAAAAATCCGCATTCTGTCAGTTCGGACCGACGAAAGTCCAGACTGACAAAATACCTTCTTTAATAAAATAAGTATGTTTAGTACAAAGCCAGTTGCCTTTTCAAGTTATCATAAATATAATTATCCAACAAGTGCACAATATTTTTTGTGTTTGGTGGAAACAATATTGAATCAATTAGTTCATCACATCCCCTATTTAACACATAATTGTTGTGTTATAACCCTGGTTGATGTAGGTAAAATTTTGTTAATTGTAAAATTATTAGAAATAAGGGGTTCTTTTTTACAATTAAGAATATTTGATATTACGGTTGACAAACAAAACTACTAAAGGCTTATTCGGACTCGACTCGAGAACCTGACCACATCGATAGTTAATGGAATTGAACTTGAACCAAAATCAAGAATGATCCAACTTTAAGATTATCCGACCAAAAAGTTATCTGATCTAACCCAAACCCGAATGTACTATCTATTAACCCGTCCAATCCCGACTCAACAAACCCGAACCTGAAATTTAACCAAATATGAATTTGACTTGAATCTAACTCGACCTACACCCGAAAGGGTGAACGACCTGAAATAATCTAAAGTGAAATTGACCCGACATGAACCTAAACCTGATTTGAGGCTAGATTGACCCGACATAACCTGATCCTGATTTGACCCAAGACTTGATTTGACCCGACCCAAACCCGACTTGAATACCCAAATTGACATCTCTAAATATATTAGAAATAGGTAAACTACGATTTTTGAAAATGTATTATAATTTATTAATATATTGTACCCAATCATGATCCCTACTCATTCATAATTAACCATTTGTCACTCTTCCAATGGTACACACATTATTGGATTGTCTCTTAAATTCTCTATAAAATATTAAACTTTTCTACCTTTACTAACATTTCATTTTAATATTTTGAGTATTTCCTAAAACTCTGCCCAAACTTATAAAGGATCTGAATCTTCTATTCCACTTTTGTGTCCCATTCCATGTACCACTCTATTTGATTGGTCCATATTATTTTAACTATTTTTTTATTGATTCAATTTTATGTTAATTATATTAATGGAAAATAACAGTAAATAGAATTTACATGATTAAAACACTCGATTAGATTTTTTTTCTTGTATACAATTACTTTAAATACAACTCTTATTTTTTTTAAAAAAATTTATTTTACAAATTTAACAAAATCTATCTACCTAAAAATCTCTAATGGTTGCTTTGTTATAAGCAATGATCTCAACATTCAATGGAGCCACGAGATTCATTCACATCAATTTTCACTACACTTGTACGATCTAATTATACCATCTATTTGATAAAGTTGGATATGAAAAATAATAAATTTACTTCTCGTGGAATATCAATTAATTTGAAATTTTGGTGCTTTGATATTTATGAACTGGATGCATTCCAAGAAAGAAATTTTGATTGCAGATGATGAAGTATGAGAATTGTTAGGGAAGATATATGCATGAGTCAACCTACTATCTTTGAGTGGTATATTAACCACCAACTATCAGCATTTAATGCGATCATAACTTACATTTTCCATCGTTAACCGCCGTTTATAACAAATATGCCAACGTGTATCACTGTTTTTCTGACTCGGCTGCTGAATCAACATGTGCTTCCTTCAAATTCTGACGTGGCCACAAATATTGACAAGGTTTGTTAATCATGAAGATTAACTGGGCAGCCCCCGTTTGGTATATATTGTTTTATTTATTTTTTTAACATAGGATTAAAATAATGGAGGGTTTTTATCCTCAAGAGTAAGCCCTTTTATCCTTACTTTGTATTTGGTTTAATTTTTAATTTTTAAAATCAAGTAAAATAAAATGAAAGTAAGCTAAAAACAAATTCAAATCAATGTTTATCATTTTTATAATATGCCACGTAAATCACAAAAGATATACTATCTTCATTCTTCCTTTATAAGGTATATTCAATTTTTCATAACCTTACTTACAAGAACCTCTTGTACTCCATCCAAAAAACCTCACCAAACATAGCGGTGTACCGAAAAACAGGATTAGGAAGCCCCATAATTATGTTTTACAAACCACCGCAAGCAACACTAGTTATCATACCTGAAATGAACCCAAACGAGTATGAATATTTCTGGAAAACCAACACCCGCACATACCCTACCACAAGGGAATCGCTGTGGAAGCTTTTCCTCAACCCGGATCAGTGTTTTGAAGAGGGCACTAGCCTTCGGATGGTCCAAGTCGATGGCCGTGGGCCTTGCCGTCCTGGCCATATCCCTAGTATACATGATTGCGTCTCCCTATCCCAAGAATTTGGCCATCTTATGGACTATCACATAGCCACAGCCACCAATGACGAGCCTGACCGTTTGTTCCCCTCTTATCTGCTTCATTTACTTGACCCTTATCCCATTCTTGACCTTACTCCTCCACCGTTCTTCTTACATGATGGTGATGTTAGGGTCCAAATGGGACATTTCACCGACGCCGTACAAGCGGTAATGCTCCCAACAGCATTCCCATACGTTCTACATCTAATGGTGTTTCCTCAATTTCACAACAACCAGCCCAAACACCAGACAGCTATGATTCAATCCTATAGCACATCCCCAACACCTCAAATTACAAGGCTACCTCCAAATAGTACTCTTGTGTGTTTGAATGCAAGGGACATAGCTCGACCTTCATTCATTCCCAATTTTAACCAGGTGTACGAAATGTATAGGCCTCTTATTGTTGTTTTGTTTGAAGTACGGAACACCGTGTCAAATTTGAATGAAATAGTTAGTCTGCTGCCTGGTAACTATTGATTTTCCCAATCAGTCCTCCGACACCACGCTGGTGGGGCTGATGTTCTTTGGCAATATGAGTTTGTAAAAGCCCGGCCGCTGTTCCAATCACCTTCGTCACAATGTCTAATTGATGTTAATCTAATGGTAATTACACTACTTCTTATGATTTCACTAATTGCAATTGGTTATTGACAAACTAATGTAACATGGATATGGAGTGGGCTTCTTGTTCCAATTTTTATGCTTCTTATTTAGTGTTTGTTACTTTAACTTAATTAGTTCTGTTGTTAATTTATGTATTAATGTTAAGGACTTCTATTAACAAGTGACGTGATTACATTATGAACTATTTTGATGGAGGGTAATTGCATTTTGTCTCCCTAAAATCATATATAGTTGTGTTTTGGTTAAAATATGATGCATTGTCCTCCATTGTAGTATTGAAATTGAAGTATTGCAGGACCTTTGTTTACATTTACTCTGTTATATTATTGTACTATGTTTATTTTGAATTCGATGTTTTTAAGTTTGGCAATATTTGACTTTAAATAAATTACATGATAAGAATTGACTTAAACACAAGGACAACCTTATGTAGTAATTATTTTTGTGACTCAAAAAGTAAAAGGATAGGTTAGCAATTAATTATAGAAATGTAATTCTTAAGTAGTGTTGATTGTCATTAATTCAAGATTAGATACATAAGTAGACATGAATTTTTAAAAAAAAAAACATTACTTTTTCATATTGCACAAAGTGGGTTACTGAAATAGTCATTTTGATATTAAGTATCTAACAAATGCAAGTCCAATGTTGGAATAATGGAAATGAAAATAAAGCGTTAATTTACAAAAGGGAAATTAATATACAAAAGGAGTACCATGTACTCAAGAAAACGACAAAAGGTGTGGTAACCCACATAAATCACATTATATTGATACCCTTTTGCACATTACTCTCAATACCTATTCATCGATTTTCTGGGAAAAAATTACCCCACAATAAACTATCATTTTTAAGAGAGTGGTGATCCAAATCCGTGATTTTATTCTACCAAAAATGCCTAGCGTCACCAATGTGATGCCATTGTTATTCCCAGCTGGGGATAACACACTCATTTTTAACACCGAAGATGAGGATGTACGGGTGTTTATACTTCAAAGTCCAACTATGATGATGAAGTGCGATGTTGTGTCGTTCATAGACCGCTCAAGCATGGGTAACTACAGAGTCACCATTCGAGGTTTCCGTTGTGAAGGTGAATCGGGGTGGGCAACTTTTGAGGGAGAGCAAAGAATAGTATGTTGGAATGCAGGGGGCATCCACAACCTGTCTTTTACTCCAAAATTTAATTATTTAATTCAAAGGTTTTCCCTCGCCATGGTTATTGTAACAGATGCCAAAGCTGAAGCTAATAGCCTGTCCACTATGAGGAGAGGATTGGTCGAAGAGTACTCTATTTTCGCAACCAAAGGTGATGGAGTTGGTGGTGTAGCGCTATTCGATAACAAGGCCGCTAGTCCTCATTTCTACCAGAGGTCGTCGACTTTGGTTGGACACTGCCTCGGAATTGAAGTTGTGGTAAATAATCTAATACTAGTTTCAATAATCTAATACTAGTGGTGATTTGTGATTTGTGCTGACTCAAAAAATTTTTGCTTAATTTTGGACAGCCAACATTGGGCTCTGACAACTGACCACCTTACTTAAGTGCATACTCTGATGGCGTGGAGGTGGGTATTCTTCACTAAACTACTAACCCAATGTGGGTACTATGTACTATTAGACAAAGGTCGGAAAATCGCACTAGGAGTTGCTGAATAGGCTGCTTGTCTCGTGTAATTAGCTCTTCTTGTATTGTTTTCCAACCGTATGATAGTTTTTTTTAATCAGAACTATTTTTACATTTTCTCTACAAGTCTTATGCGTGTGTGCATGAAATTGTTTGCATCTCTGCTAACCAATAAAATAAACTAAACCATATTTAATTCTCTGTTTAAAAACAAATTTAACTAAAACAATAATGAGATAATTATTTATTATAAGTCATTATTTATTATCACTAGCTTGTTTATTTGATACAATATTATTACATTGTTAAACTAAAATTTATGGTTTAAGGAGACAACAATATTCTCTTCCAAAGAAAATATACCACAAAGTTACAAAAAGTATACCATATTCAAATAAATAAATATTAACAAACCAAAATAGGATTCGGAGTACAATGCCATCATATTTTATAAACAAATTATATTGAGTGGACGGTTTTCTAAAATGTAGTGGGGAATTGGCGGTTAATTTTTCCCACTTTTCCCGTTCACATCTCCTCCTCACAGCCACTACAAATATCAATACACCAATGAATATGTCAAACCACCGTAAAAAATCAACTAACCAGAATACTTCAAAGTCTAGGTCACTTGATCCTCTAAAATGGTGAAAGGAAAATTCGAAATACCAGTCTCGCTTGTGAGACCTTTTCCAAACAAAATTTCTGGCTCCATAACAAAGAAAACGCAAGCCCCAAAGCCATCATTAATTCTCAAATCTAACCATCTCAACCTAACGAAACCCAACATTCCAATCACTTACACCAAAAAACCAATGAAGAAGGGCGTTCTAGCAGTTATAAAGGAACCCCGGTTAACGGCAAACGGGTTAGTGACGCTGAACATCATCAATTCTGTCCAAGCCGCTCAGTCAATCTCAACTGGAGAAGGAGCTGGGGGCGATATGGTCAGAATAACAACGGGAAGTACTGTGAGGCCGAGTCATTTACCAGACCTATCTAATCTTGCGGTACATCAAAAGGTCTTCAAAGTATTTGTGCGGTGGGTAATTTCAACAGGTGGCGGTTTAAAGGGTCCTGGTTTAGAGAATGTGTTACCTAGTTGTATAAGAGATGTAGTAGATCCATGTTAAGAAATCCCAATTGTTAAAGAGATGTGTTGGTTGCCCTAGGGAGAACATTCAATGGAAATACAAAGTTATAGAAATGACTTTAAATTGTTCAATGTGGCCGCACCTTTCGCGGTAACTGGGTTAGTTTTATGCGCCACTACCAACACAACCAACATTTTGGATCGAAGAGTGGCAACACTGAAATTCATGGTGACAAAAACAGAGAAGGATATGGAGAGTGGAACAAATTCAAGGTTCATGATATGGAATTGTAGGGATATAGGCAAAGAGACTTTCCTCCCTTCAATTAAAGAGGCAATAGAATTACACATACTAGATGTGATTGTCTTAACAGAGACAAGGGTTTCAATCCACATGGCACATTTACTACTTCAAAGCATAATGCCTTACCGTGTATGCGGGGTATCAAACTCCAACATAGTAGGTGGTTTTGTGATAATTACTTTCACAAAGGAGACACACTACAAATTATGTACGACCATACTCATACACTTGGGGCCTTTTTTACTTCAGATTATGAGTAGCTTAATTTAGCATATGTATTATTAATTCCATGAAGGTTGTAATATGTGAGAAATTACATGTTTTTTAACTAAATCTAATGTACTAGTAATTGGATTAAATATTACAAAGTTCTTTGGTGTGTTTTCATGTACAACTTGGTTTCATTGTCATTGCTTGGCCCAATTATAAATCAGGCCCACAGAAAAAAAAAACAGAAATCAAATTGTCTTAGAGTAAACAGGTACTACGTGTAAATGTGCCAAAGGTAATGGATTTAGATATGTTAACTGGGCCAGAACTATAAGACTGGCCCAAGTTATTGGAAAACTATAAATTGGCCCCAAAAGTCCAACACAAAAGGTTACATAGTTAATCAAACATCAAATATAATGAAGACTAAATAAAACAATCACAGAGGTTCATCAAACTTGCTAAATAATCAAGTGCTTGCCTTTAGCAGAAAACAATCTAATTTTCACTAATTAGAAGTCAACAATTATCTTTTCAATTATAAGGTAGATGACTACTGCAATTTCACCTAACCTTTACTTTTGATTATCAAGGGATACACGAACAGAGGTCAGTTTGGTTAAAAAATAAAATTTACACGAAAAATCAAGGACAATGGGCTGCAAAGGTTTGAAAAATTAAATTTCAAAATTTTTTTTACAAACAATCACAGATCTGAATCTAACGTGTATGCTTTACATTATTTTCAATGAGAGTGATATGTGATTAGAACTGGGATTTCTATACTGGCAAAAATTCAAGATTCCCTTTTAATCAATTTTTAAATTTCCAACCTAAGGGAAAAGACTAACTACAATAACAACTAGGCATTAAACTATTAAACTAGGCATTATACTCAACAATGTAGATTATGGCAATACTAAATGATTGTTAGACGCTCAAGTATAGATTACATTTTATGCCAATACAAGCCAACAATACACAACATAAATAGCAACACATAAATAGTAATCTTTTATGTAAACAACAAGGTACCTAATCATTTTGTAATGTATGCACACAAATGCCCCATCATTACCGCACACAGCCCATGTGTGTAACCATCATCACAACCCGCTTCAACCGTGATGTTTGGTTCCATCTCATCAGCAATTCATCACATATTTCTTCCTTCAGCACACAGAATCTAATTCAATTCCCAAAGATTGTATCTATAGGCAGAACGCACAACTTTCAGGAACTCACTTGTGTTGATGGTGTTCCACAACCCATATTATACAAAACAAAGGTCTGATAGCTTGAGGAACAGTGTTTAAGAACAAACACCCAATCATCCACTGTCTGACTGTTGTTTCCGTCAACCTGGGATACACAATAAATAAATAAATAAAACCACCAAAATCTTTGTTAATTAAATCCAACAACCAAATAATAAAATCAAAATTCGTACCTAAACAAGAAGCTCACATGCGACACATAGGACAGAAGGCGGCAACAGCCATCCCGAAAGAATGCTTTGAACAACTCCAGCACAGGGGACATCCTTTCATTGAGGTAAAAAGCTCCACCACGAGAATGCAAAAAAACAGGCTGTAATCAACGTTTAGACATCTTCAACACTAATAAACTACATTGTGATCCTAATTACCAACTCAACCAAAAACCACTGGAAATTAATAACTCAAGCTCACCAAACAGAATGGATACTTAGCAAGGCACCAACAGGATTTGGAACCGAACCTTAACACAGCATCACTGACCTACAAAATAATACATAACCAATTAAATTTGAAAACATAGTTACCAAGAATACTTGTAAAAATCAGTACAACTCATTATCCAGATGGTCTTATATATGAAATACCAATTTATGGGCAAAAACACCAGCAACGTACATCCATCTGCAAATAACGAATATCGGTTACTTACACAACAAACGAAAGTATTTATTCAAACCTAAACGACACAAGCACTATATATACCTCCTTAGCTGTTCCTTTTTAAAGCCAACCAACTCAACAACAACAACACTTGCATCGTTAGCACTTGACTTCAATATATCGGCATACGTAGTACCATGACCAGTTACCCGTGGCCAATACTGTCTCAGGTTCTTGCGGTTTGACATCCGTCTCGGGGTACGATTCTTCCATTTTGAAACCATTCTTACACACAAACCCTAGGTAACATCACATAATCTCCATAATTCAGATTATCTGACATATTCAACACTACATATAGCTTATATAAGGCTGCATTACCTCATCCTGTTCTTGAGGACCATCTGTGTCCCTAGCCAATCTCGGATGGTTTTCACCATACGCCACATCTAAGGTCTATAATACATACATAGAACAATAATAAGAAATTATGACCATGTTAACTAAATTTAGTGAAGAGATTATAACACCATGGTTGTGTTACTGTGTTAAAAGCTTACCCCAACAACTCCAAAATCACCATTTAGCATGCGATCAGCCTTCACAGCCCTACTGATCTGTTCCATACTCCAAACTTGTAGCCTAGGAAACACCCCCCATTGGACAGGTTGTCTATCAAGCCTATCCAAGTACATTACCTACCAAAAATGATTTTCAAGTTAAATACATGTACAAGGATATCAATGGACATACATACATTTTAACAAGGATATCTAAATATGGTAGATTTGTAAATATCAATAAAAAAACATACATTTTAACTGAATAACCATACCACAACAAAGATGAGACATCCTGAAAAACCACTTGCGTACCCGTGACAATAGAATCAGTGTGCAAATGTAGCTACGCTATCCATGAGCTTATTTAGCACAAGGCTGCACCAATCATACTCAGCTGCTCTACTCGCACAAGTCAATGCAAGAACAAGGTCAGCAGCCAACCTTGATGACTGGGTGGGACATAACAACATCTCCAATGCTAGTAGTAAAAACAACAGCTTGAACTCATCAATTTCATGCTCCTACCAAACCCCTTCCACTCTGTCCATTATAATGCTGGTCAAAGGGATTCCGCAAGACTTATATTGCCGACCAGTTTTGCTTGATTTACTAACCCAAAATTTCCCATATCTAGCCAATATCTCATCAACCTTCTCCTTTCGATCCGATGATAGTGACTTGTATGTAGGAACATCACAACCCCTATTGGGAATACCAAGCACCCAATGTACTTGGTTCTTTGACAAGTTAAACAATTTCCCGTTAGCACTTTTAAGTGTGTAGTTAAATGGATCTATACGCGTGAACAACCAATATGACAATTTCCTTGGCATGTGCATGTCGCCTACAAACTTCAACATCCCTCCAAATCCCATTTCAATAACCCAACGAGTTTTCCTTTCATCAAAACTTTGACATATTCTCGTAAATGTCTCAATGCGACAGCTAGTGTTCGGAGGCTGCATACATTTTATTAGAAATATTATGGATTTCAACATTAATGGGAGGTTAACTGTGAGTAGGACTAAATTTTAATTCTGAAAATAACTCACCCTTGCACTGTATCTTTCCCGTTGCATTAACACCTCGCCTCTAGATTTAACAACTCCTCCAACAGTTAAGGAATCATCCTAAAACACCAACATATCTACGCTATAATACTGGACATGTAAATATTACAATGGGAATTAAACTGCTGCATACAAACTGCATACCTCAAATAAATATGGAGATAAAGACTTTAATGCAGCTACAGAGTATGGTCTGAGTTCCTACATGAAACAATACCCCGTACTATGAGTTCCTATTAACATAAAGCCACTGCAATCTGAAATTACGAATTTGAAATACCTTCTTCATATCATGATTATGGCATACATTGAACTTCCTCTTCAAGCATCTCCTTCCATCCGTAGGATCATCCTAGACAGAACAACAAAAATAAATTCACCACAACTAAACTACTCTACAACACAAATAGAAGCACCACAGATAAAAGGAAACAATAAACAATGAAACAATAATCGAAATAATATTGAAGCATCAACTAATTACATTGCATTTTAACAATTGCAACTGATGAACATCAAAAATCGTAAATCCGGAACTGGATTTTGTCAAACACACTCAAATAATTGTACCTAATCAATTCAATACCAACAACAATTCCAGACCATTTAATAATTTAATAAAATATACATTACCTGTGGTGTGGGGGGAATCACGAACCTTTGCTGAGATTCTGGAATAGGGTGGAGCCAAATACGAACCAAGCACACCAGGGACAAGCCTGATCAGAGTAAGAACCGAGCTCGATTCGGGGGCAAGCTACCAGCCGACAACACGCCAAGGTCCGACTCTTGTCAATAAATCGAACTGAATTTGGGATTTCCTTTGAAAAAGTAGACGAATCTGGTTAATTACGATCAGAATATGCCCGATTTCCTTTATTCCTATTAGAATCCTCCGACTACGAAGCTACGAACCTGCACTGACTAAGGTTATGGTGGATGGCGAGTGGAAAGGGGGAATCAATTGGGGAAGGAGGAACAAATTGGGTTAACGTGGAGTTAATTTTACAATTTGCAGGACATTCGTACCCTTCATTTAAGTGTGTAAATGACGGTAATGCCCCTGATATCAACAATCCAAGTTGATATCAGTTATTAACTTGTATTTCCTCTTAGTTAACAAGGTCATTCTGATACATTACATACTTTTCGTGCTGATATTAGAAATGGAGTAGAAAGGGCTTAACGGAGACTTGAAAAAGTAAGATGCAATTTCAATATCTGGGTACAAAATGTTGAGGTTGTTTAATCGGAGTGTTGAGAGATATGGCTATATATCTCACAAGTGGTCCCCGTTTTTTTTTTTAGTTCTACCGGGACACTCTACTATACTACTAGAACCTTTAATAATAATAATAATACTACCAACACTCTATATTATTCTACTGATGATATTATTAGTGCTATTCAAAGAAATATCCAACAACGATTTATAATTAAGAGTAATTATTACTTGTTTTAAAATTAATAACTTTTAACGGTAGTAATTATCACAAATCTACTACTTATATATCTAAATAAATTATCTTTTGGTTTAATATCCCACCATGCTTCGCAACAATAATTACTCAACTAGAGAGTTTTGACCAATACCTGAACTTAGTCGACAATGGAACCTCCGGCGTTCTGAGCTTCCGGCTTTACCAAGGTAGCTAACCCCAACCTTGTCTTCCTTAGATCAGGCTCAGCATAGATCTAATTCGTTTCCTACCTTATACCGTGATCTCTAATTAAACAATCCTTACTGTGTTTATGATGGAACTAATCAGAAAGATAACTAATTTGATATATAAGGTTCAAGGGGATAACGCTCCCTTCTTGAAATAAACTTTTATTTAATTTGAAAAGATTACAACACTCATATATTACAACACACTAACTGAAAGCTTAAACAGACATAAGCTGAACTAGAGTTTTCTCTACTTGAGAGATGGAAAACCAATCTGTCTCTTAAGGTGAGTATTTTTCTCTAGAGGACTCTCTAAATATTTCAGAGTAATTCTCTAGCTAACTCTTCCAACTCTGCCTTCCCTTCTTGGCCTAAGTCCCTTTATATAGGGAAGCAAAGTTACATAGGATTCTTATCCTGCCTCAGCAAGCAATTTTACACTATTGCTTTTTACAAAGATACTTTAAAACAGAAACAACTAATAAAACGTGGCTACAGTGAAGATTCCTTGCATTATTGC
This sequence comes from Chenopodium album, assembly GCF_948465745.1. Classification (NCBI taxonomy): domain Eukaryota; kingdom Viridiplantae; phylum Streptophyta; class Magnoliopsida; order Caryophyllales; family Amaranthaceae; genus Chenopodium; species Chenopodium album. Next base: position 67,230,654 of record NC_137835.1, read on the forward strand.
TGGTGTGGGATCAAGCATTCATAATTTCATCCATCATCATTTCTTGTAGGCTCCCCACACTATCTTTGCTGTCTATACACATAGGATTCTCTTCTTCTATGCCAAATTTTACAACACATTTGGCTGCATATTCTTCATCCCAACTCATGAATGCTTCAAACAGATACTCATGGCCTTCAAATGACAAGAACTTCCCACTTTCAATATCTTCTAAATATTTGTAGATTGACTCAGTGTTGTTTATGCCATCTATTAAATATTCTTTCATCTCGTTCGGCGCCACAATTGTTGTGTTACCAACATGAAACATGACAGGAGGAATTTCTTTCCTTTTTATAAAATCGTTAAGATATTGTGAAATGTAGAAAAATCCCAGTGCTCTTGCCTCAATTGGATTTCTAACAGTCTTCTGACGAATAAGTATGGGATCTTTGCAACACCTCACTTCCCCAAACATTATCAAGTAATGTAGTGGACTAACTTTTCCTTCTTTAACTTCGATATTAGCACATTGTACCTTTGCTACTAGCTGAAATTCGTCTTTTTTGTCATCACAATATTTTCGAACCTTGTTGAATGCGTACTGCTGGAACTTTGTAAGTCTTGGAAAGAAAGAGTCATTAGGAGTAGGGAATTCATAGAAATCATGTACCATTCCATAATCCCAAGCCTTGTAATGTATACTAATGAACGAACGGAGTATTTTGATTAAGAGGAAATGGCTAGATTCGCAATGATGCAACTTTAGAGTTTTTGGGAAACTCTATTCTTTCTCCCCATTGATCTCGAAGATCAAAGAACTTGCTGGACCTTGTAACCACCAACTCGTACCATGTTGTAAAATCATTATCTCTTATTGTTTAATATTATATTTCTTACATCAGGAATGAGCTAAAATAACATAATTATTATTTCGAACATCAATAACCTTTGGACTGCCCGATGGCAACCCTCAATTAAACCATCTCGAGAACGATGTTTTGCTGATATGATCAAGCCTTGCATTAAGGCCCAACTGGAGGGTGAAACTCGCTCCATTGCCTTTTCGGTCTCATCAATGAGAGTTTTCCTCTCTACATCCATCTTTTGAAGTTGGTATGCATGAGGTTTTTGTGTAGTCTTGAGCTTCTTGGACTACATTAGCTAATTCTCTGGTCAAGTTGTCTACCAAAGAATTCTTTGTTCCTTGTATATGTTCAATAGTAAAAGAGAATTGGTTAAGCTATAATTGCCAACACAGGAATCTCCCTTGCGCTTGCATATTAGACAAATTCTTTTTAACAAAACCAAGTATGTCTTTGCAATATGTTCTTATTAAGAACTGTTTAGGGACTAAGAAGATTAAGAACTTCTCAATCCTTCTAATAACTGCAAGGATTTCCTTTTGCATTGTAGGATAATTTAACTCAGCTTTGTTAAAACTTTCACTACTATATCTGCAAAGTCTTTCTCCTTCTTTTATTTTTAACACAGCACTCCAGTGCTCATTACTAGCATCTGTTTCAAGGATTAAATTATCTTCACTAGTAGGTAGTGTTAGTACAGGAAGATCTATACACAGAACTTTTAAATCTTGAACAATTTTGGAATCACTTTCCTTCCAGTTCCAAGTTATTTCTTTCTTGAGTTTTTGTTGTAATGGCTTTCTTAATAAAGCAAGATTTTCTATAAAGTCAGAAGCATAGGTTAAACATTCTAGAAACCTTTCTGGCTGTTTTCTATCTTTAATTTTATCGGGAAATTTTTCAATCTTTTCTAGAATACGTTTTTGCTGTATTATTTACCTGCTTTAATTTCTAATCCTAAAAACTCAAATTTTTGTTTAGCATAAACACATTTATCTTTTCCAAGGATTATACCATGCTCTGCACATTTTTTAGTTACTGCTTTAAGGTCATCTTTATGTTGTTCTAAATCTTTTTAGAATATTAGAATATCATCTATATAGACCAAACAACAATGATTAAGTTCTCTAAAAATATTATCCATTCTTCTCTGAAATATTTGTGGAGCACTTTTTAATCCAAAAGGCATTACTAGCCATTCATAATGCCCTTGAGGGGCAATAAATGCAGTTAATGGAATGCTTTCTTCTTCCATTTTAATTTTCCAGTAGCCACTCAAACAATCCATTTTAGAAAACCATGTGGCTCCTTGTATTCTATTAAATAACACAGTTTTATTAGGAATGTAATAGCCATCAAAAACAATATTATCGTTTAGTTGTTTATAATTAATGACCATTCTAGCTTTACCTCTTTTTTCTTCTGCATGATTTCTTACTATGAATGCTGGACTATTATGAGGACTTTTGCTATTCCTAATTAGCTTTTTATTAAGCAATTCTTTTATTTGTTCATCAAACTCCTGAATATCTTGGTAGGTGTAAACCATTTGTCTTACTCTAATAATCTTATTAGGATTTGTTAGAGTTATCTTAGCAAATGCTTTATCCTTTTCCCAATGTTCTAAAGGATTTGTTAAATATAATTTTTCACATAACTTTTCTTGCTGCTTATTTATCTGATTTATTAATGATGATTCACACTCATAAATTCTAAGTGCAACCTCTCGTTGTGTAGGAGTAACCATATCACCTGTAGACACCCATTTGTGTCTCCCCAAAACCAAACCCAGTGATGAGTACCTTTCACGTCGAATCATAATCGAATGAAGTGAAAGTGTGGAAAGTCTAGTGTTGCGGATAGTTTTAATTTATTTTCTCTTCTCTCTGTTTTTGAAAACTTATTTTAAGAAAACAGCCAATCCAGTTTGGTTGGTCCATGATATGGGTCTAATAGTAGTGTAGTAGGATGGGGTTTGAAAAGACCTTTCCAACGGTATATTATAAGCCCAATTCCGATGAACATTGAGGAAGTTATGGCCAAATTACTGAACTGGGCCCGGTTTGAGCCTTATATGCGGCCCAATGATCTAGAGGAGGGCCTAATATAGATTTATCATTCCTAATATAGATTTATCATTCCTAATGCAATTATGATATATTAGAAGGTTCTTTTCATTCCTAATTCAATTAGCATTGATAAATTGACTTTTGTTGATTTTTCAGAGTTTTAATTAAAATCTAAGAAAGTTTTATGAGGAAGATACGATTTTATCCTCCTGTACGGCAATTTTTAACTGATTTTAAGAAAACGCGTGGATTTCTAAGTCAGCGCTAAACGCCAGCTGTAGTGCCTGACGCTACGATTGGCGCCTTACGCTAGACTTGGCGCCTAGCGCCAATCCTAGCGTCTAGCGCCAATAGCCAGCGTTGGCGCTAATCCAATTTTTTATGCGCCAGAACTCAGTTTTGATATTTTATCTTTTTGGCTGATTTTCTTTATAAATAACGTCGTAAAAACTCCGTTTTCATTCATCTATAACCAATTCTAGTCTACAATCCACCAACTCTCATCAAGATTTTCTTGATTATTCTCTCTCTCTCTTTTCTACACTAGCTTCTCTCAAATACAAAATTCCGCATTCATTAGATCTAGATACGCCTAGCCATATTCGAAGTTGCCTTCGCCCTAGACGTGAAAGGTTTAATTTATGAGGGTTTGGTCCCAAATCTCTCTTTCAATTATTATTTGATTTAATTGTTTTAATTATTATTTTCCTTGAAGTTACTAACGCGGGTATTTTGTTATTAGAAAGAGGTACGAGGCATCAAAGTAAGTACTTTAATGGTTTAATTGATGTTATGATGTAGAAATCATGTTTAGATGTTATTATAATTCCTAGTATCATGTCTAGGGTAACTTTAATACTAAGTATGATTAAAAGTATGATGCCTTTTATGTTCTTCCTAATGTTTATGATTGTTAGTATCATGTTAGGGCTAAAGTTTTGATTTTTATATATTTAGTTACATGCTAGGGTTTGTTATTAATCTTGTTAGTATCATGCCTAGGATCTTGCTATTATTATTATTATGCTTTAACATGATTATTTTAATCATGGTTATTATTTTTATGATTATTATTATTTTAATTATTATTATGTTGCTTGATATTTACTGTTATTGCTTGATCACGCCTTTTATGCATGTTTAAAAGGAATTTGTACTTGTAATCATGCTTAATAAGATAATTAATAATCTTGTTTAAGGTTAATTTGATTATAATTCAAGTGATCGCCAATAATATACTTATTTGTGCATTAATATTCAACCAACATAGATTAAACAGGTTTAGGGTAATCCTAATGATTGCATGTTAGTAAGAAAGCGCACATGAAAACGATCAGAATAAAGTAGAGGCCTATTATTAAGGCAGGTTCAATCTCTTTTAGGTTGGATTTGTACCTTCATCCCCGAACCCTATTTGGTTTAAGACCTTATGGAGTTAACGATCTCTTGGATCGTTAAGGGGTGTAAACTTCACCTCGTGAACGGTTTACAAGTTCCTAAAACTTGTTGGCGACTCTTTTGCTCTATTTTCTTTCCCTTTGGACGCCACCGTACTTTAGTGTATGATCACAGTGGGGTTCAAGCTAGGGGATTAACGCTTGAAATATTCCCTACAGTTTTTGGCGACTCCACTAGGGAGGATTTCTATTTTAATTCTTGAATTTGTTTCGGGAATGATTTAGAATGAGTGGATGAGACTCGAAACGTTCTAAGTATTTCATGTGCGTAATTTTGATTAACATTATTGTCATATGCATAAAAAAGATCTCATTGGAAAGACCATCCGTAATGAGTTAAAAACATAGGATTTTTACACGTAGGAAATTTGAGAAATATCTTTCGCAACTAGGACCGAAATAACACTGAGCGAAACTGGAAAATTTTATCGAGCACAGAAAGCTGCTGAGGCATGTAGGAATTAGCGCCAGCAAACGGAAGCTGGCGGCAGACATTTAATAGTAGCGCCAGACGACAGCCATGTCGCCAGGTGCTACAGCTAAATTCTGGCGCCAACCTCTGTTTGCTGGCGCCAAATTCTTCTAATACCGAGCCAGAAATATGCGTTCTAATTTCGACCAGTTTTTCGCATTGTTTGCTCGATCCTACTTCCTGATTGAATTTTTCTCACTTTTCTGAAACCCATATGTGTTCTACATATGGACATAACCCTCTGGGAATTCATGCTCCATCTACCTGATTGAACGCTCTGAGCAACAAAGGGTACATCCGAGATTGTTGAATTCACCAAACCATGGAAGCGAGTTTTTCCAAAACTCGCGATGTCCCATCCACTCGCGCTAACCCTTCACGGTTAGGCTTCCGCGCGGTGCATCTGGACAATTAACCATGGACCCTTTATTGACTAAACCATATCCCGAACTTTATAGAACTAGAGCCATGGTTAGGTTGCAAACTCTTTGCATCATATTGTGCCTACTTGACTAATTGTGCATTATTTGTTGTGCATATATATGTTTTCTTAACCGTTTGTTTGACTTGTGTTGAGATTTAATAAATTAATGACTTAAAGAACTTTACCTAATTAATTAATTGATTAATTAATTTGAGTAAATAAAGCCTAATATTTTAATCAGAATTGACCTAGTACGACTTTAGGCATACCCTTGTTGATTAATAACACCGAAAACAGTCTCAGATTGAAGTTCCAGCATTGGTGCCAAAATATGAGCTGTAGCACTACTCTGTGGAGTGTGGCGCCTGGCGACAGCTCTGTCGTCTGGCGCTACACTACACAGTGCGACGCCAGTCCTGTCGTTTTGACGACGGTTCGGATTATTGATCGAGTCATCACCTAGTGTCTAATTAATCAGTTTGCTAATTTAGTCGGTTAAATTTCGCTGTCAATAACACCTTGTCGAGTCATTAATTGAGTCTAGTCACATAGTCTAGCCACATGGTCATGACACGAGTCTTAACATGTCACCCGCACTCACTAGTCTTAGCACACACTTCGAGTATATGTCACCATGACCATGTCTTAGGTTCATGCATGAGTCGGTTTTTTCCGTCATTTAAGTTGGGGGTACATTCTATTCCTAATTCTTCATATCCCTCCATCTACATCATTTTTCTTCACATTCTATTTCATATTTCTTCACTTCCTCCATCCATTGCATGTTGAATAAAGTTTGAGCCAAATAATTAACAATAGATACCCCCAAATTCCTTTTCCACCGTACTTGGTCGAGGAGAGAAGGGCGATTAATCAAGGAAAACCTCTTTATTCAAGTCTCACTTTTTTTAAACCAATTCGTCAAACGAGGAAGGCGAAAAAGATAATGGCAAGTCAAGAAGAGGTCAATGAACTTAGGAATCAATTGAATGACGTGACTGAGGTGTTAAAGGCTTTAACCCTCAAAATTGATGACCCTGTAAAGCAACAACAAATGAACCTTATGCAAGAAAGTTTAAGCAAGCTATCTAGTGACTATAAATTTCAGGGCATTATTTCACAAGGGGTCTCGCTGGACAAGGAACTTCTTCCGCATAAGTTCAATGCCACTGACATCCCTAAATTCAAGGCAACAGATAACCCTTACTTTCATCTAAGAGCTTTTGAAACTATAATGAGCATTAAGGGTATCTATAAGAAGGTTTTCCCCTCTCTGTTCCCACTATCTCTCGAGACCGTTTGTCAACAATGGTTCTTTTCCCTTGACAAAGAAAAAACCTCCACCTGGGAGTCCATATCAAACGCTTTCATAGATAGATATAAGTGCAACATCCAAGACGAAACAGACCATAGACAACTCGAGATGTTAAAACAAAAAGAAAACGAAGGGTTCACCTCTTTCTTCAATAAATGGAGGGAAACTTCCGCTAATATGGTCAAGGCTCCTACCGAAAAAGAATATGTGAGGATGTTTATCAAGAACCTCCAAGGGAAGTATTCAAGGCACTTAAAGTACCAACATAACTTGAATACTTTCAAGGCTGTCTATAATATAGGCATTGACATCGAAGATGACCTTCTAAAAGATAATAGTGCGAAAGGAAAGAAGAACGACCATCCTTCTTCTTCCTCTCCCATTAATGAGCTACGTGCTACGAACGCCTCTAAATCGCGAATCCAAAGGTCAAAAAGGGTGTTCACTCCACTTGGTATGAGTTATGAATTAGCTTTTGAGAAGTTACACCAAAAAGGACTAGTCATGCCCATAGGGCCCATCAAAGATCCAGTTCCAGAAGCCAGGCCACCCAAGTGGGACCCTAATAAGCACTGCAAATATCACCAAGGAAAGGGTCACGACACTAAGGAGTTTTGGAAACTCAAAGAAGTTATTCAAGATCTGATCGATAACAATGAAACTTTCGAAATTCTAGCCATCGAAGAAGATCAAGCATCCTTCGATCCATCACTTCTTATCACACCTGTAGGAGAGCCCATGATCGAGACAATTTATATAACCTCTCTCGATGAAGTGGCCATGATTGGGGAGGACGAAAGTCTTTTCTTAAATGATACCAGGGAAGACTGCTCCTAAGCCACGGGTTCGAAAACTGCAAGATGTCGTTGCCATGCTCTTGAACGTGGTAGAAGGATTAGCAAATCGGGTGATGGCCATCGAACAAAATTCTCGCTAAGGGTTTAATGAAGAACTCAATGCTCCTAAGCCACGGGCAAAACGGACCATTGAAGAATACACACCAATAGGAATAACTTAAAATGAAACTTTTGACTGTCTTCATGATCAAAGTCATATTCACTCCATTGGTCCCAGTCAAGATCTTCCATCTGAAAAACGTTTTCCCAATTGGGATCCAAATTCCTATTGTCGATACCATAGAGGTCGTGGTCACATCACTGAAGTATGTCTCGCCCTCAAGGATCGTGTTCAAGACTTCATTAATTCAAATCTTCTTCATGTTCCTCCGCGCGACAAGAAGGCCAAGATTAGTAACGATAACAACAGTGGCTGTAAAGGGAAGAAGAACGACTATCCTTCTCCTTCCGAAAACACCTACTCTAGCAATAGTGTTGGTACTTTTGACCTTAATGAGATCTTAGGATTTAGAAAGCAACAAAAAAGGGATTTTACCCCTATTGGAATTAGCTACGATGATGCTTTCGATCGACTCCATGCCAAGGGACTCATTATTCCTATTGGACCTCTTCAAGATCCCCCGCTTGAGAAGAGGGTGCCTAGTTGGAATCCAAATGTGCGCTGCAAGTACCATCAAGGTACGGGTCATACTACTGAGAGCTGTTGGAAGCTAAAGGAGGCTATCCAACATTTGGTTGATAATAACAAGCTTCCCATACCTCCAGTTAACAAGAAGAGCGAGTGATGATAAAGCAAACAACACAAGACAAGAGGCGAGCTTCAACGACGAGATTTCATGACATTTTTTTTCTTTTTCTCTATTTACCCATTCCCCAATAAGTCTAGCATAGGAACCTTTCTTTTCCCTTAGATTAATTTTGTAGATTCTTTTTTTCCTTTAATAAAATGAGCATTTATTTCTTACATATGATCATTTCATTATATTGCATTAAAAAAAAAAAAAATCCATGTCAAATTTAGCACAAGGTATACCAATGATTTGAGGCACCCTTTGTAGCCACATCATATTACCTTTCAAATATGCGATCCTTTCTTCATAAACCACTTTGAGCCTCGTCTAATGATAGACCTTTCTTTTTTCAACCCACATCTACTTAACCTTGGGATGGGATGGTGTGTAACTTATGCAATCTCAAAATCTTGAGTGATTTCAAAAGATCAAAATAAGCAAAAAATAATAATAAAAGTGTACAAAAGGGCAAGTGTTCCAATGTCTTTGATATGAAAATATCTTTGATAAGAACACGTCTCAGATTGCGTCTCTTATCGAGTGCTCGGTACCGTGCCTAAGAAACATGAATGCCAAGTGAGTGATAGGCCGCATGATCGGGATTTCCCACACTTATAAAAATAAAATAATTGCTAAAGCAAAAAACATAAAGCAAAAAAAAAAAAGAGTAGAAACTCAAGCAAAAAAATACAAAGATTCAAAAGCAAAGTTGCATACCTTGGGGGCTTATCGAGGGTCTTGAGCCTTTATCCCCTTCTTCTATAGCCTTTAGCCTAACCACGATACAACCCTTAAAAAGACCTTTTTGAGTTATACATACACTTGTGCGAGGTTCGGTTAGAGCTACGTTCGGCCTGATTCCTAACGGATACGTAGGCAACCTCACATTGAGGTGCGGCCGTAATAAAAATGCATTCATATTCACATTCACACAATTATACCATGACCATATCAAGGGATCTCCTATGCTCATCCCTATCCATGTAGAGCTAGACTTGGGGGCTTGATCCCTACATCATTAGCTTGCCTAGCCTAAGAGTCACCATCATTTGACTCTTCTAAAAATAATATCTTTCTACACACTTAGCCCTTGCGGCCTAACTTTTAGTGTCACTATTACACACTGCACACATACATGACCAAATATACTTCCCTTAGGAACCCCTTGTCATGAAATCTTAACATAACACTGAAGCATGCCTTGTCATGTCAAAATGCCCAACATCACTCATAATCATCATTGCATATCGAAGTATGAAGTGTTTAGCCTCCGTGCCTAAGATACCTTAATACTTTCATTATCGAGTCAACTAGGATAGTCTAAGATGTTACAATCCTTATACTGTGAGAAACAACATTTGACTAAGCTCATTCAACATGCACCTTCAAAAACTTCGGTTCTTTCTTTTTTTTTCGCGTCTTTCTTTTTCGGGAGAAAGTCGGTACCCTCCACAAAAATGACGGAAAATTTTTGCTATTTAGCATTTTCGAGTTGCACAATCATAATACAATGCACACACGGGTCATGAGTCACACGTGTCATTTCACTTCGAGTCGAGTCAACCTCGAGTCAGTCACAGCGAGTCAAGTTTATACCTTGAGTTGTGTCAAGTTAATGAGTCAAGCGACATTAAACCTTAGGTCAACCCTAAGATAATTAAAGAGATTGGCAAAGTGCTATAGTAAAAAATAAATACAGGTGCAGCAGAATAGGAAAGACCCTACTCCAGCGCCAGATGACAACATCTAGCGTCTGGCAGCAGGTTTTAGCGCTTGGCGCTAGATCTCAGCGTTTGGCGACAGAACCAATTCTTGGCGCCAGAGATATTTCAGCAGCGACAGAGCTCGAAGCCTCTCAGAAAGGTGATTTCGACCTCATACAACAATTTTGGGTTCCTTGGTGCGCCAGTTAGCCCCTATGAGCAATTTGACATGATTAAGTAGTTGGTTTGATTACAATCGCAATAAGTGATCGACCTGACGAAAGATCGTCTCACTTAGCTTAAAGCGCCTAAGCGTTGGCTTATCACGGACATAATTGTTCACAAGCAGCAAACCGTCGATGTACTGGAATAACGGAAGCAAAGTTCAAGCGAGCTTTAGAGATCGGCAAGCGTTGGTCTTCGAAAATTTTTCTTCGGAATATTATCGCAATAAACATTCAAGCATCGAAGCTCTTTTGCTCCAGAGACACGTGGGCATATCATCGAAGCTCTTTTGTTCAGAGACGCGTGGACATATCATCAAAGCTCTATTGTTCAGAGACGCGTGGACAATCCTTTCAAGCTCTATTGCTCAGAGACGCGTGGGCATACCATCAAAGCTCTTTTGTCCAGAGACGTGTGGGCATATCATCGAAGCTCTTTTGTTCAGAGACGAGTGGACATATCATCAAAGCTCTATTGTTCAGAGACGCGTGGACAATCCTTTCAAGCTCTATTGCTCAGAGACGCGTGGGCATACCATCAAAGCTCTTTTGTTTAGAGACGCGTGGGCATATCATCAAAGCTCTTTTGTTCAAAGAAGCGTGGAAATTTCTTTAAGCTCTATTGCTCAGAGACGCGTGGGCATCCTATCATCAAAAGCTCTATTTGTTCAGAGACGCGTGGACATTTCTTTCAAAAGCTCTTTTGCTCTAGAGACGCGTGGGCATATCATTCAAAGCTCTTTTGTTCAGAGACGTGTGGACATTTCTTTCAAGCTCTATTGTTCAGAGACGCGTGGACATATCCAAAAAAAAAGAAGCTCTTTGTTCAGAGACGAGTGAACATCGAAATAGCAAGATGGCTTTCCCTAGATTGTGGAGAGTTGTCATAAACAACTGAAGGTAATTTCAAGCGAAGTTGTCTTCGATCATGTTCCCTTAGACGTGGAAGATGGTCATAAAGCGGAAGGGGATTGTTTCAAGCGAAGCAATCTTCGATAGTATTCCCTTGGACGTGGAATATTATTAAAGCGGAAGAGGATCGTTTCAAGCGAAGCAGCCTTCAATATTGGAAGCAGTTATAAGCGTAGCGGTTTTCAAGCGGGATGGCATTCAGAGACGTGTGCTCGACGGTGCAAGATACGCGTTTCTTAACTCTTTTAGCTGTTTAACTAACGCTAGTTTGCAGGTCTCGGCATTAAAAGAATGATTTAGGATCGCAGAACGTTCTGAATCATTCTCCGTCCCTATCGATACTTTGACTTTTGTTTTCGAAACTTGCGTTTCTCCAAACTCAGTCAAAGTGGGGGCTTCTGTAGACACCCATTTGTGTCTCCCCAAAACCAAACCTAGTGATGAGTACCTTTCACGTCGAATCATTATCGAATGAAGTGAAAGTGTGGAAAGTCTAGTGTTGCGGATAGTTTTAATTTCTTTTCTCTTCTCTCTTTTTTGAGAACTTATTTTAAGAAAACAGCCAATCCAGTTTGGTTGGTCCATGATATGGTTCCAATAGCAGTGTAGTTGGATGGGGATTGAAAAGACCTTTCCAACGATATATTATAAGCCCAATTCCGATGAATATTGAGGAAGTTATGGCCAAATTACTGAACTGGGCCCGGTTTGAGCCTTATATGCGGCCCAATGATCTAGAGGAGGGCCTAATATAGATTTATCATTCCTAATGCAATTAGGAATGGTTTTAGTCTTCTAGATTCTTCTAGAAGGTTCTTTTCATTCCTAATTCAATTAGCATTGATAAATTGACTTTTGTTAACTTTTCAGAGTTTTAATTAAAATTAAAGAACGTTTTTTGAGAAAGATACGATTTTATCCTCCTGTACGACAATTTTTATCTGATTTTAAGAAAACGCGTGGATTTCTGAGTCAGCGCCAAACACCATCTACAGCGCCTGACGCTACGATTGGCGTCTGGCGCTAGACTTGGCGCCTAGCGTCAATCCTAGCGTCTAGCGCCAATAGCCAGCGTTGGCGCTAATCCAATTTTATGTGCGCCAGAACTCTGTTTTGATATTTTATCTTTTTGGCTGATTTTCTTTATAAATAACGTCGTAAAAACTCCGTTTTCATTCATCTATAACCAATTATAGTCTACAATCCACCAACTCTCATCAAGATTTTCTTGATTATTCTCTCTCTCTCTTTTCTACACTAGCTTCTCTCAAATACAAATTTCCGCATTCATTAGATCTAGATACACCTAGCCATATTCGAAGTTGCCTTCTCCCTAGACGTGAAAGGTTTAATTTTGAGGGTTTGGTCCCAAATCTCTCTTTCAATTATTATTTGATTTAATTGTTTTAATTATTATTTTCCTTGAAGTTACTAATGCGTGTATTTTTGTTATTAGAAAGAGGTACGAGGCATCAAAGTAAGTACTTTAATGGTTTAATTGATGTTATGATGTAGAAATCATGTTTAGATTGTTATTATAATTCCTAGTATCATGTCTAGGGTAACTTTAATACTAAGTATGATTAAAAGTATGATGTCTTTTATGTTCTTCCTAATATTTATGATTGTTAGTATCATGTTAGGGCTAAAGTTTTATTTTTATATGTTTAGTGACATGCTAGGGTTTGTTATTAATCTTGTTAGTATCATGCCTAGGATCTTGCTATTATTATTATTATGCTTTAACATGATTATTTTAATTATGGTTATTATTTTTATGATTATTATTATTTTAATTATGGTTATTATTTTTATGATTATTATTGTTTTAATTATTATTATGTTGCTTGATATTTATTGTTATTGCTTGATCACGCCTTTTATACATGTTTAAAGGGAATTTGTACTTGTAATCACGCTTAATAAGATAATTCATAATCTTGGAAGGTTAATTATTTGATTATAATTCAAGTGATCGCCAATAATAGATTTATTTGTGCATTAATATTCAACAAACATAGATTAAACAGGTTTAGGGTAATCCTAATGATTGCATGTTAGTCAGATAGCGCACATGAATACGATCAGAATAAAGTAGAGGTCTATTATTAGGGCAGGTTCAATCTCTTTTAGGTTGGATTTGTACCTTCATCCCCGAACCCTATTTGGTTCAAGACCTTATGGAGTTAACGATCTCTTGGATCGTTAAGGGGTGTAACCTTCACCTCGTGAATGGTTTACAAGTTCCTAAAACTTGTTGGCGACTCTTTTGCTCTATCTTCTTTCTCCTTGGACGCCACCGTACTTTAGTGTATGATCACAGTGGGGTTCAAGCTAGGGGATTAACGCTTGAAATATTCCCTACATCACCACGCTAGCTGCGCGTAAATTCCATAATCTGATGAGTATAAGCTTTTGTGATTTTCTGTATAGGAACAGAATGACCATTAATAGTAAAGATTATTTTATCAATTGTTTGAGTGCATGGCGAGTATAATCTTTGAAAATTATTTCCTATTATCATATCATGACTAGGTTAATCAGTTGCCCATAAAATAGGAATAACACATTGAACTCCTCCAATTTCTATTGGTAATTCTTCAATTATTTCAGTATGCATCATGACACTATTATTAGCAATTCTAACTTGCATAGGATTTTTAGCCTTTTTCCACAAGAATTCTGAAAATAAAGTCCTCTTTCCAAAACATGTAGAACAACCACTATCAATATATGCACATAATTTATATTTATTATAATCCTTAATGCATATATCAATTGGAATATAAATGCTATTAGGATTAGTACTAGATATTTCATTATAAGCTTCCATTTGCATATTAACTTCATCTTCATATACTGGTTAACTCACGGTTTTGGTTTTATATCCAATTACTTTTCTAATAGGATTATTTGGATCTTCATTTAACTCTAAATTAGAACATGACCCCATGTCAATGCTATGTCTTGCCGGTTGTTTTAAGGCTTTTTTACTTTCATATTTTTCATTTAGTTTCTTTAATAGAACTAATATTTCTTCTTCATCCTCTTCTGGCTTTTTATCACCTTGTTTTTTCACTCTTATTATTGTTGAATTTTGTCTACTTAGACTTGGTGTTCTAAGACTCAGATTTCTCTGTATTTTAGGTTTTATATTCATACCAATATGAAGTAATCCTGATTCATCAATTAACATCTTACTTGATCTATCGCTAACTGCAGGGTTCATAAAGAATTCTTCCCAAGTCTTTTCAATTTCAATCTCATTAGGATTTACTTTTATAGGTGTAATTTTCTTTTTAGGACCTTCTCCTTGCTCATATTTCTAAGCATCAACTATTTATTTCTTAAAAGATGATTCTATAATGTTTACCAACTTATAAACCACCTTCCATCTTAACTATATGGGTCGTGTTCCCACTACTAGAAAACATGCAAATAACGACGGAATTTTTCCATCAGAAACACCCTAAATTCCGTCGAAAATGGGGTTTCCGACAGAATTTCCGTCGTAACGGGTCGTCGGAATACATGTTGTAGGAAAACCAGCTTTTTCGACGGAATTTCCGTCGGAAACACTATTTTGACGGAAATTCCGACGGAATTCAATCTCTCGGCAGGGATTTTCAGGCCAGAGAAAATCCGTCGGAAAATTACGACGGAATGTAATCCGCCGAAAATTTTCGACGAAAATTCCGTCGGAAAATTCTTTAAAAAACAAAAAAAAAGCCTCCCACCACCCCACACCACCAGTCCTCCCCATCCAGACCCAACCACAACCACACACCACCACCTCACACCACCAGTCCCCCCCATCCAGACCCAACCACAACCTCACACCACCACCCCACACCACCATTCCCCCCCATCTAGACCCAACCACAACCACACACCACCACACACCACAACCGACCCTATCCCACCACCATACAGCACCAGAACAAAAAATTAGCCCAAAAATCCGTAAATTAACCCCAAAAAACCGTAAATTAACCCAAAAAATCAAAAAATTACACCACAAAAGCAAGAAATAACACACAAAAATTCAAAACCAGTAGATCTACATATTTAATCAAAATTTCATAAAATAAAACTATGATTAATCAACAAAAATTAAATCAAATATATAAATATACAATTATCTATTTAAATTTACAATTTATCATTACAATTACATATAAAATAAACTAGATCTACGAATCTATCCTAAATTAAAACAAGATCTACCACAAAAAGACGGTGGTTGTTGGGTTTGGTGTTGATGCGCGGTTGTTGGTGTTGCACCGCTGTTGCGGTTGATGTTGGTGGTGGTTGAAGGAGCTTCATGTTGCGGTTGGTGTTGTATCGTTGTTGTTGCCGGTGTTTGATGTAGGTGAAGAGAAAAGAAACGAAGGAGAGAGAAAGGGCGGTGAAGAGAAGAAGTAAGGAAAGAGAAGGAGAAGAGAAGAGGGGAGAACGAAGGAGAAGAGGGAAGGAGAAGAAGGAGAACGAAGGAGGAAGGAGGAATGAGAAAGGGAGAACGAATGAGGGGAGAGAGCAGAAACATAAGAGAGAGAAAGAGAGGCAGAAATAAGAAAGGGGGAAGGGGCTGCTTTAGGGTTTAGGAAATTTATTTTAATTACTTTCCGACTGAAAATTTCGTCAGAAATTGTAAATTTCGACGGAATTTTCCGACGGATATAAATTCCGTCGGAAATTTCCGACGGATTTTTGACAGAAATATTGAATTCGTCGGAAATTTTCGACGGAATTTATATCCGTCGGAAATCCGTCGGAAATTTCACTTTTTCCGACGGAATTTCGGGTCCGTCTGAAATAGTCCGTCATAATTTGCTTGTTTTCTAGTAGTGTCCTTTATGCATTTTCACTCCTTCTGTTAATAGCTTGATAGATAAAAACTTTGATGCAAAGGAATCCTCTAAGCTCACATAATATCTAGGTTCACATATATAGCTTATCGTTCCTTGACTTAAGTTACATGTGATACCACTAATTATTTGATCATAAAATTCTGTATGTCTAATAATATCACAAATAAAACTCAAGCATTTAACATCCTTGCCAAAATCTTGCAAAGGAGTTATGTATACTTGTACTGCACCAATACAAATATAGCTATAATTTCCTTTTTCTTTATGTTTTTTTTAATACTTTTCCAGTTTATGATATTAATTTCGGCTGCTTTTTGTTCAAAATCTTCGATTACTATGCTTCCTTCCATTTCTTCACATACATATTTAGTTCTAGTTTTAAAGAAAGAAGTTTTAAATATTTTATCCTTAGTAATCTAGGGAAAATTCCAACTTTCTTTGTTTACTTGATCTAGGTCATTATCTTCAAATGAATACTCAGCTCTTTTTAGTTGACCTATCGTCATTTTGCTTTTATCTTCCTCATTGTCATCTGACTCTGAATTTTCTAATTCTTCTCCTTCCATCATATTATTTATTTCTTCATAATTTTCATCTTCAAACTCATCACTAACTTCAGGTTCTTCATTATATTCATTTTCCTCTTCTATGATTTCTACTATTCCTTTATTATTACTTAAAGCCAATTGTAAAGCCTCGTCTTCTGGTATTTCTATGTAATCCCAACTTCCTAAGGCTTCCATTAGTTTATGATTAGCTTTCTTACATTCATTAGCATAATGTCCTAATTCTCCACAAGACCAACACTTACATGTCTTCTTTTTCTCAGGACAATATGTTGCCTTTCTGAAAAACCTACTTGGTTTTCTATATTTATGTTTATAATACTTCTTCTTATAGGTTTCTCCTCTTGATCGGTCAAATTTATTTTTCTTATGGTTCTTTCTTTTATTATAGTTTTTTCTTTCACATCCATAGTTATTTGGGAAATCCCAACAAGTGAGAAATTGTCTCTTCATTTGTTGAGTTCCTGCAACCTCTCTACACTTCTTTTCAATCTACTTTCTAAGGAAAGCAATTATGTTTCCAAGGGCATCCCTAGCTGTAGACACCCATTTGTGTCTCCCCAAAACCAAACCCAGTGATGACTACCTTTCATGTCGAACCATAATCAATGAAGTGAAAGTGTGGAAAGTTTTGTATTGCGGATAGTTTTAATTTCTTTTCTCTTCTCTCTGTTTTTGAAAACTTATTTTTAAGAAAACAACCAATCTAGTTTGGTTGATCCATGATATGGGTCCAATAGTAGTGTATTTGGATAGGGCTTGACAAGAGCTTTCCAACGATATATTATAAGCCCAATTCCGATGAATATTGAGGAAGTTATGGCCAATTTACTAAACTGGGCCCGTTTTGAGCCTTATATGCGGCCCAATGATCTAGGGGAGGGCCTAACATGGATTTATCATTCCTAATATAATTAGGAATGGTTTTAGTCTTCTAGATTCTTCTAGAAGGTTTTTTTCATTCCTAATTCAATTAGCATTGATAAATTCGACTTTTGTTGACTTTTCAGAGTTTTAATTAAAATCAAAGAGCATTTTTGAGGGAAATACGATTTTATCCTCCTGTACGACATTTTTTATCTGATTTTAAGAAAACGCGTGATTTTTTGAAATCAGCGCCAAACGCCAGCTGAAGCGCCTGGCGCCAACAGCCAGCGTTGGCGCTGGTTCAGTTTTTGTTGCGTCAGACTCTGTTATGATATTTTATCTTTTTGGCTGATTTTCTCTATAAATAACGTATTAAAAACTCATTTTTCAAGAACCGGTTTTCACCAATATTCACCTACAACCAGTTTTAATCTAAAAACCAGTTTTCACCGATATTCACCTACAACCAGTTTTCATTAAATTCTCTCTCATTCTCTTCTATAATCATTCACCAACTCTCATCAAGATTTTTTTGATTACTCTCTCTGTCTTTTCTAAACCAGCCTTTTCTCAAATACAAAATTCTACATTCGCAAGATCTAGAAACACCTAGCCATATTCGAAGTTGTCTTCGCCATAGACGTGAAAGGTTTAATTTCTGAGGGTTTGGTACCAAATCTCTCTTTCAATTATTTAATTTAATTGTTTTGTTTATTATTTTCTTTGAAGTTACTAACGTGTGTATTTTGTTATTAGAAAGAGGTACGAGGCATCAAAGTAAGTGCTTAATTGGTTTTTATTGATGTTATGATGAAGAAATTGTGTTTAGATTGTTATTTTGATTCCTAGTATCATGTCCGGGGTAAATTTAATATCAAGTATGATTAAAAGTATGATGCTTCTTATGTTCTTCCTAATATTTATGATTATTAGTATCATGTTAGGATCAAAGATTTGATTTTTATTGCTTAGTGACATGCTAGGGTTTGTTATTAATCTTGTTAGTATCATGCCTAGGATCTTGCTATGCTTTAACATGATTATTATTATTATTAATATGATTGTTATTATAATGATTATTAATATGATTATTCTTTATGATTTATGATTATAATTGTTATAATTATTGTTATGATGATTATTTTTAATTATGATTGTTATAATTATTTTGATGATGATTTATTATGTTGCTTGATATTTATTTTTATTGCTTGATCACACCTTTTATGCATGTTTAAAGGGAATTGGCACTTGTAATCACGCTTAATAAGATATTTAATAATCTTATTTAGGGTTAATTTGATTATAATTCAAGTGATCGCCAATAATAGCTTATTTGTGCATTAATATTCAACCAAAATAGATAAACAGGTTTAGGGTTAATCCTATTGATTGCATGTTAGTCGGAAGCGCACATGAATACGATCAGAATAAAGTAGAGGCCTATTATTAGGGCAGGTTCAATCTCTTTTAAGTTGGATTTGTACCTTCATCCCCGAACCCTTATTTGGTTCTAGACCTTATGGAGTTGACGATCTCTTGGATCGTTAAGGGGTGTAACCTTCACTCTGTAAACGGTTTACAAGTTCCTAAAACTTGTAGGCGACTCTTTTGCTCTATCTTCTTCCCTTTTGGATGCCACCGTACTTTAGTGTATGATCACAGTGGGGTTAAAACTAGGGGTTAACGCTTGAAAAAATTCCCTACAGTTTTTTGGCGACTCCGCTGGGGAGGATTTCTATTTTTATTCCTGAATTTGTTTCGGCAATGATTTAGAATGAGTGGATGAGACTCAAAACGTTTTAAGTATTTCATGTGCGTAATTTTGATTAACATTATTGTCATATGCATAAAAAAGATCTCATTGGAAAGACCATCCGTAATGAGTTAAAAACATAGGATTTTACACGAAGGAAATTTGAGAAATATCTTTCACAACTAGGACCGAAATAACACCGCGCGAAACTGGAAAATTTTATCGAGCACAGAAAGCTGTTGAGGCATGTAGGAATTAGCGCCAGGGGCCAGAGCATTGGCGCTAGAATTTTAACTGTAGCGCCAGACGCCAGCATTGGCGCCAGACGCTACAGCTAAAACCTGGCGCCAGTCTCTGTTTGCTGGCGCCAAATTCCTCCAATACCGAGCCAGAAATATGCATTCTAATTTCGACCAGTTTTTCGTATTGTTTGCTCGATCCTACTTCCTGATTGAATTTTTTCTCACTTTTCTGAAACCCATATGTGTTCTACTTATGGACATAACCCTCTGGGAATTCATGCTCCATCTACCTGATTGAACGCTCTGAGCAACAAAGGGTACATCCGAGATTGTTGAATTCACCAAACCATGGAAGCGAGTTTTTTCTAAAACTCGCGGTGTCCCATCCACTCGCGCCAACCCTTCACGGTTAGGCTTCCGCGCGGTGCATCCGGACAATTAACCATGGACCCTCTATTGACTAAACCATATCCCGAACTTTAGAGAACTAGAGCCATGGTTAGGTTGCAAACTCATTGCATCATATTGTGCCTACTTAACTAGTTGTGCATTATTTGTTGTGCATATATTCTATGTTTTCTTAACCGTTTGTTTGACTTGTGTTGAGATTAAATAGATTAATTACTTAAAGAACTTCGCCTTATTAATTAATTAATTTGAGTCAATAAAGTTTAACATTTTAATCAGAATTGACCTAGTACGACTTTAGGCATACCCCTATTGATTAATAACACCGAAAACAGTTTCAGATTGAAGCTCCAGCATTGGCGCCCAAGTCTGGACTGTAGCGCCACTCTGTGGAGTGTGGCGCCAGGCGACAGCTCTGTTGTCTGGCGCTACGCTACACAGTGCGACGCCAGTCCTGTCGTTTTGCCGACAGTTTGGATTATTGGTCGAGTCGTCACCTAGTGTCTAATTAACTAGTTTGCTAATTAATTCGGTTAATTTTCGTTGTCAATAGTACTTTGTCAAGTCATTAATTGAGTCTAGTCACATAGTCTAGCCACATGGTCATGACACGAGTCTTAACGTATCACCTACACTCACTAGTCTTAGCACACACTTTGAGTATATGTCACCATGACCATGTCTTAGGTTCATGCATGAGTCGATTTTTTCCGTCATTTGAGTTGGGGGTACATTCTATTCCTAATTCTCCATATCCCTCCGTCTACATCATTATTCTTCACATTCTATTCCAATCTTTCTTCACTTAGCTTCCTCCATCCATTGCATGTTGAGTAAAGTTTGAGTCAAACAATTAATAATGAACATCCCCAAATTCCTTTTCCACCGTACTTGGTCGAGGAGAGAAGGGCGATTAATCAAGGACAACACCTTTGTTCAAGTCTCACTTTTTGATAAACCGATTCGTCAAAAGAGGAAGGCTAAGAAGATAATGGCAAGTCAAGAAGAAGTTAATGAACTTAGGAATCAATTGAACGACGTGACTGAGGTGTTAAAGGCTTTAACCCTCAAAATTGATGACCCTGTGAAGCAACAACAAATGAATCTTATGCAAGAAAGCTTGAGAAAGCTATCTAGTGACTATAAATTTAAGGACATGAGTTCACAAGGGGTCTCGCTGGACAAAGAACTTCTTCCGCATAAGTTCAACGCCACTGACATCCCTAAATTCAAGGCAACAGATAACCCTTACTTCCATCTAAGAGCTTTCGAAACTATAATGAACATTAAGGGTATCGATAAGAAGGTTTTCCCCTCTCTTTTCTCACTATATCTTGAAACCGTTTGCCAACAATGGTTCTTCTCCCTTGACAAAGAGAAAAACTCTACCTGGGAATCAATAATAAACGCTTTTGTTGATAGGTACAAGTGCAATATTCAAGTTGAAACCGACTATAGACAATTGGAGATGCTAAGAAAAAAAGAGAATGAAGGCTTTACTTCTTTCTTTAATAAATGGAGGGAAACTTCTGCTAAGATGATTGAGGTGCCCACTGAAAAAGAATCTCTGAGGATGTTTATCAAAAATCTCCAAGAGAAGTGTTCAAAGCATTTAAAATATCAACACAATCTGAATACTTTCAAGGCCGCTTATGACATCGGAATTGAAATCGAAGATGACCTCGCAAAACAAAAAGCTACTAACAATAGTAACCACGGTGGCTGAAAAGGAAAGAAGAACGACAACCCTTCTTCTTCCGAAAACGCCCACTCTAGTAACAATATTAGTACCTTTGATCTTAGTGAAGTTTTAGCCATGGATAACCAAGGATCTAAGAAGCAACTAAGGAAAGACTTCACCCCCATTGGGATGAGCTACGATACTGCCTTCGATCGACTCCATGCCAAGGGACTCATTACTCCCATTGGACCTATTCAAGATCCCGCACCTGAAAAGAGATTACCTAGTTGGAATCCAGATGCACAATGCAAATATCATCAAGGTAGGCGTCATACTACTGAGAGCTGTTGGAAGCTAAAGGAGGCTATCCAAAATTTGATTGATAATAACAACCTTTCCATGCCCCCATATAACAAGAATAGCGAGTGATGATAAAGGAAACAACACAAGATAAGAGGCGAGCTTCAACGACAAGATTTCATGACCTCTTTTTTCTATTTCTTTTTTATTTACCCTTTCCCCAATAAGTCTAGCATAGGCACCTTTTTATTCTCCTTAGATTTATTTTGTAGGATCATTATATATTTTCTGTTAATAAAATGAGCATTTATTTCCTTATATATGATCATTTCATTATATTGCAAAAAAAAAAAAAAAAAAAAAAAAACAAAAATCATTGTCGAATTAAGCACAAGGTATACCAATGTTTTAAGGCACCCCTTGTAGCCACATCATATCTCCTTTCACCTTTCAAATTTCCAATTCTTTCTTCATAAACCACTTTGAGCCTCATCTAACGATAGACCTTTCTTTTTTCAATCTACATCTACCTAACCTTGGGATGGGATGGTGTGTAACTCATGCAATTCTAAAAAAGGCTTGAGTGAATTCAAAAGATTAAAATAGCAAAAATAAGTAAATTAAATAAATAAAAGTGTACAAAAGGGCAAGTGTTCCAATGTCTTTGACATGAAAATTTCTTTGATAAGAACACGTCTCAGATTGCGTCCCTTATCGAGTGCTCGGTACCGTGCCTGAGAAACATGAATGCCAAGTGAGTGATAGACCGCATGATCGGGATTGTCCACACTTATAAAAATGAAATAAATGCTAAAGCAAAAAAGAGAGCTAAAAAAGAGAAGCAAACCTCAAGCATAAAAATACAAATATTCAAAAGCAAAGTTGCACACCTTGGGGGCTTATCGAGGGTCTTGAGCCTTTATCCCCTTCTTCTATAAACCTTTAGCCTAACCACGTTACAAACCCTTAAAAAGACCTTTTTGAGGTATACACACACTTGTGCGAGGTTTGGCTAGAGCTACGTTCGGCCTAATTCCTAACGGATACGTAGGCAATCTCACGTCGAGGTGCGGCCGTAATAAAAATGCATTCATATTCACATTCACACACTTACACCATGATCATATCTAGGAATTTCCAATGCTCATCCCTTTTCACTTAGAGCTAGACTTGGGGGCTTGATCCCTACATTATTAGCTTACCTAGCCTAAGAGTCACCACCATTTGACTCTTTTAAAAAAATAATATCTTCCCATACACTTAGCCATTGCGGCCTAACTTTAGTGTCACTTTCACACACTACATAGATACATGACCAAATATACTTCTCTTAGGAACCCTTTGTCATGAAATCTTAACATAACGCTGAAGCATGCCTTGTCACATCACTCATCACTCATAATTGTCAGCACACGAAGTATGAAGTGCTTAGCCTCCGTGCCTAAGTTACCCAAATGCTTTCATCATTGAGTCAACAGTTGAGATAGCCTAGGATGGGTTAATCCTTGCACCTTGAGAGATAGTACCAAACAACATTTGACTAAGCTCATTCAACATGCACCTTCAAAACTTTCAATTCTTTTTCGCGTCTTTCTTTTTCGGGAGAAAGTCGGTACCCTCCACCAAAATGACGGAATTTTTTTGCTTTTTTGCATTTTTGAGTCACATTGAGTCAACACTATGCACACACGGGTCATGAGTCACATGTGTCAAACACTTCGAGTCGAGTCAACCTCGAGTCAATCACAGCGAGTCAAGTTTATACTTTGAGTCGTGTCAAGTCGATGAGTCAAGCGACATTAAACCTTAGGTCAGCCCTAAGATAATTAAAGAGATTAGCAAAGTTCTATAGTAAAAAATAAATACAGGTGCAGCAGAATAGGGAAGACCCTACTCCAGCGCCGGACGAAAACATCTAGCATCTGGAAATAGATTTCAGCGCTTGGCGCTAGATCACAGCGTTTGGTGACAGAGTCAATTCCTAGCGCCAGAGATATTTCAGCAACGACTGAGCTCGAAGCCTCTCAAAACAGCAATTTTGGGTTCCTTGGTATGCCAGTTAGCCCCTATGAGCAATTTGACATGATTAAGTAGTCGGTTTGATTACAATCGAAATAAGTGATCGACCTAATGAAAGATCGTCTCACTTAGCTTAAAGCGCCTAAGAATTGGCTCATCACGGAGACACCGACATATTGGTTTTAGCGGAAGCAAAGTTCAAGCGAGCTTTAGAGATTGGCAAGCGTTGGTCTTCAGAAATTTTTCTTCGGAATATTATCGCAACAACTGAGGATGACTTCAAGTAAAGTTATTTTCGACAGCGTTCGCTAAGATTCTGGAAGTTGTCCCCAAATATTTGAGAAGATAGCACGAGATAGGCGGTCTTCGACGACATTTGCTAAGATTGTGGAGGTTGTCACTAAGATTTGAGAAAAGATTTGAGAAGATAGCACGAGATGGGCGACTTTCGACAGCGTTCGCTAAGATTGTGGAAGTTGTCACCAAAGATTTGAGAAGATAGCACGAGATGGGCGGTCTTCGACGGCATTCGCTAAGATTGTGGAGGTTGTCACCCAAGATTTGAGAAGATAGCACGAGATGGGCGGTCTTCGACGGCGTTCGCTAAGATTGTTGAGGTTGTCACCAAGATATGAGAAGAGCGGTTCATGATGAGGCGGTCTTCGACGACTTTTGCTATGATTGGAAAGGTTGTCACTATGATTCAAGAAAAGGCTCGAGATGTAGCAACATTGATTGACGGCGTTCCCTAGATTGCGAAAGATCGTCAAAACAAGCAGCAAGATGGCGTTCCATAGATTGTGGAAAGTTATCAAAAAGCAACTGAATGTGATTTCAAGCGAAGCAATCTTCGATAGTATTCCCTTGGACGTGGAATATTATCAATGCGGATGGGGATTGTTTCAAGAGAAACAATCTTCGATAGTGTTCCCTTGGACGTGGAATATTATAATAGCGGGAGAGGATCGTTTCAAGAGAAGTAGTCTACTATATCGGAAGCAGTTACAAGAATAGCGGTTTTCAAGCGGGATGGCATTCTCTTGGCAGGAGGTCATCAAAATAACAGTAAAGCAGCAGCAAATTGGTTACTTTCAGAGACGTGTGCTCGACGGTGCAAGATACGCGTTTCTTAACTCTTTTTTCTGTTTGACTAACGCTAGTTTGCAGGTATCGACGTTACAAGAGTGATTTAGGATCGCAGAACGTTCTGAATCATTCTCCGTCCCTATCGATACTTTGACTTTTGTTTTCGAAACTTGCGTTTCTCCAAACTCAGTCAAAGTGGGGGCTTCTGTAGACACCCATTTGTGTCTCCCCAAAACCAAACCCAGTGATGAGTACCTTTCACGTCGAACCATAATCGAATGAAGTGAAAGTGTGGAAAGTTTAGTATTGCGGATAGTTTTAATTTCTTTTCTCTTCTCTCTGATTTTGAAAACTTATTTTTAAGAAAACAGCCAATATAGTTTGGTTGATCCATGACATGGGTCCAATAGTAGTGTATTTAAATAGTTCTTGACAAGAGCTTTCCAACGATATATTATAAGCCCAATTCCGATGAATATTGAGGAAGTTATGGCCAATTTACTAAACTGGGCCCGTTTTGAGCCTTATATGCGGCTCAATGATCTAGGGGAGGGCCTAAAATGGATTTATCATTCTTAATATAATTAGGAATGGTTTTAGTCTTCTAGATTCTTATAGAAGGTTCTTTTCATTCCTAATTCAATTCATTGATAAATTGACTTTTGTTGACTTTTCAGAGTTTTAATTAAAATCAAAGAGCATTTTTGAGGGAAATACGATTTTATCCTCCTGTACGACATTTTTTATCTGATTTTAAGAAAACGCGTGATTTTCTGAAATCAGCGCCAAACGCCAGCTGTAACGCCTGGCGCTATGCTTGGCGCTTGGCGCCTAGCGCCAGCATTGGCGCCAGGCACCAACAGGGTTCAGTTTCTGTTGCGCCTGACTCTGTTTTGATATTTTTATCTTTTTGGCTGATTTTCTCTATAAATAACGTATTAAAAACTCCGTTTTCAAGAACCGGTTTTCAGCAATATTCACCTAGAACTAGTTTTAATCTAAAAAACCAGTTTTCACCGATATTCACCTACAACCAGTTTTCATTCAATTCTCTCTCATTCTCTTCTATAATCATTCACCTACTCTCATCAAGATTTTCTTGATTACTCTCTCTCTCTTTTCTAAACTAGCCTTTTCTCAAATACAAAATTCTGTATTCGCCAGATCTAGAAACACCTAGCCATATTCGAAGTTGCCTTCACCTTAGACGTGAAAGATTTAATTTCTGAGGGTTTGGTCCCAAATCTCTCTTTCAATTATTTAATTTAATTGTTTTGTTTATTATTTTCCTTGAAGTTATTAACGTGTTTATTTTGTTATTAGAAAGAGGTACGAGGCATCAAAGTAAGTGCTTAATTGGTTTTTATTGATGTTTTGATGTAGAAATCGTGTTTAGATTGTTATTTTGATTCCTAGTATCATGTCTAAGGTAAATTTAATATCAAATATGATTAAAAGTATGATGCTTCTTATGTTTTTCCTAATATTTTTTATTATTAGTATCATGTTAGGATCAAAGATTTGATTTTTCACTAGTAGAAAAAACGCATTAGGCAGCGGTTCAAACCCGGTCTAAGGCACCGGTTTGAACCGCTGCCTATTTGAGGGGTGCCAAAAACCCCCTATTTGGCACCGGTTCAAAACCGGTGCCATAAACCGGTTTTGGCACCAGTTAACCGGTGCCTTAAATAATTTCGCGGAATATTTTTTGTTAGTGGTAGTTGTTTTAGGCACCGGTTAACCGGTGCCTTTCTGGTATTTTTTTTTTTTTTTAAAACTTTTTTCTTGCAATAATAATAAAAATAATATACAAACAAACATGAAATACGAACCAAACAAAAATAAATGGTGAAATAAGGATTCTTGAAATTGTTATATTCAACATCAAAACAATGGTAATTCAACAAGTAAATTGTTATTGTACCATACAAAACAAAAAAAAAAATTACAATGAATTATAATTAACTCAGAAATTGAAGTTGTAAAACAATAAAAAAAAAAAAAATTTACAACATCAAAATAATATTCCAAAATCGAAATCTTGAATCCTTGTTGCTTGAATTAACACCTGCATAAATTAAAACCCAGAAATTATTAAAACTAAAAAAAAAAAAAAAAAAAAAAAAAACGAGAAGCAAACCCAGAAAACTAATGCATGAACGAGAAAATCAATTAACCCAAAATCAAACCCAGCAATCGATTAAACCCAGCAAAATTAGGTTACCCCAGAATTTTGCTGGGTTTTCTGAATTAATCGATTAATCCCAGAATTCAGAAAATCGATTAACCCCAGAAATTCAATTAACCCCAGAATTCAGAAAATCGATTAAACCCAGAAAATCAATTAAACCAAGAAGCAAACCCAGCAATCGATTAAACCCAGCAAACCCAGAAAATCACTTAACCCCAAAACTTTCGAAAATCAATTACACCCAGAAATTTCGAAAAATCAATTAAGTGCAAAAAATGACAAAATCAATTAACCCAAATAATTCCAAGATCAATTAATTCCAAGATCAAATAATTCCAAGATCAATTACCTCACTCTAAGATAGCATGCATGTCACAAGAGCGAGGCGAGCAAGAAGCACCTACTGCGAGAGGGACGAAGCCGGGCTTAGATGTAGTTTTCAGGTCAGAAGAAGAGGACAGAGAGGGGAGAGAGACAGAGAACAGAGGTCGGAAAGCTGAGAGGAGAAAGAGAGGAGAGAGGAGGAGAGGCGCTCAGTTGGAGGAGAAGGAGGAGAGGCGCTCAGTTGGAGCCTTGGAGGAGAAAGAGAGGAGAGAGAAGCTAAGAGGAGAGATAAGGATGTTAGGGTTTATAAATAAACAATCCGGGTTTTTTTTTTTTTGTAGCACCGGTTCAGTGGCACCGGTTCAAACCGGTGGCCTTGTTATTTTTGGCACCGGTTTGATCTGAACCGGTGCCATTGTTCTTGGTCTAAATCCCCGCCCAATTTTAGGCCGGTTTTTAGCACCGGTTTGGTCTGAACCGGTGCCAATTGGGGGCTGCCTATTTGTATTTTTCTACTAGTGTTTATTGCTTAGTGACATGCTAGGGTTTGTTATTAATCTTGTTAGTATCATGCCTAGGATCTTGCTATGCTTTAACATGATTATTATTATTATTAATATGATTGTTATTATAATGATTATTAATATGATTATTCTTTATGATTTATGATTATAATTGTTATAATTATTGTTATGATGATTATTTTTAATTATGATTGTTATAATTATTTTGATGATGATTTATTATGTTGCTTGATATTTATTTTTATTGCTTGATCACACCTTTTATGCATGTTTAAAGGGAATTGACACTTGTAATCACGCTTAATAAGATATTTAATAATCTTATTTAGGGTTAATTTGATAATAATTCAAGTGATCGCCAATAATAGCTTATTTGTGCATTAATATTCAACCAAAATAGATAAACAGGTTTAGGGTTAATCCTATTGATTGCATGTTAGTCGGAAGCGCACATGAATACGATCAGAATAAAGTAGAGGCCTATTATTAGGGCAGGTTCAATCTCTTTTAGGTTGGATTTGTACCTTCATCCCCGCACCCTATTTGGTTCAAGACCTTATGGAGTTGACAATCTCTTGGATCGTTAAGGGGTGTAACCTTCACTCTGTGAACGGTTTACAAGTTCCTAAAACTTGTTGGCAACTCTTTTGCTCTATCTTCTTCCCTTTTGGACGCCACCGTACTTTAGTGTATGATCATAGTGGGGTTCAAGATAGGGGTTAACGCTTGAAATTATTCTCTACACTAGCTAAAAATCTCTCTCTCCATTCTTGATATTTTTCACTAATCTCTTCATTAAGAGGACTGGGTAATTTGTCGTAGAACATTCCAAGATTTGTTTCATTTTCACCAATTTTATAATAATATGTTTCAAATTCCATAATGTAATCATCAACATAATTCATATTACAGATGGACAAATTTCTTAAATTTCTTTGATATTCCATTCCTTTCTCATTAAAATCAGCTCTAGGACTAATGAACTCTAACTCAATATATTGACATAACTGCGTAAACTTTCTAGTAGGTGATTCACTAGCTCTTAATGCAGTTTTTACTTCTTCCTCTATTCCATCGTACCAGTCTTAACACAGCCATAAAGCCTATGTTCAATGTAGTTTAAGAAATTTTCTGAAGTCCAATCAGTGTTTAAATTAAGTATACTACTCGTACTCTTTTTTCACTGATCTTAAACATCTTGTCTGTCTCTTACACCGTCTAGCTTAAGTTTATAACTAGTTTGACTTATAGGTTCAAGAGTCACTTCTTCTTGTTTAGGTA
Source organism: Chenopodium album (assembly GCF_948465745.1). Lineage (NCBI taxonomy): Eukaryota > Viridiplantae > Streptophyta > Magnoliopsida > Caryophyllales > Amaranthaceae > Chenopodium > Chenopodium album. Next base: position 67,259,839 of record NC_137835.1, read on the forward strand.
TATGATTAGGCATAACCTTGACACTAAACCGGGTAGTCTTCCCTGGTATGTATCTTGGTCGGGTGTAACTTCCTTCTCCTTGGTACCTAGGTCTTTGGATAACATTGTTTACATTAATATTTTCATTAATAATTTCCTCACCAACATCATTATTGTCCATAACACTTTTACCTAGTTTGTTTTCGATCTTTTGTTGAACAACTTCTATGGGTAGAAAGTCAAGATAATTTAACTTCATTAATTCCATTTGTTGATATAAATCTTCCTCTAAAGTAACATAATTATTTTCCTCTATTTCATTATCAGAAGCAATCCCTTTTTTAGAAATTAAGTTCATGAATTCTTTAAGCTTATTAAGGTCTTCTTCTTTGTCGAATAGGACTTGTAATTTATTTAGTATTTTCTCCTGAAGATGAGGTCTCATGTTTAGTTTCTTTATTCTTTTCTTGGTTACTAGTAGGTCTTTTAGGGAGTGTTACAGTAAACTTTTTATTTTTATCTAGATTTTGAAAAGGACATTTATATTTATATAAGACAATTTTTTCTTTATTAGGTGATACTTCTTTTCCAAATTGATGCCTAACTTCGTTTGTTTAAGCAAGTTGAACTTGTTTAACTTGTTCGTTTAGATCGCTTACTTTTTTATTAATATCGGTTGTGGTTATTGATATCTTATTTTCGATATTAATACAACGAGCATGTATGTTATCAACTTCTGATCTTAATTCGCCAATTTGATCTACTATATAATTAAGGACTGGGCCAAAATTACTAGTATTTTCAGGAATATGATAATAATGCTTAAAATCAGGTTTCTTACACTCAGTAGAGGGCCTAGTATTCTCCAGTTTTACTTAATTATTAACACCTTAATTTAGATTTTAACTGTATGGCTCTGATACCAAATCGACGCAGCACTTAAGACTAATTGATGAATAAAGTAACTAGTAAGCTTATTTTAGAGACAAGTAGTTTTTATAAGATGTTCCATTGGGTACTTATTTTATATCACTGGACAATAATGTTGTACTATTGATTCTCGTGATAATGCTACTGAGAATTTAAGGCTTTTATAAACTAACTTAATATTTTTCTAACTCTTAGGTCTAAATTAATCGTTTACTACTGATGAATAAATTTATATTACTGGATAATAATAAGGTACTACTAGACATTAAAAATATACCACTGTGACCTTTAGTAGTACTTTAGTGTTTTATAGAGGTACTTTAATATAGTGAATTTCCTAAACTACCCTTATGAGACGCGAGATTTGTGTCTCGCAACCCTCCGTTAGGACTTCCTCCAAAATGTTGGTGGCATTTGAAGTGAAAGAACGGATCACCAGCAAACACTACAACCATTCTTAGACTTTGGGATCATAATCCAAAGTGTGACCCCATCACCCTAGATTTAAAAATTGTTGTAGGGAGTAAGTGGAGCGAATTAAAAGAGGTGTGGAAATGGTTGTTGCGCGTGGTAGTGAGTACTAGAGGAGGTCGTGATGTGGTGGTGTAGGATTAGGGGTTACTTGGTCCGGTCAGGAGTTATTTGATACGGTTAAGGGTTACTTAAGGGGTCTCTTGGGGGGTTACTAGAGGGGTTACTTAAGTTGGGTTACTTGAGGGGTTACTTAAGTGGGGTTACGTGAGGGGTTATTTGGGGGGGGGGGTTACTTGAGGGGTTACTTAAGTGGGGTTACTTGGGAGGTTACTTGGGAGGTTACTTAAGTGGGGTTACTTGGGGGATTACTTAAGTGGGGTTACATAAGGGGTTACTTGAGAGGTTACTTTAGGGGTTATTAATAGGGTACCCATCTGCATCGTTTGGCCAGCCGCACCAGAAACGCACTGATTATTCTTATGTTATAATTTTTTTTCCTATGTTCTAAATTTATTTTTCAGCCTATATGTTCTAAATTTAATTTTTAACTTATGTTCTAATTTTTTTCCTATGTTCTAAATTATTCTTAGATTTAATTTTTTTTTGCTTATGTTCTAAATTTTGTCAACTTATGTTCTAAATTTTTAATGGCTTACAGTGTAAACCCTTTCCGACTTTCTAAACTTTTTTCTATGCTTATGTTATAAAATTTTCCTTCTTATGTTATCCTATGTTCTATTTTTTTTTTCATGCTCAATATTTTTTTAGGTTCGAAAATTAAAAAAAGTATATCAGATTAACACTAAGTTATATTTCATACGAGTAAAAAGTTGGCTTGAAATGTTTTATGGGCAAAATATTGGCTTGAATCGATTAATGACCACGGAAAACTTTGTTATATTTGAACTCCCATTTAGTCATGCAAACACTCATTTTCACATTATAATAACGAACCTATAATGTGGGATTCGGGCCCACATTTTGTGCATTTGTACAATGCTCTACCCATTAAACTCGAAGGTTTAATGTATATGAAACATCATTTTATTGCTATTGGATTCATTGACCCATAGGCGAACCAAAACTTATAACATAACACATTATTGAGATTTAACATCTATAAAGAACAAATCTATAAATATAACTAAAGTAACAACCGTTGACATATCCCCTATTTAAATTGTACAGATGTCAAGTTGTGGTAAAAAAAATTCCCTCCTAAATCAATTGCTGACATCATATTCTTATTTTTACTTATTTTAAACCTTCTTAAATTTTACTTTAAATTATTAAATTATATATACGGAGTATAGTTTTTTTGAAGACAATTATTATTATTATATTATGGTATATTTTTTTTACATTATTATGGATTTATAAAAAATTATCTAGCTTCCAAATAAAATTACTCCCGGTTTGAGAGTACTCTATATTGTATAATTTGGTTAAATTTTTACTATCTTCAAAATTATATAAATCTAAATACCAGTGCAATTAATGACTATGTTTATATAAAAAAAAATATTTATTATGTTTCTATATTTTTTTTTCTCATATGAACCCGAGCCAAGAGGACCTGTGAGAGGTTTCGGCCCAGTAGGGCCCTTCTCCTTACCAAAAAAAAAAGGGAAATTCTACGCTATAACCCTAAGGTGTTTGAAATTCTACGATGTGCCCATGGTTTTTGAAATGTCTACACTGTAACCCCAAGGTCTTGTTAGTAACTCTGTTGTACCCTTGCCGTTAAGTTTCCGTTAGTAAAGTTTCGTTATCTTTAAAAAATTAAAAAAAAAAAAAAAAAACAAAACCACCAACCCAACCACCCACAACCAGCCGTTGCAACCCATGACCAGTCGTACCCCCATCCCCTCGAGCGTCGGCTGCCACTCAGACTTCCTTCCCCGGTGTCGGCGCCTCCCTGATGACCCTTCCCTTTCCCCGTAAAACCTCGCGTAACCCCTCCCCCCCTCTAAAACACTTTAAATAACCTCTCGGCCACAGGAAAACATCGAGCCGCATATCCCTTCACCGTTGTCGTAGCAATCTGCTGTTGTTCTTTTTCTCCCTCTCCGCCCTAGCCTCCTGCGTTGGAAATTGAAGGTTAGTGTTAGGGTTTGGGATTTGAGGGATGGGATTTACTGAAATCGAAGGGGAAAGGGGAGGTGGTCGGGGCAGCGCCGACGTTGGGGGAGGGGAAGGAGTCTGGGGGCGGGCTGGCGGTGGCAACGGGCTTACCATGGGGTGGGTTTGGTGTTTTTTTTTAAAAAAAAAATTATTTATTTAAATTGTTTTTTTATGTCTAACGAGCTATATTAACGGAGATTTAGCATTAAGGGTACAACATAGTTACTAACGGAACCTTGGGGTTATAGGGTAGACATTTCAAAAACCATGGGCACAACGTAGAATTTCGAACACCTGAGGGTTTAGTTGGGATTTCTATAATAGGAGTAATCATATTTCTAATATTGATGTACAATGTCTTGATTCTTATAATATTAGCATGAATTCCCATGAATTGTCATATGATCCCATGATTGAACCTAGAACAAATGTTTTCAACTCTATTTCCCCTATTGTTCATGATGATAAGGTACATGCTCAAGTTGATGCTAATGGTGTGTTTCAATATTCTTCATTATTTACCATGCCTTCTTGTGATAGATGTACTTTGTTCCCCTAATGACGAATCTCATATGCTTCATTGTGCCCCACTCCCCAATGTTAGAATATGCTCATGAATTTAATGTTAATTCTTCCAATCTTGGTTATACTCCTTATTTTGTTGAACCTCAACCTTCTACACCATTTGAATCTCTTATAGCTATTTGTGAAACTCAAATTAGGCATATTGAGCTTAGTGATGATCTTGGGCCTAGTAAGGAGTCGATTCTTAATTCTATGAGAAGTCAATTGGAGATGATGAAAAACAATGAGGAGCTTCTTGAGGAGGAAAGAAGGAGACGCGGAGAGATAGAAAGATAATATAACGTGTGTGTTGAGAATGAAGATTATGATTTTGAGCAACAAAGGGAGTGTGAGGATCACATTATTGAGCATAGGAGTGAAGGGAAGGGAGTTGAGAGTGATGATGATTATGATGGTTTTGTGGATCTAATAAAATCCCCTTTCTATGTTAATTGTAATGAGTCTCATGTGCATGATTGTGATTTTTCTATCCATGATGAGTATTTGGACTCATTTGAGGTTATGTCCAATGTGTTCTTTGAGTTGTCAAATGAAAACTCATAGCCTTTTGAGTGAGTTCATTGAAGATGCTTCATGGGAGAAAGATGAGTTTGAGATGAATTTACATCCATTCATGCATGGTTTTGAGACTTTTGGCTTTAAGGATGTTGAGGGAGTTGTTGTTCATTGTTGTGATGGAGGGGATTATATAATTTCTCTTGGAAGTTGGATATTTGAGGGAGATGAAGATAATGAGTGTTCTTCTTTTGAGTTTTCTATGATTGATTTCCATGCTCTCATTGGTGATTTGAGGCATGATGGTGAGAAAGATTTTATTTGTGAGACCATAACTCTTATTTCCTCCTCTCATGTCCCCTTTTCAAGAAAATTTAACCATATCCCCTGCTATCCTATGTCCCTCCCTTTTTTAATTTTGTCAAAGAGCCTATTGGGGAACCTCCTTTTATTTGTGATATTCATGTTCCTCACTCATTAATTATTTAGGAAAAGAGTGATTTTGCCACCTAAAAACATTTTGAGGAGAGTTCTTCTTCTTCCTCTTCCTCTTCCTCTTCCTCTTCCTCTTCTTCTTCCTCTTCTTCTTCTTCTTCTTCTTCTTCTTCTTCTTCTTCTTCATCTTCTTCTTCTTCTTTTGTTGAATGTTCCTTTGATTCTTCTTGTTTTTCTTAGCATCCCTCTCCTCATAGGTGTGAACTATGCTTGTTGCATGTCGTATTCTCGTCATTTGCCTACCTTCTATCTCACGAAATGTGTAGAAGTGCATTTGACAAGCTCTTGCGATCGTTGCAATATTATTTACTAGAGAGGTCAAGCTTGGACCTTAAGCTAGCCTTTCTCGGGAAGTAACCCGTGTTTCATTGCTTTAATTTGATTTTCTTTTCTTTTTAGAATATATATATTTTCTCTCATGGAAATGTTTGTGTGCCTTTTTCTAGGTACATAACTTGATATATTTGGTGCATTGGTTTGGATCAAGCTAAGAATCAAGGAAGTTTGATCAAGAATAAAGAATCAAGGAAGTGAAAAAAAAAAGAAAAAAAAGAGATAGAAAGTAAAAGCAAAGGCTTTCAAAAAGAAAAAAAAAAGAGAAAAATGAAAAACTACAAATAATATTTTGATGTAAGTGTGATCTACCTAGTTTAAACCATTGAGGACAATGCTCCAATTAAGCTTGGGGGGAGCATTCTTACACTTTTTGTATATATGTTTGTGATTTTTGCTTTGAATAAGCATGAGGGTATTGGTGTTTTTGTTTGGTGATACCTTGATTATGGTGTTAAGGATTGATCACCCTTTGCTTCACAAATTAGGTATACCAAAAAATTTCAAATTTTAGCCTACCTTTACCCTTTTCTCCCATGCATTACAACCCTTTTCAAGACCTTTTGACCTTTGTGGTTGAGTCATAAGTCGATGGAGGGAGATATGAGTTAAGCGCATGGAGCGGTTTACATAGCCAAGATGTCGAGTAGCCTTAGAATCTCTTTTTTTCCGGTTCCTTTGAGGAGTCATTGAGATGCTCTCTAGAAGTGGATTTGAAACTAGCAGGAAGAACGTGGTAAGATTATCTGGGATGAAGGTGAATTGTGTCTTATTAGCCTTTTATGTTTACCATATTTTATATTTCAATCAACTTTGGATATCTTGAAATGTGCAATCCCTTACATGCTTAGAAAGAATTGCATTCATTTATGATTGTTCATTTGCAAAAGTCCATTCATGAACATTTCTTTTCTTTTGGTTTCTTTTTCATGCATTGACTTGTTTGTTTGATTCTAATTGATAGCTCTTATCATTAGTCTTCACAACCATTGATTAGCATGTTCTTCCCAAGTTGTTGTAATTGTCATGATTACTTGTTGATCCCCATTCCCTAGTGTTTTATTTGTTTGATTCTTTGTTTTGGTAGTTGATTAGTATTGGTTACTTTATTCTTCACCCTTCGACTTTGACCTAGATTAGGCACACAATTGAAAGCACTTGAACATAACCGTTCTGAGTGGTTCGACCCCAGACTTACCTCTATACTTGTATTTAGGTTTGTTAAGTGATTATAAATTTTTGTTTGGCTTAGGGAGGATTAGTCAACAACCTAGTTTTTCCCCTATGAATGATCTGTTGTCTTCACATACAACAGACTAATAATCCCTTCCTGAATTGCGTCTCTAACATAATTACAATCAACCCCAATGCGTTTGTGGAAGACTGGATTCTGAGCAATTTATAAAGCTGATTAACTATCACAAAATAAGCTCATCGCACCGTACATGGATGCAAAACTGCAGAAGACTTAGAAATAGTGCCTTCAACCAGTTTAACGCATCAGTTATATTAGACATCAAACGATACTTTGCCTTTGCAGAAGACTTAGAAATAGTAGGTTGCTTCTTAGTCTTCTAATAAATTGGAGAACCACCAAGAAACACCAACTAACGAGAAATCGATCGTCTCGTCAAAGGGCAACTAACCCAATCCAATTCTCACCAACCTATCAAATGTAAATTGCAATCTAAACTCAATAGGATTCCTTGACCTAGACATCCTTTCAAGTAACGTATCGTACAAAGGGCAGCCTCCCGATGGTCTTCACTAGGTTGTTGTATAAATAGGGATAAAAGATGAACTATGTAAGACAAATCAGGTCTAGTGTAAGATAAAAAGATCAAACAATCCACAAGATGATAATATATTTCAGGATTAGAAATAAGAGATGTCTCTGATTTAGCTAAAGTATGATTCTGCTCAATAAGAGTGCCTGTCAGACGTGTCCCTAGCAAACCAGACTCTACAATAATATCAAAAGTATATTTCCGTTGACATAAAAATAAGCCCTTCAGACTATGTGCAACCTCAATACCAAGAAAGTACTTCAACACATCTAAATCTTTCACATGAAAATAGTCACTCAAATATGATTTGAATGTTGGAATTGCAGCAGAATCATTTCCATAAATTATTAAATCATCAACATACACCAGAATGCTGAGATGAATACCCTATTTTTCAGAGTAAACATAGAATAGTCAGAGTATGATTGTAAAAATAAAAAAGGTACCTTTTCAAAGATGTGGCCAATTTAGAAAACCAACAACGAGGTGCTTGTCATAGGACATACAAAGACTTCCGAAGACGGCACATCAAACCAGGTTGGGTACCATGAAACCTAGAGGGAAGCTTCATATAAACCTCCTCATAAAGATCTTCATGTAAAAAGGCATCATGGATATCCATTTGGTCAATTCCCAATTTTTCGTTGTAGAAGCATCAAGAGCAAGAAAGGCACGAATAGTGACCATTTTAGCTAGGGGAGCAAATTTCTCATTATAATCGATACTCTCCATCTGATGATTACTAAATATAACAAGACGAGCCTTAAGTCGTTCAACTTTTCCATCAGAATTATGTTTCACCTTGTGAACCCATCTGCGTGCATCCGGGAGCTTCTTTTCCTGGAGGTAATTCTCCCATTACCAAGTCTCATTATCTTCCAAGGCAGAGATTTCTTTTTGTGTATCCCCCTTCCAACCCTCATGTTGCATAGCCTCTTTTAAATTATGAAGCTCATTCTCCATATCTACAAATTCAATAAATATACGTGTCACATAGAAAATTTTTTCACAATTCACAAAATGTGCTAAATGATAAAGAGTACTTGAGGAGCTTGGAATAGACGGTGAACTAGGAGAGATAGATGGGCTTGGAAAAGATATATTATGTACAAAATAATAACAGTGCCACCCCGAGGGCTTCTAGTGTCGTTGGCCACAACCCAATGACCCATATCCAGAGTAGGAGTAGAAGAGAGACGAGATCAGCTACAGGAGGGTTGTCTGAAGCATTAACAGTGGCAGTGGTAGAATGATTTGCAATGCAGCTGCGGGCAACACCGAAATTTGCAATGGAGGTGCAGCCTGCCAAGGACAGCAATGGTAACACCCTCGGGTGAAGCAGCTGTAGCAGTAGGAGATGGGGCAACATGGGTAGTAGAAGGTGCGACAGCATGGGTGGTATTGTCATAAAAATGTAATTGTGGGGTCAAGAGAGCCCTCCCCGACCTATAAGACATGCTCTAGGTCGTCCAAAATATTGGTATCATCACCAAATTTGTCGGTAGACATACAATCCGTACCCACATGAGTATCAACAACCCCAACATTTTCCATAAACAGAAACTCATGCTCATAAAACTTGACATCACGTGAAACAAAAATATCACACGATTCCAAGTCATACACCTTCTAACCCTTTTTACCATGAGAGTAACCCAAAAACACACACTTTCGACTCCGAGGAGCAATTTTATCACCCTTAGATTTTTTTATTGTGAGCAAAACAAAGGCAAACAAACACTCGTAACTCTTCAAAATTGGGTCCCTTTTAAAAAAGAATTTCAAAAAGGGTTTTATTTTCTAATAAATGAGACGGAGCACGATTGATTACATAAATTATGTTTCATAAATCATGTGTTTAAATTCTTTTTCATTATCACTCCACACAACATTTTACAGAATCATCAAATTGGCATTTTATCATAGCAAAGAAAGAGCAAAAAAAAAAAACAATAAACTTTAGTTTTGTCATTTAACAAATAAACCCAAACACCTCTTGAAAAATCATCAACAATAGCTAAAAAAATAGTGTGCACCACAAGTAGGAGGAGTCTTTTATGACCCCCACAAAATCACAATGTATCATCTCAAACATACGACTAGCTGTAGTATCACTAAGAGAAAAAAACATTACGAGATTGTTTAGCTTGCAGACAAACTTGACATGCTTTATTCAAATATTTGCTACTAGAACCAGCACTAATAGTAGGCACTAACTTGACAATTCCATCCGAAGGATGTCCCATATATACGACAATGCCATAACTCAAATGTAGAGATCTCTAGAGTAGTCACCGCACATACTATTGGAAGCCGCCGAAAGTAGGAGGGTCCATCTGTCTGTTCACCAGTGTTGATCTTGAATAGCACTTATAGAATTAGTGAATCGAACGTAATAAAATGAATCATCAATCACTTTTAGACATCGATATTAATAAGTTGCAATTTAATTGTGGAATAAATAGAACATGTTCAATAATTATTTTATCGGTCAAATACACACGCCCCTCAACTTCGTAGCTATATCTTGTGCATCACCAGGAAAGCCAATAAGACACGGGGATATGGCTTGGACATCAACCAAAGAAGACTCATTTCCGGTAACGTGGTGAGAGGTGCCGGTGCCGACAATCCAAGACATAAAACAAGACTCACCACTCATTTTTTTTTTGTTGTCAATTAATAACCATATTAAAAAAACACGAACTTGTTAAGGATTAAATTCAAACAAAGCTGAAAGAGTATCATGCGTAGGAGTAGAGGTTGAATCACCCATAGAGTAGCCCACGGCATTGGCACGTACCGTGGGTTTGCTCGCGTCTGTCACAGCATCAATAGAAGACGAAGTATAGGACCTGTTGCTAGGCACACTTGGCTGGGAACCCTGCTGACCCGAGGTAGAGACGGCACCCTTCTACTTGTATTTTTTCCAGCCACCAAGGAGGGTAGCCATGTAAGATAAAACAGCTCGAATTGTCATGATCGGTGCGCTTGCAGTGAGTACAAAACAGCTTCAACTTATACACACGAGGTGTGGACTGAACTTTGCTTCGGTCAGCAAGTGAAAGAGTTAACACATGGGCATCCTCCTTTGCCGCATGTGTACTGTCTTGACTTGAGCAATACTCTGAAAACATTCATCTTGAAGGAAAGCCTGGAAAGCACGATCAAGAGTCACAGGGGTTTGTTGAGACAATAAATTAGTTTTCACCATTGCAAATCTGTCATCATCTACACCAATTAGAAATCGATGCAATTTTCCTTCCTCTTTATCTAATTCATGTTTAGCAGCCACATTGCTAGTGCAATGCCCACATTCACACCCATGAAAGGGTTTAAGACGGATGAGATCAACAAATAGTCCCATAAGATCAGTATTATAATAATCCTCGATGCTCGTGGTCGGTGGTTGTTTGCAAAGAGTGATACCAGCCCGTAGTTATTGAAGACGAGGGACATTAGATTTATAAAATCGCTTCTCCAAATAATCCCATAGTTTCTTAGCTTCATCAAACTAGAGCATGGATGCCGCAAGTTTAGGCTCAAAAGCCCATAAAATCCAAGACAACAACATCGAATTCACTACAAAAATAAAAGCTTTTTAGCAACTAAGTTTGGCAACAGATTTTTAAAATGTTGCTAAATAGCAACGAATATAATTTTTTCATTGCCTAGTTAAAAACGACATTTTATGCTTTAATTTTTTAATAATTAATGCTACATGTTTTTGATTTGTTGCTGTTTAAAACAAATTGTCTTACTAGTTGTTACTCGATGGCATCATATTTTTCTCTTGTTGCCACATAGTAACAAAATATGGCAACAAATATTTTATTTGTATTGATTTAGAAACAAACAAAGGCAATGAATTTTTGAATTGTTGTCATTAGAAACAAGTCGTCTAAACTATTGTTGCTTGATGATAACGTATTTTTTTATTTATTGTCATTGGAAACAAGTTGTGTTACATTTTGTTGTTAATTTATATGTAGGTCACTTTTTGCTATTATGTATAAAATTATTTAAAGACATTCGTCTTATTATTTGTTGCTGTAATGACATCAAATAGAGACAGATTTTAATTTTGTCTCTAATTTAGAGACAAATTTTTTATTTTGTCCCTAATTTAAAGACAAATTTTTCAATTTCATCTCTAATATTTCATTCACTTATTATAAATTGTATGCCTAGAAGTAAACAAATATTACTTGGTATAGTTGGTAAGAGATTCACCATGTGACATTGAGGCCACAAGTTCGACTCCTACCAACTGCGATACTTGAGACTTACATGCAAAGTTGAGCTGAGTTGACCTGACCTGAGTGAGATTTCAGATTGGTAAAGGCCGAGATCAGGTAGAACCGAATTGCTAATAGGGATTGGGTTTTCTCTCGTAGTGTTGATAGAAACCAATATTTATGATTTGTTGCTATTTTTATGAACCAACTTTAAAAATTTGTTGCTATTTTTAGGAACCAACATTAATAATTTGTTGCTATTTTAGGAACTAACATTAATAATTTATTGCTAATTTTAGCAACGACCAATGGTAATCTGTTTCCAAAGTTGGCAACGAATGCACCAAAAAAAGCAACTACCATGGAAACTATATTTAAATTGATGCAATATGGCAAAAAAATTGCTTTGAAACTGGTAGCCAAAATCCCATGACAACAATCCTTTTAGCAACAACAAATTTTTGTTTCCAACCCGTTGCTAAATAGAGTTGGCAACGAAGTTTTGGTGAATGGCAACAAATTTTAGTAGATGCTATATTGACTTAATTTTGAAGTGATTAAGCGTCTCCTAATCTAATCTAGCATCTTTTTCTTCTCGATCGGTTTGTTGATGGTGCCATCAACAAACCTAAGCACCATCAACAAATTAAAATCAAATTTCCTTCGTTATTTCAGTGATAAGGTGTAGATACCCATTTGTGTCTCCCCAAAACCAAACCCAGTGATGAGTACCTTTCGCGTCGAATTATAATCGAATGAAGTGAAAGTGTGGAAAGTTTAGTGTTGCGGATAGTTTTAATCTCTTTTCTCTTCTCTCTGTTTTTTGAAAACTTATTTTAAGAAAACAGCCAATCCAATTTGGTTGGTCCATGATATGGGTCCAATAGTAGTGTAGTTGGATGGGGCTTGACAAGAGCTTTCCAACGATATATTATAAGCCTAATTCCGATGAATATTGAGGAAGTTATGGCCAATTTACTAAACAGGGCCCGGTTTGAGCCTTATATGCGGCCCAATGATCTAGGGAAGGGCCTAATATGGATTTATCATTCCTAATGCAATTAGGAATGGTTTTAGTCTTCTAGATTCTTCTAGAAGGTTCTTTTAATTCCTAATTCAATTAGCATTGATAAATTGACTTTTTGTTGACTTTAAAGAGTTTTAATTAAAATCTAAGAGCATTTTTGAGGAAAATACGATTTTATCCTCCTGTACGGAAATTTTTATCTGATTTTAAGAAAACGCGTGAATTTCTAAAATCAGCGCCAAACGCCAGCTGTAGCGCCTGGCGCCAGTGTTGGCATCTAGCGCCAACAGCCAGCGTTGGCGCTGGTTCAATTTTTTGTGAACCAGACTCTGTTTTGATATTTTTTATCTTTTTGGCTGATTTTCTTTATAAATAACGTCGTAAAAACTCCGTTTTCATTCACCTACAATCAGTTTTTCATTCACAATCATCAATTCTCTCTCATTTTATAATCATTCACCAACTCTCATCAATTTTCTTTTGATTACTCTCTCTCTCTATTTTTCTAAACTAGCCTTTTAATTACAAAATTCCGCATTCATTAGATCTAGAGACACCTAGCCATATTCGAATTTGCCTTCTCCCTAGACGTGAAAGGTTTAATTTCTGAGGGTTTGGTCCCAAATCTCTCTTTCAATTATTTAATTTTATTGTTGTTTATTATTTTCGTAGAAGTTACTAACGTGTGTATTTTGTTATTAGAAATAGATACGAGGCATCAAAGTAAGTACTTTAATGGTTTTTATTGATGTTATTATGTAGAAATCATGCTTAGGTTGTTATTATGATTCCTAGTATCATGTTTAGGGTAAATTTAATATCAAGTATGATTAAAAGTATGATGCTTCCTATGTTCTTCTTAATATTTATGATTGTTAGTATCATGTTAGGGCTAAAGATTTGATTTTATTGTTTAGTGAACTACTAGGGTTTGTTATTAATCTTGTCAGTATCATGCCTAGGATCTTGCTATGCTTTAACATGATTATTATTATGATTAATATGATTGTTATTGTGATTATTGTTTTGATCATTATTATGATTAATTATAATTTATAATTGTTATGCTTTAACGTGATTATGATTATTTTTATGATTTATGATTATAATTGTTATAATTATTAATTATTTTTAATTATGATTGTTATGATTATAATTTTATTATTTTGATTATTATTATGTTGCTTGATTATTTATTTTATTGCTTGATCACACCTTTTATGCATGTTTAAAGGGAATTGGTACTTGTAATCACGCTTAATAAGATAATTAATAATCTTATTTAGGGTTAATTTGATTATAATTCAAGTGATCGCCAATAATAGATTTATTTGTGCATTAATATTCAACCAAAATAGATAAACAGGTTTAGGGTTAATACTATTGATTGCATGTTAGTCGGAAGCGCACATGAATACGATCAGAATAAAGTAGAGGCCTATTATTAGGGCAGGTTCAATCTCTTTTAGGTTGGATTTGTACCTTCATCCCCGCACCCTATTTGGTTCAAGACCTTATGGAGTTGACGATCTCTTGGATCGTTAAGGGGTGTAACCTTCACTCTGTGAACGGTTTACAAGTTCCTAAAACTTGTTGGCAACTCTTTTGCTCTATCTTCTTTCCCTTTGGACGCCGCCGTACTTTAGTGTGTGATCACAGTGGGGTTCAAGCTAGGGGATAAATGCTTGAAATTATTTCCCACAGTTTTTGGCGACTCCACTGGGGAGGATTTCTATTTTAATTCCTGAATTTGTTTCGGCAATAATTTAGAATGAGTGGATGAGACTCAAAACGTTCTAAGTATTTCATGTGCGTAATTTTGATTAACATTATTGTCATATGCGTAAAAAAGATCTCATTGGAAAAACCATCCGCAATGAGTTAAAAACATAGGATTTTACACGTAGGAAATTTGAGAAATATCTTTCACAACTAGGACCAAAATAACACTGCGCGAAACTGGAAAATTTTATTGAGCACAGAAAGCTGCTGAGGCATGTAGGAATTAGCCCCAGGGGCCAGAGCATTGGCGCCAGAATTTTAACTGTAGCGCCAGACGCTAGCATTGGAGCCAGGCGCTACACCTAAAACCTGGCGCCAGTCTCTGTTTGCTGGCGCCAAATTCTTCCAATACCGAGCCAGAAATATGCGTTCTAATTTCGACCATTTTTTCGTATTGTTTGCTCGATCCTACTTCCTGATTGAATTTTTTCTCACTTTTCTGAAACCCATATGTGTTCTACATATGGACATAACCCTTTGGGAATTCATGCTACATCTACCTGATTGAACGTTCTGAGCAACAAAGGGTACATCCGAGATTGTTGAATTCACCAAACCATTGAAGCGAGTTTTTTCTAAAACTCGCGGTGTCCCATCCACTCGTGCCAACCCTTCACGGTTAGGCTTCCGCGCGGTGCATCCGAACAATTAACCATGGACCCTCTTTGACTAAACCATATCCCGAACTTTAAAGAACTAGAGCCATGGTTAGGTTACAAACTCATTGCATCATTTTGTGCCTACTTGACTAATTGTGCATTATTTGTCGTGCATATATTCTATGTTTTCTTAAACGTTTGTTTGACTTGTGTTGAGATTAAATAAATTAATGACTTAAAGAACTTTGCCTAATTAATTAATTAATTAATTCATTAATTTGTGTCAATAAAGTCTAATATTTTAATCAGAATCGACCTAGTACGACTTTAGGCATACCCCTGTTGATTAATAACACCGAAAACAGTCCCAGATTGAAGCTCCAACATTGGCGCCAAAGTCTGGACTGTAGCGCCACTCTGTGGAGTGTGGCGCCTGGCGACAGCTCTGTCGTCTGGCGCTACGCTACACAGTGTGACGCCAGTCCTGTCGTTTTGCCGACAGTTCGGATTATTGGTCGAGTCATCACCTACTGTCTAATTAACCCGTTTGCTAATTAATTCGGTTAATTTTCGCTGTCAATTGCACTTGGTTGAGTCATTAATCGAGTTTAGGCACTAAGTCCCATGGTCTTAAACAAGAGTTTAAACATGTCACTTACACTCAACGCACACACCAATACACACACTTTGACCATGTCTAAGGGAGTCTTGCATGCGCGTTTTTTCCGTCATTTTTTTAGGGGGGTAAGTCGGATATTAATCCTCCAATTTAAAAACTATACTAAGGCCTTGTTTGATTCACCTTGATTTTGCTGAACTGAAATTATTTTTACTGAACTGAACTTATTTTTACTGAACTAAACTTAATTTTACTGAACTGAAATTATTTTTACTGAACTTAAATTATTTTTACTGAACTTAAATTATTTTTACTGATTTTCTATTATAATTCTTCTTTAAGAAAACTGAATTTTACTGAACTGAACTTATTTTTACTGAACTAGAATTAATTTTACTGAACTGAACTTATTTTTACTGAACTAGAATTAATTTTACTGAACTGAACTTATTTTTACTGAATAGAAATTATTTTTACTTAATATATTTTTTTAAGGTGAAGAGAACAGGGCCTTAGTTCCCTAAAAATATGTACATTATTTTTGCCAAAAATATACACCCATTTTTTTTATTTTATTTTTTCCTCTTTTAAAAAACCGTAAAGTCAAGTCGATTTGAGTCAAGTAATTAAAACGCAAAATGGTTTAAATTACAGCGCGTGGTCAAGAAAGGAAGGACGGTTAATCAAAGACAACCTCTTCGTACAAGTCCAACTTTTCGACAAACCTATAGCTCGTAAGAGGAAAGCTGAGACCATAATGGCAACACAAGAAGAAGTCAATGAGCTTAGGAACCAACTGGTAACCATGACTGAAACACTGAAGCTCCTCACACTTAAGGTCGATGATCCCGTGAAACAACAACAGATGGACCTCATGCAAGAGAGTCTAAGCAAGCTATCTAGCGACTACAAGTTTCAAGGGCTTACTTAATAAGGGGTCTCGGTGGACAAAGATCTTCTTCCGCAGAAGTTCAATGCCAACGACATCCCGAAATTCAGAGCAACCGATAATCCTTATTTTCATTTAAGAGCATTTGAAACGATAATGAGTATTAAGGGTATCGATAAGAAGGTTTTTCCCTCTCTGTTCTCACTATCTCTCGAGACCGTTTGCCAACAATGGTTATTTTCTCTCGAGAAAGAAAAGACCTCTACCTGGGAGTCCATAGCAAACGCTTTCGTTGATAGATAAAAGTGCAACATTCAAGTTGAGACTGACCATAGGGAACTTGAAATCCTCAAGCAGAAGGAGAACGAAGGCTTTACCTCTTTCTTTAACAAATGGAGAGAAACCTCAGCTAAGATGATTAAGGTGCCAAGTGAAAAAGAGTCTGTAAGGTTGTTCATAAAAAATATTCAACAAAAGTATTCCAAGCATCTCAAGTATCAAAATAATCTCCATACCTTCAAGGCCGTCTACGACATTGGGATCAATATTGAAGACGACCTAGCTAAGTTAAAAGCTGCCAACAATAACTCCAACAGTGGCTGGAAAGGAAAGAAGAACGACAATCCTTCTTATTCCAAAACCACCCACTCAAACAACGTTAGCACTTTTAATTTAGGAGAAGTCCTTGCTATGAACAATCAAGGACAAAAGAAACCATTTAGGAGAAACTTTACTCCTATTGGCATGAGTTATGACACCGCATTTGATCGATTAAATGCAAAAGGTCTTATAACTCCTATTGGACCATTTGGTGACCCACCAGTCGAAAAGAGGTCGGCTAATTGGAACCCCAATGCGCATTGTAAGTATCACCAAGGTAGGGGCCATCTCACCGAAAATTGTTGGAAGCTATCCAAGACTTAATCGATAACAACAAGCTGTCATTGCCCCCTGCCAGTAAGAAGCGAAGCATTGATAATGCACCTCTCGCTCATGCCTAGGCTATCTCTGATGAGGAAAACGAGGTCGACCCCTCGTCTCTCATTAAACCTGTCAAAGAAATCCATGCCATTGAAGAAGACGAGAAGATATTCTTCGATGCCATGGATAGCCTTCAAAAACCGGCAAGTAAAGAAGACATATAATCGCTCACACTGTCTATGATGGAAGGGTCGCATTTGTTACGTGAAACTCTTTAGGCTATAAAGGAACTTCAAAAGAAATATGACGAGGTTCCACCCTCGAAAAGTAAACTCAAGAGAGAATTCACACCCATGAGAACGACTTATGAGGCAAAGCGTTTTCCTCTACAAGTCACTGAAAAACCCAAGAAGAGTAATAGAATTTACACTCCAATTGGGATCCCATATGCACAAATGTACGAAATGCTCTCCGAGAATGGTGAGATCAAACCTCTCGAACCAAGACCATTCGAATCATTGAAAATGACAGATAGATATTACTGTTAGTATCATCAATCAGGGGGTCACACTATCGAAAACTGTTTTAAATTTAAGGATTTAGTTCAGAAAATGATTGATGAAAAGAAACTAGTCCAAGTTCCACAAGAAGACGATGCAACTATTAATGGAGTTTGGGACAGTGATGAAGAAGATGTCTATTTAAAAGACATAGTAGGATCCCCACCTTCTGTGTTGTACTCCATGGATGACTTTTGGGCTGAAGAAGACTCATCGATAGACGTCCTCATAAGATCCGGGAGAATGCAACCTCCCGTTTCAACACAACCTATGCCGACCACACAATAAATTCCCATACCTATCATTGAAGACAATGATATTGTTAAGCAGTTTAAGAATACAAAAGTTGATATGAACGTATGGAAACTTTTGGCGACATCTCGAGAACATAGGTTGGCTGTAATGAACGCCTTGGACAAAATAGGGATATATTCTGACACTACTCCTGAGGGGTAGCCAACTTCCTCACAAGTGATCTTCCTAGTCCAATTAATTTGATCACCTTTTCTGACAAGGATTTACCTCCAAAAGGTGACAAACATTACAAGGCATTAAACTTCACAGTAGTTTGCAAGAGAATGAATGTTCCTATGACTCTTGTAGACAATGGATCGGCCATCAACGTCTGTCCACTTAGAACTGCGAGAATGCTAGGCATAAGGGATGAAGATTTAACTCCGTCTACACAAGGAATAAGGGCCTACGACAACAGTCGACGTCAAGCTCTTGGTAAAATTACCCTGAACGTAACGGCGGGAGCCATAGAACATGCTACTACTTTCCAAGTGGTAGACATTAAAGCTTCGTTCAACTTACTGTTGGGGCGCCCTTCGCTTCATAACCTAAAGGTCGTCCCCTCATCTCTCCACCAACAAGTAAAAGCTATAGTTGGGGGAATTCCTATCACCATCGATGCTTCGCCTATGAGGATCAAGTCTATAGAAAATCCAATCATTAACGTGGAGCACGACGAGGATGATGAAGACTTATGGGGTTTTAACGAAGAAGTCTCCTTAATCCAGGAGGATGAAAGGACCCCTCTTTGCCATGACCCCCATTCCAACATGATTGTAAATGCTATGCTGAAGAAACAAAGACATTTTCCTGGGATGACCCTAGGAAAGAAGAAAGGAATAGCAAAATCGCTGGAGTCAGCTGGCCTCCTTAAGTTAGACACTTTCGGACTTGGTTTCGAACCGACTCGGAAAGATCTCAAGCGAGCCCAGGAAAAGTCAAAGGCACGTAGAGACGCTCGCATTCAAAAGAAAGAAATCCCAATGGATCAGTACCCTCTTACACTTAATGGTCAATTCATAAAAGAAAGAGAGGACTATCCATGCTATGAATTTCCCGAGCCATTTGTTGTAAACGGCATAAGGCAACCGGGTTTTGAGATTTTCTTGGATTGTTATTTCACAGATGAAATCCCAAATCTTGTCCACAAGGAGAAAGCACCCCCATGCTTTGACTTTAACGTCATGGGATTACTATTTGGGCGAGAAAAGAATGAGCCAACTTACAGAGAAGACAACTCCTCGCTCATTCAAACAGTCCTACCACTAGTAGAAAAATACAAAAAGGCAACCCCCAAATGGCACCGGTTCAGGCCAAAACGGTGCCAAAAATTGGCCTAAAAATGGGCGGGTTTTTAGACAAAGAGAAATGGCACCGGTTCAGACCAAACCGGTGCCAAAAATACAAAGGGCACCGGTTTGAACCGGTGCCAATCCTTTTTTAAAAAAAAAAACCGGATTTTTTTATTCCATTTATATATAAGGTTATATACCACTCAAAGTCTCAAACCCTAAAGCTAATTCACTCACAAAACACTCTCTAGCTGTTCGCCGCTCATCCTTTCTCTCTCATCCCTTTCTCTTTCATCTGCTCTCATTCTCATCTCCTCTTTCAATCTCTTTCTCGTTCTCTTTCAATCCCTTTCTCGTTCTCTTTCAAACCCTTCTTTCCATCAAATTTGATTGCATTTTTTTTTTATCGATTTCTCGTTTTTTTTTTTTTTTTTGTTTAAGATTTCAATTTTTTTTCTGGGCTTTTGATTTTTCTTTCAATTTCAATTTTTCTTTCGATTTCAACTATTTTGATTTCTAGGTGTTTTCGATTTGTGGGTTATTCTGGGTTAATTTTTTTGATTTCGATCTTGTTTTTTTTTTCTATTTCTGGGTTTTTTTTTCGATTTCGATTGTTTTTTTGTCGATTTTGATTTTGTTTTTCGATTTCTGGGTTAATTTTCGGCTACAATAATCGATTTTGGGTTAATGCATGTGTTTTTGGGTGTTTTTTTTTATGGATTTGTTCGAAATTGATTATTTTGGGTTAATACAAGTTGATTTGGGTTTGTTCGAAGTTAATTTTGGGTTTAATTGATTTTATGAGTGTCTTCGAAATTTTTTTATGGGTTTCTTCGAATTATTTTTGGTTTAATCCACCACGAACACATGCATGAGCAAGGTTAGGGTATTATTTCTTGATTTTAATTCGATTTATTTTTTATTTTCTGGGTTTTTAATTGATTTTCGAATTTTGTTTTATTTTAATCGATTTATTTGTTATTTTTATCGACTTTAATTTGTTTTTTTAAGTGATTTTCAATTTTCTGGTTTGGTTAATCGATTTTTAAACTTATTTTAATTCGATTTTTTTAAATTTCTGGGTTTTTTCTCTTGAAATTTTTTTATTCTCTGGGTTTTTTTTCTTCTGATTTTCGATTTTAATTTTTATTTTAATCGGTTTTTTTTTCTGAGTTTTTTTATATATTTTTATTTTTTGATTTTGATGTTCTGGGTTTTTTTTCTAGGTTTTAAATTGATTTTCTTTTCTTTTTTTTTCCGATTTTCTGGGGTTTTTTTTTTTATTTTTTTCGCAGCTAAATCATGTTAATCGATTCATTTTGGTTGTTTTAATTGGTGCAGGTATAGGGATTTAGATCTTAAATTGAAGAATCAAGATACAAGTATATTGTGAAGTTGTAATTTTTTTTTTTTTGTGATTTATATTGTAATTTTATTTATTTATTTATATGTTGTAATTTTTTTATTTTGATTTATATACTGTAATTTTTTTATAGATCTATACTGTAATTTTTTTTTTATCATATATATATATTGAATAGATTGAATTATATTGATTGTGATGTTCGATTCATATTTGGTATTCTCATTTAATTCTAGTTTATTTAATTTTAAAAAAAAAAATTATTATTGGGGGGTTTTTGGCACCGGTTAACCGGTGCCAAAAACTTTGAAATATTTTTTTGTGGGCCTTTTTGGCACCGGTTAACCAGTGCCAATTTCGATTTTTGGCACCGGTTTGAACCGGTGCCTTTTTGGCACCCCTCACATAGGCAGCGGTTCAAACCGGTGCCTTAGACCGGGTTTGAACCGCTGCCAAATGCCTTTTTTCACCTAGTGTACAAAGCGAAAGCTTCGATCCCTCGAAGCTAATCACTCCAGCTAAAGGATCACTACAAGGGTGGCGCAAGACTATCAAGGTGACTACTCCAAGCGGAAGAAAAATATCCATCACAACAGGGCAAGGACCGATGTTTGAAGAGTCGTCCGAGTCAGAGTCTGAGTCGGAGTCCCTCCCTATAGAGTCTTCTAGGTCTTTAGTAGTAGCACCTTCCCTTCCTATTTCTTCTCCTAGAATAGTTAGTGATCAAGTCCCTGAGGACATATCACTCTTTGATGTAATGATCTCAGAGTATAATAATATTTCTTCTTCTCTTTATTTCTTATGTTCTTCTCTAACTAAAGATGACGAGCATTGCTTAACTAACAATGAAAAAGACAAAGAACTTATTAAAGCAATGGAAACACTCGAAAAGAAAACACCGGTAATTGAAGAAATTGAAACGGCTGATATCTCAAATGATTCAACCAATAAAAGAGAAGTTAAAATCGGATTAACACTTAATGAACAAGAAAGAACCGATTTAATTAACTTACTTAAAGAATTTATCAATGAATTTGCTTGGTCATACGAGGATATGCCAGGCATTAATAGAGAAATAGCTCAACACACTATATCACTAATTCCAGGAATGAAACCCGTAAAACAAAAGTTACGTCGAATGAAACCCAACGTAGCTCTTAAAATAAAAGAAGAAGTTCAAAAACAAAAAACTGCAGGTTTCATCAAGGTATCCAAATACCCCGAAAGGGTCGCCAACGTCGTCCCAGTTCCGAAGAAAGACGGAAGGGTAAGAATGTGTGTTGACTATTGAGATCTAAATAAGGCAAGTCCAAATGACGACTTCCCTTTGCCACACATCGATATTCTGGTAGATAACACGGCAAATCACGCGCTCCTCTCATTCATGGATGGGTACGCAGGTTACAACCAGATTCTCATGGTAGAAGAAGACATGGAGAAAACAACTTTCATAACACCATGGGGCACTTACTGCTACACGGTAATGCCATTCGGGTTGAAAAACACGGGTGCTACTTACCAACACGCAGCAACTGCCTTACTCCATGACATGATTCATAAAGAAGTCAAGGTATATGTCGACGACATGATTGTGAAATCAAAAGACTGTCCAAGCCATCAAGTAGCCTTAAGGAAATTTTTCGAAAGGCTAAGAAAGTATAATATGAGGTTGAATCCATCTAAGTGCGCTTTTGAAGTTACCTCAGGAAAGTTTTTGGGTTATGTCATAAGCTCTCGAGGAATAGAGATAGACCCAACCAAGATCAAAGCAATCATGTTAATGCCACCGCCCAAGACTGAGAAACAGATTCGAGGATTTATTGGCCGGTTGCAATACATAAGTAGGTTCATATCAAAATTGACAACAATATGTGAACCAATCTTTAAAAAGCTTAAGAAGAATGAACCAGTGATATGGGATGACGAGTGTCAAAAAGCCTTTGAAAAGATCAAAGCCTATCTTGCAAATCATCCCGTATTAGAACCAGCACTTCCCGGAATACCTCTTAGATTATATTTGACAGTTACCAAAGAGACAATGGGAGCTATGCTAGCACAAGAAGTAGAAGGCAAAGAAAACGCAATTTACTATCTAAGCAAGAAGATGCTCAAATACGAAGCACGCTATACACCACTCGAGAAGTTGTGCCTCGCCTTGGTATGGGCCACAACCAAGTTAAGACATTACATGCTAGTGCATACCATCTTCGTAGTCTCCCGATTAGATCCACTCAAGTATCTATTTGAGAAATCTACACTCAATGGACGCATATCGAGATGGATAGTCAATCTAGCCCAGTTTGATGTAAGGTTTATGCCACAAAAGGCTGTCAAAGGATCTGTGGTGTCAGACTTTCTAGCAGACTTCCCAATAGAAGACTCGACGCCAATATAAGACAATGAATTTCCAGATGAAGACTTAGTGGTCACTAAAGATGATACCTGGACCTTATACTTCGACGGAGCCTCAAACCAAAAGGGATGTGGCGTTGGAGTATTACTAGTATCACCTAAAGAAGAGCATGTTCCAATCTCCATAAAGCTTGATTTCGACATTACCAACAATGCTGCTGAATATGAAGCATGCGTGGTAGGCCTTGAAACAGCTTTGGCATTGGGAGTAAAAAAGTTAAGGATATTCGGAGACTCTTCTTTAATTATAAATCAAATATCTAAAAGGTGGAAATTAAGGAGCGAAAGTCTAGCCCCTTACCAAACCTATCTGGAAAATCTTACCGATCAGTTAGACAAGGTAGAATACACATATCTACCTAGGGAAGAAAATCAATTTTCTGATGCCTTGGCAAGACTAGCCTCAATTGTTAGGATTCCCACGAAAATCGAGCAAATGCCTCTAACTATAGAGAAAAGGCACAAACCAGCATACATCCAGGCTATAGAAGACGACGAAGTAGTCCAAGATGAAGAAGAAGGAGAAGAACCGTGGTACACGGATATACTCAATTATGTCACTAAAGGAGAATACCCTACCTATGCTGACAAAAGAGCAAAACGAGCATTAAGACTTTTGGCTTCCCAATATGTACTCATAGACAACGAGTTACATAAAATGGTACCTAAGGGTCGAGCTCTCTTATGCGTAGGAAAAAAGGATGCACAAAGAGAAATGAGAATAGTCCACGAAGGAATCTGTGGCACTCATATAAATGGCAAAATGTTAGTCCAAAAAATAATGCGAGAAGGATATTATTGGACTATAATGAATAGGGATTGCCATCAATATGTAAAAAGATGCCCTAAGTGCCAAATCTATGCCAATTTACAACATGTTCCTCCATCCTTACTCTACACCTATACGTCGCCATGGCCATTCTCTACATGGGGAATTGACATCATCGGCAAAATCACTCCCCCAGGAACAGGAGGCCACGAATATATATTAGTAGCAATTGATTACTTCACAAAGTGGGTCGAAGCACAATCATACGCTAAACTCACTGCAAAACATGTAGCACTCTTTATCGAGAGGAATATTATTTGTCGATATGGAGTCCCACATGAAATGATAAGTGACAATGGAACTCACTTTCAAGTCGAATGTGAAGAATTGTTACAAAAATATAGCATTCAACATCATCATTCTTCCCCTTATAGACCTCAAGCAAATGGAGTAGTCGAGGCAGCTAATAAAAATCTAAAGACAATCATCGAGAAAATGACGGAAAATTATAAGGATTGGCCTGACAAACTTCACTTCGCATTATGGGGTTACCGCACGTCAATCCGTACATCAACAGGAAATACGCCATTTTCCTTAGTATATGGAATGGATGTCGTACAACCTGTCGAACTAGAAATTCCATCTCTACGCATCGCGTTAGAGAGCAAACTTGATGAAGTTGAATGGACTAGGGCAAGATATGAAGAGCTAATTTTACTCAATGAAAAACAACTAGAAGCTCTACATCACACTCAGTGTTATCAAACTCGTATGGCTAGGCATTTTAATAAGAAGGTTAAGACAAGAAACATCAAAGTAGGAGACTTGGTGTTAAAAGCGTTAAGGAAAAATGTTTTAGATCCAAGGGGAAAATTTAGACCTAATTGGTCTGGACCCTACATTGTCAAAACAATCCTGTCAGGAGGTGCAGCAAAACTAACTGATATGGATGGCAATGAGTTCTCGAACATGACAAATCTTGACCAACTTAAGAAATGATACCCATAATTACTTGAGTAGGATATTCAAGAGAGCTACGTTTGGCCTGATTCCTTAAGAAAGGATACGTAGGCAACCCTTTACGGGTGCGACCACTTTATTTTTCGACATTCTCGCGTCCCGGGATTAATTAAAAATTCGACAGAAGATCGGCGAAATATCGGCGTCGCAGTGAAAACTCTGGCGCCAGCCAACGTCCATCAGCGCCAGCCGACGGCACTGGCGCCTGGCGCCAGACTGCTGTGGCCGGTGCCAGTCGCAAATAAGCGGCGCCAATTCGCAGATAAATTCTGGGCGTATTTCGGTGTTTTTCGGAAAATTTTCGACTTCCGTACTCGAAGAATTTCTGGAAAATTAATTTTTTTCGATTTTCATTGCTTTAATAAAATAAATTTAAAGTAAATAATTACTCCCTCTGTCCCAAATTACTCGCAACGGTTTGGCTTTTTGCACTATTCACACATCTCCCTTTGACCATCTTTTTTAACTAGTATATGAAAGTAAATGTAATCATGTAAGATGTTGTTGGGTCTATTTTAATGTATAGTTTCTTAATATAAGCTTTTTATAACTTATATAATTATATAATAAAAGATATCAACGGTCAAACATGTGCATCGGCAAGCATGTCCAGTCAAAATGTTGCAAGTAAACTGGGACAGAGGGAGTAATTAAAAGCTGAAATTTCATTAATAAAATAAAATTACATTATTGATGGAATTTTAATAAAGCTGAAATAAATTAACTTTAAATAAAAAATATAAACTAAGTCTAGTAATTGGAAATTAAGCAATGCTATTAATCTTTCTTTTCTTTCCTAGCCCTTTTCCAATTTTTGTCTGCTTCCTCCTCCTCATTCATAACCTTAGCTAGTAGGCATCCTTTAGAGGACCTACATTCAACCTTAGAGTAGATAGTTTCCCCTTCCGCTAGGACTCCATGCTTCTTCTCTACTCAAACCTTTTTATCTGTGGTGTCAGCTTTCCTTTTTCCCTTATCTTTTGTAGTACTTTTCTTCCTAGGCATTGCAGGTGTTTTGAATTCAACTCTTTCACCTAAGCGTTCCTTGGCAGGAATCACCCTGTCACCTAGACGACTCTTCATATCAGTTTTACCCTGATCTTTCTTCAAGTCCTTTCCTCAGCAACCACTTCTTCACATCATTGGGCAAGGAAGGGGGAACCTTTTGGATAATTACTTCCCATAAAGGTCTAGCACTCCAATAAGCATCAAATTTGTCTAGTTCCTGGGAGACAGGGTACTCGTAGGGAGGACGAAGATCTCCGGAAGGAATATTCTGAAGCAAGTCGTATTGTCTTTTTACCCTGCAGGGAGTGTAATAAGTCATACGAGACAAACTTGGAAGATGGCATAAAGGTTGCTTGTTGACACCAACCATCCTTTCTATTTTCCACCATGGGATGACCCACTTGATAGCAAAATTGCGAGATTCAAAGACCCTTCTCCACTCATGGCGCCCAATTTTAGAGAAGTGTTTCTTCCTCCTCACGAAGCATTTTGGAGTGTACTTCTCAATGTTGTCCGGAGGGCTAATTAATTCTAGCCTTTCCATTAGCCACATCTGTAAAAATTTGCAATGCAAATAAATTATTATTACTATACAAAAATATATTTTTTTGATTTATGTAATTAAAAAAATTATTTTTCTACCTGTAATAAAATTGGAGAGCCTCGAAAAGGAGCTTTTGGGTTCCTTTTCAATTCATCAAGACTAATCATAGCCTCTCCAACTATCAATGGCATTGGATTTCTCCCTAATTCAATTTGTTCTAGTACGGTGGTTATAATTGATTGACCCTCATTATTTTTACCACTACTAAGAAAAAATTGATTAAGCATGCAAAATAAGAAAGCCCTTCTTCTATAAATATGAAAAGATTCAGAAAGAGGTTTATCAAAATAATGGCGAGCAAATTCTTTCAAATTAACTATGTTGCCATCTACTATTTTTGATAAATCCCTTTCTTTTAAATTGAAGAAGCGTTCAAAATCCTTCTAATAATATGCATCTATTCTAGGGATCACTATGAGGTCTATTGCAGGGAAACCTAAAATAGCACCAAATTCTTCCGGCAAAGGGCTTATTTCATCATACCCTATTCTAAAGCAATGAGTATCAACATTCCAATATTCTAGAGCGGTATGAATGAAATCTAAGTCAAGATCTACCCCTTTGATACCATAAATTCCCCCCAAGTGAAACAAATCTAATTCTTTTCTTTCTTTGGCATTAAGAGACCGACACCATTCATAGGTGTATTGGGTAAAAGTTTTTGTGACTAGAGACATGATATTATTTTTCTAAGGCCAAGAATTATTTTATTTGCTGAAATTATGAAAAGAATCGGCTGGGCAGGGGGCTATTTATGCACAATTTAGGAGCAGTTTTAATCGGGGTAGAATACGGAGACAGCGCTAATTGGCGCTAGACGCCGCGATTGGCGCCAGACGCCAAAGCTTTGCGCCACACGCCAAGTGTAGCGCCTGGCGCTACATCCAATTGCGTGGCGTCAGCTGGCGCCAATCTGCCACGTCATACGCGCTTTCTAAAATCGCGTTTTTACCTTAATTCGAGTCTACTAATGACTTTACGGCTCCCTCATCTTTTTCTAAACATCTTTTTATTCTTTTCTAATTAATATAGCTATTATATTTATTATATTATTCTTTGGATTTTATTTAGGGTATTTTCCAAGTTTTTTATAAACCCAAGTTTTATTTAACTTTTCCTTTTTCATTTTTCTTTTTGGGGGAGAAAGTCAGATACCCTCCATCAATAATAAAAATGTTAGAATTTTTGCGCAAAATTACTTGTCACACTTTTCTTGCACACACAAACATGCACATAATAACAATAATAAAAGAATGAAAAAATAAAACATGATAAATAAAATGAACTCATAATAGTATATATATATACAAAATGAAAAAATAAAATTTCTATACAAAGTCAATACAAAAAAAAGCACAGGAACAAACTACGGCGCCGGGGGGCGTACACCCATCATCTCGTAAAACTGCTTCGTACGAGGAGTAACCTCTCCACCAGCTCCTGCTCCAGCTCCAGTCTCCGCAGGAGGAGGAAAGCTCAACGTGGGTCCACTCCACCCGAGATCAACCTGAGGCTGAGGCTTTGGAGGCTGCTGCGATGACGAGCCCACCTCGTACATCCCACCACCTCTAAAAGCCGGGGTAGCCTCTCCCTGGCCTACCGGTGCAGCTCAGAAGAAGATCCCGAGCCCTCCGCCACATCAGCACGGGCAGCCTCATAGCGACCGCCTCTACTCCCTGATGTAGTACAGCGACGTCTCGAGCTAAACCTCGCCGGATCCCTCCGCACCTTAGGTCTCGTGCGGGTGTGAGAAGCAATAGGCTGACCCTGCCAAAAAAAAGAATTAAATCAGAAACAAGGCAAAATCGAAGCAGAAATGCAAAAACATATGAAAGAAAGACTGCCTCCTGGACGGCGTCGTCCCGACGACAGGTAGCCGCATTCCTCATACGGACGAGCTGGCTCCGGAAGGCATCTATACATCGTGCCATCGTCGAAACCACCTCGCGCGAAAACTGTCAAAGAAATAAGTCAGTAAACATGCATAATATATATGGACAAAAATTGCAAATAACTAAGCTTACCCGAGTCTGGTGGCGAGGAATCGACCACTCTACGAAGCGCTCGTCCTCGGGATCTGGAGGAATCAACTCCTCGATCGGCCCGTATGTCCCCTGGTAATGGATAGACATACGGGGTGGCACGAACTCAGCAGCATTGTCCTGATAAAGCAAAACAAAGTTAGTAAAGCATTACTTGGGGGCTACTTAACGAAAATAAAGCTGGAAAATCTTACCCCCACATCCTCAGCCGGTACAGGGACTGGAGCTAACAACGGCAGTAGCTCCTCCGCGTAGCATCGCCCGAGCATCGTGCAAGATCGCCAAGAGGTGCCATCTCCCTCTAACATGCTCAACAACCTCGCGGCGTCGAACATGTGACGTGGTGGAGGAGCAGGAACGACGAAAACATCGGAGGAATGTTGTCTAGCAACCCTCTCTCCCAGGTATGCAATCGCTTTGTAAGTCCCCAGGAAATAGCGACGCTCAGCAGAATACGGTGCGGCTAACCCAGAGACTGCCAAGCCAACCCATGGCCGGTACACCACCTCAGGCTCCTGCAAAGAGCATCAATCAGGCAAGGATCCGTCTAAAGCATCACAAAATGGCAAATAAGAAAAAATCGTACCACGATGATCCAGTCTCGGACATATGCGGTGGACATCTCCACACGGCGTCTGCCCCAAGAAGCACTCACTGGAAACCCGCGCGGCGACGGTCTCGCCGGCGCAGCAGAAGGGAAGTACTCGTAGAACCAGATCTACAAGGAATTAAAATTATCAGCAAGTGCTAGCTAAAATGTAGAGCTAAAATTTATAGGTAGTAATGTTTACCTCTACAACCCTCCAAAAGCCGGACAAAGCAACATTCGTCCCAAAGGACCAGTGTCGACACGAGTCCCTCAGTGCATGAATGAAGTCAGCGTAGGCCAAGCTGGCCCAGTCATAAGTCCCGATCCGGTGTAGATCGCGGACAGCAGGAAGGTAGTAAAGCAGAGCCCTACTACCCTTGTCAGGGGAGAACGTCCCTAACAACAAAATAAGCGCAAAGATGCGCACCCGCTGCTCTCGGGTGGTCGCATCATCATCGAAAGCCGCTGCCAGAGTCGAGCGGCGAATCCCCCTAGCACTTAACTGAGATGTCTCGACCTCAGCTCGGGCCCGAATGGTAATCGACCCCAACACCTTCTCGACCTCGGGAGAAAAGACGTCGATCCCACTATCAAACGGCAGCGGCACAGAGCTGAACTCCAATCCTATGATGAGACTGAAGTCCGTAGGAGTGACCATCATCTCACCTCATGGAAAGTGGAAAGTGTTGGTGGTGTCCCAGAAGAACTCCACCAGAGCACGTACTACGTGGTGACCCCCGCTGGAGGCAACCATCGCCTCGGAGGTCTCAAACAACGCAGCAAGTCCGCAAGACTCCCATAGGAGTCTCGTCTCAACGTCCCTAGCGATGTACATCTTGTACAGGTCGCCCAAGCCATCACAGCCGGAACCGTGACAGCGCGTCCTCCCAACAGTGATGCCCCGTCTCACCCTCTCAAAAATATAGTGGACGGGGGCAAAGAACAGGGTCCGCTCATCCCACTCGGGGAGTCGACCAAGAAAAGTGGACGGTGCGGCGTCGTCCTCCACGGGCTCATGCTCCCGTCGAGTGTCTCGGGACCGTGAACCAGAGCCTTGCTGTCTAGCCATGCTACATTGTGCAGAATTATCATAAATTAAGGTTCTATAGTATCTAAGGTTTGCCTAGCCGCATGATACTATGTTTGCAAAAAACAGAGTACGTAGTACCAAAACAAAGCACAGATTCAAATTGAGCATATACGGCATTTTTCAAGAAATCAAACAATTTCTTGCAATACTATAGTAATTATTGTGACAAATTGGACAAGAATTGCTATCAAAAACATCAAGAAAGAGCCACATTGCATTCCCGACCTTAAGAGGTCCAACAATGGCAATTTGCTGATTTTTTCACCAAATTGAGTCAAACAAGTCTCAAATTACTCCCAAGGAAATATATAAACATAATCAAGCAATTTCATGGCATAAAATTAGATAAACAAAGTGAATTAAGCATTATAAATTTCAAAATTTCATGGAATTCGAATATAAACATGTGTAAAATTCATAAAAACCGGCGTGAGTTTGAAGAAAAATTGCATAGATCAGGAAAATGGATGAAAAGAGCTTTGATTTGCAACAAATTTGAGTGAATTTGGTTGAGAAACGAGCAAGAACGGAGCAAGCAAATTTCTGGAAGTTTTCGAGTAAAATCGCGACGAGCAAACAGCAAAATGAAGAAGAAAGGGGTATTTAAGGAAAACCCCGTTCTGGCGTCAAGCGCTAGGCTTTGGCGTTAGAAATCAGGCTTGGCGCCCATACCAGCGCCTGGCGCTAAGGCTATTTGTCTGGCGCTGATGCTTTTTCAGCGACGCCAGGACACTCAGCCACTCAGTGAGGTTGTTCTACCTTTTTTAGCAACATACTTTGAGTTCCTTGGTACGCCAGTTAGCCCCTATAAGCAATTTGACACGATTTTAAGTAATCGGCTTGATTGCACAAAGTGATCGACCTGATGAAAGATCGTCTCACTTAGCTTAAAGCGCCTAAGCAGTGGTTCATTAACAAAAGGCACCGACATAGTGGTTCATTAACAAAAGGCACCGACATAGTGGTTCATTCGCAAAAGGCACCGACGTATAGGTTCAAAGCAACAAAAGCGCCGACATACAGGCATAGCGGGAGCAAAGTTCAAGCGAGCTTTTAAAGATCAACAAGCGGAGATCTTCGGTAATTTCCTTTGGAAAATTATCGTAACAAATGAGGATAGCTTCAAGAGAGGATATCTTCGACGGCATTCCCTGGCTTGTGGAGAGTTGTCACAAACAACTGAAGGTAATTT
This sequence comes from Chenopodium album, assembly GCF_948465745.1. Classification (NCBI taxonomy): domain Eukaryota; kingdom Viridiplantae; phylum Streptophyta; class Magnoliopsida; order Caryophyllales; family Amaranthaceae; genus Chenopodium; species Chenopodium album. Next base: position 67,291,351 of record NC_137835.1, read on the forward strand.
CAAGCGAAGTTGTCTTCGACCATGTTCCCTTAGACGTGGAGGATGGTCATAAAGCGGAAGAGGATTGTTTCAAGCTAAACAATCTTCGATAGTATTCTCTTGGACATGGAATATTATCAATGCGGATGAGGATTGTTTCAAGCGAAGCAATCTTCGACAGTATTCCCTTGGACGTGGAATATTATCAATGCGGATGGGGATTATTTCAAGCGAAGCAATCTTCGATGGTATTCCCTTGGACGTGGAATATTATCACAGCGGAAGAAGATCGTTTCAAGCGAAGCAATCTTCTATATTGGAAGCAGTTACAAGCGTAGCAGTTTTCAAGCGAGATGGCATTCTCTTGGCAGGAGGTCATCAAAACAACAGTAAGGCAGCAGCAAATCGGTTACTTTCAGAGACGTGTGCTTGACGGTGCAAGATACGCGTTTCTTAACTCTTTTATCTGTTTAACTAACGCTAGTTTGCAGGTATCGGCGTTGCAAGAATGATTTAGAGTCGCAGAACGCTCTGAATCATTCTCCGTCCCTATCGATATTTTGACTTTTGTTTTCGAAACTCGCGTTTCTCCAAACTCAGTCAAAGTGGGGGCTTCTGTAGATACCCATTTGTGTCTCCTCAAAACCAAACCCAGTGATGAGTACCTTTCGCGTCGAATCATAATCGAATGAAGTGAAAGTGTGGAAAGTTTAGTGTTGCGGATAGTTTTAATCTCTTTTCTCTTCTCTCTGTTTTTGAAAACTTATTTTAAGAAAATAGTCAATCCAATTTGGTTGGTCCATGATATGGATCCAATAGTAGTGTAGTTGGATGGGGCATGACAAGAGCTTTCCAACGATATATTATAAGCCCAATTCCGATGAATATTGAGGAAGTTATGGCCAATTTACTAAACTAGGCTCGGTTTGAGCCTTATATGCGGCCCAATGATCTAGGGGAGGGCCTAATATGGATTTATCATTCCTAATGCAATTATGAATGGTTTTAGTCTTCTAGATTCTTCTATAAGGTTCTTTTCATTCCTAATTCAATTAGCATTGATAAATTGACTTTTTGTTGACTTTTCAGAGTTTTAATTAAAATCAAAGAGCATTTTTGAGGAAAATACGATTTTATCCTCCTGTACGGAAATTTTTATCTGATTTTAAGAAAACGCGTGAATTTCAAAAATCAGCGCCAAACGCCAGCTGTAGCGCCTGGCACTACACTTGGCGCCTGGCGCTAGTGTTGGCGCCTGGCGCCAACAGCCAGCGTTGGTGCTGGTTCAATTTTTTGTGCGCCAGACTCTGTTTTGATATTTTTATCTTTTTGGCTGATTTTCTTTATAAATAACGTCGTAAAAACTCCGTTTTCATTCACCTACAATCAGTTTTTCATTCACAATCATCAATTCTCTCTCATTCTATAATCATTCACCAACTCTCATCAATTTTCTCTTGATTACTCTCTCTCTCTCTCTTTCTAAACTAGCCTTTTAAATACAAAATTCCGCATTCATTAGATCTAGAAACACCTAGCCATATTCGAAGTTGTCTTCTCCCTAGACGTGAAAGGTTTAATTTATGAGGGTTTGGTCCCAAATCTCTCTTTCAATTATTTAATTTTATTGTTGTTTATTATTTTCCTTGAAGTTACTAACGTGTGTATTTTGTTATTAGAAAGAGGCACGAGGCATCAAAGTAAGTACTTTAATGGTTTTTATTGATGTTATTATGTAGAAATCATGCTTAGGTTGTTATTATGATTTCTAGTATCATGTTTAGGGTAAATTTAATATCAAGTATGCTTAAAAATATGATGCTTCCTATGTTCTTCTTAATATTTATGATTGTTAGCTTGTATCATGTTAGGGCTAAAGATTTGATTTTATTGTTTAGTGACATGTTAGGGTTTGTTATTAATCTTGTTAGTATCATACCTAGGATCTTGCTATGCTTTAACATGATTATTATTATGATTAATATGATTGTTATTGTGATTATTGTTTTGATCATTATTATGATTAATTATAATTTATAATTGTTATGCTTTAACGTGATTATGATTATTTTTATGATTTATGATTATAATTGTTATAATTATTGATTATTTTTAATTATGATTGTTATGATTATAATTTTATTATTTTGATTATTATTATGTTGCTTGATTATTTATTTTATTGCTTGATCACGCCTTTTATGCATGTTTAAAGGGAATTGATACTTGTAATCACGCTTAATAAGATAATAATTAATAATCTTATTTAGGGTTAATTTGATTATAATTCAAGTGATCACCAATAATAGATTTATTTGTGCATTAATATTCAACCAACATAGATAAACAGGTTTAGGGTTAAACCTATTGATTGAATGTTAGTCAGAAAGCGCACATGAATACGATCAGAATAAAGTAGAGGCCTATTATTAGGGCAGGTTCAATCTCTTTTAGGTTGGATTTGTACCTTCATCCCCGAACCCTTATTTGGTTCAAAACCTTATGGAGTTGACGATCTCTTGGATCGTTAAGGGGTGTAACCTTCACCCTGTGAACGGTTTACAAGTTCCTAAAACTTGTTGGCGACTCTTTTGCTCTATCTTCTTTCCCTTTGGACGCCACCGTACTTTAGTGTGTGATCACAGTGGAGTACAAGCTAGGGGTTAACGCTTGAAATATTCCCTACATAAGGTAACCTTGCCAAATAATTATCGCAGTTCAAGATTACGTGACTAATCAAATTTCCGGGTTGATAGCCGGACCCATGGTAGAAGGAAGATGAAGAATCGATATTGTCATCCCCCATTGTCGATTAGCAGAGATTAGGGAAAAAATATAGTGTTTTTTTTTTTAGGGTTTAGAGTATTCGTAGCTCCGATACCATGTCAAAATAGAGAGAATGATTTTATGTTTCTTGTATTACGGTATGCACAATATATTTATACAATCTAAGTGTAGAGATTAAGGCTTACACATTGGCCCATTAGCTATACACAATATAAGGCTTAACAATTAGGTTCGAGTTAGGTTTTTGTGGGGGTAAGAGGAAGAAGGAAGAAGAATAAGGAGGTTTGTTGGGTAGTGGAGTGGAGGTAAGTGGGGGTGACATAAAGAGAGAGAAAATGATATAGAGAGAAATTTAGAAAAATAAAAATTATGAGAGAGATAATGAATTATTAATTAGGGGAGAGCTGGGAGACGAAATTTAATTTTAGGTTATTTTTTACATTATCACCCATATATAACCCACTTTTTGAAACTACCATTAGAAAAAAAAAATCTTAAAATACCACCAAAAAAACAAAAAAAAAAAAAAAAAAAAACAAAAAAAAAAGATTTTACCATCTTTTATACTGTTAAATACTAATGGTTTAAAAAAAATTCTTAATTTTTCGCGCCAAAAAAATATGCTTTTAGATATTTTGAGGGTCATTTATGTACAAAGGATCCAATTTGAAGTCAAAATTTACAAAAAATTATTATAAAAAAACCTCTTTGTGTACTAAAAATAAATCAATTTGTGTGACACGAAAAAATGAGGCATTTTTATAATTGTTTGTCTATTTAAACCACCAAGCCAGATCCTTTGGAAAAAATGACCTCCAAAACTCCAAAGAGCTTGTTATAGGTACGAAAATCATGGAAATTTTTATAAAATGTTAAATTTAACGGTTTTGATGGTGACATTTTTTGTTTTGGTGGTATTTAAAAATAAACTTTTTTGCAGGTGGTAATTTATAAAAGTGAGTTATTTGTGAGTGGTAGCGTACAAAATTTCCTTAATTTTTAATTTTATTTATTTACTTTTTGAAAATAAAAATAAAAATGAAGTATAAATGGATATAGAAGGAGGAGTCAACAGAACATTGTAATGTTGTTGTCATGGACCATTGGACCTCATGGTGTTGGTGTTTTCATGGTTGTGTATCACTGCATCTTTCTCTTCTTGGATTTTCTGTCCTTTATCATGCGGTACGATAATTTTCAGCATTTTCATCGTGCTCCTCGAGTGCAACGAGCTATGAGGCCTAAATCGTCTTTAATTGCTTCTCAACGCAATTACACCATAAGTGGCATGTAATTACATGATATTATTACTATAAATTAAACCACTTCTTGTAGTAAAGAAACGCAAGAAAGTTAATTATAATTTGTTCATCTTTCTCTTCATTTCTTTGTCAAAAAAACTATGGCCCTCCTTCACTCAGCTCCATCTCACACTCTACATTCTTCCATCGCTAGGCTTAACCTGAAAAACCCGAGCTTGTTTGTCTTGAAAACTAGCTACAATACTAGAAAATTGAACTTCAGAAAGCCAAGTTTTGGTGCTACAAAGATATCATGCAAACTTATTCCTAATATTGTTAAGGATGGAGTGAACACTGTTGTGAACCCGGTTATTTCCATCGTTGATGGCCTCCAACCTGCGATCTACACACCGCCCAAAGACGATTTGAAAAAGGAAGATTTCCCTGCTGATTTTATCTTTGGTGCCTCTACTTCCGCTCTTCAGGTTACACTCTCTCATGTTACTAGTGTACTGATACGTTACGACGTGCTTTTCTTTTAGGTGACTTGTTATATTTTTGAAAATTTTAACTTGAACTTACATGTATCAATTAATTTCATTAAACATGTCAATAATGACTGCACGAACTTTTCAAGAAACTAAATTGAAATAATTCAAGTGTTTATTTTGCCCTGTAGTAAAAGTTAGACTTATATTGGTATGTATGTCTAATTGATTAACGGTAATTGTGGTAGACTGAAGGAAGAGGGGATGAAGGTGGTAGAGGAAAAAGTACCTGGGACTTCATGATTGAAGCCGAAAAGGGTCGTAAAGCAGTTGACTCCTACAACCTTTATAAGGTAAAACACCCTGGCACCCTGCCTCTGGACTTAATAGTTACGTACGTACATTGATAGTGTGACAATAAAATTCGACATAAGCTTATAAGGATTACATGATGGACAATGAGTTACTTTTGCGTACCACTGCATATCAAATGGCGCGGCGGCGATGATCTGATTATTTGGTGGTAACAATTGCAGGAAGATGTTAGAATTTTGAAGGAAACAGGGCTAAATTCTTACCGATTTTCCATTGCTTGGCCAAGAATTTTGCCTAGTAAGTTTATTTGATTCCCAAATTAAACTATCATGAGTTTATTCTAATTACACTAATTAACTCTTCTTAAATTGCAGATGGAACTGTAGAATCAGGGATCAACCAAGAGGGCATTGATTTTTACAATAACTTGATTGATGAATTAGTCGCAAATGGTAATTAATTCTTCCATCCTATCGACGAAGTATCATGTTACGAATTCAAATTACAATATTGACATGAGAAATATGTGCTTAGTACGTGTTTATGACATGTTACATTTATCTAACAATTTGCTCAATGCCATCAGGGATCACTCCTATCGTTACTTTGTTCCATTTCGATTTACCAGTACCACTACAAAAACAATACTACGGCTTCTTGCGACCGAACATAGTGTATAAACCTACCACGTTCTTTTGTTATTCAAACATAGTGTACGTATAGGTTAATATAACGTGTGATATTTAACATTGGCTTCCAAAAAACAATGTGACAACAGAGAACACTTCACGGATTTTGCTAATATTTGCTTCGAGAAGTTTGGTGACCGTGTTAAATATTGGGGGACGATCAATGAGCCTTATGTATTTGGAGCGTTTGGGTTTAGGATGGGACTGCCTATCGATCTTCAAAACGATCCATTAGGCTCGTTCATTGCCACCCACCATATTATCTTATCTCATGCTTCTGCCGCAAAACTCTACAAAGATAAATACCAGGTGAAAATCATCTTTACCGCTATATATGTGTATAATACAATGTAACTCTATCCAATTTCTTTTATGTAACATAGCTTGATTATTACTAATTCTTATATATATATATATATATATATATATATATATATATATATATATATATATATATTTTATTTTTTTTGTTTGTAGAAATCTCAAAAAGGGAAAATCGGAATTTCGCTCCCGAGTAAGTGGTTTATGCCACATTCAACTGGTGATCCTAAAGACTTTGCTGCTTCAAAAATGCTGTTGGATTTCTCCTTAGGATGGTAACCAATTACACTTTGTGTATTTTTGTGTTTTTTTTTTAATTTTAAAAGAGAATAATCTTTTGCAAATGACCTCTATCTACATTAAAGGGTTGCACTTTGCACTTTGCACTTGTGTAGTATAATAATCTAACTTGATTATTTAAAAGAGAGTATAGTTTTTAAATAATTAATTAGTGTGTGACGCGGGCTTTACAATAGATGATACTTTAAATACTCTCATTTTTATATTAACGTGGACAGTGCCTATCTTGAAACTTTCTCTATCAGGGTTCAAATTTTTGTACTGTAATATAAAGATAAATATGTCAATCCATAAGAAGAGTTAAACAAATAACAAAATTACACTAATTGACTCAAAACAAGACTCAACTTAAACTATAGACACAAAATTGTCGCATTTTTAAATTGAATTGAGAATGGACACTAAATACACCCCGTGACATGAATTTAATAAAAAAAAAATACAATTAATATCGTTATTAGAATTATGAATGAGTATAATGTTTTAAATTCGGCTATTTTATCAAATGCCACTGAGTAATTTAAAAATTCACCAAATGCCATCGGACTTTTCAGAATTCACCAAATGCCACCCAGTTTTTTAAAAATTCACCGAGTGCCATTAATGACCAACGGCCGTTAACTCCGTTAGTCATTAGGAGTTAATCATGACACATGTCATGATATAATTGATCAATTTATATTAATTCATAAAAATTTAAAAAAAAAAAAACAAACAAAAAAAAATTTTTAAAAAAAAAACAAAAATTAAAAAAAAAAACCCAAAATTTTCCCAGCCACCCCCACCACCGCCAAACCCTAGCCCCACTTCATCCCACAACACTGATCACAGCAGCCCATCTCACCCCTGTTCAGCCATAGCAGCCGGCAACAACCACCACCGGACTGCCTCACACCAACAGAAACAATCGGCCAACAACCCAACACCAATAATCGCACCAAATCAACCAGCCATCGTCGCACCACTCTGCACCCAGCAGCACCACACCACAGTACGTTTGAGCAACGTCGTCGCTAGCCCATAATCCAGATCCGCAGCCTGCAAGCTCCAATTGTACACTATTTGCAAACAATTGTACACAAAGAAAAACCAGACCCCCAAAACTAATTTCTATCAATTATCTAAGCTTTTTTTTACCCAAAAATCATTGTCTTCCTCCACTTGATTTGAGGCCTCAAATAATTCAATTTGGGGCCACGATTTCTTAAACCAAATTGAATCAAATTTAAGGCCACGATTTCTTCAATCTAGGGCCACGATTTCTAAAATTAAATTGATTTGAGTCCCTAAATTCAACTTGATTTGATTTCTTGGATTAAACGGTGGGTAGCGTTGCGCGCAGGGGAAGGGGATTGGGATTTAACCACCACCTTGTGTGGGTGGTTTTGGGGGTCAGCGGTGGGTCAGGTTGGGCGCTAAAGTGTCGGTCGGCCGATTTTTGGTGGTTAAAGTGGTGGTCGGCCATTTTCCGACGAGATAAAGGTGGGGCTAGGGTTTGGCGGTGGTGGGGGTGGCTGGGAAAATTTTGGGGTTTTTTTTTTTTGTTTTTTTTTTAATTTTTATTAATTAAGATAAATTTACCAATTATATCATGACATGTGTCATGATTAACCCCTAATGACTAACGGAGTTAACGGCCGTTGGTCATTAATGGCACTCGGTGAATTTTTAAAAAACTGGGTGGCATTTGGTGAATTCTGAAAAGTCCGATGGCATTTGATGAATTTTAAAATTACTCAGTGGCATTTGGTGAAATAGCCGTTTTAAATTACCTACTAAGTTAATGATGAAATTTCATTAGATATATCATTAGAATTATCTGTTATGATGAAATTTCATGTTAATGGTTATAGTTCGATTTTAGTTCGTATTAATGAGTGTTATTAACAAATGTCATATCAATGATGAAAAACACAGTGTCACAAATACAAACTATCATCCTCATTATGTCACATGTAAACTTTATTTTTCACCAATGTGACATGTCACCTCTCTTCATTAATTAATCCATTTTCTTATACTTAAAAAAAAAAAGAACTAGCTTTAATTCAATACATGTATGAATGTTATTTGATTCATTTTCATCCAACTTTATATCTTCTACAATTACATTTAATTTTTATTCTTTTCTCTCTTTTATAAACTATTCATTTTCCAATTAAATTATATTATAAAATAATATTGTACGCCTATAAACATCCGGTGCATTGCACGGATCAGAATGCTAGTTCATTTAATAATGTGTTCCACCTTACATATGATACTTGTAGTTCTTATGGCATCATTTCTAAAAAATTTCACTATAATAGTCAAGAATCAAGATTTAGAAATGCATAATAAAATAGGCGTTAATTTTGATGTAGTGATTATTATTTTATTTAATACTTTCGCTTTTGAATTTAATATATCTATACTTCTTCTTCTTCTTCTTCTTATTATTATTATTATTATTATTATTATTATTATTATTATTATATATATTAAAAAGCGTACCTAAAGAAGAATATGTTCCACGTGTCAACTTTTTCAAGTTCGACATGTCAGCTGTCACTTTCACATGCTTTAGGTTTGCATCTAAAAATGCTTATAATAAGACTTGAACTCAAGACCAACAAGTCTTAAGTTAAGAGTCTTACCATCTTAGCCATTTATTAACTGTGTTTTTTTATCCAACAAAATTATAGTTAACTTAGATAAATTAATTTGTGTCTTATTGTACTATTTGTTTTCATTATGTAATGATTGAGTTTGACAACTAAAAAATGTTTATAGCAAGACTTAAACCCTAAACCAACAAGTCTCACTATCTACAAAGCCGAATTTGATTAGCAAATTAAACAAGAACAAACTAGCAACTTGGGGCTTCGCCCGGGCCACAAACTAGTTATTATTATTATATATATTAAGAAACGTTCCTAATATAGAATTGTGCCATATTTCGCCTTTTTAAGCACTGCAAACATGTCATGTCAGCGATATCTACCATGTATCACATCTTTAAACTCTATAAGCATGTCATGGCATCTCCAAAATATATATTTTAATTGAATTTTAAAAATGCTTATACAAAGATTTGAACTTGAAACCAACAAGTATCAAGTTACAAGTCTTATACTACTTTAGCTATCTATTTACAACATTTTTTTACCCAATAAAATTATAGTTAAATTAGATAAAATAATTAGTATTTAGTTATCCTATTTGTTATCATTATGCAATGATCATAAAGACAATTTAACAACTTTAATCTTGAGGTTTGAAAAAGTCAATATTGTTTTTCGATATGATGTAATATAATAATTTTGTTTTTTTTTTTTGTAAAATAATCAATAATTATTAAATATATTTAAATCATACAAAATATCGAATATGATTTTCCTAATACAAATATTTTACGGAGTATATAAATTATGAAATTTTCAATATAATTATCAAAACACTACAAAGAAACACTTAACATGATTATCAAACTCAACAAGTACAAATTAATAACCCGAGTCATTGTCTAGGCCGTAGAATAGTTACCATAATATAACTCATGTAATCCGTATTATTTTCTTCCGATATTAGTGTTTTAAGTTTCTTGTTATTAGTTGATTCTTAGCCTATGCTTAATTTCATAAAAAAAATTATGTTATTTTATAGGTATATGGACCCATTTATTCGTGGGGACTACCCAGAATCAATGAAAAAGAATGTGAAGGGGCTACCACAATTCACAAAATCAGAAAAGGCACTAATCAAAGGCGCCTATGATTATATCGGTATCAATTACTACACTTCAAGATTCGTCGAACACACTTGTACTGTTGATCCAATGACTGGCACTATCACTATCAATATCAACGAACGAATTGGTAATGTTTTTTTTTTTTTTTTTTTCTTCAATTAACTTAATAAAATTGATAAACAATAATACACATAATACAATGAAAACAGAAAAAAAAAAATTATAATCTACTCTATCATATCCTATTCGCATGTCTCAATGTCTCATAGGTATCCGGATGAATTTGTGTGTCATAGTGATTATTAGTATTGTGATTGGACTTTAAGCTAGTCAATCACTCAAAGCCATAATTTCATTAAAGGGGTTAGCTTTATGAACTAAAAGTGATTATTTCGTATAGTGATCCATAAAAATTTTCTCTTCCATTCCTTATGATTAAATGTCTCATTTTGATGCATATCAAATGTCTCATTATACGTTGATTTGAATAAATTTTTATGTCATCATATAGATCAGTAATATAGTGATTGGACTCTAATCACGTACCTCCAGTCCACATGACATGCAATTGGCATTATACTAAGAAATGGGATGAGAATGATATACAACTGTATAAGCGAACAAGGGTCAATATTAATGAATCTTTAACAATGATAAAGATGACAAAAATAACGAACCATTTAATTGTCAATTTGTGAACTGTTGACAAGTAATGTGTCCAATTCCCACACAGTCACACACATGACTACTACACGAGTAACAAATTCTTTAATACTACTCTCTTTCACACAAGTAATTAGTATATCATTTTATTTTTCCTAAGTAAAAATAATTTCAATTCAGTAAAAATAAGTTCAATTCAACAAAAATAAGTTCAATTTAGTAAAAATAAGTTCAATTCAACAAAAATAAGTTCAGCATAGTAAAAATAAGTTCAATTCAGTAAAAAAAATTTCAGTTTAGTAAAAATCAGAAACCTTAAAGAAGAAATATAATTGAAAATTATTAAAAATAATTTGAGTTCTGTAAAAATAATTTGAGTTCAGTAAAATTAATTTCACTTCAGTAAAAAAAATTAAGTTCGGCAAAAATAATTTCATTTTAGTAAAAATAATTTCAATTCAACAAAAATAAGGTGAAGTGAACGAGACTTAATATATCATACTTGTATAAAATACATATACTCATATACATATGGACAATCTTCACTTATTTAATTGTTTTATATTATATATTAAAACAAATATACTGATAATACTTCATCCGTTCTTTTATAATTGCACCATAAGGGTTTGGCACAAATTTTTTGATAGTGGAAAAAAGGATGAGAGAGAAAGGTAGAAATATCAAGTTGTCCATGTGACTGTATGCACAAAATAAAACTAAGGGTTGAAAAGCAAGGGTATATTAGGTATTTATAGTGTGAACACATAAATTTCTTTTCCTAAAATGGATATGGTGTAATAAATGTGAAACTTCCTTAAAAGGTAAGTGGTGCAATATTAAAAAAACGGAGGAAGTATATGATTTGAAATCAAAAGAGAATTTCAATTTCTTACTTATTTTTTAATTCAAAAAAAAATACTATTTTTTAAAAAAAAATTCTTACTATAAACATATACGAAGTACGAGCTAAGTATCTAATAGCTACGGGCATGTTCAGATTGACCGAACTGAACTAAACTGAACTTAACTGAACTGAACTTATTAGAGCTGAACTGTACTTATTAGAGCTGAACTGAACTGAACTGAACTGAACTGGACTGAATATTTTATAAGAGAAAGAAATTAGGAGCTGAGCTAAACTGAATTAAATTGAAATGAAATGAGCTGAATTGAACTGAAAATAATTTTATCAGAACAGACCCTATGTTCAAAGGTTGATATTGATTTAAATAATAATGACATATTTTGAAACTGATATCAGCCGATGATGAGGGAAACAAAGTCGGTTTGCAAGCCAAAGGACAAGATGGCATTTATGTCCGTCCAGATGGACTCAAGAATTTGCTCGTCTACATTAAGGAAGAATATGGCAACCCTGAAGTCTATGTTACTGAGAATGGTAAGTACATTTTTAAATACAAGCAATTCTTGGGTGAAGCAGACACATCCTATTTTTTAAAAACTTATTTCTAGTTCTTTTTAATTCAATTTAGTTTAGTTCAATTGAGTATAAGGGTCTTTGTTTAACATCTTACAAGGCGTTAAAGTCATCTTTTAAAAATATGTATGAATGGAGTTATATCCATAGTTCCATACAACAAATTATTGTTAGGTTGTTTCATAAAAGTTTTCTTTTCCCATTATCATTCTATTTTGATCATCTTTTGTTTATATGGAGTATATATCAATTTCAAATATTTGATTTGGGGTTTAATATTAATTTTCATTTTCAACTCAATGATGTTTAGTTATTTAGTTGTTTCAAATTAAATTTATGACAAAGTCAATTTTCATAGTCAACCTTATGATTTTACCAAGCAATTTGCTAACATATTATGGACTGTGATGTTTATTACGACAGGTATTCCTGATAAACCAACTATCACAAGTTCAATTCAGGATCTAATTGCACAAGGGAAAAATGAAGAACTTTCGGCTGCTCTTGATGATTACTACAGAATTGAGCATACTCAAGATCATCTTATAGCTGTTCGTGAAGCAATCAGGTAACTATATATATACATTTTAACTCTGTGTTTAGATAGAGTACGTAATCCCCCTTAAAAAAAAAAGATAGAGGTACGTAATTAATTCCATTTTTTTATTGGTATTTGGTATACCCTAATAAATGACCATCAATACCCTATATTTTCTACGGAGCATCTTTTTTGTCTATGGTCAAATGACCATTTTTGGGTATCCATAACTTTTACGATACTCATTTTCTTAAATCTCGTGCTAATTCCAAATGGTGCAATTAAAAGGAAGGAAGCACATAATAATAAGTAAGGCTTGAGAATAGCTTAAGTGGTTAGAACATTTTCCCTAATCTCCGTGATCACTCAATTATATATTGTAACTTGGGTGTATGCAATGCAGGGAGGGAGCCAACGTGAAAGGCTATATAGTATGGACATTGATGGACAATATGGAAGTAGGAGCTGGTTATGATGTTCGCTTCGGTCTCAACTTTACAGATTATTTTGACAATCACAAGAGATATCCTAAGAAATCTGCTAAATGGTATGCTAATTTCCTTAATGCTGATGGCACTAAGGAGGGCTCCTTGAACTAAACCAATACGAATTGTGTAAATTGATTATTCATCAAGATTTTATATATATATGTGAAATTTTATTATACTACGTATATATGTGAAGTTTTATTTGTACGGCTTAGGAGTCGTGGTGCATTATAGCAAATACAAATAAAGTTCATTGTGACTTGTGAGCTGGGTTCCATAAATGTTTTATGTTTGATGAATTTAATTTATGACTTTATGTACACGCGTTTTTAATTCGAATTAGCCTTTTGACTCATTCGATGCACGGGTTGTTACTTAGGTTATTTTTCTTGAAAAGTGTCGGTGTTGTTATGGAATTTAGCTAGCTATATATACATATAGATATTTTAGGGCATGAAATGACACATTGGTTTAAGTTATATTTAAGTTAAGGAGATGAAAAAACTATTTTATTGTTAATGTAATGAACGCTAATTAGTTTAACTTTAATTTACTATATTGAATATGAAACACTTAATGTTCTTACTTGAATTTGTAAGTTTTAGAATGCCTAAAGATTAAGGAAAAATGGAATCTAAAAATCCAACCTTTGGTCGGTCTAACAATAATAAAAATCCAACCTTTAAGTAATCTCAGAAAAATCCAACCTTTGCCCCCCCACCTTCTCCAACAGATCCATTACCTAATGATGACCGTTTTTTGTAAGTTATGTGCCACGTGTCGGTCGTTAATTGGTCAATAATTTTTTTAATCATTAAAAAAAACAAAAAAACAGAAGAAAAAAAAACCCACCAGCCACCTCCCCCAGCCCCCGCACCACCCCAGCCACCTCCCCCACTCCCCTGCAATTTCCCCCTACCCCAACCAACCCCACCATCGTGGTCGTCGGATTCCGGTGATCTCCCCCCACCCCCCACCCCCTTGCCGCAACCTCCCCAACCACCAAAACCCCCTACGATCTAAACCCTAACCACCACACCAAACACCCTATTCGACCCTCCCAAACCGCCCGACCCCTCCCCGAACCTCCCCACCCGCCCGCCGACCACTTACCGACAACCCCTGACCCGTTTCCACCCCTCCCCTCCCCACCCTAAACCCGACCCTGGTTTTCTAATACCCCTAGCCCGTTTTTGGGGTTGTGGGTTCGATTTCGGGGTTCTGGGTTCTGGGTTTGAGTTCGGGGTTGTGGGTTTTGGGTTGTGGGTTTGAGTTTGGGTTGTGGGTTTTGGGGTTCCGGGTTTAATTTGAGTTGGGGTTGTGGGTTGTAGTGGTGGGTGGTGTCGTGGTACAAGGTGGTGGTGTTTAGTGGTTTCGTGGTGCTAGATGGTGGTGTTGGGTGGTTTCGTGGTGATAGGTGGTGGTGGTGTTGGGTGGTTTCGTGGTGCTAAGGTGGTGGCAGAAGTGGTGGTGGTGTAGAGAGGAGAGAGAAAGAAGAGGAGTGAGAAGGAAATTAAAAAAAAAAAAAAAAAAAAAAACTTTTAAACCGGTTTAACAAGTTAAAGGTCAAATAGACCTGTCGAATAAGGTGGGGTGCAAAGGTTGGATTTTTTTAAGATTAATGGAAGGTTGGATTTTTATTGTCAGAACGGCCAAAGGTTGGATTTTTAGATTCTATTTTTCCAAGGATTAAAGACTCAAACATTATTTATATATTTTGTTTTTATATTAAAATGAGAATTTAAAAAAAAAAAGGATTAAGAGAGGTGACATGTGGCATATGATTGATTATGGTGACATGTTGCTTAGTATAGATTTGTGGTTTGTGTTTTTAAATACTAAGTATAGATAGATTATACTTTATGTAAAAAAATTTAATGTAGAGAACATATTATACATATCTGAAGAACATAATAATCAAACTCAAAAAACATATTATGGCCGCATTCTTTGTAAAGGTTTGTAATTTTTTTATTTTTTATTTTATTTTTTATTTTTTGTCTGTGTTCTTGATATATTTGCATAATGTTCTTCCGAGTGCACCCTGACACTGGGCTGCGCATGGTGCATTCGGGTGTATCATAAAAATTTCATAGTTAGGAAAGATAAGACAAGAAGAAGAAAAACTAAAGAGAAATAAATCAAAGTCTAACATTATCTTGTTACCTAAATTGGGCCAAATTTCTTGAAAAGAGCACTAATTTTTTAAGGTTTCATTATACATGATTCACGTTACATCACAAACGTGAGCCTTTCCGAAACGTTAAATAAATGTTGCGGACAAGATCTTTCCCATTCAAGAATACATTTTAATTTTTTTTTATCTAAAAATCTATTATCCAAAGAAATTATCTTATACTCCCTCCGTCCCAAAAAGAACGACCCATTTGGGTTGATTACGCGGGTATTAAGGAAGTTAAGTAAAAAGAAGTAAAAGTATATTGAAAAGATAAATTTACATAAAGTTTGTAAAAAAAATAGAAAGAGAAAGTAATAAAATAACATGGAAAATCAAATTTTTATATGGGGAAGCTAATTTTGCACAAATATTGTTGCAAATTGGTGGTGTTTTAATGCAAATGGGTCATTCTTTTTGGGACAAAGTTTTGACCAAATGGGTCGTTCTTTTTGGGACGGAGGGAGTAACTTGGTATAATGATACGCCAGCGCCCCAAGGACCTCGCGCTCACTTTTTTTTTAACAAAATTAAACGGATCATTTTTTTGATGTCATTAATGCAGAATCTTAATTAAAAACTGACAAAGATCACAACATATGGAACAGATTATTAGACGGGGAGATTGTAATTTGTAATAAAAGTACGGATTATTCATGTGATGAGTAGAGATAAAAGAAATATATACAAATTAGTAAACGGTTTGCATACAACTTTCATAAGACTAGACGTGTTGTAATACTATGCGTTGTAATACTATGCAACTTGCATAATATTCCAAATTTCAAATATAGAAATAAAGAGGCAAGAAAATATACAATAGCTATTTTTATTCATAGTTTATGGTTAAAGCTGGCTTTGGTATGTGTTTGTATGTATGGATCTTGGCCGATCAGCTTAATCCTTTTGGTAGTAGCAAGATAATTACCATGTCACAAAATATTGGGTGCAGCAAGCTATTTTGTCAGTCGAGGCTCAAGAAAGTATCAAACCACCGTCATCTTCTTGCGATGAAAAACAAATTTTCACCCGAAAACAAGTTGGTGGTGGTTACGGCGAAGGAGAGCAGCGAGGTCATCCATGGCGGAAGAGAGAGAAAGCTTGAGATTCTCGGATTTTTTGAAAAATGCCCAAAAATCAAATTGGGGCTTTCTTATGTGATGTATAATTGTTGAAATTGATTGTCCCATATGATTTTATGTTGCATTGTGAGCATTTTGATAACATATGCATGTATTTTAATTTGGTTGAGAAATGAGCAAGTTATGTTATGTTCATGACCTTAGTACGAGCACTTCAATGGAGATTCCACCATTGTTATACATATTATCAAACAAATTATACATATCTTCAAACAAGTTATACATATATATCCTCTATTGGTTGGATGATATCCTATATTGTCTATATGATATCATGGTTGAATGACATCCTCTATTAGCTATATGATATTGTTTATGATTGTGTCTATGATATCCTTTATTGGTTGGATAATATCCTCTATTGCCTATGTAATATCATGGTTGGATGATATCCTCTATTAGCTATATGATATCGTTTATGATTGTGTCTATGATATCCCGATCCTTTATTGGCTGGATGATATCCTCTATTGGTTATATATCCAGCCAATAGATGATATCATCTAGCTAGTAGAAATATCATCCAGTCAATAAAATATAACATATAGTCAATAAAGGATATTATCCATTCAATAAAGGATATCATCCAGCTAGTAGAAATATCATCTAGCCAATAAAGGATATCATATAGACAATAAAGGATATCATCCGATTAGTAGAGGATATCATCCGGTTAGTAGAGGATATCATCCAGCCAATAGAGAATATCATCTAGCCAGTAGAAATATCATCCATCCAATAAAGGATATCATCCAATTAGTAGAGGATATTATCCTGCCAATGGAGGATACCATCCAGCCAATTGATGATATCATCCCGCCAATTAGGGGTGTTAAAAAATACACGACCCGTTTGACCCGACCCGCTGACCCACAAAGTACCTGCCGAGTAATTTTGATTTTTTTTTCCAATTTTGCGGGTCGAGTACCCGACCCATTAAAATATCATATTTGTGGGTCGGGTAATGGGCCGACCTTTGAGTGTTGCAGATACCTGTTAAATACCCGGTTTTTATTTTGTTTTTTTTTTTAAATTTTCTTGGCTGGAACTTAAATTAGGATTACTTTCTCATCTCTTTCCTCGGACAATCAGTAGCCGCATCTATTTCGAATTTTTTTGGGTTAATTTTCTGATTATGTGTGATTATACTCAAGTTATTTTCAATTACATTTTTTAGTGTTTTTATTCAAATTTTTTGGGGTTAATTTGCTGATTAAGTGTGATTATGTTTGATAAGTTATTTTCATGTTTGCTTGCATTTTGTACCATTTCGTTGCTTATGTTTGATAAGTTATTTTCATGTTTGCTTGTTAATTCTTTGTGATATTCTACAATTGATAAATGTTTTTTTTTGGAATAATTTATTTTGTGCAGGGGTTAAGACTTGGTTTCGGAGCAACCAACAATTATCATTAATGAGGCAATTGAAGCTTCAGATGTCACAAGCGACTGGAATGATCCTCTCTCCCATTTAGTTTGATTTGTGGCTTTGAAATATTATTTGGACTTTGTAATTTATTTGATTGTTTTGTTGTTTTAATTTGATGTAAATTCCTTAAACTCTCTAAACTCTCTCTAGCTGGACACCTTGAACTTTGAACTTTAACAGCAGGTTTATAATGCCATATTAACAGCATGTGTGTGTGTGTGTGTGTTTTTTAAAAAAGCATACATATTAAAATTTTGGGTACCTGAGGAGGGTAACCGGTAAAAGCGGGTACCCGCTATCGGATAATGGGCCATCCAAATTACTACCCGCACTTCCGGGTACCCAGATTTCGGGTACCCGGTTATGAACACCCCTACCGCCAATTGAGGATATAAAAAATCTGCATTTTATCAGTTTGGACTGATAAAACATTCCGTCAGTCCGGACTGACAAAACATTCCGTCAGTCCGGACTGACAAAACATTTCGTCAGTCGGGATTAACACAATACCTTCTCTTATCATATTTACTCTGAAATCTTTAAGATATTATTCCATATCTCTTGATTTAGATATATTTGACACTTAAAAAACTTGATCATATTTCTGTGTCAACATCTCCTCTGCAATTGTTTAATGGTTTCCTACGCAAAGGAAATCTTGCATTGTAACAATACTAAGCTGTGTTATATTAATACTTGGTGGAAAAAAAAAAAAAAAAAAAAAAAAAAAAAAAAAAAAAAAAAAACTATTTGGTATGGTAGAAGTCATTACAAAAAAGAGTCAATTAATGACAACACATATTCTCATTAATGATAGGCCCAAATCTCGTTCTCCTTAAGACCTTAACCTTCCAATTGTTATTACGTGCACCATTACAAATTTTTAACTATATCCCCCGGCAGGGAACACTTCCTGCACCCCCTACCCCATACACTCCGCGCGTGTTAAGCCTCCACCCCTTTTCATTTACAAATTTTTTGCAATTTTTTTATAAAATGTTCATTTATGTATTGGTAAATGTTCATTTGCGTATCATAAGACGCTCATTTTTGTAACAAGAAGTTTTTTGTTCAAATTAATATATGTTTTGAATGGAATTTTAAGAATTTTCTATAAATAAAAATGAAAGCAAATTTATTTATAAGGATTATTAATGCATTCAAATCATTTTTATTATAAGAAGTATTGCTTAATTCAATGTTCATTTTTATTTATCCGTGTTCCAACAGATGTTCATTTTTGTATCATCAAATGTTCATTTCAAGAGTTATGAATACGTTTAATAGTAAGATGTATGCAAATACATACGTCTTAGATTTCTATTTATTTAATTTCCAATATAAAATAAATTTAATATAAAAACAATGATGACGCATTTCTATACCGCTATACTATTACATGTAATTGTTCCATAAACATGAAATTGAACCAAATGTACATATTTGTCTTGCTAAATGAACATTATTTGATATATTAAAGTGTGTGTATACATATATATCCTCCTTGTTGCAAATCTAATCATATATATACTTGTGTGTTTTACATGAAAAAAAATATATATAATCTTAGCACAATATATATGTTGTCTTCAACTTCCTTACTTGATTATCCTATACAATGAGAGATCGATCAAGTTTTTTTTTAAAAAATAAAAATAAATAAATAATAATAACGACAACAACACATTTCAAAGAAAAGTATTTGAAATCTAAGGATTTAAAATTGAACATTTATACATGAATAAAAATTAGAATTCAGAAATGAACACACTATAAAGATATGAAAATCTTTTAATATATGTGAATGAAAATTTATAAAATCTAAATGAACATGTAATGTATTCTAAATGAACATTTAAATCACTTCCATTAAACAAAATATAACAATAATCATTCACAAAACCAAGTTTGAACACATTGCTAGAAAATGAACAAATATAATATCTAAATGAACATTAATCCTCCTACAAATGAACATAAAGTCCATCTAAAACGAACATTTACAATAGAATAAACGTGCTAGCCAAAATTCACCAAAACAATTTTAATTAAATTATAATATAATTATGGAAAATTCTTGTAACATAATATAATTATTATAATAAGAATCACTTCCATTAAAAAGTACAAACTCTAATTGAAATTCTGATCTTATTAGATATGTGAAGAATTCTAATAATTATTTATTAATAAGTAAATGACCATATAATAGTATATAAATGAACATTTACTAAAATAAAAATGAATATTCATTAAAAATAATCCGTTACGAATTAAATTTACATTTTTATAATTCTACGAAATAAATCAAATTATTCATTATATATATTAGGGCAATTGAACTCTATTTTTAATTTATTTTTTTTTTGTTTAGTAATTGTATAGTCTAATAACACACACAAAAAGTTAAATCAACTTAAAATAGAGTATATAAAACATCATTATACTACTTATAATATTAAAAAATCGTTATTACTAAGTAAAATTATAAAAAATCATGAACTAGTACTATTGAAATTTCATATTGTTGAAGAATAAGGCAAATAAAAAGTTAGGATTTGATCTTTTTTTTTTCGAAAAATAAACAAAATCATCAACTTACAATTTGAATCAGGTCATTCTTTTGTAGAAATTTTCTTTGATTTTTTTATTTTTTGATTTTTTTTCTTCTACAAGTAGAGATCTAAGAGTATTTTAATTTATTTTTCAAGAAATATTTAGAAGATTGTGTAGGAGAGAGAAAGTGGTAATTAAAATTTTGAGGAGAGAGAAAGTGGTAAAATTATGAGAAGGGAGAAATTTCAAATGTTAGTATAATTATAATAAAAAAAAGAGGAGAGAGAAAATGTAGGAAACTAAGGGGGGGGGGGGGGGGGGTTGTAGATACTATGGTAATTTAGGTTGGGGCGTTTAGACAATAATGTCTTAAGGGGGGTGTACAATTGTTAATACCTAGTCTCGAGACCAGCTAGAGTTGGCTGGTCCCTCAGTAAAAAAATGAACATTTACCCTAATAAATATGAACATTTTTAACTAACTTATTTTACAATAATTTTGTATTTCTCAGTAATTAAATGTTCATTTTCATGCAGTATGCTGTTCATTCGTATAAACTAAATGTTCATTTTCATGCCGTATGATGTTCATTCTTATAAATTAAATGTTCATTTTCTTTTTAAATTAATACAAAATTTTGTGTTTATTCATTTGTATAAAATGTTCATTTTTATAATAAAAGATGTTCAATTAACATTAGCATTAATAATCTGGATATTAACATTTTGTTCATTATTAAAAAAAACATATTGTTGATTTATTTAATTGATATTAAATCATATACTTCAGCAAATTGCAAGATATTCATTTAGGAGAATTGACCAAATTAAGGTATTTTACTTGAATCCTAAAAAAATGTTGATGAATAAGTAAAAAAAAAAAAATATGTTCATTTTCCTTTTATTTTGGCTGCCTCTGCCTCAGCTTCACTCTCATTCTTCAATCCCACTTTAGCTTCTTCCTCACACCAACTCTTTCAACCGTCTAACTTCGCCAATTTATGCTCACAAACGCCCCCAATCATTTAAGCTAAGGCTCATACTCGCCCCGCGAAGACCGCACTGCCCCGCCATGTTCAAATTAGGAAGAATGCATTATTGATTTTACCTCTTTTCTCTTGTTGAAATTGAAGCAATTTTTTTATTATGGGTTTGTTTGGTTTATGGAGTTTAACCATTTTGCTTTAATTTTTGTTGGATATTTTTATTAATAATTGAAATGTTCAACTATATAATATAGATGTACAATGTTTTTTTCAGCTTTATAGTCTCTTTATTTTATTTTTATATTATAAATGTTCATTTTTATATATTGTATTGTTTAATTACTAAATGTTCATTTTTTTCCTAAAAATGTTCATTTTGTTACTAGCAAATGTTCATTTTTTAGTGCGGGACCAGGCAATAATGGCTGGTCGCGAGACCAGCTAAAATTTTTTGTGGGGGTGTAGGTAACAACAACTACAACATGGTGCACACAAAATAGGTGCACCAAGCCCAAATGATATCCCACAAACCACATTTCCCCAAATCAAACACCCAAATTAAATCAAATTGACACATTGCCTCCTCCTTTTATTTCAACTGCCAAATTATTATTTATTTTTTTAAAAAAATTGTCCTTTAACTGCCAAATTATTATTTATTTTTTTTAAAAAAAATTGTCCTAACTTATCAAACACACAACTTCTCCCAAAATTCTGCATTTAACCAGTTTCATAATCACTCTCCTCTCTCCTCACTCATCTCTCCATTTTTCTATCTCTAAAAAAACTGAACACAACCATGGATAAGCATGACGACATCGAAGAACATCCTAAAAATTCATTAAAAATATAATATTATATGATTATAACTTTGAATTTGCTAGTATTTAGTTAAATTCGCTAATATAATTTGTAAAATTTCAAAATTCATTGATTTCAATTTCTTGAACTTATTAAAATTTGTGAAAAATAAAATGAACAATACTTGGATTAGTTTTTGTACTTACTCGGTAAAATTTGTGGAATTTGTAGAATAAAATCCAAAGTTATTCACATTTCATGAACTTAATTCTATTTTTGTTTAGGTTTTTTTATTTTTTTTTATTTTAAGAAAATCTAAAGTCTCTTCTCCAACTGCTGAAGTTGACCATATGTAAGCAAATTATTGTTCAAAACTCTATTTTATCATTACATTGTTGGTTTTGAAATTGAATACTAAATAACCCTAAATTATATGAATAATCCAATTTCTCAATTGTTCAAAAAAATAAGCCAGCAAATGAAAAAATTGTGTGATGTATCTAAAACGAGTACGTCCAATTGTGAGTGAAAAGATAGTAGATCGAATAATCAAATAAAGAAATTTCAAAAACTCCAATTAACAAATATTTTATGCGTTCATATATTGTGTGCTTTATGTTCATATTATAAATGTTTTGTGTTCTTATATTTTGTGCTTTATGTTCAAATGTTGGAGCAATTTTGTTTATTAAATTCTTTATTGTTATTTTATTTTTCTTTATGCTCATTTTTGTTCATATATTGTGTATTTTATGTTCATATGATTTTGTGTGCTTTTTATTAATATATTGTGTGCTTTTTATCCATATTTTGTATGATGTTTGTTCAAATATTCTTTATGGTTGATTTTTTGTTATTCATTTGTTTATAATAGCCCACAAAGTTCTGAACAACCTCCCTTGTTTTCTGAACAACCTCTCTTATCTTCTGAACAGTCTCCCCAAACTTCTGACTAACACCAACAATTTTCTGTACAACCATCCCTATCTTCTAAACAATCTCTCCAAACTTCTGAGAAGCACCAACAAACACCTGAACAAACCCCCCAAACTTTTGAATAACACTCACAAACTTTTGTGCAGCCCCAACCCACCCCTCCCCTAAAAAGCCCTCAAAAATATCTGAATAAACATCCCATACTTCTGAACAACACCCACAAACTTCTAAGCAGCTCTAACTAACCTCTGAAAAGCCTAAAAAAAACTAGTAAAAAGCCCTCAAAATCACCTGAACAAACCCCTCACACTTTTGAACAACACCCACAAAATTTTGAACAACGCCACCTTTGAAAAGCCCCTATAAATTACTGAAAAGCCCGGCCCTCAGATACTTCAGACCGACCCCCACTAACCTCTAAACAACCATCACTTACCTCTGAACAACCCCCTAGTCTTTTGAACAGCCCCAACAACATACTGAAAAGGCCTCAACATTTTCTGAACAAACTCCGAAACCTGCTGAACACACTACAAAACCAAGAAGAAAACATGTTGCAATAAAAAACAAGTTGAGTGAGCAAATTGCTTCAACAAAAAGAATAAAAAGAAGTCAAAGCTCTCACGAAGAAGTTCATATTTAAACAGAAGGTCCAAAACTAGAAAAACTAAGGAGGCTTAGAATACACGAGAGAAAGTTCAGAAGAAACCAAGAGTAGTTCTAGAAAAAAAAAAACAAAGAAGGATAAACAGAAAGAAACAGAAAAGAGAAAAAAAAAAATGAAGATCAGAAGAAACCGAAAGAAGTTCAGAAGAAAAAAAAAGGAGGAGATTAAAAAAAAACCAAAAGAAGTTTAGAAAGTTGAAATCAAGGAGAAAAAAAAAGAAAGAAAAGAGATGATGTTGAGGAGTTCATGGATGTTAATAGTGTTGCCTGATCTAAATGATGATAATGATGATTTTTCGAATGATCATGTAGACAAGCTTTGTGTTAGAGTAGGACACATTAAATTCATCAAGTTTGTAACAACATAAGCTCACAACAAAAGGAAGCATGCAATTATTGATTATCTAAATTGACACCTTTAAATCCTTATGTGTGTTGAATATTTCATTTTAATATCAATTTACATTAATATCAACTTAGTCATAGTTGCTTGTTCATTTTCAAGCAATTAATTACTTGTTCATATACCATGAACAAAATGTTCATTTTCATTGTCTATCAGTTTTAACATTTCATGTTCATTCAAACAACAAAATGTTTATATTTAAGTTAGAATTTTTACATAAATACTTTCTCCGTTTCTTTTTAATTGCATGCACTTTCCATTTTTGACACTCTTTTCTCTTTATCTCTCCTCTACCCATATGGGTCCAACTTATTTTTCTCTCTATCTCTCTCCTCTTAAAAAACTGTTTATGAAACCGTGAAATTAAAAGTGTAGCAACTAAAAAAAATGGAGGATGTATAAGAATTGGTACACTGTTCAGCAGCCAAAGCATTATATACGTATTTTTTAATCAAAAATATATTGTGTTCATAAAAGTAAACTCTTATGTTCAAAATCAAATGACTAATATATATATATATATATATATATATATATATATATATATATATAACTACTTGAATTGATGACTGTGTATGCATTAGATTTTTTTTATTTGAACAACTACCACTTATGAAAGTAGGTATGTAGAAGATATAATGTCTACTTACAATGTTTAAATATTGAAATATACCAAGCTAACCTTGGTCTAATGACAATGTTTGTATTCCACAACTAAGAGATGGTGGAATCAAACCCCATTAGTAACACTTTAGGGTGGGGATTTCCGGCCCTTAGTTTTTGTTAGTTGAGACGATTACTACAAGAGGGGGGTGAATTGTATCGAGTTCCTATTTACTACTTTTGCGGAATAATAAAACAATGCATATAGGAACTTGCAAGAACACACAGATTTTACGAGGAAACCTTCCAGGGCCCAACTGGAAGTAAAACCTCGACCCTACCTTAGGGATTTCAAACACACAAACTCACTATAATAGGGCAAACATCAAGTTACAACCTATTAGACACGGACCTTTATTTCACAAGTTCCTCACTGGACTTGCTACTTGATAGGACCCTATCCTACCCAATCTAAGCACCACACTTAGATCCACTCGTACTACCAAAGTACTACATGTACTGCCAAAGTACAAAATACTTGTACCACCTAAGTACAAAACCACAGCTTCACCTAGAAGCTTACACAAACCGTATGTAAAGCAAACTATAAACTCACCCAAATAACCCAACCAATACAAATGTATGACACCTAGTATGATAGGTAAGCAATGCACGAAATCCGAAACTAATATGACAAATTAGAAGCTTGGTAAACTTACTTAATTATAGCACTGTATTTTCTCCACGCATAAACTCACAAAAACCTCAAACCATTTTGCTCTCTACTATTTATACAAGTATTATTCGTATAGAAAGTAGGTTTTCTAAAAGATAAATAAGTTAACTTAACTTATCCTTAAACACGGTTTTATGGAAATCAAGTCGAATAAAATCTTTTTCGGAAAATAAGGTAAAAAGATATTTATTAAAAAACATTATCTTTTTAACAAACCGATTTAAAGAAATAAACTATTTAGAAAATCTTTTCCTAAAATCTATCTTTTATATATTTTCCATATTATTTTATTTACCAAGCAAATTTGTCACGCTTCTAATAAGTTTCGTGCATTAACCTATTTAACATATTAACAATAATCTAGAAGATAAAAACCTTAACAAAATATAATTGATGCGCCGCGCTTTTGTACAGGTAGATTACTTGGGCTCCAAGCTTATTAAGTTCCACCAAAGATCTTAAGCTTGCTGTCTTCAAGTTCCTAAGGAACTCAGTTCTTGTTAGAGAACTTAGTTCTTGTTAGAGAACTCTTCTTCTGATTTGTTTAACTCTTTCAATAAAGATCTCTTCATGTCTTCTTAGTTCCAGCTACTTCTTCCATCACCAAGATCAACTTCACCTAAACTAATCAAACACTTGAAAGCCTTTATTAGTTGAGTTTGCTTTAGTTTAAGTTCCTCATCATCAAAACCTTTATGCTTTAACAGTTTTCCCCTTCACTTCTAAAGTGTTTAGCTCGTTAACTCAGGTTGGGAGAACCTGTGATTCTATGAGAGATCCAGAATAGTAGGTACTTTCTTCTTACCAACCAAAAGATAAAAAAAATTGAAATGTGGTTTTTTTTCCATCCTACACAACCCGAAATATATTGTGAAAATTCTATCATCTATGAACCAAGCACATGTAAAACGTGTTGCTACCTACTAGAATGGTTTTACTAATACATGATAAAATTAAATTTATGTTCATTAAAAAAATATTATATTTTGCAACAATCAATTATTAGACTTATTGTGTTACTATATAAATTAAACTATTAGGCAAGAAAAATTAAATTGGTTGATGTACAAACCTATATACCAATTGTACATGGTTCATTTTACAACTACATACATGATACAATGTTCAAATTAAATTGAACAACATTCACTCTAAAACTACCTGTTGTATATATTTTACTCGTGTGCATTTCGTAATAGCTTTATGTTCAGATTTAAATATTGAAAGCTAAATAAATAGTATAACAAACTGCATATAGTGCCTGATCATATTTTATATCCAAAATCTACTCTCATCTATTAAGATTAAAAAGTCAACAAAAAATGTACATTTCCCTGAAGGGTGAAAAGAAAAGAAACTAGCAATTCTCTCTCTCCTCCATTTTTCTCTATTCATTGTCCTTCAATTTCTCCGTCCTTCATAATTCTCTCTCATCTTCTATATAACTAATTGATTGTTAAATAAATTTATAGATCTAAAAAGATGGGAGAATTTCCACCAATATATGAATCACATACTCCAAAAATCAATCTTCAAATCTTTGCGCTGAGATTTATGAGCAATTTGCTTGTTTGTATCGGTGCCGATTCAAATTCGTTGATCATCAGATTCGTACTTCGATCAGATTGAAAAAGAAAGTGAGAAACAGAAAAAGGTGTATAAAACGATGTCGCTTTATACCTGGACCATGTAGAGGAAGGTGCACCATTGTCCACCTTAAAATTTGCGTTAACCTTCTACCTACTTTACAAGTTTACAACACATACATACATCCTAATTAAATTCCTACAAGTATATGAACAAGGATTACTCTAGAATCTACCATATATGCTAGATCGAATACTCTACCAAGATGCATTATTTGATATACCCAAATGAAATTTACATATAATTCCTTAGAAATCAAGAGTTCCAGCACAAGTACATTAACACCTTAATAAAACTAAATACATCACGGATTCAAACAACAGCCGCCTTAATAAAAATCTTCATCTAAATTAATAGAATCTGTAAGTTAGTTCTAATTCGGCTTGAAATCTACTGACGTGTATTCGTTTGAGTGAAAATACTCATATGACCCTCTGGATTCCTATAGAAATTATAAAACCCTAATTCTTCAATTCTTGCCATACAAATAGAGAGTGAAAATAAACACAAGAGAGAAAAATCATCATCTCAAGGATGAGATCTATTTATTGATAGAGCACAAGTGGAAGCCCCTACAAAAATTTACAATTAAGACAAAGAGAAAAAGAGATGGTAGAAATGTAGAGAAAAGGAAGAAGAGAGAAAGAAAATCTCTTAAAAACATAAAATAAAATAAAAACAAAAAAAAACCTAGCAATAGAGGTTAGGAAAACCCTCCCAAAGGAGAAACCGTAGAGGTAACCAAGAAAAACCCTCCCAAGCATTTGAAACACTCTAGAGCCTTGCGGAGATCATAAAACCCAACGGGCCAGTGGCAGGGCTAGGATTTTCATTATGGCGGGGGATGGATTAAGGAAGTCATTACGTAATTTGACAAAAACCTTTAGAAAATTTAATTTATATTGACTTTCATCATATCAAATACCTTTGCAAAATCCCAACAACCAATAATTTGAGGTTGCAATTTGAGCAATTATTTAAAAAATTATGAAGTTAGAACATGATTTCATAAATAGTACTACTTCTAGCTGAGTCAACGAATGGAAGATCCCATGACCTCATACACCAATCCTTAAAAATTTAACCACTAAACCACCTCTTTTTCATTAATACTCTTTCAGTATTTTATTAGATCCATCAATTTTTAAATTGCGGAATTCTAGGCAATTTTTAGAGGAGAGAGATGGATAGGAAAAACAAAGAGGGCCCTTGTGATAAGATTGATAGAGATAATTAACTAGTTAAAAGGAAAAGTGATGCATCTAAATTGAAACTTCCTTATATGAATTAAAAAGTGATGCAACTAATAAAAAACGAATGAAGTCCTATGTATATTGACACAACTTGGTTATAAATATTTTTATTATCTTAACCTACTTGTCCTTACTAGGCTTCAAAATTGCAACTATTATTTTATTTATTTATTTATTTGACAGGAACCTAAGATTAGTTGCACTTAAGGAGCATAAGCATTTTAGTGAGAAAATTTCAAGTGAATATGCGAACTTTTTGGTCATCATAATTCACAGCACCAGTGCACCACAATGGAAGGTTTTCTAGTTACATTGTACCCCCGTTTTTTTTTTTAATTATATATATATTTTTTTTATAACTTTTGCACTATTTACATGTACCATTTTAATCTACGAGTATATTATTCTTTTATCCATAAAGTTTAATAAGGGGTACTTGTTAAAATTCTTTCAATGTATGACACTTTATATAATATTTTCTATAATTTATGATCCTTGATGATTAAAAATATCATTAGTCAAAGTTACACATTGACAAATATATCGGTATACTCCGTATAAAATAAGAGAGAGAGAGAGAGAGAGAGAGAGAGAGAGAGAGAGAGAGAGAGAGAGAGAGAGAGAGAGAGAGAGAGAGAGAGAGAGAGAGGAGGGAATTCAAGTAGTGCAGTTGTATGTAGGAGTTTATAATCAAACAGTATAATGCTGTCAAATTTGGTTTATGTCCTTACATTTGTTGGCAGAAACTAGAAACTAAACAAATTTCTTCAATTGCAAAAACAAATATACTTGTATATGTAAAAGCTTTTGGGCCTGATAAATGCAAGTTTTTGTGCCAGATATATATACAATTTTTTGGACCTGATATGTAAACGCCCACTACAAATCACATCAGCAAACTATACCACAGCCCAAAGCATGTATCTCAGGCTCTTTACATCATGCTATATGTTATTATCCTTTACCTTATTCTACAATTAGCTAAAGAACTAGACAAAGTTATATCAAAACTGGATATTACACTATTTTGCTAGGCTCAGAGATGAGCTACTGTGTTTCTCCTGGTTATGAAGAGGCAGGATGGTGTTTACACATACATTCAGGCACAGGATAAGCGATCACGTCTCTGTCCCTTTTGCCGGTCCTAGACTCTGGCTGCCCTTCAGACTTTTCATGCAATTTCTTTATGATAGCCCCAAATTCAGCATCTGACATCGACTGATAGGTCTCAAAGAATGGAAGCATCATTCTTTTGTTTGGCTTTATATATTTCCGGTGGCCTGAGTAGGCCCTGTGACCCTTCATACATGTTACAATAGCTTAAAGTCAGCCTCATACACGTCTGTCTCATTATGTTACAACAGATAAAAAGGTTTAACAGGTTCTGATTTTTACCTGCATTGCTCGGCCCATGTTACCCCCGTGGGATGGCAAGAAGACGTCGCTGCTGAGGGATACAGTGTAGTCTATTGCTGCTAAAGCTGAAGATCTGTTGGCGAATGGCAACAGCTCCCCCTCCCTAGCTAAACTCTCTTTGGTTACCACATTTGGAAACTCTTGAATTAGTGGTTTTAGAGCCTCTGAACCACCATATGGCTTACCTCCAGCTACATACACTCTTGCATCTTTCGGCGCCCCTAGCCCCTTCAGAAGCCTGCCTCAGCACCGCGCCAGACAGGACAACAATCAGTACAAGTATCATTAAGTCTAGCTTTATTATGAGTACAATAAACTCTACAATCTAGAATCCCAACATAAATTGAAATATACCATGTATTATGCTTTATATACCTGGCTACTTCAAAGGCCCTTAAGGGGCACA
This sequence comes from Chenopodium album, assembly GCF_948465745.1. NCBI lineage: Eukaryota > Viridiplantae > Streptophyta > Magnoliopsida > Caryophyllales > Amaranthaceae > Chenopodium > Chenopodium album. The sequence goes on from NC_137835.1 coordinate 67,321,489, forward strand.
GGCCAGCAAGGCGACGTTGAGGATAGCTCATGTTCAGTCTTCCAGTAAGGTACTCAGGCCTCATGCTCCTCTCTTCACTGATTTGTGCATCATAATCAGCGCCAAGTCCAGTTTGACAGCCAGTTCTAACCCAAACATCCTTCTCTAGCCTGAGATGGATGGCAATGTAAGGGCCTTCGATCCACATTCGTCTAGCTAATCTATTGCCTAGCTCCCTAATTGGAGCTGCAAAGCGCAAGGCATGGAACGCAACCTTGCACCGCAACTTTTGAAGATCCGAGGGTAGGTTCTTGGAGAGTTTAGAATCCAACCCTTTTAGAACTAGTATACCCTCTTCATTTAGCTGCAAGGCAAAGACATATCCAAGTATATGTGGTCATTTTCTGTTTTCTAAGCCTGAAAATGATTAGAAATCTTAAGAGCTTTCATGGTTTTTCGGATAAACCTGTTTCAAAAAGCGAGTACGAATCCAAAGTGGGGATACATCAAATGGTATTTGGGTCTCAACTGACTGCCTTGTGACCAAGTGTCTGAAGGGGAGTGTAGATACAACGCGCACATCAGCTTGTAATGTCTTCTTGAAGTGTTCTACATCAAAAATGTCTGAAAATTCACTGCAATAAAGAAAAATATATCCAGGGAAAATTAAAATTAAGAATTTAAATGAAAATTTGGACTTCATATGACAGTTTTTCAACTAAAAAAAATCAGCAATCCAGCCAAAATTACATGTAAACAAATAAACAATAGTCAATAGTAATACCAAACTTAAGGTAACTACATTTCTTTAAAACCCCCAAAATACACAAAAGTTTGGGACATTTTTTTAATCGAATTTGAGACTTTCACAAACCCATTTCATAATCTCAAAACATAAACATCCTAATCAAGAAACAATTCTTAAATCACCCAAAAGAAAAGAGAAGTAATTTGATCTAAAATAACGGTACATTTCATTGAAAACCCCACAATACTCAAAATTTTGGGACATTTTTAATCGAATTTGAGAATTTCACACAAACCCATTTCATAATTTCAAAGCATAAACTCCCAAATCAAGAAACAATTCTTAAATCACCCACAAAAATGAAGTAAATAAATCCAAAATAGTGGTACCTTTCATCGCCCCAAATGAAATTAACCTTCAAAAAAGGGACAGCAAGAGCAGCTTTAAGAATCCGAGCAATAACAACAGCATCAACAATCTGATTCCTTTGTTGATTCAACCCACCAGAAGCAACCACCACCAAAAACCTCCTCTTCTCACTAGCAATTACAGGCGATTCTCTCCGATACCCGAGGCCGAAATCCAAGCAAGGCTTATATCCTTCACCATCAGGCTGCTTCCAAAACTGATTCTCTTCGATACTTGAATTCGACGAAACCCCATGAGCAGGAAGAGGGACCATTTCACTTATAGATAATCTCGGCTTTTTACTGTCTTCATCGTAGTCGGTAAAAAGAGAAGCAAGAAGAACACGAGACGAAACCGAAGACGGAGAGAGGGGGTTAACAGGGGAGCAAACAGAACAGAGGTTGGAGGTTTGAGAAAGATTAATGGTGGAACTGAGGATTAAGATGAGAGAGAAAGCGAATAAAGAGAAGATTGATATGAAGAGAAGAGAGAAAGAGGTTGAAGGTAAGAGGATTTTCTTGGATTTCTGGGATTTTTTGGGAGATGAAACAAGAGATGAAAATGGTGTGAGAGAAAGTAGGTGTAAAAATGGTGATGTGTTTGGATTCGAATTCAAGATTCTTGGTCTCGCCATTGAATTTGAGTTGAAGATTTCTGGATTTTCTGGGTTTTTTGGGGTTGAAGAAATTGAGATTATTGTTGTTCTTGAAATGGGAACACTAAGAAAGTGGCTAAGTCTGTTAGTAACGACTTTATTGGCGGGAAAAATGAAAGTGTTGGTTTTTTTTTTTTTTTTTTTTGGTCTGAAAGAAACGACAAAGTAGATTTATTTGAGCTTTTATAATGGAAGAAATGATCAATGATTAATTTGATTATCCATGCAAAGATTGCCGACTCATAAAAATAGCGTGTGTCGTTTAGGATTTATGCTAACTTTTTTATTAGGAGGATTTTTGAAAAATGGTCAGTATGATCGTTTTAGAAACTACTTGGTTTAAGGTTGTGTTGAATTGTCTTCAAAAAAAGGTTGTGTTGAATTCACCTTATAATTATTTAGTTTAAATCATAAACAAATTAGTTCAATTTTTTTTTAAAAAAAAAATAAACAAATTAGTTCTAATCATACTTTAACGTTTAATGTGCTTTTAGATTGCTTAATTTCTTTTTTTTTTTTTTTTTTTTTTTTTTTTTTTTTAAGCAAAGTCCCAAAGAAGGATTAAGTTATTATTGCAAATCATCCATAATCTGCTAACAAATATGAGAAAAAGGGAAAATGGAATGCCAAACTTTCCTATTCGTATCCGAAGGAGGTTCATGAGCGAACTCATGAGCAACCCTGTTGTTGAGACAAAGCCACAAATAAACATAATATCGGGAAGAATAATAAAATATGGATCAGAACAACAAGAAATCAACTTTACTAGTAATAATTTCGGGAGTACAATAACCACAACTACAAATTACAATATTAGATACAATGTATTCTTAGGATAATCTACACTAGTACCCTCAACATGGTACTTATATTAGATACAATGTATTGTGGTGGGGCCCTCAAACGAAGATTCCACGGAAATTCCAAAAAAGTTGGTAATCTGAAAGCTTTTTTAATTTAATGGGTGGTAATTTAAAATAAAAATTTTAACGACTGGTAATTTCAAAACAGGTCCTTTTTTGGATGGTAGTTTACAAATTTTCCTATAAATTATTTTAGCTCCATAAAATCGATAACTATAAAAAAGAAACATAATAGAGAATCAATAAAAATTATTTCACCCTTTGGAGTATATGGTTGTTTTTGTCCTTCCGGGTAGGTTGAGAAGTTTTTTCTGCTTGGCTTGAGCAAGGCGCGAAAGGTTATGGTTTACTTGCTTTTAAATCTATTTTGGTGAGATTGTTCCGCTAATTCCATGTTTATATTACTTCTCTGTTTGCTAAGTTCTAGGATTAGCTTAGATGGAGTTGAATGGTTCGAGGTCGTATCCATTTTTTTCTATGGAGTCTGGTGATTGTTGGCGTTGTTTCCAAACCTTGTTTGATGATTAGGAATTATATATGTTTGCATGCTTCAATTCTTTGCCTATTCATGCTCCATATTAATTAAAAAAAAAAAAAACAGAGAGAGATATTTTCTTTTGTTGAACACAAACCACGTGAACTTTTATTTGTTTTGAGCATAATAATTGATGGATTTGTATGTTTGAATGCATCTCTTCCTAACATTCAAGAGTTTGAACTTTTAAAAACAAAAACCGAAAATGCCACATGACATTCCCCTTTTACCTCTCTCTATCATCAAATAGTGGTACACTTCCTAGCAAACAAGACAATAATCCAGTTCACTTCATACATTCAACCGAATCACAATTACCATGCATGATGGTGAATCATTCACTGGAGACGGAAGGGCCAACGAGAGATCGTCATTGTATACATTCAACCGAATCACAACTATATATATATATATATATATATATATATATATATATATATATATATATATATATACACACACACACACGTACCAAATTCTATAATAGGAACTAGGAACTCATCGTGATCGTTGATCGCTCTCAATCAAACGGCTCACGTTTCACCCGTCTTTTTCAATCTCATTAATTTCAGGAATTGTATGACCTCTGTTCTAATTCACACACTTAATTTTGGGCATTAAATGACCTCCGTTCTCATTCGCGCACACATTATGAATCAAGATCATGTGAGAACCAAATCCTATAATAAGAACTAGAAACTCATCGTGACCGTTGATCGCTCTCAATCAAATGGCTAGCGTTTCACCCGCCTTTTTCAATCTCATTAATTTTGGACATTGAATGACCTCCGTTCTAATTCGTGCACACGCTTCATTTTTTTCTCTCTCCTCTTTAGATTTTCTCTCTCTTTCTTCCAGATCTTTAAAGAGGCGGTTATTTTTCTACACTCTTCCATTTCTTCGCTCTTTAATTTCATCATCTTTTGTTGTTCTCGTAAACTTAAGGCCATGTAAATTAATTTGATTTTGATTTTTATTGTTGTTTATGATTTAATTCAAATTTTAAATCAAGATTATGCGATTTTGACTACAAAAATTAGGGTTTCACATTTTTTTTATTTTTTATTTTGATTAATGTATTATTTTGTATTCATTTGTTACACTTGCTTGATAACAAGCTATTGATGTAAAAAAAAATACAGAGCATCCATAGGTATAGGTTTGTTGATAAATTAAAGTAGCATTAAAATAATTGTGTAATCTGGTAAAGTTTTAAACTAGAGATAAACATATATTTTGGCATTCTAATGAATGATTATTTTCATTACTTTTGAGTAATTACAGCTTATTTTTAAGATACTTTGATTAATTTATGATATACTTCGTTGATTTTTTTAAGTCTATTTTTGAATCAAGTTTTTACTATTTTGATTGGGGAAATTAAGAATCTCACAACTTTAGTCATATGTTTTTGTTGGTTGATTAAGCTTATATGATAACTAAATTTGAACCATGACAATATATTTTTTCTTATGCAATTTACTTTTGAGTTTATATTATTTAATTTACTTTTGAGTTGATGGAAGTGGTTGAGTATTATTTGGTTGTGTGGTTTTGATTTTAATGGCTGCGTGGAGAGTTGTTGTGTGTGTGTGGGGGGGGGGGGGTTTATGTTTGGTAGAAGCAGCAAGACTTATTTGTTGTGGCCTTGAGCATTGTGTGAATGGTGTGGGCTATTTGTGGCCAGGGAGGAAGGGTGTGATGTTGTGTCACCAGCTATTGTTGAGTGGGTTAGGCAGTTGGGCATGTGATGTATTGAGGATAGCTTAGGCTAGCATCAAGTGGGTGGTAAATAAATGGTGTTACTACTATTATTTGGTTAGTGTTGAGCTATGTTTAGATTTGAGTCAATTCCTTAGTTCTGTAAGAGTAACTATATCGTTGTTCACTATTCATTACTGTCGAGGTAATTATTTGTTAGAGTACACATAGGAAATAAGAACTTATTGATAGCTACTATATATTCCATTTTTCGGTGTACATTAAGGTTTTCCTTAATAATTAGATGTAGTTTTGTAATTTACATGCTAATTGAGTGTAGTTTTCAGGTGTTAGCTCTTTAAGAACCAAAACTTAGTGTTAAAGATGGCATTAACGCGTACCTGCCATCTTTCCTTTCGTGTGTCAAAGGTTACAAAGTTAGTGACATAAGTTTTAGAAGGTTTTTTTTTAACAGAAAGTTCAGAGCTTACTATTACTCCAAGCTAGGTAAATATAGCAACACAACATTACAAGCACAATGGTGGCACTTCTTCTCACCACACTCTCATCTCAACATAATCACTACTACCTGTAGCTAAGATATGAGCAGCATAATTGCCCTCTTTGTCAACATGCAAAAAAAGAAATACTAGAGTAAGAACTATCCAAGAGGAGAGTATCACTAGCAATAACACCAAACGCTATAATTTCATACTTCTCTTGCTGTAAGTACTAGTAAAGCTTGCTGCAATCTGTTTCCAGCACTAAGTCACGAAGTCCCGCTTTCAAGGCAATGGTCAGGCTGTGTTGTGCGACTAAAGCTTCAGTAATATCCACCTCGAAACACCCTTGCAGCTAGAGCTTCTTATCTGAAAGATGATTTCATTAATAATTTGGTGAACAACCAGTACATATACCTTATAGATTAGTTTATTTACTTTTGAGATTGTTTGTTTACGTTGAATAACTTTTCTTTACTACGATGTTTTATGTAAAATATTCTACTGTAAGGAATATTTGAAGTCACCTAATTTTGAGCCCCACTGTGATCATGAATTTATGCATGATGGCGTCCAAGGGAAAGGAGGCTAGAGTAAAAAAGTCGCCAATAAGTTTTAAGAACTTGTAACCGTTCACGAGGTGAAGGTTACACCCCATTTACGATCACAAAACTACTAACTCCATAGTGGTCCTAAAGATGGCATTCTCACTTTATGAAAGGTAAGCTGAGTGCACGATACCGACAAAAATGTGTTAGAACATTGCATTATTAAAACATGACCGAGATTAAAAAAATCTCCGATTTTCCCCCAAAGTGAGCAAATTAAAAAATTTGTATGATTTGCTCAATTTAAACATGAACAAGATTAAAAAAATCTCTGATTTGCCCCCAAAGTGAGAAAATTAAAAAATTTGTATGATTTGCTCAATTTAAACATGACCGAGATTAAAAAACCTGCGATTTCCCCCAAAGTGAGCGAATTAAAAATTTTGTATGATTTGCTCAATTTAAAAATGGCCGAGATTAAAAAATCTTCGATTTGCCCCCTAAAGTGTGCAAAATAAAAAATTTGTATGATTTACTCAATTTAAACATGACCGAGATTAAAAAATTTTCAATTTGCCCCTAAAGTGAGCAAATTTTCTTAAGTTGATTACAACTAGAAATAGGTGGGAAAAACTTGAAAGTAGTGGGGCACGTGTTAATCATCGGGTACGGGTTTATGAAGAGGCGTCACTTCTTCGACCGTTGGATTTCATGCATAATATGTCAAATCAAATAACACTGTTCACTCGAAGTATAAATAGGGGAAATGAACGGTTTTTCTTCAATTTGAACATAGGTTTTCAAAAAAATTTCCAAAGAAAAATCTTTGGTGTTAATCTCCATTAATCCCAACCTCGCAATGAAAAATCTTTCCTTGGATTAGTGCCCAACGGATTCCAACTGCTCCGGTGTATATTGTAAATTTTGTAATGTGTATGCAACGAAAAATCCTCATCTTTCTCGCTGAAGTGAAGTTTGATTCGCCCAGAGGTAAATTTTTTTAAAACTTTTGCCTTTAATCTGATTTTCCGGTGTTTGCCGTATGTATATTGTGAATTTTGTAATGTTACTACATTTAATAAGTTTATTATGCCTGAATCTATACACAACTCCATTACGAGTAAAGCCGGCGAGGGTGACCCGTTTATGCACTTGTCCTCAGCGCTAGAGAAGGAAGCTGAAAAGTCGTCTCGGTCTGTTGATATTGTCGAAGTTGAGTCTATCAGTGGTTTTGACCAAGGTGTTTCAGAAATCCTCATCGACGATTATGGTTCCAATCTTGATAAAATAGTTTCAAGAGCACAAGAATGCCGAGAACGAAGCATACTAGCTTCGATCTTGATCAAGCCGAGAGCGTGGTTAGGCGCCCTGGCAAAGAACCGATGGTCGAGCCTGAGCCACAAATGTCTGATATCCGTGATGAAGATATAGAATCCGCGGAATGGAGTATTGCTAGTGAGAAAGATGAGGATATGGGCGATGAAGAAGAAGAGGAAGAAGAAGAAGATGAAAGGGTAGACGATACCGTAGTAGGAACCGATGAATCGATGACGGTGATGAAGAAAGTGATGAAGAAATAAACAAGGATTTGAATAAGGTTGAACAGGTCCTTCCAGAGGAGAGGTTAGATGAAGGTTACAATTCTGAAGATGGTGATGTTGATCACCGACAACCATTGCAGCTGTCTTGTGATTTAAAGGTTAGAACAGTAATTGTAGATGAATCCTAGCGAAAAACCACAGCCGAGGAGAACTACTGTAGTGTTGGTGAGAGGTTCTTCAAACTTCCGAACGGTTATGCTTTTACCTTTCTTGAGAAGGACAATACTGTATTCCATTGTCCAGCCGGACATATTGCGATGTACGCAAAGCATTTCGAGTTTGACTTGCGTTTTCCCCTTCACCTTTTTATCGAAAATATTTTCAAAGGCTGGAATGTCTGTGTTGCACAATTAACGCCGACAGCAATTCGCAATATTGTGTCTCTATATTGTGAGTCATGATATACATGGATTTTTCGTTAACCCTAAACTTAATCCGTAAGATTCATTGGCTTAAAAAGGATAGTCAATCACCAGGCTGGTGGTCAATGTATACTGCCTCTGGTAAGATTACAGTGTGGCTGAAACTGACCAGCTGTAAAAAAATGGCAAAAGCAATTTTATTTCTTGAAAGTTCTTGATGAATTTTGGTTGCAAAGAACATTTCATCTTCCTCATAGTAGATTTGATTCTATTAGAGATAGGAAGTTAGGCAAGTTTGAAATGAAAGCCTTTCGCTTTTTTGATTTCCTGTATGGCTGTATGTAAATGAGGGTAAGAAAATAAAAGTTGTTCCTAAGAAGTGGCTATCCAATTGTAATTATATCCTGGGCAACGCTCTCTTGTCTCATATCGGTCTATGCCGTACCGACGAATATGGTATGATTTAAACAAACGTTTCATATATTATTTTATTTATTAGATATATATATTTAATGATTTAATTAATTAATGATAATAAAAATATTTTATTGCCAGTACTTATGTTTGGCTTGATCTTAGTCTACTGTCTGTCAGGGGCAGACCCACGTTAGGACAAGTGGGGACCATTGTCCCCCCACTTTAAAAAAAAAATTCAGAGAATTTAAAAAAAAAAGAAAAAGAAAACAAAAAGTCAGAATTTCAGAAAGGCATCACGTGGGTACTGGGTAAGAAAGAAGGAAAGAAAAAAGGGAGGAAAAAAAGGGAGGAAAAAAAAGGAGGAAAGAGAAAGTTTTGAAAATTAAAAAACTTAAAGAGAGTCTTAGAGAGAGAATCAAAGAAACTAGATCTTCCACCGCTGCACCGCACCACGCCACCACCGTCCACCGAGGCCCGCCGGACGCCGCCACTACAGCCAACCTTGCTGCTCCGGCAGCCCACACAACGTTAGGTCAGTTTTTTTTTTTTTTTTTCTTTATTTCTTAATTTTAATCTTTGATTATAAAAAAAAATTAAGCTTATGAGTATTGAATAATTATGTTTATGTAATCATGTTTTTGAATTAATTTGTGATTTAGTTTATTTGTTCTTAGTTGTGAATTGAATTTGTGATTTTGTGAATTATTTGGTGAATATGGTATTATGGTGAATGTAAAATTGAAACTTTGCAAGTAGACAAGTAGTTTGTGAATTTAATTAAGATGTAAATTAGTTTGTAATTTTGTGTAGTGAATTAGTTTGTGATTTGGTTTTCTAGATTTTAGATGCTTATTGTTAAAAAAAATAATTATGGAATAATTGAATATTGAAGCTTAATTTTTAAATGAATTAGGATATGTCAAGTTCTTCAAGCAAGTCTAGGACAATGGGAAAACAAGCGGATCTTCGTCAAATGTTGTTTAAAAAATTGAAATCACAAGATAATTCTTGTTCTCCACCCACACAAAGTGAGACTATTTTAGTAGTATGTAACCAAATTGTATTATTCAATAGATTTTGGGATTGTAACTTTTTAGTATTAAACAAGTATGTACCCGAATTATTTGTATTTTGTACTCGTTTTTTAAAAACAGGCTGATGTTAGTTGAATTATCGAAATTGTCCCCCCATTGTCAAATTTCTAGGTCCGCCACTGCTGTCTGTTATGCTTATTATAATTATCGCGTGCTTCATTGTTTGAAAATGTTGGACATATTGACTCGGTCTTTGAATTGGCCGGTATCGACCATGTCACTAACTTGCTCAATTATCCTGGTTTAACTCTATTTTTTCTTGTTTCTCTTTTCATATCATTACCACTACTCCCCCTAGTTTTACAAGTAACCATTTATTAATGTTCACTTGTAAAATCGTTGTGGATTACCAATAGTAACATTTTAGTTTTTTTGCCTTTACATTAAATTCGGTATCGTATTTGCATTTTTTTTTTTTTGCATTTGCCGATATTACACTTGCGCATTAACACTGAATTCGGCATCATATTTTGCAATTATTTTACATTTGCAATTATACTTGGTCTTGGTTACATACCGATATTATGTCTGCGGCTCTTTCAGGCCGATATTATACTTCTACGATTATACTTGCGACCATTATCAGGCCGAGCAAAGATAGTGGATCAGACCATCTATTCAACTCTCCTTGAGGTGCATATGTTATCCAACCTCCCTCCTCACTTGAATGGGTGAGACAGCTAGCTAGGCTGTTCGCACGTTCATATCGAAAGCGGGTTAAGGGTTCCATATTCAGATTATTGGCCGCTGATTATGTATTAACGGCTTCAGCCAAATATAAAGCAATGTTAAAAAATGTATGACTGTAGTCATTCCGAGAGAAAATGCATAAAAATTACAGCAGTAAAAAAAAAAAGCTTAAACATAGAACCTTGTAAGAACACTTGCATTCCAAACATTCTTTAACGGAACCCCCTTCAAAGTCATGAGCCGATACGACCCTTGGTGGATGGTCTCATATATTTGGTACGGCCCTTCCCAGTTAGCGGTGAATTTGCCGTCTCTATTCCCTTTGCCTGTTGCTTTCGTTCTTCGCAAAACAAAGTCCCCATCTTCAAGGGGTCTGTAGTTAACGCGTTTATTATATGCCTTTCTCATTCTGTTCTTGTAAGTTGCAGACTTAATTGCGTCCTTTAACCTTATTTTTAGTAAAAAAAAATCCAGTTGCTGCCTAAGCGGGAGATCGTTCTAATCTTCGCAATAATGTTTGTATCCGGAATGTGAGAAGGCCAACTTCGGCATAAATAACCGCCTTTGTACTGAAAGCGAGGTTGAATGGTGATTCCCCTATTATCTCCTTTGTTGTCGTCCTGTTGTCCCACAATATTTCAGGCACCAGGTCAGCCCACAATCCTTTTGCATCTTCAATTTTCTTCTTCAAGGTGCTAAGAAGCTGTTTATTAGCGGTCTCCGCTTGACCATTTGATTGAGGATGGCATACAACTATGTAAGCGAATTTTACCTTATATATGCTGGGAAAATTTTTAACTGGGCTGCAATCGAACTGAGAACTGTGATCAAAGACCAAGGATATCGACAAGCTGAATCGAGTGAATATGTTTTTCCAGATGAACTTTCTCACTTCACCTGTTGTTATCTTTGCTACCAGCTCTGCCTCTATCCACTTTGTGAAATAGTCTATCCCCACTATTAGGAACTTACACCCTCCAGTGGCCGACGTGAAAGGACCGACAATATCCATTCCTCATTGCGCAAAGGGATCGGATTAAGAATGGGTATCAAGTCGTTTGGCGGCTGATTTATTGCCGGCCAGAACTTCTGGCATTTATCACACTTTTTGGCATACGCAAGTGTGTCTGCGTTCATTGTCGGCCAATAATATCCTTTTTTCATTGCTTCCAGGGACATTAATTGGCCACCAGAGTGATTTCCACAGTCACCCTCATGAATTTCTTTAACTAGCCGAGCATACTTATATGATGTTATACATTGGTGCAAGGTTAAGGAGAAGCCTCTTTTGTAGAGCATCCCTCGAAACATAACGAACCAAATGCTATCTTTCTTTACTTTTTGCGCCTCATTTTTGTCGATAGGGAGGACGTCGTGTATTTTGTAGGCCAGTATGTTAACGTACCATTTACGACCCCCTTCTACATAGTTAACTTCCTTGTGACTTTCTTCATCAATAGTCCTATAATTCAAGATCTCGACCATGACTGTACGTGAAGGAATTATGTTTTTGTCATGTGCAATTACTAGATATATAAATGGATCAAATTATGGAGATAATTAAGTTTGTTCATTTGGGTCGTCGTTATATCATAGCTAGAGGTACTAACGATCTGTGGGCTAGTAAAATAGGCCAAAGCCCAATTGAAAGGATCTTATAAGGTCACACAAAGAGCCTAGATTGAGCATTATAGGACAAGGCCCATCACGGGCCTCATCACTCTAGGTGGTCGGCCATAGGGTGGTTTAAAAGGGGTTTTAGGCTTCGTGACTTTGTCTAATTATAATGGGATTATAAATAAACTAAGTGCCTAGGGTTTGACAAATTGAATTCAGTTATCAGTTTGATCAAACCCGAATTAGCAAACACGAAACCCAACCCTCTCAAACTCCTCTTTCTCTCTCTCTCACGGCTTTCCCCTCCTCCTCGACGCCGGTGGTGGTTCGTAGTGGTGCTGGTTTGTGTGGTGGTCGGTTGTCTATTAAAGGTGGTGATCGTGGTTCTTCCCTTCACTCAACCAATATAGTATTGGTGGACGGCTCATTTGAATCCCGTGGACCAAGTAGAGGAGCAACACTTAGGGCTCTATTTTCTCCCTGATTTGCCTGTCAAATAGCTTCGCGGAATTCACGCTTCAAAGGTATGATTATATGTCTTGTGTGTTATGCATGTGATCTTGGGATTAGCTAGGTGCTTTATGAATATGATTCATGATTTTCCGCTTTATAGTACCTATAAACTCTTACAGTACGCTCCAGGTCGTTAAAGCTTGAACTTGCTAGCTTTGCTAGTGAATCTGCTTGTGCATTCTGAGCACGTGGTATTAGATTAATTTCAAAGTGATCTAGATTAGCCGTTATGCTATTGAGTTTTGCCAAGTAGGCTATCATCGCCGGTTCTCAGGCTTTGTAGTCGCCGCTGAACTGACTTGCTACTAGCTGCGAGTCTGTGGATAACTCAACTCTTTTAGCTTCTACTACTATACATAACTGGACCCCTACCAACATTGCCTAATATTCAGCCTTGTTGTTAAAGGCCTTAAATTTTAACTTTATCGCGTACTCAAATATATCCCCCCTACGGAGACGTTATGATAATTCCAGCTCCTAATTAGGTTAAGGCTGCATAGTCGTCAACAGATCCCTTCTAAGTTTCGATGTTATCCTCGTCTTCAGTCTAGGATGATTCCACAATAAAATTGGATAAGTCTTGGGCCTTTATCGACACTTTTGGCTTATAAATTAATACATATTCCGATAGCTCTATTTCCCATTTAAGCAAGTGACCAGAAGTTTCCATTTTCTGAAGAGATTTCTCTAACGGCCGATTTGTCAAAACTTCGATTGTATGTGTGTCAGAGTACGACCTTAAATTCCGCGCTGCTATCACAACCGCATATGCAATTTTTTCTACTAACGGGTATCTTCGCTCCGCAATGTTGAATACATGACTCACAAAGTATATGGGCATTTGCACTTTCTTTCGCTCTACCAACAATATTGCTGCCATTGTCTTTGGGGTGGCCGAGATTTATAACTATAATGTTTCTCCTTTTTCTGGCTGGGCTATCGTCGGTAATGAATGGAGGTGGTCTTAACCCCCTCTAGCGCCTTCTCTTTGCTCCTGTCCCCAATTGAAAGTTTTATTTTGGCGGAGGATTATGAAGAATGGTAAGGCTTTATCGACAGATTTGCTAATAAACCTCGTTAATGCTGCCATGCGGCCAGTTAGCTTTTGTTTTTATTTAATAAATTTTGGCTGCGATAAGCTGAGGATGGCTTCAATATTATCTGGATTGGCATCTATTCCTCTTTCACTAACCATAAAACCCAAGAAATTTTTGTGATCTAACGCTAAAAACACACTTCTTAAGATTCAACTTTGTAGACACCCATTTATGTCTCCTCAAAACCAAACCCAGTGATGAGTACCTTTTGCGTCGAATCATAATCGAATGAGGTGAAAGTGTGGAAAGTCTAGTGTTACGAATAGTTTTTAATTCTTTTCTTTTTCTCTGTTTTTGAAAACCTATTTTAAGAAAACAGTCAATACAGTTTGGTTTGGTCCATGGCAAGGGTCCAATAATAGTGTAGTTGGATGGGGTTGAAAAGAGCTTTCCAACGATATATTATAAGCCCAATTCCGATGAATAATGAGGAAGTTATGGCCAAATTACTAAACTGGGCCCGGTTTGATCTTTATATGCGGCCCAATGATCTATAGGAGGGCCTAATATGGATTTATCATTCCTAATGCAATTATAATTGATTTTAGTCTTCTAGATTCTTCTAGAAGGTTCTTTTCATTCCTAATTCAATTAGCATTGATGTAGGGAATATTTCAAGCGTTATCCCTAACTTGAACCCCACTGTGATCATACACTAAAGTACGGTGGCGTCCAAAGGGAAAGAAGATAGAGCAAAAGAGTCGCCAACAAGTTTTTTTTAGGAACTTGTAAACCGTTCATGAGGTGAAGGTTACACCCCTTAACGATCCAAGAGATCGTCAACTCCATAAGGTCTTAAACCATGAGTGGTAGTACGGGGATGAAGGTACAAATCCAACCTAAAAGAGATTGAACCTGCCCTAATAATAGGCCTCTACTTTATTCTGATCGTATTCATGTGCGCTTTCTGACTAACATGCAATCAATAGGATTAACCCTAAACCTGTTTAATCTATGTTGGTTGAATTTAATGCACAAATAAACTATTATTGGCAATCACTTGAATTATAATCAAATTAACCCTAAACAAGATTATTAATTATCTTATTAAGCGTGATTACAAGTACTAATTCCCTTTAAACATGCATAAAAGGCATGATCAAGCAATAACAATAAATATATAGCAACATAATAATAATCATCATAACAATTATAATAATCATAATAATAATAAAGCATAATAACAATAGCAAGATCCTAGGCATGATACTAACAAGATTAATAACAAACCCTAACATGTCATTAAACATTGAAAATCAAAGCTTTAGCCCTAACACGATACTAACATTAATATTAGGAAGAGAATAGGAAGCATCATAATAATCATAATTATCATATTTGATATTAGAAATTATAGTTATTACCCTAAACATGATACTAGGAAGATCAAAACATCTTAACATGACACTAGGAATCATAATAACAACCTAGACATGATTTCTATATCATAATATCAATAAATCAATTAAAGCACTTACTTGGATGCCTCGTAGCTCTTTCTAATAACAAAATACACACGTTAGTAACTTCAAGGAAAATAATAAACAAACAATTAAATTAAATAATTGAAATAGAGATTTGGGACCAAACCCTCAGAAATATTAACCTTTCACGTCTAGGGCGAAGGCAACTTCGAATATGGCTAGGTGTATCTAAGTCTTGCGAATGCGGAATTTTGTATTTTGAGAAAAGCTAGTTTAGAAAAGATAGAGAGAGAAAGTACTCAAGAATTTCTTGATGAGAGTTGGTGAATAGAGAGAATTGGAAAGTTGGTGAATGAAAACGGAGTTTTTAGAAGGCTATTAATAGAGAAAATCAGCCAAAAAGATAAAAAAATCGAAACAGAGTTCTTATGCGCAAAACGAGGTTAGCGCGCTAGCGTTAGCGCCAGGGCCAAGCTTAGCGTTGGGCGCTAATGCTGGCGTTTGGCGCTAACTTAATTATTGACGCGTTTTCTTAAAATCAGATAGAAATTGCCGTACAGGAGGATAAAATTATATTTTCCTCAAAAACATTCTTTTGTTCTGATTAAAACTCTAGAAAGTCAACAAAAGTCAATTTATCAATGCTAATTGAATTAGGAATGAAAAGAACCTTCTAGAAGAATCTAGAAAACTAAAACCATTCCTAATTGCATTAGGAATGATAAATTTATATTAGGCCCTCCTCTAGATCATTGGGCCATATATAAGGCTCAAACCAGGCCCAGTTTAGTAATTTGGCCATAACTTCCTCAATATTCATCGGAATTGGGCTCATAATATATCGTCGGAAAGGTCTTTTCAAGCCCTATCCAACTACACTACTATTGGACCCATATCATGGGTCAACCAAACTGGATTGGCTGTTTTCTTAAAATAGGTTTTCAAAAACAAAGAGAAGAGAAAAGAAATTAAAACTATCCGCAACACTAAACTTTCCACACTTTCACTTCATTCGATTATGATTCGACGTGAAAGGTACTCCTCAATGGGTTTGGTTTTGGGGAGACACAAATGGGTGTCTACAATTGATTAATTGACTTTGGTTGACTTTTTAGAGTTTTAATCAGAATAAAAGAAGTGTTTCTAAGGAAAATACGATTTTGCCCTTCAGTACGGCTAAATTTTATCAAAATTAGGAAAACGCATGAAATTGATCATTAGCGCCTGACGACAAGCATTAGCGCCTGACGCTAAGGCTTGGCGCAAACCTTTAGCGCCTAGCGCTAATGTTCAGCGTCTGGTGTTAAAGGTGTTTTATCCTCTTCGAAACTCTGATTCGTTTTTTTAATCCAACGGTTGATTTTCTCTATAAATAGCCTCCTAAAACCTCTGTTTTCAACCATCAACTCTCTAGTTTTCTAATTCTCTTCTCTCTCTCTTTCTCTCTCTCTCTCTCTCTCTCTAGCTTTTTGCATACAAAATTCCGCATTCACAAGATCTAGACACACCTTGTATTGTTCGAAGTTGCCTTCGCCCTAGACGTGAAAGGTTTTAATTTCTGAGGGTTTAGTCCTAAATTTTATTTCAATTATTTAATTTAATTGTTTGATTATTATTTTCCTTGAAGTTACTAATGTGTGTATTTTGTTATTAGAAAGAGATACGAAGCATCCAAGTAAGTGCTTTAATTGTTTTATTGATATTTTGATATAGAAATCATGCTTAGGTCATTATTTTGATTCCTAGTATCATGTTTGGGATGTTCCTAGTATCATGTTAGGATGCTTTCTTTAATATTATATTTAAGGTAATTTGCTTATATCAATTATGATTCCTGCGATGCTTCCTATATTCTTTCCTAATATTCATGTCAGTATCATGTTAGGGCTATATATTTGATATTTGATGTTTAGTGACATGCTAGGATTTGTTATTAATATTGTTAGTATCATGCCTAGGATCTTGCTATTAATATTATGTTTTAACATGATTATTATAATTATGATTATTATTATTGTTGTGTTGAATTATATAATTTAACGTAATTTGTTAATTAGCGAACTGTTTTCCGTAATTTGTTAATTTACAATTTATTTAATGTTATTTGTTAATTGTCGGGTAACTTATATATAATTTAGTTTGATTATGTTTGTCATGATTATTATTATGTTGCTTGATTTATATTGTTATTGCTTGATCACACCTTTTATGCATAAAGGGAATTTATACTTGTAATTATGCTTAATAAGATAATTAATAATCTTGTTTAGGTTTAATTTGATTATAATTCAAGTGATCGCCAATAATAGATTTATTTGTGCATTAATATTCAACCAACATAAATTAAACAGGTTTAGGGTTAACCTATTGATTGCATGTTAGTCAGAAAGCGCACATGAATACGAGAAGAATAAAGTAGATGTCTATTATTAGAGCGGGTTCAATCTCTTTTAGGTTGGATTTGTACCTTCATCCCCGAACTTTCAGTCATGGTTCCAGACCTATTGAAGTTGACGATCTCATGGATCGTTAAGGGGTGTAACCTTCACCCTGTGAACGGTTTACAAGTTCCTAAAACTTGTTGGTGACTCTTTTGCTCTAGCTTCCTTTCCTTTGGACTCCATCGTACTTTAGTGTATGATCACAGTGGGGTTCAAGTTTGAGGTAATGCTTGAAATATTCCCTACAGTTTTTGGCGACTCCATTGGGGAGGATTTCTATTTTAATTCCTGAAATTTATTTCAGCAATGATTTGGAATGAGTGGATGAGACTCAAAAAGTTCTAAGTATTTCATGTGCGTAATTTTGATTAACATTATTGTCATATGCATAAAAAAAATCTCATTGGAAAGACCATCCGTAATGAGTTAAAACATAGGATTTTTACACGTAGGAAATTTGAGGAATATCTTTCATAACTAGGATCGAAATAATGTTGCGCGAAACTGAAAAATTTTATCGAGTACAGAAAGCTGCTGAGGCATGTAGGAACTAGCGTTAGAAAACAGATTCTAGCGCAACTAATTTGACTCTTGCGCCAGACGACAGCTTCTGTCGCCAGGCGCCAAAGCCAAATTGTTGGTGCCGGCCTCAGTTTGCTGGCGCCAAGTTCTTCCAATACCGAGCCAGAAATATGCATTCTAATTTTGACCAGTTTTAGCACTTTTTGCTCGATCCTACTTCCTGATTGAGTTTTTCTCACTTTTTTGAAACCCATATGTGTTCTACATATGGATATAACCTTCTGGGAATTCATGCTCCATCTACCTGATAGAACGCTCTGTGCAACAAAGGGTACATCCGAGAATGTTGAATTCACCAAACCATGGAAGCGAGTTTTTAACTCGCGCTGTCCCATCCACTCGCGCCAACCCTTCACGGTAAGGCTTTCGCGCGGTGCATCCGGACAATTAATCATGGACCCTCTTTGACTAACCCATATCCCGAACTTTATAGAACTAGAGCCATGGTTAGGTTGCAAACTCATTGCATCATATTTTGACTACCTGACTAATTGTGCATTATTTGTTGTACATACTCTATGTGTTTTTTTCCTAACCGTTTTTTTTACTTGTGTTAAGACTAAATAAACTAATTAATGACTAAAGGACTTTACTTAATTAATTAATTAATTAATTTGAGCTAATAAATATATACCTAAAATCGAGTCATAGTTCCTTTAAGTCAACCCGGATTTTTGTTCCCGTATACTTCACAAACGTCAACTTGTTTTGGTCATAGACAGAGTTTTAGGAATAACTATGAGTCCTAAAACCTATGGATCTATAGCCCCGAGTTTTATCTTTAATTTGGCGTTGGTTTCATCCCAATCAGAGTCACAGATCGAAAGTTATGACTAAAATACCACAGCCTGTCCAGTTTAATGCATATACGTGAAGTCTTAATTTAGTCTTTGCTTGAGTCTAGTCACATAGTCTAGTCACATGGTCATGACACAAGTCTTAACATGTCACCTACACTCACTAGTTGTAGCACACACTTTGTACATACTATTTTCACACCATGACCATGTCCTAGATTCATGCATGAGTCGTTTTTTTCGTCATTTGAGTTGGGGGTACATTCTATTCCTAATTTTTTCATATCTCTCCATCTACATCATCTTTCCATTCTCTACATGCTTTCTCCATATCACAACCTTCATTCTTCCTATCTTCTTCCATCCATGCATGTTGAATCGAGTTTGAGTCATGTGATTGACAAACAAAAAAAATGAGCGTAATGATGAACCAAATGCACAAGGCAAGCTTCTCACCAAGATTTCATGCTTTCTTCTTCTTTTTTTCAAACCCTTTCCCTAATAATTCTAGCATAGGCACCCTTCATCCTCCTTGAATTTATTTCTTAGAGTTTGATTTTTACCCTTCACTTTTTAAATAAAATGAGCATTTATTTCCTTACATATGATCTTTGCATTGCATTGGATTAAAAAAAATAAAAAAAAAAAATTCATTGTCAAACTAAGCACAAGGTATACCAATGATTTGAGGCACCCCTTGTAGCCACATAATATCACCTTTCACCCTTCAAAGATACAATCCTTTTTTGATAAACCACTTTGAGCATCGTCTAACGATAGACCTTTCTTTTTCAACCCACATCTACCTAACCTTGGGATGGGACAATGTGCAATTTATGCAATTTTAAAAAAGCTTGAGTGATTTCAAAAAATTAAAATAGCAAAAAAATAAATAAAAGTGTACAAAAGGGATAGTGTTCCAATGTCTTTGACATGAACATGTCTTTAATATTAACACGTTTCAGATTGCGTCTCTTATCGAGGGCTTGATACCGTGCCTGAGAAACATGAATGCCAAGTGAGTGATAGACCGCATGATCGGGATTGCCCACACTTATAAAAAGATTCAAAATATAAAAAAAATGCAAAAGCAAAAAAAAGAGAGCAAAAATTAAAAAAAAAAAAGGGAAAAGCTAAAAAAGAGTAGAAAACCTCAAGCATAAAAATATAAAGATTCAAAAGCACGGTTGCACACCTTGGGGGCTTATCTAGGGTGTTGAGCCTTTATCCCCTTCTTTTCTAATCTTTAGTCTAACAACGTTACAACCCTTAAAAGACCTCTTTGAGGTATATACACACTTGTGCGAGGTTCGGCTAGAGCTACGTTCGGCCTGATTCCTAACGGATACGTAGGCAACCTCACAAAGGGGTGCGGCTGTATTATAAATGCATTCACATTCACATTCACACATCATGATCATATCAAGGGATCTCCTATGCTCATCCCTATTTACTTAGAGCTAGACTTGGGGGCTTGATCCTTACATCATTAGCTTACCTAGCCTAAAGAGTCACCATCATTTGACTCTTCTTGAAATAATATTTTTCCACACACTTAGCCCTTGCTGCCTAACTTTTGTATCACTTTCACACACCGCACAGATACATGACCAAATATACTTTCCCTTAGGAACCCTTTGTCATGAAATCTTAACATAACGCTGAAGCATGCCTTGTCATGTCAAAAGCGCTCATCAATCATCATTGCATCACAAAGTATGAAGTACTTAGCCTCCGCGCCTAAGTTACCTAAATACTTTCATTATCGAGTCAACTAGGATAGTCTAAGATGTTACAATCCTTGTACTAAAGATCGACAACGTTAACGGATTAAGCTCATTCAACATGCACCTTCAAAAACTTCGCTTCTTTCTTTTTTCGCGTCTTTCTTTTTCGGGAGAAAGTCGGTACCCTCCACAAAAATGACTAAAATTTTTTGCATTTTCGAGTCGCACGATCACAATAAAATGCACACACGGGTCATGAGTCACACGTGTCATTTCACTTCGAGTCGAGTCAACCTCGAGTCAATCACAGCGAGTCAAGTTTATACCTTGAGTCGTGTCAAGTCAATGAGTCAAGCGACACTAAATCTTAGGTCAACCCTAAGATAAATAATTAAAGAGATAAGCAAAGTCCTATAGTCAAAGATATAAATGCAGGTGCTCCCAGCAAGCGAGGACATTCCCGGATTTTTTCTAAAAAACTGCGAATATGACACAGGAGATTCCTCCAAGATAAGAGGAATTACATTGATCGGTAAATTAGAGATGAAGAGCTTTAATTTACAAAAGATTTGAGCGGATTTGGTTGAAAGGAAACGACGAAGTTCAAAGTTCGGAGCGAAACCGAGCAACAGCGGCAGCAAGAGCAAAATAAGGAAGACCCGACTCCAGCGCCAAACGACAACATCTAGCGTCTGGCAACAAAGTTCAGCGCCTGGCGCTAGATTCCAGCGTTTGGCGACAGAGCCAATTCTTGGCGCCAGAGATATTTCAGCAACGACAAAGCTCGAAGCCTCTCAGAACAGCAATTTCGGGTTCCTTGTAACGCCAGTTAGCCCCTATAAGCAATTTGACATGATTGAGTAGTCAATTTGATTACAACCGCAAATAAGTGATCGACCTGACGAAAGATCGTCTCACTTAGCTTAAAGCGCCTAAACATTAGCTCATCACAAAGGAACCGACATACTGGTTCAAAAGCACCGACAGAATGGTTCACAGCACCGACATAATGGTTTACAAGTAGCAGAAGCGCCAACGCACTGGCTAAAGTAAGTTCAAGCGAGATTTAAGGATCAGCAAGCGTTGGTCTTTGGTAGTTTTCTTTGGAATATTATCACAACAACTGAGGATGACTTCAAGAGAGGTTATTTTAGACAGCATTCGCTAAGATTGTGGAGGTTGTCACCAAGATTTGAGAAGATAGCACGAAATGGGCGGTCTTCGACAACATTCGCTATGATTGTGGAGGTTGTCACCAAGATTTGAGAAGATAGCCCGAGATGGGCGGTCTTCGACAGCATTCGCTAAGATTGTGGAGGTTGTCACCAAGATTTGAGAAGATAGCACGAGATGGGCGGTCTTCGACGACATTCGCTAAGATTGTGGAGGTTGTCACCAAGATTCGAGAAGATAGCACGAGATGGGCGGTCTTCGACGACATTCGCTAAGATTGTGGAGGTTGTCACCGAGATTTGAGAAGGGCGGTTTGTGATGAGGCAGTCTTCGGCAACTTTTGCTATGATTGGGAAGGTTGTCACTATAATTCAAGAAAAAAAGCTCTTTGTTCAGAGACGCGTGAACATATCCAAAAAAGCTCTATTATTCAGAGACGAGTGAACATCAAAACAACAAGATGGCGTTCCCTAGCTTGTGGAAGGTTGTCACAACAACAATGCAACTACAACAAATCGGTTACCGTCAGAGACGTGTGCTCGACAGTGCCAAATACGCGTTTCTTAACTCTCTTATCTATTTTAACTAACGCTAGTTTACACGTATCGGCGTTACAAAAGTGATTTGGGATTGCAGAACGTTCTGAATCATTCTCCGTCCCTATCGTTACTTTGACTTTCGTTTTAGAAACTTGCGTTTCTCCAAACTCAGTCAAAGTGGGGGCTTCTGTAGACACCCATTTGTGTCTCCCGAAAACCAAACCCAGTTATGAGTACCTTTTGCGTCGAATCATAATCGAATGAGGTGAAAGTGTGGAAAGTCTAGTGTTGCGGATAGTTTTTTATTCTTTTCTTTCTCTCTGTTTTTGAAAACCTATTTTAATAAAACAGCCAATGCAGTTTGATTTGGTCCATGGAAAGGGTCCAATAATAGTGTAGTTGGATGGGGCTTGAAAAGAGCTTTCCAACGATATATTATAAGCCCAATTCTGATGAATAATGAGGAAGTTATGGCCAAATTACTAAACTAGGTCCAGTTTGATCTTTACATGCGGCCCAATGATCTAGAGGAGGGCCTAATATGGATTTATCATTCCTAATGAAATTAGAATTGATTTAAGTTTTCTAGATTCTTCTAGAAGGTTCTTTTCATTCCTAATTCAATTAGCATTGATAAATTGACTTTGGTTGACTTTTTAAAGTTTTAATCAGAATAAAAGAAGTGTTTTTAAGGAAAATACGATTTTACCCTTCTATACGGCTAAATTTTATCAAAATTAAGAAAACACGTGAAACTGATTATTAGCGCCTGACGACAAGCATTAGTGTCTGGCGCTAAGGTTTGGCGCCTGGCGCTATTGTCCAGCGTCTGGCGCTAAAGGTGTTTTATTCTCTTCAAAACTCTGATTCGTTTTTTTTATTCATCCGGCTGATTTTTTCTATAAATAGCCTCCTAAAATCTCCGTTTTCAATCATCAACTCTCTAGTTTTCTAATTCTCTCCTCTCTCTCTCTATCTCTCTCTCTCTCTCTCTCTCTCTCTCTCTCTCTCTCTCTCTCTCTCTCTCTCTCTCTCTCTCTCTTTCTCTAGCTTTTTGCATACAAAATTCTGCATTCACAAGATCTAGACACACCTAGCATTGTTCGAAGTTGCCTTTGCCTTAGACGTGAAAGGTTTTAATTTATGAGGGTTTGGTCCTAAATCTCCATTTCAATTATTTAATTTAATTGTTTGATTATTATTTTTCTTGAAGTTACTAATGTGTGTATTTTGTTATTGGAAAGAGATACGAAGCATCCAAGTAATTGCTTTAATTGTTTTATTAATATTTTGATATAGAAATCATGCTTAGGTTATTATTTTCATTACTACAAAAAAAGGCCTTAGAGAACTGTTATAATAGGCTTTATTAATCGCCTTAGGAGCATTCTTCTGCTAAGCGATGTATAAAGTATAGAGAACGGGTTGTTTAGGCGTTTTATATAATCACTTATAGAGAACGGTTGTTAGTCACAACCGTTCTCTTTTCCCTTCTTAAATTCATACCCTAAGGAAGGAATAAAGAACGGTTTAGGCCACTTAACCGTTCTATATTGCATTACAATAGATAACGGTTAAGTTAGATAATAGTTCTCTAATGTTTTTTTTTAAAAAAAAATATCCAGCCATATGTATTTCGAATTACCCCTGTATATATTTTATATTGTATTATTCCTGTATTTTAATAATCTGTATTATTTTTGTATTTCATTTTAGATTTGTATTTGTTGTATTCCTGTTTTATATCTTGTACATTTTTCCTGTAAGAAAATTTTCACATTTCCTATGTAAAAATAAATCCATGATCCTGTATACGTACAATATAAATTTCTGTATAATAAAATTAACAAAAATATTTCCAAATACGACGAAAGCCATCAAAATATACTTCATATATATAATTTAAAACATCCAACCACAATTAAATTGAAGCATCCATACAAAATTTGTTCTATACAAATAAATACCTGAGTTTAATATCAAAACACCTTTCTAGTTAATGTTGATTTTAAAAAAATAATGCTTAGATATACCAATACCATATTGATCTACAATTCCCATAGGGATGACAACTTAGACAGCAAATCTCTCTTTGGCTCGGATTTTGCTAACAATCTTCAAGGACAACTCCATTGGGATCAAATGACCAGCACCTGCCAGTACAAAATCATTAAGTAAACTAGCTATCGAATCCAACAGGAACATTCACATTTTCTAAACAACCTCAACAACAAGATTATAAGAAAGGGAAATAAAAATTTTCATACCGGCATTTTTGTAATTTGGCCAAGCATATGATGATCCAAGGAAATACTGGTTTTCTATATAAATGAAATTTTGAGCACATCTGATTGCTTCAATGTATGCTATTTGGATGCTCTTGTCTATCACCAAATTCTTCGCACAAACCAGGTTCTGCAATGAATACAAGTACATTGAGTCCAAATTCGCTTCATTATCGAAAATACATAGCTAACAGTACAGTTAGTGCAAAAGCAAAACATTGTGTCAACGAACCTGAGACTTAGCCTCCTGAACATCCTTTGGAAATCCTTGTACAGAACCTAAAACAATAGACCGGAAAACCTGCATCAACACAGTTTTAGATAAGAGGTTAAAATTAGTAGCACTTTTAGGTACTACATCCATTCTTCTAAATGTTGGTTGAATTTAACTTATATGAAAGGAAAAGCTAGATAAAGAAAAGAGTATGAAAAAGATACATACGGAGTACTTTATAAATGGCTGTTATTCTGCAATGTCACCATGTCTTTCTTTGGATGACTTAGCAAAAGTGCCTGTTAACTGTTAAGAGATGGATAAGTTGACGTTATAGTTTCAAAAGTTGGATGCAGATATAATCAACAAGTATTACTAGTGTTAGGGAAGGAGGGGCACTAACATATCAAGTTCAACTCTTCACAATCAACCAACAAGAAATTTTCCTTTAATCAACTCTGCCACCTTATTATTATTATAAATTCACTTCCATAAGATTCTGATTTCCTGCTCTTCTCTCTTCACAATCATCTACCCAAAATCCACAAACACCATGACTACTCTTATACATCACTAGAATTAGATTAAATCATCACTGAATTTCAATCACAACATCTCATAACCAACCCTTTTATGAAAGAAAAGCAAAGCAAATCAAATTTTCTAAAATAATTTGCAAATTAAAGTTTTTTTTTTTTAACAGAAAATCTGAGCATAATATTACTCCAGGCTAGTTAAATCTAGCAGCACGGCATTACAAGCACAATGTGGCACTTCTTCCAACCATACTCTCATCTCACCAAACTCAATGCTACCTCTAGCTAATAAAAGCACGGCACAATTGCCATCTCTACCAACCTGTGAAATATAAATACTAGAGAAAGAGCTAGCCAAGAGAAGAATATCATTAACAATTACACCAAAGGCTGAAGTTTCACATTTCCCATGTTGTAAATACTGGTACAACTTGTTGCAGTCCGTTTCCAACACTATATCACGCAGACCTGCACCCAAAGCAATGGTCAGGCAATGTCTTATTGCAAGAGCTTCAACAATATCCACCTCGAAACACCAATGCTGTAAACAACAAGTTGCTGCCATAACATCACCAAGGTGATCTCTCATGATCCCACCCAAGCCAAATATCAATGCTACGACCCTTCCCAACAGACTTCACCGCCCCTTTTTTCAGCAGGTCTCGAGCAGATAATATAGACCTCCAAGTATAACTTGCATTAGAACCCACCTTAGCATCCATAAATTCAGAATTTGGGAAGTACTTATTTTTCAGAGTTTTAACCATCAGTGAGGGAGTGTTGTTTAGGATCCTCTAAGCTTGCTTAGCGAGTAGAGCTTTATTAAAAGCCTTCATGTCCCTCATTCCCAATATTTTGAAATTAATAGAACATAATAATTTAGTGGTAATCAATTTCCCCTACCCCTCTTTCTTTATCTAATTAGGTTCTATATTTGACCTTGGTAAGAATAATTTGGCGAAAATAATTTTGATTAATACTGAAATTTCTTGTAATTCGAATAAATTAAGTGTAATTTGATTGAAAAAACTGCAATTTTATTGAATTATTTGCGTTTATAAAAATCGATTGAATTATTTCCCAAAAACTAAAATTGTGAATTTTTTTAATCCACCAAAAATTCGATCGAAATTACTGTAATGGATGAAAAATATGAATGCACTACAGCTGAATTGAAAAATTCGATTGATTAATACAATTAGATTGACAAACTCATCTCAATCAAGAAAAATTTGAACGAATTACCTGGAAAGTGCAGTGGTGGTGTAGTGGTGCGGTGAAGTAGACGTTCAATAGTTTGGCGGTGGGACGATGGTGGGGCGGTGGAACGATGGTGGGGAGATGGGGTGACGGTGGGGCAGTAGGGCGACAAAGCAGTTATTGGTGAATTGAGCAACAGGAGGTTTCACTTTTCATCGTTTTTTTGAAGCAGTAAGCAGTTGATAGTTTGATACTCTAGTGAATAGTGATAGTGCAATATAAAAGCGTTTCAATTATGTTAAGCAGCCTTTGAATAATTAGGGTAATTCTAAATATCCCAATGGTCCACATAAATATCCCTCCAATTTTTTATTTTTTATTTTTAAATATAGAATAAAAAAGAAATACAAAACGGTTGTCAAGATGACCGTTCTGTATCATCTAAAATGAATAATTATTTGTTTTTTATTATTTGAGTAAAAAAAATAGAGAACGGTTAACTATTCTAACTGTTCTGTATTTAATAACTCATAAAACGCCTCTTGCACAAATGCGTTCTATATTCTTCTGGAGAACGTCTATCTTTGATAACCGTTTTATATTTTGTGATGTGTAATCTAATTTTTGTGCTAGTGTTTGATTTCTATTATCATGTTTAAGATGTTCCTAGTATCATGTTAGGATGCTTTCTATAGTATGATATTTAGGGTAATTTGCTTATATCAATTATGATTCCTGTGATGCTTCCTATATTCTTTCCTAATATTCATGTTAGTATCATGTTAGGCTATATATTTAATATTTGATGTTTAGTGACATGCTAGAATTTGTTATTAATCTTATTAGTATTATGCCTAGGATCTTGCTATTAATATTATGCTTTAACATGATTATTATAATTATGATTATGATTATGATTATTATTGTGTTGAATTATATAATTTAACGTAATTTTTTAATTAGCGAATTGTTTCACGTAATTTGTTAATTAGCGAATTGTATTACGTAATTTGTTTTTTGATGAATTATTTAATGTTATTTGTTAATTGGTGGATAACTTATATATAATTTATTATGATTATGTTTGTCATGATTATTATTATATTGCTTGATCACACTTTTTATGCATAAAGAGAATTTATACTTGTAATCATGCTTAATAAGATAATAATTAATAATCTTGTTTAGGGTTAATTTGATTATAATTCAAGTGATCGCCAATAATAGATTTATTTGTGCATTAATATTCAACCAACATAGATTAAACAGGTTTAGGGTTAACCTATTGATTGCATGTTAGTCAGAAAGCGCACATGAATACGAGAAGAATAAAGTAGAGACCTATTATTAGAGCAAGTTCAATATCTTTTAGGTTGGATTTGTACCTTCATCCCCGAACTTCCAGTCATGGTTCCAGACCTATTGGAGTTGACGATCTCATGGATCGTTAAGGGGTGTAACCTTCACCCTGTGAACGATTTACAAGTTGCTAAAACTGGTTGGCGACTCTTTTGCTCTAGTTTCCTTCCCTTTGGACGCCTCCGTACTTTAGGGTATGATCACAGTGAGGTTCAAGTTTGGGGTAATGCTTGAAATATTCTCTACAAACTTCATTCAGTAACGTCGGAGAGCATAAAATGTTTCTTTCAAATTGTCAATGTGATCCACGGCCAATCGGCTTTTTACAGTGGAGTCATCTACATATACTTCAACGTTTTTCCCCTTCTGATCTGTAAAGACCTTATCCACCAATTTCTGATATGTTGCTCCCGCATTTCGTAACCCGAATGGCATTGCTTTATAACAGTAAACGCCGGCGTCCGTTATGAATGTCGCCTTATTATGTCAGGCTCAAATAAGCTGACCTGATGATATCCCAAAAAAGCATCCATAAAACTCCATAAGGCATGGCCAGAAGTGGAGTCAACCAGGCAATCTATCCTAGGGAGGGGATAATAATTTTTTGGGCAGAACTTGTTTAAGTCCGTGAAATCGACGCACATTTCCATTTTCCTGAAGCCTTTTTCACCATAACCATATTAGCTAACCACTTAGGATATGTACATGGTTTTATAAACCCTACCGCTAGCAATTTGTTAACTTCAGCTTATATGGCTTCAATTTTTTCGGTTTAGAAATTCCTTTTCTTCTGCCTTATTGGTCTTGCTTGCCTATCCACATTCAATTTGTGAACTATTACGTCAGGGTGAATCCCTGGCATTTCTTCGGCCGAAAAGGCAAACACATCTATGTTTTCTCGTAGGAGCTCAATTAGATGGCATCGCATGTCCGTATCCATGTCAGATCCAATTTTCACCGTTTGGTCCGGGACCCTTGGTTGTAACTCTATTTTGACGGTTCCTCGAGACGGTTCCCCATCCTAGTAGTGGTCGAGGCACCGTCATGGGTCTTACATCAAAATTTTCCATTGCCAGATCATGTGTGGATGAAGTTCGTTCTCTTTTCTTGCTGGTTTGGTTAGTGGGTGGTTGTCGTCTTGGCTGCTTCAATGATGACACATAACATTCTCTCGCCATGGTTTGGCCTCCCCTAATGCGTTCTGTCCTATCAGCGTTTGATACATACACCATTGTAAGATGATATGTCAAAACTACAGCCTACGCATTATGGATCAACGGTCTTCCGATAATGGTGTTGTATGCTAAGGGTACGTCGACTATTAAGAATTCGGTCATAAAATCCCTTGCTACAACACCTTCACCAATTTGGACTTGCAAAGTTATGCTACCCTCAAGCCTGACTATAGAACCATAAAAACCAATAAGTATGGGACCAACATCAAATACTTTCGGCCAATCATCATGGCATCAAATGCCTTGGTGAACAGGATGTTAGCGGAGCTTCCCTCGTCTACTGATGATCGCTTGATGTTGCACCCATTTATCATTAGTATAAATACTAGCGGATCGTCATGTGGGAACACAAATACCCTTGACATCAGCTTTCAAAAAGGACACGGAAGGAATTGTGGCAGGTCGAGGTCGATCTTCTATTCCTAGAGCATTCACAATGTGCTTGTACTCCGACAAGCTTTTCTTCGCTCTGCTTACAGAGCCTCTGTGTACAGGTCCACCAGTAATGAAATCTATAGTGATTTTATGCCTAGGTGGCACATGACCATGTCGGTATACTTCTATATCAACTTGTCGATAAGTGTCATCCTGCATGGATGGGTCACCTTGCTTTTGGTATTCCGTTTGCCTCGTCTGTGCGGGTTGTTGTCGACTTGGCCCCGCTTAAGATAGATATTGAGATAGGTGCCCTTTCTTGATAAGGTCTTCAATATTTTCCTTCAACCGGATGCACTTTTCAAGATAATGACCAACATCCTTGTGAAACATGCAATACTTCTTTACATCCTGGCCTTTATTTTTCATAGGCGTCGGTCGGTTCCAATCTTCCCTGTGTTGATTTACAGAGTATATTGCAGCTCTAGGTGCGTTCAGTTGTGTGTAATTTTTGTATCAGCCTAAACCTTTGTTGGGCCTATTTGTTCTTTGCTTATTCTGCTGCTGCAATCTATTTACCCCGCCAGTATGAGTGTAAGGAGGGTGTTCCCATCGTAGGGGATCCTTCTCCTTAATAAGATGCTCACGGCCCTTTTTTCTTTCGTTCTATTTCTCTTTTTTTTCTTTTTTTTTTGTGAGGCAAACATCCAAGTAAGGTTCTCGAGATTTTCTTTTTAAACCATAGAAGAGGTAAATAAATTGTACTCTTAAAATAAGGTTTATCAATTACAACTAAAACATGATGAAAACAAAAATAGACACGTCTAAGAATAAAAATATTGATGACTTCCTATTAAGGGATGCTGCAGACACCCAAATGTGTCTCCCCAAAACCAAACCCGGTGATGAATACCTTTCACGTCATTTGATTATCGAACAAAGCGAAAGTGTGAAAAGTCTAGTGATCAGGATGTTTTTATTAAAATATCTCTTCTTTCTATTTTTGAAAATATTTCTTTTCTTACCTTATTTTTGAAAAACGTGCATTCTATTTTAGTTTGGTCCATGATAAGGGTTCAATAATATTGTAGTTGGATAGGGCTTGAAAAGACCTTTCCAACGATATATTATAAGCCAAAATACTAAACTGGGCCCAAACCGGATTTTACCTACGACCCAATGATCATGTGGAGGGTCCAAAGGTTTAATCCTATTACTAAACTAATTAGGATTAATTAGAAGCTTCTATAAGTTTCTAAAAGATCTTAACTATCCTTTTTGAAAAGATAAGATTAAAGAATTTGAGTTGAATAAAAACTTTCCTTTTTTAAAACTTTCATTTTCTTTAATCCTAATTCTATTCGAATTTAAAGATGTTCAAAGACAGCCAGATTTTATTTTCGTGCCTCATAATCTTTATCCAAATCTTATATGGTTGGATAGATCTTGAAATTATCTTTCCAATGATATATTATAATATTAAATCCGAGCTATAACGAAAAAGATATAAATTAGATACAAAACTCTATCCAAAACTGACACCGTCCCACTATTTCGGCCATATCTTTTTATCTACATAAAATTTTAATCTGATTTTTATTGGGTTGAAAAGTAGACTTTAAGAGCTTTCCAACGACATATTATATGTCTTATTTAGACTTCTGGATCAAAAGATATGATAAAAACAAAATCCGCAAAAACTGCTGTCCATCGAGTTTTATTTTGATTCGAATTCGGATTATTTTCTTATTCTTCGACCCTCTTTTTTCTCTATAAATAGAGGTCATATCTCCCCTTTTTCAATCATCAACTCTCATCAAGAATTTCTTGATTCTCTCTCCCTCTTTCTAGCCTAGCCCTTTTTCAAACACAATTCCTCATACATTAGCACTAGACACACCTAGCCAAGTTCGAAGTTGCCTTCGTCCTAGACGTGAAAGGTTTTAATTTCTAAGGGTTTGGTCCCAAATCTTTATTTCAATTATTTAATTTAATTATTTTCCTTGAAGTTACTAACGTGTGTATTTTGTTATTAGAAAGAGATACGAGGCATCCAAGTAAGTGCTTTAATTGATTTATTGATTTTATGGTTCTTAGAAATCATGTCTAGGTAGTTATTATGATACCTAGTGTCATGTTAAGGCGTTTTGATCTTCCTAGTATCATGTTTAGGGTAAAGAATAAGTTCCTTAAATCAAGTATGATTAAAAGAACTTTCTTTCCTAATATTCATGTTAGTATCATGTTAGGATCTTGCTATTATTATGCTTTATTTTTAACATGAACATGATTATGATTATTATTTTATTATTATGTTGCTTGATGTTGTTATTGCTTGATCACGCCTTTTATGCATGTTTAAAGGGAATTTGTACTTGTAATCCACTACAAAAAAAAAAATCAATATAGCATCAACTAAAATTTGTTGCTATTCACCAAAAATCCGTTGCCAACTCTATTTATCAACGAGTTGGAAACAAAAATTTGTTGTTGCTAAAAGGCTTGTTGCCATGGGATTTTGGAAACCAGTTGCAAAGCAATTTTGTTGCAATATTGCATCAATTTAAATATAGTTTCCATGATTGTTGCTGTTTTTGGTGCATTCGTTGCCAACTTTGGCAACAGATTACCATTGGTTGTTGCTAAAATTAGCAACAAATTATTAATGTTAGTTCCTAAAATAGCAACAAATTATTAATGTTGGTTCCTAAAAATAGCAACAAATTATTAAAGTTGGTTCATAAAACTAGCTACAAATCATTAATATTGGTTGCTATCAACACTACGAGACAAAAACCCAATCCCTATTAGCAATTCGGTTCAACCCGATCTCGGCCTTTACCAATCTGAAATCTCACTAAGGTTAGGTCAACTCGGCTCGACTTTGCATGTAAGGCTCTTTGAATCCCCAGTCTCAAGAATCGCATTTGGTAGGAGTCGAACTTGCGACCTCAAAGTCAGATGGTGAATCTCTTACCAACTATATCAAGTAATATTTGTTTACTTCTATGCATATAATTTATAATAAGTGAACAAAATATTAGAGACGAAATTGAAAATTTTGTCTCCAAATTAGGGACAAAATCAAAAATCTGTCTCTAAATTAGAGACGAAATTGAAATTCGTCTCTATTTGATGTCATTTTAGCAACAAATTATTTTATACATTACAGCAAAAAGTGGCTTACATATAAATTAACAACAATATGTAACACAACTCGTTTCCAATGGCAACAAACAAAATAATGCGTTATCAATTAGCAACAATAATTTAGAAGACTTGTTTCTAATGGAAACAATTCAAAAATTCATTGTACTTGTTTGTTTCTAAATCAATACAAATAAAATATTTGTTGTCATAGATTGTTACTATTTGGCAACAAGAGAAAAATATGATGCCGTCTAGTAAAAACTAGTAAGACAATTTGTTTTAAAAAGAAACAAATCAAAAATATGTAGCCATTGTTTATTAAAAACTAAAGCATAAAATGTCACTTTTAATTAGGCAATGAAAAAATTTAGATTCGTTGCTATTTAGCAACATTTTAAAAATTTGTTACCAAACTTAGTTGCTAAAAAACTTTTATTTTTGTAGTGATCACGCTTAATAAGATAATTAATAATCTTGTTTAGGGTTAATTTGATTATAATTCAAGTGATCGCCAATAATAGATTTTTTTGTGCATTAATATTCAACCAACATAGATAAACAGGTTTAGGGTTAAACCTATTGATTGCATGTTAGTCAGAAAGCGCACATGAATACGATCAGAATAAAGTAGAGGCCTATTATTAGGGCAGGTTCAATCTCTTTTATGTTGGATTTGTACCTTCATCCCCGAACTACCAGTCATGGTTCCAGACCTATTGGAGTTGACGATCTCTTGGATCGTTAAGGGGTGTAACCATCACCCTGTGAACGGTTTAAAAGTTCCCAAAACTTGTTGGTGACTCTTTTGCTCTATCTTCTTTCTCTTTGGACGCCACCGTACTTTAGTATATGATCACAGTGGGGTTCAAGCTAGGGATAACGCTTGAAATATTCCCTACAGATGCGAACTTCTAATGATGAACCTTATAAGAATTAATGTCATTAGTTTGATTATAAAGTACGTAAACGAACCATCATAATCAAAAATAGTTTCGCGCGCAATTCTTCATCTTGCGCTAAGGTAGAAAGTGCAACTTCAAGAGTAGCATCTGCCACATGCGTGTTTTTTTTTTTTTTTTTTTTTTTTTTTTTTTTTTTTTTTTTTGCGAAAACGCAAAAAAGAACGATAAAAAACATTGTTTTGATTTTTTTTGAAAAAAAAGAAAAAAAAAAACAAAAAAGACGATCAAAGTAAAGGTAACTAAGTTAGACAACGTTGTTAGCCAAAGAGATATTTGTAGCGCCTACTTAACAATTAAACTCGAAGCGGTAATATCGTTTTCTCCATATGATATTGTTCATAATGAGTCAAACTCAACGTTAAACAGTGGGCGTGCGCAAGACACAGAGTTGCGCGAAGGTGCCGCGCGCAACTTCTTAACTTGCGCTTGGAGGGCGCGCGCAACTTTGACAGTTGCGCGTGCCACCTGGTAGGTTCGACAATTTTTCTTTTTTTTTTTGGTCAAACCATAATTTTTGCGAATTTTTTTTTATTATATCTCTAGGTAACAAGTTGGAATTAGTTAGATTAGACACGAAGCACATATTCATGTAATCACATAAGCACATAAAAAGAACCGTCAAAACATACAATGTCATACTAAGGTCAAGGCTTGGGTGTCCAAAGGTACCTTATCTTAAGAGACGATGTATGAATCAATCACTCAACGTGTTGACCCATGACATAGCCCTCCCAAAATTTTGTTGGCGATATGGATAGGATGATTGTTATTGATTTTGGGATAAAAGCCTAGTGTTGGCAACCCCTAGTCAATGACACAATCCCCAATGGTTAAAGTGTGCTATGATTATGCATGATGCAATGTTGCTTGTTTGGTTTTTACTTTTGTGAAAAAGGAAGATATTATGCATTCGAGTCTCGCTCTCTAACTAGAGATTAACCAAATTAATTCTCGTTACAATCCATAGGCAACCTAGTGTTGGAAACCTTGAACCATAACTAAGAACTAATCTTGTAACCTCTAAGAACCCAGTGGAGTCGCCCACTGTAAGGAGGTAGGGTACCCTTCTCCTTAGATGCCAATGGCCCTTTAAAAGCCTATGAATTTACACTTGTTAGGGTGTATTAGGATTTAAATTCCTGATTGTTTGGGAGACCTTGAATTAGAAATGATACTCTCATCATGCTTTTTTGTAAGAAATAAGTAGGAGTCGCCAATGAGTTTTAGGAAAACTCATAAACCTCATTCATGTCTATCTCCCAAGTAGAGTTCAAGGGATAATTAACACAAATCGTAAGTTTACCCATTCCCAAATTGGTTTACATGTACCAGAAATGAGTTCGGGAGCAAGGGTACTAAAATAACATTCCTTTTAGGGAGGAATCGCTATTCTAGCCCTAGTTACGGCCTCCACTAGCTCTTCCTTTTTCAAAATTTCATTACTAAACCATATATGCAATGTGGCTCCTAAAAACTAAGTTAGTTGATTTTATTTACAAGCGTCAATCACGTAGGAATTACATTGCAAAAGTCGTTATTCTTATTTAGTCAATATTCGTGTAAAGAACAAAATAAACAATATTTGTCTTATCTTAAGTGATAAAACAACAATTAATTATCAAGTTCTAGTCTTGATTAACGAAAGAATACTATGAGAATTAATTAATTAAAAGTTTGTTTAAGTGATCAAACAACAATAATTAATCAATTAAAGTTACGTTATTTAAACTATAAAAGAAAAATGATTTATCTAAGTGCTTAGGAAACTAACAGTTCTTCTTTTATGCTAAATCTCCTTCTTATGCGTTTATGGACTTTCTTTCTTCTTCGTACCTCCAAGAGCTTCAATGAATAGATTATGGTTGAAGATTAGTTGGGAATAAAGAGGAAAAACTAGTGTGATAGTGTAGGGAATAATTTTTAAGCGTTAATCCCCTTTGCTTGAACCCTACTGTGATCATACACTAAAGTACGGTGGCGTCCAAAAGGGGAGAAGATAGAACAAAAGATTCGCCAACAAGTTTTAGGAACTTGTAAACCGTTCACATGGTGAAGGTTACACCCCTTAACGATCCAAGAGATCGTCAACTCCATAAGGTCTTGAACCAAATAAGGGTTCGGGGATGATGGTACAAATCCAACCTAAAAGAGATTGAACCTGCCCTAATAATAGGCCTCTACTTTATTCAGATCGTATTCATGTGCGCTTTTTGACTAACATACAATCAATAGGATTAACCCTAAACCTGTTTATCTATGTTGGTTGAATTTTAATGCACAAATAAAACTATTATTGGCGATCACTTGAAATTATAATCAAATTAACCTTAAACAAGATTATTAATTATCTTATTAAGCGTGATTACAAGTACAAATTCCCTTTAAACATGCATAAAAGGCGTGATCAAGCAATAACAATAAAAATCAAGCAACATAATAAATAATAATATAATGATAAAAATAATTATAATCATGATCATAAAAATAAATTATAATTAAAATAATCATAATAATAATCAAAACAATAATAATAATAATAATAATCATGGTCATAAATTATGACAATTATAATCATAATTAACATAATTATGTTAAAGCATAATAATAATAGCAAGATCCTAGGCATGATACTAACAAGATTAATAACAAATCCTAGCATGTCACTAAGCATTAAAAATCAAATCTTTAACCCTAACATGATACTAACAATCATAAATATTAGGAAGAACATAAAAGGCATCATAGCAATCATATTTTATATTAAAAGTTACCCTAGACATGATACTAGGAATATCATAATAATAAACAAAACATGATTTCTACATCATAACATCAATAAATCAATTAAAGCACTTACTTTGATGCCTCGTACCTCTTTCTAATAACAAAATACACACGTTAGTAACTTCAAGGAAAATAATAATCAAATAATTAAATTAAATAATTGAAAGAGAGATTTGAGACCAAACCCTCAGAAATTAACCCTTTCACGTCTAGGGCGAAGACAACTTCGAATATGGCTAGGTGTGTCTAGATCTAATGAATGCGGAATTTTGTATGTGAAAAGCAAGTTTAGAAAAGAGGAGAGAGAAAGAGAGATGGTAAATGATTAAAGAGAATGAGAAAATTGATGAATGAAAACTGGTTGTAGGTGAATAATTGAAAACTGGTCGTTGATGAATGAAAACTGAGTTTTTACGACGTTATTTATAGAGAAATCAGCCAAAAAGATAAAATTATCAAAACAGAGCATTGGCGCACGTGAATCAGAGTTGGCACCAACGCTGGCTTATTGGCGCCAGGCGCCAACACTAGCGCCAGGCGCCAACACTAGCGCCAGGCGCCAATGCCAGCGCCAAACGCCAGGCACTACTAGAAATAGGCCTATTTCCGACAGACACCTAATTCCGTCAGAAACATTGGAAATTCCGACGAATTTTTATTCCATCGGACATTTACGATGGATTTTAAAGATCTGTCGGAAATCCGTCGGAGATTTCCGACGGAATATAAATCCGTCGGAATATATAAGCTTTCCGACGGAAAATTCCGTTAGAAATGTAATTTTCCGACGGAATTAAAATCCGTCGAAAATTTCCGACGGAATATTCCGTCGGAATATATTTAAAAAAAAATTCTACAAACCCTAAAATCAGCCCTCCTTTTATTTCACCCCTCAGCCGTTTTTTTTCACTTCCCCCTTTTCATTCTCTCTCCTTTCTTTTGCTGTTTCTCTCGCATCTATGGCTTCCTCTCCTTCTCCCCCTTCTTTCTCCGTCATCTCACCCACGACCCTACGTTCTCTCCTTCGTACTTCCTCTCCGCCGTCGTCTCACGCCGCTGCAACCTCTATAAATCCCCTTGTCGCGCCAATTGTCTTACGTTTTTTATTTTATACGGTTTTTAAGGTTAAATTCGACAGTCAAAACTCTAGATCTAGAGTTTTTATTGTCGAATTAAGCCCTATTAACCTAAATTTGGTGAAATTCGAAGCTAATTTCATAATTAAAGGTATGCTTTGATGTTTTTAATGTTCTTTCTTTTGTTTTAAAGTTTTTTTTTTTTAATTTGGTGGTTGTGGTGGCTCGTTGGTGGTTTTAGGGTCAGTTTAAGGGTGGGTCGAGGGAGGTGGTGGTGGGTGCCGCCAGGGCTAAGGGTTAGGGTTAGGGTTTGGGTGGTGAGCGAAGGTTGGTTTAGTTAGGGTTCGTTCTGGTCTGGGTTAGGGGTTTGGGTGTTTTAGGTCAGGTCTGGGTTTGGGGGGTTTGGGTCTGAATTTAGGGGGTTTGGGTCTGGGTTAGGGGTTTGGGTTTGGGTCTGGGTCTGGGTTAGAGGTTTGGGTCTGGGTTAGGTTTGGTTTTGTGGTGTGGGTTAATTTAGTGGGTGGCGGTGGTGGTGGTCTGTAGTGGCGGTGTTGGTCTGATGTGGTTGGTGGTGGCAGTGGGTTAGGGTTTGAGAAGGTTGGTTTGGTTGGGGTTGACAGGGCCTTTTTGGGTGGTTGGAGGTGGTGATACGCCGTGCCGGTGGTGGCACGACGTATTTTTTTTAATTTCCCGAAAATAGTTTCCGACGAAATTGGAAATTCCGTCGGAAATTTTCGACGGAATTCGCAGGTACCAGAAATTGTCTTGCGACGGAAAATTCCGTCGGAATAGTGTTTCCAACGGAATTTTCGTCGAAATGGTGGTTTTTCCTACCAAGGCATTTCCGACAACCTTTTCCGACGGAATTCCGTCGGAAACATCTTTTCCGACGGATTTCAAGGTGTTTTCGACGGAATTTTTCCGTCGGAAATGGGCCTTTTTCTAGTAGTGAGGCTTAGCGCCTGGCGCCAATGCCTGGCGTTAGGCGCTAACCCTGTTTTTGACGCGTTTTCTAAAATCAGATAAATTTTGCCGTACAGGAGGATAAAATCGTATCTTCCTCAAAAATGCTCTTTGATTTTAATTAAAACTCTGAAAAGTCAACAAAAGTCAATTTATCAATGCTAATTGAATTAGGAATGAAAAGAACCTTCTAGAAGAATCTAGAAGACTAAAACCATTCCTAATTGCATTAGGAATGATAAATCATATTAGGCTCTCCCCTAGATCATTGGGCCGCATATAAGGCTCAAACCGGGCCCAGTTTAGTAAATTGGTCATAACTTCCTCAATATTCATCGAAATTGGGCTTATAATATATCGTTGGAAAGCCCTTGTCAAGCCCTATCCAACTACACTACTATTGGACCCATATCATGGACCAACCAAACTGGATTGGTTGTTTTCTTAACATAAGTTTTCAAAAACAGAGAGAAGAGAAAAGAAATTAAAACTGTCCGCAACACTAAACTTTCCACACTTTCACTTCATTCGATTATGATTCGACGTGAAAGTTACTTATCACTGGGTTTGGTTTTGGAGAGACACAAATGGGTGTCTACAGATAGGAAGAGAGTTTGAGAGAGATTAGGGTTTTCAGAATTTAGGGTTTTGAATTCTGATTTTTCGGGTTTTGGGGAGACACAAATGGGTGTCTACAAATGGGTGTCTACAAATTGATGTCTTTCGGGTTGAACAAAGACCCCTATTTATAGGCATAGGGATCTAGGTTTAGGGTTTTAGAGTCGTGCCTTCAGGTGGCGCGCGCAACTCTCTGAGTCACGCTGGGTGCCGCGCGCATCTCAATTAGTCGCGTACGCCAGGCGCGCGCAACTCACCGAGTTGCGTTGGGTGCAGTTTGCCTTATACAAAAACGCGTTTTTAAAACTTCCATAACTTTTGATTGCAAAGTCAGATTAAGGCGTGTAAGATTTCATTGGAAAATTTGAATGTCTACTTTCCAATTCCGTTAGAACTAGTTAAAATCTGTTATGGATCAAAAGATATGGCCGTTGGAGTGGAAGATTGTCTGTTTTAGGGCCCGTTTAGTGTTTTGATCATAACTTCTTCATTTTAGCTCGGAATTGGGCTTATAGTATACCGTTGGAAAGATCTTTTAAAGGGGTATCCATTTGTATAGGCCATGCATGGAAATATGATGTTGTTTTATCTGTTTGGCTCGGTTTTTAACAATGTAAGATCCGTTGGATCTAATCATTGCATTTGACGCATTTGGGTCCGTTATAAATCAAATTAAAACATGTATGAGCACGTTTTAGGCCTAATTAGTAATTGTACAAGGCTCTAATATAACTTGGTCTCAAATATGGGTTTTAACTTATTTCAAAATGCATTTCGTAGTCCATAAACACTTTAACTTTGATCTAGCATGAAGAACGAATTTTTGTAACATCATCGCACTTCTTTTCGAGACAAGAGGCCAAAAGTAGGTGTCTACAATGAGTTTTGGGCGTTACACTATAATTCTGTTGCCGAGAGGGTTCTGCTGATGCTATTTGGCTGCTAGTCTTTAAGAGCTCCTCACTCTTTATATACTCATGCGCTTTGCCGAACGTTGTACCCAAATTCGAGAAGGATTTTTGTGCCATATATCTCCTTACTACTATTTCTTGTTGTAACTTTGGTATGGTATTGGCTTCATTGTTGAAATACCTGATGAAATCCCTAATCGATTCATCTTTTCTATGCCTTACTGCCATAAGTTCTCCCGACATTCTCTGTCTTGCGCTGTTGCTTATGTATTGGCCTATAAATAATTCTACCAAGGTTTCAAAATAGTCTATGGAACCGGGATCCAAGTTGGAAAACCAGTCTGAGGCAGCCCCCGTTAGCGTGGTTGGGAACACTTTGCACTACACAGCGTTTGTGTCGGTGTATAATAACATGTGGCTTTCAAAGGCCGCCACATATCTTTTGGGGTCTTCTTTGTTGTCATACGTGCATGATAGCATTTTGATTTTTTCCATTTGTTCATAGGATCTCCTGAGTAAAGGGGGATATTCTCTGGCTGACCACAATACTGGCCACACGTCGGGACGACCCACTACTAGCTTCTTGTCGATAAGACTCTGAGTCTCCTACCTGCACGCCCTACAAGGTCGTGCGCCTTGGCGGTACTACCACTTCTTGGGGTTGTGGCTGGGCCGGGTTGCCTTGTTAAACAGACTCGCAAGGTTGACGAACACAGGCGCGGATGGCACATAGTTTCCTCTTATTCTGTCGATCGTTGCCTCGGCGATTACTTTTATTTTTTGGTACATTGCTCCCATAACCTTGGCTGTTAGCTCCAATTTCTCTAGAGTGAACTCATCCAGAGGGTCTAGGGTTGGTGATCAATTTTGTTCGGGCGTTATCGGTCTTACATTGACATTAAGGATTCCGGTGTCATAATTACAGTTTCAATTTCTGTCACTTGTCTGTAATTTCATTGTTTCCTTCCATGACTGTTGGAGGTCCTTTGAACGATAGAAGTTATTACTTTCCCCTCCTTTTAGCGCCAATTGTTCCGAGTGTGCACCGATATCGAGAGTCCTGGGGTTGGTAAAGGTTTACCGTCTAATTAAGCACTTGCACAGTCAGCACAAATTAGCTAACCCGAAGGATTATCCTGGGATGACCACTCCAATGCTAAAGTTAGTAATTTGATTAGAAGAATTAAGGAAAGAGTAGGAAAATGCTTTTTAGAGAGAGAAAGAGAGATATTGTACCTTTGTAATGAAATTGTGCCTTGGTATTTATTGGGAGATAACCAACCAGGTGCCACCTATCAAAATAGGTGGCAAACCGACCTTGTAGGCAGCAGGTGCCTACGTGATCTGGAACAACTCTCCACGTGGCCAAGAGAAGGGTAATTAAGGTAATTAAGCCGATATGCGAATTGATATATAAGATGATTAGCAACTTAAGGTATTTTAACAACTAATTATTACCAGTGTCGGCTCAATTTAATATCCATTGCCTATAAATTTTAAACTTTTATCACTCATATAGAAGATACATTCCATAAACATGGATACTAATGGGACTCCTCCAAACTAATTCTATTCAAATATTCAGAACAAACAACTACTCTATTATAAAGATCACTAATTTCCACTTCAATAAGTGTAGGGAATATTTCAAGTCACCCAACTTTGAGCCCCTCTGTGATCATGCATTCAAGCATGGTGGCGTCCAAAGAGAAGGAAGGTAAAGTAAAAGAGTCGTCAACAAGTTTTAGGAACTTGTAAACCGTCCACGAGATGAAGGTTACACCCCTTCACAATCATAGAGATCGCTAACTCCATAGTGGTCTTAAACTTTGGCTGGATATTCGGGGATCAAGGTACAAATTCAACCTAAAAGAGATTAAATCTGCTCTAAATAGGCCTCTACATTATTCTTCTCATATACATGTGCGCTTTCTAAATAACATACAATCAATATATTAATCCTAAACCTGTTTAATCTATATTAGTTGAGTATTAATGCACAAATAAATCTATTATTGGTGATCACTTGAATTAAAATCATATTAGCTTTATTTAAAATTATTAATTATCTTATTAAGCGTGATTCAGGTACAAATTTCCTTTACACCTGCAAGAAAGAGCGTGATCAAGCAATAACAATAATATATCAAGCAACATAATAATATTGATATAACAAATTATCACCATAAAAATAGTCATAATCTCATCAAAGCATAATATTAATATAGCAAGATCCTAGGCATGATACGAACATGATTAATAATAATTCCTATCATGTCAGTATACAATAAAAATCAAAGTTTTATTCCTGACATGATACTAGAAATATACATGATATTAGAAATATTAATTAATTCCCTAAACATGATACTAGAAAAATACATGATATTAGAAATATTAGTTAATTCCCTAAATATGATACTAGAAAGCAATAAAAGCATCCTAATATGATAATATAAATTAATAAAATAATCTAAATATGATTTCTATATCAAAAGAATAATTAATTAATTAAATTACTTACTTTGAAGTGTCATATCTCTTTCTATTAAAAGAATACACACGTTAGTAACTTTAAGGAAAATATTAAATTAAACAACAGTAATTATAATTTAAATTAGATTTGGGACCAAACCCTCGTAACTATCAATCTTTCACGTCGAGGTCTAAGGCAACTTCGAGCTTGGTTATGTGTTAAGTCTCATGAATGAAGAATGGTGTATTTTGAAAAAAGGTGTAGAAAGGCTTAGAGAGAAGAATAAGCTTTTAGATTAGAGACAGAAATAATAGATGATTGTTGATGATTGAAAACGGAGGAAAAAAACTCTATTTATAGAGAAAAAACGTCTGTAAACAATAGAAAAGAGTCAGAATTTGACTCGCGGTAAAATGGTTCCATCGCGACGTGACAGAGTTATCGCGTCACGATGGACTTCATCGCGGCGCGATGGAATTTATCGCAGTACGATAGCGACAGTACGATAAGACGCGTACGGATTTTCCTTTTTCAATCAAATTGGGTTAAGAGGAGTCCGTAC
This sequence comes from Chenopodium album, assembly GCF_948465745.1. Lineage (NCBI taxonomy): Eukaryota > Viridiplantae > Streptophyta > Magnoliopsida > Caryophyllales > Amaranthaceae > Chenopodium > Chenopodium album. The sequence continues at coordinate 67,364,206 of NC_137835.1, forward strand.
TTATCTTTTATTAAATCAGAATTAATCTTTTAAAATACTTGTCTTATTCCAAATAAAATTCTTTATCTTTTCTAAAAATCAAATATAATTACAATTATTAATTCTAATCTCATTAGAAGTTAAAAATAACCTTTTAGAAGATTCTAGAAGATTAAGATAAATCCTAATGACTTTAGGAATATAATTTAAACTAATGGACCCTCCATCACTGGTTTGTATATAAAATTATTTATAACCCAGTTTAGTATTTTGGTCATAACTTATTCGTTATAACTCAAAATTGGGCTTATAATATATCATTGGAAAGCTCTTCTCAATTCCTATCCAACTACACAATTATTGGCCCCATATCACGGACCAAACTAAACTGGATTTGACGACTTTTTTTTATAAATAAGATACAAAATTAATGATTTTCGAAAATAGAAATGAATTATTTTTATTAGAAAATAGAAGAAATCACGAGGCCTTCAACATTTCACCTTGTTCGATATTTAATGACGTGAAAGATACTCATTACTAAGTTTGATTTTTTGGGAGACTCAATGAGGTGTCTACACTAAGCTAATCAACTAAATAAATTAAATAACCTCTCTAATTCAATACATGACTACAAGCATAAGGTAGAGAAGGTTTTACTGTATTGAGAAGCAAATCGACGAAAAAAAATGAATCTGCCCCTCAGCAACCATATAGATGGCCAAAAAATCACTCGAAAGAGCAAGTATCGAAACCCTACCAATAAGAACATCAACAACACACAAATCCTAAACAGAAAGACCACTTCCTTTATCCTTAATCTCCTTGGCCGCTGCAAAAACATCTGTAATCTTCGCAACACAAAATCCTACCCAAATTATCAAACAATTATAACAAAAAAAATTGAAAAAAATCGATTCTTAAAAAAATCAAATGATATTTGTTGATGAATAATCAACTTGTTTACCAGGAGATCGAATGAACAGCAAATATGAGACCGAACTTTCGAAAATAACCAAGGGTTTTTGCAGGAGGATTGTTCGCATCGAAAATCAAACCGTCGAACATGATAGTAATAGGATTGCCGATTTTTGCAGAAGAAATAGTCTTTTTTAATCTGTTTCGATATGTTCTTCTTCAACTTGCTCTTAAAATTGTAAGGTTTTCTTGCTTGAATTGTGATCACTGATAACCGCCATTGTTGATGAGCTTGATCTGAGGATTCATCAACTTAGTGTTTTCAAATTTGTTCACATAAACTTCAGCATCGCACTAGCATATTTCGAATTTGTATCAATTTTTCGAGTTCCCAAAAGTTAAACATAATTTAATTTGTGTCGAAAATTGACAAAAAATTGCGTTCAAAATGCATAATTTAAACACGCAAATGATTTCTAGCAACATGAATTTCAAGATTACATGTTCAACTAAGAGAATTTGATCTTCATCGAGTGTAAAGAGGTTGAATGTTTTTTGACAGAGGAGAGAGAAAAGGCTTGAGCAAAGAGAGAAAGAAGAGAGAGAAACGCAAGATCTGTGTTTTGGGTGAAATGAATCTGATTAAATCCTCGCTGTTGATCGCACGCCTCTTTATGTTAGCTCTGATGGTCCAGATTAGTTCTTGGTTCCTATTATTCGTCTAGTTATACACGTATACAACACAATATGAATATATATACACGTATACAACACAATATGAACTTTAAATTTGCAGATCACAACATAGTAACAAAAACAAGGACTCGATCACAAAAAAAAAACTAACAGCATCTAACAACAATGAATGAAAATTATTAGGGTTAGAAATTTCTACACTTATCAGTTACTCGATCAAAGGAAAGAAAGGTGAAATTACTTCAAATAAAAAAATAAAAAATAAAAAAAATAAAAAAAAAAAAAAAAAAAAACTCAAGTACACATCATCACACTATTCATTAATTGGTTACCCAAATTTAAGCATTTTGCTCTCATATTTAGGATCATTCGAAAGAAATCTGATGAAGATTGAACTTCATTATATTGAGTATTAGTGTCACCTTCCTCATCTCAATGTAGTTTTTTCACCTAAACCGTTAATGTCACAATCAGTATCACAATCATTAGCGATTTTGACCCCATTCCCTCTAAGTTTCCTTATGGGATGTAAGTATATATTCAAGTTTTTGGAATTTTAACCTTCAATAGATTTTTCTTATATATCCTCCAAACTTCCCCTACCCTCCTCCTTTTTCCAAAACCCCTTTGTCCTTGTAGAAATCTAAAACATTTTTCCCTCTCTTCCCTCTCTTCTCATCCTCAACAGATTTAAAGACTTTACTAAGGGCCGCTTCAAGAGAATAAGACAAAATCTTACTTGCATCTCCAAAAAGGTAGAAATGTCGAAGAGAAGGAGAGTTTGCTTCAATCGTGTGAATAAGGTTGGCGAAAATATCAGTCTCCTTTCTCGTTAGAGGTGTTAAAAACTGACCCCCATTTCGAATTGAAAAAAAATTAAATTCTGATTTCGATTTGTATAGACACAATAATTTAGCATGACTCAAATTTTAAATGGACTTGTCCTGACTTCAATGAACCTAAGCACACTCAAATTAACACCTCTACCACATCTTATTTGTAGTTGTAAAGAGCTTCATGGATAGGGTACATATCAACCATTATGAGGGACTCAAATAACATATCTATGAGATAAAACAATGAGAAAGGAGATATAAGGGATAAATATAAGAGAGGGGTCTTAAAGAAAATGAAGACAAAGAGGGAAATCGAGGGAAGAGAGAGAGAAAGATTGGTGTCTGAATTTAAGAGAAAGTAAAAATGAATGAAGGCTAAGGTTTTTAGATCTTAAGTTGTGTGAGATATGATTAGTTGATGAATTAAGTTTAGGTGAATTGAATGATGGTAGTAGGGATCGGAGGATGATTAATTTTCTTTGGTGGGGTTCATTAGGTTTAGGGGGGTACTAAACCACGCCCGATATTTATCGGGTAACGCCTGTAATTTTATATGAACTCCCTTAAGTAACCCTTTCTTAAATAACTCTTCAATTTTCTCTCTGATCTCTTACTTTCACTTTCACTTTTACTTTTCTCTCTCTTCACCTTAAGAATTTCATCAACAACCATCACCAATCAAACCACCACCACCAAGCAAACCACCAAGGATTGCGACCGGCTACAAGGGATGATTCGAGAAATCAGAATGGTAAGGGGGTTGTGACTAGCAATCATGCACTGGTTTTACTTTTTATATATTTTTTTTATTTTTTTATTTCAGTCATTCTAAACAAACGTCTGAAATTTTAGAATGTACACCTTAAATTTTAGAATCTCCTCTAGAACATTCTAAATTTTCAGGCATTTCCCCCATAACATTCTAAAATTTGAGGCATTTCCCCCATGAACGGCTGAAATTTTTAGAATGTTCTAAAGGTGACTCTAAAATTTTAGACGTTCCTTATATGATTACGCAATTAAAAAAACAACAAAAATTCTAATCACTCACCGATTGCGTGTGCTCTGATGACCTTGATGTGTCTATTTTATATAGTATTTTACCCCCGTCCCTTGGTCATAATTAGTAGTGTTTTTGGCTCTTTAGAGCCACTTTTATTACTAATTGGTGTTTTCTAGTGTTTTCGTAGATTTGGTTGACTTTTGCAGGGATTTGCACTTTTGGAGCATTTTCCCGAGATATTATGGAGCAATCATGAGCATTGGAGAAGCACAACCAGTTTTTATAGCCCAGGGCCGGTTAGAATCGTCGAACCGGTGATTAAGGGCTTGGTATGTATGATACCGGGGCATTTGGACCAAGTATTCAAGACCCGAAGAGGAAACCCAGATTGGCCCGAAGAATTGGAGCTCAATCGTAGTCCAGATAGTGGCCCAAGAGAGCCGCCCGGCCAAAAAGGCTGGCGCCCGGAGGCGCGCCCGACCGGGCGGGAGAAGCAAAGGTCGGCGCCCGGTGACGCGCCCGGCCAGGCGCGAGAAGTGTACTGATGAGCAAAAAGGCGCGCCCGATCGGGCGATGCCTCGCCCGATCGGGCGCGTGTTATTATTAGGAGTTAATATCGACGTTTATGTTTGTTTTAGTTGAGGATTTGTACGGAGTATAAATACTTCTCCGTAAAACGATTTTAGGATCTTCTTTCACCCTTCTCTTTTAGATTTTCTCTCTCTACTTAGCTTTTAGATTTTCTCTATCTTATACCTTTGTTCTTAATCTACTCTTAATTCCAGATTTATTTGGTAACGATTTCTTTTCTCTTAATCTTAGTTGTTTATTTTATTCCTTCGATCATGTCTTGTTTTATTGCTTTGATTAGTTTAGTTGTTGTTATGTGTGAGTAGTTCTATTTCTAGGGTTTGTGGGGATCCATAAATAATATGAAGGGGTGATTTATTGTTGTTGATTGTACTGTCAATGCTAGATTAATTTCCTATTGATTGATTTAATGCTCTGTGACTAGATTAGGCCTGATCTTTTATGCATGACTTTGACAATATTGATTCGAGATTCGACAGATGAGAATTGATGTTTATGTCTAGTTTCAATAGGCAGGTTAATTTATAAATGGTTAGGTCGAGATTCGAAAGATGAGATTTAATACCGGAAAATTAATTGTGTGATTATAATACGTAGCGAAAGCCCTTTATAATCTGGTTCATGTATACATTGATGAATGATTATTATATTCTACCCTGAAATATTATTTATTGGTTAACCTATGCCCTAGATCTTTTTATTCATTGTTTTCTCCCTATTCTTAGTCTTCGTAGTTTAGTTTCATATTCAAATATATATTGGTTACTTTATAATCTAGATTATATTAGTTAATTAGGAATAGAAAGACTCGTTTCTCTGTGGATTCGACCCTACTTCCCTATCTACATTAGTTAGAGGATTTAGGAATTACTTTTGATTTGGAGATACGACTTTACCCTGTCAGACCTCTCCAGTGGTGTCGTTGGCTCTTAAACTCATCCATTCACTGTTTGCGTTGATTGGTGAAGAGTAAAGCAATTTATTTTAAAAAAATGACATGATGGCTGTTAGGAGGTGATGGTTGTTCGGTGTGTGGTGGGGGTAACAAGTTGGAGAGTGATTAAATAAAGTGAAAGTTGAATACGATACATTTTATAAAAGGGCATGCTTGCATTGTGAAGTTATGTTAAAAATACATGCGTTATCCGATAAATATCGGGTGCGGCAATATAGTAATTCCACTTGAAAATTTACTCAAAATGAAATTTTTGGATTGTTGCACAAAATTGTAGCATTCGTTGTTGAAATTTGTTGTAAATGATAATAAATTGAGATAACAATGAGGATTTTTTGAACAATAATCACCAACAATGGTTGTTGTTGTAGTAATAAATTCTTTTTTTTTTTTTTTTTTTTGGTGAATTACCATCTACTTTTTTTTTTTTTTCCCCCTAAAAGACTAAGGGCTGAGCTGAATTGAACTAAACTGAACTGAACTGGATATTTTATGGGAGAAGGAAATTAAGATAATAATTTAACTGAATTTATTGGAACTGTATTGAACTGAATTGAAAATCTATAATATAATTGTAAAGTGGATCAATGAGGAGCCTCCAAAACCCCAACCAAGCCTCCTCATTCACTCCCGCCTAATTACCCCTAATCCCCACAATTTCCCATTAACCAATCTAATTTAAATTTAAATTTCAACAACAACAAAAAAAACTTTCTAATTAAATGCGTGTAGCATACTATCACAATTACCATAAAATGAGAAAAACTGCAAAACTACTCTATTTTTCATGTACATCTTCAATTTTTAATTTTAGAATTTTATACGTTGATCCAATTAAAATACAAGAGGTCAGTTTCCTCTTTCACTCTTCTTTTCAATATTCTTTACTACTACTAATTTCTTAGATTTTCCACCTTTGCTTTTGAAGCCAATTGGGTGATTACTAAAAAATGTTTTTTTGTTTCATTAAGGAGGTTTTGGCTACACAACATTGGCAAATATAGGAATCTGATAGTGCTACATTACTACATATTTGTTGTGTTTTTCGTATAGATATGAACACATTCTTAATGATGAATGTGGGTAGGAGGCTTATGAAGCTGTTGAATTTGATGGGCATACGTGGGTAGGAGGCTTATGAGCTGTTGAATTTGATGGGCATTTATTTGAGCTGACCAGAATGTTGAGATCATCTATACCTATCTATACTATATATAAAAAGACGTTCATAATCAAGGATATACGCCACGTGTCACCCATCTCCATATTCTACCAAGAAGATGCCACGTCACCAAGGAAAATCATACATCAACGGTACATGTCGAATAAAAAAGGTTTATGTCAAGAATTGAACCCGGGTCCATTAGAAATGGAATAAAAAGTCATACCATCTTTGCTATCTAATACTTTTGCTTATTTATTCCTCTTAAATATAATCAATATAGGCCACGATTTTTTTTTTTTTTCCAAATAATTTTCTTCAACTACATATATAAGAAAAGTATTTAGGATTATCATTTATTAAAAAAGAAAGAGAAAAAAAAAACTGTAATACGAAGTTAAGAATATTTAACGATAGTCCCGAGGCAACGCCATCATTTATTAAAAAAAAAAAAAAAAAGCTGTGATATGAAGTTAAGAATATTTAACTATAGACCCATGGCAACGCCCGGGCTAAACACTAGTTACTTGAATGAAATAATAATAGATGAAGTCCGTGCGATGCACGATTTGTTTGATTTTTTTTTTTTTTTTTTTTGTATTAATGTGTTGAAATTTATTATATATTTAGATAAAATTCCAAATATTAAAAGATAATGTATACTACCTCCGTTTCTTTTTAGTTGACACGTTTTGACTTTAGCACTATTCATCCACCTCCCTTTTACCATATTTTGTGCTTTATACATAATGAAAAATATAGTCATGTGCGATCTTGTTAGATTCGTAACGTTATATACTTTCAAAATATCAACTTTTCAAAATTTTTGCTCATCGATAATTAAAGATATTAATGATTGAATAAGTGCATTGACAAACGTGACTAAAGAAACGTGTCAACTAAAAAGAAACGGAGGAAGTAATAATTAATTAATTTAAACTTAAAATTTTCATTCGCTAATTTTGCCTATGTGACACTTGAATTATTTAATTTTAAAAGAAATTAATAATCTCTTATTTAATTGGCTACAACAAAAATTTAAATCCCACATGGAGCGCTAAGAAAATTAAATCCTACGTGACTCTTTAAAAACTCGGGAAAAACTCCCCTTTATATATATTAGATTTTGTTTTAACGGAAATTATTTGGAATCGTGTGTTTTCATCAAACATAATTCTGGGTTGTAGATAATAGTATGAAGTTTTACTGTCTCTTACATCTATATGATATCATTACATTTTCTAACATGTTTGATGGGTCATGGCATATTCTGATTATATTATGCCAATTTTATTATGTGTTGTAATTTTTGGTAGAAAATTATATTAAAAAGTGAAATTATAATTTTCTTTTTTCTTTTTGGTTGTTTTGTTTAATTGTTATACGTATATACTTTTTTTTTTTTTTTTTGGTAAATCAGGTTATAACCAGTGCATTAGCACAGGTGCATATTAATAAAATGAAAAGAACAGATCCTAAAACTTCCCACCAGATTGACCATGCAGTCTAATGTGACATCATACAGTGGCCCACTAATGACCTTCTACAACAAATAAGTGTAAGGTTAAGAATGCTAATTTTATTATGTGTTGTAATTTTTGGTAGAAAATTATATTAAAAAGTGAAGTTGTAATTTTCTTTTTTCTTTTTGGTTGTTTTGTTTAATTGTTATATATATATATATATATATATATATATATATATATATATATATATATATATATATATATATATATATATATATATATTTGGTAAATCAAGTTATAACCCGTGCATTAGAACAGGTGCATATTAATAAAATGAAAAGAACATATCCTAAAACTTCCCACTAGATTGACCATGCAGTCTAATGTGACATCATACAGTGGCCCACTAATGACCTTCTATAGCAAATAAGTGTAAGGTTAAGCAACTAAGCATTGAGTAGTGATAGACCACTACCAGGTATGGGCTCGTTGGGCCCATACCTAGGACAAAAACGTAATTTCACGCATTCCTTTTCACAGTAAGTCACAGAAGTTACTAAGCAGTAAAAAAAATCTTCTCTCTCCTTTTTACTACTTTATCAACTGAAAAACCGCTTCCCTCACCTCCTGTTCTCTAACTTTTCTCCTCTTTTCCTCTTTCTCAATTGCAGTGCTCATCGAGTCATCGGAAAACGGTTGGTGAATTTGTGTAAATGTTTTGTTTTTCATTGAATTGGGATTTGTTGATTAAATTGATACTAACGAGGTTGTAATACTTGTAAAATTTGTACTCATATTATTATTGGGATTTGGTTGATTTTTTTTTTTTTTTTTGTTTGGGTTTGGTTGGTTCGTCCCTCGTCGTGGCAGACCTGGCAGTAGAAGCCATGGATACAAGTATACAACATAAGCTTGGTGGTCTTGTTTCATAGTTTGAGATTTAATTGATATTTAATTATTATTTGTAAATTTTAATTTTATGTGCATACTTTGTACACTTATTAAATTAATTGATGAATTTCAACCAGATTTTCTAGATGTAATTTACGGGTTTTTTTTTCTCATTTATTCTACTCTGTATTATTTTTTTAATAAACAAACTATTGACTAAAAATCTACAATAGATAAGCATAAAGATAATACAAAAACTGGAAGGAGATTTAACTTGGGTTATAAAAGTCAATTTTGTAAATTATGGCACTTGATTAGTACGCAGAATTTAGAAGTTCGGGTACGTTGTGACCCGACCCGGAAACATCAGGTACCCGAAACACGAGTTAGGTCATGGGTCGGATTCCAAACTACCTAAAGATCTGGATACCCAAAAACGCGAATTTGAACACCCCTAACTTAGTAACTAAGTATGTTTGAGTAAATCGAATCAAATCGGATCGATTACAATTCGAAAAAGATAGGTTTTTTTCGGGTCGATTCAATTTTGACACCTCTACTTGTTGGTACAGTTATGGGGCTTATGGCCACGTTTACTATCGTAACATAGCTAATGTTATGACTAAACCAATATATAACAGTATCTATTTATAAATGATAGCATCTATTTCTAAATAATCGTATCTCTTTATAAATGACAGTATATCTTTCTATGTAACAATATCTCTTGACAATTTTTTGTATGCGTTACTCGAGTTACTCGGTCAGGGGTTACTCGAGTTGCCGAGGTTACTCAATTTTCTCGGTTAGGGGTTAGTCGAGTTGACGGGCTTACTCAAGTTACTCGGTAGGAGTCACTTTACACCCCCTCGAGTAATTCATGACCGAACCCCTCAAATAACTCTAACCAAGTAACCCCTGACTGAACCCTCAACTCCTCAAGTAACCCCTGATCGAACTAGTTCAATAACCTCTGACCGAGTAACTCGAGTCACCCATGACTGAGTAACCCCTCGAGTAACTCTTGACCGACTAACTCGAGTAACCCCTAATCGATTAACCCTTCAAGTAACCCTTGACTGAGTCAACCCCTCGACTAACCCATGTCCGACCTGATTTTACAATAAGATTAATTTAAACCCGTGGTAAATATATTCGCAATTGATGTTAAATTGAATATAGTGACCCTAATGTTAAAAAAAACTCATTATAAAAAAAAAACCTCTTATGACTTTTATAATAGCACAATGATATAATAGCCTTTATTTTAACATAATGACATTTTTTATATAAGGTAAAATGATCATAGTGTCTCTAATAGTGGTCCACAATAAAAATAATGTGGACCATATTTTTTTTTAGAAAAATATGAACCTGATGTATTTAAGAGTTAATGACGGTACATCTTTCTATATAACTGTATTGTTTTGTAAATGAAAGTATATCTTTCTATATAACAGTTTCTATTTATAAGAAACAATGTTATGCAAAATTAATAAAAAATGAGAAAGAGATCTATTTATAAATGATAACCTCTATTATTTTATTTTAAAATTAAGTATGATTCCACTTATTTAAGTGAATAACCCTTTTTCTCATTTAAGTGATGGAGTGCTTTCCCCTCACCTGACTGGATGTAGTTTGTTTATCGAGATGAATATGATTCGATCATAGTTTGTCTCAGTTATTTAGACTTAATTTTCTGTTGAAAGACTAAGCTAGCTTTCTTGTTGATGTTATGAGTATTCACATATATATAGCTTAATAAAACAATATACTCCATAACACATTTCTATATATCTACTTTTATTTTACCTACTGGTTATTGTTATTACATTCCTAAATTTTAAATTAATAATTTTTTTTTCAAGTTTTAATTGTTTTGTTGAAAGTATAGTTTATTTTGTTGTATTGTATGTTGTAGGTGAAGTCTAGTTACAGGGAATTACAGGGAATTATTTGGAGTACGTGTTATGCTAGTTGTAACGGTGGCATTCGCAACCAACAATGCCAGTTACAAAAAGTCAATTTCGCGAGTTACAAATATCATTTTTTCTACTAGTGCTTGTCCGACCCGATTTACAATAATATTAATGCAAACCCGTGGTTCATACGCTCGCATTGATGTTAAATTGAATATAGTGACCTTGATGTTAAAAAAACTCATTAAAAAAAAAAAAATTAACCTCTTATGACTTTTATAATAGCACAATAATAAGAATCTTTATTTTAACATAATGACATTTTATATATAAGGTTAAACGACCATAGTGTCTCTAATAGTGGTCTATAATAAATTAATGTGGACAATATTTTTTTTTAGAAGAAATGTGAACCCGATGTATTTAAGAGTTAATGTTAAAAATGACAGTATATATTTCTATATAACTGTATTGTTTTGTAAATGACTGTATATCTTTCTATACAACAGTTTCTATTTATAAGAAATGATGTTATGCAAAATTAATAAAAATTGAGAAAGCTGATCTATTTATAAATGATAACTTATTAACTTCTATTATTTTGTTTTAAAATTTAAATATGATTCCACTTATTTAAGTGAATAACCTTTTTTTTTTTCCTCATTTAAGCAATCTACATACTTTAAAGTAACTCTATTTGCGGCTCATTATTGTAACCCTTATTAATCGATTTATATGTGATTATGTCAATTGGTCATACCATGTGGCTAGCCACATATAAGAAATTGTGATATTAAAAACACAATTTTAAATTCATTTAGGAATTTTGAAGACTTTGTCATAAAATATTAGATATTTTGGTCGCTTGAGATAATTTTTTTTACTAAAATGTCACTTGGAATTAGTTTTTTTTTTTTTTTTTTTTTTTTTTTTTTTTTTTTTTTTTTACCATTCGCTAGGTTTTTTTTTAAAATTTTTTTTTTTTACCAATCTAGTCAATAGGTCGCATATATTTATACATAACATTATTTATTTACAAATAACAGTATCTAAACAAATATAACAGTTTGTCTTTATAAATAACAGTTTTCTTAATAGTTCATAATGGTTTATCGGTTACAATTAAACTTACAATTAAATTTGAAATTAACAACTTTAATTATTACAAATTTTCAACTTTAGTAATGTGAAATTAACAAAACATTACTATATTGATAATAAGTAATTTATCGTTTATCAACACATTACTACATTATAACAACTTTAGTGATTAGAAAATAAATTAACAACTAGGCATGACTTTATTGCCTTATACAAGACTTATTTTAGTTGTTTTTGGGGTTTTTACGGCTCTCGGGAATTGTGCCTTAGGCCTTTTTCATCCTACTACGAGCATGTGACACGTGTCATAACCTTCTTAAGAGCATGTTCTCATACGTTTATTTTTAGTTTAGTTCAGTTCAGCTCATAATTTCCTTCTCTTATAAAATATTTATTTCAGTTTAATTCAGCCAATGAGAACAGGCCCTAAGTCTGAACTATGGTTTTGAGGGACACGTGTCACTATGTTTGGTACATATGTCCAATGTATGTTTACTGTAAACAATAGTCAAATTCCTAGAATAATGATATAACTTCAAATTAAGTACCCGTGTAATGGTATGATAACTATGATTATGTTAGTTACTACTGTAATCTAGTAATCTTACTATCACTCTCTATGTTAACCTTATGAATATACTTTAGTTCCTATTAAAGTTTCTAAATATAATGTAGAGTAAATTTAAATTCATCAGAAATATCATTACACAATAGTATGCAACAATATATAACAGTTAATTAAGCTGCATATAACAGTATATGCAAACAAAATTACAGCATCAGATATTAAAAAAAAAAAAAAAAAAAAAAATCCAATGCAACCATTTTTGTATAAGCTTCTTCCATTTCTGCAAAACAGAACATTCACTTTAGTTCAATTCTTTACTTCAGAAGACAAGAAAAAAAAATGATTTAAAAAATCCATAGTAGAAATAGAACACAAAAATTATAGTAGTATTGCAAGTGGAGCAGTACCTCCCCTGCAAGAATTGGGTTGATCCACATCATTGGCTCTATCACATTCTTCCCGGATGAAACTTTTTTCCCAAATTAAGGTGGTCGAACAAGATAAAATTATTGAGTAGATTAAACCAACACCATATTCAAAGGGAAAATTAAGCAAGCATATTCTTATGACTTTGATGCAAGACCCACTGATACGACCTTTCAAAAACCTTCCAATTCTCTCAAAGTTGTTCCAATTAAAAATTAAACTCTAAAACAAAACAACAATTTACTAGATAAAGAGGAATTTAGCTCTACGAAGAGCTACAGATCTTCACGGATCGGAGCTTCTTCTTTTCAAAGTTCAGAGGTAGCCGGAGCTAGGATCTCTTCTATGGAGCTTTACGGTTTAGTGGTTTTCCGACCAAAACAAAACCATTCTCGCGATTTCTGTGTTTTTTCACAGGTTATGATTTTTTACCCCCCTTCCATCACTTTTACCTACTCTTATTTCTTTTAACTTTAAAAAAATTGCAAATATTATTTTTTTATTCTGGTACGGACTTGACATATCCCATATAGGTAGTGGGTAATACTTACTCCTAAGCATTACCCCCTCAGACGTAGATAAAGAAGAGAAACCCACGCCTATATTTGCCGGCCGTCAAACCTTCAAACACTCCAAAAATGGCGAAAACAAACTACAAGAGATTTCAAGGCAGCCAAAATCTAAGACTTCGTCTTCTTCTCTCTACTCTTTCTTCAACTCCTATTCTCATTGACGATATTCGATCTAATGAAACCATTCCCGGCCTTCGTCCCCACGAAATCTCTCTCCTTCGACTCATCGAAAAAGTCTGCGATGATTGTCATGTTGAAATCAACGAAACTGGTATCAATTACAGCATTTTCATCAGTTGGGGTTTAGGGTTTTTCTGGGGTTTAGGGTTTTTCTGGGGTTTTACAATAATTGATTTTTGATTAATTAATTTTTGTTGCAGGTACAAAGTTGAAGTACAAGCCTGGGATTATAATGGGTGGGAAATTCTTAACTCATAATTGTGGGTTGAGTCGTTCAATTGGTTATTTCTTGGAACCACTTTTGGTTTTGGGTTTATTTGGGAAGAAGCCCCTTTCAATTAGGCTCAAAGGTATTGCCTTTATTTTGTTTTAGTTTTCTTTGATTCCAGTTCTTTCGTGTTGTGTTATTCGCTGTTGATTTTGGTTGTTTTATGAATTGTAAGAGTTTAGGCTTTTCCATGCTCTTTACAAATTGCTTTGAGTTTAGATTAGCAGAGTTCACTTCACTGTCTAAATTACAATCTCTCATTATTCAATAATTCTAGTTCTCAATCCTCTTCCATATATGTTCATAAAACGATAATAAAAAGCAGAATCAATTTCATACTTGGGTTTATAATCCTGATTCCTTACCTTATAACCAGCAACCTCTGAACTCTGAAAGCTTCAGCTGCCATTAAGCTCAGTCAGAATTCTTCCCCTTTTCAGATTTTTGTAGAAATTTGTTAATGTATACTGTAATGGATTTTTGGTTCAAATTTTGCATTTATTTATGCTTTTATTTGCTAATTTTTTACATGATCAATGTTCTACAAGTATTGCTTAATTTGAACTTCATTTACTTTTTTAATTGACTTGATTAATTGGGTTGTGTTGTATTTTATTTATTTATATCATTTACTTCTATGCTTTCATATTTTATTTGCCAAGTGTTCATATGTGTGTGTGTGTCTAAAAGGGTACTATAACATTGTTGAGTAAAAATTGGTGTAAAAAAGTGTGATTGTATAACAAACATGAGTGGTCTTCTATCAAGAATTTATTGTTAAAGTTATTGTCATGCTTAGGAAACTATGTGCATCTGTTCTTTCGGATTGTGTTCTTTGTTACTGGATTGTTGATGCAATTTGGGAATTTTGTTGTGCAGTTACAAGGAAATTTGTGGTTTAATTAGTTTAACGTTCATGCCTTGAGTTTGTTGGTCACCTTTCAGCATGTTTTGGTATTGATGTCCCTTGTTATGTACTCGATTCCCTTGACCTCAGTACAGGAATATTTGAGTACTGCCGTCATATATTAACTCATCTTAGTTGTCTTGTATAGAAATGAGTAGGAAAATAGTAAAATTAGCTAATGTTATATTAGCATATTGGAACCTGTCAAATGGAATCATTAGCTTATTAGGATCATTAAAACTTACCCGAATAGACTACAGAAGAGAAAAGGAGTTCAATAAGAATGAGAGACATTAAAGGGAAGAACTGAATAACCTATCTACTGTTGGTGAGGAAGATTGATTGTGTGCGCTTTTTTACCTGAACTGGCTGTTAACATTTGTCCCTTTCTGGTACTTTTTCTTGGCTGTGAAATTAACTGAGAACAGTACTTTTTAATCTTTCGAACTTGCTGCTCTGGTTTTAGAATGCAAGTGACATGCATTATGTTTTCATCAGGTTTTACAAATGATTTGTTTTCATCAGGTATTACAAATGATTCTAAGGATCCATCCATTGATACTTTCCGGTCAACTACCTTGAACATTCTGAAACGCTTTGGAGTTCCTTCCGAAGGTCTGGAACTTAAAATTGAGAACCGTGGGGTACCTCCTCTAGGTGGTGGAGAAGTAGTTCTGTCGGTACCAATTGTGCATAGTAGTTTAACGGTAGGCTTTACTTGCTTAGCCTTTTCCATGATTGATTTAAAGTATATCTAATATATTCTCTTCTTCAGGCAGTAAATTGGGTTGATGAGGGAATGGTAAAGCGTATCAGAGGAGTATCATTTTCCACTCGAGTATCATCTCAGTTTGAAAATACAATTATACATGCGGCTCGTGGTATTTTCAATCGTTTGATTCCTGATGTCCACATCTTCACTGATCACAAGAGTGGTGCACAAGCTGGAAAGTAAGATTCTGCTTCCATTTGTCTGTAATTTTTCACTCCATTCAAAAGTACATGGTACATGCATGTCTAACGCCAATACTCTAGACATTATTGTGGTTATTGTATGATGAGAAAGTACACATCAACTTTTTATTTATTTATTTATTTTAATGTTTTGTGCCTCTTTTGAGTTCTGATGACTTATTTTGTATGGATATCTGATTCTGGTTTAGCTCCCCTGGCTTTGGGATTTCACTGGTTGCTGAAACTACTTCTGGATGCTACATTTCTGTTGATACTGCTGTTTCTTACCCACGAAGAGATGAAACAGATGAGATTGAAGATGAAGAAAAGAGAAATGTGAAGCCGCCTGAAGATGTTGGCATAGAAATTGCTTCTGCTTTACTAAATGAAATTGAGCAGGGGGGAGTGGTAGACTCTACACATCAGGTTTGTGCTATCAACAATCATTAGATACTCAATATGTTATGTGGCTTTGCACCAATAGATTACATGTGTTGTTTATATTGATTTTAAGCTTTTAACCATTGCTTCATGTTACATATTCTCATTGAAAGATACTCTATATAATTTTTTTCCTTGAAAAAAAAAGTAATGAAAAAAAAAGGTTTGAACATGATTAATATAAGTCGAGTTATTGCATTTTGAAATGATTGTTTTAGTATGACAGATTGATGGTTAGACTTTGTTTTGACAACCAAGTGACAAATGGTCTCTTAATTTATAAAAACATGAGAAAAATGCTTCATAGTACTCCATATTTACTTTTAACGCTATAGAACTTGTTTTCAAGCAGTATTGTATTGAGATCAAATGAACAGAGCTAACTGGCCTTGAATGTAACAGTGATAGTAGGTTTTACCATCCTTTGGAATCATAGTGGTGGTTTTGCTATCGTTTAGAATGAGACATGACAGTGATTGGTGTATACACTTTGACTCCTTAATTGGAAAGATATCAAATTACCTATTTATAGTGTAGGTTATCCTAAAGTACCTTGCTTGTGATATATACTTGTATCTACTAAAGATAACCTCAATTAATTTAAACATTTTTCGAAAGCGGAAATTTTGGCTGAGCAGCAACTGCTGATATGATATAGGAAAAAAAATCCTAAGAAGCGAGTATTGTTCTAGTGACTTGTTATTTGCTATGCAATATAGGAGACTGAAAAAGTTTCAGAATTTAGTTATGTTGTCATTAATGTCTTTAATATCCTATTTAGTAGTGTCTTGGACTCTGGATCAGTCCACACTCCACAGAGTAGACTTAATGAAAAGAGTGGTGAACAGGGCTCATGTTGCTTGTCATCTGTGTTATTAGTGATGTTTGCTCTCTGACATCCTATTTTACTAACTACCCATTCCTTTCTATTATACTGCTTTTGCAGGGCTTGTTATTTCTTCTTTGTGCTTTGTGTCCTCAAGATGTATCAAAAATCCGTGTGGGAAAGCTTTTTCCTTATGGAACGGAAGCGTTGAGGCTCATAAAAGACTTTCTAAATGTGCAATTTGCCATCAAGCCTGATCCTTCAACAGGCACTGTTATACTTAAATGTGTGGGATTTGGTTTAAAAAATCTCTCAAGAAAGCTTTCATGATGCGTTTCGTCTCTATTTCACTTATATCTCTGGTGGAATATCTGTTTCTACAGGCCTGGCATTCGTCTACCTGGGAAGTATGATGAGTCTACACAGCTGTTTAGTGTTTAGTTTTTCTTAGGCCCAAATTGAGAATGTAGTAAAATCGAATGTCATAAATGAAATCAATAGGGCTAATTTTTGTTTCGTGAATTTTGATTTAGTATAGGTAATAGTCTCTCTCAAAGCTGGTAGTTGATAGCTTCCACCAGCAACAGCAAATTCAGAAACACATTCAGGTTTGTAGTCCGTATTTTTATGATAGAAGACACTAAAGTTATTCATGTATGATGTATACTGCATTATTGAAATGTTATTATTTCTAAAAAGAAAGTTAGTGTCCTTTGGGATTTCTTCAAAGAAATGTTATTATTTTTAGACAGATTTCCTTACTGTATTAATGTTACAGCCCTTCTACCTTCTACCCCACCTATCCCCAAAAACAAGGAAGATTTGTACTACTAGTAGAAAAAAAGAAGTTTCTTTGTGATTAGTTTGGAGAGTTTTATATGAGTTAGTCTGGACGTTTTATTTGGGCAATTGGGCTATTGAAATGTCTTCTATTACATTTTTTCCAAATTCCTAATGAAATAGAGGAAAATTTATGGAAACAGGGATGATAAATACGGTATTCTAAACATTGTCGTGTTGAGTCAGGAGTCTTATTAGAATTACTTAGATGTATAATTTCAAAGCATTTTTTTTAACTAATGGCCTGTTCATATTTACTGACTGAGCTGAACTGAACTGAACTGATTGGAGCTGAACTGAACTGAACTGATTGGAGCTGAACTGAACAGAAAAATTAAAATGCATAAAAATATATGAAAATGTTTATGAAAATTAATGATAATATATATAGTGGATTGTGAAAAATATAAAAGTATTTTAAAAATAACTTTGTATTTTAAAATATTATATTTTAAATTATTAAATTTTGTGTATTATATTTTAAATATATATATAAAAATAAAAAGTATTCTTCAATATTTTACTGTAGTCAATCGTTGCTTGTTGTACTCTACACAATTTTGTTCGTTTACATGAACTAGGGATTCCATTCACGCTCCAAGTTGAAGTCATGGGACCAACAGAAGATCATACTATGTTCGTTGATAACAGAAAAGCAGTTATGGATATTGTACGAAACCAAATAACTGATCAGATATGGAAGTCAATTCAGAGGAATGCCGAGGTAATGGAGCAACTTAATGAAGAAGAAGAAGACGAAGAACTAACCGATTATGAAAGCTAGTAACTGTTGTGTAGTACTCTTATTTTGTCAATGAGTTCAACTATAAAAAAACATGTGACCATTTTGAATGACGAATATAATTTAAAATGATAATAATAATAATTGTTATTATTATTATTATTATTATTATTATTATTATTATTATTATTATTATTATTATTGTCGTTGTTGTAATATGCTAAAACATCTAAAACGAAAAAATTAACAACTGAGCTGAACTGAACTGAAATGATTGGAGCTGAACTGAACTGAAAATAAGTAAATATGAATAGACCCTAAGTATATTTTTTTTCAAATCTATTAAAGCTTTTAACTTATGCATTTGAAAGTGTTAAAATGTTTGAAAATATACAGTGATCATCGGTTATCAATTTTTTTTAAAAAAAAAAACAAGAAAAAAAAAGAAAAAGAAAAAGTGGAGAAACACTATTAAAGCTTTTAAGTCATTGTACTATCCCGTCAAAAAAAGAAGTCATTGTACTATATTTTTTTTCTAGGGAAGAGAGGATAAATTTCAAAGAAAGTTCCTAGTAAATTCCTGTCACTTTCGTTGCCCTAACCAAATGATCTTTCATGTAGTTTGGGTGCAATTTCCTAATTCCATAATCTTTGCCTATATATATATCCTAAACATTGTTTAATGATATCCCAACTCAATGCTTCCACCTGATAAATTTACTGCAGTCTTATGTAACAAAATTCCCAAATACCAAACCAGTAACTTCCCCTTGAAAACCTGCAGATTTACCTCTTTCTTCTCCAGTGCATCTTCACTGCGCTCGTGGTATACACCGAAGGGGACTTTCCCATGGTAGCTTTCGTGTTTTTCATCGCTTACGTTGCTTTGGAAGAACTCCGAGAAGCTTACTATCAACTATCATACATGAAAAAGTGCTACTCTAAGACAAAATACTTGTTGAAGCTTTCCATTTTGGCTCTTTACATGCTCATTGTACTTGGTTTCACTTGCAAAATGGCAATTGTGTTTCCTTTATGGGTGTCTTTTCTCGTCTTTGTCGTTATGAGCACGGCATGTGGCCTTGAGTGCTACGAGATTTTCGTGATCGAAGGTGAATTTAGCTACACCAGGAAGTCTAGCAAGGTGATAAACACAGTGTTTGCTCAGTCATATACTACTGATGATACGGCATTTCTAGGGGAAAACATTGTTTAGGCATGTTTGGTTTTTAACCTTTTCTTTTTTTTTTTTTTTTTTTTTTTTTTTTTTTTTTTTTTTTTGTAGAATAAAATTTCCATAATTTTTTAGAGTTGTTTCTCAAGAGTCAAGACAGTAATGTAGTTAGCTAGTGTCGCTAGTATTGACGTAAATTGTGTGTAATCCTTAACTACAAAAATGGGTTCAAAAACATAACTGGAACGTACCGTCATTACGTTATGATTAATTGTCCAAGAACATTGTATGATCAATGTTTCAAGGAGCCAGACAAGAAAGTGGTGAAAAAAAATTGGAGATGCGGGGTATCGATCCCCGTACCTCTCGCATGCTAAGCGAGCGCTCTACCATCTGAGCTACATCCCCAATGACAAATGTACTAGTACAATACTAAGTTTAATTTATTGGCTCTCTGTTTCTAAAGAGGGAGCCCCAATTAGTTAATCTTTGAGAATAATATTTTAAGTTGATCTCTTCTCACAACTAGGGATGGTAATGGGTCGGATCTGGGTCGGAATCAACCCAGACCCGAAATTTTATAGGTGGATCCAGATCCGTCCCAGACCCATCGGGTCTAAAAAATCAGACCCAGACGACCCATCGGGTCTAAAACAAGTCCAACTATAATTTTTTTTTTTTTTTATTTTTTTTTTATTTTTTTTATAATTTTTCATGATCTTTTACACTATTTCCGTTTTTTATTAGTTGACATGTTTTGAATTTAGCACTATTCACACACCTCCCATTGACCATGTTTTGTGATTTATATGTAAAGAAAAATATAGTCAAGTGGGATATTGTTAGATTCGTCACAACGTATTTTTTAAAAATATCAACTTTTTATAATTTTTGCTTATTGGTAATTAAAGATATTAATGATTGAATTTGTGCGTTGGCAAACGTGACTAAAGAAACGTGTCAACTAAAAAGAATCGGATAAAGTATATATTATAAATTTATAACTATACTACTACTTGATATAATAAAAAATGCATTATAAAAAATTGTTCATATTTTTTATACACAAATAATTTGTTCATTAAAAAGTAAAGACATGAAAAAAAAAATCTTAAAAACTAATATTCTTGGCTGCTTGCTGTTTCACCGACTTTCTCTAAAATCTATCTTCTCAACCTCTAATTACGTAATATATTACTAATCTAATATACTTCCTCCGTTCTATTAATATTGCAACAATGGACTTTTTGCACTATTCATCACTCTTGTTTGACCATATAATATGAGTTATACGTTAAGCAAAATATAGTCAAGTGTGATCTTGTTGGATTCGTCTCATAAAATACTTTCACAATATCAACTTTTTATAGTTTTTATTCTTACACAATTATAGATATTTAGCATATAAAATGTGTTTTGGGATGCGTAATTTCCTCCTTGTTGCAATATTAACAGAACGGAGGAAGTATCTGATTAAGTGATTTATTTTAATTGCAGTATGTCTAATATACATTTATTATTTATAATAAATAAATAAATAAATAAATAAACGGGTCCATGGGTCAGATCTGGGTCAGGTCTAGATCCATTAAGTGTAGGCCCAGACCCAGACTGTAGAAACCCATTTGTGTCTCCCCAAGACCAAACCCAGTGATGAGTACTTTTCACGTCGAATCACAATCGAATGAAGTGAAAGTGTGGAAAGTTTAGTGTTGCGGATAGTTTTAATTTCTTTTCTCTTCTATCTGTTTTTGAAAATTTATTTTAAGAAAACAGCCAATCCAGTTTGGTTGGTCCATGATATGGGTCCAATAGTAGTGTAGTTGGATGGGGCTTGAAAAGACCTTTCCAACGATTTATTATAAGCCCAATTCCGATGAATATTGAGGAAGTTATGGCCAAAATACCAAACTGGGCCCGGTTTGAGCCTTGTATGCGACCCAATTATCTAGAGGAGGGCCTAATATAGATTTATCATTCCTAATGTAATTATGAATGGTTTTAGTCTTCTAGAATCTTCTAGAAGGTTTTTTTCATTCCTAATTCAATTAGCATTGATAAATTGACTTTTGACTTTTTAGAGTTTTAATCAGAATCAAAGAACGTTTTTTGAGGAAAATACGATTTTATCCTCCTGTACGACAATTTCTATCTGATTTTAAGAAAACGCGTGGATTTCTGAGTCAGCGCCAAACGCCAGTTGTAGCGCCTGACGCTACGCTTGGTGCCTGGCGCTAGCCTTAGCGTCTGGCGCCAAGGCCAGCGTTTGGCGCTAACTTGGTTTTTTGGCGTCAGAACTCTGTTTTTTGATGTTTTATTTTTTTGGTTGATTTTCTCTATAAATAACGTGTTAAAAACTCCGTTTTGATCCATCAATTCTTATTCTCTCTCTCACCAACTCTCATCAAAGTTCTCTTGATTACTCTCTCTCTCTCTTTTCTAAACTAGCCTTATCTCAAATATAAAAATTCCGCATTCATTAGATTTAGAAACACCTAGCCATATTCGAAGTTGCCTTCGCCCTAGACGTGAAAGGTTTAATTTTTGAGGGTTTGGTCCCAAATCTCTATTTCAATTATTTAATTTAATTGTTTTGTTTTATTATTTTCCTTGAAGTTACTAACGTGCACTACTACAAAATTGGCCAAAGAGACCCAATATATAAGACCTGTCATCTACATAAGCGGTCTCTTTGATCCAAGAGACCGTTTATTATTAATAACGGGTCTCTAACTTTATTGGTTGGAGTGGTAAATTTATTCGAGATACCGGTTATTTAAGACAACGGGTCTCTTGTGTTTTTTTTGAGAAAAAATTATTTATAAAAAATAAACCAGAGACCGCCTTTTGCGAAAACCGGTCTCTTGTTTTTGATAGATAGACCTGTTAACATTAAAAACCGGTCTCTTGGTTTTTGAGGTTCAATTCCACGCACGTCCCCACTCACTTTTCTCTTTAACTTCTCTCTCCTCTTCATTCCCTACCTTAGTTACCGCCGCTCATTTCCTTTCTCTTCTTCTCTCATCTCTTTCTCTCTCCTCCTTCAAACCCTAACTATTTCCTTCCTTCAAGCCAAATAGCTAGCAACTGTTCAATTCGAGCAGCCATTAACGAAGAAAAGAAAGAGAGCAAAATTATGGAAATTAAGCTCTTCGATTCTCAACGGTGAGAATTCTTCAATCCCCCTTTTCAATTTTTTATTTTATTTTGCTCTTATATGTGGCGCAAAAAATAGGGGTTTTTTCCCCTTCATTTTCTTTCTAGTTATCTATGATTTTATTTGAGTAGATCTTTGTGTTCTAGTCATCTGATGTTCATTTTTATCATTTTTTCTTAATTAAAAATCTGAATTTCTTTTAAACTTTGCTTTTTTTGTCCAATTTTTCGTTTAGCCATGGTAATTGATTATAGTTTGTTTATTTTGCATGTTAATGTTTTTGTTTCAAAACCAATTTTCGCCATTTTTTATGAAATTTATGAGATTTGAACATGATGTGTTTTTCGGTTTCGTTTTGGGGGTTTTTTCAATGGATGTATTAGCTTTATTCCCTTTTTCTTTTACGTTTTTTTTTAAACATTTTTCCCCCTTAGATCTTCTGTAGTATTAGATCTAGTTTAGTTGATTTTTCGTTTATTTTTTTTATATATGTTATTGTTCGTTTCGTTCTTCTTTTATATTAGCCAGATGTGATATGTTGATGAATTTATTTTATTTTTATTTTCAATATCATTTTTTAGTTCTTCAGATTTTAGTTCTAGAAATTTTTTTCGTCTTTAAAATTTATCTTTTTAGTTTATCCTGTCAATTCACTCTTTAGCTCGTTTTTGAAATTGGTTAAAATTATTTTTATGAAATTTCATTTTTATTTTTTCTTTTTGTGTGTTTAATCGCCATTTAACCAAATTTTTGGTTTACATCCTGTATTTCATCAGTTATGAATTTTTCTTTTCAATTTTAAGATCTTTGTTTTGTTTCACATGGTTTTTTTTTTTTTTTTTTTTTTTTTTTTTTTTTTTTTTTTTTTTTTTGAAAACAATGGTTTTTTTTTTTTTTAATTATGCTGGTTTAATTGTTCTGATTTATTTTATTAGATACTAATTTTTGTCCGATTTTACTTTGTGTTTGTTTGTGGTTACAGGCAAAAGATTTCTTAAAGTTATCATCTAGAAGATCTTTGGAACTGGAAGTTATCATTTACAACGTTTTGTTTTTTTATTTTTTTTTTGTGTATTGGATTTTCAATTACTGTATATTTGTATCATGTTTGTAATCTTTGAGGTATATGACATTCAAGAATTATTTTGTACTCTATATTTAATAATGTAAAAAAATTAAATGAGTTATATTGATGAATTGTGATTATAAATTTATAATTTTAAAAATCGTATCAAATAAGCAATATTTTTTTTTTTATTTTAAATGAGATTGGAGAGACCTTTTAAGTTTAAAAACCGGTCTCAAATTTCTTAAAAAAGAGACTGCTTATCTTCCACAGGCGTCTCAGTTTTTCACAAAAAAGAGACTGCCTATCTTCAATAGGCGGTCTTAGTTTTCTCATTCTAGAGACCGCCTCTAGTCAAGCAGTCTCTTAGCCAAAGAGACCACTGAGCTAGAGACCGCCTCTAAAGCAGTCTCTTTGACCTTTTTCAACTGGTCTCTTTGACCTTTTTCAACTGGTCTCTTTGGCCTTTTTTGTAGTAGTGGTGTGTATTTTGTTATTAGAAAGAGGTACGAGACATCCAAGTAAGTACTTTAATGGTTTAATTGATGTTACGATATAGAGTTCATGCTTAGGTTGTTATTTTGATTCCTAGTATCATGTCTAGGGTAACTTTAATATCAAGTATGATTAAAAGTATGATGCCTTTTATGTTCTTCCTAATATTTATGATTGTTAGTATCATGTTAGGGCTAAATATATGATTTTTATTGTTTAGTGACATGCTAGGGTTTGTTATTAATCTTCTTAGTATCATGCATATGATCTTGCTATTTTTTAACATATTTATGATAATTTAATAATAATTTATGATGATAACTATGATTATTATTATTATTATGATTATTTATTATGTTGCTTGATATTATTATTTATTGTTATTGCTTGATCACGCTTTTTATGCATGTTTAAAGGGAATTTGTACTTGTAATCACGCTTAATAAGATAATTAATAATCTTGTTTAGGTTTAATTTGATTATAATTCAAGTGATCACCAATAATAGATCTATTTGTGCATTAATATTCAACCAACGTAGATAAATAGGTTTAGGGTAAACCTATTGATTGCATGTTAGTCAAAAAGCGCACATGAATACGATCAGAATAAAGTAGAGGCCTATTATTAGGGCAGGTTCAATCTCTTTTAGGTTGGATTTGTACCTTCATCCCCGAACCCTATTTGGTTCAAGACCTTATGGAGTTGACGATCTCCTAGATCGTTAAGGGGTGTAACCTTCACCATGTGAACGGTTTACAAGTTCCTAAAAAAACTTGTTGGCGACTCTTTTGCTCTATCTTCTTTCCCTTTGGACGCAACCGTACTTTAGTGTATGATCACAGTGGGGTTCAAGCTAGGGGATTAACGCTTGAAATATTCCCTACACAGACCCAACCCATTAAACTTAGACCCAAACCCATAGATAAAAAATTTAAGGACCAAGACCCTAAAATATGGGCCAGGTCTAACCGGATCTAGGTTGCGTCCAGAACTCATTGTCATCCCTACTCACAACTTTATTCATTTGTTTTCCTGCCACTTTAATATTTCACTATTATTATTTTTAAAATAAAAGTTAAACAATGCTCCGTATATTATGGGAGGAGATTTATTCCTTGTTTATCTCAAAGATAAACTTGAATTATCCCGTTTCTAAAGCTCATATGCAATTTTTATGCATCCTAAATCCTATATCTGTCACATGTCAAGTCTAACTATAACTAATTAGCATTTCCCCCATTTTTTTGGGCTAAAACGGCTTCACTTAATCATTCAGAATCAAATCATCCGCAGTAGCAAAGGGGGTTAAGAAGGCTAAGCCGCCCTGAGTTAATAGTTTTACAAACCATCAAACACATAAACAGTGCCATATACAAACTTAATTGTAGTGTTGTTAGTGACAAAAACTATATCATTTGGACTATCAAGGAGCTTCTTCATGCTCAATTTTGGGTTAATCCTACAAAATCTCCACCTTCTGTCTAGCCTTCCTACCGACCCTTTGGTCCCGCTTCCCTTGCGTTCAGGACAGTTTGTCTAATTCTTGGAGGATTTCCCTACTGTTTATGCTAATTTTTGTTAGGTGGGATTGAGTATCAAAATCTAGGCTACGGATCAACTAAATAAAACCGTAAATAAAGTTAATGCGAAAATAAAGGAATGACACAGGGAATTGTTGACGCGGAAAACCCAAAGAAGGTAAAATCCGCGGGTAGAATGAGGATCTACCAAACTTTCACCATGGAAAAATATCAAAGAGTTTGGGGTTACAATGTATGTTTGAAGTACTTTCAGTAGCTAGGCTGTGATGTCTTCGATGGACGATACTTCATCCTTATATAGATGCTAATTAGGGTTTCTAATTAGCCGTTAGTTGCAAGGTGGTAAACAGTGCTCCTTAATTATTGGAAGCCACTTGATCATTTATCTTTACTCTGCTTATCCTTATAATGGCATAGCACAGCTATTGTGTGGACTTGGTCACTCACGTCCATCCATTCCTAAGAAATCGGAAGGCAGTTGAGGCTCCTTTTGATCGTCGAGGTTAGTTGATCTTCATCGAACTCCAGTCTTCGTCGTTGACTTTAGTTGACTGTCGTTGACTTTAGTTGACTGCCGTTGACAAAGATTTACAAATTTTTACCCATCACACCTACATTCATCATATGCCTTTATTAATCTCATCCCAAACCTTGCTCCTTAAAGTTTTGCCCTGCACAACTCTCTCACAGTCAGAAAACAAACAGGCTCCTTAAAATTATGCCCTGCACAACTCTCTCACAGTCAGAAAACAAACAGTCTTCCCTAAAACCGCCCATCTCAAAGAGTACAGAATCGCATGAGTTTCCCTCCAAATAGCAGATGAATATGAAATGAGAAAATACAAGTTGATATCTAATATCAACTTGTATGGTTAATATCGTGGGTAATTCGATCTTTTCGTCAGTTTAATGAGGGGCACGGTGGTTCATGTGAATAATCCAACTCATTTCTCGTTATGTTAGCCCCGGTCTAAGGGTTCAAAGGAAAATTCATAGTTAACGGAGAAAAATTGGTTAACTCAAACTCGCCACCCACCATCTTCAAGCTTAACAGTCAACCACCACCTGCCGCTTCACCAACCGGCCACTAACAATCTTTAGCTTCACTAGTCGACCCTTGTCGACCACCGCTCGACCTCCGTTTACCTTCACTAGTCGACCACCGCACATTCTCTAGCACCACCAGCGACCGAGCACCACTGTTCGACCCTCGCAACACCACAAGTACGAGCTAAGCCCTTCCCTAAGGGGTTTCTATGGGCCCAATTTTCACAATTTACTACTAGGGTGTATATTGTTTGGCCGGCCGGCTACTTTTGATCCGCGAAGGTGGTCGATCTTGGGCATAGCCATGAGAATGGCAGAGAGAGAAGCAAGTAGTAGCCATGTGAGGGGAGGAGAGAGAAGGAAAAATTGGCCATACTAATTATATAGTCGACCAAACTTTCCAGATCCACTAGACTCCTCTTCGCTTTCCCTCACTAAGTTTTGTTTTATCTCTCCTCTTACCCTCTTACCCAGAATTGCAGACACATAGGAAGCAACGACATTAATTTTGCGTTAACGTAGCCTCAAAATGGAATTGGTACAACAAACTCAAAAAACGGAATCCACATCATCAATTGAAATATAAAATGAATACTTTTCATAAAGTAATGCTTTTATTTTCAACTTTAATTTGCCACGATATCAACAAAAAACGTTGATATCCGATATCAATGGGGACCGGCTCAACGTGAAATATGCATAGCCATTCCATTACACCAAACTCCATTACTATTCCTACAAACACAACCTATTCTTGCTGAGACTAAAGAAGGGGAGAAGGAAGCATCAACTTGGAGAGTAAAGCCGGTAAACTGCCTTTTGGGATACAGCAAGGAAGGTGGGGAGCTTGAGGGAGGCTGAGAGGATGATTTTGTATGGGAGGGTTTCTCAATCAGCCACTTAGTGGATTTCTACTAATTAGCATTTCTCTATTTCTTTTTACTTGCAACACTTATTATTTCACACGATAATTTGGATGTTTCTACTGTGTCATTTTTCAAAAACTGACACCATAACATGATGATGTGTCATCCTGTCATGTTGTGATTGGTTTTGGATATATTTTGTATAAGATTATCTTTGATATCTGTACATATCTTATAGTTACCTAATATGATTAGGTTATTCATTGTAACCGTATAAACTCCTTGATTAGAGTGATTTCCATTTGATCAATATTTATAGGGTTACAATGAGTAACCTAATCATATTAGGTAGCTATAAGATATGTATAGATATCAAAGATAATCTTATACAAAATATATCCTAAACCTAGGATGAGAATATTCTATGGATATTCTCTATCACATTTTTTATTTTTTTAAAAAGCCTAAATGTACTATACATGTATGTATAATTGTAGATACATGCATATTTTAAATAATACATAATTATTGTTTTCTAAAATCTATCTTTTTAAAATCATTTTCGAAAATTAAATTATAATTAAAATTTAGAAAATAAAAAAAAATCATCTTTGCTCTTCATTCATGATCTTAATTAACCACCCCAAAATCTTGTATAATCTATTCGGAACTCAAACTAAAATTCCGTCCAATGATCGGATTTCTTGGGTTTAGAATTGAATCTGCTTCATTGATTTGTATACATATTTTGTTGGCCAATTGGTAATTTTGATTTTTGTAAAAATAAGGAAATTTTGTCAAAAACCACCTGTTAAAACCACTTTTTTGTGAAAAACCACCCACAATAAAAAATGTTGTAAAACACCACCCAAACAAAAAAAAAAAACGTTGCAAAAAGCCACTCACAGCTTAAATTAGGTCGTTGACCGTCCTCCCCTGACGTTGACCACACTAGAAAACCCCTAGCATTCACCGGAAAAGTCTAGCCGCCCTCCCCCTCCCCCTCGAAAACCCCTAACATTCACTCCCCCTTGGAAACCCCTAATATTCACTCCTCCTCCACCTCGAAAATCACTCCGACCATATTTTCTAGTGGTGGTATAGGGTTTTTCATTATTTTCGAGTGAGTTTTAGGGGTTTTTGAGGGGGGTGGGGATGGGAAATAACGGCCAGATGTTTTCCGGTGAATTCTAGGGGTTTTAAGGGGATGGAGCGGCAACGCCAAGGGAGGGCGGTCAACACCGGCAAATATGGTCAACAACCTGTTTTTGGCTGTTGGTGGCTTTTTGCAATATTTTTTTTTTAGTTTGGGTGGTTTTTTACAACATTTTTTATTGAGGGTGGTTTTTCACAAAAAAGTATTTTTAGTGGGTGGTTTTTAACAAAATTTCTTAAAAAGATTGTTTTTTTTTATAGTTTTGAGGATGAAAATAGCCTTAGGATCGTATACTATGATGATCTAAAACATATATATTTCAATTATTTTAACAATCAATGGATAATGAGGGCGTGCTCTGTGATTTACAGTTCGATTTCTTTTTTCGCAAACTTGTTTGATCTAGAATCGTAATCTGCGATTTTTTAAAATATGTTCGTGGTTAGGTAATTACCTGTATTTAGTTAGGTCAGTGGCGGATCCAGGAATTCTAACTAGGAGTAGCATACAATAATAAGAAAAATAAAAATTAGAAAATTATATACTAGTATTATCGTTTAATAATTAGTCTATTAATTTTAAAAATTCATTTGGTAGATAAATTATACTACTTTATAAATTTTTATAATTTAAATGAGAGTCCTTTAAAAACAAAAAAAATAGTGTAAAAATAAAAGTTAAAAAATAATTTGTTTAAAAAAAAAAAAAAAAAAAAGTAGAAGCTAAGAGACCTATTTTATATATAACTGGTCTTTTTTCTTTTAACATGGAAAACAGTTCAATAAAAAAAAAGGTACAATGTAAGAGACATGTTTTGTATATAACAGGTCTCTTTTGTTCTAATACTAGGTTAGTCCCGTGCGATGCACGGTTTTGGCAATAAAATATTTGATCATTTGTATTACTCCGTAGAAGACATGATGTTAAATATTCTAATTAAATTCATAATTAATATAAAATTAAAAAAAATGATAGCATTAGTGTTTAGTGGTTAATATAGGAGGAAAGAATGAAAAATGAAAGAACTACCACCAATTACGCAATATTTTTTTTTTTCTATAAGGAAATTGTGCTGCTAGTCAATTTAGTAAAAAAAAAAAAAGTTTTTATGAAAATGTGTAATTAATTTAGCTTTTCCAAACATTAGCTTTATCTTGAAAGGAAAAAAGAAAAAAAAAACTTAAAAAGGATGATGTCACTTTTAGTTTTGGCGGGAATTTTTTTAATAAAAAGTTGACACATAGGCAGCAGTGATGTCAACGGTTTCTACTTTAGTTATAGTTATAGATGTAAAACAAGCGGGTTTGTTGGCACTTGTTATAGCATCCTCAAAGAGACCGGTTATGTAAGATAACAGGTCTCTTTGAACAACTTCTTCTTCTTTTTTTTTTTTTTTTTTTTTTTTTTTTTTTTTTTTTTTTTTAAAGGGGTAGCATATGCTACCCCTTGTACAATGCCTTAGTGGATCCGCCACTGAGTTAGGTCATTATCTAACCCACAAACAAGTTCGAGAAAACTTAATTACATTTATAGGATCAAATAGGGGTTGCGAACAAAAAAAGAAGCGACCACTTAGTATCTTCTACAAACTTGATATATATTCCTCGTTCTTTTACAATATTCCACAATTTGAGTCCACATAAATGATATTTTTGAACCATTCAAAGCGGAATTCGTTCTTTGTAAATAATTATAAATGATATTGTTGTTGAGATTATATTATGAACAAAAACCTTAAATAAAAAACGTACTGCAAAAAAACTAAATGCAAAAACACAATTTATTTTTGAATTTTTATCCCAATTTATGTCTGGATTTATGAATTTATCAACAACTAACATTGATTTTAGGATTGGGGGGCTAATCTATGACATGATTGGTGAACAATATGAACAATGATAAACACTTTTAATTTTGTTATTTTTAATTATAATTATAAATTTGAAAATTAATTAATATTATAAGTTATATTTTTATAATTATGTATTTCTTACAAAAATACATGAATTAAAAATAATACATAAAAATACAATTTTAATACATTATGGACATCAACAATAAATTAAAATGAAAAAATATAGGCCAATCAGATTTTGCCAAATCAGCAAATTGTGATGTCATTTTTAAAGAATGGCATTGTAGAATTTTTATAGTAGTGCACTATTAAATCATTTTTATAAGTTTAAGAGCTTGTTCACATTTACTGAAGTGAACTGCACTGAACTGATTGGAGCTAAACTGAACGGAATTGAATAGAGCTGAAATGAATATTTTATGAGAGAAGGAAATTAGGAGCTGAACCGAACTGAAGTAAACTAAACTGATTGGAGCCGACTGATCTAATTGGAGCTGAACTGAGCTGAAATTAAGCTAAAGTGAACATGCCCTAAAATTGGCAAAATCGCTAAAATAACACAAATTATTGCTTGAGTGCACTCAATAGCACGAACTTTAAGTAGAGCAATAAACAACACAAATTTTGGGGGTTGAATGCAGTAACTGACATAAACTATTTCTGATGCGGGAGATTCCACCAAATTCTGGCCACCTTTTTTTTAGTAATAAAATTCTAAATTTACTTCCCTCGGCCTTCCAGTGTGACTACTATGCTACTATAAACTTGATAACTTTTTTTTTTTGAAGCCATAAACTTGGTTATTTGTTCTAATATACTACTTCCACCATTTCTATTTTAGTTGACAAGTTCAATTTAGGCACATAAATTTAAGGAGGGGAGGAGGGTGAGAGAGAATGATAAAACAGGTGAGGTACACTTAAAAACAAGGTATAAAACTTACCCAAAAAGAAAACGTGTCAATTAAAAAAAAAAATTCCTAAAGAGGAATACGTATCAACTAATAAAAAACAGAGGTAAGTACTACACTACTCCCTCTGTTTCATAATGTTAGTCTTATCTACATATATCAATGCAAATGTTATATCGCATAATTTTTTAATCTCACACTTGTAAAAATTATATAAATTAGATATTAATAAAGTATTCATCAAGACAAATAAAACTAGATCTTATATGACTATGTTATTATATAGAAGAGAACTTTAGAAGATTCCCTCTAATTTTTAAGAGTTAACAAATTTTAAATGGGTTTAACATTATGAAACGGAAGGAGTACTATAAAATTCATATGAAATTGGTGATGATGAAAACTATAATCATTGAAGACTAAGTCCAAGGTTGAAGACCAAACTTTCAACCATTGTTTCCGTTACTTGTAAGTTATCTTTACCTTTTTTTATTAATTATATAGGATACAAACACGGAAGAAGACATGTTAGGGTTTTATATGATTAATTTTGATTAAGTTATGGATATATTTTGGGTTTGGTGTGATTAATTTGGACAAATTGTAAAATGGAATTTTGTTTGATTAATATTTATTATTTTTTAGGGGTAAATTTGGGTTTTTTGCGTAATAAATATTGATTGATTTAGGGTAAATTAGGTGTTTGTTGAATCATGATTGATGTAGGCCAGAATTCAATTAGGAATATTTGGGACTACATGTATGTAGAAAACATGTGAAATTTTGATTGCGAAAAATAAGTGATATATATTTGTATGCTTTAAGACATAACATTGTACCTACTCTCTATAATTAATGTTAATATTTGTTATCATATTATATTTACATAACATATGTTATAATTTTTAGAAATTTTTAGAAATTTTATTCTCATATGCATAATAAATTACATAGGTTACATAATGTAACATATTATATAATTAACAAGGAAAAAATTGTTTCGATAAATCCCAATTATAAAGATTATATTAGTCGCGTGAAAGAGGGGTTGTTAATTTTATTAATAAAAAATAAAAAAATCTGTACAATCTCCGGCACCGAAAATAGTTTATGTCATTTTCTGCACCTGACCCCCAAAGTTTGTGTTGAATATTGCTCCACTTAAAGTTTGTGCTATTGACCGCACCCAAGTATTTCTCTTTGAATATTAATCATTAGGGGCCGCCTAGGTTTAGGGTAATAAGCCCATAATATTCTCTGGGTTAATTTTATGGGCTTTTATGTGTACCTGGAATGAGGGTAATTGTTCAAGCCCGTAACTTATTCCCTCAAAACAGGGGTAAAACAGTACACTCCCCCCCTAGTGTAATATTTTACAGGTTAAAATATCAGCCCAAAAAATTACATCCTGCTTTCCTCTCTCCGACCTTCGTACTCGCCTATGGAAGAAACCTACCTATGGCGGCGGTAGACTAAAGCTTTCTCTCTCCTCCTCTCCTCCTTCAACCACATTGACTGAAGAATTGGATTTGAAATTTCTTCCCTTTTATAAATTCTCCCAGATTGAAGTTGAATATGAAGGTTAACCATTATATTTTTGTTATTTAATCTGTGGATTCTTAAGATTTTGAATCCTTAATTGATGTTTGTGATTTAATCTATGATCGATAATTTGATTTTTGCGATTTTTTCGTTTTATTTTTGTGATTAAACCATTCTTTTTTTGATTTTTTTTTTTTTGTTTTTATTTTTGTGATTTAATTTAGCCATAATTTATGAAATTGAACTAATATTACTTCAATTTGTGTGATTTTTTGTGATTTAATTTAGCCATAATTTATGAAATTGAACTAATTATTGAAGGAGTTATGTCTTCGTCGTGTGCAATTACTAAACATATAAATGGATCAAATTATAGAGATAATTAAGTTTTTACATTTGGGTTGTCGTTTTGCCATAGCTAGAGGTACTAACGATCTTTGGACTAGTAAAATAGCCCAAAGCCCAATTAGACGGATCCTATAAGGTCACACAAAGGGGCTAGATCGAGCATTAGAGGACGAGGCCCATCATGGGCCTCATCACTCTAGGTGGCCGGCCATATGGAGTGGATAAGAGAGTTTTGCGCTTCGTGCCCTAGTCTAATTATAATAGGATTATAAATAGACTAGGTGCCTAGATTTGCATGTAAGCAATAAACTAATCAGTGTGATCAAACCCTAATTAGCAAACACGAAATCCAACCCCTCTCATATTCCTCTCTGTCATGGCTCTCTCCTCCTCCTCATGCCGGTGGTGGTCCGTGGTGGTGGTGGTGATTCGTGCGGTGGTCGGTTGTCCATAAAGGTGGTGATCGCGGTTTTCCTCAATCACTCGACCAATCTAGTATTGGTGGACGGCTCGTTCGAATCTCATGGACTAAGTAGAGGAGCAACGCTTGGGGCTCTATTCTCTCCCTGATTTTCCTGTCGAATAGCTTCGTGGAATTCACGCGTCAAAGGTATGATTATGTGTCTTGTGTGTTATGCATGCGATTCTAGATTGGTACTTGATTGAATATGATTCATGTTATTTCCGCTGCGTAGTACTATAAACTCCTATAGTGGTATCAGTTAGCCTCTTGCATGAACGTGCTAGATCATAATAATATGATTATTTGATGTCCATGTTAATTTTATAATCAATTAAGAGGGAGTAATTAATTTAATTATGGTTCAATTATTATATTTAATGTGATTAAACTTTTGGAATCGATTAAATGTGATTTAATTATGCTCAAAATAGCCATGAAGAGACCGAATTTTAGCCCTAAATTGTTTGAAAATTTCGAACCCCCTAACCCTCAATTTCAAAATTTTCGAAAATCCTAGCCCTAAAATATGTTTTTTGTGCTTGATTTTGATTTAAATTGATTTATTTTATGATTCATAATTTTAATTAGATTGATTTATGCATAAAAGTGTTTTGTGTATGATCATCAATTTAATTTTAAGAGTTAGAATTAAATTGAGATTAATTTTGTGATAAACCCTAATTTTAAAGTTGAATATGATTTAATTTTAATCTTATGGACTGATTTAATTTAATTATGATTAGCGTTATTTTAATTAAATTAAAACACACAAAAAACAAATAATTTAGAGGCGGCATCCACGGTGGCTGCCACCGCTGCTGGTCCAAGAGGGAGAGAAGGGGAGGGCGGAGGTCGGAGGGTGGCTGTGGGCAGCAGCGTGCAAGCGTTGCACGGCTGCTGCCAGAGCTGCTGCCATGCGGCAGTGGCTGCTGTTGTGGCAGCCAGCCACCGTGGCTAGCTTCGGCTAGCCAACCACGGTGGCCGGCGGTGGTGGCTCACGGTTTTTTCAAAAAAAAAAAATTTAATTATCTTATTTTAAAAATTATTTCAAGATAATTATGAATTATTTTGGGATAAAATCAGTTTTGTTTTGGATAATATAAAATATTTTGAAAATATGATCTTTTATTTTAAAAGATAAAATTGGTTTTATTTGGATAAAATCTTTTATTTTAGGATAAAATCAAATATTCAAAAGTTGTTATATTTGGTATTATCCACATTTAAAGTTGTTAAATTAAAATTATCCTAATTAAAGTGGTTAATTTTGGATAATATTGATTAGGATATTCTGAGCATATTCCAAAAGGATAATAATTGATTTAAATAATGTGATTATCCCATAATTAGATTAGGATATAATTGATTTTAAAATTATTTGATTGGCTAGTAATTGGGATAGAATCTCCTAAATTTTTTAGGATAATCATAAAAGATTAAATATGATTTATCTTTCTAGATTAAAATATTATTTTATTCTATCGCATGACTAAATTAAATACATGATATTTTATAAACGGTCATGAATAATATATGATATTATCTAATTATGATTAAAATATGAGATATTTTAGGAAATGCGTTGACTTTATTATGAACATTCGATGTTGTAGTTTAGACAAGCATGTTGAGTGATTTATTATATGACACTTTTATAATATATGATATTATATTGCTGTATATAGACTAGTATGACCCATAGATTCTTAAATACGATCTGCGCATCGTGAAATATTTTTGTAATCTAAATACGGTCTGCGTATCTTTAAGTATTTTTGTAACTTTTATTTAAAGTAAATAGAATAGTTATTTAAATAGTGTTAGTTCAAAGAAGCCCATGAAGTGAAGGCCCAAAGGAGCAAAGTGGATGGAGATCCATGATGATTCAAGTAGGAGCATTTTCATTTCTAGTTTTTCTTAGGACTAAGGGGCCATACTATGTCATGCTTTATTTTATTTCATTAGTAGATTATGCATGTTAGATTTTATTTATGTTGATTGATGATGCGCTAGAGTTCACTAAATAATCACAACATAATAAATCTAGGTCCCGGTAATATTGAGGCAGCTTTTCCAATTAAAAACCCGATGAAACCTTTGATATTTTATGATGGGTCATGCCTCAGCTGGGTGTCATATTATATCTTTGGGGAGTTGGGGTAAATCAAGTTTTACACTTTTAATTGGTTATACTCAACAAGGTTACCTAAAGGGTTTAGAACCTTGAAGCTAAGGGTAATAATTAAACATGTGATGGTTAATTATTCAACCAAGAGTTACAAGAGTTGTAATTAGTAAAGAGTTTACTCACCTTGAAAATGTAATGGTTGATGGTAGGTGTAGACACCTAAAAATGTCTCCCCAAAACCAAACCCGATGATGAACACCTTTCACCGCCATTATTGGTCGGGTTGAGTATTTATTCTTGGAGTACTTAAACCCATATTTCCATTTCATAAACCAACCCAACTTCTAGCCCATTTCCCCAAACCATAACTTATTTTTCACTTTTCGTGCCTTTAAACCCAAAATAATTCATTTCGTGTTCTTTTAAATCATTCATTTCGTGTCCTTTTTATAAAAACATTTAGTTCAGTTTATTTTGGTATATAATGTGGGTCCAATGATTGAATAGTCGGATGGGTCCTTAAAAGAGCTTTCCAACAATATATTATAAGCCCAAATCCGAGTTATAACGAATAAGTTATGGCCAAAATATTAAGCCGAGCCCAAACCGAACCTAAACCCACCTTACCTACGACCCAATGATCATGTGGAGGGTCCAAATGATTTAATCCAATTCCTAAACCAATTAGGATTAATTAGAAGCTTCTATAATTTTCTAAAAGATCTTAATTATCCGTTTTGAAAAGATAAGATTAAAGAGTTTGAAATTGAATAAAACTTTTCTTTTTGAAAATCCTATTTCTATCCGAATTGAAAGACGTTCAAAGATAGACAGATATTATTTTCGTGCCTCATAGTTTTTATCCAAATTTTATATGGTTGTATATCCCTTGAAATTATATTTCCAATGATATATTATAATATCAATTCCGAGCTATAACGGAAAAGATATGAATAAGATATCAAACTCTATCCAAAACTGACACCGTCTCACTATTTAGGCTATATCTTTTGTTCTACAAAATATTTTAACCTGATTCTAATTTTGTTAGAAATTAGACTTCAAGAGCTTTCCAAAAATATATTATTTATCTTATTCCGATTTCTGGATCAAAAGATATGATAAAAACAAAAACTGCAGAAATTGCTGTCTATCGCAAGAGTTTAATCCGATTCGAATTCTTATCTTATCTTGTTTCTTCGACCTTCTTTTTTCTCTATAAATAGAGGTCATATCACCCCTTTTTCAATGATCAACAAGATTGATCACAAAATAATTATCTTCTCCCTCATTAGCCTAAATATTAGCCTCCCTATTCTTCCAAAATACTTCCCCTAATTAAGCACTCCAAGGAGTTCATACAATACCCAAAGTTCCATCCTTAAACCAAGGCGTGGAAGGTATAATTGACTGAGGGTTTGGACCAAATCATCTCTACTTTTATTTAATTTAACTATTTCAATTTGATTTACTTTTATTGAAGTTACTAACAATTTATTCATGAAGTAGCAATTTAAAGGAACGCTCGGAATGTGAGTAATTAATTAAATTAATTACTCTTATTTTATTTTAATATTGCTAGTATCATGATTAGGGTTATTTTATATTTGATTTGACTAACACTATTATTGTTAAATTGCTTCCAATATTAATGTTTATTCTATTATATTTTTTATTGATCACCATATTGCATGTTTAAAGGGAATATGTAATTGAAAATCACGCCTAATAAGATAATTTGGACAACCGGTTTAGGTTCCTTTTTAATCTTGTTATTAATTCAAGTGATCACAAATATTTTAGAATTATGTGTTGCATTAATATTTAACCAATTTAGCCTAAGAATAGTTTGGAGCAAATTGAATCTTTGTTTGTATGCCTTTGAGATCGCAGGAATCACTTTTCACTATAAGAATCGAGTAGAAGCCAATACGGGCGAATGTGACTCCATGACTCACTTCGTACCATCATCCCCGATCCTCCTTTCGTGGTTCCGAACCATATGGAGTTAGTAATATCATGGATTATGAAAGGGGTGTAACCTTCACGGGTCAATCATTGTTTCCTATCGTTGTCCCTTATTCGTGGTTGCCTTTATGATCCGTGAACGGTTTACAAGTTCCTTAAAAACTTGTTGGCGGCTCCCTACTTTCCTTGTCCCTAATCGTATTATGTCAATTCCCACTTCCTATGAGTGTCAAGAATATTCACAACATGCTTTTTACGTAGGCGCACTTCGAGCGACGCCTACAGTAGGGCCTAAAAATGTCTCCCCAAAACCAAACCCGATGATGAACACCTTTCACCGCCATTATTGGTCGGGTTGAGTATTTATTCTTGGAGTGCTTAAACCCATATTTCCATTTCATAAACCAACCCAACTTCTAGCCCATTTCCCCAAACCATAACTTATTTTCCACTTTTCGTGCCTTTAAACCCAAAATAATTCATTTCGTGTCCTTTTAAATCATTCATTTCGTGTCCTTTTTATAAAAACATATAGTTCAGTTTATTTTGGTCTATAATGTGGGTCCAATGATTGAATAGTTGGATGGGTCCATAAAAGAGCTTTCCAAAAATATATTATAAGCCCAAATCCGAGTTATAACGAATAAGTTATGGCCAAAATATTAAGCCGAACCCAAACTGAACCTAAACCCACCTTACCTACGACCCAATGATCATGTGGAGGGTCCAAATGATTTAATCCAATTCCTAAACTAATTAGAATTAATTAGAAGCTTCTATAAGTTTCTAAAAGATCTTAATTATCCGTTTTGAAAAGATAAGATTAAAGAGTTTGAAATTGAATAAAACTTTTCTTTTTGAAAATCCTATTTCTATCCGAATTGAAAGACGTTCAAAGATAGACAGATATTATTTTCGTGCCTCATATTTTTTATCCAAATTTTATATGGTTGGATAGCCCTTGAAATTATATTTCCAATGATATATTATAATATCAATTCCGAGCTATAACGGAAAAGATATGAATAAGATATCAAACTCTATCCAAAACTAACACCGTCTCACTATTTCGGCTATATCTTTTTTTCTACAAAATATT
The DNA here is from genome assembly GCF_948465745.1 of Chenopodium album. Lineage (NCBI taxonomy): Eukaryota > Viridiplantae > Streptophyta > Magnoliopsida > Caryophyllales > Amaranthaceae > Chenopodium > Chenopodium album. The sequence goes on from NC_137835.1 coordinate 67,403,267, forward strand.
TTAACCTGATTCTAATTGGGTTAGAAATTATACTTTAAGATCTTTCTAACGATATATTATTTATCTTATTCCGATTTCTGGATAAAAGATATGATAAAAACAAAAAATGCTGTCTATCGCAAGAGTTTTATCCGATTCGAATTTTTATCTTATCTTGTTTCTTCGACCTTCTTTTTTCTCTATAAATAGAGGTCATATCACCCCTTTTTCAATGATCAACAAGCTTGATCACAAAATAATTATCTTCTCCCTCTTTAGCCTAAATATTAGCCTCCCTATTCTTCCAAAATACTTCCCCTAATTAAACACTCCAAGGAGTTCATACAATACCCAAAGTTCCATCCTTAAACCAAGGCGTGGAAGGTATAATTGACTGAGGGTTTGGACCAAATCATCTCTACTTTTATTTAATTTAACTATTTCAATTTGATTTACTTTTATTGAAGTTACTAACAATTTATTCATGAAGTAGCAATTTAAAGGAACGCGCGGAATGTGAGTAATTAATTAAATTAATTACTCTTATTTTATTTTAATATTGCTAGTATCATGATTAGGGTTATTTTATATTTGATTTGACTAACACTATTATTGTTAAATTGCTTCCAATATTAATGTTTATTCTATTATATTTTTTATTGATCACCATATTGCATGTTTAAAGGGAATATGTAATTGAAAATCACGCCTAATAAGATAATTTGGACAACCGGTTTAGGTTCCTTTTTAATCTTGTTATTAATTCAAGTGATCACAAATATTTTAGAATTATGTGTTGCATTAATATTTAACCAATTTAGCCTAAGAATAGTTTGGAGCAAATTGAATCTTTGTTTGTATGCCTTTGAGATCGCAGGAATCACTTTTCACTATAAGAATCGAGTAGAAGCCAATACGGGCGAATGTGACTCCATGACTCACTTCGTACCATCATCCCCGATCCTCCTTTCGTGGTTCCGAACCATATGGAGTTAGTAATATCATGGATTATGAATGGGGTGTAACCTTCACGGGTCAATCATTGTTTCCTATCGTTGTCCCTTATTCGTGGTTGCCTTTATGATCCGTGAACGGTTTACAAGTTCCTTAAAAACTTGTTGGCGGCTCCCTACTTTCCTTGTCCCTAATCGTATTATATCAATTCCCACTTCCTATGAGTGTCAAGCATATTCACAACATGCTTTTTACGTAGGCGCACTTCGAGCGACGCCTACAGTAGGGCCTCAGTCCGGTCAATTATTGCACAAATAAAGGATCTTGGAATCATTTAAAATTCAATTGGGATCAATTAATTATTGAATAAAGTGTTTTAAAGTTACCAAATGAATGCGTTTATGGTACTTTAATTTTAATTAAACATACTTTGCCTTATTTTGGCATAGATGGGTAGTCGTAATCACAATGACAGCAACGTTTACAATCTTCGACCATTCCTTGAGAAGGATAGGTTGACAGGGATAACTTTTCCAACTGGGATGGAATGCTAAGGCTTGTTCTGAAATCTGAAGGTAGAGAGGATGTCATTGACACCCCATTGCCAAGTGTAGGGAATATTTCAAGCATACCCCTAGGTTGAACCCCACTGTGATCATACACTTAAGCATGGTGGCGTCCAAAGGGAATGAAACTAGAGCAAAAGAGTCGCCAACAAGTTTTAGGAACTTGTAAACCGTTCACAGGGTGAAGGTTACATCCCTTAACGATCCAGGGGATCGTTAATTCCAATAGGTCTGGAACCATGACTTGTAATTCAGGGATGAAGGTACAAATCCAACCTAAAAGAGATTGAACCTGCCCTAATAATAGGCCTCTACTTTATTCTGATCGTATTCATGTGCGCTTTCTGACTAACATGCAATCATTATGATTAACCCTAAACCTGTTTAACTATGTTGGTTGAATATTAATCCACAAATAAAACTATTATTGACGATCACTTGAATTATAATCATATTAACCCTAAAAAAGATTATTAATTATCTTATTAAGCGTGATTACAAGTACCAATTCCCTTTAAACATGCATAAAAGGTGTGATCAAGCAATAACAATAAATATCAAGCAACATGATAATAATAAAAATAATCATAATCATAATCATAATCATAATAATCAAAATCATGTTAAAGCATAATAATAGCAAGATCCTAGGCATTATACTAACAAGATTAATAACAAACCCTAACATGTCACTAAACAATAAAAATCAAAGTTTTAACCCTAACATGATACTAACATGAATATTAGGAAAGAATATAGGAAGCATCACATGAATCATAATTGACATTATATTCTTTACCCTAAACATGATACTAGGAAACATTCTTTTAATCATTCTTTATATTAGAAATTGCCCTAAACATGATACTAGGAATCAAAATAATAACCTAAACATGATTTCTATATCATAAAATCAATGTAAACAATTAAAAGCACTTACTTGGATGCCTTGTATCTCTTTCTAATAACAAAAATACACACGTTAGTAACTTCAAGGAAAATATTAAAACAAACAATTAAATTAAATAATTAAAAGAGAAATTAAAGAAAGTTTAGGCTAGATTTGGGACCAAACCCTCAGAAATATCAAACCTTTCACGTCTAGGGCGAAGGCAACTTTGAAAAATGCTAGGTGTGTCTAGATCTTGTGAATGTGGAATTTTGTATGTAAAAGGGTTGGTTTAGAAAGAGAGAGAGAGAGAGAATCAAGAAATTCTTGATGACAGTTGATGAGAAGAATTGATGGAAATTGATGATTGAAAACAGAATTATAAGAAGCTATATATAGAGAAAATCAGTCGGATGGATAAAAAAACGAATATGAGTTTCAACGAGAATAAAACACGATTAGCTCCAGACGCTGGTCATTAGCGCCAGGCGCTGAAGGCTTGGCGCCTGGCGCTAATGCTTGTCGTCAGGCGCTAATAATAAGTTTCACGCGTTTTTGTATTTATCATATCTTTTGATCCGAAAGTCCAAATAAGGCATATAATATGTCGTTGGAAATCTCTTGAAGTCTAATTTCCAACCCAATTAAAATCATATTAAAATATTTTGTAGATAAAGAGATATGGCCGAAATAGTGGATGGGTGTCAGTTTCGGATAGAGTTTCATATTTTATTCATATCTTTTTCGTTATAAATCGGATTTAATATTATAATGTATCATTGGAAAGATAATTTCAAGATCTATCCAACCATATAATATTAGGATAAAGGTTATGAGTCAAGAAAATAAAATCTGAATATATTCTACTTCGTACAAAACAAGGATTCCAAAAAGGAGTAGTTTTATTCAATTTCAAACTCTTTGAAACATAATTATCAATCCTAACTCCATTAGGATTTAAGAGAATCTTCTAGAAAACTCTAGAAGACTATAATTAATCCTAATAGCTTTAGTAATTATAATTAATAATAGGCCCTCCTATAGATCATTGGGCTGCATATAAAAACCAAATTCGGCCCAGTTTAGTATTTTGGCCATAACTTCCTCATTATTCATCGGAATTGGGCTTATAATATATCGTTGGAAAGGTCTTTTCAAGCCCTATCCAACTACACCATTATTGGACCCTTATCATGGACCAAACTAAACTGGAATGCACGTTTTTCATAAATAGGGTAAGAAAAGAAATATTTTCAAAAACAGAAAGAATAGATATTTTAATAAAAACATCCTCATCACTATACTTTTCACACTTTCGTTTCGTTCGATAATCAAATGGCATGAAAAGTATTCATCACTGGGTTTGGTTTTGGGGAGACACATTTGGGTGTCTACAGAAGCCCCCACTTTGACTGAGTTTGGAGAAACGCAAGTTTCGAAAACAAAAGTCAAAGTATCGATAGGGACGGAGAATGATTCAGAATGTTCTGCAATCCTAAATCATTCTTGTAACGCTGATACCTGCAAAACTTGCGTTAGTTAAACAGATAAAAGAGTTAAGAAACACGTATCTTTCACCGTCGAGCACACGTCTCTGAAGGTAACCGATTTGTTGCTGCATTGCTATTATTGCGACAACTTTCCATAATCTACGGAACGCCATCTTGCTGTTTTGATGTTCATTCGTCTCTGAACAATAGAGCTTCTTTGGATATGTCCACGCATCTCTGAACAAAGAGCTTCTTTTTTCTTGAATCATAGTGACAACCTTCCCAATCATAGCAATAGTCGCCGAAAACCGCCTCATCACGAACCGCCCTTCTCAAATCTTGGTGACAACCTCCACGATCTTAGCGAATGTCGTCGAAGACCGCCCATCTCGTGCTATCTTCTCAAATCTTGGTGACAACCTCCACAATCTTAGCGAATACTGTCGAAGACCGCCCATCTCGTGCTATCTTCTCAAATCTTGGTGACAACCTCCACAATCTTAGCGAATGCTGTCTAAAATAACCTCTCTTGAAGTCATCCTCAGTTGTTGCGATAATATTCCAAAGAAAACTACCGAAGACCAACGCTTGTCGATCCTTAAAGCTCGCTTGAACTTTGCTTTAGCTGGTGCGTCGGTGCTTCTGCTGCTTGTAAACTAGTATGTCGGTGCTGTGAACCTGTATGTCGGTGCTTCTGAACCACTATGTCGGTGCTTCTGAACCAGTATGTCGGTGTTTTCTGAACCAGTATGTCGGTGTTTTCTGAACTAGTATGTTGGTGCCTTTTCTGAGCCAATGCTTAGGCGCTTTAAGCTAAGTGAGATGATCATTCATCAGGTCGATCACTTATTGCGATTGTAATCAAGTCGACTACTTAATCATGTCAAATTGCTTATAGGGGCTAACTGGCATACCAAGGAACCCAAAATTGATGTACAAGCCTTCGAGCTCTGTCGCTGCTGAAATATCTCTGGCGCCGCGATTTTGATCTGTCGCTAGACGCTGGGATCTAGCGCCAGGCGCTGAAATCTATTGCCAGACGCTGGATGTTGTTGTCTGGCGCTGGAGTCGGGTCTTCCCTATTCTGCTCTTGCTGCTGTTGTTGCTTGGTTTTGCTCTAAACTTTGAGCTTCGTCGTTTCCTTTCAACCAAATCCGCTCAAATCTTTTTTAAATTAAAGCTCTCCATCTCTAAATTACCGATCAATGTAAGTCCACTTATCTTGGAGGAATCTCCTATATCATATTCGCGATTTTTTTGAAAAAATCCGGGAATGTCCTCGCTTGCTAGGATGCACCTGCATTTATATCTTTGACTATAGGACTTTGCTTATCTTTCTTTAGGGTTGACCTAAGACTTAGTGTTGCTTTACTCATTGACTTGACACGACTCAAGGTATAAACTTCACTCACTGTGATTGACTTACTCGGGGTTAACTCGACTCAAAGTATTTGACACATGTGTTAGACTCAAATCAAGGTGATATGACACGATATGACTCAACGTGTACATGACTCGCGTGTGCATTGTATTGTGATCGTGGGACTCGAAAATGCAAAAAAGCAAATATTTTCCGTCATTTTTGTGGAGGGTACCAACTTTCTCCCGAAAAAGAAAGACGCGAAAAAAAAATCGAAGTTAAGTTTTTCGAAGATGCATGTTAAATGAGCTTAGTCAAATGTCATTTGATACTATCTCTCAAGGTGCAAAGGTTAATTCATCTAGGCTATCCTAGTTGACTTGATAATGAAAGTATTTGGGTAACTTAGGCACGGAGACTAAGCACTTCATACTTCGATGCAATGGTGATTGATGTTGATATGACAAGGTATGCTTCAACGTTGTGTTAAGATTTCATGAAAAAGGGTTCCTAAGGGAAGTATATTTGGTCATGTATCTGTGCAGTGTGTGATAGTGACACTAAAGTTAGGCCGCAAGGGTTAAGTGTGTGGAAAAAGATATTATTTCAATAAGAGTCAAATGATGGTGACTCTTAGGCTAGGTAAGCTAATGATGTAAGGATCAAGCCCCCAAGTCTAGCTCTAAGTAGATAGGGATGAGCATAGGAGATTCATTGATATGATCATGATGTGAGAATGTGAATGTGAATATGAATGCATTTTTATTACGGCCGCACCTCGATGTGAGGTTGCCTATGTATCCGTTAGGAATCAGGCTGAACGTAGCTCTAGCCGAACCTTGCACAAGTGTGTGTATACCTCAAAAATGTCTTTTTAAGGGTTGTAACGTGGTTAGGCTAAAGGTTGAAGAAGAAGGGGATAAAAGGCTCAAGACCCTAGATAAGCCCCCAAGGTGTGCAACTTTGCTTTTGGATATTTGTGTTTTCATGCTTGAGGCTTCTTACTCTTTTTTTTGCTTTATTTATCTTTGCTCTCTTCCTTTTTTTTTTTTTGCTTTTGCATTTTTTTTATTTTATAAGTGTGGGCAATCCCGATCATGCGGTCTATCACTCACTTGGCATTCATGTTTCTCAGGCACGGTACCGAGCACTCGATAAGAGACGCAATCTGGGACGTGTTCATATCAAAGACATTGGAACACTTGCCCTTTTGTACACTTTTATTATTATTATTTATTTATTGAATTCACTCAAGCTTTTGAAGTTACATAAGTTACACACCATCCCACCCCAAGGTTAGGTAGATGTAAGTTGAAAAACGAAAGGTCTATCGTTAGACGAGGCTCAAAGTGGTTTATCAAAAAAGGATTGCATATTTAAAGGGTGAAAGGCGATATGATGTGGCTACAAGGGGTGCCTCAAATCATTGGTATACCTTGTGCTTAGTTTGACATGGATTTTTTCTTTTTTTTTTCTTTTTTTTAATGCAATGTAATGAAATGATCATATGCAAGAAAATAAATGCTCATTTTATTAAAAGGAAAAAAGAAATAATCTACAAAATTAATCTAAGGGGAATAAAAAGGTGCATATGATAGACTTATTGGGGAAAGGGTAAATAAAAAAGAAATAGAAAAAGAGGTCACGAAATCTTGTCGTTGAAGCTCGCCTCTTATCTTATGTCGTTTGCTTTATCATCACTCGCTTTTCTTGTTAACTGGAGGCATGGGAAGCTTGTTATTATCAATCAAATGTTGGATAGCCTCCTTTAGCTTCCAACAGCTCTCAGTAGCATGACCCCTACCTTGATGGTACTTGCAGTGTTCATCTGGATTCCAACTAGGAAATCTCTTCTCAGGTGCGGGATCTTGAATAGGTCCAATGGGAGTAATGAGTCCTTTGGCATGGAGTCGATCGAAGGCAGTATTAATGCTCATCCCAATGGGGGTGAAGTCTTTCCTTAGTTGTTTCTTAGATCCTTGGTTATCCATGGCTAAAACTTCACTGAGATCAAAGGTACTAACATTGTTACTAGAGTGGGCATTTTCGGAAGAAGAAGGATTGTCGTTCTTCTTTCCTTTCCAGCCACCGTGGTTACTGTTGTTTGTAGCTTTTTGCTTTGCGAGGTCGTCTTCAATCTCGATTCCGATGTCATAAACGTCCTTGAAAGTATTCAAGTTGCGTTGACATTTTAAGTGCTTTGAATACTTTTCTTGTAAGTTCTTGATAAACATCCTCACATACTCTTTTTCGGTGGGCACCTCAATCATCTTAGCAGAATTTTCCCTCCACTTATTGAAGAAAGAAGTAAAGCCTTCATTATCTTTTTGTCTTAGCACTTCAAGCTGTCTATAATCGGTTTCGACTTAAATATTACACTTATATCTATTAATGAAAGCGTTTACAATAGCATCCCAAGTAGAGGTTTTCTCTTTGTCAAGGGAGAAGAACCATTGTTGGCAAACGGTTTCAAGAGATAAAGAAAACAAGGAATGAAAGACTTTCTTATCAATCCCCTTAATGTTCATTATAGTTTCAAAGGCTCTTAAGTAAAGGTAAGGATTATCTGTTGCCTTGAATTTTGGGATTTTGTTGGCATTAAACTTATACGGAAGAAGTTCCTTGTCCACCAAGACCCCTTGTGAACTAATGCCTTGAAACTTGTAATCACTAGATAGCTTGCTCAAGCTTTCTTGCATAAGGTCCATTTGTTGTTGCTTCACAGGGTCATTGATTTTGAGAGCTAAAGCCTTCAACGCCTCAATTACGTCAGTCAATTGACTCCTAAGTTCATTAACTTCCTCTTGAGTTGCCATTATCTTTTTAGCTTTCCTCTTTTGACGAATCGGTTTATCAAAAAGTAAGACTTGAATAAAGAGGTTGTCCTTGATTAATCGCCCTTCTCTCCTCGACCAAGTATTGTGGAAAGGGAAATTAGGGATATCGTGTTAATTATTTGACTCAAACTAACATGCAATGGATAGAAGAAGGTAGAAAGAATGAAGGTTGTGATATGGGGGAAGATGATGTATATGGAAAGATATGAAGAAATTAGGAATAAATTGTACCCCCAACTCAAATGACGGAAAAAACCGAGTCATGCATGAACCTAAGACATGGTCATGGTGACATATACTCAAAATGTGTGCTAAGACTAGTGAGTGTAGGTGACATGTTAAGACTCGTGTCATGACCATGTGGCTAGACTATGTGACTAGACTCAAGCAAAGACTAAGTTACGACTTCATGTATATGCATTAAACTGGACAGGCTGTGGTATTTTAGTCATAACTTTTGATTTGTGACTCTGATTGGGATGAAACCAACTCCAAATTAAAGATAAAACTAGGGGCTACATATCCATAGGTTTTACGACTAGTAGTTCTTCCTAGAACTCCGGCTATGACCAAAACAAGTTGACGCTTGTGCAGTATACGGGAATAAAAATCCAAGTTGACTTAAAGGAACTATGACTCGATTTTAGGCATATTTATTAGCTCAAATTAATTAATTAATTAATTAAACAAAGTCCTTTAGTCATTAATCAATTTATTTAGTCTTAACACAAGTCAAACAAACGGTTAGGAAAAACACATAGAGTATGCACAACCAATAATGCACAATTAGTCAAGTAGGCACGATATGATGCAATGAGTTTGCAACCTAACCATGGCTCTAGTTCTCTAAAGTTCAGGATAAGGGTTAGTCAATAGAGGGTCCATGGTTAATTGTCCGGATGCACCGCACGGAAGCCTAACCGTGAAGGGTTGGCGCGAGTGGATGGGACACCGCGAGTTAAGAAAAACTCGCTTCCATGGTTTGGTGAATTCAGCATTCTCGGATGTACCCTTTGTTGCTCAGAGCGTTCAATCAGGTAGATGGAGTATGAATTCCCAGAGGGTTATGTCCATATGTAGAACACATATGGATTTCAGAAAAGTGTGAAAAATTCAATCAGGAAGTAGGATCGAGCAAACAGTGCTAAAAAACTGGTCAAAATTAGAACGCATATTTCTGGCTCGGTATTGGAAGAACTTGGCGCCATCAAACAAAAGCCGGCGCCACAATTTGGCTTTAGCGCCTGGTGACAGAAGCTGTCGCCTGGCGCTAAAGTCAAATAAGTGGCGCTAGACTTTGTTTCCTGACGCTATTTCCTACATGCCTCAGTAGCTTTCTGTGCTCGATAAAATTTTCCAGTTTCGCGCAACATTATTTCGGTCCTAGTTGTGAAAGATATTCCTCAAATTTCCTACGTGTAAAAATCCTATGTTTCAACTCATTATGGATGGTCTTTCCAATGAGATCTTTTTTATGCATATGACAATAATGTTAATCAAAATTACACACATTAAATACTTAGAACTTTTTTAGTCTCATCCACTCATTCTAAATCATTGCCGAAATAAATTTCAGGGATTAAAATAGAAATCCTCCCCAGTGGAGTTGCCAAAAATTGTAGGGAATATTTCAAGCATTACCCCTAGCTTGAACCCCACTATGACCATACACTTAAGCATGGTGGCGTCCAAAGGGAAGGAAACTAGAGCAAAAGAGCCGCCAACAAGTTTTAGGAACTTGTAAACCGTTCACATGGTGAAGGTTACACCCCTTAACGATCCAGGAGATCGTCAACTCCAATAGGTCTGGAACCATGACTGGTAATTCGGGGATGAAGGTACAAATCCAACCTAAAAGAGATTGAACCTGCCCTAATAATAGGCCTCTACTTTATTCTAATCGTATTCATGTGCGCTTTCAGACTAACATGCAATCATTAGGATTAACCCTAAACCTGTTTAACTATGTTGGTTGAATATTAATGCACAAATAAAACTATTATTGGCGATCACTTGAGTCATAATCATATTAACCCTAAACAAGATTATTAATTATCTTATTAAGCGTGCTTACAAGTACCAATTCCCTTTAAACATGCATAAAAGGTGTGATCAAGCAATAACAATAAATATCAAGCAACATGGTAATAATAATAAAAAAATAATAATCATAATCATAATAATCAAAATCATGTTAAAGCATAATAATAGCAAGATCCTAGGCATGATACTAACAAGATTAATAACAAACCGTACCCTAGCATGTCACTAAACAATAAAAAACAAAGTTTTAACCCTAACATGATACTAACATGAATATTAGGAAAGAATATAGGAAGCATCACATGAATCATAATTGACATTATATTCTTTACCCTAAACATGATACTAGGAAGCATTGTTTTAATCATTCTTGATATTAGAAATTACCCTAAACATGATACTAGGAATCAAAATAATAACCTAAACATGATTTCTAAATCATAAAATCAATGTAAACAATTAAAAGCACTTACTTGGATGCCTCGTATCTCTTTCTAATAACAAAAATACACACGTTAGTAACTTCAAGGAAAATATTAAAACAAACTAAATTAAATAATTGAAAGAGAAATTAAAGAAATTTAAGGCTAGATTTGGGACCAAACCCTCAGAATTATCAAACCTTTCACGTCTAGGGCGAAGGCAACTTCGAACAATGCTAGGTGTGTCTAGATCTTGTGAATGTGGAATTTTGTATGTAAAAGGGTTGGTTTAGAAAGAGAGAGAGAGAGAGAATCAAGAAATTCTTGATGACAGTTGATGAGAAGAATTGATGGAAATTGATGATTGAAAACAGAATTTTAAGAAGCTATTTATAGAGAAAATCATTCGGATGGATAAAAAAACGAATCAGAGTTTCAACGAGAATAAAACACGATTAGTGCTAGACGCTGGTCATTAGCGCCAGGCGCCAAGCCTTAGCGCCAAGCGCTAATTGTAGACACCCATTTGTGTCTCCCCAAAACCGAACCCAGTGATGAGTACCTTTCACGTCGAATCATAATCGAATGAAACGAAGTGTGGAAAGGTCTAGTGTTGCGGAAAGTTTTATTTCTTTTCTCTTCTCCCTGTTTTGGAAAACTTTATTTTAAGAAAATAGCCAATCCAGTTTGGTTGGTCCATGATATGGGTCCAATAGTGGTGTAGTTGGATGGGGTTTGCAAAGACCTTTCCAACGATATATTATAAGCCCAATTCCGATGAATATTGAGGAAGTTATGGCCAATTTACTAAACTGGGCTCGGTTTGAGCTTTATGTACGGCCCAATGATCTAGGGGAGGGCCTAATATGATTTATCATTCCTAATGCAATTAGGAATGGTTTTGGTCTTCTAGAATCTTCTAGAAGGTTCTTTTCATTCCTAATTCAATTAGGACTTTTCAGAGTTTTAATCAAGATCAAATAGCATTTTCGAAGAAATTATATTATTTTATCTTCCAGTACGGTAAACTTATCAGATTTTCGAAAACGAGTTGAAATCCAGTTTGGCGTCCAACCCCAGGCCTTGGCGCCTGGAACCAGGCTTAGCGCCAGACGCTAGCCATTGGCGCCTGGCGCTAGCCACTGGTGCCTGGCGCCAGTTAGCCAGGGTTGGCGCCAATGCTGTTTTGTGGTCTTCAGACTCTGTTTTGTTAAATTATCTTTTTTAGCTGATTTTCTCTATAAATATTGTATTAAAAACTCCGTTTTCATTGACGAATATTCACGAATTCTCATCAACAATTAGTTTTCATTAGCATTCATCAACTCTCTTCATCTACATCTTTCATCAATTTTCAATAAACATTAATTCTTTAGCATTCTTCCTTTCTTGCTTTTTCATACAAAATTCCGCATTCACAAGATCTAGAAACACCTAGCCATATTCGAAGTTGTCTTCACCCTAGGCGTGAAAGGTTTTAATTTCTGAGGGTTTGGTCCCAAATCTCTATTTTAATTATTTAATTTAATTGTTTTGATTATTATTTTCCTTGAAGTTGCTAACGTGTGTATTTTGTTATTAGAAAGAGATACGAGGCATCCAAGTAAGTACTTTAAGGATTTTTATTGATTACGATGTAGATATCATGTTTATATTGTTATTATGATATTCCTAGTATCATGTCTAGGGTATTTTTAATATTAAATATGATTGTTACGATGCTTCCTATATATGTTCTTCCTAATATTCATGATTGTTAGTATCATGTTAGGGTTAAAGATTTGATTTTTATTGCTTAGTGACATGCTAGGGTTTGTTATTAATCTTGTTAGTATCATGCCTAGGATCTTACTTTTATTATGCTTTAATATGAATATTGTTATAATTATGATTATTAATATTCATGATTGCTATAATTATTGATGTTGATTATTTATTATGTTGCTTGATTCTTATTCTTTATTGCTTGATCACCTTTGATACATGTTAAAGGGAATTCGTATTTGTAATCACGCTTAATAAGATATTTAATAATCTTTTTAGGGTTAACTATGATTATAATTCAAGTGATCGCCAATAATAGTTTATTTGTGCATTAAATTCAACCAACATAGATTAAACAGGTTTAGGGTTAATCCTATTGATTGCATGTTAATCAGAAAGCGCACATGAATACGATCAGAATAAAGTAGAGGCCTATTATTAGGGCAGGTTCAATCTCTTTTAGGTTGGATTTGTATCTTCATCCCCGAACCCTTATTTGGTTCATGACCTTATGGAGTTGACGATCTCTTGGATCGTTAAGGGGTGTAACCTTCACCTCGTGATGGTTTACAAGTTCCTTAAAAACTTGTTGGCGACTCTTTTGCTCTATCTTCTTCCCTTTTGGACGCCACCGTACTTTAGTGTATGATCACAGTGGGGTTCAAGCTAGTGGGATTTTAAAGGCTTGAAATTATTCCCTACAGTTTTTTGGCGACTCCACTGGGGAGGATTTCTATTTTAATTCCTGAATTTGTTTCGGCAATGATTTAGAATGAGTGGATGAAACTCGAAAAGTTCTAAGTATTTCATGTGCGTAATTTTGATTAACATTATTGTCATATGCATAAAAAGGTTCTCATTGGAAAGACCATCCGTAATGAGTCAAAAACATAGGATTTTACACGTAGGAAATTTGAGAAATGTCTTTCACAACTAGGACTGAAATAACACCGCGCGAAACTGGATGATTTTATTGAGCACAGAAAGCTGCTGAGGCATGTGGGAAGTAGCGTCAGGGGCCAGAGCTTGGCGCCAAACTTTTAGCCGTAGCGCCAGACGCCAGTATTGGCGCCAGGCGCTACAGTTAAAAGTTGGCGCCAGTCTCTGTTTGCTGGCGCCAATTTCCCCCAATACCGAGCCAAAAATATGCGTTCTAATTTCGACCAGTTTTTCGTATTGTTTGCTCGATCCTGCTTCCTGATTGAATTTTTTCTCACTTTTCTGAAACCCATATGTGTTCTACATATGGACATAACCCTCTGGGAATTCATGCTCTATCTACCCGATTGAACGCTCCTAGCAACAAAGGGTACATATGAGATGTTGAATTCACCAAACCATGGAAGTGAGTTTTTTCTAAAACTCGCGGTGTCCCATCCACACGCGCTACCCTTCACGGTTAGGCTTCTGCGCGGTGCATCCGGAAAATTAACCAGGAACCCTATTTGACTAAGCCATATCCCGAACTTTAGAGAACTAGAGCCATGGTTAGGTTGCGAACTCATTGCATCATATTGTGCCTACTTGACTAATTGTGCATTATTTGTTGTGCATATATATTCTATGTTTCTCCTAATCGTTTGTTGATTTGTGTTGAGACTAAAATTAATGACTTAAAGAACTTTGCCTAATTAATTAATTAATTTGAGTCAATAAAGTTTTTTTTTTAATCGAAATTGACCTAGTACGACTTTAGGCATACCCCAGTTGACTAATAATACCGAAAACAGTCCCAGACTAAAGCTCCAATATTGGCGCCAAAGTCTGAGCTGTAGCGCCACAGTACAGTGTGTAGCGCCAGACATTAACTAAATTGTCTGGCGCCAATCACCATATTGTGACGCCAGTCCTGTTGGTTGGCCGACAGTTCGGATTATTTGTCGAGTCATCACCTAATGTCTAATTAATCAGTTTTCTGTTTAATTCGGTTAATTTTGCTGACAATAATGCTTAATTGAATCAATGTTCGAGTTTAGGCACTAAGTTCCATGGTCTTACACAAGGGTCCAAACATGTCACTTACACTCAATGCACACACCAATACACATGTCTTGACCATGATTAAGAGAGTCTTGTGTGCGCGCTTTTTTTTTCGTCATTTTTTTAAGGGGGGTAAGTCGGATATTAATCCTCCAATAAATAATAATACTTAGTTCCCTAAAAAATTTGTACATTTTTTATTTTTTTTTAATAAAAACCATAAAGTCAAGTTGATTCGAGTCAAGTAATTAAAACGCAAACTGGCTTAATTTACAGCGCGTGGTCAAGAAAGGAAGGACGATTAATCAAAGATAACCTCTTCACAAGTCCAACTTTTCGACAAACCTATAGCCCGCAAGAGGAAAGCGAGAGTTATAATGGCAACTCAAGAAGAAGTCAATGACCTCAAGAATCAACTGGCTACTGTAACTGAGACACTGAAGCTTCTCGCACTTAAGATCGATGATCCCGTGAAACAACAACAAATGGACCTCATGCAAGAGAGCCTAAGCAAGTTGTCCAGCGACTACAAGTTTCAAGAACTCACATCCCAAGGGGTCTCGGTGGATAAAGATCTTCTTCCGCAGAAGTTCAGTGCCAACGACATCCCAAAATTTAGGGCAGTTGACAACCCTTACTTCGATTTAACAGCATTTGAAACAATAATGAGTATCAAGGGTATCGATAAGAAAGTCTTCCCTTCTCTGTTCTCACTATCTCTCGAGACCGTTTGCCAACAATGGTTCTTTTCTCTCGAAAAAGAAAAGACCTCTACCTGGGAATCCATAGCAAACGCTTTCGTTGATAGGTACAAATGCAACATTCAAGTCGAAACTGACCATAGAGAACTTGAAATCCTCAAATAGAAAGAGAATGAAGGCTTCACTGCTTTCTTTAACAAGTGGAGAGAAACCTCAGCTAAAATGATCGAGGTACCAAGTGAAAAAGAGTCCGTAAGAATGTTCATTAAAAATCTCCAAGAAAAATATTCCAAACATCTTAAATATCAAAATAACCTTCATACTTTTAAGGCCGTTTATGATATTGGGATCAATATTGAAGATGACTTGGTTAAATCTAAAGCTGCCAACAATAGTTCCAACAGTGGCTGAAAAGGAAAGAAGAACGACAATCCTTCTTCTTCCGAAACCGCCCACTCAAATAATGTTAGCACCTTTAATCTAGGAGAAGTCCTCGCCATGAACAATCAAGGACAAAAGAAACCATTTAGGAGGAATTTCACTCCTATTGGCATGAGTTATGACACCGCATTTGATCGATTAAATGCAAAAGGTCTTATAACTCCCATTGGACCATTCGGAGATCCACCAGTTGAGAAGAGATCGCCTAACTGGAACCCCAATGCACATTGCAAATATCACCAAGGTAGGGGCCATTCTACTGAAAGCTGTTGGAAGCTCAAGGAAGCTATCCAAGACCTAATTGACAATAACAAGCTGACGTTGCCCCCTGCCAGTAAGAAGCCAAGTATTGACAATGCACCTCTAGCTCATACTTTGGCTATCTCCGATGAAGAAAGCGAAGTTGACCCCTCATCTCTCATTAAGCCTGTCAAAGCAACCAATGTCGAAGAAGGAGAAGAAGAGATCTTTTTCGATGTCGGAGATAACCTTCCAGAACCAGCAAAAAAGGAAGACATACAATTGCTCACACTGTTTATGAAGGAGACATCGCAACTATTACGTGAAACTCTCAAAGTTGTGAACGAACTTCACAAGAAATACGATGAACTTCCATGTCCAAAGGATAAACCTAAAAGAGAATTCACACCCATAGGAATGACCTACGATGCTACTTTTGATCGCCTCTATGATCAAGGACTAATCAAACCCATTGGTCCAACAGAGGATCCAACACCAGAAAAGCGATCTCCAAGATGGGATCCCAAATCCTACTGCAAGTACCATCAAGGAAACGGTCATACCACAAATGAATGCTACAGGTTTCAAAACCTCATTCAAGATCTTGTGGAAGCTAATAAGATCTCTTTACCTCTAGCTAGAAAGGGAACGACTTATGAGGCAAAGTATTTTCCCTTACAAGTCACCGAAAAACCCAAGAGGAGCAATAGGGTTTACACTCCAATTGGGATCCCATATGCACAAATGTTCGAAATTCTCTCCGAGAGTGGCAAGGTCAAACCTCTCGAACCGAGACCATTTGAATCATTAAAAAGGACAGATAGATATTGCTGTCAGGTACCATCAGTCAGGGGGGCACACCATAGAAAACTGCTTCAAATTCAAGGATTTGGTGCTGAAAATGATTGATGAAAAGGAATTAATCCAAGTACAACAAGAAGAGGACATAACCGTTAATGGAGTATGGGACAGTGATGAAGAAGATGTCTACCTAAAGGACATAGTGGGACCTTCACCTTCTGTATCATACACCACAGACGACATTTGGGCCGAAGAAGACTCATCAATAGGCGTCCTCACAAGATCCGGGAGAATGCAACCTCCCGTTTCAACACAACCTATGCCTACTGTACAACAAATTCCCATACCTATCATCGAAGACAACAACATCGTTAAACAGTTTAAAAAGACAAAAGTTGAGATGAATGTATGGAAGCTCCCGGCAACATCTCGAGAACACAGGTTGGCTGTAATGAATGCCTTCTCTGATAAATATTTACCCCCAGAAGGTGACAAACACTACAAGGCGTTAAACCTCACGGTAGTCTGCAAAAGGATGAATGTTCCCATGACTCTTGTAGACAATGGATCAGCTATCAATGTCTGTCCACTTAGGACTGCGAGGATGCTCGGCATAAGGGATGAGGATTTAACTCCGTCCACACAAGGAATAAGAGCTTACGATAATACTCGTCGTCAAGCTCTTGGCAAAATAACCCTAAATGTGACGGCAGGAGCAATAGAACATGCTACTACTTTTCAAGTGGTAGACATCAAGGCCTCATTTAATCTGTTGTTAGGACGCCCTTGGCTCCATGATCTAAAGGTCGTCCCTTCATCTCTCCACCAACAAGTGAAAGCCATAGTTGGAGGAATTCCAATCACTATTGACGCTTCGCCGATGAGAATCAAATCAATAGAAAATCCAATTATCAACGTGGAGCACGACGAAGATGACGAAGACCTATGGGGCTTTAACGAAGAAGTCTCCTTAATCCAAGGGGATGAAAGGACATCTCTTTGCCACGACCCCCATTCCAACATGATTATCAACACCATGCTGAAGAAACAAGGACACTTCCCTGGGATGACCTTAGGAAAGAAGAAGGGGATAGCAAAATCGGTGGAGTCACCTGGCCTCCCTAAATTAGATACTTTCGGACTTGGTTTCGAACCGACTCGGAAAGATCTCAAGCGAGCCCAGGACAAGTTGAAAGCACGTAGGGACGCTCGCATTCAAAAGAAGGCAATTCCAATGGATCAGTACCCTCTTACGCTTAATGGTCAGTTTATAAGAGAAGGAGAGGACTATCCATGCTATGAATTTCCCGAACCATTTGTTGTAAATGGCATACGACAACCGGGATTCGAGATTTTCTTGGATTGCTACTTCACTGACGAAATCCCAACTCCCGTCCATAAGGAGAAAGCACCCCCATGCTTTGACTTCAACGTCATGGGATTACTGTTTGGGCGAGAAAAGAATGAGCCAGCTTTTGAGGAAGATAACTCCTCACTCATTCAAACGGTCCTACAAAGCGAAAACTTCGACCCCTCGAAGCTAATTACTCCAGCCGAAGGATCACTGCAAGGGTGGCGCAAGACTATCAAAGTGACTACTCCGAGTGGAAGGAAGATATCGATCACGACAGGGCAAGGGCCGATGTTCGAAGAGTCGTCGGAGTCAGCGTCTGAGTCAGAGTCTTTCCGTTTAGAATCTTCTAGGTCTTTAGCAATAATGCCTCCCCTTCCTATTTCTTCTCCTAGGATAGTTAGTGATCCAGTCCCTGAGGACATATCACTCTTTGATGTAATGATCTCAGAGTATAATAATACTTCTCATTCTCCTTATTTCTCGTGTTCTTCCCTAACCCAAGATGACAAACATTGCTTAGCTAACGATGAAAAAGATAAAGAAATTATTAAAGCAATGGAAACACTTGAAAAGAAAACACCAGTAATTGAAGAGACTGAAACAGTCGACATCTTGAATGATTCAACTAATAAAAGAGAAGTTAAAATCGGACTAACGTTGAATAAACAAGAAAGAACCGATTTAATTGACTTACTTAAAGAATTTATCGATGTATTTGCTTGGTCATATGAAGATATGCCAGGCATTAACAGAGAAATAGCTCAACACACTATACCATTAATCCCAGGAATTAAACCTGTAAAATAAAAGTTGCGTCGAATGAAACCCGACGTAGCACTTAAAATAAAAGAAGAAGTTCAAAAACAAATAATTGCAGGTTTCATCAAGGTATCCAAATACCCCGAATGGGTCGCCAACGTCGTCCCAGTTCCAAAGAAAGACGGAAGGGTAAGGATGTGTGTCGACTATCGAGATCTAAATAAGGCAAGTCCAAAGGACGACTTCCCTTTGCCACACATCGATATTCTGGTAGACAACACGACAAATCACGCGCTTCTCTCATTCATGGACGGATATGCAGGGTACAATCAGATTCTCATGGCAGAAGAAGACATGGAAAAAATGACCTTTATCACACCGTGGGGCACTTACTGTTACACGGTAATGCCATTTGGGTTGAAAAACGCAGGTGCTACTTACCAACGTGCAGCAACTGCCTTACTCCATGACATGATGCACAAAGAAGTTGAAGTATATGTTGACGACATGATTGTGAGATCAAAGGATTGTCCAGGCCATCAAGTAGCCTTAAGGAAATTTTTCGAAAGGCTAAGAAAATATAATATGAGGTTGAATCCATCAAAATGTGCTTTCGGAGTCACCTCAGGCAAACTCTTGGGATATGTCATAAGCTCTAGAGGAATAGAGATAGATCCAACCAAGATTAAAGCAATCATGTCGATGCCACCACCCAAGACCGAGAAACAGATTCGAGGATTTATTGGCCGGTTGCAATACATAAGTAGGTTCATATCAAAACTGACAACGATATGCGAACCAATCTTCAAAAAGCTCAAAAAGAATGTACCAGTGATATGGGATGATGAGTGTCAAAAAGCCTTTGACAGGATCAAAGCTTACCTCACAAACCCTCCCGTATTAGCGCCAGCACTTCCCGGAATACCTCTTAGGTTATACTTGACGGTTACCAAAGAGACAATGGGAGCCATGCTAGCACAAAAAGTAGAAAACAAAGAGAATGCAATCTATTACCTAAGTAAGAAGATGCTCGAATACGAAACATGCTATACACCACTCGAGAAATTGTGCCTCGCTTTGGTGTAGGCCACAACGAAGTTGAGACATTACATGTTGGTACATACCGTTTTCGTAGTATCCCGATTGGATCCACTCAAATATTTGTTCGAGAAATCGACACTCAATGGGCGTATTTCAAGATGGATAGTCAACCTAGCCCAGTTTGATGTGCGGTTTATGCCACAAAAAGCTATTAAAGGATCTGTGGTGTCAGACTTTCTGGCATACTTTCCAATAGAAGACTCGACACCAATACCGGACAATGAATTTCCAGACGAAGATTTGATGGTCACCGAAGATGATACTTGGACCTTGTATTTCGACGGAGCCTCAAACCAAAAGGGATGTGGCGTCGGAGTGTTACTAGTATCACCTAAAGAAGAACACGTCCTGATCTCAATAAAGCTTGATTTCGACGTTACCAACAAAGCTGCTGAATATGAAGCATGTGTGGTAGGCCTTGAAACAGCCATGGCATTGGGAGTAAAGAAGTTAAGGATATTCGGAGACTCATCTCTGATTATCAATCAAATATCTAAAAGGTGGAAAGTAAGGAGCGAAAGCCTAGCCCCTTACCAAACCTATCTGGAAACTCTTACCGATCAGTTAGAGAAGGTAGAATATACATATCTACCTAAAGAAGAAAACCAATTTGCTGATGCCTTGGCAAGATTAGCCTCAATGGATAGGATTCCCACGAAAATTGAGCAAATGCCTCTAACTATCGAAAAAAGGCATAAACCAGCGTATATACAGGCTATAGAAGATGACGACTCAGTCCAAGACGAAGAAGAAGAACAAGAAGAAGAACCATGGTACACAGACATACTCAATTATGTCACCAATGGAGAATACCCTCCTCATGCTGACAAAAGAGCAAAACGAGCATTGAGACTTTTGGCTTCTCAATATGTACTCATAGACAACGAGCTACATAAAAAGGTACCTAAAGGTCGAGCTCTCCTATGCGTAGGAAAGGTGGATGCACAAAGAATAATGAGAATGGTTCACGAAGGAATTTGTGGAACCCATGTAAATGGCAAAATGTTAGTCCAGAAAAAAATGCGAGAAGGGTATTATTGGACTACCATGAATAAGGACTGCCATCAATACGTGAAAAGATGCCCTAAGTGTCAAATTTACGCCAATTTACAACATGTTCCTCCATCTTTGCTCTACACCTACACATCACCATGGCCATTCTCTACATGGGAAATTGACATAATTGGCAAAATCACTCCTCCAGGGACAGGAGGCCACGAATTTATTCTAGTAGCAATTGATTACTTCACAAAGTGGGTTGAAGCACAATCATACGCTAAACTCACTGCAAAACATGTAGCACTCTTTATCGAGAGAAATATCATTTGTCGATATGGAGTCCCACACGAAATGATAAGTGACAATGGAACTCACTTTCAAGCCGAATGTGAAGAATTGCTACACAGATATGGTATCCAACATCATCATTGGTCCCCTTATAGACCTCAAGCAAATGGAGCAGTTGAGGCAGCTAATAAGAATTTAAAGACTATCATCGAGAAAATGACAGAAAATTATAAGGATTGGCCTGACAAGCTCCACTTTGCACTGTGGGGCTATCGCACGTCAATCCGTACGTCAACAGGAAATACACCATTTTCTTTGGTATATGGAATGGATGCCGTACAACCTGTCGAACTAGAAATACCATCTCTAAGCATTGCGCTAGAGAGTAAGCTTGATGAAGTCGAATGGACTAGGGCACGATATGAAGAATTGATCCTACTCGACGAAAAACGACTAGAAGCTCTACATCACACCCAGTGCTATCAAACTCGTATGGCTAGACATTTTAATAAGAAGGTCAAGACAAGAAATATCAAAGTAGGAGATTTGGTATTAAAAGCACTAAGGAAAAATGTTTTAGATCCAAGGGGAAAGTTTAGACCTAATTGGTCCGGCCCCTATATTGTCAAAACAATCCTGTCAGGTGGTGCAGCAAAATTAACTGATATGGATGGCAATGAATTCTCAAACATGACCAATCTTGACCAACTTAAAAAATACTACCCATAATTACTTGAGTAGGACACTCAAGAGAGCTACGTTCGGCCTGATTCCTTAGGAAAGGATACGTAGGCAACCCTTTACGGGTGCGGCCACTTTATTATTCGACATCTCCGCGTTCCAGAATCAACTAAAAGTCAACAAAAAGTCAGCAAATTATTGGCGTCGCAGAACAGAGTCTGGCGCCGGCCATAAGCCGTTAGCGCCAGCCGATGGTATTGGCGCCTGGCGCCAGTCCTCAATAGCTGGCGCCAAACTGCAATTACTGGCGCCAATTCAGCAATAAAATCTGGGCAAATTTCGGTGTTTTTCGGAAAATATTCGACTTCCGTACTCGAAGAATTTCTGGAAAATTAATTTTCTTTCGATTTTCATTGCTTTAATAAAATAAATTTAAAGTAATTGAAAGCTGAAATTTCATTGATAAAATAAAATTACATTGTTAATGGAATTTAAATAAGGCTGAAATAAATTAACTTTAAATAAAAATTAACAATCTAATAAATCTAAAGCTAAGCAATGTTTTAATCTTTCTTTTCCTTTTTAGCTCTTTTCCAATTTTTTTCTGTTTCCTCTTCTTCATCCATTACTTTAGCTAGTAGGCATCCTTTAGAGGACCTACATTCAATTTTGGAATAGATTGTTTTCCACTAATTATTTTCTGTTTCCTCCTCTTCATCCATTACTTTAGCTAGTAGGCATCCTTTAGAGGACCTACATTCAATTTTGGAATAGATTGTTTCCCCTTCAACTAACACCCCATGCTTCTTTTCCACCCAAGCCTTTTTGTCTGTGGTGTTAGATTTCCTTTTCCCTTTGTCTTTAGTAGTTTTCTTCTTCTTAGGCATTGTAGGTGTTTTGAATTCAATTCTTGCACCTAAGCGTTCTTTAGCCGGTGTCACCCTGTCACCTAGACGATTCTTCACATCGGTTCTACCCTGATCAATTGAAGACTTCTTCAGCAACCACTTCTTTACTTCATTGGGTAAAGAAGGGGGAACCTTTTGGGTAATCACTTCCCATAAAGGTCTAGCGCTCCAGTAAGTGTCAAATCTATCTACTTCTTGAGATACAGGATACTCATAGGGAGGACGAAGATCCCCGGAAGGAATATTTTGAAGCAAGCCGTATTGTCTTTTTACCCTGCAGGGATAATAATATGTTACACGAGACAAGCTTGGGAGACGGCAGAAAGGTTGCTTGTTAACACCAACCATCCTTTCTATTTTCCACCATGGGATGACCCACTTGATAGAAAAATCACGTGATTCAAAGACTTTTCTCCACCCATGGCGCCCAATTTTAGGGATGCGCTTCTTCCTTCTCACGAAACAAGTGGGAGTATATTTTTCAATGTCGTCTGGAGGGCTAATTAATCCTAGCCTCTCCATTAGCCACATCTGTAAAAAAAATTGCAATGCAAATAAATCATTATTACAATACAAAAATATATTTTTTGATTTCTGTAATTAAAAATATTATTTTTCTACCTGTAATAAAATTGGAGAGCCGCGAAGAGGCGCTTTTGGGTCCCTTTTCAATTCATCTAGACTAATCATAGTCTCTCCAACTATCAATGGCATTGGATTTCTCCCTGATTCAATTTGTTCTAGTACAGTGGTTATAATTGATTGACCCTGGTTATTTTTACCACTACTAAGACAATATTGATTAAGCATGCAAAATAAGAACGCCCTTCTTCTATATATATGAGAGGATTCAGAAAGAAGTTTATCAAAATAATGGCGTGCAAATTCTTTCAAATTAACTACATTTCCATCTACTATTTTTGACAAATCCATATCCTTTAAATTAAAAAAGCGTTCGAAATCCCTATAGTAATATGCATCTACTCTAGGGACTACTACCTGGTCTATTGCAAGGAAGCCTAAGATAGCACCAAATTCCTCTGGCAAAGGGCTAATTTCATCATACCCTATTCTAAAACAATGCGTATCGATATTCCAAAATTCTAGAGCGGTATGTATGAAGTCTATGTCTAATTCTACCCCTTTGATGCCATAAACCCCCCCCCCCCCTAAGTGAAATAAATCTAATTCTTTTCTTTCTCTAGCATTAAGAGATCGACACCATTCATGAGAGTATTGGGTGAAGGTTTTAGTGGCTAAAGACATGATTATTATTTTTTCTAATGAAAAGAATATTTTTTTTCGCTGGAATTATGAGAAGAATCGGCTGAGCAGGGGGCTATTTATGTACAAATTGCGAAGAATTTTAATCAGAATGAAATACGGAGTCAGCGTCAATTGGCGTCAAAGTCCAGTAGGTTCATATCAAAACTGACAACGATATGCGAACCAATCTTCAAAAAGCTCAAAAAGAATGTACCAGTGATATGGGATGATGAGTGTCAAAAAGCCTTTGACAGGATCAAAGCCTACCTCACAAACCCTCCCGTATTAGCGCCAGCACTTCCCGGAATACCTCTTAGGTTATACTTGACGGTTACCAAAGAGACAATGGGAGCCATGCTAGCACAAAAAGTAGAAAACAAAGAGAATGCAATCTATTACCTAAGTAAGAAGATGCTCGAATACGAAACATGCTATACACCACTCGAGAAATTGTGCCTCGCTTTGGTGTAGGCCACAACGAAGTTGAGACATTACATGTTGGTACATACCGTTTTCGTAGTATCCCGATTGGATCCACTCAAATATTTGTTCGAGAAATCGACACTCAATGGGCGTATTTCAAGATGGATAGTCAACCTAGCCCAGTTTGATGTGCGGTTTATGCCACAAAAAGCTATTAAAGGATCTGTGGTGTCAGACTTTCTGGCAGACTTTCCAATAGAAGACTCGACACCAATACAGGACAATGAATTTCCAGACGAAGATTTGATGGTCACCGAAGATGATACTTGGACCTTGTATTTCGACGGAGCCTCAAACCAAAAGGGATGTGGCGTCGGAGTGTTACTAGTATCACCTAAAGAAGAACACGTCCCAATCTCAATAAAGCTTGATTTCGACGTTACCAACAAAGCTGCTGAATATGAAGCATGTGTGGTAAACCTTGAAACAGCACTGGCATTGGGAGTAAAGAAGTTAAGGATATTCGGAGACTCATCTCTGATTATCAATCAAATATCTAAAAGGTGGAAAGTAAGGAGCGAAAGCCTAGCCCCTTACCAAACCTATCTGGAAACTCTTACCGATCAGTTAGAGAAGGTAGAATATACATATCTACCTAAAGAAGAAAACCAATTTGCTGATGCCTTGGCAAGATTAGCCTCAATGGATAGGATTCCCACGGAAATTGAGCAAATGCCTCTAACTATCGAAAAAAGGCATAAACCAGCGTATATACAGGCTATAGAAGATGACGACTCAGTCCAAGACGAAGAAGAAGAACAAGAAGAAGAACCATGGTACACAGACATACTCAATTATGTCACCAATGGAGAATACCCTCCTCATGCTGACAAAAGAGCAAAACGAGCATTGAGACTTTTGGCTTCTCAATATGTACTCATAGACAACGAGCTACATAAAAAGGTACCTAAAGGTCGAGCTCTCCTATGCGTAGGAAAGGTGGATGCACAAAGAATAATGAGAATGGTTCACGAAGGAATTTGTGGAACCCATGTAAATGGCAAAATGTTAGTCCAGAAAAAAATGCGAGAAGGGTATTATTGGACTACCATGAATAAGGACTGCCATCAATACGTGAAAAGATGCCCTAAGTGTCAAATTTACGCCAATTTACAACATGTTCCTCCATCTTTGCTCTACACCTACACATCACCATGGCCATTCTCTACATGGGAAATTGACATAATTGGCAAAATCACTCCTCCAGGGACAGGAGGCCACGAATTTATTCTAGTAGCAATTGATTACTTCACAAAGTGGGTTGAAGCACAATCATACGCTAAACTCACTGCAAAACATGTAGCACTCTTTATCGAGAGAAATATCATTTGTCGATATGGAGTCCCACACGAAATGATAAGTGACAATGGAACTCACTTTCAAGCCGAATGTGAAGAATTGCTACACAGATATGGTATCCAACATCATCATTGGTCCCCTTATAGACCTCAAGCAAATGGAGCAGTTGAGGCAGCTAATAAGAATTTAAAGACTATCATCGAGAAAATGACAGAAAATTATAAGGATTGGCCTGACAAGCTCCACTTTGCACTGTGGGGCTATCGCACGTCAATCCGTACGTCAACAGGAAATACACCATTTTCTTTGGTATATGGAATGGATGCCGTACAACCTGTCGAACTAGAAATACCATCTCTAAGCATTGCGCTAGAGAGTAAGCTTGATGAAGTCGAATGGACTAGGGCACGATATGAAGAATTGATCCTACTCGACGAAAAACGACTAGAAGCTCTACATCACACCCAGTGCTATCAAACTCGTATGGCTAGACATTTTAATAAGAAGGTCAAGACAAGAAATATCAAAGTAGGAGATTTGGTATTAAAAGCACTAAGGAAAAATGTTTTAGATCCAAGGGGAAAGTTTAGACCTAATTGGTCCGGCCCCTATATTGTCAAAACAATCCTGTCAGGTGGTGCAGCAAAATTAACTGATATGGATGGCAATGAATTCTCAAACATGACCAATCTTGACCAACTTAAAAAATACTACCCATAATTACTTGAGTAGGACACTCAAGAGAGCTACGTTCGGCCTGATTCCTTAGGAAAGGATACGTAGGCAACCCTTTACGGGTGCGGCCACTTTATTATTCGACATCTCCGCGTTCCAGAATCAACTAAAAGTCAACAAAAAGTCAGCAAATTATTGGCGTCGCAGAACAGAGTCTGGCGCCGGCCATAAGCCGTTAGCGCCAGCCGATGGTATTGGCGCCTGGCGCCAGTCCTCAATAGCTGGCGCCAAACTGCAATTACTGGCGCCAATTCAGCAATAAAATCTGGGCAAATTTCGGTGTTTTTCGGAAAATATTCGACTTCCGTACTCGAAGAATTTCTGGAAAATTAATTTTCTTTCGATTTTCATTGCTTTAATAAAATAAATTTAAAGTAATTGAAAGCTGAAATTTCATTGATAAAATAAAATTACATTGTTAATGGAATTTAAATAAGGCTGAAATAAATTAACTTTAAATAAAAATTAACAATCTAATAAATCTAAAGCTAAGCAATGTTTTAATCTTTCTTTTCCTTTTTAGCTCTTTTCCAATTTTTTTCTGTTTCCTCTTCTTCATCCATTACTTTAGCTAGTAGGCATCCTTTAGAGGACCTACATTCAATTTTGGAATAGATTGTTTTCCACTAATTATTTTCTGTTTCCTCCTCTTCATCCATTACTTTAGCTAGTAGGCATCCTTTAGAGGACCTACATTCAATTTTGGAATAGATTGTTTCCCCTTCAACTAACACCCCATGCTTCTTTTCCACCCAAGCCTTTTTGTCTGTGGTGTTAGATTTCCTTTTCCCTTTGTCTTTAGTAGTTTTCTTCTTCTTAGGCATTGTAGGTGTTTTGAATTCAATTCTTGCACCTAAGCGTTCTTTAGCCGGTGTCACCCTGTCACCTAGACGATTCTTCACATCGGTTCTACCCTGATCAATTGAAGACTTCTTCAGCAACCACTTCTTTACTTCATTGGGTAAAGAAGGGGGAACCTTTTGGGTAATCACTTCCCATAAAGGTCTAGCGCTCCAGTAAGTGTCAAATCTATCTACTTCTTGAGATACAGGATACTCATAGGGAGGACGAAGATCCCCGGAAGGAATATTTTGAAGCAAGCCGTATTGTCTTTTTACCCTGCAGGGATAATAATATGTTACACGAGACAAGCTTGGGAGACGGCAGAAAGGTTGCTTGTTAACACCAACCATCCTTTCTATTTTCCACCATGGGATGACCCACTTGATAGAAAAATCACGTGATTCAAAGACTTTTCTCCACCCATGGCGCCCAATTTTAGGGATGCGCTTCTTCCTTCTCACGAAACAAGTGGGAGTATATTTTTCAATGTCGTCTGGAGGGCTAATTAATCCTAGCCTCTCCATTAGCCACATCTGTAAAAAAAATTGCAATGCAAATAAATCATTATTACAATACAAAAATATATTTTTTGATTTCTGTAATTAAAAATATTATTTTTCTACCTGTAATAAAATTGGAGAGCCGCGAAGAGGCGCTTTTGGGTCCCTTTTCAATTCATCTAGACTAATCATAGTCTCTCCAACTATCAATGGCATTGGATTTCTCCCTGATTCAATTTGTTCTAGTACAGTGGTTATAATTGATTGACCCTGGTTATTTTTACCACTACTAAGACAATATTGATTAAGCATGCAAAATAAGAACGCCCTTCTTCTATATATATGAGAGGATTCAGAAAGAAGTTTATCAAAATAATGGCGTGCAAATTCTTTCAAATTAACTACATTTCCATCTACTATTTTTGACAAATCCATATCCTTTAAATTAAAAAAGCGTTCGAAATCCCTATAGTAATATGCATCTACTCTAGGGACTACTACCTGGTCTATTGCAAGGAAGCCTAAGATAGCACCAAATTCCTCTGGCAAAGGGCTAATTTCATCATACCCTATTCTAAAACAATGCGTATCGATATTCCAAAATTCTAGAGCGGTATGTATGAAGTCTATGTCTAATTCTACCCCTTTGATGCCATAAACCCCCCCCCCCCCCTAAGTGAAATAAATCTAATTCTTTTCTTTCTCTAGCATTAAGAGATCGACACCATTCATGAGAGTATTGGGTGAAGGTTTTAGTGGCTAAAGACATGATTATTATTTTTTCTAATGAAAAGAATATTTTTTTTCGCTGGAATTATGAGAAGAATCGGCTGAGCAGGGGGCTATTTATGTACAAATTGCGAAGAATTTTAATCAGAATGAAATACGGAGTCAGCGTCAATTGGCGTCAAAGTCCAGTAGGTTCATATCAAAACTGACAACGATATGCGAACCAATCTTCAAAAAGCTCAAAAAGAATGTACCAGTGATATGGGATGATGAGTGTCAAAAAGCCTTTGACAGGATCAAAGCCTACCTCACAAACCCTCCCGTATTAGCGCCAGCACTTCCCGGAATACCTCTTAGGTTATACTTGACGGTTACCAAAGAGACAATGGGAGCCATGCTAGCACAAAAAGTAGAAAACAAAGAGAATGCAATCTATTACCTAAGTAAGAAGATGCTCGAATACGAAACATGCTATACACCACTCGAGAAATTGTGCCTCGCTTTGGTGTAGGCCACAACGAAGTTGAGACATTACATGTTGGTACATACCGTTTTCGTAGTATCCCGATTGGATCCACTCAAATATTTGTTCGAGAAATCGACACTCAATGGGCGTATTTCAAGATGGATAGTCAACCTAGCCCAGTTTGATGTGCGGTTTATGCCACAAAAAGCTATTAAAGGATCTGTGGTGTCAGACTTTCTGGCAGACTTTCCAATAGAAGACTCGACACCAATACAGGACAATGAATTTCCAGACGAAGATTTGATGGTCACCGAAGATGATACTTGGACCTTGTATTTCGACGGAGCCTCAAACCAAAAGGGATGTGGCGTCGGAGTGTTACTAGTATCACCTAAAGAAGAACACGTCCCAATCTCAATAAAGCTTGATTTCGACGTTACCAACAAAGCTGCTGAATATGAAGCATGTGTGGTAAACCTTGAAACAGCACTGGCATTGGGAGTAAAGAAGTTAAGGATATTCGGAGACTCATCTCTGATTATCAATCAAATATCTAAAAGGTGGAAAGTAAGGAGCGAAAGCCTAGCCCCTTACCAAACCTATCTGGAAACTCTTACCGATCAGTTAGAGAAGGTAGAATATACATATCTACCTAAAGAAGAAAACCAATTTGCTGATGCCTTGGCAAGATTAGCCTCAATGGATAGGATTCCCACGGAAATTGAGCAAATGCCTCTAACTATCGAAAAAAGGCATAAACCAGCGTATATACAGGCTATAGAAGATGACGACTCAGTCCAAGACGAAGAAGAAGAACAAGAAGAAGAACCATGGTACACAGACATACTCAATTATGTCACCAATGGAGAATACCCTCCTCATGCTGACAAAAGAGCAAAACGAGCATTGAGACTTTTGGCTTCTCAATATGTACTCATAGACAACGAGCTACATAAAAAGGTACCTAAAGGTCGAGCTCTCCTATGCGTAGGAAAGGTGGATGCACAAAGAATAATGAGAATGGTTCACGAAGGAATTTGTGGAACCCATGTAAATGGCAAAATGTTAGTCCAGAAAAAAATGCGAGAAGGGTATTATTGGACTACCATGAATAAGGACTGCCATCAATACGTGAAAAGATGCCCTAAGTGTCAAATTTACGCCAATTTACAACATGTTCCTCCATCTTTGCTCTACACCTACACATCACCATGGCCATTCTCTACATGGGAAATTGACATAATTGGCAAAATCACTCCTCCAGGGACAGGAGGCCACGAATTTATTCTAGTAGCAATTGATTACTTCACAAAGTGGGTTGAAGCACAATCATACGCTAAACTCACTGCAAAACATGTAGCACTCTTTATCGAGAGAAATATCATTTGTCGATATGGAGTCCCACACGAAATGATAAGTGACAATGGAACTCACTTTCAAGCCGAATGTGAAGAATTGCTACACAGATATGGTATCCAACATCATCATTGGTCCCCTTATAGACCTCAAGCAAATGGAGCAGTTGAGGCAGCTAATAAGAATTTAAAGACTATCATCGAGAAAATGACAGAAAATTATAAGGATTGGCCTGACAAGCTCCACTTTGCACTGTGGGGCTATCGCACGTCAATCCGTACGTCAACAGGAAATACACCATTTTCTTTGGTATATGGAATGGATGCCGTACAACCTGTCGAACTAGAAATACCATCTCTAAGCATTGCGCTAGAGAGTAAGCTTGATGAAGTCGAATGGACTAGGGCACGATATGAAGAATTGATCCTACTCGACGAAAAACGACTAGAAGCTCTACATCACACCCAGTGCTATCATACTCGTATGGCTAGACATTTTAATAAGAAGGTCAAGACAAGAAATATCAAAGTAGGAGATTTGGTATTAAAAGCACTAAGGAAAAATGTTTTAGATCCAAGGGGAAAGTTTAGACCTAATTGGTCCGGCCCCTATATTGTCAAAACAATCCTGTCAGGTGGTGCAGCAAAATTAACTGATATGGATGGCAATGAATTCTCAAACATGACCAATCTTGACCAACTTAAAAAATACTACCCATAATTACTTGAGTAGGACACTCAAGAGAGCTACGTTCGGCCTGATTCCTTAGGAAAGGATACGTAGGCAACCCTTTACGGGTG
Organism: Chenopodium album; assembly: GCF_948465745.1. Classification (NCBI taxonomy): domain Eukaryota; kingdom Viridiplantae; phylum Streptophyta; class Magnoliopsida; order Caryophyllales; family Amaranthaceae; genus Chenopodium; species Chenopodium album. The sequence goes on from NC_137835.1 coordinate 67,434,301, forward strand.
CGGCCACTTTATTATTCGACATCTCCGCGTTCCAGAATCAACTAAAAGTCAACAAAAAGTCAGCAAATTATTGGCGTCGCAGAACAGAGTCTGGCGCCGGCCATAAGCCATTAGCGCCAGCCGATGGTATTGGCGCCTTGCGCCAGACCTCAATTGCTGGCGCCAAACTGCAATTACTGGCGCCAATTCAGCAATAAAATCCGGGCGAATTTCGGTGTTTTTCGGAAAAATCTTCGACTTCCGTACTCGAAGATTTTCTGGAAAATTAATTTTCTTTCGATTTTCATTGCTTTAATAAAATAAATTTAAAGTAATTGAAAGCTGAAATTTCATTGATAAAATAAAATTACATTGTTAATGGAATTTAAATAAGGCTGAAATAAATTAACTTTAAATAAAAATTAACAATCTAATAAATCTAAAGCTAAGCAATGTTTTAATCTTTCTTCTCCTTTTTAGCTCTTTTCCAATTTTTTTCTGTTTCCTCCTCTTCATCCATTACTTTAGCTAGTAGGCATCCTTTAGAGGACCTACATTCAATTTTGGAATAGATTGTTTTCCACTAATTATTTTCTGTTTCCTCCTCTTCATCCATTACTTTAGCTAGTAGGCATCCTTTAGAGGACCTACATTCAATTTTGGAATAGATTGTTTCCCCTTCAACTAACACCCCATGCTTCTTTTCCACCCAAGCCTTTTTGTCTGTGGTGTTAGATTTCCTTTTCCCTCAGTCTTTAGTAGTTTTCTTCTTCTTAGGCATTGTAGGTGTTTTGAATTCAATTCTTGCACCTAAGCGTTCTTTAGCCGGTGTCACCCTGTCACCTAGACGATTCTTCACATCGGTTCTACCCTGATCAATTGAAGACTTCTTCAGCAACCACTTCTTTACTTCATTGGGTAAAGAAGGGGGAACCTTTTGGGTAATCACTTCCCATAAAGGTCTAGCGCTCCAGTAAGTGTCAAATCTATCTACTTCTTGAGATACAGGATACTCATAGGGAGGACGAAGATCCCCGGAAGGAATATTTTGAAGCAAGCCGTATTGTCTTTTTACCCTGCAGGGATAATAATATGTTACACGAGACAAGCTTGGGAGACGGCAGAAAGGTTGCTTGTTAACACCAACCATCCTTTCTATTTTCCACCATGGGATGACCCACTTGATAGAAAAATCACGTGATTCAAAGACTTTTCTCCACCCATGGCGCCCAATTTTAGGGATGCGCTTCTTCCTTCTCACGAAACAAGTGGGAGTATATTTTTCAATGTCGTCTGGAGGGCTAATTAATCCTAGCCTCTCCATTAGCCACATCTGTAAAAAAAATTGCAATGCAAATAAATCATTATTACAATACAAAAATATATTTTTTGATTTCTGTAATTAAAAATATTATTTTTCTACCTGTAATAAAATTGGAGAGCCGCGAAGAGGCGCTTTTGGGTCCCTTTTCAATTCATCTAGACTAATCATAGTCTCTCCAACTATCAATGGCATTGGATTTCTCCCTGATTCAATTTGTTCTAGTACAGTGGTTATAATTGATTGACCCTGGTTATTTTTACCACTACTAAGACAATATTGATTAAGCATGCAAAATAAGAACGCCCTTCTTCTATATATATGAGAGGATTCAGAAAGAAGTTTATCAAAATAATGGCGTGCAAATTCTTTCAAATTAACTACATTTCCATCTACTATTTTTGACAAATCCATATCCTTTAAATTAAAAAAGCGTTCGAAATCCCTATAGTAATATGCATCTACTCTAGGGACTACTACCTGGTCTATTGCAAGGAAGCCTAAGATAGCACCAAATTCCTCTGGCAAAGGGCTAATTTCATCATACCCTATTCTAAAACAATGCGTATCGATATTCCAAAATTCTAGAGCGGTATGTATGAAGTCTATGTCTAATTCTACCCCTTTGATGCCATAAACCCCCCCCCCTAAGTGAAATAAATCTAATTCTTTTCTTTCTCTAGCATTAAGAGATCGACACCATTCATGAGAGTATTGGGTGAAGGTTTTAGTGGCTAAAGACATGATTATTATTTTTTCTAATGAAAAGAATATTTTTTTTCGCTGGAATTATGAGAAGAATCGGCTGAGCAGGGGGCTATTTATGTACAAATTGCGAAGAATTTTAATCAGAATGAAATACGGAGTCAGCGTCAATTGGCGTCAAAGTCCAGTAGGTTCATATCAAAACTGACAACGATATGCGAACCAATCTTCAAAAAGCTCAAAAAGAATGTACCAGTGATATGGGATGATGAGTGTCAAAAAGCCTTTGACAGGATCAAAGCCTACCTCACAAACCCTCCCGTATTAGCGCCAGCACTTCCCGGAATACCTCTTAGGTTATACTTGACGGTTACCAAAGAGACAATGGGAGCCATGCTAGCACAAAAAGTAGAAAACAAAGAGAATGCAATCTATTACCTAAGTAAGAAGATGCTCGAATACGAAACATGCTATACACCACTCGAGAAATTGTGCCTCGCTTTGGTGTAGGCCACAACGAAGTTGAGACATTACATGTTGGTACATACCGTTTTCGTAGTATCCCGATTGGATCCACTCAAATATTTGTTCGAGAAATCGACACTCAATGGGCGTATTTCAAGATGGATAGTCAACCTAGCCCAGTTTGATGTGCGGTTTATGCCACAAAAAGCTATTAAAGGATCTGTGGTGTCAGACTTTCTGGCAGACTTTCCAATAGAAGACTCGACACCAATACAGGACAATGAATTTCCAGACGAAGATTTGATGGTCACCGAAGATGATACTTGGACCTTGTATTTCGACGGAGCCTCAAACCAAAAGGGATGTGGCGTCGGAGTGTTACTAGTATCACCTAAAGAAGAACACGTCCCAATCTCAATAAAGCTTGATTTCGACGTTACCAACAAAGCTGCTGAATATGAAGCATGTGTGGTAAACCTTGAAACAGCACTGGCATTGGGAGTAAAGAAGTTAAGGATATTCGGAGACTCATCTCTGATTATCAATCAAATATCTAAAAGGTGGAAAGTAAGGAGCGAAAGCCTAGCCCCTTACCAAACCTATCTGGAAACTCTTACCGATCAGTTAGAGAAGGTAGAATATACATATCTACCTAAAGAAGAAAACCAATTTGCTGATGCCTTGGCAAGATTAGCCTCAATGGATAGGATTCCCACGGAAATTGAGCAAATGCCTCTAACTATCGAAAAAAGGCATAAACCAGCGTATATACAGGCTATAGAAGATGACGACTCAGTCCAAGACGAAGAAGAAGAACAAGAAGAAGAACCATGGTACACAGACATACTCAATTATGTCACCAATGGAGAATACCCTCCTCATGCTGACAAAAGAGCAAAACGAGCATTGAGACTTTTGGCTTCTCAATATGTACTCATAGACAACGAGCTACATAAAAAGGTACCTAAAGGTCGAGCTCTCCTATGCGTAGGAAAGGTGGATGCACAAAGAATAATGAGAATGGTTCACGAAGGAATTTGTGGAACCCATGTAAATGGCAAAATGTTAGTCCAGAAAAAAATGCGAGAAGGGTATTATTGGACTACCATGAATAAGGACTGCCATCAATACGTGAAAAGATGCCCTAAGTGTCAAATTTACGCCAATTTACAACATGTTCCTCCATCTTTGCTCTACACCTACACATCACCATGGCCATTCTCTACATGGGAAATTGACATAATTGGCAAAATCACTCCTCCAGGGACAGGAGGCCACGAATTTATTCTAGTAGCAATTGATTACTTCACAAAGTGGGTTGAAGCACAATCATACGCTAAACTCACTGCAAAACATGTAGCACTCTTTATCGAGAGAAATATCATTTGTCGATATGGAGTCCCACACGAAATGATAAGTGACAATGGAACTCACTTTCAAGCCGAATGTGAAGAATTGCTACACAGATATGGTATCCAACATCATCATTGGTCCCCTTATAGACCTCAAGCAAATGGAGCAGTTGAGGCAGCTAATAAGAATTTAAAGACTATCATCGAGAAAATGACAGAAAATTATAAGGATTGGCCTGACAAGCTCCACTTTGCACTGTGGGGCTATCGCACGTCAATCCGTACGTCAACAGGAAATACACCATTTTCTTTGGTATATGGAATGGATGCCGTACAACCTGTCGAACTAGAAATACCATCTCTAAGCATTGCGCTAGAGAGTAAGCTTGATGAAGTCGAATGGACTAGGGCACGATATGAAGAATTGATCCTACTCGACGAAAAACGACTAGAAGCTCTACATCACACCCAGTGCTATCAAACTCGTATGGCTAGACATTTTAATAAGAAGGTCAAGACAAGAAATATCAAAGTAGGAGATTTGGTATTAAAAGCACTAAGGAAAAATGTTTTAGATCCAAGGGGAAAGTTTAGACCTAATTGGTCCGGCCCCTATATTGTCAAAACAATCCTGTCAGGTGGTGCAGCAAAATTAACTGATATGGATGGCAATGAATTCTCAAACATGACCAATCTTGACCAACTTAAAAAATACTACCCATAATTACTTGAGTAGGACACTCAAGAGAGCTACGTTCGGCCTGATTCCTTAGGAAAGGATACGTAGGCAACCCTTTACGGGTGCGGCCACTTTATTATTCGACATCTCCGCGTTCCAGAATCAACTAAAAGTCAACAAAAAGTCAGCAAATTATTGGCGTCGCAGAACAGAGTCTGGCGCCGGCCATAAGCCGTTAGCGCCAGCCGATGGTATTGGCGCCTTGCGCCAGACCTCAATTGCTGGCGCCAAACTGCAATTACTGGCGCCAATTCAGCAATAAAATCTGGGCGAATTTCGGTGTTTTTCGGAAAAATCTTCGACTTCCGTACTCGAAGATTTTCTGGAAAATTAATTTTCTTTCGATTTTCATTGCTTTAATAAAATAAATTTAAAGTAATTGAAAGCTGAAATTTCATTGATAAAATAAAATTACATTGTTAATGGAATTTAAATAAGGCTGAAATAAATTAACTTTAAATAAAAATTAACAATCTAATAAATCTAAAGCTAAGCAATGTTTTAATCTTTCTTCTCCTTTTTAGCTCTTTTCCAATTTTTTTCTGTTTCCTCCTCTTCATCCATTACTTTAGCTAGTAGGCATCCTTTAGAGGACCTACATTCAATTTTGGAATAGATTGTTTTCCACTAATTATTTTCTGTTTCCTCCTCTTCATCCATTACTTTAGCTAGTAGGCATCCTTTAGAGGACCTACATTCAATTTTGGAATAGATTGTTTCCCCTTCAACTAACACCCCATGCTTCTTTTCCACCCAAGCCTTTTTGTCTGTGGTGTTAGATTTCCTTTTCCCTCAGTCTTTAGTAGTTTTCTTCTTCTTAGGCATTGTAGGTGTTTTGAATTCAATTCTTGCACCTAAGCGTTCTTTAGCCGGTGTCACCCTGTCACCTAGACGATTCTTCACATCGGTTCTACCCTGATCAATTGAAGACTTCTTCAGCAACCACTTCTTTACTTCATTGGGTAAAGAAGGGGGAACCTTTTGGGTAATCACTTCCCATAAAGGTCTAGCGCTCCAGTAAGTGTCAAATCTATCTACTTCTTGAGATACAGGATACTCATAGGGAGGACGAAGATCCCCGGAAGGAATATTTTGAAGCAAGCCGTATTGTCTTTTTACCCTGCAGGGATAATAATATGTTACACGAGACAAGCTTGGGAGACGGCAGAAAGGTTGCTTGTTAACACCAACCATCCTTTCTATTTTCCACCATGGGATGACCCACTTGATAGAAAAATCACGTGATTCAAAGACTTTTCTCCACCCATGGCGCCCAATTTTAGGGATGCGCTTCTTCCTTCTCACGAAACAAGTGGGAGTATATTTTTCAATGTCGTCTGGAGGGCTAATTAATCCTAGCCTCTCCATTAGCCACATCTGTAAAAAAAATTGCAATGCAAATAAATCATTATTACAATACAAAAATATATTTTTTGATTTCTGTAATTAAAAATATTATTTTTCTACCTGTAATAAAATTGGAGAGCCGCGAAGAGGCGCTTTTGGGTCCCTTTTCAATTCATCTAGACTAATCATAGTCTCTCCAACTATCAGTGGCATTGGATTTCTCCCTGATTCAATTTGTTCTAGTACAGTGGTTATAATTGATTGACCCTGGTTATTTTTACCACTACTAAGACAATATTGATTAAGCATGCAAAATAAGAACGCCCTTCTTCTATATATATGAGAGGATTCAGAAAGAAGTTTATCAAAATAATGGCGTGCAAATTCTTTCAAATTAACTACATTTCCATCTACTATTTTTGACAAATCCATATCCTTTAAATTAAAAAAGCGTTCGAAATCCCTATAGTAATATGCATCTACTCTAGGGACTACTACCTGGTCTATTGCAAGGAAGCCTAAGATAGCACCAAATTCCTCTGGCAAAGGGCTAATTTCATCATACCCTATTCTAAAACAATGCGTATCGATATTCCAAAATTCTAGAGCGGTATGTATGAAGTCTATGTCTAATTCTACCCCTTTGATGCCATAAACCCCCCCCCCCCCCTAAGTGAAATAAATCTAATTCTTTTCTTTCTCTAGCATTAAGAGATCGACACCATTCATGAGAGTATTGGGTGAAGGTTTTAGTGGCTAAAGACATGATTATTATTTTTTCTAATGAAAAGAATATTTTTTTTCGCTGGAATTATGAGAAGAATCGGCTGAGCAGGGGGCTATTTATGTACAAATTGCGAAGAATTTTAATCAGAATGAAATACGGAGTCAGCGTCAATTGGCGTCAAAGTCCAGTAGGTTCATATCAAAACTGACAACGATATGCGAACCAATCTTCAAAAAGCTCAAAAAGAATGTACCAGTGATATGGGATGATGAGTGTCAAAAAGCCTTTGACAGGATCAAAGCCTACCTCACAAACCCTCCCGTATTAGCGCCAGCACTTCCCGGAATACCTCTTAGGTTATACTTGACGGTTACCAAAGAGACAATGGGAGCCATGCTAGCACAAAAAGTAGAAAACAAAGAGAATGCAATCTATTACCTAAGTAAGAAGATGCTCGAATACGAAACATGCTATACACCACTCGAGAAATTGTGCCTCGCTTTGGTGTAGGCCACAACGAAGTTGAGACATTACATGTTGGTACATACCGTTTTCGTAGTATCCCGATTGGATCCACTCAAATATTTGTTCGAGAAATCGACACTCAATGGGCGTATTTCAAGATGGATAGTCAACCTAGCCCAGTTTGATGTGCGGTTTATGCCACAAAAAGCTATTAAAGGATCTGTGGTGTCAGACTTTCTGGCAGACTTTCCAATAGAAGACTCGACACCAATACAGGACAATGAATTTCCAGACGAAGATTTGATGGTCACCGAAGATGATACTTGGACCTTGTATTTCGACGGAGCCTCAAACCAAAAGGGATGTGGCGTCGGAGTGTTACTAGTATCACCTAAAGAAGAACACGTCCCAATCTCAATAAAGCTTGATTTCGACGTTACCAACAAAGCTGCTGAATATGAAGCATGTGTGGTAAACCTTGAAACAGCACTGGCATTGGGAGTAAAGAAGTTAAGGATATTCGGAGACTCATCTCTGATTATCAATCAAATATCTAAAAGGTGGAAAGTAAGGAGCGAAAGCCTAGCCCCTTACCAAACCTATCTGGAAACTCTTACCGATCAGTTAGAGAAGGTAGAATATACATATCTACCTAAAGAAGAAAACCAATTTGCTGATGCCTTGGCAAGATTAGCCTCAATGGATAGGATTCCCACGGAAATTGAGCAAATGCCTCTAACTATCGAAAAAAGGCATAAACCAGCGTATATACAGGCTATAGAAGATGACGAATCAGTCCAAGACGAAGAAGAAGAACAAGAAGAAGAACCATGGTACACAGACATACTCAATTATGTCACCAATGGAGAATACCCTCCTCATGCTGACAAAAGAGCAAAACGAGCATTGAGACTTTTGGCTTCTCAATATGTACTCATAGACAACGAGCTACATAAAAAGGTACCTAAAGGTCGAGCTCTCCTATGCGTAGGAAAGGTGGATGCACAAAGAATAATGAGAATGGTTCACGAAGGAATTTGTGGAACCCATGTAAATGGCAAAATGTTAGTCCAGAAAAAAATGCGAGAAGGGTATTATTGGACTACCATGAATAAGGACTGCCATCAATACGTGAAAAGATGCCCTAAGTGTCAAATTTACGCCAATTTACAACATGTTCCTCCATCTTTGCTCTACACCTACACATCACCATGGCCATTCTCTACATGGGAAATTGACATAATTGGCAAAATCACTCCTCCAGGGACAGGAGGCCACGAATTTATTCTAGTAGCAATTGATTACTTCACAAAGTGGGTTGAAGCACAATCATACGCTAAACTCACTGCAAAACATGTAGCACTCTTTATCGAGAGAAATATCATTTGTCGATATGGAGTCCCACACGAAATGATAAGTGACAATGGAACTCACTTTCAAGCCGAATGTGAAGAATTGCTACACAGATATGGTATCCAACATCATCATTGGTCCCCTTATAGACCTCAAGCAAATGGAGCAGTTGAGGCAGCTAATAAGAATTTAAAGACTATCATCGAGAAAATGACAGAAAATTATAAGGATTGGCCTGACAAGCTCCACTTTGCACTGTGGGGCTATCGCACGTCAATCCGTACGTCAACAGGAAATACACCATTTTCTTTGGTATATGGAATGGATGCCGTACAACCTGTCGAACTAGAAATACCATCTCTAAGCATTGCGCTAGAGAGTAAGCTTGATGAAGTCGAATGGACTAGGGCACGATATGAAGAATTGATCCTACTCGACGAAAAACGACTAGAAGCTCTACATCACACCCAGTGCTATCAAACTCGTATGGCTAGACATTTTAATAAGAAGGTCAAGACAAGAAATATCAAAGTAGGAGATTTGGTATTAAAAGCACTAAGGAAAAATGTTTTAGATCCAAGGGGAAAGTTTAGACCTAATTGGTCCGGCCCCTATATTGTCAAAACAATCCTGTCAGGTGGTGCAGCAAAATTAACTGATATGGATGGCAATGAATTCTCAAACATGACCAATCTTGACCAACTTAAAAAATACTACCCATAATTACTTGAGTAGGACACTCAAGAGAGCTACGTTCGGCCTGATTCCTTAGGAAAGGATACGTAGGCAACCCTTTACGGGTGCGGCCACTTTATTATTCGACATCTCCGCGTTCCAGAATCAACTAAAAGTCAACAAAAAGTCAGCAAATTATTGGCGTCGCAGAACAGAGTCTGGCGCCGGCCATAAGCCGTTAGCGCCAGCCGATGGTATTGGCGCCTTGCGCCAGACCTCAATTGCTGGCGCCAAACTGCAATTACTGGCGCCAATTCAGCAATAAAATCTGGGCAAATTTCGGTGTTTTTCGGAAAAATCTTCGACTTCCGTACTCGAAGATTTTCTGGAAAATTAATTTTCTTTCGATTTTCATTGCTTTAATAAAATAAATTTAAAGTAATTGAAAGCTGAAATTTCATTGATAAAATAAAATTACATTGTTAATGGAATTTAAATAAGGCTGAAATAAATTAACTTTAAATAAAAATTAACAATCTAATAAATCTAAAGCTAAGCAATGTTTTAATCTTTCTTCTCCTTTTTAGCTCTTTTCCAATTTTTTTCTGTTTCCTCCTCTTCATCCATTACTTTAGCTAGTAGGCATCCTTTAGAGGACCTACATTCAATTTTGGAATAGATTGTTTTCCACTAATTATTTTCTGTTTCCTCCTCTTCATCCATTACTTTAGCTAGTAGGCATCCTTTAGAGGACCTACATTCAATTTTGGAATAGATTGTTTCCCCTTCAACTAACACCCCATGCTTCTTTTCCACCCAAGCCTTTTTGTCTGTGGTGTTAGATTTCCTTTTCCCTTTGTCTTTAGTAGTTTTCTTCTTCTTAGGCATTGTAGGTGTTTTGAATTCAATTCTTGCACCTAAGCGTTCTTTAGCCGGTGTCACCCTGTCACCTAGACGATTCTTCACATCGGTTCTACCCTGATCAATTGAAGACTTCTTCAGCAACCACTTCTTTACTTCATTGGGTAAAGAAGGGGGAACCTTTTGGGTAATCACTTCCCATAAAGGTCTAGCGCTCCAGTAAGTGTCATATCTATCTACTTCTTGAGATACAGGATACTCATAGGGAGGACGAAGATCCCCGGAAGGAATATTTTGAAGCAAGTCGTATTGTCTTTTTACCCTGCAGGGATAATAATATGTTACACGAGACAAGCTTGGGAGACGGCAGAAAGGTTGCTTGTTAACACCAACCATCCTTTCTATTTTCCACCATGGGATGACCCACTTGATAGAAAAATCACGTGATTCAAAGACTTTTCTCCACCCATGGCGCCCAATTTTAGGGATGCGCTTCTTCCTTCTCACGAAATAAGTGGGAGTATATTTTTCAATGTCGTCTGGAGGGCTAATTAATCCTAGCCTCTCCATTAGCCACATCTGTAAAAAAATTGCAATGCAAATAAATCATTATTACAATACAAAAATATATTTTTTGATTTCTGTAATTAAAAATATTATTTTTCTACCTGTAATAAAATTGGAGAGCCGCGAAGAGGCGCTTTTGGGTCCCTTTTCAATTCATCTAGACTAATCATAGTCTCTCCAACTATCAATGGCATTGGATTTCTCCCTGATTCAATTTGTTCTAGTACAGTGGTTATAATTGATTGACCCTGGTTATTTTTACCACTACTAAGACAATATTGATTAAGCATGCAAAATAAGAACGCCCTTCTTCTATATATATGAGAGGATTCAGAAAGAAGTTTATCAAAATAATGGCGTGCAAATTCTTTCAAATTAACTACATTTCCATCTACTATTTTTGACAAATCCCTATCCTTTAAATTAAAAAAGCGTTCGAAATCCCTATAGTAATATGCATCTACTCTAGGGACTACTACCTGGTCTATTGCAAGGAAGCCTAAGATAGCACCAAATTCCTCTGGCAAAGGGCTAATTTCATCATACCCTATTCTAAAACAATGCGTATCGATATTCCAAAATTCTAGAGCGGTATGTATGAAGTCTATGTCTAATTCTACCCCTTTGATGCCATAAACCCCCCCCCCCCCCAAGTGAAATAAATCTAATTCTTTTCTTTCTCTAGCATTAAGAGATCGACACCATTCATGAGAGTATTGGGTGAAGGTTTATTTTTTCAAATGAAGAGAATATTTTTTTTCGCTGGAATTATGAGAAGAATCGGCTGAGCAGGGGGCTATTTATGTACAAATTGCGAAGAATTTTAATCAGAATGAAATACGGAGTCAGCGTCAATTGGCGTCAAAGTCCCGACATTGACGCCACCATCTAGTGCCTGGCGCCACACGCTAAGTGTAGCGCCTGGTGCCACGCGCCACAGTCTGGCGCCAGCTGGCGCCAAGTCAGCAGAGAAGCCGCGCGTGCTTAGCTTGCGTTTTGATATTAAACTTGAGTCGGTTAATGACTTTATGGCCCCGTTTAATTTTTCTAAATATCTTTTCTATCTTTTCTTAATTAATTAAATATACCAATTATTTTTTAATTTTATTTCTTTTTTTGGATTTTATATTATTTTCAAAAAACCAGCATTTTTTCTTTTTCTTTTCCTCTTTTATTTTTTCTTTTTGGGGGAGAGAGTCGGATAATATCCTCCATCAATAATAAAAAAATGACGGAATTTTTGCGCAAAATTGTTATCACATTTCTTTTGCACACACTAACATGCACTAACATAATAATAAACAATCAAATAAATTTACAATAACATAGATAAATACAAAGTGTCTAAATAATGAGTCAAAGGCAAAATTTCTATAAAGTCAAAATAAAACTGCGGCGTACGAGGAGTCACCTCTCCACCAGCTCCAGCCTCAGCACCAGCTCCAGTCTCCGTAGGAGGAGGAAAACTCAAGACAGGACCGCTCCAGCCAAGATCAACCTGAGGCTGACATCGCGGAGGCTGCTGTGATGACGAGCCAACCTCGTACATCCCACCACCTCTGAAAGCTGAGGTAGCCTCTCCTACCGGTGCAGCAGGAGCACCCTCAGAAGAAGATCCTGAGCCCTCAGCAATGTCGGCTCGAGCAGCCTCGGAACGACCACCTCTACTTCCTGACGAAGTACGACGACGTCTCAAGCTAGACCTCGCCGGATCTCTCCGCCCCTCAGGCCTCGTACGGGTGTGAGAAGCGATAGGCTGACCCTGCAAAAAGGAATTAAATCAGAAATAAGGTAAAATTGAAGCCATAATACAGAAATAATAAGTGAAGGAAGGTTACCTCTTTGACAACGTCGTCCCGACGACAGGTAGCTGCGTTCCTCATCCGGACGAGCTGGCTCCGGAAGGCATCTATGCATCGTGCCATAGACGAAACCACCTCGCGTGAGAACTGTCAGAAAAATAAATAAGTGAAAATACATGATAACTGAATACAAAATCCTGAATTAAAACTAGGCCTACCCTGGTCTGGTGGCGAGGAATCGACCGCTCCACGAAGCGCTTGCCCTCGGGAGCCGGAGAAATCATCTCCTCGATCGGCCCGTATACCCCCTGGTAGTGAATGGACATATGGGGCGGCACAAACTCAGTGGAACCATCCTGATAAAACAGAAAGAAATCAGTAAGGTATCACTTGGGGGCTACTTAGCGAAAATTAAAAGGCTAAGAATCTTACCCTCACATCCTCAGCCGGAACAGGGGTTGGAGCTAATAAAGGTAGTAGCTCCTCAGCGTAACACCGCCCGAGGATCACATGGGACCGCCAAAGGAAACCAGATCCCTCGGCCATGCTCGACAACTGTCTCTCGTCGAACATATGACGTGGCGGAGGAACAGGAACGACAAAAACATCAGAAGAGTGCTATCTAGCAATTCTCTCTCCTAAGTACACAACTGCTCCGTAGGTCCCCAGAAAATAGCGACGCTCAGCAGAGTACTGTGCAGCTAATCCAGGGACTGTCCAACCGCCCCACGGTCGGTATACTACATCAGGTCCCTATAAAAACACCAATCAGGCAAGAATATGTCTAAAACACCAACAGAAGAGCAAGATAAATACTAAAAGTCGTACCGAGATGATCCGGCTCCGGACACGTGCAGTAGACATGTCCATATGGTGGCCGCCCCAAGAGGCGCTCACCGTATATCCCCTCGGCGATGGTCTCGCCGGCGCAACGGAAGGAAAATACTCGTAGAACCAGATCTACAAAAAGTTGAAAGCATGAGTAAATGCTAACTAACATGTAGGGCTGAACTTTATAGGGAATAATGTTTACCTCTACGACCTTCCAGAAAGCAGATAAAGCGACGTTCGTCCTAAAGGACCGGTGACGACACGAGTCCCTCAGCGCACGAACGAAATCAACGTAGGCCAAGCTGGCCCAGTCATAAGTCCCGATCCGCTGGAGATCACAGACAGCAGGGAGGTAGTAAAGCAATGCCCTACTACCCCTGTCAGGGGAGAATGTCCCTGACAACAACATCAGCACAAAGATGCGCACCAGCTGCTCTCGGGTGGTCGCATCATCATCAAGAGCCGCTGCCAGCGTCGAGCGGCGAATCCCTCTAGCACTGAACTGAGTCGTATCGACCTCAGCTCGGGCCCGAATAGCAATCGGCCCCAACAACTCCTCGACCTTTGAAGAAAAGACGTCGATCCCGCCGTCGAACGGCAGCGGCACAGGAGTAAACTCCAGTCCTGTGATGAGACTGAAATCCGTAGGGGTGACCATCATCTCGCCCCAGGGAAAATGAAAGGTGTTGGTGGTATCCCAAAAGAACTCCACCAAAGCACGCACTACGTGGTGACCCCCGCTGGAGGCGACCATAGCCTCGGAGGTCTCGAACAGAGTAACTAGCCCGTAGGACTCCCATAGGAGTCTCGTCTCATGATCTCTGGCGATGTGCATCCTATACAAATCGTCTAGACCATCACAGCTAGAGCTGTGATGCCATGTCCTCCCAGGCTCGGTTCCCCGTCTCACCCTCTCAGAAATGTGGTGGACAGGGGCAAAGAACAAAGTCTGCTCATCCCACTCCGGGAGCCGACCAAGCGAAGTGGACGGTGTGGTGTTGTCCTCCACGGGCTCATGCTCCCGTCTAGTGTTTCGGGACCGTGAACCTGAGCCTCGTTGTCTAGCCATGCTACATTGTGCAGAATCATCATTAATTAAGGTTCTATAGTATCTAAGGTTCGCCTAGCCGCATGATACTATGTTCGCAAAAAACAGAGTACGTAGTACTAAAACAGAGCACACAATCAAATTGAGTATGACAGCATTTTTTCAAACAATCAAACAATTTCTTGCAACACTATAGTGATTATTGTGACAAATTGAACAAGAATTGCTAGCAAAAATGTCAAGAACAAACCACATTGTTCTTCACGACCTTGAGAGGTCCAACAATGGCAGATTGCTCATTTCTTCACCAAATTGAGTCAAACAAGTCTCAAATTACTCCCAAGGCAATATACAAACATAAACAAGCAATTTCATGGCATAAAACTTGATAAACAAAGCAAATTGAGCATTATAGAATTCGAATTTTCATGAAATTTGTGAATAAATATGCCAAGAATTCATAAAAACCGGTGTGGGTTTGAGGAAAAATTACATAGATTGGGAATATAGATGAAAAGAGCTTTGATTTGCAACAAATTTGAGCGAATTCGGTTGAGAAACGAGTGAGCAATGATCAACTGAAGCTTTCGGTTTCTTCGAGCAGCGTTCGCGACGAACCAGAGCAAGAAATGAACTGAAAACGGGAATTTAAAGAGAATCCCGTGCTGGCGCCAGTCCCTAGGCATTGGCGTCACAAAATGGGCTTGGTGCCTGGCGCCAACGCCAGCGCCTGGCGCTAATGCTATTAGTCTGGCGCTGATGGATTTTCAGCGACGCCAAAGCAGCCAGCCACTTGTTGGGGTTGTGATAGCCTTCTGCAATATTTTTTGGGTTCCTTGGTACGCCAGTTAGCCCCTCCAAGCAATTTGACATGATTAAGTAATCGGCTTGATTACGTAAAGTGATCGACCTGATAAAAGATCGTCTCACTTAGCTTAAAGCGCCTAAGCATTGGCTCATTAGCAAAAAGCACCGACATGTAGGTTCAAGAGCAAAGGGCACCGACATACAGGTTCAAAGCAAAAGAGCGCCGACGTACAGGCATAGCGGAGGCAAAGTTCAGGCGAACTTTTTAAAGATCGACAGGCGTGGATCTTCGGTAATTTCCTTTGGAAAATTATCGTATCAATGCAACTGAAGGTTATTTCGAAAGAAATAATTTTCGATAGTATTCCCTTGGACGTGGAATATTGTCAATACGAATGAGAATTATTTCGAGAGAAATAATTTTCGATAATGTTCCCTTGGACGTGGAATATTATCAATGCGGATGGGGTTTATTTCGAGAGAAATAATCTTCGATGATGTTCCCTTGGACATGGAATATTATCATTGCGGGGAGGATAGTTTCAGGCGAAGCAATATTCTAATTTGGAAGCAGTTACGGGCGTAGCGGTTTTCAAGCGGGATGGCATTCTCTAGCTTGTAGGAGGTCATCAAAACAATCGGTTACTTTCAGAGACGTGTGCTCGACGGTGCAAGATACGCGTTTCTTAACTCTTTTATCTGTTTAACTAACGCTAGTTTTGCAGGTATCGGCGTTACAAGATTGATTTAGGATCGCAGAACGTTCTGAATCATTCTCCGTCCCTATCGATACTTAGACTTTTGTTTTCGAAACTTGCGTTTCTCCAAAATCAGTCAAAGTGGGGGCTTCTGTAGACACCCATTTGTGTCTCCCCAAAACCAAACCCAGTGATGAGTACCTTTCACGTCGAATCATAATCGAATGAAACGAAAGTGTGGAAAGGTCTAGTGTTGCGGAAAGTATTATTTCTTTTCTCTTCTCCCTGTTTTGGAAAACTTTATTTTAAGAAAATAGCCAATCCAGTTTGGTTGGTCCATGATATGGGTCCAATAGTGGTGTAGTTGGATGGGGTTTGCAAAGACCTTTCCAACGATATATTATAAGCCCAATTCCGATGAATATTGAGGAAGTTATGGCCAATTTACTAAACTGGGCTCGGTTTAAGCTTTATGTACGGCCCAATGATCTAGGGGAGGGCCTAATATGATTTATCATTCCTAATGCAATTAGGAATGGTTTTGGTCTTCTAGAATCTTCTAGAAAGTTCTTTTCATTCCTAATTCAATTAGGACTTTTCAGAGTTTTAATCAAGATCAAATAGCATTTTCGAAGAAATTATATTATTTTATCTTCCAGTACGGTAAACTTATCAGATTTTCGAAAACGCGTTGAAATCCAGTTTGGCGTCCAACCCCAGGCCTTGGCGCCTGGAACCAGGCTTGGCGCCAGACGCTAGCCATTGGCGCCTGGCGCTAGCCACTGGTGCCTGGCGCCAGTTAGCCAGGGTTGGCGCCAATGCTGTTTTGTGGTCTTCAGACTCTGTTTTGTTAAATTATCTTTTTTGGCTGATTTTCTCTATAAATATTGTATTAAAAACTCCGTTTTCATTGACGAATATTCACGAATTCTCATCAACAATTAGTTTTAATTAGCATTCATCAACTCTCTTCATCTACATCTTTCATCAATTTTCAATAAACATTAATTCTTTAGCATTCTTCCTTTCTTGCTTTTTCATACAAAATTCCGCATTCACAAGATCTAGAAACACCTAGCCATATTCGAAGTTGTCTTCGCCCTAGGCGTGAAAGGTTTTAATTTCTGAGGGTTTGGTCCCAAATCTCTATTTTAATTATTTAATTTAATTGTTTTGGTTATTATTTTCCTTGAAGTTACTAACGTGTGTATTTTGTTATTAGAAAGAGATACGAGGCATCCAAGTAAGTACTTTAAGGATTTTTATTGATTACGATGTAGATATCATGTTTATATTGTTATTATGATATTCCTAGTATCATGTCTAGGGTATTTTTAATATTCAATATGATTGTTACGATGCTTCCTATGTTCTTCCTAATATTCATGATTGTTAGTATCATGTTAGGGTTAAAGATTTGATTTTTATTGCTTAGTGACATGCTAGGGTTTGTTATTAATCTTGTTAGTATCATGCCTAGAATCTTACTTTTATTATGCTTTAATATGAATATTGTTATAATTATGATTATTAATATTCATGATTGCTATAATTATTGATGTTGATTATTTATTATGTTGCTTGATTCTTATTCTTTATTGCTTGATCACCTTTGATACATGTTAAAGGGAATTCGTATTTGTAATCACGCTTAATAAGATATTTAATAATCTTGTTAGGGTTAACTATGATTATAATTCAAGTGATCGCCAATAATAGTTTATTTGTGCATTAAATTCAACCAACATAGATTAAACAGGTTTAGGGTTAATCCTATTGATTGCATGTTAATCAGAAAGCGCACATGAATACGATCAGAATAAAGTAAAGGCCTATTATTAGGGCAGGTTCAATCTCTTTTAGGTTGGATTTGTACCTTCATCCCCGAACCCTTATTTGGTTCATGACCTTATGGAGTTGACGATCTCTTGTATCGTTAAGGGGTGTAACCTTCACCTCGTGATGGTTTACAAGTTCCTTAAAAACTTGTTGGCGACTCTTTTTCTCTATCTTCTTCCCTTTTGGACGCCACCGTACTTTAGTGTATGATCACAGTGGGGTTCAAGCTAGTGGGATTTTAAAGGCTTGAAATTATTCCCTACACTAATGCTTGTCATCACGCGCTAATAATCAGTTTCATGCGTTTTGGTTTTTATCATATCTTTTGATCCGAAAGTCTAAATAAGTCATATAATATGTCGTTGGAAAGATCTTGAATTATACTTTCCAACCCAATTAGAATCAGATTAAAATATTTTGTAGATAAAAAGATATGGCCGAAATAGTAGAATAGTGTCAGTTTTGGATAGAGTTTCATATTCCATTCATATCTTTTTCGTTATAAATCGGATTTAATATTATAATATATCATTGGAAAGATAATTTCAAGATCTATCCAACCATATAAGATTTGGATAAAGATTATGAGTCACAAAAATAAAATCTGAATATATTCCACTTCGTACAAAACAAGGATTCCAAAAAGGAGTAGTTTTATTCAATTTCAAACTCTTTGAAAAATAATTATCAATCCTAACTCCATTAGGATTTAAGAGAACCTTCTAGAATACTCTAGAAGATTATAATCAATCCTAATAGCTTTAGTAATGATAATTAATAATAGGCCCTCCACTAAATCATTGGGCCGCATATAAAAACCAAATCGGACTCAGTTTAGTATTTTGGCCATAACTTCCTCATTATTCATCGGTATTGGGCTTATAATATATCGTTGGAAAGTTCTTTTAAAGCCCTATCCAAGTACACATTTATTGGACCCTTATCATGGACCAAAATAAACTGGAATGTACATTTTTCATAAATAGGGTAAGAAAAGAAATATTTTCAAAAACAGAAAGGAGATATTTTAATAAGAACATCCTCATCACTAGACTTTTCACACTTTTGCTTCGTTCGATAATCAAATGACATGAAAATTATTCATCACTGGGTTTGGTTTTGGGGAGACACATTTGGGTGTCTACACCAGGACCTCTTCCAGAAAATCCAACTGCGGCAGAGATCATGAAGCACAAGGAAGCTCATGACAGAGCTATACCTATCACTTGCTTAATGATTGCTACCATGGAGCCTAGTCTTCAAAAGCGTTTTGATGACCAGGATGCCTACTCAATCATGCAAGAACTCAAATCTTTGTTTAAGAAACAAGCTAGAGTTGAAAGGTATGAGCTCCATCGTGAGATTCTAGATTGTAGGATGGAGAAGGGAGCCATAGTACATGATCATGTTTTCAAAATGATCGGCCTAATTCAAAGTATGGAGAAACTGGGGCACCCATGTAGTGATGATTTGGAAACAGACATCATTCTCCATCACTACCAGAAAGTTTCAACCAGTTTATCATGAATTTTAATATGACTGCCACTGCAAAGACTATGAATCAATTGCATGCAATGCTGGTTAGTGCTGAGAAACAAATCCCTAAGGAACCTAAGAAGGAAGTTCTTATGATTTAAAAGGGAAAGGGGTTCAAGAAGAAGGGGCAAAAGGCTAGTGCCAAGAGCAAGGGCAAGCAAGTTGCCAAGGCTCCTGAAAAGCCTAAGACGACTCCAAAGCCCAAGGCTGCAAGTGAAAGTGAATGCTTTTACTGCAAGAAGAAGGGGCATTGGAAGCGAAATTGCCCAGAAATACCTTGACTTCCTCTAAAAGAATGGAGCATCAACCTCAGGTATTATGTTATAAACATTTTAACTTTCACTTAGGTATGTGATACCAAGTTGCAGTGCTTAACATTATGAATGTTGCGCAGGAACTGCAAACAAGTGAAGCTAGCAAGGAAATGGAGCTTGAAGGTGCACTAGAAGTGTTTGAGTGGCCAGAGATAGCTTCATAGTTTTAAATTTTGATTAGTTATCATGATTTTAGACAATTTCCAGTTTTGATGAGACAATATTTCGGTTTTCTTGTTTTGAATACTGAATTTGGTTTACTTGGCTTGGACAAGTTTTGATCCATGACCAAGGTAATAAATTGTTTTCATTTTGCTAGATATGAGTTAATTTTGTTTTATGACATTGATATAAGTAGATCATAAAAGTAAATTTAGATGATTCAAAGTACACTTACTTATAACAAGTAAGGCTAGGTCACATTAACCATTTGCACATCCAAAGTTATGGATGGACTCTTATTCTTATATGATTATGAATCACTTGAGAATTAGAAGTCATGCTTGATAAGTTAAAATGACCAAGCTGCCTTTTAGTAGAAAGGGTAAAAGAAGCAAAAATGACCTTTTGGAACTCATACATATGATGTATGTGAACTAATAATTCAAAATTAGCAAGGAGATTTAACTATTTCATTGCTTTTACTACCGATTTAAGTAAATATATCGATAATTACTTAATGAAGTAAAGCTTGGAAACATTGAAATGTTCAAAATTTCCAAAATGAAATGTAAAATCAGTTTGAGATAAACAATTTAACACCACAATATGATTGTTGTGATAAATATTTAACTCGAAAGGAATGATCATCTAAAGGGAATTGTTGAATTAATTCACAATCCAGAAACATTACAATTAAAGTGTATGTTTATGAAGAAGGAATCAAACTTTGCATGCCATTGTTCGATCCAAGATTTAATGATTTACAAATATCGTTTTGAGGATATACATTACAACAACAATTGCGAATATACTAAACAGAAGACTTAACCAAAGCAGAAAAAAAGATGTCATAAGAGTTATGTTTTGGAAATGTTCCAAAAGTTATTTTTTCTAAATAGGATTAAGGGTTATGAAATCAATGTAAAATGTTTACAAAGATGACATAATGCACCCTAAATCAGAAAAATAGTTCTTCATGGGTTTTCTCATGGAAACTAAGAGGTATTATTCCTACAATCGAGTAGAAACAAAGTGTTTGTTGCTCGCAATAGTGTCTTTATAGAAAGAATGTCTTCCTACAAAGACAAGTGGGAGTAAAGTTAGATCTCGATGAGATTCGAGACGAGCAACAAATGGATGTGGATAACACTACATCAGAGACGAAGGCGCATGAAATCAGCTAATTTGATAAAAACATGTGTTGAAGCAAGCTAATTCAACTAGCGAGACTTCTATTGTCCTACGAGAAAGAAAGGCTTCAAAGAGTTGAAGAGAATAATTCTATTGTCGCTCATACCTATCGTAGGTTACTTGGGATAAAAACAAACAGTTTGTTGAAATTCTGAGAAAAGGTGGATTCTAAAATTTTCTTATTACAACGGTTAGAATCCATGCCCTACAAGCAAGCTTTGGATAAGTGCCAACTCAGGAAATGGCTTAAAGCCATGAAATCCAGTATGGACTCCATGTTTGTAAAGATGTGTTAGTCCATAATAGTCTTACAAATAGGTTCAAACCTATTATTTGGGTAAGCCTATTCGGATTATTCTAGTTATGGATATCAAAATCACCTTCATGAAACGTTCTTAGTGGTGAACATGTATATGATACAACCTAAGAGTTTTGAAATCCAAAAATTCCTAGAAAGTTTTGCAAACTTCAGAAATTCATTTAATGGATTGAAGTAAGCATCAGGGAGTTGGAACATTCGTTTTGATTAGGCAATCAAACTGTTTGATTTCCTTAGTAGAATGAAAAGGGAATCTTGTAGAGACAAGAAGTTTAGTGGGAGTAATTGGTCTTTTAGTCTAGTATGTAGTTGACATACAGTTCATATGAAATGATATATCAATGCTTGAATAAGTCAAGCAATGGTTAGAGGGATTGTTTCTATATGAGAGACTTAGGAGATGTTGAGTACATATTGGGAATTAAGATCCATGAAGTGAATCTTGAAGAATGATTGGAATGAATCGAGAGACTTATGCTAATAAGGATCTTGACAAGTTCATGAAGCAAGACTCTAAGAGAGGATATCTTCCCATGTTTCATGGTATTACACTCAGTTAAACTCAATGCCTTCAAAAGCTAAAAGAGTTGAGTTGTATGGATAGTGTACCTTATGCTTCTGCAAAAGGATCCATTAGATGTGCCATGAAATGTACAAAGCAAGATGTTGCATATGACTTGTGCATGTGTAACAGGTTTCAAGCAAATTCAGAATAAGCATATGGAGAATTACCAAGAACAAATCCTTGAGTACTTGAGAAGCACAAAAGGAATATTTCTAGCTATTGTGTTAAATGGTAATTTAAGCAAGTTGTCAAAAGGTTACACGAATGCAAGTTTTCCAAACAGGCAAGATGATTCTAAATGGTGATCTAAATGCATATTTGTGCTTGGATGGAGAAGGACAGTGAGCTTGAAGAGTTCAAAGCAGAGCACTGTTGCATACTCAATGTCAGAATATGTGTGTTAAACTATTAGTAAGATAGCTAGAGAGGAAGTTCGGATTAAAATGTCATGTGACTAACAGGTCACCTTTGCCCAAGAACAAAGGAGCCAGGGTCACATCACAAATCCAAACAAAAGGATATGAGATATCACCTCAACTATGAGATCATTGACCAGCGAAAGGTCATGTTCTGCAAAGTTTTATTATGAGTGAGAAATCACTAAACCCCTTCCATGGACTTAGGTATGAGAGTCTTATTAAAGTCTTAGGATTGAAGCAAGTTATGTAATTAAAGTTGTATATGTTTTGAGAAAACATATTACATGAGAAATGTATCAATTTGCAGAATTATGTTTAAAATAGAAATTATTATTTCTCTTATTTAATTATGGTTTTGGAAATTAAATAAAATGTCCAAAATAATTATGAATTGATAGGCTCATCAGGTTGATGACCCGGTGAATTGAAACCCCACATGTGAACAAAATTCATATATTATTTGAGTTCCTAGTTTGAGATCATTAAAGTGGACATAAATGGTTTCAATAAATGAACTGACATGTAAGATTGATTGGATAGCGCGGTTTCATGGGCTATAGGGGCATAGTAATGCTCGTTCAATCACTTGGATATGCATGAATGATGCATGATCGAACTAATGACCTACTTTGAAGTTAGAGTATATAGCTTCTGTATATATTAGTGGATTCCTTTGACATGAGTGGAACATTGATTTCATTCAATGGATGTTGTGACTGTGGTACACTCAAACGTCTAGCTGTAACTGAAGATTATAAGGGTATTTCCCGGTTATTTCAGAAGTTGAGTGGGAGTCATGTTACCACAAGATTGGATAGAGTCTACCTATTAAATTAGGAAATGTGTCATGGCCGCTTGAAGAGGGAGAATTCAGAAAATACGTGGCCGCGTTCAAATGCATTACACAGTAATCATTTGGTTTTGTAATTCTAACTCAGATTTCAAGAAACGATTTGTAGATTAATATGATCTCGACACGTGATGCAATCATATTATCAAATCGACACATATATTGACTTAAGCAATTTGAATATTGCACCCTTGTCTCAGACAAGTGGGAGATTGAAGGAGTTATATCTTCGTCGTGTGCAATTACTAGATATATAAATGGATCAAATTATGGAGATAATTAAGTTCGTACATTTGGGTCATCGTTTTGCCATAGCTAGAGGTACTAACGATCTTTGGACTAGTAAAATAGCCCAAAGCCCAATTGGACGGATCCTATGAGGTCACACAAAGGGGCTAGATCGAGCATTAGAGGACGAGGCCCATCATGGGCCTCATCACTCTAGGTGGCCGACCATATGGAGTGGATAAGAGAGTTTTGGGCTTTGTGCCCTAGTCTAATTTAGGTGCCTAGGTTTGCATGTAAGCAATTAACTGATCAGTGTGATCAAACCCTAATTAGCAAACACGAAACCCAACCCCTCTCATATTCCTCTCTCTCACGGCTCTCTCCTCCTCCTCACGCCGGTGGTGGTCCGTGGTGGTGGTGGTGGTTCGTGCGGTGGTCGGTTGTCCATAAAGGTGGTGATCGCGGTTTTCCTCAATCACTCAACCAATCTAGTATTGGTGGACGGCTCGTTCGAATCTCGTGGACTAAGTAGAGGAGCAATGCTTGGGGCTCTATTCTCTCCTTGATTTGCCTGTCAAATAGCTTCGTGGAATTCACGCGTCAAAGGTATGATTATGTGTCTTGTGTGTTATGCATGCGATTCTGGATTGGTACTTGATTGAATATGATTCATGTTATTTCCACTGCGTAGTACCTATAAACTCCTACAATTATTACTTCAATTTTGTGCGATTTTGTGATAATATGATGTAGTTTCCTTGAATTTGATATAGCCAAACTTGGTAATGGACTGAAATTTACTAACCTATTAAAACTCCCAAACCTGATTAATATCCACTTCTCAAAAATTTATCCCCCATATCTCATTCCCCCCTAATAGTTAGTGGGTTATAATCTACCCCTTAATCATTACATGGAATTCAGGCAACCCCTTAAACTTAACTACAGTAGGATAGATATAATGCATAAATCAAAGTATAGCAAAAAAAACAAAAAGAGAAAGTGCTAAATAGGTATGGTATGTAAGTGAAACTCACAAGAGCACCATACTATTTTTGGTCCTAGAGTATAAAGTCTATAACACTTGATTATTTTATTGTGTATAGGTCAAGTTAAGAATATAAGAAATTAATAAAATGTATACGGGAAATATTTTTATTTTACAGTACATAAAAGTAATGTGAATATGCATGAGAAATGTAGGAAGAGTGGAAAAAAAAAAAAAAAAAAAAAGTTGAATACGGTAGTGGGATGGGAAAGAGATTTTTTAGAGAAATATTTCTTCAAAAAGTTGTGCACTTATAAAAAATGATCGAATAAGACAAGTGATGCACTTATTTAGAAGCAGAGATATTATAAAACAATGGTTAAACTAGAAAAACTACTAATATTTTCTATATTCGAAATGACTCACCTCTATCTAAATTAAAGACATAAAAGTCATGCAACAAACATAGTGTGTAGATAGATCATAGCTTAAGGGGATATTTGATACCTATAGTCCTTCTCAAGATCAAACTATTAGGTTTCAAATTCCAATATTGGAAGATGCACAAATAAGCTAATTTAAGGTTGATCGCCAAATTAAAGATACGAGTTCTTAATTTAGCTACAATAATTGCGAAAACTATTAGTTTACTTGCAATTTGTAGCTTTTTTTAAGCATGTGTCAAAAATAAAAACCACCAACTTTTACACTAAACTATTCGGCATTAACCACCTCACGTGACTTTTACTAACCCCATTGGCACCCAAATTTTTCCCGATTTATCAAGGTCTAATTTAAGAAATCGTATTGTTCTTTCGCTTATTTTCTCTTCCTCCTCCGTCAAAACTCTCCCTTCACTAACACTCTCCATTCAATAACATTCTCGCAACCACACTGATTATATATTATCTCCGGAATAAAGATCATTAATGGCAAATTACAGATTAGATTGATTCTTCACCAACAAATATCCTAGTTTGTTAATTTTCATGATGTAAAATCGTTTTCGCTCTAAAGATTTTTAATGTTCATCTATTTCAATGATGAGGTGTTTGGTATATGAGATTATAAGATAGGAATATGATTAATAAAAGGTAGGATTACAATATCCCTTTCACCACACAATTTGAATCAATGTATCATCATATAAAACCTTAAATTTTGAACATTAAAATCATAAGGTCCTGTAGCTCAGTTGGTTAGAGCGTTGGTCTTATGAGCCGAAGGTCGCGAGTTCGAGCCTCGCCAGGACCATTTTTTTTGGTATTGTGCTGCGTTATATTCAGGTTACATGTACTTATACATTACAATATTTAAATCTCATTCATATGTATAGTCTTCAAAAAAATTAAATGTTTTTTTTTCTACCTTCAGATATATTTTTAAAAGTAACAACTTTATCAAAAATAAGATCATTTCCTTAGTTAATTAAATAGCGAGATGAGTTAATTTGACAAACGTATTTTTTAAATAAATTTATGTTTTTTTTTTTGTGACGTATCTGATTTCATTCCTATCAGATTCACCAAGGTCTACAATCTTATTTGAATCCTATTTTAGAGGCAAGAGTAATATCAAAAATAAGAAGACACCGACCTAAAAAAATAAGAAGACCGAAACATTTTTAGTTGTACCAGTGATGCTTAGTTTGATTTTTAGTTGTACCAGTGATGCTTAGTTTGATTTTGTATTGCTTGATAATTAAATAAGAGTGTTTAGTTTTTTTTCATTATTCTCTCATTAATTATCTTGACAGTATTTCTCAAGTAAAGATTTTAAATTGACTTATTTAGTGTGTCTTAATGAGTAATTTTGGTTTCAATTTTTTTTTTTTCAAAGGTTAGGACTTTCCACCAATTAAAAAAAATTACGGAAGCCCTTCTAAAATGTAATATTGGAGGTCAGGGTTTTAAAGATAGAAGAGAGGAGAAGGTTAAAACTACACAACATGTTTAAAATTACCTATTACTTTCTTTTAATGTTTAGAATTTCTAACATAATGTGCCAATGCAATTAGAAGATTCTATAGTAATACACTTATTTTAAGAAAATAAAATGAGATAGGGCCATCTTGAAAAAAAAAATAATACAATTATAAAAATAAAATAAAATAAAATAAAACCTAGCCTCTCCTTTCTCTTCTCTCTCCTAAACTCTAGCCCCCATCCTTAATTTTAAGGCGCTTGCATCGGATTTCACCAATGAAAAGCCCCTATCTTTATTTCTTTTACGTTTTTTTGTTGTTTCTTAGGTTATAATAATGTCTCACTTAAAAGAAAATTTTATCTCCTTTGAAAGACAAGTTTTTTTTTAATTAACTCCTTCAAAAGACAAGGTTTTTTGAACTTTTTCAAAAGACAAGGTTTTATTTGCACTTAATATTGTCTCTAATTGTGCTGGACTACAATCGATTATTGTTCATATTTGATTTACAAAATCAGCACAAGAATTTTCTCCCTCACAATCAAATTATGAAACGGCTACGTATCCACTCAAAAAGTTGTATGAGACAGTGAATCGACAATGTGTCGAATTGTTATACATATGTATTTGGATTCATAGCCCTTCTTCGGTTAATTGTTAGTTGTTTGATTTTGTTAAAGTTGTTTTATTATCATTAATTGTCTATTAAAGATTTCAAATGACTTTCATTAATGAAATTTAATGTCCTTTAAAACTTTAAAAAAAAAATCTAATGAGATTCTTATCATAGTTAATTAATTTAAAATTAATAAAATTTATAAATTTCCATTTAGGATTCACCGTTCCCATATTTACTCACTTTTTATTTTATAATAGTTCATTAGTTTAATCTTTAGATACTTAATTGTATTACAAGTTCATTACATATTATTTTTTTAAAAAAAATATTACATATAGGATTAATAAAATACAAAGTAAAACACTATTTATAAAATGCATCATAATGTTACATATATTTTTTATTTAATGAATTTCGTTAGAAATTTTAAACATAATATTCTTGTAATATTAATAAATTAATTTTAGTATTATCCCTTTGGACCGATTCACATAAAATTACTGCAGATCGAACCCATCATATGTCTTTTACAAACAATAAATAAATAAAAGATTTGTTATAATCACTTTTTATTTGCTAATCATTTTTTATTTATATAATTACTTTTAATAATCTTACATTATATGATTTCATCTACAAATATCTTATATTTTATATACAAATCAATATCAATATATATATTAAAACTCATTTGCAATACATGCAACTTTGCCACGTGTCGTCAAATGCATATATAATTGTGCCACGTGACGCCATTACTTGGCATAAGATGTGGCACCATGTTATAATAGCATTAATGATTATCATTATTTCCTCAAACAAAATTTTTTAAATAGTAATTACTTTAAAATATTAACTAATCTATAATTATATTTCACGTAAATTTATCGTATTAGAATTTAGTCTCAATATACATATAAAAATGTGGGGCATCGCCCGGGTTAAAAACTAGTTTTTATTATTCTTCACTATCATTCACCTTGGTCAAATCAAGGTACACTAATAGCTCAGTTGAATATTAAAATCATGAGATCATGTAGCTCAGTTGGTTAGAGCGTTGGTCTTATGAACCGAATGTCGGGAATTCGAGATAGCAAGTTGATTTATAAACTAATACATTCAATATTTGACAATTTCATTTATAAAATTATATATTACCATACTCGCCTCACGTTATATGTACTTATACATTATAATACTTAACTCACTTTATAGATATAGTTTTAAAGAAAATTAAAGATTTATTTTCTACCTTTATTTTTTGTTTCCTACCATAATGTATATTCTATAAGTAACAATTTCAATATCATTACCTCAGTTAATAAAGTAGCAAAATGAGTTAACATCTTAAATTTTATTTGACAAAAAATAAAACTTTGTATACTACCAGTTTTTAAATTAAATTTATGAGGACTCCATCTGATCTACCAATACAATCTTACTCCTATTTTAAAGAGACGGAGTAATATAAAAAAAAAAGATCGAAATATTTATCAGGGGTATGTGTAATAATTGTGTATTGATAGCTGGAAATCCTAATGATTTTAAATAAGAATGAGGTAAGGGATGGGCACAAGTGTCCAAGCTATAAGTTGTAGGAGTGATGTTTAGTTTGATTTTTTTTTTTTTTAAAAAATGTATTTAGCTTGATAATTAAATGTATTTAGCTTTTTTCATTAATTTATCGTAATATCTTAACATTGTTTTTAGGGTAATGCTATATGCAGCCCTTTGGGCTGCATATAAGCATTTAATATACTTCCTTTTTAAGTATTAAGTTGGGAATTTATCAACAATTCACGAGTAAATTGAAGTAATAAATGTTTATATATTGTATTTTCTTTCCATTTTTAACTTCTTATATGCAGCCTTATAAAGGCTGCATATAACTTTTTCCTTTTTTTTATCAAGCAAAAGATTTTAACTTGATTTATTTTGTACATCTTTTAGAATAATTTTGGTTGCAAATTGGTTTTTTGAAAGTAAAAAGTATGTTATCATTTATAAACTCATTCAATAATTGATCCAAATTCCAATAACTTTAAGTTTGACCCATCAATGTCATACAGGAATACGTCGTTTAAGTTAATTTCTTTCGTATTTGCGAGTGATGAAAAATCGATCCTAGGATCCTCTTTCTCTCTCACCTCATTTAGTCAATTTCATTTGAAAGCAATTAAGTTCATGTTCAAATACATCTCGCAAACTAGAAAATATATAGAGATTAAAAGTTAATTTTAATAGGAAAATTTATCTACAAGGGATATATGTTTACTATTTTGTCTGGAATGACCTTATATGTTTAAATTGGTTTAAAAGGACCATATAAATTTATTTTATTGTTTAGGGGGACCTTGAGGTCAGAATCCGACAATAATTTACTTTTTTCCCTAATGTTGACCACTCATGTGACCTTTAAAAATGACCACCTTTTCTTTTTTTCCACGATTTTCCTCAAATTCCCTTATTTTGATTTGTGTCATTTGAGGATTAGAAGACTAAGGAGGAATTTGAGGGAAATAGTGGAAAAAAGAAATGGGGTCATTTTTTAAGGTCGCGTGAAAGGTCAACGTCGGAGGAAAAGGTCAATTATTGCCGGATTGCGACCTTGAGATACCCCAAACAACAAAATAAACTTAAAAGGTATTTTAAGACCACTTTATACATATAAGATCCTTTCAGACAAAATAGTGAACATACATGTCCCTTCTAGACAAATTTTTTATTTTAATATTATTGTATTTCTTATAACTAGGGTGGCCCGCTCACGATACGTGCGATGTGGCTAGCTTATTAATACGGAGAAGTTATTGAGGTTTGTCTTTATACTATAGGAATGGTCGCTTTAAATTAGTGACGTTGGATATATGTGGTGAACTTGAAAAAGGATTACAATGTAAAGCGTTTTAATAAGCGTGTACATATTTATGACTACAGGGCCGTCCCATATATTTTGGGGGCCCTGTGCTAATTTTAAAAATTAGGCCCCAAAATTGATATTATTTTTTTTAATAAAAAATTTAACAATAAGATAGAGTGAAATTCTAATTTTATATTTTTTTTGTTTTTTTTTTCCTTGTAAGGTAAAGTACAATTTTCAATTGTGGTAAACTAAATAAGAAGCTAATAACAAAATACGGATAAGTATAAAATAATATATCAAGTTTTAATTTCGAAGGAGGAAGCTAATATAAATTATTATAAAATATGTGATATAAATGGTGAAATGTTTTAGCATTAAGGATAATGGTGAATTTTTATACACGTAGCAACAAGTGAAAGGAGGATGAATTTTAATTTGATGGGAGATATAGTTAATTCACGAAAGATAAAAAATACTACTTATCAAGACTTGAATAAGTTCAAAATAAATAAATAAATAAATAAATAGACATTCAGACTTTAGATAATTAATTGGGACTAATACATTAAGCTTTATTGAGGTGCTAAGCACGTAGAACATAAAGAGTTACTAAGGACTTAAAAGTTAGAACTAAACACAAAAAAAGGACCTTGGACTAAAAAATTGGTTCCCATGAGATTCGAACCCTGCTACTCTAGGTGGGTAATAATCATTGTTGTTATTTGCCGCTCTGCCACTACGCTACAACATACTTTGTGATATTTTGATGCAGCCTATATGACATATTATAAATTGGATTCTGGGGCCCTTTTAATTTGGGGGCCCTGTGCGGTGGGGCTGGTTGCACAGCCTCATGACCGGCCCTGCATGACTAGTAAGCTTTTTTCGCTCGTAAAACCCTTATGCAATCTTTAAATGCCTTGAAACGGGTAAGATTTAATGCAATGAACCTTTAGAAAGAAATAATTAAGTTCAAAATCATATATCCTTATATTTTAAAGAGTTAAATATAGCATTTATACCATTTTCTTATTGAGTTTAGATGATTCTCTAGAATAAAATTTTATTACATTTTACAAGCTTGAAAAACAAAGAGAAATAGAGGAATAATGAAATTTTACATCAATTTGTTCTTGGGTACATTGTAATAAGTTAGGATTCTTAGGTGTCAAATTTTAGTTTTGAGTTTGGATTTTTCTCCAAGTCCAATGCAACGTATATTTATACTTTGTATTGCTGTTAAATCTAATATAATCATCTAATATGAAGTTTTGTATCTTGAACCCAATGTAAAAATCCAAATTAATAATTTTTTTTCTCTATGTATATTGGTTCGGGGGCTTTAATTTTTTTTTTTTTTTAATACTCTGTAATTAAACCCAATGTAAGAAGAGACGATTTATCCAAAGCAGCCAAGCTTGAACTCAGCTAAATTCAACTCAACAATACAAAGAAATACAGTAAATCATTAAATTACTCATTAGATGTAGATCACATCACCACGAAGTAGACAAAATCGATGGAGCAGGGAAAAAAGACTAAGAATGCCTACACAACGGTTTTCTATAATTTTTTTTTTTTTTTTTTTTGACAAAGGATACAAACAGATTACATAATAATATTAAAGCTAATAAAGTTAGTCGTCACTTCTCCAGCTATCAGGTGAGCTCTTTGAACACGTTGTCGATTCGCCTTGTGTATAATACAGAACTGAAAGGATGAGCCAAGACGTTGAATCTTGCGGATGAGCCAAAGGTAAGCAATGTTACCATGGTCATCCCCCCGTAGAAGGGAAACAAGACTCAATGAGTCTGTAAACACCGTGAGGGAATGAAACCCATTATCAAAAGCCCATTGTAACCCATACATGCATGACAAAGCCTCCGCATGAAAAGCCGAAGAATAAACCCCGAAGTTACTTCCACCAATGATCCGATCATCCAACGGGTCATCATTATCCAAGCACCATCCCATACCGCCATTTTGAGAGTCTTTGAACCAAGACCCATCTACTTGCATAGAAAGTAAAGCACTCCCATGAGAATTCAGTCCCAGATGAGCACCGTAAAACCCGGGCTGCAGAGGGGAGCCACCATCATCCCCCTCATTATAGGGGGAACTTGCACATGCTTCCGAAGCTACAAAAATTGAGTGTGATTGCATTACCTCGACAAACTGTGTATCAAACGGGCGAGACGGAGATGAAGCGTTAAAGATTCGGGAATTCCGACATAGCCACAAACTCCAAAGCGTACCGACAAAGGTACCTAAGCGAGTACTAGACGGACCATCCTGACTAATAAAAAGTCGGATATAATCTAGGATCCAATCTGAGATAGAAAGGTCTCCATTACATTTTGAGCGGATACCAAGGCATCCACCCCTCCAAATTAATCGTGCATTGGTGCACATTCTGAATAGATGTTGCAAGTCCTCAGGGTCAGTACGGCTGAGGTCACAAAACAAATCTTGAATCGGAACACCTCTGTGGTGGAGCTGAACCTTAACTGCAAGAGCCCCATGTAGCAGTTTCCATAAAAACAACTTCCATTTAGGTTGTAACCGAAGAGACCACAGAACTTTCCAGAAGGAATCAGTACTAGAAGGTGTGGAATTAGGAGAAAGTTGTTGTTGAAGCAATGCATAACCTGTCTTCACCGAGTATCTTCCAGATGGGGTGCTCGCCCAGAACCGGAAGTCTTCCTGAGTCATATCCGGAGCTTCCATAGCGAGGATGGTAGAGGCAACCGAAGGAACAAACCAGTCCACTACCTTCGTAGAATCCCAAAGCCTTGTGTGAGGATGGATAAAAAAACTAACCGTTTGCGCAACAGAGCTTGTCAACGGAATTCCAGGTTTAAACTCCGGAACACAGCCATTGACCCAGTTAGCCGAACCAGCAAGAGTGGAGAGGCCATTACCAATCTTCCAATTACACCCCTGCTTCAAAAGAGAATCTGCCTTAAGTAACCCCAGTAGGCCATACGAATGACGACCAGAAAATGTACGACGCGTGTGAGGATTGTTGGACAGAAAGGTCGTACGTGCACCGAAAACTTTTGAGACTAATAACTGGGGATTAGAAGAAAGTCTCCAAACCTGTTTCATAAGCAACACCTTATTTAAGGAAGACAGACATCGAATGCCCAGGCCACCCAAGCCACGAGGACGATGCATAGTCTCCTTATTAACCCAGTGCATACCCTTAGATTCCGAGTGAGCCCAGAAAAAGCGCAAGAGCAAGGAATCAATTTTCCCAGTAACTGAGATAGGTAACTCATAGTAAGCGAGAACATGGGAAGCCATTACTACAAGGATAGAGTTAATAAAAATTAGCTTTTGCGATTGAGATAACCGAATAGCATTTAAACAATTAATCCTTCCTATGATTTTATCGATAATAAATTGGAAATGATCTTTCTTTTTTCCCACAAAGTCAATTGGAGCCCCCAAATGATGATCAAACACCTGAACAAACTTCATTTGGAATATCGCTTTGAAACCAGCCTTAGAGGAAGCACTGATATTCGGGCTAAACTTTATCAAGGACTTTGACAAGTTAAGCTCTTCTCCTGAAATCTTCGTAAACCGTTGAATGATCTGCATGATATTAGTACAGGAAGCAGATGTTGCCCGGAAAAAGATGAGCGCGTCGTCCGCAAAGAATAAATATGAGATGGTAAGGCTCGATCTAGATAGCTTAATCCCTTGAAAAAGCTTCATATCCTGTCCTAGGTGCAACATACGAGAGAAAATATACATGCAGAAAAGGAAAAGATAAGGAGAGATGGGGTCACCCTGTCGAAGACCACATTGAGGTTTAAAGGGCTCCGAAGTTGTACCGTTGATCAAGGATTTGTAAGAAACCGTGGCGAGGCATTGTTGTATCATCTGCAGCCAACGCTGTGGAAACCCATAGGCTTTTAAAACCTGCAGAAGAAAACTCCAGTGAACTCTATCATAAGCTTTACTCATATCAATTTTGATTGACGCAAGCCCATTAGTGCCAGATTTAGAACAATTGATTTTCTCCATTAATTCATGGCTCAGCAAAATATTATCTGTCATAACACGGCCCTGAACAAAGGCGTGCTGAGAATTTGAGATGAGAAGAGGAAGATACTGCCGTAACCTGGCCACCAAGCACTGAACAATTTTCTATAATTAATACTTTACATAATCATCATTTTGTGTTTAGACATAACAATGCTACATTGAACACAACATATACACAATACATAAACAAAAAAAAACTTCATAATTCTCACACTACAGCCAATTAAACTAAAATTACATGGCTTCAAGAATATAGCCTTAAGAGTTTTCCGCAATCTTATTTTTTGTGACTCGATGGATCACGTAACATAACATTTTTTGGATGCATCATAATCTCACCTGAAAAGTAGTATCTTCTCTACTATATAACAAGTATGAGTAATAACAACCCTCTAAGGTAGATTAGGATTGATAAGAGAACTACTTGTCGTCTCCTTTCCTTCAAATAATATTCATCCAAAGCCTAAGCACAAAGGCATTTTACTCCCTTTAAAAAACATGTGCCTTTAAAGATTGCATCTTTAAAAGTTATGGACTCTCTTTTTACACTCTTAATCCCAAAATTCTAAACGAAAATTAGATGTCCTTTAAAACCCATAACAATTGAAAGCCACCTTTGTAAAATTCTACAGCCATACCACCAAAGTACAATCTAAAGATCATAAATAAAAATCCTAAAAAAATCGTATAGGGAGAAAATTAAAGTACCTTTTTTTCGGATTTGTGGTAGTGCTTAACTGGACAAACGATGTCCTCAACGAAACTTTTCAAAGGATCAAAAACCACAAAGTCACTAACAAATCTTCATGAAATCAACAAATTGAAAATAATAGAAAGAGACTGAGAGGCTTCATGTTGGAAAAAATACCGAACAAATTCGATCCCCATACTCGAATCAAAGACCTATCCTCCTTCTGTTGTGTCGTGGTTTGGAATCCACTGACTTAGAAGCAAAATACGTCACCACCGGTACAGGTATCCTAGTGACGCACGCCCCCCAAGTTTTATACAACGACCTCTGCAATCCGTGTACCCGAATTCAAAGGTTGGAATTGTTCAAGAACTATTCAACTGTCAAAGGGTAGGTTTATGTTTAATGTATTTAGGGTTTTTCAAAAGTTGTTTTATTGAAGAGGCTCTTGTTTTTATTTATAAAATTCCAATACAAGGAAACCAATAAGTCCAAACAACCTATTAGTTTATGTTGTGTCCAACTACGCCCAATTGATAGCCACTCCAAACAATATCTGACTCACGCGGTCACGTAGAAGAGGGTACACGACTGTGTAGACATGTTCGTCTGTAAAACCACACAACCGTGTAGAGTAAGGTACACGATCATGTATGTATGTCACACGGTCATGTAGTACAAGGAACACGTCCACGTAGCGGATAGTTGTACAATAATGAGTTTTCAACCAAGGAATTATTCTCACCTACTCAGTCGGACTAACCAACCCGATTAAGTCTTAGAAAAAACATTTTCGATTGTATTATTAAGTCCAACACTTCCATGGGGTAGTGCTTAGGAAAATCAACTTGAAGTTGGTATATTTCACTCGCTTACAGTGTTCCTGGTGCTCCGTTCACTTCAATTATCTACCTTATTTTTCATTCAAAATTCAATCAAGTTTAATATAGATGAATACCCAGACCCTAAAATCATAAAAGGTTGACACTCAAAATTAATCAAAACCTTATTAAAAAAATTTTTTTGCAAAAAATCATCTTTTAAATCTTTTTTTTTTTCATATAACCACCTTTTAAAAAAATTGTTGCAAAAGAGCACCAATTTTTAAAAAAAATTGTTGCAACTTACCACTAGTTTAATGTTAAACAATTGATAAATTTGGCTAAAACAGTGGTAATTTGTAACAAAAATTTTAAATTTGGTGGTCTTTTGCAATATTTTTTTAAAAGCTGTGTTTTTTTTTTTTTTTTTTTTTTTTGCAAAATTTCCTAAAAAAATTGTAATTAAAATTGAAAAAATACCTTTAAATATTGTCAGTGACTTTGTGGATAAAACCAGTAATTCAACCGTTTGAATAGGAAGATGAAAAAGTACATAGAAACAGAGATAAGGTATACAATATTTTTAAAAAAATCTTGTAATATTAAATGGGGACAAATATGTAAATACATATTTTTGGGGTTATAAATGTCACAACACTGTTCATAAGAGCAGGATTGTACTCCCTCCGTCCCATAATACTTGGGACGTTGGAGTAGACACGTAGTTTAAAAAAACTACAAGTGGGTTCATTTAAAATATTTGTTTATTCTTTAAAATATTCTCTTTTATATTTTTATATTGCAAGATTACAAAAAGTATTGTGGGAGTAGGGTAGGTAAGGAGAGAGAAATGTGGAAAAATATTTTTTTATTAGTGATCACATTCCATATTTAGTAACGTGTCAAGTATTGTGCAACGGATTAAAATGAGAAGTGTGTCAAGTATTATGGAACGAATGGAGTACTTTTTATAAGGTAGGGATGAATAATTTATTTTTTTTTTCAAAAAAAAAATATCAAGAAAAATATATTTAAATGTATGCATTAAAATTAGACCTAATCAAACTAAGTTCAGCCCAAAAAAACTAGTTTGGCCCAAATTTCAGATCAGGCCAGATTTTCGAAAAAATTATAACAGGTTTGGACAACCCGAAACATCTATTTTTAGAAGAAAAAAAAAATTAAAGCCAAAACCAATTTTGGTCTACTGAGTTTGCTATTTTTAGCTCGAAATAGCGTTGTTGGGCACGACTTTATTATTTATTTTTCTTTATTTTGCAAAGTCTAACCCAACCCATGATCACCTCTTTTTAACCATACTTATTTTTTACTAATTACTTTTTTCCTAATGGGGAGATTGTCAACTTAACTAAACCGACGAATAATGTTTTTAAAGACAATGATGCATTATATAAAGTAACTTGAGGAACATTTATTTATCTAACTTTGTTTCCAAATGTAGCTGTAATCAAAATACAAAAGAGCATATTCACAAACTAAGCATAAAGAAGTCAATTGCTTAATGGCTATAATGGGTCAAGGTCATCGAACAAGAATTTAAAAGTGAACAAATTCTACAAATTTAGCTCTAACACCTATTTCCCCACACAAACACACACAAAACTTTACAATCTTTATACTTCCTGCGTGTTTTAATAAATGTTACACTTACTAAATACGATCATGTCTTAATAAATGTTACAATTCCTTTTTTGGTAAAAACTACATCTAAATATAGTATCTCTCTCCTTCCATGGTCCCCATCCAAACCCATAAAAAACTTTTTTTTATTATTTATTTTTTCTCACATTAATTACTTTTCAATAAACTATTAATGAACTAGGTTTCTTTTGGGGGCTTTCAAAGGGAGGTTAGTGATGTACCATGAAATACATAACGAGGGGTTTGTCAGTAATTTCTCAACCAATTTGAAATTTTCCACATGTGCAACCCGTTTAGTTGTGGGTCCTATGAACAGTAGTCCTGTTATATGAAAAATATTTTTTATGTCTTCCACTTCTAACATTTTGCCCCCTTTCTCTGATTTGCCTGATCTTTTATTTATTTCTCTCTCTCTTCGATTTTTCAAGTTACTTTTTTTCTCTCTCTTTGAAAATTTTTGGGTTCTCTTTTATTTAATTTTTTTTTATAATTGAAGGGAAGGTTCATCTTTTTACTTTCTTTGTTTTTTTATACTGAAATTTGATTAAATTAACAAAGGTTAGTACAGATGTTTGAGTAGAGTAAGTAAAAAAAAATTATGCGCGAATTATTACAGATGTTGTTGCTTGTGTTGATGTGCTAAAAGATGTTGCTGCTTGGTGTAGCTACTGACTCCTTGTTGTTGTGCCGATCAATTGTGATTTTTTTTTATATATTATAGTGTAACATTGCAGGTTATTACTGTAATATATTAATGAAAATTTCAAAGTTTATATATAACATCAATGGTTGAATCCCATCAATGGCTTCTATTCGCCCACAAAACGCACCACACACCCTTTTGTGACAATATTTTTCTACTGCCATATGTTTTGTTTGATTCACATTGAAATTTATAACTGGTTGTGTTCATAGCGATGTTCGACCTCCAATTTGATCGAAAAATCAAAATCATTAATTTATGTAATTCGATTGTCAGGTTGTTATGAAAATCTGACGCCCTTTAAGATGAGGTGAGCGAAAGCCCAGATTTAAAGAGAGGAAACTTATATCAAGGGAGAGAATTCCATGAAGCACATGAAATAGAGTCGTGATTTTTTTCTTAAAAAAACAGAGCATTTGATCGGATGAGAGCAGTAACCTTTGAAGCTTGACACCGGTTACGCTTATTTTCCTCAACATAGCGCTTAATGAATCTTATAGTGCTTAGAGGGTTCAATGGTACTATAAGGACATTGAGTAGTATCCTTGTAGTATTCACTATTGATCAATGCAAACAAAGTTACTTTCACAACCAATCATGATTTTATACTCGTATAAACTTGGTTTCAATAATAATCATTTAATTAGTTATATTGGTTTCAAATTTAATGCTTCATATTTAAATAGCATATCTTGTTCATTTGATATATTTATAACTTATTTTGTTCATTATCTATTTACTTCTTATTTCTAATTTGTTAGGTAAATTTATACGCTTAACTATCTAATTGCTTGTTATTGTTGAAAGAATCAAAACCTTTATAGATTTTTAAACGAATTAATGTTTAGGATCAAAGCCACATATGTAGTACATAAGACCCTAATGTATAAATCTTAAACCAATGATTGTGTTTTAGGATTAATATAAATACAATGGTACCCTAATGTATTTCAAATGAACCCTAAGCTAAGAATTTTCAATCGTAGTACATACGACCCTTTAATGGTATCCATAGAGGGTTCACTGGTATCTATCCCTGTACTCTTAGTGAAACCCTTTTATTATTATACATACAATACGGTTGAACATTATAAAGATGTTTTCTAGTACTACCCTAGAGACCTCCAACGAAACCCTTGTATTATACAGACAATACGGTTGAACATTATAAAGATGTTTTCTAGTATTACCCTAGAGACCTCCAACGAAACCCTTGTATAATACAGTTGTCCATTTTTTTAACTCAGTGAAGCATATGCACGGGAAGCTTTAAACAATATATGCAAACACATACCCTTGACACCCTGGTAGTAGTACCCTAGGAACCTTTAGCGAAACCCTTTTATTATACAGTTTAACATATAAAGATGTTTCTAGTAGTACCCTGGAGACTTTTAACGAAACCCTTGTAGTATACAGTTGTACATATTTTTGACTCAGTGAAAGCATATGTATGTGAAGATTATAAAACATTATATGCAAAAATGAAATAAAAAAAGGTGAAATGTACATTGTCCCCACTGTTGTAAACATATGAATGCTAAGCTAATTAGGTGATCATGGATTATGTATGGTAGTATTTGCGGTTTTATTGAAACAAGATCTTAATTAGTTCTCTTGTACGAAGTATATAATAAGATTTATAACAATCTATATTTAATGTGACTGTATGATGAGATCTGTAAGATGACTTGATAAGGTTAGGAGCTCCATGTAAACTTAATTTAAAGCTATCAATGGTACTTGTGTGATGATTGATGATACGCATAACAACACAAGTATATTTTATATCAAGCATATTCTCAATCATCATCACCATTTATTAACAATAAATTGCTACATCCTGGTAGTAGTACCCTAGGAAGTTAGAGTTGATTCTATTAATTTTGTAAGTCAAAATGTTATATTTTTGAAACTTTTCAAGTCATTTTAGATAATATTTTTTTTAAAAAAAAAAAAAAAAAAAAAGATTAACAAATGAGAGATTTCTAATGCAAAAAAAAAAAAAAAAAAAAAAAAAAAAAAAAAAAAACAAACAAACAGCTAGGCAATCTCTAATGCAAAAGCATGAGAGATTTCTTTTAGCAATAACAAGTGAAAACAAAATACTTCCTCTGTTTTTTTTAGTTGACACATTTCTATTATCACGCTTGCCAACGCATGTTTTTAACGCTTAATAACTTTAATTATCAACATTATAAAATTATAAAAAGTGGAAAATTAATAAAATATACATATAAACGATTCAAACAAGATCCCACATGAATATGTTTTATTGTATCTATAAACCACAAAAGCGAGTCAAAGCGTGTTGTGAGAATAGTGTAAAAGTCAAACAGTGTCAACTAAAAAAACGGAGGAAATATAAGACATTTAATTTCTTTTAGCTTAAAATAAAGCTTTCAACAGTGTAGCCAGGCAATCTCCAATGCAAAAGCATGAGAGATTTCGTTTAGTAACAAATGAAAAAACCATGATAAGACTTCAAATCTCTGCTGACATAATTGGTTTAGCTATAATCATAGCTAAAAATGAAAATAACATCATACTGCAAAACTCAAGATAAATTATCAGATGTAGTACTAAATTATCATTTACATAGTACTATAAGAGTTAATAAGAAATATTTTTATACATTATTAATGTTATGCCTCCAAAAATAAATACTCACCAAAAATATGTACTACAAGGGTTTATCATAATTTTAGTGTCAAATTAAGGAAGATAAATGATACGACAAACTCAATTATAAAAATTTAAATAACGTGTTGGCGTCTAAAACAAAAAATAAGCTTTGAATTTAATCCCTATGAAACAATAACTAATAAAGTAGACATGCATTAAGCAAAAATAAAGCCGCTTCAATTAAGTGTACGTGTATATTGAGGAGAGAGGAGAGTAATACAAGGCTAAGAAAGAAATGAGAAAAGATAAAATATTAAAATTTTAAGTATTGCCCCACCATTTTCCCATTTGTTTTTTTATTCAGCTGTGGGTCTCATACCGTTACAAATTTTACTATACAATTATATTTTCCCTCCAATTCCTCACCCCGTTACACCAAAAGTTGCATTTTATTACAAAAGTTGTCATGTTAATGTATTTCTATATACATAACTAACCTCCCTTACTACTTCCTTATTTCGTTTACAATTTTATAATAACTCAACTACTCCAAATACCTTTTATTTTATTTAAGTCAATTATATTGTGTAAAACACGAAGGAAGTAATAATATATGAATGAAAAGAGGTGTCATGCAAAACACTAGTCACATCTTGCATTGCTCAAGTCCTCTTCTCTTGTCTATGCACCTTACCACCAATAACATCTATCACCTCATCTCAAGTGAGAAACATGCGATAGTTTACGGGTTACATACTTAACAAGCAGTGAGGTCAACAGATCACCTTTAGACAAAACGCTACCACCACAACGCATCGTCACTCTATACACCTATGATCCACATAACTAGGGGTGCTAATTGAGCAAGTCGATCACGAGCTAAGGGATGCTTGACTCGACTCGAAAACTTTTTTCATGTTCTCAACTCATGCTCGTTAAAGTTTTGAGCCAATAAATCCTAATCGACTCGTGTTCATTAAAGTTTCGAGTGAGTCGAGTAGCTCAGGACAATCTCATTAAAATTTTGGCCCTTCTAAAATTATAGACCTTTATTATTTTTGTTCACTTTATATAGTTTTCTTTTAATTATTTTATTTATTATTAAAGATTTACTCTTTCTTTTTTTATAATATAAATTAACTCTTATTACGTGTCAAATTTGTTTGTGGTAATAACTTTGTTTGTAAATTCTATATTAATAAAATATATTATTGAGTTGCTCACGAGCTTATCGAGTCGAGTTAGAACTTGCTCAACTCGTGCTCGTTAACATCTCGAGTCGAGTCTAGCCAACTCGAGCCGAGCTTTGATGGAGGTTTGAACAAGTCGAGTTGCTCACCTACACATAACCATGAACAATAGAAGAAAGCGCACTGCTTCTAAGATGGAATTTTATCATTTTCTTTTTCATGTTAAACCTCCTTATGCAAAAACTTGACAAACTATCGCCTTTCTTTCATATCCCTGCATTGGTTTGAATCAAAAAAAATATAATAATTTTTTTTTTTTTCTTCTTTCTTTCTTCCCACAAGCCATGACCAATGAACCTTTGATGAACTTCCATTGACCTTCAACAAAATAACCGGCATGACCATCATCATCTAACTTTTTCACGAAAATCAAATTTACAAGATTATCTGTATCACGCCTGACATTTTTTAGGTCAACCTACAAGTCTACAACTAATGGAATTATGATCACTTTCCTTCTTCGTCCAACAAAGTACAACTCCTCACTATTATTTGCAAAGTCCGAAGTATTTCACCCTCAGTAATTTTTATTCCAGTTTTTTCTGAGGCCTTTTTGTCTTCAATTACATAAGCTTTTCTGTGATCAAAAGAAGAGTTGAGATCCTTTTACCAACTTCTTCATTTATAAAGCTTGAGTTCACCATTTTTCCATTGTAAGTTTCCCCTCAATTTTTAGGTGACACAACAGAAAATTTACCAACTATCTAGCAAAAAACGAAGGAGAAGACTACTACTACTACTACTACTAAGGAGGTTTTCAATTCTCAATGCCTCAAATTGTTCTATGCGTGGATTTGCACTTTGCTGTCTCACAAGTCATCTAAGACAATGCTTAGTTATCACGCGCCCACCTAGGTGGGTATATATGTAAATCATGTTGGGTGGGCCGAAGGATGTGGTGACTAATGGGTGTGGTAGTTGATGGTTGTCGTGGGAGTGAGGGGTGGTGACTGATGGAGGGTGATAAATGTGACAGTGAATGTTATGGTGCGAGTAAATAGTGCCCATTGGCTAGTGTCAATGTTAAGAGGGTGTGTTGGTGGCTGAGATTGGCGGTGGTGGCTAGTGGGGGTGGTTGATGGTGAATGATGTTTAATGTGCAAGAAGAGGGGAAAAAGGAGGGATAAATTGCTTTGTGTAAAAATGCCTAGTAATGTAGGGAAGAAGTTTAGAG
The DNA here is from genome assembly GCF_948465745.1 of Chenopodium album. NCBI lineage: Eukaryota > Viridiplantae > Streptophyta > Magnoliopsida > Caryophyllales > Amaranthaceae > Chenopodium > Chenopodium album. The sequence continues at coordinate 67,476,841 of NC_137835.1, forward strand.
AACCCTTTAAGCCAACAGCTATACAAGCTGTTAAGATCCACATTTGCGACGCTTCTGATTGATTAAAGCAAAAATGACAGACACTTGAAGAGAATGCAATTGGTATAATAATCTAATGCTTTCAGCTTTCAATTGTACCAAGACCACCAACCCTACAGAGGTATATATTCATTTTAATTTAGAGCAACATAGACCAAGAAAAGCACATAATGTCAGATAGTTTTGCAACATCAACTATACGTGTTCTCGACGAGAGGGAAAGGGAACACTAATATGCTCCTGTAAATTCTAATACTTAGTAGCACATAATGATGATGGGGCAGCGCCTGTGTGCGATGTGTGCTCCGTATCCTCATGTGGTCAGAACATGTTCAAGGGCTTTAGTATTGCAATTTCCGATGGGCTTTAGACTTCAGCGTCGACGATTAGCTTTGTATCAAGCTTGGAAAACTCCATAAAGAAGGCTTTTAAATGCATATATGAATGCAATACGTCATCAACTGCACACATTTCCCTTATGCTATGCATTGATAGCTGCGGAGCACCAATATCTACTGTGCGAATTCCCACACCACTAGCCAGGATAGGACCAATTGTGGAACCACAAGGCATGTCATTTCGCACCACAAATTCCTACAAATATACAAATTCATCATGTTAATTTTGCACGTCACAAGAAAATAACTAATACTCCGTTAAGGAAGAAACATATGGCACAATCTTTTTTTAAAATAAAGTAAAATGGACATTAGAAATTGGTAAACTAGTAATAGCATTCAAAACGAAATTCCAATCATTGTACATTAGAACCAAGACATATGGCAACTAGCACTATGCTAATCTATTGAAAAATCAAGACTTGATTGGTACGAAGTAGTAACTAGTTCTACCAAAATAATTTTAGTGATAAATAGATAAAACCAGAGCTGGAGTGCCTTTGCAAGTATATTAGAAATTATTGGAAATATGAATCAAGATAAGTGATAATTTTATCAGCTATTTTCCAATAAAAAAATGCCTTTTTTTGGCTGACAGATTTGCTCTTTCAAGACAACAATAAAATTTACTTAAATTACAACTTCAATCCTACTTTCACAAGGTGTTTTAATCTAATCATAATCAGCTGAACATAAAGAGCTACTACCTTTTTCCCTTTTAAAATTGAAGCACGAAGACATGGGAATTAGTGAATTAAACCTTTGAAAACGGGGGAAAAAAAAAAAAAAAATACTATAGTCAAACCAAATAATCAAAAATCATTTAGAATAGAAGATAAGAAGGATTAAACCTTGAACTATTTTTCTTTCCACTTTGTTAATAGTCAGAAAGTGCTTTAATTTAGCATACAAAAAGTATTTCATACATGAGTAGATAAATAAAGTTAATATAATATAAAATTTGCAATATGAATGTAATTGAGTTGCTTTTTTATGTTACCAAGGAGTCAATGAACTAGGCTAAGTCACTCATTTGGAAATGATCAAAACACAATGTATTGTAATGCATCTCAACACATGAATACCATAAATATAGTGTGATATGCGTTGCTTCTAATTACAATAACATGATGAAGTAAAATTGAACATGGACCTGAACGGCAAACATACCACACACACATGAATCATGCAATATCATCACAATTTTTATGAATATTAGTATGAGCCCAGACCTGAATAGGAAGTTGGTGTATCTGCCCTATCTCCTTGAATATAAAGGAGGTTATAGCATTAGTGGCATAACGCTGATTTGCATTGTGTTTAATAACTAATCCCCCATGCATCTTTGGTTGATGATTCTCTTCATGTTTGTCCTGGAGAAGAATTTTCAAATTTATCAATATCCAAGTGAAGCTTGATCAATTGATGTAAAATTCTGAATTCCAAATTAAAAGAGTAATGTCAACCTACCATGTAGTTAGGGTGTAGCGCATGAGCCATGTCAGCTGATACAAGAAAACTTTTCTGCACAATTTTTTCTAGCATCTGAACAATTACAGGAAAAGGAAATGAGTTGCATATAAGAGAAGAAAAGATAAAGTATAAAAGCATCAACAATCTTTCTCCAGACGAGGCCTAAGTCCGTACAACTCTACTATGTAATTTCCAAAAACACGATCTCCAACTCCCTCTGTCCACTGTTGATTATCATCCTTATATATATGGCCTTCAACTCATTCATACACGGATATACCACTTATATTATTGATTACATTGAAATTACATTATAATAAGCTCATATCTAATAGGTCTGAAACTACATACAGAAATAAATCCAACAAGAACCGACATGAAAAAATTCTACATTTTTGGGAAAACTCTACATGGTGGAGAAAGTGAGAGCTTGTAGGAACTATTCCATCCAAAACAATAGCAATTGAAGTACACTTTAATTATCAAAATCTCATTACCATCTTAACATCGGAGCAGAAGGCATTAGTAACTCTGGAAATGGTGTCCAATGTGACAGGAGATCCAGCTCCTTGAGCTGAATTAGATCCAACTTCTTCATGATCATAAAGTGCCACCATTCTAACACCAACTTCATCATCAAGACTACCCTCAGGGGATGTAGCATCTATCAATGCCTGAAACACCATAGCAATTGGTAAATCACAGAAGTGAAAGAGTAGTCATCACATGTTTGCTTCACACCACAACCCCCCTTCCCTCTTCCCCCAAAACAAATGTGAAAAATAAAATAAATAACATTAAGGTAGAAAGTCTCACTCGTTTTGAATAACATATCAGTAACACAAGTTTTTTTGTTTGGTAACAATTCTATTTCACTTTGGGAAAAAGTAATAACCACTTGCACATAGTGTCAAGAGAAAAGTGTCACGTCAAAATTTGAGAAATACTTTGTATTTGTTTACCGCATAGTATGAAAGTGAAAAACAAAAAAAAACAAAAAAAAAAACAAAATATAGGGAAACTCAGAATTATCTGATAATTATTTATATGATTGGCCATTGATTTGCTGTGCTTATTCATTTTGTTCCATAGCTTAATTCATTGTGCTTTATCATATTTTTTTGATACCTTCACATATTCTTATTGCTTTGAATCTTTGATATCTTCACATATTTTTTTGTTTTGTTTTGGTTATAGACGAAGGTATAAATCAAATCCTATCTCATTCTCTAGTCTCCGGCTCCCCCCACCCCCAACACACACACACACACCTCCCTGCTTCCTGTTTGGCCATACAGCCATTTGAGGAACAAAAAATATATATTAAAGGATATTATCATGAGAATATAGCACAACTCCTCCCTCCCACCCTAGAGCCGGTTCATCAGATTGGTTTAGGTGGTTGTGAGGAGTTGCAAGGGGTATAACAGTTGGGAAATTTACTATGGATGGATCAGGGCTAGTAATAGCCATGGACTTAGGACTATTGTACTGCATTATGAAGTGCATAAGCTGGTGTGTACAGAAATATGTAATCAGAGTTTAAGGTGGTGCACAAAACATATGTAGTTCTACTAAATTATGTAAGAAGGTTTGAGAGACATTGAGTCCACAGAAACAGCTTGTCACTGAGGCAGTGACTAAGCATTGAATAGTATTTCACTAGGAGTCCAATCAGCACCATTTCACTCAGCTAAGTTGTTGGAGTCCAGTACTTATATGGCCTTTGGTAGTCTTCACAATGTTCATCTTGGCTCATGTGATAATTAGTGATACCTATAGTAAGGACAGTAAGAAAGCATACAGTGATCTCTAGGAATATTTCTTTCACTAACTGGAGGCCTTCTATTCTGAATAGGAATCCAGATCATCCCTTTTCAGTTATGGAGACTAAATTGACACTGGAGCAGGGTTCAGTGGCAAAGATTATGGCTCTGCCCTCCTTTCAACCTAAGTTCTCAGCAATTACATATTTACATGTACACCCTCCATCCTCGAAAAAAAAAAAGTCTAATTTCGCCTTTTTCTATTTTTCTATTCACTTTTTATCAGCTAAACTCCACTATTTTATGTTATACACTTTTATCAGCCAAATCCCACCATCTTCTTTTTAATATCCACCATTAATCAGCCAAACACCATTACCTTTAGTTTTATTCACCCCCTAATGGGAATTTTATTAGGGGGCAGAGAGATAACTTTAACACCTGAGTTCCCTTTCATCAAATTTGTGTAACACAATTCCATTTCAAGTTAATTCACCAATTGTCTTATTCAATATTTGCCCATTTCCTTCTTATAAATTTATAGTTTGTTCTTCCAAATAGTTTGAACCATTCTATGATTACTGCTGTAGTTTTAAACTTAGTTCTTATGTGCATGTAGTTAATGGCGATTATCTCATTAGTTGGCATTTTAACTCTTGATTTCTGATGTATATGTACCTCGTGTGTGTGTGTGTGTGTACTTTCAATGGTCCAAGATGCAATGTCACATAGTATGCAACATTTATGACTTTATCATTGAAATCAATAATACAAAGTTGTAGACTCAATCCTTCCACGATAGACTTATACTGCTCTGTCTCCAAATAACTAAACTAAATTTTCTTTTATATATATATATATATATATATACTTGATCTGCAGTGTAACGGGTTCCAAATGCTAGTTTCTATTCTTAAAACAAATAATGGAAACTGTTTCCATAAAAAGTGACTTATGGTAATCACAATGAAGCAAAACAGAATAACTAAATAATCAAAGATATACTGCCATGATTAGTGTACTAAAATTTGGTAGGATAGGAATCCAAAAGCCAAACCTTCAAGGAACAAAATGACATGCAAAGATTATCAAGCCTTCCTGAGAAAACAAACTCCTTTAGTGCACCAGCTATCAGACTTGGCTGAGTATCGCATGCTTGCAGCTCAAAATCACATATATCATCAGGTTCACATCCAATTTCCTTCGCTAGCAGCTGGTGAAACAAAATAAAGAATGCAAAGGTAAGCGTAAGTCTCTCTCGTTCAATCAAAAAAATTCTTCATATAATTGATGGAGAAGGATATGACTACTAGAATTGCAAAGAAGTGAAATGCCCAAACCTTAAGCAAGAGGGAATGATGTTTCTGGTTCTCAGTTGATTTTTTTGCCTCAGTCTGAGCTCCATTATCAGCTGAATCATTTTCATTAACACTTCTATTGAGTTCATCCTGGAAATTTTGTACAAGGAATAAAATATAGAGGCTCAGTGAAAGCACAGTTGTGTACCTTGTCAAAGAAGGAACACATATGTAAAAAAAAAAAAAAAAAAGGCAAATAAACAAAAGATTTAAAAGAAAAAATAAAATTAAAATTAGATTTTCTCTTTCCAGGTGTTGTATAACGCTACCCAACAGCTCCTCTTAGAGTCTTAGATCTTGTTAAAAAATAAATAAATAATAAAAAATTATTAATAATAATAATAATAATAATAATAATAATAATAATAATAATAATAATAATAATAATAATAATAATAATAATAATAATAATAATAATAATAATAATAATAATAATAATAATAATAATAATAATAATAATAATAATAATAATAATAATAATAATAATAATAATAATAATAATAATAATAATAATAATAATAATAATAATAATAATAATAATAATAATAATAATAATAATAATAATAATAATAATAATAATAATAATAATAATAATAATAATAATAATAATAATAATAATAATAATAATAATAATAATAATAATAATAATAATAATAATAATAATAATAATAATAATAATAATAATAATAATAATAATAATAATAATAATAATAATAATAATAATAATAATAATAATAATAATAATAATAATAATAATAATAATAATAATAATAATAATAATAATAATAATAATAATAATAATAATAATAATAATAATAATAATAATAATAATAATAATAATAATAATAATAATAATAATAATAATAATAATAATAATAATAATAATAATAATAATAATAATAATAATAATAATAATAATAATAATAATAATAATAATAATAATAATAATAATAATAATAATAATAATAATAATAATAATAATAATAATAATAATAATAATAATAATAATAATAATAATAATAATAATAATAATAATAATAATAATAATAATAATAATAATAATAATAATAATAATAATAATAATAATAATAATAATAATAATAATAATAATAATAATAATAATAATAATAATAATAATAATAATAATAATAATAATAATAATAATAATAATAATAATAATAATAATAATAATAATAATAATAATAATAATAATAATAATAATAATAATAATAATAATAATAATAATAATAATAATAATAATAATAATAATAATAATAATAATAATAATAATAATAATAATAATAATAATAATAATAATAATAATAATAATAATAATAATAATAATAATAATAATAATAATAATAATAATAATAATAATAATAATAATAATAATAATAATAATAATAATAATAATAATAATAATAATAATAATAATAATAATAATAATAATAATAATAATAATAATAATAATAATAATAATAATAATAATAATAATAATAATAATAATAATAATAATAATAATAATAATAATAATAATAATAATAATAATAATAATAATAATAATAATAATAATAATAATAATAATAATAATAATAATAATAATAATAATAATAATAATAATAATAATAATAATAATAATAATAATAATAATAATAATAATAATAATAATAATAATAATAATAATAATAATAATAATAATAATAATAATAATAATAATAATAATAATAATAATAATAATAATAATAATAATAATAATAATAATAATAATAATAATAATAATAATAATAATAATAATAATAATAATAATAATAATAATAATAATAATAATAATAATAATAATAATAATAATAATAATAATAATAATAATAATAATAATAATAATAATAATAATAATAATAATAATAATAATAATAATAATAATAATAATAATAATAATAATAATAATAATAATAATAATAATAATAATAATAATAATAATAATAATAATAATAATAATAATAATAATAATAATAATAATAATAATAATAATAATAATAATAATAATAATAATAATAATAATAATAATAATAATAATAATAATAATAATAATAATAATAATAATAATAATAATAATAATAATAACAATAATAATAATAATAATAATAATAACAATAATAATAATAAAAATAATAATAACAATAATAATAATAACAATAATAATAATAATAACAATAATAACAATAATAATAATAAAAATAATAATAAAAATACTTTTTATCAACACACCTAAAAGGAAACAGCCACTAACAACCCCCTAGAAAAAGTAGTAATGAAAAGTTATTCTGTAGCATGTGAAGAAAGTTGTTACTAACAGCTCCCATGGCTTTGGCCATAATATTCCCACCATCAAAAATCAACATAGGAATCAGGTTGTTTCCACTGAATAAGATATGTAAGGAATAAGAATCTTCAAATATGTTAGAAGTTTCCAAACCTTACAGAAAGAACAAAAGCCAAAATCAGGTAAGAAAGAACAAAAGCCAAAATCAGGTATCCTCTTAATACAACAACAAAGACAAAATGGCAATTGCAAGATAAAGGGTTTAGAAATACTCTCTTAGAAATAAAGACAATATCTGAAAGAAGCGTAGAAGTAATCTACTAGCTTATAAGTTATCACAAATGGCATACAAATTATTATTTTATCAATCTCATAAGCTTATACTAACAACAATTGAAAATGTCAAATTCTTTTCCACTTAGATTGTGTCCAAGTATTCTTTCATTCAGATATACCTTCATACACCATAAAAAGAATACACACAATATGCTAACTAGATTGAGAACAGTTTGTCATAAAACCTTAATTGATGTCGCCAAGATAGGAGCAAGATGACTTTGTGTATTTGGCTTAAAACCATCGCTACCCCTAATAAAATGACAAGGCATTGAAATTAGGAAAGAAGAAATAACAAACCATCGTAATAATAATTATATAAAAAAAAAAGTCATAAAAAATCATAACAATAAGAAAGGAAAACTTAAAACAGCATGGTCATAATACATTAAAAAAAAAAAACATGGATTACAAATTTACAATTGACAAATGGAATGCAGAGCGTTCATCAAAACTTTACCTGTCTAAGTGAATTGCCAATGTAGGAATCCGCATTATAGGATCATGAATCCTGACAAGCCGGTGAGAGTATGAATGAGAACCATCTTTCACTTTTTTGATGATCACACGTCCGGCAACTGCCAAATCGCGATCAAACCATGTGTGCCACAAGCCACCACCATACGTTTGGACACCAACCTCTAGATATCCCCCTTTAGTTACCTATCAAAAAATGAAATGTTTATTGCAAAAATAATTCTCACATCAACCCTGCTCCTTAGTTATACCCTATAAAAAGTGTCTTTACCTTCGATGTTGGCTTCAACTTCAAACAAGGGCTATCCGTATGAGCACCGACTATATGAAATCCATTCCCAGCAACATATCTATACCAAAATATAGGACATCAGACATCCTCTCACCCAAGCACAAATGAATAAATCTTTAATTTTATGCCGTCTTCCGTCCTATGCGAAGGGTGGCTCTTTGAATCACAAAATTATCCATTCACTCACGAAATTAATTCATGTGAGATTAAAAAAAAAAACCCTAATTCCATTGTTCATCATATGCTCAAGCTTTTAACATCATTAATCATTTGATAATTAGTCAACACTCAATAGCATTAGACACTCCCTAATCCTACTCATTGATACCTTTTCTATAACAGTTTCGATGTACGCAACCTTATTGGCTAACTTCAAGTATCTATAAGTATAAACACTAATCATCAACTAAACATTAATCATGAAAACTTGAGAAAAATAAACTGATTATTTTCCAATTCAATAGAATCTTCTTAGAAATTTGAAATTAGAAAGATTGAAAAGCATACTTTTTACCAATGGCAAAAGCAACAATGGTGGAGTAATTTCTAGTGAAGAAATACTTTTTCCCAGCTTGTAAACTCCAATCTTCTCGCTCAGAAAGCTGCTCAAACCCAGCTTCCTTCAATTGTCTCTTGGATTCATCTGAGATTATGCTTCAATTAGTTAAAGGGTAATTAAACATATCATAATCTAATATCAAACCAATCAAACGAAAACTCCCAGATTTTTTCGCCCAATTATTTCAAAAATAATAGTGTCGAAATTGATCGGAGTAATTGGAAAATAATCAGAATTAAAGAAAAAGTTACCAACGGCATGAAAAGCAGTTGGAGAAGCATTCAAAAAATTGATGAGATCTGATGCTACTGAATTTGCATTGTTATCTTGTTGCTTCGCCATGTTTTTCTCTCTCGAATTCTTGAATATCAAAAATCACTGTCGAAGAATTTACGATAGTGCGATGCTTGGCTGCTTGCTTGATTTCCTTAATATTTTTATATTCCCTACCCTTTATGCGGGCCTCAGATATTGTGTCACTTTTTTAATACAGAGTACTTGCTCAAAAAGAACTAAGATAATTTCTAATGGTAGCTGACCTTGTCACGTCAAATATTCTAGCTAATATATTTTATAGCTACAAAATTCTAATGGTTAATTATCTTGTTTGGCAAATGGTTGTTGGCCCGTTGTTCACTTGGCTTGTTTGACTAGATGAAATGTTTGGCTGTTTATAATGACTTTTGAAATTGGTTGTTTAAGCTGGCTGTTTATAAAAGTGTTTGGTAAATTAATTGTTGGTTGTTGGCTGTTTATTAGATAATTTGTGGGTCAATAAGCCAAAAACCAACAAAAAAGCTACTCAAAACAGCTTTTTCATTTTGACTTAAAAGCCAGCTTTTTCGCTGACTAAAAAGCTAATTACCAAACACATTTTTTGGCTGTTTGACCACCTAAAAAGCCAAAAGCTAACCAAAAAGTCATTAAAAAGTCAATTACCAAACATGGTCATAGTATATTTTAATTTGGAAGAAATATAAATAATTAAAATAGTTTTTATTATAGGTTATCTTTGAAAAATCAAGCAACGTAGCTTGTTTGAGCAACGTTACTTAATCTAGCTACATCAATTTTCCACTCCAATGGTAAACTACATGCTTGTAATTTTAATTAATTTGCAAGCAAGTCTCTATTTGTATACCATTGGAGATGCTCTTACTCCCTCCATCCCATTATTTCGTGTCTGTAATTTTTTTTTTGGGCATTCCAAAATATTGTCTCTGTTTTTAAAAGTAGAATCAATTGTTAATTACTTTTCATCTTTTTCATACAAAATACATATATACCCGAAAAATCATTACTAACTTTTTATCCTTTTCATACAATTTTCTTTATTCCCTCCGTTTTTTATTAGATTCCCCTTTCTAACATTTATTACTCACATAAAAAAGAGAAAGGGGAATTTAATAAAGAGACGAAGGAGTACTTTCTATTAGAATATTTTTCTACTTCCACCATTTTCCTTAATTACTGTGCTTTTTGAGAAATAGGCACAAAATAATAGGACAAAGGGAGTAAAACATTGGGGTATATCTTTTTAATATTTTCACCTCTCGAAACCTTAATTTAATTGTGGGTGAGTTAAAAAGAGAGTCCCCTTGGTTAAATAACTTAGTCCCCTAAAAGAGTACAGGTGACTGTAATGGTGGATGGATCTTGGTAGAAAAGTACTGGGAATGCAGGCATGGGTTGGGCTTATTCTTATGACCAACAAAGCTATTTAGAAGGTGGAGGCACCTTTGGAAAAGCATTGTCCTCTCTTCATGTGGAACTCTTGTCTTGTGTTTAGGCTCTTAAGTGGGCGCTTCATAAAGGTTATCAGTGCCTTCTTTTATACACAGACTCGCTCGCTCTTGTACAACTCATTCAGAATCCAAATAGGAGGGAAGTCCGGCTTCTTTGGACTATTCAAGAGTTACTAAACTCTGGAAAGTCCTTTAGGAATTGCATCATTTGGAAAGTAGGAAGGGATCAACTCACGCAGGCACATGAGATTGCTAATAGATGTAGGGTCAATTTACATAGCTTTGCTACCTAGTTTTTGTTTAGTTTTCTGTTATCAAAAAAGAAAAAAAAAAATAGTCCCCTTTTTTTATTAAAAACAAAAAAGATACGATTACGATTTATTTCAATCTTTTTTTTTTTTAACGAGAAGAAAAAGGATTTCATTTAATGAAAGATAGCCAAAGATACTTGCAAACAAATCCTAAGAAATCTTAAATTTCAACACAAGTACAAATTACCCAAGAACTAGTTACATCGCAAATTCGATTCCAAAAGGCGATTAAAAAGAGCTAAGTATAACAATGGATTTGTTTATTAAGGTGATGGTTAATCAAATCTACGACATATTAAGTACAAAAGGTGAAAAAAAAGAAATCATGAGGTCCCAAAAGGTCAAAAATTTAAAATTAAAAAAAAAAAAAAAAAGACCCCATTGTTATACTTAACTCTTTTAAATATCATTATTTTTTTCAGTTGGTAAGGAGAGAGCACACTTTGAAAGTGAGGGAAAAGAAAAGGGTAAAGGAATCTCCATCCTAAAGTGCTTTTACTGTATGAGGGATAGTTCGTGAGATGCAAACTTTCCCTTCATGATTATCACTATATATAAATTAAATATAAATGATAAAAAGTTATATAGAATATCTACTGACTGTAATTATACATTATATATCAACAAGAGTTTGCTCAAGTGTAAAGATGGGCACGGGCCGTGCCGGCACGCGGGCGGCACGGGCCCGGCACGACTCCGGCACGGCCCGGCACGGGCACGGTGGCCGGCACGGCACGGCACGGCGGCACGCCGGCGTGCCGTGGGCCGTGCCGTGAACAAATTTTTTGGGACCGGCACGGGCACGGCCCGTGGCACGGCGGGCGGCACGGTGGCCGGCACGTGGGCCGGCACGCCGGCACGACCCGCCGGCACGGCACGTGGCACGGCCCGGCACGGCCAGGCACGGCCCGGCACGGCCAGGCACGGCACGGCACGGCACGGCCCGTGCCGTTGGAATATGGCCGTTTATGGCCGTTTTCCAACAGCTATAAACGGCCATATTTTCCACCCCATTTCCCACCCAAATCCCCTATAAATACCTCATATTTTCCTCCAAAATTTTCACAATTCATCAACTCATCTCTTCTCTCTTATTCTCTAATTTTCTTACTCCCAAATTCTCAATTCTCAAATTCCTAAAAAACATACAATCTTCCTCTCTTTTGTGAAAAGAAAAAAAAAATTCCTACTCTCTTATAAATTTTACATTTTTACTATTATTACTTGTACTAGTCTACTACCAAAAAAAAAAAAAAAAAAAAAAATTGTTATATTTACATTCGGGAAATTAAAAATTCGGGAAATTATAAATTTGGGAAAGCATTGAAGCGTCATTGTAAGATCTAACTCAACTTTATTTTAATTTGTTATTGTTATTGTTATTGTTATTGTTACTATTATTAATTTATTATCATTATTACTATTATTATTATTATTATTATTATTATTATTATTATTATTATTATTATTATTATTATTATTATTATTATTATTATTATTATTGGAACTACTTAATTATATAAAAACTACTTTCTATTTTAATTGTGGGTTATTTGGATTGTTGAAATCTGTCTAAGGCGGGATTTGGGCTCTGGACAACGTCGCTCCTAACCTCTCCTACCTGGGATCTCATTGATCCAAGTAATCTACTATTATTATAATTATTTTTGAAAATTTAATTTATATAAAAACTACTTACTAATTAATTCTCATTGATCTCATTGTTGTTAATTGTTACTTTGTTATTGTTAGTTGTGTTATTATTATTAATTAATCATGGCATCAAACCCGAACGTTTCCTCCTCCTCTAGAAAAGCCAAGTCAACACGTAGGGAATCACCAAACCCAAACACTTCAATGTCTATGCCCCCCCCTAACATGCCCTTTCCCTCTCCTAACATGCCCTTTCCAAACACTTCCACCCCTTTCTTTCATCCCCAAAACACGGGAGGGCAAGAACAAATGGATGATATGGCTCCTTGGACCCAATTTCAACAAACCCAATTTCAACAATATGAATTTCCTTTTCCTCCTCCTCCTCCTTCCCAAGGTAGCCAAACACAAGCTTGCGGGTCGAGTGAACCATCCACCCATAATCCTAACATATTAGAGTGGTGTACCGAAGAGGATTTTGCTCAAACCAAAAGAAAGAGTGGATGTTGGGTACATTATCAATTAAGTAAAGATGGAAAAAAATGCAAGTGTCGGACTTGTGGTAAAATTTTCTCGGCCGATACCAAGGGAGGGACGGGACACCTTACTAGGCATACAAAAAAATGTGGTGGACCATCTAGTGATCCAACCCAACCTAAAATTTCTCAATTCCATCCACAAGGTTTCATTTACAATTACGAGAGAGATAGGGATGAACTTGGGAGAATGCTTGTACATGCAGAACAACCTTTTCTTTTCGCCGAAAATGATGCCTTCAACAACTATATTAACCGAGCACTACAACCAAAACACAAAAAAATGTCCCGAAAAACCGTTCGATCTGCTGCCATGAAGACTTATCTAGAGTACAAATTGAAATTAGTAAATGAATTAGCTAATCTTCCTTGTAGAGTTTCTTTAACCGCCGATGCATGGGATGGTGGGTACGGACTTCACTATTTATGTGTTACTTGTCATTGGTTAGATAATGAGTGGATGTTACAAAAACGCATCATTCATTTCAAAATGCTTGAATACCCTCATACCGGTCTTAACATTTCACATCATTTAATGGAAGCTATTGATGCATATAGTCTTAGGGATAAAATCATGTCTATGACTTTCGATAACGCAACTTCTATGACATATAGTGCGAATTTGGTTAAACCCCAATTAACCGATTTAGTATTAGATGGAGAAGCACTTCATGTTAGATGCATTTGTCATGTTCTTAACTTGTGTGTGAAGGATGGAACACAAGCAATTGGTCCATTTTATCACAAAATACGGAGTGCTATTTGCACTATTAATAGCTCTAACATGAGATATCAAGAATGGAAAGGTTTTTGCAGGCAACAACGGATTAAAACCATAAAAATAGCACCGGATTGTCCAACTAGGTGGAACTCCACCTATGAAATGTTGAGTCGGGCAATCGAGTACAAGGTTCATTTAACACTTTTTTATAATATGAAATATCCACAAAATGCTTTACTTGAAGATGATTGGGCTAATTGTGAAAAATATATGCAGTTTTTACAATTACTATATGGTATGACACATTGTTTTTCTTCTGTATATAATCCTTGTGCTCATTCTTTTCTTAGCAATGCATGTTTACTTGCACAACTTTTTGCGGAACACCGATCAGAACATGTTTATCGTGGATATCTTCCATCCATGGAGGATAAATGGCGTAAATATTACACCGATATTCCTAAGATTTATATTTTTGCTTCCATTTTAGATCCTAGACAAAAATATGATGGCACCTTTTTATTAATTGATATTTATTATAGTAACATGAATTTTGAAGATGATGTTGAAACTTTTAAGAATAAGGTGACGGATGAGTTTTTTAATTTATATAATGTTTATGAAAGTAAATATGGAACCGTGTCTCGATTTGCCCCTTCTCAAACATCCAAAAATGTAAGTAAACGGGCCAAAGGTTTATTTGCACAAGCTGCTAACTTGATGTCTAAGTATTCAGGTACAGAATCATCATCATCTAGGAGAACTCAAAGCGATGTTTCGGAGTTGCAAATGTACTTAAGTTACGACTTCATGAAAGGCATGGACGATGAAGAGAAGTTTGGCCTCGACATCCTCGATTGGTGGAAATCACAAGCCGTGAAACATCCAATTTTGTCGGCAATGGCTCGTGATATTTTTGCTATCCAAGTCTCCTCCGTTGCTTCCGAAAGAGCTTTTAGTGCGTCGGGAAGAGTTCTAGACGATAGAAGAACAAGACTAAAACCCGAAACACTTGAAATGTGTGTTTGCTTCAAGGATTGGTTGGATGCCGAAACTCGTTCTCAAGATCGTACTTATGCACAAAACGACGACGATGAAGGAACGTCGACTTCTTTTAGTTCTCAATCCACTCAATTGGCGGATGAACTTGAACCTCTAGGAGACGAAGACGAAGATGAAGACGAAGGCGAAGACGAAGACGACCAATAATAATTACATGATTACATATTTACATTATACACTATTGTATTCTTTTTGTATTATCGAACTTCGTATTCCGTATAATAAATGAAGTTATTCAATATTCATACACTGTTGTACGATTTTTAATTATCATTACTTATTTTGTAATTTTGTATTATTGAATTATCGTACATTCGTACGGTCGTACCGGCTACCGTCATATAATAAAATAAGTTATTCTTCAATTTTTTGTGTTTTCGGATTATCGCACTAGTATTTTTTTTTTTATTATATGCATTTTTGTTTTTAATTCGTTTTTTTTTAACATTTATTTTTTTTTTTAAAAAAAAAAAATAAAAAATAAATTAAGGTCGGCACGGTTTGGCCCGCGGCCCGGCACGGCACGGCCCGCTAGGCACGTGGGCCGTGCCGTGCCGTGGGCTGGGGTGTGCCAATTTCAGGCACGGCACGGCACGGCCCGCCGCGGAGCCGGCACGGCACGGCACGGCACGGCCGCCACCCCGGCACGGCCAGGCACGGCCCGCGGCGGCACGGGCACGGCCCGTGCCCATGTTTAACTTCCAGCTACCAAAAACACCATAGCAACCACCCCCTTCAAGCTTCAACCCACCACCACCAATCCACTCAACCCACCAGCAGCCCCTCCTCTAGACCCACCACCAATACGACCCCCTCAACCCATCAACAACAACCATTCTCCCCCTCAACACACCACCAATACGACCTTCAAAACTAGCCACCCCTACACCACCAATACGACCCCCACAACTGTCATTCTCACTTTCTTCTTCAACTTTATCATCCTGCAAATGAAATTACACCGTCTTACCAACACTCTCCTTTCTCCGACGCTTACCAGTAATCAGAAGGCAAATACCGCGAGTTCTTCTCTGATTTCAGCTTCAAAGCGAGACGATGATCGGGGCCGATATCGACATTAAATTTAACTCAAAATCAACAAAATTAGGCTACAATTGGTTGAATTTGCTAACGATTCAATAGTTTTGGAAGGAGTAATGGGCTCAACCCATTAATTTCTAGGGTTTTGGAAAAAAAAATTGAAGGTTAGGAAATAGGGGAATTTGTTGGACCTGAGAACAACCGACATTGGGGAATAGAGGAGAGAGAAAATGGTGGAATCAAGAAGACAGAGAAATGAGGTGGAAGTTTAATGATCGAAAAATAGGGAGGAAGTAGACACTCGGAAGGGGATGAGGCGGTGGTCGGCTAACTGGTGGGGGTGACTAGTACCTTGTCTGAGCAGGGAAGAAGAGGGAGGACCGGAGGAGAGACAAAATGGTTTTTAAAAATATTTTTGCTTTCAAAAATTTTGTTAAATTAAAAAAAAAAAAACATGCTTATCAGGTAACTGGTCACTTTGGCCTAATAAAAAAGAGTAGGGGGTAAAGCTTGGATTATTGTAATATAATCAAAAGGTTGGATTATTAAAAATAAATCGATCAAAGGTCGGATTATTGAAATCAAATTTTCCATTTTATTCTCACGTATAGCATTAACGAGCCGTAAGTAGTCCCTCTCATCATCAAATCTGTAGCTCCTCGTCAGTTTACAACTTCTATGAGATCCCTTCAGCGTTTAGCTCGTCGGAGCATAACCCATGCTCGTTGGAGAAACTCTATGAATAACATCTTAGGGAGAACCCAGTATCCCTTTCTCGATCACCCTCTCTCGTTGTCCCTCCTATTTCTATTCCCCTGCTTTTCTCCCTCCTATGACATGCAGCGACATTGCTAACAACCACCACCAGTAGCGCCATCTGCTGCAGCCAATCCTTAACACTTGACACCTCTTCCCTTTGCCGTTGTTGCTCCAACCAACCCCCACCACCATTGAACAACAACCTCCCTTGGCTGCCAAATACCACGCCACCCCACCCATTGCCCATAAGTCCATAACCCAAACACCACCCCACCCATTGCCCAAAACCTGAATAACCTCCCTTTACCTTAACTTTTCAAATCCAATGCTAAAATCATTCAATTTAAAAAGTGAATCCCTTTCCTCTTTAAGGGAGGCAATATTTTTACTTCTTCTGACCATTGGTTTTCTCAAGCAATCTGCTCAACATCACTGTTATCTTCTTACAAATAATCTGAATGATCTGATAAATGGAAAGTAGACTCGATTCATCCCCATATCCTCTAACTGAACCATACTAAGTAACACATAAACATTTGGAACTCTAACCAGCAAACTGCTTGCTATCAGCATATATAGCACTATAATACTTGGAATACTAACACAACAGAGAATTGGGAGACAGAATCAGATGGCTGATATAAATGGCAATTTAAAGCTTACAATTTGTCCACTTTGTAGGCTGATATGCTTCAGGAAGCTTGTAAGATAGGTTCACCAGCAACCAAAGGGGCTGAAGCAGCCGTTAATGAGCTACTTTCCCTTGGGGGCTTAGATCGCAAGAAAAGATTGGGGACGGACATCTCAAGAGCTTTCTGGGCTGGAATTGATTTCCATGGGTTGTTTTAGATTCAATTAGCATTTAATGCTCTTCTTGTGCTATCTTCCATGTGAACAAGATAAGTATTTCAGAGCCATTTATTTATATTCAAGTTTGGTAATCAGATCACAAAATGAGCAAACAACAAAGACTCAAAACTCTCTCCCTTCACAGGTGAGGATCCATTAATTTGAGTTAACCCATTATTAATCCTCAGCTGAAAATGATAAATCTGACAGCTGTTCAGTGATCACAAAATTCATTAGCAAATAATCTCTATAATAAGCATTATTTTCCGCAATAGAAAAACTTGACCTCATAGCAAACAGAAAAAGGCGGTGCTTTCAGCATCAAAATGTATGCAAGATACTGACGGGGAATAGAGTAGCCCAAACCCCATAAATGTGAGATAAGAGTACACATCAAAATCTCAGAGATGTAAAAAATTTCTAATCTGATATAGTGGAGTTCAGTTCATTATGATGACAATGCCTGCTGCACTGCTTCACTAACTTCCTTTGGTGGTTTCTCAGCATGTATGTTTGTCACAGCATTTTTCCGGGAATAGTAATCAATAACCTGTAATGAAGCACAACTTAAATCAAAAACAAGTGAAGTAACCTTCTGACTAGACAAGCACAAATCCACCCACAAACAAATATTGGGAATCTTCAATACAAAACCAACTATAATCACAACTTCACAAGGTTTATAGTTTTATACTAGCAGCCTGAAACAGTATGCCAGTAGTGAAGTTGAGTAGCAAGGAGCTATACAGCAATGTAATGGTGAAATGACAGGATAAGTAATTTACTCAAACATAATTTTATGTAAAGTGCAGAAAACTGATCAATTTATGACCCAATCACCAAAAATGATGCACTATGTCTATAATGAACTGTCTACGAATCTGTCAGAAACTCAGAATCCTTTTAAACTAGTGACTTTTTTTTTTAAACCTTTTAACTAGCAGCAATTGTATCAGTGGGGTTAGCAGCCTTATTCTTGTGGAGAGAAGTAGAAGAGGGAATTTATTAGACAGTGGTAAATTAAGACTCATTTATCTTAAGTTTCAGCTCATGCACCCACATGGATTGATAACACATGCATGCCATGCAGAAGATAGAAGAAAAAACAAAAACTGATACTTCTGCACACATTAAGCTACATCTTTAAATGATATTGATCCAGTTCAGTTAAATTAGAAAGTAGACTTCGACAACTTTCCAACAATATATTCAGAATTTTGGATATAAAGTTATAGCCAAAAAAACTCACTGAGGCACCAACTAGGCAACTAGTGCAAACATTGACCACAAAGGCACAAATCCTAATATCTAAGTGAAAAAAAAGACACATACATGTTCTTTTCCATAATCCAATAAATAAGGCTACAGGGGGTGAACAATCCTTTCATTAAATGTTCTTTTCCATATTCCAATAAATAAGACTACAGGGGGTGAACAATCCTGTCATTAAGAACTCTTCACTTTCTTCAAATAATGGTTTGTGAGTTCTCTTAAAAAAACTCAAAGGTGCTTCCTATTAGCATTGATCCTGTACTGTTTGGGCCCAAAAAATTATCTTTCCACACTCAAACAAAGTCAAAGACCATTTTTATAACCCATAACTTTTATCTTCAATCGGACATTTGGAAAGCTATGGAAATCTACTTTCCAATACAACGGAATTTACATCAATATCATATTTATATTTAAAGATACGCTTAAAGAGTAGAGAGCATCAATGATCAATCCTTGCACAATTTTAGTACATAATTTAAATATCATTCATCTTAAATCATACTTCCTCCTTTTACATATCAATCACTCTGAAATATACGTCTTCTATCAACACTTGCAACATTTTGACTATTTTACTACCTATGAATAACTTTGACTTGTTGGATTATCCTTAATGTATATCTTCATAATACCAATTTCATATTATTTTAACTAGTACAATTTAGATATAAATGGTCAACATAATTGGCAAAGGTAAAATCAAACAGTTGCAAGTAAAAAGAAAAAGAGGAAGTAATTAGGCTTATTACCTATCTTTGGATAGCTAGATCCAAGGGATTACAATTAGACAAGCACAATTATGTTTAAATATTTGAGAGGAATTCCTAGTATTCTACAAACAATACTGTTCCCACTGGTTTTTTCAATTGTCCTTGAAATGGAGGTTTGTTAATTATATCAATGTAAACTTTTAAGGGAGAGCAAATGTTAACAAATACACTCTTATCTAGCTATCGCATCTGCACCTTCTCATGTTATCACATCATATAAATAAGATACAAAAACTTAAAGCCGAAGGAATTATTATTATACAAGCTGTCTTTAGAAAAGATTTTATGAAACGATTCCTAACAAAAATGATTATTGGATCTTTTGAAAAAGATAGTAAAGTCAATAAAAAAGCCATGAAGCACATCAACTCAAAGTTTTGGAAAGGATCTATTATTCGTGAACTTGTGGTTGGCAATGAAACATCCAAGCCTAACATGCAGCCCCTTACTACTTACGAAGTCTACGTGTATGCCCAATGCATGTAGTTGTGTTTAGCTACCAGTAATGAAACAGCAAAGCCCACCATGCACCCCCTAGCTGCTTGAAAAATCAAGAAATGGCATGTAATACAACTCCTTATTGTCGCTCATATATACCATTGACCAAAAACATTTACTCCAGGCCCTGGAAATATCTCCTTTAAAACATGGTCATTAGTAATCTTGCACCCAACTCTCACCTTGTAGCTCCTACCCCTCAAATTCTCTTAGCTCCACTTCCTCTTATAATTTTCTATATTCTTCACCACTCCTTTATCAGCACAATAAGGCAAGGTTTATGCAGTTCACACAATAATCATACCATAAACAATGCTATTTTTCATTGAAAGGAAGTTTATTCTCCTCTTCTTTCACCCTCTTCATTCTTGCTAATTCTCTTGTTGTCCCTTGTTTTTGGTCTAGTTGTCAAAAGTATTATAGGTAACTAATACATCATTAGTCAGTTAGGTTCAGTTTGTTTCACAATATTAATAATCGACACTGCTATACAAGTTCTCTTTTCGAAATGCTTATACATCAATATGGGATCTAGATGTTTTGGTCCAACTGTTGCACAAATTTGTAACAAAATATTGATTTATTTTTCAAGCAATATAAACTAAATGAACATGAAAAAGGCCTCTAACACCTCATCTGAAGATCAGAAGATGTAGCTGCATACAGAAATATCAGTAAAACCTCAGATTCATCCACCAGAAAACATGTATATGAGCCTTCTAGGCTCCCACTTTATATCTTATTAATTAAATATTTGCTTTGGGGTTGTGGGAAAGGGATAGATAAAAGGAAGATAGGCTTACTGGTTCAGTTTGTCGGTGGAAAGACTCTAGCCTAGACTTCAGAACTGCAGCAGTGTCATCTTTGCGCTGAATCAGAGGTTCCCCAGTAACCTACAGCAAACACAAAGAAAATGTCATACAAAGAACAGTAATTCTTAGTGGAACTGCGAAAATTATAACACACAGATATCATTCACAGAAGGCGGCTTTGTTTGAATATGCTACGCTTGAGCTAGTTCACAAAACCAGGAAACAAACATTCAGATAGCAAGTTTAGATTCTTAAAAGATAATGTACATAAGATAATTTCATATAGTATGCATAAGGAGGAATAATCTGTTGTGCATCATCAAACATCAAAAGTCCAAAACCATTAAGCATAGGCGATACATGTGATCATCAATCAAAAAGTTAAATAAAATTTAATCCAATGTCTCACATCATCCACTCCTTGTACTTTTGGAGGAGCAAATTTGGTGTGGTAGGTACGACCACTTGACGGATGGATCCAACGTCCAGTGATTCTTTCCTCCAAAATGGTATCATCAATAGCAAAGTTCAACACTTTGTCAATCTTAGTTCCTCGCTTTTCAAGCATCTCATCAAGCTGCATCAGTAGAGAAAGGAGAATAATTAAATTTCCCTTTTGTTGAGCAAATCAAGTCAATGACAAGAACGGAAAGATTTGATTCAAGCCACTACACTAAAGAAAAATTGGGCCTACCTTTTCTGCTTGGACCACTGTCCTTGGAAATCCATCAAGAATAAATCCTTTTTGACATGAAGGCTTCTTTATTGCTTCATCAATGATCCCAACAACCAAGTCATCAGAAACGAGATCACCCTGCTCATTGTAAACCGTGATATAAGTTTCTTTATATGGTTTCTCCCAATCAGCAGCACATATAAGTTAAATGACAAAGCATGACAACAGCAACAACAAACATTATCTAATATACTACCTTGTCCATGGCTTCTTTAGCCTTAACCCCAAGAGGAGTTTTGGCGGCCACTGCAGCTCTCAGCATGTCGCCAGTAGCCAGATGACACAAGCAGTATTCATCCTTAATGATTGGTGACTGAGTACCCTTACCCGATCCAGGGGGTCCTGAAAAAAGTACAACATGATTCTAGAAAAGAATGTTTCAAACTCCAGCCATTAAAAAAAACAGCTATTTTTTAAAAAAATATATAATAATGATATTCTCCATATTGTAACAGACTAGGAAAGATGGGAACTTTTGCGAATTTTTGGGCTCAGTCAAACAAGCTCAAATAAAAAACCAGATGGTTTCCACACACTGAGAAGCACAGCAAGTGGGCAGCCCATACAGATGTGTGAAGCCGCTAACACCAGTCAGCAGAGAATTGTAGCGCAGAATTTCTTTAGCAAGGAATTCTATGAGAAGAGACCAACCACTCAACCAGTGGCAAGTCACTTTCATATACCAAAATTCAGCAAAGCAAATCAAAAGCATCAAGAAAAAACACTATCAAAGTGCAGGGAACAGCAATGTATTTGTTATTCTTATCTTCTTTATTAGGAAAAAAATCAAACATAGCATGAAAGCAGGACTGAAGGGGGCAGTTCTCCCATTTGTTCTATTCATCAAACATAATCGACTTGTTTAGTATATACTATAACCACTTTCATCTTCTACCATTTTATTTATATTTATAATTACTTTTTTAAACTTTCCTGACAGAAACAGGGAATGCCTTAGAGTGTGATCAAGAACATGGAAATTGTACAGAAAATTTAGAATTTTTGTTTTAATTTAACATCAAATATGATGACAAACAAACCCAATGAAGTTCTCAATTGACATTACATCCCATGCTTTCCAAACCAAACATAAATCTAAGGGAAACAGAAATGTCCCAATCCTGCAAAACTCACCCCTTTACCTAACCGAACAAACTTGATGCAATCTAGGTGCAATTACAACAAAGAACAATAACTTTAATCCCCGCATAATCGAGAAAATTCTTAGAAACCAAGGACTCTGATCATCTTAATACAAATTCCCTTTTAGATTGCATTAGAGGAAATTCACATCCAAGAGATGAATCTAAATTGAAGGAAAATTTCATAAAAGAAAACAAAAGGCGACCGCCTAAATTCCAAAGGGATAATTACGAGTCGTAATGTTGAATAATCCAATGCATCTACTTTTAGCAAGCAACATTTGATATACATTATCTCAAACCCAAATTCATCCCCCTAAGAAACAAATCTATTTGCTAAATTACCATGTCTAATAATAACTGAGTGATTTTGGTGACCAAATTGCAAAAACAAATTGAACTCAAAAGCCCTAAAATACCATACTAAATAAAAATCCAGTGTAAACTTTAATAATACAAAGAAAGCTCCAAAATTTGACCAAATCACCCAAAAAAATGTAATTAAACAATATCCAAATCACCAAACAGGCGAAATTCAACCCAAAATCAAAATTACACCCATAACATAAAAACCCAAAAACAGATCTTTAAACAATGAATTAAAAACCAAGTATAAATATAATAGATAGAAGAAATTAGATCTGGGAATATAGAAACAGGAAAAAAGGAGTACCAACGAGAATGAGGCGTTTGTCAGGCTTAGAAGAGCATTTCATACGGCGAAGAAGCTCAGACATGAGATCAAGAGAAGGGACATCTTCCAAATTAGCCGCCATTTTTGTGCGTGTAATTTTTCTTCAAAAACTCAACAAACAAGAAGAAGAAGAAGGTGAGGAAGAGAAGTAGTTGTCTGGTGGAGAAGAAGTTGGAATAAGGGGGTTTGGTAAAATACAAGTGCAAAAAATGGAGGAGAGAGAAAATGAGGTGAGTTAGTGATTTTTCGGACCTACCAAAGGTTTTTGGAGATTGCGGCCTCTTTGGGGTTTTTCACATCAAATTACGATTCTACCCCTTTTTTTTTTTTTTTTTTTTTGGTATTCTGTCTGGTTTGAACTAATCCGAGTTCAGGGCTCACTTTAAAATGGTTAAATTCTAATCTCCTCTTAATTGTAATTGTGCGAGATCAAACACGTAGTTCTTCCTACCAAATGCAGTTCTAAATTTCTAATCACCACTACACCAACAATCAATTGATCCTTTTCTTTAATTTTAAGCAACCCTCCAACTTTGATCTTATGTTATTATATTGTATTATAAAAGTATTACTCCGTATATTTATTGATCTTACCTTTGTGGAAATCTCATATGTTTTTTTTAGTTTGACCAAATTCACATGAGATTCATCTATATAAATAATACTACTAATTCACATGAGATACATCTTGGTTGGTTAGGTACACTTTTAAATGAAAATGGTTTGACTTGATTTGATTCAATTTATATTGGTTTTCAAAGCTAGATCATGTTGAATGTAGGGGCGTAAGTAAATTGGAAAATTTTCTAAGTTCTGTTCATTCCTATTAAAAAATTGATGAATTAGAATAGTTGAAAAGGTTCCGATTAGATAAAACTCTAAGTTTCTCCTCTCTTTTAAATCTTAGCTTTCATTATAAATTTTTGAAAGACAAGGTGGAAAGCCACAATCTTTTTTTTTTTTTTTTGGCTTATAGTAATGGTTCTTACATTTGAGAGGAATTTGCCTCCCTCAAAAGAAAAACGACAGATCCACTAATAAAGCTATATGAGATAGCGAATTGAGAATGTACCAAATTATTATATCTATGTATTTGAGTTCTTAGGGCATGTTCACTTCAGCTTAATTTCAGTTTAGTTCACTTCAACTCTTAATTTCCTTCTCTCATAAAATATTCATTTCAACTCAGCTCCAATCAATTCAGTTTAGTAAATGTGAACAGACCCTTAGTCATACCCGTTGTAACTTTAATCAATTAAAACTAGTGTCTTTTAGGACTTCCTAAAAAAAAAAAAAAAAAGGTTTAAAATTTCTTAAATTAGATCTAGGCCATGTTTGGTAAATGGCTTTTTGATGACTTTTTTGTTAGCTTTTGGCTTTAAGTTTTTTTTTTTTTTTTTTTTTTTTGTGGTCAAACAGCCAATAAATGTGTTTGATAATTGGCTTTTTAGTCGACGAAAAAGCTGGTTTTTAAGCCAAAATGAAAAAGCTGCTTTGAGTTGCTTTTTTTTGTTGGCTTTTGGCTTGTTGACCCACAAATTATCTAATAAACAGCCAACAGCCAATAATTAATTTACCAAACACTTTTATAAATAGTTAGCTTAAACTGCCAATTTCAAAAGTAATTATAAACAGTTAAACATTCCAGCTGATCAAACAAGTCAAGTGAACCAGCCAACCGCCAACAGCCATTTGCCAAACAAGACCCTAGTGTTGATTTTTGATAAGGAAAATACACAATTTTTAAGGACGGATAGACGGATAGTCATACAAATCAAGGTGCTTCAAAAATCAAAACCAGATCTAAGAGAATAGTCCAATTTAAGAGTTGAAAATTAAATTTTTGGTTCTTTGGTCAAGTCCAGAGTCCAGTCCTAAAACTTATAAAACCCATATTGAACTAGAGCAATTTCTAGTTTAGAATTATGCATAAAAACCTTTTCTTCCTCTGCTCTAAATTATGCATAAACCATAAGTTGTAGGGTGTTGAGTCCAGTGGCGGAGCCAGGATTTTTCACCTAGGGGGACGGACTAAAGGTGACGTACATTCTATAAATGGACAAACCTTTTAAACATACAAGAAATTGTAGGGACTATGCTTAATATTTATAAGTTTTACAACTTGGAAATCCAAATTTCTTAGTTATACAGTCCAAAAATTGAAAAAAAAAAAAGCATATTTACAATAACTTCACCTTCAAATATTCATTTTTGTTTTGAAAGTGATATACAATCAAAATTATCAAATAATTCATAAATGTGATTTCTAATTCACGATAATCCTAACAAATAAACAATTTCTTATTCAAATTTTGTCAATAGCGGATCCATAGGTTCAAAGTTTTTAAACCCGTGACAATTTAATTTATATTGTGATATATAATAAAACCAAACACCTTTACCCGAAATTCCTACTATAACCAATAATTTGGGGTTGTAATGTATGCATTTACAAAAATAAAAATAAAATAAAATAAAAAATTATGTAAATTACTATGGTCGCCACTGGTTGAGTCTATATTAATACGAAGTACACATTTTCTAATATTGATTTCCTTTTTATAGAATTTAATAATATTAAAGATATTTTCAGGCT
This sequence comes from Chenopodium album, assembly GCF_948465745.1. Taxonomy (NCBI): domain Eukaryota; kingdom Viridiplantae; phylum Streptophyta; class Magnoliopsida; order Caryophyllales; family Amaranthaceae; genus Chenopodium; species Chenopodium album. Next base: position 67,503,059 of record NC_137835.1, read on the forward strand.
TGGAGTGGAGACGAAGGGGGTAGTATATTCCTTTCTTCCACCTTTTAGTTGCTTGTTACTTTAGTAACACATTACGAGTAATATCAAACATGGCATTTGACAATAACCCCCATAGAACCAAAAAAGTAACTGACAATAACCCGTTACGATTATCAAAACTTGTAATAGTAATAATCTCATCAGTTCCTACCTTACGATTAAAACAGACAGGGACTAACTACATCCTTAAATGGATCAACCATACATAGATATACGCCATTTCACGCCACAGCCGAATCAGAATCAGGTAAACCCAGGAAACAAAACATAACTTTTTATCCTGTTCATTCTTTTGACTTCTTCTTTTTCTTCTTGCTCTCGCTTACAGCTGATACATCCTCACCATCATCTTTACTCTGTTTCTTCTTCTTCTTGATAGTTCCGTCTTCCTTTTCATCTGCAACAGCTTGTTCTTGTTCTAATCTGCGCTTTTCTTTCTTCTTTTTCTTCTCAGACTTGCCCTCCCCATGATCTTCTTCAATTTCTTGCTCCTCCTGTTGCTCTCCTTTCTTCTTTTCTTTCTTTTTCTTCTTCTCCGACTTTGTTTCTTCCACAACATCGTCATCCTTGGATTTCTTTTTCTTACTCTTTTTTACAGCAGAGTCAGGTTGATTATCTAAGTCCATATCGTCATCATCTGTGCAACCATTGACAGGTAAGTAGCCTTAAAATAAGATCACTCTAAAGTGAATCAACTGTGATACATAGATTAGAGGACAATATCCTTTAACCTCTGGAATCTCAAAATTCAGTATCATACAAGAAAACCGTCTAATACTCACCATCCTTTTGGGTTTCAATTGCTGCTTTCATGACATCAATATTTTTCCGAGGTGCAACACCCTTGTCATAGAAGTCAAGTCGCTCCTCTACTTGTTCACGTAGCTTTTCACCAAAAACAGTAGAGCCCTTCTCTGTATCAATACAAACATATTTCAAATTGAAGATTAAATTTGCACCCTCAATGGCTTCCTCCAAATGAAAATCAACTTGCAAGCGAGCAAATAATAAGTTGTAACCAAAACTAACCTGAGAAACAGTCAATACGAGAGGCAATGGAACACTTGTTTGCAAGATAACGTGCCATCCGGCCCTTGTTCCGAGATGATGCCCGGCCAATGAAAGAAGAATGGAATATCAGACCATACTTGGGCGTGTTTCCTCGTGTTTTCAGGGCCCTTAACAAAACACAATCAATGAGACACATTTCTGATGCACAATAATTCTTACTACTAGGCAAACAACACAAATATCACACACCCTGTCAAACCTCATATTTTCCCAAAGGAAAATCATAGCAAACTAGTGTAAAACCAACCAACAAACCTAGTAGCTTCGTACAAAAAATATGTAAGATACCAAGAGTGCCAAACGTCACCAATGATGAGAAATTACCTGAAGAGTGCTTTCTCAGCACCGAGAATTTGCAGGGTGGAAGAAGGGCACTTTGCCAGATTTGTGAGACTACCAGCATGGGAGATCAATCTAGCTCCGACCATCTCACCAATCAAAGATGTCAAGTTTGGTGCTATGTCATTCATTTTTGTGACCAAGTAATCATAAAGCTTCCTCCTATACTCAGAAAGATCCATTACTCTTTGAGCAAATTGCTGGACATTAATCAAGTCAATGGGAGATAATTCTTGTCCTGCAGGAAAACCAGTGTTATTAGGATGAATTTTCTGCATCTTCTCATTTTAAAAAGCACAAGTGAAATAAACTTTGACAGACAATTGAGTGTATTTACCCATAGATGCTTTAGCAGCTTCAACAATCTCCTTTGCTTTATCTTCATCACCAACAACTTCAGTCAGCTCAGACAGCTTCTCCTCGGACAAATCTGACTTGTTCTCAATATATTTGGCCAATTTAGCATAAAGATAGTTGTCATTGACTATCTTAACTAGTTCGGGGAAATGCCATGAATACCATTCCCTGCATTAGAGAGGGCAAAGAGGTTTTAAAAAAGCCTTGAAATTATTTAAAAGAAAAAAGGGCACAACGCAGTGTAGGTAGCATGTGGCTAACCTGACTCTCATTGAGAATGAGTTTACATCTTTGTCAAGGGTGTCAAGAAGAAAGATAGCTTGTATAACCATGTTGTCGACACGGTTAACATTGAACTTGACCTTTGCCCTGCTGTAGCTGTGTCCTAAACCCAATTGAGATTTCACTAAATCCCCGGGCTACAAAAAATTGGCAAGTGCAAAAAATTTAAAGACAACTACATCCATAACCAGCTAGAAAAAACAAGATAATCAAAAACTAGATGCAAATGTACAAGACAGCCCAAAAAGAAATTTGCAAAGGAAAAATTCACACCTTAAGATTCTTGATGTAATGTTCAAAGTGTAAACGAACACCACGAAGAAGCTCCAACATAAACTCATTACTTCTGCACGAAATGTTAGTCCCTTCAGAAATACTGGCTCCAAGTTTAGAGTCTGCTACTCCAACAATAAATTCCTTGGCCTTGGAATTTTGAAAACTCAGCTCCAAGAAATTTCTCAATTCATCAGTCATAATACCTGTGTTAAGCACAATGTAAGAATCATCTTACATTCAGTCTCATAAAACAATAAAGCTAGCCGATTACAGCGCAAACAAGGTAATTGATGAACAATAAGCTGAAGATACAGCCATTACCCATAATTACAGAATCACATCTTCCTAAGCATCAAAATTCAAAGCCAAACTGATAATTACAATTATGACAATTTTTACCTTTAAAAATTCAAACATTCTATGATTGACAATAAAGCAGAAAACCCATCTCTCAACAGCTAAGCAGGACATGAATTCATATGTAATATGGGTTAGTAAACAAAAAATTATGACAAATTAAGCTATAAAATTTAAACCGTAGCAGCTTATCACTTTCTTTTCTTATCGGTGGTAAAATTTTGTCGATTAATTTGTCCGTTTACCTAGTCTAATATCTTCCTAAACTGGTGCCAAGCTGTTAAACACATACAATACTTCACCTTAAAATCATAACACATTATGAACATTCAACCTATATAAACAACAAAAACCCAGATACAAATTCTAGAACAAAAACCCAGAAACAAATTCTAGAGCAAAAACTATCAAAACAATGTATAAATTACAGACAGAAAGAAATGATAGAAAGAAAACCCACCTTCAGAAACAGCATTGCATTGATTAAGAGCATCAAGAGCAGATTCAAAGGGCTGAAAAGCAGTAAGCTTAACAACTTGACCAAAGCGATTAAGGTCAGAAACAGAGTTACGAACAGCTTCGGTATTCTGCCCAATTTCATCTAAACCTTCAGCGTTAAACAACCCATACCCAGATGAGGATTCGAATAGCAAATACGTCTTCATTGCTACTTTCTCTCTCCTCTGCTCTTTCACTTTCTCTCTCTTCGCCTCCTATGTTGAAGAAGGAAGAAGAAATAGAGAATGGAGGTGGGGTGTTTTTTTTAGGGTTTAGGGTTTTCGTTTGATGACTGAAGCGGGGTATTTTGTGGAATTATGTGTAATTTTATTTAATTTTTTAAATGGAAAATTTGCCAATTACAATTTTTTGTACTAGTATTTAGAATTCGTATTTTGCAAATTGCAGCCCCTTTAAAAAAATTGCAAATAGGGGGTTTGACCCTATCTTTTCATGGTGAAGCATGTGGGGGGCAAAAGGCTTATTGGGTGAAAATGAGTCGTCTTTGCTCCATAAATTCATGAAAGCAAATTTTTTAAAAAATTCATCAGTTATTGAAGCAAACAGGGGGTTTGACCCTAGCTTTTCGTGGCGAAGCATGTGTGGGGCAAAAGGCTTATTGCGTGATGGTTTAGCTTGGAGGGTAGGAAATGGTTCGGGGATTGACATTTGGGAGGATACATGGCTGTTTGTAGATAAGAAACCGTGTAAAATTCCCATAGGTGCGAATGGTGGGGGTAATGTGAAGGTATGTGAGCGGATGTATATGATGATAAGAGTGGGTGGGATGCCTTGAAGATCACTAATATTGTCGGGGCTGATTGGTGCGCTGCTATCCTAGCAACACCGTTGCCTTCTATACCTCAAGTTGATACGAGGCATTGGGGCTGGACAAAACATGGGATTTATGCGGTTAGATCAGGCTATTGGCTTGCCAAATTAGGCAGTTTCGAGGGCTATACTGAAAACTTAAGTGAAGATGTATGCTACTCAATATGGAAGTTGCGTGGCCCTGCTAAACTACAACATTTTATATGGAGTGCAGTGAAAGGTAATTTGGCAGTTAAAGATAGACTCCGTTATCGTCACATTATTAATGAAAGCTCATGCCAAATATGTGGTGCTATGGAGGAGACGATTCTACATGCTCTGTTTGAGTGTGAAGCTGCACAAGACATATGGGATAAGAGCGAGCTACAAAGTGGTATGCTAAATGGCTGTTTTGATGTGGGCTGCGTGGAGGTGTAGAAACTTACTAATTTTTGACAATGAGAGACCTAGTTTTGTCATGTTAGCAGCGGGATTTTGCAGGTTAGTTCAAGAGCATAATTCCAACGCCAGCAAGGTCTTCCAACGTGCTGCAGGTCAGGTACGCATTACAAGTTTTGACGCCTCGCACCCTCCTCCTTCTGGTTGTGTGAAATTTAATTTTGATGCTCATGTTCCCAATTCTGGAAGTGCTGGTCTTGGAGTGGTGGACGTGATGCAGAGGGTAAGCTGGTATGTACAACAACTAAAAGGGCGTGGGGTTCTCAACCGAAGTTTGTAGAGGCAATGGCAGTGCTATATGCTTTAAGGATCGCACGAAGGTTAGGCTACAAAAACATTTGGGTGGAATGTGATTGTGTAAATGTGGTCAAGCAAGTGAATTCGGATATTGGAGGCCTCTCTCCAATCTTTGTTATTTATGATGAAATTAGAATCGATAAAGCTTGGTTTGTGACAGGGTAAAGTCGTATCCCCTAATAAAAAATAATTACCTAAATCACTAACTATGGTAGATAGGGAAGTAGGGTCGAACTCCACAGGGAAACAAGTCTTTTTAGTTCTAATTAATTATTATATTCTAAATTATCCAAGTAACCAATGTTTTTAGTGTGAATTCTATACTACGAAGAATGAGTTTAAGGAGAAAAGAAACAATAATAAGAAGGCCTAGGGTCACAGGTTCACCAATAATTAATATTCCGGGATAGAACGAAGTAATTAATAATTAACAATGCATAGACAACATGATTAACAGGCTCTCGCAATTTATTAATCAACATAGATCTAACAGGCTCTCGCAATTTATTAGACCTAAGTTCCTATTAAAAATAGCCTTTAATATTAAATCAACATCTGCTCGATTCATCAATTCAATATTGCTAAACATTCACAATCAAATTACATCTGCTCGATTCATAATCTAATTGCAAAGAATTAAAACAATTCAATAAGAAATTATCATGCAATATCAACAATCAATAATAACAAACTATCCCTTCATATTAATTATTGATCCCCATAAACCCTAGAATTAAACTACTCACTAATCATCATAACTAAACCAATCAAATAAATAAATAAGAACATAATCAAGAAAACAATTAAAATAGTTGAAATTAAAAAGGGAAGAAATTGTACCAAACTAAATCTGGAATTAATGAAGGAAATAAGAACAAGAGTTTAGAGAGAATTTAAGAGAGAGAAAAATACTAAGTAGAGAGAGAAAGTCTAAGAGAAAAGAAGGTAAGTAAATAATCCGTACAAAACGTATATATACTTCTCCTAAAACACGAATTAAACTAAGCCTAATCAGACTCTAGAAAAACACGCGCCCGATCGGGCGAAGGGGCGCCCGATCGGGCCCGCCTTTTTTACTATGCTTCTTCAGATATGCCGCGCCCGATCGAGCCTACGCTCACCCGATCGGGCGCGCCTTTCCTTGATGGCACTCATGCGCGCAGCCGCCCGATCGGGCGAATGCTTGCCCGATCGGGCCCGGTCTTCATCTTCAAGGCTTGGACTTCGATTGGGCTAGATTTCTCGGCCCAATCCATATTTCCTCTCGGGTCTCGAATACATGGTCCAATTGCCTCGTGGTCCAAATAACCGAGCCCTTAGTCACCGGCTCTCACCGATCTTGGGCTCCAAAAGTGGTCGTGTCCTTCTAGCTTCCGTAGTCGATCCAATAAGGCCCGGGAAAATGCTCCAAGAGTGCAATTTCCTGTAAAATATAACTAAAACTACGAAAACACTAGAACATACAAATTAGTAATAAAAGTGGCCCGAAAGAGCCAAAAACACCACTAATAATGATCACGGGACGGGGGTAAAACACTATATAAAATAGACATATCAAACTCCCCCAAGCCAAACCTTTGCTTGTCCCTAAGCAAAGAGCTCATCAATGAACACATAAAACATACTTCACCCCAATAAACAAATCAAAAGCCAACGATTCAAGGTAAAATTAAATGAACATGCTTCAACATCAATCAATCTTATTCGTCTAATCACCCTTCCTCCCCAACAATTGTCAAGTAGAGCAAACCACAAGAGCATATAGAATTCAAGACTAGTGCTCACACACTCGACTCTCATTTATGTGGCGAGTAAAGAATGTACTCGATCGCTCTCCATCCCAACCCCTTTAATGTGAACACTGCCCTCCCAACTCACACTCTCGTGTGTATAAAAACATTGAACGCTCATCCTACTAGTCGACTCGAAATATGCCAAGTCATAACTTGCATTGAAAAACAACACTTTCACATTTACATAACTTCTATGCACAAGGTCGGAAGGTCTTTTAAGCTTGCAATGTAAGGCTAGGGTAAAGGTAGGATAAATTTGGGATTATGTGAGAGAAAAGCTATGCATCAAGGGAGCCAAATCCTAATAAACCCATGATAAAAAATAATGATCATACACATCTCCAACATAACCAACTCCAACAACAAACCACCAAATATATACTCCAAACAATAAAAACAATCCCAACACTCACAATTTCACTCATAAAAATATGATAATGTAGAACTTGAGTGAAAAACAAACCCTTGAACTCATAACTTGAAATATTTACATTTTTTTCCTTTCTTTTGATTAACCTTCACTTAGAACATTTGAACATCAAACATTTTTTTTTTTCTTAGAAGTTCACTTTCTTTTTTTTTTCAAATTTCTCACTTTTTTTCTTTGAACTTCTTTTTTTTTCATCACACTTTTATTTTTCTCAAATATATACAACTTTCAAACTCATAAAAACAAAAATATGATCAAGAACAAATTACTTCTCAAAACCCACCCAAATTGTGTAAATAAAGTGCACACTACAAACTCCCTCACCTCACTCACTAATAGCTCCCCCAAGCCAAGCTTGGGACTAGTAACCAATGAGGCAATTAAGGCTTGTAATGTGGCTATAAACAATAAAAGGGCACAAGCAACAACGTGGGTGACAAGAAGGGAACAAATGTATCTAAATACTCTAAAGGCTACCTAAAAGAATGAACGCCTTCGTCCTCCTCATGTGCATAATAAAAAGTCATGAAACACTACTCATAGTTGCAAATCAATACTCAAATTTATTGACATACCAGGAATTATGGAACTATCACACATTTCCTAACCAAATCAACTAGTCAAGCACTATATTCACAAGTAGTTGGGCAAAATTGACGCAAGTTTAGGAATCCAAACAATTAGACTTCAAATCATGACCAACAAATCCACAAAATTCATCATCAAATACCAAGAATCAAAACAAATTTTCTCAAGTATGGGCACAAGGAAGTATGATTTACAATTCATTGGAACGTATTTTTGATTTTTTTTTTTTTTTTTAATTTTTTTTGTATTTTTCATATATAAGAAAGCAATAAAAAACTACACTAGGAAAGCAAATAAAAACTATACTAGAAAGCAAATAAAGAGAGAAAAGGAAGAGAATTTCCAAGTGAAAGAACACCCCCCCAAGCCAAATCAAGCAATGCCCTCATTGACTTGGGAGAGTAGCCTACTCCTCATCCTCATCCATCCTAGAAAAACCCCCGTCGTGGCTAGAACCGGCTCCTCCATGGCTAGAGCCACCACCACCATACCCCGAACCACCGGCATAGTAGTTAGGGTCTACATTCCCACCCATACCCCCATATCCGTGGACCGAAGAGTAGTCCACATAAGTACCATAAGCACCGGGGTGAGAATACCCTCCTTGGGAGTATTGGAACCAATCGGGAGTAAGTGAATCGGGAGGAATAGCCCCCTGACGGGCATAATCATCATACATGGGGTAAAGGCCCCTCCCTAGGTTCCTCTCTATAATACCAACCCGCCTATCTAGGGTGCTTAACCTAGAGTCTAGGTTTTGCATCATGCCCTCAACCCTCCCTTGCCCCGTCTCAATGCGGTCTAATTGGCTCCTAAAAGCCGAAAAGTCATATGGGGCATTGGGGTCGACATTGTAATCGACCGAGGAAGTGGGCATGCCGTAGGTGAAAGGTGGGGGTGGTTGGTAGTGGGGTGAGTGGTGAATGGGGGATTGGTGAATGGGGGGTTGGTGGGGGTGGTTGGTAGTGGGGTGAGTGGTGAATGGGGGATTGGTGAATGGGGGATTGGTGGGGTTGTGGTGAGGGGTGAGGTGGTTGAACCTCACCTTGACCATCTAACTCGAAAGTATAAGAGGGCTTCCCCCTCTCAAATTTGGTCAAGGCGGGGTTGGGTAAGGTAAAGGCTTGGTCCCTCCTACCCGATTGTCGGTGGACAATCCACCAAGTATCACTCCCCACCGGTTGTACCCAATTCAAACTCCCTAAATAGGGTAGGTCCATTAGGTTCGATCCCACAACTTTCCTATGGCCATCGGGGTTCCAACCTAAGTGTTTTCTAGCAATATGGGTCACTAACCCCCCAAAGTAAATAGGCGCTCTAAAACTACTAGCCTCGGCCGCATTGGCCGCTCTTTGGAAATGGTTGGCTATCCTATGGGGTATGTTTAATTTTTCAGCAGTGGGAATGATATAGGATGCCAAAAGTTCCAATTCATCCCTCCGAACATTTGCCGGTTCATGCCTCCCAAAAATGGTAAGGCCGGCAAATCTTTGCCAAAGTTTTGGGACGGGATGTTGAATCCACGTCCCTTTGGCATGTTGGAGGTTCACCAAATCCTCCCCGGTTAACCTCTTATAGACCACGGCGGTGTGGTCTTGAGAGGGTTCAATAGGCTTGTCCGATTTTAAGTCAAACAACTTTCCAAATTCTTTTAAAGTTAGTCTCACATCGTTGTTTAACAATCGAAATTGTACATGAATGATAAGTGCATTCATTTTAATAACATTAAAACTTGAGATAAATTCCAATGTTAAATAATCATAAGTATCGTGGCACATTTGAAAAAAACCACTCATGCCTATGCCCTTGAACAATTTTTCTACGTATTTATCAAGACCTAGCCTAGCTAATGTAGGATGATGAATGAAACGGGTAGAAATTACCTGACGATCGATGAGGTTGACCATCCGAACCCGTTGCTCCTCCGAGGTGATTACAACCTCCTCCCATCCCGAAATTTGAAGGTCCGGGTTGATTGTTGGTTGTGGTGCACTTGAGCTCTCACCCCTTTGATTCCTTGAACGCTTGGAGGCCATTATCTTTGAAAATAGTGGAAAATTTGAGGTTTCTCTCTCTTAGGGTTTGAGAAAAGTTGAGAGAAAATTGGGGAAAATTAGTATAGATTGTAGAGGAAGATGAGGGGAGATGGAATATGTAAGAATTTTTTATTTTGGATGGAAGAATTGGAGAAGATCTTGGATTGAAGTGTAAGTTTAAGGTTTGAAATGGAGGTTTTAGAGAGAGAAAGTGAATGAAGAAGATGAAATAAGGAGAAAATGAGGAAAGAAAGAAGAGAAAAGAAAATAAAGGGGGGACGGCTTAAAGGCGCGCCCGATCGGGCGAGCCTCGCCCGATCGGGCGAAAGTGCGAAATTCCAAAACTCAAGTTGCGCGCCCGATCGGGCGTGAACGCGAACGAAATTTTCGCCCTTTGCTCGCCCGACATATCTTTTTCTTTTACTCGATTTTCCAAAAAAAGCGCCCGATCGGGCAAGCTTCGCCCGATCGGGCGAAAATTGCCCCTGAATCCAACTTTGCTTGCGCGCCCGATCGGGCTGTTTCGCCCGATCGGGCGAAATTAGTTCCGATTTTTAGCTCGCTTTCGCGCCCGATCGGGCAACGTCGCCCGATCGGGCGAAATTGCTGCTGAATTCTGGGTAGCTTGCGCGCCCGATCGGGCGAGCCTCGCCCGATCGGGCCCGAGAGAGCCTTATTCCCCGATTTCGTTTCTTCTTCAAAAATTTTCTAAGTCTTTATACCTGTCAAATTCATACCTATACAACAACACTTAAAACTGGTGAAAAATCACTTTCCTCGCCTCTCTAAAAAAAAAATAAGAAAAATTAAGGAAAGGAAAACTAGCCTAGAAAGCATGAAATACGGGTTGCCTCCCGCAAAGCGCTGGTTTATCTAGGTCCCGCACGACCTTCTCACCACCTTGAAGCTCATGTTGGAAGTGGAGTTAGGAGAGTCTCCTCCACATCTCTAATGGTAGCACCTTCATGATACAATTTCAACCTTTGGCCATTCACCTTGAATTCTTCACCTTTGTCATTCACCAACTCTACCGGACCAAATTTGTTCACCTTTGTGACAGTGAAGGGACCGGACCATCTAGACTTCAACTTTCCTGGGAAAATTTTCAATCTAGAATTAAAGAGAAGAACCTTATCGCCCGGTGCAAACTCTCTTGGTAAGATCCTCTTGTCATGCCACTTCTTGGTCTTCTCCTTGTAGATCCGCGCACTATCATATGCCGACAATCTAAACTCATCCAACTCATTGAGTTGAAGGAGTCTCTTCTTACTCGCGGCCTTAGAATCCATATTAAGCTCTTTGATTGCCCAAAAAGCTTTGTACTCCAATTCTACGGGAAAATGACATGCCTTACCATAAACCAATCTATAAGGTGAAGTACCAATCGGTGTCTTAAATGCTGTTCGGTATGCCCAAAGTGTGTCATCAAGCTTCATGCTCCAATCTTTCCTTGACTTGGCTACTACCTTTTCTAGGATCGCCTTGATTTCCCTATTAGAGACCTCAACTTGACCACTAGTTTGAGGGTGGTAACTAAGCCCTGTTCTGTGATATACGCCATACTTCTTGAGGAGGTTATCCAATTGTCTTTCATGGAAGTGGGTACCCCCATCACTAATAATAGCTCGTGGAACACCAAACCTGGCAAATATGATCTTCTTGAAGAGCTTAATGACTACCTTGGAATCATTTGTTGGTGAAGCGATGGCTTCTACCCACTTGGACACATAATCTACGGCTACAAGTATGTAACAATTCCCATTGGAAGATGGGAATGGCCCCATATAATCGATACCCCAAACATAAAATATTTCAACTTCGAGAATCCCAGTTTGGGGCATCTCATGCCTCCGCGAAATGTTGCCAGTCCCCTGGCAAGAGTCACAAGCCTGCACAAAAGTGTTAGCATCTTTAAACATAGTAGGCCAAAAGAAGCCTGACTCATTAATCTTAGCCACCGTTTTAGTGGGGCCATGATGTCCACCATAGGGTGAAGTATGACAACTGGTAAGGACGCCGTGAACCTCCCATTCGGGAACACACCTGCGAAATAATCCATCTGCACACTCACGAAACAAAAAAGGGTCATCCCAAAAATAATGTTTAACATCATAAAGGAATTTCTTTTTCTGTTGGTAGGACAAGTCAGGAGGTAGAGTACCACCCACTATATAATTAGCAAAATCGGCATACCAAGGGTGATGCTCTACAACTGCATACAGGTTGTCATCAGGGAAAGAATCATCTATAGGTAAAGAATCCTTACCCTCATCATACCTGATACGTGACAAGTGGTCTGCCACTACGTTCTCTGCTCCCTTTTTATCTTTTATTTCAATGTTGAAATCTTGGAGCAAGAGAACCCAACGGAGTAGCCTTGGCTTTGATTCCGCCTTGGCTATCAAGTATTTCAATGCTGCATGATCAGTAAAAACAATAACTTTAGAACCAACTAGATATGATCTAAATTTTTCTAAAGCATAAATAACAGCAAGAAACTCCTTTTCTGTGGTGGCATAGTTGACTTGGGCTTCATCTAAGGTTTTTCTAGCATAATAAATAGCATGCAAAACCTTGTCCTTCCTCTGTCCGAGCACGGCTCCTAGTGCAAAGTCACTTGCATCACACATGATCTCGAAAGGGAGGTTCCAATCGGGAGCACATATGATGGGTGCCGATATCAAAGCCTGCTTAATCCTGTTAAAAGCCTCAAGACACTCGTCAGTAAAAATAAATGGGGCATCCTTGAGCAAAAGCTGTGTAAGTGGTTTAGCAATTTTAGAAAAATCTTTGATAAAGCGGCGATAAAACCCCGCATGACCCAAGATGCTTCTAACTCCCTTAACATTGACTGGGGGAGGTAATTGCTCAATCACTGATATTTTAGCTTTGTCTACTTGTATGCCCTTATCAGATATAATATGACCAAGAACTACTCCCTCTTTCACCATAAAGTGACATTTCTCCTAATTAAGTACTAAGTTGCACTCTTCACATCTTTTCAAAATTTTAGCGAGATTAATTAGACATGAATCAAATGAAGAACCGTATACGCTAAAATCATCCATAAAGACCTCCATAATAGACTCTATGAAATCAGAAAAAATGCTCATCATGCAACGTTGAAAGGTAGCAGGTGCATTACATAAACCAAAGGGCATTCTACGATATGCAAAAGTGCCATAAGGGCATGTAAAGGTGGTCTTTTCCTGATCTTCAGGGTGAATCGGAATTTGGAAAAATCCCGAATACCCGTCCAAATAGCAAAAGAATTTGTGATTAGCTAACCTCTCAAGCATTTGATCAATAAAGAGGAGAGGGAAGTGATCCTTTTTAGTGGCGATATTTAATCTACGATAGTCTATGCACATACGCCACCCTGTTACAGTTCTAGTGGGAATTAATTCATTTTTATCATTGGTTATCACAGTCATCCCACCCTTCTTCGGTACTACCTACACAGGACTTACCCACTTGGAGTCAGAAATAGGATAGATGATACCTGCATCAAGTAATTTCATCACCTCTTTCTTGACTACTTCCTGCATGTTTGGATTTAATCTTCGTTGGGGTTGAATGCAGGGCTTGTAATTTTCCTCTAGATGAATCCCGTGCATGCAAAAATCAGGGCTAATACCCTTGAGATCATCAATACTGTACCCTATAGCCTTCTTATGGGTTTTGAGGACCCCTAGAAGTTGGGAAGATTGTAGGTCAGTGAGTGCAGTACTGATGATCACGGGGTGTAGTTCCTGCTCATCTAGAAAAACATATTTTAAATGAGAAGGGAGAGGTTTGAGCTCAGGTTTCTTAACCTCTGCAGGTTTTGATTCCTGAACTAAATTTACTACCTTCATTGTCTCCTTGGGGCTTAACTCTTCTAAGGTGACAGGGTAAAGTCGTATCCCCTAATCAAAAATAAATACCTAAATCACTAACTAAGGTAGATAGGGAAGTAGGGTCGATTTCCACAGGGAAACAAGTCTTTTTACTCCTAATTAAATATTATAATCTAAATTATTTAAGTAACCAATATTTATGAATGAATAAGAAGCTAAACTACAAAGAATAAGAGTAGGAAGAAAACAATATATAAAGGGATCTAGGGTATAGGTTCACCAATAAATAATACTCCGGGGTAAAGTAGGGTAATCAATCATTGACATTGCATAAATAACATGATTAACAGGCTCTCGCAATTTATTAACCAACATAAATCTAACAGGCTCTCGCAATTTACTAGATCTAAGTTCTTATTGAAAATAGCCTTTAATACCAAATTAACATCTGCTCGATTCATCAATTTAATATTGCTATACTTTTACAAGCCGCAATTGTAAAACATTAAAACAATCCAATAAGAAATCATCATGCAATACCAACAATCAATAATAGTCAATCATCAATGCATCAATTAACCAGATTGTAAAGGGCTCTCTCTACTTATTACAATCACACAATTAAATTACCGGTATTAAATCTCATCTCTCGAATCTTGATTTAACCATTTATAAATTAACTTGCCTATTGAAACTAGACCTGAACATTAATTCTCATCTCTCGATTCTTGAATCAATATTGTCAAACTCATGCATAAAAGACAGGCCTAATCTAGTCACAGAGCATTAAATCAATCAATAGGAAATTAATCTAGCATTGATAATCAACAACAATAATTTACCCCTTCATATTATTTATTAGATCCTCATGAACCCTAGAAATTAAACTACTCACACATAATTAAATATAGACTAAGCAAAGCAATAAAATAAATCATGATCAAAGGAATAAAATAAATAACTAAGATTAAGGGAAGAGAAATCGTCACCAAAATAAATCTGGAATTAATCTAAGAAATAAGAACAAAGGTTTAGAGAGAGAAAACTAAGTAGAGAGAGAAAGTCTAAGAGAAAAGATTAGGAGAAGAAGAAGTCGTGAAGAAGAGAGAAGAAGATCTCCCCAAAAGAAGAGACGATCTAAAAACGTATTACGGAGGAGTATTTATACTCCGTACAAAAATCCTAAACTAAAACAAATTAATACGACTCTAATTGTTTCCTAAATAAACACGCGCCCGATCGGGCGAGGCACCGCCCGATCGGGCGCGCCTTTTTTCACCTCTAATAACAATCTCGCGCCCGGCCGGGCGCGTCACCGGGCGCTCCTCCCGCCCGGCCGGGCGCGCCTCCGGGCGCCAGCCTTTTCGGCCGGGCGGATCATTTGGGCCAATATTTGGACTTCGATTGGGCTCCAATTCTTCGGGCCAATCTGGGTTTCCTCTTTGGGTCTTGAATACTCGGTCCAAATGCCCCGGTATCACCTCTACCGAGCCCTTAATCACCGGTTCGATGTCTCTAACCGGCCCTGGGCTATAAACTCTGGTCGTGCTTCTCCAATGTTCGTGATTGCTCCAAAATATCTCGGGAAAATACTCCAAAAGCATAAATCCCTGCAAAAGTCAACCAAATCTACGAAAACACTAGAAAACACCAATTAGTAATAAAAGTGGCTCTAAATAGCCAAAAACACTACTAATTATGACCAAGGGACGGGGGTAAAATACTATATAAAATGGATACATCATAAGGAAAGAGCCTTTTCAATACCCTGGACCTCATTACCCCAAATGCTTGCATTGTCGCTAGATAAATTCCCGCAGAGAACTTCCTCTAAGGGATCCTTTGCAAGAACCTGTGGCAAGCTATCAACACAAATATCGTCCATTATATCAATTGTATCAATATAACAACAATTTTCCTCTAACATAGGCCCTTTCAAAACCTTCCCTAAATTAAAGGTAACATTATCGTCACCTACAGAAAGGGTTAGTTTACCATTTTTCACATCAATAATAGCTTCTGTAGTGTGGAGGAAAGGCCTACCTAATATAATGGGTATTTGTGTGTCCTCTGCCATATCTAAAACAACAAAATCAACCGGAATAAAAAATTTACCAACTCTGACAGGTACGTCCTCTAAAATACCTAAGGGATATTTTACCGAACGATCTGCCATTTGCAAAGTTATATTAGTAATTTTTAATTCTCCCATATTTAATTTAGCTCAGATAGATGATGGCATGACACTGACACTAGCACCCAAATCACATAAAGCTTTATCAATAAAAACATTCCCAATGTGACAAGAGATAGAAAAACTTCCAGGATCCTTTAATTTAGGAGGGGATTTATTTTGCAAATAAGCGCTACACTCCTCTGTGAAAGCTACAGTTTCTACTTCATTAAAGGCCCTTTTTCTAGTCAGAATGTCTTTCATGAATTTAGCATAAGCAGGTACTTGAGTGATTAAATCAGTGAAAGGAACTGTTACCTGCATGTTTTTCACAACCTCTAAAAACTTACCGAATTGTTTATCAAGCTTACTCTTCAGTTGTCTATTAGGGAATGGAAGCTTGATAACTGGGCTCTGCACATCTCCTCCCTTATCCTGCAATTTATCCTGCACAGAAACATTAGTAGGGTTAGTATCTTTTTGTAGCCCTGCAGGGCTAGCAGGATTACCGTTTGGTATAGAGGAATCTAGATCAGGAACTGGTCCATCTTCCTTTGGCATAGGAGGTCCATCATAATGTGAACCACTCCTTAGAGTGATTGCATTAGCATGATCTGTAGGATGGATAGGTTGTGATGGTAGAGCTCCCTGCTGACGGGATTGTAGGGTAGATGAAAGTTGTGCAATTTGATTGTCCATGATTTTATTATGGGATAGAATAGAATCAATTTGCGCATCCCTACTCTCCATATGCTTTTGCATATTAGCTAGCATCGCTCTAATTTCTGTCATGGCAGGGTCGGAAGATGATGAGGGTGATGCTTGGCTTTTCTGGCCGGCATTAGGATGATAATATTTTTGCTGTGGTGGGGGTTGCTGTTGTGGTTGTTGTGGAGGTGGAGGGTTTTGTACATTGTAGGAATTGGAATAGGGGTTATTTTGCCTATAGGTTTGGAAGGCATTAACTTGTTCCATAGAGCTCCTACAATCTTGCTCCCAATGACCTACAATTCCACAATTTTCACAAAAAGCTTCATGGTTAGCAACAGCAGAAACATTAGCTACAGAGTTAGGAGCAGCAGTAAGATTATCTAATTTTTGACAAATAGATGTTAATTGAGCTTGCAAAAAGGATACGGAATCGACATTATGTTTTCCCTTATTTGCAAACCCCCTCGGATTCCCATATTGAGAATTTTGTATTGCCATGTCTTCGATAACCTGTCCTGCATCATCCACATTTAAATTCATAAACCTCCCACTAGTTGCCGAATCTAGTACTGATCTAGAAGAATTTCCAAGTCCATTATAAAATGCTTGGATCAATTGCCATTGTGCTAGATTGTGGTGGGGGCACTCTCTCTGTAGATCCTTGAACCTCTCCCAAGCCTCATATAATGTTTCGTCGGCCTCTTGAGCGAAGTTCTGAATAGCACTTCTTAGCACCGCTGTTCTCTCTGCAGGATAATATTTATTATAGAAATTCAGAGCAAGAGTTTCCCAGTCGGTAATACCAAGTGCAATTCTATTCAAACCATTAAACCATAATTTTGCTTTGCCACATAATGAAAATAGAAAAAGAATCTCCTTGATTTGGTCCTGCGTAACCCCGGCTTGTCTAATGGTGTTACAATATTGGCAGAAATCTGCGATGTGAAGATTAGGATCTTCACCCTTAGCTCCGCTGAACTGCTTCCTCTCTATCATAGTGATAAATTGGGGCTTGATCTCAAATTGAACTCCATCTAGAGCCGGAGTAGGAGTAAGGTGCGGGAAATCTGTGAGCTTCGGTTGCGAATAATCACTGAGTTTCTTCTGGGCCGTCATCTCTGATTCTGAATCTGAAGGAATATCTGTATCACTAGAATCAGGGGGAGGATCTCTTCGATCGTTGTCCTCCTCAGAACCCGCCAGAATTTGTCTATAGAGTCTCCTTTGCCTATGAAAAGAACGCTCGATCTCAGGATCAAAAGGGATGTCCCCTGATCTAGAACACCTGGGCATAAACAAAGAACTAAAGACAAATATGAGATTTGCCTCAAAGAACTAATGTTCTCTGAGGCAAAAGGGGGGATAATCTAGACTACAAAAATATAATCAGAAAATAAAAATAAAACCGTTTCCCCGGCAACGGCGCCAAATTTTGACAGGGTAAAGTCGTATCCCCTAATAAAAAATAATTACCTAAATCACTAACTATGGTAGATAGGGAAGTAGGGTCGAACTCCACAGGGAAACAAGTCTTTTTAGTTCTAATTAATTATTATATTCTAAATTATCCAAGTAACCAATGTTTTTAGTGTGAATTCTATACTACGAAGAATGAGTTTAAGGAGAAAAGAAACAATAATAAGAAGGCCTAGGGTCACAGGTTCACCAATAATTAATATTCCGGGATAGAACGAAGTAATTAATAATTAACAATGCATAGACAACATGATTAACAGGCTCTCGCAATTTATTAATCAACATAGATCTAACAGGCTCTCGCAATTTATTAGACCTAAGTTCCTATTAAAAATAGCCTTTAATATTAAATCAACATCTGCTCGATTCATCAATTCAATATTGCTAAACATTCACAATCAAATTACATCTGCTCGATTCATAATCTAATTGCAAAGAATTAAAACAATTCAATAAGAAATTATCATGCAATATCAACAATCAATAATAACAAACTATCCCTTCATATTAATTATGGATCCCCATAAACCCTAGAATTAAACTACTCACTAATCATCATAACTAAACCAATCAAATAAATAAATAAGAACATAATCAAGAAAACAATTAAAATAGTTGAAATTAAAAAGGGAAGAAATTGTACCAAACTAAATCTGGAATTAATGAAGGAATTAAGAACAAGAGTTTAGAGAGAATTTAAGAGAGAGAAAAATACTAAGTAGAGAGAGAAAGTCTAAGAGAAAAGAAGGTAAGTAAATAATCCGTACAAAACGTATATATACTTCTCCTAAAACACGAATTAAACTAAGCCTAATCAGACTCTAGAAAAACACGCGCCCGATCGGGCGAAGGGGCGCCCGATCGGGCCCGCCTTTTTTACTATGCTTCTTCAGATATGCCGCGCCCGATCGAGCCTACGCTCACCCGATCGGGCGCGCCTTTCCTTGATGGCACTCATGCGCGCAGCCGCCCGATCGGGCGAATGCTTGCCCGATCGGGCCCGGTCTTCATCTTCAAGGCTTGGACTTCGATTGGGCTAGATTTCTCTAATTGTTATAGCTGGCCCCCTCTAAGTTTTATGATAAAAAATTAAATTTGTACACTTACTTAAGCGTGTAATCTGTAGCTCAGTGGTAGAAGCTGTGTGACATCTATGTGCACTTGTTGGTTCTTGGTTCAATTCTTGTTGATTGCCTATCCCCCTTCGACCTTGTACTTTTTTTAAAATTTGTTTTTATCATTCCAATCTTTTTTTTTGTTAATTTTTTTTAATATTTCTTTTATCTCTGCCATAGTATTTCTTAATTAATTTATCCTTCACACCAAAAAAAAAAATTTCTATATTTTCTAATTGACTTAATTGGTACCTAAAATTAGTAAAAATATGATCAAAGCTAATGAAAAATATATACAGGAAGTGTAGAAATTGCTATGTTAATATATTTAATACGTAGTATAAGTTGTGCCCCCCTCGGGTTTTAAATCCTGGCTTCGTCCCTGTTGCTGCTAGAAATTGCATTGTGAGGGAATAGGTAATAATGCATGTTGGATTATTGTTATTGATTATAGGATAGTACGAGCTCAGTGACTTTTTGCAGCAGTAGGAATTTTGTGATCATATTTGAGCTACGTAACGTATAGGGAATATTTCAATTCATATGTATAGTATCATGTTAGGAATGCTTTATTTGCTTTATTTGGTATCAAGTATGTAGTTTCATATACTAGGGCCCTGTTCTTTAAAGCTGCTCTGGTCTACTAAGTCCTGTCTGCTCTGCACTGCTTAAAAATAATACTTAATATTGAATGATTATAATCATAATAATAATTAATATTTAATAATAATAATAATAATTAATAATTAATATTTAATAATAATAAATATATAATAATAATAATAATTAATATTTAATAATAATAATGATAAGAGTAATAATAATAGTAATAATAATTATCATTATTATTATTATTAATAATAATAATTGAATTTTTATAATAAAAATTAATATTTAAAGATAATAACTAATATTTAAAGGTAATAATAATTATTAATTTTTAATAATTATAATAAAAATAATAATAATTAATATTTAATAATAATATTTAATGATTATAATAATAATGCGATAATAATAGTAGTGGTAATAATGAAATCTTCTCTGCTCTGCTATTCTAAAATCTGCTCTGCTCTGCTCACTTCTGCTCCGTTCTGCCAGAAGCTCAAAAGAACAGGACCTAGGATTGGTTTGTATGTTTGGAATTGGTTGAATTGTGAATAGAGATATTGTATGATGATTTATTTAATTATTCTATTCCAAGCATGTTGGTGAGTATGAATACGTTATGCGCCTTGATACTCGTAGAGAACGGACCATGATTTTATTTTAATGCATGAAAATGAGTATGTTTAATTAAACTAATAGTTAATTTCATTGAAATATTAAGAAAGAATTTTGGCATGGTTGATATAATTTTTATTTGTGCTTTTATGCATGTGGAATTAAGTTAAATTAAAGAGGTTACTTATGTACAATTAATGAGCTAATTTATTTAGCATCTTAGGACACGAGGTGGAGGATTTTGGGTGCGTTATGTAAGGTCAATTGCCTTTTCTTACCCGTTCTTAGATTTTTCTTACCCAAAGAGTATGGGTTGAGTTGGGTCATTTCAGGTTAGTTAACATCAACTATTCGGGTTCGAGTCTGGTTAATTTTGGGTCGGGTCCTTTTTTCGGGTCAAGTATGTTCAGGTCATATTCAAATCAAGTCAAAATCAGGTCAGGTTAGGTCATGCTCAGGTTGTTTCATTTTTGGATCAAACTCAAATCAATAATTTATATTTTGTTATTGTTATAATAAGAACTATCAATTCGATTTATGAGATTGGCTACAGTTGAAGATGAACAATTTGAGTAATTTTTGACACTGACATTTATAGTTCAATTATAAAGTAATTTTAGTTCAAGACATTGTAGGAAATATTTCAAGCATCCAACTTTGAGCCCCACTGTGATCATGCACTTAAGCATAGTGGCGTCCAAAAGGAAGGAAGCTAGAGTAAAAGAGTCGCCAACAAGTTTTAGGAACTTATAAACCGTTTACGAGAAGGTTACACCCTATTCATGATCACAGAGACCGCTAACTCTATAGTGGTCCTGAACCATGACTGGATCTTCGGGGATGATGGTACAAATCCAACTTAAAGGAGATTTTTACTTTGTTCTTCTCATATTCATGTGCGTTTTGCGATCAACATACAATCAATAAATTAATCCTAAACCTGTTTAATGTATATTGGTTGATTATTAATGCACAAATAAATCTATTATTGGTGATCACTTGAATTAAAATCATATTAGTCTAAATAAAATTATTAATTATCTTATTTAGTGTGATTTCAAGTACAAATTCCCTTTAAACCTGCTGCAAGAGAAGGTGTGATCAAGCAATAACAACAATATCAAGCAACATAATTTTATCGACACAACAATCATCATCATCATAACAATCTCATCAAAACATAAATTATTAGCAAGATCTTAGGCATGATACCAACATAATTAATAACAAAACCTAACATGTCACTAAACAATAAAAATCAAAGTCTTAATCCTAAAATGATACTAGAAAGCAATAAAGGCATCCTAACATGATACTATAAAGTAATAAATGCATCCTAACATGATAATAGGAAAAAAAATAATAATCTAAGCATGATTTCTATATCAAAAGAATAGAAAAAAGTAATCTAATTCCTGACTTTGATGCCTCGTATCTCTTTCTATTAAAACAATACACACGTTAATAACTTCAAGAAATATACTAAACAATAATTCTAATTAAAAAATTGAAATATGGATTTGGGACCAAACCCTCAGAACTATCAACCTTTCACATCGAGGTCTGAGGCAACTTCGAGCTTGTCTAGGCGTGTCTAAGTCTCGTAAAGGACGTATGGTGTATGTTTGTGAAAAAGTGTAGAAAAGGCTTAGAAAATCAAGAGAGAGAGAGAGAGAGAGAGAGAGAGAGAGAGAGAGAGAGAGAGAGAGAGAGAGAGAGAGAGAAGCTTTAGCTTAGAGAGAGAAGAGATGATGATTGTGGGTGAATTGCAAATAGGGAAAATCACCCCTATTTATAGAGAAAAACGACCGAATAAGATCAGAAATGAGTCAGAATCCGACTCAGAGTAAAACAGGTTCTATCGCAGCGTGATAGGACGCAATAGCGTTATTGCACAACAATAAGCTTATCGCGGCACAATAGATTCCGTACGATAAAAATTCGTACGAAATCCGACTTCCAATCAAATAGGGTTAGCCAAAGTCTGTACTTATCTTTATTTAATCAATTTTAAATCCTTTTTAAAACACTTGTTTTATCTGATGCAGAATTCTTGATCAATTATCTTTTCAAAATAAATAATAATTATAATTATCAATCCTAATACCTTTAGAACTCAAAATAATCTATTAGATAATTCTAAAAAATTAAAACAAATCCTAATGACTTTAGAAATACAATTATAATTAATGGATCCTCCACGTGATCATTGAGTCCACATATAAAACTCGATTTAAGCCCAGTTTAGTATTTTGGCCATAATTTCCTCGTTATAACTCGGAATCAGGCTTATAATATATCATTGGAAAACTCTTTTCAAACCCCATCCAACTACACAATTATTGGACCTATATTACATTCTAAACTAAATTGGGTTGGATATTTTTTTATAAATAGGACACAAAATGAATGATTTTCAAAATAAGAATGAAATATATTTATCAAAACACTTTAGAAAAAAGAGAAATTCACGAGACTCTTCAACATTTCACCTTGTTCGATAATCATTGACGTGAAAAGTACTCATCACTGGGTTTAGTTTTTGGGGAGACACAATCAGGTGTCTACAGACATACACTTTGAATATTGAGTTTGTTAGGGTCAATTTCGAGTATCGACTTTGTTTTGTTCAACTTCGGGCCGAGTTCATTTGGGTGTCGTCTCAGGAACAGGTCAACTTGATTTTCGGGTCAGGTATGGGTAGGGTTGGGTCATTTTCGGTTCAATGAATTTGGGTCAGTTTCGTGTCATTTGGTCGGGTCATCAGGTCTGGGTCAAGATTGCCAGGTCTAGGTATGTAGTTTGTTATCTAAGCAAAGGTCAAGGAATTCTATTGGCAACTTCGACAATTAAGCTCATATTGTAATTACCGTAACATTAGCCTCTGAATCTATGAAGGCAATGAAGCTCGGGGACCAAGGTTGGGCTGAAATTAATCAATGTTGAGTAATTAATACATCAAATGATTTTATTGGTGGTAAGGGAAGGAGTGTAATTGATGATAGAAGAAAGGTGATAATCGGCGGTTGAGTTGATATTAAAATTCATCAATGTTGAGTTGAGATGAATGTCTAAAGTTTCTAAACATTAAAAATCTTTAAGCTTTCCTGTGTGCTGACGTGTTGTGCACCTTGAAGGCGTCCCTAACTTTAATCTGTAACAATAAAAAAATCGTTACACCTAGCGCCCAAACAAGGGAGGTAAGAAGCTCGGGTTGAATTCCTGAAGTCTCTTAACATTTAAAATCTTTAAGCTCTCCTATGCGCTGACATGTTGTGCACCTGTGGGCGTCCCTAACTTCAAGCCTTAACAATAAAAAAAATGTTGCACCTAGTACCTAAACAAGGGAGATAAGAAGCTAGATTTGTGTCTGAAGTATCTGACCATTAAATATCTTTAAGCTCTCCTATGTGTTGTGCACCTTGAGGGCGTCCCTAACTTCAAGCCGTAACAATAAAAAACTGTTGCACCTAGTACCCAAACAAGGGAGAAAAGAAGTTGGGGGTTGATGTATGTAGACACCTAAAAATGTCTCCTCAAAACCAAACACGATGATGAACAACCTTTCACTGCCATTATTGGTTGGGTTGAGTATTTAATATTTGGAGTGCTTAAATCAATGTTATATTAAATACATTTCATAAACCAATTCATTTCCTAGCTCATTTCCCTAAATCATAACTTGTTTTCCTCTTTTCGTGTCCACATCGCAAAACCGAGAGAAACTGAATTTTTGGCCTAATAATTTTGATCCAAATTATTATTTTGTTAGATAGGCATTAAAATAATCTTTCCAACCATATATCATAATCCCAATTCCGATTTAAAAAAAAGAAGTTATGAGCCAAACAATAAACTTGGCCCAAAACCGACACCCTTCTATTAAAACAGCAATATATTAAAATCTACAAATGATTTTGGCCTGATTTTAATTGGGTTGGAAAGTAGACTTTATAAGATTTCCAATGATATATTATATGCCTTATTCCGAGTTACGGATCAAAAGTTATGATGATTTTAAAAACGGGTAAAAACTAGAATTACCGCGCACAATATAAAAGCACCGTGTCACGGCGCCTGATGACGTGGCACGGTGCCTGGTGCCATGACACGGTAGTTTACATTGTGTCACGGTGCTATTTTTTAAGTTTTTTTGCGTTAAAATCCACCGTGGCACGGTGCCTGGTGCCATGACACGGTACCTACGGCCGTGACACGGTATTTCTCACCGTGTCACGGCGCTTTTTCCGTGTAATTTTTGCGTTTTCCCATACCGTGAGACGGTATACTGTACCGTGCCACGGTGGACACTGCAGTGTCACGGTACGTGTGCCGTGTCACGGAATTTTCTCGTGTCTTTTCCGCGTAAACCCTACACGCGTTTTCACTTCCCGTAGGTCAAATATGTCCCGCGTCACTCCAATTTTCCCCGCGTCACAGGATTTTCCCCTATCTGACGGTGGATGGCACCGTGTCATGGTGTTCTTTGCCGTGTCGCGGTGTTAATTTTTAGGGTTTTTCTCTTTTTAGGGTTCCGTGTGTTCCCTCTGCTCATTTTCCCTATAAATAAGACCTGCAGTTCGGGGCACCAAATCCTTCTCTCTTTCTCTCCTTTACACCAAAAATCATTCTTCTCTTTCTCTCATATTCTAAGCCTGAAACCTATATTCCTAATTACACCATTCTTCCCTTAAGCACTCCAAGGAGTCTATACTAAACCCGAGATTCCGTCCTTAATCCAAGGCGTGAAAGGTATAAATAACTGAGGGTTTGGACCAAATCAAATCTATATTTATTTAAATTAATTTAATTTTCATTTGCTTTATATTTTTTTTATTGAATTTACTAACAATTTATTCATGATGTAGCAATTTTAAGGAACACACGGAATGTGAGTAATTAATTAATTTAATTACTCTTATTTTATTTTTATATTGCTAGTATCATGATTAGGTTAATTTATTCACTACAAGAAAAATGTCTTTTCGTAGCGATTGTACATTCGCTACAATATGCAAGTCTATTTGTGAAATAATTAAGGAAGTCGTATCATTTTACAATCGCCATGGTTTTCCCATATAAAATCAATACGGAAAACATAATAATACATATCCACACTATTTTTACACATTTAGATAATTTTGAGAAATCGTATCATTTACAATCGCCACTAATTCCTAAAAATTGATACAAAAATCCTTTTCAACACTAGATATATAAATATTGTTTGACAAAGAATACATAAAATATGTCATAGCTTATTGGTGAAAAATTTAATATAAGAGTTTGAGGTTACATGTTCGAATCTTGTAAAGATCATACGCATGTTTTTTTTTTTTTTTTTTTGAAGAAAATGAGTTGAACACTTATAGCGATTGTAATCGCTACAATAATCACCACGTTTGGATGTAGTTTTTCGTATCGATTATTGACGCCAATTCCAGTGATATTGAAAACCACTACTAAAGGCTAAGGCAACGGGGGATATTGTATCAAATGACCATTCGTTGGGAAAGCTTTTTGTTGCAATTACAATCGATACTAAAGGTTAAAATAATCGCTACGAAAAGGTTATTTTCTTGTAGTGATTATTTGAGTTGACTAATGATATTATTGTCAAATTTCTTCTAATATTAATCTTTATTCTATTATTATTATGCTCACCATATTGCATGTTTAAAGGGAATATGTAATTGAAAATCACGCCTAATAAGATAATTTGGACGACCGGTTTAGGTTCCTTTTTAATCTTGTTATTAATTCAAGTGATCACAATATTTTTGAATTATGTGTTGCATTAATATTCAACCAATTTAGCATAATAATAGCTTGGAGCAAATCGAATCTTTGTTTGTATGCCTTTAAGGTCGCAGGAATACTTTTCATTATAAGAATCAAGTAGAGGCCAATACGGGCGAATGTGACTTCATGACTCACTTCGTACCATCATCCCTGATCCTCCTTTTGTGGTTCCGAACCATATGGAGTTAGTAATCTCATGGATTATGAATGGGGTGTAACCTTCACAGGTCAATCGTTGTTGCCTATCGTTGTCCCTTAATCGTGGTTGCCTTTTTATGATCCGTGAATGGTTTACAAGTTCCTTAAAAACTTGTTGGTGGCTCCCTACTTTCCTTGTCCCTAAGCGTATACGTCAATTCCCACTTCCTATGAGTGCCAAGCATATTCACCACATGCTTAAAGTAGGCGCACTTCGAGTGACGCCTACAACGTCTGAAGTCTCTGAACATTAAAAATCTTTAAGCTTTCCTATGTGTTGTGCACTAATCTTCTTCATTCTATTAGTAAAATGCCTTTCAGTGTAACTAGTAATTTCTTTTCTTTTTTTTTTTCACAAAGAGTTCTATAAATGAAAACATGATTACAACCTAAACTAAGTAAAGAAAGCAAGATTACACGATAGAACATTGGGGGTCGGACCATACAACTTCTTATGATTAGGATACTAAGTATACTCGGTGGGACATGATGCTATTTTTTTAGAGCCACTTAACCCACAAAACAGATGTAATACCCAGGAAATTTACTTCCTTTAAAATACTCTCTTACTCTAAACAAAACTCATTTTTTTAGACTACATCCAAAGTATTACCATCAACGTGATAACGGCTAAGGATATATCAAAGTCACACAGCGGAAAGACTAACTTTAAAAAAACTCAAATAAAATAAAGTTTAATAAAACAAACTCAAACTTTAAAACCAACTTTCATTAAACTAATAAATTGGAACCATTAAAAGCCCTTTTAAAAACCAAACTAAAATATCAAAACAATAATTAATATTAGTGTCAACGATTACATAAAAATTTAATACAATAATTAATAAACAAAGAAACATATAACCCTCTTCGCTAAATCCCATCATGCTTGTTATGCTCCTTCTACCTGTACTTTTCTTTATTTCAACCTCAATACTCACCATAGTAAGGTCAATCCAAAGAAAAGCCAAACACAAACAATAAAGTACGAATAAGCAAAAGCTGAGTACATGTGCACCAATAGGAATAAACACACTAACATAAATATTCTAGTAATAGACAATAATAAATAAATAAATGAATAAATAAACAAATAAAAACATGTTTTCCATACAACACAAGTCAACTTACTTTTGACTCATGTTTGGATAACGCATCGAGTGAGTTTCATTCCTTAAAAATAGCCCATTAAATATTCAGCTTCCAATTAGGGAGCTACCCCAATTAACACCTACAATGTTATCTTGTGATGGAATTCCACCGCATTAATAATAAAAGAAAGTACAACATCCTCTAACCCTGTAGAAGCTATGGTTATATATAAAACCCCATAACTCCCCCATATGTTCATACTCAAGGCGTATACGTTCCAAGAGTTTTGGTGCATACACTCTTACACTTTACGTGATTTACCAATTTAACTTGTGATGGCTCCAACCAATCAATCAAGAACAAACAACATATACTTCCATTTCATTCATGAATTAATTAGTGAGCACATATAATTTATTTTAGTTAAAGTTCCTTGCCTAGTTTTGTGCACAAAATTGCAAAATTACTTCGTTGTTGCATAAAATGCACTGATAACTTCATTGACTCAATCTCAACTCATGTGCTTGGGCGGACCTATAAAGCCCAGGTGGGGAGCAGCTGCATCCCCATTTTGTGAAAAATAAATCAGGTCCATTAGGCCCATATGGATTAAAAGAAGAAAAACCCATAAATTTAGACCCCCATTTCTAATGTCATCACTTAAAGACCGACTAACCAAGAGTCCAAGACAACTATATATAATGTTTTCTTTTCTTTTATTTTTTTAAATTGTTGGCCATCTGATCACCTTTCACGAGAGATTAGGACCCATATTCTAATTTTGTCTCTCCAACTCCAGGAACCCACAAATGCAAACAAACACCTATATTTGCTACTCTCACATCTGATATGTCGCTGCCCAACCCGACTTTGCCATAGTGGCACCGTCCACCGGACACCAGTAGTGCCCCTTTATAAATTTATTTTGAACCCCCATTTATTATTTTCTAGATCCGCCACTGCTCATGTGAGTGAGCAATAAACTAACTTCCTTGACTCGACCTCAATTATGTAACATGTATAAGCCTTGCTTAATAAATTCATGCCTTCTTGATAATGAATAATAAATAATATATATGATTCAATCTCTTCCAACTTGTATCAAGTTCATAATAATAATTTCAATATATTCATATGCTTACATATAAGACATGGATAATCAATATTCCAAGTATCACAACAACAACTTAACATGATAATAATATTTTACTTGATACCAATTAACTTCCTAATATGGTACTATGCATTATTAATACATCCTACGCGCATACCTCAAATCGTCTTTCCAACTAGTCAAAATGCTAGAAATTACTCAATCTTAAAGTCTCCTACAATACCAAGTACATAACTCAATTAATACCTTAATTACACAAATTTCCAGCAATTTTTAAACTTTAATACCTCTCTATTAATTTAAGCTGAAATTTTTGGTTAAAAACCTTTAAAACTCTTTCTTTAAGTGGGTAATTAAAAAACTCATTCATGGTGTTTTTATAAAAATTTCAGCATACTTTTTAGGCAAAATTGGCCTCAACACTCTGAACTTTGGCTTGGGTGCACTCAGCACCCTGAACTAAGAAAAATAGCCAAAACACCAGGAAGTATTAGCATGGGTGCACTTAGCACCATACAAGAAATTTTCCGGCCAAAAGTGGCCGGATTCCGGCGACTTTTTTTTTAATAAAAAAATGTTTTTTTTATAAAAAATGTTTTTTTTCTTCTTCTTCTTCTTCTTCTTATTATTATTTTTACGAAAATACCTCGATTTGTGTGTTGTTATTTTTTTGACGGAAATTGTGCAGGTAAAGTTTCGGGGTCATTTTTACCCTTAATGGGTCCAAATTTAGCTCAGATTTTGCAAAAAAAAAGGAAAATACCTCGTTTTGCGTGTCGAGAAATATCTAAGTAGCTAAGACACGCAAATCGAGATATTTTTTGACATGTAAAACGAGGTATTTCCATTATTCTTTTGCGAATTCAGAGCTTAATTTGGATCCATTAAGGGTAAAAATGACCGCCGAAACCTTACCCGAACAATTTCCGTCACAAAAAATAACAATACGCAAATCGAGATATTCCTCGACACGCAAAACGAAGTATTTCCATTACTTTTTTGTAAATTCCGAGCTTAATTTGGACCCATAAAGGGTAAAAATGACCCCCGAAACCTTACCCGAACAATTTTCGTAAAAAAATAAATAACAACACGCAAATCGAGGTATTTTTGTAATAATAATAATAATAACAATAAAAATATTAAATAATGATGATGATGATGATGATAATAATAATAATAATAATAATAATAATAATAATAATAATAATAATAATAATAATAATAATAATAATAAAAACATATTTTTATTATAAAAAAAAAAGTCGCCGGAATCCGGCCACTTTTGGCCGGAAAATTTCTTGTATGGTGCTAAGTGCACCCATGCCAATACTTCAGGGTGTTTTGGCTATTTTTCTTAGTTAAAGGTGCTGAGTGCACCCAAGCCAAAGTTCAGAGTGTTGAGGCCAATTTTCCCTACTTTTTAAGGTTTAAACCCCTCAAATAAAATCTGAAAATTACATTAAAACCAATTAAAACATTCTCTACTTATGGGTAATCAACCCCTTTTTATTAAAACACAAAAGTAGAAATTAATAAAAATTCCAGCATTATTATATTAATAAAAAGCCATTAAAATTTCATAAAGATACAATCTTTAAGCTTTATTATCACTTATAATCAATGGGTATATAAAACCCCCAAATAAATTTTAATAAAGTTAGAACCCTAAAAATCAACACTTTAGTAATCAAAACCCTAACTTTTAATACTTTATAAATTTGAAATTTAAAACACTTAATAATCTAAAATGTATACTCTTTAATGATCAAAATACAATTATAAAACATAATTCCTCCATTTCTTTTTAGTAGACACGTTTCTTCAGTCATGTTTGTCAATGCACAACTTCAATCATTCATATCTTTAATTACCGATAAGCAAAAATTAAGAAAAGTTGATATTTTGAAAATATTTATAGTGACGAATCCAACAAGATCCTACATGACTAATTTTTCATTACACATAAAGTACAAAACACGACCAAAGCGGAGTGTGTGAATGGTGCTTATGTCAAAAAGTGTAAACTAAAAAAAAAAAACGGAGGTAGTACTAATTATATTTCAACAACTAAAATCAAAACCCAAAATACAATACTACATTAAATAAATTATAACAAGGAGGAGAGAGAAGGGGACCACCATGGTGGTGGTTTGCTTGCTGGGCGGCGGCAGATGGTCGACGTGGTCGTCGACGGTGACGTGGCTCCATGGGTGGCGTGAGGTGAGGTGGCTGCACATGCATGTGTGAGGTGAGAATTTGTTTCCCTTGTTCCTCACGTACAACAAGAAAAAAAAAGAAACAGTAAGGAAAAAAAAAGGAAAGAAAGAAAAAGAAGAAAAGAAAAAGAAAAAGAAACTTAAATTGAAAAATCTGATTATTTTGCCTCCTTGTGTGGCAATTTTGGGGTTTTGAAGGATATTTAGAGAGTAGAGAAAGGTTTGGGCTTAAAAGTAAGCGGACTTGAGTTACGAAATATTTGACCCATTTAAATAAATGAATTGAGCTTATTTGAAAGAAATGGGTAGGTCCAATAGGAGTATGTAAGGATTGTTTACATACGGTTATTTACATGAGTCTAAATTGTTAAGAAACGTTTAGCCCAAAATATATTTTACTTTTATGAAACTCGATAATTAAAATTCTATAGCTCTTTAAAATATTTAATTAAAATAATTGAACCCTTAAAATATTTTTATAAATTCTTAAATAAATTATTAAAAATACGGAGTATTACAACAAAAAGTTAGAAAAACATGCTGGAGACTTAGGGCTTGTTCACATTTGCTGAACTGAGCTGAGCTGAACTGAACCGAATTGAACTGATTGGAGCTGACTGAACTGAACTGAACTAATTAGAGCTGAATTGAACTAAACTGAACTGAACTAAGCTGAAATGAATATTTTATGAGAGAGGGAAATTAGGAGCTGAACTGAACTGAACTGAACTGGTTAGAGCTGAACTGAACTGAACTGATTGGAGCTGAACTGAACTGAAATTAAGTAAATGTGAACAGACCCTTACTTTGCAAAATGGCATATTTACTTCTAAACGTGGGACGGGGAGATCGACGAGACAAAACCCAACGATATTTAAAAGGAGGAAGTTATTGGGTGAACGGAAGTCTGTAGAGGGGAAGAAACATGCGTAATTGGTAGGATTGTCAACGTAGCTTCACATGATAACTTGTGACTTGCCATACTTATGACTGGATCTTCTTGCATCAAATCTGGAGTTGTCTCACACCTATCGTGCCCTTCCACACAGAGGTGACTAAACTTTATTGGTGTAGAAACTTCTTGAGTTTAAACACTATCCATCTTCTTTAAAGGATTGGCTACTCGGATGGTAATGAAATTCTTCCGGAGAGAACAATAGTATTGTACTGTGTAACTACTTATTTTTTAATTTTAGCATTATATCATGTTGCTAAAATTAAATGCATTAGGGGTCTAACTTGTTAAAAAGGGTTTAAGTTTGTTTGCTTATGATTAACTGTGAGTTAAAGCGAGGTTAACTCACCGGAAATTCCACCCTAGACCCCAAGTACTAAGTAAAAAAAACTTGAACCCTAAAAATATTTTGCAAAAATTTAGACCCCATTTGTTATCTTAAGTCCAAAATTATTACAACTTTAATTTTTTCTTACAAAAATAAAACAAAAGGAGGGCACCTATTGGGACCACCACCAATATAAAATGCATTGCTCCGCCCATTTCATCACTTGCTTGCATTTCTCAATCTTCACTCACTCACATTCATTCACGTTTCATTTTCATTCTCACCGAAACTCGCATTTCTTCATGGATTTAGATGAAAGTGAGAGAAAGGGTAGAATAAATCAAGATGACACCGAGTTTATTTATTTATCCAGGTGTCTCAGAGAGTTGATTGGAGATTCTATTTCTCCATTGAGTAAAGAGTTTTATTGGGTTTTGCCGGGTTTGTACGAATTGAGTTTGTGGGAGGGAGATGAATCTCCTGTTCCCTATGCATTGTAACAAGAAGCATGTATATTTATTTTCTCTATTTTTTTAAAAAGAAAAACTTCAATAACTAAGAATGAGTACAGTAATATTTTGTTAAAATAAGGGATTTAAATACTTTTTTTTTTTGAAATAAATGTTTTTTTTTTAATTTTTTAATTTTATTTCTTTTTCAAGTTTGCAGATCTTGATAATGGATTGAGCTTATTGATAAGACTCTTACAGTTTGTATGATGATTATTATTGTTTTATATAATAGTCATTAATAACCTAGGGTTTATTAATAGGAAAATATGAAGTTGCGAAATTGTGGATTTAGCTATTGTTAGATGACTTTTATAAATTTCTGATTAAATGTGAACATTTAACATAAACATATTGAGTAATTAAACTACATTATTTTAAATGTAGGTCTTTGTATACCATATTCAACATTTTAGCTCATCCCTTTTCAAATAAAAAATATCATCAAACGCAACATTAATACCGTTGAAGTACCTATTATGTCCTTAAATTACCTAATAACAATATTTTGGCATTACTCAAAAGCCGAAAATCCTTTAATGATTTTCATCGTATAAAAAATGGAAAATTATTGTTTACATTAAAGTATGGTTTATGAAATCAAAAAAATATGACAATTGTGTTAATTTTGTAATGTGTAATTTGTTTTTTTCACGTATACATGAGATAACAATTGTCTTAAATAGTAAAAAATTAAACTTGTTTTAACATACAAGTTGCCTACTCGTATAAGATTATAATTTAAACCTTTAAATATTTAAACCATATCGCAAGACCATACCTTCCAATGCACGGAATAAATTAGTTTTATTTATCCAATATTCTTATGCATACCACAATGCTATACAACCATAAATCTAGTATAAAATAAAAAATTATTACACATAAAATCATATACAAAATAACAAGTAAACAAAACATATGGTAATTAACAAATAACATAAATTCATTTACAATTTTATTAAAAACATATAATCTACCAATCTATCTATATCTATATACTATACTAAAACAGGGTACACTAGTTCCATGGCTGACACATTATTTATTTATTTATTTACTTTTTAAAGTTTTGTATCAGAGTATATTTGTCAAATATCTATTTATATATCGCATATTATAGAATTATCCTTAAAACTATAAATTCTCATATATTTTAGTTAAACATTTGATTTGAACTATATATTTTATTTTATAGAATTGTCATCAATAATAGAAGTTTATGTTATTACGGTATTATTACTTCAGATAATTTTGTTTATATTATATTCTTACTCGCATATAGTTTTAGTAAAGATAATCTTTTTTTAATAAAATAATAAATTGTCCTTCCTACTTAGACATAACATATAGCCGATAATATTGGGTATGGATTTTTTTACAATAATAAGTATCATAAACTTGTATGATTAGTTGATATGCTCATTAATTACATTAAAAAAAAATTATAATTCTTACATTAAAAAGTTACTTAGAACAAGATAGGTATATTACATTAGAAAATTAAGGACTGATTTTTCATGGAAAATCAAATAATTGGATGTGATTACTTTATTGATTAGTGAAGCAATAAAAATAGATTAAGTCCTAAGTAGTAGAAGAACCGATTAAGTAGTAATGTCATGTTGAGTAGATTTTTTTTTTGTGGGAACATGTTGAGTAGATTATTGGCTTTATTGCTCATGCTATATTATATACTGTCAAAAAGATATTTGCTCTCGCTATATTCGAAATAGTCTTACGCAATAATCTACTCAATTTATAGATATTTGATCTTATAAAGAATATCACGTAAAAAAAAATGTTTTCTTAAAATAATGGGAAATTCTCCCTGGTGAACTCCAATTACTTAATTTTACAAGTGGTAAACATTCTTAAAATTTATTTTCAATGGTAAACCTAAATTATTGGTTACCATTGATAAGTGTTATTTTACTAAAAATTCTAACTATAGTTAGTTTTTATTTATGAATTTTTTTTATTAAAAAAAAAAAAATCAAACCCCTCCCCCACCCAACCTAGCCACCCCAGCAACCCTTCCCCCCTGCCGGCGACAAGGCCACTGACGGCAACACACGACCTCCCCCGGCCCACCACTGGCCACGACGTCAAGCCTTCCCCACCCCATCTTCTCTTTTTACCCCATCTCAACACCTCCCATTTCCCCACCTAACGCCTCACCGCCATTCGATCCCCTTTTCCGACGACTCCTATTTTCCCCATCTCGACGCTCTTCCCCGACGACTTCCCTCCCCTCCCTCCCCTTTTTGCGCGGCCCTTAAACCCCACCCAAAATCAGTTGAAAACCCAAACCCGTTTTCTGGGTTTGGTTTCAAAACCCGCAACTGGTTTGGGTGTTTTCGGTGTTTCGATTCAGCGGGAGATTCAACATGGGTAGGGCGTCGGCGGCTAGGGTGGAGTGTTGGGCGCCGTTCGGTCAGGGGGAAGGGGTCAGGTGGCTAGGTAGGTGCAGAAAAGGGGTTGATTTTTTTTTTAAAAAAACCAATTAATTCTAGCCGCTGGTAGCGTCGGTGCTGGCGTGGGGTCATGTGGCTAGGCAGGTGGTTCTGGTGGCTAGGTGGGTGGTGGGTGGCCAAGTGGCTAGGCGAGTGGGTCAGGTGGGTGGGTCAAGTGGCTAGGCGGGTTGGTCAGGTGCCTAGGCGGTTGGATGAGGTGATTAGGTGGGTGGGTCAGGTGGCTAGTTGGGTGGGTCAGGTGGTTCTGGTGGCTAGGTGGGTAGTGGGTGGCCAAGTGGCTAGGCGAGTGGGTCAGGTGGGTGGGTCAAGTGGCTAGGAAATTGGATGAGGTGGGTCATGTGGCTAGTTGGGTGGGTCAGGTGGCTAGGGCTTGGGTCAGGTGGCTAGGTGGGTGGGGAAATAAATTAGGGCAAAATAGGAATTTCAGGTTTTTTTTTTTTTATAAACATTTTTAAATGTTAACCATAGTTAAATAATTAGATTAAATCATTATTAAAGTTACCAATTGATTAGTCATTCTATTTGGGGTTTATCATTGAAAATAAATTTTAAGAATGTTTACCACTTGTAAAATTAAGTAATTGGAATTCACCAGTGAGAATTTCCCTAAAATAATATACAATAAAGAAATTACATTTATATCTTTTAAGTATAGTATATATTTTCTTAAAAATATAATTAAGGAAAATTTGATTTTTACCACAAAAAAAATCAAAAAATTATTTTTTACCATCAAACCTTCTAAAACCTTTATTTTACCACCAAATAAAAAATTTAAAATTATTTTTTACCACCTGTCGTGAAAAACCTAACGAAATTTTTAAAATTCTTCGATTTTCATGTCAAACACATGCTCTTTAGAGGTTTTGTGGGACATTTTGGCCCTATGAGTCCAATTTGAAGTCAGAATTGACAAAAAGTGATTGAAAATGTCTCATTTTGCGTGTTTAAAAATACCTCAATTTGAGTGAACACGCAAAACAAGACATTTTCGATCATTTTTTGTCAATTCTGACCTCAAATTGGATCCACGAGGCCAAATGGCCCTCTAAACCTATGAAAAGCATGTTTTGCGCACAAAATTCGAATAATTTTTTTTTTAAATCGTTAGATTTAACGGTTTTCTTGACGTTAGATGGTAAAAAATAATTTTTAGAACTTTTTTTTGGTGGTATTATAAAAGTTTTAGAAGTTTTGATGGTAAAAAACAATTTTTTGATTTATTTTGGTGGTAAAAGTCTTGTTTTAACATAATTAAAAAAAATTTTGTATGACATTTAACATAATTAATGTTTACTTCTATTATATATACGTACATGTGCATTAAAAAAAATTTATATATACGCACATAATTTACAATACATTATACATAGTATTTGTGTTTAACATTTATATTATCAATGACATTATATATCTACGATATAAGATCTATCTATATATACTATACTAAAATAGGGTACTCTAGCTCCATGGCTAATCGGTTTCCTTGGCTAATCTATAACTATTAAAAGTGACAAGTTTGCAAGTTGAAAACTCCTTAGTAATAGTGTGATGACAATTTTGCCCCTCAAAAAGTACAATTACAATTTCGCCCTTAAATTACAATTGGCATACTCCCTTTTTTTTTTTTTTTTTTTTTGAGGGGAATTGGCATACTCCTTTGATCATAGTATTCTTCCCATTATAACCTTAAAAAAAATTATTGAGCTTTCTTCTGCTCCACTTTTCCTCACACAGATGACTGATCAACACTTTTCCTCTCTCCTCATCACTTTTCAATCTCTCTCCTCAGTTTTCAATCTGGTTCTTCTCTCTCCTCAAGGTGAGTTCTTGGATTTCAAGGTGAGATTGAAATCTGGTTCATCCAAATCTGGTTCAAATTACAAATCTGTTTGCAATTTGGTTCTTCTCTCTCCTTAAGGTGAGTTCTTTAATTTTCCCTTAATTAACGATTTGTATTTCTTGTTAAATTTTGATATGTTTCAATAATTTTCGATTTTGATTTTCAATTCGCTTTTGCTTTTGTTAAATTCATTGTTTCAGCTTCTGACCTCGGTTCTTCACTCTATTGGTTAGTTTTTGGTTTCAATTTCGTCGATTTATGTGAAATTTAAGCGACTTCTAGGTTTTCACTCCTCCATTGAAATAGCTTTTAAGGTTAAATTATTTTCTTTTTCTTATTAAATCAGCAAATATGCAACTTTCTTATCTTTTTTCTCCATTAAGCAGCTTCCGAGCTTTTTCCGTTCTTCATTAAAGCAAAATTTGAGCTTTCCCCTTTATTGAAGCAGCTTACAAGGTAATGTGTTTTTCAATCATCAAGTTTTCATTTTGAAATCGGATTTACTCTTAGTGAATTATTATCAGATTTACTTCGATCTAATTTGGGAAGGAAAAAAAAAATGAAAACCAATTTTATTAATTTTTGTGGGTTGAATATTTTAGGGTTCAATCTGATCGAAAATTAATGTCGGGATCTCTTGATCGATTTGCTCACTTGCATTCTAGGTATTTCAAATTATGAGTTTATATACTCCTTATAAAGCGGGTTCAAGGAATATAATTTGAGTGTTCCATTGTTTTTGGGTTTGGTTCACTTAGGTTATTTGGTTATTATTGATTTAGTTGTAGCAATTATTATATACTTGCACTCAAAGTCTCACTTAACTCTTTCTTATCTTCTCATTAAGAGAGAAGGACTAAGAAGGAAGAACAGTAATCGTTCTTCTCGTGTTGGTCTTCAGGTCTTTTCTTTGCCCTATTTTTAAATTTTTTTTATGGTTTTTTAATGTTATTTTTTTAGATCTACACTTGTTTTTCAAAAGTTGAGGAATTTTGCTTGTTGGGTTCTGTTCAAATCACTAAATTTGTCATTTGGTTGTGTTATTTGATATTATTTTCATGAGATTAGTTGATGGGATTTCTGGGTTTTAGAATTTGGTTCCGAAATTCTGTATTTGGGATATATATGAGGTGGGGGTTTTGTTAATTGTCATTAGTTGTTCCGTTTGAATTGATGTTGTGATTTTGGTATGAATTAATGTAATGCTTGTTGGATGTGTTGGTTTTAGGGGCACGCAGTGTTTTGGTAAAATTAACCTTTGAACATTGAGTGATGTAAAAATTAAAACTCGGCCTTTTCAATTAATTTGAGATAGTTGCTGCTAAAATAGATGCTTGTAGGTTGCAATACACCACCATCTTTCATTGGTCCTTTGCAAACTCCATATATAAGTAATAGAAGTTTCAATCTTCGAAATCTAATTTTGTAGCTGTTTTCTCGTTCATTCTTCATCCAGTATTTCATATTTTTGTTGTTTCTTCAGATTTTATTGATGGAGCTCATCTAATTTTATAGACAATTATTGAAGCTCCTATTGTTGTTGTTCTGCATGACTAAAAGTGATTATTTGGTTAACAAAATTCTTGCTGTAGGTTTTAGAGAAGATCGTGAATGGGGTGCAAAGATTTAGGTTCCAAAGCAAAGGGTGGATCGAGTCTCCTTTGAATAGGTCTAACGCTACCACAGGGTAAAAGATGAAATTTACATTTTCTCATCGGGGTTGCATGTCTAGTAATATAGATAATTCATCCCTCCTGCCTGTACTTTTTCTCAAATGATGAAAAATCTTGCAGGCAGCAGTCCGAATACAATATTATCTTCAATGCCAAAGGTAGATGCCTATCAAGTACCAACATTATATTATGCAAAATCAAGCCATGTCAGTCATGAGCATTGCACAAACTTCTCTTAATAAAATTCAACGTTGCAAAACAAGATTTTAGACTACGCAGTCATATCTAATATAATGAATATACAAAGTATAACTAATGTTACATCAAAGGTCCAACTACATTTGTGTATAAATTCATGCAATGTTACACGTGACCAAATGTCATCACACTAGGTGAAAAAAGGCATTTGGCAGCGGTTCAAACCCGGTCTAAGGCACCGGTTTGAACCGCTGCCTATGTGAGGGGTGCCAAAAACCAAGTTTTTGGCACCGGTTCAAAACCGGTGCCATAGGGTGGAATAGACACCGGTTAACCGGTGCCATAGGGTGAAATAGGCACCGGTTAACCGGTGCCTAAAACTGCTCTCCTGCCATTTTTTTTTGGTGGTAGATATTTTAGGCACCGGTTGCTGCCTAACCGGTGCCTATTCACCAAATTTTTTTTTTTCGTTTTTTTTTCCATCGTGCAATAATATTTTTTAAAAAAAAACCTGTTTCCAGCAATAATAATAACATGTAATTCCAGCAATTATATTAAATATAATAATTAATAATATTATTATTATAATAACTAATAATAATAATATTATTAATTATTACAATAAGATAAAAAAATAATATTAAAAACAAGAATTCAATTATATATATAGATATAAATATTCCCAAACGCAATACAAAAAAAATAAAAAATTGCTTACATATACAAATAATAGTAAGTACATATATAATGAATAATAAGTTATATAATTCAAAAGTTAACATAAATAATTTACAATTACAATGCCATTTACATGTTGAAGGTGATAAAAGACGCCAACATGTCACGAACTTCATTAAGCTCCTTGATTGTCAACGGACCATCCTTTTGGACCTTGCAAAACTTGAAATACAAAAACATTATTTTAAAAATAATTAATTAGGCAAACAATATGTATTTTATCAAATATTACCTATATGACTTCTATGTAGCAAATTTCCTACATTACTTATCAAATGAACTATTTCTTTCTCATAACATGTCAATATTGGATAGTTGTATGTGTGTAAGCCCTAAAATTGTATAGGAGAGCATTTTATTAAGGTTTATGACGCTTTTTACTCAAAATGGCCCGAATATGGCCTATATGACCT
Organism: Chenopodium album; assembly: GCF_948465745.1. NCBI lineage: Eukaryota > Viridiplantae > Streptophyta > Magnoliopsida > Caryophyllales > Amaranthaceae > Chenopodium > Chenopodium album. The sequence continues at coordinate 67,542,788 of NC_137835.1, forward strand.
TACTTTGCCCATTTCCTACATTTCTTATTAAATGAACTTTATTTATCTCATAACATGTCAATATTATCTAGTTATAGGTGTATAAGGAAAGAAATCACATCAAAAGAGCATATTAACACAAAATAGTCCCAATATGGCCCATATGACTTCTATTCAGCCCATTTTCTACCTTTCTTGTGAAATAGCCTTTTTGTTTCTGATAACATGTCATTAATATTGTTGGATAATATTAGGTGTCTAAGGCTAGAAATCACATCAATATAGCATTTCAAGAAGTTTAACAACGCATTTTACTCAACATGGCCCAAATAGGGCTTATATGACTTCTATGTAGCCCATTTTCTACATTACTTATCAAATGAACTATTTATTTCTCATAACATGTCAATGTTGGGTAGTTGTATGTGTGTAAGCCCTAAAATTGTATAGGAGAGCATTTTATTAAGGTTTATGACGCTTTTTTACTCAAAATGGCCCGAATATGGCCTATATGACCTTACTTTGCCCATTTCCTACATTTCTTATTAAATGAACTTTATTTATCTCATAACATGTCAATATTATCTAGTTATAGGTGTATAAGGAAAGAAATCACATCAAAAGAGCATATTAACACAAAATAGTCCCAATATGGCCCATAAGACTTCTATTCAGCCCATTTTCTACCTTTCTTGTGAAATAGCTTTTTTGTTTCTCATAACATGTCATTAATATTGTTGGATAATATTAGGTGTCTAAGGCTAGAAATCACATCAATATAGCATTTCAAGAAGTTTAACAACGCATTTTACTCAACATGGCCCAAATAGGGCTTATATGACTTCTATGTAGCCCATTTTCTACATTACTTATCAAATGAACTATTTATTTCTCATAACATGTCAATGTTGGGTAGTTGTATGTGTGTAAGCCCTAAAATGGTATAGGAGAGCATTTTATTAAGGTTTATGACGCTTTTTACTCAAAATGGCCCGAATATGGCCTATATGACCTTACTTTGCCCATTTCCTACATTTCTTATTAAATGAACTTTATTTATCTCATAACATGTCAATATTATCTATTTATATGTGTATAAGGAAAGAAATCACATCAAAAGAGCATATTAACACAAAATGGCCCTAATATGGCCCATATGACTTCTATTCAGCCCATTTTCTACCTTTCTTGTGAAATAGCTTTTTTGTTTCTCATAACATGCCATTGTTGGGTAATATTAGGTGTCTAAGGCGTGAAATCACATCAATATAGCATTTCAATAAGTTTTAGGACTTACCTCATCAAGCTGTTGAGTGTCCGTACAATGAGTCACAATGTCAAGCATGAATCTCATCACATACAAAGCACAATCAAGTCCATTCTCTTGTTGTGCGCACTAGCATATGACAAACAAATCACATCAGTGAAACATGCAAAGGAAATGAGCAAATATTTACTACCATAGATTTTCAAGATAATCACAATATCATGTAAATTACCAACGGTGTCTTCCATGTTGGACCCTTTGGAGCACGACAATGTAGCTTCTTCATAACACTGTAGTAAAAAAAAGTACATTCAAATTTGATTAGTCGTATGATTACTAAATTAGTTATTATTAGCAATAATCATCACTAGGTTGCTATATATATTTACTTTTGCAATATAGACTTCACGAGCCACTTCTCCGATGATCGAGCTGAATCAAGGTGATAAATTGTGTTAGTGGAATTACAAATCACCATGAGGCTCCAATGCTCCCTACATAAGTTCACAATAGACAAGGTAATTAATATTTAGGAGTCAACATATAATGAGGCCAAATCGATTAAATTTGACATGGTTAGACTTACTCTCTATAACATGGGGCAAATATGAACTTGTCTCCCGCACGCGCTGATTCCCTTATACTCTGTTCAACATAGTACAACACGTCATGGGGGTTGCCTATGATTCTAGTAGTGGATAACTGCTCGGGGCATAACCACCCAACTTTACAAGGAGAATCAGTGTCAGTTAGGTGCTCCTGTAGTGCTCTGCGTGCATGAACATTGAATAATTTATCAGATGTAGGATAATCACCATCAATTTGAATAACTTGAAAAAAGTATAGATTATGTGGGCATTGAAGTACCTCATGAATGTTTGAATGAGGGAAATGTTAAGCTTTGCACCACGTAGAAATTCCTTCACATCTTCTTTGCTGATCCATGCAATTGCATCCTCATCATAGTGGAACATTGCCTTAGGAAGTGCAACTTCCATGGGATCGACCAAATGACAAGCACGGTTGTGAAGAAAGGTCATGTCAGCAGAGAGCGATTAAAGAACAATGTCTTCAACAAGTGGAGTAGGTGGCATGGGTGAACCTTTCGAAGAGTGCAACTTCGACGCTTGTTCACTCTTGGACCGTTGTTCACTTAGCTTCTTCTTAGGTTGATCAATTCTTTTAGGCTTCTCCACCCTCTTTCTCTTTGAAGTTTTGCTTCCATTCGAAATCTGAAATAGTTTGAGAAATAATAAGTTTCAACTCACAATCACTTATACATATGTAATTATGATATGGTTTGAGAATGTATAAGTTTAGTAGTTGAGAAATGAAAAAAATAGTCAAGTGATTATGAGTTTATAAGTTATAAATATGTGATTATGAGTTGTTTCAAATGACAAAAACTTATAAATATGTGATTATGAGTTGTTTTGAGATGCAAGGAGTTTATAAGTTGAGAAATGAAGAAAATAGTCAAGTGAGTAGCCATTTCGGCTCAAAATGGCTTTATTTTGATGAATTGGACCCAAAAACTTAGAACTTGGCGATTTTTATGTAATTTCAAATGACAAACACTTATAAATATGTGATTATGAGTTGTTTTGAGATGCAAGGAGTTTATAAGTTGAGAAATGAAGAAAATAGTCAAGTGAGTAGCCATTTCGGCTCAAAATGGCTTTATTTTGATGAATTGGACCCAAAAACTTAGAACTTGGCGATTTTTATGTAATTTCAAATGGCAAACACTTATAAATATGTGATTATGAGTTGTTTTGAGATGCAAGGAGTTTATAAGTTGAGAAATGAAGAAAATAGTCAAGTGAGTAGCCATTTCGGCTCAAAATGGCTTTATTTTGATGAATTAGACCCAAAAACTTAGAACTTGGCGATTTTTATGTAATTTCAAATGACAAACACTTATAAATATGTGATTATGAGTTTTTTTGAGATGCAAGGAGTTTATAAGTTGAGAAATGAAGAAAATAGTCAAGTGAGTAGCCATTTCGGCTCAAAATGGCTTTATTTTGATGAATTGGACCCAAAAACTTAGAACTTGGCGATTTTTATGTAATTTCAAATGACAAACACTTATAAATATGAGATTATGATTTTTTTTGAGATGCAAGGAGTTTATAAGTTGAGAAATGAAGAGAATAGTCAAGTGAGTAGCCATTTCGGCTCAAAATGGCTTTATTTTGATGAATTGGACCCAAAAACTTAGAACTTGGCAATTTGTATGTAATTTCAAATGAAAAACACTTATAAATATGTGATTATGAGTTGTTTTGAGATGCAAGGAGTTTATAAGTTGAGAAATGAATAAAATAGGCAAGTGAGTAGCCATTTCGGCTCAAAATGGCTTTATTTTGATGAATTGGACCCAAAAACTTAGAACTTGGCGGTTTTTATGTAATTTCAAATGACAAACACTTATAAATATGTGATTATGAGTTGTTTTGATATGCAAGGAGTTTATAAGTTGAGAAATGAAGAAAATAGGCAAGTAAGTAGCCATTTCGGCTCAAAATGGCTTTATTTTGATGAAATGATGAAAATTGCTTAATTTTTTTTTTAAAATATGCAACGACAGCCGCACCGGGACACCCAAGGGAGCCGCCCCCGCTGCCGGAACAGCAAAGGCAGCCTGTGCCAAGGCCACAGCAGCCCCGACGGGTGGCTGCCAAGGCTGTAGCAGCCACGGCAGGTGGCTGCCAGTCTGCTGCGGCCTTGGCAGCAGCCTGCCTGGGCTGCTGCTGCCTCGACAGGAGGCTGCCATGGCTGTAGCAGCACAGGCAGGTGCTGCCGAGGCTGCAGCAGCCATGGCAGCCGCCTGTCGAGGCTGCAGCAGCCCAGGCAGGCTGCTGCCGAGGCTGCAGCAGTCTGGCAGCCACCTGCCGTGGCTGCTACAGCCTTGGCAGCCACCTGCTGTGGCTGCTACAGCCTTGGCAGCCACCTGTTGGGGCTGCTGTGGCCTCGGCGCGGGCTGCCTTCGCTGTTCCGGCAGCGGGGGCGGCTCCCTCGGGTGTCCCGGTGCGGCGGAAGTTGCATATTTAAAAAAAAAAAAAATTAGAACTTGGCGATTTTTATGTAATTTCAAATGACAAACACTTATAAATATGTGATTATGAGTTGTTTTGAGATGCAAGGAGTTTATAAGTTGAGAAATGAAGAAAATAGGCAAGTAAGTAGCCATTTCGGCTCGAATTGGCTTTATTTTGATGAAATGCGCCAAAAACATTAGAAGTTTTCTTCTTTTATGCAATTTCATGTCACAATCACTTATACATATGTAATTATGATATGGTTTGAGAATGTATAAGTTTATTAGTTGAGAAATGAAGAAAATAGGCAAGTGAGTAGCGATTTCGGCTCAAAGTGGCTTTATTTTGATGAATTGGACCCAAAACCTTAGAACTTAGCGATTTTAATGTAATTTCAAATGACAAACACTTATAAATATGTGATTATGAGTTGTTTTGAGATGCAAGGAGTTTATAAGTTGAGAAATGAAGAAAATAGGCAAGTAAGTAGCCATTTCGGCTCGAATTGGCTTTATTTTGATGAAATGCGCCAAAAAAATTGAGAACTAAATAATTTACCTCCTTATTAATCAACTTCACCCATGCACGTGGCCAATCAACGAAGCTACCTACAGCTTGCGAAAGCGTTGTTATCTCAACCTCCTCTATCGGTACGGGTAGTGGAATGTCTTCGAACCCCGCAACCACTGAATCGATCCCAACCGAGTAATGATGTGGCCCCGCCATAGCACCCGTCGTCGGTTGGGCACTACCATACGCCACCAAACTCAACGCGGTACTATTTGCATGCCCCGGGTCTAGAAGTGCACACCGGGTGTCTTCCTACACAAGTATATATATAAAAAGAAGATAGTTAAATAGGACTTTTACAACAGCATAGATATAACAAAATTCATTAAGGTAGAGGGTTACAAATCACCTGTAACTCTGGAAATTCATGCGGTGTTGGATTTTCAAGCTCCCTCGAGTCCGCATGTGTAGGAGTAGGAACCTGCAACAGTACATCAATCATTGCACCTCAAATTTCTATTAACTCGGTATTTTAAAACTTTTAATAACCCAATTGATTTTACCTCAGGTGGCACATCTTCACCACGTATCTCATCTCCTCCATGTCTATCACCTTCTCCTTGTCCTTTTGGTTCAGAACATGAGTCGACCGGGGTACTAGTGAGGAACGGCAAAGTCGGTAAGTTCATCAGCTTCGCCCAAGCATTCAATTCACCAACTAACTCGTTGCGTACTTGTTCCTTAATTGATGCCACCTTGGCATCCAACTCCCCCGGTGAGTTAACACTGGCTCGAGATCTATCCGATTTTGTGTATTCGGGACCCATCACCTTATTCCATCCAAGCAATGACCCTCCCAAACCTACTACTCGTCCTGGATGGTATGACCTTCCCAAAGCCATGGTGAAAGGGTCATTCTCCACACTTGGTTCAAATTTGCCCTCCACCATCTCTTGAGTGTGCTCAAGCTATATCATAAGGAAAAATAAGGTCAGTAAAACAGTTAATGGTTTGTACAGTGATTAGATGCAAAAGTGACTTAATTTCAACAATTCATAGGTAACTTACAAGCTTATCCGCCAATTTTTTGGCTTCCGGACCCTTGATGAACCATTTTCCGGTTTTCTTATCAAACGAATGGAGAGAACAAAAGAAATCACCGGCACGACTCACCAATGTAGTGATCGTGGAACTAGAGGGTTCCTTCGATGCCACTAGAAGCGCTTTAGGGTATAAACCCGAAGCGGCCCACTCAGGTCTCTTTTCACCAAAAGTCTTAGGACCCATACGATGGACGTATTCCTTCTTTTCTGCATCCGCTTGATTTTGCTCTCGAAGTTCCTACAAAACAAAAAATGTTAGTCTCATTAATACAAAAAGTGTCAAGCTATTATTCAATTGAGATCAGATTTACACAAATTTACAATGGCTTTCTTTTGACTCTTCATTCTAACGAACTCTTCCCAATCATCTTTTGACACGGTCGGCCATATTTGCCACGGGAGACGGTCATCCTCTTTGGCATTCTTCTTCTTTGTTTGCACCTTCTTCTTCTTGTGGATCCACCGATTAGTCAACTTGGTCTTAAAGCCTCTTAATCTTTCCGCTAATAAAGAGACAAACACCCTTTTCTTCTCGGGATCATTAGGAATAGAAAACTGCCTCTGCAAGCACAAATTAAAACCGATTATTAGTTTCTATTTAGTAACAACCATAAGGTTAAGGTATCTTAAATTGTCTAAATGTGCCAAAAACACACTTACCCTTGTATCATCCCAAAATGCTTGAATCAAACCCGGAGGTACTTGCCGCATTACAAGTGTAATAGGGATTTTCCGCGAACATATGCCAACTTGATTAGCATATTGTCGACGCCATTTGGGCTCGGGTTGGCCTTTGTTGTCATACTCCAAGACCATGGGACCGTCCGGTTTCTTAAAGCTTCTCGTCGGACCCCTTCTTTTTCTTTCAGCCGGTGCCTTTTCCCCCCCTCCACCACCTGTGTTGTTTTCATCTTGTCCTTGGCCTTGACTTTCAGGAGTCGGGTTCTCACCAACAATCTCACGTGCTGTATTTACAATGGTCGGTGCACGTTCAGCTGAAATTTCATAATCGTCAAGCCTACGCTCGAACTCATCTTGAGCCTGATCCTCTGGCTCACCCAAGTCATCCTCCTTATTCACATCATAAGACACATCACTATCATCGGAGTCGTCATCCTCGTACTCGTCCTCATACTCATCATCGTCAATGTCCTCTACCAAATGAGGATCATGATCGTCCGCCATGAGATATAAGCACCTGTCAAAGCAATCATAAAACAATATTAGTGTATAGTAAAGTATATGCATGATAGTTATTATGGTTATGTAGAAGCTATTTAAGCCATTTTCACCTACTTATTATGGTCCTATAACCTTGTATATGCATGATAATGAGTACAAAATGCCAATTTCAATCTACATATGGAAAATAGGTTGTTAGAATGAATAAATGTTAGTTTATACACAAAACAAAGGAGTTGGGTTAAGTAGAAGCTATTTATGCCAGTTTCACCTACTTATGGACCTATAACCTTGTATATGCATGATAATGAGTACACTTAGGCAATTTCAAACTACAAACATGTTAAATATATTGAATGTAGGTTGTTAGAATGAATAAATGTTAGTTCATACACAAAACAAAAGAATTGGGTTAAGTAGAAGCTATTTAAGCCAATTTCACCTACTTATGGTCCTATAACCTTGTATATGCATGATAATGAGTACACTTAGGCAATTTCAAACTACAAATAGATCATTTTCGCCTACTTACGCTCCTATATACATGATAACTAAACTATATTTGCAATGAAACCATTACTAACTTTTAATCAAACTACCTCATTCTGAAATTCCTTCGTTGTGGTCTGATCGCATATAACCTGCTTCGTTGTCTATGTCATTTAGTACAACAGGTCTAGGAACAGTGAAAGGTGCTGAATCATCAAACGCATCATATTCTTCCTCATCCTCAACATCTCCAATGCCTAGGATTCTTCTTTTGCCAGCTAGCACTATAGACCATTTTGAATCCATTGGGTCAGTTACGTAGAACACTTGCTTAGCTTGAGATGCAAGGATAAATGGTTCCGCACTATCATTCAAGTGGCCAAGATTTACAAGAGTAAATTCCTCATGTTTGACGTTACGCCTGATATTATCAACCCACTTACACTTGAAAAGAGCAACCGTGAAGTCACAATAATCAAGCTCCCATATTTCTTGAATTCGACCATAGTATGACAACTCTGCATCGACAGGTGATTTATCCTTAGAACTTGCAAACTCCCTTGACGATGCCACAAGAGTTACACCACTGTTTTGGGTGGAGGAAGATTTCAAATCACGAGCCTCGGTCCAAAAAGTGTACCCATTGATGTCATATCCCTCAAATGAACGTACATCATCCCTAGGACCGTACGCAAGCCACCGTACTGTATCGGTCACATTAGTATCATTCAATCCACTCATTACTCGTTCACGAAACCAATCAACAAATTTCTTATTATGCAACTGCATAAGTGCCCTTTCACCTTTGGATGGAAATTCGGCACGCAAACAAGCCATGTGCTCGTCTAAATATGGGTGCACATCTGAAACATGGTGCAACACATAAAGGTGTGCTTGTAAGAACTGTTCTCGGTCTGGTGACATTCGTTTCGACCCAATTGTGCCATGACCATCAAGTCTACCTTCATGTCGAGAAGTAGGAAGACCAATAGGTTAAGCAAGGGCTATGTAGTCCGCCACAAAGTTACCTATCTCCTCACCCACTGTCCCTTGCATTATACTTCCTTCAGGGTGAGCTCGGTTCCGTACTTTATCTTGTAATGTACCCATGTATCTTTCAAAAGGGTAGCACCACCTCATGAACACTGGACCGCACAACTTAATCTCACGCACCAAATGAAGAACCAGATGAACCATTATGTCAAAAAATGAGGGTGGGAAATACATCTCAAATTTGCACAAAGTCACAACCACATCTTCTTGCAAAGCATCTAGTGTACAAGGATCAAGAACTTTGCTACAAATTGTATTGAAAAACGAACAAAGGCTTGTAATCGCTTCCCTCACGTGTTTCGGTAGAATACCACGGATTGCAATCGGTAGGAATACTTGCATCATAATGTGACAATCATGGGATTTCATACTTGTCAGCTTCAATTCTCCATTTAAGGTTACAAATCTTTTCATGTTAGATGAGTACCCTGATGGAACCTTAATGCCGTACAAACATGCACAAAACATACGTTTCTCTACCCTTGACAATGTATAGCAAGCCGGGGGTAAATAATTCTTTTCATCCTTCCCTTTACCCTTAACTTTCTTCTTTGACGCATCTTTGGCATTTCCCTTTCCCTTGCTCTTCTCCTTCCCTTTTTTCAAAACATTTTCATCTTCTATTCTCGGCTCCTTCCCCTTTCTAACCTTTTCTTGAGGCCACAATTCTGGACGAATCCCCATCTCTTTCAAATCTAACCGTGCACCCTTTCCGTCCTTTTCTTTGCCTGGGATATTCATAAGCGTCCCCAAAAGAGCATCACACACATTCTTCTCTATATGCATCACATCAAGACAATGCCTAACGTCATGTTCTCTCCAGTACATCAACTTCCAAAAGATTGATTCTTTCTTAAACAGAGCAGCTGAGACCACAGTTTTATTTTATTTTCCAAACACCGTTCGTATCCCTTTCACTCGAGCACTAATCTCAGCACCAGTCAATGGTCTAGGCGCAGTATCCTCTTCCACGGTTCCATCGAAAGCCTTTTTCTGCCTACGGTACGGGTGATCACGCCTAAGGAACCTTCGAGTCTGTAGGTAGACATCTTTGTGAGAATGAGTCAAGTATACGCTTGATGTGTCATCAATACATATGGGGCATGCTTTTTTCCCTTTGACCTTGTACCCACACAAGTTTCCATATGCAGGGAAGTCATTCATGGTCCACATAAGGGCTGCACGCAATGTGAACATCTCGTTCTGATGAGCATCGAAAACGGAAACCCCTTCGTCCCACATCTTTCTCAAGTCGTCAATAAGCGACGCAAGGTAAACATCTATGTCGTTTCCAGGTTGCTTAGGACCAGTTATTAGCAATGAAAGCATTACATACTTACGTTTCATGCACAGCCAAGGAGGCAAATTATAAATCACTAAAAGTACCGGCCATGTGCTGTGTTGGGTACTAAGAGTGCCAAATGGATTCATCCCGTCCGTGCACAACCCAAGCCTTAAATTTCTGACTTCATTACCAAATTCCTCAAACTTCAAATCAATGTTCTTCCACTGTGGAGAGTCAGCTGGATGCTTCAGCATTCTATTTTTCTTTCTTCCCTCTTCATGCCACCTCAAGTTTTTAGCGTCTTTTGGTATTGAGAACAGACGCTTAAACCTTGGAATAATGGGAAGATACCACAACACCTTAGCAGGAGGTCCCTCCATGCCAGGATTGCAACTCATGCGCTTGTACCGCGACCGCTTGCATCGTGGACACTCCTGCAGTTTTTCATACTCATTTCGATACAAAATACAGTCATTAGGACATGCATGTATCTTCTTATACTCCAAACCAAAGGGACACATAAGCTTCTTTGCGTAATAATAAGACTTAGGAATTTCATTCCCATCAGGCAACATATCACTTAATGCGGTCAACAAAGAAGTAAAACTGATGTCCGTCCACCCATGCTTCGACTTAATGTTGAAAAGTGTTAGCACGGCCGATAGTTTGGAGTATTTTTTGCACCCGGGATACAAAGGCTTTTTGGAAGCCTCCGATAATAATTCAAACACTTCACCTTCAACACCTTGCAACATCTCATCCACTTGTTCATCCTCGACCTCATCCGCCTGATCTTCATCGGCTCCATCCTCACCATTATCAACAATATATTCATCATTCTCGTATTCCTCGTCCACATGAATCTCATTGCTTCTAACCCGCACATCATTCCGATCAAGATCCCCACTGTACTCTCCACTTTCTCCGTGCCAAATCCACACATGGTATAATTGCCTAAACCCACGACATAATACATGATCTCTAATGATTTCAACACTATCGACCACATTCACACAATTACAATCAACACAAGGACAATAAAGGCCTTTGCCTCCCAGTTTGCGTTGATAAGCTAAAGCCCTCTCGCAAAACTCTTGAACCCCATTCCAAAATTCCAATGTATCGTGTCTACCATACATCCAACCACGGTCCTTCTCCATTTAGTAAATTGTCTATAAACATATATAGCAACATATAATTTATAATGTGTAAGTGCTACATATTTTATGTAAATCAAATTCAAGTACAAAACGTGAATATACCATTCATATAGTGAAAAAATGCATGTTTCCAAAGGGTCCTTATCATCCCAACCTAACCCATCCTTGAATGTCTACTCTCACTAGTGAATGTATGTCAACTTTCCAATTTTAAGGAAAATCCGGCAGCATTTCCCCCTAGTTCTCCAAGTACACGATGTAGATAATTAATTACCCACATATGTACCCAGAGAACATAGTGAGGAAATGGTAAGCCAAGATGTTCCTTAAAATCGAAAAGAAAACATACATTCACCACCTAAGTGAGAGTACACATTCAAGAACAGTCCCAACCGGGGACTATTCAAGACTTTCTCCTAATGAGAAAGCCTTGAACGGGTATCTAGGCATATGATGATGCAAGTATTCTATATATTGTTGTATTTATTTGCAATTAAACAATACACAAGTTGCAATTTCATGAATCACCTTTTATTAAATGGATAAATATAAAGAAATATAGCTAAGTAAAGTTTATAAGTCATACCAATATAGCAACTACCCACTTGAGCTCAATATGTAGTCCTCAAGCTAATTAAACTCGTGCTTCAATTCACAAATCTGTTAAAAAAAAGAAAAAAAAACAATATACAAAAATTAGGTTAAATATAAGGTATGTACTATTTCTTTCTCATAACATGTCAACTCACTAATTTATTTATAAGCTAAAACACATCATTCATTGAACTAACAATTGCTAAACTAACAAGGTTACTAATATCTAATAGCTACATATAACAAGTGTATCATTTTTTCCACAAGGAGTAAAAATGCAAGATTAAGATCAAAATTTTGAGATAACAACAAGGCCTTAGTCTCAAAATGATTTGGGATCCGCTAACATGAATCGTCATAAGGAATTAATGCAAGTTAATCCCCAAAACTGCATCACTCTATTCCCCTTCTACCAACACCTTACTCCCAACAATTACCATTGCCACGACCATTCACCCCACTAGCCTCAGCCAAACCACCAGTGAACCACACCACCCAGTGCCATTGGCCTGCACAACCCACAAAATTTTCCCGCGGAAAACCCCACCATTATATTCAACCTTCCATCGATCTCAATCACTTATAACCATCATCACAACAGCCCCACCATTCACAATTAAAATTCTACACTAAGATGGGTGAAACCTGGAACTATTCAGATCAATTCACCTCTAAAAGTTAATACTCGATGTTAGTCACTTTACTCACTTAGTCCAATCATATATGCATCATAAAAAGTATTTTTCAAAATAAAATTAGCAAGCAGCCACTGATTTTGATAACTTAGTGATCAAATATAGCAAAAAATTCACCCAAAACTTCAAATTAGATCATCTTGTTTTTTTTCTTTGTTAAGGGTTCATTAATCATTTACACTATATTTCATAAGAATTTCTGGTTGAACCAAATAACATTTAGAGGCAATGCAAGAAAGATTAAAAGCCACATAATGTCAAACAATCGAGTATCAAGAATATACACTCCTCAATTTTCCTAGGTTCTAATCGCTTTCTGTTTTCATCTGTTTTTTTAATTTCCACTGACTTATTAATTAATTCCTTTGATGGCATTCAATTCAATTTTGTCCCAATTTTAGAGAAAGAGACTATATACTAATATTGAATTCAATTATTCAATATTTCAATTCATAATTTAATTCATAATTTCATACTCTAAGTCTCAAATTCTAAACAAAAAACAGAACCTTATTGAAAGTTTGAAACAAATTAAAAGAGACCTACGGTTGGAGGCTGGAGGCTGTGAAGCGTTGGAGGAGTTGGAGCCTTGCTGCCTTGGAGGCTGACTTGCCGCCGAGAAGAAATTGGGTCGTGAATGGGTGAGGTGTGAGACCGTAACTGAGCAAAAAGAGGAACTTCAAGCTTCAACAAAGAGGCGAATTGAAGAGGGGTTAGGGTGACTACTGACTAGCCGTCGCGGTGTCGTCGGTCGCCGGACCTGGAGACTAGAATACCGAGGAAGGAGAAGGGGCGAAGAGAGAGAACGAATGAATGGTGGTGGCCTGAAAATGGAGAACGAAAATGGAGAGCTGCGCTTTAGGGCTGGAAATAGAATGAAACAGTGAATGAGCACGAAAGAGAGAAAAAAGAAGAAAGAAAGTTTAAGCGGTTTTTTTTTTTAATTAAGGCACCGGTTCAAATGGCACCGGTTCAAACCGGTGCCCTTTTTATTTTTGGCACCGGTTTGGTTTGAACCGGTGCCTTATATATTTTGGTAAAAGTGCGCCCAAATTTGGGCCGGTTTAGGGCACCGGTTTGGCCTGAACCGGTGCCTTTATGGGGTGCCTTATTTTTTTTTTCTACTAGTGTCAAGAATAAGTTAACTGGAACAACCATTTCATAAACTATAATGGCAGCAAATTTATCTTGCCATTTTAGATGTAATACAGCTAAATGGCTGCCTTCTCAAGGACATTTTCTTTGAATATAAGAAGCTCCGTGCTCTTCATATCTACACCAAAACATAGGCATAAGATAGAAAAATGACATGTGATATGAAAAATAATAATTAGCCAAGGAATCAAAGATTTGCAACTGGAAAAGGAGGATAAAGAACAGTCTTACTCAGTCTTGGAGAACCACATTTGTTGGAAAGAACCGAGAGATGCCAGTATACTTCCTCCTATCCAAACACTAGAAAATAAACCTGTGAGTTTATGTACAACATATTCTCACAAAAGTCACTTATGACACTTTGGCAACTTAGGAAAAGGGGAAAAATGAAATAAAAAGTGCAGGGACAAACATGCTACGCTTGCATGCTAAAACTACAAGGTGCTTGAGAAGGGGATTCCAGGACATTAGAAGAGCAACAAGGTGATGAATAGTACAATCAAGTTCCATAACATGTCTTAGTTATTCCAACGATTGTATTCCATAACATGCAAAACCTCATTCTATTAATAATCTTTGACCACTATCAGCAATTAACCCCAGCTTATAGCTGGAAAAAAAATACTGGCTAGCATGGAAAGAACGGACTTTTCTACACTTATGTTTCAATGACACCAAGAAATTTATAAAATTACACGTACAAGGACAAAGATAGTTATAACCCTATAAGGCCCTGTTCTTTTGAACTTCTGGGCAGAGCAGAGCAGAGTAGATTTCAGCAGAGCAGAGCAGAGTAGATTTCAGCAAAGCAGAGCAGAGCCGAGCCGAGCAGAGTAGAGCAGATTTGATTATTATTATTATTATTATTATTATTATTATTATTATTATTATTATTATTATTATTATTATTATTATTATTATTATTATTATTATTATTATTATTATTATTTATTTATTTATTTATTTATTTATTTTATTATACTACTACTAATTATAATAATTATTATTTTTAAATATTATTTAATTATTATTATTATTATTATTAAAAATTAATAATTAGTATTATCTTTAAATATTAGTTATTATCTTAATATTAATTGTTATTATAAAAAAAAATTATTGTTATTATAATTAATATTATTAGTTATAAGTATTATTATTACTATTAGTATAATTACTATTGTTATTACTATTACTATTATTAAATATTAATTATTATTATTATTTATATTATTATTATTAAATATTAATTATTATTATTATTATTAATTTATTATTATTATTATTAAATATTAATAATTTATTACTATTATTATTAAATATTAATAATTAATTATTATTTTTTTTATTAAATATCATTAATTAATTATTTTTATTATTATTATTATTATTAAGTATTAATTATTATTGTTATTAACTATTAATTATTATTAAATATTAATTATTTATTATTATTCTTATTAAATATTAATTATTTATTATTATTCTTATTAAATATTAATTATTTATTATTATTATTAAATATTAATTATTATTATAATAATTCAATATTAAGTACTCCCTCCGTGTTTTTTTAAGTGATACATTTTCCATTTCCGGCCGTGTTTTTTAAGTGATACATTTCCTTTTTTGGCAAAGCAATACATTAAAATATTATATCTCTCTCCTCTCATGGCCCCCACCCAAACCCACTACTACTTTTTTATTATATCTTTCCTCTCACATTCATTACTTTTCAATAAACTATTAACCCCAGTATCTTTCTTTAACAATTTTTTAATACTCCACTACCCCACTTACCTCTTATTTTATTTAAGTCAATTAAATTGCCTAAAACTATGTGCCGGTCAATATGTATCACTTAAAAAAACACGGAGGGAGTATTAATTTTAAGTAGAGCAGAGCAGGGCAAAGCAGAGCAGATTTCAGCAAAGCAGAGCAGAGCAAAGCAGATTTCAGCAGAGTAGAGCAGAGCAAAGCAACTCTAAAGAACGGGACCTAAGCCATGTTAGGATCAAGTAACCCAACAAAGAACCAAATTCTATAAATAATCCACCGGTATGATAATGTTAACAGGCTATTAAAAGTCATAATTTCTTTTATATCATTTTATGATGACAGAAAAAGGATTCCCCATCTTAACTCCATGGGATCTGTACAATTGCACGGAACTGTAGGCATCGGAGAACAAGAGTAGATTGAAATAAAAATTAACTCACTTAAACCTCCTTTTAGTAGCATTTTCACTAGCCAAAACCTTTACTCTGGAGACTGCTTGAGGTGACTCCTGCACAATAAGCACTGGTTACTATGCACACAAGCTTACAACTGGAAGTCATGTTCACCTTTGATGATTTAGTGGCAAGAAAAAAAATAGTCTTGACATATTCAAGGCTGTGATATGATTGATTCAATAATACAAATGAACTCCAACACCTGTTCCAACTGTTTTTGATAAGACCTATCAAAATAAGTTAATGGGAAGTAAAAAAAAGGATGATATTGTGTAAATCAGAGTTAGTGGGAAAATAGTTTAAATTCGAAGCAAAAGCTTATCAAATGTATGTATAATTTATATGTATTTAAAAAAGGATTTTGCATTAGAGTTGGAAAGCATAAGAGACGAATAGATTATTCAATATATAGATAAAAATATTTGTTTGTTCTAATGAGGGCTATTAAATTGGTTTATTAATACTTGAACAATTAATTTTTAGGAAACATTAGTCATTAACCGACCGTACATATGTGTTACTATTTATGAATAATTATTTATCTATATTAACAATGAACATATATCAAAATAAAAATGAACAAATTGCTTTTTATTATTGAACAAAGTGTCACATGTAAAAATTATTTAAGCCTCTTATCAAAAAATAAATAAACAAATAATAAAAACAATTAAGGATGATGAGAGCTTAATTGCGATTTCATTTCCAATCAGTTGAAGATTTAAAATTGACAATTATTTTAAAATGGCAATGCTCAATCACAAATTAAAGTTATTATGAACATTTTAATGATCAAAGTGAATTTTTGGTATGACCATTGTATATATAATAGGAAAATTGTAAACTAATAATCCCACCTTTAGGTGGTCTTCCACAAACAATCCCACCTTTCTAAAATCCAGAAACAATCTCACCTATTCCCCCTATCTTCCATTAAAGATCCTTTTTACAGGTTACCCCTTAAACCGGTGAACCTATTCTATTTCCCTCCCTAAAGTCTTTCTTCTCCAACGGTTTTCCCCCCCAAAAAAACTTAAGTTTCGCCATTTTTATGAAACAAAGGAACAATTATCCGTCCAAAAAAAAAAAAAAAAATTTATCTTTCAGAAACTTATCTCCGTCCAAAGGACTGCAATTGTTCATTGATTGAAGGAAATTAAGGTCCTTAGCACAGCAATTCAAGGTGGGCTAATTAGAGGTAAATCGACAAACCCTAGCTTTCTTAAATTTGCGAATTAAAGCAATTAAACGAAGATAGCTTCGATTAACATAGTGAAGAGTAATTTAAGTAGTTACTGAGACTGTTTGCGTATTGTAATGGGTCTTGCATGTTTGAAAATATATCATGGTGGGAAGTTTAAATTTGACAGTAATGGTTACTGGGTTTATTTGGGAGGGAAGTTCAAAACTTTTGATGTTGATGTTGATGAGTTGTGTTGGTTTTATATGAAGGAATTAGTTGCTAAATGTGGTAATTATTCTGAAATTTTCAAACTTTATTACTTAAATCCTGCACTTGACTTAAGGGGTGGGTTAAAGTCTGCATTTACTGATGATGAATTCAGAGAATTGGGTAGGGTAATGGTGGAGAACAGAATACTAGACTTGTATGTAGTTGATGATGATGTTCAACCTGAATTTGTTAAACAATCCCAGACTGGATCCAATACCACAACCCATCCCACTTCAGCCATTGTTGCCACAGAACATGAGCCCAATAGGCCCAAAAAATTGATACCTAAGAGAGCTGGCATTTTGAGTCAGGAATCTAGTGCAGTTTTAGAGAAGCTGCATGTGTTGGAAAAGTCTAAAGGCAAAGCAGTAGAAGTGGTCCCCACTCCAACAACAAACAAACAACTTCAACCATTTCCTAGATCTAGTACTTCCATTTCATTACCAGAAAACCCTAGTCAAACAATAGCAACCCTAATTCAAACAGCAAACACTTTAGAGCCTCATTCTGAATTCATTAGATGTGAAGTGCCAAGGGACTATGATTGGGAGGAAGACAGACCTAATAGCCCCATTGCCATAGATGAGTTATTGTATGATGTAGGAAGTGATGATGATGATGATAGAGATTATGTGTTAGAAGATGATTTGGAGGGTGATTCTGATGCAGATGAGTATTTGTTTCAAAAAGAGGATGAAGTTAATCTCAGAAATGAGTATGAGGAAGAGGATTGACTAGGTGATTATGAGATTTATCAGGCTAACTTTGACTTAGATGGGGAAGAGGATGATGTTAGTGACATTGAAGAGTTGAAGGAGCCAAAGGATTTTGATGCTGACATTAGTGATGATGAGCAAAGGGAGGCAAGGGAAAAAGTGAAAGGTTTCAATTGTAGTGTAGTAGAATTAGCACAATCACTACAAGTTCAAGCAACTAAGGGTAATTTAGCTGCACAGCAGGAGGGGAACAAAGGGGGTGAGAGTAGTATACAGGTTGGGGAGAGTAGTAAACAAGTTGGGAGAGTGGAAAAACAGGCTGGTTACAACTCTGAATATGAAGAATCTGATGAAGAAATTCACACACCTAGGGGAAGTGATGAAGAGGAGACAATTGGGGAAAGAAAGAGCAGAAGAGGTCTGCTTGTAGGGCCTGAGACTGATTTTACTCAGTTTCAGTGGAAAGTTGGGCATAGATTTGCAACTAGGGAGGACTTCAAGCAAGCTGTTGCTAAGTTTGCAATTTTTCAAGGTAGAAATCTAACTATTGTGTCAGCAAATAAAAGTAGGCAACAAAGAATTGGTGTGAGGTGCAGTGAAGGGTGTCCTTTTAGGTTGTATGCCTCTTGGGACTCCAGGAGAGGTTCCTTTGTAGTTAAAACAGTAATGTCAGACCATACTTGCATCAGAACTATGGAGAAAAACAAGCAGCTAAAAGGGTCATGGTTGGAAAAACAACTACTTGATGTGTTTAAGGCTAGGCCTCATTGGCCAGCTAAAGAGATCATTGAAACAGTCAGGAGAGCTTACAGGGTTATCATTAGGAAAGAGTTTGCTTACAAGGTGAAGTGGCATGCTCACAAAAAACTTCATGGCTCCATGAGAGAGCATTATGGGAAGGTTGGCAGGTATCTTGAAGCCTTGAAAAGGTCCAGTCCAAACACACAGTTGGACTTAGCCACATACATGGACAAGAATAAGCCACCACAGATTTTTCAGAGGTTGTATGTCTATTTTGAGGGATTGCAAAAAGGTTGGATGGAGGGTTGCAGAAAAGTTATATGTGTTGATGCTTGCTTTTTGAAGACATTCCTAGGGGGACAGTTGATGTTTGCTGTAGGCAGAGATGGGAATGATCAGATGTACCCAATTGCTTGGGCAGTGGTGGAGGGTGAAAATAATACTTCCTGGGAGTGGTTTCTGAATAACCTCAGCAAAAGCCTTCAGCTTGGTGATGGTTTTGGAACTGTGATTGTGTCAGATGAGCATCAGGTATAAACTTCAACTGTTTTTGTTTTTTTTTTTGTTTTTTGTTTTTTGTTTTTTGTTTTTTTTTTTTTTTTTTTTTTGTTTTTTTTTTTTTTTTTTTTTTGCTGAATTCATTAATACATATTGCTTTACTAGGCCATTCTAAGAGGGGTTAGTGTGACACTCCCTCAAGCTGAGCACAGACATTGTGCAAGACATATGTTTTCAAATTGGCACAAGAATTTCAGAGGTGATGAAATGAAATTGATGTTTTGGAGCTGTGCAAAGTCATATAGTGAAGCTGACTATAGAGATTCACTTAAGAAGTTGGAGACAACTAATGCTGCAGCTGCTGCAGGCTTCAAAAGTTACAACCCAGATGTCTTTTGCAGGGCATTTCTGAAAACTGGTGTGAAGGCAGATGCCATCACATCTAACATGGCTGAGACATTTAATGGGTATATCATTAATGCTAGGGAAAAACATTTGCTTTATATGTTGGAGGATATAAGGGCATCTTTAATGAGGAGGCTGGTGATTAAGAGGCAGGAAATGGAAAAATGGAAAAGTGTTTTATGTCCAAGGATTCAGAAGAAGCTAGAATCAGAGAAAGAGGAAGCTGCTAATTGTGAGGTCATTCCTTCTTCACAGACTGTGTTTCAAGTGAGCCATATCTTGGACACTATGTATGTGGACCTAGAAAAAAGAACTTGCACATGCAGAAAATGGGACATGTGTGGGATCCCATGTTGCCATGCAGTGGCTGCGATTTTTTTTCTATCATAAGAAGGCAGAAGATTATGTTGATGAGTGTTATAAGAAGGATATGTACTTGAAAGCATATGGGAATTCAATCCCTCCAATTGAAGGTGAAAGGCATTGGCCTCAATTAGAGTTGAGTATGGATCCACCCCCCATCAAAGTGGGACCAGGAAGGCCTAGGAAGAATAGAAGAAAGGATCCATTTGAGGACCCTAAAAAGCCAGGAAAGTTGACCAAACATGGCATGGAAATGACATGCTCTGTGTGTCAACAAAAGGGCCATAATAAGAGAAGGTGCCCCAACAGAGGAACTACTCTGCCACAAGCCCCAGATGAGCCTCCAGCAAAGAGAGCAAGGGGTAGGCCAAGGAAAGAGGCTGCAGCTTCCTAACCTATGCACCCATGCTCTTCTACTCATCTAACAGCAACAACTAAGCCTTCAAGAATAGGAAGGGGAGGTAGAGTGATCAGCAGGGGAGGCAACTCAGTTGGAAGTACAATGGGAAGGGGAACTAGCTTAGCAGAGCTAGGGGAAGGGATGCTCCAACTAGTAGGGGTGGGAGAACTGGTAGGGGTGGGGAAGCTTCAGGCAGCATGGGAAGAGGTGTTACCACAACAACAGGAGGTAACAGGGGTGGTAGAGGAACAAGGGGTGGTAGAGGATCAAGGGGTGGAAGAGGTAGAGGAAGAAATCAGGACCCCTTTATTTGACATCAAATGGCTCTACATTAACTAATGTATGACAGTAACTCATTCAGTATTTTATTACAAAGCCTATTCATGTCAAAATCCCAAAACTAACTCCTTTTTTTTTGTTTTAGTGCAGCCACCAGGAAGTGCAGGACCTCAAGATGTTTCAGCATACACCACTACTTTCTCCTACAACTTCAGTCAGGGTTCCTCAAATTAGAACAATATGTAATAAGGATGTATTAGTTAGTTAAGATCAATGACAGTCCTAAGTTTATGTAATTCAAACCTATGTTTAAGTATCTTCATTTGAACTGAGTTTGTCTTATATTTTGAAGAATTTCATGTTATGCTATATATGCTCTCAGTTTTTGCAATTTTTTCATATTATGCTGTATTAAAGTGTTTAAAAACTTCTGCAACAACAATTAAATTGCAATAATTTTCAGCAACAACAATTTAACCAAGCAACATAAGGCATATATTCATTGAAATTGACATGGTTACAAAAGTCAGTGAAGGTCAGCACCTACACTACAGTCAAGCCTAGCCTAGTGAATACCATCCTAGCATGCCAAATTAAGCAAAAAAACCAAACACTTTCACATCTGAAAACTACCCAAAATACAGATGTCCCAACCAACCCACAGCCCACTTATACTACATCTTCACATCAACCCCAAAAAACTACCTACACCCCATCATCAACACACCCTATTTCATCAACAGCACAAGGGTGAAAAAAGCCCAAGAGAAGACCAGAGTAAGCATCAGCCTTTTGTCAGTGTTGTTTTCCTTCAGTTCAAACATTGTTTCAGTTGTTGCAATGCCCATTTCCTCCACCTCTTCAACCAGCTTCTCTTTCTTTGCCTTGAGCCTCTTCACTTTATCCTTCATCATGTCCAGTTCATACTCAATCTCACAAATTCTGGTCTCCTTCTCCATAACCAAATGTTGCAGATCAAAAACATCATCCACCTCATCAGCCCACTTGAAAAAGCCACAAGTCCTCTGCTCCTACAAATCACCCAAATTAGCCTATTACAACAATAACAAAGCAAATTAAAAAAAAAAAAAACAATTTGGTGCGCAATTACTTACAGGCCAGTATGAGCACCCAAAAAAACGCTTCCCCTTTGTTGGACCATCGTAGCGCACTGTCCTCAGTGGTGCAATTTCATTGTGGTAGCACACCACCTGAGAAGACGAGGTTTGCTTCGACCTCGACCTTGAAGAGGAGCCAATTGAATTATGACTTGCCATTGATAGAGAACTGGAAAAATAAGAAAACTTTGAATACAAGAGAAGAGATGAGATGAAGAAAGATGAAGAAAGATGAAAAAATTAATTGATAGGGGGGGCAATTTATAAAATTCTCATAGAAGATAACAGGGGAGAAGGCATTAATGGTGTATAAGCTTTAACGGTTGGAAATTAAATTAGAAGAAACCGGTTGTTCTAAGCAATCTAATTATTTAACCGGTTTCAACAGGTGAAGGATCGTTAATGGAAGATAGGGGGAATAGGTGGGATTATTTCTGGATTTTAGAAAGGTGGGATTGTTTGTGGAAGACCACCTAAAGGTGGGATTATTAGTTTACAATTTTCCTATATAATAAGCACTAGCTAGATCACTAGGTATTTATTTTGAAGGATTTAGTTATAGTAAGAAAAAGGATAGTTTCCTTTTTAATAAAATCAACGCTAGGTGAATTTGTAACACATCAAATATTGAAATATTGAATATCAAAATATACAATATAACTCCACACATAATATCAAACACGATAAGCTTCTTGATCCATATTTGAAAAATTCAAGCTCATGTATGTTATTGGTTCATGTTGTTTGGCAACTCCATGCCTTGTTTATTTCCCTCTTTCTGACGTCTTCAGTTTTTTCTTGTTATTGTGTGGTCTAACGCATTATATCTACGATTTATTTCTTACCCAATAGACAAAATATATAAGCTATTGGATTAAAACAAGAATGAGTGTTGAAATGAACCAGTTTTTATGTGTAAAATGAACACATATGAGTATGAAAATCGACATGATGATGCTTAAAGTAATTCAATATAAAATGATCATCTATATAAATGAAAATATATTATATTGCAAATGACCATGAAAGATATTAGAAAAGACGAAAAATATTGGAATTTAAAACTAAAATGAATATTTATTATTTACTATTTACATTACTTCAAAATCTAGAACATTTTAATAATATAAGAGCACACCACAAATTCATATATATCAATTATAATTGTAAGAATCACTTCCATGTCAATTACAAGAAATCACACACTCTTATTGAAATTCCTTATTAAATCTGTAGCAAATATCTAAAAAAAAGATTCAAAAATATGTTTATCTTAAATAAAAACTCTAATAACTGTATCTTAATGTATATGATCATATACTATTATATCATTGAACATCACCAATATAAAAATGAACATTTATCAAAAGAATTTTCCACTTCAAGATATAGAAAATAAGAACGAATATTATTATGTGAATGATCATGTACTAATATATAAATGAACATTAATTATATCAATAATCTATTAACATGTGAATAACATCGTACTAATATATAAATGAACATTTACCAAATCGTAAATGAACATTCATGCGAAATAGATTAAATCATCTAGAAAATTACGACAATTAAACTCAGTTTTTTTAATTTTTTGTGTCCAATAATTTTATAAACTAATACCACACCACAAATTTACTTTTTTTTTTTAAAAAAAAATTAGTAAAATTATATCATGATTCTTACGTTGTAAATTTCCAAGCTTGGTATTTCTTTTATTTTCATGAAAACACAATTGCAAGAAAAACCAGTAAAAAAAAAAAAAAAAAAAATCTAGGATATTATACTTGTTTTTCATTACAAAAATCAACAAAAAAAACACTTACAATTTTGATTTTTGGCTATGATTTGGTAATTTTTCTAGCAATTATGCAAATTTTTCTCATATATTAGACATTATGCTTGATTATTGTAGAGAATTGTAACTTTTTACTGAAATTTATTTGCAAAAATTGAAGCTCTTGATGAGAGAGAAAATGGGGAAATAAAATGAAAAGGATGAAGATAGAGAATTTGTTGGTGGTTCAATTTTTTTTTTTTTTTTAAATGTAGTATGTGGTGTATATATAGATTGTTACTATATCAAATGGACAATATATGGGAACTAAGGAGTTAGTGGAAGGAAGGCTAAACGTAACTATGTTACATGGGGGTGTGTAGGTAGAAGACCCTACACTAGGGTTTAGGGCTCCACAACTAGGAGGTTGTAGACACCCATTTGTGTCTCCCCAAAACCAAACCCAGTGATGAGTACCTTTCACGTCGAATCATAATCGAATGAAACGAAAGTGTGGAAAAGTCTAGTGTTGCGGAAAGTTTTATTTTCTTTTCTCTTCTCTCTGTTTTTGAAAACTTATTTTAAGAAAACAGCCAATCCAGTTTGGTTGGTCCATGATATGGGTCCAATAGTAGTGTAGTTGGATGGGGTTTGCAAAGACCTTTCCAACGATATATTATAAGCCCAATTCCGATGAATATTGAGGAAGTTATGGCCAATTTACCAAACTGGGCCCGGTTTGAGCCTAATATGCGGCCCAATGATCTAGAGGAGGGCCTATTATTAATTATCATTCCTAAAGATATTAGGATTGATTATAGTCTTTTAGAATACTCTAGAAGGTTCTTTTAAATCCTAATGTAGTTAGAATTGATAATTATGTTTTAAAGAGTTTGAAATTGAATAAAACTACTCCTTTTAAGAATCCTTGTTTTGTACGAAGTGGAATATATTCAGATTTTATTTTCGTGCCTCATAATATTTATCCAAATTTTATATGGTTGGATAGATATTGAAATTATCTTTCCAATGATATATTATAATATTAAATCCGAGTTATAACGAAAAAGATATGAATGAAACATGAAACTTTATCCAAAACTGACACCCTTCCACTATTTTGGCCATATCTTTTTATTTACATAATATTTTAATCTGATTCTAATGGGTTGAAAAGTAGACTTTAAGAGCTTTCACGACATATTATATGCTTGATTTGAACTTTTGGATCAAAAGATATGATAAAAACAAAAACGCGTTAAAAACGGGCTTGGCGCCTGACTCCAGGCATTGGCGCCTGGAACCAGGCCTGGCGCCAACCTCGTTTTGCGTGCGCCAGACTCTGTTTTGTTAATTTTATCTTTTTGGCTGATTTTCTCTATAAATAACGTATTAAAACTCCGTTTTCGATAACCAGATTTCATCAATTCTCTCTTAATCATTCACCAACTCTCATCAAGATTTTCTTGATTATTCTCTCTCTCTCTCTTTTCTAAACTAGCCTTTTCTCAAATACAAAATTCCGCATTCGCAAGACTTAGAAACACCTAGCCATATTCGAAGTTGCCTTCGCTCTAGACGTGAAAGGTTTGATTTCTGAGCGTTTGGTCCCAAATCTCTCTTTCAATTATTTGATTTAATTGTTTGTTTATTATTTTCCTTGAAGTTACTACCGTATGTATTTTGTTATTAGAAAGAGGTACGAGGCATCAAAGTAAGTTCTTTAATTGATTTATTGATGTTATGATGTAGATATCATGTTTAAATTGTTATTATGATATTCCTAGTATCATGTCTAGGGTAATTTTAATATTAAATATGATTCCTATGATGCTTCCTATGTTCTTCCTAATATTTATGATTGTTAGTATCATGTTAGGGCTAAAGATTTGATTTTTATTGCTTAGTGACATGCTAGGGTTTGTTATTAATCTTGTTAGTATCATGCCTAGGATCTTGCTATTATTATGCTTTAATATTAACATGAACATGATTATGATTATAATCGTTATAATTTATGATTATGAATATTATTATTATTATTATTATTATTATTATTATTATTATTATTATTATTATTATTATTATTATTATTATTATTATTATTATTATTATTTTGATGATAATTATTTTATTTATGATGATATTATTATTATTATAATTATTATTCATGATATTGATTATTTATTGTGTTGCTTGATTATTTATATTTATTGCTTGATCACGCCTTTTATGCATGCTTAAAGGGAATTTGTACTTGCAATCATGCTTAATAAGATAATTAATAATCTTGTTAGGGTTAATTGTGATTATAATTTAAGTGATCGCCAATAATAGTTTATTTGTGCATTAATATTCAACCAACATAGATTAAACAGGTTTAGGGTTAATCCTATTGATTGTATGTTAATCAGAAAGCGCACATGAATACAATCAGAATAAAGTAGAGGCCTATTATTAGGGCAGATTCAATCTCTTTTAGGTTGGATTTGTACCTTCATCCCCGAACCCTTATTTGGTTCATGACCTTATGGAGTTGACGATCTCTTGGATCGTTAAGGGGTGTAACCTTCACCTCGTGAACGGTTTACAAGTTCCTTAAAAACTTGTTGGCGACTCTTTTGCTCTATCTTCTTCCCTTTTGGACGCCACCGTACTTTAGTGTATGATCACAGTGGGGTTCAAGCTAGTGGGATTTAAAAGCTTGAAATTATTCCCTACAGAGGTACACTGCCATTCACAATGTTACCGCCAAGGTTGATGCGGTTATTCTTGGTTTACCCTATGCTATGTAGCTTATGTCTCAACTTGGATGTCATGATTTTTCTTTCGTCTGATATGTTAATTATTTTTTGTAAGCATTTTTTTAAAATAACCACCTATTACTATTGTCATTTTAGTAATTACTAACTACAATTTTATTTTTTGTATTTTACCACCTACTATTTTTAAAACATGAAAATTTCCCACCAGATTTCCCAAGCCCTCATATGACGTTATCATGCCTTCTTCTTCTTCCTCGATTCTCATATTCAATGATTTTTTGTTCAATTTAAGTTAATATTAGATTAGAGGAAAACATTTAGTAGTGATTTAACATAATTCAAGCTCAAACAAACATCCTTTCAAAAAAAAAAAAAAAAAAAAAAAAAAAAAAAAAAAAAGCTCAAACAAACATAATTTAGTCACTAATAAGTGTCAATTATAATGTGTTGTTCTTCATTTAGGGTTATCCCAAATTTGGGGAGTTTTTCAAACTGAGATAATTTTTCAAATTAAGCATTATTTACATTGATTAAATCTATATAGAACTAATATATATGCTCAATTAGGATTGTAAATCATAATTAAGAAAAATGTTTGATTTTAAAATATCCTAAAATACATATGAACCCTAATTTTCATATCAATAATTAGTAATAATTTCTTCATAATAATATCAATTTCGGTACTAATTGAAGACATAATACGTTAAATCAATGCAAACTAGTCCCAATTTCATAAATGAATCACTAAATAATACTCCTAATTTCACTTCAAAACCCTAAATGATGAACGCCATCTTATAGTTAGACCCAATTTTGTAAATTAGGACTATTGGATACCTAATTTAGTGGTTTGTTTGCATAATTTGGATTTGCAATTCAAAAATCGAAGAACAATGTTAGAAAAAGGAATGAAATTGAGAAAAATAAAATCCGCGATTGGAGCACACAATGACGTCATGTAGGCAATCAGGTGGGAATATTTTAATTTTTAAAAATATTAGGTGGTAAAATACGAATAAAAAACAGTAGGTGGTACGTAATTACTAAACCACCAACCATTGTAGGTGGTAATTGTAAAAAAAGCCTTTTTAATGCATTACTTTATCTAATTTTGATAATAGGATTGGTAGGATGTACTTGTATGTAATAGTCTTCCTTGTAATTAAAACAGTTTAGTTTTATTAATTAATTTCAACCAAGAAATCAAAAGTAGAAACCAATATTTTGTATATTGAATTAATTAATTTTGTTTTTAGCTAAATTTTTTTCCTTGAAATCGACCAAGAGAAACCTAATTTAAAGTTGATAATTTGGTGTTGACAGTGATGATTTGTATCATACAATAGTTTACTTTCAATATGAACCAAATAATGCATATCAATCACAATAATTGTTGTTTAACAAATTAACACGACTAAGAAATTCTTTCACAAAAAAAAAAAAAAAAAAAAAAAAAAAAAAAAAAAAACAACACCGACTAAGAAATTAAATTACTCTTTTGAAACCCAATTTCAATCTTATTGGAAGAATTTGACGTCAAGGACGGATTCACACAGAAGTATTTTTATGAGTCACCTGAATTCGGGTAACAAATTTTTTAAAGAAGCCAAAATTTATGAGATTTTTTTAATAATTTTTTTTTTTAATGTGAGTATATGTGACTATGTGAGTATGTCTGTACAAATCCAATATTGTGCTCCATAACATATTATATGTCCATGACTCATAAGCTAGTAGCCCAATAAAATATGAATTAGCAACCTTGTGATTATGGATACTAATTGATCCGCTTTTATTCTCGACAAATTAAATATTGTTATAAATTAATAATGTAATAAAATTGCATGTCATAATATAATACGGAGCAATTTGATTTTATTATACTAAAAAAATATGAACATTAGGAAAACATAATTTAGGAGATTGTTTATTCGTATGATTAGTTTGCATAATAATAAAACAAATAACATTGAATGAATGTTTGTATTCAGGGGCCCTAGTGTGACAAATTTAGTATTGTCATGGATCGTAAAATTATACACTCTGGCAAATGGTGAAAATGCATGAAATTGTATCTGGGAAGAGATTTGATAGATATTATGAATTGGGACAATATGCTTTTAGGGAAAAAATTTGGATAATGGTTTATATTTCCACAACAAATTATGTTTCAATTTGGCTGCGATATAGTGTATATGATAACCGGAGGGACTTCCCTTATGAAAGTTTACAACATTCTACTACCAAATGGAACCCCTATTGTTCTACGCATTAATCCATTTTTTTCTATCTAACTTACCAAATTTTAACTCAACCATCATAATTTCTTTAATTGTGGCTATCATGATCTACTTTGTAACGTTTGTTAAACTAAAAAATACAAATAATAATACTTATAAATCGTATTTATTTTAATTATAAATCAACTTTTATAATAATTGTCAATTTTCACATGTAATATGTTTACAATCTAATTCTTTGATAATAATAGTTATAAAAAATTTATGATTTTTTTTGCAGGAATTATTATGTTTGTGGGTATATCATTTCACTTTTTGTTTATGTTTTTAGCGCTTCTAGGAGTAATTGCATTTGCACCCATTTCTTATTATGTAATTAGATTTTATTGTCACATCATTATTCATCCCTTTACACTTTAATGTTAGCTTTGGAAGAGGTAAAAAAATTTCTTTCTTTTAACTTTATTGTTAATTTAGTTTTGTTTTCATGTATTTATCTATCTATCTCTTTTAACCTTCCCATGTATTTATACTACTTTTCTTTCTCTTTCTTAATTCTCATGTATTTTCACAAGTGGAAAAATCATTTGAGGATGAAGGGAGTACAAAAAAATTTATTTTTTTCAAAATATCCAAATTCATAAACATTTATTGGATTAATGGGATGGATAGGGCCGTCCCAATTATTATGGAGGTCCAGTGCAATTAAGATATGATGAGGCCTTATTTTAAATTCATTGTTTTAGAATGAAAACATAAGATAAAATACTTTTATAAGAAAAAATATTTGGTGTAGGAGAGTTATGAGATAATATGATATAAAAATGCAGTTTGATCTCATGTCTTACACTCTTCCGTACTACACCTCCGCCCTTGATACTTTTTATTTTTATAATGAATAGTTATACGACATTTACAATAATAATAAAGATTTGTCAACCACAAATTCAAGAAATTAACATAACTTTAATTTGCAATCAAAATCATCTTTTGTAAACAACAAATTAAGATAAATTAACATAACTTTTACAATCAAAGTCATAACTAATTTGCATATTTGGCATAGTTCACACTCCATCACGTCAAACTTCAAGCTTGACTCAAGCAGTGATCTTCAATGTCTTTGTATCTTTCCCAATAGAATCCTTCGTATTCTGTGCTAATGTTTCGATTGTAGAATTGATGACAAACCCTAAATTTATATGGATCCAAATCACTTTCCGAATTATTATCATAACCTTTAAAATAAAATTCTCATCCATATATAGATGAGAATCAAAATTCCATAAAATTGAAAAAGTTCAAAAAAATATGGGACGGACTCTCACAGATGGAGAGAACAAATCAAAGCAAAACTAAATAAAAAACAAACCAAGAAAAAAACTAAATAAAATTAAAGAATAAGGGTCGGAAATAATCTAATTTCCGAAGCATGCGAATTTGCTAATTGAGTTGGGGCTTACATGTTTTTATAACCAAAGATAGAACTAGCGTTTTATTGTTTTAATTTATTTTTTACAAAAAAAAAGGTAAAAATTTTATTAAAAGAATCATGAACAAAAACCAACAACATAAGACTAAGAAAGTCAAGTCCTCAAAACCAAAACAAAACAAGAAACAAACTAACTTTAAGCTAAGAGACCCTATTTCTAGAAAATCTCTCAAAACTAGATCTGGTTATTTTTGCTAGTCTTCATTGGCATTGAATACGAAATTCTATAATACAACTCATCAAACCGCTTCTGAATCAAAGCTCATGTTTAATCAAGGATTTATTCCATATCACACAGTTCCTCTACCTACAAATGTTGTAGAGAAGCCCAATAAAACAACTCCGATGATCGATCAACCGACCTTAGCTTTTTATTCTACCTCTAATAGCTAGCAATTTTTCATTGCAATCTTCAATGTTCTTTGGAACACCCTACTGCCTCAGTCTCTTCTGTAGTAACTCATAGCATTTGCTACCGTACTTGCACTCAAAGAAAAGATGATCTACAATTTTAACACCATCTAAGCATAAAGGGCATTGATCATCTGTAGTCCCACCAATCCTGGTTAAAAAGGCTTTCACTCGGATTCTCCTCCACATGATCATTCAGCAAATGAACCTGTGCCTAGGAATATTAAGTCTATTCCAGACCCAATCACTCTAAGGAACCTTATCATGCTGCTGCTTTAGCCAATTATAAACTCCACCTAGCTATAGTATAGCCCTTGCTGTTAGATAGACCTGGTTATTGGGCGGGTCGGGTCAGGGTCGATGCGGGTCGGTTGCGGGTCAGGGTCAAAGAGGGTCACATTTTATAGGGTCAATATAGGGTCGGGACAATGTGGGCCGCGGGTCGATAATGGGCGGGCCTACAAAATATCAATTAAAATAAATATTGGACAAAGCCATTATTAAATACATATTAATACAAATTAATCTATATAATTATTTTTACATTATGTATTTTCTTTATCAACTAAATTGGAAAAACATGTTGGCCCTATATTGACCCTACCCAATAAGGACCTTGTCCATTAATAGCCCTGTCCATTAAAAGCCCTATAAGCTTGGCCCTGATCCTATTATCATTGGGCTACCCTGTCCAATAACCACTTTTACTGTTAGCTATCCATCTGTCACCAACATAGCCATCTTTCATTACATCCTTGACTCTCCAGATTTGTTTCTAGTTCCAGCTAGAAGAGGGAGGGCACTGGAACCTTTTCAATTTCCTGTCTTTTAAGTAAAGACCCATTCGCCCACTTAAGCCACAATAGAGAATGCAGGACCAGAAGATGACCCAAAATTAGCAAGGCTAATGACATATTCACCAGGTTGGAGCTTAGTGAGCCCAGAGGATCTTGCCCTCATGCATAGGGGAGGGGGGGGGAAGGCTCTCCGTTTTAAGACTACTTTTACCCATTTATAAGAAGTGGGAGTAGTAGAAGGAGGGGCAGAAGGATCACTCTTAGGGGAAGAGGAGGAATTGATGTTTAATCTCTCAATGAGGATATGCATAGAAGATTGAGCAACCTTAGGGCAATTGTCAAGTGCATGAGATTCAACCCCACATTGGGGGCAAACTTCAGCCATCCCCTCATAATTGAGGTGGATTTTTTGCTTCAGTGAAGTGATCTAATTTAACAAGTCTACCAACAGAGGCCAAGATAGTAGCAAGACATTAGAAGGACCAGTAAGGATGGGGAAGCTGGTAAATTTTAACCCATTGGTCAATGGAGGAGATAGAAGCTAAAATAGGACATAAATTTTCAGTCCATTCAAGCATGACAAAGTTAAGACCTCGCACAAACCAAGGTCTCCCCAACCAAGCATTAGTCTTGTCCTCATTAGTAGCAAAAGTAAGGAGAAGCCACCCATTACCCATAAGCTCAAAGTCTACATGACCTTGAAGGAAAGCCCAGGCATTCCTAAGTTTAGACTCAATAATATGCTTAAAAACTCTTTCCCCAAAGGGTAAGGGTAATGGGAAACTTAGGAATACTACCCGGCCAAGAGGAGGAATAGGATCAGAGACCTAGGGCATGTCTATGATAGGAGGATTCATAGAAGATGTGGGAGGTAAAACCAAATGGACTAGAGGCACACTATAACCTGAGTGAACGACAAGAGGGGCAGGAAGATTCTTAATCTTGATTTCCATCGGGAATGGATTGGTTAAGTGGGGCCGAATGGACAATTCCATTACCTAGGCAAAGGTCAGTTCCCATAGTACTCTATTGCGACCCCAAGTTTGGAGGGTGAAAAGAAAAGGCTGAGACACAGTGGGCATAGGTGCCGGGAGGGGGTACAGAATCAGATGTTGAAAAGAAAACTAAGATAAAGAAATAACAAAACACAATAGGGAAGGAGAGGATGTAAAAATGAATACCATTAGAGCAGTAAAAGGATCTATTTACCCAAATAAAAAGGGGAGATAAAAAACAAATACCTAAGGCATGAAACAGGAAAGAAATTAAATAAAAAAAGCCATAAAGTAAGAATTAACAGAGCAAATAGTGCATAAAAAAAATAATTAAATTCAAATTACATAGAAACATGACATGTAGCTATAAGATTTGACAAGGGTATACAATAATTACTAGAAGTAAAAGCACAAAATTACAACACATAAAAATAATAACCCACAAAATCAGTAAACATTACACGTAGAAGAATATGTGATCATAAAAGTAAGAAGAAGAGAGAAAGAGAAAGAGCGCTCCCTAAAAACCATAGGAGAAGATAGAGAAGAGAAACCATGTACCTAACTGTAAGGCATGCAAAAATTTTCCACATGTCAAGCTCCTTAGGAGAATAAAGGAGCCTAAAAAAAAGTCCAGAAATTAGTATATATAAAGGGGGAAAGGCAGCTTAGGATCAGTAAAACAAACCAGTATTTCAGAGTGTAAGAGTGAGTGCAACTAAAGATTAAAAATTATCCAATAAAACAGAGAGTGTAACAAGGAAAGGAACAAGAGAGAATCAAATAAGAGAAGAAAAGAGAGTACACAACTCAAGAGTAATACCAAATAAGATGGGATAAATATTTAAAAAGAAACAAATGGGATAAATATTTAAAAAGAAACATATGCGAGTAAAAAAAAAAAAAGAGGACGAGCACAAGAAGGGCACATGGTGGGTAAGCAATGAAAAGTCAACATATAAAAAAATAAAAGACAGGCATAAGTCCATAATGGGGAACATGGAGGAAGGACCAAACAAATACCAAGGATACACAAAAGTGCACCTATAACAAAGAACTCAAACGAGTTCAAATAACCCAAGTTCCAAAGAGGAACAATGACCCGAGTATCAACTAACAGGGAACAAGAGTAAAGCATAAAAAAAAAAAAACAAACGGAAAGTGTTTAGTGTGCGGGTTAATAGAAAAGGAAGATGAATAAAGGGGTAATACAGTAGGAAGAAGACAAGAAGATACCGGAAACTCTAGTGAGAAGGTAAAGTACAAAAAAGCACCAAATAATTATAGCACCTTGTATATTCGAATTAGTTGGAGCTCCACCATAAATTATAGGAGCATCACCAAAGTTAGAGGAGCACAGAGTTAATTGGACAATTACCATAGTATAATCGGAGCAACTAATAAAACCACAATTGCTTCGACAAGGGAAGAAGCTGAATCGAAAATTTGGAAACCACTTATAAGTATCATAAAGTAAATTTGAGACTTCAATTGGGTTGAACCAAAATGAATTCTGGAAAGATCATCAGCGGCGTGACGGTGGCCGGAAGGAAAAGATACCCAATATTTGTTCAAAACAAAAGCAACAAAACATATAATGATTGATGATGATGATGATCGAGATTGGAAGTAAATTAATACCCCAAGCAAGAGACAAAGGCTAAAAGATAGCAGTGGATGCAAAAGGGTATTAGATTCAGAGTAGAGATTTGCTAAATTTGGGAAAACAGGTGCAAAGTAACGAAAACGGCGGAAGGAGGCAAAGGGGCTTAGGGTTAAACTATTTGAGAGCATTTTCTCTCACTACTCTCTCACTAGAGAGTTCTTGTAATTGAACCTTTCATGGAACACTTAAAGGAATTTGATTATTTCTTGAATCACTTAAAGGAACTTGGCATAAACATTTCTCAAATCACTTCAAGAAACTTGGCCTTTTCTTAGAGCAGTTGGAGGATGATGTTGATTAATATAAAAATGATCATTATACCTTTCATAAGCTTCTTCTTCTTTACCAAAGTAACTCAGATTTATGTTCGTCCTCTGGAAATCACTCCATACATTGTTGGAGTGAGATGCAAATAGGAATCAATGCACTTCCGGCTTAAGAACCGAAACTTGACCTGTGAGGTTTGGGTTTTTTGTTTCCGAAGTTCCCTTCAGAACACAATTGTAATCAATAACGTTGGGCCCAAGATCTTGGTTGGTAAGGTTAACTCTACCATCCAAATCCAAAGAATTGCCATCAACATTCTTTTCCATTTCGGTGTCGTCTTTCACACCTATACACCTACGAACATGACCATCATCGTGACCATCTCCTTTCTTTCTTTTCCCTTTTTTTTCCTAACTCCCTCTCATTATGATCCTTCCCACAATGAACATAATCTCTAAACTTCTCATTATCCCTTATTACTGCTTGTGCCTCATTAACGAGATTCCGAGACCAACACAATAAGGAAATCACCTCCTTTAGTTTTTGTTGGGACTCACTGTTATTGGGATCTTTTTTAAGGGCTTGTGCAAGGTCCATGAAAGCAAAAGTAGTTTTATGGAATTCTCACGCCTCAATCGGACTTCTGAAGTAAGCTTTCACATAAGTAGTATCAATACACAAAACCACTGAACATAATTGACCCACCCTATCATAGTCTTTCACCTTGATATAGCAAGCGCCCAAGTTCAGATTAAGGGACACAATGATACCAAAAAAAACATCAATTTATCCTCATCACTACAAACTAAAACCAAGGACAGCATCTTAAGAGCAACAGACTATTTTGCAATAGCATACCTCATCTGATTCTGCTTGTAGAGCATGTTTCCCTCATCTCTTAAATTCTTAACAAAATTGAGAATACCAAAAGGATTCTCCAACTGCCCAACTATATACTCTAACCCATGTTAAAGAGAATAATCCCATGAGAAGAGACATTATTCTCTTCAACATGTGAAAAACACAAAATCCCCCTTAATTCCTCAAAGCTAGCCATAAAGACTTAAAACAAAGCAGATTGAAACACCAAAGAAAAAGTTGAAACTAAACCACTAGGCAATCCCTTAATTACACAAAATTAAAAACCATACCAGGAAGAAGTGAAAACCGACGATGAAGGAAACCCCACCTTATCACCAACGATTGAAGAGCTCCGCGAGATGACGAAGCCGAAATCCCCAAAGCATCGGTTCTTGAAAATCGACCTTACTTTACCGAAATAGAAACCCTAACCCTCAACTTCACCTTTACCGACGAGGTTAACTTAGACACGATAACCAGTATCGGCGATGCTGGGAGTAGCCCGTAGGAAGTAGATCGTCAAAGAATGCTTCATTAATTTGACCCGAAGTAAATATCCTCCGTTCAAAACACGGTGCAGCCGACAAACTTAATTAAACTACCTAGAAGATAGGCTAAACTGCCTAGAAGATAGGCTAAACTACCTAGCAGCAGCTCGCCTGTGACCCAAGACAAATAAAGTCGTTCAGGCCACTAGCAGCAGAGAAGTAATAACTTTGGGGATTTTGGTTTTTAGAGAGAAGGGGAAGGGGTTTGATATCCACCTTTGTCTCACCTAGAAGATAGGCTAAGCTACCTACCTAGAAGATAGGCTAAACTGCCTAGAAGATAGGCTAAACTACCTAGCAGCAGCTCACCTGTGACCCAAGACAAATAAAGTCGTTCAGGCCACTAGCAGCAGAGAAGTAATAACTTTGGGGATTTTAGTTTTTAGAGAGAAGGGGAAGGGGTTTGATATCCACCTTTGTCTCACCTAGAAGATAGGTTAAGCTACCTACCTAGAAGATAGGCTAAACTACCTAGCAGCAGCTCGCCAGTGACCCAAGACAAATAAAGTTGTTCAGGCCACCGGCGGCGGAGAAGTAATAACTGTGGGGGTTTTGGTTTTTAGAGAGAACGGGAAGGGTTTGATATCTACCTTTGTCTCACTTTTCTTTTCAATGTTACATATATGCACAGTTTGTGCCAAAATCTATAATCAGGGTTTGTACAGGTAAGGTACTTTTTTACAGCTACAATTTGCTCATAACTTTCTTTTATCTTATCCCATCTTATTATTTCGTATAGTGTGACCAGACCCCTTTTCTGGCCTCCACAAATGCAAGCATTAGACCGCATAAATCAAGTTACATAAGGAACATTTGGGAGTTCATCAACCAGCTTTTGCTAAGATGTATTTTGCGGACTATCAGACAAGCACATTGATACAGTTCGCTTGAGAACTTTCACAGAGAATTTTAAACACAATGCAGGTTTAAAACAGAACAGGAAGGCCATCCCAGAAATTCATAAAAAATATCAGCAAAGTCTAGGTCCAAGAAACTGGCATAGTCTATACTCTCTGGTAAAACTTTGAGAAATTCTGGTGAAAGCCAGTATGTCGCTTGAGAGTTACTTCTCTTCACCCGGGTTCATATCATCTGAAAATATTGATCCTTGCAAGTGGTTGTCTAATAGCAGCAAAAAGGACTTGCTAATTCTCAAAGAAATCATTGTGTGATAAAGATGGAAGAAATTGTATCAAATAGTTTACAAACAAGTTCAAATTAATGAGCTAAAGAATGACTCAAACATTGTTTTCAGACAAGTAGACAACATAACTCAAAAAACTGCTGCTCAATATGCATAGAACACTCCTAGAACAATTTACTAGCTAAGTTTAGCGTAGAGGCTAGAAAACTGACTGAAGTTTCATCAGGAAATGTGGAAAAATATTGCTGCTAGAGGCCTAAAGCTGCCAAAAGGGGTGGTGGCATTGGAAGTTCAAACATGTGTTACTCGCAAAGTGCTTTTCTAGTAGTTAGCCTTATACAATAAGCTTTCTACAAAGCAAAGGTTACCTATATGGATGAATGATACAGACCTAATTAGTTTGTTACATATGACAGAGTAGGGGACTTAGACGCTATGGACCACATGTTTCTGCACATAATTTTTCACAAAGGATCCAAAACAAAGAGCTCAGGAAGCCCAAGAGTCCTAAAATTGACTAGTGATTAGGGAGGCAACTAAATATTCGCAAAAGCTTACCACACGAAACATCTATACGAGACTATGTAACTTAATATTCTGATGTAGACATTCTATACCATATTTTACCCTCGATTTATAGCTATTTTTGTATGATTTCTAAGCTCTACGGAGCTATTTCTCGCTAATATCCTTCTTCTAGTGTGGCTTGGTCTATTTGATTGATTTTTGTAGGCATATGAAGACTTTCGGATGAAATGGAGCATTTGGAGTGATTATGAGCATGCCACGACATTTTGAGGTGGATTGGAGAGCTTTATAAAGAGATTTGCAAGTCATGAGAAGTGTATTGGAGTGTTAGATGATGATTGATGATAATGCTACATGGTCGTGTACCCTTAACTACACGGTCATGCGAAGGTTCCAAGTTCGAGTGTTTGCTACACGGTCGTGTACCACGAGCTACACGGTCGTGTACCACGAGCTACACGGTCGTGTGATTCCATCTCCGTATGAAGTCCGCCTACACGCTCATGTACCTCTCAGCTACACGGCCGTGTACGTGTGCGCAGGAGATTTATTTTATTTATTATTTTATGTTTATTTTTAGGAAAGTATAAATAGGGGTTTTAACCCTATTTTAAAACATCTAGTTTTTATTATAACTTTTTCCATTCTACGTTGTTTTAGAGAGAACACATAGAACTCCATTGAAGCATTCATCTTAATTCAATTTCAAGTATTTCTCTTTCATCTTTAATCTCTTTAATTTTCTATTGTTATTATGTTTTCTTTAATTATTTGTCTTGTTATTTCTATTATCATGTGTGAGTAGTTTCATAATCTAGGGTTAGGTTGAACCCTAATATGGATTGATGTGTTATTTGATTCCCAATTTAATTAATTTGTAATTCCTCTTTGTTAGGGTTGGTTTTATTATCAATGATTAACTAGAAATAGTATTGTTGAATGTGATTAGGTTTACAACGAAAGTTGATTCTTAATTGATTTTAGAACCCTAATTAAAAGTTGGAGCTTTTATGCATGAAAATAGCTAATTGTTCTTGCTAGGACTTATAGGATGTCGTTCTCAATGTCTTTAATATGTATGATTCCATGAAAATAGGTATGATTGCATGTTAGGGAAGCTATTAGTTGATCGAAAGAAACTCTTAGTATTGTTTTAGGGAGCATCTGTCCTGTGGAATGTTTATTGATTTAATTGAGGGAAAGGGATTGTTCTATTGCATTGATTCATGTTAGTGGGGATACTTAATCTTAGATGTTTTTAGTTCTTGATTAATTCCATAGTATTATTATTCATTGCTTATTAGTTGATATTGTTCTTAGTTATTAATTCTCACTTATTTGATTTGGTTACTTGCTTAGTAGTTACTTGAGTCTAATTAATTAGCTGAACTATAGTCTCTTGGGATCCGACCCTTACTTGCCCGTTTACATAGTAGTGGTCTTGTTAGGTTATTTTTGTTAGGTACGCGACACGCCTATCATATTCGCAAAAGCTTACCACACGAAACATCTATAAGAGACTATGTAACTTAATATTCGCAAAAGCTTACCACACGAAACATCTATAAGAGACTATGTAACTTTTCATGTCATGATCTGGCAAGTTTTTGCCTATTACCAACCTAAATCGTATAAAGAGCAAGTAATAAGCAACTTTACTAGCTTCAAGACAAAGTAATTAAGTAGCTTGTAGCTTGGTAATTCTCATAGCTTACAAGAAGTAAAGAACATATAACATCTCCAAACATTGGAAGTTATCATAACACGAATACAGATATTACCAAATCTTGAAACTAAATATAAATAGATGAACATCAACAGATCAACTAGTGAACATGCATTACATAAGGTAAAAAGCATAAGCTAAAAGTTCAACGCTAACAAGCGTAGTCCGAATAATATTAAATAGATTGAGTAAATATCAGATGAATACATACTCAGATTTCTCACTCTCCCATTTTCTTTATCCTGCTTTGCTGAGTTGACTCTTAGAAAGGCGAAACCAGACTCTCAATATAATCCTTTGATTGAACTATGCAGTCGTCATTAAGATTAATACCTTCTCGAGAAAACTGTAGAGTTTCACAACTTGGATCGACAACCTTGAGCTGTCCCCCATGGTGTACCAAACACTTGCCCGTCTCAGAAAAACCATGGTACATAACATTTACACAATTGAAAGAGAACAATTTCTGCCAAGAATTCCAATCTCTAGAATTGTTCAATATCCAAACGTCAAGAAGATCATCCGAGGTGTAACAAAGCAATGACAAGCAACCCCTCAAGCGCAATAAACGCGCCCTGTAATACCTACTTAGCCAAATCATCGACGGCAATTCCTTTATTTCCTCATTAACCAAATCAAACCCAACAATATGATTGTTTATAAAAGAGCAAAAGTATATAGTATCATCAACTAAAAGTGTGTTCCCAAGCACAATCAATTGGAAATGCTTATCTAAATTACTGATTCTTTTCCAAATTCCAGAACTCAAAGAAAACACATGAAAATGAACATAGAAATCTCCAGGAGCCGAAAACGAGCCAAAGATCATATAATCATCATGTGATGGATCATAATAAAACTCACATCCATAATGCATAGCCTTATCGTGAGCTACAGGAATCATGATTTTGCGAGAACAACGAGTAGCAGGATTCCAAACAAAAAAGAACTTAGGGTCTTTCCGCACATAAAAACACACCAAACCATGACAAGAACCCACTAATTCCATAAATGTAATAGGGTCATCACACCCATTATCAAATACCAATTGAACAAATTCATTCACATTGCAATTATTTTCATTGTAATCTAATAAGAAGAATTCGTTCTTCCATTCACGATTGTTTTCAGTAAGTATAAGGAATTTCGAATGAGAAGAGGAGAATTTGAGGTGGGATTTTGCAAATTTAGGGGAAGAAATTGAAGAAAGCCAGCATTTTGAAACAGATTTAAAGCGAATTAGGGATTTTACCGGGAGTCTTGGCAGAATTTCTTCCAATATAAGAAAGTCTGGGAGAGTTGGGATTATTGGCGGAAGAACGTTGGTGAGGTCGTTCATTTTTTCCATCTTCTGATGAAGATTGAGGCGTCGGTCCGGCGGTGAGCGTCGATGATGAGCAGTTGCTTCCGACGGGATTTATGGCGAATAGAGAGAGGGCAATTTGGATCAATGGCCGGGTTCAGCCGTTGAGGTAGGTAATCAGGTGTGGTTTGGAGACGAATCTCTACTTCTGAAAAATTGCTCCGAAATTAGGAATTAAAAGAGGTTAAATAAAAAAAAAAAAAATTTAAAAAAATTTAAAAAAAATTTTTTTTTAAAAAAACAAAGGAAAATTTGTCAATTGTAGTTATTTTTTTTTTGTTGAACGGGAAGAATAATATCATTAAATAAAAACCATACGACATCTACAATAATAAGGATCTGTAAACCACAAATTTAGAGAAAATATCATGGCCCTGTTTGGTAGTTAGCTTATTGGGAGTATATTAGCTTATTTGACTAACTTTAGCTGATTGACTAGTCAAACAAGCTAATACAAGTGTTTGGTAGTAAGCTTATTGAAAGAGCTTATTCCACTAAATAAGTTCTTTTTGAAAAAGCTCATTTTAAGAGCTTTTTCAATTAGCTTATTCATTAATTATTGTGAAATGACACTTATAACCTCATTTAATTTAAAATTCTATCTAAACTACCTACCCCACAATTAGCTTATTGGTCATTTCACATACTCAATCACCTTTAAGCTATCAGCTATTTACCAAACACTTTTATATAATCAGTTAATACAATAAGTCAGTCAAATCAGTTAATAAAATCAGCTAGTTAAAATCAGCTAATTCAATCAGCTTCAGCTTTCAGCTTTCAGCTTTCTCCCAAACAGGGCCATAACTTTTACAATCAAAATCATAACTAATTTGCATATTTGGCATAGCTCATACTCCACCGCTTCAAGCTTAACGCGAGCAATGATTTTCGATGTCTTTGCATCTTTCCAAGTTGAGACCTCCACAATCTGCGCTGATGTTTTGATCGACCAGTTGATGACAAATCCCAGACCCATAGGAATCCAAATCACCTTCCCAATTATTATAAGAACCCTAAAAATAAAATTCTCATCCATAGATGAGAATCAAAATCCCAGAAAATTGGGTCAGACTCTCACAGATGGAGAGAACAAAATAAAACAAATAAACCAAAACGTAAAACAAAACAAAAAAAACTAAATTGAATTAAAGAAAAAGGGTCGGAAATAGTCTAATTTCCAAATAAATTAGACTATTTCCGGCCTAAACGGCCAAGAAAATTTAAACACTAGAAGAGAGAGGAGAGAGAAGAGAGAAAAAGGGTACGAGTAGGAAGTTACTTTTCTTTGTTTAATTTGTTTTTCTTTGTCAATTGTAGTTATTTAACGTTTGTATTTTGCAAATTGCAGCAATTTAAAAAAAAATTGCAAATTGTAGCCCAAAAGTTCCTATAAATTGTAAATAGCAGCTCGATTCAAATTTTTCATCAATTGACGTGTCAAAAAATTAATCCCGAATTAAGCTTAGAATTAGCAAAAAATAACGTAAGTGTCTCGTTTTGCGTAACAAAAATGTATTAATTTGTGGGCAACTATTTTTTGCTGTAAAAATGAGGCACTTATGTTATTTTTTTACTAATTCCAAACTCAATCCGGATCTTTACGAACTAAAATGGCCCCTAAAATCTTAACCGACTATTTTTCGACGCGTAAATCGATAAAAATGTTGAATCGAACTGCAATTTATAAGAACTTTTGTGCTGCAATTTGCAAAAAAAAAATAAAAAATAAAAAATAAATTAATGGCTACAATTTACAAAATATTAACTTTAAATGGCTGGAATTTGCAAATTTTCCTTAAAAAAAACCTTCAACTCATCAACTGCCCATGCCACATAAGCAAGTTAATCTCCATCATCTAGTTAAGATTTTCATTTACCCAGTAATAGAATGGTGAGTAGTAGTAAAAGTTGTGCTTTATTTTAATAAATCAAAGTTTAACTTATTATTGGAAGATTAAGAAAAGTTTGGATTATTTACGTTAATTTTTCCAATATTTTTTCACTCTATGTGAAAAAAACTATATGCACTTAAATATTCTAAAACACATAAAGTACTCAGTAATTGTCATTAACTTCTCTTTGTAATATATATATACTAGGTTAGTTCCCGTGCCATGCATGCACGCTGATATTTTAATAACCATTATTAAACTATCATTATAATCAGTTTTTATAATACAAAAAAAAAAAAAAAAAAAAAAAAAAAAAAAAAAAAAATCTTAAAATATAGTTGACAAATTTTGAGCAAAATAAAGGATTACGTAAGATATGTTAGATATAAAACGATGTTAAAAATTTGTAAAATAAAGGAATTCACAAATTATGAGTTAAAAAATTTTTAATAGCTATATAAATATTCGTGTAAAATATATGTCAATTTTTTTTTAAGTAATTATATATTATAAGATTAGAGAATTATTATTGCAAATAAATTTTGTTTCTTTAATTGAATTTTATTAAATTAAAAAAAAAAAAACCTAAGGACACACCAGAAAATGACACGTGTCATTGCTGGTGTGTCTTTTAGTATATAATATATTAAATGAATTGATGATATCATAAAACTCAATATTTTTTCTTGCCAACGAGTACAATTAATGTTTTATAAAATAAGTAGGATAATAGAATAACGTATAATTTTTACTAATTAATACTCATAAACGCATATGCATATGAAATTTAGAGTAGAAATTTAGAGTACTCTGTAAATTCTTTATTTAGAGTACTCTGTAAATTCTTTATTGGAATTTTTTTTTTTTTTTTTTTCTTTTTAAGATTTTAAAATGAGAAAACATACTTGTATAAAATGAGCAGATTAAACCCTTGGGTGTATCTTGCACTCGAGGTTAAATATTTTTTTTAAATTGATTTTAGATTTATTTTGGAAAGTTTTCAAATAGCTACAATTAAATTATAGCCATTATTTTGTCAAAAAAAAATAAAATTATATAGCCATTATACTAGATCAAATCTTAACCTTTCATTAAATTTTGACGATTAATCCATACAGTTTATGGGATGACTTTGTGGTTTTAAAAAATATTTTGATAAAATAGAAAATGAAAAGGAAATTAAAAAAATAACCAACACGATTTTTTTAGTTTCTGCGGAGTATCTTTTAATCTTACTAGGTTAGATTATGTGCCATGCACGATTATTTTTACTATTACTATACATTCTACACTATTTTAATTAGTGTAGTAAAGATTAGTTTAAGAACATTGTCTAATAATTTTGTGAATTAAACTACCAAAATATTTTTTGAAATAATCATGGACAATTGGCTAATTATGTATTTAAAAGCTATGCATATGATCATATTATTATTATTATTATTATTATTATTATTATTATTATTATTATTATTATTATTATTATTATTATTATTATTATTATTAATCTAAAAAACATACAAAATTATACAACCTATAAAAAATTAGTGGGAAGCCGGGATACAATCTGGGCCCCCACTCCCCTAGCTATTGAAAAACCGATCTAATTATTATTATTATTATTATTATTATTATTATTATTATTATTATTATTATTATTATTATTATTATTATTTTCAGTGTGGTACCATTATTTTCTTGTTAATTAAATAAAGTTTTATAGCTATATTAATTATATTCCCTTTGTACTCATTATTAAAATCACGCTATTATGTTATCTCAAATCAAGTCATTTATAATATTAATCCATATATTTCAAATAACGTATTATTTCTTTATTCAACCTTTCTACTATGATGAACTCTAATCTGATATTAGTATGTTTTAAATTATGTTTTGGCAATATCGTATGCAAATAATAATAATAAAAAATATTAGTCATCAATCAATATATTATGTAGTTATTTGTTGATGTTTATTACTCGTACGTAGTTGTTGATTATTAAGGTAATTAGCTTGGCAAAAAATTATATAATAATCTTTAGTTATTATTATGGATTGTATTATAATCTGATATTTTTTCTAGTATTGTGATTGAAAATTTTTAATTATTTCTAAAACTAAAGACTTAGATTATAATTAATTTTAACAATTAGTCAATTAAGGAAATTTGCCTATAAGTCAACTTTTTTATTTTACCTC
The DNA here is from genome assembly GCF_948465745.1 of Chenopodium album. Classification (NCBI taxonomy): domain Eukaryota; kingdom Viridiplantae; phylum Streptophyta; class Magnoliopsida; order Caryophyllales; family Amaranthaceae; genus Chenopodium; species Chenopodium album. The sequence goes on from NC_137835.1 coordinate 67,587,191, forward strand.
ATTTTCTTTTTTTTTTTTTTTTTTTTTGAACGGGAAGTAATAATATCATTAAATAATAGGCATACGACATCTGCAATAATAAAGATCTGTAAACCACATATTCTAAAAAAATATCATAACTTTTACAATCAAAATCATAAATAATTTGCATATTTGGCATAGATCATACTCCACCGCTTCAAGCTTGACGCGAGCAATGATTTTCAATGTCTTTGCATGTTTCCAAGTTGAGACCTCCGCAATCTGCACTGATGTTTTGATCAACCGGTTGATGACAAATCCCAGACCCATAAGAATCCAAGTCACCTTCCCAATTATTATAAGAACCTCAAAAATAAAATTCTCATCCATGGATGAGAATCAAAATCTCATAAAATTGGTATAGACTCTCACGGATGGAGAGAACAAAACAAAACAAACAAACCAAAACAAAAAAACTAAATTGAATTAAAGAAAAAGGGTCGGAAATAATCTAATTTCCGAAGAAATTAGATTATTTATGGCCTAAACGGTCAAGAAAACTAAAACCCTAGAAGAGAGAGGAGGAAGGAGTAGTCCCATAACCCTAATCATATTTTTTATTTTACCTCATTTAAACATTAATTACTTAATTAGTGTTTTCAAAAAAAAAAAATAATAATAATAAATCACCTAAGGACACAGCAGAAGATAACATGTGTCATTGCTGGTGTGTCTTTTAGTATACAATAGTTTAGTTCTCGTGCGATGCATGATTTTAAACAAACATATTATGACATTTGTTTATAATGGGGAGAAAGAAAGTTTTCTACTTCGTTAATTTTTTGTGTACACTGTAGCATACTATTTATAAAATTAAAAAAAAAATCACAATGAACACTTTTAACATTGAAATATTAACATACTTTAAAAATAATTAAAGGGAAATTCTCAATGGTACTCTTAAGGTTTCATTTTTTCTCAATGGTAAACACTAAAAAATTAAATTGTCAATGGTAATCTTAAAATATTAAAACTAATTCAATGGTAACATTAGGTAAGAATTTTAAGTAAATATTAACCATGGTTAATATTTTAAAAGGGAGGGGAAAATGAAATGTCTAAAATACCCTATTAAAAAAAATAAAAACTCACCCACTTCTTCCCCCTCCCCCAACCCAGCCCAGCCATTGCCAACCCATGACCTCGGCGCCGGTGTCGACCCCACTGGCCATTTCTTCTCTCTCTATCATCGCCTTGACCACCACCCATAAAACCCTAAGAAACTAATGCGGATGTTGCTACAGTTCCGACGAGCCATGGTGCTCAACTGGAGAATGAATCGGGGAAAGGAGAGTGAATTGGGGAAGGAGAGGGAATCGGGGAAGGAGATCTAAGATCCAACCAGCTGCAGTAGAAGGCACTTTTTGCGGAGAAGACGAAGAAACTTCGAAGCCGAAGAACTTGCAGAGAAAAGCAGGAAACACGAGGGAGAAGCAATGGCGGTTTTGGTCGGGAGAGTGAACGGAGAGGTGCGATTCGAAGGCGGTGAATGCAGCGGCGATTTGCACAGGAGAATTGGCGGCGAAGAATTTCCCGGCGAGGTCAGAGGATTTGGATTCGGAATCGAGAATTGAGGAGTGTGGCGTCATTGAGGAGAGAGAAAGAGATGAAAATGGCGGTTTTCAATTCTGAAAAATTGGAGAGAGTGAAGAAGAAGGGAGGGTTTGAGGGCACAAAAAGTGGTCGTCGCAGCCATGGAGAGGGTCGTCGGCCGCCGCTGCTAGGGAGAGGGTCGTCGGCCGCCGCTGCTAGGGTTGTGGTTGGTGTTGGGGTGGCTAGGGTTTTTATTTTATTTTTAAATAATGAATAGGGTTATATTAGTCATTTTTCCTTTAGTTAACTAGGGTTAAGCTAATAATTATGTATTAGTATCATTAATGTCACCACTGAATTAGTTTTAGTATTTTAAGATTACCATTGATAATTTAATTTTTTAGTGTTTACCATTGAGGAAAAAAAAACTTCAAGAGTATCATTGAGAATTTCCCATAAATAAATAAATAAATAAATAAGGAGTCGATGAGGAGTTGAGAACAAAGGATAAAACATATGAAAGGTAAAATATATTAGATAATAATAGAAAAAAAAAAGGTAATAGTAAAAAAATATAAAAAATAATGACATCATCAAATCAAATTGGCGGGAAAAAATTTTATGTCAAAGTGACATGTGTACAATTTGAGAAAGGCATGATGTCAGCAAAGTTTTATTTTAGTATTAGTCCATAGATTATTGATTGATTAATTGATTGTATACTTTGCTTTCCTGCCTTCTCTTTATTGTTCATGATTTTCCCATAAAAAAAAAAAAAAAAAAAAAAAAAAAAAAAAAAAAAAAACTTCTAAGATCCAGCTACGGCAAAAACAACCATTAATGACTTTTTTTTTTTAGTAAAAACCAATTTTATTTTAGTAAGAAATACAATAATAGTTTTTTTTTTCCCCGATTAATCCCTAAAATTTGAACGGTCAAAATTGAAAATAGTTACAATGGCTACATTTTTATTGTAGCAATTGAAAAGTTTTTCTGTATTAAATGAGCAGATTAAGCCTGGTGTATCTTACACTTGAGTTTAAATAATTTTTTAATTGATTTTGGATTTATTTACGTTTGTCCCTTGTTGATTAAAGTAATTAAGTTTTATGAAAATCTCGACGTGCATTGCGTGCATAAAATACTATTATCTTCATCCCATAATACAGGAGACGACGTTGGACTTTTTTTTCACCATTCATACATTAGGTTTGACCATAATTCTTTACTAACATAATAAAAATATATTTTATCACAAAATATGTTGTTAGATAGGTTTTTTTTTTTGTTTTTTTTTTTTTAGGAAAAGATAGGTTTTAATATAAAGCAAAGTTTAATAATATAATTTTAAAATAATTTTCATTAATATTTAATTACATAAAACTAAAGTCAAATTAGTTCATTGGCATGCGTTCAATGTTTGATTGTATCACGTATTATAGGATAGAGGGATAGTATACAATCTATATATAATATTAAAGGTTACAGATTCAAGCACTCAAATGGTCAGACGAGTAACGATTCTGTTAAATTTTTTCTCATTTTGTATCTTTCCAAGCTAGGTCATACGAAGTATTTGAGTTTAAAGATCTAATTTCGTGTACAAAACCCAATAATTTTGAGTTGTTTTAGATCGGGTCAAATTATCCCAATTCCGTCACATCTTACAAACCCCTAGTCACCACATTTCAAAACAAACAAATAAACTACTTCCTCCGTCCCATAATATAGTTCTGGTTTGTGTTTTTTTCGGTATTTAAGAAATAAAAATAAATAGCGGATGAAGTGCATTAATAAAAGTGAAAAGTACAGTTATAAATAAAAATGAGAGAGAGAAAGTGAAAAAAAGTACTATGCATGTGCAAAATTCAAGTGTAATTTAAGTAATACAATTAATTAAGTTAAAAAAGTGAGTACATGCTATTCAAAAATAAAAATAAGAACAAGTCATTAACCTTTTAAAAAATCAATGGTTCTTGGGGTGTAAAAAGAAAACCCTAGTCTCCTCTATCTCTTCTCTCTCCTAAACTCTAGCCTCCATTATCAATTTTGAAGGGGCTTTCATCGGATTTTACCGGTGGAAAGCCTCAATCTTTATTTTCTTTTAAGCTTTTTGTTTCTTAGGTTACAATAATAATGTCTCCCTTGAAAAAAAGGGTTTATCTCCTTCGAAAGACAAGATTTTTTCAATCTCCTTCGAAAGACAAGGTTTTTCGGACTCCTTCGAAAGACAAGGTTTTATTTGTGTTTAATTTGGTCTCCAGTTGTGTAGGGCTACGATTGATGATGGCTCGAATTCGGGTTACGGAATCAGCACAAGAATTAACTTTCTCACAAAATTGCGAAGCGACGACGGATCCTCTCAAAAAGTTGTATGAGACAACGAATCGAGAATGTGTCGAATTGTTATATTCATGTATTTGGATTCTTAGTCCTTCCCCGATTAATTCTTGTTTGATTTTGTTAAATTCGTTTTCATTATTGTTAATTGTAGATGTCGTATGGTTTTATTTAATGAAATTAAATGTCCTTTAGGACTTCTTTAAAAATAAATAAATAAATAAAAATACTCCCTCAGTCCCATAATTACAGGGTAATATACTATTTTGGGTGTCCCAAAATTTTCCTCTTATTACTAAAAATAACATATAATCATTACTTACTTTTTAGCTTTTCCATACAAATTACACGTCAGCTCGTCTTGTGTGCGGCCGACCACACCGTGTGACCACTTAAAGTAACCCCTATAACATTGATTAAGTAACCCCTGTAATACCAATCAAGTAACCCCTATAACAATGACTGAGTAACTCTATAACAATGATGAAGTAACCCTTTTAACACTGATCAAGTAACCCTCATTACACTAGCAAAGTAACCCCTATAGTGGCTGGCCACATATAAGACTTTGTGATTATCCATATATACCTAAAAAACCATTACTTACTTTTTCTCTTTTTCATACAAAGTACACACATACCCAAACAATCATTACTTACTTTTTAACTTTTCTATACAATATTCTCTATTTTTTATTATTCCCATACAACATTCTTCACTTTTTATTTTTTTCATACAATATTCCTCTACTTTTTCTATTCTCCTTAAAAATCGTACTTTTTAGAGTTATTTACATGCAATTATGGGATGGATGGAATAAAAACAACATTTTAGATCTCCAAAATAGAAAAAGAGAAACTATATTATCATATGTGACGGAGTCCGGAGGGAGTGGTTAAAAAGTTGGAGGCTTGGAGCACAAATGCATGGGCAAAAAAACGTCACTGATTCAAGGGTTAGTCATTTCCTTACCTACTTATTTATAACAGCAAGAGGGCTAATTTTCTTATTTTGTGAATTCAAGACAGCCTGGAAGAGTATCTGATTCTTCATTATTTCCAAGTTCCAAGAGAATTAAACATGTAAACCCCACAAACAATTAAAGAAATGCAATCTATCTTTTGGAATCACACAATTAGCAAACTTCATTAAAGCCAAATTAAACTTTATATTCTTTTTATATCACCAAACCTCTTAAATAAAACCCAAAAAAATCCCAGAAAACAAAACAATGGAAAATGACAAGAACAGATTCCCTGATAATTTTATTGTGAAAAATTTCATCTTTTCACCACCATGCTTGGTTTACAGTAAACTGTACTGTCACTCTCTTTCAAACTGTTGTTTCTATCTACTGCCCTGCCACTTCTTCAACTTGCTCAATCAGAGAGATAAAGAAGAAAATACCCCACTCAATAAATTCTGCTTGACTTTTCAAGTTTGCAGTCTCTTAAACTGGTAAAAGAAACTTCCATGCTCAAGCACTACAATGATTTGAGGTAACCCCATAAATTCCAAGATTTTTATCTCTTTTGCTTTTGTTTTCCCTTTTGCTTGATATTACAAAAATCAGCCGTTAGTTGTTGGCTGTTTCACTTGGCTTGTTTGACGGACTGTTGGAATTGTTTGTTTTGCAATAGGGTGTTTATGGTTGGAATTAAATAAGCATTATCTTGTCAAATTTTTTTATTTGGATATTTTTTTTTTTTTTTTTTGGTTCATGGGCAGGTTTTTTTTTAATGATTGCATCTCAAGTCAACAAGAAATTGGTTAGTTTTTATGGGTTTATTTAATGAAATGAGAATGAGTTATTGGAGCTTGTATTTAATTATCTCAGTCTCATTGAGTTTCTGCATAGTTGGTACTTCTCAATTGCAATCATCACAAATTCAGGTGCTTATGCAATTAAGAAAGCATTTAGAGTACCCTGATGAATTGGCATTGTGGAATGATAATAATGCTAATGTATGTTTCATGTCTCCATCGACAAAAATTAATGTCACTTGTGAAGTAGATGTTGTTACTGAGCTTAGGATTATGGGTAGTAAGCCTTTCAGAGTAGGCAAATTTGTTGGGTATGCAATTCCAAATCTGACCTTATCAGATAGATTTTCAATGGATTCCTTTGTTGCAACTTTGGCAAGGCTCACCAGCTTGAGAGCTCTTAGTTTAGTGTCTTTGGGCATTTGGGGGCCGCTTCCGGATAAAATTAACAGGCTATCTTCATTGGAGTTTCTTGATCTTAGTTCAAATTATTTGTATGGTTCTGTTCCACCAAGGATTGCCACAATGGTGAAGCTTCAAACATTAAGACTTGATGGTAACTTCTTCAATGAGAGTGTTCCGGATTGGTTGCATTCGCTATCCAATCTTTCGATCCTAAGCTTGTCAGATAATCACTTGAAGGGTCCATTTCCTGCTTCAATTGGGAAAATCAGGACTCTCAGTACTCTTGCAATGTCAAATAACAAGATTTCTGGGGGATTGCCTGATTTGAGTAGTTTAAGTGGCTTGAAAATGTTGGATTTGAGTTGGAATGAACTGGATTCGGAACTACCCAAATTGCCTGGAGCTTTATTTATGGCATTGCTGAATAACAACTCCTTTACTGGTGAGATACCGCAGGAATTCAAGAAACTGAACCACTTGCAGCACCTTGATTTGTCACTGAACCATCTTCAAGGAAGACTACCCAACATTCTTTTCTCCTTGCCTAATATTAGTTACCTGAATTTAGCATCAAATGAGTTGAGTGGATCACTCCCCATTCATTTGGCATGTGGCAAGAAACTCGAGTTTGCTGACTTGTCGAACAACAGATTAATGGGCGAGATTCCCAGGTGTTTAAATAAAATTACTGCTCAATTTTATGGAAATTGTTTGACAGCCGGTGGAGTAAACCAGCATCCGGAGTCATATTGTGCCAAGATGCAGCAAAAGAAAAACAATTACTCAGCCAAAAGTGCATTAGCTTTAGTTGGTGTGATTGGAGGAATTGTTGCAGTGGTGGGACTTCTGGCATTTGGAATTCTGGTGATTTATAGAAGATACTGGCCAAGAGGCTGTCAAGAACAGAGTTTGTTGCAGAAGCAAGTTCAGGAAAACAGTGTAACTGGGGTGACCTCTGAGATACTAGCAAATGCAAGTACGTTCGTTTTTTAGTCTTGTGTTCCTTTTGGAATATTCAAATGTTTTTAGTGTTCATTTTTGCCTCCCCATTGTTCAGGATATATATCTGAAGTTTCTAAATCTGGCACACAAGGAATCCCAGCATGTCGAACATTTTCCATGGAAGAGCTGAAAGAAGCTACCATGAACTTTGATAAATCTGCCCTGATGGGGGAAGGTGCTAGAGGCAAGGTATAGTGTACTGTCATAACTTCATGCGTTTTTCATTCACTCAAATTCCAATGTCCCATGCTCACATCAGAACTATATGGAACTAGATTTTTATTGGATATAGCTAAAAGAAAGAAACTCTCTTGTCAATCTGTGTTTTGGGCGGTGTTTGGTTGAAAAGAAAAAAAAGAAAGCAGGTTATTATCATGTAGGTCGAGTTGTGACTCTATTTACTTTTCCTTGCTCTTTTTTTGTTATTTTCTTTGAAATAGATGGAGGTTGGCATTTCCTGAAAGATGTACATGTTCTTCCATTTGGATATAACATCACAATTTTTGAATCTGCCTAACATTTGCACTGCTTTGTTTCTCAGATGTATCAAGGAACATTACAGAATAAAACCTTAGTAGCTGTAAGGTGCCTATCTCTATCAAATAAATACACCACTCGTAATCTCAAGCTTCGGCTGGACCTTTTGGCAAAGCTTCGCCACCCACATTTGGTTTGCCTTCTGGGTCACTGCATTGACACTGGAGCAAAGGCTGATTCTAGTGGCAACAAGGTCTATCTTATATATGAATATGTGCCTAATGGAAATTTACGCTCCCATCTTTCTGGTTAGTCTCAAAGCAAAAGCAACTTCATTGATGTCCTATAGCTTTGATACCCTAGGCTTTTGTTGCAATTAACATATGCAGCAAATGCCATAATTTCAGATCTTGGTCAAGTAAGAGCACTCAAGTGGCCCGAGAGATTGGTAATTCTTATTGATATTGCCAAAGCTGTGCAGTTCCTTCACACAGGAATCATTCCCGGTTTCTTCAACAATCGACTGAGAACCAATAATATCTTGATTGATGAGAATCGAAGGGCAAAGTTAAGTGATTATGGACTGTCAATCATCTATGACGATGATGAATTTGGGGTGAGATTATTTTGACAATTTATGTGAATCTCTCGATAGTTTTTCCGATTTGAGTGATTGATTATAATATACGTTGTCCTTTAATTCACAGGGAAAAGCTGCTGCTAAGTCATGGTAAGAAAGAACTATCCTGCCGTTAGTCCATCTTGATTGCCTACTCAATTTATGTACAAGTCTTTAGTTGCTTCTCCTCTTTGTACTGCAGGCAAATGAAAATTATTGAGGATGACATTTATTGCTTCGGATTTATACTACTAGAATCCCTCATTGGTCCGTCGGTGGCCGCTAAGAAGAAGGCAGTTCTGCTAACTGAAATGGTAAACCCTTAATCCTGTTGCCGATGGTATAAAAACCATAATTTAGACATGACAGCAGATTTCAGAGATTGGACTTGAGTCCATTCTAAGTGACAATTTCAGTTTTAAGTAACTACCAGTAGATTTTGGGTGTTTTGTGTTTCTGAATTATGTAGGGAACATTTTATGGAGGAAAATTATTGTATTCTTATTTGCAGAACTTTTACTAACATGAGTCTTTTTCACAGGCATCGTTTGGTAGTGAGGAAGGTCAGAGAAGAGTCCTAGACCCTATTGTATTGTCAACTTCCTCGAAAGAATCATTGGCAACAGTCATCTCAATAACCAACAAATGTGTTTCTTCCGAAGCATCTACACGTCCTTCTTTTGAGGATGTGCTTTGGAATCTACAGTATGCAGCTCAGGTTCAAGCAACAGCAGACGGTGACCAAAAAATTGGTTCCATGGCACAATCGTGATTTTCGTCCTGTATTGTATACTGGTGTAAACTTCAATATGTCATGTTTAGGCATCAACAAACATAAATCTCTAGAGCAAAACAAAGCACATATTATAATCATCATCTATTCCCTGTAAATGTGTACCATTGTAAGCCTGCAACAGTAGTCCAGACTCTTATTTTACAGTTTTGCTATCCACATGTTATACGATCTTGAGTATGTAATATAAGAGAAACTGGAACTGCTTTAAAGCATGTACATTTAGCCATTTACGCTCATAATTTTTTCCCTTAGGAATTTTTTTTAACAATGCCTATCCACTATCAAAATTAATCACTGTTCGAGTATTTGCAACCAGTATCTAGTCAAAATGAGAAACATAGTTAGAATCTATACTGCTTTTTACTTTCTTAGCTTCGAAATAGAGGCTCCAGAAAGTCTATAATCATCATATTTACAAAAGTTGCAGCAGAGCTTAAAGTCTCAAATATTCAAGGTACTCTGAAACGCATAGTCAGTGTTCTTGAAGAATGAACAGCATTGGTATGTGGCAGATGCAGTGCAGCTAGGAGTCCTTTCCAAGTTTCTCCTGGTGCCTTTCCCACTTGAAAGTCAATAAGCTTCTTCTGGCTCTGGTAGTAGTCCTCCAGATACTGCCTCTGGCATAAGGAAACATTTATGAGTACATATCTCCAGAAACCGTGAGCTTCTCACTGCTCCAGACAAATAAAAAAATGATAGTCTGGATTTTGTAGGTAAAACCAAGCAAATCATCCTAAAACATGCACAAAGCACTCTCCAGCAGTCTATTCAAAACTACAAAAAATAATTTAAGGCTAATTTTCAGACATGTAAAACCAATCAAACTTAATCACCTGCTCTCTGTAGAATGCAGAGACCTTTGGGTGAGAATCTTCAGTGTCCTTGTTAATATTTGAGAAACTGGATTTGGTTCTGTCACGAGGCGCGGTAGAATCAACAGGACAACCAGCTGCATGAGTATGGTCTTCAGAGCATTTAAAATTCACAACTAGGTCAATATCAACTAGTTGGTCGAGGATCTCCTACAATACAAGGACCACACACTATTAAAATCAATTGGTAATAATTACTCCTCCAACCTTTGAAATTTGTACCAATATGGCACTCCACATCAAACTAGAGCCTTTACAAAAAATTACATCATCATATCCTTGAAGAAGAAGAGGGGATGGATTTAGGGAGCGCTCCTCCCAAAACTACTATATTATTCTACCCTCAAAACAAGAATAAAACCTCACATTATGCTAAGTACATACTTCCAAAAGGATTTAACTAGTTTATGCATGTGATCATATGATATCGGTCCAATATTAGGCAAATTTAAATTGAAGTTTGCAGATGGTAAGCAATCTTACAGCTTGAAGGCGTGTTCGAGGAATGCCATCCAAAATAAACCCATTTTCACCTCTGTAATGTCCATCTTCGAGTCTTTTTAACAGCAAGCCAAAAATTATGCTCTCAGGAACAAGCTTCCCACAGTTAATTGCCTCAGCAATCTATTGTAACAGACAACAAATAAAAATCTGAGAAACCCCTGCAATAAATCACATAAAATAGGCCCTCCAGCTAGAGGAAATCTACAGTACCATTTTCATCATAATCATGCAAGTGCTTCATCAGGCTGCGAAGCCAGCATTGAAAGATTCAGAACAATCTTGATTCTTGATTAGAGAAAGTAAATTATTAACAGGTCTATAGAACAAGTGGCTCCCTATAGCTTAGTTATGGCACTTACGAGTGCAACAGCTTATAATTGTAAGAACATCAGAATATTCTGGTCATAATAAATTAACAATAGTTCTGATTTGATTATAATACTATTTGAGTTGGATTTACTTTAAAATATCAAAGAAGTGAAGCTCTGTTTAAAGAACTATCAGGTAAGAATGAATTTTCTCCATGATCCCATTACCTGGAAAGATATTGTATCACTTTAAAAGGCCATGGTGGACTATTGGTAAGGTATAAGGAGATTTCTTTTCTGGTTATATTGTTATTTGAGTCCTCAAGATACAGAAATACTCCCTCAGTCCCTAAACTAAAGCCCTAGAATTCTTGTCCATAAATAAAGCCCCACTTCTCATTTGGGTGGGTTTCATCATCCACTAATTTCTTCTTCTGACTCAATTTCATTCAACAAAACCTCTCAAAACTCAATATATATTCTCTTATTGTCATTACTGGCCTGAAAACAATAAACTATTTCCATTACATTTTATATTCAGCTTTTATCAACAATATTCCACTATAATTTATCTCTTAAAACTGTGTGCTCAGATCAATGGGGCTTTTAGAAGGAGCTAAGAGACAATTTTATTTCTAAGGTTGGGAAATAATCTCCTTAAGGCACACTTTGATTGGGAGCAGTGAAGACATAACAAAGGTAGATGATTAGTTTAGGTGGTAATCTAAGGGATTGTGTAAAATTGAATGAGAAAGGGAGGGAAAGAGGGCTATTCATTTTCTATGTATGTCCACTCTCGCCCTCTTTTCAAGTGAAATTTCATTATGTAAAATAAAAAAAGAGAAATAAGTCAGTTGTCCACCAATCTATCAACATAATATGAAAACCATCTATCAGAATTTTTTATCATTTAGGGTAACCATCTTCATCCAATCAAAGATGAATCCCATAAGCACACTTTCATATAGAAGGGCAGAAGGCACATTTGGTTGGCAATAATTTTTATTTTATAAATACCCCGTCTAGGGATGGCAGTCTAGTCCGGATCCGACCCTACTCCGCCCCGATCCGAGGTAAAATATCCGCTTTGAGTCCGAGAAAAAAGTAATTCGAGTTCGACTCCGTTAAAATAATCCGACTCCGAGTCAGAGGAGGGCCGGAGTCGGATCCTACAAAAAATCCGAGAAAAAAATCCGACTCCGACAAATGTCCGACTTTAACGAATTATCCGACTCCGACTCCAATAGATAGTGGATTTTTGTGTGGGTCATGGTGGCATTGGGTGTGGGTTGTAAAGGCCCAAATAGCCCAACATCTCAAAGTATATTGAATAATGAAAAAAAAACTCGGAGTCGGGTCGGATCGGAGTCGGATTCGGCGGTCGGACATTGAAGTCGGAGTCGGATGTCGGATTTAACCTCCGACTTCCTGTCGGGTCGGAGTCGGATTTAGCATAATCCGCTCCGAGTCCGACCCGTTGCCATCCCTAACCCCATCCGTTTTGAAATATTAGGCCACATTTGATTGAAGCTCAATTAAAAGGAAATTGAGTTGAAATTCCATGTTTTTCAAGATTTGTAGCTTTGACATGCCACAAGGTAGTCTTAGTTTAAGGTTATCATTTTGGAGCAATCCAAAATAGAAATGTCTATTTTGAATAAAAGGTGAAGGGAGAATCTATGTATGAATGTTCATTGTATTAAAACAAGTAGTCAAGTAGAAGTGTTTCCAATATCCTTAGTTTTTAGGCATAAAGCTTTTCACGTCATTTTCCCTTCCTTTTAATCATAGTAATAATACTGAAATGTATCATTCTCCTTGCAAGTAATATATTTTAATTTATGGGTGTGTTTGGTAAAAAACTTTTGAAAGAGCTTTTAGCTTATTTTGTCCAATTAAATGTTTGACCGATTAAAAAAGCTAATTTGGGTGTTTGGTATATAGCTTATTAAAATAGCTTTTTGGGCTCAAAAAGCTCTTTTAGAAAAGCTCATTATAAGAGCTTTTTAAAATTAGCTTATTGTACAATTAGCTTTTTGTTTCTTAAATACACTAAAAGTCTAAAACAGCTAACAATTAACAACTATTTACCAAACATTTTTATACAATTAGCTAATCATAATCAGCTAGTCAAACCAACTACTATAACCAGCTAGTTAAACCAGCTAATACAATCAGCACCTAATTACCAAACAGGGCCTATAACTTTGTACAATAACAAGTATTATAACCAAACTAATTAATCTTTAAGTTTACTTCTAAACTTTTTCCCTATACTAGCTCATAGATCTTTGGGTTTCGTTTACAACGAAATAGAGACTTTAGAAAATAAGCTCAAATATTGGCATTCAATGGTTGCTTAGACTCAAGTAAACATCATCTATATAGTAAAAAAAAACCTCATTTAAGGAATCCAATCTAGAGTAAAATTGATTAGCTTGAACTTTTGTTATAATTAAACCAATTAACATGTCAACAACCAACTTCTCTAATACAAAGTATACATTGTACAGTATTACTATATTATTATCCCAATATCATCCAAATTCTAAGCCAGGAAAAGTTATCATATGACACACTACACCTAAAATTTCTAAGCTAGTGTATTGTGCATAACAATTACATCATGCCATAAAACAAAATTTTGGCCTCATCAATTTAAAATATGAAAATGATTGCATAAAAGGATTCTAATACAAATATCAACTACAACAATTGACACATAATTTTGTCACGCATTTACTAATTTAGTAAAAGTATAACGTTTATATGCCTCCCTAAATTCTGTATATATCACCCTCAAATATAGAGTTCATTATTCAAACCAATCTAACATCATTTCACATTCCGCGACAAAAATTCAAGAATGTTTCGATATACTGATATAGTTATATACTGTATAATCTAGGAAATTAGGTCATTCAGCCAGATTTTTAATCATTGATTATTCCAAATAAAATGATTAGCATGTAAAATTAACAATAACACCAGCATTCAGTCAGACAATCAAAAAGAAAAACATAAATCAATTCCAAAAAAAAAAATGAGAGAAGAGTGAACCTGTTTATAGAGGGGAGAATGAGGGTTAAGATCTTGACGAAGAAGAGTAGAAATGGAAATACGAGGAACATGAAGAAGCTTCGAGATCATGTCGGCATAGATATGCTTCTTAGCGGAGGGATTACCAATGAAGACCCAATGTACGCCTCTGAAAGGTCTAGAAGCATCGGAATCGAGAGCAGTAGCAGGTGTAGGAGACGAAGGAGTTGGGCTGAAGTCGTCGTCGTAGTCGAATTGTAGCTGAGCTGCGGCGGAGGCGGCGGCGGAGATGTGGTAGGAGTGAGTGTGGAGGAGAGGTTGAGAGAGGTGGTGGAGGGAAGGGGAGATGCGGCTGAGGACAGCCATTGTTGAAGGTTGATCAGTGAAAGATGAGAGTGGAGGGTGTGTTTTTGTGGCTGGCAATTTGGCAACCGGAGGGTGAAGGAGTTGAACTGATATTTAGGGTGCCACGTCATTTTTTAATCAATACTTATATTTTATTTTATTTATATATTAAAAGACACACCAGCAATGACACGTGTCATTTCCTGGTGTGTCCCTTATCTTTTTATTTTATTTTTATTTTATTTATTTATTTATAAGGAAAAAATCTTTCTACATATAAGTAATAATTACATATGAAATATACTACAGTAGAATATTTGATTTAGCTTTCCAAAAAAAAAATATTGACAACTAATAAGTTAAGCAAAAAAAATTAAAAATAATATTCTTAACATACAAGTAATTTGTGACATGTGGAGGTGGACAGTTTTTTTAAGGAATGAAAGACATATTATAAATTATATACGTTTATTACAAAAAAAATTATATATTAATTTCTTAATTTTTTAACCATGTAATAGAAGCTACGGGCTTAAATAATAAAATGTGAATATTAAATCAACAAATAATATTTTTGTCATGTTTTTAAAATCAATTATTGAAAAGTTCCGTGCATGACACGGGAACTAAACTAGTTTTAATAATTCTACTCCACTTTCTTTCATACTAGATGAATCATTTTATTTGGAATAATCAAGTATCGCACGGTTTGTTAGTATTTTTTTAAAAAATATTTTTCATATTTATGTGATTTTTGTTACTACGTATTATATTAGCTTTAAAATATTAGATAAAATTTCTAATCTCAAAAGATAATATTTTGTATTTAATTAATTTAAATTTTAAAATTTTATTCGTCAATTTTGCTAACGTGGCATTTGAATTATTTAATTGTAAAATAAATTAATAATCTCTTATTTAATTGGCTACAACTTAAATTCAAAATCCTACGTGGCGCGCTAAGAAAAATGTGGCTCTCTAAAAACTCGGGGAAAAACTCCCCTTTATATGTATACTAGTTTTGTGCCCCGTGCGATGCCCGGGTTGTTTATTGAATTATAAAATAAATTTTTAATCTTTATACGATTTGCTAGATTGTGAAGTATATTATTTTAACCGATTAGTATATATTATAAATGCATGTTTTACGCTTTGAACTGTTTCCTTTACCCAAAAAAATATTATGATACAAAAAATAATTTATTAATTTTTAAGAATTATAATCTAATAATTTATTTAATAAAATTATAATTGAATTTGTACATTTGAAATATTGGTAATTTATCGAAAATAAAACTAATTTTATCCTAAAATTTTATCCAAATAGAATTCTAAATTAACTTTTTTTATTTATCTTATGAGGTCTATTTAAATCTATCCAACGTGGCGCGACACTTGGCAAAAAGTTAGAATGCCAAGTGTCGCAGCCTCGTGACCTGACTAAAAGTTTAGCTTCATATATTAAACTAATTTTATCTTAAAATTCTATCTAAATAAAATTCTAAATTAACTTTTTTTATTTATCTTATGAGGTCTATTTAAATCTATCCAACGTGCCGCGACACTTGGCAAAAAGTTAGAACGCCAAGTGTCGCAGCCTCGTGACCTGACTAAAAGTTCAGCTTCATATATTAAACTAATTTTATCTTAAAATTCTATCCAAATAAAATTATAAATTAACTTTTTTATTTATCTTATGAGATCTATTTAAATCTATCCAACGTAGCGCGACACTTGGGGAAAAGTTAGAACGCCAAGTGTCGCAGCCTCGTGACCTGGCTAAAAGTTTAGCTTTATATATTAGTTATATGATATTAGATTTTTTACAACTTTTAAGGATGCACCGATTTCTAAAAAAAATTGTTTTGTACTTTTGTTGCAAATGACAAAAGTTGTAAAAAATATGAAATAGAAGTAATATTATTATTGAGCGATGTGAGAAAAAGTTATTAAACCGACTTTGTTAGTTGAGATGAACTCTACAAGAGGGGGGGTGAATTGTAGGTGAGTTCCTAATGACTACTTTTGCAAATATAAAACAGAATAAAATGGGAACTTGCAAAGCACACAGTATTTTACGAGGAAACCTTCTAGTGCCCAACTAGAAGTAAAACCTCGACCCTACCTTAGGGATTTCAAACACAAACACTTCCACTATAATAGGGCAAATACCAAGTTACAACCTATTATAATTAAGCCTCTACTCACAAGTTCCTAAATGAACTTGCTACAGAACAGAACACTACTCTACCCAGTCTAAGTCCCACACTCAGACTCTCTCGTACTCCTTAAGTACAGATCTTTCCTCTTCTCACCAGAAGCTCTCTCTGTATGTAATGATAATAACTATACTCTCACCCAAATAATCCCAAACCAAATACAAGTATTAACACCTAGTATATGATAGGCAAGCTATGCATGAAACCCGAAACTAATATGACAAGATTATAAGCTTGGCAAACTTACACAATTAAAGCTCTGTAATTCTTCACGCATAAACTCACAAAAACCTAAACTCCTATTATTCTCTACTATTTATACAAGTATTACTCGTATAGAAAGTAGGTTTTCATAAAGATAAATAAGTAAAAACTTAACTTATCTTAAAACACGGTTTTTAAGTAAATCCTTTGAAGAAAATCTTTTCAGAAAAATAAGATAGAAATATTAAGTTAAAAAACATAATATCTTTTTAACAAACTGATTTTAAGAAATAAACATTTAAAGAAAATCTTTTTCAATTTCTATCTTTTATCTTTTCCGATTTTAATTTATTTGCCAAGCTAACTTGTCACGCTTCTAATAAATTTCATGCATATCCTACTTAACATATTTAACAATGAATCTAGAAGATAAAATCTTAACTAAAACATTGCTGTGCTGCGCTCTTGTTCTGGTAGGTTTACTTGGGCTCCATGCTTACTAAGTTCCTCCAAAGATCTTAGTCAGCCATCTTCAAGTTCCTGTGAAGGAACGTTCCTGTTAGGGAACTCAGTTCTTGTGAGGGAACTCTTCTTCTATTTTGAATAACTTTCTTGATAAAGAACTCCTTCAAGTCTTCTTAGCTTCAGTTACTTCTTCCATCTCCAAGATCAATTTCACCTAAACTAAACAAACACTTGAAAAGCCTTAATGAGATGAGTTTGCTGTAACTTAAGTTCCTCATCATCAAAACCTTTAAACATCAACAATTTCCCCCTTTTTGATGATGACAAACTTAAGCAAACTCTTGAGAAAGTTAAAACAAAATAAAAGGTCGTATTTTTGTATTTTTAAATTATTAACAGAAAATAAACACACAACTGAATAAAACAAAAACCAAAAGCTAAAAAAACAAAAATAACTAAGACAGAAAGTAAACTAAACTATTAGAATCATATCAGAAGAAAGTTATGATACTTTCTCAACTGGAACCCAGAACCATGTTTGCTTCTTCTTTTCCCCCTTTTGGCATTATCAAAAAGTCTTGCTTTTTCAAGTTTATTAAGCATCTACTCACAGCCCCACAAGCAATTCATCGAGTGTGGGAAACTGAAGGCAGCGCTGCTAACTTCCCTTAGAAAGTTCCACTCTCCTGTTTATGCATTCATAATAGACAATAGTATATATATATAGACAGTTCCAAAAGCATTCATTAAAAACAAAAGAGATTGATCATCCTGCTTAAGTTTTTACAAACCAAAATATTTAAACATGAAAAGCAAACTAAAAATGTTCACGACTGTTAAGGAAGTTAGGATAGGCTATTTTAGGAAAGCAAAAAAAAAAATGGCTAGGTCTGCAAGAGGTCCAGAATCTGCTTGCTGTCTTCCTTCTGTTGTGCAATAAGAGCTTCCAACCTTTGCTCAAGACTCTCCAGTTTCTGTTGGAACTTCTCTTCCTGTTCCTTCAGAACCTTGTCCTGTGCCTGCACTGATTTCTTCAGTTCTTTTAGTGCCTTCCCCTGCTCCTGCACCTGTTTTTCCAATTTCTGAAACTAAACCTTCCCAGCAAATTCCTTGGCTTGAATTTCAACCCTCTCCATTCTATCAACCAATTCAGTCACTTGCCCTTCAAGTACTTTGTCATCAGTATCCAGCTCCAATGGTTTCTCCATGCTGGTCTGAGGCAGAGCACTTGCAGATAATCTCCTGCTCTTCCTAACAGGTTTATCACTCACTTCCTTTTGTTTTCTCTTTCTTGTTGACTTCCCAGCCTTCTCTTCTTCCTTCTCTAACTTCTGAATCTTACCCTGAACTACCTCCAAGCTAAGACCTGCCAGAGTATCAGCATCAATCACATTCTCTGGCTTCTCATCCAAGCCCACATACTTCCCTTTAAGCTTAACACCAAGACTCTCAAAAACTGTAGACAGAATAGCACCATATCCAACTTTTGTTCCACTTGGAACACAATGTGCCAAGTGTTGATACATAAGTGAGGGAAAATTAATTTTAATCCTCCTTGATAGACAGAAAATTACAGCCATGTCCATCAAACAAGCTTCACCCTTCTTTGCAGTTCTTGGTAAGATGGTCTTCTTAACAAGATTGAACAACAATTTATTTAAAGGACTCAGATCATTATGACTCATAATGTTCTTCCCCCTTTCTCCTCCTAGGGCTTCAACTATGTCACCACTCAAGTATCTTCCAACCTTGACACTTGACTTACCCTTAATGTAAGTCTCATACCCTTCCATAGGGGTTCTCAGAATTTTGCTTAGAGTTTCCACATCTAATTCAATATTCACTTTACTAACCTTACTAGTTATTATTCCCAATTTCGCTTCAAAATTTTGACAAAATTCAGTCATAGCACTCGGATACATCAAATTATTAGAAACTTTAACCAACAAATACTCTCAGCCTTGGAACTTAATTAAATCAATAAATTCTAGAAATCTAGCACTCCTACACCAATCTAAATCAATCCGATGACCAACAACATACCTATCAGCTTGGACTTCAAGCTCAGCTTGATCAATTTCTTCCTCGTCCTCCGATTTCTCCTTTTCAGAACCCTCCTCTTCCAAATTGCGAGCAAACTCCTCAACTTCCTCAATGTGATCCTCCAGTGACTTTTCTTGACCTTTCTTAGCTTTCCACTCTCTTAATTTGTCAAGCATTGTCTTGGTGATGTTTTCTAATTGTTCGGGGTTAGGGTTTTGCATGGTGGATGATGGTGGGTTTATGATTTGAGTTTCAGTGTGAGAGACAATCGGAAGTGATGAAACTTCTTCTTGTTCAGAGGAATGGTTGTGATGTGAGTTTTCGGACAAGCTTAGTGAGGTGATTATGGCCATGGTTTCTTCTTCAAGAGGGTTTTAGAATATTATAGAAGTTTTTCACAGTGGAGTAAATGATTTTGACAGCGTGATGATGTAAGGTGGTTGAGGGTGCCTTTTATAATTAATGAAGCGGTGTAAGGAATTTTAAGGGGTTTACAGAGCAGTCATTATTTGAACAAGTTCAACGAATTTTCTAAAAATAAAACACGCAGGAAGAATTTACCAAAATTCATTTTCTTTCCAAATTCATTTAACTTTCAAAACAAGATCACTGTTCACAAATACGCAATTGGAACACGCTTTCTACACATATATGTAGACACCCATTTGTGTCTCCCCAAAACCAAACCCAGTGATGAGTACCTTTCACGTCGAATCATAATCGAATGAAACGAAAGTGTGGAAAGGTCTAGTGTTGCGGAAAGTTTTATTTCTTTTCTCTTCTCCCTGTTTTGGAAAACTTTATTTTAAGAAAATAGCCAATCCAGTTTGGTTGGTCCATGATATGGGTCCAATAGTGGTGTAGTTGGATGGGGCTTGCAAAGACCTTTCCAACGATATATTATAAGCCCAATTTCGATGAATATTGAGGAAGTTATGGCCAATTTACTAAACTGGGCCCGGTTTGAGCTTTATGTACGGCCCAATGATCTAGGGGAGGGCCTAATGTGATTTATCATTCCTAATGCAATTAGGAATGGTTTTAGTCTTCTAGAATCTTCTAGAAGGTTCTTTTCATTCCTAATTCAATTAGCATTGATAAGTTGACTTTGTTGACTTTTCAGAGTTTTAATTAAGATCAAATAGCATTTTCGAAGGAATTATATTATTTTATCTTCCAGTACGGGAAATTTATCAGATTTTCGAAAACGCATTAGAATCAAGACTGGCGTCCAACCCCAGGCCTTGGCACCTGGAACCAGGCTTGGCGCCAGGCGCTAGCCACTGGTGCCTGGCGCCAGCTAGCCAGGGTTGGCGCCAATCCTGTTTTGCGATCTTCAGACTCTGTTTTGTTAAATTATCTTTTTTGGCTGGTTTTCTCTATAAATATCGTATTCAAAACTCCGTTTTCATGCACCAATTCTCCTCATTCGCAAGTTATTCATCAACAATCATTAATTCTTTAGCATTCTTTCTTTCTTACTTTTTCATACAAAATTCCGCATTCATTAGATCTAGAAACACCTAGCCATATTCGATGTTGCCTTCGCCCTAGACGTGAAAGGTTTAATTTCTGAGGGTTTGGTCCCAAATCTCTCTTTCAATTATTTAATTTAATTGTTTTGATTATTATTTTCCTTGAAGTTACTAACGTGTGTGTTTTGTTATTAGAAAGAGGTACGAGGCATCAAAGTAAGTACTTTATTGATTTATTGATATTATGATGTAGAAATCATGTTTAAATTGTTATCATGATTCCTAGTATCATGTCTAGGGTAACAAATATATTAAATATGATTGTTACGATGCTTCCTATGTTCTTCCTAATATTTATGATTGTTAGTATCATGTTAGGGTTAAAGATTTGATTTTTAATGCTTAGTGACATGCTAGGGTTTGTTATTAATCTTGTTAGTATCATGCCTAGGATCTTGCTATTTTTATTATGCTTTAATATTAACATGAACATGATTATGATTATAATTATAATTTATGATGATTGTGAATATTATTGTTATTATTACTTTGATGATGATTATTTTATTTATAATTATTATTCATGATGTTGATTATTTATTATGTTGCTTGATTATATTTATTGTTATTGCTTGATCACACCTTTTATGCATGTTAAAGGGAATTGGTACTTGTAATCACGCTTAATAAGATAATTAATAATCTTGTTAGGGTTAATTTGATTATAATTCAAGTGATCGCCAATAATAGATTTATTTGTGCATTAAATTCAACCAACATAGATTAAACAGGTTTAGGGTTAATCCTATTGATTGTATGTTAGTCAGAAAGCGCACATGAATACGATCAGAATAAAGTAGAGGCCTATTATTAGGGCAGGTTCAATCTCTTTTAGGTTGGATTTGTACCTTCATCCCCGGACCCTTATTTGGTTCATGACCTTATGGAGTTGACGATCTCTTGAATCGTTAAGGGGTGTAACCTTCACCTCGTGAACGGTTTACAAGTTCCTAAAACTTGTTGGCGACTCTTTTGCTCTATCTTCTTCCCTTTTGGACGCCACCGTACTTTAGTGTATGATCACAGTGGGGTTCAAGCTAGTGGGATTTTAAGGCTTGAAATTATTCCCTACAATATACAATGTACATTACTACTAGAAAAATTAATTGAGCATTTAATGAACTTACCTTTAGTGATTAACAGCGGTGACACTTCAGCTATGTTTAGCACACCAAAATTGTGTCAAATGCTCTTTTTGCTTTATTTACATTATTTTTGACTTTGCCATATCTTGGAACTTCAGAGGCTAGTACTTCAGCTTGATTATCCCAAGTTCCAATCTCAATTTCTCAAACCTTTCTCTGTTCAAGGGCTTGGTTAGAATATCTGCAATTTGATTTTCAGTTTGACAAAATTCTAACTTAATATTCCCTTGCTCCACATTATCTTTTAGAAAGTGATGCCTAATGTGGATATGTTTTACCTTTGAGTGTTGAACTGGATCTTTAGAAATACATATAGCACTTGTATTATCACAGTAAATAGGTACACATTTAAAAATAATACCAAAATCTCTGACCTGTTGTTTTTTCCATAGAACTTGTGAGCAACATGTTGCTGCAACCACATATTCAGCTTCTACTGTAGATAAAGCAACTGTGTTTTGCTTCTTGGAACCCCAAGAAACTAAACAAGGTCCTAAAAATTGTACCATACCTGAAGTGCTTTTCCTATTTACCAAATCACCTGCATAGTCAGCATCAGTGAAGCTATTTAAATCAAAGGAATCACTTCTAGGATAGAAGAGACTCAAATCATCAGTTCCTTTCAAGTATCTAAGGATTCTTTTTACTGCTGTCAGGTGAGACTCCTTTGGATTTGCTTGGAACCTGGCACACAGACCTACACTAAAAGATATGGCAGGTCTACTAGCTGTTAAGTAAAGTAGTGAGCCTATCATACCTCGATACATAGATTGATCAATACAAGTTCCAGATGGATCTTCATCCAATCTAGTAGCAATTCCCATAGGAGTATTGTTGGTTTTGGCATTTTCCAACTTGTATTTCTTGATCAGTTCCTTAATATATTTTTGCTGATGAATCATAATTCCCTCTTCAGTTTGCTTAATTTGCAAACCAAGAAAGAAATTTAATTCTCCAGTCATGCTCATTTCAAATTCTCTACTCATAAGGTCAACAAAATACTTGCATAAAGGTTCGTTAGTTGCACCAAATAAAATATCATCAACATAGATTTGTACAACTAAGATATCAGTTCCATTTGACTTTAAAAACAATGTTTTATCAATTTTACCACGTTTAAAACCATTAGCCAAAAGGAACTTAGATAATCTTTCATACCATGCTCTAGGAGCTTGCTTTAACCCATAAAGAGCCTTGTCAAGCTTATATACATGGTTTGGGAACTATGGATTTTCAAATCCAGGAGGCTGTTCCACGTAGACTTCCTCATTTAAGTATCCATTTAAGAATGCACATTTGACATCCATCTGGTACAGCCTGAATCCCATATAAGCAGCAAAAGCAATAAGTAAACGAATAGCCTCTAACCTGGCTACAGGAGCAAATGTTTCTTCATAGTCTATTCCTTCTTGCTGGTTGAAACCTTGTACAACTAATCTTGCTTTGTTCCTGACAATAATACCATGTTCATCTAGTTTGTTTCTGAATACCCATTTTAGTCCAATGGACTTCTTGTCTTTTGGTCTAGGTTCCAGATGCCAAACTTTATTTCTTTCAAATTCATTTAGTTCAGCTTGCATAGCATTAATCCAGTCAGCGTCAGTCAAAGCCTCAACATAATTTTTAGGTTCCATGGAAGAAAGGAAAACATTGAATGCACAGAAGTTCCTAAGGTGAGATTTGGTTTGAGTTCCTTTTGTGATATCACTCATGATTGCATCAACTGGATGAGATTTCTGATGTTTCCAGGGCCTTGGAGTGAAATCTTTGATTGGATACAACCTCTCTTCATTATTGTTGACTGGTTCTTCTGTAGGAACTTGATTCTGGATCTCAGGTTGAACTTCTTCAGGAGTTTCCACATTTTGGCCTTCATTATGATTTCCAATCTGTTCTTGAAGTGGAGTTCCTGGTGCATTCTCCAACTCTGGTTCAGCATTTGCTTCAGGATTTGTTACTTCTGCAATTTCAACTTGCTGCTTCTGCAGTGATGCTGGTTCCTCATCTGGTTCTGCTTACGCACAAGTCAATCTCGAAATCATCATCACAATCCTGTACATCAACCAAATTTTCAGTCTCATCAAATATAATATGTACAGACTCCTCAACACACATTGTTCTTTTATTTTTCACTCTGTAAGCTTTGCTATTTGAGGCATATCCTAGGAATACTGCCTCATCACTACGTTCATCAAACTTTCCCAAGTTTCTTTTACCATTGTTGTGAACAAAACATTTGCAACCAAAAGATCTAAAGTAAGAAATATTAGGTTTTCTCCCTTTCATAAGTTCATATGGAGTTTTGTTAGTGATGGCCCTAACAGATACTCTGTTGAGTATATAACATGCTGTGTTCACTGCCTCAGCCCAGAAGTTCCTAGGCAGCCTGCTTGATATCAGCATTGTCCTTGCCATGTCTTCAAGACTCCTATTCTTGCGTTCCACCACTCCATTTTGTTGTGGAGTTCTTGGGGCAGAGAAATTGTGATCCATACCATACTCAGTACATAATTCATCAAATTTAGAATTCTCAAATTCTGTTCCATGGTCTGATCTAAGATGTATCAAATGATTCCCTGTTCTTCTTTGTTCTTTCTTTACAAAAGCAACAAACTCATCAAACGCTTCATCCTTGCTTACAAGAAAGAAAACCCAAGTGAACCTTGAAAAATCATCAACAATAACCATTACATATTTCTTACCACTTCTACTTTGGATTCTCATTGGACCACAGAGATCCATATGAATGAGTTCCAAAGGCCTTTTGGTACTTACCATCTTTTTGGACTTGAAAGAAATTCGGGTCTGTTTACCTTTAACACAAGCTTCACACACTTTGTCATACAAGAACTTAATGCAAGGAAGTCCTTCCACTAAGTTCTTAGATCTTAGTTTATCAAGTAAAGAAAAGCTTGCATGGCCAAATCTTTTGTGCCATAAAAGAGGATCATCCTCAATAACACTAAGACATGTTAAACTGCTGTTAGGAACCTCGTTAAGATCCACAACATATGTGTTCCCTTTTCGAGTTCCTTCTAAAATAATGTTCCTAGTGTCATTGTGGATGATTCTACACTTATTTGAAGTAAAGCTGACAGAATTACCTTTGTCACAAAACCGTGAAATACTCAACAAATTGTGTTTGAGGCCCTCGACTAAAAATACATTATCAATGGCATGGGAACGTGACCTTCCTATCTTTCCAATAGCAATTATATCACCTTTCATATTGTCACCAAAGGTCACAGTTCCACCATAGTAGGCATCCAGTGAGAGAAATCTAGTTTTATCTCCAGTCATGTGCTTAGAACAACCACTATCGAGGTACCAAGTGTTGTTCCCCCTCACTGGAACCTGCAAGAAGAATTAAACGTTAGAGTCAGGAACCCAGGTTTCCTTGGGTTCCTGTGTAACAAGAGTTGATTCATTTTTCTTAACCCAGATTTGTTCTACATGTTTGACATTCTTCTGAGTTCTTTGTTCTTTCTTAGGACACTTAACCTGCTTATGTCCTGTATTGCCACAGAAATAACAAACAATGCTACTAGGCAAGTTGACATACTTCTTTTCTTTCTGGAACTTCTTTTTAAAACCTAAACCTTCAGTTTTCTTGGTTTGAGCCTTAGTGATCCAGTCAGGAACTCTATACTCTATTGGTTGCTTACCTTTCCTAGCTCTCTCAAGTTACCCCTCAAGACGTGCCTTATCCGTTTTTAACTCTTCCAAATCATGTTTTAATTTTTCAAAATTCGGATAATCAGTAGGTGGAGGAACTTCAGAGTTAGGAGTATCAACACTCAGTTTTAACAAAGACAATTCCACATTCAAGAGTATGTTATCTTGTTTTAAGTTCTCTAGAGTCTCTTTTAAAATTTTATTGTCATCAAACAGACTGAAGAACCTGTATTGAATGTCAAACTTCATGTTATCAACCCATTCATTGTTCTCTTTGTAAGTTACTAAAGCTTTATCACTTAGCTGTTTGGATCTATGTAATTCCTTTAAATCTTCTTGAATTTCCAAAACAGTATTTATTAGATTCTCTTTAGACAGATGTTTTAATTGATTATAAGAGAACCATACCTCAGACTCAAGCTCCTTTAGTTTGGAAGCTTCATCAGTTTTTGCCATTAGACATAAATGAGCGGTTTCTTCTGATGGTTGGTCCTCCTCTTCTTCTTCTGAATCTGTATCTCCCCAAGCAGCCAGCATGGCTTTCTTAACGTTGTCCTTGGTGAAGTAAGGCTTATAGACTCTTGACTCTTTGGATTGCTCCTTGCCTTTAGTCTTTCCTTTCTCTCCATCCTGAACAGGACAATCTTTGATAAAATGATCCTTTGATCCACACTTGAAACACGTTGTGTTTCTGGAACTTGTGTACTTCTTGTTCCTGTCAAACTTCCTATTGTTCATCATCTTCTTAAACCTCCTAACTAGCATAGCCATCTCTTCCTCATCAACTTCTGATTCTTCTGAGTTTTGAGCCTTGAGTGCAAGACTTTTACTTCTGGAACTTTCAGTATTGGAACTCAGATGAAGTTCATGAGTCATCAATGATCCAGCTAGTTGTTCCATATTAAACTTGGTGAAGTCCTTAGCTTCCTGCATAGCAGTAACCTTGGATCTCCAGCGTTCATCCTGTGGTAGGCTTCTTAAGATCTTCCTTGCCTGTTCATCAATAGGAATATGCCTGCCAAGGGAGTTCAGTTCATTAATAATATCATTGAATCTAGTAAACATCTCTTCTATGGTTTCTTTAAATTGCATTTCAAACCTTTCATACCTAGACATCAATAAATCTATTTTAGAACGTTTTACCTCGTTAGTACCTTCATGAGTTACATGTAGCAAATCCCAAATCTGTTTGGCAGACTTGCATCCCATGATACGATTATGTTCATGGGGTCCAAGTCCACAGTGCAGATACTTTATAGCTAAATCATTCATTTCAAGTTTCTGATAATCTTCTTTATCATAATCAGAAATGGATTTAGAAACTACCTCATGTTTGTCATTCGTTTGAGTTATTTCAAAATCACCAGTTTCAATTACACGCCAAACCTGGTAATTTTCAGCCTTGATGAATATCTCCATCCTGTTCTTCCAGTAGGCATAAAACTTACCATTGAACATAGGTGGATGTTGGGTAGAGTACCCTTCTTCAAGTTTCTCCTTGTAATTCATCTCTCCAGGAACTTACTCAGCAAAGTTATCTGCTTGCACGTGAGAACCGTGCTCTGATACCAATTGTTAGTTGAGATGAACTCTACAAGAGGGGGGGTGAATTGTAGGTGAGTTCCTAATGACTACTTTTGCAAATATAAAACAGAATAAAATGGGAACTTGCAAAGCACACAGTATTTTACGAGGAAACCTTCTAGTGCCCAACTAGAAGTAAAACCTCGACCCTACCTCAGGGATTTCAAACACAAACACTTCCACTATAATAGGGCAAACACCAAGTTACAACCTATTATATAATTAAGCCTCTACTCACAAGTTCCTAAATGAACTTGCTACAGAACAGAACACTGCTCTACCCAGTCTAAGTCCCACACTCAGACTCTCTCGTACTCCTTAAGTACAGATCTTTCCTCTTCTCACCAGAAGCTCTCTCTGTATGCAATGATAATAACTATACTCTCACCCAAATAATCCCAAACCAAATACAAGTATTAACACCTAGTATATGATAGGCAAGCTATGCATGAAACCCGAAACTAATATGACAAGATTATAAGCTTGGCAAACTTACACAATTAAAGCTCTGTAATTCTTCACGCATAAACTCACAAAAACCTAAACTCCTATTATTCTCTACTATTTATACAAGTATTACTCGTATAGAAAGTAGGTTTTCATAAAGATAAATAAGTAAAACTTAACTTATCTTAAAACACGGTTTTTAAGTAAATCCTTTGAAGAAAATCTTTTCAGAAAAATAAGATAGAAATATTAAGTTAAAAAACATAATATCTTTTTAACAAACTGATTTTAAGAAATAAACATTTAAAGAAAATCTTTTTCGATTTCTATCTTTTATCTTTTCCGATTTTAATTTATTTGCCAAGCTAACTTGTCACGCTTCTAATAAATTTCATGCATATCCTACTTAACATATTTAACAATGAATCTAGAAGATAAAATCTTAACTAAAACATTGCTGTGCTGCGCTCTTGTTCTGGTAGGTTTACTTGGGCTCCATGCTTACTAAGTTCCTCCAAAGATCTTAGTCAGCCATCTTCAAGTTCCTGTGAAGGAACGTTCCTGTTAGGGAACTCAGTTCTTGTGAGGGAACTCTTCTTCTATTTTGAATAACTTTCTTGATAAAGAACTCCTTCAAGTCTTCTTAGCTTCAGTTACTTCTTCCATCTCCAAGATCAATTTCACCTAAACTAAACAAACACTTGAAAAGCCTTAATGAGATGAGTTTGTTGTAACTTAAGTTCCTCATCATCAAAACCTTTAAACATCAACAGACTTATATATATATAAGAAATTAGTTTGCAATTTAGCCTTATTAAGGAAAATCGCTCATATTAATTATTATTATTAATGCATTAAAAATACCATTGATTTAAGGATTTAGCTCAATTATGAGAGTAAATTCGAGTTTAGCAACCATGTTTTTACCGCTCAACTTAATGCCTTTTGTGTTTATTTTATTTTAGGAAATTTTTTAAATAACCACCCAAAAATGTAACCATTTTCGAACTAACCACCCGTTTAATTTTTTATTTTAAATTACTTCCCCTTAAATTAAATAAATGCTCATATTACCACCCATTTTAAAAATCTAGTGAATTTTCCGTCTGTGGGCCCGACCTAACGCTTATTTTGACTCTTTTGTCTGATTTTCTCCCCGATTTTTCTCTTTAAAAAAGCTCTCCTAACTCCAATTCACATTTTTATCTTTAAAATTTAGTAGAATTTGGTGAAGGAAATGTGAATTAAAGTTTAGAGAGCATTTTTAAAGAGAAAAATCGGGGACAAAAATAAGTCAAAAGGGTCAAATTAAGTGTTAGGTGGGGCCTACAGACGGAAAATTCACCGAATTTTTGAAATGAGTGATAATCTGAGCATTTATAGGTGGTAATTTAAAAATTAACGTTATATTTTATTTATTTTTTTAATTTTTTTTACACTATTTTACTTATGTTGGCTGGATTATGATATGTTTTTTGGCTGGATTATGATATGTTTTTATTTAGTGATATTTTCAAAATCTATGACATGCATATATGATTTATTCAGCTACTAAAACTTGCAATGTATGATATGGTGACAGGTTAAAAAGTTATGGATGATAGCCAATTTCTGATCTGATACTTGGAGTTTATATTAAAAAGAGTAGAGTATAACTTTGAATACTTTACTCAGCACAGGATCATTGTTTGGCATCTTAGACAGGAGTTTCTACTACTTTTTTAAGGGTTTTGCTCACAAGAGTAACAGAGTAAAGTTAATTTGAACAAAATTTGGTGTTGGAATCAACGTAATGCATTTTAACAGCCTATCCACAAGAGTATTTTTTTTTGTTTGTCTTTACTTGGCAATTGACATTCCAGGTTATTTCTTGTATCACAGGTTGAGTCCCACGCCGTGCGAAATTATTATGTGTAACACTCTTGATTTACTAACTAATAATAAATATGCATTAAAGGAAAATTTAACAATTTTTTGTATAAAAATGCGGAAGCATACACCTAAATTGGAGGTATTACCACATAATTGACAAACCCACTAAAAAAATAAAATTATATCATATCTTCAATTTGACTTTATTTTGTGCGCTTTTTTGATAGGTTTAGGTTTAGATTTTGTTTTGTTTAATTGTAATGCATTATTATGACTTTTGTATTTTTCTAAAATTATTGATACAAATTTTGGGATCGCGTGCAAAGTTTGATGGATCCCATTTTACAAAATATTAAGTTTCATTGGACAATGATAAAGAACACTTGCATGCTTATGAATAGAGTGGGAAATACATGTATGACTCCACATTACAAATCATGATTTTACCACATATTTATAAGAGTTTCCTAGCTTAATCTACATTACTCTACATTTTACCTACAATAACATAATATCATACAATTTTATATTATTCTTTATCTAGGACTTTCCCGGAATTATCTCACTAGATTTTTCTAGACTAGATGAAAGCCCGTGTAATGCACGGTTTTTTTTGTACATAAGAAAAAAAAATATTTTTCTTAGTTTGATAAACTGTAAGTGTTTTTTTTTTAATTATTTGGTTAATTTTACAATAATTTCAGACAAAAAACATATAATAATTTAATTAAACTAATATTGCTTATTACAAAAGTATAAGTTTTTTTTTAATGTATTTATAATAAAACTTCATTGATTGTTGTTTTGTATTTTTATTTATTGTTGTTTGTTATATGACAATAGAAGTTATTAAATACGAATAAATTGTAAATATTTTTTTCTATCAAATTTTTGACATAAACTCCATATAAATGTTTATATATTGTAAAGTTTTTTCTTTCTAATTTAATTTTTTTTAATGAAAATATCATCTCATTCATAGATGTTTAAATAAAATCATTAATATCAAAAGATAATTTTTAATTTTTTTTAATAATTTGAATCCTAATTTCAAAATATAATTTGTATTGTAGTTTTTTAAGTAATTTAAATCCTTATATCTAAAAATAATTTTTAGTTTTTTTTTTTAAAAAAAAATTAGTTTAAAAATAATTTAAATCCTGATAAATCACTATTCGTTGTTTTTACCTACGTGGCAAAATTCTTAATTCTCATTTGTCACTTTTGTTGGGATGGCGAGTGAATATTTTATTTTTAAAATACCAATCTAATCTTTAATTAGTCAAAATAAAACCTATGCTTATGTGGTGCGCCGAAATTGTTAAAGTTATATACAAAAAATCACACAAAAATAAATGTTTAAAGAATGTAATTTTTTTTTATTTAAATTTTTTGGCATAAGTTTCACATAAATGTTTAAAGAATGTAAAGTTTTTTCTTGTATTACAAGTTTTAAATTCTTTATGAAAATATCACATCGTCATTCATTGGAGGCTTAGATAAACCCATTAATATCAAAAGGTAATTTATATTTTCTTAATAATTTAAATCCTTATATCAAAATAGAATCCATAGAGTTGTTTTTAAATAATTTAAATATTAATATCTAAGATGATTTATTTTTTTAAAAAAAAAAAGATAATTTTTGGTTTTTAAAATAATTTAAATCCTAATAAATCATTATTCATTGCTTTTACCTACGTGGCAAAAATTTTAAATTGCATTAATCACTTTTGATTAGGTGGCGAGTGAATTTTTTCATTCTAAAATAAAATACAAATCTACTTTTTAATTTGTCAAATAGTGTAAAGGTGGGCAACGTGCCGTGCTGGCCCGCCGCGAACCGCGCCTCGTCGTGCCTGGTGGTGCCTGCATCTTGGCGTGTCGTTTCGTTCCGGGCCACCATTTAGCACACCCCAGCCCACTGCACGAATCACGTGCTTGGTGTATTGTGCCGTGCCGGGCACCGGACCACCCATAATTTTTCAAAGTTTTTTTACCAACTTTTAAAATGGATATAATATTTAAACAATTTATTAATTTATGTTTATGTTTTTTTATTATTATACTCCATCCGTCCCCAAAACTTCGACCATTTTGGGTTGATTTTGCGGTTATTAAGAAACTTAAATAAAAAGAAATAAAAACATATTGGAAAGATAAATTTACATGGGGTTTGTAAAAAAGTAGAGAGATAAAGTATTAAAAATACATGAAAAACAAAATTTTAAATGGGGAAGCTAATTTTGCACAAATATTGTTGTAAATTGGTGGCTATTTTAATTCAAATGGGTCGATCATTTTGGGACTAAAATTAGGACAAATGGGTCGAAGTTTTGGGAACAAAGGGAGTATTATATATATATATATATATATATATATATATATATATATATATATATATATATATATATATATATATATATATATATATATATATATATATATATGGGATCACATGACTTCGCCATGTGTCATCATGACCATACAGATGATGTTGCGCCATATATTAAAACTCAATGGGATTACATGAGTTCGCCATGTGTCATCATGACTAGGCAGATGATGTGGTGCTATGTCATTTTTTGAGTTTCTTATAACCCCCAATTTAAGAGGGAGTTTGCGATTAATCACCCTCATTTAAGAGGATGTTTATGGTGATTATTCACCTCCCTTGATGCTTCAGATTCTTCTTCTATGTTCTTTCATGTTTCTCTATAAATAGAAGTGTAGGCGTCGTTTGAAGTGCGCCTACGTAAAAAGCATGTTGTGAATATGCTTGGCACTCATAGGAAGTGGGAATTGACATAATACGATTAGGGACAAGGAAAGTAGGGAGCCGCCAACAAGTTTTTAAG
Source organism: Chenopodium album (assembly GCF_948465745.1). Classification (NCBI taxonomy): domain Eukaryota; kingdom Viridiplantae; phylum Streptophyta; class Magnoliopsida; order Caryophyllales; family Amaranthaceae; genus Chenopodium; species Chenopodium album. The sequence continues at coordinate 67,619,263 of NC_137835.1, forward strand.
GAACTTGTAAACCGTTCACGGATCATAAAAAGGCAACCACGATAAAGGGACAACGAAGGCAACAACGATTGACCCGTGAAGGTTACACCCCATTCATAATCCATGAGATTACTAACTCCATATGGTTCGGAACCACGAAAGGAGGATCGGGGATGATGGTACGAAGTGAGTCATGGAGTCACATTCGCCCGTATTGGCCTCTACTCGATTCTTATATTGAAAAGCATTCCTGTGATCTCAAAGGCATACAAACAATAATTCAATTTGCTCCAAACTATTATTTAACTAAATTGGTTCAAAATTAATGCACACATAATTCTAAAAATTTGGTGATCACTTGAATTAATAATAAGATTAAAAAGGATCCTAAACCGGTTGTCCAAATTATCTTATTAGGCGTGATTTTCAATTACATATTCCCTTTAACATGCAATATAGTGATCAAAATAAATAATAGAATCAATATTAATATAAAACCAATTTAATTAATGATAAAAAGAGCATGATCCTTACTTTGAATCTGTTTGTTTGTAACTACAAAATAATAAACGAGTTAGTAACTTCAAGGAAATAATAAAACAATAATTAAATTAAATTAAATAAAATAAAGTTGTTTTTGGGGCCAAACCCTCAAACGATTCTACCTTTCACGCCTTGGTTTAAGGACAGAACCTCGAGTAAAATATGGACTCCTTTGAGTGCTTGAAGAAGGAATTTTGAAGTGAAAAGGGTAGGCTAGTGTTTAGGTTAAGAGCATAGAAGAGAGAAAACAAGAATAATCGAATTCTGGTTGCCCCGTACATCAGAAATGAGGGGGTATTTATAGGGAAATGTGCTGAGGGAGCACACGGAACCCTAAAATGATAAAAACCCTAAAAAAGTATCCCGTGACACGGTCAGACTGTACCGTCAGACGATACAAGTTCCCGTGACACGATCAGTTTTGGAGTGACGCGGGAAATTTTCAGAAAACGGAACGGAAGACGCGTTAAGGGTTTACGCGGAAAGGACACGGAACTTCCCGTGTCACGGGAAGTCCCACCGTCAGACGGGAAGATTTCCCGTGACACGGTCAATTCCAGTCCATTTTTCCGTCTAAATTCATTTTTAACCCTAATTTCTTTCGGCTTTTTAAGTGCCGATTGATAATTTCGGGCTTTTTTCTGACTTTTATTATTCGGACTAAAATAATAAAATAATAAAATAAAATGTTTGGGCTAAAAATAAACAATAATAAAATAAAAAGGTTTGGGCTTAAAATTAATTAACAAGCTTGGGCTAAAATTAAAACTATACTTTTACCAAACACCAAGACTGATCCATGGACCTTTCGAAAATATGAATTTAATAAAATACGATTTTTTAAGCACTCTCGGGATTAAATATTAAACCCGACCAATAATGGCGGTGAAAGGTTATTTATCATCGGGTTTGGTTTTAGGGAGACATTTTTAGGTGTCTACAAGAAGAAACCTTTTTTTTTTTTTTTTTTTTTTTCGTACACTTAAAAAATACTCCTTACATCAAGCACGATAGTCTAAACACATTCTTATAGTTGGGAATAAGTTACTTGACTCAAACCTTCCACCAAAAAGTGTCTTTTGTGTGGAAGTGGTGTGTTAACCATATGGTTCGTACCGGCAAATACAATTGAGCACCTTGGTTGCGCCGAAAATTAGTTTTCAAGTCAGTGATTTGCATCACGACGCACCGATATTGTTCCATTGTTTGTGAGATTATCTTTTTTATTTTACTTAAATATTTTTACACTATTTGTACTTGACTACTCCTTTATTTACAACAACTATAACTAATTTAATCTATATATGTATTTTATCACATAATTTATATCATAAAACCTCATTTATAATATACATATAATGACCTGGGGCATTGTCCGGGCCAAAAACTAGTTATTGTTCTTTTTATTATTATAGTTCTTTATTACTATTTATGTTATTTTGTGGCCGTGCCTGGCGGGCCAAACTACCGTGTCGCACGCGGGTTCGTGTCGTGATCGTGCCGAATTCTTGAAATTGTGTTCATGGCACGGCCCACAACCCACTCCTCGGTCAACGTGTCGTGTCGTGCCGCTGGCGGGCTCGTGCCGTGTCGGTCCAATCTCGTACCAGCCCCGTGCCGCCCACATGCCGGCACGACCCATGCCCACCTCTAGGTCAAACTAATACTTTTGCTTATGTGATGCGCTAAATGCTCCTGAAAAATGCATGCGTTTTTTTTATATACTAGTTTTGTGCCCGTGTGATGCCCTGATTGTTGATAACAATTTCAGTATAAACTTTTTTGCTTAAATGTTAAGTTTAGTCCTACAATTTATTTTGATAATGTAGGATATTTAGACATATGATGCCATATCACTTATTTAATTAAATATAGTGTACTTTTTATAGTTTTGTTTGTGAATAAATATACATCTATGTTATTATTGACTTGAAATTATTTTTATTGAACTTAATTTTTTTTACCGATTCTCAATTTTTTTTAAAATAAATTAAATATATTATAAATAGATCTTATTTAAAAAAAAACTTTTTCAAACGGATTTTATGATGGAAATAGAACAGAGTTATAGGATATTTATTAAAAGATTTGATTAATTTGGTATATATAAATATTAGAAATATATTGATAATAAAACTCTATACTTCATTTTTATCTTAAAAAAACTATATAAAATTCACTTACTTAGTATCATATGTGTTACAATAATTTTTATTTTTCGCCTACGTGGCGCAACACTTGGCAAAAAATTGGAATGTCAAGTGTCGTTGTCTTGTGGCCTGGCTGTGAGACCAGTTTTACTTATTTGTGATATGATACTAGATGAAAGCCCGTGCGATGCACGGTTTTTTCATTTAAGGTTTTGATTTATTGTATTTAATAATTTCAAACAAAATTACAAAATTTTAATTTTAATTTTTTATTACTTATAATACGACTTTATTCATTGTAATTGAATTTAATGTGAAAACATAAAATTTTAATGTGAAAAGATAAAATTTTATTTTTTAAAAATAATTTAAATTCTAAATCACCAACTTCGTTCACAGCCATATGTCCGTATCTACAACATCTAATTAAAGTGGATAAATTGAATAGTGAAATGTTAGAAAAAATTGATATAAATTAAATCTTTACATTTATATAAAATAAATCAATATATTTACTAATAAATGAAATATTGTTGCGAAATTGATCAAAAAATTGTATAAAATCAAATCTATGCATTGGAATTTTGTCTTCATCATCTCCAATAATAACGAAAGTCATCCATATAATAAGTATACAATATCAAATCGCGTGCCATTTTCCTTAGCTTCTTCTTACAATTTTTAAAATTAATTTGAAATATTTGAGTTAAATATATGTATAAAAGCCAAAAAAATTAACTTGAATAGTTGCATCAAATCGAGTACCTAACAAATTAATTTCAACCATATAGCTAACAATTAGCTGGCAATTTGGAAATGGAAGGGTGAAAGAGTTGAACTAATATTTAGGGTGCCATGTTGTAGACACTTAAAAATGTCTCCCCAAAACCAAACCCGATGATGAACAACCTTTCACCGCCACTATTGGTCGGGTTTAGTATTTAATCCCGAGAGTGCTTAAAAAAATCGTATTTTATTAAATTCATATTTTTGAACAGTCCATGGATTAGTCTTGATGTTTGGTAAAAGCATAGTTTTAATTTCAGCCCAAACTTATTAATTAATTTTTAGCCCAAGCCTTTTTTATTTTATTCTTTTATTATTTATTTTTGGCCCAAACCCTTTATTTATTTTAATTTAATTATTTTCTTATTTTAGCCCGAATAATAAAAAGTCAGAAAAGGCCCGAAATTATCAATCGGCACTTAAAATGCTGAAGGAAATTAGGGTTAAAAATGTATTTAGACGGAAAAACAGGCTGGAATTTCCCGCGCCACGGCAGGTACCTACCGTGACACGGGACATTCCGTGTCTTTTCCGCGTAAACCCTTAACGCGTTTTTTATCCCGTTTTCTGAAAATTTCCCGTGTCACACTAAAAATGTACCGTGTCGCGGGAAAGTTTGTCGTCTGACGGTGGGACTTCCCGTGTCACGGTACAGTTTGACCGTGTCACGAGATACTTTTTTAGGGTTTTTATCATTTTAGGGTTCCGTGTGCTCTCTCAGCACATTTTCCCTATAAATACCCCCTCATTTCTGATGAACGGGGCACCGAGTAATTCTCTTATTTTATTTTCTCTCTTCTATGCTTTAGCCTAAACACTAGCCTACCCTTTTCACTTCAAAATTCCTTCTTCAAGTACTCAAAGGAGTCCATACCTTACTCGTGGTTCTATCCTTAAGCCAAGGCGTGAAAGGTAGAATTGTTTGAGGGTTTGGCCCCAAATCAACTCTATTTTATTTAATTTAATTTAATTATTGTTTATTTATTTCCTTGAAGTTACTAACTCGTTTATTATTTTGTAGTTGCAAACAAAAAGAATCAAAGTAAGGATCATGCTCCTTTAATTTTTATTATTTTTCTAACGATTTTATGTTGTTGGAATTGTGATTAAATTGGTTTTAATATTAATGTTGTTGTTCTATTATTATTTTTATGATCACCATATTGCATGTTAAAGGGAATATGTAATTGAAAATCACGCCTAATAAGATAATTTGGACAATCGGTTTAGGTTCCTTTTTAATCTTGTTGTTTAATCAAGTGATCACTAATATTTTAGAATTATATGTTGCATTAATATTCAACCAATTTAGCCTAATAATAAGTTGGAGCAAATTGAATATTTTGTTTGTATGCCTTTGAGATCGCAGGAATCACTTTTCAATATAAGAATCGAGTAGAGGCCAATACGGGCGAATGTGACTCCATGACTCACTTCGTACCATCATCCCCGATCCTCCTTTCGTGGTTCCGAACCATATGGAGTTAGTAATCTCATGGATTATGAATGGGGTGTAACCTTCACGGGTCAATCGTTGTTGCCTTCGTTGTCCCTTTATCGTGGTTGCCTTTTATGATCCGTGAACGGTTTACAAGTTCCTTAAAAACTTGTTGGCGGCTCCCTACTTTATTTGTCCCTAATCGTTGTCCCTAATCGTAATGTTAATTCCCACTTCCTATGAGTGCCAAGCATATTCACACATGCTTTTTACGTAGGCGCACTTCGAACGACGCCTACACATGTCATTTTTTTTTTTGACAAAGAGTACTAATAAAGAAAAACAAAGACAATCAAATATAACACTACACAAAAACACCAAAGAGACACTTGCGAGCAAAATTTATTCAAGCCAATAAGTTGGAGTACTTGAAGAGTTGAAGTCCACACTAGGCCCGTGATCACGCTTTGGACCTACACGAACCTCCTGGCAACCTGAAACCGAACTAGGTCGATCCACCAAAGAACCTTCAATCTTTTCCTAAACCGAGGATGAAAAATAGAATTGTGACGGGGAATTGGTTGACTCGAAGATCTAGCACAAGAATGTAAAGTGAACAACTGAAAACTAAAATCACAAACTTTTCCCACAAACCCTTCTGCGAATTGTTGTTCGCCACTAGAGCACCTAAAGACTGCTACAAAATGGGAACCGTCTGCCACTCCTCGTCACAACATACATTTATTGAAGTAATTAAAGGTAGAAGACCCTTCTACACTTGGCTTCACATTGTGGGAGACTTCCATCGTAATAGAGATGATCACCTCCTCCGAAAAAGACTGCAAAACTGAAGCATACATGCATGGACTGGGAAATGGGAGCTGACTAGAACTCTAAAGTGGATGCCGCATGTCGATCTAATCCACAAAGGAACTTAGCTCAATTAGAAATAGAGGTATGTGCTTCCCTAGAAGTTACATCTTGGGGGACTTCTATCTAGATAGAAGTTTTACTCGGACGAACCAGAATTGACAATAATGACATAGACTTAGAATGATATAATTGAATGACCTTGCCTTGCATAACCTGCTGCAAATTTGAGGAGGAAAGCCAAAGGAATGAACTCGAGCCATGCAGAGAAACAAACTTATGTATACAAGAGTCTTCTAACGAAAACGTGCTGAAAACTTACAATCCCCACTTGTAACACCCTTGAAATTCCTTTCCTTTAAAATACCTGTTTTGCCATTTTTAAAATACAAAATAGGAAAATCTAAGACATTACCGCCACCGTGAAAACGACTAAGGCCTTTATCAAAGACACACATCGGAAGACTATCTTTAAAACCATTCAAAACAAGCCAACTTTAAAATCAAATCAAACGAAAGTAAAGTCAAACCAAAGTCAAACAAAGTCAACCTACGACTTGGAACCCTTGTAGGCCCTCATTAAAACCGAAAAATACTAAAAACCCTTGCGTTAGTCTCACAAGCATAATAAAATATATTAATTAAAGCAATAAACCACATAATAAACTTATGGAAACTAAGCATAATTCGCTCTTTACTCATGCGCATCATGAATATGCTTCATCACCTGAAAAGCTTCTCTTTACTTGTCATTCTATGCTTGAAGAATTCCACCGATAATGCCTTCCATACTTGAGGAAAGCCGACAAAGGAATTTTGTGGTTTTCTATACTTGAAGAAAAATCCACTGATGATGCTTTCCATGCCTAAGGAAAGCCGACTTGGCGGTTTTCTATACTTGAAGAAAAATCCACCGATAACGCTTTCCAAGCCTGAGGAAAGCCGACTTGGCGGTTTTCTATACTTGAAGAAAAATCCACCGATAACGCTTTCCAAGCCTGAGGAAAGCCGACTTGGCGGTTTTCTATACTTGAAGAAAAATCCACCTGATAACGCTTTCCAAGCCTGAGGAAAGCCGACGATCGCTGAAAATTGATAAGTGTATGGTGGTTCGATTATCCCCGAACGTGGGCCGCAGATGATCCACAATTTTAAGCCGATTATCCGACCATATTAAATGCTTAAAATGCCGAAAAATAGGCTTTGACGCTTGCCAAGGGTAAAATGGTAATTTTAGTCCCCCTTAAACATCAGTTGGAATTTTCCGCGTAACTGTAGCGAAAAATAATCGCCCAATAAGCTCGGAAAATTATTCAAACTGGTCAAAAAGCTAAGAATATTCCCTGACCAGGCTCAGATTTGCCGCGCCACGTCACCAGATTACCGTGACACGGTCAGGGACTCCCGTCTGACGGGACTAGTACCCCGTGTCACGGGACATCTATTTTTCTTTTTTTTCCTGTTTGAATCAGTCAACAACGGCTTTTTTGCTCTTTTTTGTCCTTTTATGCCTTTAAATCCGCTTGCACCATTTCACCATTTCACATTTTTTCTTGCTTTCACACTTGCTTTCACCACTTCAGCTTCTCTCTTCCCAAAAGCTGCCGCGCCACGCCTGAGGTTAACCGCCGGCCGTTTGAAGCTCGCCGTGACACGGTAACGGCGACCGTGACACGGTTAGTCTGATTTTTTTTTATTTTTTTTTCCTTTTTTGTTTTGCTGCACTGTACTGCGCTGCTGTTGTTTCCGTTGCTGCTTCTGCTTCTGTTCCGGTACTGCCGCCCAGTTCACCGGAGCTCCGTCAAGCTTGAAATTCGCCGTGACACGGTTACTCTTGACCGTGACACGGTTAGTCTCGCCCGTGTCGCGGCAGTTGCTCTGGTGGCCGGAACACATTTTCAAGTTTTGGAGTTCGAATTTCACCAATTTTGTTGTAATTTCTCGATCTTCTCCTCATTTTCAAACCTTTACAAACATCCATGTAAGTCCCTTTGATTTTTGCTTTGAATTTGCTTCACATTAACAATTTCATGACAAACCCTAAAAAATCAATTTGGGGGTTTTTGATTTTGAAGCTTTATGTTGAAATTCTTGCCATGATTTTATTTGTATATGTGTACATGTGTGTTTGTGAGAAATTTGAGACAAAAATTGCATGATTTGGTGGAGAATTGAGCAAATCACCATTTTTGGGTGCTACTTTGTGAAATAATGTTCATGCTTTGAAATGGTGAATTTTGTGAAATGATGTGTTGATTCATATTTTGCATATGTACTATATTGTCATGGAGAACATAGTATCATGCGGCTAGGAGAACTGTAGTATTAGTTTGTCATGGAGAAACTAAATACCATAATTTTGCCAATTTTTAGCCTTGAGGTAAAAATTTAGCATATAATTCAATAAACAACTAAATAACTTAGGAAATGATGCTAAGTATTCAGATTGTAAATATGCGACTTGAATTAAATGTTTAGGAAATGATGCTAAACATTTAAATAAAATTTAGCATATAATTCAATAAACAACTAAATAGCTTAGGAAATGATGCTAAGTATTTAGATATTTATTATTATTTTTTTTTATTATAAATATGCACCTAAAAAAATGTTTAGGAAATGATGCTAAACATTTAGATTTTTATAATAGCATGCCTAGACGACGAGATTGCGACCTTTCTACCCGCGGCCGGCGTCGGGCTTTTCGGGAGGACACTCCCACTGTCCCTGAGGGCGTGGACGACGACGTCTTGGAGTCCGAGCCTCGGACTTCTACGAGTAGGGGTAGGTGGGTTCCACCTTCGTGGACCCCAGACCAGCTGGTTTTCTGCCGTGAAAACCACGTCTCTCACCGCGCACTTTCCGGCATAGTCGATGGCACACTTCGCCAGCACGGTTCCGGGGCCGGTGATTTGATCCCTTGACTTTACTAGGTCATTACGGGGGATCCTGCTACGAGCGCCCTATGGGAGTCGTCTGGCTTGGTCAATTTCTAGGTGGCGGTTGTAGGGTTTCGCAGCCCCCGGGGTTGCGGCGTGACGGTCGTTCGCGCATTGTTGGAGTATTTTTGGGATACTACCAACACGTTTCAATTTGCTTGGGGGGAGATGACGGTGACCCCCCTGGACTTCAGCATGATCAGCGGGCTGCGCTTTACTGACCGGGCAGTAGGCCAGATGTCTGATCTATCTTGGACAACGACTGAGGTAGCTGATTTGTTGGGTCCGGTCGTTCAGCACATCAGGACCCGACCGGTGTGTCGAGGTGGTCCTAGGAGTGGACGATCGGAGTCGGCTTCAGTTCTTGCTCGCGGCTTCGATATGGAGGATACGACGGCCGAGCAGCGGGTACGGATCTTCAACTTGATCCTGATCTCTATGACCCTCTCTCCCGACAGGAGTTCACGCGTGCTCCTCTGCTACCTCCCCTCTTTGGCCAGGATTCCCGAGATAGGATCCTACAGCTGGGCCAGTCTTGGGTACGCGGATCTTCTTCTATCTCTGTGTCATGGCTGTCGTCAGCTGAATGACGAGTCCCCGGTCACCGTTTACGGCCTGTGGAGAGTCGTAGAGGTGATGATCTTTTCCCTTTTTGTTTCATTTTAACTTTTTCGACTCGTGTACTAAGTATCACTTTGTTGCAGATATGGTTCTACGAGTACTTCCCAGGCTTGGCTCCTCGCCGGCGTCGGGGAGCGGTCCACGACTTTCCTGTCGGGGTCAGCTGGCGCGACCGAGGAGAGTCGCGGGTGGAGTCTGTTCCGGCGCTTCGCGGGCTACTACGCCGTGGCACCTCTTTTGTTGGCGTAAGGATTAGTTTTGTCGTGTCCTTTCCTTCTGATGTTGTTTCCGTTGTTCACGCCTAACTTTTTCTGATTTCTAGGTCCCCATCGATGTCCAGTACCGTCCTTGGGCCGGGATGACTGACCTACCCGAGGCCCTACGTCTTTCAGTGTACCGTACCATCTTGGTTGGTACGGGGCGCTTCGTCTGGTATTTAGGGGAGCGAGTCGTCCGTCAGCATAGCGGCGATCGCTTTGTGGTGCCTTCTTCCCCGCCAGAGTCGATGCTGGACTCCCGCTTGATCAGAGGGTTGATCAATAGGGGAGAGCGCTACACTATTCCGTGGCAGGAGCTCGTTCACATGGAGAGTGACTACGCGCGAGATTTGCTTCCCTCTCTGGCTCCTCCACCCCGTCTTCCCGAGGTATGATTTTTTTTCGAGAATCTTCTTTGCTAATCTCTGTTTTAAATAGTCGAATAACTTGATTATTCGATCATATTTTCAGACGACCATTCACCCTGTGGGGAGGATTCAGATTCCTCCTCAGTCTGTCCGCTACCCTGGGCCGATCGGTATCACGGAGGACCATATTGCCGATGCGCCGGAGGGTTACAGACAGGCGTAGGAGTCAGTGCCCGAGGTTTTTGAGCCGGTGAGTTTTCTTCGACGCATTATCCACTCTTTTAATGCTGCTTATTACTGATTTTTCTTTGTTTTATCTTCAGCCTAACCGCCCGGAGGTGATGGGAATCATGAAGCTGGTGGACGCGCTGAAGTATTGCATCATCAAGCTTCGGCGTGGTGCGAGTTGTCGGAGCTCTAGCGACGTCCTTGAGGTATCACTTATTATTTTTTCATTTCTACCATTTGTTTTATTTTGCATCATTGACACCTTTTAATTTTGTGTTTTTCAGGAGCGACGGAGGTCCCGCTCGCGCTCGAGGCCCAGAGGCTCGGACGAAGAGGAGCTTGGTCGTGGTAGACGATCTCCCGAGGCTCACCGGCGTTCTCAGCGAGAGCCGCAGACTACTCAGCCGTTCCAGGAGGCTCAGTGGCAGTAGGGTCAGTCTTCTCAGCGTCCGTCATTTTCACAGCCTCCAGTTCCTGAGTTTGGGTCTTCTTTGGATCCTGGTTCATTCTCGGCCCCATTATCCGGGATTCCTCCACCACTGTCGGGCTTGTTCTCGGTTCCGCTGTATGGGACGATGCCTTCGCCGACGATTCCAGTATCTTTGGGCCAGTCTACTCCGTTCTCCGGCTGGACGGGTCCTGCTTTGAGCTTGACTACTACTGGGCCTACGGGGACTAGTAGGGACGCTACTCCCCGTACTCGGATGGTCGAGGGACTCTTTGGTTCGCCGTTCCCATATACCCAGGGCGAACCACATGCACAGGGTGGAGACGCGACTGATTCCGATTCTAGAGATTTCTGACCGAGGGTTTTGTATTATGACTCTTTGTACATACTATGATGACACTTGACATATTTATATATTACGACTCTTTGTACACTATTTACAGTTTATACATCTATTATTACGTGTGTTAGTGTGTGTTTGAGACTCTTTGTGTGTGATTGTGTACTTATTAATGACGTGACGAAGAATATAAGTGGAGTAATGGAGGGTACCGACCTTCCCCAAAAGAAAAGAAATAAATAGTTAAAATAAAGTTTCCCAAAAGAAAAGAAAAGAAATAAAATAAAATGATGAGTAAATAAATATAAAAAATATTTTCGTAAAAAACAAAACAAATATAAAGAAATAAAATAAAAATAAAAAGGTGAGAATTTTATTAGAAATAAAACTCTCGGAAATAAAATTTTAAAATAAAGATAAAAAAGGTGAGAATTTTATTAGAAATAAAACTCTCGGAAAAGACTAAAAAAAAGGAACGTTAAAGATAAGAAAATATAAAAAATCCGGATAAATACGGAAAAGATGAAAAAATCAGGCGCGTAAAGTGCCGTGACACGGCACTGTTCACCGTGTCACGGCAAAACCTACCGTGTCACGGCAAAGGTTCCCGTGACACGGTGGAATTTCCCGTGTCACGGGAAGCGTATTATTCAGCGGTTTGTTTCATGCGTGCGAAAAGATAAATTCTGGGCAGTTTCGAGCGCTTTTGCTATAAAATAAGACCAGATTATTCATGATGTGCATAATTACGAAATACAAAATAATTTAGAATTTCATATTTCAATAATCATGTCTCAGAATTTTGATAATACATTGCGCGACTGGTCTTATTCTTTGACCAATGCTGAAAAAAGAGAGTTAGAATTATTTCATGTCAGGGGTTTGCTAGCCCTGCGACATGTAGCTATTGAACATGATTTTCTTAGAGCAACATTAGATTATTTGAGTCCAGAAACACACTGTTTCAAATTTTATTATGATGAACTCTGTCCTCTGTCGGAGGAATTTGGTGCGATATTTGGATTTCCTGCTAGGAATCTTATAGCCATGCCTACCTTACGTGAATATTATTACCAAGACTTTGAACGCCATCTGAATCTAACAGATCCAGATTTAAATAGAATTGTTTGTGGTAATGAAGTAGACTTAGAAAAACTTGCTAACTTATATTTTAATCGCCCTATCTCTGAATCTTATCATGTATATCGTAGAAGGGCATATATTTTTTTGCATGTTTAGCAAGCTACTATTTGCAAACGGTAGGGTAGGACATGCTTGCCTAGCGTCTGTACTTGAGCATATAGAATCCGGAAGATCTCCTATGCCAACGTGCCTTGGAGAAACATTTCGTGGTCTTGACGAGGCAAAATCTGACCAGAAAGCCATCAGGAAGGGCTCTCTGGTACTATTACAGGTAAAAATACGCTCTGAATAGCCCCCGTGACACAAAACAGTCACCGTGTCACGGTTAGGGTCTGCCGTGACACGGTCAAAACTGCCGTGTCACGGGAATCTGCAGTTTTTTTTTTTTTTTTTTTTTTTTGCATTTTTTTTTGGCAGACAGGGTGACGTGGCACGGAATAGTTCTCCCGTCAGACGGGAACAAATCCCGTGTCACGGGAGGCACTCTGTCCTTTTTTGCCGTTCAGAGTTTGCCGTGACACGGGATTTTCTCCCGTCAGACGGGAATTCCTCCCGTGTCGCGGCATATTTACCCTTTTTTTTTTTTTTTGCCGTGACGTAATGTTGAACCGGGCACATATTAAATCAATAGAGGGAGGATTTTTTTTATTTTAAAGTGGCCGGGCCCCCTTGAGGGGTTGCCTACGTATCCTAAAAAGGAATCAGGCCAGACGTAGCTCTATTGGGTCATGAACCCATGCGACTAGGCGTAGAATTTCTTGAGTTGATCCAAGTTGGTTAAATTATGGAAACCGTTGCCGTCCATGTCTACCAGTTGTGCCGCTCCGCCCGACAGGATGGCTTTAACAATGTACGGGCCTGACCAGTTCGATCTGAACTTTCCTCTTGGATCTAACACGTTTTTGCGAAGTGCCTTAAGCACTAGGTCACCCTCTTTGATGTTCCTGGTCTTGACTTTTTTATTAAAATGTCGTGCCATACGCTGTTGGTAGGTTTGGACATGATGCAAAGCTGCCAAGCGTTTTTCATCAAGCAAGACCAGTTCGTCGTATCTTGCTCTAATCCAGTCGACTTCATTTAGTTGACTTTCCAATGCGATTCGGAGAGAAGGTATCTCGAGCTCGATTGGTTGTACAGCTTCGACGCCATAGACCAAGGAGAAGGGGGTAGCCCCTGTCGATGTACGAACAGAGGTTCGATAACCCCAAAGGGCGAAATGTAGCTTACTTGGCCAATCTTTATAATTTTCCGTCATCTTTTCGATGATGGTCTTCACGTTTTTTTTGGCCGATTCGACTGCTCCGTTCGTTTGTGGTCTGTAAGGTGATGATCGATGATGTTTGATATGATATTTCTGCAACAATTCCGCGCATTCGGCTTGGAAATGTGTTCCATTGTCACTGATCATCTCATGTGGTACCCCATAGCAGCGTATAATATTTTTCTCAATGAATTGAGCTACATGTTTTGCCGTCAGCTTGGCATATTAGGCCGCCTCAACCCATTTGGTGAAGTAGTCGATTGCTACGAGAATGAATTCATGCCCCCCTTGTCCTGGTGGTGTGATTTTCCCAATGATGTCAATGCCCCAAGTGGAGAAAGGCCATGGAGAAGTATACGTGTAGAGAAGTGAAGGTGGAACATGCTGTAAGTTTGCATAGATTTGACACTTCATACATTTTTTGACGTACTCGTAACAATCTCGCTCTATAGTAGTCCAATAGTAACCTTGTCGTTGAATCTTTTGGACTAAAATCTTTGCATTCATGTGAGTTCCACATATACTAGCATGAAGGTTTTCCATGGTTTTATGTGCTTCTTTCTTGGCTATACATAAGAGATTCCTTCCTGTTGCGGTTCTCTTGTGGAGTTCTCCCCTGATGAGCACATACTGTGAGGCCAGGAGCCTCAAAGCACGGCGTGCCCTTTTATCAGTATTAGGAGGATATTCTGCTCTTGTCACATAATTAAGGATGTCTGTATACCATGGTTCTTCATCTTCCTCCTGTGATTCTTGTTCATCATCAAGTGCATGAACATAAGCTGGTTCATACCTTCTCTCTATGGTCAATGGCATTCTGATCGTATCAGCTGGAATTCGCACCATTGATGCTAACTTAGCTAGTGCGTCAGCGAACTGGTTTTCTTCTCTTGGAAGATACGTATATTCCACTTCATCTAGTTACTCCGTGAGAGTTTCCAGATGAGCTTGATATGTAGCGAGACTTTCACTCCTCACTTTCCATCTCTTAGAGATTTGGTTAATGATTAGTGAAGAGTCACCGTACATTCTGAGTTTCTTGATTCCCAAGGCGACAGCTGTTTCTAATCCCAAAATGCATGCTTCATATTCTGCGGCATTGTTGGTGACATCAAAGTCGAGCTTCATGGAAATTGGGATGTGTTCTTCATTGGGTGATACGAGCAAGACTCCCACACCACATCCCTTTTGGTTTGAAGCTCCATCGAAATAGAGCGTCCAACTATCGTCTTCGGTCATGAGTAAATCTTCGTCAGGGAAATCGTACTCATCTTCTTCTTTTTCAGCTTCTTCTAGCGGAAAGTCTGCTAAGAAGTCAGAAACTGCAGAACCTTTGATGGCCTTTTGTGGCACAAATCTCAAATCAAATTGAGCTAGATTGACTATCCATCTTGATAATCTGTCGTTGAGTGTTGCTTTCTCGAACAGGTATTTAAGAGGATCCATCTTATACATGACATGGACTGTATGAGTGAGCATGTAATGTCTCAGTTTCTGCGCGGCCCATACAAGTGCGAGACACAATTTCTCGAGTGGCGTGTATCGTGTTTCATATCCTTGGAGTTTCTTGCTCAAGTAATAGATTGCATTCTCCTTGCTTTCAATCTCTTGTGCTAGCATTGCCCCCATCGTTTCTCTTGTGACTGTAAGGTAGAGTCGAAGAGGAAAGTCAGGTATTGCTGGCGCTAGCACGGGTGGGTTTGCCAAATACTCTTTGATTTTGTCGAAAGCCTTTTGGCAGTCATCATCCCATGTGACTAGGACATTCTTCTTAAGCTTCTTAAATATAAGTTCACATATCGTTGTGAGCTTTGATATGAACCTACTTATGTACTGCAACCTTCCAATGAAGCCTCGAATCTCTTTCTCATTTTTGGGTGGTGGCATGGCCATGATCGCTTTTACTTTTAAAGGATCGATTTCAATCCCTCGGGAACTGATCACATATCCAAGTAATTTGCTTGACGTGACTCCGAATGCACATTTTGCTGGATTTAATCTCATGTTGTACTTACGGAGTCTTTCAAAAAACTTGCAAAGTGCGACGATATGGCATGGGCGATCCTTAGACTTGACAATCATATCATCGACATAGACCTCCACTTCTTTGTGCATCATGTCATGTAAGAGTGCTGTAGCTGCTCTTTGGTAGGTGGCACCCGCGTTTTTCAACCCGAATGGCATTACCGTATAGCAATATGTACCCCACTGTGTGATAAATGTGGTTTTCTCCATATCTTCTTCGGCCATCAATACTTGATTATATCCGACGTAACCATCCATGAATGACAGGAGTGCATGGTTTGCTGTATTATCGACCAGAATGTCAATGTGAGGTAGAGGGAACCCATCTTTTGGGCTTGCTTTATTGAGATCCCTGTAATCAACACACATTCTGACCCTTCCATCCTTCTTTGGAACTGGAACCACATTTGCTATCCATTCCGGATACTTGGATACTTTGATGAAACCTACGGCCAATTGCTTCCTGATTTCTTCCTTGATTTTGAGAGCCACATCTGGTTTCATTCGGCACAGCTTTTGTTTGACATGCTTCATACCTGGAATGAGTGGTATCGTATGCTGAGCTATATCCCTGTCAATTCCTGGCATATCTTGGTATGACCAAGCAAATACATCAACAAAATCACTAAGCAAGTTAATTAGCTCTTTGCGTTCATCTTGACTTAGTGTTAATCCAATTTTTACTTCTTTAACAGTCGTATCATTGGAAATGTTAACTGTTTTTGTATCTTCAATAACTATTGTTTTATTTTCATGTTCTTCCATTGCTTTTATTATTTCTTTGTCATTTTTATCATTAGCAAAGCAATATTGATCAGGGCTAGGGGAATGGCACACATCGTAAGAAAAGGTACTCATTTTATTGAAATCACTGGCTAATACATCAAGAGAGGCAAGGTCAGCTGCGACCTCACCAGAATTATTAGGACTAGAAGGATAGGGCTTAACAAGAGACTCAGGGTTGAACTCTATAGCAGAAAGAGGGTCGGCCTCAGACTCTAAGGACTCATCTACAGACTTAGACTCAGACTCGGACTCGGACCCAGACGATTCAGACTCATCAAACATAGAACCCTCGCCAGCGGTTATTTCCAACTTCTCTCCACTCGGCGTAGTGATCCTCAATGTCTTGCGCCATCCCCTTGAAATGTTGTCAGCTTGGACGATTAACTCAGAGGGATCAAATTCCTTGTTTGCTATGACCGCTTGAACGAGTTCAGAGTTATCATTGTAGACCGGCTTGGATTCATTCTTCTCCATTCCGAAAAGAAGGTTAATTCCCATATCATCAGAGTTCAGGCTAGCTGACTTCTCGACTGTGGAGAGCTCTTCATCGATGAAGTCACAATCGAGGAACACCTCGAATCCCGGTTCACGGATCCCATCATGGACAAATGGTTCGGGGAATTCATAGCATGGGAAGTCTTCCCCTTCTTTGATGTACTGGCCGTTGAGAGTGAACGGATATGGATCCATGGCCATTTCTGTCTTCGTGATTTGAGCATTGTTGCGAGCCTTCATTTTCAACGCAGCCTGTTTCAGATCTTCCTTTGTCGGCTCGAATCCTAAGCCGAAAGTGTCCTTCTTTACTGCACCAGGATGGCCCCAAGATTTAGCCATTTCCTTCTTGAGCCCAAGGGTCATTCCAGGAAAGTGACCTTGCATCTTCAGAATGGCGTTGATACTGGTGTTTGAATAAGGATCGAAGTCGAGATAGCACTTTTCCTCTTCCTCGATCACAAGAACATCATCTAATGAAAACCCCCAAAGATCTTCATCTTCCTCGTCGTGTTCAACATGGACGATGGGAGTATCAATAACTTGAATGCGCATAGGAGAAGCATCGATGGTAATCAGAACCCCTCCAACTATGGCTTTCACTTTCTGATGAATCGACGACGGAATCGCCCTTAGCTCATGAAGCCAAGGGCGTCCTAACAACAGATTGAAAGAGGCCTTAATGTCCACCACCTGAAATTTGGTGCGACGCTCAACGGCCCCAGTAGTTATATTCAGTATGATAGTACCCACGGCTTGACGGCGGGTATTATCGTAAGCTCGAATCCCTTGAGTGGAGGGAGTCAACTCTTCATTCTTTATACCCAACTTCTTTGCAGTACGGAGTGGGCACACATTGATTGCAGAGCCATTATCAACCAGGCTCATAGGAACATTCATCTGCCTACACACCACAGTGAGTTGTAAGGCCTTATTATGTTGGTCCCCTTCCGGGGGTAGATCCTTATCAGAAAAGGAAATCAGATTGCTGGTACTCGGCAGCTCAGTAGTGAGAAAGTTGACCAGTCCTTGGGGAGTCATGTCGTCATCGACTCCTATCTTCACCAGAGCATTCATTACAGCCTTTCGATGCTCGTGGGAAGTGGCCAAAAGCTTCCATACATTCATCTCCACCTTGGTCTTTTGTAGCTGTTTGACCACATCGCTATTCACAGGGTTGATGGGATCAACTATCGGATTTGATTGTGGTGGAGGTGGAGGTGGGTTAGGTTGTTGCAACCGTCCACTTCTAGTGAGAACCTTGACCTCAAGGTCCCCCCAAACATCTTTACTGGTGCCGAGAGATGAACAGGTTATGTCTTTGAGATAGACATCTTCATCATCACTATCCCAAATCCCATTCACTTCTTCAGTGCTTGAGATAAATACAACTTCCGGCAGAGGTTCATTCACAGGTTGAATGAGTATTGACGGATCAAAGGAGACTTCATCTCCCATGATAGCTAAAGCATCAGAAAGAGGACCTGTTTGAATGTTAGGCTTCTTTCCCCCTGGAGGGACAGGAAGTTGGTTAGCATCTATCAAGTCTTGGATTGCGTCTTTCAGCCTCCAACACTTCTCAGTGTTATGACCCTTGCCTTGATGATACTTGCAATAAGCATTGGGGTTATAGTTGGCGGTCCTATTCTCAGGTCGAGGTTCTGGAAATGGTCCGATTGGCATAATCAGTCCCTGACCATGTAGACGGTCATAAGCCGCATCATAAGTCATTCCCAAAGGCGTATAAATCCTCCTTTGCCTTTGGAATCTTTGAGTAGGAGCATTAAGGGCCAGCACATCATTGATGTTGATATTGTTGGTAGCATTATTGGGCTTAGAAGACGAAGAAGAAGGAGTGTCGTTCTTCTTGTTTTTCCAAGTGCTGTTGTTATTGTTGCTACCAACAGACTTCATCAGTTCATCTTCGATATTGATTCCAATATCGTATACAGCTTCAAAGGTACTTAAAGGCAGAAACTTCAAGTGTTGCTTGTATTTATGCGTTAGATTGGCAATGAACAAGCGAACCATTTCCTTCTCCTTGGGAGGATCTACCAAGAGCGCAGCTGTTTCTCTCCATCTGCTTAGGTAAGTGGTGAAGCCTTCATTCTCTTTCTGTTTGAGAATGGAGAGTTCACGTTCAGAAGTCTTGGCCTGGATGTTACACTTGTACCGGTTCATAAAGCTTTCAGCAACATCTTCCCAGGTCGCGACATGCTTGGATTCCAGAGAATAGAACCACTGTTGACAAGCATGCTCTAAGGAAAGAGGAAACACCGTAGGGAAGAGTGTCACATCTACTCCCTTAAGAGCCATAGTTGCAGAGAAAGCCTTCAAATGGAAAAGCGGGTTATCAGTAGGCTTGAACTTGGGAATATCAGCAGTGGAAAACTTCTCAGGAAGCTTCTCTCTTATGGACGAGGAAGTAACAGGCTGTTCCACATAAGTGAACTCTTCTGAAATCTTACTCATCTGTTCCTTGATCTTGTCCATCGCAGCAGCAGTGACACTGTTTTGCTTGTCTTGCTCTACAGTGCTCACTCTAGTAGTGAGTGTCTGCATCATGTCAGACAACCTTTCGATTGTCCTGTTGAGGTTCTCGATGTCTTCCTTAGTGGCCATTGGTTGAAAGTAGACTGGAGACGGATCTTGTGGAGATGACTGAGGTGGTTTCCTTGTACGCCTCTTTGGTACAAGAGGTTGTTGAGGTATGGACTCGAACCGTAACAATCTACCCTTGCTTCTTGCCCAAGCGCTGTGACACCGAAACAAATACACCTTTAATGACCACACTTAACCTTAACCTATCCGGATTAAAAAAAAAAAGAAATTTGAAGCTCTACTTATTTATTATTATTATTTTTTTTTTAGAAAAAACATGGGAGGATACTATCCGACTTACTCCGAAAAAAAAAACGACACAAAAACGAAACTTCCCTAAAATACGGTCAAAAATGGTGCACGACTAAAAAAAAAAGTGTGTGGACATAACATGTGAGTGATTAGGTGAGGTTATAGACGCGTGTTTCGACCGTATAACTAAACACGACTTAATACTGGACACAAAAATCGAGAAAAAAGACTGACGGGACACTTTCCTGGGCACCGTGTCACGGTGCAGACAAGCGTGACACGGTTAAGCCTACCGTCAGACGGTAGACTTTCCCGTGTCACGGCACTGTTCACCGTGACACGGCAGAAAATGCCGTGACACGGTGCGCAGCTCCAGGTCAGTTTTGTGATTTTTTTTCAGATTTTAATCGATTTTAAGTCCGTACTAATTACTATGTGAGAGTAAAAACCCTCGGTCATAGGTCAAACAAGAATAGCAAACACATCAGAGTTAGCACCAAACAAACACATAGCATTTAGGCACGATGATGTAAAAAAGTTCGCAACCTAAAGTCAAGATCTATGTTCAACTATTGGTCAGGCTTTGGGTGTCAAAAAGGGTACCATGGTTAAGAGTTTGGACGCGTTAGCAAGGCAGCCTCCCTTGAGGGTGTATGCCAACGGGTGGCTCCGCGAGTTCGTGATGAAATCGAACTCGACTCCATGGTTTGGGTGAATTTAATGACCCGGATGAACCCTTATTGCTATGAGCGTTTTTGGGTTGATAGAGCTTAAATTCCCCGGGGCTAAGACGCATGTAGAACACATACGTTTTTTCAGAAAAATCGAAGGAAGTCGACTGTGGGAAAAGAAAATAGGCCACCGGACTGAT
This sequence comes from Chenopodium album, assembly GCF_948465745.1. Classification (NCBI taxonomy): domain Eukaryota; kingdom Viridiplantae; phylum Streptophyta; class Magnoliopsida; order Caryophyllales; family Amaranthaceae; genus Chenopodium; species Chenopodium album. The sequence continues at coordinate 67,639,661 of NC_137835.1, forward strand.
TTTAGGACTGCCGTGACACGGCAGAAATTCCCGTGTCACGGTACAGTGTATCGTCAGACGGTACACTGTACCGTGACACGGCAGTCAGAAAATCTGACTGGTGCCCTATTTGCTTTTGCGCGCAACCGAGTTATCCAATTTTTCCTATGGGACAGACCTGAATTCGACGTTAAAACGTCTATGCAGATGCAAAAATGACAATTTAATCACAGGAATATTTTTTCAAGAATCTTTCAAGTCTCATCCACTCATCTTAATTAAATACCGATCACTCAAATCGATAAATAATTAAGAATCCTCCCCAGTGGAATCGCCAAATTGTAGGCGTCGTTTGAAGTGTGCCTACGTAAAAAGCATGTTGTGAATATGCTTGGCACTCATAGGAAGTGGGAATTGACATAATACTATTAGGGACAAGGAAAGTAGGGAGCCGCCAACAAGTTTTTAAGGAACTTGTAAACCGTTCACGGATCATAAAAAGGCAACCACGATAAAGGGACAACGAAGGCAACAACGATTGACCCGTGAAGGTTACACCCCATTCATAATCCATGAGATTACTAACTCCATATGGTTCGGAACCACGAAAGGAGGATCGGGGATGATGGTACGAAGTGAGTCATGGAGTCACATTCGCCCGTATTGGCCTCTACTCGATTCTTATATTGAAAAGCATTCCTGTGATCTCAAAGGCATACAAACAATAATTCAATTTGCTCCAAACTATTATTTAACTAAATTGGTTCAAAATTAATGCACACATAATTCTAAAAATTTGGTGATCACTTGAATTAATAATAAGATTAAAAAGGATCCTAAACCGGTTGTCCAAATTATCTTATTAGGCGTGATTTTCAATTACATATTCCCTTTAACATGCAATATAGTGATCAAAATAAATAATAGAATCAATATTAATATAAAACCAATTTAATTAATGATAAAAAGAGCATGATCCTTACTTTGAATCTGTTTGTTTGTAACTACAAAATAATAAACGAGTTAGTAACTTCAAGGAAATAATAAAACAATAATTAAATTAAATTAAATTAAATTAAGTTGATTTTGGGGCCAAACCCTCAAACGATTCTACCTTTCACGCCTTGGTTTAAGGACAGAACCTCGAGTAAAATATGGACACCTTTGAGTGCTTGAAGAAGGAATTTTGAAGTGAAAAGGGTAGGCTAGTGTTTAGGTTAAGAGCATAGAAGAGAGAAAACAAGAATAATCGAATTCTGGTTGCCCCGTACATCAGAAATGAGGGGGTATTTATAGGGAAATGTGCTGAGGGAGCACACGGAACCCTAAAATGATAAAAAACCTAAAAAAGTATCCCGTGACACGGTCAGACTGTACCGTCAGACGATACAAGTTCCCGTGACACGATCAGTTTTGGAGTGACGCGGGAAATTTTCAGAAAACGGAACGGAAGACGCGTTAAGGGTTTACGCGGAAAGGACACGGAACTTCCCGTGTCACGGGAAGTCCCACCGTCAGACGGGAAGATTTCCCGTGACACGGTCAGGATGTACCGTGACACGGTCAATTCCAGTCCATTTTTCCGTCTAAATTCATTTTTAACCCTAATTTCTTTCGGCTTTTTAAGTGCCGATTGATAATTTTGGGCTTTTTTCTGACTTTTATTATTCGGACTAAAATAATAAAATAATAAAATAAAATGTTTGGGCTAAAAATAAACAATAATAAAATAAAAAGGTTTGGGCTTAAAATTAATTAACAAGCTTGGGCTAAAATTAAAACTATACTTTTACCAAACACCAAGACTGATCCATGGACCTTTCGAAAATATGAATTTAATAAAATACGATTTTTTAAGCACTCTCGGGATTAAATATTAAACCCGACCAATAATGGCGGTGAAAGGTTATTTATCATCGGGTTTGGTTTTAGGGAGACATTTTTAGGTGTCTACAAGAAGAAACCTTTTTTTTTTTTTTTTTTTTCGTACACTTAAAAAATACTCCTTACATCAAGCACAATAGTCTAAACACATTCTTATAGTTGGGCATAAGTTACTTGACTCAAACCTTCCACCAAAAAGTGTCTTTTGTGTGGAAGTGGTGTGTTAACCATATGGTTCGTACCGGCAAATACAATTGAGCACCTTGGTTGCGCCAAAAATTAGTTTTCAAGTCAGTGATTTGCATCACGACGCACCGATATTGTTCCATTGTTTGTGAGATTATCTTTTTTATTTTACTTAAATATTTTTACACTATTTGTACTTGACTACTCCTTTATTTACAACAACTATAACTAATTTAATCTATATATGTATTTTATCACATAATTTATATCATAAAACCTCATTTATAATATACATATAATGACCTGGGGCATTGTCCGGGCCAAAAACTAGTTATTGTTCTTTTTATTATTATAGTTCTTTATTACTATTTATGTTATTTTGTGGCCGTGCCTGGCGGGCCAAACTACCGTGTCGCACGCGGGTTCGTGTCGTGATCGTGCCGAATTCTTGAAATTGTGTTCATGGCACGGCCCACAACCCACTCCTCGGTCAACGTGTCGTGTCGTGCCGCTGGCGGGCTCGTGCCGTGTCGGTCCAATCTCGTACCAGCCCCGTGCCGCCCACATGCCGGCACGACCCATGCCCACCTCTAGGTCAAACTAATACTTTTGCTTATGTGATGCGCTAAATGCTCCTGAAAAATGCATGCGTTTTTTTTATATACTAGTTTTGTGCCCGTGTGATGCCCTGATTGTTGATAACAATTTCAGTATAAACTTTTTTGCTTAAATGTTAAGTTTAGTCCTACAATTTATTTTGATAATGTAGGATATTTAGACATATGATGCCATATCACTTATTTAATTAAATATAGTGTACTTTTTATAGTTTTGTTTGTGAATAAATATACATCTATGTTATTATTGACTTGAAATTATTTTTATTGAACTTAATTTTTTTTACCGATTCTCAATTTTTTTTAAAATAAATTAAATATATTATAAATAGATCTTATTTAAAAAAAAACTTTTTCAAACGGATTTTATGATGGAAATAGAACAGAGTTATAGGATATTTATTAAAAGATTTGATTAATTTGGTATATATAAATATTAGAAATATATTGATAATAAAACTCTATACTTCATTTTTATCTTAAAAAAACTATATAAAATTCACTTACTTAGTATCATATGTGTTACAATAATTTTTATTTTTCGCCTACGTGGCGCAACACTTGGCAAAAAATTGGAATGTCAAGTGTCGTTGTCTTGTGGCCTGGCTGTGAGACCAGTTTTACTTATTTGTGATATGATACTAGATGAAAGCCCGTGCGATGCACGGTTTTTTCATTTAAGGTTTTGATTTATTGTATTTAATAATTTCAAACAAAATTACAAAATTTTAATTTTAATTTTTTATTACTTATAATACGACTTTATTCATTGTAATTGAATTTAATGTGAAAACATAAAATTTTAATGTGAAAAGATAAAATTTTATTTTTTAAAAATAATTTAAATTCTAAATCACCAACTTCGTTCACAGCCATATGTCCGTATCTACAACATCTAATTAAAGTGGATAAATTGAATAGTGAAATGTTAGAAAAAATTGATATAAATTAAATCTTTACATTTATATAAAATAAATCAATATATTTACTAATAAATGAAATATTGTTGCGAAATTGATCAAAAAATTGTATAAAATCAAATCTATGCATTGGAATTTTGTCTTCATCATCTCCAATAATAACGAAAGTCATCCATATAATAAGTATACAATATCAAATCGCGTGCCATTTTCCTTAGCTTCTTCTTACAATTTTTAAAATTAATTTGAAATATTTGAGTTAAATATATGTATAAAAGCCAAAAAAATTAACTTGAATAGTTGCATCAAATCGAGTACCTAACAAATTAATTTCAACCATATAGCTAACAATTAGCTGGCAATTTGGAAATGGAAGGGTGAAAGAGTTGAACTAATATTTAGGGTGCCATGTTGTAGACACTTAAAAATGTCTCCCCAAAACCAAACCCGATGATGAACAACCTTTCACCGCCACTATTGGTCGGGTTTAGTATTTAATCCCGAGAGTGCTTAAAAAAATCGTATTTTATTAAATTCATATTTTTGAACAGTCCATGGATTAGTCTTGATGTTTGGTAAAAGCATAGTTTTAATTTCAGCCCAAACTTATTAATTAATTTTTAGCCCAAGCCTTTTTTATTTTATTCTTTTATTATTTATTTTTGGCCCAAACCCTTTATTTATTTTAATTTAATTATTTTCTTATTTTAGCCCGAATAATAAAAAGTCAGAAAAGGCCCGAAATTATCAATCGGCACTTAAAATGCTGAAGGAAATTAGGGTTAAAAATGTATTTAGACGGAAAAACAGGCTGGAATTTCCCGCGCCACGGCAGGTACCTACCGTGACACGGGACATTCCGTGTCTTTTCCGCGTAAACCCTTAACGCGTTTTTTATCCCGTTTTCTGAAAATTTCCCGTGTCACACTAAAAATGTACCGTGTCGCGGGAAAGTTTGTCGTCTGACGGTGGGACTTCCCGTGTCACGGTACAGTTTGACCGTGTCACGAGATACTTTTTTAGGGTTTTTATCATTTTAGGGTTCCGTGTGCTCTCTCAGCACATTTTCCCTATAAATACCCCCTCATTTCTGATGAACGGGGCACCGAGTAATTCTCTTATTTTATTTTCTCTCTTCTATGCTTTAGCCTAAACACTAGCCTACCCTTTTCACTTCAAAATTCCTTCTTCAAGTACTCAAAGGACTCCATACCTTACTCGTGGTTCTATCCTTAAGCCAAGGCGTGAAAGGTAGAATTGTTTGAGGGTTTGGCCCCAAATCAACTCTATTATATTTAATTTAATTTAATTATTGTTTATTTATTTCCTTGAAGTTACTAACTCGTTTATTATTTTGTAGTTGCAAACAAAAAGAATCAAAGTAAGGATCATGCTCCTTTTATTTTTATTATTTTTCTAACGATTTTATGTTGTTGGAATTGTGATTAAATTGGTTTTAAAATTAATGTTGTTGTTCTATTATTATTTTTATGATCACCATATTGCATGTTAAAGGGAATATGTAATTGAAAATCACGCCTAATAAGATAATTTGGACAATCGGTTTAGGTTCCTTTTTAATCTTGTTGTTTAATCAAGTGATCACTAATATTTAGAATTATATGTTGCATTAATATTCAACCAATTTAGCCTAATAATAAGTTGGAGCAAATTGAATATTTTGTTTGTATGCCTTTGAGATCGCAGGAATCACTTTTCAATATAAGAATCGAGTAGAGGCCAATACGGGTGAATGTGACTCCATGACTCACTTCGTACCATCATCCCCGATCCTCCTTTCGTGGTTCCGAACCATATGGAGTTAGTAATCTCATGGATTATGAATGGGGTGTAACCTTCACGGGTCAATCGTTGTTGCCTTCGTTGTCCCTTTTATCGTGGTTGCCTTTTATGATCCGTGAACGGTTTACAAGTTCCTTAAAAACTTGTTGGCAGCTCCCTACTTTATTTGTCCCTAATCGTTGTCCCTAATCGTAATGTTAATTCCCACTTCCTATGAGTGCCAAGCATATTCACACATGCTTTTTACGTAGGCGCACTTCGAACGACGCCTACACATGTCATTTTTTTTTTTGACAAAGAGTACTAATAAAGAAAAACAAAGACAATCAACAACAACACTACACAAAAACACCAAAGAGACACTTGCGAGCAAAATTTATTCAAGCCAATAAGTTGGAGTACTTGAAGAGTTGAAGTCCACACTAGGCCCGTGATCACGCTTTGGACCCACACGAACCTCCTGGCAACCTGCAACCGAACTAGGTCGATCCACCAAAGAACCTTCAATCTTTTCCTAAACCGAGGATGAAAAATAGAATTGTGACGGGGAATTGGTTGACTCGAAGATCTAGCACAAGAATGCAAAGTGAACAACTGAAAAATAAAATCACAAACTTTTCCCACAAACCCTTCTGCGAATTGTTGTTCGCCACTAGAGCACCTAAAGACTGCTACAAAATGGGAACCGTCTGCCACTCCTTGTCACAACATACATTTATTGAAGTAATTAAAGGTAGAAGACCCTTCTACACTTGGCTTCACATTGTGGGAGACTTCCATCGTAATAGAGGTGATCACCTCCTCCGAAAAAGACTGCAAAACTGAAGCATACATGCATGGACTGGGAAATGGGAGCTGACTAGAACTCTAAAGTGGATGCTGCATGTCGATCTAATCCACAAAGGAACTTATCTCAAGTAGAAATAGAGGTATGTGCTTCCCTAGAAGTTACATCTTGGGGGACTTCTATCTAGATAGAAGTTTTACTCGGACGAACCAGAATTGACAATAATGACATAGACTTAGAATGATATAATTGAATGACCTTGCCTTGCATAACCTGCTGCAAATTTGAGGAGGAAAGCCAAAGGAATGAACTCGAGCCATGCCGAGAAACAAACTTATGCATACAAGAGTCTTCTAACGAAAACGTGCTGAAAACTTACAATCCCCACTTGTAACACCCTTGAAATTCCTTTCCTTTAAAATACCTGTTTTGCCCTTTTTAAAATACAAAATAGGAAAATCTAAGACATTACCGCCACCGTGAAAACGACTAAGGCCTTTATCAAAGACACACATCGGAAGAGTATCTTTAAAACCATTCAAAACAAGCCAACTTTAAAATCAAATCAAACGAAAGTAAAGTCAAACCAAAGTCAAACAAAGTCAACCTACGACTTGGAACCCTTGTAGGCCCTCATTAAAACCGAAAAATACTAAAAACCCTTGCGTTAGTCTCACAAGCATAATAAAATATATTAATTAAAGCAATAAACCACATAATAAACTTATGAAAACTAAGCATAATTCGCTCTTACTCATGCGCATCATGAATATGCTTCATCACCTGAAAAGCTTCTCTTTACTTGTCCCCACTACTCGCCATTAGAAATGGGTCGTCGTAGGGCCAAGATAAAAACAAGGCCAAACAAACATACAAACACACAATCAGCAATGCTGAGTACATAAGCGTAAACAAAACACACTAGCATGCTTTCATCCTATCATCACACAACTTACCTTTTTGCATCTATTTACAACCATACAACATACAATATGACCAATCGTCAAAAGACTAAATTATTTATTTATCTTGATTACGCATCGAGCGGGTTTCGTCCTAACCTGCCCTAATAAAGGGGTACTAACATGGGAGCTAACCGTGCCAATATAAAAGAACCAATCGTAAGTGGCGGAATTCCCATGCATAATAAAAAGGAATACATAGCGTCCTGTACTCCCAATAGAAGTTATGGTCCAATATAAAGTCACATAACTCCCTCCACATGTTCATACTCAAGGTATATACGTTCCAAGAGTTTTGGTGCTTAATCTCTTTTACTTTACGTTGATTTGCATGTTATTAGACTTGGTGATGACTCTCAAACCATAACACAATCAATCATTATAATCATTCAAGCAATCAAATATACCAATTTAATTCCTGAATAATTAGTGACCAAATAATCTTTAATGTTGAACCCTTTTCAATCTACCTTGGTGTAAAAGACACCTTAAACGCATAATAAGCCACAAAATCCTATCCCTCGGTGTTGGAAACACCTTAAGTGACCAAAATATAATTTAATGCTCGTGTACATGGACACTTAGATAGCTCCTTCTTCATGCTTATAGCATCAATAAAAACTATATGATTCATGATAAAATTCCCTTTTAATATTCCAAACTCAATTAAACATTTAGTTTAATTAAACATGCCTTCAATCATTCAAAAAAAAAAAAAAAAGTGGTTCAAAACCATCATGCCGTTATAATTAATTCCAATCATCAATTCACCACAAATAATCCATACTTCACAAATAAATCATCAACATCAATCCAATCAACAATTTCAATCAATACCTATTGTAGGGAATATTTCAAGCATAACCCCAAACTTGAACCCCACTGTGATCATACACTAAAGTACGGTGGCGTCTAAAGGGAAGGAAGCTAGAGCAAAAGAATTACCAACAAGTTTTAGGAACTTGTAAACCGTTCACATGGTGAAGGTTACACCCCTTAACGATCCAGGAGATCGTTAACTCCAATAGGTCTAGAACCATGACTGGAAATTCGGGGATGAAGGTACAAATCCAACCTAAAAGAGATTGAACCTGCCCTAATAATAGGCCTCTACTTTATTCTGCTCGTATTCATGTGCGCTTTCTGACTAACATGCAATCAATAGGATTAACCCTAAACCTGTTTATCTATGTTGGTTGAATATTAATGCACAAATAAACTATTATTGGCGACCACTTGAATTATAATCAAATTAACCCTAAACAAGATTATTAATTATCTTATTAAGCGTGATTACAAATACCAATTCCCTTTAAACATGCATAAAAGGTGTGATCAAGCAATAACAATAAATATCATCAAGCAACATAATAATAAAAAATAATCATGACAATCATAATTAAAAATAATCATCATAACACTAATTATAACAATTATAATCATAAATTATAAAAATAATCATAATAATGTTAAAGCATAATAATAGCAAGATCCTAGGCATGATACTAACAAGATTAATAACAAACTCTAGCATGTCACTAAATTAAACATTAAAAATCAAATATATAGCTCTAGCATGATACTAACATGAATATTAGGAAAGAAAATAGGAAGCATCGCAGGAATCATAATTGATTTAAGAAACTTATTCTTTACCCTAGACATGATACTAGGAAGATCAAAACACCCTAACATGACATTAGGAATCATAATAACAACCTAGACATGATTTCTAAATCATAATATCAATTAAACAATTAAAGCACTTACTTGGATGCCTCGTACCTCTTTCTAATAACAAAATACACGCGTTAGTAACTTCAAGGAAAATATAATCAATAAATTAAGGGCTTGTTTGGCATCAGTTTTGGTTTTCAGTTTTCTGTTTTTTTTAAAACCAAAAACAGGAAACAAGAAAAAGGAGTTTCCACTTTTCTGTTGTCAGTTTTCATAATTATCATAATTTTAATAAGTTTATATAATTTTTGATTCATTATGGGACTCATATCATATACTTTTAGAGAACAAAAAACCAAAAAACAGAAAACCACAACAATGCCAAACGAACCCTAAATTAAATAATTGAAATAGAGATTTGGGACCAAACCCTCAGAAATTAAAACCTTTCACGTCTAAGGCGAAGGCAACTTCGAACTTGGCTAGGGGTGTCTAGTGCTAATGTATGAGGAATTGTGTTTGTAAAAGGGTTAGTTTAGATTGAGGGAGAGAATCAAGAAATTCTTGATGAAAGTTGGTGATTGAAAAAGGGGAGATATGACCTCTATTTATAGAGAAAAAAGAGAGTCGAAGAATAAGAAAAGAATCCGAATTCGAATCGAAATAAAACTCGATGGACAGGAGTTTTTGCGGATTTTGTTTTTATCATATCTTTTGATCTAGAAGTCCAAATAAGGCATATAATATTTCGTTGGAAAGCTCTTGAAGTCTACTTTCCAACCCAATTAGAATCAGATTAAAATCTTTTGTAGATAAAAAAAATATGGCAGAAATAGTGGAACGGTGTCAGTTTTGGATAGAGTTTTGTATCTCATTCATATCTTTTTCGTTATAGCTCGGAATTAATATTATAATATATCATTGGAAAGATGATTTCAAGATCTAGACTGTCTTTGAACATCTTTAAATTCGAATAGAATTAGGATTTAAGAAAAGGAAAGTTTTTATTTAACTCAAATTCTTTAATCTTATCGTTTCAAAAAGGATAATTAAGATCTTTTAGAAACTTATAATTAATCCTAATTATTTTAGGAATAGGATTAGACCTTAGGACCCTCCACATGATCATTGGGCTGTAGGTAAAATCCGGTTTGGGCCCAGTTTAGTATTTTGGCCATAACTTCCTCATTATTCATCGGAATTGGGTTTTTAATATATCGTTGGAAAGGTCTTTTCAAACCCTATCCAACTACACCATTATTGGACCCTTATCATGGACCAAAATAAACTGGAATGCACATTTTTCAAAAATAAGGTAAGAAAAGAAATATTTTCAAAAACAGAAAGAAGAGATATTTTAATAAAAACATCCTCATCACTAGACTTTTTATACTTTCACCTCGTTCGATAATCAAATGACGTGAAAGGATCACTGGGTTTGGTTTTGGGGAGACACATTTAGGTGTCTACACCTATCATATACGAAGTATGTTACTACCTTGAAATTTATTAATCAAAGTCTAGCATGCTTCTACATACTCAAGTAATTACCAAGTACGCGAACATACCCTAACTATGATCTCAAAATCGCCATGACTAAATGAAATCACTCACTTGGAATTCTCCTATAATCCAAAATTACAAAAGAGATATTAATACCTATTCAATATAAATTTCTAGCAATATATACACGTACTCTTTAAATCACTCATAAACCCTTAAAAATAAGCTGAAATTTAATTTAAAACCCTTACTTTTATTCCCAACTAATGGGTAATTAAAAATCCTTTCAAGAAACATAATTATAGCTTACATACAAAAATTCCAGCTTTGTTAAAACATATAAAATTGCTGTAATTATGTTTTAAAACGTCAGATTTAATAGTTTCAATCACCTATAATCAAATTCCATCAAAATACATTAATATAGGAACCTAGGGTTTTCAATTGGGGGCTTTTAAAATCCAAAACTTAATCTGAAAATTATATAATTAATACTTATGATCAAACATCATAAAAATCATTACACCCAAAATTAATAATTAAATCAAGGCTAGATAAGGATTAAAACAAAAAGAGAATTTTTTTTTTCAATAGCCGCACATCACCACCATGGCAAGGCTGCTACCGCGTGCCTCCCGGTCAGAGCTATTGCTGCTGACGCTCGCTAGTGGCTACAGTGGTCGGCTTGTGCTGGTTGCGGTGGTGGCCGACCATCGTGCGTGTGAATAAAGAAGGGGAGGGGAAAATTAATGGAAATAAAAGAAAATAAGAGGAGAGAGAGATAGTTTACCTTTGGGTATTCCCCACGTTGGTCAAAGTTTGATTTTGCTCATGTGATGGGTATTTATACCATCTCTCAATAACCCTCCTAACTTACAATTCCTTTACTAACCTTAATGATTCCTACTCCTATTCACTCTAGTCTTTTGACTTACTTTTAAAAATCCCAATGACTTCGAAACTTCTTTTTTTAGGGTAAATACAAGTTAATCCCTAAGATATACAAAATGTCATGTGGTAAACAAATTTTGTAAATAAATCAACAATTTTATCAATAAAAGCGGGTCCCATAGTGATGATGACTAGATAAAGTTGTTTATTTATTTACCAAAATGACATGTGATAAACAAATTTTGTTTATCCCATAGATTAACTGGGGCTTCCTCTTTTTTTTTTTTTTTTTTAATAATAAAATATATGCCCCGAAGTTTCCAAATCATGAAATAAAATATTTTCAAGATTGTTAAATTAAATAATTAAAAATAAGCTTTTAATTAAAATAATTCTTTTTAAATTTATGAAATACCATAAAAAAATTCATTTCGAATTATTTTAATACTTTATGAAATAACTATATAAATTAAAATACGTATTGAAATATAGGATATTACACCGCCTTTACTAACCGAGTTCGAATGGAAATCACACTCCATATCAGTACTCACTGAATCTAGTGGAGAGACCTTACAACCTCTGTCTTTACTAACTTAGTCCAATTGGAAATCACACTCCATTTCAGCACTCACCGAAACTGGTGGAGAAAACTTGCAATCCCTGTCTTTACTAACTAAGACCGATTGGAAATCACACACCATATCGCCACTCACTGATATGGAGAATGTATTCTCATACCAGTGGTAGGGGAATACATTCTTTATCACCACCAACTGAATTAGTCAATTAACCTTGCTCTAAAACAATGGCTGGACTTAAAACACTACATTGAAAGTTAGCAATCGCAGCAGCCACTTGGGAAGTTACACATAGTTACACAATCATTGGGAACTTAGGAAGTCGACTCAACTTGGGTAACAGGCTGGAACATCTTACCCTTCAATTTCTAATTAACCAGAGATTTATCCAGTAACAAATCCTCAACATGGTGTAATTTTGATAACACTTCTATATTATTTAGATCACTTTTAGCAGCCTTAACCAAATCCTTTCTAGTGGAAATGAAGCTTGCCCAATTCTTGATATGGAGAAGCCCTTATATAAAGAGCCTTAATATGACAGGAATCAAACTCTAACACAAAAGAACAAAAGTGCACAATAGAAAAATAATCAAGAAGCTTTAAAGCACAAGCACAAACAACCTTAATTGAATAGAACTGAAAAGTTCTGCAGAGAATTTCAAAAGATTAGGGCTTGAGTCAACTCATTAGATTGACTTGGAAGGTGTTCTTGATTGAATTTGTTCATCATTATTTTGGATGACAAAATTTGCTAAAGATTAGCGACGAGATAAGACAAAACATTTCTTCTACTAAAATTAGAATCAAATAAATTTGGGGGTTTGATTGGATTGGAAACCATGGAGGATTTACTTTCTCTTTCTACAGAGGAGAGGGAAGATCAAATTGGAGGTTTTGTTGGATTGAAAGGCTTATTTTCTCTTTATATAGAGGAGAGAGAAAAGAAATAAAAAGAAATTTGGGGAGTAATAGTTAAGAATTTAAGAGGAGGATGAAGAGGCCGAGGAAGATATTGTGTGGATAGAATCACAACGAGTCTGCTCTACACAATACTTTTTCGAATACATGAGCCAGTCATAGCTTAGCCTAGCCTAAGCTAGCCTAGCCTGACTGTCCAAATAGATTTCATAGCGCATCTTTTATACTGCCTAGTTTACATACTGACTTACATAATATCAGGGCCGTTGCAATGATTTAAGGGGCCCTGTTCTAAATTTAAAAAGGGGCCATGTTCTAAATTAAAAAAGGGGCCCTTAATAATTTTAAAATTATACTCCTGTAGACACCTACTTTTGACTTCTTGTCCCGACAGGAAGTGTGATGATGTTATAAAAATCCGTTCTTCGTGCTAGATCAAAGTTGAAGTGCTTATGGATAATGAAATGCATTATGAAGTAAGTTAAAACCCATATTTGAGACCAAGTTATCTTAGAGACTTGTCTGATTACTAATTAGGCCTAAAACGTGCTCATGCATGTTTAAACTTAATTAATAACCACTACAAAAATAAAAGGTTTTTAGCAACTAAGTTTGGCAACAGATTTTTAAAATGTTGCTAAATAGCAACGAATCTAAATTTTTTCATTACCTAATTAAAAGCGACATTTTATGCTTTAGTTTTTAATAAACAATGGCTACATATTTTTGATTTGTTGCTTTTTAAAACAAATTGTCTTACTAGTTGTTACTAGACGACATCATATTTTTCTCTTGTTGCCAAATAGTAACTGTAGACACCTAAAAATGTCTCCCCAAAACCAAACCCGTTGATGAACACCTTTCACCGCCATTATTGGTCGAGTTGAGTATTTAATCTTTGGAGTTCTTAAATACATGTTCTATCCAATATATTTCATGAACCAATCCAATTTCTAGCTCATTTTCCTAAACCATAACCTATTTTCCACTTTTCGTGTCCACATCGCAAAATTGAGAGAAAATGATTTTATAGCTATAAAATTTTGATCCAATTATTATTTTTTTGGATAGGCCTTTAAATAAGATTTCCAACCATATATCATAATCCCAATTCCGAGCTATAACGAAAAAGATATGAGCAAAACACTAAACTCAGCCTAAAACCGACACCCTTCCACTAAAACATCCATATCTAAAATTCTACATATTATTTTGACTTGATTCTAATTGGTTTGGAAAGTAGACTTGATAATCTTTCCAATGATATATTATATGCCTTATTCCGAGTTACGGATCAAAAATTATGATTATTTTAAAAAACGGGTAAAAAACTGAAATTACCGCGCAGCAGCAAAAATGCCGCGACGCGGCAAAAGCTGACGTGTCACGGGGTGCCCATCTTTGTAATTCTGCACAATTTTCCCCCGTGTCACGGTGCCCATTCCGTGACACGGGAATATTCCGTGTAATTTCCGCGTACTTTTTACACCGTGACACGGCATACTGCACTGTGCCACGGTGGACAATGCCGTGTCACGGCATTTCTTCCCGTGTCACGGTGCACATCCCGTGCCACGGGATTGCTCCGTGTTTTTTTCGCGTAATCCCTAAACGCGTTTTCACTTCCCGTAACCTAATTATTTCCCGCGTCACTCAGATTTTTCCCGTGTCACGGGATCTTCCCCCGTCTGACGGTGCCTGTCACCGTGTCACGGTGCTCTTTGCCGTGACATGGTATTATTTTTTAGGGTTTTTATCTTTTTAGGGTTCCGCGTGTACCCTCTGCTCATTTTCCCTATAAATAGGACCCCCTTTCTGCAGTTCGGGGGCACCAATAATCATTCTCTCTCACCTTACACCAAAAATCATTCTCTTCTCCCTCTTTAACCTAATTTCTAGCCTCCTTATTCTTCCATAACAATTCCCCTAAGCACTCCAAGGAGTCTATACTTAACCCGAGGTTCCGTCCTTAAACCAAGGCGTGAAAGGTACAAATAACTGAGGGTTTGGACCAAATCAACTCTACTTTTCATTTAATTTAATTTAATTTAATTTAATTTTTATTTAATTTATATTTTTTTATTGAAGTTACTAACAGTTTATTCATGATGTAGCAATTTAAAGGAACGCGCAGAATGTGAGTAATTAATCAATTTAATTACTCTTATTTTATTTTATATTTCTAGTATCATGATTAGGGTTATTTTATATTTGATTTGACTAACGCTATTATTGTTAAATTGCTTTCAATATTAATGTTTATTCTATTATTGTCATGATCACTATATTGCATGTTTAAAGGGAATATGTAATTGAAAATCACGCCTAATAAGATAATTTGGACAACCGATTTAGGTTCCTTTTTAATCTTGTTGCTTAATTCAAGTGATCACAAATATTTTAGAATAATGTGTTGCATTAACATTAAATCAATTTAGCATAATAATAGTTTGGAACAAATTGAATCTTTGTTTGTATGTCTTTGAGATCGCAGGAATCACTTTTCACTATAAGAATCGAGTAGAGGCCAATACGGGTGAATGTGACTCCATGACTCACTTCGTACCATCATCCCCGATCCTCCTTTCGTGGTTCCGAACCATATGGAGTTAGTAATCTCATAGATTATGAATGGGGTGTAACCTTCACGGGTCAATCGTTGTTGCCTTCGTTGTCCCTTATTCGTGTTTGCCTTTTATGATCCGTGAACGGTTTACAAGTTCCTTATAAACTTGTTGGCGGCTCCCTACTTTCCTTGTCTCTAATCGTATATGTCAATTCCTACTTCCTAAGAGTGCCAAGCATATTCACCACATGTTTTAACGTAGGCGCACTTCGAGCGACGCCTACAGTAACAAACTATGACAACAAATATTTTATTTGTATTGATTTAGAAACAAACAAATACAATGAATTTTTGAATTGTTTCCATAAGAAACAAGTCTTCTAAATTATTGTTGCTAATTGATAACGCATTATTTTGTTTGTTGCCATTGGAAACGAGTTGTTAATTTATATGTAAGCCACTTTTTGCTGTAATGTATAAAATTATTTGTTGCTAAAATGACATCAAATAGAGACGGATTTCAATTTTGTCTCTAATTTAGAGACGGATTTTTGATTTTGTCCCTAATTTGGAGACAAATTTTTCAATTTCGTCTCTAATATTTTGTTCACTTATTATAAATTATATGCATAGAAGTAAACAAATAGTACTTGGTATAGTTGGTAAGAGATTCACCATCTGACTTTGAGGTCGCAAGTTCGACTCCTACCAAATGCGATTCTTGAGACTGGGGATTCAAAGAGCCTTACATGCAAAGTCGAGCCGAGTTGACCTAATCTGAGTGAGATTTCAGATTGGTAAAGGTCGAGATCGGGTTGAACCGAATTGCTAATAGGGATTGGGTTTTTGTCTCGTAGTGTTGATAGCAACCAATATTAATGATTTGTAGCTATTTTTATGAACCAACTTTAATAATTTGTTGCTATTTTTAGGAACCAACATTAATAATTTGTTGCTATTTTAGGAACTAACATTAATAATTTGTTGCAAATTTTAGCAACAACCAATGGTAAGCTGTTGCCAAAGATGGCAACGAATGCACCAAAAAACAGCAACAATCATGGAAACTATATTTAAATTGATGCAATATTGCAACAAAATTGCTTTGCAACTGGTTTCCAAAATCCCATGGCAACAAGCCTTTTAGCAACAACAAATTTTTGTTTCCAACCCATTGCTAAATAGAGTTGGCAACGGATTTTTGGTGAATAGCAACAAATTTTAGTTGATGCTATATTGATTTTTTTTTTTGTAGTGAACAGACCCAAATGCGTCAAATGCAATAATTCGATCCAATGGATCTTACATTGTTGAAATCCGAGCCAAACAGATAAAACAACCATCAAATTTCCATGAATGTCCTACAAAGATGGATAGCCCTTTCAAAGAGCTTTCCAACGGTATATTATAAACCCAATTATGAGAAAACGAAGAAGTTATGATCAAAACACTAAACCGGGCCCTAAAATCGATACCCTTGCACTCCAAAGGCCATATCTTTTGATCCATAACATATTTTAACCTAATTTTAATGGCAATGGAAAATAGACATTCAGATATTTCCAATGATATCTTACACGCCATAATCCGATTTTGCAATAAAAAGTTATGGAAGTTTTAAACACGTGTTTTTGTATAAGGCAAACCGCGCCGTGCGCAACAGTTAGAGTTGTGCGCGCCTGTCGAGCGCAAGTCAAAGAGTTGCGCTGCGCATACCAGCGCGACTCTGAGAGTTGCGCGTGCCACTTGACGCCGCGACTCTAAAACCCTAAACTTAGATTCCTACGCCTAGGGGTCTTCGTTCAACCCGAAAGACGACGGAAAAATCAGAATTCTAAACCCTGACATTCTAAATCCCTAATCTCTCAACTTCTCTTGCTATCATATTACTTTTCTTCTCGCTTCCTAGATACTTTCCAACCCTAATTGAATCCATTGAAATACTTGGAGGTACAAATAAGAAAGAAAGTCCATAAATGCATTAAACAGAGATTTAACATAAAAGAGAACGGTAGGTTTCCTAAGGATTTAGATAAATCACTTTTCTTTTATTGTTTAAATAACTTTAATTAATTGAATAAATAGTATTGTTTGATAACCTTAAACAAACTTTTAATTAATTAAATCCACATAGTATCTTGTGTTAAATAAAGAATAGAATTGAATAATTAATTGTTGATTGATCACCTAAGTCAAGGCGAATCTTGTTTATTTATCGTTCTTTTCACGAATATCAATTAAATAAGAATAACGACCTTTGCAATGTAATTCCTACATGATTGATGCTTGTAAATAAAATCAACTTAGTTTTTAGGTATCACGTTGCATAAAGGGGTGAGCAAAAATTCCGGGTACCCGGTTCCAGAACTGGAACTGGTTTAGACCCGGTGGATCCAGACCCGGATCTGGTTACACTGGATCTAAGACCAATTCCAAAAATATGGACTCGGTTAGAGTCGGGACCAGTTCCAAGTCCTGAATGTTTGGACCCAGTACCCACTGGGTACCCGGTTAAATCAAGTGTATGCATAAGGATTGTTTTTTTTTTTTTTAAAAATATTACTGTAGATAATTTTTTGCGGCCCATATAATATGATAGACCCACTCCCATTCAACCAACCCTAATAATTCTCAAACTCCTTCAGCCGTCATTTTCAATTTCTCACAATCTAACGCCTCTCTTCCTTCCTCTTTCTTCAATCTTCCACAGTTCCACTACCTCAAACTTTCATTTTTTTTAATACTTTTTCATCATTTTTTTTTTTAATTTTTTTATTTCACCTGTTCTGATAATGTAAAATTGTGAGAGATTATTTTTTTTCTCCAGCACAATTAGAAATGGAAGGGAACGAAAATTATGCAATAAACACTCTGTCGATTCTTACTTTGCGTATTGAAGTTGTAATTGCTTGTTACTCTGTGTTATGACAGTGAAATCTGGCTATAAATCTTAGCCAATTTAGTTTTTGAACATTGCCAAGTTGGTGAGAAATTGAATACTTGGTTTTGGAACCGGTTCCCACCAGTTCCGGGACCAAATCCATAATTATTGGACCTGGTTAAGACCAGTTCTAAAATCTCAGACCCGGTGGTAACCAGTTCCAATACCAGTTCCATTGTTTTTGACCGGGTACCCGGTCTTGCTCACCCCTAGTTGCATATATTGTTTATTTGGTGATGAAATTATGAAAAAAGAAGATCTAGTAGAGACCGTACTAGGGCTAGGATAGCGATTCCCCCTAAATGAAACATTATTTTAGTACCCTCGCTCCCGAACTCATTTTTGGTACATGTAGACCAATTTGGGCACGGGTAAACTTATGATTCATGCTAAATATCCCTTGAACTCTACTTGGGAGAAAGGCATGAAAGAGGTTTATGAGTTTTCCTAAAACTCATTGACAACTCCTACTTGTTTTTTACAAAAAAGCGTAATGATAGGATCAATTCTAATTCAAGGTCCCCAAATAGTTAGGAATTAAAATCCTAATACACCTTAACAAGTGTATAGTCCTAGGCTTTTGAAGGGCCATGGACATATAATGAGAAGGATCCCCTACGATGGGCACACCCTCCTTACAACTCCATACAATTTTTTTTATCTACTATTTAGGTGATGCACAATTTTCCTATACATTACAAAATGACAATGCGTTCCTATAGCAATTATATACGAAGTATTTACTTCACCAAAAAAAAATATACGAAGTATCTAGAGAGTGAGAATTAGCTCAGGTGGTTAGAGCTCCTCTCTCGATTGCAGGGGATCTTGAGATTGATTCTCACCCCCTGCGGCTCTCTAAACACCCAAAAAAAAATGTACGAACTATTTTATTACGTAAAACCAAATTCGGATATTTTATTCAAGTTTATAATAACAACTATATATAACTCAAAACTTATATACTACCTCCGTTCGTTATAGGTTATGTGCAACGATTTGACAAATACTCAATCTTTTGGACTTATTTTAATACTCGTCTCTCTAATTGTTTTAGAAGATTTTAACCTTCAACAAAAAAAAAAAAAAAGTCAGTTAAAGAAACTACTTCGTATTTGCCATCATGAAAACTAGAAAAATAAAAAAACAATAAAAAAAACCTAAAATCAAACAAAGGATGAGCAAAGAAGGAATAAATCAAATCAGTAATTCACTAATTCCCAATTCATTTTTATTTGATTGTGTATCAATTGGGAATTTGGCTACAACGACTACAAATATATATATATATTTTTTTTTCATTGAAAATTCTTGAATAGAGAAATAAGCAATACAAGTATAATTATCCATGAAATTAAATAGATGTAATCTAATATATATAAATAAAGTAGACATTTTTGGAGAGCATTGAGAGCGCCACATAAGAAAAGGTATATTTTCGACCAATCAAAAATTAGAATTTTATTTTATTTTAGAATTAAAAAAATCACTCGCCACCTAAACAAAAGTGACGAATAAAATTTTATATTTTTTCCACGTAGGTAAAAACGACGAATAGTAATTTATTAGGATTTTATTTATTTAAGAACACTAAATTTTATCATTTTTATTTGTAACAAAACTAAAAATTATCTTTAGATATTAGGATTTATATTATTTAAAAAACTAAAAATTATATTGTGATATTTAATTAAAAAATATAAATTATCACTTGATGTTAATGGTTTTATGTAAATATCTGATGATATGATACTTTCATACAAAATTTTAAAACTTATAATGCAAGAAAAAAATTAAGAGATCACCAAAAAAATTATTTATATACAAAATGTATATAAAAATTCGTGCATCGTACGCCAAATAAGCAAAAGTAATATTTCGACCAATGAAAAATTAGATTTATATATTAATTTAGAATTTAAATTTCCAGTCGCCATTTAAGAAAAAATTAACAAATGAAATTTGGGAATTGAAAAAAAACAAAAATTATCTTTTATATTATCTTTTACATTAGGATTTATATTATTTTAATAAATAATTAGAAATTAAAAAATATATTTTTAATTAATGATTTTATCTAACTATCCGATGAATGAGATAATATTTATTTCAATTTATAAATTCAAGTTCTATATACGTAAAATTTGAATAAGAATAATTTAAAACTTAACAAAATATTTTACCTTAAATTAATGTTAAAATAATAGAATAGAAAATAAAAACAAAAAATATTAAGAAATTACAAAAAAAAAAAATACAAAATGAAATATTTAAAAACCGTGCATCGCACGGGCTTATATCTAGTTATGATAATAGTAATTTGAATTGATGGAAGAATATAGAAAGATTAGAATTAATATGAAAGCTAGAATTAAGACCGGAAAATTGGCAATTGTTGATATGTTGGATTGCTTAGTGTTAGAAACAAGAAGAATTTTACAACTTAAAAAAAAAAAAAAAAAAAAAAATGAAAATAGACCCTCTTGAAATTGGGGCCTTATGCAAGATGACTTGTTGCACTTGCTCCTCTACGACCATGCATAATATGAGCGAACAATTTAACTAAATTGATTTATCAAACCGACCTATTACACTTTTTTTTTTTTTTTTTTTTTTTTTTTTATAAATGTCTATAACGTAATCAAGTTCGATAAGATATTTTGTTCAAGGTTTTTATTGACGAAGATATTTTGTTCAAGGCTAATATCAATGTATCATGTTACAAGTAAAAAAAATGAGATTCCTTAAAAAAAAAAAAAAGGGAAATTCCCATTGGTACACCCTTGGTTTTGACTTTTCCTATTGATACACTCTTAAATTTTTGCCTTTTCAACGGTACACCCGTAATTTGGTCTTTTTCCCAACCGTGACTAATACCGTTAAAAACTATTTCACTAAGTTAAAAATAATTAAGTAAAAGACTATAATACCCCTTTTAAACATCTAATGTTTCGATTTGCATGTCAAAAATTGTTCGGTTAAAGTTTTGGAAGTCATGCTAGTCCTTAAGGATCCAAACCTCGAAATTAGCAAAAAAAAAAAATAACGCAAATGTCTTATGTGCGTGTCCAAAAATGTCTCGGTTTGTGTGTCGTTACTTTTTTGTGATAGTAATTGTTCGGTTAAGGTTTTAGGGATCATTTTGACAATTTATGGTTCTAAATCGAACTCGAAATT
Organism: Chenopodium album; assembly: GCF_948465745.1. Classification (NCBI taxonomy): domain Eukaryota; kingdom Viridiplantae; phylum Streptophyta; class Magnoliopsida; order Caryophyllales; family Amaranthaceae; genus Chenopodium; species Chenopodium album. The sequence goes on from NC_137835.1 coordinate 67,661,056, forward strand.
GTCAAAAAATAACAAAATGTCTCGTTTTGCGTATCATGACGTATAAAATGAGATATTTTCGTTAATTTTTCTTGACAATTTCGAGTTCGATTTAGATCCTTAAAGAGTCAAAATGACCCCTAAAACCTTAAACGAACAATTATTATCACAAAAAAGTAATGGCACGCAAACCGAGATTTTTTTGACACGCACATGAGATATTTGCGTTATTTTTTTTTATATTTTTTTTTTCTAATTTTGAGGTTAATTTGGATCCTTAAAGATTAACATGACTCCCAAAACTTTAACCGAACAATTTTCGACAAGCAAATCGAGACATTAGATGTTTAAAAGGGGTATTATATTCTTTTCCTTAATTATTTTGGCCCTGTTTGGGAGAAAGCTGAAAGCTGAAGCTGAAGCTGATTGAGTTAGCTGATTTTGACTAGCTGATTTAATTAACTGATTTGACTAACTTATTGTATTAACTGATTATGTAAAAGTGTTTGGTAAATAGCTGATAGCTTAAATGTGATTGAGTATGTGAAATGACCAATAAGCTAATTGTAGGGTAGGTAGTTTAGATAGGATTTTAAATTAAATGAGGTTATAAGTGTCATTTCACAATAATTAATGAATAAGATAATTGAAAAAGCTCCTAAAATGAGCTTTTTCAAAAATAGCTTATTTAGTGGAATAAGCTCTTTCAATAAGCTTACTACCAAACACTTGTATTAGCTTGTTTGACTAGTCAATCAGCTAAAGTTAGTCAAATAAGCTAATATACCCCCAATAAGCTAACTACCAAACAGGGTCTTTAACTTAATGAAATATTTTTTAACGGTGTTAGTCACAGTTGGAAAAAAGACCAAACCATGGGTGTACCGATGGGAAGACAAAAATTTAAGAGTGTATCAATGGAAAAAGTCAAAATCACGGGTGTACTAACGAGAATTTCCAAAAAAAAAAAAATAAAAATAAAAAAAAGAGATGATCACGTGACAGGAGAGAGAAAATCCAAGTAAAGCATGTGAGGAGGCAAGTCCGCCATCACTGTCTAGAACAATGTAAAACTTGAAATGAAACAAGAGCTTAAACGATAAGAGAGATATTTTCAATTTTCACCCTCCTTTTCTCTCTTTCTTTCTACTCGTATAATTATCTATCCATTCTTTCTCAAACGCCTCCTTCCTTCCTTCATTCTTCAACCACTTCTCTTCTCTCTCCTCTTAGCCCTGCTTCTTACTGTAGAAGGGCAAGGTTTAACAATGGCGGCTTTTACTGCCGTTTCAATTTGTCCTTGTTCCTTCTCTTATCGTCCTAACCATTTCAAAAGCCGTTACATTTCCTGTTCTCTTGGTTCTACTCGTGCCAACTTAAGTACGTTTTCTTAAATTCATTATTATTTTTAATTATTATTGTTTAATTTGCTTCAAAATTAATTTGGGATTTTTTGTATAGGAATTAGTGTAAGTGGGTTGAATTTGGTTTCTTGTTTAGTGGTAGTTTGTGTTGCATTTGGAGGAACTTGTTTAGTAGCTTGTAAAGGATTTTGAATTTATTTGTCTAATCCTTTACCCACTAGATAAGCTACTAAGTTAGGTAATGACGGTAATGGCAGCGCCTTTGATTACCATTACACACTAAACTAGCTACCAAACAGGTCCGCAAAGTCATTACCATTACCGTCATTTTGTGTTCGAATTTTCTCACTCGGTCGTGTTTAGGTTACTAATGACTTTGCGGGCCTGTTTGGTAATGACGGTAATGGTAATGTTCTTGATTATACAGTCGTTTTCTTCACAAATTTTCATTATTGTTCGATTCCCACCTTAGAGTGGTGATGTAAATTTGTTAAAAAAAACCATAAGTTTTGGGATGAATTTGTATTATCATAGACATTAACATCTATTTAATATTGTCTTAATGCGTTGTAACTTGTAAGTAAGGTGTAATTTTCTCTAGAGGATATGGTAGAGGGAGGATGTAGGATATACTTTGTTATAAGGGGTGATTAATGACAGTTGTTTCCTTGAACAAGTTTTTTCTGGACCAAATTATTGATGCAAGATTTGTGCATGTTACTAAGTTTTATGTGTTTGGAAGTTTGATTTCGAATTTATAGACTAGAGATAATGAAAGACGGATTTCACTTATCTTCTCTCAGGATTCATGAAATGATTTATAGACTATCACGAGTATTCCCTCGAGATTTATTGCTTTTCCTTTTTAAAGACTAATTGTTTTTTTTTTTTTTTTATAGAAAGAACAAGTTGACAGAAAAACTTTGAAAATTTTGCAGTCTCACTTCCTGGATGCAGGTTTTCATTTTGAGTGTCTGATTGATAGAGCTATGTACAAAAGAGCCAGAGTTTTCTTACTGCTCACAAAGAACCCAATTAATGAAGTTATAATATAAGAGGATTAGTTCTTCATTATTGTCATGTTGCTCTATTGTATCTAGAAGCATAGTATCTGTATATTTGTGCTTTACTGTATTAATGTTAAATCATTGTTTGGAAATGACATCTACAAAGTTTTACTGTACCTGTGTGGTTCTTGAAAAGTTAAGTCTAAATTTAGACCATTGGTCATGTGCCAATATCATTCCTGTTAGTGTAATTCTTATATTTGCTGGTCTAATTTCAGGCACAGATGCGACAAAAGTACCACGTAAAAGACATGTAAGGCTTGAAGGTGCTAGGAAAAGTATGGAAGATTCTGTAAAGCGAAAAATGGAGCAGTTCTTTGAAGGTCCCACTGGCCCACCTCTACGTGTTCTACCAATTGGTGGTTTGGGTGAAATTGGGATGAATTGCATGCTTGTCGGCAATTACGATCGTTATATTCTAATTGATGCAGGAATTATGTTTCCAGAGTAAGTGTTTATGCACCACTGTTACAGTCCACCACCTTCTACACTTGTAACAAGGGTATTAGTTGAATTGCTAATCTAGTCTCCTTGATCTAATTTTCTTAATGCAGCTTTGATGAGTTTGGTGTTCAAAAAATTATACCTGATACCACTTTTATAAAAAGATGGAGCCACAAAATTGAAGCTGTTATTATTACACATGGGCATGAAGATCACATTGGTGCGTTGCCTTGGGTAAAGTTTCTTTCTGTTACTTGAAGTTGGTTTTTAATAGACCTCGTTGTCACAGTAATAATTGACTTTTTGGAAGCTAAGATCATCTAGTCTTGACCGAAAGAGTTGCAATTGCACTGCCTCCTGCTTATGTTAATGCTTTATTGTTTCATTTATTCGATTACTTGTGAAAGGCTAGTTGCACAAGAATTTGCAAGTTTGAATCTTTCTGGTTAACTCTTTGATTGTAATTTTAAGTTATGTATATTGGTAAGACTATGAAAAAAATTATTTTGAAGTATTTTTGATGCTATAATCTATTATAAATGCCTTTTTCATTTCACAATTTTGCACCCAAAAGATTAACAATTTCAACTTACCTCAATGTCCCTAAAGAGGCTCTTTCCCCGTTCTCCCTTCCCATGGCAAAGTACTTGTGAGGATTTTTCGGATTTGAACAGCTCTGTTAACTATTAATATGAAGGCTCCAACCATTTGTATATGAACAATTTTTCACTGTTATATTAGAGAGGGGGACAGGGAAGTTTGGTGGGGGGGAGGGGGGGGAAGGGTGGGGTGGGGCGGGGCGGGCAGATGAAAGTAGTGCAAGGCTTCGTTTTCTTCTCATAAAATAAGGTATTCTGGTCTAAATTGGTTTGATCTGGTTTGATTCATTAGGAGGGGAGGGGGGGATGAGAAAAGTACAATGCTTTGTTCTCTTTTCCGAAAATAAGGTGTTTCATTATGAATGTATCTGGTTTAATTTAACTTTGATCATGTTTGACACTAGTATAAGAAATAAAAGTATTATGCTGGATTATCATAGATACGACAAAATGCTATATATTTCAAACAAAACTGTCATAGCTTTTACTATCACATAATTAAAATATGTGGTTACAAGAATACATAGTAGCTCTTTACGTAGTAGTTCCAAAAGCAATTTGCAGAGTATATAGCCTAAGTAGAGAAATGCATATAATACATTGGGAAAGTTAATGATCAAATTTACCTATTTGAGACTTACCTAAAGAGAACGAAGTACAATTAATGTGAACCAATGGTGAAATTTAGTTAAAAAAAAGGTCAACCTTCACATTTTCAGGACAATATTAATTGACAATTTACTGACCAGATTTTTTTTTTTTTTTTTTTTTTTTTTTTAATCACAGGTTATCCCTGCCTTGGATCCAAGCACACCAATATTTGCATCCTCTTTTACCATGGAGGTATTTGTTACAAACTTTTGCTTTTTCCAAGAAGCACCCCCTCCCCCCTTTTTCCAAGAAACATGTCAAATTGTTTCAGATTTACCCTGTCTTTGATGAATATTTTCTGTGAGGAGAGCTTTACTTATAGATATTGTGATTTGTGCTGCTCTATGATAAAATTTAAATATCTCGAATATTTACTGCCATTTCTATTCTTGAGCAGCTTATAAAGAAGCGTCTGAAAGAGTTTGGAATCTTCGTCCCATCGAGATTAAAGATGTTTAAAACTAGGAGAAGGTTCACTGCGGGGCCATTTGAAATAGAACCCATCAGGGTTACCCATTCAATACCTGATTGCTGTGGATTAGTTATGCGCTGTAGCGATGGTACAATTTTCCACACTGGTGATTGGAAGGTATTATATTCTACTGATGTCTACTATATTAAGTTCTTCAAAAGGGCACGGATGTGTACACTAAGCATTATCTGAACTGTCTGCTGTGTAGATTGATGAGAAACCGGTAGATGGAAAAGTGTTTGATCGCCTGGCATTGGAAGAGCTTGCAAAGGAAGGAGTTACATTAGTAAGTGTGCTTAAGTTACTCTGCTAGTCAGCTTACTGTGTAGATTGACGAGAAACCTGTAGATGACCATCTAATTTATTGCTTGTTGGTTACTCTACTTGTATGCTTAAGTTGGCTAGATAATGTTTAATTTTAGAGAGTGAGTCACCACATCTAGTGCAGCTTCTAGATTAAATATGATGGCAGTTACTTCAAATGTGTTGCACAGGGGACCCTGACCCTTTTTCTTATTTGTGTAGTTTATGTGTGATGAGTAATGGCTGCTTCTCTTTATTATTATTTTTATTTCAATAGACAGAAATAATGATAATGTTGTTGCATTAATAGTCAGTATTTTATTCAAACTGGAAGTATCAACCGACTACTTTTTAATTGCAGATGATGAGTGATTCAACAAACATCATGTCACCTGGGAGGACTATTAGTGAAAGTGTTGTGGCAGATGCACTGCTAAGGCATATCTCATCAGCCAAAGGAAGAGTGATTACTACTCAGTTTGCATCTAATATACATCGCCTCGGAAGTGTAAAAGCAGCAGCAGATGCCACGGGTCGAAAGCTGGTATGCATCTTTTAAAGTTCTTAGGATACACTTGGTACTTTGGTAGTTTTTTTTTTTTATTGAAATAAGCAGGCTTAACATATTTTAATGTGTTTTGTCCTAATAGGTCTTTGTTGGAATGTCCTTGAGAACATATTTGGATGCTGCTTGGAAGGATGGGAAGGCACCTATTGATCCATCTACTCTGGTAAACTTATTGGAGATTTTATTTTATTTTAATTTTTTTGTGCAATTCTTAAAAATGGTGTTTACTAGATATTATAATAACTGAGAAGTTCAGTGCTTTTCAATGCTCATACCCAACCAAATCTAACACCAGTTACACCACACACAGACACGCAGAAAGTGTGGTATTATGCTGCTGATCTATGCATAATTTATAGTGGATCAATCATTCCATTGAATTCAGGGTTCATTGGCAGAACTAGAGATGGATGGGGGATAGCCATGGCCACCCTTATATATTACAACTAGGTTAAACCCCGTGCAAATGCACGGTTGTTGAATAATTATGATAATAATATAATTATATAAAAATTAATGAATCGATTCATCAGGTATTAAAGTGCATGAAATATAATAAAACAATTAAAACATGTGAGAGAAAATATTTATAGTTATAATGTGCAAGTTGATATTTTAGGAAGTTTATTTTAGAATTTATATAAAAAAAAGTCATAATCTAAAGGAAAAATTGAAAAGAATAATCCCATCTTTCGCTCATCTGCTCAAAATAATCCCACCTTTTCGAATTCCAGAAATAATCCCACCTTTTTGAATTCCAGAAATAATCCCACCTTGTAACCCCATCTTCTCAAAATGAACCTTTTTTATTTAATGACCGGTTGTTTGCATTGGTAACTTGTTTTAAAAGGTAATCTGACACATGTCACCTTTTAATTGGTTTATTTTGGGAAGATGGGGTTACAAGGTGGGATTATTTCTGGAATTCGAGAAGGTGGGATTATTTTGAGCAGATGGGCGAAAGGTGGGATTATTCTTTTTAATTTTTCCTAATCTAAATGCAATCTTTATTTTTATATAATAACGATTTTTTTAGAAAGTAATTTTGGCGGGAATTTTTTTAATAATATGTTGCCAAGTGTTCGTTTAAATTCGCTTTTAGTAGTATGTAATTGATATCTATTAGTTGTTGAGACATTTTGCAGTTGGAAATCTTGGGAAAGTTGATTCATTTTGGGAATATAAGTCTTGAACCCATTTGATGAGCTGTGCTTGATGTTTGTAATGAACATTTTATGCTCTCTTTCTTTTTTCTGCCTTTAACCCGGACCATAAAGTTTTCCATTGTGCATCTTCAAGTTCTTATTCTTTGTATATTCATTTTTTTTAAAAGATTTATTACCTTAATTTTGTATTATAGCTTTCTTTTTTTTTTATTTTTTATTTTTTAATTTTTTTTTTATTTTTAAAATGGTTTCAACTTTTAGATACTTTGTATGATACATGAAATATGTTAATGTGGCCCCCTTGTGTACATTTTCTGGCTGCGTCACTGGTAGGTCTGGAATTTTTCCTCAGTGGTCATCTATTATATCTGGTAGATAACTTTAGCCAGACTCACCTTCTATCACTATTCTTCTAAGAGATAATGTCTACATGCACTTTATGCCTTGTGCTCTAATTCTTCTCAGGTTAAGGTGGAAGATATTGATGCTTATGCCCCAAAAGATTTGTTGATTGTTACAACTGGCTCTCAAGTGAGTAATAAAATGATTTCCAGCTTCTGTCATTGTTGAATGTTGTCACTTTGGCTACATTGTAGTTCATCGTTCTTTCTTTTGGCTTCTTTTTGGGTTATGACAAAGTATATTGCTGTGTCAGGCAGAGCCACGTGCTGCTCTAAATCTCGCATCATTTGGGAGTAGTCATTCCCTAAAGTTGAGTAAAGAAGATGTTATATTATACTCTGCGAAGGTAAATATTGGAAAACATTTGGTGGGGGTGACATTATACATTATACTTCAGGACAATCTTGTAATGGGTTTTTTATTTTAATCAGTATTCATCTTCATTATTGTTTTATTTGAGTTTTTTAAACTGTACTCTATCTAAGATTTGTTTCTGCCCTTTCCTTTATCTTCTGTTCCAAATTAGTTTTAGCACTAACATTAAGGATAGGTCCTAGTGTCCTATTATTATTTTGATAAATCTTTCTTTCCAGTGCCAAAAGGTTAGGGTTCCACTCTCTCACGTTCAACAAAAATCATCCCACTTTCATCTATCAATATTACTTCCACTTTATAATAAAATAATACCCCATTATCTTCTTTTGCATCTACTTTTCCATTAATTTGACATTTGTTTATTAAACAACTTATCACCTAAAATTATGTGCATCAGTGTCAAAACTAACCTGAGATGGGGTAATCATTTTATTTGAAACAAGTTAGGTATTACTAGTATGTGTTTGTGTGCTTATTCTATTCCTATGAATTACAGGTTATACCAGGAAATGAAAGTAGGGTGATGAAAATGTTCAATCGTATATCAGAACTTGGATCAACATTAGTCATGGGTAAAAATGAAATGCTGCACACTTCTGGTCATGCATATCGGGAAGAATTGGTAAGTTTTATTATTTGGAATCCATTGTAATGTTGTTAGATCTCCCTATATGGTTTTAAACTTCCATCAGAATTTTTACACATCTACAAAAAACTTGAGATTTGATGATTAACAAATGGGAAACATGAAGGGCATTATTATTGATGTAGTTTCTCTCTTCTACTCCATGTATAGAAAATTTTCATAGTCTTGCATGAACTATTGAAACTTCCAAATTTTGGGGTACTGTTGTAAGGATAATTGAATTTGACAATTTATAGATTGTTTTTAAGTGGCCTATTAATTGGTTGTCAAATCATAATAACATTACTGCAATGCATTGTGTGATCTAATTAAAAATTTAAAAGCAATTTTGCAATTAGATACTAGTTTCTTATGTATGTCATATTCCGATTCGGAGTGCACTGTGTTTTAAAAAGTTAAATATTGCTTTTTAAGGCGGAAGCACTCAAGATTGTCAAGCCACAGCATTTTCTTCCCATTCATGGTGAGCTGTTGTTCCTGAAAGAGCATGAACTGCTTGGAAAATCAACTGGTGTTAATCACACTACTGTAAGTTTTGTATCTTACTTTGACATAATTATTACTATAATACTGAGCTTTAATAGTTTGCGTCAGACTGTCAATTCATCAATTGTCTAGATTATAGATTATACTCTATATACTTTTTACAGGTGATAAAGAATGGAGAGATGCTTGGAGTGTCTCACCTAAGGAATCGAAGAGTGTTATCGAATGGGTTTGTTTCTCTGGGCAAAGAAAATTTACAGGTAATAGATTTGTTGCCTGAGATCCATTTAATGGATTAATATGTTGTTTTCCCTCACCAAGGACACCAACCATCTACCTCATGTGTTGACTCGTGAAGTGTCCAATTTATAATTAAGGATGGATTTCTTGTGCCAGCTGTCATATGTTGGTGAGGGAGTATGTTGATTTGGTTCTCCTGGGAACCAACTTGCCTTTGTGCTACTTTTTGTTGCTGTAACTTATGGGTGTTTCGTAATCACAGTTGATGTATAATGATGGTGACAAAGCTTTTGGCACATCTGCTGAACTTTGTATTGATGAAAGAATGAAAATTGCTACAGATGGTATATTAGTGATCAGGTAGGATGGAGTTTAAATAAAATTGATTACTATATTATGATTCTATAAGTTAATGCATTAGCACTGCCTAACTATATTATTTATCTTGTGGTGAAGCATGGAGATTTTACGCCCTCAGGCTGGAGAGGGATTTACAGAGAAGTGCTTGAAAGGGAAAATAAGAATAACCACACGGTGTTTATGGCTAGATAAAGGAAAGCTTTTAGATGCACTGTACAAAGCTGCACATGCTGCGCTGTCTAGCTGTCCTGTAAATTGTCCTCTTTCACATATAGAGCGGACAGTTTCTGAGGTATTAAGAAAAGTGGTGAGGAAGTACAGTGGGAAAAGGCCTGAAGTAATTGCGGTCGCCACTGAAAATCCAGTAGCAGTTCTTTCTGAAGAAGTCAATGGACGGCTATCTGGAAAGTCACATCCTGGCTTGAATCTCTCAGGGTTACGCAAGGCATTTGACGGACAGCAGCAAAAGAAAAATTCTGGAAGAGTACAAGATGAGGAAGACGGTGGTTATGTTTCTGTAGCTAGCAGTAGCTCCTCACAGCTGGAGTCTGAAGGTTGTCCTCTTCCCTTTTGTATCACTCTTTATGTGCACGCCTGAAGTCCTGAATTATAATCTGGATGTTGTATACTTCCTCCGTTCTTTTATTATTGCACCACTTGCCTTTTTAGGAAATTTCACAAATATTGCATCATTTCCTCTTTAGGAAAAAAATTATTTGTGTTCACACTACAAATACTCAACATACCCTTGCTTTTTCACACTTACTTTTTAGTTTATCAATATGTTACATGGGCAATTTTGTATTTTTACCTTTTCTCTCTCTTACTTTTTTCCACTACCAAAATATTTACTCCCAACCCCTATGGTGCAATAATAAAAAAACGGAGGAAGTATAACAGGAACTTATCAAGCTGGTTTTCTGCATCAAAATAGCTCTTTTTATTGGGCTTTTTCTCGTCCCTTTCAAAGTTAATATGACATGCTTCTGAATTATAATAAAAAAAAAAATCACTTTTGCTAGTGTAGCAAATTTTACACCTTCATTTTGAACTTGTCTATGCCTGTATGTTGAGTCAATACTTGCATGAATTGGACTGAAAAATATACTCATTCGTGATCAAAAGTACTACTTAGTATTACCCTACATAATGGTCAAAGTTGGCTAGTTAATGTTGTCTTTTAATTTGAAGCAGAGGGATGTTATGCAAGTAATAAGCTGTTTGCACCATTCAACCTTCAAAATTTTAGAACTGAGATGACATGGATTAAGGCCTTTAGTCAAATTCTCTAATAATTTTCTTGTTCTTAATTTTGTTGGATGCAGATGATAGTGAATTTGATAGACTCCTTAAAAAGGTTGATGCTGCTGCTTCTACTTCTGATATAGAAGCAGACTCTACTGCAGAATCTGAGGATTCTGATGGTTTGCTAGAAAAAAGTGGTGAAGCTTCTAGATTACTGGAGAAATCTACAGACAGAAGTGAAGGTGTGGAAGTTAGTGAAGGGGAATCTGATGAGACATCAACTCGTTCGTCAAAGCGCTCAAAGTCAACAACACGCAATAAATGGAAGCCTGAAGAGGTAAAAAAGTTGATAATGTTGCGTGGAGAGTTACATGACAGGTTCCAGGTTGTAAAAGGACGTATGGCACTTTGGGAAGAGATATCTTCAAGCCTTTTAGCTGATGGCTACAATAGAACACCTGGACAATGCAAATCCTTGTGGACTTCTCTGGTCCAAAAATACGAGGTTTGTTCTTGGATCTCCTTTCAGTATAGTTACACCCTCTTATCTTTTCACTTTGGCACAGACATTGAAGAAAAGTATGTCTTGGGTAAAACTGTTACACTAATGTATTGTGAGACACTAAAAGTTATCCCAGAAAATTTAAAAATGGACCCTATGACCGACCTAGTCTCACCATGAGTTATCGTAAACTTTGCCATTCAGATGATTAGATATAGTCAAATTGGCTACTTTAAGTACTTTACAAGGTTTTTTTTAAATAAAACTATTTTATAATTATTTGAGTGCTTATAAACATAAACCATAGTTCGTATGGATGGGATCAATCATCAATGTATAAAATAATTCATGGCACACAAAAGTGATAGGGGTCCTGTTGTGCTTAAGGTGTGCCTTGGTACGGATCATTGAGCAAATATTTAAAAAAATTGTTGTAAAAAAGAAACCTATGGGCCTCTGGTGCACCTTGCTTAGGGTAAAAAAATAAGCTGCTTTACCCCGCACCTAGCGCCTCATTGATTAAGAGCACCGAAGGAAAGCCTAATTGATTCACTGCTTGGGATAATCATTCTGTTAAAAGTCTTCTCTTATGTGTTGCGGGGTATAACTTTACTTATTACTTAGGCCTTGTCTTCCCATCTTATCTATACCTTTTATAAGCCCAGATAAGTTAAATTTGGAAATGTAGTTATTGTATTTAGGAAATAAGAAGTCCAGATATATATAGAAAATATAGTAGCTACCCAAATACTCCTTTTCCCCAAATAGAATAGCCCTTTTTTTTTTTTGAATGGGGTCCTCTAAATAAAATAATAGTATAAGCCTATCTCTTATGCTTTTTTTTTTTTTTTTCCTTTTAATCCCATTTCTCTCACATGTATAAGAAAAAAAGAAGAAAACAAATACATTTCTGCGAAAATCTATAAAATCTTCACTGAACAATGGCCCTCATAAGACATTTTCATAATCTATAAGCCCAAATAAAATGGGGACTTATTTTAGGGATAGAGGGAGTACATTTTGTTATAAGTTGAGGTTACTAATTTTTAAGTTAAGTTCAGAAAAATATGATATTGACCTGACAAATAAAGCTTTGGAATTTGGATATATAAGCTAAAATAAGTGGAATATAGGCGCGGAGAACACAACCTTATATAATAAGCAGACATCTTGAAACAAGGATGCTTTCCTATGAACCAGCATATGGGTTGTTCCATGTCGTTGGTTTGACCCATGAAATGGCCAGCTCAGCAAGGCACAGCTCATGAATCTCATGCTGTGCCAGTCAGAGACAGAGTTTGGCAAAATCGCCTGGTGTGACACATCGTCATGTCTACTTTAGAATTTTGGATCTTAGTAGACTTTTTTTTCCCCTTTTTTGGTTGGGTAGGAGGAGGGAGGCTTTCCTTCCTGTGTGTGTGTTGTAAAAACTAGAGTTTAAGGACCCTTTCTTTTCTGAAACATCTCCCTACATATATATATACACATGCTACTTCTTCAGCATCAGGACGAAGTTATCAGTTTGATTTTGGTCACTGATTTTTCTGTTTCAGGAAAGCAAAAATGACGAGAAGAGCCAGAAAAGTTGGCCTTACTATCATAAGATGGACAAAATTCTATCCAATTTGGAAGAAGTGGTGAGCTCGTGAACTCGTCACAATATTATCTAATAACAAGATTGCTTTTTGATGAGCCTCCAATTACTAGTTACAAAGATTCGACCATTGCCATGGTGGCTTCTGAGTTCTGAGGGGCACATATACTGCACAATGCAAACATGATGGCTGATGGCCTGAGCAGAGGAATGGAGCAGCTAGATTCTTATCTATTTATTAGTGCCTTAAATTTGTACAGGAATTTAGATCAAGGTGAAATTGATCCATTTTTGACAGGATTACTGCAGCGTATTAGTTTCTTTTGGCTGGGTCATTTTCACTGTTCCCGGTTTCTTGGTTTGTTCCAATATGGAGCATTGCTATGTTGATAATTTGGAATGCTATCCCTGGAAATGAATCGCAAAGGGAGAGGGATGTGATTCCACCCCTCCATTTCTCCAAAGAGTGATGGCTTTTGGGATAAAGCAATATAAGTATGAACTATGAACTTTTCTATGTTATAATACACAGCCAAAGCAATTGAGGTTTTGGAACATACTCAACATGCCATTCGTGCCTTGGTCATATTGTTGCTCCTGGGCTTGATGTAAAGTTTATATATTTATAACATTAGAATTAGACTTAAAACTAGAAAAAGAACAATGTATACGAAGTATTAAAGATAATCAGGCTGAACAATTGTTGTGTACAAATATAGAAATTATGAAATTATCCATGAACTTAAGATTGGAGATGAACCATCTAGACTTCACTCTATCACAAATGTAATGATGCATGCACTGAAGCACAACATGACATTGATAAGTTTTGTTTTTTTCTTTTGCCAATGAACTTTATTCTTTTATAGGCTTTGTTAGTCAAAACTCAAAACTCAGGCACAACATGCTGGTTTCTCAATTTTTCCTTAATAGAATTAGAGCTTCCCTCCCGATTCCAAGAGATCTTGGGATCGATTCTCACCCCCGCCCTTGTGGCTCTCTAAACACCAAAAAAAAAATAATAATAGATGCAATACAATCAAACAAGAGTAAAGATTGAGTCTCATTCAAGTCAATCTGGTGTTCAAATGTTGGATATTCGTGTGCAAGTCACTTGTAAATTAATTTATTTATAGCTTCTATTTATAGTTATTCGTCAACCTGTTTTAAGGTGAAGTTAATATTGTCCTAGGAAATAAAAAACTTTCTAATCACAAAATCAAATGATGTGGACTATATTTTTAATTTTGGTCTTAGGTAACCGGCCAAAAGCTTTAACCAAATAAGATTGTTAAATTTCACACCATTACTTTGGACTTCTCAAATCCCATGCCATGCGATATATGCATTCATTAGTGAATGCTTAGGATTCTTATTGATACATTCCTTTATGCAGAAATTTTATCTACAGTTTAAGGTATCATTTGGTTGACGAAAAAATAAAAAATAAAAAAATAATGGAAAATTGAAATTTCCAGGAATTAATATTCTTTTGTGTTGTTTGGTTGACAAATTCATGGAAAACAGAAATTTCTAGAAAGTTCCACTTCCCATAAAATAGAGGAATTTAATAACATAGGTAAACTTAGGTAAGTGGAACTTTTCATTGGAATTTTGACTTTCTATGGTTAATCCAAACACAATTTGGCATTTCCTAGTAATTCCAATTATATGGGAATGCAAATTTTCAAAAGATTTGCATATCCTACTATACATTTATCATGAGCTCTAAATATGCTGGTTTGCTCTTTTTTTATTATTATTTTTTATTTTTTATTTTATTTTTTTCCTCTTACATGGCCATGATGATAATTTATCATGTCTACAAATTTATCACGAGGTGCTTCTCTTCCACACGAAGCAAAATCTTGAGCGACTATCCCACTGGTTTTTCCTAGTAAGATTTTAATAAGACACATTTTTTAATAATAGACGTTGAAGGAAAAGTGTTATGAAATATAATTATGTATGTCCATCGTGCATACCATGGTAACCCCCAGGGGATGTTTCTTCAACAATGTTGTAAAATAGAGTTAAATGCCAAAAGCGGAGAGAGATTGTTACCCTTAGGAGTGATGATGATACTTGGGTTGTTAAGGGTCAAAAAAATTGGAGGTTGTAATTCGAGACACTCTAAAAGTGTATAATCCGCCTTTAGTGCCTATGAATGTTGGAATTGAAAGAATTGATTTAGTTCTACGAGAATTAGATATGCCTGTAGTAGCAGCCTTGAATACGGAGTGTTTGATCCGGCCTTTTTCACATCAAGAGATTAGAAAGGCGATGTTCTCTATTTATAATCTTAAGGCTCTAGGTCCAGACGACTTTATTGCAGAATTTTTCCATCAGCATTGGGAGAAGGTGGGCACCTTAGTGGTTGAGTCGGTACAATCTTTTTTCTCTACATGCTATTTATTGAAAGAACTTAATCCTTCGCTTTTTAGTAATGATTCTAAAAGTGGATATTCTTGAATTGGCAACGCAATTTATTAGGCTTATTAGCCTATGCAATACAATCTATAAATGCATAGCTAAATGTCTGGTAAATAGGATGAAGTCCCTTGTACCAAATCTTATTTCAGAATACCAACATGCTTTTGTGCCGAGGAGGTATGTGGAGGATAATGTGATGCTAAGTCATGAGCTTTTGCACTTGATTTATACGAGTAATGGGACTTCTACAAAAGCTATGATAAAATTGGATATGTCAAAGGCCTATGATAGTGTGAATTGGGGTTTTCTTCTACGAGTCCTTAAAGTTTATGGCTTCCCGACAATTTGGATATAGTGCATTTCCCAATGTATCTCAAATGTGTCCTACAAGACACTAATTAATGGGTAGGTTTTGGAGGCTTTTAAATCGGAATGCGTTTTACGCCAGGGGAATGCTTTATCCTATTATCTTTTCTTGTTCTGCATGGACATTTTGTCTCGTATGTTCTCAATAGCAGAAAAAGTCAATCAGATTTAGGGACTTCGAGTAACGAAGAGACTTATTTTTTGTGAACGATGCTATGATTTTCTTCCAAGCAACTCAAACCTTATGTGAAAATGTGGTGGATATTTGATGAGATTTGGTGAAATATCGGGGCAACAGCTAAATTTGAATAAATCTTGTGTCAAGTTTAGCAAATGGTCTCAGCCAGAAGATGTAGAGGAACTGAAAGAGATCCTTAATATTGGAAAGGTCCCTACTTTGGATAGACACTTGGGGGCGCCAATTGATTTTGTTGTGGGGAAAAAGTGATATGTCTATTTTATATAGTATTTTACCCCCGTCCCTTGGTCATAATTAGTAGTGTTTTTGACTCTTTAGAGCCACTTTTATTACTAATTGGTGTTTTCTAGTGTTTTCGTAGATTTGGTTGACTTTTGTAAGGATTTGCACTTTTGGAGCATTTTCCCGAGATATTATAGAGCAACTACGAGCATTGGAGAAGCACGACCAGTTTCTATAGCCCAGGACCGGTTAAAGCCATCGAACCGGTAATTAAGGGCTCAGTATATGTGATACCGGGCATTTGGACCAAGTATTCAAGACCCGAAGAGGAAATCCAGATTGACCCGAAGAATTGGAGCCCAATCGAAGTCCAAATAGTGGCCCAAGAGTGCCACCCGGCCAAAGAAGCTACCGCCCGAAGGCGCGCCTGGCCGGGCGAGGAAAGTAAGTCGGCGCGAGAAACGTACCTGATGAGAAAAAAGACGCCCCAGATCGGGCGGTGCCTCGCCCGATCGGGCGCGTGTTATTATTAGGAGACGATTAACGTTGTTTAAGTTTGTTTTAATTAAGGATTCTTGCTTAATATAAATACTTCTCCGTTAAGCGAGTTTAGGATCTTCTTTTACTCTTTCTTAATTCTTTCTTAGATTTTCTCTCTCTACTTAGCTTTTAGATTAGTTTCTCTTTCTAATACTTTGTTCTTAACTCTACTCTTAATTCTAGATTTCTTTGGTAACGATTTCTCTTCTCTTAATTTCAGTTATTTACTTTAATTCTTTCATCATGTCTTATTTTATTGCTTTGATTAGTTTTAGATTTAATTATGTGTGAGTAGTTTTATTTCTAGGGTTTGTGGGGATTCATAAATAATATGAAGGGGTAATTTGTTGTTGTTAATTATCAATGCTAGATTAATTTCCTATTGATTGATTTAATGCTCTGTGACTAGATTAGGCCTGATCTTTTATGCATGAGTTTGACAATATTGATTCGAGATTCGAGAGATGAGAATTGATGTTTAGGTCTAATTTCAATAGGCAGGTTAATTTTTAAATGGTTAAGTCGAGATTCGAGTGATGAGATTTAATACCGGTAAATTAATTGTGTGATTGTAATACGTAACGAAAGCCCTTTATGATCTGATTAATTTATGCATTGATGATTGATTATTATGTTTTACCTTGGAATACTATTTATTGGTGAACCTATGCCCTAGGCATTTTATTCATTGTTTTCTCCTTATTCTTAATCTCTGTAGTTTAGTCTTATATTCATATTATTAAATTGTTACTTAATAATTTAGATTGCTTTAATTAATTAGAAATAAAAAGACTTGTTTTCCTGTGGATTCAACCCTATTTCCCTATCTACTTTAGTTAGAGGATTTAGGAATTATTTTTTTATTAGGTGATACGACTTTAGCCTGTCAAAATTTGGCGCCGTTGTCGGGGAAACGATTTTATTTTTATTTCTGATTATTTTTGTAGTCTAGGTTATTTCTTTTGTCTCAGAGAATGTTAGTTCTTTGAGGCAAGTTTCATATTTGCTTTTAGTTCTTTGTTTATGCCCAGGTGTTCCAGATCAGGTTACATCCCATTCGATCCTGAGATCGAATGATCCTTCCATAGACAGAAGAATCTTTACAAGCAAATTCTGGCGGATTCTGGTGATAATAATAATCACCGAGACCCTCCAAATGATTCTAGCAATTCAGAGGCTTCTTCAGATCCAGAATCAGAGATGACGGCTCCAAAGAAGCTTAGTGATTATTCACAACCAAAGCTTACAGATTTTCCACACCTTACTCCCACTTCAGCTCTTGATGGGGTACAGTTTGAGATTAAACCCCAATTTATAACGATGATAGAAAGGAAGCAATTTAGTGGAGATAAGGGTGAAGACCCAAATCTTCATATTGCAGATTACTGTCAGTATTGTAATACCATCAGGCAAGCTGGGGTCACACAACATCAAATCAGGGAGATTCTCTTTCCTTTTTCTTTAATAGGAAAAGCCAAATTATGGTTTAATATATTAAATAGAACTGCACTTGGTATAACTGACTGAGAAACTCTTGTTTTGAATTTTTATAACAAATATTATCCTGTAGAGAGAACAGCTGTACTACGGAGTGCAATTCAGAACTTTGCCCAAGAAGCCGATGAAACTTTATATGAGGCTTGGGAAAGGTTCAAGAACCTACAAAGAGAATGCCCCCACCATAACAACCCTCCTCATCTTCTGACCCTGCTTTGGTAGAAATTAGAGCGATGCTGGCTAATATGCAGAAGCACATGGAGAGTAGAGATGCTCAAATTGATTCGATCCTAGCACACAATAAAATTGTAGATAATCAAATTGCGCAAATTTCCGCTACTCTGCAAGCCCGTCAACAGGGAGCCCTGCCAGCACAGCCGACCAGGCCTACGGATCAAGCCTATGCAATTACTCTAAGGAGTGGTTCAAACTATGAAGGGCCCCCTATTCCCAGAGATGATGAACATGTTTTAATAAATAATGCTAATCTTGATTCTGTTAAACGTGACAATGTCGCTAATAGCCCTGTAGGGCTAAAGAGTAATACTAACACATCTGATTTTACATTGCAGGGTACGACTCCAGGGAAGGTGGCCACTCTAGATAAAAGCAATAATGCTCCAAAACAAGTTATCAAACTTCCATTCCCTAATCGTCACCTGAAAACAAATTTGGATAAGCAGTTTGGTAAGTTTCTGGAGATGGTAAAAGATTTGCAGGTAACAGTTCCCTTCACTGAATTAATTACACAAATTCCTGCATATGCAAAATTCATGAAGGAAATATTGACAAGAAAAAGGTCTATTAGTGAGGTAGAGACAGTCGCTTTCACTGCAGAATGTAGTGCCGTACTTCAAAATAAATCTCCGCCTAAATTAAAAGATCCGAGTAGTTTTTCTATCGCTTGTCATATTGGCAATCTAATGATTGATAATGCATTGTGTGATTTGGGCGCAAGCGTTAGTGTTATGCCATTATTTGTGTGTTCCAAACTAAATATGGGTAAATTAAAAGCTACCAATATTACTCTACAAATGGCCGACCGTTCTTTTAAATACCCCTTAGGTGTTTTAGAGGATGTTCCTGTTAGAGTAGGTAAATTTTATATACCTGTTGATTTTGTTGTTCTTGATATGGCCGAGGATATGCAAACCCCAATTATTTTGGGTAGACCATTCCTTAACACTGCAGGAACAATTATAGATGTGAGATGTGGAAAATTAACACTATCAGTAGGGGACGATAAAATTATTTTTAATCTTAATAATACCCCTAAAAGCCCCATGACAGAGGAGAAGTGTTTTAGTGTTGATGTGGTTCAAAATTATTCTAACAAGCCCCAAGCTCATTTAAAAGATCCCTTGGAGGCGGTATCTTGTGTTGCGTCCTTTACAGATGAGACAGACAAATGGCAGAAGGAAGTTGATGCAATAGAAAGATCCCTCTACACTGTCGGTCTTGGCTTTGAGGATGAGAAGGTGGAATTAAACAAGCAAGTTGTGGAAATTGAGCCTACAATAAGTGTTCCGCCACATCGAGTTGCAAGTGCTAAATCCAATGACAATTTTAAGCAACCATCGATCGAAGAGGGATCTTTAGTGCGTAGCATTGAAGAGCCCCCAGTCCAAGTCAAGGAAGATCCACCGGATGAAGTGAATTAGCGTCCCACAGGGTATGTCAGGAAACCGCGTCGTGGCCTAAACACCGCTCGACCGGGTGAGAAACCACCCGACCAAGCGTTAGGCCAAAGGTCCTAGTTCTTGTACTTGGTAAGAAGGTCATGCGGGACCTAGATAAACCTGCGCTCTGTGGGAGGCAACCCGTATTTTAAATGCTTTTTAGACTAGTTTTTCCTTCTTTTTCTTATGAGAGGAGAGAGGAGGGAATTTTGATGAGTTTTATGAGTTTTTGTACAGGTTTGAAGGAAAAGAGTTAGCCAAAAATTGAAGAAAAGAAGATAACAAAAAATTTTCCGAGTAGCCTCGGGCCCGACCGGGCAAAGCTCGTCGATCGGGCGCGAGAGTGAGGTTAGAAAAAGCTTAATTTTCGCCCGACCGGGCGCAAAAATTGACGTTTACGGACATTTAGATCGCCCGATCGGGCGATAGCCCGCCCGACCGGGCGCGAGAGCAGCGCACAATTAGATACACAGATCGCCCAATCGGGCGATAGACCGCCCGACCGGGCACGACACCACCGTCCCCCTTTTTCTTTTACTTCTTCCTTCTTCTTTCTTTCTTCATTTCTCTTTTCCTCCATAACCTTCTCTCTCTAAAACCATAAAACCTCTACCTTCTCTCTAAGATCTTCTCTTCATTTCTCACTCAAATCCAATTTTTTTTTACATTTTCTTAATCCTCTCTTCATCCTCTACAATCCTATATAAAAATTTTCAAGTTTCATTCAAATAATTTTACACCCATTTTTATACTATGGCTTCAAAGAGGGCTCGATCAATTTTTGGTAGGAGTTCTAGCTCGAGGGAGGAGTACGATCCAGATTTGCAACTCTCCTACTGGCCAACGATCCGTATTGCTAGCCAGGAGCAAAAGGAACGGCTAGAACACCTTGCTGGGCAGGAGGTAATTCCTTCACGGTGGTTACACCTCCCTACTCTAGAATCTTATGGTTTTTTTTTTTATTTTGTTAAACAATTTTTGAATGATATAGGAATGTGAAAATTCGTTGACATGCAATATCCTACATACCGTGAATTAACATGTGAATTTTTGTCTTCTTTGAAAGTTGTAAATAGTAGAAATGGATTGAATTTATTTTTTAGGTTGAACAATAGGAATATTAGTTTCACATATGTTGAATTTTGTAAATTATTTGAATTGAATTATGAATTACCATTCCAATAGCATGCTGATTACAAAATGGGTGATATTTATCATGCTCTAACTGGTTTACCTACCCCCGACCCCCAACATGCTAGTACAAAACCTATCCATCACCCTATCCTAAAAATCTGGCAAAGGTTTGCGGGTTTGTGCTTTCTTGGTAGGAACGAGCCTCATAACGCCCAAACCAACGAACTAGCTGTTATAGGACACTATGTGTATGGGTTTGGTAAACTGAAAATAGGTAGATATATCATCTACCACCTGAGTAGACATGCCACAGCCAGTACCGAGTCTCATACCTCTATTCGTATAGGAGGCCTTATCACTAGGATAGCAGTTAAAAAGGCCGGTTTTGTTGAGAGTGGACCCCACCATATGACTAACTGTGGACCGGATACCTATATGACTGCTAGGTATTTTGAGGAGTTGGGTTGGGTACGACTGGATAGTGAGCAGACCCCCCACTGGTGTATTAGGACTGGGACCGAGCAGCCATTGCCCATCTTTTCCCTACCTAGTCCTGATTTGACCGCCTTTCCCCTCGGGCAAGCATCCTACACGTACGACCTTTTAGTTGCCAATGCTAGGGGGCAAGCACCACCAGTTCCACCACCCCAGCCTGAGCGCGAGGTAGCGTTTTCTCCACCTCGCATACCTCATTCTGTCTTCCATGTTGACTCTGACCCAGTTTGGGACCTTCAGAGTATAGGTCAGGCTTTAGGCCTTATCGAGCATTCCTACACTGACCTTAGGAGGATGGTAGGCTCCATTGACCATAGGTTAGGGTACCTTGAGAGGAACCAGGGTAGAGCTCTCTACCCTATGTATGATGATTATGCTCGTCGGGGAAACATTCCCGACGATGCCATTTACCCTGACTGGTTTCAGCCTCCACCCCAGGGATACGATAGGGATCCCACTGCCCATGACATTTGTACTGACTATTCTGCCTTCCATGGGTACGGCCAGGACATTCCTTTCGGGGGACCGACGGGGGGGGGGGGGAGTTTTCATGCTGATTATTTTGGTGGTAGCTCTCCTGGTGCAGGTGGTGCAGGTGGCAGTGGAGGTGGAGGTTTTGGCTCCATGGATAAGGATGATGAGGACTAGCTATGCTGGGCTAGTTCCCGAGCCAATGAGGACATTGTCTGATTCTGGCTTGGGGGAGGATTTTGGATTTGGTATCTTTCTTTTTCTCTTTTCTTTTGTTTTTGGTGTGTTTTCTTAGTTTAGATTTATTGCATTCTAGGTTAGTTTTAATTCTTTCTTATATATGAAAAAATACAAATAAAATTGAAAAATAAAAAAATCCAAAAATACGTTCCAATGAATTGTAAATCATTCATGCTTCCCTGTGCCCCATAATTGGAAAATATTGTTTTGATTCTTGGTTATTGATGATAAATATTGTGGATTATTTGATCATGATTTGATATTTGATTGCCTTGAAACCTTAACATGAGTCAATTTTGTCCAACTACTTGTGAATATAGTGCCTGACTAGTTGATTTGGTTAGGAACGTGTGATAGTTCCTGATATGTTAATGAATTTGAGTATTGGTTTGAAACTATAAGTAATGTTTTTATGACTCATTATTATGCACATTGAGGAGGACGAAGACATTTGTTCTTTTAGGTAGCCTCCAGATGATTGTAGATACATTTGTTCCCTTCTTGCTACCCATGTTGTTTCCTTGACTTTTTGTTGTTTATTAACCACATTACAAGCCTAATTTTCCCCATTGGTTACTAGTCCCAAGCTTGGCTTGGGAGAGCTAATAGTAAGTGAGTTGAGGGAGTTTGTAGTGTGCTTATTATTTGCACAATTCGGGTGGGTTTTGAGAAGTTATTTTGTTCTTGATCATGTTTATTTTTGATGAGTTTGAATGTTTAATCTTCTTGAGAAAAAATAAAGTATGATGTTATGAAAAAAGAGAGAAGTTCAAAGAAAAATAAGTGAAAAAAATAAGGGAACTTCAAAAGAAAAAAAAAGCAAAAAGAAAAAAATTGTTCAATGTTTAAATGTTCTATTAGAGGTTGATCAAAAGGAAGAAAAATTGAGCTTCAATGAAAAATTCAAGTTCGGAAAATAAAGTTTGTTTATTCACTAAGGTTCTTTATTGTTATATTTTTATGAGTGAAATTTTGTAAGTGTTGGGATTGTTGTTTATGATTGGAGTATTTTCGGTGGATTTTTGTTAGAGTTGGTTATGTAGGAGATGTTGATCATTATTTATTTTGATCATGAGTTTTACTAGGATTTGCTCTCTTAAGCATAGCTTTTCTCTCACTTGTTCCCAAATGATTCCTACCCTTTACCCTAGCCTTACATTACAAACTTTAAAGACCTTCCGACCTTTGTGCATAGAGTTGTATGAATGTGAAAGTGTTGTTTATCAATGCAAGTTATGATTTGACATATTTCGAGTCGACTAGTAGGTTGAGCGTACATCTTTTTTATACACACGAGAGTGTGAGTTGGGAGGGCATTGTTCACATAAAGGGGTTGGTTGGAGAGCGATCGAGTACATCTTTTACTCGCCACATAAATGAGAGTTGAGTGTGTGAGCACTAGTCTTGAATTCTATATGCTCTTGTGGTTTGCTCTATTTGACAATTGTTAAAGAGGAAGGGTAATTGGACGGATTTGATTGGTTGATTTTGAAGCATGTTTATTGGATTTACCTTGAATTGTTAGTGCTTGATTTTTATTTTTGGGGTGAAGCATATTTATTTATTCATTGATGAGATCTTTGTTTAGGGACAAGCAAAGGTTTGGCTTGGGGGAGTTTGATATGTCTATTTTATATAGTATTTTACCCCCGTCCCTTGGTCATAATTAGTAGTGTTTTTGGCTCTTTAGATCCACTTTTATTACTAATTGGTGTTTTCTAGTGTTTTCGTAGATTTGGTTGACTTTTGTAGGGATTTGCACTTTTGGAGCATTTTCCCGAGATATTATGGAGCAACTACGAGCATTGGAGAAGCACGACTGGTTTCTATAGCCCATGACTTGTTAGAGCCATCAAACCGGTGATTAAGGGCTCAGTATATGTGATACCGGGGCATTTGGACCAAGTATTCAAGATCCGAAGAGGAAATCTAGATTGGCCTGAAGAATTGGAGCCCAATCGAAGTCCAAATAGTGGCCCAAGAGTGCCGCCCGACCAAAGAAGCTACCGCCCGAAGGCGCGCCCGGCCGGGCGAGGGAAGTAAGTCGGCGCCCAAACTCGCGACCGGCCGGGCGCGAGAAACGTACCTGATGAGCAAAAAGGCGCCCCCGATCGGGCGGTGCCTCGCCCGATCGGGCGCGTGTTATTATTAGGAAACGATTAGCGTCGTTTAAGTTTGTTTTAGTTTAGGATTCTTACTTAATATAAATACTTCTCCGTTAAGCGAGTTTAGGATCTTCTTTTACTCTTTCTTAGATTTTCTCTCTCTACTTAGCTTTTAGATTAGTTTCTCTTTCTAATACTTTGTTCTTAACTCTACTCTTAATTCTAGATTTCTTTGGTAACGATTTCTCTTCTCTTAATCTCAGTTATTTACTTTAATTCTTTCATCATGTCTTATTTTTATTGCTTTGATTAGTTTTAGATTTAATTATGTGTGAGTAGTTGTAGGGAATAATTTCAAGCCTTTAAAATCCCACTAGCTTGAACCCCAATGTGATCATACACTAAAGTACGGTGGCGTCCAAAAGGGAAGAAGATAGAGCAAAAGAGTCGCCAACAAGTTTTTTAGGAACTTGTAAACCGTTCACGAGGTGAAGGTTACACCCCTTAACGATCCAAGAGATCGTCAACTCCATAAGGTCTAGAACCAAATAAGGGTTCGGGGATGAAGGTACAAATCCAACCTAAAAGAGATTGAACCTGCCCTAATAATAGGCCTCTACTTTATTCTGATCGTATTCATGTGCGCTTTTTGATTAACATGCAATCATTAGGATTAACCCTAAACCCGTTTAATCTATGTTGGTTGAATATTAAAGCACAAATAAAACTATTATTGGCGATCACTTGAAATCATAATCATATTAACCCTAACAAGATTATTAAATATCTTATTAAGCGTGATTACAAGTACCAATTCCCTTTAAACATGCATAAAGGCGTGATCAAGCAATAAAAATCATCAAGCAACATAATAATAAAATAATAAATATAATCATGATCATAAAATTATAACAATGAAATAATCATCAAAATAATAATAATAATAATAATAATAATAATAATAATAATAATAATAATAATAATAATAATAATAAACATCATAAATTATAACAATTATAATCATAATCATGTTCATGTTAATATTAAAGCATAATAAAAATAGCAAGATCCTAGGTATGATACTAACAAGATTAATAACAAACCCTAGCATGTCACTAAGCAATAAAAATCAAAGCTTTAGCCCTAACATGATACTAACAATCATAAATATTAGGAAGAACATAAGAAGCATCGCAACAATCATATTTAATATTAAAATTACCCTAGACATGATACTAGGAATATCATAATAACAATATAAACATGATTTCTACATCATAACATCAATAAAAACCATTAAAAGTACTTACTTTGATGCTTCGTACCTCTTTCTAATAACAAAATACACACGTTAGTAACTTCAAGGAAATAAATAATCAAACAATTAAATTAAATAATTGAAAGAGAGATTTGGGACCAAACCCTCAGAAATTAACCTTTCACGTCTAGGGCGAAGACAACTTCGAATATGGCTAGGTGTTTCTAGATCTTGTGAATGCGGAATTTTGTATGAAAAGCAAAGTAAGAAAGAATTGAATGTTTAAGAGAGATGAATAAAATCAATTGGTGAGTGAATGTAGATGATGATGATTGGTGAATGATTAGTGAATATTGGTGAAAATTGGTGAATGAAAACGGAGTTTTTAATACGATATTTATAGATAAAATCAGCTAAAAAAGATAATTTAATAAAACAGAGTCTGACGCTCAGAAAACAGGGCTGGCGCCAACCTTGGTTAGCTGGCGCCAGGCACCAACACTAGCGCCAGGCGCCAAGGCCTGGGGTCAGACGCCAAGCTCAAATTTAACGCGTTTTTGAAAATCCGATAAGTTTACCGTACTGGAGGATAAAATAATATAATTTCTTCGAAAATGCTATTTGATTTTGATTAAAACTCTGAAAAGTCAACAAAAGTCAATTTATCAATGCTAATTGAATTAGGAATGAAAAGAACCTTCTAGAAGATCCTAGAAGACTAAAACCATTCCTAATTGAATTAGGAATGATAAATCATATTAGGCCCTCCCCTAGATCATTGGGCCGCACATAAAGCTCAAACCGGGCCCAGTTAAGTAAATTGGCCATAACTTCCTCAATATTCATCGGAATTGGGCTTATAATATATCGTTGGAAAGGTCTTTGCAGGCCCCATCCAATTACACTACTATTGGACCCATATCATGGACCAACCAAACTGGATTGGCTGTTTTCTTAAAATAAGTTTTCAAAAAAGAGAGAAGAGAAAAGAAATTAAAACTATCTGCAACACTAGACCTTTCCACACTTTCGTTTCATTCGTTTATGATTCGACGTGAAAGGTACTCATCACTGGGTTTGGTTTTCGGGAGACACAAATGGGTGTCTACAGAAGCCCCCACTTTGGCTGAGTTTGGAGAAACGCAAGTTTCGAAAACAAAAGTCAAAGTATCGATAGGGACGGAGAATGATTCAGAACGTTCTGCGATCCTAAACCAATCTTGTAACGCCGATACCTGCAAAAACTAGCGTTAGTTAAACAGATAAAAGAGTTAAGAAACGCGTATCTTGCACCGTTGAGCACACGTCTCTGAAAGTAACCGATTTGTTGCCGATTCACTGTTGTTTTGATGACCTTCTACAAGCTAGAGAATGCCATCTCGCTTGAAAACCGCTACGCCTGTAACTGCTTCCTAATTGGAAGATTGCTTTGCCTAAAACGATCCTCCTCCGCTATGATAATATTCCACATCCTAGGGAACACCATCGAAGATTATTTCTCTTGAAATAATCCTCATCCGCATTGATAATATTCCACATCCAAGGGAATACCATCGAAGATTATTTCTCTTGAAACAATCTCCATCCGTATTGATAATATTCCACATCCTAGGGAATACCATCGAAGATTATTTCTCTTGAACAATCTCCATCCGCATTGATAATATTCCACATCCTAGGGAATATGATCGGAGACAACTTCGCCCGAAATTACCTCCAGCTGTTTGTGACAACTCTCCGCAAGCTAGGGAACGTTGTCGAAGATATCTTCTCTTGAAGTCATCTTCATTTGATGCGATAATTTTCCAAAGGAAACTACCGAAGATCCACGCCTGTCGATCTTTAAAAGTTTGCCTGAACTTTGCTTCCGCTATGCCTGTACGTCGGCGCTCTTTTGCTTTGAACCTGTATGTCGGTGCTCTTTTTCTTTTGAACCTATATGTCGGTGCTTTTTGCTAATGAGCCAATGCTTAGGCGCTTTAAGCTAAGTGAGACGATCTCTTATCAGGTCGATCACTTTACGTAATCAAGCCGATTACTAAATCATGTCAAATTGCTTAGAGGGGCTAACTGGCGTACCAAGGAACCCAAAAATATGTTGCAGAAGGCTAGCTCAACCTCATCAGGTGGCTGGGTGCTTTGGCGTCGCTGAAAAACCATCAGCGCCACACAGCTGGCCTTAGTGTCAGGCGCTGATATTGGCGCCAGGCGCCAAGCAAAATTTGTGACGTTAATGCATAGGGCCTGGCGCCAACACAGGGACTTCCTTAAATACCCCTTTCCTTCTTCATTTTGCTGGCTGCTCGAGCTGATGTTGCAGAGGGCTCGGGATCTTCCTCTGAGGGTGCTCACGCTGCACCGGTAGGAGAGGCTACCTCGGCTTTCAGAGGTGGTGGGATGTACGAGGTTGGCTTGTCATCGCAGCAGCCTCTGCGGCCTTAGCCTCAGGTTGATCCTGGCTGGAGTGGTCCTATATTGAGTCTTCCTCCTCCTACGGAGACTGGAGCTGAAGCTGGAGCTGGTGGAGAGGTGACTCCTCGTACGGCGCATTTTTATGATATGATGGGCCTACGTCCTCCGGCGCCGTAGTTTGTTCCTGTGTATATTTTATTTTGACTTTTTTTTATAGAACTTTGCCTTAGACTCATTATTTATAGACACATTTTGTATATTTATGCCATTATGAATTTTTTTACTGTTGTGTGTATGTTAGTGTGTGCAAGAAAAGTGTGACAACAATTTTGCGCAAAAATTCCGTCATTTTTATTATTGATGGAGGGTATCCGACTCTCTCCCCCAAAAAGAAAAAAAAAAGGAAAAAAAATCGAATAAAATGTCGGGTGTTTGGAAATTAAAATAAAGTCCAAAAGGAATAATATAAATTAAAAATAATAGCTATATTTAATTAATTAAGAAAAAAGGATAGAAAATATGTTTAGGAAAATTAAACGGAGCCATAAAGTCATTAACCGACTCGAGTCTAATATTAAAAACACAAGTTGAGCACGCGTGGTTGGTTTGGAAACTTGGCGCCAGCTGGCACCACACTATGGCGCGTGGCGCCAGGCGCTACACTTAGCGTGTGGCGCCAAGCGCTGGTGGTTGGCGCCAATTGACGCTGACTCCGTGTTTCATTCTGATTAAAATTCTTCGCAATTTGTGTATAAATAGCCCCCTTCCCAGCCGATTCTTCTCATAATTCCAGCGAATAAAACAATTCTCTTCTTTAGAAAAAATAATAATCATGTCTTTAGTCACCAAGACCTTCACCCAATACACTCATGAATGGTGTCGATCTCTTAATGCGAGGGAGAGAAAATAATTAGACTTATTTCACCTGGGGGGAATTTATGGCATCAAAGGGGTAGATCTAGACCTAGACTTCATACATACCGCTTTAGAATTTTGGAATGTTGATACTCATTGTTTCAGAATAGGGTATGATGAGATTAGCCCTTTGCCGGAGGAATTTGGTGCTATCTTAGGCTTCCCTGCGATAGACCTTATAGCAATCCCTAGAATAGATGCATACTATTATAAGGATTTTGAGCGCTTCTTTAATTTAAAGGAAAGGGACTTATCAAAAATAGTGGATGGCAATATAGTTAATTTGAAAGAATTTGCACGCTATTATTTTGATAAACCTCTTTCTGAATCTTTTCATATATATAGAAGATGGGCGTTCCTATTTTGCATGCTTAACCAATTTTTTCTTAGTAGTGGTAAAAATAATGAGGGTCAATCAATTATAACCACTGTACTAGAACAAATTGAATCAGGGAGAAATCCAATGCCATTAATAGTTGGAGAGACTATGATTAGTCTAGATGAATTGAAAAGGGACCCAAAAGCGCCTCTTCGCGGCTCTCCAATTTTATTACAGGTAGAAAAATAATATTTTTAATTACAGAAATCAAAATATATATTTTTGTATTGTAATAATAATTTATTTGCATTGCAATTTTTTACAGATGTGGCTAATGGAGAGGCTAGGATTAATTAGCCCTCCGGACGACATTGAAAAATATACTCCTAATTGCTTCGTGAGAAGGAAGAAGCGCATCCCTAAAATTGGGCGCCATGGGTGGAGAAAAGTCTTTGAATCACGTGATTTTACTATCAAGTGGGTCATCCCATGGTGGAAAATAGAAAGGATGGTTGGTGTCAACAAGCAACCTTTCTGCCGTCTTCCAAGCTTGTCTCGTGTAACTTATTATTATCCCTGCAGGGTAAAAAGACAATACGACTTGCTTCTGAATATTCCTTCCGTGGATCTTCGTCCTCCCTTTGAGTACCCTATCAAGAAGTAGACAGATTTGATGCTTATTGGGGTGCTAGACCTTTATGGGAAGTGATTACCCAAAAGGTTCCTCCTTCTTTGCCCAATGATGTAAAGAAGTGGTTGCTGAAGAAATCTTCGATTGATCAGGGTAGAACCGATGTGAAGAATCGTCTAGGTGACAGAGTGACTCCTGCCAAGGAACGCTTAGGTGCAAGAATTGAATTCAAAACACCTGCAATGCCTAGGAAGAAAAATACTACCAAAGAAAAAGGAAAAAGGAAAGCTAACACCACAGACAAAAAAGCTTGGGTGGAAAAGAAGCATGGAGTGTTAGCTGAAGGGGAGACCATCTACTCCAAAATTGAATGTAGGTCCTCTAAAGGATGCCTACTAGCTAAAGTCATGGATGAAGAGGAGGAAGCAGACGAGAATTGGAAAAGAGCTAGAAAGGAAAAGAAAGATTAAGAGCATTGCTTAGCTTTAGATTTATTAGACTTAGATCGTTATTTTTATTTAAAGTTAATTTATTTCAGCTTTTATATAAATTCCATGAATAATGTAATTTTATTTTATTAATGAAATTTTAGCTTTCAATTAAATTATTTACTTTAAATTTTTTTTATTAAAGCAATGAAAATCGAAAAAATTAATTTTCCAGAAATTCGTCGAGTACGGAAGTCGAAAATTTTTCGAAAAACACCGAAATTCGCCCAGATTCTATTCCTGAATTGGCGCCAGTCATTGGCATTTGGTGTCAGCTATTAAGGTCTGGCGCCAGGCGCCAATTCCATCGGCTGACGCTGATGACTTATGGCTGGCGCCAGGCTCTGTTCTGCGACGCCAACAATTCGCCGATTTTCTGTTGAATTTTTAATTAATTCTGGAACGCGGAGATGTCAAGGAATAAAGTGGCCGCACCCGTAAAGGGTTGCCTACGTATCCTTTCTTAAGGAATCAGGCCGAACGTAGCTCTCTTGAGTATCCTACTCAAGTAATTATGGGTAGTATTTTTTAAGTTGGTCAAGATTGGTCATGTTTGAGAATTCATTGCCATCCATGTCAGTTAGTTTTGCTGCACCTCCTGATAGGATTGTTTTGACAATGTAGGGTCCAGACCAGTTAGGTCTAAATTTTCCCTTTGGGTCTAAAACATTTTTCCTTAGTGTTTTTAATACCAAATCTCCTACTTTGATATTTCTTGTCTTGACCTTCTTATTAAAATGCCTAGCCATACGAGTTTGGTAACACTGAGTATGATGTAGAGCTTCTAGTCGTTTCTCGTCAAGTAGAATCAATTCTTCATATCTTGCCCTAGTCCATTCGACTTCATCGAGTTTACTCTCTAACGCGATGCGTAGAGATGGTATTTCTAATTCGACAGGTTGTACGGCATCCATTCCATATACCAAGGAAAATGGCGTATTTCCTGTTGATGTACGGATTGACGTGCGATAACCCCACAATGCGAAGTGAAGCTTGTCAGGCCAATCCTTATAATTTTCAGTCATTTTCTCGATGATAGTCTTTAGATTTTTATTAGCTGCCTCGACTGCTCCGTTTGCTTGAGGTTTATAAGGGGAAGAATGATGACGTTGAATGCCGTATTTTTGTAGCAATTCTTCACATTCGGCTTGAAAGTGAGTTCCATTGTCACTTATCATCTCATGTGGGACTCCATATCAACATATAATATTTCTTTCGATAAAGAGTGCTACATGTTTTGCAGTGAGTTTAGCGTATGATTGCGCTTCGACCCACTTTGTAAAGTAATAGATTGCTACTAGAATAAATTCGTGGCCTCCCGTTCCTGGGGGAGTGATTTTGCCAATGATGTCAATTCCCCATGTAAAGAATGGCCATGGCGATGTGTAGGTGTAGAGCAAAGATGGAGGGACATGTTGTAAATTGGCGTAAATTTAGCACTTAGGGCATCTTTTTACGTATTGATGGCAATCCCTATTCATTGTAGTCCAATAATATCCTTCTCGCATTATTTTCTGGACTAACATTTTGCCATTTACATGAGTGCCGCAGATTCCTTCGTGAACTATTCTCATTACTCTTTCTGCATCCATCTTTCCTACACATAAGAGAGCTCGACCTTTAGGTACCCTTTTATGTAGCTCGTTGTCTATGAGTACATATTGAGAAGCCAAAAGTCTCAACGCTCGCTTTGCTCTTTTGTTAGCATGAGGAGGGTATTCTCCATTGGTAACATAATTGAGTATGTCTGTGTACCACGGTTCTTCTTCTTCTTCTTCTTCTTCTTGGACTAAGTCGTCGTCTTCTATAGCTTGGATGTATGCTGGTTTGTGCCTTTTTTCGATAGTTAGAGGCATTTGCTCGATTTCCGTGGGAATCCTAACCATTGAGGCTAATCTTGCCAAGACATCAGCAAATTGGTTTCTTCTCTAGGTAGATATGTATATTCTACCTTCTCTAACTGATCGGTAAGAGTTTCCAGATAGGTTTGGTAAGGGGCTAGGCTTTCGCTCCTTACTTTCCATCTTTTAGATATCTGATTGATGATCAAAGAAGAGTCACCGAATATTCTTAACTTCTTTACTCCCAATGCCAAATCTGTTTCAAGGCCTACCACACATGCTTCATATTCAGCAGCATTGTTGGTAACGTCGAAATCAAGTTTTATCAAGATTGGAACGTGCTCTTCTTTAGGTGATACTAGTAGCACTCTGACGCCACATCCCTTTTGGTTTGAGGCTCCGTCGAAATACAAGGTCCAAGTATCATCTTCAGTGACCATTAGGTCTTCATCTGGAAAGTCATTGTCTTGTATTGGCGTCGAGTCTTCTATTGGAAAATCTGTTAGAAAGTCTGACACCACGGATCCTTTAATAGCTTTTTGTGGCGTAAACCGTACATCAAACTGGGCTAGATTGACTATCCATCTTGATATGCGTCCATTGAGTGTAGATTTCTCGAATAGATATTTGAGTGGATCTAATCGGGAGACTACGAAAACGGTATGCACCAACATGTAATGTCTTAACTTAGTTGTAGCCCACACCAAGGCGAGGCACAATTTCTCGAGCGGTGTATAGCGTGTTTCATATTCGAGCATCTTTTTACTTAGGTAGTAAATTGCGTTCTCTTTGCCTTCTACCTCTTGTGCTAGCATGGCTCCCATTGTCTCCTTGGTAACCGTCAAATATAACCTAAGAGGTATTCCGGGAAGTGCTGGTGCTAATACGAGAGGATTTGCGATATAGACTTTGATCTTTTCAAAGGCTTTTTGACACTCTTCATCCCATACTACTGGTACATTCTTCTTGAGCTTCTTGAAGATTGGTTCACATATCGTCGTCAGTTTTGATATGAACCTACTTATGTATTGCAACCGGCCAATAAATCCTCGAATCTTCTTCTCAGTCTTGGGCGGTGGCATTGACATGATTGCTTTAATCTTGGTTGGGTCTACCTCTATTCCTCTAGAGCTTATGACATATCCCAAGAGCTTGCCTGAGGTGACTCCAAAAGCACATTTTGATGGATTCAACCTCATGTTATACTTTCTTAGCCTTTCGAAAAATTTCCTTAAGGCTACTTGATGGCCTGGACGGTTTTTTGATTTTACAATCATGTCGTCGACATATAATTCGACTTCTTTGTGCATCATGTCATGGAGTAAGGCAGTTGCTGCACGTTGGTGAGTAGTACCCGCGTTTTTCAACCCGAATGACATTACCGTGTAGCAGTAAGTGCCCCATGGTGTTATAAAGGTTGTTTTCTCCATGTCTTCTTCTGCCATAAGAATCTGGTTGTAACCTGCGTACCCATCCATGAACGAGAGAAGCGCATGATTTGCCGTGTTATCTACCAGAATATCGATGTGTGGCAAAGGGAAGTCGTCCTTTGGACTTGCCTTATTTAGATCTCGATAGTCGACACACATCCTTACCTTTCCGTCTTTCTTTGGAACTGGGACGACGTTGGCGACCCATTCGGGGTATTTGGATACCTTGATGAAACCTGCATTTATTTGTTTTTGAACTTCTTCTTTTATTTTAAGTGCTACGTCGGGTTTCATTCGACGCAACTTTTGTTTTACAGGTTTCATTCTTGGAATTAGTGGTATAGTGTGTTGAGCTATTTCTCTATTAATGCCTGTCATATCTTCATATGACCAAGCAAATACATCGATAAATTCTTTAAGTAAGTTAATCAAATCGGTTCTTTCTTGTTTATTCAATGTTAATCCGATTTTAACTTCTCTTTTATGGGTTGAATCATTCGAGATATCAACCGTTTCAGTTTCTTCAATTACCGGTGTTTTCTTTTCGAGTGTTTCCATTGCTTTAATAATTTCTTTGTCTTTTTCATCGTTAGCTAAGCAATGCTCGTCATCTTGGGTTAGGGAAGAACACAAGAAGTAAGGAGAATGAGAAATATTATTATACTTTGAGATCATTTTATCAAAGAGTGATATGTCCTCAGGGATTGGATCACTAACTATCCTAGGAGAAGAAATAGGAGAGGGAGGTGTTACTACTAAATACTTAAGGGAAAAACTCTGACTCAGACGACTCCTCAAACATCGGTCCCTGTCCTGTCGTGATTGATATCTCCCTTCCGCTTGGAGTAGTCACTTTGATAGTCTTGCGCCATCCATGTAGTGATCCTTCAGCTGGAGTAATTAGCTTCAAGGGGTCGAAGCTTTCACTTTGTAGGTCCGTTTGAATGAGTGAGGAGTTATCTTCTTCATAAGTTGGCTCATTCTTTTCTCGCCCAAAAAGTAATCCCATGACGTTAAAGTCAAAGCATGGGGGTGCTTTCTCCTTATGGACGGGAGTTGGGATTTCATCAGTGAAGTAGCAATCCAAGAAAATCTCGAATCCCGGTTGTCTTATGCCGTTTACAACAAATGGCTCGGGAAATTCATGGCATGGATAGTCCTCTCCTTCTTTTATGAACTGACCATTAAGCGTAAGAGGGTACTGATCCATTGGAATTGCTTTCTTTTGAATGCGAGCGTTCCTACGCGCCTTCAACTTTTCCTGGGCTCGCTTGAGATCTTTCCGAGTTGGTTCAAAACCAAGTCCGAAAGTATCTAACTTAGGGAGGCCAGGTGACTCCAGCGGTTTTGCTATTCCTTTCTTCTTTCCTAAAGTCATTCCAGGAAAGTGTCCTTGTTTCTTCAGCATGGCGTTGACGGTCATGTTGGAATGGGGGTCATGGCAAAGAGATGTCCTTTCATCCTCCTGGATTAAGGAGACTTCTTCGTTAAAGCCCCATAAGTCTTCATCATCCTCGTCGTGCTCCACATTAATGATTGGATTTTCTATGGATTTGATTCTTATTGGCGAAGCATCGATAGTGATTGGAATTCCTCCAACTATAGCTTTCACTTGTTGGTGGAGAGATGAAGGGACGGTCTTTAGATCATGAAGCCAAGGGCGTCCCAACAACAAGTTGAATGAAGCTTTGATGTCTACTACTTGGAAAGTAGTAGCATGTTC
The DNA here is from genome assembly GCF_948465745.1 of Chenopodium album. Taxonomy (NCBI): domain Eukaryota; kingdom Viridiplantae; phylum Streptophyta; class Magnoliopsida; order Caryophyllales; family Amaranthaceae; genus Chenopodium; species Chenopodium album. Next base: position 67,695,917 of record NC_137835.1, read on the forward strand.
TATTGCTCTTGCCGTTACAGTTAGGGTTATCTTGCCAAGAGCTTGACGACGAGTATTATCGTACGCTCTTATTTCTTGTGTGGACGGAACTAGGTCTTCATCCCTTATGCCGAGCATCCTCGCGGTTCTAAGTGGACAGACATTGATAGCCGATCCATTGTCTACTAGAGTCATGGGAACATTTATCCTTTTGCAGACTACCGTGAGGTTTAATGCCTTGTAATGTTTGTCACCTTCTGGGGGTAAATCTTTGTCAGAAAAGGTGATCAAATTAATCGGACTAGGAAGGTCACTTGTGAGGAATTTGGCTAGTCCCTCAGGAGTAGTGTCAGAATCTATCCCGATTTTATCCAAGGAATTCATTACAGCCAACCTATGCTCTCGAGATGTTGCCAGAAGTTTCCACACATTCATCTCAACTTTTGTCTTCTTAAACTGTTTAACAATGTCGTTGTCTTCGATGATAGGTATGGGAACTCGATGTATGGTGGGCATAGGTTGTGTTGAAACGGGAGGTTGCATTCTCCCAGATCTTGTGAGGACGTCTATTGATGAATCTTCTTCAGCCCAAATGTCATCTGTGGTGTATGACACAGAAGGTGAAGGTCCTACTATGTCCTTTAGATAGACATCTTCTTCATCACTGTCCCAAACTCCATGAATGGTTGTATCCTCTTCTTGTTGAACTTGGACTAGTTTCTTTTCATCAATCATTTTTTGTACCAAATCCTTGAATTTGAAACAGTTTTCTATAGTGTGCCCCCCCTGATTGATGATACTGACAGTAATATCTATCTGTCCTTTTCAATGACTCGAATGGTCTCGGTTCGAGAGGTTTGACCTCGCCACTCTCGGAGAGCATTTCGAACATTTGCGCATATGGGATCCCAATCGGAGTGTAGGTTCTATTGCTCTTCTTGGGTTTTTCAGTGACTTGTAAGGGAAAGTGCTTTGCCTCATAAGTCGTCCTCACTGGTGTGAATTCTCTTTTAGGTTCTTCTTTTGGAAGTGGAAGCTCATCATATTTCTTATGGAGTTCGTTCATAACTTTGAGAGCTTCACGTAGTAATTGCGATGCCTCCTTCATAGACAGTGTGAGCAATTGTATATCTTCCTTATTTGCTGGTTCTGGAAGACTATCCTTGACATAAAAAAAGATCTCATCTTCTTTTTCTATGGCACAGATTTCTTTGACAGGTTTAATGAGAGAGGAGGGGTCAACCTCGTTTTCCTCATCGGAGATAGCCAGAGTATGAGCTAGAGGTGCATTGTCGATGCTTGGCTTCTTACTGGCAGGGGGCAATGGTAGTTTGTTATTGTCGATTAGGTCTTGGATAGCTTCCTTAAGCTTCCAACAGCTTTCAGTGGAATGACCCCTACCTTGGTGATACTTGCAGTGTGCATTGGGGTTCCAGTTAACTGACCTCTTCTCAACTGGTGGGTCCCTAAATGGCCCAATAGGAGTTATAAGACCTTTTGCATTTAATCGATCAAATGCGGTGTCATAACTCATGCCAATAGGAGTGAAGTTCCTCCTAAATGGTTTCTTCTGTCCTTGGTTGTTCATGGAAAGAACTTCTCCTAAATTAAAGGGGCTAACATTATTTGAGTGGGCGTTTTTGGAAGAAGAAGGATTGTCGTTCTTCTTTCCTTTCCAGCCACTGTTGGAGTTATTGTTGGCAGCTTTTGACTTAGCCAAGTCATCTTCAATATTGATCCCAATGTCATAAACGGCCTTGAAGGTATGAAGATTATTTTGATATTTAAGATGCTTGGAATATTTTTCTTGAAGATTCTTGATAAACAGTCTCACAGACTCTTTTTCACTTGGCACCTCAATCATCTTAGCTGAGGTTTCTCTCCACTTGTTAAAGAAAGAGGTGAAGCCTTCATTCTCTTTCTGCTTGAGGATTTCAAGTTCTCTATGGTCATTCTCGACTTGAATGTTGCATTTGTACCTATCTACGAAAGCGTTTGCTATAGACTCCCAGGTAGAGGTCTTTTCTTTCTCGAGTGAAAAGAACCATTGTTGGCAAACGGTCTCGAGAGATAGTGAGAAAAGAGAAGGAAAGACCTTCTTATCGATACCCTTGATACTCATTATTGTTTCAAATGCTCTTAAATGAAAGTAAGGGTTGTCAATTGCTCTGAATTTTGGGATGTCGTTGGCGCTGAACTTCTGCGGAAGAAGATCCTTGTCCACTGAGACCCCTTGTGATGTAAGCTCTTGAAAATTGTAGTCGCTGGACAACTTGCTTAGGCTCTCTTGCATGAGGTCCATTTGTTGTTGCTTCACGGGATCATCGATCCTAAGTGCGAGAAGCTTCAGTGTCTCAGTCACAGTAGCCAGTTGGTTCTTAAGATCATTGACTTCTTCTTGAGTTGCCATTATAACACTAGCTTTTCTCTTGCGAGCTATAGGTTTGTCGAAAAGTTGGAATTGTACGAAGAGGTTATCTTTGATTAATCGTCCTTCCTTTCTTGACCACGCGCTGTAAATTAAACCATTTTGCATTTTAATTACTTGACTCGAATCATCTTGACTTTATGGTTTATTTTAAGGAAAAAAAGAAAAAGAAAAGGGTACATATTAATGTACATATTTTTAGGTAATTAAGTATTATTATTTTTATTGGAGGATTAATATCCGACTTACCCCCCTAAAAAAATGACGGAAAAACGCGCACACAAGACTCTCTTAATCATGGTCAAAGTATGTGTATTGGTGTGTGCGTTGAGTGTAAGTGACATGCTTGGACTCTTGTGTAAGACCATGGGACTTAGTGCCTAAACTCGATCATTGATTCAATTAAACATTATTGACAGCAAAATTAACCGAATTAAACAGAAAACTGATTAATTAGACCCTAGGTGATGACTCGACCAATAATCCAAACTGTCGGCCAAGCGACAAGACTGGCGTCACAATGTGGAGCTTGGCGCCAGACAACATAGCTGTCGTCAGGCGCTACAGTCCATCGTGTGGCGCTACAGCTCAGACCTTGGCGCCAATATTGGAGCTTCGGTCTGGGACTGTTTTCGGTGTTATTAATCAACTGGGGTATGCCTAAAGTCGTACTAGGTCAATTCCGATTAAAATATTAGACTTTATTGACTCAAATTAATTAATTAATTAGGCAAAGTTCTTTAAGTCATTAATTTATTTAGTCTCAACACAAGTCAACAAACGGTTAAGAGAAACATTGAATATATATGCACAACAAATAATGCACAATTAGTCAAGTAGGCACAATATGATGCAATGCGTTTGCAACCTAACCATTGATCTAGTTCTCTAAAGTTCGGGATATGGTTTAGTCTAAGAGGGTCCTGTAGGGAATAATTTCAAGCGTTAAACCCCTACTAGCTTGAACCCCACTGTGATCATACACTAAAGTACGGTGGCGTCCAAAAGGGAAGAAGATAGAGCAAAAGAGTCGCCAACAAGTTTTTTAAGGAACTTGTAAACATTTCACGAGGTGAAGGTTACACCCCTTAACGATCCAAGAGATCGTCAACTCCATAAGTTCTAGAACCAAATAAGGGTTCGGGGATGAAGGTACAAATCCAACCTAAAAGAGATTGAACCTGCCCTAATAATAGGCCTCTACTTTATTCTGACCGTATTCATGTGCGCTTTTCAATTAACATGCAATCAATAGGATTAACCCTAAACCTGTTTAATCTATGTTGGTTGAATATTAATGCACAAACAAACTATTACTGGCGATCACTTGAAATTATAATCACAATTAACCCTAAACAAAATTATTAATTATCTTATTAAGCGTGATTACAAGTACAAATTTCCTTTAAACATGTATAAAAGGCGTGATCAAGCAATAACAATAAATAATGTATCAAGCAACATAATTATAATATCATGAATAATAATTACAATAATCATAATAATAATAATCATAAATAAAATGAACATAATCACAATAATCATGACAATATTAAAGCATATTAATAGCAAGATCCTAGGCATGATACTAACAAGATTAATAACAAACCCTAGAATGTCACTAAGCAATAAAAATCAAATCTTTAACCCTAACATGATACTAGCAATCATAAATATTAGGAAGAAAATAGGAAGCATCGTAGCAATCATATTTAATATTAAAATTACCCTAGACATGATACTAGGAATATCATAATAACAATGTAAACATGATTTCTACTTCATAATATCAATAAAAACCATTAAAGTACTTACTTTGATGCTTCGTACCTCTTTCTAATAGCAAAATACACACGTTAGTAACTTCAAGGAAAATAATAAATCAAAACAATCAAATTAAATAATTGAAAGAGAGATTTGGGACCAAACCCTCAGAAATTAAAACCTTTCACGTCTAGGGCGAAGGCAACTTCGAATATGGATAGGTGTTTCTAGATCTTGCGAATGCGGAATTTTGTATGTAAAAAGCAAGTTTAAGAGGAAAAAGAGAAAGAATTGAAAGATTGAAGAATGCTAATTAAAACTGATTGTAGATGAATGATCGTGAGAATTGGTGAATGAAAACGGAGTTTTTAATACGATATTTATAGAGAAAATCAGCCAAAAAAGATAAATTAACAAAACAGAGTCTGACGCTCAGGAAACAGAGCTGGCGCCAACCCTGGCTAGCTGGCGCCAGGCACCATCCTTAGCGCCAGGCGCCAATAGCTAGCACCAGGCGCCAGGCCTGGTTCCAGGCGCCAAGGCCTGGGGTTGGACGCCAAGCTTGATTTCAACGCGTTTTCGAAAATCCGATAAGTTTACCGTACTGGAGGATAAAATAATATAATTTCTTCGAAAATGCTATTTGACTTTAATTAAAACTCTGAAAAGTCAACAAAGTCAACTTATCAATGCTAATTAAATTAGGAATGAAAAGAACCTTCTAGAAGATTCTAAAAGACTAAAACCATTCCTAATTGCATTAGGAATGATAAATCATATTAGGCCCTCCCCTAGATCATTGGGCCGCACATAAGGCTCAAACCGGGCCTAGTTTGGTAAATTGGCCATAACTTCCTCAATATTCATCGGAATTGGGCTTATAATATATCGTTGGAAAGGTCTTTGCAAGCCCCATCCAACTACACCACTATTTGACCCATATCATGGACCAAACAAACTGGATTGGCTATTTTCTTAAAATAAAGTTTTCCAAAACAGAGAGAAGAGAAAAGAAATAAAAACTTTCCGCAACACTAGACCTTTCCACACTTTCGTTTCATTCGATTATGATTCGACGTGAAAGGTACTCATCACTGGGTTTGGTTTTGGGGAGACACAAATGGGTGTCTACAGAAGCCCCCACTTTGACTGAGTTTGGAGAAACGCAAGTTTCGAAAACAAAAGTCAAAGTAGCGATAGGGACGGAGAATGATTCAGAACATTCTGCGATCCTAAATCAATCTGGTAACGCCGATACCTGCAAACTAGCGTTAGTTAAACAGATAAAAGAGTTAAGAAACGCGTATCTTGCACCGTCGAGCACACGTCTCTGAAAATAACCGATTGTTGCCGCTTTACTGTATCCTTGCTTTGATGACCTCCTAAAAGGTAGAGAATGCCACCTCGCTTGAAAACCGCTACGCCTGTAACTGCTTCCAAATTTGGAAGATTGCTTCGCCTGAAACTATCCTCCTCCGCATTGATAATATTCCACATCCTAGGGAATACCATCGAAGATTATTTCTCTTGAAACAATCTCTATCCGCATTGATAATATTCCACATCCTAGGGAATACTATCGAAGATTATTTCTCCTGAAACAATCCTCAGTTGCTTTTTGACAACTTTCCACAATCTATGGAACGCCATCTCGCTGCTTGTGAACCTGTATGTCGGTGCTTTTGTTGTGATGACTATCCTCTTTTCTTTGGGAATAGTTGCCAACACAACTCTTGTATGATGTATGAAAATCCAATTTAGGGAAAGTTGTCAATGATTCGTAACAATCCATTCTTGGAAATGTTGCCCTATGAAGCGACAATCCGTATCTCAGAAAATTTGTCAAAATCCAATCTTTGGAAAAGTTGCCAATGCTTCGTAACAATCTTTCATAAGAATTTTGCAACGATCGACAATCCACATCTTGGAATATAACTCTTGAAAGCAATCCATCTTGGAATTTTGCCAACGCTTATGCGACAATCCTTTTAGGAAAATATTGCCACAATTGACAATCCGCGTCTTGGAACATTTGCAAAAAGAGTCGATCGACAATCCACTTCGGGAAAATTTGCCACTTGCTGAAATGAATGACAATCCACGTTGAGGAACCTTTGCCGAAATTTATGATGAATAGAGACCTACAACAATCCTTTGGGAAATTTTGCCGTAGGGAACTGGGTGCATGACAATCCAATCTCGGAAAACTTGCCAACGAGCCGACGAATTTATGACAATCTGAACTTGAAAAACTTGCTAACAAAGAAGGAGCACGACAATCCACGCTTGGAAACTTTGCCAGAGATGACAATCCAATCTTGGAAAAATTGTCGTTGAAGAAGATGCACGACAATCCATTTTTGGAAATATTGTCAGTTGGGGATGACAATTCAATTTTTGGAAAACTTTGTCGTTTAATAAGAATGCGCGGCAATCCATATTTGGAAATATTGTCGTTTAAGTGCTTGCTTTTGAACTGATGCTTTGGTGCTTGTAATGAGCCAATACTTAGGCGCTTAAGCTAAGTGAGACGATCTTTCGTCAGGTTAATCACTTACTACGATTGTAATCGAGCCGACTACTAATCATGTCAAATTGCTTATAGGGGCTAACTGGCGTACCAAGGAACCCGAAATTGCTGCATGAGTTTGAAATCACCTTTCTGAGAGGCTTCGAGCTCTGTCGTTGCTGAGATATTTCTAGCGCCAGGAATTGGAGTAGGGTCCTCCCTATTCTGCTACACCTGTATTTATTTTGACTATAGAACTTTGCGAATCTTTTTAATTATCTTAGGGTTGACCTAAGGTTTAGCATTGCTTGACTCATTGACTTGACACGACTCAAGGTATAAACTTGACTCGCTGAGATTGACTGACTCGAGGTTGACTCGACTCGAAGTAAAATGACACGTGTGACTCGTGAACCGTGTGTGCATAGTAATGTGATCGTGCGACTCGAAAATGCCAAAAAATCAAAAAATTTCCGTCAATTTTGTGGAGGGTACCGACTTTCTCCCGAAAAAGAAAGACGTGAAAAAGAAAATCAAAAGTTTGAAGAAGCATGTTGAATGAGCTTAGTCAAATGTTATTTGATACTATCTCTCAAGGTGCAAGGATTAACCCATCCTAGGCTATCTCAATGGTTGACTCAATGATGAAAGCATTTAGGTAACTTAGGCACGGAGGCTACTCAAGGTGCAAGGATTAACCCATCCTAGGCTATCTCAATGGTTGACTCAATGATGAAAGCATTTAGGTAACTTAGGCACGGAGGCTAAGCACTTCATACTTTGTGATGCAATGATGATTATGATTGATGAGTGATGTTGATAAGGCATGCTTCAGCGTTGTGTTAAGATTTCATGACAAAGGGTTCCTAAAGGGAAAGTAAATGGTCATGTATCTGTGCGGTGTGTGATAGTGACACTAAAGTTAGGCCGCAAGAGCTAAGTGTGTGGAGAAAATGTTAAAAAGAGTCAAATGATGGTGATTCTTAGGCTAGGTAAGCTAATGATGTAGAGATCAAGCCCCCAAGTCTAGCTCTAAGTGAATAGGGATGAGCATTGGAGATCCCTTGATATGATCATGGTGTAAGTGTGTGAATGTGAATATGAGTGCATGTTTATTACGGCCGCACCTCGATGTGAGGTTGCCTACGTATCCGTCAGGAATCAGGCCAAACGTAGCTCTAGCCGAACCTCGCACGAGTGTGTGTGTACCTCAAAAAGGTATTTTTAAGGGTTGTAACGTGGTTAGGCTAAAGGTTATAGAAGAAGAAGGGGATAAAGGCTCAAGACCCTAGATAAGCCCTCAAGGTGTGCAACCTTGCTTTTGAATGCTTGAGTTTCTACTCTTTTTTAGCTCTTTTTTTATCTTTTGCTTTAGCATCTATTTTATTTTTATAAGTGTGGGAAATCTCGATCATGCGGTCTATCACTCACTTGGCATTCATGTTTCTCGAGCACTCGATAAGAGACGCAATCTGAGACGTGTTCATGTCGAAGATATTTTCATATCAAAGACATTGGAACACTTGCCCTTTTGTACACTTTTATTTATTTTTTTGCTTTTGCTTATTTTTACTATTTTTTGAATTTCTGAAATCACTCAAGCTTTGTTCTTTGAAAATTGCATAAGTTGCACACCATCCCATCCCAAGGTTAGTAGATGTAGGTTGAAAAAAGAAAGGTCTATCATTAGACGAGGCTCAAAGTGGTTTATGAAGAAAGGATGTATAATTGAAGGGTGAAATGAGATATGATGTGGCTACAAGGGGTGCCTCAAATCATTGGTATACCTTGTGCTTGATTCGACTCTTTTTTTTTTTTTTTTTTTTTTTTTTTTTTTTTTTAATGCAATGCAATGTAACGATCATGTGCAAGGAAATAAATGCTCATTTTATTAAAAGAAAAAAAAGAATCTACAAAATTAATCTAAGGGAAAAGAAAGGTGCCTATGCTAGACTTATTGGGGAAAGAAAAGATGAAGAAGAAATAGAAAAGGAGGCCATGAAATCTTGTCGTTGAAGCTCGCCTCTTGTCTTGTGTTGTTTCATCATCACCCAGTCTTCTCGCTAGCTAGAGGCAATGGAACCTTGTTTGCTTCTATGAGGTCTTGAATGATATTTTGAAATCTGTAGCATTCATTAGTGGTATGACCGTTTCCTCGATGGTACTTGCAATAGGAATTTGGATTCCATCTCGAAGATTGATTTTCTGGTGTTGGATCCTCGGTAGGGCCAATAGGTTTGATTAATCCTCGATCATAGAGACGATCGAAAGCAGCATCATAGGTCATTCCAATGGGTGTGAACTCTCGCCTGGGTTTCCTTTTAGATCCTTGATTGTCCATGGCTAAGACATCATTATGGTCAAAGGTACTAACATTATTACTAGAGTGGGCGTTTTCGGAAGAAGAAGGATTGTTGTTCTTCTTTCCTTTCCAGCCACCGTGGTTACTATTGTTAGTAGCTTTTTGCTTTGCGAGGTCATCTTCGATTTCAATTCCAATGTCATAAACGGCCTTGAAAGTATTCAAGTTGTGTTGATATTTTAAGTGCTTTGAATACTTTTCTTGGAGATTCTTAATAAACATCCTCATAGACTCCTTTTCGGTGGGGACCTCAATCATCTTAGAGGAAGTTTCCCTCCACTTATTAAAGAAAGAAGTAAAACCTTCATTCTCTTTTTGTCTTAGCATCTCAAGTTGTCTATGATCGGTTTCAAATTGGATATTGCACTTGTATCTATCAATGAAAGCGTTCACTATCGATTCCCAGGTAGAGATTTTCTCCTTGTCAAGGGAGAAGTACCATTGTTGACAAACGGTTTCAAAAGATAGTGGGAACAGAGAGGGGAAAACCTTCTTATCGATACCCTTAATGTTCATTATAGTTTCAAAAGCTCTTAAATGGAAGTAAGGGTTATCTGTTGCCTTGAATTTAGGGATGTCAGTGGCGTTGAACTTATGTGGAAGAAGTTCCTTGTCCAGCGAGACCCCTTGTGAACTCATGCCCTGAAATTTATAGTCACTAGATAGCTTGCTTAGACTTTCTTGCATGAGGTTCATTTGTTGTTGCTTCACGGGATCATCAACCTTGAGTGCGAGAAGTTTCAGTGTTTCAGTCACGGTAGCCAGTTGATTCTTAAGATCATTGACTTCTTCTTGAGTTGCCATTATCTTCTTAGCCTTCCTCTTTTGACGAATTGGTTTATCAAAAAGTGAGACTTGAATAAAGAGGTTGTCCTTGATTAATCGCCCTTCTCTCCTCGACCAAGTATTGTGGAAAAGGAATTTGGGGATACTTATTGTTAATTATTTGACTCAAACTTTATTCAACATGCAATGGATGGAGGAAGTGAAGAAATATGGAAGAATGTGAAGAAGATTTAGGTGGAGGGATATGAAGAATTAGGAATAGAATGTACTCCCCCAACTCAAATGACGGAAAGACCAACTCATGCATGGACCTAAGACATGGCCATGGTGATGTACTCAACGTGTGTGCTAAGACTAGTGAGTGTAGATAGTACGTTAAGACTCGTGTCATGACCATGTGGCTAGACTATGTGACTAAGACTCGATTAATGACTTGAAAAGGTGTTATTGACAGCGAAATTAACCGAATTAAACAGAAAACTGATTAATTAGACCCTAGGTGATGACTCGACCAATAATCCGAACTGTCGGCCAAGCAACAGGACTGGCGTCACACTGTGGAGCTTGGCGCCAGACAACATAGTTGTCATCAGGCGCTACACTCCATAGTGTGGCGCTACAGCTCAGACCTTGGCGCCAATAGTGGAGCTTCGGTCTGGGACTGTCTTCGGTGTTATTAGTCAACTGGGGTATGCCTAAAGTCGTACTAGGTCAATTCCGATTAAAATATTAGACTTTATTGACTCAAATTAAATAATTAATTAGGCAAAGTTCTTTAAGTCATTAATTTATTTAATCTCAACACAAGTCAACAAACGGTTAAGAGAAACATAGAATATATATGCACAACAAATAATGCACAATTAGTCAAGTAGGCATAATATGATGCAATGAGTTTGCAACCTAACCTTGGCTCTAGTTCTCTAAAGTTCGAGATATGGTTAAAAAGAATCATATCTTTTAACAAACACGGTTTTATGAAAATCATATTTGAAGAAAATCTTTTCCGGAAAATAAGATAGAAAGATATTGTTAAAAAGAATCATATCTTTTAACAAACCGATTTTAAGAAATAAAACCTTTTAGAAAATCTTTTCTAAAAATCTATCTTTTATATTTTCCTTAATAATTTATTTACCAAGCAAACTTGCCACGCTTCTAATAAATCTCGTGCATTAACCTACTTAAATATTAACAATAATCTAGAAGATAAAAACCTTAGCTAAATTAAATTGCTGCGCCGTGCTTCTGTACAGGTAGGTTACTTGGGCTCCACGCAGACTAAGTTCCTTCAGGGACCTTAGCTTGCTGACTTTAAGTTCCACATAGACTTCTTCATTTAAAAATCCATTTAGAAAGTCACATTTAACATCCATCTGGAACAACGTGAATCCCATATAAGCAGTAAAAGTAATAAGTAAACGAATAGCCTCTAACCTGGCCACTGGCGCAAATGTTTCTTCATAGTCTATTCCTTCTTGTTGATTGAAACCCTGAACAACAAGTCTTGCTTTGTTCCTGACAATAATACCATGCTCATCTAGCTTGTTCCTAAACACCCACTTTAGACCTATAGTCTTCTTATCATTGGGTCTAGGTTCCAGATGCCAGACTTTATTTCTTTCAAACTCATTAAATTCAGCTTGCATAACATTAATCCAGTTTACATCATTTAAAGCTTCAACATACTTCTTAGGTTCCATAGAGGAGAGGAATGCATAGAATGCACAGAAGTTTCTAAGCTGAGATCTAGTCTGAGTTTCTTTTGTAATATCACTCATGATTGTATCCACTGGATGTGATTTCTGATATTTCCATCGCTTTGGTGTAAAGTCCTTGACTGGATACAACCTTTCCTGATTATTGTTGACTGGTTCTTTTGTAAGAACTTGGTCTTGAGTCTCAGTTGGAACTTCAACAGGATATTCCTCAATCTGATCTTGATTTCGTTCTTGATGTGGAGTTCCTGGTGCATTCTCCATTTCAGGTTCTACATTTGCTTCTGGATTCATTTCTTCTACATTTTCAATTTGCTGCTTCTGCAATGGTGTTGATTCCTCATCTGGATCTGGCTTGCGCACAAGCCCAATTTCAAAATCATCATCACAATCCTGTACATCATTTAACTGTTCAGTTTCATAAAATATAATATGTACAGATTCCTTAACACACATTGTTCTCTTATTATAAACTTTATAGGCTTTACTATTTGAGGCATATCCTAAGAATACTGCCTCATCACTACGTTCATCAAACTTTCCCAAGTTCCTTTTACCATTGTTATGAACAAAGCATCTACATCTAAAAGATCTAAAATAAGAAATATTAGGCTTTCTCCCTTTGATTAGCTCATAAGGAGTTTTGTTGGTGATGGCTCTAATAGATACTCTATTAATAATATAGCATGTTGTATTCCCTGCTTCTGCCCAGAAGTTCTTAGGCAGTCCACTTGAGATCAACATTGTTCTGGCCATGTCTTCAAGGCTTCTATTCTTGCGTTCCACAACTCCATTCTGTTGTGGAGTCCTTGGTGCAGAGAAGTTGTGATCCATTCCATGCTCAGTGCAAAATTCATCAAACTTTGAGTTTTCAAATTCTGTTCCATGATCTGATCTGAGGTGAATCAATGGATTACCTGTTCTTCTCTGTTCTTTCTTTACAAAGGCTACAAATTCATCAAATGTCTCATCTTTGCTAATAAGAAAGAAAACCCAAGTAAACCTTGAAAGATCATCAACAATAACCATTACATATCTCTTACCACTTCTACTTTGGATCCTCATAGGACCACACAGATCCATATGAATAAGTTCCAAAGGTCTTTTGGTACTTACCATTTTCTTGGACTTAAAAGAAATTCGAGTCTGCTTTCCTCTAACACAAGCATCACACACTTTGTCATACAGGAACTTAATGCAAGGAAGTCCTTCCACTAGTTCCTTAGATCTAAGTTTATCAAGTAAAGTAAAGCTTGCATGGCCAAATCTCTTGTGCCATAATAGAGGATCATCCTCAATAACACCGAGACATGTTAAACTATTGTTAGGAACCTCGTTAAGATCAACAACACATGTGTTCCCTTTACGAGTTCCTTATAAAATAATGTTCCTAGTGTCATTGTGAATGATTCTGCATTTATTGGAAGTAAAGCTTACAGAGTTACTTTTGTCACAAAATTGTGAAATACTTAACAAGTTGTGTTTGAGACCCTCGACAAAAAATACATTATCAATATCATGGGAACTTGACCTTCCTACCTTGCTAATAGCAACTATATCTCCTTTCATGTTATCACCAAAGGTCACAGCTCCCCCATAGTAGGCATCCAGTGAGAGAAATCTAGATTTGTCTCCAGTCATGTGCTTAGAACAACCACTGTTGAGGTACCAAGTGTTGTTCCCCCTCACTGGAACCTGCAAGAGAAATCATACATTAGTGTCAGGAACCCAGGTTTTCTTGGGTTCTTGTGTAACAGCAGTAGGTTCATTCTTTTTGATCCAGATTTGTTCTACATGTTTTTCATTTTTCTGGGTACTCTTTTCTTTCTTAGGACACTTAACCTGTTTATGTCCTGTATTGCCACATAAATAACAAACAATACTACTACGCAGGTCAACATACTTCTTTCCCTTTTGGAACTTCTTTTTGAAACCCAAACCTTCAGTTCTTTTGGTTTGAGCTTTGGTGATCCAATCTGGAACTCTGTACTCTATAGGTTGTTTGCCTTTCCTAGATTTCTCAAGTTCCCCCTTAAGATGTGCCTTATTCGATCTTAGATCTTCCAAATCAGATTTTAGTTTTTCAAAATTCGGATATTGAGCAAGTGGAGGAACTTCAGAATTAGAAGCATCAAGACAGAGTTTCATCAAGGACAGTTCCACATTAAACATTATATTATCATGTTTCAACCTGTCTACAGTTTCTTTCAAATAATTATTGTCATCAAACAGACTAAAGAACTTGTATTGAATATCAAATTTCATATTGTCAACCCACTCACTATTTTCTTTAAAATTTACCAAAGCTTCATCACTTTTCTGTTTGGCTCTATCTAATTATTTCAAGTCTTCTTGTATTTCCAAAACAGCATTTATCAAGTTTTCTTTAGAGAAATGTCTTAGGTCTTTTTGAGAAAACCATACCTCAGATTCTAGCTCATTCAGTTTTGCTTTTTCATCTGTTTTTTCCATCAAACACAGATGGGCAGTTTCCTCTAATGGTTGGTCCTCTTCTTCCTCTGAATCTGAATCTCCCCAGGCAGCTATCATAGCTTTCTTCATATTGTCTTTGGTGAAGTAAGGTTTATAGACTCTTGACTCCTTGGATTGCTCCTTGCCTTTTGTCTTTCCTTTATCACCATCCGGTACTGGACAATCCTTAATGAAATGATCTTTAGACCCACACTTGAAACAAGTTGTGTTCCTGGAACTTGTGTACTTCTTGTTCCTATCGAACTTCTTGTTGTTCATCATCCTTTTAAATCTTCTTACCAGCATTGCCATCTCTTCCTCATCAACTTCTGATTCCTCTGAGTCTTGAGCCTTAAGAGCAAGACTCTTGTTCTTGGAACTCTCAGTGTTGGAACTCAGGTGAAGTTCATGAGTCATCAATGATCCAGCTAGCTGTTCCATGTTGAACTTGGTGAAGTCTTTAGCTTCCTGCATGGAAGTAACCTTTGATCTCCAGCGTTCATCTTGTGGTAGGCTCCGTAAGATCTTCCTTGCATGTTCATCAATAGGAATGTTTCTACCAAGGGAATTCAATACATTAATAATATCATTGAACCTAGTAAACATTTCCTCTATAGGTTCCTTAGATTGCATTTCAAACCTTTCATATCTAGACATCAATAAGTCAATCTTAGAACGTTTTACCTCATTAGTACCTTCATGAGTTAACTCTAGTAGATCCCAAATTTGTTTAGCAGACTTGCATCCCATGATACGATTATGTTCATGAGGTCCAAGTCCACAGTGTAAATACTTTATTGCTAAAGCATTTAATTCAAGTTTCTGATAATCTTATTTATCATAATCAGAAATAAGTTTAGGAGCTAACTCGTTCTTTTCATTGGTTGAGGTTATTTCAAAATCACCAGATTCAATAACATGCCAAACTTGGTAATTTTCAGCCTTGATGAATATCTCCATCATGTTCTTCCATTGGGTGTAAAACTTACCATTGAACATAGGTGGACGTTGGGTGGAATACCCTTCTTCAAGTTTCTCCTTGTAATTCATCTCTTCAGGAACTTACTCAGCAAAGTTATCTGCTTACACGTGAGAACCTTGCTCTGATACCAATTGTTAGTTGAGACGATTAATACAAGAGGGGGGTGAATTGTATCGAGTTCCTAATAGCTACTTTTGCGGAGTAATAAAACAATGCATATAGGAACTTGCAAGGACACACAGATTTTACGAGGAAACCTTCCAAGGCCCAACTGGAAGTAAAACCTTGACCCTACCTTAGGGATTTCAAACACACACCTCTTCACTATAATAGGGCAAACACCAAGTTACAACCTATTAAACACAGACCATTGTTCACAAGTTCCACACTTGCTACTCGATAGGACCCTATGGTACCCAATCTAAGTACCACACTTAGACTCACTCGTAATGCCAAAGTACAGAACTCTCAGCTTCACACTAGAATCTTACACAACCTGTATGCGATGTAAAAAGATAACAAACTCACCCAAATAACCCAACCAATACAAATGTATGACACCTAGTATATGATAGGCAAGCTATGCACGAAATCCGAAACTAATATGACAAGTTAGAAGCTTGGTAAACTTACTCAATTAATGCTCAGTGATTTCTCCACGCATAAACTCGCAAAACCTTAAACCATTTCGATCTCTACTATTTATACAAGTAGAACTTGTATAACAAGTAGGTTTTCTAAAAGATAAATAAGTTAACTTAACTTATCTTTAAAACACGGTTTTATGAAAATCATATTTGAAGAAAATCTTTTCCGGAAAATAAGATAGAAAGATATTGTTAAAAAGAATCATATCTTTTAACAAACCGATTTTAAGAAATAAAACCTTTTAGAAAATCTTTTCTAAAAATCTATCTTTTATATTTTCCTTAATAATTTATTTACCAAGCAAACTTGCCACGCTTCTAATAAATCTCGTGCATTAACCTACTTAAATATTAACAATAATCTAGAAGATAAAAACCTTAGCTAAATCAAATTGTTGCGCAGTGCTTCTGTACAGGTAGGTTACTTGGGCTCCGCGCAGACTAAGTTCCTTCAGGGACCTTAGCTTGCTGACTTCAAGTTCCTGTTAGGGAAGGTTCTTGTTAGGGAACTCAGTTCTTGTTAGAGAACTTAATTCTTGTTAGAGAACTCTTCTTCTTTTCTGTTTAACCATTTGTATAAAGATCTCCTCATGTCTTCTTAGTTCCAGTTACTTCTTCCATCACCACGATCAATTTCACCTAAACTAATCAAACACTTGAAAACCTTTATTAGATGAGTTTTCTTTAGTTAAGTTCCTCATTATCAAAACCTTTAAGCTTCAACAATACATAAACCAAGGCGTGAAAGGTAGAATTAACTGAGGGTTTGGACCAAATCAACTCTCGTTTTATTTAATTTAATTTCAATTTGATTTATTATTTTTTAAAGTTACTAACAATTTATTTATGATGTAGCAATTCAAGGAAAGGCGAAAGGTGAGTAATTAATCACTTAATTACTCTTATTTTTATTCTTTAATTTATTGCTAGTATCATGATTAGGGTTATTATTATGATTTGATTTGACTAACGATATTATGGTTAAATTGCTTCCAATATATTGTTTATTCTATTGTTTATTATTGATATATATATATATATATATATATATATATATATATATGTAAAATCGCGACTAACAAGATAAGCGACTAATAAGATAATTTGGACAGCTGGCTTAGGTTCCTTTTTAATCTTGTTGTTTAATCAAGTGATTACTAATATTTAGAATTATGTATGCATAACACTACTACAAAAAAGGGATTAGAGAACGGTTGAAATAGGTCTTATAGATCACATCAGAGGCGTTCTTTAGCTAAACGATGTGTAAAATTTATAGAACGGGTGTAGGAGGCGTTCTATGAACACTTATTTGAGATAACAGTTCTCTTTTCTCTCACATAAGCTAACAGAATAATATAGAACGGTTGAGTAAGATAACCGTTCTCTTTGCCAAATAAAAAAAAAATTATTTTGCACGAATCACGGATGTTTCAACTTTACTAATTTACATTATGAATCAATAAAAGAAATTGATTATTGTATAAAAGTCTAAGACATATACCAAATTAAAATAAACTTTATTATCATTTGTTTTCAATCATTTACATCTCAAGTACATTTTGATACAATTCAAGTGCTAAAAAAAAATCGAAGAACACAATACAGAAAAATGATTCCATGAAGATCTTAAGAATTTCTTTTCCTATATATCTGATCAATTTGTTGAAATAAACAAACAAAAAAGTTATAATTTTGATCAATATGTTGAAATAAACAAACAAAAAAGTTATAATTTGTATAAGATAAATTGATAATAAAAATAAAACATCTTTAACAATAATATATTCATCATATATTATTTGCCGGTCAATTTATTCCTAATATCCTATGGAAAAAAAAAACCAAAGTAGGAGAGAATAAAACTGTAGAGTTTCAGCATTGTCATTTTGAAATTAATCAACAAAGATAAAAATTCAATTAAAAATAGATGTGGGAAAACAAGAACAACAAAGAATACATTATAATTAACAATTAACTAATTGAAATCCATATTCAAATAAAAATCGATGCTCAGATAAATTCGACCATCAAATCTAATTCTAAAGAAGAGGCTCATATGAAATCAAGGAGGGGAGAAATAAATTGATCTGCATGATTGATAAACTCCTCGATTTAAGGGTCAATGCCATCGCAGGGGAAGAGTGTATCGTTGATGAATTGATGGAGTGCGCAGGAGGTAAGGTGGCATACAGACTGCCCAACGTGAAAATTGGGCAGCCATAGTCGTTCAGAAAGAGATAGTTCGAGCTTTGTCTTAGTTTTGTCCTATTACTCCATTGTTGAAGCTCCAAATTAGGGCTTTCTTTTTTATCGAGGACGAGATGGGTGTTCTACAATTAGAGAAGATGATGGAGTGGAGAAATTGTTTATTTAAGTTAAGGTTATAGCAATGGAGAAGCTCTAAATCAGATCTGAGGAGGAGGAGAGAAATAGAGGAAAGTTTTGAAAATAGTGAATAGAATGAGAGTCATGAACGGCTATTGAAATATTGAGAAGTTAGAGAATAAATAAGGCGTTCAAATACAATTGAACGGTTAAGTAATAAAGGCGTTCTATATACTAAAGTCACAATTTAATAAAAATAAATAAATAAACCTAACAGAACGGTTAACTTAGATAGGCGTTCTATATAATCCTAAAGATCGCCTATCTAAGTTAACCATTTTGCATCTCGCGTTTTCTATTCTACTTTTTGTAATATTCAACCAATTTAGCATAATAATAGTTTGGTGCAAATTGAATCTTTGTTTGCATGTCTTTGAGATCGCGGGAAATACTTTTCACAATAAGAATCGAGTAGAGGCCAATACGAGCGAATGTGACTCCATGACTCACTTTGTACTATCATCCCCGATCCTCCTTTCGTAGTTCCAAACCATATGGAGTTAGTAATCTCATGGATAATGAATGGAGCGTAACCTTCACGGGTCAATCATTTTTGCCTTTCGTTATCCCTTTGGTTACCTTTTATGATCCATGAGCGGTTTACAAGTTCCTTAAAAACTTATTGGCGGCTCCTTACTTTGCTTTGTCCCAAATCGTATACGTCAATTCTCACTTCCTATGAGTGTCAAACATATTCAGAACATGCTTTTACGTAGTCGCGCTTCACATGACGCCTACAGGACCAGACAAACTTTTTGGAGGGTGGAGGTACCTTTGGGAAAGCACTTTCACCTTTACATGCGGAACTTTTAGTGTGCTTAAAAGCCATCTAGTGGGTGCGGTCGAAGGGATATGAGCGATTTATGGTTTATACAGACTCTTTAGCTAGCTTACATAGTTTTTCTAACTAGTTTTGTTTGTTTAGTTGCTGTTGAAAAATAAAATAAAAAAAAATAAAAAAAAACTTATAACTCCCTTTATCTTATTCTTTCCTTTTGTAACTTTTGCATTATAGTGACTCGAGAAATTCTTAGGCTCTAGGAACTTTAGTTCAAGAGAACTCTAGGGAAGTGTGGGCCCACATGTGCAGCAGTCAACAATAATTTTTTTTTTAAAAAGGAATGTTAAAAACAAAAGGACGCCAGTATTGTGGGTCCTATGTGTCGTAATTTGTCCCAAATGTATTGTTATTTCCGCCCAAAATAACTGATAGCAGGAATTTTCTCATTCTTTCCCCTAAATTCACAAAATATATAATTCTAAAAAAAAAAACTATTTGCAAAAAATAAAAATCAACAAAATAATTTGGTTTCCCATTGAATTTTTTTGGGTTGTGAGCATTATTTTGTTTAGTGTTTATTATTTCCCTACTTACTAATATATTACATGAAACTGGTTACTGGCATGTGACTAGTTCTGAACCTGTAGACACCCATTTGTGTCTCCCCAAAACCAAACCCGGTGATGAGTACCTTTCATGTCGAATCATAATCGAATAAAGTGAAAGTGTGGAAGGTCTAGTGTTGCGGGTAGTTTTAATTTATTTTCTCTTCTCTCTGTTTTTGAAAACCTATTTTTAAGAAAATAGCCAATCCAGTTTGGTTGGTCCATGATATTGGTCCATTAATAGTGTAGTTGGATAGGGTTTGAAAAGAGATTTCCAACGATATATTATAAGCCCAGTTCCGATGAATATTGAGAAAGTTATGGCCAAATTACTAAACTGGGCCCGGTTTGAGCCTTGTATGCGGCCCAAAGATCTAGAGGAGGGCCTAATATGGATTTGTCATTCCTAATGCAATTAGGAATGTTTTTAGTCTTCTAGAAGGTTATTTTCATTCCTAATTCAATTAGCATTGATAAATTGACTTTTGTTGACCTTTTGGAATTTTAATCAGAATAAAAAAGTGTTTTTGAGGAAAATACGATTTTATCCTCCTGTACGGTTAAATTCTATCTGATTTTAGAAAACGCGTTAAAAACGTGATTAGCGCCTAACGCCAGCATTAGCGCCTGACCCTAAGCTTGGCGTCTGGCGCTAGCATTAGCGTCTGGCGCTAGCATTAGCGTCTGGCGCTAACTCTGTTTTTTCACGTCAGAACTCTGGCTCGATTTTCTATCTTTTTGGCTGATTTTCTCTATAAATAGCCTCCTAAAAACTCCGTTTGGAATCATCTACAATCATCAATTCTCTAATTCTCTTCTCTCTCAAAGCTAAAGCTTTCTTTCTCTCTTTTCTAAACCAACCTTTTTACATACAAAATTCCGCATTCACAAGATCTAGACACACCTAGCCAAGTTCGAAGTTGCCTTCGCCCTAGACGTGAAAGGTTTTAATTTCTGAGGGTTTGGTCCCAAATCTTTATTTCAATTATTTAATTTAATTGTTTATTTTATATTTTCCTTGAAGTTACTAACGCGTGTATTTTGTTATTAGAAAGAGATACGAGGCATCCAAGTAAGTACTTTATTTGTTTACATTGTTATTATGATATAGAAATCATGCTTAGGTTGTTATTATGATTCCTAGCGTCATGTTAGGGTACTTTGATCTTCCTAATATCATGTCTAGGGTAACTTTAATATCAAGTATGATTAAAAGTATGATGCCTTTTATTTTCTTCCTAATATTTATGATTGTTAGTATCATGTTAGGTTAAAGCTTTGATCTTTATTGCTTAGTGACATGCTAGGGTTTGTTATTAATCTTGTTAGTATCATGCCTAGGATCTTGCTATTATTATTATGCTTTAACATGGTTATGTTAACTATGATTAATTTTATTATTTTAATTATGATTATAATTGTTATAATTTATGATGATTATTTTAATTATGATTATTATGATTATAATTATAATTGTTATAATTATTATTATGTTGCTTGATTATATTTATTATTTATTGCTTGATCACGCCTTTTATGCATGTTTAATGGGAATTGGTACTTGTAATCACGCTTAATAAGATAATTAATAATCTTATTTAGGGTTAATTGATTATAATTCAAGTGATCGCCAATAATAGTTTTATTTGTGCATTAATATTCAACCAACATAGATAAACAGGTTTAGGGTAACTCTATTGATTGCATGTTAGTCAGAAAGCGCACATGAATACGATCAGAATAAAGTAGAGGCCTATTATTAGGGCAGGTTCAATCTCTTTTAGGTTGGATTTGTACCTTCATCCCCGAACTACCAGTTATGGTTCCAGACCTATTGGAGTTAACGATCTCCTGGATCGTTAAGGGGTGTAACCTTCACCCTGTGAACGGTTTACAAGTTCCTAAAACTTGTTGGCGACTCTTTTGCTCTATCTTCTTTCTCTTTGGACGCCACCGTACTTTAGTGTATGATCACGGTGGGGTTCAAGTTTGGGATAATGCTTGAAATATTCCCTACAGTTTTTGGCGACTCCGCTGGGGACGATTTCTATTTTAATTCCTGAAATTTATTTCGGCAATGATTTAGAATGAGTGGATGAGACTCGAAAAGTTCTAAGTATTTCATGTGCGTAATTTTGATTAACATTATTATCATATGCATAAAAAATATCTCATTAGAAAGACCATCCGTAATGAGTTAAAACATAGGATTTCTACACGTAGGAAATTTGAGGAATATCTTTCACAACTAGGACCGAAATAATGCTGCGCGAAACTGGAAAATTTTATCGAGCATAGAAAGCTGCTGAGGCATGTAGGAACTAGCGTCAGGAAACAAAGTCTAGTGCCACTTATTTGACTTTAGCGCCAGGCGACAACTTCTATCGCCAAGCGCTAAAGCCAAATTGTGGCGCCGACCTCTGTTTGCTGGCGCCAAGTTCTTCCAATACCGAGCCAGAAATATGCGTTTTAATTTTGACCAGTTTTTAGCACTGTTTGCTCGATCCTACTTCCTGATTGAGTTTTTCTCACTTTTCTGAAACCCATATGTGTTCTACATATGGACATAACCCTGTGGGAATTCATGCTCCATCTACCTGATTGAACGCTCCGTGCAACAAAGGGTACATCCGAGAATATTGAATTCACCAAACCATGGAAGCGAGTTTTTCTTAACTCGCGGTGTCCTATCCACTCGCGCCAACCCTTCACGGTTAGGCTTCCGCGCGGTGCATCCGGACAATTAACCATGGACCCTCTTTGACTAACCCATATCCCGAACTTTAGAGAACTAGAGCCATGGTTAGGTTGCAAACTCATTGCATCATGTTGTGACTACTTGACTACTTGTGCATCTCTTACTTGTGCATACTTATTATGTGACTAAACTAACCATTTGTTTTGACTTGTGTTGGTAAATAAGTCTTAATAAACTAATTAATGACTAAAGGACTTTGTTTAATTATTTAATTAATTAATTTGAGCTAAAAAATATACCTAAAATCGAGTCATAATTCCTTTAAGTCAACCCGGATTTTTATTCCCGTATACTGCTCAAACGTCAACTTGTTTTGGTCATAGCCGGAGTTCTAGGAAGAAATACGAGTCGTACAGCCTATCCAGTTTAATGCATATACGTGAGGCCTTAACTTAGTCTTTGTTCGAGTCTAGTCACATAGTCTAGCCACATGGTCATGACAAGAGTCTTAGCATGTCACATACACTCACTAGTCTTAGCACACACTTTGTATTTGTCACCATGACCATGTCTTAGGTTCATGCATGTGTCGGTTTTTTTTCCGTCATTTGAGTTGGGGATACATTCTATTCCTAATTTTTTTTATCCCTCCATCTACATCATCTTTCCATTCTCTACATGCTTTATCCATATCACAACCTTCATTATTCCTATCTTCTTTCATACTTGCATGTTGAATAAAGTTTGAGTCAAATAATTAACAATGAATATCCCTAATTTCCCTTTCCACAGTACTTGGTCAAGGAGAGAAGGGCGATTAATCAAGGACAACACCTTTGTTCAAGTCTTACTTTTTGATAAACCGATTCGTCAAAAAAGGAAAGATAAGAAGATAATGGAAAGTCAAGAAGAAGTCTATGAACTTAGGAATCAATTGACTACCGAGAATGAAGCATTGAAGGCTTTAACCCTCAAAATTGATGACCCTGTCAAGCAACAACAAATGGAGTTCATGCAAGAGAGCTTGAGCAAGCTATCTAGTGACTACAAATTTCAAGGCATTAGTTCACAAGGGGTGTCGGTGGACAAAGAGCTTCTTCCGCAGAAGTTCAATGCCAACGAAATCCCGAAATTCAAGGCTACTAACAACCCTTATTTTCATCTAAGAGCCTTTGAAACTATAATGAGTATTAAGGGTATTGATAAGAAAGTGTTTCCCTCTATATTTTCTCTATCTCTTGAAACCGTTTGCCAACAATGGTTCTTCTCCCTTGACAAAGAGAGAACCTCTACTTGGGAGTCAATAGTGAACGCTTTCATTGATAGGTACAAGTGCAATATTCAAGTTGAAACCGATTATAGACAACTTAAAATGCTAAGACAAAAAGAGAATGAAGGCTTTAATTCTTTCTTCAATAAGTGGAGAGAAACTTCCGATAAGATGATTGAGGTGCCCTCCGAAAAAGAATCTGTGAGGATGTTTATCAAGAATCTCCAAGAGAAGTATTTGAAGCATTTAAAATATCAACATAATTTGAATACTTTCAAAGCCGTTTATGACATCGGAATTGAAATCAAAGATGACCTCGCAAAACAAAAAGCTACTAACAATAGTAACCACAGTGGCTGGAAAGGAAAGAAGAACGACAATCCTTCTTCTTCCGAAAACGCCCACTCTAGTAATAATGTTAGTACCTTTGACCATAATGGTGTCTTAGCCATGGACAATCAAGGATCTAAAAGGAAACCCAGGAGAGAATTCACACCCATTGGAATGACCTATGATGCTGCTTTTGATCGTCTCTATGACCGAGGGTTAATCAAACCTATTAGCCCTACCAAGGATCCAACGCCAGAAAATCGATCTTCGAGATGGAATCCCAACTCTTATTGCAAGTACCATCGAGGAAACGGTCATACCACTGATGAATGCTACAGGTTTCAAAATCTCATTCAAGATCTCATAGAAGCAAATAAGATCCCATTGCCTCTAGATAACGAGAAGACTGGGTGATGATGAAGCAAACGACACAAGACAGAGGCGAGCTTCAACGACGAGATTTCATGACCTCTTTTTTCTATTTATTTTTTTATTTTTTACCCTTTCCCCAATAAGTCTAGCATAGGCACCCTTCATCCTCCTTGAATTTATTTCTTAGAGTTTGATTTTTACCTTCCACTTTCAATAAAATGAGCATTTATTTCCTTGCATATGATCATTGCATTGCATTAAAAAAAAAAAACATGTCGAACTAAGCACAAGGTATACCAATGATTTGAGGCACCCCTTGTAGCCACATCATATAACCTTTAACCCTTCAAATATGCAATCCTTTCTTCATAAACCACTTTGAGCCTCGTCTAACGATAGACCCTTCATTTTTCAACCTACATCTACCTAACCTTGGGATGGGATTGTGTGCAACTTATGAAATTTTCAATTTCATAAAAAGCTTGAGTGACTTCAAAAGATCAAAATAAATAATAAAACATAAATAAAAGTGTACAAAAGGGCAAGTGTTCCAATGTCATTGACATGAACATGTCTTTGATAAGAACACGTCTCAGATTGCGTCTCTTATCAAGTGCTCGGTACCGTGCATGAGAAACATGAATGCCAAGTGAGTGATAGACTGCATGATCGGGATTGCCCACACTTATAAAAATAAAAATAAATGCTAAAGCAAAAAAAAATAAATAAAAAAAAAATAAAAAAATAAAAAAAAGATAAAAGAGAAGCAAGCTTCAAGCATAAAAATATAAAGATTCAAAAGCAAGGTTGCAGACCTTGGGGGCTTATCGAGGGTCTTAAGCCTTTATCCCCTTCTTCTATAACCTTTAGCCTAACCACGTTACAACCCTTAAAAAGACCTTTTTGAGGTATACACACACTTGTGTGAGGTTTGGCTAGAGCTACGTTCGGCCTGATTCCTAATGGATACGTAGGCAACCTCACATCGAGGTGCGGCCGTAATAAACATGCATTCATATTAACATTCACATTCACACATCATGGTCATATCAAGGGATCTCCAATGCTCATCCCTATTCATGTAGAGCTAGACTTGGGGGCTTGATCCCTACATCATTAGCTTACCTAGCCTAAGAGTCACCATCATTTGACTCTTCTTGAAATAATATCTTTCCATACACTTAGCCCTTGCGGCCTAACTTTAGTGTCACTTTCACACACTGCACAAATACATGACCAAATATACTTCCCTTAGGATCCCTTTGTCATGAAATCTTAACACAACGTTGAAGCATGCCTTGTCATATCAACATCACTCATCAGTCATAATTGTCGTTGCATCATGAAGTATAAAGTGCTTAGCCTTCGTGCCTAAGTTATCCAAATACTTTCATCATTGAGTCAACTATTGAGATAGCCTAGGATGGATTAATCCTTGCACCTTGAGAGATAGTATCAAACAACATTTGACTAAGCTTATTCAACATGTATTCGAAAACTTCAATTCTTTTTTTCGCCTCTTTCTTTTTCTGGAGAAATTCGGTACCCTCCACAAAAATGACGGAAAATTTTTGCTTTTTTGCATTTTCGAGTTGCACGATCACATTACAATGCACACACGAATCATGCACATTTGAGTCTAACACATGTGTCAAACACTTTGAGTCGAGTCAACCTCGAGTCAATCATATCGAGTCAAGTTTATACCTTGAGTCATGTCAAGTCAATGAGTCAAGAAACACTAAACCTTAGGTCAGCCCTAAAGAAAGATAAGTGTAGACACCTAAAAATGTCTCCCCAAAACCAAACCCGATGATGAACACCTTTCACCGCCATTATTGGTCGGGCTGAGTATTTATTCTTGGAGTGCTTAAACCCATATTTCCATTTCATAAACCAACCCAACTTCTAGCCCATTTCCCCAAACCATAATTTATTTTCCACTTTTCGTGCCTTTAAACCCAAAATAATTCATTTCATGTCCTTTTTATAAAAAAATTTAGTTCAGTTTATTTTGGTCTATAATGTGGGTCCAATGATTAAATATTTGGATGGGTCCTTAAAAGAGCTTTCCAACGATATATTATAAGCCCAAATCCGAGTTATAACGAATAAGTTATGGCTAAAATATTAAGCCGAGCCCAAACCGAACCTAAGCCCACCTTACGTATGACCCAATGATCATGTGGAGGGTCCAAATGATTTAAAACAATTCCTAACAAATTAGGATTAATTAGAAGCTTCTATAAGTTTCTAAAAGATCTTAATTATCCGTTTTGAAAAGATAAGATTAAAGAGTTTGAAATTGAATAAAACTTTTCTTTTTGAAAATCCTATTTCTATCCGAATTGAAAGACGTTCAAAGATAGACAGATATTATTTATGCGACTC
The DNA here is from genome assembly GCF_948465745.1 of Chenopodium album. Lineage (NCBI taxonomy): Eukaryota > Viridiplantae > Streptophyta > Magnoliopsida > Caryophyllales > Amaranthaceae > Chenopodium > Chenopodium album. The sequence goes on from NC_137835.1 coordinate 67,722,399, forward strand.
ATAGTTTTTATCCTAATTTTATATGTTTTGATATCCCTTGAAATTATCTTTCCAATGATATATTATAATATCAATTCCGAGCTATAACGGAAAAGATATGAATAAGATATCAAACTCTATCCAAAACTGACACCGTCTCACTATTTCGGCTATATCTTTTGTTATACAAAATATTTTAATCTGATTCTAATTGTGTTAGAAAGTAGATTTCAAGAGCTTTCCAACGATATCTTATTCATCTTATTCCGATTTCTGGATCAAAAGATATGATAAAAACAAAAACCGCAAAAACTGCTGTCTATCGCAAGAGTTTTAATCCGATTCGAACTCGATCTTTTCTTGATTCTTCGACCCTTTTTTTTTTCCCTATAAATAGAGGTCATATCACCCCTTTTCCAATGATCAACAAGATTGATCACTAGTTTATTCTCTTCTCCCTCTTTAGCCTAAACACTAGCCTTCCTATTCTTTCATAACACTTCCCTTAAGCACTCCAAGGAGTCCATACTTGACCCGAGGTTCCGTCCTTAAACCAAGGCGTGAAAAGGTAGAATTAACTGAGAGTTTGGACCAAATCAACTCTACTTTTAATTTAATTTAATTTCTATTTGATTTATATTTTTATTGAAGTTACTAACAGTTTATTCATGATGTAGCAATTCAAGGAAACGCGGAATGTGAGTAATTAATCACTTAATTACTCTTATTTTTATTCTTATTGCTAGTATCATGATTAGGGTTATTATTATTATTTGATTTGACTAACAATTTATTGTTAAATTGCTTCCAATATTAATGTTTATTCTATTATATTTTTTATGATCACCATATTGCATGTTAAAGGGAATATGTAATTGAAAATCACGCCTAATAAGATAATTTGGACAACCGGTTAAGGATCCTTTTTAATCTTGTTGTTTAATCAAGTGATCACAATATTTTAGAATTATATGTTGCATTAATATTAAACCAATTTAGCCTAATAATAGTTTGGAGCAAATTGAATATTTTGTTTGTATGCCTTTGAGATCGCAAGAATCATTTTTCACTATAAGAATTGATATGTCTATTTTATATAGTGTTTTACCCCCGTCCCTTGGTCATATTTAGTAGTTTTTTTTGCCCTTTAGGGCCACTTTTATTACTAATATGTGTTTTCTAGTGTTTTCGTAGTTCTGGTTAAGTTTTGCAGGGAATTGCACCTTTGGAGCATTTTCCCGGGATTTTTATGAAGCAACTACGAGCATTGGAGGAACACGACCACTTATGGAGCCCAAGGCCGGTTAGAGCCATCGAGCCGGTGATTAAGGGCTTGGTTATTTGGATCACGAGGCAATTGGACCATGTATTCGAGACCCGAGAGGAAATATGGATTGGGCCGAGAAATCTAGCCCAATCGAAGTCCAAAGCCTTGAAGATAAAGACCGGGCCCGATCGGGCAAGCAATCGCCCGATCGGGCGGATGCGCGTGGGAGTGCCATCAAGGGAAGGCGCGCCCGATCGGGTGAGCTGCTAGCTCGATCGGGCGTGGCATCTAAGAAGACCTGTGCGACAAAAAGGCGCGCCCGATCGGGCGGCCTCTAGCCCGATCGGGCGCGTGTTTCTGGAGAAGTGTTTTTTTTTTTACGAGCAATTAGTTTCTAATTAGGAGTTGTTTTTAGTTTAGTTTAAATACGTTTTTGTACGGATTAATTAGATCCTTCTTCGACTTATTCTTCTTCTCTTAATCCCTTCTCTTAGACTTTCTCTCTCTACTTAGTTTTCTCTCTCTTAATCTCTCTCTAAACTTTTGTTCTTATTTCTTTGATTAATTCCAGATTTATTTTGGTGACGATTTCTCTTCCCTTAATCTTAGTTATTTATTTTATTCCTTTGATCATGATTTATTTTATTGTTTTGCTTAGTTTATATTTAATTATGTGTGAGTAGTTTAATTTCTAGGGTTATGGGGATCTAATAAATAATATGAAGGGGTAAAATATTGTTGTTGATTATCAATGCTAGATTAATTTCCTATTGATTGATTTAATGCTCTGTGACTAGATTAGGCCTATCTTTTATGCATGAGTTTGACAATATTGATTCAAGAATCGAGAGATGAGAATTAATGTTTAGGTCTAGTTTCAATAGGCAAGTTAATTTATGAATGGTTAAGTCAAGATTCGAGAGATGAGATTTAATACCGATAAATTAATTGTGTGATTGTAATAAGTAGCGAGAGCCCTTTACAATCTGGTTAATTGATGCGTTGATAATTGACTATTATTGATTGTTGGTATTGCATGATAATTTCTTATTGAATTGTTTTAATGTTTTACAATTGCGGCTTGTAAAAGTATAGCAATATTAAATTGATGAATCGAGCAGATGTTAATTTGATATTAAAGGCTATTTTCAATAAGAACTTAGATCTAGTAAATTGCGAGAGCCTGTTAGATCTATGTTGATTAGTAAATTGCGAGAGCCTGTTAATCTTGTTATTTATGCAATGTCAATGATTGATTACCCTATTCTACCCCGGAGTATTATTTATTGGTGAACCTATGCCCTAGATCCTTTATTTATTATTTTCTCCCTTTTTCTACTCTTTTTAGTTTAGTTTCCTATTCAACTTTAATATTGGTTACTTAAATAATTTAGATTATAATATTTAATTAGGAGTAAAAAGACTTGTTTCCCTGTGGAGATCGACCCTACTTCCCTATCTACCTTAGTTAGTGATTTAGGTAATTATTTTTGATTAGGGGATACGACTTTACCCTGTCAAGAATCGAGTAGAGGCCAATACGGGCGAATGTGACTCCATGACTCACTTCGTACCATCATCCCCGATCCTCTTTTCGTGGTTCCGAACCATATGGAGTTAGTAATCTCATGGATTATGAATGGGGTGTAACCTTCACGGGTCAATCGTTGTTGCTATCGTTGTCCCTTAATCGTGGTTGCCTTTTATGATCCGTGAACGGTTTAGAAGTTCCTTAAACACTTGTTGGCGGCTCCCTACTTTCCTTGTCCCTAATCGTATTATGTCAATTCCCACTTCCTATGAGTGCCAAGCATATTCACAACACGCTTTTAACGTAGGCGCACTTCGAGCGACGTCTACAATTTGGCGACTCCACTGGGGAGGATTCTTGGTTATTTATCGATTTGAGTGATCGGTATTTAATTAAGATGAGTGGATGAGACTTGAAAGATTCTTGAATTGTATTCCTGCGATTTAATTGGCATTGTCACATATGCATATGATTTTTTTTAGGTTACCTATTTTGCCACAGTAGTACGTGTTCTACGTATGTGGCTAGCCCGGGGGATTTATGCTCTATCAACCCGAAAACGCTCATGGCAATAAGGGTTCATCCGAGTTTTTAAATCCACCCAAACCATGGAGTCGAGTTTGATTTCATCACGAACTCGCGGAGCCGCCCGTTGGCATACACCCTCAAGGGAGGCTGCCTTGCTAACGCGTCCAAACTCTTAACCATGGTACCCTTTGACACCCAAAAGCTTGACCATAGTCGAACATAGAACTTGACTTTAGGTTGCGAACTTCATTGCATCATGCGTGACTATATGCTTATGTGTGCATTTTTTTTATTGACCTTTTTTTAATAATTTTTTTTCTCTTATAAAACCCTTTTTTTTTATTATTAGAGTCGAGCCATAGATTTTTTTTTTAAAATTTTTGAGTCACCCGGATTTTTATTCTCGTATACTGCATAAGAGTTAACTTGTTTTCGTCATATCCGGAGTTTTAGAACGAGTTACGTGTCGTGCTACCTATGGATCTGTAGCCCCGAGTTTTATCTTTGATTTAGAGTTGGTTTTGCCCAAATCGGAGTCACTGATCAAAAGTTATAACCGATATACTACAGCCTGTCCAGTTTAGGTGTCTTTTTAGCGTCAACTTTCTTTTTTTTTTTTTATTTATTTATTTATTCGTGTCAAGCTAGTCTTAGCCAAGTCCTTTAATCCGTGTCAACTCATATAATATAGGATTATAGATTTTTATTTTTATTTATTTATTTTTTATACCCATGAGTCATAACTCTTCTAGAATTCTAGTCATCTTCCTAGATTCTTATGATCAATTTTTGTGCTAACCTTAACATGTGTTCTTTGTCTTTGATTGTGGTTGATCTTATTTATGACTAACGATTTCCAAGGGACCATTTTTACCTAGTAAATAGCATAAACATTAAAATTGGACAAAAGTAATCAAGTTAGTTTGTCTTTTAGTCTTCCGTGCTATTTGGTCATTGGGTCTTTTGTTTTTCACAATGTCCTCATGTCTAGCCATGCGATCATACCACGAGTCTTAATAAACTCACCTAATCACATATGTTGAGTCATTGCACACACTTTGTCTTTGAGTAATGCACTATATTGTTTATGATCGTATATTAGGACCATGCATGCGTCATTTTCCGTCATAATAGGAATGAGTGGAGTTTTTCCCATCAGTTTTCAAAATTGTTTCATACACTCTTCCTTTCCAATCCGACTATTGAGTAAATGCATTAAGTGAGTTTATCCTTACACAGTACTTGAGTCTAAAATCACTAGGCAATAGTTGGAAGAATAAGGGGAACGTCACTCCTTCCTTCTTTCCTTCCAATCAAAACATCAACAACATGAAACTATTTTCCTCAGCAGGCAGCTAGAAGTAACTCATAAACAGCCATGAAGACAATGCACGATGCAAGCTTCTCACCAAGATTTCATGTTTTCTTCTTCTTTTGTTTCAAACCCTTCCCCCTAAAAAGTCTAGCATAGGTTCTCCTTATCCATGTGTCTATGTGTCACATTTCTTACCTTTTTCATCAATGAGCATTTCTTTCCTTTTCATTCGATCATGTCATTCGCAAAAAAAAAAAAAAAAAAAAAAAAAAAAAAAAAAAAAAAAAAAAATCAATTACCGAACTAAACCCAAGGTACACCAATGACTCGAGGCTCCTTTGCAACCCTGTCATTCCCTGATAACCGTTCAATCACATTCCATTTCTTCATCAACCATTTTGAGCCTCGTCTAACGTTTGGCCTTCATTTCTTCATCCCACACTCACTTAACCCTGGGATGGGAAGATGTGTAATTGTATAACATTCATAAAGCAAGTAAAAAAAAAAGCAGCAAAGCAACAATAAAACAATGTCTAAAGGCAAGTGTTCCAATGTCTTTGATATGAACACGTCTCAAATTGCGTCTCTCATCGAGTGCTTGGTACCGTGCCTGAGAAACATGAATGCCAAGTGAGTGATGGACCGCATGATCTGAGATTGCCTACATTGATTCACAAGAATGGAAAAAAGAAAAAAAAAAGAAAAAAAAATATTTCAAAACAAAAAAAAAATATATGAAAAATAAAACTTGCAAAGTCTAATACACAATTGCATATCTTAGGGGTTTATCTCGGGTCTTGAGCCTTTTACCCCTTTATTCCTTAATCCTTTAGCTTAACCACCTTACAACCCTTGAAAGACCTCTTTGAGGTGTACACACACTTGTGCAAAGTTCGGTTAGAGCTAAGTTCGGCCTGATTCCTAACGGATACGTAGGCAACCTCACATCGAGGTGCGACCACATTCATATTCATATCCATGCATGATCGAGTCAAAGAATATCCTATGCTTACCCCTACCCATTTAAAGCTAGACTTGGGGGCTTGAACCCACATCATTTAGCCTACCTAGTCTAAAGAGTCATCATCTTTGACTCTTCTCACATCTCTTTCCATCGCCATAACCCTTGCAGCCAGCCTTAGTATCACATTCACACACTTCACTCACACATCCATATCCATATCAATCATCTTTCCCTTTAAGAACCCTTTTTCATGAAATCTTGTTTCAACACTGTGCATGCTTCATCATCTTTCAAGACAACATTCTTTAGAACAAACATTGTATACGTGCTTAGCTTCTAGACCTAAGCAATGTTCATTGTTTCATACATCGCATATTGTGCTTAGCTCCTTGACCTATGTGACATTCATTATGCGATACTCATCAATCACTTCATCTATATACGTGCTTAGCTTCCAAACCTAAGTAACGTTTAAGATCGTTTCTTTACACCATATGTGATGCTTAGCTCCATGACCTAAGTTCATTCATCTATCGTGTCACATGACGTAATTTTCCTTAGCCTCCTAGCCTAACAACATACATTATGCATACATTATACTCAAGACGGGCAGTTCAATATGACAAGAAGAAAATCCATGTGATTCATTTCATGTTGCTCAACAAGGAAGTTCAAAACTTCTTCCCTTTTCTTATCATGACTTTTATTTTTGGGAAGTTCAAAAACAAAACTTCATTTTTCACGTCTTTCTTTCTCGGGAGAAAGTCGGTACCCTCCACTCATGACAAAAATGACGGAAAATTTTTGCTTTTGCATTTTTAATTGCTTGTGTCAGTGCACACACTCACTTAAGACACACACAATCACAAGTCATACACATGTCATGTCACATCAAGCCAAACTTGGTTAAGTCAGTGGTTAAGTCAATCACAATATATACGAGTCCATTAGCAAATTTATTTTTGCAGGTCTCATCTACAGCCCACGTCCGGGGACAAGCGGACCATTTACAGCCCACGTCCAGGGACAAGCAGACCATCTACAGCCCACGTCCGGGGACAAGCGGACCATCTACAGCCTACGTCCGGGGACAAGCGGACCATCTACAGCCCACGTCCGGGGACAAGCGGACCATCTACAGCCCATGTTCGGGGACAAGCGAACCAACCACAACCCACGTCCGGGGACAAGCAGACCATCTACAACCCACGTTCGGGGACAATCGAATCACCATCATTTCATGGAGCAAGGTTCTCGATACATAGAGACTTGCAATCTCATCATCTATCGACTTTCCTCAAGCATGGAAAGTATTATCCAGTGGATTTCTTCAAGCATAGAAAACCGCCAAATTCCTTTGTCGGCTTTCCTCAATCATGGAAAGCATTATCGGTGGATTTCTTCAAGCATAGAAAAACGCCAAAATCATATGTCGACTTTCCTCAAGCATGGAAAGTGTCATCCAGTAGGTTTCTTCAGGCTTAGAAAGCTACCAAACTCATCTGTCGGCTTTCCTCAAGCATGGAAAGCATTTCAACAAATGTCATCCGGTGGATTCCTTCAAGCATAGGAAAATACCAAACTCATTTGTCACCGATACACTGGTGTCAGATAAGCGTTCTATCCCTTTACTCTTTTATCTGTGGAATTAACATTTTCTGCAGGTATCGGCGTATACAGAATGATTTAGGATCGCAGAACGTCTTAAATCATTCTCCGTCCCTATCGACTACTTTGACTATCGTTTTCGAAACTGACGTTTCTACAAACTCAGTCAAAGTGAGGGCTTCTGTAGACACCTAAAAATGTCTCCCCAAAACCAAACCCGATGATGAACACCTTTCACCGCCATTATAGGTCGGGTTAAGTATTTATTCTTGGAGTTCTTAAACCCATATTTCCATTTCATAAACCAACCCAACTTCTAGCCCATTTCCCCAAACCATAACTTATTTTCCACTTTTCGTGCCTTTAAAACCAAAATAATTCATTTCAAACCTATTGGCCCTACCGAGGATCCAACGCCAGAAAATCGATCTTCTTTATATTTTCTCTATCTCTTGAAACCGTTTGCCAACAATGGTTCTTCTCCCTTGACAAAGAGAGAACCTCTACTTGGGAGTCAATAGTGAACGCTTTCATTGATAGGTACAAGTGCAATATTCAAGTTGAAACCGATTATAGACAACTTGAAATTCTAAGACAAAAAGAGAATGAAGGCTTTACTTCTTTCTTCAATAAGTGGAGAGAAACTTCCGATAATATGATTGAGGTGCCCTCCGAAAAAGAATCTGTGAGGATGTTTATCAAGAATCTCCAAGAGAAGTATTTGAAGCATTTAAAATATCAACATAATTTGAATACTTTCAAAGCCGTTTATGACATCGGAATTGAAATCGAAGATGACCTCGCAAAACAAAAAGCTACTAACAATAGTAACCACAGTGGCTGGAAAGGAAAGAAGAACGACAATCCTTCTTCTTCCGAAAACGCCCACTCTAGTAATAATGTTAGTACCTTTGACCATAATGGTGTCTTAGCCATGGACAATCAAGGATCTAAAAGGAAACCCAGGAGAGAATTCACACCCATTGGAATGACCTATGATGCTGCTTTTGATCGTCTCTATGACCGAGGGTTAATCAAACCTATTGGCCCTACCAAGGATCCAACGCCAGAAAATCGATCTTCGAGATGGAATCCCAACTCTTATTGCAAGTACCATCGAGGAAACGGTCATACCATTGATGAATGCTACAGGTTTCAAAATCTCATTCAAGATCTCATAGAAGCAAATAAGATCCCATTGCCTCTAGATAACGAGAAGACTGGGTGATGATGAAGCAAACGACACAAGACAGAGGCGAGCTTCAACGACGAGATTTCATGACCTCTTTTTTCTATTTATTTTTTATTTTTTACCCTTTCCCCAATAAGTCTAGCATAGGCACCCTTCATCCTCCTTGAATTTATTTCTTAGAGTTTGATTTTTACCTTCCACTTTCAATAAAATGAGCATTTATTTCCTTGCATATGATCATTGCATTGCATTAAAAAAAAAAAAAAAAAACATGTCGAACTAAGCACAAGGTATACCAATGATTTGAGGCACCCCTTGTAGCCACATCATATAACCTTTAACCCTTCAAATATGCAATCCTTTCTTCATAAACCACTTTGAGCCTCGTCTAACGATAGACCCTTCATTTTTCAACCTACATCTACCTAACCTTGGGATGGGATTGTGTGCAACTTATACAATTTTCAATTTCATAAAAAGCTTGAGTGACTTCAAAAGATCAAAATAAATAATAAAAAATAAATAAAAGTGTACAAAAGGGCAAGTGTTCCAATGTCATTGACATGAACATGTCTTTGATAAGAACACGTCTCAGATTGCGTCTCTTATCGAGTGCTCGGTACCGTGCCTGAGAAACATGAATGCCAAGTGAGTGATAGACTGCATGATCGGGATTGCCCACACTTATAAAAATAAAAATAAATGCAAAAGCAAAAAAAAAAAAAAAAAAAAAAAAAAAAAAGATAAAAGAGAGCTAAAAAAGAGAAGCAAGCCTCAAGCATAAAAATATAAAGATTCAAAAGCAAGGTTGCACACCTTGGGGGCTTATCGAGGGTCTTGAGCCTTTATCCCCTTCTTCTATAACCTTTAGCCTAACCACGTTACAACCCTTAAAAAGACCTTTTTGAGGTATACACACACTTGTGTGAGGTTCGGCTAGAGCTACGTTCGGCCTGATTCCTAACGGATACGTAGGCAACCTCACATCGAGGTGCGGCCGTAATAAAAATGCATTCATATTAACATTCACATTCACACATCATGGTCATATTAAGGGATCTCCAATGCCCATCTCTATTCATGTAGAGCTAGACTTGGGGGCTTGATCCCTACATTATTAGCTTACCTAGCCTAAGAGTCACCATCATTTGACTCTTCTTGAAATAATATCTTTCCACACACTTAGCCCTTGCGGCCTAACTTTAGTGTCACTTTCACACACTGCACAGATACATGACCAAATATACTTCCCTTAGGATCCCTTTGTCATGAAATCTTAACACAACGTTGAAGCATGCCTTGTCATATCAACATCACTCATCAGTCATAATTGTCATTGCATCACGAAGTATAAAGTGCTTAGCCTTCGTGCCTAAGTTACCCAAATAATTTCATCATTGAGTCAACCATTGAGATAGCCTAGGATGGATTAATCCTTGCACCTTGAGAGATAGTATCAAACAACATTTGACTAAGCTTATTCAACATGTATTCGAAAACTTCAATTCTTTTTTTTGCCTCTTTCTTTTTCTGGAGAAAGTCGGTACCCTCCACAAAAATGACGGAAAATTTTTGTTTTTTTGCATTTTCGAGTCGCACGATCACATTATAGTGCACACACGAATCATGCACATTTGAGTCTAACACATGTGTCAAACACTTTGAGTCGAGTCAACCTCGAGTCAATCATATCGATTCAAGTTTATACCTTGAGTCATGTCAAGTCAATGAGTCAAGCAAGACTAAACCTTAGGTCAGCCCTAAAGAAAGATAAAAGTAGACACCTATAAATGTCTCCCCAAAACCAAACCCGATGATGAACACCTTTCACCGCCATTATTGGTCGGGCTGAGTATTTATTCTTGGAGTGCTTAAACCCATATTTCCATTTCATAAACCAACCCAACTTCTAGCCCATTTCCCCAAACCATAACTTATTTTCCACTTTTCGTGCCTTTAAACCCAAAATAATTCATTTCGTGTCCTTTTTATAAAAAAATTTAGTTCAGTTTATTTTGGTATATAGTGTGGGTCCAATGATTAAATAGTTCGATGGGTCCTTAAAAGAGCTTTCCAACGATATATTATAAGCCCAAATCCGAGTTATAACGAATAAGTTATGGCCAAAATATTAAGCCGAGCCCAAAGCGAACCTAAGCCCACCTTACGTACGACCCGATGATCATGTGGAGGGTCCAAATGATTTAATCCAATTCCTAAACCAATTAGAATTAATTAGAAGATTCTATAAGTTTCTAAAAGATCTTAATTATCCGTTTTGAAAAGATAAGATTAAAGAGTTTGAAATTGAATAAAACTTTTCTTTTTGAAAATCCTATTTCTATCCGAATTGAAAGACGTTCAAAGATAGACAGATATTATTTATGTGCCTCATAGTTTTTATTCTAATTTTATATGGTTGGATAGCCCTTGAAATTATCTTTCCAATGATATATTATAATATGAATTCCGAGCTATAATGGAAAAGATATGAATAAGATATCAAACTCTATATAAAACTGACACCGTGTCACTATTTCGGCTATATCTTTTTTTATACAAAATATTTTAATCTGATTCTAATTGGGTTAGAAATTAGACTTTAAGAGCTTTCCAACGATATCTTATTCATCTTATTCCGATTTCTGGATCAAAAGATATGATAAAAACAAAAACCGCAAAAATTGCTGTCTATCGCAAGAGTTTTAATCCAATTCGAACTCGATCTTTTCTTGATTCTTCGACCCTTTTTTTTTCCCTATAAATAGAGGTCATATCACCCCTTTTCCAATGATCAACAAGCTTGATCACAAGTGTATTCTCTTCTCCCTCTTTAGCCTAAACACTAGCCTCCCTATTCTTTCATAACACTTCCCTTAAGCACTCCAAGGAGTCCATACTTGACCCGAGGTTCCGTCCTTAAACCAAGGCGTGAAAAGGTAGAATTAACTGAGGGTTTGGACCAAATCATCTCTAATTTTAATTTAATTTAATTTCTATTTGATTTATATTTTTATTGAAGTTACTAACAGTTTATTCATGATGTAGCAATTCAAGGAAACGCGGAATGTGAGTAATTAATCACTTAATTACTCTTATTTTTATTCTTTTTGCTAGTATCATGATTAGGGTTATTATTATTATTTGATTTGACTAACAATTTATTGTTAAATTGCTTCCAATATTAATGTTTATTCTATTATATTTTTTATGATCACCATATTGCATGTTAAAGGGAATATGTAATTGAAAATCACGCCTAATAAGATAATTTGGACAACCGGTTTAAGATCCTTTTTAATCTTGTTGTTTAATCAAGTGATCACAATATTTTAGAATTATATGTTGGATTAATATTAAACCAATTTAGCCTAATAATAGTTTGGAGCAAATTGAATATTTTGTTTGTATGCCTTTGAGATCGCAGGAATCATTTTTCACTATAAGAATCGAGTAGAGGACAATACGGGCGAATGTCACTCCATGACTCACTTTGTACCATCATCCCCGATCCTCCTTTCGTGGTTCCGAACCATATGGAGTTAGTAATCTCATGGATTATGAATGGGGTGTAACCTTCACGGGTCAATCGTTGTTGCTATCGTTGTCCCTTAATCGTGGTTGCCTTTTATGATCCGTGAACGGTTTACAAGTTCCTTAAAAACTTGTTGGCGGCTCCCTACTTTCCTTGTCCCTAATCGTATTATGTCAATTCCCACTTCCTATGAGTGTCAAGCATATTCACAACATGCTTTTAACGTAGGCGCACTTCGAGTGACGTCTACAATAAGCAAAGTTCTATAGTCAAAGATATAAATGCAGGTGCATCCTAGCAAGCGGGGACATTCCCGGATTTTAAAAAAAAAAAACCGCGAATATGACATAGGAGATTCCTCCAAGATAAGAGGAGTTACATTGATCGGTAAATTAGAGATGAAGAGCTTTAATTTACAAAAGACTTGAGCGGATTTGGTTGAAAGGAAATGACCAAGCTCAAAGTTCGGAGCGAAACCGAGCAACAGCAGCAGAAAAAGCAAAATAGGGAAGACCCGACTCTAGCGCCAGACGACAACATCCAGCGTCTGGCAATAGATTTTAGCGCCTGACTCTAGATCCCAGCGTCTGGCGACAGAGCCAATTCTTGGCGCCAGAGATATTTCAGCAGCGACAGAGCTCAAAGCCTCTCAGAATGGTTATTTTGACCTCATATAGGAATTTCGAGTTCCTTGGTACGCCAGTTAGCCCCTATAAGCAAATTGACATGATTAGTAGTCGGCTCAATTACAATCGTAGTAAGTGATTGACCTGACAAAAAATCGTCTCACTTAGCTTAAGCGCCTAAGCATTGGCTCATTACAAGCACCAAAGCATCGGTTCAAAAGCAAGCATTTATACGACGATTTTTCCAAGATTGGATTGTCATCCCCAACTGACACTATTTCCAAATATGGATTGTCGCGCATCTTCTTCAACGATAATTTTTCCAAGATTGGATTGTCATCTCTGGCAAAGTTTCCAAGCGTGGATTGTCGTGCTCCTTCTCTGTTTGGCAATTTTTTCCAAATTCGGATTGTCATTGCTGGCAAGTTTTCCGAGATTGGATTATCATACACCCAGTTCCTATGGAAAAATTTCCCAAAGGATTGTTGTAGGTCTCTATTCATCATAAATTTCGGCAAAGGTTCCTCAACGTGGATTGTCATTCATTTCAGTAAGTGGCAAATTTTCCCGAAGTGGATTTTCGGTTGACTCTTTTTTGCAAATGTTCCAAGACGCGGATTGTCAATTGTGGCAATATTTTCCTAAAAGGATTGTCGCATAGCATTGACAAATTTCCAAGGTGGATTGCTTTCAAGAGTTATATTCCAAGATGTGGATTGTCGATCGTAGCAAAGTTCTTATGACAGATTGTTACGAAGCATTGGCAACTTTTCCCAAAATTGGATTTTGGCAAATTTTCCGAGATACGGATTGTCGCTTCATCGTAGCAACATTTCCAACGACGGATTGTTATGTAGCATTGACAAAATCGGATTGTCATACATCATACAAGAGTTGTGTTAGCAACTATTCCCAAAGAAAAGAGGATTGTCATCACAGCAAAAGCACCAACATACTGGTTCACAAGTAGCAAAGTACCGACGTACTGGCATAGCAAACATTAAGAAGAAGTGATCTTTTCGAAGACTATCACATCGGAAATTGGAACATATCCAAAAGAAGCTCTTTGTTCAGAGACGAGTGAACATCAAAACAGCAAGGTGGCGTTCCCTGGATTGTGGAAAGTTGTCACAAACAGCTGAGGATTGTTTCAAGAGAAGCAATCTTCGATGGTATTTCCTTGGATGTGGAATACTATCAATGCGGAGGAGGATCGTTTCAGGCGAAGCAATCTTCTATATTGGAAGAAGTTACGGGCGTAGCGGTTTTCAAGCGGGATGACATTCTCTAGCTTGCAGGAGGTCATCAAAACAGTGAAGCAGCAACAATCGGTTACTTTCAGAGACATGTGCTCGACGGTGCAAGATACGCGTTTCTTAACTCTTTTATCTGTTTAACTAACGCTAGTTTGCAGGTATCGGCGTTGCAAGAGTGATTTAGGATTGCAGAACTTTCTGAATCATTCTCCGTCCCTATCGATACTTTGACTTTTGTTTTCGAAACTCGCGTTTCTCCAAACTCAGTCAAAGTGGGGGCTTCTGTAGACACCCATTTGTGTCTCCCCAAAACCAAACCCAGTGATGAGTACCTTTCACGTCGAATCATAATCGAATGAAACGAAAGTGTGGAAAGGTCTAGTGTTGCGGAAAGTTTTATTTCTTTTCTCTTCTCCCTGTTTTGGAAAACTTTATTTTAAGAAAACAGCCAATCCAGTTTGGTTGGTCCATGATATGGTTCCAATAGTGGTGTAGTTGTATAGGGCTTGCAAAGACCTTTCCAACGATATATTATAAGCCTAATTCCGATGAATATTGAGGAAGTTATGGCCAATTTACTAAACTGGGCCCGGTTTGAGCTTTATGTACGGCCCAATGATCTAGGGGAGGGCCTAATGTGATTTATCATTCCTAATGCAATTAGGAATGGTTTTAGTCTTCTAGAATCTTCTAGAAGGTTCTTTTCATTCCTAATTCAATTAGCATTGATAAGTTAACTTTGTTGACTTTTCAGAGTTTTAATTAAGATCAAATAGCATTTTCGAAGGAATTATATTATTTTATCTTCCAGTACGGGAAATTTATCAGATTTTCGAAAACGCATTAGAATCAAGACTGGCGTCCAACCCCAGGCCTTGGCGCCAAGCGCTAGCCGTTGGCGCCTGGCGCTAGCCACTGGTGCCTGGCGCCAGCTAGCAAGGGTTGGCGCCAATCCTGTTTTGCGATCTTCAGACTCTGTTTTGTTAAATTATCTTTTTTGGCTGGTTTTCTCTATAAATATCGTATTCAAAACTCCGTTTTCATGCACCAATTCTCCTCATTCGCAAGTTATTCATCAACAATCATTAATTCTTTAGCATTCTTTCTTTCTTACTTTTTCATACAAAATTCCGCATTCATTAGATCTAGAAACACCTAGCCATATTCGAAGTTGCCTTCGCCCTAGACGTGAAAGGTTTAATTTCTGAGGGTTTGGTCCCAAATCTCTCTTTCAATTATTTAATTTAATTGTTTTGATTATTATTTTCCTTGAAGTTACTAACGTGTGTGTTTTGTTATTAGAAAGAGGTACGAGGCATCAAAGTAAGTACTTTATTGATTTATTGATATTATGATGTAGAAATCATGTTTAAATTGTTATCATGATTCCTAGTATCATGTCTAGGGTAACAAATATATTAAATATGATTGTTACGATGCTTCCTATGTTCTTCCTATTATTTATGATTGTTAGTATCATGTTAGGGTTAAAGATTTGATTTTTAATGCTTAGTGACATGCTAGGGTTTGTTATTAATCTTGTTAGTATCATGCCTAGGATCTTGCTATTTTTATTATGCTTTAATATTAACATGAACATGATTATGATTATAATTATAATTTATGATGATTGTGAATATTATTGTTATTATTATTTTGATGATGATTATTTTATTTATAATAATTATTCATGATGTTGATTATTTATTATGTTGCTTGATTAAGGATCAACAAGTAGTGATCTTTTCGAAGACTATCACAGCAGAAATTGGAGGCAGTTACAGGCGTAGTAGTCTTCAGGCGGTATTCTCTAGCTTGCGGAAGATCGTCACAACAAATCGGTTACCTTTAGAGACGTGTGCTCGACGGTGCAAGATATGCGTTTCTTAACTCTCTTATTTGTTTAAATAATGCTAGTTTGCAGGTATCGGCGTTACAAGAATGATTTAGGATCGCAGAACGTTCTGAATCATTCTCCGTCCCTATCGATACTTTGACTTTTGTTTTCGAAACTTGCGTTTCTCCAAACTCAGTCAAAGTGGGGCTTCTGTAGACACCCATTTGTGTCTCCCCAAAACCAAACCCGGTGATGAGTACCTTTCACGTCGAATCATAATCGAATAACGTGAAAGTGTGGAAGGTCTAGTGTTGCGGGTAGTTTTAATTTATTTTCTCTTCTCTCTGTTTTTGAAAACCTATTTTTTAAGAAAACAGTCAAACCAGTTTGGTTGGTCCAGGATATGGGTCCATTAATAGTGTAGTTGGATAGGGCTTGAAAAGAGTTTTCCAACGATATATTATAAGCCCAGTTCCGATGAATATTGAGGAAGTTATGGCCAAATTACTAAACTGGGTCCGGTTTGAGCCTTATATGCGGCCCAATGATCTAGAGGAGGGCCTAATATGGATTTATCATTCCTAATGCAATTAGGATTGTTTTTTGTCTTCTAGAAGGTTCTTTTCATTCCTAATTCAATTAGCATTGATAAATTGACTTTTGTTGACTTTTTGGAATTTTAATCAGAATAAAAAAGTGTTTTTGAGGAAAATACGATTTTATCCTCCTGTACGGTTAAATTCTATCTGAATTTAGAAAACGCGTCAAAAACTTGATTAGCGCCTGGCGCTAAGCTTGGCGCCTAGCGCTTGCATTAGCGTCTGGCGCTAATGTCAGCGTCTGGCACTAATGTCAGCGTCTGGCGCTAATAACTCTGTTTTTTCACGTCAGAACTCTGGTTCGATTTTCTATCTTTTTGGCTGATTTTCTCTATAAATAGCCTCCTAAAAACTCCGTTTTGAATCATCTACAATCACCAATTCTCTAATTCTCTTCTCTCTCAAAGCTAAAGCTTTCTTTCTCTCTTTTCTAAACCAACCTTTTTACATACAAAATTCCGCATTCACAAGATCTAGACACACCTAGCCAAGTTCGAAGTTGCCTTCGCCCTAGACGTGAAAGGTTTTAATTTCTGAGGGTTTGGTCCCAAATCTTTATTTCAATTATTTAATTTAATTGTTTATTTTATATTTTCCTTGAAGTTACTAACGCGTGTATTTTGTTATTAGAAAGAGATACGAGGCATCCAAGTAAGTACTTTATTTGTTTACATTGTTATTATGATATAGAAATCATGCTTAGGTTGTTATTATGATTCCTAGCGTCATGTTAGGGTACTTTGATCTTCCTAGTATCATGTCTAAGGTAACTTTGATATCAAGTATGATTAAAAGTATGATGCCTTTTATTTTCTTCCTAATATTTATGATTGTTAATATCATGTTAGGGTTAAAGCTTTGATCTTTATTGCTTAGTGACATGCTAGGGTTTGTTATTAATCTTGTTAGTATCATGCCTAGGATCTTGCTATTATTATTATGCTTTAACATGATTATGTTAATTATGATTAATTTTATTATTTTAATTAAGATTATAATTGTTATAATTTATGATGATTATTTTAATTATGATTATAATGATTATAATTATAATTGTTATAATTATTATTATGTTGCTTGATTTTATTTATTATTTATTGCTTGATCACGCCTTTTATGCATGTTTAAAGGGAATTGGTACTTGTAATCACGCTTAATAAGATAATTAATAATCTTATTTAGGGTTAATTTGATTATAATTTAAATGATCGCCAATAATAGTTTTATTTGTGCATTAATATTCAACCAACATAGATAAACAGGTTTAGGGTAACTCTATTGATTGCATGTTAGTTAGAAAGCACACATGAATACGATCAGAATAAAGTAGAGGCCTATTATTAGGGCAGGTTCAATCTCTTTTAGGTTGGATTTGTACCTTCATCCCCGAACTACCAGTTATGGTTCCAAACCTATTGGAGTTAACGATCTCCTAGATCGTTAAGGGGTGTAACCTTCACCCTGTGAACGGTTTACAAGTTCCTAAAACTTGTTGGCGACTCTTTAGCTCTATCTTCTTTCCCTTTGGACGCCCCCGTACTTTAGTTTATGATCAAAGTGGGGTTCAAGTTTGAGATAATGCTTGAAATATTCCCTACACCGATGGCAAATTCAGGTTACACGATGATATCTTACAAGCGTAGCTGCTTTCCAATTATATACCAACATCATTATGCACTAGTAACAAAAATTGGATGTCTAGACAGTTGGTATGGAGGAGATACTCCCTTTGTTTTTAAATACTTACTCTATTTTTTTATGCGCTGAGTTTTAGGAAAAATTGAAGAAAGTATGATATATGGAGGCAATGGGGTGGGTGGAAGAATAAAAAAATTATGCAAAAAGCAAAATTAGTTGAGAGAATTGGAGGAGAGAGAATATGAATTTAATAAAATATGATTTATGTTGGTTCCACTAGTTACAAGAAATGAATTAAATATTTTAAAAGTATTCCAAATATGGAAAAGGAGCAAGTGATTAAAAATGACCGGAAATGAAAAGTAGAGCAAGTATTTAAATACGGAGGGAGTACTAATTATATATTTACATACCAACGAAGGATAATGTGATATCTTCAAAGTGTCAATTGTTTTACCAACTATATGTATTTAATTAATTGACGACAATTCCTCGGTTCTTGCACCGACAGAACAACAAGGGAGGAATTGATGAGGTTGTCTGAAACAATAAATACTCTTGTCTTCAATGATAATAATGTTTCATTGGTATAGTTAAACCTCAATGATCTCATATTGGTATAGTAATTACGCTAACATGAGATTTAAAAAAAAAAATAGCAACAAGATTGTTGGTATTTTTAAACTTTATATGTTGGTGCAAAATCTATACCAATTTGAGGTATAAATGTACCAACAAACACTTGTTACTTTGTTAGCGTCATTCCTAACAAGAGTAATTATTGACGTGGACTTCCTTGAAATTGAGACCTAAATTACGAATGCAAATTTATAACTCCAGTACTTTGCCTTTGACTATCACTCTTGAGGGATTTATGGTTGGATTATCGCTTTCTCTCTCTTCTCTTGCTATTTAGTCAAATGGATTCACAAGCTTCAAATTGCAAACCTTCAACTACCAAGATCCAAATTGCAGGTCCAATTTTTTTCTCTTTCTCTTTTTATAAATGGGCAATACATAAATGCCCTTCCCTAGAGTCCTCTTGGACCAAAGTTCCTAGAGTCTTAGATTTCCTCATTGTGACTCTTCATTGTCTTTGGAGAGTTACTACATTCTCATGTGTGTATAATTGGGAGAGGTGTCAATCCAAATGATTGAATTAAGTTATGTAAAATCGGATTTATTGATGATATTACTGATGCTGATTACTACTGTTGATCATGCTTTTGGTGTGCTTATGCCACGCTGGCAGAGTTTGTTATGAAGTTTGTTAGATATTACAACTTATGTAATAATATCTGGTGACATATATATAGCTATCTTGTATTAGATTTTCATTATTCAATCATGAAATGAAAATAATCTTTCTCTCTCTCTCTTTAAATTCTTTCTTCTTTTCTTTGTTCTTCGAGTTCTTCTAGCAGATTTCATCATGGTATCAGAGCTTCTGGAATTCCAGATTTCATTTGAATTTTGCTAGTTCATTGTTCTTCCGCATTTTCCTCTGATAATTTTGTTGTTTGTTTATTGTTTTCTGTAAGTTTTTTGCACTTTGTTTGGTCAAATTTCTGCGGTTCTATCTTGAGAGTTTTATCATCAGTTTTTTTTTTTTTTTTTTTTTTTTTTTTTTTTGCCAAATTCTGGCTATATTCAGCTGTTTTTCTGATTTGCTTTGAGTTCTTTGATCAATTACTCAACAATGCCAGAAAATTCTGGAAATCTACCTCCTATTCAGGATCCTACAAGTCTATATTTCATTCATCCTTATGAAAACGCCTCTCAATCTTTGATTTTTGAGAAATTTTCCGGTGAAGGCTATGGTGAATGGAAACGCAGTATGATAATTGCTCTTTCCGCCAAGAATAAGTTGTGTTTTGTTGATGGCAGCCTTGCTAAGCCAGCTACTACAGATCCTGTATACTCAGCTTGGCGGAGATGTGATGCAATCATCATTTCTTACATTATGAGATCTCTTGACACTTCTATTGCTCGAAGTGTTCTCTATCTCACTACATCCAGGGAGATCTGGGAGGATCTAGAGGATCAATATTCTCAAACCTCAGGTGTTCACTTTACAACATAAATTATCAGATCTTCAACAAGGTTTTGATACCTCAATTGCATATTTCTTTACTCAGATTAAGTTGTTTGGGATCAGATTAGTGAGATGAGTCCTCTACCTAATTGTTCTTGCAATGGCTGCTCCTGCGCCTTGACTCAGACGTTTCTCAAGCAAAAACAGGAGGAACGCTTGCTTTAGCTGCTAATGAAATTGAACTCTAAGTTCAATAATACCAGATCTAATATTCTTATGATGCAACCTCTGCCACCTATTTATCTTGCTTACAGACTGTTAATCTAGGAAAAGAAACAAAGAGAATTAAGTGTTGATGATCCCAACACTAAGGTCATGGCATTTGCAGTTGATTATAGAAAACCTCGGCAATGTTATAAACCTCAATATCAGCATTCTTCTAGCAATCAGAAATTGGTGATGCGGAACAGGAATCCTAATCCTACTTTCAATGATTATTACAAGTTTCCAGGACACACTGTTGAGAAATGTTACAAGCTTAATGGTTATCCACCTCATTTTGGTAACAATAACAAGTTTAAAGGCAAGAAGGTTGCAGCAGTTGCTCAAGGTGGTGATATTGATGATGAGGTTTCTCAAGATTCTGATGCTCTAGTCACTATGTCAGTAGATCATTACAACTCAATTATCAAAGCTCTGCAATCTCAGGATATTAGTGCAAGCTTAGCTGGAGGTTCACTTACACCAGAATCTTCTATAGGAGCTTTTGTGGTAGGTACATGTCTTATTACTTGCTCTAATTCTAATTAGATGATTAATAGTGGGGGCTACTGATCATATATGCTCTAATCTTGCCTTATTCAGTGACTATAAAGTGTTTGATAAGTTTCCTAACACTATTACTATTGCTGATGGAAAGAGAGTAATAGTTGAACAAATTGGAACTACTCAGTTTGAAAATGGAATCAAATTGCAGAACATTTTACATGTGCCTGGTTTCAAATTCAATCTGATTTCTACATACAAATTGTGTAAGGACTTGAATTGTGAGGTGACTTTCACTCATGATAAATGTTTGATTCAGGATCCAACCATAAATCATTCCTTGGTTCTTGGTAGTCTCAATTCTGGTTTATATGCTACTGATGATTTCGACCCATTGAAGCAGGACACTGTGGATTATGATACTTCAGATACTTCTCTTTTGGCCAGTACAGAAGAAGCCAAGCTCTAGCATCTCATACTTGGTCATATTCCTTTCAATAAGTTTCAACTTGTAAACAATCATTTTGGTTGTAATTTAGGGAAAGATGTAGTATGTCAAGTGTGTCATAAAGCTAAGCAAACTAGGTTACCCTTTCATTCTAGTACTTTTAGATCATCTAAGTGCTTTGAATTGTTGCATGTTGATACTTGGGGTCCTTATAAGACTAAGACTCATGATGGTTGTAGTTATTTTCTCACTATTGTGGATTATTATTCAAGACACACTTGAACATTTTTGATGAATTATAAGACAGATGATATTTCTATTTTGAATAACCTTGTTCTTTTGATTAAGAATTAGTTTGCTGCTAAAGTTTTATGCATTAGAACTAACAATGCAAAGGAACTTTGTGAGGGAGAGATTTTGCTTTTATATAACAGTAAAGGCATTGTTCATCAAAGTTCTTGTGATGACACACTGTTGAAGCATAAAGGTTTTGATGATGAGCTTGAACTAAAGCAAACTCAACTAATAAAGGTTTTCAAGTGTTTGATTAGTTTAGGTGAAGTTGATCGTGGTGATGGAAGAAGTAGCTGGAACTAAGAAGACATGAAAAGATCTTTATTGAAGGTGTTAAACAAATCAGAAGAAGAGCTCTCTAACAAGAACCGAGTTCCCTAAAAGGAACTTGAAGACAGCAAGCTTAAGTTCTTTGGTGGAACTTAATAAGCTTGGAGCCCAAGTAACCTACCTGAACAAAAGCGCGGCGCAACAATTATATTTAGTTAAGGTTTTTATCTTCTACATTATTGTTAATATGATAAGAAGGTTACTGCACGAAATTTATTAGAAGCGTGACAATTTGGCTTGGTAAATAAAATAAATATGGAAAGTTATAAAAGACATATTTTAGGAAAAGATTTTTTAAAAAGTTTATTTCCTTTAAACCGGTTTGTTAAAAAGATAAATCTTTTTAACAAATATCTTTTTAATCTTATTTTCCGGAAAAGATTTTATTCCACTTGATTTACATAAAACCGTATTTAAAGATAAGTTAAGTTAACTTATTTATCTTTTAGAAAACCTACTTTCTATACGAGTGATACTTGTATAAATAGTAGAGAGCAAAATGGCTTTAGGTTTTTTGTGAGTTTATGCATGGAGAAATCACTGTGCTATAATTGTGTAAGTTTACCAAGCTTCTAACTTGTCATATTAGTTTCGGATTTCGTGCATTGCTTACCTATCATACTAGGTGTCGTACACTTGTATTGGATTGGGTTATTTGGGTGAGTTTATTGTTTGCTTTACATACAGTTTTGTAAGCTTCTAGGTGAGGCTGAGAGTTTGTACTTAGGTGGTGCAAGCAGTTTTTACTTTGGCAGTACGTGTAGTACTTTGGTGGTACGAGTGAATCTAAGTGTGGTACTTAGGTTGGGTAGGATAGGGTCCTATCAAGTAGCAAGTCTAGTGAGGATCTTGTGAAAATAAAGGTATGTGTCTAATAGGTTGTAACTTGGTGTTTGCCCTATTATAGTGAAGTTTGTGTGTTTGAAATCCCTAAGTTAGGGTCGAGGTTTTACTTCCAGTTGGGCTCTGGAAGGTTTCCTCGTAAAATCTGTGTGTTTTAGCAAGTTCCTATATGCATTGTTTATTAATCTGCAAAAAGTAGTCATTAGGAACTTTATACAATTCACCCCCCTCTTGTATTAATCATCTCAACTAACAATTGGTATCAGAGCAAGGTTCTCACGTGTAAGCAGATAACTTTGGTGAGTAAGTTCCTGGAGAGATGAATTACAAGGAGAAACTTGAAGAAGGGTATTCTACCCAACGTCCACCCATGTTCAATGGTAAGTTTTACACCTACTGGAAGAACAGGATGGAGATCTTTATCAAGGCTGAAAATTACCAGGTTTGGCATGTCATTGAAACTGGTGATTTTGAAATAACTGCAACCAATGAAAAGAAAGAGGTAGTTCCTAAACCTATTTCTGATTATGATAAAGAAGATTATCATAAACTTGAACTAAATGCTTTAGCTATAAAGTTTGCACTGTGGACTTGGACCTCATGAACATAATCGTATCATGGGATGCAAGTCTTCAAAACGGATTTGGGATCTACTAGAAGTAACTCATGAAGGTACAAATGAGTTAAAACGTTCTAAGATTGATCTATTGATGTCTAGATATGAAAGGTTTGAAATGCAATCTAAGGAAACTATAGAGGAAATTTTTACTAGGTTCAATGATATTATTAATGAATTGAATTCCCTTGGCAGACACATTCCTATTGATGAACAGGCTAGAAAGATCTTAAGGAGTCTACCACAAGATGAACGATGGAGATCCAAGGTTACTTCCATGCAAGAAGCCAAGGACGTCACGAAGTTTAACATGGAACAACTAGCTAGATCATTGATGACTCATGAACTTCACCTGAGTTCCAATACTGAAAGTTCCAAGAACAAGAGTCTTGCTCTTAAGGCTCAAGACTTAGAGGAATCGGAAGCTGATGAGGAAGAAACGGCAATGCTAGTTAGAAAGTTCAAAAGGATGATGAACTACAATAAGTTTGATAGGAACAAGAAGTATGCAAGTTCAAGAAACACAACTTGTTTCAAATGTGGGTCTAAATATCACTTCATCAAAGATTGTCCACTACCAGATGGTGAGAAAGGAAAGACAAAGGGCAAGGAGCAATCCAAAGAGTCAAGAGTCTATAAGCCTTACTTCACCAAGGACAATGTGAAGAAAGCCATGCTGGCTGCTTGGGGAGATTCGGATTCAGAAGAAGAGGAAGATCAACCGTCAGAGGAAACTGCGCATCTATGCTTGATGGCAAAAACTAAAGGAACTAGAATCTGAGGTATGGTTTTCTCAAAAAGAACTTAGACATTTCTCTAAAGAAAACTTAATATTTGCTGTGTTAGAATTTCAAGAAGAATTAAAAGAATTGCATAGGGCTAAACAACAAAGGGATGAAGCTTTGGTTACTTTTAAAGAAAACAGTGAGTGGGTTGATAATATGAAATTTGATATTCAATATAGATTCTTTAGTCTGTTTGATGATAATAGTTATTTGAAAGAAACTATAGACAGGTTGAAACATGATAACATAATGTTGAATGTGAAACTATCCTTGATGAAACTCTGTCTTGATGCTCCTGATTCTGAAGTTCCTCCACTTACTCAATATCCGAATTTTGAAAAACTAAAATCTGATTAGAAGATATAAAAGCGGATAAGGCAAGACTTGAGGGGGAACTTGAGAAAGCCAAGAAAGGCAAACAACCTGTAGAATACAGAGTTCCAGATTGGATCACCAAAGCTCAAACCAAAAGAACAGAAGGTTTGGGTTTCAAAAAGAAGTTCCAAAAGGAAAAGAAGTATGTTGACCTGCCTAGTAGTATTGTTTGTTATTTCTGTGGTAATACTGGACACAAACAGGTTAAGTGTCCTAAGAAAGCAAAGAGTACACAGAAAAATAAAAAACATGTAGAACAGATTTGGATCAAGAAGAATGAACCTGCTGCTGTTACACAAAAACCCAAGGAAACCTGGGTTCCTGACACTAATGTTTGATTTCTCATGCAGGTTCCAGTGAGGGGGAACAACACTTGGTACCTCGATAGTGGTTGTTCTAAGCACATGACTGGAGACAAATCTAGATTTCTCTCACTGGATGCCTACTATGGGGGAACTGTGATCTTTGGTGATAACATGACAGGAGATATAGTTGCTATTGGCAAAGTAGGAAGGTCAAGTTCCCATGCTATTGATAATGTATTTTTGGTCGAGGGCCTCAAACACAACTTGTTAAGTATTTCACAATTTTGTGACAAAGGTAACTCTGTAAGCTTTAATTCCAATAAGTGCAGAATCATTCACAATGACACTGGGAACATTATTTTAGAAGGAACTCGTAAAGGAAACACATATGTTGTTGATCTTAACGAAGTTTCTAATAGCAGTTTAACATGTCTTAGTGTCATTGAGAATGATCCTCTATTATGGCACAAGAGATTTTGCCATGCAAGCTTTACTTTACTTGATAAATTGAGATCTAAGGAACTAGTGGAAGGACTTCCTTGCATTAAGTTCCTGTATGACAAAGTGTGTGATGCTTGTGTTAGAGGAAAACAGACTCAAGTTTCTTTTAAGTCTAAGAAAATGGTAAGCACCAAAAGACCTTTGGAACTTGTTCATATGGATCTATGTGGTCCTATGAGAATCCAAAGCAGAAGTGGTAAGAGATATGTTATGGTTATTGTTGATGACTTTTCAAGGTTTACTTGGGTTTTCTTTCTTGTTAGTAAAGATGAAACATTTGATGAATTTGTAGCTTTTGTAAAAAAAGAACAGAGAAGAATAGGTAATCCACTGATTCACCTCAGATCAGACCATGGAACTGAATTTGAAAATTCAAAATTTGATGAATTTTGCATTGAGCATGGAATGGATCACAACTTCTCTTCCCCAACGACCCCACGACAAAATGGATTGGTGGAACGCAAGAACAAAAGCCTTGAAGACATGGCTAGAACAATGCTGATCTCAAGTGGTTTGCCTAGGAACTTCATAGCAGAAGCAGTGAATACAGCATGCTATATTTTTAACAGAGTATCAGTTAGAGCCATCACCAACAAAACTCCTTATGAGCTAATCAAAGGGAGAAAGCCTAATATTTCTTACTTTAGATCTTTTAGTTGTAAATGCTTTGTTCATAACAATGGTAAAAGGAACTTGAGAAAGTTTGATGAACGTAGTGATGAGGCAGTGTTCTTAGGATATGCCTCTAATAGTAAAGCATATAGAGTTTATAATAAAAGGACAATGTATGTTGAGGAATCTGTACATATTATATTTGATGAAACTGAACAATTTTTAAATGATGTATAGGAGTGTGATAATGATTTTGAAATTGTACTTGTACGCAAGACAGATCCAGATGAAAAATCAACATCATTGCAGAAGCAGCAAGTTGAAATTGTTGAGCAAACGAATCCACAAGCAAATGAAGAACCAGAAGTGGATAATGCACCAGGAACTCCTTCTCAATAACAGAATCACGATCAGAATGAGGAAAATCATGTTGAAGTTCCAACTGAGACTCAAGAACGAGTTCCTACAGAAGAACCAGTTAACAATGATCAGGAAATATTGTATCCAGTCAAGGACTTCACACTTAAGCGATGGAAACATCAGAAGTCACATCCTGTAGATGCAATCATGAGTGATATTACAAAAGGAACTCAGACCATATCTCAGCTTAGAAACTTCTGTGCATTCTATGCATTCCTTTCTTCTATGGAACCTAAGAACTATGTTAAAGCTTTAACTGACGCAGACTGGATTAATGCTATGCAAGCTGAACTAAATAAGTTTGAAAGAAATAAAGTCTGGCATCTGGAACCTAGACCTAAGGATAAGAAGACAATAGGTTTAAAGTGGGTGTTTAGGAACAAGCTGGATAAGCATGGTATTATTGTCAGGAATAAAGCAAGACTTGTTGTACAAGATTTCAATCAACAAGAAGGGATAGACTATGAAGAAACATTTGCTCCAATAGCCAGGTTAGAGGCTATTCGTTTACTTATTGCTTTTGCTGCTTATATGGGATTCACGTTGTTCCAGATGGACGTTAAATGTGCATTTCTAAATGGATTTCTAAATGAAGAGGTCTATGTGGAACAACCTCCTGGATTTGAAAATCCAGAGTTCCCAAACCATGTCTACAAGCTTGACAAAGCTCTTTATGGGCTAAAGCAAGCTCCTAGAGCATGGTATGAAAGATTGTCAAAGTTCCTATTACAAAATGGTTTTAAACGTGGTAAAATAGATAAAACTTTGTTTTTAAAATCAAATGGAACTGACATATTAGTTGTACAAATTTATGTTAATGATATTTTATTTGGTGCAACTAATGAATCTTTGTGCAAGTATTTTGCTGACCTTATGAGTGGAGAGTTTGAAATGAGCATGATGGGAGAATTAAATTTCTTCCTCGGATTGCAAATCAAGCAATATGAAAAAGGAATCATGATCCATCAACAAAAGTATATCAAGGAACTGATCAAGAAATACAAGCTTGAAAATGCTAAGACCAATGATACTCCAATGGGTATAGGATCTTTACTTTACTTAACAGCTAGTAGACCTGACATATCTTTCATTGTAGGTTTGTGTGCCAGGTTCCAAGCAAACCCAAAGGAGTCTCACCTGAAAGCAGTAAAGAGAATCCTTAGATACTTGAAAGGAACTTATGACTTGTTCCTCTTCTATCCTAGAAGTGACTCATTTGATTTAAATGGCTTTACTGATGCTGACTATGCAGGTGGTTTGGTTAATAGGAAAAGCACTTCAGGTATGGTACGGTTTTTAGGACCTTGTTTAGTTTCTTGGGGTTCCAAGAAGCAAAACACAGTTGCATTATCTACAGCTGAAGCTGAGTACGTGGCAGCAGCAGCGGGCATGTTGTTCACAAGTACTCTGGATAAAGCAACAGGTTAGAGATTTTGGTCTTATTTTTTAATGTGTTCCTATTTACTGTGATAACACAAGTGCTATATGTATTTCTAAAGATCCAGTTCAGCACTCTAAGGTAAAACACATCCACATTAGGCATCACTTTCTAAAAGATAATGTGGAACAAGGGAATATTAAATTGGAATTTTGTAATACGAAATATCAACTTGCAGATATTTTGACCAAACCTTTGAACAGAGAAAGATTTGAGAAATTGAGACTAGAACTTGGGATGATCAAGCTGAATTGATTGCTTCTGAATTTCCAAGATATGGCAAAGTCGAAAATAATGTAAATAGAGCAAAAAGAGCATTTAGTACAATCTTGGTGTGCTAAACATAGCTGAAGTGTCACCGTTGTTGATCACTAGAGGTTAGTCCATTAAACGCTCAATTAAATTCGCTAGTAGTAATGTACATTGCATGTGTGTAGAAAGCGTGTTCCAATTGCGTGTTTTATTTTCAGAAAGTTTTCTTTAAATTAAATGAATTTGGAAAGAAAATAATTTTGGTAAATTCATCCTGCATAATTTAATTTCGGAAAAATTAGTTGAACTTGTTCAATTAATGACTACACAATAAAACCTCTTAAATCCCTCACACCGCTTCATTTAATATAAAAAGTCTCTCTCAAACACTTTACATCATCACTGTCAAATCAAAATTACACCACTGTGAAAAAGCTCTACACCCTTCTAAAACCCTCTAAAAGAAAATAATGGCCATAATTACCTCTCTTAGCTCCTCCGAAAAACTCACAAAACAATCATCCCACAGAACAAGAAGAAGTTTCATCACTTCCAATTGTCACCTTCACCGAAACACAATCAGTACCCCCTCCTTCAGATAACATGCAAAATCCAAAACCCGCTGCAACCGAAAACCTAACCTATGAGCAACTCGTCGAAAAATTAAAAGAATGGAAAGAGAAGAAAGGACAGAGGAAGACGGTTGAAGAGCACATTAATGAAGTTGAGGATTTCGCTGAGAAGATAGGGAATTCTGACAAAGAAGAATCGGAGAAGGAGGAAGAAGAGGAGATCGCTGATTAAGCTGAACTTGAGTCACAAGCAGGGAGGTATGTAGCTGGTCACAGAATTGATTTGAATTGGGTTAAACAATCTAAGTTCCTAGAATTTCTTAATTTAATTAAGTTCCAGGGGTGGGAGTATTTGTTGACAAAAGCCTCAGATAATTTCATGTATCCAATTGCAATGACTGAATTTTGTCAAAATTTTGAAGCAAAATTGGGGGTAATTACTAGTGAAGTTGACGGTATTAAAATCGAACTTGATGTTAAAACCCTAGGCAAAATCTTGAAAACTCCTACTGAGGGATATGAAACATACATCAAAGGAAAAGCTAGTGTAAAAGTGGGAAATTATCTGAGTGGGGATATAGTTGAAGCTTTAGGAGGAAAAAGGGGGAAGAACATTATGAGTCATAATGATCTAAGCCCTATGAACAAATTGTTGTTTAACCTTGTTAAGAAAACAATTCTTCCTAGAACTGCTAAGAAAGGGGAAGCATGTTTGATGGATATGGCAGTCATTTTCTGCATTTCTAGGAGAATTAAGGTTAATTTCCCCTCCTTAATGTATCAACACTTAGCACATTGTATTCCTGGAAAGACCAAAGTAAGGTATGGAGTCATTTTGTCTACTATTTTTGAAAGTCTGGGCGTGGTGTTAAAAGGGAAATATGGTGGCTTGGATGAAAAGCCAGAAAATGTGATCAATGAAGAAACAATGGTTGGTATTAGTCTGGAGGTGGTGCAAGGGAAAATACAGAAGTTGGAGAAGGGTGAGGAGAAGAAAGAAAAGGGAACATGAAATAGAAAGGAAAAAGAAGTGGTGGAGCAACCTGTTAGGAAAATCAGGAGGCTATCAACAAGTACTCTTCCTTAAACCAGTCTAGAGAAACCTTTAGAATTGGATGTTGATGAGAAAGTGCTTGATGGGCAAGTTGCAAAACTGATGGATAGAATGGAAAGAGTTGAAACTCAAGTGAAGGAATTAGTTGGAAAGGTTCGGGTTTAAAAGCTGGAAAAGCTTGTACAAGAGCAAGGGAAGGCACTGAAAGAACAAAAGAAGCTTGTGCAGGAACATGACAAGGCTGTGAAGGAACAGAAGGAGGAGTTCCAACAGCAGATACAGAGTCTTGAGCACAAGCTGGAAGCTCTTATTGCACAACAAAAGGAATAAAGCAAACAGATTTTGAGCCTCTTGCAAACTTAGCCATTTACCTTTCAGCTTACATATATTAGCCTATCCTTACTCCTTTTGCAGTCATGAACATTTTCAGCTTATGTTTTTAAATGCTTGAACAATTTATTTTGGTTTGTAAAAAAATTTTCAGTAGGATGTTTATTTGTAGTTTTTAATGAATGCCTTTTGGAACTGTCTATACATGTATGTATTTTTATGTTATAAATGCTTATGCAGGAGAGTGGAACTAACTTAAGGGAAGTTAGCAGCGCTGCCTTCAGTTTCCCACACTCGATGAATTGCTTGTGGGGCTGTGGCTAGATGCTTAATAACTTTAAAAACAGAACTTTTTTATAATGCCAAAAGGGGAAAAAGAAGAAGCAAACTTGGAGGCTAAAGTTGTTCTGGGTTCTAGTTGAGAAAGTATCATAAATTTCTCTAATAGTAGTTTAGTTTATTTCTGTTTTGTTTGCTTTGTTTATTTTTGCTTTTGTTTTATTTTAGTGTGTGTTTACTTTCTGTCAATAAACCAAAAACTCAAAAATACGTCCTTCTATTTTGTTTAACTTGTTTCTAGAGTTTGGTTAAGTTTGTCATCATCAAAAAGGGGGAAATTGTTGAAGCATAAAGGTTTTGATGATGAGCTTGAACTAAAGCAAACTCAACTCATAAAGGTTTTCAAGTGTTTGATTAATTTAGGTGAAGTTGATCGTGGTGATGGAAGAAGTAGCTGGAACTAAGAAGACATGAAAAGATCTTTATTGAAGGAGTTAAACAAATCAGAAGAAGAGCTCTCTAACAAGAACTAGTTCTCTAACAAGAACTGAGTTCCCTAACAGGAACGTTCCCTAACAGGAACTTGAAGACGGCAAGCTTAAGTTCTTTGGTGGAACTTAATAAGCTTGGAGCCCAAGTAACCTACCTGAACAAAAGCGTGGCGCAACAATTATATTTAGTTAAGGTTTTTATCTTCTAGATTATTGTTAATATGATAAGAAGGTTATTGCATGAAATTTATTAGAAGCGTGACAATTTGGCTTGGTAAATAAAATAAATATGGAAAGTTATAAAAGATATATTTTAGGAAAAGATTTTATAAAAAGTTTATTTCCTTTAAACCGGTTTGTTAAAAAGATAAATCTTTTTAACAAATATCTTTTTAATCTTATTTTCCGGAAAAGATTTTATTCCACTTGATTTACATAAAACCGTGTTTAAAGATAAGTTAAGTTAACTTATTTATCTTTTAGAAAACCTACTTTCTATACGAGTGATACTTGTATAAATAGTAGAGAGCAAAATGGCTTTAGGTTTTTTGTGAGTTTATGCGTGGAGAAATCACTGTGCTATAATTGTGTAAGTTTACCAAGCTTCTAACTTGTCATATTAGTTTCGAATTTCGTGCATTGTTTACCTATCATACTAGGTGTCGTACACTTGAATTGGGTTGGGTTATTTGGGTGAGTTTATTGTTTGCTTTACATACAGTTTTGTAAGCTTCTAGGTGAGGCTGAGAGTTTGTACTTAGGTGGTGCAAGCAGTTTGTACTTTGGCAATACGTGTAGTACTTTGGTGGTACGAGTGAATCTAAGTGTGGTACTTAGGTTGGGTAGGATAGGGTCCTATCAAGTAGCAAGTCCAGTGAGGATCTTGTGAAAATAAAGGTCCGTGTCTAATAGGTTGTAACTTGGTGTTTTCCCTATTATAGTGAAGTTTATGTGTTTGAAATCCCTAAGGTAGGGTTGAGGTTTTACTTCCAGTTGGGCCCTGGAAAGTTTCCTCGTAAAATCTGTGTGTTTTAGAAAGTTCCTATATGCATTGTTTATTAATCCGCAAAAAGTAGTCATTAGGAACTTTATACAATTCACCCCCCCTCTTGTATTAATCGTCTCAACTAACACACACCTCAGCGGAATGGGGTGGTGGAGATAAAGCATGCATAGATACCTCCTGGAAACTGCTAGAGGTTTGTACTTCCAATCAAGGGTGCCTGTTAGATTTTGGGGTGATTGTTTCCTGTGTGTAACACATATCATTAACATAATGCCTCTAAGCAGTGTTGAATTCAGCTTACCTTATGAGAAATTACATGGCTCTAAACCCAAACTTGAACACTTGAGGGTGTTTGGGTGTCTTTGTTATGTTTCTACTCTCAAGATTGATAGAGTTAAGTTTGATCCTAGGGTTAGTCCAAGGTGTTCTCCTAGGATACCCTCCTGATGAGAAGGCTTATAGGGTGCTTAATCTGGAGAATAACAAGATAATCATTTTTATGGATATAACTTTCTATGAGAAACATCTTCCTTTTCACTATGATACTACTCTTACTTAACCTAAACTTCCCATATTCTTACCCATAAACACTCCATTTGATCTTGATACTACCTTTGAAATACCTGAACCTTTCAGTTTTACACCAGAACCTATTACTCACCCAAGTTTCACCTACACCAGAACACATACCTCAACCACAACCAAACACTCAAACCTGTCATGTTCCTAAACCTATCCTAGCACAACCTATTTCTATTACACCTAACTCCACCTCAAATCAAACTTCAGACTCTATTACACCTAACCTCACCTCAAATCAAACTTCAAAACCTCTTAGACAGTCTACTAGACCTAGAAAATGGCCATCTCATTTTGACAATTTTATTTGCATTGCAGACTATGCAACTGAACATTGGTGTAATATAGTTCAGTTCAGTATTATTCCTTCTGCAGCAAGGGCTTAAATAAATATTGTTGCTCAAGTTTCTGAACCTATTAGTTACTTAGAAGCTTCACAAGACTCTGGTTGGGTTACTGCAATGCAAAAAGAGCTGGATGCTTTGATTGACAATCACACTTGGGATTTAGTTCCTTTAACCAAGGGTAAGAAACTCATTGGTTGTAAACGGTGTTTAAGGTTAAATTAAAAGAAGATGGTTCTGTTGAGAGGCTCAAAGCTAGGCTGGTGGCTAAGGGTTTCACACAGAAGTATGGAACTGACTACATGGAAGCTTTCTCTCCTATAGTTAAAATGGCTACTATAAGATGCATCTTGTCTGTCGCCGGTTGTAATCATTGGAAAATACATCAGCTAGACATCAACAATGCTTTCTTACATGGTGATCTCACTGAAGAAGTTTATATGAAAGCTCTTGAAGATTTGGTAAACCCCAGCAAGATGGTCTGCAGACTAAGGAAGTCTTTATATGGCCTAAAACAGGCATCAAGGAAATGATTTGCCAAGTTGAATACTGAACTTTTGGCAATGGGTTATATTCAATCTAAAAATGATTATTCTCTTTTCACAAAGATGAATAATGGTAATCTGATTGTGGTGGTTGTTTACATTGATGATATTATTGTCACTGGGTCAGACTCGGGTGAAATTGAGCATTTTAAAGCTCATTTACATTCTACATTCAGCATCAAAGATTTGGGCTTGCTGAATTATTTTCTGGGAATTGTAGTGACTCTGATGACTCAGAAGAAATTTACTAAGGAATTACTTAGTGAGTGTCAAATGGATGTTTCTAGGGTTGCTAAAACTCCTCTCCCTACTGGCCTCAAACTACAGGATGTGGTTGGTGATTTTTATCCTGATCCTAAGCTTTACAAATCTTTGGTTGGGAAGATGAATTTCTTGTCAAATACAAGACCTGACATTGCTTATGCAGTCAAGACTCTTAGTCAATTCTTGCATCAGCCTAGATAGACTCCCACATGTTCAAGCCTTGGATCATGTTCTAAGGTATATAGCTCATACTTTGGATCAAGGAATCTTGCCCAGGGCTACAAATAAGATTACCTTACAGGCATTTTCTGACTCAGATTGGGCTTCCTGTCCAAATACAAGGAAATAAGTGACTGGTTATGTCCTGCTCCTTGGTAACTCCCCAGTTACTTGGAAGTCTAAGAAACAGTCTACCATTTCTAAGAGCTCCAGTGAGGCTAAATACAGAGCCATGGCAGCCACTGCATCAGAAACAAATTGGCTTGTTAGGTTGCTTGGTGATCTTGGTGTTAATGATTTGTTTCCAGTTACTCTTAACTGTGACAATCAAAGTGCTATACACATAGGCATGCAGGAATCCTGTGTTCCATGAGCGTACAAAGCACATAGAACTGGATTGTCATTTCACCAAGGAGAAGGTTTTGGAATGGTTGATCAAGCTAACCTATCTTCCTACTGCAGAACAGCTAGCAGACATCATGACTAAGGCTCTATCTGTCTCTAAGCATCATAAGCTTTCTTCCGAGTTGATCATGTGTGCTGAAGACATCCATTCCAGCTTGTGGGGGGATATTGATGATATTGTTGATGCTGATTACAACTGCTGATCATGCTTTTGGTGTGCTTATGCCACGCTGGCAGAGTTTGTTATGAAGTTTGTTAGATATTACAGCTTATGTAATAATATCTAGTGGCATATTGTAGACATCTACTTTTGGCCTCCTGTCCCGACAGGAAGTGCAATGACGATAAATAAAACCATCTTCGTGTTGGATTAAAGTGAAGAATGCTTATGGATGACTGGCTAAACCGCAAAGACACAAAAAGACTAGCCTAACCCCAAAAAAATACAAAACAAGGTCCAATTAACTAAACCCGATCATAATTAGGTCTAAGCCCGTGCTTAAGACCCAATAATGACGGATTTAGAGGTGCCTAGGTTAAATTTAAAGCTACCGCAGAAAAACCCGCGCGCATCTCAATGAGTCGCGCTGGTCTGGCGCGCGCAACTAATTCAGTTGCGCGCACCACCCAACGCAACTTCTAGAGATGCGCTCGCGGAAGATTCAGAATTTTATAAAAATATAGAATCGAATCTTCCATAAAACCGCGCGCAAGACATTTAGTTGCGCTGCCCATAGCAGTGCAACTAAATCACTTACGCTGGGATGCTGCACGCAACTCATCCAGATGCGCGCGACACCTGCTGCGACAACATGCTTAAAACCCTAATTTCACCCATTCCTTATAAATAGGGTCTTACGAGGCTTAAATAGACAGAAATTAACCTAAAATCCTGGCAGAAACTCTTGTGAACTTGTGCTACCAAAGCCTCTTGTCCTAAACACCCACCCCTTTTGATATTTTGTTACTACGGTGGAGGTTCCCGAACAAGAAAAAGTCCATAAGTGTTCTAAACGGAGATCTAGCAAAGAGAAGTGTTAAATTCCCGAGCACTTAGATAAATCACATTTACTTTTCTTGTTTAAAAGAACTTTAATCAATAAAATAGTGTTGTTTGACCACTTTAAAAGGATATCTAATTAATCAATTTCACATAGTGTCTTGTATTAAATAAGATTAGAATTGAATAATTAATTGATTGGTTGATCTCCTAAGCCAAGGCGAATCTTGTTTATTTTTGCTCCTTTCACGAATTTGAATCAAATAAAGAATAACGACTTTGCATGGTAATTCCTACGTGATTAATGCTTGTAAATAAAATCAACTAACTTAGTTTTAGGTATCACGTTGCATATATTGTTTGGTGATGAAATTGTGAAAAAGGAAGCGCTAGTAGAGACCGCACTAGGATTGGAATAGCGATTCTCCTTTAAAGGGAACGTTATTTTAGTACCCTCGCTCCCGAACTCATTTCTGGTTTATGTAAATTTCTCTGTTCTTCGAGTTCTTCTAGCAGATTTCATCATGTTCAATTTTTAAAGTGGACTCATGCTAATTATTTGGGGCCACACAAGTCAAAATCTAAAACAAATATTTTTTTAGTCGATTTCGAATCGGGTGTAATTTTGACACCGTAAATAATAGGCATGGTCTAATGAAGAAAAATAATGAAGATTACTTCTACCTCTTTTTTTTCTTTTTTCACCTATTTTATAACACTATACAAATTTTCTTCTATAATGAACTTTTTTTTTTAACTTAGATTGCATATCATTAAATTCTCTTCAAATTTATGATTATTTTTTTGGCAATTTTCATTTACAAATCCTTTTCATATACTTTATAAAATTACATACTAGTATACTACACATCATTTTTTTTGTACAACTTTCCTTTTGTTGATTAATACTCCGTACAATGTATAGAGTATTAGAGTATGACTTTAATTGTCTTAATTACTTTAAACAAAATTTGTCCAAAATATATTTATTTTCTACATATTTCTCGTATCTAATAAAATGAAACATGAAAAACATAAGAAAAGGTTAATTAGTCAAATGAATTCCATCATACAACCAAAACCCGTGAAAAACAAATCTTCCAACCATACACTTGGTGATCAGAAATTCTCAAAATTAGCATGTTTGGCCACAGCCAATAGCAAGCAATACACTTCATACTCAATACACCAACTACCAAAGTCCATTAAATGATGTATATCAATGTAGCTTTTTTTTAAAAAAAAAAAAAAAAAAAACTTTAACTAATTAGCAGGGTAAGTTAAGCTATTACTCAAAATAAGGATATCTTTAAAGAGATTTATCAGAAAAATAAAAGGAAAAATTTCGGACATCAATTGTAAGCATTATCATTACTCATTAGGTTGTAACAATGAAGAATGTGGTCAACTTCTAGCATATACTCATTTTCTAATTTTCTTCCTCAGTTTCTTAGCCTCAGTAACTTGCACCCTAAGAGATTCTAAATTATATATGAAACATTATGGGGAGAAGAATGAAACAAAGGGAAGCAATGCGCCAAGAATTCAATAGGCACCATCCCTATTTATACAGATATCCTAAGAAACTCAAGGTCAGGGCCAAAATTATAAATTAAAAGAAGGCTATAATTCACAAGATATTATAATGGCTTCAACTGCCCAGACACAGCATTAATTTGCTTCTGACTGAGAGCTTGTGAGCTAGAGATCTAAAATAGAGGGGAGGGGGAACCTTTGTATATACAAAAAAATTCACATGAAATAGCTGAGTGCCTTCTTCCTCCTTGAACCACCCTCGCCATATAGTTCGTTCCACTGCTGAAGCTCAGTCATATTAACACTCTCGGATGATACACTAGCACAAACCTATTTCCCAAAAAAAAAAAAAAAAAAAAAAAAAAAAAAAAAAAAAAAAAAATGGTATGAAAAAATCAGCTCAAACGAGGAAATCCATCAGAAAGGAGTTCAAGTTAGCTCAACTATCCTCACATATCCACCAATAAATCAAAGGCAACTCTTTACCTGCTCATGTGCTTTTCTAAAATCATCCAAATTCAGAGGACGAATGTCAGAGCTACTATTCAAAGGCGGAAGAGGTTTGCTTTCTGCCAAAGCTGCTGCGCGTTCCTGCCATCAGTGGAATAAACCATATTGTGATAAGCTTATCATGGATACAGGAAATTAATTTTAGAAAATAAAATTGGAGACAATTCATTGTGAGATACGTCAGATGGATTTATTCCTATTCTTAGAAGACTCTGGACATTGACAGCATCTAGGAAGAGAGACGAGGCAAAATAGAATAGCAAGAAACGATACAGCTTCTGATTGAATGAAATAAGTTAGTAAGCAAAATCTATCATGAGAAACAGCAGCAATTTGAGAGAGTAGTTCAACTTCTAGTCACAACACAATTATGGCTTGGTCATATATACTAAACTGTACAAATATTTAATCACCGATTTACCATGTTGCACTAAATTACAACAAACCATTTCCTCTTTCTTCGTGCATATAGATGTCATATTTTCTTCACTCCTGAGGCTTCTTCACCAATATAAGATATAACCAATATGAACACAAAACCTTCCCATCCCACCAGAATTTTTTTCAAAAAATTCAATCCCCAGACAAATTTAACGCTCTCTACATCTCATATAAACATTAATATTTGTCTAACATATATCCTAAATGTAAATTCTGCAAAGGTAACTTTTCACAATTGATATTACCATTGATTTGTAAGAAACATTTGTCAAAATTAAAAAAGGTCGGAAACACGTAAATAGCCAGCTAAGAACATGGACATGGAGGAGTAACAATAAGTCCTAACATTATGGGGGGGAAAAAAGAACCTTTTTTTCCTTTTCCAGTATTTCTCTGATAGGACGATGAGCAGCAGCCACACATAGGTTCTGAAATACAAGTAAAAGCTGGAAATTAAGAAGCCCTGTATTACTAAGGACAACAGAGAATGATTGACAATAAGCTATAGGGTTATAACCTTAAGGTCACTCCCAGAGTATCCATCAGTCATAATGGCAATTGCATCAAAATCAACATCGGGGGACAAATCCTCTTTTGCCAATATTACTTTTATAATTTTTGCTCTATTTGGAGCATCAGGTAAGTTAACCATCAGCCTGCAAGAAATACAATTCCACATTGAAAAAAAATCAGAGGTTATACTGCCAAACCAAACATCAATATACCACAAAAACCAGCAAGATCAAGGCAAAAGCCAAGGTAGTGCATGGAAAACCAAAATAAACATTGCTCACCTACGAGGAAGCCTCCGGATGACAGCTTCATCAAGGTCAAAAGGTCTGTTTGTGGCCGCAAGTACCAGTACTCGCTCCGTATCTTTGGTCCGCAAGCCATCCCAATTCACCATAAATTCATTTTTCATCTTACGCATAGCCTCATGTTCTCCAGGATTTTCCCTACGCCCTAACATGCTATCAACCTACAAACAGATGGTAAACACAACCATGAAGTTCAAGTTTTTCTTCTGGTACTTCAGCAGGGAAATCATGAATGAAACAGTGATCAGGTCACAAGGAACTTACTTCGTCTACAAATACAACACTAGGAGCAATTTTACTGGCAAGTGAGAAAACAGCTTTCACATACTTTTCACCCTCACCAAACCACTGAACAGAAGAAAGGAAACAAGTTAGAAATGCATATGGAGACAAGAAAGTTGAATATAGGGGCCTCCTTATGCTAACCTTAGAAGTAATGCTTGACATTGATATATTTATGAAGTTTGCACCAGCTTCAGTGGCCACAGCCTTTGCAAGCATTGTCTTCCCAGTACCAGGAGGGCCAAACAAAAGAATACCCTTGCAAGGCTGAAAAAACACAGCACACACTAGCATTAATTTTTCTTCCACGACAATTTCTAGCATGATTAGCACTTAGAGAAACATAAATTCTTGTTGAAAAGTTAAAAAAAAAAACACGCTTTTCTGTACAGAAATGAACAGTTCTACATAACAAGATAGCCTTGGCTATTTTTTAGGAAAAGAGTGTCTTCTTCCAGTACCAGTGCATTAGTGAGACATGTAGGTCATGTAAAGAGAGATATACACAGCACCATGTATAGAGAGGACACTTCATGAGTTGAGCCTCTTCGCCAAAAACCTTGCTATTTTTTCACAGAGGAACTTGGGGTTCTCAAAGCATGTTTTAAGATGGACAGATGGTACATTACATTCAATAGTCTCCTCTGTATGCCTTGAATTTTAACATTTGGCAGTGAAGACATAAATACTTGCATATCATTTGAGGAGAAATGGTAATGAGGATGTGTTATCTTGAATTAAGCATGGGTATGCACACATATAAAAATAATAATACCTAATGTTTTTCTTGATCTAAGACTCAAAAATGAGAGGTAAGGGTGGTAAGGGCCCTTTTTTAAGAGGGGGGGGGGGGGGGGGGGGGGGGGGGGTTCATAATTACATTTTACTCTCGGTTGTTTGATGATTTATTTTTGCAAAATAAGGTTACAACTTACAAGAGTTTTTCCATAATAATAGAAGGCCATTCAGAAAATTAACATACGTATAAATGAAAATTTAAAATTCCACCAAAAACCCAAAACACAAGGTCCTCATTTAGAGCCCTAAAGTTTTGCTTAGTAACAATAGATAACAACTTAATACAGAAAATCATGAAGAAAAACAATTGACACGGACCTTGGTTAAATGTCCCTTGCAAAAAAGTTCAGGCCTCTGTAAGGGAAGCATTACTAATTCCTTTAGTGTGTCTTTTACATTTTCAAGAGCTCCAATGTCATCAAACGTCACCCCAATGTCAGTGGGTGGAATAACATCTGCGAGAAGCCGCTTCTCAAAGTCATTTTCTGTCACAACATCCTGACATTTGCCAATTACCCAAAGTCAAATGTTACAACTCAATACATGAATAATTTTTATTTAAGATAAATGTGGAAAACATGCCAAGGACATTACAATTGTAAACATGCATCAGAAATTACCTTAAGCGACTTCTTTAAGCTTTTGGACTCATTCTGGATAGCTTGTAGTACATCAATACCATACTTGATGCTGCCAGGATTTTACAAAAGTCACCACCCACTATACCCATCCAGCATAATAGAACAAATAAAGTCATTTTTTAACAAATACCTCTCAATAGACAAAACAAGCTTTGCATCAGACTCAGCTTGAGAACTTTGCATCAAATGATGGCTTAGAGCCCATCCAACTACCTTCTCAGCACCTGCACACATAGATTTCTCAGTATTATTCTAAGCAGTGTACAGTAAGTATCGACCATGTACCTATGTGGGTAGACATACTCTCATTCGAAAGCGTCAGATCCTTAACACATGATGTCTCCAGCCCTTCACACTCCAAGCCAATACGGCTTAAAACCTATAGGATGATCAAAAATTAAAAAATCCATCAATAAATATTTGACAAAATACACAGAAATAATAAAATCAACTTAAACAGAGGCAAATTTTCAAACATACAATTAAAAGCTGAGAAATCTGAGACAGAACCCTAAACAAAGGTTACAGGAGAAACCTGTGACCACGATTCAAACACCTCAGGAATCATAATCAATGATACCTCAACTCTGACATGATGCACAGTCAAGATGCGGTAGGCGACAACAAATTTTAAAAGCTAATATTGTAGAATTGAAAATCAAGATTTAGGCTCTGTTTATTTTGACGAAAATCTTTATCTGGAATAATGATATTTCAGTCAACTTTTCAAGAGAAAACACAATTATAAAATAAAAATAATAATTTAAAAAACACTTTGTTTGTTTCTTACAAGAAAAATATAAGGGAAGAGGAAAATGGTAGTAGAAGAAAGATGGATTGGAGAGGGAAAGGATATTAAGAATAGGGAGGAATTTCAAAAGGAAAATGTTTTCCACTCTTGGAAAAACTATCTTCCACTTTTGGAAAAATTGTTTCCCGCCCTTTATCAACTTAACTAAAAAAATTGAGAGAACCATTATTTAGGAAAATGTTCTCTGTTAAAAGAAATAGAACCTTAAGAATAGGAAAATAGTCAAACTATAACTCTGGGAGGGTAATGTCACCAGATGAAGTAAACAAACATCAACAACAACAAATAAGTATGGACGACTCACAGTACGCAGGTGACCCAGATTACTCTTCATTTTAAGAGTTTCAACATCTCGTTCTAATTGATTTTTCCAACTGGCAAGAAGCGTTTCATCCTGTATAATAAAACAAGCATCACTATACTGGAAAATATCAAAGTGTAGAGGTCCAAGAAGAAGGTAGGTAAGGATCAAGATATAGATGAAGAATACAAGAAGGGACTCTGTCAAAGCAAACCTGAGGCAAATGAATGACAACTTTGTTTGGAAAAAGCTTTGTAAGAGCCTTCATTGCTCGCGAAACATCTTTCCCTTTATCATGTAATCTTCCAAAACTATCCTGAGAAATGTGTAAGTAGACAAATCAGTTGGTCCATCAATCTGCCTCAAAATTCAAAGCATAAATAACTGATGGCAAGAAAAATAAAGATGTGAAAAGGACCAAGAAAGAAAGAAAGAAATACTCGGGCTTATCAGCTCCTTTAACGAGTAAAAACCATGATTATCCATACAACAAAATTGAGCATGCAAATCACAATAACTCCCAGTCCCCATTTATTTGCTACATGAGCGGCATATACAATTTATAGGAGAGTAAATACTGGTTTTTTTTTTAAGGGGGGCGCAGGGGAGCAAGTCCCAAACTTCAGAGAAAGAGTAGAAAGATAAACTTACCAAACTAAGAACTAGTGTTGCAAGTCTTACTCATATTTAATACTAGGTTAGTCCCGTCCATTACACGATTTAAACAGGTGCTTTTTTAATTCTGAAAATTTTGTATTCATAATTTCATAAATTTTTCAAAGATATATTAATTTATTCTTGGAACTTACGTGGGGAAAAAATGATGTCATAAGTAATTTAGGCAGGAATATATACAATAGAAGTTGACACGCTTCTAGCAATAAAGGCAGCCAATGGCTAATTTTAGTTAAAGTTACATAAACTTCAAGCAAATCCAGAAAAAAACATACAAATTAAGGGCCTGATTATATGGAACAACAAAAGCTGAAAGTGACTGGAGTTTATTCACAATTTCATCTAGAAAGAAGATTTCATGCGTGATGAACAATGTAAGAGAGCTCTTTTAAAACACACTTCTTCACTAAAATGCAGGTCATACTTATAAAAAAAAAATCCTCTGTTAGCTTCATATATGCCATAAGCTTGACTCAATTGCATTCTGACTAGGATACAGGAGTCGAATTCGGGTATGGAACCAAGAGTACATCATGAAAATTATAAATCTGACGATAAGGTGACATAGAAATCATACATTGTTTATCTGTCCCATATTAGTTTTCATGATAATCGTTTTACGGTATTCAAGGCACACCTTAGAACATTAACATTTTTAATTGAGTATCAATAGAGATTATATGAAGGTTGACTTTAAAAAGAGTCCAACAAGTTCCCATACACTAATGTTTGTTTATAAGTTAATGAAGTACTT
Organism: Chenopodium album; assembly: GCF_948465745.1. Lineage (NCBI taxonomy): Eukaryota > Viridiplantae > Streptophyta > Magnoliopsida > Caryophyllales > Amaranthaceae > Chenopodium > Chenopodium album. The sequence continues at coordinate 67,764,948 of NC_137835.1, forward strand.
GGTCTAAATTGAAAAGAACTTTTACCAAATGAATCAAAATGTGAAAACCAAAATTTCCAATTACAAGCATTGATAAGTTGCTTAAAAATAAAATGTCGTCCAAAAAATACAGGCACTAGATGTTCGCAAAGTTGAGTAGAGAATAGTCAATAAACAAGGGACTGAGGGGCAATGATCGTATGATACCCTAACAGAGGTAATATATAATTCTCTATAGTTTAATAACCAAACAATCAATAGCAAAATAAAACCTTGATACCAACAGCAATGCCAACAGGTTTAAAACAAAAACAAGCTTTTTCAATGGAGGAAAATTATTTGTGTGTATAGAGGTAAATATAGAGAGAGAGCCAAATATTGACTATACAAAGCAAAAAATATCAATTATGTAATATGAAATCACCAACAACCTTATTACAAGAAACACAGCAACAAAATAAAATAACTAAAGTCATAAGAAATAATTAACAAATAAGAATAGAAACTCACGGGGAAAGCCAAGTCCAAGAGAGCAGTTTGATTGCTGCCAAACTTCGTGAAGAATAAACCACCAGGATGTGCCTATAAAAATACAAGACCAACTTAAGAAAGACCACTTCAAGCACAGAGTCCAAAAAAGGCAAAGGCACAGACTAAAGGGGAGGAAAGATAATAAACACCTTCTCTTTGCGGTTGTCATTCTGAGTATGAGAGCCAATTACAACAACATTATCAGGAAGCTTCTCCAGCCTGCTTTTGAAGGTTGAATATGATTCCGAGTTTCCCACAATAGACTTCTCCGCATCTTTGATAAATAAAATGAAAGGGCAATTTCTGCTCTCATTTGATATGGCCTAAAGATAGTCATGTCAGTGTCAAAAATAAATATATTCAGGGAGAATGGTTTATTAGCACACGACATTATAAAATCTCAAAATGCAATGCTAAAAGACTCAAAATAGCACACCTCACAATATTTTCTTTCCAAAGCAATAAATGGCCACACTACATATAATCAAGCTAGAAATGAGAGAGTATGTCCAAAATCTACCAGCAATTTGCCACTAATAAGCTAAAGCATTGTACATATACAAGACAAGACCATCTTCCTCATATTCTCAATAAGAAACAGATGCAAAATATCATCGACACAGCCACCTAGTATTTAGCATTAAAAAATCATGGTTGTGGCCACTACAGTGCCTGAGCTAACACAGACTGCGTACAAATATCAATTCCCCCTAGGACAAAGGCCAGCAAAACCACATCCCTGATCCATCTCATGCCTTTTGAGCTTGATTATCTTACTTCTTCCCCCACTATTTCCGGCAAATAAAAATGATAACCTTCTTAAAATTAAGTAAAAATAAAGAAATGTAAAAAAAAATAAGAAATCTCAGTCCACTCATATGTTATCCAAAATCCAGCTTGATATCTTGTTTACAAATACTTGAACTAGGCAGCAATGCCTGATCGGGATCCTACTTTGGATCGGTGAGAAGAGTAGGATCGAATCGGTAAAATCGGATCGTAGAATCGTAAGATCCTACAAAATTGATAAAAAGAGTAATAAAAAGGTTGCTCCATAATTAGATAACACTTTTTAATCCATAAAAATTGTAAAATTTATAGTTTTAGTAGTTATATAGTAATTATTTTAGCTTAGAGAAAAGTTTAATTGCTTTAGGCTCATTTTATTAAGTAAAAAGTAGGATCGTACGATCATGACTGATGCTACTCGATTCTGACCGATCCTGCACGATCTGTCCGATCCCAACCGATTCTGTACAACCCAATAATAATTTAAGCGAAAAACAGGATCGTCCGATCTTGTACGATCCTGACCGATCCTACGGCGATCCTGCTTGCTCTGCGATTCTACATCCGATCCAAATTGTTTGGCTAAAATGGGATCGTAGGATCGCACAATCTTACGATCCGGATCGCGATTTTGACTACAATGGCCTGAGCCCTCCATGTCAGCATTCCACAACCTTGTCAATTTCATCTACTCACCTAAACACTTAGTTACTTCTCAATTTTACAATATCAGTGTTATAGACAAAGCCTACAGTGTCTCACATTTCCATCTACTCATCTAAACACTTAGTTACTTCTTAATTTTACAATTCCAGTGTTATAGACAAAACCTACAGTGTCTCACATTTTCATCTACTCACCTAAACACTTAATCACTTCTCAATTTCACAATTCCAGTGTTATAGACAAAACCTTGATTATGGTACAATAATCTAGCCATCAAGTCAGCATAAAGTCATAGACTACATCCAAGTATCATTACAATCAAAATAAGGTAGAGTTATTCACAGCCTGATCAATTCTAGATGCTCAAACCTCCATATATAACTTAGATTCAAGATTATTCAACCCCGTGAATTCAACAAGAAAAGGAATGCAAACCAGAAGCCCGAGGACAGAAATTGCTTAAGAGTATGGGTAAAAAAGTGATGCTTAAATAAGAAAATAAACAAATCCTTTTACATCATTGTGGAAACATCCTGTCCTCTGTTTTGTAAATTCACTCCATCTTTGATAGAGTTTCTTATGTTTTGGGGGGAAAAGACACTACACTTTCAAACAATAATACATTGTTTGCAATATCAGGAAACGTAAAAGAAAATTAAAAGGCCTTGTCATCAGACTCATTAACATTACAAGGAAACTAAATTACAGTTAGCCAGCACTACATGTCATTCCCTGGAGAGAGAGAGAGAGAGAGAGAGAGAGAGAGAGAGAGAGAACCTCAAATAGTGTATTAATCAATAATTTGTCCAGGTCATCCATGCTGGTGTTCTCCAAACGCAGATCGTGGACTATAAGATTAGGAAACAAAGTGTCATCGATGCTATAACGTGGAAAATGGCTAAAAGAAAGATCATCACAAGGTCTTGCCCTGTTCAGTATTGAAGGATTTAGCAATGCATTACCATTGCAAAAGAAACCATGATCTGGTTCACATATGCTTCCAAGATCAACACCAGCAGGAATTGATTTGTCAAACCTTACACCAATTTTTGAAAGTGGATTATCTTCAAAAGATAAAACAACTTTGCCACGCATACCAAAACTGGGGCCCCTGCATGAATCCAACAGTGACATAAAGTAGAATAACATCATACCATGACTTACAGAAAAATTATGCTACCATAAAGTCACAATTTAGCAAGAAGTTCAATCAAATACTCCCCGATACATAATTGTGATAACTTATAAATAACTTTATCACAAAAGAGCGCAGGAACATGACAGTGGGTTAGTAATAGCAGCTAGATTGCCAATAGTAATAACTGGTAGCACATCCCTTCATTTCACATTTCATTTCCATCTCTAAAATATGAGCCTATGTAGTACGAATACGACTGTTTACTGACATGGATGAAACAGATCTACATCCTTCGAACAAGGCATAGTCGACACAATCCACAAACCTGTTGGTGTCGACAGGAGGCTGGGTCTTCTTCAACTTCTTCTCAATCTTAGCAATGTCATATCAGTTGCAATGTACTCCTCTTGCCTTCTTTAATTTTTATTATTTTAAAGGTTGAATTAGGGATGCCCAAAAGATAACTTCTTGATTTTCACCTTCTTTGACTTCTGACACCCTAATATTACCTCTTTTCCAGCTTAGAAAATAATTTTGAAGATTCATTTTAATTTCTAACATTTCTAATTTTCTTAGCCATACCCATTTCCCCGTTATTGTTTCCAAATCCATATTGATGCTGCATAGATATGAACAATCACCACTTCACTTGAATGACCTAGCTGGAGTGGACTTTAATAAACAGTTTCTACTTCAGTTTCTACTTTAATAAACAGTTTCTACTTTAATAAACAGTTTCTACTTCAATTCAAATCCTCATTCTAATAACTAAAAAAATTCCAATAGTCGATCAATCCAGAGCATCAATTAAATTCTAGATTCTCATAACCCCCAACATACCTATGAGCCTCCGACATTGAGTTCCATATTATAGAAACACCATAATTATGAAAGAAACCCCATGGGCAGTATCAAAGTTTGTCTACTATAAATACAAAATTTCCATGATAATTGATCATCATTATAACGGAGTTTGAAGACATAAGACAAACAAAACATTTATAATCCACCCATTAGACTGATCTCTTGTATGCTTAACATCCAAAAATAAATCAATCATATATCAGAAGACCTCCTGATCAACAAATAGTATATCTGAGAAGATGGGAGATGTTCAACTATCGACATAATTTTTGTTCAAATCCAAGAGTCACACGATAATGGAAAATAAAGCTTCAGTAAACATCCTGTCAAGATTCCCTATTCTCATTGAAGGACTCACAAAGTACAAGACTGCAAATTTGCAATCTAGGTACTTGAACATCTTGGCACTAGGTCAAGATGTTCTCCAACCATACTTGGCATGTCATCTGTAAGGATTTTAAGAAACCTCAACACAATGTAATAAAAGATGTAATTATATAGCTTTAAAGTTAACAGCATAGACAGATAACTGTTTATTTCACTGTCAAATAAGCAATTGCATAAAGCTGACTTTAAACTGAATGTTTAGAGTTTATATCCTTTATAATAAAGTGTACTTTAAAAAATAATTAAAAAAACAAAAAAAAAAATCATAATATTGAAACATTACTCTCAAAAAAATTCAAAAACTACCAATGTTGTGACTTTTGGCAAAAAAAAAAATTAATACACATTCAATGAACAAACATCTCAGAACATCAGCTCAATGATTGATACACCTGAAAGTAGTCCAAGTGAAAACAATTAGATACCCTACCTTGAAGGAGATGCTGATGAATATAAGCCAATCGAAGCTGAACCAATATATTTCACTCTGTCACCTATATATTCAATTATTATTTATTAAATTACTTCCCAAACTAGTACTATAAGATAAGGGGAAAGAAGAGCAGATATTACGAAAGCATACATATTGGCTATAAGAAATCTTTCACAGAAGCTAAAGCCACTTACCCACTTTAAAAGTGTGATTTTTAGATGAGCTGGAAAAAAAGGGTGTAAATTCTAGCTTGGGATGAGCATCGGTTTGAGATGAATGTAAAATAGAACTGGGAGTATCTGCGTCACCAACCGGACATGCACTCTTATCCAGCTCCATTGAACCAGGGATTTTATTCGTAGAGCCGGTTGTTTTCTCAGAATTGAGCCCATCCTTCAGAAGCTCTGCCTCTTTTGCTGACAAGCCCTAAAAAGAAAAAATAAACATGTTAGTTAATTTCAATTCCCCTAGCCAAAAAGAATGCTACATACTTGAAAGAGACCATCATTGGTCGTTTAAAGTCAATAAATCTTACACCCAAAAAGGCATGGCTGTCAAATATGAGGAGTTTAGCCCCAAAATAATTGGCCAACGCTTTTGCCAGCATCTCCTGATATATCTCAGAACCTGCATTAGAGCATAAACTTTGGTAAAGAGCTTTCACAGGCTAAAAATCAAACAAAATAGCATACACAAATAAGAAGACATAAAATTCCAACACACCAGCTGGGCCTGAGAGTAAAATCCTTGGATTAACAGTAGGTAGTTCAGAGGCATATTTTGCATGCTCTCTGTGCTTTAGATGTATGTAGGACGCAGCAATCAGCACATTTTTTGTATTTTCACTGCAAAGGTCAAAGCAAAAGGAGATCAGTGCAAGTCTTTAAAATCCAACTAAAGTTCTATTCATTATGGAATGTAATAATGTTTACAAGTAACAAGAAGTTGGCAATCGATGCACTTATTTTTCCTATTTCAAAGAATATTTTTTGGGTCTATTCAATGTACTTTTGAGAATAGGAAAATAGAAAATCTGAAGGGAAATTAAACAAGGAAAAGAAACCTAGAGACGTTCAATTTATAAGAGCAACAAAAGAAACAAGCATAAAGACCTTAGATAATAAGGGAAGTCATCAAACGAAACTTGGACAGAATTGCCATCAATTATTCCAGCATTAATATCTTCTTTGAATGCTGCACATCTGAGTGACATTCCAGATGTCGATGCTGGCTGTGAACTCCTTGTCCATTCATTTCTTTCCTCTAATGCCTATCATCCAAAAAAAAAAATCAGCATGACAGATGCGATTAAAAGCTTAAGACCCCAGAAAATCTTACAGTAGATACAGCCTTACATTCCCTCCTTCAGGGCTGTCTGTGTTGCAACCACTAGGAAGGTTCTTGCTTGTCCCACCAATGTCAGTGACATTATCACACTCCATGTTGGGAGTTGAGTCACCTTCCATACCATCAAGCTCTTCTGATCCATCCTGAATAACCGCATGTGTAGAAAGCTCACTATCTTGGTGCGTTTTAGGAGTACTAAGACCTGAAGACCTCCAACGAGATAGATTTGACTTCAAAGTTGAAAGAGATGCCAATATAGAAGCTCCAGCCTCTGCCGAAGGATCCCCTGATCTTTTTTCAACAAAATATTTTCCAACAACATTCTGAACCTCTGTATTTCCCATTGACGAAGGTGCCTTAACAGTAACATCCACCACAAGTTGCTGGAATATCTATACAATTGACCAGTTAAAGGTAAATCTAATCACAGCAAAATGATTGGCACAAGCAAAAAGTGCTCTGCCTGGTGAAAAGTTAGAGAAAGGGCTGAAGAAAATACCTAGTTCAAAGATACCACCTCCAGTTTTTTTTTTTTTTTTTTTTTTTTTTTTTTGAAGTTTATTATAATCTACCCATTTACTTTTACATAACTATCAATGCACATCTATTATCATCAATAAGTTCGTATTTTTCAACTACATATCAAGATGATTATAGCTAGACCCTGCATGAGCATGTTATACCTTGCCTTCTGTTAATATTCATGGGGCTCTATAGGAATACATAAACAGAGGTAGTAAGAGGTATATATAAAGGATACATAAGCATGACTTCCAGCCACACCAAAAACCACTTCATCCCCAGAATGCAAAAGACGAGTTGTATTCTTCTTAACACCCATCCCATTAACAAACACAGCTCCCTTGCTTCCTGTGCTTTCAAGAACAGCAATCATGCCGCCTTCTCGGAGTTCACGCTGATAATACCAGCAAACAATGAGTATTTTTACTGCAAGTACATCAGAGAGACTTCATTTCCAAAACACAAAAGAAAGAACTTTGTTGGCGAATTCACAGCATCAATGCCAGAAAAATGATTCAAACATGATCTAAACTTAATCATACAAAAAGTATTGAACCAACGAAAATAAAATACCTCAGCATGTTTAATTTTGCATAAAATCCCGCTCGCTGTTTGGTCTCTCAGGACTAAGTTACATTGTCTGTTTGAACCAATTGTATAGATAGGTGCTGATACACTTAAAGTCGGATTCTGCATTACAATAAACACTCTTAGTTCCGACTTCATGAGACACAAACAATTAAACCCATCCCCCACAGCAGTTCTCAAACAGAAATAGAGTCCCATTTTAAAAAAAAATTACAACTTCATTGCACCAATGTATCAATCAATCAATCAAAGCCTCAATCCCATAAGTGGGGTCGGCTACATGAACCAAATTTGATTATTCCGTATAGGCATCAACAAAAATCTTCCTCCTCCATCCCTTACGATCCAATGCTTCATCCTCATGCAAATACATATACTTCATATCCTTCCTAACTCCTTCCAAACAAGTCATTGCACCAATAAATCTAGCTAAAAAAAAAAACTACAATAATTTCAAATATATAAATTGAAAATTTTCAAGAAAAACCAATTCAACTTAATTGCACTAATATCTAGCCAAATAAATTATTTAAAAAAGATTACAAAAATTTCAAAAATCTGAAATTCACCTGAGCATACTGTGACAAGAGCCTACACCAAGGAGTAGTGGACGTCTCTAAACCCAAGCTTTGCTTCTGATAAATCCTCATTGGCGAAAACGAGTTTCTCGGTTGCTCAACCACAACCGGCGTATTCCCTTCAATCAAACCACCAACATAGAACAAATAACATGAAATTCAAAATTTTCCCAACAAAAAAAAAAAAAAACAAAACAAAAAAAAAACATAGTAAGCAAGAAAACGAAACACACCTGCAGCAACCGGAGGTGATGAAGCAGGAGCGGTAGGGGCAGTGGCGGCACCGGTATCGACTTCCTCGGGTTTAACGGAATCAACACCCTCCCCACCACCACCGCTATACATCTCAAATTCCGGCGGCAAAAGGGGATCTACTGGTGGCAGAGAAGTACACATTTCTTTCGAAATTTCTGGAATTTCCGATGATTTCTCCGACGTAACCCCATTTTCAACCTACTCAAAATTCCGATCAAATTCAACCCAATTCAAAAACTCAACTAAAATAAAAAATAAAAGCAACCCAATAATTAATCAATCAATTAATCAACAACAAGCAAAATAATTCAAAATTTCAAGAATTTAACCTTCAAACGTTTAGGTGAGGGAGGTTTAATATCATCAGCTGAAGGAGACGATCTTTTTCCATTTCCGTTACCGTTGCTGTTAATTCCAGCAACGTTGCTGCTCTTGTTGTTGTCGTCGTTGCTGGTACTACTGGTACTGTTGTTGGTGGCGTTGTTATTGTTGTTGGTGGTGTTGTTAGAAGAGATAGATCCACTACTACGACGGGTGGAAACCATGACTAAGAGAGTTTGGTGTTTATGGGTTTTTCAGTTTTTATTTTCTGCGTTTTTTTGGTTTCTCTGCTTTCAAATAAAGAGAGAAATGAAAACAAACAAGGTGAGAAGAGGAGAGAGAAACTGAGAAAGAGAGGGGAAATTTATAAATTAATGGAGAAACGGGAAAAACCAAATACGAATAGCCAACAATTATTTTATGGATTGCTGATTAATTTATTTCTTTTGCCTCTATATGTTAAATAGACTATGGTGTTTAGACTCCATAATCATTTCAGTTTTGAAAGTTCGACTCACTTAGCTTTTACAAAAGTTTTAATACTCCCTTCATCCCTGATTGATAGTCATATTTGAAGAAAACTCACGGGAATTAAGAAGAATTAAAGAAAGGACATTGAAAAAGTAAATTTACATTGGTTATGCAAAAAAATAGAGAGAGAAAGTAATTAAATTACATGGGAAAGTAAAATTTACATTGAAAAGTTAAATTTGCACAAATATTTTTGCAAATATTAGAGAATTTTGGTAAAAAATAATATTAATGGTTCTTGAAAAAAGCAAATGTGACTAACATTTTGAGTGCTCAAAAATGACATAAGTGACTATCAATCGGAGACGGAGGGAGTATGTATATTTGACCATTAATATCTTCCATAACGCGTAAATGTAAATTATGAATGTTGAATTATTGAAAGTTGGCCTTAATCTTTTTTTCCTTTTGTATAAATCATATAATGTGGTTAAAGTTATTTTAGTTTGACCAAAATTAATACTCCATATTAGTAAGTGAGTCGAAATTTTGGAAGTCTTTTCATTTTCTAAATGATTTACTTACAATAATTAGGGGTTTTTGGTTGTCTCTAATTCCCATGGGAATTCGAAATTCCTAGTAAATACATTTTTTGATATTTATCTATTAACCAAATTCACATTGCAACCAAACAATTACTTGGAGTCCTAATAAATTAATGTAAGGGAAGGACTCCAAACAATTACTTCCTCCCCTAAAAATTTCTCCATTTGACTTTACACGATCTTCAAGACAAATCCTAATAAATACGAGTATCTTCAATTTATATGTGTAAAAATATTAAAAATTGACAATATATATATATATATATATATATATATATATATATATATATATATATATATATATATATATATATATATATATATATATATATATATATATATATATATATATATATATATATATATATATATATATATATATATATATATATATATATATATATATATATATATTCATCATGATCTCATATGACTATTTTTTATTATAGAATATTGAAAATTTATGGTCAACATTTTAATGTTTGACAAAAAATATATAAGGTAATTTTTTTTTGTAGGATAGAGGGAGTCAAAAGCACGTCAGCAGTGACAAATGTCACTACATGTATATCTTTCATGTTTTTTTTGCAATAACTGTTTTAAGGAAATTTATATCGGTATTGTGTATTGATACGATCAACCTTTTAAAATGAGAAATAATTTTTTTTTTACCATTTGTATTTTATTTTGTTATGCATGCACCTACGCACAATAGAAAAAGATAATTAATTTCAAGAAATCATATCTGGATGAAATTATTATCTTAAGAATATAATTTTAATTAATTGGTAATAATCATATCGTCTTCATTTCTTTTTAATTGAGAAATTTTGACTATAGTATTGTTTATACACTCCCTTTTTACCGTTTTGTGATTTACGGCCATTCATTTGATACTTTGTCTTGGCTTGGCTCTGCATCCTCCGCCATAACTATCGCACCCAGATTTGAATCTTTGAGGGTTTTAGTAAATCAACTATTGTGGAGTGAACGATCTTTGAGAAGGGTTTTGGTATTGGATTTGGGCTTTGGGCTTTGGGCTTTGGGCTTTGGAGAGATGGATGAGGTTTTAGTGGTTTGACTCTGGCGCTTGGGATTTGAATGGAACTTTTTAAAGCTTATTAAGAGGATTTGAGAAACCATTGAATCTTCTCACATAAATGTTTTCTCACAAATTTAAGGAAAAAAGAATCAAACAAAAGTCTCCTTAATAAAAGCTACGATCGCTGAATAGATATTGCACTATGATATATCTCTTGCACACATTGCTGAGAGATACAATCTTTTCATAAAACAATCTAACAATTTTTTTGTAGCCGTGAGGATGATTTTCATCTAATTCATTTGAATATATTTGAAAATTTGACAATCATTGTCATCCCGCACAAATTTTTACCAATATAACCGATAATAGGGCAAAAGATGATTTTTTTTTCTATAACACTCTCAAATTCCTCTCTACGAATACAGTAGAATAATACGTATCAAATACTATAGAGAGAAGCTTGGGCGTATTGCCGCCATGTGATAACGTAAGACTACTTTAAAAACCACTAACTTACTAAAATTGGCGGCAGATAATACTCTAACGTCATTATTAATCAAAAACCAATCACTGTTATTGAGTACACAACATAAATAAAGAAAATACTTAGAAAGACTTGATCTATATGAATCAATCTCGTGTTCCCCAATGGATACGATGACTCTAAAATCACATTGTTTCAATATGGCAAGCAAGTAGGGCGAATCAAAACAAAATAGAAATTACGAATTAGAATAACATGCTAAGTAAATTTAAGTGCAAGATAAGTAATCTCATTTAATTTAATTAAACCCTAGCTAAAATTAATTATAACACCACAAAATTTAAAACATTTTTTATAACACCACAAAAAAAATTAAAATTAAAATTAAAATTAAACCCAATTTAACATTGGATTTCACCACCCCTTAGCGGATTCTTGGATGGAATCCGCTAGTGGGACCCACTACGTACACTTGTCAATAATGTCGTAGTTTTAAAGAATTAAAATTAAAAAAAAAAAAACCCTAAATCCTAACCCAGCCCCGTCATCACCACCACTGGCAACTCTAACCCCCATCTAGCAGACAACCCCAGTTCCCGGTACCCCTTGCCCCACCTTGACCGTCAAAACTAGCCCAACCACTCCCTAAACCAGCTACTCTACCTTTTCCTTCTTCTTGAAAACAACCCTAGCCCTTTAATTTTGGCCCACTCGAAACTACCCCTTTTTCCCCACCCTTGAAATGGAAGAATCAGCCATCGAAATTGACCATTTTGGGGCTTCCATGGTCGATTTTAACCATTTCGAGGGTGAATTGTAAAGGAAGGGTGGTTTTTGAGGTGGGTCAAATGGGTTTAGGTCGCCGGTTTCAATGGTGGTTGGGGCTGGTGTAGGCGTCGTTTGAAGTGCGCCTACGTTAAAGCATGTGTGAATGTGCTTGGCACTCATAGGAAGTGGGAATTGACATAATACGATTAGGGACAAAGCAAAGTAGGGAGCCGCCAACAAGTTTTTAAGGAACTTGTAAACCGTTCACGGATCATAAAAGGCAACCAAGATAAAGGGCCAACGAAGGCAACAACGATTAACCCGTGAAGGTTACACCCCATTCATAATTCATGAGTTACTAACTCCATATGGTTCGGAACCACGAAAGGAGGATCGGGGATGATGGTACAAAGTGAGTCATGGAGTCACATTTGCCCGTATTGGCCTCTACTCGATTCGTATAGTAAAAAGCATTCCTGCAATCTGAAAGGCATACAAAAAGAGATTTAATTTGCTCCAACTATTATTAAGCTAAATTGGTTGAATATTAATGCAACACATAATTCTAAAATATTAGTGATCACTTGAATTAATAACACGATTAAAAAGGAACCTAAACCGGTTGTCCAAATTATCTTATTAGTCTTGATTTTAAATTACATATTCCCTTTAAACATGCAATATGATGATCAATAATAACAATAAAATTAACATTAATATTGGAAGCAATTTAACAATAAATCCAACAATATAAAATCGTTAGAAAAATAATAGAAATAAAAGGAACATAATTCTTACTTTGACTCTGTTTGTTTGCAACTATAAAATAATAAATGAGTTAGTAACTTCAAGGAATAATAATAAAAAAATAATTAAATTAAATTAAATTAAATTAAATTAAGTTGATTTGGGGCCAAACCCTCAAACAGTTCTACCTTTCACGCCTTGGTTTAAGGATAAAACCACGAGTAAAGTATGGACTCCTTGGAGTGCTTGAAGAGGGAATTTTGAAAGAAGAAGGGTAGGCTAGTGTCTAGGCTAGAGCATAGAAGAGAGAAAAAGAGAATTAATTGATGCCCCGTGTAGGGAATAAATTCAAGCGTTAACCCCCTAGCTTGAACCCCACTGTGATCATACACTAAAGTACGGTGGCGTCCAAAAAGGAAGAAGATAGAGCAAAAGAGTCGCCAACAAGTTTTAGGAACTTGTAAACCGTTCACAAGGTGAAGGTTACATCCCTTAACGATCCAAGAGATCGTCAACTCCATAAGGTCTAGAACCAAATAAGGGTTCGGGGATGAAGGTACAAATCCAACCTAAAAGAGATTGAACCTGCCCTAATAATAGGCCTCTACTTTATTCTGATCGTATTCATGTGCGCTTTCTAATTAACATGCAATCAATAGAATTAACCCTAAACCTGTTTATCTATGTCGATTGAATATAATGCACAAACAAATCTATTATTGGCGATCACTTGAATTATAATCAAATTAACCCTAACAAGATTATTAATTATCTTATTAAGCGTGATTACAAGTACCAATTCCCTTTAAACATGCATAAAAGGTGTGATCAAGCAATAACAATATATAATATCAAGCAACATAAATAATCATCATCAATAAAATAATAATTATAATCATGATCATAACAATAATCACCATAATAACAATCATATTAATCATAATAATAATCATGTTCATAATAATAATAATTATAGCAATAATAAAATTATAATCATAAATCATGTTAAAGCATAATAAAAAAAATAGCAAGATCCTAGGCATGATACTAACAAGATTAATAACAAACCCTAGCATGTCACTAAGCAATAAAAACCAAATCTTTAACCCTAACATGATACTAACATGAATAAATATTAGGAAGAAAATAGGAAGCATCGTAACAATCATATTTAATATTAAAATTACCCTAGACATGATACTAGGAATATCATAATAACAATTTAAACATGATTTCTACATCATAACATCAATAAATCATTAAAAGACTTACTTTGATGTCTCGTACCTCTTTCTAATAACAAAATACACACGTTAGTAACTTCAAGGAAAATAATAAACAAACAATTAAATTAAATAATTGAAATAGAGATTTGGGACCAAACCCTCATAAATTAAACCTTTCACGTCTAGGGGCAAAGGCAACTTCGAATATGGCTAGGTGTTTCTAGATCTTGTGAATGCGGAATTTTGTATGTAAAAAGCAATTTTAGAAAAGAGAGAAAGAGAGAGATGGTGAATGATTAAGGAAATCTTGATGAGAATTAGCGAATGATTAAAGAGAATGAGAGAGAATTGAAAACTGGTTGTAGGTGAATGAAAACGGAGTTTTTAATACGTTATTTATAGAGAAAATCAGCAAAAAAGATAAAATATCAAAACAGAGCATTGGCGCACGAAAAACAGAGCTGGCGCCAATGCCAGCGCCAGGCGCCAATGTCTGGCGTTAGGCGCTAGTCCTGTTTTTGACGCGTTTTCTAAAATCAGATAAATTTTTCCGTACAGGAGGATAAAATCGTATCTTTTCCTCAAAAATGTTCTTTGATTTTAATTAAAACTCTGAAAAGTCAACAAAAGCCAATTTATCAATGCTAATTGAATTAGGAATGAAAAGAACCTTCTAGAAGAATCTAGAAGACTAAAACCATTCCTAATTGCATTAGGAATGATAAATCATATTAGGCCCTCCCCTAGATCATTGGGCCGCATATAAGGCTCAAACCGGACCCAGTTTAGTAATTTGACCATAACTTCCTCAATATTCATCGGAATTGGGCTTATAATATATCGTTGGAAAGGTCTTAGCAAGCCCCATCCAACTACACTAATATTGGACCCATATCATGGACCAACCAAACAAGATTGGATTTTTTCTTAAAATAATTTTTCAAAAACAGAGAGAAGAGAAAATAAATTAAAACTATCCGCAACACTAGACTTTCCACACTTTCGCTTCATTCGATTATGATTCGACGCGAAAGGCACTCATCACCGGGTTTGTTTATGGGGAGACACATTTGGGTGTCTACAGAAGCCCCCACTTTGACTGATTTTGGCGAAACGCGAGTTTCGAAAACAAAAGTCAAAGTATCGATAGGGACGAAGAATGAACGTTCTGCGATCCTAAACCATTCTTGTAACGCCGATACCTGCAAAACTAGCGTTAGTTAAACAGATAAAAGAGTTAAGAAACACGTATCTTGCACCGTCGAGCACACGTCTCTGATAGTAACCGATTCGTTTTGATGACTTCCTGCAAGCTAGAGAATGCCATCCCGCTTGAAAACCGCTACGCCTGTAACTGCTTCCAATTTGGAAGATTGCTTCGTCTGAAACGATCCTCCTCCGCTTTGATAATATTCCACGTCCAAGGGAATACCATCGAAGATTGCTTCTCTTGAAACAATCCTCATCCGCATTGATAATACTCCACGTCTAAAGGAATACTATCGAAGATTGCTTCTCTTGAAACAATCTTCATCCGCATTGATAATATTCCACGTCCAAGGGAATACTATCGAAGATTATTTCTCTTGAAACAATCTTCAGTTGCTTTTTGACAACTTTCCACCATCTATGGAACGCCATCTTGTTGTTTGTTTTGACGATCTTCCGCAATCTAGGGAACTTCGTCGATCAATGTTGCTACATCTTGAGCCTTTTCTTGAATCATAGTGACAACCTTTCCAATCATAGCAAAAGTCATCGAAGACCGCCTCATCATGAACCGCTCTTCTCATATCTTGGTGACAACCTCTACAATCTTAGCGAACGCCGTCGAAGACCGCCCATCTCGTGCTATCTTCTCAAATCTTGGGTGACAACCTCCACAATCTTAGCGAATTCCGTCGAAGACCGCCCATCTCGTGCTATCTTCTCAAATCTTTGGTGACAACCTCCACAATCTTTGTGAATGCCGTCGAAGACCGTCCATCTCGGGCTATCTTCTCAAATCTTTGGTGACAACCTCCACAATCTTAGTGAATGCCGTCGAAGACCGCCCATCTCGTGCTATCTTCTCAAATCTTTGGTGACAACCTCCACAATCTTAGCGAACGCTGTCGAAAATAACTTTACTTGAAGTCATCCTCAGTTGTTGCGATAATATTCCGAAGAAAATTACCGAAGACCAACACTTGTCGATCTTTAAAGCTCGCCTTTTGCTTCCGCTAAAACCAGTATGTCGGTGTCTCCGTGATGAGCCAATTCTTAGGTTCTTTAAGCAAGGAACCTGTAGGGAATAAATTTCAAGCGTTAACCCCTAGCTTGAACCCCACTGTGATCATACACTAAAGTACGGTGGCGTCCAAAAGGGAAGAAGATAGAGCAAAAGAGTCGCCAACAAGTTTTAGGAACTTGTAAACCGTTCACAGGGTGAAGGTTACACCCCTTCACGATCCAAGAGATCGTCAACTCCATAAGGTCTTGAACCAAATAAGGGTTCGGGGATGAAGGTACAAATCCAACCTAAAAGAGATTGAACCTGCCCTAATAATAGGCCTCTACTTTATTCTGATCGTATTCATGTGCGCTTTCTAATTAACATGCAATCAATAGGATTAACCCTAAACCTGTTTATCTATGTTGATTGAATTTAATGCACAAATAAATCTATTATTGGCGATCACTTGAAATTATAATCAAATTAACCCTAAACAAGATTATTAATTATCTTATTAAGCGTGATTACAAGTACCAATTCCCTTTAAACATGCATAAAAGGCGTGATCAAGCAATAAAAATAAATATAAAGCAACAATAATAATCATGACAATAAAATTATAATCATAATAATAATCATCATCATAAATAAAATAATCATCATCAAAATAATAATAATAATAATAATAATAATATTCATAATCATAATCATCATAAATTACAACAATTATAATCATAATCATGTTCATGTTAATATTAAATCATAATAATAGCAAGATCCTAGGCATGATACTAACAAGATTAATAACAAACCCTAGCATGTCACTAAGCAATAAAAATCAAATCTTTAACCCTAACATGATACTAACAATCATAAATATTAGGAAGAACATAGGAAGCATCGCAGGAATCATAATAAGCATACTTAGTATTAAAGTTACCCTAGACATGATACTAGGAATATCATAATAACAATATAAACATGATTTCTACATCATAATATCAATAAAAACCATTAAAGCACTTACTTTGATGCCTCGTACCTCTTTCTAATAACACAATACACACGTTAGTAACTTCAAGGAAAATAATAAACAAACAATTAAATTAAATAATTTAAAGAGAGATTTGGGACCAAACCCTCAGAAATTAAACCTTTCACGTCTAGGGCGAAGGCAACTTCGAATATGGCTAGGTGTTTCTAGATCTTGCGAATGCGGAATTTTGTATGTGAAAGGAAAATTTTAGAAAAGAGATGAGAGAATGATGAATGATTAAGAGAATTAATTGAATGAAAACTGATTGTAGGCGAATGCTAATTAAAACTGATTATTGATGATAATTCGTGAGAATTGGTGAATGAAAACGAAGTTTTTAATACGTTATTTATAGATAAAATCAGCCAAAAAGATAAAATATCAAAACAGAGCACTTGGCGCACGCAAAACGAGGTTGGCGCACGCAAAACAGAGCTGGCGCCAGCATCAGCTAATTGGCGCCAGCATCAGCTAATTGGCGCCAGGCGCTGATTTCAGATATTCACGCGTTTTTGTTTTTATCATATCTTTTGATCCGAAAGTCCAAATAAGGCATATAATATGTCGTTGAAAAGTTCTTAAAGTCTACTTTCTAACCCAATTAGAATCAGATTAAAATAGTTTTTAGATAAAAAGATATGGCCAAAATAGTGGAAGGGTGTCAGTTTTGGATAAAGTTTCATGTCTCATTCATATCTTTTCGTTATAACTCGGATTTAATATTATAATATATCATTGGAAAGATAATTTCAAGATCTATCCAACCATATAAAATTTGGATAAATATTATGAGGCACGAAAATAAAATCTGAATATATTCCACTTCGTACAAAACAAGGATTCTTAAAAGGAGTAGTTTTATTCAATTTCAAACTCTTTAAAACATAATTATCAATCCTAACTCCATTAGGATTTAAAAGAACCTTCTAGAGTGTTCTAAAAGACTATAATCAATCCTAATAGCTTTAGGAATGATAATTAATAATAGGCCCTCCTCTAGATCATTGGGCCGCATATAAAAACCAAATCGGGCCCAGTTTAGTATTTTAGCCATAACTTCCTCGATATTCATCGGAATTGGGCTTATAATATATCGTTGGAAAGGTCTTTTCAAACCCCATCCAACTAAACCATTATTGGATCCTTATCATGGACCAACCAAATTGGATTGACTATTTTCTTAAAATAAGTTTTCAAAAACAGAGAGAAGAGAATAGAAATTAAAACTTTCCGCAACACTAGACTTTCCACACTTTCGCTTCATTCGATTATGATTCGATGCGAAAGGTACTCATCACTGGGTTTGGTTTTGGGGAGACACATTTGGGTGTCTACAGAACCCGAAATTGCTGTTCTGAGAGGCTTTGAGCTCTGTCGCTGCTGAAATATCTCTGGCGCCAAGAATTGACTCTGTCGCCAGACGCTGTGATCTAGCGCCAGGCGCTAACAGCTATTGTCAGACGCTAGATGTTTTCGTTTGGAACTGGAGTAGGGTCTTCCCTGTTCTACTGCACATGTATTTATTTTTTATTATAGAACTTTGTCAATCTCTTTAATTATCTTAGGGTTGACCTAAGGTTTAGCATTGCTTGACTCATTGACTTGAAACGACTCAAGGCATAAACTTGACTCGTTGTGATCGACTGACTCGAGGTTGACTCGACTCGAAGTGAAAAGACACGCGTGACTCATGACCCGTGTGTGCATTGTAATGTGATCGTGCGACTCGAAAATGCAAAAAGAAAAAATTTTCCGTCATTTTTGTGGAGGGTACCGACTTTCTCCCGAAAAAGAAAGACGTGAAAAAGAAAGAAGCTTTCGAATGCATGTTGAACGAACTTAGTCAAATGTCATTTGATACTATCTCTCAAGGTGCAAGGATTAATCCATCCTAGGCTATCTCAATGGTTGACTCAATGATGAAAGTATTTGGGTAACTTAGGCACGGAGGCTAAGCACTTCATACTTTGTGATGCAATGACCATTATGGTTGTTGAGTGATGTTGATATGACAAGGCATGCTTCAGCGTTGTGTTAAGATTCCATGACAAAGGGTTCCTAAGGGAAGTATATTCGGTCATGTATCTGTGCAGTGTGTGATAGTGATTCTAAAGCTAGGCCGCAAGAGCTAGGTGTGTAGAAAATATTGAAAAGAGTCAAATGGTGGTGACTCTTAGGCTAGGTAAGCTAATAATGTAGGGATCAAGCCCCCAAGTCTAGCTCGAAGTGAATAGGGATGAGCATAGGAGATCCTTTGATATGATCATGGTGTAAGTGTGTGAATTTGAATATGAATGCATGTTTATTACGGTCGCACCTCGATGTGAGATTGCCTACGTATCCGTTAGGAATCAGGCCGAACATAGCTCTAGCCGAACCTCGCACAAGTGTGTATACCTCAAAAAGGTCTTTTAAGGGTTGTAACGCGGTTAGGCTAAAGGCTGAAGAAGAAGGGGATAAAGGCTCAAGACCCTAGATTAGCCCCCAAGGTGTGCAACCTCGCTTTTGAATCTTTATATTTTTATGCTTGAGTTTCTACTCTTTTTTAGCTCTCTTTTATCTTTTGCTTTAGCATTTATTTTATTTTTGTAAGTGTGGGCAATCCTGATCATGCGGTCTATCACTCACTTGGCATTCATGTTTCTCAGGAACGGTACCGAGCACTCGATAAGAGACGCAATCTGAGACGTGTTCTTATCAAAGATATTTTCATATCAAAGGCATTGGAACACTTGCCCTTTTGTACACTTTTATTATTTTTTTGTTTTTGCTTATTTTTGCTATTTTAATCTTTTGAATTCACTCAAGATTTTGTTCTTTTTTAGAATTGCATAAGTTACACACCATCCCATCCCAAGGTTAGGTAGATATGGGTTGAAAAAAGAAAGGTATGTCGTTAGACGAGGCTCAAAGTGGTTTATGAAGAAAGGATTGTAAATTTGAAAGGTGAAGGGAGATATGATGTGGTTACAAGGGGTGCCTCAAATCATTGGTATACCTTGTGCTTAATTCGACATGGATTATTTTTTATTATTTTTTTTATTTTTATTTTATTTTATTTTAATGCAATGCAATGAAATGATCATATAAGGAAATAAATGCTCATTTTATTAAAGGAAAATAAATAATGATCCTACAAAATAAATCTAAGGAGAATAAAAAGGTGCCTATGCTAGACTTATTGGGGAAAGGGTAAATAAGAAAGAAATAGAAAAAAGAGGACACGAAATCTTGTCGTTGAAGCTCGCCTCTTGTCTTGTGTTGTTTCCTTTATCATCACTCGCTCTTCTTGTTAACTAGAGGCATGGGAATCTTGTTATTATCAATCAAATGTTGGATAGCCTCCTTTAGCTTCCAACAGCTCTCAGTAGTATGACCCCTACCTTGATGGTACTTGCAGTGTTCGTCTGGATTCCAACTAGGCAATCTCTTTTCAGGTATGGGATCTTGAATAGGTCCAATGGGAGTAATGAGTCCTTTGGCATGGAGTCGATCGAAGGCAGTATCGTAGCTCATCCCAATGGGGGTGAAGTCTTTCCTTAGTTGCTTCTTAGATCCTTGGTTATCTATGGCTAAAACTTCACTGAGATCAAAGGTACTAACATTGTTACTAGAGTGGGCGTTTTCGGAAGAAGAAGGATTGTCGTTCTTCTTTCCTTTCCAGCCACTGTGGTTACTATTGTTAGTAGCTTTTTGCTTTGCGAGGTCGTCTTCGATTTCGATTCCGATGTCATAAACGGCCTTGAAAGTATTCAAGTTGTGTTGATATTTTAAATGCTTCGAATACTTCTCTTGGAGATTCTTGATAAACATCCTCACGGATTCTTTTTAAGTGGGGACCTCAATCATCTTGGCGGAAGTTTCCCTCCACTTATTAAAGAAAGAAGTAAAGCCTTCATTCTCTTTTTGTCTTAGCATCTCAAGTTGTCTATGATCGGTTTCAACTTGACACTAGTAGAAAAAACGCTATTTGTAACTAACAAAAACAGGCTATTTGTAACCAACTTTGGCCGTTACAAGTACTGGGGTTACAAATAGTCCTATCATTTGTAACGGACATTGTCCGTTACAAATAGGTACCTATTTGTAACTAACATTTCAATTGTTAGTTACAAGTAGTTATGTATTTGTAACGGACATTTAATATGTTCATTACAAATAGGTTACTATTTGTAACCAACATTTGATATGTTAGTTACAAATAAGTACCTATTTGTAACCGACATATCAAATGTTGGTTACAACTGCTCATTTTCGATATTAAAAAAAAAAATACCTAGCAAATGCTAGGTTGATGTAATAATAATAATAATAATAATTATTATTATTATTATTATTATTAAGGGAAAAAAATTCAACAAACAAAAAGATAATTATAAAAATAAATAAGTGAATATTATGTGGAATAATAATCATCCTTTTAATTAATAGATACAAAGTAAATTTTATTTTATCACGTTATATCATTTCATTACAACAAATTATGATAAAAAATCCTAAAAAGTGTCGATATAGCTCCCCCATCAAATGTTGATCAGCTCCTTGACTTTTCCTGTGCAAATAAATAAAAAAATACATTATTTATCTATAGAAATTGAGGTCTTAATAATCTCAAGTTACTAATTTATTCAAAAAAAAAAAAAACAAATCTCAATTTAATTATCAATCGTAGCATTAAGCAAGATTCTATTATATTAAGGACTTGAATTTTGTAAGATTACAAACTCACATGAATCAATTGATACCACAACAACACAAGATAAAACAATCAAAATCACACAACATGACAATAATAGTTAATTGGACTCGTAAATTCTCCAAAATTAAAGTGTGGCAACCAATAAACATTATCATGCTATATACTACATCGACAATTCGATACCTAAGTTCCAAACAATAAAGCACATTGCATTCCGATATCAAACCTCGCTACATTCAACCATTCAATATTTCAATTATACTAAGATGTTGACAACATTGAAAGTAAGGGGACGACTAGCTCAATCTATTTCTACCGAGAACACAAGACTAACAACCAAGTTCAAGCCTTACCACATTGCAAATTCAGGTCTTACAATCAAATTCGTATAGCAAAGCTAATAATACTTCCTAGAAACCCAAAAACACCTTCATATCGATTCACATATCAACTTTTAAGCCCAACAAATAATACCCACTTCAATATTTCAATTTAATTTCAATAATAAACATCTAGCAGCATAAATCAACAACTTTGTTGAAAAAAAAAAAATCAAACCCCATTTCCCAAATTCAAACAACGTCAAAAATCCTTTATAATCAAGTTATAATATAAAATTTATAATATCCATGAATTAAAATCGGATTAAAAAAACCCCAACAAAGAAATTAATTGAAAATCACAGAAATCAGAAATGCAGAAGATAAGAATTACCTCAAGATTAAACCTTAAAAGGGGCCAAATTAAAGAACCTGACAACAATAACACAAAGATGATAAACCAAAGTTAAACATTAAAATTGAAACTTAGAGGGCAAAATTTAAAAAATCTCATACCATGAACACCAATTAAAAACATTAAAATTGAACTGCACCGTCGTTATTGCTCGCGACCACCGTCACCATCGTGACCACTATCAGTGAATGCAGAGGGCGAAGAAACAGAGAGAATTTGTGAGCGGTGATGGTTGCCTACGTCATTGAGAACAAAGTATGAGGAGATGATTGAACGAGAGATGAGAAGAAGGGAGGACAAAGTTCCCAAAGAGATTTAAGAGGAACGAACAAAGAACAGTGAAAGAGGGAAAGAGGAGAGAGAATACAAATTAGAAAGAAAGAAGGGGAGAGGGGGCGGCTGTAGTGGTAGTTAGGGTTGGTGAGTAATGGGCCTTTGGGCGGTTATGAAAACAAATAAAAATATCCTTCCTATTTTTAACCAACTGTATGTTGTCCGTTACAAATATGATGTATTTGTAACTAACATTATGCTGTCCGTTACAAATATGATGTTTTTGTAACCAACACTATGTTGTCCGTTACAAATATTATCCTTTTTGTAACAGACATAGCTAATATTGGTTACAAATATAGTATTTGTAACTAAAAAAACTTTGATGGTTACAAATAAGGCGTTACAAATAGGGTTTTTTCTACTAGTGTGAATATTGCACTTGTATCTATCAATGAAAGCATTTACTATCGATTCCCAGGTAGAGGTTTTCTCTTTGTCAAGGGAGAAGAACCATTGTTGGAAAACGGTTTCGAGAGATAGTGGGAACAGAGAGGGGAAAACCTTCTTATCGATACCCTTAATACTCATTATGGTTTCGAAAGCTCTTAGGTGGAAGTAAGGGTTATCTGTTGCCTTGAATTTAGGGATGTCAGTGGCGTTGAACTTATGTGGAAGAAGTTTCTTGTCCAGCGAGACCCCTTGTGAACTCATGCCCTGAAATTTATAGTCGCTAGATAGCTTGCTCAAACTTTCTTGCACGAGGTTCATCTGTTGTTGTTTCACGGGATCATCGACCTTAAGTGTGAGGAGCTTCAGTGTTTCAGTCATGGTAACCAGTTGGTTCCTAAGCTCATTGACTTCTTCTTGACTTGCCATTATCTTTTTAGCCTTCCTCTTTTGACGAATCGGTTTATCAAAAAGCGAGACTTGAATAAAGAGGTTGTCTTTGATTAATCGCCCTTCTCTCCTCGACCAAGTACTGTGGAAAAGGAAATTAGGGATATTTATTGTTAATTATTTGACTCAAACTTTATTCAACATGCAATCGATGGAGGAAGTGAAGAAAGATTGGAAGAGAATGTGAAGGAAAATGATGTAGATGGAGGGGTATGAAAAATTAGGAATAGAATGTACCCCCCAACTCAAATGACGAAAAAGACCGACTCATGCATGAACCTAAGACATGGTCATGGTGACATATACTCAAAGTGTGTGCTAAGACTAGTGAGTGTAGGTGACATGTTAAGACTCGTGTCATGACCATGTGGCTAAACTATGTGACTAGACTCAATTAATGACTCGACAAGGTATGATTGACAGCGAAAATTAACTGAATTAATTAGCAAACCGGTTAATTAGACACTAGGTGATGACTCGACCAATAATCCGAACTGTCGGCCAAACGACAGAACTGGCGTCACACTGTGCAGCTTGGCGCCAGACGACAAAGCTGTCGCCTGGCGCCACACTCCACAGTGTGGCGCTACAGCTCAGATTTTGGCGCCAATGGTGGAGCTTCAATCTGAGACTGTTTTCGGTGTTATTAATCAACTGGGGTATGCCTAAAGTCGTACTAGGTCAATTCTGATTAAAATATTAGACTTTATTGACTCAAATTAATTAATTAATTAATTAATTAATTAGGCAAAGTTCTCTAAGTCATTAATTTATTTAATCTCAACACAAGTCAACAAACGGTTAAGAAAAACATAGAACATATGCACAACAAATAATGCACAATTAGCCAAGTAGGCATAATATGATGCAATGAGTTTGAAACCTAACCATGGCTCTAGTTCTCTAAAGTTCGGGATATGGGTTTAGTCAATAGAGGGTCCATGGTTAATTGTCCGGATGCACCGCGCGGAAGCCTAACCGTGAAGGGTTGGCGTGAGTGGATGGGACACCGCGAGTTTTAGAAAAAACTTGCTTCCATGCTTTGGTGAATTCAACATCTCGGATGTACCCTTTGTTACACAAAGCGTTCAATTAGGTAGATGGAGCATGAATTCCCAGACGGTTATGTCCATATGTAGAACACATATGGGTTTCAGAAAAGTGAGAAAAAATTCAATCAGGAAGTAGGATCGAGCAAACAATACAAAAAACCGGTCGAAATTAGAATGCATATTTCTGGCTCGGTATTGAGGGAAATTGGGGACAGCAAACAGAGACTGGCGCCAGGATTTAGTTGTAGCGCCTGGCGCCAATTCTGGCGTCTGGCGCTACAGTTAAATGCCTAGCGCCAATGCTCTGGTCATTGGCGCTACTTCCCACATGCCTCAGCAGCTTTCTGTGCTCGATAAAATTTTCCAGTTTCGCGCGGTGTTATTTCGGTCCTAGTTGTGAAAGATATTTCTCAAATTTCCTACGTGTAAAATCCTATGTTTTTAACTCATTACGGATGGTCTTTCCAATGAGATCTTTTTTATGCATATGACAATAATGTTAATCAAAATTACGCACATGAAATACTTAGAACGTTTCGAGTCTCATCCACTCATTCTAAATCATTGCCGAAACAAATTTAGGAATTTAAATAGAAATCCTCCCTAGAGGAGTCGCCAAAAACTGTAGGGAATAAATTCAAGCGTTAACCCCCTAGCTTGAACCCCACTGTGATCATACACTAAAGTATGGTGGCGTCCAAAAGGGAAGAAGATAGAGCAAAAGAGTCGCCAACAAGTTTTAGGAACTTGTAAACCGTTCACAAGGTGAAGGTTACACCCCTTAACGATCCAAAGATCGTCAACTCCATAAGGTCTAGAACCAAATAAGGGTTCGGGGATGAAGGTACAAATCCAACCTAAAAGAGATTGAACCTGCCCTAATAATAGGCCTCTACTTTATTCTGATCGTATTCATGTGCGCTTTCTAATTAACATGCAATCAATAGAATTAACCCTAAACCTGTTTATCTATGTCGGTTGAATATAATGCACAAACAAATCTATTATTGGCGATCACTTGAATTATAATCAAATTAACCCTAACAAGATTATTAATTATCTTATTAAGCGTGATTACAAGTACCAATTTCCTTTAAACATGCATAAAAGGTGTGATCAAGCAATAACAATATATAATATCAAGCAACATAAATAATCATCATCAATAAAATAATAATTATAATCATGATCATAACAATAACCACCATAATAACAATCATATTAATCATAATAATAATCATGTTCATAATAATAATAATAATTATAGCAATAATAAAATTAGAATCATAAATCATGTTAAAGCATAATAAAAAAATAGCAAGATCCTAGGCATGATACTAACAAGATTAATAACAAACCCTAGCATGTCACTAAGCAATAAAAATCAAATCTTTAACCCTAACATGATACTAACATGAATAAATATTAGTAAAAAAATAGGAAGCATCGTAACAATCATATTTAATATTAAAATTACCCTAGACATGATACTAGGAATATCATAATAACAATTTAAACATGATTTCTACATCATAACATCAATAAATCATTAAAAGACTTACTTTGATGCCTCGTACCTCTTTCTAATAACAAAATACACACGTTAGTAACTTCAAGGAAAATAATAAACAAACAATTAAATTAAATAATTGAAATAGAGATTTGGGACCAAACCCTAAAAAATTAAACCTTTCACGTCTAGGGCAAAGGCAACTTCGAATATGGCTAGGTGTTTCTAGATCTTGTGAATGCGGAATTTTGTATGTAAAAAACAATTTTAGAAAAGAGAGAAAGAGAGAGATGGTGAATGATTAAGGAAATCTTGATGAGAATTAACGAATGATTAAAGAGAATGAGAGAGAATTGAAAACTGGTTGTAGGTGAATGAAAACGGAGTTTTTAATACGTTATTTATAGAGAAAATCAGCCAAAAAGATAAAATATCAAAACAGAGCATTGGCGCACAAAAAACAGAGCTGGCGCCAACGCCAATTAATTGGCGCCAGGCGCCAACATTAGCGCTAGGCGCTAATGCCAGCGCCAGGCCTAGCGCCAGGCGCCAATGTCTGGCGTTAGGCGCTAGTCCTGTTTTTGACACGTTTTCTAAAATCAGATAAATTTTGCCGTACAGGAGGATAAAATCGTATCTTTTCCTGAAAAATGTTCTTTGATTTTAATTAAAACTATGAAAAGTCAACAAAAGTCAATTTATCAATGCTAATTGAATTAGGAATGAAAAGAACCTTCTAGAAGAATCTAGAAGACTAAAACCATTCCTAATTACATTAGGAATGATAAATCATATTAGGCCTTCCCCTAGATCATTGGGCCGCATATAAGGCTCAAACCGGGCCTAGTTTAGTAATTTGGCCATAACTTCCTCAATATTCATCGGAATTGGGCTTATAATATATCGTTGGAAAGGTCTTTGCAAGCCCTATCCAACTACACTATTATTGGACCCATATCATGGACCGACCAAACTGGATTGGCTGTTTTCTTAAAATAAGTTTTCAAAAACAGTGAGAAGAGAAAAGAAATTAAAACTATCCGCAACACTAGACTTTCCACACTTTCGCTTCATTCGATTATGATTCGACGCGAAAGACACTCATCACCGGGTTTGGTTTTGGGGAGACACATTTGGGTGTCTACACCCCGTATATCAGAAATGAGGGGGTATTTATAGAAAAAATGTGTAAAGGAAACACACGGAACCCTAAAAAGATAAAAACCCTAAAAAATAGCAACGCGACACGACAGAGGGCACCGTGACACGGTGCCGACACCATCAGACGGGACAAATTTCCGTGACACGGTGGACAGCTGTGTGACGCGGGAAATATTTAGGGTACGGGGAATAAAACGCGTGAAGGGTTTATGTGGAAAGGACACGGAATTGTCCCGTATCACAGTACATGCACCGTGTCATGGTGAATTCCACCGTGGCACGGCACGGGATCCCGTGTCACGGTGCTTACTGTCGTGACGCGGGGTACCTGTAGTCCGTTTTTCCATCTAAATTCATTTTTTACCCTAATTTCGTTCAACATTTTTAAGTGCCGATTGATAATTTTGGGCCATTTCTGATTTATTATTATTATTTTTTTATTATTAATTTGGCTAAAATAATAAATAAAAAATAAAAAACCTTGGGCCAAAATAATAAAAAAAAATAAAAAAAGGCTTGGGCTGGAATTAAAAATAAATTATGCTTTAACTAAATACCAAGACTGATCCATGGACTATTCAAAAATTGAATTTAATTAAATACAAATTTTTAAGCACTATCGGGATTAAATACTGAACCCGACCAATAATGGCGGTGAAAGATTGTTCATCATCGGGTTTGGTTTTGTGGAGACATTTTTAGGTGTCTACAGAAGCCCCCACTTTGACTGAGTTTGTAGAAACGTCAGTTTCGAAAACGATAGTCAAAGTAGTCGATAGAGACGGAGAATGATTTAAGACGTTCTGCGATCCTAAATCACTATGTACACGCCGATACCTGCAAAAAAATGTGAGTTCCACAAATAAAAGAGTAAAGGGATAGAATACGTATCTGACATCAGTGTATCGGTGACAAATGAGTTTGGCAGCTTCCTATGCTTGAAGGAATCCACTGGATGACGTTTGTTGAAATTCTTTCCATGCTTGAGGAAAGCTGACTGATGAATTTGGTAGCTTTCTAAGCCTGAAGAAACCTACCGGATAATACTTTCCATGCCTGAGGAAAGTCGACATATGATTTTGGTGTTTTTCTATGCTTGAAGAAATCCACCGATAATGCTTTCCATGCTTGAGGAAAGCCGACTTGGCGGTTTTCTATACTTAAAGAAAAATCCACCGATAACGCTTTCCATGCTTGAGGAAAACCGACAACTGATATAATCGCTGAAATTTGCAAGTGTATGATGGTTCGATTATCCCCGAACGTGGCCGCAGATGATTTACCTTCAAGTCGACTATCCAACCATATTAGGTGTTTAAAGTGTCGAAAATGCAACCCTAATGCTTATTAGGGTTAAATCGGTAATTTTAGTACCCTTTAAATACTAATTAAAATTTTCTGCGCAATTCCGTGAGAAAAAAAACTGACTAAAAGTTGCGAAAAATCGTTCCGACTTGATCAAAGATGCTTAAATATCTTCCATAAGGTTGAAAGGAGCGTGCAGAACAAACAAAAAGGGCACCGCGCCACGTAAATAAGTCCCACGACACGTGCTCCAGTAGCGTCAGATAGTGCAATTCCCCGTGTCGCGGGGTTTTGTTTTTGCTCAAAATGCCCACGCGTCTCGTACACAACTCCATGCCATGCGCGGGAACACCCAAGAATACGTGGCATGGGAACGGGGTCGCGTAACGGTCGTATTTTTGTCTTTAAATTCTAGCTCCTGCTTCCCATTTTCGTTCTCGAATTCTTTCTGTTATCACCTTTTCTTCTCTTTATTTTTCATTTTGGCGTCTCCTGCCACCGTGCCACAAAGACCAGAACCGTCACTCGTCAGGTGCCACCGTGACGCGTTTCCAGTCACCGTGCCACAAAGACCAGAACCGTCACTCGTCAGGTGCTTCCCGCTGCTGCTGCCTGAGCTCCACCGCTGTCCCGAATTCACCGGGACACGGGGAAGCTTAACCGTGCAACGGCGTTAGACCACCGTGTCGCGGTGGTTGCTGCACCATTTTTGCGGGTTTTTTGAGCTTTTGTAGCTCAAATCTCCACCAAATTCGCTCCAATTTTTTGCTAATTTCCTCATATTTGATTTCTCACAAGGATCTATGTAAGTTTCCTTTGCTTCGTCTCAAAATTTGTTGTAAATTCCATACTTGCTTGAACCCAAAAAAAAAAAAAAAAATCAAATTGGGGGTTTTTAATTTTGAGCTTCCATGTCAAAATTCTTGCTATGAATTGACTTGTATATGAATGTATATGTGTCTGTGAGCAATTTGAGACCAAGTTTGTGTGTTTTGGTGAGAAATTGAGCAAATCACCATTTTTTGGTACCACTTGTGTAAAATGGTGTTCTTGTTGTTCATGTTATTCTTTTGCACTTGAAATGGTGATATATTGGTTGTAGATTTTGTAAAATATGCCATGATGTGCCGATTTATCATTCTTGTGCAATTTTGAAACATGCTCTATTTTGTGTATGTACTATATTGTCAAGGAGAACATAGTATCATGCAATTAGGAGAACATAGTATTAGTTCGTCATGGAGAAATTAAATACTAGAATTAATTCTATTATTTTGCTAATTTTTAACCTTGAGGTAAAAATTTTGCGTATAATAGAAAATGCAGCTTGAGATAATTGTTAAGCCGTTTTTGAATAAATAACTAAATAACTTAGGAAATGATGCTAAGCATTTAGATTTTTATTTTTGTAATAGCATTCCTAGACAACGGGATCGCGATCTTTCTACTCGTGGCGTCAGGATTTTCGGGAGGACACTCCCACCGTTCCTGAGGGCATGGACGACGATGCCCTAGAGACCGAGCCTCGTCCTTCTTCGAGTAGGGGCAGGTGGATTCCACCTCCGTGGACGCCAGATGAGTTGGTTTTCTACCGTGATAACCACGTTTCTCACCGTCCACTTGCCGACATAGTCGATGGCACGCTTCGCCATCATGGATCCGGAGCTGGAGATTTGGTTCTCCGGCTATATGGGATTATCACGAGGGATCATGTTACGAACGCCTTGTGGGAATCTGCTAGTTTAGGAGATTTTTATTCGGCGGTCGTAGGGTTTCGTAGCCCCCGGGGTTGTGGCCCGACAGTCGTTCGCGCGTTGTTTGAGTATTTTTGGGATACTACCAACACTTTTCACTTCGCTTGGGGGGAGATGACAGTGACCCCCCTGGATTTTATCATGATCAACAGTTTACACTTCACCGATCGGG
Organism: Chenopodium album; assembly: GCF_948465745.1. Taxonomy (NCBI): domain Eukaryota; kingdom Viridiplantae; phylum Streptophyta; class Magnoliopsida; order Caryophyllales; family Amaranthaceae; genus Chenopodium; species Chenopodium album. The sequence goes on from NC_137835.1 coordinate 67,795,504, forward strand.
TTGTACGGCAAATTCCTGGCCTTACTTGGGGGGCGGCTGAGGTAGCAGATTTGTTAGGTCCGGTCGTTCATCACATCAGGACTCAGCCGGTGCCTCGAGGTGGTCCTAAGAGCGGGCGATCAGATTGGCTTCTGTTCTGGCCCGTGGCTTTGACATGGATGAGACATCACCTGAGCAGCGAGTGCGGATCTTCATTTTGATTCTTATTTCTTTGACTCTTTCTCCTAATAGGAGTTCACGTGCGCTCGTTTTCTACCTTCCTTCTTTTGTCAGGATTGGCGAGATAGGATCTTATAGTTGGGCCAGCCTTGGATATGTCGATCTTCTCTTGTCGCTACGTTATGGATGTAGGCAAATGAATGACCAGGCCCCTGTCACTGTCTACGGTTTATGGAGAGTCGTAGAGGTGACGATCTTTCTTCTTCTTGTTTTGTTTTAACCTGTTTGACTCATGTGCTTAGAGACTACTTTTCATTGCAGCTATGGTTCTATGAGTACTTTCCGGGATTGGCCCCTCAATAGCGTCGTGGAGCGGTCCATGACTTCCCTGTCGGAGCTAGCTGGCGTGACCGAGGCGTGTCATGAGTGGAGTTCGTCCCTACGCTACGCGGGCTGCTGTGCCGAGGCACCTCTTCCGTTGGTGTAAGAATTGATTTTTCAACATGTTATTCTCTGCCTTGACGTTATTTTCGGTGTTGATTGCAACTTTTTATGGTTTTTAAGGTTGCTGTTAAGATCCAGTATCGGCCTTGGGCTGGGATGACTGATCTTCCTGAGGCCTTACGGCTTTCAGCATACCGTACTGTTTTTGTTGGTACTGTACGCTTTGCTTGGTATCTTGGGGAGCGTGTTGTTCTTCAGCACAATGATGATCGCTTTGTGGTGCCCTTGCCTCCACCGGAGTCGATGCTGGACTCACGTTTGCTAAAGGAGTTGATAAACAGGGGAGAGCGCTACACTTTTCCTTGGCAGGAGCTTGTGCGTATGGAGGTCTATTATGCGCAGGACTTGCTTCCCTCTTTGGCTCCTCCACCCCATCTTCCCGAGGTATGATTTCTTTTGAGAATTTTGTCGCCAGTCTCTGTTTAAACCGTCAAATAACCTGATTATACGATCGTATTTTCAGACGAATGTTCGCCATGTGGGGAAGATTGAGGTCCCGCCTCAATCCGTTCGTTACCCGGGGCCGATCGGTATTATTGAGGATCATATTGCTGACGTGCTAGAGGGTTTCATACAGGCACATGAGTCTTTGCCTGATGTGTTTGAGCCGGTAAGCTTTTTGTCACATTATTCGTCCTTTTTAATACCGCTTATTACTGACTTTTTCTTTGTTTTGTTCTCAGCCTACGCACTCGGAGATGATGGGATTCATGAAGCTGGTTGACGCTTTTGAAGGTGTTATATCTTCGATAAGTGCAGTTACTAGATATATCAAGGATCACTATTATGGAGATAATAAGTTCATTCTATAGGGTCGTCTATGTTTGGTGATAGATATGACAATTGATCTTTGGGCTAGCTTAATGGCCCAAAGCCTTATAGAATGGTCCTACAAGGTTACACATAAGAGTATTGGGTTAAACAAGTTAGAGGCCCATTATTGGGCCTCATGAGTTCATGACATACCATATTCATAATTGGGCTTGGATAATTAGAAGAGTCTAATGTGTTTTGGACTTGACATGGTTTTATTTCTAGATATGATCTATAAATATAAACCATGCCTAGGGTTGCAAGACAGAACAATTGACATATAGTGAATTGTCACACAAGCAGCCAAGTTTCCCAAAAACCCTAACTCTCTCTCTCTCTCTACTCGGCCCTCTCTCTCTCCTCCCTGTCCGTACGGCCCTCCTCCTTGGGTGGCGCTTGTGGTGGTGCGTGGGTGGTGTTGTGGTGTGTTCGTGGCTCAAATCTCCGTTGAAGGTTAATTGAAGTGTTCAGTCACAACTAACTAGCATTAGTGGAGGTTTAATCCATGCTCGTGGACTAAGTAGAGGAATCACGCTTGGGGTTCTTTACCTCCCATTGTTCTTGCTCGATCGCACGTGGAATCACGCTTCAAAGGTACGATTATATGTTCTTTATGTGTTATGCATTAGATCTTGGGATTAGGTACTGTATGAATATGATTCATGTATTTCCGCTGTGTAGTAACTATAAACTCCTACAGTGGTATCAGTTAGCCTATTGCATTTACCCATATTGACTATAATTCTTTGATAGTCCACAATTTTAATTCAATTAGGAGGGAGAATAATTTAATTATGGGTCAATTATTATATTAAATGTGATTTAACTCTTGGAATTGATAAAATGAGATTTAATAATGCTCAAAATAGCCATGAAGAGATCCGAATTTTGCCCTAGATTACTCGAAAATTTCGAACCCCCCACCCTATTTTTTCAATAATTTCGAAACCCTAAACCCAAATTTATGAAATTTGTGTTTTGGTTTTTATTTAATTTGTTTACTATGTAACTAATGATTTCAATCTATTTGATTTCATGATAAATTATGAATTTTTCATGATCAAATCATTTAATTTAAGAGTTAAATTAAATTGGGGATTAATTTCACGAGTTACATAATTTCAAGATTAAATGTGATTTAATTTTGAAATTAATTGGACCACATTAACATTAATTTAATTTTACAAAATGTGTTTTATTTAATTTTTTTTTTAAAAAGGGGGTTTTAGCAGCGGCAACCGCGGCTGGGTGGCGCAGCCACTGCGGCTGCCGCTGCAGGTGGTCCGGAGGGAGGGGCGGGGCAGGGCAGCAGGTCGGGTCAGGGGTGCAGCAACAACAGCACCGTGCAACAGTTGCACGACACTATTGCTGCTGCTGTGCACCGCTGCAGAGCAGCGTACACCTCACGGTGTACGGCCACCGTGGCCGGCTTCGGCTGGCCACACCACGGTGGCTGGTGCACGGTTTTAAAAAAAAAATTATTTTATTTTAAAAATATTTCAAGATAAATATGATTTATTTTGGATGAGATAAAATATTTTGAAAATATGATCTTTTATTTTGAAAGATAAAATCAATTTTATTTGGATAAAATCTTTTATTTTAGGATAAAATCAAATATTCAAAAGTTGTTATATTTGATATTATCCATATTTAAAGATTGTTAAATTGGTAATTATCCATAATTAAAGTGGTTAATTTTGGATAAGATTTGTTAGGATATTCTGAGCATGTTCCAAAAGGATAATAATTGATTTAAGTAATGTGATTATCCCATGATTAATTTTGGATATAATTGATTTAAAATTTTGTGATTGGCTGGTAATTAGGATAGAATTTCCTAACTTTGTTAGGATAATCTTTGAGGATAAATATGATTTATCTTTTAAGATTAAAATAAGATTTGATTCTATCTCATGACTAATTTAGAATATATGATATTTTATTGATGGTCATGAATAATATATGATATTATCTAATTACATTAATTAAAATATGAGATATTTTGGTGCCATGTTTCCTTAATTGTGAACATTCGTTGTTGTAGTTTAGGAAAGCATGATGAGTGATTTATTATGTGGCAATTTTATAATATATGATGTTATTTATTGCTATATATTGACTAGTATGACCAAGTAGATTACTAAATACGATCTGCGCATCGTGATGTATTTTTGTAATCTTAGTACGGTCTACGTACTGATAAAGTATTCTTGTAATTTATTTTATTTTATTTAAGTTGTAGATATAATAGAATAGTATTACAGGTTGCAGTTAATCCAAGAAGCCCATGAATTGAAGGCCCAAAGGAGCAAGGTGGATGAGATCCATGAAGGTTCAAGTGGGAGTTTTTTTTGCTTTATTAGTTTCTTAGGATTAGGGGCCATGCTATGTCTTGTTTATGCATTCAGTTTGTTATGCATATTAGATTTTATTGATGTTTTGTGATGATGCGCTAGAGTTCACTATTTAATCACAACATAATAAATCTAGGTCCCAATAATATTGAGGTTGCTTTTCCAATTAAAAACCCGATGAAACCTTCGATATTTATGATAGGTCATGCCTCAGCTGGGTGTCATATTATATCTTAGGGGAGTGGGGGTAAATCACGTTTTACACTTTTAATTGGTTATACTCAACAAGGTTACCTAAAGAGTTTAGAACCTTGAAGCTAAGGGTAATAATTAAACATGTCACATGTCTAAGGTTGGTTTGATTCAAAATGTTTGAGTAAAATGCCAACACATCTTCATTTTGAAAAGTGTTTCAAGGGATATAGTGAGATGGGAGGTACAAACCCTCTAAAAGACAAGTATAAAAGTCCAATAAAATCTCTTATCTTCAATATGATTGAATATAAGAAAGTGATTGGAAATCTCTATGATCAAAAGTTGATCAAATGACGCTATTCTTCATCCACTTTATATAAGAGTTAAATAGTTGATTAAACTCTATTATAAATAATGATTGAATAGACTTAGCAAAATCATGAAATGGGCTTAAAGTAGTTAAGCAAAGTATCATTTTAAACCAAAGAGAAGTGTTCTAAGTGGCTCAAATGGGAAAGGTTTAGGAATATATGAGGATTGCATTAAGAAGTTATAGGCCAAGAAATGCAAACAAGTTGCTACTTCTCAAACCTAGAACTACTTACATGCTAAAAGTTATTATGAACAACAAATGTTTCAAATTAAATGGACCAATTCCAATTGATTAGAAACTACCTCATATAGTTGGAAGGTAAAAGAATGGAAATGTTCCAATTTAAGAAGTATATTATAGAAATTGATTTAGCACATTGCTACTTTTTGGACATATGATGTCTTGTTTAGTTATCTCTCATTGAGAATGAGGTTGAACTAAATGAAGAAGTATGGTTAAGGGAGAAATAAATCTACAAGTTTAGAAGCAAATGTTGCTACTTCACTAGTAGAATCTACGAGTCTGGAAGCAAAAGTTGCAACTTTACAAGTAGAACCTATATTTCACCTTACCTTGTTATTGGCTAGAATTAAATAAATGTTATTCATTCTTGCCATTATCAAAATACCATTCAATGTTAGTAATGACTAAGGATCTAAGATTCAAAAACGTGGAATAAATTTATTCTATGCTTCATTGAGTCATAATGTGTTTTGAGATTGCTAAATAGGTTCAAAGTTCTATATGATAGAAATTATTAAACCATTTCTATATATAAATTGTCTCTAATATGTTAATTAATTCGAATGAAAATGAACATTGCATGCGGAAGATCCAAAGGGATGGACTTTCAATATCATTGGATTATGAATCCATTGATATATGTAAATATCATTCTAATTTGAAATTATTGACAAAGTCACAATTTAGAGAAATGATGATGCGAACTCGAGGTCGAATACATATCGATGTAAGAAAACCAAAGGTTCAAAGGGTAGAGACGGACAATGAAACTTCATTTGTGATACGATCACTACTTGTGCTTAGTTGAAGCATGAGAGTGAAAATTTTGAAAAGTTCAAAATGTTCAGTATGAAGTTCAGTATCAACTTGACAAGATAATGATTACATTACAATATGATTGTAATTGTGAAAATTTAAGTCAAGACATATACTTGGCAACACATTCAAAATATTGCGATATGATCGTAATAAAAAAAATTTAAGCCAAGACCTTGATGAACATCCAAGAGTTGTGAAATCGTTTTACGACAAACTCCGAAAGAAAACCTTGTGAAGTGTTTATAAAGGGAGCTATCAATATATATGAGATATATTTTGATAATGGATAAAATTAACTATCTTCCAACCATTATTCAGGGGATATACTTTTAAGATAAGCTACAAAACTAAACAAAGATACATAAGTCAAATCAAATTGTAGCAAAGGTTTCATATGTGATATGGATAAGAAGAGTTCTTATAAAGTCTTTCTACAAAGCAAGGAATAAAAGTTGTATTAAATCGTTTAATGCACGATCAATTCCTACACAGAGCACGGGGTACTACTACACAAATCATACTTAGCACAAAATGTTTGTTGCTCAAGTAGGTGCCCTTATGGAAATTGTTCCAAAAGGTCAAGTGGGAGCTGAGTAGTGTAAATCTTAACAGAGTTCGAGTAAGCAACAAACAAACATGGTTCAAACCATGGTTGGTTCACCCTATGCTAAAAAGTGCCTCCTCAAAAAGGCAAGTGGGAGTATAAGAATCTTGAAAAGTTCGAGAGCCTTGAAAGAGTTCAAGAAAAATGATTTCGAAAATCTTGAAGAAATTTGAGAAATAATCGAATCAAAGCAACAATATGAGCATGATTCACCTCATGTTACAAATGACAACGTGTGGTCTCATTAAGTGTAATGGGAATAATAACCACGTGTCGAAGGTAGTACATTCCAAGTGCAAATCCTCTATTGTCGTTTCTCATTGAAAGCTAAATAAAGTTGTTGTATGAGTTTCAATTGTTGCATAAAAAACCACAATGATGACTAGCATATGTAAAACTTAGCCAAAGAAATATGATTTCATATTGACTAAGAGTTCTAAAGTATTTATTTTGGAACATGATGATTATGCAAGTAATGAAGATGATTTGACAAGTTATAACTCCAAATGGTTTAACAACCAGAAAATCTGAAATAGATTCTAAGTCTGTAAGCAAGCGTATAATACTTGAATAATTTGCCTAATTGGGTGAGACCCATTATAAGCAAAACAGACAAGAAAGAAAAATGTTTTCTAAGTAAGCAAAGACTTGTTAAAGGATTCAACTAATTCATAGTATGACTATGACTACGACGAAAACTTTACATTAGTCATGTTGCAAAGATCTATTAAAAATATTTTTAGTGATTACTACCTTATAAGATTTGGTAGATGGACTTCAAAAAACTTTATTGAAATTGTTCATGAAAGAAGATTTGTATATGATACAATAAAAAGTTTGAAGATCCAATAATCCTAGGGATGCATAGCATCATGGAGTTAGTGTTCTTAATTTTGTGAGTAAATCAAATCGTTTGATGTTCTCGTAAAATGAAGAAAAGGTCTTGTGTGTACAAGATGTTTAGTGGGAGCTATGAAGTCTTCTTGGTCTAGTATAAAGAGAAAATTATTCATTGTTTGAAGAGTCAAGTGATGGGTAGTGCATTTTGTATGAAAAACCTTGAAGAGGATGATGAGTACATTTGGGATTCAAGATCTAAAGAGATAGGTCTCGAATGATGTTTGAGCTTGGTTAAGAAGCTTATATTGATAAGATTCTTATAAGGTTCAACATTATATTGAAAGGAGTTTCAATCCCATGTAACATGGCACATTGCTTAACGATTCAATACTTTGAGAAAGGTTGATGAAACTAAGGTTTTGAGTGATGATCCTTATGCAATTCGCAAAAGATGCATCATGAATGACATGGACTATACTCGTCTATTTGATTCACGTGTTTTTAGAACAAGTGATAATAGGTTTCAATCGAAATCCAATGTGATGTTGGAATACAAATTAGAAATTCCAAAATTCCTAGTAAAGGGATTAAAGAAGATTCTTAGTGTATGGAGATGAATATTATTAAAATTTAGAAATTGCAAAATTCATGTTTATGAGAATGCCTCATGAACTCTACTTACAAAACTCCTTCCATTTCCAAAGCATGAGAAACATGCTAATGAAACTGGATTGAGGCAAATGATGTAATTAGAAGTTGTATTTGTTTTTGGAGAAAAACAAGTTACATGTGTAATACATTCATTTGCTGAATTATGTTTATCAATTGAAACAAAGTTTCAATCTTATTTAATCGTGGTTTCAAGATTAAATAAAATGTCCAAAATAATTATGAATTGATGGGCTCATCAGGTTGATGACCTGTTGAATGAAACCCCACAGGTGAACTAAATTCATACATTATTTAAGTTCCTAGTTCGGAATCATTAAAGTGGACATAAATGATTTCATAAATTGGACTAGCATGTAAGATTGATTAGATAGTGCAGTTTCATGGGCTATAAGAGCATAGTGACGATGCTCGGTCAATCACATGGATATGCATGAATGATGCATGATCGAACTATTGACCTACTTTGAAGTTCAAGTATAGAACTTCCGGATATATTAGTGGATTCCTTTGACATGAGTGGAACACTGATTCCATTCAATGATTGATGTAGCCGTGGTACACTCAAACGTCCAGCCGTAACTAGGGATTATAAAGGATGTTTCCCGGTTGCTTCATGAGTTGAGTGGGAGCTTTGGTTGCCACAAGATTGGATTGAGTCTACCTATTTAATTAGGAATGTGTCTTGGCCCCTTGAAGAGGGAGAATTCAGAAAATGCATGGCCGTGCTCAAATGCATTACATAGTAATCATTTGTTCTGCGAATCTCACTCAGTATTTCAAGAAAAGATTTGTAGACTAATATGATCACGACATGAGATGCAATCATATTATCAAATCGACACACACTGACTTAAGGAATTTGAATATTGCGCACTTGTCTCAGACAAGTGGGAGATTGAAGGAGTTATGTCTTCGATAAGTACAATTACTAGATATATCAAGGATCACTATTATGAAGATAATAAGTTCATTCTATAGGGTCGTCAATGTTTGGTGCTAGATATGACAATTGATCTTTGGGCTAGCTTAATGGACCAAAGCCTTATAGAATGGATCCTACAAGGTCACACATAAGAGTATTGGGTTAAACAAGCTAGAGGCCCATTATTGGGCCTCATGAGTTCATGACATACCATATTGATAATTGGGCTTAGATAATTAGAAGAGTCTAATGGGTTTTGGACTTGACTTGGTTTTATTTCTAGATATGATCTATAAATATAAACCATGCCTAGGGTTGCAAGACAGAACAATTGACATATAGTGAATTGTCACACAAGCAACCAAGTTTCCCAAAAACCCTAACTCTCTCTCTCTCTACTCGGCCCTTTCTCTCTCCTCCTTGTCCGTACGACCCTCCTCCTTGGGTGGCGCGTGTGGTGGTGCGTGGGTGGTGTTGTGGTGTGTTCGTGGCTCAAATCTCCATTGAAGGTTGTTTGAAGTGTTCAGTCACAACTAACTAGCATTAGTGGAGGTTTAATACATGCTCGTGGACTAAGTAGAGGAATCACGCTTGGGGTTTTTTATCTCCCATTGTTCTTGCTCGATCGCACGTGGAATCACGCTTCAAAGGTACGATTATATGTTCTTTATGTGTTATGCATTAGATCTTGGGATTAGGTACTGTATGAATATGATTCACGTATTTCCGCTGCGTAGTACCTATAAACTCCTACAGCTTTGAAGTACTACATCATCAAGCTTCGGCGTGGTGCGAGTTGTCAGGGCGGTTTTGGCGATGTTCTTGAGGTATGTTCACTTTTTTTTTTCATTTTTACCACTTGTTCTATCTTGCACCATTGAGATCTTTTGATTTTGTGTCTTTTAAGAGCGACGGAGGTCCTGCTCGCGCTCGAGGCATAGAGGCTCGGACGAGGGGGAGCCTAGTCGAGGCAGACGATCTCCTGAGGTTCGTCGGCATTCTTAGTCTTAGCGGCAACCTCGGTTTTCAGCCTTTTCAGGAGACTCAGTGGCAGCAGCCTCAGCCTTCCCAGCCATTCCAGCACTTTCAGGGTCAGTGGCAGCGACCTTCATCTTCCCAGCCTTCACAGCATGAGTTCAGGCCAGTCATTACTCCTGTGGATCAGGGTTTATACCCAGTTCCATTGTCTGGGGCGCTTCCTCCACCAGTGTCCGTCTTGTTTTCAATTCTAGTGTCTGGGACGATGCCTCCACCGACACTTCCTACCTCTTGGAGTCAGTCTACGCCGTTTGCCAGTTGGACGGGTCCTGCTTTGAGTTTGTATGCTACTGGAGCTACAGGGACTAGTAGGGATACTACTCTTACCCGGATGATGGAGGGACTCTTTGGTCCACCGTTCTCGTATTCACAGGCTGGAGATGACATTGATCCTCACTCTTCTAGTTCTATAGATTTTTGACCGAGGGTTTTTATTTTGTAATTTGGTTGATGACACTTGACACTGTTTATGCATCATGATTCACTTTGTATATTTTATTCACAGTTTATGCATTTATTAGTGTGTAATAGTGTGTGCTTGAGACTCATTGTGTATGATTGTGTATTTATTAATGATGCGAAAAAATCGTAAGTGGAAGGTACCGACCTTCCCCAAAAGAAAAAAGGAATAAAAAAATAAAATGGGACAAGTTTTACAACTCCCCCAAAATAAAAAAGAAAAATAAACATAAACATGAAAATGGGACAAGTTTTACAACTTCCCCAAAAGAAAAAGGAAAATAAAAATATAAATAAAAAGTAATAAAAATAAATAAATAAAAATAGAAATAAGAATAAAGTAATAATAAATAATAAAATAAAATAATAATAGATAATAAAGATAAAAAAGAAAAAATAATAAAAAATAAAAAATAAAATAAATGGAGAATTTTATTAGGAATGAAACTCTCGAAAAACAGAACTAGAAGATAAACGGTAGAGACAAAACAATAAAAATCCAGATAAAAATAGGTAAAGGATAAAAATTGAAAACGAGTGGGCAGCGCGACACGATAGTGTACACCGTGTCATGGCAAAGTCTGTCGTGTCGCGGCACTATTTCCCATGACACGGTGGAATTTCCCGTGTCACGTTGCACTTATTCTTCAGCGGTGTAGTTTGCGCGCATAGAAAGATAGATTTTGAGTATTTCCAAGCGTTTTGGCTATAAAATAGGACCAGTTTATTCGTGATATGCATAAATACGAAACATAAAATAATTAGAATTTCATATTTCAATAATAATGTCTCAGAATTTTGATAATACATTGCGCGACTGGTCTTATTCTTTGACTATTGAAGTCTAGAAACACATTGTTTTAAATTTGATTATGATGAAATATGCCCCTTGCCGGAGGAATTCGGTGCCATCTTTGGATTTCCTGCCAGATTTCTCATTGCCATGCCTACCCTACGTGAATATTATTAACAAGACTTTAAACGCCATCTGAATCTGACAGATCCAGATCTAAATAAAATTGTGTGTGGTAATGAGGTAGACTTAGAAAAGCTTGCAAATTTGTATTTCAATCGCCCTGTCTCTGAGTCTTATCATGTATATTTTTTGTATGTTTAGCAAGCTTTTATTTGCAAACGGTAGGGTAGGACATGCTTGTTTAGCGTCTGTGCTTGAACATGTTGAATCTGGGAGATCTTCTATGCCTACTTGCCTTGGAGAAACTTTGCGCGACCTTGACGAAGCAAAAGCTGACCGAAAATCCGTCAGGAAGGGCTCTCTAGTACTGTTGCAAGTAAAAACGCGCTCTGATTAGCCCCCGTGACACAAAGCAGGCATCATGTCACGATGCATGTCTGCCGTGAAACGGTGCATTATGTCGTGTCACGGTGGTTTTCTGCAATTTTTTTTTTGACTTAATTTTTTTTTATTTTGCAGATTTGGTTGATGAAGCGTTTGGACTCTTTGAAGCCCCTAACGATATTGAAAAATATGGTCCCAATGATCTAGTCCGCAGGAAGAAGAATTACTTTGCAAACATGTCATATGATGATTGGAAGGTCTTCTTTGCAAAGAGAAAATTTTCCATTCGGTGGGTGGTACCTTGGTGGAGGCTTACTAGGATGGTTGGCACGAATGATACTCCGTATTGTCGCGTTCCTAGTATTTCAAAGCTGACTTTTTATTGTCCTTCTCGATTGATGCGACAATATGGACTTGAACAAGTAGTTCCACACTATAACGATAGTCCTCGTGAAGTATCGTTGCATGAAAGTAACGTTCACAAGTACGAGGCTTATTAGATTGGAAGACCTTTGTGGTCCGTGTTTGCAAGTAACCAAGCTCCTCCTCCCTTATCTAGTGCGTACAAGGCATGGTTGAATCCTAGAAGTAGAAGGGATCGAGTCGGATCACGCAACTTTGATGTGAAGGGACGTCTTGGAAGTAAGAAGACGCCTTCTAATGATCGTCTAGGTCCGAGAACACAAGGAATTGAGTTTAAGACTCCTATAATGCCTAAAAAGAAGAATTATGTGAAAGGAAAAGGTAAGGAAAAGATGGTTTATAGAGTGAAGCAATCGAAGAATTCTAAGAAAGGTGAAAGGGGTGAAAGTTCGACTAGGGGTGTGACGGTTCGAGCTACAAAAGACACATTAATGGTGAAGGCCGTCCTAGTTGAAAAAGAGAAGGAGGTTCCTAAAATGAAGAAGGATTAGATCAATATTGCTTTGCTTATATGATTTATAATTTTTAATTTTAAATAAGGCGCATGATGCCAATAATTGTAGTCACATTTAATAATAATAGCATATTTATTTTCGTCCTAAATAAAAATTACAAAGATTTTTTTTTTTATATACGAGTCAAGAAGTCGGACGCAATGGAAGAATAATAACAAACATCGAACAAATAACAGAATTCGCAAAGTTCGGTTTTACTGCGCCACGGAACAATTCACCGCATTTTTTTTGCTGGAATTCCACCGTGCCACGGTGGAAACTGCCGTGACACGGTGAACCTTCCCGTGGCGCGTCAATTTTTTTTATTTTGCTGGAATTCCACTGTGCCACGGTGGAAACTGCCGTGACACGGTGAACCTTCCCATGGCGCGACATTTTTTTTTTTTTGCTGGAATTCCACCGTGCCATGATGGAAACTGTCGTGCCATGGTGTGTGATGATGTGGCGTGGTGGATGCTGAACTAGCGCAATGTCTTATTTTCTTGATTTAAGATCCATTTTGTCGTGGCGCAATGCTGAACTAGCGCATGTACTTGATCAATGGAGGAAGGATTTTTTTTAAGTGCCCGGGCCCCCTTGAGGGGTTGCCTACGTATCCTTAAAAAGGAATCAGGCCAAACATAGCTCTATCGGGTCATGAACCCATGCAACTAGGCATAAAATTTCTTGAGTTGATCCAAGTTGGTTAAATTGTGGAAATCGTTACCGTCCATGTCTACCAATTGTGCCGCTCCACCCGTCAAAATGAATTTAACAATGTACGGACCTGACCAGTTTGGTCTAAATTTTCCTCTTGGATCCAACACATTTTTGCGAAGTGCCTTAAGCACCAAGTCACCTTCCTTGATGTTCCTAGCCTTGACTTTTTTATTGAAATGTTGCGCTATACGCGGTTGGTAGGTTTGGACATGACGCAAAGCTGCCAAGCGTTTATCGTCAAGTAAGACTAGTTCATCATATTTTGCTCTAATCTAGTCGACTTCATCTAGTTAGCTTTCCAACGCGATTTGGAGAGAAGGGATTTTGAGCTACATCGGTTGTACAGCTTCAACTCCATAGACCAAAGAAAAAGGGGTAGCCCCCGTTGATGTACGAACAGAGGTTCGATAACCCCAAAGGGCAAAATGTAGCTTACTTGGCCAATCTTTGTAATTTTCCGTCATCTTTTCGATGATAGTCTTCACATTTTTGTTGGCCGATTCGACCGCACCATTTGTTTGTGGTCTGTAGGGTGATGATATGTGATGCTTGATATGATATTTCTTTAATAGTTCTGCGCACTCGGCTTGGAAATGCGTTCCATTATCACTGATCATCTCATGAGGTACCCCATAGTGGCATATGATATTTTTCTCAATGAATTGAGCTACATGTTTTGCTGTTAGCTTAGCATATGAGGCATCTTCGGCCCATTTGGTGAAGTAGTCAACCGCTACAAGGATGAACTCATGTCCCCCTTGTCCTGGTGGCGTTATCTTTCCAATGATGTCGATACCCCAAGTAGAGAAAGGCCATGGAGAAGTATATGTATAGAGAAACGAAGGTGGAACGTGCTGTAAATTTGCGTAGACTTGACACTTCATACATTTCTTGACGTATTCGTGACAATCTCTCTCCATAGTAGTCCAATAATAACCTTGTCGTTGAATCTTTTGGACTAACATCTTAGCATTCATATGCGTTCCACATATACCGACATGAAGGTTTTCCATGGTTTTGTGTGCTTCTTTCTTAGTTATGCATAAGAGATTTCTCCATAGTGTAGTCCTTTTGTGGAGTTCTCCCTTGATGAGCACATACTGTGAGGCCAAGAGCCTCAAAGCACGGCGTGCCCTTTTATCAGTATTAGGAGGGTATTCTCCCTTTGTCACGTAATTAAGGATATCTGTATACCATGGTTCTTCATCTTCTTCTTGTGCTTCTTGTGTAGGGAATTATAGGTACTACGCAGCGGAATTAAACATGAATCATATTCATTAAGTACCTAAACAAGGATCTCATGCATAACACATAAAGAGTAAGAATTATACCTTTGAAGCGTGATTCCACTAGTAATCGAGCAAGAACAAGGGAGACAAAGAACCTCAAACGTGATTCCTCTACTTGGTCCACAGGCACGGATTAAGACCTCCACTAATGCTAGTTAGTCGCGATCGAACTCTTCAATCGACTTTCTACGGAGAAGTATGAACAACGAACTAGTCACGAACCACCACAAACCACCGCGAAAGCCACTAGGGGTGGCCGACCGCAAGTCCAAGGGGGGGGGGGGGGGGGAGGGGTGTCGTGAGAGAGAGAGAGAGAGGGTGGTTAGGGTTTTTGGGATTTGGTTGCCTTAATTCACAATTTACTGTAAGTTAATTGTGACTTGTATTTCAACCCTAGGCATGAATCTTATTTATAGATCACATCTCCAAATAAGAGTCCATGACAAAGCCCAATTCCTAATCCCAATCAAACTACACTAGCCCAATCCTATTCATGATTAGTTAAATGCTCATAAGGCCCATTAATGGGCCTCTTACTTGCTTAACCCAATACCTTTGTGTGTGACCTCATAAGATCCATTCTAGCGGGCTTTGGACTATTTTACTAGCCCAAAGATCATCTCTCATAGTCTAGCAACAGATGATGACGCCCCAAGAGAATGAACTTATTATCTCCATAATAGTGATCCTTGATATATCTAGTAATTGCACTTATCGAAGACATAACTCCTTCAATCTCCCACTTGTCTGAGACAAGTGCGCTATATTCAAATTCCTTAAGTCAATGTGTGTCGATTTGATAATATGATTACATCTGATGTCGTGATCATATTAGTCTACAAATCTTTTCTTGAAAAACTGAGTGAGATTCAAAGAACAAATGATTACTATGTAATACATTTGAGCACGACCATGCATTTTTCTGAATTCTCCCTCTTCAAGGGGCCAAGACACATTCCTATTTAATAGGTAGAATCAATCCAATCTTGTGGCAACCAAAGGTCCCACTCAACTTCTAAAATAATCGGGAAACACCCTTTATAATCTCCAGTTACGGGCAGACGTTTGAGTGTACCACAGTCATACCATCCATTGAATGAAATCAATGTTCCACTCATGTCAAAGGAATCCACTAATATATCTGGAAGCTATATACTTGAACTTCAAAGTAGGTCTATAGTTCGATCATGCATCATTCATGCATATCCATGTGATTGACCGAGCTTCACTACGCTCCTATAGCCCATGAAACTGGGCTATCCAGTCAATCTTACATGCTAGTCCATAATTAGAAATAATTTATGTCCAGTTTAATGATTTCGAACTAGGAACTTAAATAATATATGAATTTAGTTCACCTGTGGGGTTTCATTCATCAGGTCATCAACCTGATGAGCCCATCAAATCATAATTATTTTGGACATTTTATTTAATATTGAAACCATGATTAAATAGGAGAAATGATAAAATTTCTGATTAAACATAATTCTGCAAATGAGTGTATTACATATGTAACTTATTTTTCTCCAAAAATAAATACAACTTCTAATTACATCATTTGCTTCAATCCAGCTTCACTAGCATGTTTCCCATGCTTAAGTAGTGGAAGGGGTTTAGTAAGTGGATCAGCGATATTCTCAACCGTATGAACTTTGCACATCTTCACATCTTCTATGTTAACGATCTCTCGAATGAGGTGATACTTCCTCTCAACATTTTTGGATTTGAAGTGTGACCTAGGCTCCTTTGATTGAGCAATGGTTCCATTGTTGTCACAATACAACTCGATTCCCTTTTGAGCACTTGGTACGATATCCAGCTCAGTTAGGAACTTCTTTATCCAAACTGCTTTTTTGGATGCTTCAACTGCAGCCAAATATTCTGATTTCGTTGTAGAGTCTGCGACAGTGCTCTACTTCGAAATCTTCTAGCTCACTGCTCCTCCATTCAGACAGAAAATGTACCCAGACTGTGATCTAAAGTCATCTCTGTCTGTTTGGAAACTCGCATCCGTATAACCTTTGACAACCAACTCATCTTCGCCACCATAAACTAGAAACATTCCTTTCGTTCTTCTCAAGTACTTAAGGATGTTCTTGGCAGCTATCCAGTGTGCATCCCCTGGATTTGCCTGAAACCTGCTACACATGCTTAGAGAAAATGCAACATCCGGCCTCGTACAAATCATGGCATACATTATCGATCCTATTGCAGAAGCATAAGGAGTGATAGCCATACGTCTCATCTCATCCGGCATAACTGGACATTGAGATTTACTGAGCGTAATGCCATGAGACATGGGGAGAAATCCTCTCTTGGAGTTTGCCATCTCAAACCTGTCAAGAACCTTATCAATATAAGTCTCTTAACTTAGTCCAATCATCCTTCGAGACCTGTCTCGATGGATCTTGATTCCCAAAATGTACTCGGCGTTACCCAAGTCCTTCATGGAAAAACAACTCTTCAACCATTCCTTGACTGACTCAAGCATTGGTATGTCATTTCCCATGAGTAGTATGTCATCCACATACAAGACTAGGAAAACTATGCTGCTCCCACAAGACTTCTTGTATACACAAGGTTCCTCTTCACTTTTGAGAAAATCAAACTGTTTGATTGCTTCATCAAAACGAAGATGCTTCAATCCATAAATAGATTTCTGAAGTTTGCATACCTTTCTAGGATTTTCTGGATCATCAAAACCCTCAGGCTGTGTCATGTACACTTCCTCCGTCAAGAACCCATTCAAGAAGGAGGTTTTGACATCCATCTGCCAAATTTCATAATCGAAAAATGCAGCAATCGCTAGAAGAATCCGAATGGACTTAAGCATGGCTACTGGGGAAAAGGTTTCGTCATAGTCAATACCATGAATCTGTCTGTATCCTTTCGCAACCGGTCTTGCTTTATAGATGTAGGCATTTCCATCCTTGTCTGTTTTAATCTTGTAAACCCATTTGCAACCAATAGGTTTTATCCCATCAGGCAAGTTAACTAGGGTCCACACTTCATTTTTAGACATCGATTCCATTTCGGACTTCATGGCATCAAGCCATTTATCTGAGTTGGGGCTCGCCAATGCTTACTTATAGGTTGTAGGTTCTTCATTCTCCAATAAGAAGATTTCAGAATCCTCAATTATCAAAACCTCAACAAACTGTTTGTTTCTGATTCTGGCAGACCTACATGGGGTAGGAGCAACAATAGAAATATTCTCTCCAACTCTTTGAAGATTTTCGCATGAACTAGGTTCAAGTGGGACGATAGGAGTCTCGCTAGTCGAATTAGCTTGCTCCGACGCATGATTAATCGATTCATGCGCCCTCGCCTCTGATGTGGTGTTATCCACATCCATTTGTTGCTCGTCTCGAATTTCTTCGAGAACCACTTTACTCCTACTTGGCTTTCTAGACAAGAATTCCTTTTCTAGAAAGACACTATCGCGAGCAACAAACACTTTGTTATCCTCGCGATTGTAGAAGTAATACCCCTTTGTTTCTTTTGGATAACCCACAAAGAAACATTTGTCTGATTTAGAGTGTAGTTTATCGCCTAGTAAACGTTTTACATAGGCTTCTGTAGACACCTAAAAATGTCTCCCTAAAACCAAACCTGATGATGAACAACCTTTCACCTCCATTATTGGTCGGGTTGAGTATTTAATTTTTGGAGTGCTTAAATCCATATTTCCATTTCATAAACCAACCCAATTCCTAGCCCATTTCCCCAAACCATAACTTATTTTCCTCTTTTCGTGCCTTTAAACCCAAAATAATTCATTTCGTGTCCTTTTTATAAAAACGTTTGATCCAGTTTATTTTGGTCCATAATATGGGTCCAATGATTAAATATTTGGATGGGGATTGAAAAGAGCTTTCCAACGATATATTATAAGCCCAAATCCGAGTTATAACGAATAAGTTATGGCCAAAATATTAAACTGAGCCCAAACCGAACCTAAGCCCACCTTACCTACGACCCAATGATCATGTGGAGGGTCCAAATGATTTAATCCCAATCCTAAACCAATTAGGATTAATTAGAAGCTTCTATAAGTTTCTAAAAGATCTTAATTATCCTTTTTGAAAAGATAAGATTAAATAGTTTGAAATTGAATCAAACTCCTTTTTTTGAAAATCCTATTTATATCCGAATTGAAAGACGTTCAGAGATAGACAGATATTATTTTCGTGTCTTATAGTTTTTATACAAATTTTATATTTTTGGATAGCCCTTGAAATTATCTTTCCAATGATATATTATAATATCAATTTCGAGCTATAACGGAAAAGATATGAATAAAATGTCAAACTCAATCTAAAACTGACACCGTCTCACTATTTCGTTCATATCTTTTATTCTACAAAATATTTTAATCTGATTCTAATTGGTATAGAAAGTAGACTTCAAGATCTTTCCAAAAATATCTTATTCATTTTATTCCGATTTATGGATCAAAAGATATAATAAAAACAAAAATCGCAAAAAGTGCTGTCTATCGCAAGAGTTTTAATCCGATTCGAACTCGATCTTTTCTTGATTTTGATTCTTCGACCCTCTTTTTTTCCCTATAAATAGAGGTCATATCACCCCTTTTTCAATCATCAACAAGCTTGATCATAAAACCCTTCTCTCTTTTTCTCTTTTACACCAAAAATCATTCTCTTCTCTCTCTCCCATATTCTAAGCCTTAAACCTATATTCCTAATTATACCATTCTTCCCTTAAGCACTCCAAGGAGTTTATACAATACCCAAAGTTCTATACTTAAAACAAGGTGTGAAAGGTATAATTGACTGAGGGTTTGGACCAAATTAACTCTAATTTTATTTAGTTTAATTATTTCCATTTACTTTATATTTTAATTGAAGTTACTAATAGTTTATTCATGATGTAGCAATTTAAAGGAACGCGCGGAATGTGAGTAGTTAATTAATTTAATTACTCTTATTTTTATTCTTGTTGCTAGCATCATGATTAGGTTATTTTATATTTGATTTGACTAACACTATTATGGTTAAATTGCTTCCAATATTAATGTTTATTTTATTATATTTATTGATCACCCTATTGCATGTTTAAAGGGAATATGTAATTGAAAATCACGCCTAAAAGATAATTTGGACGACCGGTTTAGGTTCCTTTTAATCTTATTGTTTAATCAAGTGGTCACGATATTTTAGAATTATATGTTGCATTAATATTCAACCAATTTAGCTTATTAATAGTTTGGAGCAAATTGAATTTTTGTTTGTATGTCTTTGAGATCGCAGGAATCACTTTTCACTATAAGAATCGAGTATAGGCCAATACGGGCGAATGTGACTCCATGAATCACTTTGTACCATCATCCCCGATCCTCCTTTCATGGTTCCGAACCATATGGAGTTAGTAATCTCTTGGATTATGAATGAGGTGTAACCTTCACGGGTCAATCGTTGTTGCCTATCGTTGTCCCTTTATCGTGGTTACCTTTTATGATCCGTGAACGGTTTACAAGTTCCTTAAAAACTTGTTGGCGGCTCCCTACTTTGCTTTGTCCCTAATCGTTGTCCCTAATCGTAATGTCAATTTCCACTTCCTATGAGTGCCAAGCATATTCACCACATGCTTTAACGTAGGCACAATTCGAACGACGCCTACAATTTGGTGACTCCACTGGGGACGATTCTTGGTTAATTATCGATTTGAGTGATCGATATTTAATTAAGATGAGAGGATGAGACTTGAAAGATTCTTGAAAAATATTCCTGTGATTAATTTGGCATTTTTGCATATGCATTTAAGATTACCTATTTTGTCACAATAGTACGTGTTCTACGTATGTGGCTAGCCCGGGGGATTTAAGCTCTATCAACCCGAAAACGTTCATGACAATAAGGGTTCATCCGAGTTTTTAAATCCACCCAAACCATGGAGTCGAGTTCGATTTCATCACAAACTCGCGGAGCCGCCCGTTGGCATACACCCTCAAGGGAGGCTGCCTTGCTAACGCGTCCAAACTCTTAACCATGGTACCCTTTGACACCCAAAAGCTTGACCATAGTCGAACATAGAACTTGACTTTAGGTTGCGAACTTCATTGCATCATGCGTAACGATATGCTTATGTGTGAATTTTTTTTATTGACCTTTTTTTTAATTATTTTTTTTCTCTTATCAAACCCTTTTTTTTATTATTAGAGTCGAGCCATAGATTTTTTTTTCACCCGGATTTTTATTCCCGTATACTGCACAAGAGTCAACTTGTTTTGGTCATAGCCGGAGTTCTGCAAAGATTTACGTGTCGTGCCACCTATGGATCTGTAGCCCCGAGTTTTATCTTTGATTTAGAGTTGGTTTCGTCCAAATCAGATCCACAGATAAAAAGTTATAACCGATATACTACAGCCTGTCCAGTTTAGATGTCTTTTTAGCGTTACCTTTTTTTATTTTTTATTTTTTATTTTTTTAAAAAAAAATCGTGTCAAGCTAGTCTTACCCGGTCCTTTAATCCGTGTCAACTCGTATAACATAGGTGTAGGGAATAATTTCAAGCTTTAATCCCACTAGCTTGAACCCCACTGTGATCATACACTAAAGTACGGTGGCGTCCAAAAGGGAAGAAGATAGAGCAAAAGAGTCGCCAACAAGTTTTAGGAACTTGTAAACCGTTCACGAGGTGAAGGTTACACCCCTTAACGATCCAAGAGATCGTCAACTCCATAAGGTCATGAACCAAATAAGGGTTCGGGGATGAAGGTACAAATCCAACCTAAAAGAGATTGAACCTGCCCTAATAATAGGCCTCTACTGTATTCTGATCGTATTCATGTGCGCTTTCTGATTAACATGCAATCATTAGGATTAACCCTAAACCTGTTTAATCTATGTTGGTTGAATATTAATGCACAAATAAACTATTATTGGCGATCACTTGAATTATAATCATAATTAACCCTAAACAAGATTATTAATTATCTTATTAAGCGTGATTACAAGTATTAAATTCCCTTTAACATGCATAAAAGGTAATCAAGCAATAACAATAAATATCAAGCAACATAATAATAATCATAATCATGACAATAAAGTTATAATCATCATAAATAATAATAATATTCATAATTAATCATCATAAAAATAATAATCATCATAAATTATAACAATTATAATCATAATCATGTTCATGTTAACATTAAAGCATAATAAAAATAGCAAGATCCTAGGCATGATACTAACAAGATTAATAACAAACCCTAGCATGTCACTAAGCAATAAAAATCAAAGCTTTAACCCTAACATGATACTAACAACCATAAATATTAGGAAGAACATAGGAAGCATCGTAACAATCATATTTAATATTAAAAATAACCTAGACATGATACTAGGAATATCATAATAACAATGTAAACATGATTTCTACACCATAATATCAATTAAAACCATTAAAGCACTTACTTTGATGCCTCGTACCTCTTTCTAATAACAAAATACACACGTTAGTAACTTCAAGGAAAATAATAAACAACAATTAAATTAAATAATTGAAAGAGAGATTTGGGACCAAACCCTCAGAAATTAAAACCTTTCACGTCTAGGGAGAAGGCAACTTCGAATATGGCTAGGTGTTTCTAGATCTTGTGAATGCGGAATTTTGTATGAGAAAACCAAAGTTTAGAGGAAAGATGAATGAGGGAGATGAATGAAAGAATGCTAATTAAAACTAATTGTTGAGGAAAACATGTGAATGAGGAGAATTGGTGAATGAATGGTGAATGATAGATAAAAATGATCCCTGAAAACGGAGTTTTAAATACGATATTTATAGAGAAAATCAGCCAAAAAAGATAAATTAACAAAACAGAGTCTGACGCTCAGGAAACAGAGCTGGCGCCAACCCTGGCTAGCTGGCACCAGGCGCCAAGTCTGGTTCCAGGCGCCAAGGCCTGGGGTTGGACGCCAAGCTTGATTTTAACGCGTTTCGAAAATCCGATAAGTTTACCGTACTGGAGGATAAAATAATATAATTCCTTCGAAAATGCTATTTGATTTTAATTAAAACTCTGAAAAGTCAACAAAGTCAACTTATCAATGCTAATTGAATTAGGAATGAAAAGAACCTTCTAGAAGAATCTAGAAGACTAAAACCATTCCTAATTGCATTAGGAATGATAAATCATATTAGGCCCTCCCCTAGATCATTGGGCCGTACATAAAGCTCAAACCGGGCCCAGTTTGGTAATTTAGCCATAATTTCCTCAATATTCATCGGAATTAGGCTTATAATATATCGTTGGAAAGGTCTTTGCAAGCCTCATCCAACTAAACTACTACTGGACCCATATCATGGACCAAAAAAACTGGATTGGATGTTTTCTTAAAATAAGTTTTCAAAAACAGAGCGAAAAGAAAGGAAATTAAAAAACTTTCCGCAACACTGACCTTTCCACACTTTCGTTTCATTCGATTATGATTCAACGTGAAAGGTACTCATCACCGGGTTTGGTTTTGGGGAGACACAAATGGGTGTCTACAATAGGATTATAAATTTTTATTTTTATTTATTTATTTATTTATTTATTTTTTATACCCTTGAGTCCTAACTCTTCTAGAATTCTAGTCTTCTTCCTAGTTTCTTGTGATCGATTTTTGTGCTAACCTTAACATGTGGTCTTTGTCTTTGATTGTGGATGATCTTATTTATGACTAATGATTGCAAATGGACCGTTTTCACCTAGTAAATAGCATAAACATTAAAATTGGACAAAATTAATCAAGTTAGTTTGTCTTTTAGTCTTCCGTGCTATTTGGTCATTGGGTCCTTTGTTTTTCACAACGTCCTCATGTCTAGCCATGCGATCATACCATGAGTCTTAATAAACTCACCTAATCACACATGTTGAGTCATTGCACACACTTTGTCTTCGAGTAATGCACTATATTGTTTATGATCGTATACTAGGACCATGCATGCGTCATTTTCCGTCGTAATAGGAATGAGTGGAGTATTTCCCATCAGATTTCAAAATTTTCATACACTCTTCCTTTTAAATCCGAGTATTGAGTGAATGCATTAAGTGAGTTCACCCTTACACAGTAATTGAGTCTAAAATCACTAGGCAATAGTTGGAAGAATAAGGGGAACGTCACTCCTTCCTTCTTTCCTTCCAATCAAAGCATCAACAACAAGAAACTTTTTTCCTCAGCAGGCGGCTAGAAGTAACTCATAAACAGCCATGAAGACAAAGCACGATGCAAGCTTCTCACCAAGATTTCATGTTTTCTTCTTCTTTTGTTTCAAACCCTTCCCCCTAAAAAGTCTAGCATAGGTTCTCCTTATCCATGTGTCTATGTGTCACATTTCTTACCTTCTTCATAAATGAGCATCTCTTTCTTACATTCGATCCCGTAATTGTCAAAAAAAATTGTCGAACTAAACACAAGGTACACCAATGACTTGAGGAACCTTTGGAACCCTGTCATTCCCTATTAACCATTCAATCACATATCCATTTCTTCGTCAACCACTTTGAGCCTCGTCTAACGATTGACCTTATTTATTCAACCCACATTCACTTAACCCTGGGATGGGAAGGTGTGCAATTTGTGTAACAATCAGAAAGCAAGTTCAAATAATAAAAAAAAAAAGAAAAGAAAAGAATAAGTAAATAAATAAAAAAAATGTCTAAAGGCAAGTGTTCCAATGTCTCCGATATGAACATGTCTCAAATTGCGTCTCTCATCGAGTGCTTGGTACCGTGCCTGAGAAACATTAATGCTAAGTGAGTGATGGACCGCATGATCTGAGATTGCCTACATTGATTAACAGGAATTGGAAAAAAGAAAAAAAAAAAGAAAAAAGAAATTCAAAACAAAAAAAATATATGAAAAATAAAACTTGCAAAGTCTAATACACAATTTCATATCTTAGGGGCTTCTCTTGGGTCTTGAGCCTTTTATGCCTTTCTTTCTTAAACCTTCAGCTTAACCACCTTACAACCCTTGAAAGACCTCTTTGAGGTGTACATACACTTGTGCAAAGTTCGGTTAGAGCTACGTTCGGCCTGATTCCTAACGGATACGTAGGCAACCTCACATTGAGGTGCGGTTACATTCATATTCATATCTATGCATGATCGAGTCAAAGAATATCCAATGCTTATCTCTATATCCCTACCCATTTAGAGCTAGACTTGGGGGCTTGAACCCACATAACATTAGCTTTCCAGTCTAAAGAGTCATCATCTTTGACTCTTCACACATATATTTCCATCATCATAACCTTTGTAGCCTCACCTTAGTATCACTTTCACACACTTCTTTCACACATACATATCCATATCATCTTTCCCTTAGGAACCCTTTATCATGAAATATTGTTTCCCTACTGCGCATGCTTCATCATCTTTCAAGACAACATTCATTAGAAGAAACATTGTATACTTGCTTAGCTTCCTGACCTGAGCAATATTCATTGTTTCATGCATCGCATAATGTGCTGAGAAACATTTATATATCAATGATTTTTAATCATACAAAGCATATCGTGCTTAGCTCCTTGACCTAAGCAACGTTTATTATGCAATAATAACTTCATCTGTATACGTGCTTAGCTTCCAGACCTAAGTGACGTTCAAGATCGTTTCTTTACACCATAAATGATACTTAGCTCCAAGACCTAAGTTAATTAATCTATCGTGTCACATGATGTAATTGTCCTTAGCCTCCTGGCCTAAGGACATGCATCATGCACACATTACTTTCAAGAAAAGCAATTCAATCCATGCGATTCATTTTGTCTTGCTCAACGAGGAAGTTCAAAACTTCTTTCCTTTTTTGGCGTCTTTTCTTTTAGGGAAGTTTAAAAAAAAAATTCAAAATTTTCTCATCGAGGGAAGTTCGAAAATAAAAGTTCAGTTTTCAAATCCTTCTTTTTCGGGAGAAAGTCGGTACCCTCCACTCATGACAAAAATTGACGGAAATTTTTTGCTTTTGCATCTTCGTTTGCTTGTGTCTGCACACACACACACACACACACACACAAGTCATATACATGTCATGTCACATCAAGTCAAACTTGGTCAAGTCAGTGGCTAAGTGAATCACAATATATACGAGTCCATTGGCAAATTTATTTTTGCAGGTCTCATCTACAGCCCACGTTCGGGGACAAGCGAACCAACTATAACCCACGTCCGGGGACAAGCGGACCAACTACAACCCACGTCCGGGGACAAGTGGACCATCTACAACCCACGTCCGGGGACAAGCGGACCAAGCGGACCAACTACAACCCACGTCCGGGGACAAGCGGACCATCTACAGCCCACGTCCGGGGACAAGCGGACCATCTACAGCCCACGTCCGGGGACAAGCGGACCATCTACAGCCCACGTCCGGGGACAAGCGGACCATCTACAGCCCACGTCCGGGGACAAGCGGACCATCTACAGCCCACGTCCGGGGACAAGCGAACCATCTACAGCCCACGTTCGGGGACAATCGAACCACCATCATTTCATGACGCAAGGTTCTTGATACAAAGAGACTTGCAATCTCATCATCTGTCGACTTTCCTCAAGCATGGAAAGTATTATCCGGTGGATTTTTTCAAGCATAGAAAACTGCCAAGTCGGCTTTCCTCAAGCATGGAAAGCGTTATCGGTGGATTTTTCTTCAAGTATAGAAAACCGCCAAGTCAGCTTTCCTCAAGCATGGAAAGCGTTATCGGTGGATTTTTCTTCAAGTATAGAAAACCGCCAAGTAGTCGGCTTTCCTCAAGCATGGAAGGCATTATCGGTGGAATTCTTCAAGCATAGAATGACACCAAATTCATACGTCGACTTTCCTCAAGCATGGAAAGTGTCATCCGGTAGGTTTCTTCAGGCTTAGAAAGCTACCAAACTCATATGTCGGCTTTCCTCAAGCATGGAAAGCATTTCAACATACGTCATCCGGTGGATTCCTTCAAGCATAGGAAGCTACCAAACTCATTTTTCACCGATACACTGGTGTCAGATACGCATTCTATCCCTTTACTCTTTTATCTGTAGAACAAACATTTTTCTGCAGGTATCGGCGTATACAGAATGATTTGGATCGTAGAACGTCTTAAATCATTCTCCGTCCCTATCGACTACTTTGACTATCGTTTTCGAAACTGACGTTTCTACAAACTCAGTCAAAGTGGGGGATTCTTTAGACACCTAAAAATGTCTCCCCAAAACCAAACCCGATGATGAACAACCTTTCACCGCCATTATTGGTCGGGTTGAGTATTTAATTTTTGGAGTGCTTAAATCCATATTTCCATTTCATAAACCAACCCAATTCCTAGCTCATTTCCCCAAACCATAACTTATTTTCCTCTTTTCGTGCCTTTAAACCCAAAATAATTCATTTCGTGTCCTTTAAAATCATTCATTTCGTGTCCTTTTTATAAAAACGTTTGATCCAGTTTATTTTGGTCCATAATCTGGGTCCAATAATTAAATAGTTGGATGGGGATTGAAAAGATCTTTCCAACGATATATTATAAGCCCAAATCCGAGTTATAACGAATAAGTTATGGCCAAAATATTAAAATGAGCCCAAACCGAACCTAAGCCCACCTTACCTACGACCCAATGATCATGTGGAGGGTCCAAATGATTTAATCCCAATCCTAAACCAATTAGGATTAATTAGAAGCTTCTATAAGTTTCTAAAAGATCTTAATTATCCTTTTTGAAAAGATAAGATTAAATAGTTTGAAATTGAATCAAACTCCTTTTTTTTTTAAAATCCTATTTATATCCGAATTGAAAGACGTTCAAAGATAGACAGATATTATTTTCGTGTCTTATAGTTTTTATCCAAATTTTATATTGTTGGATAGCCCTTGAAATCTTTCCAATGATATATTATAATATCAATTCCGAGCTATAACGGAAAAGATATGAAAAAAATGTCAAACTCAATCCAAAACTGACACCGTCTCACTATTTCGTCCATATCTTTTATTCTACAAAATATTTTAATCTGATTCTAATTGGTATAGAAAGTAGACTTCAAGATCTTTCCAAAAATATCTTATTCATTTTATTCCGATTTATGGATCAAAAGATATGATAAAAACAAAAACCGCAAAAAGTGCTGTCTATCGCAAGAGTTTTAATCCGATTCGAACTCGATCTTTTCTTGATTTTGATTCTTCGACCCTCTTTTTTTCCCTATAAATAGAGGTCATATCACCCCTTTTTCAATCATCAACAAGCTTGATCATAAAACCCTTCTCTCTTTTTCTCTTTTACACCAAAAATCATTCTCTTCTCTCTCTCCCATATTCTAAGCCTTAAACCTATATTCCTAATTATACCATTCTTCCCTTAGCACTCCAAGGAGTTTATACAATACCCAAAGTTCTATACTTAAAACAAGGTGTGAAAGGTATAATTGACTGAGGGTTTGGACCAAATTAACTCTAATTTTATTTAGTTTAATTATTTCCATTTACTTTATATTTTAATTGAAGTTACTAATAGTTTATTCATGATGTAGCAATTTAAAGGAACGCGCGGAATGTGAGTAGTTAATTAATTTAATTACTCTTATTTTTATTCTTGTTGCTAGCATCATGATTAGGTTATTTTATATTTGATTTGACTAACACTATTATGGTTAAATTGCTTCCAATATTAATGTTTATTTTATTATATTTATTGATCACCCTATTGCATGTTTAAAGGGAATATGTAATTGAAAATCACGCCTAAAAGATAATTTGGACGACCGGTTTAGGTTCCTTTTAATCTTATTGTTTAGTCAAGTGGTCACGATATTTTAGAATTATATGTTGCATTAATATTCAACCAATTTAGCTTATTAATAGTTTGGAGCAAATTGAATTTTTGTTTGTATGTCTTTGAGATCGCAGGAATCACTTTTCACTATAAGAATCGAGTATAGGCCAATACGGGCGAATGTGACTCCATGAATCACTTCGTACCATCATCCCCAATCCTCCTTTCGTGGTTCCGAACCTTATGGAGTTAGTAATCTCTTGGATTATGAATGGGGTGTAACCTTCACGGGTCAATCGTTGTTGCCTATCGTTGTCCCTTTATCGTGGTTACCTTTTATGATCCGTGAACGGTTTACAAGTTCCTTAAAAACTTGTTGGCGGCTCCCTACTTTGCTTTGTCCCTAATCGTTGTCCCTAATCGTAATGTCAATTCCCACTTCCTATGAGTGCCAAGCATATTCACCACATGCTTTAACGTAGGCACAATTCGAACGACGCCTACAGCTTCACATCCCCAAATCTTGAGATAAGACAACTTTGGAACTTTTCCAGTCCATATCTCATATGGTGTCTTCTCAACTGCTTTGGACGGGCTTCTGTTTAGTACTCTGGCAGCTGCTTCTAATGCATATCCCCAAAATGATATGTGAAGATCAGTAAAGCTCATCATGGACCTTACCATATCTAGTAAAGTCCTGTTCCTCCTTTCTGACACACCATTCAAATGTGGCGTTCCTAGAGGAGTTAACTGCGAAATTATTCCACAATTAATCAGATGTTCATCAAATTCTTGGGTTAAATATTCTGCACCACGATCAGATCGTAATGCTTTAATTGTTTTCCCAAGTTGGTTTTGTACTTCATTCTGGAATTCTTTGAACTTTTCAAAGGATTCCGGCTTGTTCTTCATTAAGTAAACATAACCATATCTACTTAAATCATCAGTAAAAGGAATGAAGTAATTAAACCCACCCCTTGCTTTAGAACTCATTGGTCCACACACATCCGTATGTATGAGTCCCAAAAGGTCACTAGCTCTTTCACCTATACCCGTGAAGGGTGACTTAGTCATTTTCTCAAGCAAGCATGACTCACAATTTTCAAATGATTCATAATCAAAAGAAGAAAGGATTCCATCCTTATGTAATTTCTGGATGCGCTTTTAGTTGATGTGACTAAGCCTACAATGTCCATAGGTAAGTTGGGTTTGAACCATCTGTTTTCTGCTTTTTATGATCATTATTATAGACATGAGTTGTATATTCTAAGACATACAAACCATTAATTAACTTTGCGTTAGCATATAACATATTTTATTTTGAAATAAAACAACATTTGTCTCTTATTTTAAATGAAAATCCTTCAGAATCTAAAATAGGAACTGAAATAATGTTTTTAGTAATTGTTGGTACATAATAACAGTTATTAAGCACCAAAATAAGTTCAGAGGGAAGTCTTAGGTGATAACTTCCAATAGCAAGTGCAGCAACTTTTACTCCATTTCCTACTCGAAGCGTTACTTCCCCTTTTGCTAACTTCTTACTTTCTCTCAAGCCCTGTTATTAACGATGTGAACACCACAGCCGGTATCAAATACCCAAGTGGAAGATGAAGTAAGATTAATTTCTACAACGAAAACTTCAAGTAACTCTTTACCTTCTGTTTTCACTGGTGTATAGTGGGGACACCCTAGTGTATGGCATGGCCAACTACCGCAAAAGAAGCATTCGCTTCCTCTCCTTTTTAGGAACTCCTCAGCATGGTTAAGTAAAAGATTGATCAATGTCATCGACGATCCCTCATCATTATGAGTGAGCTTGACAATGTCAAAACCATCATGGAGTGAGAACAAGATAATATCATGTGCAGAGTCATCATCGATCGGTTTCCCAAGGACATCCATCTGATTGAACATTTCAATCAGTTCCATGACATGGGCCCTTACTGACTGACCAGGCATGAGTCTTTTAGCCATTATCTTACAATGAACATTGTAAGCCTCATACCTAACGCTGTCAGTCCAGAATAGTAAATCTGAGGGATCGAGTTAACGACCTCTCTTACATTATGATCTTTGAAACCTCCACTTCCTAATGCCCTAATGCCACCTCGACAGATAGCACGAAGACATTTGTACAAGTTGGTTAGCTCATAGTGCCTGAATCTTCTTTTCCAACAAATTGGAATAGATTCTAAAATGAGCCCTCTGATTTTCTCTGCATCTGAAACAATTTCAGCATGCCTTTCAGCTTTATATTTTTCTGAATTCTTGCTCTCAACAGGAATATATAAACGAGATTCAAGCCCATGGCTTGTGAGAAATTTTCTCAACTCATTTTCCCATTCCCTGAAGTTTCTGAGATTCAGCCTTAAGTTAAGTTTCATTGGTAAAACAGTGTTGTCGTATAAGTTATTCATCTACAAAAAAAAAAACAAACGAGGCAAAGTTCAATAATTATGTTTAATAAATTTTAAAGTACCATAAGCGATTATAAAACTGGTAACTTTAAAACATTCATTCAATTTTAATTGATCCCTAATGAATAGAATGATTCCAAGATCCTTTATTTGTGCAATAATTGACCGGACTTTGGCCCTACCATCAATTATTACATTTTCAAGGTGAGTAAACTCTTTACTGATTACAACTCTTTGTAACTCTTGGTTGAATAATTATCCATCACATGTTTAATTATTACCCTTAGCTTCAAGGTTCTAAACTCTTTAGGTTACCTTGTTGAGTATGTCCAATCAAAAGTGTAAAATTTGTTTTACCCCCACTCCCCTAAGATATAATATGACACCCTGCTTTGGCATGACCCATCATAAATATCGAAGGTTTCATCGGGTTTTTGATTGGAAAAGCTACCTCAATATTACTGGGACCTAGATTCATTATGTTGTGATTATTTAGTGAACTCTAGCGCATCATCAAACAACATAAATAAAATCTAACATGCATAATCTACTAATGCATAAATAAAAACATGACATAGTATGGCCCCTTAATCCTAAGAAAACTAATAAAGCAAAAGCTCCCACTTGAACCTTCATGGATCTCATCCATCTTGCTCCTTTGGGCCTCTACTCCATGGATTCTTGGATTAACTGCAACCTGTAATACTATTCTATTCTATCTACTACTTAAATAAAATAAAATAAATTACAAAAATACTTAACGGTACGCAGACCGTATTTAGAATCTATGGGCCATACTAGTCTATATAGCAATAAATAACATCATATATTATAAAATTCCATATAATAAATCACTCATCATGCTTTCCTAAGCTACAACATCGAATGTTCACAGTAAAGGAAACATGGCCTCTAAATATCTCATATTTTAATTAATTACTGTAATTAGATAATATCATATATTATTCATAACAAATTATAAAATATCATATATTTTAATTTAGGTATGAGATAGAATCAAATCTTCTTTTAATTATGGAAGATAAATCATATTTATTTTCCATGATTATCTTAAGTTTTAGGAAATTATATCCTAATTACTTGCCAATCACATATTTTAAATCAATTAATATCCTAAAATAATTATGGGATAATCACATTATTTAATCAATTATTATCCAAATAGAATCTTTTGCTCCATATTTATCCTATCTTAACAAAATTAACAACTTTAACTTTGTTAATTATCTTTTTCAAAATCAAAACTTATCTTTTAACTTTTAATTTTGAAAAACTGATTTTTATCCAAAATAAAATAATTTTTTTTTTAAAATCGCGTCAGCCACCGTGGTGTAGCCAGCCGAAGCCGGCCACGGTGGCCGTACACCTTGCGGTGTACGCTGCCCTGCAGCGACGCAAGGACAGCAGCAGCACACGCAACAAGGTGGTGCACTGCTGCGCTGCCCCTGTCCGACCCGTGCCCAACCCACCCTCCCTCCTGGACCACCGCCGGTGCGGCAGTCACCGTGGCTGCGCCACCCAGCCGCGGCTGCCGCACCTAAATCCCTTCCTTTTTTTATTTTTAATTTAAAACAAAATATTTTTATTAAAATTAAATTAACGTGGTCCATCTAATTTTAAAATTAAATCATATTCAATTTCAAAATTAGGGTTCTTCATGAATTTAATCCCAATTCAATTTAACTTTTAAATTAAATAATTTGATCATGAAAAATTCATAATTTAATCATGAAATCAAATAGATTAACTTCTCTAAACATAAAATTTTCAAATTAAATAAAAATCAAAAACACAAATTTCATAAATTGAGGTTTATGATTTCGAAATTTTCAAAATATTAGGGGGGGGGGGGTTCGAATTTTTCGAATAATATAGGGCAATTTTCAGATCAATATTGGAGCAAATTAAACAACTTTTAATGATTCTATATTGTTAAATCACATTTAATATAATAATTGACCCATAATTAAATTATTCTCCCTCCTAATTGAATTAAAATTGTGGATTATCAAAGAATTAATACTCAATATATGTAAATGGAAGAGGCTAACTGATACCAGTGTAGGGAATTATAGGTACTACGCAGCGGAATTAAACATGAATCATATTCATTAAGCACCTAAACAAGGATCTCATGCATAACACATAAAGAGTAAGAATTATACCTTTGAAGCGTGATTCCACTAGTAATCGAGCAAGAACAAGGGAGACAAAGAACCTCAAACGTGATTCCTCTACTTGGTCCACAGGCACGGATTAAGACCTCCACTAATGCTAGTTAGTCGCGATCAAACTCTTCAATCGACTTTCTACGGAGAAGTATGAACAACGAACTAGTCACGAACCACCACAAACCACCGCGAACGCCACTAGGGGTGGCCGACCGCAAGTCTAAGGGGGGGGGGGGGAGGGGTGTCGTGAGAGAGAGAGAGGTTGGTTAGGGTTTTTGGGATTTGGTTGCCTTAATTCACAATTTACTGTAAGTTAATTGTGACTTGTATTTCAACCCTAGGCATGAATCTTATTTATAGATCACATCTCCAAATAAGAGTCCATGACAAAGCCCAATTCCTAATCCCAATCAAACTACACTAGCCCAATCCTATTCATGATTAGTTAAATGCTCATAAGGCCCATTAATGGGCCTCTTACTTGCTTAACCCAATACCTTTGTGTGTGACCTCATAAGATCCATTCTAGCGGGCTTTGGACTATTTTACTAGCCCAAAGATCATCTCTCATAGTCTAGCAACAGATGATGACGCCCCAAGAGAATGAACTTATTATCTGCATAATAGTGATCCTTGATATATCTAGTAATTGCACTTATCGAAGACATAACTCCTTCATCTTGTTCATCATCAAGTGCGTGAACATAAGCCGACTCGTATCTTCTTTCTATGGTCAATGCCATTCTGATTGTGTCCATTGGAATTTGCACCATTGATGCTAACTTAGCCAGTGCATCGGCAAACTGGTTTTCTTCTCTAGGCAAGTACGGATATTCTACTTCATCTAGTTGCTCCGTGAGAGTTTCCAGATGAGCTTGATACATAGCGAGACTTTCACTTCTCACCTTCCATCTCTTGGAGATCTGGTTAATGATTAGTGACGAATCACTGTAGATTCCGAGCTTCTTAATTCCCAAGGCCACAACTGTTTCTAATCCCAAGATGCATGCCTCGTACTCTGCGGCATTGTTGGTGACATCAAAGTCAAGCTTTATAGAAATTGGGATATGCTCTTTATTGGGTGATATAAGCAAGACTCCTACACCACAACCTTTTTGGTTTGAAGCTCCGACAAAATAGAGCGTCCAACTATCATCTTCGGTCATGAGTAAATCTTCATCAGGGAAATCATACTCATCTTCTTCTTTCTCAACTTCTTCTAGCGAAAAATCTGCTAAGAAGTCATAAATCGCAGAACCTTTGATGGCTTTTTGTGGTACAAATTTCAAGTCAAACTGAGCAAGGTTGACTATCCACCTTGATAATCTGCCATTGAGTGTTGCTTTTTCGAACAAGTACTTGAGAGGATCCATCTCGGACACAACATGCATTGTATGAGTGAGCATGTAATGTCTTAATTTCTGTGCGGCCCACACGAGTGCGAGACACAAATTTTCAAGTGGTGTGTATCGCGTCTCATATCCTTGAAGCTTCTTGCTCAAATAGTAAATTGCATTCTCTTTACTTTTGATCTCTTGTGCTAGCATTGCCCCCATCGTTTCTCTTGTGACCGTAACGTAGAGTCAAAGAGGAAAGTTAGGCATTGCTGGCGCTAGTATGGGTGGGTTTGCCAGGTACTCTTTGATTTTGTCGAAAGATTTTTGGCAATCATCATCCCATGTGACTGGAACATTTTTCTTAAGCTTCTTGAATATAGGTTCACATATCGCTGTGAGTTTAGATATGAACCTACTTATATATTGTAGTCTTCCAATGTATCCTCGAATTTCTTTATCAGTCTTAGGTGGTGGCATGGCCATGATTTCTTTGACTTTTGTGGGATCTATTTCAATCCCTTGAGAACTGATTACATATCCAAGTAGTTTGCCTAACGTGACTCCAAATGCACACTTTGCTGGATTTAATCTCATGTTGTACTTGCGGAGTCTTTCAAAGAACTTGCGAAGTGCAATGATGTGGCCTGGGCGATCCTTTGACTTGACAATCATATTATCAACATAGACCTCCACCTCTTTGTGCATCATATCATGTAACAATGCTGTGGCTGCTCTTTATTAGGTGGCACCCGCGTTTTTTCAACCCGAATGGAATTATCGTATAGAAATATGTACCCCATTGTGTGATGAATGTGGTTTTCTCCATGTCTTCCTCGGCCATTAATACTTGATTATATCCGGCGTAGCCGTCCATGAATGATAGGAGTGCATGGTTTGCTGTGTTATCGACCAGAATGTCAATGTGAGGTAGAGGGAACCCATCTTTCGGGCTTGCCTTATTGAGGTCCCTGTAATCAACACACATTCTGACCCTTCCATCCTTCTTCGGAACTGGAACCACATTTGCTATCCATTTTGGATATTTGGATACTTTGATGAAACCTGCAACCAATTGCTTTCGGATTTCTTCCTTGATTTTGAGAGCCACATCCGGTTTCATACGGCGCAACTTTTGTTTGACAAGCTTCATACCTGGAATGAGCGGTATTGTATGCTGATCTATATCCCTGTCAATTCCTGGCATATCTTGGTATGACCAAGCAAATACATCAACAATTTCACTAAGCAAGTTAATTAGCTCTTCGCGTTCGTCTTGACTTAGTGTTAATCCAATTTTTACTTCTTTGATAGTCGTATCATTGGAAATATTAATTGTTTCTGTATCTTCAATGATTGTTGTTCTATTTTCTTGTTCTTCCATTGCTTTTATTATTTCTTTGTCATTTTTATCATTAGCAAAGCAATATTGATCAGGGTTAGGGGAATGACACGCATCGTAAGTAAAGGTACTCATTTCATTGAATTCATTGGTCATTACATCAAGGAGGACAAGGTCAGCTGCGACCCCGCCGAAATTATTTGGGATTGAAATAGGAGACTCAACAAGAGACTCAGCACTAAGGGAAACTACATTAGACTCTATAGTAGAAAGAGGGTCGACCTTAGATCCTAAAGACTCGTCTACGGACTTAGACTCGGACTCGGACTCGGACCCAGACGACTCAGATTCATCAAACATAGGACCTTTGCCAACATTCACTCCCAACTTCTCTCCACTTGGCGTAGTGATCTTCACCTTTTATTTATTTTGCATAGCCACCTTCCCAGCAGCAGAGATAAAAGAGACAGCGGGACGGGAAAGAGCTGCCGTGACTATATTCATTGGCAAAATTTTGTCTCTTTTATCTCTCCACTTGGCGTAGTGATCTTCACCGTCTTATGTCAGATCCTAAAACCGTTTATATGAGTTTCGATGGTTCGACTTAGTGAGGTTGTGGGCTGTCGCCGGTGAGGGGGAGGTCTGGCATCAGTGGGAGGGAGTGTGGCTGGTGCTAAAGTGGGAAAATAGGTTGGGGAGGGCTGCTGGTGGGTGGGGCAGGGAAGGTGGCTGGGGTATGGTTGATTTTTTTTTATATATAATTTTTTCAAATATTAATAAAATAGATTTAAAAAACAACCAATCGGCAAATGCCACGTGGCACAATTAGCCCTTAATAACTAACGAAGTTGATGTCCTTTAGTCATTTGGGTATTTGGGGCATTTTTGTTAAATTCGTGGGTATATGATGTATTTGAAAAGTTTCATGGGTATATTGTGAATAAGCGAAAATATAACATCCCCAAATCTCCCTCTATGGAAATACCAGTATAATACGTATAATTATACCATAGAGATAGACTTAGCCGTATTACCACCACGTGATTATGGAAGGCTACTCAAAATACTTAACTCAATAACAAAACTTGTAGTGGAAAACTCAACTTTCTTTTACGAGTATTAATGTTTATAAAAATAGTAATGTTGTTATGAGTACTTGTAGACACCCAAATGTGTCTCCCCAAAACCAAACCTAGTGATGAATACCTTTCATGTTTAGTTTAGTTTGGTCCATGATATGGGTCCAATAATAGTGTAGTTGGATGGGGCTTGGAAAGACCTTTCCAACAATATATTATAAGCCCAATTCGATGAATAATGAGGAAGTTATGGCCAAAATGCTAAATTGGGCTCAAACCAGATTTTACCTACGACCCAATGATCATGTGGAGGGTCCAAAGGTTTAATCCTATTCCTAAAATAATTAGGATTGATTAGAAACTTCCATAAATTTCTAAAATATCTTAATTATCCTTTTTGAAAAGATAAAATCAAAGAGTTTGAAATTGAATAAAACTTTCCTTTTTTTTAAATCCTAATTCTATTTGAATCTAAAGATGTTCAAAGACAGTAAGATATTATTTTTGTGCCTCATAATCTTCATTTAAATCTTATATGGTTGGATAGATCTTGAAATTATCTTTCCAATGATATATTATAATATTAATTCCGAGATATAACGAAAAAGATATAAATGGAATACGAAACTCTTCCAAAATTGAAATTCTTCCACTATTTCGGCCATATATTTTTATATACAAAAGATTTTAATCTGAATCTAATTGGGTTAGAAAGTAGACTTTAAGAGCTTTCCAACGACATATTATATGACCTATTTGGACTTCTCGATCAAAAGATATGATAAAAACAAAATCTGCAAAAACTGTCTTAGCACCGCCTGACGACAAGTTCGTCGCCTGGCGATGCACCTCGTCGCCTGGCGACGAGATCTGTCGTTGGCAACAGGATCAGTTTTATTTCGATTCGAATTCTAGCTCTTTTTTATCTATAGACACCCATTTGTGTCTCCCCAAAACCAAACCCGGTGATGAATACATTTTTACGTCGAATCATAATCGAATGAAGTGAAAGTGGAAAGTCTAGCGTTGCGGTTAGTTTTTAATTCTTTTCTTTCTCTATGTTTTTGAAAACCTATTTTATGAAAATAGTCAATCCAGTTTAGTTTGGTCCATGGTAAGGGTCCAATAATAGTGTAGTTGGATTGGGCTCGAAAAGAGTTTTTCAACGATATATTATAAGCCCAATTCCGATGAATAATGAGGAAGTTATGGGCAAATTACTGA
The DNA here is from genome assembly GCF_948465745.1 of Chenopodium album. NCBI lineage: Eukaryota > Viridiplantae > Streptophyta > Magnoliopsida > Caryophyllales > Amaranthaceae > Chenopodium > Chenopodium album. The sequence continues at coordinate 67,833,084 of NC_137835.1, forward strand.
ACTGGGCCCGGTTTGTTCTTTATATACGGCCCAATGATCTAGAGGAGGGCCTATTATGATTTATCATTCCTAATGCAATTAGGATTTATTATAGTCTTCTAGAATCTTTTAGAAGGTTCTTTTGAATCCTAATGTGATTAGCATTAATAAATGAGTTTTAAGAGTTTTATTTAGAATAAAAGAAGTGTTTTAAAGGAAATTACAATTTTACCCCTCGTACGTTTAAATTTTTATCAAAATATGAAAACGCATGGAAAAACTGTCTGCAGCGCCACACTACAGGTTTTCGCCTGGCGACAGGCCTGGCGCTGCGGCGACACGTCTGTCGCCTAGGGAGAAGCTCTATCGTTTGGCGATAGAGGCGTGTGTGGTGACAACATCGTGTATTATTCTTTTCAAAACATTGATTCCTTTTTATCATAATCCGGCTGATTTTCTTTATAAATAGCCTCTTAAAACCTCCGTTTTTAATCACCAACTCTCATCAAGAAATTCTTGATACTCTCTCTTTCTCTCTTTTCTAAACTAGCCTTTTCTCAAATACAAAATTCCACATTCACAAGATCTAGACACGCCTAGCATAATTCAAAGTTGCCTTCGCCCTAGACGTGAAAGGTTTAATTTCTGAGGGTTTGGTCCCAAATCTCTATTTCAATTATTTAATTTAATTGTTTGTTTTATATTTTCCTTGAAGTTACTAACATGTGTATTTTGTTATTAGAAAGAGGTGCGAGGCATCCAAGTAAGTGCTTTAATTGTTTAATTGATATTTTGATATAGAAATCTTGTTTAGGTTGTTATTTGGATTCCTAGTATCATGTTAGGATGCTTTTCTTAGTATGATGTTTAGAGTGACAACAATAAGTTCCTTATATCAATTATGATTTCTGTGATGCTTCCTATTTTCTTTCCTAATATCATGTTAGGGTTAAAGCTTTGATATTTATATTGTTTAGTGACATGCTAGGGTTTGTTATTAATCTTGTTAGTATCTTGCCTAGGTTCTTGCTATTATTATGCTTTAACATGATTATGATTATTTTTATAATTGTTATAATTATTATTATTATCATGATTATTTTAAACATGATTATTATGATTATTACGATTATTATGTTGCTTGATATTTATTTTTATTGCTTGATCACGCCTTTTATGCATGTTTAAAGGGAATTTGTACATGTAATCACGCTTAATAAGAAAATTAATAATCTTGTTTAGGGTTAATTTGATTATAATTCAAGTGATCGCCAATAATAGATTTGTTTGTGCATTAATATTCAACCAACATAGATAAACAGGTTTAGGGTAAACCTATTGATTGCATGTTAGTCAGAAAGCGCACATGAATACGAGAAGAATAAAGTAGAGGCCTATTATTAGGGCAAGTTCTTTCTCTTTTAGATTGGATTTGTACCTTCATCCCCGAACTGCCAGTTATGGTTCCAGACCTATTGGAGTTGACGATCTCGTGGATCGTTAAGGGGTGTAACCTTCACCCTGTGAACGGTTTACAAGTTCCTAAAACTTGTTGGCGACTCTTTTGCTCTAGCTTCCTTCCCTTTGGACGCCACCATGCTTAAGTGTATGAACACAGTGGGGTTCAAGTTTGGGGTAATGCTTGAAATATTCCCTACACTATCGGTTTCCGAACTATTTTCTTATAAATAGGGTCCCTGGACCTCTGTTTTCAATCATCAACTCTCATCAACAATAACCAGAATTCTCTAATTCTTCTCTCTCTAAGCTAAAGTTTATTCTCTCCCTCTTTTTTAGACAAGCCTTTTACAAACACAATTCCTCATACATTAGCACTAGACACACCTAACCAAGTTCGAAGTTGCCTTCGCCCTAGACGTGAAAGATTGATAATTTCTGAGGGTTTGGTCCCAAATCCAGTCTAAACTTTTTAATCTCTATTTCAATTATTTAATTTAATTGTTTGTTTATACTTTTCCCTGAAGTTACTAACGTGTGTATTTTGTTATTAAAAAGAGGTACTAGGCATCAAAGTTAGTGCTTTAATTGTTTAATTGATATTATGATATAGAAATCATGTTTAGATTATTATTTTGATTCCTAGTATCATGTTAGGATGTTTTATTGCTTCCTAGTATTATTTTTAGGGTTAATTAATATTTCTAATATCAAGTATGATTAAAATAATGCTTCCTATTTCTTTCTTAATATGATGTTAGTACCATGTTAGGGTTAAAACTTTGATCTTTGATGTTTAGTGACATGATAAGGTTTGTTATTAATCTTGTTAGTATCATGCCTACGATTGTGCTAATATTATTATGCTTTAACATGATTGTTATTCTAATTATAATAATTATGATAATTATTATGATGATTATTATGTTGCTTGATTATTATTATTTTTATTGCTTGATCAGGCCTTTTATGCATGTTTAAAGGGAATTTGTACTTGTAATCACGCTTAATAAGATAATTAATAATCTTCTTTAGGGTTAATATGATTATAATTCAAGTGATCGCTAATAATAGTTTTATTTGTGCATTAATATTCAACCAACATAGATAAACAGTTTTAGGGCTAAACCTAATGATTGCTTGTTAGTCAGAAAGCGCACATGAATACGAGAAGAATAAAGTAGAGGCCTATTTTATAGGGCGAGTTCTTTCTCTTTTAGATTGGATTCGTACCCTCATCCCCGATCACCAGTCATGGTTCCAGACCTATTGGAGTTGACGATCTCATGGATCGTTAAAGGGTGTAACCTTCACCCCGTGAACGGTTTACAAGTTCCTAAAACTTGTCGGTGACTCTTTTGGTCTAGCTTCCTTCCCTTTGGACGCCACCATGCTTAAGTGTATGATCACAATGGGGTTCAAGTTTGGGATAATGCTTGAAATATTCCCTATAGTACTCAAAATAGAAACAAAGACCAACATCCCTAAACTAGATGAGGCAAATCCAAAGACTCCCATATGCTCATTCATGACTCCACCTGAAAATAGTCAACATTGCTTAACATTACGGTTAACAAGGCGAACCAAAACAAATAGGAACACTAGTAGAATAATGCAATTAGCCAGAACCGGATTACCCCACCGCTTTTAAATCGGTTGCTATTTGAGCGATGGCAGTTCAAGGTTTTTTTTTTTTGCCACTAGTTCAAAACCGGAGGAAAAAGTGCAAAATAGCACCGGTTAACCAGTGGCAATACTAGGTTATTAGCACCGGTTAACCGGTGGCAATATTGTCCCAAATAATAAAAAAACAAATTTCATTTTTTGCACTTAAAAATCAGGATACACTTAAATATTATAATAATATACAGAAATTACCTAATTTACATAAATTAAATCTGCAGAATTACATACATAAATTACATAAATATACAGAATCTGCAAAATTACATACATAAATTACATAAATATACATAATATACATAAATTAAATAAAAAAAACCACCCACAACTCACGACCCACCCACAACCCACGACCCACCACCCCCTACCACCACCACCGTCACCTTACACCAACAGCTTCAACCCCAGCCCTCACCTCACATAACCAAACCCTGACCGAACCCACAACCAAACCAAAACCCTACCCAATGCCACACCCACCACGATAGCAACCACAACAACAACCGAAACCCTACCCACCGCTTGTACCACCACGACAGTGGAAACAAAAAAACAAACAAATTTTTTTAAAAAAAAAAACAAAAAAATACCTTAATAACCGAAATTGGTTTGAATTCCATCTTGAATTTGGTTTAATAAGGCCAAATTCAACCATGAAAAGTCTAGATCTAGAGTTTTCATCGTCAAATTAATCCTTAAAAACCATTCATTTTTTAACACCACCAACCAACGAAATCGCCGATAATAAAGAGAAGAGGAAATGGAACAAACCGCTGGCGATGAAGAGATGAAGGGAAAGAAGAGGAGGGCGACGAGGAGAGAGAGAGAAGGGTGAGACGAGCAGGAGAAAGGGGAGAGAAAGGGTGAGACGAGCTGGAGAGAGAGAGAGATCAAGAGAGAGAGAGAGCAGGAGAGAGGGGAGAGTAGGAGAGAGAAGGAGGAGAGGGGAGAGAGGAGAGAGGCTGTAGATAGGGAAGAGTTAAGGTTAGGGTTTATAAAGAGGGGATGTTTTTTTTTAATAAAGCCACTGGTTCAAAACCGGTGGGATTAATATTTTCCCCACCAGTTTGGTTTGAACCGGTGGCAATACCCTTCCCTCAAAATCCCACCCATTTTCCCCATTTTTTCCCCATCGATTTTTAAAAACTGGTGGCCATTGGTCGGTGCCAATCTCTATTTTTCTACTAGTGGAAATACGGATTAGTAAAATGTGTTTAAGTACGATAGTGCTAGATAATGTAAACTTAATTTATTTGCAAACACGCTTTTAAAACCAATTCCAATAATTAATCCAATAAATTCCAAAACTCGTGATAGATTCAAAACCAATTCTCAAATATAATTCCAATAACTCAATAATTCAATAGTAGTGATTAATAAAATCAAATCTTTTCAAAAACCCAATTTCCTCTCTAAGTGTGCACAACCCCCAAGCTAGTCTCCTACTATTTCAAGGCTAATCTCAAGGAAAGACTAGGTCATACAAAGTTCATATTCAATAAATCCGCATAGTGGAATTAATATAATAATCATGCTTGTAAAGCTTTTATAAATAATTCAATAATTCTCATAAAATTCCTCTTTAAATAAAACCAACCTTTATAATTGAATAACTCAAAAACTCCTTTTGTATTTAATTCAATAAGCTTTTAAAATCAAACCTTTATAAAAACTCTTTAAAACAATCCAACATATTTTTAAAGCCAAATTCCTTTAAATATTATAAATGATTTAAAACCATTCAAAACATGATATTAAAATCAATCCTTTAAAAATAAATTTATTAAAACAAATTTTAAAATCATTTCCTCCGACCATACTTTATTTCATAAATCATAATTCAAATCAATTTAATTCAATCACCAATAAAATCCAAAACCCTTATAAAAGCCAAATTGGGGTGAGGAATTTTTACTTTTAGCAATTCCTTATGAACATTGTGTGGACGATTTTACTCCTCCTCTTTTTTTTTCTGTTCTTAATGAACATTGTCCTTCCCTTTTTGCCCTTCAATCCATATAACCCTTGGGTTGACCAATCTTTGATTTTTAACTTTTCCTTGTGAACAGAGTCGTTCCTCTTTTCCTCATCACTTTTCAATCTCTCTCTCCTCAGTCTTTACCTCAGATTTTGATCAGTTTTGCAATTTGGTTCTTTTGTCTCCTCAAGGTGAGTTCTTTGATTTCCCCTAAACTAACAAATTGTATTTCTTAGTAAAATTTTGATCTGTTTCAATAATTTTCGCTTTTGATTTTCTACTTATGGATTTGTTGTATCTTTCAATTTTCATTTTTGATTTTCGTTTTTGAATGGTAGCTACGTGACTTCTCTAATGGAAGCGGCTTCTGACCTCAGTTCTTCCGCCGTCGATCGTAGTTTTCCAACGAACTCTTACTCTGACCTTAGTAATCGAGCTTAGCTTTCTGTTTCTCCCTCCTGGTTTGTTATCTCGCAGCTCATTTATCTCTCATTTAACATTTATTAATTTGGTAATTATAGTAGTTTTGATTGAACATGATTTGGATATTGTGTGAAATTCAGAGGGTTTTTTTTTTTTATGTTTTTTATTTTGTTGATTTTTTTTTTTTGGTTTGTAGTAAGATGACGAGACTTCTTTAATGGAAGAAAGAGGGTTTTAATTCTCCTCCCTTTTATGAATTGGAATTTTTTTTTGGGTACATAGCTTTAAAATTCTTTTGGTTTTTCTGGTGTAAGTTATCGATGTTGCTCACCTAATGCTCTCTCAACTACCGTATTTTCTCCCATTCAAGAAGTGCAAGTTCTTGATGGTTCGACGCGCCTGTCGACTCGTGAGCTAACACCTAGGGCATAAATTGAAGAAAATGAAGAGAAATGAATCATAATTTTTGACCTCAGAGAAGGTCGGCCACGGCAGTTATCACTAGCTCCTGCGACGCCAGTTGGGATCGGCGACCTCCTAGCACCGGGGAAAGCCCTACTTCTCTATTTCCTTCATTTATCCTCAAAAAAATCATCAATCAAGGTGGTTCTTCTTCTCCAAATTTCTGCTGTAATCTTTGTTCAGTCTCATTACTTATGCCTCCCTTTTTTTGTCATTATGAAATTGTATTTTAATTGACCAAATACCCTTTTTTCCCGGGTTTGCTTTGTTGGTGATCTTATTGTTTGTGGAGTGTTCTTTGATACCGTATTAAGGTTAGATCTACTTGATTTTTTTATAGTTTTTTGTTTGCCAAATCATCAGAGAAGCAGAAAGGTTAAGAATTGTTTTCTTGAATGATTTAGCAAATTATGGCTATGAGGTTTGTAATTTTATTTATTTATTGAATTTTTTTTTGAAGAAATGGGGTTTGTAAACTTTGCAGAATGGTTTATGTGGTTTTCCCTCTTTACAAAAAACAAAACATTTGAGAGTTCGATTTCACATTGTTGTTAAATTGATGTTAGCATAGTCAATTTAGGGTTCTACATTCAACTATTGTTTGATATTGGTACTTTCCCATCCCATTTTTTTATTCCCTACCTTCTTTTTCTGTATAATTACCATTGGATTTCTCATTATGAAGTCTGCCTAGAAAATGATGTTGGGGTGTTGAGGTTTGTACTTAATACTCTGTACAAACTACAAAATATGAAATTGGGTCAATAAAGACACATCCTTCATAGATTTCAATCATTTTATCCCAAATGCCATCTCTCTAGGTCGAAGAAGCTGTCTGTAAGAATATCAAACTATTGAAGCTTGTGAAAAGGTTTGTGACGTTACTCACTCTTCTCTTGGTCCTAATGGTATCCCTCTATTTTTTTACCTGGTTTAAGACGGAGTTGTTGTTTCTTTTTTGAAATTTGATATTTTTGCTGTTTTATTGACTGTTTTTTCGATTATTTTAAGCTTTGTAGATGAACAGATTAACAGGGAAGATGAAGAACTTGAATTGGAACTGAATTGATAAGTAAAGTGACATTTTCCGCTCTTTAGGACCTTTGAAAGAGCAGCATCAAGTGAGTTTCACGCTCCTCCAAGGCCTTTAGTTTCCGGTATCTTACTTGTTTATCTATGTTTAATCCATTTCTCATGTTTACTTGGGTGAATTCAAATTTTGGGTTTTGTTTATTTATGCAATTAGATTGAAATCATGTTTATGGATAGGTATTTTTGGATATGCAGATCGGGTATGTCAATCTGAAGATTTCGGATTATGATTGTTGAATCAATTTTTAGGGTTTTAGCTTTTTGTCCTTATATGTGCTTCTAACAAACATATACTTGACCCAAGGGATGTTGTTTGGGGGATTAAGCTCTTTCATTTTACTTTATGATGTTCTAACTATCATAAAAGTGTGCCCTGACTATAGGGAATATTTCAAGCATTACCCCAAACTTGAACCCCACTGTGATCATACACTAAAGCATGGTGGCGTCCAAAGGGAAGGAAGATAGAGCAAAGGAGTCGCCAACAAGTTTTAGGAACTTGTAAACCGTTCAAAGGGTGAAGGTTACACCCCTTAACGATCCAAAAGATCGTTAACTCCAAAAGGTCTAGAACCAAGACTGGAAGTTCGGGGATGAAGGTACAAATCCAATTTAAAAGAGAAAGAACCTGCCCTAATAATATGCCTCTACTTTATTCTTCTCGTATTCATGTGCGCTTTCTGACTAACATGCAATCAATAGGTTAATCCTAAACCTGTTTAATCTATGTTGGTTGAATATTAATGCACAAATAAAACTTTTAATGGCGATCACTTGAATTATAATCATATTATCCCTAAACAAGATTATTAATTATCTTATTAAGCGTGATTATAAGTATAAATTCCCTTTAAACATGCATAAAAGGCGTGATCAAGCAATAACAATAATAAAAATCAAGCAACATAATAACAACAATAACCATAATAATAATTATTATAATCATGTTCATAAACCACTAGTAGAAAAATACAAAAAGGCACCGCTCAATGGCCACCGGTTTTCGAAAACCGGTGGGGTAAAAAATGGGCGGGATTAGGCATATTTATATTGCCACCGGTTCAAACCAAACCGGTGGCATAAATGTTAAAGGCCACCGGTTTTGAACCACCGGTGGAAATTCTTTTTATAAAAAACCCGGTCATATTTTATTTTTCATATATAAACCCCTTTTATTTCCCAAACCCTAGCCTTTTCTTCTTCTCTCTCCTCTTCCTCTCTTCTCTGATCTCGTCCCCTCCCTCATCTTCTCTCTCTTCTCTCATTCTCTGATCTCTTCTCTCTCTTTTCTCTCTTTTGCGACGAGGTGAGGGGTCTATTTCTTCACCGGCGCCGCATCTTTGCAGTGGTGGTGGATCTCTTCACGAAGGTATGTGCTCTTCGCCTCTTCGATTTGAAATATAGGGTTTCTGATTTTTATTTAACTTTTTTTTTGTGATTTTTATGTTGCGATGAGGTCGATGAACATGGTGAACATGTTGTTCTCGAGTCCGCCAAGGTTATGATGGTTACGGTGGTCGCGATCCATCTCTCTATCTCTTCTCGAGTCCTCTGCTTTAGATCTTGGTTATTGGTTTGTATTTACTTTCCTTTTTTTGATTGTTCATTAGATTTATTTTTTAATTGCTAGGGTTTTTTTTGTCTGTAAATGCTTGTTTAATTTTCTTAGTGATGGATATTTGGTTGCATGAATGTAAGGGTTTGCGTGATTGTATTGTGTATAATGTTGGAGGTGATTACTGCACAAAATTTGGCTGCCCAGATTGATGTTTGTTTGATGGCTACTGTTTATACTAATAAAAACAACATTAATCGGTGTAAAATTAGGGTATTATTTGATTGTGGTTATTTTGGATGTAATAATGATGATGATTTTGCTACTTGATACTCTGATCAAGTTGAAAAAAGATTGTGAGGTAAGGATTGTTTTTACATTTTAAAGATATAGCACTATATGATAAGATCTAGGAAAATTCAAAATGTTTTGGTGTGATTGAACATGAGTTGAGATTAGGGATTTTGAAAAGCTGTAATTAAACTTGACATTTAAATAACAAAAACTGATGCGTGAATGTATATTGAGGGAGTTACCTTTTCTAAGTTTAATTTACGATAGATTGATTTTCAGTGAAATTGGTTTTTATTTGATGAAGCAGAAAAATGTGAAGCTATTTTTAATACTGCTATAGCTTAAATCAGTTCAATTCTGTGCTAGTTGCTGTACCCGAGCTGAAACTCAGGTGTCTTAGAAGCAGGACTCCTGTGATTGTTAATTTCTGATGAAAAAGAAATGCTTGGTGTTGTCTTGTGTTTTCTTTTGAATGTAATGTGTTTAATTTACTAATTTTTTTGAGTTGATTTATATTCATCAACTTTTGTGTTTCATTGCAGTGATATGGATTCAACAATGCTGGCTTGCATTGCGTTCTCCTGCCCCAATCTGGAAACCATGGAGATCTCTATGTCAGAGTCATCAATTAACCGTATATCTGGGTATATAAACCCTTTTCCTGTTTGATTTAGTCCATTTTGGTCTAAAAAATTCTTGTATAGGAAACCATGTTAGTTTAACTTTTCAGTTTGTGGCTCTAGTATCACTTGTTTGTGAAATGAGCTCCCCATTTTGCTCTCTATATCTTTGTGATATTGGATGATTGAACATTAGAAGATGAATTTGAATACTTGACATCTTAATTTAGGAAATTGTGCAAATATGTTTTAAAAGGATAGATGAGTTCAAACTCTTCTAGTAGACAGGAAACTTATGTAATGCAGTGAACTCTTTATGTGGCTGTCTATTTGAAATGACTTTGCAAGGCTGATTATTGTTTGTGGTGGTCTGAGCAACTTAACTGGTAGTTGATAGCTTACTCTCAGGCAGACTAGCTGCTAACTCATTGTTTCAATGTTGAGAGGATTTTATGCATTGGAATCCATTTACTTGTTGGTTTGGCTTTAGTACTTTTTTCTTTCACAAGATAATTCTTGCCAAATTTCCGCATAAATGTATTAAATTGAGCCAAGTTTTACTCCTAGGAATGTCTAACCCTTCTTTGTGGTTTTATTTTCTTGAATTAAAGCTGAACTGAAATTCTGTAATTGATTTCCTGTCTATGATTTTCTTGACTTTTTGTATTAACCCTGTTTCTGGTAGGCAGTCATCTAGAGATGTGTAAATTCGATGTATTCAGCGATGATAGGCACCCAACAGCCTTGCGTTGTTGGTCCAATAAACTTGTTACTATATATGTAAACTTATGCATGATCCTTTGGTAATAAACTAATAATTTACCTGTGTTTTAAATAACCTTTCCTGTAATTTAATCATTACAAATTCTGTGCTTTAGATCTGCATTAGCCATTAGCTGAGAATTGAACTAATGAATTATCTTTGTTTGGGATATAATCTTTCACTGTGACTGGGAGAGAGCCTGAGTAAATTAAATTAGCTATTGATGTAGGAAAATTTCTCAACTCCTAAGGCTAGAGAAATCTTGTTGTTGATGAAATCTGTAACTTGTCTGTGGTATATGCTGAATTCAAATCTCAGCGGCTGTTGCTTGTTGGCAACGTTTCGAGCATTAGAATTTAGATTAGGTGTAATGTAGGTGTAAAGTTACTAGATTTAAGCTTTCTTTTTGCTGCACTTAGTGTGTAAGATTAACTCTGTCGACGCAGTTTTAGTGTTGGTACATTTGTTTTGTGATGATATAGGGTTGCTTGTTAACACACTCCAGTTTGATGGCTCTTCTGATGTGTAATCTGCTTATTGAATTTGCTGCTTTATTTAGTAAAGTACGGACTAGTATCATAAATTTCAATACTTTAAGAGGGGTTAATAAATTTCAATACTTTAAGAGGGGTCAATATCAAATCTCTTTGGTGTTGTCTTCTTGATTTTCTTTGAGACACTTATAGCTTGAGCGAATTTGGTTAACATATTGTGAATATTGGTTTGTTTCTTTTCTTTATGTTAGGATTATTAATTCTATTTTTAAAGAAAGAGGAATTAAGGTTACAAATACCCCTACTGTTTTGATTGATGATGTTGCGGATTTGTCGACTGGGCTTAGCTTGCTGTATTGCTTTGCTTTGGTGTTAATTCTATGATTGTTGGGTTATTAATTCTATGATTGTGTTGAAGTGGGATTGATTTGCTTTGGTGTAATTTGAGTAGAAAGGAACTAATTTCAAAGTGGATTTTGAAATAGGTTTTCGATTATATTATTTGGGGGTGGTAATTTGAGTAGAAAGGGAGCCAATATCACATTGAATTGTTATGCTTGGTGTAATTTGGCTCTCTTGAAATTGAATTAGTATTGCTCTGCTTGTTTTCTTTGATTAATACACACATCGAGATCTCTTATCTTTGTTTGTTGATGCAGGTGGTTGTTGGAAGATGTTATCTATATGCAAGGCTGCTGCTGCCTCCCCAAGGCTCGCTGCTGCAGTTGCTGCCTCGCCACGTGTTACATTGGTGATTTTGTGTGACTTGTATTTAACAGTGACTTGTATTTTTTTTTTTTTTGGACCAAAATTGTAATATTCCAGCCTTATTTTAATGAAAATATGTAAGTTTATATATATGTTAGTGTTTATATATCAATTTAATAGAAAAAAATGCAAAAAAATTTTTTTTTTTTAATTTTTTTTTGCCATTATTGGCACTGGTTTTGAACAGAACCGGTGCCAAAAATCCCTTTAAAAAAAGCGGGAATGGGTTTTTGCCACCGGTTAACCGGTGGCCATAATAAATATTACCACCGGTTAACCGGTGGCAATAATCATTTTTGCCACCGGTTTTGAACCGGTGGCCTTTCTTGAGGTTATTGCCACCCCCCAAATGACCACCGGTTCAAAACCGGTGGCTTAGGGGGGTTTTGAACCGGTGGCTAAGTGGTTTTTTCGCCTAGTGAACATAACCATAATCAAATCAACGCTAAAGCATAATAATAGCAAGATCCTAGGCATGATACTAACAAGATTAATAACAAACCCTAGCATGTCACTAAACAATAAAGATCAAAGCTTTAGCCCTAACATGATACTAAACATGATATTAGGAAAGAAAATAGGAAGCATTCTTTTAATCATACTTGATATTAGAAACTTAATTATTACCCTAAACATGATACTAGGAAGCATCCTAACATGATACTAGGAAAAGCATCCTAACATGACACTAGGAATCAAAATAACAACCTAAGCATGATTTCTGTATCAAAAATATCAATTGAGCAATTAAAGCACTTACTCGGATGCCTCGTATCTCTTTCTAATAACAAAATACACACGTTAGTAACTTCAAGGAAAATAATAAAACAAACAATTAAATTAAATAATTGAAATAGAGATTTGAGAACAAACCCTTAGAAATATCAAACCTTTCACGTCTAGGGTGAAGACAACTTCGAACTTGGCTAGGTGTGTCTAGTGCTAATGTATGAGGAATTTTTAGAGAGGGAAGGTTGAGAAAAAGAATAGAGAGAGAAGGAAAGCTTCTAGCTTTTTAGAGAGAGAAGGAATTAAACAATTCTGGTTAAGAGTTGATTATTGAAAACGGAGGTCCAAGGACCCTATTTATAATAAAATAGTCCGGAATTGATAAAAAAAAAACAGAGTTCGAAAAGGAATAAAACACGCTTCTGTTGCCAGGCGACAGGCTTTGTCTCCAAGCGACAAACCTGTCGTTTGGCGATGTAAGACAGTTTTAGTGGATTTTATTTTTATCACATCTTTTGATCCAGAAGTCCAAATAAGTCATATAATATGTCGTTGGAAATCTCTTGAAGTCTAATTTCCAACCCAATTAGAATCCGATTAAAATCTTTTGTAGATAACAAGATATGGCCGAAATAGTGGAAGGGTGTCAGTTTTGGATAGAGTTTCGTATCTCATTCATATCTTTTTCATTATAGCTCGGAATTAATATTATAATATATCATTGGTAAGATAATTTCAATATCTATCCTATCATATAAGATTTGGATAAATATTATGAGGCACGAAAATAAATTCTGAATCTATTCCATTTCGTACAAAACAAGAATTCTCAAATGAGTAGTTTTATTCAATTTCAAACTCTTTGAAACATAATTATCAATCCTTACTCCATTAGGATTTAAGAGAACCTTATAGAGTATTCTAGATTACTATAATCAATCCTAATATCTTTAGGAATGTGTAGGCGTCATTTGAAGTGCGCCTACGGTAAAGCATGTTATGAATATGCTTGGCACTCTTAGGAAGTGGGAATTGACATAATACGATTAGGGACAAATAAAGTAAGGAGTCGCCAACAAGTTTTTAAGGAACTTGTAAACCGTTCACGGATCATAAAAGGCAACCACGATTAAAGGACAACGATAGGCAACAACGATTAACCCGTGAAGGTTACACCCCATTCATAATCCATGAGATTACTAACTCCATATGGTTCGGAACCATGAAAGGAGGATCGAGGATGATGGTACGAAGTGAGTCATGGAGTCACATTTGCCCGTATTGGCCTCTACTCGATTCTTATAGCGAAAAGCATTCCTGCGATCTCAAAGGCATACAAACAGAAATTCAATTTGCTCCAAACTATTATTAAGCTAAATTGGTTGAATATTAATGCAACATATAATTCTAAAATATTAGTGATCACTTGAATTAATAACAAGATTAAAAAGGATCCTAAACCGGTTGTCCAAATTATCTTATTAGGAGTGATTTTCAATTACATATTTCCTTTAAACATGCAATATGGAGATCAATAAATATAATAAAATAAACATTAATATTGTAAGGAATTTAATAATAAAATCTAACAATGTAAAGTCGTTAGAAAAATAATAGAAATAAAAGGAACATAATTCTTACTTTGATTCTGTTTGCTTGTAACTATAAAATAATGAACGAGTTAGTAACTTTAAGGAAATAAAAATAAAATGATAATTAAATTAAATGAAATTAAATACAATTGATTTGGGGCCAAACCCTCAAACAGTTCTACCTTTCACGCCTTGGCTTAAGGACAGAACCACGAGTAAAGTATGGACTCCTTGGAGAGCTTGAAGAAGGAATTTTGAAAGAAAAAGGGTAGGCTAGTGTTTAGGCTAGAGCATAGAGGAGAGAAGAATAGAGAATTAATTGATGCCCCGTACATCAGAAATGAGGGGGTATTTATAGAAAAATGTGCTGAGGGGACACACGGAACCCTAAAAAGATAAAAACCCTAAAAAAATGCACCGCGACACGGCAGAGGGCACCGTGACACGGTGTCTGGCACCGTCAGACGGGACAAGTTCCCGTGACATGGTGGTTAGCTGTGTGACACAGGTTATATTTAGGGTTTGGGGAATAAAACGCGTGAAGGGTTTACGCGAAAAGGACACGGAACATCCCCGTGTCACAGCAGGGGCACCGTGTCATGGGGAATCCCACCGTCAGACGGGGAATATTCCCGTGACACGGTGGACTTCTCCCGTGACGCGGGAACCTGTAGTCCATTTTTCCGTCTAAATTCATTTTAACCCTAATTTCGTTCAACATTTTTAAGTGCCGATTGATAATTTCGGGCCATTTCTGATTTATTATTATTATTTGGGCTAAAATAAATAATAAAATAAAAAGGTTTGGGCTGAAATTAAAAAAAAAAAAAGAACTATGCTTTGACTAAACATCAAGATTGATCCATGGACTATTCAAAAAATTGAATTTAATTAAATACGATTTTTTAAGCACTCTCGGGATTAAATACTGAACCCGACCAATAGTGGCGGTGAAAGGTTGTTCATTATCGGGTTTGGTTTTGGGGAGACATTTTTAGGTGTCTACAGAAGCCCCCAGTTTGACTGAGTTTGTAGAAACGTCAGTTTCAAAAACGATAGTCAAAGTAGTCGATAGGGATGGAGAATAATTTAAGCCGTTCTCACTCTGCATACGCCGATACCTGCAAAAAAATGTTAGTTTCACAGATAAAAGAGTAAAGGGATAGAATACATATCTGGCACTAGTGTATCGGAGACAAATGAGTTTGGCAGCTTCCTATGCTTGAAGGAATCCACTGGATGACGTTCGTTGAAATGCTTTCCATGCCTGAGGAAAGCCGACTGATGAATTTGGTAGCTTTCTAAGCCTGAAGAAACCTATTGGATGATACTTTCCATGCCCGAGGAAAGTCGACGGATGATTTTGGTGTTTTTCTATGCTTGAAGAATTCCACCGATAATGCTTTCCATGCTTGAGGATAGCCGACTTGGCGGTTTTCTATACTTGAAGATAAATCCACCGATAACGCTTTCCATGCTTGAGGAAAGCCGACTTGGCGGTTTTCTATACTTGAAGAAAAATCCACCGATGATGTTTTCCATGCTTGAGGAAAACCGACAACTGATATAATCGCTGAAATTTGCAAGTGTATGATGGTTTGATTATCCCCGAACGTGGGCCGCAGATGATTTACCTTCGAGTCGACTATCCAACTATATTAGGTGTTTAAAATGTCAAAAATGCAACCCTGATCCTTGTTAGGGCAAATCGGTAATTTTGGTACCCTTTAAATACCAATTAAAATTTTCTGCGCAATTTCGGTGAGAAAATAACTGACCAAAAGTTGCGGAAAATCGTTCCAACTTGGTTAAAGATGCTAAAATATCTGACATAAGGTTGAAAGGAGCGTGCAGGACAAACAAAAAGGCACCGCGTCACGGGGATGAATCCCGCGACACGGTGGATTGCCCCGTCTGACGGTGGAAATCCCCGTGACGCGGGACACCCTTTTTTTATTTATTTATATTTTTGCTGAAATTGTCAACGTGCCACGATAATAACACCGTCCCACGCGCGTGAATGTCGTTACGTGGTAACGGGAATCGTGGCACGGGAACGAGGTACATTTTTTGTCTTTAAATTCGAGCTTCTGCTTCCCATTTTCGCCATTTTTGTTCTCAAATATGTTCTCACCTTTTCTTCTCTTTTTTTTTTTAAATTTCGGCGTCCCCGGCCACCGTGCCACGAAGCCCAGCACCGGCGCACTGTCAGAAACCACCGTGACACGGATCCGGTCACCGTGACACGATTTCTGGGCTCTTTTTTTTTGCCGTTGCTGCTGCTGCCAGAGCTCTACTGCTGCTGCCGGAGCTCCGCCAGCGTTCCATATTCACTGTGACACGGACTTTGGCCACCGTGTCACGGCTGCTGTTCATCGTGCCGCAGCGGTTGCGCTGCTGCCTTCACGGTTTTTCGAGCTTTTGGAGCTCAAATCTTGACCAATTTTTCTCCAATTTTTTGCTACTTTCCTCTTTTTTTATTCTTCACAAGGATCCATGTAAGTTTCCTTTTATTTTTGTCTTAAATCATGTTGTAGATTCCATATTTGGTTGAAACCCTAAAAAATCAAATTGGGGGGTTTTAATTTTGAGCTTCCATGTCAAAATTCTTGCTATGAATTGAATTGTATATGGATGTATGTGTGTTTGTGAGAAATTTGAGACTAAGTTTGTGTATTTTGGTGAGAAATTGAGCAAATCACTAGTTTTGGTACTACTTGTGTGAAATGGTGTTCTTGTTGTTCATGTTGTTCTTTTGCACTTGAAATGATGATATATTGGTAGTAGATTTTGTAAAATATGCCATGATGTGCCAATTTATCGTTCTTGTGCAATTTTGAAACATGTTTTGTTTTGTGTATGTACTACATTGTCATGGAGAACATAGTATCATGCAATTAGGAGAACATAGTATTAGTTCGTCTAGAGAAACTAAATACTAGAAATAATTCCATTATTTTGCTAATTTTTAGCCTTAAGGTAAAAATTTTGCGCATAATAGAAAATGCCATTTGTTAAGTCGCTTTTGAATAAATAACTAAATAACTTAGGAAATGATGCTAAGCATTTAGATTTTTATTTTTGTAATAGCATGCCTAGACAACAGGATTGCGATCTTTCTACTCGTGGCCGGCGTCAGGCTTTTCGGGAGGACGCTCCCATAGTTCCTGAGGGCATGAACGACGATGCCCTGGAGATCGAGCCTCGCCTTTCTTCGAGTAGGGGCAGGTGGGTTCCACCTCTGTGGTCGTCAGATGAGTTGGTTTTCTGCCGTGAGAACCACGTTTCTCACCATCCACTTGCCGGCATAGTTGATGGCACGCTTCGCCATCATGGTTCCGGAGCTGGAGATTTGATTCCTCGCCTTTATGGGATTGTCACAAGGGATCCTATTACGAACGCCTTGTGGGAATCTTCTAGTTTAGTAGATTTTTATTCGGCGGTCGTAGGGTTTCGCAGCCCCCGGGGTTGTGGCCCAACAGTCGTTCGCGCGTTGTTGGAGTATTTTTGGGATACTACCAACACTTTTCACTTTGCTTTGGGGGAGATGACAGTGACCCCTTTGGAAACATGATCAGTGGTCTACGCTTCACCGACCGGGTCGTACAGGAGATATTTGACCTTTCTTAGGGGGCAGCTGAGGTAGCTGTTTTGTTAGGTCCGATCGTTCAGCACATCAGGACTCAGCCGGTGCCTCGAGGTGGTTCTAAGAGCGGGCGATCAGAGTTGGCTTCTGTTCTGGCCCGTGGCTTTGACATGGATGAGACATCACCTGAAAAGCGAGTGCGGATCTTCATTTTGATTCTCATTTCCATGACTCTTTCTCCTTATAGGAGTTCGCGTGCGCTCGTTTGCTACCTTCCTTCTTTGGTCAGCATTAGAGAGATAGGATCCTATAGTTGGGCCAGCCTGGTATATGCCGATCTTCTCTTGTCGCTACGTCATGGCTGTAGGCAGCTGAATGACCAGGCCCCTGTCACTGTCTACGGTTTATGGAGAGTCGTAAAGGTGACGATCTTTCCTCTTCTTGTTTTGTTTTAATCTGTTTGACTCATGTGCTCAGAGATCACTTTTCATTGCAGCTATGGTTCTATGAGTACTTTTCGGGATTGGCCCCTCGACGGCGTTGAGGAGCGGTCCATGACTTCCCTGTCGGAGCTAGCTGGCGTGACCGAGGCGAGTCACGAGTGGAGTCTGTCCCTACGCCACGCGGGCTGCTACGCCGAGGCACCTCTTATGTTGGTGTAAGAATTAATTTTGTAGCCTGTTATTCTCTACTTTGACGTTATTTTCGGCGTTTCATTGCAACTTTTTATGGTTTTCAGGTTGCTATCGATATCTAGTATCGGCCTTGGGCTGGGATGACTAATCTTCGCGAGGCCTTGCAGCTTTCGGCGTACCGCACTGTTTTTTTGGTACTGGACGCTTTGTCTGGTATCTTGGGGAGTGTGTTGTTCGTCAGCACAGTGGTGATCGCTTTGTGGTGCCCTTGTCTCCACCGGAGTCGATGCTGGACTCACGCATGCTTAGGGAGTTGATAAACAGGGGAGAGCGCTACACTTTTCCTTGGCAGGAGCTTGTGCGTATGGAGGGCGATTATGCGCAGGACTTGCTTCCCTCTTTAGCTCCTCCACCCCGTCTATCCGAGGTATGATTTCTTTTGAGAATTTTGTCGCTAGTCTCTGTTTAAATCATCGAATAACCTGATTATTCGATCATATTTTCAGACGATTGTTCATCGTGTGGGGAAGATTGAGGTCCCGCCTCAATCCGTCTGCTACCCGGGGCCGATCGGTATTGCTGAGGATCATATTGCTCAGATGGTTTTAGACAGGCGTAGGAGTCTTTGCCTGAAGTAATTGAACCGGTAAGCTTTTTGACACATTATTCATCTTTTTTAATACCGCTTGTTATTGATTTTTCTTTGCTTTGTTCTCAGCCTACTGACCTGGAGATGATGGAATTCATGAAGATGGTTGACGCTTTGAAGTACTGCATCATCAAGCTTCGGCTTGGTGCGAGTTGTCGGGGCGGTTCTGGCGATGTTCTTGAGGTATGTTCACTTTTTTCATTTTTACCATTTGTTCTATTTTTCACCATTGACATCTTCTGATTTTGTGTTTTTCAGGAGCGACGGAGGTCCCGCTCGCGCTCGAGACATAGAGGCTCGGACAAGGGGGAGCCTAGTTGTGGCAGACGATCTCTTGAGGTTCGTCGGCATTCTCAGTCTCAGCGGGAGCCTCAGCTTTCTCAGCCGTTACAGGAGGCTCAGTGGCAGTAGCCTCAGTCTTCCCAGCCATTCCAGCACTTTCAGGGTCAGTGGCAGCGACATTCATTTTCACAGCCTGAGTTCAGGCTAGTCATCACTCCTGTGGATCAGGGTCTATACTCAGTTCCATCGTCTGGAGCGCTTCCTCCACCGGCGCCTTGCTTGTTTTCAGTTCCAGTGTCTGGAACGATGCCTCCACCGACGTTTCCTACCTCTTGGAGTCAGTCTACGCAGTTTGCCAGTTGGACGGATCCTGCTTTGAGTTTGACTGCTACTGGAGTTACAGGGACTAGTAGGGATACTACTCCTTGTACCCGGATGATGACGGGACTCTTTGGGTCACCGCTCCCGTATTCACAAGCTGAAGATGACACTGATCCTCACTCTTCTAGTTCTACAGATTTTTAACCGAGGGTCTTTATTTTGTACTTTGGTTGATGACACTTGACGGTGCTTATGCATCATGACTCACTTTGTACATTATTCACAGTTTATGCATTTATTAGTGTGTATTAGTGTCTGCTTGAGACTCATTGTGTATGATTGTGTATTTATTAATGACGCGAAAAAAAAAGACGTAAGTGGAGGGTACCGACCTTCCCCAAAAGAAAAAAGAAATAAAAAAGGGCCAAGTTTTACAACTCCTCCAAAATGCTAAAAATAAGCATGGAAATGGGACAAATTTTACAGTTTCCCCAAAAGAAAAAGGAAAATAAAGATAGAAAAATAATTATAATAGAAATAAAAATAAAGTAATAATAAATAATAGAAATAAAATAAAATGATAAATAATAGAAATAAGAATAAAGTAATAATAAAATAAAATAATAAAGATAAATAAAATATAAAAAAAAAGATGGAGAATTTTATTAGGAATGAAACTCTCGAAAAACAGAATTAAAAGATAAACAATGAAGATAAAACAATAAAAATCCGGAAAAGCATAGTTAAAGGATAAAAAATAAAAACGCGTGGGCACCGCGACACAGCATTGTAAACCGTGTCACGGCAAAAGCTGCCGTGTCGCGGCATAAATTCCCGTGTCATGGTGCGCATATTCTGCAACAGTGTGGTTTACGCGTATAGAAAGATAGATTTTTGAGTATTTTCAAGCGTTTTTGCTATAAAATAGGACCGGTATATTCGTGATATGCATAACTACGAAACATAAAATAATTAGAATTTCATATTTCAGTAATAATGTCTCATAATTTTGATAATACATTACGCGACTGGTCTTATTCTTTGACCAATGCTGACAAAAGAGAGTTGGAATTGTTTCATGTCAGAGGCTTGCTAGCCTTGAGACATGTAGCGATTGAACATGATTTTCTTAGGGCAGCTTTAGACTATTGGAGTCCAGAAACACATTGTTTTAAATTTGATTACGATGAAATCTGTCCCCTGCCGGAGGAATTCGGTGCCATCTTTGGGTTTCCTGCCAGAAATCTTATTGCCATGCCTACCCTATGTGAGTATTATTACCAAGACTTTGAACACAATCTGAATCTAACAGATCCAGATTTAAATAGAATTGTGTGTGGTAATGAGGTAGACTTAGAAAAACTTGCAAATTTGTATTTCAATCGCCCTGTCTCTGAGTCTTATCATGTATACCATAGAAGGGCTTATATTTTTTGCATGTTTAGCAAGCTTTTATTTGCAAACGGTAGGGTAGGACATACTTGTCTAACGTCTGTGCTTAAACATGTTGAATCCGGGAGATCTCCTATGCCTACGTGCCTTGGAGAAACATTGCGCGGCCTTAACGAAGCAAAAGCTGACCGGAAAGCCGTCAGGAAGGGGTCTCTAGTACTGCTGCAGGTAAAAAAGCTCTCTGAGTAGCCCTCGTGACACAAAATAGGCACCGTGTCACGGTGAAACCTGCCGTGTCATGGCGGATTTCGGCAAAAAAAAAATTATTTTGCAGATTTGGTTGATGGAGCGTTTAGAACTTTTTGAAGCCCCCGACGATATTGAAAAATATGGTCCCAACGATCTAGTCCGCAGGAAGAAGAGTTACCCTACGAACATGTCATATGAAGATTGGGAGAATTTCTTTGCAAAGAGAGAATTTTCCATTCGGTGGGTGGTGCCTTGGTGGAGGCTTACTAGGATGGTTGACACGAATGATACTCCGTATTGTCACGTTCCTAGTATTTCAAGGCTGAATTTTTATTCTCCTTCTCAATTGATGCGACAATATGGACTTGAACAAGTAGTTCCACGCTATAACAATAGTCCTTGTGAAGTATCGTTGCATGAAAGTAACATTCACAATTACGAGGCTTATTGGATTGGAAGACCTTTGTGGACCGTTTCTGCAAGTAACCAAGCTCCTCCTCCCTTATCTAGTGCATACAAGGCATGGTTGAATCCTAGAAGTAGAAGGGATCGAATTGGATCATGCAACTTTGATGTGAAGGGCCGTCTTGGAATTAAGAAAGCGCCTCCTAAAGATCGTCTAGATCCGAGAACACAAGGAATTGAGTTTAAGACTCCTATAATGCCTTAAAAGAAGAATTATGTGAAAGGAAAGGGTAAGGAGAATATGCTATAGAGAGAAGCAATCAAAGAATTCTAAGAAAGGTGAAAGGGGTTAAAGTTCGACTAGGGGTGTGACGGTTCGGGCTACAAAAGACACATTAATGGAGAAGGCCGACCTAGTTGAAAAAGAGAAGGAGGTTCGTAAAGTGAAGAAGGATTAGATCAGTATTGCTTTGCTCATATGATTTATAATTTTTATTTTTTAAAATAAGGCGCATGATGCCAATAATTGTAGTCACATTTATTTCAACAATAATAGCATATTTATTTTTACCTTAAATAAAAATTACAATGACTGTTTTTATTTTATATATCCGAGTCAAGAAGTCGGACGCAATGGAAGAATAACCAACATCGAACAGAATTCGCAAAGTCTGCGCCACGAAACAATTCGCAAAGTCCACCGTGCCACGGTGGAAACTGCCGTAACACGGTGGAGTTTCCCGTAGCGCGACATTTTTTTTGTTGGACTTCCACCGTGCCACGGTGGAAACTACCGTGACACGGTGGAACTCCCCATGGCGCGGCAATTTTTTTTTTTTTTGCTGCAATTCCACCGTGGGACGGTGGAGCTCCCCGTGCCCTGGTGGACCCTAGATGCTGAACTTGGCAAATATTCTTGATTTTAGCTCCATTTTGTCGTGGCGCAATGCTGAACTGGCGCGTGTACTTGATCGACGGAGGAAGGATTTTATTTTTTTTAAAGTGGTCGTTTTGAGCGCAGGGAAATTATGTCGTTGACTAACCTCCTCACGGCCAAACAAAATTTATTATAATCCTAAACTAACCCCTAAACAAGTCTAGTGGTAAGTTCGGAGTCGAACCACAAGGAACGGTAATGTTGGATTGTTCTCGATCTAATGCTTAAGCTACGCCGAAGTCGGTTTATGGATAGTGGACACTACAACTACACTAACACACATATAAAGATCAAGATATTACAAAGTCTACTAGGGGCAAAGATCCACTTTGAACAATTAACAAGTTAATGGGAATCGATTTGATAATCAATCATGCAAAGAAAGAATTAAAATGGGAATTAATTACCATCAAGAGCAATCTCTCAAATTCCTAGCCTAGATCCCTCATTGACTAGGTGCATAGAAGAAATTTACCCAAAATGCAATCAAATATATAAATTCTAATTCACAATCCCTTGTCAAACTAGAACTAACATGCAATTAAGTTTGCTATCTTGGGAGATCAATCCAATCTAAAACAAACAACATGCCATCATCAATTCAATCAATTTAATCACACAATTATCATCAAATTTATCTCAAATAACTCAATTAACCATAACAAAGCTTCACTCAACACCTAGTAGAAGGAAATCTACTCAAACATGATTAACAAAAATAAAGCATAAAGAGAGAAGAGAGTAAGAAATGCTCATTGATATAAAATGGAGATCTTCAAATCATCCAATTCCTCCTTTGATTATCCAAAATCCATGAAAACCATTGTTTCTGTCACTTTCTCTCTCCAAAATTTGAGAGTTTCTCTCTCTAAAAACCTAAAACTACTGAAAATATGAATTTCTCCCCCTAACATGAGCAAAAAAAATCTATTTATAACCCTTACTAAATTGCCTAGGAAGCTCCGCAAAAAGTCGAGCAGCGCGTAGAGGAGCGGGCGTGCAGGAGGTGGAGCGCCCGCTGCAAGTCCAGGAGCGGGCGTGCAGAAGGTCGGAGCGCCCGCTCCAAATCTGGAAGAAACAATCTGTTTTTTTTATTTTGGATTTCCTGTGAGGAGCGGGCGTGCAGATTTTGGAGCGCCCGCTCCTGGTGGTGGAGCGCCTGCTCCAAGAACCGGAGCGCCCGCTCCTCTCGGACTGGGCAAACTGCTTAGCTTCAAATGAGCATATCTCCCACGTTTTACATCGGAATTGAGAATATGACCTGTCGTTGGAAAGCTCTCGAGATAAGCTTTCATCTCCAATTAGAATCGCCCCAAAATGTTTTGTAGATCAAAAGATATAGGCGTTTGAAGTATGATCTTTGCAAATCAAGTGCACATTTCTTCATTACTTGTTCTTTTATGTTTTATATTTCTTCAATCTTGAGAAATGAACTTATCCAAGTGTTCCTAAACATAAGAGTAAACCAATAAAGTTTAATCTAATGTCATAAGCCACCAAAATATGCAAGAAAAGCCAAAATTGAGCAATAACGACATTTCACACACAAACATGACAAATGTAGTAAAACGCTATTAAAACCAAGTAAAAAGATAGAAAAACTATAAAAAAAAAACTAACTAAAAAACTCCTAAAAATAGCGACAAAAATGTCACTTATCAGTCGGGCCCCCTTGAGGGGTTGCCTACGTATCCTTAAAAAGGAATCAGACCAAACGTAGTTCTATTGGGTCATGAACCCATGCAACTAGGCATAGAATTTCTTGAGTTGATCCAAGTTGGTAAAATTGTGGAAACCGTTACCGTCCATGTCTACAAATTGTGCCGCTCCGCTAGACAAGATGGATTTAACAATGTACGGACCTGACCAATTTGGTCTGAATTTTCCTCTTGGATCCAACACATTTTTGCGAAGTGCCTTAAGCACCAAGTCACCTTCCTTGATGTTCCTAGTCTTGACTTTTTTATTGAAATGTCGCGCCATACACTGTTTGTAGGTTTGGACATGATGCAAAGCTGCCAAGCGTTTTTCGTCAAGTAAGACTAGTTCATCATATCTTGCTCTAATCCAGTCGACTTCATCTAGTTGGATTTCCAACGCGATTCAAAGAGAAGGGATTTCGAACTCTATTGGTTGTACAGCTTCCACTCCATAGACCAAAGAGAAAGGGGTAGCCCCCATTAATGTACGAACAGAGGTTTGATAACCCCAAAGGGCGAAATGTAGCTTACTTGGCCAATCTTTGTAATTTTCCGCCATCTTTTTTATGATAGTTTTCACATTTTTGTTGGCTGATTCGACCGCACCATTTGTTTGTGGTCTGTAGGGTGATGATCTGTGATGCTTGATATGATATTTCTTTAATAGTTCTGCGCACTCGGCTTGGAAATGCGTCCCATTATCACTGATCATCTCATGAGGTACCCCATAGCGGCATATGATATTTTTCTTAATGAATTGAGCTACATGTTTTGCTGTTAACTTAGCGTGTGAGGCAGCTTCAACCCATTTGGTGAAATAGTCGATTGCTACGAGGATGAATTCATGCCCCCCTTGTCCTGGTGGTGTTATCTTTCCAATGATGTCGATACCCCAAGTTGAGAAAGGCCATGGAGAAGTATATGTGTAGAGAAGTGAAGGTGGAACGTGCTATAAATTTGCATAGACTTGACATTTCATACATTTCTTAACGTATTCGTGACAATCTCTCTCCAAAGTAGTCCAATAATAACCTTGTCGTTGAATCTTCTGGACTAACATCTTAGCATTCATATGTGTTCCACATATGCTGGCATGAAGGTTTTCCATGGTTTTGTGTGCTTCTTTCTTGGCTATGCATAAGAGATTTCTCCCTAGCGCAGTCCTCTAGTGGAGTTCTCCTCTGATGAGCATTGCCTGTGAGGCCAGGAGCCTCAAAGCACGGCGTGCCCTTTTATAAATATTAGGAGGGTATTTTCCCTTCGTCACATAATTAAGGATATCTGTATACCATGCTTCTTCATCTTCTTCTTATGTTTCTTGTTCATCATCAAGTGCGTGAACATAAGCCGGCTCATCTTCTTTCTATGGTCAACGACATTCTGATTGTGTCCGTTGGAATTCGCACCATTGATGCTAATTTAGCCAGTGCGTCGGCAAACTGGTTTTCTTCTCCGGGTAAGTACGTATATTCCACTTCATCTAGTTGCTCCGTGAGAGTTTCTAGATGAGCTTGATACATAGCGAGACTTTCACTTCTCACCTTCCATCTCTTGGAGATCTGGTTAATGATTAGTGATGAATCACCGTAGATTCTGAGCTTCTTAATTACCAAGGCCACAACTGTTTCTAATCCCAAAATGCATGCCTTGTACTCTGCGGCATTGTTAGTGACATCAAAGTCGAGCTTCATGGAAATTGGGATATGCTCTTCATTGGGTGATACAAGCAAGACCCCTACACCACAACCTTTTAGGTTTAAGCTCCGTCAAAGTAGAACTCCAGCTATCATCTTTGGTCATGAGTAAATCTTCGTCAAGGAAATCATACTCATCTTCTTCTTTTTCAACTTCTTCTAGCGGGAAATCTGCTAAGAAGTCAGAAACCGCAGAACCTTTGATGGCTTTTTGTGGTACAAATTTCAGGTCTAATTGAGCAAGGTTGACTATCCACCTTGATAATCTTCCATTGAGTGTTGCTTTTTCAAACAAGTACTTGAGAGGATCCATTTTGGACACGACATGCACTGTATGAGTGAGCATGTAATGTCTTAATTTCTGTGCGGTCCACACAAGTGCGAGACATAACTTTTCAAGCAATGTGTATCGTGTCTCATATCCTTGAAGCTTCTTGCTCAAATAGTAAATTGCATTCTCCTTGCTTTTGATCTCTTGTGCTAGCATTGTCCCCATCGTTTTTCTTGGAACCGTAAGGTAGAGTTGAAAAGGAAAGTCAGGCATTGCTGGCGCTAGCACGGGTGGGTTTTCCAGGTACTCTTTGATTTTTTTGAAAGCTTTTTGGCAATCATCATCCCATGTGACTGGGACATTTTTCTTAAGCTTCTTGAATATAGGTTCACATATCGCCGTGAGTTTTGATATGAACCTACTTATATATTGCAGCCTTCCAATGAAGCCTCGAATTTCTTTCTCATTCTTGGGTGGTGGCATGGCCATGATCGCTTTGACTTTTGTGGGATGTATTTCAATCCCTCGAGAACTAATCACTGTAGGCTTCGCTCAAAGTGCGCCTACGTTAAAGCATGTGTGAATATGCTTGGCACTCATAGGATGTGGGAATTGACATAATACGATTAGGGACAAATAAAGTAGGGAGCCGCCAACAAGTTTTTAAGGAACTTGTAAACCGTTCACGGATCATAAAAAGGCATCCACGATAAGGGACAACGATAGGTAACAACGATTGACCTGTGAAGGTTACACCCCATTCATAATCCATGAGATTACTAACTCCATATGGTTCGGAACCACGAAAGGAGGATCGGGGATGATGGTACAAAGTGAGTCATGGAGTCACATTCGCCCGTATTGGCCTCTACTCGATTCTCATAGTGAAAAATTATTCCTGCGATCTCAAAGGCATACAAACAAAATATTCAATTTGCTCCAAACTATTATAAGGCTAAATTGGTGGAATATTAATGCAACATATTATTCTAAAATATTGTGATCACTTGATTAAACAACAAGATTAAAAAGGAACCTAAACCGGTTGTCCAAATTATCTTATTAGGCATTGTTTTTAATTACATATTCCCTTTAAACATGCAATATATGATCAATTAATATAATAGAATAACATCAATATTGGAAGCAATTTAACAATAATTCCAACAATATAAAATCTTTGGAAAAATAATAGAAATAAAAGGAACATAATTCTTACTTTGATTCTGTTTGCTTGCAACTACAAAATATTAAACGAGTTAGTAACTTCAAGGAAATAATAATAAAACAATAATTAAATTAAATTAAATTAAATAGAATTGATTTGCGGCCAAACCCTCAAACAGTTCTATCTTTCACGCCTTGGCTTAAGGATAGAACCACGAGTAAAGTATGGACTCCTTGGAGTGCTTGAAGAAGGAATTTTGAAAGAAGAAGGGTAGGCTAGTGTTTAGGCTAGAGCATAGAAGAGAGAAAATTAGAGAATTAATTATTGCCCCGTACATCAGAAATGAGGGGGTATTTATAGAAAAAATGTGCTAAGGGAACACACGGACCCTAAAATGATAAAAACCCTAAAAAAGTAAACCGAGCCATGACACTGTGTACCGTGACACGGGAATTCCCACCGTCAGACGGGAAAAATTCCCGTGACGCGGTGAACAGTTGCTTGACGCGGGAAATATTTTAGGGTACGGGGAATAAAACACGTGAAGGGTTTACGCGGAACGGACACGGAAACTCCCGTGTCACAGCAGGTTTCCCGTGTCACGGGAAATCCCACCGTCAGACGGGACTGTTTCCCGTGACACGGTGGACTATTGCCATGACGCGGGAATTTTTTGTCCGTTTTCCCGTCTAAATTCATTTTTAACTCTAATTTCGTTTAGCATTTTATGTGCCGATTGATAATTTCGGGCAATTTCTGATTTATTATTATTTGGGCTAAAAAAAGAAAATAAGTAAATAAAATAAATAAAAGGTTTGGGCCAAAATAAATAATATAACAATAAAATAAAAAAGATTTGGGCTGAAATTAAAAAAAATCTATGCTTTGACCAAACATCAAGACTGGTCCATGGACTATTCAAAAAAATGAATTTAATTAAACACAATTTTTTAAGCACTCTCGGGATTAAATACTGAACCCGACCAATAGTGGGGGTGAAAGGTTGTTCATCATCGGGTTTGAATTTGGGGAGACATTTTTAGGTGTCTACAGAAGCCCCCACTTTGATTGAGTTTGTAGAAACGTCAGTGTCGAAAACGATAGTCAATGTAGTCGAAAGGGACGGAGAATGATTTAAGACGTTCTGCGATCCTAAACCACTCTGTATACGCCGATACCTGCAGAAAAATGTTAATTCCACAGATAAATGAGTAAAAGGATAGAATACGTATCTAGCACCAGTGTATTGGTGACAAATGAGTTTGGTAGCTTCCCATGCTTGAAGGAATCCACCGGATGACGTTTGTTGAAACGCTTTCCATGCCTGAGGAAAGCCGATTGATGAATTTGGTAACTTTCTAAGCCTGAAGAAATCTACCAGATGATACTTTCCGTGCTTGAGGAAAGCCGACATATGAATTTGGCGGTTTTCTATGCTTGAAGAAATCCACCGGATAATACTTTCCATGCTTGAGGAAAGTCGACAGATGATGAGATTGCAAGTCTCTATGTATCGAGAACCTTGCGCCGTGAAATGATGGTGGTTCGATTGTCCCCGAACGTGGGCTGTAGTTGGTTCGCTTGTCCCCGAACGTGGGCTGTAGATGGTCCACTTGTCCCTGGACGTGGGCTTTAAATGGTCCGCTTGTCCCCGGACATGGGCTGGTTGTAAATGGTCCGCTTGTCCCTGGACGTGGGCTGTAAATGGTCCGCTTTTCCCCGGACGTGGGCTGTAGATGGTCCGCTTGTCCCCGGACGTGGGCTATAGATGGTTCGCTTGTCCTCGGACGTGGGTTGGTTGTAAATGGTCCGCTTGTCCCCGGACGTGGGCTGTAGATGGTCCGCTTGTCCTCGGACGTGGGCTGTAATTGAGACCTGCAAAATAAAATTTGCCAAGGGACTCGTATAGACTATGATTGACTTGACCAACTGACTTGACCAAGTTTGACTTGACACGACATGACATGACATGAGTATGACTTGTGATTGTGTGTGTATAGTTTGAGTATGTGTGTGCAGACACAAGCAACCGAAAATGCAAAAGCAAAAATTTTCCATCATTTTTTTCATGAGACGAGTGGAGGGTACCGACTTTCTCCCGAAAAAGACAAACATGAAAAATGAAATTTTATTTTCGAACTTCCCTCGATAAAAATTTTGAAAAAGTTTTTGAACTTCCCCAAAATAAAATAATGAAAAAGGGAAGAAGTTTTGAACTTCCTCCTTGAGCACGACGAAATGAATCGTATGGATTGAATTGCTTGTCCCGAAAATAATGTATGCATGATGCATGTTCTTAAGCCAGGAGGCTAAGGACAATTACATCATGTGACACAATAGATGAATGAAATTAAGTCATGGAGCTAAGCATCATATATGGTGTAAAGAAACGATCTTGAACGTCACTTAGGTCTGGAAGCTAAGCACGTTTATAGATGAAGTGATCATGAACGTTGCTTAGGTCAAAGAGCTAAGAACGATATGCTTTGTATTATTACAAATCATTGATATATAAATGTTACTCAGCACATTATGCGATGCATGAAAAAATGAACATTGCTCAGGTCAAGAAGCTAAGCAAGTATACAACGTTTCTTCTGATGACTGTTGTCTTGAAAGATGATGAAGCATGCACGGTAGGGAAACAATATTTCATGATAAAGGGTTCCTAAGGGAAAGATTATATGGATATGTATGTGTGAAAGAAGTGTGTGAAAGTGATACTAAGGTGAGGCTGCAAAGGTTATGGTGATGGAAATATATGCGTGAAGAGTCAAAGATGATGACTCTTTAGGCTGGGTAAGCTAATGTGATGTGGGTTTAAGCCCCCAAGTCTAGATCTAAATGGGTAGGGATATAGAGATAAGCATTGGATATTATTTGACTCGATCATGCATAGATATGAATATGAATGTGGTCGCACCTCAATGTGAGGTTGCCTACGTATCCGTTAGGAATCAGGCCGAACGTAGCTCTAACCAAACTTTGCACAAGTTTATGTACACCTCAAAGAGGTCTTTCAAGGGTTGTACTGTGGTTAAGTTGATGGTTTAAGGAAGAAAGGGGTAAAAGGCTTAAGATCCGAGTGAAGCCCCCAAGATGTGTAATTGTGAATTTGAAAATTTTGAATTTTGCAAGTTTATTTTCAACATTTTTTTTTTGCTTTGATTTTTTTTTTCATTCTTTTGAATCAATGTAGGCAATCTCAGATCATGCGGTCCATCACTCACTTAGAATTCATGTTTCTCAGGCACAGTACCGAGCACTCGATGAGAGACGCAATTTGAGACGTGTTCATATCAAAGACATTGGAACACTTACCTTTAGACATTGTTTTATTGTTGCTTTGCTGCTTTTTTTTTTACTTGCTTTTTGAATGTTATACAATTACACATCTTCCAATCCCAGGGTTAAGTAAATGTGGGTTGAAGAAATGAAGGCCAAACGTTAGACAATGCTCAAAATGGTTGATGAAGAAATGGAATGTAATTGAACGGTTAACAGGGAATGACAGAGTTTCAAAGGTGCCTCAAGTCATTGGTGTACCTTGGGTTTAGTTCGGTAATTGAATTTTTTTTTTAATTTTTGAGAATGAATGAATGAATGAAAAATTCTATGATCGAGATGTAAAGGAAATTTGCTCATTTTATTAATGGAAAAGGTGAATGAAACACATGAAACATATAAAAATTCAAAAAGGAAAACCTATGCTAGACATGAATGGGAGAATGGAGATGAATGATAAAGAAAGAAATCATGAAATCTTGCACGAAGGATCTGTTGTGCGCCTTGTGTTCATTACTTCTTGCCTCCTGGAGGGACAAGAAGTTTGTTTGCATCCACCAAAGTCTTGAATGACGTCCTTCAAATTCAAACATTGCTCCGTAGTGTGGCCCCTTCTTTGATGGTACTTGCGATGGGCATTGGGATTCCATTTGGCGCTCCTTTCTTAAGGTTTTGGCTCTGGAAATGGCCCAATAGGTGTGATCAAGCCTTGACCATAAAGGCGATCAAAGGCCACATCATAAGTCATTCCTAAAGGAGTGTAAGTTCTTTTCTTCTTGGGCAATGGATCATCAAGAGCTAACACTTCATTGATATCAACTTGGCTTATATTGTTGGTAGTATTTTCGTGCTTAGAAGACGAAGAAGAAGGATGGTCGTTCTTCTTGTTTTTCCAAGTGTTATTATTGTTACTACCAGAATTCTTTATTATCTCAACCTCGATATTGATGTCGATGTCATATACAGCTTCGAAAGTGTTCAGTGGAAGAAATTTGAGATGTTCCCTATATTTATGAGTCAGATTTTGAATAAAGAGGCGAATCATCTCTCTTTCTTTGGGAGGATCTACCAAGAGTGAAGCTGTTTCCCTCCACCTGTTTAGGTAAGCGGTGAAGCCTTCATTCTCTTTCTGTTTGAGAATGGAGAGTTCACGTTCAGAAGTTTTAGTTTGAATGTTACACTTGTAACGATTCATGAAACTGTCGGTGACATCTTGCCAAGTCGCAGTATGCTTGGCATCTAAGGAATAAAACCATTGTTGGCAAGCATGTTCTAAGGAAAGTGTTGGGGTTTGGTGAGTCCGACTCACCGCGAAAACAACCCCGACCCAAGGAACCACTCGTAATTAATAAAACCATAAAGCATAAATAAATAAATAAACACAAGAAAAGGAAGAACGAATCATACCCTTGAAGCGAGCTTCGCCCTCTCAAAACGGGATCTTACTTGAAAGCCTTGAGCACCGCAAATGTCGTGCCTCCAACGGTATCCACCCACAAAGGACGAACACGACTTTTTAGGTCCGCTACCTTGGAGTTAGCAAGGTCCGACCAAAACCCAAGTGTTAATGGAGTTTAAGAGTTTTTCCCACAATATGGAATGCTCTTTCTAACTCCCACTCAAGCACTTTACTCCAAATCCCAAGGTTGGTATTTATAGAGGAAAGTATGAGTGGGAATTTCTATCCCATCAATGTGGGATCATGAAATTCCACAAATTAATTTAAAGCTAAATTAAATTAAAATTGCAAACTAATAATAAATCTACAAGTGGCATTACCATGTGAAATGGGTTGGTGAGGACCACATGGAGAGTAGGGGACCATACTTGCTCCCCACTCAATACTCTCCTTGTGCCACATGTCCTTACTTACTTCCTCCCATATTCCTCAAGCTTCCCCATAGTAACCGGCCCTATGGCCCAGCCACGAGCCCAGCCCCGCACCAAGATGCGGGATGTTGCTATGCGCGCAAGCCACGCACTTGGTGCGGGCTTGCTGATGTGCGTGGCTGCTAGTGTGTGCGCTGCTAGCACGCCTAGCTTGCGGCAGTTAGCTGCTGCACGCACCACGTGCACGCGGCTGCTAGCTGCTGCTGTGCGTGGCTGCTAGCACGCACCTAGCCAGCCATGCTAGGCTCGGCTTGGTGCGCTTGCTAGCCACCTATGCTTAGACATTTTTGCCCCTAGCATTCGGATGCTCGGGGCATTCCGATGCTAGGGGTATTTTGGGAATATGGTCGATTTATTATTATTTTGCGCGTCTCGTCTTTTTATTATTTTGACTCGACTTCCGACGATCGGTTTCGACGCTCCAAGCTCGAATTACCGACGTCTAAATATTTAACACTCGAGCGACGAATTAATTTCTTCCAAATTAATTCGTCGAGTCGGTTCGTATATTTTTCTTGGGTGTGACCCGAAGGGTTCAGTCAAGATTAAGCTGTAATATTAATTATATTAATATTACTGATCGGAAGCGGCCTCCACCCAGGCATTCCGATCACTTAACCTTACTAAATAAATCAGCTGTCTAATAATTCTGAACCCGCTATCAGAATAATACACTTGTTCGAAGGACACCATTCCTTTCAATCTCCCACTAGTCCTTCCGGACAAGTGTGCATTTAGTGTATAGCCCCTTTCCTATGTCTCTTCATGTCTCTTCATGAACTACAGAGTAAGGTTACTCGTCATCTCTGTTACGTCCAGAAGTGTTTCTCGAAATCCGAGTTGACTGTCAATAAGCAGATGATTTCTAAAATCCATCTGAGCACGGCCATGCATTTTCACAGTCTCGCTCTTTGAGAGGCCTTGTAAACAACAAGACATATTCCCTATTTTTAGTAGGGGGACATTTCCAGTCTTGTAATGTAGCTTCTCTTACTAAGAGGACCTAGCCGCCCGATATCTGTCGTTATAATCCCCAGTTACAGTAGACGTTTGGCGGATACCAAAGCGGACTAGTACTCAAACAAGAGACCTCCCACTACTTATGGTCAAGGAAAAGAGTTCTGATAGTAATAATGAGAAAAATACTTATGACAATTTTAAATCTCTTAAAGTATTCTCATAGGTCGATCCAGTATGGTTCTAAACCAATACCTGTGCAAATGATTTATATCCTCAAAGCACAAGAAACGGTGCTATAAATCATACTACACACTAATCTCTAATGGTCATTAATCGTCCACAAAAATATGACATTGATTAGGGATAATTTTCGATTAAAATATTCAATGTTCACTTAATAGGTGTTTCTTTATCCAAGCCATTGACTTGATACCCTATTTTGAATATATATTAAAATCGAATGGACTCATTATCTAATTCTAAACCACAATTAAATAGAGACGGAGTGAATTAAATTGCATGAAAAATTTTAATTACTCCAAAAACTGAATGGTTCATCATAGTGCTTTACATTAACATTGTCCAAAATTTAATTAAAACACTATAATATGGAAATCAAAGCCAGTTCGCGACATGCTTGATTCCCATTGCCTCAATGTGTTTGTTGTGCTTCACTTGAGACAAGGGTTTAGTAAGTGGATCGGCTACATTGTCATCCGTTCCCACTTTGCAAATTCTGATTTCACCCTCTATCTTCCATTATCGAATCATGTGAAATCGCCTCTTGACATGTTTGACCTTCTGATGTTCTCGTGGCTCTCTAGCCTGAGCAATAGCTCCATTGTTGTCACAATGGAGGTCTATTGGACCCTTGATGGAGGGTACAACACCAAGTTCATCAATGAACTTGTGAATCCAAACTGCCTCCTTGGCTGCCTCAGACGTTGCCAAGTACTCGGCTTCAGTTGTAGAATCAGCGGTTGTGCTTTGCTTTGCACTCTTCCAACTAAACGCTCCTCCATTGAGACAGAATATGTATCCGGATTGTGACTTGGAGTCGTCTCTGTCTGTCTGGAAGCTTGCGTCGGTATATCCCTCAACAACCAATTCATCTTTACCGCCATAGACCAGGAATTTATCCTTGTTCCTTTTCAGGTACTTCAGAATATTCTTGGCCGCAGTCCAATGCGCCTCTCCTGGGTCTGATTGGTATCGTCTCGTAGCACTCAAGGCATACGATACATCCGGCCTAGTAAATATCATGGCATACATGATCGATCCAATAAGCGAAGCATATGGAATACGACTCATCCTTTCTTGCTCATCAGGTGTCTTTGGACACTGCTTCTTGCTTAAGGTTATGCCATGTGACATGGGTAGGTGCCCTCTCTTGGCTCCTTCCATTTGGAATCGAGCTAGTACCTTATCGATGTAAGTAATTTGAATCATTCCTATCATCCTCTTTGATCTATCCCTATAGATCTTGATGCCTAGTATGTACTGAGCCTCTCCCAAGTCTTTCATTGAAAAACATTTCCCGAGCCAAGCCTTTACAGACTTTAACAACGGAATGCTATTTCCAATGAGCAAAATGTCATCGACATATAAGACTAGGAAGGCGATGTCACTCCCACTAACCTTCTTGTAAACACAAGACTCATCTGGATTCTTGATAAAACCAAACTTACTGATGGCTTCATCAAATCGCAGATTCCAACTTCTGCTTGCTTGCTTTAATCCATAAATGGACTTCTTAAGCTTGCATACCTTCTTAGGATTGTTCTGGTCGACAAAACCTTCAGGCTGTGTCATGTACACAGTTTCTTCCAAAATTCCATTGAGGAAGGCGGTTTTGACGTCCATCTGCCATATTTCATAATTATAATATGCAGCAATCGCTAGAAGAATTCAAACGGACTTAAGCATAGCTACTGGAGAAAAGGTTTCATCATAATCAACGCCGTGAATTTGCCTGTAACCTTTTGCTACCAGCCTTGCTTTGTAAATGAATACATTTCCGTCTTTGTCGGTTTTCATCTTGAAAATCCATTTACATCCGATAGGTGTGTAACCAACGGGTAAATCAACCAAGTCCCATACTTGATTTTCAAACATGGAGTCCATTTCGGATTTCATGGCCTCTTGCCATTTTGCAGAGTCGGGGCTCGTCATAGCTTGCTTGTAGGTTGCCGGCTCATCTCCATCCACTACTAGGATGTCCTGATCTTCGGTTAATACAACACCAAGATATCTATCAGGTTGAGATCTTGGCCGAGTTGACCTACGTAGGGTGATGGACTGAGCATTTG
Organism: Chenopodium album; assembly: GCF_948465745.1. Classification (NCBI taxonomy): domain Eukaryota; kingdom Viridiplantae; phylum Streptophyta; class Magnoliopsida; order Caryophyllales; family Amaranthaceae; genus Chenopodium; species Chenopodium album. Next base: position 67,868,707 of record NC_137835.1, read on the forward strand.
CATTGTCGGTTTGAATTTGCATATTTTGACTTTGACCAATGTCAACAGATGCTTCGTGAGCACTTTGATTGTCAACTTGTCCTTGTTGCTCGTCCTCTCGAACTTCGTCGAGTTCGATTTTCCTCCCACTTGTCATTTTGGAGAGATGTTCCTTCTCCAAAAAGACATCATCACGAGCAACAAACACTTTGTTCTCGGATTTGCTGTAGAAGTAATACCCTTTGGTTTCTTTTGGATAACCCACAAAGTAAACCTTGTCAGATTTCGGATGAAGTTTATCAGAAATGAGTTTCTTGACATATGCTTCGCATCCCCAAATCTTGAGAAAAGACAACCTTGGAGGTTTATTTGTCCATAATTCATATGGAGTCTTTTCCACTGCCTTTGACGGAGCACGATTCAGTGTAAGTGTCGCAGTTAAAAATGCATGTCCCTAGAAAGAGATTGGAAGTTCACTAAGACCCATAGTCGATCGGACCATGTCTAACAGGGTTCGATTCCTCCTTTTAGATACTTCATTCCATTGAGGAGTTCCTGGAGGTGTCAACTCTGAAAGTATTCCATGTTCTTTCAGATGGTCATCGAATTCTTGGCCCAAATATTCGCCACCTCGATCCGATCGAAGCGCTTTGATTTTCTTGCCGAGTTGGTTTTCAACTTCGTTCTGAAATTCCTTGAATTTATCAAACAATTCAGATTTGTGCGACATTAGATAGACATAACCATATCTACTATAGTCGTCCGTGAAGGTTATGAAACACCGATAACCACTCCTTGCGAGTGTACTCATTGGCCCACATACATCGGTGTGTATTAGTCCCAACAAGTCACCGGCCCTTTCTCACAACTTGGAGAATGGTTGCTTTATCACCTTGCCTAATAAACATCCTTCGCAATTCTCAAAGGATTCTAAATCAAATGAGTCAAGAATACCTTCTTGAAGAAGCTTCTTGATGCGTTTGATGTTAATGTGGCTAAGACGACAATGCCACAAGTAAGTTTGACTAGACGGTGTAGTCTTAGCTTTCTTTGCAGGATTATTAACGTTATAAATTTCTTTGTCTAGAGATAACACATAAAGACCATTTTCTGAATGTGTCGTACCATATAAAACATTATCGAGATAAAATGAACATGATTGGTCCTTAAATCGAAATTCAAAACCTTTGGCGTCCAACGCCGAAATTGAAATGATGTTTTTGGTAATGTTGGGAACACAATAAACATTGTCAAGTTCCAAAACTAGCCCCGTGGGCAAAGACAAACTAAGAGATCCTACGGATATAGCACCAATCCTTGCTCCATTTCCTACCCGGAGCTTGATCTCTCCCTTCGCTAGCCTCCTAGTGTTCCTTAGTGCCTGTGAATCGGAACAAAGGTGTGAGCCACATCCGGTATCTAATACCCATGAAGCCGAGCTAGTGAAGTTAAAGTCTATAACGTAAATACCTGATGTAGAAGCAACAGTTCCGTTCTTCTTATCTTCCATGAATTTGAGGCAGTCTCTCTTCCAATGTCTCTTCTTCTAACAATAGAAGCATTCGGAATCAGACTTAGAAGATGCTACCTTTTTCTCCTTGTTGTCTTTGGTAGCTTTCGGCTTAGGCGAAAAGTTCTTCTTTCCTTTCCCCTTGAAGCCCTTCTTCTTTTTGCCCGCCCTTTTGAATGGCTTACCCTTCTTAATCATTAGCATATCATGCCTTCCCTCATCCTTGAGCGTCTGCTCAGCTTGCTTCAACATCCCATGAAGCTCGGTGAGGGTTTTCTCCATGCTATGCATTTTGTAGTTCATCTTGAACTGGTCATAGCATTTGTGAAGGGAATGGAGAATGATGTCAATAGCCATTTCAGTTGAATACCCCGCATCAAGCCTTCCCATGTTCTCAAATAATCCGATCATTTTGAGCACATGTGGGTTGGTTGGCTCTCCTTTCTTGAGCTTAGTCTCAAGGATCTATCTGTGCGTTTCAAACCTTTCAATTTGAGCCTGTTCTTGAAACATATTCTGTAACTCAGAAATAATCTAATAGGCTGATTCCTTCTCGAAGAAGGTTTTCTGAAGTTCAGGAGACATAGTGGCTAGCATTACGCACTTGACATCCCGATCGGCTACTTGCCATCGGTTAAGGGCTGCTTGAGTTACCTCCTCATTGGGAGCCTCGGGCATTTCCTCATCAAGGACATACTCTTTCTGTTCTTGCATAAGAACGATGCGCAAATTCCTTTGCCAATCAAGGAAATTTGTACCACTCAATTTCTAGGGTAAGCATTGCCTTGCTAATGGCTCTAAGCCACTCTTGGTTAGACAATCGTCGCATCTAATGCATCTTTGACGATGTATCTCTTTTTCCACGGTATGTGAGGACTCCTCACTCATACCGATGAGTTAAACCAAAACCAACGTGCACACCCGTTGTGCCTTATGAGCCTTGGAGAAGTGATGGCACCTCGCTTTGGCGTAGCCTACCATCACCCACGTTCGGTTGGTAAGTGTTGTTTTGGAAAGGCAAGTTTGACTCAATATTATTAGGGACCTAGGATTTCTATGTTGGTTGATTTAAGTGAACTTAACTAATCATCGCAAACATAAAGAAAACCTAAACATGCATCTAACGAATAATTCACATGTATATAAGCATAAAATATAAAGCGAAATTATAGATGCATATTGGCAACTAGCATGACCCCTTGAATTCTTCAAATCTTCAAAAGGTCTTCATTTGTAATTCAAGGCTTTGTCTTCCAAGATACGCCGTCTTCAAGACTTAACCAAACTATGCAAATACTAGTGTCTACGACTAGGAATAATATAAATATTAAGGTACAAAAATACTTAACGGTGCGTAGACCGTATTTAGATTTACAAAAATACATAACGGCACGTAGTCAATATTTTCTATCCTAATCGGGTCTCACTAGTTGCCATTTCATAAAACCAGTGAGAGAGCGAGAATATATATTCCATTCATCCATTCACTATTTGTGAATGGCCCATGCAATTTACAATATCAAACAAGTAAAATGCATTTAAACAACGCGCGCACTAGTAATCTAGGTGGTTAATCCGATTAACACGCCTAATTAAAACTAGTCAAAGTTGTTTAACCGATTATGTAATTTGACGTCATTAATTAATTGAAGCTCCCACTAAATTCCGCATTTCCCTTAATTAATCCAATTAATTAAGTTGGTAGCACCCAAACTTGTCAAAATAAAATTTTGCCAATGCTGCTCAAAACCGAGGCCTAGCCTCCCAAAATTTTAATTAAAATAAACAAAATTAATTAAAATAAATAAAACGGCAAAATAAGCAATATTAAGCCAACCGAATATATATTAAGCTTTCACTTTAAGCGTTTTGCCAAGGAAACTCGAATAATCGCGGCTCATGCAAACCAAGCATACTACGGCTATTCACCTCACCGCACCAAGCATATGCACACACAAAAAAGCGGCAACCAGCCATGGGTTGTTGCCACTGCCGCACGGCGCACGCACAGCCATGGCTGCTGGTGCGTGGCTGCTGCGGCCGTGTGCTGCTGCCGCGCGTGTGGCCCCACGCAAGGCGGGGCAGCCACATGCGGGCTGCTATGCAGCCCGGCTAGCCAAGGGTGGTTCTTTGCCTCGTTTTGCGTGCCATGGCCTCGGGATTTGATCCCATTTCGCAAGACATAATTAATTAATTTTAGAACTAACTTAATTAGCAAAAAATAAAAATTTTAAACAAGTCTAACTTAATAAAATTTCAAGGTGCAAATAACCAAAATAATTCCAAGAACCATTCTTAATTAAATTGGTTTAGCTTGGTGCAATAACAAAGTTGAGGCAATTTCTCACTTTTAATTTAATCAATTTAAATTAAACTTGAGAATTTGACAAAGTAAGGGGAAGTTGGAAAAATATGAACTTTAATGTTCAAATGAAAATTCCAACATCTAAATTTTGTGAATCCTTGAAAATTATATCTTCCAACATGAGGATAACCAAATTTCTATCACAAAAATTGAAACTTTATGTTTCCAATCAACTCAAAATGATTAAAACAACAAAGTTTAATACAAAATAACATGGAATTTAGTGGTTTTTAAAGTTTCAATCACTTATCACAAATAAAGATTGAATCTTTAACACTTAGGAAGCCTCAAAACAAACATTTTCACACTAAAAAGCAATTAGTTTGCAATTATGTGAAAATAAATAAACCTTTAAGCATAAAATACTACCAAGTAAGTGTGCTTTAAGGGGACTTAAAAAAGCAGAAAATAATGCAAATAATCAACCACATAATCAACAAGTTATGCCATTAATTTCAAGGTTAGAAAAGACTTAAAATTTTTCGTCAAAAACAAAAAATCCCTCGAAAAAGGCATTTCTTGTCAGAATTTGGCTAAAATCACAGTACCAAAGGGGATAAAACCTTTCCAGAACACCTTTTCCACCCCAAATTCACTATTTTTGGGCGAAAATCTGGGTTCTAGGCCAAATTCGACATTAAAAACGGGATTAAAATAAATAAAACCGAGCTACTAATCTAATTAGCAACTTAAACCAGAAAAATAAGCCAAAATAAACCTTGAAAAACATGATTATAAAAATAAACGAGCGGGGCTCCGATACCGCTGTTGGGGTTTGGTGAGTCCGACTCACCGCGGAAACAACCCCGACCCAAGGAACCACACGTAATTAATAAAACCATAAAGCATAAATAAATAAACGCAAAAAAAAGGAAGAACGAATCATACCCTTGAAGCGAGCTTCGCCCTCTCCAAACGGGCTCTTACTTGAAAGCCTTGAGCACCGCAAATGTCGTGCCTCCAACGGTATCCACCCACAAAGGACGAACACGACTTTTTAGGTCTGCTACCTTGGAGTTAGCAAGGTCCGACCAAAACCCAAGTGTTAATGGAGTTTAAGAGTTTTTCCCAAAATATGGAATGCTCTTTCTAACTCCCACTCAAGCACTTTACTCCAAATCCCAAGGTTGGTATTTATAGAGGAAAGTATGAGTTGGAATTTCTATCCCATCAATGTGGGATCATGAAATTCCACAAATTAATTTAAAGCTAAATTAAATTAAAATTGCAAACTAATAATAAATCTACAAGTGGCATTACCATGTGAAATGGGTTGGTGAGGACCACATGGAGAGTAGGGGACCATACTTGCTCCCCACTCAATACTCTCCTTGTGCCACATGTCCTTACCCACTTCCTCCCATATTCCTCAAGCTTCCCCATAGTGACCGGCCTATGTCCCATCCACGAGCCCAACCCGAGCCCAGCCCCGCACCAAGATGCGGGCTGCTGCTGTGCGCGCAAGCCACGCACTTGGTGCAGGCTTGCTGCTGTGCGTGGCTGCTAGTGCGTGCGCTGCTAGCACGCCTAGCTTGCGATAGTTAGCTGCTGCACGCACCAAGTGCACGCGGCTGCTAGCTGCTGCTGTGCATGGTTGCTAGCACGCACCTAGCCAGCCATGCTAAGCTCGGCTTGGTGCGCTTGCTAGCCACCTATGCTTGGACATTTTTGCCCCTAGCATTCGAATGCTCGGGGAATTCCGATGCTATGGGTATTTTGGGAATATGGTCGATTTATTATTATTTTGCGCTTCTCGTCTTTTTATTATTTTTTACTCGACTTCCGACGCTCCAAGCTCGAATTACTGACGTATAAATATTTAACACTCGGGCGACGAATTAATTTCTTCCGAATCAATTTGTCGAGTCGGTTCGTATATTTTGCTTGGGTGTGACCCGAAGGGTTCAGTCAAGATTAAGCTGTAATATTAATTATATTAATATTACTGATCGGAAGCGGCCTCCACCCAAGCATTCCGATCACTTGACCTTACTGAATATATTAGCTTTCTAATAATTTTGAACCCGCTATCAGAATAATACACTTGTTCGAAGGACACCATTCCTTTCAGAGAGAGGGAACACCGTAGGGAAGAGTGTTACGTCCAATCCTTTAAGAGCCATGGTTGCAGAGAACGCCTTCAAATGGAATATTGGATTGTCAGTAGGCTTGAACTTTGGAATATCAGCAGTGGAGAACTTTTTAGGGAGTTTGTCCTTCACATCCAAAGGAGTGGGAGGTCGTTCCACATAAGTGAAATCCTCAGAAATCTTACTCATTTGTTCCTTCAGTTTGTCAAGGGGGGAAACAGTGACCTTATTTTGTTCCATGGTAGTGACCCTAGTGGTAAGGGTTTGCATCATGGAAGACAGTGCCTTGATGGATTTGTTGTTGATGTTCTCAATATCTTCTTTAGTGGCCATTGAAAGGTGATGAGTAATGGAGATGGCAAAGTTATCTTTGAACGCCTATTAGATCTAAGAGATTGTTGCGGTAATGACACGAACCGTATTAATCTATCCCTGTTCCTTGACCAAGTACTGTGAAATAAAATAATTCACTTAATTATTTGAATCATTGCTCGAGATAGGAAAGGAAGGAAAAATTAGACATTTGAACAGGTGAGAAAACTCCACTCATTTTTTTATTATGACGAAAAAAGGGTGCATGAACCTAATATACGATCATAAACGACCTGGTGCACGACTCAAGTCGGAACATAAAGAAAGTGTGTGGACTATACTTGACTCGTGAGTGACTAAGTGATGTTATAAGACTCGTGGTATGATCGTATGGCTAGACATGTGAACAATAACCAAAATGACTGACGCGAGGACCAAATTAACACGGAAGATTTAAAAAAAAGTTGACTGGACTTATTTCAAGGGCACCGTGACACGGAAAACTGTACCGTGTCACGGGACAAGCTGCCGTGACGCGGTGGGTTTTTTTTTTTTGGAATTCCACCGTGCCACGGTGGAAATTGCCGTGACACGGTGAACTTTCTCGTGACACGGTGGATGCTGACGTGGCACGAGATTTTTTTTTGTGCTGGAAATCCACCGTGCCACGGTGGAAATTGCCGTAACACGGTGAACTTTCCCGTGGCACGGTGGATGCTGACGTGGCACGACAATTTTTTTTTTTTTACTATTTACTAAGTGAGTATGGTCCATTGGCAATCGTTAGTCATAAAATAATCCACCATAGACAAAGAAAGATCGTTAAGGTTAGGATCAAAACGACCAAACATAAAATACGTAGGCACAATGATGCAAAGAATAATTCGCAACCTAAGGTCAAGTTCTATGTTCGACTATGGTCAAGTTTATTTGGTGTCAATAGGGTACCATGGTTAAGAGTTTGGACGCGTTAGCAAGGCAGCCTCCCTTGAGGGTGTATGCCAACGGGCTGCTCCGCGAGTTCGTGATGAAATCGAACTCGACTCCATGGTTTCGGTGGATTTAATAACTCGGATGAACCCTTATTGCCATGAGCGTTTTTGGGTTGATAGAGCTTAAATCCCCCGGGGCTAAGACGCATGTAGAACACACGCGTTTTTTCAGAAAAATCGAATGAAGTTGACTGTGAGAAGAGAAAACAAGCCACCGGACTGATTTTTGGACTGCCGTGACACGGCAGAGAGCACCGTGCCACAGTGCTGCACACCGTCAGACGGTGTACTGCACCGAGACACGGCAAATTCTTCCATGGCACGGCAGTCAGAAAATCTGACTAGTGCCCTGTTTTCCTTCGTACGCAATCAAGTTATTCAATTTTTCCTACGGGACAGACCTAAATGCGACGTTAAAACGTCTATGCTTATGCAACAATGCCAAATTAATCACAGGAATATTTTTCAAGAATCTTCCAAGTCTCATCCACTCATCTTAATTAAATACCGATCACTCAAATCGATAAATAACCAAGAATCCTCCCCAGTGGAGTCGCCAAATTGTAGGTGTCGCTCGAAGTGTGCCTATGTTAAAGCATGTGTGAATATACTTGTCACTCATGGGAAGTGGGAATTGACATAATAAGATTAGGGACAATAAAGTAGGGAGCCGCCAACAAGTTTTTAAGGAACTTGTAAACCGTTCACGGATCATAAAAAGGCAACCACGATAAGGGACAACGATAGGCAACAACGATTGACCCGTGAAGGTTACACCCCATTCATAATCCATGAGATTACTAACTCCATATGGTTCGGAACCACGAAAGGAGGATCGGGGATGATGGTACGAAGTGAGTCATGGAGTCACATTCACCCGTATTGGCCTCTACTCGATTCTCATAGTGAAAAGTTATTCCTGCGATCTCAAAGGCATACAAACAAAATATTCAATTTTCTCCAAACTATTATAAGGCTAAATTGGTTGAATATTAATGCAACATATTATTCTAAAATATTGTGATCACTTGATTAAACAACAAGATTAAAAAAGAACCTAAACCGGTTGTCCAAATTATCTTATTAGGCGTGGTTTTCAATTACATATTCCCTTTAAACATGCAATATAGTGATCAATAAATATAATAGAATAACATCAATATTGGAAGCAATTTAACAATAATTCCAACAATATAAAATCGTTGGAAAAATAATAGAAATAAAAGGAACATAATTCTTACTTTGATTTTGTTTGCTTGCAACTACAAAATAATAAACGAGTTAGTAACTTCAAGGAAATAATAATAAAACAATAATTAAAGTAAATTAAATTAAATAGAATTGATTTGGGGCCAAACCCTCAAACAATTCTACCTTTCACGCCTTGGCTTAAGGACAGAACCACGAGTAAAGTATGGACTCCTTGGAGTGCTTGAAGAAGGAATTTTGAAAGAAGAAGGGTAAGCTAGTGTTTAGGCTAGAGCATAGAAGAGAGAAAAATAGAAAATTAATTCCTGCCCCGTACATCATAAATGAAGGGGTATTTATAGAAAAAATGTGCTGAGGGAACACACAGAACCCTAAAATGATTAAAAACCCTAAAAAAGTAAACTGCGACACGGCACTGTGTACCGTGACACGGGAATTCCCACCGTCAGACGGGAAAAATTCCCGTGACGCGGTGAACAGTTGCGTGACGCGGTAAAAATATTTTAGGGTACGGGGAATAAAATGCGTGAAGGGTTTACGCGGAATGGACACGGAAACTCCCGTGTCACAGCAGGTTTCCCGTGTCACGGGAATTCCCACCGTCAGACGGGACAGTTTCCCGTGACACGGTGGACTACTGCCGTGACGCGGGAATTTTTTGTCCGTTTTCCGTCTAAATTCATTTTTAACCCTAATTTCGTTCAGCATTTTAAGTGTCGATTGATAATTTCGGACCATTTCTGATTTATTATTATTTAGGCTAAAAAAAGAAAATAAGTAAATAAAATAAATAAAAGGTTTGGGCCAAAATAAATAATAAAACAATAAAATAAAAAAGATTTGGGATGAAATTAAAAAAATCTATGCTTTGACCAAACATCAAGACTGATCCATGGACTATTCAAAAAAATGAATTTAATTAAACACAATTTTTTAATCACTCTCGGGATTAAATACTGAACCCGACCAATAGTGGCTTTGAAAGGTTGTTCATCATCGGGTTTGGTTTTGGGGAGACATTTTTAGGTGTCTACAATCACATATCCAAGTAGTTTGCCTGACGTGACTCCAAATGCACACTTTGTTGGATTTAATCTCATGTTGTACTTGCGGAGTCTTTCAAAGAACTTGCGAAGTGAAATGATGTGGCCTGGGTGATCTTTTGACTTGACGATCATATCATCAACATAGAACTCCACCTCTTTGTGCATCATATCATGTAACAATGCTGTGGCTGCTCTTTGGTAGGTGGCACCCGCGTTTTTCAACCCGAATGGCATTACCGTATAGCAATATGTACCCCATTGTGTGATGAATGTGGTTTTCTCCATATCTTCCTCGGCCATTAATACTTGATTATATCCTGCGTAGCCGTTCATGAACGATAGAAGTGCATGGTTTGCTATGTTATCGACCAGAATGTCAATGTAAGGTAGAGGGAACCCATCTTTCGGGCTTGCCTTATTGAGGTCCCTGTAATCAACACACATTCTGACCCTTCCATCCTTTTTTAGTACTGGAACCACATTTGCTATCCATTCTGGATACTTGGATACTTTGATGAAACCTGCAGCCAATTGCTTTCTGATTTCTTCCTTGATTTTGAGAGCCACACCCGGTTTCATACGGTGCAACTTTTGTTTGACAGGCTTCATACCTGGAATGAGTGGTATCATATGCTGAGCTATATAACTGTCAATTCCTGACATATCTTGGTATGACCAAGCAAATACATCAACAAATTCACTAAGCAACTTAATTAGCTCTTTGCGTTCGTCTTGACTTAGTGTTAATCCAATTTTTACTTCTTTGATAGTCGTATCATTGGAAATATTAAATGTTTCTGTATCTTCAATAATTGTTGTTTTATTTTCGTGTTCTTCCATTGCTTTTATTATTTCTTTGTCATTTTTATCATTATCAAAGCAATATTGATCAGGGTTAGGGGAATGACACACATCGTAAGCAAAGGTACTCATTTCATTGAATTCATTGGTCATTACATCAAGGAGGGCAAGGTCAGCTGCGACCTCGCCGGAATTATTTGGGATAGAAAGAGGAGACTCATCAAGAGACTCAAGACTTGACTCTATAGCAGAAAGAGGGTCGACCTTAGATTCTAAAGACTCGTCTACAGACTTAGACTCAGACTCGGACTCGGACCTTGACGACTCAGATTCATCAAACATAGGACCTTCGCCAGCGGTTACTTCAAACTTATCTCCACTTGGTGTAGTGATCTTCACCATCTTGCGCCATCCCTTTGAAACATTATCAGCCTAGACGATTAACTCAGAGGGGTCAAAATCCTTGCTTGATATAACAGCTTGAATGAGCTCAGAATCATTATTGCAGATAGGCTTGGATTCATTATTTTCTAGTCCCAAAAGAAGGTTAATGTTCAGATCATCAGAGCTTGGACTAGCTGGTTTCTCAGTTGTGAAGAGTTCATCGCCTTCATCGATGAAGTCACAATTAAGGAACATCTCAAACCCTGGATCACGCTTCCCATAGTGGATGAAAGGCTCAGGGAATTCATAGCATGGGGAGTCTTCCCCTTCTTTGATATACTGGCCATTGAGAGTGAATGGATATGGGTCCATGGCCATTTCTGTCTTCATGATTCGAGCATTATTGTGAGCCTTCTTTTTCAGGAGAGCTTGTTTCACATCTTCCTTTGTTGGCTTGAATCCCAAGCCACAGGTATCTTTCTTAAGTGCACCAGGATGGCCCCAAAGTTCAGCCATTTTCTTTTTGAGTCCGAGGGTCATTCCAGGGAAATGCCCTTGCTTCTTCATAATAGCATTAACATTGGTATTTGAATAAGGATAAAAGTCGAGGTGACACTTCTCCTCTTCTTCGATCATGAGAACATCATCCAGCAAAAACCCCCAGAGATCTTCATCTTCTTCGTCATGTTCAACATAGACGATGGGAGTATCGATGACTTGAATGCGCATGGTGGAGGCATCAATGGTAATTAGAACCCCTCCAACTATGGCTTTCACTTTTTGGTGCAACGACGATGGGATCGCCTTTAGCTCATGAAGCCAAGGACGACCTAACAGCAGATTGAAAGAAGCCATAATGTCCACCACCTAAAACTTGGTGCGACGTTCAATGGCCCCAGTAGTTATGTTTAGCATGATAGTACCCACGGCTTGACGGCGAGTATTATCGTAAGCACGAATCTCTTTAGTAGAGGGAGTCAATTCTTCATTTTTTATGCCCAACTTCTTTGCAGTTCGGAGTGGGCATACATTGATTGCAGAGCCATTATCAACCAGGCTCATAGGAATATTCATCTGCCTACACACCATAGTAAGGTGTAAGGCCTTGTTATGTTGGTCCCCTTTTGGGGGCAGATCCTTGTCAGAGAAGGAAATCAGATTGCTAGTACATGGCAATTCAGTAGTGAGAAAGTTGACCAGTCCTTAAGGAGTCATATCATCGTCAACTCCTATTTTCACCAGAGCATTCATCACAGCCTTTCGATGCTCATGAGAGGTGGCCAAAATCTTCCATACATTCATTTCCACCTTGGTCTTTTGTAATTGTTTGACCACATCGCTGTTCACAGGGTCGATGGGATCAACAATTGGTTGTGATTGCGGTGGAGGTGGAGGTGGACTAGGTTGTTGCAACCGTCAACTTCTGGTGAGAACCTTGACCTCAAGGTCTCCCCAAATATCTTCACTTGTGCCAAGAGATGAAAAGGCTATATATTTGAGATAGACATCTTCATCGTCACTATCCCAAATTCCATTTACTTCTTCATAGTTCGATATGAATACAACTTCCGGCAGAGGTTCATTCACAGGTTGAATGAGTATTGAAATATAAAAGGAGACTTTATCTCCCATGATAGCCAAAGCATCAGAAAGAGGACTTGTTTGAATGTTAAGCTTCTTGCCCCCTGGAGGGACAGGAAGTTGATTAGCATCAATCAGGTCTTGGATCGCATCCTTCAACCTCCAACACTTCTCAGTAGCATGACCCTTGCCTTGATGAAACTTGCAATGAGAATTGGGGTCATAGCTAGCAGTTTTGTTCTCTTGTCGAGGTTCTGGAAAAGGTCCAATTGGCATAATCAGTCCTTGACTATGCAAGCGATCAAAAGCAACATCATAAGTCATTTCCAAAGGCGTGTAAACCCTCCTTTTCCTTTGGAATCTTTGAGGGGGAGCATTAAGAGCCAGGACATCATTGATATTGATATTGTTGGGTGCATTATTGGGCTTGGAAGACGAAGAAGAAGGAGTGTTGTTCTTCTTGTTTGAAGTGCGCCTACGTTAAAGCATGTTGTGAATATGCTTGGCACTCTTAGGAAGTGGAAATTGACATAATATGATTAAGGACAAATAAAGTAGGGAGCCGCCAACAAGTTTTTAAGGAACTTGTAAACCGTTCACGGATCACAAAAGGCAACCACGATTAAGGGACAACGATAGGCAACAACGATTAACCCGTGAAGGTTACACCCCATTCATAATCCATGAGATTACTAACTCCATATGGTTCGGAACCACGAAAGAAGGATCAGGGATGATGGTACGAAGTGAGTCATGGAGCCACATTCGCCCGTATTGGCCTCTACTCGATTCTTATAGCGAAAAGCATTCCTGCGATCTCAAAGGCATACAAACAGAAATTCAATTTACTCCAAACTATTATTAAGCTAAATTGGTTAGATATTAATGCAACATATAATTCTAAAATATTAGTGATCACTTGAATTAATAACAAGATTAAAAAGGATCCTAAACCGGTTGTCCAAATTATCTTATTAGGCGTGATTTTCAATTACATATTCCCTTTAAACATGCAATATGGTGATCAATAAATATAATAAAATAAACATTAATATTGGAAGCAATTTAATAATAAAATCCAACAATGTAAAATCGTTAGAAAAATAATAGAAATAAAAGGAACGTAATTCTTACTTAGATTCTATTTGCTTGCAACTATAAAATAATAAACGTGCTAGTAACTTCAAGGAAATAATAATAAAACGATAATTAAATTAAATTAAATTAAATAGAATTGATTTGGGGTCAAACCCTCAAACAGTTCTACCTTTCACGCATTGGCTTAAGGACAGAACCACGAGTAAAAAATGGACTCCTTGGAGTGCTTGAAGAAGGAATTTTAAAAGAAGAAGGGTAGGCTAGTGTTTAGGCTAGAGCATAGAGGAAAGAAGAATAGAGAATTAGTTGATAACCCGTACATCAGAAATGAGGGGGTAATTATAGAAAAATGTGCTGAGGGAACACACGGAACCCTAAAAAGATAAAAACACTAAAAAAAATGCACCGTGACACGGTAGAGGTCCTCAAGATCTTCTCGTCGACAATTATGCATCTCCATTCAGCACTTGAATTCTGATGAATTACGCTATTGTGCTCTGCTAAATTACAAATCTTCGCTTGACACTAATGCATAATTAACCTTAAGTAACACCCAAAAAGTGATACATAAAGTGGTAAAAGTGTTATTGTAGACAATAGGTAACACTTTTGTGGGTGATACATCCGCCCATGTTACCTAAGGTCTTATGTAACACTTTGGGTAATGTATGGTAACATTTTTGAAAGTATTACTATAAACTCTCTTATGTAACATTTTTTTTATAGATTTAGTATCATTTTTAAAATGTTACATTTTATTTCTTAGGTAACACTTACTTACCTTTAGTAACATTTATAATCATATAGTAACACTTTATCCAACATTTTGTATCACTTTTTCAAGCTAATGTACCACCGTCTTGATAATTTGGTAATATTTTTCAATCATCTTTTGACATATAGTAATAATTTATCCGACATTATGTATCACTTTTTGCAAACTAATTTAATAATAATAATAATAATAATAATAATAATAATAATAATAATAATTATTATTATTATTATTATTATTATTATTATTATTATTATTATTATTATTATTATTATTATTTAAAATATGCAACATTTTATTATTCTAAATACAAAAATAATATTAACATGTACAACAACCACGAATTTGAAATTAACATATACAATTGACAATAATTTGAATTGATATAATTTTATAGCATCTTAAAAAATGCCATAAACACCAATTTTTTTTATTGACTTAACAATCCAATGAACAAAACAAAAATAAAGTCAACTTCGGTCTCTAGATTAGACCAACAAATTCCTAAAGAGAAAAAAGCGAAATTAATGGCCAATAGGAGCAGCTAGCAGTAATAACCGATTGCAGCAGCTAGCAGTAACAGCAGCCAGCGGTAGCAACATTAGGTAGCAGCAACTTGGAGTAACAATAGTCAGCACTCAGTAGTACCAGGCCAGCAGACTACAGTAGCAGCCGATAGCAGTGAGCCAGTGACATTAACAGGCATCAGCAACAACAGTAGACATCTGTAACAGCAGAAACAGTAATAGTGACATTGGTTGCTACATGCTATGCAAGCATGTTTCTTGTGGCCTGTACCATAACAGAAGTTTTTGTTCCCATCGTCTCTTAACTTCCAATGTTTTATCTCATGGTTCTCACTCCCCTACTCATAAATGGAAGAGCATCCGTAAATAAAATGAGAATTGAAAAAAGTAGTAAACTGATAGTCTAAGAGTAAAATAATGCTTCATATATCTGCCTTATTACAAAATTTTTTTGAAACACTCTACTCTCTTACATAGCATAAAGTAAATTGTAGACATTCTGGGGAAAATATGCTTAATAGCCCGTTTCTAATATATTAGCCAATTAAAATAGAATATATAATACATCTGAATTAAATAAAGCAACCTTGTCATCAAACTATAGTAGCAGCAACTTTTGTAAGAAATTGAAAATTAAATCTATGTACCAATAATAAAAGGAAAGGGAAAGCAAAACTACCAATAATTCCTACAACTATCTAATTATTAGCCATTTATCACAATTTTGGCCTCACCCAAAGATAAATTAGCATATAATTCACAATTTTAGCCTCACCCAAAACCTTACTGCCCAATTTCGCTCATAGAATCCAATTTTGCAGCTACTTGAAGAAAAGGGATTAATTGCACTTAAACAACACCAATAAAACTCATCAGAATCCCAATTTCTAAAACAATGCTCAATAATTTAAATAGCAAGCAGAAAAATTCAAGAAACATAAAATAGCTAGTAAAAAAGCATTGAAGGTTAGATTAAGCTTACATTTTATGAGGATCAGCACTAGTGTAATCAGAGTAGGTATCAAAACCTATACAACATTCAAATCAGCAGAGTCAAATATTCATCACCCAACTTGTTCAAAGCAAGAATTAGAATGATCAATCAAACAAATTTAAAAATCAGGAAGAAAAAGTATACATAAGGGGAGGGCCATGAAATTACCTCTCGATTAACAACATAAAATGGAGAAATTACGACAAACTATATCATGCCAAACATCCCTCGAACTACAAGCAATAATCAATCAAGAAAGTAAGTAATAAGAAAGAAGAAGACGAGACGGAAGACAAACTATTTTACATACAAATATAATTTATTTAATGTGTATATAAAACAAGATACACAAATTAGTTTCTGATCAGTACATTTTTAACCCACCACAATGGCAATATAATCTAGATATACACACTAATCCAAGTTGCAACTTCAGGATCGGAAAAACAACAAATAAAAAAAATCAATTTGGAATAACACTTAAGATGTTCTAAATTAAAACCATCAGCTAAATTGATTGGGCTACACTACTTTTTTTAATCAAAGAAAGAGCTTATATTACATAAGGATGATAAAATAAAAAAAAATAAAAAATCCTATAACCTAAAGTTTTGAGGCAAAAACAGCCAGGCTGAATACCATGAAGCATAAATGAAAAATTTGTTGTCATGGCACCCAAGAGTGGATTAGCCCACATCAAAAGCTGAAAATAAAACCGAAAGTAAAGATAAAACATAAAGCTTAAGGTGCATAACTTGATTGCAATAAGAGCAAAGCAGGCAACAGCCAAATTAAAAGACAAGGAGTCAATAGTAGAATCAAGAGGTTCAAGGCAAGTTCCGCAGTTCATCACACTAACCAATAAATGCAGCGTAATTTCTGAGCTGCCAGCCTGCCATCACTCTAAATCGAGTTTACACTTCACAAACAAAATTTATAAAATACATAATTTATTGTACAGCGATCATCAAATCGAACATTGTAGTGAAAAAACCCTAATTTATGAAATTGAAGAAAAAAAATAAGCAGAAATTGGGGGAAATACCTGCAAAAATGGGCGGACTGTGTCGTCACTCTATCTAACAGCGATCTCGAGGAATTTGGAGACCATGACCTGCTTATCGGAAGGAGAGATAATGTCCTCTATTGATTTCGAGCTTCGTTGTCAATGGCGAATGAAAATCAATGAAAAGATTGATTGGGTTAATTACTGAGAAGCAAGTGAGAGGGTGGTAGTGGTGGAAGTCGAGGTAAGGAGGTACAACATAAAGAGATGGTGAAAACTTAATTGAGGGATCCATGGAGAAATACAAGGGGGAAGAAATTTGTGAGGACGTGAGGTTGTGACACTGTGACTCTGTGAGGGTCGATTTTGATTAAAAAAAAATAGAGCATATCAAATTAAGTGGTTTTTTTAAATAAATAAAAAAATAATTTTTAAATGTTGCAACCAAGTGTTACCTAATATCAGAGTGTTACAATAAAGTGTTACCTAATATTAAAGTGATACAAAAAATGTTACCTAATACTATATTGTTACAAAAGTGTTACGTAAAAATCAAACAATCATGAAATTTTTAAAGTGTTACCAATGGGTGTTACTTAAGCTCAGTTTTGTAGTAGTGTGAATTCTGATGATTGTTCATATTTTTTCAAAGGGAAGGAAGGAGGTAAGGAATGGAAGAGATGCAAGAAGAGAGAGAGAAAGGCAGGAAGAGTAGAGTAAGAGAGAGAGGGGTAGGAAGAGAAGAGAGGCGTTTGAGAGTGAAAACCTAACTAGGGTGTTCTGAATGTCTAAAGTATAAATGGGCTGGGCTTATTTGAGGGAGGGTTTTTTTTTTATTTAAGATATCGGGTAATCGGATACCCGCGAATTTAAAAATGCGGCCCATGTCCCGACCCGGATAACAAGCAATTTTCCCGGGTCGGGTACCCGTCCCGGAAAATCCCCCAAATTTTCCATCGGGTATTTACCGGGTCATCGGGAAATCGGGTCGGGACAATCTGGTCGGGTTTTTTTGAACACCCCTATTTGTTTGGGTAAAACACCAAAAAAACAAAAATAATTTATTTTATTCCTTTAATTGAATTACTTTTCTTGATTGATGTTACTAGCGGTCTTTGATGTGACTAATATAGCGGCAGGTATAAAAATATCTAGATGTGAAGCTTTTCATTAGTATTGTAGAAGCTTATTAACAAATTCTCATAATAGAGAGGCCTTGAGAGTTTGCAACTCTGTAATTGTTGATAATTATGAAAAATTATTGTATGACACTTATGTTTGGTAATGTAAGATTATATGGGATTTACATCATTTGGTTCTCCACCTTTTTTAGATCGGCGGGGTGGCAGCGCTGGGGGGTATTTTGAGAATTAGGTAGAGTACAAAAATGGTTTTGCAAAGAGCCAGAGACGCACCACAAGGGTTGGTCCTTGACTTTCAGATAATTTGCAAAAAAGGTAAGTACTACCTTCTTGGTCCAAACAATTAATATTAGTTGATACTTTTGCTACGATAAAAAGGTTGTTATACTAACTTGGCATTATGCCTGTTATTTCGTAATTAGGTATGTGTATTGCAAAGGATTTTTTTGTTTCATTAAACGGTTGTATCATGTGCTTTCAAATGAGGAGCTTGCTTGTACTATTTCTAAATATTTCACTATGCTCTTCCCTCTCTCACAAAGTTAGTTCTGTGTTTTTGGGTTTATGTGTTTTCCCCCTTATCAAATTTGATTCAGTCTTCGCCTTATAACATTGCTTGATTTATCACTATTTTCTGTTGCTTGCAGATTCATCTTTTGATGGAGTTCACAATGCTCGACCATGTTTTCTAAAATTGTGCGAGTAATTTTTTATGGATAATTGGACATTGATTGTCCTATTTGCTCCAAGGTAAAGCATTAATAACGGCCATAATTATTAATGATTAATTTTCTCTTGACTTGAATTAGAGGAATAAGTAAACTGGTGTCATATTCTGATGTGAAAAGTTGAAAACTGACAAATGTGATTGTAAGTGAGTGGTGATTCCCTAACTAGTGTACTTTAACATGATTATTTACAAAGACTAGAGCTAGGTACTAAAATATTAAGTGTGACTAAAAAAGGTCGGTTGTTACTGTCATTTGGGTACATATTCCAGTTCTTGCTGAGCAATCTGTTGCATTTATAATCTATAACTAGCCTTCTGGCCCGTGCAATGCACGGGTTAGGAAATATCAGTAAGTCATTATAGGATATAATATGTAATCGGAAAAATTTTATTAAGAGATAAGTGAGGAAATATCAGCAAGTCATTATAGGATATAATATGTAATCGGAAACATGATTAAAGAAATTAAAATTTTGGAACTTTAATAGAAAAAAGAGGCTTAAATAGAAGGTGGAGGGGCTAAAATTAACGACAGAATAGGAAAAGGTTGAATTAAAGGGGAGAGATGAAGTGTGTATGAAAGATGAAGTATAAGTTTAATGAAATAATTAAAAAAAAGTGTAATAAAAAAAATTAATAGTGTAAGATGACATGTGGCACTATGGTTAGAGAAGTGTAATAGAATGGATGGGGACATGTGTCTTTCTTAGTTTCTTGGTTATACTTTTTAAATACTAAGTATAGATTTATGTCAACTTTGTTGATAATTCTGTTAGCGTTATCTTATGCTTATTTTTTTGTTCTGCAAGAGAAAACTAGACAATTGACTAGGAAATGTGACTGAGAGTAGCTTTAAATGTTGCTGAAGCCTTACATTACTGCAGTTTTGAAGGTCGAATGTATTACCATGATATGAATATATGGTTAAGGATCTACTCAATGACAGAGGGGAGTGGAGGGTCAGGGAGATCTGGAATCTGTTTAACTTCAATGATGCACAGAAGATCTTAAGTGTAGAACCGAGAGTTGGGAGGAAGGATGAAATTTTATGGGGAGAGACGGAAAAGGGGGAGTACACGGTCAAGTCGGGGTACAATTGGTTGAGGAGGGGACCAAGTGCAAATAGAGGGTGTAGATTTTGGAAAGAATATTGGAAGATAGACATTAAACCCTCCTGGTTGATGCTCGGTTGGAGAATTATGAATGGTGCATGCAGTAGTAAGGCTGAGCTTCTGAGGCGGGGAATGAATGTGAACCCGTTATGTGTTCTTTGTATGAAAGACCTGGAGACTACAGGACACCTTTTTAGGGACTGCCAGATATCCAGAAGAATTTGGTCGAGTTGCCAATTAGGAATTAGAATACAAGAGGATCGTCAGGATATCAGGGTTTGGTTGCGTAACTTCTTATGGTACACCATGAAGATGAAGCCTGTGAATCCTACCCTTGCAGGCTCATTTCTAGCAGTAATATGGAACTTATGGATACACAGAAATGAAGTTATCTTCAGGGGGGGAGTTTGCTCTCCTAGCCAGATAATGAAATCCTGTAGTATGAGTCTTACTGCAGTTTGCAAGGACCGGGAAAAGAAAAAGGAAGGTGAGCACATGCAGCCTAACAAGGTTCTTGGGTCCGAGGACTTAAACTACTGGCACAGAGGAACGCATGAATCCAGTCAAGTAATCATTGTGGTTGTGGATGGGGCGTGGAAGAAAACGCTGGGGAAGCAGGTTGAAGCAGCAATTGGATGGGTAATGGAGAAGGACGGATGGGTTCTCGGCAAAGGGAGCAAGCAAGTTTTGGGTTCATCCGCATTACACTGCGAGTTATTAGCAATAAAAGAAGGGATTGTTGAAGCAAGTGCAAGGTTCAACCAGATCGAGGTCAGAACTGATAGCAAGCTGGCGGTTATGATAACCAGAAACCCAAAGTCAAGCCCAAAAGAATTGAGGACTCTAGTGGAGGATATCCTTTCGCTGATTGAGAATTTTTCATATTTTTGTTGTTGCTATGTTTCGAGGAGTGGTGTCTCTAAAGCCCATGACCTGGCTACTAGGGCCAGGAGGAGGGTGTAGGAGGCCAGTCTTCTCTCTTTTGTTATTCAGCTGTAAAAAAAAAAAAAAAAATTAATTGGGGGTATGGACTTTTGTACATCCACACTTGTCGAGTTGTTGTGTGGCTGCTTTGGATGCCTCTCTCTTCGGTGAATAGAGTTTGTAAATGCATCTATATATATTGAATCTTTTTTGAAGTTATGAAGAGGGGAACATTTTTAGGTGAATAAAGTTTCAATTCATTACTTATTATTACATCCTATATAACATTAGCCTACTAGCTCAATTGGTAGAGCGTTGTGCAAATGCACAAATGATATGGGTTCGAATCCCATGTAGATTTTATTTATCAGCTTTGATGAGAAAATAAATGGTGTGATTATCAAACTACTTTTATGATTTGGATATGGGAAGAATTGAAGAATTGTATCAAAGTTGTTAGTCTGTTACTCTGTTTCAGTTTGGAAATTGCATTCATATTATCATATGTGTTTCAATCTTACATATAATCTTGAGAGATGTATTTATTTACTTATGGTTTTACCGTATAAGGCATATCCTATTATTATTTGAACATAACAACCAGGTCATATCCTATAACTATAGATGATAAGTGAAGAGATTAGAGAGAAAATTTATGTAACCATTAAAAAAGAAAGAAGGGAGCAAGGAGAAGTGGGGGAGAGAGATTGAGACAGAGAAAGAGAGAAAAAGTTTGGGGAAATAGAGGAGGAGGGAGAATACTTTATTGAGATTTGGTAGATGATAATATTGTTTTAAACCCTTCCTTTCTAAAATGCTCAAAAATTAAAATTCCATAAAATAAGAGCGGGAGAAAGAGAAAGCTAAAAGAAATGATATGAGCAAGAGAAAGCTAAAAGAAATGATATAAGAAATGATAATGTATTACTCGGTAGGGGTTACTAGATCAGGGGTTACTTGAGGGGTTCGGACAGGGGTTATTAGATCAGGGCCACTAAGCTAGAAGCTAGAGGGGTTCGGACAGGGGTTACTCGAGGTGTTCACTTGGTCAAGGGTTACTGATCAATCTATTATATATATATATATATTATTCCCCGTTCCACGGTCATATTTGTGCTTATTTGAGCTCTACGGAGCTATTTTTATTACTAATATACGTTTTCTAGTGTTCTTGTAGAGTTGGTATTATTTTTGTAGGAATTTGCAGATTAATGTCAATTCCCGAGCTTATTGAGCCACTACAAAGTCATTGGAATTTGATCGTATTTTATGACCATATATTTTAAGCACAAGGCCGAGTTAGAGAAATTTAATCTGGTGATTAAGGGCTCAATACAAGAAAAGGTCCAAGATTTTACAAGTTATTATATCACGGACCAAACAAGTGAATAAACTTGAACTAATAAACTCTAAAAGACCAAGTCGAAGAACAATAGAGAAATGGAGCATTAAAGCCCAGCTCGTTGCTCAACTGACCAGGCCTGGCCATATGGCCCAATTGCCAGTCAAGCTAGTATGCTGCATGTTGTTTTTGTTAAGTTACAAATTTTTCCCTAGACTCTAGTGTATGCAGCTTCCCCTACACCCCCCCCCCCCCTTATATTACGTCATTTCATCATCTAGTGACATCTTTTGCTGGTTTTTTTTCCTCTTTCTTTACTTTCTAATCAAGCAAGTATGTAAATATTTTTACATAACCAAATTGCTTCATTTTCTCTCTCCTCATTTCACCAATTTCATTTTCTCTCTCCTTGTTTTCACTGATTTCATCTTCTTTCTCCATTGTTTTTTTCCCCTCTCTCTTCTTCCATGGAGATTTCGAGCTTAATTCCATGGAGTCAATTTTATAGATTTATTTTCTCCATTTTCTTATAGTTGTATTTTTATTTTGAATTTTTTTATCTAGTTTAAATTTATGGTTTGATTGCAATTTCTTCTATTCAATTGATTTATGTATTTGTGTTTTTTTTATTTGATTGCAATTATTTCGATTTTATTGATTTGAATTTAGTTAGTTGTATGTTTCCTATTCAATTACATTTGTTATCGTTATTGTTATTGGCAATGTAGGTTGTTACTTTTGTATTATTTGTTGTTTTTGTTTTTTTAAATGATTGTTAGTAGGTTCAATTTGGTAAAATTGAGTATTATTGATTTTTGCAGCAGTCCTGTATTCGTGATTTACGAAAATTGAATAGGAAAAATTATTGGAAAACTTTTATACACCGTAATTGAACATGTACTAGTTTATAAATGAACAATATTTTTTAATGATTGTAAATAAACATTTAATTATTTATAATTGAACATCTAATCATGGAGTATTAAAATTCACCTATTATGGTTAACGTATCATTTACAAATTTATTAGTGATCAATAAAAACAATCAACCTTCAAGTATTACAAATTTATTATGAACAAATAACTCTATATCTAAAAATTAATAACATACAAGTATTAAGATATGTTATAGACTATTCATTAATATGCAAATGAACATATATCAACATGAATATGTACTATTTTAATGTTCATTTATATATGCGTAAACGTTTACTATTACATTCTAGAATACGAAGTATATTTTATATTAAAAAAATAAAATTAACATGTTCATGACATAATAGGTGTTTTAGTATCAAAATGAACATTTAAGTATATGTATATTTTTATTTAAAATAAATACATTTAATTGTTAAAAATAAAATGATAATGAATCATAATGAAGATGTGCATTTATCAATATAAAAATGAACAATTTTTACATAATAAATTTTTGTTTGAACAACTAGTAGCTTTATAATTACATGCATCTGTTCCTTAAAAAAAAATAAATAAAAAATTACATGCATCTGATGCATGTTTTATAGGATAGACACTATTTTATTGGTATTGCTGAGTAATTTAATTGACTGTCTTTTAGTCTTCTTTATAATAATAATAACACGTGTATTGAATTGAAAATGAACATATATACATTAATATGTGAATAACCATGCTTATAAATATTGTACTTTGTAATAAATATATATCTAAATGAAAATAGATGTTTATAAATATGAACATATAATTATTTAAAAGTGAACATATGTGTCTTACAAAATGAATAACTTTATGTATGACAATGAATAAATATTAAAAATTAATTGTACATTTTTCTATATATAATAAAATATATTAAAACTTAAACAAACATCTAATAAATTAACATCTTATATCATTATTATTGCAATGTAAATATATCTATTAAAATGAAATGATTAGAATGAAAATGGATATCTATTAATATGAAAATAAATATTATAATATAAAATACAACTCCACACATATTATCCAACACAATAAACGTTTCGATCCGAATTTGAAAAATCCAAGCCCATGTTATTGGTTCATGTTGCTTGACGAATCCATGCCTTATTGATCTCCTTATTTTTGCTGTAATGTCTTCCCTTTTTCCTTGCTATTGTGTGATCTAACGTAACTCACTATATCTACGATTCTTTGTTTAACTAATAGGAAAAAAAAATTAATGTATTAGATTTGAGCAATATCAGAATAAGTGTTAAATTGAACCAATATTTATATGAATATGAAAATGAGTGAATATAACAATTGACATGATTGATATGGAAATGAAAATCTATTAGTATATAAATGAATATATATTAGTATGGAAATGACCATTTATCGATATAAAAATGAACAACTATTAACACATAAATGAACATATTTACGTATTCAATATGAAAATGAACAACTATTTCTTTATAAATGAGCATATATTAGTTTGAAAATGATCATGCATGAAAGATAACAATTGATGAACATGAAATATATACGCGAATGAACTCTTGAAGCTATATATCAATATGTGATTGACCATATATTCATATGAGAAAATGTATATATTGAAATATTCAAAATTGAAATGTTCATGAAACATTTGAAGTAGATAACAAAATAATATGAACATTTATCAAATTTCTAATAATTGTATGTTAATATATGAAATTGTGAATGACCAAATACTATTGTGTGATTGAACATTTACCAAAATAAAAAATGAACATTCGTCAAATAATTTTCCACTTCAGACTATGAAAAAAATGAACATTATTACACGAATGATTATGAATTATTAAATAAATGAGCATTTATATTAATTATCTATTAATATGTAAGTGATAGTTTTTTTTTTTTTAAAAAAAAAAACAGAAAAAACATATGAATAATAGTATACAAATGTATAGATGAGCATTTATCAAAATAAAAATGAACATTTATCAAAAGTAAAAATTCACAACGAATTAATTTTATTAATACTTAAATTTTTCCAGAACATATGTTTTCCTTCTTTGGAACTGTTTTCTTCACTGTACAAAAAAAAAATCAACTGACTAGTTTTTGAACAAAAATTCCTAAAAATATAGCAAATACTTACGTTGATGCATTTTCCATTGTTGATGTTTCGATTTTTGTTTTGAAATACAATAACAACAAAAATTTAGTAAAACCTAGGGTTCATACTTGTTTTTGAACCAAATATGAACAAAATATCTTATTTTTTTCGAATTTCGACCTTGTTTTGTTGAATTTTGTAATGATTGAACAATTTTTATTGATAATTTGTCACTAATTCGTAGAAATTTTCTATTAGAAAAAGTATATCAATGGGTTTGGAGAGACAAAATACAAAATGGGTGTAGAGAGAGAAAATGGAGAAAAATGGGTAAGGAGAGAGAAAATGAAATGATTTTTTTTTCTTTAAAAAAAATTAATGAGGGGGTAAAAAGTGTGGTTATTGTGTAGTTACTACACAATTGCATAAAGTGGGGTTATTGGGATTGTTTAGGTGTTGTTTAGTAAGGGGGTGTAGGAATAGATAGCTACACTAGATTCTAGGGGTATTTAATTATTGTTAAGTCGGTTTGTTGTTTACTTGGGCCTAATATAGTACTCCGCATCTGATTGGGGCAGCGACACTTGCGAGAAAGGGCTCTGATTAATTTTTCTAATTGGAGATTTGTTGGGAATAGGAAACTAAAAAGTTGGGGTTGGACTTCCTTATAAAAGGAGTAGTAGTACGTAGGTTAAGGGGGAGCTTTTACATTAATTAGTTTTAGTTTTCTTTTTTTCTTTAGTTTAGTTTTAGTTTTTTCCTTTCTCTCTCCTCTTAATTAATCTCTTAGTATTTCTTTCTCTTTTGTTTCTCTTTCTACAACTCTTGATTTAATTCCATCTTTTACTTAATCTTTTTCCTTGATCATGTCTTGTTTAATTTAGATTTAGTTATGTGTGAGTAGTTTTCAATCTAGGGTTTGTGGGGATCCATAAATATTATGAAGGGGTAATTTATTGTTGTTAATTGTCAATGCTAGATTAATTTCCTATTGATTTATTTAATGCTCTGCAACTAGATTTGCGCAGATCTTTTATGCATGAGTTTGACAATATTGATTCGAGATTCGACATATGAGAATTAATATTTAGGTCTAGTTTCAATAGGCAGGTTAATTTATAAATGGTTAAGTCCAGATTCGAGAGATGAGATTTAATGCCGGTAAATTAATTGTGTGATTGTAATACGTAGCGAAAGCCCTTTATGATCTGATTAATGTATGCATTGATGATTGATTATTATGTTTTACCCTGGAATATTATTTATTGGTGAACCTATACCCTAGGCCTTTTATTCATTGTTTCTCCTCCTACTTTTATTCTTTCCCACTTTTACTCTTAGTAGTTTAGTTTCCTTCGATTATTATATTTTGGTTACTTTATAATCTAGATTATATTAATTAATTAGGAATAAAAAGACTCGTTTCTCTGTGGATTCGACCCTACTTCCCTATCTACATTAGTTAGAGGATTTAGGAATTACTTTTGATTAGGGGATACGACTTTACCCTGTCAAAATTTGGCGTCGTTGCCGGGGAGACGGTTTTATTTTTATTTCTAATTATTATTAGAGTCTAGATTATTTTTAATTTATTATTTTTTCATTATTTTTTTTAATTTTTAATTTTTAATTTTTTTTTATGAGTTGAAAATATCCATGCTTATGTCACTACAAGAATTATATAATTTTTATGCAGCACCTAACTACTGTAGTTGTCAACGTCTTTGTCATGAAAATCCTGAATGCCCTTATAGTGAGTTTTTTGTCCGTGCTCCGGATGATTTTAGAGTCTTTCCATATACATATGATCATATTCGGAAACGATTAGTTGCTAATGAAAGTTATTATTAGAAGGCTCTTGATGAAAAAGTTTACAGACACTATAATAATACAAATGTTATTGAGGATGAAGAGCCCGTTATAGAATTTGTGGTTGAAAAATCATTGGTTGATGAATTGGTGATTGAAAAATCATTAGTTGTAGAAACGGTGGTTGATAATTCCTTTGTTGATGATGAGGTTATTTGTGAGGGTAAAATTTTAAAGTCATTATTGGATGATAAAGACAATGACTACCTCCATGTTCGTTCTATTAATTCTAAATTTTTAGCGGAGGAAGTAGAAGGTTGTGGTGTATTTTCATCTCCCTCTTTTGATTTTTCTTTCTACCTTGAGTTCTCTTTATGTGCTCCTAACTTTTTCTTTGTAGGGATAAATGTGCTTGCTATTAAGCCCTATATAGTGGTTAATGAAATGTTTGCAGGAGCGTTTGATAAGTTACTCAAGACATTGAATTCTTCCGATTGAGAGAAGGAGTATGGTCGAGCGGGACCTTGATAAACTAGCGCTTTGCGGGAGGCAACCCGTATTTTGTTGCTTTTTATTTAGTTTATTTATTTATTTATTTGTGTGTTTTCTTTTTGTTTTGTTTTAGAGAGGTAGAGGAGAGTATATCTTATATTTGTGGGAGTGTAATTTTGTGCAGAGATACTAGAAAAGTCGAGAAAAGATCGAAGGGCTAAAGGAATCCCGGGGCAATTAGCAGCAGCAAGCTGCCCCCGTCAAATCAGTAGCACGGGCCCGATCGGGCGCGCGTACACGTCAGCAAACTTTGTCAACTTCGACAGGCCATAACTTCTGCGTTTCTTATCCGATTTTTGCGTGTGACCTGTCGTTGGAAAGCTCTTCAAGTATAGTTTTCAATGCAATTATAATAACTGTATTATCATTTATATATCAAAAGTTATGATCAGAATAGTGCAACTGACTCAAATTTGAATTTTTTCCCACTAACACTTTGTTTCTTTCTTGCCCAATTTTGTTCCAAAGAGATGCATTGCAATCCTCGAGGCTTTGGTGACATTGATGTGGTGATGATGAAGAGTAGTCACCTTGACTACTAGCTTCCCTTTAAGACAATGAGGACATTGTCTGATTTAGCTTGGGGGGAGGTTCTCGTGTTCGTATGGTACATCTTTCACTCTCTCTCTTATCTTTTTACTTTTTTTTTCTTAGTATAGATTTTATTGCTCTCTTAGGTTAGTTTTATTCCAATGAATTATAAATCATGCTTCCCTGTGCCCCTTGATGAAAATTTTTCGAAATTATTTTGATTCTTGGTTATTGATGATAAATATTGTGGATTAGTTGATCATGATTTGATATTTGATTGCCTTGAAACCTTAACATGCGTCAATTTTGCCCAACTACTTGTGAATATAGTGCTTGACTAGTTGATTTGGTTAGGAAATGTGTGATAGTTCCATAATTCCTAGTATGTCAATGAATTTGAGTATTGATTTGCAACTATGAGTAGTGTTTCATGACTTATTATTATGCACATGAGGAGGACGAAGGCGTTCATTATTTTAGGTAGCCTTCATAGTATTAGATACATTTGTTCCCTTCTTGTTACCCATGTTGTTGCTTGTGCCATTTTATTGTTTATTTAGCCACATTACAAGCCTATATGAGCCCCATTGGTTACTAGTCCCAAGCTTGACTTGGGGGAGCTATTAGTTGGTGAGGTGAGGGAGTTGTGGTGTGCATATTTTTGGCACAATGTGGGAATAAAAGAAGAGTGATTGTTCTTTGATTTTTGATTGAAAAATATTGATGTTGTGTTTCAAAATTGAATTTTCCAATATGAGTTAAAAAGAAAAAAAAGAGCAAAAGAAAAAAAATTAATGCTCAAGTGTTCTATTTGAAGGTTGTTCAAGAAAAAAAAAATTCAAGTTTGAAAAAGAGAAAAAAAGAATGAGTTCAAAGTTTGTATTTCACTCGAGTTCTACATTATCATATTTTTATGAGTGAATTTTGTAAGTGTTGGAATTGTTTATGATGATTGGAGTTGTATTTGGTGGATTTTTGTTAGAGTTGGTTATGTAGGAGATGATGTTGATCATTATTTATTTTGATCATGGGTTTTACTAGGATTTTCTCCCTTAAGCATAGCTTTTCTCTCACTTATTCCCAAATTATTCCTACCCTTCACCCTAGCCTTACATTACAAGCTTTAAAGACCTTCCGACCTTTGTGCATAGAGTTGTATGAATGTGAAAGTGTTGTTTATCAATGCAAGTTATGACTTGACATATTTCGAGTCGACTAGTAGGTTGAGCGTTCATTGTTTTTATACACACGAGTGTATGAGTTGGGAGGGCATTGTTCACATAAAGGGGTTGGTTGGAGAGCGATCGAGTACATCTTTTACTCGCCACATAAATAAGAGTTGAGTGTGTAAGCACTAGTCTTGAATTCTATATGCTCTTGTGGTTTGCTCTATATGACAATTGTTAGGGAAGATTGGTAGTTAGATGGATTTGATTGGTTGACTTTAATACATGTTTGTCAGATTTACCTTGAATCGTATTTATTGATTTAAATTATTTTGGGGGTGAAATATTGATTTATTTATTCATTGCTTTACTTAGGGACAAGCAAAGGTTTGGCTTGGGGGAGTTTGATCAGTCTATTATATATATATATATATTATTCCCCGTTCCACGGTCATATTTGTGCTTATTTGAGCTCTACGGAGCTATTTTTATTACTAATATACGTTTTCTAGTGTTTTTGTAGAGTTGGTATTATTTTTGTAGGAATTTGCAGATTAATGTCAATTCCCGAGCTTATTGAGCCACTACAAAGTCATTGGAGTTTGATCGTATTTTATGACCATATATTTTAAGCACAAGGCCGAGTTAGAGAAATTTAATCTGGTGATTAAGGGCTCAATACAAGAAAAGGTCCAAGATTTTACAAGTTATTATCACGGACCAAACAAGTGAATAAACTTGAACTAATAAACTCTAAAAGACCAAGTCCAAGAACAATAGAGAAATGGAGCATTAAAGCCCAGCTCGTTGCTCAACTGACCAGGCCTGGCCAGATGGCCCAATTGCCAGTCAAGCTAGTATGCTGCATGTTGTTTTTGTTAAGTCGGTTTGTTGTTTACTTGGGCCTAATATAGTACTCCGCATCTGATTGGGGCAGCGACACTTGCGAGAAAGGGCTCTGATTAATTTTTCTAATTGGAGATTTGTTAGGAATAGGAAACTAAAAAGCTAAGTTGGGGTTGGACTTCCTTATAAAAGGAGTAGTAGTACGTAGGTTAAGGGGGAGCTTTTAGATTAATTAATTTTAGTTTTCTTTTTTTCTTTAGTTTAGTTTAAGTTTTTTCTTTCTCTCTCCTCTTAATTAATCTCTTAGTATTTCTTTCTCTTTTGTTTCTCTCTCTACAACTCTTGGTTTAATTCCATCTTTTATTTAATCTTTTTCCTTGATCATGTCTTGTTTAATTGCTTTGTTTAATTTAGATTTAGTTATGTGTGAATAGTTTTCTTTCTAGGGTTTGTGGGTATCCATAAATATTATGAAGGGGTAATTTATTGTTGTTAATTGTCAATGCTAGATTAGTTTCCTATTGATTTATTTAATGCTCTGCGACTAGATTTGCGCAGATCTTTTATGCATGAGTTTGACAATATTGATTTGAGATTCGACAGATGAGAATTAATATTTAGGTCTAGTTTCAATAGGCAGGTTAATTTATAAATGGTTAAGTCGAGATTTGAGAGATGAGATTTAATACCGGTAAATTAATTGTGTGATTGTAATACGTAGCGAAAGCCCTTTATGATCTAATTAATGTATGCGTTGATGATAGATTATTATGTTTTACCCTGGAATATTATTTATTGGTGAACCTATACCCTAGGCCTTTTATTCATTGTTTCTTCTCTTACTTTTATTCTTTCCCACTTTTACTCTTAGTAGTTTAGTTTCGTTCGATTATTATATTTTGGTTACTTTATAATCTAGATTATATTAATTAATTAGGAATAAAAAGACTTGTTTATCTGTGGATTGGACCCTACTTCCCTATCTACATTAGTTAAAGGATTTAGGAATTACTTTTGATTAGGGGATACGACTTTACCCTGTCAGTTACTTGAGGGGTTACTAGATCAGGGGTTACGTGAGGAGTTCAGACAGGGGTTACTCGAGGGGTTCACTTGGTCAAGGGTTATTTGAGGGGTTACTCGACCATGGGTTACTCGAGCTATTCGGTTAGTGGTTACTCGGGTTATTCGAACATGGATTACTTGAGGGTTCAGTTAGGGGTTACTTGAAGGGTTACACAATTAGAGGCTACTTGAGGAGGAGGTGTTACTCGATTAGGAGGGTTACTCAAGGAGTTCAGTCATGGATTACTCGAGGAGTTACTCGGTAAGGGGTTACTTGATAACTTGAGTAACTCCAGCAACTCGAGTAACCCCTGACCGAGTTACTTCATCAACCCAACAACTCCAAGTTTAGTGGAGTTCATGTGTGACCGACCCACTAAAACATGACTTTTTTTTTTTCCCGGTAAACTACGGGGAGGGGGCCCCATCCTATCACAGGAATGGGGCTGTGAGGAGTCGAACCCCCATCATATGGGGGGGAGATGGAGGGACCAACCATCCCTCCATCCCCTCACTCCTCAAAAACATGACCTTAAATATGTAGGTGAAAGTCAATTTTTTTAGAAGTTTTTTGTGGGAAGGTAAATAACCTTGCATTGGTGGTTAAATTTAAACTCAAAACTGGCATTTCTAATACAAAGGTCAGGTTGACATAGTGTTGCATATTATATTACAGAATGTATATAAGTGATAGCTAAATGAAACATAATATGATACTACTATTTGGGAGTTGTATTTTCCTTTATATGATGATTTCAGCATTTCACCTTGTGATTTTTTTTTATTGTCAGAGTAATCAAATGTCATTAATTATGATAATATATCAAATGACTCACATTGTTATTAGTATTGATATCCCACATAATTTATTTCCTTTTAGGTTGCTTTGGATTTCTAACATAGACTAATTCTCAACAAAGGAGGAGGTGCTGGGCCTGCTTCTAATGGCATCGATGCGGCTGTTAGACTTGTTTTCTTTACTGTAATCTATTCACTAAACTTGTTATATACAAGTACTAACTATAGTAAGCAGGCAATGCTTTGCAATTGTTTCATTTTTTAACATAAGTGATAAGACAGTCGCAATTAGTTTAGTTTTTAAAGTATTAACAATCATTGTCATTAGATACTTTAAAGTGTAATCAACTTACAATTTTGCAAAGTACAAGTATAATATTTTTTTTCCTAAGGAACAAAATACTTTTCCTTTAAAAATTATTGTGGTTTTTTTTATGAAAGGATAGACTATTATTCAAAAGTCATTACGGAGTAATTTTTTTTTCCTTTCATAAGAACATAACCTATTATCCAAATGTTATGAGTTTTGAATAAGGAATAACCTATTAACCACCAATGCAAATTTATTTAGAGGTGACACAATTGTGTATGATATTTATGGATGAGTAAACTATTACTCCTTCTGTTTTGTATTAATCGTAATACTGGGTGTTGCACAAAATTAAAGAAAAAAAATAGGATGGGGACCAAAAAGTGAATTTTATAACATCAACTATTTGGTGCAGCAGGCCACACCATGTGTCAGGGGTTACATCAGTTATTTTGTTATGGTTACCTGAGTTATTCAGTCATGGGTAACTCGAGTTACTCGTTCAAGGGTTATTTCAGGGGTTGGGACAAGGGTTACTTAATAAGGGGTTCACACGAGCAAGGGTTACTTGAGGAACTACTCGAGTCACTCGGCAAGGGTTACTAGAGGGGTTACTCGGTCAAAGGTTACTCGAGGGGTTACTCGATCATAGGTTACTCGAGCTACTCAGCCAGTGGTTACTCGAGTTACTCGGTTAGGGGTTGTTTAATGAGTTCGATTCGGGGTTACTCGAGTAATTTGGTTAGGGGTTAATTAAGAAGTTCGGTAAGGGGTTACTTGAGGGTTCAACCAAGGGTTACTTGAGGGGTTACTCACTTGAGGGGGGGTTACTTGAGGGGTTACTTGAGGGGGAGGGGTTATTAAGGTAGGGGTTACTCGGGGGGTTCGATCATACTCAAGGGCTACTCGATCAGGGGTTACTTGAGTAACCCCAACAACTCGAGTAACCCCTAACCGAGAAACTCAAGTAACCCCGACAACTCGAGTAATACTATACCGAGAAACTCAAGTAAACCTTGTTGCACGATACAACAAGTTGCATACAAAAATTTGTGATTTTATATAATGTAAATTATAGGTAGTTGGATATATTTATTTGTTCGTAGGAGAGAGAAATAGTAATAAAAAGTGTAAATTAGGTTGGTCAGAGAGAAATAATAAAATAGTCTTGGACTCTTACCAAAGAAAGTAGTGTTACAATTATTATGAAACGGATTGTGGCAGGGTTACCTGAGTTATTTTGTGAGGGTTATTCGAATTCTTTAGTCAGGTGTTACTCGAGTTACTAGGTTAGGGATTACTTGAGAGGTTGGGAAAAGACATTATGCAGTAAATAGATGATACCCCTTTCATCACAAATGTTCTACATTAAATATGATAAAATCTTTTTCTTAGAGACCTATCATTTATATATGATATCAATAAGTAATAACACTAATATATTTCAATACAACTTAATTATACTTTACATAATAATGCAATAATTTATAACGTATACATGTATATATCATGTACAAATTTACAAAAACTAAGCTAATTAACTTACTTATATGTCTTGCTAATAATTTTCTTAATAAGGTTTACAAACTGGTGTGCGCGCAATGCGCGCGGCGCACTCGAACTAGTCATATAAAACATGTTATTCAAACCAATCACTTTTGAAGGTATGTAGCCACCTAAACATACCTTGATTCCTAATATCAATCAATATTTCGCAATTTCAAAGTTCTATCACGAATACATCTTGTAATTAACATAACCATAAGGTTATTACAACATCTTTAGACATAAACCCAAATCTAATTTGCATGGACTATAAAAATCTTTTAAAAATAATACTTTAATATAAAATTATAACTTTGAAATAGATTTTATATTTTAGAAAACTAACCATGAAGAAAATAAAAGAATAGGATTAAAGAGAATTGAATTTGTGTTGAAAAGAATAGGTAAAAATTGTAGAGGCTATAAATCCTTCAATATAACTCCAAATTGGGTAATTCTTAAGCCTAACCTCAAGGATTTTTTGAGAGGAACAATCTTATGTGAAACATCAAAACCCCAAAAACTGAACAAAAGTGCCCAAAAATAGGATTCAAAGATATACGAGCTGATTATGTATGAAAAGAGTAGTAGAAAGAAAAGTATAAAAAGGTTTAGGAAAAAGAAGAATAAGAGAGAAGAAGAGAATTGGGTTTTGGTGTGAATTATATGAGAGGTATGAGTGGGTATTTATAAGCTTGTTCATGCAAAAATTATGGTAGGTGAATGTTTAAAGAATTATGGTAAATTGGTTTAAGGAAATTACTTGGAGAAGAGAGTTTAAAAATTAAGGAAGGTTTAATATTATGGTGACTAAGAAATAAATAATTATGAAAATTGTGTTGTCATGAAAAATAATATGGAATATGGCTTTACTTCGGGAATAATCAAGAATGATTTAAGGTAGGGAAATAAGATGATCAAATATTTAGGAGATAGAAAATAAGAATTAAGGAAAATAATGGAACCGAGGAAGATAATTAAAATACAAAAATTACCAAAATAATTTTGCTTAAAATACAATATGAATTTGAGCTTTCCTTAGCTCATATTTTCAGACCTCCCTTTAAATATTTAGGCAAATATTTTGCTGGTTTTTAAGGAATAAAAATGATTGTGTAAATAATATATTTTGTATAAAATAATTACTCCCTCCATTAAATACTTGTTCCACTTTCCTTTCTTCGGCCGTTTTTAAATACTTGCTCCATTTTCTTATTTGGAAAACTTATACAATCTATAAATATAACTAAAGTAATAACCGCTGACATCATCCCCTATTTAAATTGTACATATGTTAAGTTGTGGTAAAAAAAATTCCCGCCTAAATCAATTGTTGATATCATATTCTTATTTTTATTTTTACTTATTTTTTGAAACCTTCTTATTTTTTACTTAAATCATTAAATTATATGTACGAAGTATATTTTTTTTTGAAGATAATTATTATAATATGTTATTTCTATTTATATATTTTTTATATTATTATGGATTTATAAAAAACTATTTGGATTCCAAATAGAACTACTCTCGGTTTAAGAGTACTCCGTATTGTATATTTTGGTTAATTTTTTACTATCTTTAAAATTATTTAGATCTAAATACCATTGAAATTAATGGTTATGTTTCTATATTCTTTTCTCATATGAGGTACATATATAAAATATATTTATTAAAGAAATTTATTATGTCGTGCATCGCACGGGGCTAATTTAGTTTATAACTATAGATCACCGTGCATGGCACGAGATCTAACCTAGTATTTAATTAATTACTCTCACTTAGTGGACCCACCATGAAACATATTTAATTAATTTCATATTCTATCTCCTCCAATTCTCTCCACTACTTTTGCTTGTTACAATTTTTTATTCTTCTACCTACCCCACTATCTCTATATTTTATTACTTTCTCCAATTTCTCCTAAAACTCCGCGCATGGAGAAATCCGGATTGGGCCAAGAAAGTGGCTCAATCGAAGATCCATGAATGCCCGAGAGCTCGCTCGACTGGGGAGTGCCCTCGCCCTGAGGCGCGCCCAAGCGAAGAAGGAATAAGAAAAGGCTCTCCGCCCGAAGGCGCGCCCGACCAAGCGCGAGCGAAGATTATCCCAACAAAAAGGAGGGCCTAGTCGGGCGAGAGTCTGCCCGACCGGGCGCGTGTTTTTGGAAGTCTGATTAGTGTCGTTTAATTTGTTCTAACTTAGGATTTTCTAGCTTAAGTATAAATAGGATTTTCGAAGCATGATAGAATTACGTCTTTCATTTAGTTAAAATTCTTATATTTTAGTTTTAAGCTTTTGGTTAATACTCTTGTTCTCTCAACGCTTTTGGTTTTATGCAATTCATTAATTCCGTTTATTTCGGTAATGATTTCTTCCCCTTTTATTTTTCAGTTTTTTTAATTGCTTTGATTAATTATGCCTTGTTTATTTGCTTTGCTTAGTTTAGATTTTAATACGTGTGAGTAGTTTTATTTCTAGGGTTGTGGGATCCACAAATAGTATGAAAGGGTAATTTATTATTGTTGATTGTCAATGCTTGATTAATTTCTTATTGATTGATTTAATACTATGCAATTAGATTAGGCTTGGTTTAATTATATGAGTTATATATGCTATATTGATTCTAGGGATGTCAGTGAGGCGGGTCAAGTAGGAGATCCATCTCATCCTTGCCCCAGTTGGGTGGGGATGGGTCTTGGTTTGGCGGGTGGTGGGGCGGGGATGGGGATAAAAATCATACCCGCCATGGGGGTGGATTTTACATTGTACCCGCCCCATCCCCGCCCCGCCCAACCTGCCCACTTCATATATACCCACCTCATCCCCACCTCATCCCCACCTTACACCCACATCTTTATATTTTTAAAAACAAAATTATATATTTTTAATACTATTTTATACGGAATTTTCACCATGTACCACTGAGTTTAAGCTTAATTCACTGTATACCACCAAAAACTTTCTAATACACCAAATACCACTCAATTATTGTATATTAACATGAAATGCCTTTTTAGCTAACTGTCGTTAGTGAGCCGTTTGGGGTAATTTACCATTTCACCATGTACCATTTTATGTAAAAGTTTTTTCACCATATACCATGTTTTAAAAGTTATTTCACCATTTACCCATTTTTTTGGAAATGGTAATATTTTCAAAAAACTAGTCGTTGAACACTAATAACGGCTAGTTTGTTTGTTATATAAATGAAGTGTTTGAGGGATTCACGTAGTACTTCACACTTCCAAAAGCATTTCTAAAAGATTTCCACACACTCGAGATCATCATCTTCCTCTTTCGTATGTAAAAGTGCTCTTTTACCAAAATATAGCTAAGAATTCTAATGCATATTACTTTTAGCAATGATACTTTAATTACAATAATCATTTTAACGCTACAAATACAATAACTAAAAACATAAATACTCCTATTTTAATTGATTGCTATGTCTACTATCTTTTGTTGTCTTGCTACTCTTCTCTTGAGGTCCTTCAATTCTTGCTTCAACAAGCTCTCACCTCCATACAATTGCGTGTCTATCCCTCCCCTATTTTGATTATCGTAACCCGATACTACATTTTGTTCCACATAACCCTTGCACCATCTGAATGTCTCATATACATCACACTTATAGTACAACCGTTGTGGATTTCTTGCCGAATCTGAGCTCCTTATTGCAAACTTCCTACCACAACAACAAGCTTTGTTAGGCACTTTTACATACGAAAAATCGAAAGAGGAAGATGATGATCTCGAGTGTGTGGACATATTTTAGAAATGCTTTTGGAAGTATGAAGTACTACGTGAATCCTTCAAACACTCCATTTAAATAACAAACAAACTAGTCGTTATTAGTGTTCAACGACTAGTTTTTTGAAAATATTACCGTTTCCAAAACATGGGTAAATGGTGAAATAACTTTTAAAACATGGTATATGATGAAAAAACTTTTACATAAAATGGTACATGGTGAAATGGTAAATTACCCCAAACGGCTCACTAACGACAGTTAGCCAAAAAGGCATTTCATGTTAATGTAGAATAATTGAGTGGTATTTGGTGTATTAGAAAATTTTTGGTGGTATACGGTGAATTAAGCTTAAACTCAGTGGTATATGGTGAAATTTCCGTATTTTATATAAAAAATTATGTAAAATAAAATAGTAGATATAATATTGTAATACACTAATTTTATAACTAAAAGAGTGTGTAATATTAACAACAATTTTTTTCTTGTAATCTACTTCCTCCGTTAACCATTATCTGCAACTTTGGAGGCCTTCACGGACTCCTAGGCAAAAGTTGCTAATATTGTTTAAGAAATGTTAGGGAAACTAATTAAAACTAAGAAGAGAGAGAAAGTGGGACCTGCCCACATGTTTCTTTTGGGTGGAAATCTGTTTTTGGAGGGGAATGTTTTTCCTTCCTTACTTTTTGGCCAAAATTTTAAATTAGAGCAAAATTTTTTCCCTCCAACAGAAACTTGACCTTTTCAATTCACATTCAAGTGGCTTATAAATACTAGCCATCACATTTAATGTTCATCACCATATTCATACTTCACCATTAATACAGACCATATTGTAAACATGTTTCCCAAAAAATTAGCTTAGCACTAATTACACATCATCAACCCATATTTACCCAAAAAACTACCCCTAATCTAAATTAGTGCACTAATGTAATCATCTTCATCTTCATTCTGCTCTCAAAATCGTGGCAGCTTCACCAGCACCAAAAAACGACTTCAGCTACCACCTTTTCTCCTTCCTTCCACTCTGAAAAAAAAAGCAGTCAGTGTTCCTCAAAAAAAAAAAAAAAAAACAGAATACAATGGATGATCATTATGGATATGATGATCAATTCTATGGAATTGATCTAATGCTGATGGATGAAGAAGATACAGAAGATGCTTATGAGTTTTCAGACCTTGAATCTGAAAATGATGAAGATAACAACCAGCAACAACACTCACTGAACAATCAGGAAGCAGATGCATTTCAATAGGTAGAACCAACATCTAGAAAACAACTTAATTTGGAAAAAAAAAGAGAAATCATTGATGCAATGTTATTGGAAATGTAAGATGGTCAGTTAAGAAGGGGACTCAAGACTCAACTGGCATTAAGATTTCAAGTCCATAAGTCAACAATTACAAGAGTATTTGATGATCTAAAAAAGTAGATGTTAGAGGGAAATGTGATTGATGTCAGAAACAAGAAGTTTGGGTCATGTGGACGCAAACCAGTGGAATATTCAGATGAATTTCTCCAATCAGTGCCTCTGTACAAGAGAACAATAGAGAGAAGTTATGCAGCAGCTCTAAAGATATCACATGTCACCATTCACAATTTGAAGAAAAGAGGCAGACTTAGAACTCACACAAGCACAAACAAACCAGCACTTACTTCTAATCATAAGGTTGTAAGGTTAAAGTGGGCTTTAGCTCATGTTAACCCTATTCCTGCAGTTGGGGACCCAACATTTGTGAACATGCAACAGTCAATTCATATTGATGAAAAGTGGTTCTGGTTGAACCCAGAAACAAGGAGGTTTTACTTGCTGCCAAAATAGGAAAATTCATACAGGTGCCAACAGTCCAGAAGGTTCAAAATCAAAGCCATGTACGTTTATGGCAGTGGTTGTTAAACCTCTGTATGATGCTAACAAAAACTTGCTACATGATGGCAAATATGGTATGTTCCCTTTTGTATTAAAAAAGAGAGCATTAAAGTCAAGTAAGAATAGAGTGGCAGGGACATTGGAGACTAAGGCAATAGAGAGTATCACAAAGGAAGTGACAAGGAAAATGTTGGATGAACAAGTTATACCATGTAACACCCCAATAATTCCCCCCTTTCCAAACCACTTACTTTAAATAAAAATAGAGGAGAACCATTGGCATGTTACCGCCACGTGTTAAAACGTTAAGGCTTTATCAAAGTATTGCAGCGGAAATCCAACTTAAATCTTAAAATAATGTAATTTAGAAAACCAATAAGTCAAAGCTTACAAATTGGAACCATAAAGGCCCTTATTAAAACCAAACCAATATTCAAAATCCCAAAACATAATTAAAATAGTAAAACATAAATAAGTTCAACACAAAGAACGAATACTCTCAATCACACCAATCCCTTGACAATGCGTAAGTCAAATCACCGAAGTTCACATCATCAAGCTAACCTGTGCATTACTGCTCCCCAATAATACAAGTGTAATAAATGGATCATCACAGGGTCATTGAAAGGCGAAGGCCATGACCAAAAGAAAACACACAAAAGCACGCAATCAACAAAGCTGAGTACATACAAGTTACAACGTACCAAACCTAGCATGCTCAACTAATTAAAGTAAATAAACATACAACACGAATTCATTAATCAAGACTCCACACTTAAACAATTCAATCGACTCAAAATACTTGCTAATCAATTCCAAACACTTGACTCTTTATATTTAATTTAATTAATTTAATTTGGAGTAAGCAATAGACGAGGTTGTCCAATCCACCAAATCATTTTGGTCCCAAATGACCATTTAAAATAAAAGTTTAGCGCGATGCAAGAATGGGCGCGACTCCATTCTCACAAAGTTAGTCTAGGATCCCATCTAACTTTCATTATAAAATAAAAATGTAAATACCAAAAGAGAAGAGGACATGTTGATCAAACAAGCCTCGGAAAGCCACGGGCTACCACCGTGTACCCCAACCCATAATTGTCAATACTCTAGAAGTGCACGCTTTCTAGAGTTTTATTGCTCATCCATGTTTCACTTTACGTGATTACAATTTTAATTAATAGCCGACTCAATAAAATAGACCATACATAAAAATCATACATCAATTTACTTTTAATCTTATTTAGGACACTGGTGATCACATCACAAATTGACCTTTAATTTCATTAAACTTCCAAATTATCCAAATTGTTGAACATAGTTAACCCACCTAGCCATTTCGGCTTAATCCACTTTTACTCAACATACTAACAAGTCATGATTGAGTAATAAAATAAATAACAACCTTGTGGAATAATTAATAAATTCATTCCACATAAACCATTCAATTCCAATCCTTTAATAATCCAAATGTGGTTAACAAACCAATCCAATAAAATTATGCTTGTATCAACATTCCATACAAACAATTAATCCAATATTATTCAACATGTTTGCATCCATAATTCCATACAAACATAATCAATTCACCAAAACATATCTCATAAACATAAGCACATGAATTAATTAAATGTATAACCAAACAATTTTCATCCAAGTGTTCTCTAATCATGAAACTAAGTTCTTTTCTTTGGTACCTAAACATGGTAGTACTTACAACGAAGTAGACATGTACGTACCTCGTATAAACAATCCTTTGTGCCACTTTTAATCACTTAAAAGTCTCCTAGGGAATAATCACCTCCTAGAAAACAACCAATAATCACAAATTAACACTTAAACAAATTTCCAGCAATATAAATTTGATTAAAAGTTCTTAAAACTTCATTAAAAACATGTTTTTATGCTTAATTAATCAATAGAAATCCAATAGGAACAAAAGCCCCAATTTAATTGCTCATTAGAACCCTAAAATCCCAATTTTATTAAATTGAAACCCTAGGTTTATAATTCATAAAATCTGAAAATTTATAACACAATTATAATCTGAAATTATTAGTTTAAAACATCAAAGACATGATTTTGATACTAAAAATATAAACTTTATACTATAAAAATCAAAACCCAAAACTAATTAATCAAACATTAAGCAAAATTAAGAAAACAAAGGAAGAAGAAGGGGGGGGGGGGAAGGTGGTGCGGTGGCAGGCGCCGGCTGGGTGGTCGCCGGCGACCAGGTGGCGGCGGCAGGGGGGCGCCGGAGGTGGCTGGGCGGCGGCAACTTCTCACGTAGGAAGGAGGAAGAAAAGAAAAGAAAGAAAAGAAAGAAAGAAAAAAAAAGAAAAGGGAAAGAAAAGAAAAGAAAATAAAAGGAAAAAGAAAAATAAGAGGAAAAAGAAAAATAAAAGGAAAATAAGAAAATAAAATAAAGAGGAGAGAACATAAGACTAACCTTTTTGTGTGGGAAAAAATTTGGGGATGTATGAGGTATTTATAGGAGAGAGAGTGGTGTAGGGCAAGTTGTAAGATTGGGCCTCATAAAATTAATGGGCCAATCAAGTATGTAAAGTGAGATTGACTTTGATTGTTTGGACATAAATATAGAATAAAGGTATGTATAAAAATTTGTACCAAAATAATTTTCGACCCAAAATTAAAAATTGAAACTTTTGAAATTAAATTTCGGAAAAATACAAATAAATAATATATAATTTCATTTATAATATATTTTAAAAATATGGGGGATTACAATCTACCCCTCTTAAAAGAAGTTTCGTCCCGAAACTTAGCACAAAATCCTTTAAATTGCAAAACATTTGCATAAAATCATTTCAAAAATTTCAAAATTATGTTGCTGGAATTCCAATTGTGTCATAATATTGACACTAATATCTTATCACCATCCCAATTTACGCACTTCACTAGATACGTGGACAATAAAATAGTTATGAAAAGCATGAAAACACCATAAAATAACATAAAATAGGGCAAAAAGCGCGAAATTATACGCATTCTACCCCCCTTAAAAAACAAGAGTTACACCCTCGTAACTCACCTCATTAAATAACTCAGGATTTCTCTTTCTCATATAATCCTCGGCCTCTCAAGGGCTCATGTTTTTCCTCAAAATTCGAGTATACCAAAATATCATCAATAAAAACAACTACAAACTTACTCATGGAATACTCGATTCATCAAGTCTATAAAGATTGCAGGTGCGTTGGTCAACCAATCTATTCCCAAAATGACATCAAGGTCACCCAACTCAAATTCTATAAGACCAAATGGAAAATTAGTCTCTGCCGGCGCCTGGTGGCGGCGGCAGGGGGGCGCCGGAGGTGGCTGAGCAGCAGCAACTTCTCACGTAGGAAGGAGGAGGAAAAGAAAAGAAAGAAAAGAAAGAAAGAAAAAAAAAGAAAAGGGAAAGAAAAGAAAATAAAATAAAATAAAAGGAAAAAGAAAAATAAGAGGAAAAAGAAAAATAAAAGGAAAATAAGAAAATAAAATAAAGAGGAGAGAAAATAAGACTAACCTTTTTGTGTGGGGAAAAATTTGGGGATGTATAAGGTATTTATAGGAGAGAGGGTGGTGTAGGGCAAGTTGTAAGATTGAGCCTTATAAAATTAATGGGCCAATCAAGTATGTCAAGTGAGATTGACTTTGATTGTTTGGACATAAATATAGAATGAAGGTATGTATAAAAATTTGTACCAAAATAATTTTCGACCCAAAATTAAAAATTGAAACTTTTGAAATTAAATTCCGGAAAAATACAAATAAATAATATATAATTTCATTTATAATATATTTTAAAAATATGGGGGATTACATACCAGCAATCAAAAGCAAGTGGCATCCAAGCCTGCCTAAAAATGTGTTCATACAATGGGATAATGCAAGACCACACCAAATCCCAACAGATGTAGAGTTTTAAGAAGCACATCAGATGGTTTCAACATACAGATGGTTTTCCAGCCAACCCAGTGCCCTGATCTCAATGTGCTTGATCTAGGGCTGTTTACCTCAATCCAATCCATCCAATATCAATCTTTTCCAGAAAATTTGGATGAATTGGTTGAGAAGGTAAATGAGGCTTATGCTGTTTTTGATCCTAAAGTCAATAGGAATACATGGATCACATTGCAAAAATGTATGACTGAGATAATGATTAAGAATGGAGGCAATAACTACCCACTACCACATATGGGCAAGAACAGGTTAGAAAACCAAGGGATTCTGCCAGAACAGTTAGAGGTCAGCAGGGACATCATTCAACAAGTAGTGGAACATCTCAACACTTTGTACAGGCAAGTGAACCAAGCAGATGATGAAGACACACAAATGCAGGTAGATGCAGATTAGAAGAAAAAGCAATGAGTAGCAACCTTTTGGGACATAGACTGCCACACCTAACCACATTATTTTGTGTAAGCAAGAACAAGTAGTACTAGGTTAGTTGTAAGTTTAAGCTTATCTTTTGGGTGGTTAGGTGTATTTTGGTTATTAGGAAGAGAGGAATGTCCAGAGCAGTCATGTAAGAACAGTGGTTGTATGTAGGAATCAACTTTTGTAATGGAACTAAATGAATGAAAATCAAACTTTTACTTATAAAATTGGGACTCATTTTTCAGTTTCATTCAAGTGTTCCACTACTCAATGTTCAAGAAAGGCAGCACTATTTCCATCAGAGGGTTTAATGTTTATTTTTTATTAACACCTTATGTGGAAGTGATTTCTTGAACAACTTTAATCACAAAAGTTGGAGCTAATGACACTCAACAAAGGTGGATCAAATGAGTCCCTTCATCATTTGGAAATGACATAAACACACCAACAACATTGTAAGGCATCCATTATCAATCTCAAAATGTAACAGAAAAGAGCAGCAACCAACAACCTTAAGGTTCAAATTTGGGACTCATGTGTGATCTCACATAATGGTCATTGAGAAACAGAGTGATATCAATGGCTCAACCAACATCCTCATTCATCATTCACATTTCTATTCATTCCAAAACAACAACAACAACAACATAGTGTTCCAGACAGGTAGCTCCACAAAACAACAACCCATAACATCAAATGGGGGACCCAAAAAGACAGCCATAGATCAATGCACATCATACATGTATCATCATTCATCAATCACATTTCCCCTCATTCCAAAACAACAACAACAATAAAGTGTTCCAAACAGGAAGCTCCACATAACAACAACCCATCACATAAAAAGAGGGACTCAAAAAGACAGCCATAGATCATAGATCAGTGCACATCATACATGTTTCATCATTCATCAATCACATTTCCCCTTATTCTAGAACAACAATATCAACAAAGCAAACAACAAACCATCATAAGCAAACATCAGGGACTCATTAAGCAGGACTACAACACAATTCATCGCCAATAAACACAAAATACACATCAACATCCAACATCAATGAATAAATTATTAGGGACTCATAAACAAAATGAAAGAATAACAAATTTAGGGTTAGAAATCGTTACTAAATGCGTCATTCAGTTGGGGAAAGCACAACTCCTAACTCATCCTCAATATCCTGGGCTTCAGGGACTCCATCATTTGGATCTATAGGAGGAGGAGCAGCACCACCACCAACATCCTGGGCCACCACACTAGAAGGAGCAATAACCCCAACACCACCTTCATTAGGGTCTTCA
Source organism: Chenopodium album (assembly GCF_948465745.1). NCBI lineage: Eukaryota > Viridiplantae > Streptophyta > Magnoliopsida > Caryophyllales > Amaranthaceae > Chenopodium > Chenopodium album. The sequence continues at coordinate 67,913,613 of NC_137835.1, forward strand.
TCATCAGAAATGTCAATCACCCCAGTCAGCTTAGCCCCACGAATTCTGCTTCGAGCAACCAACGCAGCGCGACGCCTAGATCTTATTTTGGTTGGAGGTGCCTTAACACTCTCAGATTTGGGCTTCTTAGGAGCAGAAGAACCCTCACCCTTACTAGAAACTCCTTCCTTGCTAAAATCAAGTGCCCTCTTGCCTCGACGCCTGATTTCCTCTCTCCTACCTTCCTCAATGTCATCAATGGACTGGAGAACTCCCCCAAGGGCTTTCAAGGTGTAATCGCTTATGTATGGACCCCTATCCCCAACATCGTACATCCTTCGAGGCCAAGGAGAGTCAGTGTTGAAGGAGTGAATCAACATCTGAATAATATCACCTTCCTCTTCAACATCAGTCGCAAAGAAGGCATCGTGAAGTGGATCTAGGTTAATCATTGTTAAAGGGACTCAATTTTAAAGAGGAATCAACCCTCAATTTGACAGAATCAAAGAGAGAGACCACAAGTAACAGATCTAGGAGATGAACCTAGAAAAGAGGAGAGAGAGTGTCGAAACCCAGAAAAGAAGAGAGAGAGATGAACCCAGAAACTAGAAGAGGAGAGAGAATGACGAAGAAGATGAACATGTTTAAAGGAATCTGAAGAACCCTAGATTGTTCTTCCAATTAATGTGAGTAGTTGGGGAATTCTGATTTAATGTTGGTAGTTGAGTAGGTGGGATTATATGGCGGAATTGGTGGGAATGGTTATGGTAATCTAAAAAACTTATTAATGCATCAAATAAGATTAGTAAACTTAATAGGCAGATTTAGATTGTTAAGTAAGGGTATAATGGTCATTTCTCTATGTTTTTTTACTAAAAAAGGGGAAAAAATTGTTGCACATAATGTTAAGCATCCAAAAATAGTAAAAGTTGCAGATAATGGTTAACGGAGGAAGTATGTTAATTATGTTGGATTGTGTATAAAGCTGTCAATTGGGTTAAACGAGTTGGGTTTGGGTCGGGTCAACTCGGGTTGGGTAGGGTCAATTTGGGTTAATGTCGTAACCTATGCGGGTTGGATTCTCGTTGAGTCGGGTAACGTCGGGTCATACATCTTATCGGGTTTGGGTCGGGTTTAGGTCGGGTTAATAACAAGTCGGGTTACATTCGGGTCGGGTGAACAATAGGTCGGGTTTAATTCGGGTTAAAACGGGTTAAGGTAATTCTCGTGTTCGAGTCGGTTTCGGTTTAAGTCAATAATTTGCGGGTTAGAATCAGGTTGGGTCATTCTTGGGTTTAAGTCGGGTTCGGTTCAAGTAAATAATTTGCGGGTTATAATCATGTCGGGTTATTCTCGGGTTCAAGTCGGGTTCAGTTCAAGTCAATGATTTGCGGGTTATAATCAGGTTGGGTCATTTCCAAGTCGGATCATTTTCGGGTTCAAGTCGGGTTATGTTCAAGTCAATAATTTGAGGGTTACAATTATGTCGGGTGACAGGCTAAAGTCGTATCACCTAATCAAAAGTATTACCTAAGTCCTCTAACTAATGTAGATAGGGAAGTAGGGTCGAATCCACATGGAAACAAGTCTTTCTATTCCTAATTAATTATTATAATCTAAATTATCAAGTAACCAAATTTGTTGTTGTGAAAGGTATTAATCTAAGGAGAATAAAAGTAGGGAAGAATAAAAGTAGGGAGAAATCAATAAATAAAAGCCTAAGGTATAGGCTCACCGATAGATAGTACTCCAGGGTAAAACATAACAATCAATCATCAATGCATCAATTAATCAGATCATAAAGGGCTTTCACTACGTATTACAATCATAGAGTTAATTTACCGGTATTAAATCTCATCTCTCGAATCTTGACTTAACTATTTATAAATTAGTCTGCCTATTGAAACTAAGCCTAAACATCAATTATCATCTCTCGAATCTCGAATCAATATTGCTAAACTCATACATAAAAGACCAGCGCTTAGTTGCAGAGCATTAAATCAATCAATAGGAAATTAATTAAGCATTGACAATCAACAACAATAAATTACCCCTTCATATTATTTATGGATCCCCATAAACCCTAGAAAGAAAACTACTCACACATAATTAATATAAAGAGAATAAAAGTAATAAGGAAACAAAATAATAATCTTGTGAAAAAGTAGAAAAGAAAAAAGAAAACTAAAACTAAAAGAAAAGAAACTAAAAACTACTTAAAACTAAACTAAGAGAACTTGCCTAACCTCACGTACTACTATTACCTCCCTTTATAATTAAGGAAGACTTTCCCACTAAGACTCAAACTACTATAAACTAAGATAAAATTTACGAAAATAAAATCCTAACAAAAGAAAACTAAGCAAAAATAAATCCTAAAAGAAGTCTAACTGCTAACCACCGCCTCACAAAACTAAAGCTACTACTCCTCTGATTAATGAAAACCCAGTAAGCAAGCCCAATAATTCGCAGGCCCACTAACTAAATAACTTGATGCTAAAGATGTCCGCCCGACCGGGCTAGGCCTCGCTCTATCGGGCCCGGTTAGCTTGAGCTGCGAGCTGGGCTTCAAAGCTTTACCTCCCTTTTGTTCTTGGACTTGGTCTTTTAGAGTTTATTAGCCCAAATTCATTCACTTGTTTGGTCTGTGATATAATAACTTGTAAAATCTCGGACCTTATCTCGTATCGAGCCCTTAATCACCGGATTAAATTTCTCTAACTCGGCCTTGGACTTAAAATATATGGTCATAAAATACACTCCGTCTTTAATATCTTTGTAGTGGCTCAATAAGCTCGGGAATCATCATAATTCTACAAATTCCGACAAAATAATACCAATTCTACAAAAACACTAGAAAACATATATTAGTAATAAAAATAGCTCCATAGATTTCAAATAAGCACAAATATGACCGTGGGACGGGGAATTAAATATATATAAAATAGACTCATCATCGGGTCATTTCCAAGTTGGGTCATATTTGGGTTCAACTAACTATAAATTGATAATTATCATTTTTATCAAGCTAATTATTTCCTTTTACTATAATATATATATGGCAACATACTAGAGAACTATAGCTTAAAATTTAGGAAGATAATTATCTCCTTTGACCATACAACAAATATATACGGAGTACTTTATTTAGCTCTTAAATTTGGGAATGATGCTCCTTTCTTTTGCTGGCCTGGACCGACTTTGTTTCCCTAGAAAAAAATATTTTGATAAACAATAATAAGGTGGTCTAATTGAATTTAAGGTGATTTGAAATCGGGTCAAGAACACTCTGGGTTGAATTTAGGTCGGGTCAATAAACAAGTCGTGTTGATTTCGAGTTGAGTTAGTAACGGATCGGGTTGAATTTTTGGGTCGGGTTAGTTATTTAAAATTCAAGTCGGGTCAATAACAAGTCGGGTTAAATTTGGGTCGGGTCAATAACAAGTCGGGTTACTCAAGTCAGTAACAAATCAGGTTGAATTTTTGGGTCGATTCGGGTTAGCTTTGTAACAGGTCGGGTTGAATTTCGAGTCAGGTTAGTGACAAGTCGGGTTAGGAACGAATCGGGTTGAATTCAGGTCGGGTTAGTAACAAGTGGGGTTAAATTCGGGTTTTGACGAGTTAAAACGGGTTTAGGTCAATTTCGGTTCAATTCAGGTTCGATTCAGGTCAATAATTTACGGGTTATATTCGGGTCAGGTCATCTCCAGGTCGAATCATGTTCGGGTTTGGATCTCACATACTCGGGTCAACTCGAGTCTAGGGTTGGTTTCAGGTCGGGTCAGGTCGGGTTTGGGTCACCATTTTTTGGGGTTTGGATGGTAATAATCGGGTTCGGGTCGGGTCAGCTTTTGACACCACTAATTGTCTATTGGGAGGTGGGGATTAAGTGGGGATGGATATCCAATTGGAGGGTGGGGCAGGGATGGTTTTGGAATTGTACCCATCGGGGCAAGGATGGGGATGGAGATGGGCACTACAAGAATTCGATTAAATTGCGGCCGTTTTTGTACGACCATTAAGAAAACGGTCGCAAAATATGAAATTTGTGATTGTTTTTTACACAGTCGAATCATTACAACCGTTTTGAAAGCGGTCGCAGATTTGCGACCGTTTTGCGTGATAGTATAGAAATGGTGTCCTTCGAACAAGTGTATTATTCCGATAGAGGGTTCGGAATTATCAGAAAGCTAATTATTCAGTGAGGTCAAGTGATCGGAATGCCTAGGTGGAGGCCGCTTCCGATCAGTAATATTAATGTATAATTAATATTACATCTTAATCTTGACTGAACCCTTTGGGTCACACCCAATCAACTAACAAACCGACGCGACGAATTAATTCGGAAGGAATAAATGAGTCACCCGAGTAATTAATATTTAGATGTCGGAAATTCAAGCTTGGAGCATCGAATCAGAGCGTCAGAAGTCGAGTCAAAATAGTAAAGGACGAGACGGTAAAATTACTAATAAATCAACAAACTACCGAAATACCCCTAGGATCGGAATTCCCCGATCAAACCGATGCCTAGGGGCATTTGGTAAAAGCCGAGGTGGCTAGTAAATGAATCAAGCCTAGCCTAGGCTAGCTAGTGCATGCTATCACACAACGGCTAGCATGGTGCTAGCCACGATAGCCAGCTAAGGGCAGCAGCCGCACCAAGGCCAGCTACCTAAGCCGAGGCTGCAACCGCAAGCCACGCCTTGTCCGCAGCTGTTGGGTCGTGTTAGCAGCCCAAAACCGGCTGCCTTGGTGCTCCTCTTGGGGTGCCACGTGGCAGCCCGTGATTGGTCATGGGAGATGGTAGGTGGCCGACCAAATGGGACTCCTTGGTGATCAAGTTTGGTCCCCTCCCCTCCTTTCGGTCCTCACCTAACTCTTCTCCTAAATGTGCCACTTGTTGATTTATTAGTAGCTTGATAATTAATTTTATTTTTGATTTTAAAATAAAAGGAATAATCAATTCTCCCACATTGATGGAAGAGCAAATCTCACTCATGCTTTTCCCTATAAATACCCAAGTTGGGGTATTGGGAAAATCACTTGATTAAGGTGTTAAAAAAGGCATCTTTATTGAGAAAACCTTTAAACTCATATAATTACTCGGGTTTAGGTCGGGCTTAGCTAACCTCTAAGCATTGGACCATTGTCGGGATCGAGTTGCGGGTGGACTTCCTTTGGAGGTCTTCGTGCGAGCGAGACTTAGAGCTTTTGAAGTAAGATCTCTTGTAGTGAGCGAAGCACGCGTCAAAGGTATTAATCTTTTACTTAATTCTTGTTGTGTAAGTTATTTATGCTTGGTGATTATATTAATTGTGAGTGTGGTCTTGGCTCGGATTTTCTTCCGCGGTGAGTCGAACTCATCGAAACCCAACATTGCGATCGTATCTGGCCATTTAAACGATCGCAATGATGTTTAAGAACTAAAAAATAATTCTAAAATAAAATTAGCCTTTTGCGATCGCTAAAAACGGTCGCAAACAACAACTGTTCATGAAACAGTCGTAAGTTGCGACCGGTTTTAGCGGTTGCAAAAGGATTATTTTTTTTGAAAAACAAAATAGTGTATTAAAGGATAACCCATTCTTCTAAATCCTAATCTTCTATTCACTTAGTGCAGCTCATCCCCCCCTTTTTCTTCTCTCTCTTCTCTTTTCTTTCTCTCTCTTCTTTCCCCTCTATCACCTTCTCTTTCCTTTCTCACGATTCTCTTTCCCTTCATTTGATCTTTTTTTCTTTCCTTTCTCCTTCTTCTCTTTCCATTCTTGTAGACACCCATTTGTGTCTCCCCAAAACCAAACCCGGTGATGAGTACCTTTCACGTCGAATCATAATCGAATGAAGTGAAAGTGTGGAAAGTCTAGTGTTGCGGAAAGTTTTATTTTCTTTTCTCTTCTCTCTGTTTTTGAAAACTTATTTTTAAGAAAACAGCCAATCCAGTTTTCTTGGTCCATGATATGGGTCCAATAGTAGTATAGTTGGATGGGGCTTGCAAAGACCTTTCCAACGATATATTATAAACCCAATTCCGATGAATATTGAGGAAGTTATGGCCAATTTACTAAACTGGGTCCGGTTTGAGCTTTATATACGGCCCAATGATCTAGGGGAGGGCCTAATATGATTTATCATTCCTAATGCAATTAGGATTGGTTTTGGTCTTCTAGAATCTTCTAGAAGGTTCTTTTCATTCCTAATTCAATTAGCATTGATAAATTGGCTTTTGTTGACTTTTCAGAGTTTTAATCAAAATCAAATAGCATTTTCGAGGAAATTATATGATTTTATCCTCCTGTACGGCAAACTTATCTGATTTTTGAAAACGCGTTAAATTTAAGCTTGGCGTCTGATCCAGGCCTTGGCGCCTGGAACCAGGCCTGGCGCCTGGCGCCAGCTAGCCAGGGTTGGCGCCAGCTAGCCAGAGTTGGCGCCAACTCTGTTTTTTATTCGTCAGACTCTGTTTTGTTTAATTTATCTTTTTGGCTGATTTTCTCTATAAATATCGTATTAAAAACTCCGTTTTCAATCATCTACATTCACCCACAATCAGTTTTCATTCGCAATCATTAATTCTCTAATTCTCTCTTAATTATTCACCAATTCTCATGATCTACAATCAGTTTTAATTAGCATTCATTCATCGTTCTTCTCTAAACTTTGTTTTCAAATAAAAAATTCCGCATTCACAAGATCTAGAAACACCTAGCCATATTCGAAGTTGCCTTCGCCCTAGACGTGAAAGGTTTTAATTTCTGAGGGTTTGGTCCCAAATCTCTCTTTCAATTATTTAATTTAATTGTTTGTTTATTATTTTCCTTGAAGTTACTAACGTGTGTATTTTGTTATTAGAAAGAGGTACGAGGCATCAAAGTAAGTACTTATATTGATTTTTTATTGATGTTATGATGTAGAAATCATGTTTATATTGTTATTATGATATTCTTAGTATCATGTCTAGGGTAATTTTAATATTAAATATGATTCTTGCGATGCTTCCTATATTCTTCCTAATGTTTATGATTATTAGTATCATGTTAGGGTTAAAGATTTGATCTTGATTGCTTAGTGACATGCTAGGGTTTGTTATTAATCTTGTTAGCATCATGCCTAGGATCTTGCTATTTTTATTATGCTTTAATATTAACATGAACATGATTATGATTATAATTGTTATAATTTATGATGATTATATTATTATTATTATTTTGATGATGATTATTATTATTCATGATATTGATTATTTATTATGTTGCTTGATTATTTATATTTATTGCTTGATCACACCTTCTATGCATGTTAAAGGGAATTGATACTTGTAATCACGCTTAATAAGATAATTAATAATCTTTTTTAGGGTTAATTATGATTATAATTTCAAGTGATCGCCAATAATAGATTTATTTGTGCATTAATATTAAACCAACATAGATAAACAGGTTTAGGGTTAATCCTATTGATTGCATGTTAGTCAGAAAGCGCACATGAATACGATCAGAATAAAGTAGAGGCCTATTATTAGGGCAGGTTCAATCTCTTTTAGGTTGGATTTGTACCTTCATCCCCGAACCCTTAATTGGTTCTAGACCTTATGGAGTTGACGATCTCTTGGATAGTTAAGGGGTGTAACCTTCACCTTGTGAACGGTTTACAAGTTCCTAAAACTTGTTGGCGACTCTTTTGCTCTATCTTCTTCCCTTTTGGACGCCACCGTACTTTAGTGTATGATCACAGTGGGGTTCAAGCATGATTACAAGGTCACTAGGCATGTCACTAAGCAATATACTAGGCATGATACTAACAAGATCCTAGGCATGATACTAACAAGATTAATAACAAATCCTAGCATGTCACTAAGCAATAAAAATCAAATCTTTAGCCCTAACATGATACTAACAATCATAAATATCAGGAAGAACATAGGAAACATAACAATCATATTTAATATTAAAGTTACCCTAGACATGATACTAGGAATATCATAATAACAATTTAAACATGATTTCTACATCATAATATCAATTAAAACCATTAAAGTACTTACTTTGATGCTTCGTATCTCTTTCTAATAACAAAATACACACGTTAGTAACTTCAAGGAAAATAATAAATCAACAATTAAATTAAATAATTGAAAGAGAGATTTGGGACCAAACCCTCAGAAATTAAAACCTTTCACGTCTAGGGTGAAGGCAACTTCGAATATGACTAGGTGTTTCTAGATCTTGCGTATGCGGAATTTTGTATGAAAAATAAAAATTTTTAAGAAAGAAAAAGATGAATGAAGAATGCTAATTAAAACTGATTGTAGAACTTGTGAATGATGAGAATTGGTGAATGATTAGATAGAATAGGTGATGAATGAATGTAGATGTTGATTGGAAACGGAGTTTTTAATACGATATTTATAAAGAAAATCAGCCAAAAAGATAAATTAAACAAAACAGAGTCAGACGCACAAAAAACAGAGCTGGCGCCAACCCTGGCTAGCTGGTGCCAGGCACCAACACCAGCGCCAGGCGCCAGGCCTGGTTCCAGGCGCCAAGGCCTGGGGTCAGACGCCAAGCTTGATTTTAACGCGTTTTCGAAAATCCGATAACTTTACCGTACTGGAGGATAAAATCATATAATTCCTTCGAAAATGCTATTAGATTTTGATTAAAACTCTGAAAAGTCAACAAAAGTCAATTTATCAATGCTAATTGAATTAGGAATGAAAAGAATCTTCTAGAAGAATCTAGAAGACTAAAACCATTCCTAATTGCATTAGGAATGATAAATCATATTAGGCCCTCCCCTAGATCATTGGGCCGTACATAAAGCTCAAACAGGGCCCAGTTTAGTAAACTGGCCATAACTTCCTCAATATTCATCGGAATTGGGCTTATAATATATCGTTGGAAAGGTCTTTACAAGCCCCATCAAACTACACTATTATTGGACCCATATCATGGACCAACCAAAATGGATTGGCTGTTTTCTTAAAATAAGTTTTCAAAAACAGAAAGAAGAGAAAAGAAATAAAACTTTCCGCAACACTAGACTTTCCACACTTTTGTTTCATTCGATTATGATTCGGCGTGAAAGGTACTCATCACTGGGTTTGGTTTTGGGGAGACACAAATGGGTGTCTACAGTACCGTGCCTGAGAAACATGAGTGCCAAGTGAGTGATAGACCGCATGATCGGGATTGCCCACACTTATAAAAATGAAATAAATGCTAAAGCAAAAGAAGAGCTAAAAAAAGAGTAGAAAACCTCAAGCATAAAAATACAAAGATTCAAAAGCGAGGTTGCACACCTTGGGGGCTTATCTAGGGTCTTGAGCCTTTATCCCCTTCTTTTATAACCTTTAGCCTAACCACGTTACAACCCTTAAAAGACCTTTTTGAGGTATACACACACTTGTGCGAGGTTCGGCTAGAGCTACCTTCGGCCTGATTCCTAACGGATACGTAGGCAACCTCACATCGAGGTGCGGCCGTAATAAAAATGCGTTCATATTCACATTCACACACTCACACCATGACCATACCAAGGGATCTCCCTGTAGGGGATTATAGGTATGGTACTACGCAGCGGAAATAATCATGAATCATATTCATATAGCACCTAACCAAGGATCTCATGCATAACACATAAAGAGTAAGAATTAAACCTTCGAAGCGTGATTCCACTAGTAATCGAGCAAGAACAAGGGAGACAAAGAACCTCAAACGTGATTCCTCTACTTGGTCCACAGGCACAGGTTAAGACCTCCACTAATGCTAGTCAGTCGCGATCGAACTCTTCAATCGACCTTCTACGGAGAGGTATGAGCAACGAACTAGTCACGAACCACCACGAACCACCGCGAACACCACCAGGGGTGGTCGGCCGCAAGTCCAAGGGGGGGAGAGGGGTGCCGTGAGAGAGAGAGAGAGATGAGGGAATTGGGATTGGTTGCCTTGATTCACAATTCACTGTAAGTTGATTGTGTCTCTTCTATGTGCAACCCTAGGCATGGATCTTATTTATAGATCATATCCATAAATAAGAGTCCATGACCAAGCCCAATTCCTAATCCCAATCAAACTACACTAGCCCAATCCTATTCATGATTAGTTAAATACTCATAAGGCCCAATAATGGGCCTCTTACTTGCTTAACCCAATACCTTTGTGTGTGACCTCATAGGATCCATTCTAGCGGGCTTTGGGCTATTTTACTAGCCCAAAGATCATCTCTCATAGTCTAGCAACAGATGATGACGCCCCAAGAGAACGAACTTATTATCTCCATAATAGTGATCCTTGATATATCTAGTAATTGCACTTATCGAAGACATAACTCCTTCAATCTCCCACTTGTCTGAGTCAAGTGCGCAATATTCAAATTCCTTAAGTCAATGTGTGCCGATTTGATAATATGATTTCATCTCATGTTGTGATCATATTAGTTCACAAATCTTTTCTTGAAAACTGAGTGAGAATTACAAAACAAATGATTACTGTGTAATCCATTTGAGCACGGCCATGCATTTTCTGAATTCTCCCTCTTCAAGAGGCCAAGACACGTTCCTAATTAAATAGGTAGACTCAATCCAATCTTGTGGCAACCAAAGCTCCCACTCAATTTCAGAAATAACCGGGAAACACCCTTTATAATCTCCAGTTACGGGCAGACGTTTGAGTGTACCACAGCCATAACATCCATTGAGTGAAATCAATGTTCCACTCATGTCAAAGGAATCCACTAATATATCCGGAAGCTCTATACTTGAACTTCAAAGTAGGTCTACAGTTCGATCATGCATCATTCATGCATATCCATGTGATTGACCGAGCCTCACTATGCTCCTATAGCCCATGAAACTGCGCTATCCAATCAATCTTACATGCTAGTCCATTATTATAAATCATTTATGTCCAATTTAATGATTCTGAACTAGGAACTTAAATAATACATGGATTTTGTTCACCTGTGGGGTTTCATTCACCAGGTCATCAACCTGATGAGCCCATCAATCCATAATTATTTTGGACATTTTATTTAATATTGAAAACCATCATTAAATAAGAGAAATAATAAAATTTCTGATTAAACATAATTCTGCAAATGAGTGTATTACATATGTAACTTATTTTTCTCCAAAATTAAATACAACTTCTAATTACATCATTTGCTTCAATCCAGCTTCACTAGCATGTTTCTCATGCTTAGGTAGTGGAAGGGGTTTAGTAAGAGGATCAGCGATATTCTCATCCGTATGAACTTTGCACATCTTCACATCTCCTCTGTTAACGATTTCTCGAATGAGGTGATACTTCCTCTCAACATGTTTGGATTTGAAATGTGATCTAGGCTCCTTTGATTGAGCAATGGTGCCATTGTTGTCACAATACAATTCAATTCCATTTTGAGCACTTGGTACGATATCCATCTCAGTTAGGAACTTCTTTATCCAAACTGCTTCTTTGGCTGCCTCAACTGCAGCCAAATATTCTGATTCTGTTGTAGAGTCTGCGACAGTGCTTTGCTTCGAACTCTTCCAGCTCACTGCTCCTCCATTCAGACAGAAAATGTACCCAGACTGTGATCTAAAGTCATCCATGTCCGTTTGGAAACTCGCATCCGTATAACCTTTGACAACCAACTCATCTTCGCCACCATAAAATAGAAACATTCCTTTCGTCCTTCTCAAGTACTTAAGGATGTTCTTGGCAGCTGTCCAGTGTGCATCACCTGGATTTGCCTGAAACCTGCTACACATGCTCAGAGCAAATGAAACATCCGGCCTCGTACAAATCATGGCATACATTATCGATCCTATTGCTGAAGCATAAGGAGTGATAGCCATACGTCTCATCTCATCCGACATAACCGGACATTGAGTTTTACTGAGCTTAATGCCATGAGACATGGGGAGAAATCCTCTCTTGGAGTTTGTCATCTCAAACCTGTCAAGAACCTTATCAATATAAGTCTCTTGACTCAGTCCAATCATCCTTCGAGACCTGTTTCGATGGATCTTGATTCCCAAAATGTACTCGGCGTTACCTAAGTCCTTCATGGAGAAACAACTCTTCAACCATTCCTTGACTAACACAAGCATTGGTATGTTATTTCCCATGAGTAGTATGTCATCTACATACAAGACTAGGAAAACTATGCTGCTCCCACTAGACTTCTTGTATACACAAGGTTCCTCTTCACTTTTGAGAAAATCAAACTGTTTGATTGCTTCATCAAAACGAAGATTCCAACTCCTGGATGCTTGCTTCAATCCATAAATGGATTTCTGAAGTTTGCATACCTTACTAGGATTTTCTGGATCCTCAAAACCCTCAGGTTGTGTCATATACACTTCCTCCGTCAAGAACCCATTCAAGAAGGCGGTTTTGACATCCATCTGCCAAATTTCGTAATCGAAAAATGCAGCAATCACTAGAAGTATCCGAATGGACTTAAGCATGGCTACTGGGGAAAAGGTCTCATCATAGTCAATACCATGAATTTGTCTGTATCCTTTCGCAACCAGTCTTGCTTTATGGATGTAGGTATTTCCATCCTTGTCTGTTTAAATTTTGTAAACCCACTTGCAACCAATAGGTTTTACCCCATCAGGCAAGTCAACTAGGGTCCACACTTCATTTTCAGACATTGATTCCATTTCGGACTTCATGGCCTCAAGCCATTTATCTGAGTTGGGGCTCGCCAAAGCTTGCTTGTAGGTAGTAGGTTCTTCATTCTCCAGTAAGAAGATTTCAGAATCCTCAGTTATCAGAACCTCAACAAACTGTTTGTTTCTGATTCTGGTAGACCTACGAGGGGTAGGAGCAACAATAGAAATATTCTCTCCAGCTCTTTGAAGATTTTCGTAAGAACTAAGTTCAAGTGGGACGATAGGAGTCTCGCTAGTCGAATTAGCTTGCTCCGACGCATGATTAATCGATTCATGCGCCCTCGCCTCTGATGTGGTGTTATCCACATCCATTTGTTGCTCGTCTCGAATTTCTTCAAGAACCACTTTACTCCCACTTGGCTTTCTAGACAGGAATTCCTTTTCTAGAAAGACACCATCGCGAGCAACAAACACTTTGTTATCTTCGCGATTGTAGAAGTAATACCCTTTTGTTTCTTTTGGATAGCCACAAAGAAACACTTGTCTGATTTAGGTTGTAGTTTATCACCTTGTAAATGTTTTACATAGGCTTCACATCCCCAAATCTTGAGAAAAGACAACTTTGGAGCTCTTCCATTCCATATCTCATATGGAGTCTTTTCAACTGCTTTGGACGGGCTTCTGTTTAGTATTCTAGCAGCTGCTTCTAATGCATATCCCCAAAATGATATGTGAAGATCAGTAAAGCTCATCATGGACCTGACCATATCAAGTAAAGTCATGTTCCTCCTTTCTGACACATCATTCAACTGTGGCGTTCCTGGAGGAGTTAACTGTGAAAGTATTCCACAATTAATCAGATGTTCATCAAATTCTTGGGTTAAATATTCACCACCACGATCTGATCGTAATGCTTTAATCGTCTTCCCAAGTTGGTTTTGTACCTCATTCTGGAATTCTTTGAACTTTTCAAAGGATTCCGATTTGTTCTTCATTAAGTAGACATAACCATATCTACTTAAATCATCAGTAAAAGTAATGAAGTAGTTAAACCCTTCCCTTGCTTTTGAACTCATTGGTCCACACACATCCGTATGTATGAGTCCCAAAAGATCACTAGCTCTTTCACCTATACCCGTGAAGGGTGACTTAGTCATTTTCCCAAGCAAGCATGACTCACAATTTTCAAATGATTCATAATCAAATGAAGAAAGAAGTCCATCCTTATGTAATTTCTGGATGCGCTTTTGGTTTATGTGACTAAGCCTACAATACCATAGGTAAGTTGGGTTTGAACCATCTGTTTTCTGCCTTTTATGATCAATATTGTAGACATGGGTTGTATATTCTAATACATACAAACCATTAATTAATTTGGCGTTGGCATATAACATATTTTCTTTCAAAATAAAACAACACTTGTCTCTTATTTCAAATGAAAATCCTTCAGAATCTAAAACAGGAACTGAAATAATGTTTTTAGTTATTGTTGGTACATAATAACAGTTATTAAGCACCAAAATAAGTCCAGAGGGAAGTCTCAAATGATAGCTTCCAATAGCAAGTGCAGCAACTTTTGCTCCATTTCCTACTCGAAGCGTTACTTCCCCTTTTGCCAACTTCTTACTTTCTTTCAAGCCCTGCACGTTATTAACGATATGAGCACCACATCCGGTATCAAATACCCAAGTGGAAGAAGAAGTAAGATTAATTTCTACAACGAAAACATCAAGTAACTCTTTACCTTCAGTTTTCACTGGTGTATAGTGGGGACACCCTGGTGTATGGCATGGCCAACTACCGCAAAAGAAGCATTCGCTTCCTCTCCTCTTCAGGAACTCCTCAGCATGGTTAAGCAACAGATTGATCAATGTCACCGAAGATCCCTCATCATTATGAGTGAGCTTGACAATGTCAAAACCATCATGGAGTGAGAACAAAATAATATCATGAGCAGAGTCATCATCGATCGGTTTTCCAAGGACATCCATTTGATTGAACATTTCAATCAATTCCCTTACATGGGCCCTTACTGACTGACCAGGCATGAGTCTTTTAGCCATTATTTTACAACGGACATTGTAAGCCTCATACCTTACACTGTCAGTCCAGGAATAGTAAATCTGAGGGATCGAAATAAAAACCTCTCTTACATTTTGATCATTTATGCCTCCACTGCCTAGTGCTCCTATGCCACCTCGACAGATAGCACGAAGATATTTGTACAATATGGTTAGCTCATAGTGCCTGAATCTTCTTTTCCAACAAGTTGGAATAGATTCTAAAATGAGCTCTCTGATTTTCTCTGCAACTGAAACAATTTCAGCATGCCTTTCAGCTCCATACTTTTCTGTGTATTTGCTCTCAACAGGAATGTATAAACTAGATTCAAGCCCATGGCTTGTGAGAACATTTCTCAACTCCTTTTCCCATTCCCTGAAGTTTCTGAGATTCAACCTTAAGTTAAGTTTCATTGGTAAGATTGTGTTGTCGTATAAGTTATTCATCTACAAACAAAAACAAACGAGGCAAAGTTCAATAATTATGTTTAATAAACTTTTAAAGTACCATAAGCGATTTTAATACTGGTAACTTTAAAAGATTTATTCAATTTTAATTGATCCCTATTGAATAAAATGATTCCAAGATCCTTTATTTGTGCAATAATTGACCGGACTGAGGCCCTACCATCAAGTATTGCATTTTCAAGGTGAGTAAACTCTTTACTGATTACAACTTTTTGTAATTCTTGGTTGAATAATTACCCATCACATGTTTAATTATTACCCTTAGCTTCAAGTTTCTAAACTCTTTAGGTAACCTTGTTGAGTATAACCAATTAAAAGTGTAAAACGTGATTTACCCCCACTCCCCTAAGAATATGTATGACACCTAGCTGAGGCATGACCTGTCATAAATATCGAAGGTTTCATCGGGTTTTCAATTGGAAAAGCAACCTCAATATTACTGGGACCTAGATTTATTATGTTGTGATTAAATAGTGAACTCTAGCGCATCATCACATAACATCAATAAAATCTAAAATGCATAATAAACTAAATGCATAAACAAGACATAGCATGGCCCTTAATCCTAAGAAACTAATAAAGCAAAGAGCTCTCACTTGAACCTTCATGGATCTCATCCACCTTTCTCCTTTGGGCCTTCACTTCATGGGCTTCTTGGATTAACTGCAACCTGTAATTTTACTCTATTCTATCTACAACTTAAATAAAATGAAATAAAATTACAAAAATACTTTATCGGTACGTAGACCGTATTAAGATTACAAAAATACATCACGATGCGCAGATCGTATTTAGTAATCTACTGGGCCATACTAGTCATTATGTAGCAATAAATAACATCATATATTATAAAATTGCCACATAATAAATCACTCATCATGCTTTCCTAAACTACAACATCGAATGCTCACAATTAAGGAAACATGGCACCAAAATATCTTATATTTTAATTAATGTAATTAGATAATATCATATATTATTCATGACCAATTATAAAATATCATATATTTTAATTTAGGTATGAGATAGGATCAAATCTTATTTTAATTATGGAAGATAAATCATATTTATTTTCCATGATTATCCTAACTCTTAGGAGATTCTATCCTAATTACTTGCCAATCACATATTTTAAATCAATTAATATCCTAAAATAATTATGGGATAATCATATTATTTAATCAATTATTATCCAAATAGAATCTTTTGCTCCATAGTTATCCTATCTTAACAAAATCAACAACTTTAATTTTGTTAATTATCCTTTCAAAATCAAAACTTATCTTTTAATTTTAATTTTGAAAACTGATTTTATCCAAATAAAATAATAAATTTTTTTTTTTTGGAAAAACCGCGTCAGCCACCGTGGTGTGGCCAGCCGAAGCCGTCCACGGTGGTCGCACACCTTGCGGTGTGCGCTGCCCTGCAGCGACGCGCGGACAGCAGCAGCAGCACACCTATCGGGGTGGTGTACTGCTGTGCTGCCCCTTTTGCTTGACCCGTGCCCAGCCGCCCTCCCTCCTGGACCACCATCGGTGCGGCAGTCGCCGTGGCTGCGCCACCCAGTCGCGGCTGCCGCACCTCAATTCCCTTTATTATTATTTTTTTTTATTTGATTTTAATTTAAAACAAAACAATTTTATTAAAATTAAAATTAGTGTGGTCCATCCAATTTTAAAATTAAATCATATTCAATTTTAAAATTAGGGTTCTTCATGAATTTAATCCCAATTCAATTTAACTTTTAAATTAAATAGGTTGATCATGAAAAATTCATAATTTATCATGAAATCAATCAGATTAAATTCTTTAAACATAAAACTTTCGAATTAAATCAAAATCAAAAACACAAATTTCACAAATTAGGGTTCTTGATTTCGAAATATTAAGGGGGGGGGGGGGGTTCGAATTTCTTGAACTTGATAGGGCAATTTTCGGATCTATTTAGGGCTATTATGGAGCAAATTAAACAACTTTAATGATTCTATATAGTTAAATCACATTTAATATAATAATTGACCCATAATTAAATTATTCTCCCTCCTAATTGAATTAAAATTGTGGATCAACAAAGGTTTAATACTCAATATATGTAATTGCAAGAGGCTAACTGATACCACTGTAGGGGATTATAGGTACTATGCAGCGGAAATATCATGAATCATATTCATATAGCACCTAACCAAGGATCTCATGCATAACACATAAAGAGTAAGAATTATACCTTCGAAGCGTGATTCCACTAGTAATCGAGCAAGAACAAGGGAGACAAAGAACCTCAAACGTGATTCCTCTACTTGGTCCACAGGCACAGGTTAAGACCTCCACTAATGCTAGTCAGTCGCGATCGAACTCTTCAATCGACCTTCTACGGAGAGGTATGAGCAACGAACTAGTCACGAACCACCACGAACCACCGCGAACACCACCAGGGGTGGTCGGCCGCAAGTCCAAGGGGGGGAGAGGGGTGCCGTGAGAGAGAGAGAGAGATGAGGGAATTGGGATTGGTTGCCTTGATTCACAATTCACTGTAAGTTGATTGTGTCTCTTCTATGTGCAACCCTAGGCATGGATCTTATTTATAGATCATATCCATAAATAAGAGTCTATGACCAAGCCCAATTCCTAATCCCAATCAAACTACACTAGCCCAATCCTATTCATGATTAGTTAAATACTCATAAGGCCCAATAATGGGCCTCTTACTTGCTTAACCCAATACCTTTGTGTGTGACCTCATAGGATCCATTCTAGCGGGCTTTGGGCTATTTTACTAGCCCAAAGATCATCTCTCATAGTCTAGAAACAGATGATGACGCCCCAAGAGAACGAACTTATTATCTCCATAATAGTGATCCTTGATATATCTTGTAATTGCACTTATCGAAGACATAAATCCTTCACTCCCATGCTCATCCCCATTCATTTAGAGCTAGACTTGGGGGCTTGATCCCTACATCATTAGCTTACCTAGCCTAAGAGTCACCATCATTTGACTCTTCTTAAAATAATATCTTTCCACACACTTAGCCTTTGCGGCCTAACTTTAGTGTCACTTTCACACACTGCACAGATACATGAGCGAATATACTTCCGTTAGGACCCCTTTGTCATGAAATCTTAACTCAACGCTGAAGCATGCCTTGACATATCAACATCACTCGTCAATCAATCATCGTTGCATCACGAAGTATGAAGTACTTAGCCTCCGTGCCTAAGTTACCCAAATACTTTCATCATGGAGTCAACAGTTGAGATAGCCTAGGATGGATTAATCCTTGCACCTTGAGAGATAGTATCAAATGACATTTGACTAAGCTCATTCAACATGCACCTTCAAAACTTCGATTATTTTTCACGTCTTTCTTTTTCGGGAGAAAATCGGTACCCTCCACAAAAATGACGCCTCCACAAAAATGACGGAAAATTTTTGTTTTGCTTTTTTCGAGTCGCACAATCATAATACAATGCACACACGAGTTGTGTACACATTGAGTCATGTTGTGTCATATCACTTTGATTTGAGTCTAACACATGTGTCAAACTCTTTGAGTCGAGTCAATCTCGAGTCAATCACAGTGAATCAAGTTTATACCTTGAGTCGTGTCAATTCGATGAGTCAAGCAATGCTAAACCTTAGGTCAACCCTAAGATAATTAAAGGGATTGGCAAAGTTCTGTAGTCAAAATAAATACAGGTGTAGCAGAACAGGGAAGACCCTATCACAGCGTTCGGCGACAGAGTCAATTCTTGGCTCCAGAGATATTTCAACAACGACAGAACTCGAAGCCTCTCAGAAAGGTGATTTCGACCTCATGCAGCAATTTCGGGTTCCTTGGTACGCCAGTTAGCCCCTATAAGCAATTTGACATGATTAGTAGTCGGCTCGATTACTATCGTAGTAAGTGATTGACCTAACAAAAAATCGTCTCACTTAGCTTAAGCGCCTAAAACACTGGCTCATTACAATCGGTTCAAAAGCAAGCACTCAAACAACAATATTTCCAAATATGGATTGTCGCGCATTCTTATTAAACGACAAAACTTTCCAAAAATTGGATTGTCATCCCCAACTAACAATATTTCCAAAAATGGATTGTCGTGCATCTTCTTCAACGACAATTTTTCCAAGATTGGATTGTCATCTCTGGCAAAGTTTCCAAGCGTGGATTTTCGTGCTCCTTCTTTATTGGCAAGTTTTTCCAAGTTCGGATTGTCATACATTCATAGATCGCTGGCAAGTTTTCCGAGATTGGATTGTCATACACCTAGTTCCCTATGGCAAAATTTCCCAAAGGATTGTTGTAGGTTTCTATTCACCATAAATATCGGCAAAAGTTCCTCAACGTGGATTGTCATTCATTTCAGTAAGTGGCAAATTTTCCCGAAGTGGATTGTCGGACGACTCTTTTTTGCAAATGTTCCAAGACGCGAATTGTCAATTGTGGCAATATTTTCCCAAAAGGATTGTCGCATAGCGTTTGGCAAATTTCCAAGGTGGATTGCTTTCAAGAGTTATATTCCAAGACATGGATTGTCGATCGTAGCAAAATTCTTATGAAAGATTGTTACGAAGCATTGGCAACTTTTCCAAAAATTGGATTTTGGCAAATTTTCCGAGATACGAATTGTCGCTTCATCGTGGAAATATTTCCAAGGATGGATTGTTACGTGGCATTGACAACTTTCCCTAAATCGAATTGTCATACATCATACAAGAGTTGTGTTGACAACTATTCCCAAATACAAGAGGATTGTCGACATACTGGTTCACAAGCAGCAAAGCGCCGACGTACAGGCATAGCGAGGGCAAAGTTCAGGCGAACTTTTAAAGATCGACAGGCGTGGATCTTCGGTAATTTCCTTTGGAAAATTATCGCATCAAATGAGGATGACTTCAAGAGAGGATATCTTCGACAGCATTCCCTAGCTTGCGGAGAGTTGTCACAAACAACTGGAGGATCGTTTCAGGCGAAGCAATCTTCTAATTTGGAAGCAGTAACGGGCGTAGCAGTTTTCAAGCAGGATGGCGTTCTCTAGCTTGCAGAAGGTCATCAAAACAACAGAAGCGGCAACAATTGGTTACTTTCAGAGACGTGTGCTCGACGGTGCAAGATACGCGTTTCTTAACTCTTTTATCTGTTTAACTAACGCCAGTTTTGCAGGTATCGGCGTTACAAGAGTGATTTAGGATCGCAGAACGTTCTGAATCATTCTCCGTCCCTATCGCTACTTTGACTTTTGTTTTTTGAAACTTGCGTTACTCCAAACTCAGTCAAAGTGGGGGCTTCTGTAGACACCCATTTGTGTCTCCCCAAAACCAAACCCGGTGATGAGTACCTTTCACGTCGAATCATAATCGAATGAAGTGAAAGTGTGGAAAGTCTAGTGTTGCGGAAAGTTTTATTTTCTTTTCTCTCTGTTTTTTGAAAACTTATTTTTAAGAAAACAGCCAATCCAGTTTGATTGGTCCATGATATGGGTCCAATAGTAGTATAGTTGGATGGGGCTTGCAAAGACCTTTCCAACGATATATTATAAACCCAATTCCGATGAATATTGAGGAAGTTATGGCCAATTTACTAAACTGGGCCCGGTTTGAGCTTTATATACGGCCCAATGATCTAGGGGAGGGCCTAATATGATTTATCATTCCTAATGCAATTAGGAATGGTTTTGGTCTTCTAGAATCTTCTAGAAGGTTCTTTTCATTCCTAATACAATTAGCATTGATAAATTGACTTTTGTTGACTTTTCAGAGTTTTAATCAAAATCAAATAGCATTTTCGAGGAAATTATATGATTTTATCCTCCAGTACGACAAACTTATCTGATTTTCGAAAACGCGTTAAATTTAAGCTTGGCGTTTGACCCAGGCCTTGGCGCCTGGAACCAGGCCTGGCGCCTGGCGCTAGTGTTGGTGCCTGGCGCCAGCAAGCCAGGGTTGGCGCCAGCTAGCCAGGGTTGGCGCCAACTCTGTTTTTTATGCGTCAGACTCTATTTTGTTTAATTTATCTTTTTGGCTGATTTTCTCTATAAATATCGTATTAAAACTCCGTTTTCAATCATCTACATTCACCCACAATCAGTTTTCATTCGCAATCATTAATTCTCTAATTCTCTCTTAATCATTCACCAATTCTCATGATCTACAATCAGTTTTAATTAGCATTCATTCATCGTTCTTCTCTAAACTTTGTTTTCAAATACAAAATTCCGCATTCACAAGATCTAGAAACACCTAGCCTTATTCGAAGTTGCCTTCGCCCTAGACGTGAAAGGTTTTAATTTCTGAGGGTTTGGTCCCAAATCTCTCTTTCAATTATTTAATTTAATTGTTTGTTTATTATTTTCCTTAAAGTTACTAACGTGTGTATTTTGTTATTAGAAAGAGGTACGAGGCATCAAAGTAAGTACTTATATTGATTTTTATTGATGTTATGATGTAGAAATCATGTTTATATTGTTATTATGATATTCCTAGTATCATGTCTAGGGTAATTTTAATATTAAATATGATTCTTGCGATGCTTCCTATATTCTTCCTAATGTTTATGATTATTAGTATCATGTTAGGGTTAAAGATTTGATCTTGATTGCTTAGTGACATGCTAGGGTTTGTTATTAATCTTGTTAGTATCATGCTTAGGATCTTGCTATTTTTATTATGCTTTAATATTAACATGAACATGATTATGATTATAATTGTTATAATTTATGATGATTATATTATTATTATTATTTTGATGATGATTATTATTATTCATGATATTGATTATTTATTATGTTGCTTGATTATTTATATTTATTGCTTGATCACACCTTCTATGCATGTTAAAGGGAATTGATACTTGTAATCACGCTTAATAAGATAATTAATAATCTTGTTTAGGGTTAATTATGATTATAATTTCAAGTGATCGCCAATAATAGATTTATTTGTGCATTAATATTCAACCAACATAGATAAACAGGTTTAGGGTTAATCCTATTGATTGCATGTTAGTCAGAAAGCGCACATGAATACGATCAGAATAAAATAGAGGCCTATTATTAGGGCAGGTTCAATCTCTTTTAGGTTGGATTTGTACCTTCATCCCCGAACCCTTATTTGGTTCTAGACCTTATGGAGTTGACGATCTCTTGGATCGTTAAGGGGTGTAACCTTCACCCTGTGAACGGTTTACAAGTTCCTAAAACTTGTTGGCGACTCTTTTGCTCTATCTTCTTCCCTTTTGGACGCCACCGTACTTTAGTGTATGATCACAGTGGGGTTCAAGCTAGTGGGATTTAAAGCTTGAAATATTCCCTACAGTTCTCCTTCTTCTTACTTCTCTACACTCCATTAGTCGGCGTTTAGAGCACCATTTCCTCCATTTTCATTCTCTTTTTGGTCTTCATTTTTTTTCTTAATCTTCGGATTTTCATCAACAAACGAGTTGGGGTATTTGCATTTTCGTCAGCAAACGAATAATTGTGGTTTTAATGGTCAAATTTGACCACAATAATTCCAGATCTGGAGTTTTTATCGTCGAATTTGACCATATAAACCCAAAGAGGAAGAAATATTGGGAAAGGTATGTGGTTTTTATTTCGTTTCTTATGTTTGAGTTTTTTTTTTTTGTTCGAATTATGTTGATTTTGGGTTTGATTTTGAGTTTTTTTATTGTTTTTGTTTGAATTTTCGTGAACTTTGTATTCTAATTCGAATTTTCGTTGATTTTGTTCTTAATTTCGGTAATTTTGTTCATACTTAAGTTGGTTTTGTTCATGATTTGTTGATTTTGTTCATAATTTCGGTTATTTTGTACATATTTTCATTGATTTTGTTCATGTTTTATTGATTTTGTTCATACTTTCTTAATTTTTCTTTTTATAATTTTGCGTTGATTTTTGTTAATTTTGTGAATTTTTTATGATTTTGTGGGTCATTTTATAAATTCAAATGTTTTTAATTTAAGGGTTGTTTTGGGTGGACGGTGATGGTGGATGGTGGTGGTAAGTGGCGGTGGTGGGGCTTGCAACATGTACAGACACTCTAGCAGTGAGTGCGGTTTTTCACTTTTTTTTTTTTTTTTTTTAATTTTGTTAAATTTTTAGCGACGACCAAAAGCGGTCGCTATTGTTAATATTTGCGACCGCTGCAAAGAACGGTCGCAATTATAATTATTTGCGACTGTTTCACATGCGGTCGTTGAAAATAATGAAAATGGTCGCAATAAAAATTGCGACTGTCAACCGGTCGTAATAATTTTTTTTTTGCGTCCAAATCAATAACGACCAGCACGTTATTTACGACCGTTGACGGTCGCAATTATTTTCAGTGATCGTTTTTTCTATTTTCAATGACCGTCAGAGGCGGTCACAAAACCTTTTTTTTTTAGTAGTGTGGGATGAGAAGGCCAACATCCGCCTTGTCTGGCCCCATTGACATCCCTAATTGATTTGAGATTCGAGAGATGAGAATTGATGTTGCTTAGTTTCAATATGCAGATTAATTTACAAATGGTTAAGTTAAGATTCGAGAGATGCGATTTGATACCGGTAGATTAATTATGTGATTGTAACACGTAGCGAAAGCATTTTATGACCTGGTTAATTGATGCAATGATAATTGACTGTGACCCTGGAATATTATTTATCGGTGAACCTATACCCTAGGTTTTGATTTGTTGTTATTATTATAATTCTTAATCGTGTTAATTTAATTAGGTCCTTTAGTTTAATTCCGCTAAAAATATTTTGGCTACTTAATAGTTTAGGAGGAATACCCCGTCAATTCCCCAGATAAACAAAATTTGTTTATCTGGGGGTATAATTGTCTTTTCAAGTAGCAGTGGAGGGGTATATGCATCTTTTCATGTACTAGTTGAGGGGTACATGTGTAATTTTCTCACCAAACAATAAAAGCAAAAGGCAAACAGTAATTGGACAGCTCACCAAAAGTACTGAATAAATGAACCTGCCTTTTCAATATATTTACAAAAATGTCATCACATTAACCAAAATTCGTTTATATGGCAGATTAACTTGTATTTTCCCATAGCTTATATTATATTAATAAACTATGAATAGAGACTTGTTTCCTGTGGATTCGACCCTACTTTCTTATCTGCTTTAGTTCAAGGTCTTAGGTAATTCTTTTGATTAGGAGATATGACTTTATCTTGTCACTTGTAAAAAATCCAAAATAACAATTGAGTTTTGAAAATGTTGTCGGTGCCAAAATTATTTAAATATCATTTTGGTTCAAAAATTCAAATAGTAAAATAAATTACTAGAATACCCTTTTAAAAAAATACTAATTAATTAGAAAATAAGTTTCAAAAATACGGGGTATTACAGAAAAACTCAAGATTATTTGGTGAAATAGCCGGAAAAAAAGTTTAAATATTGTGTTATTTTGAATTGAAACTTATTTTATTTTGAGGAAATCATGTGAAACTTATAATTCTATTTTGCTAATATATAATGTTATTTTACTTAAGGATCTTGCTAACGAACGCCCCCGCCCGGGGCGTTAGATAACTCTTTAAAATAGTTCTTAATATGGTATTAATTTGGGAATGCATGCCAATATCACGCATTGATTGGTGTAATTAAAGTTTGTTTTAAGTTAAATCTAGTTAATGTCCAAGCTATGCTCGAATTTTTCAATTAATACATAGTTGGATTATTTTTATGCATAACATGAAAAATAAAATTTGTATATTGATTTACTTAGTCTGTCAATAACTGGAAATCTGGAATTATCAATATGTAACAGACATTTTTTTAAAAAAATTTGATCAAATTGAAAACTGGATTATGTATGTGAAAATTTTAATTTTCTATCTTATTTATAATCTTGATAAAATTACTATTTATTTTCTTATTAAAAAAATGACGATTTTTTTTTTGGAGGGATTATTTTTAATATGGTGTTGACACATGTAATCTAAGAATTATTTTGGGGATTACTTTAGTATACTAGTAAGTATAGATTTCTCCCCCAAAGCTTACAAACTTTGGTGGATATTGATCTTCACTAATATATTGTGCTCGTTTTTCCTCAAAAAAAAAAAAAAAAAAAAAAGAAAAGAAAAAAAAGAAAAGAAAAGTAAGTATAGATTTCTATTTTTAGTTATCTTATCCAACGCCTCCAAGATGTTCATTAACTTTTGCCTTTACTTAAATGTTATTTTATTTTTTTATTGTGTTAATCCTCAAACACATACTCTTCTTCTTCTTTTTTGTTTTTTAAAATTTTTTTTTCGTACTCTCTCCTCTTTTTAACTTTTGATATCATAAGCAACAATAGATTCAATACAAATACAACAAGCATAATTATAATTTTTTATTTTTGAAAGTTTCATAGAATCATATTAAAAAAAAAAAAAAATCATATTCAATTTTGGACAAAAAGAGATATGAAGAAGAGTTGATGATTGGATTGAAGAAATTTCAGAACGAAGTAATTGTAGTGCGAGCGACGAAGCTAGGAGAAAGTAGAGGGAAAGTGAGAGGAAAAACCTTATGTATTCGGCGCGTGAAATCGAGAGGTAGAAATGACGTTTTTGTAGGTACTATGGGTGTTAGAACTTAGAAATTGCGGTTTACAACTTACTTGATCAACGTGATTCGATCCAACTCGAAAATAACTCGATTCAAATTTTGATTCGTATAAGTTTATCATTTTTGCATGACTCAATTTTGAAATAAACCCGACTTGACCCGACATTACTACCGATTACCGAACCCGACCCGGTTACTCCTATTGGAACCCAAAATCTGCAAGCGGTAAATCTGAAAAGAAAGAAAATCTGTGACCGCTTGACAGTTGCCGGAGCACGGGAGCAGTGTCGCCATTGAAGAGAGAGAAGATGCCGAAGAGGACGACGCACACCTACTCGAGCGAAGATGCAGTTCCTGACGGCCCTGACTCCGAGCTCTTCGTCTACTACTGCAAGCATTGCAGCTCTCATGTCCTTATTACTGGTTCTCTCTCTTTCTCTCTCTCCTTTAGGGTTTCCATTTCATTTTTTTAATTGCTTTGTATCACTTTCTAATTAGTGATTGAATGCTCATCTTTATTGTTGTATCATGTAATTGGTATTGATTGCATCAATTTGGCATGATTAGTTAGTGATTATCAATTGAAGCTATAATTCATGGAGGCAGGGTTAACTGTATGATTGCATATTTGATATGTTTTATTTAATATATGATATGGTAAGTAATCAGTAAACTTAATTTAATCTATGATATGCCATGATGATTCATGTTAAGAGTAGAGCTTTGTTGTTATTGCATTTTAGATGATGCAAATTGATGGAAATCAGACTTAGGTAATCTTCATCATGGTCTATAGACATATAATTAATGACATCGATACTTTCACCCGGGTTTTTATGTGCTGATTTTGAGTAAAAGTCTTGCTTCTCAAACCGTTGCTAATAATACTTTTCTAATATTCCCTTTTTTTTATTACTTAGAACCTTGACTTTTATGAAGGCAAAGGCTAACGAATTCCCCATGGCATTAGATTTTGATAAGATGACTAAAAGCAGAGTTATTAAATTGGAATTTGATAAGATGACTAAAAGTAGATATATTAAATAATGTAAATAAACATTATTTACATGGTCTATAGACATATAATTAATGACATCGATACGTTTACCCGTGATTTTGGCTAGCATTCTAAAATATATATATTATTATAAGAAATGTTTTAAGTAGTAATCTAACGCCCCGGGAGCTAGTTAGCAAGATCCTTTTATAAACCTTCTTCCAACTCTACATTATATACTCCCAAATCGTCGTCAAGGTTGTTAGATGCCCATTTCAATTGTGTGATCGGAAAATTTCCCCGTGACATTATAATTCGGAATTCAAAGCTCCTCAATCGCAAATCTAATTCCAAAGGTAGTAATTCAATCACTGTGAATATAGTTCAAGATTTGAATTCACATACAACATTCCGAATTTTTGTGTTGTTTTAACTGGTTGATTTGTTAGCAGTCATGTCCAGAAATTGAAAAATTAGGATTTTTTGAGTGAACACTGTCGATTTTTTTTTTTTTTTTTTACACAGGATGGTGCTTAGTTTAGAGAGAGATAAGGATAGTTGACTGACAGATTGAACACATCACATTCGTCTTTGAGACATCCCCCACTGTCTTTGAGGCAGTGTAAAATACATGCCTTTGTGTGTTGCTTTTTTCTGCAATAGACAAAGTTATGTCCATTATCTTAATTGAAGACCCTTCAATCAGGGTCTACTATTATTATTGTGATCGGTATGACTAAAAATTTATCCAGTATTTTAGACCAAGAGCCAATATTGCTCAAGTATTGAAAAGCTTGAGCCTAGACGTTAGAATCTACATGTAGTAATGCTAACAAAATGCTAACAAATTTGAGGGAATTCCCTATACTACCCTTGCCACCATGACAGCCATATGTGAAATGAATCAGAGGCTTTATGTATTGGGTGGGTCTATGACAGGAACTCTTCAGTTAAGGGGATATAAAGGGCATTATGAAATAGGAACGCTTGCTATTGTAGGTCATACGATTTGATAAGCGGTCATACGCTTGCAGTTTGAAGTAGTCTAATTTCACAAGAAGTATCCTTTTAACTTTATTTATAGGTATGGTGGGGGGGGGGGGGGGGGTCCAAAAAAATCATTTGTGCCACTGGACATGCTGGAACAGGGTACACGATAATTTCAAATATGATTCGGCCGTGGTCCTAGGATTTTGGCAGAAGAATTTTGGCACAGGCTGACATAGCCGTGTCACCTAGTTCCTCTTTTTCTCCCTTTTTATTTGCTTCTCTAGGTCTCACCTTGTTTTCTTCCTTGGGTGTGAGCTCTTTCTTTCCTTCCTTGGGCTTCCTTGTTTTCTTGCTTGGGGTGAGAGAAGGTGACGATTTGAGGATTATTGTTGGCCTTTTTCCATTCCCCCAGCTTCATTCGTTTGACCTTTCATACTCCCAGGCATTGCCTCCCATCCACAATTTCCTCCTTGTGTTGTCTCCTTATGAAAACCAATAATGCAGGGAAACACCTCCAAATTACAATATAACAAGCAAAACCACAACAAGAGGGGAAAGTTGCAATTAGGAGTTTAAGAAGGCCTAAAATACATGAAATTTAATCCTAAATGAACCTTATTAGAATATAGTGAGTATTAAACTCAGTTATCACTAGTAATTTATGGGACATTGCTACTTTTTTTTTTTTTTTTGAAACCTGGGACATTGCTACTTAGAGAAGCATGAGAGTGTTGTATTGGCTTCAAATCTTCAACTTTCAGTTTTGATACTGTCTTTGCTCAAATTCACATTGTAGGAATAGGCTATACAAAATTTTAAATGATTTTATGTCCATTGTTGGATTATTTAATGTGTAGATTTTAATCTGTTACTGAAATATTTTTCAATAAGATACCCAGTTGCAGAAATTGCCAAAGAGAAAAACTGACAAGGCATATGTGTTGGACAAAAAGAAACATTTGGCGAGGCTTAACATCAATGAAGCAGGAAGGGTTCTGTTGAAAAGGTACAGATGATGTTTTCTGCAGCTACGTTGAGTTTTCTTTTAATTATTGTGTCCTTAATTTTGGTTGTTATTAAACTCACTGTACTATTGTACTATGATTATCAGTTTTCTGATGCATGATATGTTCTACAAATAGTATTTGCCAAAAGATGATCCATCAAGTGATTTATTGGCTCCCTGAACTGTGATTATCTGGGGTGTAGTATTGATCACTGTGTGCATGCAAGTTGCTCATAGTCAATTTTAACAGATCTAACTTAGAAGCCTTTAGACTGCTAGTAATTGTTGCTGCATGTATTTTGAATCTCTGAAGTCCAGCTTTGTGATTATTTGATTAATATAAATGTAGCGCTATACAAATATACTGATGATATGCTTTGTGGCAGTGATATTTTTTTTATCACACCCTATGCAGAAGAGCTAATGTATGATCTTTACCCTGTATAATATTAAGTCTCAATTATGCTCATAAAATTTACGGTCCTTTTAGAAAAGTATATATGGATAAACTTTGAAAGAGCCACAAAGGGAAAATAATGTAGGGTGTTTGTTCCTATGCCTTTGGTACCACCCCCAAGGCCCCAAGACTTTGACCAACTAAACTAGCTGGTATCCACATCCCAAAACATGAAGCTTAGCACTCTTGCAGTCTTGCCTTTTCAAGTAACCTCTCTCAGATTTATTTTTTTCCAACCCCTCTCGTACTTTCCTATCACTATCCACACTTTTTTTTTTAAATTTTTTTTTTTGTTATATTTTATTTTTTTCCGTGACAAGTGAAAGCATTGCAAAATATATGAGACAGGAAGTATTATGTTTTTTAATCTGAGTGTTTCACATGTACAATCGAGTCTCACACGTACAATCGAGTCTTCTTTTGGTGTGTTCCATCAAAATAAGTGGTGGACTGACATCATATACAGAGAGGCACTCATATCATATGTTAATAAGTCACCATCCTTGAAATGTGATTCTTGTCACCTCTCCTGGATCTTGGCCTCCTAGAATTATGGATAAGGATATGGTTCATAGCTCAAATCAGCTGTGAAGATAATTCTTCATTCTAAATGAAAAACCATGGCGATTAACATTGCCTTTCCTTTTTATACCAAGCTTACTTTGATTCATTAGAGTACTATGGAATAATTCAAAATGGCTCATTAAATGGTACGCACTGCTTAATTCTTATATGCTAGGATTTAGGAGATAGAATTGCATTTTGGATCATCGGTTGTGATTTATTCAGCTGTCATTGCATCAAGATGGCATTGCCCTCGAAAATGATTTTGTGATCCTTATTGCAATTGAGACTATTTAACACCGTTGTCGAAATCGAACAACCTCTCCGTTGTTGTATCTGTAAGATTGTACACCTCTATCCCTTTTTACAGTCTTAACTCACCTAATTAGAACCGTATAACTTTTTTTAAAGCCATTGAGTGATGATGTGATTATGTTTACTAGGAATGAGATTGCAAGGCACTATTCCTAATTTGCCTGAAGATCAGAATCTAGGACCAATTTCTTGCTTGAAGTTCAGAAGTGCTCAAGACTTGTATTTGAGTATTGCAGTTGATTCTCTAAAGTGGTTTCTTTTGTATCTGCATCACCACATTAATGAGTGTTATTTTAAACATGTTGACTCTTTGAATTTAATCTTCCTTTTCTTTTCTTAATTTTGTATTTATGTGTTTGTTTATTGTGTATTTGGTTCTATCCAGAGGAGAAGGAAAGCTGGAAAAGCAGCACCGAATGAATTGTTTAGGTTGTGGCCTTTTTGTTTGCTATAGAGCTGAAGAAGAGCTGGAGCATGCATCTTTCATATACATAATTGATGGCGCTCTTAGTACTATTGCTGCTGAAACAAACCCACAGGTAATAAGTGTGATATAAAGGAAGTTTGATATCCTTTAGAGCTACACTCCTTACCTACTGATCTATTAATGTCAGTTTCACATAATTTTGCCCCATTCAAGTGCTCTGATAACTGAATTACTGATATAGGCTGCTTATAATCTGCATAGATATGAGCACTGTATTATGCAACCATGCTGAAATAGAGCCTATATCAACATATAGCAATTATGTAATGACAAAGGATATTTTAGGTCATTGAATTCTAAAACACCTTTAATCAAACACAAATTTATAATACCTAAATCTAACACTAAACAAGAGTCTAGTGGCAAGTCAAGGGTTGATCCATGGAGAACAATTAAACACTACAATTGCTACCACCAATTAAGCTAGTTCGTAACAGAGAGAAATGATTAAGCTAACACTACAAAGCAGGGGCGAAGCCAGGGTGCCGGACTTGTTAGACAATAGATATTTGAAAGTATTAAAATGTACTAAAATTTCATGTTATAAAAAAAATTACTACATAGTTAAATTTTACTCTACGATTTTTCATAGTAGCAAAATCGTCAATCAAAGATTCAACACTAAAATTTACAGCAATCTCTTTTTCTATGTATACTACCAAAACATATCTTAACGAATCATCCTTATTTTGCAACTTAATTGAGTTTTCTTACTTTTCTATGTATATAGAACAAAAACCTTTTGGGGTTATCAGTTTCAGGAATTTAAGTACATAGTAGTAGCTTTTCTGCCCCGCAAAATTTGTATTTGGTTCATTATCATCACTCAAATTGCTCTCGGGATTCAAATTTGCTTTAAAAGTCTAACCCTCTTGTTGTTCATTACTAACTCTTTTATAAAAGAAAAAAAAAAAATCTAGTATTTTTTATTTCATGATATCAATACAAAAACAATAGTTATTGAATAGAATAGCATATAACCCTAAAAGTTTGATATTTCATGTTGAATGTAAGTAATTAGCCTAAAGGTCCATTCAACTAAAAAAAAATATTAGCCAAATTTATTTAAATAAAATGAATATATTAAGCTTTATTATAAAAACACTAAGCCCACGTTGAATAGCAAAGCCTTATTACAAAAAATATGTCAACGATAGGAATCGAACTCAACTCACGCCAAGGCAACATTCCTCAACCAACATGGCAAGCCTTGTTTGATGAAACTAATGTGTCTT
This sequence comes from Chenopodium album, assembly GCF_948465745.1. NCBI lineage: Eukaryota > Viridiplantae > Streptophyta > Magnoliopsida > Caryophyllales > Amaranthaceae > Chenopodium > Chenopodium album. Next base: position 67,945,326 of record NC_137835.1, read on the forward strand.
TGAAAAGATAAGTAATAATTTAAGAGGGGCCATAACATTAAAAACATGGGCCGCAAATCTCCACCAGTCCCCCTAATACCTCCGCCCTTGCTACAAAGCGATGAAAACACGAGGAAAAGTCTAATAAGCAAATGCTGAGGGGAATAGGTAGACATAGAATCCACTTGAACATGCATAAAGATACAATTGAATTGATCATGAACTAAGCATGCAAGGATGCCTTTGCTTCTTCTCCTTAGTTCTCTTGATTCCTTTCCAAAGCAAACTCCTTGAATACCTGCAAAAGACACCAAGGAAGGAAGATAAAGGGAGAAAAACCACATAAAAGAAAGCAAAGGAAAACTCTACATAAAAGGGCATTTATTCATGCAAAAAGGATCAACAAGACTAAGGAGTAAAACATAGCTAAAACATGCCAAAGAGGACTAAAAAGAGATTAAAACTAAGGGAAAACCTACCCTAGGAGTGACGTTCATCATGTAACAACAATACAAGTAAATATCCCACTCTTGAGTCCTGAGAATGACTTCTGCTGTCAATTTGATCATTTATCTGATTGATCATAAAGCACTTAGAATCCTTTTCTCAACTTGTTGAATGCTTTATTCTTGCATATATTCATAGGAGAAGGGAAACTTGGTTGAATGCTTTATTCTTGCATATAGTTAATTCTTGTGGTATAGAAATTTTGCATAAAAGACACTCCTATGCCATTATGCAATCAGAGTTTGATCTTTTATTTTATTGATCTGTAAAGCATAGAATTCTTTTCTCAACTTAGTTGAATATTTGATTCTTGTATAAAGTGATGGCGTGATGCTGTTCATTATTTTAATGAATATCGTAACTTGTGGAATTAAATTCTGTGCATACAGGATGCTCCTGTGCCACCCTGCATATCACAGTTAGAAGGTGGGCTTGTTCAGGTTGCAATAGAAGTCGAAGACCGTGCATCTCGTTCAGCAATTACAAGTAAAACTTTATCTTTTGCTTTTTGTCTTTGCCTTCACCATCTTTGGCACTATAAACTTTCATGTTTCAGAGTTGTTCTTGTGTGGTTTTTAATATATATATCTTTGACTGATATTTTTATTTCATTTTTGTTTAACGATATAAACAAAAAATACTATCTGATTATATCAAGCTGCAGCTTTTGATATGCTTAAATTTACTATTTTTGTAAGAGTTTTATGGTAGATCTGTAACTCAGTAAGTTTCCCCAGACTCAAATTTGACTGTTTAGCTGGATTGCTAGGTTACTTGATATCTTGTTGAGGTATTTTGAAGATCGTAGTGATATGTATGTGCTTGACATATGGCTTAAGTTCTAGATACCTTTATAGTTCTCTCTAACAAAACCTATATCTAAATTATCGGGCACTGGGGTTTAATAAATTAGCAACCAAGACTTGTGACATGCTAAACTTTCCCTCTTTCTTCCACAACTTGGTAACTTGGTGGATTCTAGACCCTATGCATAGTTGGTATTCTAGATTTGGAGCACCTAAAGACAAAATCAAGCCAAGCATGAATGTGCATCCATTGTTAATCCTTCTTCTCTGTGATTCAAATGTGAAATTGATTTAATTTGATTTTGATTTTGATCTTATTCTATTTACTTCTTGTTATATAAGGTGAGTTGAGTTTGATAAGTATAAAAGATTGGAATGTGAATTTAATAAATTGGTGGCAAGTTGCATTGTGCCAAAGTCAAGAAGATATCATAAGAGAGCATGAGATGGGTGGTTACATGTTAACTCGGGTCAACTTGTTGTTAGTTATATAAATACATTTATATCCCTTACTCTAGAGCTTACGTGTTACGAGCTAGTAAGCTACAATAGTCAACCTGATGAGACTTATTTAAACATGTTATGTGATCCTTACCATGTAACCTAATCCGTCTCATAATTATCTTAAGTTAACTCAATTATAAGGCCCATATAATAAAGAAAGGTAATCATACTTTGCCTTTTCTTGTAAAATATGGTTTATTATAATAATTTCAAAGGCTTCTTTTGCCACTTCTTGGATTCACCACTGTCACTCCTTTATGTACTTCATCCATTTTTTGCACAATTACATGTCCAAAGGCACTTTTAATTAAGAAAGAGATTAAAGAAGGTAAATGAACAAGTTATTCTAATAGTTTATGTACTGGCAATCCAACTCTTCCTCTTATTGGTGATGCTTTAATTAATTTGTTCGTTCACCTTCTCTAATCTCTTTTTTTTTTCTTTTTTCTTTTTTTTTTTTTTTTTAATTATTTTTTCTTTTCTTTTTTTTTTTTGGAGGGGGTGTGGGGGGGGGGGGGGGGGGGGAAGAGAAAGATAGAGGAGAGGCTTGAGAAAGAGAGAGATGGTTATAACACCCTTAAGGGCATGCTTGGATTAAGGGGTAAGGAAGGTGTGTAAAGATAGTTGTTACTAGGATGAGGTGGCAGTAGAGGGAATAGGGTAATGTTGTTATGAGAAGTACTGGAAGGAGAGAGGAATTATCACCCTCAAAATGGGAGATATAGTTACCCACCTTCACCAACTAATACCTTCAATGTGTGGGTAATATTCTCCTCCTCCCTCCTTTTTCTCATCATACTTCACTGCTTCATCCACCATACAATCTCCCCGTATAACTTTCTATTCCCCATTAATGAATTATTTTCACTCCAATCATGCCCTAAGAGGTACTTAATGTCCTTTCCTGTCAACTGAAAATAAGGACACTGATGTCCTGTTGGGCAATAAATGTTTCCTTCATCATGCATCACCAACGTAATCTGAGAGGAGAAGTTTCTTTTTCTTTTCCTTTTTTTTTTGATGGTAGGATATGAACTTGTGAAGTTTAAACTTGCTTACGTGACATTAATTACTGTGGTATTGTGCTATCCTCATTTTAACAAGAATTCTAACTGATTGTATACTACTATATGTTCAACATCTTTTTGCCTAAGAATTTGTTGAAATTAAGACTTAAGCCTCTACATATTGATTAAATGAAATGCCTGCTAAGTGTTTATTGTTGTGTGCTCTCTCTCTCTCTCTCTAATCATTAATAATTATAGCTTGTTCTGTCACAAATATCAGACCCTGATTAGCTTAGTTTAATGATTGCTTACAGGAGTTAATGCTGATGATGTAAGAGTAGCCGTGGCAGCACCTGCTGCACGTGGAGAAGCAAATAATGAGCTCCTGGAATTCATGGGAAAGGTATACTATCTTTTGATAGTTTTTTTTTTTTTTTTATTGCAAGTGCTTTATGATGATTATACTCATCAAAGATTTTCTTGAACAGGTTTTGGGTCTTAGGTTAAGCCAGATGACTCTTCAGAGAGGATGGAACAACAAATCAAAACTCCTTGTGGTAAGAAAATTTTGGTTTTGTTCTGTTTCTGAGTTGGGCATTTTTTTTGTTAATTTTTTTTTTTAGTTTCTAAATCATGTAATTTGCTAAATATGAATGTTGCTCAATACTTCAAAGAAAATGTCTGTCTATAAGGGGGTAGAATAACACACAGCAATCATTTGTTCATTGATTCATCAACCCAATGCATCAGCCCTGGCACCCTGCTACTAGTTGCTACGTGCTAGAGTGTTTGAATATACTTCAAAAATGAAGAAAATTGCATCCCTTCAATAATATTGATGAAGGCTTCTTCAAACTTCATCTTTTTATTCATGTTGAACTTTGGATTTGCTAGTTTATTTGTGGGTTTCAGTTGGAAGGGTTTAGAACATGCAAATTTACAATGACCAATTGACCATGGTTGGTCTAGCTGCATACTATTCTTTAAGGTACTAATGTTCAATCGTGAACTCGCAGTAGAGAAAAATTAAAGAAAGAGCAGATAACTAAGGACTGCAAAGCTTTAGTTACACAGTATTGTTATTGGAACTTGATGACTTTTTGGTTACCAAACTAATATAGTAAAAAATCCAATGCTTGAATTAGGTTGAAGATCTTACTGCAAGACAAGTGTATGAGAAGCTTTTGGAAGCTGTTCAACCATGAGCGAATTAGCATCCCGATTGATGTGAATTCAAGTGTATGTTAATGGCAAATGTACAATAATTAAAATATAAGTCAGTGCATTATTTTTTACGCTTCAAGTACTAGTACATTACAAGTGTAATCTTACCGTTTTCTGAAGCAGTAATTTTAGTTTGGTTTTCTATGTATTCTAAAATTTACAAAAATCAAACAAAAGTAACTGTATGTACTTTCTTAAAAAAAAAAAAAAAAAAAAAAAATAAACCTAAGAACTAATTTGAATTTCTATCTGGTTAAACAAATTCATAATCTAATTTTTATATTAATTGGTGATATTTTTATGTGTGAGGGTGATATCTTTATGTTTATGTTTATGTTGTATGGGATTGACACTTAGGAGTATCGATGCACAATGTACTCGCTTGTACCATCTAATTGATTATATGATTTAATTTAGGGCCTGTTCACATTTACTAAACTGAGCTGAACTGAACTGACTGGACTGAACTGAACTGAACTGAACTGATTAGAACTGAACTGAACTGAATTGAATTGAGCTGAAATAAATATTTTATGAGAGAGGGAAATTAAGAGCTGAACTTAACTGAACTGAACTGATTGGAGCTGAACTGAACTAAACTGAAATTAAGTAAATGTGAACAAGCCCTTAGTAGATGAACATTTGGGGTTGTCTTATTGGTGAGTGGTGACATTTGGGAAATCTATTATTTCCGGCGTGGTGGTTTGTAACCTCATTAAGGCTTCAAACTGTTTTTTATGGTTAGGCTAGGTATTGGCGAGGCTTTGAATGTTCTCTATGGCTAGTCCTCTTTAAGACTAAACTAGTACTCCCCCCGTTTTTAAATACTTGCTCCATTTCTGTTGGACGCGCATGCTGATGCTAATTTTTTGATCACTAATATCTTTAATTTCCAATAAGTAAAAATTCTAACAATTGAAAATTAATAATCTATTTATTGAGATGATTCCAACAAATACCCACAAGACTATATTTTTCTTATATATAAATCACAAACATTAGTCAAAGTAGGACAAATAAATAGTGCAAAAAATAAAAATGGAGCAAGTATTTAAAAACGGAGGGAGTATATAGATTTGAAAGAACGATCAAGGTTCTTTATAGAGAACAAATTAATTTTGATCACCCGAGGAAAAAAAATAGGCTCGTTGAGGTGGCAATGTCATGGTCACAATAATACAATATACAAAATTTTCCTTAGACTCTAGGGTATGTATTTCTCCCTACACCTCCTCTATACTACACCATTTCATTCAATTTGCATGTTTGTTTTTTTTTTTTTTCCTTTCTTTTCTTTTAACTTTTAATTTTTCTTTTAAAATATACTTTCTATCCAAGCAACTCTATAAATAATTCTAAAGATCTATTTTTTTATTTCTCTCTCCTCTTTTTCAGCCTTTTTGTTTTCTCTATCTTCTATTTTACTGATTTTATTTTCTCTTTCCTATTTTATTTTTTTTAATCGTTTTTCAATTTTTAAAATGAAAATAACTAGGTAAATTGCCTATTGTTGTTGATTTGTTGTAGTAGTGAGGATGATGAGGCAACAATAGTTGACGTTCAAATATTTAATTTGCTTATTATAATTGTATTTGTGTTTATTTAGTGAAATAGTGTGTTTTTTTTTTTTTTTTTTTTTTTTTTTGACAGCTGGGAAACAAAGAAGTGAAATAGTGTTAATGATGGATAATTTCACTTAGTTGAAGTTGTGGTTTTTATTTTTTAGGTGTGTTTGACCTCCATGAGAGGTAGCTTAACTTTGAGGTGCCCCCTTGAAGAAATTGTTAATGAAATTCTGGAGTGAATATTAACTCGAATCTAGAAGTTACTTAGTGTAATTGAGGATTGTGGTAAATAATTGGATATATGATTATTCCCTTTGTTGATGGATTCTTGTGATAATGGTGGTACGAGCACTTTGAGGGAGAATTTTTTTTTTTTTTTTTTTTTTTTTTTTTTGACAACAGCAGAAGCAAAAGAAAAACCAGAAAAAGAACAAAATTAAAAAACATCAAAGGTTGCCGAGGTAGAAAAGCTGCTAGCATTTGCTCGGCACTGATTAGCTATTTGGTGGGAAAGATTAACCTCCGATCTGTCCACTTTCAGGACGATGCAATGCTGAAAAGTTCCTCCGACTTTGATGATCTCCTTCATAGTCCATAAATGGTGAATCTCCGAGGGTTTGTTGTTCCTTAAGGTGGTGAGGAGAACAGCAGAATCAGTCAAAACTTTAATAGATCTATAGCCGTTCTCATTGGCCCATTTTAAAGCATGGAGGCAAGCCAAAAATTCAGTCTGTAAGGCTGAAGAAGCAATTCCAAAAGAACCACCAGCCTCCTTCTCACCCAGATGTCGTCGATCTATAGACCAGCCTATTCCATAGTGCTTACTTTGTTTGTGCCAAGATCCATCCATTCTGATAGTAGTTAGAGCTAGATTCGTATTGAAAAGAAGGACATGGTGGTGAATGCCTAGAGAGACTTGTAAGAAACCTGGGGGAGGCAGGGAAGATAAATCCGTCGAATGAACTAAGCCTCTTCTTCCGGAATCCGTGTTGTTGAAATCACTTAGCAACTGAAAGGCTTCTGTGAGATTTCTAAAATAACAACGCAAGTACCCATTGTTATTTTGGAAAACACGCTTGTTCCTTGTTATCCAAATAGCCCATAAAGTAACCACAAGGGCCTGAATACGTTTGCTATGTATCCCATCCTGACTATAAAAGAGCAGGATATGACTTCGGATCCAATCTTGTAAAGAAATTGATCTGGAAGGTTTTTTACAGCTCGGTATTTGGCAGTTGTCCCAAGCATACCGAGCTATAGAGCACTCAAGGAAGAGGTGAAAACCATCCTCCTCCATCATACCACAATATTCACATAAGGTATCAGTAACAATTCCCCTCGAACGAAGGTTAGCTTTAACAGGAAAACCATTGACAGCCAATTTCCATAAGAACATACGCCATTTAGGGGGAATCTCCAGATGCCATAAAATTCTATAAAAATCAAGAACTTCCTTACTTTGGGGAAGGGAAGCTCGAGCACCATGGTTGGAAAGAAAAGCATACCCTGTCTTAACCGTGTACGTTCCTGCTTTATGCCAAGGCCAATACAAGAAATCTTCCTCCTCTTCCGATGGGAGATCAATGGTTAAAATTTCTTGCGCACTATCCCACTCAAAACGTTCGCGAATAAGACCCACATTCCAGGAGCGGAGAGGAGTAATAAAGTCTTTCACTTTCCATAAGGAGCTCTGTCTGAGATTTTGGTTAGAGTTCACAACAGGAATTTTGTTGTTTACCCAGGGTAAACTTGAAGCCAAGACCTTGTCTCCAGACCCAATCTTCCAAGCAAATCCTGTCCTCATCTTCAATGAAAGGGAATGCATAGTCTTCCTTACCCAAGAGAGGGAAGACGGAGGCAGTTTTCGTAAATCAGAAGTTGGGCACAAGATACAATCAGAATGTGCATTATAAATCCTTGCAGCAAGAAGTTGGGGATTTGTATGCATTTTGAGGATGTTCTTAAATAAAAGGGCATCATTATAAATGGCCGTGGCACGAATGCCCAGACCTCCCATGCCTTTGGGAAGTTGGACCTGTTGTCTATTTATCCAGTGGATGCCTTTCTCTCCACTCTTAGCCCACCAGAACCTAGTGAAGAGGGAATCCAATTTATTAGTAATGGACATAAGGAGCTTGTAGGATTTCATAACGTGGGCAACCATTCCCAAAAGGACAGAGTTAATCAGAATAAGCTTAGCACTATCTGAAAGTTTGCAATGTGCCCAAGAAACAATTTTCTTCTTAACCTGTTCAACGAGATCCACAAAGAAGGGGGCCTTCCTCCCCGTAATGTCTATAGGAACCCCCAAGTGCTTCCCCATGTTATCAATAATAGGCACCTGTAAGGTAGATTTATACAGGTTCGCAAGCTCCGGGGACACAGAGGGACTGAACTTAATGAATGATTTAGCCAAATTAATCTGTTGGCCAGAAGCCCTCCCAAATCTAGCCAGGATGTCAGCTACAGTTTCACATGACCGTTGAGAACATTTAAAAAAGAACATAGCATCATCCGCAAAAAAAAGATGGGAGATTGACGGGGCACGTCTAGAGATTTTAATTCCATTCAGACAATTAATATCTTCAGCAAGCAGTAACATTCGAGATAAAACATCCATGCAAAATAAGAATAAATAAGGCGACAGGGGGTCACCTTGTCGCAGCCCACAGGTAGGAGAGAAGGAATCCGAAGTCCTTCCATTGATAAGAGCTTTAAAGGTAACCGTTGAGATACATTGAGAGATCCATTGGATCCAAACCGTGGGAAAGCCATAAGCTTGGAGGACTTTAAGCAAGAAAAGCCAGTTAACCCTATCATAAGCCTTAGACATATCCACTTTCATTGCCGCAAAATGAGCAATACGACTTCTAGAATTAATAAAATGTAGTAATTCTTGCGACATGAAAGTGTTGTCCTCCATGTGTCTCCCTGGGATGAAGGCATGTTGGAAATCTGAAAGCAGTAGAGGGAGGACCGGTTTGAGACGTGAAACGAGACATTTAGAGATACACTTGTAGATCGTGTTGCAAAGACTTATCGGCCTGAATTGAGAAGCCATTTCCGGGGTATCCACCTTAGGGATCATAACTAAGAGAGTTGAGTTCAACTCCTGCAAAAGAAATCCGGTATCAAAGAAGTGTTGGACACTCTTAGTGACGGTGTAGCCCACCGTTTCCCAGTTAGAGTGAAAGAATTCAGAGATATAGCCATCCGGCCCTGGGGATTTAGAGCCTTTTAAATCAAAAATTGCCGCCCGGATTTCATCGGTCGAGAAAGGCAAGCACAAAGCTTCACAATGTGGAGGAGAAAGCGGCGGGAAATGAAGTTGTCTTAGAAGCAGATCAATGTGTTCTGCTTGATTATCATCAACAGTAGGCTGAAAAACATCCTTCAAAGAGCTCACAATCAGATTTGAGACCTGTGTTTGTCCCTCCACCCAGGAGTCATTATCCGTACGAAGAGTGATAATCTCATTTCTAGCCCTTCGAGATTTCACCTTATTAAAAAGGCGTTTAGAAGAGACATCTCCCTCTTTTAACCAATCACATTTAACTCATTGTCGCCAATATTGAAATTCCAATTTGCATTTTGGGACATAGGACTTCACTTGATCAAGATAGGTGTGAGCATAGCATCATCAATGGAAGACACATTATTTCCAAGAACCTCTAATTCAAGTGAGATCTTCCTCCAATTGATGCCCCATAATTTTTTGTGATTAAGATACCATTTCTGAAGTAAGGTTCGAACCTTTCGTAATTTTCGAACTAAGCAAAAGGGGTAAGAGCCACGAACATTATTAAGTTTCCATTCCGTATCAATAATATGTTTGACTTCCGAAAAGCCCAAACACCACAGTTCAAGTTGATAAGGTTGAGTAGAAGGAGCAACATTTGGATCCGAATCGTAGAGAATAGCCGCATGATCCGAAATTAAGATAGGTTCATGGACAATGCGTCCATTAGGAAACTCTTCGAACCAATCCGGGGTAACATAACCCCTATCCAAACTTTCCATAATCAAATCCGAACTAAGTCTATTATTAGACCAAGTGAACCTTGGCCCCGAAAAAGGAACATCAATAACCTCATTATAGAGACGCCAATCAATAAAATCATCCACCCCTCTTATTGTAGAATTTCCCCCCAACTTATCTTCTAAAAATTCTAGTTGATTGAAATCACCAAGTAAGAGACATTTTGGGTAATTTTGGATAATGAAGGAAAGCTCATGCCAAACTAAAATCCTATCATCAAGAGACGGGGCACCGTAAACAAAAGCTACATACTTAATTTCATCATTAGGATCAACGATCTTACAAAGGATGACATTTGTTGAGGAGAAGATACAAGTCACCGTAGAACTAGACCAAACAAACACCATTAGACCTCCCCTAGTACCTATAGCATCAACTCCAAAAGAGGTAGTAGGGAAAAATAAATCGAGAATAGGCCTAGCTACATTAACATCTACTTTAGTATCCGACAAAAATAAAAACATGGGTTTTTTTGAGGTAACAAGCCACACTAGATAAGGACGAGTAGGGGCGTGTGGATCATTTAGACCCCTAAAATTCCATGAAATGCACTTCATAAAACCATCGGGTGCTGAACCGATGCAGCGACCTCATCTTGCAAAATCAAATCTGGGCACACAAGTTGTTGGTTGGGCTCCCAATCCATACCTACAACAGCATTGATCCTGTTAGCAACAAAAGGCCCAATTCTTAACTTTTTCATACTGCTTGAGCCCGTTGAATCCAAGGAAGAAGAAGGAGATGGCGATTTCCTTTTCTGTGATCGATATCAGCATCCACCTTTAGACCCCATTTCCTAGCCATATCCTCATCAGAGATGGCTTTAGATCTGAGAATTGTCTGGCCTGAGAGATCCTTCCTCCATAAAGCAAAAGCCCCTTTGTCCGACCACCGATTAAGGGTTTTTAGTCGGTTTTTTTCGCCCCAATTGATATCATAGAAGCTTCTTCGAAAATTCTGGGCACCTTCCGATTGAATTTCAAGAGGCTCATCACTCTTTTTTTCAGAATCAGAGCTAATAATGAGAATTTCCTTTGATTTCGATGTCGGAGAATTGAAGAGATTATCAACATTAATGGCAGCCACCGGCGATGCAGGGGAGTTTGGGGGGTCAAACTCAGTCAAAGGAAAATTAGGGAGTCCCCCCCCCCCAAAGCTAGTCGGAGAATAAGGGAGAAAAGGCGGTTGAGACGCCCTCTACCATGGATGAACACGCGAGCCAGAAAGACGGAGAGAGCGCGCTAGTTGCTTCCCTGCTTGAATAAAACAATTAGCAACATTGGTAATATCATTGTCAGTAGGGGAATTGATTGTAACAGTGGGAGGTGCCGACAACAAATTAAGGAGTTGCAAAGATGGTTGCGGCAAGCTTGATGGCGGTGGAGCCGCAAGAGAAAGTAGGGGCAGAGCATCACCCCCTGTTGAACCTCACCGCCTATAAAATAGGGTGGGCCTTGTAGAAGGTTCTCCGACCTCGAAATTCGAGGGTTTAGAAGACAAAGGCTGTGACAGAGGCTGTGAGTTGTTCACCAGTTCAATCGAAGCAGGGGGAATTGGAGGCGGAGCAACACTCCGATTCAAGGATAGACAGAGATTGGGTGGTTGGCCCACCACTAGAGGAGAGACACCTGAAGAGACATTCATAGCAGCAGATAGTAATTTATCAGAAGAAGCACGAATAGAATTAGAATGTACCACACGAGAAAGCTCATTGGAGAAATGGGGTGAATTCACATCACTCAATCGAGCTGAAGGGAAGAATTGGGCATAGGGATCTCTGCCCAAACCCAGCCGAGTCCCTGGAGGCGTTACAGCCCTCGGAGAATTCCCTCCGCCACGACCAGAAGAAGAAGAAGAAGAGATATAGTCAGGTCCCGTATGATATTAAGCAGAGCCACCGCTACCACCAGAAGTATCACATGAATCCTCTGAGTCTGAGTCACCGTCGCCATTGAGATTGCGGTCTTCCATCGGAATATCCTCCGGTTCCTCAGGGCGAACAAGATTTGCTTCCGGGTTCCTGTATCTTTCCCTGTTAGGAAGACCTCTAATGAGGTTTGAATAATAGTTAAAATCACGAGGGCCATACAAGACCCTCATCCCATGGCTTTCGAGAGCAACAACACGGCTTTTAAGTCTTCGTGTTGCCACGTCTTGAGCAATACGACATTTCTTCTCTGAATGCCCTGTAAAACTACAATTTTTGCAAAAACGGAAAATACCCTCATAACGAAAGTGAACCCAGATAATCCGGTCACCTTCTAGAGGGACAAAACAGTCAGGAATAAGAGGTTGGGTGAGGTCAATCACCATTTTCACACGCATATCAGCAGTAGGAGGTAAGCCTTGCCCATTAAATTCGAATTCTTGAATATAACCAACATGTGAAAGAATTTGAGATGCCCATTCACGAGTTAAGTAAAGAAAGGGGAGGCCATGAATCCTTACCCATATAGCAGTAGAATTAAAATTGATAAGAAAAGGGTTAAAAGAGTGATGATACCTCCGGAGATTAATGATTCTACCATTGAAGATAGCAGATTGAATACGGAGAATTCCCGACAGGTCTGATGCGTTGTAGCATTCAAAGAGATAGAAAGCACCAGAATTATGCACCTTGATGTATCCCCTCCTTCTCCACCGTTGATTGACAATATGCTGAATGTAAGCAGCAGGGGGGGATTCGCACCAATAAACCTGCCAATAGCACATTGGTTATAGTTAATAGGCCCTATAAAAGAAAATTTTTCTGGTGGTTCAGCAACACCACCCATACGGAGACACTTGTTTGATTGAGAAACATCCCTGTGGTTAGGATGTCTATAAGGAGGTGAGTTTTCCATGTAAACAGACAGAAGAGAAGAGAAGAGGGAAGATTGATGAAGAACAACAAGAAACTAGGAGGAATTTATAGGAGTTTTGGTTACTGAAACAGGAATGCATGAAAGCCAAGTGGCAGAAATTAGAGTTTGAATGGGTTAACTTGTAAGAATTAATGCAATGATTTGAAGGATATGCTGACAGAAGATGAGAATAGAAGAGTAAAAACTCAGAACAAAATTGATTGGGAGTTCGAAAAAACAAAGAGAAGGGGAAGAGTTTTGCAAATCTTATGTCTGACAAAATAGAAGAGCCATCAGCTCATTGGTTGCATGCAGCAGAACAAACAAGGAAGAGTTCAAAGTTCACTTGAAGAACAAAAACCCCACAATTCTAGTGGGAGAAGCTCTCAGCTAGAGAGAGAATTTCATGTACTTTTGTAAAAAAAAATTATTATTACAAGTAGAAGAGAAGAGGTTTGCTTTAATTGAGAGGGAGAAATTTAAAGCTTCATAAGGTAGCCATGGTGTTGAAGAAAAAAAAAAAGAGTTACAAATGTGATTTTTGTTATGAAATATCTAAATGTGGATGACTATTATCCCATGTACTATCTAGAATACTCTAAAGTTGGGTATTTGATCTTATTCGTTGATGGAACCTTAGTCAATATACATGTATATATATCCCGTACTAGATGGAATAAGAGATATAACGTAAAAAAATTTTCTATCTCTCTATATCTTCTCTTCTATATTTAACACGTTATTAGCCCCATCTCTTAACGATTGAGCAGACGAAAAAAAAAATTAAAGGGAAATCAGTCTTCCCGTGAATCGCTCTTGATATTACTGCAAACAACTACCTGTCTTCGGTGTTAGATGCTAAAATACATTTAGATGCAAAAGGACTTGGTAACACTAAAAAAAAAAAATAATAAAAAAAAAAAACTACAACAAGCCAAGGTAAGGCTAAAACTATGATATTCCTTCACCATCACCTTCATGAAGGCCTTAAGACTGAGTACTTGACTGTTAAAGACACACAAGTCCTTTGGAGTAATCTAAAGGAAAGGTATGACAACCAGGAAACTGTGATATTACCAAAAGCTCGTTATGATTGGTTACATTTAAGATTACAAGACTTTAAGTATGTGAGTGAATACAACTCAGCCATGTTTAGAATTATGTCACAATTAAAATTATGTGGAGAGAAAATCACGGATGCAAAAATGTTAGAAAAAACATACTCTACTTTTCATGCAAACAGTGTTATCCTGCAGACACAATACCGTGAAAAGGGTTTTACAAAATATTCTAAATTGATATCTTGTCTCCTTGTGGATGAGCAAAATAATGAATTATTAATGAAAAATCATGAATTACGCCCAACTAGCTCTACTCCATTCCCTGAAGCAAATGCGACATCACGTGGTGGGAAAAAGCAAAAGGCTAGAGATCACGCCAACAGTCGTGGTCGAGGCCGTAGCCGCGGCCACTGACGTGTATATGGTCGTGGGTTAGGTGGTCATTTTAGGAATTCATACTCTCACCAGAAGTGGGATAATAAATATAGAAATAAGAATGAGAAGGATAAAAGTGAAAATATATGTTACCGTTGGGGAGGAAAGGGCCATTGGTCACGAACAATCAATCAGACACAAAGGAGAAAAAAAGCGAAAACAAATTTGGTGTATGAGTATGACGAAGGTGATTTTGATTACGGTGATTGTAGACACCCAAAATGTGTATCCCCAAAACCAAACCCGGTGATGAATACCTTTCATGTCGTTTGATTATCGAACGAAGTGAAAGTGTGGAAAGTCTAATGATGAGGGTGTTTTTATATTTCTCTTTCTGTTTTCTAAAAATATTTCTTTCTTACTCCTATTTATGAAAAATAGCCAGTCCAATTTGGTTTGGTCCATAATAAAGGTCCAATAATAGTGTAGTTGGATTGGGCTCGAAAAGAGCTTTCCTATGATATATTATAGGTCCAATTTCGATGACTTATGAGTAAGTTATGGATTAAATTAAATTAGGCCCAATGATTTTTAAAGGTGGCCCGATGATCTAGAGGAGGTCCTATTAATTATATTTTTAAAAGAACGTTTTATTTAGAATAAAATATATTAAATATATTTTGAAAATTGCTCGGACTCATAATTACCTGCAACCGGTGTTGAAGGTAATTACGCGTGGAAAGCGCGTTGACTTTTGGACTAGCGCGAGACGACAGAGTCGTCCGACCTTCGTCGCCTGGCGCTGGCCTTCGTCGCCTGGCGACGAGCTCGTCGTTTAGCGCTGGCTCCTGTTGTTTGCGACAGGAGGAATTTTATTCCGAATATGATTTTCTTCGATCCCGTGCTATTTTTCTTATAAATAGGGGTCGTATCTCTCTGTTTTCAAATCATCTACATTCATGATCTACATCTACAATCTTCTCTCTCTAAAAACTAGGAGCTTTCTCTCTCTCTATTCTTTTTCTAAACCTTCCCTTTTACAAAATTCCTCATACATTAGTTTTAGACACACCTAGCCAAGTTCGAAGTTGCCTTCGCCCTAGACGTGAAAGGTTAATAATTTATGAGGGTTTGGTCCCTAATCTTTATTTCAATTATTTAATTTAATTGTTTGATTTTATATTTTTCTTGAAGCTACTAACATGTGTATTTTGTTATTAGAAAGAGATACGAGGCATCGAAATAAGTGCTTTAATTGTTATTCTTTTGATATAGAAATCATGCTTAGATTATGTTGTTGATTCCTAGTATCATGTTAGGACGTTTTATTGCTTCCTAGTATCATGTTTAGGGTTAATTAATATTTCTAATATCAAATATGATTATTATGATGCTTCCTATTTCTTTCCTAATATCATGTTAAGGCTAAAGCTTTGATCTTTGATGTTTAGTGACATGCTAGGGTTTGTTATTAATCTTGTTAGTATCATGCCTAGGATCTTGCTGTTATTATGCTTTAACATGATTAATATTATTATTATGATGATTATTATGTTGCTTGATATATTATTATTATGGATATTGCTTGATCACGCCTTTTATGCATGTTTAAAGGGAATTTGTACTTGTAATCACACTTAATAAGATAATTGATAATCTTGTTTAGGTTAATATGATTATAATTCAAGTGTTCGCCAATAATAGATTTATTTGTGCATTAATATTCAACCAACATAGATTAAACAGGTTTAGGGTAAACCTATTGATTGTATGTTAGTTAGAAAGCGCACATGAATACGAGAAGAATAAAGTAGAAGCCTATTTTTAGGACAGGTTCAATATCTTTTAGGTTGGATTTGTACCTTCATCCCCGAAATTCTAGTCATGGTTCCAGACCTATTGGAGTTAACGATCTCCTGGATTGTTAAGGGGTGTAACCTTCACCCTGTGAACGGTTTACAAGTTCCTAAAACTTGTTGGCGACTCTTTTACTCTAGCTTCCTTCCCTTTGGACGCCACCATGCTTAATTGTATGATCACAGTGGGGCTCAAGTGTAGGATGACTTGAAATATTCATTACAGTAATACAACTCACCTAGAAGCGGTTGATTTCTTTCCTAATCCTAAAGAAAACAATTGAATAAATTTTGATCATCTGGCCAATAAAACCTATTAATTAGCTTGAATTTATTTTCTTATAGAATTTTATCGTAGTACTATGACTTTATGATTTACGGGACATTTGATATAGCACAATTTTTTGTTTTTGGA
Source organism: Chenopodium album (assembly GCF_948465745.1). Lineage (NCBI taxonomy): Eukaryota > Viridiplantae > Streptophyta > Magnoliopsida > Caryophyllales > Amaranthaceae > Chenopodium > Chenopodium album. The sequence goes on from NC_137835.1 coordinate 67,961,507, forward strand.
GATTTTATGTTTTCGGATATTTCATTATATCATTTATTAATTAAGTTATTTGATATTGTGAATCTTATTGTAGTTCCTTTAATTCTTAGAATATGAATTCCTTTGGAGCTCAATCATCAACCAATGGTGAAGATTTATGTTTAGTTGATAGTGCTACCACTCACACCATACTTAAGAATAAGAATTTTTTTTGCAATTGATGATGAAAGAAATTAATGTGAGTACTATATCAGGTAGTAAAAAAATTATAGAAGGCTCCGGAAGAGCAAATGTTTTATTGCCAAGGGGAACAAAATTGGAAATTATTGATGCATTATACTCCCGTAAATCTCAAAGAAATTTACTAAGTTATAAAGATATTCGACAAAATGGATACCATATTGTAGACACCTAAAAATGTCTCCCAAAACCAAACCCGATGATGAACAACCTTTCACCGCCGCTATTGGTCGGGTTCAGTATTTAATCCCGAGAGTGTTTAAAAAATCGTATTTAATTAACCCATGGATCAGTCCTGATGTTCGGTCAAAGCATAGTTTTTTAATTTCAGCCCAAACCTTTTTTATTTTATTGTTTTATTATTTTGGCCCAAACCTTTTATTTATTTTATTTACTTATTTTCTTATTTTAGCCCAAATAATAATAATAAATCAGAATTGGCCCGAAATTATCAATCGGCACTTAAAATGCTTAGCGAAATTAGGGTTAAAAATGAATTTAGACGGAAAAACGGACCACAGACTCCCGCGTCACGGGAGTTGTCCACCGTGTCACGGGAAACTGTCCCGTCTGACGGTGGGATTCCCCGTGACATGGGGCACCTGCTGTGACACGGGGGTTTCCGTGTCCTTTCCGTGTAAACCCTTAACGCGTTTTCTCCCCCGTTCACTAAATATTTCCTGCGTCACACACCAGTATACCGTGTCACGGGAATGTTCCCCGTCTGACGGTAGGATTTCCCGTGTCACGGTACACTTTGCCGTGTCGCGGTATACTTTTTTAGGGTTTTTATCTTTTTAGGGTTCCGTGTGTTCTCTCAGCACATTTTTTCTATAAATACCCCCTAATTTCTGATGTACGGGACATCAATTAATTCTCTATTTTTCTTTCCTCTATGTTCTAGCCTAAACACTAGCCTACCCTTCTTCTTTCAAAATTCCTTCTTCAAACACTCCAAGGAGTCCATACTTTACTTGTGGTTCTGTCTTTAAGCCAAGGCGTGGAAGGTAGAACTGTTTGAGGGTTTGGCCCCAACTCAACTCTACTTTATTTAATTTAATTTAATTATTGTCTTTATTATTATTTCCTTGAAGTTACTAAATCGTTTATTATTTTATAGTTGCAAGCAAACAGAATCAAAGTAAGAATTATGTTCCTTTTATTTCTATTATTTTTTTCTAACGATTTTATATTGTTGGAATTATTGTTAAATTGCTTCCAATATTAATGTATATTCTATTATTATTTATTGATCACCATATTGCATGTTAAAGGGAATATACAACTGAAAATCACGCCTAATAAGATAATTTGGACAACCGGTTTAGGTTCCTTTTTAATCTTGTTATTAATCGAAGGGATCATTAATATTTTAGAATAATGTGTTGCATTAATATTAAACCAATTTAGCGTAATAATAGTTTGGACCAAATTGAATCTTTGTTTGTATGCCTCTGAGATCGCAGGAATCACTTTTCACTATAAGAATCGAGTAGAGGCCAATACGGGCGAATTTGACTCCATGAATCACTTCGTACCATTATCCCCGATCCTCCTTTCGTGGTTCCAAACCATATGGAGTTAGTAATCTCATGGATTATGAATGGGGTGTAACCTTCACGGGTCAATCGTTGTTGCCTATCGTTGTCCCTTTATCGTGGTTGCTTTTTATGATCTGTGAACGGTTTACAAGTTCCTTAAAACTTGTTGGCGGCTCCTTACTTTCCTTGTCCCTAATCGTATATGTCAATTTCCACTTCCTATGAGTGCCAAGCATATTCACCACATGCTTTAACGTAGGCGCACTTCAAACGACGCCTACACATATTGAGACTCCACTGGGGAGGATTCTTGGTTATTTATCGATTTGAGTGATCGGTATTTAATTAAGATGAGTGGATGAGACTTGAAAGATTCTTGAAAAATATTCCTGTGATTAATTTGGCATTTTTGCATAAGCATAGACGTTTTAACGTCGCATTTAGGTCTGTCCCGTAGGATAAATTGAATAACTTGATTGTGTACGAAGGAAAACAGGGCAACAGTCAGATCTTCTGATTGCTGTGCCACGGCAGAATTTGCCAAGTCACAGTGCAGTTCACCCTATGACGGCGGGCTGCACCGTGGCACGGTGGTATCTGCCGTGTCACGGCAGTCCTAAAATCAGTCCAGTGGCTTGTTTTATCTTCTCACAGTCAACTTCCTTCGATTTTTCTAAAAAAACATGTGTGTTCTACATGCGTCTTAGCCCCGGGGGATTTAAGCTCTATCAACCCAAAAACGCTCATGGCAATAAGGATTCATCCGAGTTATTAAATCCACCCAAACCATGGAGTTGAGTTCGATTTCATCTAGAACTCACGGAGCCGCTCGTTGGCATACACCCTCAAGGGAGGCTGCCTTGCTAACGCGTCCAAACTCTTAACCATGGTATAGTACGCTATTGACACCAAATAAACCTGACCATAATCGAACATAGAACTTGACCTTAGGTTGCGAACTATTATTTGCATCATTGTGCCTACGTGTTTTATGTGTGTATATTTGGTCGTTTTGATCCTAACCTTAACGATCTTTTTTTTTGTCTATGGTAGATTATTTTATGACTAACGATTAGCGCAAAAAAAAAAAAAAAAAAAATTCGTGCCACGTCAGCATCCACCGTGTCACGGCAATTTCCACCGTGGCACGGTGGATTTCCTGCACAAAAAAAAAAATAATTCCTTTGCCACGTCAGCATCCACCGTGGCAAGGTGGATTTCCTGCAAAAAAAATAATCCCGTGCCACGTCAGCATCCACTGTGTCACGGGAAAGTTCACCGTGTCACGGCAGTTTCCACCGTGGCACGGTGGAAACCCAGCACAAAAATAAAAAGTAAAAAAAAAACTACCGCATCACGACAGCTTGTACCGTGACACGGTACAGTTTTCCGTGTCACGGTGCCCTTGAGTCCAGCTAGCTTTTTTTTAGTCTTCCGTGTTAATTTGGTCCTCGTGTCAGTCATTTTGGTTATTGTTTACATGTCTAGCCATACGATCATACCACGAGTCTGATAACATCACTTAGTCACTCACGAGTCAAGTATAGTCCACACACTTTCTTTATGTTCCGACTCGAGTCGTGCACCAGGTCGTTTATGATCGTATACTAGGTTCATGCACCCTATTTTCGTCATAATAAAAAAATGAGTGGAGTTTTCTCACCTGTTTTCAAATGTCTATTTTTTCCTTCCTTTCCTATCTTGAGCAATGAGTCAAACAATTAAGTGAATTATTTTATTTCACAGTACTTGGTCAAGGAACAGAGATAGATTAATACGGTTCGAGTCATTACCGCAACAATCTATAAGATCTAATAGGCATTCAAAGAGAACTTTGCCATCTCCACATTACTTATCACCTTTCAATGGCCACTAAAGAAGATATTGAGAACATCAACAAATCCATCGAGGCACTGTCTGCCATGATGCAAACCCTTACCACTAGGGTCACTACCATGGAACAAAACAAGGTCACTGTTTCCACCCTTGACAAATTGAAGGCACAAATGAGTAAGATTTATGAGGATTTCACTTATGTGGAACGACCTCCCACTCCTTTGGATGTGAAGGACATACTCCCTGAAAAGTTCTCCACTGCTGAGATTCCAAAGTTCCAGCCTACTGACAATCCAATATTCCATTTGAAGGCGTTCTCTGCAACCATGGCTCTTAAGGGATTGGACATAACACTCTTCCCTACGGTGTTCCCTCTCTCCTTAGAACATGCTTGCCAACAATGGTTTTATTCCCTAGATGCCAAGCATACAGCGACTTGGCAAGATGTCACCGACAGTTTCATAAATCGTTACAAGTGTAACATTCAAACTAAAACTTCTGAACGTGAACTCTCCATTCTCAAACAGAAAGAGAATGAAGGCTTCACTGCTTACCTAAACAGGTGGAGGGAAACAACTTCACTCTTGGTAGATCCTCCCAAAGAAAGAGAGATGGTTCGCCTCTTTATTCAAAATCTGACTCATAAATATAGGGAACATCTCAAATTTCTTCCACTGAACACTTTCGAAGCTGTATACGACATCAGCATCAATATCGAGGATGAGCTAATAAAGACTGCTGGTAGTAACAATAATAACACTTGGAAAAACAAGAAGAACGACCATCCTTCTACTTCGTCTTCTAAGCACGAAAATACTACCAACAATATCAGCCAAGTTGATCTCAATGAAGTGTTAGCTCTTGATGCTCCATTTCCCAAGAAAAAAAGAACTTACACTCCTTTAGGAATGACTTATGATGCGGCCTTTGATCGCCTTTACGGTCAAGGCTTGATCACACCTATCGGGCCATTTCCAGAGCCAAAACCTGAAGAAAGGAGCGCCAAATGGAATCCCAATGCCCATTGCAAGTACCATCAAGGAAGGGGCCACACTACGGAGCAGTGTTGGAATTTGAAGGATGTCATTCAAGACTTGGTGGATGCAAACAAACTTCCTGTCCCTCTAGGCGGCAAGAAGTAATGAACACAAGGTGCACAGCAGATCCTTCGTGCAAGATTTCATGATTTCTTTCTTTATCATTCATCTTCATTCCCCCATTCATGTCTAGCATACGTTTTCCATTTTAAATTTTTATATGTTTCATGTGTTTCGTTCACCTTTTCCATTAATAAAATGAGCAAATTTCCTTTACATCTCGATCATAGAATTTTTCATTCATTCATTCATTCTTAAAAAAAAAAAAAAATTACCGAACTAAACCAAGGTACACCAATGACTTGAGGCACCTTTGCAACCCTGTCATTCCGTGTTAACTGTTCAATCACATTCCATTTCTTCATCAACCATTTTGAGCCTCGTCTAACGTTTGACTTTCATTTCTTCAACCCACATTTACTTAACCCTGGGATTGTGTAATTGTATAACATTCAAAACACAAGTAAAAAAAAAAAGCAGCAAAGCAACAATAAAACAATGTCTAAAGGCAAGTGTTCGTTCCAATGTCTTTGATATGAACACGTCTCAAATTGAGTCTCTCATCGAGTGCTCGGTACCGTGCCTGAGAAACATGAATGCTAAGTGAGTGATGGACCGCATGATATGAGATTGCCTACATTGATTCAAAAAAAATAAAAAAAAAAGAAAAGAAATTCAAAAAAAAAATGAAAAATAAAAATGAAAAATAAAACTTGCAAAGTCTAATACATAATTGCATATCTTGGGGGCTTCTCTCGGGTCTTGAGCCTTTTACCCCTTTTCTTCCTTAAACCTTCAGCTTAACCACATTACAACCCGAAAGACCTCTTTGAGGTGTACACACACTTGTGCAAAGTTCGGTTAGAGCTACGTTCGGCCTGATTCCTAACGGATACGTAGGCAACCTCACATTGCGGTGCGTCCACATTCATATTCATATCTATGCATGATTGAGTCAAAGAATATCCAATGCTTATCTCTATATTCCTACCCATTTAGAGCTAGACTTGGGGGCTTGAACCCACATCACATTAGCTTACCCAGCATAAAGAGTCATCATCTTTGACTCTTCTCACATCTCTTTCCATCACCATAACCCTTGCAGCCAACCTTAGTATCACATTCACACAATTCACTCACACATCCATATCCATATCAATCATCCTTCTCTTTAAGAGCCCTTATCATGAAATCTTGTTTCAACACTATGCATGCTTCATCATCTTTCAAGATAACATTCATTAAAAGAAACATTGTATACTTTCTTAGCTTCCTAACCTGAGCAATGTTCATTGTTTCATGCATCGCATAATGTGCTGAGCAACATTTATATATCAATGATTTGTAATCATATAAAGCATATCGTTCTTAGCTCCTTGACCTAAGCAACATTCATTATGCAATAATAACTTCATCTATATATCGTTCTTTGCTCCTGGCCTAAGAACATGCATCATGCATAAATTAATTTCAAGACAAGCAATTCAATCCATACGATTCATTTCGTCTTGCTCAAGGAGGAAGTTCAAAACTTCTTCCCCATTTTTCATTATTTTCTTTTGGGGAAGTTCAAAAACTTTTTCAAAATTTTTTATCGAGGGAAGTTCAAAAACAAAACTTCATTTTTCACGTCTTTCTTTTTCGGGAGAAAGTCAGTACCTTCCACTCGTTTCATGACAAAAATGACGGAAAATTTTTGCTTTTGCATTTTCGATTGCTTGTGTCTGTGCACACACACTCAAACTATACACACACAATCACAAGTCATACACATGTCATGTCATGTCAAGTCAAGCTTGGTCAAGTCAATTGGTCAAGTCAATCATAGTCTATACGAGTCCCTTGGAAAATTTTATTTTGCAGGTCTCAATTACAGCCCACGTCAGGGGACAAGCGGACCATCTATAGCCCACGTCCGGGGATAAACGAACCATCTACATCCCACGTCCGGGGACAAGCGGACCATCTACAGCCCACGTTTGGGGACAAGCGGACCATCTACAACCCACATCCGGGGACAAGAGGACCATCTACAGCCCACGTCCGGGGTCAAGTGGACCATCTACATCCCACGTCCGGGGACAAACGGACCATTTACAACCCACGTTCGGGGCAAGCGAACCAACTACAGCCCACGTTCGGGGACAATTGAACCACCATCATTTCACGACGCAAGGTTCTCGATACACAGAGACTTGCAATCTCTTCATTTGTCGACTTTCCTCAAGCATGGAAAGTATTATCCGGTGGATTTCTTCAAGCATAGAAAACCGCCAAATTCATATGTCGGCTTTCCTCAAGCATGGAAAGTATCATCCGGTAGGTTTCTTCAGGCTTAGAAAGCTACCAAATTCCCTAGTCGGCTTTCCTCAGGCATGGAAAGCGTTTCAACGAACGTCATCCGGTGGATTCCTTCAAGCATAGGAAGCTGCCAAACTCATTTGTCACCGATACACTGGTGCCAGATACGTATTATATCCTTTTACTCTTTTATTTGTGGAATTAACATTTTCTACGGGTATCGGTGTATACAGAGTGATTTAGGATCGCAGAAAGTCTTAAATCATTATCCGTCTCTATCGGCTATTTGGCTATCGTTTTCGAAACTAACGTTTCTACAAACTCAGTCAAAGTGGGGGCTTCTGTAGACACCTAAAAATGTCTCCGCAAAACAAATCCGATGATGAACAACCTTTCACCGCCGCTATTGGTCGGGTTCAGTATTTAATCCCGAGAGTGCTTAAAAAATCGTATTTAATTAACCCATGGATCAGTCTTGATGTTCGGTCAAAGCATAGTTTTTTAATTTCAGCCCAAACCTTTTTTATTTTATTGTTTTATTATTTTGGCCCAAACCTTTTATTTATTTTATTTACTAATTTTCTTATTTTAGCCCAAATAATAATAATAAATCAGAATTGGCCCGAAATTATCAACCGACACTTAAAATGCTGAGCGAAATTAGGGTTAAAAATGATTTTAGACGGAAAAACGGACCACAGACTCCCGCGTCACGGGAGCTGTCCACCGTGTCACGGGAAACTGTCCCGTCAGACGTTGGGATTCCCCGTGACATGGGGCACCTGCTGTGACACGGGGGTTTCCGTGTCCTTTCTGCGTAAACCCTTAACGCATTTTCTCCCCCGTTCACTAAATATTTCCCGCGTCACACAACAATATACCATGTCACGGGAATGTTCCCTGTCTGACGGTAGGATTTCCCGTGTCACGGTACACTTTGCCGTGTCACGGTATACTTTTTTTAGGGTTTTTATCATTTTAGGGTTCCGTGTGTTCCCTCAGCACAATTTTTCTATAAATACCCCCTCATTTCTGATGTACGGGACATCAATTAATTCTCTATTTTTCTCTCCTCTATGTTCTAGCCTAAACACTAGCCTACCCTTCTTCTTTCAAAATTCCTTCTTCAAGAACTCCAAGGAGTCCATACTTTACTCGTGGTTCTATCCTTAAGCCAAGGCGTGAAAGGTAGAACTGTTTGAGGGTTTGGCCCCAAATCAACTCTACTTAATTTAATTTAATTTAATTATTGTCTTTATTATTATTTTCTTGAAGTTACTAACTCATTTATTATTTTATAGTTGCAAGCAAACAGAATCAAAGTAAGAATTATGTTCCTTTTATTTCTATTATTTTTCTAACGATTTTATATTGTTGGAATTATTGTTAAATTGCTTCCAATATTAATGTATATTCTATTATTATTTATTGATCACCATATTGCATGTTAAAGGGAATATGTAATTGAAAATCACGCCTAATAAGATAATTTGGACAACCGAATTAGGTTCCTTTTTAATCTTGTTATTAATCGAAGCGATCATTAATATTTTAGAATAATGTGTTGCATTAATATTAAACCAATTTAGCATAATAATAGTTTGGACCAAATTGAATCTTTGTTTGTATGCCTTTGAGATCGCAGGAATCACTTTTCACTATAAGAATCGAGTAGAGGCCAATACGGGCGAATGTGACTCCATGACTCACTTCGTACCATCATCCCCGATCCTCCTTTCGTGGTTCCGAACCATATGGAGTTAGTAATATCATGGATTATGAATGGGGTGTAACCTTCACGGTCAATCGTTGTTGCCTATCGTTATCCCTTTATCGTGGTTGCCTTTTATGATCCGTGAACGGTTTACAAGTTCCTTAAAAACTTGTTGGCGGCTCCCTACTTTCCTTGTCCCTAATCGTATATGTCAATTTCCACTTCCTATGAGTGCCAAGCATATTCACCACATGCTTTAACGTAGGCGCACTTCAAACGACGCCTACACATATTGAGACAATTAGTGAGGGAAATAATGAATTCCTTCACATCATGAGTGTAACTCAAGGAAATAGACTTACTATGGAGAAATTACCTACATTCTCCATTGGTTTGTACTATACAAAAATCAATACAATTGAATCACATGTTATAGTAAACCAGAAGTTTACTGATGACTTCAAAGTTTGGCATGACTGGTTAGGCTATGCCGGTTCAATAATGATGCGAAAAATAATCGAAAATTCATGTGGACACTCATTGAAGAGCCATCAGATTCTTCATAATAATTTTTCATGTGCTGCTTGCTCAATAGGCAAGTTAATAATCCGGCCAGCACTTGCTAAAACAAATTATGAATCAGTTACTTTTCTATAACGTATACAAGGGGATATATGTGGACCAATTCATCCCCCGTCTGGGCCATTTAGATATTTCATGGTTTTAATAGATGCATCAACTAGATGGTCACACGTATCATTGTTATCAACTCGCGGCTTGGCGTTTGCGAGAGTACTTGCTTAGTTGATCAGATTATGAGCACATTTTTCAAACTTTCCTATTAAGGCTATTCGTCTAGATTACGCTGGTGAATTCACATCCCAGGCTTTTGATGAATATTGCATGTCAATTAGGATTAGTGTTGAACACTGATGTGTCTAATTTATATAGTGTTTTACCCCCGTCCCTTGGTCATAATTAGTAGTGTTTTTGGCTCTTTAGAGTCACTTTTATTACTAATTGGTGTTTTTCTAGTTTTTCTTGAGTTTTGTAGGAAATTGCACTTTTGGAGCATTTTCCCGGGTTTTCATGGAGCAACTACGGACATTAGAAGAGCAAGACCGTTTTTGAAGCCCAAGGTCGGTTAGAGTCATCAAGCCGGTGATTAAGGGCTCGGTATATGTGATACCGGGGCATTTGAACCAATTATTCAAGACCCAAAGAAGAGATCCGGATTGGGCCGAAGATTCAAGCCCAATTAAAGTCCAAGCCTCGAGGTGAAGCCGGGCCCGATCGGGTAAGCTTACGCCCGGGCGGGCGCGCAGTCAAGTGCTGCTAGCAAGGCGCGCCCGATCGGGTGAGCATTAGCTCGATTAGGCGCAGCTACTTAGAAGAGGTGTGAAAAAAAGGCGGGCCCGATCGGGCGGCCCTTCGCCCGATCAGACGTGTGTTTTCTGGGGGACCTGATTTGCCAAATTCTTAGTTTCTAATTAGGAATCTTGTAGAGTTTATTTAAGTACGATTTAGTACTTGATTTTTTTTTATCTCTTTTTCTTAGACTTTCTCTCTCTACTTAGATTATTTCTCTCTCTAGAATTCTCTCAACTCTTGTTCTTGACTCAACTTTGTAGTTCCATTGATTTTGGTAACGATTTCTTCTCTATTAATTTCAGCAATTTTATTTCCTTTATTCTCTTATGACTTATTTAATTGCTTTATTTAGTTTAGATTTCATTATGTGTGAGTAGTTTTATTTCTAGGGTTTATGGGGATCCAATAAATAATATGAAGGGGTAATTTATGGTTGTTGATTATCAATGCTTAATTATTTTCCTATTGATTGATTTAATGCTATGCAATTAGATTAGGCCTGGTTTAATTGTATGAGTTTAACAATATTGATTCGAGATTCGAGAGATGAGAATTGATGTTTAGGGTTAGTTTCAATAGGCAAGCTAATTATAAATGGTTAAGTTGAGATTCTAGAGATGAGATTTAATACCGATAAATTAACTCTGTGATTGTAATACGTAGCGAAAGCCCTTTATGATCTGATTAATTGATACATTGATGATTGATTGTTATGTTTTACCCTGGAATATTGTTTATTGGTGAAACTATGCCCTAGGCTTTTATTTCATTGTATTCCCTCTTAGTTTTATTCTTTTCTATTCTTACTCTTAGTAGTTTAATTGCTTTTTATAATAACAATTTGGTTACTTGATAATTTAGATTATTTTGATTAATTAGGAATAAATTAACTCGTTTTCCTGTGGTTCGACCCTTCTTCCCTATCTACATAGTTAGTGGATTTAGGTATTATTTTTTATTAGGTGATTACGACTTGAGCCTGTCAAACACCTGTAGCACATGTTCACACACAAAATGGTCTTGTGGAATCGTTAATTAAACATTTACAATTGATTGCTAGACCATTACTTATGAAATCTAAGCTCCCAATTTATGCTTGGGGGCATGCTATATTACACTCAATAACACTAATTCTCATCAGGCCGACAAGTCATCATAAGTTCTCCCCATCACAATTGGTTTTTGGTCAGGAACCAAATGTATCTCATTTGAGAATATTTGGATGTGCAGTATATGTTCCAATTGCTCCACCACAACGCACTAAAATGGGCCCTCAAAGAAGACTAGTGATATATGTTTGATATGAATCTCCATCGATGATTAAGTACTTATAGCCAACTACAGGAGATATATTTGCGGCTCGTTATGCAAATTGCCATTTTGATGAATTAGTTTTTCCAACATTAGGGGGAGAAAACAAACAACTGGAAAAGGAAATTAGTTGGAATGAATTATCATTATCTCACCTAGATCCTCGTAATAAACAATGTGAATTGGAAGTCCAAAAGATAATTCATTTACAAAACTTATGCCAGACTCATTTATTGACCCAAAGAAAGTGACAAAGTCTCATATACCAGCTGAAAATGCTCCGATTAAGATTAATGTCCCAAAAGGACAAGCCCAAGTTGCAAATGATTTTAAAGCACGCCTGAAGCGTGGTATACCCATCGGTTCCAAAGATAAAAAATCCTCGGAAAAGAAAAGGAGCAACAATTGACAATTGCCAGATCGAGGAAGCTATTAATGTTGAAGGATCTCCTGAAGAGACCTTAGACGTGATGGAAAAAGATATTCAGATACCTGACAATTAAGAAATTTCAATAAATTCATGTCTGGAATTACATGGAACCGAAACCAAATCTATGTCGATGATTTTTTTGCATGCAATGTAGCATTAGATGTCATCAATGATGATGAGGATCATGAGCCAAAATCTATTGATGAATGTGGACAAAGAAGCGATTGGCCAAAATGGAAAGAAGCAATTGAAACTGAATTGAAATCTCTCGAAAAAAGAGGAGTATTTAGACCTGTAGTTCATACACCTTAAGGTGTAATACCAGTGAGATATAAATGGGTCTTTGTACGAAAAAGAAATGAAAATGGTGATATTGTAAGATATAAGGCCCGATTAGTTGCATAAGGACTCTCACAAAGACACGGAGTTAATTATGAGGAGACATACTCTCCTGTAGGGATGTTCAAATCCGGGTACCCGGGTTTTCGGGTACCCGGAGTTTCGGGTACTTGTTAATTTGTCCCATGTCCCGACCCGAATATCTCGGGTACCCAAGTTCCGGGTACCCGAATTATTCGGGTCGGGATATAGGGTACCCGAATTTTTGAATGATTGTAATTAATTTGCTCCCAAAAGTTAAAAAATTGAAAAACAATTTAGATCTGCTACCCAAACTCCACACAATCAAACAACCAAAATACAAAATAACCAATTACACAAAGCTTTATTTCAATAACAATAATAAAATTTGAAATATACAAAGAATTAGAAGGAAAAAAAATCTAATTAGAAATTGCAAGTACAGTCTTGCAATAATAAATTATATTAGAAAGTATAATTAAAAAGTGTAGTTAATTTGCTCCCAAGGTACTTTTGCATGTCTTGCAAGTTGCAACATAGAACGCACTGCAACGCCGACCACCTCGACATTGTTGGGTGAAGTAGCACGTAGGAAATCCGAAATATGAGATTTTGGGTTGTGAAAGTTTCGATTTTTCTGGGAAATTTGTCGTACTGTCGTAGTTGTAGTGGTGACATTGTAAAGTTGTACAAGTAGGAAGAACAGAGAAGAACTCAAGGAAGAAGAAGGAAGGAAGAGAGAGAGAGAGAGAGAGGCAGGGAGATAGAGAGCGGCGGAGAACCTTAAGTTTGTTTCAAAAATCAAAACAGAAGGGGCATGTGGGCTGGGCTTAGACCCTTAGTAGCGATTTTTTTAAAATATTAATTTATTTTCGGGAATTCGGGTACCCGTGTATTAAAAAATGTGGCCCATATCCCGACCCGGATAACATGTCATTTTCCCGGGTCGGGTACCCGTCCCGAAAAAACAGTTTTTTTCCCCAAATTTCCCATCGGGTATTTACCGGGTCAGATTTCTAATCAGTCTGGCAATAAGAGAAGGACTTGATTTACGCTTGATGGATGTAGTCACAGCTTACTTATATGGCCCACTAGATAATGACATTTACATGAAACTCCCAGAAGGATTTAAACCGCTAGAAGAAGCAAATTCAGGTTCTCGAGAACAATACTCAATAAAATTGAATCGATCTCTATATGAATTGAAACAATTAGGGCGCATGTGGTATAATCGATTAAGTAAGTACTTGTTAAAAGAAGGGTATAAGAAAGACCCTATATGCCCATGAATTTTTATAAAGAGATTTGTATTAGGATATATCATGATTGTAGTATATGTTGATGATTTGAATATTATTGGAACTCCGGCCTGAAGAGATTTCAATAGCAGTAGAGTGCTTAAAGAAAGAATTTGAAATGAAAGATCTTGGAAAAACTAAGTTTTGCTTAATTTAAACCCATAAAGGATAAAACATGACCACTTAAATCTTACCTGATCATTTTTCATGGTTAAAAACTAATGATACGCTAATCGGTATATTTTTCGACATACAAAACGGGACATTTTTGTTTTTTTTTTTTTTTTTTTTGCCAATTCTGAGCTTAATTTGAACCCATAAAGGGTCAAAATAACCTCCAAAACTTTAGGCGAACATTTTTCGTCACGAAAATCGAGAAACAATGTTAATTTTTAAAAAAAAGAACTAATCATATCATGACATGTGTCATAATTAAACCCTAATGACTAACGGATCAGTTAATGATCGTTAGTCATTAATGGCACTCGGTGAATTATTTAAAAACTCGGTGGCATTTGGTGAATTTGTTAAAAACTCGGTGGCATTTGATGAATTTTGAAAACCTTGATAGCATTTAGTGAATTATTAAAGTACTCAGTGCCATTTTGTGAAATAGCCGTAAAAAAATTTATGTGGCTTGGGAAGTTGGGTACTTGGGTAGGTAATAATACTATAAAAGTTTGTTGGGTGACTTTGTTGCAGATGCGGAAGAGTGTGGATGAGGTATTTTGGTAAATTACCCTAGTCTTGGGTCTACTAAGAGAGTTGAACAGTCTTTGGGGAGCAAACAATTTTCGTCACGAAAATCGAGAAACAATGTTATATTTTAAAAAAAGAACCAATCATATCATGACATGTGTCATAATTAAATCCTAATGATTAACGGAGTTAACGACCGTTAGTCATTAATGGCACTCGGTGAATTTTTTAAAAACTCGGTGGCATTTGGTGAATTTGTTAAAAACTTGGTGGCATTTGATGAATTTTGAAAACTTTGATGGCATTTGGTGAATTATTAAAATACTCAGTGTCATTTTGTGAAATAGCCGTAAAAAAATTTATGTGGCTTGGGAAGGTGCGTACTTGGGTAGGTAATAATACTGTAAAAGTTTGTTGGGTGACTTTGTTGCAGATGCGAAAGAGTGTGGATGAAGTATTTTGGTAAATTACCCTAGTCTTGGGTCTACTAGGAGAGTTGAACAGTCTTTGGGCTTTATAATTGGATCATTTATGGACCGGCCCAAATAGTGTAATTGGAACCAAACAATAAGTATACTTGTAAAGTTGCTGTATAGGATAGCTCCCGCTGAACTATCGCCCAGCCCCCAGGGTGCACACTCACCGCCTAATAAGCAACTAAAGGAGGGCTCATCAGCCCGGCAGAGTCAGCCCACAGGGCTGACCAGGTTAAACTCTCCACGAAGGAGATAGTACGCCTATAAATAGAGGGTAAAGTACAACGGAAAAGAGGTTAGACACTCAAGTTATTACACTTTCTATCTCTCTAAGTACACTTTCTCTCTCTAAACACTCTCTAACTTAAGCTTCGGAGGGGGGTTCCTCGAGCCACCCCCGAGGGCAGTTTACGTGTGCTGCCGTGTGTAGGTTGTTGACGGGACCTAGCTTACCCAGCTGAACCCTTGGATCCATACCTGGAACAATTAGCGCTAGAAGGAGGGGATTGGCTCATCTAACTTGAGGTTCACCAACTGAGCTAGGGACTAGTTAACTAACCACCATGGCCGAAGAATAAACTGTACAAACACCCGCGTCCAAAACTAATGTGACCAGCCAAACACCACAAAAAACACCCCCAGTAACCAGCGATCCAAAAGGATCCACCGGAAACCCCAAATCGACCATCTCATAGAAATCCAACCCCATCGGATCGACATCATCCATTGCTAAAGCAGCGGCGAAACCAGTAGATCCGGTAGGATCCAGCTCTATTTTCAAGTACAGAATGTCGTTAACAGGCGCGAACAATGAGCTTATTGTTTCAGCACCTGTAACCCAGAAACCGCAGCCCGTAAATATGCCAGCCATTCTGCAGAACCTCTCTAAGTGCAGCAAGGAGCAGCTGGCTGCAATGACAGCGGTCCTTACCAATATGGGTAAGCGGGCAAGCCCATCACCGACAACGGCAGCTGCGGAGCCCGCAGCGAAAAAGCCGGAAGTCTCAACTCTCACCCCCAAACATAAAGAGCTCATTCAACTGAGGAAAAAGGTATTGGAGCTGGAAGCTCGCAACTTGAATCGAGAATGGAGCGTGGAGGAAATAACCCCCGCTCGAATCAGCCCGGAAAAGCGGGTCCCTCGCAGTAGGTCGCCGGCTGCAGAGCGAGGATCCAGCCCGGAGAGAGACAGACGAGCGCGAATCCAGGTTGTTCCAGATGATTCCCCATTTTGTCGGGAGATTCTGGAAGAACCCATGGAAAAGGTGAAGATGCCGAGCTGCAAGTACAGTGGAACCACAACACCCAAAAGCCACATATCAGCTTTCGAGAATCATATGGTACTCTACACCATGACAGACTCAGTCTGGTGTAAGGCTTTCCCACCAACTCTGGAGGGGCTGGCAGCAGAATGGTACGGCGCCATCCCCAAATGTTCTGTGTACTCGTACAGCTAGTTGAAGAGAATGTTCATGGAGCATTTCATAACCTTGGCGGACAGAACCAAGATGACAACCGAGCTGATGTCCCTGGTTCAGGGAAAGGATGAGCCCCTGAGGGAGTTCATCACCAAATTCAACAAGGAGGCAACAACCATCCCAAATATGAGCCAGGAGGTAGCGCTGTTAGCAATGCAGAGTGGCCTACTACCAGGGTCACCATTCATAGCATACATGGGGCGTAAGAGCCTCAAAACACTCGCTGAAGCGCTGGGTAAAGCGCATGAGTTCATCAAAGCAAACGAGACTGACAGGGCAATGCTGGGTAGGAAAGCAACAGGTGACTCAGTTAAGCGGGCAGAGGTCACCCGGGCAGAGAACACACCCAGGGTGGACCAGCCAAGCAGGGCTGAGAAAAACCGCAGAGAAGCGGACAGGGCAGTGGGACTGAGAAGGTCCGATCCAAGGAGAGGGCCAAGGCCTGGGAAGTTTGATCAGTATACCCCACTAACCCATTCCAGATCTCACATATTCAGCGTAAATAAGGCTGATGATAAGTGGCAAAGGCCTCCAAGGATGGTAAACAGGAGTCGTGATACCAGTAAGTGGTGTGACTTTCACGGGGACTATGGCCACACCACTGAAGAATGCACACACTTGAAGGACAACATAGAGGACTTAGTTAGGAGAGGATATTTGAGTCAATTTAAGAAATGTGGTGACCCTCCCAGAAGAAGGGAGGAGGATAGAGCGGGCCGAGCTGACCACAGAGGAGGTCAGAAGGGCCCAGCTGAAGACAAGGATAGAGATAGCAAGCCAGAGGGCAGGGTGTACGTGATCAGCGGGGGTCCAGTACATGGGGGGACAGTTAATAGAGCGCGGGATGACTTGCGGGCGATGATACATCAAATAAACGACAATGATAAGCGTAGATGGCCACCTCTTCCCCCGCAGCCACGAGCCACGTTCGACGAATATGACCAGAAGGGCATAATTTACCCTCATGATGACCCGCTGGTGGTGACAATGAGAATTGCAAACTGGGAGGTGGATAGAATACTGATAGGCGGAGGCAGCTCAGCCAACATCATATACATCAGTGCGTTCAATGAGCTGAAGTTGGACAGAAAAGACCTGAAGAGAGTAAACTACGAGGTCACCGGGTTTAATGGCTCGGGGCTTACCCCAGAAGGCATAATCGAACTCTCAGTCCGAGTAGGAGAGAGGTCAAAAAGACGTGATGTCCGAGCAGAATTTCTCGTGATAAACTCCCCTTCACCCTACAATGTAATCAAGGGAAGACCGCTCATCCACAAGATAGGCGAGGTGGTATCCACTTACCACCTGGCCATGGCTTACACAACTAATGAGGGTTGGTCAGCAAAGCTCAGGGGAAGCCAGAAGACAGCCCAACAATGTTACATAACTGCCTTACAGCAGCCTGCCAAAACCAGACAGCGGTCCGGTTCTGAGAGAAGGCTCCCTGAGCAACCTGAGAGGAAGTCGAGGAAAAGGAAGCGTGAAGAGTATCACAAGGAAAAAGATAAACAGAATTTGGCAATGGAAAACTTCGAGCCTGCAAAAGAAGAAATGGCCAGACCACTTCCCAGCGGAGAGCATGTCACAGTCGAGCTCACAGAAGATGATCCCTCGAGGACGGTGAAGATTGGGAAAGACATTGATCCAGGAGTAGGGGTGCACCTCATAGAGCTGCTGAGAAAGAATAAAGACATTTTTGCATTTTCCGCAGATGAGATGCCCGGAATTGACCCAGCAGTCATGGTGCATAAGCTGAATGTGAAGGAGGATATTAGGCCAGTTAGGCAGAAAAGGCGAAGCTTCTCCACGGAGAAAAACCAGGCAATCCAGGAAGAGGTGGAAAAACTCTTGGAAGCAGGATTTATTGAACCTTGTGACTATCCAGAATGGTTAGCCAACGTGGTCATGGTGAAGAAGGCAAATGGCCAATGGAGAATGTGTGTTGATTTCACGAATCTTAATAAAGCCTGCCCGAAGGACTGTTACCCACTGCCACGGATAGATCAACTGGTAAACTCAACCAGCGGGCACACCCTGCTAAGCTTCATGGACGCCTTCTCAGGGTACCATCAAATCAGCCTGCACGAGCCAGACAGGCAGAAACTGCATTCATTACCGAAGGGGGAGTGTATAATTACATAGCTATGCCCTTCGGGCTGAAGAACGCTGGAGCAACTTTTCAGAAGGCAATGGATAGAGTGTTCCTTCACCAGAAGGGAAGAAATGTGGAAGTATACGTTGACGACTCAATTGTTAAGAGCGTCACGCAGGCTGGACATATCATGGATCTGGAGGAAACATTTGCCACCCTGAACAAGTATAGAATCAAGCTCAACCCGAAAAAATGTGTCTTTGGAGTGAGCTCCGGAAAGTTCTTGGGTTTTCTGATCAGCGAGAGAGGAATAGATGCCAACCCAGAAAAGGTCGAAGCAGTCCTCAGTCTGCCTGAGCCTAAGAGCATCAAAGATATCATGCGATTGACAGGCAGAATGGCCGCACTGACCAGATTCATCAGCAAGTCAGCAGACAAAGCCTTGCCATTCTATCAGCTGTTGAAAGGAAACAGAGAATTCAAGTGGGGGACTAAGGAGAAAGAAGCCTTTGAGGGTATTAAGGAGCATCTGACTAAGCTCCCAACAATGATCAGCCCGGAGCTGAGGGAAAAACTGCAGTTGTACATCTCAACGTCAATACAGACAATCGCAGCCGTTCTGCTGGTAAAAAGACAGAAAACAGAAAAAAGGCAAAAGGCAGAAAAAGCTTACCAGACTCATGTGTACGGCACAAACGCATGGCAGAAAGCTGCTCATTACCCACGATGTAAATAGAGTTGGGCAGCCAGACCTTGGGAAACTTGGAGTCACCTGTCCCTGCTCCCTGCAGAGCTTCAAAAGCTTCTGTCTCACGAGCAGTTTCAGAGGGAGAAACTGTGACCCCAGCCATGTTGGTGCGAATCTCTTTGAAGTTACGCGGAGCAGCAAAATTGGAAGACACCCTCACCCAGAAGAACTTGTCAGTCCAGTCCCTGAAACGCCCAAGTTTTGGGTAGGACAAGACTCTACTCTCTTTGGGAACGACATAGTACCACCCTGAATCAGTCCCAGAGGCTGATCTTTTCAGGCTCATGAGAGACTTGAACAAATGCAGAGACTCAGGGTACCTTTGAAACCTCAAAAACCACAGTAGAAAAATCAGGGTATGAAGGGAGGCAGGGTGCACCAGAGATATGCAGATGTTAAAAGCACGTAGCAGCTTCTCTAAGGTGGGGTCCAAGGGGAACCTCAAGCCCAAGTGTAGCTGCGAGGCAAACACAGCAATATGACCTGCAGGAGGGGCTGATAACTTCGCACCATTAGCAGGTAGAACCAGCTCGTAGCCCTCCCCAAAACCGTAAAACTTCTGCCCAACAGCAGCCAGGCCCAGTCTCTCAGCGTCCTTACACCAACTGGAATCTAGCACGCAGTTCTTAGGCCCAAAACACTTGTCATCAAGGAAGAATTCGTCTTGCCCTCCTCTACGGGCTCAACAACATAAATGGGCTGACAGTCGAAGTATGAGCGGTCACCAGGAGACTCAGTCATTCTACTTGATTGAACTGCTGGGGAAGGAGAAGGTGATGGAGTCCTAGTATTCCCACCGCGCACTACATAATGATCAAACCGATGCATGTCGGCCATGTCATCAAGCCAAGAAAAACTGTTTAAAGGTTGAACATGGGTAATGGGGCTAACAAGAGACACATCAGGGGGATTGGCCTTAACAGCATCAGCCAACATTTTCTGGCGCATTGCGTGCAACCTCAGGCGAGTAAGATGGGATAAGGGAATCCCATCCAGCGTAAGCACTCGCTCACAATAAGGATCAAAGGAATCAGGACGGGGTCTACGCTGGAAAGGGCGAAATGCACTACCCTCAACGGGACGACTACTACCTGACCCAGACGCAGCAGCAGGAGTCGTAGTAGTACCCATCCCGCTCGCAGCGGGGGGAAGGTCAGGAGGCATAAAAGTTTGTGAAGGAGTAGGAGAAATAGGAAAAGTGTGCGCAGGACGCTCACCTGAAAAAGAAGATCGGGAAGAGGAGGAATCATATTCTGACTATCAGAGGCGTCAGACATTATGAAATCTACAAAGGAATACAGGCCCGCAAAGGAAGGAAAAAGCAATGGGGTACGAGAAAATCAAAGAATCGGTTTAGAAACAATGAAGAAATAAGTAGAAAAAAGCCAAGAATGCAAATACAACAACAAAAGAGAAGAAATTGGAATAGCGACAATTGGGAAGAATCAAAAGGCACAATCTTGTGAAGAAAAAGAAAAAAGAAGCAAAATTGGGAAAATACAAACAACAAAAGGTACAAAGTAAGTACCTTTAAGGAAAAAAGTTGCAGAAGCAACAAAGTACAACAACAATGGCGGAGATGAAAGCCCAAGCAAGATAAAAGTCCGAATCTGCAATTAAGAAAAACAAAGAAAGAAAAAGTTAATTAAAGAGCAAGAATTAAAGGAGAAAAAGCAAGTAAAGCGAAAGTCAGGACAAAAATAAAGACGAAGAAGCAAGAGCTTACCACAACAATGGAGGATCAGAGACGCTTGACAGAGGAAGAGCAAAGAGCGAAAATTTCAAAATGCCAAAGTAATGAAGAGGGAAGATGAAAAAATTGGAGGCGTAAAAGAAATAAGTGAAAGAGGGGGACAGTGAAATTAATATGGAGTAAATGGGCAGTTAGACACAAAGCAAAGCCAAACCGCCATGTCACTTCAGTAAAATCAAACTGACAGCCCGGATTGCCAACACGTGTCCCACTCATGCAAATGCGATTCCCGCCTCAAAAAAAAAAAATTGAGATGAGAGCACTTCAGCGGGAGTGATCGAAAATCCTCTCTGCAAGCTCGTCATTTCTCAGACTTTCCTCTCTGCAATCTCGTCATTTCTCAGACTTCAGCAGGAGTGATCGAAATTCCTCTCTGCGAGCTCGTCACTTCTTAAGTCTGGAACCAATGTCATCATACAAGCAATAGGACAATGGACTCAGCAATAGCAATGCCTGACCTCCCAAGTCTCCAGGGCGCCTCAACACCTTAGAGACTTGAGGGGCTAGGAGTGTGCAGGTTATTTCAGTCAGACGACCCGTTGAATCAGGGCCGATAAGGCTACACGCTCAGAACAGCTGGCATGAAAGAACCTCACGCCATCTCTTGAGGGGCTAGTTGTAGGGGATAGCTCCTGCTGAGCTATTCCTTCCAGCTGGGCTCAGTTGAGAAGAACGTTCTTACATGCAAAGAGTCGGCATGAGTGACCTCATACCACCTCTTGAGGGGCTAGTTGTATAGGATAGCTCCCGCTGAACTATCGCCCAGCCCCCAGGGTGCACACTCACCGCCGAATAAGCAACTAAAAGAGGGCTCATCAGCCCGGCAGAGTCAGCCCGCAGAGCTGACCAGGTTAAACTTTCCACGAAGGAGATAGTACGCCTATAATAGAGGGTAAAGTACAACGGAAAAGAGGTTAGACACTCAAGTTATTACACTTTTTATATCTCTCTAAGTACACTTTCTCTCTCTAAACACTCTCTAACTTAAGCTTCGGAAGGGGGTTCCTCGAGCCACCCCCGAGGGCAGTTTACGTGTGCTGCCGTGTGTAGGTTGTTGACGGAACCCAGCTTGCCCAGCAGAACCCTTGGATTCATTCCTGGAACAGTTGCTATTAAATTCGTCTCCTTAGTTGAATAGAGCTGATTTTGTCTTATCGTTATAATTGCTAAATTAAGACGAAAGTATATAGGAATATAATAAGCATCCACACAATACTTTATAACAAAATTAAGATATATAAATATTTTTCAACAATTGTTCCACTTTTTTTTCAATTTTTAAATTTGAACAGTTTTCCTCCGTACCAAATATATTTCTCTTTTGGTGTTTAGAGGGCAGACAACTGATGAAAATCGATCCCAATATCTCTTGGAACCAAAAAGAGAGCTCTATCCACTTGAAATTAGGGGTGTTCAAATCCGGGTACCCGGGTTTTCGGGTACCCGAAAAAGCGGGTACCCGGATCTTCGGGTAGTTTGAAAGTCGTCCCATGTCCCGACCCGAGAAAGCCGGGTACCCGGGTTTCGGGTTCCCGATTTTCTCGGGTCGGGTCATCGGGTACCCGTTAAATTTGAAATTTGCTTGAAATCTGCTTGACTTTTTTTTTTCTTTTTTTTAATAGGTAAGTCTGCTTGAATCTAACCATAAATAAATTTAGGGTTTTTCTATACAGTGCCCCTGAGGTATTGACTTTTCCAAGCTGTGCCCACCCATTTTCAAAATTCCACGTTGTACCCCCAAGGTACCTTTAGTGTCTATGATGTAACCCTACCTAACCCCTCCGTTAACTTAAGTTAACTTTCCGTTATCTTAAATATAAATAAATTAAAAAAAAAAAAAAAAAAAAAAAAAAAAAAAACCCCAAACACCTCTCTCTCCTCCCTCACAACTACCCACCAGCCACCAGCCGCACCACCGCCGCACCCCTAGCCGCGCTCTTCTCTCCTTGATCCACCACCGCGCGAGTCACCACATAGTGCACCACTAAAGAAAGTGTTTGAATGCAATGGAGGAATTTAGTTCAAATTCGAATTGAAATTTCGACAAATTGGTTTAGGGCTTTTGTTTCATTAGATTCAAATTGCAAAATTAAGTTGTTAATTGTTGTTTTTGTTTTAAAATCAAAGAATTTGGTTCAAAATAATAGAAAACCCTAATTTTTCCCCCAATTTGATTTTAATTGCTAAATCAACAATTTTGGTTCAATTAGATTGAGATTAAATACACAAAACTTGTTTTAATTGATTTTTCCAATGAAAATCTGCACGAATATGGTTCAATTGGTCGAATTTGGGCATGAAGAACGATAAGCTGGGCAACATACAGTGCGCGGTGGTGCGGTTGCGGCTCGAGTGAGAGAGAAGGAGAGAGGAGGGGTGATGCGCGTGGTGGTGGGTCGAGGAGAGGGGAGCGCGGCTCGATGGTGCATTTGGGGGTGCGGCGGTGGTGCGGCTGGTGGGTAATTGTGAGGGAGGAGAGAGAGGTGTTTGAGGTTTTTTTTTTAATTTATTTATATTTAAGTTAACGGAGAGGTTAGGGTAGGGTTACATCATAGACACTAAAGGTACCTTGGGGGTACAGCGTGGAATTTTGAAAATGGGTGGACACAGCTTGAAAAAGTCAATACCTCAGGAACACTGTATAGAAAAACCCATAAATTTACATAACTATTTTTATACTAACTCTTTTATTTACCATTAATAATACATCATCTTGAAAAAAAAAAATTATCACAACCTAACCTTATCATTACACTCACAAAATACCAAAAATTCAAGGAAAGAGAGGTGAGAGACGCACACCAAATTAGAGAAGAGTCCATGAAATTAAGGTAATATAATAATTGAAAATTGGGTTGCATTAGACATTATTGGCAGAAATGATATCAATATCAAAGGAATTGTTAGATCTTTCGACGGAAATGAAATGGAGCGAGGAACAAATTCTGGGAAGTGGGTCGCCTTTCGTGGCCACTGCCATCTAGTCCGCAACCACCGCCAAGCTCTCTATCTGGACAGCACTGCGTGGTTTGTAAAGAGGGAAAAAGAGATTAAGAGAGTTTGTAGAGAAGGAAAGAGAGGTTGTACAGAGGAGAGATAATGAGGAGAGAGAAGCAAAAGAATGTAGGGAGGGAAAGAGAGTGACGGCTAATTGAGGGAAAGAGATAATGAGGAAAACTGAAACCCTAAGTGAGTGAGTGGGCTGGCTTGAAAGTTAGGGGTATTTTTTTTTTTTTTTTTTTTTAGGGGAGTGCTAAATGCAACCTGACTTTACTTAGCGCAACCTCTATTCCACTCATTTATTAGATGTAGGGAATAATTACTATTTTATATCTTTTCCTTCCAAGTAATCTCTAATAACAAGAGTGCATTAATTTAACTTAAAATGAATTGAATTTTCAATGGGTAATGATTTGGACATTAGCCTCTTCGAATTTGATGAAGAATCGTATAAATCTATTAGAATCAATAAATTAACTTTTCATATTTTGTGTGTATTGAATGAAAAGACCAAGCCTGTTTTTTGTGTATTGAATGAAATAGCTTTGTATATTCATGAATGTTGTATGTAACATGTATAACTAATTTCCAATGTTTTTCACACAATTCTTCTTGAAATGGAAATGAACTTCAATTGTTTTTCATTGTTATAAATCGGCTCCCAATCTACTTTGATTTTTCCCCACTTAATTGAACTAAATTCCAAAATTTTCATCTCCGTATGGGCGCATTAATCCGAAAATGTCACCAAACTTCACCCAGGCCAATTCTTGTTCATATTCATTAGATCTCGGAATATTGTTCGCTAATTGATTATGTAAGTAATTTGAATAAACAAAGGTATAAATCTCTGAAAATTAGGTGTGATAGAAGGTGGAAAGAAAAGCAGGCTAAAATGTCGTGAAGATGATTTTAGCTTAGAAGGGTATACAGGGTATTTAGGAGGGGTGTATAGTAGTAAGTAGAGGTTGCGTTTAGCAATCATGTTATTTTATTCTGTCGGGAATCCAGGTACCCGAGATTTGCTAAACGTGTCCCATGTCCCGGCCCACGAAACTACTATTTTAGCGAGACGGGTACCCGACCCGAAAAAAACTGAAAAAAAAGTCAATTTCCCGTCGAGTATTTTGCGGGGCATCGGAAAATCAGGACGGGACAATCGGGTCGGGTTTTTTTGAACACCCCTACTTGAAATACCCCTCACTCTCATGTCACTATGTCAAATTCATTACCAAGCGCATTTCAAAAGGTTTAAGCATATTTTTTTCACCAGCACTTTGAAACTCAACTCATTTGAGTACTCCGTATTTTATACCGCAACCTACCAGGCTACAACAGGCATGATAAATCAATCACTTGCAAGTAGAAACACATCTAACACAATCACAAGGGAGCTTATTCACATACGCAAGAGAATCCAAAATAATCATTAGGGGTAATTGCTAAATCTCATAACACAATAAGCATAGAGTTGCAAACTAATATAACATCTCATCAACAGCACAAAATCCCACAGGGAAAGAACAGGAAACAAAGAGAAAAAAACATCTGGCTGATCAAGAAATCGACAACAAAAAAGAATCAGTCCTCAATGATGAACTCGACCCTTGAAGTTTTTACTTCAGATAAGTACCCTTCTATTTGCTGGTGGCTAACTGAGACTCAGGCTGCAAGAACACATTTTACAACAATGGTCAGTATTCTGTATAGAAAATAAGCACATAATATAGGAGCTGATAACACATAGCAGAGTAACCAAGGATTTAAGTAGCAATAAAGAATAAATACAAAGGCCTCTCAAACTATTGCTTGATGTTCAATTGCTTGGTTGGGGAGAGAGGCTCGAGGAGAGTTAAATAAGTTCTACAGAATAATACAGAAAATTGAGATGTTTCAATTAAATTTGAATACCCTGACCCAATGCAATTATAATCTCAAAGATTTTAAAGGGGAGGAGACAGAGAGTACTTCCATCATGTAGATGCTATCTTCCCTAGGTCTTGCCTTAGATGGTATCTACAATGCATTTGGCATGTCCCATGTAATTATTTTCAGCTACCATTCAAGTCCTTAGCTAAAAAAGATAGGCAATAGTAACTGAGGCCTTCTTATTCATACATCATTAAATAATGAGCTTAGTAAGAGAATTTACCTCTTTCCTCACAGCTTCTTCCTTTTCCGACAAGGTTAGCTCAATGTGGCATGGATGCGACATGTAAGCTGCCAAATAAAATACATTAGTTACCTGCGATAATTTCTGCAAATTAAAAAAATAACAGAGAAGTAAACACTCACGATTGATTCTTCCATGAGCACGGTATGTACGGCGTCTCTGCTTCTGAGCTTGGTTCACCTGAATGTGTGAGATGTATAGGGAATCGACATCCAAACCTTTCATCTATAACAATTCAAATAGCATGATGAGGATGCAGCTCCAAGAAATCAGTTGTGGAAAGATGTTAATAACTCAAGCAAATATGCACCCTAGAAACTAGGAAACCAGTGTCACATACTTCAGCATTGCTCTCAGCATTTTTTAGCAAGTCCAAAACGAATTTGGCAGATTTAACAGGCCAACGTCCTTGTCCGTTTGAATGACGGTTTTTCGCCTGGGCAGTACGGCCAACTCCTCTGCAAAAACGACGGAATGGAATTGCTTGTTTGTGGGCAAGGACATCCTCCAGGTACCTTTTAGCCTTGCCTAGAGGCATTTTTCGGAGTGCAAAGGCAGTTTCTCTGGTATTCTGTGTACAAAAAGAATTAAACACAATAATTGAGATTTAAACAATAGCTAGAGCACAATCTCAGCACCATAATCAAAGAAATCACCAACATTGTACAAATATACATCAAAGGCACCAGTCACCAACATCATAAATAAAGATTCATTATACATACCAGCACAGCATCACTACATTAATAGAAAATTAAATAATTAATCCAACAAAGAAAATTCATCAAATTGAACAAAGCTTGCCCATGCAACCGCTCTTAATTACAAAAACATATTTAAAATACTACCTCCGTTAATTATTATGTGCAACCTTGGAATTTTTATATCTCACGAATAATACCTCAAAGTTGCACATAATACTTAATGGAGGTAATAGGGAAGAAATGAGGAATTTTAAAGGGAGGAATGTTAGGCATTTAGAAATGCATAACAAAGGGTATTCATGTAATTATGCATATGTACAAACGAATAAATATTCTGATATCATTGAATGATCAAAGGGTACCATTGAATATACAATGATACTATATGTGCACATAATGGTATTATATATGCGTTCAGTTGTACTAAATTTATGCGTAAATAGTACCACTAGGGATTCAGTGGTACTATAAACTTTCAGTGGAACAATCAACATGTGGTCCCCCATCATGTGATACAATCTGATCAAAAAATAGGTGTGGTCCACCTACATGCCTCTCTCTTCCTATCTCTCTCCTCTTTTCTCTCTCTACCATGTGTGTTTATAATATTTTAATCAATGTTATGCATTAGTAAATGCATAACTTTCCTCCATTTCTAGTTCCTCGGGAAGAAATTGCTATCTGAAAATGGCAGTTTGCACTTTAGAAAGTCATTGTCACTATGTTGCAGTCTTAATCTATCTTACAGATATCACTCATTCTGGAAAGTCCAGCATCTCTTGCACCCCCTACCTAATGGCTAAAGCTATTCTCGTACGGTCGTACCCATCTCAACCAAAATCATATAGTTTTTTATCTTCCATACATGCTTGATGTTCATGACAACATCAACAAAACATATATATTAGACACACAAGACAATAAAAAATTGGATAATGAAAGAAAAACATATAATGGCACTCGTCAAAGAGGGATACCATAATACAATCCAAGGTTACAAGGAAAAAACGCAAAGTTCAACATTCTCTTAAACTTCAACACCAAGGCAGGCACTCAACTAAAAGCTTCACGGTCTCATACACTCATTTGAATTTACTACATTAAAAGAATGAATTTCACCCTGTTGTATAATTATAATAAAAATAAATAAAGCAGCTTGATCACCCTATTCCTCCATGCTTGGCAACAAAGATTCAATTTTTTTTTATCAAACAATTCCATTGTGTACTTTTATCAGATATGAAAAAGGCAATTCATCAATGGAAAGTAGGAAACTACTACTAGATCACACATATACTCTTATAATCCCCTAATTGCTACCAGCGAAGAACAACATATACTCCTAATTCAGAAACACCCCATACGAATTATTTCTAGCCAATACAATTCAATTTATACACCAATAAGAAACAGAATATATCCAACAAAGTAAAAACAAAATCGGATTAAACCAATGTTATAATACCAAAAAATTTAACACCCCATTACAAAAACCAAAAATCCAGGAAAAATAAATGCGAAGATAAACCCAAATTACCTTGAAATGACATCGGAGATCCGACCCTCTAGCCTTGCAAGCTGAAAAATTGATACAAATTAATACCCAAAAATCAAAACCCACAAAAATCAATAACAAATGGATCAAAAGAGGAAGAGAAATGGTGTAGAAAAAGCTTACACTTGGTGGGGTTTTCGGGTTCTTTTGAATACTTCACCTAAAAAATTCGAAAAAAAAACAAACATAAATTTAACATAAATCAAACATAATAAACGGATTATAAGGTGGAAATGGGAGAAAGAGATAGAAAAATACAGACCATTGTTGCTCCTTGATGTTGCTTCAATGGCAGAACTGTCCCAAAATGTTGGTGAAGGTTTTGTGATGAGAGAGGGGAGTGAAGGAGGTAACTCAGATTTTATGAAAACCCTAATTTCTTTCAGGGTTTTTTTTTGCAACTGGGCTGGGCCATTTTTGGGTACTTAATTGGGCCTTACCACCGGCCATTTTACTACGCACATATTTGGCTGGATTCCGGGGGTCTAGTGTGCTGTTTAGGATGAAAATCTACATCCAATTACTCCCACTCTATTTTTCAAGTGTAAAGTTTCTCTTATGCTTGTATGTCAATACGAAAAACACAAACTATTACTTCAGTCTCGAATGACCAAATGTTTCGTCAATCTAGCAGGTTTTTTATATTTTCCAGTCCAGCGGGTTTATGATCTAATGTCTGGATGATATCATCTATTGGTTGGATGAAATCCTCTATTGGTTGGAGGATATCATGACTGGATGATATCCTCTATTAGCTATATGATGTCATTTATGATTGTATCTATATCCTCTATTAGCTGGATGATATCCTCAATTGGCTATATGATATCATGGCTGGATGATATCCTCTATTGCTATATGATATCATTTATGATCGTGTTTATGATATCCTTTATTGGTTGGATGATATTCTCTATTGGTTATTTGATATCATTTATAAATTGTGCCTATGATATCATTTATAGGTTAGACAATATCCTCTATTGGCTATATGACGATATTTTCTATTGGCTATATGATAATATCCTCAACAAATTGTATGTATCCTCTAATAAATAAATAAAAAATTAAAAATGAAAATGAAAATTAAAATAGTGGAAATACTTCCACTATTAGTTGTGCAATTGTATTGGAGTATTCTTCATTGACTCCGAAACAAGTAGTAATTTTGTCAATAAAAAAAAAATGAACCCAAATATTTTAACTAACAATTCAACAAGATAACTCAATGAATTAAAGTTCTCATCATCATCTTCCTCCTTCCTCATGGGCTCCAGCAGAGGACATGGTGGCGGTTGAGGTGGCACCGTCATCGATTTTTCTCGTTTTTATCAGTAGTCACATAAAGCTCTCATTTTCGACGAATTCCAACGTCGATTCAACTCTACTAACATTCTCTTATCGGGTATTATTCTCAAAATCCAATTTTTGATGTTGCATTGCAAATTAGAGAGAAAAAGTGAGACAATGAGAGAGAAATTGAGGTGAGAAGTAGCACTGTAGTAGTAGTAGTAGTAGGTAAAGAGGGTTGCCGCACAAGTAAATGGATGCGGCAAGTCGCACCCAATACCTTCTCTACAAAATATAATAACAATTGAATATTAGGCCATGTTCATTAAACCTTGAAAAAATAATAATCAGTAAAAATAAGTTCAGTTCAGTAAAAATAATTTCAGTTCAGTAACAATAATTTTAGTTTAGTAAAAATCAGTAAACTTAAAGAAGAAATATAATAGAAAATCAATAAATATAATTTCAATTTAGCAAAATAATTATAGTTCAGTAAAATTAATTTTAGTTCAGTAAAAATAAGGTGAAGTGAACGGGGCCTTATTTGTAATAGCTTATTCATTGAGGTGATTCCAACAAGTACACATAGGTTGTACTCCGTATTTCCTCTATTTTTTTTTTGGCAAAGTTTAAAATTTTACACTTTTCTTTTATTTTTTTTCGGGAAAACTTAAAGCTATTCATAAACACTCCTTTGATAATCTTTTGTGATATACACGTTGGAGAAAATATAGTACTATGTGATCTTGTAAGATTCGCGTCGAGATACACTTTCATAATGTGCATTGGCAAGCATAAAATCCCCAACATTGTGATTACAAAACAGATAAAGTATAAAAGTATACCTGGGTGTATAGGTAATGCCATGTTGGCATAGTTACTTCACTTTTTTTTTTTTTTTTTTTTTTTTTTTTTTTTTTTGTAATCACGTGTGGAATATAACAAATCCAAGTTTAATATCTTGAACAAAAAATCGTAAGAAAAATTACTTATTTTGTTTCTTTTTATTTGCAATGTTTCCCAAAAAAATGAAATCTTCACAATAGTTGCAACGCACTAAAATGAAAACGATTTTATCTTAACGTATACTTCTCTTTTATTCACTTATCCACTACTCTTAAATTAATTATACTCTTAAAACACTCCAACTACTGTGAAAAAACTCGCATAACAACACATTTCTTGTCACTCTCCATATGTCCCCTTGTTTCCCATGGTACTCATTATTACCACCTCGTTCCCTTGTCCACTTTCCATACAGCCCCCCCTTTCTTTTCTATCACCTTCTCCATATATAAGTTTTTTTTTAACCTCTTATACCTCAAAATCAGTTGCGAAAAACATTTGCGTAAAATCGTCTTACCATTGCTATCAATAAAAATAGAACAATATGTAATTAAACAAAAAAATTGGATACCTCAGGCCCTTAGCGGAATTTGATCTTTTGGAGCTGGATGGGCAAAAATTGTTTTGTAATTGGATGAAAATTAGGATTCGTAATCAGATGTCTTATTTTCCATAGTTGCATGCCCATAAACAAAGATCTAGATACCTCACTCATCAAAATCTCTACACCTCATGGATATAAGATCACATTTTTCACCATCTTATCCAATAGTATTATGTTTTTTATATACACATGATAAATCTATGTTTAAGTAAGCACAAAAAAGAATAAAAAAAAAAAATACAATGTCGTAACCTTTAAAAATGAATAAAGAGGAATAACCTAAACAATTCCAAGACAATCAATAGTTATTATCTTTAAATCCTCTTTTATATTTGCAAATGACTGATGGATGTGGATGATGTGTTAGGCCATGTTATCTTCATTTTAATAAAATAATATTCAGTCAAAACAATTTCACGTCAGTAAAACAATTTCTATTCAATAAATAATGTCAGTTCAATAAAAATAACTTTAATTCTATAAAAATAATTACAGTTTAGTAAATATCAATAACTTCAAAAGAAGAAATTAAATATTATAGAGAATTAGTAAAAATAATTTCAATTCCACAAAGTATAGTGAAGAGTACAAGGCCTTAATACGGAGTAACATACATGATAGTATAATTATAATTAGGCATTGCTCTATTCGCCTTAAACAAAATATTTAGTAAAAATTAGAAAGTTTTGACTTTTGAATTTTAGCACCACAAAAATTAAAAAGTCTGAAAATGGATTTTTAACACCACTACTACTACTCCTCCAAAAAAAAAAAATCCTTTTATTTTAACATCACAAAAAATTATAAAATTGGCTTTTACCACCACTTAATTAATTCATGGATGAAATTCGTTAGTGGGGTCCACAATGCTTACGTGTCAGCATATTATTGGAAGAAAAATAAAAATTTAAAAACCCCTAAAGTAACCTAGCCACCCATCCCCACCGTCGGCTGGGCAGCGTCGACCACTCCCCCACCCAAACACCCCTGTTCCCAGCCACAACTACCGGATTCTCCACCCCTCTCTTCCCCCTCACTAAAACTGACAACCTTACCCCAACGCCCACAAAAAACAGGCGACTATACTTCGAACCACCCAAAACCGCCAACCAACAACGGTTCCTAAGGGTCGAAAATGACCGGTTTATGGTCAAAATCTACCACTTAGGCAAGTTGTTGGTGGTCGGATTTAGGTTGTTTGAAAAACGGCTTAAGGGTCAAAAACATTGTTGGTGGCCGGTTTTGGGTTGTTTAAAAAACGACCTCCTCTTTTAAGCGGGCATTGAGAGGTTCTGTTGGTTTTGGGGAGGGGAAAAAATGAGGGAACAGAGTTTGTGGCGGATGGGGCTGGGAACAAGGGTGTTTGGATGGGGCATTGGCTAGCCGCCGTGTCGGCGGTGTGGATGGAGTTGGCTGGGCTAGTTTAGTTTATTTTATTTTATTTTTTAAATTTCCTTTATTTTCTGTACTATTGATATGACGACGCGTGACATAATGGACCCAACTTAACGAATTTTTGGATGACAACCAGTAAGTGGTGGTAAAATCAATTTTTAAAAGTTTATGACGATGTTAAAATAAAACATTTTTTTAAATCCATTTTTTGCGTTTTTTTTTTGTGGCTTTAAAATTTAAAATTTCCTAAAAATAATTTCAAATTAGTAAAAATAGATTCGGCTCAACAAAAATAGTTAAGTTCAGTAAAAATGATTTTAAATCAGTAAAAAAAATAGTAAGTATAAAGAAAGATATAATTGAATATCAATAAAAATAAATTTTAATCATTTAAAATAATTTTATTTTAGTAAAAAAAAATTTTTAGAAAAATAATTTACAAGTCAATTTTTTTTTGGCTTTTTGAGTGAAAGAAGAATATTATCATAATAAATGGCCAATGCGACAACTACAATAATAATAAAGATTTGTAAACCACATATTTTGAGAAAATAACATAACTTTTACAAAATCACATGGAGTAACTATTTTGCATATTAGACATAGCTCACACTCCACCGCTTCAAAATTGATGCAAATCTTAATCCTATATGAATCCAAATCACTTTCTCAATTATGATTAGAACCTATGAGATCTAAAAATTCCAGAAAAATTGGAAAAAAAACCCCAAAAAATTTGGGATAAATCTCACAAATGGAGAGAACAAAAATAAAACAAAACAAATAACAAATAATCGAATTAAATCAAAGAAATAAGGTAAAAAGTAGTCTAATTTCTTCGAAAATAGGCTTCTGGCCTAAATGACCAAGAAAACTAAAATCATAAAAGAGAGAGGAGAGAGAAGAGGGGGCGAATCTTTATTGAGAAGAGAGCTCATAATTTCAAATCAATAAAAATATTTTAGTTCAACAAAAATAAGGAAAAAAAACTGACATTGCTTTAAGTTTGTTTTTTTTTTTTTTTTTTTTTTTTTTTTTTTTTTTTTTTTTTGAAAAAAGTATCTATTTAAAAAAAAACTAAAAAATTTGAATTACATGGATATTGAGCTTCTCACATGTGTCTCTTTCCTCCGTTGAAGCGGCTACTCTAAAATTCTGTATCTCCATTAAAGCGGTTTGTGAGCTTTTTCTTCTCTATTGAAGCGTAGGTAATTTGCTTTTATTAATAAACCTAATATTAGTTTCACAATCTACCTATTAATCGTTGATTTAATTCGTTGATTTAATTCAATTAAGAGTTCTTCTAAGGTGGACTGATTATTTAACTTTTATTGTTTACAATTTATTTACTGAATTGCATTTTTGCTATTCATATTCTTAATTGAGAAGAATTCAATTTGACAATTGAGTCAAATTTGATTGTTATTGTGTTGCATAACCCTTGATTGTTATTCTGTTAACTATGAATAATTAGCATCATTAATGGAATTTAGCTATGAATTCATGGTTTTATAGTTAGCAGTATTTACGGTATTCAACATATCAATAGAGAATTTTAAATTCATTAATTAAATTTTGAATGTAATTTCGTTGTTAATTTGGTTGATTTTATATAGTTTGTATTGCTATTTATGTGATTATCTTTGATGTATAGGTTTAAATCCGCAATCTAAGAAGTAACCCTTCTTTTGTCTTTAACTAATTTATATTATTCTCACAAATCCCATGGATATATTTGATTCTTGTATCGATCACCCACAAACTGAACCTTAAAAACCCGAAATTCGAAGCAATGACAGCCTAATTGATGATGATATATTTTGTTCCTCTATAAACTTGGAAGAATCTCACATTGAAGAAGGCTACAAAGATGGGTATAGGGATGGTCCTACCTTGGGCAAGCAAGAGGGCTATAAGTGGGTCTTAAACATGGGTTTGAGTCTAATGAAGAGCTCGCGTTTTGCCGTGGATGTTTGGACCTCTGTGATTCGAATTCAACCCAACTTTTTCTGCTCGGGAAGAGTATTCATCAAATTTAGGAGTTGCTTGAGAATTACCCATTTTATGGATCATGATGATTAGATCAAAGATGACATTTTAAAAGAGCTTAGGTTGAAGTTTAGGGCTACTTGTGCTTCTTTAGGAGTTAAGTTTGAATACGAGGGATACCCTAAAATGTCTGATTCTCATGATTGTTGAGTTTCGAGCATGAGCAAGGTATTCTTGGTTAATAGTTACAGTAGATGCAGTATGATATTAGGATTTTCTTCTCAATTTTATTTCTAATGGCTGTCTTATTGTTATCATTGTAGCGTTAGGGCCATAACTTTGTTATCTTAGGAAAATTAAACATATTTTGTATTGCTTTAAAATTTTAGAAGGTGCTTATCTGAAGTTGATACGAAGTACTTATTTAGAAGCACATGGAGTACTTTAATTATGTGGTTTGATACTCGTAAATAAATATGTGTAAGAAAGTTCAGCAGTTCAATGAATCTACTCATAAGAAATTTTGTATTTAGAACTCGTCTCTCAATATATTCACCATTTTTTTTTGGTATTTTATTCGAAATTCAAAGCTTTTCTTGTTTGTTTTTTGGAATTGAATTTTAGCTGCTTTTGGTGAAAATGAGTTCAAATCTATCCAGTGATTTGAAATTTAACCCCTGGGTGGTCAATTGAATGAGATAATTACCGCAGGGCTATCAGCAATGTCATGTCTTTGAGTCATAGGAGGCGGAGTCACTTTTTTCTTGCTTATGTTTGATCATTTAGCTTGATACAGGATATGTATGTTTGTATTGGATTTATCTTTAAACATCATTATTTCATATTAGCTCATCAATTCTTAACTATTTGGCCGTTGACTGCACATGTTGTTATCTTATTGTTTTCCTTGGGATAACAGAGGTGTCCAGAATATTTGATACCTCATGCTACTATGCTAGAGTTGTATGCTAGTGTAAAAATTGTGTGGATATCACTATTTGATTAATTTATAAAATTTCAAAGATTTACTACTTTTAATTAAGCACAAAAACTTAGTTGTCGATGCTGTTATTTTTAAGCCAGCAACTGCATGAAATGAAATATGTTGATGAAGATATTATGTGTCCAAAGTTTGTGATCTTTTCTAGAATTTTATCATGATCTTTATGTAGTAGTTGCAAAGCTAACATTGGTATTTTATATTTTGTATCTTTCCTGTAGATTAGGAAGATTAGTGGGAAAGAAGTAAATGATATTGGCTTGTTGCAAACTATACATATCTGAAAGCCACAACAAAGCTACCCTTGAATCTATTGAGCGAGTATCCAAGCTTGTACATGACACTAAAGTCGTCAATAAATTTTAAGATGAAACTTATAATAGAGGTTGCTACACTCCTATATTTAAGCTACGTACCTTCAAAGTTGTCATCGGATCTTTGCCCTATAAAAAATACCGCTTTTGCAATGGTTAGCACTGCTTTGAAAGCAATTGACTTTAATATGAACAGCGGAAGCCATCCTCGTCTGGGAGTTGTTGATCACATCTGTTTTCACCCATTGGCCAATAATTCTTTGAAGCAGACAACTAGTTTTTTACAAGGTCCTTGGCCAAAGATGTTGGCACCAAGCTTGAAGGTTTGTTTACTCCATCTAGGTTTATAACCTAGAACTCCATAAGTAAAATTTGGAGGATTCATTTTAAAGTTGTGAGTAGTAACAGAACCAATTGTGAGTTTTGATGTTAAAGATGTCATAATTTTCACATTATGATATTATATTGTATAGCAATTGTTTTTGTTGTCGTTCTATTGATAAGCAACTTATAGATATTTCCTGGTGGGGCTTCACTATTGTTTAGTTATGCTTTTTTGTTTCTAGAAAGTTGGGAGTACCTTTCAGCTATTCGTTATATTATCATATTGTAGGCACGAAAATTTTATCAAGTGTAATTATATATTATTCGGGTCAAAGTCAAACAGTTGACTTGTGTATATTGACTTAAAAACTAATCTGGGTTACTTTAGCCCATGTTATTTATTAGTTAGATTAATTATTAATAAAGTCCAACAAATTGGATTTAATTATAATTTAAATGGGTTATTCATAAAATGAGGTGGAAATGGATATGAGGCCCATTTAATGGTCATTTTGAAGCCCTAGCTTTGGAAAATTCAATAAATGAGCTATCCTCTCTCATTTCACACACATGAGAAATCTAGAGAAAAGCCTATTTATAGAAAAACCTCTCTAGACCCAAAAATCCTCTCTAAAAGCTTCTATAAAAAAACAATCTCAAGAGCTAGAAGAAGAACAACAAGCACCGGACCAGGCGTGTTGTTCCATTCTAGAAGACAAACCTTGATCGAGATCAAGCCTTTTCGGCCCTCTATCAAGGAATTCAAGTTAGAGTTTTGACAACAACAAATCGAGTCATCAATCGACATAGCGTGGAAATCGAGTCAATGTATTAGATTAGTGATTGTACTTAAATTTATTATATTGATAAAAATTACATTTGTTGCTTTTATTTTAACTCTTTAGTTTTGCAGACAAATTTTTGGCATGCTCGGTGGGACAATCTCTACCATTCATCTCCTTTTCCATGTCAAGTTTTTAACAATTGCTTCAAAAACAAAACCTCTCAATCCGTCGCTAAGGATCTCACATTTGCTCAGCAAAGGACTGCGGAGTTGGCTGCACTGTTCAAGAACGACAACATGCGCACTAACGGAATGAAGAGGGCTGGATTTTAGGAAGCTGACGTGAAACTTTGAACTACCTTTGTTCCTACTAAGGCAAGCACAAGGTTCCGTGGACGTTCCTCCTCAGGTCTGTCACTTCCACCAAGCCTCTTCCGCACTTCTCATGAGATCCCAGTGTTCGTCTCATCCCCTCCTTTTGAAGGTGAACCTTCTACTTCTACACACGACTCATAGGGGACTCCACCTGCCAGATCTGAAAAGTTAGTTTTCCATACCATCCCGCTTTTCAATGCATTCGACGAAGGAGATCAAGAAAGTAGTTGTGCCTAGTTTCCCTCCACTCCGCGACAAAAATCTAATATGATGGAGTTGTCTCAGTCATCACCTACAAACATTGCTGCAGTTATACTGATTGAATCCAAAACTGTTAAGGAACAACTCGCCAAATTAGAGGGCCTGCTTCAAAAGTTGATGAAAGATGGAGAAGAAAAGGATAAGCAGATCAAGCAGCAAAATGATAAGATCCTTTCTTTAAACATGAAGCTTGAAAAACGTTCAAAGGAAGCAAGCGATTCGGAAGAATAAAAAGAAGACTCCGATGCAGATGGTGCCAAATTAAGTGCTAAAAGCGAGTCTACATTCATCATCCACAAGATCCAGGATATGATAGCAAATGCTATCAAGAACCAACTTGGAGAAAGCTCTCGCGATAAGAAGCTGTACGAAAAGCCATATAGCAAGAGGATCAACAAATTGAAGATGCCTAAAGGCTATAAAACGAAAATTTCTGCTATTCGATAGGAAAGACAACCCCAAGAAGCACATCGCTCATTTTATGGAGACATGAGGCAAAACAATGCAAGATTGTAGGAGACTTTCTTGTTAAATAATTTGTTCGTTCCCATAAGGGAATAACGTTTAATTGGTACATTGTTTTGCCTCGAGAGTCCATCGATAGTTGGGATGACATGGAGGAGGAGTTCAAGAAGAGATTCTTTACCGCACACGACGCATAGTCAGCATGACTGAATTAACCAAGACTGAACAATGGGAAGATGAGCCAATTTTAGATGATATTAGTCGATGGAGAGCTTTAAGTCTAGAATGCAAAGATTTCCTGTCAAAGACCTTTGTTGTTGAATTGTGCATTCAAGGGATGAAGTGGGATTTGTTGTACATCCTACAAGGCATAAAGTCGAGTTCCTTTCAAGATCAAGCAATTCGAGCCCACGACATGGAGATAAGCTTCTTGAGTATTGGTACAAGTTCTTTAGATTTCTTCAAGAAAGAAAAAAATAATTTTAAGAAGGCAGAAAGGCCGGTAAGAAATCTACCAAAGAGTCATTGGTAGTCTCCACTACATCTGCTCTAGTAAAGATTTTTGCTAAGCCAAAGAGCGAACAAAAGAAGGAGTCATCTTCAAAGGATACAAAGAGAGAGGGACCTACCCTAAAGGAATTGCACGCAAAAAAAGTACCCATTTCCTGATTCAGATTTGTCAGGAATGTTAGATGACTTGCTTGAGAAAAAGATCATTGAGCTGTCTAAGTCTAAACGCCCCAAGCAAATGGGTAGAACGACTTATCCAAACTATTGGCATACCATCGATTGGTGATTCATCCCTCGAAAAATGCGTCGCTCTCAAGGAGAAAATAATGAGGCTGGCGAAAGAAGGAAGGATTGTGATAGATTTAGATAAGATGGTAGGATCTAATCATACCACGGTCACTGTGGATTCTTCATCATGTGAACGATATGCATAAATCATCCAGTTTGGGAGCTTGGAGCTAGTTGTGATAAAATTAATGAAGCTCCACCCAACATTGCATTTAGGTCCTACTCTATCACCGTATGAAGAAGAAGAGGAAGTGTGAACGTTAGTAACAAGGAGGAAGGTAAGGAAGTCGGCTACATCCAATTCACAACCTTCTAAGACACATATAAACAAGGAAAGGTCTCAAAAAAGCGGATGAAATGAAAAGGACGAGGAAGCAACGCACCTTACGCGTCCCTCGTGAAGAATTAAAGCCCTAGATGCCAATCACATTAGATGAGTTTTTCCCTCAAAAGTACTTCAGTGAAGTTTCTGTTGGTGTAGTGTCTTGTTACAGGGAGAAAGTAAAAGATGAAGTTGAGGAAAACCAATCATATACAAGTCGCAATCATACAAGAGATCCCGAAAGAGACTCAAAGATTCTGGCATTATTAGACATGGTCCCATCTCATATAGGATGGCGTCAAGCTTTGTCCCCTTTTATAAGAAATGCGATTAGCTATGGCACGTGCTATAGAAAATCCTACTCATTACAAATCAAAAGAAAATATCGAATAAGGCATTTATGAGATTATAAGAACCATCCTGATCGATGTGCAGCGTATAGTGCATCTTTGGCTTTCACCGATGAAGATCTTATGCTCGGTTCAAAACCTCACGATAGACCTTTATTCGTTTGTGGATACATTCACGAGCAAAAGGTTAATCACACAATCATAGATGGAGATTATGCAGTAAATATTATGCCAAAGTCCACCATGAGGAAGTTAGGAATCATTAACGATGAATCATCTCAAAGTCGCCTCATGATTCAAGGTTTTAACCTCGGGGGGAAACGAGCCATCGACATGATAATAGTCAACTTGACCATTAGAGAGATGACTGCAACAACAATATTTCATGTCATTGATTCAAAAAATTCATACGACTTGTTGTTAAGGCGGCCATGGATGCACGAAAATGGAGTAGTAGCATCAACCTTGAATCAATGCTTCATATATTACAAGAATGGTGAAAGAAGGGTAAGCGCAGACGTGAACCCGTTCTCAGAGTTTGAATATCATTTTGTTGATACAAAGTTCTACATCAATAAAGAGGAACTAGTCAAAGTGATGCCATTGGATATCTCCTCCATAGGAAAATAGGCCCCAAAGAAGCAACAAATGAAGGAAGACCCTCCTTTAAAGAAGGTCTTGAGTGAGAAGGTTAAGGATATCAATAAAAAAAATTCAGAACCCCTATCAAAGTGTGGTGAAGTGAAGTCTAACTCACATATTCCAGGGCTACATCACATTCCTATGTCACGTCGCAAGGAGGGTCAAACTGCGTTCGAAAAATGTGAAGTGAAGGTCGCTCCAAAGAAGGTTGAAAGTACGTTGTCTTCATTAGATGAAATATGACTCTGCCAGTGCGATAAGTAAGCAGTCAGAAGGTATCTAATCCACCATCTTCAAGCCTTGAAAATATCTCAGAGGTGCTTAGTGCTAGAAAAGAAGGGTTCGACCAAGTCGCTTACCAGTTGATGAAAAACGCAGGGTATAATTTTCTAACCTATAGCCCATAGGAAAGGTCATCAATGCTGCCTCTTACGGACTCAACAAATCTCAGCACTTCAACAGCACCTGCAACAACAAGGTGAGTGTGTTTGGGTGAAAAAAGTTGGATTGGGTTTCATAGAACCTCAACTAGTGAAGATTTTAGCTTGAAGAAAGTCGGTACAAGCATCCTAATACATTGCGGTGGAACAAGTCGAAGAGAGTGTGGGTGAAAACACTACACCAAGAAAAAGAGGCTTCGTCTTTGATAGGATCCAACCATCATTCACTAGACCACAATCTTCAGTTTTTGATAGGTTGGAAGGTCTAAGTCGTAATTTATCAAACTTCATTTTTTAGTAGATTCGGTGGTAAATCAAGAGGCATACAAATGAAAGCGCCTAAGGATGTCTTCGGATGATTAAGAGTGGCAAACAAATCCATCAACCATCGCCTACAAAGCATGCTAGTCAAGAAGCATGAGAGAAATATCTTCAATCGGCTAGAGAACATTGGAATTATCTCCAAATCACGAAGGCAATAGAAAAGGAATGTGAAAAAAATCGAGTTAAAGAATGACGTCAAGAGCTTTATCCCATCTTGTATGAGGCACCTCGATCTACTAGAAGCAAAGACAGGTGAACTTTGAGTGTGAAAAGGACGCACGGTGATTCTCACTGGCCAAAAAGTTCTTGCCAATCATGAAGTTGATGAGTTTGAGAATATACTCGCTACTTCTAACCACGTCAATATCTTTGAAGACAATATCTTAGACGAAGAGGTGGATTCAGCAAAAGCCTCTACGACCCTTGAAGACGGGGGGCAATCCACTGTTAATGATCTAAAGGAGTTGAATCTTGGTACTACGGATAAGCCACACCCGATCTATGTAAGTGCAAAACTTTCTCCCGATGAGGAAAAAGCTTACTTCAATCTACTTGAGGAGTACACATATGTGTTTGCATGGAGATACAAAGAGATGTCGAGGCTTGATCCTAAAATCACAGCCCAACATCTGGCGATCAAAAAGGGAATTTCATCGAAGAAACAACCTCAACGACGCTTTTGGCCTTAATTGATCCCTGAAATTGAAGTTGTAGTCAATAAACTCATCGATGCAGGTTTTATTCGTGAGGTCATGCATCCAACCTGGATTGCAAATATTGTCCCTGTAAGGAAAAAGAACAGACAATTACATGTTTGTGTAGACTTTAGGGATCTTAATGATGCGAGTCCAAAGGATGATTTCCCTTTGCCTGTCACCAAGATAATGATCGACACTACAACATGACATAAGGCTTTATCTTTCATGGACTGTATGTGGGTTATAATCAAATTCTCATGGCACTTGAAGACCAAGAAGCAACTGCTTTTCGCACACCAAAGGAAATCTTTTGCTATAAGGTAATGCCTTTTTCTTAAAAAATGTAGGGGCTACATATCAAAGGGTAATGTAGAAATTTTTTGAAGATATGATGCACAAAACAGTTGAATATAATGTTGATG
Organism: Chenopodium album; assembly: GCF_948465745.1. NCBI lineage: Eukaryota > Viridiplantae > Streptophyta > Magnoliopsida > Caryophyllales > Amaranthaceae > Chenopodium > Chenopodium album. The sequence goes on from NC_137835.1 coordinate 68,003,306, forward strand.
ACGTCGTTTCTCAAGTCAAAGAAGTAGGAAGATCATTTATTTCACTTGTGAGATATGATGCACAAATCTATGATTGCTTGATTATTCATTATTTATTGTTATGTCTTGATCATCTCTCTTCTTGCAGGATTAAAGGGAATTTGTACTTGAAATCACACTTATTAAGATATTTAATAATTTGATTTAGGCTAATATGATTTTAATTCAAGTAATCACCACTAAAAGATTTATTTGTGTATTAATAATCAACTAACGTAAATTAAATATGCTTAGGATTAATTGTATGTTGATCGAAAAGCGCACATGAATATGATCAGAATAAAGTAGAGGCCTATTTAGGACAGGTTCAATCTCTTTTAAGTTGGATTCGTACCATAATCCCCGAATACCTAGTCATGGTTTACGACCACTATGGAGTTAGCAATCTTTGTAATCGTGAATAGGGTGTAACCTCCACACCCTTGGAAGGTTTTCAAGTTCCTAAAACTTGTTGGTGACTCTTTTGCTCTAGCTTCTTTCCCTTTGGACGCCACCATGCTTAAATGCATGATCACAGTGGGGCTTAAAGTTGAGTGTTGAAGTATTCTCTACAACTATGATCTTTTCCATTCAAAAGTTAAGGCACTACATGCAAGCACGTACAATATGAGTGATTTCTAAAGCAGATCCCATTAAATACATTTTGTCAAGACTAGTGCTATCCGGACAACTCGCCAAGTAGGCAATGCTCAGAGCAGTCCCATCAGTGAGGAGAATTTTGCTCATGAGCAAAATTGGTGAGCAAAATTGCAATATTAGCTTCCCCACCAATGAGCAAATCAAAATATGCTCATGAGCATAATTAAATTTGCTCATCCTATGAGCAAAAATGAAAGTGAATAGTGAATTCGTGGGGCCCAGCAAGTGTACAAACTGGTATTTTTTTTTTTGCCTTTAACACCCTCAAAACGACGTGTTTTGAGGTTTGGTTATGAAGACCTTCCCCCAAAATGACGCGTTTTGAAGGCAGCAAAGGAAAAAAAAAAATAAACGCAACTGCTGACAGGGGCGCGTTAGTCAAGCGAATGGGAAGCTGACATGCGTCCCTGTCAGCTTGTTCAACCAATCAGAAAATGTTACCGTTTTGCAACGGTAATTAAATTAAAACGGTGTAGACACCCATTTGTGTCTCCCCAAAACCAAACCCAGTGATGAGTACCTTTCACGTCGAATCATAATCGAATGAAGTGAAAGTGTGGAAAGTCTAGTGTTGCGGATAGTTTTAATTTCTTTTCTCTTCTCTCTGTTTTTGAAAACTTATTTTAAGAAAACAGCCAATACAGTTTGGTTGGTCCATGATATGGGTCCAATAGTAGTGTAGTTGGATGGGGCTTTCAAAGACCTTTCCAACGATATATTATAAGCCCAATTCCGATGAATATTGAGGAAGTTATGGCCAATTTACTAAACTGAGCCCGGTTTGAGCTTTATATACGGCCCAATGATCTAGAGGAGGGCCTAATATGATTTATCATTCCTAATGCAATTAGGAATGATTTTAGTCTTCTATAATTTTCTAGAAGGTTCTTTTCATTCCTAATTCAATTAGCATTGATAAATTGACTTTTGTTGACTTTTAAGAGTTTTAATCAAAATCAAATAGCATTTTCGAAGGAAATTATATTATTTTATCCTCCAGTACGGCAAACTTATCTGATTTTCGAAAACGCGTTAAAATTAGGCTTGGCGCCTGACCCCAGGCTTTGGCGCCTGGAACCAGGCCTGGCGCCTGGCGCTAGCCATTGGCGCCTAGCGCTAGTGTTGGTGCCTGGCGCCAGTTAGTCAGGGTTTGCGCCAGGTCTGTTTTTTGTGCGTCAGACTCTGTTTTGATATTTTATCTTTTTGGCTGATTTCTCTATAAATAACGTATTAAAAACTCCGTTTTCATTCACCAATTTTAACCAATTTTCACCAATTCTCACGAATATACTCACCTACAATCAGTTTTCATTCGCAATCATTAATTCCCTAATTATCTCTTAATTCATTCATCTTTCTCACTCTTCTCTTCAACTTGCTTTTTCATACAAAATTCCGCATTCGCAAGATCTAGAAACACCTAGCCATATTCGAAGTTGCCTTCGCCCTAGACGTGAAAGGTTTAATTTCTGAGGGTTTGGTCCCAAATCTCTATTTCAATTATTTAATTTAATTGTTTTGTTTATTATTTTCCTTGAAGTTACTAACGTGTGTATTTTATTATTAGAAAGAGGTAAGAAGCATCAAAGTAAGTACTTTAATTGGTTTTATTGATGTTATGATGTAGAAATCATGTTTATATTGTTATTATGATTCCTAGTATTATGTTTAGGGAAAAGGTTATAATATCAGATATGCTTATTATGATTCCTGCGATGCTTCCTATGTTCTTCCTAATATTTATGATTGTTAGTATCATGTTAGGGCTAAAGATTTGATTTTTATTGCTTAGTGACATGCTAGGGTTTGTTATTAATCTTGTTAGTATCATGCCTAGGATCTTGCTATTATTAATATGCTTTAATATTAATATGAACATGATTATGATTATAATTGTTATAATTTATGATGATTATGAATATTATTATTATTATTATTATTTTTATGATTCATTATTATTGATTATTATTATGTTGCTTGATGTTTTATTGCTATTGCTTGATCACACCTTTATTGCATGTTTAAAGGGAATCTATACTTGTAATCATGCTTAATAAGATATTTAATAATCTTGTTAGGGTTAATGTGATTGTAATTTCAAGTGATCGCCAATAATAGTTTATTTGTGCATTAATATTCAACCAACATAGTTTAAACAGGTTTAGGGTTAATCTATTGATTGCATGTTAATTAAAAAGCGCACATGAATACGATCAGAATAAAGTAAAGACCTATTTATTAGGGCAGGTTCAATCTCTTTTAGGTTGGATTTGTACCTTCATCCCCGAACCCTTATTTGGCTCTAGACCTTATGGAGTTGACGATCTCTTGGATCGTTAAGGGGTGTAACCTTCACCCTGTGAACGGTTTACAAGTTCCTAAAACTTGTTGGCGACTCTTTTGCTCTATCGTCTTCCCTTTTGGCACCACCGTACTTTAGTGTATGATCACAGTGGGGTTCAAGCTAGAGGGGTTAACGCTTGAAATTATTCCCTACAGTTTTTGGCGACTCCACTGGGGAGGATTTCTATTTTAATTCCTGAATTTGTTTCGGCAATGATTTAGAATGAGTGGATGAGACTCGAAACGTTCTAAGTATTTCATGTGCGTAATTTTGATTAACATTATTATCATATGCATAAAAAAGATCTCATTGGAAAGACCATCTGTAATGAGTTAAAAACATAGGATTTTACACGTAGGAAATTTGAGAAATATCTTTCACAACTAGGACTGAAATAACACCGCGCGAAACTGGAAAATTTTATCGAGCACAGAAAGCTGCTGAGGCATGTGGGAAGTAGCGTTAGGGAGAGCATGGCGCCAGTATTTTAGTTGTAGCGCCGGATGCCAGTATTGGCGCCAGGAGCTACAGTTAAAAGCTAGCGCTAGTCTCTGTTTGCTGGCGCCAATTTCCCCCAATACCGAGCCAGAAATATGCGCTCTAATTTCGACCGGTTTTTCGTATTGTTTGCTCGATCCTACTTCCTGATTGAATTTTTTCTCACTTTTCTGAAACCCATATGTGTTCTACATATGGACATAACCCTCTGGGAATTCATGCTCCATCTACCTGATTGAACGCTCCGTGCAACAAAGGGTACATCCGAGAATGTTGAATTCACCAAACCATGGAAGCGAGTTTTTTCTAAAAAACTCGCGGTGTCCCATCCACTCGCGCCAACCCTTCACGGTTAGGCTTCCGCGCGGTGCATCCGGACAATTAACCATGGAACCTCTATTGACTAAACCGTATCCCGAACTTTAGAGAACTAGAGCCATGGTTAGGTTGCAAACTCATTGCATCATATTGTGCCTACTTGACTAATTGTGCATTATTTGTTGTGCATACTCTATGTGATTTTTCCTAACCGTTTGTTTGACTTGTGTTAAGACTAAATAAACTGATTAATAACTAAAGGACTTTGTTTAATTAATTAATTTGAGCTAATAAATAAATATAAAATCAAGTCATAGTTCCTTTAAGTCAACCCGGATTTTTATTCCCGTATACTGCACAAACGTTAACTTGTTTTGGTCATATCCGGAGTTATAGAAAGAACTACGAGTTGTACAACCTATGGATCTGTAGCCCCGAGTTTTATCTTTAATTTGGCGTTGGTTTCATCCAAATCAGAGTCACAGATAAAAATTTATGACTAAAATACCACAGTCTGTCAAGTTTAATGCATATACGTGAGGTCTTAACTTAGTCTTTAATCGAGTCTAGTCACATAGTCTAGCCACATGGTCGTGACATGAGTCTTAACGCACCATCTACACTCACTAGTTTTAGCACACACTTTGAGTACACATCACCATGACCATGTCTTAGGTTCATGCATGAGTCGGTTTTTTTCCGTCATTTGAGTTGGGGGGTACATTCTATTCCTAATTCTTCATATCCCTACACCTCCATCATCTTTTTCTTTTTTCAAATTCTATTCTAATATTTCTTCACTTCCTCCATCCATTGCATGTTTAATGAAATTTGAGTCAAATAATTAACAATAAATATCCCCAAATTCCTTTTCCACAGTACTTGGTCGAGGAAAGAAGGGCGATTAATCAAGGACAACCTCTTTATTCAAGTCTCGCTTTTTGATAAACCGATTCGTCAAAAGAGGAAGGCTAAGAAGATAATGGCAACTCAAGAGGAAGTTAATGAACTTAGGAGTCAATTGACTATCGTGACTGAGACACTGAAGCTACTCACACTCAAGATCGATGATCCTGTGAAGCAACAACAAATGAACCTCATGCAAGAAAGTTTAAGCAAGCTATCTAGCGACTATAAATTTCAGGGCATGAGTTCACAAGGGGTCTCGCTGGACAAGGAACTTCTTCCACATAAGTTCAACGCCACTGACATCCCTAAATTCAAGGCAACAGATAACCCTTACTTCCATCTAAGAGCTTTCGAAACTATAATGAGTAGTAAGAGTATCGATAAGAAGGTTTTCCCCTCTCTGTTCTCACTATCTCTTGAAACCGTTTGCCAACAATGGTACTTCTCCCTTGACAAGGAGAAAACCTCTACCTGGGAATCGATAGTAAACGCTTTCGTTGATAGGTACAAGTGTAACATTCAAGTTGAAACCGATCATAGACAACTTGAGATGCTAAGACAAAAAGAGAATGAAGGCTTTACTTCTTTCTTTAATAAATGGAGGGAAACTTCTGCCAAGATGATTGAGGTCCCCACCGAAAAGGAGTCTGTGAGGATGTTTATCAAGAATCTCCAAGAAAAGTATTCAAAGCACTTAAAATATCAACACAACTTGAATACTTTCAGAGCCGTCTATGACATAGGTATCGAGATCGAAGACGACCTCGCAAAGCAAAAAGCTACTAACAATAGTAACCACGGTGGCTGGAAAGGAAAGAAGAACGACAATCCTTCTTCTTCCGAAAACGCCCACTCTAGAAACAATGTTAGTACCTTTGATCTCAGTGAAGTTTTAACCATAGATAACCAAGGATCTAAGAAGCAACTAAGGAAAGACTTCACCCCCATTGGGATGAGCTACGATACTGCCTTCGATCGACTCCATGCCTAAGGACTCATTACTCCCATTGGACCTATTCAAGATCCCGCACCTGAAAAGAGATTGCCTAGTTGGAATCCAGACGAACACTGCAAGTACCATCAAGGTAGGGGTCATACTACTGAGAGCTGTTGGAAGCTAAAGGAGGATTTCCAACATTTGATTGATAATAACAAGCTTCCCATGCCTCCGGTTAACAAGAAGAGCGAGTGATGATAAAGGAAACAACACAAGACAAGAGGCGAGCTTCAACGACGAGATTTCGTGACCTCTTTTTTTTCTATTTCTTTTTTATTTACTCTTTCCCCAATAAGTCTAGCATAGGCACCTTCTCTTTTCCCTTAGATTAATTTTGTAGATTCTTTTTCCTTTAATAAAATGAGCATTTATTTCCTTATATATGATCATTTCATTATATTCCATAAAAAAAAAAAAACTAAAAAATAAAAATCCATGTCGAATTAAGCACAAGGTATACCAATGATTTGAGGCACCCCTTGTAGCCACATCATATCTCCTTTCACCATTCAAATATACAATCCTTCCTTCATAAACCACTTTGAGCCTCGTCTAACGATAGACCCTTCATTTTTTCAACCCACATCTACCTAACCTTGGGATGGGATGGTGTGTAACTTATGCAATTCTAAAAAAAAAAAGAACAAAAGCTTGAGTGATTCAAAAGACTAAAATAGCAAAGATAATCAAGATAAAATAAATAAATAAAGTGTACAAAAGGGCAAGTGTTCCAATGTCTTTGATATGAAAATATCTTCGATAAGAACACGTCTCAGATTACGTCTCTTATCGAGTGCTCGGTACCGTGCCTGAGAAACATGAATGCCAAGTGAGTGATAGACCGCATGATCGGGATTGCCCACGCTTATAAAAATAAAATAGATGCTAAAGCAAAAGATAAAAGAGAGCTAAAAAAGAGTAGAAACTCAAGCATAAAATTATAAAGATTCAAAAGCGGAGTTGCACACCTTGGGGGCTTATCTAGGGTCTTGAGCCTTTATCCCCTCATTCTTCAAACCTTTAGCCTAACCACGTTACAACCCTTAAAAAGACCTTTTTGAGGTATACACACTTGTGCGAGGTTCGGCTAGAGCTACGTTCGGCCTGATTCCTAACGGATACGTAGGCAACCTCACATCGAGGTGCGGCCGTAATAAACATGTATTCATATTCACATTCACACACTTGCACCATGATCATATCAAGGGATCTCCTGTGCTCATCCCTATTCATGTAGAGCTAGACTTGGGGGCTTGATCCCTACATCATTAGCTTACCTAGCCTAAGAGTCACCACCATTTGACTCTTTTAACAAATAATATCTTTCCACACACTTAGCCCTTGCGTCCTAACTTTAGTGTCACTATCACACACATCACAGATACATGACCAAATATACTTCCATTAGGAACCCTTTTGTCATGAAATCTTAACATAACGCTGAAGCATACCTTGTCATATCGCTCATCACTCATCAATCATAATTGTCATTGCATCACGAAGTATGATTTGCTAAGCCTCCGTGCCTAAGTTACCCAAATACTTTCATCATTAAGTTCACCATTGAGATAGCCTAGGATGGATTAATCCTTGCACCTTGAGAGATAGTATCAAATGACATTTGACTAAGCTCATTCAACATGCATCTTCAAATCTTCGATTCTTTTTCGCGTCTTTCTTTTTCGGGAGAAAGTCAGTAGCCTCCACAAAAATGACGGAAAATTTTTGCTTTTTTGCATTTTTTTGAGTCGCACGATCACATTACAATGCACACACGAGTCATGTACACATTGAGTCATGTCATGTCATATCACCTTGATTTGAGTCTAACACATGTGTCAGTTCACTTTGAGTCGAGTCAACCTCGAGTCAGTCGATCACAGAGAGTCAAGTTTATACCTTGAGTCGGGTCAAGTCGATGAGTCAAGCAATGCTAAACCTTAGGTCAACCCTAAGATAATTAAAAATATTGGCAAAGTTCTATAGTCTAAAATAAATACAGGTGTAGCAGAACAGGGAAGACCCTATCACAGCGTTTGGCGACAGAGTCAATTCTTGGCACCAGAGATATTTCAGCAGCGACAGAGCTCGAAGCCTCTCTAAAAGGTGATTTTGACTTTATACAACGATTTCGGGTTCCTTGGTATGCCAGTTAGCCCCTATGAGCAATTTGACATGATTAAGTAGTCGGTTTGATTACATCAGCAAATAAGTGATCGACCTGATGAAAGATCGTCTCACTTAGCTTAAAGCGCCTAAGCATTGACTCAAAAGCAGAAAAGGCACCGACGTATAGGTTCAAAGCAACGAAAGCGCCGACGTACAAGCATAGCGGAAGCAAAGTTCGAGCGAGCTTCAAAGATCGACAAGTGTTGGTCTTCGGTAATATACGGCCCAATGATCTAGGGGAGGGCCTAATATGATTTATCATTCCTAATGCAATTAGGAATGGTTTTAGTCTTCTAGAATTTTCTAGAAGGTTCTTTTCATTCCTAATTCAATTAGCATTGATAAATTGACTTTTGTTGACTTTTTAGAGTTTTAATCAAAATCAAATAGCATTTTCGAAGGAAATTATATGATTTTATCCTCCAGTATGGCAAACTTATCTGATTTTCAAAAACGCGTTAAAATTAGGCTTAGCGCCCGACCCTAGGCTTTGGCGCCTGGAACCAGGCCTGGCGCCTGGCGCTAGCCATTGGCACCTAGCGCTAGTGTTGGTGCCTGGCGCTAGTTAGCCAGGGTTTGCACCAGGTCTTTTTTTTGTGCGTCAGACTCTGTTTTGATATTTTATCTTTTTGGCTGATTTCTCTATAAATAACGTATTAAAAACTCCGTTTTCAGTCACCAATTTTCACCAATTCTCACGAATATTCTCACCTACAATCAGTTTTCATTCGCAATCATTAATTCCCTAATTCTCTCTTAATTCATTCATCTTTCTCTCTCTTCTCTTCAACTTGCTTTTTCATACAAAATTCCGCATTCGCAAGATCTAGAAACACCTAGCCATATTCGAAGTTGCCTTCGCCCTAGACGTGAAAGGTTTAATTTCTGAGGGTTTGGTCCCAAATCTCTATTTCAATTATTTAATTTAATTGTTTTGTTTATTATTTTCCTTGGAGTTACTAACATGTGTATTTTGTTATTAGAAAGAGGTACGAAGCATCAAAGTAAGTACTTTAATTGGTTTAATTGATGTTATGATGTTGAAATCATGTTTATATTGTTATTATGATTCCTAGTATCATGTTTAGGGAAAAAGGTTATAATATCAGATATGCTTATTATGATTCCTGCGATGCTTCCTATGTTCTTCCAAATATTTATGATTGTTAGTATCATGTTAGGGCTAAAGATTTGATTTTTATTGCTTAGTGACATGCTAGGGTTTGTTATTAATCTTGTTAGTATCATGCCTAGGATCTTGCTATTATTATTATGCTTTAATATTAATATGAACATGATTATGATTATAATTGTTATAATTTATGATGATTATGAATATTATTATTATTATTATTATTATTATTATTTTTATGATTCACTATTATTGATTATTATTATGTTGCTTGATGTTTTATTGCTATTGCTTGATCACACCTTTATTGCATGTTTAAAGGGAATCTATACTTGTAATCATGCTTAATAAGATATTTAATAATCTTGTTAGGGTTAATGTGATTGTAATTTCAAGTGATCGCCAATAATAGTTTATTTGTGCATTAATATTCAACCAACATAGTTTAAACAGGTTTAGGGTTAATCTATTGATTGCATGTTAATTAAAAAGCGCACATGAATACGATCAGAATAAAGTAGAGGCCTATTATTAGGGCAGGTTCAATCTCTTTTAGGTTGGATTTGTACCTTCATCCCCGAACCCTTATTTGGTTCTAGACCTTATGGAGTTGACGATCTCTTGGATCGTTAAGGGTGTAACCTTCACCCTGTGAACGGTTTACAAGTTCCTAAAACTTGTTGGCGACTCTTTTGCTCTATCTTCTTCCCTTTTGGACGCCACCGTACTTTAGTGTATGATCACAGTGGGGTTCAAGCTAGAGGGGTTAACGCTTGAAATTATTCCCTACAAACGGTAATTTGGCCTTTTTATAATTAAAAAAAAAAAATCATCAACGGTTATATTTTTTTTTCTTTACAAATAGAGATCCATTTTGACATATTTTGGTATAATTTCAAAAATCACAAAAACACTCTATATTACTCTTAATCCCATTTCTAGTGAGTTTTATGTTATATTTTCCAATATAAAGTTGAGAAAGGTAAATTTTTTTTTTTTGGTTTATTATTTTTAATTAATATTTTTAGTACTCTAATATTTTTACAAAACGTTATTAATGATATTTTAAGTAGCAATATTTTGTTTTACTTTAAAAAATCCAAAAAACTCTTTATTATTTTTACTCCCAAGTGTAGTTAGATTAAATTTTCATTTTCTAATATAAAATTTTCATTTCTAATATAAAAAAAACATACTTAATTACTTTTTGTAGTACTCAGAAATTATTTAAAACGTTATTAATGTTATTTTATTTTAATTTAGGTGTGCCTCTTAAGTATATATTGTTGTTTTTAATTTATTATACAATATAATGGATCCAAACAACCCTACTTACAATCAACTTGATCAACATTTTTCTGATTTAGGTGATGATTTCATTAGTAGTCCAAATTTTCAATTATTCCTAGAAAGATTAGACAACCTTTCTTCTCAAAATTCCGTTCATCAACCAACACCTCCACAAATTCCCAATAATGAAAACACTTTTTTTGAGCAACAAACTCCTTCCGTTACTGAAGGGAGCAACTCTGAGTACGATGTCAGCCAAGAAGAAGCTATTCCGAAGACACCACAGTACCCTCCACCACCTCCAAGGATTCCGGCCAATCAACCACTTGCCAAAGCGAGTCGCATTTGGTCGGTTGCTGAGGATGAAGCTCTAATTGGGTTCTACTTAGAACTAAGTGATGATGCGCTTTGTGGTACGAGCCAAAAGACATCTGAACTATGGCGAAAAGTTCATGCAGCTTACTATAAACTACAAGCTGAGAAACCGCATATTCTCCCGCCAAGACCTATGAAGAGTTTGGAGACACATTGGAGAAGAATGGCAGTTGATTTGCTACAATGGACTAATTGCTATGAGGAGGCGGGCAAACTCCCTGAAAGCGGAAGTGGTTACAACGAAGCCGATCGAATTAAACACGCTTCCAAGTTGTTTTATATCTCCTCTAATCCACAACATAATTTTGCATTTCCACATGGAGTGGAAATGGTTAATAAGATCCGAAGTGGAGGACTAAACTAAGATGGGGTCTGTCAAAGGAGGAAAGAAAGGGTTGTGGTGCCGATGATGAGGAAGATAGCAGTGGAAGTGGGAAACGGTCTAGGGCGGAGAGTGAGAATGAAATCCGTACTGATGGATTTATGTCCGGAGGATTACCACGACCAGACGGTGTCAAAAAAACGAAGGCTAAGCGTAAAGGCAAAGCAGTTGCTTCCGAAAGTGCAATATTGAGCATTAGTGAACAGATAAAGGCGTGTACTGAGGTTAGAGAAAGGGAGGCGAATTTACGACAACAACGGTTGGAACTTGATAGAGAAAAGGAAAAGAGGAAGCAAAAACAAGTTGATTTAGCAGAGAAGAAGATGAATTTTGATATGCTTCAATCACTTTTAGCAAGGACAACGCCACTCACTCCAGCTGAAGAGGCCCACAAGGACGAGTTACTTCAATTAGTCTACGGTAGAAATTGATTGTACTTCCTTAATGAGTTTATTTTTAATTAGTTGTATTATTTGGTTAGATTTGTTTAATTAGTTTATCTTTAATCAGCTTATCTTTATTTTGTTCAAATTTAAATAGTTTATTTTTAAGTACTTGTATTCTGACGTTAGATGTCTTTAATTAGTTTATCTTTGTTTTCTTATATTTTAATTAGTTTATTTTTAATTAGTTGTATTTTGAGTTTAGATTTGTTTAATTATTTTATCTTTAATTAGTATATCTTTATTTTGTTCAATTTTAATTAGTACTATCCTGAGGTTAGATTTCTTTAGTTAGTTAATCTTTAATTAGTTTAATTTTTATGAGTTGTATTCATGTCCCTTGTCTTATTAGACATTGAGTAGTCATATGTCTTTCATGTCAGTTGTATAATTGTATTTTGAATAGTCAAGATTCATTTCTGTCTTACTATCTTAAGTGTCATTGAATTGTCAATCATGTTTCATCACTCATTGAATTGTCAATCATGTTTCATCACTCATGGAATTGTAATTCATTGAGTTTTCATGCTTATAAATGATAGTGATACCATCCTACGCAAAACACATTATAATCCAACTCCTCAAAAATATCCAAACACCCATAAGTAACAAGCAAACACAATGTTTTCCATTAGCTCAACCTCCAGCTCGTCTGATTCAGATCAATACGTAAAATTTGATCATTTAGTTGATGAATTTGTCACAACCCTTCTACCAACTTTGTTGAATAACAACCAAACACAACCCCAAACTGTATCCGATGTTGAATGTGTTCCAAAGCGTAGAGGGGATACGGATAGAAGAGATAGGGAAAAGGGGCATGTTCAATTATTTAATGATTACTTTGCGAGTAACCCAGTTTATAGCGACAAACAATTTCAACGTAGATTTCGAATGCAATGACCTTTGTTTTGTAGGATTATGAACAAGGTGGTCGAGGGGGATCAATTCTTCCAGCAGTGTAGGAATGCAGCTGGAAGGCTTGGGTTATCACCGTTGCAGAAATGCACCGCTGCAATTCGAATGTTGGCGTTACGGTACCTGTCTAGATGCGGTGGATTAGTATCTGCGCATTGGAGAAACTACCTCCAGATTGGCTTTGCAACATTTTTGTCAAGGGGTTATTACACATTTTGAAGCTGAATATCTCAGAAGTCCCACCGACGAAGATTTAAGGAGAATCTTGCATCAAAATGAAATGCGAGGTTTTCGCGGTATGATAGGTAGCATTGACTGCATGCATTGGGAGTGGAAGAATTGTCCTATGGCTTGGAAAGCGCAATACGCAGGCCGTAATAAAAATGCAACCCTCAATCTGGAGGCCGTTGAAGATCAAGATTTATGGATTTGGCATGCGTTCTTTGGAATCCCGGGATCTTGTAATGATCTTAATGTTCTTTACCGATCTCCGGTCTTTGATGATGTTCTTCATGGTCGCGCACCTCCAATTCATTTCACCGTGAACGACCATGAATACAAGTTGGGCTATTACTTAGCACATGGAATTTACCCAAAATGGGCTACTTTTATTCAAGGTATAACACTTCCACAACTTCAAAAGGATAAATTATTTGCTGATAAACAAGCTGCAGCTCGGAAGGACGTTGAACGGGCTTTTGGGGTTTTACAGGCTAGGTTTGCCATTCTACGACAACCGTCCCTTGCGTTTAACGAAGACATATTGTGTGACATAATGAAAGCTTGTATCATTATGCACAACATGATTGTCGAAGATGAACGACACAACTATACTCGGGCCGAAGTTTTAAGAAGGTACTATGAACAAGATCGCCCACAAATTACAAGACCCACTACAAGTGCTACAGCTAACAACAACGAGCCTTTTGAATTCAATGTTGGCCGACCGCCAAACGTTGATTTCGACACGTACGTCCACAGAAGAATGTCACTACGTGATAGAGACACTCATGTTCAATTAAAAGCGGATTTAGTGGAATACATTTGGGAAAAATATGGTTCTATTAATGAGTATAAAAAATAAATTTGTAGTAAGATTACAATTTAATAGAGTCTTAATCGTACGTTAAAAATCTAGGTTCGTTATTGGTTTGTAGTATTAAATGTAGTCGTACGCCAATTAAATTTTATGTTGTATTAAATATATAATTAATTAGAGATTAAAATTTCAATATTATGAATTAATATTTAATAATTGTATTAAATTAAATAATAGTATAATTGTAATTAGTAGCCCTAAAAATTCATTTAACCAAAACATAATAAATAATAGTAGGGTGATGTCTAAGAGAGATAGAGATATTGGTGGGGTATGTGAAAAAGTAGGAGAGAGATTGATGAGCATTTTTTTTGCTCACTAGTGGGATAAAATTTGCTCACTAAAAATGCTCATGAGCAAATTTAGTTGGGAAGAGAGAGAAAGTGGTTAGAGAGAGAATGAGGAGAATTTTTTTGCTCACTAGTGGGGATGCTCTCATAAGTCAACACGAGATTGTGTATGTTCCCCCAAAAAGCGGTTAAAGGGCAAGCTCTAGCCGATTTCTTAACCGGTCACCCAATTCCATCACATTGGGAGCTTTCGGACGATCTTCCTAGAGAAGAGGTATTTAACATTGATAGTCTTCCACCATGGGAGCTATTCTTTGACAAGGCTGCACAAGTGCACAATGAGATGGCGCCAGAGCTGATGTTGTCCTTGTGTCACCAGAGAAACATGTCCTTACTTATTCATTCTCCCTAACTAGTTCTCGAACAACGTTGCTTAATATTAAGCACTTATTTTGGAATTAAAAAAGGCAAAGGTGATGAACATCTAGGATCTCGATGTATATGGAGATCCCATATTGGCAATTTATCAACTCCTTGACAAGTATGAGGTTAAGAAAGAAGACTTGAAGCCTTACCACAAGTACGCTTCACAATTTTTGGAATCATTTGACAGTGTCAATTTCCATCACGTTCCAAGAAGTGCCAACAAGATAGCTAAATTTCGCAACTACTTTGGCAATGGGGGGAAGAGGAGAGCACGACGGTTTCCATTTGCAACCGATGGGTAGTGACTTCTCTAGAAGACGAAGAGAAAGAAGATGTGTGCATAGTTTCAATCTACGAAATAAACACAGTGGATTGGCGCCAACTGCTCATTGACTACCTAGAGAATGGAAGACTACCAGAGGATTTAAAGCACAAAAAAGAGATCCGACGGTGAGCTCCACGCTCATCTATTATAAGGGGAAACTCTACATTTCCTTGGAGCTTGGTTAAGATGTCTTGGAAATGAAGAAGCTGCTAAAACTATTAAGAAATCTCATTCAAAAGTTTGTGGAGCACATTAATCTAGTCTGACACTGCACGACCGTGTTAAAAGGATGAGATACTATTGGCCCATAATGGTATAATCTTGCATGGAATTTGCAAAGAAATATGAAGGTTTCCAATTTCATCCAAGTTATATTCATACACCTCTAGAGCCGTTACATCCTACTGTGACGTCTTGGCCATTTGAAGCATGAGGTCTCGATGTTTTAGGTCTAATTACGTCAAAGTCGTTGACTGATCATGCATATATCCTTGCTGCTATAGACTACTTCTCAAAATGGGCATAATCTATCCCTCTACGTGAGATAAAAAAGGAGACTGTGGTGGATTTCATTAGAAATCATATTATTCATCGACATGGTGTGCTGCGATACATCATCACAGACAATGGCACTCCATTCATCAACAGGTTGATGGTAAGCATGTTCGAAAAGTTTAAGTTTACACAACACAAGTCTTCAATGTATAATGCTCCTACAAATGGACTAGCCAAGGCCTTGAACAAGACTCTTTGTAATTTGCTCAGCAAGATAACAAAGAAGTAAAAACAAGATTAGCGTGAGCGGCTTGGTGAAGCTCTACGGGCATATCAAACAACCTACAAAACTCCGACCTAAGCAACTCCTTACACACTAGTGTATGGTGACGAAGCTATCGTACCATTGGAAATACAAATCTCGTCATTGCGTGTAGCCATACAGGAAGATCTTACTAAAGAAGAGAATGCTAAACTCTGAATGGCTAAATTAGAAGCATTGGATGAGAAAAGGCTTGAAGCTCAACAAAGTTTGGAGTGCTAACATGCTTGACTAACACGTGCATTCAACACGAAAGTGCGTGTGCGTTCATTCTAGGCTAGAGATATTGTTCTAGCTGTTAGGAGACTCATCATCACTTATAGAAAGACAAGAAATAAATTTAGCTCGAAATAGGATGGTCTTTATATCGTCCAAGAAGTATACACCAATGGATCATACAAGATTATTGGGTTACGGGTAGGCCCTATTAACGACAGGTTCCTGAAGCATTACTACCCTTAAAGTACCATTTGATGTAATAAGCTCCTAATCAAGAGCCTAAACTGCATAATAACAAAAAAAACAAAAAAAAGACTTGATAAACTACGTTGGCTTCATCTTGTGAAGTGGATTTCCCGCTAACTGGTACGTAGGCAGCTTAAAGTCATAGAAAAAAAAAAATTCGAGTCCAGACACATCAAATTTTTATTTTTTTAAAAAAAACCATCATGCCTGCAACGCTCCTGGCCTGCAAGAGCTTAAACTGTGAACTGCTAAATAAATTAAAAAAAAACCCTTGTACATGTCAACAACTATACGAGGAAATAAAGACAATATTGTGGTAAAAGGAAAATGGATAATCATTATTCATTTCATGCTACCATAAATCAAGTCAAAATAAAAGTTCAAAAAAATTAAAAACAAATAAAGAGATAAAAATGAACAATGACTATTGCATCCAATCTAAGGTCTTCAATGCGTCACGTCGAGTTCTTGATCAAGCCCGTGAGCTTCATCCAAAGGAATTGCAAGAAGCTTCCCTTTTATCTCTTCAACCATATAAGGCACACGACATATTTGTCAATCTTTGATGTTGTGTCTTTTACATTGAAAGTAGGGGTCTTGGCCGAACTAGGAGCGATAGAGGAACCATATCCATCGATTGTCATGCTTTCTACAACACCAACGATGATTTGGTCCTGAGACGCGTCAACTATATCCTAGTTTAGTGGAGGATCTAAAGTGTTATTACAAGCTTCCAACTCATATGAGAGACTCATGGGCTCATGATTGACCTAAAGAAGGTCATTAAACTATACGCAAAAAAAAAAAAAAACACTAAATAAATAAATAAATAAATTACATGTCCCTTGTCAATGATGATCGCATTGTAGTAATCGCCAAGGACATCATGAAGGACGAAAGCTTCGCCTGAAAGGATAATTTTGCTGGGGGAGTTTCTTTTGTCATTCTCTTTATCTCTCGAGGATGAAGACTCTTCGCAAGGCTTGTTGTGCTTAGCTTTCAATGTGCGCTTGTTGTTTGAATCGAGGACTGATTTTGCAACTTTGTCTCCCAAATGGTCGCTGTCATCTTTCCTCTTTATAGACTTTCTTCGGCTACAAGTTATAGGAGCATCTAGAGGACTCGGCGAATTAGAAGTTGAAGAAGTTCAAGGGAAAATCGACGCCCACCATGTCGCATAAGATGAAGTGTCTCGAGACTGAGGACTAAATAAACGACCAGGGATGAACTCAGATTTTGTGCCTAATTGGGTGCTTTCCTGGAATAATTAGAACACACGTTCTATGGTACAGTGATGGCATGTACCTATGGCTCAAGTTCACCTGGCACCCCTAGTAGAAACCAAATTGACGACCAAACCTATGAGGGTTGTACGACTCAATAACATAATTATCATCATATCTTAGAGTCACATAGCAAGATCTCATGGCCATAAAGTAATTAGAAATTTGGCGTAAACGTTGATTGTCATCTACAAATCTTTTATCTTCAAATTCATTTGGCCAAGTTCCAAGCCAGTTGATCGATTTACCAGAAAATATAGTCTGTTGGAATTTGGTGAGTCCGACTCACCGCAGAAATAAACCCGAGCCAAGGATCACGCCCGCAATAATTAATATCACTAAAGCATAAAATAATCACAAAGGGCAAAATAGGAAAAATACCTTTGACGCGTGCTTTGCCCGACAAATTGGGCTCTTACTTGAAAGCTTAGCCCCGAAAATACGAGAGCCTCCGATGGAGATCCACCCGCACAACAACAACTGACTTTTAGGTCCGTTACCTCGAGGTTAGCGAGGTCCGACCAAAAATCCGAGTATCATATGAGTTTAAGGGTTTTTGCAAATGCAATGCCTTATTGAACTCCTACTCAAGAAAAGAATTCTCAAGCCATGCTTTGGCTATTTATAAGGAAGGATAGCTTGTGAATTCCACTCATCTTTCAATGTGGGACTTTTTCACAAAAAGATCCCACATGGAAAGATTGATGAATTCAACCCTTAGTTAAATAAACCAAGGAACAAGTAACAAGTGTCACATGGTTAGGTGATGTAGACACCCATTTGTGTCTCCCCAAAACCAAACCCAGTGATGAGTACCTTTCGCGTCGAATCATAATCGAATGAAGTGTAAGTGTGGAAAGTCTAGTGTTGCGGATAATTTTAATTTCTTTTCTCTTCTCTCTGTTTTTGAAAACTTATTTTAAGAAAACAGTCAATACAGTTTGGTTGGTCCATGACATGGGTCCAATAATAGTGTAGTTGGATGGGGCTTGGCAAGAGCTTTCCAACGATATATTATAAGCCCAATTCCGATGAATATTGAGGAAGTTATGGCCAATTTACTAAACTGGGCCCGGTTTGAGCCTTATATGCGGCCCAATGATCTAGGGGAGGGCCTAATATAGATTTATCATTCCTAATGCAATTAGGAATGATTTTAGTCTTCTAGATTCTTCTAGAAGGTTCTTTTCATTCCTAATTCAATTAGCATTGATAAATTGACTTTGGTTGACTTTTCAAAGTTTTAATTAAAATCAAAGAGCATTTTTGAGGAAAAATACGATTTTATCTTCCTGTACGGCAATTTTTATCTGATTTTAAGAAAACGCGTGAATTTCCAGATCAGCACCTGGCGCTACGCTTGGCGCCTGTCGCCAATAGCCAGCGTTGGCGCTGGTTCGGTTTGGTGTGTGCCAGACTCTGTTTTGATATTTTATCTTTTTGGCTGATTTTCTCTATAAATAACGTGCTAAAAACTCCGTTTTCATTCACCAACTCTCATCAAGTTTCTCTTGATTACTCTCTCTCTCTTTCTCTCTCTTTTCTAAACTAGCTTCTCTCAAATACAAAATTCCGCATTCATTAGATCTAGATACACCTAGCCATATTCGAAGTTGCCTTCGTCCTAGACGTGAAAAGTTTAATTTCTGAGGGTTTGGTCCCAAATCTCTATTTTAATTTAATTTTTGTTTATTATTTTCCTTGAAGTTACTAACGTGTGTATTTTGTTATTAGAAAGAGGTACGAGGCATCAAAGTAAGTATTTTAATAGTTTTTATTGATATTATGATGTAGAAATCATGTTTAGATTGTTATTATGATATTCCTAGTATCATGTCTAGGGTAACTTTAATATTAAATATGATTGTTACGATGCCTTCTATTTTCTTCCTAATATTTATGATTGTTAGTATCATGTTAGGGTTAAAGATTTGATTTTTAATGTTTAGTGACATGCTAGGGTTTGTTATTAATCTTGTTAGTATCATGCCTAGGATCTAGCTATTTTTATTATGCTTTAACATGATTTATGAGTATTATGATTATGATTATTATTATTATGATGATGATTATTGTTATGATTATTATTATGATTTTGATTATTATGATTATCATTATGTTGCTTGATATTATATTTATTATTATTGCTTGATCACACCTTTTATGCATGCTTAAAGGGAATTTGTACTTGTAATCACGCTTAATAAGATAATTAATAATCTTGTTTAGGGTTAATTTAATTATAATTCAAGTGATCGCCAATAATAGTTTATTTGTGCATTAATATTCAACCAACATAGGTAAACATGTTTAGGGTTAATCCTAATGATTGCATGTTAGTCAGAAAGCGCACATGAATACGATCAGAATAAAGTAGAGGCCTATTATTAGGGCAGGTTCAATATCTTTTAGGTTGGATTTGTACCTTCATCCCCGAACCCTATTTGGTTCAAGACCTTATGGAGTTGACGATCTCTTGGATCGTTAAAGGGTGTAACCTTCACCTCGTGAACGACTTACAAGTTCCTAAAAAACTTGTTGGCGACTCTTTTTCTCTATCTTCTTCCCTTTTGGACACCACCGTACTTTAGTGTATGATCACAGTGGGGTTCAAGCTAGGGGATTAACGCTTGAAATATTCCCTACAGTTTTTGGCGACTCCACTGGGGATGATTTCTATTTTAATTCCTGAATTTGTTTCGGCAATGATTTAGAATGAGTGGATGAGACTCGAAACATTCTAAGTATTTCATGTGCGTAATTTTGATTAACATTATTGTCATATGCATAAAAAATATCTCATTGGAAAGACCATCCGTGATGAGTTAAAAACATAGTATTTTACACGTAGGAAATTTGAGAAATATCTTTCACAACTAGGACCGAAATAACACTGCGCGAAACTGGAAAATTTTATCGAGCACAGAAAGTTGCCGAGGCATGTAGGAATTAGCGTCAGCAACCAGAGCATTGGCGCCAGGCGCTACAGTTTAAACCTGGCGCCAAGCTCTGTTTGCTGGCGCCAAATTCTTCCAATACCGAGCCAGAAATATGTGTTCTAATTTCGACCAGTTTTTTGCATTGTTTGCTCGATCCTACTTCCTGATTGAATTTTTTTTCTCACTTTTCTGAAACCCATATGTGTTCTACATATGGACATAACCCTCTGGGAATTCATGCTCCATCTACCTGATTGAACGCTCCGTGCAACAAAGGGTACATCCGAGAATGTTGAATTCACCAAACCATAGAAGCGAGTTTTTTCTAAAAAACTCGCGGTGTCCCATCCACTCGCGCCAACCCTTCACGGTTAGGCTTCCGCGCGGTGCATGTGGACAATTAACCATGGACCCTCTATTGACTAAACCATATCCTGAACTTTAGAGAACTAGAGCCATGGTTAGGTTGCAAACTCATTGCATCATATTGTGCCTACTTGACTAATTGTGCATTATTTGTTGTTTCTCTTAACCGTTTGTTTAACTTGTGTTGAGATTAAATAAATTAATGACTTAAAGAACTTTGCCTAATTAGTTAATTAATTAATTAGAGTCAATAAAGTCTAATATTTTAATCAGAATTAACCTAGTACGACTTTAGGCATGCCCCTGTTGATTAATAACACCGAAAACTGTCTCAGATTGAAGCTCCAGTATTGGCGCCAAAGTCTGGACTGTAGCGCCACTCTGTGGAGTGTGGCGCCTGGCGACAGCTCTGTCGTCTAGCGCTACACTACACAGTGCGACGCCAGTCTTGTCGTTTTGCCGACAGTTTGGATTATTGACCGAGTCATCACCTAGTGTCTAATTAACCAGTTTGCTAATTAATTCGGTTAATTTTCGCTTGTCAATAGTACTTGGTTGAGTCATTAATCGAGTTTAGGCACTAAGTCCCATGGTCTTACACAAGATTCCAAACATGTCACTTACATTCAACGCACACACCAATACACACACTTTGACCATGTCTAAGAGAGTCTTGCATGCGCGTTTTTTCCGTCATTTTTTTTAGGGGGGTAAGTCGGATATTAATCCTCCAATTTTTTTTTTTTAAAAAAACTATACTTAGTTCCCTAAAAATATGTACCTTATTTTTGCCAAAAAATATGCACCCATTTTTTTTTATTTTTTTCTCTTTAAAAAACCGTAAAGTCAAGTCGATTTGAGTTAAGTAATTAAAACGCAAAATGGTTTAAATTACAGCGCGTGGTCAAGAAAGGAAGGACGGTTAATCAAAGACAACCTTTTCGTACAAGTCCAACTTTTCGACAAACCCATAGCTCGTAAGACGAAAGCTAAGACCATAATGGCAACACAAGAAGAAGTCAATGAGCTTAGGAACCAACTGGTTACCGTGACTGAGGCACTGAAGCTCCTCACACTTAAGATCGATGATCCTGTGAAGCAACAACAGATGGACCTCATGCAAGAGAGTCTAAGAAAGCTATCTAGCGACTACAAGTTTTAAGGGCTCACTTCACAAGGGGTCTCGGTGGACATAGATCTTCTTCCGCAGAAGTTCAATGCCAACGACATCCCGAAATTCAAAGCAACTGATAACCCTTATTTTCATTTAAGAGCCTTCGAAACAATAATGAGTATTAAGGGTATCGATAAGAAGGTTTGCCCCTCTCTGTTCTCACTATCTCTCGAGACCGTTTGCCAACAATGGTTCTTTTCTCTCGAGAAAGAAAAGACCTCTACCTGGGAGTCCATAGCAAACGCTTTCGTTGATAGATACAAGTGCAACATTCAAGTTGAGACTGACCATAGAGAACTTGAAATCCTCAAGCAGAAAGAGAACGAAGGCTTCACCTCTTTCTTTAACAAATGGAGAGAAACCTCAGCTAAGATGATTGAGGTGCCAAGTGAAAAATATCTGTAAGGTTATTCATCAAAAACCTTCAAGAAAAATATTCCAAGCATCTCAAGTATCAAAATAATCTCCATACCTTCAAGGCCGTCTACGACATTGGGATCAATATTGAAGACGACCTGGCTAAGTTAAAAGCTGCCAACAATAACTCCAACAGTGGCTGGAAAGGAAAGAAGAACGACAATCCTTCTTTTCCAAAACCACCCACTCAAACAACGTTAGCACTTTTAATTTAGGTGAAGTCCTTGCTATGAACAATCAAGGACAAAAGAAACCATTTAGGAGAAACTTTACTCCTATGGGCATGAGTTATGACACCGCGTTTGATCGATTAAATGCAAAAGGTCTTATAACTCCTATTGGACCATTTAGGGACCCACCAGTCGAAAAGAGGTCGGCTAATTGGAATCCCAATGCATACTGTAAGTATCACCAAGGGAGGGGCCATCTCACCGAAAACTATTGGAAGCTTAAGGAAGCTATCCAAGACTTAATTGATAACAACAAGCTACCATTGCCCCCTGCCAGTAAGAAGCCAAGCATTGATAATGCACCTCTCGCTCACGCCTTGGCTATCTCTGATGAGGAAAACGAGGTTGACCCCTCGTCTCTCATTAAACCTGTCAAAGAAATCCATGCCATTGAAGAAGACGAGAAGATATTCTTCGACGCCATGGATAGCCTTCCAGAACCGGCAAGTAAAGAAGACATACAATCGCTCACACTGTCTATGATTGAAGGGTCGCATTTTCTACGTGAAACTCTCAAAGCTATAAAAGAACTTCAAAAGAAATATGACGAGGTTCCACTCCCGAAAAGTAAATCCAAGAGAGAATTCACACCCATGGGAATGACCTATGATGCTACTTTTGATCATATCTATGATCAAGGACTAATCAAACCTATTGGTCCTACAGAGGATCCAACACCAGAAAAGCGATCTCCAAGGTGGGATCCCAAATCCTACTGCAAGTACCATCAAGGAAACGGTCATAACACAAATGAATGCTACAGGTTTCAAAATCTCATTCAAGATCTTGTGGAAGCCAATAAGATCTTATTACCTCTAGCTAGCAAGGGAACGACTTATGAGGCAAAGTGTTTTCCTTTACAAGTCACTGAAAAACCCAAGAAGAGTAATAGAATTTACACTCCAATTGGGATCCCATATGCACAAATGTTCGAAATGCTATCCGAGAGTGGCGAGATCAAACCTCTCGAACCAAGACCATTCGAATCATTGAAAAGGACAGATAGATATTACTGTCAGTATCATCAATCAGGGGGTCACACTATCGAAAACTGTTTCAAATTCAAGGATTTAGTCCAAAAAATGATTGATGAAGAGAAACTAGTCCAAGTTCCACAAGAGGACGATGCAACCATTAATGGAGTTTGGGATAGTGATGAAGAAGACGTTTATTTAAAAGATATAGTAGGATCTCCACCTTCTGTGTCATACACCATGGATGACTTTTGGGCTAAAGAAGACTCATCGATAAACGTCCTCACGAGATCCGGGAGAATGCAATCTCCCGTTTCAACACAACCTATGCCAACCACACAACAAGTTCCCATACCTATCATCGAAGACAATGATATCGTTAAGCAGTTTGAGAAGAAAAAAGTTGAGATGAACGTATGGAAACTTTTGGCGACATCTCGAGAACATAGGTTGGCTGTAATGAATGCCTTGGACAAAATAGGGATAGATTCTAACACTACTCCTGAGGGGTTAGCCAACTTCCTCACAAGTGATCTTCCTAGTCCAATTAATTTGATCACCTTTTCTGACAAGGATTTACCTCCAGAAGGTGACAAACATTACAAGGCATTAAACCTCACAGTAGTTTGCAAGAGAATGAATGTTCCTATGACTCTTGTAGACAATGGATCAGCCATCAACGTCTGTCCACTTAGAACTGCGAGAATGCTAGGCATAAGGGATGAAGATTTAACTCCGTCTACACAAGGAATAAGGGCCTACGACAATACTCGTCG
Organism: Chenopodium album; assembly: GCF_948465745.1. NCBI lineage: Eukaryota > Viridiplantae > Streptophyta > Magnoliopsida > Caryophyllales > Amaranthaceae > Chenopodium > Chenopodium album. The sequence goes on from NC_137835.1 coordinate 68,027,340, forward strand.
TCAAGCTCTTGGTAAAATTACTCTAAATGTAACAGCGGGAGTAATAGAACATGCTACCACTTTCCAAGTAGAAGATATTAAAGCTTCGTTCAATTTGCTGTTGGGGCGCCCTTGGCTTCATGACCTAAAGGCCGTCCCCTCATCTCTCCACCAACAAGTAAAAGCTATAGTTGGGGTAATTCCTATCACCATCGATGCTTCGCCTATGAGGATCAAGTCCATAGAAAATCCAATCATTAATGTGGAGCACGACGAGGATGATGAAGACTTATGGGGCTTTAACGAAGAAGTCTCCTTAATCCAGGAGGATGAAAGGACCCCTCTTTTCCATGACCCCCATTCCAACATGATTGTAAATGCTATTTTAAAGAAATAAGGACATTTTCCTGGGATAACCCTAGGAAAGAAGAAAGGAATAGCAAAATCGCTGTAGTCACCTGGCCTCCTTAAGTTAGACACTTTCGGACATGGTTTCGAACCGACTCGGAAAGATCTCAAGCAAGCCCAGGAAAAATCAAAGGCACGTAGAGACGCTCGCACTCAAAAGAAAGCAATCCCAATGGATCAGTACCCTCTTACACTTAATGGTCAATTTATAAAAGAAGGAGAGGACTATCCATGCCATGAATTTCCCGAGCCATTTGTTGTAAACGGCATAAGGCAACCGGGATTTGAGAATTTCTTGGATTGTTACTTCACAGATGAAATCCCAACTCCTTTCCATAAGGAGAAAGCACCCCCATACTTTGACTTTAACGTCATGGGATTACTATTTGGGCGAGAAAATAATGAGCCAACTTATAAAGAGGATAACTCCTCGCTCATTCAAACAGTCTTACAAAGCGAAAGCTTCGATCCCTCGAAGCTAATCCCTCCAGCTGAAGGATCACTACAAGGGTGGCGCAAGACTATCAAGGTGACTACTCCAAGTGGAAGAAAAATATCCATCACAACAGGGCAAGGACCAATGTTTGAAGAGTCGTCTGAGTCAGAGTTTGAGTCGGAGTCTCTCCCTATAGAGTCTTCAAGGTCTTTAGTAGTAGCACCTTCCCCTTCTATTTCTTCTCCTAGAATAGTTAGTGATCAAGTCCCTGAGGACATATCACTCTTTGATGTAATGATCTCAGAGTATAATAATATTTCTCCTTCTCCTTATTTCTTGTGTTCTTCTCTAACCCAAGATGACGAGCATTGCTTAACTAACAATGAAAAAGACAAAGAAATTATTAAAGCAATGGAAACACTCAAAAAGAAAACACCGGTAATTGAAGAAACTGAAACAGTTGATATTTCAAATGATTCAACCAATAAAAGAGAAGTTAAAATCGGATTAACACTTAATGAACAAGAAAGAACCGATTTAATTAACTTACTCAAAGAATTTATCGATGTATTTGCTTAGTCATACGAAGATATGCCAAGCATTAATAGAGAAATAGCTCAACACACTATACCACTAATTCCAGGAATGAAACCCGTAAAACAAAAGTTACGTCGAATGAAACCCGACGTAGCTTTTAAAATAAAAGAAGAAGTCCAAAAACAAATAACTGCAGGTTTCATCAAGGTATCCAAATACCCCGAATGGGTCGCCAATGTCGTCCCAGTTCCGAAAAAAGATGGAAGGGTAAGAATGTGTGTCGACTATCGAGATCTAAATAAGGCAAGTCCAAAGGACGACTTCCCTTTACCACACAACGATATTATGGTAGATAACACGGCAAATCACGCGCTTCTCTCATTCATGGATGGGTACGCAGGTTACAACCAGATTCTCATGGCAGAAGAAGACGTGGAGAAAACAACTTTTATAACACCATGGGGCACTTACTGCTACACGGTAATGCCATTCGGGTTGAAAAACGCGGGTGCTACTTACCAACGTGCAACAACTGCCTTACTCCATGACATGATGCATAAAGAAGTCAAGGTATATGTCGACGACATGATTGTAAAATCAAAAGACCGTTCAGGCCATCAAGTAGCCTTAAGGAAATTTTTCGAAAGGCTAAGAAAATATAATATGAGGTTGAATCCATCTAAGTGTGCTTTTGGAGTCACCTCAGGCAAGCTTTTGGGTTATGTCATAAGCTCTAGAGTAATAGAGATAGACCCAACCAAAATCAAAGCAATCATGTTGATGCCACTGCCCAAAATCGAGAAACAGATTCGAGGATTTATTGGCCGGTTGCAATACATAAGTAGGTTCATATCAAAACTGACGACGATATGTGAACCAATATTCAAGAAGCTCAAGAAGAATGTACCGGCGATATGGGATGACGAGTGTCAAAAAGCCTTTGAAAAGATCAAAGCCTATCTCGAAAATCCTCCCGTATTAGCACCAGCACTTCCCGGAATACCTCTTAGGTTATATTTGACGGTTACCAAAGAGACAATAGGAGCTATGCTAGCACAAGAAGTAGAAGGCAAATAAAACGCAATCTACTATCTAAGCAAAAAGATGCTCAAATACGAAACACGCTATACACCACTCGAGAAGTTGTGCCTCGCCTTGGTGTGGGCCACAACCAAGTTAAGACATTACATGCTAGTGCATACCGTCTTCGTAGTCTCCCAATTAGATCCACTCAAGTATCTATTCGAGAAATCTACACTCAATGGACGCATATCGAGATGGATGGTCAATTTAGCCCAGTTTGATGTAAGGTTTATGCCGCAAAAAGCTATCAAAGGATCTGTGGTGTCAGACTTCCTAGCAGACTTTCCAATAGAAGACTCGACGCCAATACAAGACAATAAATTTCCAGATGAAGACTTAATGGTCACTGAAGATGATACCTGGACCTTATACTTCGACGGAGCCTCAAACCAAAAGGGATGTGGCGTTGGAGTATTACTAGTATCACCTAAAGAAGAGCATGTTCCAATCTCCATAAAGCTTGATTTCGACGTTACCAACAATGCTGCTGAATATGAAGCATGCGTGGTAGGCCTTGAAACAGCTTTGGCATTGGGAATAAAAAAGTTAAGGATATTCGGAGACTCTTCTTTGATTATCAATCAAATATCTAAAAGGTGGAAAGTAAGGAGCGAAAGTCTAGCCCCTTACCAAACCTATCTGGAAACTCTTATCGATCAGTTAGAGAAGGTACAATACATATATCTACCTAGGGAAGAAAATCAATTTGCTGATGCCTTGGCAAGACTAGCCTCAATGGTTAGGATTCCCACGGAAATCGAGCAAATGCCTCTAACTATAGAGAAAAGGCACAAACCAACATACATCCAGGCTATAGAAGACGACGAGGTAGTCCAAGACGAAGAAGAAGAAGAAGAAGAAACGTGGTACATGGATATACTCAATTATGTCACCAAAGGAGAATACCCTCCCCATGCTGACAAAAGAGCAAAACGAGCATTAAGACTTTTGGCTTCCCAATATGTACTCATAGACAACGAGCTACATAAAAGGGTACCTAAGGGTCGAGCTCTATTATGTGTAGGAAAAAAGGATGCGCAAAGAGCAATGAGAATAGTCCACGAAGGAATCTGTGGCACGCACATAAATGGTAAAATGTTAGTCCAAAAAATAATGCGATAAGGATATTATTGGACTACAATGAATAGGGATTGCCATCAATATGTAAAAAGATGCCCTAAGTGCCAAATTTATGCCAATTTACAACATGTTCCTCCATCCTTGCTCTACACCTACACCTCGCCATGGCCATTTTCTACATGGAGAATTGACATCATCGGCAAAATCACTCCCCCTAGAACAGGAGGCCACGAATGTATACTAGTAGCAATTGATTACTTCACAAAGTGGGTCGAAGCGCAATCATACGCTAAACTTACTGCAAAACATGTAGCACTCTTCATCGAGAGAAATATTATTTGTCGATATGGAGTCCCGCATGAAATGATAAGTGATAATGGAACTCACTTTCAAGCTGAATGTGAAGAATTATTACAAAAATATGGCATTCAACATCATCATTATTTCCCTTACAGACCTCAAGCAAATGGAGCATTCAAGGCAGCTAATAAAAATTTAAAGACTATCATCGAGAAAATGACAGAAAATTATAAGGATTGGCCTGACAAACTTCACTTCGCCTTGTGGGGTTACCGCACATCAATTCGCACATCAACAGGAAATATGCCATTTTCCTTGGTATATGGAATGGATGTCGTACAACCTGTCGAACTAGAAATTCCATCTCTACTTATTGCATTAGAGAGTAAACTAGATGAAATCGAATGGACTAGGGCGAGATATGAAGAATTAATTCTACTCGATAAAAAACGATTAGAAGCTCTACATCACACTCAGTGTTATCAAACTCGTATGGCTAGGCATTTTAATAAGAAGGTCAAGACAAGAAACATCAAAGTAGGAGACTTGGTGTTAAAAGCATTAAGGAAAAATGTTTTAGATCTAAGGGGAAAATTTAGACCTAATTGGTCTGGACCCTACATTGTCAAAACAATCCCGTCAGGAGGTGCAGCAAAACTAACTGATATGGATGGCAATGAGTTCTCGAACATGACAAATCTTGCACTACAAGAAAAATCACTTTTTGTAGCGATTATTTCGTAGCGATTGTCCATTCGCTACAATATGCAAGTATGTATGTGAAATAATTAAGGATGTCGTATCATTTTTACAATCGCCATGGTTTTCCCATATAAAATCGATACGGAAAGCATAATAATACATATCTACACTATTTTTACACATTTATATAATTTTGAGAAATCGTATCATTTACAATTGCCACTAAATCCTAAAAATCGATACGAAAAGCCTTTTCAACACTAGATATATAAATATTGTTTGAAAAAGAATACATAAAATATATCATAGCTTATTGGTGAAACATTTAATATAAGAGTTTGAGGTTGCATGTTCGAATCTTGTAAAGATCATACGCATGTTTTTTTTTTTAAGAAAATGAGTTGAACATTTATAGCGATTGTAATCGCTACAATAATCACCACGATTGGATGTAGTTTTTCGTATCGATTATTGAGGCCAACCCCAGCGATATTGAAAACCACTACTAAAGGCTAAGGCAACGGGGGATATTGTATCGAATGATCATTCGTTGGGAAAGCTTTTTGTTGCAATTACAATCGATACTAAAGGTTAAAATAATCGCTACGAAAAGGTTATTTTCTTGTAGTGTTGACCAACTTAAGAAGTAATACCCATAATTACTTGAGTAGGATACTCAAGAGAGCTACATTTGGCCTAATTCCGTAAAAAAGGATATGTAGGCAACCCTTTACGGGTGCGGCCACTTTATTTTTCGAAAATCTCGCGTCCCAGAATTAATTAAAAATTCGACAGAAGATCGACGAAATATCGGCGTCGCAGAGAAGACTCTGGCGCCAGCCGACGACCATTAGCGCCAGCCGACGGCACTGTCGCCTGACACCAGACTGCTGTGACCGGCGCCAGCCGCAGACAAGTGGCGCCAATTCACAGTTAAATTCTGGGAATATTTCGGTGTTTTTCGGAAAATTTTCGACTTCCGTACTCGAAGAATTTCTGGAAAATTAATTTTTTCGGTTTTCATTGCTTTAATAAATAAATTTAAAGTAAATAATTAATTAAAAGCTGAAATTTCATTAATAAAATAAAATTGCATTATTGATGGAATTTTAATAAAGCTGAAATAAATTAACTTTAAATAAAAAATATAAACTAAGTCTAATAATTTGAAATTAAGCAATGCTCCTAATCTTTCTTTTCTTTCCTAGCCCCTTTCCAATTTTTGTCTGCTTCCTCCTCCTCATCCATAACCTTAGCTAGTAGGCATCCTTTAGAGGACCTACCTTCAATCTTAGAGTAGATAGTTTCCCCTTCAGCTAGGACTCCATGCTTCTTTTCTACCCAAGCCTTTTTCTCTGTGGTGTCAGCTTTCCTTTTTCCCTTATCTTTTGTAGTACTTTTCTTCCTAGGCATTGCAGGTGTTTTGAATTCAATTCTTTCACCTAAGCGTTTCTTGGCAGGAATCACCCTGTCACCTAGACGACTCTTCACATCAGTTTTACCCTGTTTTTTCTTCAAGTCCTTTGAAGGCTTCTTCAGCAACCACTTCTTCACATCATTGGGTAAGGAAGGAGGAACCTTTTGGGTAATCACTTCCCATAGAGGTCTAGCACTCCAATAAGCATCAAATCTGTCTACTTCCTGGGAGACAGGGAACTCGTAGGGAGGACGAAGATCTCCGGAAGGAATATTCTGAAGTAAGCCGTATTGTCTTTTTACCCTGCAGGGATAATAATAGGTCATACGGGACAAACTTAGAAGACGGCAGAAAGGTTGCTTGTTGACACCAACCATCTTTTCTATTTTCCATCACGGGACGACCCACTTGATAGCAAAATTGCGAGATTCAAAGACCCTTTTCCATTAATGGCGCCCCATTTTAGAGAAGCGTTTCTTCCTCCTCACGAAGCAATTCGGAGTGTACTTCTCAATGTTGTTCGGAGGGCTAATTAATTCTAGCCTTTCCATTAGCCACATCTGTAAAAAAAATTGCAATGCAAATAAATTATTATTACTATAAAAAAATATATTTTTTGATTTCTGTAATTAAAAATATTATTTTTCTACCTGTAATAAAATTGGAGAGCCTCGAAAAGGTGCTTTTGGGTTCCTTTTCAATTCATCAAGACTAATCATAGTCTCTCCAAATATCAATGGCATTGGATTTCTCCCTGGTTCAATTTGTTCTAGTACGGTGGTTATAATTGATTGACCCTCATTATTTTTACCACTACTAAGAAAAAATTGATTTAGTATACAAAATAAGAAAGCCCTTCTTCTATAAATATGAAAATATTCGGAGAGAGGTTTATCAAAATAATGGCGAGCAAATTCTTTCAAATTATTTATGTTGCCATCGACTATTTTTGATAGATCCCTTTCTCTTAAATTGAAGAAGCGTTCAAAATCCTTGTAATAATATGGATCTATTTTAGGGATTACTATAAGGTCTATTGCAGGAAAACCTAAAATAGCACCAAATTCTTCCGACAAAGGGCTAATTTCATCATACCCTATTCTAAAGCAATGAGTATCAACATTCCAATATTCTAGAGCGGTATGAATAAAATCTAAGTCAAGATCTACCCCTTTGATACCATAAATTCCCCCCAAGTGGAACAAATCTAATTCTTTTCTTTCTTTGGCATTAAGAGACCGACACCATTCATGGGTGTATTGGGTAAAAGTTTTGGTGACTAGAGAGATGATCTTATTTTTCTAAAGCTGAAGAATTATTTTATTTGCTGAAATTATGAAAAGAATCGGCTGGGCAGGGGGCTATTTATGCACGAAATCGGAGCAGTTCTAATCGGGGTAGGATACGGAGTCAGCGCCATTTGGCGCCAAACGATGCTATTGGCGCCAGACGCCAAGGCTTGGCGCCACACGCTAAGTGTAGCGCCTGGCGCTACACCAATATGCGTGGCGCCAGCTGGCGCCAATTTACCTCGTCATGCGCGCTTTCTAAAACCGCGTTTTTACCATAATTCGAGTCTACTAATGACTTTACGGCTTACTTATCTTTTTCTAAACATCTTTTTATTCTTTTTTTAATTAATATAGTTATTATATTAATTATATTATTCTTTTTGGATTTTATTTAGGTTAATTTCCAAAGTCTTTATAAACCCAAGTTTTTATTTGACTTTTCCTTTTTTCTTTTTGGGGGGAGAAAGTCGGATACCCTCCATCAATGACGGATTTTTTGCGCAAAATTACTTGTCACACTTTTCTTGCACACACAAACATGCACATAATAATAATAATAATAATAATAATAATAATAATAATAATAATAATAATAATAATAATAATAATAAAAATAATAATAATAATAATAATAATAATAATAATAATAATAATAATAATAATAATAATAATAATAATAATAATAATAATAATAATAATAATAATAATAAAATGAAAAAAAACATGATAAATAAAATAAACTCATAATAGTATGTATATACAAAATATGTCTAAAAAATGAGTCTAACCAAAAGGCAAAGTTATATACAAAGTTAAATAAAAAATAAAAAGCACAGGTAAAAACTACGGCGTCGGGGGACGTAAACCCATCATCGCATAAAACTCCGCCGTACGAGGAGTAATTTCTCCACCTACCCCAGGTCCAACTCCAGTATCAGCTCCAGTATCAGCTCCAGGAGGAAAACTCAACGTAGGTCCAGTCCACCCGAGATCAACCTGAGGCTGAGGCTGCGGAGGCTGCTGCGATGACGAGCCAACCTCGTACATCCCACCACCTCTAAGAGCCGAGGTATCCTCTCCCTGGCCTACCGGCGCAGCATGAGCACCCTTAGAGGAAGAACCCGAGCCCTCGGCCACATCAGCACGGGCAGCCTCAGAGCGACCGCCTCTACCCCCTGATGTAGTGTGGCGACGTCTCGAGCTAGGCCTCGCCAGATCCCTCCGCACTTGAGGTCTCGTGCGGGTACGAGAAGCAATAGGCTGACCCTGCAAAAAGAATTAAAATCAGAAACAAGGCAAAATCGAAGCGGTAATGCAAAACATATGAAAGAAAGGCTACCTCCTGAACGGCGTCGTCTCGACGGCAGGTAGCCACGTTCCTCATCCGGACAAGCTGGCTCCGGAAGGCATCTATACATCGTGCCATCGCCGAAACCACCTCGCGCGAGAACTGTTAAAGAAATAAGTTAGTAAACACACATAATTTATATGGACAAAAGTTGCAAATAAATAAGCTTACCCGAGTTTGGTGGCGAGGAATCGACCGCTCTACGAAGCACTCGTCCTCAGGAGCCGGAGGAATCATCTCCTCAATCGGCCCGTATGTCCCCTGGTAATGGATAGATATACGGGGTGGCACGAACTCAGCAGCATCGTCCTGACAAAGCAAAACCAAGTTAGTGAAGCATTACTTGGGGGCTACTTAACGAAAGATAAGAGCTGAAAAATCGTACCGCCACATCCTTAGCTGGTACAGGAACTGGAGCTAACAACGGCAGTAGCTCCTCCGCATAGCATCACCCCGAGATCGTGCAAGATCGCCAAGGGGTACCAGCTCCCTCTGACATGCTCAACAACCTCGCGGCGTCAAACATGTGACGTGGTGGAGGAGCAGGAACGACAAAAATATCGGAGGAATGCTGTCTAGCAACCCTCTCCCCAAGGTATGCGATCGCTCCATAAGTCCCTAGGAAATAACAACGCTCAGCAGAATACAATGCGGCTAACACAGGGACTACCAGGCCGACCTACGTCCGGTACACCACCTCAGGCTCCTGCAAAGAGCGTCAATCAGGCGAGAATCTACCTAAAGCATCACAAAATGGCAAATAAGAAAGAATCATACCGCGATGATCCAGTCTCAGACATACGTAGTGGACATCCCCACGCGGCAGCTGCCCCAGGAAGTACTCACTGGAAACCTGCGCAGCGACGGTCTCGCCGGTGCAGCAGAAGGGAAGTACTCGTAGAACCAGATCTACAAGGAGTTAAAATTATCAGCAAGTGCTAGCTAAAATGTAGAGCTAAACTTTATAGGAAATAATATTTACCTCTACGACCCTCCAAAAGCTGGATAGAGCAACATTCGCCCCCAAGGACCGGTGTCGACACGAGTCCCTCAGCGCTCGAATGAAGTCAGCATAGGCCAAGCTGGCCCAGTCATAAGTCTCGATCCGATGTAGATCGCAGACAGCTGGAAGGTAGTAAAGCAGCGCCCTACTACCCTTGTCAGGGGAGAACGTCCCTGACAACAAAATAAGCGCAAAAATGCGCACCCGCTGCTCTCGGGTGGTCGCACCATCGTCAAAAGCCGGTGCCAGAGTCGAACGACGAATCCCCCTAGCACTGAACTGAGACGACTCTACCTCAGCTCGGGCCCGAATGGTAATCGGCCCCAACAGCTCCTCGACCTCAGGGGAAAAGACATCGATCCCGCTTTCAAATGGCAGTGGCACAGAACTAAACTCCAGTCCTGTGATGAGACTGAAGTCGGTAGGAGTGACCATTATCTCACCCTAGGGAAAGTGGAAAGTGTTGGTGGTGTCCTAGAAGAACTCCACCAGAGCACGTACTACATGGTGACCCCCGTTGGAGGCAACCATCGCCTCGGAGGTCTCATACAACGCAGCAAGACCGCATAACTCCCATAGGAGTCTCGTCTCGACATCTCTGGCGATGTACATCTTTTACAGATCGCTCAAGCCGTCACAGCCAGAGCCATGACAGCGCGTCCTCCCAACGGTGATACCCCGTCTCACCCTCTCAGAAATGTGGTGGACGGGGGAAAAGTACAAGGTCCGCTCATCCCACTCGGGGATTCGACCTAGCAAAGTGGACAGCTCGACATCGTTCTCCACGAGCTCATGCTCTCGTCGAGCGTCTCGGGACCGTGAACCAGAGCCTCGCTGTCTAGCCATGCTACATTGTGCAGAATTATCATAAATTAGGTTCTATAGTATCTAAGGTTCGCCTAGCCGCATGATACTATGTTCGCAAAAAACAGAGTACGTAGTACTAAAACAGAGCACAAATTCAAATTGAGCATAACGACATTTTTCAAATAATCAAACAATTTCTTGAAATATTATATTAATTATTGTGACAAATTGGACAAGAATTGCTAGCAAAAACATCAAGAACGGGCCACATTGTAATCCCGACCTCAAGAGGTCCAACAATGGCAATTCGCTCATTTCTTCACCAAATTGAGTCAAACAAGTCTAAAATTACTCCCAAGGAAATATATAAACATAATCAAGAAATTTCATGGCATAAAATTTGACAAACAAAGAGAATTAAGCATTCTAAGTTTTGAAATTTCATGAAATTCGAATATAAACATGTGCAAAATTCATAAAAACCGGCGTGAGTTTGAAGAAAACTTACATAGATCGGGAAAATGGATGAAAAGAGCTTTGATTTGCAACAAATTTGAGTGAATTTGGTTGAAAAACGAGCAAGAACGAAGCAAATGAATTTCTGCGAATTTTCGAGCAACTTCCGCGACTAGCAACAACGAAAATGAAGAAGAAAGGGGTATTTAAGGAATATCCCGTTCTGGCGCCAAGCGCTAGACCTTGGCGTCAACAATTAGGCCTGGCGCTTGGCGCCAATCCTAGCGTCTGACACTATGGCCAGTTGTGTGTCGCTGATTAGTTTTCAGCGGCGTCAGGACACTCAGCCACTCAGTGAGGTTGTTTTACCTTTTTGCAATATATTTTGGGTTCTTTGGTATGCCAGTTAGCCCCTCTAAGAAATTTGACGCGATTTTTAGTAATCGGCTTGATTGCATAAAGTGATCGACCTGATGAAAGATCGTCTCACTTAGCTTAAAGCGCCTAAGCATTGGCTCATTAAAAGGCACTGACATAGTGGCACCGACGTACAGGTTCAAAAGCAACAAAAGTGCCGACGTACAGGCATAGCGGAAGCAAAGTTCAAGCGAGCTTTTAAGGATCGACAGGCGGAGATCCTCGGTAATTTCTTTGGAAAATTATCGCAACAAATGAGGATGGCTTCAAGCGAGGATATCTTCGGCGGCATTCCCTAGATTGTGGAGAGTTGTCACAAACAACTGAAGGTGATTTCAAGCGAAGTTGTCTTCGACCATGTTACCTTAGACGTGGAAGGTGGTCATAATGCGGATGAGGATTGTTTCAAGAGAAGCAATCTTTGATAGTATTCCCTTGGACGTGGAATATTATCAATGCGAATGAGGATTGTTTCAAGCGAAGCAATCTTCGATAGTATTCCCTTGGACGTGGAATATTATCAATGCGGATGAGGATTGTTTCAAGCGAAGCAATCTTCGATAGTGTTCCCTTGGACGTGGAATATTATCAAAGCGGAAGAGGATCGTTTCAAGCGAAGCAATCTTCTATAGTGGAAGCAGTTACAAGCGTAGCGGTTATCAAAGCGGGATGGCATTCTCGTGGCAGGAGGTCATCAAAGCTACGGCAATACAGCAGCAAATCGGTTACTTTCAGAGACGTGTGCTCGGCGGTGCAAGATACGCGTTTCTTAACTCTTTTATCTGTTTAACTAATGCTAGTTTGCAGGTATCGGCGTTACAAGAGTGATTTAGGATTGCAGAACGTTTTGAATCATTCTCCGTCCCTATCGATACTTTGACTTTTGTTTTCGAAACTTGCGTTTCTCCAAACTCAGTCAAAGTGGGGGCGTCGAATCATAATTGAATGAAGTGAAAGTGTGGAAAGTCTAGTGTTGCGGATAGTTTTAATTTCTTTTCTCTTCTCTCTGTTTTTGAAAACTTATTTTAAGAAAACAGCCAATCCAATTTGGTTGGTCCATTATATGGGTCCAATAATAGTGTAGTTGGATGGGGCTTGGCAAGAGCTTTCCAACGATATATTATAAGCCCGATTTCGATGAATATTGAGAAAGTTATGACCAATTTACTAAACTAGGCCCGGTTTGAGCCTTATATGCGGCCCAATGATCTAGGGGAGGGCCTAATATAGATTTATCATTCCTAATGCAATTAGGAATGGTTTTAGTCGTCTAGATTCTTCTAGAAGGTTCTTTTCATTCCTAATTCAATTAGCATTGATAAATTGCCTTTGGTTGACTTTTCAGAGTTTTAATTAAAATCAAAGAGCATTTTTTAGGAAAAATACGATTTTATCTTCATGTACGGCAATTTTTATCTGATTTTAAGAAAACGCGTGAATTTCCAGATCAGCGCCAAACGCTAGCTGTAGCGCCTAGCGCTACGTTTGGCGCTTGGTTTGGTTTGATGTGCGCCAGACTATGTTTTGATATTTTATCTTTTTGGCTGATTTTCTCTATAAATAACGTGCTAAAAACTCCGTTTTCATTCACCAACTCTCATAAAGTTTCTCTTGATTACTCTCTCTCTCTCTTTTCTAAACTAGCTTCTCTCAAATACAAAATTCCGCATTCATTAGATCTAGATACACCTAGCCATATTCGAAGTTGTCTTCGCCCTAGACGTGAAAAGTTTAATTTCTGAGGGTTTGGTCCCAAATCTCTATTTCAATTATTTAATTTAATTTTTGTTTATTATTTTCCTTGAAGTTACTAACGTGTGTATTTTTTTATTAGAAAGAGGTACGAGGCATCAAAGTAAGTATTTTAATAGTTTTTATTGATATTATGATGTAGAAATCATGTTTAGATTGTTATTATGATATTCCTAGTATCATGTCTAGGGTAACTTTAATATTAAATATGATTGTTACGATGCCTTCTATTTTCTTCCTAATATTTATGATTGTTAGTATCATGTTAGGGTTAAAGATTTGATTTTTAATGTTTAGTGACATGCTAGGGTTTGTTATTAATCTTGTTAGTATCATGCCTAGGATCTTGCTATTTTTATTATGCTTTAACATGATTTGTGATTATTATGATTATGATTATTATTATTATTATGATGATGATTATTGTTATGATTATTATTATGATTTTGATTATTATGATTATCATTATGTTGCTTGATATTATATTTATTATTATTGCTTGATCACACCTTTTATGCATGCTTAAAGGGAATTTGTACTTGTAATCACGCTTAATAAGATAATTAGTAATCTTGTTTAGGGTTAATTTAATTATAATTCAAGTGATCGCCAATAATAGTTTATTTGTGCATTAATATTCAACCAACATAGATAAACAGATTTAGGGTTAATCCTAATGATTGCATGTTAGTTAGAAAGCGCACATGAATACGATCAGAATAAAGTAGAGGCCTATTATTAGGGCAGGTTCAATCTCTTTTAGGTTGGATTTGTACCTTCATCCCCGAACCCTATTTGGTTCAAGACCTTATGGAGTTGACGATCTCTTGGATCGTTAAGGGGTGTAACCTTCACCTCGTGAACGGTTTACAAGTTCCTAAAAAACTTGTTGGCGAATCTTTTGCTCTATCTTCTTCCCTTTTGGACGCCACCGTACTTTAGTGTATGATCACAGTGGGGTTCAAGCTAGGGGATTAACGGTTGAAATATTCCCTACAGGTGAGGACCACTTTCTCACTTGGTCCCCAAGGCATTTCACATGCATTGTGAACTAACCATGTGTCACCCAACCTTGAGCCCCAAGTTGGTTCGGTTGGGCCATTTTCTTTTGGCCCGTGTCCATGACCCGTCACCCGGGTCCACGACCCCTTGCCATACGTGTCGCCACCGCGGCACGCTGCCACCATGGCGCGCTGCCACTAGGTGGCTGCCTATGTGGCGGTTGCCACTTGGCGGCTGCCAACGTGGTTGCCACGCGTGTTGCCACATGGCGTTTTGCCATGCGTGCTGCCACGTGGCACGCTACTATTGGGCACGCTTTCCTAGCCTTTTGCATGGCTAAGTTTTTACTTGTTACTTGAAGCATTTTCCCGTCTTGCCCAATCCTAAATTTTGGCTCGACATTTGAGATTCTCCGACGCTCGGTTTCGACGCTCCAAGCTCGAATTTCAGACGTCTAAATATTTAATACTTGGGAGACTCATTAATTTCTTCCGAATTAATTCGTTGTGTTGGTTCGTTCATTGCTTGGGTGTGACCCGAAGGGTTCAGTCAAGATTAAGCTGTAATATTAATTATGCATTAATATCATTGATCGGAAGCGGCCTCTACCTAGGCATTCCGATCACTTGACCTTACTGTATATATTAGATTTCGAATAATTCTGCACCGACTATCAGAATAATAAACTTGTTTGAAGGACACCATTCCTTTCAATCTCCCACTTGTCATTCCGGACAAGTGAGCATTCAGTGTATAGTCCCTATCCTATGTCTCTTCATGTCTCTTCATGAACTACAGGGTAAGATTATTTGTCATCCCTGTTACGTCCAGACATGTTTCTCGAAATCCGAGTTTGACTGTCAATAAGCAGATGATTTCTAAAATCCATCTAAGCACGACCATGCATTTTCACAGTCTTGCTCTTTGAGAGGCCTTGTAAACAACAAGACATGTTCCCTATTATTAGTAGGGGGACATTCCCAGTCTTGTAATGTAGCTTCTCTTACTAAGAGGACCTAGCCTCCTGATAGCAGTCATTATAATCCCCAATTACGGCAGACGTTTGACCGACATCAAAAAGGGACTAGTACTCAAACAAGAGACCTCACAATACTCATGGTAATGAAAAAGAGTTCCGATAGCAATAATGAGAAATATACTTATGACGATTTTGAATCTCTTAAAGTATTCTCATAGGTCGACCCAGTATGGTTCTAAACCAATACCTGTGCAAATGATTTATGTTCTCATAGCACAAGAAACGGTGCTATAAATCATACTACACACTAATCTCTAATGGTCATTAACCGTCCACAAAATAAATGACCTTGATTAGGGATAATTTTCGATTAAAATATTCAATGTTCACTTAATAGGTGTTTCTTTATCCAAGACATTATCTTGATACCCTATTTTGAATATTCTTTAAAATCAAATGGACTCATTATTTAATTCTAAACCACAATTAAATAGAAAACGGAGTGATAAAATTGCATGAAATTTTAAATTACTCCAAAACCTGAATGGTTCATCTTATGATAAATGGTTTTTCAAAATGTTTTAAGAGTATCACTCTTTATAAAACATCTATATAAATCACACCCATATCTAATATGCTTGATTTCTTTCATGCAATTGTGAATGTTGTCGTTCACTTATTGCATAGGTTTAGTTATAACTACTTTGCTAATCTTAGCATCTTCATTACTGATCACTTTCATAATAAGATGATAAAATTTGAGAGTGTCATGGAATATATGTGATTTAGGATTTATTGTCCAAGTGATGGCTCCCACTCATTTTCATGATTGAGACCTTCAACTTGACAACCTACAATCATTAACGTTAAGGAACGAACTTTCCATAGAACATCTTCTTTATTATCGCCATTAAGGCAACAATATTCTCAACATATATTTTAGTAGACTTCCTGATGATGCTTTGCTTGAGCTTCACTCCAAACGGCTCACAATGATTTGGGATACCCTAATCACTTGTGATCATGGAAATTTACCTTAAATTTCTGCACATTATACATGGATGCACATCCATGTTACCAATTCTCAAGCCACGACGCTTCTTACCTCGTGCTTACAAATGACATCCTTATTAAGGATTTCATCCTTATTTAAGGTTTGTGCTTGCATCATCAATGCTCAAATTATATTTGTTTCCATGCGTCAAGAACTCATCCTCTAACTCATCCAAGTGTTTTGGATTTTCTTGACTATAATCTAATACTTAGATTCAAGTTGATTGTAATTATATACGTACTTCACATGCTCTAAGCAAGTAAGTCGTGTGACGATTCCATATCATAGCTTTACATGATGGATTTAATTGTAGAATGATTCTAAATCTTTATCCCATCAATTTGACATTTTATCTCATTCAATTTCACTGAGTCTTTGCTAAATTGTTCGCTATGTGATATTGTTAAAAGTCTCTTACTAGAGTCTTTCTTGTTTGACTTAGTATTTAGCCTAGCTTATACTTAGTTCAAACATTTACTTAGTCTTATACATATGGGTCGAAAGCCTTTCAAAGTCCTTCATGTTTAATATGGTAAATTCCTTTACTTGTTTAACATTTAATTAAGTCTATACCATAGAACTTAATTCCCAATATGTATACTAAGTATCACCTTTAGCTTGGTCCATTGTCAAAATACTTTCAAATCTAAACATTTAGCATTTGATAGTTGTTTCACAATATAGTTCGTAAACATCTCGTTGGACCTTTATATAATTTACTTTTGCTCCCACTAAACTTCTTATTCATAATAATTTCTATGTTTCTCCATAAGCCAATCCTCTTATTAACTTTATGAGAAAACACATTCCAATTCCTATGTGCAATGCTTCCTTTAATCTTTTTGAAAGATTCCTTGAGCTTGCTTTCAAATCTAGCATTATTTAGATTTTCAAAACCCTTAGACTATCCCATAGTCACTTTCAAAATCCCATTTTGGGAAGGCGGTTTTGGTATCTATTTTGCCATATGTCATATGTTCAATTTTGCTAGATCAATCACGAAAAGACTTAAGCATTCCTATTGGTGAATGGGTTTGTGTTAAAATCAACTCCGTGAATTTAATTATATCCTTTTCAACCAATCTAGCTATGTATACATATACATTTCAACATTTGTTAGTTTTCTACTTGAAACCTTATTTTCAATCAATGGGTCTTTCACCTTTCATGCAAATTAATCAAGTTTCAAACATGATTTTCAAACATGGGGTCTGTTTCGGATTTTCATGGCCTCTAACCATTATTTGGAATTTGGATTTGTCGTAGCTATCTTAAAAGACATTATTCCAATAGTAAATAGTGTGCTTGTAAGTCTTAGGTTTATTTCTAACTTAATAGAAATTTATAGGATTCAATCCAAGCCTTTGGTGAATTTTATACCTATACGGGGAAATTGCATTAAACACTGAGTTTCAAGGTGCTTGTAAATCCCTTTTATTATGTTGATATTACTCCAACATTTCTGATGTTTTGTGAGTAATGAATTCTCTTTTAAGGAACTTGTAAAGTCCTTTTGAGTATTCTTGATCAAGCATTCTCACGAAGTCCTTTTAAGGTCTTCCGAGATTCTCAGTACTCTTAGTATTAGTTTGTTTCTAAGCTCGATGGACATCGAGTTCATTTTCCTCCCACTTGTCGTTTTGGAAATGTGTTACTTTCCAGAAAGACACCACTTAGAGCAACAAACTTTATGTTCTCAATTAGGTTGTGGAGGTAATGCACGTAGTCTCACTTGAATGCTTACAAAGAGATATGTATATTGTCTTTGGTTAGAAGTTCGTTGTGAAACAAACAGTTAGCTCCCACTTGAGCTATCTTAGTCTTTATTGAGCCATTCAGCTCCCACTGAGCCACCTAGCTTTCACTAAGCCGATGAACTCCCACTGAGACTAAGAGCCATACACAAATACTTGAAAAAACGTTTAGAAGTTATTTCTATCCATAACTAAATATGGCGTCCTTTCTTAGCTTCGACATTTTGTTTAGTGTAACATTAGTCATTTGTGCAAATCTTTAAGAACTTTATAGGAAGGGTTGTGAACCATCATCGTTCGAGTCATTATTAAATGGCATCGAGGTCTCCGTGAAGACACACTATGTTCTTTGTGGAGTTATTTATGAAAATTTCAATTTCATAACTTTGTGATGGTCACGCTTGGCTCAAGCAAACATCGCTCGATCTAATCTAGACGTTTTGATATCTTGCCAAGTCGATTATGTACTTCACTGGACTCTTGAGCTACTCAGGTCAAGTTTGTTCACATTTGATGAATATAGCCATATTATTTCAAAATCTTTTGTGAAACGTTGAAGTAATTGAATCCTCTTTAGCTTCCGGAGTCAATTGTCTATACCAAGAGCAATAACTCTCTGCTTTTTCGGTTTCAACAAGTAAGATTTGCTTGTCTTAGAACGATTCTAAACCGAGCAACTATCAAGAGCCTATCTAATAGAGCCTTGAGTACGTTCTTGTCGATGTGAAATTGCTTAAGAAGTTCGGAACGCAAATCATGCCCATGACTTTGAGCTTTTGCCAGTTTATCATGTTAAGAAAATGTTTGTTTATAATCAATCATTCTTGACTCATAGTTTAGACAACCATGCCATTCAAATAAATTTACAACTATTGCTCATTGCTTTGAATGTGAGTCTTTCCGTGTGTAAATGAATCAACTGGTGATTATGGAACACAATAACCATTTATTTGTTCCAGCCTTAGCTTAAAGGTCTTTAAACTAAAGCATACGACCTTACAACTAATGTAGCATAACTTGCTTCATTCTAAGCTTGTAAGTCGATAACTTAGCTTATCTTCAATAGTTTGAGGTCACTTTCAAAGTGGAACACTAAAGCAGTATCCGATACTTTGTGAAGATAATGAGTTGTTAAGTTAACTTCAATAACATGAGTTCTTTAGTAAAATGGAATCTCATTCCTTTTCTTTGTTCCTCGTTTCCTATATTTCTTATCATACTTTATCTCATAATCTTTAAGAACCATTTCTTTCAGAGTCTTTGACTTTTATACTTTGTTAGGCATAATTAAGCATCTAATGCGTCGTAAAACAAAGTTCCATCTTTACCTTTAATTCACGCTTGAATAACTACATCAATGAGTCCTACTTATCTTATTAAGCGAAAAGATATGTTGGTTGTCAATATTGAAAATTTGAGTTTGCAACTCAATACTTCATGTTTTATCAAAACTACCTAGTATTTTGAATACATGATGTCCAACCGTCCTTAAAAGTCATTTATGAGAATTGTATTTTAGAAATTGTAGGAAATATTTCAAGCATTACCCCAAACTTGAACCCCACTGTGATCATACACTTAATCATGGTGGCGTCCAAAGGGAAGGAAGCTAGAGCAAAAGAGTCGCCAACAAGTTTTAGGAACTTGTAAACCGTTAACAGGGTGAAGGTTACACCCCTTAACAATCCAGGAGATCGTTAACTCCAATAGGTCTAGAACCATGACTGGAAGTTCGGGGATGAAGGTACAAATCCAACCTAATAGAGATTGAACCTGCCCTAATAATAGGCCTCTACTTCATTCTTCTCGTATTCATGTGCGCTTTCTGACTAACATGCAATCAATAGGTTTAGCCCTAAACCTGTTTATCTATGTTGGTTGAATATTAATGCACAAATAAAACTATTATTGGCGATCACTTGAATTATAATCAAATTAACTCTAAACAAGATGATTAATTATCTTATTAAGCGTGATTACAAGTACTAATTCCCTTTAAATTAAACATGCATAAAAGGCGTGATCAAGCAATAACAATAAATATATATAATATCAAGCAACATAATAATAATAATGAATATAATCATAATAATTATAATAACAATCATGAAAATAATCATGATCATGTTAAAGCATAATAATAGCAAGATCCTAGGCATAATACTAACCAGATTAATAATAAACCCTAGCATGTCACTAAACAATAAATATTAAATATATTGCCCTAACATGATACTAGGAATCATTGTTGTCATTCAAAACATCAAATTTAGGAAAATATCCTAACATGATACTAGGAATCAAAATAGCAACCTAAACATGATTTCTATATCATAATATCAATAAAACAATTAAAGCACTTACTTGGATGCCTCGTATCTCTTTCTAATAACAAAATACACACGTTAGTAACTTCAAGGAAAATAATAAAATCAAAACAATTAAATTTAATAATTGAAAGAGAGATTTGGTACCAAGCCCTCAGAAATTAAACCTTTCACGTCTAGGGAGAAGACAACTTCGAATTTGGCTAGGTGTGTCTAGATCTTGTGAATGCAGAATTTTGTTTGAGAAAAGCTAGTTTAGAATAAGAGAGAGAGAGAGAGAGAAGATATCAAGAAATTCTTGATGAGAGTTGGTGATTGAAAACGGAGATTTTAGGAGGCTATTTATAGAGAAAATCAGCCGGATATGATAAAAAACGAATTAGAGTTTCGAAAAGAATAAAACACGACACTGTCGCCAGACGACAGGGCTGTCGCTAGACGCCAGGTCTGTCGCCAGGTGACAGACGTGTCGTACGGCGCTGGAATCAGTTTTCCGCGCGTTTTCTAATTTTGATAAAATTATGAGAGGGTAAAAATGTAATTTCCATAAAACACTTCTTTTATTCTAATTAAAACTCTTTAAAGTCAATTTATCAATGCTAATCACATTAGGATTCAAAAGAACCTTCTAGAAGACTATAATCAATCCTTATCGCATTAGGAATGATAAACCAATAATAGGCCCTCCTCCAGATCATTGGGCCGCATATAAAGATCAAACCGGGCCCAATTTAGTACTTTGGCCATAGCTTCCTCATTATTCATCGGAATTGGGCTTATAATATATCGTTGGAAAGCTATTTTTGAACCCGACCCAACTATACTATTATTGGACCCTAGCTATGGACCAAACTAAACTGGGTTGGCTATTTTCACAAGGTTTTCAAAAACAGAGAGAAAGAGAAGAAATAAAAACTAACCGCAACACTAGTCTTTCCACACTTTCACTTCATTCGATTATAATTCGACGTGAAAGGTACTCATCACTGGGTTTGGTTTTGGGGAGACACAAATGGGTGTCTACAGAAATCCTTGACTTTTCTTTGAGAACCATTCTTAAAGATTTCCTTTACCAATCATGGAAAACAATACAGTTTGATTTGGAATTCTACAAATATAAGTGCAAAGTATAACCATTTATCAAGTAAATAACATAATAAGTTTGAAAATTCATGCAAAATTTTCAATCTTATTAAACGTCTTATCCACGCATTAAATTTGTCCCTATTTAGCGAGAATAAGGCAATTCCAAGATCCAAGGGATCAACGAGTAATTAGGCATGCTTTGGCTTGTCCTACCACTTGATACCCCAAGGTAAGCAATTCTTTGCTAATGGCTCTAAGCCACTCTTGGTTAGATAATCGTCGCATCGATCATCTAATGCGTCATGACGATATATCTCTTTTGCCACTACATGTATGGACTCCATCACTCATATCGTTGAGTACAACCAAAACCAACATGCACACCCGGTGTGCCTTACGTTCCTTGGAGTAGTGATGGTACCTCGCTTTGGCGTAGCCCACCATCACCCTCATTCAGTGTGCAAGTGTTGCTTAGGAAAGGCAAGTTTTACTCAATATCATTAGGGACCTAGGTTTTCTATGTTGATTGATTTAAGTGAACTTAATTAATCATCGCAACATAATGAAAACCTAAACATGCATCTAACATATCATTCATATATAAGCACAAGCATATTTATATAAAGCATAAGCATTTGATGCATATTGGCAACTAGCATGACCCCTTGAATTCTTCAAGTCTTCAAAAGGTCTTCACTTGCAACTTTAAGGCATCGTCTACAAAGAAACTCCGTCCTCAAGACTTAACAAAGATTATGCAACTACTAGTATCTACGATTATGATTAATCTAAATATTAAGGTTCAAAAATACTCAACGGTACGTAGATCGTATTTAGATTTACAAAAATACATCGCGGCACACAGTCCGTATTTTCTATCCTAATCGGGTCCCACTAGTTGCCATTTCATAAAACCAGTGAGAGAATATACTTTCCATTCATCCATTCACTATTTGTGAATGGCCCATGCATTTTACAACGATAAACAAGTAACAATGCATAAATTACACGTGCGTACTTGTAACTAATCTAGGTGGTTAATCCAATTAACACGCCTAATTAAAACTAGTCAAGGTTGTTTAACTGATTATGTAATTGACGCAATTAATAATTGAAGCTCCCAATAAATTCCGCATCCATCTTAATTAATCCAATTAATTAAGCCGGTAGAACCAAAAATTTGTCAAAATAAATTTTGCCAATGCCGCTAAAATACCGAGGCCTAGCCTCCAAAAATTTTAATTAAAATAAACAAAATTAATTAAAATAATTAAAAACGGCTTAAAATGCAAAGCGTAGCCCAATGATTTTGTGTGTGTGCCTAGCACCAAGCAATGAGGCTTGGTTTGCTAGGCACCAAGCCTCGGCAGGGGTGCAAGCTGCTGCTCTCACGCATTTGCTGTTGTGTCGGGCTCGTGATGCCTAGCAGCCATAGCCCGCACAGCCCTTCGCATACCCCGCCTACACGCACCAAGCAACGCACTACCTCCCTTGCACACATCGCACACACAACTTGCTGCCCATGCGCACAGCAACACGCACACACCATCGAGGTGCCCAGCAGCCTCGGCTGCCCCATGTGGGTTGCGTGAGCAGCCAGCTGGCCGAGAGCTTGCTTGGGCCTCTTAGGCCTCGATTTGTGTGCTCATGCCTCGGGAAAAATTCCCGATATTGTGTGACATTATTAATAAATTCTAAATTAATTTTTGAATTAATTTATTGAGGAAAAATGAAAATAATAATAAGTCTAACTTAAATATAATTCATTCAAGTGCATTTAACCAAAATAATTTCCAAGAACCATTCTTTAATTAAATTGGTTTAACTTGGTGCAACAAAATAAATAAGGCGATTTCTCATTATTAATTTAATCAATTTAAATTAATCTTGAGATTTTGACAAAGTAAGAGGGAGTTGGAAAAATATGAACTTTAATGTTCAAATGAAAAATCCAACTACTAACACTTGTGAATCCTTGAAAAATTATATCTTCCAATATGAAGATAAACAAATTTCTATCACAAAGTTTGAAACTTTATGTTTCCAATAAACCAAAAATGATTAAAACAACAAAGTTCAACATAAAATTCATGGAATTTAGTAGCTTTTAAAGTTTCAATCACTTAACATAATTAAAGATTGAATCTTTAGCACTTTAGAAGCCTCAAAAACAAAAACTTCACACTTAATGCAATTAATTTGCAATTATGTGAAAAATAAAACCAAGCTTTCAAACACAAATTACCACCAAGTAATCATGCCTAAAGAGGTTTAAAATTGCATATAAAATATGTATTGAACCAATTACATAACCACCACAAATATGCAATTAATTTTCAAGGTTAGAAAGACTTAAAATTTTTAGTAAAAATGAAAAACCCCTCGAAAAATGCATTTCTGGTCATTTTTGGCTAAAAACCGAGCCCTAACAGGGTAAAACAATTTACAGAATGCCTTTTCCACCCAATATTCACTATTTATGGGTCGAAATCTGGGTTCGGGAGCTAAAGTCAGCACTAATACGAGGTTAAAATGGATAAAACGAGCTACTAATCTAATTGGCAACTTATAACCAGAAAAATTAAGCCATAAAAATACCTTGAAAAATATGATAATTAAAAATAAACGAGCAGGGTTCCGATACTGCTGTTGGGGTTTGGTGAGTCCGACTCACCGCAGAAATAAATCCGAGCCAAGGATCACGCTCGCAATAATTGATATCACTAAAGCATAAAATAATCACAAAGGGAAAAATAGGAAATATACCTTTTGATGCGTACTTCGCCCGACAAATTGGGCTCTTACTTGAAAGCTTAGCCCCGAAAACACGAGAGCCTCCGGCGGAGATCCACCCGCAAAACAACTACCGACTTTTAGGTCCGTTACCTCAAGGTTAGCGAGGTCCGACCGAAAACCCGAGTATTATATGAGTTTAAGGGTTTTTGCAAATGCAATGCCTTATTGAACTCCTACTCAAGCAAAGAATTCTCAAGCCATGCTTTGGCTATTTATAAGGAAGGATAGCTTGTGAATTCCACTCATCTTTCAATGTGGGACTTTTTCACAAAAAGATCCCACATGGAAAGATTGATGAATTCAACACTTAGTTAAATAAACCAAGGAACAAGTTGTTGAAGCATAAAGGTTTTGATGATGAGGAACTTAAACTAAAAGCAAACTCATCTAATAAAGATTCTCTAGTGTGTGATTAGTCAAGGTGCAGAATAATCTTGGTGATTGAAGAACCATCTGAATCTAAGAAGACATGAAGAAAATCTTTATTGAAGAAGTTAAACAAATCAGAGGAAGAGTTCTCTAACAAGAACTAAGTTCCCTAACAGGAACGTTCCCTAACAGGAACTTGAAGACTAGCAGTTAAGTTCTTTGGTGGAACTTGATATGCTTGGAGCCCAAGTAATTCATCTGGTCAGAGTGCGGCGCAACAATAATTGTTAAAGTTTATTCTTAGAAATTATTGTTGATATGGTAAGTAGGTTAGTGCACGAGATTTATTAGAAACGTGATAAGTTTGCTTGGTAAATAAAATAAATATGGAAAATAATAAAAGATAGATTTTAGGAAAAGATTTTCTAACAAAAAGATTATTTTTCTCTAAAGTCGGTTTATTAAGAAAGATTAGTTTTCTTAATAAATATCTTTTATACGTATTTTCGGAAAAGATTTTATTCCACTTGATTTACTAAAACCGTGTATAATAAAGATAAGTCAAGTTAACATATTTATCTTTTTAGAAAACCTACTTTCTATACAAGTGTTACTTGTATAAATAGTAGAGAGCAAAAATGATTTAGGTTTTTGTGAGTTTATGCATGGAGAAATCACAGTGCTTTAAACGAGTAAGTTTACCAAGCTTTTAACTTATCATATTAGTTTCGGATTTCGTGCATTGCTTACCTATCATAATAGGCGTCTTATATTTGTATTCGTTGGGTTATTTGGGTGATTCTATAGTTTGTGTAATATTCAGTTTTGTGTAAGCTTCTTGGTGAGGCTGTGAGTTGTGTACTGGGGTGGTACGAGTGTTTTGTACTTTGGTGGTACGAGTAGTACTTTGGTGGTACGAGTGAATCTAAGTGTGGTGCTTAGATTGGGTAGGATAGGGTCCTATCAAGTAACAAGTCCAGTGAGGAACTTGTGAAATAAAGGTATGTGTCTAATAGGTTGTAACTTGGTGTTTGCCCTATTATAGTGAAGTGTTTTGTGTTTGAAATCCCTAAGGTAGGGTCGAGATTTTACTTCCAGTTGGGCCCTGGAAGGTTTTCTCGTAAAATCTGTGTGTTTGCTTAAGTTCCAATACGCGTTGTTTATTTATCCGCAAAAAGTAGTCATTAGGAACTCTATACAATTCACCCCCCCTCTTGTATTAATCGTCTCAACTAACATAAGTAACAAGTGTCACATGGTTAGGTGAGGACCACTTTCTCACTTGGTCCCCAAGTCATTTCACATGCATTGTGAACTAACCATGTGTTACCCAACCATGTGTTACCCAACCTTGAGCCCCAAGTTGGGTTCCGTTGGGCCATTTTCTTTTGGCCCGTGTCCATGACCCGTCACCCGGGTCCACGGCCCCTTGCAATACGTGTTGCCACCATGGCGCGCTGCCACGTGGCACGCTGCCAACATGGCACGTTGCCACTTGGTGGCTTCCAACGTGGCGGCTGCCAACATGGCTGCTATGCGCGCTGCCACGCGTGTTGCCACATGGCGTTTTGCCATGTGTGCTGCCACGTGGCACGCTCCTATTGGGCGCGCTTTTCTAGCCTTTCGCGTGACTAGGATTTTACTTGTTATTTGAAGCATTTTCTTGTCTCGCCAAATCCTAAATTTTGGCTCGACATTTGAGATTCTCTGACGCTAGGTTTCGACGCTCCAAGCTCGAATTTCTGACGTCTAAATATTTAATACTCGGGCGACTCATTAATTTCTTCCGAATTAATTTGTCGTGTCGGTTCGTTCATTGCGTGTGACCCGAAGGGTTCAGTCAAGATTAAGCTATAATATTAATTATGCATTAATATTATTGATCGGAAGCGGCCTCCACTTAGGCATTCCAATCACTTGACCTTACTAAATATATTAGCTTTCTAATAATTCTGAACCCACTATCAAAATAATACACTTGTTCGAAGGACACCATTTGTTTCATAGTCGACCTAGCATCGGCAGATGACGAGTGAATGAATGCATCAAGGCCTTGAAATCCAATCATATAGGCGCCGACATACTTGTGAGTAGACATTCAATGGCTTCAAAATTACTTTACTATCCATATATGGACATAATGTGTTGGGAAAAATTTTAGACGTCTCTTGGGTACTGCAAAAGTCGAAAGCTCGTTCAAGCCTTTATAAATTCTGGTTAAAACTGGAATAGCCAAAGATATTTTACGACCACTTGCAAGTGAAGATGCAAGCTTGAATACTCCTGGATGAATGAAGCCTAAGTCTTTTAGTGGGAGGACGAAAGCGCACAACCAACAAGAAAGAAAAGTGGCAAGATAAGTCTGCTTGCGATGCGCCTCGGGGATACCTAAGAGGTTAAAAGCTTCATTTACGTCATCGTTCCATAGTAAAGTCTCACTCACGCTAGCAAAAATGGTCATAGGCACTGGAAGTATGTGAGCCTTTTTGTCTTCGGAAGAAGTCGAGTATCTCGAAGCACCGCGAAACCAAAATTGACAACAATTATCAAATTTGACGTGGATTTCGCGGGACTTTGTAGCAATGTGTTGATAAGCCACGAAAAAGTGCTTGCAACTATAAGGAAGATACAAAGAGCCATTCTTGTCATACCCTTATAGCTCCGTGGTGGATGGGACGACCTCGACGTAGAAAGAGCCATTTATTGGGAGTCCGCTGAGATAGTGCAAGCCCCACAAACTGATCGAGATTTCACCCGCTAAAGTTAGTAGTGTTTTGGTCGTCGAGCTCCACATCTCATAAATTGCCTACATGTATGGAGTGTTGCGTTCATAACAAAACATAGAGGCATAAACAACATCAAGGATATTTGTGCTTGTAAGCATGTGTCTAAAGTGTTGCAATATATCCTTCAACCATTCCCAATATTGAGGTATATGTGAGAATTCAGCTCCAATGAGTAACTTTGAACTCCATTTGGTGACTTCCTTGCAAGAAATGTGTGCGCAGAGTGTGTCAAATGCCTTATCTTCAATGGACGGTCGATGATGCGATGATTGGAGTACCTCCTTTGCTGTCTTACTCGATCCTTCGATGACCTCTTTCCACTAGTGTTTTAGACTTGTTAAAGGATGTTCTACTTTTCGATTCTCAGTAAAAGTTCTAGTCATAGAGTGAAAGGTGGAAAACGAATTCCATCTGAACCGACAGCTTCATTCAACACTTGTAAGAAGTCGTCTCTTGGTGCTCTGTTAAACTTAAATTACGTGAGAAACTATGGCAGTATCAATATATCATATCATCATATATATAATAAAAAAAAAAAAAGAAAAAGAATGAAGCGTCTGACATAAAAAGGGAGTACTACATTTAGCTTATTTCTTTTTCAAAAAGGCAATTTAAGAAAATTTTAGAGTACTTCATATGGTTTCTTTCTCGAAAAGCCATTAAATTAATTCATGCAAATTTCAGAGTATACTCGAAGAGCAAAAGCCATTAAATAAATTCAAGTAAGTTTTAAAGCATACCCAGTATCAAATCCTTCGTACGGTGGTTGAGATTTTAGTGGCGACGGGGCTCAAACGTAGCTTTGGCGTGAGGTGGACGAAATTCCGGTGGCGACGAGGCTTGAACGTAGCTCCGACGTGAGGCAATCAAGACTCCAAGGGCGAACTCCAGCATGGCGCGTCAAAAACTCAAGCTTCAAGGCTCTGAGGTACGACGTGACAAGATGAAATGAGGCCTGGCAGTGTTGTACCTCTGATCATCGGTAGTGTCGAACCAATTGCGGGGTTGGATGAGTGTCTATGCTCTAACAGTATCGTTGTATGAGAAGTGTGTTTGGCCGAGATCTCGAGGCTTCTTGAACGGACGATGCTAAATAAACAACACTAATGATTATTTGATGTGCTTAATGTGTACGATTGGTGTTTTGGTTGTTTTTGTCCATCGGGAGAGTTACAACACGAAGACTGATCCGGCGTGAGCTGTACCTGCAAAACAAACGGAGACACCAGTTGGTTGGTGCTCCGCCTCCGACGAACAAGTTAGTAACTTGAAGGGAGAGAAAAAGGTGCGGAAATTTAGGTGGGTATCTGCTCGGATTCCAAGCTCAGATGTCTCTATCACAGGGACTGTATGTAATAAAAGGTAAAACGTGCCCTCCAAAAGAGGGAAATCTCCCTATTTATAGGGTCCTCGGGATTTGTGCCCCTAATTAGGTCATTGATCCCTAATCATTGGTGGGCTGCTCCGTATTGTGGGTTTCTCGGGATTTGGGCCTGAAGGCCGCCATTTTTCCCTAATTTCTGGAGTGACACGTGTCAAACACGGATCGGTCCACTTTGGCCATCCTGAGACTGACACGTGTCATCCTCTGATTGGACCACGTGGCGAGGTAAAATTACCCTAAACATTTGCCCCTCACAGATGTGACGTGGCTCGCCACGTGGCATCTGTGACACGTGTCACACTCCGATTGGTGGTAATTTTACCATCAAAGAGTAACCGTTCGCCTTTCGAGTAAATTACGGAAATACCCCCGTATTTACCCTCTATATATAGCCGTTTACCCTCATAATTTTGTACGTTTTACAAAAATTTTCTAGAGAAAGAACTTTGAGAGAGCAGAAGTCATCTGTTTGAGTCAGGCGCAAGCAAGGAAGCTCGTACTCCATCAACCCAGCCGGACCCGTCTGTCTTCAGATATCAAATCCAAAGGTACCGTCTCTGCCTCTCTCAGCTCTTTTTCTTGTTTCACCGCTTGTACATATTTCTTGCAATAAATGGATGCATCACCAACACACACGGCACATCCTAGGTTAGAGTCCAGCCGGTCACCTGGGACGGCTGAGTCTAGGACTGGGAGTGCAGTCTCGGGGTGTTGGGACCACCCTTTGCCTTGGATTCCGACCATTTATGTGTCTGTGCAGGACACAATGGCTCGGACTATGCAGACGACCACCGATCCGAACTACATAAGCGAAGGCTTAGGCGGCCAAACGCCTAAGGGAGAAACGTCTGGTCAGGGAGACCAGACGGCTCTAGAGAGATCCCCTCCGCGCGCCCCTTCAACTCCCGCAGATTCCTTTATGAAAAAGTGCGACCAAGGCGGTGATGAGGCCGACTCAGCCCCTTTCCACTTCTGAGAGCAGCGACGATTTACCCCCGCTTGAGGATAGCGAGGAGGAGGAGAGGAAGAAGTGGAATAAGAAGGACGATCAATTCAACTCCACGTCTCCGCCAAGGACCGGATCCAAATGGAGGAGAACTTAAAAAACTTTACGCAAATGCACCCGTTAGGAGACGGGTATAGAATAAGAGTGCCGCCTGAGAACGGCACCATCGCCTGAGAGGATGATCAAGAGAACGCCAACAACTACTTTGGCTGTTATGAGGCGGCGTTCAAGGCTGGTCTTCGCTTTCCCCTTCACCGGGCGGTGAAGGCAATATTGAGAGGCTACGGCCTCGGAGTCTTGCAACTTACCCCCAACTCTTGGACAAACATTTTGGGGTATGTTGCCACCTGCGAGTTCCAGGGGCTCAACCCCGGCTGGGAGGCTTTTGCTAGTATGCACTATCTTAGCCGAAGCCCAGGCGGCAGGAGGGCGTGGTACACTGTAACCAGGCATCCCCAATACATGATGACCTTGGACAAGGTCTCCAAATTCGACGGCTGGAAGCACAGGTTTTACCTGATGTCCGCTCCCAGCAGGCGGGAGAATTATGAATTCCGCCAGTACAATAAGAAGCCCGACCTGATGGGCCGGAAGTGCGCTCTTCCCCGGATCCCAGAGGAGGATTTTGACAAGATCATTGAGGCAGACTTTTTCGACCTCACAGACGCGACCTTGTCAACCGCGAAAACAATAAAAGTCCCCAAGAATTGGATCCCCAAGAGCGCCTGGCTCAGGGATGAGAGTTTCCTAGCCGACTGCGTGCTAGGACACATGTTTACCTAACGTATGCGCCTGAGTTTATATCCGCCTGTAGTGCTTTTGTATCGGAATTGATTTTATGATATTAATCAATCTCTTTCTTTTTGTAGAAGAAGCTTTAGACATGTTGCAGACTGAGAAGACTCCCAAGCGGTCCTCTGCAGTCATCCGCAAGGAGCTTGCGGAAAAAGCCGCGGCCGCAGTCAAGGCCAAGGTAAAAAATGCCTGACCCTCTCTCAGATTGTCCTCAAAGATTATTTTCTCCGGATGCTAACCTTAACTTGGTTATTTTCGCAGGGGGGAGAGGTTGGAAAGACGTTTGAGAAAAATCTCAAACGGGCTAGGGAGGAAACCCCCTCCATTCTCAACAAAACCAAAAAATCCACCTCCGCTTCAACCCCTGGCGCCTCATCCGGGAATCAACAGATGCGGATAGCGGGGCGAAACGAGAGGGTAGGCGGCAGCCTGGGCCTCGACCTCGTCAACCTCGTATCAGCAACCGGGGGGTTCACCACGCCTGCAAGCGGTTCCCGCTTGGCCGGCTCTGAAGGTAAGAACCCTTTTGAATCCGCGCTTGAGCTGGGGTGGCCTTTGCGGGTGAAATCCCACTCCCAACAGACGTCATCCTCAGACGGTCGGCAACAGATAGGTGTTGCCTTAGTTTCGCACTCATCCCGTATTGATTATGGTGCAGATCAATCTACCCGCTGGCCAGACGTCCAGAAGCATGCCAAGGCCATGCTTGACGCCGTTCGCAAGACAACATCCCGGGGATAGAGACGTTCAATTTGGAACGCATTCTATCCCTTCTAGCTGAGGTAAGAGACTTGACAATTTTATTTTTTCCAAGTGCTTTACCCCGCCTGCCATACTAATACCGCTTGCTTTTTTGCAGGCTATGCTGCGGGTAGACGGGCTCAAGCGTCCTTATTCCCGCAAACGGGAAGAGGTAAAAAGGGCCAAGAAGTCCGCGATAGACGCTGATAATGTTGCTTTATACTCAACTATCGTAAATGATCTTGAAACTAAAGCAATCATAATGACACAGGCGTCTAAAATCCAGCAGCTGGAGGCGGATCTGAAGACGGCCAACCAGCGGGCGAGTGATGCTGAGACGGCCTAGAAGAAGGCAGAGGAGGCCCAGAAAAAGGCGGATGAGAGCGCCAAGAAAGCTGACGAGGCGCTCAAGAAGGCCTAGACGGACCTTAGCACACTTCAAGGTGTTTTTGAAGAGAACACCAACTTGAAGACCAAGGTTGAGAGGCTGGAGAAGGAGGCTGCTCAGGCTCAGACAAACTTTGCAGCAACCCTGGAGGCGGAGCAAAACCGCCTGGTTGCTGAGAGTGATGCTGAAAATGATGCCCGCATGAAGATCGCATGGGCTGCCCTGTACCCAGACACGGATTATAGCATCTGGGCACTGGCTCACAGTTACGCCGAGTACGTGGTGTATTTGAGAGATAGAGGTGAGCCAGAGCCTTAGTCCTTTGATGCCTAGGTCAACTCCAACCATGAGCCCCTTGTGCCTGAGCTTCCTGGTCCAGGTGTAGCACAAGACATTCCCTCAGATGATGAGGAAGAGGACCAGGAGGCACCGCCTGCAGGCCAGAAGTAATCTTTCAGCGGCAGTATGCCAATCTCTGTTTTTATTTTTTCTTTAATCTGCGGCAGTATGCCAATAACTTTGCTTTTCCGGCCTGCGTGCCTAGTATCCTTGTATTTACTGGCTAAGGAGTCGGGTTAATTAACAATTTTTCTTTTTTCCTGGACGGGGTCCGGTTAACATTTGATCCACCACAACCGTTTGGTTGGGTGGATTTTTAATGAATTCACCGACTGAGTCGGTTTTGATCATTTTGAGTTTGCGTTTGAATTTCAATTTTTGCGAATTTCAATTTTGCATTTTTTCCTAACTTATCAAAAGCATGCGGCGATTTTTTGCCTAACTTATCAAAAGTCTAGCTATCCTTGCCCCTAGACTGCTGTGTGATTGGTTTTAAGTGGAGTTGGTTAATTGACTTCGAAACGTCTTATGCTGCAAAGAGCATGATACGTTTGTAAGTCAATCAATCACAGTAGTGATTTCCCCAAACCAAGTGCACAGCCGTACATTAACAGGCGTTCCAGTCACTAACTAGACAGAGTTTGTCCGTCTTGGTAGAGATTTCATAGCCATTGCACAATTCTTTTGCCCCAATTGGGATAGAAGGTGCAACTTTGGAATAAATAACCTAAGTGAGAACTTCAGCCGGCGACCGACTGATGCCCCAGGGCATCCGGTATTCGGTAACTTGATCGTTCCTCACAGATCATTCTGATCAGACGGCAATGAGTTGACCAATTCGGTCATTCAATTTTTGCCGTCTGCATAGGTACGTAGAACCGAAAAATAGTTTGTTCTCTGCGACGATTGCACCCGGAGGGTTGTCGCCGGACGCCTTTGTCCATGTTGGGACAGGCGATTTTATAAAATGAGCAACCATCCGGCCGTTTTAGCCTTTGGTCTTGTTTGAGACCGGTTGTATAGCCACTAAGCGTTTTTGTGCTTAGTTTTTAATCGGAGAATTGGCCGAACGTTACTGAATTACCCTAAGTATCGAACTTAGTTAGTTAAACAGAAAGTCCGTTTGGGTCATTACCTAGACGGACAGACAATTATTAAGTCAAACTTAGTAAAATAATCAAAGACTCCATCTGAGTACTACCCAGGCGGTTAAGCAGTTATGACCCTTACTAAGTGTCAAACTTAGTTAGTTAAATGAAGAATCCGTCTAAGTAATACACAGGCGGAAAAACAAAACAAATTTGCAAACAAAGTCTGAATTCTCATTAATTGACTCACTGTTTACAAAAAACTTACATTCTCAGAAGTAGTACTTTTTCAAATTGTCTACATTCCAAGTTCTAGGCAGGCGCCTACCGTCTGGAGTTTCCAGGCGATAGGTGCCGTCCCTTACTTCTTCATAGATCCGGTAGGGGCCTTCCCAATTTGGAGTTAGCTTTCCCAGCTCATTGGCCCTACCGGTTGCCTCCATTTTTCGTAACACTAAGTCGTCAACTTTCAAGGGACGCTTGTGTACTTTCTTGTTGTAGGCTCTAGTCATTCTCAGACGATAAATCTCATGACGCAAGGCGGCATTACCCCTGCGTTCTGGGAGTGAATCCAATGCCAGGCGTATTGCCTCCCAGTTTGCCTCTTCATCATATAGCATGACTCTGAGAGTTGGCTTGTAATGTTCGATGGGCAAGACGGCTTCAGCACCGTAAACCATGAGAAATGGGGTTTCACCGGTTGCCCCTTTTGCTGTTGTCCGGATGGCCCATAGGACATGGATTAACTCTTCTGCCCACAAGCCACCGGCTCTTTCTATCTTCTTCTTAATGCCGTCTGAGATGAGTTTGTTGAAGGCTTCAACTTGGCCGTTTGCTTGGGGCCGGCCGACGGATGCAAAACAGCTTGAGATCCCCTGATCTCCCAACCAGGTTTTTAGCTGAGGCGTCTCAAACTGAGGACCATTATCAAACACCATAGACATAGGTACCCCATACCGGGTGATAATGTTTTTCCAGATGAAGGAAATTACGTCTGAGGTCTTGAAGTTCTTAACCGCCTCAGCCTCCACCCACTTGGTGAAATAATCCACAACCACCAAGATGTAGCGCTTTCCGCCTGGAGCACGCGTGTAAGGACCTAGGATGTCCATACCCCATTTTGCAAACGGTATTGGGCTGTGGATGGCCGTCAGATCAGTAGCCGGACGGTGTATAAGTTTGCCAAATTTTTGGCACTTGTCACATTTCTTCACTAACTCCTTGGCGTCTGCCTCAAGAGTGGGCCAAAAATAATGTCGTCTGGCTCTGACGGCTAGGGACCTGCCGCCTATGTGGGAGGCGCAGAATCCCGAGTGCAAATCTTCGAGAACTTCCTTCCCCTTTTCTGGGGTGACACACTTCAACAGGGGCTTAAGAAACCCCGCCTTGAAGAGTTCTTCGTTTCTCAACTCAAAGCTTGCAGCTCGCTTCTTCAGGACGGCTGCCTCCTGTGGCGAATCAGGAAGTGTACCTTCTGAAAGATAGGCCCGGATGCCATCCATCCAGGTAGAGCTTCGGTCCAAAATTCCAATGGGGTCTTCATAGATGCTTCTTTTTTCAAGAACTTCCCAAAAGACTGGCCAAGACGTATCATGGCAGGCTGAAGATGTCAGTTTTGACAATGCATCCGCCTGGTTGTTTTCCTACCTAGGCACTTGATTCAGATGGAATTCCTCAAGTGCCCCAGCCTCTTCTTTGACTGCATGAAGGTATTTGATCATAGCCGGATGAGTTGCCTCGTAGCTCCCCTCATACTGGCTAGCGACCAATTGTGAATCAGAGTAGGCGTCAATTTTCATGGCCCCTGCCGCCTTACACATACGGATGCCAGCTAGCAGGGCTTCATATTCCGCCTCATTATTAGAGGCCTGAAACTTGAAGCGTAGTGCATACTCAAATCTTTCCCCTTCAGGAGACTCGTAGATTACGCCTGCACCACAACCGTTCTTTGTAGAGCTCCCGTCTACGTACACTTTCCAAACCTGGTCAAGATTACCCGGAGCCACCGGACGGGTCATTTCAACAATGAAGTCGGCAAACGCCTGACCTTTCACTGCCTTTCTTGGTTCGTAAGTGATTTCAAGACTTTGCATTTCAATAGCCCATTTCAACATTCTCCCGCATGACTCCAAGGTAGACATTGGCTGCTTGAGTGGCTGGTCGGTGTAAATCACCACCGGATGTGCCAAAAAGTAAGGTTTCAGCTTTTGAATGCCATATACAAAACAAGGCCAAATTTTTCGACCATGGGGTACCGGAGTTCAGCATTTTTTAGAACATGTCTAATGAAGTAAACCGGGAGCTAAACGCCGTCTCGTTCAGCAAGGAGAACGGCACTGAGAGCATGATCTGAGACGACTAAATACATGTACAACGTCTCCCTAGACAAAGGACTAACCAACCTAGGTAGAGAATGCAAGTGCTCTTTCAACTTCTGGAATGCCGCCTCAGCATCATCCCCCCATTCAAACCTGGTCTTCTTCCTGATTGCTTGGAAGAAGTAAAGGCATTTGTCGCCTGACCGGCTGAGGAATCCCCCCAAGGCGGCCAGGCAACCGGTGAGTCTCTGAACTTCCTTGACAGAACGGGGTGACTTCATGCCAATCACCGCCTGTATCTTTTCGGGGTTAGCCTCTATCCCCCTTTGATTAATCAAGAATCTGATAAACTTCCCAGACTCAACACCAAAGACACATTTCTTTGGATTTAACATGACCTTACGCTGTCTGAGGGTGGTGAATGTTTCTCGGAGATCAGCAAGGTGATCCGTCTATAGCTTGGATTTGACTATCATGTCATCAATGTACGCCTCCACATTCCTCCCAATTTGATTAATGAAGACCGTATGAATCATCCGTTGGAAAGTGGCAGGCGCATTTTTCAGGCCAAACGGCATCACGGTATAACAGAATAACCCCTTATCAGTGACGAAGGCCGTCTTCTCTTGATCCTTTTTCCACAGGGGAATCTGATGGAAGCCGGAGTAGGCATCCATAAAGCTCATCAAGGCGTGACCGGCTGTAGAGTCAACTAGACTGTCGATCTTTGGAAGCGGGTAACTGTCCTTTGGACACGCCTTGTTGAGCTCTGTGTAATCAACACACATACGCCAGGTCCCATTCGGTTTCTTAACAAGGACCACATTGGCCACCCAGTCGGGAAAGTTACAAGGCCGAATGAACCTGGCGTCTAGCAGCTTTTTGACTTCGGCAGCTGCCGCCTGACTTCTTTCCTCGCCGTGCTTTCTTTTCTTTTGCCGGATGGGCTTCTTTTTGGGGTCCACGGCGAGTTTGTGGACAGCGAGATCCGGGCTGACGCCTGACATCTCTTCCACTTCAAAGGCAAAAATGTCTTTGAATTCTTTCAGCAGAAGGTGCAAACTTGCACCCAAGGTAGCATGAGCAACCGTCCAAACCTTTACCGTACGTTCTGGACGGCTATCATCCAGAACGAGATGTTGCCAAACCATTGTTGGGCAATGCCCTTAAATGTAGCCGGGAAGCATCGACACCAAGTGGCAACATCCAACCCCTGTAAGTACATGAGGTTGGTGTATGACATAAGGTGATCTTTCGGGTTGGTAGTACCATCATAGGTACCCACCAACACATTATTAACCTTGGCCGGCTGTGCCGCCTCGGTTATCTCCCGGGTGAACGCAGAAGGTTGTTCACCCAAGCGTAGCAGACGGAGCTGCCAGTCCATTGGCTGGACATTTTGATATGCCGCCTGACCTCCGAAGAGAGCCGGCTGCATGAAGTGAGGGGGATATTGACCGTAAACCTGAGTAGGCACATACGGTACAGCCCCAATCATCTGAGGACCAGAATGGACGGTATTACTGCCTGTTTGGCTCTCATGCAGGGAGAGTGCATTCCCTGCAGAAGTGTTGTTGAAACTGTCTGGAAAGTTCGACGTTGAAGCCGACTCAGACAGCTGTTGGTTTCTCTTCCGGTTGATAATTTCCTGGGCATCAAGAGTTGATTTTTTACTTCCCATCGGCTGCTGAGTCCGGCGGGTGTTATTGTTGTTCCTCTTAGGGAGAAGAATTTTTTACCAATCAATGGTCCCGGCTGCCTTCTCCTTTGGATGAGGAGTGGGCTGCCGTTCTCTGACTGACTTCCCCTACTCCAGAGGAGTCTTCTTGGCCGAATGACCTTTACTTGGGCCAGCCCGGCTTTGGGTGATCGACACTTTAATTTCACCCTTGAAACTTGTCATGAATCTCATGAGTTCGTCTCGGGTGACAGGGGCTAATCTAGCGGCCGTATGGGTTTCCCCTTCCAGCTGCCCAAGGGGTCGGCTTGTACCCGCCTGGGAGGCACCCCGCTCCAGAGTGTCTTTGGGCCGGATGCGCTTGGTTCTAAGAGAGCCGTCATCGGCTGTAAAGGTTTCGACCTGAGAATCTTCATCCTCATGGTCTGTAAAGACTTCTGGGTCAACGCCCAGACGGGTAGGGGTTGGTACAGACTCTTGAACCATCTTCGAGGTAATCTCCCCACTGACGGCGCCAAATGTTTTGGGTTTTTTTGTCCCTCGGGAGAGTTACAACACGAAGACTGATCCGGCGTGAGCTGTACCTGCAAAAAAAAACGGAGACACCGGTTGGTTGGTGCTCCGCCTCCGACGAACAAGTTAGTAACTTGAAGAGAGAGAAAAAGGTGCGGAAATTTAGGTGAGTATCTGCTCGGATTCCAAGCTCAGATGTCTCTATCACAGGGACTGTATGTAATAAATGGTAAAACGTGCCCTCCAAAAGAGGGAAATCTTCCTATTTATAGGGTCCTCGGGATTTGTGCCCCTGATTAGGTCATTGATCCCTAATCATTGGTGGGTTGCGCCGTATTGTGGGTTTCTCGGGATTTGGGCCTGAAGGCCGCCATTTTTCCCTAATTTCTGGAGTGACACGTGTCAAACAGGGATTGGTCCACTTTGGCCATCTTGAGTTTGACACGTGTCATCCTCTGATTGGACCACGTGGCGGGGTAAAATTACCCTAAACAACAGGTCTGCAGGTTATTTTTATAGAGCTACAAGTTGAATTTATTCTTCTAAAAGATAATTACAAGCTTAACCGACTAGTTTTTTCTTTAATCAAATTGGAGATATATTTTAGGTTATATCTTTTTTTTTTTTTATGAGTGAGATTCCAAAATTACGGTTAATTCAAAATGATAAAATTTGGATGTCCATAAGATATAGATCAATATGAGATAAGTGCAGGTTTCGTCTACCGCATTTATCATATTGATGGTAATTGGGATTGATAGTCACAACAAATCAAGATTATTAAAGGTGATTGCAATAAAAGACAAATCAAGTTGCATGTTGACTTGTTTTCCAAGGGAAAGATAAATTTGGGTATTTGTGAAAATATATCTCAATCAAAGATATACTTCTCTAAATTGTGATGACAGTGGATTAAGTTAGTCATAGCAAGTTCAAGCGGATCTCATATTTACTTATCCGTGAGGAAAGATAAAAATTCAAGATGGATTTCCTACATATCTTTGATGAGTTGTTAAGATAAAAAAAAAAAAAAAAGTCACTCGATGGTAAAATAGTTTGACAAATTTCGAGCCCGATCACGATCAAACACTTCAAAGTCGTGTCCGTGACCGATTTCGAGGGGGCAATTTGTAGGCACGGAAATTTTATCAAGTGTCGTTACATATTATTCGAGTCAAAGTCAAATAGTTGACTCGTTTATATTGACTAAATAACTAATCTGGGTATGTTATTTATTAGTTAGACTTATTTAATTATTAATAAAGTCCAACAAATTGGATTTAATTATAATTTAAATGCTTTATTCATAAAAATGAGGTGGAAATGGATATGAGGCCCATTTAATGGTCATCTTGAAGCCCAAGCTTGGGAAAATTCTATAAATAGAGGTATCTTCCCTAATTTCACACACACGAAAAATCTAGAGAAAAGCCTCTTTATAGCAAAACCTCTCTAGATCCAATAACCCTCTCTAAAAGCTTCTCTAAAAAAAACAATCTCAAGAGTTAAAAGAAGAACAACAAGCACCATATCAAGCGTATCGTTCCATTCTAGAAGACAAACCTTGATCGAGATCAAGCATTTTCAGCCCTCTATCAAGGAATTCAAGTTATAGTTTCGACAAAAACAAATCAAGTCATCAAACAACATAGCGTGGAAATTGAATCAGTGGATTATATAAGAGATTGCACCCAAATTTTATTATATTAATAAAAATTACATTTGTTGCATTTATTTTTACTCTTTATTTTGCAAACTCAAAATTTGTGTTTACACATACCTGTAGACACCTAAAAATGTCTCCCCAAAACCAAACCCGATGATGAATAACCTTTCACCGCCACTATTGGTCGGGTTCAGTATTTAATCCCGAGAGTGCTTAAAAAATCGTATTTAATTAAATTCAATTTTTGAATAGTCCATGGATCAGTCTTGATGTTTGGTCAAAGCATAGTTTTAATTTCAGCCTAAACTTATTTTTTTAATTTTAGCCCAAACCTTTTTTTTATTTTATTGCTTTATTATTTATTTTTGGCCCAAACTTTTTATTTATTTTTATTTATTTTCTTATTTTGGCCCAAATAATAATAAAATCAGAAAATAGCCCGAAATTATCAATCGGCACTTGAAATGCTGAACGAAATTAGGGTTAAAAATGAATTTAGACGGAAAAGCGGACTGAAAATTCCCGCGTCATGGCAGTAGTCCACCGTGTCATGGGAAAATTTCCCATCTGACGGTGGGGTTCCCCGTGACACGGGACACCTGCTGTAACACGGGGGTTTCCATGTCCTTTTCGCGTAAACCCTTAACGCGTTTTCTCTCCCGTTTAAAATATATTTCCCGCGTCACACAAAATGTGCACCGTGTCACGAGAATTTTTCCCATCTGACGGTGGGATTTCCCGTGTCACGGTACACAGTGCCGTGTCGCGGGATACTTTTTTAGGGTTTTTATCATTTTAGGGTTCCGTGTGTTCCCTCAGCACATTTTTTCTATAAATACCCTCTCATTTCTGATGTACGGGGCATGAATTAATTCTCTAGTTTTTTCTCTCTTTTATGCTCTAGCCTAAACACTAGCCTACCCTTCTTCTTTCAAAATTCCTTTTTCAAGTACTCCAAGGAGTTCATACTTTACTCGTGGTTCTGTCCTTAAGCCAAGGCGTGAAAGGTTTGAGGGTTTGGCCCTAAATCAACTCTACTTAATTTAATTTAATTTAATTATTGTTCTAATATTATTTCCTTGAAGTTACTAACTCGTTTATTATTTTGTAGTTGCAAACAAACAGAATCAAAGTAAGAATTATGTTCCTTTTATTTCTATTATTTTTCTAACAATTTTGTATTGTTAGAATTATTGTTAAATTGCTTCCAATATTGATGTTATTCTATTATTATTATGATCACCATATTGCATGTTTAAAGGGAATATGTAATTGAAAATAACAACTAATAAGATAATTTGGACAACCGGTTTAGGTTCCTTTTTAATCTTGTTGTTAAATCAAGTGATCACAAATATATTAGAATTATATGTTGTATTAATATTAAAACAATTTAGCATAATAATAGTTTGGAGCAAATTGAATATTTTGTTTGTATGCCTTTGAGATCGCAGGAATCACTTTTCACTATAAGAATCGAGTAGAGGCCAATACGGCCGAATGTGACTCCATGACTCACTTCGTACCATCATCCCCGATCCTCCTTTCGTGGTTCCGAACCATATGGAGTTAGTAATCTCATGGATTATGAATGGGGTGTAACCTTCACGGGTCAATCGTTATTGCCTATCGTTGTCCCTTATCGTGGTTGCCTTTTTATGATACGTGAACGGTTTACAAGTTCCTTAAAAACTTGTTGGCGGCTCCCTATTTTCCTTGTCCCTAATCGTATATGTCAATTCCCACTTCCTATGAGTGCCAAGCATATTCACAACATGCTTTAACGTAGGCGCACTTCGAACGACGCCTACAATACCTCATTGTTTCAGGAAACAGAATACTCCTCGAGGTTAGGGTAATAATATCAAGATGTCCTAGAGCTAGGTCCAGTGAGTATGTCCGAATTTCTCTCATCTATGCCTTGTTGTCCGAGAGCTAGGCGTGCAAAAGAAAGAGAAAATTAGCTGCCCCAAGGGTGTGACCCGAGAAAGCCCCTCCGATGATTAAGTCAGCAAATGTACTTTTTAGAGAGAGAAATTAGAGAGAGAGTATCTTAGAGAGAGAAAGTAGAGAGAGAAGGTTAGAGAATTAGGAAAAATTTACCATCAATAATGATTAGAAAGCTATTTATAGATGTACTTTCATGTGGCAAAAGTTGTACTTAGTTGGACAAATTAGGGGTAAATCCGTACTTTGCTCTGACTAATGATGGGTTGGATCATGGAGGGCTATTTTCGTAATTCCAGGTTAATGGGCTTAGGACAATAGACTTGGCCCGAACACTCATCATAAGATGTGTATAATATCATAATCCTTACTCCTAATTTTTTGTCTAGCACTAAATTAAAGTACGATGAATTTCTCAAGGAAACATTTGAGAAGGTATGGTGGTGTTAGTGGGATAAGTAGACAATATAGGACATCTCAAAGTGGAAATTGAAGCTATGGATAGGTGACAGAGGGAGTATTATTGTTTTAAGCGAGATTCATTTGATAGTGAAAGTAACTGTATCTTTCTAGAGAACATGGTTATGGATGGAGTGATCTTAAGAGATGGTGTAGACACCTAAAAATGTCTCCCCAAAACCAAACCCGATGATGAACAACCTTTCACCGCCATTATTGGTCGGGTTGAGTATTTAATTTTTGGAGTGCTTAAATCCATATTTCCATTTCATAAACCAACCCAATTCCTATCCCATTTCCCCAAACCATAACTTATTTTCCTCTTTTCGTGCCTTTAAACCCAAAATAATTCATTTCGTGTCCTCTAAAATCATTCATTTCGTGTCCTTTTTATAAAAACGTTTAATCCATTTTATTTTGGTCCATAATCTTGGTCCAATGATTGAATAATTGGATGGAGCTTTAAAAGATCTTTCCAACGATATATTATAAGCCCAAATCCGAGTTATAACGAATAAGTTATGGCCAAAATATTAAACTGATCCCAAACCGAACCTAAGCCCACCTTACCTACGACCCAATGATCATGTGGACGGTCCAAATTATTTAATCCCATTCCTAAACCAATTAGGATTAATTAGAAGCTTCTATAAGTTTCTAAAAGATCCTAATTATCCTTTTTGAAAAGATAAGATTAAAGAGTTTGAAATTGAATAAAACTTTTCTTTTTGAAAATCCTATTTATATCCGAATTGAAAGACGTTCAAAGATAGACAAGCATTATATTTTTTATCCAAATTTTATATGGTTGGATAGCCCTTGAAATTATCTTTCCAATGATATATTATAATATCATTTCCGAGCTATAACGCAAAATATATGAATAAAATGTCAAACTCTATCCAAAACTGACACCGTCTCACTATTTCAGATATATCTTTTGTTCTATAAAGTATTTTAATCTGATTCTAATTGAATTAGAAAGAAGACTTCAAGATCATTCCAACGATATCTTATTCATTTTATTCCGATTTTTTGATCAAAAAATATGATAAAAACAAAAACCGCAAAAATTGTTGTCTATCGCAAGAGTTTTATCCGATTCGAATTCTTATCTTTTCTTGATTCGACCCCTCTTTTTTCCTTATAAATAGAGGTCATATCTCCCCCTTTTGATTCATCAACAAGATTTATGATCAAATCATTCTCTTCTTCCTCTTTAGCCTAACACTAGCCATCCTATTCTCTCATAATACTTCCCCTAAGCGCTCCAAGGAGTCCATACAATATCCGAAGTTCTATACTTAAACCAAGGCGTGAAAGTTATAATTAACTGAGGGTTTGGAACAAATAAAATCTACATTTATTTAATTTAATTATTCCAATTTGATTTATATTTTTATTGAAGTTACTAACAATTTATTCATGATGTAGCAATTTAAAGGAACACGCGGAATGTGAGTAATTAATTAATTTAATTACTCTT
The DNA here is from genome assembly GCF_948465745.1 of Chenopodium album. NCBI lineage: Eukaryota > Viridiplantae > Streptophyta > Magnoliopsida > Caryophyllales > Amaranthaceae > Chenopodium > Chenopodium album. The sequence continues at coordinate 68,070,318 of NC_137835.1, forward strand.
ATTTTATTTTATATTGCTAGTATCATGATTAGGTTATTTTATATTTAATTTGACTAACACTATTATTGTTAAATTGCTTCCAATATTAATGTTTATTCTATTATTATTTTTATGATCACCATATTGCATGTTAAAGGGAATATGTAATTGAAAATAATGCCTAATAAGATAATTTGGACAACCGGTTTATTAGGTTCCTTTTTAATCTTATTGTTTATTCAAGTGATCAAAAATATTTTGGAATTATGTGTTGCATTAATATTAAACCAATTTAGCATAATAATAGTTTGGAGCAAATTGAATATTTTGTTTGTATGCCTTTGAAATCGCAGGAATCACTTTTCACTATAAGAACCGAGTAGAGGCCAATACGGGCGTATGTGACTCCATGACTCACTTCGTACCATCATCCCCAGTCCTCCTTTCGTGGTTCCGAACCATATGGAGTTAGTAATCTCATGGATTATGAATGGGGTGTAACCTTCACGGGTCAATCGTTGTTGCCTATCGTTGTCCCTTATTCGTGGTTGCCTTTTATGATCCGTGAACAGTTTACAAGTTCCTTAAAAACTTGTTGGCGGCTCCCTACTTTCCTTGTCCCTAATCGTATATGTCAATTCCCACTTCCTAAGAGTGCCAAGCATATTCACCACATGCTTTTAACATAGGCGCACTTCGAGCGACGCCTACAATTTGGCGACTCCACTGGGGAGGATTCTTGGTTATTTATCGATTTGAGTGATCGGTATTTAATTAAGATGAGTGGATGAGACTTGAAAGATTCTTGAATTGTATTCCTGCAATTTAATTGGCATTTTCACATATGCATATGCAATTTTAGCTTACCTATTTTGCCACAATAGTACGTGTTCTACGTATGTGGCTAGCCCGGGGGATTTATGCTCTATTAACCCGAAAACGCTCATGGCAATAAGGGTTCATCCGAGTTTTTAAATCCACCCAAACCATGGAGTCGAGTTCGATTTCATCACGAACTCGCGGAGCCGCCCGTTGGCATACACCCTCAAGGGAGGCTGCCTTGCTAACGCGTCCAAACTCTTAACCATGGTACCCTTTGACACCCAAAAGCTTGACCATAGTGGAACATAGATCTTGACTCTAGGTTGCGAACTTCATTGCATCATTCTTGACGATGTGCTTATATGTGCATTTTTTTTATTGATTTTTTTAATTATGTTTTTTTATTAAACCCTTTTTATTTTTATATTTTTTTTAGAGTCGAGTCATAAATTTTTTTTTTAATTTTTGAGTCACCCGGATTTTTATTCCTGTATACTGCACAAGAGTCAACTTGTTTTGGTCAGAGCTGGAGTTCTAGAAAGATTTATGTGTTGTACAACATATGGATCTGTAGCCCCGAGTTTTATCTTTCACTTGGAGCTGGTTTCGTCCTAATCAGGGTCACAGATCAAAAGTTATAACCGATATACTACAGCCTGTCCAGTTTAGGTGTCTTTTTAACGTTACCTTTTTTATTTTATTTAAAAAAAAAAAATCGTGTCAAGCTAGTCTTAGCCAAGTCCTTTAATCCGTTTCAACTCGTATAACATAGGATTATAGATTTTTTTATACCCATGAGTCTTAACTCTTCCATAATTCTAGTCCTCTTCCTAGTTTCTTGTGATCGATTTTTGTGCTAACCTTAACATGTGTTCTTTGTCTTTGATTGTGGTTGATCTTATTTATGACTAACGATTGCCAATGGATCGTTTTCACCTAGTAAATAGCATAAACATTAAAATTGGACAAAATTAATCAAGTTAGTTTGTCTTTTAGTCTTCCGTGCTATTTGGTCATTGGGTCTTTATTTTTTACAACGTCCTCATGTCTAGCCATTCGATCATACCACGAGTCTTAATAAACTCACCTAATCACACATGTTGAGTCATTGCACACACTTTGTCTTCGAGTAATGCACTATATTGTTAATGATCGTATACTAGGACCATGCATGCAATGTTTTCCGTCGTAATAGGAATGAGTGGAGTATTTCCCATCAGTTTTCAAAATTTTTTCATACACTCTTCCTTTTCAATCTGAGTATTGAGTCAAAGCATTAAGTGAGCTCATTTTGTTCTATAATACTCGAGTTCAAGAATCACTAGTTAAGAGTTGGAAGAATAAGGGGAACGTCATTCCTTCCTTCTTTTCTTCCAATCAAAGCATCAGCAATAACAAAATTCTTGTTCCTCTTGGCGATAACAAATAATTCATAAGCAACCATGAAGACGAAGCACAAGACAAGTCTCTATACAAGATTTCATTTTTTTTCTTCTTTCGTTTCATCCCTTTTCTCCTAATAAGTCTAGCATAGGTTCTCCTTATCCTTATGTCTATATGCCATGTTCCATCAATGATCATTTCTTTCTTTTGCATTCGATCATGTCATGTGAAAAAAAAAAAAAAAAAAAATCAATTACTGAACTAAACGCAAGGTACACTAATGACTTGAGGCACCTTTGCAATCATGTCATTCCCCTTAAACCATTTTCAATCACATATCCATTTCTTCATCAACTACTTTAAGCCTTGTCTAACGGTTGACCTTTATTTATTCAACCCACATTCACTTAACCCTAGGATGGGAAGGTGTGTAATTGTATAACATTCAAAAATCAAGTAAAAAAAAAGTAGCAAAGCAACAATAAAACAATGTCTAAGGGCAAGTGTTCCAATGTCTCCGATATGAACATGTCTCAAATTGCGTCTCTCATCGAGTGCTTGGTACCGTGCCTGAGAAACATGAATGCTAAGTGAGTGATGGACCGCATGATCTGAGATTTCGCACATTGATTCAAAAAAAAAAAAGTCAAAACAAAAAAAAATATATGAAAAATAAAACTTGCAAAGTCTAATACACAATTGCATATTTTGGGGGCTTCTTTCGGGTCTTGAGCCTTTTACCCCTTTCTTCCTTAAACCTTCAGCTTAACCACATTACAACCCTTGAAAGACCTCTTTGAGGTGTACACACACTTGTGCAAAGTTCGGTTAGAGCTACGTTCGGCCTGATTCCGAACGGATACGTAGGCAACCTCACATCGAGGTGCGGCCACATTCACATTCATATCCACATTCATATTCATATCCATGCATGATCGAGTCAAAGAATATCCAATGCTTACCCCTACCCATTTAGAGCTAGACTTGGGGACTTGAACCCACATCATTTAGCCTACCCAGCCTAAAGACTTGAACCCACAGATATTATTTTCGTGCCTTATATTTTTTATCCAAATTTTGTATGGTTGGATATCCCTTGAAAATATCTTTCCAATGATATATTATAATATCAATTCCGAGCTATAACGGAAAAGATATGAATAAAATGTCAAACTCTATCCAAAACTGATACCGTCTCACTATTTCGGCTATATCTTTTGTTCTATAAAGTATTTTAATTTGATTATAATTGAATTAGAAAGTAGACTTCAAGATCTTTCCAAATATATCTTATTCATCTTATTCCTATTTTTGGATCAAAAGATATGATAAAAACAAAAACCGCAAAAACTGTTGTCTGTCGCAAGAGTTTTATCCAATTCGAATTCTTATCTTTTCTTGATCTGACCCCTCTTTTTTCCTTATAAATAGAGGTCATATCTCCCCCTTTTGACTCATCAACAAGCTTTATGATCAAATCATTCTCTTCTCCCTCTTTAGCCTAACACTAGCCATCCTATTCTCTCATAATACTTCCCCTAAGCGCTCCAAGGAGTCCATTCAATATCCGAAGTTCTATACTTAAACCAACGCGTGAAAGTTATAATTAACTGAGGGTTTGGAACAAATAAAATCTACATTTATTTAATTTAATTATTCCAATTTGATTTATATTTTTATTAAAGTTACTAACAATTTATTCATGATGTAGCAATTTAAAGGAACGCGCGGAATGTGAGTAATTAATTAATTTAATTACTCTTATTTTATTTTATATTGCTAGTATTATGATTAGCTTATTTTATATTTAATTTGACTAACGCTATTATTGTTAAATTGCTTCCAGTATTAATGTTTATTATATTATTATTTCTATGATCACCATATTGCATGTTAAAGGGAATATGTAATTGAAAATCACGCCTAATAAGATAATTTGGACAACCGGTTTAGGTTCCTTTTGAATCTTATTGTTTATTCAAGTGATCAAAAATATTTTAGAATTATGTGTTGCATTAATATTAAACCAATTTAGCATAATAATAGTTTGGAGAAAATTGAATATTTTGTTTGTATGCCTTTGAGATCGCAGGAATCACTTTTCACTATAAGAATCGAGTAGAGGCCAATACGGGCGAATGTGACTCCATGACTCACTTCGTACCATCATCCCCGATCCTCCTTTCGTGGTTGCGAACCATATGGAGTTAGTAATCTCATGGATTATGAATGGGGTGTAACCTTCACGGGTCAATCGTTGTTGCCTATCGTTGTCCCTTATTCGTGGTTGCCTTTTATGATCCGTGAACGGTTTACAAGTTCCTTAAAAACTTGTTGGCGGCTCCCTACTTTCCTTATCCCTAATCGTATATGTCAATTCCCACTTCCTAAGAGTGCCAAGCATATTCACCACATGCTTTTAACGTAGGCGCACTTCGAGCGACGCCTACAATTTAATATTATTCATCACTTTAATTTATTTTTTTTTTTTTATTATTTCTCTTTATCATGTTATTTACTTATTTATTCTATTTATTTTTACTTGTCTTTTTATTTCTTTTTCTTTTGGGGAAGGTCGGTACCCTCCACTTACTCCACTTACATTTTTTTTTCGCGTCATTAATAAATACACGATCACACACAATGAGTGTCAAGCACACACTAACACACACTAATAAATACATAAACTGTGAATAATGTACAAAAGAGTCATAATAAATACACAACGTCAATTGTCATCATAGTATGTACAAATAAAAACCCTCGGTCAAAAGTCTCTATAACCAGAATCAGTATCATCTCCACCCTGTGAATACGGGAACGGTGAGCCAAAGAGTCCCGCCATCATCCGAGTACGGGGAGTAGTGTCCCTACTAGTCCCTGTGACTCCAGCATTAGTCTAACTCAAGGCAGGACCCGTCCAACCAGCAAACGGTGTAGACTAACTCAAAGACACGAGAATCGTCGGTGAAGGCATTGTCCCATACATCGGAACTGAGAACAAACCCGACACCGGTGGAGGAACCCCAGACAATGTAGCTAAAAATAAGCCAGGATCCACGGGAGTCAAAACAGGCCCAAGCTCAGGCTGTGAAAACGACTGCCGCTGCCCCTGACTCTGACCCGAAAAGCGCTGGGAAGACTGAGGCTGCTGCCATTGAGCCTCCTGAAACGGCTGAGTAATCTGAGGCTCTCGCTGAGACTGAGAATGACGATGAATCCCAGGAGATCGTCTACCACGACCAAGCTCCTCCTCGTCCGAGCCTCTATGCCTCGAGCGCGAGCGGGACCTCCGTTGCTCCTGAAAGATACAAAATCAAAAGGCGTCAACAAATGCAAAATAAAAACAAATGGTAGAAGTAGAAAAAAATGAACATACCTCAAGAACATCGCTAGAATTGCTCCGACAACTCGCACCACGCCGAAGCTTGATGATGCAGTACTTCAGAGTGTCAACCAGCTTCATGAATCCCATCATCACCTGGCGGTTAGGCTGAGGATAAAACAAAGAAAAAATCAGTAACAAGCGGTGATAAAAGGATGAACAGTGCATAAAAAAAAAACTTACCGGCTCAAAGACCTCGGGCAGAGACTCCTGCGCCTGTCTGTAACCCTCTGGCACGTCAGCAATATGGTCCTCGGTAATACCAATCGGCCCCGGGTAGTGGACAGACTGAGGCGGAATCTCGATCCTCCCCACAGGGCGAACAGTCGTCTGAAAATATGATCGAATAATCAAGTTATTCGACTATTTAAACAGAGACTAGTAACAAAAATCCTCAAAAGAAATCATACCTCAGGAAGACGGGGTGGAGGAGCCAGAGAGGGAAGCAAGTCCTGCGCATAATCACCTTCCATGCGCATAAGCTCCTGCCAAGGAAAAGTGTAGCGCTCTCCCCTGTTTATCAACTCCCTAATCAAGCGCGAGTCCAGCATCGACTCTGGTGAAGATGAGGGCACCACAAAGCGATCGCCGCTATGCTGACGAACGACACGCTCCCCCAAATACCAGACAAAGCGTTCGGTACTAACCAAAATGGTGCGGTGCGCTGAAAGACGCAATGCCTCAGGAAGATAAGTCATCCCGGCCCAAGGACGATACTGGACATCAATGGCAACCTGATAACCATAAAAAGTTGGCATGAAACACCGGAAACAACGTCAGAGGGAAAATAACAGGCAATACAACTAATTCTTACGCCAACAAAAGAGGTGCCTCGGCGTAGCAGCCCACGCAGCGCAGGGACAGACTCCACCCGTGACTCTCCTCGATCACGCCAGCTGGCCCCGACAGGGAAATCATGAACCGCTCCACGACGCCGTCGAGGATCCAAGCCTGGGAAGTACTCATAGAACCATAGCTGCAATGAAGAGTAATCTTTGAGCACATGAGTCGAACAAATTAAAATAAAACAAGAAAAGGAAAAGATCATTGCCTCTACGATTCTCCACAGACCGTAGACAGTGATAGGAGACTCATCGTTCAGCTGCCGACAGCCATGACGTAACGATAAGAGAAGGTCGGCGTATCCGAGGCTGGCCCAGCTATAGGATCCTATCTCACTGATCCTGACCAAAGAAGGGAGGTAGCAAAGGAGTGCGCGTGAACTTCTATCAGGAGAAAGAGTCATAGAGATCAGAATCAGAATGAAGATCTGCACTCGCTGCTCAGCCGATGTCTCCTCCATGTCAAAGCCACGAGCTAGAACTGAAGCCAGCTCCGATCGCCCGCTCCTAGGACCACCTCGAGACACTGGCCGGGTCCTGATATGCTGAACGATCGGACCTAACAAATCGGCTGCCTCAGCCGCTCCCCAAGAAAGATTGGACATCTGAGCTACGACCCGGTCGGTGAAGCGCAGCCCGCAAATCATGCTAAAGTCCAGAGGAGTCAGTGTCATCTCCCCCCAAGCAAAATGAAAAGTGTTGGTAGTATCCCAAAAATACTCCAACAATGCGCGAACGACTGTTGCACCGCAACCCCGGGGGCTGCGAAACCCTACGACCGCCGTATAGAAATCTACTAAACCAGCCGACTCCCATAAAGCGTTCGTAGCAGGATCCCCCGTAATGATCTGATGAAGCCGAGGAATCGAATCTCCGGCTCCAGAACCGTGGTGGCGAAGCGTGTCGTCGACTATGCCGGAGAGTGGGCGATGAGAAACGTGGTTTTCACGGCAGAAAACCAATTGGTCTGGAGTTCACAGTGGTGGAACCCACCTACCTCTACTCGTAGAAGCCCGAGGCTCAGACTCTAAGACATCGTCGTCCATGCCCTCGGGAATAGTGGGAGTGTCCTCCCGAAAAGCCTAACGTCGGCCGTGGGTGGAAAGATCGCGATCCCGTCGCCTAGGAATATTATTATAAAAATAAAGATCTAAATGCTTAGCATCATTTCCTAAGTTATTTAGTTGTTTATCGCATTATACGCTGAATTTTTACCTCAAGGCTAAAAATTGGAAAAATTATGGAAGTATTTAAAGTATTTAGTTTCTCCATGACAAACTAATACTACAGTTCTCCTAGCCGCATGATACTATGTTCTCCATGACGATATAGTACATACACGAAATATGTTTCGGAATTGCACAAAAATGATGAATCAACACTTCATGACATATTTTAAGAGATCTACCACCAATATTTCACCATTTCAAGTGCAAAGAAGTAACATGAACAACAAGAACATCATTTCACAAAAAGTAGTAACCAAAAATGGTGATTTTCTCAATTCTCCATCAAATCATGCAATTTTGACTCAAATTTCTCACAAACGCACATACATACATATACAAGTAAATTCATGGCAAGAATTTCAACATAAAACCTCAAAATCAAAAATCCCCATATTGATTTCTAAAGGTCTTTTTCATGAAATTACTCATTTGAGGCAATTTCAAGACAAAATTAAGAGGAACTTACATAGATCCTTGTAGAGGTTCGAATATGAGGAGTATAGCAAAAACTTGGAGTGAATTTGGTGAAAAACCGAGCAACAAAAACTCGAAAAAACTCCGGCAACCCAGCTCACTCACCGCGACACAGGAAGCAGCGCCGCGACACGGTTGCTGTCTTACGTGTCACGGAGCCTCTGAGACGACGATGGAGCTCCGGCGACACCAGCGGCGACTTCAGGCGTCATTAACAGCAGTACAGCGGTAAGCAGCAACGAGCAACACCAAATTTTAGCGAAAACAAAAATAAAAAAAAAGGGGAAGCGAAACCGCCGTGACACGGTAGGTTATGCCGGCTTACGGTAGAAGCTCCGAGCACCGATGAGAAGCCGCCGAGACACGGAAATCCGAGCAAAAAGATTTTTCTTTGGGTGAAAATCGGACAAGAAAGAGGAATGATGGATGAGCAAAATGGGAGAAATAGTTGACATTTAAAGCCAAAAAATCCCATGCAACGGATCCCGTTCCCACGTAACGGTCATATATTATGTGGTGCACATGCTTTGACTAGTCAAAGATGCCAATTGACTGGTTTTCAGTCAACAGGATTCCCGCGCCACGGGAGTTTGCTCCGAGACACGGGAATTGATCCCGTCTGACGGCAAAGTTTTACCGTGTAGCGGGATGCTTCCACGTGGCACGGGGTTCAGAATATTCTTTTGCACTTTTTTCTAAGCTAGCTACGAATATTTCTAGTATTTTTATCAAAGCTGCACGATTTTCCGCGCAAATTGGACAGTTATTTTTCCGCTGGAATTACGCAAAAAAATTTTAACTAATACTTAAAGGGGACTAAAATTACCATTTTACCCCTAGCAAGCATCAAAGTCTATTTTTCGACACCTAATATGGTCGGATAATCGATTTGAAGGTGTGAATCATCTGCGGCCCACGTTCGGGGATAATCGAACCATCATACACTTGCAAATTTCAGTGAATACATTAGTCGTCGGCTTTCCTCTAGCATGGAAAGCGTTATCGGTGGATTTTTCTTCAAATATAGAAAACCGCCAAATCGGCTTTCCTCAAGCATGGAAAATGTTATCGGTGGATTTTTTCTTCAAGTATAGAAAACCGCCAAGTCGGCTTTCCTCAAGCATGGAAAACGTTATCGGTGGATTTTTCTTCAAGTATAGAAAACCGCCAAATTCCTTTGTCGGCTTTCCTCAAGCATGGAAGGCATTATCGGTGGATTTCTTCAAGCATAGAATGACACCAAATTCATACGTCGACTTTCCTCAGGCATGGAAAGTATTATCCGGTAGGTTTCTTCAGGCTTAGAAAACTACCAAACTCTTTAGTCGGCTTTCCTCAGGCATGGAAAGCGTTTCAATAAATGTCAACCGGTGGATTCCTTCAAGCATAGGAAGCTGCCAAATTCGTTTGTCACCAATACACTGGTGCCAGATACGTATTCTATCCTTTTACTCTCTTATCTGCGAAATTAACATTTTTCTGCAGGTATCGGCGTATACAGAGTGATTTAGGATCGCAGAACGTCTTAAATCATTCTCTGTCCCTATCGACTACTTTGACTATCGTTTTCGAAACTGACGTTTCTACAAACTCAGTCAAAGTGGGGGCTTCTGTAGACACCTAAAAATGTCTCCCCAAAACCAAACCCGATGATGAACAACCTTTCACAGCCACTATTGTTCGGGTTTAGTATTTAATCCCGAGAGTGCTTAAACAATCGTATTTGATTATATTCATATTTTTGAACAGTCCATGGATTAATCTTGATGTTTGGTAAAAGCATAGTTTTAATTTCAGCCAAAATTATTATTTAATTTTAGCCCAAACCTTTTTTTGTTTTATTTTATTGTTTTATTATTTATGTTTGGCCCAAACCTTTTTATTTTATTTCCTTATTTCAGCCCAAAAATAATAAATCAGAAAATGGCCCGAAATTATCAATCGACACTTAAAATGCTGAATGAAATTAGGGTTTAAAATGTATTTAGACGGAAAAGCAGGCTGCGAATTCCCGCGCCACGGCAGGTACCCACCGTGTCACGGGAATCCTTCCCGTCTGACGGTGGGATTTCCCGTGACACGGGAAGTCTGCCGTGACACGGGAAGTTCCGTGTCTTTTCAGCGTAAACCCTTAACGCGTTTTCTTCCCCGTTTAATGAAAATTTCCCGCGTTACACTAAAAACGCACCATGTCACGGGAATGTTTCCCGTCTGACGGTGGGACTTCCCGTGTCACGGTACAGATTGCCGTGTCGCGGGATACTTTTTTAGGGTTTTTATTCTTTTAGGGTTCCGTGTGCTCCCTCAGCACATTTTCCCTATAAATACCTCCTCATTTCTGATGTATGGGGAATCAAGTAATTCTTGAGTTTATTTTTCTCTCTTCTATGCTTTAGCTTAAACACTAGCCTACCCTTCTCATTTCAAAATTCCTTCTTCAAGTGCTCAAAGGAGTCCATACTTTACTCGTGGTTCAATTCTGTCCTTAAGCCAAGGCGTGAAAGGTAGAACCGTTTGAGGGTTTGGCCCCAAATCAACTCTACTTTGTTTAATTTAATTTAATTGTTGTTTTATTATTATTTTCTTGAAGTTACTAACTCGTTTATTATTTTGTAGTTGCAAACAAACAGAATCAAAGTAAGAATTATGTTCCTTTTATTTCTATTATTTTTCTAACGATTTTATATTGTTGGAATTATGGTTAAATTGATTCTAATATTAATGTTTGTTCTATTATTTTTTATGATCACTATATTGCATGTTTAAAGGGAATATGTAATTGAAAATCACGCCTAATAAGATAATTTGGACGACCGGTTTAGGTTCCTTTTTAATCTTGTTGTTTAATCAAGTGATCACAATATTTTAGAATTATGTGTTGCATTAATACTAAACTAATTTAGCTTAATAATAGTTTGGAACAATTGAATCTTTGTTTGCATGCCTTTGAGATAACAGGAATACTTTTCACTATAAGAATCGAGTAGAGGCCAATACGGGCGAATGTGACTCCATGACTTACTTCGTACCATCATCCCCGATCCTCCTTTCGTGGTTCCGAACCATATGGAGTTAGTAATCTCATGGAATATGAATGGGGTGTAACCTTCACAGGTCAATCATTGTTGCCTCCGTTGTCCCTTATTCGTGGTTGCCTTTTTATGATCCGAGAACGGTTTACAAGTTCTTTAAAAACTTTTTGGCGGCTCCCTATTTTCCTTGTCCCTAATCGTATATGTCAATTCCCACTTCCTATGAGTGCCAAGCATATTCACCACATGCTTTTACGTAGGCGCACTTCAAGCGACGCCTACAGATGGGTGCCACTTCTTTAGTATAGTTGTGATGATTTTCAAGCACCTTGTACATGCCGATTCATCTTAGATGTTAATCATCCTGAATGTAAGATTTATGGATATGGGAATGAATTTTAGGACGTTCTTTACATATTAAAAGAGATTCCAATCCTATGACTTTAGTGTTGCTCTATTATTTGTATTTGTGTGACTGACAATAACTAATAACTATCAAACTAATGCTTAAGGCTATCTTTGGTGTCAAAACATGCAATTGCCAAGATTTTGCAATCGTTAGTTATAGTTATTAGATTGAACACATTGCTAGCAGTTTCTTTCCCACAAGTAGAGGACTATTATTTGGTTAAAGCATATCTGGACTATTATATCTTTCTTATGCAATTTATATGTGAAAGCTGCAGTTCCTACCTTTTTATATGGAGAAACACATGAAAAAGGACGAACTCTTGATTCAGTAATGTAGGGAATATTTCAAGTCATCCCACACTTGAGCCCCACTGTGATCATACACTTAAGCATGGTGGCGTCAAAAGGGAAGGAAGCTAAAGTAAAAGAGTCGCCAAAAAGTTTTAGGAACTTGTAAACCGTTCACAGGGTGAAGGTTGCGCCCCTTAACGATCTAGGAGATCGTTAACTTCAATAGGTCTGGAACCATGACTGGAAGTTTGGGGATGAAGGTACAAATCCAACCTAAAAGAGATTGAACTTTCTCTAAAAATAGGCCTCTACTTTATTTTTCTCGTATTCATGTGCGCTTTCTGACTAACATACAATCATTAGGTTTACCCTAAACCTGTTTATCTATGCTCATTGAATATTAATGCACAAACAAATCTATTATTGGCGACCACTTGAATTATAATCATGTTAACCTAAACAAGATTATTAATTATCTTATTAAACGTGATTACAAGTACAAATTCCCTTTAAACATGCATAAAAGGCGTGATCAAGCAATAACAATAATAAACATCAAGCAACATAATAATCATCATAATCATGTTAAAGCATAATATTATTAGTAAGATCCTAGGCATGATACTAACAAGATTAATGACAAACCCTAGCATGTCACTAAGCATAAGATTTAGCCCTAACATGATACTAACATGATATTAGGAAAGAAATAGGAAGCATCATAGAAACATATATGATATTAGAAATTCTAGTTATTACCCTAACCATGATACTAGGAAGTAATAAAACATTCTAACATGATACTAGGAATCAACAAAATAATCTAAGCATGATTTCTATATCAAAAGATCAATAAAGCAATTAAATTACTTACTTTTATGCCGCGTACCTCTTTCTAATAACAAAATACACATGTTAGTAACTTCAAGGTAAATTAATAAATCATACAATTAAATTAAATAATTGAAATAGAGATTTGGGACCAAACCCTAAAAAATATCAAACCTTTCACATCTAGGGCGAAGGCAACTTCAAACTTGGCTAGGTGTGTCTAGAGCTAATGTATGAGGAATTTTGTAAAAGGGAAGGTTTAGAAAAAGAATATAGAGAGAGAAAGCTTCTAGCTTAAGGAGAATGAAGAGAATAGGATTAGATGATTGTTGATTAAAAGCGGGGAGATAAGCTTCCTATTTATAGAAAAATAGCACAAAAACGATAGAAAAGAGTTTGAGTACTATTCGGAATAACAGACCTCCTGTTGCCAACGACTGGAGCAGCGCCAGACGACAAGCTCGTCGCCAGGTGACAAGTATTGTTGCCAAGCGACAAACCTGTCGTTTGGCGCTAGGATAGCTTTTTTACGGATTTTGTTTTTATCATAACTTTTTATCCAAAAGTCAAAATAATGCATATAATATGTCGTTGGAAAGATCTTGAAGTCTACTTTCTAACCCAATCATAATTAGGTTAAAATCTTATATAAATAAAAATATATGGCTGAAATAGTGGAAGGGTATCAGTTTTGGATAAAATTTCGTATTCCATTCATATCTTTTTCGTTATAGCTCGGAATTTATATTATAATATATAATTGGAAAGATAATTTCAAGATCTATTCAACCATATAAGATTTGGATAAAAATTATGAGGCACAAAATAATATCTGACTCTATGTGAACATCTTTAAATTCGAATAGAATTAGGATTTAAAAAAAGAAAGTTTTATTTAATTTCAAACTCTTTGATTTTATCTTTTCAAAAAAGGATAATTAAGACCTTTTAGAAACTCATAGAAGCTTCTAACAAATCCTAATTAGTTTATGAATGAGATTAAACCTTTGGACCCTCCACATGATCATTGGGTCGTAGGTAAAATGCGGTTTGAGCCTAGTTTAGTATTTTGGCCATAACTTCCTCATTATTCATCGGAATTGGGCTTAAAATATATTGTTGGAATGGTTTTTTCAAGCCCCATCCAACTAAACTATTATTGGACCCAAATAATGGACAAAATAAATTGGAATGAACGTTTTTCATAAATAGGGTAAGAAAAGAAATATTTTCAAAAACAAAAAGAAGAGATATTTTAATAAAAACATCCTCATCACTATACTTTTCACACTTTTGCTTTGTTCGATAAAAAATGACATGACGGTATTCATTACTTGGTTTTGTTTTGGGGAGACACATTTGGGTGTCTACAAGTAAGAAGAGAGCTTAGCTACTTTAGGTCTTACACTAATGGAAATATCGGGACGGAGGGCTGAGCTCAGAGACTTTACCTTTGCATCCAGATGGAAGGGCCAAATCAATCTTAACTATCTGAGGGTGTTATAGTAATATGTAACACAAGATGGGTAGATAACTACAACGTCCCAATCTTTTCCATCAATCTTTCATCTGTTCGTAGAATTGCCAAACTCGTTGCGCAAACAAGGAGGTGGACTTCCATTAGTTCAAGATATGTCATTTTCTCATGGAGAGGAAGTCATTGAGGTTGCTTGCAATTTACTAGAATTGAACAAGGTTGGAGGAGATCAAGTTTAAATTGAAGTTGAGCGCTTTGCACAGGAAGAAGGTATGGTTGTCGGAAAAGGTTACTTTACTGACTTTTCACAAGAACAAATCATCAATGGCTTTTGGATTCTTTCTTGGATTCTAGAGATGCATCTGTTTGACCATTACTTACTTGTAAATAGAACTATCTCTGTTAAGATGCCAGATTATTTGATGCATCATACTCTCGAGATAAATGACTTCTAATTATAATACAACATATTACAATAAGCAGTCAAATCTCTCCTTCGTTTTTGTTGTGATTTGAGTATGCTATTTGGGTTACAGCTACGATGCTACGTATATAACTAACGATGGCTATGACATTTTGTCTCCTGCTAAATGCTTGACTATCTATGTAAATAAACTCTTACTTGTGTTTTGGACTTGATTTTGGTGTCCTTAATCTTCGGATTGTTCCAGGTTGTTGTATATAATTAGTGTTTTGAACTTTTACATTCTCGTGTCTTAGGCGTGCAAAATACAAGCTCTTTGGATTGGTTTATATCATGAGTTTTTCACATCCTCTTTTTCCTTGGGCATTTAACAAAGGTGTCAAGGATCCTTTCTCATTTAGCTAGTACTAGTAGAAATGTTGTTCATGGCAGAGGATTGAGTGGAGGAAATCCCGTTTTACAAAAATCAATACCAAAAATAGGGGTTTTTTTAAAAAAAAATTTTTTACTACCTAAATTTGTTTTCATTTTACTACTTACTCATATGATTTTTTTTCATATTAATTACTCATATGATTTTTACCTAAATATTATTTTGCTAAGGTAGTCGGGGGTCATTTTGACCCTTAAGACATTAGTGTCCGTTCATAATTTAAATTAAAAAAAAAACACTAGAAAGCCTTGATTCACGTGTCATTATTATTTTCAAGTTGAGAATATTGCTAGGTTAAGGTTTATGAGGTTATATAGGCTTTTAACAGTCCAATTTTAAGTTGAATAGGTGAAAGTATTACGAGAAATGTCTTGTTTGGTGTGTTATGAAATGACTTATTTTTACTAAATTGAACTTATCTTACTTATAATGAATTAAATCATAAGATTGTTTATTTTACCAAAATGTCACTTAGGGTTATTTTTTTTTACCAATTTGTCACAGAAGGTTTTTATTTTATTTTATTTTAAATTTATTATTTTTAACCAAAGTTTGCATTAAAGGTTTTTTTTTATTAATTTTTTTTTATGGATTTTTCACCATATACGCATGAATTTTAACTTTATTCATCATATACCATAAAAAAATTTCAAATTCACCATATAACACTTTGTTCCTATACAATTATACAAAATGTCATTTTTGCTAATTGTCGTAAGTCTGCCATTTAAGGTACTTTAATAATTCACCATATACCTAGGTGTAGACACCCATTTTTGTCTCCCCAAAACCAAACCCAGTGATGAGTACCTTTCACGTTGAATCATAATCGAATGAAGTGAAAGTGTGGAAAGTTTAGTGTTGCGGATAGTTTTAATTTCTTTTCTCTTCTCTCTTTTTTTGAAAACCTATTTTAAGAAAACAGCCAATCCAGTTTGGATGGTCCATGATATGGGTCCAATAGTAGTGTAGTTGGATGGGGTCTTGACAAGAGCTTTCCAACGATATATTATAAGCCCAATTCCGATGAATATTGCGGAAGTTATGGCCAATTTACTAAACTGGGACCGGTTTGAGCGTTATATGCGGCCCAATGATCTAGGGGAGGGCCTAATATGATTTATCATTCTTAATGCAATTAGGAATGGTTTAAGTCTTCTAGATTCTTCTAGAAGGTTCTTTTCATTTCTAATTCAATTAGCATTGATAAATTGGCTTTTGTTGACTTTTCAGAGTTTTAATTAAAATCAAAGAGCATTTTTGAGGAAAATACGATTTTATCCTCCTGTACGGCAATTTTTATCTGATTTTAAGAAAACGCGTGAATTTCCAGGTCAGCGCCAAACGCTAGCTGTAGCGCCTGGCGCTAGCCTTGGCGCCAGGGCTAGCGTCTGACGCCAGTGGCCAGCGTTGGCGCCAACCTTGTTTCACGTGCGCCAGACTCTGTTTTGATAATTTTATCTTTTTGGCTGATTTTCTTTATAAATAACGTCGTAAAAACTCCGTTTTCATTCACCTACAATCAGTTTTCATTCATTCATCAATTCTCTCTCATTCTCTTTAATCATTCACCAACTCTCATTCAAGATTCTCTTGATTCTCTTTCTCTCTCTTTTTCTAAACTAGCTTTTTACATACAAAATTCCGCATTCATTAGATCTAGAAACACCTAGCCATATTCGAAGTTGCCTTCGCCCTAGACGTGAAAGGTTTAATTTCTGAGGGTTTGGTCCCAAATCTCTATTTCCATTATTTAATTTAATTTTTTGTTTATTATTTTCCTTGAAGTTACTAACGTGTGTATTTTGTTATTAGAAAGAGGTATGAGGCATCAAAGTAAGTACTTTAATGTTTTAATTGATGTTATGATGTAGAAATCATGTTTAGATTGTTATTTTGATTCCTAGTATCATGTCTAGGGTAACTTTAATATCGAATATGATTAAAAGTATGATGCTTCCTATGTTCTTCCTAATATTTATGATTGTTAGTATCATGTTAAGGGTTAAAGATTTGATTTTTATTGTTTAGTGAGATGCTAGGGTTTGTTATTAATCTTGTTAGTATCATGCCTAGGATCTTGCTATGCTTTAACATGATTATTATTATTATTGATTATGATGATGATTATTATTACGATTATTCTTTATGATTTATGATTATAATTGTTATAATTATTGATATGATGATTATTTTTAATTATGATTGTTATGATTATAATTTTATTAATTTGATTATTATTATGTTGCTTGATTATATATTTTTACTGCTTGATCACGCCTTTTATGCATGTTTAAAGGGAATTGGTATTTGTAATCACACTTAATAAGATAATTAATAATCTTGGTTAGGGTTAATATGATTATAATTCAAGTGATCGCCAATAATAGTTTATTTGTGCATTAATATTCAACCAACATAGATTAAATAGGTTTAGGGTTAAACCTATTTATTGTATGTTAGTCAAGAAGCGCACATGAATACGATCGGAATAAAGTAGAGGCCTATTATTAGGGCACGTTCAATCTCTTTTAGGTTGGATTTGTACCTTCATCCCCGAACCCTTATTTGGTTCAAGACCTTATGGAGTTGACGATCTCTTGGATCGTTAAGGGGTGTAACCTTCACCCTGTGAACGGTTTACAAGTTCCTAAAAAACTTGTTTGCGGCTCTTTTGCTCTATCTTCTTCCCTTTTGGACGCCACCGTGCTTTAGTGTATGATCACAGTGGGGTTCAAGCTAGGGGGTTAACGCTTGAAATTATTCCCTACAGCTTTTTGGCGACTCCGCTGGGGAGGATTTCTATTTTAATTCCTGATTATTTCATGTGCGTAATTTTGATTAACATTATTGTCATATGCATAAAAAAGATCTCATTGGAAAGAGCATTCGTAATGAGTTAAAAACATAGTATTTTACACGTAGGAAATTTGAGAAATATCTTTCACAACTAGGACCGAAATAACACCGCGCGAAACTGGAAAATTTTATCGAGCACAGAAAGCTGCCGAGGCATGTAAGAATTAGCGCCAGGGGCCAGAGCATTGGCGCCGGAATTTTAACTGTAGCGCCAGATGCCAGCATTGACGCTAGGCGCTACAGCTAAAACCTGGCGCCAGTCTCTGTTTGCTGGCGCCAAATTCTTCCAATACCGAGCCAGAAATATGCGTTCTAATTTCGACCAGTTTTTCGTATTGTTTGCTCGATCCTACTTCCTAATTGATTTTTATCTCACTTTTCTGAAACTCATATGTGTTCTACATATGGACATAATCCCCTGGGAATTCATGCACCATCTACCTGATTGAACGCTCTGAGCAACAAAGGGTACATCCGAGATTGTTGAATTCACCAAACCATGGAACCGAGTTTTTCTAAAACTCGCGGTGTCCCATCCACTCGCGCCAACCTTTCATGGTTAGGCTTCCTCGCGGTGCATCCGGACAATTAACCATGGACCCTCTTTGACTAAACCATATCCCGAAATTTAGAGAACTAGAGCCATGGTTAGGTTGCAAAATCATTGCATCATATTGTGCCTACTTTACTAATTGTGCTATATTTGTTGTGCATATATTCTATGTTTTCTTAATAGTTTGTTTGACTTGTGTTGAGATTAAATAAATTAACGACTTACAGAACTTTGCCTAATTAATTAATTAATTTGAGTCAATAAAGTCTAATATTTTAATCAGAATTGGCCTAGTACGACTTTAGGCATACTGTAGACACCCATTTGTGTCTCCCCAAAACCAAACCTAGTGATGAGTACCTTTCGCGTCGAATCATAATCGAATGAAACGAAAGTGTGGAAAGTCTAGTGTTGCAGAAAGTTTTATTTCTTTTCTCTTCTCTCTGTTTTTGAAAACTTATTATAAGAAAACAGTGAATCCAGTTTGGTTGGTCCATGATATGGGTCCAATAGTAGTGTAGTTGGATGGGGCTTGCAAAGACCTTTCCAACGATATATTATAAGCCCAATTCCAATGAATATTGAGGAAGTTATGGCCAATTTACTAAACTGGGCCCGGTTTGAGCTTTATGTACGGCCCAATGATCTAGGGGAGGGCCTAATATGATTTATCATTCCTTATGCAATTAGGAATGGTTTTAGTCTTCTAGATTCTTCTAGAAGGTTCTTTTTATTCCTAATTCAATTAGCATTGATAAATTGACTTTTGTTGACTTTTCAGAGTTTTAATCAAAATCAAATAGCATTTTCGAGGAAATTATATTATTTTATCCTCCAGTACGGTAAATTTATCGGATTTTCGAAAACGCGTTGGAATCAGGCTTGGCGCCTAACCCCAGGCCTTAGCGCCTGGAACCAGGCCTGACACCTGGCGCTAGTGTTGGTGCCTGGCGCCAGCTAGCCAGGGTTGGCGCCAGCTCTGTTTTCTGTGCGTCAGACTCAGTTTTGTCTAATTTATCTTTTTGGCTGATTTTCTCCATAAACATCGTATTAAAAACTCCGTTTTCATTCACCAATCATCTACATTCACCAATTGTTTTCATTCATCATCTACATTCAATCATTCACCAATTCTCATGATCTATAATCAGTTTCAATTAGCATTCATTCGATTCTTTTTAAACTTTGTTTTTCTCATACAAAATTCCACATTAACAAGATCTCGAAACACCTAGCCATATTCGAATTGCCTTCGCCCTAGACGTGATAGGTTTAATTTCTGAGGATTTGGTCCTAAATCTCTCTTTCAATTATTTAATTTGATTGTTTGTTTATTATTTTCCTTGAAGTTACTAACGTGTGTATTTTGTTATTAGAAAGAGGTACGAGACATCAAAGTAAGTACTTTAATGGTTTTAATTGATGTTATGATGTAGAAATCATGTTTATATTGTTATTATGATATTCCTAGTATCATGTCTAGGGTACTTTTAATATTAAATATGATTGTTATGATGCTTCCTATGTTCTTCCTAATATTTACGATTGTTAGTATCATGTTAGGGTTAAAGATTTGATTTTTATTGCTTAGTGACATGCTAGGGTTTGTTATTAATCTTGTTAGTATCATGCCTTGGATCTTGCTATTTTTATTATGCTTTAATATAAACATGAACATGATTATAATTTATGATGATTCTGAATATAATTATTATTGTTATTTTGATGATGATTATTTTTTTTATTATTATGATTATTATTATCTTGATTATGATTATAATTTTATTATTGCTATTATTATTATGATTATTATAATGGTTGCTATTATAATTACTATTCATGATATTGATTATTAATATGTTGCTTGATGCCTATTTATTGTTATTGCTTGATCACACCTTTATTGCATGTTTAAAGGGAATTTGTACTTGTAATCACGCTTAATAAGATAATGAATAATCTTGTTTAGGGTTAATTTGATTATAATTCAAGTGATCGCCAATAATAGTTTATTTGTGCATTAAATTCAACCAACATAGATTAAACAGGTTTAGGGTTAATCCTATTGATTGCATGTTAATCAGAAAGCGCACATGAATACGATCAGAATAAAGTAGAGGCCTATTAGTAGGGCAGGTTCAATCTCTTTTAGGTTGGATTTGTACCTTCATCCCCGAACCCTTATTTGATTCATGACCTTATGGAGTTGACGATCTCTTGGATCGTTAAGGGGTGTAACCTTCATCCTATGAACGGTTTACAAGTTCCTTAAAAAACTTGTTGGCGACTCTTTTGCTCTATCTTCTTCCCTTTTGGACGCCACCGTACTTTAGTGTATGATCACAGTGGGGTTCAAGCTAGTGGGATTTTAAAGGCTTGAAATTATTCCCTACCGTTTTTGGCGACTCCACTGGGGACGATTTCTATTTTAATTCCTGAATTTGTTTCGGCAATGATTTAGAATGAGTGGATGAGACTCGAAAAGTTCTAAGTATTTCATGTGCGTAATTTTGATTAACATTATTGTCATATGCATAAAAAAGATCTCATCGGAAAGACCATCCGTAATGAGTTAAAAACATAGGATTTTACACGTAGGAAATTTGAGAAATATCTTTCACAACTAGGACTGAAATAACACCGCGCGAAACTAGAAAATTTTATCGAGCACAGAAAGCTGCTGAGGCATGTGGGAAGTAGCGTTAGGGGCCAGAGCTTGGCGCCAGCAATTTAATCGTAGCGCCAGACGCCAACATTGGCGCTAGGCGCTACAATTAAAAGCTAGCGCTAGCAAACAGAGACTAATTTCCCCCAGTACCGAGCCAGAAATATGCGTTCTAATTTCGACCGGTTTTTCGTATTGTTTGCTCGATCCTACTTTCTGATTGAATTTTTTCTCACTTTTCTGAAACCCATATGTGTTCTACATATGGACATAACCCTCTGGGAATTCATGCTCCATCTACCCGATTGAACGCTCCGTGCAACAAAGGGTACATCCGAGATGTTGAATTCACCAAACCATGAAAGCGAGTTTTTTCTAAAACTCGCGGTGTCCCATCCACTCGCGCCAACCCTTCACGGTTAGGCTTCCGCGCGGTGCATCCGGACAGTTAACCATGGACCCTTTTTTACTAAACCATATCCCGAACTTTAGAGAACTAGAGCCATGGTTAGGTTGCGAACTCATTGCATCATATTGTGCCTACTTGACTAATTGTGCATTATTTGTTGTGCATATATATTCTATGTTTCTCTTAACCGTTTATTGACTTGTGTTGAGATTAAATAAATTAATGACTTAAAGAACTTTGCCTAATTAATTAATTAATTTGAGTCAATAAAGTCTAATATTTTAATCGGAATTGACCTAGTACGACTTTAGGCATACCCTAGTTGACTAATAACACCGAAAACAGTCCCAGACCGAAGCTCCAATATTGGCGCCAAGGTCTGAGCTGTAGCGCCACACTATGGAGTGTAGCGCCTGACGACAGCTATGTTGTCTGGCGCCAAGCTCCACAGTGTGACGCCAGTCCTGTCGCTTGGCCGACAGTTCGGATTATTGGTCGAGTCATCACCTAGGGTCTAATTAATCAGTTTTCTGTTTAATTCGGTTAATTTTGCTGTCAATAATATTTAATTGAATCAATGATCAATTTTAGGCACTAAGTCCCATGGTCTTACACAAGAGTCCAAGCATGTCACTTACACTCAACGCACACACCAATACACATACTTTGACCATGATTAAGTGAGTCTTGTGTGCGCGTTTTTCCGTCATTTTTTTAGGGGGGTAAGTCGGATATTGATCCTCCAATATAAAAAATAATAATACTTATTTCCCTAAAAATATGTACATTATTTTTGCCAAAAATATGCACCCTTTTCTTTTTCTTTTTCCCTTATAATAAACCATAAAGTCAAGATGATTCGAGTCAAGTAATTAAAACGCAAAATGGTTTAATTTACAGTGCGTGGTCAAGAAAGGAAGGACGACTAGTCAAAGATAACCTCTTAGTACAAGTCAAACTTTTCGACAAACCTATAGCTCGCAAGAGAAAAGCTAGGGTTATAATGGCAACACAAGAAGAAGTCAATGATCTTAAGAACCAACTGGCTACTGTGACTGAGACACTGATGCTTCTCGCACTTAGGATCGATGATCCCGTGAAGCAACAACAAATGGACCTCGTGCAAGAGAGTTTAAGCAAGTTGTCTAGCGACTACAAGTTTCAAGAGCTTACATCACAAGGGGTCTCGGTAGACAAGTATCTTCTTCCGCAGAAGTTCAACGCCAACGACATCCCAAAATTCAGAGAAATTGACAACCCTTACTTTCATTTAAGAGCATTTGAGACAATAATGAGTATCAAAGGTATCGATGAGAAGGTCTTTCCTTCTCTTTTCTCACTATCTCTCAAGACCGTTTGCCAACAATGGTTCTTTTCTCACGAGAAAGAAAAGACCTCTACGTGGGAGTCTATAGCAAACGCTTTCGTTGATAGGTACAAGTGCAACATTCAAGTCGAGACTGACCATAGAGTTGAGAACTTGAAATCCTCAAACAGAAAGAGAATGAAGGCTTCACCTCTTTCTTAAACAAGTGGAGAGAAACCTCAGCTAAGATGATTGAGGTGCCAAGTGAAAAAGAGTCTGTGAGACTGTTTATCAAGAATATCCAAGAAAAATATTCCAAGCATCTTAAATATCAAAATAATCTCCATACCTTCAAGGCCGTTTATGACATTGGGATCAATATTGAAGATGACTTGGCTAAGTCAAAAGCTGCCAACAATAACTCCAACAGTGGCTGGAAAGGAAAGAAGAACGATAATCCTTCTTCCAAAACCGCCCACTCAAATAATGTTAGCACCTTTAATTTAGGAGAAGTTCTTGCCATGAACAACCAATGACAGAAGAAACCATTTAGGAGGAACTTCACTCCTATTGGCATGAGTTATGACACTGCATTTGATCGATTAAATGCAAAAGGTCTTATAACTCCCATTGGACCATTCGGGGACCCACCAGTTGAGAAGAGGTCGGTTAATTGGAACCCTAATGCACACTGCAAGTATCACCAAGGTAGGGGCCATTCCACTGAAAGCTGTTGGAAGCTTAAGGAAGCTATCCAAGACCTAATCGACAACAACAAACTGTCGTTGCCCCCTTGCCAGTAAGAAGCCAAGCATCGACAATGCACCTCTAGCTCATACCCTGGCTATCTCCGATGAGGAAAATGAGGTTGACCCCTCCTCTCTCATTAAAACTGTCAAAGAAATCTGTGCCATAGAAAAAGAAGAGGAGATCTTTTTCGATGTCAAGGATAGTCTTCCGGAACCGGCGAATAAAGAAGATATACAATTGCTCACACTGTCTATGAAAGAGGCATCGCAACTACTACGTGAAGCTCTCAAAGTTATGAACGAACTCCATAAGAAATATGATGAGCTTCCACTTCCAAAAGTAGAACCTAAAAGAGAATTCACACCAGTGAGAACGACTTATGAGGCAAAGCACTTTCCCTTACAAGTCACTGAAAAACTCAAGAAGAGCAATAGAATTTACACTCCAATTGGGATCCCATATGCGCAAATTTTCGAAATGCTCTCCGAGAGTAGCGAGATCAGACCTCTCGAACCGAGACCATTCGAGTCATTAAAAAGGACAGATAGATATTACTGTCAGTATCATCAATCAGGGGGTCACACTATAGAAAACTGTTTCAAATTCAAGGATTAGGTAAAGAAAATGATTGATGAAAAGAAACCAATCCAAGTTCAACAAGAAGAGGATACAACCATTAATGGGGTTTGGGACAGTGATGAAGAAGATGTCTATTTAAAGGACATAGTAGGACCTTCACCTTTTGTGTCATACACCACAGATGACATTTGGGCTGAGGAAGATTCATCAATAGACGTCCTCACAAGATCTGGGAGAATGCAACCTCCCGTTTCAACACAACCTATGCCAACCGTACATCAAGTTCCCATACCTATCATCGAAGACAACGACATTGTTAAACAGTTTAAGAAGACAAAAGTTGAGATGAATGTGTGGAAACTTCTGGCAACATCTCGAGAGCATAGGTTGGCTGTAATTAATGCCTTGGATAAAATCGGGATAGATTCTGACACTACTCTTGAGGGACTAGCCAACTTCCTCACAAGTGACCTTCCTAGTCCGATTAATTTGATCACCTTTTCTGACAAAGATTTATCCTCAGAAGGTGACAAACATTACAAGGCATTAAACCTCACAGTAGTTTGCAAAAGGATAAATGTTCCTATGACTCTTGTAGACAATGGATCGGCTATCAATGTCTGTCCACTTAGAACTGCGAGGATGCTCGGCATAAAGGACGAAGACTTAACTCCGTCCACACAAGGAATAAGAGCTTACAATTACCCTAAATGTAACGGCAGGAGCAATAGAACATGCTACTACTTTCCAAGTAGTGGACATCAAAGCTTCATTCAACTTATTGTTGGGACGCCCTTGGCTTCATGATCTAAAGGTCGTCCCTTCATCTCTCCACCAACCAGTGAAGGCTATAGTTAGTTGGAGGAATTCCAATCACCATCGATGCTTCGCCTATGAGAATCAAATTCATAGAGAATCCAATCATTAATGTGGAGCACGACGAGGATGATGAAGACCTATGGGGCTTTAACGAAGAAGTCTCCTTAATCCAGGAGGATGAAAGGAAATCTCTTTGCCATGACCCCCATTCCAACATGACCGCCAACGCCATGCTGAAGAAACAAGGACACTTTCCTGGGATGACTTTAGGAAAGAAGAAAGGAATAGCAAAACCGCTGGAGTCACCTGGCATCCCTAAGTTAGATACTTTCAGACTTGGTTTTGAACCGACTCGGAAAGATCTCAAGCGAGCCCAGGAAAAGTTGAAAGCACGTAGGGACGCTCGCATTCAAAAGAAAGTAATTCCAATGGATCAGTACCCTCTTACGCTTAATGGTCAGTTCATAAAAGAAGGAGAGGACTATCCATGCCATGAATTTCCCGAGCCATTTTTTGTAAATGGCATAAGACAACCGGGATTCGAGATTTTCTTGGATTGCTACTTCACTGATGAAATCCCAACTCACGTCCATAAGGAAAAAGCACTCCCATAATTTGACTTTAACGTCATGGGATTACGTTTTGGGCGAGAAAAGAATGAGCAAGCTTATGAAGAAGATAATTCCTCGCTCATTCAAACGGTCCTACAAAGTGAAAGCTTCGACCCCTCGAAGCAAATTACTCCAGCTGAAGGATCACTACAAGGGTGGCGCAAGACTATCAAAGTGACTACTCCAAGCGGAAGAAAGATATCAATCACGACAGGACAAGGACCGATGTTTGAGGAGTCGTCTGAGTCAGAGTCTTTCCCTTTAGAGTCTTCTAAGTCTTTAGTAGTAGCACCTCCCCCTCCTATTTCTTCTCCTAGGATAGTTAGTGATCCAGTCCCTGAGGACATATCACTCTTTGATGTAATGATCTCAAAGTATAATAATATTTCTCATTCTCCTTACTTCTTGTGTTCTTCCCTAACCCAAGATGACGAGCATTGCTTAGCTAACGATGAAAAAGACAAAGAAATTATTAAAGCAATGGAAACACTCGAAAAGAAAACACCGGTAATTGAAGAAACTGAAACAGTTGATATCTCGAATGATTCAACTCATAAAAGAGAAGTTAAAATCGGATTAACATTGAATAAGCAAGAAAGAACCGATTTAATTAACTTACTTAAAGAATTTATCGATGTATTTGCTTGGTCATATGAAGATATGCCAGGCATTAATAGAGAAATAGCTCAACACACTATACCACTAATTCCAGGAATGAAACCTGTAAAACAAAAGTTGCGTCGAATGAAACCCGACGTAGCACTTAAAATAAAAGAAGAGGTTCAAAAACAAATAACTGCAGGTTTCATCAAGGTATCCAAATACTCCGAATGGGTCGCCAACGTCGTCCCAGTTCCAAAGAAAGACGGAAGGGTAAGGATGTGTGTCGACTATCGAGATCTAAATAAGGCAAGTCCAAAGGACGACTTCCCTTTGCCACACATCGATATTCTGGTAGATAACACGGCAAATTACGCGCTTCTTTCGTTCATGGATGGGTACGCAGGTTACAACCAGATTCTCATGGCAGAAGAAGACATGGAGAAAACAACCTTTATAACACCATGGGGCACTTACTGCTACACGGTAATGCCATTCGGGTTGAAAAACGCGGGTGCTACTTACCAACGTGCAACAACAACCTTACTCCATGACATGATGCACAAAGAAGTCAAAGTATATGTCGACAACATGATTGTAAAATCAAAAGACCGTCCAGGCCATCAAGTAGCCTTAAGGAAATTTTTCGAAAGGCTGAGAAAGTATAACATGAGGTTGAATCCATCAAAATGTCCTTTTGGAGTCACCTCAGGCAAGCTCTTGGGATACGTCATAAGCTCTAGAGGAATAGAGGTGGATCCAACAAAGATTAAAGCAATCATTTCAATGCCACCGCCCAAGACTAAGAAACAGATTCGAGGATTTATTGGCTGGTTGCAATACATAAGTAGGTTCATATCAAAACTGACGACGATATGTGAACCAATATTCAAGAAGCTCAAGAAGAATGTACCAGTAATATGGGATGACGAGTGTCAAAAAGCCTTTGAAAAGATCAAAGCCTATCTCGCAAATCCTCCCGTATTAGCACCAGCACTTCCCGGAATACCTCTTAGGTTATATTTGACGGTTACCAAAGAGACAATGGGAGCCATGCTAGCACAAGAAGTAGAGGCAAAGAGAACGCAATCTATTACCTAAGTAAAAAGATGCTCGAATACGACACACGCTATACACCGCTCGAGAAATTGTGCCTCGCCTTGGTGTGGGCCACAACTAAGTTAAGACATTACATGTTGGTGCATAATGTTTTCGTAGTCTCCCGATTAGATCCACTCAAGTATCTATTCGAGAAATCTACACTCAATGGACGCATTTCAAGAAGGATAGTCAATCTAGCTCAGTTCGATGTAATGCTTATGCCACAAAAAGCTATTAAAGGATCCGTGGTGTCAGACTTTCTAGCAGACTTTCCAATAGAAGACTCGACGCCAATACAAGACAATGAATTTCCAGATGAAGACTTAATGGTTACTAAAGATGATACTTGGACCTTGTATTTTAACGGAGCCTCAAACCAAAAGGGATGTGGCGTTGGAGTACTACTAGTATCACCTAAAGACGAGCACGTTCCAATCTCCATAAAGCTTGATTTCGACGTTACCAACAATGCTGCTTAATATGAAGCGTGCGTGGTAGGCCTTGAAACAGCTTTGGCATTGGGAGTAAAGAAGTTAAGAATATTCAGAGACTCTTCTTTGATCATCAATCAGATATCTAAGAGGTGGAAAGTAAGGAGCAAAGGCCTAGCCCCTTACCAAACCTATCTGGAAACTCTTACCGATCAGTTGGAGAAGGTAGAATAAACATATTTACTTAGAGAGGAAAACCAATTTGTCGATGCCTTGGCAAGATTAGCCTCAATGGTTAGGATTCCCACGGAAATCAAGCAAATTCCTCTAACTATCGAAAAAAGGCACAAACCAGCATACATCCAGGCTATAGAAGACAACAACTTAGTCCAAGGCGAAGAAGAAGAAGAAGAAGAAGAAGAACTGTGGTACACGGACATACTCAATTATGTCACCAATGGAGAATACCCTCCTCATGCTAACAAAAGAGCAAAGCGAGCATTAAGACTTTTGGCTTCTCAATATGTACTCATAGACAACGAGCTACATAAAAGGGTACCTAAAGGTCGAGCTCTCTTATGTGTAGGAAAGATAGATACACAAAGAGTATTGAGAATATTTCACGAAGGAATCTGTGGCACTCATGTAAACGGCAAAATGTTAGTCCAGAAAATAATGCGAGAAGGATATTATTGGACTACAATGAATAGGGATTGCCATCAATACGTAAAAAGATGCCCTAAGTGCCAAATTTATGCCAATTTACAACATGACCCTCCATCTTTGCTTTACACCTACACATCGCCATGGCTATTCTCTACATGCGGAATTGACATAATTGGCAAAATCACTCCCCCAGGAACAGGAGGCCATGAATTTATCCTACTAGCAATCGATTACTTTACAAAGTGGGTCGAAGCGCAATCATACGCTAAACTCACTGCAAAACATGTAGAACTCTTTATCGAAAGAAATATCATTTGTCGATATGGAGTCCCACATGAAATGATAAGTGACAATGGAACTCACTTTCAAGCAAAATGTGAAGAATTGCTACAAAAATACGGCATTCAACACCATCATTCTTCCCCTTATAGACCTCAAGCAAACGGAGCAGTTGAGGCAGCTAATAAAAATCTAAAGACTATCATCGAGAAAATGACAGAAAATTATAAGGATTGGCCTGACAAGCTTCACTTTGCATTGTGGGGTTATCACACGTCAATCCGTACATCAACAGGAAATACGCCATTTTCCTTGGTATATGGAATGGATGCCGTACAACCTGTCGAACTAGATATACCATCTCTACGCATTGCGCTAGAGAGTAAACTCGACGAAGTTGAATGGACTAGGGCAAGATATGAAGAATTGATTCTACTCGACGAAAAACGACTAGAAGCTCTACATCACACTCAGTGTTACCAAACTCGTATGGCTAGGCATTTTAATAAGAAGGTCAAGACAAGAAATATCAAAGTAGGAGATTTGGTATTAAAAGCACTAAGGAAAAATGTTTTAGACCCAAGGGGAAAATTTAGACCTAACTGGTCTGGACCATACATTGTCAAAACAATCATGTCAGGAGGTGCAGCAAAACCAACTGATATGGATGGCAATGATTTCTCAAACATGACCAATCTTGACCAACTTAAGAAATAATACCCATAATTACTTGAGTAGGATACTCAAGAAAGCTACGTTCGGCCTGATTCCTTAAGAAAGGATACGTAGGCAACCCTTTACGGGTGCGGCCACTTTATTTTTCAACATCTCCGCGTTCCAGAATTAATTGAAATTTCAACAAAAAATCGGCGAATTATTGGCGTCGCAGAACAGAACCTGGCGCCAGCCAGAAGTCATCAGCGCCAGCCGATGGAATTGGCGCCTGGCGCCAAATGCCAATAACTGGCGCCAATCTGGAAATAAGCTCTGGGCGAATTTCGGTGTTTTTCGGAAAATTTTCGACTTCCGTACTTGAAGAATTTCTGGAAAATTAATTTTTTCGATTTTCATTGCTTTAATAAAATAAATTTGAAGTAAATAATTTAATTGAAAGCTGAAATTTCATTAATAAAATAAAATTACATTATTGATGGAATTTAAATAAAGCTGAAATAAATTAACTTTAAATAAAAATAACAATCTAAGTCTAATAAATCTAAAGCTAAGCAATTCTCTTAATCTTTCTTTTCCTTTCTAGCTCTTTTCCAATTCTTGTCTGCTTCCTCCTCTTCATCCATAACTTTAGCTAGTAGGCATCCTTTAGAGGACCTACATTCAATTTTGGAGTAGATGGTCTCCCCTTCAGCTAACACTCCATGCTTCTTTTCCACCCAAGCTTTTTTATCTGTGGTGTTAGCTTTCCTTTTCCCTTTGTCTTTGGTAGTAACTTTCTTCCTAGTCATTGCAGGTGTTTTGAATTCAATTCTTGCACCTAAACGTTCCTTGGCAGGAATTACCCTGTCACCTAGACGATTCTTCACATCGGTTCTACCCTGATCAATCGAAGATTTCTTCAGCAACCACTTCTTTACATTATTGGGCAAAGAAGGAGGAACCTTTTGGGTAATCACTTCCCATAAAGGTCTAGCGCTCCAGTAAGCATCGAATCTATCTACTTCTTGAGATATAGGGTACTCAAAGGGAGGACGAAGATCCCCGAAAGGAATATTCTGAAGCAAACCGTATTGTCTTTTTACCCTGCAGGGGTAATAATAAGTTACACGAGACAAGCTTGGAAGACGGCAGAAAGGTTGCTTGTTAACACCAACCATCCTTTCTATTTTCCACCATGGGACGACCCACTTGATAGTGAAATCACGTGATTCAAAGACTTTTCTCCACCCATGGCGCCCAATTTTAGGGATGTGCTTCTTCCTTCTCACGAAGCAATTGGGAGTATACTTTTCAATGTCGTCCGGAGGGCTAATTAATCCTAGCCTCTCTATTAGCCACATCTGTAAAAAAATTGCAATGCAAATAAATTATTATTACAATACAAAAATATATTTTTTGATTTCTGTAATTAAAAATATTATTTTTCTACCTGTAATAAAATTGGAGAGCCGCGAAGAGGCGCTTTTGGGTCCCTTTTCAATTTATCTAGACTAATCATAGTCTCTCCAACTATTAATGGCATTGGATTTCTCCCTGATTCAATTTGTTCTAGTACAGTGGTTATAATTAATTGACCTTCATTATTTTTACCACTACTAAGAAAAAATTGATTAAGCATGCAAAATAAGAACGCCCTTCTTCTATATATATGAAAAGATTCAGAAAGAGGTTTATCAAAATAATGGCGTGCAAATTCTTTCAAATTAACTATGTTGCCATCTACTATTTTTGATAAATCTCTTTCCTTTAAATTAAAGAAGCGCTCAAAATCCTTATAATAGTATGCATCTATTCTAGGGATTGTTATAAGGTCTATCGCAGGGAAGCCTAAGATAGCACCAAATTCCTCCGGCAAAGGGCTAATGTCATCATACCCTATTCTGAAACAAGGAGTATCAACGTTCCAAAATTCTAAAGCGGTATGTATGAAGTCTAGGTCAAGATCTACCCCTTTGATGCCATAAATTCCCCCCAGGTGAAATAAATCTAATTCTTTTCTCTCCCTCGCATTAAGAGATCGACACCATTCATGAGTGTGTTGGGTGAAGGTTTTTGTAACTAAAGACATGATTATTGTTTTTCTAAAGAAGAGAATTATTTATTCGCTGGAATTATGAGAAGAATCGACTGGGCAGGGGGATTTTTATACATAAATCGCGAGGAATTTTAATCAGATTAAAATACATCATCAGCGTCAATTAGCGCCACACGCCAAGTTGCCAGACCAGCCGCACGTGCTCAACTTTCGTTTTTAATATTAGACTCGAGTCGGTTAATGACTTTATGGCTCCGTTTAATCTTTTTTATCCTTTTTCTTAATTAATTAAATATAGCTATTATTTTTAATTTATATTATTCTTTTTGGACTTTATTTTAAATTCCAAACACCCGACATTCTATTCAATTTTTTCCTTTTTTTCTTTTTGGGGGAGAGAGTCGGATACCCTCCATCAATAATAAAAATGACGGAATTTTTGCGCAAAATTGTTGTCACACTTTTCTTGCACACACTAACATACACATAATAACAACAGTAAATAAATTCATAATAGCATAAATATACAAAATGTGTCTATAAACAATGAGTCTAAGGCAAAGTTCTATAAAAAAGTCAAAATAAAATATACACAGGAACAAACTACGGCGCTGGAGGACGTAGGCCCATCATATCATAAAATTGCGCCGTACGAGGAGTCACCTCTCCACCAGCTCCAGCTCCAGCTCCAGTCTCCGTAGGAGGAGGAAGACTCAATATAGGACCACTCCAGCCAGGATCAACCTGAGGCTGAGGCTGCGGAGGCTGCTGCGATGACGAGCCTACCTCATACATCCCACCACCTCTGAAAGCCGAGGTAGCCTCTCCTACCGGTGCAGCATGAGCACCCTCAGAAGAAGATCCCGAGCCCTCTGCAACGTCAGCTCAAGCAGCCTCAGAGCGACCGCCTCTACCCCCTGACAAAGTACGACGACGTCTCGAGCTAGACCTCGCCGGATCCCTCCGCCTCTCAGGTCTCTCGCGGGTGTGAGAAGCGATAGGCTGGCCCTGCAAAAAGAATTAAATCAGAAACAAAGTAAAATTGAAGCAGCAATGCAAAAATAATGAGTAAAGAAAGGCTACCTCTCGGGTGACGTCATCCCGACGGCAAGTGGCCGCATTCCTCATCCGGACGAGCTGACTCCGGAAAGCATCTATGCATCGTGCCATCGCCGAAACCACCTCGCGTGAAAACTGTCAAAAAAATAAGTCAGTAAAAATGCATGATATATGAACACAAAAATTCTGAAAAAACTAGGCTTACTCTAGTCTGGTGGCGAGGAATCGACCGCTCTACGAAGCGCTCACCCTCGGGAGCCGGAGAAATCATCTCCTCGATCGGCTTGTACATCCCCTGGTAGTGGATGGACATACAGGGTGGCACGAACTCAGCAGCACCGTCATGATAAGACTAAAAGGTCAGCAAAACATTACTTGGGGGCTACTTAGTGGAAAGTAAAGCTAAGAAAATCTTACCCTCACATCCTCAGCCGGTACAGGGGCTGGAGCTAACAAAGGTAGTAGCTCCTCAGCATAACACCGCCCGAGGATCACATGGGATCGCCAAGGAGTACCAGTTCCCTCAGACATGCTCGACAACCGCGCCTCATCGAACATATGACGTGGTGGAGCAGCATGAACGACGAAGACATCAGAAGAATGCTGTCTAGCGACCCTCTCTCCTAAGTATGCGACCGCTCCATAAGTCCCCAGAAAATAGAGACGCTCAGCAGAATAATGTGCGGGTAACCCCAGGATTGTCCAACCGCCCCACGGCCGGTATACCACCTCAGGTCCCTATAAAGAGCATCAATCAGGCAAGAATATATCTAAGCACCGCGAAAAATGCAAAATAAATAATAAAAGTCGTACAGCGATGATCCGGTTCCAGATATGTGTAGTGGACATGTCCACATGGTGGCCGCCCCAAGAGGCGCTCACTAGAAATCCCCGCGGCGATGGTCTCGCCGGCGCAGCAGAAGGAAAATACTCAAAAAACCAGATCTACAAAGAGTTAAAAGTGTGAGCAAATGCTAACTAATATGCAGAGCTAAACCTTGTAGGGAATAAATGTTTACCTCTACGACCTTCCAAAAGGCAGACAAAGCAACGTTCGTACCAAAGGACCGGTGTCGACACGAGTCCCTCAGCGCACGAACGAAGTCAGCATAGGCCAAGCTGGCCCAGTCATAAGTCCCGATCCAGTGAAGATCACGGACAGCAGGAAGATAGTAAAGCAACGCTCTACTACCTTTGTCAGGGGAGAATGTCCCTGACAACAACATTAGCACAAAGATGCGCACCCGCTTCTCTCAAGTGGTCGCATCGTCCTCAAGAGCTGCTGCCAGCGTCGAGCGGCGAATTCCTCTAGCACTAAACTGAGTCGTCTCGACCTCAGCTCGGGCCCGAGTAGCGATCGGACCCAACAGCTCCTCGACCTCCGAAGAGAAGACGTCGATTCCACTGTCAAACGGCAGTGGCACAGAAGTGAACTCCAGTCATGT
Organism: Chenopodium album; assembly: GCF_948465745.1. NCBI lineage: Eukaryota > Viridiplantae > Streptophyta > Magnoliopsida > Caryophyllales > Amaranthaceae > Chenopodium > Chenopodium album. The sequence goes on from NC_137835.1 coordinate 68,104,173, forward strand.
GATGAGACTGAAGTCCGTAGAGGTGACCATCATCTCGCCCCAGGGGAAATGGAAGGTGTTGGTGGTGTCCTAGAAGAACTCCACCAAAGCGCGCACTACGTGATGACCCCCGCTGGAGGCAACCATAGCCTCGGAGGTCTCGAACAGAGTCGCTAGTCCACAAGACTCTCATAGAAGTCTCGTCTCAAGATCCCTAGCGATGTGCATCCTGTACAAATCGCCTAAACCATCACAGCCAGAGCCGTGATGCCGTGTCCTCCCGGGCGCGATGCCCTGTCTCACCCTCTCAGAAATGTGGTGGACAGGGGCGAAGAACAAGGTCCGCTCATCCCACTCCGGAAGCCGACCAAGCGAAGTGGAAGGCGTGATGTCATCCTCTACGGGCTCATGTTCCCGTCTAGTATTTCGGGACCGTGAACCCGAGCCTCGTTGTCTAGCCATGCTACATTGTGCAAAATTATCATGAATTAAGGTTCTATAGTATCTAAGGTTCGCCTAGCCGCATGATACTATGTTCGCGAAAAAACAGAGTACGTAGTACTAAAACAGAGCACAAATTCAAATTGAGCATAATGGCATTTTTCAAGCAATCAAACAATTTCTTGCAATACTATAGTGATTATTGTGACAAATTGGACAATAATTGCTAGCAAAAATGTCAAGAACGAGTCACATTGTTCTTCACGACCTTAAGAAGTCCAACAATGGCAAATTGCTCATTTCTTCACCAAATTGAGTCAAACAAGTCTCAAATTACTCCCAAGGCAATATACAAACATAAACAAGCAATTTCATGGCATAAAACTTGACAAACAAAGCAAGTTGAGCATTATCAATTTCGAATTTTCATGAAATTCGTGAATAAACATGCCAAAAATTCATAAAAACTGATGTGAGTTTGTAGAAAACTTACATAGATCAGGAAAATAGATGAAAAGAGCTTTGATTTGCATTAAATTTGAGCGAATTCGGTTGAGAAACGAGCAAGCAATGAGAAATTGAAGTTTCGGGCTTCTTTCGAGCAATTTCGCGATGAACAAAGCAGCGAAATGAAGAGGAAGGGGGTATTTAAGGAAATCCCCGTGCTGGCGCCAAGCCCTATGCATTTGCGTCACAAATTTGGCTTGGTGCCTGGCGCTAATATCAGCGCCTAGCGCTAATGCTAATAAGGTGGCGCTGATGGTTTTTTAGTGGCGCCAGATCACCCAGCCACCTGATGAGGTTGTGCTAGCCTTCTGCAACATATTTTTGGGTTCCTTGGTACGCCAGTTATCCCCTCTAAGCAATTTGACGTGATTTAGTAATCGGCTTGATTACATAAAGTGATCGACCTGATAAGAGATCGTCTTACTTAGCTTAAAGCGCCTAAGCATTGGCTCATTGACGAAAGGCACCGACATATAGGTTCAAAAGCAAAAGAGCACCGACGTACAGGTTCAAAGCAACGGAAGCGCCGACGTACAGGCATAGCAGAAGCAAAGTTCAAGCGAACTTTTAAAGATCGACAAACGTGGATCTTCGGTAGTTTCCTTTGGAAAATTATCGCATCAAATGAAGATGACTTCAAGAGAAGATATCTTCGACATCGTTCCCTAGTTTGCGGAGAGTTGTCACAAACAACTGAAGGTAATTTCGGGCGAAGTTGTCTTCGATCATATTCCCTGGATGTGGAATATTATCAATGCGGATGAGGATTGTTTCAAGAGAAGCAATCTTCGATAGTATTCCCTAGGATGTGGAATATTATCAATGCGGAGGAGGATCGTTTCAGGCGAAGCAATCTTCTATTTAGAAGCAGTTACAAGCGTAGCGGTTTTCAAGCGGGATGGCATTCTCTAGCTTGCAGAAGGTCATCAAAATAGATTGGTTACTTTCAGAGACGTGTGCTCGACGGTGCAAGATACGCGTTTCTTAACTCTTTTATCTGTTTAACTAACGTTAGTTTGCAGGTATCGGCGTTGCAAGATTGATTTAGGATCGCAGAACGTTCTGAATCATTCTCCGTCCCTATCGATACTTTGACTTTTGTTTTCGAAACTTGCGTTTCTCCAAACTCAGTCAAAGTCGGGGCTTCTGTAGACACCCATTTGTGTCTCCCCAAAAACAAACCCAGTGATGAGTACCTTTCGCGTCGAATCATAATCGAATGAAACAAAAGTGTGGAAAGTCTAGTGTTGCGAAAAGTTTTTATTTCTTTTCTCTTCTCTCTGTTTTTTAAAACTTATTTTAAGAAAACAGCCAATCCAGTTTGGTTGGTCCATGATATGGGTCCAATAGTAGTGTAGTTGGATGGGGCTTGCAAAGACCTTTCCAACAATATATTATAAGCCCAATTCCGATGAATATTGAGGAAGTTATGGCCAATTTACTAAACTGGGCCTGGTTTGAGCTTTATGTACGGCCCAATGATCTAGGGGAGGGCCTAATATGATTTATCATTCCTAATGCAATTAGGAATGGTTTTAGTCTTCTATATTCTTCTAGAAGGTTCTTTTCATTCCTAATTCAATTAGCATTGATAAATTGACTTTTGTTGACTTTTCAGAGTTTTAATCAAAATCAAATAGCATTTTCGAGGAAATTATATTATTTTATCCTCCAGTACGGTAAACTTATCGGATTTTCGAAAACGCGTTGGAATCAGGCTTGGCGCCTAACCCCAGGCCTTGGCGCCTGGAACCAGGCCTGGCGCCTGGCGCTAGCCATTGGCGCCTGACGCTAGTGTTGGTGCCTGGCGCCAGCTAGCCAGGGTTGGCGCCAGCTCTGTTTTCTGTGCGTCAGACTCTGTTTTGTCTAATTTATCTTTTTGGCTGATTTTCTCCATAAATATCGTATTAAAAACTCCGTTTTCATTCACCAATCATCTACATTCACCAATTGTTTTCATTCATCATCTACATTCAATCATTCACCAATTCTCATGATCTATAATCAGTTTTAATTAGCATTTATTCGATTCTTTCTAAACTTTGTTTTTCTCATACAAAATTCCGCATTCACAAGATCTAGAAACACCTAGCCATATTCGAAGTTGCTTTCGCCCTAGACGTGAAAGGTTTAATTTCTGAGGGTTTGGTCCCAAATCTCTCTTTCAATTATTTAATTTGATTGTTTGTTTATTATTTTCCTTGAAGTTACTAACGTGTGTATTTTGTTATTAGAAAGAGGTACGAGGCATCAAAGTAAGTACTTTAATGGTTTTAGTTGATGTTATGATGTAGAAATCATGTTTATATTGTTATTATGATATTCCTAGTATCATGTCTAGGGTACTTTTAATATTAAATATGATTGTTATGATGCTTCCTATGTTCTTCCTAATATTTATGATTGTTAGTATCATGTTAGGGTTAAAGATTTGATTTTTATTGCTTAGTGACATGCTAGGGTTTGTTATTAATCTTGTTAGTATCATGCCTAGGATCTTGCTATTTTTATTATGCTTTAATATTAACATGAACATGATTATAATTTATGATGATTCTGAATATAATTATTATTGTTATTTTGATGATGATTATTTTATTTATAATTATGATTATTATTATCTTGATTATGATTATAATTTTATTATTGCTATTATTATTATGATTATTATAATGGTTGCTATTATAATTACTATTCATGATATTGATTATTAATATGTTGCTTCTTGATGCTTATTTATTGTTATTGCTTGATCACACCTTTATTGCATGTTTAAAGGGAATTTGTACTTGTAATCACGCTTAATAAGATAATGAATTATCTTGTTTAGGGTTATATAATTCAAGTGATCGCCAATAATAGTTTATTTGTGCATTAAATTTAACCAACATAGATTAACAGGTTTAGGGTTAATCCTATTGATTGCATGTTAATCAGAAAGCGCACATGAATACGATCAGAATAAAGTAGAGGCCTATTATTAGGGCAGGTTCAATCTCTTTTAGGTTGGATTTGTACCTTCATCCCCGAACCCTTATTTGGTTCATGACCTTATGGAGTTGACGATCTCTTGGATCGTTAAGGGGTGTAACCTTCATCCTATGAACGGTTTACAAGTTCCTTAAAAAACTTGTTGGCGACTCTTTTGCTCTATCTTCTTCCCTTTTAGACGCCACCGTACTTTAGTGTATGATCACAGTGGGGTTCAAGCTAGTGGGATTTTAAAGGCTTAAAATTATTCCCTACACATACCCTTGTTGATTAATAACACCGAAAACAGTCCCAGATTGAAGCTCTAGCATTGGTGCCAAAGTCTAGACTGTAGCGCCACTCTGTGGAGTGTGGTTCCTGCAACAGCTCTGTCGTCTGGCACTACACTACACAGTGCGACGCCAGTCCTGTTGTTTTGCCGACAGTTCGGACTATTGGTCGAGTCATCACCTAGTGTTTAATTAACCAGTTTGCTAATTAAGTCGGTTAATTTTCGCTGTCAATAACACTTCGTTGAGTCATTATTTGAGTCTAGTCACATAGTCTAGCCACATGGTCATGACACGAGTCTTAACATGCCACCTACACTCACTAGTCTTAGCACATACTTTGAGTATATGTCACCATGACCATGTCTTAGGTTCATGCATGAGTCGGTCTTTCCGTCATTTGAGTTGGGGGTGCATCATATTCCTAATTCTTCATATCTCTCCATCTACGTCATTTTTTCTTCACATTCTATACCATCTTTCTTCACTTCCTCCATCCATTGCATGTTGAATAAAGCTTGAGTCAAATAATTAACAATGAATATCCCCAAATTCCTTTTCCACAGTACTTGGTCGAGGAGAGAAGGGCGATTAATCAAGGACAACCTCTTTATTCAAGTCTCACTTTTGATAAACCAATTCGTCAAAAAAGGAAGGCTAAGAAGATAATAAAAACTCAAGAAGAAGTCAATGAGCTTAGGAACCAACTGGTTACCATGACTGAAACACTGAAGCTCCTCACACTTAAGGTCGATGACCCCGTGAAACAATAACAGATGGACCTCATGCAAGAGAGTCCAAGCAAACTATCTAGCGACTATAAACTTCAGGGCATGAGTTCACAAGGGGTCTCGCTGGACAAGGAACTTCTTCCGCATAAGTTCAACGCCACTGACATCCCTAAATTTAAGGCAACAGATAACCCTTACTTCCATCTAAGAGCTTTCGAAACTATAATGAACATTAAAGGTATCGATAAGAAGGTTTTCCCCTCTCTGTTTTCTCTATCTCTTGAAACTGTTTGCCAACAATGGTTCTTCTCCCTTAACAAAGAGAAAACCTCTACCTGGGAATCGATAGTAAACGCTTTCGTTGATAGGTACAAGTGCAATATTCAAGTTGAAACCGGCTATAGACAACTTGAGATGCTAAGACAAAAAAAGAATGAAGGCTTCACTTCTTTCTTTAATAAATGGAGGGAAACTTCCGCTAAGATGATCGAGGCGCCCAGTGAAAAAGAATATGTGAGGATGTTTATCAAGAATCTCCAAGAGAAGTATTCGAAGCATTTAAAATATCAACACAATCTGAATACTTTCAAGGCTGTTTATGACATCGGAATTGAAATCGAAGATGACCTCGCAAAATAAAAAGCTGCTAGCAATAGTAACCACGGTGGCTAGAAAGGAAAGAAGAACGACAATCCTTCTTCTTCCGAAAATGCCCACTCTAGCTAGTAACAATGTTAGTATCTTTGATCTCAGTGAAGTTTTAGCCATGGATAACCAAGGATCTAAGAAGTAACTAAGGAAAGACTTCACCCCCATTGGGATGAGCTACGATAATGCCTTCGATTGAATCCATGCCAAGGGACTCATTACTCCCATTAGACCTATTCAAGATCCCGCACCTGAAAAGAGATTGCCTAGTTGGAATCCAGACGAACACTGCAAGTACCATCAAGGTAGGGGTCATGCTACTGAGAGCTGTTGGAAGGTAAAGGAGGCTATCCAAAATTTGATTGATAATAACAAGCTTCCTATGCCTCCAGTTAACAAGAAGAGCGAGTGATGATAAAGGAAACAACACAAGACAAGAGGCGAGCTTCAACAACAAGATTTCGTGACCTCTTTTTTCTATTTCTTTTTTTATTTACCATTTCCCCAATAAGTCTAGCATAGGCACCTTTTTATTCTCCTTAAATTTATTTTGTAGGATCATTATACATTTTCTTTTAATAAAATGAGCATTTATTTCCTTACATATGATCATTTCATTGGATTAAAAAAAAAATCCATGTCGAATTAAGCACAAGGCATACCAATGATTTAAGGCACCCCTTGTAGCCACATCATATTACCTTTCACCTTTCAAATATGCAATCCTTTCTTCATAAACCACTTTGAGCCTCGTCTAACGATAGACCTTTCTTTTTTCAACCTACATCTACCTAACCTTGGGATGGGATGGTGTGTAACTTATGCAATTCTAAAAAAAAACAAGCTTGAGTGATTTCAAAAGATCAAAATAAAAATAAAAGCAAAAAAATAAATAAGTGTACAAAAGGGCAAGTGTTCTAATGTCTTTGATATGAAAATATCTTCGATAAGAACACGTCTTAGATTGCGTCTCTTATCGAGTGCTCAGTACCGTGCCTGAGAAACATGAATGCCAAGTGAGTGATAGACCGCATGATCGGGATTGCCCACACTTATAAAAATAAAATAGATGCTAAAGCGAAAGATAAAAGTGAGCTAAAAAAGAAAGCTAAACCTCAAGCATGAAAATATAAAGATTCAAAAGCAAGGTTGCACACCTTGGAGGCTTATCTAGGGTCTTGAGCCTTTATCCCCTTCTTCTATAACCTTTAGCATAACCACATTACAACCCTTAAAAAGACCTTTTTGAGGTATACACTCTTGTGCTAGGTTCGGCTAGAGCTACGTTCGGCCTGATTCCTAACGGATACGTAGGCAACCTCACATCGAGGTGCGGCCGTAATAAACATGCATTCATATTCACAATCACACACTTACACCATGATCATATCAAGGGGTCTCCTATGCTCATCCCTTTTCATGTAGAGCTAGACTTGGGGGCTTGATCCCTACATCATTAGCTTACCTAGCCTAAGAGTCACTACCATTTGACTCTTTCAACAGATAATATTTCCCCATACACTTAGCTCTTGCGCCCTAGCTTTAGTGTCACTTTCACACACATTACAGATACATGACCAAATATACCTTCCCTTAGGAACCCTTTGTCATGAAATCTTAATACAACGTTGAAGCATGCCTTATCAACATCACTCATCAATCATAATTGTCATTGTATCACAAAGTACGAAGTGCCACTAGTAGAAAAAATGCTATTTGTAACTGGCGAAATTGACTTTTTGTAACTAGCATTGTTGGTTGCGAATGCCACCGCTACAATTAGTGAAAATTATTCGTAACTGGCTAATGTCGGTTACTAATAATGTACTATTCGCAACTGGCTTAACCTAACGCCAGTTACAAATAGCCTATTTTCCAAGATAGAAAGCATACTATTCGTAACTGGCGTTGAGTTACGCCAGTTACAATAAGGGTATTATTTGTAATTGGCATAGCCTAACGCCAGTTTCGAATAGTTTTTTTTTGTTAAAAAAATAATCTATTAGTAACTAGCATTAGATTACGCCAGTTACTAATAAATATATAATTTTTATTTTGATAAATATTTGATTTGAATACATGCTTGTTAGTATTTTCTACCGAACGACCCATTGTCAAATGGATTAAAACCTGTTACAAATCAACCAACAAAACACATATTCCAAATGGTTCCACATAACTTGAATTCACCCACAAAATACAATACAATAAACACTCCAAATAATTTCACACAACTTGATTCATCCACAACAAACAACAATATAAACTATATTTTCCACAAAACAATTCAAACTTGAATAAAAAATTATTGATTTACAATTTAGGAATATATGTAATAACAATAACTATTAAGCTAAATAAAAGTAGTCCTATAGAAATGTGTTATATTGTTTTATTAAGCTAAATGCGATTAATCATAACATTTATCAATAAAATAACTAGTCTTTCAACAAAAAATTAAGTCTAAAAGAATTAGCCCCTTGTTCTCGAGTCTCGTCCAATTCTATATCGTTGTACGCTGTAAATCTTGCCAAACTTAGCCCATTGTTCTCGAAACTCATCCAATTCTAGTAGTTGCTGTATTTTTTTTCCTACTACTAAGTTCCTATTCCTCTAGCACAAGCAACTTTCAATTGATAAAAAATTTGAAAAAAGAGAAAAAAAAATAATAAAAAAAGAACTATTACCTAGAGTGTTAGGGGTAGATGGAGCAAGATTCATCTAAATGTTCTTTAGCATTAGCTTCTGAATACTTCTCCAAATTATCAATACTTTGATTTGATGTCCCAAGATATCTTACAGACATAGCCCACTTGTAGATGCACATCATTTAGAAACAAATGAAAAGGTCCAAAGATTAGATGATACATAATATTGTCAACCTCAAAAGAAGGAGGATTTGTACAAGACATGAAGGACATCAGTAGATCTTAGCAACAAGCAATAAAACTGCAGGACATCACTAGACTTTCACCTCAAATTAGTATAAGATAATTAGATAACAAATAATCATATTACTCGACAAAATGAAGGAAAAATTAACTTATGAGCAATGACGAGAAAATTAGTCAATTTTTAAGCAATTAAATAAACATAGCATATAGAATTCAGATAGAAAATGAAAAAAAAAAATCAGGTTTGTAATGCATTGAAATGACAGGCTCAATAACTAATCTAGATTAACACAAAAAAAAATTCCCTTTCTTTTTGATTATTGGTCAAACAATGTCTTATCCAACAAAGAAGGAATAATTTACCATGAGCATACAACCAAGATGTTAGAAATGCACTAAGAGTAGTATGTGTGTTAGACCCTTATAATTTAGGATGCCAAAACTCAAGCCATAGACAAGAACAATTTTACATAGTTTTATGGTCAGTTCCTGATTTATACAAATTATACCTTCCCCTGTTATACAAATTATGTAGAATCTAAACAAGCAACCCAATAAGAATTCCCAAATATATAGAAAATAGGAACCATATTACAAGTGACATTACCTTTAACCAAGACAAAACTTCTACCTCCGGTCCACATACTCCACGACACCTACCAAACAATGCATTTATCTAATCAAAAATTAAATCTTTTCTAACAATTTAAACAATCAACACTATCCAATCTCAAATACCAAAATCTTTCAAAACAAATCAATAATTACAAGGGATACATTGAACAATATATACCTTATTCATCTTCTCAAAGGAAAGTAGTAAAAAACCCACCACGAAACCCACCTTTAGATAACCTCCCCTACGACTGCAGCAAACCAATTAGGCCACCTAACATCAACCTTCTCTCCTTCTACAGACACCGGTATCAAATCGTCCCACTCTATAATGACGGAATACAAGCAATAAAATAAGGGTACCTCTCAAAAGTAGATATTCTTAATTCTGGTTCACTATGAAACCCGAGTTTGCACTAGCAAGTAATTAAAATCAAACTTCCATTAAATTGAATATAATGAGTAGTCTATTCATGAATTGAATATAGCCTCGTCTTCCATGATTTATACACATAATATGCGCACAAAACAAAGCAAAAATCGCAGCACAACTTGGAACAAAATCGCACACAAACAACAATAACTATTAACTCGGACTAAAACTGACACAGTTGCGGAAAACAATCCAGTTTAATAGCAAAAGAACTCGAAAAATTCTGAAATTTTGCAGCAAGAAAGTAGACAAAATGTCACCTAAATTCATAAAAAAAAATCACCTAAAAATACCTCGTAACGAAGGAGAACGAGCTTTCTGAAGTTAATCAAGCAAACTGATTCTCCGAGAACAAGTACGACTGATCAATAACTTTAAGGGGTTATGCACGCAATAAAATATCAAAATCTGGAAGTGTTGGCTATTGTTATTTAAAAGATACTTCTAGGTGCACACTGCATTGTGAGCTATCAAGAATTTTTCCCCTTCTTTTTTAGTTCGAAAATTCGGTTTTGATTTTCATTTCTGAATTCTATTCTGAAATTCAGCTCATGTTAATCTTCATGTCAATCTATCAATATAAAAGTTAAAAACTATAGGAAGATATTGAGATTCTAACGTATTCACCCTAAACAAACTTCATGAATTAAGGTTGAGCATCATTTACTTGCAATTCATAGCCACACCGCCGGTGAGTTGAAAATGCTACAATATGCTATTGGACTAGCAAGAGTTTCATGTGAAAACTTAAAAGAAACTTCAACTACCAAGAAAAGGAGAGGCCACAACATATGTTACCTCAAATTTACTTCGAATTTTCTAGAATAAAACGCTGCAACATTAACATCAATATCGACATCATCATTAACCCAACATACGAAGAGGCTCCTGCCCAATGCAACCTAAGAATGTAAGAGGGACCTAGACAAACTATACACAAAGGATTACACTTGTGATCAGGAAGCCATTTCCAAGAAATTCTAGCTTCAGTTGATTAGTCCAATTTACTAGTGATTACTCACATTTACAAAATAGTAGGGACTACAACATTTCATTATATATCTTCCTTTGTTTGATTCTTGTCTTTGATTTCACATCATCATTTGACAAGTAACTGTCACTATATTACAATTCCACAAGTGTTGGTTCTAATATGTTTTCACAATAAATTAATTATGAATGAGTAGCCCACATTATCATTTAGTAGCCTTTGTATATGAACATACCGTAGCATTATGTAGGAAACATTTTGGTGTCAAATTCCAAATCAAAAACAGATCATCAGTAATATGCAGGATTAAATATAACGACAGACACATATAACCATTCCACGATTGCATAATTACACATCCAAGCAGGCATGCACACTAATTCGATCAGGAACATAAAGAAAAATGATCATCTTTAGTAACCCTGTAATCCAGATTATAGCATATTTTGAACTAATAATGCATCAGATACCAGAACAAGCATATAATTATCCTTATCCCTATACATCTCAAGAGTCACATTCAGCCTTATCCATCAAACCATTGATCCAACAGTAAAAAATGAAAATTAAACAAATAAACAAATCAACAAAAAGTACCAAGACAAATTGAAAAGATGTTTTAAATCATCATAAACTTCGACAAATTCTAATGGTGCAATATCAAAGTAAAATTCCAAATTATATAATCAAATTTAACTCCTAATCCATTTGTTTAATAAATTTGGGCTTTATTGGTTTTGAAGGGCGAAAAGAAGGCATGTCACATTGTCAATTTGATGTGAAATCAATCAGCTAACAAAATTCAATTCGATTTTTAGGGCTATTATTGAATTAAAAAAGGGGTAATTACAAGAACCCTAATTCGAAAACTACATACCTTTAAACCTCAATAGAAGCACTATTGCTGAACCCAAATTTGAAAATCAGCAAAGAAATTGTGATAGAAAATAGTTGGAGAAGCTGAGGAGGAAGACGTTCGTCGTTATGGACGAGAACCTTGCAAGAACAAAATTTAAATTACTCAGCTAACTGATCAACAACAAAATTTAAATCGAATTTTAAGGCTATTATTGAATTCAGAAAGGGAAAATTACAAGAACCATAATTCGAAAAACCAAAACAATACTGAATGGAGCGAGTTCGAGCAAAGGAGAAATTGTAAGAGGAAGAAGGAGTTTTCACGAATCGCACGAGAAGTTGGAGCAAAAGGAAAAAAAAATAAAAAGTTTCAGCCTTATATTTATTTTCAGCGAGAATTTTTTCCTCTAACTTCAATAAAAAATTAAATAAAATTAATAGGACTTAGTAATTTAATATTTGTAATTGGTGTTTATAACTTAGTCACAAACTTTTGGTCAAAGTTTCTTTGACTGAATATATTTGTAACTGGCGTTTGTAAGCTAGTTACAAATGTTTTGGTCAATATTTTTTTGACTTAATATTTGTAACTGACGTTCGTAAGCTAGTTACAAACTTTTTAGTCAAAACTTCTTTGACTTAATATTTGTAACTGACATTTATTTAGTCAGTTACTAATAAACTTCAAATAATGATAAACCACATATTAGTAACTGACATTTACTACGCCGGTTACTAATGTCATGAGATTTGTAACTGGCATTATCTTAGTCGGTTACTATTGATGCTTTCGTAACTAGCATAACATACGCCATTTACTAATATGGCGTTACAAATAGCATTTTTTCTACTAGTGTGCTTAGCCTCCGTGCCTAAGTTACCCAATTACTTTCATCATTGATTCAACCATTGAGATAGCCTAGGATGGGTTAATCCTTGCACCTTGAAATAAAGCATCAAATGACATTTGACTAAGCTCATTCAACATGCATTTGAAAACTTCAATTCTTTTTCGCGTCTTTCTTTTTCGGGAGAAAGTCGGTACCCTCCACAAAAATGACGGAAAATTTTTGCTTTTTAGCATTTTCGAGTCGCACGATCACATCACAATGCACACACGAGTCATGTACACATCAAGTCATGTCGTGTCATATCACTTTGATTTGAGTCTAACACATGTATCATTTCACTTTGAGTCGAGTCAACCACGAGTCAGTCACAGCGAGTCAAGTTTATACCTTGAGTCGCGCCAAGTCAATGAGTCAAGTGACGTTAAACCTTAGGTCAACCCTAAGATAATTAAAGAAATTGACGAAATTCTATAGTAAAAAATAAATAAAGGTGCAGCAGAACAGGGAAGACCCTACTCCAGCGCCGGACGAAAACATCTAGCGTCTGGAAATAGATTTCAGCGCTTGGCGCTAGAGTCAATTCTTGGCGCCAAAGATATTTCAGCAACGACAGAGCTCGAAGCCTCTCATAAGAGCAATTTCGGGTTCCTTGGTACGCCAGTTATCCCCTATAAAGCAATTTGACATGATTGAGTAGTCGATTTGATTACAACTGCAAATAAGTGATCAACCCGACGAAAGATCGTATCACTTAGCTTAAAGTGCCTAAGAATTGGCTCATCATGGAGACACCGACATACTGGTTTTAGCGGAAGCAAAGTTCAAGCGAGCTTTAAAGATCGACAAGCGTTGGTCTTCGGCAGTTTTCTTTGGAATATTATCGCAACAACTGAGGATGACTTCAAGTAAAGTTATTTTCGACAGCGTTCGCTAAGATTGTGGGAGCTGTCACCAAAGATTTGAGAAGATAGCACGAGATGGGCGGTCTTCGACGACATTCGCTAAGATTGTGGAGGTTGTCACTGAGATTTGAGAAGATAGCACGAGATGGGCGGTCTTCGACGACATTTGCTAAGATTGTGGAGGTTGTCACCCAAGATTTGAGAAGATAGCACGAGATGGGCGGTCTTCGACAGTGTTCGCTAAGATTGTGGAGGTTGTCACCAAGATAGGAGAAGAGCGGTTCACGATGAGGCAGTCTTCGACAACTTTTGCTATGATTGGAAAGGTTGTCACTATGATTCAAGAAAAGGCTCGAGATGTAGCAACATTGATCGATGGCGTTCCCTAGATTGAGGAAGATCGTCAAAATAAGTAGCAAGATGGCGTTCCATAGATTGTGGAAAGTTGTCAAAAAAGCAACTGAAGGTGATTTCAGGCGAATTTATCTTCGACCATGTTCCCTTAGACGTGGAGGATGGTCATAAAGCGGAAGAGGATTGTTTCAAGCGAAACAATCTTCGATGGTATTCCCTTGGACGTGGAATATTATCAATGCGGATGAGGATTGTTTCAAGCGAAACAATCTTCGATAGTGTTCCCTTGGACGTGGAATATTATCAAAGCGGGAGAGGGTCGTTTCAAGTGAAGCAGTCTTCTAAATTGGAAGCAGTTACAAGCGTAGCAGTTTTCAAGCGGGATGGCATTCTCTTGGCAGGAGGTCATCGATACGGCAAAGCAGCAGCAAATCGGTTACTTTTAGAGACGTGTGCTCGACGGTGCAAGATACGCGTTTCTTAACTCTTTTATCTGTTTGACTAACGATAGTTTTGCAGGTATCGGCGTTACAAGAGTGATCTAGGATCGCAGAACGTTCTGAGTCATTCTCCGTCCCTATCGATACTTTGACTTTTGTTTTCGAAACATGCGTTTCTCCAAACTCAGTCAAAGAGGGGGCTTCTGTAGACACCCATTTGTGTCTCCCCAAAACCAAACCCAGTGATGAGTACCTTTCACGTTGAATCATAATCAAATGAAGTGAAAGTGTGGAAAGTTTATATGAATTTTGATGGATATAACCTTCAATCGCAGTTGAAAGGTTTGGAATCTTGAGTCTCGGTCAAGAAACGCTAAGCAACACGAGATTAAAACCTAAACTAGGCCAAGAATACACAAGCACAAGCTTACGTAAAACTTTATAAATTTCAAATCAATCAATCATACTTTTCGTTAAACACCATCACGTATTTATAAGCTAAATAATTAGCCTAAAAATCGGTAAAACAAATTCTAATCTAACTAGGAAACTAACTCTAACTTGTAAAGATAATATTTTGCAAATATGATCTTTAAAGTTAAGCTTATCTTATACTAACCGAATTAAACTAACAAAAATATCCTAATAAATTCGGTCATCTAATAATAAACTAAAAATAACAATAAAAATAATTATAATAACAATATTGATGCCTTGGAACCGCATCATACTCCCCCTCTTGAAAAAAACTTGTCCCAAGTTTTAGCAAATCATGGAACCAAGATATCATCCAAATTAATCGAACATGAGCTAAAAGAATATGTCTCCATCCAACCACGTCATGCTTATATTTTACACCAATGAATGCACCACAAACTTCAATTGAATGCTCCAAAATTTTAATTGATGACACACCTTTGTCAATGCAATCAATATAATGGAAATAATACGTGAAAATATTTGTATCCCAATTACCACCATAAAAGGAAGTTGTAGAAATTTGACTTTTTGCTACCAACTTAGATAGTTCAAATGTAACCTCCTCGTCAACAAAACTAGACAAATATACACTTTTGTGCTCCATAATTTCTTTTTCTTCTACTAGTTGTTCATGAGATTGCTCTAAAATTGGATTTGTAAGATTATCACTCGGTAAAGATACAATCTTTTCCTCGTATATAGCCTCAACAATTGGTTGCTCTAGTTTCTCTTTCTCATAAGACATATCTTGTACACCACATCTCACGTCACGAATTTGAAAACGAGCATCAATTCTATCCAAACATTCATTCATTTTCTTGATTTCCATCATAAATGCTTCAAACCAACTTTTATTTTCCATGTTTATGTGGATGAGAAAACACACAAAACCAGTCCAGAAATTGATCGAAAGTACGAGGACAAAAACCCAATGAAGACACCTCGAAAAATTCTGAAATTTTGTATACTGCTAGCCCTATATGTCTAAAATACTCGACCAAAAATTCAGAAAAAAATTCCAAGCCAAGTGATTGCAGTTTATTTTTTCCTCAATACTGCCAGATTAATTCGATTTTTGACCAGGTGTAAAGAACGAACCCAGTTTAATAGCTATGCTTCTCGAAAAATTCTCAAATTTTGCAGGTGAAAACTAGACAAAAAATTAACCAATTTGAAAAAAAGAATCACCTCAAAATATTTAGAAACAAAGGAGAACCAAGTCGATCAATATGACATTCGAAACTGAGTTTTTTGACACAAATTGTCAAACTCGTCCCTCGTCAAACAGCAGCCACACCAATTTGATATGAATTTTGATGGATATAACCTTCAATCGCAGTTGAAAGGTTTGGAATCTTGAGTCTCGGTCAAGAAACGCTAAGCAACACGAGCTTAAAACCTAAACTAGGCCAAGAATACACAAGCACAAGCTTACGTAAAACTTTATAAATTTCAAATCAATCAATCATACTTTTCGTTAAACACCATCACGTATTTATAAGCTAAATAATTAGCCTAAAAATCGGTAAAACAAATTCTAATCTAACTAGGAAACTAACTCTAACTTGTAAAGATAATATTTTGCAAATATGATCTTTAAAGTTAAGCTTATCTTATACTAACCGAATTAAACTAACAAAAATATCCTAATAAATTCGGTCATCTAATAATAAACTAAAAATAACAATAAAAATAATTATAATAACAATATTGATGCCTTGGAACCGCATCAAAAGTCTAGTGTAGCGGATAGTTTTAATTTCTTTTCTCTTCTCTCTGTTTTTGAAAACCTATTTTAAGAAAACAGCTAATCCAGTTTGGATGGTCCATGATATGGGTTCAATAGTAGTGTAGTTGGATGGGGGCTTTAAAAGAGCTTTCCAACGATATATTATAAGCCCAATTCCGATGAATATTGAGGAAGTTATGGCCAATTTACTAAACTGAGCCCGGTTTGAGCCTTATATGCGGCCCAATGATCTAGGGGAGGGCCTAATATGATTTATCATTCCTAATGCAATTGGAATGGTTTTAGTCTTCTATATTCTTCTAGAAGGTTCTTTTCATTCCTAATTCAATTAGCATTGATAAATTGACTTTTGTTGACTTTTCAAAGTTTTAATTAAAATCAAAGAGCATTTTTGAGGAAAATACGATTTTATTCTCCTCTACGACAATTTTTATCCGATTTTAAGAAAACACGTGAATTTCCAGGTCAGTGCCAAACGCTAGCTGTAGCGCTTGGCGCCTGTCGCCAGGGTTAGCGTCTGGCGCCAGTGGCCAGCGTTGGCGCCAACCTTGTTTCACGTGCGTCAGACTTTGTTTTGATAATTTTATCATTTTGGCTGATTTTCTTTATAAATAACGTCGTAAAAACTCCGTTTTCATTCATCTACAATCAGTTTTCATTCATTCATCAATTCTCTCTCATTCTCTTTAATCATTCACCAACTCTCATTCAAGATTCTCTTGGTTCTCTTTCTCTCTCTTTTTCTAAACTAGCTTTTTACATACAAAATTCCGCATTTATTAGATCTAGAAACACCTAGCCATATTCGAAGTTGCATTCGCCCTAGACGTGAAAGGTTTAATTTCTGAGGGTTTGGTCCCAAATCTCTATTTCCATTATTTAATTTAATTGTTTGTTTATTATTTTCCTTGAAGTTACTAACGTGTGTATTTTGTTATTAGAAAGAGGTACGAGGCATCAAAGTAAGTACTTTAATGTTTTTATTGATCTTATGATGTAGAAATCTGAAGGATTTATGTCTTCGATAAGTGCAATTACTAGATATATCAAGGGTCACTATTATGGAGATAATAAGTTCATTCTATAGGGTCGTCAATGTTTGGTGCTAGATATGACAATTGATCTTTGGGCTAGATTAATGGCCCAAAGCCTTATAGAATGGATCCTACAAGGTCACACATAAGAGTATTGGGTTAAACAAGTTAGAGGCCCATTATTGGGCCTTATGAGTTCATGACACACCATGTTGATGATTGGGCTTGGATAGTTAGAAGAGTCTAATGGGTTTTGGACTTGACATGGTTTTATTTCTAGATATGATCTATAAATATAAACCATGCCTAGGGTTGCATGATAGAACAATTGACATACAGTAAATTGTCACACAAGCAACCAAGCATCCCAAAACCCTAATTCTCTCTCTCTCTATTCGGCCCTCACTCTCTCTCCTCCCTGTCCGTACGACTCTCCCTTGTGGGCGGCGCGTGTGGTGGCACGTGGGTGGTGGTGTGGTGTGTTCGTGACTCGGATCTCCGTTGAAGGTTGATTGAAGCGTTCAGTCACAACTAACTAGCATTAGTGGAGGTTTAATCCGTGCTCGTGGACTAAGTAGAGGAATCACACGTGGGGTTCTTGTTCTCCTTATTGTTCTTGCTCGATTACTTGTGGAATCACGCTTCAAAGGTATTATTCTTACTCTTTATGTGTTATGCATGAGATCCTTGGTTAGGTGCTATATGAATATGATTCATGATTATTTCCGCTGCGTAGTACCTATAATTCCCTATAGTGGTATCAGTTAGCCTCTTGCAATTACATATATTGAGTATTAAACCTTTGTTAATCCACAATTTTAATTCAATTAGGAGGGAGAATAATTTAATTATGGGTCAATTATTATATTAAATGTGATTTAACAATATAGAATCATTAAAGGTGTTTAGTTTGCTCCATATTAGCCCTAAATTGATCCGAAAGTTGCCCTATCAAGTTCAAAAAATTCGCCCCCCCTTAATATTTCGAAAATTTTGAAATCAAGAACCCTAATTTATGAAATTTGTGTTTTTTTATTTTGATTTAATTCGAAAGTTTTATGTTTAAAGAATTTAATCTAATTGATTTCATGATAAATTATGAATTTTTCATGATCAACCTATTTAATTTAAAAGTTAAATTGAATTGGGATTAAATTCATGAAGAACCCTAATTTTAAAATTGAATATGATTTAATTTTAAAATTGGATGGACCACATTAATTTTAATTTTAATAAAAATGTTTTGTTTTAAATTAAAAATCAAAAAAAAAAAAAAAAAAAAAGGTATTAAGGTGCGGCAGCCGCGGCTGGGTGGCGCAGCCACGGCGACTGCCGCACCGGTGGTGGTCTAGGAGGGAGGGTGGGCTGGGCACGGGTCAGTCAAGGGGGCAGCGTAGCAGTGCATCACCCCGATGTGTGTGCTGCTGCTGCTGTCCGCGCGTCGCTGTAGGGGCAGCGCACACCGCAAGGTGCGGCTTCAGCTGGCCACACCACGGTGGTTGACGCGAATTTTTCAAAAAAAAAAAAATTTACTTTATTTTGAATAAAATCAGTTTTCAAAATTAAAATTAAAAGATAAGTTTTGATTTTGAAAAGATAATTAACAAAATTAAAGTTGTTAATTTTGTTAAGATAGGATAATTATGGAGCAAAAGATTCTATTTGAATAATAATTGATTAAATAATATGATTATCCCATAATTATTTTAGGATATTAATTGATTTAAAAT
The DNA here is from genome assembly GCF_948465745.1 of Chenopodium album. NCBI lineage: Eukaryota > Viridiplantae > Streptophyta > Magnoliopsida > Caryophyllales > Amaranthaceae > Chenopodium > Chenopodium album. The sequence continues at coordinate 68,123,071 of NC_137835.1, forward strand.
ATGTGATTGGCAAGTAATTAAGATAAAATCTCATAATAGTTAGGATAATCATGGAAAATAAATATGATTTATCTTCCATAATTAAAATAAGATTTGATTCTATCTCATACCTAAATTAAAATATATGATATTTTATAATTGGTTATGAATAATATATGATATTATCTAATTACAGTAATTAATTAAAATATGAGATATTTTAGGTGCCATGTTTCCTTTACTGTGAACATTCGATGTTGTAGTTTAGGAAAGCATGATGAGTGATTTTTTATATGGCATTGTATATTGCTATATAGACTAGTATGGCCCATAGATTATAAATACGATCTGCGCATCGTTTCGTATTTTTGTAATCTAAATACGGTCTGCTTACCGTTAAGTATTTTTGTAATTTATTTTATTTTATTTAAGTAGTAGATAGAATAGAATATAATTACAGGTTGCAGTTAATCCAAGAATTCATGGAGTGGAGGCCCAAAGGAGCAAATGGATGAGATCCATGAAGGTTCAAGTGGGAGCTTTTGCTTTATTAGTTTTCTTAGGATTAAGGGGCCATACTTTGTCATGTTTTATTTATGCATTAGTAGATTATGCATGTTAGATTTTATTTATGTTGTTTGATGATGCGCTAGAGTTCACTAAATAATCACAACATAATGAATCTAGGTCCCAGTAATATTGAGGTTGCTTTCCCAATTAAACACCCGATGAAACCTTCGATATTTATGGCAGGTCATGCCTCAGCTGGGTGTCATACTATATCTTAGGGGAGTGGGGGTAAATCACGTTTTACACTTTTAATTGGTTATACTCAACGAGGTTACCTAAAGAGTTTAGAACCTTGAAGCTAAGGGTAATAATTAAACATGTGATGGTTAATTATTCAACCAAGAATTACAAAGAGTTGTAATCAGTAAAGAGTTTACTCACCTTGAAAATGCAATGTTTGATGGTAGGGCCTTAGTCCGGTCAATTATTGCACAAATAAAGGATCTTAGAATCATTCTATTCAATAGGGATCAATTAAAGATTGAATGAATGTTTTAAAGTTACCAATTTTATAATCGCTTATGGTACTTTAAAAGTTTATTAAACATAATTATTGAATTTTGTCTCGTTTTGTTTTTTGTTTGTAGATGAATAACTTGTACGACAACACAATTTTACCAATGAAACTTAACTTAAGGCTGAATCTCAGAAACTTCAGGGAATGGGAAAAGGAGTTGAGAAATGTTCTCACAAGCCATGGGCTTGAATCTCGTTTATACATTCCTGTTGAAAGCAAATACACAGAAAAGTATGGAGCTGAAAGGCATGCTGAAATTGTTTCAGCTGCAGAGAAAATCAGAGAGCTCATTTTAGAATCTATTCCAACTTGTTGGAAAAGAAGATTCAGGCACCATGAGCTAACCATATTGTACAAATGTCTTCGTGCCATCTGTCGAGGTGGCATAGGAGCATTAGGAAGTGGAGGAATAAATGATCAAAATGTAAGAGAGGTCGTTAACTCGACCCTCAGATTTACTATTCCTTGACTGACAGTGTAAGGTAGGAGGCTTACAATGTCCATTGTAAAATAATGGCTAAAAGACTCATGCCTGGTCAGTCAGTAAGGGCCCATGTAAGGGAATTGATTGAAATGTTCAATCAAATAGATGTCCTTGGGAAACCGATCGATGATGACTCTGCTCATGATATTATTTTGTTCTCACTCCATGATGGTTTTGACATTGTCAAGCTCACTCATAATGATGAGGGATCTTCGGTGACATTGATCAATCTGTTGCTTAACCATGCTGAAGAGTTCCTGAAGAGGAGAGGAAGCGAATGCTTCTTTTGCGGTAGTTGGCCATGCCATACACCAGGGTGTCCCCACTATACACCAGTGAAAACAGAAGGTAAAGAGTTACTTGATGTTTTCGTTGTAGAAATTAATCTTACTTCATCTTCCACTTGGGTATTTGATACCAGATGTGGTGCTCATATCGTTAATAATGTGCAGGGCTTGAAAGAAAGTAAGAAGTTGGCAAAAGGGGAAGTAACGCTTCGAGTAGGAAATGGAGCAAAAGTTGCTGCACTTGCTATTGGAAGCTATCATTTAAGACTTCCCTCTGGACTTATTTTGGTGCTTAATAACTGTTATTATGTACCAACAATAACTAAAAACATTATTTCAGTTCCTGTTTTAGATTCTGAAGGATTTTCATTTGAAATAAGAGACAAGTGTTGTTTTATTTCGAAAGAAAATATGTTATATGCCAACGCCAAATTAATTAATGGTTTGTATGTATTAGAATATACAACCCATGTCTACAATATTGATCATAAAAGGCAGAAAACAGATGGTTCAAACCCAACTTACCTATGGCATTATAGGCTTGGTCACATAAACCAAAAGCGTATCCAGAAATTACATAAGGATGGACTTCTTTCTTCATTTGATTATGAATCATTTGAAAATTGTGAGTCATGCTTGCTCGGGAAAATGACTAAGTCACCCTTCAGGGGTATAGGTGAAAGAGCTAGTGATCTTTTGGGACTCATACATACGGATGTGTGTGGACCAATGAGTTCAAAAGCAAGGGGTGGGTTTAACTACTTCATTACTTTTACTGATGATTTAAGTAGATATGGTTATGTCTACTTAATGAAGAACAAATCGGAATCCTTTGAAAAGTTCAAAGAATTCCAGAATGAGGTACAAAACCAACTTGGGAAGACGATTAAAGCATTACGATCAGATCGTGGTGGCGAATATTTAACCCAAGAGTTTGATGAACATCTGATTAATTGTTTAATACTTTCACAGTTAACTCCTCCAGGAACGCCACAGTTGAATGGTGTGTCAGAAAGGAGGAACAGGACTTTACTTGATATGGTGAGGTCCATGATGAGCTTTACTGATCTTCACATATCATTTTGGGGATATGTATTAGAAGCAGCTGCTAGAATACTAAACAGAAGCCCGTCCAGAGCAGTTGAAAAGACTCCATATGAGATATGGAATGGAAGAGCTCCAAAGTTGTCTTTTCTCAAGATTTAGGGATGTGAAGCCTATGTAAAACGTTTACAAGGTGATAAACTACAACCTAAATCAGACAAGTGTTTCTTTGTGGGCTATCCAAAAGAAACAAAAGGGTATTACTTCTACAATCGCGAAGATAACAAAGTGTTTGTTGCTCGCGATGGTGTCTTTCTAGAAAAGGAATTCCTGTCTAGAAAGCCAAGTGGGAGCTGAGTAAAGTGGTTCTCGAAGAAATTCGAGACGAGCAACAAATGGATGTGGATAACACCACATCAGAGGCGAGGGCGCATGAGTCGATTGATCATGCGTCGGAGCAAGCTAATTCGACTAGCGAGAATCCTATCGTCCCACTTGAACCTAGTTCTTGCGAAAATCTTCAAAGAGTTGGAGAGAATATTTCTGTTGTTGCTCCTACCCCACGAAGGTCTGCCAGAATCAGAAACAAACAGTTTGTTGAGGTTCTGATAACTGAGGATTCTGAAATATTCTTATTGGAGAATGAAGAACCTACAACCTACAAGCAAGCTTTGGCGAGCCCCAACTCAGATAAATGGCTTGAGGCCATGAAGTCTGAAATGGAATCAATGTCTGAAAATGAAGTGTGGACCCTAGTTGACTTGCCTGATGGGGTAAAACCTATTGGTTGCAAATGGGTTTACAAAATTAAAACTAACAAGGATGGAAATGCCTACATCCATAAAGCAAGACTGGTTGCAAAAGGATACAGACAGATTCAAGGTATTGACTATGATGAAACCTTTTCCCCATTAGCCATGCTTAAGTCCATTCGGATTCTTCTAGCGATTGCTGCATTTTTCGATTACGAAATTTGGCAGATGGATGTCAAAACCGCCTTCTTGAATGGGTTCTTGACGGAGGAAGTGTATATGATACAACCTGAGGGTTTTGAAGATCCAGAAAATCTTAAAAAGGTATGCAAACTTCAAAAATCCATTTATGGATTGAAGCAAGCATCCAGGAGTTGGAATCTTCGTTTTGATACAACAATCAAACAGTTTGATTTTATCAAAAGTGAAGAGGAACCTTGTGTATACAAGAAGTCTAGTGGGAGCAGCATTATTTTCCTAGTCTTGTATGTAGATGACATACTACTCATGGGAAATGACATACCAATGCTTGAGTCAGTCAAGGAATGGTTGAAGAGTTATTTTTCCATGAAGGGCTTAGGAGAGGCTGAATACATATTGGGGATCAAGATACATCGAGACAGATCTCGAAGGATGATTGGATTAAGTCAAGAAACTTATATTGATAAGGTTCTTGATAGGTATTCCATGAAAGACTCTAAGAGAGGATTTCTCCCCATGTCTCATGGCATTACGCTCAGTAAATCTCAATGCCCTAACACGCCAGAAGAGATGAGACGTATTGTTGATAAACCTTATGCTTCGGCAATAGGGTCAATCATGTATGCCATGATATGTACGAGGCCGAATGTTGCATATGCTCTGAGTATGTGTAGCAGGTTTCAGGCAAATCCAGGAGAAGCACACTGGACAGCTGCCAAGAACATCCTTAAGTACTTGAGAAGGACTAAAGGAATGTTTCTAGTATATGGTGGCGAAAATGAGTTGGTTGTCAAAGGTTATACTGATGCGAGTTTCCAAACAGATAGAGATGATTTCAAATCACAACTGGATACATTTTCTGTCTGAATGGAGGAGCAGTGAGCTGGAAGAGTTCAAAGCAAAGCACTGTCGCAGACTCTACAACAGAATCAGAATATTTAGCTGCTGTTGAAGCAGCTAAGGAAGCAGTTTGGATTAAGAAGTTCCTAACTGAGCTGGATATTATACCAAGTGCTCAAAAGGGAATCGAGTTGTATTGTGATAATAATAGCGCCATTGCTCAGTCAAAGGAGCCTAGGTCACACTTCAAATCCAAACATGTAGAGAGGAAATATTACCTCATTCGAGAGATCGTTCACAGAGGAGATGTCAAGATGTGCAAAATTCATACGGATGAGAACATTGCTGATCCACTTACTAAACCCCTTCCACTTCCAAAGCATGAGAAACATGCTAATGAATCTGGATTGAGGCAAATGATATAATTAGAAGTTGTATTTATTTTGGAGAAAAATAAGTTACATATGTAATACATTCATTTGCAGAATTTTGTTTAATCAGAAATTTTATTATTTCTCTTATTTAATGATGGTTTTCAATATTAAATAAAATGTCCAAAATAATTATGGATTGATGGGCTCATCAGGTTGATGACCTAGTGAATGAAACCCCACAGGTGAACAAAATCCACATATTATTTAAAGTTCCTAGTTTAGAATCATTAAATTGGACATAAATGATTTCTAATAATGGACTAGCATGTAAGATTAATTGGATAGCGCAGTTTCATGGGCTATGGGAGCATAGTGAGGCTCGGTCAATCACATGGATATGCATAAATGATGCATGATCGAACTATAGACCTACTTTGAAGTTCAAGTATAGAACTTCCGGATATATTAGTGGATTCCTTTGACATGAGTGGAACATTGATTTCATTCAATGGATGTCATAGCTGTGGTACACTCAAACGTCTGCCCGTAACTGGAGATTATAAAGGGTGTTTCCCGGTTATTTCAGAAATTGAGTGGGAGCCTTGGTTGCCACAAGATTAAATTGAGTCTACCTATTTAATTAGGAATGTGTCTTGGCCTCTTGAAGAGGGAGAATTCAGAAAATGCATGGCCATGCTCAAATGGATTACATAGTAGTAATCATTTGTTTTGTAATTCTCACTTAGTTTTCAAGAAAAGATTTGTAGACTAATATGATCACGACATGAGATGCAATCATATTATCAAATCGACACGCATTGACTTAAGGAATTTGAATATTGCGCACTTATCTCAGACAAGTGGGAGATTGAAGGAGTTATGTCTTCGATAAGTGCAATTACTAGATATATCAAGGATCACTATTATGGAGATAATAAGTTCATTCTATAGGATCGTCAATGTTTGGTGCTAGATATGACAATTGATCTTTGGGCTAGCTTAATGGCCCAAAGCCTCATATAATGGATCCTACAAGGTCACACATAAGAGTATTGGGTTAAACAAGTTAGAGGCCCATTATTGGGCCTCATGAGTTCATGACACACCATGTTGATGATTGGGCTTGGATAGTTACAAGACTCTAATGGGTTTTGGACTTGACATGGTTTTATTTCTAGATATGATCTATAAATATAAACCATGCCTAGGGTTGCATGATAGAACAATTGACATACAGTAAATTGTCACACAAGCAACCAAGCATCCCAAAACCCTAATTCTCTCTCTCTCTATTCGGCCCTCACTCTCTCTCCTCCCTGTCCGTACGGCTCTCCCTTGTGGCGCGTGGGTGGTGGTGTGGTGTGTTCGTGACTCGGATCTCCGTTGAAGGTTGATTGAAGCATTCAGTCACAACTAACTAGCATTAGTGGAGGTTTAATCCGTGCTCATGGACTAAGTAGAGGAATCACACGTGGGGTTCTTGTTCTCCTTATTGTTCTTGCTCGATTACTTGTGGAATCACACTTCATAGGTATTATTCTTACTCTTTATGTGTTATGCATGAGATCCTTGGTTAGGTGCTATATGAATATGATTCATGATTATTTCCGCTGCGTAGTACCTATAATTCCCTACAAAATCATGTTTAGATTATTATTTTGATTCCTAATATCATGCCTAGGGTAACTTTAATATCGAATATGATTAAAAGTATGATGCTTCCTATGTTCTTCCTAATATTTATGATTGTTAGTATCATGTTAGGGTTAAAGATTTGATTTTTATTGTTTAGTGACATGCTAGGGTTTGTTATTAATCTTGTTAGTATCATGCCTAGGATCTTGCTATGCTTTAACATGATTATTATTATTATTATTGATTATGGTGATGATTATTATTATGATTATTCTTTATGATTTATGATTATAATTGTTACAATTATTGTTATGATGATTATTTTTAATTATGATTGTTATGATTATAATTTTATTATTTTGATTATTATTATGTTGCTTGATTATATATTTTTACTGCGTGATCACGTCTTTTATGCATGTTTAAAGGGAATTGGTATTTATAATCACGTTTAATAAGATAATTAATAATCTTGGTTAGGGTTAATATGATTATAATTCAAGTGATCGCCAATAATAGTTTATTTGTGCATTAATATTCAACCAACATAGATTAAACAGGTTTAGGGTTAAACCTATTGATTGTATGTTAGTCAAGAAGCGCACATGAATACGATCAGAATAAAGTAGAGGCCCATATTAGGGCAGGTTCAATCTCTTTTAGGTTGGATTTGTACCTTCATCCCCGAACCCTTATTTGGTTCAAGACCTAATGGAGTTGACGATCTCTTGGATCGTTAAGGGGTGTAACCTTCACCCTGTGAACGGTTTACAAGTTCCTAAAAAACTTGTTGGCGACTCTTTTGCTCTATCTTCTTCCGTTTTGGACGCCACCGTACTTTAGTGTATGATCACAGTGGGGTTCAAGCTAGGGGTTAACGCTTGAAATTATTCCCTACACTACGTTTTAAAAGTTATTTCATGATATACCAAAAAATTATAGCGACTACTTTTTTTTTACAAAAAGCTTGTCATTGACATTGGTAACAACTAGTTTATGTATAAAAACATAGTCCTTGAGAGATTGAAACAACCTTTCACACTTTTAAAACCAGTTACAAAAATGTCAACACACTCGAAATCATCATTCTCATGCTACGAATCTGCATATATAAAACTGGTTAAACAAAACTTGTTCATGTGGAAGGAAAGTTGCAATATGGAGCTCTTATCCGACAAAAAAAATCCACAAATTAAGGTTGTACTATAAGTGTGATGAATGTGAGAAATTCATATGATAAGTGCAAGGGAAATGCTGAGCAAAATGTTGGTTTGAGTGTAGACACCCATTTGTGTCCCCCCAAAACAAAATCCAGTGATGAGTACCTTTCACGTCGAATCATAATCGAATGAAGTGAAAGTGTGGAAAGTTTAGTGTTGCGGATAGTTTTAATTTCTTTTCTCTTCTCTCTGTTTTTGAAAATGTATTTTAAGAAAATAGCTAATCCAGTTTGGTTGGTCCATGATACGGGTCCAATAATAGTGTAGTTGGATGGGACTTGAAAAGAGCTTTCCAACGATGTATTATAAGCCCAATTCCGATGAATATTGAGGAAGTTATGGCCAAATTACTGAACTGGGCCTGGTTTGAGCCTTATATGCGGCCCAATGATCTAGAGGAGGGCCTAATATGGATTTATCATTCCTAATGCAATTAGGAATGGTTTTAGTCTTCTAGATTCTTCTAGAAGGTTCTTTTCATTCCTAATTTAATTAGCATTGATAAATTGACTTTTGTTGACTTTTTGGAGTTTTAATCAGAATAAAAGAACGTTTTTGAGGAAAATACGATTTTATCCTCCTGTACGGCAATTTCTATCTGATTTTAAGAAAACGCGTCAATTTCTTAGTCAGCGCCAAACGCCATCCGTAGCGCATGAAGCTACGCTTGGCGCCTGGCGCTAGCCTTAGCGTCTGGCGCTAAGGTAAGTGTTTGGCGCTAACCTGGTTTTTCGCGTCAGAACTCTGTTTTTTATTTTCTATCTTTTTGGCTGATTTTCTCTATAAATAGCTTCCTAAAAACTACGTTTTCATTCACCAACTCTCATCAAGATTTTCTTGATTACTCTCTCTCTCTTTTCAAAACTAGCCTTCTCTCAAATATAAAAATTCCGCATTCATTAGATTTAGATACACCTAGCCATATTCGAAGTTGTCTTTGCCCTAGACGTGAAAGGTTTAATTTCTGAGGGTTTGGTCCCAAATATCTCTTTTAATTATTTAATTTAATTGTTTTGTTTATTATTTTCCTTGAAGTTACTAACGTGGGTATTTTGTTATTAGAAAAAGGTACGAGGTATCCAAGTAAGTACTTTAATGATTTATTGTTATTATGATGTAGAAATCATGCTTAGGTTGTTATTATGATATTCCTAGTATCATGTCTAGGGTAACTTTAATATCAAGTATGATTAAATGTATGATGTCTTTTATGTTCTTCCTAATATTTATGATTGTTAGTATCATGTTAGGGTTAAAGCTTTGATTTTTATATGCTTAGTGACATGCTAGGGTTTGTTATTAATGTTTTTAGTATCATGCCTAGGATCTTGCTATTATTGTGCTTTAACATGTTTATTATAATTTTAATTATTATGATGATTATTTATTGATATTTATTGTTATTGCTTGATCACACCTTTTTATGCATGTTTAAAGGGAATTGGTACTTGTAATCACGCTTAGTAAGATAATTAATAATCTTGTTTAGGGTTAATATGATTATAATTCAAGTGATCGCCAATAATAGATTTGTTTGTGCATTAAAATTCAACCAACATAGATAAACGGGTTTAGGGTTAATCCTATTGATTGCATGTTAGTCAGAAAACGCACATGAATACGATTAGAATAAAGTAGAGGCCTATTATTAGGGCAGGTTCAATCTCTTTTAGGTTGGATTTTTACCTTCATCCCCGAACCCTATTTGGTTCAAGACCTTATGGAGTTGACGATCTCTTGGATCGTTAAGGGGTGTAACCTTCACCTCGTGAACGGTTTACAAGTTCCTAAAAACTTGTTGGCGACTCTTTTGCTCTATCTTATTTCCCTTTTGGACGCCACCGTACTTTAGTGTATGATCACAGTGGGGTTCAAGCTAGGGGATTAACACTTGAAATATTCCCTACAGTTTTTGGCGACTCCACTGGGGAGGATTTCTATTTTAATTCCTGAAATTTATTTCGGCAATGATTTAGAATGAGTGGATGAGACTCGAAACATTCTAAGTATTTCATGTGCGTAATTTTGATTAACATTATTGTCATATGCATAAAAAAGATCTCATTGGAAAGACCATCCGTAATGAGTTAAAACATAGGATTTTACACGTAGGAAATTTGAGAAATATCTTTCACAACTAGGACCGAAATAACACTGCATCGAGCACAGAAAGTTGTCGAGGCATGTAGGAATTAGCGTTAGCGAACAGAATATTAGCGAAAGACTTTTAACTGTAGCGCCAGATGAAAGTTCTGTCGCCAGGCGCTACAGCTAAAATCCGGCGCCAATCTCTTTTTGCTGGCGCCAAATTCTTTCAATACCGAGCCAGAAATATGCATTCTAATTTCGACCAGTTTTGCATTGTTTGCTCGATCCTACTTCCTAATTGAGTTTTCCTCACTTTTCTGAAACCCATATGTGTTTTACATATGGACATAACCCTCTGGGAATTCATGCTCCATCTACCTGATTGAACGCTCTGAGCAACAAGGGTACATCCGAGATTGTTGAATTCACCAAACCATGGAAGCGAGTTTTTTCTAAAACACACGGTGTCCCATCCACTCGCGCCAACCCTTCACGGTTAGGCTTCCGCGCGGTGCATCTGGACAATTAACCATGGACCCTCTCTTGACTAACCCATATCCCGAACTTTAGAGAACTAGAGCCATGGTTAGGTTGCAAACTCATTGCATCATATCGTGCCTACTTGACTAATTGTCCATTATTTGTTGTGCATATGGTATCTGTTTTTCTTAACCGTTTGTTTGACTTATGTTAAGATTAAATAAACTAATGACTAAAAGAACTTTGCCTAATTAATTAGTTAATTAATTAATTAATTTGAGTAAATAAAGTCTAATATTTTAACCAGAATTGACCTAGTACGACTTTAGGCATACCCCTGTTGATTAATAACACCGTAAACAGTTTCAGATTGAAGTTCCAGCAATGGCGCCAAAGTCTCGACTATAGCGCCACTCTGTGGAGTGCGGGGCCTGGCGACAGCTCTGTCGTCTGGCGCTACACTGCAAAGAGAGGCGCCAGTCTTGTCATTTTGACGACAGTTCGGATTATTGATCGAGTCATCACCTTATGTCTAATTAACTGGTTTGCTAAGTTATTCGTTTAAATTTACTGTCAATAATACTTTGTCAAGTCATTAATTGATTCTAGGCACTAAGTCCCACGGTCTTACACAAGAGTCCAAGCATGTCACTTACACTCAACGCACACACCAATACATATACTTTGACCATGTCTAAGAGAGTCTTGTATGCGCGTTTTTTCCGTCATTTTTTTTAGGGGGGTAAGTCGGATATTAATCCTCCATTTTAAATACCATACTTAGTTCCTAAAACTATATACATTATGTTTGCCAAAAATATGCACCAATTTTTTCATTTTTCCTCTTTAAAAAACCATAAAGTCAAGTCGATTTGAGTCAAGTAATTAAAACGCAAAATGGTTTAAATTACAGCGCGTGGTCAAGAAAGGAAGGACGGTTAATCAAAGACAACTTTTCCGTACAAGTCCAACTTTTCGGCAAACCCATAGCTCGTAAGAGGAAAGCTAGGAAAGTAATGGCAACACAAGAAGAAGTCAATGAGCTTAGGAACCAACTGGTTACCGTGACTGAGGCACTGAAGCTTCTAACACTTAAGATTGATGATCTTGTGAAGCAACAGCAGATGGACCTCATGGAAGAGAGCCTAAGCAAGCTATCTAGCGACTACAAGTTTCAAGGGATTAGTTCATAAGGGGTCTTGGTGGACAAAGATCTTCTTCCGCAGAAGTTGAATGCCAACGACATCCCGAAATTCAAAGCAACCGATAACCCTTATTTTCATTTAAGAGCCTTCGAGACAATAATGAGTATTAAGGGTATCGACAAAAGGTGTTCCCCTCTCTGTTCTCACTATCTCTCGAGACCGTTTTCCAACAATGGTTCTTTTCTCTCGAGAAAGAAAAGACCTCCACCTGGGAGTCCATAGCAAACGCTTTCGTCGATAGATACAAATGCAACATTCAAGTTGAGACTGACCATAGGGAACTTGAAATCCTCAAGCAGAAGGAAAACGAAGGCTTCACCTCCTTCTTTAACAAATGGAGAGAAACCTCAGCTAAGATGATTGAGGTACCGAGTGAAAAAGAGTCTGTAAGGTTATTCATCAAAAACTTTCAAGAAAAATAATCCAAGCATCTCAAGTATCAAAATAATCTCCATACATTCAAGGTCGTCTACGACATTGGAATCAATATTGAAGACGACTTGGCTAAGTTAAAAGCTGCCAACAATAACTCCAACTGTGGCTGGAAAGGAAAGAAGAACGACAATCCTTCTTCTTCCAAAATCACCCACTCAAACAATGTTAGCACTTTTAACCTAGGTGAAGTCCTTGCTATGAATAATCAAGAACAAAAGAAACCATTTAGGAGGAACTTTACTTCTATTGGCATGAGTTATGACACCGCATTTGATCGACTAAATGCAAAAGGTCTTATAACTCCCATTGGACCATTTGGGGACCCACCAGTCGAAAAGAGGTCGGCTAATTGGAACCCCAATGCACACTGCAAGTATCACCAAGGTAGGGGTCATCTCACCGAAAACTATTGGAAGCTTAAGGAAGCTATCCAAGACTTAATCGATAACAACAAGCTACCATTTCCCCCTACTAATAAGAAGCCAAGTATTGATAATGCGCCTCTCGCTCATGCCTTGGCTATCTCTGATGAGAAAAACGAGGTTGACCCATCGTCTCTCATCAAACCTATTAAAGAAATCCATGCCATCGAAGAAGAGGAGGAGATCCTTTTCGACGCCATGGATAACCTTCCAGATGCAGCAAGTAAAGAGGACATACAATCGCTCATATTTTCTATGATGGAAGGATCGCATTTGCTACGTGAAACTCTTAAGGCTATAAAGGAACTTCAGAAGAAATATGACGAGGTTCCACTCCCGAAAAATGAACCTAAGAGAGAATTCACACCCATGGGAACGACTTATGAGGCAAAGCATTTTCCTTTACAAGTCACCGAAAAACCCAAAAAGAGTAATAGACTCTACACTCCAATTGGGATCCCATATGTACAAATGTTCGAAATGCTCTCCGAGAGTGGCAAGATCAAACCTCTCGAACCGAGACCATTCGAATCGTTGAAAAGGACATATAGATATTATTGTCAGTATCATCAATTAGGGGGTCACACCATCGAAAACTGTTTTAAATTTAAGGATTTAATTCAGAAAATGATTGATGAAAAGAAACTAGTCCAAGTTCCACAAGAAGAGGATGCAAATATTAATGGAGTTTGGGACAGTGATGAAGAAGATGTCTACTTAAAAGACATGGTAGGACCTCCACCTTCTGTGTCATACGCCATGGACGACTTTTTGGTTGAAGAAAATTCATCAATAGACGTCCTCATAAGATCCGGGAGAATACAACCTCCCGTTCCAACACAACCCATGCCAACCACACAGCAAGTTCCCATACCTATCATTGAAGATAATGATATCGTTAAGCAGTTTAAGAAAACAAAAGTTGAAATGAACGTATGGAAACTTCTGGCGACATCCCGAGAACATAGGTTGGCTGTAATGAATGGCTTAGACAAAATAGGGATAGATTCTGACACCACTCCTGAGGGGTTGTCTAACTTCCTCACGAGTGATCTACCTAGTCCTATCAATTTGATCACCTTTTCTGACAAGAATTTACCTCTAGAAGGTGACAAACACTATAAGGCATTAAACCTCACAGTAGTTTGCAAGAGAATGAACGTCCCTATGACTCTTGTAGACAATGGATCAGCCATCAACGTCTGTCCACTTAGAACTGCGAGGATGCTAGGTATAAGGCATGAAGATTTAACCCTGTCAACACAAGGAATAAGAGCCTACGAAAACACTCGTCGTCAAGCTCTTGGTAAAATTACCATGAATGTAACGGCGAGAGCAATAGAACATGCTACTACTTTCCAAGTAGTAGACATTAAAGCTTCATTCAATTTGTTGTTGGGACGCCCTTGGCTTCATGACCTAAAGGCTGTCCCCTCATCTCTCCACCAACAAGTGAAAGCCATAGTTGGGGAAATTCCTATCACCATCGATGCTTCACCTATGAGGATCAAGTTCATAGAAAACCTAATAATTAATGTGGAGCACGATGAGGATGATGAAGATTTATGGGGCTTTAACGAAGAGGTCTCCTTAATTCAGGAGGATGAAAGGACCCCTCTTTGCCATGACCCCCATTCTAACATGATTGTAAATGTTATTCTGAAGAAACAAGGACATTTTCCTGGGATGACCTTAGGAAAGAAAAAGGGAATATCAAAACCGCTGGAGTCACCTGGCCTCCCTAAATTAAACACTTTCGGACTTGGTTTCGAACCGACTCGGAAAGACCTCAAGCGAGCCCAGGAAAAATCGAAGGCACGTAGGGACGCTCGCATTCAAAAGAAAGCAATCCCAATGGATCATTACCCTCTTACACTTAATGGTCAATTCATAAAAGAAGGAGAGGACTATCCATGCCATGAATTTCCTGAGCCATTTGTCGTAAACGGCATAAGGCAACCGGGATTTGAAATTTTCATTGATTGTTATTTCATAGATGAAATCCCAACTCCTGTCCATAAGGAGAAAGCACTCCAGCGGAAGGATCACTACAAGGGTGGCGCAAGACCGTCAAGGTGACTACTCCAAGTGGAAGAAAAATATCTATCACAACAGGGCAAGGACCGATGTTCGAAGAGTCGTCTGAGTCAGAGTCTGAGTCGGAGTCTCTCCCTATAGAGTCATCTAGGTCTTTAGTAGTAGCACCTTCCCCCTCTATCCCTTCTCCTAGAATAGTTAGTGATCAAGTCCCTGAGGACATATCACTCTTTGATGTAATGATCTCAGAGTACAATAATAAATCTTCTTCTCCTTATTTCTTGTGTTCTTCTCTAACCCAAGATGACGAGCATTGCTTAACTAACAATGAAAAAGACAAAGAACTTATTAAAGCAATGGAAACACTCGGAAAGAAAACACCGATAATTGATGAAACTGAAATGGTTGATATCTCAAATGATTCAACCAATAAAAGAGAAGTTAAAATCGGACTAACACTTAATGAACAAGAAAGAACCGATTTAATTAACTTACTTAAAGAATTTATCAATGTATTTGCTTGGTCATACGAAGATATGTCAGGCATTAATAGAGAAACAGCTTAACACACTATACCACTAATTCCAGGAATGAAACCTGTAAAACGAAAGTTGCGTCGATAAACCCGACGTAGCTCTTAAAATAAAAGAAGAGGTCCAAAAACAAATAACTGCATTGTTCATCAAGGTATCTAAATACCCCGAATGGGTCACCAACGTCGTCCCAGTTCCAAAAAAAGATGGAAGGGTAAGAATGTGTGTCGACTATCGAGATCTAAATAAGGCAAGTCCAAAGGACGACTTCCCTTTACCACACATTGATATTCTGGTAGATAACACGGCAAATCACGCACTTCTCTCGTTCATGGATGGATATGCAGGTTATAATCAGATTCTCATGGCAGAAGAAGACATGGAGAAAACAACTTTCATAACACCATGGGGCACTTACTGCTACACGGTAATGCCATTCGGGTTGAAAACACGGGTGCTACTTACCAACGTGCAGCAACTGCCTTACTCCATGATATGATGTATAAAGAAGTCGAAGTATATGTCGACGACATGATTGTAAAATCAAAAGACCGCCCAGGCCATCAAGTAGCCTTAAGGAAATTTTTCGAAAGGCTAAGAAAATATAATATGAGGTTGAACCCATCTAAGTGTGCTTTTGGAGTCACCTCAGGTAAACTTTTGGGTTATGTCATAAGCTCTAGAGGAATAGAGATAGACCCAACCAAAATCAAAGCAATCATGTCAATGCCACCGCCCAAAACCGAGAAGCAAATTCGAGGATTTATTGGCCGGTTGCAATACATAAGTAGGTTCATATTAGCACCAGCACTTCCCGGAATACCTCTTAGGTTGTACTTAACAGTTACCAAAGAGACAATGGGAGCTATGCTAGCATAAGAAGTAGAAGGCAAAGAAAACACAATCTACTATCTAAGCAAGAAAATGCTCGAATATGAAGCACGTTACACACCACTTGAGATGTGCCTCGCCTTGGTGTGGGCCACAACCAAGTTAAGACATTACATGCTAGTGCATACCGTATTCGTAGTCTCCCGATTAGATCCACTCAAGTGTCTATTCGAGAAATCTACACTCAATAGACGCATATCGAGATGGATAGTCAATTTAGCCCAATTTGATGTAAGGTTTTGTGGTGTCAGACTTTCTAGCAGACTTTCCAATAGAAGACTCGACGCCGATACAAGACAATGAATTTCCAGATGAAGACTTGATGGTTACTGAAGATAATACTTGGACCTTATACTTCGACAAAGCCTCAAACCAAAAGGGATGTGGTGTTGGAGTATTACTAGTGTCATCTAAAGAAGAGCATGTCCCAATCTCCATAAAGCTTGACTTCGACGTTACCAACAACGCTGCTGAATACGAAGCATGCGTGGTAGGCCTTGAAACAGCTTTGGCAATGTAGACACCCATTTGTGTCTCCCCAAAACTAAACCCAGTGATGAGTACCTTTCACGTCGAATCATAATCGAATGAAGTTTGGAAAGTCTAGTGTTGCGGACAATTTTTAATTTCTTTTCTCTTCTCTCTGTTTTTGAAAACTTATTTTAAGAAAACATCCAATACAGTTTGGTTGGTCCATGATATGGGTACAATAATAGTGTAGTTGGATGGGGCTTTACAAGACCTTTCCAACGATATATTATAAGCCCAATTCCGATGAATATTGAGGAAGTTATGGCCAATTTACTGAACTGGGCCCGATTTGGTTTTTATGTGCGGCCCAATGATCTAGAGGAGGGCCTATTATTAATTATCATTCCTAAAGCTATTAGGATTGGTTATAGTCTTTTAGAATACTCTAGAAGGTTCTTTTAAATCCTAATGGAGTTAGGATTGATAATTATGTTTTAAAGAGTTTGAAATTGAATAAAACTTCTCCTTTTCAGAATCCTTGTTTTGTACGAAGTGGAATATATTCAGATTTTATTTTCGTGCCTCATAATATTTATCCAAATTTTATATGGTTGGATAGATCTTGAAATTATCTTTCCAATGATATATTATAATATTAAATCCGAGTTATAACGAAAAAGATATGAATGACACATGAAACTTTATCCAAAACTGACACCCTTTAACTATTTTGGCCATATCTTTTTATCTACAAAATATTTTAATCTGATTCTAATTGGGTTGGAAAGTAGACTTTAAGAGCTTTCCAACAACATATTATATGCCTTATTTGGACTTCCGGATCAAAAGATATAATAAAAACAAAAACGCGTTAAAAACAGACTTGGCGCCTGACTCCAGGCATTGGCGCTTGGAACCAGGCCTGGCGCCTGGCGCCAGCCATTGGCGCCCGGTGCTAGCCATTGGCGCCTGGCGCCAATGGCCAATTCCTGGTGCCAACCTTGTTTTGCGTGCGCCAAGTGCTTTGTTTTGATATTTTATCTTTTTGGCTGATTTTCTCTATAAATAACGTATTAAAAACTCCGTTTTCATTCACCAATTTTCACCAACTCTCATCAAGATTTTCTTGATTATTCTCTCTCTCTCTGTTTTCTAAATTAGCCTTTTCTCAAATACAAAATTCCGCATTCGCAAGATCTAGAAACACCTAGCCATATTCGAAGTTGCCTTCGCTCTAGACGTGAAAGGTTTAATTTCTGCGGGTTTGGTCCCAAATCTCTATTTTAATTATTTAATTTAATTGTTTGTTTATTATTTTCCTTGAAGTTACTAACGTGTGTATTTTGTTATTAGAAAGAGGTACGAAGCATCAAAGTAAGTACTTTAATGGTTTTAATTGATATTATGATGTAGAGATCATGTTTACATTGTTATTATGATATTCCTAGTATCATGTCTAGGGTAACTTTAATATCAAATATGCTTATTATGATTCCTGCGATGCTTCCTATTTTCTTCCTAATATTTATGATTGTTAGTATCATGTTAGGGTTAAAGATTTGATTTTTATTGCTTAGTGACATGCTAGGGTTTGTTATTAATCTTGTTAGTATCATGCCTAGGATCTTGCTATTTTTATTATGCTTTAAACTTAACATGAACATGATTATGATTATAATTGTTATGATTTATGATGATTATGAATATTATTATTATTATTATTATTTTGATGATGATTATTTTATTTATGATTATTATTGTTTTGATTATGATTATTTTTATAATGATGATTATTATTATTGTTATGATTATATTTTAATAATAATTATTATATTGATTATTTATTATGTTGCTTGATATTTATTCTTTATTGCTTGATCACCTTTTATGCATGTTTAAAGGGAATTTGTACTTGTAATCACGCTTAACAAGATAATTAATAATCTTGTTAGGGTTAATTTGATTATAATTTCAAGTGATCGTCAATAATAGTTTATTTGTGCATTAATATTCAACCAACATAGATAAACAGGTTTAGGGTTAATCCTATTGATTGCATGTTAATCAGAAAGCGCACATGAATACGATTAGAATAAAGTAGAGGCCTATTATTAGGGTAGTTTTAATATCTTTTAGGTTGGATTTGTACCTTCATCCCCGAACCCTTATTTGGTTCTAGACCTTATGGAGTTGACGATCTCTTGGATCGTTAAGGGGTGTAACCTTCACCTCGTGAACGGTTTACAAGTTCCTTAAAAACTTGTTGGCGACTCTTTTGCTCTATCTTCTTCCCTTTTGGACGCCACCGTACTTTAGTGTATGATCACAGTGGGGTTCAAGCTAGTGGGATTAACGCTTGAAATATTCCCTACAGTTTTTGGCGACTCCACTGGGGAGGATTTCTATTTTAATTCCTGAATTTGTTTCGGCAATGATTTAGAATGAGTGGATGAGACTCGAAAAGTTCTAAGTATTTCATGTGCGTAATTATGATTAACATTATTGTCATATGCAAAAAAAAGATCTCATTGGAAAGACCATCCGTAATGAGTTAAAAACATAGGATTTTACACGTAGGAAATTTGAGAAATATCTTTCACAACTAGGACTGAAATAACACCGCGCGAAACTGGAAAATTTTATCGAGCACAGAAAGCTGCTGAGGCATGTGGGAAGTAGCGTCAGGGGCCAGAGCTTGGCGCCAGCATTTTAGTCATAGCGCCACACGCCAATATTGGCGCCAGGCGCTACAGTTAAAAGCTGGCACCAGTCTCTGTTTGCTGGCGCCAATTTCCCCCAATACCGAGCCAGAAATATGCGTTCTAATTTCGACCGGTTTTTCGTATTGTTTGCTCGATCCTACTTCCTGATTGAATTTTTTCTCACTTTTCTGAAACCCATATGTGTTCTACATATGGACATAACCCTCTGGGAATTCATGCTCCATCTACCTGATTGAACGCTCCGTGCAACAAAGGGTACATCCGAGATTGTTGAATTCACCAAACCATGGAAGCGAGTTTTTTCTAAAACTCGCGGTGTCCCATCCACTCACGCCAACCCTTCACGGTTAGGCTTCCGCGCGGTGCATCCGGACAATTAACCATGGACCCTCTTTGACTAAACCATATCCCGAACTTTAGAGAACTAGAGCCATGGTTAGGTTGCAAACGCATTGCATCATATTGTGCCTACTTGACTAATTGTGCATTATTTGTTATGCATATATATTCTATGTTTCTCTTAACCGTTTGTTGATTTGTGTTGAAAATAAATAAATTAATGACTTAATGAACTTTGCCTAATTAATTAATTAATTGATCAATTATTTTGAGTCAATAAAGTCTAATTTTTTTTTTTAAATCGGAATTGACCTAGTACGACTTTAGGCTAACCCCAGTTGACTAATAATACCGAAAACAGTCCCAGACCGAAGCTCCACTATTGGCGCCAAAGTATGAGCTATAGCGCCACACTATGGTGTGTAGCGCTAGACGACAGCTAAGTTGTCTGGCGCCAAGCTCCACAGTGTGACGCCAGTCCTGTCGCTTGGCCGACAGTTCGGATTATTTGTCGAGTCATCACCTAGGGTCTAATTAACTAGTTTGCTAATTAATTTGGTTAATTCTCGCTGTCAATAACACCTTGTCAAGTCATTAATCGTGTCTTGGTCACATAGTCTAGCCACATGGTCATGACACGAGTCTTAACATGTCACATACACTCACTAGTCATAGCACACACTTTGAGTATATGTCACCGTGACCATGTCTTAGGTTCATGCATGAGTCGGTCTTTCCGTCATTTGAGTTGGGGGGTACATTCTACTCCTAATTCCTCATATCCCTCCATCTACATCATTTTTCTTCACATTATATTCCAATCTTTCTTCACTTCCTCTATCCATCGCATGTTGAATAAAGTTTGAGTCAAATAATTAACAATGAATATCCCCAAATTCCTTTTCCACAGTACTTGGTCGAGGAAAGAAGGGCGATTAATCAAGGACAACCTCTTTATTCAAGTCTCACTTTTTGATAAACCGATTCGTCAAAAAAGGAAGGCTAAAAAGATAATGGCAACTCAAGAAGAAGTTAATGATCTTAAGAACCAATTGGCTACTGTGACTGAGACACTGAAGCTTCTCGCACTCAGGATCGATGATCCTATGAAGCAACAACAAATGGACCTCATGCAAGAGAGTTTAAGCAAGTTGTCTTGCGACTACAAGTTTCAAGAGCTTACATCACAAGGGGTCTCGGTGGATAAAGATCTTCTTCCGCAGAAGTTCAATGCCAACGACATCCCAAAATTCAAGGCAACGGATAATCCTTACTTTCATCTAAGAGCTTTTGAAACCATAATGAGTATTAAGGGTATCGATAAGAAGGTGTTTCCCTCTCTGTTCTCACTATCTCTTGAAACCGTTTGCCAACAATGGTACTTCTCCCTTGACAAAGAGAAAACCTCTACTTGGGAATCGATAGTAAACGCTTTCGTTGATAGATACAAGTGCAATATTCAAGTTGAAACCGACCATAGACAACTTGAGATGCTAAGACAAAAAGAGAATGAAGGTTTTACTTCTTTCTTTAATAAATGGAGGGAAACTTCCGCCAAGATGATCGAGGTCCCCACCGAAAAGGAGTCTGTGAGGATGTTTATCAAGAATCTCCAAGAAAAGTATTCAAAGCACTTCAAATATCAACACAATCTGAATACTTTCAAGGCCGTTTATGACATCAGAATTGAAATTGAAGACGACTTCGCAAAGCAAAAAGCTACTAACAATAGTAACCACGGTGGCTGGAAAGGAAAGAAGAGCGACAATCCTTCTTCTTCCGAAAACGCCCACTCTAGTAATAATGTTAGTACCTTTGACCATAATGATGTCTTAGCCATGGACAATCAAGGATCTAAAAGGAAACCCAGGCGAGAGTTCACATCCATTGGAATGACCTACGATGCTGCTTTCGAGCATCTCTACGATCGAGGATTAATCAAACCTATTGGCCCTACCGAGGATCCAACACCAGAAAATCGATCTTCAAGATGGAATCCAAATTCCTATTGCAAGTACCATCGAGGAAACGGTCATACCACTGATGAATGCTACAGGTTTCAAAACCTCATTCAAGATCTCATAGAGGCAAATAAGATCCCATTGCCTCTAGCCAGCGAGAAGACTGGGTGATGATGACGCGAACAACACAAGACAAGAGGCGAGCTTCAACGACAGGATTTCATGACCTCTTTTTCTATTTCTTTTTCATTTTTTCCTTTCCCCAATAAGTCTAGCATAGGCACCTTTTCTTTTCCTTTAGATTATTTTTGTAGTTTTTTCTTTTCTTTTCCCTTTTTAATAATATGAGCATTTATTTCCTTATATATGATCATTTCATTATATTGCATCAAATATAAAAAAAAAATAAAAAAAAAAAGAAAAAAAGAAAAAAAAAATCCATGTCGAAATTAAGCACAAGGTATACCAATGATTTGAGGCACCCCTTGTAGCCACATCATATCTCCTTTCGCCTTTCTAATTTACAAATCCTTTCTTCATAAACCACTTTCTAATTAAGCACAAGGTATACTCTAGGTTTGGCTAGAGCTACGTTCGGCCTGATTCCTAACGGATACGTAGGCAACCTCACATCGAGGTGCGGCCGTAATAAACATGCATTCATATTCACATTCACACACTTGCACCATGATCATATCAAGGGATCTCCAATGCTCATCCCTATTCACTTAGAGCTAGACTTGGGGGCTTGATCCCTACATCATTAGCTTACCTAGCCTAAGAGTCACCACCATTTGACTCTTTTCAATAATATATTTTTCCACACACTTAGCTCTTGCGGCCTAACTTTAGTGTCACTATCACACACATCAGAGATACATGACCAAATATTTTTCCCTTAGGAACCCTTTGTCAAGAAATCTTAACATAACGATGAAGCATGCCTTGTCACATCACTCGTCACTTATAATTGTCATTACATAGAAGTATGAAGTGCTTAGCCTCCGTGCCTAAGTTACCCAAATACTTTCATCATGGAATCAACAGTTGAGATAGCCTAGGATGAATTAATCCTTGAACCTTGAGAGATAGTATCAAATGACATTTGAAAGCTCATTCAACATGCATCTTCAACACTTCACTTCTTCTTTTTCACGTCTTTCATTTACGGGAGAAAGTCGGTACCCTCCACAAAATTGACGAAAAATTTTTGCTTTTTTGTATTTTTCAAGTCGCACGATCACATTACAATGCACACACGAGTCATGTACACATTAAGTCATGTCGTTCCATATCACTTTGATTTGAGTCTAACACATGTGTCATTACACTTCGAGTCGAGTCAACCTCGAGTCAGTCAAACATATCGAGTCAAGTTTATACCTTGAGTCGTGTCAAGTCGATGAGTCAAGAAACATTAAGCCTTAGGTCAACCCTAAGATAATTAAAGATTGGCAAAGTTCTATAGTCAAATTAAATACAGGTGCAGTAGAATAGGGAGGATCCTACTCCAATTCTTGGCGCTAGAGATATTTCAGCAGCGACAGAGCTTGAAGCCTCTCAGAAAGCCTGAAGCACCTAAGAGTTGGCTCATCACGGAAACACCAGCATACTGGTTTTAGCGAAAGCAAAGTTCAGGCGAGCTTTAGAGATCGACAAACGTTGGTCTTCGGAAATTTTTCTTCAGAACATTATCGCAACAAACATTCAAGCACCGAAGCTCTTTTGTTCAGAGACGCGTGAACATTTCCATCAAAAGCTCTTTTGCTCCAGAGACGCGTGGGCATTTCATCAAAGCTCTTTTGTTCAGAGACGCGTGGACATTTCATTGAAGCTCTTTTGCTCAGAGACGCATGGGCATATCGATCAAGCTCTTTTGTTCAGAGACGCGTGGACATTTCATTCAAGCTCTTTTGCTCAGAGACGCGTGGGCATATCAATCGAACTCTTCGTTCAGAGACGCGTGTGCATCCTATTATTAAACTCTTTGTTCAGAGACGCGTGAACATATCAAGAAGAAGCTCTTTGTTCAGAGACGACTGAACATCGAAACAACAAGGTGGCGTTCCCTAGATTGTGGAGAGTTGTCACAAACAACTGAGGATTGTTTCAAGAGAAGCAATCTTTGATAGTATTCCCTTGGACGTGGAATGTTATCAATGCGGATGAGGATTGTTTCGAGAGAAATAATCTTCGATAGTATTCCCTTGGATGTGGAATATTATCATAGCGGAGGAAAGTCGTTTCAGGCGAAGCAATTTTCCAAATTGGAAGCAGTTACGGGCGTAGCGGTTTTCAAGCGGGATGGCATTCTCTAACTTGTAGAAGGTCATCAAAACAACAGCAAAGCGGCAGCAAATCGGTTACTTTCAGAGACGTGTGCTCGACAGTGCAAGATACGCGTTTCTTAACTCTTTTATATGTTTAACTAACGCTAGTTTTGCAGATATCGGCGTTACAAGAGTGATTTAGGATCGCAGAACGTTCTGAATCATTCTCCGTCCCTATCGATACTTTGACTTTTTTTTTCGAAACTTGCGTTTCTCCAAACTCAGTCAAAGTGGGGGCTTCTGTAGACACCCATTTGTGTCTCCCCAAAAAACCAAACCCAATGATGAGTACCTTTCACGTCGAATCATAATCGAATAAAACGAAAGTGTGGAAAGGTCTAGTGTTGCGGATAGTTTTATTTCTTTTCTTTTCTCTCTGTTTTTGAAAACTTTATTTTAAGAAAACAGCCAATCCAGTTTGGTTGGTCCATGATATGGGTCCAATAATAGTGTAGTTGGATGGGGCTTGCAAAGACCTTTCCAACGATATATTATAAGCCCAATTCCGATGAATATTGAGGAAGTTATGGCCAATTTACTAAACTGGGCCCGGTTTGAGCTTTATGTACGGCCCAATGATCTAGGGGAGGGCCTAATATGATTTATCATTCCTAATGGAATTAAGAATGGTTTTAGTCTTCTAGAATCTTCTAGAAGGTTCTTTTCATTCCTAATTCAATTAGCATTGATAAGTTGACTTTGTTGACTTTTAAGAGTTTTAATCAAAATCAAATAGCATTTTCGAAGAAATTATATTATTTTATCCTCCAGTACGGTAAACTTATCAGATTTTCGAAAACGCGTTAAAATCAAGACTGGCGTCCAACCCCAGGCCTTGGCGCCTGGAACCAGGCTTGGCGCCAGACGCTAGCCATTAGCGCCTGGCGCTAGCCATTGGTGCCTGGCGCCAGCTAGCCAGGGTTGGCGCCAACCTCGTTTTGCGTGCGTCAGACTCTGTTTTGTTAAATTATCTTTTTTGACTGATTTTCTCTATAAATATCGTATCAAAAATTCCGTTTTCATTCACCTACAATCATTCATCATCTACATCTATCATTCACCAATTCTCCTCAAGTATTAGCATTCTTTCATACATTCAATTCTTTCTTACCTTGTTTTCATACAAAATTCCGCATTCACAAGATCTAGAAACACCTAGCCATATTCGAAGTTGCCTTCGCCCTAGACGTGAAAGGTTTAATTTCTGAGGGTTTGGTCTCAAATCTCTATTTCAATTATTTAATTTGATTGTTGTTTATTATTTTCCTTGAAGTTACTAACGTGTGTATTTTGTTATTAGAAAGAGGTACGAAGCATCAAAGTAAGTGCTTTAATTGATTTATTGATATTATGATGTAGAAATCATGTTTATATTGTTATTATGATATTCCTAGTATCATGTCTAGGTTAATTTTAATATTAAATATGATTGTTATGATGCCTTTTATTCTCTTCCTAATATTTATGATTGTTAGTATCATGTTAGGGCTAAAGATTTGATTTTTATTGCTTAGTGACATGCTAGGGTTTGTTATTAATCTTGTTAGTATCATGCCTAGGATCTTGCAATTATTATGCTTTAATATTAACATGAACATGATTATGATTATAATCGTTATAATTTATGATTATGAATATTATTATGAAGATTATTATTATTATGAATATTATTATTATTATTTTGATGATAATTATTTTATTTATGATGATATTATTATTATTATTATTATTATTATTATTATTATTATTATTATTATTCATGATATTGATTATTTATTGTGTTGCTTGATTATTTATATTTATTGCTTGATCACGCCTTTTATGCATGTTTAAAGGGAATTTGGTACTTGTAATCACGCTTAATAAGATAATTAATAATCTTGTTAGGGTTAATTGTGATTATAATTCAAGTGATCGCCAATAATAGTTTATTTGTGCATTAATATTCAACCAACATAGATTAAACTGGTTTAGGGTTAACCTATTGATTGCATGTTAATCAGAAAGCGCACATGAATACGATCAGAATAAAGTAGAGCCCTATTATTAAGGCAGTTTCAATCTCTTTTAGGTTGGATTTGTACCTTCATCCCCGAACCCTTATTTGGTTCTAGACCTTATGGAGTTGACGATCTCTTGGATCGTTAAGGGGTGTAACCTTCACCTCGTGAACGGTTTACAAGTTCCTTAAAAACTTGTTGGCGACTCTTTTGCTCTATCTTCTTCCCTTTTGGACGCCACCGTACTTTAGTGTATGATCACAGTGGGGTTCAAGCTAGTGGGATTAACGCTTGAAATATTCCCTACAGCCGGCAACGGATGAAACCGACTACGCTGCTTCTATCTCACAAAGCACTACTTTTGATGCAGATCTGACTTTTGACGAGCCAGATCTTGCAAGCTTTGCGAAACGGATGGTGAGGACCCTCACCCGGTCTGAGAAGAACTCCATACCTAATCTGCAGGTTGTGGACTTCGACCAGATAATGGGTTCTCTGGCTGAGGTAAAAAACTCCCTCTACCTTGATATCTTTTATCTTTAATTTGGCTAAGTAACTCATAAACCGGCTGTTATTGTCTCAGGCGATGCTGAGAGTGGACAGTCTCCGGGGCCTCTTCAGGTGGAATCAAGAAGAGGTAAATGACGCCAAACGGAGGGCCCTAGAAAACCTCAACTCTGCTGAATATTCTAATTATATGTGTAATTTAAAGATTAAAGCAGTAGAGTTGAAACAGGAGGAGCTGATCCGGAGTTTGACGGCTTCAAACGATGAAGCTAACAGCCGGGCTGATGACCTCGATAAGCAGCTGAAAGATGCCAAATCAGATCTCAAGGCATTAGAAGATGCTGACAAAGAGAATGCCCAACTCCGAACAGACAATAACCGCCTAAGGGTCGAGCTCATCAATCTGCGCAACAAGCAGTCGGACGAGCTGGCCCAAGAGCAGAAACGGCTGATAGAGGAGAATGAACGGAACAACTTGGCCCGGCTGCAGATCACCTGGAACCTCCTTTACCCAGAAATAGACTTTGAGGTCTATAAGCTGAGGTATGATTACGCCACTGCGGTGTATGACGCCCAGCAACTGGGTGATGCTCCACCGCCGCGCTTCAAAGATTGGGCTGCTGAGCAGGGATATGAAGTCTATGATGACGAGGAGCCGGCGGCAGATGAGCATAACGAAGGCCAGACCAGCCAGACTCATCCAGAGCAGCATCCACCTCAGCCCTAGGCGGGCCTCCCCAAATTCTGCGGCAGTATGCCATTTTATTTCTCTACCGGCTTGTATGCCGTGTTTTGTTGTATTTTTACCAACCATGGGGTTGGATTAACAATTTCTTTTTTGTTTGCTCATCGGATGTAACTCCGGTTTACACAACTTCTGGCCTTTGAGCCATATTAATGAAGTATTCCGAATCAGTCGGTTCTTTTATACCTGTTTTTGTTTCGAATTTTCGATTTGAATTTTGCGTTATGTTTGCAATTCATTAATATTTTGGTTTTATTTCAAGTTGATTGATTGGCTTGAAAACACTTGATACTAGGAGAAGTATGGAGTGTTTTTAGGCCAATCAATCACAATGGTGATTGCCCCGAACCAAGTGCACAGCCGGCCATAAAAGCGGGTGCTTTGAGCTTCTTATCCAGACGGTTATATTCCGTCTGGGGTTAACACGTAGCCATTACACATAACCTTTTGCCCCAATAGGGGAAGTTAGTGCAACTTTGGAATAAATAACCTAAGTAAGAATTTCAGCCGATGACCGACTGATGCCTCAGGGCATCCGGTACTCGGTTACTCAATCGTTCTTCATAGATTATTCTGGTCAGACGACTATGAGTTGACCAATTTGGTCGTTCAATTCTTGTCGTCTGCATGGATACGTAGAACCGACAAATAGTTTGTTCTCTGCGACGATTGCACCCGGGGGGGTGTCGCCGGACGCCTTTGTCCATGTTGGGACAGGCGGTTTTATAAAAAAAGCAACCATCCGGCCATATTGGCCTTTTTTGGTCTTGTTTGAGACCGGTTGTATAGCTACTAAGCGTTTTTGTGCTTAGTTTTTAATCGCAGCATTGGCCAATAGTTATTACAACATTGAATTTACACCAAGTGTCGAACTTAGTTGTTTAAACAAACGAGCCTGTCTGGGTATTACCCAAATGAACAGGCAATCATACTAAGTATCAAACTTAAATAAACAATGGATCCATCTGAGTATTACCCAGGCGGTCAAATAAATGTAACCTTTACTAAGTATTGAACTTAGTTAGGTAAATGAGGAATCCGTCTGGGAAGTACCCAGATGGATAATCAAAAAACAATATATCAATTTTGCAAACAAAGTCTGAATTTTCAT
Organism: Chenopodium album; assembly: GCF_948465745.1. Lineage (NCBI taxonomy): Eukaryota > Viridiplantae > Streptophyta > Magnoliopsida > Caryophyllales > Amaranthaceae > Chenopodium > Chenopodium album. The sequence continues at coordinate 68,151,252 of NC_137835.1, forward strand.
TAACTGACTCATTGTTTACAAAAAATTATACATTCTCATAAGTAGTACTTTTTTAGATTGTCTACATTCCAAGTTCTAGGCAGGCGGCGGCCGTCCGGGGTTTCCAGACGATAGGTGTCGTTCCTGACTTCTTCATAAATCCGGTAGGGGCCTTCCCAATTTGGGGTTAGCTTCCCAGCCTCATTGGCCCTACCGGTTGCCTCCATTTTTCGTAACACGAAGTCATCCACTTTCAGGAGACGCTTGTGCACTTTCTTGTTATAAGCTCTGGTCATTCTCAGACTGTATATCTCATGGCGTAGGGCAGCATTGCCCCTGCGTTCCGGGAGGGAGTCCAATGCCAGCCGCATGGCCTCCCAATTTGCCTCTTCATCATAGAGCATAACTCTGAGAGTCGGCTCATAATGCTCAATGGGCAAGACGGCTTCAGCACCGTATACCATAAGAAATGGGGTTTCTCCGGTTGCCCCTTTAGCAGTAGTCCGGATGGCCCACAGGACATGAATTAATTCTTCTGCCCATAAACCACCGGCTCTTTCAATTTTCTTTTTTATGTCGTCTGAGATGAGTTTGTTGAAGGCTTCAACTTGGCCATTTGCTTGGGGTCGGCCGACTGATGCAAAACAATGTGAGATACCCTGATCTCCCAACAAAGTCTTGAGCTGGGGGGTCTCAAACTGAGGACCATTATCAAACACCATAGACATAGGTACCCCAAACTGGGTGATGATGTTCTTCCAGATGAAGGAGATGACATCCTTTGTCTTGATGTTCTTAACCGGCTCAGATTCTACCCATTTGGTGAAATAATCCACAGCCACCAAAATGTAGCGCTTTCCGCCTGGGGCAGGCGTATAAGGACCCAAGATATCCATGCCCCATTTGGCAAATGGGACTGGGCTGTGGATTGCCGTCAGATCAGTAGCCGGGCGGCGAATCAGTGGGCCAAACCTTTGGCACTTGTCACATCTTTTGACTAACTCCTTGGCGTCTGCTTCAAGAGTAGGCTAAAAGTAATGCCGCCTGGCTCTGACGGCTAAGGACCTGCCGCCTATATGAGAGGCGCAGTATCCGGCATGCAATTCTTCGAGAATTTCTTTCCCCTTCTCTGGGGTAACACACTTCAATAAAGGTTTGAGGAAACCCGTCTTGAAGAGTTCTCCATTTCTCAACTCGAAGTTTGTCGCTCGCTTTTTCATGACGACTGCCTCCTGTGGTGAATCAGGAAGCTTACCGTCTGCTAAATATGCCCGGATGCCATCCATCCAGGTAAAGCTCCGGTTTAAGAACTTCCCAAAAGACCGACCGAGGAGTATCACAGCAGGCGGAAGAAGCCAATTTAGACAACGCATCCGCCTGGTTGTTATCTGACCTGGGCACTTGATTCGGATGGAATTCCTCAAGTGTCCCAGTCTCTTCTTTGACTGCATGAAGATATTTGATCATAGCCAGATGAGTTGCCTCATATGCTCCTTCATACTGGCTGACGACCAACTGTGAATCAGAATAGGCGTCAATTTTAGTTGCCCCTGCCGCCTTACACATGCGGATTCCGGCTAGCAGGGCTTCATATTCCGCCTCGTTATTTGAGTCTTGAAACTTAAACCGCAGTGCGTATTCAAATTTGTCCCCCTCAGGAGACTCATATATGATTCTTGCACCGCAGCCGTTCTTCGTTGAGCTTCCGTCTACATACACTTTCCAAACCTGGTCAATATTATCCAGTTGCACCGGTCGTGTCATTTCAACAATGAAGTCGGAAAACGCCTGACCTTTCACTGCCTTTCTAGGTTCAAAAGTGATTTCAAGATTTTGCATTTCAATAGCCCATTTCAACATTCTGCCAGATGACTCCAAAGTAGACATTGGCCGCTTGAGGGGCTGGTCGGTGTAGATTACTACCGGATGAGCCAGGAAATACGGTTTCAATTTCTTGAAAGCCATATACAGGGCAAGGCCAAATTTTTCTACCATGGGGTACCGGAGCTCAGCATTTTTTAAGACATGGCTAATGAAATAGACCGGAAGCTGAACACCGTCTCTCTCAGCAAGGAGAACAGCACTGAGGGCATGATCTGAGACGGCTAAGTACATGTATAACACCTCCCTAGGCAGTGGACTAACAAGCCTTGGCAAAGAGTGGAGGTGTTCTTTCAGCCGTTGAAAGGCCGCCTCAGCCTCATCTCCCCATTCAAATCTGGTCTTTTTCCTGATTGCTTGGAAGAAGTAAAGACATTTGTCACCTGACCGGCTGAGGAATCTCCCCAAAGCTGTTAGACAACCGGTTAGTCTATGTGCTTCCTTGACAGTGTGGGGTGACTTCATGTCAATCACCGCCTGTATCTTCTCAGGGTTAGCCTCTATCCCCCTTTGATCAATCAGGAATCCGAGAAACTTCCCAGACTCAACACCAAAGACGCATTTCTTAGGATTTAACATAACCTTATGCCGCCTGAGTGTGGTGAAGGTTTCTCGGAGATCAACAAGGTGATCCGCCTGCTGTTTGGATTTGACTATCATGTCATCAATGTATGCCTCTACATTCCTCCCAATTTGATTAATAAAGACCGTATTAATCATCCGTTGGAACGTAGCTGGCGCATTTTTCAAGCCAAACGGCATCATCGTGTAACAGAATAGCCCCTGATCAGTGACAAAGGCCGTCTTTTCTTGATCTTTCTTCCACAGGGGTATCTGATGGAAGCCGGAGTAGACATCCATAAAACTCATCAAGGCATGCCCGGCTCTTGAATCGACCAGACTGTCGATCTTAGGAAGCGGATAACTGTCCTTGGGACATGCCTTGTTGAGATCTGTGTAATCAACACACATTCGCCAGGTACCATTCGGCTTCTTTACAAGCACAACATTCGCCACCCAGTCGGGGAAATTACATGGCCGAAAGAACCCAGCATCCAACAGCTTTTTTACTTCGGCTGCTGCCGCCTGACTTCTTTCCTCGCCGTGATTTCTTTTCTTTTGCCGGATGGGCTTCTTTTTAGGGTCCACGGCGAGTTTTTGGACAGCAAGATCCGGGCTGACGCCTGGCATCTCTTCCATTTCAAAGGCAAAAATGTCTTTGAATTCTTTCAGCAGAAGGTGCAAGTCTGCACCTAACTTAGCAAAGGCAACCGTCCCAACCTTCACGGTACACTCCGGACGGCTGTCGTCTAGAGGTATGTCAATATGTTCACCAGCCGGTTGGGGACGGAGCTCATCTGACCGTTCACCGGTCAGTGATTGCTATTTTTTCTCCTTCTTCACCTCCACCAGCATAGGTGCCTTTCTTTTCTTTCCGGCTGCTGGTGGGGCAGGTGATGGATCGGCCTCCTTGACATTGTCAAGGTCTATTAGCTCCTGGCCGCCTGGGGCCACGGTATCTTTGACGGCTAAGAGATAGCACTCCCGGGCCGTCTTCTGATCCCCATTCAAGGAGCCAACAGAGCCATCATCCCTCTCATACTTGATGAGCATGAGGGAAGGGATGATTACAGCCTTGGATTCGTTGAGGGTTGGCCGGCCCAAGATAATGTTGTAGGCGGTCAGCTCCTCAACAACCAAAAACTTGACGACCAGATGTCGCCCTTTTCCTTTCTCACCCAGCCGGATGGGTAGATCGACTCTTCCGACTGGGTAAACCATCCCCACCCCCCCCCCCCCAAAGTCAAATAAGGGGTGGGTAACCGGATGCAAGCTGCTGTCATTATATTTCAGCTTCTGCAAGCACCGGAGGCTGATGATGTCTGATGAGCTGCCGGTATCAATAAGGATCCACCCAACCAGTTGGTTAGCAACCTTACATTCAATGACGACCGGGTCATCATGTGGGCGGCGAACACTGCCCCTATCCTTCTTAGTGATCAGAACATCTAGGAAGGAGGAGCTTGCAGATGCCTGCTGTAGACACCCATTTGTGTCTCCCCAAAACCAAACCTAGTGATGAGTACCTTTCACGTCGAATCATAATCGAATGAAACGAAAGTGTGGAAAGGTCTAGTGTTGCGGAAAGTTTTTATTTTCTTTTCTCTTCTCCCTGTTTTTTGAAAACTTTATTTTAAGAAAATAGCCAATCCAGTTTTTTTGGATCATGATATGGGTCCAATAGTAGTGTAGTTGGATGGGGCTTGCAAAGACCTTTCCAACGATGTATTATAAGCCCAATTCCGATGAATATTGAGGAAATTATGGCCAAATTACCAAACTGGGCCCGGTTTGAGCTTTATGTACGGCCCAATGATCTTGGGGAGGGCCTAATATGATTTATCATTCCTAATGCAATTAGGAACGGTTTTAGTTTTCTAGATTCTTCTAGAAGGTTTTTTTCATTCCTAGTTCAATTAGCATTGATAAGTTGACTTTGTTGACTTTTCAGAGTTTTAATCAAAATCAAATAGCATTTTCGAAGGAATTATATTATTTTATCCTCCAGTACGGTAAACTTATCGGATTTTCGAAAACGCATTAAAATCAAGACTGGCGTCCAACCCCAGGCCTTGGCGCCTGGAACCAGGCTTGGCGCCTGGCGCTAGCCACTGGTGCCTGGCGCCAGCTAGCCAGGGTTGGCGCCAACCTTGTTTCCTAAGCGTCAGACTCTGTTTTGTTAAATTATCTTTTTTGGCTAATTTTCTCTATAAATATCGTATCAAAAACTCCGTTTTGATGGACCAATTCTCTTCATTCTCAAGCTTTCATCAACAATCATTAATTCTTTAGCATTCTTTCTTTCAATTCTTTCTTACTTTGTTTTCATACAAAATTCTGCATTCACAAGATCCAGAAACACCTAGCCATATTCGAAGTTGCCTTCGCCCTAGACGTGAAAGGTTTAATTTCTGAGGGTTTGGTCCCAAATCTCTCTTTCAATTATTTAATTTAATTGTTTTGATTATTATTTTCCTTGAAGTTACTGACGTGTGTATTTTGTTATTAGAAAGAGGTACGAAGCATCAAAGTAAGTACTTTAATTGATTTATTGATATTATGATGTAGATATCATGTTTATATTATTATTATGATATTCCTAGTATCATGTCTAGGGTATTTTTAATATTAAATATGCTTATTATGATTCCTATGATGCTTCCTATGTTCTTCCTAATATTTATGATTGTTAGTATCATGTTAGGGCTAAAGATTTGATTTTTTTATTGCTTAGTGACATGCTAGGGTTTGTTATTAATCTTGTTAGTATCATGCTAGGATCTTGCTTTTATGCTTTAACATGAATATTATTATAGTTATGATTATTATGATTATTATTAATTATGATTGCTATGATTATGATATTCGTTATTGTTCATGGTTATTGTTAATTATAATTTGATATTCATAATTGTTCATGATTATTATTTATGATTGTTGCGTGATATTATTTATTGCTTGATCACCCTTTTATTGAATGTTTAAAGGGAATTTGTACTTGTAATCAAGCTTAATAAGATAATTAATAATCATGTTAGGGTTAATTGTGATTATACTTCAAGTGATCGCCAATAATAGTTTATGTGTGCATTATATTCAACCAACATAGATAAACAGGTTTAGGGTTAATTCTATTGATTGCATGTTAATTAGAAAGCGCACATGAATACGATCAGAATAAAGTAGAGGCCTATTATTAGGGCAGGTTCAATCTCTTTTAGGTTGGATTAGTACCTTCATCCCCGAACCCTTATTTGGTTCTAGACCTTATGGAGTTTACGATCTCTTGGATCGTTAAGAGGTGTAACCTTCACCTCGTGAGCGGTTTACAAGTTCCAAAAAAATTTGCTGGCGACTCTTTTGCTCTATCTTCTTCCCTTTCGGACGCCACCGTACTTTAGTGTATGATCACAGTGGGGTTCGAGCTAGTGGGATTTTAAAGGCTTGAAATTATTCCCTACAGTTTTTGGCGACTCCACTGGGGAGGATTTCTATTTTAATTCCTAAATTTGTTTCGGCAATGATTTAGAATGAGTGGATGAGACTCGAAAAGTTCTAAGTATTTCATGTGCGTAATTTTGATTAACATTATTGTCATATGCAAAAAAAGGTTCTCATTGGAAAGATCGTCCGTAATGAGTCAAAAACATAGGATTTTACACTTAGGAAATTTGAGAAATATCTTTCACAACTAGGACTGAAATAACATCGCGCGAAACTGGAAGATTTTATCGAGCACAGAAAGCTGCTGAGGCATGTGGGAAGTAGCGTCAGGGGCCAGAGCTTGGCGCCAGACTTTTTGCCGTAGCGCCAGACGCCAGCATTGGCGCCAGGCGCTACAGTTAAAATCTGGCGCCAATCTCTGTTTGCTGGCGCCAATTTCCCCCAATACTATGCGTTCTAATTTCGACCGGTTTTTCGTATTGTTTGCTCGATCCTACTTCCTGATTGAATTTTTTCTCACTTTTCTGAAACTCATATGTGTTCTACATATGGACATAACCCTCTGGGAATTCATGCTCCATCTACCCAATTGAACGCTCCGTGCAACAAAGGGTACATCCGAGATGTTGAATTCATCAAACCATGGAAGCGAATTTTTTCTAAAGCTTGCGGTGTCCCATCCACTCGCGCCAACCCTTCAAGGTTAGGCTTCCGCGCGGTGCATCCGGACAATTAACCATGGACCCTCTTTGACTAAACCATATCCCGAACTTTAGAGAAATTAAGCCATGGTTAGGTTGCAAACTCATTGCATCATATTGTGCCAACTTGACTAATTGTGCATTATTTGTTGTGCATATATATTCTATGTTTCTCTTAACCGTTTGTTGATTTGTGTTGAGAATAAATAAATTAATGACTTAAAGAACTTTGCCTAATTAATTAATTAATTAATTAATTTGAGTCAATAAAGTCTTTTTTTTCAATCGGAATTGACCTAGTACGACTTTAGGCAAACCCCAGTTGACTAATAATACCGAAAACAGTCCCAGACCGAAGCTCCACTATTGGCGCCAAAGTCTGAGCTGTAGCGCCACAATATGGTGTGTAGCGCCAGACGACAGCTAAATTGTCTAGCGCCAATCTCCACAGTGTGACGCCAGTCCTGTCGCTTGCCCGACAGTTCGGATTATTTGTCGAGTCATCACCTAAAGTCTAATTAATTAGTCTTCTGTTTAATTCGGTTAATTTTGCTGAAAATAATGCTTAATTGAATCAATGATCGAGTTTAGGCACTAAGTCCCATGGTCTTACACAAGAGTCCAAGCATGTCACTTATACTCAATGCACACACCAATACACATGCTTTGACCATGATTAAGAGAGTCTTGTGTGCGCGTTTTTTCCGTCATTTTTTTTAGGGGGGTAAGTCGGATATTAATCCTCCAATATAAATAATAATACTTAGTTCCCTGAAAATATGTACGTTATTTTTTCCAAACATATGCACCCTTTTTAAAATAAACCATAAAGTCAAGTTGATTCGAGTCAAGTAATTAAAACGCAAAATGGTTTAATTTACAGCGCGTGGTCAAGAAAGGAAGGACGATTAATCAAAGATAACCTCTTCGTACAAGTCCAACTTTTCGACAAACTTATAGCCCGCAAGAGGAAAGCAAGAGTTATAATGGCAACTCAAGAAGAAGTCAATGATCTTAAGAACCAACTGGCTACTGTGACCGAGACACTGAAGCTTCTCGCACTTAGGATCGATGATCCTATGAAACAACAACAAATGGACCTCATGCAAGAGAGCCTAAGCAAGTTGTCCAGCGACTACAAGTTTCAAGAACTCACATCCCAAGGGGTCTCGGTGGATAAAGATCTTCTTCCGCAGAAGTTCGACGCCAACGACATCCCAAAATTCAGAGCAATTGACAACCCTTACTTCCACTTAAGAGCATTTGAAACAATAATGAGTATCAAGGGTATTGATAAGAAGGTCTTCCCTTCTCTGTTCTCACTATCTCTCGAGACCGTTTTCCAACAATGGTTCTTTTCTCTCGAGAAAGAAAAGACCTCTACCTGGGAGTCTATAGCAAACGCTTTCGTTGATAGGTGCAAATGCAACATTCAAGTCGAGACTGACCATAGAGAACTTGAAATCCTCAAACAGAAAGAGAATGAAGGCTTCACTTCTTTCTTTAAAAAGTGGAGAGAAACCTCAGCTAAAATGATTGAGGTACCAAGTGAAAAAGAGTCTGTGAGACTGTTTATCAAGAATCTCCAAGAAAAATATTCCAAACATCTCAAATATCAAAATAACCTCCATACTTTTAAGGCTATTTATGATATTGGGATCAATATTGAAGATGACTTGGCTAAGTCAAAGGCTGCCAACAATAACTCCAACAGTGGCTGGAAAGTAAAGAAGAACGACAATCCTTCTTCTTCTAAAACCGCCCACTCAAATAATGTTAGCACCTTTAATCTAGGAGAAGTCCTCGCCATGAACAACCAAGGACAAAGGAAACCATTTAGGAGGAACTTCACTCCTATTGGCATGAGTTATGACACTGCATTTGATCGATTAAATGCAAAAGGTCTTATAACTCCCATTGGACCATTTGGAGATCCACCAGTTGAGAAGAGGTCGGTTAACTGGAACCCCAACGCGCATTGCAAGTATCACCAAGGTAGGGGCCATTCTACTGAAAGCTGTTGGAAGCTTAAGGAAGCTATCCAAGACCTAATTGGCAATAACAAACTGTCGTTGCCCCCTGCCAGTAAGAAGCCAAGCATTGACAATGCACCTCTAGCTCATACTTTGGCTATCTCCGATGAAGAAAACGAGGTTGACCCCTCATCTCTCATTAAGCCCATCGAAGAAAATGAAGAGGAGATCTTTTTCGATGTCAAAGATAACCTTCCAGAACCGGCAAATAAGGAAGACATACAATTGCTCACATTATCTATGAAGGAGGCATCGCAACTACTACGTGAAGCTCTCAAAGTTATGAACGAACTTCACAAGAAATATGATGAGCTTCCATTCACACCAGTGAGAACGACTTATGAGGCAAAGTATTTTCCCTTACAAGTCACCGAAAAACCCAAGAAAAGCAATAGAATTTACACTCCAATTGGGATCCCATATGCGCAAATGTTCGAAATGCTCTCCGAGAGTGGCGAGGTCAAACCTCTCGAACCGAGACCATTTGAGTCATTAAAAAGGACAGATAGATATTACTGTCAGTACCATCAATCATGGGGGCACACCATAGAAAACTGTTTCAAATTCAAGGATTTGGTACAGAAAATGATTGATGAAAAGAAATTAGTCCAAGTTCAACAAGAATAGGATATAACCGTTAATGGAGTGTGGGACAGTGATGAAGAAGATGTCTACCTAAAGGATATAGTAGGACCTTCACCTTCTGTATCATACACCACAGACGACATTTGGGCTGAAGAAGATTCATCAATAGACGTCCTCACAAGATCCGGGAGGATGCAACCTCCCGTTTCAACACAACCTATGCCTACCGTACAACAAGTTCCCATACCTATCATCGAAAACAACGACATTGTTTAACAGTTTAAGAAGACAAAAGTTGAGATGAATGTGTGGAAGCTCCTGGCAACATCTCGAGAACATAGGTTGGCTGTAATGAATGCCTTGGATAAAATCGGGATAGATTCTGACACTACTCCTGAGGGACTAGCTAACTTCCTCACAAGTGACCTTCCTAGTTCGATTAATCTAATCACCTTCTTTGATAAAGATTTACCCCCGGAAGGTGACAAACACTACAAGGCATTAAACCTCACAGTAGTCTGCAAAAGGATGAATGTTCCCATGACTCTTGTAGACAATGGATTAGCCATCAATGTCTGTCCACTTAGAACTGCGAGGATGCTCGGCATAAGGGACGAGGATTTAACTCCGTCCACACAAGGAATAAGAGCCTACGATAATACTCGCCGTCAAGCTCTTGGCAAAATAACTATAAATGTGACGGCAGGAGCAATAGAACATGCTACTACTTTTCAAGTAGTAGACATCAAAGCCTCATTCAATTTGTTGTTGGGACGCCCTGGCTTCATGATCTAAAGGCCGTCCCTTCATCTCTTCACCAACAAGTGAAAGCCATAGTTGGAGGAATTCCAATCACTATTGATGCTTCGCCGATGAGAATCAAATCCATAGAAAATCCAATCATCAATGTGGAGCACGACGAAGATGATGAAGACCTATGGGGCTTTAACGAAGAAGTCTCCTTAATCCAGGAGGATGAAAGGACATCTCTTTGCCATGACCCCCATTCTAACATGATTGTCAACACCATGCTGAAGAAACAAGGACACTTCCCTGGGATGACCCTAGGAAAGAAGAAGGGGATAGCAAAATCGTTGGAGTCACCTGGCCTCCCTAAGCTAGATACTTTCGGACTTGGTTTCGAACCGACTCGGAAAGATCTCAAGCGAGCCCAGGACAAGTTGAAAGCACGTAGGGACGCTCGCGTTCAAAAGAAAGCAATTCCAATGGATCAGTACCCTCTTACGCTTAATGGTCAGTTCATAAAAGAAGGAGAGGATTATCCATGTCACAAATTTCCCGAGCCATTTGTTGTAAATGGCATACGACACCCAGGATTCGAGATTTTCTTGGATTGCTACTTCACTAATGAAATCCCAATTCCCGTCCATAAGGAGAAAATACCCCCATGCTTTAACTTTAACGTCATGGGATTACTGTTTGGGCGAGAAAAGAATGAGCCAGCTTATGAAGAAGATAACTCCTCGCTCATTCAAACAGTCCTACAAAGCGAAAACTTCGACCCCTCGAAGCTAATTACTCCAGCCGAAGGATCACTACAAGGGTGGCGCAAGACTATCAAAGTGACTACTCCAAGTGGAAGGAAGATCTCAATCACGACAGGGCAAGGGCCGATGTTCGACGAGTCGTCAGAGTCAGAGTCCGAGTCAGAGTCAGAGTCTTTCCCTTTAGAGTCTTCTAAGTCTTTAGCAATAACACCTCCCCTTCCTATTTCTTCTCCTAGGATAGTGAGTGATCCAGTCCCTGAGGACATATCACTCTTTGATGTAATGATCTTAGAGTATAATAATATTTCTCGTTCTCCTTACTTCTTGTGTTCTTCCCTAACCCAAGATGACGAGCATTTCTTAGCTAACGATGAAAAAGACAAAGAAATTATTAAAGCAATGGAAACACTCGAAAAGAAAACACCAGTAATTGAAGAAACTGAAACAGTTGACATCTCGAATGATTCAACTCATAAAAGAGAAGTTAAAATCGGACTAAGATTGAATAAACAAGAAAGAACTGATTTAATTAACTTGCTTAAGGAATTTATCGATGTATTTGCTTGGTCATATGAAAATATGTCAGGCATTAACAGAGAAATAGCTCAACACACTATACCACTAATCCCAGGAATGAAACCTGTAAAACAAAAGTTGCGTCGAATGAAACCCGACGTAGCTCTTAAAATAAAAGAAGAAGTTCAAAAACAAATAACTGCAGGTTTCATCAAGGTATCCAAATACCCCGAATGGGTCGCCAACGTCGTCCCAGTTCCAAAGAAAGACGGAAGGGTAAGGATGTGTGTCGACTATCGAGATTTAAATAAGGCAAGTCCAAAGGACGACTTCCCTTTGCCACACATCGATATTCTGGTAGACAACACGGCAAATCACGCGCTTCTCTCATTCATGGATGGATACGCAGGGTACAATTAGATTCTCATGGAAGAAGAAGACATGGAGAAAACGACCTTCATCACACCATGGGGCACTTACTGCTACACGGTAATTCCATTTGGGTTGAAAAACGCGGGTGCTACTTACCAACGTGCAGCAACTGCCTTACTCCATGACATGATGCATAAAGAAGTCGAAGTATATGTCGACGATATGATTGTGAAATCAAAGGACCGTCCAAGCCATCAAGTAGCCTTAAGGAAATTTTTCGAAAGGCTAAGAAAATATAACATGAGGTTGAATCCATCAAAATGTGCTTTTGGAGTCACCTCGGGCAAGCTCTTGGGATACGTCATAAGCTCTAGAGTAATAGAGGTAGATCCAACCAAGATTAAGGCAATCATGTCGATGCCACCGCCCAAGACCGAGAAACAGATTCGAGGGTTTATTGGCCGGTTGCAATACATAAGTAGGTTCATATCAAAATTGACAACGATATGCGAACCAATCTTCAAGAAGCTCAAGAAGAATGTACCAGTAATATGGGATGACGAGTGTCAAAAATCCTTTGACAGGATCAAAGCCTATCTCGCAAATCCTCCGGTATTAGCGCCAGCACTTCCCGGAATACCTCTTAGGTTATACTTGACGGTTACCAAAGAGACAATGGGAGCCATGCTAGCACAAGAGGTAGAAGGCAAAGAGAACGCAATCTATTACCTAAGTAAAAAGATGCTCGAATACGAAACACGCTATACACCGCTCAAGAAATTGTGCCTCGCTTTGGTATAGGCCACAACTAAGTTGAGACATTACATGTTGGTACATACCGTTTTCGTAGTCTCCCGATTGGATCCACTCAAGTATCTGTTCGAGAAATCAACACTCAATGGATGTATTTCAAGATGGATAGTCAATCTAGCCCAGTTTGATGTACGGTTTATGCCACAAAAAGCTATTAAAGGATCCGTGGTGTTAGACTTTCTGGCAGACTTTCCAATAGAAGACTCGACACCAATACAAGACAATGAATTTCCAGATGAAGATTTGATGGTTACCGAAGATGATACTTGGACCTTGTATTTCGACGGAGCCTCAAACCAAAAGGGATGTGGCGTCGGAGTGCTACTAGTATCACCTAAAGAAGAACACGTTCCAATCTCAATAAAGCTTGATTTCGACGTTACCAACAACGCTGCTGAATATGAAGCATGCGTGGTAGGCCTTGAAACAGCCCTGGCATTGGGAGTAAAGAAGTTCAGGATATTCGGAGACTCTTCTTTGATCATTAATCAGATATCTAAAAGGTGGAAAGTAAGGAGTGAAAGCCTAGCCCCTTACCAAACCTATCTGGAAACTCTTACCGATCAGTTAGAGAAGGTAGAATACACATATCTACCTAGAGAAGAAAACCAATTTGCTGATGCCTTGGCAAGATTAGCCTCGATGGTTAGGATTCCTACGGAAATCGAGCAAATGCCTTTAACTATCGAAAAAAGGCACAAACCAGCGTATATTCAGGCTATAGAAGACAACGACTTAGTCCAAGACGAAGAAGAAGAACAAGAAGAAGAACCGTGGTACACAGATATACTCCATTATGTCACCAATGGAGAATACCCTCCTCATGCTGACAAAAGAGAGAAGCGAGCGTTGAGACTTTTGGCTTCTCAATATGTACTCATAGGCAACGAGCTACATAAAAGGGTACCTAAAGGTCGAGCTCTCCTATGTGTAGGAAAGGTGGATGCACAAAGAGTAATGAGAATAGTTCACGAAGGAATCTGTGGCACTCATGTAAATGGCAAGATGTTAGTCTAGAAAATAATGCGAGAAGGATATTATTGGACTACAATGAATAGGGATTGCCATCAATACGTAAAAAGATGCCCTAAGTGCCAAATTTATGCCAATTTACAACATGTCCCTCCATCTTTGTTCTACACCTACACATCGCCGTGGCCATTCTCTACATGGGGAATTGACATCATTGGCAAAATCACTCCCCCAGGAACAGGAGGCCACGAATTTATTCCAGTAGCAATCGATTACTTCACAAAGTGGGTCGAAGCGCAATCATACGCTAAACTCACTGCAAAACATGTAGCACTCTTTATCGAGAGAAATATTATATGTCGATACGGAGTCCCACATGAAATGATAAGTGACAATGGAACTCACTTTCAAGCCGAATGTGAAGAATTGCTACAAAAATACGGCATTCAACATCATCATTCTTCCCCTTATAGACCTCAAGCAAACGGAGCAGTCGAGGCAGCTAATAAAAATCTAAAGACCATCATCGAGAAAATGACAGAAAATTATAAGGATTGGCCTGACAAACTCCACTTCGCATTGTGGGGTTATCGCACGTCAATCCGTACATCAACAGGAAATACGCCATTTTCCTTGGTATATGGAATGGATGCCGTACAACCTGTCGAACTAGAAATACCATCTCTACGCATTGCGTTAGAGAGTAAACTCGATGAAGTTGAATGGACTAGGGCAAGATATGAAGAATTGATTCTACTCGACGAAAAACGACTAGAAGCTCTACATCACACTCAGTGTTACCAAACTCGTATGGCTAGACATTTTAATAAGAAGGTCAAGACAAGAAATATCAAAGTAGGGGATTTGGTATTAAAAGCACTAAGGAAAAATGTTTTAGACCCAAGGGGAAAATTGAGACCTAACTGGTCTGGCCCCTACATTGTCAAAACAATCCTGTCAGGCGGTGCAGCAAAACTAGCTGATATGGATGGCAATGAATTCTCAAACATGACCAATCTTCACCAACTGAAAAAATACTACCCATAATTACTTGAGTAGGATACTCAAGAGAGCTACGTTCGGCCTGATTCCTTAAGAAAGGATACGTAGGAAACCCTTTACGGGTGCGGCCACTTTATTTTTCGACATCTCCGCATTCCAGAATCAATTAAAAAGTCAACAGAAAATCGGCAAATTATTGGCGTCGCAGAACAGAGCCTGGCGCCAGCCAGAAGTCATCAGCGCCAGCCGATGGTATTGGCGCCTGGCGCCATACCTCAATAGCTGGCACCAAACCCCAATTACTGGCGCCAATTTGGAAGTAAAACCTGGGCAAATTTCGGTGTTTTTCGGAAAATTTTCGACTTCCGTACTCGAAGAACTTCTGGAAAATTAATTTTTTTTCGATTTGCATTGCTTTAATAAAATAAATTTAAAGTAAACAATTTGATTGAAAGCTGAAATTTCATTAATAAAATAAAATTATATTATTGATGGAATTTAAATAAGGCTGAAATAAATTAACTTTAAATAACAATCTAAATCTAATAAATCTAAAGCTAAGCAATGTTTTTAATCTTTCTTTTCCTTTTTAGCTCTTTTCCAATTCTTTTCTACTTCCTCCTCTTCATCCATTAATTTAGCTAGTAGGCATCCTTTAGAGGACCTACATTCAATTTTGGAATAGATTGTCTCCCCTTCAGCTAGCACTCCATGCTTCTTTTCCACCCAAGCCTTTTTGTCTGTGGTGTTAGCTTTCCTTTTTCCTTTGTCTCTAGTAGTATTTTTCTTCCTAGGCATTGTATGTGTTTTGAATTCAATTCTTGCACCTAAGCGTTCTTTGGCAGGTGTCACCCTGTCACCTAGACGATTCTTCACATCGGTTCTACCCTGATCAATCGAAGATTTCTTCAGCAACCACTTCTTTACATCATTAGGTAAAGAAGGGGGAACCTTATGGGTAATCACTTCCCATAAAGGTCTAGCGCTCCAGTAAGCGTCGAATCTATCTACTTCTTGAGATACAGGGTACTCATAGGGAGGACGAAGACCCCCGGAAGGAATATTTTGAAGTAAGTCGTATTGTCTCTTTACCCTGCAAGGATAATAATATGTTACGCGAGACAAGCTTGGAAGACGACATAAAGGTTGCTTGTTAACACCAACCATCCTTTCTATTTTCCACCATGGGATGACCCACTTGATAGCAAAATCACGTGATTCAAATACTTTTCTCCACCCATGGCACCCAATCTTAGGGATGCGCTTCAATCTTCTCACGAAGCAATTGGGAGTATATTTTTCAATGTCATCTGGAGGGCTAATTAATCCTAGCCTCTCCATTAGCCACATCTGTAAAAAAATTGCAATGTAAACAAAATTATTATTACAATACAAAAATATTTTTTTTTATTTCTGTAATTAAAAATATTATTTTTCTACCTGTAATAAAATTGGAGAACCGCGAAAAGGCGCTTTTGGGTCCCTTTTCAATTCATCGAGACTAATCATGGTCTCTCCAACTATTAATGGCATTGGATTCCTCCCTGATTCAATTTGTTCTAGTACAGTGGTGATAATTGATTGACCCTCATTATTTTTACCACTATTAAGAAAAAATTGATTGAGCATGCAAAATAAAAACGCCCTTCTTCTATATATATGAAAGGATTCAGAAAGAGGTTTATCAAAATAATAGCGTGCGAATTCTTTCAAATTAACTATATTGTCATCTACTATTTTTGATAAATCCCTTTCCTTTAAATTAAAGAAGCGTTCGAAATCCTTATAGTAATATGCATCTACTCTAGGGATTACTACTAGGTCTATTGCAGGGAAGCCTAAGATAGCACCAAATTCCTCTGGCAAAGGGCTAATTTCATCATACCCTATTCTGAAACAATGCGTATCAATATTCCAAAATTCTAAAGCGGTATGTATGAAGTCTAGGTCTAGATCTACTCCTTTGATGCCATAAATTCCCCCCAAGTGAAATAAATCTAATTCTTTTTTGTCTCTAGCATTAAGGGATCGACACCATTCATGAGTGTATTGGGTGAAGGTTTTAGTGGCTAAAGACATGATTATTATTTTTTCTAAAGAAGAGAATAATTTTTTTCGCTGGAATTATGAGAAGAATTGGCTGAGCAGGAGGCTATTTATGCACAAATTGCAAGGAATTTTAATCTAAATGAAACACGGAGTCAGCGTCAATTGGCGTCAAACACCCGTGATTGGCGCCAACCGCCAGAGCTTGGCGCCACACGCTAAGTGTAGCGCCTGGCTCCACGCGCCATAGTATGGCGCCAGCTGGCGCCAAGTCACCATGACAGTCGCGCGTGCTCAGTTTGCGTTTTTGATATTAAACTTGAGTCTATTAATGACTTATGGCCCCGTTTACTTTTCCTAAATATCTTTTCTATCTTTTTTTTTAAATTAATTAAATATAGCAATTATTTTTAATTTATTTAATTCTTTTTTTTTTGGATTTTATTTTAATTTTCAAAAACCGGCATTTTTCCGCTTTCTTTTATTTTTTTTCTTTTTGGGGGAGAGAGTCGGATAATATCCTCCATCAATAATAAAAATGACGGAATTTTTGCGCAAGAATTGTTATCACACTTCTTTTGCACACACTAACATACACTAAAATAATAATAAACAATCAAATAAATTTACGATAACATAAAAATACAAAATGCGTCTAAATAATGAGTCAAAGGCAAAGTTCTATAAAAAGTCAAAATAAAATATATATACAGAAACAGACTACGGCGTTGGAGGACGTAGGCCCATCATGCCATAAAACTGCGCAGTACGAGGAGTCACCTCTCCACCAGCTCCAGTCTCCGTAGGAGGAGGAAGACTCAAGATAGGACCGCTCCAGCCAGGATCAACCTGAGGCTGAGACCGTGGAGGCTGCTGCGATGACGAGCCGACCTCGTACATCCCACCACCTCTGAAAGCCGAGGTAGCCTCTCCTACCGGTGCAGCAAGAGCACCCTCAGAAGAAGATCCCGAGCCCTCAGCAACATCGGCTCGAGCAGCCTCAGAACGACCGCCTCTACCCCCTGACGAAGTACGACGACGTCTCGAGCTAGACCTCGCCGGATCTCTCCACCCCTCAGGTCTCGTACGGGTGTGAGAAGCGATAGGCTAGCCCTGCAAAAAGAATTAAATCAGAAACAAGGTAAAACTGAAGCCATAATGCAGAAATAATGAGTGAAGAAAGGTTACCTCTCGGACAACGTCATCCCGACGACAGGTGGCCGCGTTTCTCATCCGGATGAGCTAGCTCCGGAAGGCATCTATGCATCGTGCCATAACCGAAACCACCTCGCGTGAAAACTGTCAGAAAAATAAGTCAGTGAAAATACTTGATAAATGAACACAAAAAATTCTGAATTTAAAACTAGGCTTACACTAGTCTGGTGGCGAGGAATCGACCGCTCTACGAAGCGCTCGCTCTTGGGAGCCGGAGAAATCATCTCCTCGATCGGCCCGTATATCCCCTGGTAGTGAATGGACATACGGGGCGGCACAAACTCAGCAGGACCATCCTGATAATAAAAAAATCAGTAAAGTATTACTTGGGGGCTACTTAGCGAAAAATAAAAGCTGAGAATCTTACCCTCACATCCTTAGCCGGTACAGGGGCTGGAGCTAATAAAGGTAGTAGCTCCTCAGCATAACACCGCCCGAGGATCACATGGGACCGCCAAAGGGTACCAGCTCCCTCAGCCATGCTCGATAACCGTGCCTCGTCGAACATGTGACGTGGCGGGGGAGCAGGAACAACGAAGACATCAGAAGAGTGCTGTCTAGCGACTCTCTCTCCTAAGTACACGACCGCTCCGTAGGTCCCCATAAAATAGCAACGCTCAGCAGAGTATTGTGCGGCTAATCCAGAGACTGTCCAACCGCCCCACGGTCGGTATACCACCTCAGGTCCCTATAAAAAGCATCAGTCAGGCAAGAATATATCTAAAACACCGCGAAAGAGCAAGATAAACATTAAAAGTCATACCGAGATGATCCAGCTCCGGGCACGTGCAGTAGACATGTCCACGTGGTGGCCGCCCCAAGAGGCGCTCACCGGAAATCCCCTCGGCGACGGTTTTGCCGGCGCAACAGATGGAAAGTGCTCGTAGAACCAGATCTACAAAGAGTTAGAAGTGTGAATTAATGCTAACTAACATGTAGGGTTGAAATTTATAGGGAATAATGTTTACCTCTACGACCTTCCAAAAAGCACACAAAGCAACGTTCGTCCTAAAGGACCGATGACGACACGAGTCCCTCAGAGCACGAACGAAATCAGCATAGGCCAAGCTGGCCCAGTCATAAGTCCCGATCCGCTGGAGATCACGGACAACAGGGAGGTAGTAAAGCAATTCCCTACTACCCTTCTCAGGGGAGAATGTCCCTGACAACAACATCAACACAAAGATGCGCACCCGCTGCTCTCGGGTGGTCGCATCGTCATCAAGAGCCGCTGCCAGCGACGAGCGGCGAATCCCTCTAGCACTGAACTGAGTCGTCTCGACCTCAGCTCGGGCCCGAATAACAATCGGCCCCAACAACTCCTCGACCTCTGAAGAAAAGACGTCGATCCCACCGTCGAACGACAGTGGCACAGAAGTGAACTTCAGTCCTGTGATGAGACTGAAGTCTGTAGGGGTGACCATCATCTCGCCCCAGGGAAAATGGAAGGTGTTGGTGGTGTCCCAGAAGAACTCCACCAAAGCGCGCACTACGTGATGACCCCCGCTGGAGGCGACCATAGCCTCGGAGGTCTCAAACAGAGTAACTAGCCCGCAAGACTCCCATAGGAGTCTCGTCTCGAGGTCCCTAGCGATGTGCATCCTGTACAAATCGCCTAGACCGTCACAGCCAGAGCCGTGATGCCGTGTCCTCCCGGGCTCGGTACCCCGTCTCGCCCTCTCAGAAATGTGGTGGACAGGGGCAAAGAACAGAGTCTGCTCGTCCCACTCCGGAAGCCGACCAAGCGAAGTGGACAGCGTGGCGTCGTCCTCCACGGGTTCATGCTCCCGTCTGGTGTTTCGGGACCGTGAACCCGAGCCTCGTTGTCTAGCCATGCTACATTGTGCAGAATCATCATAAATTAAGGTTCTATAGTATCTAAGGTTTGCCTAGCCGCATGATACTATGTTCGCAAAAACAGAGTACGTAGTACTAAAACAGAGTAAAATTCAAATTGAGCATGCCAACCTTTTTTTCAAGCAATCAAACAGTTTCTTGCAACACTATAGTGATTATTGTGACAAATTGAACAAGAATTGCTAGCAAAAACATCAAGAACAAGTCACATTGTTCTTCACGACCTTATGAGGTCCAACAATGGCAGATTGCTCATTTCTTCACCAAATTGAGTCAAACAAGTCTCAAATTACTCCCAAGGCAATATATAAACATAAACAAGCAATTTCATGGCATAAAAATTGACAAACAAAGCAAATTGAGCATCACATAATTCGAATTTTCATGAAATTCGTGAATATTCATGCCAAGAATTCATAAAAACCGGTGTGAGTTTGAGAAAAACTTACATAGATCGGGAAAATAGATGAGAAGGGCTTTGATTTGCAACAAATTTGAGCGAATTCGGTTGAGAAACAAGCAAGCAATGAGCAATTGAAGTTTCGGACTTCTTTCGAGCAATTTCGCGACGAACAGAGCAGCAAATGAAGAAGAAACGGGCATTTAAAAGAAAATCTCGTGCTAGCGCCAGTCCCTAGGCATCGGCGTCACAATCTGGGCTTGGCGTCTGGCGCCAACATCAGCGCCTGGCACTAACACCAAATGGATGGCGCTGATAGTTTTTCAGCGACGCCAAAGCACTCAGCCACCTGCTGATGTTGTGCTAGCCTTATGCAACATGTTTTGGGTTCCTTGGTACGCCAGTTAGCCCCTTTAAGCAATTTGACATGATTAAGTAATCGGCTTGATTTCATAAAGTGATCGACCTGATAAGAGATCGTCTCACTTAGCTTAAAGCGCCTAAGCATTGGCTCATTAGAAAAAGACACCGACATATAGGCACCGACATACAGGTTCAAAGCAAGAGAGCGCCGACGTACAGGAATAGCGGAAACAAAGTTCAGGCAAACTTTTAAAGATCGACAGGCGTGGATCTTTGTTAATTTCCTTTGGAAAATTATCG
This sequence comes from Chenopodium album, assembly GCF_948465745.1. Taxonomy (NCBI): domain Eukaryota; kingdom Viridiplantae; phylum Streptophyta; class Magnoliopsida; order Caryophyllales; family Amaranthaceae; genus Chenopodium; species Chenopodium album. The sequence goes on from NC_137835.1 coordinate 68,171,800, forward strand.
CATAAAATGAGGATGACTTCAAGAGAAGATATCTTCGACAATGTTCCCTAGCTTGCGGAAAGTTGTCACGAGCAACTAGAGGTAATTTCGGGCGAAGTTATCTGCGATAATATTCCCTATGATGTGGAATATTATCAATGCGGATGAGAATTGTTTCAAGAGAAATAATCTTCGATAATGTTCCCTTGGACGCGGAATATTATCATTGCGGAGGAGGATCGTTTCAGGCGAAGCAATCTTCTAATTTGGAAGCAGTTACAGGCGTAGCGGTTTTCAAGCGGGATGGAATTCTCTAGCTTGCAGGAGGTCATCAAAACAATCGGTTACTTTCAGAGACGTGTGCTCGACGGTGCAAGATACGCGTTTCTTAACTCTTTTATCTGTTTAACTAATGCTAGTTTTGTAGGTATCGGCGTTATAAGATTGATTTAGGATTGCAGAACGTTCTGAATCATTCTCCGTCCCTATCGATACTTTGACTTTCGTTTTCGAAACTCGCGTTTCTCCAAACTCAGTCAAAGTGGGGGCTTCTGTAGACACCCATTTGTGTCTCCCCAAAACCAAACCCAGTGATGAGTACCTTTCACGTTGAATCATAATCGAATGAAACGAAAGTGTGGAAAGGTCTAGTGTTGCGGAAAGTTTTTATTTTCTTTTCTCTTCTCTCTGTTTTTGAAAACTTTATTTTAAGAAAACAGACAATCTAGTTTGGTTGGTCCATGATATGGGTCCAATAGTAGTGTAGTTGGATGGGGCTTGCAAAGACCTTTCCAACGATATATTATAAGCCCAATTCCGATGAATATTGAGAAAATTATGGCCAAATTACCAAACTGGGCCCGGTTTGAGCTTTATGTACGGCCCAATGATCTTGGGGAGGGCCTAATATGATTTATCATTCCTAATGCAATTAGGAATAGTTTTAGTCTTCTAGATTCTTCTAGAAGGTTCTTTTCATTCCTAGTTCAATTAGCATTGATAAGTTGACTTTGTTGACTTTTCAGAGTTTTAATCAAAATCAAATAGCATTTTCGAAGGAATTATATTATTTTATCCTCCAGTACGGTAAACTTATCGGATTTTCGAAAACGCGTTAAAATCAAGACTGGCGTCCAACCCCAGGCCTTGGCGCCAGGCGCTAGCCATTTGCACCTGGCGCTAGTGTTGGTGCCTGGCGCCAGCTAGCCAGGGTTGGCGCCAACCTTGTTTCCTGAGCGTCAGACTCTGTTTTGTTAAATTATCTTTTTTTGGCTAATTTTCTCTATAAATATCATATCAAAAACTCCGTTTTGATGGACCAATTCTCTTCATTCTCAAGCTTTCATCAACAATCATTAATTCTTTAGCATTCTTTCTTTCAATTCTTTCTTACTTTGTTTTCATACAAAATTCCGCATTCACAAGATCCAGAAACACCTAGCCATATTCGAAGTTGCCTTCGCCCTAGACGTGAAAGGTTTAATTTCTGAGGGTTTGGTCCCAAATCTCTCTTTCAATTATTTAATTTAATTGTTTTGATTATTATTTTCCTTGAAGTTACTAACGTGTGTATTTTGTTATTAGAAAGAGGTACGAAGCATCAAAGTAAGTACTTTAATTGATTTATTGATATTATGATGTAGATATCATGTTTATATTATTATTATTATGATATTCCTAGTATCATGTCTAGGGTATTTTTAATATTAAATATGCTTATTATGATTACTATGATGCTTCCTATGTTCTTCCTAATATTTATGATTGTTAGTATCATGTTAGGGCTAAAGATTTGATTTTTTATTGCTTAGTGACATGCTAGGGTTTGTTATTAATCTTGTTAGTATCATGCCTAGGATCTTGCTTTTATGCTTTAACATGAATATTATTATAGTTATGATTATTATGATTATTATTAATTATGATTGCTATGATTATGATATTTGTTATTGTTCATGGTTATTATTAATTATAATTTGATATTCATAATTGTTCATGATTATTATTTATGATTGTTGCTTGATATTATTTATTGCTTGATCACCCTTTTATTGCATGTTTAAAGGGAATTTGTACTTGTAATCACGCTTTATAAGATAATTAATAATCTTGTTAGGGTTAATTATGATTATAATTCAAGTGATCGCCAATAATAGTTTATGTGTGCATTATATTCAACCAACATAGATAAACAGGTTTAGGGTTAATTCTATTGATTGCATGTTAATTAGAAAGCGCACATGAATACGATCAGAATAAAGTAGAGGCCTATTATTAGGGCAGGTTCAATCTCTTTTAAGTTGGATTTGTACCTTCATCCCCGAACCCTTATTTGGTTCTAGACCTTATGGAGTTGACGATCACTTGGATCGTTAAGGGGTGTAACCTTCACCTCGTGAACGGTTTACAAGTTCCTAAAAAACTTGTTGGCGACTCTTTTGCTCTATCTTCTTCCCTTTCGGACGCCACCGTACTTTAGTGTATGATCACAGTGGGGTTCGAGCTAGTGGGATTTTAAAGGCTTGAAATTATTCCCTACACCTGCCCATCATCATCTTTGTCCATCTTTCGAAGATGGCTCTTGGTGCCCCGGATGGTAGGGCCACCGCATGAGAACTCGCCTGCTATTGTGTAGACCGGCTCCTTGTCGATATCCGAGCTACTAGCAGGCTGGGGGTAGTCTTAGAGGACTGACCCTTATTCTTCTTCTTAGCCCTGGCTGAGGACTTAGAAATATAGGACTTCAGCATTCCCTTGTCAGCCAGACGGTCCAACGTCCGTTGAAGGCTGAAGCAGTCGTTGGTGTCATGGCCAACTTCCTCATGGTATTGGCAAAATTTATTTTTGTTCCTTGATTGAATGGAACTTTTCATTGGATTCGGCTTCTCTAGGGATAGCCGGTCCTTAATCTCCATGAGGATGGAGTTGCAGTCCTTGTTAAACTCGTACTTTGGGACGTACGGTTTAAATTCTTTCTTCTTCTTCTGGGACGGCTGGTCAGAATCACTTACCGCCCAGATTTCTTTTCTCTTCTTGCTCTCTTCTTTCTTTTTAGCCGACTGAGCAGGCCGGTTGTCTTTCTGCTTGTCGGGCTTCTTAGAGTCCGACTGGCTGCCAGACGAGCAGAGGTCGGTAGCTTGAATGTAGCTTTCCGCCTCCCTCAGGGCCGCCTGTAGGGTGAAAGCCCCTTTTCTGACTAGGTCGAGCTTAAAGGTCGACCCGTCTCTCAGACCCTTAAAAAAGTCTGTAAAAGCTACCTCATCAGACAGTCCCTGAATCTGAATTCAGATCAGATTGAACCGCCTGACATATGAGTGCGGCCCTTCTCTCTCTCCCTGCTTAACAGTGCTCAAATCAAGGCTTGTTTTCTAAGCAGGGATGTTCATTGAGAAGTTGGAAGCAAACAGGAAGGCGAGCTTCTTGAAACTATCAATGGACCCGGCTGGTGTAGACACCTAAAAATGTCTCCCCAAAACCAAACCCGATGATAAATAACCTTTCACGCCACTATTGGTCGGGTTTAGTATTTAATCCCGAGAGTGCTTAAAAAATCGTATTTTATTAAATTCATACTTTTGAAAGGTCCATGGATTAGTCTTGATGTTTGGTAAAAGCATAGTTTTAATTTTAAGCCCAAACCTTTTTATTTTATTATTTTATTTATTTTTGGCCCAAATATTTTATTTATTTTTATTTTATTATTTTCTTATTTTAGCCCGAATAATAAAAGTCAGAAAAAAGCCCGAAATTATCAATCGGCACTTAAAAAGCCGAAAGAAATTAGGGTTAAAAATGAATTTAGACGGAAAAATAGACTGGAAGTGACCATGTCACGGTACAGTCTGACCGTGTCACGGGAACCCTTCCCGTCTGACGGTGGGACTTCCCGTGACACGGGAGGTCTGCCGTGACACGGGACGTTCCGTGTCCTTTCCGCGTAAACCCTTAACGCGTTTTTCATTCCGTTTTCTGAAAATTTCCCGCGTCACTCCAAAACTGTACCGTGTCACGGGAAAGTGTACCGTCTGACGGTACAGTCTGACCGTGTCACGGGATACTTTTTTAGGGTTTTTATCATTTTAGGGTTCCGTGTGCTCCCTCAGCACATTTTCCCTATAAATACCCCCTCATTTCTGATGAACGGGGCACCGAGTAATTCTCTGATTTTAATTTTCTCTCTTCTATGCTTTAGCCTAAACACTAGCCTACCCTTTTCACTTCAAAATTCCTTCTTGAAGCACTCAAAGGAGTCCATGTTTCACTCGAGGTTCTGTCCTTAAGCCAAGGCGTGAAAGGTAGAATCGTTTGAGGGTTTGGCCCCAAAATCAACCTTATTTCATTTAATTTAATTTAGTTATTGTTTTATTATTTCATTGAAGTTACTAACTTGTTTATTATTTTGTAGTTGCAAACAAACAGATTCAAAGTAAGGATCATGTTCCTTTTACTATTATTATTTTTCTAACGATTTTTATGTTGTTGGAATTATGATTAAATTGGTTTTAATATTAATGTTTATTCTATTATATTTTTTATGATCACCATATTGCATGTTAAAGGGAATATGTAATTGAAAATCACGCCTAATAAGATAATTTGGACAACCGATTTAGGATCCCTTTTAATCTTATTATTAATTGAAGTGATCACCAAATTTTTAGAATTATGTGTGCATTAATTTTAAACCAATTTAGTTAAATAATAGTTTGGAGCGAATTGAATTATTGTTTGTATGCCTTTGAGATCACAGGAATGTTTTTCAATATAAGAATCGAGTAGAGGCCAATACGGGCGAATGTGACTCCATGACTCACTTCGTACCATCATCCCCGATCCTCCTTTCGTGGTTCCGAACCATATGGAGTTAGTAATCTCATGGATTATGAATGGGGTGTAACCTTCACGGGTCAATCGTTGTTGCCTTCATTGTCCCTTTATCGTGGTTGCCTTTTATGATCCGTGAACGGTTTACAAGTTCCTTAAAAACTTGTTGGCGGCTCCCTACTTTCGTTGTCCCTAATCGTAATGTCAATTCCCACTTCCTATGAGTGCCAAGCATATTCACCACATGTTTTAACGTAGGCGCACTTCAAACGACGCCTACGATTCCCCAGTGGAGTCACGGGAACTTGCACTTCGAGCGACGCCTACAATTTTGCTAGTCACGGGAACTTGCTGACGTGGCGCGGCGAAACTGTGCTTGGTCAGGGAATATTCTTGGCTTTTTGACTAGTTTGACTGATTTTCCGAGTTTATTGGGCGATTATTTTTCGCTACAGTTACGCGGAAAATCCCAACTGATATTTAAGGGGGACTAAAATTACCATTTAACCCCTGGCAAGCGTCAAAGCCTATTTTTCGGCATTTTAAGCATTTAATATGGTCGGATAATAGGCTTAAAATTGTGAATCATCTGCGGCCCACGTTCGGGGATAATCGAATCACCATTCACTTATCAGTTTTCAGCAATCGTCGGCTTTCCTCAGGCTTGGAAAGCGTTATCGGTGGATTTTTCTTCAAGTATAGAAAACCGCCAAGTCGCCTTTCCTCAGGCTTGGAAAGCATTATCGGTGGATTTTTCTTCAAGTATAGAAAACCGCCAAGTCGGCTTTCCTCAGGCTTGGAAAGCGTTATCGGTGGATTTTTCTTCAAGTATAGAAAACCGCCAAGTCGGCTTTCCTCAGGCATGGAAAGCATCATCAGTGGATTTTTCTTCAAGTATAGAAAACCACAAAATTTCTTTGTCGGCTTTCCTCAAGCATGGAAAGCATCATCGGTGGAATTCTTCAAGCATAGAATGACACCAAATTCGTTCGTCGACTTTCCTCAGGCATGGAAGGTATTATCCGGTAGTTTTCTTCAGGCTTAGAAAACTGTCAAACTCTTCAGTCGGCTTTCCTCAAGCATGGAAAGCGTTTCAATCAATGTCACTCGGTAGATTCCTTCAAGCTTAGGAAGCTGCCAAACTCGTTTGTCACCGACACACTGGTGCCAGATACGTATTCTATCCCTTTACTCTTTTATCTGTGGAATTAACATTTTTCTGCAGGTATCGGCGTGCACAGAATGATTTAGGATCGCAGAATGTCTTAAATCATTCTCCGTCCCTATCGACTACTTTGACTATCGTTTTCGAAACTAACGTTTCTACAAACTCAGTCAAAGTGGGGGCTTCTGTAGACACCTAAAAATGTCTCCCCAAAACCAAACCCGATGATAAATAACCTTTCACTGCCACTATTGGTCGGGTTTAATATTTAATCCCGAGAGTGCTTAAAAAATCGTATTTTATTAAATTCATACTTTCGAAAAGTCCATGGATTAGTCTTGATGTTTGGTAAAAGCATAGTTTTAATTTTAGCTCAAGCTTATTAATTAATTTTAAGCCCAAACCTTTTTATTTTATTATTTTATTATTTATTTTTGGCCCAAACGTTTTATTTTATTTATTTTTATTATTTCCTTATTTTAGCCCGAATAATAAAAGTCAGAAAAAAGCCCGAAATTATCAATCGGCACTTAAAAAGCCGAAAGAAATTAGGGTTAAAAATGAATTTAGCCGGAAAAATGGAACCGTGTCACAGTACAATCTGACCGTGTCACGGGAACCCTTCCCGTCTAACGGTGGAACTTCTCGTGACACGGGAGGTCTACCGTGACACGGGATGTTTCGTGTCCTTTCCGCGTAAACCCTTAACGCGTTTTTCATTCCGTATTCTGAAAATTTCCCGCGTCACTCCAAAACTGTACCGTGTCACGAGAAAGTGTACCGTCTGACGGTAAAGTCTGACCGTGTCACGGTACAGTTTGACCGAGTCACGGGATACTTTTTTAGGGTTTTTATCATTTTAGGGTTCCGTGTGCTCCCTCAGCACATTTTCCCTATAAATACCCCCTCATTTCTGATGAACGGGGCACCGAGTAATTATCTGATTTAATTTTCTCTCTTCTATGATTTAGCCTAAACACTAGCCTACCCTTTTCACTTCAAAATTCCTTCTTCAAGCACTCAAAGGAGTCCATATTTCACTCGAGGTTCTGTCCTTAAGCCAAGGCGTGAAAGGTAGAATCGTTTGAGGGTTTGGCCCCAAAATCAACCTTATTTCATTTAATTTAATTTAGTTATTGTTTTATTATTTCCTTGAAGTTACTAACTTGTTTATTATTTTGTAGTTGCAAACAAACAGATTCAAAGTAAGGATCATGTTCCTTTTACTATTATTATTTTTCTAACGATTTTTATGTTGTTGGAATTATGATTAAATTGGTTTTAATATTAATGTTTATTCTATTGTTATTATGATCACCATATTGCATGTTAAAGGGAATATGTAATTGAAAATCACGCCTAATAAGATAATTTGGACAACCGGTTTAGGATCCTTTTAATCTTATTATTAATTGAAGTAATCACCAAATTTTTAGAATTATGTGTGCATTAATTTTGAACTAATTTAGTTAAATAATAGTTTGGAGCGAATTGAATTATTGTTTGTATGCCTTTGAGATCACAGGAATGCTTTCCAATATAAGAATCAAGTAGAGGCCAATACGGGCGAATGTGACTCCATGACTCGCTTCGTACCATCATCCCCGATCCTCCTTTCGTGGTTCCGAACCATATGGAGTTAGTAATCTCATGGATTATGAATGGGGTGTAACCTTCACGGGTCAATCGTTGTTGCCTTTTCGTTGTCCCTTTATCGTGGTTGCCTTTTATGATCTGTGAACAGTTTACAAGTTCCTTAAAAACTTGTTGGCGACTCCCTACTTTCGTTGTCCCTAATCGTAATGTCAATTCCCACTTCCTATGAGTGTCAAGCATATTCACAACATGCTTTAACGTAGGCGCACTTCGAACGACGCCTACAGCTGGCAGATTACCAAACCATTGTTGGGCAATGCCCTTCAATGTAGCCGGGAAGCACCGACACCAAGTGGCATCATCCAACCCCTACAGATACATGAGGTTGTTGTAAGCCATGAGGTGGTCTTCCGGATTGGTGGTACCATCATAGGTACCAACCAATACATTCTTAACCTTGGCCGGCTGGGCCGCCTCGGTTATCTCCTAGGTGAACGCAGAAGGCTGTTCACTCAGGCGCAGCAGACGAAGCTGCCAGTCCAATGGCTGGACATTTGGATTGCCGCTTGACCTCCAAAGAGAGCCGGCTGCATGAAGTGAGGGGGATACTGGGCGTAAACCTGAGTAGGCACATACGGTACAGCTCCAATCATGTGGGGGCCAGAATGAACGGTATTACCGCCTATCTGGCTCTCATGCAAGGAGGGTGCACTCCCTGCAGAAATGTTGTTGAAGCTGTCTGGAAAGTTCGACGTTGAAGCCGACTCAGACAGCGATTGGTTTCTCTTCCGGTTGATGATTTCCCGGGCATCAAGAATTGATTTTTTGCTTCCCACCGGCTGCTGAGTCCGGCGGGTGTTGTTGTTGTTCCTCTTAGGAAGGAGAATTTTTTACCAATCAATGGTCCCGGCTGCCTTCTCCTTTGGATGAGGAGTGGGCTGCCGGTCTCTGACTGACTTCCCCTTCTCTTGAAAAGTCTTCTTCGCCAACTGACCTTTACTTGGGCCAGGCCGACTTTGGGTGATCAGCTCTTTAATTTCACCCTTGAAACTTGTCATGAATCTCATGAGTTCGTCTCGGGTGACAGGGGCTGATCCAGCGGCCGTTTGGGTTTCCCCTTCCGGCTGCCCAGAGGGTCGGCTTGTACCCGCCTGGGAGGCACCCCGCTCCAGCGTGTCTCAGGGCCGGATGCGCTTGATTCTGAGAGAGTCGTCATCGGTTGTAAAGGTTTCGACCTGAGGATCTTCATCCTCATGGTCTGTAAAGACTTCTAGGTCATCGCCCAGACGGTTAGGGGGTGGCACAGACTCTTGAACCATCTTCGAGGTACTCTCCCCACAGACAGCGCCAAATGTTTTGGGGGTTTTTGTCCCTCGGGAGAGTTACAACACGAAGTCTGATCCGGCTGAGCTGTACCTGCAAAATAACGGAGACTCCGGGTGGTTGGAGCTCCGCCTCTGACGGTCAAGTTAGTAAGTTGAAAAGGAATAAAGAGAACGGAAATTTAGGTGGGTATCTGCTCGGATTCCAAGCTCATGTCTTTCTCTGATGTGAGAGAATGCAGGTGTAATAAATGATTGAATATCCCCCAAAAATGGGGAAATATCTCCCTATTTATAGGGTCGTTGGAAAATGTGCCCCTACCTAGGTCACTTGACCTAGATTTTAGTGGGCTGCGCCGTTTTACGGCGCTCCTAGGGATTCGGGCCTTTGAAAGCCGCCATTTCAGAGGCATATCTGAGGGCGCCAAGTGTCAAGAGGATGTTGAGCCACATGGGCCATCCTGACCTCGACACGTGGCGTCCTCTCATTGGTCCACGTGTCTAGGGTATAAATACCCTAAACAGAGAGAATTTGAGTTTTAGAGAGAGAAAGTTATGGAGGAAGAATAAATAATGAGAAATGGTGAAGAAAGAGGAAGGAGAAAATCCCGTATAAGGTTCGCGCCCGGTCGGGCTCCAACTCGCTCGGCCGGGCGATCTGAATATATTTTACACTGAATACTCGCACCCGGTCGGGCGGAAGTCGCCCGGTCGGGCGATCTATTGCTTCGATTATCTCCAACTCTCGCGCCCGATTGGGAAATCTATCGAGCGTATTTTTGGCTCTTCTCGCGCCCGGTCGGGCGAGGCTTGCACGATCGGGCGGATAAATTAGTCCGTATACGATGAATTTCACGCCCGGTCGGTGGCCACTCGCCCGGTCGGGCGAAATTACTTATTTTCAGACCCTTGCTCTCGCGCCCGATTGGGCGGGCTTCGCCCGGTCGGGCCCGAGACTAAATCGGCGAAATGTTGTTTTTCCTCTTTTCTCCAAAATTTGGCTAACTCTTTTCCTTCAAACCTGTACAAACACTCATAAAACTCATTAAATTCCCTCATCTCTCCTCTCATAAGAAAAAGAAAAGAAAAACTAGCCTAAAAAGCATTAAAAATACAGGTTGCCTCCCGCAAAGCGCTGGTTTATCTAGATCCCGCATGACCTTCTTACCAAGTACAATATCTAGGACCCTTGACCTAACGCTTGATCGGGTGGTTTCTCACCCGGTCTAGCGGTGTTCAGGCTGCGATGCGGCTTTCTAACATACCTTGTGGGACGCCAAATCACCTTATCTGGTGGATCCTCCTTGACTTGGACTGGGGGATCTTCAATGCTACGCACTAAAAATCCTTCTTCGATCGAAGGTTGCTTCAAATTGTCATTGCGTTCAACACTTGCAACTCGATCCGGCGGAACACTTACCGTGGGCTCGATTCGCACAACTTGCTCGATCGATTCCACCTGTTCATCCTCGAAACCAAGACCAACAGTGTAAAGTGCTCTTTCTATTGCATCGACTTCCTTTTCCATTTGTCTATCTCATCTGAAAAGGATGCAACACAAGATACCGCCTCCAAGGGATCTTTTTCAAGAGCTTGGGGCTTGTTAGAATAATTTTCAACCACATTAACACTGAAACATTTCTCCTCAGTCATGGAGCTTTTAGGGGCATCGTTCAGATTAAAAACAACTTTATCATCCCCTACTGATAATGTTAACTTACCACTTCTTACATCTATGACTACTCCTGCAGTGTTAAGGAATGGTCTACCCAAAATAATTGGGGTTTGCATATCCTCAGCCATATCAAGAACAACAAAATCTATAGGTATATAAAATTTACCTACTCTAACGGGGACATCCTCTAAAACACCTAAGGGGTATTTGAAAGAACGATCGGCCATTTGAAGAGTTATGTTGTTAGCTTTTAATTTACCCATATTCAACTTAGAACACACAGATAATGGCATGACGCTAACACTAGCACCCAAATCACATAATGCATTATCAATCAAGAGATTGCCAATATGACAAGGGATAGAAAAACTACCCGGATCTTTTAATTTAGGTGGAGACTTATTTTGAAGTACGACACTACATTCTGCAGTGAAGGCTACCGTCTCTACCTCACTAATAGATCTTTTTCTCGTCAATATTTCCTTCATAAATTTTGCATACGAGGGGATTTGTGTGATTAATTCAGTAAAGGGAACTGTTACCTTCAAAATTCTGGATCGCACTCCGTAGTACGGCTGTTCTCTCTGCAGGGTAATACTTCTTATAGAAATTCTAAACAAGAGTTTCCCAGTCAGTTATACCAAGTGTAGTTCTATTCAAGCCATTAAACCACAATTTAGCTTTTCCAGTTAAAGAGAAGGGAAAGACAATCTCCCTGATTTGGTCTTGAGTGACCCCGGCTTGCCTGATGGTGTTACAATATTGACAATAGTCGGCAATGTGAAGATTCGGGTCTTCACCCTTGGCTCCACTGAATTGCTTCCTCTCTATCATTGTTATAAATTGAGGTTTGATTTCAAATTGAACCCCATCAAGAGCCGGAGTAGGGGTGAGATGTGGAAAATCCGTAAGCTTTGGTTGTGAATAATCACTCAGCTTCTTTGGAGCCGTCATCTCTGATTCTGCGTCTGATGATGCCTCTAAATCGCTGGAATCAGTTGGAGGATCGTGGTGATTATTGTTATTATCACCAGAATCCGCCAGGATTTTCTTGTAGAAATTTTTCCGTCTATGGAAGGAACGTTCGATCTCAGGATCGAATGGGATGTAACCTGATCTGGAACACCTGGGCATAAACAAAAACTAGAAGCAAATGTGAGATTTGAATAATCTAGACTACAAAAACAATCAGAAATAAAAATAAAATTGTTTCCCCGGCAACGGCGCCAAATTTTGACAGGGTAAAGTCGTATCCTCAAATAAAAAATAATTCCTAAGTCCTCTAACTAAAGCAGATAGGGAAGTAGGGTCGATCTCCACAGGGAAACAAGTCTTTTTACTCCTAATTAATTATTATAATCTAAATTATCTAAGTAACCAATATTTATATTCGAATAAGAAACTAAACTACTAAGATTGAGAATAGAGAGAAAACAATATATGAAAGGATCTAGGGTATAGGTTCACCAATAAATAATAATACTCCAGGGTAAAACATAGTAATCAATCATTGACATTGCATAAATAACATGATTAACAGGCTCTCGCAATTTATTAATCAACATAGATCTAACAGGCTCTCGCAATTTACTAGATCTAAGTTCTTATTGAAAATAGCCTTTAATATCAAACCAACATCTGCTCGATTCATCAATTTAATATTGCCATACTTTTACAAGCCGCAATTGTAAAACGTTAAAACAATTCAATAAGAAATTATCATGCAATACCAATAATCAATAGTAGTCAATCATCAATGCATCAATTAACCAGATTGTAAAGGGCTTTCGCTACGTATTATAATCACACAATTAATTTACCGGTATTAAATCTCATCTCTCGAATCTCGACTTAACCATTTATAAATTAATCTGCCTATTGAAACTAGACCTAAACATTAATTCTCATCTGTCGAATCTCGAATCAATATTGTCAAACTCATGCATAAAAGATCAGGACTAATCTAGTCACAGAGCATTAAATCAATCAATAGGAAATTAATCTAGCATTGATAATTAACAACAATAAATTACCCCTTCATATTATTTATGGATCCCCACAAACCCTAGAAATAAAACTACTCACACATAATTAAATCTAAACTAATCAAAGCAATAAAGCAAGACATGATAAAAAGAATAAAGTAAATAAAGATTAAGGGAAGAGAAATCGTTACCAAAATAAATCTGGAATTAAGAGTAGAATTAAGAACAAAGGTTTAAGAGAAAAGAAATCTAAGAGAATAATTAAGAGAGTAAAGAAAGAGTAAAAAGAGAGAAGAAGAAGATACTTAAATCGTATTACGAAGGAGTATTTATACTCCGTACAAAATCCTAAATTAAAACAAATTAAAACGACGTTAAACGTCTCCTAAAAAATACACGCGCCCGATCGGGCGAGGCACCGCCCGATCGGGCGCACCTTTTTTTGCTCATTACTACTAATCTCGCGCCCGGCCGGGCGCGTCACCGGGCGCCAGCCAAAGCTTCTCCCGCCCGGCCGGGCGCGCCTCCGGGCGGCTCATTTGGGCCACTATTTGGACTACGATTGGGCTCCAATTCTTCGGGCCAATATGGGTTTCCTCTTTAGGTCTTGAATACTCGGTCCAAATGCCCCGATATCACCTATACCGAGCCCTTAATCACCGGTTCGATGGCTCTAACCGGCCCTGGGCTATAAACTCTGGTCGTGCTTCTCCAATGCTCGTGATTGCTCCAAAATATCTCGGGAAAATACTCCAAAAGCATAAATCCCTGCAAAAGTCAACCAAATCTACGAAAACACTAGAAAACATCAATTAGTAATAAAAGTGGCTCTAAAGAGCCAAAAACACTACTAATTATGACCAAGGGACGGGGGTAAAATGCTGTATAAAATAGACACATCAAGAATATACATTCCATTCATCCATTCACTATCTGTGAATGGCCCATGCATTTTACAACGATAAACAAGTAACAATGCATAAACACGCGTGAACTAGTAACTAATCTAGGTGGTTAATCCAATAAACACACCTAATTAAAACTAGTCAAAGTTGTTTTAACCGGTTATGTAAATAAGAGCTATTAACATTTGAAGCTCCCACTAAATTCCGCATCCAACTCAATTAATCCAATTAATTAAGTCGGTAAAACCCAAAATTTGTCAAAATAAATTTTTCCAATGCCGCTCAAAACCAAGGCCTAGCCTCCAAAATTTATTAAAGTAATTAAAAACAAATTAGATTAATAAAATAATTAAAACGACAATTTAAGCAAAAATTATGTAGTCCAAAATGTCTAAGTGCCTAGCACTAAGACATGGAGTGCTCACATTCCGCACAACCGTTTGATGCTTAATGAACGTGGGAGTGGGCCCGATGTCGCTAAGCGTTACACCGCCCACATTAGCGAACTTTCACACATCAATAACGTGACCCTTGATGGCCATGTTGTACGAACTCATTGCACTACATTGCTTCGCAAGCAACGTCTACGCATATTCCCTATTACACGACGCATGCACCAAGTCCAAGTACACTATGCTCGTGCCATCACCCCGCGCCACAGCAGCCCCACAAACCACGCAACACAGCACGCACACACGCACGCACAAGGCAGAGTGTTGTCGCTGTGATGCTGCGGCTGTGCTGCTGCTTGCGACCGTGCGCACCAGCCACGGCTTGGCTGCACGCACACGCATGGCAGCCCCTTGGCAGTCACATGCGGGCTGGTATGCAGCCCGGCTAGCCAAGGGTGCTTATGCCTTGATTTGCATGCCATAGCCTTGGGATTTTGATCCCAAATTTTCCGTGACATTTTTAATTAATTTTAGAACTAATTTATTGAGCAAAATGAAAAATTTAAACAAGTCTAATTTAAAATAAAATTTTCAAAGTGCATGTAACCAAAATAATTCCCAAAAACCATTCTTTAATTAAATTGGTTCAACTTGGTGCAACAAAAATAAGAGGGCAATTACTCACTATTAATTTAATTAATTTAAATTAATCTTGAGTTTTTGACAAAATAAGAGGGAGTTGGAAAAAATGAACGTAAGTTCAATAAAGATTCCAACTTTAATACTTGTGAATCCTTGAAAAATTATATCTTCCAATGTGAAGATAAACAATTTTCTATCACAAAGATTCAAACTTTATGATTCCAATCAACTAAAAAATGATTAAATCAACAAAGTTTAACAAAAATTCATGGAATTTAGTAAAATAAAGTTTCAATCACTTAACATAATTAAAGATTGTATCTTTAATACTTGGAAGCCTCAAAGAACAATAATTTCACACTTAATGCAATTAGTTTGCAATTATGTGAAAAATAAAACCAAGCTTTCAAGCACAAATTACTACCAAGTAATCATGCCTAAATTAAAGAGGTTTAAAATTGCATATAAAATATGTATTGAACCAATTACATAACCACCATAAATATGCAATTAATTTTCAAAGTTAAAAGATTTAAAAAATTTTGTAAAAACAAAAAATCCCTCGAAAAGTGCATTTCTGGTCGTTTTTTGGCTAAAAACCGTACCCCGGAAGGAAAAAACCATTTCTAGAACACATTTTCCACCCAAAATTCACTAATTTTGGGTCGAAATTTGGGTTCGGGGCTGATGATAGCTTTAATACGAGGTTAAAATAAATAAAACGAGCTACTAATCTAATTAGCACTTCAAGACCAGAAAAATTAAGCCATAAAATACCTTGAAAAAATATTATAATTTTAAAAATAAACGAGCGAGGCTCCGATACTGATGCTGGGGTTTGGTAAGTCCAACTTACCGCGGAAACAACCCCGACCCAAAGAACCACTCGCAATTAATAAAACCATAAACCATAACAAATAAACATAAAAGGATAAAATCGGAATTTACCTTTTGTGGCGTGCTTCGCCCTCAAAGTCGGGCTCTTACTTGAAAGCTTTAAGCTCCGAAAATACGCGAGCCTCCTACGGAAGTCCACCCGCAAAAACTACTAGCGACTTTTAGGTCCGTTACCTCGAGGTTAGCGAGGTCTGACTAAAACCCGAGTATTATATGAGTTTAAGAGTTTTTGCTAATGCAATGCTCTATTGAACTCCTACTCAAGCAATCTTCCCAAAAACCCAAGATGGGTATTTATAGGCAAGAGGGAGAGTGGGAATTTCTATCCCATCAATGTGGGAGTCATGAAATTCCACAATTTATTTTAAAGCTAAATTAAAATAAATAAGCAAACTAATAATAAATCTACAAGTGGCATTATCATATGTAAAGGGTGGTGAGGACCACATGGAGAGTAGGGGACCATACTTGCTCCCCACTCAATACTCTCCTTGTGCCACATGTCCCTCACCCCACTTGCTTCCATATGCTCCCACTTGCTCCTCTAGTACACGGCCCTATGGCCCAGCCACAGCCCGACCGAGAGCCCAGCCCCGTGCATGCGCTGCTAGCACGCACGGCTTGCGGCAGCTAGCTGCTGCTAGCATGCTGCTAGCTAAGGTGCGCTAGCACGCACCAGCCGGCCATGCATGGCTCGGCTTGTTTCCCTTACTAGCCACCTATGCTAGGACATTTTTTCCCCTAGAACTCGAATGCTCGAGGCACTCCGATGCTAGGGGTATTTTGGGAAATATTGGCGATTTATTATTATTTGCGTGTCTCGTCATTTACTATTTTTTTACTCGACTTCCGACGCTCGGTTTCGACGCTCTAAGCTCGAATTTTTGACGTCTAAATATTTAATACTCGAGCGACGAATTAATTTCTTCCAAATTAATTCATCGAGTCGGTTCGCTTACTGCTAAGGGTGTGACCCGAAAGGTTCAGTCAAGATTAAGCTGTAATATTAATTATGCATTAATATTACTGATCGGAAGCGGCCTCCACCTAGGCATTTCGATCACTTGACCTTACTGAATATATTAGCTTTCTAATAATTCTGAACCCACTAACGAAATAGTACACTTGTTCGAAGGACACCATTCCTTTCAGCAGGAATGTTGTTTTGAAAAAGGAAGGCTTAGAAAAGGGGAGAAAGAATAAGCTTCTAGCTTTAAATAGAGAAGACAAAGAATAGAATTAGATGATTGTTGGTGATCAAGCTTGTTGTTGATTGAAAAAGGGGTGATATAACCTCTATTTATAAGGAAAAAAGAGGGTCGAAGGAATAGAAAAGAATCCGAATTCGAATTGAAATAAAACTCAACGGTCAGCAGTCTTTGCAGATTTTGTTTTTATCATAACTTTTGATCCAGAAGTCCAAATAAGACATATAATATGTCGTTGGAAAGCTCTTGATGTATAATTTCCAACCCAATTAGAATCAGATTAAAATATTTTGCATAATAAAAGATATGGTTGAAATAGTGGGACGGTGTCAATTTTGGATAAAGTTTCGTATTCCTTTCATATTTTTTTCGTTATAGATTGAAATTAATATTATAATATATCATTGGAGATAATTTCAAGATCTTTCTAATCATATAAGATTTGGATAAAAATTATGAGGCATGAAAATAATATCTGATCATCTTTGAACGTCTTTCATTTCGAATAGAATTAAGACTTTAAAAAGGAAAGTTATCCAATTTCAAACTCTTTGATCTTATCTTTTTAAAAAGGATAATTAAGATCTTTTAGAAACTACTAAAAGCTTCTAATAAATCCTTATTAGTTTAGGAATGAGATTAAACTTTTGGACCCTCCACATGATCATTGGGCCGTAGGTAAAATCCGGTTTGAGCCCAGTTTAGTATTTTGGTCATAACTTCCTCATTATTCATCGGAATTGGGCTTATAATATATCGTTGGAAAGCTATTTTTGAGCCCAATTCAACTACACTATTATTGAACCCTTATCATGGACCAAACTAAATTGGACTGGACATTTTCATAAATGGAGTATATTTTCGAAACTAGAAAGAAAGATATTTTTATTAAAACAATCGCATCACAAGACTTTTCACACTTTCACTTTGTTTGATAATCAATAATGTGAAAGATATTCATCACTGAGTTTGGTTTTGGGGAGACATAATTAGGTGTCTACAACCACAAAGAAGACGAAGATGACGACGGAGGGAAAACTTATTGAATGGAGGAAATAGGAATGAAAATGATGAATTGGTAACTGAGTGATTTGTTGAAATTTGGGGGGAAATATTAGGGTTTGGACTTTGGAGCTTCGAATTTAGTCGCAATTCACCGTAATCTCCTTCAAATCGATTTGCAATTCATCACAAAGAAGACGAAGACGACGGCGGAGGTCAGTTTGGCTGGCGATTTCCGCGATAAAGAAGACAAAGACGACGACGACGGAGTTTTGGGTTGATTTGGCCAGCAAAGAGAAAGATGACGGCGGAGATGATAGAGGTCTGGGTTGATTAGGCCAGCAAAGACGAAGACGACGACGGAGATGATGGTGGTATGGGGTGGAGGTGATGGAGGTTTGGGTTGATTAAGGGTTGGAGGTGATTCACATATGAAAGTTTGTGAAAAAGGAGAGATTAATCAATCAACAAATAAAAAGGAAAGATTAATTAATCAGCAAATAAAAAGGAAAGATTAATTAATCAGCAAATAAAAAGAAAAGTTTAATTAATCAGCCAATAAAAGAAAAGATTAATCAGTGAGCAAATAAAAAGGAATGATTAATTAATCAGCAAATATAATGAAAGATTAATCAATGAGTAAATAAAAAGGAAAGATTAATTAATCAGCAAATAAAAGGAAAGATTGATCAGTGAGCAAATAAAAAGAAAGATTAATTAATCAGCAAATAAAAAAAGGGAAGATTAATCAATCAGCAAATTAAAAGGAAAGATTAATCAATCAGCAAATAAAAAAGGAAAGATTAATTAGTGAGTAAATAAAAAAGAAAGATTAATCAATCATCAAATAAAAAGGAAAGATTAACCATTAAGCAAATATAAAGGAAAGATTGATCAGTGAGCAAATAAAAAGGAAAGATTAATCAATCAACAAATAATAAGGAAAGATTAATTAGTGAGCAAATAAAAAGGAAATATTGAAAGGGTTAAAAAAAAGGAAATATTGATCAATCAACAAATAAAAAGGAAAGATCAATGAATGAGCAAATAAAAATGAAATATTAATCAATATCACACGCATCGCGTCTACTATAAGCAAGTGAAAATGAATTGTATGTTGATATTATCTACATCTAATGGTTTAGGTGCTGTTTACTTCCCCTTACAAAAATTAAAATTAAGTAAAATAATTCAGTTCAGTAAAAATAAGTTTAGTTCAATAAAATAAAGTAAGTCCAGCAAAAATAAATTTAGTTTAACAAAAATAACTTCAGTTCACAAAAATAATTTCAGCTCAATAATTTCAATTTAACAAAAATCAATAACATTCAAGATGAAATATATGTGGCATCAATAAAAATAATTGTAGCTCACTAAAATTAATTTAAGTTTAAAAAAAATAATTGGAGTTCTATTTTTTTTTTAATAGCAAAAATATTTCATTAATTAAAAGTCATACGACATCTACGTTAACAAATACATAAGATATTGAATCAAATAGAATTTTCCTTCATAAAAACTACGATCGTCGAGTAGATCTTGCACTGCGGAGCATCTCCCGCTTATATCGCTGAAAATTACAGCCTTGTTGGAGAGACAATCTAACGATCCTTTGTAGTCGTGAGGATGTTTTCCTTCTGATTCATCTGTTCGTATTCGAAAACTTGGTAACTTTTTAACCAACGAAATAATTTCACCATAATCCATTAGATCTGCTACCATGGATTCAAAACTAAGAAATTTCTCCGAAAAACCCTTGTCTTTTGAAGGAGATCGGAAACCCTTTCTTTCGAGGGAGAAAAGTTCCTCCCAAAAGGAGGAAGCATTATTATAAACCTAAAAAAACAATAAAGAAACAAGGATTGGGGCTTTCCACCGATTAAAATCGATGGAAGCCCCTTCAAAATTCAACAATGGAGGCTAGGGTTTTGGAGAGAGAAAGGAGGAGAGAGAAAGAAGAAGAAATTGTTGGGTGGTTTTTAATTGGAGTTCTATAAAAATAATTTAAGTTGATTAAAAATTATTTTAGTTTTATTCTTTTTTAAAAAAAAAAAAAAAAAAAAAAGAAGAAAAAAAAAAAATTCAGTTTTAGTAAAAATACGAGGAAGTAAACCGGACCTTAATAGGCTTATATGCGTTTCATTAATCTACTTCATTTTCCCTTTATTTTCATTTCATTATTATTTTACCCCTTACAGTTTTTCAATTTTACGCTTCACCTCTCCTCTTACTCTTTCTCTCTTCTATTGAAGCGCCCTCTGAAATACTTTGAATTCTCCATTAAAGCGGCTTCTAAGCTTTCTCTTCTCCATTGAAGAAGCTTCTCAGGTAATATTTTTTTTCTCTTTTTCTCAATCATCCAATTTCAATTTCTCTACCAATTTAGGGTTTAGTTTCACACTATCGTTAATTTAATTGTCAGCATTGTTCAGTTAGATTTCTTCTTAGGTAAATTAATAAACTATTGGTTGTAATTACGGAATTTATGAATGATTGTAACGAGCGATTTTTGTTGATTGAATTTTGCTATGTTCAATTTGCGTTCATATTCTTGAGTGTGATGAATTTATGTGTTATTTTGTGCATTGTTTGATAATTGAGTGAAATTGGGTTGCAATTGTGGTGCAGGATGTTGTTTATAACCTTGTAATGTTAGGACGAAACTTTGAAAACGGACCTTTTCTCCCTGGGCCAATGGCGGCTGCCTTTCGTGCCCTGGCTCAGGGATGGGCCTGAATTGCTTGATTAATCTCAGTTAGTTGATCAGGAAAATAATCAAACACTTGGTGGGTTGTCAGTTGTCGGGTAATTTTTGATTGTCTGAGACTCTGGCAATGGCTCAACCGCAGAGTGCTCAAGCTGCACAAGTTCCAGGGAAGTCTAATGCCCGTGTCGTGAACCTAGGGACTAATAGTACTAATGCTGGTGTGTCTTCGGCTGTGGGTGTTGCTGCTACTGGTTCTGCGAATACTAAGAAGAGTCATAATAAAAATTCTAGTAAGCAGCAAAGTTCTTCTGGGACTGGTGGTGGTATTCCGTTTAAGACAATGGAGCTTGCTCCGGCTGCTCGTAGGAAGAAAAGGAAGGTTCCGGAGAATAAGTTACCGGAGAAAGTGGCAGCCCTTTTGCCAGAAAGTGCTCTTTACACCCAATTAGTGGAATTGGAAGCCAAGATTGATGCTGCCCTTGCTAGAAAGAAAACAGATATTCAGGAAACTCTAAAAAGGCCTCCCTGTATTCAGAAAATACTTCGTATCTATGTGTTCAACACTTTTGCCAATCAGCCACTTGAAAATGGTGAAAATAAGAGTTCTGAAACTCCTACTTGGACGCTTAAGATAATTGGGAATATATTGGAAAATGGGGGTGATTCCAGCTCCGGGACTGTGGATAATAGGTCCACTCCTTACCCAAAATTTTCATCTTTCTTCAAAAAAATAACCATATGCTTAGATCAGACCCTTTATCCTGACAACCATGTAATAGTATGGGAGAGTTCTCGTTCTCGTTTGCTTCATGAAGGATTTGAGATTAAAAGGAAGGGAGATAAGGAATTTACCGCAATTATAAGGCTTGAAATGAATTATAATCCAGAGAAGTTTAAATTATCAGCTGCTCTTACTCAAGCTCTTGGACTTGAGGCAGAAACTCGCGAACGAATCATGACTGCATTGTGGCACTATGTGAAGATGAAGAAGTTGCAAGACTCGAATGATCCGGCATTCTTTATTTGCGATCCACCTCTGCGAGAAGTGTTTGGTGAAGAGAAGGTTAAGTTTGCTGTGGCTTCACAGATTCTCACTCAACATTTAACTCCTCTACAACCCATACATTTAGAGCATAAGATTAAGCTTTCTGGAAACAATCCCAGCGGAAGTATGTGTTACGATGTGCTTGTTGACGTTCCTTTTCCTTTAGAGAAGGATATGTCTGCAGTCCTGGAAAAGATGGAGAAATGCAAAGAAATAGATGATTATGACAATTCCATTGCTGCTGCTATAAAGAAGATCAATGAACATCGGCAAAGACAAGCTTTTTTCCTTGGATTTAGTCATTCACCTGCAGAGTTTGTTAACACATTAATTGCTTCTCAGGATAAAGATTTGAAGGTTGTTACTGGTGACGCAGTTCAGAATGCTGAGAAAGAGCATCGAAGTGACTTTTTCAACCAACCTTGGTAAGGAACATTACTATCTCTTACTGGTCATTAAATATATTAGGCTCCATTATAGCATAATATATGCTTGGCGTTACCTCAATTATTTTTCTGTAATATATAATTAGAGATTGAGTGTATAACGGGTAAAGAATGCACTTTCATTAAACTCCCCTCTCAATTTATAAGGTATTATAAGATTTATTATTAGGCCAATACTGAATGGGCTTAGGTATATTATCTGTGAATCTCACACACCTCTCATGGAGATTCAATGAAGACAGGGAATAAATTTTCCTTGTAAATGTAGTTGGATTTTGATCTTATAGTGAAACTTGAGAATTTTTTCTTGTTGTTTATTTGTCCATATGGAAGGCAATTTGGACATTGATTACTTGATTATTTATTGTGAAGTGAGATGGATTAGCTAAACATATTATGTAGCCTGTGTAGGATTAACAGTTGCCTAAATATAATACTTTGCTTCTAATGCATTGCTATTGCCATCATTATTTGTTTTATTGGAGATTAGAGAGTATTATATGGAGAGAAAATTAAAAAGTTTTTATGATATGTAAAAATGAATTTGATTATATATTTCAGTATATTGGCTTTTCCTAGATGTTCATGCCGAGTTTAGATTTCAGGTTGCTAAATAACTGATTATCTTCTCAAGTATTCTTCTTAAAGTACATTCCTAAACTGTATATTGTATGTTCTTGTACATGTGTTATTCATTAACTAATGATCTGGAATGTTAAAAAGTCTCATTTCTCAACACACCAAATTTATTTGTAACCTGTAATTTGAGGTCTAAAACTTAAGCTTGTCTATAGCTCCCACATTTTAAGCATGTTCTAATCAATTTAATCCAGTACCTCTAAACCTAAGAGGTTAAGGATGGTAATAAAAGTAAAATTAAAATGAAGTGAGTAAAGAGAGAAAAATTAAAATGAAGTGAGTTAAGAGAGAAAAATTAAGGACAGCATAAGTATTGTGATAGAGGGAGAAAGAAGTTTGGTGTATGGAAAAGAGAAGAATTGTATTAATTATGAATAACTTTTTGGGAATGCCTTATTAGGATGGTGTGAAAAGCAAAAGTATTACTCCACATGCTGATCCCCTTTATTCAATAATTTTCAATTTTTCCATGTCTACTTGCATATATGGTAGGGGTTCTTGATTCCCAAACAAGTATTGTTATAGTTTGGTAAAAAGAGATAGCAGCCTTTGATCGACACAACTGGGGTGTGTCAGATTATGTGAAGTTTTATCACCCTTCAGTATACAAAGGGAGTTAGTATCTATCTACAATAACTATAATATATACTAAATGCAAAACCATATAATTATATTTGGCAATCCTCTTAGAAAGTATTTTTTTACAATGTTATATATTCCTTTCTATTTGGCTATCAGTCCTATCATATTTCTTCGATATATAGCCAATTAAAATAGTATTTTATATCTTCAATATATTATATTCGGGTCCTCTTTGGCAAAAATAGTGGTAACGGGTAGCCTTTAGATGTCAAATAGGAATAGCTAGTAGTTTTATTAGTAGTGGGTAGAGGTTATATATCAATTTAGCAGTTGATATTATAGTGTTTGGCAAAAGTAGCAGTTGAAATATTAAAATACAAGCAAAGCCATACATATTATTCAAGCTACCAAAACGTTACATGTACCACCAACTATTACATGAAACACTGCCTTACCAAATACTTATTTTTTTTTTCTTACTTGAGTTTTGTCTTGTCCAAATGCTAACCGCTACCTAAAATGCTGCCGCCAAACAATTTCCAAAACTCGAGAAAATGATGAAGCAATGCGATAAAATAAAATTTTATTCAAGCAAAAATAAATTTTATTATGTTAATTCAAAACTATGTAAATCTCTTTTCATTATGTAGAAAATTATTGCTTTATCATGTCACTAGAATTACTTTATACAACAACAACAAAAAAAGCTTTAGTCCCAAAATTATTTAGTGTCGGCTAACATGAATTGTCATAAGGAATCGTACGATATATATATATATATAAAAAAAAAAAAAAAAAAAAAAAAAAAAAAAAAAAAAAAAACCAAGACAAACAAATTATTTAATAGATCTTGAAAAATAAGGTGAGTAAACGAAAGAGCATTTATGAAGAATTAAGGGAGCTTTTAAAGAGAATCAAGAATAATATTCAAGAAAGTTTTAAAAGAGTGTTTAAAACATTTAGTTGAAAACATAAAGGTTTGAGAAAACTCTAGCAAAGGAAAACAATACAGTTCATAAAACATTAGTGGACTAAAAATAAAATTACAAACAATTTATAAATTTAAAAAGTATATATAATCACGACATGTCGTCGACTATAAAAATATATTATGATCATAAATGTGGAAAAAAAGGGTTGTAATTGCAAAATGGAAACTGATGAAGCTATAATTTTAATACTTTATACTCAAAGTGTAAAGACACCGAAGTTTGTCCTACAACTTTTTTTATAATTCTTTTTGTTAGATATCGTAGAAGGCTAGAATATTTCCTTTTTTTAAAAATAAAAAATAAAAAATAGAGCGTATATTAAATTAAGGATGATACTCTCTCACTCACTTTCTGTTTTCATCCATTTTCTTAAGTTCTACCCCACTCCCTTACTCTCTACCCCTTTCTTCTTTAAAGCAAAAGTAGTCGCTTGCGTGGTCTGTAAACGGAAGGAGTGTAATATATATGAGTATAAATTTTTAGAGGTAATTTTTTTATATTTTTTTTATAGTTTAAAGACATATTAACTATGACATAGGTCAAAATGTGCAAAGTTTTCCCGCCGTATTCTTTTCGATTTAAAAAATAAAAAATTCAGAAGTATTTCTTTCTATTTAATACTACTACAACTCTATATGGAGGTGTTTGGTTCACATAATTAAGGTATAAGGTATGGGTTTAGAATGATTTAAACCCATACCTTATGTTTGTTTTATGATTTTATGAGTTTCAAACCCATACCTCAAACCCCCAAGCTATGGGGTTTAGAAACCTTAGGGTGGAGGTGGGTTTGGTTCATTCCCATACATTTAGGCATTAAATAAAAGAAAAAATTACATTTTATAATCATACCAAACATAAGGTATTAAGAATCAAGTTCCAAACCCATACCACTATGGTTTCATTCCTGATTCCAACCCCATACCAGTTTGCGAACCAAACGCCCTCGATGAGTTATTGAATCTTGCCTTTCTTATATACATAATCTACTTTTATACTGAATCCATTAATAACATATCAATAAATAAGTTGTAAATATATACGAGTAAATTTACAACTACCCAAGTTTATAATCATTGCCCATATTTTGAAAAATAGTACGTGGTGCGTATAGTATATAGTAAGTAATCTTAACAATTAAATAAAATAAAATGTAATACTTTTTCTGTTATTTTTATCTTTTTACTTTCCGTTTTGGTATATATATATATATATATATATATATATATATATATATATATATATATATATATATATATATATATTCTTTATTCCTTTTTTATAAAGTAAAATTTCCACTTTTTATCACTTTTTACCCAACCATATGATCCACATAAAACAATATAATAATAGCAATGTTTTTAAACAGTTATTTTTCTTCTACCTAAAAAGTAAAAAAAAAAAAAAAGGACTTACTTTCCACTTATTATAAACCGTAAGTAGGAAGATGAAAAAGAAGAACGTCGGGAGTGTATATATGTAAGGGAAAACTTATTACACATAATTTATAATATTGCTAGAAACAAATTTCATAATTTATTATTAAGTTCATATATTGCACAAATACACGAGCTCTAACCTAAATTTTGATATTAAAATAAAATTTTGAAATGATATGGACACCTTGCCATACATTTCAATAAAGGTAATGAATATTTATAGTTAGTTTAACATTGACTAATAGACTAGAAGGTTACTTTGTTCTTGTTATATTAAATTTTTTTTCCCATATCCCCTACATTTTTGTTTTCATATTTTTCATAGTAATATCTAAAAGTATCAATAGCCTTAATATCTTTTATACAACCCTAATATTTTTTCTATAGGTGTAGCCTTGTGACAAAAAATTTAGCTATGAGTATTTATTTGATGTGAAGATATACATGGTATTTTGGTATATTTATTGTTGAACTAACAAATCATTGCATTTCATTATCCCCTGTGCATGGTACTAAATCTCTACCCCACAACTGCTCAACCTTATTGTAAAGGAATTTAAGCTTACTGATATATTGGGCTGCCATAGTTGCATTCCACCCGCGTTGCCCGCGAAAGTGTTTATATGGCCATTATCGCGTTCAAGATCACATCCAAGATTTTAAATCATGTCCCTATGTTTTTTATTTTATTTTATTTTTTATCTTCCTACTTTTCATTTAGATATGTTCCTTTATACTTTTGCGTTATTTCTATTTTTGTAAAGGAAAATATCACTTTTTACCCTGCCTTACCCTAACTCAGATCTACATTATAGTATTATACTATTAAATAATACCAATGTTTCAACACCCTACCCTAAAAGTTATAAGTGAAATACTTGAGGCTTATACTGAAGACACTTGGTTGTAGACTTGCAGGGCCTCCCTTTAAGAATTCCTAGAAACATATGAAAAATTACAATGAATTTTTTTCCAGCAAACAGTAGATAAATCCATTAGAATCTCGTGTGTATCATAAAGCTTTTAACCTTACTAGTTGAGGTGAATAAGCGATAATCAAGACGTATGAGGTACTTGCATTTATTACTTACTAGGCTTTTAGATCACTATTAGAGCTAATTCTCTATTTTAGTGTTGTTCAATGCATTGTCTTAGATAGCCCTTAGCCAGCGAATCAAAAATTACCTTCACATAGCTAGAGTTTCTTTTTCATTCTATATTTTTTAAAATCATTTTACATTGGAACAAACTATGCTTTAGATAGCTTTATCATCTTACCATTTTCCTCCATGCATTCTAGTTCTTATTTTGTGAATCTATATTTTCATATTTCTTATGGTTAATAATTATTGAATAATATAGTTTCTTATGCTTGAAGTATTTCTAGGTTGCGTATTATTTTGTATTAGTTTGATAATAGTACTGTCCCTTCATTTTTTGACTGTCACCCACAGTCATAACTACTAATAATGTCACCAGTTTAGGTATGCGTGCGATCTTGTACTTGGGACATATGCTGGCTTGTGAAACATAGCTTACACAAATCATTTAGAAGACAATTTTAATTGCTCTATGAGATAATAGTGTAGCTTTTCCTGATTTTGTGAATAGGGTTGGTTAGGTCAGAAAGTAAAGTAATTTTAGTTTTGGACTTGGTGGTTTTTTAGGCAGGCTATTTTTGGTCTCAGACTGCAAAGTTGTGATCATAACTCTAATTGTTTCTGGTGGTGTAGAATTCAGTAGTTGGATTTGGCTATCGGGTTTACTTTTAGTCCTGTCTTAATTTCTTCATGCCTGTTAAATATTTGTTCCTGGCTTTTGGAATTTTGCTTCTCTACTGTTGTGCTTTTCTATTTATTTGATAGGGTACCAGATCAAATTTCGTTTTGAAATCATGTCATCAACTCTTATCCTGAACTTTGATAACGTATGTTGTGGGTGTTTATTTCTATTCACCCAGACTGTTATGTCATTTGTTGGTAGAATGAGGGGACACTAGATGTATATGGACAGTGGATGTGGTTGAATTTTGTGAATGAGAGTGAAGTTTTTGTTCAAGGAGTATTAATTTAAAGATTACTGGAACATGAAGATGGTGAAATACATGGGCCCTAGGAGCTTCTGAGAATGGGAAGAAAATACAAATTTAATTTCAATTTCAAAAGCTTGGACTTTAGAATACTTATATATTTTGTTAAGCTTTTGTGTGTTCAATAGCTAGAGTCTTTTCTCCTGGTAAATCAATAGAGTTAATCAACTAAGAGATTTATTTGTTCTTATGAAAAATCAAATTTTCAAATACACAACTCTCAGGTTAGTACACAAAGCATTAGCACACCCATACTAAGCCACCCATTAAGTACAGATATGCAAGATGTCCAAGAGGGGATTTGAGGGATACATCACCAAGACTTTGTCAAAGGAGTGTGACAGCATTTGTCTTGAAGAGGAAGATGGAAGGGTGCATCATCAAATGACCTAAGAGTTGGTTAGCTTTGGGAATGGTGTCAATGATGAGAGTAGTATGAACTAGAAGGGGAATGTATTTAAACTTTTCTCTTTCTTCTTAAATCCCAGGGTACTAGGTACGTACTTTCTTTAGTGATGATTGTTTAATTGCATTGGTAATGTAACCATTTATCAAATTTTCCTTATATTTCTTCACGTATGTTTTGTCTACCAAAGCTTCTGTTCAATTACATAGTACTAGAATTTACTAGTGTAGAATCATCCACCTTCCAAGAAGTCCATTCAACCAATGTGCTTTCCTAATGCCTGGGAGTTACCGAAAGGGATCGACTATTCAGCCTTATAAGACCGTTGATTGGGATTGGGCATACTAATGTTTTCTGAAGTGTTTACACATACATAAGCTCTTAGTATGCGACCTAATTGCTTAAATTGTGTAGAAAATTATGGTGGACTGAAAGAATGTATCTCATTTTTCCTCATGGTCATCGAGTGATTGGAACT
Source organism: Chenopodium album (assembly GCF_948465745.1). Classification (NCBI taxonomy): domain Eukaryota; kingdom Viridiplantae; phylum Streptophyta; class Magnoliopsida; order Caryophyllales; family Amaranthaceae; genus Chenopodium; species Chenopodium album. Next base: position 68,200,215 of record NC_137835.1, read on the forward strand.
TTCAAATTTTGGGTGGGGGATCGGGAGTAAAGGTGGGGATGGGATGATATTAGGGTTAAGGAATTCTCCATGCTTCAAGTTTGGATTTAATGAGAGTAGTTTTTACCTCGAGTCTCCTTTTCTCTTCCTCTAGTCGCCTCTCTCCCAGTCGCTCATCCTCACGCAAAACTAGGTTGCATTGTGATGAAGGGATGACTCTTCTATCTTGAGCTCAATACTAGGTAGGGCTCCTTGGTGGCCTATGAAGAAAGAGGAGAGATAAGAGTATTGCTAGCAAAACTTTGAAGCAGAAGAAGACAGAAAGACGACTGTTGGCGAGAGAGAGAGAGAGAGAGAGAGAGATGAAAGAGAGGCAGTTGGTTTGGGACCCTTGTTCAGTCATTACAGGCAGCCCTTAAGTGGCAAGGTTTTGATTATTGATTAATCACCTTTGGCCGGGAGATTGCCTACTGATGATCAGTTCTCAGCCTTGTAGCTGACTACTAGGAAAAAAAAAAATATATATATAATTCTGTTGGTATTTAAATTTTGTCTCATTTGGACTCTTTGGGTCTGAGCAATGTGCTGTTTGCTATGATTTCAGCTGATTAATCAAAAAGTGAATTGCCCTAATTTTGGGCAAGATATGTACTAGTAGCAAAGAGTATCAGATTAAGCTTTAAACGTGCTAGGAGCTGGAGGGGTTACTATGTAGTTGCAGTTTTAAAGAAAGATTTATATACTCTCAGGTTATTGTTAGATTTTGCTTTGGGTTGACTTGATTGTGAAACAATTTCAGTATGCTAATTGTTGTGGAAAAGAATATGTTTGTGGTCAAGGAAGTTGCAATGCTTGTTTCTTTGTTCTTCTAATGGTCTGGTTGCTTGATTATTGTTCTGATAATTTTTGTTGTTTATTCTAGGGTTGAAGATGCTGTTATGCGTTACGTGAATCGCAAAACTGCCAGTGGAGGTGCTGCTACAGGAGCTACATGATTTGTGATATCTAATTAGGTACAAGGTTATTGCATGTTTTATATTGATGATTGGACCTCTATTTTTGGCGTCACAAAACATAATGTGAAATGCTTTTTTGTTCTAAAGATAGCAGCCTAGAGTATATAGCATGTCAATATTATCACAGAGATGAAGCTGAGGACTTCAACTGCCTTGTATCTCATAAGGAAATTTTAGTATTACTACCGGTATTCTGAGCATGCATATTCATAATCTCTTTTTACTAGCTCTAGTTATGAATGAGATTAAAATGTCAGCTAGTAACCTCCTTTTAATGTCAGATTTCTTCGTTAAAGAACTAGTTCATTTTTTGTAGTTTCACATCATGAGTAATGTAGTGTCACTTTTAATAGCTAGGATTGTAGAAATTGTGATATTATTTAGCCATCAACAGAAGAGGTGTGAGTGCTTTGTTTCACATCCGAATTTGTTGTATTGATTCTTGCATGTATCTCTTCTATTGAAAAGTAATCTTTATCATGGTTGCTACCGTGTAACTCCATAAAGATACAAAATGCTATGGTTGGTTTGGTCTGAGGTTCAACCTGTTCCATGTACAGAAGAAGGAAAAATGAAGTTTGGTTCAAAAACTTCAGAAAGGTTTAAACAGGGTAAATGAAAGGTTAGGTTTCTTATATTTGCCTCCACTGGGATCTAGTAAATCTAGGAGCGAAATCAACACAAGAACAGGTTAAATCTGCTTGATCGATTATCTTGTAGATATTGGAGCGAAAGCATAACAAAAACAAGGTTGAATTTCTGCAGTCTTCTAGTAGATGTAGGAGCAAAAGCAGCTCAAGAACAGGTTGAATCTTCTCTGATCTTATTCGTTTTCTTGCTTTAGCTTTTGCGTTATATTCTACAAAGAATATTGAATATGTAAGTATATTTGTTAAAACTAGTTTAGCCACTGTGATACGCATGCAGAAGACAACTTAGTTAAAAGTATTTACTTTCTCTGTTTCTTTATAGGTGTAACACTTCTCTTTTCACATCTGTCGATGCATAATTTCAATCGTTAATATCTTTAATTACTAATAATATGTAAAAATTATAAATATTTGATATTAAAATGGTATAAATCGAGACGAATTTAACAAGATTTCGCATGCCTGTATTTTTGTATAGTTATAAATCGTCAAAGCTGGTTAAAATGAAACACATGAATAATGTAAAAATCAAACTGTTGTAACTTAAAAAAAAAAAAAAACGGAGGAAGTATAGAATAAAAGGGTAAATTTTAGTGTATATGACATTATACTTTATCAAGAGATTTAAGGTCCTTATGTGATTGTATTAATATTACTTTTAATCAATTCTTACAACCTAAAACAATATTTTTATAAAAAAATATGTATCGTACCTTTTCATGGTTTTTGTTACTAAATTCCTTATATGAATATTTTGCATGGAAAAAACTCCATATGTAATTTTTTTTTAAGGCAAAAACTCTTTATGTAATTGTATTAGTATTAAGGAAATTTTGCATTAAACCACCTTTTATAACCTATTTTTGCAGGAAATCACCTTATAAATTTTTTTTTTCGCAAAAACACACCTTAATCCAATTTTTTTTTTGCAAGACCACACCTTCGGCCGGAAAACAGACTTTGACCTTGTATTCCGGGGTTGACCCGACCACGTGCCTCGCACGTGACACCCTAAAACCACGCACTAACCAATTTTCAGGCGGCCAACTACTTTCCACAGCCAACTACTTTCCACAGCCAACCAAAAACCCGGCCAACCAATTTTCCCCACCCGCTGCCAACCCCTAGCCTGTTAGCTGCTGGCGCCGGCGACCACCTCCATACCCCGGTGCTGGTGATCCTGCTCCCTTCCCTTTCCCCCAACCCACGAATTCTCTCTCCTCCTCTTCCACATAACCACCATCACATCCTTCACTCTCACCACTCGAACCTTGAGTTCCACCTACCACTACCCACTTTCCTAAATCGCCGCCCACGAATTCTCTCTCCTCCTCTTCCACCTAAAGCGCCGCCGTTCGATTTATTGACCTAGACCCAAACTCCTCCGTTCGTCAACCTCCATGGATGTTGCGCTTCACAAAGGTACGGGAATGGGTTTGGAAATGGGTTTAGGGCTTGAGGGTTGGGTTTAAGGACGAGAATGCGATCGCCGGCGACGAATGGGGGAGGTGGTCTCCGACCACTTGAAGGTGGAGGGGGCTGGGTCGGGGGGAAAAGGGAGGGTTAGTGGTTTTGGGGGGTCATGTGCAAATCACGTGGTCGAGTCAACCCCGAAAAACAAGGTCAAAGTCTATTTTCCGGGGAAAGGTGTGGCCTTACAAAAAAAATTTAGATTAAGGTGTGTTTTTGCGAAAAAAAATTTATAAGGTGGTTTCCTGCAAAAAAAGTGGTTATAAAAGGTGGTTTAATGCAAAGTTTCCTAGTATTAAAGTCCTCTAATAATTTTTTTTTTTTTTTTTTTAAAAAAAAAAAAGCTTATTGCATGAGTTCAATCACATAAGCTAAGGATTATTTAAGTTCTCATATGAATATTTTTGAATAAAAAATACTCCTTATGTGATTGGTTGAAAGTATTAAAGTCCTTATATAAATATTTGCATAAGAAAATACTTATGTGATTGTATTAGTATTACTTTTCATCAATTATTCTAACCCTAAAACATTATAAATACTCCTAATGTGATTATATTAGTATTACTTTTTATCAATTATTACAACCCAATAATTGATAAAAATATAACTTTTATTTTTTAATATTTTCTTTTAATTTGGAGAATTATAGCTGTTGATATTTAAAAGTTCTGCATCGATAACCGTGATAAATGAAAAAGGTAAGTAAAAAAAATGGAGGAAGTGGTATATATCCTCTATTAAAAAAAAAATCAGCGCATGCAACAAGCCAGCAACCAAAAACAGTTGCTTTTCCCACCTAGCATTATCTAATTAATCTTATTTGCTATTAAAAAATTAAGTCTCAAAAAAAAAAAAAAAAAAAAAAAAGACATGAAGGATTTTATTGAATTTGTTACTACTGTATAATTGCCCTTTTTGCCCAAACCAACAATTCTCTTTTTAGTATGTTATAGAATAATAGTACAACAAACCAGCAAAATCATGTATCAATGGTTTAACAATATAGAATTTGCTGTTTCAGATTATATTGATAAGTAAAAGTTACTAAGCTAGATTAATTAACAAGATAGACATCTTCCTAAATAAACTGATATTAGAAGGATGAAACTCATATTATACTGATATAATATGAAAGTATCCAATGGAGAGAGAGAAGGAGAAGAAAATTTGAGCTTTGAGCTTCACTTTATTTTTGCTGAATTGAAATTATTTATAATAAACTGAATTTTAGTTTAGGATTTTTTTTACTTATAACAACACAAAATTGTCAAAAAATTGATTATTACACCACAAATCTAAAACTTTTATTATAACTCTACAAAAAAAAAAAACAAAAAAAAAAAAAAATCCAAAAATTGGATTTCACCACCAATTAGTGGATTCTGATTGGATGAAATTTGGTTGAGGGACCCACCATGTACAAGTGTCAATAATGCATTGGCGTTAAAAAAAGAAAAAGAAAAAAAACATAAACCCTAACCCAACCCCACTACCGGCAACTCTGGTCCCCACTTTTGGTAGCCCTTTCCCAATCCTACCCCAATCACCGACACCCCCATCACCAATGAAACCCACCGAACCGACTAACAGCACGACACACCACCTTAGCCTAACCCTGGAAGCTCTAGCCACTACCCAAAAAATCGGCAGACTAAATCCATTTGACCCACCCTGAAAACCACCCTCCCTTACCCTTCACCCTCAACATGGCCAAAATCGACCATGACAACCCTCGATTGGACGATTTCGATGGATGTTTCAAGGGTGGGGAAATGGAAGTGGTTTTCGCTGTGGCTCGAAGGGGTTAGGGTTGTTTTCGGGTAGGAGGAAAGGGTGAAGTCATCAATTTAGGGGGTGGTGGTTGAGCTGATTTCGACAATCAAGGTGGTGCAAGGGGTGTCGACAGCTAGGTTGGGCTATCGGCGGTGGGGGCAAGAGTTGCTAGTGGTGGGGTGAGGGTGGGGTTGAGTTAGGTTTAGGATTTTATTTTCTTTTTGGGTTTTTCTAAGTTATGCCCCTAAGGTAGTCGAGTTTCTAAGATGTACCCATGCTTTTTTCAAATTTCTAAGTTGTGTCCCTCAACTCACTACCATTAATGAATGATACCCTCCTTGGAACTTCCACGTCACTTATAGTTAACTATAAATTTAATAAAAAGATGATAAAAGGTAAGGAAATGATACGAGAAAGAAATCTTAATCACAACAACCCGAATAACGAAAACTAAAGCCACGAAGTCACACTCTCAATTAACTTTTAAATAACTAATAAGAGTACATTTTAGTATTGATAAGAAGTTGAAGGGCACGGCTTAGAAACCTGAAAAAGCATGGGTACACCTTAAAAACTCAACTACCTTAGGGGTATAGCTTAGAAAAACCCTTTCTTTTTCTTTAAAAAAAAATCTTTTCTTTTTTTCAAACTAATGCAATATTGACATGTGTACACAATGAGTCCCATCAAGTATTTTATCTAAGAATTTTTTAAATGGTGGTGAAATCCAATTTATTTAAGCTAATTATAAACTGAATTTAGCTTTACTAAGTCTCTATCATAATTGATTTTTAACAAAACTATTATATTTTTAAGATGAAGAGGACAAAACATAAATAAATTGTGTAAATTTAACATGTAATTTTTTTGGCCATAATTTTGAAATACAATGGCAATAAAATTTTTGTAACAATAATTGTGAAATCAATATTTCAATAGCATTAAACTAGGTTAATTCCCGTGCCATGCACGGTCATAAGTAAATTTTACAATATAAAAAAAAAAAAAAAAAAAAGAACTACAAGAAAAATCACTTTTCGTAGCAATTATTTCGTAGCGATTGTTCATTCGCTACAATATGCAAGTAAGTTTGTGAAATAATTAAGGATGTCGTATCATTTTTACAATCGCCATGGTTTTCCCATATCAAATCGATACGGAAAGCATAATAATACATATCCACACTATTTTTACACATTTATATAATTTTGAGAAATCGTATCATTTACAATCGCCACTAAATCCTAAAAATCGATACGAAAAGCCTTTTCAACACTAGATATATAAATATTGTTTGAAAAAGAATATATAAAATATGTCATAGCTTATTGGTGAAACATTTAATATAAGAGTTTGAGGTTGCATGTTCGAATCTTGTAAAGATCATACGCATGTTTTTTTTTTTTTTTTTTTTTTTTTTTTTTTTTAAGAAAATAAGTTGAACATTTATAGCGATTGTAATCGCTACAATAATCACCACAATTGGATGTAGTTTTTCATATCGATTATTGAGGCCAACCCCAGCGATATTGAAAACCACTACTTAAGGCTAAGGCAACGGGGGATATTGTATCGAATGACCATTCGTTGGGAAAGCTTTTTGTTGCAATTACAATCGATACTAAAGGTTAAAATAATCGCTACGAAAAGGTTATTTTCTTGTAGTGATGGTGTTAATTCAACAATAATTTATCCAAAAAATTTATTTGTAACAAAATAATTTAAATTAAATGTAAAGATTATAGAATTGGATTGTATAAAAAAAAATATAGTAATAGAAACTTAGAAGATATAACGTTTTGTATAAGAAAATTAAATTATTAGCTTAGGTAATTAGGTTAGTACCCATATACGAACTCATATACATTTGTCTATAAATTTTTGACACACTTTGATCGGCATAATATGGAAATTTATTTGAGTTCATTTTACTTTAGGATAATTAGTATTCCGTAATAAAATTTTTAAATATATTTTTAGTGAGTAGTAGGTTTTTTTAAAAATAAAAATAAAATAATCACAGAAATGTTTAGAACAATTAGATTTAATTTTCCAATATATGTTATGTATGTACGAAGTATACTATAACAAAATTATTTTGTTCTTATAAACGTTATGTATAGTTGTAAGATTAATGCTCCGTACAAAGTATGCTACCAAAATGATTTTTCTTTAAAATTGATATTAATAAAATTAAAATAATCTTGGAAAACAATATATTCCAATACCTTATTTTTTTTAATCTATGTTAGTATTTTTGTAATTAAAAGTTTCCTAGTACATGTAGAATGTATGTAAAAATTTTAATTGAGTAATATTGTATTAAATATGTTGTCAAAATGGGAATGACTATTATCATAGGTTATAAAATATATAGATGTCATTAAATTATGGCAAAAAATTAAAAAGGAAAGTGAAAAAAAAGGCGGGAAAATTTTTAACCAGAAAATGATACGTTTCCTTTTTTTTTTTTTTTTTTTTTTGGGAATGTAAAATGTTTTTGTTCCCATGTTAAGAGAGCTTAATCATTTTAAAGTGAATTTTATGGCAAGTATAAAGTCCAGTTTTGTGTCCCTAAATAGGATTGTGTTAAACACAAAGGATACACCGAACTAATACAATGGGCTTCTTAAAAAAAATATGAAAATTCTACATTACAACCCTCTAGATTTGCGGTTTTTATGTTATGTTCCCTCTTTTTGAAAGTTACATATTGTAACCCTTAAGTATATTTAATATCCATACAGTGACCTTGTCGATATCCCGCCGTTAACGAATCCATTATGTTGTTTTAATCACCGTTAGTGGGGCCCACTCTCCACTTATTAATATTTTTTATCGATTGACAAGTTGGAAAATGTTCTGTTAAAGGTTTTGGGGGAACATTTTAGTTCTAATATACCCAGTTTGGGCTCAAATTTGGCAAAAAATAACGTAAATGCCTCGTTTTACATATTAAAAAATGTCTCGATTTACATGTTATTATTTTTTAGTCGCAGAAATTGTTCAAGTATGGTTTAAGGTCATTTAAGTTCTTAATAATCATATTGAACTCAAAATCGGGAAAAAAAAAAATCTCGTTTTATGTGTCAATTGCGTTATTTCCTAACACGCCAAATCAGACATTAGACATTATGATTTATTATTTTTTTTTTTGCTAATTTCGAATTTAATGTGGAACTATTAAACAAACCTTGATACCTTACCTAAACAATTTCACTGCTAAAAAAATAATGACATGCAAATCGAGACATCTCTTAATACGCAAAACGAGTCATTTACGTTATTTTGTTTGTCAAATTTAGGCTCAATTTGGTCCCATTAGAACCAAAATGACTCACAAAACCTTTTAATGTAACATTTTTCAACATGCAAATTGATTAAAAATGACAAAAATAATAAGTGGAGAGTGGACCCCACTAACGGTGAATAAAAACAATATAACGAAATTTGTTAACTACAAGATAACAATATGACAAGGTCACTGTATGGTTACCAATTATACTTAAGGGTTACAATGTGTAACTTTCAAAAGAGATAGCATAACGTGAAAAACACAATAATAGAGGGTTATAATACAAAATTCCCTAAAAAAAAATACAAAATTTTTTGCATGCCCCCGGTTTACAATAATTTTATTGTACCTCGAACATTTTGCAAAAAGTGACTTTTTTTCTTTTTTATTTTTTTTATTTTTTATTTTTTATTTATTTTTTTATTTTATTATTTTTTTTAATACAAAAGTGACCTTTTTTTTTTTTTTTTTTTTTTTTTTTTTTTTTTTTTTTAACAAAAGTGACCCTTTTTTCACAAAAGTGACCTTTTTCACAAAAGTGACCCTTTTTTCACAAAAGTATTTAAGCTATATATGCAAAATAGAATATCAAAATCAACAAAAATAAATACAAAATTAACAAAATAAGAAAATCAACAAAATGTGATTTCCTCACAATTTGATCCCAAACCTCTAAATATTTCACAAAAATCAACAAAATAAGAAAATCGACAATATCAAGCAAGAAAAATACATTAAAATGAGTCAAAAAAATAAAAAAATACTAGCATTTTGATCGGCTTCACTAGCAGGTGTATTTTTACCAATTTCTTCATCGATTTGCTCGAAGTTCTTGAATTGTTGAAAAATCAGCAACAAAAAAAGCAATAATTTGAAGAAAAAAATGCATAAAATTGAAAAATCAAAGATCAAAACAGAAGAAAATCGAAAACAATAACAGCTTAATGGTGAAGAACAGAGAGCTCACGATCTTCTTGGAGAGAGAGAAAATAGAGAACTCACTTGTAACTTGTAAGATTCAGTTGTGATCATTCAATGACATAAATAAATGAAATTGCACCATACACATGCAATGCAGAGGAAGTTGTGATCAACTAACGTGTAAGATTCAGCTGCGCCACTGCCGCCACACATAAATGTTAGTGAAATCGACATTAAATTAACATTTGTGAAAAAAATATTACTAAAGACATTTAGCTAACGTGTATTTGAATAAAAATTCTAGTATGGTCACTCTTAAAATGACCATCACTATACTTAAATGTGATTGGTTGATTTTAGATTTATTTTTTTAGCTTGGTCAAACCTTATTTAAGGGTAATTAAGGTATTTTGCTTATTTAATTCATTTTCTTATTTTTCAAATTTCAATTAATGAATTTCTGAAATTCTTAATTTAATTTCAAAATTATTTTATCTAAATCTAATTTTAATAAAATCTAAAATTAAGATTAAAAAAAAAAATTAAAAATAGAAAATTTGTTCTTCGTCGTTCTTCGATGTTCATCAATGTTCTTCCTAGTTCATCCAAATTTTTCATCAATTAATGAAATCAATCACGCTTTAATGTTCCATGTACCTTAATTTCAATCGCGCATCAATTGAGATCGAAAAATAGGCTTGATTTATACAGCCATTGCGTAATTTTATGGTACACATAATCAGTTTCTATCATCCTGTGGGTGGATTCTTAATCTTTGAATTATAGATTTTAATTGTACAAAATCAAGCATCGGATTCAAAAATAGCGATTTAAGGTATAAGAAATCAAAAATTTTAAGTTTTTCGGTAATATATGTTCGTCATGAAAATCTGAGAAGAAACCGTATCACATTTTTTTCACAACTTTTTTTGATCCAAAAAATCGAAGATCGAATTTTAAACACTGTTTGTGATAAAGGTATTGACCCAAATAAAAATATGACATAACCTAACTGAATTTTATTAATTATAAAAAGATAATGACTGTTTTGGGTGTTTTTGTCCCTCGGGAGAGTTACAACACGAAGTCTGATCCGGTTGAGCTGTACCTGCAAAATAACGGAGACTCCGGGTGGTTGGAGCTCCGCCTCCGACGGTCAAGTTAGTAACTTGAAAAGGAATAAAGAGGACGGAAATTTAGGTGGGTACCTGCTCGGATTCCAAGCTCATGTGTTTCTCTGATGTGAGAGAATGCAAGTGTAATAAATGGTAAAACGTGCCCTCAAAAAGAGGGACATCTCCCTATTTATAGGGTCTTTGGGATTTGTGCCCCTGATTAGGTCACTGAACCCTAATCATTGGTGGGTCGCGCCGTTTTGCGACTTTCTCGGGATTTGGGCCTGAAGGCCGCCTTTTTCCCTTAATTTCTGGAGTGACACGTGTCAAGCAGGGATTGGTCCACTTTGGGCCATCCTAAGGCTGACACGTGTCATCCTCTGATTGGATCACATGGCGGGGTAAAATTACCCTAAACATTTGCCCCTCACAGATGTGACGTGGCACGCCACGTGGCATCTGTGACACGTGCCACGCTCCGGTTGGTGGTAATTTTACCATAAAGGAGTAACCGTTCACCTTCCGAGTAAATTACGGAAATGCCCCCGTATTTACCCTCTATATATATAGCCGTTTTACCCTCATAATTTTGTACGTTTACAAAAATTCTCTAGAGAGAAAACTTTGAGAGAGCAAAAGTCATCCGTTTGAGTCAGGCGCAAGCAAGAAAGCTCGTTTTCCATCGACCCAGCCGGACCCGCCTAGTTCCAGATATTACATCAAAAGGTACCGTCTCTGCCTCTCTCAGCTCTTTTTCTTTTTTCACCGTTTGTACATATTTCTTGCAATAAATGGATGCATCACCAACACACACGGCACAACCTAGGTTAGAGTCCAGCTGGTCACCAGGGACGGCTGAGTCTAGGACTGGGAGTGCCGTCTCGGGGTGTTGGGACCACCCTTTGCCTTGGATTCCGACCAGTTATGTGTCTGTGCAGGATACAATGGCTCGGACAATGCAGACGGCGACTGATCCAAATTACAGAAGCGAAGGCTCAGGCAGCCAAACTCCTGAGGGAGAAACGTCTGGTCAGGGAGACCAGACGGCTCTGGAGAGATCCCCTCCGCGCGCCCCCTCAACTCCCGCTGATTCCTTTTTGGAAGAATGTGACCAAGGCGGCGATGAGGCCGTCTTTTCCCCCTTGACCCAAAATGAGGAGGAGACGGAGAGCGACAGCTCCGCCTCTACCTCTGAGAGCAGTGACGATTTACCCCCGCTTCAGGATAGCGAGGAGGAAGAAAGGAAAAAATGGAACGAGAAGGACGATCCCTTCAACATCCACGTCTCCTCCAAGGACCGGATCCAAATGGAGGAAAACTTAAAGAATTTTACTCAAATGCACCCGCTAGGAGACGGGTATAGGATCCGGGTGCCGCCTGAGAATGGCACCGTCGCCTGGGAGGACGATCAAGAGAACGCCAACAACTATTTCGGCTTTTATGAGGCGGCGTTCAAGGCTGGTCTTCGCTTCCCCCTTCACCAGGCGGTGAAGGCAATTTTGAGAGGCTACGGCCTCGGAGTCTGGCAACTTACCCCCAACTCTTGGACAAACATTCTGGGGTATGTTGCCGCCTGCGAGTTCCAGGGGCTTAACCCCGGCTAAGAGGCTTTTGCTAGTATGCATTATCTTAGCAGAAGCCCAGGCGGCTGGAGGGCGTGGTATACTCTAACCACGCATCCCCAATGCATGATGACCTTGGACAAGGTCTCAAAATTCGACGGCTGGAAACACAGGTTCTACCTGATGTCAGCTCCAACCAGACTGTGTTCCGTCTGTACAATAAGAAGCCCGACTTGATGGCCCGGAAGTGTGCTCTTCCCCGGATCCCAGAGGAAGATTTTGACAAGATCATTAAGGCAGACGCGACCTTGTCAACCGGGGAAACAATAAAAGTCCCCAATAACTGGATCCCCAAGAGCGCCTGGTTCAGGGACTAGTATTTTCTAGCCGCCTGCGGGCTAGGACACATGTTTACCAAACGTATGCGCCTGAGTTTATATTCGTTTGTAGTATCTTTCTATCGGAATTGATTTATGATATTGATCAATTTCTCTTTTTGCAGAAGAAGCATTAAAAATGTTGCAGACAGAGAAGACTCCCAAGCGGTCCTCTGCAGTCATCCGCAAGGAGCTTGCGGAGAAAGCTGCGGCTGAGGTCAAAGCCAAGGTAATAAACGCCTGACCCTTTCGTAAATTGATCTTAACAATTATTTTTCCCGGATGCTAACTTTAACTTGGTTATTTTTGCAGGGAGGAGAGGTTGGAAAGACGTTTGAGAAACAACTCAAACGGGCTAGGGAGGAGACCCCCTCCGTTCTCAACAAAATCAAAAAATCCACCTCCGCGTCAACTCCTGGCGCCTCAGCCGGGCATCAGCAGATGCGGATAGCGGGGCGAAACGAGAAGATAGGCGGCAGCTTGTGCCTTGATCTCGTCAACCCTTTATCAGCAGCCGGGGGGTTCACCACGCCTGCAAGCGGTTCCCGCTTGGCCGACTCTGAAGGTAAGAACCCTTTTGAATCCCCGCTTGAGCTGGGGTGGCCTTTGCGGGTGAAATCCCACTCTCAACAGACGTCATCTTCAGACGGTCGGCAACAAATAGGTGCTGCCTTAGTTTCGCACTCATCACGTATTGATTGTGGTGCAGATCAATCTCCCCGCTGGCCAGACGTCCAGAAGCATGCCAAGGCCATGCTTGACGCCGTCCGGAAGAGGGATAAAGATAACATCCCTGGGATAGAGACGTTCAATTTGGAACGCATTCTATCCCTTCTGAGGTAAGAAACTTGTCAATTCAATTTTATTTTTACCAAGTGTTTTATCCCGCCTGCAATACTCACACCGCTTGCTTTTTTGCAGGCTATGCTGCGGGTGGACGGGCTCAAACGTCCTTATTCCCGCAAACGGGAAGAGGTAAAAAGGGCCAAGAAGTCCGCCATAGACGCTGACAATATTGCTTTACACTCGACTATCGTAAATGAACTTGAAACTAAAGCAATCATTACGACATAGGCGTCTAGAATCCAGCAGCTGGAGGCGGATCTGGAGACGGCCAAACAGCGGGCGAGCGATGCTGAGTCGGCCCAGAAGAAGGCGGAGGAGGCCCGGAAAAAGGCAGATGAGAGCGCCAAAAAGGCTGATGAGGCGCTCAAGAAGGCCCAGACGGACCTTGGCACACTTCAGGGTGTTTCTGAAGAGAACACCAACCTGAAGACCAAGGTTGAGAAGCTAGAGAAGGAGGCCGCTCAGGCTCATAAGAACTTTGCAGCAACCCTGGAGGCGGAGCAAAACCGTCTAGTTGCTGAAAGTGACGCTGGCAATGATGCCCGAATGAAGATCGCCTGGGCTGCCTTGTACCCAGACGCGGATTACAGCATCTGGGCACTGGCTCACAGGTACGCCGAGGACGTGGTGTACTTGAGAGAGAAGGGTGATCCAGAGCCTGAGTCCTTCGACATCTGGGTTAACGCCAACAATGAGCCCCCCGCACCTGAGCTACCTGGTCCTGGTGAAGCACAAGAGATTCCCTCAGACGGTGAGGAAGAGGACCAGGAAAAGCCGCCTGCAAGCCAGAAGTGACTTTTCAGCGACAGTATGCCAATCTCTGTTTTTCGTTTCTTCTTTTATTCAGCGGTAGTATGCCAAAACTTGTTTTTCCGGCCTGTGTGCCGAGTACCTTTGTATTTAACGGCTGTGGAGCCGAGTTAATTAACAATTTCTCCTTTCTCCCGGACTGGGTCCGGTTAGCTTTTAATCCACTACAACCGTTTGGTTGGGTGGAATTTTAATGAATAGACCGACTGAGTCGGTTTTGCTCATCTTGCGTTTGCGTTTCAATTTTTGCGAATATTTTAATTTTTCATTTTTTCCTAACTTATCAAAAGCATGCGGCGATTTGTTGCCTAACTTATCAAAAGCCTGGCTGTCCTTGTCCCTGGACGGCTGTGTGATTGGTTTCAAGTGGAGTTGGTTGATTGACTTGGAAACGTCTGATGCTGCAAAGAGCATGATACGTTTGTAAGTCAATCAATCACAATAGTGATTGCCCCAAACCAAGTGCACAGCCGTTCACCAACAGGCGTTCCATTCACTACCCAGACGACTTTTGTCCGTCTTGGTAGAGATTTCATAGCCATTGAACAACTCTTTTGCCCTAATTGGGGTAGAGAGTGCAATTTTGGAATAATTAACCTAAGTGAGAACTTCAGCCGGTAACCGACTGATGCCCCAGGGCATCCGGTATTCGGTAACCTGATCGTTCTTCACAAATCATTCTGGTCAGACGGCTATGAGTTGACCGATTCGGTCATTCAATTTTTTCCATCTGCATAGGTACGTAGAACCGACAAATAGTCTGTTCTCTGCGACGATTGCACCCGGAGGGGTGTCGCCGGACGCCTTTGTCCATGTTGGGACAGGTGATTTTATAAAATGGGCAACCATCCGGCCATTTTAGCCTTTGGTCTTTTTAGGACCGGTTGTATAGCCACTAAGCGTTTTTGTGCTTAGTTTTTAATCGGTGAATTTACACTAAGTGTCGAACTTAGTTGGTTAAACCAAAAAGCCTGTCTGGGTATCACCCAGACGGACGGGCAATTATTAAATCATACCAAGTATCAAATTTAAGTAAATAAATAAAGGATCCATCTGAGTATTACCCAGGCTGTCAAGCAAATGTAACCTTTACTAAGTATCAAACTTAGTTAGGTAAATGAAGAATCCGTCTGAGTATTACCCAGGCGGATAATCAAAAAACAATTTTGCAAACAAAGTCTGAATCTTTATTAATTGACTGACTGTTTACAAAAAACTTACATTCTCAGAAGTAGTACTTTTTCAAATTGTCTACATTCCAAGTTCTAGGCAGGCGCCTGCCATCTGGAGTTTCCAAGCGGTAGTTGTCGTCTCTTACTTCCTCATAGATCCGGTAGGGGCCTTCCCAATTTGGAGTTAGCTTTCCCAGCTCATTGGCCCTACCGGTTGCCTCCATTTTTCGTAACACTAAGTCGTCAACTTTCAAGGGATGCTTGTGTACTTTCTTGTTGTACGCTCTAGTCATTCTCAGACGGTAAATCTCTAACGCAAGGCGGCATTGCCCCTGCGTTCTGGAAGTGAATCCAATGCTAGACGCATTGCTTCCCAGTTTGCCTCTTCATCATATAGCATGACTCTGAGAGTCGGCTCGTAATGTTCGATGGGCAAGACGGCTTCAGCACCATAAACCATGAGAAATGGGGTTTCACCGGTTGCCCCTTTCGCTGTTGTCCGGATGGCCCATAGGACATGGATTAACTCTTCTTCCCATAAGCCACCGGCTCTTTCTATTTTCTTCTTAATGCCGTCTGAGATGAGTTTGTTGAAGGCTTCAACTTGGCCGTTTGCTTAGGGTCAGCCAACAGATGCAAAATAGCTTGAGATCCCCTAATCTCCCAACCAGGTTTTTAGCTGAGGCGTCTCAAACTGAGGACCATTATCAAACACCATAGACATAGGTACCCCATACCGGGTGATAATGTTCTTCCAAATGAAGGAAATTACGTCTGAGGTCTTGATGTTCTTGACCGCCTCAACTTCCACCCACTTGGTGAAATAATCCACAGCCACCAATATTTAGCGCTTTCCGCCTGGAGCAGGCGTGTAAGGACCCAGAATGTCCATGCCCAATTTTGCAAACGGGATTGGGCTGTGGATGGCCGTCAGATCAGTAGCCGGACGGCGAACGAGTTTGCCAAATTTTTGGCACTTGTCACATTTCTTTACCAACTCCTTGGCGTCTGCCTCAAGAGTAGGCCAAAAATAATGTCGTCTGGCTCTGACGGCTAGGGACCTGCCGCCTATGTGGGAGGCGCAGAATCCCGAATGCAGGTCTTCGAGAACTTCCTTCCCCTTTTCAGGGGTGACACACTTAAACAGGGGCTTAAGAAACCCCGCCATGAAGAGTTCTCCATTTTTCAACTCGAAGCTTGCAGCTCGCTTCTTCAGGACGGCTGCCTCCTGTGGCGAATCAGGAAGTGTACCGTCCGAAAGATAGGCCCGGATGCCATCCATCCAGTTAGAGCTTCGGTCTAGAATTCCAATGGGATCTTCATAGATGCTTCTCTTTTCAAGAACTTCCCAAAAGACTGACCGAGACGTATCATGGCAGGCGGAAGACGCCAGTTTTGACAATGCATCCGCCTGGTTGTTTTCCGACCTAGGCACTTGATTCAGCCGGAATTCCTCAAGTGCCCCGGCCTCTTCTTTGACTGCCTGAAGATACTTGATCATAGCCGGATGAGTAGCCTCATAGCTTCCCTCATACTGGCTAACGACCAATTGGGAATCAGAGTAGGCGTCAATTTTCATGGCCCCTGCCGCCTTACACATGCGAATGCCGGCTAGCAGGGCTTCATATTCCGCCTCATTGTTAGAGGCCTGAAACTTGAAGCGTAGTGCATACTCAAATCTATCCCCTTAAGGAGACTAGTAGATTACGCCTGCACCACAGCCGTTCTTTGTAGAGCTCCCGTCTACATACACTTTCCAAACCTGATCAAGATTATCCGGAGCCACCGGACGGGTCATTTCAACAATGAAGTCGGCAAACGCCTGACCTTTCACTGCCTTTCTTGGTTCGTAAGTGATTTCAAGACTTTGCATTTCAATAGCCCATTTCAACATTCTCCCGGATGAGTCCAAGGTAGACATTGACCCCTTGAGTGGCTGGTCGGTGTAAATCACCACCGGATGTGCCAAAAAGTAAGGCTTCAGTTTTTTGAATGCCATATACAAAGCCAGCCCAAAATTTTCAACCACGGGGTACCGGAGTTTAGCATTTTTAAGAACATGGCTAATGAAGTAAACCGGGAGCTGCACGCCGTCTCGCTCAGCAAGGAGAACGACACTGAGGGCATGATATGAGACGGCTAAATACATGTACAACGTCTCCATAGGCAAAAGACTGACCAACCTAGGTAGAGAATGTAAATGCTCTTTCAACCTCTGGAATCCCCCCATTCAAATCTGGTCTTCTTCCTGATTGCTTGGAAGAAGTAGAGGCACTTGTCGCCTGACCGGCTGAGGAACCTCCCCAAGGCGGCCAGACAGCCGGTTAGTCTCTGCACTTCCTTGACAGAACGGGGTGACTTCATGTCTATCACCGCCTGGATCTTTTCAGGGTTAGCCTCTATCCCCCTTTGACCAATCAGGAATCCGAGAAACTTCCCAGACTAACCACCAAAGACGCATTTCTTTGGATTTAACATGACCTTATGCCGCCTGAGGGTGGTGAATGTTTCTCGATGATTAGCAAGGTGATCCGTCTGAAGCTTGGATTTGACTATCATGTCATCAATGTACGCCTCCACATTCTTCCCAATTTGATTAATGAAGACCGTATTAATCATCCGTTGGAAAGTGGCAGGCGCATTTTTCAAGACAAACGGCATCACAATATAACAGAATAACCCCTGATCAGTGACGAAGGCCGTCTTCTCTTGATCCTTTTTCCACAAGGGTATCTGATGGAAGCCGGAGTAGGCATCCATAAAGCTCATCAAGGCGTGACCGGCTGTAGAATCGACCAGACTGTCGATCTTTGGAAGCGGGTAACTGTCCTTTGGACACGCCTTGTTGAGGTCTGTGTAATCAACACACATGCGCCAGTTCTCATTCGGTTTCTTAACAAGGACCACATTGGCCACCCAGTCGGGAAAGTTGCAGGGCCGAATGAACCTGGCGTCTAGCAGCTTTTTGACTTCGGCAGCTGCCGCCTGACTTCTTTCCTCACCGTGGTTTCTTTTCTTTTGCCGGATGGGCTTCTTTTTGGGGTCCACGGCGATTTTGTGGACAGCGAGATCTGGGCTAACGCCTGACATCTCTTCCACTTCAAAGGCAAAAATGTCTTTGAATTCCTTCAGCAGAAGGTGTAAGCTTGCACCCAAGGTAGCATGAGCAACCGTCCCCACCTTTACAGTACGTTCTGGACGGATGTCATCCAGAACGAGATCAATGTTTTCACCAGCCGGTTGGGGGCGGAGCTCATCTGACCGTTCACCGGTCAGTGATTGCTATTTTTTCTCTTTCTTCACCTCCACCAGCAGAGGTGCCTTTCTTTTCTTCCCGGCTGCTGGTGGGGCAGGCGCTGGGTCGGCATCCTTGACATTGTCAAGGTCTATTGGTTCCTGGCCGCCTGGGGCTACAGTGTCTCTGACGGCTGAGAGATAGCACTCTCGGGCCGTCTTCTGATCCCCATTCAGGGAACCAACAGTGCCGTCATCCCTCTCATACTTGATGAGCATGAGAGACGGGATGATTACTGCCTTGGCTACGTTGAGGGTAGGCCGACCAAGGATAATGTTGTAGGCGGTCAACTCCTCAACGACCAAGAATCTGACGACAATATGTCGTCCTTGGCCCTTCTCTCCCAGCCGGATGGGTAAATCAATTCTTCCGGCTGGGTAGACCATCCCACCCCCAAAACCAACCAAGGGGTGAGTGACCGGATGCATGCTGCTGATGTTGTATTTCAGCTTTTGCAAGCACCGGAGGCTGATGATGTCTGATGAGCTGCCGGTGTCAATAAGGATTCTTCCAACCAGTTGGTTGGCAACCTTACATTCAATGACAACCGGGTCATCATGCGGACGGCGGGCGCTGCCCCTATCTTTCTCAGTGATCAAGATGTCTGGGAAGGAGGTGCTTGCAGACGTCTGCTCATCATCATCCTTGTCCATCTTTCGAAGATGGCTCTTGGTGCCCCGGATGGTAGGGCCACCACAGGAGAACCCGCCTATTGCTATTACAAATATTACAAATGGAGATAGTTATGAGTTAAATAAGGTAAAGAAAGTATTTAAAATTACCTGAATCAACATCTTCATTGTCCATCCTAGACTTTGTTGTCTCTCGGACCTCAACCATAACGTCATCAGTAAAGATGTCCGGCCTAAGGCGCTTAAGATTTTTCTTGTACAACAATGCTCTCAAACATGACAACTTTAAGGTTTCCATGCCCACATTCCTCACCGATATCATCCTCATTTTCTTCATCAATTCGCTGTCGAACTCTTGCACGCTTAACCTCTTTATTTACCCACTGTTTTGCGTTGACATCATACCTGTAACCCAATGCATTACCAACTGTCTTTTCGTTGAATGGTGTTTTTGGTCCAGGTTGCACTACTTCATCAGAAAAATCCACAATAAAATGCTCAAAAACTTTAGTTAACCACATTACATAAGGCAGGAATAAACCCCTCTTTGTTCCCTTTTGAGTTGCAACCATGTAGTCAATCATCATCCTTGGCATGTTCATCTTCACACCAGCAAGTATAAAGTACATGACCAACATGTCAAGATAGGTTAAGGAAGAAAGTCTACCATTGCGGCAATTGAAAGTATAGAAAAAAATCAAATGCAGCAGACGAGTTGGCAGGGGCAGATCATTAATTTCTGGTTTCTTTTGTCTCCCAGCCTCCTCTTCCATTAGCACAAGATCTAGACATTTCTGTTGATCAAATGCCTCAATAGTACTCCATCTCTTACCAGGCAGTTCGGCGTGCACCCCAGATCGCGGGATTTTAAAGATTCTGGCCAATACAGTTTCATCCAACTTTATCTCTTTTCCCTTGACCCAAGTGTATATTACTCCCTTCGTTATGTTAGCATGATCAAAGTGAGTGTAGAATTGGCGAACAAGGTCAGGGTATACGGGATGTTTTTCTGTTAGTAACTTCTCCCATCCTTGGAGTTTAAACCACTGATGTATAAAACCAGCATGGGCTTTGCCGAGGGATTCAAAGTCTACATGCCGCCCCTCGCAAATTGACCGATTACTGAAGTTCTTGTAGAACAACTCTCGGTACAGGTTGGACCGGAACCGTTCATCAGCTTCTGGTGCGTGGTCAGTGCTACCACCTGCTGCAGCATGAGGTGTTGTAGGAGTGGATGCAGTTTGCCTTGTGTTTCTTTTTCTAGGAGGGGAAGCTTCTTCCAACCCAACGATGTTTTCCCCTTTTCTTGGTCTCTTTTCCTGTCGCCTTGCTTGTTGCTTTACTTTAACCATTTTTTCTAGAAAAAAAAAGAATAAATCTTATAAGAAATTATCATTACAAAAGGAAAACATGGCAAGGCATTTACTTTATTCAAAGGTCACCAGGTATAGATTAAAAGGAAAAAGGGTCATTACCTAAAAATAGAACAAGGCATTCAGATGCAAACAGGTAAAGACCAAACTATTAAAAGATCATTACCTAAATGAGAAGCAAAAAGCTTCCACTGGTTAAGGCAAACATGTTCTGACCAAAATATTAACAGATCATTGCCAATAAAAACAGGGTTCAGTTAATGTTTCTAAGGGTCAATCCAAATCAAAGAAAATAATATTTTTCATCCCCATAAGGCTCTAATAGAAATGTTGTTGAAGTTTTTGAAGATAAATGATCCAACCTAATAGAGTAATCATTACCAATGTCAAGTTGAATATTGCATTCACTTTCAGATGCATACATGTGTACACCAATGGAATAAAAAATAATTTTCAAAGGTTACCAGAACAAGGCAGTTACTGTCATAGGAAAACAAGTATAGACTTAAAACACAGATGGTCATTACATATGAAATACAAAGCATTGCATATTCTTTCAAAGGCAAAAAGAGGCACACCAAAATAATAAATTATCATTACCAAAGGAAAACATGACAAGGCATTTACTGTCAAAGGATACCAGGTAGTTTAAATGGAAAAATGGTCATTACCTAAAACAGAACAAGGCATTTACTTCCAAAGGACGACAGGAATAGATTAAAATAACAAAGATTCATTTCTTAAGAAAACAAAACAAAGCATTCAAATGAACACAGGTAAAGACCAAACTATTAAATGGTCATAACCTAAAAGAGAAGCAATAAGCATCCACTATTTAAGGCAAACATGTGCTGACCAAAATAGTGACAGATGATTGCCAATAAAAAAGGTTTTAGTTAATGTTTTTAAAAGGGTCAATCCAAATCAAAGAAAAAAAATTAAAAAAAAAAAAAGGAAAAAACCATAAAAGAATAGAAACAAAACAAAACTATGTATACAATACAGTCAATTTGCATAGAAACCAACACTTGTTTGTAATAATTTAGATTACGTAAAAGCAAAATTCACATTATATTAAGTAAATTCATTAGATAAAGGAACATTATATCATTTGATCAATTTGCAAAACATAGGGTGACCAACAAACCAAACTCAAAAATAACATGCATTGTTCTTAATCGAGAAACTCATTTAAGTTAAACAATAAAGTTGTTCATCAAAAAGTCACTTTATAATCGATAAACTATCAAATGTTGAAAAACTTGTGGAATTTAGGACTGATTTACAATTAGGACTAAAACTTGTGGAAAAAGCACAATCATGAGAAAACATTCCAAAAAATGAAGAAAAATCGGAACAATTTGAAAAAATTAAAAGGCAATTAGCACAACATTACATTCGTAAGTTTATAATAATTAAACCAAAAAATTGAAAAGAAAACCTATTAATTATAAAGTACATACCTTGTTTTCGAGTTTGAAGTCGATGGAGGTTTTTTTCAAGAGAGAATGATCCAATTTTTGAGAGGTTTTTTTTTTAAAAAATGGGGGAGGGTTGTGAAAGGGAAAGGCGGTTTTGATTGGGGTTTTTTATATTGACGGTTTTTTCAATATTTTTTCTTTATTATTTTTTTTTTCTCAAAAAAAACAATTTTGACGGTTTATGGAAATTTTTTTTTCTTTTTTTTTTAAACGGTATATTGTTTTTGTTTGTTGAATAGTTAATGTAAATTTTGTTAAAATAATTTGATTTCAAAAAGGGGTTTCATTTACCAAGGTGAATAAGTGGATGGGAGAGATGGAGTGTAGAGGTTGATTTGATATGTTATAATGATGACATTTATTTATCATTCATTTATTAAAATTTTTAGATATTAGTATTTAAAATAAGTAGTTGAGCAATATCCAATATTTATTACAAGATTATGTAACAAGATGTTGTTAACAAAATAACTAGTGGCAAACCAAATAAATATTCATTTAATAAATTTTTTCATACATTTGTAATCACCAACATCTATTTGGATCATA
The DNA here is from genome assembly GCF_948465745.1 of Chenopodium album. NCBI lineage: Eukaryota > Viridiplantae > Streptophyta > Magnoliopsida > Caryophyllales > Amaranthaceae > Chenopodium > Chenopodium album. Next base: position 68,222,534 of record NC_137835.1, read on the forward strand.
AACTCGTATTATGAGAGTCCATTTAAACTAAAGAAGCCCCTTATTTTAATTTTTTTGGTTATTAATGATTATTTTATAGATTAATCGAGACTGATTATTTTATAGTTCATAGTACAATTATCACTTAATATATTGACACCTTTAACTAAGTTTTATAATTCACTCTACAATTAACATTAATATCACTTGCTTAAGAGATCAAACCTTTTTCAAGTATGTGTGTCTTTTTGAACAATCGTTATATTCAAAAAGGTCTTAGTGTGTCAAAAAGATTAAATTACATACATGTGATATCAAATATATTATTGAATATTTAATTTCTATAAGGTCATTTTATTGTATTTTTGGCAAGTTGGTGTTATATATTTAACAAGTGACATAGGTTCATGTCTATATTAGTTATATATTCTTAAGTTGGTATGATTGTGTTTAAATTTTTCATTATTTTAATTAATTTTGTTGGTAAATCTAAATAAGTATATAGGTTAATACCTATTTTGTTGTTACAAAAAGATATTTTTTTTTTATTTTTTCATAAACCAATGTTATCAGTTAGGAAAAAATCTCCTAAACAATATGTTAGTTTTATTAATGGAATCTTCCAAAAAAAAAACAATGCAGATGAACCTTAAAATTGGTAAATATATACGGAGGTTTTTTTGTGTGGTTATTTTAGTCAACCAATTTATACACACTACCGTTTTGATACACTTTACATATCTTAAATGATACGTGTAAACTAGTAATATATTATCCCCTATTATTTAAGTCAAGAATTGACTAACTCAAAAGTAAGTGCTTATTTATGTGCTAAAATAATGGAAACAAACAACAATAATTATGTAGCTGAGTTCAAATTATATATCCTAATAATGTAAGGTTTAGATAAATACATAAAAATCAAAATCAAAATATCACATATCGCTAAAAATTAAATGATACAGTGGCCTGGAATACTTTATTTACAATAAAATCAATAAATATCATTAGTGTATAACTCTTTACGAAAACTTATTTTACTAAAATTCGTTATTGCCTTTGTTAATTTTTATTTTTATTTTTATTTTTTGGCTAATATTTTAGACACTCAAATAACATTTATTTTCGAACTGTATGATGCATTTGAATAAGTAATAACATATACTGATATAGGTCATCCCCAATAACTCAAGAAAACATTTTATTAATCTCTTCTAATACTACATTAAATATAATAAATTCTAAGGACAGGAAAATCATAAAATTTTGAAATTTAACTAATTGCATACATATATTCTAATCCTCCAATGTAAGATCAACAAAATCCAAAAATTTAGTAATTTTTGGCCCTTTTTCGGGTCGCTTGGTGAAGGATGTTGGCGTCCATGTTTCTTCACTAGTAATTATATCATCTGGCATTTCCGCAACCTCAAGAACACGCTTTCCATTTTCATTCAACGGCATCATTTCGAACATATAATTCTCTCTGTAGTAAGAGTTAAGCTCAAGACGGAAAATTTGTTTAAGAAACTCTGGTTGACCTACTATCAAAGTCTCTGCTTGTGTTATACCACAGCCGATTATTAGTCTTTTCATAAATATCCTAAATTGGATGAAATCTCTTGCTTGAGAGACATCATCACCAAGTATTCCGGGAGGAGGCCCACCATCCATGTTGTCATCGTAGGGCAACCCATTATCCATACGATACACCGTAACTTCATCATCAAAGATCATTTTAACTGTAGGTAATTGCCCACAAGAAAGCAAGATGTCAATAACCTTTTTTTCCCCAATTGTGTAAAGCAAATGCGACATAAATAAACTAAAATGAATAATGTCAAACAAATGATCAAAAACAGCATCCGGATTAGGTTCCATTTCTGAATAAAATGAAATGATAGATAGAAAAATAAATCATGGCAGTTTTAAAAGAGAAAGATATTGCAATGAATAACTGAAGTGCTTTGAAGTCGTAAAATAGCTATGTATATATAGCATAAATGTGGCGCCAAAATGCCAGTAATTTCCCCCCATAATATGGCGCCAAATTGTGTAACTTACTTTTCATTTTATTTTTTTAATTAAAAAATATGTAACGTTTTTGGTTCAATATTATACTTCTTAATAGTGGAATAAATCCTACATTCCAAAATATATAAAATGAAAAAATATTTTGATTGAAAAAAGGATAATATACTTTTACGATGATATATACTTTTACGATGATATATATTATCTTACATTAATCAAATTTACCTTATCTATTTTTATTGAGTAAAATAAATTTAAAAAATAATTTGATTGAAAAAAGGATAATACACGTAATTCATTAAACAAAGCATTGCTACATGTCCACACGATCTAAATAAAGAATTTTCACATTATTTTATTAATTTTTAAAAAACAGTTAGATAAATTATGCAGTTACCAAAGATAAATATCAAAAGTCAAAAAATAAAATCTTCACCCATGTTCATTATATTTCAAAACTGTTACCCTATACATGTAAACGTGATATTATTGGATAAAGTTTAACCATAATTATAACCCCTTATTTAGGAGAAGTAACCATAATTATAACCCCTTATTTAGGAGAAGTAACCATAATTAATACATGTATAGATAAATTATATAAATTGGTGCCAATAACAATAAAATAAAAGTCTAATATTTATTTTAATTTAAAAAAGTAATAACAGTACAGGTGCAATAAAAATAAACAATTTATATATCAATATAAGTAATAACCAAACATTAAATTAATCATTACGTATAAATTATGTAGCACAAGTACATGTAATAATTTTTGTTTGCAACATAAACAGTAGTAAAACTTTTTTTTTTTGAAACCAAATACTATTAATACTTAATAATTACATAATATATTATTTATTTTTACGTAGACGGCGCAAAGACATGTATTTAAAGTAATCCGGCTTTGGCCTCTTAATTGTGTATTCTTCAGGGTTGTCATTAAACCAAGTCCACCTCCGACGAACTCTAGAATCATTCACAAAGAACGGTATAGCCCTACCCCACTCACGATAGACAAGCATTGCTTGTGCAACCCTTTTTTCGCTCATTTTTGACCAAATTAACTCCATCACCGTCTTGATTCCGCCTACAAAAGGACTTTTAGGATCAACAGGAATCACATCATGAAATGTGCACAATTGAAAGTATAATGCTTTTGGCAACGGTGGTACAGACCACTTAGGGTCCCTCATTTTATCTTCCGCAATATTCTGTAAACAGTTGCAAACCCTATTATATGATGGTCTGTTTTGCTCATCGATTATCTTTTGTCTTTTTAACTGCAATTCATCATAGTTCGAAACATCATTTCCTTTTTGTTTTTTGCTAGATGATGTAGTGCATCCATCACCGTCCAATGGCCTTTTGCATACAGTACGAACATCCTGTGCAAGGCATTTGAAAATTAAATGCAATAACATAGCATTATAAGACGTCAATATATGTTAAATTCTTTAGGAAATGCATAAAGCATAATAAAAGCAAGTAATGAATTATATAGGCTATTTATCTTTGTGTTATAATAGTAAAATAAAATACATACTAATTAAATAATATAAGATATAACACATACAATGTCTTGTTCCTCTTCTACGTTGTCTGAATAAATCGCTTTGATCTCCATTTTGCCTTAACCAACGTTTTTTTTTCTTTTTTTGTTATAAATAACCAGAAGAATGAAGTGATTTAGATTTATATTAAAAAAATTATAACCGTTTTTTTATATTATCCTAATAATGTAACCGTTTTTTGTAGATAAGAATTAAATTACAGTTTTAGCAGTTGTTTTTTGACGAGGGAACTTGCAGTTGTTTGACTGATGATGGAACATTGGAATGTTAAAGATGCAAAAATTAATTCAAATAAATACTTTGGCAGATTATTATTAAAAAACATATAGACCAATTATTTGATGTAAATTTAATTTTAATATATCAACTACGCAATACTGAAAGTTGTATTATACATACTTTTTCATAACAAATTTAGATGATCTATTTATAAACAAGGCTTAAGATTAAATTATGAAAATTTATACTGTAACTGTTTAAATAAAATATGATATGAATTGGCATTTCATAGTGTTTAAAATTTCCAAAATATAAATAAAATTATCATACCAATAAAAATTGTATGGTAACAAATACTTTTTATTTGTCCTTCCCTTAAATAAAATATATGAAATTGCTCCTAAAGTTAAGAAATCAACACCTACAATAAAGCAATCATATTTATCTAGTTGCTTTAATTATACTATACCTAATTATAAAATCCTGCTATAAATTTTAAAATCAACCAAAGTAAAATAATGAAAGTTACCATATGTATGATTTTCTTTTCCTTACATATTAACGCTTGTATATTAAGTTTTTGTTTACTGTTTTATTTTTTTTTTTTAAAAAAAACGACTAGGTACTATAATTGTGTATAAGGCTATTATTAATACTAATTTGTTAAAGATGAAATGCTTAAATGAAACATATACAGCGTAAATAAGCATATTTTAAATTTCAGAGTAAAACCTTCCTGAAACCTCAAATCTCAGGAAAGTTTTACTCTGATATTTTAAAATATGTTTTATCATGTTCAGTTTTATGTCATTACATATTTAATACATAATATTAAAACTATTTTATTTGGTGTGATTCACCTAAATTTAAAAAGTATACACTAATAACTAACGTTCATTTCAAAAATAATATTTTATTGATTTTTTTTTACAAAACCAATAATAATAATAATATTTAATTGATACTATAATAACTTCCAGTTCCGATGCAAAAAATAATAGACGGGTCAGTTACTATTTTTTCACAAAAATATGTAATGTCCAACTACATTATATGACATGTTTTCATAATTTTTTGCAAGTGTTTCGTGGGTTATATGGAACATTTTATTATTTTTTTGTTACAAGACCGTATAAGTATTTTTTAGTCTTATGAATTTATATTATAGTAGGAAATATGATTTGTAATTTTTTGTAAAGGTATTTTATGATTTGATTGACTTCACAAAAATAGATTGACTTTACTTAGCATTAGGTTATTTCAGTTATTCGGTAGGATTTATTCCAACTTACCCCAAAAAAAAGTAAATATTGAACTGCTTAATATCTTTAGGGTAATCTGTATGCATTTTTTGGCGCCACAATATGGTGGGAAAATATATCATTTTGGCGCCAATTTAATGGTTTATATACGTATCTAAATCACCAATTGTAAAGCATCACAGTTACTTCCACGCAATCATTTTGGTGAATACCCTAAATTCTCTTCTTACTTTCATTTTCTTCAGAAATGCCTCCTGATCCAGAAGCTGTCTTTGACCATCAGTTTGATATTTTTGAAATTAGATTATTTATATCTCATTTACTTTATTGTATTGGTGAAAAAAAGGTAAGTGACATATTGCATGCATGTGGGCAATTACCCACAATTGAATTGATTTTTGCCGATGAAGTTACGGTGTATCGTTGGGATAACGGATTGCCCTACAATGACAACCCGAATGATGGGCCTCTTCCCGGAATGTTGGGTGATGATGTAAGTCATGCAAAAGATTTAATCGAATTACGCATATTTATGAAAAGACTAATCATTGTTTGTGGTGAAACAAAAGCCAAGTCTTTGATTGATGATGTAACAGTTGGAGAGTTTCTTAAAAATATCTTTCGGCTCGAGCTGAAGTCCTACTACAAAGAGCAATACATGTTCAACAAGTTGCCGTTGAATGAGAATGGAAATCGTGTTCTTGAGATTGCGGAGACGCTTTATGATATTGTTTTAAATGAAGAAACATGGACTCCAAATTGGTTCACCAAACGTACTGAAAAAGTTCCCAAGATAACCGTATTTATCGATTATATTGATCTTACGTTGGATGATTAGATGTTTTTAATTACTTAGTTTGATGAAATTGCAGGTTAATATGGAATAAAACCATCTGTTTTTTTTTTTTTTTTTTTTTTGGGTTGATGTAATCATTATATTCAATAATACGTATTTTCCTTATTTTAGTGGTGTTGATATATTAATGCATAATACGTATTTTCACAACTTTTGGAAATAAAAGTTATTTCCGCTCAAATTATTTTTGGGAAGAAAAAGATAATACTCGAAAATCAATAAATCAAATATTGACATATCTTCACACGATTTAAAAAAAAGGAAAGGATAACCACTAATGTATGCAAAATACTAATGAATATATTTGCACCGTAATTATAGGCACGTAATCTTCACACGATTTAAAAAAAAGGAAAGGATAACCACTAATGTATGCAAAATACTAATGAATATATTTGCACCGTAATTATAGGCACGTAATAGGGATTAGTTCAGTTTATTTGATATTTAACCAATTATTTCCAAAACGATTTAGAAAAAAAGAAATATGAAGAAATAAATTATTTCCACATTCATGTTTAATTGAGTTTAATCCTTCCATGGACAGCAATTTGTTACATTAGACATTATGTTTAATAATGTAATTATATAAACAAATACTAAGGTGATTTAAATACCATTCCACACACAAATGTATTAGCCAAATATAAAATTTGTCAATACCTAGTCACCTAGCGTGAGTTTATCATCATAATACAATTAAAGGACACAAAAAAAACCGATATATTCAATTAAGTTATACACATAATATTAAATGGAAAAAAATAAACATCACATCCACATTTGTGAACATTAGTAAAATAAAAGATTAATTGAAAAGATTTGTAATTATTTAGTAAAATAAAAGATTAATTGAAAAGATTTGTAATTATTTGTTAACAAAAAAAAGGATGTTTAGTTATTATCCTTTTTTCATGGTTATCATTTATTTACATTGAAAATTTGGTTTTTTTTTCCAAGTAAACGTATACAACCTTTTTCAAACTTTGAAATTCTAAGCCAACACGGGTATCTATTAGAGAAGAAGACTCACATATGGATGTTGGTAGAACAGAAGAATCACATATGCAAGTTAATGATACCAACCAAGCTGATGATCGTGAAGTTGAGGTAGGTGGCATAAACTTGTTTTATTGTGGTTTGTTTTATTTAAAATAATTCATATTTTATTAACGATAAACGGTGTGTGACAAATTTAATGGCTTTATCGACAATTTGAAAATCAGGATCCAATAGAGGATGCTATGCAAAATCCAGAGGTAATATATATCATTTCACATACAGTGTAAAAAAATTATTTTAAAAAAACTAAAAAAATTCTAAATACGACATTTAACCCATAATTAATACAGGTTAGTGACGATGAAGATGAGATTATTAATGTATCAGACACCGACGATGATGAAATTCTTGATTCGTTTGCTGACATATGGGAAAAAATTGGCAAGAAGATAGAAGACTTCACTTTCCAAGATATGCAACAACTGTCTTTCAAAACCCATCAAACCTGCATTAAATTTTATAACATGTACGCCAAGGTAAAAGGTTTTGGAATCCGTCTAAAATATGCAACAACGAGCAAAGTTGATGGTCATCCGACTTCACAAAAGATTTGGTGTAACAGAGAAGGGTTTCGTGAAACAAAACACTTGGGAAGACCTGATAGAAAGCGTAAAGAGAGGCCGATAACACGATGTGGTTGCAAAGCATTCATAAGTTTCAAGTGGGATCACCGGTATGATTCATGGTACGTGAAAGAATTTGTGCTGAGCACAATGGCCATGATTTAGTTCCCATGAACCAAGTCTATTTTGAAAGGTTGGTTTTCACTTTATGTCACATACATCATAACTAATTAAATATTTAAGTTTCTACATTCGTTAAATAATATTAATTTTTTTGAATATAATATATTACAGGAGCCACAGAAAAGTCACCGAAGCAGATGAGATTCGAATTAAGTCCTTAATTCAGTCTGGAGTGAAACCATCCATCACTATGATAAATTTAGCACAAACTTCAGGGGGGATACGTGAAGTCGGGTTCTTAACAAAAGACTTGTACAATACATGTGAGAAGTTCAAAAAACAGGAGATAAGGGATGGAGACACAGAAACTGTGTTAGCGTACTTACTTGGAAAAACATCCTCTGACCCTTCTTTTTTTCTAAGGTACACACGTGATGAGTACGATGGTATAGAAAAAATGTTTTGGTGTGATGGGATATGTCAAGAGAATTACAAGGCTTTTGGATCAGTAATTGCATTCGACATGACTTATAAAGTAAACGCCTACAACAAACCTTTTGTGGTGATTGTAGGAGTAAACCACCACAGGAAGACAGTGCCGTTAGGTGTCGCTTTCGTCACAAATGAAAAAACAGACACTTACATATGGGTGCTTCGACAATTACTTGAGGCTGGAGAGGCAATGTTGCTCCTTTCACTGTTGTCACAGATGGGGACAAGTCTATGAAACTTGCCATTGAAGAAGTTTTCCCACATGCTCACCATAGACTATGTCTATGGCATCTTATGCGCAACATCAAGGGCCATACAAACAGATGCTTTTGCAGTGGAATCATGAAATGTGTTGACGGGGCTCGGACACCGTCTGAGTTTGAACAAGCATGGGAAGACTTAATGAAGGCATATGATGAAGTAAGAGATAAAAAGTGGGCTAAAGATTTGTACAATGATAAACATAAATGGGCTGAGGCTTTTATGGTTGGACAATTTTATGCAGGTAAGAATATTACTTTCTATACGCAATGAGCAATAATAACAATGATCATTACCTGTTAAATGTATGTGGTAAATGTATGTGCAATGCTAAACATATAAATAGGTGTTTACCAGTTACATTATATGTAATATTATACACACATATACATCATTACACTTTATTGTACCTTAATATATAATTAGGTAAGAGTTTTTTGTAGAATAATATGAGTCCAGTGATAATTATATCACTCATTACTTATGTTATGTGCAGGTATGAGAAGCACTCAAAGATGTGAGTCTATGAATAGCACACTTAAAACGGTTATAACAAAAGAAATAATGTTGTATCGTTTTGTGGAGCTGTATGACCAAGTACTTGAACATATCCGATTTGAAGAAGACAAAGATGATTACATCTCCACACACACATTTCCCGTTATAACTGGTGTATTGACTGAAATAAAAACACAAGCAGCTCGAACCTACACAAGGAATGTGTACAATCTGTTTTGTAAAGAACTTGAGTTTGAATCAAGGCACATTGTGACAAAGGTGAAAGAAGAAAAAGGGCATGTTGACGGGTCGTCAACAACCTACTGGTTAAACGATTGTGTGTTGAAAGATTGTAATTACATTGTGTGCTACAATGACAAGCTAAAACAACTAGTTTGTTGTTGTATGAAATACAATGCAATTGGTTTGCCTTGTCGTCATATGTTTGCGGTCATGAAATATAGAGGAATGGCTGAACTACCAGAAAGTTGCATTCTTCGTAGGTGGACAATAAAAGCAAAGAGAAATATATCAAATTCATTGAAGCAGCAAGATCTTCAAAAGAGGAATGATCAGGCATCGGCAAATGGGCGTTTTGCTTTCCTCATTGGTCTAAGTACACAACTTAGTAGAATGGTGTCTACATCGTATGATCGATCTATTTGGCTCAGAGACAAATTAGCAAAAATGATCTTGGAAATAGAGAAGGAGAAAATAAATCCTAAGGAGAAGGATATTATCAGAGAACAAAAGAAAAGAAAAGGCAAGGGTAAACTAAAAAAGGTGGTTAAGACCACTGGGAATGAAAATGTCGACACATGGGTTCATGATATTGGCAAGTCTGTTCATGAAATTACTAATCAGGGTACGCATTGCCAAGCCGAATCTCAAGGAGCTGCGCCACAAGTCATAAAACGTGGTGGTTTTGTTGATCTATTGCGCAAATTCATGCCAAGGACATACAATGTTGGTGATGCTGCAAATGCTACAGATTCTTATGAAATCAGTAAATTCGAGAAATTGCCAACCATATTTGATTGGGATCCAAACACTGATTTTCAGTTTTAATTTGAATATGCATTCTTAGACTGTAATAAGTGCTTACAATTTTTGCACATGAATTGCCTTTTTTTTTTTAATTACATCGAAGATGAATTTTGATTTTACCTATTATCAATTTGGTGTTTACCTAAAGTTATAAATTAATTAAATAACTAAGAGACATCCTTGTTTTCTCTTTCTAATATTCTTTTCATGTTTTGAATATTTATTCTGTTATTAATTCTTCAAATACTCATTGAATCTTTGATGTATATCGAATTATATTTACAGCAATCAAGTGTTTTGGTATTGCATTTTTTTTTAAATTAGATCAAAGGTGAATTTGGATTTTACCTATTACCAGTTTGGTTTTTACCTAAATTTATAAATTAATTAAATAACTGAGAGACATCCTTGTTTTCTCTTTCTAATATTCTTTTCATGTTTTGAATATTTATTCTGTTATTAACTCTTCAAATACTCATTGAATCTTTGATGTATATCGAATTATAGTGACAGCAATTAAGTGTTTTTGTATTGCATTTTTTTTAAATTACATTGAAGGTGAATTTGGATTATACCTATTACCAGTTTGGGTTTTACCTAAATTTATAAATTAATTAAATAACTGATAGACATCCTTGTTTTTTCTTTCTAATATTCTTTTCATGCTTTGAATATTTTTTAAAAAAATACATATAAACTGTACACAGCCTACTTTAAATCTATAATTATCATTTTGTCATTAATCAAGTTAAAGTTATCCTTAAAACAAACTATGAAGATTTATATTGAGAATATATTTGGGTTTTTAATTTCCCTTAAAAAATAAAATTGTTTCTTTTATTTTAGAAAAATTACCGAATTGTACGGAATTGGTTTACGTGTTTTAAGGAGTTGTGTTTTGGTAACTATCCTTTTTTTATATAAAAAAATAAAATAATAATGCATATAATCAAACAATCTCAACCGCTTATTTTTACCATTTTAATGTCGGTTACTTTTAATTTCACGTCATTTGAAAAATTAAATTAACTATTCACACAATCTCTCTCTACTCTTCTAGATTTCTCTCTCTAACTTCATTCTTCTCTTCATCTTCTAGTCTACATTTATCTAGACCAAATCAATCTCAAAACGGTGCAAAAAGAAGGTGACGGAGGCGGCGCTATCAAATTTTTGGAAGTTAAACAATCTAGAACCTACATTGTAAGTGTACTTTGTCTTTAATTTCAATTTTGAATCGTTGATGTTGCATATTTCACTTAATAATGGTTCAATTGTGTTTCAAATTTCACTTAAGTATGGTTCAATTGAGTTTGTATCATCGATGTTGCAAATTTCACTTATTATCACTTGATAGTGGTTCAATTGTAGATTTTTGTAAGGTGAAAACTTTAATTTTCAATTAGGAATTTACGTAATGTTTTGATGTTATAACACAAAAATAAAAATAAATAAATAAATAAATAAATAAAAATAAATAAAATAAAAAAAAGGAGCAATGACATGAGAATTGAAGTTGCATGACTATTTCAATGTTTTGATGTTTGTGGGTTATGTTCTAATGTTTGTGGATGACTATTTCTTCGCTTAAGATTGTCAAAATTGAAATGTTAATATTTATTTTATATATATTTATAGTGAAGCATGACTACACGTAAAAGGAAAACATGGTCTACTACTGAACCTTCAGAAAAAAAAACCGAAACTGCAACCATTTCCTTCTAGAAGTTCAACCACCACCGCGGTAAATTGAATTTTTGTACTTGTTACTCATATTGATATTACACATGCACTTCAAATGATTTATTAATTACAAATATTTGCAATTTATTTAATTTGTGTAGGGATCTTGGAACCCTTTATGTAAACTTGCAGAATTTGTTGCACTAATTAAGGGTTTTCCAAGAGAGAAAAAGGATAAGCTAGAGGAAATGGGATTTGGTTTTTTGTTACATTACAACACTAAAACCACTAGGAAAACAATGTGCAAGTGGGTCATTGATCATTTTGATCCGGCCACTAGAACACTAGGGGTGTATGGGGACAAAATTGAGATTACAACTAGGGATGTTGACTACATTTTGGGGTTTAGTGACCATGGATTTGAGATTGATAGTTCAGAGTTAGATAATGATGATGTGTTAGATAAAAAAACTGTGGAAGTTTACAACACTTAAAATTCAAGGAATGGTGGCCGAACTAAAGAGGACATCACATGATAATCCTCTTTTTATACGCATGTTTACAATATTTGTTATGACTGCCCTAATCTGTCCAAACATACTTGAAAAGCCTGAAAAGGCATGGCTACATCTTGTCATTGAAGATGATTGTGTAAGACATTGGAATTTTGCAAAATTTGTATTGGATAGTTCAGTTGAAGCCATTAGAGAATTAAAGTCCGAAGAAGATCCTAAACATTTGGGAGGATGTACTCTGCTTCTTATGGTAAGCTTTTTTTAAATTGTTTTAATTATCTAGGCCATTACAAGTAATTAAGAAAGTAATTACCATTGAACAATATTTGTTCTGTTTTCTGTATTTTGTTACTTTATGTATTAACAAAACCAAATATTGGTGATTACTTATATAAACTATTTAATATGATGAGTGTCCTGTTTATGTGTGTTTTGACATATTTGTTTATAGGTAGTTACCCGTTTATGGCAGAATATCTCTTGGCTAAGTACTTGTCTTGTTATGGCCCTCCTTCTATACTTTCAATTTATCTAGGTATTGACATATGTTTTAATTATCTAGGCAATTACAAGTAATTAAGAAAGTAATTACCATTGAACAATATTTGTTCTGTTTTCTGTATTATGTTACTTTATGTATTAACAAAACCAAATATTGGTAATTACTTATATCTACTATTTATTATGATGAGTGTCCTTTTTATGTGTGTTTTGACATATTTGTACATATGTAATTACCTGTTTATGGCAGAATATCTCTTGGCCAAGTACTTGTCTTGTTATGGCCCTTCTTGTATACTTTCAATTTATGTAGGTAATGACACATGTGTATGTTTATCATTACCAAATGATAAAAGTCAATTTTTGTATGCCCTCAATCGTATAAAGTATTAACTAAAATTGTTGTTGGGGATTACTAATATGTAATATTTGTTATGCTGAGTGTATTGTTTATGTGTGTTTTGATATATTTGTATATAGGTAATTACCTGTTTATGGTAGAATAATATGGCTTGCATCATTATGTTAAGAAATAGTTTTTGGGTCTATATGCAGGGAATATTTCGTGAGTATTCCCCTAAGGATGGACTATACATCATTTGGAAGTATGATCAGCCAAGGATTAAGGACTGGAATGATGTGAAATTGAAGAGTTTGCATGACATGATTTGTAATTTAAAAGATGGCTACAAAACAAGAAAGGTAAGTGCAAATATGTTTGTGGTTTGTTAGTCATATTTTCTCTCACTTGTATGAACGTATAGTTGTTGTTTTTTCAGATGATGGCTGTAATTGACAAGGAGAAAGCGCAACTTGTAGGAAAGGCGCCACCAGCACATATTGAGATGGTTGAGATAGCCTTTGATCGCATAAACAACAAGATTGACAGGTGGGGTGCGGCGGTAAATCAGATGTGGAGGCTGATATCAAATTTTTTCGCAGACTATGCTACAGGATCTGTCGAAGACGATGTTGATAAACCAAGGAGGAAAAAGGGGAAAGCAAAATCTGAAGAAGAAGAGGATGAGGACAGTGATTATGATGATGAGGATGACACTGGTGCTGGTGATTATGCAGACAGTGAGGAAAATGAAGAAGAAGAAGATGAGAACCAAAAGAAAGGGACGGTGAAGAAGAAGATTATTTTTGAAAAAGGTGAAAAGGAAAAACACCGAAATAAAAAAGAGAAGGGATTGAAAGAGAAGGAAGTTAAAGTTGTGTCAAAGGAAAAAAAGAAGGCAAAGGACAAGGAAGTTGAAACAGAAGTTTCAACTAAAAAAAACCAAAGCAAGAAGAAGAAAAAAACGAAAGGAAAGGGTAGTGGCGTGGTAAGTGAAGACAGTGATAGTGAGGACATGGAGGTCGTGGATGAAAAAGTCAAATTGGTTATTGAGCGCCTTGAAGTTCAAAAGGAGGATGTGCACGATGTTGCTGCTGGTGCCACTATCAAAGAAGCATCTGGTGCAACTTTCCAAGATTCTCCAGTTGAAGAAGAAACTCCTGATAATCCTGCTGATGGCGCGGATGAAAAACAAAGTCTTGAAGTCCCGGCTGTTGATTTGGAAAGTGGTTCGATTGCAGATGACAAGATAACCACTGAAACAGAGGTTTTGCCTGAAGACCCTACTACAAATGCGGGCAACGTAACTGAGCATCCACCTGAAGGTGTTTCCTCACCCACAGAAGGCAAGGACCATGCCACTGATATCTGATGGCATTAACAAATTCTACTTTTGAACATTACCTATTTAGTATATCTGATTTGTCATTTCGGTTATATTTTGGACAAGTTTAATATTTCGTATGGTGACATGAACAAAGTAGTAGTACTTGGTTTGTAATTTTAATATCATATAGTATTTGTATTAGATTTGAATTAGATGGTTTTATATATATTTGTTTTAAACTTTTATTTGATGGTAGTTAACGAAAAAATGAAGTTAAAAAAAATTGTGAATTAATGTTTTGGCCAGATTAAAAGTTGGCCATTACATATGTATGTGAATGATTTAGAATACTAATTACTCTAAATACTTACATTAGGCTATTTAGTTTTTTTCCTTTTACATTATCATTCAGGTAAAAACCTATATTTTAACTAAGAGTTTCTATTGAGATCTAAAATTGTTTACTCAAACGCTAAGGAACTATTTTATAAGTTCAATCAACATTGCTAAAAATAAAATGAAATAAAATAAACTAAAATAAAAATAAATCAATAAAAAAATAAATAAATGATTACAATTATTTCAAAGTTGAAATTGAAAAATGTTTGTGTTTTGGCAATAATACAGTTTGGTCTTTACATATGTGATATGTCTATACTATGCATGAAAGTACCTTTACATGGAGAAGTTTGATGCCATTTGGGTATTTGGGTAATCTGTATAAATATGACATGATATAACCCATTATTAAAGGAAAGGTCAAAATAGTGTACACAAGCGCCTCTCTATTAAATTTTCCACACGTTACAGTGGATGCCATTTGGGTAATGTGTATAGTTATTATATGACATAACCTATTACTAAAGGAAAGATGGAAGTAGTTCACCCAACTTGAATATGAATAAAGACAAATAAACAAATTTTAAAAAACAAAACTTGTAAACACTAATGAAATTTAACTTTTATTTATTTATGTTGTCCATTATAGGTAAATACTTGTAAAACAATTCCAAGATTAAAAGATACATTGGAATGAAATTCAGCTTAATTTAGCACCAATCAACCTCTCGATGTTACTTTCTTCATTGTTCTTGCTAAGAAGAAGTCTTGGAAGGTACTTTAATCGTTCAACACGCATGTCAGTTGTCTGGTCAATGAAACAAATGAAAAGGTACTTATTAATTGTACTGTGCAGTAATAACAAATGATATTCACAAATAATAAAATTTGATCTGTACGCTGTAATTAATGCCCTTCATGGCGTTGATATCACCACACTCGATGTATTTCAAAACAAACATTCCACCATCATGATTACATAACAAAGATTACTTATATTATGATTATTTAAATTATAACTATGAAAAAGTTATAGTAAAAGGAGATATACCTGTTTGACTGTGTTAAAAAAGATAAAACTTCAATTGTAATACTTTTAACATCTTTAAAAAATTGACCCAAGGGATTTCTCCGCATTGCATTGCAGGAACATGTAATCTAATCACAATTTTATAAATCATGTTAATCAAACAATCAGTAACAAAAAAAGTATTACCACAGAGTCCAGTAACTACCATATCCGTAGCAAGATTGTATCGGCTGTCTGTGACCAGTAACGAATCAACTACCCACACCTTTTTTATTTTGACATTAAACACCAACAGGAACCAATGGTTTTCTTCTATTTCAATAACGGGTATGAATATCTGATGAAAAACCAACATTTTGTGATTCACTTATCATCAAAGACGTTATAAATTTATATTAGACAAAACTTGTATGTGTTAAATATCTCAAACCTGTTCAATCTTGTTGAGATCCCCAGACGGTATTAATGAATCAAACACTTTGGAACAGTAACTGAGAATAGATGGAGTCATGTAATGCGAGCACCTTTTATCTGACTTCAGTACTAATGTCTACACGCAGCATGTATCATCCGAATTTATGAGTTTAGCAAATAAAACTTTAATTCCCATTATATGTAAAACCCAATGTAAATACCTGGAATGCTGGTGGCAATATCAGCTTAGTTTGGTCATGTAACCCCATTTGTATATCATACAAATAGACATTCATAAGCTGCAATTAAAATTGTTAAAATAAAAGTATCATGTCATGTTCCACAATGTCCTAGAAAACAAATTCGATGTGAAATTAGTAATAATAGTATACCTGATTAGTAATCATGTTATCCGGATACAAACACCAAGATTCACCCACAGTCAACCTGATAATTGATTTATTTTTGGCACAATAAAATTCCTCACTGTTCACATCTTTGCGAACATTCACACATATTTGTTTCTCCAAAGAGTCCAGTTGTGATACATATTCAAGAAATAAAAATTGTGTTGAATGGTCTTGATTAAAACGAAACACAACCTCATCACTAGGTGATGTATGTACTTCAATCGTACTGCTTGGTCCATGCGGGCATAAAAGTTTAAGAAAGACATATAGAAATATATTTATAGGCAATGCGCTATATATTTATATGTCTTTTCCTAATAATAAAATAAATATAACTACATATCACCTCTTCAGTTATTGCATTAGAAGTGCATTCCTTTCGCCTTTTTGATTTTGATAATTGGCCCTATGGCATTAATAAAAGTCGAATATGTAATTACAATTAATAATATTACAGAATACCATTTAAATTACGATTATAGTTACTATATGCATTAGGTTTGTAGTCGGTACACAAAAAAAAATTGCTCATAAATATTGATGAAATTACTTGTGCATCTTGGGCCTTTGAATTGCTTTTATTCCCCTTTTTCGGCTTTGTTAATGATGATTCCTGTGTTTGTAAATGGGGAGGAATAGTCGATAGGTCAGTCGTTAAAATAATACAATGTAATGACCTATGTTTACTTTAGTGATTACATATTTACCTTTTTTCTTATTGACATTGTTGTCATCAATCTGACTCAATTGCCTTTGGCTTGGCCTCCTAAGCGGCCTCTTCTACGAACTTGTTTGTGGTTCACCTTTATCAATGGTTGTTATTGCTTTTGATTTTGGAGTATTCACTTTGATATCAGGGCTTCTAACTTTATCTTTTGTTTTTTTGTCCTTCTCTTTTTCTTCATCCTCTTTAAGGTCTTGGAGTGTTTCCAGACCCGATGGAAATTGAGGCTCAGTAAAACGGATATTTCTAATGTCGAATGAGTCAACATCGAAGCCAGCAAAGTGTGTTTCCTCTACTTCTTCGCCTTCGTCGCCAGTGTCATTAACATCTAGCTTCCGCTTAGTTGTTGAGACACGTGAGCTAATTATCATCTCGCCATCAGGGCTTAGGAAAGGAGAATACAAACGATTTCCATGTGTTGTTTTACCAACAGTGTTTCCTTCTCCGTCACCCCTACACTCAGTTGATTCTGGAACCTTGGTTGAACTCTGAGATATACTAGCAGCAACATCGGCAACTAGTTTAGCCAATGTAAACTCTATGTTTGACAGTTTGCAATGAATATCTGTTATTTGTTTCTCCATTTTCTACAAGGATAAATCAATACCAGAGATCATGAGTGATTTTAAAATAATTAAACCATTCTCAAAGAAATTAAATTTGTTTATATCATAAACCCTATATAGACGAAATTAATGTTCATAAATAATTTTTAAAAAAAAAAAATTAAAAAGTTGTTCATAATTGAACCAATTACATTAATAAAAATACAATTGAATTTAATTTTAAAGATTGGTAAAAATAAATCGCAAAAATCCAAATCAATTTCGAGTATACTTACATCGGGTTTTGCTTTTCTAAACATGATTTGAATTCCAAAAGTAATTGTGCAAAATGTGAAACAAATTCAATTGAAAAGTGTATGCGAGGATGATAAGGATGTGAAGCGCAAAACCCTATCGCTGATGTTTGTAAAGATTTGTTTTATATTTAAAAGATAACAATCATTTAACGTGTACAGATAATAAATTAGGAAAATATCCTACTTAGAATAACTGATTTTCAATATTTACTCTATTCAAAATTTAAAAGATAGGAAATTAGGAAAAGATCCTAATTAGAATATGTGATTTCCAATATTTAAATGCAATTTCTAAAGTTAAAAGATATCGATTTCATAATTTTTGTGTTTTAAATAATTATAAGATTAATTCGAATCATTGTCCATGTTCATCATAATATGAATTGACATCGAAGTAAATTCTATTATAATAATTGGAAATGTCCAATATTATTTATGGACATTACCATTTCTTGATTAATAAATTTTATTTAAGGTTATGTCATATTTAAATTTAGGTCAATACCCTAATCACAAACAAGTTTTATAATTTGATCTTCGATTTTTTGGATCAAACAAGGTTTTGAAAACAATGTGTTACGGTTCCTTCTCAGAATTTCAAGACGAACATATATTACCGAAAAACTTAAAATTTTTTATTGCTTATACATACAAATCGCTATTTGTACAATTAAAATCTATTATTCAAAGATTAAAACCCACCCACAGATGAAAGAAACCGATTATGTGTACCATAGAAATGCGCAATGGCTGGATATAATTTTGCCTAATTTTTCGGTCTCCATTGATGCAAGATTGAAATTTAAGGTATAATGGATGTTAGAATCGTGGTTGATTTCATTATTTGATAAAAAATTTCAAAAACTGGGAAGAACATCGATGAACATCGATGAACATTGATGAACACGATGAACGACGAAGAACAAATTTTCAAGTTTTTTTTTTTTTGTTTAATCTTAATTTTAGATTTTATTAAAATTAGATTTAGATAAAATAATTTCGAAATTAAAATAAGAATTTCAGAAAATCAATAATTGAAATTTTAGAAAAATAAGAAAATGAATTAAAAAAGCAAAATACCTTAATTACCCTTAAATAAGGTTTGACCAAGCTAGAAAAATAAATCAACAAACAACCAATGAAAATTAAGAATAGTGATGGTCATAATAAGGATGACCATAGTAGAATCATCCGTATTTGAAGGCCATTAATGAGAAAATTGTCTTTTAAGTAGGGAACGGTATGAGATGGGTCCAAGTAGACCCAAGTCTAGACATGGAATAGACATGGAAATTTGTTAGTTGATAAAAATCATACCAACACTCATATTTTATCCGTTTCTGAATAATTGCAGCATTTGTATATTGGTAATAATTATTAAAATATCTAGTTTTTTAAGCAACTATTTTTTTTTGACAAAAAGTTTTTTAAGCAACTAAATGCCACTAACCAAACATAAATTTTAGCTATTTGATCATATGAAAAAGCCAAAACCAATTGGAGAAGCGATTAATGAAACATGGCTAACATTTCATTATTGAAGTACAAACTTAAACAAGAATACAGAAAAGCCAAATTAGGCAATGAAAACCCCCTTTGAAAAATCTTCTTTGGGAGAGAACGCCATAGATATATACATAATACATAGAGTTGACTTGAAAAAAGAAACCTAAAATTGTTTGTATCCAAGTCTATGCCCTACCATTGTAACACACCTCTCCAAACTATGTAGGACAACTCATATATTACCCACATGCAAAAATTTCTTATGACGTTCAACATGCCCATATATGACTATGATTGGATTCCTTTTTTGCTTTTCCCCCCCTTTTTTTTTATTTTTTTATTTTTTGTTATTTTTATAAATACAATAATGGGATTGTGGATCATCCGACAACTCCCACATTACCTAATTCATAATTTCCTTCACCCTCACTTTCAAGCCCCCAGCCATATGGGCAGTTAAAAGGGGCATAAATATTGGAGGTTCATAGTTCACCGGCTCAAAATTAAAACGACTTATAATTGAGGCCATGACATACTTCATTTGAATAAATGCCATTTCTTTCCCAAGACATACTCTAGGTCCGGCTTGGAAGATTGGGAATTCGTAGGGATTTACCGTCTTTAACTTTTTTGTTTGATTATTTTCATTGTTCTCGTCGTCTGAAAGTGATTTGTCAACAGTTTGGCTTTCAAACCAACGTTCTGGTTTAAACTTTAAACAATCTTCCCCCCAAATAGCTTCCATTCTTCCCATACCGTAAGGAAAGTATGTCACCCGATCTCCTTTCCTCACCCTAGTCCCATCTGGTAATACGTCGTTCTTTAGGGCATGCTTTGAGTCCCATGGAACAGGAGGATACAACCTCATTGCCTCACATATGCAAGCGTGCAAATATCTCATTTCTCTCTTCAATACCTCATACCCTAGTGGTTTCGAACTCGAATTGGTCCCATTAGTTGCCAATTCAGTCCTAATACTCTCTCTCGCAACGGGGTTCACCGATGATAAAAGCCAAAAAAGCCAAGTCATTGCAGCCGCAGTTGTATCGCGACCGGCCAAAATAAAACTGATCACCATATCCCTGGCTAGATCGCCATCGTAGCCGGTGGAGAGAAATCGAGAGAGGAGGTCATGATGATTTGCCTCATTTGAATTAGCAAGCGTCTCTTGCTTAGTACAAATGATGTCGCTAACAAGATTATGAAGTGTGTTGATAGATTGCTTGAGGTACTTCTCAGAGCCAAGGTTAAGAGCTCGCTTGAGCTTCCATATGATATAGATTGGAGTAGCACCTCGTTTAGCCGAGATCTCGGCTGCACTCTCGAAGGCGGTAATGATCGGCGGGATGGGAACTGAGAGGTCTAGACAGTTTGGATCAATCCCTAAGGCGATTTTACATATTGAATCATACGTGAATCGTTTTAGTATTTCCTGTACGTAAAAAAGGTTTAAAAGTTAATAACAATAAGTGCATTTGTTGAAAATCTAATCCAATTAACATATCAAATACGAATAAAAACAAAATTTTAACATTTTTGAAGATAATGTTAGAGATATTGGTAATGTCAATAAGAAAAATGTATCATCAAATTAATCTAAATAACACGTAGTAGATATATATTTAAAGGTGTGTAAGTTTTTTGTATTTGGTTCGTGATCAAATAACAAGGGAAATGTTATTTTAACAAGTTAGGTAATAACAAAGGGAAGAGATGGGGTCCACAACATATTGATTAACAAAATATATAAGGCTATATATGATGACATGTCTCAAATACTTTAAATTATAAGGTGAGTAGGACTAAAAATTAAAAACACCTTAAAAAACTAGAATGATTTGGCCATACAATTATACAAGTACCTTATATAGAAATAATGTAGTGATAATAATAACTCTGAGGTGTTAATTTAATTCCCATTTCAAAATAAAGCATTAACTTATTTTTCTAGCTAAAGCTAATAGTACTTCAATCCAGCATTATCAAGGCCAATTAATTGATCAATTTCACCTCCTTTTAAGACATTGTTAAACATATCTTAGTTACAATTTGTCGCTAGTCACTAGTTAGTGAATCGTATGACTTAATAGATAACCTTTTTTTTTTTTTTTTTTTTTTTTTTTTTTTTTTTTTTGTGCCGTGCAGCTCTTCACAGTAAAAGAAAAATTGGCTCATGCTATAAATAAATAATAATAAAAAAAAGCCTACATGCATCTTTCCATTATTGTTAAAAGTATGATTTATATGGAATTTTTGTGTGATTTTTTTCCCCCCTAACCGATGAGAGATGTATATGACGAGGCCTTCCAAAGAAAGGTTAGTTATGTATGAGTAAATGCATAACGAGGGGCATGGGGGTCATTTCACGTAAATGCATTTTTGAATTTAGAGTAGTACCACTGGATAATCAATTGTATCACTAGATGATTAAATGGTATCATTGAATATTCCAGTGGTACTATTTATGTATGTAGTGGTATTATATATTCATTCAGTGATACTCATTACGTGTAGAAATAGTATCACTACGGTAGAAATTGTATCACTACATAGTCAATGATACTATCTAAGCTTTCAACAGTACATTTAAAAAATGGCCCCACTTACCCATCTCTCTCCTCTTTTCTCACCCCCATGTGCTTTTTAATATTTTAGTATTTGTTATGCATTTGCAAATACATAACTAACCTCCATTACTACTTCCTCGTATATGACGGTAACTAGTTGTAAGTATACTTTTTTTTTTTTTTTAACCTAATTTGATAATGAAGTTGAAATCTTAAATATTGCTTATGATTCCCTCCATATATAATGTAATGAAATATCTAAATATTTTCCTATTTAATGTTATTCTCTGTTAATGTTGATGGAGTTTATGTTGCAAGATTCATCACTAGTGGAAAAATGACTTATGATGTGTTTTTTTTGGGGTTTATTTGTTGCGGTTTTGAACCACCATATTTGTTTGATGGTTAATCTACCTAACTAAGTGTTCTTGATGTGGATTGCACTAACTCAGATCAATTTTTGATATCTTTATATCCTATAACATATCTATCACCTTAATTTTATAAACAATCTACATTATGTATGCAATCTCTTTCTTAGAATGTGTTCTATTCATCTAATTTTCATTTATCTAACCTCATTTTTATTTATTAATTTTGTCTGGATTTATTTTATCCTTATATGAACTTATTTGTATTTCGCTATACTAACTAAACCTTATTTTAGTTGTAAATTAAACTCCGGTACTCATTATTAACCCTTAAAACATATTTTTCTTAAACTTATGTAAGAACTTTTTTTTTCCTAGAAAAGTAAAAATAAGTTGAAAAACACATGATTTTTAAATCCGTTTCATATTGGTTCTAACAACCAACTTCCAATCTACTATACATTAGGCTTTTTATTGTACTTATTTTATTTTATAATTTTGTATTAAATTAAATTAAGAATATAATATGCAATGCTTAAGACTTTGACAATTTGTGTTTTATATATCACATTTGACCGCTTTTGTCCAACCAAAGGAAACATTTGACTATTAAATTCAAACATACCCCTAAATCCTTAAAATATAGTTTGACAATAAAGTATATACAATGTAAAATACTGCTCCTATTGTTTAATGCTTCATGATCTAATTAATCAAAAATTAATGTAGATCGTTGAAATCAACGCTCGTCTAATGATTCATCTAGATGCATGCTATTGTTGACATAATTAAGTATAGAAGTAGTCAATGGATTACCAAAATGGCAATTTCTCTGAAACTAAGGGAAGATAAAGCATTATTTAAAAATTATCACGTATAGAAGGTAGGATTATTATATTGTATCGTGATCTAGTGGTAATTTAATTATATTGAATTATTTAGAACTTCTTATTCATATATTTATAACTCAAAAAGCAAAATTTCTGATGAGCAAAAAGTATAAGCATACATTTATGGAGACAATTTTAATTTTCTTCACAACATAAAGTAGAAATTGAGATTCATGTTTTATGTATAATTTAGGGTCTTGCTAAAATTAAATGACTATTCTTACAAGTTATAAAGAAATTATTTATTTAATTTATATAGCTACTAATTATAAATTTTAAATCCAAAGCTAAAAAAAACACTTGTAGGAATTAATTAATGAACTTTTTATTTTCATTGAACCACTCTTTTTCATGTACAATCACTAGTCCGTTAAAAAAAAATGTACAATCACTAGTTGAAATGGTGTTCTTCACAGTTCACAAAGGCATCGATTTTGAATCGGCATCTTTTCAACATTAAAGGCACCGATTTAAGCCAAAACTAGTGTCTGTGAAACTTTTATCCATTCTCATGTTTTAGTCTACATTAACCATATCAATTCTTATATATCTTCAAAATCGATCTTTAATTAATCACTAAATACCTATTTACAATGAATTCATATATATATATATATATATATATATATATATATATATATATATATATATATATATATATATATATATATATATATATATCTACTACTGATCTTCGAATTTTCTACCTATTTGTTACATATTATAACCACATGCCTTTCTTTATTTGAAACTTAAAATGTGAAGTGGATAGGCGGAATACACTCTGTTTGATATGCTAGTGATTGATCCAGATGATGTCATCAGTATTTTGTGTCCAACACTTTAAAGTACAAGTGATATTCTATGCATATTATAGTTAATTTAATGTCGAAAATAGTTGGTAGAGAGGATGAAACGCATAAGAATATTATTTTAGTCACTTCAAGGGCATATTCAACGACTTGGGCGATCAAATATAGAGAAGGATTTTCACCATCTTAGAACAAGAAGATAAGGGGTATTATCCATAAGTGTGTCTAATGAGACTAATTCCATAGTAAGTGAAAAATAATGGTTTTTATTTTTTTTATTTTTTTTATTTTTTTTATTTTTTTTTTTTTTTTGTTCCTCAAAAACTTTATTATATAAAATCACGTGTCTAAAATATGTATGTTCATCCAAGGGAATTTTTGTATTTTTTTCGCTCATTTATTTTTGTATAAATTTCAAACGAACAATCTACATACCATAATAAAATCAACAATCTTATTAAGACCAAGTTCGATCTAGAAAAGTAAATCTTCCAAGTAAGAAAATCTTACCTTCTACGCTTTATAATATGATTAAATATTTAATATATTATTTGGCTAGATTCACAATTTTCTAAATGATCGAACATATTTTTAATTAAGTAAAGAATCAATGGTACGTGAACATGACGTATAAAGATCTCAAATTATTAAATTATGGCAGAAGTATCTTTTTAGTATAAAACAGTGAACAAGTACCAAGTAGCTTATATATATAAGTAATTAACATGCTTAATTAACAAATAATTAAAACTTAATTACCTGTAAATCAATGATTCTATTTTCATTAGCAGCAAGTTGAAGCAAAGGAATGAGCCGGCCTTCAACTTCTTCTTCCAAAATTTTAACAACAAATTCTCGTAATGATTTAGTCGTAAACTCGTGGCTCGCCAACTTTCTTTGATTCGCCCATAACTCGCCATCAACATTAAATATACCATTACCTAGAAGATCACCTAAAATTTCAGCTAAGGGTTTACCCTTAGGAAAGTTAGGAAAGTTTGTCTTAAGAATGTATTCGACGTTTTCAGGGTTAGCTGTTACGATCACCTTACGTGCTCCAAGCCGGTTCACTACAATTGTTTGAGTCGGCGACATGGAGAGGAGGTCGGTGTACCAGTCTAAGAGCCTCCTCCTGTTTTGGTAGAAGGAAATAAGGCAACCAATAATGGGGTAAGAAGGAGGACCATGTGATGATATGGTGGTTTTAGAGTGTTTTGTTGAGAATAATGGTGGTTTAAATTTGTGTAAAATTGAGAAAATGAAGAGGAAAAGAGAGAAGAAAATGAAGAGATGAAAAGGGTTGAAAGACATTTTAATTTAATGGGAGTTTTGGTAGTTGTCAATTTCAAAGAGTATAAGAGAGATGAAGATATGTCGGAGCTAGAGAAATGAATGGTTATTTATAGGGTAAAAAAGAAGAGATAAAGATGGGTTTGTTTGATTGGTAGTTGGGAACTCGTGGGACATCTAAATGCTCATTCTTTGGTAATACTAGGGACTACTAGAGAGCATTAGCTATACCCAAAGGGGTGTGATTTTAAATCACAAAATATCTTCTTCGGACTTATATCAATCATTAATTAATAACTTCCACTGTTTCTTTTTATTGGTTATGATTTGATTCTTGACATTGTTTATAAAATAATAAAATCTTTTACTTTGTAATTTATTTTCAATATACTAGATACAAATAATATATTTATGTGAGGTGTTATTTGATTTGTCTCAACGAATAATTTATTTAATATTTAATCGTTATAATTTTAACAAATATGTAGTGAAAGATAATATTAATGGTTAAATAAGTGCAAAGTCAAAATGTAATCAATTAATATATATAAAAAGTAATGAAGGGAGTACTTATTAAAAGGCTAATATAACTAGTTTAGATAATGTCTATTACTCCCTCCGTTTTTAAATACTTGCACCACTTTCCTTTTCCGGTCGTTTTTAAATACTTGCTCCATTTCTGTTTTTAGAAACCTTTTGCAATATTAAGCGAACGCCAGGGCGGTATCCATTACCTCGGCAAAGCGGTAGATCTCGATAGAGAACCTGGGAGGAGTCTACTGCGCGAGGGTAGTTCACCGCTCCCCCCCCCCCCCCCCAAAGTGGAATAAGTATAAGATTAGTATTAGTGGGTACATGCTTAATAAGCTATCCCGGGGGTGGAAAGTGGTGTCTACATTTCTGAACAAATAGAATCGGGGAGAAGGCCGGATGGAAAACAACAACCTAATCCTGTCGAGGAGCTTAGGCATGCAAGTGAGTGGTAGAAGCAAAGGCAGCTATGGTATAGGGGGGCTGTTTATAGTGCAATCGCCTGGCTTGCTTACTTTTCCGGGCCGGAATCCAGATCCTATCGATTCTAGTCCTATACCCATTTCCCCTCCTTTAATGGCTTACCACCCATGAAAGGGACTTTTCTTCTGTTTAAGAGGATTCCCTGGCATCTATGCCATGTGAAGCCTCAAGAATAAGTATAAGGAATAAGGGATGAAAGCCTAGTAAGTAGCTGCAGTTGGGGTGTCTTTTCAGCAGGTTAGTCTGCTTCCTCAAATGCAGTTTTAGAATCCATTGAATAAAAGAAAAATCCGCTTTCGAAGAGGGTTCAGCGAAAGACCTTTAATTCATTTCTCACATTTGGTGGACCCAACATAATACTCCCTCTCCTATTATTCTTCCACTACTTTTTCTTTTTACAATTTTTTATTTTCTCAACTACTCCACTACCTTCATATTTTATTACTTTCTCCAATTTCTCTTAAAACTCCGCGCATAGAGAAATAGAACAAGTATTTAAAAACGGAGGGAGTATATGTCTACACTTTTAATAAAGTTAAAAAACTTGATTAAGATATTGAAAACCTTAATTATATATCGCAATTCAATTAATATTAGCCTATATTCATGA
Organism: Chenopodium album; assembly: GCF_948465745.1. Lineage (NCBI taxonomy): Eukaryota > Viridiplantae > Streptophyta > Magnoliopsida > Caryophyllales > Amaranthaceae > Chenopodium > Chenopodium album. The sequence continues at coordinate 68,249,709 of NC_137835.1, forward strand.
TTTTAGAAGAAAAAAAAATCATTGACATTATAAAACATAATAATACCTATAGGAAATTTTGGTAAAATAGTATGAACTTTCACTTGTTGGCTTTTAATAATTCAAAATTTGAATTATATTTAAATAATCGAAATTTAATTTGGGGTTCATTTGCTTTCTTTGAGCCCAGTTAGCCCTGTAACCGGTTAACTAATAAGTAATTCTTTGTTTCTTCCTCCCATACGACTCCGATCAACAACCCCCCCCCCCCCCCCCCCAAACCACCGCCTCCTCCCAGACACCAGACCCCCTTTCCTTTCCCTTAAATTCTCGATGAACCCACCTCCCCATCCCCTTCCCCGCCTTCATTACATGACCACTGGCAATGCAACTACTCCCCTCTCCATGCATCAAAACATTAGAGATATGTGAGAGGGGGAGAGAGAAAAGTGGGACAATGGTAGTTTCGGGCTAGGGAAGGGGAGGGGGTCGTATAGGAAGGGGATGGTTTCGGGGTTTGGGAGGGGAGAGAGGGTTTCGAGGCTAGGGAAATAGATGTGTGGCAGGCCATGGTGGAGGAAGGGAGGGTAGGGTTTCACTGGGGGTTGTGGGGAGTGGGGTGGTTGACGGTGGTGGAAGAAGGATAAAAGCCGGGTTTTATTTATTTATAATTATTATTATTGTTATAAAAGTTTTTATTTATTTTTATTTATTTGATCATGTGTTTCAAGTAACTTGTTGTAACAAGTTAGTGACTATTTGGGACTAAAGAAAGAGAAGGATCCCAAATTTCAGATTATTAAATAATAATGAAAAGAACTAACCCATTTGAGTATTTGACTAATTTTCCAAAAATTAAGTACGTTGTACATTTCCTTGTACTAGGGAAGCCTACGTGCGCGATGCACGCGATACAACTAGACATCGTAGAGGAGTTAAAAATTCGAACCTCAAAGTTTACGTACTTTGAGTTGTTGTTGAATTATACTTGTCTTAGGTCGATCAATAAGAGATTATATCTTAATTTATTTAATTGTAGAAACATGTTTTGTGATATGATTATTTATTTTGAAAATGATTATATATATGTTATAACTCGCCAATGTACGCATTACTATATAAAAAGGCAATCAAAGCTATTGCATCATTCTATAACTACAATAGGAGTGTTATGAAGAGGACAAAACCCTCATTGAACACCCTGGCACAAATTAAAGGCTATGTGAATTAGTATATTTCCCTGCAAATTAGATACTCTTTGGACCATATAATGGAGGAGATAACATTTATGAGCTACGAGTATTTAACTAATGATGTATGAGTACGTCTTAACTCTTTCAATTCCTATATATAATCATAAACTATAAGCTTTTCCTAGGATAAAAATCGAGCCAATGGCACAATAACTAAAGCAAAATACATCTTCAAACAACCTCTTAATCAAAAGCATAAGACTATAGTACCTCGTATGTAAGACATAACTGCTACATTCCGTAAAAGATTCATCAAATGAGTTGCTTTGTTTGACTCCCCTATAAACACAACTAAAAGAGATTACATCAAAAGTAATACTTTTTTTTTTTTGATCATTTTAATGGTATCCAAGAAATTACACTTTACACTCCACCGTACCACTACGAAGGTACCATTATTGCATTCATCCGTTAACTCCACCAATCTTGAGCTGTCCCCAACTCTAACCGGATACGGTCGTCTCCGAATAGTATGCTTATTCACCTACCCTCTTCGTATAACATAAACAAATAGATTGCACAAACTTTACATTTCCTTTATTATAAAAAAACAACCAGCAGGGTCATCATCCTTATAAAATTATCGCGGTGGTGGGTGGTGACCAAGGGAATGGAAACTGACATGTTAGCAGTATTTTTCAGCAACCAGAAAAGGAGTTCGTGAGAAAAAAGGAAATTGAGAAATGAGGATTTTTGGCCTTTTCGGTGGAATGATAAGAAGGAAGATAAACAAAAGAAATAAAGGACAAAAATACGAAAGGTCAAATACCTAAATGCATCAAAATTAATTTTAATTGGGGGTAAATATGTCAATTAACCTTTTTAAGAGTATTATAGTCTTGACACTATTCATAAGAGTATTTTCCCACTTTTTATAAGGTAGGGATTCTAGGCCACCTCAACTGAGGTGGTGGCAAATATAAAATTGTATGTAAATTATAATTGGTGGCGCACTAACTAATCATCGCTTCAGTTCATGCCTATCTCATTTTATCTTTGTTATTTTTTTTTTTTCCATACTTCCATATGATAATTAATACGAGTACGAAATATATATGACAAATTTGACAGTATTGTACATCTATACTACGTAATTCAAAGGAACTAAAAATGGAGGAAAGTTAGGCATTTACAAATGCTTAACAAGGGGTATTCATGTAATTATACATATATACAAACAAATGTATATTCTGCTATCATTGGATGATCAAATGATACCACTGAATATACATTGATACTATATATGCACATAATGGTATTATATATGCATTCAGTTGTACAAAATTTATGCATAATAGTACCACTAAGGATTCAATGGTACCATATAAACTTTCAGTGGAACAATCAACATGTGGTCCCCCATCACGTGATACAATCCGATCAAAAAGTAGGTGGGGTCCACCTACAGACTTCTCTCTTCCTATCTCTCTCCTCTTTTCTCTATCTATAATGTGTTTTAATAATATTTTAATCAATATTATGCATTTACAAATGCCTAACTTTCCTCCCTTTAAAATTCCTCCGTAATTTATATGCACTTATTTATCTTGTACTTTTATATAAACTACGGGTCTGTTCTGATTTAGAGTTGAATTGAGCTGAATTGAATAGATTGTAACTGAACAGAACTGAATTTAACTAAATATTTTATGAGAGAAGGAATTGAAATTAAGAAATGAAGTGAATTGAACTGAACTGAACTGAAAATAAGCTGAACAGACCCGAGGAGTACTATATTACTTAAAACTGTCTTGATACAGAGTTTAGAAGCCACCAAACTATTTAAAAATATTAAGTATAAACAAGTATTTGGGGCATTTCAAATGAAGTCTAAGTGTTAGGTGACATTCTACCCCATTTGTTTCTCATTTGATATAATCATTAACTTATATTTAAATTAAAAGCTACTCATACAAGATTCGACATATAGCTTTTAATTCTAACACTACATGCCTTACTAGTTTCTACAACCAATTTAAGCTATGTCATACTTTAAATTCTCTTTGGAAAATTAACTATTCATATGTAATGAATATGTGATTTGAATAACAATTTAATAACGAGATGGAGTCCTAAATTATTAAAATAGATGTACAATAATGATTAATCTCATGTAATGATCACGATATTGTCCGAATTCAAATACTAGTTACTCATTAAATAACAACAACTTTGATTAATTCAAAGTTGGCTAGAACAACCCAACCAATTGCTTGGGTGACCTCAACATCATAAACTTTAAGTGGAGCAATGAAGAACACGAACTTTGAGAGTTGGGTGCATTTAATCCAAGTCAAAATCGCTCATTGGAAAGCTGATGCATGTTTTTTACATGCCATCAAATCTAATTACGGATTTACCGGCAGTAATGAAATAAAAGAACGATAAAGTACGCAGGAGTCATTTTAGGTTATCGATCTTATTTAATCTGAGTCACTGCTTTAATTTGGGTCATGCTAAATGTTAAATTGTTGTGTGACTTGTGTCCATGAAAATCAATATCTACTTAGTCACCTCGGGTTAGATATGATTATTTCGTATCAGATTACTTTTTGACATAGCTAGTTAAGCTTGATTGACTATTTAATAAGAATAAAAAAATTATATTTTTTTTAATAGGATAAAAAATTGCGATAGACGTTGTAAAATAAAAAAAAAAATAAAAAAAATAAAAAGTAAATTTGGATCGATTTATAGGATAAAATTTGTTGCTTAGAATTTTAATTCCAATAGATACCTATATTTTAGGGGTACAAAATAAATTATAAGTTTAGCCAGATCACGAGACATCAACACTTGACGTTTCAACTTTTCACTAAATGTCGCGTCATGCAAACAAAAAAATAATAATATATCAAATAAAGTTATTTTTATATCATATATTTTTTTTGGAGCGAATGAAATAATTTAAAAGGTGCAATATTCATTTATAATATATTCTAATCGATTTAAGTAATATACTTCACAATCTAATACGATTTCAATAATTTATGTAGAACTATCAATTGGGTTGGCTTACCGAGTTCATTTCGGGTCAAGTCACGTGTCAAAAAATACTCACACTAACCCAAAGTTTCGGGTTCGGGTCAATCTAATGGACTTTTATTTTTTGCTAGTTTTTAGAAATTTATAATATTTCAAGCTTATTTTGCTAATTTTTTTTAATAATTTTTTAAATCAACTATTTTCACCAATATTATTATTAGTCAACACAAAATCACATCAATTCCTTACTAATCAATAAAATGTTTATCTCAAAATTAATAAATAATCCGAGTATCGTACGGGGTACCAAACTAGTATAAATATATAATACTCTAACTCTCATTCTGTCTTTTTTATTTTTATTTTTAAAAAAAATACATCAAAATCACTTTTAATTTGTTTTCAAAAAAAAAAAAAAAAAAGAAAAAAGAAAAAAAAAAACAGTCACTTTTGACAACGTTTGTTATCTGTATACAGCACGAGGTCAATAAAATGGACCACATTGTTCATTAATGGTTGACTTCTTTAAACATTGATTAGAAAGGGACCCGCATGTATATGACTCATATAACTGCGGGAGTTCGGCCCTTTTTCTGAGCCGCAAACTGGTATTCTGTCACGTGGTTTTTCATCTTAAAATGAGAGCAAATATCTAGACATACACTCGATCAAACTAACTGTATATCCAGTTTGTGGATGTTAATTAGTTTAGTTGATTATATTTTTGGGGAGTGTTATTCAAGAATTGTTTGAATCTCTTTTACATATGTTATTGTCATTGAAAAAAAAAAAAAAAAAAAAGATAAAAAAAGTATAGTGGTGCACATTTGAGTAAAATCATTATATGTAGCACTGTCAAAACAGTTTAACAACTCGATTTTGGTTAGCTTTAAAACGGGTCAGTTTGAAATCGGCTAGTGACCTACCGGTTGGTTTCATTCGGTTCAAATTACTCGATTCGATTTCGATTTATTTAATTTTAGTGTAGTTTTAATTTAGTTCGGGTACTAAATGGTTCGTTGCAAATGGATAGCAGTCTGTAAACAATTAGATGTAAATGGTTGTTTATTCGGTTCAAACTGTATCAGGTTATAAATGGTTTGAGTTAACAATGGTTTCACTCTTATACAGCTTAACACTATTTGGATAGGTACAACTTTGGGTTTACAAAAATATGATTCGGGGAGATTTAGTATCAATAAATCGGTTGTTAATCGGTTCCACTCTCATTTAGCTCAATCGATTTGAGGCAATCAAACGATTTCGGTTTGAAATTTGACAGTCCTTTCTAACCTTTTACTTCCAAAATAAAGTTATTTATTACCATCCTAAAATTTACTTCTGATCGAGGTTAGATAGGTCGTTGGTTCTACTAACCCTAATCAAATTAACAATTTATAATGCCTAAACTTACACTAAACTAGTTAGTGGCAAGTAAAGGGTCGAACCACTAAGGAAGCTCACTCGTCCAACATCAATATCACTAATGCAAGAGTCAAGAGGGGAAATGTTTTTGTTGATATATTGGATAAAAAGCACTAAAACTATGAATAAGCAAAGATAAAGACGAATAAAATCAAGAAAGAACAACGCTAGGGATACGGGGGTGTCAAACATGATTAGAAAAAAGGGGAATAATCGTAGTTATCATGAAGAACATGCCAAAGAACACAAGATCCTACCTAAACAATTCATTTTCATGCAATAGTCTAGGCAAATCAATGAAAGAGGTCTATGCTAATTAGGATCATTCTCATGCATCCCATTAGGCACAAGCTAACCAAAGAATAAAGGGGCACAATACATGGAACTCCATTTTTAACAACTCATTCTCATGCAATCATTAAAATAGAGGTGATCTAAATCTAGTTCAAATCATTTTCATGCATTTAAACTAGAAGGCAATCAAATAAAGTGCTACAATAATCTCAAGTCAATAAAAATCATATCTTTCATCAATTTAAGGTATGTAATCAATCCACTATCATCATTCATCCAACATTCAACACATATTTTCCACCCCCTTCCCCTAGCTAAAAGATTAGCCTAGAGAAAGGAGATTAAACATAATAACAAAACCAAAAATATATTCAAGAAACACAAAACAAAACATGATTAAAAACAATGAAAACAATAATAACTAGATGAACTAAAAAGACTAACAAAAATAAGCAACAATAAAGCAAATAAATAAAGCTAAAGGAAAGGATTAGAGATTACTAGAGAGAGGATTAATGAAAGATGAAAACTTGAAGGAATTGCTTGATTGGAAATTAAACTTGACCAAAATTGATTACTTGGAAGAAAATTGAGCAATAATCAACTTTATCTCTCTAAAAACTATCTAATCTAACCCTAAGAGAGAGAATCTCTCCTAAACTAACTAAGAAAATAGCATAATGGCCTCCCCTCTAATTACCCCCAAAAATGGGTATTTATACAAAGCTCATAAAACTAAGAAAAATAAAAGAAATAAAAGAATGAGAAAATTAAGGAAAAACAAAAGAAAAAATAAAATAGAAAGGAAATAAGAAAAGGAAAAGGAAAATATAAAAAGAATTAAGAAAATAAAATAAAATAAAAGAAAAAGAAATTAAAATAAACCCACAAATCCCCCAAATTCCCTCAGCCACGATTTCCACTTCTCTTTCATTTGGCTGCTCTGATTTGCATCACCTTCATCACCATCACCACGCATCCCCTCATCTTCACCGTTCATCATCATCAAGCATCATTAAAACACGGCCGTTGGATTTCATTAAAATCACGTGCAAAGCTCGTGATGTGGTTCAAATTGAACCCCGATCTACGCGCCCGCGAAGACACCGCGCAGAGGTCGCGCATAGCTTCTGCCTCGACTCTGAATTTGGACTCCAATCGTGTGCGCTTTCTGACAGGGGTGCGCGGCCGCGGAGGTAAGTGTTGCTGCAATTGTTGCGGGTTGCTGCTGGTGTTTCTGTGAATTGGTGGTTGACGTTGTGGTGATTGGAGGTGTTGGGGTTTGCTTGGGTGAATTGGTTGCGGTGGCTGGAAATTGGTGTGATTGAAGGTGGCTGAAATTGAGTGGGTTGCGAAGGCTGGTGGTTGAAATTGGTGGCTGGTGCTGCGAATTGCAGATTGTTGTCGCTGCTGTTCAGGTTTGTGTTTGGTGATAGGTGCAGCGCAACAGTGGTTGCGCGTGAGTGGTGGTGGGTGGTTGTAAGTTGCGATTGGTTGCGTTGTTGGTGTTATTGTGGGGTTGCGCGTTGGTGGAAGCAGGGGATTGTGGCTGGTGGTTTAATTGGAGATGGCTGATGGTGTTGGTGTTGTTGACGGTTGTTGGGTGGTGTTGTGAGGGCTGGTGGTGAAATGGGAATGGTGTGAGTGGGCAGCTTTGCTGTGAGGGCTGGTGGTGGATTGGGAGAGCAGGGAGCAGGGGAAGTGATGTTGTGTGTGTTGGAGCAGGGGAGATGGTGTGGTGGAGGTTAAGGGATGGTGTGGTGTAGGTTAAGAGGTGGGCAGCAGCTAGGTCGGTTAGGGGCATTGTGAAGTTTGCTCGAACCTTTGACCCCGAACACAAACTTGACTTTGAAACCCGGAGCGCCTACAACCAAAAACAACACGAGGGTGAAATAGAAAATAAAATAAAATAAATAAAATAAAGTAAAATAAAATAAGATAAATAAAGTAAAATAAAATGCTAAAACTAAAGAAATAATAAAATTAAATGAAAAGAAATAAAATAAAATAAAATACGAAACTAAAATAAATAAGAAAATGAGATAAAAAGAGAAATTATTAAAAATAAAAACTAACGACTTAAACTACAAACATTAAAAGAAAGAAAAATAAAATAAAACACGAAAATAAACTAAAAACTATAGAAAATTACAAAAATACTCAAAATAAATATAAAAGACAAGAATAATAAAATAATAGAAATAAAGGATATAAAAGGTGAAATTATTGGAAAATAAGCCGGAATACGACTCAATAAACACCCTAAAAGTGACATAAAAGTCACTTATCAACTTCCAAAATGACAATTTTAATTTTATTACTTTCTATTTGTATATTTTTCAGCTAGTAATGGATTCACTTTCAACATTATCAATTTTAACACTTTCAATACTTTCTTTCTCCTATAGTTGATTTGATTATTTCTAAAAAAAAATAAATAAATAAATAAATAAATAAATTCTAATGAAGTAAGAATGTGCATGCACACTATTAAAAAAGAAATTAAAAAAAAAAGGCAGGAACATAGTCTAAAAGCAATTAGGCGTAAAATTAATTAACAATGAACTAATATTAACTTAACCGACACTTTAGTAATAATAATGTACTCCATAGTAAACATGTGGGCATAATTAGATTTTATATGATTCGAAACGCCTCGTCAACAGGAGTAAGGTAATCCTCCCAAAACTTATTACCAAGAATCAACATGCTTTTATCCCAGGGAGATATATGGAAGATAATGTTCTCCTAAGCCATGTACCTATGCATCTTATAAACTCAAGAAAAGGTTCAAACTTCACTGCTATTAAGATTGATATGTCAAAGGCATACATCAGGGTTGACTGGCTCTTTCTCCTTAAAGTAATGCAAGCTTATGGTTTCTCGAATAATTGGATTAGAATGATTTCATAATGTATCTCAATAATGAGTTTGAAGGCGGTCATTAACAGGAAAACCACATGTCACTTCTTTCCTAATTGTGGTCTTCGCCAAGGGGACCCTTTATCCCCGAATCTGTTTATCTTATGTATGGATATCCTCTCCAGAATGTTGACCTTGGCATAAACCAATTCAAAGGTTTAAAGGTTTCAAGAAGTGCTCCTTCGATTTCACACTTATTCTTTGCTAATGATGTTATGCTTTTCTTCAAAGCAATTGAGAATTCATGTTTATCTATTAGAGACATCCTTCATAGGTTTGGTAAAGCTTCTGGCCAAAAACTGAATCTCCAAAGGTCCTTTGTGAAATTCTTGCTAGGGGCCGACTTCAGTACACGGTTATCTCTTAAAAGAATCCTAGCCATGGTTGAGACTGATAACATGGGGACTCATCTAGGATCACCAATTGACATTCAGGGGAAGAAAAGCTTGTCGTTACAATTCTTGGTTGACAAAGTATCGCAAAAGGTGCTCTCATGGGCCTCCTTGCGTATTTCCCAAGCAACTAAACTAATTCAAATCAACACTATTAGGGGTGAAAGTTTGGTATTCGGTTTGGATATTACACCAAACCGAATCCAAACTGAATTAATCCAGTTTTGGATTTTTGAAACCAAATCCAAACCAAATTTGGATTCAATCTAAACTGAAATAATTCGGTTTTAAAAATTAAATCCAAACCGAACCGAATTTTACCCGAAATCAAAACCAAACAAGCAAATTCATACGCTGTTGATCGAAATTCAAGAAAAAAAAGCAAATCCATTCACTATATCGTTCGAAATTCAAGCAAAATCAAACCAAACAAGCAAAGAAACTTCATTATTCACTGTAAACCCTTAAAAAATCGACAAATTTAAAGAGTTTAGATAGTTAACATCAAACATAATAGAAATCGGCAAAAAATATAATACATACACTTCAATAATTCTTTAAATTGACACTAAATCTGAAAATAACGCAAATGTAAGAGTTTATAGTGCATCTGTACGTATCTATTCATCAAATCAAGTCTTCAAAACATCAATAAAGAAGGGAGAAGCTGGAAAGACTTGAAAGAGGAGAGAAGACGAAGAAATACCATCGGTGAGGGTGGTCAACTGGTCGTGGCTGGCGGTGAAGGAGCACACACACAACTACACAAGCCGTGGTGGTAATAAATCGTGACTAAGGGAGGTACGATGGAGGTGGTGAGAAAAGGGGGAGTACGAACACGTAACACCGGAACTAAGCCCGATCAGAGGGAGTACGAACACGCAACACAAACTGAGGTGGTGGCCTAGTGAGATTTGGTGGTTAGGAAGTTGGTGACCAGAGTGAGTGAGGTGATGTTGGAAGATTAGGGTTTTGGTGAAGAAGGTGGTGGATGCAGGTCAGATTGGGGATTAGGAAAATGGTAAAAGATGGGGGAGGATTAGGGTTTTGCTATATAGAGGATTTGGGCTGGGATTATTTAGGCTTACAAAATTTCGGTTTGGATTTTGGGTTTTAGTATTTTGGGGCCCCAAATCGAAATATTTCGGTTTCAGTTTTTTGGAATGATCCAAACCGAAAATCGAAAAAAACCGTATCAAATTTCTAATTCGGTTTGGTTTGGATCAATTTTCGATTTTTGTCCAAATTACTTTCACCCCTAAACACTGTATTGGAAAGTATTTCGGCTCATGTCATGAAATGCCTGAAACTTCCTGTAGACACCCATTTGTGTCTCCCCAAAACCAAACCCGGTGATGAGTTCCTTTCACGTCGAATCATAATCGAATGAAACGAAAGTGTGGAAAGGTCTAGTGTTGCGGAAAGTTTTATTTCTTTTCTTTTCTCCCTGTTTTGGAAAACTTTATTTTAAGAAAACAGGTAATCCAGTTTGGTTGGTCCATGATATGGGTCCAATAGTGATGTAGTTGGATGGGGCTTGCAAAGACCTTTCCAACGATATATTATAAGCCCAATTCCGATGAATATTGAGGAAGTTATGGCCAATTTACTAAACTGGGCTCGGTTTGAGCTTTATGTACGGCCCAATGATCTAAGGGAGGGCCTAATATGATTTATCATTCCTAATACAATTAGGAATGGTTTTAGTCTTCTAGAATCTTCTAGAAGGTTCTTTTCATTCCTAATTCAATTAGGACTCTTTTTAGAGTTTTAATCAAAATCAAATAGCATTTTCGAAGAAATTATATTATTTTATCTTCCAGTACGGTAAACTTATCAGATTTTCGAAAACGCGTTGAAATTAAGACTGGCGTCCAACCCCAGGCCTTGGCGCCTGGAACCAGGCTTGGCGCCAGACGCTAGCCATTGGCGCCTGGCGCTAGCCACTGGTGCCTGGCGCCAGCTTGCCAGGGTTGGCGCTAATGCTGTTTTGTGATCGTCAGACTCTGTTTTGTTAAATTATCTTTTTTGGCTGATTTTCTTTATAAATATCGTATTAAACACTCCGTTTTTATTCACCAATTCTCCTAATTCTTAAGTTTTCACCAACTATCATCATCATCTACGTCTATTATTCATCAACTCTCTTCATTCACAAGTTTTCATCAATTCTTAATTAAAAACATTCTTTCTTTAGCATTCATTCTTTCTTTTTCATACAAAATTCCGCATTCACAAGATCTAGAAACACCTAGCCATATTCGAAGTTGCCTTCGCCCTAGACGTGAAAGGTTTTAATTTATGAGGGTTTGGTCCCAAATCTTTCTTTCAATTATTTAATTTAATTGTTTGTTTATTATTTTCCTTGAAGTTACTAATGTGTGTATTTTGTTATTAGAAAGAGGTACGAGGCATCCAAGTAAGTACTTTAATTGATTTGATTGATTTATGATGTAGACATCATGTTTACATTGTTATTATGATTCCTAGTATCATGTCTAGGGTAACTTTAATATTAAATATGATTGCTATGATGCCTTTTATTCTCTTCTTAATATTAATTCATATTAGTATCATGTTAGGGCTAAAGATTTGATTTTTATTGCTTAGTGACATGCTAGGGTTTGCTATTAATCTTGTTAGTATCATGCCTAGGATCTTACTTTTATTATGCTTTAACATGAATATTGTTATAATTATGATTATTAATATTTATGATTGCTATGATTATGATATTCATTATTGTCATGATTTTTTTATGATGATTATTATTATTATTCATGATTATTTATTATGTTGCTTGATTATATTTATTTATTGCTTGATCACCTTTATTGCATGTTTAAAGGGAATTGGTACTTGTAATCACGCTTAATAAGATAATTAATAATCTTGTTAGGTTAATTGTGATTATAATTCAAGGGATCGCCAATAATAGATTTATTTGTGCATTAAATTCAACCAACATAGATTAAACAGGTTTAGGGTTAATCCTATTGATTGTATGTTAATCAGAAAGCGCACATGAATACGAGCAGAATAAAGTAGAGGCCTATTATTAGGGCAGGTTCAATCTCTTTTAGGTTGGATTTGTACCATCATCCCCGAACCCTTATTTGGTTCATGACCTTATGGAGTTGACGATCTCTTGGATCGTTAAGGGGTGTAACCTTCACCTCGTGAACGGTTTACAAGTTCCTTAAAAACTTGTTGGCGACTCTTTTGCTCTATCTTCTTCCCTTTTGGACGCCACCGTACTTTAGTGTATGATCACAGTGGGGTTCAAGCTAGTGGGATTTTAAAGGCTTGAAATTATTCCCTACACTTCCGCAAAGCATTGCAAACAAAATTGACTCCCTTATCACAAGGTTGTGGTGGTCCAACAATGGGAATAAGGGTATAAACTAGGTGAATAGAGCGAAAATTCAACTCCCCTAGAATATGGGAGGTCTAGGTATCCGAGGTATGTTAACTCTCAATGCTACCCTCCTGTTTAAACAAGCAACAAGGATGCATCTAAATCCACAACTTTTGCTCTCAAGAGTACATAGAGGGTTTCAACCCTCCGGGATATGTAATTTTTCTAGCCCTATGAAAGAGTAGGATGCCCTTCGATGGGAACGTCAAGCTTGTGAAAAGTGACCAGATTTTTTGAAAAAGGCTTTGCTTTGAAAGTGGGCAACTAGAAAGATATTAAGGTTATTAGTATGCAATGGGTCAATGGGGAAACCCCAATTGCAAACTCAAATCAGACTCTAAGAGCTTCTTTAAGCTGGAAGGTAAATGATTTTATTGACAGGGATTCCGCTTCTTGGAAGCTGGGAAAAGGGAGGGTGAATAGAATAGCGCAAGGTTAATTCTTGCAATGGAGCTTCCCTATTCTATGGAGAATGATTTCCTTTACTGGAAATACCACCTGTTAGGTAGGTTAACTGTTAAAACCGGTTACTACTTCCTCATAAAGGAACAAGGGGCAGGGCAGCTGGTCTTTTCTCTAGGAGAGCAAAAATTTGTGAAGCTCATATGGAGCATTGTAGGGAATATTTCAAGCATTAATCCCCAGCTTGAACCCCACTGTGATCATACACTAAAGTACGGTGGCGTCCAAAGGGAAAGAAGATAGAGCAAAAGAGTCGCCAACAAGTTTTTTTAGGAACTTGTAAACCGTTCACAGGGTGAAGATTACACCCCTTAACGATCCAAGAGATCGTTAAATCCATAAGGTCTTGAACCAAATAGGGTTCGGGGATGAAGGTACAAATCCAACCTAAAAGAGATTGAACCTGCCTTAATAATAGGCCTCTACTTTATTCAGATCGTACTCATGTGCGCTTTCTAACTAACATGCAATCAATAGGATTAACCCTAAACCTGTTTATCTATGTTGGCTGAATATTAATGCACAAACAAATCTATTATTGGCGATCACTTGAATTATAATCATATTAACCCTAAACAAGATTATTAATTATCTTATTAATCGTGATTATAAGTACAAATTCCCTTTAATCATGCATAAAAAGTGTGATCAAGCAATAACAATAAATATATCAAGCAACATATTAATCATAAATAATAAAATTATAATCATAACAATCATAATTAAAAATAATCATATCAACGTTAAAGCATAATACTAGCAAGATCCTAGGCATGATACTAACAAGATTAATAACAAACCCTAGCATGTCACTAAACATAAAAATCATATATTTATCCCTAACATGATACTAACAATCATAAATATTAGGAAGAACATAAAAGGCATCATACTTTTAATCATACGTGATATTAAAGTTACCCTAGACATGATACTAGGAATTTATTGTTGTCACCCTAAACATCAAATTAAGGAAAACATCCTAACATGATACTAGGAATCAAAATAACAATCTAAGCATGATTTCTATATCATAATATCAATTAAACCATTAAAGTACTTACTTGGATGCCTCGTATCTCTTTCTAATAACAAAATACACACGTTAGTAACGTCAAGGAAAATAAGAAAATCAAAATAATTAAATTAAATAATTGAAATAGAGATTTGGGACCAAACGCTCAGAAATTAAAACCTTTCACGTCTAGGGCAAAGGCAACTTCGAATATGGCTAGGTGTTTCTAAATCTAATGAATGCGGAATTTTTGTATTTGAGAAAAGCTAGTTTAGAAGAGAGAGAGAGAGAGAGAGAGAGAGAGAGAGAGAGAGAGAGAGAGAGAGTAATCAAGAAAATCTTGATGAGAGTTGGTGAGAATTGATGAAAATTGATGAATACTGATGAAAACTGATGATGAATACGGAGTTTTTACGACGTTATTTATAGAGAAAATCAGCCAAAAGATAAAACATCAAAATAGAGTTCTGACGCAGATAAAACAATGTTAGCGCCAACGCTGGCCATTGGCGCCAGACGCCAACATTAGCGCTAGGCGCCAATGCTAGCGCCAGGTGCTACAACTGGCGTTTGGCACTGACTCAGAAATTCACGCGTTTTCTTAAAATCAGATAGAAATTGCCGTACAGGAGGATAAAATCGTATTTTTCCTCAAAAATGTTCTTTGATTTTAATTAAAACTCTGAAAAGTCAACAAAAGTCAATTTATCAATACTAATTGAATTAGGAATGAAAAGAACCTTTTAGAAGAATCTAGAAGACCAAAACCATTCCTAATTGCATTAGGAATGATAAATCCATATTAGGCCCTCCTCTAGATCATTGGGCCGCACATAAGGCTCAAACCGGGCCCAGTTTAGTAATTTGGCCATAACTTCCTCATTATTCATCGGAATTATTCTTATAATATATCGTTGGAAAGCTCTTTTCAAGCTCCATCCAACTACACAACTATTGGACCCATATAATGGAACAACCAAATTGGATTGGCTGTTTTCTTAAAATAGGTTTTCAAAAACAGAGAGAAGAGAAAAGAATTTAAAACTTTCCGCAACACTAAACTTTCCACACTTTCACTTCATTCGATTATGATTCGAAGTGAAAGGTACTCATCACTGGGTTTGGTTTTGGGGAGACACAAATGGGTGTCTACAGAAGCCCCCACTTTGACTGAGTTTGGAGAAACGCAAGTTTCGAAAACGAAAGTCAAAGTATCGATAGAGACGGAGAATGATTCAGAACGTTCTGCGATCCTAAATCACTTTTCTCCACAATCTGTGGAACGTCATCTTGCTGTTTTGATGTTCACTCGTCTCTGAACAAAGAGCTTCTTTTTTTGGATATGTTCACGCGCCTCTGAACAAAGAGCTTGATAATAGGATGCCCACGCGTCTCTTAGCAAAAGAGCTTTTGAATGATATGCCCACGCGTCTCTGGAACAACAGAGCTTGATGATATGTCCACGCGTCTATGAACAAAGAGCTTCTGAATGATATGCCCACGCGTCTCTGGAGCAAAAGAGCTTGAATGATATGTCCACGCGTCTCTGAACAAAGAGCTTTTGAATCTTGAATGTTTGTTGCGATAATATTCCAAAGAAAAATTTCCAAAGACCAACGCTTGCTGATCTCTAAAGCCCGCTTGAACTTGCTTCCGCTATGCCAGTACGTCGGCGGTTTGCTGCTTATGAACCATTATGTCCGTGATAAGCCAACGCTTAGGCGCTTTAAGCTAAGTGAAACGATCTTTCGTCAGGTCGATCACTTATTGCGACTGTAATCAAACCGACTACTTAATCATGTCAAATTGCTTATAGGGGCTAACTAGCGTACCAAGGAACCCGAAATTGCTGTATGAGGTCGAAATCACCTTTCTAAGAGGCTTCGAGCTTTGTCGCTGCTGAAATATCTCTGGCGCCAAGAATTAACTCTGTCGCCAGACGCTGTGATCTAGCGCCAGACACTAAAAGCTATTGCCAGACGCTAGATGTTTCCGTCTGGCGCTGGAGTAGGGTCTTCCCTATTCTGCTGCACATGTATTTATTTTTGACTATAGAACTTTGCTAATTTCTTTAATTATCTTAGGGTTGACCTAAGGCTTAGCGTGTTTGACACATTGACTTAACATGACTCAAGGTATAAACTTGACTCACTGTGATTGACTCGACTCGATTTGACTCGTGTGTGCGTAGTGTTGGCTCGAAAATGCAAAAAAGCAAAAATTTTCCGTCATTTTTGTAGAAGGTACCGACTTTCTCCCGAAAAAGAAAGACGCAAAAAAAGAATCGAAGTTTTTTGGATGCATGTTGAATGAGCTTAGTCAAATGTTGTTTGATACTATCTCTCAAGGTGCAAGGATTAACCCATCCTAGGCTATCTCAATTGTTGACGCAATGATGAAAGTATTTGGGTAACTTAGGCACTGAGGCTAAGCACTTCATACTTCGTGATGCAATGACAATTATGATTGACGAGTGATGTTGATATGACAAGGCATGCTTCAACGATGTGTTAAGATTCCATGAAAAAGGGTTCCTAAGGGAAGTATATTCGGTCATGTATCTGTGATGTGTGTGATAGTGACACTAAAGTTAGGCCGCAAGAGCTAAGTGTGTAGAAAGATATTACTTTTAGAAGAGTCAAATAATGGTGACTCTTAGACTAGGTAAGCTAATGATGTAAGGATCAAGCCCCCAAGTCTAGCTCTAAATGAATAGGGATGAGCACAGGGGATCCCTTGATATGATCATGGTGTGAGTGTGTGAATGTGAATATGAATGCATTTTTATTACGGCCGCACCTCAATGTGAGGTTGCCTATGTATTCGTTAAGAATCAGGCCGAACGTAGCTCTAGCCGAACCTCGCACAAGTATGTGTATACCTTAAAAAGGTCTTTTGAAAGGTAGTAACGTGGTTAGGCTAAAAGGTTATAGAAGAAAGGGATAAAGGGTCAAGACCCTAGATAAGCCCCCAAGGTGTGCAATCTTGCTTTTGAATTTTTATATTTTTATGCTTGAGTTTCTCACTCTTTTTTTCTTTTTTGCTTTAGCATTTATTTTATTTTTATAAGTGTGGGCAATCTCGATCATGCGGTCTATCACTCACTTGGCATTCATGTTTCTCAGGCACGGTACCGAGCACTCGATAAGAGACGCAATCTGAGATGTGTTCATATCAAAGACATGTTCATGTCAAAGACATTGGAACACTTGCCCTTTTTGTACACTTTTATTTATTTTTTCTTCTTTTTTATATATTTTGATCTTTTGAAATCACTCAAGCTTTTTTATGAAATTGAAAACTACATAAGTTGCACACCATCCCATCCCAAGGTTAGGTAGATGTAGGTTGAAAAATGAAAGGTCTATCGTTAGACGAGGCTCAAAGTGGTTTATCAAGAAAGGATTATAAATTATAAGGGTGAAAGGCAATATGATGTGGCTACAAGGGGTGCCTCAAATCATTGGTATACCTTGTGCTTAGTTTGACATGGATTTTTTTTTTAATGCAAAATAATGAAATGATCATATGCAAGAGAATAAATGCTCATTTTTATTAAAAGGGGAAAAGAAAGAATCTACAAAATTAATCCAAGAGAAAAGAAAGGTGCTTATGCAAGACTTATTGGGGAAACGGTAAATAAAAAATAGAAAAAAGATCATGAAATCTTGTTGTTGAAGCTCGCCTCTTGTCTTGTGTTGTTTGCTTTATTATCACTCGCTCTTCTTGTTAACTGGAGGTATGTGAAGCTTGTTATTATCAATCAAATGTTGGATAGCTTCCAACAGCTCTCAGTAGCATGACCCCTACCTTGATGGTACTTGCAGCGTGCATTTGGATTCCAACTAGGCAATCTCTTCTCAAGTGGGGGATCTTGAAGAGGTCCAATAGGAGTAATGAGTCCCTTGGCATGGAGTCGATCAAAAGCATCATCGTAGCTAATTCCAATAAGGGTAAAATACTTTTTTTTGTTGCTTTCTAAATCCTCGTTTATCCATGGCTAAGATCTCATTAAGGTAGAAAGTACCAACACTGTTACTAGAGTAGGTGTTTTCGGAAGAAAAAGGATAGTCGTTCTTCTTCTCTTTACAACCACTGTTACTGTCGTTACTAATCTTGGCCTTCTTGTCGCGCGGAGGAACATGAAGGAGATTTGAATCAATGAAGTCTTGAACACGATCCTTGAGGGCGAGATGCTTTTCGGTAGTGTGACCGCGACCTCTATGGCATCGACAATAGGAATTTGGATCCCAATTGGGAAAACGTTTTTCAGGTGGAGAGTCTTGACTGGGACCAATGGAGTGAATAAGACCTTGATCGTGAAGACAGTCAAAAGCTTCATTGTAAGTCATTCCTATTGGTGTGTATTCTTCAATGGTCCGTTTTTCCCGTGGCTTAGGAGCATTGAGTTCTTCATTAAACCCTTGGCGAGAATTTTGTTCGATGACCATCACCCGATTTGCTAATCCTTCTACCACCTTCAAGAGCATGACAACGACATCTTGCAGTTTTCGAACGTCCTCTTTCAGACTTGACGAGTCTTCCCTGGTATTATCTAAGAAAAGACTTTCATCCTCCTCAATCATGGCCACTTCATCAAAGGAGGTTATATAAGCCGTCTCGATCATGGGCTCTCCTACAGGTGTGATAAGAAGTGATGGATTGAAAGATGTTTGATCTTCTTCGATGGCTAGAATCTCGGAAGTTTCATTGTTATTGATCAGATCTTGAATAGCTTCTTTGAGTTTCCAACACTCCTTAGTGTCGTGACCCTTTACTTGGTGATATTTGCAGTGCTTATTAGGGTCCCACTTGGGTGGCCTGGCTTCTGGAACTGGATCTTTGATGGGCCCTATGGGCATGACTAGTCCTTTGTGATATAGCTTCTCGAAAGATTTTTCATAACTCATACCAAGTGGAGTGAACACTCTTTTTGACCTTTGGATTCGCGATTTAGAGGTGTTGGTAGCATGTACCTCATTAATGGGAGAGGAAGAAGAAGGATGGTCGTTCTTCTTTCCTCTCGCACTATTGTCTTTCAGAAGGTCATCTTCAATGTCAATGCCTATGTTATACACAGCCTTGAAAGTATTCAAGTTGTGTTGGTACTTTAAGTGCCTTGAATACTTCCCTTGGAGAGCCTTAACCATATTAGCGGAAGTTTCCCTCCATTTGTTGAAGAAAGAAGTGAATCCTTCATTTTCTTTTTGTTTTAACATCTCGAGTTGTCTATGGTCTGTTTCGTCTTGAATGTTGCACTTATATCTATCTATGAAAGCATTTGTTATCGACTCCCAAGAAGAGGTTTTTTTCTTTCTCGAGAGAAAAGAACCATTGCTGGCAAACGGTCTCAAGATATAGTGAGAACAGAGAGGGGAAAACCTTTTTATAGATACCCTTAATGTTCATTATAGTTTCAAAAGCTCTTAGATGAAAGTAAGGGTTATCTGTTGCCTTGAATTTTGGGATGTCGGTGGCATTGAACTTATGCGGAAGAAGTTCCTTGTCCACCGAGACCCCTTGTGAACTAGTGTCCTGAAATTTATAGTCACTAGATAGCTTGCTCAAACTTTCTTGCATAAGGTTCATTTGTTGTTGCTTCACAGGGTCGTCAATTTTGAGGGTTAAAGCCTTTAACACCTCAGTCACGTCATTCAATTGATTCCTAAGTTCATTGACCTCTTCTTGACTTGCCATTATCTTTTTAACCTTCCTCTTTTGACGAATTGGTTTATCAAAAAGTGAGACTTGAATAAAGAGGTTGTCCTTGATTAATCGCCCTTCTCTCCTCGACCAAGTACTGTGGAAAAGGAATTTGGGGATATTTATTGTTAATTATTTGACTTAAACTTTATTCAACATGCAATGGATGGAGGAAGTGAAGAAAGATTGGAATAGAATGTGAAGAAAAATGATGTAGATGGAGGGATATGAAGAATTAGGAATAGAATGTACCCCCAACTCAAATGACGGAAAATACTGACTCATGTATGAACCTAAGACATGGTCATGGTGATGTGTACTCAAAGTGTGTGCTAAGACTAGTGAGTGTAGATGACATGTTAAGACTCGTGTCATGACCATGTGGCTAGACTATGTGACTAGACTCAATTAATGACTTAATAAGGTATGATTGACGGTAAAATTTAACCGAATTAATTAGTAAACTGGTTAATTAGACGCAAGGTGATGACTCGAGCAATAAACCGAACTGTTGCCAAAACGACAGGACTGGCGCCGCACTGTGTAGTGTAGCGCCAGACGACAGAGCTGTCGCCAGGCGCCACACTCCACAGAGTGGCGCTACAATTCAGACTTTGGCGTCAATGCTGGAGCTTCAATCTGGAACTGTTTTCGGTGTTATTAATCAACAGGGGATGCCTAAAGTTGTACTAGGTCAATTCTCGTTAAAAATATTAGACTTTATTTATTCAAATTAATTAATTAATTAATTAATTAGGAAAAGTTCTTTAAGTCATTAATTTATTTAATCTCAACACAAGTTAAACAAACGGTTAAGAAAACATAGTATATGCACAACAAATAATGCACAATTAGTCAAATAGGCAAAATATGATGTAATGAGTTTGTAACCTAAGCATGGCTCTAGTTCTCTAAAGTTCGGGATATGGTTTAGTCAATAGAGGGTCCATGGTTAATTTTCCAGATGCACCGCGCGGAAGACTAACCGTGAAGGGTTGGCGCGAGTGGATGGGACACCGCGAGTTAAGAAAAACTCGCTTCCATGGTTTGGTGAATTCAACATTCTCGGATGCACCCTTTGTTTCTCAGAGCGTTCAATCAGGTAGATGGAGCATGAATTCCCGGAGGGTTATGTCCATATGTAGAACACATATGGGTTTTAGAAAAATGAGAAAAACTCAATCAGGAAGTAGGATCGAGCAAACAATATGAAAAACTGGTCGAGATTAGAACGCATATTTCTAGCTCGGTATTGAAAGAATTTAGCGCCAGCAAACAGAGGTTGGCGCCAGCTTTTGGCTTTAGCGCCTGGCGACAGAGCTGTCGTCTGACGATAAAGTCAAAGTACTGGCGCTAATTTCTGTTCGCTGACGCTAATTCCTACATGGCTCAGCAGCTTTCTGTGCTCGATAATATTTTCCAGTTTCGCGCAGTGTTATTTCGATCCTAATTGTGAAAGATATTCCTTAAATTTCCTACGTGTAAAAATCCTATGTTTTAACTCATTACGGATGGTCTTTCCAATAAGATCTTTTTTATGCATATGACAATAATGTTAATCAAAATTACGCACATGAAATACTTAGAACTTTTCGAGTCTCATCCACTCATTCTAAATCATTGCCGAAATAAATTTCAGGAATTAAAATAGAAATCCCCCCCAGTGGAGTCTCCAAAAACTGTAGGGAATATTTCAAGCATTAATCCCCAGCTTGAACCCTACTGTGATCATACACTAAAGTACGGTGGCGTCCAAAGGGAAAGAAGATAGAGCAAAAGAGTCGCCAACATGTTTTTTTAGGAACTTGTAAACCGTTCATAGGGTGAAGGTTACACTCCTTAACGATACAAGAGATTTTCAACTCCATAAGGTCTTGAACCAAATAGGGTTCGGGGATGAAGGTACAAATCTAACCTAAAAGAGATTGAACCTGCCCTAATAATATGCCTCTACTTTATTCAGATCGTACTCATGTGCGCTTTCTGACTGACATGCAATCAATAGGATTAACCCTAAACCTGTTTATCTATGTTGGTTGAATATTAATGCACAAAAAAATCTATTATTGGCGATCACTTGAATTATAATCATATTAACCCTAAACAAGATTATTAATTATCTTATTAAGCGTGATTACAAGTACAAATTCCCTTTAATCATGCATAAAAAGTGTGATCAAGCAATAACAATAAGTATATCAAGCAACATAATAATCATAAATAATAAAATTATAATCATAAAAATCATAATTAAAAATAATCATATCAACGTTAAAGCATAATACTAGCAAGATCCTAGGCATGATACTAACAAGATTAATAACAAACCCTAGCATGTCACTACACAATAAAAATCATATATTTAGCCCTAACATGATACAAACAATCATAAATATTAGGAAAAACATAAAAGGCATCATACTTTTAATCATACTTGATATTTAAGTTACCCTAGACATGATACTAGGAATTTATTGTTGCCACCCTAAACATTAAATTAAGGAAAACATCCTAACATGATACAAGGAATCAAAATAACAATCTAAGCATGATTTCTATATCATAATATCAATTAAACCATTAAAGTACTTACTTGGATGCCTCGTATCTCTTTCTAATAACAAAATACACACGTTAGTAACGTCAAGGAAAATAATAAAATCAAAACAATTAAATTAAATAATTGAAATAGGGATTTGGGACCAAACCCCTAGAAATTAAAACCTTTCACGTCTAGGGCGAAGGCAACTTCGAATATGGCTAAGTGTTTCTAAATCTAATGAATGCGGAATTTTTTTATTTGAGAAAAGCTAGTTTAGAAAAGAGAGAGAGAGAGAAATCCAGAAAATCTTGATGAGAGTAGGTGAGAATTGATGAAAATTGATGAATACTGATGAAAACTGATGATGAATACGGAGTTTTTACGACGTTATTTATAGAGAAAATCAGCCAAAAGATAAAACATCAAAACAGAGTTCTGACGCAGATAAAACAATGTTAGCGCCAACGCTGGCCATTGGCGCCAGACGCCAACATTAGCGCCAGGCGCCAATGCTAGCGCCAGGTGCTAAAGCTGGCGTTTGGCGCTGACTCAGAAATTCACGCGTTTTCTTAAAATCAGATAGAAATTTCCGTACAGGAGGATAAAATCGTATTTTTCCTCAAAAATGTTCTTTGATTTTAATTAAAACTCTGAAAAGCCAACAAAAGTCAATTTATCAATACTAATTGAATCAGGAATGAAAAGAACCTTCTAGAAGAATCTAGAAAACCAAAACCATTCCTAATTGCATTAGGAATGATAAATCCATATTAGGCCCTCCTCTAGATCATTGGGCCGCACATAAGGCTCAAACTGAGCCTAGTTTAGTAATTTGGCCATAACTTCCTCATTATTCATCGGAATTGGGCTTATAATATATTGTTAGAAAGCTCTTTTCAAGCCCCATCCAACTACACCACTATTGGATCCATATCACGGACCAACAGAACTGGATTGGCTATTTTCTTAAAATAGGTTTTCAAAAACATAGAGAAGAGAAAAGAAATTAAAACTTTCCGCAACATTAAACTTTCCACACTTTCACTTCATTCGATTATGATTCGACGTGAAAGGTACTCATCACTGGGTTTGGTTTTGGGGAGACACAAATGGGTGTCTACAAGGATGAATATTCAGCTTAAGTGGAAAATATTTTTGTGGAATCTTTTTCATGACGGCATTGCCGTAAAAGACATCTTAGCTAAAAGAGGCATACAAGTTGAGGAAACTTGTAAGTTGTGCGGTGTGGACAAGGAAGTCAACCAACATCTTTTTAGATCCTGTAATCTAGCAAAGGAGGTTTTGGAGAATGGCTCCCTTGTAATTTTCTCTGACTTTACTGGGTTCAATTCTTTAGGGAGTTGGATCCAACACTATATCCTGTTGTTTTATAGCGAGAATGGTAAGTATGGTACCCATAGCATCAGGTTTATTGCTACCTTATGGGGTCTATGGAAGACCATGTGTAGGGAATATTTCAATCCATCCCACACTTGAACCCCAATGTGATCATACACTTAACTATGGTGGCGTCCAAAGGGAAGGAAGCTAGAGCAAAAGAGTCACCAACAAGTTTTAGGAACTTGTAAACCGTTCACTGGGTGAAGGTTACACCTCTTAACGATCCAAGTTATCGTTAACTCCAATAGGTCTGGAACCATGATTGGAAGTTCGGGGATGAAGGTACAAATCCAACCTAAAAGAGATTGAACCTGCCCTAATATTAGACCTCTACTTTATTCTTCTCGTATTCATGTGCGCTATCTGACTAACATACAATCAATACGTTTACCCTAAACCTATTTAATCTATGTTGGTTAAATATTAATGCACAAATAAATCTATTATTGGCGATCACTTGAGTTATAATCATATTAACCTAAACAAGATTGTTAATTATCTTATTAAGCGTGATTACAAGTACAAATTCCCTTTAAACATGCATAAAAGGTGTGATCAAGCAATAACAATAAACAATATATCAAGCAACATAATAATCATAACAATAATTATAAATCATAATCGTAACAATAATAATAAGAACAATCATAATCATGTTAAAGCATAATATTAATAGCAAGATCCTAGGCATGATACTAACAAGATTAATAACAAACCCTAGCATGTCACTAAACAATAAAGATCAAAGCTTTAGCCCTAACATGATACTTACATGTCATTAGGAAAGAAGATAGGAAGCATCCTTTTAATCATACTTGATACTAGAAATATACCCTAAACATGATACTAGGAATCAATAAAACATCCTAACATGATACTAGGAATCAAAATAATAATCTAGCCATGGTTTCTACATCAAAATATCAATAAAACAATTAAAGAAAAACTGCCCGCAATAATCCGACCTTTTTCCCATCCGCTGAAAATAATCCCACCTTTGGATTATTTTTTAATAATCCCACCTTTACCCCCCGATCTTTTTTTATTGGTCCCAACCGGTAACTTAACTTGCTTTAGCAAGTTACTTGACACGTGTCGACACCTGATCCGTGCCATTTATGGAACCTTTAGGCTATGTTTTCTTTATTTTTCTATGCTCGTTTTTAGTCGTTTATGTCGTGTTTTTAGGGAATAATTATTGATTTGCGTGTTTGTGTGTTAGTTTAGAGAAATGCGTGCTTTTAATGGTTTTCTTATTATTTTATTCATTTCTCGGCTATTTCCCTCGCTTCTCCGTTTGTTTGACTTGTTTTGTAGGTGTGTCGAGCTTCCCGGGATTTAATCATCAAGGAGGGAGCTCAAGTGCATTCAAGGAATTTAACGGATCCAAGTTAGGGAAGCCAAGTACGCAAGTCAAGCCAATCCAAGAAACAAAGGAAAATGAAGGCTTGCAAAGTATCAAAAAGGACCTTTGTGCATTGTTTTGGTAATATCTCGAGTTCTACAGATTGGATTGAGATAATTCAAGTTGGGTTGGAAACTAGACTTGAAGAGATTTCCAATGATAGGTTGCACGCCTTCATAAAATTCCTAGATTGTGAGTTACAGCCTTCCAAAGTTGGCCCTGCAAATCTGCCGCAACCCATTTCTACCGATTTTGGGCAGTAAGTCCCCGAGGGCTGGCCGCGGGCTCCCTGCGGGCGCGGGATTTGGCCGCGGGCGCAGATTCCGGGGTGTCCGTTCCCCTCCGCGGGCGCGGCCAATTTCTCCGAGGGCGTGGGCTTCCTGGTCTTTTACGATTTTTAGCTTCTTTTCACCTTTTGTTTTTAGATTATTTTTTTGGGGGGTTTTTTGATGGAGGATTCATTCTTGTAATTCTTAGTTTTGAGAATAGTTTTATCTCTCTTAGGTTGAGAGCTTCTCTCTCTAGATTAGGCTAGATTAGGAGTAGTTTTAGAGAGAGAAAGTGAAGGATTTCAATGGTGATTGAGAGATTGAAGATACAAGGGTGACAATTGTGTTCAAGATCTTCTCTATAATCAATGAGCATTCGTAACTCTATCTCACCTTAATGATTTGTTTAATTTCATGTTTTTTTGGATTGATTTTGATGTATGATGCTTGATTAGTGTAGTTATATTTGATATATTGTTGATTCTTGATTTCCATAGTTGTTAGTTGATAGATGATGATTCTTGAATAGTTGTTTGGCTAGGAATTGGGTGAAACTTGTATGATTGATTAATTGTGATTAATTTGGGAATTGTGTTGATTGATTGTTGAGATTAAAGTGATTAATGTAGGTTTGCATGTGTGTAATTCGATTAGGCCTCGAGAATTATGCTAGATTGCATTGTAATTGCTAATGATACGAACAATTGATTTAGTAATTGCAATTATCGATTGGTTTTGATTGTGATTCTCTTAGTTTGCTATTCATAGTGAACCCTAGCTTAACAATTAGGAGATACCTCTTTGGTTCCAATTTATTGCTCTTATCATTAGTTTTTCACAACCTTTGATTGGCATGCTCTTTTCAAGTTGTTGCAATTGACATGATTACTTGTTGATTCCCGTTCATAGTGTTTTATTTGTTTGGTTACTTGTTTCGTTAGTTGTTAGTGTTACATCTTACCTTCGATTTCGACCTATCTTAGGCGCATAATTGAAAGTGCTTGAACATTACCGTTCCTTTGGGTTCGACCCTTGACTTGCCTCTATACTCATATTTAGGTTTGTTAAGTGTTTATAAATTTAGTTTGACTGAGGGAAGATTAGATAACGACCTAGTTTTCCCCTCGTCAAACACCCGATTAGTCCAAATAATAAAATAAAAAAAGTAAAAAAAAATTAATTAATATTAAAACCACCAACCAGCCAAACCACCTCCCCTGCCACCGTTCCCGGCGCGCCGACCTTCCCAGCCACCATTACCGGCGTGCCGACCTTCCCAACCACCAATCCCGGCTTTTCTGACATCCCCTGCCCCCTCTATCACCCTATTCCGGCCACGCAACTAATCCCGAACCACCAACCCTTCTCTCCCTCACGAAAACGCAAAACAACCTTCCTCCACCCTCGAAAACCATTTTCTGTCTCGATTTCGGCCCCTTACCTGTCCCCCGACCTGATTCTGGTCCCTCTTTCCGTCTGCCGAAACTTGGAATCTGGGTTTGTGGGGTTTCTAATGGGCATGGGGTTGGTGGGTTTCGAAGGAGTTTTGGGGTTGGTTGGTTCCGGTCAACGTCGGTTGGGAATGGCGTTTCGGTTTGGTGGGTTGCGTTCAGCTGGGGATGGTGGTGAGTTACGATCAGATGGGGATAGTGGTGGTTGAAGTGGTGTGGCTTAGGGGTGGCTGGGGCTGGTGGAGGGGAGGCTGGTGAATTTTTTTTTCATTTTTTTATTAAATTTTTTGGTCAAATTGTGTAGTGACACATGTATTTCAAACCCAAAAAAAAAAATTACCTTTTTAACAGGTAACTGGTCACCTGGGACAATTGGAAGCGGATTAGGGGTAAAGGTGGGATTATTAAAAAATAATCCAAAGGTGGGATAATTTTCAGCGGACGGGCAAAAGGTCGGATTATTGCGGGCAATTTTTCCAACAATTAAAGTACTTACTACAATGCCTCGTACCTCTTCCTAATAACAAAATACACGCGTTAGTAACTTCAAGGAAAGTAAAAAACAATTAAATCAAATAATTGAAATAGGGATTTGGGACCAAACCCTCAGAAATATCAAACCTTTCACGTCTAGGGCGAAGGCAACTTCGAACTTGGCTATGTGTTTCTAAAGCTAATGTCTGAGGTATTTTGAGAGATGGAAAGTTTAGAAAAAGAAAAGAGAGAGAAAGCTTCTAGATTTTAGGGAGAGAGATAGAATTAGAGAATTCTAGGTGTTGATGATTGTAGATGATTTTAAAACAGGGATAAAGGACCCCTATTTATAAGAAAAATAGCACGGGATCCAAGAGAATCATATTCGGAATAAAACTCCTTCCGTCGCAAACGACAGGAGGCAGCGCCAAACGACGAGCCTCATCGCCAGGCGACGAGGGTCAGCGCCTGGCGACGACTTTGTCGTCTCGCGCTGGTCCAAAAGTCAACGCGCTTTTCCACGCGTAATTACTTTTAACACCGGTTGCAGGCAATTAAGTGTCCGAGCAGTTTTCAAAATCAGATTTAATATTTTTTATTCTAAATAAAATATTCTCTTAAAATAATAATTAATAGGCTCTCCTCTAGATCATCGGGCCACCTTTAAAAATCATTGGGCCTAATCTAATTTAATCCATAACTTCCTCATAAGTCATCGGAATTGGGCCTATAATATATCATTGGAAAGCTATTTTTTGAGCCCAATCCAACTACACTATTATTGGACCTTTATTATGGACCAAACCAAATTGGACTGGCTATTTTTTTATAAATAGGAGTAAACAAAGAAATATTTTTAGAAAACAAAAAGAGAAATATTTTAATAAAAACATCCTCATCACTAGACTTTCCAGACTTTCACCTCGTTCGATAATCAAATGACGCGAAAGGTATTCATCACCGAGTTTGGTTTTGGGGAGACACATTTGGGTGTTTACAAAAGCCCCCACTTTGACTAAGTTTGGAGAAACTTATATTTTGAAAACAAAAGTCAAAGTAACGATAGGGACAGAGAATTATTCAGAACGTTCTGCAATCCCAAATCATTCTTGTAACGCCGATACCTGCAAACTAGCGTTAGCTAAAACAGATAAGAGAGTTAAAAAACGCGTATCTTGCATCGTCGAGCACACGTCTCTGTGGGTAGCTGATTTGTTGTTATTCTTGTTGCTGTGACAACCTTCTACAAGCTAGGGAATGCCATCTTGTTGCTTTGTTGATGACATGCCCACGCGTCTCTAAGAAAAAGAGCTTCTTTTGTTTGACGATCTCGCTCAAGCTAGGGGTACCGCCTGAAGACTGCTACTCACGTAATTGCCTCCGATTTCCGTTGTGATAGTCTTCTGCAATCCAAGAACACTATCGAAGATTGTTTTGCCTGAAACGATCTTCTACCGACATGTGACCATCTTCCGCAAGCCAGAGAACATAATCGCAGATTGCTTCGCCCGAAACGACCTTGTACCGCTTTGTGGCCATCTTCCGCAAGCCAGGGAACATGATCGAAGATTTCTTTGCCCAAAATGATCTTCAATTGTTGCGATAATATTCCAAAGAAAATTACCTAAGATCAACGCCTGCCGATCCTTAAAGCTTGCTTGAACTTTGCTGACAAACCCCTCTTCTTTGGAACAATTGTCAACACAACTCTTGAATAATGTAGACAATCCGATTTAGGGAAAGTTGTCAATGCTACGTAACAATCCGTCCTTGGAAATGTTTCCACAATAAAGCGACTATTCGTATCTCGGAAATTTTGCCAAAATCCATTTTTGGGAAAAGTTGCCAATGCTTCGTAACATTCAATCATAGAACCTTACTACGATCGACAACCCACATCTTGGAACATAAATCTTGAAAGCAATCCACCTTGGAAATTTGCCAATGCTATGCGACAATCATTTTAGGAAAATGTTGCCACAATTGATAATCCGCGTCTTGGAACTTTTGCAAAAAAGAGTCGATTGACAATCCACTTCGGGAAAATTTGCCACTTACTGAAATGAATGACAATCCACTTTAAGGAACCTTTGCTAAAATATTAAGATGAATAGAGACCTGCGACAATCTTTTGGGAAATTTTTCCATAGGGAACTATTTGTATGACAATCCAATCTTTGATAATTTTCCAGAGATGAAAATCTGAATTTGGAAAAAATTGCCAAACAGAGAAGGAGCACGACAATCCACGCTTGAAAACTTTGCCAGAGATGACAATCCAATCTTGGAAAAATTGTCGTTGAAGAAGATGCGCGACAATCCACATTTGGAAATATTGTCAGTTGGGGATGACAATCCAATCTTGCAATCTTGGAAATATTGTCGTATAAGTGTTTGCTTTTGAACCGATGCCTTGGTGCTTATAATGAGCTAATGCTTAGGCTCTTTAGCTAAGTGAGACGATCGTCGTCAGCTCAATCACTTACTGCGATTGTAATCGAGCCGACCCGACTACTAATCATGTAAATTTTCTTATAGGGGCTGACTGGCATACCAAGGAACCCAATCAATTAATATGACCGCCGTCAGGCCGATCGACAATCAAATATTATTGAAATCAAGCTGACTCTAGTTGATTTTCTAAGTTGTTTGCGTCCTTTTTCTTCAAACCTTTTGTAAAGCTTACCTGTCCGTCTGGGACTTAGTGCATCTGCATTTACATTTTGGACTGTAGGACTTTGCTTCTCCTTCTGTAGAATTAACAGACTTAGTGTTACTTAACTCATTGACTTAACATGACTCAAGGTGTTTTGACATACATGGTTTGGCATGATTCAAGGTATAAATTTGACTCACTTCGTGTGACTCGTGTGTGCATAGTGTTGACTCATGAAGCTCGATACGTACATGACTCGAAATGCAGAAAAAAAAATTTTGTCATTTTTGTGGAGGGTACCGACTTTCTCCCGAAAAAGAAAGACGCGAAAAAAGAAAGAAGCTAAGTTTTTGAAGGTGCATGTTGAATGAGCTTAATCCGTTAACGTTGTCTCTCACAGTACAAGGATTGTAACATCTTAGACTATCCTAGTTGACTTGATAATGAAAGTATTTAGGTAACCTAGGCGCGGAGACTAAGTACTTCATACTTTATGATGCGATGTTGAGTGATGTTGATATGACAAGGCATGCTTTAGCATTGTGTTAAGACTTAATGAAAAAGGGTTCCTCTGGGAAGTATCATTTGGTCATGTATATCCGTACAGTGTGTGAAAGTGACACTAAAGCTAGGCTGCAAGGGCTAAGTGTATGGGAAAATATAATTTCAAGAAGAGCTAAATGATGGTGACTCTTTAGGCTAGGTAAGCTAATAATGTAAGGATCAAGCCCCCAAGTCTAGATCTAAATGAATAGGGATGAGCATTAGAGATCCTTTGATATGATCATGGTGTGACTGTGTGAATGTGAATATGAATGCAGGTTTATTATGGCCATACCCCTTTATGAGGTTGCCTACGTATCCATTAGGAATCAGGCCGAACGTAGCTCTAGCCGAGCTCGCACAAGTATGTGTATACCTCAAAGAGGTCTTTTAAGGGTTTTAACGTGGTTAGGTTAAAGGCTGAAGAAGAAAGGGATAAAGGCTCAAGACCCTAGATAAGTTCCCAAGGTGTGCAACCTTGCTTTTGAATCTTTGTATTATTATGCTTGAGGTTTCTCACTTTTGAACTCTTTATTTTTTTATTTTGCTCTCTTTTTTTGTGCTTTTGCATTTTTTTTTATATTTGAACCTTTTTTGATAAGTGTGGGCAATCCCGATCATTCGGTCTATCGCTCGCTTGGCATTCTTGTTTCTCAGGCACGGTAATGAGCACTCATAGAGACGCAATTTGAGATGTGTTCATATCAAAGACATGTTCATGTCAAAGACATTGGAACACTTGCCCTTTTGTACACTTTTATTGTTTTTGCTATTTTAATCTTTTGATTCACTCAAGCTTTTGTTCTTTCATAATTGCATAAGTTACACACCCTCCCATCCCAAGGTTAGGTAGATGTGGTTTGAAGAAAGAAAGGTCTGCCGTTAGACGAGGCTCAAAGTGGTTTATAAAGAAAGGATTGCATATTTGAAGGAGTGAAGATGATATGAGGGGCTACAAGAGATGCCTCAAATCATTAGTGTACCTTGTGCTTAGTTCGACATATTTTTTTTTTTTTTTTGGTGCAATGCAATGATCATATGCAAGGAAATAAAGCTCATTTTATTAAAAGGGGAAAAAGAAAAAATCTACAAAGTAAATCTAAGGAAAAATAGAAGGTGCCTATGCTAGACTTATTGGGGAAAGGAAGAATGAAAAAGAAATATAAAAAGAGGTCATGAAATCTTGTAGTTAAAGCTCGCCTCTTGTCTTGTGCTTATCATCACCCAGTCTTCTTGCTAGCTAGAGGCAATGGGATCTTGTTTGCTTCTATGAGATCTTGAATGTGATTTTAGAATCTGTAGCATTCATCGGTGGTATGACCATTTCCTTGATGGTACTTGCAATAAGAATTGGGATCCCATCTTGAAGATCGCTTTTCTGGCGTTGGATCCTCGGTAGGGCCAATAGGTTTGATTAATCCTCGATTATAGAGATGATCAAAAGCAACATCATAGGTCATTCCAATGGTTGTGAACTCTCTTTTGGGTTTCTTTTTAGGTCCTTGATTATCCATGGCTAAGACTTCATTGAGATCAAAGGTACTAACATTGTTACTAGAGTGGATGTTTTCGGAAGAAGAAGGATTGTCGTTCTTCTTTCCTTTCCAGCCACTGTTGTTACTATTGTTAGTAGCTTTTTTCTTTGCGAGGTCATCTTCGATTTTGATACCGATGTCATAGACGGCCTTGAAAGTATTCAAATTATGTTGATATTTTAAATGCTTTGAATACTTCTCTTTGAGATTCTTAATAAACATCCTTACAAATTCTTTTTTTTGGCGGGCACCTCGATTATCTTAGCAGAAGTTTCCCTCCACTTATTAAAGAAAGAAGTAAAGCCTTCATTCTCTTTTTGTCTTAGCATCTCAAGTTGTCTATAGTCGGTTTCCACTTGAATGTTACATTTATATCTATCAATGAAAGCGTTTACAATAGCATCCCAAGAAGAGGTTTTCTCTTTATCAAAAGAAAAGAACCACTGTTGATAAGCAGTTTCTAGTGATAAAGAAAACAATGCATGAAAAATCTTCTTATCTATCCCCTTAATATTCATTATTGTCTCGAACTCTCTTAAGTGGAAGTAAGGATTGTCAGTTGGCTTAAACTTAGGGATGTCACTAGCATTGAATTTCTGTGGAAGAAGTTCCTTGTCCACTGAGACCCCTTGTGAGCTAATGCCCTGAAATCTATAGGCACTGGATATTTTGCTCAAACTTTCTTGCATGAGCTCCATTCGTTGTTGCCTTACAGGGTCATTGACATGAAGAGCTATACTCTTCATTAATTAAGTTAGGTTGGCCACATCCTTCTTGAGTTCATTAACTTCTTCCTGAGACACCATTATCTTCTTAGCCTTTCTTTTCTGACTAACTAGTTTGTCAAAGAATAGCACTTGAATAAAGGTGTTGTCCTTTATCAATCGCCCTTCCCTCCTTGACCAAGTGCTGTGGGAAGGAAATTAGGGATATTTACTATTAATTATTTGACTCAAACTCTATTCAACATGAAATAGATGGAAGGAGGTTGGAAGAATGAATATTATGATACGGAGAAAACATGTAGAGAATGGAAAGATGATGTAGATGGGGATATATAGAAGAATTAGAAATAGAATGTACCCCCAACTCAAAAGACGGAAAGGACGACTCATGCACGAACTTAAGACATGGTCATGGTGTAAAAAGAGTATGTACAAAGTGTGTGAATACTTGTGAGTTTAAGTGATATGTTCAAGACTCGTGTCATGACCATGGGACTAGACTCAAGCAAAGACTAAATTAAGACCTCATGTAAGTGCACTAAACTGGACAGGTTGTAGTATTTTAAATATAACTTTTTTTATCTGTAACTCTGATTGGGACGACACTAACGCCAAATTAAAGATAAAACTCGGGGCTACAGATCCATAGTTTGTACTACTCGTAACTCATTATAGAACTCCGGATATGACCAAAACAAGTTGACATTTGTGCAGTATACGGGAATAAAAATTCGGGTTCACTTAAAGAAACTATGACTCAATTTTAGACATATTTATTAGCTCAAATTAATTAATCAATTAATTAAGAAAAGTCGTTTAATCCTTGGTTAGTTTATTTAAGCATATTCATAATTACAAGTTAAACTAAACAATTAGTTTAATCACATGTAAGTATGCACAAACAAATAATGCACAAGTAGTCAAATAGTCACAACATGATGCAATGAGTTTGCAACCTAACCATGGCTCTAGTTCTCTAAAGTTCTAGATATGGGTTAGTCAAAGAGGGTCCATGGTTATGACTCCGGATGCACCACGCGGAAGCCTTACCTTTGGAAGGGTTAGCGTGTGTGGATGGGACCCCGCGAGTTAAACTCGCTTCCATGGTTTGGTGAATTCAACAATCTCGGATGTACCCTTCGTTGCCAGGAGCGTTCGATTGGTTAGATGGAGCATGAATTCCCAGAGAGTTATGTCCATATGTAGAAAACATATAGGTTTTAGAAAGTAGGGAAAAACTCAATCAGGAAGTAAAACCGAGCAAACAGTACAAGAAAACTAGTCGAAATAAGAAGGTAGATTTCTGGCTCAGTAGTGGAAGAATTTGGCGCGAGAAAATAGTTTCATCGCCAGACGCTGGCCCCGTCTCCAGACGACAAGCTTGTTGCCTGGCGAAGACGCCAACGTTAGGCGCCGACGCTATTTTCTTAGCGCTAATTCCTACATGCCTCAACCTCTTTCTGTTCTTGAATTTTCCAGTTTTTTCGTAGTATTATTTCGATTCTAGTTGTGAAAGATATTTCCCTAGATTCCTACGTGTAAAAATCCTATGTTTTTTACTCATTACGGATGGTCTTTCCGACGAGAACCTTTTTTATGCTTATGCCAATAATGTTAATTAAAATTACGCACATGAAATAATTAGAACTTTTCAAATCTCATCCACTCATTCTAAATGATTCCCAAAATAAATTTTAGGAATTAAAATAGAAATCCTCTCCAGTGGAGTCGCCAAAAAAAGTAGGGAATATTGCAAGCCATCCCACAATTGAGCCCCACTGTGATCATACACTTAAGCATGATGGTGTCCAAAGGGAAGGAAGATAGATCAAAAGAGTCGCCAACAAGTTTTAGGAACTTGTAAACCGTGCACAAAGTGATGGTTATACCCCTTAACGATCCAGGAGATCGTTAACTCCAATAGGTCTGGAACCATGATTGAAAGTTCGGGGATGAAGGTACTAATCCAACCTAAAAGAGACTGAACCTACCCTAATAGGCCTCTACTTTATTCTTCTCGTATTCATATGCGCTTTTTGACTAACATACAATCAATAGGTTGATCCTAAACTTGTTTAATCTATGTTGGTTGAATATTAATGCACAAATAAATCTATTATTGGCGATCACTTGAGTTATAATCATATTAACCTAAACAAGATTATTAATTATCTTATTAAGTGTGATTACAAGTACAAACTCCCTTTAAACATGCATAATAGGTGTGATCAAGCAATAACAATAAACACTATATCAAGCAACATAATAATCATAACAATAATTATAAATCATAATCGTAAAAATAATCTTAAGAACAATCATAATCATGTTAAAGCATAATATTAATAGCAAGATCCTAGGCATGATACTAACAAGATTAATAACAAACCCTAACATGTCACTAAACAATAAAGATCAAAGCTTTAGCCCTAACATGATACTTACATGCCATTAGGAAAGAAGATAGGAAGCATCCTTTTAATCATACTTGATACTAGAAATATACCCTAAACATGATACTAGGAATCAATAAAACATCGTAACATGATACTAGGAATCAAAATAATAATCTAGACATGATTTCTACATCAAAATATCAATAAAACAATTAAAGTACTTACTTCAATGCCTCGTACCTCTTTCTAATAACAAAATACACGCGTTAGTAATTTCAAGGAAAGTAAAAAACAATTAAATCAAATAATTGAAATTGGGATTTGGGACCAAACCCTCAGAAATATCAAACCTTTCACGTCTAGAGCGAAGGCAACTTCAAACTTGGCTAGGTGTTTCTAAAGCTAATGTATGAGGTATTTTGAGAGATGGAAGGTTTAGAAAAAGAAAAGAGCGAGAAAGCTTCTAGCTTTTAGGGAGAGAGAGAGAGAGAATGAGAGAATTCTAGGTGTTGATGATTGTAGATGATTTTAAAACAGGGATAAAGGACCCCTATTTATAAGAAAAATAGCACGGGATCGAAGAGAATCATATTCGGAATAAAACTCCTTCCGTTGCAAACGACAGGAGCCAGCGCCTAACGACGAACCTCGTCGCCAGGCGACGAAGGTCAACGCCTGGCGACGACTTCGTCGTCTTGCGCTGGTCCAAAAGTCAACGCGCTATCCACGCGTAATTACCTTTAATACTGGTTGCAGGTAATTAAGCGTCTGAGCAGTTTTCGAAATCAGATTTAATTTTTTTTATTCTAAATAAAATATTATTTTAAAATAATAATTAATAGGCCCTGTAGACACCCATTTGTGTCTCCCCAAAATAAAACCCAGTGATGAATACCTTTCACGTCATTTGATTATCGAATAAAGCGAAAATGTGAAAAGTCTAGTGATGAGGATGTTTTTATTAAAATATCTTTTCTTTCTGTTTTTGAAAATATTTCTTTTCTTACCTTATTTTTAAAAAACGTGCATTTCAGTTTAATTTGGTCCATAATATGGGTCCAATAATGGTGTAGTTGGATAGGGTTTGAAAAGACCTTTTGAACGATATATTATAAGCTTAATTCCGATAAATAATGAGGAAGTTATGGCCAAAATACTAAACTGGGCCCGGTTTGATTTTTATATGCGGCCCAACGATCTAGGGTAGGGCCTATTATTTATTATCATTCCTAAAGCTATTAGGATTGATTATATTCTTCTAGAATATTCTAGACGGTTCTTTTAAATCCTAATGGAATTAGGATTGATAATTATGTTTTAAAGAGCTTGAAATTGAATAAAACTACTCCTTTTTAAGAATCCTTGTTTTGTACGAAGTGGAATATATTCAGATTTAATTTTGTAAATCATAATATTTATCCAAATTTTATATGGGTGGATAGATCTTAAAATTATCTTTCCAATGATATATTATAATATTAAATCCGAGTTATATCGAAAAAGATATGAATGAGACATGAAGCTCTATCCAAAACTGACAAACTTCCACTATTTCGGTTATATCTTTTTATCAACAAAAGATTTTAATCTGATTTTAATTGGTTTGGAAAGTAGAATTCAAGATCTTTCCAAAGACATATTTTATTCCTTATTTGGATTTCCGGATCAAAAGATATGATAAAAACAAAACACGTGAAACTGATTATTAGCGCCTGGCGCTAAGGCTTGGCGCCCGGCGCTAACCTTCAGCGCCTGGCGCTAATGTTAGCGTCTGGCGCTAATTGCCAGCGTCGGCGCTAATCAAGTTTTATTTTCTTCAGAACTGTGTTTCGATTTTTTTTATCTTTTTGGCTGATTTTCTCTATAAATAGCCTTCTAAACACTCCGTTTTATATCATCAATTCTCATCAATTCTTATTCTCACCAATTCTCACCAACTCTCATCAAGAAATTCTTGGTTCTCTCTCTCTTTCTAAGCCTAGATTTTTACAAACACAATTTCTCATACATTAGCACTAGACACACATAGCATTGTTCGAAGTTGCCTTCGCCCTAGACGTGAAAGGTTTTAATTTCTAAGGGTTTGGTCCCAAATCCCTCTTTCAATTATTTAATTTAATTGTTTGATTATTATTTTCCTTGAAGTTACTAACGTGTGTGTTTTGTTATTAGAAAGAGATACGAGGCATCCAAGTAAGTACTTTAATGGTTTAATTGATATTATGATATAGAAATCATGCTTAGATTGTTATTTTGATTCCTAGTATCATGTTAAGATGTTTTCCTTAATTTGATGTTTAGGGTGACAACAATAAATTCCTAATATCATGTATAGTGTAACTTTAATACCAAATATGATTAAAAGTATGATGCCTTTTATGTTCTTTCTAATATTTATGATTGTTAGTATCACGTTAGGGTTAAAGCTTTGATTTTTATTGCTTAGTGACATGCTAGGGTTTGTTATTAATCTTGTTAGTTCCATACCTAGGATCTTGCTATTATTATGCTTTAACATTATTATGATTATTTTTATGATTTATGATTATAATTGTTATAATTATTGTTATGATGATTATTTTTAATTATGATTGTTATGATTATAATTATTATTATGATGATTTATTATGTTGCTTGATATTTTATTTTTATTGCTTGATCACGCCTTTTATGCATGTTTAAAGGGAATTTGTACTTGTAATCACGCTTAATAAGATAATTAATAATCTTGTTAGGGTTAATATGATTATAATTCAAGTGATCGCCAATAATATTTTTATTTGTGCATTAATATTCAACCAACATAGATAAACAGGTTTAGGGTTAATCCTAATGATTGCATGTTAGTCAGAAAGCGCACATGAATACGATCAGAATAAAGTAGAGGCCTATTATTAGGGCAGGTTCAATCTCTTTTAGGTTGGATTTGTATCTTCATCCCCGAACTACCAGGCATGATTCCAGACCTATTGGAGTTGACGATCTCGTGGATCGTTAAGGGGTGTAAACTTCACCTCGTGAACGGTTTACAAGTTCCTAAAACTTGTTGGCGACTCTTTTGCTCTATCTTCTTTCCCTTTGGACGCTACCGTACTTTAGTGTATGATCAGAGTGGGGTTCAAGCTAGGGGATTAATGCTTGAAATATTCCCTACAGTTTTTTGGCAACTCCACCGGGGTGGATTTCTATTTTAATTTCTGAAATTTATTTCGGCAATGATTTAGAATGAGTGGTTGAGACTCGAAAAGTTCTAAGTATTTCATGTGCGTAATTTTGATTAACATTATTGTCATATGCATAAAAAAGATCTCATTGGAAAGACCATCCGTAATAAGTTAAAAACATAGGATTTTACACGTAGGAAATTTGAGGAATATCTTTCACAACTAGGACCGAAATAACACTGCGCGAAGCTGGAAAATTTTATCGAGCACAGAAAGCTGCTGAGGCATATAGGAATTAGCGTCAGCGAACAAAGATTAGCGCCAAAATTTTGACTGTAGCGCCAGACGACAGCTATGTCGCCAGGCGGTATAGCCAAAAATCGGCGCCAATCTCTGTTTGCTGGCGCCAAATTCATCCAATACCGAGTCAGAAATATGCGTTTTAATTTCGACCAGTTTTTAGCATTGTTTGCTCGATCCTACTTCCTGATTGAGTTTTTCTCACTTTTCTGAAACCCATATGTGTTCTACATATGGACATAACCCCCGAGGAATTCATGCTTCATCTACCTGATTGAACGCTCTGAGCAGTAAAGGGTACATCCAAGAATGTTGAATTCACCAAACCATGGAAGCGAGTTTTTCTTAACTCGCGGTGTCCCATCCACTCGCGCCAACCCTTCACGGTTAGGCTTCCGCGCGGTGCATCCAGACAATTAACCATGGACCCTCTTTGACTAACCTATATCACGAACTTTAGAGAACTAGAGCAATGGTTAGGTTGCAAACTCATTGCATCATGTTGTGACTACTTGACTACTTGTGCATCTCTTACTTGTGCATACTTATTATGTAACTAAGCTAACCGTTTGGTTTGACTTGTGCTTGTAAATAAGTCTTAATGAAATAATTAATGACTAAATGATTTTGCTTAATTAATTAATTAATTTGAGCTAATAAATATGTATAAAATCGAGTCATAATTCTTTTGAGTCAACCCGGATTTTATTCCCGTATATTGCACAAAGGTCAACTTGTTTTGGTCATAGCCGGAGTTCTAGGAAGAATTACGAGTCGTACAACCTATGGATCTGTAGCCCCGAGTTTTATCTTTAATTTCGAGCTTGTCTTATCCCAATAAGACTCACAGATAGAAAGTTATGACTAAAATACCACAGTCTGTCCAGTTTAATGCATATACGTGAGGTCTTAACTTAGTCTTTGCTTGAGTCTAGGCACATAGTCTAGCCACATGGTCATGAAACGAGTCTTAACATGTCACCTACACTCATTAAACTCACTAGTCTTAGCACACAATTTGAGTATATATCACCATGACCATGTCTTAGGTTCATACATGAGTCCGTTTTTTCTGTCATTTGAGTTGGGGGTACATTCGATTCCTAATTTTTTCATATCTCTCCATCTACGTCATCTTCATACTCTCCACGTACTTTCTCCACAAAAAAAAAGTAATGATGAAACAAAACACAAGGCAAGTTTCTCACCAAGATTTCATGCTTTCTTCTTCTCCCAATAAGTCTACCATAGGCATCCTTTTCCTCCTTAGATTTATTTCATAGGTTTTTTTTCCACTTTAATAAAATGAGCATTTATTTCCTTGCATATGATCATTGCATTGCATTGCATTTTAATAATAAAAAAAAAAACCATGTCAAACTAAGCACAAGGTATACCAATGATTTGAGGCACCTCTTGTAGCCACATCATATCACATTTCACCCTTCAAATATACAATCCTTTTTTTTTATAAACAACTTTGATCCTTGTCTAATGACAAACCTTTCATTTTTCAACCCATATCTACCTAATCTTGGGATGGGATAGTGTGCAACTTATGCAATTTTCAATATCATAAAAAGCTTGAGTGACTTCAAAAGATTAAAATAGCAAAAAAATAAGCAAAAAAAAATAATAAAAGTGTACAAAAGGGCAAGTATTCCAATGTCTTTGACATGAACATGTCTTTGATATGAATACGTCTCAGATTGCGTCCTTTATCGAGTGCTCGGTACCGTGCCTGAGAAACATGAATGCCAAGTGAGTGATAGACCGCATGATCGGGATTTCCCAAACTCATAAAAATAAAAATAAATGCTAAAGCAAAAAAAAAAAAAAAAAAAAAAAAAAAAAAAAAAAAAACAAAGAGAAAAGAGAAGCAAGCCTCAAGCATAAAAATATAAAGATTCAAAAGCAAGGTTGCACACCATGGGGGCTTATCGAGGGTCTTGAGCCTTTATCCCCTTCTTCTATAACCTTTAGCCTAACCACGTTACAACCCTTAAAAAGACCTTTTTGAGGTATACAAACACTTGTGTGAGGTTCGGCTAGAGCTACATTCGTCCTGATTCCTAACGGATACGTAGACAACCTCACATCGAGGTGCGACCATAATAAAAATGCGTTCATATTCACATTCACACACTTACACCATGATCATATCAAGGGATCTCCAATGCTCATCCCTATCTAGTTAGAGCTAGACTTGGGGGCTTGATCCTTACATCATTAGCTTACCTAGCCTAAAGAGTCACCACCATTTGACTCTTTTCAATATATTTTCCCACACACTTAGCCCTTGCGGCCTAAATTTAGTGTCACTATCACACACATCACATCTACATGACCAAATATACTTCCCTTAGGAACCCTTTGTCATGGAATCTTAACACAACGCTGAAGCATGCCTTGTCATATCAACATCACTCATCAATCATAATTGTCATTGCATCACGAAGTATGAATTTCTTAGCCTCCGTGTCTAAGTTACCCAAATACTTTCATCATTGAGTCAACCATCGAGATAGCCTAGGATGGATTAATCCTTGCACCTCGAGAGATACTATCAAATGACATTTGACTAAGCTCATTCAACATGCACCTTCAAAAACTTCGCTTCTTTCTTTTTTCGCGTCTTTCTTTTTCGGGAGAAAGTCGGTATTCTCCACAAAAATGACGGAAAATTTTTGCTTTTTTGCATTTTTGAGTCGCACAATGACAATACAATGCACACACTGGTCATGAGTCTAACACATGTGTCAAACACTTTGAGTCGAGTCAACCTCGAGTCAATCATAGTGAGTCAAGTTTATACCATAAGTCGTGTCAAGTCAATGAGTTTAGTCAACGCTAAGCCTTAGGTCAACCCTAAGACGATTAAAGAAATTAGCAAAGTTCTATAATAAAAAATAAATACAGGTGCAGCAGAATAAGGAAGACCCGACTCCAGCGCCAGATGACAACATCTAGCGTCTGGCAATAGATTTCAGCGCCTGGCGCTAGATCCCAGCGTTTGGCGATAGAGCCAAATCGCGGTGCACGAAGCATTGCAGCGGCGACAGAACGCTCAGCCACTCAGAGCAGTATTTCAACCTCTTTAAGCAATTTCGGGTTCCTTGGTACGCCAGTTAGCCCCTATAAGCAATTTGACATGATTAAGTAGTCGGCTTGATTACAATCGCAATACGTGATCGACCTGACGAAAGATCGTCTTACTTAGCTTAAAGCGCCTAAGCATTGCCTCATCGTAGAGATACCGACGTACTGGTTCATAAATAATAGAGACACCGACATACTGGTTCATGAACAGCAGAGGCACCGATATAATGGTTCACAAGCAGCAAACCGCCGACGTACTGGCATAGCGGAAGCAAAGTTCAAGCGAGCTTTAAAGATCGACAAGCGTTGGTCTTCGGAAGTTTTCTTCGGAATATTATCGCATCAAACATTCAAGTATTAGAGCTCTTTTGTTCAGAGACGCGTGGACATTTCTTTCAAGCTCTTTTGTTTAGAGACGCGTGGACATATTATCAAAGATCTTTTGTTCAGAGACGCGTGGACATATTATCAAAGCTCTTTTGTTCAGAGACGCGTGGACAATCCTTTCAAGCTCTTTTGTTCAGAGACGCGTGGACATATCATCAAAGCTCTTTTGCTCAGAGACGCGTGGGCATATTATTCAAAAGCTCTATTGTTCAGAGACGCGTGGACATATCATCAAAGCTCTTTGTTTAGAGACGCATGGACATATCATTCAAAAGCTCTTTGTTCAGAGACGCGTGGACATATTAAAAAGAATCTTTTTATTCAGAGGAGCGTGAACATATCCAAAAAGCTCCATTGTTCAGAGACGAGTGAACATTAAAACATCAAGATGGCGTTCCATAGATTGTGGAAGGTTGTCACAACAACAACAAATGCAACAAATCGGTTACCTCTAGAGACGTGTGCTCGACGGTGCAAGATACGCGTTTCTTAACTCTTTTATCTGTTTAACTAACGCTAGTTTTGCAGGTATTGGCGTTACAAGAATGATTTAGGATCGCAGAACGTTCTGAATCATTCTTCGTCCCTATCGATACTTTGACTTTCGTTTTCGAAACTTGCGTTTCTCCAAACTCAGTCAAAGTGGGGGCTTCTGTAGACACCCATTTGTGTCTCCCCAAAACCAAACCCAGTGATGAATACATTTCACGTCATTTGATTATCGAATAAAGCGAAAATGTGAAATGTCTAGTGATGAGGATGTTTTTATTAAAATATCTTTTCTTTCTGTTTTTGAAAATATTTCTTTTCTTACCTTATTTTTATAAAACGTGCATTCCAGTTTAGTTTGGTCCATAATATCGGTCCAATATTGGTGTAGTTGGATAGGGCTTGAAAAGACCTTTTCAACGATATATTATAAGCCCAATTCCGATGAACAATGAGGAAGTTATGGCTAAAATACTAAACTGGGCCCGATTTGGTTTTTATATGCGGCCCAATGATCTAGGGGAGGGCCTATTATTAATTATCATTCCTAAAGCTATTAGGATTAATTATAGTCTTATAGAATATTCTAGAAGGTTCTTTTAAATCCTAATGGAGTTAGAATTGATAATTATGTTTTAAAGAGCTTGAAATTGTATAAAACTACTCCTTTTTAAGAATCCTTGTTTTGTACGAAGTGGAATATATTCAGATTTAATTTTGTGCCTCATATTATTTATCCAAATTTTATATGGTTGGATAGATCTTGAAATTATATTTCCAATGATATATTATAAAATTAAATCCGAGTTATAATGAAAAAGATATGAATGAGACATGAAACTCTATCCAAAACTAACA
Organism: Chenopodium album; assembly: GCF_948465745.1. Taxonomy (NCBI): domain Eukaryota; kingdom Viridiplantae; phylum Streptophyta; class Magnoliopsida; order Caryophyllales; family Amaranthaceae; genus Chenopodium; species Chenopodium album. Next base: position 68,293,251 of record NC_137835.1, read on the forward strand.
CCCTTCCATTATTTCGATCATATATTTTTATCTACAAAATATTTTAATCTGAATCTAATTGGGTTGGAAAATAGACTTCAAGAGCTTTCCAACGACGTATTATATGCCTTATTTGGACTTCCGAATCAAAAGATATGATATAAACAAAACGCGTAAAACTGATTATTAGGGCCTGACGCTAAGCATTAGCGCCTGGCGCTAACCTTTAGCGCGTGGCGCTAATGTTAGCATCTGGCTCTAATTGCCAGCGTCGGCGCTAATCAAGTTTTATTTGTGTCAGAACTCTGTTTCGATTTTTTATCTTTTTGGCTGATTTTTTCTATAAATAGCCTTCTAAACACTTTGTTTTATATCATCAATTCTTATTCTCACCAATTGTCACCAACTCTCATCAAGAAATTCTTGATTCTCTCTCTCTTTCTACGCCTAGATTTTTACAAACACAATTCCTCACACATTAGCACTAGAAACACATAGCATTGTTCGAAGTTGCCTTCGCCCTAGACGTGAAAGGTTTTAATTTATGAGGGTTTGTTCCCAAATCCCTCTTTCAATTATTTAATTTAATTGTTTGATTATTATTTTCCTTGAAGTTACTAACGTGTGTATTTTGTTATTAGAAAGAGATACGAGGCATCCAAGTCAGTACTTTAATGGTTTAATTGATATTATGATATAGAATTCATGCTTAAATTGTTATTTTGATTCCTAGTATCATGTTAAGATGTTTTCCTTAATTTGATGTTTAGGGTGACAACAATAAATTCCTAATATCATGTCTAGGGTAACTTTAATACCAAGTATGATTAAAAGTATGATGCCTTTTATGTTCTTTCTAATATTTATGGTTGTTAGTATCACGTTAGGGTTAAAGCTTTGATTTTTATTGCTTAGTGACATGCTAGGGTTTGTTATTAATCTTGTTAGTTTCATACCTAGGATCTTGCTATTATTATGCTTTAACATTATTATGATTATTTTTATGATTTATGATTATAATTGTTATAATTATTGTTATGATGATTATTTTTAATTATGATTGTTATGATTATAATTATTATTATGATGATTTATTATGTTGCTTGATATTTTATTTTTATTGCTTGATCACGCCTTTTATGCATGTTTAAAGGGAATTTGTACTTGTAATCACGCTTAATAAGATAATTAATAATCTTGTTAGGGTTAATATGATTATAATTCAAGTGATCGCCAATAATATTTTTATTTGTGCATTAATATTCAACCAACATAGATAAACAGGTTTAGGGTTAATCCTAATGATTGCATGTTAGTCAGAAAGCGCACATGAATACGATCAGAATAAAGTAGAGGCCTATAATTAGGTAAGGTTCAATCTCTTTTAGGTTAGATATGTACCTTCATCCCCGAACTACCAGTCATGGTTCCAGACCTATTGGAGTTGACGATCTCCTGGATCGTTAAGGGGTGTAACCTTCACCTCGTGAACGGTTTAGAAGTTCCTAAAACTTGTTGGCGACTCTTTTGCTCTATCTTCTTTCCCTTTGGACGCCACCGTACTTTAGTGTATGATCAAAGTGGGGTTCAAGCTAGGGGATTAATGCTTGAAATATTCCCTACAGACCCTCCTCTAGATCAACGGGCCACGTTTAAAAATATTTAGGCCTAATCTAATTTAATGCATAACTTCCTCATAAGTCATCAGAATTGGGCCTATAATATATCATTGGAAAGCTTTTTTTCGAGCCCAATCCAACTACACTATTATTGGTCCTTTGTTATGGACCAAACCAAATTGGACTGGCTATTTTTCATAAATAGTTGTAAACATAGAAATATTTTTAGAAAACATAATGAGAAATATTTTAATAAAAACATCCTCATCGCTAGACTTTCCACACTTTCACCTCGTTCGATAATCAAATGACGCGAAAGGTATTCATCATTGGGTTTGGTTTTGGGGAGACACATTTGGGTGTCTACACTAGTTTAATTAATTAATTAATAAATAAATGATGAAGTCTAATTCATTGATCAAACTTGGCTTAGTACGACTTTTAGGCTTGTCCCTTTAGAGCAAAATACTAGAAACAGTCCTAGATCGATGTTACAGAATGGCGCAGAGATTTGGACTGTGGCGCCACGTTTTAGAGTTTAGTGCCAGGTGATGACTCTGCTGTCTGACGACAGCTTGTATTTTTGTTCGAGTCTTCACGACGAGTCTTTCTAATTGATTTGCTAAAACGGTTTAGTCGATTTATTTATGATAGTAATCATATTCAGTCCTTAATTGATTCTAGGCACATAGTCTCATGGTCTCACACAAGAGTTAAAGTATGTCACTCACATTCACTATTAAAGCACACACATAATATGTCACCTTTTTACCATGTCTAGAAAGTCTTATATGTGCGTATTTTCCATCATTTTTTTAGGGGGGGGGGGGGCTAAGTCACTATTAATACACCCTACTTTTGCTTTACTGCTTTTTAAAATCAATAAAGTCAGTCAAATTCAAGTCAAGTCATTAAAACAAATAAATGGTTTAATCTACAACGCTTGGTCAAGAAAGGAAGGGTGGTTAATCAAAGACAATACATTTGTTCAAATACTCATTTTTTACAAACCCATCACTCAGAAAAGAAAAGCTAAGAAGATCATGGCCTCTCAAGAAGAATTTAATGAACTCAAGAAGGATGTAGCCAACTTAACTGAATTATTGAAGAGTATAGCTCTTCAAGTCAATGACCCTATGAGGCAACAACAAATGGAGCTCATGAAAGAAAGCTTGAGCAAAATATCCAATGACTATAGATTCCAGGGCATTAGCTCACAAGGGGTCTTAGTGGACAAGGAACTTCTTCCGCAGAAGTTCAATGCCAGTGACATCCCTAAATTCAAGGCAACAGATAATCCTTACTTCAACTTAAGGGCGTTCGAGATAATAATGAACATTAAGGGGATAGATAAGAAAATTTTTCATACACTGTTTTCTTTATCACTCGAAACTGTTTGTCAACAATGGTTCTTTTCCCTTGACAAGGAGAAAACTTCTACTTGGGATGCCATTGTAAATGCTTTTATTGATAGGTACAAGTGTAATATACAAGTTGAAACTGATCATAGGGAGCTTGAGATACTTAAACAAAAAGAGAATGAAGGTTTTACTTTTTTCTTTAATAAGTGGAGGGAAACCTTTGCTAAGAGGATTGAGGTACCTACTGAAAAGGAATCTGTGAGATTGTTCATAAAGAATCTCTAGGAAAAATATTCTAAACATCTCAAGTATCAAAGTAACTTGAATACCTTTAAGGTCGTCTATGACATTGGAATTAATATTGAAGACGACCTTGCAAAGCAAAAAGATGCTAACACAAACTCCAATAGTGGCTGGAAGGGAAAGAAGAACGACAATCCTTCTTCTTCCAAAACCACCCACTCAAACAATGTTAGCACCTTTAATCTGAATGAAGTCCTTTCTATGACTAAGGACAAAAGAAACCATTTAGGAGAAACTTTACTCCTATTGGTATGAGTTATGATACTGCATTTGACCGTCTTCATGCAAAAGGTCTTATATCTCCTATTAGACCATTTGCGGATCCACTAGTCGAAAAGAGAACGGATAATTGGAGCCCCAATGCACACTGCAAATACCATCAAGGCAGGGGCCATCTTACTGAGAATTGCTGGAAGCTATCCAGGACTTGATCGACAACAATAAACTCCAGTGCCTCCTGCAAGTAAGAAGCCAAGCATCAACATTGCACTACTTTCTGACTCCTTGGCCATCTCTGATGAGGAAAATTCTGTTGATCCCTCATCTTTGATTAAACCAGTCGAAGAAACTCATGCCCTTGAAGAAGAAGAATAAGAAGAAGTATTCTTCGACGCCATGAGTGAACCGTCCCCAATGCAACAACCGACCACTAAAGAAGATATATTTCTCCTCGTATATTCGGTAGAGAAATTGGTAGGCGTGTGTATAAGAGTTCTTGAACGCACAGAACAAGAACGAAATAAACATGTCAATAAAGAGGTAATACCAACTACGAAAAAACCATTCTCTCTTCAAGTAGTTGAAACACCCAAAAGGAGCCATAAGCCCTACACTCCAATTGGGACCACCTATGCAAATATGTTCAAAATGATCTCTGAGAGTGGCTAGATTAAACCTCTCGAACCGAGACCATTTGAATCACTAAAGAGGATGGATAATTTCTACTGTCTATATCACCAATCAAGGGGATATAAAATAAAACACTGTTTTAGATTTAAGGATTTAATTCAGAAAGTAATTGATGATAAAAAGATAGTCCAAATTCCATAAGAGAAAGATGCTACCGTTAATGGAGTTTCCATACCTATCATAGAAGACAACGATGTTGTCAAGCAATTAAAGAATACTAAAGTTGATATGAATGTATGGAAACTCTTAGCTGCATCCCATCAACATAAGTTGGAAGTAATGAATGCTTTGGACAAGATAGGAATAGATTCTGAAATCAAACCTGAGGGTTTGGCTAACTTTCTCACGAGTGATCTTCCTAATCCCATTAACTTGATCACCTTTTCCGACAAGGACTTACCTCTAGAGGGTGATAAGCATAACAAAGCATTAAATCTCACATTAATCTGCAAGAGAATGAATGTCCCAATGACTCTTGTAGTTAATGGATCAACGATTAACGTCTGTCCACTCCGAACTGCCAGAATGTTAGGGATAAAAGATGAAGACTAATCTCCGTCTACACAGGAAATAAGATCCTATGACAACACTCACCGCCAAGCTCTTGGGACTATCACCATGAATGTAACACCAGGAGTCATAGAACATACTATTACTTTTCAAGTGGTAGACATTAAAGCTTCTTTCAACCTATTGTTGGGACGCCCTTGGCTTCACGACCTAAAGATCGTCCCTTCATCCCTTCATCAACAAGTGAAGGCTATAGTTAGAGAAATCCCTGTCACAATTGATGCTTCACCAATGATAATCAAGACTATCGAGAATCCCATCATAAACGTGGAGCACGATGAAGATGACGAAGACTTGTGGGGCTTTAACGAAGAGGTCTCCTTAATTGAGGAGGATGAAAGGACCCCTCTTCACTATGACCTCCACTCTAACGGCATGGGACTTCTCTTTGGGTATGAGGAGAATGAGCCAACGCATATCGATGTCAAATCCTTGCTCATTCAAACGATATTACAAAGTGATAACTTTGATCCTTCTAAACTTATCACTCTAGCAGAGGGTCTATTTCAAGGATGGCAAAAAACTGTGAAGGTGACTACTCCAAGTGGAAGAAAGATCTACATAACAACCGGACAAGGACCAATGTTCTAAGAATTATCTGAGTTAGAGTCCGAGTCAGATTCTTCCCCTATCGAGTCTTCTAAGTCTTTAGTTGTAGCATCCTCTCCTAGTTCTTCTTCTATAGCACCTTCCCCTAGAATAGTTAATAATCAAGTCCCAACGGACATAACTTTATTTAATTTAATGGTTTTTTAATTCAATAACATGTCTTCTTTTGCTTACTCCTCGTGTCATTCTTTAACTCAAGATGATGAGCATTGCTTAACTAACAATGAAAGTGACAAAGAAATAATTAAAGCAATGGAAGCACTTGAAAATAAAACACCGGTAATTGAGGATACTGAAACGGTTGACATCTCAAAAGATCCAACCATTAAAAGAGAAGTTAAAATCGGATTAACGCTTAATAAAGATGTTAATAAAGATGAAAGAACTGATTTTATTAATCTATTAAAAGAATCATCGATGTGGTCATATGAAGATATGCCAGGCATTAATAGAGAAATAGCTTAACTTACAATTCCACTAATTCCAGGAATGAAACCTGTAAAACAAAAGTTACGTTGAATGAAACTCGACCCCTTAAATAGAAAGAAGAAGTACAAAAACAAATAACTGCAGGATTTATCAGCGTATCCAAATACCCTAAAAGGGTTGCAAATGTAGTCCTAGTTCCGAAGAAGGATGGAAGAGTACGAATGTGTGTCGACTATCGAGATCTTAATAAGGCAAGTCCATAGGACGAATTCCCGTTACCACACATCGATATTCTAGTATATAATACAGCAAACCACACACTTCTCTCATTTATGGATGGATACGCAGGGTACAATCAGATTCTCATGGCAGAAGAAGACATGGAGAAAACAACGTTCATAACACCTTGGGGAACTTACTGTTACACAATGATGCCATTCGGGTTGAAAATGCGGGTGCCACTTACCAACGAGCAGCAGCTGCTTTACTCCATAACATGATGCACAAGGAAGTCGAAGTCTATTGAGATGACATGATTGTGAAATCAAAGGATTGCTCAGGGCATTTGGTTGCTCTAAGAAAATTCTTTAAAAGATAAAGAAAATACAACATGAGGTTGAACCCATCCAAGTGTGCTTTGGGAGTCACCTCAGGAAAATTAATGATATACGTCATTAGATCTAGAGGAATAGAGATAGACCTAACTAAGAACAAAGAAATCATGTCAATGCCACCGCCCAAAACCAAAAAGCAAATTCGGGGATTCATTGGCCGGTTGCAAAACATAAGTAGGTTCATATCTAAATTGACAACAATATGTGAACCAATATTCAAAAAGCTTAAAAAGAATGTGCCAGTAATATGGGACTATGAGTGTCAAAAAGCCTTTGAGAAGATCAAAGCCTATCTCGCTAACCCTCCTGTATTAGCACCAGTACTCCCAGGGATCCCTCTAAGGTTTTACTTAATAGTCACTAAAGAGACAATGGGGGCTATGCTTGCACAAGAAGTAGAAGGAAAGGAGAACGCCATTTACTATCTGAGTAAAAAGATGCTCGAGTATGAAATACGCTAAACACCACTTGAGAAATTATGCTTCGCATTGGTGTGGGCCACAACCAAGTTAAGACATTACATGCTCGTTCATATGGTCTTTGTAGTATCTCGATTTGATCTACTCAAGTATCTTATCCCGAAATCTACACTAAATGGGCGAATATCAAGATGGATAGTGTAGGGAATATTTCAAGCATCACCCCAAATTTAAACCCCACTGTGATCATACACTAATGTATGGTGGCGTCCAAAGGGAAGGAAGCTAGAGCAAAAGAGTCGCCAACAAGTTTTAGGAACTTGTAAACCGTTCACAGGGTGAAGGTTACACCCCTTAACGATCTAGGAGATCGTTAAGTCCAATAGGTGTGGAACCATGACTGGAAGCTAGGGGATGAAGGTACAAATCCAACCTAAAAGAGATTGAACCTTCCTTAATAATAGGCCTCTACATTATTCTTCTCGTATTCATGTGCGCTTTCAGACTAACATGCAATCATTAGGTTTAACCCTAAACCTGTTTATCTATGTTGGTTGAATATCAATGCACAAACAAAACTATTATTGGCGAGCACTTGAATTATAATCAAATTAACCCTAAACAAGATTATAAATTATGTTATTAAGCGTGATTACAAGTACCAATTCCCTTTAAACATGCATAAAAGGTATGATCAAGCAATAACAATAAATATCAAGCAACATAATAATAATCATAACAAATCATAATCATAATTAACATAATCATGTTAAAGCATAATATTAATAGTAAGATCCTAGGCAAAATACTAACAAGATTAATAACAAACCCTAGCGTGTCACTAAACATCAAAGATCAAATATATAGCCCTAACATGATACTAACATGAATATTAGGAAAGACAATAAAAGGCATCACAGAAATCATATATAATTGTCATATTTGATATTAGAAATTATAGTTATTACCCTAAACATGATACTAGGAATCTATTAAACATCCTAACATGATACTAGGAATTATACTAACAATATAGACATGATTTCTATATCATAATATCAATAAATCAATTAAAGCACTTACTTGGAAGCCTTGTACCTCTTTCTAATAAAAAAATACACGCGTTAGTAACTTCAAGGAAAATAATAAAATTAACAATTAAATTAAATAATTGAAAGAGAGATTTAAGAAAGTTTAGACTAGATTTGGGACCAAACCCTCAGAAATCAAACCCTTTCACGTCTAGGGAGAAGGCAACTTCGAACAATGATAGGTATATCTAGTGCTATTGTATGAGGAAGTGTGTTTGTAAAAGGCTAGTTTAGAAAGAGAGAGAAAGAGAATCGAGAAATTCTTGATGAGAGTTGATAGTTGTTGATGAGAAGAATTGATTAGAAGAGATGATCGAAAACGGAGGTTTTAGGAGGCTATTTATAGAGAAAATCAGCCGGATATGTTAAAAAACCAATTAGTGTTTTGAAAAGAAAGACTTCTGGATCAAAAGATATGTTAAAAAACGCGCCTGTAGCCAGAAGCTAGGGCTGTCGCCATACGCCAGGCCTGTCGTCTGGCTCTGCAAGACAATTTTTGCGGATTTCGTTTTTATCATATCTTTTGATCCAGAAGTCTAAATAAGTCATAATATGTCGTTAGAAAGCTCTTGACGTCATCTTTACAACCCAATTAGAATCAGATTAAAATATTTTTTTATAAAAAGATATGGCCGAAATAGTAGGACGATGTAGGTTTTGGATATAGTTTCATATATCATTCATTTTTTTTTGTTATAGCTCGGATTTAATATTATAATATATCATTGGAAAAAAAATTTCAAGATCTATCCAATCATATAAAATTTGGATAAAGATTATGAGGCACAAAAATAATATATAAATATATTCCAATTCGTACAAAACAAGGATTCTCAAAAGGATTAGTTTTATTCAATTTCAAACTCTTTGAAACATAATTATCAATCCTAACTCCATTAGGATTTAAGAGAACCTTATAGAGTATTCTAGAAGACTATAATCAATCCTAATAGCTTTAGTAAGGATAATTAATAATAGGCCCTTCTCTAGATCATTGGGCCGCATATAAAAACCAAACCGGGCCCAGTTTAGTATTTTGACAATAACTTCCTCATTATTCATCGGAATTGGGCTTATAATATATCGTTGGAAAGGTCTTTTGAAGCCCTATCCAACTACACTTTCATTGTACCCTTATCAGGGACAAAAATAAACTGGAATGCACGTTTTTCATAAATAGGGTAAGAAAAGAAATATTTTCAAAAATAGAAGAAGATATATTTTAAGAAAAACATCCTCATCACTAGACTTTTCACGCTTTCGCTATGTTCGATAATCAAATGACATGAAATTTTTTCATCATTGGGTTTGGTTTTGGGGAGATACATTTGGGTGTCTACAGAAGCCCCCACTTTGACTGAGTTTGGAGAAACGTAAGTTTCGAAAACAAAAGTCAAAGTATCGATAGGGACGGAGAATGATTCAGAACGTTCTACGATTCTAAATCATTTTTGTAACGCCGATACTTGCAAAACTAGCATTAGTTAAACAGATAAAAGAGTTAAGAAATGCGTATCTTGCACCGTCGAGCACACGTCTCTCTAGGTAACTGAATTGTTGCATTTGCTGTTGTTGACAACCTTCCACAAGCTAGGGAACGCCGTCGATCAATGGTGCTACATCTCAAGCCTTTTTCTTGAATCATAGTGACAACCTTCTCACAACTCGGTGACAACCTCCACAATCTTAGCGAATGTCATCGAAGACCGCCCATCTCGTGCTATATTTTCAAATCTTGGTGACAACCTCCACAATCTTAGCGAATGCTGTCGAAGACCGCCCATCTTGTGATATCTTCTCAAATCTTTAGTGACAACCTCCACAATCTTAGCGAATGCCGTGAAAAATAACTTTACTTGAAGTCATCCTCAGTTGTAGCAATAATATTCCGAAGAAAATTACCGAAGACAAACGCTTGTCGATCGTTAATGCTTGCTTGAACTTGCTTTAGCCAGTGCGTCGGCGCTTGTGCTGCTTGTAAACCAGTATGTCTGTGCTTTTGCTTTTTTGAACCATTACGTCGGTGCTTTTGAACCAATATGTTGGTGCTTTGAATAGTGAACCTGTATTTCGGTGCTTCTGTTGTTTATGAACCATTATGTTAGTGCCTTTGCGATGAGCTAATGTTTAGGCGCTTTAAGCTAAGTGAGACATTCTTTTGTCAGGTCAATCACTTATTTGCGATTATAATCAAGTCGACTATTCAATCATGTCAAATTGCTTATAGGGGCTAACTGGCATACTAAGGAACCCAAAATTGTTGTACTACGTCGAAATAACCGTTCTGAGTGGCATAGAGCTCTGTCGCCGCTGCAACGCCTCTTACGCCACGATTTTGCTCCGTCGCCAGGAGACAGATGTTGGCGCCAGACGACAGCCTTGTTATCTGGCACTGGAGTTGGGTCTTCCCTATTTTGCCTTTGCTGTTGCTGTTCGTTGCTCAGTTTCGCTTTGAACTTTGAACTTGGTCGTTTCCTTTCTACCAAATCCTCTCAAATCTTTTGTAAATTAAAGTTCTTCATCTCTAATTTATTGATCCATGTAATTTTGCTCAAACTCCTCTCATCTTGGAAAAATCTCATGCGTTCATATTCGCGTTTTTTAAAAAAAAAATCCGGGAATGTTCTTGCTTGCTGGGATGTACCTGCATTTATATTTTTTTGACTATAGGACTTTGCTCATCTCTTTCTTTAGGGTTGACCTAAGACTAAGTGTTGCTTGACTCATTAACTTGACATGATTTTTTACTTAATGATGACTGACTCGAGGTTGACTCGTGTGTGCATAGTGTTGACTCAATGTGGTAACACGACATTACTCAATGTGTACATGACTCGAAATGCAAAAAATTTCGTCATTTTTGTGGAAGGTACCGACTTTCTCCCAAAAAAGAAAGACGCGAAAAAGAAAGAAGCAAAGTTTTTGAAGGAGCATATTGAATGAGCTTAGTCAAATGTTGTGCAAGGATTAATTCATCCTAGGCTATCTCAATTGTTGACTCAATGATGAAAGTATTTAGGTAACTTCGGCACGGAGGCTAAGCACTTCATACTTTGTAATGAAATGATGAGTGGTGAGTGATTTTGTTATGACGAAGTATTCTTCAATGTTGTGTTAAGATTTCATGATAAAGGGTTCCTAAGGGTAGGACTATTTGGTCATGTATCTGTGCAGTGTGTGAAAGTGACACTAAGGTTAGGCCGCAAGGGCTAAGTGTGTGGAAAGATATTATTTTTAGAAGTGTCAAATAATGGTGACTCTTAGGCTAGGTAAGCTAATGATGTAAGGATCAAGCCCCCAATTCTAGCTCTAAGTAGATAGGGATGAGCATAGAAGATCCCTTGATATGATCATGATGTGTGAATGTGAATGCATTTTTATTATGGCCGCACCTCGATGTGAGGTTGCCTACGTATCCGTTAGGAATCAGGCCGAACGTAGCTTTAGCCGAACCTCGCACTAGTGTGTGTATACCTCAAAAAGGTCTTTTGAAGGGTTGTAACGTGGTTGGGCTAAAGGTTATAGAAGAAAGGGATAAAGGCTCAAGACCCTAGATAAGCCCCCAAGGTGTGCAACCTTGCTTTTGAATCTTTGTATTCTTTAGTTGAGCTATTTCTCTTTTTTTTTTTTAATTTTTTTTTGCTCTCTTTTTTGCTTTAGCATTTATTTTATTTTTATAAGTGTGGGCAATCTCGATCATGCGGTCTATCACTCACTTGGCATTCATGTTTCTCAGGCACGGTATCGAGCACTCGATAAGAGACGCAATCTGAGACGTGTTCATATCAAAGACATGTTCATGTCAGTGACATTGGAACACTTTCCCTTTTGTACACTTTTTTTTTTTTTTTGCTATTTTAATTTTTGATACACTCAGGCTTTTTTTCTTTGAAAAATTGCATAAGTTACACACCATACAATCCCAAGGTTAGGTGAATGTGGGTTAAAGAAAGAAAGGTCTATCGTTAGACGAGGCTCAAAGTGGTTTATCAAGAAAGGATTGCATATTTGAAAGGGTGAAGATGATATGGTATGGCTACAAGAGGCGCCTCAAATAATTGATATACCTTGTGCTTAGTTCGACATGGATTTTTTTTATTTTTTATTTTTTTTATAATGCAATGTAATGAAATGATCATAAGCAAGAAAATAAATGCTCATTTTTATTAAAAGGAGAAGAAATAATGATCCTACAAAATTAATCTAAGAAGAATAAAAAGGTGCCTATGCTAGACTTATTGGGGAAAGGGTAAATAAAAGAAATAGAAAAGAGGAGGTCACGAAATCTCGTCGTTGAAGCTCGCCTCTGTCTTGTGTCATTTTCTTTATCATCACTCACTATTCTTGCTAGCTGGAGGCATGGAAGCTTTTCATTATTGATCAAATGTTGGATAGTCTCCTTTAGTGTCCAACAAATCTCAATAGTATAACCCCTTCCTTGGTTATATTTGCAATGTGCATCTGGATTCCAACTAGGCAATCTCTTTTCAGGTGCAGGATCTTGAATAGGTCAAATGGGAGTAATGAGTCCCTTGGCATAGAGTCGATCGAAGGCAGTATCGTAGCTCATCCCAATGGGGGTGAAGTCTTTCCTTAATTGCTTCTTAGATCCTTGGTTATCCATGGCTAAAACTTCACTGAGATCATAGGTACTAACATTGTTACTAGAGTGGGCGTTTTCGGAAGAAGAAGGATTTTCGTTCTTCTTTCCTTTCCAGCCACCGAGGTTACTATTGTTAGTAGCTTTTTGCTTTGCGAGGTCATCTTTGATCCCGATGCCTATGTCATAGACGACTTTGAAAGTATTCAAGTTGTGATGATATTTTAAATGCTTTGAATACTTTTTTTGTAAATTTTTGATGAACATCCTCACAGATTCTTATTTGGAGGGCACCTCAATCATTTTAGCAGAAGTTTCCCTCCACTTATTAAAGAAAAAGGTAAAGCCTTCATTCTCTTTTTGTCTTAGCATCTCAAGTTGTTTATAATTGGTTTTGACTTGAATATTGCACTTATATCTATCAATGAAAGCGTCTACATTAACATCCCAAGTAGAAGTTTTCTCTTTATCAAGAGAAAAGAACCATTGTTGACAAACGGTCTTAAGAGATAAAGAAAACAAGGAATGAAAGACTTTCCTATAAATCCCCTTAATGTTCATTATAGTTTCAAAGGCTCTTAAGTGAAGATAAGGATTATTTGTTGCCTTGAATTTAGGGATGTCAGTGGAATTGAACTTCTTCGGAAGAAGCTCCTTGTCCACCGAGACCCCTTGTGAACTAATGCCCTGAAAGTCATCAAATAGCTTGCTCAAGCTTTCTTGCATGAGCTCCATTCGTTGTTGCTTCACATGGTCATTTATTTGAAGACTTAAAGCCTTCAACACTTCAGTTATGTCAGTCAATTGATTCCTAAGTTCGTTGACTTCTTCGTGACTTGCCATTATCTTCTTATCTTTCCGTTTCCGACTCACTGGTTTATCATAAAGATGAACATGAATAAAGGTGTTGTCTTTGATAAATCTCCCTTCTCTCCTTGACCAAGTACTGTGGAAAGGGAAATTAGGGATATTCATTGTTATTTATTTGACTCAAAATCTATTCAACATGTAATAGATGGAAGGAGGTTGGAAGAATGAATATTTTGATATGGAGAAAGCATGTAGAGAATGGAAAGATGATAGAGGAGATCAAAAAATTAGGAATAGAATGTACCCCCAACTCTAATGACGGAAAAAACGGAATCATGCATGAACCTAAGACATGGCCATGGTGACATATACACAGAGTGTGTGCTAAGACTAGTGAGTGTAGGTGACATGTTAATACTCGTTTCATGACCATGTGGCTAGGCTATGTGACTAGACTCAAGCAAAGACTAATTTAAGACTTCATGTATATGCATTAAACCAGCCAGGTTGTAATATTTTAGTCATAAATTTTGATATGTGAGTCTGATTGGGATGAAACAAACGCCAAGTTAAAGATAAAACTCGGCGCTACAGATCCATAGTTTTTACGACTCGTAGTTCTTCCTACAACTCCGTCTATGACCAAAACAAGTTCACACTTGTGCAGTATACGGGAATAAAAATCCGGGTTGACTTAAAGGAACTATGACTCGATTTTAGGTATATATTTTAGCTCAAATTAATTGATAAATTAATTAAACAAATTCCTTTAGTCATTAATTAGTTTATTTAGGCTTAATCACAAGTTAAACAAACGGTTAGGAAAAACACATAGAGTATGCACAAGCAAAGAATGCATATGTAGTCAAGTAGTCATGGTTCTAGTTCTCTAAAGTTCGGGATATGGGTTAGTCAAAGAGGGTCCATGGTTAATTTTCCGGATGCACTGCGCGAAATCCTTCCCTTTTGAAGTGTTGGCGCGAGTGGATGGGACACCGCGAGTTAAAAACTCGCTTCCATGGTTTGGTGAATTCAACATTCTCGGATGTACCCTTTGTTGCCCAGAGCGTTCAATCAGGTAGATGGAGCATGAATTCCCAGAGGGTTATGTCCATATGTAGAACACATATGGGTTTCAAAAAAGTGAGAATAACTCAATCAGGAAGTAGGATCGAGCAAACAGTGCTAAAAAATGGTCAAAATTAGAACGCATATTTTGGCTCGGTATTGGAAGAACTTGGCGCCAGCGAACAGAGGCCGTCGCCGCAATTTGGTTCTGTCGCCTGGCGATAGGAGTGTCTCCTGGCGATAGAATCAAATCCTCGGCGATAGACTCTATTTTCTGACGCTAGTTCCTACATGCCTCAGCAGCTTTCTGTGCTCGATAAAATTTTCCAGTTTCGCGCAGCATTATTTCGATTCTAGTTATGAAAGATATTTCTCAAATTTCCAACGTGTAAAAATCCTATGTTTTTAACTCAATACGGATGGTCTTTCCAATGAAATCTTATTTATGCATATGACAATAATGTTAATAAAATTACGCACATGAAATACTTAGAACTTTTCGACTTTATTCCACTTATTCTAAATAATTACCAAAATAAATTTTAGAAATTGAAATAGAAATCCTCCCCAGTGGAGTCGCCAAAAACTGTAGGGAATATTTCAAGCATTACCCCAAACTTGAACCCCACTGTGATCATACACTAAAGTATGGTGGCGTCCAAAGGGAAGGAAGCTAGAGCAAAAGAGTCGCCAACAAGTTTTAGGAATTTGTAAATCGTTCACAGGGTGAAGGTTACACCCCTTAACGATTCAGGAGATCGTTAACTCCAAAAGGTCTGGAACCATGACTAGAAACTCGGGGATGAAGGTACAAATCCAACCTAAAAGAGATTGAACCTACCCTAAAAATAGGCCTCTACTTTATTCTTCTCGTATTCATGTGCGCTTTCTGACTAACATGCAATCATTAGGTTTAACCCTAAACCTGTTTATCTATGTTGGTTGAATATTAATGCACAAACAAAACAATTATTGACGATCACTTGAATTATAATCAAATTAACCCTAAACAAGATTATAAATTATCTTATTAAGTGTGATTACAAGTACCAATTCCCTTTAAACATGCATAAAAGGTGTGATCAAGCAATAACAATAAATATCAAGCAACATAATAATAATCATAACAAATCATAATCATAATTAACTTAATCATGTTAAAGCATAATATTAATAGTAAGATCTTAGGCATGATACTAACAAGATTAATAACAAACCCTAGCATGTCACTAAACATCAAAGATCAAATATATAGCCCTAACATGATACTAACATGAATATTAGGAAAGACAATAAAAGGCATCACAGAAATCATATATAATTTTCATATTTGATATTAGAAATTATAGTTATTACCCTGAACATGATACAATGAATCAATTAAACATCCTAACATGATACTAGGAATCATACTAACAATCTAGACATGATTTCTATATCATAATATCAATAAATCAATTATAGCACTTACTTGGATGCCTCATACCTCTTTCTAATAATAAAATACACGCGTTAGTAACTTCAAAGAAAATAATAAAATTAACAATTAAATTAAATAATTGAAAGAGAGATTTAGGAAAGTTTAGACTAGATTTGGGACCAAACCCCTTAGAAATCAAACCTTTCACGTCTAGGGCGTAGGCAATTTCGAGCAATGCTAGGTATGTCTAGTGCTAATGTATGAGGAATTGTGTTTATAAAAGGCTAGTTTAGAATGTGGGAGAAAGAGAATTAAGAAATTCTTGATGAGAGTTGATAGTTGTTGATGAGAAGAATTGATTAGAAGAGATGATAAAAAACGGAGGTTTTAGGAGGCTATTTATAGAGAAAATCAGCCGGATATGATAAAAAACCAATCAGAGTTCCGAAAAGAATAAAACACGATGCAGTCGCTAACAACAAGCCTATCGCCAGACACCAGGGCTGTCGTCCGGCGCTGCAGGATAGTTTTTACATATTTTGTTTTTATCATATCTTTTGATTTAGAAGTCCAAATAAGTCATATAATATGTCGTTCGAAAGCTCTTGAAGTCTACTTTACAACCCAATTAAAATCAGATTTAAATCTTGTTTAGATAAAAAGATATGGCCTAAATAGTAGGACGGTGTCAGTTTTGGATAGAGTTTCATATCTCATTCATATCTTTTTCGTTATATCTCGGATTTAATATTATAATATATCATTGGAAAGATAATTTCAAGATATTTCCAATTATATAAAATTTTGATAAAGATTATGAAGCACAAAAATAATATTTAAATATATTACAATTCGTACAAAAAAAAAGATTCTCAAAAGGAAAAGTTTTATTCAATTTTAAACTATTTGAAACATAATTATCAATCCTAACTCCATTCAGATTTAAGAGAACCTTCTACAGTATTCTAGAAGACTATAATAAATTCTAATAGATTTAGTAATGTTAATTGATAATAGGCCCTCCTCTAGATCATTGGGCCGCATATTAAAACCAAACCGAGCCTAGTTTAGTATTTTGGCCATAACTTCCTCAATTATTCATCGGAATTTGGCTTATAATATATCGTTGGAAAGGTATTTGCAAGACCTATCAAACTGCACTATTATTGGACCCTTGTCATGGACTAAACTAAACTAGAATGCACGTTTTTCATAAATAGGGTAAGAAAAGAAATATTTTTTAAAACAGAAAGAAGAGATATTTTAATAAAAACATCCTTATCACTAGACTTTTCACGCTTTTTCTATTTTCGATAATCAAATGACATGAAAGGTATTCATCACCGGGTTTGGTTTTGGGGAGACACATTTGGGTGTTTACAGAAGCCCCCACTTTGACTGAGTTTGGAGAAACGCAAGTTTCGAAAATAAAACTCAAAGTATCGATAGGGACGGAGAATGATTCAGAACGTTCTGCGACCCTAAATCATTCATGTAACGCCGATACCTGCAAAACTAGCATTAGTTAAACAGATAAAAGAGTTAAGAAACACGATTTGTTGCATTTGCTGTTGTTGACAACCCTCCACAACCTAGGGAACGCCGTCGATTAATGCTGTTACATCTCGAGCCTTTTTCTTGAATCATAGTGACAACCTTCCCAATCATAGCAAAGTTCGTCAAAGACCGCCTCATCACGAACCACTCTTCTCACATCTCGGTGACAACCTCCAAAATCTTAGCAAATGTCGTCGAAGACCGCCCATCCCATGCTATCTTCTCAAATCTTGGTGACAACCTCCACAATCTTAGTGAATGCTGTCGAAGACCGCCCATCTCGTGCTATCTTCTCAAATCTTGGTGACAACCTCCACAATCTTAGCGAATGCTGTCGAAGACCGCCCATCTCGTGCTATCTTCTCAAATCTTGGGTGACAACCTCCACAATCTCAGCGAATGTCGTTGAAGACTGCCCATCTCGTGCTATCTTCTAAAATCTTGGGTGACAACCTCCACAATCTTAGCGAATACTGTTAAGACTGCCTATCTCGTGATGTCTTCTCAAATATTTGGTGATAACCTCCACAATCTTAGCGAATGTTGTCGAAAATAACTTTACTTGAAGTCATCCTCAGTTGTTGCGATAATATTCCGAAGAAAATCACCGAAGACCAACGCTTGTCGATCTTTAAAGCTCGCTTGAACTTGCTTTAGCCAGTGCGTCGGCGCTTCTACTACTTGTAAAACAGTATGTTTGTGCTTTTGCTTTTTGTGAACCATTACGTCGGTGCTTCTGAACCAGTATGTCGGTGCTTTGAATTGTGAACCTGTATGTCGGTGCTTCTATTGTTTATGAACCATTATGTTGGTGCCTTTGCGATGAGCCAATGTTTAGGCGCTTTTAGCTAAGTGAGACGATCTTTCGTCAGGTCGATCACTTATTTGCTATTGTAATCAATTCGACTACTTAATCATGTCAAATTGCTTATAGGAGCTAACTGGCATACCAAGGAACCCGAAATTGTTGTACTAGGTCGAAATAACCGTTCTGAGTGGCTTAGAGCTCTATCGCCGCTGCAACGCCTCTGGCGCCGTGATTTTGCTCTATCGCCAGGCAACAGATGTTGGCGCCAGACAACAGCCTTGTCATCTGGCGCTGGATTCGGGTCTTCCCTATTTTGCCTTTGCTGCTGCTATTCGTTGCTCGGTTTCACTTCGAACTTTGAACTTGGTCGTTTCCTTTCTACCAAATCCTCTCAAATCTTTTCTAAATTAAAGTTCTTCATCTCTAATTTACTAATCCATGTAATTTTGGTCAAACTCCTCTCATCTTGGAAGAATCTCATGAGTTCATATTCGCGGTTTTTCAAAAAAAAATCCGGGAATGTTCTTGCTTGCTGGGATGCACCTGTGTAGACACCCATTTGTGTCTCTCCAAAACCAACCCCGGTGATGAGTTCCTTTCACGTCGAATCATAATCGAATGAAGTAAAAGTGTGGAAAGTTTAGTGTTGCGGAAAGTTTTAATTTCTTTTCTCTTCTCTCTGTTTTTGAAAACCTATTTTAACAAAACAGCCAGTCTAGTTTGGTTGGTCCATGATATGAGTCCAATAATAGTGTAGTTGGATAGGGCTTGAAAGAGCTTTCCAACGATATATTATAAGCCCAATTCCGATGAATATTGAAGAAGTTATGGCCAATTTACTGAACTGGGCCCGGTTTGAGCCTTATATGCGGCCCAATGATCTAAAGGAGGGCCTTATATGGATTTATCATTCCTAATGCAATTAGGAATGGTTTTAGTCTTCTATATTCTTCTAGAAGGTTCTTTTCATTCCTAATTCGATTAGCATTGATAAATTGACTTTTGTTGACTTTTTAGAGTTTTATTTAGAATCAAAAAACGTTTTTGAGGAAAATACGATTTTATCCTCCTGTACGGAAATTTCTATCTGATTTTAAGAAAACGCGTGAATTTCTGAGTCAGCGCCAAATGCCAGCAGTAACGCCTGGCGCTACGCTTGGCGCCTAGCGATAGCCTTAGCGTCTGGCGCTAAGGTCAGCGTTTGGCGCTAACTTGATTTTTTGCGTCGGAACTCTGTTTTTGATGTTTTATCTTTTTGGCTGATTTTTTCTATAAATAACGTTGTAAAAACTCCGTTTTCATTCACCAACTCTCATCAAGATTTTCTTGATTACTCTCTCTCTCTCTTTTCTAAACTAGCCTTCTCACAAATATAAAAATTCCGCATTCATTAGACTTAGATACACCTAGCCATATTCGAAGTTTCCTTCGCCCTAAACGTGAAAGGTTTAATTTCTGAGGGTTTGGTCCCAAATCTCTATTTCCATTATTTGATTTAATTTGTGTTTATTATTTTCCTTGAAGTTACTAACGTGTGTATTTTGTTATTAGAAAGAGGTACGAGGCATCAAAGTAAGTTCTTTAATGGTTTTTATTGATGTTATGATATAGAGTTCATGCTTAGGTTGTTATTATGATTCCTAGTATCATGTCTAGGGTAACTTTAATACTAAGTATGATTGTTATGATGCCTTTTATGTTCTTCCTAATACGTATTCATGTTAGTATCATGTTAGGATTAAAGCTTTGATCTTTATCGTTTAGTGACATGCTAGGGTTTGTTATTAATCTTGTTAGTATCATGCCTAGGATCTTGATATTATTATTATGCTTTAACATGAACATGTTTATTTCTATGATTATTTTTATAATTGTTATAATAGTTATTATTATTATTATTATTATTATTATTATATATTATTATGATTATTATGTTGCTTGATATTTTTTGTTATTGCTTGATCACACCTTTTATGCATGTTTAAAGGGAATTTGTACTTGTAATCACGCTTAATAAGATAATTAATAATCTTGTTTAGGGTTAATTTGATTATAATTCAAGTGATCTCCAATAATAGATTTATTTGTGCATTAATATTCAACCAACAGAGATAAACAGGTTTAGGGTTAAATCTATTGATTGCATGTTAGTCAGAAAGTGCACATGAATACGATCAGAATAAAGTAGAGGCCTATTATTAGGGCAGGTTCAATCTCTTTTAGGTTGGATTTGTACCTTCATCCCCGAACCCTATTTGGTTCAAGATCTTATGGATTTGACGATCTCTTGGATCGTTAAGGGGTGTAACCTTCACCTCGTGAACGGTTTACAAGTTCCTAAAACTTGTTGGCGACTCTTTTCCTCAATCTTCTTTCCCTCTGGACGCCACCGTGCTTTAGTGTATGATCACAGTGGGGTTCAAGCTAGGGGGATAATGCTTGAAATATTCCCTACAGTTTTTGGCGACTCCACTGGGGAGGATTTCTATTTTAATTCTTGAATTTGTTTCGGCAATGATTTAGAATAAGTGGATGAGACTCGAAACATTCTAAGTATTTCATGTGCGTAATTTTGATTAACATTATTGTAATATGCATAAAAAAGATCTCATTGGAAAGACCATCCGTAATGAGTTAAAACATAGGATTTTACACGTAGGAAATTTGAGAAATATCTTTCACAATTAGGACCGAAATAACACTGCGCGAAAACTGGAAAATCTTATCGAGCATTGAAAGCTGCTGAGGCATGTAGGAATTAGCGTCAGCGAACAGGATATTAGCGCCAGACGACAGTTCTATCGCAAGGCGCTACAGCTAAAACCTGGCGCCAATCTCTGTTTGCTGGCGCCAAATTCTTCCAATACCGAGCCAGAAATATGCGTTCTAATTTCACATCCGAGATTGTTGAATTCGCCAAACCATGGAAGCGAGTTTTTTCTGAAATTCGCGGTGTCCCATCCACTCGCGCCAACCCTTCACGGCTAGGCTTCTGCGCGATGCATCCGGACAATTAACCATGGACCCTCTATTGACTAAACCATATTCCGAACTTTAGAGAACTAGAGCCATGGTTAGATTGCAAACTCATTGCATCATATTGTGCCTACTTGACTAATTATGCATTATTTGTTGTGCATATACTATGTTTTCTTAACCGTTTGTTTGACTTGTGTTGAGATTAAATAAATTAATGATTAAAAGAACTTTCCCTAATTAATTAATTAATTAATTAATTAATTTGAGAAAATAATGTCTAGTATTCTAATCAGAATTGACCTAGCACGACTTTAGGCATACCTCTGTTGATTAATAACACTGAAAACAGTCTCAGATTGATGCTCCAGTAATGGCGCAAAAGCCTAAACTATACCGCCACTCTGTGGAGTGTGGCGCCTGGCGACAGCTCTGTCGTCTGGCGCTACACTGCAAAGAGAGGCGCCAGTCCTGTCGTTTTGACGACAGTTCGGATTATTGATCGAGTCATCACCTTATGTCTAATTAACCAGTTTACTAATTAATTCGGTTAAATTTTACTGTCAATAACACTTGGTTGAGTAATTAATTGAGTTTAGGCACTAAGTCCCATGGTCTTACACAAGAGTCCAAACATATCACTTATGCGCGTTTTTTCCGTCATTTTTAGGGGGAAAAGTCGGATATTAATCTTCCATTTTAAAAACTATACTTAGTTCCCTAAACAAATATATACATTATTTTTACCTAAAAAATATGCTCCCATTTTTTTTTTTTAATTTTTCCCTCTTAAAAAAAAACCGTAAAGCCAAGTCGATTTGGGTCAAGTAATTAAAACGCAAAATGGTTTAAATTACAGCGCGTGGTCAAAAAGGGAAGGACGGTTAATCAAAGACAATCTTTTCGTACAAGTCCAACTTTTCGACAAACCCATAGCTCGTAAGAAGAAAGCTAGGACAATAATGGCAACACAAGAAGAAGTCAATGAGCTTAGGAACCAAATGGTTACTGTGACTGAGGCACTGAAGCTCCTCACACTCAAGATCGATGATCCCGTGAAACAACAACAGATGGACCTCATGCAAGAGAGTCTAAGCAATCTATCTAGCGACTACAAGTTTCAAGAGATTAGCTCACAAGGGGTCTTAGTGGACAGAGATCTTCTTCCGCAGAAGTTCAATGCCAACGACATCCCGAAATTCAAAGCAATCGATAACCCTTATTTTCACTTAAGAGCCTTCGAAACAATAATGAGTGTTAAGGGTATCGATAAAAAGGTTTTCCCCTCTCTGTTCTCACTATCTCTCGAGACCGTTTGCTAACAATGGTTCTTTTCTCTCGAGAAAGAAAAGACCTCCACCTAGGAGTCCATAGCAAACGCTTTCGTTGATAGATACAAGGGCATATTCAAGTTTAGAATGGCCATAGGGAACTTGAGATCCTCAAACAGAAGGATAACGAAGGCTTCACCCCCTTCTTTAACAAATGGAGAGAAACCTCAGCTAAAATGATCGAGGTGCCGAGTGAAAAAGAGTCTGTAAGGTTGTTCATAAAAAACCATCAAGAAAAATATTCCAATCATCTCAAGTATCAAAACAATCTCCATACCTTCAAGGCCGTCTACGACATTGGAATCAATATTGATGACGACCTGGCTAAGTTTAAAGCTGCCAACAATAACTCCAACAGTGGCTGGAAAGGCAAGAAGAACGACAATCCTTCTTCTTCCAAAACCACTCACTCAAACAATGTTAGCACTTTTAACCTAAGTGAAGTCCTTGCTATGAATAATTAAGGACAAAAGAAACCATTTAGGAGGAACTTTACTCCTATTGGCATGAGTTATGACACCGCATTTGATCGATTAAATGCAAAAGGTCTTATAACTCCTATCGGACCATTTGGGGACCCACTTGTCGAAAAGAGGTCGGCTAATTGGAACCCCAATGCACACTGCAAGTATCACCAAGGTAGGGGCCATCTCACCGAAAACTGTTGGAAGCTTAAGGAAGCTATCCAAGACTTAATTGATAACAACAAGCTACCATTGCCCCTTGCCAATAAGAAGCCAAGTATTGATAATGCACCTCTCGCTCATGCCTTGGCTATCTCTGATGAGGAAAACGAAGTTGACCCCTCGTCTCTCATTAAACCTGTCAAAGAAATCCGTGCAATCGAAGAAGAGGAGGAGATCTTTTTCAACGCCATGGATAACCTTCCAAAACCAGTAAGTAAAGAGGACATACAATCGCTCACACTGTCTATGATAGAAGGATCACATTTGCTACGTGAAACTCTCAAGGCTATAAAGGAACTTCGGAAGAAATACGACGAGGTTCCACTCCCGAAAGATGAACCTAAGAGAGAATTCACACCCATGGGAACGACTTATGAGGCAAAGAGTTTTCCTCTACAAGTCAACGAAAAACCCCAGAAGAGTAATAGACTCTACACTCCAATTGGGATCCCATATGTACAAATATTCGAAATGCTCTTCGAGAGTGGCGAAATCAAACCTCTCGAACCGAGACCATTCGAATCATTGAAAAGGACAGATAGATATTACTGTCAGTATCATCAATCAGGGGGTCACACTATCAAAAACTATTTTAAATTTAAGGATTTAATTCAGAAAATGATTGATGAAAAGAAACTAGTCCAAGTTCCACAAAAGAGGATGCAAATATTAATGGAGTTTGGGACAGTGATGAAGAAGACGTCTACTTAAAAGGCGTAGTAGGACCTCCACCATCTGTGTCATACGCCATGGATGACTTTTGGGATGTAGAAGATTCATCGATAGACGTCCTCACAAGATCCGGGAGAATACAACCTCCCGTTTCAACACAACTCATGCTAACCACACAACAAGTTCCCATACCTATCATTGAAGACAATGATATCGTCAAGCAGTTTAAGAAAACAAAAGTTGAAATGAACGTATGGAAACTTTTGGTGACATCCCGAGAACATAGGTTGGCTGTAATGAATGCCTTGGACAAAATATGGATAGATTCTGACACCACTCCTGAGGGGTTGGCTTACTTCCTCACGAGTGATCTCCCTAGTCAAATCAATTTGATCACCTTTTCTGACAAGGATTTACCTCTAGAAGGTGACAAACATTACAAGGCATTAAACCTCACGGTAGTTTGCAAGAGAATGAACGTCTCTATGACTCTTGTAGATAATGGATCGGCCATCAACGTCTGTCCACTTAGAACTGCGAGGATGCTAGGCATAAGGGATGAAGATTTAACTCCGTCAACGCAAGGAATAAGGGCCTACGACAACACTCGTCGTCAAGCTCTTGGTAAAATTACCATGAATGTAACGGCGGGAGCAATAGAACATGCTACTACTTTCCAAGTAGTAGACATTAAAGCTTCATTCAATTTGCTATTGGGATGCCCTTGGCTTCATGACCTAAAGGTCGTCCCCTAATCTCTCCACCAACAAGTAAAATCCATAGTTGGGGGAATTCCTATCACCATCGATGCTTCACCGCTGAGGGTCAAGTCCATAGAAAACCCAATAATTAATGTGGAGCACGACGAGGATGATGAAGATTTATGGGGCTTTAACGAAGAGGTCTCCTTAATCCAGGAGGATGAAAGGACCTCTCTTTGCCATGACCCCTATTCCAACATGATTGTAAATGCTATTCTGAAGAAACAAGGATATTTTCCTGGGATGACCCTAGGAAAGAAGAAGGGAATAGCAAAATCGGTGGAGTCACCTGGCCTCCCTAAGTTAGACACTTTTGGACTTGGTTTCGAACCGACTCGGAAAGATCTCAAGCGAGCCCAGGAAAAATCAAAGGCACGTAGGGACGCTTGCACTCAAAAGAAAGCAATCCCAATGGATCAGTATCCTCTCACACTTAATGGTCAATTTATAAAAGAAGGAGAGCACTATCCATGCCATGAATTTCCCGAGCCGTTTGTTGTAAACGGCATAAGGCAACCGGGATTTGAGATTTTCTTGAATTGTTATTTCATAGATGAAATCCCAACTTCTGTCCATAAGGAGAAAGCACCCCCATGCTTTTACTTTAATGTCATGGGACTACTATTTGGGAGAGAATAGAATGAGCCAACTTACAAAGAGGATAACTCCTCGCTTATTCAAACAGTCCTACAAAGTGAAAGCTTCGATCCCTCGAAGCTAATCACTCCAGCTGAAGGATAACTACAAGGGTGGCACAAGACTATCAAGGTGACTACTCCAAGTGGAAGGAAGATATCTATCACGACAGGGTAAGGACCAATGTTTGAAGAGTCGTCTGAGTTAGAGTCTGAGTTGGAGTCTCTCCCTATAGAGTCATCTAGGTCTTTAGTAGTAGCACCTTCCCCCTCCATCTCTTCTCCTAGAATAGTTAGTGATCAAGTCCCTTGAGGACATATCACTCTTTGATGTAATGATCTCAGAGTACAATAATATTTCTTCTTCCCCTTATTTCTTGTGTTCTTCTCTAACCCAAGATGACGAGCATTTCTTAACTAACAATGAAAAAGACAAAGAACTTATTAGAGCAATGGAAACACACGAAAAGAAAACACCGGTAATTGAAGAAACTGAGACGGTTGATATCTCAAATGATTCAACCAATAAAAGAGAAGTTAAAATCGGACTAACACTTAACAAACAAGAAAGAACCGATTTAATTAACTTACTTAAAGAATTTATCGATGTATTTGCTTGGTCATACAAAGATATGCCAGACATTAATAGAGAAATAGCTCAACACACTATACCACTAATTCGAGGAATGAAACATGTAAAACAAAAGCTACGTCGAATGAAACCCGACGTAGCTCTTAAAATAAAAGAAGAGGTCCAAAAACAAATAACTGCAGGTTTCATCAAGGTATCCAAATACCCTGAATGGGTCGCCAACGTCGTCCTAGTTCCGAAAAAAGATGGAAGGGTAAGAATGTGTGTCGACTATCGAGATCTAAATAAGGCAAGTCCAAAGGACGACTTCCCTTTACCACACATTGATATTCTGGTAGATAACACGGAGAATCACGCACTTCTCTCGTTCATGGATGAATATGCAGGTTACAATCAGATTCTCATGGCAGAAGAAGACATGGAGAAAACAACCTTCATAACACCATGGGGCACTTACTGCCGCACGGTAATGCCATTCGGGTTGAAAAACGTGGGTGCTACTAACCAACGTGCAGCAACTGCCTTACTCAATGACATGATGCATAAAGAAGTCGAAGTATATGTCGACGACATGATAGTGAAATCAAAAGACCGTCCAGGCCATCAAGTAGCCTTAAGGAAATTTTTCAGAAGGCTAAGAAAATATAATATGAGGTTGAACCAATCTAAGTGTGCTTTTAGAGTAACCTCAGGCAAGCTTTTGGGTTATGTCATTGATATATCCCATTTATATAGTGTTTTACCCCCGTCCCACGGTCATAATTGGTAGTGTTTTTGGATCTTTAGGGCCACTTTTATTACTAATTTGTGTTTTCTAGTGTTTTCGTAGTTTTAGTTGTATTTTACAGGAAATTGCACTTTTGGAGCATTTTCTCGGGTTTTCATGGATCAACTACGGAAGCTAGAAGAACACGACCACTCTTGAAGCCCAGGATCGGTGAGAGCCGATGATTAAGGGCTCGGTATGAGATACCGGGGCTATTGGATCGATTAATCAAGACCCGATGAGGAAATCCAAATTGGGCCGAGGAATTAAGCACAATCGAAATCCAAGCCTCGAAGAAAAAGACCGAGCCCGATCGGGTAAGCATACGCCTGATCGGGCGGCTGCGCGCATGAGAACTCTCAAGGAAGAGGCGCGCCCGATCGGGTGAGCATAAGCTCGATCGGGCGCGGCACACCAGCAGCGGGCAAGGCAAAAAGGCGGGCCCGATCGAGCGCGTTTCTCAGATCTGATTAGATTAGTTTTAATTCTTGTTTTGAGGAATGTTTAAGTACGAATTATGTACGTAATTTTGGATTACCTTCTTCTTTAGATTTTCTCTCTCTACTTAGGATATTTCTCTCTCGTAAATTCTCTCTCAACATTTGTTATTAATTACTTTTCATTAATCCAGATTTCTTTTGGTAACAATTTCTGCCCTTTTAATTTCAGCTATTTTACTTACTTCTTGATTATGCTTTGCTTTATTTATTTGATTAGTTTAGTTATTATGATGCTTGAGTAGTTTTATTTCTAGGGTTTATGGGGATCTAATAAATGATATGAAGGGGTAATTTTGTGATTGTTAATTATCAATGCTTGGTTAATTTCCTATTGATTGATTTAATGCTATGCAATTAGGTTTGGCCAGATTTAATTGTATGAGTTTAGCAATATTAATTCGAGATTCGACAGATGAGAATCGATGTTTAGGCTTAGTTTCAATAGGCGGACTAATTTATAAATGGCTAAGTCGAGATTCGACAGATGAGATTTAATACCGGTAAATTAACTCTTTGATTATAATACGTAGCGAAAGCCCTTTATAATCTGATTAATCAATGCTTGATGATTGCTTATTATGATTTGCCCTAAAATATTGTTTATTAGTGAACCTATGCCCTAGGTCTTTTAATATTTGATTTTCCCCTACTTTATTTCTTTCGACCTTATTCTTCGTAGTATAGAATTTATTCACAATAATATTGGTTACTTAGATAATTTAGATTATAATAATTAATTAGGAGTAGAAAGGCTTGTTTCCTTGTGGAGTTCGACCCTACTTTCCTATCTACTTTAGTTAGAGGACTTAGGTAATTACTTTTGATTAGGGGATACGACTTTACCCTGTCAAAATTTGGCGCCGTTGCCGGGCAGACGGTTTTATTTTTATTTTCTGATTATTTTTTGTAGTCTAGATTATCCCCTTTTGTCTCAGAGAACGTTATTTCTTTGAGGAAATTCTCATATTTGTCTTTTAGTTCCTTGTTTATGCCTAGGTGTTCCAGATCAAGTTACATCCCATTCGATCCTGAGATCGAGCGCTCTTTTCATAGGCAAAGGAAAATCTATAGACTAATTCTTGCGGGTTCTGAGGAGGACAATAGTCGAAGAGATCCTCCCTCTGATTCTAGTGACACAGATATTCCTTCAGATTAAGAATCAGAGATGACGGCCCAGAAGAAACTCAGTGACTACTCGCAGCCGAAGCTCATAGATTTCCCGCACCTTACTCCCACTCCGGCACTAGATGGAGTTCAGATCGAAATCAAGCCCCAATTTATCACTATGATAGAGAGGAAGCAATTCAGCGGAGCTAAGGGTGAAGATCCTAATCTTCACATCGCAGATTTCTGCCAGTATTGTAACACCATTAGACAAGCTGGGGTCACGTAGGACCAAATCAGGGAGATTCTTTTTCCTTTTTCATTATGTGGAAAAGCTAAATTATGGTTTAATGGTTTGAATAGAACTACACTTGGTATTACTGACTGGGAAAATCTTGCTTTGAATTTCTATAATAAATACTATCCTACAGAGAGAACACCGGTACTAAGGAGTGTTATTCAGAACTTCGCTCAAGAGGCCAACGAAATGCTATATGAGGCTTGGGAGAGGTTCAAGGATCTAAAGAGAGAGTGCCCCCACCACAATCTAGCACAATGGCAATTGATCCAAGCATTCTACAATGGACTTGGAAATTCTTCTAGATCAGTGCTAGATTCTGCAGCTAGTGGGAGGTTCATTAATTTAAATGTGGACGACGCAGGACAGGTTATCGAAGACATGGCAATACACAATTCTCAATATGGGAATCCGAGAGGGTTTGCAAATAAAGGAAAACACAATGTCGATTCTGTATCCTTTTTGCAAGCTAAATTAACATCTATTTGTCAAAAATTAGATAATCTTACTGTTGCTCCTAACTCTGTAGCTAATGTTTCTGTTGTTGCTAACAATGAAGCTTTTTGTGAAAATTGTGGAATTGTAGGGCATTAGGAGCAAGATTGTAGGAGCTCTATGGAACAAGTTAATGCCATTCAAACCTATAGGCAGAATAACCCATATTCCAATTCCTACAATGCCGGTTATAGGAACCATCCATATCTTTCATACCGGAGCACCAATGTACAAAACCCTCCACCTCCACAACAACCACAACAGCGAACCCCACCACAGCAAAAATATTATCATCCTAATTCCGGCCAGAAAAGCCAAGCATCACCCTCATCATCTTTCGACCCTGCCATGACAGAAATTAGAGCAATGCTTGCTAATATGCAAAAGCATATGGAGATTAGGGATGCGCAAATTGATTCTATTTTAGCCCAATATAAAATAATGGACAATCAAATTGCACAACTTTCATCTACCCTAAAATCCCGTCAGCAAGGAGCTCTACCATCACAACCTATCCATCCTACAGATCACGCCAATGCAATCACTCTAAGGAGTGATTCACATTATGATGGACCTCCTATGCCAAAGGAAGATAGACCAGTTCCTGATCTAGATTCCTCTATACCAAACGTTAATCCTGCTAGCCCTGCAGGGCTACAAATAGATACTAACTCTACTAATGTTTCTGTGCAGGGTAAATCGCAGGATAAGGGAGGAGATGTGCAGAGCCCGGTTATCAAACTTCCATTCCCTAATAGATAACTGAAGAGTAAGTTTGATAAACAATTCGGTAAGTTTTTAGAGGTTGTGAAAAACCTGCAGGTAACATTTCCTTTTACAGACTTAATCACTCAAGTTCCTGCTTATGCTAAATTTATGAAAGACATTCTGACTAGGAAAAGGGCCTTTAATGAAGTAGAAACTGTAGCTTTCACAGAGGAGTGTAGCGCATTATTGCAAAACAAATCCCCTCCTAAATTAAAGGATCCCGGTAGTTTTTCTATCCCTTGTCATATAGGGAATGTTTTTATTGATAAAGCTTTGTGTGATTTGGGTGCTAGTGTCAGTGTTATGCCATCGTCTGTCTGTGCTAAACTTAATATGGGAGAACTAAAATTTACTAATGTAACTTTTCAAATGGCAGATCGTTCGATAAAATACCCCTTAGGTATTTTAGAGGACGTCCCTGTCAGAGTTGGTAAATTTTTTATTCCTGTTGATTTTGTGGTGTTAGACATGGCAGAGGATACGCAAATACCCATTATATTAGGTAGGCCTTTTCTCCATACTGCAAAAGCAATTATAGATGTTAAAAATGGTAAACTAACCCTTTCTGTAGGTCACGACAATGTTACTTTTAATTTAGGGAATGTTTTGAAAGGGCCTATGCTAAAGGAAAATTGTTTTTATATTGATGTAATTGATATAATGGACGATATTTGTGATGATAGCTTGCCACAGGTTCTTGCTAGGGATCCCCTAGAGGAAGTTCTCTGCGGAAATTTATCTAGATACAATGCAAGCGTTTGGGGTAATGAGGTACAAGATATTGAAAAGTCTCTTTCCTTAAAAGAGTTAAGCCCCAAGGAAACAATGAAGGTAGTAAATTCAGTTCAAGAATCAAAACCTGCAGAGGTCAAGAAACCTAAACTAAAACCTCTCCCTTCTCATTTAAAATATATTTTTCTTGATGAACAGGAACTATACCCCGTGATCATCAGTACTGCACTTACTGACCTACAAACTTCCCAACTTCTAGGGGTTTTCAAAACCCATAAGAAAGCTATTGGGTACAGTATTGATGATCTCAAGGGTATTAGCCTTGATTTTTGTATGCACAGGATACATCTAGAGGACAACTATATGCCCTGCATTCAACCCCAACGAAGATTAAATCCCATCATGCAGGAGGTAGTCAAGAAGGAGGTTATGAAATTACTTGATGCACGTATTATCTATCCTATTTCTGACTTCAAATGGGTATGTCCTGTGCAGGTAGTGCCAAAAAAAGGTGGGATAACTGTGATAACCAATGAAAAAAATGAATTAATTCCCACTAGAACTGTAACAGGGTGGCGTATATGCATTGATTCTCGTAGATTAAATAACGCCACTAAAAAGGACCACTTCCCTCTTCCCTTTATAGATCAAATGCTTGAGAAGCTAGCTAACCATAAATTCTTTTGCTATTTGGATGCGTATTCGGGATTTTTCCAAATTCCGATTCACCCTGAAGATCAGGAAAATACTACTTTTACATGCCCTTATGGCACTTTTGCTTATCGTAGAATGCCCTTTGGTTTATGTAATGCACCCGCTACCTTTCAACGTTGTATGACGAACATTTTTTCTGATTTCATAGAGTCTATTATGGAAGTCTTTATGGATGATTTTAGCGTGTATGGTTCTTCATTTGATTCATGTTTAATTAATCTCGCTAAAATTTTGAAACGATGTGAAGAGTGCAATTTAGTTCTTAATTGGGAAAAATGTTACTTTATGGTGATAGAGGGAGTAGTTCTAAGTCACATTGTATTTGATAAGGGCATACAAGTAGACAAAGCTTAGATATCAGTGATTGAGCAATTACCTCCCCTAGTTAATGTTAAGGGAGTTAGAAGTTTCTTGGGTCATGCGGGGTTTTATCGGCCGTTTTATCAAAGATTTTTCTAAAATTGCTAAACCACTAACTCAGCTTTTGCTCAACGATGCTCCTTTTATTTTGACCGACGAGTGTCTTGAGGCTTTCAACAGGATTAAGCAGGCTTTGATATCGGCACCCGTCATATGTGCTCCTGATTGGAATCTTCCTTTCGAGATCATGTGTGATGCAAGTGACTTTGCGCTAGGAGCCGTGCTTGGACAGAGAAAGGACAAGGTTTTGCATGCTATTTATTATGCAAGCAAAACTTTGGATGAAGCCCAAGTCAACTATGCCACTACGGAAAAGGAGTTTCTTGCTGTTATTTATGCTTAAGAAAAATTTTGATCATATCTTGTTGGTTCTAAAGTCATTGTTTTTACTGACCATGCAACATTAAAATACTTTATAGCTAAGGCGGAATCAAAGCCAAGGCTACTCCGATGGGTTCTCTTGCTGCAAGACTTCAACATAGAAATAAAAGATAAAAAGGGAGCAGAGAACGTAGTGGCAGACCACTTGTCACGTATCAGGTATGATGAGGGTAAGGATTCTCTACCTATAGATGATTCTTTCCCTGATGACAATCTCTATGCAGTTGTAGAGTGACACCCATGGTATGCGGATTTTGCTAATTAGTTAGTGGGCGGTACTCTACCTCTTGACTTGTCCTACCAACAAAAAAAGAAATTCTTTTCTGATGTTAAGCATTATTTTTGGGATGATCCTTTTTTGTTTCGTAAGTGTGCAGATGGATTTTTTTGCAGGTGTGTTCCCGAATGGGAAGTCCACGGTGTGCTTAATAGTTGCCACACCTCACCATATGGAGGACATCATGGCCCCACTAAAACGGTGGCCAAGATTAATGATTCAGGTTTTTATTGGCCTACGATGTTTAAGGATGCTAACATTTTTGTGCAGGCTTGTGACTCTTGCCACAGGACTGGCAACATCTCGCGGAGGCATGAGATGCCCCAAACAGGAATTTTAGAAGTTGAAATTTTTGACGTTTGGGGTGTTGACTACATGGGACCGTTCCCTTCTTCAAAAGGGAACCGTTATATTCTTGTCGCCGTCGACTATGTATCCAAGTGGGTTGAGGCCATCGCCACTCCTACCAATAATGCCAAGGTGGTCCACAGACTTCAAGAAGACCATCTTTCCAAGATTTGGCGTACCTAGAGAAATAATAAGTGACGGAGGATCTCACTTTCATGAACGGAAGTTAGACACCCTCCTCAAAAAGTATGGTGTCTACCATAGGACAGGTTTAGCCTACCACCCCTAAACTAGTGGCCAAGTTGAGGTTTCTAACCGTGAGATCAAGGCCATTCTAGAGAAGGTGGTGGCAAAGTCAAGGAAAGATTGGAGCGACAAGTTGGACGACACCCTATGGGCGTACAGAACTTCATTCAAGACCCCTATAGGTACTACTCCATATAGACTCGTGTACGGAAAAGCATGTCATCTCCCGGTCGAATTGGAATATAAGGCATATTGGGCTATTAAGGAGCTCAATTTGGATGCCAAAATAGCAAGAGAAAAGAGGTTACTTCAACTTAATCAACTTGATGAGTTTAGGTTGACGGCCTATGATAGTGCTCGAGTCTACAAAGAGAAGACGAAGAAGTGGCACGACAAGATGATCCTTCCGAGAGAATTCAAGGAGGGTGATAAAGTGTTACTGTTCAACTCTCGACTTAAACTTTTCCCAGGAAAGTTAAGGTCAAGGTGGTTGGGTCCTTTTATTGTAAAAAGGGCCAATAAATTCGGTTATGTGGAGGTTTTCGACGAATATGGTAACCAGCGCTTTGCGGGAAGCAACCCGTATTTCTTGCTTTCTAGACTAATTCTTTATTTTTACTTTTACTTTTTCTTAGAGAGGTAAGGAGAGTGAATTTTACCTTTTATGAGTGTTTTTGTACAGGTTTTAGATTACAAAGTACAGAGGTTTCAAGAGAAAAAAATAGGCGATGAAAGAGAAGCTCCAGGCCTGGGTACGGGCTCGATCGGGCGAGCCTCGCCCGATCGGGCGCACACCTAAGGTTAGAATTGCAGAAAACTTCGCCCGATCGGGCAACGAGGCCCGATCCGACGCGCAATATCGATTTTGTCGGAGCATAATTTCGCCCGATCAGGCAAGGAGTCTCGATCGGGCGCGCAAGTCAAGGAAGAAATTCAGGAAAATTTCGCTCGATCGGGCGGATTTTTGGAGAAATCGAGTGCCAAAAAAGAAATATTGGGGGAAGATCGCCCGATCGTGCGATCGAAATGGCGATTCCAAGGTCCATGTTCGCGCCCGATCGGGCGGAGGTCGCCCGATCGGGCGCGCACTTTGCAAATCAGCATAAGCCACCTTCGCCCGATCGGGCGAGGCTTGCCCGATCGAGTGCGCCTTTTTAATCCGGGGTTTTAAACCCCCTTCTCCCTTTCTCTTTTCTTTTTCTTCCTTACTTCTTCTTTCTCCTTCACACTTTCTCTCTCTAAAACCTCCATTTTCAAACCTTCAACTCCACCTTCAATCAATGATCTCCTCAAATTCACCCATCCAAACCTCAAATTTCTTACATATTCTTAATCCTCACACCTTCCTCTACATTTTCCACCCAATTTCTCCCACTTTCTCTCATACTTCCTTCAAACCCTTAAAGAGAGAAAGCTCCAAATACCCAATTTTCCACATACAATGGCTTTAAAACGTTCAAGGATACAAAGGGGTGAAAGTTCAAGGGCACAACAACCCACGGTCAACCCGGAGCTTCAAGTATCGAGATGGGAGGAGGTTGTTATCATCTTGGAGGAGCAACGGGCTAGGATGCTAAACCTCATTGGTCGATAGGTAATCTCAACCCGTTTTGTTATTCATCCCACACTAGCTAGATTAGGTATAGATAAATATGTGGAAAATTGTTTAAAGGTATAGGCATGAGTGGTTTCTTTCAAATGTGCAATGATACATATGACTATTTAACATTAGAATTTATCTCAAGTTTTAATGTTATTAAAATGAATGCATTAATCACTCATGTGCAATTCCGATTATTGAACAACGTTGTGATACTAACTCTTAAAGAATTTGGAAAGTTGTTTGATTTGAAATCGGATAAA
The DNA here is from genome assembly GCF_948465745.1 of Chenopodium album. Taxonomy (NCBI): domain Eukaryota; kingdom Viridiplantae; phylum Streptophyta; class Magnoliopsida; order Caryophyllales; family Amaranthaceae; genus Chenopodium; species Chenopodium album. The sequence continues at coordinate 68,327,982 of NC_137835.1, forward strand.
CCAATTGAACCCTCTCAAGACCACACTGTCGTGGTCTATAAGAGGCTAACTGGGGAGAATTTGGATAACCTCCAACATGCCAAAGGGACGTGGATTCAACATCCCGTCCTAAAATTTTGGTAAAGATTTGCCGGCCTCACTATTTTTGGGAGGCATGAACTGGCAAATGTGAGGAGGGATGAATTGGAACTATTGGCATCCTATGTAATTCCTAACGCTTAAAAATTGAACATACCCCATAGGATAGCCAATCACTTCCAAAGGGCGGCCAATGCGACTGAAGCGAGTAGGTCTAGGGCACCTATTTATTTTGGGGGGTTAGTGACCCATATTGCCAAAAAAACACCTAGGTTGGAACCTGGATGGGCATAGGAAAGTTGTAGGCTCAAACTTGATGGACCTAGCCTATTTAGGGAGTCTAAACTGGGTGCAACCCGTGGGGGGTGACACTTGGTGGATAGTCCACCGACAATCAGGTAGGAGGGACCAAGCCTTCACCTTACCCAACCCCGCCTTGACCAAATTTGAGAAGGGGAAGCCTTCTTATACATTTGAGATTAACGGTCAAGGTGAGGTTCAACCACCTCACCCTTCACCACAACCCCACCAATCTCCCCAAGACCATTCACCCCCACACCATTCACCACACTACCCACCACCTCCACCCTTCACCTATGGCGTACCTACTTCCTCGGTCGACTATAACGTCGACCCTAATGCCCCTTATGATTTTTCGGCTTTTAGGAGCCAATTGGACCGTATAGAGATGGGGCAAGGGAGAGTCGAGGGTATGATGCAAAACCTAGATTATAGGTTAAGCACCTTGGATAGTCGGGTAGGACACATAGAGAGGAACCTCGGGAGGGGTCTATACCCCATGTACGATGACTATGCACGCCGAGGGGCTATCCCCCCCGAGGCATTAGTTCCCAACTGGTTCCAATACCCCCAAGGAGGGTATTCTCACCCCAGTACATATGGTACTTATGTGGACTACTCTTCAGTCCATGGATATGGGGGTGACACTCATTTTGGGGGTATGGGGGGAAATGTGAACCCTAACTACTTTGCAGGTGGTTCGGATTATGGTGGTCCTAGACCGAGTCAAGGTGGTGCTGGCTCGAGCTATGGAGGAGGATATGAGAGGATGGATGATGATGAGGAGTAGCTTCTCCTAGCTACCCTCCCAAGTCAATGAGGGCATTGCTAGATTTGGCTTGGGGGGAGATTTCATGAATATATGGTAACTTTCTTTCTCTTTTCTCTATTTATTGCTTTCCTAGTATAGTTTTTATTGCTTTTCCTTATGAAAAAAATACAAAAAAATTAGAAAAATAAAAAAAAAAAATCAAAAATACGTTCCAATGAATTGTAATTCATGCTGCCCTGTGTCCCATACTTAGAAAATATTGTTTTGATTCTTGGTATATGATAATGAGCTTTGTGAATTTGTTGATCATGATTTGAAGTTTAATTGTTTGGATTCCTAAACATGCGTCAATTTTGCCAACTATTTGTGAATATAGTGCTCGACTAGTTCATTTGGTTAGGAATGTGTGTTAGTTCCTGGTTTGTCAATGAATTTGAGTATTGATTTGCAACTTTTAGTAATGTTTATATAGCTCAATATTATGCACATTGAGGAGGACGAAGGCATTTGTTCTCTTAGGAAGCCTTCAGACGAAATTAGATACATTTGTTCCCTTCTTGTTACCCATGTTGTTGCTTGTGCTCTTTTATTGTTTATTTAGCCACATTAGAATCCTATATGAGCCCCATTGGTTACTAATCCCAAGCTTGGCTTGGGGGAGCTATTAGTTGGTGAGGTGAGGGAGTTGTGGTGTGCACATTATTTGCACAATGTGGGAATAAAAGAAGAGTGATAGTTCTTTGATTTTATGATTGGAAAATATTGATATGTTGTGTTACACGGTTGACATTTCCAATATGAGTTAAAAAGAAAAAAAGAAGAGCAAAGAAAAAAAATTGTTAAATATGTTCAAATGTTCTATGTGAAGGTTGTTCAAGAAAAAAAAAGGAAAAAAAATTCAAAAAAAAAAAAAAAAAAAAAAAGAGTTCAAGTTTGAAAAAAAATAGAAAAGAGAAAGAATAAGTGGTTCAAAGTTTGTTTTAATTCACTCTATTCTGTATTATTATATTCTTATGAGTGAAATTGTAAGTGTTGGGATTGTTTATATTGTTTGGAGTTGTATTTGGTGGATTCTTGTTGGAGTTAGTTATGTTGTTGGAGATGTATGATCATCATTTATTTTTTTATCATGGGTTTAGTAGGATTTGGCTCCCTTAATGCATGGCTTTACTCTCACATTTTCCCAAAATTTTCCTACCCTTTACCTTAGCCTTACATTACAAGCTTTAAAGACCTTCCGATCTTTGTGCATAGAGTTGTATGAATGTGAAAGTGTTGTTTATCAATGCAAGTTATGACTTGACATATTTCGAGTTGGCTAGTAGGTTGAGCGTTCATTGTTTTAAACACACGAGAGTGTGAGATGGGTGGGCATTGTTCACAAATAAAGGGGTTGGTTGGAGAGCGATCGAGTACATCTTTTACTCGCCACATAAATGAGAGTTGAGTGTGTGAGCACTAGTCTTGAATTCTATATGCTCATGTGGTTTGCTTTACTTGAAAATTGTTGGGGATGAATGACAATTAGATGTATAAGATTGATTGACATTGAAGCATGTTCATTAGATTTATCTTGAATCGTTTGTGCTTGATTTTGTTTATTGGGATGAGGCATGTTTTATATGTTCATTGATGAGCTCTTTGCTTAGGGACAAGCAAAGGTTTGGTTTGGGGGAGTTTAATATATCCCATTTATACAGTGTTTTACCCCCGTCCCACGGTCATAATTAGTAGTGTTTTTGGCTCTTTAGGGCCACTGTTATTACTAATTTGTGTTTTCTAGTGTTTTCGTAGTTTTAGTTGTATTTTACAGAAAAGTGCACTTTTGGAGCATTTTCCCGGGTTTTCATGGATCAACTACGGCAGCTAGAAGAACACGACCACTCTTGAAGCCCAGGATCGGTGAGAGCCAATGATTAAGGGCTCGGTATGAGATACCGGGGCTATTGGATCGATTAATCAAGACCCAATGAGGAAATCCAGATTGGGCCGAGGAATTGAGCCCAATCGAAATCCAAGCCTTGAAGAAGAAGACCGGGCCCGATCGGGCAAGCATACGCCCGATCGGGCGGCTGCGCGCATAAGAACTCTCAAATAAGAGGCGCGCCCGATCGGCTCAGCGTATGCTCGATCGGGCGCGGCACACCAGTAGCTGGCAAGGCAAAAAGGCCGGCCCGATCAGGCGGCCCTTCGCCCGATCGGGCGCGTGTTTTTCTCAGAGCTGATTAGATTAGTTTTAATTCTTGTTTTGAGAAATGTTTAAGTACGAATTATGTACGTAATTTTTTATTACCTTCTTCTTTAAATTTTCTCTCTCTAATTAGGATATTTCTCTCTCTTAAATTCTCTCTTAACATTTGTTCTTAATTACTTTTCATTAATCCAGATTTCTTTTGGTAACAATTTCTTCCCTTTTAATTTCAGCTATTTTACTTACTTCTTGATTATGCTTTGCTTTATTTATTTGATTAGTTTAGTTATGATGATGCTTGAGTAGTTTTATTTCTAGGGTTTATGGGGATCTAATAAATGATATGAAGGGGTAATTTTGTGATTGTTAATTATCAATGATTGGTTAATTTCCTATTGATTGATTTAATGCTATGCAATTAGGTTTGGCCAGATTTAATTGTATGAGTTTAGCAATATTAATTAGAGATTCGACAGATGAGAATTGATGTTTAGGCTTAGTTTCAATAGGCGGACTAATTTATAAATGGCTAAGTCGAGATTCGACAGATGAGATTTAATACCGGTAAATTAACTCTGTGATTATAATACGTAGTGAAAGCCCTTTATAATCTGATTAATCAATGCTTGATGATTGCTTATTATGATTTGCCCTGGAATATTGTTTATTAGTGAACCTATGCCCTAGGTCTTTTAATATTTGATTTCCCCCTACTTTATTTCTTTCGACCTTAATCTTCGTAGTATAAAATTTATTCACAATAATATTGGTTACTTAGATAATTTAGATTATAATAATTAATTAGGAGTAGAGAGGCTTGTTGCCCTGTGGAGTTCGACCCTACTTCCCTATCTACTTTAGTTAGAGGACTTAGGTAATTAATTTTGATTAGGGGATACGACTTTACCCTATCAGTCATAAATTCTAGAGGAATAGAGATAGACCCAACCAAGATTAAAGCAATCATGTCAATGCCACCGCCCAAACTGAGAAACAGATTCGAGGATTTATTGGCCGGTTGCAATATATAAGTAGGTTCATATCAAAATTGACAACGATATGTGAACCAATCTTCAAAAAGCTTAAGAAGAATGTACCAGTGATATGGGATGACGAGTGTCAAAAAGCCTTTGAAAAGATCAAAGCCTATCTCGCAAATCCTCTCATATTAGCACCAGCACTTCCCGGAATACCTCTTAGGTTGTATTTGAGGGTTAACAAAGAGACAATGGGAGCTATGCTAGCACAAGAAGTAGAAGGCAAAGAAAATGCAATCTACTATCTAAGCAAGAAGATGCTCGAATATGAAGCACGTTATACACCACTTGAGAAATTGTGCCTCGCCTTGGTGTGGGCTACAACCAAATTAAGACATTACATGCTAGTACATACCGTCTTTGTAGTCTCCCGATTAGATCCACTCAAGTATCTATTCGAGAAATCTACACTCAATGGACGCATATCGAGATGGATAGTCAATTTAGCCCAGTTTGATGTAAGGTTTATGCCACAAAAATCTATCAAAGGATCTGTGGTGTCAGACTTTCTAGCGGACTTTCCAATAGAAGACTCGACGCCGATACAAGACAATGAATTTCTAGATGAAGACTTAATGGTCACTAAAGATGATACTTGGACCTTGTACTTTGACGGAGCCTCAAACCAAAAGGGATGTGGCGTTGGAGTATTACTAGTATCACCTAAAGAAGATCATGTTCAAATCTCCATAAAGCTTGATTTCGACGTTACCAACAACGCTGCTGAATACGAAGCATGCGTGGTAGGCCTTGAAACAGCTTTGGAATTGGGAGTAAAAAAATTAAGGACATTCGGAGACTCCTCATTAATCATCAATCAAATATCTAAAAGGTGGAAAGTAAGGAGTGAAAGCTTAGCCCCTTACCAAACCTATCTGGAAACTCTTACTGATCAGTTAGAGAAGGTAGAATACACATATCTACCTACGGAAGAAAATCAATTTGCTGATGCCTTGGCAAGACTAGCCTCAATGGTTAGGATTCCCACGGAAATCGAGCAAATGCCTCTAACTATGGAAAAAAGGCACAAACCAGCATACATCCAGGCTATAGAAGATGACGAAGTAGTCCAAGATGAAGAAGAAGAAGAAGAAGAACCGTGGTACACGGATATACTCAATTATGTCACCAAAGGAGAATACCCTCCCCATACTGGCAAAAGAGCAAAACAAGCATTAAGACTCTTGGATTCCCAATACGTACTCATAGACAACAAGCTACATAAAAGGGTACCTAAGGGTCGAGCTCTCTTTTGTGTAGGAAAAAAGGATGCACAAAGAGCAATGAGGATAGTCCATGAAGGAATCTGTGGCACTCATATAAATGGCAAAATGTTAGTTCAAAAGATAATGCGAGAAGGATATTATTGGATTATAATGAATGGGGATTGCCATCAATACGTAAAAAGATGCCCTAAGTGCCAAATCTATGCCAATTTACAACATGTTCCTCCATCCTTACTCTACACCTACACGTCGCCATGGCCATTCTCTACATGGGGAATTGACATCATCGGCAAAATCACTCCCCAAGAAACAGGAGGCCACGAATATATCCTAGTAGCAATTGATTACTTCACAAAGTGGGTTGAAGCGCAATCATACGCTAAACTCACTGCAAAACATGTAGCACTCTTTATCGAGAGAAATATTATTTGTCGATATGGAGTCCCACATGAAATGATAAGTTACAATGGAACTCACTTTCAAGCCGAATGTGAAGAATTACTACAAAAATATGGCATTCAACATTATCATTTTTCCCCTTATAGACCTCAAGCAAATGGATCAGTCGAGGCAGCTAACAAAAATCTAAAGACTATCATCGAGAAAATGACGGAAAATTATAAAGATTGGCCTGATAAACTTTACTTCGCATTGTGGGGTTACCGCACGTCGATTCGCACATCAACAGGAAATACGCCATTTTCCTTGGTATATGGAATGGATGCCGTACAACCTGTCGAACTAGAAATTCCATCTCTACGCATCGCATTAGAGAGAAAACTCGATGAAGTTGAATGGACTAGGGCAAGATATGAAGAATTAATTCTACTCGATGAAAAACGACTAAAAGCTCTACATCACACTCAGTGTTACCAAACTCGTATGGCTAGGCATTTTAATAAGAAGGTCAAGACAAGGAACATCAAAGTAGGACACTTGGTGTTAAAAGCATTAAGGAAAAATGTTTTAGATCCAAGGGGAAAATTTAGACATAATTGGTCTGGACCCTACATTGTCAAAACAATCCTGTCAGGAGGTGCAGCAAAATTAACTGACATGGATGGCAATGAGTTCTCGAACATGACAACTCTTGACCAACTTAAAAAATACTACCCATAATTACTTGAGTCGGATACTCAAGAGAGCTACGTTTGGCTTGATTCCTTAAGAAAGGATACGTAGGCAACCCTTACGGGTGCGGCCACTTTATTTTTCAAAAATCTCGCATCCCAGAATTAATAAAAAATTCGACAGAAGATCGACGAAATATCGGCATCACGGAAAACGTTCTAGCGCCAGCCGTTGAACGTTGGCGCCAGCCGATGAATATCAGCGCCAGGCAACGACACCGTCGCCTGACGCCAGACTGCCGCAGCCGGCGCCAGTCGCAAAAGTTTGGCGCCAATTCACAGTTACAAGTCTGGGAATATTTCGGTGTTTTCGGAAAATTTTCGACTTCCGTACTCGAAAAAATTCTGGAAAATTAATTTTTTTCGGTTTTCATTGCTTTAATAAAAATAAAATTTAAAGTAAATAATTTAATTAAAAGCTGAAATTTCATTAATAAAATAAATTACATTATTGATGGAATTTAAATAAAGCTTAAATGAATTAACTTCAAATAAAAAAAATAAACTAAGTCTAATAATTGAAAATTAAGCAATGCTCTTAATCTTCTTTTTCTTTTCTAGCCCTTTTCCAATTTTTATCTGCTTCCTCCTCCTCATCCATAACCTTAGCTAGTAAGCATCCTTTAGAGGACCTACATTCAATCTTGGAGTAGATAGTTTCCTCTTCAGCTAGGACTCCATGCTTCTTTTCTACCCAAGCTTGTTTCTCTGTGGTGTCAGCTTTCCTTTTTCCCTTATCTTTCGTAGTAATTTTCTTCATGGGCATTGTAGGTGTTTTGAATTCAACTCTTTCACCTAAGCGTTCCTTAGCAGGAACCACCTTGTCACCTAGACGACTCTTCACATTAGTTTTACCCTAATTTTTCTTCAAGTCCTTTGAAGGTTTCTTCAGCAGCCACTTTTTCACATCATTGGGCAAGGAAGGAGGAACCTTTTGGGTAATTACTTCCCATAGAGGTCTGGCGCTCCAATAAGCATCAAATTTGTCTACTTCCTGGGAGACAGGAAACTCGTAGGGAGGACGAAGATCTCCAGAAGGATTAGTCTAAAGTAGGCCGTATTGTCTTTTTACCCTGCAGGGATAATAATAAGTCATACAGGACAAGCTTGGAAGACGGCATAATGGTTACTTGTTGACACCAACCATCCTTTATATTTTCCACCAAGGGATGACCCACTTGATGGCAAAGTTTCAGGATTCGAAGACCCTCTTCCATTCGTGGCGCCCCATCTTAGAGAAGCGTTTCTTCCTCCTCACAAAGCAATTTGGAGTATACTTCTCAATGTTGTCTGGAGGGCTAATTAATTCCAACCTTTCCATTAGCCACATCTATAAAAAAAATTGCAATGCAAATAAATTATTACTACTATACAAAAATATATTTTTGATTTCTGTAATTAAAAATATTATTTTTCTACCTGTAATAAAATTGGAGAGCCCCGAAAAGGTGCTTTTGGATTCCTCTTTAATTCATCAAGACCAATCATAGTCTCTCCAACTATTAATGGCATTGGATTTCTCCCTGATTCAATTTGTTCTAATACGGTGGTTATAATTGATAAACCCTCATTATTCTTACCACTAGTAAGAAAAAACTGATTAAGCATACAAAATAAGAAAGCCCTTCTTCTATAACTATGAAAAGATTCGGAGTAAGGTTTATCAAAATAATGGCGAGCAAATTCTTTCAAATTAACTATGTTGCCATCTACTATTTTTTATAGATCCCTTTCTTTTAAATTGAAGAAGCGTTCAAAATCTTTATAATAATATGCATCTATCCTAGGGATTACTACAAGATCTATTGCAGGGAAACCTAAAATAGCACCAAATTCTTCCCGCAAAGGGCTAATTTCATCATACCCTATTCTAAAGCAATGGGTATCTACATCTTAATATCCTAGTGCGGTATGAATAAAATCTAAGTCAATATCTACCCCTTTTATACCATAAATACCCCCAAGTGAAACACATCTAATCTTTTCTTTCTTTGGCATTAAGAGACCGACACCATTCATGGGTGTAGTTGGTGAAAGTCTTGGTGACTAGAGACATGGTATTATTTTTTCTAAAGCTAAGAAATATTTTATCTGCTGAAAATATGAAAAGGATCGGCTGGGCAAGGGGTTATTTATGCACGAAATCGGAGAAGTTTTAATATGAGAAGGATACGGAGTCAGTGCTATTTAGCGCCAGACGCTACTATTAGCGCCTGACGCCAAAGCCTGGCACCAAACACTAAGTGTAGCGCCTGGCGCTACACCAAAACGCGTGGCGCCAGCTGGCGCCAATTTGCCTCGTCGTACGCGCTTTCTAAAGACCGCTTTTTTAACTTAATTCGAGTCTGCTAATTACTTTACGACTTCTTTATCTTTTTCTAAATATTCATTTATTCCATTTTTTAATTAATATAGCTATTATATTAATTATATTATTTTTTGGATTTTATTTAGACTAATTTCCAAGTTTTTATAAATCCAATATTTTATTTGACTTTTCCTTTTTTCATTTTTTTTTCTCTTTTTGGGGGAGAAAGTCGGATACCCTCCATCAATAATAAAAAATGACGGAATTTTTGCGCAAAATTATTTGTCACATTTCCTTGCACACACAAACATGCACATAATAATAATAATAAAAAAAATGAAAAAACATGATAAATAAGATAAACTCATAATAGTATATACAAAATATGTCTAAAAAATGAGTCTAACCGAAAGGCAGAGTTCTATACAAAGTCAAATAAATAAATAAAAAGCACAGGAACAAACTACGGCGTCGGGGGACGTAAACCCATCATCGCATAAAACTCTACCGTACGAGGAGTATCCTCTCCACCAACTCCGGCTCTAGCTCCAACATCAGCTCCAGTCTCCGCGGGAGGAGGAAAGCTCAACGTAGGACCCGTCCACCCGAGATCAACCTGAGGCTGAGGCTGTGGAGGCTGCTGCGATGACAAGCCAACCTCGTACATTCCACCACCTCTAAGAGCCGAGGTAGCCTTTCCTTGGCCTACCGGCGCAGCATGTGCATCCTCAGAGGAAGAACCTGAGCCCTCTACCCGAGCAGCCTCAGAACGACCGCCCCTACCTCCCGAAGTAGTACGGCGACGTCTCGAGCTCGACCTCGCCAGATCCCTCCGCACCTCAGGTCTCGTGCGGGTACGAGAAGGAATGGGCTGACCCTGCAAAAGAAATTAAAATCAGAAAAAAGGCAAAATCAAAGCGGGTAATGCAAAACATATGAGAGAAAGATTACCTCCTGAACAGCGTCCTCGCAACGGCAGGTAGCCACGTTCCTCATTCGGACAAGCTGGCTCCGGAAGACATTTATACATCGTGTCATCGACGAAACCACCTCCCGCGAGAACTGTTAAAGAAATAAATCAGTAAACATGCATAACATATATAGACAAAAGTTGCAAATAAATAAGCTTACCCGAGTGTGGTGGCGAGGAATCGACCGCTTTACGAAGCGCTCGTCCTCAGGAGCCAGAGGAATCATCTCCTCAATAGGCCCATATGTCCCCTGATAATGGATAGACATACGGGGTGGCACGAACTCAGCAACATCGTCCTGATAAAGCAAAACAAAGTCAGTGAAGCATCACTTGGGGGCTACTTAACGAAACGTAAAAGCTTAAGAATTCGTACAGCCACATCCTCAGCCGGTACAGGAACTGGACCTAACAACGGCAGTAGATCCTCCGCATAGCATCGCCCAGGGATCGTGTAAGATCGCCAAGGGGTACCAGCTCCCTCTGACATGCTCAACAACCTCGCGACGTTAAACATATGACGTGGTGGAGGAGCAGGACCGACAAAGGTATCGGGGGAATGCTGTCTAGAGACACTCTCTCTGAGGTACACAGTCGCTCCATAGGTCTCCAAGAAATAGCGACGCTCAGCAGAATACTGCGCGGCTAACCCAATGACTGCTAGATCGACCCATGGTCGGTACAGCACCTCAGGCTCCTGCAAAGAGCGTCAATCAGGCAAGAGTCTATCTAAGGCATTACAAAATGCCAAATAAGACAAGAATCATACCTAGATGATCCAATCTCGGACATATGTAGTGGACATCCCCACACGGCGGCTGCCCCAGGAAGCACTAACTGGAAACTTGCGCGGCGACGGTCTCGCCGACGCAACAGAAGGGAAGTACTCGTAGAACCAGATCTACAAGAAGCTAAAGTTATCAGCAAATGCTAACTAAAATGTAGAGCTAAACTTTATAGGGAATAAGGTTTACCTCTACGACCCTCCAAAAGCTGGACAAAGCAACATTCGTCCCAAAGGACCGATGTCGACACGAGTCCCTCAGCGCTCGAATAATATCAGCGTAGGCCAAGCTGGCCCAGTCATAAGTCCCGATCCAGTGTAGATCGCGGACGGCGGGAAGGTAATAAAGTAGCGCCCTACTACTCTTGTCAGGGGAGAACGACCCTGACAACAAAATAAGTGCAAAGATGTGCACTCGCTGCTCTCGGGTGGTCGCATAGTCGTCAAGAGCCGCTGCTAGAGTCGAGCGGCGAATCCCCCTAGCGCTGAACTAAGACGACTCTACCTCATCTCGAGCCCGAATAGCAATTGACCCAATGGCTGCTCGACCTCAAGGGAAAAGACGTCAATCCCACTGTCGAACGGCAGTGGCACGAAACTAAACTCTAGTCTTGTGATGAGACTGAAGTCGGTAGGAGTGACCATCATCTCACCCCAAGGAAAGTGGAAAGTGTTGGTGGTGTCCCAAAATAACTCCACCAGAGCACGAACTACATGGTGACCCCCACTGGAGGCAACCATTGCCTCGGAGGTCTCATACAACGCAGTAAGGCCGCAAGACTCCCATAGAAGTCTCGTCTGATCATCTTTGGCGATGTCCATCTTGTACAGATCGCCCAGGCCGTCATAGCCGAAACCATGACAGCGCGTCCTCCTAACAGTGATGCCCCGTCTCACCCTCTCAGGAATGTGGTGGACGGGAGAAAAGTACAAGGTCCGCTCATCCCACTCGGGGAGTTGACCAAGCAAAGTAAACGGCTCGGTATCGTCCTCTACGGGCTCATGCTCCCGTCGAATGTCTCGGGACCGTGAACCGAAACCTCACTGTCTAGCCATGCTACATTGTGCAAAATTATCATAAATTAAGGTTCTATAGTATCTAAGGTTCGCCTAGCCGCATGATATTATGTTCGCAAAAAAAAAAAACAGAGTACGTAGTACTAAAACAGAGCACAAATTCAAATTGAGCATACACGGCATTTTTCAAGCAATCAAACAATTTCTTGCAACACTATAGTAATTATTGTGACAAATTGGACAAGAATTGCTAGCAGAAACATCAAGAATGAGCCACATTGCATTCCCGACCTTAAGAGGTCCAACAATGGCAATTCGTTCGTTTCTTCACTAAATTGAGTCAAACAAGTCTCAAATTACTCCCAAGGCAATATATAAACATAATCAAGCAGTTTCGTGGCATAAAATTTGACAAACAAGGAGAATTAAGCATTCTAAGTTTTGAATTTTCATGAAATTCGAGAATATACACATGCAAAATTCATAAAAACCGATGTGAGTTTTAAGAAAACTTACAAAGATCGGGAAAATGGATGGAATAAGCTTTCATTTGCAACAAATTTGAGCGAATTTGGTTGAGAAACGAGCAAGAACGAAGCAAATGAATTTCTGGGAATTTTCGAGCAACAAATGCGACGAGTAGCAGCGAAAATGAAGAAGAAAAGGGTATTTAAGGAATACCCGATTCTGGCGCCAAGCGCTAGAACTTGGCGTCAACAGATGTGGCGTTAGCTTTAGCTTCTGGCGCTACAGCTAGATTATTGGCGCTGATGTTATTTCAGTGGCGCCAGAACAGTTAGCCCTCAGTTTGGTTGTTTCGACTTTTTTTGCAAATATATTTTGGGTTCCTTGGTATGCTAGTTAGCCCCTCTAAGAAATTTGACATGATTAAGTAGTCGGCTTGATTACAATCGCAATAAGTGATCGACCTGACGAAAGATCATCTCACTTAGCTTAAAGCGTCTAAAACATTGACTCATCGCAAGACACCGACATACTGGTTCATAAATAGAAAGGGCACCGACATACAGGTTCAAAAGCAGCAAAAGCGCCGACGTACAGGCATAGCGAAAGCAAAGTTCAAACGAACTTTTAAAGATCAACAAGCGGAGATCTTCGGAAATTTCCTTTGGAAAATTATCGCAATAAATGAGGATATATAGCTTCAAGCGAGGATATCTTCGACAACGTTCCCTAGATTGTGGAGAGTTGTCAAAAACAACTGAAGGTGATTACAAGCGAAGTTGTCTTTGATCATGTTCCCTTAGACGTGGAAGATGGTCACGAAGCGAAAGAGGATTGTTTCAGGCGAAGCAATTTTCGATAGTGTTCCCTTAGACGTGGAATATTATCAAAACAGAAGAGGATCGTTTCAAGCAAAGAATTCTTCTATATTGGAGGCAGTTACAAGCGTAGCGGTTTTCAAGCGGGATGACATTCTCTTGGCAGAAGGTCATCAAAACAGTAAAGCGGCAGCAAATCGGTTACTCTTCAGAGACGTTTGCTCGACGGTGCAAGATAGGCGTTCCTTAACTCTTTTATCTGTTTAACTAACGCTAGTTTGCAGGTATCGGTGTTACAAGAGTGATTTAGGATCACAGAACGTTCTGAATCATTCTCCGTCCCTATCGATACTTTGACTTTTGTTTTCGAAACTTGCGTTTCTCCAAACTCAGTCAAAGAGGGGGCTTCTGTAGACACCCATTTGTGTCTCCCCAAAACCAAACCCGGTGATGAGTACCTTTCACGTCGAATCATAATCGAATGAAGTGAAAGTGTGGAAATTTTAGTGTTGCGGAAGTTTTAATTTCTTTTCTCTTCTCTCTGATTTTGAAAACCTATTTTAAGAAAACAGCCAATCCAGTTTGGTTGGTCCATGATATGGGTCTAATAATAGTGTAGTTGGATAGGGCTTGAAAAGAGCTTTCCAACGATATATTATAAGCCCAATTCCGATGAATATTGAGGAAGTTATGGCCAATTTACTGAACTGGGCCCGATTTGAGCCTTATATGCGGCCCAATGATCTAGAGGAGGGCCTAATATGGATTTATCATTCCTAATGCAATTAGGAATGGTTTTAGTCTTCTAGATTCTTCTAAAAGGTTATTTTCATTCCTAATTCAATAAGCATTGATAAATTGACTTTTGTTGACTTTTTAGAGTTTTATTTAGAATCAAAGAACGTTTTTGAGGAAAATACGATTTTATCCTCCTGTACGGTAATTTCTATCCGATTTTAAGAAAAAGCGTGAATTTCTGAGTCAGCGCCAAACGCCAGCCGTAGCGCCTGGCGCCTGGCGCTAGCCTTGGCGTCTGGCGCTAAGGTCAGCGTTTGGCGCTAACTTGGTTTTTTGCGTCGGAACTCTGTTTTTGATGTTTTATCTTTTTGGCTGATTTTTCTATAAATAACGTCGTAAAAACTCCGTTTTCATTCACCAACTCTCATCAAGATTTTCTTGATTACTCTCTCTCTCTCTCTTTTCTAAACTAGCCTTCTCTCAAATATAAAAATTCCGCATTCATTAGACTTAGATACACCTAGTCATATTCGAAGTTGCCTTCGCCCTAGACGTGAAAGGTTTAATTTCTGAGGGTTTGGTCCCAAATCTCTATTTCCATTATTTGATTTAATTTTTGTTTATTATTTTCCTTGAAGTTACTAACGTGTGTATTTTGTTATTAGAAAGAGGTACGAGGCATCAAAGTAAGTTCTTTAATGGTTTTTATTGATGTTATGATATAGAGTTCATGCTTAGGTTGTTATTATGATTCCTAGTATCATGTCTAGGGTAACTTTAATACTAAGTATGATTGTTATGATGCCTTTTATGTTGTTCCTTCATGTTAGTATCATGTTAGAGTTAAAGCTTTGATCTTTATCGTTTAGTGACATGCTAGGGTTTGTTATTAATCTTGTTAGTATCATGCCTAGGATCTTGCTATTGTTATTATGCTTTAACATGAACATGTTTATTTCTATGATTATTTTTATAATTGTTATAATAGTTATTATTATTATATATTATTTTGATTATTATGTTGCTTGATATTTTTTTGTTATTGCTTGATCACACCTTTTATGCATGTTTAAAGGGAATTTGTACTTGTAATCACGCTTAATAAGATAATTAATAATCTTGTTTAGGGTTAATTTGATTATATTTCAGGTGATCGTCAATAATAGATTTATTTGTGCATTAATATTCAACCAACATAGATAAACAGGTTTAGGGTTAATCCTAATGATTGCATGTTAGTCAGAAAGCGCACATGAGTACGATCTGAATAAAGTAGAGGCATATTATTAGGGCAGGTTCAATCTCTTTTAGGTTAGATTTGTACCTTCATCCCCGAACCCTATTTGGTTCAAGACCTTATGGAGTTGACGATCTCTTGGATCGTTAAGGGGTGTAACCTTCACCTCGTGAACGGTTTACAAGTTCCTAAAACTTGTTGGCGACTCTTTTCCTCTATATTCTTTCCCTTTGGACGCCACCGATCTCTTGGATCGTTAAGGGGTGTAACCTTCACCTCGTGAACGGTTTACAAGTTCCTAAAACTTGTTGGCGACTCTTTTCCTCTATATTCTTTCCCTTTGGACGCCACCGTACTTTAGTGTATGATCATAGTGGGGTTCAAGCTAGGGGATTAATGCTTGAAATATTCCCTACAACCTGCATTTATAATTTTTTTACTATAGGACTTTGCTCATCTCTTTCTTTAGGGTTGACCTAAGACTAAGTGTTGCTTGACTCATTAACTTGACATGACTCTTGACTTAATGATGATAGACTCGAGTTTACTCGTGTGTGCATAGTGTTGACTCAATGTGATAACACGACATGACTCAAAAAGCAAAAATTCCCGTCATTTTTGTGGAGGGTACCGACTTTCTCCGTTATAGCTCGGAATTGATATTATAATATATCATTGGAAAGATAATTTCAAGGGCTATCCAACCATATAAAATTTAGATAAAAACTATGAGGGACAAAAATAATATCTGTCTATCTTTGAATGTCTTTCAATTCGAATAAAATTAGGACTTTCAAAAAAGGAGTTTTATTCAATTTTAAACTATTTAAACTTATCTTTTCAAAAAGGATAATCAAGATATTTTAGAAACTTATAGAAGCTTCTAATTAATCCTAATTGGTTTAGGAATTGGATTAAATAATTTGGACCCTCCACATGATCATTGGGTCGTAGGTAAGGTGGGCTTAGGTTCGGTTTGGGCTCAGTTTAATATTTTGGCCATAACTTATTCGTTATAACTCGGATTTGGGCTTATAATATATCGTTGGAAATCTCTGTTAAAGCCCCATACAACTATTCACTCAATAATCTCTGTTGGAAATCTTGAACGTCACTTAGGTCTGGAAGCTAAGCACGTATACAAATGAAGTGATTATTGAGTATTGCAAAATGAATGTTGCTTAGGTTAAGGAGCTAAGCACGATATTCTTTGTGTGATTGAAAATCATTGATATATAAATGTTGCTCAGCACATTATGCGATGCGTGAAACAATGAATATTGCTAAGGTCAGGAAGCTAAGCAAGTATACAATTTTTCTTGTAATGAATGTTGTCCCGAAATACGATGAAACATGCACAGTGTTGAAACAAGATTTCATGATAAAGGGCGCTTAAAATGAAGGATGATTGATATGGATATGGATGTGTGAGTGAAGTGTGTGAATGTGATACTAAGGCTGGCTGCAAGGGTTATGTGTGAGTGAAGTGTGTGAACATGTCTCAGATTGCGTCTCTTATCAAGTGCTCGGTACCGTGCCTGAGAAACATAAATGCCAAGTGAGTGATAAACCGCATGATCGAGATTGCCCACACTTATAAAAATGAAATAAATGCAAAAGCAAAAAAGAAAAAGAGCTAAAAAAAGAGTTAAAAGCCTCAAACATAAAAATATAAAGATTCAAAAGCAAGGTTGCACACCTTGGGGGCTTATCTAGGGTCTTTATCCTTTATCCCTTTCTTCTACAACCTTTAGTCTAACCACGTTACAACCCTTTAAAAAACCTTTTTGAGGTATACACACACTTGTGCGAGGTTCGGCTAGAGCTACGTTCGAGCGGATTCCTAACGGATATGTAGGCAACCTCACATCGAGGTGCGGCCGTAATAAACCTGCATTCATATTCACATTCACACACTAACACCTTAATCAT
This sequence comes from Chenopodium album, assembly GCF_948465745.1. NCBI lineage: Eukaryota > Viridiplantae > Streptophyta > Magnoliopsida > Caryophyllales > Amaranthaceae > Chenopodium > Chenopodium album. Next base: position 68,344,985 of record NC_137835.1, read on the forward strand.
ATCAAGGGGATCTCCTAAGTTCATCCTTATTCATGTAGAGCTAGACTTGGGGGCTTGATCCTTACATTATTAAGCCTACCCATCCTATGAGTCACCATCTTTTGACTCTTTTCAATATATTTTTCCACACACTTAGCCCTTGCGGCCAAACTTTAGTGTCATTATCACACATATCACAGATACATGACCAAATATACTTCCCCTTAGGAACCCTTTGTCATGAAATCTTAACACAACGCTGAAGCGTGCCTTGTCATATCGACATCAATCTTCATTACATCACAAAGTATAAAGCACTTAGCCTCCGTGCCTAAGTTACCTAAATACTTTTATTATCGAGTCAACTAGGATAGTTTAAGATGTTACAATCCTTGTACTATGAGAGACAACATTAACGGATTAAGCTCATTCAACATGCACCTTCAAAAAATTCGCTTCTTTCTTTTTTCGCGTCTTTCTTTTTCGGGAGAAAGTCGGTACCCTCCACAAAAATGACGGAAAATTTTTGCGTTTTTGCATTTTCGAGTCGCACGACCAACTTACAATGCACACACGAGTCATGTACACATTGAGTCATGTCGTGTTATCACATTGAGTTAACACTATGCACACACGAGTCACATGAGGTGAGTCGTCATACCTTGAGTCATGTCAAGTCAATGAGTCAAGCAACACTAAGTCTTAGGTCAACCCTAATTACATGAGAAAAGTCCTATAGTCAAAGATATAAATGCAGGTGCATCCCAGCAATCAAGAACATTCCCGGATTTTTTCGAAAAACCGTGAATATGACACATGAGTTTCTTCCAAGATGAGAAGAGTTTGAGCAAAATTACATGGATTAGTAAATTGGAGATGAAGAGATTTAATTGACAAAATATTTGAGCGGATTTGGAAACTCCCAAATTCAAAGTTCGTAGCGAAATCAACCAACAGCAGCAGCTAGAGCAAAATAGGGAAGACCCGACTCCAGCGCCAGATGACAAGGCTGTCTCCTGGCGACAGCGCACAATCGCGGCGCCAGAGGCTTGCAGCGGCGACAGAGCTCGAAGCCTCTCAGAATGGTTATTTCGATCCCATAAAGCAATTTCGGGTTACATGGTACGCTATTTAGCACTTGTAAGCAAATTGCCATGATTAGTAGTCGGCTCAATTACAGTCGCATTAAGTGATAGACTTGACAACGATCGTCTCACTTAGCTTAAGTGCCTAAGCATTGGCTCATTACAAATATCAACGCATCGATTCAAAAGCAAAGCAACCACTTATATGACAATTTTTCCAAGATTGGATTGTCATCCCCAACTGACAATATTTCCAAATATGGATTGTCGCGCATATTCTTTAATGACAATTTTTTCAATATAGGATTGTCATCTCTGGCAAAGTTTCCAAGCGTGGATTGTCGTGCTCCTTCTTTGTTTGGCAAGTTTTTCCAAGTTCGGATTGTCATACATTCATTGGCTTGTTTTTCGAGATTGGATTGTCATACACATAGTTCCCTATGGAAAAATTTCCCAAAGGATTGTCGTAGGTCTCTACTCATCATAAATTTCGGTAAAGGTTCCTCAAACGTGGATTGTCATTTATTTCAGTAAGTGGCAAATTTTCCCGAAGTGGATTGTCGGTCGACTCTTTTTTGCAAATGTTCCAAGACGCGGATTGTCAATTGTAGCAACATTTTTCCTAAAGGATTGTTGCATAGCATTGGAAAATTTCCAAGGTGGATTGCTTCCAAGAGTTATATTCTAAGATGTGGATTGTCGATCGTAGAAAAGTTTTTATGAAAGATTGTTACGAAGCATTGGCAACTTTTCACAAAGTTGGATTTTGGCAAATTTTCCGAGATACGGATTGTCGTTTCATCGTGGCAACATTTCCAAGGATGGATTGTTACGAAGCATTGACAACTTTCCCTAAATCGGATTGTCATACATCATACAAGAATTGTGTTTACAACTATTCCCAAAGAAAAGAGGATTGTCATCACCCAAAGTATCGCAACAATTGAAGATCTTTTCAGGCGCAGCAATTCTCTAGCTTGCAGAAGACTATCACAGCGGAAATTGGAGGCAGTTACAGGCGTAGCAGTCTTCAGGCGATATCCCCTAGCTCGAGGAAGATTGTCAAATAAAAAGAAGCTCTTTGTTCAGAGACGCGTGGGCATATCATCGAAGCTCTTTGTCCAGAGACACATGAACATATCCAGAAAAGCTATTTTGTTCAGAGACGAGTGAACAATCCTAAAAAAGAAGCTCTTTTGTTTAGAGACGAGTGAACATTAACAGCGGCAAAGCACGACCACAACATCAAAACAACAAGATGGTGTTCTCTAGCTTGTGGAACGATGTCACAACAGCAAAATGCAACACTAATCGGTTACTCCAGAGACGTGTGCTCTACGGTGCGAGATACGCGTTTCTTAACTCTTGTATCTGTTTTAAACTAACGCTAGTTTTGCAGGTATCGGCGTTACAAGAATGATTTAGGATCGCAGAACGTTCTGAATCATTCCATCCCTATCGATACTTTTAAAAGGAATGGTGTCCTTCGAACAAGTGTATTATTCTTATAGCGGGTTCAAAATTATTAGAAAGCTAATATATTCAGTAAGGTCAAGTGATCGGAATGCCTGGGTGGAGGCCGCTTCCGATCAGTAATGTTCATATAATTAATATTACAGCTTAATCTTGACTGAACCCTTCGGGTCACACCCAAGCAAAATATACGAACCGTCTCGACGAATTAATTCGGAAGAAATTAATTCGTTGCCCGAGTGTTAAATATTTAGACGTCGGTAATTCGAGCTTGGAGCGTCGAAACCGATCGTCGGAAGTCGAGTCAAAACTAATAAAAAGACGAGACGCGCAAAATTAATAATAAATCGACCATATTCCCAAAATACCCCTAGCATCGGAATGCCCCGAGCATCCGAATGCTAGGGGCAAAAATGTCCAAGCATAGGTGGCTAGCAAGCGCACCAAGCCGAGCCTAGCATGGCTGGCTAGGTGCGTGCTAGCAGCCACGCACAGCAGCAAGCCCGCACCAAGTGCGTGGCTTGCGCGCACAGCAGCAGCACGCATCTTGGCGCGGGGCTAGGCTCGGGCTGGGCCATAAGGTCGATCACTATGGGGAAGCTTGAGGAATATGGGAGCTAGTGGGTAAGGACATGTGGCACAAGGAGAGTATTGAGTGGGGAGCAAGTATAGTCCCCTACTCTCCATATGGTCCTCACCAACCCATTTCACATGGTAATGCCACTTGTAGATTTATTATTAGTTTGCAATTTTAATTTAATTTAGCTTTAAATTAATTTGTGGAATTTCATGATCCCACATTGATGGGATAGAAATTCCCACTCATACATTCCTCTATAAATACCAACCTTGGGATTTGGAGTAAAGTGCTTGAGTGGGAGTTAGAAAGAGCATTCCATATTTTGGGAAAAACTCTTAAACTTCATTAACACTTGGGTTTTGGTCGGACCTTGCTAACTCCAAGGTAGCGGACCTAAAAAGTCGTGTTCGTCCTTTGTGGGTGGATACCGTTGGAGGCACGTTATATGCGGTGCTCAAGGCTTTCAAGTAAGAGCCCGTTTTGAGAGGGCGAAGCTTGTTTCAAGGGTATGATTCGTTCTTCCTTTTCTTATGTTTATTTATTTATGCTTTATGGTATTTATTTATGCTTTATGGTTTTATTAATTACGAGTGGTTCTTTGGGTTGGGGTTGTTTCCGCGGTGAGTCGGACTCACCAAACCCCAACAGCGGTATCGGAGCCCTGCTCGTTTATTTTTATAATCATGTTTTTTAAGGTTTATTTTTGCTTATTTTTCTGGTTTAAGTTGCTAATTAGATTAGTAGCTCGGTTTTATTTATTTTAATCCCGTTTTTAATGTCGAATTTGGCCCTGAACCCAGATTTTCGCCCAAAAATAGTGAATTTTGGGTGGAAAAGGTGTTCTAGAAAGGTTTTTATCCCCTTCGGAACTGTGATTTTAGCCAAATTCTGACCAGAAATGCCTTTTTCGAGGGATTTTTCGTTTTTGACGAAAAATTTTAAGTCTTTTCTAACCTTGAAATTAATGGCTTAACTTGTTGATTATGTGGTTGATTATTTACATTATTTTCTGCATTTTGAAGTCCCCTTAAAGCACACTTACTTGGTAGTATTTGATGCTTAAAGGTTGATTTATTTTCACATAATTGCAAACTAATTGCTTTTTAGTGTGAAATTTTTTGTTTTGAGGCTTCCTAAGTGTTAAAGATTCAATCTTTACTTGTGATAAGTGATTGAAACTTTAAAAACCATTAAATTCCATGTTATTTTGTATTAAACTTTGTTGTTTTAATCATTTTGAGTTGATTGGAAACATAAAGTTTCAATTTTTGTGATAGAAATTTGGTTATCTTCATGGTGGAAGATATAATTTTCAAGGATTCACAAAATTTAGATGTTGGAATTTTCATTTGAACATTAAAGTTCATATTTTTCCAACTTCCCCTTACTTTGTTAAATTCTCTAGTTTAATTTAAATTGATTAAATTAAAAGTGAGAAATTGCCTCAACTTTGTTATTGCACCAAGTTAAACCAATTTAATTAAGAATGGTTCTAGGAATTATTTTGGTTATTTGCACTTTGAAATTTTATTATGTTAGACTTGTTTAAAATTTTTAATTTTCTCATTAAGTTAATTTAGAACTAATTAATTATGTCTCGCGAAAAGGGTTCAAATCCCGAGGCCATGGCATGCATAACGAGGCAAAGAACCACCCTTGGCTAGCCGGGCTGCATAGCAGCCCGCATGTGGCTGCCCCGCCTTGCGTGCGGCCACACGCGCGCCAGCAGCACACGGCCGCAGCAGCCACGCACCAGCAACCATGGTTGTGCGTGCGCGTGCGTGCGACAGTGGCAGCAGCCCATGGCTGCTTGCCGCGAGCCGTGTGTGCGGAGTTTGTTTGTGTGTGCATATGCTTGGTGCGGTGAGGTGAATAGCCGTAGTATGCTTGGTTTGCATGAGCCGCGATTATTCGAGTTTCCTTGGCAAAACGCTTAAAGCGAAAGCCACTTGAAATGCGGTTGGCTTAATATTGCTTATTTTTCCGTTTTATTTATTTTAATTAATTTTGGTTTATTTTAATTAAAATTTTGGGATGCTAGGCCTCGGTTTTGAGCGGCATTGGCAAAATTTTATTTTGACAAGTTTGGGTGCTACCGAATTAATTAATTGGATTAATTAAGGGAAATGCGGAATTTAGTGGGAGCTTCAATTAATTAATGACGTCAAATTACATAATCGGTTAAACAACTTTAACTAGTTTTAATTAGGCGTGTTAATCGGATTAACCATCTAGATTAGTTACTAGTGCGCGCGTTGTTTAAATGCATTTTACTTGTTTGATATTGTAAATTGCATGGGCTATTCACAAATAGTGAATGGATGAATGGAATGTATATTCTCTCTCACATGTTTTATGAAATGGCAACTAGTGGGACCCGATTAGGATAGAAAATACGGACTACCTGCCGTTATGTATTTTTGTAAATCTAAATACGGTCTACGCACCGTTAAGTATTTTTGTACCTTAATATTTAGATTATTCCTAGTCGTAGACACTAGTATTTGCATAGTTTGGTTAAGTCTTGAAGACGGCGTATCTTGGAAGACAAAGCCTTGAATTGCAAATGAAGACCTTCTGAAGATTTGAAGAATTCAAGGGGTCATGCTAGTTGCCAATATGCATCTATAATTTCGCTTTATATTTTATGCTTATATACACGTGAATTATTCGTTAGATGCATGTTTAGGTTTTCTTTATGTTCAATGATTAGTTAATAAGTTCACTTAAATCAACCAACATAGAAATCCTAGGTCCCTAATAATATGAGTCAAACTTGCCTTTCCAAAACAACACTTACCAACCGAACGAGGGTGATGGTAGGCTACGCCAAAGCGAGGTATCATCACTTCTCCACGGCTCATAAGGCACACCGGGTGTGCACGTTGTTTTTGGTTTAACTCATCGGTATAAGTGAGGAGTCCTCACATACTGTGGCAAAAGAGATACATCGTCAAAGATGCATTAGATGCGACGATTGTCTAACCAAGAGTGGCTTAGAGCCATTAGCAAGGCAATGCTTACCCTATAAGATTGAGTGTTAAGACAAGCCAAAGCATGCTTAACCACTCTTTGTTTCTTCGGATCTTGGAATCGCCTTATTTTCACAAAATAGGGACAATTTTACGTGTAAATAAGACGTTAAATAAGTATTGAAAATTTGCATGAATAAAATTCAATCTTATTTAAGTAATTTTGAATTATTTTCATTAAAATTCTTTCAATTGTAGAATCATGTCTTTAACTAATGACAACAACCTTATGTACCCGGAACTTCCCGAAAAGTTACCATTTTTGCTCAATTTGGTGAACTTTAGGGAATGGGAAGATGAACTCCGAAAGACACTCAGAAATTGCTACCTAGAGCATATCTTGGACACTCCGATCCCCTATTTTCTACTCGAAAGGGATCATGAGTGATGAAGCTCATGAAGAATGGAGCATGGATTGCAAGAGAGTTTCAAAACTCATGGCAAACTCCATCCCGGTTCAATGAAAGGAGATTTTCTCCGGCTATTTTCCGGACATGATGCTCAAAGCTCTTGAGTATGTAGTCAATTTGAGGGTCACCAAAAGTGCTAGGGGAAATAATGATGGTCACGTGGAGGATGTGAATAGGTCAGTCTCAAAAATGAGGATCAAGCCACCGCAAGATGGTTGTCTCTCGAAAGAAAGGCAAGAGGTGTGGGGAAAAGTCTACAATACAAGACTTAGGCCCGGAATGACACTTCAAGCTCATGTAATTAACATGACAAGGCTATTCAACCATCTGGAGCTAATTGGCAAACAAGTGGAAGACGAGCAAGCAGCTCACATGCTTCTTAGCTCTCTTCACTCGGGATATGTGGGGCTTAAAATGCGTCTCACCACCAATAGGGATACACTGTCCTTAAGGGAAGTCATCCAAGAGCTCCAAAAGACCTATTCTTGCAAGAAGGCTAACTTTGCCCTTAGATCAAGGAAGAAGGAGTTCAAAGACAAGAGGAAGATGCGCTGCTTCTGTTGTGGTAACCCCGGACACTACAAAAGAGAATGCAACAAGTATCTAGATGATGAGGCGAAAGAAAAAGTAACCTCAACCTCAGATATCATCTTAAACACTTGAATATAAGCAATTTTAAAAGGTATTAGATACCGGAAAATTGACTCACAATACACTCCTTTTTCAGGAACCAAGTGGGCGGTGCTTTTTCATGTGGAAATAAGTACACAAGTAGGATGATGGTGATCTATCCAAGAAAACTTGTAATCTCATGTTTTGTCTAAAGAAGTAGAACTTATTTAGTTTTATGCACCATACTTTTGATGTATTTCCGACGTTGGACGTCGTTTTCATCAACCAAGACTTTTGTTTTGATGTCTTGAATATATTTATGGAATGACACTTTCACGTGTTTTTAGACAAAATGTTTGATACCAATGAAAAGAAAGCTAAGACTACATCGTCTAGTCAAACTTACTTATGACACTGTCGTCTTGGCCACATTAACATCAAACGCATCAAGAAGCTTCTTCAAGAAGGTATTCTTGACTCATTAGATTTAGAATCCTTTGAGAATTGCGAAGGATGTTTATTAGGCAAGATGATAAAGCAACCATTCTCCAAGTTGGGAGAAAGGGTCGGTGACTTGTTGGGACTAATACACACCGATGTATGTGGGCCAATGAGTACACCCGCAAGGAGTGGTTATCGGTATTCATAACCTTCACGGACGACTATAGTAGATATGGTTATGTCTATCTAATGTCGCACAAATCTGAATCGTTTGATAAATTCAAGGAATTTCAGAACGAAGTTGAAAACCAACTCGGCAAGAAAATCAAAGCGCTTCGATCGGATCGAGGTGGCGAATATTTGAGCCAAGAATTCGATGACCATCTGAAAGAACATGGAATACTTTCAGAGTTGACACCTCCGGGAACTCCTCAATGGAATGGAGTATCTAAAAGGAGGAATCGAACCCTGTTAGACATGGTCTGATCGACTATAGTTCTTAGTGAACTTCCAATCTCTTTCTAGGGACATGCACTTTTAACTGCGGCACTTACACTGAATCGTGCTCCGTCAAAAGTAGTGGAAAAGACTCCATATGAATTATGGACAAATAAACCTCCAAGGTTGTCTTTTCTCAAGATTTGGGATGCGAAGCATATGTCAAGAAACTCATTTCTGACAAACTTCACCGAAATCTGACAAGGTTTACCTTGTGGGTTATCCAAAAGAAACCAAAGGGTATTACTTCTACAACAAATCTGAGAACAAAGTATTTGTTGCTCGTGATGGTGTCTTTTTGGAGAAGGAGCATCTCTCCAAAATGACAAGTGGGAGGAAAATCGAACTCGACGAAGTTCGAGAGGACGAGCAACAAGGACAAGTTGACAATCAAAGTGCTCACGAAGCGTCTGTTGACATTGGTCAAAGTCAAAATATGCAAAATCAAACCGACAATGCAAATGCTCAGTCCATTACCCTACGTAGGTCAACTCAGCCAAGATCTCAACCTGGCAGATATCTCGGTGTTGTATTAACCGAAGATTAGGACATCCTAGTAGTGGATGGAGATGAGCCGGCAACCTACAAGCAAGCTATGACGAGCCCCGACTCTGCAAAATGGCAAGAGGCCATGAAATCCGAAATGGACTCCATGTTTGAAAATCAAGTATGGGAATTTCTTGATTTACCCGTAGGTTACACACCTATCGGATGTAAATGGATTTTCAAGATGAAAACCGACAAAGATGGAAATGTATTCATTTACAAAGCCAGGCTGGTAGCAAAAGGTTATAGGCAAATTCACGGCGTTGGTTATGGTGAAACCTTTTCTCCAGTAGCTATGCTTAAGTTCGTTTGAATTCTTCTAGCGATTGCTGCATATTACAATTATGAAATATGGCAGATGGACGTTAAAACTGCCTTCCTCAATGGAATTTTGGAAGAAACTGTGTACATGACACAGCCTGAAGGTTTTGTCGACCAGAACAATCCTAAAAAGGTATGCAATCTTAAGAAGTCCATTTATGGATTAAAGCAAGCAAGCAGAAGTTGGAATCTACGATTTGATGAAGCCATCAGTAAGTTTGGTTTTATCAAGAATCCAGATGAGTCTTGTGTTTACAAGAAGGTCAGTGGGAGTGACATTGTCTTCCTAGTCTTATATGTCGATTACATTTTGCTCATTAGAAATAACATTCCGTTGTTAGAGTCTGTAAAGGCTTGGCTCGGGAAATGTTTTTCAATGAAAGACTTGGGAGAGGCTCAGTACATACTAGGCATCAAGATCTATAGGGATAGATCAAAGAGGATGATAGGAATGAGTCAAAGTACTTACATCGATAAGGTACTAGATCGATTCCAAATGGAAGGAGCCAAGAGAGGGCACCTACCCATGTCACATGGCATAACCTTAAGCAAGAAGCAGTGTCCAAAGACACCTGATGAGCGAGAAAGGATGAGTCGTATTCCATATGCTTCGCTTATTGGATCGATCATGTATGCCATGATATGTACTAGGCCGGATGTATCGTATGCCTAGAGTGCTACGAGCCGATACCAATCAGACCCAGGAGAGGCGCATTGGACTGCGGCCAAGAATATTCTGAAGTACCTGAAAAGGAACAAGGATAAATTCCTGGTCTATGGGGGTAAAGATGAATTGGTTGTTGAGGGATATACCGACCCAAGCTTCCAGACAGACAGAGACGACTCCAAGTCACATTCTGGATACATATTCTGTCTCAATGGAGGAGCGTTTAGTTGGAAGAGTGCAAAGAAAAGCACAACCGCTGATTCTACAACTGAAGCCGAGTACTTGGCAGCGTCTAAGGCAGCAAAGGAGGCAGTTTGGATTCGCAAGTTCATTGATGAACTTGGTGTTGTACCCTCCATCAAGGGTCCAATAGACCTCCATTGTGACAACAATGGAGCTATTGCTCAGGCTAGAGAGCCACGAGAACATCAGAAGGTCAAACATGTCAAGAGGCGATTTTACATGATTAGAGAATGGAAGACAGAGGGTGAAATCAGAATTTGCAAAGTGGGAACGGATGACAATGTAGCCGATCCACTTACTAAACCTTTGTCTCAAGTGAAGCACAACAAACACATTGAGGCAATGGGAATCAAGCATGTCGCAAACTGGCTTTGATTTCCATATTATAGTGTTTTAATTAAATTTTATAAAATGTTAATGTAAAGCACTATGATGAACCATTCAGTTTTTGGAGTAATTAAATTTTTCATGCAATTTAAATCACTCCGTCTCTATTTAATTGTGGTTTAGAATTAAATAATGAGTCCATTCGATTTTAATAAATATTCAAAATATGGTATCAAGTCAATGGCTTGGATAAAGAAACACCTATTAAGTGAACATTGAATATTTTAATCGAAAATTATCCCTAATCAAGGTCATATTTTTTGTGGAAGATTAATGACCATTAGAGATTAGTGTGTAGTATGATTTATAGCACCGTTTCTTGTGCTATGAGGATATCAATCATTTGCACAGGTATTGGTTTAAAACCATACTGGATCGACCTATGAGAATACTTTAAGAGATTTAAAATCGTCATAAGTATTTTTCTCATTATTACTATCGGAACTCTTTTCCTTGACCATGAGTAGTGGGAGGTCTCTTTTTTGAGTACTAGTCCGCTTTGGTATCCACCAAACACCTGCCGTAACTGGGGATTATAACGACAGATATCGGGCGGCTAGGTCCTCTTTGTAAGAGAAGCTACATTACAAGACTGGAAATGTCCCCCTACTAACAATAGGGAACATGTCTTGTTGTTTACAAGGCCTCTCGAAGAGCGAGACTGTGAAAATGCATGGCCGTGCTCAGATGGATTTTAGAAATCATCTGTTTATTGACAGTCAAACTCAGATTTCGAGAAACACTTCTGGACGTAACAGAGATGACGAGTAATCATACTCTGTAGTTCATGAAGAGACATGAAGAGACATAGGAAAGGGGCTATACACTAAATACACACTTGTCCAGAAGGACAAGTGGGAGATTGAAAGGAATGGTGTCCTTCGAACAAGTGTATTATTCTGATAGCGGGTTTAAAATTATTAGAAAGCTAATATATTCAGTAAGGTCAAGTGATCGGAATGCCTGGGTGGAGGCCGCTTCCGATCAGTAATATTAATATAATTAATATTACAGCTTAATCTTGACTGAACCCTTCGGGTCACACCCAAGCAAAATATACGAACCGACTCGACGAATTAATTCAGAAGAAATTAATTCGTCGCCCGAGTGTTAAATATTTAGACGTCGGTAATTCGAGCTTGGAGCGTCGAAACCGATCGTCGAAAGTTGAGTCAAAAATAATAAAAAGACGAGACGCGCAAAATAATAATAAATCGACCATATTCCCAAAATGTCCAAGCATAGGTGTCTAGCAAGCGCACCAAGCCGAGCCTAGCGTGGCTGGCTAGGTGCGTGCTAGCGCACCGTGCTAGCAGCCACGCACAGCAGCAAGCCCGCACCAAGTGCGTGGCTTGCGCGCACAGCAGCAGCCCGTATCTTGGTGCGCGGCTGGGCTCGGGCTGGGCTCGTGGCTGGGCCATAGGGCCGGTCACTATGGGGAAGCTTGAGGAATATGGGAGCAAGTGTGTAAGGACATGTGGCACAAGGAGAGTATTGAGCGGGGAGCAAGTATGGTCCCCTACTCTCCATGTGGTCCTCACCAACCCATTTCACATGGTAATGCCACTTGTAAATTTATTATTAGTTTGCAATTTTAATTTAATTTAGCTTTAAATTAATTTGTGGAATTTCATGATCCCACATTGATGGGATAGAAATTTCCACTCATACTTTCCTCTATAAATACCAACCTTGGGATTTGGAGTAAAGTGCTTGAGTGGGAGTTAGAAAGAGCATTCCATATTTTGGGAAAAACTCTTAAACTCCATTAACACTTGGGTTTTGGTCGGACCTTGCTAACTCCAAGGTAGCGGACCTAAAAAGTCGTGTTCGTCCTTTGTGGGTGGATACCGTTGGAGGCACGGCATTTGCAGTGCTCAAGGCTTTCAAGTAAGAGCCCATTTTGAGAGGGCGAAGCTCGCTTCAAGGGTATGATTCGTTCTTCCTTTTCTTATGTTTATTTATTTATGCTTTATGGTTTTATTAATTACGAGTGATTCCTTTGGCCGGGGTTGTTTCCGCGGTGAGTCGGACTCACCAAACCCGAACAACTTTGACTTTCGTTTTCGAAACTTGTGTTTCTCCAAAATCAGTCAAAGTGGGGGCTTCTATAGACATCCATTTGTGTCTCCCCAAAACCAAACCTAGTGATGAATACCTTTCATATCATTTGATTATCGAACGAGGCAAAAGTTTGAAAAGTCTAGTGATGAGGATGTTTTTATTAAAATATATTTTCTCCTTGTTTTTAAAAACCTATTTTGTGAAAACAGCCGATCCATTTTAGTTTGGTCCATAACAAGGGTTTAATCATAGTGTAGTTGGATTGGGCTTGAAAAGAGCTTTTCAACGATATATGATAAGCCCAATTCCGATGAATAATGAGGAAGTTATGGCCAAATTACTAAACTGGGCCCGATTTGATATTTATATGCGGCCCAATGATCTAGAGGAGGGCCTATTATGATTTATCATTTCTAATACAATTAGGATTGATTATAGTCTTCTAGAATCTTCTAGAAGGTTCTTTTGAATCCTAATTTGATTAGCAATGATAAATGAGTTTTATTTAGAATAAAAGAAGTGTTTTTAAGGAAATTATAGTTTTACCCTCTCATACGCTTAAATTTTATCAAAATAAGAAAACACGTGGAAAAACTGATTGCAGCGTCTGGCGACAGGCCTGGTGTCTGGCGACACGTCTAGCGTCTGGCGACAACCCTGTCGTCTGGCGACAGGCGCGTGTTTGGCGACAACGTCGTGTTTTATTCTTTTTGAAACTATGATTTTTTTTTTTATCATATCCAGCTAATTTTCTTTATAAATAGCCTCCTTAAACCTCAGTTTTCAATTACCAACTCTCATCAATAAATTCTTGATTACTCTCTCTCTCTCTCTCTCTCTCTCTCTCTCTCTCTCTTTTCTAAACTAGCCTTCTCCCAAACACACAATTCCGCATTCACAAGATCTAAACACACCTAGCAAAGTTTGAAGTTGCCTTCGCCCTAGGCGTGAAAGGTTTAATTTCTGAGGGTTTGGTCCCAAATCTGTATTTCAATTATTTAATTTAATTGTTTGTTTATTTTTTTCCTTGAAGTTACTAACGTGTGTATTTTGTTATTAGAAAGAGATATGAGGCATCCAAGTAAGTCCGTTAATTGTTTAATTGATATTATGATATAGAAATCATGTCTAAGTTGTTATTTTGATTCCTAGTGTCATATTAGGATGCTTTTCTTAATTTGATGTTTAGAATGACAACAATAAGTTCCTAGTATGATGTTTAGGGTAAAGAATATAATGTCAATTATGATTGTTGTGATGCTTCCTATTTCTTTCCTAATATACATGTTAGTATCATGTTAGGGCTAAAGCTTTGATTTTTATTGTTTAGTGACATGCTAGGGTTTGTTTTTAATCTTGTTAGTATCATGCCTAGGATCTTGCTATTATTATGCTTTAGCGTTGATATGATTATTTTAATTATGATTATTATGATGTTGCTTGATGTGTATTTATTGTTATTGCTTGATCACGCCTTTTATGCATTCTTAAAGGAAATTTGTACTTGTAATCACGCTTAATAAGATAATTAATAATCTTGTTTAGGGTTAATATGGTTATAATTCAAGTGATCGCCAATAATAGTTTTATTTGTGCATTAATATTCAACCAACATAGATTAAACAGGTTTAGGGTTAACCTATTGATTGCATGTTAGTCAGAAAGCGCACATGAATACGAGAAGAATAAAGTAAAGGCCTATTATTAGAGCAGGTTCAATCTCTTTTAGATTGGATTTGTACCTTCATCCCCGAACTTCTAGTCATGGCTCCAGACCTATTGGATTTAACGATCTCATGGATCGTTAAGGGGTGTAACATTCACCTTGTGAACGGTTTACAAGTTCCTAAACTTGTTGGCGACTCTTTTGCTCTAGCTTCCTTCCCTTTGGGCGCCACCACGCTTTAGTGTATGATCACAGTGGGTTTCAAGTTTGGGGTAATGCTTGAAATATTCCCTACACCCATTAAGTGGGAATAAAGTATGATGTTTTAAATATAATTTCAGCTTATTTTAATTAAATTATGAGGGGTTTTATAATAGTATATATTGATGGAAATTTGTGTAGAGAGGATTTTAATATTCTTCTACGATTTTAAATTGTAGGAGACTTTGAAGTGAGTGATTTCTATTAGTCGTGGCGATTTTAAGATCGTATACAAGGTGTGTTCTCGTACTTAGCAAAATCTAATTGATGTAGTAGCATGCTAAATGTATTTAATTGATTACAAGTAGTATCATGCTAGATTTGGAATGGAAATTATAATTTGGATGTTATTGGTGATTGAATAATGAAGAATGATTTATTTGTGATGGATCAATAGATGGAAAAATATAGTTTGGAATATTGTTTATGAACCACACTTTTATTTATGGCATATTAGAGAGCATGTTTAATTAAACTAAATGTTTAATTTGCTTTGGAATATTGAAAGGAAATTTTTATTATGATTCATATAATTTTTATTGATGCTTTAAGCATGGGAAAGGATCTATATAAGTGTCTAAGTACACGAGGAATAAATTATATGTTGGTGCCTTAGTGCACTTAAGGAGTTTTTAACACCGTGGGATAGTTTTTGGCGCTTTATGCATTTAAGGTGTCATTGGCACCGAGGTAGATTTAAAAAGGGTTCAACATTAAATATTATGTGGTCACTAATTATTCAAGAATTAAATTGGTGTGTTAGTTGCTTGTTTGAATAATTATTGTTGATTGAATGATTATGGTTTGAGAGTCATCACCAAGTTTAATAATCTATAAATAACGTACAGTGAAAGAGATTACGCACCAAAACTCTTAGAACGTATACACCTTGAGTATGAACATATGGGGGAAGTTATGTGTCTTTATATTTGATCATAACTTCTACTAGAGTACATGTTGTTGTACATTCCATTCATTATTATTATATGCAGGAATTCCTCCACTTACGAGTGGTTATTGATGCTGGCACGGTTAGCTCCCGTGTAAGTAACCTCAATTTATTGGAGGAGGTAAGTGGGGAAACACGTTCGATGCGTAATCAACGCTAAATAAATTATGTAGTGGTCTAGTAAGAAGTCTTCTTGAATGTTGTATGCTTGAAAAACAGGTGCAACAAGGTAAGTTATGTGTTTATAGGTAATTGCATGTTAGTGTGTTAATTACACTTATGTACTCAACTTTGCTGATTGTGTGTTTGTTGACCTTGTCTTTATCTTGGCCCTATGAAGACCCATTTTTAATGAAGAGTAGTGGAAACAAGAAAAAAGAAGTTTTTCAGGTTATGAAGCATATTCATGAATGGGCATGAGTCAACAAGGTAAGTATATGTTGTGTTTAATGCTTTAATTATTTATGCTATTATTATTATACATGCCTAACGCAAAGTTTTGAAGTTGGTTCGGTTTTAATAAGGGCCTATAATGATTACAAGTTGTAGGTTGATTTTATTTTACTTCGTTTGACTTTGGTTTGACTTTACTTTCATCGGTTGACTGTTTAAGTTGACTTGTTTTGAATGGTTTTGAAATTAGTCTTCCTTTGTGTGTCTTTGATAGTTTCCTTAGCCGTTTTCACCGTGGCGGTAATGTCTTAGATATTCCTATTTAAAGTTTTACACAGGCAAAACAGGTATTTTATAAGAAAGGAATTACTAGGGTGTTACAAAGTGGTATCTGGGAGCTTTTGTTGAGATTTTATTACCACTAAAGCCAAAAACGTATTTCAAGTGGTTTAATTTTAAACTTGGCCAAGTATTTATTTTTGGTGAAAATTTTTAGAGAATTATTTTATTTTATTTTATTTTGGGAAGATCAAATATTTATTGATTAAATTTAAAAACTGAATTTTTTATATTTTATTTTAAAGGGGGTCCAAATTTTTTAAAATAAGGACCAAATTTTTTTTATTAGGAAGGTCCGAAATTCTTTTTATGGGGGGAGGGCCGAAATTTTTTTGGTCTTCTTTCCTATTTAATTTTGAAAATTAAATTAAAAAGGAGTCAAAAATATTTTTTTTAGTTTTTTCTTTTGCCGGAAAGCAAGGATTAAGGTAAGTATTATGTGTTTACAGTTTTTAAAAGCATGTTGGTGAGAATGGGTATGAAAGAATATGGGCATATAAGTTAGAAATAATCATGTTCTTGTATGCATTAATATTTAGGTTATGAATGTTTAATCATGAATGTATTGCTTGAGGATATGTATTTATGTGTTTAGAAATAAGAAAATTGTTTGATTGAACATTGAACCTATTTCATGCAAGAACTGTATTATTTTGTTTTCTTTGGGAAGAGAATTCTTTTCTAAGTCTTTTCTTTACAGGATGCCGAATCTTCCTAGCACATACACCAAATTAGGTACTCTTCAAAAGAAACCTAATGAACAACCTTTTGATTATGTTCAAAAGATTCGCTTTTACTGTTTCTACAGGAGCAATGTTGTAAGGAACAGAGTTTTTGATAGCCCTGATTGTATATCAGCTATGATTGTCCGTTGTTTGCCTGAGGAACCTCCTTATGATGCTGTCAAAGCCAAATTTGATGATTTCTACTTGCCAGGGGACATCCCAAATTACTACAAATATAGAGACTACTATGGACAGTGGTACCCTGATTACAAATTTTTGATTTCCTACCTCTTTAGGGTAGAGAAATCCCATTGTAGACAATTCAACCTTCCATACCCTGACTACTATTATGAAAATCTGGTGGGACAAGATCCCCCTTATCCTAGTCATCAGTAAGAGATTTCCTCCTCTTCTTCTTCTTCTTCTTCACAGGGTGGTCAAGAAGAGAATGGAGATCAAGGGGAGATAGATAGTTCACTCTTGGAGATTTCTAACCCAAATCCACCTCCAACTCCAATTATTATTGAAATTTCTTCTGATGATGAGAAAGAGGGAGAGTTCGTGCAGAACTAGAGTCACCTGAACCAATGGAGGAGGCAGATGATCCTGAGTTCGACCCTACACCGCCGGCCACCACCACCACCACCACCACCGGCGCTGGCAGCAGCTAGACCTGGCAAATGGGTCATTCGGGTCGGGTATGGGTCGGGTCATTTCGGGTCGGGTCAGGTTCGGGTCAAAAGATTATCGGGTCAAGTTCGGGTCAGGTCGGGTCATTTCGGGTTTCGGGTTGATTTCGGGTCGACTGATAATCGGGTCGGGTCGGGTATCGGGTCAACAGTTCGGGTCGAGTTCGGGTCGGGTCAAGTTTGGGTCGGGTCGGGTCAGTTCGGGTCAGGTCAATTTTCTGGTCCAATTTCCGGGTCAACTTCGGGTCGGGTCAACTTCTAGTCGAGTCATATTCGGGTGATTCATTGGGTTAAATTCAACTCTGTATATATATTTATTTATTTATTGACGAAAAACTCACTATATTTATTAAGGCTATTTTTTTCATGGATTATAGTAATTGTTTGACTTTTATTAACTTTTTTTTTTTTTTTTTGTGTTTAGAACTTTAGGCTAAGAATCACTTTCAGGATCTCCTGAAACTAAGAAGAACTAATTGAGTTATACCTCACTCTCTTATTGATCTTAGTTTTAATACGTACTCTTATTATCATTGTCATTGTTGTAATAATTTCTTTGAATTATTCTTGTACTCCCTTCGTCCCAAATTACTCTTAACGATTTGACATTTTGCACTATTCACACATCTCACTTTGACCATATTTTTTAGCTATTATATGAAAGTCAATGTAGTCATGTAAGATGTTGTTGGGTCTATTTTAATGTATAATTTCCTAATATAAACTTTTTATACTACCTCCGTTAACTTTTATTTTTAACTTTGGGGTATTATTTGTGAGATATAAAATATTTCAACATTGTAAATAAAAGTTAACGGAGGTAGTAACTTATATAATTATTTACTAAAAGAAATTAAAGGTCGGGTCATTTTCGGGTCGGGTCAACGTCGGGCCTCGGGTCAAATTTGGGTCGGGTCGTTTCGGGTCTCGGGTCAACTTTGGGTCGGGTCGTTTCGGGTCTCGGGTCAACTTTGGGTCGGGTCATCTCGGGTCGGGTCGTTTCAGGTTGGGTCATTTCGGGTTTCGGGTCAAGGTTGGGTCAGTTCCACTTTGGGTCGGGTATGGGTCGGGTCGGGTTAATTCGGGTTTTGGGACAATTTCGGGTCACTGGTTTTGGGTCGATTTCGGGTCATGGGTCGGGTCATTCGGGTCGGGTCATCGGGTCTGGGTCAGGATTGCCAGGTCTAGCAGCAGCCGTGGTGCCTGTCGGCTGCCCTATTTTTCGAACAAAATTTTATTTAATCTTTTTGTTTTAAAACTAGTTTAATCCTAGATCTTATTATTAATTATGAGTTTTGTGATTTAATTAGGATGTTTGATTATTAGTATCATGTAAATTAATTTTCAAATTTTATTTTTAATTGAAAAGCCCAAAATTTGAAACCCTAGGTTCTTGAATTATGAATTATTGAAAGATTAAGATATACAATATTTTAAACCTTTGATTAAAGTGTTTTAAGGCCTAATTACAACAAGTTTTCATTAAAATATAATGCTGGAATTTTTGGTAGTGCATTAAAAATCAACTTTCTTTAAGGAATTTCAATTACTTATTAATTGGGATTAAAGTGTAGTATGATGTTTTAAATATAAATTTCAGCTTATTTAATTAAATTATGAGGGGTTTTATAATAGTATATATAGCTGGAAATTTGTGTAGAGAGGATTTTAATACTCTTCTATGAATTTAAATTGTAGGAGACTTTGAAGTGAGTGATTTCTATTAGTCGTGACGATTTTATGATCGTATACAAGGTGTGTTCGCATACTTTGCATAATTTGATTGATGTAGTAGCTTGATAAATGTGTTTAATTGATTACAAGTTGTATCATGCTAGATTTGGAATGGAAATTATGATTTGTATGCTATCGATGATTGAATTATGAAGCATGATTTATTTGTGATGGATTAATGGATGGAAAATTATAGTTTGGAATATTGTTATGAACCACACTTTTATTTATGGCATAATAGAGAGCATGTTTAATTAAACTAAATGTTTAATTTGGTTTGGAATATTGAAAGGGAATTTTGTTATGGTTCATATAATTTTTATTGATGCTTTAAGCATGGGAAAGGATCTATGTAAGTGTCTAAGTACGCGAGGAATAAATTATATGTCACTGCCTTAGTGCACTTAAGGTGTTTTTAACACCGAGGGATAGGATTTGTGGCGCTTTATGCGTTTAAGGTGTCATTGGTACCGAGGTAGATTTAAAAAGGGTTCAACATTACATATTATGTGGTCATTAATTATTCAAGAATTAAATTGGTGTGTTGCTTGTTTGAATAATTATTGTTGATTGAATGATTATGGTTTGAGACTCATCACCAAGTTTAATAATCTATAAGTAATGTAAAGTGAAAGAGATTACACATCAAAACTCTTGGAACGTATACACCATGAGTATGAACATATGGGGGGAGTTATTTACTTTATATTTGATTATAACTTCTATTGGAGTACAGGACGCTGTACATTCATGTTATTATTATTATGCGTAGGAATTCCGCCACTTACGAGTGGAATTTGATGCTGGCACGATTAGCTCCCGTGTTAGTAACCTCAATTTATTGGGGGAGGTTAGTGGGGAAACCTGTTCGATGCGTAATCAACACTAAATAAGTTATGTAGTTGTCTAGTGAGAAGTCTTGTTGAATGTTGTATGCTTGAAAAACAGGTGCAACAAGGTAAGTTGTGTGTTGATAGGTAATTGCATGTTAGTGTGTTAATTACGCTTATGTACACAGCTTTGTTGATTGTGTGTTTTGTGTGTTTGTTTGCCTTGTCTTTATCTTGGCCATATGATGACCCATTTTTAATGGAGAGTAGTGGAAACAAGTAAAGAGAAGCTTTTCAGGTGACGAAGCATATTCATGAATGGGCATGTGTGAACAGCGAATCATGCTAGTTTCTTATATGATGTGTTTAATGCATTAATTATTTATGATATTATTATTATACATGCCTAACGCAAAGTTTTGAAGTTGGTTCGATTTTAATAAGGGCCTATAATGGTTCCATTTTGTAGGTTGATTTTATTTTACTTCGTTTGACTTTGGTTTGACTTTACTTTCGTTGGTTGACTGTTTAAGTTTACTTGTTTTGAATGGTTTTTAAATTAGTCTTCCGCTGTGTGTCTTTGGTAGTTGCCTTAGCTGTTTTCACGGTGGCGGCAATGTCTTAGATATTCCTATTTAAATTTTTACACATGGAAAAATGGGTATTTTAAAAGTAAGTTATTTCTAGGGTGTTACAAGGAGGTTAAGGACAATTACATCATGTGACACGTTAGATGAATGAACTTAGGTCATGGAGCTCAGCATCATATATGGTGTAAAGATACGATCTTGAATGTCACTTAGGTTTGGAAGCTAAGCACATATATAGATGAAGTGATTATTGCATAATGAATGTTTCTTAGGTTAAGGAGCTAAGCACAATATGCTTTGTATGATTACAAATCATTGAAATATAAATGTTGCACAGCACATTATGCGATGCGTGAAACAATGAACATTGCTCAGGTCAGGAAGCTAAGTAAGTATATAATGTTTCTTGCAATGAATGTTGTCTTGAAAGAATAAAGCATGCGCGGTAGAGAAACAAGATTATTTCATGATAAAGGGTTCCTAAGGGAAAGATGATATGGCTATGTATGTGTGAAAGAAGTGTGTGAAAGTGATACTAAGGTGAGGTTGCGAAGGCTATGGTGATGGAAAGAGATGTGAGAAGAGTCGAGATGGTGACTCTATAGGCTAGTGTAGACACCTAAAAATGTCTCCCCAAAACCAAGCCTGATGATAAATAACCTTTCACCGCCGCTATTGGTCGGGTTTAGTATTTAATCCCGAGAGTGCTTAAAAAATCGTATTTTATTAAATTCATATTTTTGAAAGGTCCATGGATCAGTCTTGGTGTTTGGTAAAGGCATAGTTTTAATTTGTTAATTAATTTTAAGCCCAAACCTTTTTATTTTATTTTTATTTTTGGCCCAAATATTTTATTTTTATTTATTATTTTCTTATTTTAGCCCGAATAATAAAAGTCAGAAAAAAGCCCGTAATTATCAATCGGCACTCAGAAAGCCGAAAGAAATTAGGGTTAAAAATGAATTTAGACGGAAAAGTGGACTGGAATTGACCGTGTCACGGTCAAGCTTGACCGTGTCACGGGAACTCTTCCCGTCTGACGGTGGGACTTCCCGTGACACGGGAGGTCTGCCGTGACACGGGGAGTTCCGTGTCCTTTCCGCGTAAACCCTTAACGCGTTTTCCGTTCCGTTTTCTGAAAATTTCCCGCGACACTCCAAAAACTGATCGTGTCACGAAAACTTGTACCGTCTGACGGTACAGTCTAACCGTGTCACGGTAGGGTCTGACCGTGTCACGGGATAGTTTTTTAGGGTTTTTATCATTTTAGGGTTCCGTGTGCTCCCTCAGCACATTTCCCTATAAATACCCCCTCATTTCTGATGAACGGGGGCAACGAGAATTCTATTATTCTTATTCTTTCTCTCTTCTATGCTCTTAACCTAAACACTAGCCTACCCTTTTCACTTCAAAATTCCCTCTTCAAGCACTCAAAGGAGTCCATACTTTACTCGAGGTTCTATCCTTAAACCAAGGCGTGAAAGGTAGAATCGTTTGAGGGTTTGGCCCCAAAATTAACCTTGTTTTTTATTTAATTTAATTTAATTGTTGTTTTATTATTTCCTTGAAGTTACTAACTCGTTTTATTATTTTGTAGTTGCAAACAAACAGATTCAAAGTAAGAGTTATGCTCTTCTTATTATTATTTTTCTAACAATTTTTCTGTTGTCAGAATTATGATTAAATTGATTCTTTTTATGTTTATATTGATTCTATTATTTATTTTGATCACAATATTGCATGTTAAAGGGAATATGTAATTGAAAATCACGACTAATAAGATAATTCGGACAACCGGTTTAGGTTCCTTTTAATCTTGTTGTTTAATCAAGTGATCACAATATTTTAGAATTATATGTTGCATTCATATTCAACCAAATTAACTTAATAATAGTTTGGAGCAAATTGAATATTTTGTTTGTATGCCTTTGAGATCGCAGGAATCACTTTTCACTATAAGAATCGAGTAGAGGCCAATACGGGCGAATGTGACTCCATGATTCACTTCGTACCATCATCCCCGATCCTCCTTTCGTGGTTCCGAACCATATGGAGTTAGTAATCTCATGGATTATGAATGGGGTGTAACCTTCACGGGTCAATCGTTGTTGCCTATCGTTGTCCCTTATCGTGGTTGCCTTTTTATGATCCGTGGACGGTTTACAAGTTCCTTAAAAACTTGTTGGCGGCTCCCTACTTTATTTGTCCCTAATCGTAATGTCAATTCCCACTTCCTATGAGTGCCAAGCATATTCACAACATGCTTTTAACGTAGGCGCACTTCGAGCGACGCCTACAATTTGGCGACTCCACTGGGGAGGATTCTTAATTATTTATCGATTTGAGTGATCGATATTTAATTAAGATGAGTGGATGAGACTTGAAAGATTCTTGAAAAAATATTCCTGTGATTAATTTGGCATTTTTTGCATTTGCATAGACGTTTTAACGTCACATTCAGGTCTGTCCCGTAGGAAAAAAAATTGGATAACTCGGTTGCGCGCAAAAGCAAACAGGGCACCAGTCAGATTTTCTGACTGCCGTGTCACGGCAGAGTCTGCCGTGTCACGGTACAGTGTACCGTCTGACGGTAGACTGTACCGTGACACGGGAATTTCTGCCGTGTCACGGCAGTCCTAAAATCTGTCCGGTGACCTATTTTCTTTTTCCACAGTCGACTTCCTTCGATTTTTCTGAAAAAACGTATGTGTTCTACATGCGTCTTAGCCCCGGGGGATTTAAGCTCTATCAACCCAAAAACGCTCATGGCAATAAGGGTTCATCCGAGTTTTTAAATCCACCCAAACCATGGAGTCGAGTTCGATTTCATCACGAACTCGCGGAGCCGCCCGTTGGCATACACCCTCAAGGGAGGCTGCCTTGCTAACGCGTCCAAACTCTTAACCATGGTACCCTTTTGACACCCAATGCTTGACCAGTAGTTGAACATAGATCTTGACTTTAGGTTGCGAACTTTTTTACATCATCGTGCCTAAATGTTATGTGTTTGTTCGGTGCTAACCCTAATGTGTTTGCTCTTTTTGTTTGACCCATGACTGAGGGTTTTTATTCTCACATAGTAATTAGTACGGACTTAAAATCGACTAAAATCTAAAAAAAAAATCACAAAACTGACCTGAAACTGCGCACCGTGTCACGGCATTTTCTGCTGTGTCACGGTGAACAGTGCCGTGACACGGTAAAGGCTACCGTCTGACGGTAGGCTTAACCGTGTCACGCCAGTCTGCACCGTGACACGGTGCACAGGAAAGTGTCCCGTCAGTCTTTTTTTCTCGATTTTTGTGTCCAGTATTGAGTCGTGTCTAGTTATACGGTCAAAACACGCGTCTATAACCTCGCTTAATCACTCACATGTCGTGTTTACACACTTTTTTGCTTTAAGTCGTGCACCACTTTTTTTTTACCGTATTTTAGGGAAAGTCTTGTTGTTATGTCTTTTTTTAAAGTCGGATGGTATCCTCCCTTTAAAAATAAACAAGCAACGTTTCAAATTTTTTTTTTTTTTTTTTTAAAAAAAAAAAAAAAAAAAAAAAAAAAAATATTTTGACCGTGACACGGGAACTTATCCCGTCTGACGGGAGAAGTGTCCCGTGCCACGTCACCCTTTTTCATAAAAAAAAAAAAAAAAAAAAAAAAAAAAAAAATTGACCGTGACACGGGAACTTATCCCGTCTGACGGGAGAAGTGTCCCGTGCCACGTCACCCTTTTTCAAAAAAAAAAAAAAAAAAAAAAAAAAAATTGACCGTGACACGGGAACTTATCCCGTCTGACGGGAGAAGTGTCCCGTGCCACGTCACCCCTTTTCAAAAAAAAAAAAAAAAAATAATAATAATAATTTACCGTGACACGGGAACTTATCCCGTCTGACGGGAGAAGTGTCCCGTGCCACGTCACCCTTTTTCAAAAAAAAAAAAAATAAAATAAAAAAAAATAAAAAAAAGCGTCAGTTTAGTCATTCGTTTTAATTTGGTCCTCGCGTCAGTCATTTTGGTTATTGTTCACATGTCTAGCCATACGATCATACCACGAGTCTTATAACATCACTTGATCACTCACGAGTCAAGTATAGTCCACACACTTTCTTTATGTCCGACTCGAGTCGTGCACCAGGTCGTTTATGATCGTATATTAGGTTCATGCACCCTTTTTCTTCGTCATAATAAAAAAAAAATGAGTGGAGTTTTCTCACCTGTTTTCAAATGTCTATTTTTTCCTTCCTTTCCTATCTTGAGCAATGAGTCAAACAATTAAGTGAATTGTTTTATTTCACAGTACTTGTTCAAGGAACAAAGATAGATCAATACGGTTCGAGCCATTACCGCAACAATCTCTCAGCTCTAATAGGCATTCAAAGAGAACTTTGTCATCTCCGTTACTCATCACCTTTCAATGGCCACTAAAGAAGACATTGAGAACATCAACAAATCCATTGAGGCACTGTCTTCCATGATGCAAACCCTTACCACTAGGGTCACTACCATGGAACAAAACAAGGTCACTGTTTCCACCCTTGACAAACTGAAGGAACAAATGAGTAAGATTTCTGAGGATTTCACTTATGTGGAACGGCCTCCCACTCCTTTGAATGTGAAGGATAGACTCCCTGAAAAGTTCTCCACTGCTGATATTCCAAAGTTCAAGCCTACTGACAATCCAATATTCCATTTGAAGGCGTTCTCTGCAACCATGGCTCTTAAGGGATTGGACGTAACACTCTTCCCTACGGTGTTCCCTCTCTCCTTAGAACATGCTTGCCAACAATGGTTCTATTCCCTAGATGCCAAGCGTACTGCGACTTGGCAAGATGTCACCGACAGTTTCATGAATCGTTACAAGTGTAACATTCAAACTAAAACTTCTGAACGTGAACTCTCCATTCTCAAACAGAAAGAGAATGAAGGCTTCACCGCTTACCTGAACAGGTGGAGGGAAACAGCTTCACTCTTGGTAGATCCTCCCAAAGAAAGAGAGATGGTTCGCCTCTTTATTCAAAATCTGACTCATAAATATAGAGAACATCTCAAATTTCTTCCATTAAACACTTTCGAAGCTGTATACGACATCGGCATCAATATCGAGGATGAGCTAATAAAGACTGCTGGTAGTAACAATAATAACACTTGGAGAAACAAGAAGAACGACCATCCTTCTTCTTCGTCTTCTAAGCACGAAAATACTACCAACAATATAAGCCAAGTTGATCTCAATGAAGTGTTAGCTCTTGATGCTCCATTGCCCAAGAAGAAAAGAACTTACACTCATTTAGGAATGACTTATGATGCGGCCTTTGATCGCCTTTACGGTCAAGGCTTGATCACGCCTATTGGACCATTTCCAGAGCCAAAACCTGAAGAAAGGAGCGCCAAATGGAATCCCAATGCCCATTGCAAGTACCATCAAGGAAGGGGCCACACTACGGAGCAATGTTGGAATTTGAAGGACGCCATTCAAGACTTGATGGATGCAAATAAACTTCCTGTCCCTCCAGGCGGCAAGAAGTAATGAATACAAGGCACACAGATCCTTCGTGCAAGATTTCATGCTTTTTTTTTTTTTTTTTTTTTTTTTTATTATTCTTTTGTTTCGACCCTCTCCCCCAATAAGTCTAGCATAGGTTCCCGTTATCCATGTGTCTATGTGTCACATTTCTCATAACTGAGCATCTCTTTCTTACATTCGATCATGTGATTAGCAAAAAAAAAAAAAATAAAAAAAAAGTAAAAAATAAAAAATGCCGAACTAAACACAAGGTACACCAATGATTTAAGGCACCTATGCAACCCTGTCATTCCCCATTAACCACTCAATCACATATCCAGTTCTTCATCAACCACTTTGAGCCTCGTCTAACGTTTGGCCTTCATTTCTTCAACCCACATTCACTTAACCCTGGGATTTGAAGATGTGTAATTGTATAACATTCAAAAAGCAAGTAAAAAAAAAGTAGCAAAGCAAAAATAAAACAATGTCTAAAGGCAAGTGTTCCAATGTCTTTGATATGAACACGTCTCAAATTGCGTCTCTCATCGAGTGCTCGGTACCATGCCTGAGAAACATGAATGCTAAGTGAGGGATGGACCGCATGATCTGAGATTGCCTACATTGATTCAAAAGATTGAAAAAAAAAAAAAAAAAAAAAAAGGTTCAAAGCAAAATGTGTTGAAAATAAACTTGCAAAATTCAAAATTTTCAAATTCACAATTACACATCTTGGGGACTTCTCTCGGGTCTTGAGCCTTTTACCTCTTTCTTCCTTAAACCATCAACTTAACCACATTACAACCCTTGAAAGACCTCTTTGAGGTGTACATACACTTGTGCAAAGTTCGGTTAGAGCTACGTTCGGCCTGATTCCTAACGGATACGTAGGCAACCTCACATCGAGGTGCGGCCACATTCATATTCATATCCATGCATGATCGAGTCAAAGAATATCCAATGCTTATCCCTACCCATTTAGAGCTAGACTTGGGGGCTTGAACCCAAATCACATTAGCTTACCCAGCCTGAGGAGTCATCATTTTTTACTCTTCTCACATCTATTTCCATCACCATAACCCTTGCAGCCAGCCTTAGTATCACATTCACACACTTCACTCACACATCCATATCCATATCAATCATCCTTCCCTTTAAGAGCCCTTTATCATGAAATCTTGTTTCAACACTGTGCATGCTTCATCATATTTAAAGACAACATTTAGTAGAAGAAACATTGCATACTTGCTTAGCTTCCTGACCTGAGCAATGTTCATTGTTTCGCATAAGAAACATTTATATATCTATGATTTTTAATCATACAAAGCATATCGTGCTTAGCTCCTTGACCTAAGCAACGTTCATTATGCAATAATCACTATACGTGCTTAGCTTCCAGACCTAAGTGACGTTCAAAATCGCTTCTTTACACCATATATGATGCTTAGCTCCATGACTTAAGTTCATTCATCTATCGTGTCACATGATGTAATTATCCTTAGCCTCCTGGCCTAAGAACATGCATCATGCATACATTATTTTCAGGACAAACAATTCAATCCATACGAATCATTTCGTCTTGCTCAAGGAAGAAGTTCAAAACTTCTCTCCCTTTTCATTATTTTATTTTGGGGAAGTTCAAAAACTTTTTCCAAGTTTTTATCGAAGGAAGTTCGAAAATAAAAGTTCAGTTTTCACATCTTTCTTTTTCGGGAGAAAGTCGGTACCCTCCACTCATGACAAAAATTAACGGAAAATTTTTGCTTTTGCATCTTCGTTTGCTTGTGTCTGCATACACACACACACACACACACACACACTCACAAGTCATACACATGTCATGTCACATCAAGTCGAACTTGGTCAAGTTAGAGGTCAAGTCAATCACAGTGTATACGAGTCCATTGACAAATTTATTTTTGCAGGTCTTATCTACAGCCCACGTCCGGGGACAAGCGGACCATCTACAGCCCACGTCCGGGGACAAGCGGACCATCTACAGCCCACGTCCGGGGACAAGCGGACCATCTACAGCCCACGTCCGGGGACAAGCGGACCATCTACAGCCCACGTCCGGGGACAAGCGGACCACCATCATTTCATGACGCAAGGTTCTCAATACACAGAGACTTGCAATCTCATCATCTTTCGGCTTTCCTCAGGCTTGGAAAGCGTTATCGGTGGATTTTTTCTTCAAGTATAGAAAACCGCCAAGTCGGCTTTCCTCAGGCTTGGAAAGCGTTATCGGTGGATTTTTCTTCAAGTATAGAAAACCGCCAAGTCGGCTTTCCTCAGGCATGGAAAGTATTATCCGGTAGCTTTCTTCAGGCTTAGAAAGGTACCAAACTCTTCAGTCGGCTTTCCTCAAGCATGGAAAGCGTTTCAACCAATGTCACTCGGTAGATTCCTTCAAGTATAGGAAAATACCAAACTCGTTTGTCACTGACACACTGGTGCCAGATATGTATTCTATCCCTTACTCTTTTATCTGTAGAACTAACATTTTTCTGCAGGTATCGGCGTATACAAATTGATTTAGGATCGCAGAACGTCTTAAATCATTCTCCGTCCCTATCGACTACTTTGACTATCGTTTTCGAAACTGACGTTTCTACAAACTCAGTCAAAGTGGGGGCTTCTGTAGACACCTAAAAATGTCTCCCCAAAACCAAGCCTGATGATAAATAACCTTTCACCGCCGCTATTGGTCGGGTTTAGTATTTAATCCCGAGAGTGCTTAAAAAATCGTATTTTATTAAATTCATATTTTTGAAAGGTCCATGGATCAGTCTTGGTGTTTGGTAAAGGCATAGTTTTAATTTGTTAATTAATTTTAAGCCCAAACCTTTTTATTTTATTTTTATTTTTGGCCCAAATATTTTATTTTTATTTATTATTTTCTTATTTTAGCCCGAATAATAAAAGTCAGAAAAAAGCCCGTAATTATCAATCGGCACTCAGAAAGCCGAAAGAAATTAGGGTTAAAAATGAATTTAGACGGAAAAGTGGACTGGAATTGACCGTGTCACGGTCAAGCTTGACCGTGTCACGGGAACTCTTCCCGTCTGACGGTGGGACTTCCCGTGACACGGGAGGTCTGCCGTGACACGGGGAGTTCCGTGTCCTTTCCGCGTAAACCCTTAACGCGTTTTCCGTTCCGTTTTCTGAAAATTTCCCGCGACACTCCAAAAACTGACCGTGTCACGAAAACTTGTACCGTCTGACGGTACAGTCTAACCGTGTCACGGTAGGGTCTGACCGTGTCACGGGATAGTTTTTTAGGGTTTTTATCATTTTAGGGTTCCGTGTGCTCCCTCAGCACATTTCCCTATAAATACCCCCTCATTTCTGATGAACGGGGGCAACGAGAATTCTATTATTCTTATTCTTTCTCTCTTCTATGCTCTTAACCTAAACACTAGCCTACCCTTTTCACTTCAAAATTCCCTCTTCAAGCACTCAAAGGAGTCCATACTTTACTCGAGGTTCTATCCTTAAACCAAGGCGTGAAAGGTAGAATCGTTTGAGGGTTTGGCCCCAAAATTAACCTTGTTTTTTATTTAATTTAATTTAATTGTTGTTTTATTATTTCCTTGAAGTTACTAACTCGTTTTATTATTTTGTAGTTGCAAACAAACAGATTCAAAGTAAGAGTTATGCTCTTCTTATTATTATTTTTCTAACAATTTTTCTGTTGTCAGAATTATGATTAAATTGATTCTTTTTATGTTTATATTGATTCTATTATTTATTTTGATCACAATATTGCATGTTAAAGGGAATATGTAATTGAAAATCACGACTAATAAGATAATTCGGACAACCGGTTTAGGTTCCTTTTAATCTTGTTGTTTAATCAAGTGATCACAATATTTTAGAATTATATGTTGCATTCATATTCAACCAATTTAACTTAATAATAGTTTGGAGCAAATTGAATATTTTGTTTGTATGCCTTTGAGATCGCAGGAATCACTTTTCACTATAAGAATCGAGTAGAGGCCAATACGGGCGAATGTGACTCCATGATTCACTTCGTACCATCATCCCCGATCCTCCTTTCGTGGTTCCGAACCATATGGAGTTAGTAATCTCATGGATTATGAATGGGGTGTAACCTTCACGGGTCAATCGTTGTTGCCTATCGTTGTCCCTTATCGTGGTTGCCTTTTTATGATCCGTGGACGGTTTACAAGTTCCTTAAAAACTTGTTGGCGGCTCCCTACTTTATTTGTCCCTAATCGTAATGTCAATTCCTACTTCCTATGAGTGCCAAGCATATTCACAACATGCTTTTAACGTAGGCGCACTTCGAGCGACGCCTACAGCTAGGTAGGCTAAATGATTTGGGTTCAAGCCTCCCAAGTCTAGCTCTAGATGGATAGGGTCATAGGGTTAAGTATTGGATATTCTTTGACTCGATTATGCATATGAATATGGCCGCATCTCAATGTGAGGTTGCCTATGTATCCGTTAGGAATCAGGCCAAACGTAGCTCTAACCGAACTTTGCACAAGTGTATGTACACCTCAAAGAGGTATTTCAAGGGTTGTAATGAGGTTAAGCTGATGGTTTAAGGAAAAAAGGGGTGAAAGGCTCAAGACCCGAGAGAAGCCCCTAAGATATGCAATTGTGTATTTGAAATTTTGGACTTTGCAAGTTTTATTTTTCATATATTTTTTTATTTGAATTTTTTTTCTTTTTTTTCATTATTTTGAATCAATGTAGGAAATCTCGGATTATACGGTCCATCACTCACTTAGCATTCATGTTTCTCAGGCATGGTACCAAGCACTCGATGAGAGACGCAATTCGAGACGTGTTTGTATCCAAGACATTGGAGTACTTGCCTTTAGGCATTGGTTTTATTTACTTATTATTTTTTGTAACTTGCTTTCTAAATGTTACACAAATTGCAAACCTTGCCGTCCCGGGGTTAGGTGAATGTGGGTTGAAGAAATGAAGGCCGAACGTTAAACAAGGCTCAAAATGGTTTATGAAGAAATGGAGTGTATGTTTGACGGTTAGTGGAAAAAATGGGTTGCAAAGGTGTCTCAAATCATTGGTGTACCTTGTGTTCGGTTCGGAAAATTATTTTTATTTTTGCGAAAATGATCGAGATGTAAAGAATAATACTCAACTTATTGATGAAAATGGTGAATATGCTAACAAAATTATCAAATTACAGAAAGGGAAATCTGTGCTGGACTTGAATTGGGGAAAGGGAAACTAATAAAAAGAGGAAATCATGAAATCTCGTGCGAAGGGATCATCGTGCACCTTGCCTTCATTGCTTCTTGTCACTTCTTACCACCTGGAGGGACAGGAAGTTTGTTGGCGTCTACTAAGTCTTGAATGGCGTCCTTCAAATTCCACCATTGATCAGTAGAGTACCCCTTCCTCGGCGGTACTTTCAATGGGCATTGAGATTCCATTTGGTGCTCCTTTCTTTAGGTTTTTGCTCTGGAAATGGCCCAATAGGTGTGATCAAGCCTTGACCGTAGAGGCGATCAAAGGCCGCATCATAAGTCATTCCTAAAGGAGTGTAAGTTCTCCTTTTCTTGGGCAAGGGAGCATCAAGAATTCAAGAGCTAACACTTCATTCATATCAACTTGGCTTATATTGTTGGCGGTATTTTTGTGCTTAGAAGACGAAGAAGAAGGAAGATCTTTCTTCTTGTTTTTCCAATTGTTATTGTAACTACTAGCAGTTTTTATTAGCTCGTCTTCGAATATTGATGACAATATCATATACCGCTTTGAAAGTGTTCAATGGCAGAAATTTGAGATGTTCCTTATACTTTTGAGTCAAATTTTGGATGAAGAGGCGAACCATATATCTTTATTTGGGAGGATACCAAGAGTGCAGCCGTTTCCCTCCACCTGTTCAGATAATCGGTGAAGCCTTAATTTTCTTTTGGTTTGAGAATGGAGATTTAACGTTCAGAAATCCAAGTTTGAATATTACACTTGTAACGATCATGAAATTGTCGGTGACATCTTGCCAAGATGCAGTATGCTTGGCATCTAGAGAATAAAACCATTGTTGGCAAGCATGCTCTAAGCAGAGAGGGAACACCGTAGGGAAGAGTGTTACGTGCAATCCCTTGAGAGCCATGGTTCTAGAGAACACCTTCAAATGGAATATTGGTGTCAGTAGGCTTGAACTTTGGAATATTAGCAGTGGAGAGCTTTTCAGGGAGCCTGTCCTTCATATCCACAAGAGTGGGAGGCTATTCCACACAAGTGAAATCCTTAGAAATCTTGCTCATCTATTCTTTCCATTTGTCAAGGGTAGCAACCGTGACCTTGTTTTGTTCCATGGTAGTTACCTTAGTGGTAAGGGTTTGCATCATGCCAGACAGTGCCTCGATGGATTTTTTAATGTTCCCAATATCTTCCTTAGTGGCCATTGGAACGAACTGAAAGTAGTTTGAAGGTGATAAGTAATGTAGAGATGGCAAAGTTTTCTTTGAACACCTCTTAGATATGAGGGATTGTTGCAGCAATGACTCAAACTGTATTAATCTACCCTTTCTCCTTAACCATGTATTGTGAAATAAAACAACTATTTTAATTGTTTAACCCATTGCTTAAGATAGGAAAGGAAGGGTGACGAGGGGTGAGACTAGGTCGTTGACTAATCCTCTCTCGTTTAAACTAAATTTATAAACACTTAACAGACCTAAATACAAGTATAAAGGCAAGTCAAGGATCGAACCCAAAGGAACGGTAATGTTCAAGCGCTCTCAATTATGCGCCTAATCTAGGTCGAAGTCAAAGATAAAGAGGTAAGACTAACAACTAACAAAACAAACAACCAAGGAAATAAAATACTAGGAAGGGGATCAACAAGTAATCATGACAATTAGAACAACTTGGGACAAACATGTCAATCAAAGGTTGTGAAGACTAATGATAAGAGCAATCAATTGGAATCAAAGAGTTATCTCCTAATCGTTAAGTTAGAAATCTCTACGAATCACAAACTAAGAGAATCACAATCCAAACCAATAGATAATTGCTAATGACACAAACAATTGATTTAGGAATTGTAATCTATTGGAATCAAAGAGCTATCTCCTAATCCTTACGTTAGATGTCTCTATGAATAACAAACTAAGAGAATCACAATCCAAACCAATAGATAATTGCAATTCCTAAATCAATTGTTTGTGTCATTAGCAATTATAATGCAATCTAGCATAATTCTCAAGGCCTAATCGAATTACACACATGCAAAATTTCCATTAATCACTATAATCTCAATAATCAATCAACATAATTCCCAAATTAATCACAATCAATCAATCATACAAGTTTCAACCAATTATAAGCCCAACAACTACTCAAATATCATCATCTATCAACAATCAACTTAAGGACTCAAGAATCAGCAAAATATGAAGAACAATTATACTAATCAAGATTAAACATCAAAATCAAACCAAAAAAACATGAAATTAAACCAAATAAATAATAAGATGAGATAGAGTTAGAAATGCCCGTTGATAATATTAAAGATCTTCAACACAATTGTCACCATTGAATCTTCAATCTCTTAATCACCATTGAAATTCCACACTTTCTCTCTCTTAAAAAGAAAATAAAATGAAAGAAATAACCACGGGTTACTTCCCGAGAAAGGCTTGCTTAAGGTCCAAGCTTGACCGCTGTAGAAAATAATATTGCAACGAACGCAAGAGCTTGTCAAATGCACTACTGCACATTTCATAAGATAGAAAGTAGGAAAATGACAAACATAGTACGTGCAACAAGAATAGTGCATGCAAATGAGGAGAGAGATGCCAAGAAAAGGAAGAAAAATCAAAATCAAATTCAACAAAATAAGAAAAAGAAGAAAAGAAAGAAGAAGACGAAGAAAAAGAAAAATAAGGCAAACTCTCCTGAAAATATTTTTGGCTGGCAACATCACCCTTTTCCTCAACAATAGACGAATGAGGGACAAAATCATCATAGGCAAGGGAGTCCCCAATAGGCTCATCAACAAAGGAAGGGAGGGATATAGGAGTGTAAGGGATATGGTTGAAATTTCTTGAAAAAGGGACATGAGAGGAGGGGATAGGAGCAATGGTCTCACAAATGAACTCTTTCTCACCACCATGCCTTAAATAACCAATAAGATGATGGAAATCAATCATAGAATCCTCAAAGGAAGAACACTCATGATCACCATCTCACTCAAACATCCAACTTCCAAGAGGAACTACATATTCTCCTCCACTACATTAATGAACAACAACTCCCTCAACTTCCTTAAACCCCAAAGTCTCGAAACCATGCATGAATGGATGCAAATTCATTTCAAAACCATCTATCTCCCATGAAGCATTCTCAATGAAATCATCTAAAAGGCTATTGGTTTTCCTTTGACTCATAAAAAACTTATTGGCCATAACCACAAACAAGTCCAAATACTCATAGATAGATGAGTCATAATCATGCACTTGAGACTCATCAAGATGGGAAAGAGGGTTAGGATTTTCAAATTCAACATTCTCTTCGCTCTTAACTCCTTCACCATCACTCAAATGCTCATCAAAGGGATCCTAACACTATCAGGGTTGCTCGAAATTATCATCATCATCCTCAACACACATATTGGATTTGTAGTTTTCACACACAAGCATCAAACATAACAATTGGCTATCAAGATATCTACATCTCCTTCTTCTCTCCTCAAGTTTCTCCTCACTCTTTTTCATCACCTCCAATCGACTTCTCATAAGATTAAGAATCAACTCCTTATGAGGCCCAAGATTATCACTAAGCTCATTTTTCCTAATTTGAGTTTCCAAAGTAACAATATGAGATTCAAAAGGTGTAAAAAGTTGAGGTTCAACAAGAGAAGAAGAAGTGCAACTAAGATTGGAAGAATTAAAATTAAGATCATGAGCATATTCATCAAATTGGGGAGTGGGGGCACAAGTAGGCATGCTAGATTCATCATTCATGGAACATGGACCATAAAAATCATCAATGGAAGCATTTGAATAACCATGACCGTGATCATAAGTATCTCAAGCAAACCATACATAAAAATCCCAAGCATCATCGATCAACAATGCTCGAAATCTACCATTAAACATGCTTTCAATTATGTCTTTAGTTTGCTCAATCAAACCAAAATAACAAATCTCATAAGCCTCCCAAAGACTACAACGATTATAGTCAAGAAATCCCTCAAGTTTATTGAAATATTAACAAACGGCTCATTGTTATATTGAGGAAATGAGAGACATGCCATTTTTTTTCAAAAAAAGCAAAAATCAAATAAAAGAAAAGTATATATAAAGACATAGACTCAAGCAATAAAAAACACTCAAACATAGACACCGTTCCTCGGCAACGACACCATTTTGACGAAGGGGTGGAACTTGGTCGTTGAAACTAATCCTCCCTTAGTCAAACTAAATTTGTAAACAATTAACAAACCTAAATACAAGTATAGAGACAAGTCAAGGGTCGAATCCAAAGGAACGGTAATGTTCAAGCGCTCTCAATTGTGCGCCTAAGCTAGGTCGAAGACAAAGATAAAGAAAGAATACTTACAACTAACAAACAAAGAAACCAAACAAATAAAACACTAGGAACGAGGATCAACAAGTAATCATGAAAATTGTAGCACCTAGGGAACAATATACAAATCAATGGTTTCAAAGACTAATGGTAAGAGTAATCATAGAGCTCGACAAGCTATCTCCTAGAGGTCTAACTAGCGCCAACTACGAGAGACACTAACTAGGAACGTTACAAATCATATTCAATTGATAATTGCAATTTACAAATCAATGGTCCGTATCAATGTATACTCACAATGCAGTCTAGCATAATTCTCAAGGCCTATCGAATTACACACACGTACAATTTCCATTAATCACTTTAATCTTAACAATTAATCAACATAATCCCTAAATTAAGCACAATCAATCAAACATACAAGTTTTACCCAATACCTTGCCAAACAACTACTCTAACATCATCATCTAATCAACAAACAATTAAGGTAATCAAGAATCAACAAAATATCAAGAACAACTACACTAATTAAGCATCAAACATCAAAATCAATCCAAACAAACAAGAATATTAAACAAAACAATAAATGAGATAGAGTTAGAAATGCTCATTGATAATAGAGAAGATCTTCAACACAATTGTCACAGTTGAATCTTCAATCTCTCAAACACCATTTAAATTCCTCACTTTCTTTCTCTAAAATCTACTCCTAAACTAACCCTAAATCTAGAGAGAGAAGCTCTCAACTAGGCTAAGAATATGATCAAAATTATGTCTAAAAACTTCTTGCAAAAATCGGTTAAAGAAAGGTAATTATAGAGGCGCAGAAAAGAGATCGAACAAAGCTGGAAAGCTGGAGAGGAGCGACCACGCGGGTAGGCACGCTCGCGCTTCAGGATGTCGCGCCCGCGCATCTAGGCTGCGCGCCCACTCAGTTCTAGGTTTCTTATGACTTTCTTTGCCGCTCGTGCGCTCGATAGTGAACCCGCGAGCTCCGGATGATGCATGATGGTATATGAAACAAGTTTGAGCACTTTTGGTGGGTTCAACACCACTTCTTCATTGGAGCACTGCTCAAGATCGCAAGAGCTAGAACTTGGAGCATCCACTTCCTTGCATATTGAGCTTCCTCAATGCTATGAGCCTACTCCACAAGCATCTTCCAACTTAGAAAATCATCACTATCGAGACCCGAACCTCGTACAATACCTACAACCACAAAAAGAGAACAAATAAAAGAGAAAAGACTAGAAAAACCATCAAAATACACAAAACCACAAAATAAGAGAGAAAGGTAAAACAAAGAGAAAAAGCATAAAATTAAGCATTTATTAAGAATGAATGCTATGAAAAGAAGGTAAATACAATCCAAATGCTCATCAAATGGGTGTCATTTATGACACCCACCATATATGTACTAGTAATATAAGTTAAACTTCGTATAATAGTGTGAATGTTGGAAAATTCAAAGACTTCGTCAACTATATATCAAATTATTAGTTTATGTATATTAGTATTATGACTAAAGGATAATGTATTTTATTTCACCTATTGTTTACCCAATCCACCCAATTCATCCGCGGATGATGGATGGATTGGATGTGGATGAAGAATTATATACTGATGGATGGGTTGGATGACAGATGGATCGTTGGAGGACAGATGTGGATTACGCTCCACCCGATTCACCTATAATCCATTGCCAGCCCTACCAGGTGGCAAATAGTAACTCATAAAAGCCACGAAGACAAAGCACGATGCAAGCTTCTCACCAAGATTTCATGTTTTCTTCTTTTGTTTCAAACTTTTCCCCCTAAAAAGTCTAGCATAGGTTTTCCTTATCCATGTGTCTATGTGTCACGTTCCTTACCTTCTTCATAAATGAGCATCGCTTTCTTACATTCGATCATGTGGTTAGCAAAAAAAAAAAAAAAAAAAAAAAAAAAACAATTGCTGAACCGAATACAAGGTATACCAATGATTCGAGGTACCTTTGCAACTCATTCATTACCCATTAATCATTCAATCACATATCCATTTTTTCATCAACCACTTTGAACCTCGTCTATAGATTGGCATTATTTATTCAACCCATATTAACCTATCCCTGGGATGAAAAAGTGTGAAATTTGTGTAACATTCAAAAAGCAAGTAAAAAAAATGCAGCAAAGCAACAATAAAACAATGCCTAAGGGCAAGTGTTCCAATGTCTTTGATATGAATATGTCTCAAATTGTGGCTCTCATCGAATGCTTGGTATCATGCCTGAGAAACATGAACGCTAAGTGAGTGATGGACCGCATGATTTGATATTGCCCACTTTAATTCAAAAGAATGAAAAAAATTATCAAAGCAAAAAAAATGTTGAAAATAAACTTGCAAAATTCAAAATTTTCAAATTCAGAATCACACATCTTGGAGATTCTCTCGGGTCTTGGGCCTTTTACCCTTTTCTTCTATAAACCATCAACTTAAACATATTACAACCCTTGAAAGACCTCTTTGAGGTGTACATACACTTGTGCTAAGTTTGGTTAGAGATACGTTTGGCATGAGTCCTAATAGATACCTAAGAAACCTCACATCGAGGCGCAGCCACATTCATATTCATATCCACACATGATCGAGTCATTTCCAATGATTATCCTTACCCATATAGAGCCAGAATTGGGGGCTTGAACCCACATCACTTAGCTTACCCAGCCTAAAGAGTCATCATCTTTGACCCTTCTCAAATCTATTTCCATCACCACAACCTTTGCAGCCAGCCTTAGTATCACATTCGCACACTTCTTTCACACATACATAGCCATATTATCCTTCCTTAAGAACCCTTTATCATGAAATCTTGTTCCCCTACCACGCATGATTCATCATTTTTCAAGACAACATTCATTAAAATAAACATTGTATACTTTCTTAGCTTCCTGACCTGAGCAATATTCATTGTTTCACACATCGCATAGTGTGCTTAGCAACATTTTTATATCAATGATCTGTACGTGATTATACAAAGCATATCGTGCTTAGCTCCTTGACCTAAGCTACGTTCGTTATGCAATACCCAGTAATCACTTCATCTATATATGTGCTTAGCTTCCGGACCTAAGTGACGTTTAAGATCGTTTCTTTACACTATATATGATACTTAGCTCCATGACCTAAGTGCATTCATTAATCATGTCGCATGATGTAATTGTCCTTAGCCTCCTGGCCTAAGAACATTCCTTATGCATATATTACTTTCAAGACGAGCAATTCAATTTGACAACATAATTTTATATGCGATTTACCTCACTTTTCTCTATTTTCTTAACAAGAAAATTTTAAACTTATTTTCTTTTTTCATATTTTTGTTTTAGGGAAGTTCAAGAAATTTTTAAAATTTTCTCATCGAGGGAAGTTTAAATCAAAACTTCATTTTTCATGTCTTTCTTTTTCGGGAGAAAGTCAGTACCCTATACTCATCGCATGTATCGGCATATAAAGAGTGATTTAGGATCTCATAACGTCTTAAATAATTCTCCGTCCCTATCGACTACTTTGACAACCGTATTCAAAATGACATTTCTACAAACTCAGTTAAAATGGGGGCTTCTATAGACACCTAAAAATGTCTCCCCAAAACCAAACCCGATGACGAACAACCTTTCACATCCGTTATTGGTCGGGTTGAGTATTTAATCATGGAGTGCTTAAATCCATATTCAATCCCAATAAATTTAATAAACCAACCCAATTCCGAGCCCATTTCCCCAAACCATAACTTATTTTCCTATTTTCGTGCCTTTAAACCCAAAATCATTCTCTTCTCCCTCCTTAGCCTAAACACTAGCCTCCCTATTCTTCCATAATACTTCCCTTAAGCAATCCAAAGAGTTCATACAATACCCAAATCTCTATACTTAAACAAAGACGTGAAAGGTATATTTAACCGAGGGTTTGGACCAAATCAACTCTACTTTTTATTTAATTTAATTGTTTCAATTTGATTTATATATTTATTGAATTACTAATAGTTTATTCATGATGTAAAAATTCAAGGAAACGCAGAAAATGTGAGTAATTAATCACTTAATTACTTTTATTTTTATTGTTGTTGCTAGTATAATGATTAGGTTTATTATGATTTGATTTAACTAACAATTATTGTTGAATTGCTTCCAATATTAATGTTGATTTTTACTATATTTGTTGATCACTATATTGCATTTTTAAAGGGAATATTTAATCGAAAATCACGCCTAATAGGATAATTTGGACGACCGGTTTAGGTTCATTTTTAATCTTGTTATTAAATCAAAGTGATCACAGATATTTTAGAATTATATGTTGCATTAATATTCAACCAATTTAGCATAATAATAGGTTGGAGCGAATTAAATATATTGTTTGCATGCTTTTGAGATCGCAGGAATCACTTTTCACTATAAGAATCCTGTAGAGGCCAATACAAGCAAATATGACTCCATGACTCACTTCGTACCATCATCCTTGATCCTCCTTTCATGGTTCCAAACCATACAGAGTTAGTTATCTTATGAATTATGAATGGGG
Organism: Chenopodium album; assembly: GCF_948465745.1. Classification (NCBI taxonomy): domain Eukaryota; kingdom Viridiplantae; phylum Streptophyta; class Magnoliopsida; order Caryophyllales; family Amaranthaceae; genus Chenopodium; species Chenopodium album. The sequence continues at coordinate 68,385,096 of NC_137835.1, forward strand.
TGTAACCTTCATGGGTCAATTGTTGTTCCCTATCATTGTCCCTTTATTCTTGGTTACCTTTTATGATCCGTGAATAGTTTATAAGTTCCTTAAAAACTTGTTGGCGGCTCCCTACTTTATTTGTCCCTAATCACATACGTCAATTCCCACTTCCTATGAGTACCAAGCATATTCACACATTCTTAATGTAAGAGCACTTCAAACGACGCCTACAGGCGCCGAGTGATTGTGAAACTTTGGCAGATGCCGTTGTAGCTGCTAGATCTTGTCGTCTTAGGGTTTCAAGGAAACAAATGGGTATGGCTTGGGGTCTCAGGCAGGGAGGCGAACAGAGCAGCGAGGTGCTAATGCAATAGCTTTGGTTTTTGGATGTTGTTGTGGTAGCGGAATTGGTGGCAAGGCATGTCAGCTATGTTGCTTCTGTTAAAGGAGAGAGAAAGAGGAGCAGCGAGAAGGGAAAGTCAGAGAATTAAAAAAAAAAAATAATCTTTTTAACTTGTTTAACATGTTAAAGGTAAATGAATCTGTTGGTGAAGGTGGAAGGTTTATTTTTGTGGGAATAAATTAAGGTTGGATTTTTTAGGGAAGAAAGCCCAACGATTGGATTTTTAATTTCCATTTTTCCTATAAATTATTCATTTTTTTATTTAATTGTTAAATGGAAAAATTGTCAAGAATAAAAAGACGTTTCAGCGGTCTTCTAAAATTAAAAATACCTTTTAACGATCGTTGATAATAATTTGCTCAAAAGACAATAAAAAATGGATAACTGATTTAAGAGGTAGAACCTGAACACATGTCAAACTATTATTTGTTAGGATTATTTTTACAATATTTATTAATAAAAATAGATTTTAAACTTAAATTTTTTTTTAAAAAAAAATTCTCTCCTCCCCTACTAGTTCGCCACCTGCCACCCACCGCAAGTACACAACCACCCAACACCGACCCCCCTCAACATGCCAGCCCATGGCCACCTTTTGTTGGCCCTCCCCTTTCCCCCAACCATCCCTCAACCACCCGTATCCATGAAAATCAACCTGTAAACTCGTGAAACCTATCCCACACACCCCAAAGCTCATCCCTCAACCACCTAATCCCTTGAAACCATCTTGAAATCACCAAAAATCCCCTCACCTATCCTAAATCCCCCAAAACAACCTCACTAACCATCTCACAAACCCCATTAGCCATTGCATGTGAAGAAGGGTGGAATTGGGTGTGGTTCGCCATTACAAAGACTAAGTTTGTCGACGGTAGCAAGAGTAGGGGATCGGGCTGAGGCTGGTTTGGGTTTGCAACAGTGGTAGGGCCTGGGGTAGCGGTTCTTCCACCATAGTAGGTCACGGGGCAGGGGCCTGGGTGATTTGTTTAAATTAAAAATCATTTTTTTAAAAAAAAAAACTTACCTATCATGTTGTGACACATGTCACATAAACCTATTAAACAGGTTGACAACCGCTAATATTCTATTTTGAGTAGATGACTATCAAAGGTCATTTTATTTTAGAATAAACAAAAGGTCGTTTTATATTTAGAAGACTGCTGAAACGTCGTTTTAGTCTAGACAATTTTTTCTTGTTAAAATTATAAAAATATTTAACTATAGTTAAAGATTCGTTAAAAAAATCATCATTAATATTATGTGTTACAAAATATCAATAATAAAAGTTTATCAAATATAACTGATTTTTTGTTTTTTTTTTTGTGGAAATTCACTTTGGTAACACTGTAATTTTTTATTTTTCTCAATGGTAAATTGTAATAATTCTTATTATTCTTAATAAACTTCAATTAGTTATAATTATTCGATGGTGAACTTAATGAAACAACAGACTAAATGCTTAACCATAAATATTTTCTTAAAATAAATTCCTAAAATGTCCTCAATTAATACACTCAAATTCCTAAAATGCCCTCACTCAAACCCAACCTATCATCAACTCATCATTATGATTATCATCATCATTCTCCTGACCTCCTCTCTTTCTTCCACCGTTCTATAATCATCATCAGATCATCGTCATTGTTCCACCATCATCACCCACATTTCCATTCTTCACTTTATTTAATAAACCCAGATTATATTAAAGGGCCGCTACACCTCCGTCTTCCCTAGTTTATTTAATTTACACCGGAAATTAACACCAAAGCCACTAACTTACTCCATCTTTGAAATTTCAAAAAGCTCCACCAGCCTATTTCTTCTGGCCATAATCCACTATCAAAAGCTCATCCTTTTTCCAAATTTCAACAAGAAATTAGAAGACCCACAAAAAATTAAACCATTCCTCCTTTTTCGAAAAAGACCCAGTTCGATTTATTCAAGTGTCGCCCACAAGGCCACCGTTTACATTTTCTGATCGAAGCTCTACCACCAGCCACCGCTACTAATGTTAATTTGGGTGATTGACGGAATTATCGGTTGTGACGGTGGATTCTAAACACCCAATAGAAATTAAGTTAGGTGCTTCGTCACAGGCTAACGGGGAGGATCTAGGGTGTTTGCTGTGGGGTAATTTTCAGGGAGGAAGGTTTTTTCGAGTGAGTTTAGGGCAATTTGGGTGGGCGATGAAGTTGGGTCAGTTGATGATGGTGGTGTTGACGGTTGGGCAATGGTTCTGGTGATGATGGCGATGGCAGCTAGGAGGTGAATATGGTTGCTGTGCAGTGGTTCTGATTGCTGGCAGTAGTTTTTGGGTTGAAGGCTTTTGGAGGAAAAGCTAGAATTGAGGATTAAGGTCAAATTAGTCATTAAATCTTTAATAAACTAGGGTTAAGCTTATAACTCCATTAATGTCACCAATGAATAATTATAACTAATTAAAGTTTACTAACGATAATAATAATTTTTACAGTTTACCACTGAGAAAATAAAAAACTATAGTATTACAAAAGAGAATTTCCGCCTTTTTTTTTTTACTATTTACCAAAGAGAAAAATAAAACATTCGATGTTACCAAGGAGAATTTTCCAATTAAACTTTGATTGTTTTTGGTACTATATTTTTTATTAAAAAGAAAATTCCAAGCAGGGGGCGACGACCAGAACCAATTGGGCTTGTTATAACCATAGTTTAGCCGTCTATATTTCCTTATATGTGGTTCAGAAATTGTCAATGACTATTGTTTTGGGTGTTTTTGTCCCTCGGGAGAGTTACAACACGAAGACTGATCCGGCGTGAGATGTACCTGCAAAACAAACGGAGACACCGGTTGGGTGGTGCTCCGCCTCCGACGAACAAGTTAGTAACTTGAAGGGAGAGAAAAAGGTGCGGAAATTTAGGTGGGTCTCTGCTCGGATTCCAAGCTCAGATATCTCTATCACAAGGACAGTTTTTTAATAAATGGTTAAACGTGCCCTCCAAAAGAGGGGTCTCTCCCTATTTATAGGGTCCTCGCGATTTGTGCCCCTGATTAGGTCACTGAACCCTAATCATTGGTGGGCTGCGCCACATTGCGGCTTTCTCGGGATTTGGGCCTGAAGGTCGCCATTCCTCCCAGGTTTCTGGTTTGACACGTGTCAAGCAGGGATAGGTCCACCTTGGGCCATCCTGGGGGCTGACACGTGTCATCCTCTGATTGGACCACGTGGCGGGGTAAAATTACCCTAAACATTTGCCCCTCACAGATGTGACGTGGCACGCCACGTGGCATCTGTGACACGCGTCACGCTCCGGTTGGTGGTAATTTTACCACCAAAGAGTAACCGTTCACCTTCCGAGTAAATTACGGGAATGCCCCCGCATTTACCCTTTATATATAGCCGTTTACCCTCATCATTTTGTACGTTTATAAAAATTTTCAAGTGAGACAACTTTGAGAGAGCAGAAGTCATCCGTTTGAGTCAAGCGCAAACGAGAAAACTCGTTCTTCGTCAACCCAGCCGGACCCGTCTATCTTCAGATATCAAATCTAAAGGTACCGTCTCTGCCTCTCTCAGCTCTTTTTCTTGTTTCACCGCCTGTACATATTTCTTGCAATAAATGGATGCATCACCAACACACACGGCACGGCCTAGGTTAGAATCCAGCCGGTCACCGGGGATGGCTGAGTCTAGGACTGGGAGTGTCGTCTCGGGGTGTTGGGACCACCCTTTTGCTTGAATTCCGACCATTTATGTGTCTGTGCAGGACACAATGGCTCGGACTATGCAGATGGCTGTCGATCCGGATTACCGAAGCGAGGGCTCAAGCGGCCAAACGCTTGAGGGAGATGCGTCTGGTCAGGGAAACCAGACGGCTCTGGAGAGATCCCCTCCGCGTGCCCCTTCGACTCCTGCAGATTCCTTTTTAAAAGAATGCGACCAAGACGGCGACGAAGCCGTCTCAGCTCCTTTGCCACAAACTGAGAGGGAGACGGAGAGTGACAGCTCCGCCTCCACTTCTGAGAGCAGTGACGACTAGCCACCGCTTGAGGATAGCGAGGAGGAGGAGAGGAAGAAGTGGAGTGATAAGGACGACCCCTTCAAAATCAACGTCTCAGCCAAAGATAGGGGTCACATGGAGGAGAACTTAAAAATATTTAAACAAATTCACCCGTTAGGAGACGGGTACAAGATCAGAGTGCCGCCTGAGGACGACACCATCGCCTAGGAAGACGATCAACAGAACGCCAACAACTACTTTGGTTGTTATGAGGCGGCGTTCAAGGCCGGTCTTCGCTTTCCCAAGGCAATCTTGAGAGGCTACGGCCTCGGAGTCTGGCAACTTACCCCCAATTCTTGGGCAAAAATCTTGGGGTATGTTGCTGCCTGCGAGCTCCAGGGGCTCCATCCCGGCTGGAAAGCTTTTGCTAAGATGCATTATCTTAGCCGAAGCCCAAGCGGCTGGAGGACGTGGTACACTTTAACCACGTATCCCCAATACATGATGACCTTAGACAAGGTCTCCAAATTTGACGGCTGGAAGCACAGGTTCTACCTGCTGTTGGCTCCAAGCAAACGGGAAAACTACGAGTTCCGCCAATACAATAAGAAGCCCGACCTGATGGGCCGGAAGTGCGCTCTTCCCTGGATCCCAGACGAGGACTTTGACAAAATAATTGAGGCGGATTTTTTTGGCCTCACGAATGCAACCCTGTCAACCGGGGAGACAATAAAAGTTCCCAAGAACTGGATCCCTAAGAGCGCCTGGTTCAGGGATAAGTGTTTCTTAGCCGCTGCGGGCTAGGAAACATGTTTACTAAACGTATGCGCCTGAGTTCACATCCGCCTATAGTACTTCTGTATCAGAATTGCTTGATGATGTATTAATCAACTTTTTTCTTTTCGCAGCTTTGAGCATGTTGCAGACAGAGAAGACAAACGGTCCTCTGCAACCATTTGCAAAGAGCTTGCGGAAAAACAAGTGGCCATAGTTAGGGCCAAGGTAAAGAACGCTTGACTCTTTCTTAGGTTGGCCTCAAAGTTTACTTTCTCCGGATGCTAAATTTAACTTGGTTATTTTCACAGGGAGGAGAGGTAGGAAAGACGTTTGAGAAAGATCTCAAACTGGCCAGGGAAGACTCCGCCTCCACCCCTAACAAGACCAAAAATTCAGCCTCCGCCTTAACTCCTGGCGCCTCAGCCGGGAACCAAAAGATGCGGATAGGGGGGCGAAACGAGAGGATAGGCGGCAGTCTGTGCCTCGACCTCGTCAACCCCTTATCAGCAACCGGGGGGTTCACCACGTCTGCAAGCGACTCCCGCTTGGCCGGCTCTGAAGGTAAGAACCCATTTGAATCCCCGCCTGAGCTAGGGTGGCCTTTGCGAGTAAAATCCCACTCCCAACAGACGTCATCCTCAGACGGTCGGCAACAGATAGGTGCTGCCTTAATTTTGCACTCATCACCTATTGATTATGGTGCAGATCAATCTCCCCGCTGACCAGACGTCCAGAAGCATGCTAAAGCCATGCTGGAGGCGGTGAGCAAGAAGGACAAGAACGCTATCCCTGGGATAGAGACGTTCAACCAGGAACGAATCTTGTCCCTTCTGGCTGAGGTAAGATACTTAACAACTTTTTCCAGGTGCTTTACTCCGCCTGCAATACTATTTGATTTGTTTTTTCAGGCTCTGCTGCGGGTAGACGGGCTCAAGCGTCCTTATTCCCGCAAACGGGAAGAGGTAAAAGGGGCCAAGAAGTCCGCCACAGACGCTGATAATGTTGCTTTATACTCCACTATCGTAAATGAACTTGAAACTAAAGCAATCACAATGACAAAGGCGTCGAGAATCTAGCAGCTGGAGGTGGACCTGAAGACGGCCAACCAGCGGGCGGGCGACGCTGAGACGGCTCAGAAGGGGGCGGAGGAAGCCCAAAAAAAGGTGGAGGAGAGCCTCAAGAGGCCTGAGGAGGCGCTCAAGAAGGCCCAGGCGGACCTTGGCACACTCCAAGGTGTTTCTGAAGAGAACACCAACTTGAAGACTAAGGTTGAGAAGCTGGAGAAGGAGGCTGCTCAGGCTCAGATAAACTTTGCAGCAACTCTGGAGGCGGAGCAAAACCGCCTGGTTGCTGAAAGCGATGCTGACAACGACGCCCGGATGAAGATCGCCTGGGCTGCCTTGTACTAAGACAAGGATTATGGCATCTGGGCAGTGGCTCACGGGTACGCCGAAGACGTGGTGTACTTGAGAGAGAAAGGTGAGCCAAAGCCTGAGTCCTTCGACGCCTGGGCTAACGCCAACACTGAGCTTCCTGCGCCTGAGCTTCCTGGTCCTTGTGAAGCGCATGAGATTCCCTCCGATGATGACCAGGAGGAGCCGCCTGCGGGCCAGAAGTGATTTTTCAGCGGCAGTATGCCAACTCTTTTTTTATTTTTTCTTTAATCTGCGGCAGTATGCCAATAACTTGCTTTTCCAGCCTGCGTGCTGAGTATTCGTGTATTTACCGGCTGAGGAGCCGGGTAATCAACAGTTTTTATCTTCTCTCAGACGGGGTTCGGTTAACATTTGATCCACTACAACTGTTTGGTTGGGTGGACTTTTTATGAATGCACCGACTGAGTCGGTTTTGATCATTTTGCATTTGTGTTTGGATTTCAATTTTTTGCCTTTGTGCGTATATGCCTGATTTTTGTCTATCTTATGCAAAGCATGCGGCAATTTTTTGCCTACCTTATTAAAAGCCGGCTGTCCTTGCCCCTGGACGGCTGTGTGGTTGGTTTCAAATTGAGCTAGTTGATTGACTTGGGAACGTCTGATGTTGCAAAGAGCATGATACGTTTGTAAGTCAATCAATCACAGTAGTGATTGCCCCAAACCAAGTGCACAACCGTACACCAACAGGCGTTCCAGTCACTACCCAAGCGGTTTTTCCCCGTCTTGGTAGAGATTGCATAGCCATTGCACAACTCTTTTGCCCCAATTGGGATAGAAAATGCAACTTTGGAATAAATAACCTAAGTGAGAACTTCAGCCGGTGAACGACTGATGTCTAGGGGCATCCGGTATTCGGTAACTTGATCGTTCTTCACAGATCATTCTGGTCAGACGGCTATGAGTTGACCAATTCGGTCGTTCAATTTTTGTCGCCGGATGCCTTTGTCCATGTTGGGACAGGCGATTTTATAAAATAAGCAACCTTCCGGCTGGTTTAGCCTTTGGTCTTATTTAGGACCGGTTGTATAGCCACTAAGCAATTTTGTGCTTAGCTTTTAATCGGAGCATTGGCCGAGCGTTATTACAGCATTAAATTTACACTAAGTGTCGAACTTAGTTGGTTTAAACAAATAAGCCTGTCTGGGTATTACCCAGACGGACAGGCAATTATTAAATCATACCAAGTATCAAACTTAGTTAAATAAACAAAGGATTCATCTGAGTATTACCCAGGCGGTCAAACAAATGTCACCTTTACTAAGTATCGAACTTAATTAGGTAAATGAAGAATCCGTCTGAGTATTACCTAGGCGGATAATCAAAACAATTTTGCAAACAAAGTCTGAATTCTCATTAATTGACTCACTATTTACAAAAAATTTCCTTCTCAGAAGTAGTACTTTTTCAAATTTTCTACATTCCAAGTTCTAGGTAGGCGTCTACCGTTTGGAGTTTCCAGGCGGTAGGTGTCGTCTCTTACTTCTTCATAAATCCGGTAGGGACCTTCCCAATTTGGAGTTAGCTTTCCCAGCTCATTGGCCCTACCGGTTGACTCCATTTTCCGTAACACTAAGTCGACAACTTTCAAGGGACGCTTGTGTACTCTCTTGTTGTAAGCTCTGGTCATTCTCAGACGGTAAATCTTATGACGCAAGGCGGCATTGCCCCTGCGTTCTGGGAGTGAATCCAATGCCTGGCACATTGCTTCCCAGTTTTCCTCTTCATCATATAGCATGACTCTGAGAGTCGGCTTGTAATGTTCAATGGGCAAGACGGCTTCAGCACCGTAAACCATGAGAAATGGGGTTTCACTAGTTGCCCCCTTTGATGTTGTCCGGATGGCCCATAGGACATGGATTAACTCTTCTGCCCACAAGCCACCGTCTCTTTCAATTTTCTTTTTAATGCCGTATGAGATTAGTTTGTTGAAGGCTTCAACTTGGTCGTTTGCTTGGGGTCAGCCTACTGATGAAAATTAGCTTGAGATCCCTTGATCTCCCAACCAAGTTTTGAGCTGAGGTGTCTCAAACTGAGGACCATTATCGAACACCATAATCATAGGCACCCCATACCAAGTGATAATATTCTTCCAGATGAAGGAAATTACGTCTGAGGTCTTGATGTTCTTAACCGCCTCAGCCTCCACCCACTTGGTGAAATAATCCACAGCCACCAAGATGTAGCGCTTTCCGCCTGGAGCAGGCGTGTAAGGACCTAAAATGTCCATGCCCCATTTTGCAAACGGGATTGGGATGTGGATGGCCGTCAGATTAGTAGCCGGACGGTGAATAAGTTTGCCAAATTTTTGGCACTTGTCACATTTCTTCACCAACTCCTTGGCGTCTGCCTCAAGAGTGGGCCAAAAATAATGTCGTCTGGCTCTGACAGCTAGGGACCTGCCGCCTATGTGGGAGGCGCAGAATCCCGAGTGCAAGTCTTCGAGAACTTCCTTCCCCTTTTCTGGGGTGACACACTTCAACAGAGGCTTCAGAAACCCCGCCTTGAAAAGTTCTCCGTTTCTCAACTCGAAGCTTGCAGCTCTCTTCTTCAGGATGGCTGCCTCCTGTGGCGAATCAGGAAGTGTACCGTATGAAAGGTAGTCCCGGATGCCATCCATCCAGGTAGAGCTTCGGTCAAGAATTCCAATAGGATCTTCATAGATGCTTCTTTTTTCAAGTACTTCCCAGAAGACTGACCGAGGCGTATCATGGCAGGCGGAAGATGCCAGCTTTGACAATGCATCCGTCTGGTTGTTGTCCGACCTAGGCACTTGATTCAGACGGAATTCCTCAAGTGCCCAAGCCTCTTCTTTGACTGCCTGAAGGTATTTGATCATAGTCGGATGAGTTGCCTCATATTTTCCCTCGTACTGGCTAACGACCAACTGTGAATTAGAGTAGGCATTAATTTTCATTCCTCCTGTCGCCTTACACATACGGATACCGGCTAGCAGGGCTTCATATTCCGGCTCATTGTTAGAGGCCTGAAACTTGAACTGTAGTGCATACTCATATCTGTCCCCTTTAGGAGACTCGTAGATTACACCTGCACCACAGCCGTTTTTTGTAGAGCTCTTGTCTACATACACTTTCCAAACCTGATCAAGATTATCCGGAGCCACCGGACGGGTCATTTCAACAATGAAGTCGGCAAACGCCTGACCTTTCACTACCTTTCTTGGTTCGTAAGTGATTTCAAGACTTTGTATTTCAATAGCCCATTTCAACATTCTCCCGGATGACTCCAAGGTGGACATTGGCCGCTTGAGTGGCTGGTCGGTGTAAATCACCACCGGATGTGCCAGAAAGTAAGGCTTCAGCTTTTTGAATGCCATATACAAAGCAAGGCCAAAATTTTCAACCATGGGGTACCGGAGTTCAGCATGTTTGAGAACATGGCTAATGAAATAAACCGGGAGCTGAACGCCGTCTCGCTCAGCAAGGAGAACGGCACTGAGGGCGTGATATGAGACGGCTAAATACATGTACAACGTCTCCCTAGGCAAGGGACTGACCAGCCTAGGTAGAGAATGCAAATGTTCTTTTAACTTCTGGAATGCCGTCTCAGCCTCGTCCCCCCATTCAAACCTGGTCTTCTTCCTAATTGCTTGGAAGAAGTAAAGGCATTTGTCGCCTGACCGGCTGAGGAACCTCCCCAAGGCAACCGGTGAGTCTCTGAACTTCCTTGACAAAACGGGGTGACTTCATGTCAATCACCGCCTGTATCTTTTCGGGGTTAGCCTCTATTCCCCTTTGATCAATCAGGAATCCGAGAAACTTCCCAGACTCAACACCAAAGACACATTTCTTGGGGTTTAACATGACCTTATGCCGCCTGAGGGTGGTGAATGTTTCTCGAAGATCAGCAAGGTGATCCGCCTGTTGCTTGGATTTGACTATCATGTCATCAATGTACGCCTCCACATTCCTCCCAATTTGATTAATGAAAACCGTATTATTCATCCGTTGAAAAGTGGCAGACGCATTTTTCAAGCCAAACGGCATCACAGTATAACAGAATAACCCCAAATCAGTGACGAAGACCTTCTTCTCTTGATCTTTCTTCCAGAGGGGTATCTGATGGAAGCCGGAATAGGCATCCATAAAGCTCATCAAGGCGTGACCGGCTGTGGAGTCGACCAGACTGTCGATCTTTTGAAGCGGGTAATTGTCCTTTGGACACGCCTTGTTGAGGTCTGTGGAATCAACACACATGCGCCAGGTCCCATTCGGTTTTTTAACAAGGACCACATTGGCCACCCAGTCAGGGAAATTACAAGGCCGAATGAACCTGGCGTCTAGCAGGTTTTTGACTTCGGCAGCTGCCGCCTGACTTCTTTCCTCGCCGTGGTTTCTTTTCTTTTGCCGGATGGGCTTCTTTTTGGGGTCCACGGCGAGTTTGTGGACAGCGAGATCCGGGCTGACGCCTGGCATCTCTTCCACTTCAAAGGCAAAAATGTCTTTGAATTCTTTCAGCAGAAGGTGCAAGCTTGCACCCAGAGTAGCATGAGCAACCGTCCCAACCTTTACAGTACACTCTGGACGACTGTCATTCAGAGCGAGATCAATGTTTTCACCAGCCGGTTGGGGACGGAGCTCGTCTCACCGTTCACCGGTCAGTGATTGCTATTTTTTCTCTTTCTTCACCTCCACCAGCAGAGGTGCCTTTCTTTTCTTCCCGACTGCTGGTGGGGCAGGTACTGGCTCGGCATTCTTAACATTGTCAAGATCTATTGGTTCCTGGCCGCCTGGGGCCACAGTATCTTTGACGGTTGAGAGATAGCAATCCCGGGCCGTCTTCTGATCCCCATTCAAGGAACCAACAGAGCCGTCATCCCTCTCATACTTGATGACCATGAGAGACAGGATGATAACCGCCTTGGCTTCGTTGAGAGTTAGCCGACCAAGGATAATGTTGTAGGCGGTCAACTCCTCAACGACCAAGAATCTGATGACAATATGTCGTCCCTGGCCTTTCTCTCCCAGCCGGATTGATAAGCCAATTCTTCCGGCTGGGTAGACCATCCCACCCCAAAATCAACCAAGGGGTGGGTGACCGGATGCATGCTGCTGACATTGTATTTCAGCTTTTGCAAGCACCGGAGGCTGATGATGTCTGATGAGCTACCGGTGTCAATAAGGATCTGTCCAACCAGCTAGTTGGCAACCTTACATTCAATGACGACCGGGTCATCATGCGGACGGCGGACGCTGCCTCTGTCCTTCTCAGTGATCAGGACGTTTGGGAAGGAAGAGCTTGCAGACGCCTGCTCATCATCATCTTTGTCCATCTTTCGAAGATGGCTCTTGGTGCCCCGGATGGTAGGGCCACAACATGAGAACCCGCCTGCTATTGTATAGACCGGCTCCTTGTCGGTATCCGAGCTACTAGCAGGCTGGGGGGTAGTCTTGGAGGACTGACCCTTGTTCTTCTTCTTTGCCCCGACTAGGGACTTAGAAATGTAGGACTTTAACATCCCCTTGTCAGCCAGACGGTCCAACGCCCGTTGAAGGCTGAAGCAGTCGCTGGTGTCATGGCCAACTTCCTCATGGTATTGGCAGAATTTGTTTTTTTTTCCTTGATTGAATGGAACTTTTCATTGGATTCGGCTTCTCTAAGGACAGCCGGTCCTTAATTTCCATGAGGATGGAGTTGCAGTCCTTGTTAAACTCGTACTTCGGGACGTACGGTTTAAATTCTTTCTTTTTCTTCTGGGACGGCTGGTCAGAGTCACTAACCGCCCAAGATTTCTTTTCTTTTCTTGCTCTCTTCTTTATTTTTGGCCGGCTTAGCAGGCCGGCTGTCTTTCTGTTTGTCAGACTTCTTGGAGTCCGACTGATTTCCAGGCGAGCAAAGGTCGGTTGCTTGAATATAGCTTTCCACCTCACTCAGGGCCGCCTGTAAAGTGAAAGCCCATTTTCTGACTAGGTCGAACTTAAAAGTCCACCCGTCTCTCAGACCCTTGAAAAAGTCTGTAAAAGCTACCTCATCAGACAATCCTTGAATCTGAATTCTAATCAGATTAAACTGCCTGACATAGGAGCGCAACCCTTCTCTCTCCCCCTACGTAATGGAACTCAAGTCCAGGCTTGTTTTCTTAGCAGGGATGTTCATTGAGAAGTTGGAAGCAAACAGGAAGGCAAGCTTCCTAAAACTATCAATGGACCTGGCTGGCAAGTTGCCAAACCATTGTTGGGCAATGCCCTTCAATGTAGCCGGGAAGCATCGACACCAAGCGGTATCATCCAAACCTTGTAAGTATATGAGGTTGGTGTAATCCATGAGGTGATCTTCCGGGTTAGTGGTACCATCATAGGTACCTACCAATACATTCTTAACCTTGGCCGGTTGTGCCGCCTCGGTTATCTCTCGGGTGAACGCAGAAGGTTGTTCACCCAGGCGAAGTAGACGGAGCTGCCAGTCCAGTGGCTAGACATTGTGATATGTCGCCTGACCTCTGAAGAGGGCCGACTGCATGAAGTGAGGGGGATAATGACTGTAGACCTGAGATGGTACATACGGTACAGTTCCTATCATCTGAGGGAAAGAATGGACGGTATTACCGCCTGTCTGGCTCTCATGCAGGGAAAGTGCATTCCCTGCAGAGGTGTTGTTGAAGCTGTTAGGAAAGTTCGACGTGGAAGCTGACTCAGACAACTATTGATTTCTCTTCCGGTTGATGATTTCCCGAGCATCAAGAGTTGATTTTTTACTTCCCACCGGCTGTTGAGTCCGGCGGGTATTGTTGGTATTCCTCTTAGGAAGAAGAATTTTGGACCAATCAATGGTCCCGGCTGCCTTCTCCTTTGGATGAGGAGTGGGTTGCCGATCTCTAATTGACTTCTCCTTTTCCAGAGAAGTCTTCTTGACCGTCTGACCCCTACTTGGGCCAGCCCGGCTCTTAGTGATAAGTTCTTTAATTTCACCCTTGAAACTTGTCATGAATCTCATGAGTTCGTCTCGGGTGACAGGTGCTGATCCAGCAGCCGTATGGGTTTCCCCTTCCAGCTGCCCAGGGGGTCGATTTGCACCCGCCTGGGAGGCGCCCCGCTCCAGAGTCTCTCTGGGCCGGATGAGCTTGGTTATCAGAGAGCCATCATCGGCTGTATAGGTTTCGACCTGAGGATCTTCATCCACCTGGTCTGTAAAGACTTCTGGGTTATCGCTTAGAGGGTTAGGAGGTGGTACAGACTCTGGAATTGGTTTTATTGATTACTGAGATTGGAATATTGAGAATTTAGTTTTAAACCATGAGTTTGGAATTATTGAAAATTGGTTTTAAAAGCATGTTTGCAAATAAATTGAGTTTAATTATCTTGCACTCACCGTACGTAGCGTATTTTGCTAACCCGTACTTCTTATTTGTTTTGGTTCGCCCTGTTTGCCGTAATAATAAGCAGTGTTATTTTAGGCGAAGTTAAAAAAAGTGATGCATTGGAGTCCCGGGATTTGGTTTCACTAAATTAGGATTCTTGGTCTTGTATTTAATTTGAGTACTCCTGACATTAGTTTCAATTTATAATTTTTATTAATAAGAAGAGTTTTGAAGTTTCCGCTGTAAAGTATTGTTTTGTTTAGTAAGTTGAGTAGCCTTGCGTAATCACGCGGCGGTAATACGTCTAAGTCTATCTCTATGGTATAATTATACATATTTTACTGTTATTTCCATAGAGGGGGATTTGGGAGTGTTACAGACAATATGTCTCCACCATACAAGTGTCATTTACTATACCTTGGTTTAGACACATTTCAAAAAGTCTATACTGTGGGAACAATAATTGAAAGGGACTTGATAAATATTAGTTGAGACGAACAATACAAGAGGGGGGGTGAATTGTATGTAAGTTCCTAGTGACTACTTTTGCAGAATAATAAAACAATGCATATAGGAACTTGCAAAGACACACAAATTTTACGAGGAAACCTTCCATAGCCGAACTGCAAGTAAAACCTCGACCCTATCTAAGGGATTTCAACCACAAACAACTTCACTATAATAGGGCAAACACCAAGTTACAACCTACTATAATCAGACCTTTACTCTCAAGTTCCAGAACGAACTTGCTACACAGCAGGACCCTATCCTACCCAATCTAAGTACCACACTTAGATTCCCTCGTACTCCCAAAGTACAAAAACTCTCAGCTTCACACTACAAGCTTACACAAACTTTATGTAAATATTAAACACACAAAAACCCAAATAACCCAACCAATACAAGTAATGAAACCTAGTATATGATAGGCAAGCTATGCACGAAATTCGAAACTAATATGACAAGGTTAGAATCTTGGTAAACTTACTCAATTAAGGCTCTGTGATTTCTCCACGCATAAACTCACACAAACCTAAAACAATTTGATCTCTACTATTTATACAAGTACAACTTGTATAACAAGTAGTTTTTCTAAAAGATAAATAAGTTAACTTGCCTTATCTTAAAAACACGGTTTGAGTAAATCTTATTTGGAGAAAATCGTTTCCGGAAAATAAGATAGAAAGAAAAATATAAATAGAATAAAATCTTTTTAAAAAATTGATTTTAAGAAACAAATTTTAAATAAAATCTTTTCATAAAATCTATCTTTTTATCTTTTCCAATTTTATCTTTATTTACCAAGCAACTTGTCACGCTTCTAATAAATTTCGTGCATAACCTACTTAACATATTTAACAATAAATCTAGAAGATAAAATCTTAACTAAATAATATTGTTGCGCCATATTATGCATAGGTAGGTTACTTGGGCTTCATGCAGACTAAGTTCCCAAAGGAACTTACTGTCTTCACTCGCAGTCCAGGCTGACACCTCAGCATGCTGTCGTCAAGTTCCTGTTAGGGAACGTTCCTGTTAGGGAACTTAGTTCTTGTTAGAGAACTCTTCTTCTTCTTGGTTTAACTTTCTCTTTAAAGGCATCTTTATGTCTTCTTAGCTCAAGTTACTTCTTCCATCACCAGGATCAATTTCACCTAAACTAATCAAACACTTAAAAACCTTTATTAGTTGACTTTGCTTTATTTTAAGTTCATCATCATCAAAACCTTTAAGCTTCAACAATATCCCCCTTTTTTATGATGACAAACTTAAGCAAAATCTTGAGGAAAGTTAAAACAAATAGAATGACGTATTTTGTATTTTTGTTTTATAGACAAAAAGTAAACACACAACCGAAATTCAAAATACCAAAACAAGAAAAGCATAAATAAACAAAACAGATCATAAATTAAACTAAGAGATTAAACTAAGCTACTTGGCATCATATCAGAAAAAATTTCTGATACTTTCTCAACTGGAACCCAGAACAACTTCAGCTACCAAGTTTGCTTCTTCTAGTCCCGCTTTTGGCATTATCAAAAAGTCATGTTTTTTTAAGTTTAATCAAGAATCTAGCCACAACCCCACAAGCAATTCATCGAGTGTGGGAAACTGAAGGCAGCGCTGCTAACTTCCCTTAAACAAGTTCCACTTCCCTGCATATGTGTTCAAAACATGCACATACACACAAGTATAGGCAAAGTTCCAACTATTCATTTTAAAAAACAAAAAGATTTAACATCCTGCTGAACAATTTTAAAAATATTATAACCAAAAGTAATTGTTCCAAAAACTAAAACATAAAGTGAGATTGTTCATGACTAAGATAGAAAAACATAGAATTGTTTAGGTTAGAGATAGGCTAGAAAGGGCTAGGTTGAAAATAGGATAATCTAGGTTTCAAGGAACTCCAAAATCTTCTTGTAGTCCTCCTTTGTTTGTTGTGCAGAAGCTTCTAGTTTGTCTTCAAGGCTCTTCAGTTTCTGTTGGAGCTCCTCCTTCTGTTCCTTCAGAGCCTTTCCCTGTTCTTGCAAAAGCTTCTTATGCTCTTTTAGTTCTTTTCCCTGCTCCTGCACAAGCTTTTCCACTTTTAACACTTAAAGTTTTCCAACAGATTCCTTCATCTGTTTCTCAACCCTTTCCATCCTATCCACCAGTTCTGCAACTTGCCCATCAAGGATACCTTCCTCAACATCCAGCTCTAGAGGCTGTTTCATGCTTGTCTGAGGAACAGAACCTGCATATATCCATTTGCTCATCCTTACTGCCTGCTCAGGCACCTCTTTCTCTTTTGTTTTTCTTGTTACCTTTTCTTTATTTTTCTCCCCCTTCTCTATTCTTTGAATTTTTCCTTTCACCACCTCCAAACTCATTCCAGCCAGAGTTTCTTCATTTATCACATTCTCTGGATTTTCATCTAGAGCACCATACTTAACCTTCATAACTACACCAACACTTTCAAACAAAGTGGACAAAATAGCTCCATAGCCCACCTTTGTTCTACTCGGAACACAATGTGCTAAGTGCTGATACATTAGTGTGCAGGAAAATTTATCTTAATCTTCTTAGACAAATAGGAAATTACAGCCATATCCATCAAACAAGCTTCCCCCTTCTTTGCAGTTCTTGGCAAGATGGTTTTCTTAACTAAATTGAACAATTTGTTCAATGGGCTTAAATAATTGTCTCATTATTTTCTTCCCCCTTTGACCACCAAGGGCTTCAACAATGTCACCACTCAGGTAATTTCCAACTTTAACACTAGCTTTACCTTTAATGTAAGTTTCATAACCCTTAGTTGGAGTTTTTAGAATTTTACCTAGGGTTTCAACATTTAATTCAATTTTTACACCACCAACTTCACTCGAAATTACCCCCAATTTTGTTGGAAAATTTTGACAAAATTTAGTCATAGCAATTGGATACAAGTAATTATCAGAAACTTTTGTTAACAAGTATTCCCAGCCTTGGAACTTAACCAAATCAAGAAACTCTAGGAACCTAGCTTTTCTACACCAATCAAGATCAATACAGTGACCAACAACATACCTTCCTACTTGTGATTCAAGTTCGGCTTGATGAGCAACTTCCTCTTCTTCGTCATCCTTTTCTGATTCCTCCTTTTATGAGTTGTTGTTTTCTTCTTTCTCTCCCTCACCCTCATTCATCTTTTCTCCTTCTTCATCATCCTCTTTATTTTCCTCTGGTTGTTTCCCTAGAGCAAAATTGTCAACTTCTTCCATCTGTTCTTCAAGTGACTTCCCTTTTAATTTCTTCTCTTTCCATTCTTTCAGTCTTTGAAGATCACTTGAAACCGATGACTCATCTTTGTCGTTCTTACTCTCTAATTCTTTAGGTTTGGACGATGAGGTTTTAGGATTTTCAGTGGCTTTGATTAAAGTGGAAGAGGATTTGTAGTTAACCATGGCTAAGGGAGAGGTTTCCTCTTGAATTGTGTTTTCTGAGCTTTGAGAGTTTTCTGATGAGACGATTTCAACAATGATGACCATGGTTTTCGAAAGATGGTTTTAAGCTTAGATGGGTTTTTATTGAAAAGGGGTTAATATGATTTGACAGTGAGGTGAAAGTGGTGGGTGAAAGATTCCTTTTATAATTAATGAAGCGGTGTGAAGGAATTTAAGAGGCTTCACTATTCAGTCATTAATTGAACAAATTCTATTAATTTTCCAAATTTAATTTTGTAGGATGAATTTGCCAAATTCTTTTTCTTTCCAAATTCATTTAATTTCCAAAAACAACTTTCCGAAAATAAAACACGCTTTCTACACATGTGCAATGTACATAATTACTAACTTATCAAGTTAGGTGTTTTAATGAACTTACCTTCAGTAATTAACAATGGTGACACTTCAACTATGTTTAGCACACTAAGATTGTGCTAAATGCTCTTTTTGCTCTATTTACATTATTTTTGACTTTGCCATATCTTGGAACTTCAGAAGCAATCAATTCAGCTTGATCATCCCAAGTTCCAATCTCAATTTCTCAAATCTTTCTTTCCTCAAGGGCTTGTTTAGAAAATCTGCAATTTGATTTTCAGTATGACAAAATTCTAACTTAATATTCCCTTGCACCACATTATCTTTTAGAAAGTGATGCCTAATGTGGATGTGTTTTACCTTTGAGTGTTAAACTAGATCCTTAGAAATACATATAGCACTAGTATTATCACAGTTAGGGCTGTGCACCGGTCCAAAACCGGACCGGACCGGGACCGGAATAGACCGAAACCCGGAATTGAGTTTTTTTGGGGACCGGGACCGGACCGTAATCAACCGGTCTGGGTTCCGGTCCAGACCTGTTTATTCCGGTCCGGTCCGGTTTTGGACCGGTTACATTATTTTTTCATTTTAGTATCTTAATATATACATATATTTTTAACGTCTTGTTTTTGTTTGCGTGTTTTCCTATTTTACACCTAGAATTTATATATTACAAGTTTTGTACCTATATTTTTTAGAAATTTAAACATAAAATTTAAAATTTTCACCCAAAAAATTACAAAAATACACATTCCGGTTTTACCCGGACCGGACCGGAAACCCGGAATCCCTAATTTGTGAGGACCGAAGACCGGACCGGAATCAACCGGTCAGGGCCAGTCCGGTCCAATTCCGGTCCGGTCCCGTTCGGTTTTCCGATCCAGGTCCATTTCTGCACACCCCTAATCACAGTAAATAAGCACACATTCAAGAATAATACCAAAATCTCTAACCTGTTGCTTTATCCAAAGTACTTCTGAACAACATGCTGCTGCTGCCACGTACTTAGCTTCAGCTGTAGACAATGCAACTGTGTTTTGCTTCTTGGAACCCCAAGAAACTAAACAAGTTCCTAAAAATTGTACCATAACTGAAGTGCTTTTTCTATTAACCAAATCACTTGCATATTCAGCGGCAGTAAAGCCATTTAAATCAAAGGAGTCACTTCTAGGATATAAGATACTCAAGTCATCAGTTCCTTTTAGGTATCTAAAGATTCTCTTTACTGCTTTCAAGTGAGACTCCTTTGGGTTTGCTTGTAACCGGGCACACAAACCTACAGTAAAAGATATGTCAGGTCTACTAGCTATTAGATAAAGTAGAGAACCTATCATACCTCGATATATAGATTGATCAACACAAGTTCTAGTTGGATCTTCATCCAATCTAGTTGCTATACCCATTAGAGTGTTATTGGACTTAGCATTATCTAGCTTGTATTTCTTGATCAGTTCCTTGATATATTTTTGTTAATGTATTATGATTCCTTCTTCAGTTTGCTTGATTTGCAATATGAGGAAGAAATTTAATTCTCCCATCATACTCATTTCAAATTCTCCACTCATAAGGTCAGCAAAATACTTGCATAGAGATTCATTAGTTGCACCAAATAAAATATCATCAACATAAATTTGTACAACTAAGATATCAGTTCCATTTGACTTTAAAAACAAAGTTTTATCAATTTTACCACGTTTAAAACCATTTTTCAAAAGGAACTTTGATAACCTTTCATACCATGCTCTAGGAGCTTGCTTCAACCCATAAAGAGCTTTGTCAAGCTTATAGACATGGTCTGGGAACTTTGGATTTTCAAATCCAGGAGGTTGTTCCACATAGACTTATTCATTTAGAAATCCATTTAGAAATGCACATTTAATGTCTATCTGGAACAACGTGAATCCCATATAAGCAGCAAAAGTAATGAGTAAACGAATAGCCTCTAACCTGGCTACTGGTGCAAATGTATCTTCATAGTCTATTCCTTCTTGTTGATTGAAACCTTGAAAAACAAGTCTTGCCTTGTTCCTGACAATAATACCATGCTCCTCCAGCTTATTCCTAAACACCCATTTTAGACCAATAGTCTTCTTACCCTTGGGTCTAGGTTCCACATGCCAAACTTCATTTCTTTCAAACTCATTTAATTCAGCTTGCATAACATTAATCCAGTATGCGTCAGTTAAAGCTTCGACATAGCTCTTAGGTTCCATAGAAGAAA
Organism: Chenopodium album; assembly: GCF_948465745.1. NCBI lineage: Eukaryota > Viridiplantae > Streptophyta > Magnoliopsida > Caryophyllales > Amaranthaceae > Chenopodium > Chenopodium album. Next base: position 68,405,494 of record NC_137835.1, read on the forward strand.
GGAATGCATAGAATGCACAAAAGTTCCTAAGCTGAGATCTAGTATGAGTTCCTTTTATAATATCACTCATGATTGCATCTACGGGATGTGATTTCAGATGTTTCCATTGCTTTGGAGTAAAGTCCTTGACTGGATACAATCTTTCCTGATTGTTGTTGACTGGTTCTTCTGTAGGAACTCTGTCTTGAATCTCAGTTGGTACTTCAACGGAGGTTCCTCATTTTGATTTTCATTATGATATTGATTCTGTTCTTGAGGTGGAATTCCTGGTGCATTCTCCACTTCAGGTTCTACATTTGCTTTTGGATTCGTTTCTCCCACATTTTCCACTTGCTGCTTCTGCAATGATGATGATTCCTCATCTGGATCCTGCTTGCACACAAGTCCAATTTCAAAATCACATCACAATCCTGTACATCAGACAACTGTTCAGTTTCATCAAATATAATATGTACAGATTCCTCAACACACATTGTCCTTTTATTATATACTCTATATGCTTTACTATTTGAGGCGTATCTTAAGAATACTTCCTCATCACTACGTTCATCAAACTTTCCCAGTTTCCTTTTACCATTATTATGAACAAAGCATTTACATCCAAAAGATCTAAAGTAAGAGATATTAGGATTTCTCCCTTTGGTTAGTTCGTAAGGAGTTTTGTTGGTGATGGCTGTAATAGATACTTTGTTAAGAATAAAGCAAGCTGTATTCACTGCTTCTGCCAAGAAGTTCCTAGGCAGTCCACTTGAGATCAACATTGTTCTGGCCATGACTTCATGTCTTTTGTTCTTACGTTCCACAACTCCATTCTATTATGGAGTTCTTGGTGCTGAGAAGTTGTGATCCATTCCATGCTTAGTGCAGAATTCATCAAATCTCGAGTTTTCAAATTCTGTTCCATGATCTGATCTGAGGTGAATCAATGGATTACCTGTTCTTCTCTGTTCTTTCTTTACAAAAGCTACAAATTCATCAAATGTTTCATATTTGCTAACAAGAAAGAAAACCCAAGTAAACCTTGAAAAATCATCAACAATAACCATTACATATCTCTTACCACTTCTACTTTGGATTCTCATAGGACCACACAGATCCATATGAATAAGTTCCAAAGGTCTTTTGGTACTTACCATTTTCTTGGACTTAAAAGAAATTCAAGTCTGTTTTCCTCTAACACAAGCATCACACACTTTGTCATACAGGAACTTAATGGAAGGAAGTCCTTCCACTAGTTCCTTAGATTTAAGTTTATCAAGTAAAGTAAATCTTGTATGGCCAAATATTTTTTGCCATAGTAGAGGATCATTCTCAATAACACTAAGACATGTTAAACTGCATTTAGGAACCTTGTTAAGATCAACAACATATGTGTTTCCTTTACGAGTTCCTTCTTAAATTATGTTCCCAGTGTCATTGTGAATGATTCTGCATTTACTAGAAGTAAAGCTTATAGAGTTACCTTTACTTTGTCACAAAATTGTGAAATACTTAACAAGTTATGTTTTTTAACAAGTTGTGTTTGAGACCCTCGACCAAATATACATTATCAATAGCATGGGAACTTGACCTTCCTACTTTGCCAATGGCAACTATATCTCCTTTCATGTTATCACCAAAGGTCACAGTTCCACCATAGTAGGCATCCAATGAGAGAAATCTAGATTTGTCTCCAGTCATGTGCTTAGAACAACCACTGTAGAGGTACCAAGTGTTGTTCCCCCTCACTAGAACCTGCAAGAGAAATCAAACCTTAGTGTCAGGAACCCAGGTTTCCTTGGGTTTCTGTGTAACAGGAGTAGGTTCATTCTTCTTGATCCAAATCTATTCTACATGTTTTACATTTTTCTGTGTACTCTTTTCTTTATTAGGACACTTAACCTGTTTAATTATGTCCTGTATTGCCACAGAAATAACAAACAAAACTACTAGGCAAATCAACATACTTCTTTTCCTTTTGGAACTTCTTTTTGAAACCCAAACCTTCTGTTCTCTTGATTTGAGCTTTGGTGATCCAATCTGAAACTATATACTCTATAGGTTGTTTACCTTTCCTAGCCCTGTCGAGTTCCCCCTCAAGTCATGCCTAATCCATTCTTAGATCTTCAAATCAGATTTTAGTTTTTCAAAATTCGGATATTGAGCAAGTGGAGAAAACTTCAGAGTTAGGAGCATCAAGACAGAGTTTCATCAAGGATAGTTCCACATTTAACATTATATTGTCCTGTTTCAACATATCTATAGTCTCTTTCAAAATTTTATCATCATCAAACAGACTAAAGAACCTATATTAAATATCAAATTTCATGTTATCAACCCACTCACTGTTTTCTTTATAAGTTACCAAAGCTTCATCGCTTTGCTGTTTGGCTCTATGTAATTCCTTCAAATCTTCTTCAATTTCCAATACAACATATATTAAGTTTTCTTTAGAGAAGTGTCTTAGGTCTTTTTGACAAAGCCATACCTCAGATTCCAATTCCTTAAGTTTTGCATTTTCATCTGTTTTCGCCATCAAGCATAGATGGGCAGTTTCTTCTGATGGTTGGTCCTCTTCTTCTTCTGAATCTATATCTCCCCAAGCAGATAGCATAGCTTTCTACACATTGTCCTTTGTGAAGTAAGGCTTATAGACTCTTGACTCCTTGGATTGCTCCTTTCCTTTTGTCTTTCCTTTGTCACCTTCCTTGAATGGACAGTCCTTAATGAAGTGATCTTTAGCCCACACTTGAAACAAGTCGTGTCTCTGGAATTTGTGTTCTTCTGGTTCCTATCAAAATTCCTATTGTTCATCATCTTTTTAAATCTTCTTACTAGCATTTTCATCTCTTCCCCATCAACTTCTGAGTCCTCATAATCCTGAGCCTTTAGAGCAAGACTCTTGTTCTTGGAACTTTTAGTATTGGAACTCAGATGAAGTTCATGAGTCATCAATGATCTAGCTAGTTGTTCCATGTTGAACTTGGTAAAGTCCTTAGCTTCCTACATGGCAGTAACCTTGGATCTCCAGCGTTCATCTTATGGTAGGCTTCTTAAGATCTTTCTTGCCTATTCGTCAATAGGAATGTGTCTGACAAGGGAATTCAACTCGTCAATAATATCATTAAACCTAGTAAACATTTCCTCTATAGATTCCTTAGATTGCATTTCAAACCTTTCATATCTAGACATTAATAAATCAATTTTAGAATGTTTTACCTCATTAGTACCTTCATGAGTTACCTCTAGTAGATCCCAAATATGTTTAGCAGACTTGCATCCCATGATACGATTATGTTCATGAGGTCCAAGTCCACTATGTAAATACTTTATAGCTAAAGCATTGAACTTAAGTGTCTAATAGTCTTCCTTTTCATAATCAGAAATAATTTTAGGAGCTACCACGTTCTTTTCATTGGTTGCAGTTATTTCAAAATCACCAGAGTCAATAACAAGCCAAACCTGGTAATTTTCAGCCTTGATAAAGATCTCCATCCTGTTCTTCCAGTAGGTGTAAAACTTACCTTTTAACATGGGCAGACGTTGGGTGGAATACCCTTCTTCAAGTTTCTCCTTGTAATTCATCTCTTTAGGAACTTACTCATCAAAGTTATCTGCTTACACGTGAGAACCGTGCTCTAATACCAATTGTTAGTTGAGACGAACAATACAAGAGGGGGTGAATTGTATGTGAGTTCCTAGTGACTACTTTTGCGGAATAATAAAACAATGCATATAGGAACTTGCAAAGACACACAGATTTTACGAGGAAACCTTCCAGAGTCCAACTGGAAGTAAAACCTCGACCCTATCTTAGGGATTTCAACCACAAACAACTTCACTATAATAGGGAAAACACCAAGTTACAACCTACTATAACCAGATTTACTCTCAAGTTCCAAAACGAACTTGCTACATAGTAGGACCCTATCCTACCCAATCTAAGTACCACACTTAGATTCACTCATACTCCCAAAGTACAAAAACTCTCAGCTTCACACTAGAAGCTTACAACAAAATGTATGTAAATATTAAACACACAAACACCCAAATAACCCAACCAATACAAGTAATGAAACCTAGTATATGATAGGCAAGCTATGCACAAAATTCGAAACTAATATGACAAGGTTAGAAGCTTGGTAAACTCACTCAATTAAGGCTCTGTGATTTCTCCACACATAAACTCAAAAAAAACTAAAACAATTTGATCTCTACTATTTATACAAGTACAACTTGTATAGCAAGTAGGTTTTCTAAAAGATAAATAAGTTAACTTGCCTTATCTTAAAAACACGGTTTGAGTAAATCTTCTTTGGAGAAAATCTTTTCCGGAAAAATAAGATAGAAAGAGAAATATTAAATATAATAAAATCTTTTTTAAAAACCAACTTTAAGAAACAAATTTTAAATAAAATCTTTTCATAAAATCTATCTTTTTATCTTTTCCAATTTTATCTTTATTTACCAAGCAACTTGTCATGATTCTAATAAATTTCGTGTTTAACCTACTTAACATATTTAACAATAAATCTAGAAGATAAAATCTTATCTAAATAATATTGCTACGCCATATTCTGCATAGGTAGGTAACTTAGGCTTCATGCAGACTAAGTTCCTGAAGGAACTTACTGTCTTCACTCGCAGTCCAGGCTGACACCCCAGCATGTTGTCTTCAAGTTCCTGTTAGAGAACTTAGTTCTTGTTAGAGAACTCTTTTTCTTCTTGGTTTAACTTTCTCTTTAAAGGCTTCTTTATGTATTCTTAGCTCAAGTTACTTCTTCCATCACCAAGATAAATTTCACCTAAACTAATCAAACACTTAAAAACCTTTATTAGTTGAGTTTGCTTTAGTTTAAGTTCGTCATCATGAAAACCTTTAAGTTTCTACAATAAATGAAACCATGAATCATATAGATGAACTTGATTTTTAGAGAGGAATTCACCTACATCGGAAACGGACAAAGCTCAAAGACACAATCTCAAGAAGTTGTCAACAATTCAAGATGTAGCACCCTAGGTCTTGTTTTGTTTCTTTCCTTTGTTTTTTTTTTCATGAAAGACTAAGAGATTCATGCTGACGAATCTACTTATTTTGTACCCTCATTAATTAATGCATAAAAAATATATTATCAAGTACGTCTATCTTGTTCTCTTTTAAATCACTTTATTGTTATTGACTTGAATTAGATAAAACGTATACATACAAACAGGCAATATCAAAAGGCATACATACTCAGCAGTTTATGAATCTTGATGAGCTTTGGCTTACAAGATGTATTGAATGAAAAGAGGTCCATCTTAGGCCCACAAAGAAAGGATATGATGATTTCACTAACACAGGATGCAACTTGAAACTCCACAAATATAATCCCATGTTCTTAACCTTAATGAAAATCCATGTTTTTGGCATCCCTTTTGAGCCTCGTCAATTAAGCCTTAGTTATTTTACCTACATTATTCCATACCTTGGGATGGGAATGGTACAAAGATATAAATAGGAAATTGGGGGGAACAAAACATAAAAGGGGGAAACAAATTTAGTCTAAATCCATAAGGAAAGATCAAATGCAAAAGAAAAAAAATCGTTCTAAACCCAAAACAACACTTGTTAAAAAAAGAGAGAGAGAGAAAAAAAAAACTAAAGAGAGATGACAAGGAAATGGCACCTAATGTAGGAAGTTGCCACACAAAGCAGAAAGGTTTAAATTTGAGAAACACCAAAAGTAAGGGATTTTGGGAGTATCCTTAAATCCTTTCCATTGTTCATAACCCCAATCCTAGCCATATTACAACCTTGGAAAGGCCCTCCTTTAGGTAGACCATAACCATATACCAAAATCATCATTCCATGAAAATATGGCCAATCTTAGGCCTTTGCACATATGGACCTACTATTGAGTAGCCATGCCCATATATAAAATGCATAAGTGTAGAGTTATGATTACAAGATCATATTAAAAAAAATTCAAATGATTTGGATAATTTGATAGCACTTGGCTTGATTACATCATGTTAGTAAAGCAATCGAATCAAACTAAATTCGATGTTTTCCATATCTTTTGCAGAACAAAAATGAGATGAAAATGACTTTAAACAAAAAAAAACAATCATCTTATTTTCTTTTAATAATAGGGATATTTATTACCAAGGTAATTCAGGTTCTATATATATTGACTAGAAAGAAAAAGAGTTAACATGATAAATTTATTTGATATATCAACAGCCTTGACGTCAACTTTAGATGTCTTTTACAACCCTTGAGCATTAGTCTTCTCACTTATCATGAGTAACTAATATGTCCGCCTGCGTGGGATATATCCATATTCTCTAAGCGAGGAACATTGATTGAACATGATCGCTACATGAAAAACTGATCGTTATCGCTATCACACGTGTAACTCACTGCCAAGTCATCACGATGATTCAAATATTAAGTCAATAATCCTTGCTTTTCAAAAACATGTCTAATTTTCTTTCTTTATTCTTTGATGGGAAAGTTGGATTCTCCTTCCTTTTTATACAAATCTGTCTTTTTTTGTTCATTTCTTTTTAAGTGGGTAAGTCGGGATGATCCCTCCCATTTGGCAACTAAAATACTCGAAAATAGTATAATTTTTTAGCTCTTTGCCTCAAATTGGGGGCTTAAAAAAGCCAGGACATCCCCACTTCTCTCTATTTACAAATTTGAACACGCAATTTATGTTGCAAAATCAATTTCATGCAAAGCTTATTACACCATTTTAATAACTTTAAATGACAAAGGGAAGAATACCACTTCCTATTATTTGACCGAGATAATTAATTATGTTACTTGATCAAATGCAATATTCCGCAAATTGAAAATACAAATCTTGGGGCCTTAAATAAACATGAGAAACATCCCCTAGCATATGTATACATGAATTCCAAAAGCCACCTAAGTCTACACTTGGGGGCTTCAAATTAAAAATATAGGTCTTACCTTAACTTTCATTTTAAAATAAGACCATATTTTGGAAAGTGATTCGAATGATTTTATAAATTATTCTAACATTTCAACAAACCTAGGTTTGATAAACATTCTTTTTCAAACTACGGTGCTTATTTAATTGAAAGAAATTCACTTTCTATTAGCAAAATATGACAATAATGATAAACAGAAAAACATAAACAAAATCAGATTTACTATTGTTTGCTCACATTTTCTTATCTTTGTTAAAATAAGTTGAAAATTACAACTTATCTTCATCAATCTTGGACAAAAAAGTCACACTCAATTACGAGCTAGACTTTTCTTTCCATTTTGGGTCCAGTTTTGAAGATAATATAATTATTGGACCCCTTTTCAAATTTTGAGTCCTAGCTCGAAATAATATCTTTCTAGCAAAAAAATAGTATTCAAAATTTTCTTTCTGAATTTTTGCCTCATTTTCTCAAATAAATAAATTTTCAGATTCTCAATAACCGTTTGGATAATACATGTATATACATAAATATTTCTAAAAGGAAAGAATTAAGATTTGACTTCTTCTTGACTCGAACTTATTCTCGCTTAGCTCCCCTGCGAATATTGGCTAAGGGATGGTAAACAAACCACCTACTAGACGAAAATCAAAGATTGGTAAGAACAAAGAAAATATTTGATGTTCTAAATCAACTTTGAGAATAAAATCACCACAATGATCTTTACAACTGTTTAGACATTAGGTAAGATTACTAAACCTTAAACACAATTGTTTTGGTTTATAAACAAGCAAAGAACTAACTTGCTTTCTTGAACATGACTTTAACTAAAATGTGAAAGCCATGTCATTGTCCTAAATATCTCAAAACAAAAATAGGACATATTCATAGGTCCATCTCAGTATCATATGAATGGCCTAAACAATAGCAAGTCATTAGAACTACTCCAAATTGGGGGCTCCAAGACTTGTGAAAATAGCAAGAATGCGCATAACCCGACACATGGGGGCTCCAATATCCACAAGAAAAAAAATAAATGAGATATTCATGCCATTCGAGCTACTTTCGGGAATCGCCTAAGCTACAAATGGTTTACGTAGATCTCGAGCCTTACGATTTTCAAATGCATCACTTGTTACATATTCGAGCCATGAAACAATCATTTTGTTCCTTTGGAAACTAAGTTTGCAACTGAACTTGGCCATGAAACAAGTTACATATTTGAGCCATTTTCAAGTTCAACTTTAAGAACTAATCTTAGTGCATAATTGTTATTACAATACTTCAATTTACTAAAGAGATTAGAGAGTATGACTAGTATAGAGCAACAAAATCATGATACTTGCTAATACGAAAGTTTAGTACACAATCATTCATCATGAAAATTGTATCATAAGACAAACAATTTCATGAGTTAGAATGTAAACAAAAGACTCCTAAATTTGAAATTAAGGAGTCTTTATTATTCTCCATTGTTGCACACATTGGAATTTCGCACGGAGGATAACATCAACTTTCTCGAGCTTCAAAACAGTGAAAAAATTTGAACTCAAAAGAAAGAATTCAAAAGTAGCAAGAATAGACGAAAAAGTTGAACAACATTTCATTTTTCCCCTTACTTGTTCTAATGAATGAACAATATTACTAGACTTAGCAAATTTCTTTGTTAAAACTAAAAATGGTCAAAAAACGATTTAAACACACTAGTTTAATCGTTTTCAAGATCCTAGTTGTTATTAGAATAAGACAAAGCACGGGATTTCTAGACCAATTACAAGCAACATGAAAGGGTCTAATTATTAAAAAACAAACAATTCATTGAAGTCACCCAACATTGGGGGTTACAATATTCGAAAACATAAAATGGGGGCTCAAAAGCAGAAGTATAGCTAAACTATTCCAGTTCGATGATCTTTTCAAGAATTTCCTAAAACTAACTTGTTTTGTGGAAATCTTGAAATCACAGTTTTATTAGTGAATAATAATAACCATCAGTTATTTTTTATCATTGATAAAACCAATTTTGCAACTTACACATAAAAAAAAAAACATGAGTCGCAAGAACAAATTCATGCTATTATAAAAGTTCAAAATTTCATTTACAATTTAATGCATAATTGTTGTTCTAAACACTTCAATTTACATTAAAATTAACAAGTATAGTCTATGTGAGCAAAAAAGAGAAATAAAGTTCAAGCACAAAGTCAAAATTGGAATAAAAAAAAACACATATATGCTTGACATGCTCATACAAGATCAATACTTTACAACTTCGCATGAAATTTGTTGCAATATATTTCTTAAAATAACGACAAACAAACAAATTCATGAAAACATGTCGAATCAGAAACCCTAACTTCAAGTTAGGATTCTTCATTTGATTTCTTCATTTTATTGACCAAGATCAAAGTCTGGTAAAATAAAAGGAGCAAGATTTACTTTTCTTAGCTTTAAAACGACAACCAAAATGAAAATAAATCAAAATTAGAGAAAGAAGAGAAGAAGATAGTGAGCTGCTGATCGCGCTTCTCCAAATCTTTTTACTAATTCAAATGTTGTGCGCAACTCATTAAGTTGCGTGTGGCATCCCAGCGCAACTTAGTTTCTTGCGCGCGCCTAGCCAGCGCGACTTACTATGTTGCCCGCGGACACTGGTCACTTAAAAGACCAGTACTCTTATTTTGATTCTTTTTGAATTTTTCCCAACAGTTTTGTACGTTGTTAAACGTAATAACGCGCGAATTATCAATATCTTTTAAAATTGCTTTGCATCCAGTAGTTTCTTTTCTTCTTTGATAGTTTTTTGCATCATCTTGCATGCGCACCGTGCTTTGTGCCTTCCTAAGCATACATTTTGAACGTTTTTTTGTAAAAGTGTCTTAAGACGTTCTGTAGTGGTGCTTTACGTAAAAGCTCCCATTGACAAGTTTGTCATTTTACTATACTGACTTTATAAATGTCCGGCTTTTCTTCTTTTTCACGTCCAAATAAAAAAGGAAGGCGTCATCATGCAGCGTAAAAATGCAAGGCGTATCATACGGCGTAAAATTGTATGGCGTAGGTGTTGCGTAAAATTTTACTTCAGCCCAAGCTTTGCGAGATCTACCTCTTGGAACTAAAAGGTAGAGGATTACTTTAGGCGTTAGCTCACGAGTTGACAGGCGCGCCGAACCATCAGGAACAGTCACTTCTTGTTTGGAAGCAAATACGGTAGTTAGTGAGCTTACTGGCTTATCGGACAGTCAGAGTGTCCATCAACCCCCTGTATAAAGAGCGACGAGACGATGTCGCACCTATGTAGTCACGTGCCCCCAGTCCCGAGACACGTGTACTCATCTTGTGGACAAAACTGATGAGAGAGTTGCTGACTTTCTTCTCTGTCATTGGATTTGGATATGTGCCTCCAGTCCCGAGACATGTATTTCTATCTTGTGGACTACCGGCTTGAATGCCAAAACATTTAGGCTCGAATGCCGAAACATTTAAGCTCTAATGCCGAAAACGCCTTTTTCATATTTTTACTTTGTTAAAGTCAGGCTAAAGTTTCAATGACATATTGAGGGACTTTAGATCAACGATGACATGATTGAGAGGAAATCATCCCCTTTACTCCTTTTTTAAACCAATCTCTTCTCATGACTTGACATCACCAAGAACATCTTTACTTGTAAAATTGTTCTACAAATGCAAAGGATCAATCTAGATTCTTTAGCGCATTGAGACTAGAAATAACTTTTCCTAGCCTTAATAGCTACTTGTTTCGAACACTTAGCGAACCAAGGATCGTTTCGACATCCTTAACATTTCTGAAAGATTCTCTATTCTTATTAGGGAACTTCACAGAATGAGTCTCGGATTTATTTCCTTGACTACTTTGATCATCGTCTATTCTAGACTCAATCAAAGTGAGGGCTAGCTGTAGACACCTACTTTTGGCCTCTCGTCCCGAAAGGAAGTGCGATGATGTTACAAAAATCCGTTCTTCATGCTAAATCAAAGTTGAAGTGTTTATGGACTATGAAAAGAATTATGAAGTAAGTTAAAACCCATATTTGACACAAATGTATCTTAGAGTCTTGTCCCATTACTAATTAGGCCTAAAACATATTCATACATGTTTAAACTTGATTAATAACGGACCTAAATGCGTCAAATGCAATGATTGGATCCAATAGAACCTACATTGTTGAAAAACCGAGCCAAAAAGATGAACCAAACATCAAATTCCCATAAAAAGCCTATACCAATGGATATCCCTTTCAAAGAGCTTTCCAACGGTATTTTATAAGCCCAATTCCAAGCCAAAACGAAGAGGTAATGATCAAAACACTAATCAGGGCCCTAAAACCGACACCCTTGCACTCCAACGGCCATAACTTTTGATCCAAAACATATTTTAACCTAACTCGAACATAATTGGAAAGTACACATGCAAATATTTCCAATGATATCCCACACGCCTTAATCCGACTCCGAAATAAAAAGTTATGGAAGTTTTTAAAATGCGTTTTCGTATAAGGTAGATCGCAAACCAGCGCAACTCAATCAGTTGCACGCGCCTGGCGCGCGCGACTCATTGAGATACGCAGGACACCTAGCGCGACACAAAGATTTGCGCGCGCCACCTAACGACGCGGCTCTAAAACCCTAAACCTAGATCCCTACGCCTATAAATAGGGGGTCTTCGTTCAGCTCTAAACACACAGAAAAATCACAATATTAAACCATAATTTTTGAAAACCCTAATCTCTCTCAAACCTTCTTACGATCATACTACTTTTCCTTCTTTCTTCTCAACTACTCTCCAACCCTAATCCATCCATTGAAGCTCTTGAAGGTACGAAGAAGAAAGAAAGTTCATAAACGCATAAGACAGAGATTTAGCATAAAAGAAGAACGGTTAGTTTCCTTAGCACTTAGATAAATCTCTTTTCTTTTATTGTTTAAATAACTTTAATTGATTAATTAGTGTTGTTTGATCACTTTAAACAAATTTTTGATTAATTAATTCACATAGTACTCTTTTGTTAATCAAGACTAGAATTTGAATAATTAATTGTTGTTTTATCACTTTTGACAAGGCGAATATTTTTTATTTATTGTTCTTTCACGAATATTGATTAAACAAGAATAACGACTTTTGTAATGTAATTCCTAGATGATTAATGCGTATAAATAAAATCAACTAACTTAGTTTTAGGTATCACGTTACATATATTGTTTGTTGATGAAATTGTAAAAAAGGAAGAGCTAGTAGAGGCCGCACTAGGGCTAGAATAGCGATTCCTCCCTAAAAGAAACGTTATTTTAGTACCCTCGCTCCCGAACTAATTTATGGTTTAATTTATGTAGACCAATTTGGGCATGGGTAAACTTTCGATTTGTGCTAATTATCCCATGAACTCCACATGGGAGAAAGACATGAATGAGGTTTATGAGTTTTCCTAAAACTCATTGGCGACTCCCTACTTGTTTCTTATAAAAAAAAGCGTGATGACAAGATCAATTCTAATTCAAGGTCCCCCAAACAATCAGGAATTCAAATCCTAATATACCCTAACAAGTATAAAGTCCTAGACTTCTAAAGGGCCAATGGGCATCTAAGGAAAAGATCCCCTACGATGGGAACACTCTCCTTACAATACTTCACTTCACAATATGCACTAAACTCAATCCAAAATAATTCGACAATTCCGAATTCTTACGGGAGTCATTATTTGGAATCATTTACTAAAGTTTTCGTGAATCCTTTAAAAATTACGGTGGCGACCCTTTAAAGCGTTAATAGTGTACAAAACTTGCAAACCAAGTCAAAACGTAGAGAGAGGCTAATCTCGCATAAAAACAAGGTATAATCCCATCAAGCACTTCTTGCCTCTCTACACAAAACAAAAAAAAAGAATGAAGATTGTGTCAATGGCAAGCAGCAAGGTGCAAAATTAGGAGCAAAAAATAATTTCATATTCGAGGGAAATGGTGTTTTTTAGTGTCGACTTTTAATAGCCAAAGATGTAAAGAAAAGACTAAAAAGAGTAAGAAAATTGAGAAACCAACAGAGGATAGATGAGAGAATGGAAGAAAATGAATGAGTGGTGGTGAGGGAAATCAAGAAAGCCAGAAGAGGAATGAGATAGCACATATGGCAAGAAGTAGAGAGAAAAATTAGGAATCAGATGATAATTTAATTCAAACCCAAAGGTATTAGTGTATATTACTTTCTATTTTTAATAGCAAAAACAAAACGTGAGGAAAAACCTGAAAAAAGAAAGGAAATGAGAAACTAACAAAGAATAAATAAAAGAGAGCCAAGAAACATGATAGCAAATTAATGCGTGATAGTGTGGAAAATCGGGAAGGTAAGAAGAAAAAACGAGATAACAAAGGTGACAAGCATGATTAAGGAGTAAAATTAAGGGCAGAAAGATTAAAGTATTTGTTATTACTGTCATTTTTAAAAGTATTTAAAATATTTGGAGAAAAACTGAATAGAGGAAGAAAATTGGGAAACTGACAAAGGATAGATGAGAGAATAAGAGCAAATGAATGAGTGGTGGTGAGGGAAATCAGGAAAGCAAGAAGAAGAAAGGACATAACATAGGTGGCAAGCTGTAGGAGCAAAATATATTAGGGGGCTGAAAGATAATTTAATTCATAACCAAGGGCTAATTGTCCTTTACTATCAATCTTTAATAATACTCCCTCTGTCCCTAATTGTTTGCTCCACTTTCCTTTTTAAGGTGTCCCCAAAAGATTACCCCATACTACTTTTGGCATGTTTTCCCACTTGCATGCACTCTCTCTATCTCTCCCCTCATTGATATCTGTGTCAATCCATGTGCACCATATTTTTCCCAAAGCCTTAATAAAGTAGATTTAGACTTTGGGGCAAACAATTGAGGAAAGAGGGAGTAGTCATTAAAAGATGCAAAGAAAATTTGAAAAAAGGAAGAAAATTGGGAAAATGACATTAGATACATGAGAGTCAGTGTCCCATATAACATGGAAACAAATGAATGAGTGATAGTCATGGAAATCAGGAAAGCAAGAAAAGAAACGAGATACCAAAGGTGATAAGCAATAGGGAGTAAAATAAGAGGGGAAAGATGATTTCATACCCAGGGGAAAAAATGTTTCTTATTGTTCATAAGGAAAATAACATACATTTCTTACTTTTAAATAAGTAGTAGGTATTAAATTAAATATCAATATATCTCTTGATATCAATGTTATTAATTATAGTATCTTGTTATCTTTGGTATAATAGGATATTATGTTATATAAATATCTTTAATTCAAATTTAATTAATAATTATGTAGAATAATATCTGATTATATTAAATATAATAATACAACATTTTATAACATACAAAGTCAAGAGCATACCTTTTGACCAATCTAATAATTTAGCTTTACTCTATAAATAACCATTCATTTCTCTTTGATATCTATCTCTTCATATCCTTTAGTCCCTTATACACATTGAAAATAAAATGTCTATCAACCCTTTTGATCTCTTTATTTTCTTCTCTTTTTTTCTCTTCATTTTCTCTTTCATATACTTTCTATTCCTCAAATCCAAACTACCATCATTCTCAACAAAACATTCTAATACTACCATAGCACATGGTCCTCCTTCTTACCCTATTATTGGCTGTCTTATTTCCTTTTACAAAAACAGAAAGAGGCTCTTAAATTGGTACACCGACCTCCTCTCCGAGTCATCGACACAAACAATTGTTGTGAGCCGCCTCGGAGAACATAAGGTGATCGTAACAGCTAACCCGAAAAACGTTGAATACATTCTTAAAACAAACTTCTCTAACTTTCCAAAGGGTCAGTCGTTTACAGAAGTTTTAGGAGATCTTTTAGGTAATGGTATATTTAATGTTGATGGCGAATTATGGGCAAATCAAAGGAAGTTAGCGAGCCACGAATTTACAACGAAATCATTACGAGAATTTGTTGTAAGAATTTTGGAAGAAGAAGTTGACGCTCGACTTATTCCATTGCTTCAACTTGCTGCTCATGAAAATAGAATCATTGATTTGCAGGTAACTTATTATGTTTAATTATTTGTTAATTATCCATGTTGATTACTTATGTAACATATGTCATGTTATCATAATTCATTCATTTTATTTAAATATGATTATTTGCATTGTACCACCCCTCAAATCACCCCTTTTTATTTAGAAATTCTATTGTAGGTATACCTATCAATTTTCGACTCGACTCGCAAACTCAAACCAAACCTAACTCGTTTTTCTAGGTCTTGAACAAAGTTATTTGACTGTAATCTAATACAACCCAAACCCGTTTAACCCGTAAATTTGTGGGTCTAACTGAACCCGAACCCGACATGACAACCCGATTTTATGGAATTTTTATAATACCTACATTTATTTGAAAATTAATATTAGTTTATTAATTAAGTTTGATTGTTTATCTACTATCAAACATTTATTTTATCTCTTTCTCATTTACCTATATCTCATATAACCGTATAGCTCATATCACCGTCATACACTGATCGATAGGTTTACTAATATTATTTCAAGAAATATTATACTTTACATACATATAATTATGTTGTTCTCTTCCTTAAATTTTGGAATATAATTACAAGTTTTATTGTAAGTTTATTATCATTTTTTATTAGTTAGTAATTGATGAGCTTTCTTGAAATGGTGACAATTTAAATTATATAGTATGTAATTGCTAAAAATAATATGGTGATATGTTTGATTAAAAAAATTGGAAATAAAATAGCAAAGTAATCTTGAAAAAAAAAATTAAAATTAAGCTAAAAAAATATTTAAACCGGTTAGGTTGACTCAAACCCGAAACTTTGGGTTTGGGTTGAGTATTTCTCGACCCGTGACCCAAAATGACCCGTGATTCGGAGCAACCCAACCCGAACCCGACCCGATTGACAGTTCTATATGATAGTCATCCTTAAAATGGCAGGTACTGTTATACTAATTTTATATTGGTTGTTTTTTTTATTTATTTTTAATTTCAAAATTAATTATAAATGTTTTTTTACATTTTCAATATATATATATTTCATAATCAATATATGAATCATTTTCTCATTTCAGTATTATAAAAAGTGAATTTTGTAAATTAATTAGAAAAGTTATTAAAAAAATTCAAAAACTATTTCGAATTTAATAAATTTTTTTTGATTAATTTTGAAATTAAAAAAATAAAAATAACTAATAAAAATTAGTACACTGGTATAGTTTCCATATAATTATATTTTTTTTATTTATTATCCTTTAACTTTATTTAAAAAGTATTAGACATAAAATTGCATTTCACCACCTTTTACCTTGATGCGATTAACTTTCCGGTTGTGGGGCCCATATAATGACTATTTTGACCATTTTAAAGTCTTTTTCTCCTCCATTGACTACTTCTATACTATTTATTGAACAAAATGATACAGACATTTGGATGAACTAGTTTAAGTCCCGTGCAATGCACGGTTTTTATTTAACATATTTATAAATTATAATGTTAATTTAACAATAATTAATTAAAAATAAAAATCAATATTTTAAATTGAAACAAATACTTGATTTTCTTTTCCATAAAATACCTATTATAAAATATTATATGTCAAAATATTTTCATTGAATGCATATAGAATATACTTTATATATAATTGTCAAATTGAAAGTTAAATATTATAGGATATTATAAAATAATGTTCATAAATATAATATTTGTTAAAAAAAGGAAAGTAAAAGTGGCAGGAATTTTTTTAATCTTAACCTGACAAGTGTCATATCAGATTCGCCTTTAGTATAATGTAATTGATTGATAAGATGAGCGTTAAGCATTAATATTTAATAATACTCCCTCTGTTTTTTCTTTTTTTTTATTTTTTTTTTATGTTAGTCTCATTTAGAATTTTTAGACTATTAAAAATTAGAAAAAATCTATCAAATTTCTCTCTATATATAAGAACAAACAATATCTAATTATTATAATTTTTTCTAGTTTGAGATTAAAGATATTAGCGATTAAAGATTTGCATTGATGTACGTAAATGAGACTAACATTAAATTACAAAGAGAGTAGTAAAGTATACTTCCTCCTTTCCTAAATATAGGGACCATTTGACAGACTTTTCACGGTCTCCAATATGTGTCTTAAAACGTCTATATATATATATATATATATATATATATATATATATATATATATATATATATATATATATATATATATATATATATATATATATATATATATATATATTTATATTCTTTATATTCAATTTATACACCTATAAATTATAAAAACTTAATGTTAAAAAAATACACAATGTGACGAATCCAATAATATCCTACATGAGCATATAATCTTTTATAAATTAACGGAAATATATGGTCAAAGTTTTCAGAGTTTGATCTAAATAAGTCAAATGAGAACTATATTTAGGGACTGAGGAAGTACAAAGTATTAGTTAGACTATTTCTTTATTAAGGGATTCAGAGAGTAGGGGTGATGAATTTTATGGTCAAATATCAAAATATGGTATATTTTACGAAGCGGTCAAATGTTGTATAATGCACGTATTTTTTAATTGAATTATTTTGACATTTAATTTAGTACTACTTATTTAATTTACTTTGACTATTGACTAATGTTAATGTTTTGTAGCTAAGAAAAGGTATAATATTGTCGCTATTTGATGGAATCGTCATACTAAATAGTTTATTAATACTCAATTGTTATAATATTTACTACTCCGTAATTGGTAATTAAAGAAGTTATTGGTTAAAATATTGCATTGGACATACATGCCTAGGAGTTCACGTAAAAAAGGGAAGGAGTGCGGAGAACCATTTTATTATGAATGATTATTATTTTATACTACATAGTAATAGTAAATGTGTGTATTAATAAACTATATATTTATATATTAAGAGTTAAATTGTGTGTTATATATATATATATATATATATATATATATATATATATATATATATATATATATATATATACATATATATATATATATATATATATATATATATATATATATATATTAAGAGTTAAATTGTATATATCATATATTTTTTTATTTTATTTAATAAAAAAATAGCATTGTAAACTTAAAAATTTTGTTGTTGAACTTTTAAGTCATGGGTATTAAGGTTGTGTTCAGATCTGATAAGTTCTGTTAGAGGTTAATTATGGTTATCTACGTTCAATTGACAACTTAAAAAGGTCTAATAATAAGGTCATGAGATTTATTTCGTAATAAATTCGGTTAAGACAAGGTAATTTCAAATAAATGTTATTTTTTAAAAAAAAAAATTATTCAAAAATAACATGTGACGCAAAATCCACAAATAGATCCAACAAACACGTTATAAATAAATAAATAGAAAAAAAATTCTTTCAGCAAAGCTATGATTGTTGTTGCAAATTCTACATTCTTCATATAATCATAACATCTTTTATATCGTTATTGTTTGTAATCTTTTTTGTGAGGAGGTCTATTGATTTTGTTGTAATTGTGAAGAAAATGCTTTCTCATTTCAAATATTTGTAATAAAAAGATAAGTTCTTTTTCAATCTTCGATAAATCTTTACCCGTAAAACAACTTGTACAATACCCAACAACTGAACTCAAACAAGATCCAACACAGTGACACTACACCTGAAGAATGTAGTATTATAAAAATTATTAATAAAACATGAATAAAATAAAGGATCGAATAAGGGTTGAAAATAGCCAAATTTCCAAAGAAATTTATTTATTTTCGGCCTAGGAAACACTAATGTTAAGAAACTAACCTTAGACACGAAAATAGGAAATAGAAGAAGGGACGACTAAGTATACAACCATAATAATTGAAAATAATTAATAATTCATGTCGTTCAAATAAGTTTAAATTAGATAAATAAGTTTAGATAAATGAAAATTAAGTGCACAGAATACTTCTATACTAATAAAGAAAAAGCATACATCATCATGTAGATTATTTATATATTAAGGTGGTAGATATTTTTAGGATATAAAGATATTAAATGTTGAGTTAGTGCGATCAATGTCAAGCACACTTGGGACTTTTTCTCCTCATGACCTTATAATCAAATTTATTTCTCAAAAATTCCATTAAAAAAATATGCTTTTCACGATAAATGAAATATGTAGACCTTCTAATTATCATTTATTTTAGGCGTTTGTTGGAAGTATATCACAAAAATTGAGAGTTGTAACTGTAAGGCCTTTGATATTATATATCTTTGGCATATTGCAAGTAATATTTATATGATTATTATTTCATGTGTGAATCGTGTTCGGGGAAGGAACTTTGATCAAATGATTTATAAAGCTTTTACTTAGCTATCTATTGAGTCACACTATTCACTGATTAACCAGTGATAAATGAAACTTAGATATGTTTAACAACAATGTCTAAAAAGAAAGTAAAATTGATAAACAAAACAACATTAATAAGGCTGGAAATAAAGTACTTATGAACATTTCCTCAATAAAAAAGTACTGTAGAAAAAAAAGTTAAAAACCTATTTTGGGATGGAAATAAGTAGTGAATCAATTTAGGTCATTTTCTTTCCCTCATATATTATTTAAGGTACTTGTTAAACAATTCAAATAAAGTTTTAAGGTTTTTACTATTAAAAATCAGATTTGAGGTATTTGAGATGTGTCATAGTCTAGATATCTAGTCAATTCGATTTGTTACATACTCTATCTCCTTCCTTTCATCTCTTTTTTGCTAAATCAACATTTTCCATATTCGTCACAAACCAAAAATTATTTACATATACATTGATATTTTCAATACTTTTAGCATTATCTTCACAGATTTCTAATTTTTTTATCCTTTATTTAAACATAAGTTGAAGTAAAATCTCATCAAATGCAAATTATATTTTCTATCAATGCTAATTTTTAACCTTCATTCATTTACTTACAGGAAATACTAAAAAGATTTACATATGATTCTATATGTAAAGTCTCCTTGGGGATTGATCCAAAATGTCTAGACCTCTCAAATCCTACCCCGCCAATTGTTACCGCCTTTGAAAGCGCGGCCGAGATCTCGGCAAAGCGAAATGCTAGCCCAATCAATGTCATATGGAAGATTAAGCGAATTCTTAACCTTGGCTCCGAGCAGCAACTCAAGAAATCCCTTAACATACTTCATAATCATGTTAGTGACATCATTTGCACTAAGAAAGAGTCACTTGCTAACTCAAAAGAATCTGAAAATCATGATCTCCTTTCCCGCTTTCTATTTGCTGGTTACGACGGCAATTTGGCTAGGGATATGGTGATCAGCTTTATTATGGCCGGTCGTGATACAACTGCGGCTGCAATGACATGGCTTTTTTGGCTTTTATCATCGGTGGACCTTGGTGCTCGGGAAAGTATTAGGGCTGAATTGACAAGTGGGATAGACTTAAGTTCGGGTCCACTAAGGTATGAGATATTGAAGAAAGAATTAAGATATTTGCATGCTTGCATATGTGAGGCAATGAGGTTGTACCCTCCGGTTGCATGGGACTCAAAGCATGCCATAAATAATGATGTTTTACCAGACGGCACTAAGGTTAGTAAAGGAGATCGTGTTACGTACTTTCCTTATGGTATGGGGAGAATGGAGACAATCTGGGGGAAAGATTATATAAAGTTTAAACCAGATCGTTGGTTTGAAAGTCAGACCGATGACAAATCATTTTCAGACAATGAGAAAGACAGAAATAATCATGCAAGAAAGTTAAAGATGGTAAATCCCTATGAATTTCCTGTCTTTCAAGCGGGACCTAGGGTATGTCTTGGGAAAGAAATGGCATTTATTCAAATGAAGTATGTCATAGCCTCTATCATAAGTCGTTTTAATTTTGAGCCGGTTAATTGTGAACATCCAATATTTGTGCCCCTTTTGACTTCCCAAATGGATGGGGGATTGAAAGTGAGGGTGAAGGAAATAATAAATTAAGTAAATTAGGGACTTGTCGGATGATGCACAAACCCATTAGTAGTAATTTTGTTTGTTTTCCATTTTTTTAGAAAATTTAAAAAAAAAAAAAAATCAATCAATCATGCATTGTCATATCGTAGGGCATATCGAATGCTATATTTCCTATATTTGCCCAATTTTTTTATTCTGTCCCGTTTAATTTGTTCATGCTATTTGTAACAACTCAAATATCCCTCAGCAGAAATACATACTAGTATAATAATTATAATTATTATACCTTAGGGATAGAGTTAGGCGTATTAACGCCACGTGATAATGTAAGACTACTTTAAAAACTCAGTCAGCTTAATAATAACTTGCAACATAAACCAACTCTTTCTTTATTATTACTTCAAAAATAACCAAATCATTGCCATGAGTACTCAAAATTAAATAAAAAATAACATGATCTCTAATCTAGGTGATGTAATCCTTGACTCCCATATGCGCATCCAGACTCCACTTGAAAATTCACTAATGCTTACCAATAAGACAAATTATTTGATGAACCAAAACAAAATAGAAAATACGGATTAGCAAAATATGTTAAGCACACTTAAGTAAAAGATATGTAAACTCAATTTATTCGCAAACATGCTTTCAAAGATTCAATCATGGAAATCAAATAATTCCAATAATTTAACTCTCATAATTTCAAACCAATGCTCAACTCAAATTCAATAACTCAAATATAGTTCAAAATGTTGAAAATCAATTCCCTTTTATCCAATTACTCTCCTACGTGTGTACACCCCCAAGTTAGTATCTTTATGTTGAAAGACTATCCTTGAGGAGATACTAGGTAATACAAAGTCTATATTCTTATCATTCAAAACTACATAGTGGGATCTCGTAAACATGCTTGTAAAGCTTTAGTGAATATATAGTTTAATAATTCCTAATAAAATCAACCTTTAAGATATTCCAATTCAAACCTTGTAATTAATTGAATATAATATATACTCCTGTAAGTCAATTTCTTCAATCATTAATACAATCAATTTATTCAAACATGATATTAAAATAAATCCTTCAAATTATTTATTAAAACATGATATTAATTCAAACAAACTTTAATTATCTAACATAACATTTTTAAATTCAATCAAACATAATTTCACATAAACATGTTGATCAATTCAAACACTTTAATAAAGTCTCTAGCCACTTAAATGTACCTTTTCTCCGTGCTAAGAAAAACAACCAAAAGGACTCAAGAACTTTCACCAAGAACGCCCTACAAATAAATATAACTTTAATTAATATAAGATCATCAAATAATCATAACAAGACTAAAATAAACCCCAACTCTATGTACATGAGTCACTTAAATACTTTTTACTAATTCTCAAATTGATTGTCTATTTTATTTAATTAAAACATAGTATAATATATAAAATCATAGCATTAATATTAAAACTTAAAAAAATTTAAGAAAGAAAAAGAGAAGAAAAACCGAGAAGAAGAAAGAAGGAGAGGAGGTGCAAAAGAGATAATAGTTCGGTTGGCATGGCTGCTGGTTGAAGCTGGAGTCAGACGGTGGTGCAATTTGGTGTTAGTGGTGGTCGGAGCAAGAACCGATGGACAAAGGCAAAGAGAAAACTGTGGGACATTAGGGGGTGGGGGTGCGGGGGGGGGGGGGGGGGAAGACAATTTGTGAAGTTTTGTGTGAATTTTTGCATTGGAATGAGGGAGTTATTATGAATTGATGAATGTAGAAGAACTACAGTAATTTTAAGTTATGGAATTACTTGGAGAGCTAAGCTTGATTTTAAATTACTTAATTACTTGGACAATGTGAACTTGATGATCAAGTAAACAAGGAAATATGGAAAGTATTAATATCATAGTTGATCATGAAATTAAAGAAGGCAACGATATATAGTTCCTTGTGGGATAATTTAGAGGCAAATAAAACAAAAATATCTATGATCATATATTTGATATGTTTGAGTAAGGAAATTTTTTAAAATATAAAGATTTAATGAAATACTTGTCTACAAAAATCTAACCAATAATCTAATTAATAATATCTAAATTGGTTGAAATTATTCAAGCAATTATGCTATAATCTTTTCGGACCTCTTAGCTTATTAATTAGGTATTTTTAGTTTTAGGAAAATCCGAAAATTACTTAATTAAATTTTTTATTTTTATTAAAATATTACAATAGAAAATATTAATTATTTTGACCTAATTAATTTAACAAAAATCAGATTTCCAATGCTAGAAATCTAAAATTATTGGGCTAATTAATAGCTAGGAAAAATTCAAACAATATAATTAATATAAGAGTTGTGTTTTAATAATTAAAATATCTGATTATATATATATATATATATATATATATATATATATATATATATATATATATATATATATATATATATATATGATTGTCTACTTACCTACGACCCAATGATTATATGAGGGTCCAAATGTCGAACTCCTAATACCCAATGATCTAGTAATGTGTATCGCGGGAAATTGAGCGCGTTCACTTAAACCTTTTCTGCCAAGCATTCAAACATGAATTAAAGTCAAAATGATTGTTTTATTTCTATTTTTTTTAATCCTTGTACTACGAATTCACTTTAAGCAAGTTTGTTGATGAAGAATGTCAAAAAATTCATGAACAATCATTAATGGAATGACACGATTTGTATTGACTTCAACAAGGTAATCATCTAAGGATTTTACTTTAAACGAATTGTTTTCGAAAAAAGTAGAAGAGAAAGAATAGAAAGTTGGATTGAAAATGCTCATCAAATTTTTAAAAATATATTAATCGACCCGAACACACTCCTTAAAATGATAAAAAATACTATGGTATTTGTTGGTCATTTAGCTTACAATAGAGATCTATATCGTTTTTTTTTTTTTTTTTGAAATTATTATTCTCATATTGCTCATCTTTAAAGGATAATATATTACTATTTGCATAAAAATAATGATGGCCTCCGAATGTGAAATCCAAGAAATAATTAAATCATTTTCTCGGTTTTATAATTCCTTATTTTTCTCCTTTTTTTTAGAATAATATTATATATATATATATATATATTATCATACTCTCTTTTTTTTGTTCTATTTCTCTCTTTTTTGTGGGAGGCAATCATCCCAAGTAAAGTTCTCGAGATTTTCTTTTTAAACCGTAGAAGAGATAAATAAATTATACTCTTAAATCAAGGTTGATCAATTATAACTAAAGCATGATGAACACGAAAATAGGCACGTTTAAGAATAAACATATTGATAACGTCCTATTAAGGGATGCGAACTTCTAATGACGAACCTCATAAGAAGTAATGTCATTAGTTTGATTATGAAGTACGTAAACAAATCATCATAATAAAAAATAGTATTGCGTGCAATTTTCCGTCTTGCGCTAAGGTAGAAAGTGCATCTTCAAGAGTAGCATCTACCACATGCGTTTTTTTTTTGTTTTTTTTTTATTTAAATTTTTTTATTTTTTGCGAAAACGAAAAAAAAACGATAAAAACAATTTTTTGGATTTTTCGAAAAAAAACAAAAAAAGACAATCATAGTAAAAGTTAGACAACATTGTTAGCAGAAGAGATATTTTTGGCACCTACTTAACGATTAACTTGAAGCGGTAGTGTAGGGAATATTTCAAGCGTTAATCCCCTAGCTTGAACCCCACTGTGATCATACACTAAAGTACGGTGGCATCCAAAGGGAAAGAAGATAGAGCAAAAGAGTCGCCAACAAGTTTTTTAAGGAACTTGTAAACCGTTCACGAGGTGAAGATTACACCCCTTAACGATCCAAGAGATCGTCAACTCCATAAGGTCTTGAACCAAATAGGGTTCGGGGATGAAGGTACAAATCCAACCTAAAAGAGATTGAATCTGCCCTAATAATAGGCCTCTACTTTATTCTGATCGTATTCATGTGCGCTTTCTGACTAACATGCAATCAATAGGAATACCCTAAACTTGTTTATCTATGTTGGTTGAATATTAATGCACAAATAAATCTATTATTGGCGATCACTTGAATTATAAGAAAATTAACCCTAAACAAGATTATCAATTATCTTATTAAGCGTGATTACAGGTAAAATTCCCTTTAAACATGCATAAAAGGCGTGATCAAGCAATAACAATAAATATATATCAAGCAACATAATAGTAATAACAATCATAACAATAATAATAATTATCATAAAAATAAACATATTCATGTTAAAGCATAATAATAGCAAGATCCTAGGCATGATACTAACAAGATTAATAACAAACCCTAGCATGTCACTAAACATCAAAGATCAAAGCTTTAACCCTAACATGATACTAACAATCATAAGTATTAGGAAGAGAAAAAAAGGCATCATAACAATCATACTTGATATTAAAATTACCCTAGACATGATACTAGGAATTATAATAACAACTTAAACATGAACTCTATATCATAACATCAATAAAAACCTTCAAAATACTTACTTTGATGCCTCGTACCTCTTTCTAATAACAAAATACACGCGTTAGTAACTTCAAGGAAAATAATAAACAACAATTAAATTAAATAATAATTGAAAGAGAGATTTGGGACCAAACCCTCAGAAATTAAACCTTTCACGTCTAGGGCGAAGGCAACTTCGAATATGGCTAGGTGTATCTAGATCTAATGAATGCGGAATTTTTATATTTGTGAAAAGCTAGTTTATAAAAAAAGAGAGAAAGAGAGAGAAATGGTAGATTGTAGATGAATACTGATGATTGATGATGAATGAAAACGGATTTTTACCACGTTATTTATAAAGAAAATCAGCCAAAAAGATAAAATATCAAAACAGAGTTCTGGCGTAGATAAAATCTGATTAGCGCCAACGCTGGCTATTGGCGCCAGACGCCAACATTAGCGCCAGGCGCTAATGCTAGCGCCAGACACCAAGCGTAGCGGCAGGCGCTACAGCTGGCGTTTGGCGCTGACTTAGAAATTCACGCGTTTTCTTAAAATCAGATAAAAATTGCTGTACAGGAGGATAAAATTGTATTTTTTCTCAAAATGTTCTTTGATTCTAATTAAAATTCTAAAAAGTCAAAAAAAGTCAATTTATCAATGTTAATTGAATTAGGAATGAAAAATTTACATTAGGCCCTCCCCTATATCATTGGGCCGCATATAAGGCTCAAATCGGGCCCAGTTCAGTAATTTGACCATAACTTTCTCAATATTCATCGGAATTGGGCTTATAATATATCGTTGGAAAGCTCTTGTCAAGCCCCATCCAACTACACTAATATTGGACCTATATAATGTACCAACCAAACTGGATTGACTTTTTTCTTAAAATAAGTTTTCAAAAATAGAGAGAAGAGAAAAGAAATTAAAACTATCCGCAACACTAAACTTTCCACACTTTCACTTCATTCGATTATGATTCGACGTGAAAGGTACTCATCACTGGGTTTGGTTTTGGGGAGACACAAATGGGTATCTATAGAAGCCCCCACTTTGACTTGGTTTGGAGAAACGCAAGTTTCGAAAACAAAAGTCAAAGTATCGATAGGGACGGAGAATGATTCAGAACGTTCTGCAATCCTAAACCACTCTTGCAACGCCGATACCTGCAAACTAGCATTAGTAAAACAGATAAAAGAATTAAGAAACGCGTATCTTGCACCGTCGAGCACACGTCTATGAAGGTAACCGATTTGTTGCCGCTTTGCCGTCATTTTGATGACCTCTTGCCAAGAGAATGCCATCCCGCTTGAAAACCGCTACGCTTATAACTGCTTCCAATATTGAAGACTGCTTCGCTTGAAACGATCCTCCTCCGCTTTGATAATATTCCACGTCCAAGGGAATACCATCGAAGATTTCTTCGCTTGAAACAATCCTCTTCTGCTATGATAATACTCCATGTCCAAGGGAATACTATCGAAGATAACTTCTCTTGAAATCATCCCCTTCCGCTATGATAATACTCCACGTCTAAGGGAACACGATCGAAGGCAACTTCGCCTGAAATCACCTTCAGTTGCTTTTTGACAACTTTCCACAATCTATGGAACGCCATCTTGCTGTTTCGATGTTCACTCATCTCCGAACAAAGAGCTTATTTTTTTTGGATATGTTCACGCGCCTCTGAACAAAGAGCTTTGATTGATATGAACTTCTGAATGATGTGTCCACGCGTCTCTGAACAAAGAGCTTGATAATAAGATGCCCACGCGTCTCCGAGCAAAAGAGCTTGAATAATATGTCCACGCGTCTCTGAAGAATAGAGCCTGAAATACATGTCCACGCATCTCTGAACAAAGAGCTTGAATAACATGTCCACGCGTCTTTGAACAATAGAGCTTGAATAATATGTCCACGCGTCTCTGAACAAAAGATCTTGAAAGGATTGTCCACGCATATCTGAACAAAAGATCTTGAATAATATGTCCACGCGTCTCTGAATAATGGAGCTTTTTTGATACTTGAACGTTTGTTGCGATAATATTCTGAAGAAAAATTTCCAAAGACCAACGCCTGTCGATCTCTAAAGCTCGCTTGAACTTTGCTTCCGCTAAGCCAGTATGTCGGGGGTTTGCTGCTTGTGAACCATTATGTTCGTGATAAGCCAACGCTTAGGCGCTTTAAGCTAGGTGAGGCGATCTTTCATCAGGTCGATCACTTATTGTGACTGATATCAAACCGACTACTTAATCATGTCAAATTGCTTTTTGACAACCCGAAATTGCTTATAGGGGCTTCGAGCTCTGTCGCTGCTGAAATATCTCTGACGCCAAGAATTGACTCTGTCGCCAGGCACTGGGATTTAGCGCCATGCGCTAAAAGCTATTGCCAGACGCTAGATGTTTTCGTCTGGCGTTGGGGTAGGGTCTTCCCTATTCTGCTGCACCTGTATTTATTTTTGACTATAGAACTTTGCTAATCTCTTTAATTATCTTAGGGTTGACCTAAGGTTTAGCGTTGACTCAACTCATTGACTTAACACGACTCATGGTATAAACTTGACTCGCTGTGATTGACTCGAGGTTGACTCGACTCGAAGTGAAATGACACGTGTGACTCATGACCCGTGTGTGCATAGTGTTGATTCAATATGAATAAAAAATGCAAAAACGCAAAAATTTTCCGTCATTTTTGTGGAGGGTACCGACTTTATCCCAAAAAAGAAAGACGCAAAAAAGAATCGAAGTGAAGTTTTTTGAAGATGCATGTCGAATGAGCTTAGTCAAATGTTGTTTCTCACAGTACAAGGATTGTAACATCTTAGACTATCCTAGTTGACTCGATAATGAGAGTATTTGGGTAACTTAGGCACGGAGGCTAAGTACTTCATACTTCGTGATGCAATGATAATTATGATTGATGAGTGATGTTGATATGACAAGGCATGCTTCAGCGTTGTGTTAAGATTTCATGACAAAAGGGTTTCTAAGGAAAAGTTTGTATGTGTGAAGTGTGTGATAGTGACACTAAAGTTAAGCTGCAAGAGTTAAGTGTGTGGAAAAATATATTGAAAAGAGTCAAATGGTGGTGACTCTTAGGCTAGGTAAGCAAATGATGTAGGGATCAAGCCCCCAAGTCTAGCTCTAAGTAAATAGGGATGAGCATAGGAGATCCCTTGATATGATCATGGTGTGTGAATGTGAATATGAATGCATGTTTATTACGGCCGCACCTCGATGTGAGGTTGCCTACGTATCCGTTAGGAATCAGGCCGAACGTAGCTTTAGCCGAACCTCGCACAAGTGTGTGTATACCTCAAAAAGGTCTTTTTAAGGGTTGTAACATGGTTAGGATAAATATTATAGAAGAAAGGGATAAAGGCTCAAGAACCTAGATAAGCCCCCAAGGTGTGCAACCTCGCTTTTGAATCTTTATATTTTTATGCTTGAGGCTTGCTTCTCTTTTTTAGCTCTCTTTTTTTTTTTTGCTTTAGCATTTATTTTTATTTTTATGAGTGTGGGCAATCCCGATCATGCGGTCTATCACTCACTTGGCATTCATGTTTCTTAGACACGGTACCGAGCACTCGATAAGAGACGCAATATGAGACGTGTTCATATCGAAGACATTTTCATGTCAAAGACATTGGAACACTTACCCTTTTGTACACTTTTATTTATTTATTTTTTGTTTTTTTCTTTTTATTTTGATCTTTTGAAATAACTCAAGCTTTTTAGAATTGCATAAGTTGCACACTGTCCCATCCCAAGGTTAGGTAGATGTAGGTTGAAGAAAGAAAGGTCTATCGTTAGACGAGGCTCAAAGTGGTTTATGAAGAAAGGATTGTATATTTGAAAGGTAAAAGGAGATATGATGTGGCTACAAAGGGTGCCTCAAATCATTGGTATACCTTGTGCTTAGTTTGGCATGTTTTTTATTTATTTATTTATTTTTTTAATGCAATGTAGTGTGATGATCATATGTAAGAGAATAAAATGCTCATTCTATTAAAGGAAAAGAAATAATCTACAAAATTAATCTTAAGGGAAAAGAAAGGTGCCTACGCTAGACTTATTGGGGAAAGGGAAAATAAAAAAAAAAAAAGAAAAAAAGAGGTCATGAAATCTCGTCGTTGAAGCTCGCCTCTTGTCTTGTGTTGTTTGCTTTATCATCACTCGCTCTTCTTGTTAATTGGAGGTATGGGAAGCTTGTTATTATCAATCAAATGCTGGATAGCCTCCTTTAGCTTCCAACAGCTCTCAGTAGCATGACCCCTACCTTGATGGTACTTGCAGCGCACATTTGGATTCCAACTAGGCACTCTCTTCTCAAGTGGAGGATCTTGAAGAGGTCCAATAGGAGTAATAATTCCCTTGGCATGGAGTCGATCGAAAGCATCATCGTAGCTAATTCCAATAGGGGTAAAATCCCTTTTTTGTTGCTTTCTAAATCCTCGATTATCCATGGCTAAGATCTCATCAAGGTCGAAAGTACCAATACTGTTACTAGAGTAGGTGTTTTCGGAAGAAGAAGGATAGTCGTTCTTCTTCCCTTTACAGCCACCGTTGCTATCGTTACTAATCTTGGCCTTCTTGTCGCGCAGAGCAACATGAAGGAGATTTGAATCAATGAAGTCTTGAACACGATCCTTGAGGGAGAGACACTTTTTAGTAGTGTGACCGCGCCCTTCATGGTATCGACAATAGGAAATTTGGATCCCAATTGGGAAAACGTTTTTCAGATGGAGGGTCTTGACTGGGACCAATGGAGTGAATATGACCTTGATCATGAAGACAGTCAAAAGCTTCATTGTAAGTCATTCCTATTGGTGTGTATTCTTCAATGGTCCGTTTTTCCCGTGGCTTAGGAGCATTGAGTTCTTCATTAAACCCTTGACGAGGATTTTTTTCGATGACCATCATCCGATTTGCTAATCCTTCTACCACGTTCAAGAGCATGGCAATGACATCTTGCAGTTTTCGAACGTCCTCTTTTAGACTTGACGAGTCTTCCTTGGTATTATCTAAGAAAAGACTTTCATCCTCCTCAATCATGGCCACTTCATCGAGAGAGGTTATATAAGCTGTCTCGATCATGGGCTCTCCTACAGGTGTGATAAGAAGTGATGGATCGAAGGATGTCTGATCTTCTTCGATGGCTAGAATCTCGGAAGTTTCATTGTTATCAATCAAATCTTGAATAGATTCTTTGAGTTTCCAACACTCCTCAATGTCGTGACCCTTTCCTTGGTGATATTTGCAGCGCTTATTAGGATCCCACTTAGGTGGCCTGGCTTCTAGAACTGGATCTTTGATCGGCCCTATGGGCATGACTAGTCCTTTGTGGTGTAGCTTCTCGAAAGTTTTTTCATAACTCATACCAAGTGGAGTGAACACTCTTTTCGACCTTTGGATTCGTGGTTTAGAGACGTTTGTAGCATGTACCTCATTAATGGGAGAGGAAGAATAAGGATGGTCGTTCTTCTTTCCTCTCGCATTATTATCTTTCAGAAGGTCATCTTCAATGTCAATGCCTATATTATAGACAACCTTGAAAGTATTCAAGTTGTGTTGGTACTTTAAGTGCTTCGAATACTTCCCTTGGAGATTCTTGATAAACATCCTCACAGATTCCTTTTCAGTGGGAGTTTTGACCATATTAGCAGAAGTTTCCCTCCATTTGTTGAAGAAAGACATGAATCCTTCGTTTTCTTTTTGTTTTAAGATCTCGAGTTGTCTATGGTCTGTTTCGTCTTGGATGTTGCACTTATATCTATCTATGAAAGCGTTTGCTATGGACTCCCAGGTGGAGGTTTTTTCTTTCTCGAGAGAAAAGAACCATTGCTGGCAAACGGTCTCAAGAGATAGTGTGAACAGAGAGGAGAAGACCTTCTTATCGATACCCTTAATGTTCATTATAGTTTTAAAGGTTGTTAGATGGAAGTAAGGGTTATCTGTTGCTTTGAATTTAGGGAGTTCAGTGGCGTTGAACTTATGTGGAAGAAGTTCCTTGTCCAGCAAGACCCCTTGTGAACTCATGCCCTGAAATTTATAGTCACTAGATAGCTTTCTCAAACTATTCTGTATAAGGTTCATTTGTTGTTGCTTCACAAGGTCATCAATTTTGAGGGTTAAAGCCTTTAACACCTCGGTCACGTCATTCAATTGATTCCTAAGTACATTGACCTCTTCTTGACTTGCCATTATCTTTTTATCCTTCTTCTTTTGACGAATTGGTTTATCGAAAAGTTAGACTTGAACAAAGGTGTTGTCCTTGATTAATCGCCCTTCTCTCCTCGACCAAGTACCGTGGAAAAGGAATTTGGGGATATTCATTGTTAATTATTTGACTCAAACTTTATTCAACATGCAATGGATGGAGGAAGTGAAGAAAGATTGGAATAGAATGTGAAAAAAATGATGCAGATGGAGGGATATGAAGAATTAGGAATAGAATGTACCCCCAACTCAAATGATAGAAAAGACCGACTCATGCATGAACCTAAGACATGGTCATGGTGACATATACTCGAAGTGTGTGCTAAGACTAGTGAGTGTAGGTGACATGTTAAGACTCGTGTCATGACCATGTGGCTAGACTATGTGACTTAGTGTCTAGACTCAATTAATGACTTAACAAGGTATGATTGACAGTAAAAATTAACCGAATTATTCAGCAAACTGGTTAATTAGACACTAGGTGATGACTTAATCAATAATCTGAACTGTCGTCAAAGCGGCAGGACTGGCGTCGCACTGTGTAGTGTAGCGCCAGACGACAGAGCTGTCGCCAGGCGCCACACTCCACAGAGTAGCGCTACAGTTCAGATTTTGGCGCCAATGCTTGAGCTTCAATCTGGAACTGTTTTCGGTGTTATTAATCAACAGGGGTATCACTAGTGGAAAAAAGCCTATCCGTAACGAGCAAAAAAAGGGTTTTTGTAACGGGCAGCGGGCGTTACGAATACCGCCATTACAGATAGAAATAATATTCGTAATGGGCACTTGTCCGTTACGAATAACTAGTTATTTGTAACGGGCAGGTTAAGTGCTTGTTACGAATAGCCAGTTATTTGTAACGGGCAGGTTAAGTGCCCGTTACGAATAATTAGGTATTTGTTATAGACAAGTTGACTACCCGTTACGAATAGCCAGGTATTTGTAACGGACATGTTGACTGCCAGTTACAAATAGCCAGCTATTTGTAACGGACACTTTGACTGCCCGTTACGAATAATGTCTTGAAAAATCAAAATATTAGGGGTATTTGTAACAGGCACAAAAGGTGCTTGTTACAAATACCCCTTTTCCTTTTCCATTGACATCTCAAATTATCATTTATAATAATTAACAAACAAAAACCCAAATACTGATTTCCATGACACAAAGGCACACAAATATTATCAAAATATGGCACACCAAATTTTAAATTTACATCTCAAAAAATTCGTAAGTGTCTCTGATATATTCTCCGCATCTGAGGCAAGCTCCAGCGTCATTTCAGCTTGAACTTCCCATTGTTGTAAATTAATGTGCTCACTGCCCTCTCGATTGATTTACATCAGTAGATGGACCAACACCAGCATTTCCTTCAACATCACTTTGTTCACAAGTCCCAGCAAGGATCTCATTTGCAGACTCATTTTGTTGAGCATCATCTAGGATCTCATTTGCAAGCTCATTCTGTACTTGAGCACTATCAAGAACCTCAATCTGAGGATCATTTGGTACATGAGTACTGTCAATGCCCTCATTTGTGTTGTTAGCCTGAGTTTGATCATCTCTAAAATTATGAGGACTGTTTTCCAAAGAACTACCAGACATGTCACTTGCTTGAACTTGAAAGATGTCCAATATGGATAGAAAACCTCTCCTGTATATTACACGAGATTAGGACAATAACACATAATATGATACAGAGAAAGATATTAGGAAATGGCTGCCTAATATCTAGGACAAAGCATAAAAAAACAAAATAAAAAAAAGGTAAAAGTAACAGATCAATACACATCACATACAGATGTTTGACTGATATGTCCCCCAATTATAATTTACTCTGCACCCAATAATTCAATCAGCAGCTTTTCTCCACTTAAAAATAGTACACCAAAATTCAAACAATTGCAAACCACAGCCAGTGTTCATTTATCATGGGCTTTCACAGATACTTAAGGTCAAAAAAAGCATGAACCTAAAGTCCTAAACTAACTGAGCAAAACTCACAAGAATATATGATGAACTCAAATCTATTTCCCACCAACCCGCTTTTTACTTTTATAATTACTCCTTGAATAAAAGTAATGTTGCAAAGTGACTATTTTGTCTTAGGACTAAGACATTTAATCTTTGTTTCAAGCATGAGTATATATAACCTAAATTATTGAACTCGTGCTCGTTAAAACATCCCAATCGAATCTACGTGGGGAAAACCAAGAGGTAGAATTCGACCTCACGTCTTGGGGTAAGGGTCCTAAGGGACCATAGTGGGCATAGTCCATACCCCAAGAAACTGCCAATTATACAAAATATTTATGAACAAATGCACTGATTAAGCACGTAAGCTGGGCAATTGACCACATAACACACTACAGAATAGTCACTTTCTGGACCGTAGTATATCACCGTGTTGTGGTCTAGTCTAACCGTCTAACAACACATTCTCACATATGATACAGTAATATGTAGCATTATATAACAACTGAAATGCCAGTTAAGCACTATAACCATGGAATGATGGATGCCACTGGCCAGAGTTGTGCCCACTGCAAGCTGCAACACAAGCTTCTTGCATTACTGATAGCGGAATATCCTTGTTGCAGATGTTTGCAAAGGCCCGCATATGTTTCATCCCGTATTGAGTTAAGGTCCCACATTCTTTCTCAAACACCCAAACCTGAAGATATGAAAGTTTTCACAGTTAATTAAGTTCAAAATAACAGAAATTTAGCTACATGTCCTGTTACTATGAAATCAACCAAGAATACAAATTTAATTAATTACCATTGATTTCAAGCAATCCCAATCATCCACAAGCGGCATTCCACGGCTTGGCTTTGCGCGTAGGACCGAAGGACCATTGTTTAGTCCAAATAAAAGTTTTCCGATCAATTCAATGCTGCTGTCAAGGTGGCTTTCGTGCTTCATAGTCTCAGTTATATCTTTAAGAATCTTATGCTTCTCCTCAGGTTCCTCCTTTGATCTTTCATACTGTAAGAGAAGTTGGTGATTATTGAGTAGTGACAGACATAGATTATAGATACAAGTCCAAGATTCAGAATTGACCAATTTATGTAAGTTAAGCATCTTTTGATCTAAAATGAAGTGTAACATGTAAAAAAAAAACTATTTTTTATGAAATCAATTACTAAAAATTTCCCAAGCCTGTGGGATATGTTAACGATTACACTGTTGATTATACATATTTTAGGCCCAAGGATAGTAGACTTATAAGAAAAAAAGTATTAAGTAAACATATGCTATACTAGTGTGGCTAAATTCCTCCCTAAAATCTCAAATATAGCATAAATTATGATAATTAAACAAAACCCACTACTTTTTTTTAACCTAATTAGAAGAACAAACCAGCAAAAGCTATCAATTTGCAACATTACATATATAAAAACATATCATTACCCTAACATGATAAACCATAAAATTCCAAATCAAGTAAAATTTACAAACTTTACAACAAAAACAAGGATTCAAAACACAAAATCACAAACCCTAAAAATTCAGTTTATCAGTCAATCAATTTAAAATTTCCTAATTGATTTCAACTGTTTAAATTTATTAATCCAGTAAAAACAGAGATAACAACAAATAGATCATAATCAATGAAATAAAAAAGAACTAATAAAAAAAAAAAAAAAACCCAGGTGATTTCAAATGTTTAAATTAACTAATATACACAACAAAATATCCAGCAAAATTAACACAAACCCATCAATCATCCAAATCAAGTCACACAAATTAGATCAAACAAACCCGTATATTAAAAAAATAAAAACGAATCCAGAAATTCAAACATAAAAAATAATAATCATTAAATTGAAAAATTGGTACCTAGGGTTAGTGAAAGAGAGGCGGCGAGAATTGCGGGCGAGATTAAGGAGAAGCGGTGAAGGAGGGCGGCGGAAGGCGGTGGAAGGGCGGATTGAAGGAGATCCGGCGTAACCCCAGTCAATTTAACCATTTTTCTCTCTCGTCGTTCCATCTCGTTGTTTTTCTCCAATGGAAGGGGAAGATCGATTGATGGAGTAGAGGAGAGAGGTCGTGATTTTGAAATGAGACGAGAGAGGGCCTGAGATTGATGGGCAAGATTGTTGAATTACGGGGAGGAGAGAAGAGGAGAGGAGAGAGAGAGGGAGTGAGGGACTGATGAGAGAGAAAGAGGCGAATGACGGCATAGTTTGGGCATTTGGGTGAAACCCTAAAAAGCTAAATACTGGGCTCCACTCATACGTTGGGCCAAGTTTGGGCATTTATAACGGGCACAATATGTCTGTTACGTGTAATATAGTATCCGTAACGGGCAAAATAGTGTCCGTTACGAATACTTATTTATTTGTAACGGGCACTAATTTGTCCGTTACAATTACATACGTATTCGTAACGGACATTATTTTGCCCGTTACAAATAAATAAGTATTCGTAACGGACACTATTTTGCCCGTTACGAATATCTTAATCGTAACGGGCAATTTGCCCGTTACGAATAGCCTGTTACGAATGAGATTTTTTCCACTAGTGTATGCCTAAAGTCGTACTAGGTTAATTTCAATTAAATTATTAGACTTTATTTGTTCAAATTAATTAATTAATTAGGCAAAGTTCTTTAAGTCATTAATTTATTAAATCTCAACACAAGTCAAACAAACGGTTAAGAAAAAGATATATATGCACAACAAATAATGCACAATTAGTCAAGTAGGCACAATATGATGCAATGAGTTTGCAACCTAACCATGGCTCTAGTTCTCTAAAGTTCGGGATATGGTTTAGTCAATAGAGGGTCCATGGTTAATTGTCCGGATGCACCGCGCAGAAGCCTAACCGTGAAGGGTTGGCGCGAGTGGATGGGACACCGCGAGTTTTAGAAAAACTCACTTCCATGGTTTGGTGAATTCAACATTCTCGGATGTACCCTTTGTTGCTCAGAGCGTTCAATCAGGTAGATGGAGCATGAATTTCCAGAGGGTTATGTCCATATGTAGAACACATATGGGTTTCAGAAAAGTGAGAAAAATTCAATCAGGAAGTAGGATCGAGCAAACAATACGAAAAACTGGTCGAAATTAGAACGCATATTTCTGGCTCGGTATTGGAAGAATTTGGCGCCAGCAATCAGAGATTGGCGCCAAGATTTAGCTGTAGCGCCTAACGACAAGCTTGTCGTCTGGCGCTACAATTAAATGTCTGGCGCCAATGCTCTGGTCGCTGACGCTAGTTCCTACATGCCTCAGCAGCTGTCTGTGGTCGATAAAATTTTCCAATTTTGCGCAGTGTTATTTAGGTCCTAGTTGTGAAAGATATTTCTCAAATTTCCTACGTGTAAAATCCTATGTTTTAACTCATTACGGATGGTCTTTCCAATGAGATATTTTTTATGCATATGACAGTAATATTAATAAAAATTACGCACATATAATACTTAGAATGTTTCGAGTCTCATCCACTCATTCTAAATCACTGCCGAAACAAATTCAGGAATTAAAATAGAAATCCTCCCTAGTGGAGTCGCCAAAAACTGTAGGGAATATTTCAAGCCTAAGAGATCGTTGACTCCATAAGGTCTTGAACCAAATAGGGTTCGGGGATGAAGGTACAAATCCAACCTAAAAGAGATTGAACCTGCCCTAATAATAGGCCTCTACTTTATTCTGATCGTATTCATGTGCACTTTCTGACTAACATGCAATCAATAGGATTACCCTAAACCTGTTTATCTATGTTGGTTGAATATTAATGCACAAATAAATCTATTATTGACGATCACTTGAATTATAATCAAATTAACCCTAAACAAGATTATCAATTATCTTAATAAGCGTGATTACCGGTACAAATTCCCTTTAAACATGCATAAAAGGTGTGATTAAGCAATAACAATAAATATATATCAAGCAACATAATAATAATAACAATCATAACAATAATAATAATTTTCATAAAAATAAACATATTCGTGTTAAAGCATAATAATAGCAAGATCCTAGGCATGATACTAACAAGATTAATAACAAACCCTAGCATGTCGCTAAGCAATAAAAATCAAAGCTTTAACCCTAACATGATACTAACAATCATAAGTATTAGGAAGAGAATAAAAGGCATCATAACAATCATACTTGATATTAAAATTACCCTAGATATGATACTAGGAATTATAATAACAACTTAAACATGAACTCTATATCATAACATCAATAAAACCCATCAAAATACTTACTTTGATGCCTCGTACCTCTTTCTAATAACAAAATACACACGTTAGTAACTTCAAGGAAAATAATAAATAACAATTAAATTAAATAATAATTGAAAGAGAGATTTGGGACCAAACACTCAGAAATTAAACCTTTCACGTCTAGGGCGAAGACAACTTCGAATATGGCTAGGTGTATCTAGATCTAATGAATGCGGAATTTTTATACTTGTGGAAAGGTAGTTTAGAAAAAAAGAGAGAAAGAGAGAGAAATGGTAGATTGTAGATGAATACTGATGATTGATGATGAATGAAAACGGAGTTGTACGACGTTATTTATAAAGAAAATCAGCCAAAAAGATAAAATATCAAAACAGAGTTCTGGCGCAGATAAAATCTGATTAGCGCCAACGCTGGCTATTGGCGCCAGACGCCAACATTAGCGCCAGGCGCCAAGCGTAGCGCCTGGCGCTACAGCTGGCGTCTGGCGCTGATTCCGAAATTCACGCGTTTTCTTAAAATCAGATAAAAATTGCCGTACAGGAGGATAAAATCGTATTTTTCCTCAAAATGTTCTTTGATTCTAATAAAAATTCTGAAAAGTCAACAAAAGTCAATTTATCAATGTTAATTGAATTAGGAATGAAAAATCTATATTAGGCTTTAGGCCCTCCCCTAGATCATTGAGTCGCATATAAGGCTCAAACCGGGCCCAATTCAGTAATTTGGCCATAACTTTCTCATTATTCATCGGAATTGGGCTTATAATATATCGTTGGAAAGCTCTTGTCAAGCCCCATCGAACTACACTACTATTGGACCCATATCATGGACCAACCAAACTGGATTGGCTGTTTTCTTAAAATAAGTTTTCAAAAATAGAGTGAAGAGAAAAGAAATTAAAACTATCCGCAACACTAAACTTTCCACACTTTCACTTCATTCGATTATGATTTGACGTGAAAGGTACTCATCACTGGGTTTGGTTTTGGGGAGACACAAATGGGTGTTTACAGGTAGTATCGTTTTCTCCGTATGATATTGCTCGTAACGAGTCATAGTCAACGTTGAACAGTGGGCGCGCGCAAGACACAGTGTTGCGCGGAGGTGCCGCTCGTAACTTCTGAACTTGCGCTAGGAGGGCGTGCGCAACTTTGACAGTTGCGCATGCCGCCTGGTAGGTTCGACTTTTTTTTTTTTTTTTCGAACCACAATTTTTTGTGATTTTTTTTTTATCATATCTCTAGGTAACAAATTGGAATTAGTTAGATTAGACACAAAGCACATATTCATGTAGTCACATAAGCACATAAAAGGAACCGTCAAAGCATACAATGTAATTCTAAGGTCAAGGCTTGGGTGTCCAAGGGTACTATATATTAAGAAACGATGCACAAATCAATCACTCAACATGTTGACTCATGACATCGTTCTCTCAACATTTTGTTGACGATATGGGTGGGATGATTGTTATTGATTTCGGGATAGAAGCCTAGTGTTGGCAACCCCTAGTCAATGAGCCAATCCCCAAAGGTTAAAGTGTGCTATGATTATGCATGATGCAATGTTGCTTGTTTGGTTTTTACTTTTGTGCAAAAGATAGATATTATGCGTTCAAGTCTCGCTCTCTAACTAGAGATTATCCAAGTTAATTCCCGTTACAACCCATAGGTAACCTAGAGTTGGAAACCTTGGACCATAACTAAGAACTAATCTTGTAACCTCGAAATCCCCAGTGGTGTCGCCTCTGTAAGGAAAGTGTTCCCATCATAGGGGATCTTCTCCTTAGATGCCCATTGGCCCTTTAGAAGCCTAGGACTTTACACTTGTTAGGTGTATTAGGATTTGAATTCCTGACTATTTGGGGGATCTTAAATTAGAATTAATCTTGTCATCACGCTTTTTTATAAGAAATAAGTAGGGAGTCCCCAATGAGTTTTAGGAAAACTCATAAACCTCGTTCATGCCTTTCTCCCATGTGGAGTTCATGGGATAATTAGCACGAATTGTAAGTTTACCCATGCCTAAATTGGTCTACATAAATTAAACCAGAAATTAGTTCAGGAGCGAGGGTACTAAAATAATGTTCCTTTTAGGGAGGAATCGCTATTCTAGCCCTAGTGCGACCTCTATTAGCTCTTCCTTTTTTATAATTTCATCACTAAACAATATATGAAACGTCATACCTAAAACTAATTTAGTTGATTTTATTTATACGCATTAATCATCTAGGAATTACATTGCAAAAGTCGTTATTCTTGTTTAATCAATATTTGTGAAAGAACAATAAATAAAAAATATTCGCCTTGTCTTAAGTGATAAAACAACATTTAATTATTCAAATTCTAGTCTTGATTAATGAAAGAGTACTATTTGAATTAATTAATTAATTTTTGTTTAAAGTGATCAAACAACACTAATTAATCAATTAAAGCTATTTAAACAATAAAAGAAAAGAGATTTATCTAAGAGCTCAGGAAACTAACCGTTCTTCTTTTATGCTAAATCTTCGTCTTATGCGTTTATGGACTTTCTTTCTTCTTCTTTCCTTCAAGAGCTTTAATGGATGAATTAGGGTTGAAGAGTAGTTGGGAAGAAAGAGGGAAATGTAGTATGATAGTAAGAAGGTTTGATAGAAATTAGGGTTTTCAAAATTTATGGTTTAATATTCTGATTTTTCTGTGTGTTTAGAGCTGAACGAAGACCCCTATTTATAGGCGTAGGGATCTAGGTTTAGGGTTTTAGAGCTGTGCCGTTAGGTGGCGCGCGCAACTCTCTGTGTCGCGCTGGGTAGGTGCCGCGCGCATCTCAATGAGTCGCGCGTGCCAGGCGCGTGCAACTTATTGAGTTGTGCCAGTTTGCGGTTTGCCTTATACAAAAACTCATTTTTAAAACTTCCATAACTTTTTATTGCAAAGTTAAATTAAGGCGTGTGAGATATCATTGGAAAGATCTGAATGTCTACTTTCCAATGCCGTTAGAATTAGGTTAAAATATGTTATGTATCTAAAGTTATGGCCGTTGAGTGCAAGGGTGTTGGTTTTAGGGCACGGTTTAGTGTTTTGATCATAACTACTTCTTCATTTTGGCTCGGAATTGGGCTTATAATATACCGTTGGAAATCTATTTGAAGGGGCTATCCATCTGTATAGGTCTTGCATGGGAATTTGATGTTTGGTTCATCTGTTTGGCTTGGATTTTCAACAATGTAGGTTCCATTGGATCTAATAATTGCATTTGACGCATTTGAGTCCGTTATTGATCAAGTTTAATCATGTATGAACATGTTTTAGGCCTAATTAGTAATCGGACAAGGCTCTAAGATAAATTTGTCTCAAATATGGGTTTTAACTTACTTCATAATTCTTTTCATAGTCCATAAACACTTCAACTTTGATCTAGCATGAAGAACG
Organism: Chenopodium album; assembly: GCF_948465745.1. NCBI lineage: Eukaryota > Viridiplantae > Streptophyta > Magnoliopsida > Caryophyllales > Amaranthaceae > Chenopodium > Chenopodium album. The sequence continues at coordinate 68,446,700 of NC_137835.1, forward strand.
GATTTTTGTAACATCATCGCACTTTCTTTCGGGACAAGAGGCCAAAAGTAGGTGTCTACAAGTATTATTTCGAACGCACTCAATTAATTCAGCATTTTCATTTTGTCAGTTTGAATTAGCATACTTTAAGTAGGGTGCTATGTGACCCCTTTAAATCATTCAAGTTACATGCAAAGGTTGAGGCTTGGCACATAAAGATATAGTATAGAGAGAGAGATACATGTCTAAATGAATACATAAAAAAATGGCAATAGAAAAAGGAATGCAACAATTTAAATAGCAAATACGGAGTAGTAAAACAATAATAGGAAATTCTCAATGGTAGCCCTAAACTATTTCTTATTCTCAATGGTAGCCATTTTTTTTTATTCTCAATGTTAGCACTCTACTTTCAAAAGTTGCACTACTACAAAATGCATTAATTCTCGACGCTATGCCTTCGACGCTATGAGTAGGGTGTTAGTGTATAATGTGATTCCCGTGCTTTTACGTCGATTTTAGCGTCCTCGGATATTAATGGCTTAAAAAAGCGTCTAGAACAGATGTATAAACCACGTGATAAGCACATGTAGCCTACGAACTTAAACCAAATTTGGGGAAAAACAAAAAACTTGTTACTCTTTTATTCTCGAGTCTCCAATAACTAAACCCTAGCTTTTACTAAAATTCTTTCTCACCAATTCATTACTCTCCAAAATCACAATCCTACCAACAACTTTTATTGAAGGATGCTCTTCAATTTCATCATACCTAGTATATTAATTGTTTCAGGTATTCTCTCCTTTTCCTTTAGATTTTGTTTTTTAGAGTTTTGATTTTTATGCTTTTTTTTCGTTTTTTTCTAGTATAATTTTTTAAAATTTATCATAGAGGAAGAAGAGACAGAAATTTGTGATTTTGAGGTCACTTGAATAATAGATGTTTTAAAAAAATTCTACAATTGAATTTTAACACACTGACCTAGATTTCGCTAAAGCTTATTCGCCCCTTTACTTTTAGGTAATTTCTCGCATCTTAATTCTTGTTTATATTTTTATTTAAATATTTAAGGATGTAATTTTGGTTTAAGAAAGTTTGATTTGGTGATTTGGAATTTTATTGTTAATTGAATTTTAAAAATTTAGACCTAGATCTACTTGGGGGGTGGGTTAGTTTTGTGCAGCTTGAAGATGAAGATTAGCTACTAAAAGTTATTGCTAATATCGTATCATACTATCATTAACAAGTTAGAATATTCTTAATTCTAGGTTATTTAGTGCATGTGATAAATTTTGGGTCTGGGGTTTATACGTATGTAATCCTTCTAGTATAGTTAGCAGAGGGGCACTTTTTGACATTTTATCTTAGTTTTGATGGTATTATAAGTATATACTAGTATATACATATATAAAATTAATGGCTTTGCTAGATTTTATAGTATATTTAAGCTTAGCCGTTCAAGATCACAATGATAAGCTGCTCTTTGTAAACAAATTATTGTGCAATATATCTCCGTCAATATTAGCATTGTGCTTGGTATATATTGAATTGAGAATTTATTGATTTAGTGTCTTGTCATAGAGAGAAGGCAAACATAATTCATCCTTAGTTAAATTAGTGTCTTGTCATATAGAGAATCTTAAAATATTATATATCTCAATCTCATGCATTCAAATAACTAAATAAAAATAATGCACCAGGGGTTATCTTTTTTCCTTAAAAATATAATGTATGCCTTGAGATCTTCATGGATCAATTATGATTTTAATCATTTCAGTACTTCTTTAAAAAAAAAAAGAAAGAAAGAAATTTACTCATTTCAATACTTCTTAAACAAAAAAATTTTTTTTTTAAAAAAAATTCAGTACATTAAGCTTCAACTTTCCTTAAAATTAAACCCTTTCTTATATGATATGGTCCAAAAGTGAGGTACCTCTATAAGTGACTAGCCTAATGAAAATAGCAGTTGTGTGCTTGTGTTCATCAGATCGTCACATCTACTTCCTGATTTGCTTGGTATATTTGACTCAATTTTATATGTTTTACCATGAGATATTGACGGTTATTAGTTGCTTCTTTACATGGCAACAAACATAGACTAATTCTAATTGTTGGCTTTGATTAGCCTAAAATTGTTTTATTTAATTTCCCATGTAGTGTGAAAAGTTTATAAATCACTACCGCTGGTTTAGAGTTGTTCAAAGATGTTGCTTTTATATATAGACTTGTTAGTTATTAGTTTCTTGGTCATGACTCCTTGTTATGAGTTAGTTTCTCTTACTATGGATTTCTATTTGACTAGGTTATCCCATTTCAGAAATATATATAAATTGGTAAACATGCAATTTGGATTTATGAGGTTGCTTCTCTATGTTGCCTTTTCTCTATAGTCCTCATCTCATTTATGAAATCCCTTTATGCATGTTGTTGGTTATAACCCCCTATCTACCACCCTTACCCCATTTACTTTTGAATCACACTCCGGTACTAGTAAATATTTTTCCTTGAAATGAGCATAATACTAGGATGGTATTAGTGCAATTCTTAAGGCCAAAGCTTCTCCGGAATTTCTAAACAGTGCACAAGAATAATTGTGAAAGATATACCCTATTCTTTTGTCGGTGCTTTACGCTAGTGTTTCAAGAATTAAAGGTTAAAGTTGATAGTCCTATATCAGGATCCAAAGGGCTTTAGTGTTACTATCTATCGAATTTGATCTATGGCTTACCCCTTACTCATTTTTTCAAAGGTTGTATGCTTCATTCATTGCTTTTTATGCATTTTTAAATTATTTGCTTTATTTTTATAATGTGATAAATTACACCCATGTTTCATAGTGTGGCAGGATTGCCTTTCTCAATTACAGAGTGGGCTTGTCCTTATGAATTTTAGAGAACTATCTATATAAAGATGGAAATAAATTTGTTGTATTCGAGACTATCAATAGGATATTTGAAGAAGTTTTTTCTCAAATGGATGCTTTTGTGCTAATTTGGTGCTTACTTGATCTCCCTGGTACTCTTGTCTTGCTGACATAGCAGCCATGTTGGCAGCCTCATGGCAGGTGGCTTGGCAACAGGTTGGGTATTGCAGGTACGTATGTGTTGTGACTTTTGTTATTAATTATTGTTCTGTTTTTGTTCTTGTTTGGTGTTGATGTTGTTATTGTTTTATGTTGCCGCTTCATGCATTGAGCAACTACTAAGAGCTGAAATCCAGCTCTGAATTTCAGAACTGAATCCAGCTCTTAATTTCATAATTGAATTCAGAGCTGAATTTCAGAACTAAATTTAGAGCTGAATTTCAGAACTAAATTTAGAGCTGAATTTCAGATCTGAAGTTCAGAACTGAAAATCAGATTTGAAATCAGAGCTGAAATCCAGAACTGAATTCAGAGCTGAAATCCAGAACTGAATTCAGATCTGAATTTCAGAATTGAATTCAGAGCTGAATTTCAGAACTAAATTTAATTTAGAACTGAATTTCAGATCTAAAGATTAGAACTAAGAATCAGATGATTAGGATTTGATAGTATTGAAAATCAGAACTGAATTTGATAGTAGTTGATTGTAAGATAGTATTTGCTAGTATCCTAATCAAATAGGTTGATAGAGCTGAAATTTGATAGTATTTTCAAATCATACTAACAAATATGTGGCACTTTAACTTGGAAGTTCCTAAATCCTCTGCTGGTCTTTTACAATCTACTCTGAACCTATTAGATCTATTGTCACATGTTGTTAATTGACGACTCCTAGTATAACTAATGCTACCTCCCCCAACCCTATCAGGACCAAGAATAGAAATAACCACCTCAAAGCAATCTTGTAGCATTAAGCAAATACTTGAGGAACAAATCACATTTCGTAGAGATTTTGGCTTCCAAACACGAGGATGACAAATTCTATAGACTCGATTATACGCACTACACAAGGTAGCCTGTCAAGCAACATACAAATTATATTTTTAAAACCAAGATTCCATGAACGAGTCAAAATATCTTCTAATTTGTCTTGTTAGGAAAAACGCGATAATTTAGGAGAAAAGGGGGTTAATCTTGACTTATAACTCGGAACTTTTTGTTTTTGGAAGAGAGTTAAAGAACACAATAACTAATTCAGCAGTTGTTAATCTAACAATGTCAGCAGGGCCCTGGAATGCAGAACATCAAGACAGCTACCTATAGTGGAGTAGAATCGAGCCAAAAGTGCTAGAACTTGTCGAAATTAGAACTCATATTTCTAGCTCTTTATTGGAAGAACGCAGCGCCAGCCAACAGGGACTATTGCCGCGATATAGCCCTGTCACCTGGCGACAAGATTGTCGCTCGGCGATAAAGCCATATCTTCGGCGACAGACTCTGTTTTCTAGATGCTAGTTCCTACATGTGTAGACACCCAAATGTGTCTCCCTAAAAACAAACCTAGTGATGAATACCTTTCACGTCATTTGATTATCGAATAAAGCGAAAGTGTGAAAAGTCTAGTGGTGAGGATGTTTTTATTAAAATATCTCTTCTTTCTGTTTTTGAAAATATTTCTTTTCTTACCTTATTTATGAAAAACGTGCATTCTAGTGTGGTGTGGTCCATTATAAAGGTCCAATAATGATATAGTTGGATGGGGCTTGAAAAGACCTTTCCAACGATATATTATAAGCCCAATTCCGATGAATAATGAGGAAGTTATGGCCAAAATACTAAACTGGGCCCGATTTGGTTTTTATAAGCGGCACAATGATCTAGAGGAGGGCCTATTATTAATTATCATTCCTAAAACTATTAGGATTGATTATAGTCTTCTAAAATATTCTAGAAGGTTCTTTTAAATCCTAATGGAGTTAGGATTGATAATTATGTTTTAAAGAGTTTGAAATTGAATAAAACTACTCCTTTTGAGAATCCTTGTTTTGTACGAAGTGGAATATATTCAGATTTTATTTTCGTGACTCATAATATTTATCCAAATTTTATATGATTGGATAGATCTTGAAATTATCTTTCCAATGATATATTATAATATTAAATCCGAGTTATAACGAAAAAGATATGAATGAGACATTAAACTCTATCCAAAACTGACACCCTTCCACTATTTCGGCCATATTTTTTATCTACAAAAGATTTTAATCTGATTCCAATTGGGTTGGAAAGTAGAGTGCAAGAGCTTTCCAAAGACATATTATATGACTTATTTGGACTTCTGGATGAAAAGATATGATAAAAACAAAATTCGCAAAAACTGTTTTCCAGCGCCTGGCGCCACGCCTAGCGTCTAGCGCCAAAGTGTAGCGTTTGGCGCCAATCCTGGTGTCTGGCGCTAGAGTCCAACGTTTTGCGCCACGCGCGTGTTTGACGCTGCAATCGAGTTTTATTCTCGTCGAATTTCTGATTCGTTTTTCTATCTTTTTGGCTGATTTTCTCTATAAATAGCCTCTTAAAATTCTGTTTTCAATCATCTATTCTCATCAATTCTTTTTCTTTATAATTCTTTCTTCTCATCAACTCTCATCAAGAATTTCTTGATTCTCTCCCTCTTTCTAGCCAACCCTTTTACAAACAAAATTCCTCATACATTAGATCTAGACACACCTAGCCAAGTTCGAAGTTGTATTCGCCCTAAACGTGAAAGGTTTTAATTTTTGAGGGTTTGGTCCCAAATCTCTCTCTTAATTGTTTAATTTAATTGTTTTGTTTATTATTTTCCTTGAAGTTACTAACGCGTGTATTTTTTTATTAGAAAGAGGTACGAGGCATCCAAGTAAGTGCTTTAATGGTTTTATTGATATTATGATGTAGAAATCATGCTTAGGTTGTTATTATGATTCCTAGTATCATGTTAGGATGTTTTCCTTAATTTGATGTTTAGGGTGACAACAATAAATTCCTATTATCATGTCTAGGGTAACTTTAATATCAAGTATGATGCCTTTTATGTTCTTCCTAATATTTATGATTGTTACTATCATGTTAGGGCTAAAGCTTTGATTTTTATTGCTTAGTGACATGCTGGGGTTTGTTATTAATCTTGTTAGTATCATGCCTAGGATCTTGCTATTATTATGCTTTAACATGATTTTAATTATTATTTTGATTATTATTATGTTGCTTGATTATATTATTGTTATTGCTTGATCACGCCTTTTACGCATGTTTAAAGGGAATTTGTACTTGTAATCATGCTTAATAAGATAATTAATAATTTTGTTAAGGTTAGTTTGATTATAATTTCAAGTGATGCCCAATAATAGATTTAGTTGTGCATTAATATTCAACCAACGTAGATAAACAGGTTTAGGGTAATCTTATTGATTGCATGTTAGTCAGAAAGCGCACATGAATACGATCAGAATAAAGTAGAGGCCTATTATTAGGGCAGGTTCAATCTCTTTTAGGTTGGATTTTTACCTTCATCCCCAAACCCTATTTGGTTCAAGACCTTATGGAGTTGACGATCTCTTAGATCGTTAAGGGGTGTAACCTTCACCTCGTGAACGGTTTACAAGTTCCTAAAAAACTTGTTGGCAACTCTTTTGCTCTATCTTCTTTCCCTTTGGACGCCACCGTACTTTAGTGTATGATCACAATGGGGTTCGAGATAGGGATAATGCTTGAAATATTCCCTAGAACATGCCTCAGCAGCTTTCCGTATTCGTAAAATTTTCTAGTTTTTCGCAGCATTATTTCGATTCTAGTTGTGAAAGATATTCCTCAAATTTCTTACGTGTAAAAATCCTATGTTTTTGACTCAATACAGATGGTCTTTCCAATGAGATCCTTTTTTATGAATATGATAATAATGTTAATCAAAATTACGCACATGAAATACTTAGAACTTTTTGAGTCTCATCCACTCATTCTAAATCATTGCCGAAATAAATTTCTGGAATCAAAATAGAAATCCTCCCTAGTGCAGTCGCCAAAAACTGTAGGGAATATTTCAAGCATTACCCTTAACTTGAACCCTACTGTGATCATACACTTAAGCATGGTGGCGTCCAAAGGGAAGGAATCTAGAGCAAAAGAGTCGCTAACAAGTTTTAGGAACTTGTTAACCGTTCACAGGGTGAAGGTTACACCCTTTAAAGATCCAGGACATCGTTAAATCCAATAGGTCTGGAACCATGACTGGAAGTTCGGGGATGAAGGTATAAATCCAATCTAAAAGAGAAAGAACATGCCCTTATAATAGGCCTCTACTTTATTCTTCTCGTATTCATGTGCGCTTTCTGACTAACATGCAATCAATAGGTTTACCCTAAACTGTTTATTTATGTTGGTTGAATATTAATACACAAATAAATCTATTATGCGCGATCACTTGAGTTATAATCAAATTAACCCTAAACATGATTATTAATGATCTTATTAAGCATGATTACAAGTACCAATTCCCTTTTAACATGCATAAAAGGCATGATCAAGCAATAACAATAAAATATAATCAAGCAACTTAATAAATCATAATAATAATAATAATAATAATAATAATAATAATAATAATAATAATAATAATAATAATAATAATAATAATAATAATAATAATAATAATAATAATAATAATAATAATAATAATAATAATAATAATAATAATAATAATAATAATAATAATAATAATAATAATAATAATAATAATAATAATAATAATAATAATAATAATAATAATAATAATAATAATAATAATAATAATAATAATAATAATAATAATAATAATAATAATAATAATAATAATAATAATAATAATAATAATAATAATAATAATAATAATAATAATAATAATAATAATAATAATAATAATAATAATAATAATAATAATAATAATAATAATAATAATAATAATAATAATAATAATAATAATAATAATAATAATAATAATAATAATAATAATAATAATAATAATAATAATAATAATAATAATAATAATAATAATAATAATAATAATAATAATAATAATAATAATAATAATAATAATAATAATACTAATACTAATACTAATAATAATAATAATAATAATAATAATAATAATAATAATAATAATAATAATAATAATAATAATAATAATAATAATAATAATAATAATAATAATAATAATAATAATAATAATAATAATAATAATAATAATAATAATAATAATAATAATAATAATAATAATAATAATAAAAATAATCATGTTAAAGCATAACAATAGCAAGATCCTAGGCATGATACTAACAAGATTAATAACAAACCCTAGCATGTCACTAAACATCAAAGATCAAAGCTTTAGCTCTAACATGATACTAGCATGCTATTTGGAAAGAAAACAGGAAGCATTCTTTTAATCATACTTGATATTAGAAATCTTTGTTATTACCCTAAACATGATAATAGGAATCAATAAAACATCTGAACATGAAACTAGGAATCAAAATAACAATCTAAACATGATTTCTATATCATAATATCAATTAAACAATTAAAGCACTTACTTGGATGCCTCGTATCTGTTTCTAATAATTAACAAAATACACACATTAGTAACTTCAAGGAAAATAATAAAATTAAAACGATTAATTTAAATAATTGAAATATCAAACCTTTCACGTCTAGGGCGAAGAAAACTTCAAATTATGCTAGGTGTGTCTAGATCTTGTGAATGCGAAATTTAGTGTTTGAAAAGTTTGTTGGTTTAGAAAGAGAGAGAGAGAGAGAGAATATCAAGAATTTCTTGATAAGAGTGGGTGATAAAAAACGAAGATTCACTACACCAAAAATTAGAATAAGAAACGCAAGATACAAAACGGTTAACTTAGATAGGCGATCTCTAGGATTATATAGAACGAATATCTAATTTAACCGTTCTATATGATTTATTTTATTAATTTTATTAAATTGTGATTTTATTATATAGAACACATTTCTTATTTAACCGTTCTATTCAATATATCCAAAATTTTACACTCACAATATAGATCGCCCCTCCTAATTAACCGTTCTATATGTTTAACATTATTATTTTTATTTAAAAAAAAATATCATACCAAAAGGCCCAAAATTCTAACCCTAACTCCTCTTTCCTCTTAGCCGTCATACAATCATTCTCCTTCATAACTTCCCCTCTTCTTTTCCTCTTCTCTCACTTCTTTCCTCCTAGGCTCCTATGAAACTCTTTCTGCTTTCTCTTCTACCTTCATCCCTTAGTGTTCTAAAAACTCCAAGCTGAAGCCCAATTTAACTCCGAGCATCCCCACTGATGTTACACAAAATGCGATGTGCGAAAGATCAATTATCAATGTTACAAAAACTGCGTTGTGTGAAAATTCGTCGTCTTCTTCCTCTGTTTACAACTAGCCTTGTTTTAAACCCCAACTCCGATACAATTAATGCGATGTGCGAAAGATTAAGCCATTGAATCTCTGTTTTTTGCTCTATTAATGGTCATAAATCATAAGTTGTTGCGGGTTGATTGGTGTTTAATATTATGGAGGTAGCTTGTTTAATTCTCAATTATTAATTTTAGATCTATAATTTTATCATAAATTGATTTTTATGTTATGATTTGGATTAAATTTTGATTTTCATCTTTGATTTATGGGTGCTTCTTGTGACTTCCCTATTTGCGTGCATTATCGGTAGAGGCGCCGCGGTGGTTGAGGTCTGACCTTGGTGGAAGCGCTGATGGTAGTCCAGGTTGGTGTTGAAGTGTCGCTGGTGGTTCAAGTTGGTGGAAGTGCTGCTGCGGTTAAATTAGATTATTAAGTGGTTTCGAATTTAAAGGGAAAATCAAGTTGGTGTTCTTCTGAAGTTGTAAACACATTGATAATTATTAAGTTAGGTTAGAGAATTGTATCAAAATGTACTTGAGATTAATTACAATAAATTTTGTTTTAATTAATTTGGCATCTGACTCACTTTTACAATTGTTATTCAATTTTATTTATTGATTATTGATGATGCAGATTAAGAAATAGTATATATGCAATTTTCATGACGCAAAATTATTATTTTATTTTATTTTTTAAAAAAACAACAAAGAGAACCGTTATCTTTGCTAACCGTTCTCTTTTATTATTTTTTATAAGCATGTAAAACAGGAAAGAGAACGGTTATTTTTTGCATATAGAACGCCTCTTGTACCCGTTCTCTTTTCCCTTATATATAGAACGCCTCTTATACCCGTTCTGTAAACTTTACACATCGCTTAGCAGAAGATCGCCTCTGAGGTGTTCTATAAGGCCTATTATAACCGTTCTCTATTCCTTTTTTGTAGTAGTGATTTAAGGAGGCTATTTATAACGAAAATAAGTCGGAATATGATAAAAAATAATCGGAGTTTTAAGAAGAATATAACACGACGCTAGCACCGCAATTTTCCTTGTCGCCGCGCTACATGGCTTGTCGCCGTGCGACAGACTTGTCGCCAGGCGACAACTTGTTGTGCGGAGCTGCAGGCAATTTTCCCTCACGTTTTCTAATTTTTTGGTAAAATTAAGCATAAAAGTCCGTACGAGGGGTAAAACCGTAATTTCATTAAAAACACTTCTTTTATTCTAAACAAAACTCATAAAACTCAATTATCAATTCTAGTCACATTAGGATTCAAAAGAATTTTCTAGAAGATTCTAGAAGATGATAATCAATCCTAATTGCATGATAATTCATAATAGGACCTCCTCTAGATCATTGGGCCGCATATAAAGATCAAACCGGGCCCAGTTTAGTAATTTAACCATAACTTCCTCATTACTCATCGAAATTGGGCTTATAATATATAGTTGGAAATCTCTTTTCAAACTCGATCCAAATACACTATTAGGACCCTTGCCATGGACCAAACTAAACTGGATTGGCTATTTTCATTAAATAGGTTTTTGAAAACAGAGAGAAAGAAGAGAAATGAAAACTAACCGCAACACTAGACTTTCCACACTTCACTTCATTCGATTATGATTCGACATGAAAGGTATTCATAACTGGGTTTGTTTTTGGGGAGACACAAATGGGTGTCTACAGAAACCTACACTTTGACTGAGTTTCGAGAAACGCAAGTTTCGAAAACAAAAGTCAAAGTATCGATAGGGACGGAGAATGATTCAGAACATTCTGCAATCCCAAATCATTCTTGTAACGTCGATAAGAGAGTTAAGAGACGCGTATCTTGCACCGTCGAGCACACGTCTCTAAAGGTAATCGATTTTGTTGTGTTTGCTGTTGTTGTGACAACCTTCCACAAGCTAGGGAACGCCATCCTGTTGGTTTGATGTTGCTATGTCCATGCGTCTATGAACAAAGAGCTTTGACGATCTTCCCTAAGCTAGGGGATACCGCCTGAAGATTGCTACGCTTGTAACTGCCTGAAATTTCCACTGTGATAGTCTTCTGCAAGCTAGCGAATCCTATAGAAGATTGCTTTGCCTGAAACAATCTTCTACCGCTTTGTGACCATCTTCCGCAAGCCAGGGAATATGATCGAAGATTTCTTCGCCTGAAGCCATCCTCATTTGTTGCGATAATATTCCGAAGAATATCACCGAAGACCAACGCTAATCGATCCTTTAAAGTTCGCTTGAACTTTGCTTTTTCCATGCCAGTGTGTCGGTGCTTTTGCTGCTTGTGAACCAGTATGTCGGTGCTTTTTGCCATTTATGAACCATTATATCGGTGCCTTTGCGATGAGCCACTGTTTAGGCGCTTTAAGCTAAGTGAGACGATAATTTATCAGGTCGATCACTTAATGTGATTGTAACCGAGCCGATTACTAAATCATGTCAGGTTGCTTAGAGGGGCTAACTGGCGTACCAAGGAACCCAAAATTGCTGCACGAGGCCCGAATAATCATTCTACGAGGCCTCACGTTCTGTCGCCATCGCAGCGTCTGCCGGAAACTACTATCGCCGCAATTTCTCCTTGTCTCCCGACGCTGCACTCTGTCGCTCGGCGACAAATTTGTCTTCGGCGCTGCACTCGGGTTTTCCGAATAAAAGCCCTTTCTTCCTCATTTCGCTGCTGCTGTTGTTTTCATTTGAAATTTCGCCACGAAACATCAAATTGTCCGTTTCTACTCGTTTCTCAACCAAATTCGCTCAAACTGTTGCAAATCGAAGCTTAATTCATCTAGTTTGCTGATCTATGTAAGTTTTCCTCAAACTCACTCGAATTTTGCTGAATTTGGTACATGTTTATTCTCGAATTTCATATAAATTTGAAACTTATATTGCTCAATTTGCTTTTTTTGTCGAATTTTATGCCATGAAATTGCTTGATTATGTTTGTATATTGCCTTGGGAGTATTCAGAGACTTATTTGACTCAATTTGGTGAAGAAATGAACGATTCACCATTGTTGAACCACTTAAGGTCGTTAGAACAATGTGGCTTTTTCTTCGCGTTTTTGCTGGCAATTCTTGCCCAATTTGTCACAATAATTATCATAATATTGCAAGAAATTGTTTGATTGCTTGAAAAATGCCATATATGCTTGATTAAAATCGTGCTCTGTTTTAGTACTACGTACTTTGTTTTTTGTGCGAACATAGTATCATGCGGCTAGGCGAACCTTAGATACTATAGAGCCTTAATTTTTGTCAATTTTGTACAATGTAGTATGGCTAGACATTGAGGTTCAGGTTCCCTATCCCCAGACACATGACGGGAGCACTAGCTTGTACAGGAGGACCCGGATCCGTCTACTTCTCTCGGTCCCCTCCCTGAGTGGGACGAGCGGACGTTGTTTTTCACCCCCGAGCACCATATTTCTAAGAGGGTGCGTCATGGGATCGTTAGCGGTAGGACGCGCAGCCATGATTCGGGCAACGAGACCATATGCAAGCTGTACAACAAGTATTTTCGCGAAGATGAGGGGCTGCGACTGCTTTGGGAGTCGTGTGGACTGACTGCCTTTTCCAGGCTACCCGGGCCATGTATTAATTCGACGCGGGCCACCACGTGGTTTGTGCTTTGGTGGAGTTCTTCTAGGACACCACCAACACTTTTCACTTTCCCTGGGTGAGATGACTGTCACCCTAGCTGACTTCAGTCTCATCTCGGGATTGGAGTTTCGCTCGACTGGCTGCCATTCGACATCTCTATTAGTACTTTCTCTCCGATAATCTAGGAGATTTTGTGTCTGTAGGGAATAATTTCAAGCCTTAAAATCCCACTAGCTTGAACCCCACTGTGATCATACACTAAAGTACGGTGGCGTCCAAAAGGGAAGAAGATAGAGCAAAAGAGTCGCCAACAAGTTTTTTAAGGAACTTGTAAACCATTCACGAGGTGAAGGTTACACCCCTTAACGATCCAAGAGATCGTCAACTCCATAAGGTCATGAACCAAATAAGGGTTCGGGGATGATGGTACAAATCCAACCTAAAAGAGATTGAACTTGCCCTAATAATAGGCCTCTACTTTATTCTGCTCGTATTCATGTGCTCTTTCTGACTAACATACAATCAATAGGTTAAACCCTAAACCTGTTTAATCTATGTTGGTTGAATATTAATGCACAAATAAACTATTATTGGCGATCACTTGAATTATAATCATATTAATCCTAATAAGATTATTAATTATCTTATTAAGCGTGATTACAAGTACCAATTCCCTTTAAACATGCAATAAAAGGTGTGATCAAGCAATAAATAATAAGCATCAAGCAACATAATAATAATCAATATCATGATAATAATCATCATAGATAAAACCAAAACAATAATAATCATAAATAAAATAATCATTATCAAAATAATAATAATAATATTCATAATCATCATAAATTATAACAATTATAATCATAATCATATTCATGTTAATATTAAAGCATAATAAAAATAGCAAGATCCTAGGCATGATACTAACAAGATTAATAACAAACCCTAGCATGTCACTAAGCAATAAAAATCAAATCTTTAACCCTAACATGATACTAACATGAATCAACATTAGGAAGAGAATAAAAGGCATCATAGCAATCATATTTAATATTAAAAATACTCTAGACATGATACTAGGAATATCATAATAACAATATAAACATGATATCTACATCATAAAATCAATCAAATCAATTAAAGTACTTACTTTGATGCCTCGTACCTCTTTCTAATAACAAAATACACACGTTAGTAACTTCAAGGAAAAATAATAATCAAAGCAATTAAAATAAATAATTGAAATAGAGATTTGGGACCAAACCCTCAGAAATTAAAACCTTTCACGTCTTGGGCGAAGGCAACTTCGAATATGGATAGGTGTTTCTAGATCTTGCGAATGCGAAATTTTGTATGTGAAAAGAGAGAGAATAATCAAGAAAATCTTGATGAGATTTCGTGATTGAAAAAGGGGAGATATGACCTCTATTTATAGGAAAAAAGAGGGTCGAAGAATTAAGAAAAGAATCCAAATTCGAATCGAAATAAAACTCGTAGACATCAGTTTTTGCGGATTTTGTTTTTATCATATCTTTTGATCCAGGAATCGGAATAAGATGAATAAAATGTCGTTGGAAAGATCTTGAAGTCTCATTTCTAACCCAATTGGAATCAGATTAAAATATGTTGTAGAATAAAAGATATGAACGAAATAGTGAGACGGTGTCAGTTTTGGATAGAGTTTGATATCTTATTCATATCTTTTCCGTTATAGCTCGGAATTATTATTATAATATATCATTGGAAAGATAGTTTCCCTAAGTGCAAGAAGTTTCAGTGTCTCAGTCACAGTAGCCAGTTGATTCTTAAGATCATTGACTTCTTCTTGAGTTGTCATTATCTTCTTAGCCTTCCTCCTTTGACGAATCGGTTTATCAAAAAGCGAGGCTTGAATAAAGAGATTGTCCTTGATTAATCGCCCTTCTTTCCTTGACCAAGTACTGTGGGAAAGGAAATTGGGGATATTTATTGTTAATTATTTGACTCAAACTTTATTCAACATGCAATGGATGGAGGAAGTGAAGAAAAAATGGAATAGAATGTGAAGAAGATTTAGATGGAGGGATATGAAGAATTAGGAGTAGAATGTACCCTCAACTCAAATGACGGAAAGACCGACTCATGCATGAACCTAAGACATGGTCATGGTGATGTGTACTCAAAGTGTGTGCTAAGACTAGTGAGTGTAGGTGACATGTTGAGACTCGTGTCATGACCATGTGGCTAGACTATGTGACCAAGACTTGATTAATGACTTGACAAGGTGTTATTGACAGCGAAAATTAACTGAATTAATTAGTAAACTGGTGAATTAGACTTTAGGTGACGACTCGACAAATAATCCGAACTGTCGGCCAAGCGACAGAACTGGCGTCACACTGTGGTGGTTGGCGCCAGACAATTTAGTTAACGTCTGGCGCTACACACCATAGTGTGGCGCTACAGCTCAGACTTTGGCGCCAATAGTGGAACTTCGGTCTGGGACTGTTTTCGGTATTATTAGTCAGCTGGGGTATGCCTAAAGTCGTACTAGGTTAATTCCGATTGAAAACAAAAAGACTTTATTGACTCAAATTAATTAATTATTTAATTAATTAGGCAAAGTTCTTTAATTCATTAATTTACTTATTCTTAACACAAATCAACAAACGGTTAAGAGAAGAATATATATGCACAACAAATAATGCACAATTAGTCAAGTAGGCATAATATGATGCAATGCGTTCGCAACCTAACCATGGCTCTAGTTCTCTAAATTTCGGGATATGGTTTAGTCAATAGAGGGCCCATGGTTAATTGTCCGGATGCACCGCGCGGAAGCCTAACCGTGAAGGGTTGGCGCGAGTGGATGGGACACCGCGAGTTTTAGAAAAAACTCGCTTCCATGGTTTGGTGAATTCAACATTCTCGGATGTACCCTTTGTTGCACGGAGCTTTCAATTAGGTAGATGGAGCATGAATTCCCAGAGGGTTATGTCCATATGTAGAACACATATGGGTTTCAGAAAAGTGAGAAAAAATTCAATCAGGAAGTAGGATCGAGCAAACATTACGAAAAACTGGTCGAAATTAGAACGCATATTTCTGGCTCGGTATTGGGGGAAATTGGCGCCAACTTTTAACTGTAGCGCCTGGCGCCAATACTGGCGTCTGGCGCTACAACTAAAATACTGGCGCCAAGCTCTGGCCCCTGACGCTACTTCCCACATGCCTCAGCAGCTTTCCGTGCTCGATAAAATTTTCCAGTTTTGCGCGGTGTTATTTCAGTCCTAGTTGTGAAAGATATTCCTCAAATTTCCTATGTGTAAAATCCTATGTTTTTAACTCATTACGGATGGTCTTTCCAATGAGATCTTTTTTATGCATATGACAATAATGTTAATCAAAATTACGCACATGAAATACTTAGAACTTTTCGAGTCTCATCCACTCATTCTAAATCATTGCCGAAACAAATTCAGAAATTAAAATAGAAATCCTCCCCAGTGGAGTCGCCAAAAACTGTAGGGAATAATTTCAAGCCTTAAAATCCCACTAGCTTGAACCCCACTGTGATCATACACTAAAGTACGGTGGCGTCCAAAAGGGAAGAAGATAGAGCAAAAGAGTCGCCAACAAGTTTTTTAAGGAACTTGTAAACCATTCACGAGATGAAGGTTACACCCCTTAACGATCCAAGAGATCGTCAACTCCATAAGGTCATGAACCAAATAAGGGTTCGGGGATGATGGTACAAATCCAACCTAAAAGAGATTGAACCTGCCCTAATAATAGGCCTCTACTTTATTCTGCTCGTATTCATGTGCGCTTTCTGACTAACATACAATCAATAGGTTAAACCCTAAACCTGTTTAATCTATGTTGGTTGAATATTAATGCACAAATAAACTATTATTGGCGATCACTTGAATTATAATCATATTAATCCTAACAAGATTATTAATTATCTTATTAAGCGTGATTACAATTACCAATTCCCTTTAAACGTGCAATAAAAGGTGTGATCAAGCAATAAATAATAAGCATCAAGCAACATAATAATAATCAATATCATGATAATAATCATCATAGATAAAATCAAAACAATAATAATCATAAATAAAATAATCATTATCAAAATAATAATAATAATATTCATAACCATCATAAATTATAACAATTATAATCATAATCATATTCATGTTAATATTAAAGCATAATAAAAATAGCAAGATCCTAGGCATGATACTAACAAGATTAATAACAAACCCTAGCATGTCACTAAGCAATAAAAATCAAATCTTTAACCCTAACATGATACTAACATGAATCAACATTAGGAAGAGAATAAAAGGCATCATAGCAATCATATTTAATATTAAAAATACACTAGACATGATACTAGGAATATCATAATAACAATATAAACATGATATCTACATTATAAAATCAATCAAATCAATTAAAGTACTTACTTTGATGCCTCGTACCTCTTTCTAATAACAAAATACACACGTTAGTAACTTCAAGGAAAAATAATAATCAAAGCAATTAAATTAAATAATTGAAATATATATTTGGGACCAAACCCTCAGAAATTAAAACCTTTCACGTCTAGGGCGAAGGCAACTTCGAATATGGATAGGTGTTTCTAGATCTTGCGAATGCGGAATTTTGTATGTGAAAAGAGAGAGAATAATCAAGAAAATCTTGATGAGAGTTCGTGATTGAAAAAGGGGAGATATGACCTCTATTTATAGGAAAAAATAGGGTCGAAGAATTATGAAAAGAATCCAAATTCGAATCGAAATAAAACTCGTAGACAACAGTTTTTGCGGATTTTGTTTTTTATCATATCTTTTGATCCAGGAATCGGAATAAGATGAATAAGATGTCGTTGGAAAGATCTTGAAGTCTACTTTCTAACCCAATTAGAATCAGATTCAAATATGTTTAAGAATAAAAGATATGAACGAAATAGTGAGACGGTGTCAGTTTTTGATAGAGTTTGATATCTTATTCATATCTTTTCCGTTATAACTCGGAATTATTATTATAATATATCATTGGATAGATAATTTCAAGATCTATCCAACCATATAAAATTTGGATAAAAAATATGAGGCACAAAAATAATATCTGACTGTCATTGAACATGTTTAAATCCGAATAGAATTAGGACTTTAAAAAAGGAAAGTTTTATAAAAAAGGAAAGTTTATATTTAAATCAAATTCCTTAATCTTATCTTTTCAAAAAAGGATAATTAAGATATTTTAGAAACTTATAGAAGATTCTAATCAATCCTAATTAGTTTAGGAATAGGATTAAACCTTTGGACCCTCCTCATGATCATTGGGTCGTAGGTAAAATCCGGTTTGGGCCCAGTTTAGTATTTTGGCCATAACTTCCTCATTATCCATCGGAATTGGGCTTATAATATATCGTTGAAAAGGTCTTTTCAAGCCCCATCCAAATACACCATTATTGGACCTTATCATGGACCAAACTAAACTGGAATTGACGTTTTCATAAAATAGAGTGGGTTTTCGAAAACAGAAAAAAAGAATTTTAACAAAAACTAACCGCAACACTAGACTTTCACACTTTCACCTCATTCGATTATGGTTCGACGTGAAAGGTATTCATCACTGGGTTTGGTTTTGGGGAGACACAAATGGGTGTCTAAAGTGTCCGATCGTTGTTCGGGCCCATGCCGAGGTGGAGCCAGCACCACTTAGCTCCAGGTGCATTCGCCGGTCAACTCTGGCGATGGCTTTTGAGAACGATGCGACTACCCGAGTGCAACGGATGCGCATCTTTGCACTTATTTTGTTGTCAGGGACCTTTACCCCTGACAAGGGTAGTCGGGTGCTGCTTTACTACCTTACTCTCTCCGCGATCTTTAGCTGATCGGGACTTACGATTGGGCCAACTTGGCCTATGCTGACTTTTTACGGGGCTTGCGAGATTCCTGTCGCCACCGGTCTTACACAGGAAACACGCTCTCTCTAGCTTATGGAGAGTCGTAGAGGTAAACTTTATTTCTTTAAAAGTTAACTCTAAACTCTTATTAGCACTTGATGACACCCTTCTATATTTGTAGATTTGGTTCTACGAGTACTTTCCTTTGCTTGCGCCGGCAAGACCATCTCCACGTGAGATCCCTGTTGGCGCCTGTTGGGGAGGTCATTTCAGTGATAAGGCGGCCACTGCCTATGTCCGAGAGCTAATCCTCTCGGTATGTTATTTTTAAATAGTTTTCGTCTTTTGTATTGTTTTTGGTAAAACTTTATCTTATAGACATATTTTGTAGGAGCCTGAGGTAGTATATCGGCCGTGGGACTTTCTGGTTATTCTTGTGCTAGCTGCGTAGTATATTGCTGAGCATCGCTACTTTCAGGGGTCGTATGAGGCGGCAGTGTACCTATGAGAGATAGTTGCTATTCAGCACTCTTTGGAGATTTTTGTCGTCCCCGCTCCTCCGCCTTGGCGGAGAGGTCGCCTGCTGGTACCCCTTGGTGATCTCAAGCTAGCTCGGGGCGATGTTACGAGGAGGACTTGCTTCCGTTGTTAGCATCGACCCTTGTTTTGTCTAAGGAGACGACGGTACGCTTTTCGTCTTTAAGTTCTTTGCTAGGTAGCCCCCGAGTGAATTTTAATCACTTAGATTTGCTTTTTGCCAGACTGAGCTTACTTAGTTTGTTCCCCCTCGTATGTGCATCAACTATCAGGGGACATACGGGTCTATTGAGGGGATGATCCCTCCGACTCTCTAGGATCAGCGTTTCGTGGAGCGATCTATCCCTCGTCACCATACTCGGGTGAGTTATTTACTTGCTATTTGTTTATATCTGTCTTGTATTGTTACTGACTTTATTTCTTTGACAGTTCTCGCGCGAGGTGGTTACAGCGATGGCGAGGTGCATAGACGCCTTCCAGAGCCAGCTGGTGAGGATGAGGAACGTGGCCTTCTTTCGTCGTAGCGACGCTGTTCAGCAGGTAACTTTTCCTCGCATTTTGCATTGTTTATTTTATTGTTTTCTTTGTATCTGAATTGATTTATTTATGAAGGGACAACCTATTCCTTCCCGTACTCAGATAAGACACGAGGATCAGAAGGAGCCGGCTAGGTCTAGCTCAAGGCGTCGCCGCACTACTTCCGGTGGTCGGGGTGGCCTTGCTGAAGCTGCGCGGACCTGGTTGGGTTTTGTAAGTCCAACTTACCGCAGAAACGACCCCAACCCAAAGAACCACTCTCAATTAATAAAACCATAAAACATAAATAAATTAATCACATGATTAAGACAAGATAATTACCTTTGGAGCGTGCTTCGCCCAAACGGAACGGGCTCTTACTTCGAAAGCAAGCCTCGAAAATACGACGGCCTCCTACGATAGTCCACTCAGTACCCGACCACCGAAAAACGGTCCAATGCCTTGGAGTTAGCAAGGCCCGACCTAAAACCCGAGTGATTAAATGAGTTGAAAGGTTTTCACAATGGTTATGCCTTTTTCAACACTCACTCAAGTGATTTTCCCAATACCAAAACTTGAGTATTTATAGGGAAAATAAGAGAGTGAAAAATCTCTCCCATCAATGTTGGAGAATTTGATTTTTCAATTTTATATTAAAGCTAAAATAAAATTAATAATCAAACTAGTAATAAATCAACAAGTGGCAAGCTCATGAGAGAGGTTAGGTGAGGAGCATTTGGAGGAGGGGGGGGGGGACCAAACTTGCTCCCCACTACCTCTCCAAAAACCGCCCAACACACCCCCTTAAGCTCCACTTAAATCGCGCCACATAGCACCACACTTGGGCACCAAGGCACCCAAGGTGGGGTGCCATGCACGGCTGCCAACAGGCACAACACAAGCGTGCAGGCTGCTAGCGCTGCTAGCCAGCAAGCCCAGCAACTTGTGCGGGCTGCTCGTGCTCTCAGCCAGCGAGCCACGCATCAAAGATGCGGGATGCTGTTGAGAGCTGCTGCTCCTTGCGCGCCTTGGCCCAGCATTAGCGCGGCTAGCCTTGCTATTCTAGCATTGGTGCGCTAGCACGCACCAGCCAGCCTAGGCTCGACTTGGTTCGCATGCTAGCCACCATGCTATATCAAATGCCCCTAGCACTTGGTTTGCTCGGGGCATTCCGATGCTAGGGCTATTTTGGTCTTGTTGATTTATTATTATTTACATGTCTCGTCTTTTACTATTTTTCGACTCGACTTTCGACGTTCGGTTTCGACGCTCTAAGCTCGAATTCCCGACGTCTAAATATTAATTACTCGGTTGACTTATTAATTAATTCATAATTAATTAGTCGCTTCGGTTCGTTAGTTGCTTGGGTGTGACCCGAAGTGTTTAGTCAAGTTTAAGATGTAATATTAATTATGCATTAATATTACTGATCGGAAGCGGCCTCCACTCAGGCATTCCAATCACTTGATCTTACTGAATATATTAGCTTTCTAATAATTTTGAACTCACTAACGCAATAGTACACTTGTTCGAAGGACACCATTCCTTTCAATCTCCCACTTGTCCTTCTGGACAAGTGCGCATTTAGTGTACAACCTTTTTCCTATGTAACTTAATGTCTCTTCATGAACTATAAGGTAAGAATATTTCTTCATCCTTATTACGTCCCGAGGTGTTTCTCGATTCCGAGTCCGACTGTCAATAAACAGATGATTTCTAAAATCCATCCGAGCAAAGCCATGCATTTTTATAGTCTCGCTCTACGAGAGGCCTTGTATACAACAAAGACATCTTCCTTATTTTATTAGGGGGACATTCCCAGTCTTGTAATGTAGCTCCTCTTACTGGGAGGACCTAGCCGCCCGAGTGTTGCCGTTATAATCTCCTATTACGGCATACGTTTGACAACATCAAAGCGGACTAGTACTCAAACAAGAGAACTCACAATACTCATGGTCGAGGAAATAGGTTCTGATAGCCATTATGAGAAGTATACTTATGATGATTTTAATCTCTTAAAGTATTCTCATAGGTCGATCCAGTATGGTTCTAAACCAATACCCGTGCAAATGATTTATGAAAATCATGTCCTTGTAGCACAAGAAATAGTGCTATAAATCAGACTATACACTAATCTCAATTGGTCATTAATCATCCATCGTTTAAATGACCTCGATTAGGGACAATTTTTTATTATAATATTCAACGTTCACTTAATAGGTGTTTCCTTCCCAAGACTGGTCTTGATACCCTATTTTGAATATTCCAAGAATCGAATGGACTTATTATTTAATCCTAAACCACAATTAAATAGCAAACAGAGTGATAAAATATTGCATAAAATTTATATTACTCCAAAACTTGAATGATTTTTCTTAGTGTCTTACATTAAATGTTCAAAATTTAACTAAAACACTAAACAAGGAAATCAAAGCCAGTCTCCTACATGCCTAATTCCCACTACCTCAACGTGCTTGTTGTGCTTCACTTGAGGCAAAGGTTTAGTAAGTGGATCCGCTTTATTGTCATCCGTTCCAACTTTGCAAATTCTGATTTCACCTTCTAATTTCCATTCTCGAATCATGTGAAACCGCCGTTTGACATGTTTGACTTTCTGATGTTCCCTTGGCTCTCTGGTCTGAGCAATAGCTCCATTGTTCTGACAATAGAGGGCTATTGGACCGTTTATGGAGGTTACAACATCAAGTTCACCAATGAACTTACGAATCCAAACAGCCTCCTTAGCCGCTTCAGCAGCTGCTAAGTACTTGACTTCAGTTGTAGAATCTGCAGTTGTACTTTGCTTGGCACTCTTCCAACTGAACGCTCCTCCATTTAGATAGAACACATATCCAGATTGCGATTTGAAATCGTCTCTGTATGTCTAGAAGCTAGCTTGCGTCAGTATAACCTTTAACAACTAATTCCTCTGAACCACCATACACCAGGAATTTATCCTTGTTCCTTTTCAGGTACTTTAGGATATTCTTGGCCGCAGTCTATTGGGCCTCTCCTGGATCTGATTGGTAACGGCCCGTAGCACTCAAGGCATACGATACATCTAGCCTAGTACATATCATGGCATACATGATAGATCCAATAAGCGAAGCATATGGAATCAGATTCATTCTTTCCCGCTCATCATGTGTCCGTGGACATTGCTTCTTGCTCAGGGTTATACCATGTGACATTGGCAGGTGACCTCTCTTGGCCTCCTCCATGCTAAATCGAGCAAGTACTTTATCAATATAAGTACTTTGACTCAATCCAATCATCCTTTTTGATCTATCCCTATAGATCTTGATGCCTAGTATGTACTAAGCCTCTCCTAAGTCTTTCATTGAGAAGCATCTTCCAAGCCAGGCCTTTACAGACTCTAACAATGGAATGTTGTTTCCAATGAGCAATATGTCATCGACATATAATAATAAGAAGGCGATGTCACTCCCACTAACCTTCTTGTAAACATAAGATTCATCTGGATTCTTGATAAAACTAAACTTCCCGATGGCTTCATCGAATCGCAGATTCCAACTTCTGCTATCTTGCTTTAGTCCATAAATGGACTTCTTAAGCTTACAAACCTTCCCAGCATTGTTTTGGTCAACACAACCTTCAGGCTGTGTCATATACATAGTTTCTTCCAAAATACCATTTAGGAAGGCGGTTTTGACGTCCATCTGCCATATGTCATAGTTATAATATGCAGCAATCGCTAGGAGGATCCGAACGAATTTAAGCATTGCGACTGGTGAAAAGGTTTCATCGTAATCAATACCATGAACTTGTCTATAACCTTTTGCCACCAATATAGCTTTGTAAATGAATACATTTCCATCTTTATGGGTTTTCATCTTGAAAATCCACTTACATCCGATAGGTTTATAACCTTCGGGTAAGTCAACCATGTCCCAGACTTGATTTTCAAACATGGAATCCATTTCAGATCTCATGGCCTCATGCCATTTAGCAAAGTCGGTGCTTGCCATCGCTTGCTTATAGGTTGTCGGTTCATCTCCATCCATAATCAGGATGTCCTCTGAGATCTCGGTTAATACTAAACCAAGATATCTATCAGGTTGAGATCTCGACCTCTTAGACCTACGTAGGGTAATGGATTGAGCATTTGCATTGTCGGTTTGACTTTGCATATTTTGATCATTTTGACCTGCGTCAACAGATGTTGTTTAAGCACTTTGACTGTCATTCTTATTTTGTTGCTCATCCTCACGAACTTCGTCGAGTTCGATTTTTCTCCCACTTGTCATTTTGGAAAGGTGTTCCTTCTCCAAAAAGACACCATCGCGAGTAACAAACACTTTGTTCTATGATTTGTTGTAGAAGTAATACCCTTTGGTTTCTTTTGAGTAACCCACAAAGTAAACCTTGTCAGATTTGGGATGAAGTTTGTTGAAAATCAATTTCTTGACATATGCTTCACATCTTCATATCTTTAGAAAAGACAACCTAGGAGGTTTATTTGTCCATAATTCATATGGAGTCTTTTCTATAGCTTTTAATGGTGCACAGTTCAGTGTTAGTGCCGCAGTTAGAAGTGCGTGTCCCCAGAAAGAGATAGGAAGATCACTAAGATCCATTGTTGATCTTAGCATGTCTAACAAGGTCTGATTTCTCCTTTCGGATACTCCGTTCCATTGTGGAGTTCCTAGAAGTGTCAATTCTGAAAGTATACCTTTTTATTTCAGATGGTCATAGAATTCTTGGCTCAAGTATTCACCACCTCAATCCAATCGAAGGGCTTTGATTTTCTTGCCAAGATGATTTTCAACTTCACTCTAAAATTCTTTGAACTTTTTAAATGATTCAGATTTATGCGACATTAGGTAGACATAACGATATCTACTATAGTCATCTGTGAAGGTGATAAAATATCGGTGTCCATTTCTTGTGGTTGAGCTCATTGGTCCACATACATCAGTGTATATTAGACCGAATAAATCTCCTGCCCTTTCTCCCAGCTTGGAGAATGGCTGCTTAATCATCTTGCCTAATAAACATCCCTCGCAGTTCTCAAACGATTCTAAATCGAAAGAGTCAAGAACACCTTCCTGTAGAAGTCTCTTGATGCGTTTGATGTTAATGTGCCCAAGACGACAATGCCACAAGAAAGTTTGGTTTTTCTCCATGGTCTTAGCTCTTTTGTTAGTATTATTCACATTATAAACTTGTTTGTCTAAATCAAGCACATAAAGACCATTTTCAGAATGTGCAATACCATATAAAACATTATCGAGATAAAATGAACATTCATTGTCTTTTACTCGAAATTCAAAACCCTTGGGGTCCATCGCCAAAATTGAAATGATGTTTTTGGTAATGTGAGGAACATAATAAACATTATCCAGTTCCAATACTAGCTCGGTGGGAAAAGACAAACTGAGAGTTCCCACGGATACGACACTAATTCTAGCTCCATTACCGACTCGGAGTTCAACCTCTCCCTTCTCTAGCCTTCTAGCATTCCTTAGTCCTTGAGAATTGGAACAAAGGTGTGAGCCATATCCGGTATCTAATACCCATGATGCTAAGCTAGTGAAGTTAGAGTCTATAACGAATATACTTGATTCAGAAGTAACGATTTCGTTCTTCTTATCTTCCTTGAATTTGAGACAATCTCTCTTCCAATGTCCCTTCTTCTTGTAGTAGAAACATTCGGAATCAGATTTAGAAGATGCTACCTTCTTCTCTTTATTATCTTCGGTAGCTTTAGACTTAGGCAGAAAGGTTTTCTTCTTGCCCTTCCCCTTAAAGCCTTTCTTCTTCTTGCCTGAGAATTTGAACGGCTTGCCCTTTTTCATCATGAGCATATCATGCTTCCCCTCATCCTTGAGCGTTTGCTCTGCTTGCTTCAACATACCTTGAAGCTCGGTGAGGGTTTCCTCCATGCTGTGCATGTTATAGCTCATCTTGAACTGATCATAGCCTTTGGGCAGTGAGTGGAGAATGAAGTCAATTGCCATCTCGGTTGAATACCCCACATAAAGCCTTCCTATGTTCTCAAACAATCCTATCATTTTGAGTACATGTGGGCTGACTGACTCTCCTCTCTTGAGCTTGCTCTCAAGGATCTGCCTGTGGGTTTCAAACCTTTCTGTTTGGGCCTGTTCTTGAAACATATTCTACAATTCAAAAATGATCTCAAAAGTTGTCTCCTTCTCAAAGAAGGTCTTTTGAAGCTCAAGAGACATTGTGGCCAACATGATGCATTTGACATCTCGATTGGCAGTTTTCCATTGATTTAGGGTAGCCTGAGTCACCTCCTCATTGGGAGCCTCGGGTATTTCCTCATCAAGGACATATTCCTTTTGCTCTTGCATGAGAACAATTCGCAAATTCCTTTGCCAATCAAGAAAGTTTGGCCCACTTAACTTCTCCTTGTCGAGAATTGAGCGTAACGAGAATTGGTTGTTTGAGTTATTTGAAGACATGATTCTACAATTAAAAGAATTTGAAATAAAAAAACTATTAATGATATTTAAATAAGATTGAATTCATGCATTTTTAATCAACCTTATTTAAAACGTCTTATTAACACATTTAAAGTTGTCCCCAATTTGGTGAGAATAAGTCTATTCCAAGATCCGATGAAACAAAGAGTGGTTAAGCATGCTTTGGCTTGTCTTAACACTCAATCTCCTAAGGTAAGCAACGCTTTGCTAATTGCTCCAAGCCACTCTTGGTTGAATAAATCGTCGCATCTAATGCTCTCTCAACAGTTTATTCACTTTGCCACGACATGTTAGGACTCCATCACTCATATCGTTGAGTACAACCAAAACCAGCTTGCATACTCGGTATGCCTTACGCTCCTAGGAGAGGTAGTGATGCCTCGCTTTGGCGTAGCCCACCATTACCCTCGTTCGGTTGGTAAGTGTTGTTTTGGAATGGCAAGTTTTATTCAATATTTAGGGACCTAGGGTTTCTATGTTGGTTGATTTAAGTGAACTTAATTAATCATCACAACATTTGGAATCCTAAACGTGCATCTAACATATAAGTCATATACATAAACATATATATATATATATATATATATATATATATATATATATATATATAGCCTCCGAATGTGAAATCCAAGAAGTAATTAAATAATTTTCTCGGTATTATCATTTTTTTAGAATAATATATATATATATATATATTTATATATATATATATATATATATATATATCGAAAAACATAAATATAGATGCATTTGGAAACTAGCATGACCCCTTGAGATCTTCAGATCTTCAAAAGGTCTTCATTTGCAACTTCATGGCTATGTCTTCCAAGAACCTCCATCTTCAAGACTTGACCATAATTAAATGCAACTACTAGTATCTACGATTAGGACTAATCTAAATATTAAGGTACAAAAATACTCAACGGTACGCAGACCGTATTTAGATTTACAAAAATACATCACGGATCGCAGTCCGTATTTTCTATCCTAATCGAGCCCCACTAGTTGCCATTTCATAAAACCTATGAGAGAATATACATTCCATTCATCCATTCACTATTTGTGAATGGTCTATGCATTTTACAACGATAAACAAGTAACAATGCATAAACACGCCTGAACTAGTAACTAATCTAGGTGGTTAATCCAATTAACACGCCTAATTAAAACTAGTCAAAGTTGTTTTAACCGATTATGTAAATAAGCGCAATTAACATTTGAAGCTCCCACTAAATTCCGCATCCAACTTAATAAATAAATCCCAAAATTTGTCAAAATAAATTTTGCCAATGCCGCTCAAAACCGAGGCCTAGCCTCAAAAATTTATTTATATAATTAAAACCAAATTATTTTAATAAAATAATTAAAACGACAATTTAAGAAAAATACGTAGTCCAAAATGTCTAAGTGCCTAGCACTAAGACATGGAGTGCTCACATTTCGCACAACCGTTTGATGCTCAATGAACGTGGGAGTGGGCCCGATGTCGCTAAGCGTTACACCGCTCACATCAGCGTACTTTCACACATCAATAACGTGGCCCTTAATGGCCATGTTGTACGAACTCATTGCACTATATTGCTTCGCAAGCAACGTCTACGCATACCTCTAATTATACGGCGCATGCACCAAGTCTCAAGCGATGCACCATTAGTCCATGCTTGCACCAGCCGCGGCCAGCCATGCAAGGCAACACGCACAGGCGCACACAACATCTTGCTGCTGCTGCGCCATGCTGTTGCTTGGTGCTTGCTGGAGCGCCATGCTGCTGGCAGCAAGCAGCTGCCACGCATCGGCTTGTGCGCAAGCTCGGGGATACATACTTGGCAGACACATGATGTGTTACCTCGTTTTCCGTGCCATAGCCTCGAGATTTTGATCCCAATTTTGCGTGACATAATTATTAATTCTAAATTAAATTTAGAACTAATTCATTTGAGCAAAAATAAAAATTTAAACTAGTCTAAATTAAATAAAATTTTTAAAGTGCATGTAACCAAAATAATTCCCAAGAACCATTCTTTAATTAAATTGGTTTAACTTGGTGCAACAAAAATAATAGGGCAATTACTCACTATTAATTTAATTAATTTAAATTAACCTTGAGTTTTTGACAAAGTAAGAGGGAGTTGGAAAAATGAACATAAATTTAATAAAGATTTCAACTTTAATACTTGTGAATCCTTGAAAAATTATATCTTCCAATATGAAGATAAACAATTTTTGTATCACAAAGTTTCAAACTTTATGATTCCAATCAACTAAAAAATGATTAAATCAACAAAGTTTAACAAAAATTCATGGAATTTAGTAATATAAAGTTTCAATCACTTAACATAATTAAATATTGAATCTTTAATACTTGGAAGACTCAAAGAACAATAATTTCACACTTAATGCAATTAGTTTGCAATTATGTGAAAAATAAAACCAAGCGTTCAAGCACAAATTACTACAAAGTAATCATGCCTAAAGAGGTTTAAAATTGCATATAAAATATGTATTGAACCAATTACATAACCACCATATATATGCAATTAATTTTCAAGGTTAGAAAGACTTAAAATTTTTCGTAAAAATGAAAAAACTCTCAAAAATAGCATTTCTGGTCGTTTTTTAGCTAAAAACCGTCCCCTGGAAGAACAAAACCATTTCCAGAACACATTTTCCACCCAAAATTCACTATTTTAGGGTCGAAATCTAGGTTCGGGGCTGAAGGTAGCTCAAATACAAGGTTAAAATAGATAATACGAGCTACTAATCTAATTAGCAACTTAAACCAGAAAAATTAAGCAATAAAAATCACCTGGAAAAAGATTATGATTTTAAAAATAAACGAGCGTCGCTCCGATACCGCTGTTGGGGTTTGGTAATTCCAACTTATCGCGGAAACGACCCCGACCCAAAGAACCACTCGCAATTAATAAAACCATAAAGCATAAATAAATTAATCACAAGATAATTACCTTTGGAGCGTGCTTCGCCAAAACGGAACGGGCTCTTACTTCAAAAGCAAGCCTCGAAAATATGACGGCCTCCTACAATAGTCCACCCACAACCCGACCACCGAAAAATGGTCCAATGCCTTGGAGTTAGCAAGGCCCGACCTAAAATCCGAGTGATTAAATGAGTTCAAAGGTTTTAAAAATGGTGATGCCTTTTTCAACTCTCACTCAATTGATTTTCCCAATACCCCAACTTGGGTATTCATAGGGAAAATAAGAGAGTGAAAAAGCTCTCCCATCAATGTGGGAGAATTTGATTTTTTTCATTTTATTTTAAAGCTAAAATAAAATTAATATTCAAACTAGTAATAAATCAACAAGTGGAAAGCTCATGAGAGAGGTTAGGTGAGGACCATTTGGAGGAGGGGGAGACCAAACTTGCTCCCCACTCCCTCTCAAAAAACCGGCCAACACACCCCCTTAAGCTCCACTAAAATCGCGCCACATGGCACCACACTTGGGCACCAAGCCACCCAAGGTGGTGTGCCATGCGCGGCTGCCAGCAGGCCCAGCACAAGCGTGCGGGCTGCTAGCACTGCTAGCCAGCAAGCCCATCAGCTTGTGCGGGCTGCCCGTGCTCTCAGCTAGTGAGCCACGCATCAAAAATGCGGGCAGCTGCTGAGAGCTGCTGCTCCTTGCGCTACTTGGCCCAGCATTGGCGCGGCTAGCCTTGCGATGCTAGCATTGGTGCGCTAGCACGCACCAGCAAGCCTAGGCTCGGCTTGGTGCGCATGCTAGCCACCATGCTATATCAAATGCCCCTAGCACTCGGTTTACTTGGGGCATTCCGATGCTTGGGGGATTTTGGTCTTGTTGATTTATAATTATTTTCATGTCTCGTCTTTTACTATTTTTCGACTCGACTTCTGACGTTCGGTTTCGACGCTCTAAGCTCGAATTCCCGACGTCTAAATATTAATTACTCGGTTGACTTATTAATTAATTCAGAATTAATTAGTCGCTTCGGTTCGTTAGTTGCGTGGGTGTTACCCGAAGGGTTCAGTTAAGATTAAGTTTTAATATTAATTATGCATTTATATTACTGATCGGAAGCGGCCTCCACCCAGGCATTCCGATCACTTGATCTTACTGAATACATTAGCTTTCTAATAATTCTGAACCCACTAACGGAATAGTACACTTGTTCAAAGGACATCATTTCTTTCAGGACCTAGATAGTGGAGAGTTCAGGTTCTTCCTCTAAGGGTGCTCGGACTGGGCCGATGGGCCAGGGAGAAGTGACATCGGTTCCTCCAGTAGGTGGGACGTTCGAGGTTGGCTCTTCGTCGCAGCAGCCTCCGCAGCCTCAGCCTTTGTTGATTTATCACCATGGTGAGACTGGATGGACTGGTCTTGAGTTGAGCTTCCCTACTCCTGGCGAGATCGAAGCTGGTGGGAGCATACTTCTCGATCTGCGCAGTTCTTTGATATCATGAACATCCCTCATCATCTGCGTCCTCCAGCACCGTAGTTGTACCTGTAATGTATTATTTTGACTTTTGTAGGACTTTGCCGATTAACTCATTTATTAGACACATTTGTTAGACATATTTTGTATATACAAACTATTATTTTGGTTAGGGTTAGTAGTCCCAACGAACTACTTCCACCCTCGATCAAGGTTCAATCTCTTTTAGGTTGGATTTGTAACTTCATCCCCAAACTACCAGTCATGGTTCCAGACCTATTGGAGTTGACGATCTCTTGGATCGTTAAGGGGTGTAACCTTCACCCTATGAACGGTTTACAAGTTCCTAAAACTTGTTGGTGACTCTTTTGCTCTATGTTCTTTCCCTTTGGAAGCCACCGTACTTTAGTGTATGATCACAGTAGGGTTCAAGCTAGGGGTAATGCTTGAAATATTCCCTATAGTTTTTGGCGACTCCATTGGGGAGGATTTCTATTTTAATTCCTGAAATTTATTTCGGCAATGATTTAGAATGAGTGGATGAGACTCGAAAAGTTCTAAGTATTTCATGTGCGTAATTTTGATTAACATTATTGTCATATGCATAAAAAAGATTTCATTGGAAAGACCATCCGTAATGAGTTAAAACATAGGATTTTTACACGTAAGAAATTTGAGGAATATCTTTCACAACTAGGATCGAAATAACACTGCGCGAAACTGGAAAATTTTATCGAGCACAGAAATCTGCTGAGGCATGTAGGAATTAGCGTCAGCGAACAGAAATAAGCGCTAGTATTTTTAATTTAGCGCCAGACGACAGCTCTGTCGCCAGGTGCTAAAGCCAAAAGCTGGCGCCAACCTCTGTTTGTTGGTGCCAAATTCTACCAATACCGAGCCAGAAATATGCGTTCTAATTTCGACCACTTTTTAGCATTGTTTGCTCGATCCTACTTCCTAATTGAGTTTTTCTCACTTTTCTGAAATCCATATGTGTTCTACATACGGACATAATCCCCTGGGAATTCATGCTCCATCTACCTGATTGAACGCTCTAAGCAACAAAAGGTAGATCCGAGAATGTTGAATTCACCAAACCATGGAAGAGAGTTTTTTCAAAACTCGCGGTGTCCCATCCACTCGCGCCAACCCTTCCCGGTTAGGCTTCCACGCAGTGCATCCGGACAATTAACCGTGGACCCTCTTTGACTAACCCATATCTCAAACTTTAGAGAAATAGAGCCATGGTTAGGTTGCAAACTCATTGCATCATATTGTGCCTACTTGACTAATTGTGCATTATTTGTTGTGCATACTCTATGTGCTTTTCTTAACTGTTTGTTTGACTTGTGCTAAGATTAAATAAATTAATGACTAAAAGAACTTTGCCTAATTAATTAATTAATTAATTAATTTGAGTAAATAAAGTCTAATATTTTAACCAGAGTTGACTTAGTACGACTTTAGGTATACCCCTGTTGATCAATAATACCGAAAACAGTTTCAGATCGACGCTCCAGCAATGGCGCCAAAGTTTGAATTGTAGCGCCACTCTGTGGAGTGTGGCGCCTGGCGACAATCCTGTCGTCTGGCGCTACACTGCAAAGAGAGGTGCCAGTCCTGTCGTTTTGACGACAGTTCGGTTTATTGCTCGAGTCATCACACTACAAGAAAATAACCTTTTCGTAGCGATTATTTTAACCTTTAGTATCGATTGTAATTGCAACAAAAAGCTTTCCCAACGAATGGTCATTCGATACAATATCCCCCGTTGCCTTAGCCTTTAGTAGTGGTTTTCAATATCGCTAGGGTTGACCTTAATAATTGATATGAAAAACTACATCCAATAGTGGTGATTATTGTAGCGATTACAATCGCTATAAATGTTTAACTCATTTTCTTCAAAAAAAAAAAAAACTTCCGTATGATCTTTGCAAGATTCGAACATGCAACCTCAAAATCTTATATTAAATGTTTCACCAATAAGTTATGACATATTTTATGTACTCTTTGTCAAACAATATTTATATATCTAGTGTTGAAAAGACTTTTCGTATCGATTTTTAGGATTTAGTGGCGATTGTAAATGATACGATTTCTCAAAATTATATAAATGTGTAAAAATAGTATGTATATGTATTATTATGTTTTTCGTATCGATTTTATATGGGAAAACCATGGCGATTGTAAAAATGATACGACATCCTTAGTTATTTCACAAACATACTTGCATATTCTAGCGAATGTACAATCGCTACGAAATAATTGCTACGAAAAGTGATTTTTCTTGTAGTGTCACTTTGTGTCCAATTAACCAGTTTGCTAATTAATTCAGTTAAATTTTACTGTTGATAATACCTTGTTAAGTCGTTAATTGAGTCTAGGCACCAAGTCCCATGGTCTTACACAAAAGTCCAAGTATGTCACTTACACTCACCACATAACGCACACACCAATACACACTTTTGACCATGTCTAAGAAAGTCTTGTATGCGCGTTTTTTCCGTCATTTTTTTAGGGGGGTAAGTCGGATATTAATCCTCTAATTTAAATCCCTTGATTAAAAACCATACTTGATTCCTAAAAATATATACCTTATTTTTGCCAAAAATATGCACCTATTTTCACTTTTCCTCTTTAAAACCGTAAACTCAAGGTCGATTTGAGTCTAATAATTAAAACAAAAATGGTTTAAATTACAGCGCGTGGTCAAGAAAGGAAGGGCGGTTAATCAAAGACAATATTTTTGTACAAGTCCAACTTTTCAACAAACCCATCGCTCGTAAGAGGAAAGCTAGGACAGTAATGGCAACACAAGAAGAAGTCAATGAGCTCAGGAACCAACTGGTTACCGTGACTGAGGCATTAAAGCTTCTAACCCTCAAGATCGATGATCCCGTGAAACAACAGATGAACCTCATGCAAGAGAGTGTGAGCAAGCTATCTAGCGACTACAAGTTTCAAGGGATTAGCTCGCAAGGTGTCTCGGTGGACAAGGATCTTTTTCCGCAGAAGTTCAATGCCAACGACATCCCAAAATTCAAAGCAACTTATAACCCTTATTTTCATTTAAGAGCCTTCGAGACAATAATGAGTATTAAGGGTATCGAAAAGAAAGTGTTCCCCTCTCTGTTCTCACTATCTCTCGAAACCGTTTGCCAGCAATGGTTCTTTTCTCTCGAGAAAGAAAAAACCTCCACCTGGGAGTCCATAGCAAACGCTTTCGTTGATAGATACAAATGCAATATTCAAGTTGAGACCGACCATAGGGAACTTGAAATCCTCAAGCAGAAGGAGAATGAAGGCTTCACCTCCTTCTTTAACAAATGGAGAGAAACTCAGCTAAGATGATTGAGGTGCCCAGTGAAAAATATTCTGTAAGGTTATTCATCAAAAACCTTCATGAAAAGTAATCCAAGCATCTCAAATATCAGAATAATCTCCATACCTTCAAGGCCGTCTACGACATTGGAATTAATATTGAAGATGACCTAGCTAAGTTGAAAGCTGCCAACAATAACTCCAACAATGGCTGGAAAGGCAAGAAGAACGACAATCCTTCTTCTTTCAAAACCACCCACTCATACAATGTTAGCACTTTTAACCAAGGCGAAGTCCTTGCTATGAATAATCAAAGACAAAAGAAACCATTTAGGAGGAACTTTACTCCTTTTGGCATGAGTTATGACACCGCATTTGACCGATTATATGCAAAAGGTCTTATAACTCCTATTGGACCATTTGAGGACCCACTAGTCAAAAAGAGGACGGCTAACTGGAACCCCAATGCACATTGCAAGTATCAGTAAGGTAGGGGCCATCTCACCGAGAACTGTTGGAAGCTTAAAGAAGCTATCCAACACTTAATCGACAACAACAAACTGTCATTGCCCCATGCCAGTAAGAAGCTAAGTATTGATAATGCGCCTCTCGCTCATTCCTTGGCCATCTCTGATGAGGAAAACGAGGTTGATCCTTCATCTCTCATCAAACCTGTCAAAGAAATCCATGCTATCGAGAAAGAGGAGGAGATCTTTTTCGACGCCATGGATAATCTTCCAGAATTAGCAAGTAAAGAGGACATACAATTGCTTACACTTTCTATGATGGAAGGATCGCACTTGCAACGTGATGCCCTCGAAGTTGTAAAAGAACTTCAGCAGAAATATGACGAGGTTCCACTCTCGAAAAATAAACCTAAAAGAGAGTTCACACCCATGGGAATGACCTACGATGCTATTTTTTATCATCTCTATGATCAAGGACTAATCAAACCCATTGGCCCTACTGAGTATCCAACACCAGAAAAGCAATCTTCAAGGTGGGATCCCAAGTCCTACTACAAATACCATCGAGGAAACGGTCATAGCACAAATGAATGCTACAGGTTTCAAAACCTCATCCAAAATCTTGTGGAAGCCAATAAGATCTCATTACCTCTAGCTAGCAAGGGAACAAGGAAACACTTTTCTTTGCAAGTAACCGAAAAACCCAAGAAGAGTAATAGACTCTACACTCCAATTGGGATCCCATACGTGCACAGGTTCAAAATGCACTCCGAGAGTGGCGAGATCAAACCTCTCGAACCGAGACCATTTGAATCATAAAAAAGGACAGATAGATATTACTATCAGTATCATCAATCAGGGGGGCATACTATCAAAAACTGTTTTAAATTCAAGGATTTAATTTAGAAAATGATTGATGATAAGAAGCTAGTCCAAGTTCCACAAGAAGAGGATGTAAATATTTATGGAGTTTTGGACAGTGACGAAGAAGACGTCTATTTAAAAGACATGGTAGGAATTCCACCTTCGGTGTCGTGTGCCATGGATGACTTTTGGGTTGAAGAAGATTCATCAATAGACGTCCTCACGAGATCCGGGAGAATGCATCCTCCTGTTTCAACACAACCCATTCCAACCACACAGCAAGTTCCCATACCTATCATAGAAGATAATGACATCGTCAAACAGTTCAAGAAAACAAAAGTTGAAATGAACGTATGGAAGCTTCTGGCAACGTCTCGAGAACACAAGTTGGTTGTAATGAATGCCTTGGACAAAATAGGGATAGATTCTAACACTACTCCTGAGGGGTTGGATAATTTCCTCACGAGTGATCTCCCTAGTCCCATCAATTTGATCACCTTTTCCGACAAGGATTTGCCCCCAGAAGGTGACAACCACTATAAGGCATTAAACCTCACAGTTGTTTGCAAGAGAATGAATGTCCCTATGACTCTTGTAGACAATGGATCAACCATTAATGTCTGTCCACTTAGAACTGCGAGGATGTTAGGCATAAGGGATGAAGACTTAACCCCGTCAACGCAAGGAATAAGAGCCTATGACAACACTCGTTGTCAAGATCTTGGTAAAATTACCATGAATGTAACGACGGGAGTAATAGAACACGTTACTACTTTCCAAGTAGTAGATATTAAAGCTTCATTTAATCTATTGTTAGAACGCCCTTGGCTTCATGACCTTAAGGTCGTCCCCTCATCTCTCCACCAACAAGTGAAATCTAAAGTTTGGAGGAATTCCTATTACTATCGATGCTTCTTCTATGAGAACCAAGTCTATAGAGAATCCAATAATTAACGTGGAGCACGATGAAGACGATGAAGATTTGTGGGGCTTTAATGAAGAGGTCTCCTTAATTCAAGAGGATGAACGGACCCCTCTTTTCCACGACCCCCATTCCAACATGATCGTGAATGCTATTCTGAAAAAGCAAGGACATTTTCCTAGGATGACCCTATGAAAGAAAAAAGGAATAGCAAAGCTGCTGGAATCACCTGGTGTAGACACCCATTTGTGTCTCCCCAAAACAAAACCCAGTGATGAGTACCTTTCAGGTCGAATCATAATCGAATGAAGTGAAAGTGTGGAAAGTTTAGTGTTGCGGATAGTTTTAATTTCTTTTCTCTTCTCTCTGTTTTTGAAAAATTCTTTTAAGAAAACAGACAATCCAGTTTTGTTGGTCCATTATATGGGTCCAATAGTAGTGTAGTTGGATAGGGCTTGACAAGAGCTTTCCAACGATATATTATAAGCCCAATTCCGATGAATATTGAGGAAATTATGGCAAAATTACTGAATTGGGCCCGGTTTGAGCCTTATATGCGGCCCAATGATTTAGGGGAGGTCCTAACATAGATTATTCACTCCTAATTCAATTAACATTGATAAATTGACTTTTGTTGACTTTTCAGAATTTTAATTAGAATCAAAGAACATTTTGAGGAAAAATACGATTTTATCCTCTTGTACGACAATTTTTATCTGATTTTAAGAAAACGCGTGAATTTCTGAATCAGCGCCAAACGCCAGCTGTAGCGCCTGGCGCTAGCATTGGCACCTGACGCTAATGTTGGCGTCTGGCGCCAATAGCCAGCGTTGGCGCTAATTAGATTTTATCTGCGCCAGAACTCTGTTTTGATATTTTATCTTTTTGGCTAATTTTCTTTACAAATAACGTCGTAAAACTCCGTTTTCATTTATCATCAATCATCAGTATTCATCTGCAATCTACCATTTCTCTCTCTTTATCTCTTTTTTTCTAAACTAGCTTTTCACAAATATAAAAATTCTGCATTCATTAGATCTAGATACACCTAGCCATATTCGAAGTTGCCTTTTCCCTACACGTGAAAGGTTTAATTTCTGAGGGTTTGGTCCCAAATCTCTCTTGCTATTAATATTATGCTTTATTATGATTATTATTATTTTGTTGCTTGATATTTATTTTAATTGCTTGATCACGCCTTTTATGCATGTTTAAAGGGAATTAGTACTTGTAATCACGCTTAATAAGATAATTTATAACCTTGTTTAGAGTTAATATGATTATAATTCAAGTGATCGCCGATAATAGATTTATTTGTGCATTAATATTCAACCAACATAGATAAAAAGGTTTAGGGTAATCCTATTGACTGCATGTTAGTCAGAAAGTGCACATGAATACGATTAGAATAAAATAGAGGCCTATTATTAGTGCAGGTTCAATCTTTTTTAGGTTGGATTTGTACCTTCATCCCCGAACCCTATTTTGTTCAAGACCTTATGGAGTTGACGATCTCTTGGATCGTTAAGGGGTGTAACCTTCACCTCGTGAACGGTTTACAAGTTCCTTAAAAAACTTGTTGGCGACTCTTTTGCTCTATCTTCTTTCCCTTTGGACGCCACCGTACTTTAGTGTATGATCACAGTGGGGTTCAATCTAGGGGATTAACGCTTGAAATATTCCCTACAGTTTTTGGCGACTATGCTGGGGAGGATTTCTATTTTAATTCCTGAATTTGTTTCGGCAATGATTTAGAATGAGTGGATGAGACTCGAAACGTTATAAGTATTTCATGTGCGTAATTTTGATTAACATTGTTGTCATATTCATAAAAAAAGATCCCATTGGAAAGACCATCCGTAATGAGTTAAAACATAGGATTTTACACGTAGGAAATTTGAGAAATATCTTTAACAACTAGGACCGAAATAACACTGCGCGAAACTGGAAAATTTTATCGACCACAGAAAGCTGCTGAGGCATGTAGGAATTAGTGTCAGCGACCAGAGCAATGGCGCCAGACATTTAACTGTAGCGCCAGACGACAGGCTTGTCGCCAGGCGCTACAGCTCAATCCTGGCGCCAATCTCTGATTGCTGGTGCCAAATTCTTCCAATACCGAGCAAGAAATATGCGTTCTAATTTCAACCAGTTTTTCGTATTGTTTGCTCGATCCTACTTCCTGATTGAATTTTTCTCACTTTTCTGAAACCCATATGTGTTCTACATATGGACATAACCCTCTGGGAATTCATGCTCCATCTACCTGATTGAACGCTCTGAGCAACAAAGGGTACATCCAAGATTGTTGAATTCACCAAACCATGGAAGCGAGTTTTTCTAAAACTCGCGGTGTCCCTTCCACTCGCGCCAACCCTTCACGGTTAGGCTTCCACGCGGTGCATCCGGACAATTAACCATGGACCCTCTATTGACTAAACCATATCTCGAACTTTAGAGAACTAGAGCCATGGTTAGGTTGCAAACTCATTGCATCATATTGTGCCTACTTGACTAATTGTGCATTATTTGTTGTGCATATATATGTTTTTCTTAACCGTTTGTTTGACTTGTGTTGAGATTAAATAAATTAATGACTTAAGAACTTTGCCTAAATAATTAATTAATTAAATAATTTGAATAAATAAAGTCTAATAATTTAATCGGAATTGACCTAGTACGACTTTAGGCATACCCCTGTTGATTGATAACACCGAAAACAGTTCTAGATTGAAGCTTCAGCATTGGCGCCAAAATCTGAACTGTAGCGCCACTCTGTGGAGTGTGACGCCTGGCGACAGCTCTGTCGTCTGGCGCTACACTACACAGTGCGACGCCAGTCCTGTCGTTTTGACGACAGTTTGGATTATTGATTGAGTCATCACCTAGTGTCTAATTAACCAGTTTGCTAAATAATTAGGTTAATTTTTAATGTCAATCATACCTTGTTAAGTCATTAATTGAGTCTAGACACTAATTCACATAGTCTAGCCACATGGTCATGACATGATTCTTAACATGTCACCTACACTCACTAGTCTTAGCACACACTTCGAGTATATGTCACCATGACCATGTCTTAGGTTCATGCATGAGTCGGTCTTTTATGTCATTTGAGTTAGGGGTACGTTCTATTCCTAATTCTTCATATCCCTCCATCTACATCTTTTTTTTCACATTCTATTCCAATCTTTCTTCACTTCCTCCATCCATTGCATGTTGATAAAAGTTTGAGTCAAATAATTAACAATGAATATCCCAAATTCCTTTTCCACAGTACTTGGTCGAGGAGAGAAGGGCGATTAATCAAGGACAACACCTTTGTTCAAGTCTCACTTTTCGACAAACCAATTCGTCAAAAGAGGAAGGGTAAGAAGATAATGGCAAGTCACGAAGAGGTCAATGAACTTAGGAATCAATTGAATGACGTGACTGAGGTGTTAAAGGCTTTAACCCTCAAAATTGATGAACCTGTGAAGCAACAACAAATGAACCTTATGCAGGAAAGTTTGAGAAAGCTATCTAGTAACTATAAGTTTCAGGGCATGAGTTCACAAGGGGTCTCGCTAGACAAGGAACTTCTTCCACATAAGTTCAACGCCACTGACCTCCCTAAATTCAAAGCAACAGATAACCCTTACTTCCATCAAAGAGCCTTTGAAACTATAATGAACATTAAGGGTATCGATAAGAAGGTCTTCCCCTCTCTGTTCTCACTATCTCTTGAGACCGTTTGCCAGCAATGGTTCTCTTCTCTCGAGAAAGAAAAAAC
Organism: Chenopodium album; assembly: GCF_948465745.1. NCBI lineage: Eukaryota > Viridiplantae > Streptophyta > Magnoliopsida > Caryophyllales > Amaranthaceae > Chenopodium > Chenopodium album. The sequence continues at coordinate 68,486,768 of NC_137835.1, forward strand.
CTCTACCTGGGAGTCCATAGCAAACGCCTTTATAGATAGATATAAGTGCAACATCCAAGACGAAATAGACCACAGACAACTTGAGATGTTAAAACAAAAAGAAAACGAAGGGTTCACTTCTTTCTTCAACAAATGGAGGGAAACTTCTGCTAATATGGTCAAAACTCCCACTGAAAAGGAATCTGTGAGGATGTTTATCAAGAATCTCCAAGGGAAGTATTCGAAGCACTTAAAGTATCAACACAACTTGAATACTTTCAAGGCTGTCTATAATATAGGCATTGACATTGAAGATGACCTTCTGAAAGATAATAGTGCGAGAGGAAAGAAGAACGACCATCCTTCTTCTTCCTCTCCCATTAATGAGGTACATGCTACAAACGTCTCTAAACCACAAATCCAAAGGTTGAAAAGAATGTTCACTCTACTTGGTATGAGTTATGAAACAGCTTTCGAGAAGCTACACCACAAAGGGCTAGTCATGCCCATAGGGCCTATCAAAGATCCAGTTCCAGAAGCCAGGCCACCTAAGTGGGATCCTAATAAGCGCTGCAAATATTACCAAGGAAAGGGTCACGACACTGAGAAGTGTTGGAAAATCAAAGAAGCTATTCAAGATTTAATTGATAACAATGAAACTTCCGAGATTCTAGCCATCGAAGAAGATCAGACATCCTTCGATCCATCACTTCTTATCACGCCTGTAGGAGTGCCCATGATCGAGACAGCTTATATAACCTCTCTCGATGAAGTGGCCATGATTGTGGAGGATGAAAGTCTTTTCTTAGATAATACCAAGGAAGACTCGTCAAGTCTAAAAGAGGACGTTCGAAAACTGCAAGATGTCATTTCCATGCTCTTGAACGTGGTAGAAGGATTAGCAAATCGGATGATGGTCATCGAACAAAATCCTCATCAAGGGTTTAATGAAGAACTCAATGCTCCTAAGACACGGGCAAAACGGACCATTGAAGAATACACACCAATAGGAATGACTTACAATGAAGCTTTTGACTGTCTTCATGATCAAGGTCATATTCACTCCATTGGTCCCAGTCAAGACCCTCCATCTGAAAAACGTTTTCCCAATTGGGATCCAAATTCCTATTGTCGATACCATAAAGGTCGCGGTCACACTATTGAAAAGTGTCTCACCCTCAAGAATCGTGTTCAAGACTTCATTGATTCAAATCTCCTCCATGTTCCTCCGCGCGACAAGAAGGCCAAGATTAGTAACGATAGCAACAGTGGCTGTAAAGGGAAGAAGAACGACTATCCTTCTTCTTCTGAAAACACCTACTCTAGTAATAGTATTGGTACTTTCGACCTTGATGAGATCTTAGCCATGGATAATCGAGGATTTAGAAAGCAACAAAAAAGGGATTTTACCCCTATTGGAATTAGCTACGATGATGCTTTCGATCGACTCCATGCCAAGGGAATCATTACTCCTCTTTGGACCTCTTCAAGATCCTCCACTTGAGATGAGAGTGCCTAGTTGGAATCTAAATGTGCGCTGCAAGTACGATAAAGGTAGGAGTCATGCTACTGAGAGCTGTTGGAAGCTAAAGGAGGCTATCCAACATTTGATTGATAATAACAAGCTTCCCATACCTCCAGTTAACAAGAAGAGCGAGTGATGATAAAGTAAACAACACAAGACAAGAGGCAAGCTTTAACGACGAGATTTCATGACATCTTTTTTCTTTTTTTCTTTATTTATCCTTTCCCCAATAATTCTACCATAGGCACCTTTCTTTTCTCTTAGATTAATTTTGTGGATTCTTTATTTTTCCCTTTTTAATAAAATGAGCATTTATTCTCTTATATATGATCATCACATTGCATTGCATTAAAAAAAAAAAAAAAAAAAAAAAAAAAAAAAAAAAAAAAAAAAAAAAAAACCATGCCAAACTAAATACAAGGTATACCAATGATTTGAGGCACCCCTTATAGCCACATCATATTACTTTTCACCTTTCTAATTTACAATCTATCCTTTCTTCATAAACCACTTTGAGCCTCGTCTAACGATAGACCTTTGTTTCTTCAACCTACATCTACCTAACCTTGGGATGGGACAGTGTACAACTTATGCAATTCTAAAAAGCTTGAGTGATTTCAAAAGATCAAAATAAAAAGAAAAAAACAAAAAAAATAAATAAATAAAAGTGTACAAAGGGGTAAGTGTTCCAATGTCTTTGACATGAAAACACGTCTTAGATTGCGTCTCTTATCGAGTGCTCGGTACCGTGCCTGAGAAACTTGAATGCCAAGTGAGTTATAGACCGCATGATCGGGATTGCCCACACTCATAAAAATAAAAATAAATGCTAAAGCAAAAAAAAGAAGAGAGCTAAATAAGAGAAGCAAGCCTCAAGCATAAAAATATAAAGATTCAAAAGCGAAATTGCACACCTTGGGGGCTTATCTAGGGTCTTGAGCCTTTATCCCTTTCTTCTATAATCTTTAGCCTAACCACGTTACAACCTTTAAAAGACCTTTTTGAGGTATACACACACTTGTGCGAGGTTCGGCTAGAGCTACGTTCGGCCTGATTCCTAACGGATACGTAGGCAACCTCACATCGAGGTGCGACCGTAATAAACATGCATTCATATTCACATTCACACACCATGATCATATCAGGGGATCTCCTATGCTCATCCCTATTTACTTAGAGCTAGACTTGGGGGCTTGATCCCTACATCATTTGCTTACCTAGCCTAAGAGTCACCACCATTTGACTCTTTTCAATATATTTTTCCACACACTTAGCCCTTGCAGCTTAACTTTAGTTTCACTATCACACACATCACACATACATGACTAAATATAATTTCCCATTAGAAACCCTTTGTCATGAAATCTTAACACAACGCTGAAGCATGCCTTGTCATATCAACATCACTCATCGATCATAATTGTCATTGCATCACGAAGTATGAAGTGCTTAGCCTCCGTGCCTAAGTTGCCCAAATGCTTTCATCATTGAGTCGACAATTGAGATAGCCTAGGATGGGTTGATCCTTGCACCTTTAGAGATAGTATCAAATGACATTTGACTAAGCTCGTTCAACATGCACCTTCAAAAAACTTCGCTTCTTTCTTTTTCGCGTCTTTCTTTTTCGGGAGAAAGTCGGTACCCTCCACAAAAATGACGGAAAATTTTTGCATTTTTGCATTTTCGAGTCGTACGATCACGTTACAATGCAAACACGAGTCAAGTACACATTGAGTCATGTTGTGTCATATCACCTTGATTTGAGTCTAACACATGTGTCAAACACTTTGAGTAGAGTCAACCTCGAGTCAATCATAGTGAGTCAAGTTTATGCCTTGAGTTGTGTCAAGTCAATGAGTCAAGCAATGCTAAACCTCAGGTCAACCCTAAGATAATTAAAGAGATTAGCAAAGTTCTATAGTAAAAAACAAATACAGGTGCAGCAGAATAGGGAAGACCCTACCCCAGCGCCAGACAAAAACATCTAGCGTCTGGCAATAGCTTTTAGCGCCTAGCGCTAAATCCCAGTGTCTGGCGACAGAGTCAATTCTTGGCGCCAAAGATATTTCAGCAGCGACAGAGTTCGAAGCCTCTCAGAAAGGTGATTTCGACCTCATACAACAATTTTGGGTTCCTTGGTACGCCAGTTAGCCCCTATAAGCAATTTGACATGATTAAGTAGTCGGTTTGATTACAGTCACAATAAGTGATCGACTTGATGAAAGATCGTGTCACTTAGCTTAAAGCGCCTAAGCGTTGGCTTATCACGAACATAATGGTTCACAAGCAGCAAACCGCCGACGTATTGGCATAGCGGAAGCAAAGTTCAAGCGAGGTTTAGAGATCGACAAGCGTTGGTCTTCAGAAATCTTCTTCAGAATATTATCGCAACAAACGTTCAAGTATCGAAGCTCTTTTGTTCAGAGACGCGTGGACATATTATCGAAGCTCTTTTGTTCAGAGATGCGTGGACATATCATCAAGCTCTATTATTCAGAGACGCGTGGACATATAAAAAAAAAGCTCTTTGTTCAGAGACGCGTGGACATATCATCAAAGCTCTTTGCTCCAGAGACGCGTGGACATATCATCAAAGCTCTTTGCTCCAGAGACGTGTGGGCATATTATTCAAGCTCTATTGTTCAGAGACGCATGGACATGTTATTCAAGCTGTTTTATTCAGAGACGCGTGGGCATATCAATCAAAAGCTCTTTGTTTAGAGACGCGTGGACATTACCATCAAAGCTCTTTTGTTCAGAGACGCGTGGGCATATCATTCAAGCTCTTTTGCTCAGAGACGCGTGGGCATCCTATTTTCAAAATATCTTTTGCTCTAGAGACGCGTGGGCATATCATTCAAAATCTCTATTGTTCAGAGACGCGTGGACATGTCATCAAGCTCTATCGTTCAAAGACGCGTGAATATATCATCAAGCTCTTTTGCTCCAGAGACGCGTGGGCATCCTATTATCAAGCTCTTTGTTCAGAGACGCGTGGACACATCATTCAGAAGTTCATATCCAAAAAATAAAAAAGCTCTATTGTTCAGAGACGCGTGGAGATATTAAAAAAAAGAAGCTCTATTGTTCATAGGCGCGTGGACATATCCTAAAAAAAGAAGCTCTTTGTTCAGAGACGAGTGAACATCGAAACAGCAAGACGACGTTCCCTAGATTGTGGAGAGTTGTCAAAAAACAACTGAGGATTGTTTCAAACGAAGCAACCTTCGATGGTATTCCCTTGGACGTGGAGTATTATCATACCGGAAGAGGATTGTTTCAAGCGAAGCAATCTTCGATAGTATTCCCTTGGACGTGGAGTATTATCAAAGCGAAAGAGGACCGTTTCAAGTGAAGCAATCTTCAATATTGGAAGCAGTTACAAGCGTAGCGGTTTTCAAGCGGGATGGCATTATCTTGGAAGGAGGTCATCAAAACAACGGCAATGCGGTAGCAAATCGGTTACCTTCGGAGACGTGTGCTCGACGGTGCAAGATACACGTTTCTTAACTCTTTTATCTGTTTTAACTAACGCTAGTTTGCAGGTATCGACGTTACAAGAGTGATTTAGGATCGCTGAACATTCTGAATCATTCTCCGTTCTTATCGATACTTTGACTTTTGTTTTCGAAACTTATGTTTCTCCAAACTCAGTCAAAGTGGGGGCTTCTGTAGACACCCATTTGTGTCTCCCCAAAAACAAGCCCAGTGATGAGTGCCTTTCACGTCGATTCATAATTGAATGAATTGAAAGTGTGGAAAGTTTAGTGTTGCGGATAGTTTTAATTTCTTTTCTTTTCTCTCTGTTTTCAAAAACTTATTTTAAGAAAACAGCCAATCCAGTTTGGTTGGTCCATGATATGGGTCCAATAGTAGTGTAGTTGGATAGGGCTTGACAAGAGATTTCCAACGATATATTATAAGCTCAATTCCGATGAATATTGAGGAAATTATGGCCAAATTACTGAACTGGGCACGGTTTGAGCCTTATATGCGGCCCAATGATCTAGGGGAGGGCATAATATAGATTTTTCATTCCTAATTCAATTAACAATTATAAATTGACTTTTGTTGACTTTTCAGGATTTTAATTAGAATCAAAGAACATTTTGAGGAAAAATACGATTTTATCCTCCTGTACGGCAATTTTTATCTGATTTTAAGAAAACGCGTGAATTTTTGAATCAGCGCCAAAGGCCAGCTGTAGCGCCTGGCGCTACGCTTGGCGCCTGGCGCTAGCATTGGTGCCTAGCGCTAATGTTGGCATCTGGCACTAATAGCCAGCGTTGGCGCTAATCAGATTTTATCTGCGCCAGAACTCTGTTTTGATATTTTATCTTTTTGGCTGATTTTCTTTACAAATAACGTCGTAAAACTCCGTTTTCATTTATCATCAATCATCAATTTTCATCTACAATCTACAATTTCTCTCTTTTTCTTTTTTTTTTTCTAAACTAGCTTTTCACAAATATAAAAATTCCGCATGCATTAGATCTAGATACACCTAGCCATATTCAAAGTTGCCTTTGCCCTAGACGTGAAAGGTTTAATTTCTGAGGGTTTGGTCCCAAATCTCTCTTTCAATTATTATTTAATTTAATTGTTGTTTATTATTTTCCTTGAAGTTACTACACGTGTATTTTGTTATTCGAAAGAGGTACGAGACATCAAAGTAAGTATTTTGATGGTTTTTATTGATGTTATGATATAGAGTTCATGTTTAAGTTGTTATTATAATTCCTAGTATCATGTCTAGGGTAATTTTAATATCAAGTATGATTGTTATGATGCCTTTTATTCTCTTCCTAATACTTATGATTCTTAGTATCATGTTAGGGTTAAATCTTTGATTTTTATTGCTTAGCGACATGCTAGGGTTTGTTATTAATCTTGTTAGTATCATGCCTAGGATCTTGCTATTATTATGCTTTAACATGAATATGTTTATTTTTATGATAATTATTATTATTGTTATGATTGTTATTATTATTATGTTTCTTGATATATATTTATTGTTATTGCTTGAACACGCCTTTTATGCATGTTTAAAGGGAATTTGTACTTGTAATCACGCTTAATAAGATAATTGATGTTTAGGGTTAATTTGATTATAATTCAAGTGATCGCCAATAATAGATTTATTTGTGCATTAATATTCAACAAACATAGATAAACAGGTTTAGAGTAATCCTATTGATTGCATGTTAGTGAGAAACCGCACATGAATACGATCAGAATAAAGTAGAGGCCTATTATTAGGGCAGGTTCAATCTCTTTTAGGTTGGATTTGTACCTTCATCCCCGAACCCTATTTGGTTCAAGACCTTATGGAGTTGACGATCTCTTGGATCGTTAAGGGGTGTAACCTTCACCTCGTGAACGGTTTACAAGTTCCTTAAAAAACTTGTTGGCGACTCTTTTGCTCTATCTTCTTTCCCTTTGGAGGCCACCGTACTTTAGTGTATGATCATAGTGGGGTTCAAGCTAGGGGATTAACGCTTGAAATAGTCCCTACACCTGGCCTCCCTAAATTAGATACTTTCATATTTGGTTTCGAACCGACTCGGAAAGATCTTATGCGAGCCCAGGAAAAGTCAAAGGCACGTAGGGACGCTCGCATTCAAAAGAAAGTAATCCCAATGGATCAGTACCCTCTTACCCTTAATGGGAAATTCATAAAAGAAGGAGAGGACTATCCATGCTACGAATTTCCCGAACCATTTGTCGTAAATGGCATAAGGCAACCGGAATTCGAAATTTTCTTAGATTGCTATTTCACAGATGAAATCCCAACTCCTGTCCATAAGGAGAAAGCACCCCCATGCTTTGACTTTAATATCATGGGATTATTATTTGGGCGAGATAAGGATGAGCCGACGTACAAAGGGGATAACTCCTCGCTCATTCAGACAGTCCTACAAAGCGAAAGCTTCAATCCCTCGAAGCTAATCACTCCAGCGGAAGGATCACTACAAGGGTGGCGCAAGACCGTCAAGGTGACTACTCCAAGTGGAAGAAAGATCTCCATCACGACAGGGCAAGGACCGATGTTCGAAGAGTCGTCCGAGTCAGAATCAGAGTCAGAGTCTCTCCTTATAGAGTCATCTAGGTCCTTAGTTGTAGCATCTCTCCTTCCATCCCTTCCCCTAGAATAGTTAGTGATCAAGTCCCTGAGGACATATCACTCTTTGATGTAATGATCTCAGAGTATAATAATATGACTTCTTCTCCTTACTCCTTGTGTTCTTATTTAACCCAAGATGACAAGCATTGCTAAACTAACAATGAAAAAGACAAAGAACTTATTAAAGAAATGGAAACCCTTGAAAAGAAAACACCGATAATTGAAAAAACTAAGACGGTTGATATCTCAAATGATTCAACCAATAAAAGAGAAGTTAAAATCGAACTAACACATAATGAACAAGAAAGAACCGATTTAATCAACTTTCTTAAAGAATTAATCGATGTATTTGCTTGGTCATACGAAGATATGCCAGGCATTAATAGAGAAATAGCTCAACACACTATACCACAAATTCCGGGAATGAAACCTGTAAAACAAAAGTTACGTCGAATGAAACCCAACGTAGCTCTTAAAATAAAAGAGGAAGTTCATAAACAAATAACTGCATGTTTCATCAAGGTATCCAAATACCCCGAATGGGTCGCCAACGTCGTCCCAGTTCCGAAAAAATATGAAAGGGTAAGAATGTGTGTCGACTATCGAGATCTAAATAAGGCAAGTCTAAAGGACGACTTCCCTTTACCACACATCGATATTCTGGTGGATAACACAGCAAATCACACACTTCTCTCGTTCATGGATGGATACGCAGGCTATAATCAGATTCTCATGGCAGAAGAAGACATGGAGATAAAATTCTTCATAACACCATGGGGTACTTACTGTTACACGGTAATGCCATTCGGGTTGATAAACGTGGGTGCCACTTACCAACGTGCAGCGACTGTTTTACTCCATGACATGATGCATAAAGAAGTTGAAGTATATGTGGACGACATGATCTTAAAGTCAAAAGATCACCCAAGTCATCAAGTAGCCTTAAGAAATTTTTTCGAAAGGCTAAGAAAATACAATATGAGGTTGAATCCATCTAAGTGTGCTTTTGGAGTCACCTCAGGTAAGCTTTTGGGTTATGTCATAAGCTCTAGAGGAATAGAGATAGACCCAACAAAGATCAAGGCAATCATGTCAATGCCACCGCCCAAAACCGAGAAGCAGATTTGATGATTTATTGGCCAGTTAGAATACATAAGCAGGTTCATATCAAAATTGACGACAATATGTGAACCAATCTTTAAAAAGCTTAAGAAAAATGTACCTGTAATATGGGATGACGAGTGTCAAAAAGCCTTTGAAAAGATCAAAGCCTATCTCGCAAATTCTCTCGTATTAGCACCAGCACTTACGAGAATACCTCTCAGGCTGTACTTAACAGTTATCAAAGAGACAATGGGAGCTATGCTAGCACAAGAAGTAGAAGGCAAAGAAAACGCGATCTACTATCTAAGCAAGAAAATGCTCGAATATGTAGCACGTTATACACCACTTGAGAAGTTATTCCTCGCCTTGGTGTGGGCCACAACAAAGTTAAGACATTACATGCTCGTGCACATAGTCTTTGTAGTCTCTCGATTAGATCCACTCAAGTATCTATTCGAGAAATCTACACTCAATGGACGCATATCAAGATGGATAGTCAATTTAGCCCAGTTTGATGTAAGGTTCATGCCGCAAAAAGCTATCAAAGGATCTGTGGTGTCAGACTTTCTAGCGGATTTTCCAATAGAAGACTCGACGCCAATCCACGACAATGGATTTCCAGATGAAGACTTAATGGTCACTGAAGATAATACTTGGACCTTGTACTTCGACGGAGCCTCAAACCAAAAGGGATGTGGCGTTGGAGTATTGCTAGTATCACCTAAAAAAGAGCATGTTCCAATCTCTATAAAGCTTGATTTCGACATTACCAACAACGCTGCTGAATACGAAGCATGCGTGGTAGGCCTTGAAACAACTTTGGCATTGGGAGTAAAAAAGTTACGAATATTCAGAGATTCTTCATCGATTATCAATCAAATCTCCAAAAGGTGGAAAGTAAGGAGCGAAAGTCTGGCACCTTACCAAACTCATCTGGAAACCCTTACTAATCAGTTAGAGAAGGTAGAATACACATATCTACCTAGAGAAGAATATAAATTTGTTGATGCCTTGGCAAGACTAGTCTCAATGGTTAGGATTCCTACGGAAATCGAGCAAATGCCTCTAACTATAGAAAAAAGGCACAAACCAGCATATATTCAAGCTATAGAAGATGATGAAATAATCCAAGACGAAAAAGAAGAAGAAGAAGAACCGTGGTATACGGATATACTCAACTATGTCACCAAAGGAGAATACCCTCCCCATGCTGACAAAAGAGAAAAACGAGCATTAAGACTCTCGGCTTCCCAATACGTACTCATAGACAACGAGTTACATAAAAGAGTACCTTAGGGTCGAGCTCTCTTATGTGTAGGAAAAAAGGTTGCCCAAAGAGCAATAAGGATAGTCCATGAAGGAATTTGTGGAACTCACATAAATGGCAAAATGTTAGTCCAAATGATAATGCGATAAGGATATTATTGGACTACAATGAATAGGGATTGCCATCAATACGTAAAAAGATGCCCTAAGTGCCAAATCTATGCCAATTTACAACACGTTCCTCCATCCTTGCTCTACACCTACATGTCGCCATGGCCATTCTCTACATGGGGAATTGACATCATCGGAAAAATCACTCCCCCAGGAACAGGAGGCCACGAATATATCCTAGTGGCAATTGATTACTTCACAAAGTGGGTCGAAGCACAATCATACGCTAAACTCACCGTGAAGCATGTAACACTCTTTATCGAAAGAAATATTTTTTGTCGATACGGAGTCCCACATGAAATGATAAGTGACAATGGAACTCACTTTCAAGCCGAATGTGAAGAATTGCTACAAAAACATGGCATTCAACATCATCATTCTTCCCCCTATAGACCTCAAGCAAACGGAGTAGTCGAGGCAGCTAATAAAAACCTAAAGACTATCATCGAGAAAATGACAGAAAATTACAAGGATTGGCCTGACAAACTTAACTTCGCATTGTGGGGTTATCGCACATCAACAGGAAATACGCCATTTTCCCTAGTTTATGGAATGGATGTCGTACAACCTGACGAACTAGAGATTCCATCTCTACGCATCGCATTAGAAAGCAAACTCGATGAAGTTGAATGGACTAGGGCAAGATATGAAGAGCTAATTCTACTTGATGAAAAGCGTTTAGAAGCTTTACATCACACTCAGTGTTACCAAACTCATATGGCTAGGCATTTTAATAAGAAGGTCAACACAAGAAACATCAAAGTAGGAGACTTGGTGTTAAAAGCATTAAGGAAAAATGTTTTAGATCCAAGGGGAAAATTCAGACCGAATTGGTCTGGCCCCTACATTGTCAAAACAATCCTGTCAGGAGGTGCAGCAAAATTAACTGACATGGATGGCAATGAGTTCTCGAACATGACAAATCTTGACCAACTTAAGAAATACTACCCATAATTACTTGAGTAGGATACTCAAGAGAGCTACGTTTGGCCTGATTCCTTAAGAAAGGATACGTAGGCAACCCTTTACGGGTGCGACCACTTTATTTTTTTTTCAAGTCTCGCATCCTAGACTTAATAAAAAATTCAATAGAAGATCGACGAAATATCGGCATCACGGAAAAGATTTTAGCGCCAGACGACAGCTTCCGTCGCCTGATGCCAGATTGCCGCAGCTGGCGCCAGTCGTAGAATTGTGGCGCCAATTTACTGTAAAATGTCTGGGAATATTTCGGTGTTTTTCGGTAAATTTTCGACTTCTGTACTCGAAAAAAAAATTCTGGAAAATTAATTCTTCGGTTTTCATTGCTTTAATAAAAAAAATTTAAAGTAAATAATTTAATTAAAAAGATGGAATTTCATTAATAAAATAAATTACATTATTGATGGAATTTAAATAAAAGCTTAAATAAATTAACATTAAATTTAAAAAATAAGCCTAATAATTGGAAATTAAGCAATGCTCTAAATCTTTTTTTCTCTTTCTTAGCCCTTTTCCAATTCTTGTCTGCATCTTCTTTCTCATCCATAACCTTAGCTAGTAGGCATCCTTTAGAGGACCTACATTCAATCTTGGAGTAAATAGTTTCCCCCTTAGCTAGGGCCCCATGCTTCTTTTCTACCTAAGCTTTCTTTTATATGGTGTCAGCTTTCCTTTTTCCTTTATCTTTCGCAATACTCTTCTTCTTAGGCATTATAGGTGTTTTGAACTCGATCCTTTCACACAAGCGTTCCTTAACAGGAATCACTTTGTCACCTAGACGGCTCTTCACATCAGTTTTACTCTGATTTTTCTTCACGTCCTTTGAGGGTTTCTTCAGAAGCCACTTTTTCACATCATTGGGCAAAGGAGGAGGAACATTTTGGGTAATTACTTCCCATAAAGGTCTAGCGCTCCAATAATCATCAAATTTGTCTACTTCCTGGGAGACAGGGAACTCGTAAGGACGACGTAGATCACCGGAAGGAATAGTCTGAAATAGTTCGTACTGTCTTTTTACCCTGCAGGGATAATAAAAAGTCATGCGGGACAAGCTTGGAAGACGGCAGAAAGGCTGCTTGTTGACACCAACCATCTTTTCTATTTTCCACCAAGGGATGATCCACTTGATGGCAAAATTACAAGACTCGAAGACCTTCTTCCATTCGTGGCGCCCCATCTTAGAGAAGCGTTTCTTCCTTCTCACGAAGCAATTTAGAGTATACTTCTCAATGTTGTCCGAAGGGATAATTAATTCCAGTCTTTCCATAAGCCACGTCTGTAAAAATTGCAATGCAAATAAATTATTTTTACTATACAAAAATATATTTTTGATTTCTGTAATTAAAAATATTATTTTTCTACCTGTAATAAAATTGGAGAGCCCCGAAAAGGTGCTTTTGGATTCTTTTTTAATTCATCAAGACTAAGCATAGTCTCTCTAACTATTAAGGGCATTAGATTTCTCCCAGATTCAATCTGTTCTAAAACAGTGGATATAATTGATTGACCCTCATTATTTTTACCACTAGTGAGAAAAAAATTGATTAAGCATGCAAAAGAGAAAAGCCCTTCTTCTATAAACATGGAAAGATTCAGAATAAGGTCTATGAAAATATTGGCGAGCATATTCTTTTAAATTAACTACGCTACCATCTACTATTTTTTATAGATCTCTGTCTTTTAAATTGAAGAAGCGTTCAAAATCCTTATAATAATATTCATTTATTCTAGGGATTACTACAAGATCTAGCGCAGGGAAGCCTAATATAGCACCGAATTCTTCTGGCAAGAAATAATTTCATCATACCCTATTCTAAAGCAATGAGTATCTACATCCCAATATTCTAGAGCGGTATGAATAAAATCTGAATCAAGATCTACCCCTTTGACATCATAAATACCCTCAAGTGAAACACATCTAATTCTTTTCTCTCCTTGGCATTAAGAGACCGACACCATTCATGAGTGTAGTTGGTAAAACTTTTGGAGACTAGAGACATGATGTTATTTTTCTAAAAGTTAGAAAAATTTTATTTGCTGAAATTTTGAAGAAAATCGGCTGGGCAGGGGGCTATTTATACACGAAATCGGCGCAGTTTTAATCCAGGAAGGATTCGGAGTCAGCGCTCATCAGCGCCAGACGCCAAATATTGGCTCCCGACGCCAGAACCTGGCGCCAAACGCCAAGTGTAGCACCTGACGCTACACCAAAACGCGTGGCGCCAGCTGGCCCTAATGTATCTCATCGTACGAGCTTTCTAAAAAACCGCGTTTTTTTACCTAACTCGAGTCTGCTAATGACTTTACGGTTTCCTTATTCTTCTTTTATATCCTTTTATAAAAAATTCATTTATTCCTTCCTCTTAATTAATATAATTATTATATTAATTATATTATTTTTCGGATTTTATTTAGACTAACTTCCAAGTTTTTATAAATCCAATATTTTTTATGTGACTCTTATTTTTCATTTTTCTTTTTTGGGGGAGAAAGTCGGATACCCTATATCAAAAATAAAAATGACGGAATTTTTGCGCAAAATTTATTTTTCACATGTCTCTTTGCACACACAAACATGCACATAATAATAATAATAAAATGAAAAATCACGATAAATGATGAATAAATTCATAATAGTATGTATATACAAATATGTCTAAATAATGAGTCTAAATTTAAAGGCAAAGTTCTATACAAAGTCAAAATAAATAATAAAAAGCACAGGAACAAACTACGACGCCGGGGGACGTACACCCATCATCTCATAAAACTGCGCCTTACGAGGAGTAATCTCTCCACCAGCTCCAGCGCCAGCTCCAGTCTTCTCGAGAGGAGGAAAACCAGCTGACCACCCGAACCAGTGCGGCGACGTCTCGAGCTAGACCTCGCCAGATCCCTCCGCACCTCAGGTCTCGTGCGGGTACGAGAAGGAATGGGCTGACCCTGCAAAAGAAACTAAGATCAGAAACATGCAAAGAAGAAGCTGTAATGCAAAAACATAAGAAGGGAAGCTACCTCCTGAACGGCGTCGTCCCGACGACATGTAGCCACGTTCCTCATCCGGACGAGCTGGCTACGGAAGGCATCTATGCATCTTGCCATCGTCGAGACCACCTCGCGCGAGAACTGTCAAAGAAATAAGTCATTAAACATGCATAACATATATGGACAAAAAGTTGCAAATAAATAAGCTTACCCGAGTTTGGTGATGAGGAATCGACCACTCCACAAAGCGCTCGCCTCAGGAGCCGGAAGAATCATCTCCTCAATCGGCCCATATGTCCCCTGATAGTGGATAGACATACGGGGTGGCACGAACTCAGCAGGATCACCCTAACAAAGCAAAACAAAATCAATGAAGCATCACTTGGGGGCTACTTAACGAAAGTAAAAGCTGGAGCTAACAATGGAAGTAGCTCCTCCTCATAACATCGCCCAGGGATCGTGTATGATCGCCAAGGGGTACCGGCTCCCTGTGACAAGCTCACCAACCTCGCGGCGTTAAACATGTGACGTGGTGGAGGAGCAGGAACGACAAAGCTATCTGAGGAATGCTGAATAGCAACCCTCTCTCCAAGATACGCAACCGCTCCATAAGTCCTTAAGAAATAGCGACGCTAAGTAGAATACTGCGCGGCTAGCACAAGGACTGCCAAGTCAACCCACGGTCGGTACAACACATCAGACTCCTACAAAGAATGCCCGTTAGACAAGAATCTATTTAAGGCATCACAAAATGTTCAAGTAAGAAAAGAATCATACTGAGATGATCCAATCTCGGACGTAGGCAGTGGACATCCCCACACGGCGGCTGCCCCAGGAAGCACTAACTTGAAACCTGCGCGGCGACGGTCTCGCCGGCGCAGCTGAGGGAAAGTACTCGTAGATCCAAATCTACAAGAAGCAAAAGTTATCAGCAAGTGCTAAGTAAAATTTAGAGCTAAACTTTATAGGAAATAAAGTATACCTCTACGACCCTCCAAAAGCCGGATAGAGCAATGTTCCCCGCGAAAGAGCGATGTCGACACGAGTCCCGCAACGCTCGGATGAAATCAGCATAGGTCAAGCTGGCCCAGTCATAAGTCCCGATCCGGTGTAGATCTCGGAAAGAAGGAAGGTAGTAAAGCAACGCCCTACTACCCTTGTCAGGGGAGAATGTCCTTGACAGCAAGATAAGTGCAAAGATGCGCACCCGCTGCTCTCGGGAAGTCGCACCATCATCAAAAGTCGCTGCTACAGTCGAGCGGCGAATCCCCCTAGCACTGAACTGAGTCAACTCCACCTCAGCTCGAGCCCGAATAGCAATCGGACCCAATAGCTCCTCGACCTCTGGAGAAAAGACATCCATCCCGCTATCGAACGACAGCGCCACCTAGCTAAACTCCAGTCCCGTAATGAGACTGAAGTCGGTCGGAGTGACCATTATCTCACCCCCAAGGGAAGTGGAAAGTGTTGGTGGTGTCCCAAAAGAACTCCACCAGAGCACGGACTACATGGTGACCCCCTCTGGAGGCAATCATGGCCTCTAAGGTCTCGAACAGTGCAGTCAGTTCGCAAGACTCCCATAGAAGTCTCGTCTCGTCGTCTTTGGCGATGTACATCTTGTATAGGTCGCCCAAAGCGTCACAACCGGAACCGTGACAACGTGTCATCCTAACTGTGACGCCCCGTCTCACCCTCTCAAAGATATGGTGGATGGGAGAGAAGTACAATGTCCGCTCATCCCACTCAGGGAGTCGGCCCAGCGAAGTGGATGGGTCGGCGTCGTCCTCTACAGGCTCATGCTCCCGTCATACGTCTCGGGACCGTGAACCAGAGCCTCGCTGTCTAGCCATGCTACATTGTGCAGTATTATTATAAATTAAGGTTCTATGGTATCTAAGGTTCGCCTAGCCGCATGATACTATGTTTGCAAAAAAAAAAAAAAATAGAGTACGTAGTACTAAAACAGAGCACAAATTCAAATTGAGCATACACGACATTTTTCAAGCAACCAAACAATTTCTTGCAATACTATAGTAATTATTGTGACAAATTGGACAAGAATTGCTAGCAAAAACATCAAGAACAAGCCACATTGTCTTCCCGACCTTAAGAGGTTCAACAATGGTGATTTGTTTGTTTCTTCACCAAATTGAGTCAAACAAGTCTCAAATTACTCCCAAGGCAATATATAAGAATAATCAAGCAATTTCATGACATAAAATTTGATAAACAAAGAGAATTTAGAAATTCTAATTTCGAATTTTCAAGAAATTCGTGAACAAATGCATGCGAAATTCATTAAAATCGGCGTGAGTTTGGAGGAAACTTACATAGATAAGGAAAATGGATGGAGTAAGCTTTTATTTGCAACAAATTTGAGCGAATTTGGTTGAGAAACGAGCAAGAACAAATCAAATGAAGTTCCGAGAATTCTCGAACCCGAAACACGAGCAACAGCAGTAGAATTGAAGAAGAGAAGGGTATTTAAGGAAAACCCGACTCTAGCGCCAAACGTCAGACCTTGTGTAGACACCCATTTGTGTTTCCCCAAAACCAAACCCGGTGATGAGTGCCTTTCACGTCGAATCATAATCGAATGAAACGAAGTGTGGAAAGGTCTAGTGTTGCGGAAAGTTTCATTTCTTTTCTCTTCTTCCTGTTTTTGAAAACTTTATTTTAAGAAAACAGCCAATCCAGTTTGGTTGGTCCATTATGTGGGTCCAATAGTGGTGTAGTTAGATAGGGTTTGTAAAGACCTTTCCAACGATATATTATAAGCCCGATTCCGATGAATATTTAGGAAGTTATGGCCAATTTACTAAACTGGGCCCGGTTTGAGCTTTAAGTACGGCCTAATGATCTAGGAGAGGGCCTAATATAATTTATCATTCCTAATGCAATTAGGAATTGTTTTAGTCTTCTAGAATATTCTAGAAGGTTCTTTTCATTCCTAATTCAATTAGGACTCTTCAGAGTTTTAATCAAGATCGAATAGCATTTTCGATTGGAATTATATTATTTTATCTTCCAGTACGGGAAATTTATCAGATTTTCGAAAACGCGTTAGAAATCAGTTTGGCGTCCAACCTCAGGCCTTGGCGCCTGGAACCAGGATTGGCGCCAGGCGCTAGCCATTGGCGCCTGGCGCTAGCCACTGGTCCTGGCGCCAACTAGCCAGGGCTGGCGCCAAGGTTGTTTTGCGATCTTCAGACTCTGTTTCGTTAAATTATCTTTTTTGGATGATTTTCTCTATAAATATCGTATCAAAAATTCCGTTTTCATTCACGAATTACCAATTTTCAATCACCAATTTTCCTCATTCTTCATCAACTCTCTTTATTCACCGATTATCAATATTCATTCATCAAGAAGCATTCATCTCTTCCATTAATCTCTTTCATTCATTCTTTAGAATAAATATTCTTTCTTGCTTTTTAATACAAAATTCCGCATTCACAAGATCTTGATACACCTAGCCATATTCGAAGTTGCCTTCGCCCTAGACGTGAAAGGTTTTAATTTCTGAGGGTTTGGTCCCAAATCTCTATTTCAATTGTTTAATTTAATTGTTTTGATTATTATTTTCCTTGAAGTTACTAACGTGTGTATTTTGTTATTAGAAAGAGGTACGAGGCATCCAAGTAAGTACTTTAATGGTTTAATTGATATTATGATGTAGAACTCATGCTTAGAGTGTTATTTTAATTCCTAGTATCATGTCTAGGGTAACTTTAATATTAAGTATGATTAAAAGTATGATGCCTTTTATTCTCTTCCTAATATTTATGATTGTTAGTATCATGTTAGGGTTAAAGATTTGATTTTTCTCGCTTAGTGACATGCTAGGGTTTGTTATTAATCTTGTTAGTATCATGCCTAGGATCTTGCTATTTTTATTATGCTTTAATATTAATATGAACATGATTATGATTATAATTGTTATAATTTATTATTATTTTGATGATGATTATTTTATTTATGATGATTATGATTATTATTATTCTTCATGATTATTATTGATTATGTTGCTTGAGACATTATTTATTCTTTATTACTTGATCACCTTTTATTGAATGTTAAAGGGAATTGGTATTTGCAATCACGCTTAATAAGATAATTAATAATCTTGTTAGGGTTAATTGTGATTATAAATTCAAGTGATCGCCAATAATAGTTTATTTGTGCATTAAATTCAACCAACATAGATTAAACTGGTTTAGGGTTAATCCTATTGATTGTATGTTAGTCAGAAAGCGCACATGAATACGAGCAGAATAAAGTAGAGGTCTATTATTAGGGCAGGTTCAATCTCTTTTAGGTTGGATTTGTACCTTCATCCCCGAACCCTTATTTGGTTCATGACCTTATGGAGTTGACGATCTCTTGGATCGTTAAGGGGTGTAACCTTCACCTCGTGAACGGTTTACAAGTTCCTTAAAAACTTGTTGGCGACTCTTTTGCTCTATCTTCTTCCCTTTTTGACGCCACCGTACTTTAGTGTATGATCACAGTGGGTTTCAAGCTAGTGGGATTTTAAAGGCTTGAAATTATTCCCTACAGTTTTTGGCGACTCCACTGGGGAGGATTTCTATTTTAATTCCTGAATTTGTTTCGGCAATGATTTAGAATGAGTGGATGAGACTCGAAAAGTTTTAAGTATTTCATGTGCGTAATTTTGATTAACATTGTGTCATATGCATAAAAAGGTTCTCATTGGAAAGACCATCCGTAATGAGTCAAAAACATAAGGATTTTACACGTAGCAAATTTGAGAAATGTCTTTCACAACTAGGACTGAAATAACACTGCGCAAAACTGGATGATTTTATTGAGCACAGAAAGATGTTGAGACATGTGGGAAGTAGCGTCAGGGGCCAGAGCTTGGCGCCAAACTTTTAGCCGTAGCGCCAAACGCCAGTATTGGCGCCAGGCGCTACAGTTAAAAGTTGGCGCCAGTCTCTGTTTGCTGGCGCCAATTTCCCCCAATACCGAGCCAGAAATATGCGTTCTAATTTCGACCGGTTTTTCGTATTGTTTGCTCGATCCTACTTCCTGATTGAATTTTTTCTCACTTTTCTGAAACCCATATGTGTTCTACATATGGACATAACCCTCTAGGAATTCATGCTCTATCTACCCGATTGAACGCTCCTGGCGACAAAGGGTACATCTGAGAGGTTGAATAAACCAAACCATGGAAGTGAGTTTTTTCTAAAAACTCGCGGTGTTCTATCCACACGCGTTAACCCTTCACGGTTAGGCTTCTACGCGGTGCATCAGGACAATTAACCATGGACCCTATTTGACTAAACCATATCCCGAACTTTAGAGAACTAGAGCCATGGTTAGGTTGCGAACTCATTGCATCATATTGTGCCTACTTGACTAATTGTGCATTATTTGTTGTGCATATATATTCTATGTTTCTCTTAACCGTTTGTTGATTTGTGTTGAGATTAAAATTAATGACTTAAAGAACTTTGCCTAAATAATTAATTAATTAATTAATTTGAGTCAATAAAGTTTCTTTTTAATCGGAATTGACCTAGTACGACTTTAGGTATACCCCAGTTGACTAATAATACCGAAAACAGTCCCAGACCAAAGCTCCAATATTGGTGCCAAAGCCTGAGCTGTAGCGCCACTGTATGGTGTGTAGCGCCAGACATTTACTAAAACGTCTGGCGCCAATCACTATATTGTGACGCCAGTCCTGTCGCTTGGCCGACAGTTCAGATTATTTGTCGAGTCATCACCTAGGGTCTAATTAACCAGTTTGCTAATTAATTCGGTCAATTTTCGCTGTCAATAACACCTTGTCGAGTCATTAATCAAGTCTTGGTCATATAGTCTAGCCACATGGTCGTGACGCGAGTCTTAACGCATCATCTACACTCACTAGTCTTAGCACACACTTTGAGTATACATCACCATGGCCATGTCTTAGGTTCATGCATGAGTCGGTCTTTTCCGTCATTGGAGTTGGGGGGTACATTCTATTCCTAATTCTTCATATCCCTCCATCTAAATTCTTCTCCACATTCTTCCATCTTTCTTCACTTCCTCCTTCCATTGCATGTCGAATAGAGTTTGAGTTAAATAATTAATAATGAATATCCCCAAATTTCTTTCCCACAGTACGTACTTGGTCGAGGAGAGAAGGGCGATTAATCAAGGACAACCTCTTTATTCAAATCTCGCTTTTTGATAAACTGATTCGTCAAAAGAGGAAGGCTAAGAAGATAATGGCAACTCAATAAGAAGTCAATGAGCTTAGGAACCAATTAGTTACCATGACTGAAACATTGAAGCTACTCGCACTCAAGATCGATGATCCCGTGAAGCAACAACGGATGGACCTCATGTAAGAGAGTCTAAGCAAGCTATCTAATGACTATAAATTTCAGGGCATAAGCTCGCAAGGGGTCTCGCTGGATAAAGAACTTCTTCCGCATAAGTTCAACGCCACTGACATCCCTAAATTCAAGGCAATAGATAACCCTTACTTCCATCTAAGAGCTTTTGAAACAATAATGAACATTAAGGGTATCGATAAGAAGTTTTTTCCCTCTCTGTTCCCACTATCTCTTGAAACCGTTTGCCAATAATGGTTTTTCTCCCTTAACAAAGAAAAAACCTCTTCTTGGGAGTCGATAACAAACGCTTTCATAGATAGATATAAGTGCAACATCCAAGACGAGACAGACCACAGACAACTGGAGATGTTAAAACAAAAGGAAAACGAAGGGTTCACTTCTTTCTTCAATAAATGGAGGGAAACTTCTGCTAATATGGTCAAGGCTCCTACCAAAAAATAATCTGTGAGGATGTTTATCAAGAATCTCCAAGGGAAATATTCAAAGCACTTAAAGTACCAACACAACTTGAATACTTTCAAAGCTGTTTATAATACAGGCATTGACATTGAAGATGACCTTTTGAAAGATAATAGTGCAAAAGGAAAGAAGAGCGACCATCCTTCTTCATCCTCTAGTGAGGTACATGCTACAAACACCTCTAAACCACGAATCCAAAGATCAAAAAGGGTGTTCACTCCACTTGGCATAAGTTATGAAACGGCTTTCGAGAAGCTACATCTCAAAGGACTAGTCATGCCCATAGGGCCCATCAAAGATCCAGTTCTAGAAGCTAGGCCACCTAAGTGGGACCCTAATAAGCACTGCAAATATCATCAAGGAAAAGGTCACGACACTGAAGAGTGTTGGAAACTCAAAGAAGCTATTCAAGATCTGATCGATGACAATGAAACTTCCGAAATTCTAGGCATCGAAGATGACCAAGCATCCTTTGATCCATCACTTCTTATCACACCTGTAGGAGAGCCTATGATCGAGACAGCTTATATGACCTCTCTCGATGAAGTGGCCATAATTGAGGAGGATGAAAGTCCTTTCTTAGAAGACTCGTCAAGTCTAAAAGAGGAAATTCGAAAACCGCAAGATGTCATTGCCATGCTCTTGAATGTGGTAGAAGGATTAGCAAATCGGGTGATGGCCATCGAACAAAATTCTCGTCAAGAGTTTAATGAAGAACTCAATGATCCTAAGCAACAAGCAAAACGGACCATTGTAGAATACACACCAATAGGAATGACTTACAATGAAGCTTTTGACTGTCTTCACGATCAAGGTCTCATTTACTCCGTTGGTCCTAGTCAAGACTCTCCATCTGAAAAACGCTCTCCTAATTGGGATCCAAATTCCTATTGTCGATACCATAAAGGACGCGGTCACAGTACTGAAAAGTGTCTCGCCCTCAAGGATCGTGTTCAAGACTTCATTGATTCAAATCTCCTTCATGTTCCTCCGCGCGACAAGAAGGCCAAGATTAGTAACAATGGAAACAGTGGCTGTAAAGGGAAGAAGAACGGCTATCCTTCTCCTTCCGAAAACACCTACTCTAGTAATAGTGTTGGTACTTTTGACCTTAGTGAGATCCTAGCCATGGATAATCGAAAACAACCGAAAAGGGAATTTACCCCTATTGGAATTAGCTATGATGATGCTATCGATCGACTCCATGCCAAGGGAATCATTACTCCCATAGGACCAACTAAAGATCCCCCACTTAAGAAAAGATCGCCTAGTTGGAATCCAGACGAACACTGCAAGTACCACCAAGGTAGGGGTCATACTACTGAGAGCTGTTGGAAGCTAAAGGAGGCTATCCAACATTTGATTGATAATAACAAGCTTCCCATACCTCCAGTTAACAAGAAGAACGGGTGATGATAAAAGAAACAACACAAGACAAGAGGCGAGCTTCAACGACAAGATTTCATGACCTCTTTTTCTATCTCTTTTTCATTTTTTCCCTTCCCTAATAAGTCTAGCATAAGCACCTTTTCTTTTCCTTTAGATTATTTTTGTAGATTTTTCCTTTTTCCCCTTTTAATAAAATGAGCATTTATTTCCTTGCATATGATCATTTCATTACATTGCATTAAAAAAAAAAAAAAAAAAAAAAAAAAAAAAAAAAAAAAAAAAAACCGTGTCGAATTGAGCACAACGTATGCCAATGATTTGAGGCACCCCTTGTAGCCACATCATACCTCATTTCACCCTTCAAATATACAATCCTTTCTTCATAAAGCACTTTGAGCCTCGTCTAATGATAGACCTTTCTTTTTTTAACCTACATCTATCTAACCTTGGGATGGGATGGTGTGCAACTTATGCAATTTTCAAAGAACAAAGCTTGAGTGATTTCAGAAAATCATTAGCAAAAAATCAGCAATAATAAAAAACGAAAACAAGTGTACAAAAGGGCAAGTGTTCCAATGTCTTTGATATGAAAATATCTTCGATAAGAACACGTCTCAGATTGCGTCTCTTATCGAGTGCTCGGTACCGTGCCTGAGAAACATGAATGCCAACTGAGTGATAGACCGCATGATCGGGATTGCCCACACTTATAAAAATTAAATAGATGCTAAAGCAAAAGATAAAAGAGAGCTAAAAAAGAGTAGAAACTCAAGCATAAAAATATAAAGATTCGAAAGCGAGGTTGCACATCTTGGGGGCTTATCTAGGGTCTTGAGCCTTTATGCCCTTCTTCTTCAAACCTTTAGCCTAACCACGTTACAACCCTTAAAAAGACCTTTTTTGAGGTATACACACACTTGTGCGAGGTTTGGCTAGAGCTACGTTCGACCTGATTCCTAACGGATACGTAGGCAACCTCACATTGAGGTGCGGCCGTAATAAACATGCATTCATATTCACATTCACACACTTGCACCATGATCATATCAAGGGATCTCCAATGCTCATCCCTATTCACTTAGATCTAGACTTGGGGGCTTGATCCCTACATCATTAGCTTACCTAGCCTAAGAGTCACCACCATTTGACTCTTCTAACAATAATATTTTCCCACACACTTAGCTCTTGCGGCTTAGCTTTAGTGTCTTTATCACACACATCACGCATACTTGACCAAATATATTTCCCTTAGGAACCCTTTTGTCATGAAATCTTAACATAACGATGAAGCATGCTTTGTCAAAATCACTCATAATTATCATTGCATCATAAAGTATGAAGTGCTTAGCCTCCGTGCCTAAGTTACCTAAATACTTTCATCATTGAGTCAACCATTGAGATAACCTAGGATCGATTAATCCTTGAACCTTGAGAGATAGAATCAAACAACATTTGACTAAGCTCATTCAACATGCATCTTAAAACTTTTGATTTTCTTTTTCACGTCTTTCTTTTTCGGGAGAAAGTCGGTACCCTCCACAAAATTGACGGAAATTTTTTGCTTTTTTTTGCATTTTTCGAGTCGCACGATCACATTACAATGCACACACGAGTCATGTACACATTGAGTCATGTCGTGCCATATCACTTTGATTTGAGTCTAACACATGTGTCATTACACTTCGAGTCGAGTGAACCTCGAGTCAGTCAAACATATCGAGTCAAGTTTATACCTTGAGTCGTGTCAAGTCAATGAGTCAATTAAGCAACATTAAGCCTTAGGTCAACCCTAATATAATTAAAGAAATTGGCAAAGTTCTATAGTAAAAAACAAATACAGGTGCAGCAGAACGGGGAAGACCCTACTCCAGCGCCTGACGCCAGAAATATTTCAGCAACGACAGAGCTCGAAGCCTCTCAGAAAGGTGATTTCGACTTCATACAGCAATTTCGGGTTCCTTGGTACGCCAGTTAGCCCCCATAAGCAATTTGACATGATTAAGTAGTCAGTTTGATTACAATTACAATAAGTGATCGACCTGATGAAAGATCGTCTCACTTAGCTTAAAGCGCCTAATCACGGAGACACCGACATACTGGTTTTAGCGAAAGCAAAGTTCAGGCGAGCTTTAAAGATCGACAAACGTTGGTCTTTGGAAATTTTTCTTCAGAACATTATCGCAACAAACATTCAAGCTCTATTGTTCAGAGACGCATGAACATTTCCATCAGAAGCTCTTTTGCTCCAGAGACGCGTGGGCATATCATCAAAGCTCTTTTGTTCAGAGACGCGTGGACATTTCATTCAAGCTCTTTTGCTCCAGAGACGCGTGGACATTTCATTCAAGCTCTTTTGTTCAGAGACGCGTGGACATTTCCTATTTTCAAGCTCTTTTGTTCAGAGATGCGTGGACATTTCTTTCAAGCTCTTTTGCTCCAGAGACGCGTGGAAATTTCCTATTTTCAAGCTCTTATGCTCGGAGACGCGTGGGCATCCTATTATTAAACTCTTCGTTCAGAGACGCGTGGACACATCATTCAAAAGATCATATCAAAAAGAAGCTCTTTGTTCAGAGACGAGTGAACATCGAAACAGTAAGGTGGCGTTCCCTAGATTGTGGAGAGTTGTCACAAACAACTTAGGATTGTTTCAAGAGAAATAATCTTCGATAATGTTCCCTTGGACGTGGAATGTTATCATTGCGGAGGAGGATAGTTTCAGGCGAAGCAATCTTCTAATTTGGAAGCAGTTACAGGCGTAGCGGTTTTCAAGCGGGATGGCATTCTCTAGCTTGCAGCAGGTCATCAAAACAACAGCAGCAGCAAATCGGTTACTTTCAGAGACGTGTGCTTGACGGTGCAAGATACGCATTTCTTAATTCTTTTATCTGTTTAACTAGCGCTAGTTTTGCAGGTATCGGCGTTATAAGAGTGATTTAGGATCGCAGAACGTTCTGAGTCATTCTCCGTCCCTATCGATACTTTGGCTTTCGTTTTCGAAACTTACGTTTCTCCAAACTCAGTCAAAGTGGGGGCTTCTGTAGACACCCATTTGTGTCTCCCAAAAACCAAACCCGGTGATGAGTGCCTTTCACGTCGAATCATAATCGAATGAAACGAAGTGTGGAAAGGTCTAGTGTTGCGGAAAGTTTTATTTCTTTTCTCTTCTTCCTGTTTTTGAAAACTTTATTTTAAGAAAACAGCCAATCCAGTTTGGTTGGTCCATGATGTGGGTCCAATAGTGGTGTAGTTGGATAGGGTTTGCAAAGACCTTTCCAACGATATATTATAAGCCCGATTCCGATGAATATTGAGGAAATTATGGCCAATTTACTAAACTGGCCCCGGTTTGAGTTTTAAGTGCGGCCTAATGATCTAGGGGAGGGCCTAATATAATTTATCATTCCTAATGCAATTAGGAATGGTTTTAGTCTTCTAGAACATTCTAGAAGGTTCTTTTCATTCCTAATTCAATTAGGACTCTTCAGAGTTTTAATCAAGATCGAATAGCATTTTCGATTGGAATTATATTATTTTATCTTCCAGTACGGGAAATTTATCAGATTTTCGAAAACGCGTTAGAAATCAGTTTGGCGTCCAACCTCAGGCCTTGGCGCCTGGAACCAGGATTGGCGCTAGGCGCTAGCCATTGGCGCCTGGCGCTAGCCACTGGTCCTGGCGCCAACTAGCCAGGGCTGGCGCCAAGTTATTTTGCGATCTTCAGACTCTGTTTTGTTAAATTATTTTTTTTGGATGATTTTCTCTATAAATATCGTATCAAAAACTCCGTTTTGATTCACGAATTACCAATTTTCAATCACCAATTTTCCTCATTCTTCATCAACTCTCTTTATTCACCGATTATCAATATTCATTCATCAAAAAGCATTCATCTCTTCCATTCATCTCTTTCATTCATTCTTTAGAATAAATATTCTTTCTTGCTTTTTAATACAAAATTCCGCATTCACAAGATCTTGATACACCTAGCCATATTCGAAGTTGCCTTCGCCCTAGACGTGAAAGGTTTTAATTTCTAAGGGTTTGGTCCCAAATCTCTATTTCAATTATTTAATTTAATTGTTTTGATTATTATTTTCCTTGAAGTTACTAACGTGTGTATTTTGTTATTAGAAAGAGGTACGAGGCATCCAAGTAAGTACTTTAATGGTTTAATTGATATTATGATGTAGAACTCATGCTTAGAGTGTTATTTTAATTCCTAGTATCATGTCTAGGGTAACTTTAATATTAAGTATGATTAAAAGTATGATGCCTTTTATTCTCTTCCTAATATTTATGATTGTTAGTATCATGTTAGGGTTAAAGATTTGATTTTTATCGCTTAGTGACATGCTAGGGTTTGTTATTAATCTTGTTAGTATCATGCCTAGGATCTTACTATTTTTATTATGCTTTAATATTAACATGAACATGATTATGATTATAACTGTTATAATTTATTATTATTTTGATGATGATTATTTTATTTATGATGATTATGATTATTATTATGATATGATTATTATTATTCTTCATGATTATTATTGATTTTGTTGCTTGATACATTATTTATTCTTTATTGCTTGATCACCTTTTATTGAATGTTAAAGGGAATTGGTATTTGCAATCACACTTAATAAGATAATTAATAATCTTGTTAAGGTTAATTGTGATTATAAATTCAAGTGATCGCCAATAATAGTTTATTTGTGCATTAAATTCAACCAACATAGATTAAACAGGTTTAGGGTTAATCCTATTGACTGTATGTTAGTCAGAAAGCGCACATGAATACGAGCAGAATAAAGTAGAGGCCTATTATTAGGGCAGGTTCAATCTCTTTTAGGTTGGATTTGTACCTTCATACCCGAACCCTTATTTGGTTCATGACCTTATGTAGTTGACGATCTCTTGGATCGTTAAGGGGTGTAACCTTCACCTCGTGAACGGTTTACAAGTTTATTAAAAACTTGTTGGCGACTCTTTTTACTATCTTCTTACCTTTTGGACGCCACCGTACTTTAGTGTATGATCACAGTGGGGTTCAAGCTAGTGGGATTTTAAAGGCTTGAAATTATTCCCTACACCTTGGCGTCAGTCGATAAGGCTTAGCGCCTAGCGCTAGTTTCAGCGTCTGGCGCTACAACCAGATAAGCGGCACTAACGTTATTTCAGCGACGCCAGAACGTTCCGCCACTCATTACGGTTGTTCCAACCTTATACATTATATTTTGGATTCCTTGGTACGCCATTTAGCCCCTCTAAGCAATTTGACACGATTTTTAGTAATCGGCTTGATTACAATTACATAAAGTGATCGACCTGATGAAAGATCGTCTCACTTAGCTTAAAGCGCCTAAGCATTGGCTCATCACAAAAGGCACCGATGTACTAGTTCATTCAGCAAAAGGCACTGACATACTGGTTCATAATTCAGCATAAAGCACCGACATACAGGTTCACAAGCAGCAAAAGC
Organism: Chenopodium album; assembly: GCF_948465745.1. Taxonomy (NCBI): domain Eukaryota; kingdom Viridiplantae; phylum Streptophyta; class Magnoliopsida; order Caryophyllales; family Amaranthaceae; genus Chenopodium; species Chenopodium album. The sequence goes on from NC_137835.1 coordinate 68,514,607, forward strand.
GCCGATGTACAGGCATAGCGGAAACAAAGTTCAAGCGAGCTTTTAATGATCAACAAGCGTGGCTCTTCGGCAATTTCCTTCGAAATATTATCGCAACAAATGAGGATAGCTTCAAGCAAGGATATCTTCGGCAGCGTTCCCTAGCTTGCGGAGAGTTGTCATAAACAACTGAAGGTGATTTCAAGAGAAGTTGTCTTCGATCGTGTTCCCTAAGATGTGGATGATGGTCACAAAACAGAAGAGGATCGTTTCAAGCGAAGCAATCTTCGATGGGGTTCTCTAGCTTGCAGAAGTCTATCATAGCGGAATTGGAGGTAGTTACAAGCGTAGCAGTCTTCAAACGACATTCTCTAGCTTGCAGGAGGTCGTAAAAAAAATACAGAAATACAACAGCAATGCAACAGCGGCAAATCGGTTACCCTTTAGAGACGTGTGCTCGATGGTGCAGGATACGCGTTTCTTAACTCTTATATCTGTTTAACTAACGCTAGTTTGTAGGTATCGGCGTTACAAGAATGATTTAGGATCGCAGAACGTTCTGAATCATTCTCCGTCCCTATCAATACTTTGACTTTTGTTTTCAAAACGTGCGTTTCTCCAAACTCAGTCAAAGTCGGGGCTTATGTAGACACCCATTTGTGTCTCCCCAAAACCAATACCGGTGATGAGTACCTTTCACGTCGAATCGTAATCGACTGAAGTGAAAGTGTGGAAAGTTTAGTGTTGCGGATAGTTTTAATTTCTTTTCTTTTCTCTCTGTTTTTAAAAATCTATTTTAAGAAAACAGTCAATCCAGTTTGGTTGGTCCATGATATGGGATTAATAGTAGTGTAGTTGGATAGGTCTTGAAAAGAGCTTTCCAACGATATATTATAAGCCCAATTTCGATGAATATTGAGGAAGTTATGGCCAAATTACTAAACTGGGACCGGTTTGAGCCTTATATGCGGCCCAATGATCTAGAGGAGGGCCTAATATAGATTTATGATTCCTAATGCAATTAGGAATGGTTTTAGACTTCTAGATTCTTCTAGAAGTTCTTTTCATTTCTAATTCAATTAGCATTGATAAATTGACTTTTGTTGACTTTTTAGAGTTTTAATCAGAATAAAAGAATGTTTTTGAGGAAAATACAATTTTATCCTCCTGTACGGTCAATTTCTATCTGATTTTAGAAAACGCGTCAATAATTTAGTCAGCGCCAAATACCAGCATTAGCGCCTGACGCTGAGCTTGGCGCCTAGCGCTAATGTCAGCGTCTGGCGCTAATGTCAGCGTTTTGCGCTAACCTCGTTTTTAGGCGTCAGAACTCTGTTTCGATTTTTTATCTTTTTGGCTGATTTTCTCTATAAATAGCCTTCTAAAAACTCCGTTTTCATTCATCAACTCTCATCAAGAAATTCTTGATTATTCTCTCTCTCTTTTCTAAACTAGTCTTCTCTCAAATACAAAATTCCGCACTCACAAGACTTAGATACGCCTAGCCATATTCGAAGTTGCCTTCGCCCTAGACGTGAAAGGTTTTTAATTTCTGAGGGTTTGGTCCCAAATCTCTATTTCAATTATTTAATTTAATTGTTTGTTTTATATTTTCCTTGAAGTTACTAACGTGTGTATTTTATTATTAGAAAGAGGTACGAGGCATTCAAGTAAGTACTTTAATGGTTTAATTGATATTATTATGTAGAACTCATGCTTAGGTTGTTATTATGATTCCTAGTATCTTTTCTAGGGTAACTTTAATACCAAGTATGATTAAAAGTATGATGCCTTTTATGTTCTTCCTAATATTTATTCATGTTAATATCATGTTAGGGTTAAAGCTTTGATTTTTATTGCTTAGTGACATGCTAGGGTTTGTTATTAATCTTGTTAGTATCAAACCTAGGATCTTGCTATTAATATTATGCTTTATTATGATTATTATTATTTTGTTGCTTGATATTTATTGTTATTGCTTGATAACGCCTTTTATGCAGTTTTAATGGGAATTAGTACTTGTAATCACGCTTAATAAGATAATTAATAACCTTGTTTAGGGTTAATATGAGTATAATTCAAGTGATCGTCGATAATAGATTTTTTTTATGCATTAATATTCAACCAACATAGATAAACAAGTTTAGGGTAATCCTATTGATTGCATGTTAGTCAGAAAGCGCACATGAATACGATCAGAATAAAGTAGAGGCCTATTATTAGGGCAGGTTCAATCTCTTTTAGGTTGGATTTGTACCTTCATCCCCCGAACTACCAGTCATGGTTCCAGACTTATTGGAGTTGACGATCACTTGGATCGTTAAGGGGTGTAACCTTCACCCTATGAACGGTTTACAAGTTCCTAAAACTTGTTGGCGACTCTTTTGCTCTATCTTATTTCCCTTTGGACGCCACCGTACTTTAGTGTATGATCACAGTGGGGTTCAAGCTAGGGGTAATTCTTAAAATATTCCCTACATGGCCAAAATACTAAACTCGGCCCGATTTGGTTTTTATATGCGGCCCAATGATCTAGAGGAGGGCCTATTATTAATTATCATTCCTAAAACTATTTGGATTGATTATAGTCTTCTAGAATACTCTAGAAGGTTCTTTTAAATCCTAATGGAGTTAGGATTGATAATTATGTTTTAAAGAGTTTGGAATTGAATAAAACTACTCCTTTTTTAGAATCCTTGTTTTGTACGAAGTGGAATATATTCAGATTTTATTTTCGTACCTCAAAATCTTTATCCAAATCTTATATGGTTGGATAGATCTTGAAATTACCTTTCCAATGATATATTATAGGAAAATTTAACAACAATAAACCAACCTTTACTCCATTCTCCTAAAATGGACCAACCTTTAAATCTGCCCAAAATAAACACAAGTTTGTGTTTTTTCTCTCCTAGTAAACCCAAATGACCTGTGACCTGAAGATTCGGTCATTGTTTTTATTTTTCTTTAATTATTTTTTTTTAAATAACAAAATAAAAATTAAAAAAAAAAAAACTTAAACACCCCTCACCCACTGCCAGCCCCTCCTCCCTCCCTCCCCCTGCCAGCGGCCGCCGACAGCCAACTCACTTTCCGGCGCTGGCTGATTCAATTCAAACAACATTAATTAATCTTGGACCTAGCACATACTAAAATAAATAAATTCAATTCAATGTTTTGTAAAATTCAGGGAAAATGAAGGGATTGGAGTGAGAATCAGAAGAATTAGAAAAGCAGAGCAGCACAACAACAGTAGTAACGAGCAGAGCACGACCGCATCAGGTGGTTGCGGTAGAGGATGCGCTTTCTCTTTTTGTTGATGTTGTGGTATTGTTGTGTTTTCTCTCTCCTATTGCACTTGTGGTTTTCCTGCTTTGGGTGGTGTCGGGGGCGACGAAAATGGGGAAAGGGGAAAGAATAAAGGGAAAGGCAGGATGTTGTGGGTGGGGGAAAGAGAGACGGTGAGGTAGACGGCGCCGTGGAAATAGGTTGAGAGCCAGGCGCCGGCCGCCGGAGTCGGCAAGGGAGAGGGAGGCTGATCGCGAACAGGGGTTTGGCATTGATGGGATGGGAGGGTGATTTTTTTTTTAAATTATCAGAATTTAAAAATAAAAATAAATAATTAACCAATGAGAGTGTGACACGTGGATTGCAACCTGGTATAACAAGTCAAGTGACCTGCTTGGTTCAATATGGGAGAAAAAACACAAACTTGTGTTTATTTTGGGCAAATTTAAAGGTTAGTCCATTTTGGAAGAATGGAGTAAAGTTTGGTTTGTTGTTGTTAAATTTTCCTATATTATAATATTAAATCCAAGCTATAACGAAAAAGATATGAATGAGACATGAAACTCTATCCAAAACTGACATCCTTCCATTATTTCGGCCATATATTTTTATCTACATAAGATTTTAATCTGATTCTAATTGTGTTAGAAAGTAGACTTCTAGAGATTTCCAACGACATATTATATACCTTATTTGGACTTCCGGATCAAAAGATATGATAAAAACAAAACGCGAGAAACTGATTATTTGCGCCTGAAGCCAAGAATTAGCGCCTGGCGCTAACCTTCAGCGCCTAGCGCTAATGTCCAGCGTCTGGCGCTAATCGAGTTTTATTCTCGTTGAAACTCTGTTTCGTTTTTTAATCCATCCAACTGATTTTCTCTATAAATAGCCTCTTAAAATTCTGTTTTCAATCATCAATTCTCTCTATCAATTCTAATCAATTCTCTAATTCTTTCTATCATCAACTCTCATCAAGAAATTCTTCATTCTCTCTCTCTTTCTATTCTAGCCTTTTACAAACACAATTCCTCATACATTAGCACTAGACACACCTAGCATAATTCGAAGTTGCCTTCGCCCTAGACGTGAAAGGTTTGATATTTCTGAGGGTTAGGTCCCAAATCTCTATTTCAATTATTTAATTTAATTGTTTTATTATATTTTCCTTGAACTTACTAACGCGTGTATTTTGTTATTTGAAATAGGTACGAGGCATCCAAGTAAGTGCTTTAATAGATTTTATTGATATTATGATATAAAAATCATGTCTAGGTTGTTATTGTGATTCCTAGTATCATGTTAGGGTGTTTTGATCTTCCTAGTATCATGTTTAGGGTAACTTTAATATCAAGTATGATTAAAAGTATGATGCTTCCTATTTTCTTTCCTAATATTCATGTCAGTATCATGTTGGGGTTAAAGCCTTGATTTTTAATGTTTAGTGACCTGCTGGGGTTTGTTATTAATCTTGTTAGTATCAGGTCTAGGATCTTCCTATTATTATGCTTTAACATGAATGATTATGATTATGATTATAGACATGATTATTTTAATTATGATTATTTTTATTATCATGTTGCTTGATATATAAATTTATTGTTGTTGTTTGATCACGCCTTTTATGCATGTTTAAAGGGAATTGGTACTTGTAATCACGCTTAATTATATAATTAATAATCTTGTTTAGGGTTAATTTGATTATAATTCAAGTGATCGCTAATAATAGTTTTATCTGTGCATTAATATTCAACCAACATAGTTAAACAGTTTTAGGTTTAATCATATTGTTTGCATGTTAGTCAAAAAGCGCACATGAATACGATCAGAATAAAGTAGATGCCTATTATTAGGGCAGGTTCAATCCCTATTTGAGTTGACGATCTCCTGGATCGTGAACGGTTTACAAGTTCCTAAAACTTGTTAGCGACTCTTTTGCTCTATCTTATTTACCTTTGGACGCCACCGTACTTTAGTGTATGATCACAGTGGGGTTCAAGCTAGGGATAATGCTTGAAATATTACCTACAGTTTTTTGGCGACTTCACTGGGGAGGATTTCTATTTTAATTCCTGAAATTTATTTCGGCAATGATTTAGAATGAGTGGATGGAAATCGAAAAGTTCTAAGTATTTCATGTGCGTAATTTTGATTAACATTATTGTCATATGCATAAAAAAAGATCTCATTAGAATGCCCATCCGTAATGAGTTAAAACATAAGATTTTTACTCGTAGGAAATTTAAGGAATATCTTTCACAACTAGGATCGAAATAATGCTGCGCGAAACTGGAAAATTTTATCGAGCACAGAAAGCTGCTGAGGCATGTAGGAACTAGCGTCAAGGAACAGAGTCTAGCGCCAACAATTTGACGCAAGCGCCAGGCGACAGCTTCTGTCGCCAGGCGCTAAAGCTAAATTGTGGTGCCGACCTCTGTTTGCTAGCGCCAAGTTCTTCCAATACCGATCCAGAAATATGCGTTCTAATTTTGACCAGTTTTTAGCACTGTTTGCTCGATCCTATTTCCTTATTGAGTTTTTCTCACTTTTCTGAAACCTATATGTGTTCTACATATGGACATAACCCTCTTGGAATTCATGCTCCATCTACCTGATTGAATGCTCTGTGCAACAAAGGGTACATCCGAGCATGTTGAATTCACCAAACCATGGAAGCGAGTTTTTCTAAATTCGCGGTGTCCCATCCACTCGAGTCAACCCTTCACGGTAAGGCTTCCGCGCGGTGCATTCGGACAATTAACCATGGACCCTCTTTGACTAACCCATATCCCGAACTTTAGAGAACTAGAGCCATGGTTAGGTTGCAAACTCATTGCATCGTATTGTGACGACTTGACTACTTGTGCATTCTTTGCTTGTGCATACTCTTTGTGTTTTTTCTAACCGTTTGTTTGACTTGTGATTAAGCCTAAACAAACTAATTAATGACTAAAGGACTTTGTTTAATTAATTATACTGAACAAGCGTCAACTAGTTTTTCTCATAGCCGGAGTTCTAGGAAGAACTACGAGTCGTAAAACCTATGGATCTGTAGCCCAGAGTTTTATCTTTAATTTGGAGTTGGTTTCATCCTAATCAGAGTCACAGATCAAAAGTTTTGACTAAAATATTACAACCTGTCCAGTTTAATGCATATACATGAAGTCTTAACTTAGTCTTTTCTTGAGTCTAGTCACATAGTCTAGCTACATGGTCATGACACGAGTCTTAACATGTCACCTACACTCACTAGTATTAGCACACACTTTGTACATAATCTTTTGATACCATGACCATGTCTTAGGTTCATGCATGAGTCGGTTTTTTCCGTCATTTGAGTTGGGGGTACATTCTATTTCTAATTTTTTTCATATCTCCCCATCTACATGCTTTCTCCATATCACAATTTTCATTCTTCCTATCTTCTTCCATCCATGCATGTTGAATCGAGTTTGAGTCATGTGATTGACAAACAAAAAAAATGAGGGTAATGATGAAACAAATGCACAAGGCAAGCTTCTCACCAAGATTTCATGCTTTCTTCTTTTTTTTCAAACCCTTTCCCCAATAAGTCTAGCATAGGCACCTTTCATCCTCCTTGAATTTATTTCTTAGAGTTTAATTTTTACCCTTCACTTTTTAAATAAAATGAGCATTTATTTCCTTAAATATGATCATTGCATTGCAAAAATAAATAAATAAATAAATAAATAAATAATAAAAATAAAATCAAGTTAAACTAAGCACAAGGTATACCAAAGATTTGAGGCACCCCTTGTAGCCACATCATATTACCTTTCACCCTTCACATATGCAATCCTTTTTTGATAAACCACTTTGAGCCTCGTCTAACGATAGACCTTTCCTTTTTCAACCCATATCTACCTAACCTTGGGATGGGGCAGTGTGCAACTTATGCAATTTATAAATTAAAAAAAAGCTTGAGTGATTTCAAAAGATCAAAATAAATAAATAAGCAAAAAAAAATAATAATAAATAAAAGTGTACAAAAGGGCAAGTGTTCCAATGTCTTTGATAAGAACACGTCTCGGATTGCGTCTCTTATCGAGTGCTCGGTACCGTGCCTGAGGAACATGAATGCCAAGTAAGTGATAGACCGCATGATCGGGATTGCCCACGCTTATAAAAATAAAATAAATGCTAAAGGAAAAAAAAAAAAAAAAGAGAGAGAGAGAAAAAAGAGAAAAAAGAGCTAAAAAAGAGTAGAAAGTCTCAAGCATAAAAATACAAAGATTCAAAACCAAGGTTGCACACCTTGGGGGCTTATCGAGGGTCTTGAGCCTTTTATCCCCTTCTTTATAACCTTTAGCCTAACCACGTTACAACCCTTAAAAAGACCTTTTTGAGGTATACACACACTTGTGCGAGGTTCGGCTAGAGCTACGTTCGGCTTGATTCCTAACGGATACGTAGGCAACCTCACATCAAGGTGCGGCCGTAATAAAAATGCATTTATATTCACATTCACATTCACACAGCATGGTCATATCAAGGGATCTCTTGTGCTCATCCCTATCTACTTAGAGCTAGACTTGGGGGCTCGATCCTTACATAGTTACATCATTAGCTTACCTAGCCTAAGAGTCACCATTATTTGACTCTTCTAAAAATAATATCTTTCCACACATTTAGCTCTTGCGGCCTAACCTTTAGTGTCACTTTCACACACTGCACAGATACATGACCAAACATACTTACTTTAGGAACCCTTTGTCATGAAATCTTAACACAACGCTGAAGCATGCCTTGTCATGTCAAAACCGCTCATCGATCGTTATCGCATCACGAAGTATGAAGTGCTTAGCCACCGTGCCTAAGTTACCTACATAATTTCATTATCGAGTCAACTAGGATAGTCTAAGATGTTATAATCCTTGTACTATGAGAGACAACGTTAACGGATTAAGCTCATTCAACATGCATCGTCAAAAAATTTCACTTCGATTCTTTTTCGTGTCTTTCTTTTTCGGGAGAAAGTCGGTACCCTCCACAAAAATGACGGAAATTTTTTGCTTTTTTGTATTTTTGAGTCGCCATGATCACGTTACAATGCACACACGAGTCATGTACACACGAGTCATGTCGCGTTATCACATTGAGTCAAACCTATGCACACACGAGTCACATCGAGTCGAGTCAACCTCGAGTCAGTCAATTAGTGAGTCAAGTTTATACCTTGAGTCATGTCAAGTAAATGAATCAAGAAACTCTAAAATGATTAAAGAAAGATAAGCAAAGTCCTATAGTCAAAAATATAAATACAGGTGCATCCCAGCGGCAGCAAAAGCAGAATGGGGAAGACCCTACTCCAGCGCCAGACGACAACATCCAGCGTCTGGCAATAGATTTCAGCGCCTGGCGCTAGATCCCAGCGTCTGGCGACAAAGCAAAATCGCGGCGCCAGAGATATTTTAGTAGCGACAGAGCTCGAAGCCTCTCAGAACAACAATTCTGGGTTCCTTGGTACGCCAATTAGCCCCTATAAGAAATTTAACATGGTTAAGTAGTCGGCTTGATTACAATCGCAATAAGTGATCGACCTGACGAAAGATCGTCTCACTTAGCTTAAAGCGCCTAAACATTGGCTCATCGCAGAGACACCGACATACAGGTTCACAATCCAAGAAACCAACATACTGGTTTACAAACAGCAGAGGCACCGACATAATGGTTCACAAGCAACAAAAGCGCCGACGTACTTACATAGCGGAAGCAAAGTTCAAGCGAGCTTTAAAGATCGACAAGCATTGGTCTTTGGAAGTTTTCTTCGGAATATTATCTCAACAAACATTCAAGTATCTTTCAAGCTCTTTTGTTCAGAGACACGTGGAAATTTATTTCAAGATCTTTTGTTCAGAGACGCGTGGACATATCATCAAAGCTCTTTTGCTCAGAGACGCGTGGGCATATTATTAAGCTCTTTTGTTCATAGACGCGTGGACATATCATCAAAGCTCTTTAGCTTATAGACCCGTGGGCATATTATTTAAAAGCTCTATTGTTCAGAGACACGTGGACATATCATTAAAGCTCTTTTGTTCAGAGACTCGTGGACATATCAATCAAAAGCTCTTTGTTCAGAGACGCGTGTACATATAAAAAAGAAGCTCTTTGTTTAGAGGCGCGTGGACATATCAAAAAAGCTTCATTGTTCAAAGACGAGTGAACATCAAAACAACAAGATGGCGTTCCATAGATTGTGGAAGGTTGTCACAACGACAAATGCAGCAACAAATCGGTTACTTTCAGAAACGTGTGCTCGACGGTGCAAGATACGCGTTTCTTAACTCTTTTATCTGTTTAACTAACGCTAGTTTTGCAGGTATCGGCGTTACAAGAATGATTTAGGATTGTCAAACATTCTGAATCATTCTCCGTCCCTATCGATACTTTAACTTTTGTTTTCAAAACTTGCATTTCTCCAAACTCAGTCAAAGTGGGGGCTTCTGTAGATACCCATTTGTGTCTTCCCAAAACCGAACCCGGTGATGAGTATCTTTCACGTCGAATCATAATCGAATGAAGTGAAAGTGTGAAAGGTCTAGTGATGAGGATATTTTTATTAAAATATCTCTTCTTTATGTTTTTGAAAATATTTTTCTTACCTTATTTATGAAAAACGTGCATTCCATCTTAATTTGGTCAATGATAAGGGTCCAATAATGGTGTAGTTGGATGGGGTTTGAAAAGCCCTTTCCAACGATATATTATAAGCCCAATTCCGATGAATAATGAGGAAGTTATGGCCAAAGTACTAAACTGGGCCCGATTTTGTTTTTATATGCGGCCCAATGATCTAGAGGAGGGCCTATTATTAATTTATCATTCCTAAAACTATTAGGATTGATTATAGTCTTCTATAATACTCTAGAAGGTTCTTTTAAATCCTAATGGAGTTAGGATTGATAATTATGATTTAAAGAGTTTGAAATTGAATAAAATTACTCCTTTTTTTAAAATCCTTGTTTTGTACAAAGTGGAATTTATTCAGATTTTATTTTCGTACCTCAAAATATTTATCTAAATCTTATATTGTTGGATAGATCTTCAAATTATCTTTCCAATGATATATTATAATATTAATCCGAGCTATAACGAAAAAGATATGAATGAAATATGAAACTCTATCCAAAATTGACACCATTCCACTATTTGGGCCATATATTTTTATCTACAAATGATTCTAATCCGATTTTAATTGGGTTAGAAAATAGACTTCAAGAGCTTTCCACCGACATATTATATGTCTTATTTTGACTTCCGGGTAAAAAGATATGATAAAAACAAAACGCGTGAAACTGATTATTAGCGCCTGACGCCAAGCATCAGCGCCTGGCGCTAACCTTCAGCGCCTGGCGCTAATGTCCAGCGTCTGGCGCTAATCGATTTTTATTCTCGTCGAAACTCTGATTCGTTTTTTTATCCATCCTACTGATTTTCTCTAAAAATAGCCTCTTAAAATTCTGTTTTCAATCATCAATTCTCTCTATCAATTCTCATCTATTCTCTAATTCTTTCTATCATCAACTCTCATCAAGAATTTCTTGATTCTATCTCTCTCTTTCTATCCTTTCCTTTTACAAACACAATTACTCATACATCAGCACTAGACACACCTAGCATAATTCGAAGTTGCCTTCGCCCTACACGTGAAAGGTTTGATATTTCTAAGGGTTTGGTCTCAAATCTCTATTTCAATTATTTAATTTAATTGTTTGATTATATTTTCCTTGAAGTTACTAACGCGTGTATTTTGTTATTAGAAAGAGGTATGAGGCATCCAAGTAAGTGCTTTAATTGATTTTATTGATATTATGATATAGAAATCATGTCTAGGTTGTTATTGTGATTCCTAGTATCATGTTAGGGTGTTTTGATCTTCCTAGTATCATGTTTAGGGTAACTTTAATATCAAGTATAATTAAAAGTATGATGCTTCCTATTTTCTTTCCTAATATACATGTTAGTATCATGTTAGGGTTAAAGCTTTGATCTTTAATGTTTAGTGACATGCTAGGGTTTGTTATTAATCTTGTTAGTATCATGCCTAGGATCTTGCTATTATTATGCTTTAACATGAATGATTATGATTATGAAAATGATTATTTTAATTATGATTATTTTTATTACCATGTTGCTTGATATATATATTTATTGTTATTTCTTGATCACGACTTTTATGCATGGTACTTGTAATCACGCTTAATAAGATAATTAACAATCTTGTTTAGGGTTAATTTGATAATAATTCAAGTGATTGCCAATAATAGTTTTATTTGTGCATTAATATTCAACCAACATAGTTAAACAAGTTTAGGGTTAATCCTATTGTTTGCATGTTAGTCAGAAAGCGCACATGAATACGATCATAATAAAGTAGAGGCCAATTATTAGGGCAGGTTCAATCTCTTTTAGGTTGGATTTGTATCTTCATCCCCGAACTACCAGTCATGGTTCCATACCTATGGGAGTTGACAATCTCCTGTATCGTTAAGGGGTGTAACCTTCACCTCGTGAACGGTTTACAAGTTCCTAAAACTTGTTGGCAACTCTTTTGCTCTATCTTCTTTCCCTTTGGACGCCACCGTACTTTAGTGTATGATCACGATGGGGTTCAAGCTAGGTATAATGCTTGAAATATTCCCTACAAGTGGTATCTGAATCTATCCCTATCTTATCCAAGGAATTCATCACTGCCAACCTATGTTCTAAAGATGTTGCTAGAAGCTTCCATACATTCATCTCAACTTTAGTTTTCTTGAACTGTTTGACAATATCATTGTCTTCTATGATAGGTATGGGAACTTGCTGCGTGGTTGGCATAGATTGTGTTGAAATGGGTGGTTGCATCCTTCCTGACCTTGTGAGGACGTCTATAGATGAATCTTCTTCAACCCAGAAATCATCTATGGAATATGACACTGAAGGTGAAGGTCCTTCCATGTCCTTTAGGTAGACATCTTTTTCATCACTATCCCAAACCCCATTAATGCTTATTTCTTCTTCTTGTGGGATTTGGACTAGCTTTTTATAATCAATCATTCTTTAAACTAAATCTTTAAATTTAAAACAGTTTTCAATAGTGTGACCCCCTGATTCATGGTATTGAAAGTAAAACCTATCTGTGCTTTTTAGCGATTCGAATGGTCTCGGTTCGAGAGGTTTGACCTTGTCACTCTCGGAGAGAATTTTGAACATTTTAGCGTAGGAAGTCCCAATTGGAGTATAGAGTTTATTACTCTTCTTAGGTCTGTCAGTTACTTGTAGAGAGAAGGGTTTCTTCTTTGTGGGTGGGACCTTGTCACACTTTTTCTGAAGCTCCTCTAATTGTTTCTTTGCGACTTTGAGAGCTTCACGTAGCAAGCTTGATCCTTTCCACATGGACCATATAAGCAGCCGTACAACCTCGCCTCTTTGCTTGCTGGTTCAGGAAAGTCATCGAAAAAGATCTCCTCCTCTTCTTTGATAGCACGAATTTCTTCAATAGGTTTGATAAGAGTTGAGGGATCAACCTCATTTTCTTCATCAGAGATGGCCAAGGAATGAGCGAGAGGTGCATTTTTAATGCTTGGCTTCTTACTGGCAGGAGGCAATGGCAGTTTGTTGTTATCAATTTAATCTTGGATAGCTTCCTTAAGCTTCCAACAATTTTCAGTAAGATGTCCCCTACCTTGGTTATATTTGCAATGTGCATTGGGGTTCGAGTTAGCTGTCCTCTTCTCGACTGGTTGGTCCCCAAATGGTCCAATAGGAGTTATAAGACCTTTTGCATTTAATCGGTCAAATGCGGTGTCATAACTCATACCTATATGAGTAAAGTTCCTCCTAAATGGTTTCTTTTGTCCTTGGTTATTCATAGCAAGGACTTCCCTCAAATTAAAGGTGCTAACATTGTTTGAGTGGGTGGTTTTAGAAGAAGAAGGATTATCGTTCTTCTTGCCTTTCCAGCCACTGTTGGAGTTACTGTTAGCAGCTTTCAGCTTAGCCAAGTCGTCTTCAATATTAATTCCAATGTCATAGAGGGCCTTGAAGGTATGGAGATTATTCTGGTATTTGTGATGCTTGGAGTACTTCATTCTCTTGAAGGTTCTTAATGAACAACCTCACATACTCTTTCTCTCTTGGTACTTCAATCATCTTAGAAGAGGTTTCTCTCCATTTGTTGAAGAAAGAAGGGAAACCTTCATTCTCCTTCTACTTGAGTATTTCAAGTTCTCTAAAATCAGTTTCAACTTGAATGTTGCACTAGTACCTATCAATGAAAGCGTTTACTATTGACTCCCAAGTAGAGGTTCTTTCTTTTTCAAGAGAGAAGAACCATTGTTGGCAAATGGTTTCAAGAGATAGAGAAAACAAAGAGGGAAACACCTTCTTGTCTATACCCTTAATACTCATTATTGTTTCAAAAGCTCTTACGTGAAAGTAAGTGTTGTCAGTTGCTTTGAAATTCGGGATGTCGTTGGCATTGAACTTCTGCGGAAGAAGATCCTTGTCCACCAAGAGCCCTTGTGAGCTAATGCCATGAAACTTGTAGTCACTAGACAACTTTCTCAAACTTTCTTGCGTTAGGTTCATCTGTTGTTACTTCACAGGATCATCGATTTTGAGGGTTAAAACCTTCAACGCCTCAGTCACAGTAATCAATTGGTTCCTGAGCTCATTAACTTCCTCTTGAGTTGACATTATCTTCTTAGCTTTCCTTTTTCGAGCGATTGGTTTGTCGAAAAGTTGAACTTAAATAAAAAGGTTATCTTTTATCAAACACACTTCCTTTCTTGACCACGCGTTGTAAATTAAACCATTTTTGTTTTAACGACTTGACTCAAATTAACTTTGACTTTACGGGTTTAGCAAAAGAAAAAAGCAAAAATAGGGTGCATATTTTTGGCAATAAATAAGGTGTATATTTTTGGGAATTAAGTATAGGGTTTATACAAGTGGTTTAATTGGAGGATTAATATCCGACTTACCCCCCTAAAAAAAATGACGGAAAAACACGCACATACAAGACTCTTTTAGACATGGTCAAAGTGTGCATACATATTAGTGAGTGCTTTATATAGTGAGTGCAAGTGACATGCGTTGACTCTTATGTAATACCATGGGATTTAGTGCCTAGACTCGATTAATGACTTAACAAGGTATTATTATCAGTAATAATTAACCGAATTGATTATCAAACTGTTCAATTAGACACAAGGTGATGACTTATACAATAAACTGAATTGTCGTCAAAACGACAGAACTGGAGCCTCTCTTTGCATTGTAGCACCAGACAACAGAACTGTCGCCAGGCGCTACGCTCCATAGAGTGGCGCTAATCTCGGCGCCATTGCTGGAACGTCGATCTGGAACTACTTTCGGTATTATTACTCTACAAGGTATGCCTAAGTCAACTCCGATTAAATTATTAGACTTTAATTACTCAAATTACTTAATTAATTAATTAGGAAAAGTTCCTTTAGTCATTAATCAGTTTATTTAGTCTTAACACAAGTCAAACAAACGGTTAGAAAAAAAAACACATAGAGTATGCACAACCAATAATGCACAATTAGTCAAGTAGGCACAACATGATTCAATGAGTTTGCAACCTAACCATGGCTCTAGTTCTCTAAAGTTCGGGATATGGGTTAGTCAAATAGGGTCCATGATTAATTGTCCGGATGCACCGCGCGGAAGCCTAACCGTGAAGGGTTGGCGCGAGTTGATGGGACACTGCGAGTTAAGAAAAAACTAACTTCCATGGTTTGGTGAATTCAACATTCTCGGATATACCCTTTGTTGCACAGAGCGTTCAATCAGATAGATGGAGCATGAATTCCCAGAGGGTTATGTCCATACGTAGAACACATATGGTTTTGAGAAAAGTGAGAAAAACTCAATCAGGAAGTAGAATCGAGCAAACAGTGCTAAAAACTAGTCAAAATTAGAACGCATATTTCTGAATCGGTATTGGAAGAACTTGGCGCCAGCAAACAGAGGCCGGCGCCAACGATTTGGCTTTAGCGCCTGGCGACAGAAGCTATCGCCTGGCGCTAGAGTCAAATTAGTGGCGCTAAACTCTTTTTCTGACGCTAGTTCCTACATGCATCAGCAACTTTCTGTGCTCAATAAAATCTTCATGTTTCGCGCAGCATTATTTCGATCCTAGTTGTGAAAGATATTCCTCAAATTTCCTATGTGTAAAAATCCCTTGTTATAACTCATTATGGATGGTCTTTCCAATAAGATCTTTTTTATGCATATGACAATAATGTTAATCAAAATTACGCACATGAAATACTTAGAACTTTTCGAATCTCATCCACTCATTCTAAATCATTGCCGAAATAAATTTCAGGAATTAAAATAGAAGTCCTCCCCAGTGGAGTCGCCAAAAAAATATAGGGAATATTTCAAGCATTATCCCAAACTTGAACCCCACTGTGATCATACACTAAAGTACGGTGGCGTCCAAAGGGAAGGAAGATAGAGCAAAAGAGTCGCCAACAAGTTTTGGGAACTTGTAAACCGTTCACGAGGTGAAGGTTACACCCCTTAACGATCCAGGAGATCGTCAACTCCAATAGTTCTGGAACCATAACTGGTAGTTCGGGGATGAAGGTACAAATCCAACCTAAAAGAGGTTGAACCTGCCCTAATAATAGGCCTCTACTTTATTCTGATCGTATTCATGTGCGCTTTCTAACTAACATGCAATCAATAGGATCAACCCTAAACCTGATTATCCTATATTGGTTGAATATTAATGCACAAATAAAACTATTATTGGCGATCACTTGAATTATAATCACATTAACCCTAAACAAGATTATTAATTATCTTATTAAGCGTGATTACAAGTACAAATTCCCTTTAAACATGCATAAAAGGCGTGATCAAGCAATAAGAACAAATATAATATATCAAGCAACATAATAATAATCATAACCATCATCATAATTAATCATTAAAATTATAAAAATAATCATGTTAAAGCATAATAATAGCAAGATCCTAGGCATGATACTAACAAGATTAATAACAAACCCTAGCATGTCACTAAACAATAAATATCAAATATATAGCCCTATCATGATACTAACATGAATATTAGGAAGAGAATAGGAAGCATCGCAAGAATCATAATTGTCATATTTAATATTATAACCGTTTCCCTAAACATAATACTAGGAATCATTGTTATCATTCAAAACATTAAGCATCCTAACATGATACTTGGAATCATAATATCAATCTAAACATGATTTCTATATCATAAAATCAATAAATCAATTAAAGCACTTACTTGGATGCCTCGTATCTCTTTCTAATAACAAAATACACACGTTAGTAACTTCAAGGAAAATATAAAATCAAATAGTTAAATTAAATAATTGAAATAGAGATTTGGGACCAAACCCTCAGAAATTAAACCCTTTCACGTCTAGGGCGAAGGCAACTTCAAACTTGGCTAGGTATTTCTAGATTTTGTGAATGCGGAATTTTGTATGCAAAAGGCTAGAGAGAATAAGAAAGAGAGAAGAAATCTTGAAAGCTAGAGAGAATAAGAAAAATAATTGTTGTTGATGAGAATTGATGATGGGAAACGGAGGTTTTAGGAGGCTATTTATAGATAAAATCAGCCGGACGGATAGAAAAACCAATCACAGTTTCGACGAGATTAAAACTCGATTAGCGCTAGACGCTAGTCATTAGCGCCAGGCACCAAGCATTAGCGCCAGGTGCTAATCCCTGTCATCAGGCGCTAGTCATTAATTTCACGCGTTTTCTTATTTTTGATAAAATTTAGCCGTACAAAAGGGCAAAATCGTATTTTCCTTAAAAACACTCATTTATTTTGATTAAAACTCTAAAAAGTCAACTAAAGTCAATTTATCAATGCTAATTGAATTAGGAATGAAAAGAACCTTCTAGAAAACTAAAATCAATTCTAATTGCATTAGGAATGATAAATTAGTATTAGGCCCTCCTCTAGATCATTGGGCCGCATATAAATATCAAACAGG
This sequence comes from Chenopodium album, assembly GCF_948465745.1. Classification (NCBI taxonomy): domain Eukaryota; kingdom Viridiplantae; phylum Streptophyta; class Magnoliopsida; order Caryophyllales; family Amaranthaceae; genus Chenopodium; species Chenopodium album. Next base: position 68,531,907 of record NC_137835.1, read on the forward strand.
GCCCAGTTTAGTAATTTGGCCATAACTTCCTCATTATTCATCGGAATTGGGCTTATAATATATCATTGGAAAGCTCTTTTCGAACCCGACCCAACTACACTATTATTGGACCCATGCCATGGACTAAACCAAAATTTATTGGCTGTTTTCTTAAAATAGGTTTTCAAAAACAGAGACAAAGAAAAGAATTAAAAACTATCCGATTTTAACTTCTCTTTTGATGGTTGAATCATTTGAGATATCAGCCATTTAAGTATCCTAAATTACCGGTGTTTTCTTTTTGAGTGTTTCCATTGCTTTAATAATTTCTTTGTTAATTTCATTGTTAGTTAAGCAATGTTCGCCATCTTAGGTTAAGGAAAAACACGAAGAGTAAGATGAAGAAGACGTATTATTGAATTCATAAATCATTACATCGAATAAAGAAATGTCCTCAGGGACTTGATTGCTAACTTTCCTAGGAGTAGAAAAAGAAGGATTAGAAATAGGGGTGTTACAGCTAAGGACTTAGAAGACTCTACAGGAAAAGACTCAGACTAACTCCGACTCAGACGACTCTTCAAACATTGGTCCTTGTCCTGTTGTTATTTAGATTTTTCTACCACTCGGAGCAGTCACCTTGACCGTCTTGCGCCATCCTTGCACTAAACCCTCTGCTGAAGTGATGAGCTTCGAAGGGTCAAAGCTCTCGCTTTGTAGGACCGTTTGAATGAGCGAGGAATTATCCTCTATACATTTTGGCTCATCCTTTTCGCGCCCAAAGAGTAGTCCTATGACATTAAAGTCAAAGCATGGGGGTGTTTATCCTTGTGAATAGGAGTTGGGATCTCATCTAGAAAGTAACAATCCAGAAAGATTTCGAACCCAGGTTGCCTTTTGTCGTTTACATCGAAAGGTTCGGGAAATTCATAGCATGGATAGTCCTCTCCTTCTCTTATGAATTGTCCATTGAGAGTAAGAGGATATTAGTCCATTGGGATTTCGTTCTTTTGGGTGCGAGCGTTCCTACGCGCCTTAGACTTTTCCTGGGCTCACTTAAGATATTTCCGAGTCGGTTCGAAACCAAGTCCAAAAGTATCTACCTTAGGGAGGCCAGGTAATTCCATTTGTTTTGCTATCTCCTTTTTCTTTCCTAGAGTCGTTCCGGGAAAAATGTCCTTGTCTCTTGAGAATAGCATTTACCGTCATATTAGAGTGGGGGTCGTGAAAAAGAGGGGTCCTTTCATCCTCCTCAATTAAGGAGACCTCTTCATTAAAGCCCCACAAATCTTCATCATTCTCGTTGTGCTCCACATTAATGATCGGATTTTCGACGCTTTAATCCTCATAAGTGAAGCATCGATTGTAATAGGAATCCCTCCAACTACAGCCATTACTTGTTGATGAAGGGATGAAGGGACGGCCTTAAGGTCATGAAGCCAAGAGCGTTCCAACAATAGGTTGAAGGAAGCCTTAATATCTACCACTGGGAAGGTAGTGGCATGTTCTATTGTTCCCGCCGTTACATTCATAGTGATATTTCCAAGAGCTTGGCGATGAGTATTGTCGTAGGCTCTTAATCCTTGCGTTGACGGGGTTAAGTATTCATCCCTTATTCCTAAAATTCTTGCAGTTCTAAGCAGACAGACATTGATTGCCGATCCATTGTCTACAAGGGTCATTGGGACATTCATCCTCTTGCCTACTACTGTGAGGTTTAAAGCCTTATAATGTTTGTCACCTTCTGGAGGTAAATCTTTGTCAGAAAAGGTGATTAGATTGATAGGACTCGGGAGATCACTCGTAAGGAAGTTAGCCAGGCCAACCCCTCAGGAGTGTTTCGGAATCTATCCCCATCTTATCCAATGCATTCATTACCGCCAGCCTTTGTTCTCGAGATGTAGCTAGAAGTTTCCATACATTCATTTTGACCTTGGTCTTCTTGAATTGTTTGACAATATCATTGTCCTCTATAATTGGTATGGGAATTTGTTGCACGGTAGGAATAGGTTGTGTAGATATGGGAGGTTGCATTCTCCCAAATCTTGTGAGGACGTCTATGGGTGAATCTTCTTCATCCCAAAGATCGCTTACAGGATATATGACTGAAAGTGGAGGATCTTCCATAGCATTAAGATAGACATCTTCATCATCGCTTTCCCAACCCCCATTGATGCTCATGTCTTGTTCTTTTGGGATTTGAACTAGCTTCTTGTTATCAATCATCTTCTAAATTACATCTGTGAATTTAAAACAGTTCTCAATGGTATGTCCCCCTAATTGGTGGTATAGACAGTAGAACCTATCTGTCCTCTTTAATGATTCAAATTGTCTCGGCTTGAGAGGTTTGACCTTACCACTCTAGGAGAACATTTTGAACATGTTAGCGTAGGAGGTCCTAATTGGAGTGTAGGGCTTGATACTCTTCTTGGGTGTGTCAATTACTTGGAGAGAAAAGTGCTTCTTCTCCATAGGTGAAACTTTAACATGTTTGCTTTGAATCTTCTTTCTTTGTTTATTTGCTAATTCAATAGCTTCACGTAACGAGTCTATTCCCTCCCACATTGATTGTATGAGAATCCATACTTCTTCCTTAGTTGCAGGTTCTTTTTCAGAAGGAAAATCATCCATGGAATCTAAAAAGGTTTCCTCCTCTTCTTTGATAGCATGAATTTCTTCAACAGGTTGGATTAGGTATGACGGATCAACATGGTTTTCCTCATCAAAGATAGCCAAAGAGTCAGAGAGAGGTGCGTTGTTAATGCTTGGCTTCTTTATTGTAGGGGGCAATGGAAGCTTATTGTTGTCAATCAAGTCTTGGATAGCTTCCTTAATCTTCTAACAATTCTTAGTGTGATGGCCCCTACCTTGATGGTATTTGCAATGTGCATTGGGGTTCCAGTTAGTTGTTCTCTTTTCAACCGGTGGATCCCCGAATGGTCCAATAGGAGTTATAAGACCTTTTGCATTCAATCGATCGAATGCGGTGTCATAACTCATACCAATAGGAGTAAAGTTCCTCCTAAACGGTTTCTTTTGTCCTTGGTTTTTCATAGCAAGGACTTCACTCAAATTAAATGTGCTAACATTATTTGAGTGGGTGGTTTTAGAAGAAGAAGGGTTGTCGTTCTTCTTGCCTTTCCAGCCACTGTTGGAGTTATTATTAGCAGCGTTTTTTAGCAAGGTCATCTTCAATGTTAATTCCAATATCGTAGACGACCTTGAAAGTATGCAAATTGTTTTGGTACTTAAGATGCTTGGAGTACTTTTCTTGGAGGTTCTTAATGAACATCCTCACAAATTCCTTTTCACTTGGTACTTCAATCATCCTAGCAGAGGTTTCTCTCCATTTATTGAAGAACGAAGTGAAACCTTCATTCTCTTTTTGTTTAAGAATTTCAAGTTCCCAATGATCAGTTTCAACTTGAATATTGCATTTATACCTATCAATGAAAGCGTTTACAATTGATTCCCAAGTAGAGGTTTTCTCTTTGTCGAGTGAAAAGAACCATTGTTGGCAAACAGTTTCAAGGGATAGAGAAAATAAATAATGAAATACTTTTCTATCAATTCCCTTAATATTCATTATAGTTTCAAAGGCTCTTAAATAAAAATAAGGGTTATCAGTTGCCTTAAACTTTCGGATGTCGTTAGTATTGAACTTCTGCGGAAGAAGCTCCTTGTCCACCGAGACCCCATGCAAGCTAATGCTCTGGAAATTGTAATCATTAGATATCTTGCTCAAGCTCTCTTGCATGAGCTCCATTTGTTGTTGCTTCACAGGCTCATTGATTTGAAGGTTTAAGGTCTTTAGCAACTAAGTAACACCAGCCATTTGTTTCTTGAGCTCATGGACTTCTTCTAGACTTGCCATTTCTTTCTTAACTTTCCCTTTTCAACTCACTAGTTTATCAAAAAGTTGTACTTGAACGAAAAGGTTATCTCTGATTAAACGCCCTTCTTTTCTTGACCACACGCTATAAATTAAAACATTTTCTGTTTTAATGACTTGACTCAAATTGACTTTGACTTTACGAGTTTATAAAGAAAAAGAAAAAAAAAAGCAAAAATAGGGTGTATATTTTTGGGAATCAAGTATATGGGTTCAAACAAGTGGATTAATTGGAGGATTAATATCTGACTTACTCCGCTAAAAAAATGACGGAAAACACGCGCACACAAGACTCTCTAGACATGGTCAAAGTGTACATTCATATTAGTGTGTGCTTTATTTGTGACTGTAAGTGACATGCTTTGAATCTTGTGTAAGACCATGGGACTAAGTGCTTTGACTCAATTAAGGACTAATATAAATAAGGTTACTGCTATTAACAAAATAACCGAACTGATTAATAAACTGTTTAATTAGACTCGTCGTGATGACTCGAGCAAAATTCTGAATAGTCACCAAAGCAACGGGACTGTCGCCGCACACTGCAGTTCAGAGTCAGACGACAGGGTAGTAGCTCGGCCTTACACAACAACATCTGGCGCTGCAGCCCAAATTTTTGCGCCATTGCAGGATCATTAATCTGGGACTGCTTTCAGTATTTTTACTCTATGTGACAGGCCTAAAGTCGTACTAAGTTAGTTCTGATTAATCTATTAGACTTTAATTACTCTAATTAATTAATTAATTAATTAGGTAAAGTTCTTTTAGTCATTAATTAGTTTATTTAAGGCTTAAACACAAGTCAAACAAACGGTTAGGAAAACACATAGAGTATGCACAACAAATAATGCACAAATAGTCAAGTAGGCACAATATGATGCAATGAGTTTGCAACCTAACCATGGCTCTAGTTCTCTAAAGTTCGAGATATGGGTTAGTCAAAGAGGGTCCATGGTTATGAGTCCAAATGCACCGCGCGGAAGCCTTACCCTTGGAAGGGTTGGCGCGAGTGGATGGGTCCCCGCGAGTTAAACTCGCTTTCATGGTTTGGTGAATTCAACATTCTCGGATATACCCTTTGTTAGTCAGAGCGTTCAATTAGGTAGATGGAGCATGAATTCCCAGAGGGTTATGTCCATATGTAGAACATATATGGGTTTTAGAAAAGTGAGAAAACTCAATTAGGAAGTAGAATCGAGCCAATGGTGCTAGAACTGGTCCAAATTAGAACTCATATTTCTGGCTCGGTATTGGAAGAACGCAGTGCCAGCCAACAGGGACTGTCGCTGCGATATAACCCGGCCTGTCGCCTGGCGACAAGATTGTCGCTCGGCAATAGAGCCATATATTCAGCGATAGGCTCTGTTTTCTAGATGCAAGTTCCTACATGCCTCAATAGCTTTCTGTGTTCGTAAAATTTTTAATTTTTCGCAGCGTTATTTCGATTCTAGTTGTGAAAGATATTCCTCAAATTTCCTACATGTAAAAATCCTATGTTTTTTACTCATTACGGATGGTATTTCCATTGAGATCCTTTTTTTATGAATATGATGATAATGTTAATCAAAATTACGCCCATGAAATACTTAAAACTTTTCGAGTCTCATCCACTCATTTTAAATCATTTCCAAAATAAATTTCAGGAATTAAAATAGAAATCCTCCCTAGTGAGTCGCCAAAAACTGTAGGGAATATTTCAAGAATTACCCCAAACTTTAACCCCACTGTGATCATACACTTAAGCATGGTAGCGTCCAAAGGGAAGGAACCTAAAGCAAAAGAGTCGCCAACAAGTTTTAGGAACTTGTAAACCGTTCACATGGTGAAGGTTACACCCCTTAACGATCCAGGAGATCGTTAACTCCAATAGGTCTGGAACCATGACTGGAAGTTTGGGGATGAAGGTACAAATCCAATCTAAAAGAGAAAGAACCTGCCCTAATAATAGGCCTCTACTTTATTCTTCTCGTATTCATGTGCGCTTTTTTACTAACGTGCAATCAATAGGTTTACCCTAAACCTGTTTATCTATGTTGGTTGAACATTAATGCACAAATATATCTATTATTGGCGATCACTTGAGTTATAATCAAATTAACCCTAAACACGATTATTAATTATCTTATTAAGCGTGATTACAAGTATCAATTCCCTTTAAACATGCATAAAAGCCATAATCAAGCAATAACAATAAAATATTATCAAGCAACATAATAAATCATAATAATAATAAGGAAAAATTTCCCGGAATAATCCCACCTTTGGCGCGTCCGCTAAAAATAATCCCACCTTTGGATTATTTTTAAATAATCCAACCTTTATACCCAATCCACTTTAAATGGTCCCACCCAGTCATGTAACCTGTTATAACAAGTTACTTGACACGTGTCGCCATGTAATTTGTCAAAAAAAATAAAATTAAATTAAATTTTAAAAAAAGTTAAATGTTTTTTTTAAAAGAAAACTAAATAAAATTAATAAATATTTAAAAACCACCAGCAGCATAAGCCTTCCCCGCCACTCCTGACACCTCATCCCCGTGGCTCCGGTCACCCAGACCCCCAACCCCGGCGTCGACGATGCGCTGAACCCCCTCCCATGAACAACCCGCCTCCCTCCATCACATAACCACCGTCTCCTTCCCTCACGACAGCACCAACCAACCTCACTCACGAAAGCACCAGCCCCCAACCCCAACTCCAGCGTCGAAGCCGTCGACCCCTCCCCTGAATTACCAACAATTCCCTCCACCACGAAATCCGGGCATATAATTGGCCAGATTTTCCGTCCCTGGTCCCATCACGATCCTAGCCCCCTCCCCCGTTCGTCGTCCCTTTTACGGCCGCGCCATCCTGCCCGACCTCAATTCAAGTCGCACAACCTCCATAACCCGTTTCCTAGGGTCTAGTTTGATGGTTTTCGATATTCGAACGGGATTTTTGGGTTGGGTTGGTATATGAGTTTGGCGGCAGTGGATTCGGGTCTAGGTGGAGCGGTGGTTTCTGATCTGGGTGGGGTGATAGTTTTGGGTCAGGGTTTGGGGGTGGTGGGGATGGTGGTGACTGGGTGTGGCTTAGGTGGTGGGGTTTTTTTATTTTTTAAATTATTTTTTAAAAATTTTTTGGACAAATCAATATGTGACACCCATTTGTGTCTCCCCAAAATCAAACCCGGTGATGAGTACCTTTCACATCGAATCATAATCGAATGAAGAGAAAGTGTGGAAAGTATGGTGTTGCTGATAGTATTTATTTCTTTCCTTTTCCTCTGTTTTTGAAAACCTATTTTAAGAAAACATCCAATACATTTTGATTTGATCCATGGCAAGGGTCCAATAATGAAATAGTTGGATGGGGCTTGAAAAGAGCTTTCCAACGATATATTATAAGCCCAATTCCGATGAATAATGAGGAAGTTATGGCCAAAATACTAAATTGGGCCCGGTTTGATCTTTATATGCGGCCCAATGATCTAGAGGATGGCCTAATATGGATTTATCATTCCTAATGCAATTAGAATTGATTTTAGTCTTCTAGATTCTTCTAGAAGGTTCTTTTCATTCCTAATTCAATTAGCATTGATAAATTGACTTTGGTTGACTTTTTGGAGTTTTAATCAGAATAAAAGAAGTGTTTTTAAGAAAAATACGATTTTGCCCTTAGTACGGCTAAATTTTATCAAAACAAAGAAAACACGTGAAATTAATGATTAGCGCCTGGCACTAATGCTTGGCGCCTAGCGCTAGCCTTTAGCGCCTGGCGCTAATGTTCAGCATCTGGCGCTAATCGAGTTTTATTCTCGTCGAAACTCTGATTTGTTTTTCTTTCAGTCCGGCTAATTTTCTCTATAAATAGCCTCCTAAAACCGCTGTTTTGAATCATAAACTCTCTAGTTTTCTAATTCCCTTCTCTCTCTAAGCTTTCTCTCTCTCTTTTCTAAACCAACCCTTTTGCATACAAAATTCCGCATTCACAAGACCAAGAAACACCTAGCATTGTTCGAAGTTACCTTCGCCCTAGACATGAAAGGTTTGATATTTCTGAGGGTTTGGTCCCAAATCTAGTCTAAACTTTCTTAACCTCTATTTCATTTATTTAATTTAATAGTTTTATTGTTTTCCTGGAAGTTACTAACGCGTGTATTTTGTTATTAGAAAGAGATACAAGGCATCCAAGTAAGTGCTTTAATTGTTTGCATTGATATTATGATTTAGAAATCATGTCTAGGTTGTTATTAAGATTCCTACTGTCATGTTGGGGCGTTTTGATCTTCCTAGTATCATGTTTAGGGTAACAACTATAATTTCTAATATCAAATATGACAATTGTGATTCTTGTGATGCTTCCTATTCTCTTCATAATATTCATGTTAGTATCATGTTAGGATTAAAGCTTTGATTTTTATTGCTTAGTGACATGCTAGGGATTGTTATTAATCTTTTTAGTATCATGCCTAGGATCTTGCTATTATTATGCTTTAACATGGTTATAATAATTATGATTTATTATTAAAATATTATGTTGCTTGATGATTTTTATTGTTATTTCTTGATCACGCCTCAGGCATGATTAAAGGGAATTCGTACTTGTAATCACGCTTAATAAGATAATTAATAATCTTGTTTAGGGTTAATTTGATTATAATTCAAGTGATCGCCAATAATAGATTTATTTGTGCATTAATATTCAACCAACATAGATTAAACAGGTTTAGGGTTAATCCTATTGATTTCATGTTAGTCAGAAAGCGCACATGAATACGATCAGAATAAAGTAGAGGCCTATTATTAGGGATGTTCAATCTCTTTTAGGTTGGATTTGTACCTTCATCCCCGAACTACCAGTCATGGTTCCAGACCTATTGGAGTTGACGATCTCTTAGATTGTTAAGGGGTGTAACCTTCACCTCGTGAACAGTTTACAAGTTCCTAAAACTTGTTGGAGACTCTGTTGCTCTATCTTCTTTCCCTTTGGACGCCACCGTACTTTAGTGTATGATCACAGTGGGGTTCAAGCTAGGGATAATGCTTGAAATATTCCCTACAGTTTTTTGGCGACTCCACTGGGGATGATTTCTATTTTAATTCCTGAAATTTATTTCGGCAATGATTTAGAATGAGTGGATGAGACTCGAAAAGTTCTAAGTATTTCATGTGCGTAATTTTGATTAACATTATTGTCATATGCATAAAAAAAGATCTCATTGGAAAGATCATTCGTAATGAGTTAAAAACATAGGATTTTACACATAGGAAATTTGAGGAATATCTTTCACAACTAGGTTCAAAATAATGCTGCGCGAAACTGGAAAATTTTATCGAGCACAGAAAGCTGCTGAGGCATGTAGGAACTAGCGTCAGAAAACAAAATCTAGCGCCACTGATTTGACTCTGGCGCCAGGCGAAAGCTACCAATACCGAGCCAAAAATATGCGTTCTAATTTTGACCAGTTTTTAGAACTATTTGCTCGATCCTACTTCCTGATTGAGTTTTTCTCACTTTTCTGAAACCCATATGTGTTCTACATATGGACATAACCCTCTGGGAATTCATGATCCATCTACCTGATTGAACGCTCTGAGCAACAAAGGGTACATCCGAGAATGTTGAATTCACCAAACCATGGAAGCGAGTTTTTAACTCGCGGTGTCCCATCCACTCGCTCCAACCCTTCACGGTTACGCTTCCGCGCGGTGCAGCTGGACAATTAACCATGGACCCTCTTTGAATAACTCATATCCCGAACTTTAGAGAACTAGAGCCATGGTTAGGTTGCAAACGCATTACATCTTATCGTGCCTACTTGACTAATTGTGCATTATTTGCTGTGCATACTCTATGTGTTTTTTCCTAACCGTTTGTTTGACTTGTGTTAAGACTAAATAAAATGATTAATGACTAAAAGAACATTGCCTAATTAATTAATTAATTAATTTGAGTAATTAAAGTCTTATAATTTAATCAGAGTTGACTTAGTACGACTTTAGGCATACCCTGTAGAGTAATAATACCGAAAGCAGTTCCAGATCGATGTTCCAGCAATGGCGCCGAGATTTAGACTGCAACCCCACTCTGTGGAGCGTAGCGCCTGGCGATAGTCATGTCGTCTGGCGCTACAATGCAAAGAGAGGCGCCAGTTCTGTCGTTTTGGCGACAGTTCGATTTATTGCTCGAGTCATCACCTTGTGTCTAATTGAACAGTTTGCTAATCAATTCTGTTAATTTTTACTGATAATAATACCTTGTCAAGTCCTTAATCGAGTCTAGGAACTAAATCCCATGGTCTTACACAAGAGTCAAAGCATGTCACTTACACTCACTATATAAAGCACACACTAATATGTATGCACACTTTGACCATGTCTAAGAGAGTCTTGTATGCGCATGTTTTTCCGTCATTTTTTTTAGAGGGGTAAGTTGGATATTGATCCTCGAATTAAAACCAATTAAAACCAATTGTTTGAACCCTATATTTAATTCCCAAAAATATACACCTTATTTTTGCTTTTTTTTTTTCTTTTTCAAAACCCGTAAAGTCAAAGTCAATTTGAGTCAAGTCATTTAAACAAAAATGGTTTAATTTACAGCGCGTGGTCAAGAAAGGAAGGGTGTTTGATCAAAGACAACCTTTTTATTCAAGTTCAACTTTTCGACAAACCAATCGCTCGAAAAAGGAAAGCTAAGAAGATAATGGCAACTCAAGAGGAAGTTAATGAGCTCAGGAACCAATTGATTACTGTGACTGAGGCATTGAAGGTTTTAACCCTAAAAATCGATGATCATGTTAAGAAACAATAGATGGACCACATGCAAGAAAGTTTGAGCAAGTTGTCTAGTGACTACAAGTTTCAAGGCATTAGCTCACAAGGGGTCTCGGTGGACAAAGATCTTCTTCCGCAAAAGTTCAATGCCAACGACATCCCGAAATTCAATGCAACTGACAACCCTTACTTTCACCTAAGAGCTTTTGAAACAATAATGAGCATCAAGGGTGTTGATAAGAAGGTGTTTCCCTCTTTGTTTTCTATATCTCTTGAAACCGTTTGCCAACAATGGTTCTTCTCTCTTGAGAAAGAAAGAACCTCTACTTGGGAATCAATAGTAAACGCTTTCCTTGATAGGTACAAGTGCAACATTCAAGTTGAAACTAACTATAGGGAACTTGAAATTCTTGAACAGAAAGAGAACGAAGGTTTCACTTCTTTCTTCAACAAATGGAGAGAAACCTCTGCTAAGATGATTGAAGTACCAAGCGAGAAAGAGTTTGTGAGGTTGTTCATTAAGAACCTTCAAAAGAAGTACTCCAAGCATCTCAAGTACCAAAATAATCTCCATACCTTCAATGTCGTCTATGACATTGGAATTAATATTGAAGACGACCTGGCTAAGCTGAAAGCTGCTAACAGTAACTCCAACAGTGGCTGGAAAGGCAAGAAGAACGACAATCCTTCTTCTTCCAAAACCACCCACTCAAACAATGTTAGCACCTTTAATTTAAGTGAATTCCTTGCTATGAATAACCAAGGACAAAAGAAACCATTTAGGAGGAACTTTACTCCTATAGGTACGAGTTATGACACCGCATTTGACCAACTAAATGCAAAAGGTCTTATAACTCCTATTGGACCATTCGGGGACCACCAGTCGAGAAGAGGACAGCTAACTGGAACCCCAATGCACATTGCAAATATCACCAAGGTAGGGGCCATCTTACTGAAAATTGTTGGAAGCATAAAGAAGCCATCCAAGATTTAATTGATAACAACAAACTACCATTGCCTCCTGCCAGTAAGAAACCAAGCATTGAAAATGCACCTCTCTCTCATTCCTTAGCCATCTCTAATGAAGAAAATGAGGTTGATCCCTCATCTCTCATCAAACCTATTGAAGAAATTCATGCTATTGAAGAAGAGGAGGAGATCTTTTCGATGCCATGGATGACTTTCCTAAACCAGCAAGCAAAGAGGATGTACGGTTGCTTATATGGTCAATGTGGGAGGGATCAAACTTGCTACGTGAAGATCTCGAAGTTGCAAAGAAACAATTAGAGGAGCTTCAGAAAAAGTGTGATAAGGTTCCACCCACAAAGAAGAAACCCTTCTCTCTACAAGTGACTGACAGACCCAGGAAGAGTAATAAACTCTATACTCTAATTGGGACTTCCTATGCTAAAATGTTCAACATGCTCTCCGAGAGTGGCAAGGTCAAACCTTTCGAACCGAGACCATTTGAATCACTAAAAAGGACAAATAGGTTCTACTGTCAATACCATCAATAAGGGGGTCACACTATCGAAAACTGTTTTAAATTTAAAGATTTAATTCAAAAAATGATTGATGATAAAAAGCTAGTCCAAATTCCACAAGAAGAAGACATTAGCATCAATGGGGTTTGGGACAGCGATGATGAAGACGTCTATCTTAAGGACATGGAAGAACCTCCACTTTCAGTCATATACCCAATAAGCGATATTTGGGAGGAAGAGGATTCATCTATAGACGTCCTCACATGGTCAGGGAGAATGAAACCTCCCATTCAACACAACCTATGCCGACTACGCAACAAGTTCCCATACCTATCATAGAAGACAATGATATTGTCAAACAGTTCAAGAAAACCAAGGTTGAGATGAATGTATGGAAACTTCTAGCAACATCTCGAGAACATAGGCTGGAAGTAATGAATGCCTTCGATAAGATAGGGATAGACTCTGACACCACTCTTGAGGGGTTGGCTAACTTCCTTACGAGTGATCTCCCTAGTCCTATCAACTTGATCACCTTTTCTGACAAGGATTTACCCCCAGAAGGTGACAAGCATTATAAGGCACTAAACCTCACAGTAGTTTGTAAGAGAATGAACGTCCCTATGACTCTTGTAGACAATGGATCGGCAATTAATGTCTGTCTACTTATAACTGCGAGGATGCTAGGCATAAGGGATGAAGACTTAACCCCGTCAACACAAGGAATAAGAGCTTATGACAACACTCGTTGTCAAGCTCTTGGCAAGATTACCATGAATATAATGGCGGGAGCAATAGAACACGCTACTACATTTCAAGTGGTAGATATCAAAGCTTCATTCAACTTATTGTTGGGACGCCCTTGGCTTCATGACCTAAAGGTCGTCCCTTCATCTCTCCACCAACAGGTAAAGGCCATAGTTGGAGGAATTCCTATCACTATCGATGCTTCGCCCATGAGGATTAAAGTTATAGAAAATCCAATCATTAATGTGGAGCACGATGAAGACGATGAAGACTTGTGGGGCTTTAATGAAGAGGTCTCCTTGATCGAGGAGGATGAAAGGACCCCTCTCTGTCACGACCCCTACTCGAATATAATAGTAAACACTATTCTAAAGAAACAAGGACATTTTCCTGGAATGACTCTAGGAAAGAAGAAAGAAATAGCAAAATCGTTGGAATCACCTGGCCTCCCTAAGTTAGACACTTTCGGACTTGGTTTCGAACCGACTCGGGAAGATCTTAAGCGAGCCCAGGAAAAGTCTAAGGCGCGTAGGAACACTTGCATCCAAAAGAAAGCAATTCCAATGGATCAGTATCCACTTACTCTCAATGGACAATTCATAAAAGAAGGAAAGGACTATCCGTGCTATGAATTTCCCGAACCTTTTGTTGTAAATGGCATAAGGCAACTGGGATTCAAAATTTTCCTAGATTGCAATTTTCTAGATGAAATCCCAACTCCTATCCACAAGGAGAGATCACCCCCATGATTTGACTTTAATGTCATGGGATTACTATTTGGGTGAGAAAAAGATGAGCCGAAGTACATAGAGGATAACTCCTCGCTTATCCAAACGGTCCTACAAAGCGATAACTTTGACCCCTCAAAGCTCATCACTCTAGCAGAAGGATCACTATAAGGGTGGTGCAAGACAATCAAAGTGACTACTCCAAGTGGAAGGGAAATCTCCATAACGACAGGATAAGGACCGATGTTCGAAGAGTCGTCAGAGTCAGAGTCTTTTCCTGTAGAGTCATCTAAGTCCTTAGTTGTAGCACCCCCTTTTTCTATCTCTTCCCCTAGGATCGTTAGCAATCAAGTCCTTGAGGACATCTCTCTCTTTGATGTTATGATTTCTGAATTTAATAATATGTCTTCTTCCGCTTACTCCTCGTGCTTTTCTTTAACCCAAGATGACGAGCATTGCTAAACTAACAATGAAAATGACAAAGAAATTATTAAAGCAATGGAAACACTTGAAGAGAAAACACCAATAATTAAGGAAACCGAGACGGTTGAAATCTAAAATGATTCAACCATTAAAAGAGAAGTTCAAATCGGATTAACACTTAACGAACAAGAAAGAACCGATTTAATAAATCTACTTAAATAATTTATCGATGTATTTGCTTGGTCATATGAAGATATGCCTGGAATTAATAGAGAAATAGCCCAACATATTGTACCGCTAATTCCAGGAATGAAACCTGTAAAACAAAAGTTGTGTCGAATGAAACCCGACATAGCTCTTAAAATAAAAGAAGAAGTTCAAAAGCAAATAACTCAGGTTTTATCAGGGTACCCAAATACCCCGAATGGGTGGCCAACGTCGTTCCACTTCCAAAAAAGGATGGAAGGGTAAGAATGTGTGTCGACTATCGAGATCTAAATAAGGCAAGTCCAAAGGACGACTTCCCTTTACCACACATCGATATTTTGGTAGATAATACAACGAATCATGCACTTCTCTCGTTCATGGATGGATACGCGGGATACAATCAAATTCTCATGGCAGAAGAAGACATGGAGAAAACAACCTTCATAACACCATGGGGTACTTACTGCTGCACGGTAATGCCATTCAGGTTGAAAAACGCGGATGCTACTTACCAACGAGCAGCGACTGCCTTACTCCATGACATGATGCACAAAGAAGTTGAAGAATATGTGGACGATAAGATTGTAAAGTCAAAAGATCGCCCAGGCCATAAAGTAGCCTTGAGAAAATTCTTTGAAAGGCTAAGGAAATACAACATGAGGTTAAACCCATCCAAGTGTGCTTTTGGAGTCACCTCAGGCAAGCTTTTGGGTTATGTCATAAGCTCTAGAGGAATAGAGAAAGACCCAACTAAGATCAACGCAATCATGTTAATGCCACCGTCCAAAACCAAGAAGCAAATTTGAGGATTTATTGGCCGGTTGTAATACATAAGTAGGTTCATATCAAAATCGACAACAATATGTGAACCAATATTCAAGAAGCTTAAAAAGAATGTACCAGTAATATGGGACGATGAGTGTCAAAAAGCCTTTGAAAAGATCAAAGCCTATCTCGCAAATCCTCCCGTATTAGCACCAGCACTTCCAGGAATACATCTTAGGTTGTACCTAACAGTCACCAAAGAAACAATGGGAGCCATGCTTGCACAAGAAGTAGAAGAAAAAGAAAATGCAATCTACTATCTAAGTAAAAAGATGCTCGAGTATGAAGTACGCTATACACCACTTGAGAAATTGTGCCTCGCATTGGTGTGGGCCACGACTAAGGTAAGGCATTACATGCTCGTGCATACAGTCTTTGTAGTTTCCCGAATGGATCCACTCAAGTATTTATTCAAGAAATCTACACTCAATGGGCGCATATCAAGATGGATAGTCAACTTAGCCCAGTTCGATGTAAGATTCATGCCTCAAAAAGCTATCAAAGGATCTGTGGTTTCAGATTTTCTAGCGGATTTTCCAATAGATCCAATGCCAATACACGACAATGAATTTGTAGATGAAGACTTGATGGTCACAGAACACGATACTTGGACCCTATACTTCGATGGAGCCTCAAACCAAAAGGGATGTGGCATTGGAGTATTACTAGTCTCACCTAAAGAAGAGCATGTTTCAATTTCCATAAAGCTAGATTTCGACGTTACCAACAACGTTGCTGGATACGAAGCATGCATGGTAGGCCTTGAAACAGCTTTGGCATTGGGAGTGAAGAAATCACGAATATTCGGGGACTCTTCGTTGATCATCAACCAGATTTCTAAAAGATGGAAAGTAAGGAGCGAAAGTTTAGCCCCTTACCAAACTTATCTGGAAACTCTCACTAATCAGTTAGAAAAGGTAGAATACACGTATCTACCAAAAGAGGAAAATCAATTTGCTGATGCCTTGGAAAAACTAGCCTCAATGGTTAGGATTCCTACGGAAATCGAGCAAATGCCTCTAACTATAGAAAAAAAGCATAAACCGGCTTATATTCAAGCTATAGAAGATGATAAAGTGATCCAAGATGAAGAAGAAGAAGAAGAATAAGAAGAACTGTGGTATATGGATATACTTAATTATGTCACCAAAGGAAAATACCCTCCTCATGCTGGCAAAAGAGCAAAATGAGCATTAAGACTCTTAGCTTCCCAATACGTACTCATAGACAACGAGTTACATAAAAGGGTACCAAAGGGTCGAGCTCTCTTATGTGTAGGAAAAAAGGATGCTCAAAGAGAAATGAGGATAGTCCACGAAGGCATTTGTGGAACTCATGTGAATGGCAAAATGCTAGTCCAAAAGATAATGGGAGAAGGATACTATTGGACTACCATGAATAGGGATTGTCATCAATATGTAAAAAAATGCCCTAAGTGCCAAATTTATGCAAATTTACAACATGTTCCTCCGTCTCCACTCTACACCTACACTTCACTATGGCCATTCTCTACATGGGGAATTGACATTATTGGCAAAATTACTCCCCCAGGAACATGAGGTCATGAATACATCCTAGTAGCAATTGATTACTTCACAAAGTAGGTCGAAGCACAATCATATGCTAAACTCACTACAAAATATGTAGCAGTCTTTATCGAAAGGAATATTATTTGTCGATATGGTGTCCCACATGAAATGATAAGTGACAACGGAACTCACTTTCAAGCTGAGTGTGAAGAATTGTTACAAAAATATGGCATTCAACACCACCATTCTTCTCCGTATAGACCTCAGAAAACGGAGCGGTTAAAGTAGCTAATAAAAATCTAAAGACTATCATCGAGAAAATGACAGAAAATTACAAGGATTGGCCTGAAAAACTCCATTTCGCAGTGTGGGGTTATCGCACGTCAATTCGCACATAAACAGGAAATACGCCATTCTCCTTGGTTTATGGAATGGATGTCATACAACCTGTAGAAGTTAGAGATACCATCGCTACGCATTGCATTAGAAAGAAAACTCGATGAAGTTGAATGGACTAGGGCGAGATATGAGGAGCTAATTCTACTTGATGAAAAACGACTAGAAACTCTACATCATACTCAATGCTATCAAACTCGTATAGCTAGGCATTTTAATAAGAAGGTCAAGACAAGAAACATCAAAGTAGGAGACTTGGTGTTAAAATCATTAAGGAAGAATGTTTTAGATCCAAGGGGTAAATTTAGGCCTAATTGGTCTGGACCCTATATTGTCAAAACAATCCTACCAGGTTGTGCAGCAAAATTAACTGATATGGATGGCAATGAATTCTCGAACATGAAAAATCTTGACCAACTTCAAAAGTACTACCCATAATTACTTGAGTAGGACACTCAAGAGAGCTACGATTAGCCTGATTCCTTAAGAAAGGATACGTAGGCAACCCTTTACAGGTGCGGCCATTTTAATTTTTGCAAACCTAGCATCCCAAATTTAAAAATAAATTCGACAGAAATTCGACGACGCATCGGCGTCACAGAAAAAGTTTCGTCGCCAGCCGATTAACCTTAGCGCCAGACGACAGTACTGCCGCAGCTGGTGCCAGTCGTAAAAAAGCGACGCCATTTTTTTGGGAGTACCTGGGAATATTTCGGTGATTTTTGAAAAATTTTCGACCTCCGTACTCGAAAAAATTTTTAGAAAGTTAAATTTTCTGTTTTCATTGCTTTAATAAATTAAATTTAATGATTTAACTAAAAAGTTGAAATTTCATTAATAAAATAAACTAAGGGGTCGTTTGGTTGGGGGTAATCAGGAAAGGGAATGGAAATCAACTGGTCCGATTGCCTTTGTTGATGTTTGTTTTACACTTTTAATCATTCCCTTTACCCTCCTCATTACCCCAAATCCTTTCAACTCCATTCCCCACCCCCCTAGACTTTCCCATTCCCTTTCCCTACCCACCTTCACACCACCACATCACCACCTTCACACTTAACAACACCACCAGAAAACCAGCCCAGACCACCGTCGCCCCTCCCCTGACCACCGCCGAGCCTCCCCCGACCACCGCTGCACCCCCCTCCCCCGCAAAAACCACCACTGCTGAGAAGTGTCATTGATGAAAAGAAGCAAGGGGTATAACCTTTCAGCATCAAGCTTAGCCATCAAAAAGGGGGAACCTAAATCATTAAAAAAATTAGCAAATTCAGCTTCTAGGTCACCAAGGGGTATAACCCAGAAGAAGAACAAACTCATTTTGGTTAATAATTTTTTGAGTATTATCATTATTCAATTCTACCACAATTCTCTAAGCTTTGCTCAATACTCTAGCTTCTGATGATGGTGATGATGAACCATGGTCAATTTCATCTTGTTCGTCGAGTGCTAGGAGTTCTTCGAACTCTGATATGTCATCGCCGTCGTCGGCGACGGTTTCGGGGGAGAGGGAGATCAGGGTTGGCGCGGCGAGGGGAGGGGAAGCTGCGGTGAAGGGCAACGAGTGGTGGAGGAGGTGTGGCGGTGGCTGGAAATTGTGGAAAGTGAAAAATTGATGAAATGTGTGGTGGTTGTGGTGGTGGTGGTGGTGGGGGGGGGGAATGAATCCCTTTGTTTTAAAAACAAACAATAAAGCAAAAATAGGGTATTTTCATTCCATTCTTCTCCTTTCCCCTTGTTCATTCCATTCCGATTCCGTCGTGCGAACCAAACGGCCCCTAACAAATTACATTATTGATGGAGTTTAAATAAAGCTTAATAAAACAAATTAACTTTAAATTTAAAACTAAGTCTAACAATTGAAAGTTAAGCATGCTTTAATCTTTCTTCTCTTTCTTTGCTCTCTTCCAATTTTTGTCTGCATCCTCTTCATCATCCATGACTTTAGCTAGTAGGCATCCTTTAGAGGACCTACATTCAATTTTGGAGTAAATAGTTTCTCCCTTAGCTAGGACTCCATGTTTCTTCTCTAACCAAACCTTCTTCTCTGAAGTGTCAGCTTTTCTTTTCCCTTTATCCTTTGTAGAGCTCTTCTTCTTAGGCATCGTAGGGGTTTTGAATTCAAACTTTTCACCCAAGCGTTCCTTAACAGGAATCACTTTGTCACCTAGACGACTCTTCACATCAGTTATACTCTAATTTTTCTTCATGTCCTTTGAAGGTTTCTTGAGAAGCCACCTTTTCACATCATTGGGCAAGGAAGGAGGAACCTTTTGGGTAATCACTTCCCATAAAGGTCTAGCACTCCAATAAGCATCAAATAAGGATGACGAAGATCCCAGAAGGAATTGTTTGAAGTAGGCCCTACTGTCTTTGTTGAGTCACTTAAGGTTTTGAGTGATGACAAACAGCTGACTAGCTGGTTCTTGTTGGTTTTATATCATATCAACTGACATTTTGAACAGGAACAGCTATCCCAAGTACTTGAGGCAATATGAAGTCCTTTTGAATCAAAGCATTCAAGAAATATGTATCAGAATGTTCTATCAAGGAAGGCCGTCAAGACTTGAAGATTATGAAGTCTCTCAGATTAGGATAGTTGATCTTTGTAGTCTTTATAATGTTAAGTGTGCATGGATGTTTGTACGAGAGCTATCTGTATCCCTTACTTAGAATATTTAGTGTTGTAGAGATCAGGAAAAGTTGACCTGATCTCTAGGACACTAACAGGTTAGGAAACAGCTGCTTCGTAGCTTGTTTCATGAACCTGGACATTAGTTCAGTAAATATTTTCTGGAATATATATTTCCTATCCTTAGAGAATATTTACTAAACTAATTGATTCAGTTTATGCAGAGTTGGAGATGAATTATTTCGCATATAACTTAGAATATATTATTCTACCCATTTATGGAAAGTAGAATAATATCTTAGAATATCTCTTATTTACAAAATAAAAGATATTCTATTTACCTAAGTTATGATCTGAAAAGATCACGAAAGAATTCATCTCCCAACCTTATAAAAGCATAAACTCGATCAGAATTTCGAGTTAGCTTTTTTGAAAAACTTCTCTATCTTTGAAAGCTCGAAATACACTCTAAGGAAAATAGTTAGTTCATCTCTTACAAACTATTTATGCACACAGTAAGAATTGTTTTGTAATTATCTCTTGTAAGCTTTGAGTGGAAGCATTTAGAGGGAAACAAAGGGTTTGTATAGAATCACTAAGAGGTTAGTGATTGGGTAGCATTTACGAGTGTGAGTGCAAGTGCTTGTGAGTTCAAGTGCGAAGTGACACCTAGAGTTAGGTGTGGGGATCACGAGTGTGATCATTTGTAATTGCTTTTGTTTTTCAGAGTTGATTAATAAAAGTAATTAGGGTAGTGGAGGACGTAGGCTCAGAGTTGAGCTGAACCTCGTTAAATCTTTGTGTTGATTATTTATTGAATTTTCTGTTTCCGCTGCAGAACCAGTTCATCACCTGGTCCCCCTACATAAATAGAGAAGAAAATCCAATAATTCTTAACACTGCCCTGTACTCAATTCAACCCCCCCCCTTCTTGAGTACCAGCTGCACTTTCAATTGGTATCAGAGCCTCGGCTTCTTGTAAGGGTAACACCTAGAGAAGTAGATCATGAGTACTCAGGAAATGAATGCTATGGGATATGACAACAAGACACCAAAGTTCAATGGGAAGAACTATGCATGGTGGAAGAACAGAATCAAGAACATCATCATTGGCATTGATTATGAATGCTGGTTGGTTGTTAAGAATGGTCCCTTGACCATTGAGAAGTCTGATCCAGAAGGGAAGCTAGTCCCAATGACTGAAGATGAATACATCTCCACTGATTACAAAAAGCTGGAGAAAAATGCTAAGGCTATGTCGATACTGCAACAGGCCATTGCTGAGAATGAGACAAACAGGATCTCAGCATGCACCACTGCCAAGGAGATCTGGGATACCCTTGAACTTGCCTTTGAGGGTACCAGTGAGGTAAAGAGGTCTAAAATTGATTTACTTATGTCAAAATATGAATCTTTTAATATGTTTAAGGATGAAGATATTAATACTTGTTTTGGTAGATTCATGACTATTGTAAATGATTTAAAATCTCTTGGTAAAAGCTTTACTGATGAAGATCTTGTTAGAAAGATTTTGAGAAGTTTGACAGGTGAATGGACTCCCAAGGTTACAGCCATTTATGAAGCAAAGGATCTTTCAAATCTTTCAGTTGAACAGTTGATAGGTTCCCTCATGACCCATGAAATGCTGGTTGGATCTAAGTCAGAGAAGGTACCAGCAAAAGGAATTGCTCTAAAGGGAACAGTCGAAGATGAGGATGAGATAGGAATGATGGCTAGAAGGTTTGAAAGAAGTTTCAGAAACCAGAAGGGAAAATTCATCAAGGGTAAGTTTAATAATGCATCAAATAAAAAATCTAACAACTTCTCTGCAACAGGATGCTTTAAGTGTGGTGAGAAGGGACACCTTGTGAAGAATTGTCCTCAATGTAAGGACAACCAGTCCAAGGAAGCAGACAAGATGGCCTACAAAAAGGCCATGGTTGCTGCTGTCTGGGGAGATACAGACAGTGATGAAGAGGGAGATGATTCAAGTCAGTCAGATGTATGTATGACAGCAATACTGAATCAAAGTTCAGAAGAAGGTACCAGGAACAGCAGAGGAACCAGCTCAGATGTCCACTGCCTCATGGCAAAGAAGCACCCCTTGGATCAACATCAGGTAAACATTGATCAGATCAAAAAGGATATGCTCTTTTATGATAGAGAAAACTTGATGGAATGTGCTAGTAGTGCTTTAGATTAATGTTTAGAACTTGGAATTGCTTATCATGATTTTAAGAGAAAGTTTAAAGAAAAGTCTAAAGAATATGATATTGCTAATTCAAGTTGTGATTTGTTGGAAAGTGTCTGTGCTAACTTGAAGCAGGAAGTGGCTGAACTAGAGATTGCTTTAGATCAAAGCAAACTTGAAATTCAGAGAATAAAATCTGATATGGGTTTGTGTGATGACAGTGATGATGAATGTGAGAAACAGTTTACAAGTTGTGTCATTAACGTGCTTGATTATAGTGATGATGACTTGTACGACTTTGATAGTATAAAATCTAGGGCAAGTGCTCTAAATAGGTCTAAACTTTTAGAAGGATTCAACTTGTTAGTTGATGATGTAGAGAAACTATATAAAGCATATGTCCTAGTTAAGGACAGCAAAAGTACTGGTTCTGAAACTGTTTCTAGTAATATGCATGATGAATGTGAAGCTAAAATTTGTAGCTTGCAGGTTGAGTTAGCCCAGCTTAGAAAGACTAATTCATGTGATTCTGTAGTTTTGCATGATTCAAGTATTTCAAAATTGCAAGCTGAGCTTGAAAGAGCTAAGCTTGACTTTGAGATAGTTGTTGACCAGAATTTATCCCTGCATGAGAAAATGAACTTAAAGGACAGAGAGTTCATAGAATTTAAGAAGAGAATGGATAAAGTCCTCCAATCCCAGAACTCATTGAACCAGTTAACCTTAACTGCTGGAAACAGTGGTAGAAGGGGACTTGGTTATACTGGGAAGGGGAACAGGAGGAACTGGTCTCCCAGAGATACTACATGGTTACAGGAGTATAAGAAAGGTAAGTATGTCTTAGCAAAAGACATGCATGTGTGCTATCATTGTGGCAAGAATGGCCATAAGAAATATGAGTGTAAAGACAGGAAAAGTAGATTGGATAAAAATGAGAAAAATGTTAAACAGATTTGGGTTAGAAAAGACTTGCTTGAATCTGTTGTTGGAAAGGGACCCAAAAAGATTTGGGTTCCTAAAGCTAACGTTTGAATTTTTCCTGTGCAGGCTGAAGTGAGAGACAATACCTATTGGTATTTGGACAGTGGCTGCTCAAGACACATGTCAGGGGATAGGAAACAGTTTCTCTCACTTACAGCTCATGAAGGGGGAAAGGTGACTTTTGGTGATAACAGCAAAGGTACCATTCTTGGAATTGGTAAGGTTGGTAAGTCACTTTCCCATGCTATTAGTGATGTATATTATGTTGATGGTTTACAACATAATCTCTTGAGTATCTCACAATTATGTGATAAAGGTAATAAAGTTGAGTTCAAAGACAACCTTTGTCACATAGTGAATTTGCAAACAAATGAACTTGTCTGCCAGGGATTCAGACATGAAAACGTTTACATTACTTATTTAAACCAAATCCCTGAGAACAAGTCCATCTGTTTGAGTGCTGTTTCTGATAGGGACCAGTGGCTTTGGCATAAAAGGATGGGACATGTCAGCTTTAGACTTCTTAACAAACTCAGGTCTCAAGAATTGGTGATAGGCCTGCCTAACATCAAGTTTGAAGCAGATAGAGTTTGTGAAGAATGTGCTAAAGGGAAACAAGTCAAATCCTTTTTTAAGCCAAAGAAAACTATCAGTACCAGCAGACCTCTAGAACTTATTCATATTGATTTATGTGGACCCATGAGAGTCCAAAGTAGAAATGGTTCTAGATATGTGTGTGTCATTGTTGATGATTATTCCAGATACACATGGACTCTATTTCTGTCTTCTAAAGATGAAACTTTTGATGAGTCTATTGTATTAGTAAAGCAGGTTCAGAACAAGATCAATCATCAACTGGCTGCCATAAGATCTGATCATGGATCAGAGTTTGATAACTCTAGCTTCATAGAGTTCTGCAGGGAACATGGAGTTTCTCACAATTTCTCTGCCCCAAGAACTCCTCAACAAAATGGAGTAGTTGAGAGGAAGAACAGGACTTTGGAAGAAATGGCAAGAACAATGCTCATTGAGAGTTGTCTCCCCAAGTCTTTTTGGGCAGAAGCTGTAAATACAGCTTGTCACATGTTAAATAGGTTGATGTTAAGGCCTCAAATGAAGAAGACTCCATACGAACTTCTTAGAGGAAGGAAACCAAACATAGCATACTTCAGAACCTTTGGTTGTAAGTGTTATGTGCATAATAATGGTAAGAACAGCTTGGATAAATTTGATCCAAGAAGTGATGAAGCTGTTTTCCTTGGTTATTCTTCTCACAGTAAGGCATATAAAGTATTCAATAAGAAAACCTTGTGTGTAGAAGAAAGTGTTCATGTAGTCTTTGATGAATTTAATATGTGTTGTGAGAATGTGCAGGTTGATGACTTAGATGAGATAGGACTTTTGTATTTTACAGGAGAATCAACTGATGTTTCCTTAGAACAACCAGGTTCACATACTGGTTCACCAGATGCTGCTGGTGAAGGACTTGGTCACAATGAAGGAGATCCTCAACAAGTAGATACTCATGAGGATGGAGATGAAGGTCCCCAAGTAAATGGAGAAAGCAACACCTCAGGGGGAACAGAAAACTTTCAGGACAAGTTTCCCACCCAGGTAAGAGAGGTAGGGGGAACATCTCAGCACACTGGTCCATCTGTGCAAAACCAATTTGATGGTACAAATGAACCAGGGATGCATGATGGTTCTGATGGATTAAATGAGAATGCACCTAGATCTAGCATTTTTAAATATAAATCTTCTCATCCTACTGAACAAATTCTGAGTGATATCAGTAAAGGCATTCAGACTAGGAGAGCAGTTTATGAAAACTTTTGTGCATTTTTCTCATTTTTATCCAATATAGAACCAACTGACTACAAGATGGCTTTAAAAGATCCTGATTGGGTTTTGGCTATGCAAGATGAATTAAATCAATTTGAAAGAAATAAAGTGTGGCATCTTGAGCCAAGACCTGAGAACAGGTCAGTCATAGGTACCAGGTGGGTCTTCAGAAACAAATTGGATGATCTGGGTACTATAGTCAGAAACAAAGCTAGACTGGTCGTGCAAGGTTATAATCAGCAAGAAGGCATTGATTATGATGAAACCTTTGCACCAGTAGCTAGACTTGAGGCAATAAGGATCTTGATTGCCTTTGTTGCTCAAAAGAACATTAAGCTCTTTCAAATGGATGTTAAGACAGCATTTCTTAATGGTTATTTGAAAGAAGAAGTATATGTTGAGCAGCCCCCTGGATTTGCTGATAGTCAATTCCCAAATCATGTATATAAGCTGGACAAGGCACTCTATGGTCTTAAACAAGCTCCTAGAGCTTGGTATGAAAGGCTGTCCAACTTTCTGATGGAACATGACTATAGAAGGGGAACGGTTGATAAGACCCTCTTTATCAAAACCAGGAATTTTGATTTGATTGTAGTACAGATATATGTAGATGATATAATATTTGGTGCTACTAATCAAATTTTGTGTAGTGAGTTTGCAGATCTGATGCAAAGTGAATTTGAGATGAGCATGATGGGAGAACTAGGATTCTTCCTAGGATTGCAGATCAAGCAAACAGTTGATGGGATCATGATACATCAACAGAAGTATCTGAAGGAACTAATCAAGAAGTATGGATTGCAAGACAGTAAATCATATGCAACTCCAATACCTACAAATGCAAAGCTAGACAGTGATGATAAAGGAGAGAGTGTGGAAGCTACACTGTTTAGAGGTATGATTGGTTCTCTTCTCTACTTGACAGCTAGTAGGCCAGATATAGTGTTTTCTGTGGGATTGTGTGCACGTTTTCAAAGCAATCCCAAAGAATCTCACCTAAAGGCTGTCAAGAGAATACTTAGATACTTAGTAGGAACAGATGATCTGTACTTGTGGTACCCCAAAGGTGGTTCAATTGAACTATTAGGATACACAGATGCAGATTATGCTGGATTCCTAGTAGACAGAAAGAGCACATCGGGTATGGCACATTTCTTAGGTCCCTGCTTGATTTCATGGGGATCAAAGAAACAAAATTCTGTTGCTTTATCCACAGCAGAATCTGAATACATAGCTGCTGCAGCTTGCTGCTCCCAGCTGTTGTGGATAAGAAACCAGTTGAAAGATTTTGGTATTTTCTATGAAAATGTACCTATTTTATGTGATAATACAAGTGCTATTAACATTTCTAAGAATCCTGTGCAGCATTCCAGGACAAAGCATATTGAGATAAGACATCATTTCCTAAGAGATAATGTTGAGAAAGGTCTTGTAGAGCTGAGTTTTTGCAACAGTGAAGAACAAATTGCAGATATCTTCACTAAGCCATTGGGTAAAGAGTCTTTCTACAAGTTTAGAGTCATGTTAGGTCTGACTAGGTCAAACTAAGTACCTCTCTCAGCTGTTTTCCCCAATGATTGGCAAATTAAGTATTCTTTAAATGTGTGCGTGCATCATACCTTTGCAATCTGTCTATTATCTCAATGTTAATTGCTTATCTCTATGTGAGAAATATTGCAGCTAATCACTTTCAGGATTGAAGGCCATATTGAACAGATAAGCAACTGTTTCAGTAACCCTACCAGCAGAGGAAACAGCAGCAAATACAAACGGATTAATTTTGAAATTAATTTCAAATTAAACCGTGAGAAAATATTTTTTTTATATTCTTATTTGATTTTAAAATCTTTTAAATATGGCAGTTATTTTCCTCCAACGACAATTTGTTCTGACAGTTGCAATTATGGGCATTTGTTCATTTATGGAAGTTATTTCCAAATTAAAATAACTTCCAAATATCTTCTGATCCTCTGATTTTATTTCTGATTGTCTCTATAATTCCTCTTGCTATATATTTGCTTCCCTTTCCTTGCTCCGTGATTATTCATCATTCATCAAAAATTCTCAACTTCTCTCTCTACAAGATCAATTCTTCGAAGCTTAGACAAGCAACAATGGTGAGAAAGGCTGGAACTGGAAGGAAAGGAGGAAGGAAAGGAGGTTCCAAAGCAAGTTTGGCTAGTTCCCCCTCGTCAAAATCTCAAGAAACAATCAAGGATGTTCTTATGAACATCTCTGAGCAGACTCCTTCACAAGCAACACCAGAAATCAACCCCTCTGAAACTGAACCCATCAAGGCCGTTCCCTTGAGACAAACTCCTTCAAACGAGAATGTCTTGAAGGAAAAACCTGCTTCACCATCAAAGACTAAAACTTTAACCCCTTCTCCACAAAAATCCAAATCCAAAAAGGCCCCAAAAGAGAAATCCATCGAAACCCTCACTCAAATAACTGAAACCGTTTCTTCAAACCCCAAATCACCTTCTGAGGGGGGACCTGTTAAAAAGATAGCCAAGAAACTTGAAAAACAGTTAGAGGAACTGGCTGATGAAGGATTGGATGAGGAGGACAAGAAGATGGAGGAGGATCTAGATGTAGTGGTGACCAAGGTGGTTGCTGGTACCACTACTGGTTCTGTAAGGAAAAGGCAGACTAGGGCTGCTTCAAAGGTCATTAAGGGCTCAGAAGAGAAGGAGACTACACCATCTGAGCCTAAGCGAGGAGAGAAAAGGAAAGCAACATCATCTGTTTCCCGTATCTCCAAGGCTGCTAAAGGTAAACAACCTGTTAACCCCAGTACTGGTGCAACTTCTTTAAGTTCTAGGACTGTGTTATCTGGTTGTGGTGTTGAGAATGAATATTTTGATATTCCTGCTTTGAGTCAAGTTAAGGAACTTCTTGAGTTCCAAGGATGGATGTCTCTGTTTAATGATTTAAATGATGCTTTTGTTGGTCCTGTTCGTCAGTTCTTTGTTAATCTGAAGCAAAACATTGATATGTCTGTGGCATCAACTGTTTCTGGTAGTATTGTCCATGTTTCTGAGTCTGTTTTATCTGAGTTGCTGGGTATACCTAGAGATGGTTTTGGTAGATATAGCAGTGATGGTTGGCCCCTAATGGGAGGAGTAACACCTGAGGAGGTTACTCAGTTTTTGTTTGGAAAGAAGGAAGAAGCTGGTTCCCCTAGTGACTTTAGGGAGGCAATTATGTTGGTTCTGCACTCCATGTGTTTGAAGGTCTTTCTACCCAAGGGTCAAGGCAGAGGTACTGTTAGGATCATGGACATGGTCCTGATCTATCTGATCCTGAAAAAGGTTAAGGTTAATCTGCCAGCTCTAATGATGGAGCACATGTTGTACTGCCATGCTTCATCCCACAACTCCCTGCCTTATGGCTCCTTTATCTGCAAAATCATCAAGGAGCAGAATCCCAAGTTTTCTTTTTCTGGTGAGGTGGTGAGTCTTCAGTTGTTCTCCAAGAAAATACTCACTCAAAAGAAGATTGACTACTCTGGAAAGAGGCTGACTTTTGTAGGTCAAGAAAGTAGCCCAAGGGATGCAGGGAACCAGGAGGAAATCACTCCTGAGGATGTGGCAATGCTTCTTGCCAAGTTGGAAAGGCAGGATGAGAGGATCATAAAGTTGGCTACCAGTCTAGTGCAGGCTGAAGAAGAAAGGAAGCTTGATAAGCTTATGAACAACAGGAAATTTCTCACTATTTGCAGGGTGATTGATCACCTGTTGCCCCCAGAGTCTGGGATGCAGTTTGACTCTACACACTGTAGGATCATTGAGACGGATGATGAGAAATCCTCCAGTGAGAGGGGTCCTGATGCTGAAAAAGGAGAGGGTTCTGAAGAAGAGGAAAATGAATCTGATGAGGAAGAAGAAGAAGAGACAGAGGAAAAGGAGAAGAAGGAAGAAGAACAGACAGCTGAGGAAGGTTCTGACTTCGAGGAGGAGATCAACCCAGAGGATGAAGAAGAGGATGAAGATGATGATGAATGATCACTTCAGTCTCCCCCTCCCCTTCCATTAACTGCCATAATATTTGCTGTTCCCCCACACTGCTAGACTGTTTTTCATGCAGTGTGGTTTCTATTATGTTTCTAACCTTCTGGTGTGTAATCCTGAACAGTTTTAAGCTTTTTCTGTTTTATGTGATTGAATAACCTGTTTGTGCTAACCTGCAGCATTGAGATTGATCAGTGGTTGAAACTACTGATTTTTTTGGCTTCTTTGCGATATTTTGGTGTGCAATTCTATTTTTTGAATGCTTTTTAATGATGCCAAAAGGGGGAAAAGCAGGTTGAAGTTTCTGAAAAGGCCTTGTTAGACAATTAGATTGAGTCTTTTATTTCCTTGAGTCAGTTAATCACAAAAACAAGTTAAAATAGAGGGAACAGTTAGATTAACTAACTGTTTCAGTGTCTTTTTCCAAAAATCCAAAAACAAGTTGTTTCTTTTAAATAAAGATGGCTATCCTGGTCAGTCATCAGTGTCATAAGTCTTTTACACAATATATCCCTTGTGTAGAAAGTCTAGTAGAAAGTCTTGTCTTCTTAAGTGTAGATTAGAACTTTCTTTACTTTGCTGTTTCTCACTAACGTGCAGGTGCAGGAAACTTCAAAGTGTTTGTCATCATCAAAAAGGGGGAATTTGTTGAGTCACTTAAGGTTTTGAGTGATGACAAACAGCTGACTAGCTGGTTCTTGTTGGTTTTATATCATATCAACTGACATTTTGAACAGGAACAGCTATCCCAAGTACTTGAGGCAATATGAAGTCCTTTTGAATCAAAGCATTCAAGAAATATGTATCAGAATGTTCTATCAAGGAAGGCCGTCAAGACTTGAAGATTATGAAGTCTCTCAGATTAGGATAGTTGATCTTTGTAGTCTTTATAATGTTAAGTGTGCATGGATGTTTGTACGAGAGCTATCTGTATCCCTTACTTAGAATATTTAGTGTTGTAGAGATCAGGAAAAGTTGACCTGATCTCTAGGACACTAACAGGTTAGGAAACAGCTGCTTCGTAGCTTGTTTCATGAACCTGGACATTAGTTCAGTAAATATTTTCTGGAATATATATTTCCTATCCTTAGAGAATATTTACTAAACTAATTGATTCAGTTTATGCAGAGTTGGAGATGAATTATTTCGCA
The DNA here is from genome assembly GCF_948465745.1 of Chenopodium album. NCBI lineage: Eukaryota > Viridiplantae > Streptophyta > Magnoliopsida > Caryophyllales > Amaranthaceae > Chenopodium > Chenopodium album. The sequence continues at coordinate 68,561,687 of NC_137835.1, forward strand.
TATAACTTAGAATATATTATTCTACCCATTTATGGAAAGTAGAATAATATCTTAGAATATCTCTTATTTACAAAATAAAAGATATTCTATTTACCTAAGTTATGATCTGAAAAGATCACGAAAGAATTCATCTCCCAACCTTATAAAAGCATAAACTCGATCAGAATTTCGAGTTAGCTTTTTTGAAAAACTTCTCTATCTTTGAAAGCTCGAAATACACTCTAAGGAAAATAGTTAGTTCATCTCTTACAAACTATTTATGCACACAGTAAGAATTGTTTTGTAATTATCTCTTGTAAGCTTTGAGTGGAAGCATTTAGAGGGAAACAAAGGGTTTGTATAGAATCACTAAGAGGTTAGTGATTGGGTAGCATTTACGAGTGTGAGTGCAAGTGCTTGTGAGTTCAAGTGCGAAGTGACACCTAGAGTTAGGTGTGGGGATCACGAGTGTGATCATTTGTAATTGCTTTTGTTTTTCAGAGTTGATTAATAAAAGTAATTAGGGTAGTGGAGGACGTAGGCTCAGAGTTGAGCTGAACCTCGTTAAATCTTTGTGTTGATTATTTATTGAATTTTCTGTTTCCGCTGCAGGACCAGTTCATCACCTGGTCCCCCTACATAAATAGAGAAGAAAATCCAATAATTCTTAACACTGCCCTGTACTCAATTCAACCCCCCCCCCCCTTCTTGAGTACCAGCTGCACTTTCAGTCTTTTTACCCTGCAGGGATAATAAAAAATTATCTTAGTTAACCTTGGAAGACGACAGAACGGTTGCATGTTGACACCAACCATCTTCTCTATTTTCCACCAAGGGATGATCCACTTGATGGCAAAGTTGCAAGAGGCAAAGACTTTTCTCCATTCATGGCGCCCCATCTTAAAGAAGCGTTTCTTTCTCCTCACAAAGCAATTTGGAGTGTATTTTTCAACATTGTCGGGAGGACTAATTCATTCTAGTCTCTCCATTAGCCACATCTGTAAAAAAAAATTCAATGCAAATAAATTAGTATTACTATAAAAAAAATATGTTTTTGATTTCTGTAATTAAAAATATTATTTTTCTACCTGTAATAAAATTGGAGGGCCCCGAAAAGGTGCTTTTGGATTTCTCTTCAATTCATTAAGACTAAGCATAGTCTCTCCAACAATTAATGGCATTGGATTTCTCCCAGATTCAATCTGCTCCAAAACAGTTGATATAATTGCTTGACCCTCATTAGTTCTACCACTAGTGAGAAGATATTGGTTAAGCATGCAAAAGAGAAAAGCCCTTCTTCTATAAAAATGAAAAGACTCGGAATAAGGTCTATCAAAATAATGGCGTGCAAATTCTTTCAAATTAACTATGCTGCCATCTACTATATTTGTTAGATCTTTGTCTTTTAAATTAAAGAAGCGCTAAAAATCCTTGTAATAATATTCATTTATTCTAGGGATTACTGCAAGATCTAATGCAGGGAAGCCTAAAATAGCACCGAATTCCTCCGGCAATGGGCTAATTTCATCACACCCTAGTCTAAAACAATGAGTATCCACATCCCAATATTATATGGTGGTATGAATGAAGTCTATATCAAGATCTACCTCCTTAACACCATAAATACCCCCAATATGAAAAAAGTCTAATTCTTTTCTCTCCTTCACAGTTAGAGACCGACACCATTCATGAGTGAAGTTAGTAAAACTCTTAGTAATTAAATACATGATTTTTTTTCAAAAGCTAAGACTATATTAAATCTGCTGAAATTATGAAGAAAAATCGGCAGACTAGGGGGCTATTTATGCACAACATCGGCACAAATCTAATCCGAAAAGGATTCGGAGTCAGTGCTCATCAGTGCCAGAAGCCAGACTTTGGCGCCTAACGCCAAAGCCTGGTGTCAAGCGCTAAGCATTAGCGTCTGGCGCCAACGCAATACGCATGGCACCACGCGACACTCATAAACAACTTGGTGCACGACTCGAGTCGAAACATAAAGAAAGTGTGTGGACTATACTTGACTCGTGAGTGACTAAGTGATGTTATAAGACTCGTGGTATGATCGTATGGCTAGACATATGAACAATAACCAAAATGACTGACGCGAGGACCAAATTAACACGGAAGACTTGACTGGACTTATTTCAAGGGCACCGTTACACGGAAAACTGTACCGTGTCACGGTACAAACTGCCGTGACGCGGTGGTTTTTTTTTTTTTTGGGAAATCCACCGTGTCACGGTGGAAATTGCCGTGACACGGTGAACTTTCCCGTGCCACGGTGGATGCTGACGTGGCACGGGAAATTTTTTTTTTTTTTTTTGGAAATCCACCGTGTCACGGTGGAAATTTTTCGTGACACGGTAGAGTTTCCCGTGGGGCGGCAGACTTTTCTTTTATTTCTTTTTTTTATTTTTTTTTTCTTTTTTTTTTATGTTGTAGGTCCACCGCACCACGGTGGACAGTCCCGTGTCGCGGCAACCCTTCCCCATTTTTTTTTTCTTTTTTTTTTTTTTTGCTAATTACTAAGTGAGTACGGTCCATTGGCAATCGTTAGTCATAAAATAATCCACCATAGACAAAGAAAGATCGTTAAGGTTAGGATCAAAACGACCAAACATAAAACATGTAGGCACAATGATACAAAGAATAGTTCGCAACCTAAGGTCAAGTTCTATGTTCGACTGTGGTCAAGTTTATTTGGTGTCAATAGGGTACCAAGGTTAAGAGTTTGGACGCGTTAGCAAGGCAGCCTCCCTTGAGGGTGTATGCCAACGGGCGGCTCCGCGGGTTCGTGATAAAATCGAACTCGACTCCATGGTTTGGGTGGATTTAATAACTCGGATGAACCCTTATTGCCATGAGCGTTTTTGGGTTGATAGAGCTTAAATCCCCCGGGGCTAAGACGTATGTAGAACAAACACGTTTTTTCAGAAAAATCAAAGGAAATGGACTGTGAAAAGAGAAAATAAGCCACCGGACTGATTTTAGGACTGCCGTGACACGGCAAAAATTCACGTGCCACGGTACTGCACACTGTCAGACGGTGCACTGTACCGTGACACGGCAGATTCTGTCGTGGCACGGAAATCAGAAAATCTGACTGGTGCCCAATTTTCCTTCGTACGCAATCAAGTTATTCAATTTCTCCTACGGGACAGACCTAAATGCGACGTTAAAACGTCTATGCATATGAAAAAATGCCAAATTAATCACAGGAATATTTTTCAAGATTCTTTCAAGTCTCATCCACTCATCTTAATTAAATATCGATCACTCAAATCGATAAATAACCAAGAATCCTCCCCAGTGGAGCCGCCAAATTGTAGGCGTTGCTCGAAGTGCGCCTACGTTAAAAGCATGTTGTGAATATGCTTTGCACTCATAGGAAGTGGGAATTGATATAATACGATTAGGGACAAGGAAAGTAGGGAGCCGCCAACAAGTTTTTAAGGAACTTGTAAACCGTTCACGGATCATAAAAGGCAACCACGATAAGGGACAACGATGGCAACAATAATTGACCCGTGAAGGTTACACCCCATTCATAATCCATGAGATTACTAACTCCATATGGTTCAGAACCACGAAAGGAGGATCGGGGATGATGGTACGAAGTGAGTCATGGAGTCACATTCGCCCGTATTGGCCTCCACTCGATTCTTATAGTGAAAAGTGATTCCTGCGATCTCAAAGGCATGCAAACAAAATATTCAATTTGCTCCAAACAATTATTAAGCTAAATTGGTTGAATATTAATGCAACACATAATTCTAAAATATTGTGATCACTTGAATAAATAACAAGATTAAAAAGGATCCTAAACCGGTTGTCCAAATTATCTTATTAGGCGTGATTTTCAATTACATATTCCCTTTAAACATGCAATATGGTGATCGAAATATTAATAGAATAACATCAATATTGGAAGCAATTTAACAATAATAGTGTTAGTCAAACCAAATATAAAATAACCTAATCATGATACTAGCAATATAAAATAAAATAAGAGTAATTAATTTAATTAATTACTTACATTCAGCACGTTCCTTTAAATTGCTACATCATGAATAAACTGTTAGTAACTTCAATTAAAAAATATAAAGTAAATGAAAATTAAATTAAATAAAAAGTAAAGTTGATTTGGTCCAAACACTCAGTAATTTGTACCTTTCACGCCTTGGTTTAAGGACGGAACCTCGGGTTAAGTATAGACTCCTTGGAGTGCTTAGGGGAATTATATGGAAGAATAAGGAAGCTAGAAATTAGGTTAAAGAGGGAGAATAGAATGATTTTTTATGTAAGGTGAGAGAGAATCAGTATTGGTGCCCCAAACTGGAGAAAGGGGGGTACCATTTATAGGGAAAATGAGCAGAGGGAACACGCGGAACACTAAAAAGATAAAAACCCTAAAAAATAATACTGTTTCACGGCAAAGAGCACCGTGACACGGTGACAGGCACCTTCAGACGAGGGAAGATCCCGTGACACGGGGAAAAAACTGAGTGACGCGGAAAATAATTAGGTTACGGGAAGTGAAAACGCATTTAGGGATTACGCGAAGAAAACACGGAGCAATCCCGTGGCACGGGATGTGCACCGGGACACGGGAAGAAATGCCGTGACACGGCATTGTCCACCGTGGCACAGTGCAGTACGCCGTGTCACGGTGTAAAAAGTACGCGGAAATTACACGGAATATCCCCGTGTCACGGAATGGGCACCGTGACACGGGAAATTGCACCATGACACGGTGCAAAATCCCGTGACACGGGAGAAAATTGTGCAGAATTACAAAAACGGGCACCGTGTCACGGGAATAAGCCCCGTGACACGTCAGCTTTTGCCCCGTGATGCGGCATTTTTGCTGTTGCGTGGTAAGTTCAGTTTTTTTACCCGTTTTTAAAATAATCATAACTTTTGATCCGTAACTCAGAATAACGCCTATAATATATCTTTGGAAAGCTTATCAAGTCTACTTTCCAACCAAATTAGAATCAAGTCAAAATGATATGTATATTTTAATATATGGCCGTTTTAGTGGAAGGGTGTCGGTTTTCGGCCGAGTTTAGTGTTTTGCTCATATCTTTTTCGTTATAGCTCGGAATTGGGTTTATGATATATGGTTGGAAAGCTTATTTAAAGGCATATACAACAAAATAATAATTGGATCAAAATTGTATAGCCATAAAATCATTTTCTCTGAGTTTTGCGATGTGGACACGAAAAGTGGAAAATAGGTTATGGCTTAGGGAAATAAGCTAGAAATTGGGTTGGTTTATGAAATGGAAATATGGATTTAATTTAAGCACTCCCAAAACTAAATACTCAAATCGACCAATAATGGCGGTGAAAGGTTTTTCATCATTGGGTTTGGTTTTGGGGAGGCATTTTTAGGTGTCCACAGGCGTCGGAGGACGCAAATGATGAGAGACGCCCATCATATCATAAAATTGCGCAGTACGAGGAGTAAACTCTCCACCAGCTCCAGCTCCAGTCTCCTCGGGAGGTGGAAAACTCAGCATAGGACCCGTCCACCCAAGATTGCCCTAAGGTTAAGGCTGCGGAGGCTGCTGTGATGACGAGCCGACCTCGTACATCCCACCATCTCTAGGAGCCGAGGTAGCCTCTCCCTGGTCTACCGGCTCAGCACGTGTACCCTCAGATGAAGAGCCTGAGCCCTCCACCGCCTCGGTCCGAGCAGCCTCAGAACAACAACCCCGACCGCTAGAGCCAGTACAGCGACGTCTCGAGCTAGACCTCGCCAGGTCTCTCCGGACCTCAGGTCTCGTCCGGGTACGAGAAGGAATGGGCTGACCCTGCAAGAAGAAACCAAGTTAGAAACAATCAAAATAGACATAACAGTGCAGAAATAAGAAAGAAGGCTACCTCTTGAATGGCGTCGTTGCGACGACATGTGGCTACATTCCTCAGCCGAACGAGCTGGCTCCGGAAGGCATCTATACACCGTGCCATCGCCGTGACTACCTCGCGCGAGAACTGTCAAAGAAATAAAGTCAGTAACAATGTATAACATATATAAATAAATTGCAAATAAATAAAGCTTACCCGAGACTGGTGGCGAGGAATCGACCGCTCCACGAAGCGCTCGTCCTCAGGTGCTGGAACAGGGGCTAGAGCTAACAGCGGCAGCAGCTCCACGAAAATCATATCGCCACGTCCTCACTTGGGGGCTACTTAACAAATGGAAAAAGATGAAAATCATACCGCCACCTCCTGAGCCAGAACAAGGGCTAGAGCTAACAGCGGTAGTAGCTCCTCCTCATAGCACCGCCCAGGGATTGCATAAGATCGCCAAAGGGTGACAGCCCTCTCTAAATGCTCACCAGCCTCGCACCATTGAATATATGACGCGACGGAGGATCAGGAACGACGAAAGTGTCTGAGGAATGCTGAATAGCAACCCTCTCTCCAAGATATGCAATCGCTCCATACGTCCCTAAGAAGTAGCAACGCTCAGCGATGTACTGTGCAGCTAACGCAGGGACAACCAAGACGATCAACGGCCGGTACTGCACGTCAGGCTCCTGCGAAGAACGCCTATGAGATAAGAATCTACTAAAGGTAATACGAAAGTGCTCAACTATGCAAAGAACCATACCAAGAGGATCTGATCTCGAACATAAGTAGTAGACATCCCAACACAGCGGCCTCCCCAACAGGCGCTCCCCGGAAACCTGCGTGGCGACGGTCTCGCCGGCGCAACTGAAGGAAATTACTCGTAGAACCAGATCTACTAAAGGCAAAAAGTATCAGCAAGTGCTAACCAAAGCTTAGAGCTAAACTTTGTGGGAGATAAAGTATACCTCTAAGACTCTTCAGAAGCTGAACAGAGCGAAGTTCCCCGTGAATGACTGGTGTCGACACGAGTCTCGCAACGCTCGGACAAAGTCAGCATAGGCCAAGTTGGCCCAGTCATAGGTCCCAATCAGATGAAGATCACGGACCGCAGGCAGGTAGTAAAGCAGCACTCTACTACCCTTGTCAAGGGAAAACGTCCCTGACAGCAAGATAAGCACAAAGATGCACACCCGCTGCTCTCGGGTGGTCGCATCATCCTCGAAAGCTGCCACCAGAGTCGATCGACGAATGCCCTTAGCGCTAAACTAAGTCGACTCTACCTCAACACGAGCCCGAACAGCAATCGGACCCAACAGGTCCTCGACCTCAGGAGAGAAGACACTGATGTCGCTGTCGAACGACAGCGCAGTGGAACTAAACTCCAGTCCCGTAATGAGACTGAAGTCGGTCGGGGTGATCATCATCTCACCCAAGGGAAGTGGAAAGTGTTGGTGGTGTCCCAGAAGAACTCCACCAGGGCGCGAGCCACGTGGTGACCCCCGTTAGAGGCAATCATGTCCTCCAAAGTCTCGAACAGCGTAATCAACCCGCAAGACTCCTAGAGAAGTCTCACCTCTTCATCGACGCCGATGTGCATCTTGTACAGGTCGCCCAGGGTATCGCAACCCGAGTCGTGGTAGCGTGTCCTACCAGCCATGATCCCACGTCAAACCCTCTCAGAGATATGGTGGACGGGGGAGAAGTACAGAGTCCGCTCATCCCACTCAAGGAGGGGACCAAGAGAAGTACGTGTGTCGGGACCGTGAACCCGAACCTCGCTGTCTAGCCATGCTACATTGTGCAAAATCATCATAAATTAAGGTTCTACAGTATCTAAGGTTCGCCTAGCCGCATGATACTGTGTTCGAAAAAAAACAAAGTACGTAGTACTAAAACAGAGCACAATTTCAAATTGAGCATACACGGCATTTTTCAAACATCCAAACAATTTCTTACAATACTATGGTAATTATTGTGACAAATTGGACGAGAATTGCTAGCAAAAACATCAAGAATAAGCTACATTGTATTCCCGGCCTTAAGAGGTCCAACAATGGTGATTTGTTCGTTTCTTCACCAAATTGAGTCAAACAAGTCTCAAATTATTCTTAAGGGAATATATAAACATAATCAAACAATTTCATGGCATAAAATTTGACAAACAAAGAGAATTTAGCAATTTAAATTTTAAATTTTCAAGAAATTCGTGAACAAACATGTGCAAAAATCATCAAAACTGGAGTGAGTTTGAAGAAAACTTACATAGATCGGGAAAGTAGATGAAAGAAGCTTTGATTTGCAACAAATTTGAGTGAATTCGGTTGAGAAACGAGCAAGAACGAATGAATTAAAGCTCAGCGGCGATTTCTCGAGCAAAAACGAGCAGCAGCAGCGGAAATGACGAAGAAAGGGATATATACGGAAATCTCAACTCTAGCGCCAAACGACAGGCTTTGGCGCCAGACGATAGGGTTTAGCGCCTGGCTCTAGTTCTAGCGCCTAGCACTAGAGCCAAGTTTGTGGCGCTAGCAGAATTTCAGTGGCGACAGCACGCTCAGCCACTCAGAGCGGTTATTTCGACCTCTTACAACAATTTTGGATTCCTTGGTACGCCAGTTAGCCCCTCTAAGCAATTTGATATGATTTAGTAATCAGCTTGATTACAATTACATAAAGTGATCGAACCGATGAATGATCGTCTCACTTAGCTTAAAGCGCCTAAGCATTGGCTCATTACAAAGCACTGACATAATGGTTCATGCAGCAAAGGCACCGACGTAATGGTTCAAACAGCAGAGACACTGACATACTGGTTCACAATTTAAAAAGCACCGACATACAGGTTCAAAAGCAGCAAAAGCGCCGACATACAGGCATAGCAAAAGCAAAAGATCGACAGGCGTGGGTCTTCGGTAATTTTCCTCGGAATATTATCGCAACAAATGAGGATAGCTTCAGGCGAGGATATCTTCGGCAGCATTCCCTAGCTTGCGGAGAGTTGTCACAAACAACCGGAGGTGATTTCAAGCGAGTTATCTTCAATCGTGTTCCCTGGCTTGCGGAAGATGGTCATAAAGCGCTAGAAGGTCGTTTCAGGCGAAGCAATCTTCGATGGGGTTCTCTAGCTTGTAGAAGTTTATCACGGCGAAATTGGAGGCAGTTACAGGCGTAGCGGTCTTCAGGAGGTATTCTCTAGCTTGTGGAAGATCGTCAAAACAAACAGCGGGATGGCGTTCCCTAGCTTGTGGATGGTTATCAAAAATACGTCAATGCAGCAACAAATTTGTTACCTACAGAGACGTGTGCTCGACGGTGCAAGATACATGTTTCTTGACTCTTTTATCTGTTTAACTAACGCTAGTTTGCAGGTATCGGCGTTATAAGAGTGATTTAGGATCGCAGAACTTTCTGAATCATTCTCCGTCCTTATCGATACTTTGACTTTTAATTTCGAAACTTGCGTTTCTCCAAACTCATTCAAAGTGGGGGCTTCTGTAGACACCCATTTGTGTCTCCCCAAAATCGAACCCGGTGATGAGTACCTTTCACGTCGAATCATAATCGAATGAAGTGAAAGTGTGGAAAGTCTGGTGTTGCTAATAGTTTTTATTTCTTTTCTTTTTCTCTGTTTTTGAAAACCTATTTTAAGAAAACAGCCAATCCATTTTGGTTTGATCAATGGAAAGGGTCCAATAATGATATAGTTGGATGGGGCGTGAAAAGAGCTTTCCAACGATTTATTATAAGCCCAATTCCGATGAATAATGAGGAAGTTATGGCCAAAATACTAAACTGGACCCGTTTTGATCTTTATATGCGGCCCAATGATCTAGAGGATGGCCTAATATGGATTTATCATTCCTAATGCAATTAGAATTGATTTTAGTCTTCTAGATTCTTCTAGAAGGTTCTTTTCATTCCTAATTCAATTAGCATTGATAAATTGACTTTGGTTGACTTTTTGGAGTTTTAATCAGAATAAAAGAAGTGTTTTTAAGAAAAATACGATTTTGCCCTCTGTACGGCTAAATTTTATCAAAACTAAGAAAACGCGTGAAATTAATGATTAGCGCCTGACGACAGGGATTAGCGCCTGGCGCTAATGCTTGGCGCCTGGCGCTAGCCTTTAGCGTCTGGCGCTAATGTTCAGCATCTGGCGCTAATCGAGTTTTATTCTCGTCGAAACTCTGATTTGTTTTTCTATCCGTCCAGCTGATTTTCTCTATAAATAGCCTCTTAAAACCGCCGTTTTGAATCATCAACTCTCTAGTTTTCTAATTCTCCTCTCTAAGCTTTCTCTCTCTCTCTTTTCTAAACCAACCCTTTTGCATACAAAATTCCGCATTCACAAGACCAAGAAACACCTAGCATTGTTTGAAGTTGTCTTCGCCCTAGACTTGAAAGGTTTGATATTTATGAGGGTTTGGTCCCAAATCTAGTCTAAAATTCTTAACCTCTATTTCAATTATTTAATTTAATTGTTTTATTATTTTCCTTGAAGTTACTAACGCGTGTATTTTGTTATTAGAAAGAGATACGAGGCATCCAAGTAAGTGCTTTAATTGTTTGCATTGATATTATGATTTAGAAATCATGTCTAGGTTGTTATTATGATTCCTAGTGTCATGTTAGGGCGCTTTGATCTTCCTAGTATTATGTTTAGGGTAACAGATATAATTTCTAATATCAAATATGACAAATGTGATTCTTGTGATGCTTCCTATTCTCTTCCTAATATCCAGGTTAGTATCATGTTAGGATTAAAGCTTTAATTTTTATTGCTTAGTGAAATGCTAGGGTTTGTAATTAATCTTGTTAGTATCATGCCTAGGATCTAGCTATTATTATCCTTTAACATGGTTATGATAATTATGATTTATTATTATGATATTATGTTGCTTGATGATTTTTATTGTTATTGCTTGATCACGCCTTTTATGCATGATTAAAGGGAATTCGTACTTGTAATCACGCTTAATAAGATAATTAATAATCTTGTTTAGGGTTAATTTGATTATAATTTGATAAGTGACTTTTATGTCACTTTTACGGTGTTTATTGAGTCGTTTTCCGGCTTATTTTCCAATAATTTAACCCTATTTATCCTTTATTTCTATTATTCGCTTATTCTCGCCTTTTACCTTTATTTTGAGTATTTTTGCATTTTTATTAGTTTTTAGTTTATTTTTGTAGTTTTAGTTAATAATTTCCCGCTTCTCTCATTTTATTTATTTTCTTTTTGTTTTTAGTTTGTTTTATTTTATTTTATTTTATTTCATTTTATTTTAGTATTTATTTAGTTTTAGCTTTTTATTTTACTTTATTTGTCTTATCTTATTTTATTTTATTTATCTTATTTTATTTTTATTTTATTTTATTTTATCTTTATTTAATTTTATTTCGTGGTAATACCCTCGTGTTTTAGGTTGTAGGTGTTCCGGGTTTCAAAGTCATATTTGCGTTCGGAGGTCCAAGGTTCGAGGCACAATGCACAAGCACCACTGCTGCCCTCTTGCTATCACCTTAACCATCACCACCCATTTTCTTAACCTCCACCACACACACACACCACTCAAGGCACAAACTACACATCTCCCCTGCTTTCATCAACCACGCATCTCACCTTAACAACCCCAACAGCAACTGCAACAACAACAAACGCAATCCCCCTGCTACCAGCTCCACCACTGCTGCCCCCTTCACCACACAGCAACAGCAGCGAACACAACCACCATCATAACCTGCCACAATCAACCTACGCATCCACCACACCACCAAAACCGCAGCAGCCGCAATTAGCAGCCCCCAAACTCACCAACACCAACTCACACCACCTCCAATAGCCACCGAAACCACCATCTATCTACACCATCAACCACATACCTCCACCATTGCAGCCTTCACGCAAACCACCAAAACACACACCAATTAACCTTCTCCAATCACCGCTGCTGCTTAACCCACATCGCACCACCACAATCACACCGACACCACCCAACACCAGCAGCAACCCGCAACAATTGCATTCCCCAAGCTACCAAGACCTTCGCGGCCGCCCAGCCCTGTCAGAAAGCGCACAAAATGGAGTCCAAAATCAGATTCGAGGCAGAAGCTTTGCGCGACCTGTGTGCACCTTCTGTGCGGGCGCGCAATTGTGGGTCAATCACGAGCTTTTCACGTGATTTTTAATGAGAATTGGTCAACCACAATTTTGGATGCTAGATGACGATGACGCTGATGAACGGTGATGATAGTTGCGTGATGATTGATGATGGAGTTTGGTGTGGCGAGAAGCAGGGGATTACATTCCAAGATTGAAGCAGCCAAAAAAATCGAATAGGAAGAAGATTGTGGGTCTGATGGGATTTGGGGGCTTTTGGGGTTTTATTTTCTTTTAATTTTATTTCTATTTCCTTTTTCTTTTGTTTATTTTATTTTATTTTCTATTTTATTTTTCTTTTCTTTTATTTTCTTAGCTTGTATATAAATACCCCCTTTGGGGTTATTTTCAAAAAAAAACTTATCAATCAACATTTTATTTTTAGATAGATTAGATTAGTTTAGCCTTTACTTTCTCTCTCTTAGGGTTAGTTTAGGAGTAGTGTAGAGAGAGAAAGCTTGGATTTCCATGGAGTTTTTGAGAGGTTGAAGAAGCAACTTTGTGGAACTTCTTCTCATCTATTCAATGAGCATTTTCTAACTTTCTCTCATCTTTATTTCTTGCTTAATTCTTAGTTTTTGTTTTTTTGTTTATTGATTTGAGTAGATTAATTAGTTTATTTGTTTAATCTTGTTTTTATTCTTATTTTACCTTTTTTCCATGTCTTTCTTCATTACGTTAGCTTAGATTTTGTTCTAGGGAAATGGATGAAGGTTATGTTAATAAATTGAATGATTGATTGTGATTAGTATGGAATTGTTTCTTGATTATTGTGTATGGATGATGCTTTTATGGATTAGAATCTTTCTAGCTAATTGATTCTATGTTCTTAATTGTGCTTTCAATCGATTGTACGAGAGTGAGTTGGTTGAGAGCCTAATTTCTTCCATACCTTTGCTAGGCTAGTTGCACGAGAGTGAATTAGTTTAGTAGGATAATTAACATGCTTAATTGCGCGAGAGTGAGTTAAATGTGTTGATTGTTCCTAATCAAGGTCATTTTGATCTTATTGTATGATGTTATTGAATGTATTGATGTAATTGGATTCCACTTTCCCAAGTTTTAGTTATTTGTTCTTAGTTTTGTTTAGTTGAACCTCTCTCTATCTCACAAGCTTTCCTAGTAGTATAATTAACACAAATTGATACACTTAGTCCTTTTGGGTTCGACCCTTTACTTGCCACTAACTAGTTTAGTGTAGGTTTAGGTATTATAAATTTCTAATTTGGTTAGGGTTAGTAGTCCCAACAACCTACTTTTACCCGCGATCATAATTCAAGTGATCGCCAATAATAGATTTATTTGTGCATTAATATTCAACCAACATAGATTAAACAGGTTTAGGGTTAATCCTATTGATTGCATGTTAGTTAGAAAGCGCACATGAATACGATCATAATAAAGTAGAGGCCTATTATTAAGGCAGGTTCAATCTCTTTTAGGTTGGATTTTTACCTTCATCCCCAAACTACCAGTCATGGTTCCAGACCTATTGGAGTTGACGATCTCCTGGATCGTTAAGGGGTGTAACCTTCACCTCGTGAACAGTTTACAAGTTCCTAAAACTTGTTGGCGACTCTTTTGCTCTATCTTCTTTCCCTTTGGACGCCACCGTACTTTAGTGTATGATCACAGTGGGGTTCAAGCTAGGGATAATGCTTGAAATATTCCCTACACAAATTATTAGGATTATTTCTTTTCTTATTTTTAGTGATTGATTCTAAAGGAGACTAAGGGCATGTTCTCATTGACTCAGCTGAACTGAACTGAACTGAGCTGAACTGAACTGAACTGAATTGAAATGAATATTTTATAAGAGAAGGAAATTAGGAGCTGAACTGAACTGAACTGAACTGAATTTCAACATATGAGAACCGGCCCTAACAATATAAAACGGAGGGGGTAGGAGATATTAAAGACCAAGAGATTGATGTGCACCATAATTTGTGAGTTAAGATCCTTCTTCCTCTATTTGTAATTTATTTTATTACCCCTCCGTGTTTTTAAAGTCTTACACTTTCTTTACTTTTTTTTTTTGCCATTTTTTTACTCCCTCCATCTACGGGTGGCCATTATTCATATTAAATTCGAAATCCAATCCAATCCAAACCGAATTATTAGATCAGATCGGATCCGAACTTTAATTTGAGTTGGATCTTATTGATTTTTTTTTTAATTTCGGGTTTTCATATCGGATCGGATTGGTCTTGTTTGGATCTAAAAAATCGAATCGAAATGTGAAACGTTGTATTATAAGTAAGGATTGTAAATATTAATCATGTTAAATAATATTTATAATTACAATAATATTAATCATACAAAACTATGTTTTCAATTATTATATCAATCATGTATAACTATGCTTTTACAAATTGAATTTTTTATAGTTGTATTTTTATTTTTATAATTACATTTGGCCCAAAAAATTTGCATCGTTTTTTAATTTGGAATTTCGGATTGAAATAAAATAACAGAATTATAATTCGGATTGGATTTGGTAAGGAATTCAGATCAAATTGGATTTGATAATTGAAAATCGAATTTTATTTTGGATTGGATTGGATTTGATTGGATTTGGGCTAAATCCAAGCCGAAAATCGAATGGACACCCTTACCTCCATCCCTTTTTGTTGTCCCATTGTAAATTTGACACTATTCATAAGATGAGAGGATCTTCTAAATTACTCTATGTACGAGACATAATATAGTCATGTCGGGTCTTATTTGATTCGTTTTTATGAATGGTTTATTAATATCAATTGTAATAAATTTTTCACTAATGAGCAACTAACGATATATATGGTCAAAGTTTTGCTTTGGCAAATATGCACAATCCAAATGGGAGGAAGGAAGAACATACATTTACAGACGGAGGGATATATATATATATATATATATATATATATATATATATATATATATATATATATATATATATATATATATATTGCTACCCATACCCACGACTTTTTTTTATTACAGTATTTCTTTTCTTTTAAATTTATTACTTTTCAATAAATTATCTACCCAATTTTATTTATTTATTTATTTATTTATTTTTATTTTTTTTCTTACAATTTTTAGTATACCAACCATCTCATATCTCTTTATTCCCTTAAACTCATTCAAGTAAAAAAAAAAAATACTTTATATAATTTTATATTTTTATTACCATCCTAAAATCCTTCAAATCTTGTAAATCTTTGCGATTTAATTATAAATTAACTTTATTTTTTATGGTAAAAAATAGAAATATTTGGTAGCTATATATAATACTCCCTCCGTGTTTTTTTTAAGTGTTACAGTTTCACCGGCACATAGTTTTAGGCAAGTTAATTGACTTAAATAAAATAAAGTATTAAAAAATTGTAAAAGAAAGAGAGTGACCGGGGTTAATATTTTATTGAAAAGTAATAAATGTGAGAGGAAAGATATAATAAAAAAAATAGTATTGGATTTGGGTGGCACCATGAGAGGAGAGAGATATAATATTTTAACTCCGTCACACAATAATAATCCTTTTTCTAGTGAAATATATATATATATATATATATATATATATATATATATATATATATATATATATATATATATATATATATATATATATATATATATATATATATATATATATAGGATAGGTTCATATGTGAGAATTCATACTTATATGAGTACTGATTTAAAATTTAGAACATGTGAGTTAAAATTTAGAACATACGAGTTAAAATTTAGAACATCTGACTCAAATTAAAATTTTGAACATATGAGTAATAATTTAGAAGATTTGTGTGAGTAATATGTATAGAACATCTGATTTAAGAATTAGAACAAGTGATTAAAAATTTATAAAATTTTCTTTATGAAATTCTAAACATATGAGTAAAATTTAGACATCTGATTTAAGATTATGAACATGTGAATAAAACTTTAGAACAAAATGATATCGAATATAGAAAGTGTGAGTAAAGAATTTAGAACATACGAGTAAAAAAAATAAAACATACGCTTTAAAATCTGGAACATATAATTAAAAATCTTAAAACACACGTTTTAAAATTTAGAACATATAAGTTAAAATTTTGGAACAAGTTATTTAAAATTTATGATATCAAACTTAACTAATTTATGATTTAGTATATGTGAGTACTAATTTAGAACATTTGATTTAATTTAGAACACCTAAGGAAAAGTTTAGAGCGTCAGATTTAAAAGTTAGAAGACGCGAGTAAAAATTTAGAACATAAAGAGTGTTCTCACATAAGAAAAATTCTCACTGATTTGGGTATTTTTACCCGGCCAGGTGGCCCAATCAGAAAACGCCACGTGTAATCAGTAAAGGTGCCATTTGGACCTATGAGATGATGACACGTGGAGGGCGGACATTCTTCTGCCCTAAACAGACTGATAATCCAGCATGGACCATTCAGACGGCGACGTGTGTCACCCAAAAAGATGCCCAGAGGCCTTTTGGGCTCAGTGACACTTGTCACTCAGGCATTGCCTCTGGAATGGCGGCCTTCAAGGTCCCAAACCTTGAGGCGCCGTTTTGCGGCGTGACCTAATTCCTAGGTCACCAGATCCTATGGAGGGCACACTTTCCAAAAGGACCCTATAAATAGGGACATTCTTACATTTATGACAAGACAAAAATACACGCAATACGAGACAATACATCACTTACTACAGAGTTGTCATTTTCAAAGAACAGACAACACTTTACCTGAGCTTGGAATCCGAGCAGATAACTTTACTTCCGCACGTTTTATTACCGAACGCTTACTAACTTAATCTTCGGAGGCGGACCACCGACCATCCGGCGGTCCGTTTGCTTTGCAGGTACAGGCGTCCTTTGTTGAATCCAGTCTCAGTGTTGTAACTCTCCCAAGGGACAAAAACCCTTGAAACATTTGGCGCCGTCTGTGGGGAGACTACCTCTGAAATGGCTTCACAAGTACCTGTACCGAATCCAGAGGCCAATCGGCCTCCAGAAGACATAGTGGTCCAAACGGACCATGACTCAGGTGACGACGCTGACGTCGAAACCTATGTGGATCCAAATGGATCCCTCATCTCTAGACGCATCCGCAGTAAGGAAAAGTGGGAGCGTTACCCTGACCAGGCAGGGCCAAGCAAAACTGCTGGTCAGCCAAAGAAGCCCTCGGAGCGGCCGGGTGATCCTTCCCAAGCGGCAGGATTGACTCCCGTCACTCGAGATGAACTAATGAGACTCCTGAGCAGTCTCAGGGGTGAAATCAAACAACTCGCCTCAAAGAAGTCGCCTACTCCTAGAAAGGAGCAGTCGGCCAAGAAGCCAGCCCAAGCTGGCAAACAGAAGTCGGTCAGGGACCGTCATCCGACTCCTCATCCTACCCCTACGGAGAAGGCCCGGCCCCAATTTGACCTTACCCGGCTCCGTTTCCCATAAACGGGCACAAGAAAAGCCATCTGGCACGTACAACCGGATGGTAGCAAGAAAACATTCTCTGATGCTCGGCAATACATTGAGCGGAAGAGGACCCAGCTATCAGAGTCGGCTTCAACGTCGACTTATCATGATAGCTTTTGGAATACCTCTGTGAGGTGTTCCCAGTCTGTACATGAGACTCCAGCAAGCAGCCCATGGGTTCAGTCTGGTCCTCATATGATTCAGTCGGCCCAGTACATGGCACAACCATTGTACCAGGCGCCGGTTTTACCTTACATGCAGCCTGCCCTCTTTGGAGGACAGGCGGCATACGGCTAATAGTCGATGGACTGGCAGCTTAGGCTGCAACGCCTTGGGGATCAACCCTCTGCTTTCTCCAGGGAAATAACTGAAGCCGTACAGCCGGCTAAAGTTAAAAATGTTCTAGTTGGAGCCTATGACGGGACCTCTAACCTAGAAGACCACCTGCTAGCATACACTCACCTCATGTATCTACAGGGGTTGGATGATGCCGCATGGTGTCGTTGCTTTTCAGCCACCCTGAAGGGCATAGCCCAGCAGTGGTTTGGCAATCTGCCGGCTGGTTGCATAAATAGCTTCAAGACGCTTGCGTTCTTGTTTGCTTCAAACTTCTCTATGAACATCCCTGCCAAAAAGACAAGTCTTGACTTGGGCAATGTACAGCAGGGAGATAGAGAAGGCTTGCGTTCCTATGTCAGGCGGTTCAATCTGGTCCGAATCCAGATTCATGGGCTGTCTGATGAGGTCGCTTTCACATACTTCTTTAAGGGTCTGAAGGACGGGTCTTGTAGACACCTAAAAATGTCTCCCCAAAACCAAACCCGATGATGAACAACCTTTCACCGCCACTATTGGTCGGGTTTAGTATTTAATCCCGAGAGTGCTTAAAAAATCGTATTTTATTAAATTCATATTTTTGAACAGTCCATGGATTAGTTTTGATGTTTGGTAAAAGCATAGTTTTAATTTCAGCCCAAACTGATTAATTAATTCTAGCATAAACCTTTTTTATTTTATTGTTTTATTATTTATTTTTGGCCCAAACCCTTTATTTATTTTTATTTAATTATTTTCTTATTTTAGCCTGAATAATAAAAAGTCAGAAAAGGCCCGAAATTGTCAATCGGCACTTAAAATGCTGAAGGAAATTAGGGTTAAAAATGTATTTAGACGGAAAAACAGGCAGGAATTTCCCGCGCCACGGCAGGTACCTACCGTGTCACGGGAATCCTTCCCGTCTGACGGTGGGATTTCCCATGACACGGGAGGTCTTTCGTGACACGAGACATTCCGTGTCTTTTCCGCGTAAACCCTTGACGCGTTTTCTACCTGTTTTCTAAAAATTTCCCGCGTCACGCCAAAAGTGTACCGTGTCACGAGAAAGTGTACTGTCTGACGGTGGGGCTTCCCGTGTCACGGTACAGTCTGACCGTGTCACGGAGTACGTTTTTAGGGTTTTTATCATTTTAGGGTTCCGTGTGCTCCCTCAGCACATTTTCCCTATAAATACCCCCTCATTTCTGATGTACGGGGCACCGAGTAATTCTTTGATTTAATTTTCTCTCTTCTATGCTTTAGCCTAAACACTAGCCTACCCTTTTCACTTCAAAATTCTTTCTTCAAGTACTCAAAGGAGTCCATACTTTACTCGTGGTTCTATCCTTAAGCCAAGGCGTGAAAGGTAGAATTGTTTGAGGGTTTGGCCCCAAAATCAACTTTACTTTATTTAATTTAATTTAATCGTCGTTTTATTATTTCTTTGAAGTTACTAACTCGTTTATTATTTTTTAGTTGCAAACAAACAGAATCAAAGTAAGAGTCATGCTCCTTTTATTTTTATTATTTTTCTAACGATTTTATGTTGTTGGAATTGTGATTAAATTGGTTTTAATATTAATGTTATTCTATTATTGATCACCATATTGCATGTTTAAAGGGAATATGTAATTGAAAATCACGCCTAATAAGATAATTTGGACAACCGGTTTAGGATCCTTTTAATCTTATTATTAATTGAAGTGATCACCAATATTTTAGAATTATGTGTGCATTAATATTAAACCAATTTAGTTAAATAATAGTTTGGAGCGAATTGAATTATTGTTTGTATGCCTTTGAGATCACGGGAATGCTTTTCACTATAAGAATCGAGTAGAGGCCAATACGGGCGAATGTGACTCCATGACTCACTTCGTACCATCATCCCCGATCCTCCTTTCGTGGTTCCGAACCATATGGAGTTAGTAATCTCATGGATTATGAATGGGGTGTAACCTTCACGGGTCAATCGTTGTTGCCTATCGTTGTCCCTTATCGTGGTTGCCTTTTTATGATCTGTGAACGGTTTACAAGTTCCTTAAAAACTTGTTGGCGGCTCCCTACTTTATTTGTCCCTAATTGTATTATGTCAATTCCCACTTCCTATGAGTGCCAAGCATATTCACCACATGCTTTTAACGTAGGCGCACTTCGAGCGACGCCTACAGGTCTACTTTTAAGTACGAACTCATCCGCAAACAAATCTTTACTCTGCAAGGAGCCTTGCGAGAGGCGGAAGCCTATATACAGGCGACCGAACTCTGCTCCTCCAATAAGCAGTCGGACCATAAGAAGTCTGACCGGCAGAAAGAGAGTCGGCCTTCTCAGCCGGCTCCTAAGCCAGAAGAGAGCAAAAAGAAAAAACAAGTCTGGGCCATTGATAACTCTGATCAACCGGCCCAGAAGAAGAAAAAAGAGTGGAAACTTTACGTCCCAAGGTACGAAGTCCACAAGGACTTCTGCTCCATCCTCTTGGAAATTAAGGATCGGCTGACTCTTGAGAAGCCAACTCCTATGAAAGGTTCCGCTGAAAATGGGAACAAGAACAAGCATTGCCATTTCCATGAGGATGTTGGTCATGACACGAACGACTGCTTCAGTCTCAAGCGGGAGCTCGACCGTCTGGCCGACAAAGGACAGCTGAAGTCCTATGTGAAGTCCAAAGTGACTTCAAAGGCAAATCAAGGGCAGTCCAAGAAAAAGACTCCCCAGCCTGCTGTGAGTGCCGAAACTGATGAAGAACTGGTATACACCATAGCAGGCGGCTTTGCCGGTGGTGGCCCGACCATTCGGGGCACCAAGGACCATCTGAGGAAGATGGTCAACTCTGTTGAAGAAGGGGATGTGGCAGGCACATCCGCCTTCCCTAAAGTTGTCATCACCGAGCAGGACAGAGGCAAAGTCCGTCGGCCGCATGATGACCCTGCTGTCATTTAATGCAAGGTCGCCAACCAGCTGGTTGGTCGAATTATGATTGACACAGGAAGCTCCTCTGACCTCATCAGCCTCAAATGCTTATCCAATCTCAAGTACAAACCGGATAGCATGATGGAGGTCTCCCACACCCTTGTTGGGTTTGGGGGAGGACTTGTGCACCCAGTCAGACGCATTGACTTACCTGTCCGCCTGGGAAGCAGGGGAGACGATTGGCACATGACCATCCATTTCCTAGTGGTTGAAGAGCTCACAGCTTACAACCTCATCTTTGGTCGTCCCACTCTTAATGAGTGTAAGGCCGTCATCATCCCTGCACTCATGCTACTCAAGTATGAGAAGGATGATGGAACAGTCGGTTCCCTTAATGGGGACCAAAAGACGGCTCGAGAGTGTTACCTCTCGGACGTCAAGCCCGTGGCCGTAGCATCAGGTCGGGGCAAGCAAACGATCGACTTCGACGATGTCGAGGAAGAACAGTCGGCCCCACCAGCTGGAAAGAAAAGAAAGACTGATCAGCTGGTGGTAGTCAAAAAAGAAAAACAATAGCAATCACTGACCGGGGAACGGTCGGATGATCTCCGTCCCCAGCCTGCTGGTGAACACATCGATATCCCTTTGGACGACAGTCGTCTAGAACGGACGGTTAAGGTGGGGACGGTTGCATTTGCAAAGCTGGGTGAAAGCCTTCACCGGCTGCTCAGAGAATTCAAAGACATCTTTGCCTTTGAAGTGGAGGAGATGTCAGGCATCAGCCCGGATCTCGTTGTCCACAAACTCGCCGTGGATCCTAAAAAGAAGCCCATCCGGCAAAAGAAAAGAAACCACAGTGAGGAAAGAAGTCAGGCAGCAGCCGCCGAAGTAAAAAAGCTGCTGGATGCCAAGTTCATTCGGCCGTGCAATTTCCCTGAGTGGGTAGTTAACGTTGTGTTAGTAAAAAAGCCGAATGGAACTTGGCGGATGTGTGTTAACTACACCGACCTTAACAAGGCATGTCCAAAGGATAGTTATCCATTGCCTAAGATCAACAGTCTGGTCAACTCAACAGCCGGGCATGCCTTGATGAGTTTTATGGACGCCTATTCAGGTTTCCATCAGATTCCCATGTGGAAAAAAGATCAAGAAAAGACGGCATTCGTCGCTGATCAGGGGTTGTTCTGTTATACGGTGATGCCGTTTGGTTTGAAGAATGCGCCTGCTACTTTCCAACGAATGATTAATACGGTCTTTATTAATCAAATCGGAAGGAATGTAGAGGCGTACATTGATGACATGATAGTTAAATCCAAACAACAGGCGGATCACCTTGCTGATCTCCGAGAAACATTCGCCACACTCAGGCGGCACAAGGTCATGCTAAACCCAAAAAAATGTGTTTTTGGTGTTGAGTCTGGGAAGTTTCTCGGATTTTTAATTGACCAAAGGGGAATAGAGGCCAACCCTGAGAAAATACAGGCGGTAATCGACATGCAGTCGCCCCGTACTGTGAAGGAAGTGCAAAAACTAACAGGTTGTCTGGCGGCCTTGGGGAGATTCCTCAATCGGTCAGGTGTCAAGTGTCTCTACTTCTTCCAGGCAATCAAAAAGAAGACCAACTTTGAATGGGGGGATGATGCAGAGGCGACCTTTCAAAAGCTGAAAACTCATTTGCACTCTTTGCCAAGGCTTGTCAGCCCTTTGCCCAAAGAGAAGTTCTTCATGTACTTAGCCGTCTCTGATCATGCCCTCAGTGCCGTTCTCTTAGCTGAAAAAGACGGCATCCAGCTCCCGGTGTATTTCATTAGCCATGTTCTGAGAAACGCAGAGCTTCGGTACCCCATGGTTGAGAAATTCGGCCTTGCCCTTTACATGGCCATCAAGAAGCTAAAACCCTACTTCTTGGCGCATGCGGTGGAAGTCTATACTGACCAACCGATCAAACGGCCACTCACAACCTTGGAGTCTTCTGGACGAATGCTTAAATGGGCTATTGAAATGCAAGGATTAGAAATCACTTACGAACCAAGGAAGGCAATAAAGGGGCAAGCATTCACCGACTTTATTGTCGAAATGACAAGGCCGGTTGTACCGGACAATACAGACCAGGTTTGGAAAGTGTTTGTGGATGGGAGTTCCACTGTGAACGGCTGTGGTGCAGGGATTATCTGTCAATCTCCTGAGGGAGATAAGTATGAATACGCACTACGGTTCAAGTTCCAGGTCTCTAACAATGAGGCCGAGTATGAGGCCCTGCTGGCCGGCATTCGGTACTGCAAGGCGGCAGGGGCAAGGAAAATAGCCGCCTGCTCTGATTCTCAATTAGTCGTACTCCAGTTTAATGGGACGTACGAGGCCACTCATCCGGCCATGATAAAATATTTGCAGGCGGTCAAAAGTGAAGTTGGTACACTTGAGGAGTTTCAGTTAACTCAGGTGCCCAGGTCTTCAAATAATCAGGCGGATGCTCTGTCAAAACTAGCATCATCCGCCTCTTGTGAAACGCCTCGGTCGGTCTTCTGGGAGGTCATGGAAAAGAGAAATATATCTAATGAAGAACCCATTGAAATTCTTGACCGAAGCTCTACCTGGATGGACAGCATCCGGGCTTATCTTGCAGACGGCACGCTCCCTAATTCACCTCAGGAGGCGGCTGCTCTGAAAAAGAAAGCGGCAAACTTCGAGCTGAGACAAGGAGAACTCTTCAAAGCTGGTTTCTTGAAACCCTTATTGAAGTGTGCTACTGACAGGGTAAAGTCGTATCCCCTAATCAAAAATAATTACCTAAATCACTAACTAAGGTAGATAGGGAAGTAGGGTCGAACTCCACTGGGAAACAGGTCTTTTTAATTCTAATTAATTAATATAATCTAAATTATCTAAGTAACCAATATTTTAAATGTGAATTCTATACTACGAAGAATGAGTTTAGGGAGAAAAGAATCAATAATAAGGAAACCTAGGGTCACAGGTTCACCAATAATTAATATTCCGGGATAGAACGAAGTAATTAATAATTAACAATGCACAAATAACATGATTAACAGGCTCTCGCAATTTATTAACCAACATAGATCTAACAAGCTCTCGCAATTTATTAGACCTAAGTTCCTATTAAAAATAGCCTTTAATATTAAATCAACATCTGCTCGATTCATCAATTCAATATTGCTAAACATTCACAATCAAATTACATCTGCTCAATTCATAATCTAATTGCAAAGAATTAAAACAATTCAATAGGAAATTATCATGCAATATCAACAATCAATAATAACAAACTATCCCTTCATATTAATTATGGATCCCCAATAACCCTAGAATTAAACTACTCACTAATCATCATAACTAAACCAATCAAATAAATAAATAAGAACATAATCAAGAAAAACAATTAAAATAGCTGAAATTAAAAAGGGAAGAAATTGTACCAAAATAAATCAGGAATTAATGGAGGAATTAAGAACAAGAGTTTAGAGAGAATTTAAGAGAGAGAAAGATACTAAGTAGAGAGAGAAAGTCTAAGAGGAAAAAGGTAAGTAATTATTCCGTACAAAACGTATATATACTTCTCCTAAAACAAGAATTAAACTAAACTTAATCAGACTCTAGGAAAAAACACGCGCCCGATCGGGCGAAGGGGCGCCCGATCGGGCCCGCCTTTTTTACTATGCTCCTTCTGATTTTCCGCGCCCGATCGAGCCTATGCTCACCCGATCGGGCGCGCCTTTCCTTGATGGCACTCATGCGCGCAGCCGCCCGATCGGGCGAATGCTTGCCCGATCGGGTCCGGTCTTCATCTTCAAGGCTTGGACTTCGATTGGGCTAGATTTCTCGGCCCAATCCATATTTCCTCTCGGGTCTCGAATACATGGTCTAAATGTCTCGTGGTCCAAATAACCGAGCCCTTAGTCACCGGCTTTCACCGATCTTGGGCTCCGAAAGTGGTCGTGTCCTTCTAGCTTCCGTAGTCGATCCAATAAGGCCCGGGAAAATGCTTCAAGAGTGCAATTTCCTGTAAAATACAACTAAAACTACAAAAACACTAGAATACACAAATTAGTAATAAAAGTGGCCCGAAAGAGCCAAAAACACTACTAATAATGACCACGGGACGGGGGTAAAACGCTATATAAAATAGACATATCAAGCTCCCCCAAGCCAAACCTTTGCTTGTCCCTAAGCAAAGAGCTCATCAATGAACATACAAAACATACTTCACCCCAATAAACAAATCAAAAGCCAACGATTCAAGGTAAAATTAAATGAACATGCTTCAACATCAATCAATCTTATTCATCTAATCACCCTTCCTCCCCAACAATTGTCAAGTAGAGCAAACCACAAGAGCATATAGAATTCAAGACTAGTGCTCACACACTCGACTCTCATTTATGTGGCGAGTAAAGAATGTACTCGATCGCTCTCCACCCAACCCCTTTAATGTGAACAATGCCCTCCCAACTCACACTCTCGTGTGTATAAAAAAAACATTGAACGCTCATCCTACTAGTCGACTCGAAATATGCCAAGTCATAACTTGCATTGTAAAACAACACTTTCACATTTACATAACTTCTATGCACAAGGTCGGAAGGTCTTTTAAGCTTGTAATGTAAGGCTAGGGTAAAGGTAGGATAAATTTGGGATTATGTGAGAGAAAAGCTATGCATTAAGGGAGCCAAATCCTAACAAACCCATGATCAAAAATAATGATCATACACTTCTCCAACATAACCAACTCCAACAACAATCCACCAAAAATACTCCAAACAATAAAAACAATCCCAACACTCACAATTTCACTCATAGAAATATGATAATGTAGAACTTGAATGAAAAACAAACCTTGAACTCATAACTTGAAATATTTACATTGAAACTCAACTTCTTTTTTTTTTTCTTTACTTTTGATTAACCTTCACTTAGAACATTTGAACATCAAACATTTTTTCTCTCTCTTTTTTTTTTTTTTTTTTTTTTTAGAAGTTCACTTTCTTTTTTTCAAATTTCTCACTTTTTTTTTGAACTTCTTTTTTTTCCATCACACTTTTATTTTTCTCAAATATATACAACTTTCAAACTCATAAAAAAAACAAAAATATGATCAAGAACAAATTACTTCTCAAAACCCACCCAAATTGTGCAAATAATGTGCACACTACAAACTCCCTCACCTCACTCACTAATAGCTCCCCCAAGCCAAGCTTGGGACTAGTAACAAATGGGCAATTAAGGCTTGTAATGTGGCTATAAACAATAAAAGGGCACAAGCAACAACATGGGTGACAAGAAGGGAACAAATGTATCTAAATACTCTGAAGGCTACCTAAAAGAATGAACGCCTTCGTCCTCCTCATGTGCATAATAATAAGTCATGAAACACTACTCATAGTTGCAAATCAATACTCAAATTCATTGACATACCAGGAATTATGGAACTATCACACATTTCCTAACCAAATCAACTTGTCAAGCACTATATTCACAAGTAGTTGGGCAAAATTGACGCAAGTTTAGGAATCCAAACAATTAGACTTCAAATCATGACCAAAAAAATCCACAAAATTCATCATCAAATACCAAGAATCAAAACAAATTTTCTCAAGTATGGGGCACAGGGAAGCATGATTTACAATTCATTGGAACGTATTTTTGAATTTTTTTTTTTCAATTTTTTTTTGTATTTTTCATAAATAAGAAAGCAATAAAAACTACACTAGGAAAGTAAATAAAAACTATACTAGAAAGCAAATAAAGAGAGAAAAGGAAAAGAATTTTTCAAGTGAAAGAACACCCCCCATGCCAAATCAAGCAATGCCCTCATTGACTTGGGAGAGTAGTCTACTCCTCATCCTCATCCATCCTGGAATAACCCTCGCCGTGGCTAGAACCGGCTCCTCCATGGCTAGAGCCACCACCACCATACCCCGAACCACCGGCATAGTAGTTCGGGTCTACATTCCCACCCATACCCCCATATCTGTGGACCGAAGAGTAGACCACATAAGTACCATAAGCACCGGGGTGAGAATACCCTCCTTGGGGGTATTGGAACCAATCGGGAGTAAGTGAATCGGGAGGAATAGCCCCCCGACGGGCATAATCATCATACATGGGGTAAAGGCCCCTCCCTAGGTTCCTCTCTATAAGACCAACCCGCCCATCTAGGGTGCTTAACCTAGAGTCTAGGTTTTTCATCATACCCTCAACCCTCCCTTGCCCCGTCTCAATGCTGCCTAATTGGCTCCTAAAAGCCGAAAAGTCATATGGGGCATTGGGGTCGACATTGTAATCGACCGAGGAAGTGGGCATGCCGTAGGTAAAAGGTGGGGGTGGTTGGTAGTGGGGTGAGTGGTGAATGGGGGATTGGTGAATGGGGGATTGGTGGGGTTGTGGTGAGGGGTGAGGTGGTTGAACATCACCTTGACCATTTATCTCGAAAGTATAAGAGGGCTTCCCCCTCTCAAATTTGGTCAAGGCGGGGTTGGGTAAGGTAAAGGCTTGGTCCCTCCTACCCGATTGTCGGTGGACAATCCACCAAGTATCACTCCCCACCGGTTGTACCCAATTCAAACTCCCTAAATAGGGTAGGTCCATTAGGTTCGATCCCACAACTTTCCTATGGCCATCGGGGTTCCAACCTAAGTGTTTTCTAGCAATATGGGTCACTAACCACCCAAAGTAAATAGGTGCTCTAGACCTACTAGCCTCGGCCGCATTGGCCGCCCTTTGGAAATGATTGGCTATCCTATGGGGTATGTTTAATTTTTCAGCATTAGGAATTATATAGGATGCCAATAGTTCCAATTCATCTCTCCGAACATTTGCCGGTTCATGCCTCCCAAAAATGGTGAGGCCGACAAATCTTTGCCAAAGCTTTGGGACGGGATGTTGAATCCATGTCCCTTTGGCATGTTGGAGGTTCACTAAATCCTCCCCGGTTAACCTCTTATAGACCACGGCGGTGTGGTCTTGAGAGGGCTCAATAGGTTTATCCGATTTTAAATCAAACAACTTTCCAAATTCTTTTAGAGTTAGTCTCACATCGTTGTTTAATAATCGGAATTGTACATGAGTGATTAGTGCATTCATTTTAATAACATTAAAACTTGAGATAAATTCCAATGTTAAATAATCATAAGTATCATGGAACATTTGAAAAAAACCACTCATGCCTATGCCCTTGAACAATTTTTCTACATATTTATCAAGACCTAGCCTAACTAATGTAGGATGATGAATGAAACGGGTAGAAATTACCTGACGATCGATGAGGTTGACCATCATAACCCGTTGCTCCTCCGAGGTGATTACAACCTCCTCCCATCCCGGAATTTGAAGATCCGGGTTGATTGCTGGTTGTGGTGCACTTGAGCTCTCACCCCTTTGATTCCTTGAACGCTTGGAGGCCATTTTCTTGAAAAATAGTGGAAAATTTGAGGTATTTCTCTCTTAGGGTTTGAGAAAAGTTGAGAGAAAATTGGGGAAAATTAGTATAGATTGTAGAGGATGATGAGGGGAGATGGAATATGTAAGAATTTTTTATTTTGGATGGAAGAATTGGAGAAGATCTTGGATTGAAGTGTAAGTTTAAGGTTTGAAAATGGAGGTTTTAGAGAGAGAAAGTGAATGAAGAAGATGAAATAAGGAGAAAATGAGGAAAGAAAGAAGAGAAAAGAAAATAAAGGGGGGTCGGCCTGAAGGCGCGCCCAATCGAGCGAGCCTCGCCCGATCGGGCGAAAGTGCGGAATTCCAAAACTCAAGTTGCGCGCCCGATCGGGCGAGCTCCGCCCGATCGGGCGCGAACGCGAACGAAATTTTCGCCCTTTGCTCGCCCGATCGGGCGAGCTTCGCCCGACATATCTTTTTCTTTTACTCGATTTTCCAAAAAAAGCGCCCGATCGGGCAAGCTTCGCCCGATCGGGCGAAAATTGTCCCTGATTTCAACCTTGCTTGCGCGCCCGATCGGGCTGTTTCGCCCGATCGGGCGAAATTGGTTCCGATTTTTAGCTCGCTTTCGCGCCCGATCGGGCTGCGTCGCCCGATCGGGCAAAAATGCTGCTGAATTCTGGGTAGCTTGCGCGCCCGATCGGGCCCGAAAGGCCCTTATTCTCCGATTTCGTTTCTTCTTCAAAATTTTTCTAAGTCTTTATACCTGTCAAATTCATACCTGTACAACAACACTTGAAACTGGTGAAATATCACTGTCCTTGCCTCTCTAAAAAAAAAATAATAATAATAATAATAATATAAGAAAAAAAAATAAAAAAAAAAATAAGGAAAAGGAAAACTAGCCTAGAAAGCATGAAATACGGGTTGCCTCCCGCAAAGCGCTGGTTTATCTAGGTCCCGCATGACCTTCTCACCACCTTGAAGCTCATGTTGGAAGTGGAGTTAGGAGAGTCTCCTCCGCATCTCTAATGGTAGCACCTTCATGATACACTTTCAGCCTTTGTCCATTCACCTTGAATTCTTCACCTTTGTCATTCACCAACTCTACCGAACCAAATTTGTTCACCTTTGTGACAGTGAAGGGACCGGACCATCTAGACTTCAACTTTCCTGGGAAAATCTTCAATCTAGAATTAAAGAGAAGAACCTTATCGCCCGGTGCAAACTCTCTTGGTAAGATCCTCTTGTCATGCAACTTCTTGGTCTTCTCCTTGTAGATCTGCGCACTATCATATGCCGACAATCTAAACTCATCCAACTCATTGAGTTGAAGGAGTCTCTTCTTACCCACGGCCTTAGAATCCATATTAAGCTCTTTGATCGCCCAAAAAGCTTTGTACTCCAATTCTACGGGAAGATGACATGCCTTACCATAAACCAATCTATAAGGTGAAGTACCAATCGGTGTCTTAAATGCTGTTCGGTATGCCCAAAGTGTGTCATCAAGCTTCATGCTCCAATCTTTCCTTGACTTGGCTACTACCTTTTCTAGGATCGCCTTGATTTCCCTATTAGAGACCTTAACTTGACCACTAGTTTGAGGGTGGTAACTAAGCCCTGTTCTGTGATATACGCCATACTTCTTGAGGAGGTTATCCAATTGTCTTTCATGGAAGTGGGTACCCCCATGTAGACACCTAAAAATGTCTCCCAAAACCAAACCCGATGATAAATAACCTTTCACCGCCACTATTGGTCGGGTTTAGTATCTAATCCCGAGAGTGCTTAAAAAATCGTATTTTATTAAATTCATACTTTTGAAAGGTCCATGGATTAGTCTTGATGTTTGGTAAAAGCATAGTTTTTATTTTAGCCCAAACTTATTAATTAATTTTTAGCCCAAACCTTTTTTATTTTATTGTTTTATTATTTATTTTTGGCCCAAACATTTTATTTATTTTTATTTTATTATTTTCTTATTTTAGCCCGAATAATAAAAGTCAGAAAAAAAGCCCGAAATTATCAATCGGCACTTAAAAAGCCGAAAGAAATTAGGGTTAAAAATGAATTTAGACGGAAAAATGGACTGGAAGTGACCGTGTCACGGTACAGTCTGACCGTGTCACGGGAACCCTTCCCGTCTGACGGTGGGACTTCCCGTGACACGGGAGGTCTGCCGTGACACGGGACATTTCGTGTTTTTTCCGCGTAAACCCTTAACGCGTTTTTCATTCCGTTTTCTGAAAATTTCCCGCGTCACTCCAAAACTGTACCGTGTCACGGGAAAGTGTACCGTCTGACGGTACAGTCTGACCGTGTCACGGTACAGTATGACCGTGTCACGGGATACATTTTTAGGGTTTTTATCATTTTAGGGTTCCGTATGCCCCCTCAGCACATTTTCCCTATAAATACCCCCTCATTTCTGATGTACGGGGCAACCAGAATTTTATTATTCTTATTTTCTCTCCTCTATGCTACTAACCTAAACACTAGCCTACCCTTTTCACTTCAAAATTCCATCTTCAAGCACTCAAAGGAGTCCATATTTTACTCGAGGTTCTGTCCTTAAGCCAAGGCGTGAAAGGTAGAATCGTTTGAGGGTTTGGCCCCAAAATCAACTTTAGTTTTATTTAATTTAATTTAATTATTGTTTTATTATTTCCTTGAAGTTACTAACTCGTTTATTATTTTGTAGTTGCAAGCAAACAGATTCAAAGTAAGGATCATGCTCTTTTATTATTATTATTATTTTTCTAACAATTTTACGTTGTTGGGATTGTGATTAAATTGGTATTAATGTTGATTATATTATTATTTTTATTATGATCACCATATTGCATGTTTAAAGGGAATATGTTATTGAAAATCACGACTAATAAGATAATTTGGACGACCGGTTTAGGATCCTTTTTAATCTTATTATTAATTGAAGTGATCACCAAATTTTTAGAATTATGTGTGCATTAATCTTAAACCAATTTAGTTAAATAATAGTTTGGAGCGAATTGAATTATTGTTTGTATGCCTTTGAGATCACAGGAATGCTTTTCAATATAAGAATCGAGTAGAGGCCAATACGGGCGAATGTGACTCCATGACTCACTTCGTACCATCATCCCCGATCCTCCTTTCGTGGTTCCGAACCATATGGAGTTAGTAATCTCATGGATTATGAATGGGGTGTAACCTTCACGGGTCAATCGTTGTTGCCTATCGTTGTCCCTTATCGTGGTTGCCTTTTTATGATCCGTGAACGGTTTACAAGTTCCTTAAAAACTTGTTGGCGGCTCCCTACTTTATTTGTCCCTAACGTTGTCCCTAATCGTAATGTCAATTCCCACTTCCTATGAGTGTCAATCATATTCACAACATGCTTTTAACGTAGGCGCACTTCAAACGACGCCTACACCCCATCACTAATAAAAAGCTCGTGGAACACCAAACCTGGGAAATATGATCTTCTTGAAGAGCTTAATGACTACCTTGGAATCATTTGTTGGTGAAGCTATGGCTTCTACCCACTTGGACACATAATCTACGGCTAGAAGTATGTAACAATTCCCATTGGAAGATGGGAACGGCCCCATATAATCGATACCCCAAACATCAAATATTTCAACTTCGAGAATCCCAGTTTGGGGCATCTCATGCCTCCGCGAAATGTTGCCAGTCCTCTGGCAAGAGTCACAAGCCTGCACAAAAGTGTTAGCATCTTTAAACATAGTAGGCCAAAAGAAGCCTGACTCATTAATCTTAGCCACCGTTTTAGTGGGGCCATGATGTCCACCATAGGGTGAAGTATGACAACTGGTAAGGACGCCGTGAACCTCCCATTCGGGAACACACCTGCGAAATAATCCATCTGCACACTCACGAAACAAAAAAGGGTCATCCCAAAAATAATGTTTAACATCATAAAGGAATTTCTTTTTCTGTTGGTAGGACAAGTCAGGAGGTAGAGTACCACCCACTATATAATTAGCAAAATCGGCATACCAAGGGTGATGCTCTACAACTGCATACAGGTTGTCATCAGGGAAAGAATCATCTATAGGTAAAGAATCCTTACCCTCATCATACCTGATACGTGACAAGTGGTCTGCCACTACGTTCTCTGCTCCCTTTTTATCTTTTATTTCAATGTTGAAATCTTGGAGCAGGAGAACCCACCGGAGTAGCCTTGGCTTTGATTCCGCCTTAGCTATCAAGTATTTCAATGCTGCATGATCAGTAAAAACAATAACTTTAGAACCAACTAGATATGATCTAAATTTTTCTAAAGCATAAATAACAGCAAGAAACTCCTTTTCTGTGGTGGCATAGTTGACTTGGGCTTCATCTAAGGTTTTGCTAGCATAATAAATAGCATGCAAAACCTTGTCCTTCCTCTGTCCGAGCACGGCTCCTAGTGCAAAGTCACTTGCATCACACATGATCTCGAAAGGAAGGTTCCAATCGGGAGCACATATGATGGGTGCCGATATCAAAGCCTGCTTAATCCTGTTAAAAGCCTCAAGACACTCGTCAGTAAAAATAAATGGGGCATCCTTGAGCAAAAACTGTGTTAGTGGTTTAGCAATTTTAGAAAAATCTTTGATAAAGCGGCGATAAAACCCCGCATGACCCAAGAAGCTTCTAACTCCCTTAACATTGACTGGGGGAGGTAATTGCTCAATCACTGATATTTTAGCTTTGTCTACTTGTATGCCCTTATCAGATATAATATGGCCAAGGACTACTCCCTCTGTCACCATAAAGTGACATTTCTCCCAATTAAGTACTAAGTTGCACTCTTCACATCTTTTCAAAATTTTAGCGAGATTAATTAGACATGAATCAAATGAAGAACCGTATACGCTAAAATCATCCATAAAGACCTCCATAATAGACTCTATGAAATCAGAAAAAATGCCCATCATGCAACGTTGAAAGGTAGCAGGTGCATTACATAAACCAAAGGGCATTCTACGATATGCAAAAGTGCCATAAGGGCATGTAAAGGTAGTCTTTTCCTGATCTTCTGGGTGAATCGGGATTTGGAAAAATCCTGAATACCCGTCCAAATAGCAAAAGAATTTGTGATTAGCTAACCTCTCAAGAATTTGATCAATAAAGGGGAGAGGGAAGTAATCCTTTTTAGTGGCGATATTTAATCTACGATAGTCTATGCACATACGCCACCCTGTTACAATTCTAGTGGGAATTAATTCATTTTTATCATTAGTTATCACAGTCATCCCACCCTTCTTCGGTACTACCTGCACAGGACTTACCCACTTGGAGTCAGAAATAGGATAGATGATACCTGCATCAAGTAATTTCATCACCTCTTTCTTGACTACTTCCTGCATGTTGGGATTTAATCTTCGTTGGGGTTGAATGCAGGGCTTGTAATTTTCCTCTAGATGAATCCTGTGCATGCAAAAATCAGGGCTAATACCCTTGAGATCATCAATATTGTACCCTATAGCCTTCTTATGGGTTTTGAGGACCCCTAGAAGTTGGGAAGATTGTAGGTCAGTGAGTGAAGTACTGATGATCACGGGGTGTAGTTCCTGCTCATCTAGAAAAACATATTTTAAATGAGAAGGGAGAGGTTTTAGCTCAGGTTTCTTGACCTCTGCAGGTTTTGATTCCTGAACTAAATTTACTACCGTCATTGTCTCCTTGGGGCTTAACTCTTCTAAGGAAAGAAACTTTTCAATATCCTGTACCTCATTACCCCAAACGCTTGCATCGTCGCTAGATAAATTCCCGCAGAGAACTTCCTCTAAGGGATCCTTCGCAAGAACCTGTGGCAAGCTATCAACACAAATATCGTCCATTATATCAATTGTATCAATATAACAACAATTTTCCTCTAACATAGGCCCTTTCAAAACCTTCCCTAAATTAAAGGTAACATTATCGTCACCTACAGAAAGGGTTAGTTTACCATTTTTCACTTCAATAATAGCTCCTGCAGTGTGAAGGAAAGGCCTACCTAATATAATGGGTATTTGTGTGTCCTCTGCCATATCTAAAACAACAAAATCAACCGGAATAAAAAATTTACCAACTCTGACAGGTACGTCCTCTAAAATACCTAAGGGATATTTTACTGAACGATCTGCCATTTGCAAAGTTATATTAGTAATTTTTAATTCTCCCATATTTAATTTAGCGCAGATAGATGATGGCATGACACTGACACTAGCACCCAAATCACATAAAGCTTTATCAATAAAAACATTCCCAATGTGACAAGGGATAGAAAAACTACCGGGATCCTTTAATTTAGGAGGGGATTTATTTTGCAAATAAGCGCTACACTCCTCTGTGAAAGCTACAGTTTCTACTTCATTAAAGGCCCTTTTCCTAGTCAGAATGTCTTTCATGAATTTAGCATAAGCAGGTACTTGAGTGATTAAATCAGTGAAAGGGACTGTTACCTGCAGGTTTTTCACAACCTCTAAAAACTTACCGAATTGTTTATCAAGCTTACTCTTCAGTTTTCTATTAGGGAATGGAAGCTTGATAACTGGGCTCCGCACATCTCCTCCCTTATCCTGCAATTTACCCTGCATAGAAACATTAGTAGGGTTAGTATCTATTTGTAGCCCTGCAGGGCTAGCAGGATTACCGTTTGGTATAGAGGAATCTAGATTAGGAACTGGTCCATCTTCCTTTGGCATAGGAGGTCCATCATAATGTGAACCACTCCTTAGAGTGATTGCATTAGCATGATCTGTAGGATGGATAGGTTGTGATGGTAGAGCTCCCTGCTGGCGGGATTGTAGGGTAGATGAAAGTTGTGCAATTTGATTGTCCATGATTTTATTATGGGCTAGAATAGAATCAATTTGCGCATCCCTACTCTCCATATGCTTTTGCATATTGGCTAGCATCGCTCTAATTTCTGTCATGGCAGGGTCGGAAGATGATGAGGGTGATGCTTGGCTTTTCTGGCCGGCATTAGGATGATAATATTTTTGCTGTGGTGGTGGTTGCTGTTGTGGTTGTTGTGGAGGTGGAGGGTTTTGTACATTGGTACTCCGGTATGAAAGATAAGGATGGTTTTTATAACCGGCATTGTAGGAATTGGAATAGGGGTTATTTTGCCTATAGGTTTGAAAGGCATTAACTTGTTCCATAGAGCTCCTACAATCTTGCTCCCAATGACCTACAATTCCACAATTTTCACAAAAAGCTTCATGGTTAGCAACAGCAGAAACATTAGCTACAGAGTTAGGAGCAGCAGTAAGATTATCTAATTTTTGACAAATAGATGTTAATTGAGCTTGCAAAAAGGATACGGAATCGACATTATGTTTTCCCTTATTTGCAAACCCCCTCGGATTCCCATATTGGGAATTGTGTATTTCCATGTCTTCGATAAACTGTCCTGCATCATCCACATTTAAATTCATAAACCTCTCACTAGCTGCCGAATCTAGTACTGATCTAGAAGAATTTCCAAGTCCATTATAAAATGCTTGGATCAATTGCCATTGTGCTAGATTGTGGTGGGGGCACTCTCTCTGTAGATCCTTGAACCTCTCCCAAGCCTCATATAATGTTTCGTCGGCCTCTTGAGCGAAGTTCTGAATAGCACTTCTTAGCACCGCTGTTCTCTCTGCAGGATAATATTTATTATAGAAATTCAAAGCAAGAGTTTCCCAGTCAGTAATACCAAGTGCAATTCTATTCAAACCATTAAACCGTAATTTTGCTTTGCCACATAATGAAAAGGGAAAAAGAATCTCCCTGATTTGGTCCTGCGTAACCCCGGCTTGTCTAATGGTGTCACAATATTGGCAGAAATCTGCGATGTGAAGATTAGGATCTTCACCCTTAGCTCCGCTGAACTGCTTCCTCTCTATCATAGTGATAAATTGGGGCTTGATCTCAAATTGAACTCCATCTAGAGCCGGAGTAGCAGTAAGGTGCGAGAAATCTGTGAGCTTCGGTTGCGAATAATCACTGAGTTTCTTCTGGGCCGTCATCTCTTATTCTGAATCTGAAGGAATATCTGTATCACTAGAATCAGGGGGAGGATCTCTTCGATCGTTGTCCTCCTCAGAACCCGCCAGAATTTGTCTATAGAGTCTCCTTTGCCTATGAAAAGAACGCTCGATCTCAGGATCAAAAGGGATGTCACCTGATCTAGAACACTTGGGCATAAACAAAGAACTAGAGACAAATATGAGATTTGCCTCAAAGAACTAATGTTCTCTGAGGCAAAAGGGGGGATAATCTAGACTACAAAAATATAATCAGAAAATAAAAACAAACCGTTTCCCCGGCAACGGCGCCAAATTTTGACAAGGTAAAGTCGTATCCCCTAATCAAAAATAATTACCTAAATCACTAACTAAGGTAGATAGGGAATTAGGGTCGAACTCCACAGGGAAACAGGTCTTTTTAATTCTAATTAATTAATATAATCTAAATTATCTAAGTAACCAATATTTTAAATGTGAATTCTATACTACGAAGAATGAGTTTAGGGAGAAAATAATCAATAATAACGAAACCTAGGGTCACAGGTTCACCAATAATTAATATTCCGGGATAGAACGAAGTAATTAATAATTAACAATGCACAAATAACATGATTAATAGGCTCTCGCAATTTATTAACCAACATAGATCTAACAGGCTCTCGCAATTTATTAGACCTAAGTTCCTATTAAAAATAGCCTTTAATATTAAATCAACATCTGCTCGATTCATCAATTCAATATTGCTAAACATTCACAATCAAATTACATCTGCTCGATTCATAATCTAATTGCAAAGAATTAAAACAATTCAATAGGAAATTATCATGCAATATCAACAATCAATAATAACAAACTATCCCTTCATATTAATTATGGATCCCCAATAACCCTAGAATTAAACTACTCACTAATCATCATAACTAAACCAATCAAATAAATAAATAAGAACATAATCAAGAAAAACAATTAAAATAGCTGAAATTAAAAAGGGAAGAAATTGTACCAAAATAAATCTGGAATTAATGGAGGAATTAAGAACAAGAGTTTAGAGAGAATTTAAGAGAGAGAAAGATACTAAGTAGAGAGAGAAAGTCTAAGAGGAAAAAGGTAAGTAATTATTCCGTACAAAACGTATATATACTTCTCCTAAAACAAGAATTAAACTAAACTTAATCAGACTCTAGGAAAAAACACGCGCCCGATCGGGCGAAGGGGCGCCCGATCGGGCCCGCCTTTTTTACTATGCTCCTTCTGATTTGCCGTGCCCGATCGAGCCTACGCTCACCCGATCGGGCGCGCCTTTCCTTGATGGCACTCATGCGCGCAGCCGCCCGATCGGGCGAATGCTTGCCCGATCGGGCCCGGTCTTCATATTCAAGGCTTGGACTTAGATTGGGCTAGATTTCTCGGCCCAATCCATATTTCCTCTCGGGTCTCGAATACATGGTCTAAATGCCTCGTGATCCAAATAACCGAGCCCTTAGTCATCGGCTCTCACCGATCTTGGGCTCCAAAAGTGGTCGTGTCCTTCTAGCTTCCGTAGTCGATCCAATAAGGCCCGGGAAAATGCTCCAAGAGTGCAATTTCCTGTAAAATACAACTAAAACTACGAAAACACTAGAACACACAAATTAGTAATAAAAGTGGCCCGAAAGAGCCAAAAACACTACTAATAATGACCACGGGACGGGGGTAAAACGCTATATAAAATAGACATATCAGTTACCCCAGAAAAGGGTAGAGAGGTCCTCGAAGATTTGCATGCGGGCTTCTACGCCTCCCATATAGGCGGCAGGTCTTTAGCTGCCAAGGCCAGGCGACTCTACTTCTGGCCAACTCTGGAGTCGGACGCTATGGAAATGGTCAAAAAATGTGACAAGTGTCAAAAGTTTGGTAAGCTCATCCATCGTCCGGCCACAGACCTGACGGCCATCCACAGCCCAATTGTCTTTTCCAAATGGGGCATGGACATACTTGGGCCTTACACCACGGCCCCAGGCGGCAAGCGCTACATATTGGTAGTTGTGGATTACTTTACCAAGTGGGTAGAGGCGGAGGTGGTCAAAAACATCAAGACAAAAGACGTTATTTCCTTCATCTGGAGGAATATTATCACTCGCTTCGGGGTACCCATGTCTATGGTTTTTGACAATGGTCCTCAATTTGAGACGCCTTAACTCAAGACTTGGCTGGGAGAACAAGGGGTCTCAAGCCTTTTTGCATCAGTCGGCCGGCCCCAAGCAAACGGCCAGGTTGAAGCCTTCAACAAGTTAATCTCAGACGGGATTAACAAGAAAATTGAACGGGTTGGTGGTCTTTGGGCAGATGAATTACCACACGTCCTCTGGTCCATCAGAACGACTGCTAAAGGGGCGACTGGAAAAACCCCGTTCCTCATGGTGTATGGTGCAGAAGCTGTCCTGCCCATTGAACACTATGAGCCGACTCTTCGAGTCATGTTATATGACGAAGAAGCTAACTAGGAGGCCATGCGGCTGGCATTGGACTCACTTCCAAACCGCAGGGGGAATGCCGCCTTGCGCCATGATATTTACCGTCTGAGAATGACACGGGCTTACAACAAGAGAGTACACAAGCGTCCTCTCAAAGTGCGGGACTTTGTGCTACGGAAAATGGAGGCAGCCGGTAGGGCGAATGAGCAGGGAAAGTTAACCCCAAATTGGGAAGGCCCTTACCGAATATATGAGGAAGTAAGAGACGGCACCTACCGCCTGGAAGAACCAGACGGCAGGAAGCTGCCTAGGACTTGGAATGTAGACAACTTGAAAAAGCACTACTTCTAAGTACGAATGTAAATACCTTAAATTTTGTCATTTAAAAATTTGTTTAATGAGAATATTCCTTCATTTCCAGCTTGTCTTTTCTTATTATTAGTGACGCCTGTACAAAATACAGACAGTCAATGCATTTGGATAGCGTCTGTCCCAACAGAAGACGTCCCAATCCCTCTGAAGAAGCCGACTGCTTTAAAGCAGTCGTTTCTACGAAATTCTTTAAAATTATGCCAACATTTAACGAATATTTGCTTAAATCTTTAAAAGGCCTAAGGCCAGATAAAATCATTTTGAGGCCAATAGCCGGATATTAGGAAAAACACATAGAGGTCGAATGGTCACAGTCTTCTCCAACATGAGTATGACCGTCTGCTCCAACATGAGTCAGATAACCGACGACGTCCATTCGGGCGAATTCGTCGAGGAGAAGCATCTCCCATTTGGGTGGCACATTGCTCTACAAATACACCAAGCGGCCCTACCGAATGCTAAGGCAGCATTCGCAGTCGTTTGGTTTAATCGAAAGTGAAATCTTAAAGGCCAGGATTTTCTAACTGTTCTAGCACAGTCGGAAAACGGTCACTGTTTCATAAGTAGAGGCTATTGAGGCATTAGGCCGGATGCGCCTGTTTTTGCTCTAGTGCAAGACAGGCGGAAAATTTTTACTGATTTACAAAACAACTAATGAGGCCCTTGGCCAGATACGCCTGTTTTTGCCCAAACGCAGGACAGGCGGACTATTACTTACCAAGAAAACGAGCTAAAATACTTAGCATATTAAAAAAGAGACTTGTGGGTCGAATGCGCCTGTTCTTTGCTCTTGGGGCAAGACATGCGGATTATTCTAAAGTAAAATTAAGGCTAAGTTAAAACTTAGCATCTTATCTCATCAAGGCCTTAGGCCGGTAGCGCCTGCTTTTAGTTCTTGGAACGAAACAGGCGAGGGATTTCTTTTGAGCAAATTTGCTAAGCCAAAAATTTTGTATTTTGTTTGAGCCAATGGTCGAATGAAAACAATTATTCATTAGCTCCGGATGGCCGTCTGTCGCGTGGTTTGGGGCAATCACCATAGTGATTGATTGACTTAGAAACCATGTATACTCTTCTAAGTATCAATAATTTCTAAGTCAATCAATCCACTCAACCGAAACCACTCGACATCCGTCCAGGGGCAAGAACATTTGCATGCTATACAGGTTATAATACTTTGCCAAAAAACATGCAACGAAAAAATTTAAAGAACAACAATATGAATAATTTCAGCCAAACGGCCGAATGAATTTATATTAAAAGACCCAATCGTCACCAGACGATTGGGTAAGATTGTTTGCTGGCCACGCCAGAGAAATTGTCAAATTACCAGACCCCTCGGTCGGTAAAGATACATGGATATTCGGCACACAGGCCAAAAGATGAAATGTATGGCCATTCGGCCGCAAAAATAACTAAAAAGCTTTAAGGGGCAGAGGGATTGTTAGCATTGGCAGCCGCATCATCAGTTGCCGGCTGCTCTTCATTTTCATCATTCTCCTCTTCCCCGTCTTCATCACCGGAGGAGCCTGAAGAGGAGTCGGCCTCTTCACCATTAGCGTCATCCTTGTTCGCCTCCTCTTCAGCCTGGCGAAGGAGTTCAGCATTGTAATCCTCGTTTGCCTGATCAAACTTAGATTTCCAGATGCCAAAATCAACACCCGGCTGCACCGCCTCCCATGTCGTCTGCATGATGGATTCGTAGTCTTCCATCATTTGTTTGACAAGGGCATGCTTCTCCTCCTCTGCTCGGGACTGGAACTTGGCCTTCAGCTGCTCCTGCTGGTTCGCCAGGCGCCCCTCCAGGCGGCCAACCCGCTCCTTGGCCCTCTCGGCCTCTTTCTTGGCCTCTTAAAGAGGCTCAAGCTTTTCCTTAAGGCCTTTAACTTCGGCCTTAAGATCATTGATTTTGGAGCGGGCCGAATCTAGGTCCTTCTTCACCTGCAGGTTGGCGTCCGCCTGGGAATACATCATATCAAGGGTCAGAAGCTCATTCTGAGCAATTTCAAATTGAGCTCGGTCTAAGGCGGACTCGGCTCGAGCTTTAGCGGCTGTTACCTCTTTATATTTTTCCTGGATTGGCCGTCTTAGCCCCTGGACGCGCAGCATGGCCTGGAAATAAGAAAAAGTCGGATGGTCAAAACCAGTCGGATATATGCTAAATGTTAAGGAAAATTTAGCTAACTTTTTTTACCTCGCAGAGGTTCCCCAAGATGGCATCCAAGTTAAGGGTGCCGACTCCTCTTACGGACGCCTTGTCCTCTGGATCAAGCGCCCATAGCATCTCCTTGGCCATCTAGACGACGGTCGGCCTTTGCACAGGAGCTGCAAAATTATAAGTTAGTCAAGTTCCAAGAAACAATATTAAGTATTGAAATTCAATAAAGATGCGGCCATACCGTCCGGCTGAGCCTCCTCCTCCTTCTCCTTCCCATGACGCCTCTTCTCTCCTGCTGAGTCGACAGCAGTGTTGGGTTGCTTAAAGCCACCCTTTGATGCCTGAGTGGCATCCGGTTTGCTGACCTCCCTGTCAGCTTCGACAGTAGAGCCGTCCCCTCTCTTGGGCCTGTGAGCGATGTGCTTCCGGTTCTTGCCGGATGCACTCACATCACCCGCCCCTGTTTTTTGAATTTTGGGTTGGGATTGCTTAGAGGGAGAAGGCATGGTGGAAACGCTCTGCATGAACGAAAGGAAAGGCGTCAGAAAAGCAGGCGGGCAAAATTTAACCTCTATTAAAAAGATATATATATATACCAAGTATCATAAACAGCTACCTTGGGAGTCCCGGCTGTTTTCTGCTCATCACTCGCCCTATTAAGGACGTTGGTGTGGTACTTAGCTGCAGAGACGGCAGCCGGCTTCTTTGTTGTCGAGAGCTTTTCCATTGCTTTGTCTGCACCAAAAAGAAGGAATTAGGCTTTATAAGCATACACTGAAAACAATTTTAAGTTTACTTAAAATCAGACGGCCGACTACCTCTCGGCATCTCAGAGCTTAGACCACAAGCGGCCAAGAACACCCCATCTTCTAGCCACTTGTAAAGGGGAATGTAGCTCTGGGAAACGACTATTTTCTCCCCATGCTCGTTTGTCCGAACGGACACTTTAAACAGACCCCGGTCAAAAATTTCCTCCTGGGCCCGCCTAGGGAGAGGGGGCAAGGCACTCTTGCCAGCCAAGAGGGGCGGATCCTTGTTCCACCGATTGTATTTTTGGTTCAGTCGGCTTTCAGAGGAATGGACAATGTAGAACTTTGTTCTCCAGTCCTTCCATTTGTTCTCTTTGCCGACTGCCATCATGTACCCCTTGCAGGTGGACAAGGTGTACCAGCCTTCGCCGCCCTTGGCAGGCGCTCGGCTGAGATAGTGCATATGGGCGAATGCCTCAAAGCTGGGATCCACCTCCAGCATTTCACAGGCGGCAACGTACCCGATGATATTTATCCATGAATTAGGGACAAGTTGTTAGATACCCAGTTGGTATCCGTCCAGTATCCTCTCCACGGCCGGATGGAGAGGGAAGCGTAAACCAGCCTGAAGGACCGCCTCGTAGAAGCCGAAGGCTTTGTCCTTATAACTGGCCAGGGAGGGCCAGGTTATAGTATCCTCCTTGTTGGGGACGGACAAGGAGAAGCCATGCCCCATTACGACCTTGCGCCTGAAATTGGCAAGACCGGATGTCATGAAGGTCCGCTTGCTTTGCGAGACATGGTGATAGTAGGGGGCGCGCTCCAAGCGCCTAGAAGCACTCGGCTCCGCTCAGCCTTCCCCCTTTTCTACTGACAAGGACTCCCTTGCAGTATCTATTTTTGCTCGGACCTCCTCTGACTTAACAGAGGCGCTATCAGAAGATGACGAGACCGAATCGTCATCAGAACTTTCCCCAAAGCTAGGGGACTGCCACCTAGGGCCAGCAGGGTCCTCCCCTAGAATGTCCTCCGACGCCTGTTCTGAAGGCTCGGCCTGGTACTGACTGTCGGCTTCCCGCAGTATAGAATCACTGGGGGTATCGCTTGAAGAAGAGGGAGAGTAGTAAGTTGGAGTTTGGGGAAGGTCAGAAGAGGGATTTGGGGGGTGCTTAGAAATCTCACTAGCTGGCACCCTAATGGAGCCGTCTAAATTTGGAGTCTCACTGTCCGAATGGTAAAAGGAACCATCCGGCCTATATCTCCTTGTTGTCTGCTTTGTTCGAGCCATCGTGTCCTGCAGATGCACAGACACTGTCGGATTTGGAGATGTACTTAAAAGAAAGTTCTCGAACGAGCATTCGGCACTCCTAGTTCTAGATTCAGCCGTCCCCGGTGACCGGCTGATCGCTAACCTAGGCCGTGTCGTGTACGTTTGGGAAACCATTTGAATAAATGAAAAACGCAAGAAGAAAAGAAATAAAAGAAAAGAGCATGCGGTTACCTTAGAAGAAGGTATTTGAGGCGCCTGGTTGGCTGAAGCAGTCGGTCAAAAAAGCCAAGTGTCGGATGCTTGACAAAAGTCAGGGTCTTTAAGAGTCTTTGAGAGTCAAAAGTCCAGAGATTCTCCAAGATTCGCAAAGGTGTGAAAAAGAAAAATGAAGTCAAACCCTCCTATTTATAGAAAGGGAAAACCCTAATTTTTCCCCCCAAAAAACAATTTGAAAATCCGCCCAGTCATATGAAGACACATGTCATAGGTGCCACGTGCAATGCACGTGACCCCTGTGAGGGGCAAATGATTTGGGTATTTTTACCCGGCCAGGTGGCCCAGTCAGAAAACGCCACGTGTACTCAGTAAAGGTGCTATTTGGACCTATGAGATGATGACACGTGGAGGGCGGACATTCTTCTGCTCTAAACAGACTGATGATCCAGCATGGACCATTCAGACGGGGACGCGTGTCACCCAAAAAGATGCCCAGAGGCCTTTTGGGCTCAGTGACACGTGTCACTCAGGCATTGCCTCTGGAATGGCGGCCTTCAAGGGCCCAAACCTTGAGGCGCCGTTTTGCGGCGTGACCTAATTCCTAGGTCACCAGATCCTAGGGAGGGCACACTTTCCAAAAGGACCCTATAAATAGGGACATTCTTACATTTATGACAAGACAAAAATACACGCAATACGAGACAATACGTCACTTACTACAAAGTTGTCATTTTCAAAGAACAGACAGCACTTTACCTGAGCTTGGAATCCGAGCAGATAACTTTACTTCCGCACGTTTTATTACCGAACGCTTACTAACTTAATCTTCGGAGGCGGACCACCGACCATCCGGCGGTCCGTTTGCTTTGCAGGTACAGGCGTCCTTTGTTGAATCCAGTCTCGTGTTGTAACTCTCCCAAGGGACAAAAACCCCCGAAACACTCACGTAAGAAAATTTCTCACGAGATCCTTCCCCTATATATATATATATATATATATATATATATATATATATATATATATATATATATATATATATATAAGACAAATGTTGATTA
Organism: Chenopodium album; assembly: GCF_948465745.1. NCBI lineage: Eukaryota > Viridiplantae > Streptophyta > Magnoliopsida > Caryophyllales > Amaranthaceae > Chenopodium > Chenopodium album. The sequence continues at coordinate 68,606,024 of NC_137835.1, forward strand.
TATGAAATTCTTACTTTTGTAAAATATATATATATTATATGAAAATGATATAACTAGGGAAATATATGATGTGAAATAAATAAAATTGATGATATGATGACTGTACTATCTTTACAAATTCTTAAATGGACCTGGTTCACACTAATTTATTGTGGACCACTAACATTAGAGAAAGTATGGTTGTTTTATTAACAAAAAAAAAGGGTGACTATAATTTTAAAAAAGGTCACTATGTTGAAATAAAAATCATTTTGGTAATATATAGGCTTAAGTGGTTATTTTTGTAATGAAATATTTTATATACTGATCAATATGAATAATAAAGGCCAGTATCCTAAAATTAGGGTAATAGCGTCGTATTTCAAGTTCACAATATTATTAAATGTTGTAGTAGTTTTAATAAAGGTTACTATGTTAAAAATAAGGTTACTATGTTAAAAATAATGGTCACTATATTCAAAATAATGTCAGTTGCGTGTGTATATACCTCGGGTCCACAATAATATTATTGTGGACCAGGTCCACGCAAGTGTTTTTGGTACTATCTTTAACATAAACCACCTTCTTTTCAATAATTAGGCGTTATCCCATCCATCTAACTATTGGATAATAATATTCTCTTAAAAAAATAAAAAGTAATGAGTAATATCTTTAAAATAAACCACCTTCTATTCTATAATTCGGCGCTATCTCAACAAAGTGAGGCATACATAAATCATTTAATTAAATTTAAATATTTAGTGCTATTATAATCACTAATTTAATCAGGCATGCTAAACTCAGCCTCAATTCTATTTTATCACGTTTTATACATGTTATTTTGGTATGTTCTTTAATCTTTATTTTTGTTTTTATTTTTGGATAATGGATTACAATAAGAAAGAATTACGTTAACTCTTCATCTTATTATTCTTAGAAATCATAATTTTTTGTGATTGACAGAAATGACAATGTGATAATATGGTAAATTGATAGGTTTCATGAAGTACGAATATCGGAAAGGCCGAAAGGGACTTGCATTTTCATGAAGTCTCATGACTTGGTGAGAAAATTTTAGTTTTATATTTTGTATTACTCTCTCCCATTTTTATTTAGTCTCATTAAAAATCTTCAATTTGAGGAGGAAAAAATTCATAACTACCTCAGTTCAGTAAAATACATTCAGATTAGTAAAATAATTGTTGTTCGGTAAAAATAATTTATAATTAATAAAAATCAATAGTTTTAAAGAATAAAATAGAGAATCAATAAAACAATTTGTGGTAAAATTAAGCACACTTCAGCAAAAATAATATAGATTTAAGCAAAAATAATTTCATTTCAGTAAAAATAATTCACTTTAGCAAATTTAATTTCACTTCCGCAAAAAATAAGGTGAAGAGAATAATGCTTAATATTAACTAAGTTTCATAAGACTATTTATAAAGGCATGTTATATTATTGTGACTTATGACACTAAGAAAAACTTAAACTTGAAAAATGACAAAGATTGATTGGACACTTGTATAGTTGAACCACACGAAGTTGCACTCTCCATAGGAAAACATACGTTTTTCCTTTTTTTTCGGTGTCAACTCTATTTAGATGAGAGTCGTGCCACAATGATATATGATGAGAATCGATCCTGTGTAACCGAAAGGAAAACTCCAACCAAATGAACTGCATAAGTTATTATCCCTCACTCTCATATGACAAAATATATACTTTCTCTCCCATGAAGTTCAAAAATGTCAAACCTAACAATAAATATAGTAACTTTTACTTAATTAATGTTGTTAACTAATTGTACTCCTCCTTTTCACCCTCTCAAACACTACCCCTAATAGAGCGAAAAACAATGGCACATTTTGAATTTCGAAGTGATTCAAAATGAAGTTGTGGCGTTAATTTTGTCATTTTAATAAATCTAATAATAGAGAGATATAATTGACGTAAATACGTTACTGAAAGAAAATGCATTTATCAATTTATATCTAGTTGTTACATTTTATTTTATTTTTGTTAATTTCAGAGGTTAAAGATGGTGTTCATCGGAATATGATTTATGTTCTTTTATCATATCAAACTATGTTTTAAATTTAAAGTGTTCTTTGAGTTAATATAAAGTCCTTTTTTTACTTGATTATATAAATGTTGTTTAGGGTTCATGTAAGTTTTGTTTCAACCCTCATGTTCTTTCGTGTTTTTGTTTATTTTGTTAAGCTTGAATGTAATACCCCGTATTTATAATGTATTTTATAAATTATTTATTTAATTATAAAATATATTTTGGGTCAAACTATTTTAATTATGGAATTATAAATAAAACAAGTATTTATATTTGGGTCAATAAGTATTCAATCCAAACGTAGCCCATCTTTATTGAACTCAATCATCTTATTTTTACTTTTGGGCCACCTACTTCATCATTTAAGTCCATTATTTTTTATGAAGCCCAAACCTACCCTAACCTACTCTACACTATAAATACTCTACTTATCCCCAAAATTTTACCACCCAAAAAGGTCAAATGGTCAAGGTAAGCTATTTTCTTTTTATTTTATTCTTTCTTTCTTCTTTTCCTTTTTCCTTTTCTTATTCTTTCTTTTTATTCTTGCATTTACGTGGGTTTTGGGTGACATAAACCCACCACCTTGCCGGCACCGACCCCAGCCGCCGTCAACCACCTCCGGCCGCCTAGCAGCCGCCGGCGACCAGCCGACCACCACCACCACAACGGGTCACCTCCTTCTTCCCTTTTCTCTCCTCTTTTCATTCTAACTATTTTGATGATTTTATTTATGGATTTTGGTTTTAATTATTCAAAGTATGTTTGATTAGTATTATAATTATGTTTTGATGATTAAAGATTGTAAATTTTAAATAATAAAGTGTTTTATTTTCAGATTTCATAAAATTATAAGTTAGGGTTTTAATTATTAAAGTGTTGATTTTTAGGGATTTATGAATAATTGATTTAGGGCTTTTATAGTAATGATGTTTTGAAATTTTGGTGATTATAACTACTTATTAGTTTAAATTAATTCCAGACTTATTTTGAACATGCAAATTCATGTTTTAATAATTAGATTTCCGTTCGTTAATATTAATCTCGTTTTAATCCCGGTCAGATTCTAAACTCCTCTGATTTTAATTAAAAAAAAGTAGTGTTTTTCGAGTGTAAACAACGTTTTAAGAAAGACTCACTACCTTTGGTAGTGAGCACCACCGTCTCGTGGCCAAATTCAGCCTCTAAATACGATTTTCGAGCAGTTTTTCATTTTTAACGAAGTTTTTTTTTATGCTTTAAATTTTATCTTTGAGTTTAAAAGGGGTAAGAGATAATTTAATGTTTCTATGGATAATTTAAGTATAAAGATGTATTTTGATGAAGTTTTAAAGGATTTTTGATTAGTTTAAAATGTTGGAATTTTATTTAAAGTAGTATAATTGTGATTTTAATAAAAGGGTGTGATTATCCATTAAAAAGGAGTTTAATTAGGGGTTTTTAAATAATTTTCAGATTATTATAAGTTATTTAAAGTGAGTTTAAGTTGCTGAAAATTGTGTATACAAGGGTAATTAATATAGTATTATTGTCCCTTTATGTAGGAGACTTGGTTCGGGAATTGTTGTAGTGTAATCGGCTACTTTAAGGGCTTATTTGAGGTACGTTCGCGTACTTAGTATATTTTGATGATGTAGAATCATGCTAGGCTTGATTTCAATTAATTACAAGGAGTATCATGCTAAGGTTTATGTATGGAATTGTGAATTTATGATGTTTGTGGTTGAATTGGGAAGCATGAATTATTTGTGACGGTTATAGATTGGAAGATTATATTTTTGGCATGTTGTGTTTGAACCACATTTTTATTTATGGCATGTTAGAAGGCATGATTAATTAAACTACATGTTTAATTATGTTTGGAATATTGAAAAGGAATTTTATTATGGTTTAAATAATGTTTATTGATGGTTTAAGCATGAGGAAGGAGCTATATAAGTGTCTATGTACACAAGGAATAAATTGTATGTTGGTGCCTTTGTGCACTTAAGGTGTTTTTAACACCGAGGGATAGGATTTTTGGCGCATTATGCGTTTAAGGTGTCTTTGACACTGAGGTAGAATTAAAAAGGGTTCAACATTAAATAATATGTGGTCACTAATTATTCAAGAATTAAATTGGTATGTTTGCTTGATTGAATAATTATTGTTGATTGATTTATTATGCTTTTGAGTCATCACCAAGTCTAATAATATGTAAATAACGTAAAGTGAAAGAGATTACGCACCAAAACTCTTGGAACGTATATACCTTGAGTATGAACAATGGGGGGGGGGTTATGGGGTTTTATATTTAACCATAACTTCCAATGGAGTACAGGACGCTGAATATTTCTTTTTATTATTTATTATGCGCAGGAATTCCGCCACCTTTGTGTGGTTTTGTCGCTGGCACGGTTAGCTCCCGTGCCAGTTAACCTCAAATTTATTTGGGGGAGGTTAATAGGTGGAAACCCGTTCGATGCGTAATCAATGCAAAATGAATTAATTAGGGTCTAGTCATTTTGTTGTGTTGATTGGTGTGTTTGTGAACAGGTGCAATGAGGTAAGTGTGTGTTGATAGGTGAAAGCATGTTAGTGTGTTTAATTACGCTTATGTACTCAACTTTGCTGATTGTGTGTGTTTGTGTGTTTGGCCATGTCTTTACTTTGGCCCTACGACGACCCATTTTATAATGGCGAGTAGTGGGGACAAGTAGAGAGGAGGTTTTCAGGTGATGAAGCATATTCATGAATGGGCATGGGTGAAGAGCGAATCATGCTAGTTTCTATTAGTATATGATGTGTTTAATGCTTTAATTATTTATGATATTATTATCATGCATGACTAACGCAAAGGTTTTAAAGTTGGTTTGGTTTTAATAAGGGCCTACAATGGTTCCAAGTTGTAGGATGGTTTTATTTTACTTCGTTTGACTTTGGTTTTGACTTTACTTTCGTTGGTTGATTTTTCAAGTTGACTTGTTTTGAACAGTTTTGAAGTCAGTCTTCCGTTGTGTGTCTTCGATGGTTGCCTTAGCCGTTTTCACGGTGGCGGTAATATCTTAGATATTCCTATTTAAATTTTTAAACAGGGCAAAAACAGGTATTTTAAAAGAAAGGAATTTCTAGGGTGTTATATTGAATATGTCCTTAAACAATTTCAATCTTAGGGCATGTTCTTTTCAGCTTAATTTTAGTTCAGTTCAGCTCTAATCAGTTCAATTCCTAATTTGCTTCTATAAAAAACAATTCATTTTAATTCTGTTTAGTTCAGCTCTAATCAGTTCAATTCCTAATTTGCTTCTATAAAAAACAATTCATTTTAGTTATGTTTAGTTCAGCTCCACTTAGTTCAATTAAGTTCAGCTTAGTTCACTAAATCGGGACAGACCCTTATAGAGATATTATTTTTAAATTAGTTTGAACATCATTTTTTAATCATTATGAACATTATAATTATTATTTGATATTAATTTTGAAAATCATTAATTTAATGCAATTTTTTTAATATCATATCATATTTGTGTAGATTGATTATTATTATTATTATTATTATTATTATTATTATTATTATTATTATTATTATTATTATTATTATTATTATTATTATTATATATCCCTCGACACCCTCTCCTCGATTAAGGGTGGGGAATCAATTTAGGGTGGGGGATATGGGATGAGGGTTGTTTCCGGAAAGACGTTAGCGGATAGGGGTGGTTTTACGGGAGGAGAAAGGGTGTCGTGGGATTAGGGAATTGAGAAGGGGTGTCGAGGGTGGGGGCTGGCCTCGCCGGCTGATATGGACCATTGGCGTCGATTCCGGATTGGTTTTGTAGGGGAGGGGGTGGGTTTAATTTTTTTTTTGTTTTTTTTAATATTAATTAAGTAATTAATTGAGTAAATAATTAAAAGAGAACCAATTGCAGCATGCCACGTGTCACAATTAAGCTTAATGACTAACAGAGTTAACTGTCGTTAGTCATTTGGGTATTTGATGATAATTTTTGAAAACTCAACGGTATATGGTGAATTTGAAATTTTTCATGGGTATATGGTGAATAAATAAATAACTCAGGGACATTTAGTGAATTTTTCGTTTAATGTTTATCGTTTTCTAAATTACAAAAATTTAAATAAATATGTTTGTGTTATTTATATATGTATGTAACTTTTTTTCACACTATTTAAAGGAAAATTAAATGATAGATACATATGTTCGTATGTAATGTACTTTAATTTTTTTTTTTCTTTTATAGAATGTACCACGTGCATGTTACATCCGAGTGTACCAACCAATTATCACCGAATTGTTAAACTCTTGGAAATATGTAGAATCCATAAGATAAAATTGAATTAGAACATTTTCTCTCTACCTGAAACAATGACATCTGGTCTGATTTTATTAAGGTCCGATCTAAATTTATATTATTTGGTTTGCTCTGATCTGATTTAACAATTTAGCAATGGATAAATGATAATTAAAAGTTCTTATCATATTTGAATGTTTCTGATCTGGTCTTGTCTGATTTGATATGAATTTATTAAATAATAAGTAATAAATATCTTAAACAAGTTGAAGAGAACAAGTTTTTAATCCATGACATTGTTTAGTTACACTCCTAAAAATAAATCAAAAGCCTTACTATGACTTTGTTACCATATACTTATAAGTTATAAATAAACTATTTTCTCCGATCCTTTACTCTTCCTACTTTCGTTTTATTTTGTAATGATTTAATAAAAGTAGAGAAGAAAAATGTCTAATTGTTGCAAATAATATAATAACGAGATAGGCGGGAAATAAATGATTGATGAAATTAATTGCCAAAAAGCAGAAAAGAAATCACAAAAAGTAGGGGCAAGGTTAGCGAATGGGTCGCTGTCTTTATCAGATTGTTTGCAAATAGCAAGATATTGTCCTCTGTCCCCAAGGCAAATGGCACATGCCTATAACCAGATTTAATAAGAATAATACAGTAGGAAATAAAAATAATATGTGGGTCCCATTTATGTTCCATCAAAACATTATTAGTGTATTTTATTCCACAAATAAAACGTGCTTAAAAGTTTTGCATGTTTGAGTTGTTAAAAGCTGCTTAAACTTAAATCATTGATTTATGCCTTTAAATACGTAGAAGTTCTTTCAAAAAAAAAAAAAAGTAGAAGTCTGGAGAGGACCAGATTAGTTTTTGTTGGGGAAGAGTAGGTTGTCTCAAATAGTTATAGACACATAGCACCTACTCCCTCCGTTTTTAAATACTTGCTCCATTTCTCCATGCGCGGAGTTTTAGGAGAAATTGGAGAAAGTAATAAAATATGGAGGTAGTGGGGTTGGTGGAAGAATAAAAAATTATAAAAAACAAAAGTAGTGGAGAAATTGGAGGAGAAAGAATATGAAATTGATAAAATATGATATTTGTTGGGTCCACTAGGTGAGAGAAATGAGTTAAATATTGTAAAAACTTTCCAAATAAGGAAATAGAGCAAATATTTAAAAACGGTAGAAAAAGGAAAGTGGAGCAAGTATTTAAAAATGGGGGGAGTATGAGTATATGTTTGCTAACACAAAGGATGATATTTTTGAAATTAAGTTCAACTTTGTCACATGAAAGTGGGCCAAGGTAGAAGGGAATTTGGTAAAAAAATATGATGGCAAAAAGTATCACTACGTGCATAACAATACACAAAATGTATTATTAAGACAACTTATACTATAATGGTACATCATACATACATAATAGTACACATAATTGTATCACTATAACATCATTGTACACGTGAATGTACTATCGTAGAAAAACATTAGATGAACCCCAAAACGCCCTCCTATATCCATGCTTAATCAATAGGTATGGGCTCGTTGGGCCCATACCAGGGGCAAAAATGTAATTTCACGTAAAACTTACCCATGTTGTAAAAATGCAGTCTCTCTCCTCTCAATAACAGTATATAAATTATGAATAACAGTATAAAAACCAATAATAACAGTATACAAACCAATAATAACAGTATAGAAATTAATAATAACTGAGCACCGACAAAAAACTACCGGCGTCAATTTCGACCGAACTCAGAGATTTCCAGCATAGAACTCACCGTTTTTAATGGCTAGAGCCATAAGTTTGTGTCTCTTGTTTTTGGGTTATGTTTTTTTGGGTGGTTTCCGGTGATTTTTAATGGAGGTAGTTGCATGTTTTTGGATTTCGACCAAGGTAGTAGCCGGTGGGGTGGGCTTCTTGTTGTCGAAGGTGAAGGTGCGGTGGGCGGAGGTTTGGCCGACAATGGGAGCTATCCATGGAGGTGGGGAAAAGGGTTTAAGGAAGGAAGAAGATGAAGAGGAAAGGGGAAAAAAAAGGAAAAAGAAAAAAAAAAATTGTGGTATTGGGTAGTATTACCCATACCATGGTAGTGGGTAATACTTACTCGGTGCTATGCGCCTATACGCACTCGATTGTCTCAATTAGAGTATAGCCTTAGTGAGTTCCATGAAATGTGCTCACACTTTTCAATAAACTATAAAGACTTGGTTTAGTAGTTCACCTAATTTTGCTTATTTGATCAGAACTTATTTGGTTTGATCTAGTCTGATGTGAACTGAATCAATTGTCTGATATGACTAGACTTTGACTTTATGTGTACAATGATTTATGAAGAAAAAATGTATCAAGTTGGGCAAGTTGTATCTTGTTAGATTCGTAATAATGAGTATTTTATTAATATGTAAATTGAACATTATATGTAAATTTCGTGAGTTTTTTAATTACAAAATTAAAGATATTTAGCGACAAAAATCACACATATATGTGTCTGAACTTATATTTTCTGATCTGATTTAATTTGAACTTACTTTTTTTCTGGTGTGAACTTATTTTTCTAAGCTGATCTATAATAACTAAAAATAAGGTAAATTAAATATGGCCTTAGATTAGAATATAAAAGAGTGGAGATATTATATTAAATTTCATACTTTCTTGAAAAGAAAAAAAACTCCTATATGGTGAGGATTCCAGCAAATCCAGTGATTGAGCTCCACAAGTAAGGTCAACTCAAAAGAGCTGGCATGAGCCCGTCTCATCATATAACTCAAAAGGGCTAATTTTATGGGATAGCTCCCGCCAAACTATCTCCTGCTCCCAGCTCAGCCAAGAGAGATGGAGTGCATTGACCAAAAGTATGGCACTGCTGCTCCACCTAGTTTGTGCACCTATAAATGGTACCCAAGTCCACCGGAAAGAGGATTAGACACATCGTACTTTATCTAAACTTCCTCACTCTAAAGAGGCTTTCTCTCGCTAAGACAACACACTTACTTGACCATTAGAGGGGATTCCTCGAGCCACCCCTGAGAGCATCACGTGCGCCACTATGCAAGTACATTTAGTTGGATCCAGATAAGATTCAACCACCACCACCACCATTGGGACCACACCCGGAACAACTCCCGTATTCTTTCAAGTGAAACAATTTGACTTTTTGCACTATTCACTTAATTCTTTTTTACTAATGTGTATAATTTATAGGAAATTTTGACTTTTACCACCAAAATAAATCAAAAAATTGTTTTTTACCACCAAAACTTCTAAAACTTTTATTTTACTACCAAAAAAAGTTTTAAAAATTGTTTTCTACCATCTAATATCAAGAAAACCGTTAAATCTAACAGTTTAAAAAAATTTCTTCGAATTTTGTGCGCAAAACATGTTTTTCATAGGTTTAGAGGGCCACTTTGGCCCTTTGGGCCCAATTTGAGGTCAGAATTGACAAAAAATGATCGAAAATATCTCGTTTTACGTGTTCACGCAAATTGAGGTATTTTTAAACACGCAAAATGAGACATTTTCAATCAATTTTTGTCAATTCTTACTTCAAATTGGACTCGTAGGGCCAAAATGCCCCACAAAACCTCTAAAGAGCATGTGTTTGACACGAAAATCGAAGAATTTTAAAAATTTCGTTAGGTTTTTGACGACAGAGTTTTAGATGTTTTGGTGGTAAAAAACAATTTTTTAATTTTTTTTTTTTTGGGGGTAAATGTCAAAATTTCCTAATTTATATATGAGAAAAAAAAAAAATATATATATATATATATATATATATATATATATATATATATATATATATATATATATATATATATATATATATATATATATATATATATATATATATATATATATAATTTTGTGTGTATCTATTAAAATTATCTTATTTTATTAATATTCTATTGTTATATAATTCATTTAATTGTTACTGTTCATCTATTAGCCAAGGTTAGACGCTTTACTTGCAGTAGGTGCACCTCGGTGATCTTGAATCACCATTGAAATTTAGTTTCATAATTACCGGAGGACATACATATAACCCAAATACACTCTTTAGGAATTGGTTTAAAATATCCGAGTCTAATTGGACCTAACACTATAACACTATTAGAGTTTCATGGAAGATTTTCCTAAAAATTGCTTAATTGTAAATTAAATTCCTATTGACGTTGATTTAAAACTTATTCCCACAATAATGTTATTCACGTAGGATTGGTAGAAGGTTTGTGTTTTTTATTTTATTTTATTTTTTAGGTTCAGCAAAGAACCTCTAATGTCGTTAGCGGTTCTTGTTTTAAATTCTTGTATTAGAAAACCTCACAAGTTAAAACCTAATACAAGAACCAACGTTAGTAGTTCTTTGTTGAATAATAATAATAGTAACAATAACAGTAACAGTAACGGTAACAACAACAATAACAATAACAATAATAACCTTACGGTCATCTCAAGGGGTGCAGCAGGGTGATCCCTTGGTCCTTTGCCTTTTGCTTTGGTTTTACAACCCCTGGTGTGTAAAATCAGAGAGACTTTTGATGTATGGTTTCAGGCTTGGTATTTGGATGACGACACTATTATTGGTGACAAGTTGGTGGTGGAGAAGGTTTTATAGTTGATTATGGAAGAAAGGCCTCGTTCTGGGTTACGTCTTAACGTGGAAAAAAAATGAAGTTTTCTGGCCTACAGAAGACCCTCGAAGCAGGCGTGAGGGTGTCTTTCCACCTAATATTGCTCGTCCTCTGCGTGGTGTTAAGTTGCTTGGTGGTCCTGCTAGTTTCGATTCTAGTTTTAGTGGTGAGCTTGTGATGCCGAGGGTGTCCAAGACCATTGCCCTTATGAATAAGGTTGTTATGCTGGATGATCCTCAGTGTGAGATGTTGTTATTTAAAACATGTACTGGAGTTTCTAATCTGCTTTGCATTGCGTACTTGTCCTCCTAGTACTTTTGAGGCGGCTCAGTGCACTTTCAATGGGGCTCTTCGATCTTCCTTGGAGAGTATTGTTACTGCTTCAGGGCCTGGGTTTGGCGACTAGCAGTGGTGGCTTGCCACCTTGCCATTTGCGTTTGGAGGGCTTGGTGTTTATTCCGCAGGTAATGTTCGTCATTGTGCTTTTCTTGCTTCTCGGTTGCAGTCAGACACAACTTCTACAACATGCTGGTGATGTTGGTCTTGGATGAGCCTTTGTGGATGCGTCGGGTCTGTTTAATGGAACAGTGGAGTATAACATTTTAAGTAATCCTAGTGAGGTCGCTACCTCTAAACTCATGAAGAAATTGACAGATATATATTTCACAAAGGTTAACACTTCTGCAGAATATCCTTATTCTTTAACTCCTCGGCAATCGGCATTATGGAAATCACAGCAGGGAGATCACACCTCTGCTTGGCTTAGGGAGATCCCTATTTCGGGGTTGGGTCAGACGATGAACGCCAAGACTTATCGCTGTGTGCTGTGCTACCGGTTAGGTGTTCCACTGTTCTCTATCACGACGTCGTGCTCTGCTTGTTCAAGGGTTTTTGCTGGGGAAATTTTCAGTGATCATGCGGTGTCTTGTACTGATATTGTGGGCATTAAACATCGGCATAATATTGTTTGGGATACCCTTCTTGATGTTTGCTATCGGCCAGGGATTTCAGCTAGAAAGGAGGTGGACATTGGGTTATCTAGAGGGAACGACGAGGCTCTCGGACCTGCAGATGTGTTACTTTATTCATGGGATCATGGTTGCGACGTCTGTGTTGACTTGACAGGATCTTTTCCATTGACACAGTCTGGCTTTCTGACTTTGTTCCTGGACGGGTAGTGACTGATACGAATCCAGTTGTCGAGCAATTAGATATGGCTTCCTTCCTTTCTCTCTCTTCTCTTGGGGAGTTGGAAAAGGAGGTTGTTGCATTGCTGAAGCGAATCCAAAAGTTCTCGAAAACTCAGGACATTAGGGCGCATGCTACAACTCATATTTTTACTAGGATCAACTTTTCTATAGCTAGAGAAGTGGGGGCCCAGATTGTACCTCGGCTTCCCACTAATTTTCTATAGGTTGTATAACTTTGTATGTTTTTGGGATATAATAATAAGGAAAATTTGCAAAATGCAGCCATTTAAAGTTCGTATTTTGCAAATTGCAGGCATTTAAAATTTTTTATGCAAATTGCAGCCCAAAAGTTAGTATAAATTGTAAATTGCAGCCCAATTCAATTTTTTCATCGGTTTACATGTTGAAAAATCTTCAGTTAAGGGTTCAGGGGTCATTTAACCTTTAGGGGCCCGAATTGAGCTCGGAATTAGCAAAAAAATAACGTAAGTATCTCGTATTTACAGTTTCTCACAAATCGATACATTTTTGTTACGCAAAACGAGATACTTAAGTTATTTTTTTGCTAATTCCGAGCTCAATTCGAGTCCCTAAGGACTAAAATGACCCCAAAAACCTTCACCGGAGATTTTTCAACATGTAAACCGATGAAAAAATTGAATCGGGCTGCAATTTACAATTTATACGAACTTTTGGGCTGCAATTTGCAAAAAAAAAAAAATTAAATGGCTGCAATTTGCAAAATACGAACTTTAAATGGCTGCAATTTGCAAATTTTCCTAATAATAATAATAATAATTACACACACACTACGCTAGCCTCCTCTCTCTTCTCTCTCCTAAACTTTAGCCTCCATTGTCAATTGTGAAGGGGCTTCCATCGGATTTTACCGGTGGAAAGCCCCAATCTTTATTTTCTTTTCAGTTTTTTGTTTCTTAGGTTACAATAATGTCTCCCTCAAAAGAAAGGGTTTATCTCCTTCGAAAGACAAGGTTTTTTCGATCTCCTTCGAAAGACAAGGTTTTTCGGACTCCTTCGAAAGACAAGGTTTTATTTGCGCTTAATTTGGTCTCTGGTTGTGCGGGGCTACTATTGATTATGGCTCGGATTCGGGTTACGGAATCAACACAAGGATTTACTTTTTCACAAAATTGCGAAGCGGCGACGGATCCACTCAAAAAGTTATATGAGACAACGAACCGAGAATGTGCCGAATTGTTATATTTATGTATTTAGATTCTTAGCCCTTCCCCGATTAATTCTTGTTTGATTTTGTTAAATTCGTTTTCATTATCGTTAATTGTCAATTGTAGATGTCGTATAGCTATTATTAATGAAATTTAACGTCCTTTAGGACTTCTTTCAAAAAAAAAAAAAAAAAAAAAAAAATTACACACACACTAGCTTCTACCAATCCTACGTAAATTATCTTGTGTGAATAAGTTTTTGAACCGACGCGAATAGGGAATTAGTTTATAATTAAGCAATTTTTAAGGAAATCATTCGAGTTCCATTCTACGTAGATCATCTCGTGCCAATGAAGTTAATTTATTCTTTCCCAAAAAATAAAAAAAAATTAAAAAAAAAATTAATTTATATATTCGGCCCCCTTTAAAAGTACAAAATATTTATTATGGCCCGTACATTTTTGGTTCCACCCCTGGTTTAAATTAACACAGGGAGGTTATCACAAACATGACATCAACAATGGCTTCGTACTATATACCTCAAATTTTGCTAAAGACGTCAGGTTAGCTACCCTAAGACAACAGAGATCAGTAGTAAATGCAATGTTGGTTTTGGGTATGGAACCTAGCTATGGTATACGATGTTTAGTCTCATAATATTGTGGAGTATGGTGATGAACTACGAGAACCTTTGCCTACCAAAAAGCACTGGATCAGTTCATCTTCTAATCCCACCACAACCAACCTGCTTTCATGTTGTAATAAACCATTTGCCTTGCATCGACACCAAAACTTCAGTCGACTGTTTAAAGCTGATACATTGCCTATCAAGAAGGCCACTACAATGGGGAATTAACTGTTGTAAACTTAAATTGGATCGTAAAGCATTTAGCCAAGCTCTACTCGTCAGAATTATTAGTATGCCCGTGTCCATAGTTCACCAGTTCACCACTTGAGAATGAGCAGTTTGCCATAAAAAATCACAGCAACTCTACCATGAACATGGTTGGTACGAGTTTTCCTTTCAATAATACATTCTACTTGATTCTACTTCACAAAGAAAACATTAAACCCTCTGAATGTTAATGTTGCAAAACCTAGATGCTTAAAAATATGCATGACCCAATCCAAGCTACATAAGGTAGAGCATAGTTCCTTGTGAAAAATCCAGAATCACAGACCTGTTAGTAAGACACAGCAAAGCACAGGTATTTGTGCTAAGCAATGGTTCTTTGGCAATAATTGTAACAATAGAGTCCCATCCCTAATACAAGATATATGCACATAAAACACAAAATACTACACCAGAAACATAACCTTTTATAGTCAACTTAATAAGATAGAAGTTGCACTGTCAATGAGCTCCCCTGTCACCAGCGTAAATACCTTTGCAATAAGCGATTCTACTTCCCCTCTCCCATCAAAGAATCATTTACTTGCATTCCGCAGGCGTTCGATCAGCTCATCCTACAAAAGGTGATAATCTCAGCATGCATAACATGAGCGCAAACACACACACACACACACACACAAAGAGGAAAAAAAAAAAAAAAAAGGGAAAGCCAGGTAGGCATCCTCAGCAGCATTCAGTACCATGATGACCAAACTCACCATCCTACATGAGGCACAACAGAAGACAGCAATAAGGTTACCAACAGAAGCAACTAGACTAATTTGGTTAACCCAAGGCCAAATACAACATGAAAGTCGAAGACCCTAAACTACAAGTACCACATTCTAAAGTAAAGTGCTCAGCCAAGAGAAATGGAGTGAAAAAGAAATGAGAGGGGAAAACAGGATAACTGCAAGTCAAACAACTGAGAAGGTTGCAAAGGATATTATTTGAAAAGTAACATAAGAACTGTTTCATATGCAATAAGCAATGTCACTTGCCTTCTTCCCTTTGGAAGAAAGTCCTTTTTCCTTCAGAAGTGCCCGAAGCCTCTCCACAGTCAGACCCTGAAAATTTCTATCTGCAGCACGACTACTCGATGCACCTGCAATGGATAGGTAAGATATCAGAAATGCTTTGTGATAAAACTAAACAGACTGAGGTACATCTTTAAATTAAGAATTTAAAAGAACACATTGTTTTGCAGACTTAATTTCCCAATTATCCCACCATAACATCAACCACAGATATGAGAAATCCATTGAACTACTGAACATGAAATAAAACCACGATAGGGACTGTCTGCTTTATTTTTCACTTTTTCAGTACCTCCCCACTAGGCCACACTACCCCCACCAAGCAATGAAAGCTAATAATACACTATATTTTACGAATGATATTTTCACTCAGCTCAGCTCAGCTCAGTGAGAACAGGCCCTTGGTACTTGTATAAGGTATGGACTTTGGTTTACTCCAAATTTGGTAGTTTATATATATATAAAAAAATAAATGGGCACTAATTGAATAAGGAAGCCTAAAAACCATATCCGAAAACTCCTCCAAAAAGGTTCTTTTGAATAAAAATCTGAACTTGGTCCTCCATATCCTCATCCTCTCATAGCCCCAGCTCTTAATTCCCTCATCCCCAACACCCTGAGGAGAAGCCTCCATTGCCAATTGGCGATTGCTAGGAAGCCTAATGATTGATGTTTAACAATCAGGCTTTGCTAAAAGCCTAGAAGAAGCCTAACAATTGGCCCTCTACCCACATATTCCATTGCAAAATGCAAGACTTCAGAGAAATAACATGATCCCAACATAGCTCGCCTATATACATAAGATTAGGCAAGGATGGGGGTATTTAACCAAAGGTATCCCTATAATACCTATTTAGCTACTGTGCCCAGATTTATGGTGTCAAGGTCTGCATCTAGTCAGTGCGGCAAGCACTGATCATGTCTGGGCACAAAGTGTCGCAAGATAAATCACTAATGAATAAAACCAATCCAGGGTGGATCCTGATGCTTCATGTTTATTTCAAGACAGAGCAGTGGGCTCTTTTGTACATTAGGATAAAGAGATCAGAATTATTTAGGTATGCATTAGAGGTTACCTGTCTGACCACTATTATTCAACCAATGCTACTGCAATACACTCAGGCAGAATCCAGTAATATCAGTTTTTTGACTTCTACACTCACCTGAAACCCCAGATCACTAAATGATTCTGTGATAAATTCCACCCCCCCCCCCCTTTTTAAAAAAAAAAAAAAAAAAAGTAGTAGGATTAGCAGAATATTAAAGCCATGTTGAGCAGACCCCTGAACCGAAATTATTTTTTCTTTATATTTATTTTAACGCAGCACTAAATGTTAATTAGCCCTCCAGAAGCTTCAGTAGATGTCAGAGTTTCCTATTCATCCTCAACCCTAAACAAAAATCTCATATCAATTTGAGACATTGGGGTCTAAAGTACTAGTTGCAGGCCTTGCAGCAATTTATTATGCAACAATCTCATTTAGATAATTTATTCCTAAAATATTGATGACACAAAGGAACTTTTATGTGGCTGACAACTCCAGAGGTTACCTGTCTGACTATCTGCTCAGTGCTCACTTGGCGCTGTATTAACTTTCTTAAGCTTTAATTGCTGAATTCAGACAAACTACAAATTGGACAAACATCTGTACTTTTCCAATTGTTTTGATACCTTAACATCAGAGTTCAGGACTACGCAAAGCATGTACTCCCTCCATCCCCGAAAGAACAACCCATTTAGGTTGATTACGCGGGTATTAAGAAACTTAATTTGCAAGTACAAATGTATGGGAAAACACAAGTTAATAAAAGATCTGAAAAAATACAAGGATAAAATAGAGAGAAAGAGCTACATGACAAATATATTAGAGGATATATTGGTAATTTTGTGCTTTTAATAGATGTTGGGAAAAACAAATTGGTCATTCTTTTTGGGACTAAAATTAGGCCAAATGGGTCGTTCTTTCGGGGACGAAGGGAGTAAATAAATTTTTGAGCTCATCAACTCATGCAAATTGCCCAAAATAGGTAAATTAAGAAAGGATTAAATTAAATGGCTCCATATTTATAAATAATAATAATACTAGTACAACCAACCTTTGTATTAAGTAAGGTTTTGTATTTAGTATGGCAACTGAGTTCCCATTATATATATATATATATATATATATATATATATATATATATATATATATATATGAGTCCATCCAAGCAAAATACAGGCCAATACTAAAAGCAAATTGTGTGATTCATGCCACCATGTTACCATGGTTATCATGCAATTTCAAATTGTGGAAGGATACTGTTTAATACTTCCTCCGTTCCAAATTAAATGACACAGTTCACTTTGGCACATTTTTACACAATTACCCTTACCCACTACCCATACACTTAACTCATTTGCCACAGCACATACAAGTATGACGGACACTTGGGTTGATAGCCACCGTGTACCATTGCTGCCTACTTTAGGGACCAAGGGCATGTGATTGCGTGCATAGGAAGGACTGTGAAATCCTATGAACCAAATGAAAGATAGCCAACTTTAAGAGAGCAATTTGTATAATAGAATGAAAGCATGAGTATCCCAAGTCCATCATTCAGTAGGTAGTTTTTTTTGAAGCATAGAGGTGACACAAGTGACTCGTCCACACTCAGTAATGTTTCTTATAACTTAACAAGTAAACGACAAACATACATAATTCCACAAAACCTTGAAGCATCCGGAGCTCATGTGAATATGAATATCATTTGAATCAGATATGGCTGCTAAACTTAAAAACGCACTATAAATTAAGACTTGCAAGATGCTAGTCTTCGAAAACCAACTTATGAGGTAGGTGATGGGCAATGACACTAGGACATAGGTGCTACCTCCTTTCCTTTTTATTCTTCACACTTTCCTCATAAGTCTATTTCTTTAGTTCTTTACCCATGTATAAAAAAGCTCAAGGCGCATTAAAGCGATAGGGATTCTGCTGTGCCTAGGCGCGCCAGAGCGCCTCTTTGAAGTGAGGCGCACTATATGGGCAGTTAAAATTTTTTGGCTGAAGTAAGCCTTGGGTGCGCCTCATGCGCCTCAAGTGCGCCTCGGCAGCTTTTGTGCGCCTAAACCAAAACGCCTCGCCGAGACTAAAATAAGCGCTCACGCCTTGCGCCTCAGCGCGCTTTTTCAAACACTGTTCTTTACACTTAAAATCTATTCCCTTTTTGACAATGGATTTTTACACTTTTACCTCCCTTACCTCCAAAACATAAAAAAAAAAAATTAAAAAAAAAAAGAGAAAGAAAAACACTTTTTGGCCTCGTGCTTATTATGCTACTTACTACCCCTCACTTTTTCACTATCTTCCCTCTTGTTTCTTGATTCTTGTGCAAACAGTAACTATCAAAAACATTAAGGAACAAATGATATACTATTGATTGTGGAATCAATTATCAAATAAGGACTGTGTTTCCTTGACTAACATTGCAATAAAAAAGACTTGGAAGGCATGAATTAGATAAAGAAAACTTCATAGGGATGATTGGACGAAGATAGTGAAAGAGTTTTGACTTTCTAAGGTAAAAATACAGTGTTATAGCAAGAAACTGGCATGTGGACACACTTGCGCCTAAACTGAGGATTAAAAATATAGGAAGGGGAATTCTGGAATGTATAGATAGACATGAATCATTTTAGACATTAGTTTGGGTGAGAAGAGGTTTAAGTGAATTCTTGAACCTACAGCAATCCTTTCCATTTCCTCTTTTATCACCCCTCCCCACTCAAAAAAAAAAAAGAAGTATGTCTAAATAATACTTGTATAATTTAAAAAGAAAGCTAAAAAAATTTATACAAAGCCTAACATTAGTACTAGTTACAGAATTGTAGCCATAAGGAATTATAACAGTATCCTGTTATCAAAGAAGCCTCAGGCCAGCAGGAAATGTAAAACAATAGCATTTCAAACCTCTATTGAGATTTGTCATATAAGAAGATGCAAGTAAATGGCTAAACACTAACACTAGTGGAAAAAACTCTATTTGTAACACTCTAATTGTAACGGACATAGCAATGTGCGTTACAGAAAAAATATTTGTAACAGGCATATCTTATGACCATTACAAAAAATTAGTTATTTGTAACGGGCACTAATGTGCACATTACAAAATATAATATTTGTAACGGACTGAATTTTCCTATTACGAATAAATCTTATAATTGTAACGAAAAATCACTAGCCCGATACACATGTCCACGGTCTAGTTGAAAAGAGCTCATTTCTCTATTATTAGGGTTTCACAATTATTTGAGAGGAGCCATCAATCTGATTTTCTTATTTCTCTCTCTCCCATCTCCATTAATTTCTATCTCTTATCCTCATTTAATCTCCTCCCATCTCTCCATCTATTTCTCTCTCATATCCTCCTCACTTAATCTCCTCCTCGTCACCCATTTTTCTTTCCTCTCTAAGGATATACGAACAAGGAGATTGCTGGTGAGAAAACGGAGGTGGAAGTTGGAAACCAAGAGGAGGAAGTGAAATAAGAGGCGAGAAAGAGGACGAAGGCACTAACGGCGATAGAGAAATTAATGGATTCGATCGTCGGAAACCCCACCGCTTACAAGGATATACAGATCTTAGATCTTATTTCTGTATCTTTTTTTTTTTTTTTTTTTTTTTTTTTTTTTTTTTTTTTTGGGGTTGGATCTAGTTTTTTTTAGCAATCTTCTCTAATGATGCGTCTATATTATTATGAATTTTTTTATGCTAATGTTAAGTTTTATTGTTAATGTGCTTTTTAAAGAAATTTGTATGCTATTTTCATCAATATTATATTTTAATTCTTTGTTACTTGTTACCCTTTTTTCCGAGTGCTATGATTTTTCTGGATTTTTAAAGTATTTTTTTTTTTGGGAATTTTGTTGTTTTTATTTCTTGTAAAACCGATTGAAATGACTTAATTTTGTTCCTTGTTTGTTCAATTTGGGTTTTTGAATTTGGGTTTGTACGATTTATTTCTTTGATAATTTTTTAATTTTTTTTTAATGAGTGATTATAAGGGTATGGGAATGAGTGTTCTGCTAATGTAAGCTAAAGCAATGCTGCCTTTTCGGCATCCTGCTCTAAATTCTACATGTAAGGATAGGAAAAACTTTACCTATAGTAGTAGTATTAATGTTCTACAAGGTTTTATAGTTGATTATTTTTATTGTGTGGAGTTGTATTCTTGATTGTTATTTCTAAATTAAGGATTTATGCATGTGCCGTTAGAATAAAAGATAGTGTCATGAACCAAGTAAATGGGTTCAACAACCCAAGTCAACCTCCACTATTTGTTGATACGAGGCGCGCAAAACAGTCAGCAAGGTGGAAGGAAAGCAAGCTACTCCAACTATGTCTTTTGATGGTCTATCTACTTTAGCTAATGTAGTCACATGTAATTCTTAAGGCTTGAGTATAAGTATTGTAGTTAGTTGTTTAGCAAAGGTTTCCAAAAATTAGAGTGAAAACACATGAGAGATTTGTAGCCTAAAGCTACTGTGAGATTCATAACCTCAAGTTATGGCTATCTCCTTGAAATTCAACCACTAGTTAATCAAATATTCAAGCTTTAAGCCTTAATCCCCATTATTTGTGCTTAATTATAATTAATAGAATTCAGTCCATAACAGCTTGACATCAGAGCGGTCCACATGACGCCGACGCAATGGACGAGAAGCTGGAAGAAGTCAAGTGTTGGCTGAAGTCGATCGAAGAGAAACTCACTGCCTAGATGCCTCCATTGGGCGTGCGGTTGCAGAAGCGGTGAGCAAGGCCATGACAGACATGCATAAGGCCATCACCGACAATTTTACGGCACTTTTTGAGGCGGAGAAGAAACGACAAGAAGATATAGTGCGGATTGAGGGACGAATTAACCGTTTCAAGACGACAAGAAGTTCAGGCGAATATGGTGGCCAAGAAAAACAAGAAGTTCAGAGAGGAGTTGAAGGCCGCCGTGGCTACGGTTCCCCGAACCCGACCACCACCATTTTAACTGGAGTGGAGGCATCGGGACCCCCGTGGGTAGAACGATGACGGTGGAGGAGGCGAAAGACGTTGGAAATATAAAAAGTTGGATATTCCGGTGTTCGAGAGGAAGGACCCCGACAACTGGGTCATGAGTAAGGTTTCAGCGACGGTGGTCGCCATGGACAGAGTGGCTTTGCAGTTTTGGGAGAACAAAAGGCGACCGTTTGAGGGGTGGCCCGACCTCAACAATCGGCTTTTGCGGGAATTCCGGCCATCAAATGTCAGCACCTTCCACGAACAGTGGTTGGCTATCACGCAAACGTCAACGGTGCAGGAATACCACAGTTCGCCAATCAGAGGCCATGACGGCGAGGTCAAGACATACCTACGACTCACGACCGACTGGTTTTGAGCCGAAATGTGGAGGGATGTTGGTGGATTTGCTCGAGAGTGTGATGTTTGTCAACGAAGCAAGACAGTGGCCCGGAGTCCTTGGGGTTGCTTTAACCACTTCCTATCCCCGAGGCTATTTGGGAAGACATCTCATTGAACTTCGTGAAGGGCCTTCCACTGTCCGAGGGGTGGACACAGTTTTGGTGGTGGTGGACCCTGTACATGTATGGCAGTTCATCAACCTAAAACATCCTTTCAATTCCCTTAAAGTGGCGGATGTTTTTGTTAAGGAAATTGTCGGACTACATGGGTTCCCGGCATCCATTGTTTCCGATCGAGACAGAGTATTCATGAGTATCTTTTGGAAAGAGCTTTTTCGATAACAAGGCACACACCTCAAGCGAAGCACGGCCTATCATCCACAAACGGATGGTCAAACGGAGATAGTCAACAAGAGCCTCGAGGTCTACCTCCATTGTGAACCGAAGAATTGGGCTAGGTGGCTCCTGTGGGCCGAGTACTCTTACAACACCTCGCCACACACTTCAACAAAAATGACTCCCTTAAAAATTGTGTATGGGAGGGAACCACCGAAATTATGGCGATTGGGGGCAAACCAGTGGTGGTCAGCAGCTTGAAGGAAAGGGGTAGTATTTTGGAGGAGTTACGGATGAATTTAAACCGCGCTCAGCAAGTGGTGAAGCACTACGCAGATAAATAACGCCGAGAAGAGAGCTTTGAGGTGGGAGAGAAGGTCTTTTTGAAATTACAGCCATATCGGCAGAAATCTCTTGCCAAGAGACCCTTCGAAAAGCTGGCAGCAAGGCTCTAGGGTCCTTTTGAAGCGCTGGAAGATTGGCAGAGTAGCTTACAAGCTACAACTTCCAACCAATCACAAAATACACCCTGTATTTCATATCTCACAACTCAAGCGAGCCCTTGGCAATCTCCCTAGTCACCCCTCAATTCCGCAACAATTAACACACCCGCCCTGGAGTTATTGGTGGAGCTAGAGGAACTCCTTAACATTCGGCAGAGGAAGAAAGGGTCTGCTTTCGTGCTAAAAGTTATACTTGCTTGGAAAGGCTTACCATCCTTTGAGGCCACGTGGGATGTTTTCGAAGCTGTCAACCTTCGGTTGCCATCCTAAGCAAGCTAATCCACTTTTTTTTTTTTTTTTTTGATGGTTTTTCTATTTTAGTTAATGTAGTCACATGTAATTCTCAAGGCTTGAGTATAAGTATTGTTGTTAGTTGTTTAGCTAAGGTATCCAGAAATTAGAGTGAAAACACATGAGAGATTTGTAGCCAAAAGCTACTGTCAAGTTATGGCTATCCCCTTGTAATTCAACCATCAGTTAATCAAACATTCAAGCTTTAAGCCTTAATCCCTGTTATTTGTGCTTAATTATAATTAATAGAAGTCAGTCCATAACAATGTCATTAATTGAGTCAACGGAGTCAACAACGCAAGTCAACCTCCTCCATTGATTTATACGAGGCACGCAAAACAAGTCAGCAAGGTGGAAACAATTGACAACATGACAAAGTTAATTAAAGAGAAGTTAAGGAAGGAAAGCAAGCTACTCCAACATGTCTTTTGATGGTTTTTCTATTTTAGCTAATGTAGTCACATGTAATTTTTAAGGCTTGAGTATACGTATTGTACTTAGTTGTTTAGCTAAGGTATCGAAAAATTAGAGTAAAAAAACATGAGAGATTTGTAGCCTAAAGCTACTGGGAGATTCATAACCTCAAGTTATGGCTATCCCCTTGTAATTCAACCATCAGTTAATCAAATATTCAAGCCTTAAGCCTTAATCCCTGTTATTTGTGCTTAATTATAATTAATAGAAGTCAGTCCATAACAGATAGTAATTAAGCTTAGTTAAGCTTTTCCTACACTATAATACTTATTTCCTATTTGAGCTTAACTATCTACTTTATTTGATTGATTGTTATATTTTAATGTTTAAAACCTTTGACTGAAGTGTATTATTGATCTAAATGCAGGTTAAATTCCTCTAAGAAATGTCAAGCAAGCCAACCAAAGTGAAAATGTAAAGAATATGCCGAAAAAGTACCTGCAAGTCACAGCAATTTAGAAAAGTGGTGGAAATCATTTGAATCTAATCTTAGTCATAGCAATTAGCAAGTGCATGACTTGTTTTTAATTCCTTTAATTGATAAAATCATTTGAATGTATGTCTTTGTTGATTGTATTTGAAGTGTATACTTAAATAAATTATTATTTATTTTCTGTAATTGATAAAATCATTAAGCAAACTAAGCTATCCACTATCCAGCATATGCTGGATTTTTTAAAAAAATTGGGACAAAAACGGGCAGATATTACGCCCATTACTATTAACCCTTTTTTATAACGGGCAAACATGTGCCCGTTACATATAACGGGGCTATTTGTAACAGGCATTTCAAATGCCCTTTACATGTTATTTGTAACGGGCACTTGTTTTGCCTGTTATTTGTAACAGACATTGCCCGTTACAAATAACATAGCCTATCCGTAATGGCCGCATACGTAACGGCCACTACCCGTTATGGATAGGTTGTTTTTGCCCATTACGGATAGTTATTTTTCCACTAGTGTAAGTATTACTAAACCGTTTTTTAAGTTCTATATAAATAACTGTTCATTTAATGGTTTAAGATATTTACTTTTTCTGGTCTAGTAAGGCCTGAATCTTTATAATCTGGTCTAGCCTCGTCTGACTTAAATTAAGAGCACTAAGCCTAAATTAGAATTTAATGTTGTATAGTATCAAAGTTGTTGATCAGGCAAGGAAAAAAAATGTTACTTCGCAATCTAGCTAACACCGCTTACCCTTATTCTGACTACTAGTCATTGCCCTTTTCGCTGAAGCCCTTCCATCAACAGATCTATCAGAAGCTCTGCACATGCAAATTACCAATGCAATCAATTATTTTAGTCCCCCAACAAAGTTCAACATATACAGAGATAAGACCAAAAAATTGGAACAGATAGAATAAAGTTTATATACATCAACACCCCCCAAAATAGCCTGACATACTCTTTCAACCAATCACAAGAAAAATCGAACAAAATCATGCACATGAGAAAATAACTAAGCTAGATGATAAAATGGGAAAGAGAGAAAACCTCTTTCTTGAGCCATCAGTCACTTCACCCTGTTGCTTCTTCAAAGTAAGTGATCTGATCAATATGTTCATCTGATCCGTCTTTATTACTTGGTTCTCTGCATAAACAAAATTCAAGACCCACTTCTTAGTCAGTTACTGCTTATATCAGTTACGGAGGAAAAGCATAAGATCTCAATGTATAAAGCTTATAAAAGCAGATAAATGAGTAACTAAAACAGTTTGAAGGAAAGTCTCAATATGGGAAACCACCAATTCTAGACTAGAAAACCCTCACACGCAACTCGAGACCATGTACAGCATGTACCTAATCGAACGCATCAGTTTGGTCATATTCATCAGTTATCACAATTTACATGGAAAATGCAAAGGCTCATTAGCACCATTAATGCCTCTATATAAAAGTGTGTTTGGATGAGATAAATTTAAAGAAAAAACAGGGAGCGAAAGTGGGAGGGAGACCCTTATTTGGATATGGAATTGGCAAAAGAAAAGGAAAGGAATTCGAAAGCACCAATTTTCTTCCCCCTTTAGATCACATCATTCCACTACAGAAAAGACTTGGAAAAAACATGGAAACACCCTACATCCCTCCCCACACCTCCCTTTCTCTTCCTGCCTCCCCCCCCCCCCCCCCCTCTCTTCTGTCCCTCATAAGTTGTACTAAAGACACTGTAAATGAAAGAGTTTGGAACAACACAGCAATGCCTGTATAAGATTGTTAAAAAATACATGATATCAATGAATGATTTACTGTACTTCACAGCAGTAATAGGTAACTGAGATATCCACTCCCAAGGAACCATTTTCCCTTTTTTTTTTTTTTTTTGTAAACAAAAGCAATCAAGGCCTACAAATTACAAAGCTGGGCACCTCTAAAATATTATAAAGAACACCATGACTTGCTTTCACTAAATTTACCAATACCTCACAGCCATAAATGTAGATTACTAAAATTCATTCATTTTAAACAAGAGTTAAAATGCAAAAAAAAACAAAAGCACCATAGGCTTCCAATCTTAAGTTCATAAAATTCAAAGGTGATTTTTACTTTTGATATGTTAAAAACACAGGAAAACTATTCTATGTAAATGAAAAGGATCAGTTTGAATCAGAAAAGCCTGTTGGGTTTGGTAATATTAGGTGAAGAAAACAGGCTTTCTTGCCGCTAAGTCTAAGCATAATGAATTGCAGATAAAATAAAATTTTGCTGAAGAGAAAAAATTAAAATAAATAAATAAATAAATAAAAAGCAGGGACATCAAAATAAAATCAAGAATTCTCTTGACCAATGAGAAAACAATCTTTACCAGTCATGTCTATTATTTATTAGACCTAAATCTGGAAAACTACCATTTTAAACATGAAAGGGACATGATTGAAACAAAAGGCTATATAACACATCAAAAAAAAAAAATAAAGACTTGACTGCAATGAAGATACCAAACAGGAAAGAACGGAAAGGAGGCTATCTAGAGAAAATCTGAAACTTATGAGTAAGCCCAATCTCCGGGTAGGAACTAAAGAAGATCAATAAATATAATTATTAGCTAAATTTGTTGATAATAAAATTGCCAAATCAACAAGAACATAACAAGGAGACATGGAAGAGATTTAAACATTTTCTGTAAACTTGTATCATATGACCGTGTATGGCAGTACACAGAAACTGTGGAGCTAAAATTCAGTTGTGAAGACAACTGATGCCAAAGTGCCAATTAGTCATTGGATATAAAGTCATTAGGATCACCACATGGGAGATACCAAATGAAAGTGACTAAAGAGAGGAAATTACCCAAAAACACACACTGTTATCAGAGAGCTTAAAAGCCACTACTGATTTCCATCAACAAAATTGTAACAGTCCAACAGATAAAAGAAACCATGTCAAAGTATGTATGTCAACCTCATGCAAGTCATGACATCAGGCTAATAAAAAATATTCTAAAGCAGACCTGGGGGTGCTGTATCATGATCACAGATGTAAATTCGCATGCCACCCTGCAATAAAGTTTCAATGCATGAGTAATTGGGAATTCTAAACATTACATCTTACTTTTCAGTTTTCCCAGTTCTATTTGGTAGACCATTTAGTTTTTAAAGCTGAATGGCATCTCATACTCTTCGAGGTCCATAAAATATCCTCCACTTCTACATTAATTTCCTCACTCCCTCTCAGCATTCTAACCTTATTCATTATGGCGACCATCCCCTCCCACCACGAAAAGCTCCCTTTTTCTTTCCCTCAATTATTGAGAATCATGGATAGGACGCTAAGCTCCAATATTTAAAGTTAAACACTAACCCTATACCAAAATACTGTCAATTATAAAAATGAAGCTCTCGAAAATTTTGTGGATCCTATACATCCAAAAATAAATCCATATAGACAAGAAAGTGGATTGAGATGTTGCGAAAATCTAAATTTATAAAAATAGCAAGAACAGACTACAATTTGTCTGATAGTTTATTTCCATTAAAAGAAGACAATAACAAGGATAAGGACTAGAAATTAAAAATATATAAAAATAGCAAGAACAGACTAAAATTTGTCTGATAGTTTATTTTCATTGAAAGAAGACAATAACAAGGATAAGGACTAGAAATTAAAAATAACAATAATAAGTAAAATCACCCCAAAGTATAAAAAAGCTCAAGGCGCATTGAAGCGAGAAGGGTTCTGCAGTGCTTAGGTGCGCCTCAGGTGTGATATGGACAATTATAAAAAAGTGGTGAAGTTTGGTTCAGGTGCGCCAAACCAAAATCGCCTCTCCTAGACCATATTAAGCGCATACCCCTCATTGCCTTGCGCCTCAACGCGCTTTTTAATACACTGAATCACCCTATCCCGGAGAAATTTCAATTTTAATAACAAAGCTGCAATTTGGATATACAAACCCCAATAACCATCCAGATAATGGGTTAAAACAAAATTCCTTAAACCTTCTTTGTTCATGTTTAGCACTATCTTGTTCACTTTCCTTTGTCAACTATTGACTATATAAAGATTATCATTTAGCTTATTTCTCCATATAGACTAGATCATGAGCAGAGATGCAAACGAGTCGTTTGGTTTAAGTGTGGAATGGGTCTACACCAATTGGATAATAATCCGGTAAGAAGGTTTTTAGGTAGTGTAATTTCGAACACGTTAGTTTTGCCAAGTATAATCATGGACAATAATTCCCTTACTATCCAAAATCACCGAATGTGTAGATGACCTGATTTTTTTTTTTTTGTCCTATTTGCCACCTCCACAAAAGCTACAAGGGAATGTAGGGAAACTTAAGTGAAAAGAGGGCCCTTAGGTGGGATCTACATAGTTAAGTATTAGTGCCAAAATTTCTAG
Source organism: Chenopodium album (assembly GCF_948465745.1). Taxonomy (NCBI): domain Eukaryota; kingdom Viridiplantae; phylum Streptophyta; class Magnoliopsida; order Caryophyllales; family Amaranthaceae; genus Chenopodium; species Chenopodium album. The sequence goes on from NC_137835.1 coordinate 68,634,190, forward strand.
TGCTGTCACATTACTCACAAATCCTTAATTGAAAGAGCCAATAATAGACATCATCACTTATAGTCCTTCCTTAATTATTCTCAAACACTATAAAGACGCAAATATTAATAAATCTTGAAAATCTAGAAGAAGAAGAATGGTACTTCTTGAGACCTAATGATGGTTCTTCTAAAGAGTTCACTTGCCACTACCCACTGGGTAGTGTGATGGGCAGAACAAGCAATGGATCCTCAGTTTTTCTCTCAGATTGGAACATCACTCATATCTTCTTTCTGTCCAATCTAACACAACTACATAAGATAATATGAGCACCTAATCATGTCTTAGTAGTAAAAAGTATTGACAGAATTTTGGTAAAGTGAAAAAATTTATATTCTTTGGAGTTGATATTATCATTACATTTAACTGTTTGTCAACAAGTCATAGTATACATACCAAAACAATCTCCTTAAAGCAATGACATCTGAAAATCAGACATGGGTCTAAAACCAAAAATCTTCTTATAATTTGCAGTCAAGTCAATGTTTAAATCTACATTCACAGGCCATTAGTGCCAAAAGACATCTAATGCATGATAATACTTGGCAACACTTTAGTGGAATCTGAGAATCTCAGTAAAAATAAAATAAACATTTCCAATAAAGCTTCTTTAAGGCATAAAATTCAATTCATAAATGATGGCATGCATCGCAATACTCGTAATTAAATGAAGCAACCATCTTGTCATATCATCATTTCAAGCAAAAAATACCTATGATGGAATAAGAGTTACTTTTCATCACACATTCTCAAGTTCGCCATACATTTCAAGACCAAACAACTTTATCATCATAAAAGTTTATAAATACTCAAAGGAAATTTTGACAATTACCACCTTCTATTATGTCCATTTTAGCAATTACCACCTTCTATTTATTTTTTTTTTTTTGAAATTACCACCTTCTATTTTCAAAAACATCAAAAGTTACCACCTTCTTGCCTCCCAACTACCACATGACGTCATTCTAGGCCCACTCTTTCCCTTCCCTCCCTATTTCCCTCTCATTTCTCATTCGTAACTCGATTCTCATCTCCCCTTTCACTTTTTTCCCCCAAAAAATCAGAAACACTTCAATTCACTCCTCCAAATCAAAATTGACGAACAATTATTGGTGGTTTCTGGGGGGAATGAAAAGGGAGATGAAAATCGAAATAGGAATGAGAAATGGGAGGGAAATAGGGAGGGAAGGTAAAGGGTGGCCCAAGATGACGTCATGTAGTAGTTGGGAGGTAAGAAGTTGGTAACTTTTGATGTTTTTGAAAAGAGAAGGAAGTAATTAAAAAAAAACGGTTATTTCACCAAATGCCACTGAGTACTTACAAAATTCACCAAATGCCATCAAAGTTTTCAAAATTCACCAATGCCACTGAGAAACAATACAATGACACCTCGTGCCACTAATAGTATATGGACGTTAGTTTTCCGTTAATGCAATTCTTATTTCACCAAATGCCATTATTTTGGAAAATTAGTTCACAAAATGCGATTACATTTTAAAATTAATACACAATAATTATTTATTTTAATGAATAAAAATAATACTTTTTTCGATTTTCGTGACGAATATTGTTCGGGTAAGGTTTTGGGGTCATTTAGACCCTTTATGGGTATAAATTAAACTCGAAATTGGCAAAAAAAAACATAACTACCCCATTTTGCATTATTTTCAGAAAAAAAATTACAATATAGACATACAAAACGGGGCATATATGTTATTTTTTAGTCAATTCCAAGCTTAATTTGTTCTCATAAAGGATCAAAATGACCCAAAACCTTACGCGATCAATTTTGATGGTTAAAAAATGACACGCTAATCAAAATATTTTTCAACACACAAAACAGAGCATTTAAGTTATTTTTTTGTAAATTTCGAGCTTAATTTGTACTGATAAAGAATCGAAATGACCCTCAAAACCTTACCCAATCAATTTTGATGGTTAAAAAATAATGACAAACTAATCGAAATATTTTTCAACACACAAAACGGAGCAATTACGTTATTTTTTGGTCAATTCCGAGCTTAATTTTTTATCCATAAAGGGTCAAAATGACCCCAAAACTATACCCGAGCAATTTTTGCCACGAAAATGAAGAAAAAAAATATTATTTTTATTAATTAAAATGAACCAATCATATAATGACACGCGTAAAGATTTAATCTTAATGACTAATTGATGACATTTGGTGATTTTTTTAAAAGCTCGATAGCATTTGGTAAATTTTGAAAACCTTGATGGCATTTGGTGAATTTTATAAGTACTAAGTGGCATTTGGTAAAATAGCCGGAAAAAAAAAAAAAAAAAAAAAAAAAAAAAAAAAAAGGTGGTAATTGCTAAAATGAACAATTGTCAAAATTTTCATACTAAAAATTTGTAAATTTAAAGATACATTCCCTTGAGAATAACCCAATTGCAACATACTCCCTCCGTCCCAAAAAGAACGACCCATTTGGCCAAAACTTTGTCCCAAAATGAATGACCCATTTGCATTAAAACACCACCAATTTGCAACAATATTTGTGCAAAATTAGCTTCCCCATATAAAAATTTCATTTTTCATGTTATTTTATTACTTTCTCTCTCTCTTTTTTCACAAACCCCATGTAAATTTATCTTTCCAATATACTTTTACTTCTTTTTACTTAACTTCCTTAATACCCGCTTAATCAACCCAAATGGGTCGTTCTTTTTAGGACGGAGGGAGTACAAAATTGGAAAATCAAATGCAATAAATCAAGGCATAATCAACAACAACTAGAAAATCCATTGACATTGCACAACTCCATATAAAAATTGCAAGCAATCAACAAACTTCAATTGACGCAAACTAACCAGCAACGCAATGGTGATCAAATTTTAAATTTATTTTAATTTTTATTCTGAACGGTGATCAAATCCAATACACTACAAATTTCAAAATCAAAATGCAATTCCAAACAATCAAAAAAAAAAATTGAAAAATAAAAAAAATTTGAAAAGTTAGGGCTAATCAAAGTGAAGGACATGAAAATAATACCAAATTAGAAGAAGAAACGGCGGTAGAAGAGAAGAGGCCGCGAGAAGGGAGGTTGGAGAGGAAGCTGGCAGCGGTGGCGGTGGTGGTCGGAATGGAATCAGACGGCGGCGGAGAGGCAGAAGAAGAACCCTCCTCCATTGTTGGCGCACCCTTTGGAATCAGAGACTTGGATTTGCAGTGATGATGCAACATTACGGAGCCTATATATGCGGACAGTCGGCGCGCTCTTTGCCTAGGGGGAGAGAGGAGAGCGCAGTAAAACTGTCACTTTTGTGTTGTGCCGTGGTAAATTTGGCATGGACTTTTGTAAGACCAAACTTTGACCATCGAGGATTGTTGGAGAACTCGGGAAATGAATTAAGGATTCGTTTGGCATACTTGTGGTTTTTTCTGTTTTTTGATTTATTGTTTTTTAAAAGTATACTATGTATGATATATGCTCTATAATGAACCAAAAATTATTTAAACTTATTAAAATCATGATAATTTTGAAAACTGACAACTGAAAAGTGGAAATACCTTTTTCTTGTTTCCTGTTTTTGGTTTTAGGTTTTCAAAAAAATCGGAAATTGACAACCAAAAATGATGCCAAACAAGTTAGAAATTGATTTTGGGCTTTTGGCACACCCATTGTGAGAGTTCTTCTCACAATTTTTTTTTTTTTTTTTTTTTTTTTTTTGAGGAAAAGCCGAGCCAGTGCTTAAATTAATGTAGGGACAAAATGTCCGAGAGTACATAAGGAGAAATCTCTGTAGGACACATATCGACTCATACTTGTTCACTACCATATGACACTAACTTAGCAAGATGGTGGGCAACCACATTACCCCCCTCTTTTGACATGAGACCAATTAAAAGATGAGAAATTACTACTAGTTGCTAGAATATCTTCTACAACAAAATCAAGTTCAAAAAAGAAAATTGCAGCCTTAGTGAGACGATTTATTAGAACCTAGCAGTCCGAATCGAGCAACACTTTCTCATAATCAAACCTCCTTGCAAGCTTAATTGCATACTATAAGGCTTTACCCTCTGCGATCTCTGCTGGCCAGTGCTCGCGCATCCTATTCACCGCAGCAAACAAGATTCTTCCCTGGTGATCCCGAGCAGCAGCCCCCAAGCCTATCCATCCCTCAATAGCCAAGCTCGCATCAACATTTAGTTTTATAACTCCAGTAGGGAGCAATTTAGTGGGACGAGCTTCGTTGCACATGAGATGAAGGGGTCTTGTAAATCTTTTGATTGTATTTGTCAAACTCCTCCGCCAAGTCTACAAACCCGAGCCACAAGAAATGAATTTACAGTCTGATTACCATAAAAATACCCACTAATTTCTCTCTGCCCATATCACCCAAGCAAGGTATGCGGCCTTTCTTTTAAGCTTGGTGTTTGACCCTCTCCAACGCACCAGTAAATCGCACATACTACCTTTTTTGTTAGCCACTAGCTCTTCACAGCCACACTCACGCCACAGATCCTTAATCCGAATAAAATCAAATAAAGCGTGCTCGATCGTTTCATCCATCACACCACACCACGGATAGTCAGCAATGTCCAGCATGTGGCGCTTTCGAAACAAATCTTTAGTAGGCAGAGTGTTTGTACATAAGCGCCAAAGAAAGTGTCGAACCTTGGGGGAAGCCTCTAAACCCCAAATCTCAATCCAAGCTAGGTGGAAAGCATCAAAATTACGACCCTTTCCAAGCATGTAAGAGGATTTTGCTGTGTATATCCCTTCCTTCGAGAAAGCCCAAGTGAGCATGTCTTTCGAGGCACGAGAACTTAGAGGAATGGACAAAATACACCTCTGATCTCTTTCATTAAAATAGGTAGCAATGGTGTCCACATCCCACTGCATAGCCTTTATATTCACCAAGTCACTCACAGTAACCAAGCCTTCCACTTCCTCACTTGAAACAAATAACAAATTTACCTTCAGCATCTGCCAGCCATGGGTCACGCCATATATTCACCTTCAAACCGTCCCCAATCCGTCATATAAGACCCTCCTTAAGAAGGGCTTTCGAACTTCATATGCTCCTCCAAGAAAAACTTCCTGCCTAACCCAAATATGAGTCAAGGAAAGAGCAATTCGGGTAATATTTTTCCTTCATTACTCTTCCCAACAACGAATCTTCCAGGTGCACAAGCCTCCACGCTTGTTTACCCAAAAGAGCGTCATTAAAAACTCAAGATCTTTAAAGCCCATCCCACGATTTCCAGTGAATTTTCCGTTTATGGTCTTTGTGCCCCTAGTAAAACCGATCCATGGCCGAACGGATACTATGAATTATCGAGCTAGGAAAATTGTACACATCCATTAGGTATGTGGGAATTTCTTGGATTACTACTTTAAGAAGTACCTCCTTGCCCGCTCTTGACAACAACTTTTCTTTCCAACCCTGCAATTTCTTCTAGATTCTGTCTGTTAAAGCACTAAAAATAGCCTTTTTTTATCTCCCTGCTAAATTCGAGATTCCTAAGTACTTTCCTAGTATGTAAACCTGGCGCATGTTCAGAATACCCATCAACTCACTTTTTTGCTCGGCACTCACCCCACTGCTGAAAGAAACTTCAGACTTCTCATAGTTAATTTTATGACCTGATGCTACTTCATATTGGTTGAATATATCAATTATATCTTCGCTTTCACGTCTGTTTGCTCTAGCAAAAAGGAGGCTATCATCAGCGAACAATAAGTGAGAAATAACCGGGCCATTCCTAGATGCCTTTGCCCAATGAAGGTCGCCACTCTACACTTTATTCAAGATCATGTGGGAGAAAGCATCCGCAACCAGAATAAACAAATAAGGAGATAGAGGATCCCCTTGCCGGAGCCCCTGAGAGGGGCGCATCGCACCACAAACATCACAATTCACAATAAAAGAGTAAGAGACAGTTGACAAACAGCTCATAATCAGATTTACCCACCATCGAAACCCATAGTGAGAAGCAACTTTCTCAGAAAGCCCCATTCAACACGGTCGTAGGCTTTGCTCATGTCAAGTTTTAAAGCAATGGTGCCCTTCCTACCTTTACTCCTATTTTTCATTATGTGAAATAGTTCTAGAGCTACCAGAGCATTATAAGTAATGAGTCTACCAGGGGCAAACGCACTCTGATTTTCAGTCACAATAGTCGGCAAAATAGACTTTAATTGGAGAATAATAGCTTTTGAGACAAGTTTGTACAAAACATTACACAAACTGATGGGTCTAAACTCTGACATTATCGTTGGAGATTTAACTTTTTGGATAAAGGCAATATTAGTATTATTTATGCATTCCGGAGACATATGACCAGGCAAAATACTACTAACAAAATTGTAAACATCATCACCAACAATGCGCCATAATCTTTGGTAGAAAATAACATGCATACTGTAACACCCCAATAATTCTACCTTTTCCAAACCACTTAATTTATATAAAATAGTGGAGAACCATTGGCTATAATCCCCTATATTTTTAAATATTTTATAAATGAAAATTTATTTTATTTATAATATTTATTTGTATTTTTCCGGATTTTATTTTTAAAAAGTTTCAAATTATTTTGGGTGGAAAATTATTTTTATTACATTATGATTTTTTTTTTTATGAACCATCATTAGCTTATGTCAATACAAATAAAGCCTAGCCCCTTTCATTCTTTTGGCCCATTATTTTTATGAAGCTCATTACTTCTACTTACCCTACAAATCTCTCTCCTATAAATACCCCATACATCCCCAAATTTTTCCCCACACAAAAAGGTTAGTAAACTCTTTTCTTTTTATTTTATTTCTTTATTATTTTTCCCTTATTTTTCTTTTCTTTTCTTTTCCCTTTTTCTTTTCTTTTTCTTTCTTTTCCTTTCCTCCTTCCTACGTGAAACACCATGGCCACCCAACATAGTTGTTGCTGCTGCCCCTTATGCCGCCCAGCCACCACCGGCGCGCCTCCCTTCCGCCACCGCCTGACCACCGGCGCCGCTGCCCCTGCAGCCGGCGGCCACCTACCCCCTTTTCTTTCCTTTGTTTTCAATTTTATTTGCTTATTGTTATGTAATTAATTTGGGTTTTGATTTTAGTATAAAGATTATATTTTTAGTATCAAATTATATTTTGATGGTATAAAGATTATAAATTTAAGATTATATTTATGTTATAAATTTTCAAATTTTATGAATTATAAACCTAGGGTTTTAATTTGTTTAAATTAGGATTTTAGGGTTCTTATAACTAATTAAATTGGGGCATTTGTTCCTATTGTATTTCTAATAATTAATTAAGCATAAAAACATGTTTTTAATGAAGTTTTAAGGATTTTTAATCTAAATTATATTGCTAGAAATTTGTTTAAGTATTAATTTGTGATTATTGGTTGTTTTCTAGGAGGTGATTATTCCCTAGGAGACTTTTAATTGATTAAAAGTGGCACAAAGGATTGTTTATACGAGGTACATACATGTCTATTTCGTTGTAAGTAGTATCATGTTTAGGTACCAAAAGGAATGAACTTAGTTTCATGTTTAGGGAACACTTGTATGGAAATTGTTTGGTTATTCATTGAATTAATTCATGTGCTTTTGTTTATGAGACATGTTTTGGTGAATTGATTATATTTGTATGGAATTATGGATGCAAACATGTTGAATTATATTGGATTAATTGTTTGTATGGAATGTTGATACAAGCATAATTTTATTGGATTGGTTTGTTAACCACATTTGGATTATTAAAGGATTGGAATTGAATGGTTTAAGTGGAATGAATTTATTAATTATTCTACAAGGTTATTATTATTTTATTTATTACTCAAGCATGACTTGTTAGTATGTTGAGTAATAGTGGATTAAGCCGAAATGGCTAGGTGGGTTGACTATGTTCAACAATTTGGATAATTTGGAAGTTTAATGGATTTAAAGGTCAATCTGTGATGTGATCACCATTGTCCTAAATAAGATTAAAAGTGAATTGATGTATGATTTTTATGTATGTTCTACTTGATTGAGTTGGCTATTAATTAAATTTGTAATCACGTAAAGTGAAACATGGATGAGCAATAAAACTCTGGAAAGCGTGCACTTCTAGAGTATTGACAATTATGGGTTGGGGTACACGGTGGTAGCCCGTGGCTTTCCGAGGCTTGTTTGATCAACATGTCCTCTTTTCTTTGGAATTTACATTTTTATTTTATAATGAAAGTTAGATGGGATCCTAGACTAACTTTGTGAGAATGGAATCGCGCCAATTCTTGCATCGCGCTAAACTTTATTTTAAATGGTCATTTGGGACCAAAATGATTTGGTGGATTGGACAACCTCGTCTATTGCTTACTCCAACTAAATTAATTAAACTAAATATAAAGAGTCAAGTGTTTGGAATTTGTTAGTAAGTATGTTGAGTCAATTAAATTGTTTAAGTGTGGAGTCTTGATTAATGAATTCGAGTTGTATGTTTATTTACTTTAATTAGTTGAGCATGCCAGGTTTTGTGTGTTGTAGTTTGTATGTACTCATCTTTGTTGATTGCGTGCTTTTGTGTGTTTTCTTTTTGTCATGGCCTTCGCCTTTCAATGACCCTGTGATGATCCAATTATAACACTTGTATTATTGGAGAGCAGTATTGCACAGGTTAGCTTGATGATGTGAAGTTTGGGGATTTGACATACGCATTGTCAAGGGATTGGTGTGATTGAGAGTATTCGTTCTTTGTGTTGAACTTATTTATGTTTTACTATTTTAATTATGTTTTGAGATTTTGAATTTTGGTTTGGTTTTAATAAGGGCCTTTATGGTTCCAATTTGTAAGCTTTGACTTATTGGTTTTCTAAATTATATTATTTTAATATTTAAGTTGGATTTCTGTTGCAATACTTTGATAAAGCCTTAACGTTTTAACACGTGGCGGTAGCATGCCAATGATTCTCCACTATTTTATTTAAAGTAAGTGGTTTGGAAAAGGGAGAATTATTGGGGTGTTACATTGGAATGTTACCGCCACGTGTTAAAACGTTATGGCTTTATCAAAGTATCGCAGCGGAAAACCAAACATAAGTCTTTAAAATAACATAGTTTAGAAAACCAATAAGTCAAAGCTTACAAATTGGAACCATATAAGGCCCTTATTTAACACCAAACCAATAATCAAAATCCAAAACATAAATGAACAGCAAAGCATAAATGAGTTCAACACAAGAATCGAATACTCTCAATCACACCAATCCCTTGACAATGCGTATGTCAAATCCCCGAACTTCACATCATCAAGCTAACCTGTGCAATATTGCTCCCCAATAATACAAGTCTTATAATTGGATCATCACAGGGTCATTGAAAGGCGAAAGTCATGACCAAAAGGAAACACACAAAAGCACGCAATCAGCAAAGATGAGTACATACAAGCTACAACGCACAAAACCTGGCATGCTCAACTAATTAAAGTAAATAAACATACAACTCGAATTCATTAATCAAGACTCCACACTTAAACAATTTAATTAACTCAACATACTTACTAACAAATTCCAAACACTTGACTCTTTATATTTAATTTAATTAATTTAGTTTGGAGTAAGCAATAGACGAGGTTGTCCAATCCACCAAATCATTTTGGTCCCAAATGACCATTTAAAATAAAGTTTAGCGCGATGCAAGAATGGGCGCGACTCCATTCTCACAAAGTTAGTTTAGGATCCCATCTAACTTTCATTATAAAATAAAAATGTAAATACCAAAGAAAAGAGGACATGTTGATCAAACAAGCCTCGAAAAGCCACATGCTACCACCGTGTACCCCAACCCATAATTGTCAATACTCTAGAAGTGCACGCTTTCCAGAGTTTTATTGCTCATCCATGTTTTACTTTACGTGATTACAATTTTAATTAATAACCGAGTCATACAAGAAGACCATACATAACAATTATACATCAATTCACTTTTAATCTTATTTAGGACAATGGTGATCACATCACAAGTTGACCTTTAATTCCATTAAACTTCCAAATTATCCAAATTGTTGAACATAGTCAACTCACCTAGCCATTCGGCTTAATCCACCTTTACTCAACATACTAATAAGTCATGATTGAGTAATAAATAAAATAAATAACAACCTTGTGGAATAATTAATAAATTCATTCCACTTAAACCATTCAATTCCAGTCCTTTAATAATCCAAACGTGGTTAACAAACAAATCCAATAAAATTATGCTTGTATCAACATTCCATACAAACAATTAATCCAATATAATTCAACATGTATGCATCCATAATTCCATACAAATATAATCAATTCACCAAAACATGTCTCATAAACAAAAGCACATGAATTAATTCAATGTATAACCAAACAATTTCCATACAAGTGTTCCCTAAACATGAAACTAAGTTCATTCCTTTTGGTACCTAAACATGATACTACTTACAACGAAGTAGACATGTACGTACCTCGTATAAACAATACTTTGTGCCACTTTTAATCAATTAAAAGTCTCCTAGGGAAAGATCACCTCCTAGAAAACAACCAATAATCACAAATTAATACCCAAACTAATTTCCAGCAATATAATTAGATTAAAAACTCCTTAAAACTTCCTTTAAAACATGTTTTTATGCTCAATTAATCATTAGAAATCCAATAGGAACAAAAGCCCCAAATTAATTAGTCATAAGAACCCTAAAATCCCAATTTAAATAAATTGAAACCCTAGGTTTTAAAATTATAAAATCTGAAAATTATAACAACAATTATAATATGAAATTATAAGTTTAAACTATCAAAACACATGAATTTGATACTAAAAATATAATCTTTATATTATAAAATCAAACCCAAAGCCAATACATTTAAATGGTGCAAAGTAGATTAAACAAGGGAGGAAGAAGGGGGAAAGGTGGTTGCGGTGGCAGGCGCCGGCGACCAGGTGGCGGCGGCAGGTGGGTCCGGCCGGCAGATGGGGGTAGCAGCCTTCTCACGTAGGAAGGAGGAGGAAAAGAAAAGAAAGAAAGAAAAAGAAAAGAAAAAGGGAAAAGAAAAGAAAAGAAAATTAAGGGAAAAAAAATAAAGAAATAAAATAAAGAGAAGAGAGTTTACTAACCTTTTTGTGTGGGGAAAAAATTTGGGAATGTATGAGGTATTTATAGGAGAGAGAGTTGTAGGGTAAGTAGGAGTATTGGGCCTCATGAAAATTATGGGCCGATTAAATAAATGAAATGGACTAGGCTTTATTTGTTGGACTTAAATTATAGAAGGAAGGTTTATAAAAAGTTCTTTGTAATAAAATCGTTTATCAACTCGAAAATAATTTGAAACTTTTAAGAAATAAATCCCGGAAAAATACAAATAAATATTATAAATAAAATAAAATTTCACTTATAATATATTTAAAAATATGGGGGATTACAATCTACCCCTCTTAAAAGAAGTTTCGTCCCGAAACTTAGCACAAAATCTCTTAAAGTGCAAAATATTTGCATAAAACCATTTCAAAATTATGTTGCTGGAATTCCAATTGTGTCATAATGTAGACATCTACTTTTGGCCTCCTGTCCCGACAGGAAGTGCAGTGACGATAAATAAAACCATCTTCGTGTTGGATCGAAGTGAAGAATACTTATGGATAATTGGTTACGCCACAAAACACAAAAGATTAGCCCAAATTAAAGAAAAAGCCAAAACAAAGGTCCAATTAACTAAACCCAATCATAATTAGGCTTAAGCCCGTGCTTAAAACCTAATAATGACAGGTTTAGGAGCGCCTAGGTTAAATCTTAGTGATGCCGCAGAAAAAGCCGCGCGCATCTCAAAGAGTCGTGTTGGGCTGCCGCGCGCAACTAATTCAGTTGCGCGCGACACCCAGCGCAACCCTCAGAGTTGCGCTGCGGAAGATTCAGAATTATACGGAAAATATAAAATAGAATCTTACCATAAAGCCGCGCGCAAGACAATTAGTTGCGCTGCACATAGCAGCGCAACTCAATCAATTGCGCTGGGATGCCGCGCGCAACTCATCCTATTGCACGCGACACCTGCTGCGGCAGAATGCTCGAAACCCTAAACCTAATAATTCCCTATAAATACGAGCTTAGACCGAGGCTTAAACAGACAGAAATTAACCTAAAACTCTGGCAAAATACTTGTGAACTTGTCCAACCTAGCCCCTCTTGTCCTAAACACTCACCCTTTTGATACTTTGTTACTACGGTGGAGGTTCCCCAATAAGAAGGAGTCCATAAGTGTTCTAAACGGAGATCTAGCAAAGAAAAGTGGTAAATTCCCGAGCACTTAGTTAAATCACATTTATTTTCTTGTTTAAAAGGACTTTAATTATTAATTAGTGTTGTTTGATCACCTTTAAAATAAATAATTAATCAATTCCACATAGTATCTTGCGTTAAATAAAGATTAGAATTGAATTAAATAATTGTTGGTTGATCACTAAAGCCAAGGCGAATCATGTTTATTTTCTTGTTCTTTTCACGAATTTGATTAAATAAGAATAACGACATTACGATGTAATTCCTACGTGAATTAATGCTTGTAAATAAAATCAACTAACATAGTTTTTAGTATCGTGTTGCATATATTGTTTGGTGATAAAATTGTAAAAAAGGAAGAGCTAGTAGAGGCCGCACTAGGGCTAGGATAACGATTCCCCTCTAAAAGGAACGTTATTTTAGTACCCTCGCTCCCGAACTCATTTATGGTTTATAGACCAATTTGGGCATAGGTAAACTTATGATTGGTGCTAATTATTCCATGAACTCCACATAGAAGAAAGGCATGAACGAGGTTTATGAGTTTTTCCTAAAACTCATTGGCGACTCCTACTTGTTTCTTACAAAAAAGCGTAATGATAGAATCAATTCTAATTCAAGGTCCCCCAAACAGTTAGGAATTCAAATCCTACTACACCCTAACAAGTGTAAAGTCCTAGGCTTTTAAGTGGCCATGGGCATTTGAGGAGAGTACCCCTTACGATGGGATCACCCTCCATACAGTGGCGACTCCACTAGGGACTTAGAGGTTACATGATTAATTCTTAGTTATGGTCCAAGGTTTCCAACACTAGGTTGCCTATGGATTGTAACGAGAATTAACTGGGATAATCTCTAGTTAGAGAGCGAGACTTGAATGCATAATATCTTCTTTTTGCACAAGAGTAAAAACCAAACAAGCAACATTGCATCATGCATAAGCATAGCACACTTAAACCATTGGGGATTGGCTCATTGACTAGGGGTCGCCAACACTAGGCTTTTATCCCGAAATCAATAACAGTCATCCCACCCATATCTCTAACAAAATGTTGGGAGGGCGATGCCATGAGTCAACACGTTGAGGGATTGATTTGTGCGTCGTTTCTTAAGATATGGTACCTTTGGACACCCAAGCTTTTTTTGACCTTAGAACGGCATTGCGTGAATCTTGACTTATAGCATGCTTATGTGACTATATGCAACGTGTTAGGATAGTCTTTTTTTTATTTTATTTTTTTTTCTCTTTTTAGTTTGGTCTAGGTTCCCAATTACGAAGTTGTCTCTTCGTGATTTAGCGTCATATTCAAAGGATAGCATAAAAAATCAAATAAAAAAATCGAATAAAAAAAAACGATGACAAAAAAACGCTCGAATTAAAAAATAAATTTATGAGCAGGTGGAGTTGCGCGCGACAGTCGCGTGCAATTGAGTCACTTGTACGTGCCCACTGGACGAGTCAATTTTGATATCTCAAAAAACAAATTGACTCGTCCGAACAATATCTTCATTGAAGAATTGTTAAGGGCGGTGTTATCCGTTTGAATATATTTTGCGTCTTTTTTTTTTCCTTTTTAAACAAGCGTATCGATTTACTTATCCTTTCGTACTCCTTTAGGGCCGGTTTTCAAGCTTGGGAAAGAGGACCCCCGGGCACTCGCATTCTACGTTTACCACCCAAAGATCAACCCCTTTCAAACCACTTTTCTTCAACAACTAATCCTAGTCCAACAACAATGACAACCATCGAAGAACTTCAACAAGAGATTCTTCGTTTGAGAGAAGAAAAGGCTCAAGAGGTTGAGGAGAGAAGAATTAAGAAAATGGAAAAAATTGAAAAGAAAAATGCTGAAGCTTTAGCCTTGCAAGAAAAGATGGAACAATTATCCATCAAAGAAAAGTCATTGGAGAAGCTAGTTCTTCTTTCTACAATGGGGAACAAGTACTTTGACGCATAAAAGTTTGCTTCTCCTCCAGGACTTGCTTTACCGGAAAAGTTCGTAGCTACGGACTTGCCAATATTTAAGGTGACCAATAATTCACAAAATCATTTAATGTGTTTTACTGGCGCACTAAAGGGAGTTGATCCTAAGCTTTATGCTTTGACTTTCCCTTTATCCCTAGACCCAACCGCGAGAGAGTGGTATCATGGGCTAGATCCAAAATTTAAAGCAACACGGGAAGATGTAGTTTCGGCTTTCATTACCTAATATGAGAGTAATGTAGAGTTCAAGTCAACTTTACGTGAACTCGAGATGCTTAAGCATGGCGACGATGAAGGTTTCCTTGCTTTCTATGGTAGATGGCGAGAAAAGGCGGCCCACCTTGCCCAAAGGCCTCCTGAGCTCGAGTTAGTACAAAAATTCATTGACAACTGTCATGAAAAGTATAACAAACATCTACGTTACCTTGGTCTAGACACTTTTCAAAAGGTCTATTCTGTGGCTACTAGGATTGAAGATGATCTTGCTAAAGAAAAAGCGAACAAACCTCATTATCATCATTAACCTAAGAATAACTACAAGAAGGGGAATGATAATGCATCATCCTTTATTGACGTATTTGCGACATCCACGCAATACAATAACACAAATCGATATGATGATCCTAGAAAAAGATGGACAAAAGAAAGAAAATTTACTCCATTTCCTGTAAGCTATAAAGAATTGTTAGAAAAATTAAATGAAAAAGGCTTACTTGCGCCAACAGGGCCAACACCACCCACTCCACCAGAAAGAAGATTCCCTCAATGGAATGGTAGTTCTTATTGTGCTTATCATAGAGGCGTTGGATATGATACTGAACGTTGCTATGTTTTACAGAACAAAATACAAGATTTAGTAGACGATGGGAGAATTCCCACGCCTAAACCCAACAATAATGCATCCCCCTTAGGGGTGTTTCACATCGATGAGGACTATATGGGAAGTGATATGTTCAATCCTTTGGACTATATCACACCTATATAAGAACCTCTATCCACAATATTCATAGGGGCAACTAATGAAGTATGTGGATTATGGGATGACGACTTTCAAGACTTATATGTCTCTAAGTATGCCGCCGTCCCACCTCCATCTTGTTTACAAAATGAAACAAACGGAGCGCTTGATTGGGATCATTTCTTGGGGAAATCGCAAGATTTATCGAATCTTTCCTTGAATGAACAATGACATCAAGCAAAACTCATGGAACATTTTGAAATGGAGGCACATCCAAAGCCTCTAGAAGAAATTTGGTTTGTGAGTCGTCCTACAACTAGCCCAAACGAGATAGATCATTTAACTCGTTCTGGGTGAGTCTACCAAGCACCACTACCAAATGGATCTTCGACCACACAAAATCAAACTCAAGGTCAAGCACAAAATCCAATACCACCTCCACTTGAGGTGGAAGACCCATTAGTCAAACAACTTCGCCAATCCAAGGCGAATGTTAGCATTTGGGAACTCCTAATTACTTCTAAAGAACATAGGAATTCTCTCATGAACGCTGTAACGGCTTTGTCTGTAAGCACAGACACAACCCCTCAGGATCTCGTTAGCTTGCTTACTAGCGAGAAATCCGATAAATCAATCATTTTCACTAATGATGATTTGCCTTCAAAAGACACTACCCACAACAATGCATTATACCTAACTGTGGGATGCAAGGGATACAATATCCCTCTAACTTTGGTAGACAATGTGTCAGCTGTAAACGTATGCCCATTACGAACGGCAAAATACTTAGGCCTAAATCCAGAAAAAGATTTCCAATCAACAAAACAAAGCATTAGGGCCTATGACAATTCGAGAAGATCGGTGTGTGGAACTGTTAAGCTACCAATTACCACATGCCCAATTCAAAAGATGGTTGAATTCCATGTTATGGACATAAGACCTACATTCAACCTTTTACTTGGACGTCCTTGGATACATGAGCTTGGTGCAATACCATCCTCACTTCATCAAATGATTAGGTTGAACTATCAAGGGCTTCCTATGACTATACATGCTTCTCCACTCAAAATAGCAATAAATGATCAATCACTCTTAGAAATAAACCATGATAATGATGAAGAGGACATGTGGGGATTCGCCGTGGAGCCAATCTACACAATTGAAATGGAAGAAGACTTTGAAGAACCCTTCAAGCTTGATCCATATTCCACTCGGATAGTAAACAACATCTTACTCAAGAGTAGTTACTTTCCTGGGATGCCTTTGGGAATAGGAATGAAGAAATCACTCTTACTTCCTATCCCAAAGAAAAGCTTCTCCTTTGGATTGGGATATAAACCAACCAAAGAAGAATTGGAGTCTCACGATGCAAAAAATAAAGCACGTAGAGACAATAACAAGAAAGGGATAATCACTTTACTCCCATCTTATCAACAAACCCTTAATGGGCAATTCATTAGGGAGGGAGAAGATTACCCATGCTAAGACTTTCCAGAACACTTAGTTCTGGAAGCAATCAAGAAACCTGGATTTTAAATATTTCATGATTGCTACTTCTTGGATGACGATCTTATCATCGTTAAATCAAAACACCCAACTCCAGGGTGCTATGATGGGCAAGCATTTAACTTGCTATTTGGACTAGAGCAAAATCATGTCGCTATAATGACCAATCAAAACGCCATTCAAGATGAAGCTTTTGATCCAACCTCGTTGATCACCCTTTCAAACAAAACTTTTGAGCATGGATGGAGGAAATCTTTCAAATGGACCAATCACAAAGGCGATAAGCTGAAAGTCGTCACAAGCGAAGGAAAGATGTTTGAAGAATCAGACAATGAATCTATTATAGACTCTAGGGAAGCTGAAAATCTAGGCCTTGTGGCCATTACTAAGTCTTTATTTTCTAGTTCTAAGGACAAAGATCCCAAAAAGGATTCTTCTCTTGATGTACTCTCTTTTGATTTTAATAATATGAGCTCTATTCCCGAGTATATGCCTTCTCTTGAATCTTTCGAATGCTATAACAATCAATCTAATGAAGATGATAATATTAATAAATTGGTTGAACTAATGAATGAACGAGAACAAAAGAACCCTATCGTTGAAGAAACTGAAATAGTTAATATAAGAACTAATGAAAATAAAAGAGAAGTCAAAATTGGCTTAACTCTAAATCCGGAAGAGCGATCGACCCTCATATCGACACTCAAAGAATTCGAATACGTGTTTGCTTGGTCATACAAGGACATGCCTGGAATAGATAGGGAAATTGCGGAACATACGATTCCCTTGAACCCTACCTCTAAACCAGTAAAACAAAAACTTCGACGAATGAAACCTGATGTCGCATTAAAAATAAAAGAAGAAGTACAAAAATAGTTTTTATTCGCGTATGTAATTACCCAGAATGGATAGCGAACATCGTTCCAATCCCTAAAAAGGATGGACGGGTTTGCATGTGTGTCGAATTTAGGGATCTTAATAAAGCTAGCCCTAAAGACGGTTTTCCTCTACCACATATTGATATATTGGTAGATAACACGGCTGAACATGCGATGTTATCCTTTATGGATGGATACGCAGGTTACAACCAAATTTTAATGGCAAAAGAAGACGAAGAAAAGACATGCTTTATTACCCCTTGGGGTACGTATTGCTACACAGTCATGCCATTCGGTTTAAAAAATGTAGAAGCTACGTACCAAAGAACGGTTACGACTCTCTTACATGATATGATGCATAAAGAAATAGAAGTGTATATGGATGATATGATTGTAAAGTCCAAAGATAGAATGGGACATATAAAAGCTTTACATTACCCAAACTACCTCTTAGGCTATACATTACAGTTACAGACACTGCCACAGGTGCCATGTTAGCACAAGAGGTAGAAAAAGTTGAGCGTGCAATATATTACATAAGCAAAAGATTCATCCAATATGAAACAAAATATAGCACCTTGCTGCTCGAGATAGACAGCTTTTTACCCTTGCGCCCTGTGAAAAGGTTGGAAAAGACAAGCCTATCATTAGTGTGGGCGACCAAAAAGTTATGACATTATATGTTACCACACACTACTCATGTGATTTCTCAACAAAATCTGATAAAGTATTTGTTTGAACAACCACCCATACAAGGAAGGATATCTAAGTGGTTGGTGATGTTGGCCGAATTTGAGTTAAAATATATTCTTGAAAAATCAATGAAAGGGAAAGTAATTTCCAACTGTCTGGCACAACATCCAATTCAAACAAGTCGTGCAGAAACTACTCATCTTCCGGATGAAGAGATTCTCATGACACAAGATGACAAATGGGTAATGTACTTCGACGGTGCGTCCAATAAAAAAGGATGTGGCGTAGGAGTGTTACTCATAAGTCCAGAGGGAGCACATACTCCAATCTCTGTTAAACTAGACTTTGAGGTTACTAATAATGCCGCAGAATGTGAAACGTGCATTATTGGATTAGAAGCAGCAGCTAGCATAGGTGTGCAAAAATTAGAGGTATATGGAGACTCTAGTTTGATTATAAATCATATACTAAAAAAATGGAAAATAAAGAACTCCACAATGATATTATACCAAGCACACCTAGAGTAACTCATCGAGCATTTTGAACATATTGATTTTAAATATCTCCCAAGGGATGAAAATCAATTTGCCGATGCGCTAGCAAAATTAGCCTCAATGATCAACATTCCAGATCACTTAAATATGATGCCATTATGCGTTGATAGAAGAGAAGAACCAGCGTATTGCAACGCAATAGAGGAAATAAATGACATCGAAAGAGACAGTCCTTTGTATGATCATATCCTCCAATATATTACTCATGACACATATCTCGAAAATACTTCATTGAAAGACAAACGAGCCTTACGAACACTTGCGGCCCAATATGGTCTAGTAAATGGTCAATTATGCAAAAGAGGACCTAATGGTCAAAGTTTATTATGTATAGGCCAACCGGAAGCCACACGCCTTATGGAAAATACTCACAAAGGTGTTTGTGGACCTCACATGAATGGTAAAATGCTTTCAAAAATAATTTCACGACAAGGGTACTATTGGTTATGGAACATGATTGCTTACAATATGTTAAAAAATGTCCAGAGTGCCAAATGTTTGCTAATTTACAACACCTTCCACCATCCTAACTATACAATCTCACTTCCCCTTGGCCTTTTTCGACTTGGGGAATTGACATAATTGGAAAATCACTCCAACAGGAACAGGAGGGCACGAGTACGTATTAGTAGCCATTGATTACTTCACTAAGGGGATTGAGGCTGCTTCTTACGTGAATTGACATAATTGGAAAAGTCTCTCCAACAGGAACAGGAGGGCACGAGTACGTATTAGTAGCCATCGATTACTTCACTAAGTGGATTGAGGCTGCTTCTTACGTGAATATCACTTCTAAACATGTCGCAAAGTTTCTCGAACGAAACATATTTTGTAGATATGGAGTTCCACATGAACTAATTAGTGATCAGGGATCTCAATTCAAAGCTGAAGTCGAGACCCTCTTAACTCGTTATAATGTAAAACATCATCATTCATCCCCATACAGACCTCAAACGAATGGAGCTGTAGAGTCGGCAAATAAAAATATAACAGTCATCATTAAGAAAATGGCAGAAAATTATAAAGACTGGCCAAATAAACTACACTTCGCATTATGGGGTTATAGAACGTCGTATATACGAACATCAATAGGAGTAACTCCATACTCTTTAGTTTTTAGAATGGACGCAGTTCAACCAGTTGAACTGGTAATACCATCCCTACGCATCGTACTTGAAAGTAAGCTACCGGAAGCTGAATGGGTAAGAGCGAGGTATGAAGAGATTTTATTCCTCGATGAACGACGATTAAGAGCTTTGCATCATGTACAAGTCTACCAAAGGCGTATTGCGCGTCATTTCAATAAAAGAGTCAAACCCAGAAATATAAAAGAAGGCGACTTTGTACTAAAGGAGGTTAGGGGTCCACCAACCGATCCAAGAGGGAAATTCAAACCTAATTGGATAGGTCCCTACCGCGTAATTGAAATCCTATCATGAGGAGCCGTCAGATTAATGGATATTGGAGGAGATGAAATTCGCCAATTAATAAACATTGACCGACTTAAGAAATATTACATATGAAAATTCGGATAAACTCGTTCACTCATATAACCAATTTTATTGAGCATTCAATTGAAAGATTCTAAGTGTTATGCATTTTACCAAATAACACGGTAAAATACATAACACTTGGGGGTGGGGTAATTTAGAAATAATAAACCGTTCTAAGTGTTCAAATTTTTTCGAACATCACGAAAAAATCTTCACACTTGGGGGGGGGGGGGTGGGGTAATAATACAGAATTTTAAAAACAAATTTTTCGAGACATTCGTAGCACAAGTGTCGCGCGCAACTGGAAGAGTTGCGCGCGGATGTCACGCGCAACAGATTTTGTTGCGCGCGACAGGCTCGCGCAACTACAGACGTTGCGCGCGCCACCTGATGATAAACTACGAACCCGAATTTTTACGTTTGAATGAAGTTGCGATTTCTAGTTCGGCAAAAAGAGGGTGTAGACACCTAAAAATGTCTCCCCAAAACCAAGCTCAATGATGAACAACCTTTCACCGCCATTATTGGTCGGGTTGAGTATTTAATCTTGGAGTGCTTAAATCCATATTTTCATTTCATAAACCAACCCAATTCCTAGCCCATTTCCCCAAACCATAACTTATTTTCCTCTTTTCGTGCCTTTAAACCCAAAATAATTCATTTCGTGTCCTTTAAAATCATTCATTTCGTGTCCTTTATATAAAAACGTTTATTCCAGCTTATTTTGGTCCATAATATGTGTCCATTGATTGAATATTTGGATGGGGTTTGAAAAGAGATTTCCAACGATATATTATAAGCCAAAATCCGATTTATAACGAATAAGTTATGGCCAAAATATTAAGTTGAGCCCAAACCGAACCTAAGCCCACCTTACCTACGACCCAATGATCATATGGAGGCTCCAAAAGCTTTAATCCCAATCCTAAACCAATTAGACTTAATTAGAAGCTTATATAAGTTTTTAAAAGATCTTAATTATCCTTTTTGAAAAGATAAGATTAAAGAGTTTGAAATTGAATAAAACTTTTCTTTTTGAAAATCCTATTTCTATCCGAATTAAAAGACGTTCAAAGATAGACAGATATTATTTTCGTGCCTCATAGTTTTTATCCAAATTTTATATGGTTGGATATCCCTTGAAATTATCTTTCCAATGATATATTATAATATCAATTCCGAGCTATAACGGAAAAGATATGAATAAAATGTCAAACTCTATCCAAAAGTGACACCGTCTCACTATTTCGGCTATATCTTTTTTTTTACGAAATATTTTAATCTGATTACAATTGGGTTACAAATTAGACTTCAATATATTTCCAATGATATCTTATTCATCTTATTCCGATTTCTGGATCAAAAGATATGATAAAAACAAAAACCGCAAAAACTGTTGTCTATCGCAAGAGTTTTATCCGATTCGAATTCTTATCTTTTCTTGATTCTTCGACCTTCTTTATTCCCTATAAATAGAGGTCATATCTCCCCTTTTTCAAGGATCAACAAGCTTGATCATCAAAACATTATTTCTCCCTCTTTAGCCTAAACACTAGCCTCCCTATTCTTCCAAAATACTTCCCCTAAGCACTCCAAGGATTTCATACAATACCCAAAGTTCTACACTTAAACCAAGGCGTGAAAGGTATAATTGACTGAGGGTTTGGACCAAATCAACTCTACTTTTTATTTAATTTAATTGTTTCAATTTGATTTATATTTTTATTGAAGTTACTAATAGTTTATTCATGATGTAGCAATTCAAGGAAACGCGGAAAAGTGAGTAATTAATCATTTAATTACTCTTATTTTTATTCTTGTTGCTAGTATCATGATTAGGTTTATTATTTGATTTGACTAACACTATTATTGTTGAATTACTTCCAATATTAATGTTAATTATATTATTGTTATTATGATCACCATATTGCATGTTAAAGGGAATATGTAATTGAAAATCACGCCTAATAAGATAATTTGGACAACCGGTTTAGGTTCCTTTTTAATCTTGTTGTTAATCAAGTGATCACGATATTTTAGAATTATGTGTTGCATTAATATTCAACCAATTTAGCTTAATAATAGTTTGGAGCATTGAATATTTTGTTTGTATGCCTTTGATATCGCAGGAATCACTTTTCACTATAAGAATCTAGTAGAGGCCAATACGGGCGAATGTGACTCCATGACTCACTTTGTACCATCATCCCCGATCCTCCTTTCGTGGTTTCGAACCATATGGAGTTAGTAATCTCATGGATTATGAATGGGGTGTAACCTTCACGGGTCAATCGTTGTTGCCTATCGTTGTCCCTTATTCGTGGTTGCCTTTTATGATCCGTAAACGGTTTACAAGTTCCTTAAAAACTTGTTGGCGGCTCCCTACTTTGCTTTGTCCCTAATCGTAATGTCAATTCCCACTTCCTATGATTGCCAAGCATATTTACACGTGCTTTAACGTAGGCGCATTTCGAACGACGCCTACAATTTGGCGACTCCACTGGGGAGGATTCTTGATTATTTATCGATTTGAGTGATCGGTATTTAATTAAGATGAGTGGATGAGACTTGAAAGATTTTTGAATTGTATTCCTGCGATTTAATTGGCATTTTCACATATGCATATGCAATTTTAGCTTACCTATTTTGCCACAATAGTACGTGTTCTACGTATGTGGCTAGCCCGGGGGATTTAAGCTCTATCAACCCAAAAACGCTCATGGCAATAAGGGTTCATCCGAGTTTTTAAATCTACCCAAACCATGGAGTCGAGTTCGATTTCATCACGAACTCGCGGAGCCGCCTGTTGGCATACACCCTCAAGGGAGGCTGCCTTGCTAACGCGCCCAAACTCTTAACCATGGTACCCTTTGACACCCTTATAAGCTTGACCATAGTCGAACATAGAACTTGACTTTAGGTTGCGAACTTCATTGCATCATACTTGATGATGTGCTTATATGTGCATTTTTTTTATTGAATTTTTTTAATTAATTTTTTTTTCTCTTATCAAACCCTTTTTTATTATTATTAGAGTCGAGCCATAGATTTTTGAGTCACCCGGATTTTTTATTCCCGTATACTGCACAAGAGTCAACTTGTTTTGGTCATAGCCAGAGTTCTAGAAAGAGTTACGTGTCGTTTAACCTATGGATCTGTAGCCCCGAGTTTTATCTTTCATTTGGAGCTGGTTTTGTCCTAATGAAAGTCACAGATCAAAAGTTATAACCGATATACTACAGCCTGTCCAGTTTAGGTGTCTTTTTAGCGTTACCTTTTTTATTTTATTTTTTTAAAAAAAAAAAAAAAATTCGTGTCCAGCTAGTCTTAGCCATGTCCTTTAATCCGTGTCAACTCGTATAACATAGGATTATAGATTTTTATTTTTATTTATTTATTTTTTTTTTTTTATACCCATGAGTCATAACTCTTCTAGATTCCTAGTCATCTTCCTAGTTTCTTGTGATTTTTTGTGCTAACCTTAACATGTGTTCTTTGTCTTTGATTGTGGTTGACCTTATTTATGACTAATGATTTCCAATGGACCGTTTTCACCTAGTAAATAGCATAAACATTAAAATTGGACAAAATCAATCAAGTTAGTTTATCTTTTAGTCTTCCTTGCTATTTAGTCATTAGGTCTTTTGTTTTTCACAACGTCCTCATGTCTAGCCATGCGATCATACCACGAGTCTTAATAAATTCACCTAATCACACATGTTGAGTCATTGCACACACTTTGTCTTCAAGTAATGCTCTATATATATTGTTTATGATCGTATACTAGGATCATACATGCATCGCTTTCCGTCGTAATAGGAATGAGTGGAGTGTTTCGTCCCATCAGTTTTCAAAATTGTTTCATACACTCTTCCTTTTCAATTCGAGTATTGAGTGAATGCATTAAGTGAGTTCATCCTTACACAGTACTTGAGTCTAAAATCACTAGGCAATAGTTGGAAGAATAAGGGGAACGTCACTCCTTCCTTATTTCCTTCCAATCAAAGCATCAAAAACAAGAAACTATTTTCCTCAGCATGCAACTAGAAGTAACTCATAAACAACCATGAAGACAAAGCACGATGCAAGCTTCTCACCAAGATTTCATGTTTTCTTCTTCTTTTGTTTCAAACACTTCCCCTTAAAAAGTCTAGCATAGGTTCTCCTTAACCATGTGTCTATGTGTCATATTTCTAACCTTCTTCATAAACGAGCATCTCTTTCTTACATGATTAGCAAAAAAAATAAATAAATTGTCGTACCGAACACAAGGTATACCAATGATTTGAGTTACCTTTGCAACCCATTCATTCCCCATTAACCACTTAATCACAGATCCATTTCTTCATCAACCACTTTGAGCCTCGTCTAATGATTGACCTTTTTTATTCAACCCACATTCACTTAATCTTAGAATAGGAAGGTGTGTAATTGTATAGCATTCAAAAAGCAAGTAAAAAAAAAAAGGTGGCAAAGCAATAATAAAACAATGTCTAAGGGCAAGTGTTCCAATGTCTTTGATATGAACATGTCTCAATTGTGTCTCTCGTTGAGTTCTTGGTACCGTGCTTGAGAAACATGAATGCTAAGTGAGTGATGGACCGCATGATCTGAGATTGCCCACATTGATTCAAAAGAATGGAAAAAAAAACGAAAAGCAAAAAAAAAAAAAAAAAAGAAAATAAATTTGTGAAAATTTCAAATTCACAATTACACATCTTGGGGATTCTCTCGGGTCTTGAGCCTTGTACCCTTTTCTTCTTTAAACCATCAACTTAACCATATTACAACCCTTGAAAGATCTCTTTGAGGTGTACATACACTTGTGCAAAGTTCGGCTAGAGCTACGTTGGCCTGATTCCTAACGGATACGTAGGCAACCTCACATTGAGGTGCGGCCACATTCATATTCATATCCATGCATGATCGAGTCGAAGAATATTCAATGCTTAACCCTATGATCCTACCCATTTAGAGCTAGACTTGGGGGCTTGAACCCACATCATTTAGCCTACCTAGCCTAAAGCGTCATCATCTTTGACTCTTCTCACATCTCTTTCCATCACCAT
This sequence comes from Chenopodium album, assembly GCF_948465745.1. Classification (NCBI taxonomy): domain Eukaryota; kingdom Viridiplantae; phylum Streptophyta; class Magnoliopsida; order Caryophyllales; family Amaranthaceae; genus Chenopodium; species Chenopodium album. Next base: position 68,659,624 of record NC_137835.1, read on the forward strand.
AACCCTTGCAGCCAGCCTTAGTATCACATTCACACACTTGACTCACACATCCATATCCATATAGATCATCCTTCCCTTTAAGAGCCCTTATCATGAAATCTTGTTTCAACACTGTGCATGTTTCATCATATTTAAAGACAACATTCATTAGAAGAAACATTGTATACTTGCTTAGCTTCCTGACCTGAGCAATATTCATTGTTTCATGCATCGCATAATGTGCTGAGAAACATTTATATATCAATGATTTTTAATCATACAAAACATATCGTTCTTAGCTCCTTGACCAAAGCAACGTTCATTATGCAATAATCACTTCATCTGTATACGTGCTTAGCTACCAGACCTAAGTGACGTTCAAGATCGTTTCTTTACACCATATATGATGCTTAGCTCCATGACCTAAGTTCATTCATCGTGTCACATGATGTAATTATCCTTAGCCTTCTGGCCTAAGGACATGCATCATGCATACATTACTTTCAAGAAAAGCAATTCAATCCATGCGATTCATTTTGTCTTGCTCAACGAGGAAGTTCAAAACTTCTTTCTTTTTCGCGTCTTTTCTTTTGGGGAAGTTTAATAAAACTTTTTCAAAATTTTCTCATCGAGGGAAGTTTGAAAATAAAAGTTTAGTTTTCACATCTTTCTTTTTCGGGAGAAAGTCGGTACCCTCCACTCATGACAAAAATTGACGGAAAAATTTTGCTTTTGCATCTTCGTTTACTTGTGTCTGCACACACACATACACACACACACACACACACACACACACACACACACACACACACACACACACACACACACACACTCACAAGTCATACACATGTCATGTCATATCAAGTCAAATTTGGTCAAGTCAGTGGTTAAGTCAATCACACAATATACGAGTCCATTGGCAAATTTATTTTTGCAGGTCTCATCTACAACCCACGTTCAGGGACAAGCGAACCAACTACAACCCACGTCCGGGGACAAGCGGACCAACTACAACCCACGTCCGGGGACAAGCGGACCATCTACAGCCCACTTTCGGGGACAAGCGGACCATCTACAGCCCACGTCCGGGGACAAGCGGACCATCTACAGCCCACGTCCGGGGACAAGCGGACCATCTACAGCCCACGTTCGGGGACAAGCGAACCATTTACAGCCCACGTTCGGGGACAAGCGAACCAACTACAGCCCACGTCCGGGGACAAGCGGACCATCTACAGCCCACGTTCGGGGACAATCGAACCACCATCATTTCATGACGCAAGGTTCTCGATACACAGAGACTTGCAATCTCATCATCTGTCGACTTTCCTCAAGCATGGAAAGTACTATCCGGTGGATTTCTTCAAGCATAGAAAACCGCCAAATTCCTTTGTCGGCTTTCCTCAAGCATGGAAAGCATTATCGGTGGATTTCTTCAAGCATAGAAAAACGCCAAAATCATATGTTGACTTTCCTCAAGCATGGAAAGTGTCATCCGGTAGGTTTCTTCAGGCTTAGAAAGCTACCAAACTCATCTGTCGGCTTTCCTCAAGCATGGAAATCATTTCAACAAACGTCATCCGGTGGATTCCTTCAAGCATAGGAAAATACCAAACTCATTTGTCACTGATACACTGGTGTCAGATAAGCGTTCTATCCCTTTACTCTTTTATCTGTGGAATTAACATTTTTTGCAGGTATCAGCTTATATAGAGTGATTTAGGATCGCAGAACGTCTTAAATCATTCTCCGTCCCTATCGACTACATTGAATATCGTTTTTGAAACTGACGTTTCTACAAACTCAGTCAAAGTGGGGGCTTCTGTAGACACCTAAAAATGTCTCCCCAAAACCAAGCTCAATGATGAACAACCTTTCACCGCCATTATTGGTCGGGTTGAGTATTTAATATTGGAGTGCTTAAATCCATATTTCCATTTCATAAACCAACCCAATTCCTAGCCCATTTCCCCAAACCATAACTTATTTTCCTCTTTTCGTACCTTTAAACCCAAAATTATTCATTTCGTGTCCTTTAAAATCATTCATTTCGTGTCCTTTATATAAAAACGTTTATTCCAGATTATTATGGTCCATAATATGGGGTTCATTGATTGAATATTTGGATGGGGCTTGAAAAGAGCTTTCCAACGATATATTATAAGCCCAAATCCAATTTATAACGAATAAGTAATGGCCAAAATATTAAGTTGAGCCCAAACCGAACCTAAGCCCACCTTACCTACGACCCAATGATCATATGGAGGGTCCAAAAGCTTTAATCCCAATCCTAAACCAATTAATATTAATTAGAAGCTTCTATAAGTTTCTAAAAGATCTTAATTATCCTTTTTGAAAAGATAAGATTAAAGAGTTTGAAATTGAATAAAACTTTTCTTTTTGAAAATCCTATTTCTATCCGAATTGAAAGACATACAAAGATAGACAGATATTATTTTCGTGCCTCATATTTTTTATCCAAATTTTATATGGTTGGATAGCCCTTGAAATTATCTTTCCAATGATATATTATAATATCAATTCCGAGCTATAACGGAAAGATATGAATAAAATGTCAAACTCTATCCAAAACTGACACCGTCTCACTATTTCGGCTATATATTTTTTTCTACAAAATATTTTGATCTGATTCTAACTGAGTTAAAAAGTAGACTTCAAGAGCTTTCCAACTATATCTTATTCATCTTATTCCGATTTCTGGATCAAAAGATATGATAAAAACAAAAACCGCAAAAACTGCTGTCTATCGCAAGAGTTTTATCCGATTCGAATTCTTATCTTTTCTTAATTCTTCGACCTTCTTTTTTCCCTATAAATAGAGGTCATATCTCTTCTTTTTCAAGTATCAACAAGCTTGATCATCAAATCATTCTTTCTCCCTCTTTAGCCTAAACACTAGCCTCCCTATTCTTCCAAAATACTTCCCCTAAGCACTCCAAGGAGTTCATACAATACCCAAAGTTCTATACTTAAACCAAGGCGTGAAAGGTATAATTGACTGAGGGTTTGGACCATATCAACTCTACTTTTTATTTAATTTAATTGTTTCAATTTGATTTATATTTTTATTGAAGTTACTAATAGTTTATTCATGATGTAGCAATTCAAGGAAACGCGAAAAAGTGAGTAATTAATCATTTAATTACTCTTATTTTTATTCTTGTTGCTAGTATCATGATTAGGCTTATTATTTGATTTGACTAACACTATTATTGTTGAATTGCTTCCAATATTAATGTTAACTATATATTATTGTTATTATGATCACCATATTGCATGTAAAAGGGAATATGTAATTGAAAATCACGCCTAATAAGATAATTTGGACAACCGGTTTAGGTTCCTTTTTAATCTTGTTGTTAATCAAGTGATCACGATATTTTAGAATTATGTGTTGCATTAATATTCAACCAATTTAGCTTAATAATAGTTTGGAGCAAATTGAATATTTTGTTTGTATGCCTTTGAGATCGCAGGAATCACTTTTCACTATAAGAATCGAGTAGAGGCCAATACGGGTGAATGTGACTCCATGACTCACTTCGTACCATCATCCCCGATCCTCCTTTCGTGGTTTCGAACCATATGGAGTTAGTAATATCATGGATTATGAATGGGGTGTAACCTTCACGGGTCAATCGTTGTTGCCTATCGTTGTCCCTTATTCGTGGTTGCCTTTTATGATCCGTAAACGGTTTACAAGTTCCTTAAAAACTTGTTGGCGGCTCCCTACTTTGCTTTGTCCCTAATCGTAATGTCAATTCCCACTTCCTATGATTGCCAAGCATATTTACACGTGCTTTAACGTAGGCGCATTTCGAACGACGCCTACAGAGGGTATTTCTTAAATATAACATATACTCGGAAAATAAAATCAAACTTTGATTTTATTCTTTTTAAACAAGGTTTGATTAATTTTTCATTTAATTTCTACCTAAGAGATTAAAGAAAAATTAAAAAAATAATAAAAAAAGCACAATAGAACTACGCAAAGACCTGATTTCGTAATGCGAATACGTAGGAAATCTTTATGATTCGGTCATATCAAAATATAAAAATATAAAGCTCCTTTTTATTTCATCCAAATTTCAAAAGAGAGACATTGTTGAACTAGATAGTAAACGAAAAAAAACATAGTAGTGATTACACTTTATTCAATTTAAAAGTAATGGCGAAATTGTGTAACACTCTAAGGTTTTACTATGTCCTCGATTGTCACAGATGATGGAGGAGTAGTTTCCTTCGCAGTATTTTCAGAAACCTTGGAGCTTTCCCCTACACTCTTCTTCTTCACCCAAACATTGTTTTTCAATTTAGGGATTAGGGCCTTTGCAACCTGTTTTCCTTTCCCTTTGACTATTGGAGCTTTCTTGCGATTATTTGGTGAAGGTTCTTTGATTTTCACACGTTGTTGCGCGGGTTTGGAGGGAGCTTTCCTTTTTGTTTCCTTCGAACGAGCCTTAGGGGATGAGAAGTCTAATTTTCTTCTCACTCCTTTATTTTGGCCGCTAGGAGGAGTAGTAGTGGTTGAATGCATCAAAGGCTTAGGTGGATTACGAGCGGTGGCGGTTTGAAGTTGAGATCGAGCCTTGTTTAATTCGCTCTTATCCGCCGCATTCATCCAAGCTTTGTAAAAGGAAGATAATGTAATACTCGCGGTAGGATTTTGTATCACCCACCTAGGAAGACTTGACCAATATTCCATCCAATGAGGAATTCTTTCGGGTTTAAAGATCACATCTTTAGGGGCATCACAATCTTGCAGGGGATTAAATTGTCTCATCCCGTATTGTCTCATTACAATACAAGGATAAGTACTAGACTAGATAGGACTAAAAGCCTAATGTAAGGGTAATTGAGACTATTCCCAATCATACTATTTATGTTTCACCAAGGAATCACAAAACGTATGTTAGGAACCCCATGACAGAAAAACGACGTCCATTCCTCTTCGTTCTTATGCTTATAAAGGATTCGACGTCCATGGAATGTCTTTACTCCATTAGCCTCAAGGTTTTGTGGCTGATCATCAATTTGCAAGCGCTCCATGAGCCAAATCTGAAAAGAAAAAGAAAAAAAAAATCAGTTTGCGATTTTTTACACAAGCAGGTGGCGCGTGCAACCAAACCAGTTGCGCGCATCCTCCGCGCGTAGCGAAGAAGATTGAGCTGGTCATGCCAGCGCAACTTCGTGACTTGCGCTGATAAACGCCAATAAAAAACATACGTGTAATAGGAGTGGACTTCCCGTGAAACCGTTTTCGTTAGGATCTCCTCTAAGGCGATTCAAGCACAGAACAGTTTTCGCCAAAACCAAAGGAGCGGGTGAATGACATCCCTCTATTTGCTCTACTATGGACACCATGGAATAATCTCTGTATTCTTTGCCTGTCCTAAGTAAACAATTAACAACAAGACAATAACATAAAGCACGAATTTAAAGCGTTGTTTAGTCATGTTGTCACGAGGGGCGACAAAATGTTCAATAAATTGAATCAAGTTCACGCCTTCTTCAGTTCCAATGTTGGTCATATCATTGTCGGACAAGCCAAAAAATCTTTGGAATATAGGTTTGGGATCCGACAAGGTAGGCGAATAAGTCACAGGAAGAGTATTTGTAGGGAAACCTAGCAAGGCCTCAAACTCACCGGGAGGGGGGACAATTTCGTCCCCCATTTAAACAAGAAAAGATGGTGGTTAGAGTCCTAATGGTTGACTGCGGCATGATGAAAATCAAAGTTAACCACTAGTTGCATATAATTCAATAGAGGGTTTAGGTGGTAAATTTTGAGAGCTAGTTTGTCCTCGGTTGAAAGGGAAGTGACCCATTGCTTCAAACGTTGTTCAAAGGTTTTCACCGTTGTTAAAAAAAAACAAAAAAGAGAATGAGAATTTAGAGAGATTAATTCTTTTTAGTTTATTATATTATTAAGCGAATGAATGCGAGATGATCAAAAGCCTACACGAACCACGTTTAAATAGACCCAAGAGGGGCGAATTTTCGGCAAATTCGGCTTAAAGGAAAGTTCACCAACAGGTAGCGCGCACAACTAATTCACATGCGCGCGATAGCCACGCGCAACTCACGCAGTTGCGCGCGTCTTCCCTGACACGACATGTGAGTTGGATTTATTCCGTATTTTGGCTCATATAATGACGGAATCTTCACGAAATCTTAAGACGAATCATACGCTTGCCTTCTAACACCTTGTGTCCTTTTTCTTGCCTTCTTTCTTATTTTCTTTTTATTTTCATTTTTTTTTATTTTTTATTTTTATTTTCCTACTTTCTTTTTCTTTTTTATTATTTTTCCTACTTCCTTATTTTCTTATTTTATTTTTTTTTCTTATTTTCTCTTTTGTTTTCTTTTCGCCTTCTTTTTTCGAGTTTTGATTATTTTTTCGAGGGGGGTAAGTCGGGAACCCTTTCCCTCCCTCAAAATTTTTTGCTAATAATAATAAAGTACACATGGAAACAAAAAAAATATAATAATGACATATATACAAATGTGTCATATGTACAAAAATGCAAAAAATATATATACATCTGTTTCCTAAAAATAATAATAATAAAAAAAATGTCAATATGTGTATTAGAGGAATCAGGGTGCTCGGCGACTACTAGACGATTGCTGCACATCCTGCAAAATCCAAAACGAAGATTAATACATGAAATGTAATAACTTCGTTGAAAAGAAAAGAAATAAAACTTACCGCGATCATCTGATGATCACGGCATGATAAAGTCACGAGGGCTCTCCGATAAGCAGCTCGGAAAACATGTAAAGTCCTCACCATGTCGTTCACGGTTTCCCGCGGAACTTGTTCCTAGAATACAAGGACAGTTAGTAAACAAATGTATATGAAACAAAAAATAAATAGAAATATTTAAGTACATCACTAGTAGAAAATATCAAAAAGGCACCCCCTAATTGGCACCGGTTCAGTCCAAACCGGTGCCAAAAATGGGCTACAAATTTGGTGGGAAGGTAAACCAGAGTAAAAGGCACCGGTTCACTTCAAACCGGTGCCTAAAACATAAAGGCCACCGGTTTGAACCGGTGCCTTTGTGAACCGAACCTTTTAATTATTTAAAAAAAAAACCGGCCTTATCTCTCCTTAAATTAAAACCCTAAAGCGCACCATGCTCCTCTCTCTCCTCTCAATCCGCCTCTTTCACTCTCTCCTCTCCATTCTCTCTCCTCTCCTCTCCCTTCTCTCTCCTCTCAATCCGCCTCTTTCACTCTCTCCTCTCCTCTCCCTTCTCTCTCCTCGATCTCTCCGTCCCACTCACTTCTCTTTCTCTACAACAACAACAACACCACTGCAACAAGGACAACACCACCACCGCAACACCACCACCGCAACAAGAACAACAACACCACCGCAACAACAACAACAACAACACCGCAACAAGGGTTTCACTACCGTAACAACAACAACAACAACATTAAGGGTTTTTTGTATCAATTTTTTTTGCGTTTCTGGGTTTCAACGGGTTTTTTGTTTCAATTTTTTTGCGTTTCTGGGTTTTTGTTTCACTTCTCTTTCAATTTTTTTTTGTTTTATGGGTTTTTGTCGATTAAAATCCAAATAATAAGGGTTTTGTTCGATTTCAATTTTTGTTTTCAGATTGGGTTTCTGGGTTTTTGTTTTTGCGTTTATGGGTTTTTGTTTTTGCGTTTTGGTTTTTCAAATTGGGTTTCTGGGTTTTGGTTTTTCAGATTGGGTTTGAATTTTTTTTTTCAATTTTTGGGATTAAATTCTGGGTTTTTTTTTCGAAGCTTAATTGTATTAATGTTTTTTTTTTTTTTTGAATAATTGGTGCAGATTCAGATATGAAATCGAAGAAGCAATAAGATACAAGAATGGTGTTTTTGTTTTTTTTTTTTTTTGATTAACAATATTGTAATTTTTTTTTAAATTTATATCGTAATTTTTTTTTTTGTATTTGTGTTGTAATTTTTTTTTGTATTTATATGTTGTAATTTTTTTTTATTATTATGTATTGCAAATTTTCGATGATATTGATGTTGCAATTTTCGAAGATATTGATGATGTTTTAATCGATTTATATTACGTTTTGATGTTGTTATGTATTTTAGACTAATTAATTTTTAAGTGGAAAAAACAAAAACAAAAAAAAAAATATATATATTTTTTGGCACTTTTGGCACCGGTTAACCGGTGCCAAAAACAACAAAATTATTTTTTTTTGGCCATTTTTGGCACCGGTTAACCGGTGCCAATTACGAGTTTTGGCACCGGTTCGAACCGGTGCCTTTTAATAACCCTTTTTGGCACCCCCCACATAGGCACCGGTTCAAACCGGTGCCTTAGGCCGGGTTTGAACCGGTGCCAAATTCCTTTTTTCACGTAGTGCATATACACAAAAGACATACCGACTCAACCGTCTCAGGTACAAACGGTATCCCTTTGTCATCCTCTACTGCTGGAAGGGTCTCACGAATTACCGATCCAACAACATCGGTATACGTGATCTCCGCTGTAGGAGGCACCCAACCACCTAGCTCGACCCGCTAAAATATATATGACGAAAAACGATAAAAGGGTCAAAGTTCAGAAGAATAAATAGAAACAAGGAAAAAAGAGAGTTAGAGTACTAACCGAAACGAAAGCCGGAAAAGGAGTCAGCCTGGATGCTATAAAAGCAGGATAAGAAACCTCCAGAAGCACCAGATGCTCCGCTGGATAACCAAGGATCGCCTGAGCTCGATCCTCGGTAGACAGCAAGTCCGGACGAAGCATCCGGATCGGGGGATCCGCAGGAACCAAAGGCTCCTCGGACGAAAGCTACCAAAGAACACGCTCGCCTAAAAACAAAGTGTCTGTCCTTTGGAGCACCGAGAGTCCCAGATAGAGGGCCCGGAAACGGCAACGAACCATGCCAGACCGGATAGCCTCAAGGACTCCGACGATCAAACTCCAAGGATGGAGATCGATCTATAAAACACAACCACATGAAAAATCGTCAGAAAATAAATAAAGAACAAAGAATGCACATGTAGTTGGAATACTCACCGACGCATGAGTCGCCGAAAGGATCCTCTGGCGAAAGTCGCTGGCAAAAGTGGCTCGTCTCTTCTTAATCGCGACCAATCGATGGACGATAGGAAAACGAGCAGCCCCAAGCAACCTGGGGGCTAAGAAAGGCAGGTATGATTATCCCCAAGCTTGAAACCAAGAAAAGATAAGCTTAAAGAAAAAAAAACAAAAGTAATAAACTGTAGACACCTAAAAATGTCTCCCCAAAACCAAACCCGTTGATCAACACCTTTCACCGCCATTATTGGTTGAGTTGAGTATTTAATATTTGGAGTGCTTAAATTCATGTTCTATCCAATATATTTCATGAACCAATCCAATTTCTAGCTCATTTCCCTAAACCATAACCTATTTTCCACTTTTCGTGTCCACATCGCAAAACTGAGAGAAATTGATTTTATGGCTATACAATTTTGATCCAATTATTATTTTTTTGGATAGGCCTTTAAATAAGATTTCCAACCATATATCATAAGCCCAATTCCAAGCTATAACGAAAAAGATATGAGCAAAACACCAAACTCGGCCTAAAACCAACACCCTTCCACTAAAACGGCCATATATTAAAATATACATATTATTTTAACTTGATTCTAATTGGGTTGGAAAGTAGACTTGATAAGATTTCCAATGATATATTATATGCCTCATTCCGAGTTACAGATCAAAAGTTATGATGGTTTTAAAAACGGGTAAAAACCTGAAATCACCGCGCGCAGTGCAATTCCACCGTGTCACGGGAAATTGCACCGTCTGACGGTGGGAATCCCCGTGACACGGTGCCCTTGCTGTGACGCGGGGCTATTCCGTGTCCTATTTGCGTTCTTCGTACCTAAACAACTCCCGCGTCACGGCATTTTCCACCGTGTCACGGGAATTTACACCGTCTGACGGTGGGATTCCCCGTGACACGGAGCTGTTTCCGTGTAATTTCCGCGTCTCCCATACCGTGACACGGTGTATTGTACCGTGTCACGGTGGATACTGCCATGTCACGGTACCTGTGCCGTGTCACGGGACATTCCGTGTCTTTTCCGCGTAAACCCTTAACGCGTTTTCTTTCCAGTTTTCTGAAAATTTCCCGCGTCACACTAAAAATGTACTGTGTCGCGGGAAAGTTTGCCGTCTGACGGTGGGAATTCCCGTGTCACGGGATACTTTTTTAGGGTTTTATCATTTTAGGGTTCCGTGTGCTCCCTCAGCACATTTTCTCTATAAATACCCCCTCATTTCTGATGTACGGGGCACCAATAATCATTCTCTCTCACCTTACACCAAAAATCATTCTCTTCTCCCTCTTTAAACTAATTTCTAGCCTCCTTATTCTTTCATAATAATTCACCTAAGCACTCCAAGGAGTCTATACTTAACCCGAGGTTTCGTCCTTAAACCAAGGCGTGAAAGGTACAAATAACTGAGGGTTTGGACCAAATCAATTCTACTATTTATTTAATTTAATTTTCATTTACTTTATATTTTTATTGAAGTTACTAACAGTTTATTCATGATGTAGCAATTTAAAGGAACGTGCGGAATGTGAGTAATTCATTAATTTAATTACTCTTATTTTATTTTAATATTGCTAGTATCATGATTAGGGTTATTTTATATTTGATTTGACTTACGCTATTATTGTTGAATTTCTTCCAATATTAATGTTTATTCTATTGTTATTATGATCACCATATTGCATGTTTAAAGGGAATATGTAATTGAAAATCACGCCTAATAAGATAATTTGGACAACCGGTTTAGGTTCCTCTTAATCTTGTTATTTAATCAAGTGATCACAAATATTTTAGAATTACATGTTGCATTAATATTTAACCAATTTAGCCTAATAATAGTTTGGAGCAAATTGAATATTTTGTTTGTATGCCTTTGAGATCGCAGAAATCACTTTTCACTATAAGAATCGAGTAGAGGCCAATACGGGCGAATGTGACTCCATGACTCACTTCGTACCATCATCCCCGATCCTCCTTTTGTGGTTCCAAAACATATGGAGTTAGTAATCTCATGGATTATGAATGGGGTGTAACCTTCACGAGTCAATCGTTGTTGCCTTCGTTGTCCCTTTATCGTGGTTGCCTTTTATGATCTGTGAACGGTTTACAAGTTCCTTAAAAACTTGTTGGCGGCTCCCTACTTTCCTTGTCCCTAATCGTATATGTCAATTCCCACTTCCTAAGAGTGCCAAGCATATTCACCACATGCTTTTAACGTAGGCGCACTTCAAACGACGCCTACATAAACGAAATAAGCTTAAAACACGTACCTCAAGGATACGTCCATGCCATGTAAGAGAAATCCGAGGCACCTCAGTAGCTGCCGCGGAATCCATCACCCGGGTCGCCTTGCCCATAGCTGTAAGCATACGGGCATACGACACCTCCGCCAACCTCAGGTCACCTACTTGCCCCAAATAGCTGAGGCAAATAAGTAACCCAATGGCGAAACGCTCTCCTCGATCACTCAAGATGGTGACGGAAAGAACGTGGGCAATGTATATCCGAGCCAGCTGCTCAGGTGTACACTGCCGGTCAAGCTCGTCAGTCGACAACTCGTTGGAAGGAACCGAGTACGGACAATACTGCGTGTACACGTGAAGAGCCGACGCAAGACGGTCCCCCACAAGGTCACGCAGTCTTTCGTCTGACCCCTTAACGAACTCTATGACTAAAGGCTCGCCTCTAAAAGGAAAACCCATAATCATAGAGAAGTCGAAAGGGGTAACTATCATCTCTCCCCATGGAAAGTGGAAAGTGTTGGTGGAATCCCACTAAAACTCCAGCAATCCACGGAGGAAAGCTGACGATGCAGGCTGACTCGATAAATTCCGAAGAGCCGCCAGCTAGGAGTCAATCCCAGAAAGTGCTACAATCTCCTTTGCCACCTCGGGCAAACTCTCAAAACGGGCTCACATGTCACCAGAGCTGTACAAACGCATGCTAGGCTCACTCTAAGGAAAATAAAAGAATAGAAAAAAAAACGGTTATGGTTTAAAAAGGAGAAGAAATAAAAGAAAAAAGAAAGAAACAAAGGCGAGAAAAACTCACGATGTCGCGCCACCCTCTGATCGAAACGTGATGGTCTGGGTCCCAGTTGGGAGGAGCCTCCCAAACCACATCCTCCTAGCGACGTCGATCGGCCGCGACGCGTCGCTCTCGAACCTCCTCTCGAGGACGGGTCACCCATCCGAGGGCAAACTGCCTCGTCCGGACCACCGAGAATCTCCTCAGCATCGACAAATGGAGGCGAGTCCATGCTATGATGGATAAAGTTTCTTTAATTAGTTTACTTTATTTCCTAAACTAAACTAATATATGTTTTCTAGACCCATTTCGGCAGCATAACGGCTGCCAATAGGGTAAAACACGAAAATCGAATGCCACCCATACTTGGGGGCTACAATGCCTGCAGTTAAACTCAGTAAATGGGGGCTTCTAACACCCATAAAAGCCATTCTATACCAGTTTCAACTAAGTATTCAAGGGATTGTATTCCAAAATCTCAAAGAATCAACTACTTTTAGACGAATAATAGAAATATAAACACAATTATTGTCTACCAAACAATTTTGAAGTTCGAATATGGCAAAAATAAGCTAAGAGTATGTTTCACGCCATTTTTTTTTCAACAATTCAAAATTCACAAAAATGAATTATGAAAGTTATATTAGTTCCATCACTATAATATACTTCATAATCAACAATTATAACCAAAATGAGCAAGAAAAAGCAATAAAATCAAGCAAAATTCGAAAAAAAAAAGCAAGAACGAACTTGAACAAAGAAATGCTCATACAAGGCTCAATACTTAACCATTTTTCATGAAATTTGTTGCAAAAAAATCCTTAAACATAGCATGACAACATAGAACAAACAATTTCAAGAATAATGGACTGAATCGAAAACCCCCAAATTCGAAATTTGGGGTTTAACGATCCAAAAATCGTTTGAATTCAGCCAAAAAATAACAAATTCTAGCAAAAAACTTACATTGGATTATGGAAAATATGAATTAAGGACGAAATTTGCTTCCTTTAGCTTCGAAAATCGCAAAAAAACCGAGCTTCCTAGAGAGAGAAAGGGTCGAAAATGGCGAAGGAAGGAGAAAAGAAAGAGTGAAGTGAAAAATCGCGTTTGCAATTTTCACTTTACTGACATAAATGTCGCGTGCAACTGAATCTGTTGCGCATGACATACCAGCGGAACTCAGAATGATGCGCGCGCCTGGCCAACGCGACCCTCTGAGTTGCGCGCGGATACTGGTCACTAAAATGAGCGGAATCTTGATTTTGATTCGTTTGATCATTTTTTAACGGCTTTTGCTCGTTATTAGACGTAATGGCGCGCAAATTATCAAAATCTTTTTAAATTGCTTTGCATACTATAGTTTGTTTTCTTCTTTGTTAGTTTTTTGCATTATTCTAGGATGCACACCGTGCTTTGTGCCTTCCCCAAGCATACGTTTTGAACGTTTTTCGTAAGAGTGCCTTAAGACGTTCCGTGGTGGTGCTTTACGTAAAAGCACCCATAGACAGGTTTGTCATTTTACTGTACTGACGTTACAAATGTCCGGGTTTTCTTCTTTTTTCACGTCCGAAGCAAAAAGGAAGGTGTTTTCATGTAGCTTAAAAATGCAAATGGCGTATCGTACGGCGTAGGTGTTGCGTAAAATTTTACTCAGCCGAAGCTTTGCGAGATCTACCTCTCGGGACTAAAAGGTAGAGAATTACTGTAAGCGTTATCTCACGAGTCGACAGGCGCGCCGAACCTTCAGGAACATGCACTTCTTGAATGGGAGCAAATACGGTAGTTAGTGCGCTTACTAACTTACCGGACAGTTATGGAAGGAATGGTGTCCTTCGAACAAGTGTATTATTCTGATAGCGGGTTCAGAATTATTAGAAAGCTAATATATTCAGTAAGGTCAAGTGATCGGAATGCCTGGGTGGAAGCCGCTTTCGATCAGTAATATTAATATAATTAATAATACAGCTTAATCTTGACTGAACCCTTCGAGTCACACCCAAGCAAAATATACGAACTAAGTCGACGAATTAATTCGGAAGAAATTAATTCGTCGCCCGAGTGTTAAATATTTAGACGTCGGAAATTCGAGCTTAGAGCGTCGAAACCGAGCGTCGGAAGTCGAGTAAAAAATAATAAAAAGACGAGACGACAAATTAGTAATAAATCAACAATGACCATAATACCCCTAGCATCGGAATCCCGAGTGCTAGGGGATTAGCCGAGCTAGCAGCCCGCACTATTTTGGGTGTTTTTGTCCCTTGGGAGAGTTACAACACGAAGACTGATCCGGCGTGAGCTGTACTTGCAAAACAAACGGAGACATCGGTTGGGTGGTGCTCCACCTCCGACGCACAAGTTAGTAACTTGTAGGGAGAGAAAGAGGTGCGGAATTTTAGGTGACTATCTGCTCCGTTTCCAAGCTCAAATGTCTCTATCATAGGGAATGTTTGTAATAAATGGAAAAAAACGTGTCCCCCAAAAGAGGGAAATCTCCCTATTTATAGGGTCTTTGGGATTTGTGCCCCTGATTAGGTCACTGAACCCTAATCATTGGTGGGCTGCGCCGCTTTGCGGCTTTCTCGGGATTTGGGCCTAAAGGCCGCCATTTTCCCCCTAATTTTTGGAGTGACACGTGTCAGGCAGGGATTGGTCCACTTTGGGCCAACCTGAGGCTGACACGTGTTATCCTCTGTGGACCACGTGGCGGGGTAAAATTACCCTAAACAAAATTAATTTAAGAAATCCGTTTATTACAGGAGTAGTACACTTGTCCTAAATTATTATTCTTATAAAAAACAAATCTTTACCTATGGGCGGACAATTGGACAAGAGTGTACTTGAACATAAACATAGGAGTGTTCATATAAATCTATCCAAGTATATCCATTTTAATTACTGACATAGTGACACCCATCAATATCTAGACAAATAAATCTAAACGGATAAGTCTCCATATTTAGCACCCCATACCACGTCAACACTCCATCATACTTACCCATTTGACCCAATCACCCCTCAATCATTACCTTTCAACGCCTCTGATTCCATCAAACCAATCACCCCATCATATCCCCCATATTCCCCAACACACAGAATAAAACCTCCAATTATTCATATATACATACACCCATCATTTTCATCTAACTAATCACTCCTTTATTTTGTTTTAATTGCTAAAACAAAAGAAAAACAAAAAGAAAAGGAAGGAAGATATTTTAGAAGGTGATTTGATTTGATAAAAAATGGAGGTGCAGTTGAAGAAAAGAGAGAATGGTAATGTTTTTGAGAGAGAAGGAAAAATGATGGAGTCATCGAGTCCAGAGGCGAAATTAGGGATGAGAGTAGAGGATATTTGGGATAATCTAGAAGCTCAACTTAGTCCTACTGATAAACTTAATGCTTGTTTTGAGAGTATTCCTGTTTCTTCCTTTCCTCTTGCTCAAGCTTCCAAAGGTTTGTTGCCTTTTTTTTTTTTTTTTTTTTTTTTTTTTTTTTTTTTTTGTGATGTTTGATTATGTTTATGAGTGTTTGATGAATTATAATTAAAACGTTGTAAGATGGAATTATTTAATTTGATGATGATTGATACAGATTATAATTTCAATTATTTTAGGTTTAGATCATGAAAAGTAATATTGTTATGAATTTTGGGTTTTATTTTGTTGATTAAATTTTGTGATTTTATTTATTCCAATCACTTTCCAACAATACATTTATTAGGGGACAAATTAAAATAAAATAAAAATTTTATTTCCTCTGCTCTTTTTTTTTTTAAATGATTTGACTCTTTAGATAGGCATCTCTGATTATCAATAGGTATAAATTGTATTCCGTAAAAGTTGAAATAATATAAGTATTATATAGTATATTGAGATGATTCTAACATAAATTCACGTAACTTATGTTATAATTCTTATATACAGTGCATAAAAATGATTATGGGCACTTAAATTATTGGAGCAAATATACAAGTATATTTTTTTTTAATTTAACTAATCAGTTTCTCTTTTAGTTGCAACATGTTTACATTTGCATCATTCATATACTTTCGTTTGATCATCATTAGTTTTAGTGAAGCTAAGTATGTTCCTGTCAGAGTTGTTTCGATTATAATTTTGACTTATTGAGAAGTGTAAAATTCAAATCATTGTGATGGAAAAAAAAAAAAAAAAGGAAGTGCAATATTTTTTTCCATTGTTGTTTGTTTTGTAAAAGTGATGGGTTTGGATCAAAAAGGTTTAGGTAGTCTCATCAATTTGATTAATACTTCCTCCTTTCTACTAATATTGTAACAATGAACTTTTTAAACTATTCATCATTCTTGTTTTGACCGTATAATATGATTTATATGTTAAGCAAAATATAGTCATGCGAGATCTTGTTGGATTTGCCTCATAAAATGCTTTTACAATTATAGATATTTAGCATATAAAATGTGTTTTGGGATGCGTAATTTCATCGTTGTTGCCATATTACTACAACGGAGGAAGTATTATGCAGTAGTTCTGATGTTTACTGATTGAACATGCCATGATAGTACTATTTGGCCTATATGAAAGACATTCTTTACGTATTGCGATTGGTTATTCAGAAATTTGCGATGTAGTGATGTTCCAGTATGTCGAGCCAGTGTCCTAATTAATTATGTGTTATGCAGTTGAAATAAAATCGAACTGTAGTTTGGCTGAAGCTGTTAGCATACTTTCTCAGCATAAACTTCTTAGCGCGCCTGTTGTCGATGTTGAAGCGTCAGATGATGCTACTTGGATTGAGAGATATATTGGGATTGTGGAGTTTGCTGGAATAGCTGTTTGGATACTGCATCAGGTCAGCTAACCTCTTAGGCTCTTAGCTCAATCTCTGAAACTTAAGCTGTTTTTAGAAATGGTCTGTGAAAGATGGATTAGTTATTGAGCTGCAGTCTCGCTACATTTTACAACTTGTTTAAGTGTTTTGATTAATTTATATCTGAATTTTGTATGCTATGTGCATTTGGTTGCTTCAAAACTGTCTAATTGTCCTTTTTTCTCGGCATTGTTCATCAGTTTAATTTTTCTTCCACACGTTCGAGTATCATGACTTGCTACCGTATACCAATGTGAGGTGAACGTCTGTAGTGTTATCCTGTAGTTTTATTGCTTGTTGCTAAGAAATATTGGGCTTGAAAAGTCGTTTAATTTTTCATTAATTAGTTTTGATAGATACAGTTCGATTGTTTTCATCTGTTTCTATTCGACCCTCCCTTTAGAATTACTATAGTGATCGGGGAAATGATATTGCCTATACATGTAACCTTGCTAATTGAGAAGTTGTTATTCTAAGTTATAGAAGTTTGTATATGTTCTGTCCGGTCTGCCCCTTTAGATTTACTTTAGGAGCTCCAGGAAAAGGACATTATGTAGCCTTGTTAATTGAGTTTTTTTTTTCTTCTTATTTGTAAGTCAAAGTAGGTTGTCTATGTACTGTTGTTGAGCCCATGAGCAAACCCACATGTGAGTGAAAGTGTTGTCCCATGTTGAAAGAGTGAAAAAGTGGAGGTATATTGGGATGTGTATCCCATATTGCAGAAAAGAGAAAGTTGTGTCCACTTTATAAGGCTAAAGGGCTACTCCCCTCATTGCCATTTGGTTTTGAGGTGGAACCTCCTTAGTTGTATAAAGTGGACGCTTGTGGTGGGTGTGGTCTAGGCCCGTTTATCAACTGTGTCCATTTTCAGCAATTGTATGTAAGCTGACTGTTACTTTTGCTTTTGAATTGAGAACATAGCAAAAACCAAATTTATGGGGGTAAGCAGTGATTTTAAAGTGGTTATACCTTGCCCCCCCCCCCCCAAAAAAAAAAAAAGGATTGAGGTTTTACTGTGTTCTGACAATATACTACTACTAATGAATTTTGAACTCTATTGATATTCTCTTGAGGTTTATAATGCTTTCCTGGCAGTCAGAAGATGATGAGACAAACCGAGTTTTACCATCCCCAAAGAGCAATAGCAGTGCAGCTGCGGTTAACACAAATGGAGTAAATAGGGTCAAAAAACTAGAAAGAACCATGAGCCCAAGATCTGCTGCAATGACTTCTGGAAACTTCTTTGGGGCACTTACTGCTTCGGAGCTATACAAGAAAACAACGGTGAATCTTTTTAATTTTCTTTTTTATACTTCATGCAAATGTCAGTATAATTCTTGCATCAACTAACCTTTATATAAACAGGTTCGAGATATTTCAGGGTCATTTCGGTGGGCTCCATTTCTAGCCTTACAAGAGACAAACTCTATGTTGACTGTCCTGCTGCTGCTCTCAAAGTACAAAATGAAAGGTGTTCCTGTTGTTGGTGGTGCAAAGGTTGAGAATATAATAACTCAGTCTGCTGTTATTCACATGCTAGCTGAGTGTGCCGGGCTTCATTGGTTTGAAAACTTTGGAACCCGAAAGCTCACTGAAATTGGTCTTCCACTGATGACTCCTAAGGAAGTAGTCAAGGTTTGTGGTTCTTTACTGCCTTCTTTTCTACATAGAGCAAAAGGCAGTGTTGTTAATCTCTTGTTAGATAAAAATCTTCGTTCTTTAATTTTCAGTATCATTAAATGGGTGCAAGCTAAGTACTGGGTAGTATTTATTTTGAATCTCTGAAACCGTTTCTTTTGTCAAAGGCACTAATTTGGAATACTACACTCCAATTTTGCATGCCGTTTAATTTGTTGTGATAAATTTCGAGAAATGTGTCTCGGCTCTCTGAAATACCAGCACACACTACACCCCACCCCCTCAAAAATAACACATTCCTAATTTCCTAGCTTTCAAGGCATTCTTTGTATTGACTTGCTGTTTCTATCTTCTTCTAGGTCTATGAGGATGAACCGGTTCTTCAGGCCTTCAAACTGATGAGGCTAAAGGGTGTTGGAGGGATTCCTGTTGTTGAACGCGATGGAGCTAAAGCAGTTGGTAATATTAGCATAAGGGATGTTCAATTTCTTTTGACTGCTCCAGAGATATACAAGGATTGCAGGTCTGTTATTACCCTCTGTCCCCACTGCTTCATTTAAGTTGGCTATACATGAAAATCTATTAGGAAATGTGACAAATTTAACGTGTATCCCAGAATAGTACGAGTGTAATTCTGGACTGAGGTAATATGTCTGCTGTTTTTAGATCCTATGTAGTAAGAGCAAAAAAACATGTGGCGATCTTAGTTTAGAATTCACCTAAAATAAGGCTTAGTCATACAACTAGAGACACCAAAGCATATATATGATATGTTTGCATAAACTCATGTTTGGCACATACGATTATCATAAATCGAACATTTTCTTCTTAAATTTAATGTCATAATAATTATTGTTGCAGATCTATCACTGCTAAGGACTTCTTACTTGCTTCAAAGAAATACAGAGAACACCATGAAGGATCATCACCTCCACTAAGTGGGATGATTACATGCAAAAAGGATGACACTCTCAAGAAAGTTATCCTCACCCTTGACTCTCTGAACATCCATCGTATCTACGTGGTTGATGAAGGCGGATGTCTTGAAGGTGTCATTACGCTAAGGGACATAATCTCGAGGCTTGTACATGAGCCTCGCAACTACTTTGGTGATTTCTTTGATGGAGTGATACCAATGCCAGCTAATAGTAGAGTATGAGTGACCAACCTCTTAACATGCATGTTTTCTCGATCAGATTCTGAACTCAGATCATCATCAGCTAACGGGATAGAATGATATATATGAATGACAATAATGTAAGTGGTGGTACCAGAAATGATAAATCTAGGTCTCTGGAAAGTGGCCATTGTATTTAGCTAAGCTAAGGGTTCATATCATTGGCACCCCTGTTGTATTATATGCGTAATAATAGATGGATGCTACCTAACTGATCCATGATATGAGCATTCTTGTATGCCTTTTCTTTTGTAAGTTATGGTGGAGTTCATATTGTAGGTTTGTTTTTAGTTGTTAAAACATAATTTCACTGTTGTATTATTATCACCAATAAATAAAACTAATCGTATGGAGTTAATTCATAATAACTTATTATTAATAAGTGAGTAGCTAAGCATCGGGAAAATGCTAGTCAATAACTCTAAACCACTACAGAAGTACATGCTTTCCCTCATAACTTAAATGCTATAAACAAAGTTTGTATATCAATCTTATTAATTGGGGTTGGCTCCTAAGCTATCACCAAATTTAGACAATTGCTAGTAAATTAGAATTTGTTATATATATATATATATATATATATATATATATATATATATATATAGAATTGAGATCATGTGAGAACCAAGCCTTGTCTTTTCATGAGATTCATTCACTTCTAGCCGAAAACACAAACCTACCTTTTGAGATCTGAACAGTTCTTGAGCAATTCCACTCTTCGAGTTCGGGTGCACGGATTACGGAGAGAGTTGCGTTAAACTTGGGGGGCGTGCGTCACTAGGAAACTTGTACCGGTGGTGGCATATTTCGCTTCTAAGGCAGTGGATTTTGTTCCACGGCGCGACTGTGAGTTTGGGATCTTCAATCCTGAAAATTTATAATCTTTGTTTGTTATTGATTTCAACAGTTATTTTACCAACAAGAACTATATATATATATATATATATATATATATATATATATATATATATATATATATATATATATATATATATATATATATATATATATATATATATATATATATATATATATATATATATATATATATATATATATATATATATATATATATATATATATATATATATATATATATAATTGAGAACATGTGAGAACCAAGTTGAAATATTACGAAAATGCCATTAAGGACACGGGAAGCATATGAGCATCCGATTAACATGATTTAAGGGCCTAGATTAGTTCCTAGTTCTTATTTTAGCCTTGGTTCTCATTATAACTGGGTTATATATATATATATATATATATATATATATATATATATATATATAAGTGCACGGTATACCCAACTAACTCAAAGTTAGTTATTGCTCTTCATTTGTCGATTAAATGAAAAACAATTATCAATATGAGAACAAAATACTTATAAATGTACAATACATTTGGGTGTATAAAGAAAGCGATAATGGTTTATTTGTACCATGGATTTTACTTGGAATTCTGATTTGGACCAAATGACCTGCTTGATTATGCAAGAATTTGGATTTGCATTTGGGCTGAATCCAAGCATTTACAGAATTAAAATCCAATTTAATAAATTACAAATACATCTCAAATGATGTCATTTCAGATTCTCACATGAAGTAAAAAATAATAATTTAAAAAAAAATAAATAAATAAAAAAAAAACCAATTTCTCTTTCTTAGAGTTCTGTTTCCCTTCTGTCCTCCATTGAAGTAGCTTGTGAGCTCTCTCCTAGGGCTAAGTTTGGGATCTTTCTCTCAGCTCCTATATGGTAGCATACTCTAAAATCTCCATTAAAGCGACTTCTGAGCTTTTTCTCCTCCATCAAATTTTACTCTAGATTCTCCATTGAAGCAGCGTGTGAGCTTTTTCTCCTCCAATAATCAACTTCTACGTTATATATTCTTTTGTTTTTGAATGTCATCAATTTGCCGACTACCAACCATAATGATCTCTAAAACTTGCCGACACCTTCACCTTCATAACCTTCTTCATTTCTACAATCCACCGCTATAAGAATGGTGTGTTCATTATTTCAATGGCAACATCAAGGCGCTTGGTTGAAAATGTAGGTTGATTAATGCCGATTCCTCACATGTTTGGATCAACAATTTAGAAAATTTGGATGAACATATGAGAAGGAGAAAGATTGAGGGAGAGAAGTAATGTAAGAGAAGAGCGAGGAAAAGATACATGGAATATAAATTTAAAATGATCAATTTGAAATTCTAAGGTTTTTTTCCAGATAGAAAATTTGAAAGTGAATGTGGATAGATCAAATTCCATATTTCAAATGAAATGCTTAAATCCAAACACTACATAAAATTATTAGCTTGAAATCTTCATGCTTGGGGGTTATTAGGCTATTGGAAGTCATCTTCATTTGCCTTTGGATATACAACTTTTAAAATTTATTAAAAAAAAAGGCAACTTTGTTTTTTACCACCTCACAAATACACGAAAATCTCTTTTACCACCTCCCAAAAAAAAAGTATTACTTTACCACCTCATAAAAAACACGAAAATAGGTTTTACCACCACTTAACTGATTCCGTTTAGGAATCCGTTAAGTGGGCCCATAAAGCCACGTGTCGTGTTATTATTGGCCAAAAAAAAGAAAAAAATTTAAAAAATAAAAAAACCTAAAACTACCCAGCCACCACCACAGCGCCACCACCGCGCCACCACTCAACCCACGATTGCCCCCCAAACCTTCTACCGGCGGCGCGGCTCCACCCCCTCCCTCTCTCAACCCACCTGAACGCCCCCTTCCCTCTCCCGCAACCGCAATCGACCCAAAAACCACCGACCCACAACCTTCAATGACCACGAATCCCCCCTAAAACAGCCACGATTCCGGCCACAAATGGCCGAAATCGGCCGGTTAAGGCCACTCAGCCCCAAAACCGGCCGATTTTGGCCATTTGTGGCCGAAATCGTGACTGTATTAGGGAAGGAGGGTTTTGGGTTTGGTGGTTTTTGGGGGTGTTTCGGTTGCGGGAAAGGGACGGGGAGGGTTCAAGTGAGTTGGGAATGGTGGTGCAACGCAGGTGGTGATTTCGGGGAGTGCTGTGGTGAGTTGGGGGGAAGGCGGCGGCGGTGGCGCGGGGGTGGCGCTGTGGTGGTGGCTGGAGTAGTTTTAGGTTTTTTTGTTTTTTTTTTTAATTTCTCTTTTTTTTTTTTAACAAATAAAATGCTGACACGTGTTACTGTGGGCCACACTTAACGGAATTTTTGGATGGAAACTGTTAAGTGGTGGTAAAACCTATATTCGTGTTTTTTATGAGGTGGTAAAGTAATACTTTTTTTTTTGGGAGGTGGTAAAACATATTTTCGTGTTTTTGTGAGGTGGTAAAAAACAAAATTTCCTAAAAAAATGGTTATATCAAGGTTACAAGAAAAATTGTGACTTTTTAAAATGAATGAACTAATTCACAATAGAAAAATGAGAGAAATTGGTATGTAATATAGATATATAGTGGAAAGACTTGTCATGAACATGAGATATGATCTTAATGTACAAAATGCTATGGCCTATTCTTTCATTCCATAGGATAACATCATTATTGCTATAGTAGTCAAAAGTTGACTAGACCCAAATCAAACTTATTCATTACCTTACATGTTTGAACTCGAGATAATAGTGTTGGGCTTTATGATGGTGACCACCGTGCAGAACCAAAACCCGCCCGAATTGCATGCATCATTAATACAGCTAAACAAACAAACATGCAATTAACGAAGTGATAAACACGTAAAGAGGGAGAGAAAGAACAAATAGAGAATACATTATTACCCTTGTAGTGTGCTTCACACGAACCCAAGCACGACCCCTGAAAAGCTCAAGACACGCACTCGCGAATCCTCCTACTTTGCATACCCACATGCCCGAACCTGACTTCTATCTCGTAGCTTAAACAAGACCAAGCCAAAATTGGAGTTTTACGAGCTTAAAGGTTTTCTCACGCTTTTGGGCGATGCCTTATTAAGTTCTACTCAAATTGTGTAAATTCCCAACTCAAAAGTTGGTATTTAGAGGCAAAACATTGCCAAAAACCTCAATCATCTTTCCATGTGGGAAAAGTGGTAAAATGAGAAAATAAGCAATTAATTTAATTCTACCATAAACAATAAATCAATGACAACTGTCAATCCAAGGGAGGGGTTAGGTAAGGATCACAAGCCCTCCCTTAGCAAGCAAGCCTCCCAAAACCGGTCATGTGCTTGGCATGCCCCAGCCATGGGCCTCAAGGCTTTCCGCGTTAGCAGCCTTGGCCTACAGCTGAGCCTACCCTCGCAAGCCCAGCGTGTTGCTGGGTTTGTCGTGCTACGAGCTGGCCTCACTGCCTAGCAGCCCGCACGCAAGCATGCTGGCTTGGACATTTGTTGTGTGCTTGCGGGCTAGCGCTGCTTGGCTAACTCGCCCAGCCTGCTCACATGTGTAGTTGATGGGCTTGCGGCCGAGGTAACCACATGGCTAGTAGCCTTGCTAGCCTAACACGCCTAGCCCTCGCTAAGCTAGGCCAACGCGAGGCTAGGACTTTGCGCATTGACTTGTCATTTGACTTATTTTCTCATCTTCCAAATTCGTTGAATCGACTTGGTGTTCAACGCTTGGCTTTGACACTCTAAGATTGGAATCCGACGTCTAAGTTTGTAAAATCCTTATCGACTTATTTAATCCATCAGATTAATTCATCACTTTTGTTCGGTTACACGATTGGGTGTGACCCGTAGGGTTCAGTCAAGAGCAAGTTGTAAGATTAATTATATATTAATCTTACTGATCGGAAGTGGCCTCCAGCTAGGCATTTCGATCAATTAATTTCACTGAACAATCAGCTTTCCAAATTAATTCTGAACCCTCTATATCGGAATAACACACTTGTTCGAAGGACACCATTCCTTTCAAATGGTGACTTGATCCCAATATGACCTAAAACTAGCCCAATTTCTTAGGATTCTTGACCCGAACATGAGTCGACCCAAATATAACTCATAAATTATTGACCTAAATGAAACTTTTTTGAAACCCCAGAATGACCCCAAACCTGAATTCAACTCTCCTTATTACTGACCCGATTTAAATTCAACTTGACTTACTACATATCACAAGAGCAAAATTGATTACAAGAGCACCACACGATTTGTAGTCCCAAAGTATAAAGTCTATAATACTTTATCTACTATTTTATCATGCATGAGTCAAGTTAAGAGTCAAAGAAATTAATAAATTAAAATGTAAACAGAAAATAGTTTATTTAGACACAAAAGGAATGTGAGTATGTATGAGAATTGAGATTTGTAGAAAGAAAGGAAAAAAAAAAAGTTGAGTAGGGTAATAGCCTAATGGGATGGAAAAAAAAATTAATCTAAACGGATATTTTTTATTAAAAAAATAAAAAAAAAAATTGTGCAATTATAATAAATAATTGAATAAGACAAATGTGTTGCTTTAATTTAGAAGCAGAAAAATATAAATAAGGGTTAAACTTGAAAAACTACTAATTCCTCCATTTTCACAATATCTCATTTCTCTCTAAATTAAGAACATAAGAGCCTTTTTCAACACACAATGAAATAAAATAAAAATAAAAAAGAGAGTCATGCAACGAACATAGTGTGTAGTGATGTACCAGAAAAACAGTATTTAAGTACAACTAGTGTGTATCCCAGGCGATGCCCTGAAATGCTAATTTGTGTACTTGTTGCTTTAATTTTAAAACTAGTTATTGGCCCAGGCGATGCCCCGAGTCATTATAAATTTATTACTTTAATTGAACTATATATATTTTGGCTTGTTTGTCATTGAGAGCTTAAGAGCTTTTTTTTATTTAAGGAAATTCTCAATGGTACTCACCAGTTTTTTTATTTTTTTCAATGGTAAACACTAAAGTATCAAATTATCTTTGGTAATCTATAATTTGATAAACTAATTCAGTAGTAACATTAGTTAAGTATTTTAAAGAAATTTTAACCATGGTTAATGTTTTAAAAGAGAGGAAAAAGGAAAATGCCTAAAATACCCTTTTTTAAAAAAAAAACCCACGCACTTCTTTTCCTCTCCTCTAACCCAGCCGCCTACCCACGACTCCGGCACCGGAGCCGACCCTAACCCCACCATTCCTCTCTATGTTTTGCGGCGCCCTCCATCATCATCATCTTCATCATCATCATCATTTTTTCCATTAAAGAACACCCACCATCATCATATTTGCCGTTAAAAGAACACCCACCAACATCATCATCATTTTCATCATTAACAGCCCGAGGTTTCGACGAAGATCGAATAACGGATTTCTGGTTCAACGACGGCATAAATCGGTGTTAGATCGTTGGAGAGCGTGGTTTTGAAGCATATTTGCTTCTAGATGTTCGTCGGAGATCGACCATTGTTGGTTGGGGATGTTGGGGTTTTTCAAGGGTTGGGGTAGCGCCCTAAGGGTTTAAAGTTTCGTGGGGGTAAGGAGGGGGGATGGTGGTTCATGCGGCATCGTCGCTGGAAGGTTTGGGCGCGGCCGGCGTCGAGGGATCGTTGGGCGTGGGTGGTGGCTGCCTGGCTGGGGAAAAAGTGGTTAATTGATTTTTTTTTTTGTAAAAATAATTTAATTGTTAAAAAAATAAAGGAAAATCTGATTTATCAAGGATATATTAGTCATTTTGCCTTTAATTAACTATGGTTAGGCTTTTGCTTGTAGATTAATCTCATTAATTTTACCACTAAATTAATAAGACAAATAGATGATTAACATAGATAATTTGATTTTTTGATGTTTACCATTGAGAAAAATAAAAAATTGGTGGGTACCATTGAGAATTTCCCTTTTATTTATTTATTTATTTATTTATTTATTTTTAAATATGATAGTGTAGGCGTCGTTCGAAGTGCGCCTACGTTAAGCTGTGTGAATATGCTTGGCACTCATAGGAAGTGGGAATTGACATATACGATTAGGGACAAATAAAGTAGGGAGCCGCCAACAAGTTTTTAAGGAACTTGTAAACCGTTCACGGATCATAAAAGACAACCACGATAAGGGACAACGATATGCAACAACGATTGACCCGTGAAGGTTACACCCCATTCATAATCCATGAGATTACTAACTCCATATGGTTCGGAACCACGAAAGGAGGATCGGGGATGATGGTACGAAGTGAGTCATGGAGTCACATTCGCCCGTATTGGCCTCCACTCGATTCTTATAGTGAAAAGCATTCCTGTGATCTCAAAGGCATACAAACAATAATTCAATTCGCTCCAAACTAGTATTTAACTAAATTGGTTTAATATTAATGCACACATAATTCTAAAATATTGGTGATCACTTCAATTAATAATAAGATTAAAAGGAACCTAAACCGGTTGTCCAAATTATCTTATTAGGCGTGATTTTCAATTACATATTCCCTTTAAACATGCAATATGGTGATCATAAAAATAATAATATAATAAACATTAATATTAAAACCAAATTAATCACAATTCCAACAACATAAAATCGTTAGAAAAATAATAAAAACAAAAGGAGCATGACTCTTACTTTGATTCTGTTTGTTTGCAACTACAAAATAATAAACGAGTTAGTAACTTCAAGGAAATAATAAAACAATAACTAAATTAAATTAAATAAAATAAAGTTGATTTTGGGGCCAAACCCTCAAACAGTTCTACCTTTCACGCCTTGATTTAAGGACAGAACCTCGAGTAAAATATGGACTCCTTTGAGTGCTTGAAGAAGGAATTTTGAAGTGAAAAGGGTAGGCTAGTGTTTAGGCTAAAGCATAGAAGAGAGAAAATAAAATAATAGAATTACTCGGTGCCCCGTTCATCAGAAATGAGGGGGTATTTATAGGGAAAATGTGCTGAGGGAGCACACGGAACCCTAAAATGATAAAACCCTAAAAAGTATCCCGTGACACGGTCAGACTGTACCGTGACACGGGAAGCTCCACCGTCAGACGGTACATTTTCCCGTGACACGGTACATTTTTGACGTGACGCGAGAAATTTTTAGAAAACGGGATAAAAAACGCGTTAAGGGTTTACTCGGAAAAGACAAGGAATGTCCCGTGTCACGGCAGACCTCTCGTGTCACGGGAAGACCCACCGTCAGACGGGATGGATTCCCATGACACGGTGGCAGTCTGCCGTGGCGCGGGAATTTCCAGTCCATTTTCCGTCTAAAAACATTTTTAACCCTAATTTCCTTCGGCTTTTTAAGTGCCGATTGACAATTTCGGGCCTTTTCCGACTTTTATTATTCGGGCTAAAATAAGAAAATAATTAAATAAAAATAAATAAAAGGTTTGGGCCAAAAATAAAATAAAAATGGTTTGGGCTTAAAATTAATTAATAAGTTTGGGCTGAAATTAAAACTATGCTTTTACCAAACATCAAGACTAATCCATGGACTGTTCAAAAATATGAATTTAATAAAATACGATTTTTTAAGCACTCTCGGGATTAAATATTAAACCCGACCAATAGTGGCGGTGAAAGGTTGTTCATCATCGGGTTTGGTTTTGGGGAGACATTTTTAGGTGTCTACAGAAGCCCCCACTTTGACTGAGTTTGTAGAAACGTCAGTTTCGAAAACGATAGTCAAAGTAGCCGATAGGGACGGACAATGATTTGAGACGTTCTGCGATCCTAAATCACTATGTATACGCCGATACCTGCAGAAAAATGTTAATTCTACAGATAAAAGGAGTAAAGGGATAGAATACGTATCTGACACCAGTGTATTTGTGACAAACGAATTTGGTAGCTTCCTAAGCTTGAAGGAATCCACCGAGTGACATTTGTTGAAACGCTTTCCATGCTTGAGGAAAGCCGACTGAAGAGTTTGGTACCTTTTTAAGCCTGAAGAAAGCTACCGGATAATACTTTCCATGCTTGAGGAAAGTCGACGAACGAATTTGGTGTCATTCTATGCTTGAAGAAATCCACCGATAATGCCTTCCATGCTTGAGGAAAGCCGACAAAGGAATTTGGTGGTTTTCTATACTTGAAGAAAAATCCACCGATAACGCTTTCCAAGCCTGAGGAAAGCCGACTTGGCGGTTTTCTATACTTGAAGAAAAATCCACCGATAACGCTTTCCAAGCCTGAGGAAAGCTGACTTGGCGGTTTTCTATACTTGAAGAAAAATCCACCGATAACGCCTTCCATGCTTGAGGAAAGCCGACAAAGGAATTTGGTAGTTTCCTATCCTTGAAGAAAAATCCACCGATAACGCTTTCCAAGCCTGAGGAAAGCCGACTTGGCGGTTTTCTATACTTGAAGAAAAATCCACCGATAACGCTTTCCAAGCCTGAGGAAAGCCGACTTGGCGGTTTTCTATACTTGAAGAAAAATCCACCGATAACGCTTTCCATGCCTGAGGAAAGCCGATGTTGCTGAAATTTGTAAGTGTATGATGGTTCGATTATCCCCGAACGTGGGCCGCAAATGATTCACAATTTTAAGCCGATTATCCGACCATATTAAGTGCTTAAAATGTCGAAAAATAGACTTTGATGCTTGCTAGAGGTAAAATGGTAATTTTAGCCCGCTTTAAGTACCAGTTAGAATTTTTCGCGTAATTCCAGCGAAAAATAACCGCCCAATAACTTCGAAAAAAATCATTCAAACCGGTCAAAAACGCAGGGAATATTCGCTGACAATGTGCAGAGTTTCCGCGCCACGTCACATATTTGCCGCGACACGGGAACTTCTCCCGTCAGACGGGATGAAATCCCGTGTCACGGGAATATTCTATTTATTTATTTTTTTTTTAATGTTGCTGTTTGAATCGGTCAATGCGTGAATCAGTGTGCCACGTTATCAGTGTACCGTTACACAATAACGGTAACCGTGGCACGGTGAACGGGGTTTGCAACGGTTACTTTTTTTTGCTTTAAATTCACGCTTTTGCTTCACCATTTCGCCATTTCCTTGCCCATCTCCTCTCTCTATCTTCTCCATTTTACCTTCTTGCTCACACAAACCGCCGCGCCACGTCTAAGACAAACCGGCGACCGTCCGGGCTCACCGTGACACGGGAACGGCAACCGTGACACGGCGGTTCTGCATTCTCTCTCTTTTTTTTTATTATTATTTTTTTACTTCTGCTGCGGGTTGTTGCTTATTCATTTTTGCTGCTGTTGTTGCTGTCTGTTGCTTGAAGCGGCCGTCGAAGTCACCGGAGCTCCGTCTCCCTTCAAACTCACCATGACACGGGTACGGAAACCGTGACACGTCACACTTCAACCGAGCGGCGGCCCAGCTCCACCGTGACACGGTTGTTGCGCAGACCTTCGAGGTTTTTCGAGCTTTTGGAGCTCAAATTTTCACCAATCTTGCTCTAATTTCTTGCTATTTTCCTCATTTTCGACCTTCTTTAAGGATCTATGTAAGTTCTTCTTAATTTGTGCCTCAATTTGCTTCAAAAGTAATTTCATGAAAAACCCTTAAAAATCAATTTGGGGATTTTTGATTTTGAGGTTTTATGTTGAAATTCTTGCCATGATTTTACTTGTATATGTATGTATGCGTGTTTGTGAGAAATTTGAGACAAAAATTGCATGATTTGATGGAGAATTGAGCAAATCACCATTTTTGGGTACTACTTTGTGAAATGATGTTCATGCTACTTATTTTGTACTTGAAATGGTGAAAAAATGGGGGTAAATCTTGTGAAGTGTTTCATGATGTGTTGATTCATTGTTTTTGTGCAATTTAGAAACATATTTTGCATATGTACTATATTGTCATGGAGAACATAGTATCATGCGGCTAGGAGAACTGTAGTATTAGTTTGTCATGGAGAAACTAAATACCATAATTTTGCCAATTTTTAGCCGGGAGGTAAAAATTTAGCATATAATTCAATAAAGTCATGGAGAAACTAAATACCATAATTTTGCCAATTTTTAGCCTGGAGGTAAAAATTTAGCATATAATTCAATAAATAACTAAATAACTTAGGAAATGATGCTAAGTATTTAGATTTTTATTTTTATAAATATGCAACTTGAATTAAATGTCTTAGGAAATGATGCTAAGCATTTAGATTTTTATAATAGCATGCCTAGACGACGAGATTGCGATCTTTCTATACCCACGGCCGGCGTCGGGCTTTTCGGGAGGACACTCCCACCGTTCCTGAGGGCATGGACGACGATGTCTTAGAGTCCGAGCCTCGGACTTCTACGAGTAGGGGTAGGTGGGTTCCACCTCCGTGGACTCTAGACCAGTTGGTTTTCTGCCATGAAAACCATGTCTCTCATCGCCCACTCTCGGGCATAGTCGATGGCACGCTTCGCCACCATGGTTCTGGAGCCGGCGATTTGATCCCTCGACTTCACCAGATCATTACGAGGGATCCTGCTACGAGCGCCCTATGGGAATCGGTTGGTTTAGTAGATTTCTATACGGCGGTTGTAGGGTTTCGCAGCCCCCGGGGTTGCAGTGCGACGGTCGTACGCGCATTGTTGGAGTATTTCTGGGATACTACCAACACTTTTCATTTTTCTTGGGGGAGATGACGGTGACCCCCCTAGACTTCAGTATGATCAGCGGGCTGCGCTTCACCGACCGGGATGTAGCTCAGATGTCTGATCTGTCTTGGGGATCGGCTGAGACAGCTGATTTGTTGGGTCCGATCGTTCAGCACATCAGGTCCCGACCGGTGTCTCGAGGTGGTCCTAGGAGCGGACGATCGGAGCTGGCTTCATTTTTAGCTCGTGGCTTCGACATGGAGGATACGACGATCGAGCAGCGAGTGCGGATCTTCATCCTGATCCTGATCTCTATGACCCTTTCTCCCGATAGGAGTTCACGTGTACTCCTTTGCTACCTCCCCGCTCTGGTCAGGATCCATGAGATAGGATCCTATAGTTGGGCCAGCCTTGGATACGCCGATCTCCTCTTATCGCTACGTCATAGCTGTCGGCAGCTGAATGACGAGTCTCCCATCACTGTCTATGGTCTGTGGAGAGTCGTAGAGGTGATGATCTTTCCCCTTTTTATTTCACTTTAGCTTGTTCGACTCATGTGCTAAAGATTACTTTTCATTGCAGCTATGGTTCTACGAGTACTTCCCAGGCTTGGCTCCTCGCCGGCGTCGTGGAGCGGTCCATGATTTCCCTGTCGGGGCCAGCTGGCGTGATCGAGGAGAGTCGCGGTTGGAGTCCGTCCCTGCACTGCGTGGGCTACTACGCCGAGGCACCTCTTCTGTTGGCGTAAGGATTAGTTTTGTTGCGCTTTTCCTTTTGACGTTGTTTCCGTTGTTTCACGCCAACTTTTTATGGTTCCCAGGTTGCCATTGATGTCCAGTATCGTCCTTGGGCCGGGATGACTGATCTACCTGAGGCCCTGCGTCTTTCAACGTACCGTACCATTTTAGTTGGTACCGGACGCTTTGTCTGGTATTTGGGGGAGCGAGTCGTCCGTTAGCATAGCGGCGATCGTTTTGTGGTGCCCTCATCTCCACCAGAGTCGATGATGGACTCCCGCTTGATCAGAGAGTTGATCAACAGGGGAGAGCGCTATACTTTTCCATGGCAGGAGCTTGTTCACATGGAGAGTGACTATGCGCGGGACTTGCTTCCCTCTCTGGCTCCTCCACCCCGTCTTCCTGAGGTATGATTTCTTTTGAGGATCTTCTTTACTAGTCTCTGTTTTAAATAGTCGAATAACTTGATTATTCGATCATATTTTCAGACGACCATCCTCCCTGTGGGGAGGATCGAGATTCCTCCTCAGTCTGTCCGCTATCCATGGCCGATTGGTATCACCGAGGATCATATTGCTGACGCGCGAGAGGGTTATAGGCAGGCGCAGGAGTCTCTGCCCGAGGTCTTTGAGCCGGTGAGTTTTCTTTGATGCGTTATTCATCTTTTTAACGCCGCTTGTTACTGACTTTTCTTTGTTTTATCCTCAGCCTAACCGCCCGGAGATGATGGGATTCATGAAGCTGGTTGACGCCCTGAAGTATTGCATCATCAAGCTTCGGCGTGGTGCGAGTTGTCGGAGCTCTAGCGACGTTCTTGAGGTATCATTCATTTTTTCACTTCTACCATTTGTTTTATTTTGCATTGTTGACACCTTTTGATTTTGTATCTTTCAGGAGCGACAGAGGTCCCGCTCGAGCTCGAGGCCTAGAGGCTCGGACGAGGAGGAGCTTGGTCGTGGTAGACGATCTCCTGAGATTCGCCGGCGTTCTCATTCTCAGCGAGAGCCTCAGACTACTCAACCATTTCAGGAGGCTCAGTGGTAGCAGCCTCAGTCTTCCCAGCGCTTTCCGGGCCAGAGTCAGGGGCAGCGACAGTCGTTTTCACAGCCTCCGCTGCCTGAGCTTGGGTCTGTTTTGACTCCCTTGGATCCTGGTTCATTTTCAGCTCCATTGTCCGGGATTCCTCCACCGGTGTCGGGCTTGTTCTCAGTTCTGATGTATGGGACGATGCCTTCACCGACGATTCCAGTTTCTTTGGGCCAGTCTACACCGTTTTCCGGCTGGACGGGTCCTGCCTTGAGTTTGACTACTGCTGGGGTTACAGGGACTAGTAGGGGCACTACTCCCCGTACTCGGATGGTGGAGGGACTCTTCGGTTCACCGTTCCCATAAGCACAGGGTGGAGACGATACTGATTCTGGCTCTAGGGACTTTTGACCGAGGGTTTTTATTTGTACATACTATGATGACACTTGACATGTTTATTTATTACGACTCTTTGTACATTATTCACGGTTTATGTATTTATTATTGTGTGTTAGTGTGTGCTTGAAACTCCTTGTGTGTGATTGTGTATTTGTTAACGACGCGACGAAAAAAAAAAACATAAGTGGAGTAATGGAGGGTACGGACCTTCCCCAAAAGAAAAAGAAATAAAAAGACAAGCAAAATAAAATTACCTTCCCCAAAAGAAAAATAAATAAAAATAAATGATAAAGAAATTACCTTCCCCAAAATAAAAAGAAATAAAAAGACAAAAAATAAATAAAGTGATAAAGAAAAAAATCTTAAAGTGATGATAAAATAAAGATAATAATAATAACAAGAATATAGATAAAAAAAAGAGAATTTTATTAGAAATAAAACTCTCAGAAAAACTGAAAAATAGACGGTGAAGATAAAATACTATTAAAATCCGGATAGATACGGGAAAAGATGAAAAAAGAAAACGCGTGTAGTGCCGCGACACGGCACTGTGTACCGTGTCACGGCAGAACTTGTCGTGTCACGGCAGAACTTGTCGTGTCACGGCAAAAGTTCTCGTGCCACGGTGGAACTTCCCGTGTCACGGGACGCGTATTACTCAGCGGTGTGTTTTACACGTATGAAAAGATAAATTCTGGGCAGTTTCGAGTGCTTTTGCTATAAAATAAGACCAGTTTATTCATGATATGCATAATTACGAAACACAAAATAATTTAGAATTTCATATTTCAATAATCATGTCTCAGAATTTTGATAATACATTG
Organism: Chenopodium album; assembly: GCF_948465745.1. Classification (NCBI taxonomy): domain Eukaryota; kingdom Viridiplantae; phylum Streptophyta; class Magnoliopsida; order Caryophyllales; family Amaranthaceae; genus Chenopodium; species Chenopodium album. Next base: position 68,693,841 of record NC_137835.1, read on the forward strand.
CGCGACTGGTCTTATTCTTTGACCATTGCTGAAAAAAGAGAGTTAGAATTATTTCATGTCAGGGGTTTGCTAGCCCTGCGACACGTAGCTATTGAACATGATTTTCTTAGGGCAGCATTAGATTATTGGAGTCCAGAAACACACTGTTTCAAATTTGATTATGATGAAATATGTCCCTTGCTAGAGGAATTCGGCGCAATCTTTGGATTTCCTGCTAGAAATCTTATTGCCATGCCTACCCTACGTGAATATTATTACCAAGATTTTGAACGCCATCTGAATCTAACAGATCCAGATTTGAATAGAATTGTTTGTGGTAATGAAGTAGACTTAGAAAAACTTGCTAATTTATATTTTAATCGCCCTATCTCTGAGTCTTATCATGTATACCGTAGAAGGGCATATATTTTTTGCATGTTTAGCAAGCTCTTATTTGCAAACGGTAAGGTAGGACATGCTTGTCTAGCGTCTGTGCTTGAACATGTCGAATCTGGAAGATCTCCTAAGGTAGGACATGCTTGACGAGGCAAAAGCTGACCGGAAAGCCATCAGGAAGGGCTCTCTGGTACTATTGCAGGTAAAAATACGCGCCGAATAGCCCCCGTGACACAAAACAGGCACCGTGTCACGGCGGGTGTTTGCCGTGACACTGTGAAACCTGCCGTGTCACGGGAATCTGCACATTTTTTTTTTTTTTTTTTTTTTGCAGATTTGGTTGATGGAGCGTTTGGAACTATTCGAAGCCCCCAACGATGTTGAAAAATATGGCCCTAACGACCTAGTCCGCAGGTAAAAGAATTACTCTGCGAACATGTCGTATGAAGATTGGAAAAATTTCTTTGCAAAGAGAGAATTTTCCATTCGTTGGGTGGTGCCTTGGTGGAGGCTTACTAGGATGGTTGGCACGAATGATACTCCATATTGTCGTGTTCTTAGTATCTCAAAACTGACCTTTTATTGCCCTTCTCGACTGATGCGGCAGTATGGACTTGAACAAGTAATTCAACGCTATAACGATATTCCTCGTGAAGTATCGTTGCATGAAAGTAACGTTCACAAGTACGAGGCTTATTGGATTGGAAGACCTTTGTGGACCGTTTCTGCAAGTGACCAAGCTCCTCCTCCTTTATCTAGTGCATACAAGGCATGGTTGAACCCTAGAAGTAGGAGGGAACGATTTGGATCACGCAAGTCTGATGTGAAGAGTCGTCTTGGAAATAAGAAAGCTCCTCCTAAAGATCGTCTAGGTCCGAGAACATAAGGGATTGAGTTTAAGACTCCTATAATGCCAAGAAAGAAGAATTATGTGAAAGGAAAGGGTAATGAAAAGATGGTCTACAGGGAGAAACAACCGAAAAAATTCAAGAAGGGTGAAAGGGGTGAAAGTTCGACTAGGGGTGTGAAGGTTCGGGCTACGAAAGACACATTAATGGTGAAGGCCGACCTAATTGACCAAGAGAAGGATGTTCCTAAAGAGAAGAGAGATTAGATCAATAGTGCTTTGCTTTTTATGATTTATAATTTTTATTTAAAATAAGGCATATGATGCCAATATTTGTAGTCGCATTTATTTTAATAATAATAGCACATTTATTTCAGCCTTAAAAATAAAAATTACAATGACTTTTATTTAGTTTTTATTTATCCGAGTCAAGGAGTCAGACGCAATGGAAGAATGAAAATAAAAACTCGCTCAATGAATCCGCAACGAATGCGCCACTAAACGGAAAACCTGAAATTCCACCGAGTCACAATGAAATCACGGGACTAATTCCCGCGTCACGGCAAATTTCCCCCTTTTTTTTTTTTTTTTTTGCCGGCAAAAAGGTGACGTGGCACGGGAATTTCTCCCGTCAAACGGGGTAAAATCCCGTGTCACGGGAATTTCCCTTCTTTTTTTATTTATTTATTTTTTGCTCAGGCCCACCGTGTCACGATGAACAGTACCGTGACACGGTGGGATGTCCCGTGTCGCGGCAATTTTTTTTTTTGTCGTAACGCAATGCTGAACTGTCGCGCATATTTGATCAACAGAGGAAGGATTTTTATTTTAAAGTGGTCGGGCCCCCTTGAGGGGTTGCCTACGTATCCTAAAAAGGAATCAGGCCAAACGTAGCTCTATTGGGTCATGAACCCATGCGACTAGGCATAGAATTTCTTGAGTTGATCCAAGTTGGTTAAATTATGGAAGCCGTTACCGTCCATGTCTACCAATTATGCCGCTTCGCCAGACAGGATGGCTTTAACAATGTACGGGCCTGACCAGTTTGGTCTGAATTTTCCTCTTAGATCTAACACATTTTTACGAAGTGCCTTAAGCACTAGGTCACCCTCTTTGATATTTCTGGTCATGACTTTTTTATTAAAATGTCGCGCCATACGCTGTTGGTAGGTTTGGACATGATGCAAAGCTGCCAAGCGTTTTTCATCAAGCAAGACCAGTTCGTCGTATCTTGCTCTAATCCAGTCGACTTCATCTAGTTGGCTTTCCAATGTGATTCGAAGAGAAGGGATTTCGAGCTCGATTGGTTGTACAGCTTCAACTCCATAGACCAAAGAGAAAGGGGTAGCCCCCGTTGATGTACGAACAGAGGTTCGATAACCCCAAAGAGCGAAATGTAGCTTACTTGGCCAATCCTTGTAATTTTCTGTCATCTTTTCGATGATAGTTTTCACATTTTTGTTGGCCGATTCGACTACTCCGCTTGTTTGTGGTCTGTAAGGTGATGATCGGTGATGCTTGATATGATATTTCTGTAATAATTTCGCGCATTCAGCTTGAAAATGTGTTCCATTATCACTGATCATCTCATATGGTACCCCATAGCGACATATGATATTTTTCTCAATGAATTGAGCTACGTGTTTTGCCGTCAACTTGGCATATGAGGCAGCTTCGACCCATTTGGTGAAGTAGTCGATTGCTACGAGAATGAATTCATGCCCCCCTTGTCCTGGTGGTGTTATTTTTCCAATGATGTCAATGCCCCAAGTGGAGAAAGGCCATGGAGAAGTATACGTGTAGAGAAGTGAAGGTGGAACATGCTGTAAGTTTGCGTAGACTTGACACTTCATACATTTCTTGACGTATTCGTGACAATCTCTCTCCATAGTAGTCCAATAGTAACCTTGTCGTTGAATCTTTTGGACTAACATCTTCGCATTCATCTGTGTTCCACATATACCGGCATGAAGGTTTTCCATAGTTTTATGTGCTTCTTTCTTGGCTATGCATAAGAGATTTCTTCCCATTGCAGTTCTCTTGTGGAGTTCTCCCCTGATGAGCACATACTGTGAGGCCAGGAGCCTCAAAGCACGGCGTGCCCTTTTATCAGTATTAGGAGGGTATTCTCCTCTTGTCACATAATTAAGGATGTCTGTATACCATGGCTCTTCATCTTCTTCTTGTGGTTCTTGTTCATCGTCAAGTGCATGAACATAAGCCGGCTCATATCTTCTTTCTATGGTCAGTGGCATTCTGATTGTATCAGTTGGAATTCGCACCATTGATGCTAATTTAGCTAGTGCGTCGGCGAATTGGTTTTCTTCTCTTGGCAAATACGTATACTCCACTTCATCTAGTTGCTCCGTGAGAGTTTCTAAATGAGCTTGATACGTAGCGAGACTTTCACTTCTCACTTTCCATCTCTTGGAGATTTGGTAAATGATTAGTGAAGAATCCCCATAGATTCTGAGTTTCTTAATTCCCAAGGCGACAACTGTTTCTAACCCCAAAATGCATGCTTCATATTCCGCGGCATTGTTGGTGACATCAAAGTCGAGATTCATGGAAATTGGGATGTGCTCTTCATTGGGTGATACGAGCAAGACTCCTACACCACATCCCTTTTGGTTTAAAGCTCCATCGAAATAGAGCGTCCAGCTATCATCTTCGGTCATGAGTAAATCTTCGTCAGGGAAATCATACTCATCTTCTTCCTTTTCAGCTTCTTCTAGCAGAAAGTCTACTAAGAAGTCAGAAACTGCAGAACCTTTGATGGCTTTTTGTGGCACAAATCTCAAGTTAAACTGAGCAAGATTGACTATCCACCTTGATAATCTGCCGTTGAGTGTTGCTTTTTCGAACAAGTATTTGAGAGGATCCATCTTGGACACGACATGCACTGTATGAGTGAGCATGTAATGTCTTAGTTTCTGTGCGGCCCATACAAGTGCGAGACACAACTTCTCAAGTGGTGTGTATCGCGTCTCATATCCTTGAAGTTTCTTGCTCAAGTAATAGATTGCATTCTCCTTGCTTTCGATCTCTTGTACTAGCATTGCCCCCATCGTTTCTCTTCTGACCGTAAGGTAGAGTCGAAGAGGAAAGTCGGGTATTGCTGGCGCTAGCACGGGTGGATTTGCCAAATACTCTTTGATTTTGTCGAAATCCTTTTGGCAATCATCATCCCATGTGACTGGGACATTCTTCTTAAGCTTCTTGAATATAGGTTCACATATCGCTGTGAGCTTTGATATGAACCTACTCATATACTGCAATCTTCCAATGAAGCCTCGAATCTCCTTCTCATTTTTGGGTGGTGGCATGGCCATGATCGCTTTTACTTTTGTAGGATCTATTTCAATCCCTCGAGAACTGATCACGTATCCAAGTAATTTGCCTGACGTGACTCCGAATGCACATTTTGCTGGATTTAATCTCATGTTGTACTTGCGGAGTCTTTCAAAGAACTTGCGAAGTGCAACAATATGGCCTGGGCGATCTTTAGACTTAACGATCATATCATCGACATAGACCTCCACCTCTTTGTGCATCATGTCATGTAACAATGCTGTAGCTGCTCTTTGGTAGGTGGCACCCGCGTTTTTCAACCCGAATGACATTACCGTATAGCAATATGTACCCCATTGCGTGATGAATGTGGTTTTCTCCATGTCTTCTTCGGCCATCAATACCTGATTATATCCGGCGTAACCATCCATGAATGACAAGAGTGCATGGTTTGCTGTATTATCAACCAGAATGTCAATGTGAGGTAGAGGGAATCCATCTTTTGGGCTTGCTTTATTGAGATCCCTGTAATCAACACACATTCTGACCCTTCCATCCTTCTTTGGAACTGGAACCACATTTGCTATCCATTCCGGATACTTGGATACTCTGATGAAACCTGCGGCCAACTGCTTCCTGATTTCTTCCTTGATTTTGAGAGCCACATCTGGTTTCATTCGGCGCAGCTTTTGTTTGACAGGCTTCATACCTGGAATGAGTGGTATCGTATGCTGAGCTATATCCCTGTCAATTCCTGGCATATCTTGGTATGACCAAGAAAATACATCAACAAATTCACTAAGCAAGTTAATTGGCTCTTTGCGTTCATCTTGACTTAGTGTTAATCCAATTTTTACTTCTTTAACAGTCGTGTCATTGGAAATGTTAACTGTTTCTGTATCTTCAATAACTGATGTTTTATTTTCGTGTTCTTCCATTGCTTTTATTATTTCTTTGTCATTTTTATCATTAGCAAAGCAATATTGATCAGGGCTAGGGGAATGGCACGCATCATAAGCAAAGGTACTCATTTTATTGAATTCATTGGCTAATACATCAAAAGAGGCAAGGTCGGCTGCGACCTCACCAGAATTATTAGGACTAGGAAGAGAGGACTCAACAAGATACTCAGGGTTGAACTCTATAGCAGAAAGAGGGTCGGCCTCAGACTCTAAGGACTCGTCTATAGACTTAGACTCAGACTCGGACTCGGACCCAGACGACTCAGACTCATCAAACATAGGACCCTCGCCAGCGGTTATTTCCAGCTTCTCTCCACTCGGCGTAGTGATCCTCAATGTCTTGCGCCATCCACTTGAAATGTTGTCAGCTTGGACGATTAACTCGGAGGGGTCAAAATCCTTGTTCGCTATGACAGCTTGAACGAGCTCGGAGTTATCATTGCGGACCGGCTTGGACTCATTTTTATCCATTCCAAAAAGAAGGTTGCTTCCCAGATCATTAGGGTTCAGGCTAGCTGGCTTCTCGGCTGTGGAGAGCTCTTCGCCTTTATCAACGAAGTCACAATCGAGGAACACCTCGAATCCGGTTCACGGATCCCATCATGGACGAATGGCTCAGGGAATTCATAGCATGGGAAATCTTCCCCTTCTTTGATGTACTGGCCATTGAGGGTGAACGGATATGGATCCATGGCCATTTCCGTCTTCTTGATTCGGGCATTATTGCGAGCCTTCATCTTCAATGCAGCTCGTTTAAGATCTTCTTTTGTTGGCTTGAATCCCAAGCCAAAAGTATCCTTCTTGAGTGCACCAAGATGGCCCCAAGATTCAGCCATTTTCTTCTTGAGTCCAAGGGTCATTCCAGGGAAATGACCTTGCTTCTTCAGAATGGAATTGATACTGGTGTTTGAATAGGGATCGAAGTCGAGATGACACTTTTCTTCCTCTTCGATCACGAGAACATCATCTAGTGAAAATCCCCAAAGATCTTCATCTTCTTCGTCATGTTCAACATGGACAATAGGAGTATCAATAACTTGAATGCGCATAGGAGAAGCATCGATAGTAATCGGAACCCCTCCAACTATGGCTTTCACTTTCTGGTGAAGCGATGATGGAATCGCCTTTATCTCATGAAGCTAAGGGCGTCCTAACAACAAATTGAAAGAGGCCTTAATGTCCACCACCTGAAATTTGGTGCGACGTTCAATGGCCCCAGTAGTTATATTCAGTATGATAGTACCCACGGCTTGACGGCGAGTATTATCATAAGCGCGAATCCCTTGAGTGGAGGGAGTCAATTCTTCATTCTTTATGCCCAACTTCTTTGCAGTACGGAGTGGGCACACATTGATTGCAGAGCCGTTATCAACCAGGCTCATGGGAACATTCATCTGCCTACACACCACAGTGAGGTGTAAGGCCTTATTATGTTGGTCCCCTTCCGGGGGTAGATCTTTATCAGAAAACGAAATCAGATTGCTAGTACTTGGCAGCTCAGTAGTGAGAAAGTTGACCAATCCTTGAGGAGTCATGTCATCATCAACTCCTATCTTCACCAGAGCATTCATCACAGCCTTTCGATGCTCGTGGGAAGTGGCCAAAAGCTTCCATACATTCATCTCCACCTTGGTCTTTTGCAATTGTTTGACCACATCGCTGTTTACAGGGTCGATGGGATCAACTATCGGATGTGATTGTGGTGGAGGTGGAGGTGGGTTAGGTTGTTGCAACCGTCCACTTCTGGTGAGAACCTTGACCTCAAAGTCCCCCCAAACATCTTCACTAGTGCCAAGAGATGAACAAGCTATATCCTTGAGATAGACGTCTTCATCATCACTATCCCAAATTCCATTCACTTCTTCAGTACTTGAGATAAATACAATTTCCGGCAGAGGTTCATTCATAGGTCGAATGAGTATTGACGGATCAAAGGAGACTTCATCTCCCATGATAGCCAAAGCATCAGAAAGAGGACCTGTTTGAATGTTAGGCTTCTTGCCCCCTGGAGGGACCGGAAGTTGATTAGCATCGATCAGGTCTTGGATTGCATCTTTTAGCCTCCAACACTTCTCAGTGTTATGACCCTTGCCTTGATGAAACTTGCAATAAGCATTGGGGTCATAGCTAGCGGTCCTATTCTCAGGTCGAGGTTCTGGAAATGGTCCGATTGGCATAATCAGTCCCTGACCATGCAAACGGTCATAAGCAGCATCATAAGTCATTCCCAAAGGCGTATAAACCCTCCTTTGCCTTTGGAATCTTTGAGGAGGAGCATTAAGGGCTATCACATCATTGATGTTGATATTGTTGGTAGCATTATTGGGCTTAGAAGACGAAGAAGAAGGAGTGTTGTTCTTCTTGTTTTTCCAAGTGTTGTTGTTATTGTTGCTACCAACAGACTTCATCAGTTCATCTTCGATATTGATTCCAATATCGTATACAGCTTCAAAGGTACTCAGAGGCAGAAACTTCAAGTGTTGCTTGTACTTATGAGTCAGAGTGGCAATGAACAAGCGAACCATTTCCTTCTCCTTAGGAGGATCCACTAGGAGCGCAGCTGTTTCTCTCCACCTGCTTAAGTAAGTGGTGAAACCTTCATTCTCTTTCTGTTTGAGAATGGAGAGTTCACGTTCAGAAGTCTTGGCTTGGATGTTACACTTGTAACGATTCATAAAGCTTTCAGCAACATCCTCCCAGGTCACGACATGCTTGGATTCCAAAGAATAGAACCACTGTTGACAGGCATGCTCTAAGGAAAGAGGGAACACCGTAGGGAAGAGTGTCACATCTACTCCCTTAAGAGCCATAGTTGCAGAAAAAGCCTTCAAGTGGAAAAGCGGATTTTCAGTAGGCTTGAATTTGGGAATGTCGGCAGTGGAAAACTTCTCAGGAAGCTTGTCTCTTATGGACGAAGAGGTGACAGGCTGTTCCACATAAGTGAACTCTTCAGAAATCTTGCTCATCTGTTCCTTAATCTTGTCCATTGCAGCAGTAGTGACATTGTTTTGATTGTCTTGTTCTACAGTGCTGACTCTAGTGGTGAGTGTTTGCATCATGTCAGACAATCTTTCGATTGTCTTGTTGAGGTTCTCAATGTCTTCCTTAGTGGCCATTGGTTGAAATTAGACTGGAGATGGATCTTGTGGAGATGATTGAGGTGGTTTCCTTGTACGCCTCTTTGGTATAAGAGGTTGTTGAGGTATGGACTCGAACCGTAACAATCTACCCCTGCTTCTTGACCAAGTGTTGTGACACCGAAACAAACACACCTTTAATGACCAAACTTAACCTTGACCTATTCGGGAAAAAAAAATTTATTAAAAATCTATAATTTTGAAATTCTACTTGTTTATTTTTTTATTTTTTAAAAAAAAAACATATGGGAGGATACCATCCGACTTACTCCGAAAAAAACGACACAAAAACGAGACTTCCCTAAAATACGGTCAAAAAGTGGTGCACGACTAAAAAAAGTGTGTGAACACGATATGTGAATGATTAAGTGAGGTTATAGACGCGTGTTTTGACCGCATAGCTAGACACGACACAAAACTGGACACAGCATTCGCATAAAAATCGAAAAAAAAGACTGTCAGGACACTTTCCTGGGCGCCGTGTCACGGTGAAGACTGTCGTGACACGGTGCAGTCTACCGTCAGACGGTAGACAGCCCCGTGTCACGGCACTGTTCACCGTGGCGCGGCAGAACATGCCGTGACACGGTGCGCAGTTCCAGGTCAGTTTTGTGATTTTTCCAGATTTTAACCGATTTTAGGTCCGTACAAATTACTATGTGAGAATAAAAACCCTCGGTCATGGGTTAAACAAAAGAGCAAACACATGAGGGTTAGCATCAAACAACCACATAGCATTTAGGCACGATGATGTAAAAAAGTTCGCAACCTAGAGTCAAGATCTATGTTCAACTATTGGTCAAGCTTTGGGTGTCAAAAGGGTATCATGGTTAAGAGTTTGGACGCGTTAGCAAAGCAGCCTCCCTTGAGGGTGTATGCCAACGGCCGGCTCCGCGAGTTCGTGATGAAATAGAACTCGACTCCATGGTTTGGGTGGATTTAATAACTCGGATGAACCCTTATTGCCATGAGCGTTTTTGGGTCGATAGAGCTTAAATCCCCCGGGGCTAAGACGCATGTAGAACACATATGTTTTTTCAGAAAAATCGAAGGAAGTCGACTGTGAGGAAAGAAAATAAACCACCGGACTGATTTTAGGACTTCCGTGACACGGCAGAAATTCCCGTGTCACGGTATTGTGCACCGTCAGACGGTGCACTGTACCGTGACACGGAAGATTCTGTCGTGGCATGGCAGTCAGAAAATCTGACTGGTGCCCTGTTTCCCTTCGTGCGCAACCAAGTTATCCAATTTTTCCTACGGGGCAGACCTGAACGCGACGTTAAAACGTCTATGCAGATGCAAAAATGCCTAATTAATCATAGGAATATTTTTTCAAGAATCTTTCAAGTCTCATCCACTCATCTTAATTAAATACCGATCACTCAAATCGATAAATAATTAAGAATCCTCCCCAGTGGAGTCGCCAAATTTTAGGCGTCGTTCGAAGTGCGCCTACGTTAAGCATGTGTAAATATGCTTGGCACTCATAGGAAGTGGGAATTAACATATACGATTAGGGACAAATAAAGTAGGGAGCCGCCAACAAGTTTTTAAGGAACTTGTAAACCGTTCACGGATCATAAAAGGCAACCACGATAAGGGACAACGATAGGCAACAACGATTGACCCGTGAAGGTTACACCCCATTCATAATCCATGAGATTACTAACTCCATATGGTTTGGAACCACGAAAGGAGGATCGGGGATGATGGTACGAAGTGAGTCATGGAGTCACATTCGCCTGTATTGGCCTCTACTCGATTCTTATAGTGAAAAGCATTCCTGTGATCTCAAAGGCATACAAACAATAATTCAATTCGCTCCAAACTAGTATTTAACTAAATTGGTTTAATATTAATGCACACATAATTCTAAAATATTGGTGATCACTTCAATTAATAATAAGATTAAAAGGAACCTAAACCGATTGTCCAAATTATCTTATTAGGCGTGATTTTCAATTACATATTCCCTTTAAACATGCAATATGGTGATCATAAAAATAATCATAGAATAAACATTAATATTAAAACCAAATTAATCACAATTCAAAAACAACATAAAATCGTTAGAAAAATAATAAAAACAAAAGGAGCATGACTCTTACTTTGATTCTGTTTGTTTGTAACTACAAAATAATAAACGAGTTAGTAACTTCAAGGAAATAATAAAACAATAACTAAATTAAATTAAATAAAATAAAGTTGATTTTGGGGCCAAACCCTCAAACAGTTCTACCTTTCACGCCTTGGTTTAAGGACAGAACCTCGAGTAAAATATGGACTCCTTTGAGTGCTTGAAGAAGGAATTTTGAAGTGAAAAGGGTAGGCTAGTGTTTAGGCTAATTAGAAGAGAGAAAATAAAATAATAGAATTACTCGGTGCCCCGTTCATCAGAAATGAGGGGGTATTTATAGGGAAAATGTGCTGAGGGAGCACACGGAACCCTAAAATGATAAAAACCCTAAAAAGTATCCCGTGACACGGTCAGACTATACCGTGACACGGGAAGCTCCACCGTCAGACGGTACATTTTCTCGTGACACGGTACATTTTTGACGTGACGCGGGAAATTTTCAGAAAACGGGATAAAAAACACGTTAAGGGTTTACGCGGAAAAGACACGGAATGTCCCGTGTCACGGCAGACCTCCCGTGTCACGGGAAGACCCACCGTCAGACGGGATGGATTCCCGTGACACGGTGGCAGTCTGCCGTGGCGCGGGAATTTCCAGTCCATTTTCCGTCTAAAAACATTTTTAACCCTAATTTCCTTCGGCTTTTTAAGTGCCGATTGACAATTTCGGGCCTCTTCTGACTTTTATTATTCGGACAAAAATAAGAAAATAATTAAATAAAAATAAATAAAAGATTTGGGCCAAAAATAAAATAAAAAAGGTTTGGGCTTAAAATTAATTAATAAGTTTGGGCTGAAATTAAAACTATGCTTTTACCAAACATCAAGACTAATCCATGGACTGTTCAAAAATATGAATTTAATAAAATACGATTTTTTAAGCACTCTCGGGATTAAATATTAAACCCGGCCAATAGTGGCGGTGAAAGGTTGTTCATCATCGGGTTTGGTTTTGGGGAGACATTTTTAGGTGTCTACAGATAGCTTAAGTAGTTAGTTGTTTGTATGAGGTGGTTTGACCCTCCATATAGGGTAAATGATAAATCAATCCAATGTAAAAAAAATAATAATAATAAAAATATAATTGATAAATCAAATGTGTATAAATGTCAATATATATACTACTCCCTCCGTCCCAAATTACTCGCAACGATTTGATTTTTTGCACTATTCACACATCTCTTTTTGACCATCTTTTTTTTAATTAATATATGAAAATCAATGTAATCATGTAAGATGTTGTTGGGTCTATTTTAATGTATAGTTTTTTAATATAAATTTTTTATAACTTATATAAATATATAATAAAAGATATCAACGGTCAAACATGTGCATCGGCAAGCGTGTCTAGTCAAAATGTTGCAAGTAAATAGGGATAGAGGGAATACTCCATAATGCACCCTAAAAAATTACTCTATAATTACAATTGTAATATATATAAATCAAAACTTTTACTCAATAATTACAATCTTATGAATTAATACATACAAATATGGAGTAATGTTTAGTTTCTTACAAATTTTATTATTATGCAATTATTAAGGAGTTACATTCCAAGCTAGGGAATATTTAAATAGAGTGTTATGTATATATATGAAGAGTTTTTCAATTAAACAAAACATTGATATATAGAGGCTATGCATATATTGAGTTTTCAATAATTAATGAATTTGTATGATGTGGCGTCACAATATATGCCAAATGGCAAAATTAATGCATAAAAATATGGAGTAATGTTTAGTTTCTTACAAATTTTATTATTATGCAATTATTAAGGAGTTACATTATTCTAAGCTAGGGAAATTTAAATAGAGTGTTATGTATATGAAAAGTTTTTCAATTAAACAAAACATTAATATATAGAGGTTATGCATATATTGAGTTTTCAATCATTAATGAATTTGTATGATGTGGCGTCACAATATATGCCAAATGGCAAAATTGGTGACACATGGAAAAATAGCATGTCTTGCCATGGGTTTAAATAATATATATTGATTATGTTGGAATATTTGTGTAGCTAGTGTGTGTAGTGGTTTGGGCATTAACTTGAATGTCACCTTTTTTTTTTTTTTTTAACATCATATGTATTTATATTTTGTTCTTGTGAAAAATAAATAAATTATATTAACTCTAATTTACTTAATAAATGAAAGGAATATTATAATATCATGTGAAACATTAAACATTAATAATAGTTGGTTGAGATGGTAAAAGTATTACCTATATATATTGGAGGTTATGGTTTCGAACCTTATATTACAATTTGAATCATTGTATGACAATATCTCTCACATGATTAATTCATAACAGTAGGAAAATAAATGTATACATACAATTTGAATCATTGTATCTTTATATAAAATATTAAATTTTTAAAATTAAAATCATAAGGTCCTGTAGCTCAGTTGGTTAGAGCGTTGGTCTTATGAGCCGAAGGTCGCGAGTTCGAGCCTCGCCAGGACCATAATTTTTTATTTATTAAAAATTTAAAATGTACTTATACATTATAATATTTTATTCACGATCATATGTATAATTTTTAAATATTTAAAATTTTTCATTTTTATATATATATATATATATATATATATATATATATATATATATATATATATATATATATATATATATATATATATATATATATATATATATATTATTTAAAATAACAATTTTATCAAAAATAAGATCATCACCACAATTAATAAAATAGCGAGATGAATGAACCTCTCACATTTTTTTGAAGAAAAATGATATTTTGTACACAATTAATTTATTTTAAATAAATTTATGTTTCATACCCATCCAATCCACTAATGTCTAAAATCTTACTTAAGTCCTATTTCAAAGAGGCGAGAATAATATCAAAAATAAAAAGATCAAAATATTTTTTTATGGTATATATAAATGTGTATTGATAGATGGAAATTCCTAATGATTTTAAAGAAGGGGGAGGTAAGGGATGCACACAAGTGTACAAGATATCAATTACACAAGTGATGTTTAGTTTGATATTTTTTTTAAAAAAAATGTTTAGCTAGATAATTAGACAAATGTGTTTAGCTTTTTTTGTTAATTTCTTGATAATTATCTTGACAATGTTTTTTCAAGCAAAGATTTCAACTTGACTTATTTGATGTCTTTATGTGTAATTATGGATTCAGATTTTTTTTTATTAAATGTATGATTATAATCTATAAACTCATTCAATAATTAATCCAAATTCAAATAGCTTTATGTTTCAAACTTCTTATTTATGATATTACTCTCGCCTTTTTATAATAGGAGTCAAGTAAGATTATACACATCGGTGAAGCGAATCTCTAACCTCTTGAGATATCTCTACTCTCACCCCGTTTAGTCAATTTTATTCATAAGCAATTAAGCCCATGCTCAAATACATCTCACAAACTTGAAAATATTAGGGTGACTAACCCGCACGATGCACGTGCCTGTTGTACCCTAGCTAGCCAAACCCGGAGAGCTTTTTTGATTTGGTCTTATGCCACAACTTTAGTTGTTGCCAATACGTAAACCAATATTTTTAGCATATAAATACTGTTCATAAAAATAGAACAAATATATTTCAGTATAAATATGTAAATAAATATTTTAAGGGCATAATTGTCTCTAACATTGTTCATAAAAATGAAGTAAAAAGTTTGATATAAGGGTAAATATGTAATTTAATATTTTTAGGAACATAATTGTCTCAACAATATTATTCATAAGTGGTATAAATATTTTAAGGGCGTAATTGTCTCAACACTAAAGTAACAAATATAATATAAGGGTAAATATGTAAATAAAAATTTCGAGGGACATAATTGTCTCAACACTATTCATAAGTCTCAACACTTCACAATTTTTTATTTTTTAATTTCTGGGTTCATTGCGGCAAAACGTCGAACACATTGTATTCAAGTTCAGTTTATTGAAGATATAGAAACCCCAATTGAAAAGGGAAGAATTTGAGGTACAAAAATAGAGGATTTGGTTAAATAGATCTTTAAAAGGCTAATTCAATTGACCAACCATATAATAAAGGTAGTAGATGAAGCAGCTTCGTTTAAGCAAGAGTGTTCGGTGTTTCGGGGAGGGGCCGAGGGGGGAAAATCGGCGACACTGGCGATGGTGGATGGGCAGCCAACTGGTGTTAAGGTGAGATGGTTGGGGAAAGGGGAGGGGGCGGTGTTTTTTATTTTTGGGTTTTGTTATTATTATTATTTTTATTATTTTTGGATCAATCAGGTCTTGACACGTGTTAAATAACCTGATATAATAGGTTATTAAATTTTATTGACCGGTTTGGGATTGAAGAAAGTAAACAACCCTCAAAATTGAGATTATTAAAATAAATGGGGTAAAGTTGGAATTATAAATATCAATTTTTTCATTAAATTAAAACTACCCGATTTAAATTCAACTCGACTTATTACTATTTCACTATTTGTAATCGCTATTTAAATTCAATTCAAGTAGACCAAAATTCAATTGTCTTGTCACATATTCAACTTAAGTCAAATTCAACCTAGACAACCTTGAGATATTGTTCAATTACATGTTCTCCTCTAAATTTTTTCTATGTAGTATTTAAAATAAATTGTACTGTTCTGATCTCCAAACAATTTACGAAGCCATATACTAGAGAGAAATTTTACTATTACTACATAGCTCAATAAGAATTGGAAATTTTGTGTAGAAAAGATAGATTGATTTATGAATAACTACCCGTTTTTTATAATTTGCTTATAATTACCCATACTATCCAATAATGTTTTCCATCCAATTAGATGTTAATGGGACCCACTTTTTCTCTTTCCCACCCAATTAAGAATTATTTGTAAGTTAGCAACTTATTTCATTGAGAGGAGGTAATTATTCACTCTGCAGAACAGTTATGTAGTCTTCTATCAACTTAACACACATGAATTCACCTCCTCCGATGAAATAAGTGGCTAAAAATTTTCATTTAAGCCACGCGTCCCACCTAACACCATACTTGGTGGTGTTTTGACTACTTTGCATAGTTCAAGATGCTCAGTGCACCTAAGTCATAGTTTAGAATGTAGTGGCTAATTTTGCCTTTTTTATATTAAAACTTTTGTTATATTGTTTGAACATTAAATTATTTTGTTGAGAACTTGGGTTAATTTATTTAAAACTTACATGAACGGAGCATGCAATATTCAAATTAACAAAAGAACTTTACGCAATAAAATAATGCAAAATATTTTATTTTATAATTATTTTTTATTTTTATTTATTTTTTTGAAAAAAAAATGATGCAAAATATTTTAAATAGCATGCATGCAGCATGCCCATATGGAATAATATATAATTATTTTTAGAATAACATATTTACATAATGAAATAATAAGTCACATCAAAATAACATACTACCTCCGTTTCATATTATTTGAAACGATTTGACATTTTCCCTCTCTACTTTATATCAAATCATTGCAAATAATATGTAACGAAGGTAGTATGTACATAACCTGGGGTCATGGTACTCCACAGGGCCGTAGCATTGATTTTAGGGGCCCTGTTCCAAATCGAAAAAGGGGCCCTTAATAATGTTAAAATTATACATTTTTTTTAATCTATAATTTTGGCAATGCACAATTTTCCTATATATACATTGCAAAATAAAAATGCTTTCATATAACAATGACATATTCAATTACGCAAAATTAAATTCGGATATTTTATTTATGTTGATAATAGTAACTAAATACAACTCAAGGCTCATATCAACTTAAGCTATATTAACTTCTATTTATTTGAAAAGTGATATTCTTCTAACGCTCTTTGAGGCAAAATCATCAATCAAGTCTTCATATTCCACTTTCTCTAGAAGATCATTCTCAATTGCTATCATCGTCAATCCATTAAGTCTTTCTTGTAGCATCGTAGAACGAAGATATGACTTCAATAGCTTTAACTTTGAAAAACTCCTTTCTGCAGCTGCAACTGTCACATGAATAGTCAACAAAATTCTATATGCAATAGTAGCATTAGGAAAACAACCAACATCATTCAAAAATATCAAAATATCAAAAGGTCCTTTTATGTCATTGTGCAAAATTTTTTTAAGCAACTTCAACTCCACAAATAATTCATTCCCATCAATATCTGATTTTTCATTAGACATAAGTGCATTTTCAAAATTCAAACAAGAGGAATTCAAACTTAAATCATCCAATGACTTCATCCTTTGAGGAGTGAATAAGAAACCAAAAATATTTTCATATTCCTCAAATTGCTCAAATCTTTTATAAAGAGAACTAATAGCTTGATCAACAATATAAAGAAAGTAATCAACTCTAAATGATTCTTCTGGAGATAGAGGAGCATTTGATGAAGTGCTTGGATTCTCATCAAAATGTTTTTTTCTTTTAATTTCACGCTTTTGGGGAAATATAGGATCAATATCCATTTCAATAGCAATTTCCTTAGCCTTACTCAAAGCATCATAAAAACCAGTTTCTCTATACCCCTCAAAAAAAGAAATCAACCCTCTTATTTTTTTTAATAGCCACATCAATAAGCATATCCTTTGATTGTAATACCAAATTACTATTGCAATTAAAAACTCAAAATCACCAAGCTCATTATTTGCTAAGGATTTAGCTTCACTCTTTATATTGTAATCCTTATCATTGCTATCGGCTACTTGAAGTAAAGCTTCTCGTATATCTGACATTTGAAATCTAATAGCCTTAACACTTTTAACACGACTTTCCCAACGAGTAGATGACAAAGACTTAACAGCTAGTCCTTTTACATTGTCTTTTAAGATTTGCCATCTCTTAGTAGAAGCTGTAAAAATTGTATATATACGTTGGATGACTCCAAAAAAGTCTCTAGCTTTACTACATGTGTTAGCCATATCACATAATGTCAAGTTTAAACTATGACAACCACAAGGAGTATAAAAAGCATTAGAATTTAAATCCAAAAATTTCTTTTGAACTCCTTGATGTTTTCCTTTCATATTAGATCCATTATCATAGCCTTGTCCTCGCACATCCATTATATCAAGATCAAGATTTTTCAATTCATTTTGTAAAACATCAAAAAGCCCTTGGCCAGTTGTATCATTTACATTCAAAAATCCTAAGAAAGATTCCTCAATGCAAACATTACAATTAGAGACATTCACATATCTTAATATCAATGACATTTGCTCTTGATGGCCAACATCGGGAGTACAATCAAGAATTACCGAGAAATATTTTGCTTGCTTTATCTTTCTAATGATTTCATTTTTTATTGCAGAACCAAGCAAAAGTATTAATTCGTTTTGAATTTTATGACCTAAATAATGAAAGTGAATATCATTATTAGTAATACGGTTGACATGTTCTTGAATGATTGGGTCAAACTCGGCCAACATTTCAATCAAGCCCAAAAAATTACCATTACTTTTTTGGTATAGTTTCCCATTTGAACCACTAAAGGCTAGATTATGTTTGGCAAGAAATTTGACAATTGAAATAATTCTTTGCATTACTTTCTTCCAATGGTCTTTTTCTTTTTCAATTAGCATTTGAGTCATCTTATCAATAGTTTGATTCTTTTGAAACCTAAGACGCAACTCATACCAAGTAGTCATATTCTTAACATGATCTATGCTTGTCTCATGCTCTTTAAGTCTAAAGCCTACATGCCCCCAATCTGAAAATCCTTCATTTGTCAATTGTCCTCTTCCCATCCCCTTTTTAAATATTTTACAGCAAAAACAATAGACTCTATCAAGCTCTTTGGAATAAACAAGCCATTCCCTATCACATTTCTCACCGTTTGATAAAACTCTAGTATACAAGTTAGCCGTAAATCGTCTTGAAGATTTATCTTTAGGACCTTTCACAATAGAATTATCTTTTTTAGAACCATTTTTCACTAATAAATCAATCATTTTAGAATCAAGACCATCCCAAACTCTAGGATCATATATATTAGGCACATAACTAGTTTCACGGTGATAAACATTATCATTATCAGAAGGCATATCATCAATATTTTCAGCATTATTATCATTCTCAATAGGCACATCGTCAACATTGAATTAACACTAGGCACATCATCAAAAATATTATCCACATCATCAACATTCTCCGCAAATATAGGCATATCACTAACAAGATCAACATTAACATTATTAATATCATCAACATCAACATTATTATTCTCAATAGGGACATCATCAACGGGCTCAACAAGAGGAACTTGAGGTTCTTTTATAACGAATTTATCAAGAGAACCTTTTTGAGAATTAATTAACACTTCTAATTTTCTCTTTTTGTTACGCTTTTGAGACCCAGATTCATACTTTCTAGGAGGCATAATCTCACAAAAAAAAATTACAGTATCATATATATGGATTGAAAAAACCTGGAAAGCAGAAACTTTATTTCAATCAATTGGACGAATTGGCAAATTACTCGATAACGTTGATTCTCAATCTTTGTTCAAAAGAATACGACCAATTTGGACCTTCAAAAAAATAAAATTGTTAGATACAGAACTAGTCTCCCATCTGTTGTATATCAATCAAATCTGCTATATATGTTTACGAATCTTAGAGCATCCATTCCTTTGATTTTGATGTCAGATGATTGTATAATTTTAACCATTCATTCATTCGTATATAATTATTGATTAAATTTGTTTTATGATTGATTAGCTGTGCATTGGTTCTATTTTGAATGACATTCATCTAAACTACCACAGTACGTATTTGTAGGATGTTAGATTAATTGTACGATACAGCTAATTAGATTAATAGCGTGCAATAGTCTAGACTCTAGAATTTCCAGATATTATTAGCATTGTACTGAACTACAGAAGAGTATAATCAAATATTAAAAATTGCTTCAATTGACATTAAAAAAAAAAAAAAAAAATCAAAAATAACAATCAAGATTGCTTCACGAGTTCACGAATTATCACAGAAAGAAGATGTACATAATAGTTAAAACATCTTGAGCAAAATTTTAGTTAAGCTGTACATAAAAGATAGAACAAATTCTCACTTAATGTCTCTGTTGCAACACGAGCAGGGCCGAAAAATTAAAAAAAAAAATGAAATAAAAATTGCTTCAATTCATCAATTGAAATTATCAAACCCAGAATTAAT
This sequence comes from Chenopodium album, assembly GCF_948465745.1. NCBI lineage: Eukaryota > Viridiplantae > Streptophyta > Magnoliopsida > Caryophyllales > Amaranthaceae > Chenopodium > Chenopodium album. The sequence continues at coordinate 68,713,740 of NC_137835.1, forward strand.
TAAAAACAAAAATCAAAAATTTACTAGAAAACACGAAGCATTCAAAGCAGGGCCGAAAAAAAAAAAAAAAAGAAATAAAAATTGCTTCAATTGAAATCATCAAACCCAGAGATAATTAAAAACAAAAATAAAAAATTTACCTAAAATCGATTGCTTCAATTGCTTCAATTCGTTCCCCTCAAAAAGAAAAAAAAAAAAAAAAATTGCTTCAACCCTTCAATTCGTTTTTGATTTTGTATAAAGTATAATTGTATCAATTGGGAATAGATAGATGAAGATGATTGAATGGAAGATAACCCATATATATGGGAAAATAATTACCGTTTGATAACAAGAAATTCGGAAGATTGAAATTGATTTCTTGACTGAGTTTATTTTTTTTTTTCCGTTGAAATTCCTTGAATGGGAAAATATGCAATACAATTTTCCATGATTGATGTAATTAGGGAGGAATTTGGAAACATGGAGAAATTAATATGGAAGGTTGAATTGATTGAATGGGATTATGGGAATTGGGAAAGTTGAATGCGTGAATGTTGTAGTGTTGCTTCTCCTTCCTCTTTGCTATCTTCTGACGATAAAAACAAGATTTAGTTTTTTTTAAAAATAATTGGAAAAAAAAAATTGGGCCCTTTAAATTGGGGGCCCTGTGCTAAGGGGCACCTTGCACATGGCCTTCTACGGGCCTGGTACTCCATGAGTACCAAAGAAATCGCGGACAAAGACATGACGCTAATAGCTACTCCCTCCGTCCCTAAATTACATTCCTCCTTTCTATTTTGGGTATTCCAAAATTACATTCCACCTTTCTATTTTTAGTAAGTTTTTTTTTTCTAAATATCCCAAATACACTTTTTTTTCAGTTGTACTTTTAATATATAATTAATGTATTTACATTCCACTTTTAATATTTGGTTGACTAATGTACTTTTTCACCCTTTAATTTTTGAGAATTCTTGTGCCAAATTACAATGAATATGATTGGTTAAAAATTTTCAATTAGGAGCATGTGATTGGTCCTTTTTTTTTTTTTTTTTGCAAAGGATTGATAACATGTCATGAGTAATCACTAATCTATCTTTGTTTTATTCCAAAACATTATTTAATGTTTTGTACTTCCCATTGCATTATCTAATTATTGTTATTTGTCTTATTCTTTCCTCCTTAATTCCCGTGTAAATTTTCAAAGAGGAATGTAATTTAGGGACGGAGGGATTACTCCATAATTCTCTCATGATTTAAAGCAGCATCAATAGCTAGAGGTGTACAGCATAAAACAATGCCAGCCTATGTCAGAAGTCAAAATGTAACACCTTAACTTATACCCAAAAGTTAAAGATGGCAGGCTGTTTTTTATTAACCCCTCTTAAAGTACTGTTATTTATGATACTAGTCCGTACATTACTAAATAAAGCAGCAAATTCAATAAGCAGATTACACACATCAGAAGAACCATCAAACTGGAGAGTGTGAGCAAACCAACCCTACATCATCACAATACAAACGTATCAACACCTAAGCGGCTAAGCTGCGTCGACAGAGTTAATCTTACACACTAGGAGCTTCAAAAAGAAAGCTTAAATCTAGTAATATTACACCTACTTTACCGTGTAATCAAGCATATATCTAGATTCTAATGCTCCAAACGTTAACAACAAGCAACAGCCTCTGAGATTTGAATTCAGCATATACCACAGATAAGTTCGAGACTTCAGCAACAACATGATTTCTCTAGCCTGAAGAGTGAAGAATTTTTCCTAAAGCAATAGCTAAATTTAATTTACTCCAGCACTCTCCCTAGTCGAAGTGAAAGATTATGTCCCAAACAAAGATGGAGCGGACTTCCAGTTGATTAGTTCAATTCCAGCGAACGCAGATCTAAAGCACAGAATTTTGTAATAATTAAATTACAGGCAAGGTTATTTAAAACACAGGTAGATTATTAGTTTACTACCAAAAAATCATGCATAAGTTTTCATATATAGTAACGTGTTTACAAGACCAACAAGGGCAACAACACAAGGCTTTTGGGTGCCTATCATCACTGAATACATCGAAAATACACATCGCTAGATGACTGGCAACCAGAAATAGGGTCAATACAGAATGTCAAGAAAATCCATACAGCCATACAGGTATCAATTACAGAAGTTCAATTCAGCTTTAATTCAGATAAAGGGGCAAGCGAAATACATCCACAGAGAAGGGTTAGACATTCCCAGGAGTAAAACTTGGCTCAATTTAAAACATTTCTGCAGTAAATTGGCAAGAATTGTCCAATGCAAGAAAAAAGTACTAAGCCAAACCAACAAGTAAATGGATTCCAAGGCATAAATTCCTCTCCCACATATATATATAAGAAAGCATGTTACTTATGATTTTTGACAATTTTCTCAACTAACCAGGCAAGAAACAAGGGTTCTAACCTAACACAGCATTGCAACGCGTTCCAAGACTTCAAAATCTCAGGAAAACAGTGACAATACATTAATCTCATACCAGGCTCTGTATTTTGGTCACTACCACAAATTCCACCATGTTTACACACGTAATAAATCCTCAAAATCACAAGAAAATCACTTGTATTATTACCTTAGTGAACAGAACAAATCTAAATTTTGACTTGATTTCTAAAGACTTGAACACTTTGTTTGGATAGCAATCTTAGTGGGAAGGGAGGGGGAGGAAGGAGAGGGAAGGGTAGGAAAAAGTGAGCTTGCAATTTCCTTCCAAATCGTTCAAATGTATTGGTAAGATTTGGTATATTAAAAGAAGAAAAGTAGATTCCTCAAGTCCATTCCTTTTCCCCTCCCCAAATCATATCCAAACAAGTAAGGATGCACCCCTCACTTTCTCTCCCTTCCCATTCCCTCCAAATAACTCTATCTAAGCACACTCATAAAGTTAAAACCCGACAGATTCTCAGCACTTCACACTTCAAATTCAAGTACATAGTCCAAGTTTCTGCAGCCACTAATTATTGTTGTTTTGAACAAAATAAGCAAGACAGTGTAAATACAGAGCCAAATAAGCACAGAATAATCAGCAAGACCAACAGCAAGAAAGAATTACAGATAAAAACTCAAAAGCTTTAAAACCTTTCTACCAAGAGCTTAGCAAAAACTACAAAAGAAAATAAATTCTGATAAACAGCAGCTGCTATTCAAGTTACGCTACACATTAGCCTAGGACAAGATATAAAATAACAGAACGCTAACCTTAAACTTAGGGTGTTTGAGCATTTTAGTGATGAAAACATGAAGTATGACAAAGCAAACATGAGAATTATATATGTAATTTACAATATGATTACATTATGTCGTGCAACAGCCATATTTCACCGGAAAAAACCTGTGATCATAGTTTTTTTTTTTTTTTCTTTAACATTAACAGATACAACAAAAAGGCAAAAAAAAAAAAAAAAAGAAAAGAAAAAAAAGAAAAACATGTTATCAAGCCTGACCCAACAGGTACAAAGGGGATCGAACAAGCCCTTTTGTGAGAGAAAAGGGCATTACCTACTATACAGGTGAGAGCTCTATGAACTTTTGCGTCTCATATGGTTGAGAACACCAGGTGTTCCTTCAAACAAATCAGACAAATAGCCATCTAAATCCTCAGCTGTGTATTTAATGTACTTCCAAGCATGTCTTGTATTCTCTAATTGGGGACCAAACCTCCCCAAAAACGAACGGTATGCAGGTATAACCTTCTCGGATATAGATATTCGAAGCTCAGTCCTAAGTTGGGGATCGGGGACCTTCCAAGCAGTCTGAGTCCTATATATATCTTCAAAACAAGCATTGAAGTTTTTAAACCTTTCCTTTAAAGCCATTTTGAAGGCACTGCTTGATCCACTCCCGATTCCTTCATCCCTCAAACAAGCCAAGACCTTGCTCCAAGAAGCTCTAAGGTAATTAGTAGCATATTTTCGAATGATCCCACGACGCCTCTTAACCCAATCATCTCCTAAAAGCTTGCCAAGCTCAGAGTCTTTCACCTTCTGTAATATGTAGAGTTTATTATTCAAAAGAAATATATACTGCATCGCACTATCATCATAAAACTTTGCCTTCTCCTCAAGGTTCGATTCCAATGAACTTATCAACGTTGTCAAACGATGCCCAAGAGGCGACATTTCCCTAACTTCATCCCCATCGGACCTATTCTGTGATTGACTTGCTTCTTCCTCATTTACATCATGTTCCAAAAGCTTATTCAAGGTAGCACTATAATCAACAAGCAATTTAACATAATTCATTACATATCGAGCAAGCGGATGAATCTCACCTCCCTGAACAAGCTTCCTCGAAACTTCACCCTTAACAGCACTCTCAAACTCAATAAACGTTCCCCTAGCTGCCTCACCCAACCCATCCAAAACCCCTCTAGCCTCGGCGCAAACAAACTCCCCGGATTCATCACAAAACAACGCCCTCAAGTAACGCAATGTATCATCCAGAGCTTCATACATATCGAGAATTCGAAACAACTTCTCAGGGGATCTCTTCCCAATCGCAACAGCCTCCCCAAAATTCAACAACTGCAACACACACCCTTTCGCAGTCTCAACAAAACAAACCTCCTTGATCAAATCCGAATCGGCCCCGTCGAATATCAACTCACAAAGATGCTTCTCCCCAGTAAGAAGAACCCTAACAAAGATCTTAACAGCTTGAACCCATTTCTTCATCTTCTCATCCAAAGCACTCCACTCAATCCTCTGAACTTCTTCAATACTCAATCTCTCAACCCCTAAAACCCCTAAATGTTCTTCTAATGCATCCCTTCTTACACTGCTATAAACCTGATAACATTCCTTCTCATACCCTGCTCGAATCATACGATCAGCGATCTCACGAAGGTCCGAAATCACGTCTGGATGAATCAAATCGACTGAAACATCACCCGCCAAACTACCCCCTCTTTCATGAAAAGGGTGATTGAAATTACCAAATTCCTCGTCGATAATATCGCCGTCGTGCGAAGCGAACGACAGCGTAACCCGACGATGAATCGAACCGTATAGCCTATCAGCATCCAAAGGAACCGCGCTCCTCGATAGAACCCTCCGAAGCTCGTCTTCAAGCTTCGACATCGCCGATTGAACTGCCGATTCAGCGCGATCCATGAAATTAGGGTTTTCCTGAACCTTAAGATCTGCAAACAAATCCAATACTTCATCAACAGCAGCGAGAAATTCGCAGCAATCATCTGGGGAATCGTTGAAGGGGTTTTCATGGCGAAGAATGACTTTTTCAGCGCAATCAAGGCGAGAGATCTCGGGTGAGATGGAATTGGAATTCATGGCTGAAGAACTTCCGGCGGCACCACCACCATCTCCGCCGCCGCCGCCGCCGATGAGGTCGGAGATGTTGGAGAGACGATTGTCGAAGGTGGAGAGGATGAGAAGCATATCGTCAGTGACATCTTTGGAGGTTCGAAGACTCTTGACTATGTGTTGAGCTGTTGCAAGAACCCTATCTTCTCCCTCAACCGTCGTCGCCATTGTTAGGGTTTTCAAAGGAATTGGTGTTTTTGTTCAGACAAGGAGGAAAATTGGGGGAATTTTGGGGAGGAGAGAGAAAAAATGGGGATTTTTAAATGAGATGTTTTAGAGTAAAAGAGATGATGTAAGAAAATGGTAACAAGGGTTTGTTGGTTGTGTTCTTACATTGTTTTGTCCTCTAGAGCGTTTAAGATACTCAATTTGGTAATAACAACTAAATTAAGTTGGATTATTTAGGTTTGAAAATTGGGGTGATTAATCAAAATTCACCCTTTCATTTCAAAGTTTCAAATTCAACTTGGGACTATATTCACAACATTCCATCTATACTCCTTTTATATATATATATATATATATATATATATATATATATATATATATATATATATATATATATATATATATATAATTTGTGTTTTTTCTTTTCATTCTCATTTATCTCTTAATTCTCTCAAACCTTTCGAATTTGATTCCCCACCCCCTAGGTATTTTTATTCACATTCCTTCGCCACCACTACACCACCATACTACTACACCACCATTCCTATTTCCATTCCCAAACTCGGAGTTTTTCTATTTTGGATTCGAATCGAACTTTTTCCTAAGGATCGAATCTGGATTAAATTATCATCCCTATACCTACCCAAATCACCGAAAACTCGTACCACTTCACCACGGCTTGCCACGTCACCTCTCGTCTCCTCTCCCCCTCCCCCCACCTCTCCCCCACCTTTCCTTCCCGTGCCGACCATCCGCACTTCCGAATCCTTTCCCATCCTCGTAAAAACCTAAAAAAAAACCTTTCTCCCTCAGTGTAAAACGGTCAGTCAACGGATTTTGCGAGGAGTGAGACTAGTTTATAGTGTTTTCGGGGGCGAGGGAGGTTTTTCGAGGGAGGGGAGAGCTTCGCGGGGGACGACAAGGGACGGGGAGGGCCGGAGAAGGGCGGCGAATGGTGGGGGAGGTGCGGAGAGTGGTTTGGTGGTTGGGTGGTGGCCGGAAAAGGTGGAAAGTGAAAGAATTAGGGTGTTGTGTGGTGGTGGTGGGATTAGTGAGATTGTTTCCCTTTATTTCTAAAGAAAACAACAGAAAATATTAGCTATTTTCATTCCATTCTTTTCTTTTTCCATTTGTTCATTCCATTTCGTTTACCCCGTGTGAACCAAATAGCCCATAACTTTGATTATCACAAACTAGTTGCATCGATTTGACCAAGGTGAGTTTTTGGCAAGATAATTGACTTTAATATTGTGTGACTTGGACTCATCGTGAGTCACCTAACATAATGAGAATCAGGGGCAAGAATATCCTTACTCTTTATGAAAATTAGATCGTCGCACCTTCATCAACTTTGCCAAGGTTGTATTATTGTTGAACCTTTCTAATCATGTATCAGTATATCACATTTTCACCTCCACCATCCCATTCCTCGGGAGTCGCAAATACCATCGATAGTGAGTTGGTTGTAAATGTTGTCATGTCGTGGGTAACATCAGTGACAACGAGCGAGCGAGAAATATATGGCTTTCCTATAGGAAATATATGATATATATATCGCTCCAAAATCCAATACCATAGTTCTAAAAATGTTAGACATATATAAGTTGTTTAATTATCAATATAAGATATTGAACAATTGATACTCTAGATAAGGGTTTTTTTTTAATATGATAGCCTAATAAATAGTTATTATAAGTAATTAAATTGTCACTAATACTTAATCGACGAAAAAGAAATGTCTTTAAACAGAATTTTCTTTATCTAAATAATAGGACATATATGAAGTAAATTAAAATTTTAAAAACACAAACGACCTTTCAGCGGCTTCCAAAAATAACGACCTTTTGATTATTGCGCAATAAAACGACCTTTGACTTGCATCATCTATATAAATATAACGTAACTGGTTAGTGACTTATGGTAATTGGGACACGTGTCTTCATGTGATCGTTCAATTTTTTTTACAAGTTTTTTTTTTTAGAAAAACATTTTCTTTTTAAAAAACAAATAGTCATCCCCAACCCATCATTTCCAGCCACCACCAACCGGAACCTCCCTCCCCACCAACAAGCCCAGCCAAAACCCCATCCCTCATCGACCACCCCCCACCATCTTAACCAAAATCCAACACCAGCCCCCACACCCCCGACAGCCCAAGCGAATCCCACCCTTGCCTCCACCATCCCGGCCGAATTGATGCAAGCAAGTACTTGTTTCTCAGTGAAAGCAGATTCACTTGCAAAAGAAAAAAGTTCGATTTCGGAGTAAATGATCAAATAAGGGTCAAATTAATGTATCTAATCATGTTTTTTTTAAAGAAGTATCTAATCATATTAGTTGTTGCATATTAATTGGTAAACTATTTTCACCAGCTTTTATTAATTGGTTATAATGGAAATTGTAAATGGAAGTAGAAATTGGCTCACAATAGACATTTCAAAGTAAATTTGGTTTACAGTAATACACTTATACCAGATTACATTTAGGGTGTCCATTCGTTTTTCAGTTTTGATTTAGCCCAAATCCAATCCGATCCGAAATAAATTTCGGTTTTTAATTTTTTAAACCAATTCGATTCAAATTACTTACCAAATCCAATCCGAATTATAATTAAGTTATTTGGATCCAATCCGAAAATATGAATTAAAATACGTTGCTAATTTTTTTGGGTATAATGCGACTATAAAAATATAATTGCAATAATAAAATTTCAATTCTTGAAAGTATAGTAGTACATGATTTATTCAAGTATTGAAAACATAGTTTACATGATTAATATTATTATAATCGTAAACATAGTTTAACATGATTAATATTAACAATATTTTTTTGTAAAATAACACTTTTATAATTCGGTTATTTCGGTTTTTTGGATCCGAACAAGGTCAATCCGATCCAATTTGAAAATCCGAATTTTCAAAAAAATACAACCCGTATTATTCGATTCAAACTTTGGATCTGATATGAATTGATAATTCGGTTTGGATTGGATTGGATTTTGGTTTTTATCCGAATAATGGACACCCCTAATTATATTGCCGTAAATGAGGAAGGTCCAGAACAAAATTGGTGAAGGAAAACTTTTGACCATGGGTTAAGACCTTACGACTTTACAGAGATAGAAAATTCAGGCAAAGCGTGAGGGTTTGGGGCGCTACGGGATGCAAAAAGAGGAGGGGGATGTGTGGCGTTTCCAGGAAGATAGGGGGAGGGGATCGATGCCGGTGGCGTTGCACGGAGGAGTAGAGGGAGGCAATTGAAATTGGGGAAGGGGTTGAGCGGAATTGACGGTTTTGGCAAAAAGGGGTTTTTTTTGTTAAATTAATTTTTTTTAATTAAAACATTTTACTTAAAAGAAAATTTGAAAAATTAAAATAATAAATCCTAAGCAATCACTATGTGACACGTGTCTTGGTTAACCTTTAAAGCAGGTAACCTTTTTTTTTTTTTTTTTTATATCCTATTTATAGAAGACGCATGTCAAAGGTCATTTTATTCAAGAATAATTAAAAGGTCATTTTATTTTTTGAAAACCGTTAAAAGGTCGTTTTATTATTCTTCACAATTTTTCCTAATTTAAATGCATACTTCATATGTAAACAATAGAAATTGTGGATACATAAATGAACATATACATAAACATATATACTAACTACAACAAATTGACCTTTGTGCCACGTGAAAAAACTTGGCACTAGTTTAAAATTCCTATGGCAATGCAAATTTGCCACGGGAATTTAAAACTTTCTCTAGTGGAAAAGTAGGTGTGGCTAGAAATTTGCCACGGGAAAATTAATGTTGTGACAAATTTTGAGATTTATGCCACGAGCATTTACATGGGGAAAAAAACACTTGCCACGAATATTAACGTGGCTAACAAATTATTTACCACATATTTTATTATGGCTAATTAACTTTGTTGCCACGAACATTACCGTGGCCACTAAGCTTCTTTGCCAGAAATTCTATCGTGGCAAATAAACTTTGCCGCCATAAATCTTACCATGGTTAATTAGTTTTAGTGCCACGGTATTAATGATTACCATGGCTACCAAATTCATTAGGCATACTCTTTGTTGAAGCATATAAAGTATACGAGTGATTATATATTCAAAATGACTTTTTTTTTTCAAAAAAAAAAAATACATCACATTTGTGGTTGTTCAAATAGTTATATAACACTAACAAAAAAAATCAAATTGATGTCTGATATCCCATACATACAACTATACTGGAAATTAGTATCTATAGACTCCCAAATATGTCTCCCCAAAACCAAATCCGGTGATGAATATCTTTCACGTCATTTGATTATCGAACGAAGTGAAAGTGCGAAAAGTCTAGTGATGCAGTTGTTTTTATTAAAATATATCTCTTTCTATTTTTGAAAATATTTCTTTTTATACTCTATAAATAGTCAATTCAATTTAGTTTGGTCCATGATAAAGGTCCAATAATAGTGTAGTTGGATTGGACTCGAAAAGAGCTTTTCAACGATATATTATAAGCCCAATTCCGATGAATAATGAGGAAGTTATGACTAAAATACTAAATTGGGCCCGAAATGAATTTTATATGTGGTCTAATGATCTAGAGGAGGGCCTATTAATTATTATTCCTAAAGTTATTAGGATTGATTTTAATCTTCTAAAATAATCTAGAAGGTTTTTTTTTTTAAATTCTAATAGAATTAGGATTAATCATTATTATTTTAATGATTTTTATTTGGAATAAAATAAGTGTTTTATGATAAATCTGATCTTAAAACTATTTAACGCGGATTCCAAATACTTAATTATATTAGGAAAAGTACTTCGTACAAAGCGCGTTTGTAGACACCCATTTGTGTCTCCCCAAAACCAAACCCAGTGATGAGTACCTTTCACGTCGAATCATAATCGAATGAAGTGAAAGTGTGGAAAGTCTAGTGTTGGGGATAGTTTTGAATTCTTTTCTTTCTCTTTGTTTTTGAAAACCTATTTTAAGAAAACAGCCAATCCAGTTTAGTTTGGTCCATGACAAGGGTCCAATAATGGTGTAGTTGGATGGGGCTTGAAAAGAGCTTTCCAACGATATATTATAAGCCCAATTCCGATGAATAATGAGGAAGTTATGACCAAATTACTAAACTGGGCCCGGTTTGATCTTTATATGTGGCCCAATGATCTAGAGGAGGGCCTAATATTGATTTATCATTCCTAGTGCAATTAGAATTTATTTTATTCTTCTAGATTCTTCTAGAAGGTTCTTTTCATTCCTAATTCAATTAACATTGATAAATTGACTTTGGTTGACTTTTTAGAGTTTTAATCAAAATAAAAGAAGTGCTTTTAAGGAAAATACGATTTTGCCCCTCTGTACGGCTAAATTTTATCAAAACTAAGAAAACGCGTGAAATTAATGACTAGCGCCTAACGACAGGGATTGGCGCCTGGCGCTAATGCTTGGCGCCTGACGCTAGCCTTAGCGCCTAACGCTAATGTCCAGCATCTGACACTAATCGTGTTTTATTCTCTTCGAAACTCTGATTTGTTTTTCTATCCATCCGACTGATTTTCTCTATAAATAGCCTCTTGAAACCTCCGTTTTGAATCATAAACAACAATTATTTTTCTTATTCTCTCTAGTTTTCAAGATTTCTTCTCTCTCTAGCCTTTTGCATACAAAATTCAGCATTCACAAGACCAAGAAACACCTAGCCAAGTTCGAAGTTGCCTTCGCCCTAGACGTGAAAGGTTTTAATTTCTGAGGGTTTGATCCCAAATCTCTATTTCAATTATTTAATTTAATTGTTTGATTTTATATTTTCCTTGAAGTTACTAACGCGTGTATTTTGTTATTAGAAAGAGGTACGAGGCATCCAAGTAAGTGCTTTAATTATTTTATTGATATTATGATATAGAAATCATGCTAGGTTGTTATTATGATTCCTAGTGTCATGTTAGGATGTTTTGATCTTCCTACTATCATGTTTAGGGTAATAACTATAATTTCTAATATCAAATATGATAATTATGATTTCTATGATGCTTCCTATTTTCTTTCTTAATATTCATGTTAGTATCATGTTAGGGTTAAAGCTTTGATTTTTATTGTTTAGTGACATGCTAGGGTTAGTTATTAATCTTGTTAGTATCATGCCTAGGATCTTGCTATTATTATGCTTTAACATGGATCATGATGATTATTATTATGATTGTTATCATGATTATTATGTTGCTTGGTTATATTTATATTTATTGCTTGATCACGCCTTTTATGCATGTTTAAAGGGAATTTGTACTTGTAATCACGCTTGATAAGAAAATTAATGATCTTGTTTAGGGTTAATGTGATTGTAATTCAAGTGATCGCCAATAATAGTTTATTTGTGCATTAATATTCAACCAACATAAATTAAACAGGTTTTAGGTTAATCCTATTGATTGCATGTTAGTCAGAAAGCGCACATGAATACGATAAGAATAAAGTAGAGGTCTATTATTAGGGCAGGTTCAATCTCTTTTAGGTTGGATTTGTACCTTCATCCCCGAACTACCAGTCATAGTTCCAGACCTATTGGAGTTGACGATCTCTTGGATCGTTAAGGGGTGTAACCTTCACCTCGTGAACGGTTTACAAGTTCCTAAACTTGTTGGCGACTCTTTTGCTCTATCTTCTTTCCCTTTGGCCGCCACCGTACTTTAGTGTATGATCACAATGGGGTTAAACTAGGGATAATGCTTGAAATATTCCCTACAGCGTTTTATCTTTAATTAGCGCCAAACGACAGATTTTGTTGCCTGGCGCTGGTGCCTATCGCCTGGCGCTAATACCTGTCGCCTGACGCTAATACCCCCTGTCGTCTAACGCTAACTCCTGTTGCCTGGCGCTAATACCTGTTGTCTTGCGCTAACTCCTGTCGTTCGCAACATGATGTCTTTTATTCAGAATGGAACTCGATATTTTTTCTTTCGATTTTCGGACTATTTTTTTTCTATAAATAGGGTCCTTGGCCTCTGTTTTCAAATCACGAACAATCAATAATCTCTAATTTTCTCTCTCTAAAAGCTAGAAGGTTATTCTCTATCTATTCTTTTTCTAAACCTTCCCTCTTACAAAATTTCACATCACAAATTCTAGATACACCTAGCCAAGTTCGAAGTTGTCTTCGCCCTAGACGTGAAATGTTGATAATTTCTGAGGGTTTGGTCCCAAATCCTTATTTCAATTATTTAATTTAATTGTTTGATTTAATATTTTCCTTGAAGTTACTAACGTGTGTATTTTGTTATTAGAAAGAGATACAAAGCATCCAAGTAAGTAATTACTTTAATTATTATGTTGATATAGAAATCATGCTTTGATTATTTTAATTTCTAGTATCATGTTAGGATGTTTTATTAATTCATAGTATCATGTTTAGGGTAATAACTAATATTTCTAGTATCATGCATGTTTCTATGATGCTTGCTATTCTTTCTTATATCATGTTAGTATCATGTTAGGAATAAAGATTTGATCTTTATTGTTTAGTGACATGCTAGGATTTGTTATTAATCTTGTTAATATCATGCATAGGATCATGCTTCATTGAATATTATGATGATAACTTTTTATGTTGCTTGATATTATATTATTGTTGTTATTTCTTGATCACGCCCTCTCTTGTAGGATTAAAGGAAATTTGTACTTGTAATCACGCTTAACAAGATAATTAATAATCTTGTTTAGGCTAATATGATTATAATTCAAATGATCATCAATAATAGATTTGTTTGTGCATTAATATTCAACAAACATAGATAAACATGTTTAGGGTTAATATATTGGTTGTATGTTAGTCGGAAAGCGCACATGAATATGAGAAAAATAAAGTAGAGGCCTATTTTTAGGGCAAGTTCAATCTCTTTTATGTTGGATTTGTACCTTTGTCCCCGAATATCTAGTCATGGTTCCAGACCACTATGGAGTTAACGATCTCATGGGTTGTGAAGGGGTGTAACCTTCACCCCGTGAACGGTTTACAAGTTCCTAAAACTTGTTGACGACACATTTACTCTAGCTTCCTTCCCTTTGGACGCCACCATACTTAAGTGTATGATTACAGTGGGGCTCAAGTGTGGGATGCTTGAAATATTCCCTACATTATCCTTACATACAAATGTACTAAAAACAAGTTGTCTAATTGTCTCATCACTTGCTTACTTTAAAAAATTAAAAAAAGTATAAAAAAAACTCAAATCCTTTTGCTAAATAACTGTAAAAGAATGTGATAATATGTTTGTGCTCCATGCCTTTTTACCTACAATGTTTTTTTTTTTTTAAAAAAAAAAAAAATCAAGTCAATATATAAGATTGTAAAACGAAAATTGACACAAAATATATGCAATTTATGTTAAGCTCATATATTATTAGAACTTTCAAATCAAATTGACATACAACATCTTTTCTTGTAAAAAAAATAATATAAAAAAATAAAAATAAAGAAAAAAGACATTCAATATTTTCATGGCAAAATTGGCCTCAATAGCACCAATTATAGGTTGGGTGCAGAGAATAACACAATTTAATCGAGTGCACTCTAAATCACAAACTATTAAGTTTGGTGCAGAGAATGTCAAAAATGATATTAGAGATAAGAAATTCTACCCCTTGATTTAAATTGAGTGCACTCCAATTTCACCCTTTTTAAAAAAATTTCTCTCTTCGATATAATTAATTTACTATGCTAAGAACATGCCCCGTTGATTATAATTCACCCATTTCACCCCCCATTTAGTAAAAATTAACACTACTCCTTGAATAACACCAAGGTAAATGAGGAAGAAGATGAAGCCCAATCCTAAAATCCTCGGCAATCAAATGGCACAAGACATTCTTTAGATTGTACTTTGGTAAATTATATATGAAACTCAATTTCTACCTCTATGTGAATACATGCATTTGGTTAATTATCTTTTTATTCATAATTTTTTAAAAATAGGGTATTCTTTGGTGTTATGAAGATTTGTTGAAATTGTATGTTGTTTTGATGAATTTGTATAATTTGTGTCGTGAGATTTCAATTTATGACACTAGAAAACATTATTATGTTGCCAAGCATAATTCATTTGTTGCAAATCTTGCAATTCATCATAAATTACAAAATAAGTTAAAGAAAAGAATTTAGGGAGCACGTGCTTGTGTAGACACTGTAGGGAATATTTCAAGCCATCCTACACTTGAGCCCCATTGTGATCATACACTTAAGCATAGTGGTATCCAAAGGGAAGGACGCTAGAGCAAAAGAGTCGCTAACAAGTTCTAGGAACTTGTAAACCGTTCACAGGGTGAAGGTTACACCCCTTAACGAGGTCTAGTTACCATGAGATCGTCAACTCCAATAGGTCTGGAACCATGACTGGTGTTCGGGGATGAGGGTACGAATCCAATCTAAAAGAGAAAGAACTCGCCCTATAAAATAAGCCTCTACTTTATTCTACTCGTATTCATTTGCTCTTTCTGACTAACATGCAATCATTAGGTTAACCCTAAATCTGTTTATCGATGTTGGTTGAATATTAATGCACAAATAAACCTATTATTGGCGATCACTTGAATTATAATCAAATTACCTCTAAACAAGATTATTAATTATCTTATTAAGCGTGATTAAAAGTACAAATTCCCTTTAAACATGCATAAAAGGTATGATAAAGCAATAACAATAATAACAATCAAGAAACATAAGCATAAGCATAATCATCATAACAATCAACATCATAATAATATCATCATTAAAGCTTAATAATAATAGTAAGATCCTAGGCATGATACTAACAAGATTAATAACAAATCCTAGCATGTCACTAAACATTAAAGATCAAAGCTTTAGCCCTAACATGAAACTAACATGATATTAGAAAGCATAAAAGGCACCCTAAACATGATTCTAGAATGCAATAATAACATCCTAACATGATGCTAGGAATTGAACAAATTTAAACATGTTTTCTACAAGAATAGAGCAATAAGATTACATACTTTGATGCCTCGTGCCTCTTTCTAATAAAAAAATACACGCGTTAGTAAACTTCAATAAAATATAAAATTAAAGAATTAAATTAAATAATTGAAAGAAAGAGTTAAAAAGTTTTGATTGGATTTGGGACCAAACCCTCAGAAGGTATCAACCTTTCACGTCTAGGGCGAAAGCAATTTCGAACTTCGCTAGGTGTGTCTAGTGCTAATGAGTGCGGGATTGTGTTTGTATAGGCTAGAAATAAGCTTTAGCTTAGAGAGAGAGAGAAACGTTAGAGAATTCTGGTTATTGAAAACAGAGGTCCAAGGACCCTAATTATAAGAAAATAGTCCGGAATTGATAGATAAGAGTTAGAGTTTGAAAGGAATAAAACAACATTATGTCGCCAACGACAGAGCTCTGCCAAGCGACGAACTTGGTGCTAGGCGCTGGCGATGAACCTGTTGTCAGGCGATGCAAGATATTTTCAACATGTTTTTCCATACGGAATCCACTTCTCAATATAATTAAGTCGTAAAATCTGTGTTAGGGGTAAACTCGTATTTTTGTAAAAACACTTATTCTGTTCCAAGTAAAACTTTAAAACATAATTATCAATCCTAATTCCTTTAGGATTTAAGAGAACCTTCTAGACAATTCTAGAAGACTATAATCAATCCTAATAGCTTTAGGAATAATAATTAATAATAGGCCCTCCTCTAGATCATTGGGCCGCACATAAGAACCAAACCGGGCTCAGTTTAGTATTTTGGCCATAACTTCCTCATTACTCATCGGAATTGGGCTTATAATATATCGTTGGAAAGCTCTTTTCGAGCCCCATCCAAATTCACCAAAATTGGACCCTTTTCATGGACCAAACTAAACGTGATTGGCTATTTTCTTAAAATAGAGCAGGTTTTCGAAAACAGAAAGAAAGATTTTTTATAAAAAAAACTAACCGCAACACTAGACTTTTCACACTTTCACTTCATTCGATTATGATTTGACGCGAAAGGTATTCATCACTGGGTTTTGTTTTGGGGAGACACAAATGGGTGTCTACAGAAGCCCCCACTTTGACTGAGTTTGGAGAAACTTATGTTTCGAAATCAAAAGTCAAAGTAGAGATAGGGACGGAGAATGATTCAGAATGTTCTGCAATCCTAAATCATTCTTGTAATGCCAATACATGAAAACCAGCATTACTTAAAACAGATAAGAGAGTTAAGAAACGCGTATCTTGCATTGTCGAGCACACGTCTCTGGGGTAACAGATTTTGTTGCATTGTTGTGACGACCTCCTCAAGCTAGGGGATATCGCTCGAAGATCGCTCTGCTTGTAGCTGCCTCCAATTTCCGCTGTGATAGTCTTCCGCAAGCTAGGAAACACCATCGAAGATAACTATGCTTTCATTCTATGCCGTTTGTGACCATCCTCCGCAAGCTAGGGAACACAATCGAAGATAGCTCTTCTTGTAACCATCTTCAGTTCTTTTGTGATAATATTTCGAAGAAAATTATTGAAGACCACTGCTTGTTGATCCTTAATGATTGCTTGAATTCTACTGTTACAATACTTTGGGTGATGACAATCCTCTTTTCTTGGGGAAAAGTTGTCAACACAACTCTTGTATGATGTATGACAATCCGATTTAAGGAAAGTTGTCAATGCTTTGTAACAATCCATCCTTGGAAATGTTGCTACGATGAAGCGACAATCCGTATCTCGGAAATTTTGCCAAAATCCATTTTTGGGAAAAGTTGCCAATGCTTCGTAACAATCTGTCATGAGAACCTTGCTACAATCGACAATCCACATCTTGGAACATAACTCTTGAAAGCAATCCACCTTGGAAATTTGCCAGTGTTATGTGACAATCCTTTTAGGAAAATATTGTCATAATTGACAATCTGCGTCTTGGAACATTTGCAAAAAAGAAAGAGTCGATCGACAATCCATTTCGGGAAAATTTTCCTTTTACTGAAATGAATGACAATCCACGTTGAGGAACCTTTGCCGAAATATTAAGATGAATATAGACCTGCGACGATCCTTTGGGAAATTTTGCCATAGGGAGCAATGTGCATGACAATCCAATCTCAGAAAACTTGCCAGAGTTTCTATGAATATATGACAATCCAAACTTGGAAAAATTTTCCAAACAAAGAAGGAGTACGACAACCCATTGCATGCTTGAAAACTTTGCCAGAGGTGACAATCCAATCTTGGAAAAATTGTCTTTGAACAAGCTGCGCGACAATCCTCATTTGGAAATATTGTCAGTTGGGGATGACAACCCAATCTTGGAAAGATTGTCTATAAGTGCTTGCTTTTGAACTGATGCCTTGGTGCTTGTAATGAGCCAATGCTTAGGCGCTTAAGCTAAGTGAGGCGATCGTCGTCAAGTCAATCACT
Source organism: Chenopodium album (assembly GCF_948465745.1). Taxonomy (NCBI): domain Eukaryota; kingdom Viridiplantae; phylum Streptophyta; class Magnoliopsida; order Caryophyllales; family Amaranthaceae; genus Chenopodium; species Chenopodium album. The sequence goes on from NC_137835.1 coordinate 68,731,650, forward strand.
TACTGCGATTGTAATCCAACCGACTACTAATTATGTCAATTTGCTCATAGGGGCTAACTGGCGTACCAATGAGACCAATCAATTAATATGACCGCCGTCAGGCCGATCGACAATCAAATATGATTGCAATCAAGCGGACTCTAATGAATTTGCTATGTTGTTTGCGTCCTTTTGCTTCAAACCTTTTGTAAAGCTTACCCGTCCGTCTGGGACTTAGTGTACCTGCATTTACATTTTGGACTATAAGACTTTGCTCATGTAATTAGGGTTGACCTAAGACTTAGTGTTGCTTGACTCATTGACTTGACATGACTCAAGGCATAAACTTGACTTAATGATGACTCACTTCGTGTGACTCGTGTGTGCATAGTGTTGACTCATGAAGCTCGATATGTACATGACTCGAAATGCAGAAAAACAAAAAATTCCGTCATTTTTGTAGAGGGAACCGACTTTCTCCCGAAAAAGAAAGACGCGAAAAAAGAAAGAAGCGAAGTTTTTTTGAAAGTGCATGTTGAATGAGCTTAATCCTATAACGTTGTCTCTCACAGTACAAGGATAGTAACATCTTAGACTATCCTAGTTGACTCGACAATGAAAGTATTTAGGCGCGGAGGCTAAGTACTTCATACTTTATGACGTAATGATGATTATGATTTATGAGTGATGTTGATATGACAAGGCATGTTTCAACGTTGTGTTAAGATTTCATGACAAAGGGTTCCTAAGGGAAGTATCATTTAGTCATGTATCTGTGATGTGTGTGAAAGTGACACTAAAGCTAGGCTGCAAGGGCTAAGTGTGTGGAAAAATATATTGAAAAGAGTCAAATGGTGGTGACTCTTAGGCTGGGTAGGCTAATAATGTAAGGATCAAGCCCCCAAGAATAGCTCTAAATGAATAGGATGAGCATTAGAGATCCTTTGATTTGATCAATTATGAATGTAAATATGAATGCATTTATTATTACAGCCGCACCTCGATATGAGGTTGCATACGTATCCGTTAGGAATCAGGTCGAACATAGCTCTAGCCAAACCTCGCACACGTGTGTGTATACCTCAAAGAGGTCTTTTAAGGGTTGTAACGTGGTTATGCTAAAGGTTTGAAGAAGAAGGGAATAAAGGCTCAAGACCCTAGATAAGCCCCAAGGTGTGCAACCTTGCATTTGAATCCTTGTATTATTATGCTTGAGATTTCTCACTTTTGAACTCTCTTTTGTTTATATTTTTTACTCTCTTTCTTTTTTCGCTTTTGCATTTTTTTTTATTTTGAACCTTTTTTCAATAAGTTTGGGAAATCTCGATCATGCGGTCTATCACTCACTTAGCATTCATGTTTCTCAGGCACGGTACCGAGCACTCGATAAGAGACGCAATCTAAGACGTGTTCATATCAAAGACATGTTCATGTCAAAGACATTGGAACACTTGCCCTTTTGTACACTTTTATTGTTTTGCTATTTTAATCTTTTGATTCACTCAAGCTTTCATATTTAGAATTTGCATAAGTTGCACACTATCCCATCCCAAGGTTAGGTTGATGTGGGTTGAAGAAAGAAAGGTCTATCGTTAAACGAGGCTCAAAGTGGTTTATAAAAAAAGGATTGTATATTTGAAAGGGTGAAGATGATATGATAGGCTACAAGGGGTGCCTCTAATCATAGGTATACCTTGTGCTTAGTTCGGCATGGATTTTTTTTTTTGGTGCAATGCAATGTGCAAGGAAATAAATGCTTACTTTATTAAAAGGGAAAAGAGGAAAAACCTTTAAAGTAAAATTAAGGAAAATGCAGGGTGCCTATGCTAGACTTATTGGGGAAAGGAAGAATAAAAAAGAAATAGAAAAAGAGGTCATGAAATCTTGTCGTTGAAGCTCTCCTCTTGTCTTGTGCTTATCATCACACGGTCTTCTTGCTAGCTAGAGGCAATGGGATTTTGTTTGCTTCTATGAGATTTTGGAATATGTAGCATTCATCTGTGGTATGACCATTTCCTTGATGGTAATTGCAATAAGAATTAGGATCCCATCTTGAAGATTGTTTTTCTGGTGTTGGATCCTCGGTAGGGCCAATAGGTTTAATTAATCCTCGATCATAAAGACCATCGAAAGCAACATCATAGGTCATTCCAATGGGTGTGAACTCTCTTTTGGGCTTCTTTTTAGATCCTTGATTATCCATGGCTAAGACACCGTTATGGTCAAAGGTACTAACATTGTTACTAGAGTGGGCGTTTTCGGAAGAAGAAGGATTGTCGTTCTTCTTTCCTTTCCAACCACTGTTGTTGCTATTGTTAGTAGCTTTTTGCTTTGCGAGGTCATATTCAATTTCAATACCGATGTCATAGACGGCCTTGAAAGTATTCAAATTATGTTGATATTTTAAAAGCTTTGAATACTTCTCTTAGAGATTCTTGATAAACATCCTTACAGATTCTTTTTCGGTGGGCACCTCAATCATCTTAGCGGAAGTTTCCCTCAACTTATTAAAGAAAGAAGTAAAACATTCATTCTCTTTTTGTCTAAGTATTTCAAGTTCCATGTGATTAGTTTCAACTTGAATATTACATTTATACCTATCAATGAAAGCGTTTACAATAGATTCCCAAGTAGAGGTTTTTCTCTTTGTCAAGGGAAAAGAACCATTGTTGACAAACGGTTTCAAGAGATAAAGAAAACAAGGAATGAAATACTTTCCTATCAATCTCCTTAATGTTCATTATGGTCTTGAAAGCTCTTAAGTGGAAATAAGGAGTATCTTTTTCCTTGAACCTAGGGATGTCGTTGGCATTAAACTTCTGCGGAAGAAGCTCCTTGTCCACCGAGACCCCTTGCGAGCTAATGCCCTGGAATCTATAGTCATTGGATATTTTGCTCAAGCTTTCTTGCATGAGATCCATTTGTTGTTGTTTCACAAGGTCATTAATTTGAAGGGTTAAAGTCTTCAGCACCTTAGTCATGTTAGCCATTTTCTTCTTAAGCTCATTGACTTCTTCTTGACTTGCCATTATCTTCTTAGCTTTTCTTTTTCGACCAACTGGTTTATCAAAAAGTTGAACTTGAAAGAAGGTGTTGTCCTTGATTAAATGCCCTTCCCTCCTTGACCAAGTTCCGTGGAAAGGAAATTGGGGATATTTACTGTTAATTATTTAACTCAAACTCTCTTCAGCATGCAATAGATGGAAGGAGGTTGGAAGAATAAATATTGTGATATGGAGAAAGCATGTAGAGAATGGAGACATGATGTAGATGGGGATATATAGAAGAATTAGGAATATAATGTACCCCCAACTCAAATGACGGAAAGGACGACTCATGCATGAACCTAAGACATGGTCATAGTGACATATTCACAAAGTGTGTGCTAAACTAGTAAGTGTAGGTGCCATGCTTTGACTCTTGTTTATGACCATGAAATTAAGTGCTTAGACTCAATTACGGACTAAATATGGCTACTGCCATTAACAAACTAATCAAACTGATTAATAAACTTTTTAATTAGACTCGTCGTGATGACTCGAGTAATAAACTGGACTGTCGCCAAAGAAACAGAACTGTCGCCGCACACTGAAGTACAGCGCCAGACGACAGGGTCGTCGCCAGGCGTTGCATAGCAGTGTTTGGCGCCATAGCTCAAACCTTTGTGCCATTGCTGGAACATTAACTTGAGACTGTTTCCAGTATTTTTACTTTAAAGGGACATGCCTATAGTCGTACTAAGTCAGTTTGATTGATTTATTAGACTTTAATTACTCAAACTAATTAATTAATTTATTAAGAAAAGTCATTTAGTCATTAATTAGTTTATTTAGACTTAATCACAAGTCAAACAAACAAAAGAATGCACAAGTAGTCACAATATGATGCAATGAGTTTGCAACCTAACCATGGCTCTAGTTCTCTAAAGTTCAAGGACATAGGTTAGTCAAAGAGGTTCCATGGTTATGAGTCCGGATGCATCGGGCGAAAGCCTTACCTTTGGAAGGGTTAGCGCGTATGGATGGGACCTCGCAAGTTAAACTTGCTTCTACGGTTTGGTGGATTCATAAACTCGGATGTACCCGTCGTTGCCAGGAGCGTTCGATTGGGTAGATGGAGAGTGAACCCACAGAGGGTTATGGCCATATGTAGAACACATATAGGTTTCAGAAAAGAGAGCAAAACTCAATCATGAAGTAGAATCGAGCCAACAGTGCTAGAACCAGCCAAAACAAGAAGGCAGAGTTCTGGCTCGGTATTAGAAGAACACGACGCGAGACAACATAGTCCGTCGCCAGAAAATAACTTCGTTGTCTGACGAAAAAGTTGTCGCCAGGCGATGATGCTATTTCACAGGCGACGAACTTTGTTTTCTCAGCGCTAGTTCCTACATGCCTCAGCAGCATTTTGTGTTCTTAGAATTTTCCAGTTTTCGCATTATTATTTCGATTCTAGTTGTGAAAGATATTTCTCAAATTTCTTACATGTAAAAATCCTGTGTTTTTTACTCATTTCGGATGGTATTTCCAATGAGGACCTTTTTATGCATATGACAATATTGTTAATCAAAATTACGCACATGAAATACTTAGAACTTTTCGAGTCTCATCCGCTCATTCTAAATCATTGCCAAAATTAAATTTCAGGAATTAAAATAGAAATATTCCCCAGTGGAGTCGCCAAAAAACTGTAGGGATATTTCAAGCCATCACACACTTGAGCCCCACTATGATCATACACTTAAGCATGGTGGCATCCAAAGGGAAGGAAGCTAGAGAAAAAGAGTCGCCAACAAGTTTTAGGAACTTGTAAACCGTTCACAGGGTGAAGGTTACACCCCTTAACGATCCATGAGATCGTCAACTCCAATAGGTCTGGAACTATGACTGGTGTTCGGGGATGAGGGTACGAATCCAATCTAAAAGAGAAAGAACTCGCCCTATAAAGTAGGCCTCTACTTTATTCTACTCGTATTCATGTGCGCTTTCTGACTAACATGCAATCATTAGGTTAACCCTTTTATCTATGTTGGTTGAATATTAATGCACAAATAAACCTATTATTGGCGATCACTTGAATTATAATCAAATTAGCCCTAAACAAGATTATTAATTATCTTATTAAGCGTGATTACAAGTACAAATTCCCTTTAAACATGCATAAAAGGCGTGATAAAGCAATAACAATAATAACAATCAAGAAACATAACCATAAGCATAATCACCATAACAATCAACATCATAATAATATCATCCTTAAAGCTTTATAATAATAGTAAAATCCTAGGCATGATACTAACAAGATTAATAACCAATCCTAGCATGTCACTAAACATCAAAGATCAAAGCTTTAGCTCTAACATGATACTAACATGATATTAGAAAGCATAAAAGGCACCCTAAACATGATTCTAGAAAGCAATAATAACATTCTAACATGATGCTAGGAATTAAACAAATCTAAACATGCTTTCTACAAGAATAGAGCAATAAGATTACATACTTTGATGCCTCGTGCCTCTTTCTAATAAAAAAAAATACACGCGTTAGTAAACTTCAATAAAATATAAAATTAAAGAATCAAATTAAATAATTGAAACAAAGAGTTAAAAAGTTTAGACTGGACTTGGGACCAAACCCTCAAAAGATATCAACCTTCACATCTAGGGCGAAGGCAATTTCAAACTTGGCTAGGTGTGTCTAGTTCTAATGAGTGCGGAATTGTGTTTGTAAAAGGTTAGGCTAGAAAGAGGAAGAGAGAATAAGCTTTAGAGAGAGGGAAAAATTAGAGAATTCTGGTTATTGAAAACGGAGGTCCAATGACCCTATTTATAAGAAAATAGTCTGGAATTGACTGAAAAGAGTTAGAGTTCGAAAAGGAATAAAACAACATACCGTCGCCAATGACAAAGCTCGTCGCCAGGCGCCTGGCGACGAACCTGTCGTCAGGCGATGCAAGATATTTTCAACACGGAATCCACTTCTCAATATAATTAAGTTGTAAAATCCATGTTAGGGGTAAAATCGTATTTTTGTAAATACACTTATTCTGTTCCAAGTAAAACTCTAAAACATAATTATCAATCCTAATTCCTTTAGGATTTAAGAAAACCTTCTAGAAAATTCTAGAAGACTATAATCAATCCTAATAGCTTTAGGAATAATAATTAATAATAGACCCTCCTCTAGATCATTGAGCTGCATATAAGAACGAAACCGGGCCCAGTTTAGTATTTTGGCCATAACTTCCTCATTATTCATTGGAATTGGGCTTATATTATATCGTTGGAAAGCTCTTTTCGAGTCCCATTCAACTTCACCATTATTGGAACTTTGTCATGGACCAAACTAAATTGGACTGGATATTTTCTTAAAATAGAGCAGGTTTTCGAAAACATAAAGAAAGATTTTTTTTAAAAAAACTAACCGCAACACTAGACTTTTCACACTTTCACTTCATTCGATTATGATTCGACGCGAAATGTATTCTTCAATGGGTTTGGTTTTGGGGAGACGCAAATGGGTGTCTAAAGACACCTAATTGTGTCTCCCAAAAACCAAACCCAGTGATGAATACCTTTCACGTCATTTGATTATCGAACGAAGTAAAAGTGTGAAAAGTCTTGTGATGCGGTTGTTTTAATAAAAATACTCCCTCCGTTTCTTATTTCTTGCAACATTTGCCATTTTGGGGTGGTTCACATTTCTTGCAACAAACTTATTTTTTTCCTTATTTGGAAACTTTTTTCTGTCAAAATGACCAATATACCCTTACTTATTTTTTTAACACATAATGCTACACATAATTACAACCCATTATAACCTTAATCTAAATTAATTATCTATGAAATCACACCCAAATAATCAAACCCATTATCTTTCTCTCTCGTCCTTCATCTATCATTTCATCATCTTTATCTCTCATAATCAAATTCCAAACCACCCTTTTAGTGGGCTTCAGATCTAGTTTTTGGTGAGTTTGGTGGTTTGTTAGTGATTTTGGTGGTGTCGTGGGTGGTTCTGGTGGGTTGTCGGTAGGTTTTTGTGGTTTCGGTGGTAAAGCTGGGTTTTGTGGTTTCTGGTTTCGCAGAAGTGGAGGAGAGGTGTAAGGTTGGTGGCGTGGGTCTGGTGGTTTCGTGGGTCTTGAAATAGTCGTTTTTGGTGGTGTTGGTGGGTCTAGATATGGTAGTGTTGGTGGTTTCACAGGGGTGGAGGAGGGGTTTTGGTGGGTTCGTGGATTTGGTGAGGTAGGTCTGGGTGGCGTGGGTTCGTGGATTTGGTGAGGTAGGTCTGGGTGGCGTGGGTTCTAGATCTAGGTGGTTTTGGGTAGATGTGGTTTCGTTGGGTGATTTTGGGTGGTTATGGGTGATTTCGGGTGGTTTCTAGGTGGTTCTAGGTGGTTTCGTTGGTGGTTCTAGGTGGTAGCTTTTCGTTGCCGGTGGTTTTGGGTGGCGTACCTGTTCATCGACGGTGGTGCTAAACTTTTAGTTGTCTAATTAATTATTCACCCTCCCTCCTTAACTACATTATTTACACGCCCTTACTTTTTAATAATTATTCTTAAAATTTTTGACTTGGGAATCGTGTAACCCCCCTTTGTTGCAAGAAATAAGAAACGGAGGGAGTAGTTTCTTTCTGTTTTTGAAAATGTACTCTATTTATGAAAATATCCAGTCCAATTTAGTTTGGTCCATGATAAGGGTCCAATAATGGTGTAGTTGGATTGGGCTTGAAAAGAGCTTTCCAACGATATTATAAGCCCAATTCCGATGAATAATGAGGTAGTTATGGCCAAAATACTAAATTGGGCCTAAAATGGTTTTATATGGCCCAATGATCTAGTGGAGGGCCTATTATTTAATACTCCTAAAGTTATTAGGATTGATTGTAATCTTCTAGAATAATCTTGAAGGTTATTTTGAGTTCTAGTGGAATTAGGATTAGTAATTATGTTTTTAGCAAAATAAAGAATTCTATTTGGATTCAAACAAGTGTTCTTGAAAAGATTAAATTTGATTTTCAAAGATAAGTACAGACTTCAATTAATCTAACTTGATTAGATTAAGGCGTCCGTACGGAATTTAGAAAACGCGTGAACCATCACGAAACGACAGGAACTAGCACGCCACGACAAAGCTTTCGCACCGCAACAAAGGTAGTTTTATTCCAGATGGGATTCAGTGTTTTTCTGATCGTTTCCGGGCTATTTTTCTTATAGATAGGGTCGTATTTCCCCGTTTTCATTCATTCACAATCATCTAATTCTATTCTCTTCTCTCTACAAGCTAGAAGCTTATTCTTTCTCCCTCTTTCTAAGCCTTTCATTTTCAAGTAAAAATACCGCATTCACGAGTTCTATACACACATAGCCAAGCTCGAAGTTGCCTTAACACTAGACATGAAAGGTTGATAATTTCTGAGGGTTTGGTCCCAGATCCCTATTTCAATTATTTAAATTAATTGTTTGATTTAATATTTTCCTTGAAGTTACTAACATGTGTCTTTTGTTATTAGAAAGAGATACGAGACAACAAAGTAAGTTATTTTATTGCTATAAATCTTTAGGAATCATGCTTAGATTATTTTAATTCCTAATATCATGTTAGGATGCTTTTATTGCTTTCTAGTATCATGTTACTTACTATTTCTTCTATCATGTTAGTATCATGTTAGGGATAAAGCTTTAATTTTTATTGTTTACTGACATGATAGGATTTGTTATTAACTATGTTAGTATCATGCCTAGGATCTTGCTAATATTATTATGCTTTGAGATTTAGAATATTATGATGATGATGATGATGATTGTTGTCAATAAGTTATTATTGTTGTTGCTTTATATTATATTATTATTGTTATTGCTTGACCAAGCCCTTTCTTGCAGGATCAAAGGGAATTTGTATTTATAATCACGCTTAATATGATAATTAATAATCTTGTTTAGGCTAATATGATTGTAATTTAAGTGATTGCCAATAATAGTTCTGTTTATGCATTAATATTCAACAAACATAGATAAAAAGGTTTAGGATTAATATATTGATTGTATGTTAGTCAGAACGCGCACATGAATATGAGAAGAATAAAGTAGAGGCCTATTTTTAGGGCAGGTTCAATCTCTTTTAGGTTGGATTTGTGCCTTCATCCTCAAATATCCAGTCATGGTTCCAGACCACTATGGAGTTAGCAATCTCATGGATCGTGAAGGGGTGTAACCTTCACCCTGTGAACAGTTTACAAGTTCCTAAAACTTGTTGGTGACTCTTTTGCTCTAGCTTTCTTCCCTTTGGACGCCACCATACTTAAGTGTATGATCACAGTGGAGCTCAAGTGTGGGATGCTTGAAATATTCCCTACATTTTTGGCGACTCCACTGGAGAGGATGTCTATTTTAATTCCTAAAATTTATTTTGGCAATAATTTAGAATGAGTGGATGAGACTCGAAACGTTCTAAGTATTCATGTGCGTAATTTTGATTGACATTATTGGCATAATCATAAAAAGGTCCGCATTGCATAGGCCATCTATAATGCGTCAAAAACATAGGATTTTTTACAAAAGGAAATTTAGGAAATATCTTTCACAACTAGAATCGAAAAAACATTGCGAAAAAATGGAAAATTCTAAGAACAGTTGAGGCATGTAGGAACTGGCACTGAGAAAACAATGCCCATCACAGTGCGATGACTCTGTCTCTATGCGACAACAATGTCACGTAGAGACAGGGTCATCGTCTCGCAACGGTCCCTGTTGTCTCGCGCTAAGTTCTTCCAATACCAAGCTAGAAATCTTCCTTCTTGATTTGACCAGTTCTAGTACTGTTTGCTCGATTTTACATCCTAACTGAGTTTTTTTTTTTCACTTTTCTGAACCCATATGTGTTCTACATAAGGATATAACCCTCTAGGAATTCACGCTCGCTCATTGTAGCGATGGGTACATCCGAGTTTGTGAATTCACCAAACCATGGAAGCAAGTTTAACTTGCGGGGGTCACATCCATACGCGCCAACCCTTCCAAAGGTAAGGCTTCTACGTGATGCATTCAGATTCATAACTGTGGACCCTCTTTGACTAACCCTTATCCTTGAACTTTAGAGAACTAGAGCCATGGTTAGGTTGCAAACTCATTGCATCATATTATGACTATTTGACTACTTGTGCATTACTTACTTGTGCATACTTACATGTGATTAAGGTAATTTTTTGGTTTGACTTGTGATTATAAATATGCTTAAATAAACTAACCAAGGACTAAAGGACTTTGCTTAATTAATTTATTAATTAATTTGAGCTAATAAATATGTCTAAAATCGAGTCATAGTTCCTTTGAGTCAACCCAGATTTTTATTCCCGTATACTACACAAGCGTCAAATTGTTTTGGTCATAGCCGGAGTTCTAGGAAGAGTTACGAGTCGTAAAACCTATGGATCTGTACCCCCGAGTTTTGTCTTTCATTTGGAGTTGGTTTCTCCCAATTCTAAGTCACATATCAAAAGTTTTGACTAAAATACCACATCCTGTCTAGTTTAATGTATATAAATGAAGTCTTAACTTAGTCTTTGTTCGAGTCTAATCACATAGTCTAGTCCCATGAAAATGACAAGATTCTTGAACATATCACTTACACTCACAAGTATTCACACACTATGTACATACTCTTTCACACCATGACCATGTCTTAGGTTCATGCATGAGTCGCTCTTTCCGTCATTTGAGTTGGGGGTGCACTTTATTCTGAATTCTTCCACATCTCTCCATCTACATCATCTTTCCACTCTCCACATGCTTTCTCTATACATATTATTCCCTTCATTCTTCCATGATCTCTTCCCTTCCATGCATGTTGAATAGAGTTTGAGTCAAATAATTAACAAAAAGTATCCATAACTTCCTTCTCCGCAGTACTTGGTCAATAAGAGAAGGGCGCTTAATTAGGGACAACACCTTCGTTCAAGCTCTACTCTTTGAAAAACCCATCAGACACAGGAAAAAGTTCTTACAAATGGCTTCCCAACAAGAAGTTGATGAGCTAAGGCAAAACATGAACAATCTGACTGAATATGATGAAGACTATTGATATTCAAGTCAATGACCCTGTGAAACAACAACAGATGGAGCGAATGGAGGAAAGCTTGAGCAAGCTCTCCAATGACTACAAGTTCCAGGGGATTAGCTCACAAGGGGTCTCGGTTGACAAAGAACTTCTTCCACAGAAATTCAATGCCAATGACATCTCTAGATTCAAGCAAACTAACAATCCTTACTTCCACTTAAGAGCTTTTGAAACAATAATGAATATTAAAGGGATTGATAGGAAGGTTTTCCATTCACTGTTTTCATTATCTTTAGAAACCGTTTATCAACAATGGTTCTTTTCCCTTGAAAAAGAGAAAACCTCTTCTTGGGATGCCATAATAAACGCTTTCATTGATAGATACAAGTGCAACATTCAAGTTGAGACTGACCATAGAGAACTCGAGATGTTGAGACAATAAGATGGTCAAGGTCCCTACTGAAAAGGAGTCTGTTAGGATGTTCATCAAGAACCTCCAAGAGAAGTATTCGAAGCATTTGAAATACCAACACAACTTGAATACTTTCAAGGCTATCTATGACATAGGTATTGAAATCGAGGATGACCTTGCAAAACAAAAAGCTACTAACAATAGTAACAACAATGGCTGGAAAGGAAAGAAGAACGACAACCCTTCTTCTTTCGAAAACACATACTCTAGTAACAATGTTAGTACCTTTGACCTTAATGAAGTCTTAGCCATGGATAATCAAGGACCCAAAAAGCAACTAAGGAAAGAGTTCACCCCTATTGGGATGAGCTATGATACTGCTTTCGATCGACTCCATGCCAAGGGACTCATTACTCCCATTAGACCTATTCAAGATCCCGCACATGAAAAGAGGTTGCCTAATTGGAACCCAGGCGCACACTACAAGTACCATCAAGGTACAGGTCATACTACTGAGAGCTGTTGGAACCTAAAGAGGCCATCCAATATTTGATTGATAATAACATGCTTCTCATATCTTCAGCTGGCAAGAAGACCGAGTGATGATAAAGCACAAGACACAAGGCGGGCTTCAACGACAAGATGTCATGACCTCTTTTTTCTTTTTTATTTCTCCTTTCCCCAATAAAGTCTAGCATAGGCACCTTTTGTTTTCCTTAGATTTATTCCATAGATTTTATCTTTTTCCATTTTAATAAATAAGCATTCCTTTTCTTGCATATGATCATCACATTGCATTTAAAAAAAAAAAAAAAATCCTTGCCGAACTAAGCACAAGGTATACTTATGATTTGAGGCACCCCTTTTAGCCATCACCTTTACCTCTTTCAAAAATAAAAATCCTTTATTGATAAAAAACACTTTTAGCCTCATCTAACGATAGACCTTTCTTTCTTCAACCCACATCTACCTAACCTTGGGATGGGATGATGTGCAACTTATGCAATTTCAAAATCTTGAGTGATTTTAAAATATTAAAATAGCAAAAATCAATAACAATATAAAAGTGTGCAAAAGGGCAAGTGTTCCAATGTCTTTGACATAAACATGTCTTTGATATGAACACGTCTCAAATTACTTCTCTTATCGAGTGCTCGGTACCGTGCTTGAGAAACATGAATTCCAAGTGAGTTATAGACCGCATGATCGGGATTGCCCACACTTATCAAAATAAAAAACAATAAAGCAAAAAGAGAGAGCAAAAAAAACAAAAGAAAGAGAGTTAAAAAGTGAGGAAACCTCAAACATAAAAAAATATAAAGATTTTAACAGCAAGGTTTCATACCTTGGGGGCTTATTTAGGGTATTGAGCCTTTAGTTCCTTCTTCTTCAATTCAACCTTTAGCCTAACCGTGTTACAACCCTTAAAAGACCTCCTTGAGGCACACACACACTTGTGCGAGGTTCGGCTATAGCTACGTTCAGCCTGATTCCTAATGGATACGTAGGCAACCTTACATTGGGGTGCAACGGTAATAAAAATGCATTCATTCACATTCACATTCATACATGATCATATCAAAGGATCTCCAATGCTCATCCCTATCCACTTAGATCTAGACTTGGGGGTTTGATCCCTACATCATTAGCCTACCCAGCCTAAGAGTCACCACTATTTGACTCTTCTAAGTTCTAAAATACTTTTCCACACACTTAGCCTTTGCGGCCTAACTTCAGTGTCACTTTCACACACATAATAGATGCATGACCAAATAAACCTTCCTTTAGTAACCCTTTGTCATGAAATCTTAACACGATGTTGAAGCACGCCTTGTCATATTTAGGGGTGAAAGTAGTTTAGTTCGATTTTTTCGGTTTTTGGTTTGGATTCGGTTCCAAAAAACTGAAACCGAAATATTTTGGTTTGGGGTCCCAAAAAACCGAAAATCAAAATCCAATTCGAAATGTTTAAGCCCATAGATTTCCAGCCCAATTCCCCTACATATAAATAGCAAAACCCTAATATTCCTCTTCATTTAATCTGACTTGCGCCCATTCCGCCCAACCTCTCCACCTTCATTCCTTAGTTCCTCACCAAAACCCTTATTCTCCCTCATCACCTCACTCCGACCACCGTACCTCGTATTTCACCACCTCCTTCCTTCAGTTTTGGTGTTTTGTGTTCGTATCTCACCACCACCCTCCTTCAGTTCCAGTACTCCCTCAGATCCGGTATTCGTACTCCCTGAAATCTGCGACGCGCCACCACCTACTGTCGTCGCCACCTCTCTTGGTCACTCAATGGTAAGAATTCTTATGTCACTCCTCTTTTCCTGCTTCTCTTCGAATTATATTGGTGAATTTGATGTTTTTTCTGTTTGAATTGGGAATTTGGTGTTCTATTATGTTCGATTTGGTGATATTCATTTGTTTCTAATGTTCTGTTATGTTCGACTTGGGAATTTGATGTACTACGAACAATGATGTTTTGTTCTGTTATGTTCGAATTGGGTCTAGTTATTGGAATTTGTAATTGATTTTCTGTGTTTTTTTAAGCTCCCTCGATGTTAAATTTTGCATGTTGTATTTGATTTCATATTTCTAGGTTTTTGTTTTCAATTTATGTGGATCTGCTCATTTTTAATTTTATTATTATTTTTTTTTTGGATTTTTTTGGTGTTGTACAGATTGTTAAGGAGCTTGGAGTACTTGCTGTTTTGGTAGGCGTAATAATTGTTGCCATGTTGCTTGAAGGCTTGAAGACTTGTAGTTGATTTTAATATTTTAATGGTTGGACAATTTTTATGTATTATCTTATTATGGACCATTGTTATGCTATAATTCATAAGCTTTTTCTTTTAAATTTCTAGGTAAATTAGCTGTTGTAGGGTTGTAATTCATGACAATTTTAAAGCCTTTTCTTTTTAATTCTAGGTAATTTAGGCCACTAGGCTAACACAATAAGTCAAATTATCAGGCCCAACTTTTTAGGCCCAAAATGACATGCCCAATATAATTTCGGTTCGGTTTGGATTCAATTTCAAAAACCGAATTAATTCAGTTTGGATTCGGTTTGGTATAAAATCCAAACCGAATACCGAACTTTCACCCCTAGTCATATTAAGATCACTCATCACTTATAATCATCATTGCATCACAAAGTAAGAAGTACTTTGCCTCCGTGCCTAAGTTACCTAATACTTTCATCATCGAGTCAACAATCATAGCCTAGGATGAACTAATCCTTGCACTATGTGATACAATGTCGACGCATACATTTGACTAAGCTCATTCAACATGCACCGCAACGCTCAATCACTCACTTCGATTCTTTTTCGGGAGAAAGTCGGTACCCTCCACAAAAATGATGGAATATTTTTGCATTTTTGAGTCGCACAATCACATTACAATGAACACATGAGTCATGTACGCTAAGTCATGTCATGTCACATCACATCGAGTTGAGTTTACACACACATATCAAAACACATTGAGTCAACCTTAAGTCGGTCAAAGCACCTTAAGTCAACCTCAAGTCAATGCAATTACAAGGTCAAGCACACCAAGTCTTAGGTCAACCCTAAGAATAACATCAAGCCTTAGGCCAACCCTAAGAAAAACACCAGCAAAGTCTTTTGGTAATCTTTTGATTTTACAGGATACAACCATTCAGCAAAGCTCTTGTTCGCATCCAACCGAATGATCTCAACGAACATTTAAGCATTCAAAGCTCTTTTTCTCAGAGACGCATGGGCATATCATTCAAAGCTCTTTGTTCAGAGACATGTGGTCATTTCTTTTAAAGCTCTTTTTCTCAGAGACGCGTGGGCATATCATTCAAAGCTCTTTGTTCAAAGAAGTGTTGACATTCCTTTCAAGCTCTTTTGCTCAGAGACGCATGGGCATCCTATCAAGCTCTTTGTGTTGGGTTATGATGATTTTGATTCATCGCAAAATAAAACCTGAGCCAAGATCAAACTAACAATTAATATAATCAAAAGATATAATTAACATAATTAACAAGAATTAAGGAAAGACTTAATTACCTTTGACGCGTGCTTTTCTCGTACCCCGAGCTCTTACTTCAGAAAGCTTAAGTCTCGCAACGAGCGAAAACCTCTTATGGTATCCACCCGCAACTCGACCCTGACTAGGTCTATTGCTTAGAGGTTAGCTAAGCCCGACAAAATTACTCGAGTAATTATGCGTTTAAAGGTTTCCTCAATGGAGATGCCTTTTATTACACTTTACCCAAGTGAGTTTTCCCATACCCCAACTTGGGTATTTATAGAGAAACTCATGAGTGAAATCCTCTCTCCCATCAATGTGGAAGAGTTGGTAAAATCAATATTCTTTCTTTATTTTTAAATAAAAAATAAAATTAAATATCCAAAAACTAATTAATCAACAAGTGGCACATTTAGGGGAAAGGTTAGGTAAGGACCACAAGGAAGGGAGGGGACCAAACTTGATCCCTAAGCACTCCCCATAACCAGCCACCTATACCAAACAAGGCACTAATGAGGTGCTGCCATGTGGCAACCCCAGTTAGGCACCAAAACAACCCGGGGTGGGTTGCTGCCTCGGCCCAACTAGTTGCTGGCCTTGGCATGGCGCACAACTGCTGCCTCAGCCCAGCAAGCCACGCACACAAGTGCTGGCTGCTGGCCTCGGCGTGCTGCTGTACCCCTGCCAACACACGCAGCTAGCAATTGCTCCGCACCTTCCTCCCAACACAGCTAGCACCATGGCGCGCTATAGCTGTTGATGATATGTGTGTGCCTTGTTAGCTTGCTTGGCCCGCCATAGAAGCTGTAGATATAAGCGTACCATGCTAGCCTTGGTGCGCTAGCATGCCACGGCCATCCAAGACTCGGCATGGTTCACTTGCTAGCCACCTTGGCTATACCAAATGCCCCTAGACTTCAGTTTGCTCGGGGCATTCCGATCCTAGGGGTATTTCGATAAATTATTGATTAATTAGTGATTTTACCGTCTCGTCTTTTATTATTTCGACTCGACTTCCGACGGTCTAAGCTCGAATTTCCGACGTCTAAATATTAATTACTCGAGCGACTCATTAATTCCTTCTGAGTTAATTCGTCGTGTCGGTTTGTTAGTTGCTTGGGTGTGACCCAAAGGGTTCAGTCAAGATTAAGCTGTAATTATTTAATTACTCATTAATATTACTGATCGGAAGCGGCCTCCGCCTAGGCATTTCGATCACTTGACCTCACTAAATAATTAGCTTTCTAATAATTCCGAACCCTCTACCGGAATAATACACTTGTTCAAATGACACCATTCCTATCACTTTGTTCAGAGACGAGTGAACATTCTAAAAATCTCCATTGTGTCAGGACGATTGAACATTCCTAAAAAAGAAGCTACGAGTGAACATCAACAACAGCGAGATGGCGTTCCTTAGCTTGTGAAGGTCGTCACAACAAAAATGCAGCAATAAAATCAGTTACTTAGAGACGTGTGCTCGACGGTGCAAGATACACGTTTTTAACTCTTTTATCTGTCTAACTATCGCTATTTTGCAGGTATCGGCGTTACAAGAATGATTGAGGATCGCTGAACGTTCTGAATCATTCTCCATCCCTACAATACTTTGACTTTTGTTTTCGAAACATGTGTTTTCCCAAACTCAGTCAAAGTGGGGGCTTCTGTAGACACCTAATTGTGTCTCCCCAAAAACCAAACCCAATGATGAATACCTTTTACGTCATTTGATTATCGAACAAAGTGAAAGTGTGAAAAGTCTTGTGATGTGGTTGTTTTAATAAAAAATACTTTCTTTCTATTTTCAAAAATGTAATTTATTCATGAAAATTTCCAGTCCAATTTATTTAGGTCCATGATAAGGGTCTAATAATGGTGTAGTTGTATTGGGCTTGAAAAGAGCTTTTCAATGATATATTATAAGCTCAATTTCGATGAATAATGAGAAAGTTATGGCCAAAATACTAAATTGGGCCTGAAATGGTTTTATATGGCCCAATGATCTAGTGTAGGGCCTATTAATTAATATTCCTAAAGTTATTAGGATTTATTGTATTCTTCTAGAATAATCTAGAAGGTTATTTTTAGTTCTAGTGGAATTAGGATTAATAATTATGTTTTTAGAAAACAAGTGTTCTTAAAAAGATTAAATCTAATTTTTGAAGATAAGTATGAAATTAAATTAATCCAACTTGATTAGATTAAGGATTCCGTACGAATTTTAGAAAACGCGTGAACCATCGCGAAACGACAGGAACTAGCCCGCCACGACAAAGCTGTCGCGCCACGACAAAGGTAGTTTTATTCCAGTTGGGCTTCGGTCTTTTTCTTATCGTGTCTGAGCTATTTTTCTTATAAATAGGGTCGTATTTTACCGTATTCATTCATTCACAGTCATCAACAATCATCTAATTCTATTCTCTTCTCTCTACAAGCTAGAAGCTTATTCTTCTCCCTCTTTCTAAGCCTTCCCTTTTCAAGTAAAAATACCGCATTCACGAGTTCTATACACACCTAGCCAAGCTCGAAGTTGCCTTCTCCCTAGACATGAAAAGTTGATAATTTCTGAGGGTTTGGTCCCAAATCCCTATTTTAATTATTTAAATTAATTGTTTGATTTAATATTTTCCTTGAAATTATTAACGTGTGTCTTTTGTTATTAGAAAGAGATATGAGGCAACAAAGTAAGTTGTTTTATTGCTATATATCTTTAGGAATCAAGCTTAGATTATTTTAAGTCCTAGTATCATGTTAGGATGCTTTTATTGCTTTCTAGTATCATGTTGCTTCCTATTTGTTCTATCATGTTAGTATCATGTTAGGGATAAAGATTATTGTTTAGGGACATGCTAGGATTTTTTTATTAATCATATTAGTATCATGCCTAGTATCTTGCTAATATTATTTTGCTTTGAGAGTGAGAATATTATGATGATGATGATGATTGTTGTCAATATGTTATTATTATTGTTGTCGATATTATATTAGTATTGTTATTGCTTGATCACGCCCTTTCTTGCAGGATTAAAGGGAATTTGTACTTGTAATCACGCTTAATAAGATAATTAATAATCTTGTTTACGATAATATGATTGTAATTCAAGTGATCGCCAATAATAGTTATGTTTGTGCATTAATATTCAACCAACATAGATAAACAGGTTTATTATTAATATATTGATTGTATGTTAATCAGAAAGCGCACATGAATATGAGAAGAATAAAGTAGAGGCCTAATTTCAGGGCAGGTTCAATCTCTTTTAGGTTGAATTTGTGTCTTCATCCCCGAATATCCAGTCATGGTTCCAGACCACTATGGAGTTAGCGATCTCATGGTTCGTGAAGGGGTGTAACCTTCACCATGTGAACGGTTTACGAGTTCCTAAAACTTGTTGGCGACTCTTTTGCTCTAGCTTTCTTCCCTTTTGAACACCACCATACTTTAGTGTGTGATCACAGTGGGGCTCAAGTGTGGGATTCTTAAAATATTCCCCACATCTAGGCATCATAAAGTAACTAAATAAGTTAGGGAAAATTTTTAAATGGTGAAAATTGGTTAAAAAAAAAAAAGAAAAAGTGTTATGACATTTTCTTCACCAAACTGAATAGTTTGTGATGTAGTGTGCACCCGATTAAGGTTGTGCTATTAATTATTTTCTGAAAAAACAAAGTGAAGAACTCTACTCCCTGCACTTCCCCCTCCGTGTACTTATTCCCTCCCTCACTGCCCGCCTTCCTAGATAGCCCCCGCTTCTTGCATTCCTCCCCTCTCTGCACTGTACCCTTACTTGCACTGCACTCGACACCCCTCCCTCACTGCATTCCTGTAGACACCTAAAAATGTCTCCTCAAAACCAAACCCTATGATGAACAACCTTTCACCGTCTTTATTGGTCGGGTTGAGTATTTAATGTTTGGAGTGCTTGAATCCATATTAAATTCGATTCCTAACCCAATTCCTAGCCTATTTCCCCAAATAATAACTTATTTTCCTCTTTTCGTGCCTTTAAACCCAAAATAATTCATTTCGTGTCCCTTAAAATCATTCATTTCGTGTCCTTTTATAAAAAAATTTAGACCAGTTTATTTTAGTCCATAATATGGGTCCAATGATTGAATAGTTGGATAATTATTGAAAAGAGCTTTCCAACGATATATTATAAGCCCAAATCCGAGTTTTAACGAATAAGTTATTGTAGGTAATATTTCAAACATTCCACACTTGAGCCCCACTCCAAGCATTAGCTACACTTACCAAAAAAACGCCATCACCAAACTTAGTAATTGTACAAAATGAGCTGGACGAGTTTAATTCCATGGATTCATACGAGTTTATACACAGGGATAAAAAAAGGGAACCAATAGTTGACCGGCTTAGCCTCAAACTTGCTAATGGTGTTCTGGCCAAGCCTAAACCAAGGTATGGCTAAACTGAATTTTATGTTTCTCGCTTTCTTTAGCACTTAATAATTCTATGATAAAAATAGACTTCACATGAGCAAAACTTGATACTAATTGATAATAACCCTTCCGCAATATTAACTTAGATCATTCATTTGCCAGTTATTGCTCTTACTTGCATTCACTAAACGAGGCAATAACCACAACCAACAGTTAACCATTAGCACCACGGACACACATGGCATCCACATCAGAACAAAATGCACACATTTCGTCCCCCCTGCCTAGCACCTGCCCACCAATCCTAATCCCTGCACCTACCCGACCCCTTCCCTGCACTTTCCCTCCACTCCCCTGTACTTGTCCCCTGCCTCTTGCATTGGTTATTTTGTAATTCCAACATAGCAGAAGATCAATAGCTAGTAGCATTAGTTACTTTTAACTATATACGAAGTATGTAACTGCCAGCAAAGGGTTTGTTCATGGCATGTATCTTATACCGGAGTAGGTAGTTCTAACCTGGCCTTATACCGATTCTCTAGATAAATTATTTGTTTGGTAGATTGCTTATTTTCTTGATTATGTGGGTACCAAATACACTCGATCTCATGTGATCCTCTAATATGTAGGCTTTTCGCATATTTAGCTAAATTCTTTTTCAGTACTAATTACAAATGAAGAAAAAATTGCAAGAAGGCTAATTTTAAGTTATAATTTGATGTGCTTCAAAGATTCTTAGTGTATTATTAATAGAAATAGTCTTAATAGTGTTCTGTACTAGTTAGCACTAATACAATAAGAAGAGTTGAAAATATGTTGAGTGTCTTTTTTTATTTTGGTTCAATGGTTGTCCATGGTATCTGAATAACTCATTATTTAAAATGTTTTGCATCCTGATTTTGAATTTGATTTCAATTATGGTAAAAGAATATTTCCAATGTAAATAACAGAAGCAAAACACAATAAGTAAAGAAGTTAACATGAGGAAAGCAAAGAGGCAAAATATAATAATGAAAAAACACTATCAGTATGTACATGGTAAACCCTCTAAGGGTAGTAGGAAAAAATCAACCAATGTGTAATGAAATGACTTAGGGGAGGGTATTATGGTTAACTTAGTATTTTAGTAATCATCTAATGTAGTACATAATTAGGGAAAATATGAAATGAACCAAAGATGCCACATGTGCACATGAGACAAAAACCTAGTCTAGAATTTGTTATGGACTGACTTCCGGCAACCGATATTGCAACAATTAATTATAAGAATTAATGGAAGGAAGGCTTAAGCTTGATTAATGGAAGAAAGGTTACAATTAATAGCTTGAGGCTATTACTCTCACAAGTAGCTTGAGGCCACCACTCTCTCAAGATGTTTACACTCAATTTCTGGATGATCTTTTTGTTGCTACTACTACACTACTTACACTCTAAGCATACTGATGGTCAATAGTGACCTTAAGTATTAATGTGCGTACTTAGTTTGATTTAGAAAAACATTAAGCAAACACAAAAGAAACTAGTTGTCTTCTTTCCTGAGTTCTTCTTTAACTAAACTTGTCTTCTTGCTCCTTGGTTTCTACTCTTTGGTGCTCACTTCCTCAAGTTGGGCTAACCCCCTTGTTCTCTCCTTTTCCTCGCCTTAACTAAACCAACATAGGTGTTTGACCTGGTTGCCTCGGGCCACTAAATCAGTCCATCACATAATCATCTTAGGGATGGAGATTGTAAATATATATTGGAAAAGAGATATTGGGAAGAATAGGTGTAGGCATCGTTCGAAGTGCGCCTACGTAAAAGCATGTTGTGAATATTCTTAGCACTCATAGGAAGTGGGAATTGACATAATACGATTAGGGACAAGGAAAGTAGGGAGCTGCCAACAATTTTTTAAGGAACTTGTAAACCGTACACGGATCATTTAAGGCAACCACGAATAAAGGGATAACAATAGGCAACAACGATTGACCCGTGAAGGTTACACCCCATTCATAATCCATGAGATTACTAACTCCATATGGTTCGGAACCATGAAAGGAGGATCGGGGATGATGGTACGAAGTGAGTCATGGAGTCACATTCGCCCGTATTGGCCTCTACTCGATTCTTATAGTGAAAAGTGATTCCTGCGATCTCAAAGGCATACAAACAAAATATTCAATTTGCTCCAAACTATTATTAGGCTAAATTTGTTAAATATTAATGCAACACATAATTCTAAAATATTAGTGATCACTTGATTTAACAACAAGATTAAAAAAGAACCTAAAATGGTTGTCCAAATTATTTTATTAAGCGTGATTTTCAATTACATATTCCCTTAAAACATGCAATATGGTGATCAATAAATAATAATAGAATTAACATTAATATTGGAAGCAATTCAACAAAAACATCATTAGTCAAATCAAATAAAAAATAACCTAATCATGATACTAGCAATATTAAAATAAAATAAGAGTAATTAAATTAATTAATTACTCACATTCCACACGTTCCTTTAAATGGCTACATCATGAATAAAATATTAGTAAATTCAATAAAAAAATAAAAAGCAAATGAAAATTAAATTAAATAAAATAAAAAGTAGAGTTAATTTGGTCCAAACCCTCAGTTATTTGTACCTTTCAAGCCTTGGTTTAAGGACGGAACCTCGGGTTAAGTATAGACTCCTTGGAGTGCTTAAAGGAAGAATGATGTAATTAGGAATATAGGTTTGAGGCTTAGAATATGAGAGAAAGAGAAGAGAATATTTTTTGGTGTAAAAGAGAGAAAGAGAGAAGGATTTGATGCCCCGAACTGCAGTAAAGGGGGTCCTATTTATAGGGAAATTGAGTAGAGGGAACACGCGGATCCCTAAAAAGATAAAAACCCTAAAAATTAACACCGCGACACGGCAGAAAACACTGTGACACGGTGCCAGGCACTGTCAGACGGGGGAAGGCACCGTCAGACGGGGGAAAATCCCGTGACGCGGTGGACAACTGGAGTGACATGGGAAATATTTGACCTACAGGAAGTGAAAACGCGTGAAGGGTTTACGCGGAAAAGACACGAGAAAATTCCGTGACACGGCACACGTACCGTGACACGGAAGTGTCCACCATGGCACGGTATGGGAAAACGCGGAAATTACACGGAAAAAGCATCGTGACACGGTGAGAAATACTGTGTCATGGCAGCAAGTACCGTGTCACGACAACAGGTACCATGTCACGGTGGAATTTGGCGCAAAAAAGCTTCAAAAATGGCACCGTGACACGATGTACAGTACCGTGTCACGGCACCAGGCACCGTCAGACGGGGCACAATCCCGTAACACGGTGCTTTTGCACTGTGCGCGGTGGTTCCAGTTTTTTTACCCGTTTTTAAAATCATCATAACTTTTGATCCGTAACTCGGAATAAGGCATATAATATATCATTAGAAATATTATCAAGTCTACTTTCCAACCCAATTAGAATCAGGTAAAAATGAGTTTTATATTTTAATATATAGACGTTTTAGTGAAAGGGTGTTGGTTGTGGGCCGAATTTAGTGTTTTTCTCTTATCTTTTTCGTTATAGCTCGAAATTAGGCTTATGATATATGTTTGGAAATTTTATTTCAAGGACTATCCAATAAAATAATAATTGGATCAAAATTATATATCCATAAAATCAGTTTCTCTCGGTTTTGCGATGTGGACACGAAAAGTGGATAACAAGCTATGGCTTAGGGAAATGTGCTAGGAAATGGATTGGTTTATGAAATATATTGGATAGAACATGGATTTAAGCAATCCAAAGATTAAATACTCAACCCGACCAATAATGGCGGTGATAGGTGTTCATCATCGGGTTTGGTTTTGGGGAGACATTTTTAGGTGTCTACTATAGGCAGAAATTTGTATTGAAGAAAAACTTAAGAGATTGTGAATACACATGTGTTCTTTTCAAGCTATATACCTACCATGGAATTATAACTCGATTGTTTCGTTATATAACAAGCGCTTTGGAACGGGATTCAGACACACTATTCCGCAAAATCCCGTTATATAATGGCGAGTTAAAAATCACACAAAAAGCGGGTCGTTCTTGTTCTAGAACAGGATAACGGCGTTACAACACCGTTTTTGAAGCTTAAATATTTTGATGATGATGAAATTAAACTAAAGCAAGCTCAACTCATAAAGGTTTATAAGTGTTTGATTAGTTCAGGTGAAGTTAACCTTGGAGGTGGAAGAGTAACTTAAGCTAAGAAGACATGAAGAGACCTTAATATATAAGAAGAGTTCTCTAACAGGAACTTGGAGGATGCAAGCTGAAGACAGTAAGTTCTGGAAGGAACTTAGTCTGCGAAGTTCCAGTTGAAGACTAGAGCAGAGTGACAGCAGGAACTTGGTCCTGGTCTACGTAAAGCCCAAGTAATTCAATATTACAGAAACGTGGCACGGCAAGATCAATTTAGTTAAGATTTTATCTTCTAGATTTATTGTTAAACATGTTTAGTAGATATGCACGAAACTTATTAGAAGCATGACAAGATAATTGGAAAATTTAATTAAACGGAAAAAGATAAAAGATAGATTTTAAGAAAAGATTTTCGAGATAATTTATTTCTTAAAATCTAGTTTTAACAAAAGATATTATTCTTTTTGCTATAACTCATCCTATCTTATTTTCCGAAAAGATTTTCTCTTAAAAGATTTACATAAAACTTTATTTTGTGATTTAGTTAAATTAACTTAATTATCTTTTGAAAAACCGTACTTGCTATATGAGTTAATCTTGTATAAATAGTAGAGATCACATTTTCATAAGTTGGTGTGAGTTTTGCGTGAAGAAATCTCTTAATTTGTGTAATTTTTCCAAGCTTTTAATCTTGTCATAATTGTTTCGGGTTTCGTGCATTGTTTGCCTAACATATTCTAGGTGTTATATTTTCTATAATTGGTTGGGTTATTGGGTGTGTGTGTATGAAATTTTATATTGCATACAGGTAAGATAGCTTTTAGTGTAAAAGCTGTGAGGTAGTACTGTGATAGTACGAGTGAATTCAAGTTTGGAGCTTGAGTTGGGTAGGATAGGGTCCTACTGTGTAGCAGGTTCAATTTGGAACTTGTGAGTAAAGGTCTGTCATATAATAGGTTTGTAACTTGGTGTTTGCCCTATTATAGTGGATTGGTTTTTATCTGGAAATCCCTTAGAAGGGTCGAGGTTTTACTTCTAGTTGGGCCCTGGAAGGTTTCCTCGTAAAATCATGTGTGCATTGAAAAGTTCCTTTATATTCTATTTTATATTTTGCAAAAGTAGTCACTAGGAACTCAACTACAATTCACCCCCTGTGGGGAATAAATTTCAAGCGTTAATCCCCTAGCTTGAACCCCACTGTGATCATACACTAAAGTACGGTGGCGTCCAAAAGGGAAGAAGATAGAGCAAAAGAGTCGCCAACAAGTTTTTTAAGGAACTTGTAAACCGTTCACGAGGTGAAGGTTACACCCCTTAACAATCCAAGAGATCGTCAACTCCATAAGGTCTTGAACCAAATAAGGGTTCGGGGATGAAGGTACAAATCCAACCTAAAAGAGATTTAACCTGCCCTACTAATAGGCCTCTACTTTATTCAGATCGTATTCATGTGTGCTTTCTGATTAACATGCAATCAATAGGATTACCCTAAACCTGTTTATCTATGTTGGTTGAATATTAATGCCAAAATAAATCTATTATTGGCGATCACTTGAAATTATAATCATATTAATCCTAACAAGATTATTAATTATCTTATTAAGCGTGATTACAAGTACCAAATTCCCTTTAAACATGCATAAAGGTGTGATCAAGAAATAAAAATAAAATAATCAAGCAACATAATAATAATCAATATCATAATTATAATAACCATCATTATAATAATCATAATAATAATAATATCATCATAAATAAAATAATCATCATCAAAATAATAATAATAATATTCATAATCATCATAAATTATAACAATTATAATCATAATCATGTTCATGTTAATATTAAAGCATAATAATAGCAAGATCCTAGGCATGATGCTAACAAGATTAATGGCAAATCCTAGCATGTCACTAAGCAATAAAAATCAAATCTTTAACCCTAACATGATACTAACAATCATAAATATTAGGAAGAGAATAAAAGGCATCGTAACAATCATATTTAATATTAAAGTTACCCTAGACATGATACTAGGAATTAAAATAATTTAAACATGATTTCTACATCACAGCATCAATAAAGACCATTAAAGTACTTACTTTGATGCCTCGTACCTCTTTCTAATAACAAAATACACACGTTAGTAACTTCAAGGAAAATAATAAACAAAACAATCAAATTAAATAATTAAAATAGAGATTTGAGACCAAACCCTCAGAAATTAAACCTTTCACGTCTAGGGTGAAGGCGACTTCGAATATGGATAGGTGTTTCTAGATCTTGCGAATGCGAAATTTTGTATGTAAAAAGCGAGTTTAGAAAAAGAGAGAGATGGTGAATGATTAAAGAGAATGAGAAAATTGATGAATGAAAACTGGTTGTAGGTGAATATGGATGATTATTGATGAAAACTGTTTGTCGAAAACGGAGTTTTTAATACGTTATTTATAGGAAAATCAGCCAAAAAGATAAAAATATCAAAACAAAGCATCTGGCACACCTAAAACAGAGCTGGCGCCAACGCTGGCTGATTGGCGCCAGGCGCCAACATTTCCGAACAAAAGAGCTTGATGGAAATGTTCACGCGTCTCTGAACAAAAGAGCTTCGGTACTTGAACGTTTGTTGCGATAATATTCCGAAGAAAAATTTCCGAAGACCAACGTTTGTCGATCTCTAAAGCTCACCTGAACTTTGTTTCCGCTAAAAACCAGTATGTCGGTGTTTTCGTGATGAGCTAATTCTTAGGCGCTTTAAGCTAAGTGAGACGATCTTTCATCAGGTCGACCACTTATTGTGATTGTAATCAAACTGACTACTTAATCATGTCAAATTGCTTTTAGGCGCTAACTAGCGTACCAAGGAACCCGAAATTGTTGTAGGAGGTCGAAATCACCTTTCTGAGAGGCTTCGATCTCTGTCGCTGCTGAAATATCTCTGGCGCTAGGAATTGGAGTATGGTCTTCCCTATTTTGCTGCACCTGTATTTATTTTTGACTATAGAACTTTGCTAATCTTTTTAACCACCTTAGGGTTGACCTAAGGCTTAATTATCTTAGGGTTGACCTAAGGTTTAATGTTGCTTGACTCATCGACTTGACACGACTCAAGGTATAAACTTGACACGATATGATTGACTCGAGGTTGACTCGACTCGAAGCGAAATAACACGTGTGACTCGTGACCCATGTGTGCATTGTATTATGATTGTGCGACTCGAAAATGCAAAAAAGCAAAAAATTTCCATCATTTTTGTGGAGGGTACCGACTTTCTCCCGAAAAAGAAAGACGCGAAAAAAGAATCGAAGTTTTCGAATGCATGTTGAATGAGCTTAGTCAAATGTCATTTGATACTATCTCTCAAGGTGCAAGGATTAATCCATCCTAGGCTATCTCAACTGTTGATTCCCTGATGAAAGCATTTGGGTAACTTAGGCACGGAGGCTAAGTACTTCATACTTCGTGGTGCAATGATGATTATGAGTGATAAGTGATGTGACAAGGCATGCTTCATCTTTATGTTAAGATTTCATGACAAAGGGTTCCTAAGGAAAGTATATTTGGTCATGTATCTGTGCGGTGTGTGAAAGTGACACTAAAGTTAGGCCGCAAAGGCTAAATGTGTAGAGAAAATATTATTTTTAGAAGAGTCCAATGATGGTGACTCTTAGGCTAGGTAGGCTAATGATGTAGGGATCAAGCCCCCAAGTCTAGCTCTACATGAATAGGGATGAGCATAGGAAATCCCTTGATATGATCATGGTGTAAGTGTGTGAATTTGAATATGAATGCATGTTTATTACAGCCGCACCTCGATGTGAGGTTGCCTACGTATCTGTTAGGAATCAGGCCGAACGTAGCTCTAACCGAACCTCACACAAGTGTGTATACCTCAAAAAGGTCTTTTTTAAGGATTGTAACGTGGTTAGGCTAAAAGGTTTGAAGAAGAAGGGGATAAAGGCTCAAGACCCTAGATAAGCTCCCAAGGTGTGCAACCTCGCTTTTGAATCTTTGTATTTTTATGCTTGAGGCTTGCTTCTCTTTTATCTTTTGCTTTAGCATCTGTTTCATTTTATAAGTGTGGGCAATCCTGATCATGCGGTCTATCACTCACTTGGCATTCATGTTTCTCAGGCACGGTACCGAGCACTCGATAAGGGACGCAATCTGAGACGTGTTCATATCGAAGATATTTTCATATCAAAGACATTGGAACACTTGCCCTTTTGTACACTTTTATTGTTTTTGCTATTTTAATCTTTTGAATTACTCAAGCTCTTTTTTAGAATTGCATAAGTTACACACCATCCCATCCCAAGGTTAGGTAAATGTAGGTTGAAAAAAGAAAGGTCTATCATTAGACGAGGCTCAAAGTGGTTTACCAAAAAAGGATGTATAATTGAAGGGTGAAAGGTAATATAATGTGGCTACAAAGGGGTGCCTTAAATCATTGGTATACCTTGTGCTTAATTCGACATGGTTTTTTTTTTTTTTGGCAATATAATGAAATGGTCATATATAAGGAAATAAATGCTCATTTTATTAAAAGAAAATATATAATGATCTTACAAAATAAATATAAGGAGAATAAAAAGGTGCCTATGCTAGACTTATTAGGGAAAGGAAAAAAAATGAAAAAAGGAATAGAAAAAATATATCACGAAATCTTGTCGTTGAAGCTCGCCTCTTGTCTTGTGTTGTTTCCTTTATCATCACTCGCTCTTCTTGTAAATTGGAGGTATGGGAAGCTTGTTATAATCAATAAAATGTTGGATAGCCTCCTTTAGCTTCCAACAGCTCTCAGTAGCATGACCCCTACCTTTATGGTACTTGCAGTGTTCGTCCGGATTCCAACTAGGCAATCTTTTCTTGAGTGGGGGATCTTGAATAGGTCCAATGGGAGTAATGATTCCCCTGGCATGGAGTCGATCGAAAGCATCATCGTAGCTAATTCCAATAGGGGTAAATTCCCTTTTTGGTTGCTTTCGATTACCCATGGCTAGGATCTCACTAAGGTCGAAAGTACCAACACTATTACTAGAGTAGGTGTTTCCGGAAGAAGAAGGATAGTTGTTCTTCTTCCCTTTACAGCCACTGTTAATATTGTTACTAATCTTGGCCTTCTTGTCGCGCGGAGGAACATGAAGGAGATTTGAATCAATGGAGTCTTGAACACGATCCTTAAGGGCGAGACACTTTTTGATAGTGTGACCGCGACCTCTATGGTATCGACAATAGGAATTTGGATCCCCATTGGGAGAACATTTTTCAGATGGAGGGTCTTGACTGGGAGCAATGGAGTGAATATGACCTTGATCATGTAGACAGTCAAAAGCTTCATTGTAAATCGTTCCTATTAGTGTGTATTCTTCAATGGTCCGTTTTGCCCGTGGCTTAGGAGCATTGAGTTCTTCATTAAACTCTTGGCGAGAATTTTGTTCGATGGCCATTACCCGATTTGCTAATTCTTCTACCACATTCAAGAGCATGGCAATGACATCTTACAGTTTTCGAACGTTCTCTTTTAGACTTGACGAGTCTTCCTTGGTATTATCTGAGAAAAGACTTTCATCCTCCCCAATCATGGCCACTTCATCGAGAGAGGTCATATAAGTTGTCTCGATCATGGGCTCTCCTAAAGGTGTGATAAGAAGTGATGGATCGAAGGATGCTTGGTCATCTTCGATGGCTAGAATCTCAGAAGTTTCATTGTTATCGATCAGATCTTGAATAGCTTCTTTGAGTTTCCAACACTCCTCAGTGTCGTGACCCTTTCCTTGGTGATATTTGCAGTGATTATTAGGGTCCCACTTAGGTGGCCTGGCTTTTGGAACTGGATCTTTGATGGGCCCTATGGGCATGACTAGTCCTTTGTGATGTAGCTTCTCGAAAGCCGTTTCATAACTCATACTAAGTGGAGTGAACACTCTTTTTGATCCTTGGATTCGTGGTTTAGAGGCGTTCGTGGCATGTACCTCATTAATGGGAGAGGAAGAAGAAGGATGGACGTTCTTCTTTCCTCTCGCACTATTATCTTTCAGAAGGTCATCTTCAATGTCAATGCCTATATTATAGACAGCCTTGAAAGTATTCAAGTTGTGTTGGTACTTTAAGTGCTTTGAATACTTCCCTTGGAGATTCTTGATAAACATTCTCACAGATTCCTTTTCGGTAGGAGCCTTGACCATATTAGCAGAAGTTTCCCTCCATTTATTGAAGAAAGACGTGAACCCTTCGTTTTCTTTTTGTTTTAACACCTCAAGTTGTCTATGGTCCGTCTCGTCTTGGATGTTTCACTTATACCTATCTATGAAAGCGTTTGTTATCGACTCCTAAGAAGAGGTTTTTTTTCTCTCGATAGAGAAAAGAACCATTGTTGACAAACGGTTTCGAGAGATAGTGGGAACAGAGAGGGGAAAACCTTCTTATCAATACTCTTAATGCTCATTATAATTTCAAAAGCTCTTAGATGGAAGTAAGGGTTATCTGTTGCCTTGAATTTTGGGATGTCAGTGGCGTTAAACTTATGCGGAAGAAGTTCCTTGTCCAGCGAAACCCCTTGTGAACTCATGCCCTGAAATTTATAGTGACTAGATAGCTTTCTCAAACTTTCTTGCATGAGGTTCATTTGTTGTTGCTTCACGGGATCATCGATCTTGAGTGTGAGTAGCTTTAATGTCTCAGTCACGGTAACCAATTGGTTCCTAAGCTCATTGACTTCTTCTTGACTTGCCATTATCTTTTTAGCCTTCCTCTTTTGACGAATTGATTTATCGAAAAGTGAAACTTGAATAAAGAGGTTGTCCTTGATTAATCGCCCTTCTCTCCTCGACCAAGTACTGTGGAAAAGGAATTTGGAGATATTCATTGTTAATTATTTGACTCAAACTTTATTCAACATGCAATGGATGGATGAAGTGAAGAAAGATCGGAATAGAATGTGAAGAAAAATGATGTAGATGGAGGGATATGAAGAATTAGGAATAGGATGTACCCCCAACTTAAATGACGGAAAAAACCGACTCATGCATGAACCTAAGACATGGTCATGGTGGCATATACTCAAAGTGTGTGCCAAGACTAGTGAGTATAGGTGACATGTTAAGACTCGTGTCATGACCTTGTGGCTAGACTTTATGACTAGACTTAATTAATGACTCGACAAGACGTTATTAACAGCGAAAATTAACCGAATTAATTAGCAAATTGGTTAATTAGACACTAGGTGATGACTCGATCAATAATCCGAACTGTTGGCCAAACGACAAGACTGGCGTCGCACTGTGTAGCTTGGCGCCAGACGACAGAGCTGTCGCCAAGCGCCGCCAAGCGCCACACTCCACAGGGTGGCGCTACAGTCCAGATTTTGGCGCCAATACTGGAGCTTCAATCTGGGACTGTTTTCGGTGTTATTAATCAACAGGGGTATGCCTAAAGTCGTACTAGGTCAATTCTGATTAAAATATTAGACTTTATCAACTCAAATTAATTAATTAGGCAAAGTTCTATAAGTCATTAATTTATTTAATCTCAACACAAGTCAAACAAACGGTTAAGAGAAACATAGAATATATGCACAACAAGTAATGCACAATTAGTCAAGTAGGCACAATATGATGCAATGAGTTTGCAACCTAACCATGGCTCTAGTTCTCTAAAGTTCGGGATATGGTTTAGTCAATAGAGGGTCCATGGTTAATTTTCCGGATGCACCGCGCGGAAGCCTAACCGTGAAGGGTTGGCGCGAGTGGATAGGACACCGCGAGCTTTAGAAAAACTCGTTTCCATGGTTTGGTGAATTCAACATTCTCGGATGTACCTTTTGTTGCACAGAGCGTTCAATCGGGTAGATGGAGCATGAATTCCTAGAGGGTTATGTCCATATGTAGAACACATATGGGTTTCAGAAAAGTGAGAAAAAATTCAATCAGGAAGTAGGATCGAGCAAACAATACAAAAAACCGGTCGAAATTAGAACGCATATTTCTGGCTCGGTATTGGGGGAAGTTGGCGCCAGCAAACAGAGACTGGCGCCAGTTTTTAACTGTAGCGCCTGGCGCCAATGCTGGCGTCTTGCGCTACGGCTAAAAGTCTGGCGCCAATGCTCTGGCCCTTGGCGCTACTTCCCACATGCCTCAGCAGCTTTCTGTGCTCGATAAAATTTTCCAGTTTCGCGCGGTGTTATTTCGGTCCTAGTTGTGAAAGATATTTCTCAAATTTCCTACATGTAAAATCCTATGTTTTTAACTCATTACGGATGGTCTTTCCAATGAGATCTTTTTTATGCATATGACGATAATGTTAATCAAAATTACGCACATGAAATACTTAGAACGTTTCGAGTCTCATCCACTCATTCTAAATCATTGTCGAAACAAATTCAGGAATTAAAATAGAAATTGTCCCCAGTGGAGTCGCCAAAAACTGTGGGGAATAAATTTCAAGCGTTAACCCCCTAGCTTGAACCCCACTGTGATCATACACTAAAGTACGGTGGCGTCCAAAAGGGAAGAAGATAGAACAAAAGAGTCGCCAACAAGTTTTTTAAGGAACTTGTAAACCGTTCACGAGGTGAAGGTTACACCCCTTAACGATCTAAGAGATCGTCAACTCCATAAGGTCTTGAACCAAATAAGGGTTCGGGGATGAAGGTACAAATCCAACCTAAAAGAGATTGAACCTGCCCTACTAATAGGCCTCTACTTTATTCAGATCGTATTCATGTGCGCTTTCTGACTAACATGCAATCAATAGGATTACCCTAAACCTGTTTATCTATGTTGGTTGAATATTAATGCACAAATAAATCTATTATTGACGATCACTTGAAATTATAATCATATTAATCCTAACAAGATTATTAATTATCTTATTAAGCGTGATTACAAGTACCAAATTCCCTTTAAACATGCATAAAGGTGTGATCAAGAAATAAAAATAAAATAATCAAGCAACATAATAATAATCAATATCATAATTATAATAACCATCATTATAATAATCATAATAATAATAATATCATCATAAATAAAATAATCATCATCAAAATAATAATAATAATATTCATAATCATCATAAATTATAACAATTATAATCATAATCATGTTCATGTTAATATTAAAGCATAATAATAGCAAGATCCTAGGCATGATACTAACAAGATTAATAGCAAATCCTAGCATGTCACTAAGCAATAAAAATCAATTCTTTAACCCTAACATGATACTAACAATCATAAATATTAGGAAGAGAATAAAAGGCATCGTAACAATCATATTTAATATTAAAGTTACCCTAGACATGATACTAGGAATTAAAATAATTTAAACATGATTTCTACATCACAGCATCAATAAAGACCATTAAAGTACTTACTTTGATGCCTCGTACCTCTTTCTAATAACAAAATACACACGTTAGTAACTTCAAGGAAAATAATAAACAAAACAATCAAATTAAATAATTAAAATAGAGATTTGAGACCAAACCCTCAGAAATTAAACTTTTCATGTCTAGGGCGAAGGCAACTTCGAATATGGCTAGGTGTTTCTAGATCTTGCGAATGCGGAATTTTGTATGTAAAAGCGAGTTTAGAAAAAGAGAGAGATGGTGAATGATTAAAGAGAATGAGAAAATTGATGAATGAAAACTGGTTGTAGGTGAATATGGATGATTATTGATGAAAACTGGTTGTCGAAAACAGAGTTTTTAATACGTTATTTATAGGAAAATCAGCCAAAAAGATAAAAAATATCAAAACAGAGCATCTGGCGCACCTAAAACAGAGCTGGCGCCAATGCCAATGCCAGCGCCAGCCGCCTGGCGTTAGGCTCTAATCCTGTTTTTGACGCGTTTTCTAAAATCAGATAAATTTTGCCGTACAGGAGGATAAAATCGTATCTTTTCCTCAAAAATGTTCTTTGATTTTAATTAAAACTCTGAAAAGTCAACAAAAGTCAATTTATCAATGCTAATTGAATTAGGAATGAAAAGAAACTTCTAGAAGAATCTAGAAGATTAAAACCATTCCTAATTGCATTAGGAATGATAAATCATATTAGGCCCTCCTCTAGATCATTGGGCCGTATATAAGGCTCAAACCGGGCCCAGTTTAGTAAATTGGCCATAAATTCCTCAATATTCATCGGAATTGGGCTTATATTATATCGTTGGAAAACTCTTTGCAAGCCCCATCTAACTAAACTACTATTGGACCCATATTATGGACCAACCAAACTGGATTGACTTTTTTCTTAAAATAAGTTTTAAAAAACAGAGAGAAGAGAAAAGAAATTAAAACTATCCGCAACACTAAACTTTCCACACTTTCGCTTTATTCGATTATGATTCGACGTGAAAGGTACTCATCACTGGGTTTGGTTTTGGGGAGACACAAATGGGTGTCTACACCCCCCCTCTTGTAGTGTTCATTTCAACTAACAATCGTTAGATCTCAAATCGGACGATTTTTTACCATTTCATGATTTTAATATGTCAGAGAAAGAACTAAAAGCCAAGAGAAAAAAAATGTATAGATTTAGAGCAGAAAAATAAGATTTTAACATGAGATAAAACTCATAAAATAATCAAGTATTGTAAATTTGTATCTACAAAAGCAAAAGCAAACCAACACTAGCAAACAACAAAAATCAACATAAATACCACTTAATCTATTTGAGCATTACATCCTTAAAAAAAGCACTCCAACGATTTTTTTTTTTTTTTAAATGTAGAAAAGGTGGAGGATTCAAATTGAAGAAAACAAAATTTAGAAAAATTCCAGGTAATTCAGTTTAGTTACTCCGTAGTATTTTTAGTCATAATTTTAGGGCAAAAAAAAATAAGGAACACATACCTTTATTATAGTAATGCCAAAACTTGAACTTGAAATGGTAAATGTGATGTAAATTAGTTGACTGAACTCTTAAAAACTTATTTAATTGTATGGGAAATTCTCTTTGATAATACTATAGTTTTTATTTTTCTCAATGGTAAATTGTAAAAATTCTTATTATCCTTGGTAAACTTTAATTAGTTATAATTTTTCGATGGTGAATTTAATGAAATAATTTAGTTAATTCTTAACCATGGTTAGTATATATTTTAAATTAAAAAACTTGAAATTCCTAAAATATCCCCACTTAATACACTTAAATAATTCAATTCCGAGAATGCCCTCAACCATCAAGATAATCATCTTCATCCTCTACTCTTTCTTCCTCCTCACCTTTGTCTCCTTGCTCAATCATCATCGCCACCTTTCCCCCGCCCCCAACCACGTCGGCACCGGCGCCGCTCCCAGCCCCTCCTTCACCGTGTGCTGGCATCGCGCCTAGCCCCTCCCTCACCGTGTGCCGGCGCCGCACCCAGCCCCTTCCGCACCTCTCCTCCCCTAAACCACCACCGTACCCCCTCCCTAAAAAAGCCCTCAAATCTTTAATCAATCTTTCCTCCTCAAACGAAATCCACTGAATTTGGATTGAAATCTCCCCAATTTGACCCTCTAAAAGCCTAATTCCTTCTACAATTTTGAATAATTTGTTGGTTAATTTATGCAATTTCTCCAATTTCGATTTTTCGGAGCGATCCTTGCTTGCTTTTTCATGGTCAAATTCAGGGAGTAATTCATTGAATTTTTCACCGGAAATATCCGGATCCTGTGAATTTATGGCAAGTTTGATCCTTCGAGGGTGGGGGGATGGGTGGTTGTGGGATTGCGGGGGTGGGGAAGGGGTTTCTATGGTTTTCGGGGGGGAAGGGAGGTAAGTTTCGAGGGAAGGAGGTAGGTGCACCGTGGTGATTCAGGGGATGGGTGAGAGGTGCGGCAGTGGTGGGGGACGCCGGCGCCGGCAAGAGAGGTGGCTAGGCTCCGGTGTGGTTTGGGGCAGGGGGTGTTCGTGGGATGCTGGTGGGGGAATTAAAGCTTTAAAGGGGTGACTTTTTTAATTAAAAAAATTGTTTTTAAATAATTAAAAAAAAAATCTAACTATAGTTAAATATTTACTTTACATTTTTCATTAATGTTATAGTTAGCTTAATATTAAAAGTTTAGGTTTACCAAAGATAATAAATTTTTTTTGCAATTCACCTCTGAGAAAATTAGAAACTATAGTGTTATCAAAGATAATTTCCCTAATTGTATTTTCATTAAAATTGGAGATTTGGATGTTGGAGAAGATGAATGGACTGAAATAATGCAAAAGAGAGCTAGAGAAGAAAGAAGCAGACTGTTTTGCATAATAGATGGAGAGTGTAGTACAACTGTAGTACAAGTACGACCTTTTTAAATTAAAATAATAAAATTAGTGGTGTAGATTTGTAGTGTACTACAATAGATTTTTATCAATTTGATTCTTAAGAGTTAATTAAGATAATTGAGCAAGTGGCTTTTGTATTTATAAATTATTATCTTGTACTTGTAATCTTGTACAGGGTCGTCTTAACTATTTGGGGGCCCTGTGCTAATTTAAATATGGGCCCTTCGAAATTCAACAAACTCAGCAACTTTTTTTTCTTTCTTTTTTTCAAGCCTTTTTTTTTAAAAAAAATACGCAGTAAATATCAATGTTTATTTATTTAATTATATATTTTTACTCTTTTTAAAATTTAAAAAAAAAAAACTAAAATTTAGGTACAACACTTCAATCATAAAACAATCAATTAGATTAACAAAAAAAAAAAAAAAAAAAAAAAAAAAGAAGTTGGACCAAAAACTTAGTGATAAATGTCTAAAGCAAATAGAGTTTCAATTTAAAAAAATATTAACATACTACTTTTACCAAATTTGAACCTTACAATAAAGATACACCATTAGCTATTCTGATTTTTAATGCAAAATTGCAACCTTGCAAATGATTATATAAACCTCCAAAAATAAAAGCCATAGATAAAGTTTGCTTAATATTAAAAAATTAAAAGTCATACAAAAACAACTACAACCCAGTATACTTTCTTTAGTTTTTTTTTTCAAACTAATGAAAAATGAAAATAAAATTTTTGAAGATGAAAAATGCATGAAAGTACTACAGTAATTAAATATTGAGAGGAGGGTAGTTATAAAATTGTAAACGAGGTGAAGAATTATTGAGATAATTATATAAAAAAAAAGAAATCCTTACGGGAATTGATCATGCGACCACGCTGCCAAGGATACTCTAAGAATTAGGACTCAACCACTACATCATTTAGCATACATTGAAAATAATTTGCAGGATATTATATATATACAAGAAGACTGGAGACCCTTTTAATTTTGGGGCCTGTGCAAAGGCCCACCTTGCACACCCTCTTCTACGGGCCCGATCTTGAATGGTTTCTTAAATCACGTGTAACTTTTTTTTATTTAATTTATGAATTATTATCTTGTACTTGTATGATTAAACCAAGTGTAACTTAACTTAATCTATTTTTGTAAGAGACTACGTAGTACTGTATTTTTTTATACCAATTACGTGAAACAAAAAATAAATTTTTAAATAATTAGATAATTCATTAATTTTTAGTAGTACCTAGTAGCATTTATATTAATATTTTACGTTAAATCAAAAAAAAATTGACGTTAAATTAAGTTTAAAAAATTTGTTACAAATTAGGATTAATGTTCAAATACTTAAACTGTAATGTGTACAATAGTACATTATTAAGTTAAAAAAAATATTTCTTTAAACTTGTCCACAATTAAATCATGTAATAATAATTGTAGTTGGTTAAAATTTAGATAACGTTAATTATGAATTATGAAATATAATCCAATACGTTTTTTTGTTTATTTAGCTTTAGAGATTCAATTTTATAATGCCACGGTCTAAAGCGGATGACCAAGATGTTGGATGGAGATTTTGTACCAAGATTACCGATGATGGGAAAACCGTACAATGTATTTTTTGTACGAAAGTCATTAAAGGGAGAATTACACGCCTTAAAGAACATTTGGCTCATAAAAGAGGAAATGTTGCTTGGTGTAAGAAAGTTTTGGCAGTAGTTAAAACAGAAATGCACAAATTGTTGTTGGAATACAAGCAAAGCAAAAAAGATAAGCAAAGAAGGGAGCTGGAAATAGAGGATCAAATTAAATAACTAGAGATATAAATCATGATGATGACAAAGATAATGAAAACCTAGCAATCGGAATGCAACAAAGTAGGATTCAACAACAATTTGAAATGGATAGAGAAATGTTGAGTCAAAGAAGTGGTTACTATGATGCCGGTGGTAGTAGTCAAGTACCTCAAATGAACATATCAAATACCGTAAGAGAAGTTGGTTCAAGAGGAGGGAGAAGACCTACGTTTGAACCAATTTCTACTCTAGCTTCTCATTTAAGAGCGGTAGAATTTGTATTGGAAAAAGATGCAAGAGAAAAAAAAGTCCAAAATAAGCAGTAATTGGCTTAAAAGCAAAAGGCCAAAATAATGAGAGCATTTGGCAATTGGATTATTGACAATAATCAACCATTTGCAGTTGTCAATTTGACATACACTAATCTATTGATAAATTCTACTCGTGCAGCCGGGCCTGATGTCAAAGCTCCTTCTCCATACGACCTTGCAGAGGTGTATCTCCCTAAAGAATGTAAATTGATGAAGGAGTATATAGCCTCGTTTGCAAATGTTTGGGATCAAAAAGGTGTCGCGATAATGTGCAATGGATGGAATGGTTCAACTAAAATGAACATTATTAATTTTCTTGTTTATTCAAATCGTGGAATAATATTTCATAAATCAGTTAATGCCACTGATGTTACATCGAGAATGCTGGCTAGTATTTTTCCTCAATGAAAAAGGTAGTAGAAGAAGTTGGACCGAGTAGAGTCGTTCAAGTGGTGACTGATAATGAAGCAGCCATGAAAGCGACAAGAAAGAAACTTATGGAAGAATTCCCAACTTTGTAATAGACGGCTTATGCAGCTCATTGCATCTGATGTTGGAGGATATTGCGAAAAAAACTTCTATTAAGGATATTCTATAAAATGCAAATTTGATTTCAGGCTTCATCTATAAATCCACTTGGTGTGTAAATTATATCAAGAAGTTTACATAGGTCGAGAGATCTTACACACCGGTATGCGACTAGTTTTGTGTCACTCGAAAGCATTGTAAAACATAGGTTGGCACTTCGAGATTTGTTTGAATCTCCTAGATGGGGCCAAATGACCCAATCATCAGCTAAAAGGTGTGAGAACTTGTACTTGAAAACACAGAGGACGGTGTTAAATTTTGGAAAGAAGTAGCTTGAATTTTAAAAGTAATGGAGCCACTTTTACGAGTCTTGAGGCTGGTTGATGGAGAAGAAAAGCCAACTATGGGTTTCATGTACGAGGCTATTGAACGAGCTAAGTTGGCTATTAAAAGGGATTGCAGGTATTACAAAACCTATTGGAAGATCATTGATAATAGATGGAATTTTCAATTACATCATGATCTTCATGCTGGTAAATTAACAACTTAAATGTAAAGCATTTGTTATTATTATTTTTCCGATAATGATTTATTAACCTTAGTGTTGTTTATGAAGGTTATTTTTTTCAATACCCAATTTTGTTATTCAAATGACAAAATTTTTGATGATGAAGAGGTGATGTTGGGTGTGAAGAAAGTAATACGAAGAATATAGCCCAATATGGACAATGCAATTAAAGCATTAAACCAAGTAATATTCTCCTAATTCAATAATTTCTTATTTTTAAGTGTTAAACATTTTTTAGTAATAACATTGATTATTCAATTTTTTGCAATGGTTATTCATTTACAAAGATAAGAGCAACAGTTTTGGAAATGACATGTCATTAAATACTATTAAACACATGAATCTAAGTAAAAATACATTTTAAGTTGCTACTATAATTTTGATACAATAGTGAACTATTTTCACTTTATAATTAAATGCAGCTGAATGATGGGTGAATTTTAGAGAAAGTGTGCCTCAATGAGACAAATAGCTATACGAGTGTTAAGTCAAACCACGTCTTCTTCAAATTGTGAAAGAAATTGGAGCATGTGGAGTCAAGTTCATACAAAGGCACAAAATCGTCTCCAGTATAAGAGACTTCATATAATTGTTTACCTTCGGTACAATATGAAGCTGAAAATAAGACATGAAACAAGGAGGAGTCAACAAGAAATCGATCTGACTTCAACCCAGTCAACTTGGATTATATTTTTGAAGATGATCCATTAAATTCATGGGTTGAAGAAAGAGAGGAACCCTTCTGTAATGGTGATGATTTAGAGTGGATGAATATTGGGGAAGAAGAAGATAATAATACAGTTCAAATTGATGATGATGATCCCGCCGTTCGCCTTGGCTCATCTCCACCCAGAAATTATAGAAACACGCAACGCTCTACAGATGTAGGTACATCTCCATCTGATGACAGTGGTGGTAATAATGGATTTGGTCACGGAGATGGTAATAATGCAGGTTACTCCAAGACATACAAAGATTTTGACTGATCATCACCACACATGCGTGACATACCACTACCCGTAGATGATCTAGTGACACAAATGCGTTAAATCCCAACCCAAACGTTTTAAGGCGACGACAGAGTAATGATCAGATGGATAATGATGGTTTAGATAACAATTCAAGTTATTCAAGTAACACGGTATAAGGTAATATATTCCATCATATTTACCTTACACCGAATTGGGAAGATGTTGGAGATGCCATCACTCAACCACAAATGCCTTCCCCACATTATCCACCGGAGACGTACCAACAACAATAAACATGGGAAAATACATGGAATTGGAACACTAGTAATGAATCTAACACTTTTGAAGGTGAAACGGGAGCTCAATATTGAGATCATATTCAAATTCTCAACCATGGAACAATAAACTATGGAGCTGTGCACTATGATCACTTCACCTATTATGATGTGCAACCATATGGAATGGGTAATATGGGCTCATATATTTTTGGTCATCCAATTAGAAATGATAATAATGATAACAACGATGCCCCCCATCGCCATTCATTTCGGTGGTGATATATCAAAAGTCGTGTTTAATTTATAAATAAGTTTAAACTTTTGTAATATTTATTATAAGTACCACTGTAATATTAATTGTTGTGTGTTGTATGATATGACTGATATCTTATTTTTATGATATTAACATCTTAACAACTTTATTTCCTTATTATGTAAATCGACGATAGACGGAGGCTTTGAGTAAAGCAATTTTTTATTAAGATGATGATTGTATTTTATCAATATCATATCTCCAATTGCAGCACGACGTCATGAAAGGGACCAACCTAAACACTGTGAAAAGGTTGTCTCGTGGATTTTCAATTATGTTTTTCTCCTTTGACAACCTTCATAAATAACTACTCATTTACAAATTTTGTTTAGTTATATTTGCCAGTTTTGTATCAAGATAGATGGGTTGTCTACCTGCTCATTCGGGAGACCAAAGTGATGTATGTGCTTGACAGTAGAGAATCTAACCCTGACGAACAGCACGACGCCTTTGTCCCTTACTTGGTATGACATCGTCTACATCTACTATAATAGCATTATAAACTTCGGTACCACTAACATTCCTTTTCCAGCTTGCATGCAATGAAAGAATTCTGACTGAATCTAAAGTGAGAGATGCATGGATTACTGCCAAGTGAGAAATGAAATACATACAAGGTGTTCCACTGGAGAAGTTATGGGTGGACAGTGGAATGATTTGCATGTTGTATTTACTTGGTGCTACAAGTTTCGATAACTATGAAGACTACATTGTGGTAAACACTTCAAATTCAATTTTATATCTTTCCCGACAACTGTGTATAATTTTTATAACAATGTTTGAAATATCAGTTGCATGGCCTATAGAAAAATAGGTTAGTA
Organism: Chenopodium album; assembly: GCF_948465745.1. Taxonomy (NCBI): domain Eukaryota; kingdom Viridiplantae; phylum Streptophyta; class Magnoliopsida; order Caryophyllales; family Amaranthaceae; genus Chenopodium; species Chenopodium album. Next base: position 68,773,527 of record NC_137835.1, read on the forward strand.
AGGTGAATTTGTGAGATTGATACTAATATTTATTACGTCTTTCAACAATTATCATTGGTAATAATGCTCAATTGGCCTTAAATATATTGTTAATTGAGTATAGGTATTAACTTGATTGTTTTATTAATTGCAGTTTTGCAGGATCAACAACCCGTAATCTTGGTACCGCAAATTCATGCTTGGGACCATACTCAACAATCGCTACAATGAAGTGCAACAATCTTTACTTCAAACTATTGTGGCTAAGATCTTAGTATAATATGAAACTTGTTCAAACATTATATATATAATTATAACGAATATAGTCTTTTATGTTGTACTCCCTATAATCAGAATGGTGTAGTCTGTTTTTGGTGGCACAGTAGGAAAATTACTACACATTAAAATTTTGAAACTTCCACAACTTAACTTTTAATTCCAAAATGCAAAACTAAGCTATGCAATAATACACACACACACACACATATAATTGTTTTATTACATTGTGTTTATTAATATTTTCATCGTTGTTGTAATTTAAATTTTCCCGTAAGACTAATAGTAGAGTTTAGAATTCATGAATTTTTTTTATTTTAATACCTTAATAGTAAATTTGATACTAAAATTTTATTATGATACTTTATTATAAACCAATAATAATTGTTGCAAATACATATAACTAAGATGATTTAATGATGTAAGCTAAAATCTATACTAATGACATATGATTCACACAACACAACCTACTAATGAAATACGATTCGGACAACATCGCTATTAATAATTTCAACGAAATTAATCATACATCAACAATACTTGCCTTACTAATTTTGAAAGTGCACCCATCATTATCTAATATGGGTGATGATAACAACGATATTGTCCTATCCCACACTTTAGTACTTTTATTGAACTTCTTCGACAAAATTATCCTTGTACAAATATTATTACACCAAATCCTCCCAAGTGCAGGTTGACCTTCCTCCCGTTCGACACTATCATTCTGCTACCACCCTCGTAATCATTTCGGGACACTTCTATTATATCATTGACAGCTACAATAACAAGATTGTATTTTTTTTGCCAACGACCTAAGTCCATTTGATACCACATTTACAATTGCAGTCCTTTCCATCATGGAATCTCTTGTGTTAGTGAAATGAAAACGACATATACGTGAAATAGAGTCAATGACAACAACTCGATAGTGTCCTATAGTACCTATTGAGCTTTGCAAGAATGTTTCAAGCCATTGCACGATTCCTATTAGATCATGAGGAGATTCTACCTTTTTTACTAATATTCTCTCTAATGGATGCTGACCTTGTATTGGTGTTGACCAAAAACATGCGAAATCATTTCATTCATTCAAGCTGATGGAAAATGACATATTGATTGTATGTACACTGATGAAGATCCTAAACCCCCATTGACGGAGCCAACTGAGCGGCTAACATCATTTTTAAGCACAATTGTGTTTTCCATGTTGCCTCATCACCACATATTTCTGTGATGTGACCTGAACGAAACCCTCTATTCAACATATTGTCTATGGTAGTGCACCTAGTACAAGTAGTGTTCATTTTCAGGAGAGGAAACTACTCACAACACTCTTATTAAGATTTTTTGCATACTAGTTTGGTGCTACATAAATATTAACAAGCGAATAAGGTGGCACTATATAAATATACGTTGATAATCAAATTGCTTTAAATCGATAAAATGTGTATTGTAGACTTACATGCATTTAAAATTTGTATGGTGTTTAATTTGTTAATAACAAGGTTGCATGTATTATATGTGTATATGTAATCGAAATATCAATTAGTAATTGAAACTAAGATGATAGTAAGGAAATTCTCAAAAAGTATATGTTGACACCTTTCAAACATCCATGTGTTCAACAATTTATTATCACATATAAATATTAAGTTTTCTACTAAAAACATTAATTTCGCCATACTTAATGTATTGTGCATATTCCTCCAATTACACAAATACATTAAGAATCAGCGCTCAATTGTAGCGTAACATCGAAAACCATAGGATTACCATGGATATAATTTACAATAGCGCCTTCATTTAGCTGTATTTGATAGTAATCAATTACAACAGCAACTCCATTTTTGATAGAGCATTGGGTAACACTACTACAAAAATGGGAATATAGAACGCCTAAAACAAGCAATATAGAACGCCTCAGAGGCGTTCTTCTGGTGGGGTGCCTTATAAGGTCTACAGAACGCCTCGTTAAGGCGTTCTATATCTAACACAATACACATCGCATGTCATCCTAGAATAGGCGCTCTATAGCTTTATAGCAACAGAACGCCTATCTATGATAGGCGTTCTCTATTCCTTACTTTTTTAATAAAAAAAAAAATTATTATTATTATAATTATAATTATAATAATAACAATAAAGTTTATAATAATTTATACGTAATAAATAAAAAATAATAATTAAAAAAACCATAACAATAACATTTTAAAATACAAGTATTTGAATTATACTCGAAACGACTAAATTCCGTGAGGAAAAAAAATTACATTATAAGTTTTCTAATACAAGTAATTAATTATCAATATATGCTAACAACTTTAGAAGTGCACCGACTTGAATTACCCTCGAAATTCAAAACCTCCGCACCAACCACGACACCACCAGCAGTGCTTCCACAAATTCAATCTCTACAACCGCATAGCCTCCACGCACTAATCTCTACAACCGCACAGCCTCCACTAACCTCAACCACCTTTTCCATTAATAACCAAATAGAGAAGCCGCACCAAACACATGCAAATCAAAGGATGAAAAATCAGACATTTATCCAAATTATAACATATAAATCAATTGATAAAAGAAATAAAATCAGAAATTATAAATGAAAATCTATCGATAAGAAATGAAAATCGAATAAGGACATGAAAATCTTAAAATAAAACATGAAAATCAGTTTCAGTTGACAAAAGATAAAAATCAGAAATTACAACATAAAACCAAACACCTACCAAAAGATCTAAAATAATTGACAAGCAAAACGAAAATTAGAACTAAATTATATACTATAGATCGATAGAAAAAACATAAAAATCATATCAATCACTTTAAATCAACCAAAAAACAAAATCGAACATTGAAATTCGAACACAAATGAGATTACACTTCATTTTCTGGCTCCAAACCCTCTGCATTCCTTCGATCTGCAATCCTCAAATCTAGATTATTGAATGCAATTGAATTTAATTTATGAAAGCTTGAGGGAAATGATACAAATGACCACGCGTTGATCTTCATTTTTACAATCGAAGAACAGATTAACTTGCCCGATTATGAATTTTATTTCATACTTTTTTTTTAGTTTGAGGAGATGAGAGGAGAGGAGAGAAAGAGGAATGGAGATGAGAGGAGAGAGAAAAAATTAGAGAGGGGAGAACGGCGGGTTGAGGGATGAGGGATATGATGAGGGGTAGGTTTTTATTTCATAGGTTAAGATTTTTATTTTATTTTATTTTATTTTTTTATACAAAATATATAGAACGGTTAACATGGCAGGCGCTCTATAAGTCTTAACATACAAAGCGCTCATCTTACATAGGCGTTCTATAAAATGCTAGAGATCGCCTATCTAACTTGACAGCTCTATATTGTGCATTGTGTATTCCCTATTTTGTGGTAGTGTAAGCTTGTCATCACGTCGCGTGATCTTCAATTGAGCATCAAACCGAGTATCATAAAGCTGCACAACAACATTGGTTGATTTTGGTAACAAACCAAAGTGTGCTCGAGCAAAATCCAACGAAATATTCTGCAGCAATTCAAACATTAATCAACATCACAATGAAGAAACACTAATTCATAATGAGCATGTATTATATAAAACGAATTAAAAAGGAGAACCATACAATAATCCCTTCCGAATAATAGGCTTTAGAAAACACAAATTTAAAATATGACCCTTCCCAATCAGCTGTGATATTGTTCAACTAAGCATGTGTTTCAGCTCTTGTTTCTCGAGACCCTCTTTCGAAAGGCCTACGTCCACGCCCTTTAGAACTACCACCATTTTTACCTACCATTTTGCACCAGTTTATCATATATAGATTTGAAGCTTCCCTTTGGTATATATATACACAAAAACTTCAAAGGGAAGTCAAAATTGCATTAATGTTGCCAAAAAAAATCAACTTTTTATTGACTTTAAATGTAAAATATAAATTACCCATACTTCTTTGACTAATTAATTTTAATCAAGATGTTAATAAGGAAGCATTAATTTAATGTCTTGGAAATAACTGCTACTATTTTGTTCTAAAAATAATGTATTACTTTTACATCAATATAAAACGTTAGTAATAACAGTCAATATATAAAGTTTATTGGTTAGTCAACTAAGTTTTAAGCAGTCTGATTTTATTTAGAGTAGGTACCAATTACCAGTGAATATTATACATGCAATTGTGTATAGTATTGTGGAGATAAATAAGTTGCATGCATAAGATGCTTGTATTGTATCAAGGGAAATATCAGTTAGTAATATTTTAATATAGATCATTATACCACTTTTGAACATATTTGATTTGTAATTATGGCTAGTATGACTCTTAGGGAAGAATCTTGAATTTAAGTTCTGTTTCAGATTCTGAAAATGGAATATTGGTCAAGTATTTTCTTGTCAACGTTTATTTAATTGTATTTAATCTAATACAATTTTACAGCAATGTGTTAATTCTATAAATATTCTTGGTATAATTTTAAGCTAGAATATAAACATATATATTAGTAATCCTTTTCTAGTTTTTGATGGCTAATTTTGCACCTACGTTTACAATTTGTTATGAAGGAAATCAGGAAGATAAATTGGTATGAAATATACATTTTAAGTTGCTCATGCTGCTATGTATGTAAGATATGTAGCTGCATGTATGTGATTAAGTTTGTCTAATTTCTGTTACTTATTTCACATGTTATTTTGGTGTTCTGTTAATGCATTCCAATTTGCAGCAAATTCCTGATGAATTCGGCAACATATTATATGATGGATGCAATGGTGTTAGCCTGCAAGTGCATGGCCACTCTACAATTTGGCAGACTACTATGGCACACGAAGAGGAGAAAGATAATTGGGTTACTGTATTAGGAGAAGGTTGGATTAACTTTGTTAAAAATAATGGGATAAATGCTGGTGATGGTTTAAAATTTATGTATGCAGGGAATAGCTCTTTCACTGTGTAAGGCCATCAAGAAGCAAGAAAGTAGGTGAATGTCAAGCCAGCAAGAACAATTGTGGATCGAGTAAGAGGCGTGGGCATAGACCTGCCTACCATGGCAATTCAGCAAAGATGATTGAGATCAATGAATTGATTGATGACCTTGCACGTACCTGTCAGGAGCCACATTTTAAATTCATTTTCACTATAGCTTATCTTAAGAAAGGAGCAATTGTATGTCTGATTAATAAATATCAATTTTTTTAGTATATATATGTTGTTTCATATCAAGTCCTTATTCTAGAGAATAAACCCTATTAACTTTGTTGTTCATGCCTGCAGAATATCCCTATTGACTTTGCCAATTGCTGGTTCAGAAATTTTGGTGAATTAACTAATGTGCTGCTTCAGAATTTTGATGAGCAATTTCCAGCCAAGCTGAAGGTTGTGAAGAAGGATGGCCGGGTAACTAAGTGTGAATTAGTAAGCGGTGTTAGGGAATTCACTGATGCATACAATGTTCACATAGATGAAGGTGCACTAATTAAGTATCAAAGAGGCAATCCTGCAGTCTTTGATATAGACCTTGTGTTAGTATAAGGCACCACATCATGCAATTAAGGACACAATTAGAATACTGTATTGGTTTTAAATGAATACAGGTGTGTGTAATGCTAAGTTGGCTATCATTTCTTGATAGACCATGATGTATCAGCTTAAACATCCTTTTATATAATTGAAGTTTAATTATCATCTTGCTATTTTAATCATAATGATTAGAATTACTTATTTGAGTTTAAATATGCCTGTCTAGGATGCTATTTTAGCACCTTATACATTTATTATAATGCAAAAGTGGAGTGAATAACTTACATGCTACATATATATTAGCTATATACTGCTGTCACTTGTAAACAAAAAGAATACAAGATATTGTCCATAGGTTTTTACAATGAATCTTTTATATTATGCTATCCTGAAAGTTATTTAAAGTCACTTCCAATTGGCTTGTAGGTAATACATTGTAACACCACTGGCCACTATAAAAGAAGAGATGAGTGCTAGCAATGCCATATATCACTTGCATTCATTATCCAAAATATTTCTTTGCTGTGTAAGAAAAAAGTCATTGAATATGGCAAGTAAGGGTAAAGGGAAAGTTAAAACCAGTGTTCAGTGTGTAGTAGATGAGGATATTGTTTTAGAGGTATTGGAGAAACGTGTTAGCTTTCTTGAACATAAGGTAGAAGAGCTAGAGTCTGTTGTTGCTTCTCTTTGTTTTGGTGAACCAGAATCCAAGCCACCCAGTCCTAAGAGAGGCTGCTGTGCTAAACCTGATGAAAATGAGGCAAAACAGAAGTCTGAAGGAGGAACCAGCACCCACACTGCTAAACCTATCTTCCTTGGTACTGAGATGCATCACCATTCCAGTCCATCATACTCACCTGGAAGTGATGGCTCATATGGTGGTTCATTTTAAATCGGAAGTTCAACCACAAGATACAGACAGCTATAGTATAGACTGTTCTGTTTGTGTTTGTTAGGTCTATGTAGTTTCCCTAAAAAACCTGCCTAGCTTGGTGTAATGTAGTAGTATCATTCGATGTTTGTAAGCTTAGTTAGTTATTGTAATGGGCTGTCTTCAACATTTAGTGAGTATCAGCTAATCAGAAATGTTACTTATGTTATTGTCTATCTATGAACTTTAATGTATCCTTGAAGAATGTATTAAAGGAAAGTTTGGCTTGGACTTTTAATTTTGTACTAAAAACTTCAATTATCCATTGTAGTATATTATAAGTGCTGACTTATGAAAGACCTTTGTATGTATATTTGCTCAATTTCTGAATTACATATGAACATTAAAACCAGAAATTTTTTTAACACCAACACTGCTTATATGAGATAAGCTTCCTCAAGAAGCTGTTATTATACCTTCTTTCCACCACAATAATATAAACACAGTCAAGCTAAGGCATATTATAAAACTAAACATATTCATTAAGCTTTTCTTGTCCTTTTAGCAAAGATGCACATATTAAACACACTCACATTATCTCATATAGATAGATAATTCACCCAAATAATTGACAAAATTTCACTTTAGCTATTTGACCTTTGTATCTAGTGGTGAATTTATAATTAGGATATATGATAAAACCATGCTACCTAATGAAGATGAATTCATTACCAATGAAATATGTGGTATAGTGTTGACAGCTCTTAATAAACACTTAAATGAATTAATTTATAATATAAATAGTAATAGTAGATTTATTATGTCTATTTATAAAGGTTAGTTGTAGTATAATAAGCATAATATGATATCACTTTTGTGCTAATTCATTTCCTTTTTAAAATGTTATATTTTTATATTAATATGTATTTTATTGCATTCATGTAATTATGCGTAGATGCATGTACAATTTCTTGATTTATTTCTTATGAATAGGAATTTAGTAGCTTCACCTGTGTTTCATTTATCTTTAAAATGTATTTTTATTTTTAAGCATATGGTATTGTTAAGTCGTGAGCTAATAAGTTTAGAAACTTAGTTTCATTTGGCATTTATTTTCCTCACAAACCATTTAAACTCTATTAATAGTCATTCTTTCTTTTTTCTTTATTTGCTCACATACTAAATCAATAGCCGAAGGTGATATCCTAGTTCTTTGTTATAACTTGATTAAAATTCTTTGATCAAATCTTGAAAAAACTAAATAATAAGGAGACGATACAACATTATGTTTGTGAAACAAATTAAGTTATTATAGAATAGTAGTAAACTATATTATAGAATAGTAGTAAACTACGAGGTACAAAGTAAAACGTGCCTTTATAATGACCTGATCATATTTCACATACAATAGAATTAGGAAGGAACTGCGTACAAATAAGACGGGTTCCATTACACATGCCTTTAGAAGGCACCAAGTTGTGTAATACCAATAGCAAAACAAATATAATTACTACTCCCTCCGTCCCTAAATTACATTCCTCTTTCTTTTCTCACATAATAGAGAGAAAGAGAAATGTAATTTAGGGACGGAGAGAGTATTTTGTTATTTACAATTAATATCTCGTATTTTATCTGTTTTATTACATGGTAAATTTTCAAGTACGTTCAAATTCATAGGTAGCATTTATACAAAACATCAACTAAAACATAAGATTATTTGTACAATTTTTTTTTAAAAATAAATAAATAAAAATACTCAAGTACTTCCTCGGTCAACGTGAAATGAGTCAAGCAATGCATATCTTCATATTCTGCATGTTATTAGTCACATTGAAAAGACATTAATACAAAGTGACGGTTTGCTTTGCATAAAAATAGGAAGTTTCTTTCAATTGTGAAAATCTTAAAATTATTCTCTGAAAATCTTTTCTCCTCCGTATTTTCATATCCTTTTTTCTTTCATTAAAATCCTATCTTCAACAATTAACTATGGCTGACAACAGTGATAAGCCTTCAGTTTCTACTTGGTGCAAGAATTTTTGGGTGAAAATGAAGGAAAATCTTCAAGGTCAATTTGTAGCATATGCGAGGGTCCGTTTAGATGCTACGCAGAAAATGGAAATCCTACAGAAAAAGATGGATGAAGCAGATAAACATGTTCAAAAGTGTGAGGAAGTTGAGCAATTAAAAAAAAATAGAAAAAGGCCTCGAGTTGGTAGCAATTCTGATACTGCTATACAAGTTGACAACGACAGTGATGCTGATGAACCAGTTAGAATGAGAAGATATGTGGGGTTGAGAGGCGAGTCATCTAAATGCAAAGGCGAATCAAGTAAAGGGAAAGAAATTAAAGGTGTTGGCATGGAGGAAGGCGAGGCTGATATGGAAATCAGCGATGAAGATGATCATGTAAAGCATGTTATTGACACAACAATTGTTCTTCAGGCTGAGCAGGTCCAGCAGCAACCAGGCGTTCCTGAACAAGATGCTAGTCTGGTGCAGCAGGAGCCATAGCAACCCGTGCCTAATTAAGAAAGAGAGTCAGAGGAGGAGGAAGAAGAAGAAAGCGAGCAGGAGCAGAACGAAGAAGAAGAAGATTCATGGTACAACGATAATTCAGAGGAGGATTTTGGTTATCCATACCACTATCACTCCCCTGAAGTTTCTCACTCTGATAGTGATGCTTATGGTTTTGATTCTGATTAATTAATGTGTTGAAGTTTTATAACATTTAAGTTGAATATATATAAATTTAATGGCTATTTAGTTGTTAAATATTTTGGAAGATTTGGTCTTGATCTTTTTGGATTGATATTTTTGTAAGCTAACAATTAGAATTTATAGATCAGTAAGTTTTAATTAGCATATTTTGTTTAAACTTAATTATCTTTATGACGATTGTGTATGAAATTTGACAATTTGGATTTTATATATTATGCTGTTGATTATTGAATTACTTTGCATTCTGTTTTTATGCAATTGTGAATGAGTTAAATTGGCAGGGATTGTTTACAATGTTTAATGATATAAATACTCTATATGAGTAATATGAATTGAAAAATGATAATGAGAAAGTATAAATTATGAGTTACATAATTAAATCTTAAGAGTCAAAGCTATGTATAGATCATGAGTAATTCTTCATGATTTCTTTTGTATCTTTATAATGGCTATATTCTTTTAATGCTTAGATTAGTCTCATGATCTCTTATATGTTGGCAGTAACTATTTGATACATATTAAGTGTAAAATGATGTTATTAAAGCATGATTAATTATATTTTATTATTGTATGCATCTTTAATAGATTATATTATCAATATTATCTTCTTAATTATCATGTAGTGTTCTCTTGTTGTATTACTAACTGTCAATGTACTATGATATCAATGGCTTGGATTATCTACTCACTTATGATATCAATGGCTTGGATTATCTACTCACTTATGGAATTTGTAAAATAGATATGATATCAATGGCTTGGATTATCTACTCGCTTATCTTTTACTGTGCTTTTGTGGATTTTTTGATTACCTTAATTGCAAAAAAGTATTGTTAGCAATACAAATTGTGAGTACTTTATTTGAATAATGAGGCAAGTCACCAAGGCACTTATATATTCTCTACTTGAATGTGTAGGTATAAGTTACAACTATATACTAAGAGTACCATACTTGTAGTTATGGTCATTGTCATGCTTATATATTGACATTTTAAACATAACTTTGTTTAAATGTTATTTATGGCCTGAGTTGTGCTAATGTATTGTATAACTAAGAATCAATATGTTACATGTTAAGAACTCTGTTAGTTGGAAAAAGATATGCCTAAAATGTAGGGTATAAAGCTACAAAGCTAAGATAGTAGTTCTGATCTGTGGTGTAATAAGATGATTTTGTTATGATTCTTTCTATCTTGGAAACTTATGTAGATAGCACTTAAATTGTATGTTACTATGTTATAAAGAAATCTGATTAGACTATATTAGCAGTGCTTTTGCAGCTGAGAATATGTGTCCTGTTTCCTAGATAATGAGCTTATGTATTTATTTCTATAGCCAAGCTTATTAATATGTTAAGCTGCATCTTTAGCAGCCTAGCTCATCAAGATTTAGGTCTATCTAACTATAACTTACCTTTTTATTTAAGAGTATATAAAATATCTTGTTAGCTATCCTAAGTATGCTAATTTAGGCTGCATGAGAACTTGAATTCCCATATGCTAGGAAGTACTTTAGAAGTTCATAAGCATGACATATAAACTTAGCTTTGAAACCATACGTATAAAATAGCTTATGTACAAGACTCTGTCTCACCCATGAGTCCTTTTGTTACATTTTAGGGATTAAAAAGCTTATAGAATACTGGTATAATTAACATTGAAAATAAGTTACATGAAATGAAAATTTTCAAAAAAAACCAAGAATTAGCCTAATAAAAATAATGAGCATCTTAAAAAATTCTTTTTTCATATAGTATAATCTAAGTTTGTTTGTATTACAAAGCATGATTGTTTGTCTTCAATGAGGTCTAGATATCTATGTTGATACTTGCTATTATCTGAGTGGTGACTTTCCTTAATATCCAATATATAATGTTGTGCTTTTCTGCAGCAACAAAGAGTATTCTATGACCTGAGAACTGCTTTTGAGTTTAAACCAACTTTATTGAGACTTGGATATAAAAATGTCATAGTTAGGATGCTTCTACTTATCCTCCAGATAATAGGTTGTCACTTTAAACTGGCAGAAGATAGCAATTATATGATACCCTTAGAGTAAGGAATATGTTTAATATATAAAAACCCTTTAGTTGAATGTAATTTGTATTTCTGCCTCAAATAATTTTCTTGCCATGGCAGAAAGGTCCTTGCCTTTACTGTGTAACCAAAATTCTGCTAGTCTAAAACGCAATCTAGAAGCTAAGCTTGAAGAACTTCTATATGCAGAAGTTCACTTACAGGGTCAGTTATCAGATGCAAGGATCACTTACTTGGATGCTGGGAAAAGAATATCTAATATAGAAATGCAATTGCATGAGGTGAGAAATGAGATTACTGAACTCAAAATGCTAAAAAAAGAGAAAAGGATTAAGCAAACTGCTCAAGGTATTCCTCATAATGCTGCATTATTAGATGAGTCAAGTCAAGATCCAACATGCACAGCAGAAATAACTGAAGGGGCGGTGCTAGCTAGAGTCTCTGAAAGTCATCCAACAATCGAACAAGATGAAAGTTCAGAATTTGGTGAAGGAAAAGATTCAAAAGGAAATGAAATAGTAAGCACTAATTGTAGGAGTTTATAGGTACTACGCAGCGGAAATAATCATGAATCATATTCATATAGCACCTAACCAAGGATCTCATGCATAACACATAAAGAGTAATAATAATATCTTTGAAGCGTGATTCCACCGGTGATCGAGCAAGAACTAGGGAGATAAAGAACCTCAAGTGTGATTCCTCTACTTGGTCCACGGGCACGGATTAAGACCTCCACTAATGCTAGTTAGTCACGAGAGAACTCTTCAATCGACCTTCTACGGAGATGAAAGAACAACGAACTAGCCAAGGACCACCGCGCAACACCACGAGGACCACTAGGGTGGCCGGCCGTGGGTGAGAGGGGAGAGAGAGGGTCGTGTGTTTGAGAGGAGAGAGGACTTTGGATGACGGTTGCTTAGATTCACAATTCACTGTATGTTAATTGTGACTTCATCAATCAACCCTAGGCATGACTATTATTTATAGATCATATCTCTAAATAATAGTCCAAGTCAAAGCCCAATTCCTAATCCCACTCAAACTACACTTAGCCCAATCATACTTATGACTAGTTAAATGTTCATGAGGCCCATGAATGGGCCTCTAACTTGCTTAACCCATTACCCTTGTGTGTGACCTTATAGGATCCATTCTAAAGGGCTTTGGACTATTTAACTAGCCCAAAGATCATCTCTCATAGTCTAGCAACAGAGGATGACGCCCCAATAGAATGAACTTATTATCTCCATAATAGTGATCCTTGATATATCTAGTAATTGCACTTATCGAAGACACAATTCCTTCAATCTCCCACTTGTCTGAGACAAGTGCGCAATGTTCAAATTCCTTAAGTCAATGTGTGTCGATTTGATAATATGATTGCATCTCATGTCGTGATCATATTAATCTTCAAATCTTTTCTTGAGAAACTGAGTTAGAATTGCAAAACAAATGATTACTTTGTAATCCATTTGAGTACGGCCATACATTTTCTGAATTCTCCCTCCTCAAGGGGCCAAGACACATTTCTAATTAAATAGGTAGACTCAATCCAATTTTGTGGCAACCAAGGCTCCCACTCAAATCATGAGGTAACCAGGAAACACCCTTTATAATCTCCAGTTACGGGAAGACGTTTGAATGTACACAGTTACACCAATCATCGAATGAAATCAATGTTCCACTCATGTCAAAGAAATCCACTAATATATCCGAAAGTTCTATGCTTGAACTTCAAAGTAGGTCTATAGTTCGATCATGCATACCCATGTGATTGACCGAGCTTCACTACGCTCCCATAGCCCAAGAAACAGCGCTATCCAATCAATCTTACATGCTAGTCCATTCAAAGAGATCATTTATGTCCACTTTAATGACTCTAGACTAGGAACTAAAATAATGTATGGATTTTGTTCACCTGTGGGGTTTCATTCACCAGGTTATTTAAATAAACTAACCTGACGAGCCCATCAATCCATAATTATTTTGGACATTTTATTTAATATTGAAACCACAATTAAATAAGAGAAATAATAAATTTCTGATTAAACATAATTCTGCAAATGAATGTATTACATATGTAACTTATTTTTCTCCAAAAACAGATACAACCTTTAATTACATCATTTGCCTCAATCCAATTGCACTAGTGTGCTTCTCATGCCTAGGCAATGGAAGGGGTTTAGTAAGTGGATCAGAGACATTCTCATCGGTATGAACTTTGCACATCTTGACATCTCCTCTGCCAACGATCTCTCGAATGAGGTAATACTTCCTCTCAACATGTTTGGATTTGAAGTGTGACCTAGGCTCCTTTGATTGAGCAATGGCGCCATTGTTGTCACAATGCAATTCGATTCCATTTTGAGCACTTGGTACAATATCAAGCTCAGTTAGGAACTTCTTTATCCAAACTGCTTCCTTAGCTGCTTCAACAGCAGCCAAATACTCTGATTCTGTTGTAGAGTCTGCGACAGTGCTTTGCTTTGAACTCTTCCAGCTCACTGCTCCTCCATTCAGACAGAAAATGTATCCAGACTGGGATTTAAAATCATCTCTGTCTGTTTGTAAACTCGCATCCGTATAACCTTTGACAACCAACTCATCTTCGCCACCATATACTAGAAACATTCCTTTAGTCCTTCTCAAGTACTTAAGGATGTTCTTGGCAGCTATCCAGTGTGCTTCTCCTGGATTTGCCTGAAATCTGCTACACATGCTTAAAGCATATGAAACATCCGGCCTTGTACAGATCATGGCATACATTATTGACCCTACCGCCGAAGCATAAGGTACAATTGCCATACGTCTCATCTCGTCTGGTGTAACCGGACATTGAGATTTACTGAGCGTAATGCCATGAGACATGGGGAGAAATCCTCTCTTGGATTTTGACATCTCGAACTTATCAAGAACCTTATCAATATAAGTCTCTTGACTCAGCCCAATCATTCTTCGAGACCTGTCTCGATGAATCTTGATTCCCAAAATGTACTCGGCGTCACCCAAGTCTTTCATGGAGAAACAACTCTTCAACCAGTCCTTGACTGACTCAAGCATTGGTATGTCGTTCCCCATGAGGAGTATGTCATCTACATACAAGACTAAGAAAACTATACTGCTCCCACTGGACTTCTTGTATACACAAGGTTCCTCTTCGCTTTTGAGAAAACCAAACTGTTTGATTGCTTCATCAAAACGAAGGTTCCAACTCCTTGATGCTTGCTTCAATCCATAAATGGATTTCTGAAGTTTGCATACCTTTCCAGGATTTTCTAGATCTTCAAAACCCTCAGGTTGTGTCATATACACTTCCTCCATCAAGAACCCATTCAAGAAGGCGGTTTTGACATCCATCTGCCAAATTTCGTAATCGAAAAATGCAGCAATCGCTAGAAGAATCCGAATGGACTTAAGCATTGCTACTGGAGAAAAGGTTTCATCATAGTCAATACCATGAATTTGTTTGTATCCTTTTGCTACCAGACTTGCTTTATAGATGTAGGCATTTCCATCCTTGTCTGTCTTAATCTTGTAAACCCACTTGCAACCAATAGGTTTTACCCCATCAGGCAAGTCCACCAGGGTCCACACAGCATTTTCAGACATTGATTCCATTTCGGATTTCATGGCCTCAAGCCATTCATTTGAGTTGGGGCTCACCAAAGCTTTCTTGTAGGTTGTGGGTTCCTCATTCTCCAATAGGAAGATTTCAGAATCCTCAGTTAACAGAACCTCAACAAACTGTTTGTTTCTGATTCTGGCAGACCTACGTGGGGTAGGAGCAACAGTAGAAATTTTCTCTCCAACTCCTTGAAGATTTTCGCATGAATTAGATTCAAGTGGGACGATAGGAGTCTCGCTAGTCGAATTAGCTTGCTCCGACGCATGATTAATCGATTCATGTGCCCTCGCCTCTGATGTGGTGTTATCCACATCCATTTGTTGCTCGTCTCGAATTTCTTCGAGAACTACTTTACTCCCACTTGGCTTTCTAGATAGAAATTCCTTTTCTAGAAAGACACCATCGCGAGAAACAAACACTTTGTTATCTTCGCGATTGTAGAAGTAATACCCTTTTGTTTCTTTAGGATAACCCACAAAGAAACACTTGTCTGATTTTGGGTGTAATTTGTCGCTTTGTAAACGTTTTACATAGACCTCACATCCCCAAATCTTGAGATAAGACAATTTCGGAACTTTTCCAGTCCATAACTCATATGGTGTTATCTCAACTACTTTGGATGGGCTTCTGTTTAGTATGTTCGCAGCTGCCTCTAATGCATATCCCCAAAATGATATGTGAAGATCAGTAAAGCTCATCATGGATCGAACCATATCTAGTAAGGTCCTATTCCTCCTTTTCTGACACCCCATTTAACTGTGGCGTCCCTGGAGGAGTTAACTGTGAAATTATTCCACAATTAATTAGATGTTCATCAAATTCTTGGGTTAAATATTCACCACCACGATCAGATCGTAATGCCTTGATTGTTTTCCCAAGTTGGTTTTGTACCTCATTCTGGAATTCTTTGAACTTTTCAAAGGCTTCCAACTTCTGCTTCATTAAGTAAACATATCCAAATCTACTTAAATCATCAGTAAAAGTAATGAAGTATCTATGTTGACCCCTAGCCTTTGAACTCATTGGTCCACACACATCCGTATGTATGAGTCCCAAAAGGTCACTTGCTCTTTCACCTACACCCGTAAAGGGTGACTTGGTCATTTTACCAAGCAAGCATGACTCACAATTTTCAAATGATTCATAATTAAAGGAATAAAGGAGTCCATCCTTTTGTAATTTCCGGATGCGCTTTTGGTTGATGTGACCAAGCCTACAATGCCATAGGTAAGTTGGGTTTGAATCATCTGTTTTCTGCTTTTTATGATCTATGTTGTAGACATGAGTTGCATATTCTAAAACATACAAGCCATTGATTAACTTAGCATTAGCATATAACATACTTTCTTTCGAAATAAAACAACGCTTGTCTCTTATTTCAAATGAAAATCCTTCAGTATCTAAAACTGGAACTGAAATAATGTTTTTAGTAATGCTGGGTACGAAATAACAGTTATTAAGTACTAAAATAAGTCCAGAAGGAAGTCTCAAATGATAACTCCCAATAGCAAGTGCAGCAACTTTTGCTCCATTTCCTACTCGAAGTGTTACTTCCCCTGGATCTATCTTCCTACTTCCTTTTAAGCCCTGCACGTCATTAACGATATGAGCACCACAACCGGTATCGAATACCCAAGTGGAGGATGAAGTAAGATTAATCTCTACAACAAAAACATCAAGTAACTCCTTACCTTCTGTTTTCACTGGTGTGTAATGGGGACAACCTGGTGTATGGACTTGCCATCCACCACAATAGAAGCACTGGCATTCTCTCCTTATCAGGTACTCTTCAGCATGGTTAAGTAAGATGTTGATCAAATTTGCTGATGATCCCTCATCATTATGAGAAAGTCTTACTATGTCAAAACCATCATGGAGCGAGAACAAGATAATGTCACGCGCAGAGTCATCATCGATAGGTTTCCCAAGGATATCCATTTGATTGATTAAATCAATCAATTCATGAACATGGTTCCTTACTGACTGACCAGGTAAGAGTTTCTTTGCCATTATCTTACCATGTATCTTGTAAGTCTCATACCTTAAACTGTTAGCCCAGGAATAGTAAATCTGAGGGATCGAGTTAACAACCTCTCTTACATTAGGATCGTTGACACCTCCACTACCCAATGCCCCCATGCCTCCTCTACAGATAGCACAAAGGAATTGATACAAGTTGGTCACCTCATACCGTCTGAACCTATTAACCAAACAATTTGGAATAGATTCCAGTATTAGGTACTTGACCCTTTGTGCATCCGAAACTAATTTCGCATGCCTTTCAGGATCCTGACCTAGAGCACACTTGTTCCCAATGGGTACATACAGACGAGCTTCAAGCTTGTGGCTTGTGAGAACACTTCTCAATTCGTCCTCCCATTGCCTGTAGTTTCTGAGATTTAGCCTTAAATTGAGTTTCATTGGTAAATCTGTGTTGTCATATAGGTTATTCATCTACAAACAAAACAAAACGAGGCAAAATTCAATAATTATGTTTACAAATTTAAAGTACCATAAGCAATTTTAGAATTTATTGGTAACTTTAAAGCATTTATTCAATTTTAAATGATCCCTATTGAATAAAATGATTCCAAGATCCTTTATTTGTGCAATAATTGACCGGACTTTGGCCCTGCCATCAACCATTACATTTTCAAGGTGAGTAAACTCTTTACTGATTACAACTCTTGTAATTCTTGGTTGAATAATTAATCATCACATGTTTAATTATTACCCTTAGCTTCAGGGTTCTAAACTTTATATTTAGGTAACCCTGTTGAGTATAACCAATTAAAAGTGTAGAATTTGTCCTACCCCCACTCCCCAATGAAAATTATGATGCCTAGCTTTGGCATGACCCATCATAAATGTCAAAGGTTTCATCGGGTTTTTAATTGGAATAGCTGCCTCAATATTACTGGGATCTAGATTTATTATGTTGTGATTATTTAGTGAACTCTAACGCATCATCAATCAACATAAAAAATCTAACATGCATAATCTACTAATGCATAAATAAAACATGACATAGTATGGCCCCTTAATCCTGAGAAAAACTAATAAAGCAAAAGGCTCCCACTTGAACTTTCATGGATCTCATCCATCTTGCTCCTTTGGGCCTTTACTCCATGGATTTCTTGGATTAACTGCAACCTGTAATACTATTCTATTCATTTACTACTTAAATAAATAAAATAAAATACAAAAATACTTAACGGTACGCAGACCGTATTTAGATTACAAAAATACGAAACGATGCGCAGATCGTATTTAGAATCTATGGGCCATACTAGTCTTTATATATATAGCAATAAATAATATCATATATTATAAAGTGCCACATAATAAATCACTCATCATGCTTTCCTAAACTATAACATCGAATGATCATAATTGAGGAAACATGGCATAAAATATCTCATATTTTTAATTAATTACCGTAATTAGATAATATCATATATTATTCATGACCAATCATAAAATATCATATATTTTAATTTAGGTATGAGATAGAATCAAATCTTATTTGAATTATGGAAGATAAATCATATTTATTTTCCATGATTATCCTAATTAATTTAGGAAATTCTATCCTAATTACTAACCAATCACATATTTTAAATCAATTATTATCCATAAATAATTATGGGATAATCACATTATTTAATCAATCATTATCCAAATAGAATCTTTTGCTCCATAATTATCCAAACTTAACAAAACTAACAACTTTAATTTTGTTAAATATCTTTTCAAAATTAAAACTTATCCTTTTAAAATTTGAAATCTGATTTTATCCAAAATAAAATAATTTTTTTTTTTTTTGAATAAGCTGTCGCCAGCCACCGTGGTGTGGCCAGCCGAAGCCAGCCACGGTGGCCGTACACCGCAAGGTGTACGCTGCTCGCAGCGGCGCAGGGCAGCAGCAGCAGTGCCGCGCTGCAGGTGCACGGTGCTGTTGTTGCTGTTGTTCTGACCCGTGCTGCTGCCCCTCCTCGCCCCTCCCTCCAGACCACCAGCAGCGGCAGCCGCCGTGGCAGCGCCACCCAGCCGCGGTTGCTGCTGCTGAAATTATTTTCCTTTTTTTTATTTTTTTTTTATTTTCAATAAAACAAAACAGATTTTTGTAAAATTGAATTAAACTTTATGTGGTCCAATTAATTCCAAAACTAAATCATATTCAATTTTGAAATTAAGGTTCTTGATGAAATTAATCCCCAATTTAATTTAACACTTAAATTAAATAATTTGATCATGAAAATTCATAATTTTAACATGTAATCAAATAGATTAAATTCTTCAAACATATTACAATCGAAATAAATCAAAAATTAAACACAAAATTTCACAAATTAGGGTTTAAATTTTCGAAAATTTCGAAAATTAGGGTTCTTGGGGTTCGAAATTTTCGAAGCTTTTAGGGCAAAAAAAACGGATCAATTCAAGGTTAATATGGAGCAAATTAAACACCTTTAATGATTCTCTATTGTTAAATCACATTTAAAATAACAATTGACCCATAATTAAATTATTCTCCCTCCTAATTGAATTAAAATTGTGGATTATCAAAGAATTATTACTCAATATATGTAATTGCAAGAGGCTAACTGATACCACTGTAGGAGTTTATAGGTACTACGCAGCGGAAATAATCATGAATCATATTCATATAGCACCTAACCAAGGATCTCATGCATATATAACACATAAAAAGTAAGAATAATACCTTTGAAGCGTGATTCCACCGGTGATCGAGCAAGAACTAGGGAGATAAAGAACCTCAAGTGTGATTCCTCTACTTGGTCCACGGGCACGGATTAAGACCTCCACTAATTCTAGTTAGTCGCGAGAGAACTCTTTAATCGACCTTCTACGGAGATGAACGAACAACGAACTAGCCAAGGACCACCGCGCAACACCACGAGGACCATTAGGGTGGCCGGCCGTGGGTGAGAGGGGAGAGAGAGGGCCGTGTGTTTGAGAGGAGAGAGGACTTTGGATGACGGTTGCTTAGATTCACAATTCATTGTATGTTAATTGTGACTTCATCAATCAAACCTAGGCATGACTATTATTTATAGATCATATCTCTAAATAATAGTCCAAGTCAAAGCCCAATTCCTAATCCCACTCAAACTACACTTAGCCCAATCATACTTATGACTAGTTAAATGTTCATGAGGCCCATTAATGGGCCTCTAACTTGCTTAACCCATTACCCTTGTGTGTGACCTTATAGGATCCATTCTAAAGGGCTTTGGACTATTTAACTAGCCCAAAGATCATCTCTCATAGTCTAGCAACAGAGGATGACGCCCCAATAGAATGAACTTATTATCTCCATAATAGTGATCCTTGATATATCTAGTAATTGCACTTATCGAAGACACAATTCCTTCACTAATTACTGGTTCTGGTAAAGTCTTAAGGTTAGTATAAGGCAGCAGCATGTAAGCATATTCCCCATATGTAATCCAATTAGGTGTAATAATAGGTACTGGCAAATTATGTGGAACATTATGCTGTAATAAATACTTGCTTAGACATTCATGTAGCCAAGTTTGAGATCATCAATTTTAAAAAAAGGTTATCTATTTGTTATCTGATAGGCATCCATTTAGATCAAGCCAATTTGGAAATAAGTAGGTTAATAAACATAATGAAATTCATTTTTTTAAAGCTGGATTAATGATTAACCATGGTGCATTGATAAATGTAAACATTGCATAAAACCATCAAATAAGGATAATATTAGCATAAGTCAGGATGAGCTTTTCCAGTAGAAGTTTAGGCACATACAAACATGGACAATTAACCTAGAAGAATCCAAAAGACAACCGAATAGCAACTTCAGAGTAATTCAAAGTCACAAAAAATTTAGGAGTTAGGCAGGGATATGAAATAAGGGTTGAAAGTTTAGTATTGTTGCAAAAGGTGTCAAGTAGGAACACACCCAAAATGACTAAGTAGTCGATCCTAAAGAATCACGTTCCTACCGGAAGCCCAATGTCTACCTAGCTGGAACTTCACTCCAGTTCAACAGATTTGAAAATCCATTTAAGATAGCCTACCCTCTTGATTGCACCAGTTGGACCTACCTCAAGCTTAAGGGGTTTCTCTTTTAAGCCAGCAGTTATGGCTTCAAACTCAGGCCACTCTGTCATCTGCATATAAGACCACAACTGTTATTTAGTATAAAAATAACATACAATTATATTAAATACAACAATGCAATGTAGTAACCTCAACTTCAAGAATTTAAAGTAATTTCTAACCTTTTTCTGTATAAGTTCTGCATCTTTAAGGCCAAGCAATGCCTCGCATTGCTTACCGTATGCAGTTAAACGGATACTACTAGTATTATCCATTGCAGTAAATGTAACACTAACCCTGAGAAAGAATTATAGCTAGTTAAATATCTAAAGCATTACAGATGAAATGATTTATAATTGAGATTATATACCTCTTCTCTGCAGTGCATTGAGCACTGCATACATCACAGTAGAATTTGATAGTATCCACATTATCACAGCATTTTTTGCATCCACTACAACCAATGTAGGAATTTACGTCTTCATGCTTAATATCTGGAATTGTTACTTGAATCCAGTGGCGCTCATATGCAGTAGTTGTACCTGACTACAAGCAACAGTCACATATGAAAATATTCTGCAAAGAATTAGACTCAAATAAATTATAAGGCAAGGCATAGTTACTGTTTTTTTGGTGACATCTTTAACAGCCATAATAACATTAGAACTGCTCCCATCTCTCTGTGATAGATGATGTCCCATGTGATCAGTAACACGATCCTGATTCTCCAGTACCCTGAATTAGATAAAGCACAAACTAAGTAGTGATCATTCTAAACAAAACATACTTCATCTACGCAATGTACTAACTTACCAAGCTCTTAATGCATTCACTTCTGGACCACTGGGGTTAGGATCAATAGTGGTTGACATAGACGATGACAATGAGAACCCTAAAGCACAAAGTATAAGTAAAGAAATACTGATAGTCTATGAAGCATAAGGACATCAGGAAGAAAGAACCAAACCAGTGTGGGTTGCTGGCTGCAGATGCCGAAAGCTAACTATCATAAAGGATTCACACCAAGCTGATAGTTGAGCACAATCTTTAGTACCAAGGTCTCCATACAAAGAAATGACAAGGCCATCACCAATCCTGCAGTTGCAATGAGTTATTGCTGGCACAATTAACTAAACAAAAAGGGATGTAATATGCATATATATATATGTAAGAAATAAAACTAACTTTTGTACACTGTCATCAACTACAATGACATCGCGCACATCAAATTCATAGCCACCAGAAGATTTCTTCTTTTTTGTATCTTCCAAAAAGACAACAACTCCAAGTATGTCAATAACAAAATCACTAATAAGTTAATGAAGTTTTCAAAGAATAACTGCAAGAGATAAAGAAATACACAAAGCAAAGTTTACCAAAGCGATCATCAGGACTACTTGTAGGTGGAACTTCAGCAATAGAAGTGTATTTCGGTAAAACAGGACCAGTGTTAGGATTCAATGACGTAATTGCAGTTGAACCTCCAAATGACAAGTAGTAGTCACCTTCTTTGTGACGATACAATGCATTAGTGTTCCTAACTGGTGCATCTGCTATGATGTACTCCTTTTCATGCTCTAAGATATGTTCAAAATTTTCTATCTCATCATCAAATAATGTGCCCCTGATTTTGTTGCCCTATACATACAGCAACAAAAAAATCAGATAGAATTTAATTATAATCCTTAATTTGGAAACCGTATCATTATATCATTATACCTCGTCGTCTTCAAAGACAAGTTTCTAGAAAGCCTTTTTGGTGCCTGGGTATTTCGCAGGTGACTTTTCCTTGACTTTAACCTTGATCTTATATTTCTTAGTCTTAGGAGTTAATATGTCCAAAGGAACATATTGAGGTTTCATCTAATATAGAGTCATGTTAAAAAAACACTATTATTAGCTATCTGTTATAGTTGATCACTAATCCAAAAATTCATGTTGTTTACAAAAGTCTAAGACAATAGCACTCTAATTTCAGTAGACTTGCTGTTACAATAAGCGCTAAATAACTAAGTTTGTAACACACTTGTCATAGTATACACAACCAGCAGTACAGACACTATATAATAGTCAACAAAATATAAGCCATACTAAAGCACATTAAATATAGCAAGTTATACAGGTTAGTTAATTTTTAACCATGGAAATTAGACTGCCTTCTACAAAAGATCCTAACTAAAATCTAGCATAGGGATATACTTAAACCAATATTTAACACTAACTATCATGTCATCTCAGTACAGGAAACATGGATGCAGTGTTAACAAGTACCAGATAGTAACATTTGATGTCCAAGAGAGATATGCTAGAGGAAGTATTTTTAAAAAAGATGCATAGCATATTTAACATAATAAATAGAGGAAATCATAAGTGTATGCACTCTACAATAGACAAGATATTAGGCAATACTCAAACTTTTGAACTATACTAAAGCACATTAAATATGACATGCTATTTGATAGGATTTAATATTAAAAGTCAAGGTAAAACCTATTATTCTCATAATCTAACAATGACATCCACATTTACAAATATGCTGCACATTGTAAGGCAGACCAACAACCATATAGATTAAGACATGACAGCAAATGAAATCTAACACAGCATTCCAATAAATGCATATTAACAATAAATAAGAGATTATAGAGCATAAGAATTCAACCATTAATGCACTGACCTTAGCAGCTGAATATCAGAGGGAAGAATCTGCAAAGAAGCTTAACTATAAAGAAGATTTCAGGAGTACGTTCTGAATGAAAGAAGTAATCTTTAAATAGAACAAGTGAAACCTTAAAATTAGCTCAATATTATAGCTGTAGCATTTTGATTGGCTAAAAGAATAGAGCTATGTAATGTCCGCTGGATATAAAGATATATTCATATTACCTAGATAAACTCATAAAAGTAGGTTTCTTATACTTCAAGTTGTGCAGTAGCATAATTACTTAGCTGTAAAAAAATTATTGAGACATATGCTTAGCATGACTTTGACTTTTATGTTGACATATGAAGTGACAACTTTTATTTAAAATGTGACCTCTTTTTTTGCACTTTTTTTTACTTGTATGCTTTCTAAATAAAACACACTTAAAATGTAACCCAAACTGGTTATTTATTATATAATACACTATTTATATGTAAATTGTATCAACAAACAGTAATGTATTAAAGCAAGATAGTTAGATATAACATTGATTACTTTATTTAAACTCCAACACAATAAGCATTTGTACAAAAACCTGCCTACCACCTTCCTCCTTTTTTGCCTTTATCTAAATAACTTACTCTTCCTATTATATTGAGGATGTCTTAAATATTTGACATATTCTCAACAGAACACTGAGCATAGCAAATATAACTTTCACAGGATGGATGTCTTAACAAACAAGGACACCTTTGCAAAATGGCCTTCATTGTAGCTGCAAAATAACAATGTTAGTTTCAGCTAGTTTTTAAAACAGAATAACAAACAACATAATAAATTGGCTTCATCTAAATATTCGACAGTAACAATAATGCAGATAGGTTACCTGGAAAACGACCTTCATATAATATTTTCTAGACGCAAAACATCATACGACACAATATTCTTAACACTTGATTTAAGAATAGCAGCTGATGGCTTAGGCATGTAAACAATAACCATAGCAGATCGTTTAGCACGTGAAAGAGCAACATATAATTGGCCATGTGAAAAACATGGGCATGGAAGATACACCAACACTCGATTCAGGGTTTGGCCTTGAGACTTGTTTACTGTCATTGCAAAACTTAATTTTAATGGGAACTGCTTACGCTCAAACTGAAATGGATACTTAGAAGAAGCTGAAGGTCTCAAATTCACTCGAGGTACAAAATAAAACGTGCCTTTATAATGGCCTGATGATATTTCACATACAATAGAATTAGTAAGAAACATTCTACAAATAAGACGAGTTCCATTGCACATGCCTTTAGATGGTGCTAAATTGCGCAATAATATAACAGGACTGCCTATTTTCAGCTCAAGCTTGTGAGGACTCATTCCCCCCGGACAGAGTGAATTTAGAAACTCAGTAGGATATATTGTGCAGTTATCATCAAGAACTGAGTCAAAACTCACATATGTAGTAGATACACCAGGAAACATGCCAATCATGTGCTCATTTATGGCATCAACATCTTCATTCATGGGTGTGATGATTGCTCTCTCATTAAATATGCTGCTATCAATCCCTGGGACATTAATTTCAGGGAATATTGTTATAGCCAATGTAGAAACAGGGTCCTCATCAGGAGCATAGTATTTGATAATATGCTCTGGAAGCTGAACATAAGATTTTTCAGTTGATTGTAACTGTCCATTGCCAAGAGACAACAAAAATGATGAATACATAGGGTCTTCTTTGGCTCGAATGTTTTCTGTTAATCGAAACTTAATCAAAAGGGGCCATATGTGAGAACTGACCACACTCACCCTTACAGCTTCTCTTTGAGTTTTACGTGGCAAAATAGGCAAAACTTGTCTAAAATCTCCCCCCAAAACAACCACTTTTCCACCAAAAGGCATGTCAGGATTACAAAGATCACGCAGCAACAAATCTAAAGACTTAATATTTTCTCTGCGCGCCATAGAAGCTTCATCCCAAATGATAAGAGCAGCTTCCTTGATTAAAGAAGCTAAGCTCCCTTGTTTGGGAACATCACAAGCAATAGATAAGTCAGAATCTAAAGGTATTTTAAACCTAGAGTGTGTTGTCCTCCCAGAAGGAATGTTAGAAGCTGCTATTCCTGATGTTGCTGTTGGCAGCACTATTTTCCCTGACAAACGAACCTCAGCATATAGAGCATTATACAAAAACGTTTTTCCAGTCCCTCCTGGGCCATCCACAAAAAAACATCCAGGCTTGCCATCTTCAATATGACTCAGAATACTGTTAAATGCACTTGCTTGAGCCTCATTTAACTTGCTTCGACAATCAAGGCACTCTGGAGGGATTGGTGCTTTTAAAGCATCTTCAATATCTCTTGTTACACGGATTCTATCATCTGTTTCCTCTATCAAATGACCCAGCCCAAAGTTCTCCAATGACTTGCCCATGGCTTCTAAACCACTTTCAACCTCTCTTACAGTTAAGTTCTTGACCTTAGATTGACAGTTTGGATACTTATAGTTGAAATCTTCACATAAAGAACTATAAAAGCGATCCCAAAGTGCACCTGGATTACTTGGCTGGAAAAATATAAGCAGCGTTGCAAATAGCTGGCGCATTGCTGAAGGCATTTGTGCTTCAGCTGCTTCTTCCAAGCAAGCAGTAGTGGCATTGTCCTCTTGAAATAAACCCTGTCTAATTGCAGCTTCTTGGAAAGTAGGATACAAAACTCCATTAACAGTTCTCACATGCTCAAACGACGTAGGACTAATAATCTTACTAAGCAACAACCGCAAGAAGAACCGTTCCCCTTCTCCAGGAACCACGAAAGCCATTCTCCCAACATTTTTTTTTGTAACTTCTTTTAATCCATGTCTTTTTGCTGCCATCCCACCTATATTCTGAAACAACTTCAGTATATCGCAGACCTGTGCCCCCATTAATGCGCGCATTTAGCCTAAAAAATTCTATCAGAGCAGTTTGGCTCCTTTTCTCATTCTGAATCACTGAATCAAGATCTTCATTAGATCTGAGGTAAATTGTTTGCATATTAGGTAAGTGCACCGGTAACACCATAACAAACGGAGTCATCTTAAACAGGTCAAAACCAAATATTCTCCAAGCCGCTTCACATGGAGAAACCCATCTGCCAGCCTGAAAATTATCAATCTCATCAATACCCTGATTGTTTCCCTCACCAATATTAAAAGAGACCCTGTCATGACCCTTGTAAACATATTTATAAAGGTACTTCACTGCTTGAATAGTGGAACACACTTCAACATTCAAATGACAGTCAAACAACATTGATAAATACGGATTATAAGGAATAACCCATCTGTTGTCAAGAGTAGCACCACGTATCCGTACATGTTCTCCTGTATCCCTTCTTTTATACAATGGGAAACCATCTTCATTAGTTGTGGTTTCTTCAATATAGGATCTAGGGTAATTGTATTTGCAAACAACATTATCTCCAACCTCTTTTTTCATGCATCCACAATTAGGGTGTAAATTACCACAAGGGCCATGCATCATGTGTTTCAG
This sequence comes from Chenopodium album, assembly GCF_948465745.1. Classification (NCBI taxonomy): domain Eukaryota; kingdom Viridiplantae; phylum Streptophyta; class Magnoliopsida; order Caryophyllales; family Amaranthaceae; genus Chenopodium; species Chenopodium album. Next base: position 68,800,832 of record NC_137835.1, read on the forward strand.
AACAATTTTGCGCAATTCTGGAGAATCAGTTGCAGGGATTTCTGCACTTACAAACCGATCATAATCTGAAGGACCAGTAAGTTTATATCCATGATCTAAGATAATAAGAAAGTGAGCATGTGGTAAGCCTCTTTTTTGGAACTCAACAACATATACCATGGCTGCCACCTTCTCAAAGACCCTTTCCTCTGTTATTTGTTTTTTCAAAGCAATTAACTTTGATCTAAAAACACGGGCAATGACATCTGGACGATCAGCTGCAACTTCTCCCTCAGAAAGCTCAGCCGTTATCTCTGGCCATTTAGCATTACATATCATTGTGACAAAGAGATCTGGCTTACCAAATCGCTGCACAAGAGCCATAGCATTTAAGTATCGCTTCTTCATATCACGAGGTCCACCAATGAAATTTGGTGGTAGAATAACACGCCGCCCAACATTGCTAGCATTTTTCTCACCATCCTCAACAGTATCTAGAATACCCTGATACAGATCTACTCGGATTGTTTGCTGATTTCTTCTGAAAAAATCAAGCCTAGTGTTTTCAATCTTGACATACATATCAACAATGTATTGCTGAAAGCATCTACCTCCACGAAGAAGCATGTTGCCTGGCCTAATCTGCAGCTTGTATGCATAATATTCCCTTGGAGAAATATGCCTCTTATATGTTCCTGACGAGTCTGCTGCACCTGTATATTTCAACAAACTATCAAATTAAACTCCATATATAGCATTTACAACTAAAAAGCAGTCATTTAAAGGAGAAATATGCCTGCAACTAACAACTCACGTTTCGCCTCTTCTTCTATAAAACTCTCTTCTGAATGCACAGCACAACAATCAATAGGATCAATGTCCATTAAGGCTTCTTGCTGTGAATTCTTATAAATCTTCTGCATACCTTGAGTCCACCCACACTCACCATATGGGAACAAGAGAGGATATTGCAACGGGTCATAGCATCCATAATAATGATATATCCTATGAGGATCATTGGACCTGCCTGTCACAACAATATATGGGAAGACGTACTGTCTGGCCATATAGCTGCTACTTCGTCGATTGATGGTGCATTATACACTCGCTGATCTAACACAGTGCTCTGATTAATGGCTATTTGTGTAGAATGAGTTATGGTAAGCTCTCTTAATGACCTGAAAAAGCGAGCATATGGGTTTGCATTTGTGACACGCATCAAAATCTCAACTATGTGTCTCTTCTAACCTCAGGAAAAGTCTCTGTTCTATGTTTAGCCTCAAATTGTGCATCATAAAAATATAATTGCAAGTATTTAGGCTTCTCATTTTCTGGTAAAAAATCAGGAAAGTTGTGATAAATCTGACCATGCAGTAAGAAAACATAGATTCCTTTCTCAGTCTTTGCATTATATTTGCCACCAAGAGAGCAAAATGCAAATAAATTATTATACATGCGAGAATACTTCCTGAAATGTAATGCATCCTCATCCTGCGATTTAAAGAGCCGATACAGTTCAACAGGCAAGGCATTCACAGCAATCTGAATACTTCCATTTCCACAACAAAAATGGAGCCATTCATACTGGAACTTTTTAGCCCTGCACTTTATACAATAATGTACATTCTCCAATTGTAAAGGAGTCAGTGGCAAAGGCTGACCAATAACAGCAGCTGGTTCTTCTGGAAAAACATTGTTTTGGCATTCAGAACTGTGCAATATACATGTACAAGCAAAAACAATAAGCAACCAATGCAAGCTTACTCTTCTTCTTTTGAACCGGAGCTTTAGGCACTTTTGGCTTGGGCTGAGTTTTTTTTTTTTGCTATTCCTTCGTGCACCTTGTGCACTACTTTCACCAACTTCACTAAACACAACAAACACGTAGAAAGTGAAAAACTCATAATTGTATTCTATAATATATTTTTTTTTAAAAAAAAGAGGATATAGAGCTATCCCAACCTAATCGAATTGTCTTTTGAAAGTCCATCTATCCGCACTAAATAAGTGACAGCTATTATCACTCCCTCTGTTTTCAAAATTACGTTAAACACAACAAACAGTTCATGGAAAATTCAAAACCATCACAAGAACATCATGCTTACTGTCTTTTTGTGGATGATTCGGTTTATGAGCTTTACTTGGGTTTCTCTTATTCTGTTTGCTGAGCATTTGTGATTGCTTAGCATGACTGTTAATAACAGCACGTTATTCATAAAATAAGCTATTATCATGTGCACAACCAACACAAAACCATACTATTAAAAACCTTAGTCAACCTGATTTTATCTGCAGCCTGAAGAGGCCTTAAAGCACGTGAACGTTTAGTAGAACGCTGCCTCACATAATCCCCACTGGTTCCAAACGATTTTATAATTGACCCTACCAAAGCATGAGGATCAACATTTCACAGTGCAGTGAAATCTCCTAGACAATAATCTAATAGTTCTTGCAAACACATCTCTTTTCTAAAATGTAAAGTCCTTTTTTTGTCTCCTCACATACTGAGCATATGCTTGCCAGTTTACTAAGCAACTCTAAACATACTTCCTTTCAAAAAGAAAAAACATACTTACCATCCAACTCCACAGAAGTGTAGCTAGACTTTGCCCCTGACCCTCCATTAGCTTGACCACAAATGTTACATGTTTTTTTTTTGCATTGTTGCCAACCCTTGCCTTAGTCCCACCACTGCCCCTACCTGCCTGTCTTGCACCACCATCAGCTACCTCACTAAATACACAAGCATAACCCATGAATATACAAACAAATGACAGCAATAGGCACATTATTAATAACCAAACCCAACCTATTTTTATCTGGCTCTAAAAGTGCACTAATAACACATGATCGTTTGCTAGCACACTGCCTCACACTATTTCGACCATCTTTAAAAGTATCTGTAATGTGCCTGTGCACTACATCAGGACCAACAATATACACTGCAATGGTTGCTTCCAAACAATCATCTCATCTTCTAAACAAAAGTATAGCTCCCTATCAAACTATTTCAAAATACTTATCTACCTTAAAACATGCTAAGCACATACCCATATATTAGAAGTAACTAAGCCAGAAGCTTGGAACGATACAAATTAACTGAATCCTATATGCTGCACCACATGATAGGCTGAAGTTATGAAAGTAAATACACATACTGTAAAATAACAAACAAATGGAGGCTAATAATATTGAGTAGCAAACACAAAAATATAACCAGAAAGAGGGTCATTTCATAATTCATTCCATTCAGACCAACAAAAGTACACACCATTAAATGGTTCTGTCTGAAGATAAACATTACATACCATGGCACAACATTACAAGAAAGACAATAACAACTTCAATCTAAATCAGCAACAATAAGCTGTAAGCCAAAATAATACACAAGAAGCTGATACTGATAAACCAAAAGACCACTAAGCCCCAACCAAGTTACCTAAAACTTACTAAATCAAACTACATCTTCCTACTCTTAAACATAACTTCTAGGTTTTCAGGTACTGAAACAAACAGACCATCCGGAACTGGAACAGAACGCTGGACAACATGTTCACCAAACGAAGACGATGCCTTAGGCTTACGAGGAGCTGCTGGAGGTAATGCATGAGTTGGGATCTTATGATAACCAGAACGGGGGGTTAAGCAATCATCCCCACCAATGTACGGAGCTAGATGCAGATCTCCTTGCTTCCCAATGATACGCTCCCTAACAGACATGTAGCTTTCCTTAGACAATGCACACTTTATACCAGAATACACTCCCTTGCCATGGTTCAAATCAATTATGTCTACATTGTAACAGATACGCAAGAACTGAATAGCTCGTTTTGCAGCATCTTGCTTTGCAGCCTTACAACTACTCACCACCTGGCTGTAAATACACTCCATATCAATGCTACCAGGAGGATATACTGTCAGCCAAGCAACCCACTTTGCTGTAGCAAGTTCAGCCACTTCAATTACAGAAACCCTTGCCTTAGTTGCAACAGCAACTACACGCAGCACATCAATGTAGTCAATGCATATGTATTTGTCACCATGTGGCCTAACTGGTGGGACAGGCCACCTGTTCTTCTCTGGAGGCTTAGGCTTGTTCAATGAATCAATAGCTATACGCTTCATCTCATAAAGGAAAGCACATAGATCAAGCCTATATTTGGCTTCTGAACTTAGATCATGTATCTGCAATCCATACTCTGCTCGCAAAAACCGAGTAGCTTGTTCAGCGGCAAATTCCCGAGAGGCATCAAGGGTGACAACAGGACCACCCTCAAAAATATAAGGGGAAAGAACACAGTCAGTAATCAAAGTAAGGGTAACAGCATTCCCAGTAATGCTAGTCAAGCTGTAAGTAGGAGCTGCCAGCTTCAGGAATCCAATAACCTGGTTCAGCAAGCACTGAAACGAAATGGGCACTTTCAACGTTCCTGGCCTCATTACCTGTGTGCATAACCAATTTAGACCATCAGAACCTAAGCAGCTACATCGCACAACGACAGCTGGTCACGGAACCAGCCTATCACTCATAACACCCTACCAGACCTTACAAATGTACTTAATCCATGACCAAAGCTATTGCTACTGTCACCATACCACAACTTTAAAGCTAGCTAAAATATAATCTAAACTAACAACAAACAGAACACACCCTTAAAGCACCAAACAGCATAGTTCAACTATACAACAAACTCCGAAAGGCAAACACACATATGAAACAAGCATAATAGCAGCGCAAAACAACAACATATAGCAGCAACACACTCGATCATGGCAACACATGCATAAACCAAACAATAGCATACCAAACAGACATCTCCCAAGAACATTAAAACTTTAAAATTAACAGATGAAAATGAGCACTCACAACAAATTTTACAACTAACAAAGCAATCAACAACACTTGTTTACAACCTGCATCAGAAATCTGAACAAAATCATCAGAACCAAAATAAACAGATCAATAAAAATACCAACACCAGTTATCACTATCCATGGGCATTAACACGAAACCATCAACAAACATCCATTACTCTAAAGCCAAAAATCTATTCTATCCATTTTTAGTCACAATAATAACACTTGATCCTAAACATCTGCCAAACCAAGCTAATTTGATAAAAACACAATAAATCCTAACACAAACACTCAAACTTATTAGATCATAATACTACGTTATCTAATCCAGGCTTCATTTTAATTGTCCCTTGACTGTATCATGACCATTCCTAAACACAATTATATTCTTTTTAGCAACCCATTCTCATCAATACTTGTTTACAACTCACAACAGAAATCAAAACAAAGCCATAAAAACTAAAATAAACTAACCACTCAAAATACCAACATTATTAATCACCATCCACAAGCATTAACAGCAAGGCATCAACAAACAACCAATTAATCTAAAGCCAAAATTTCATCTTATCCATATTCAACCACAAACATAGCATTTTATCCTAAACACCCAATCAACCAACCTAATAATATTAAACCACACTAAATCCTAACACAAACACTTAAACTAATTAGCTCATAATACCACACTATCTAATCTCGTCTTCCCTTTCATTTCCCCTTCACTGTATTATGACCATGAGTAAACAAAATTTTGTTTTTTTTAGCAACCACTCTCTTCAAATGATAGAACTAAAACTGTTAACAACACTGACATTAAATTTCAACACCAAAACATGAAAAACAATCTAAAAGTATCACTGCAATAATTTCAGCCTCAAAATTACTCCCATCAGGCTAACCAAAGAACAATGTTATAAATCCACATAGTACAATTTATGAATTATCAATAGCTTTGTCATGATCTTTATGTATAATGTCCAATGTAATTTTCCCAAGGTTTAGTACAATATTTTGGTAATACAATAAATTGCAATCATGCATACAAATGAAGACCATCATATATTAATTCATGTAGATTTCATGGAATTTACACCAGAAAGCCACCTAATTAAGATAAGCTAATTAAGTTCCTCACCTATTCCTATTCCACTCCTCCTGTGTTTCTAGCTCAACTGCCTCTATTTTGTTGATTAAAAATCAACACTACAAGACCCTTTATATAGTCCTGAATTGAACACCTAAACCTGCGAGCCAAAAATGCTTTAAGAGGGATTAGGCATCATTACCCACACCGTCAACCACAACTTTGAGCAGCATGCGCACCCACCCTTAAATCCCCTGAGCAATAGAGTGAGCTAAGATGATCATTATAATATCCAAGTAACAACCTTTTAACCAACAGGCAATAGACTACAACCCACGTAGCTCAGCAAATTTCACACTAACAATCACCATAAATCCATCATCTAATTTCAAACCAAATTCCAATCACATTTTAAATAAAACTTAAGTAAATAATTTCCTGACTAATTCATAAAATAACTACTGTAAACAAAATTTACAGCTAATTGAAAGTCCTACAAACTACCACAACTAATTCAAAGCTCAAGCCTTGCAACATACCCAAATTAACAACATAACAACATCATTAATCGAAACTACTACGAATTCAAAACCAAAAGAATTTATTTTAAACCAGTCATAATTTCTCATGGCAATGTGGTATAATAATTCAAACTTAACAAGCACAACAACAAATAATTAGATTAACAACCCAACACCACCTGAAATTTTAATACAACAATATTTAAACTACGAATTCAAAACCAACAGAGTTCATTAGCAATCAGCCACAATTTCTCATTACAAGGTGTTATAATAATCCAAAATTAGCAAATTAACAACCTAACACAATCTGAAATTTTAAAGTAACAGTGTTCAAAGTACGAATTCAAAACCACCAAAGTTCATTAACAATCAGCTACAATTTCTTATTACAAGGTGCTATAATAATCCAAAATTAAGAAGTACAACAACAAATAACTACATTAACCATAACAATTAGATCCTCTCCATAACAATCCACTTAATGTCTCTCCTCTCCATAACAATCCACTTAAGGCCTCTCTGTTTAGGATTAGGATTTAGGATGATGTGTACTGCTCATCACATACATGACCAAACAGCTCCACGTGCAACCTGTTTTCTTTTTTTTTAAAGAAAAAACGAAAAACATATTATCAGATAATCAGAAACAAAAAAATCAAAAAGAAAATAAAAAGAAGAAGGGCATGGACGGCAAAACACTGTTCATAAGGGACTTCAGCAAAAAAAAAATAGGCAGGAAGTAAGGGTATAACCGGAACTACACTGTACCTAAGGAAAAAGCAAAAAAATCAATAAAAAGAAGTAGGGCATGGACGTCAAAACACTGTTCATAAGGGATTTCAGCAATAAAAATAGGCAGGAAGTAAGGGTATAACCGGAACTACACTGTTCCTAAGGAAAAAGCAAAAAAATAAGCTACCTTCACCCTTGAATTTGGCTTTTAGAGGTTATGGATTTTATATCTCATCACCCTCTTAACATATTTGTATATGATTGTCACTTTGAATAAATAGGCTGTGAACCAGTGACAAGTCAAGTCACATCTTTATTGTTAACAATCATGTGAATCTTTTGTGTCTTATTCATGTATTGTATCTTTCTTTGCAAAATCTTACTTATTTTATGAATTTCCTACTAAATAAAAACTTGCACTACTTTCAAACAGTATCAAAATAGGTCAATCTATTTTTTGCTACGTGTTCCAGTTTACAACACCACACAACCCAAACTAGGATAATCCAAAATTAATGCAGACTAATATTTCTAGCAATTTTTTAAACCAAATAATAGCACATACTTGATACAAAGCAAAAAAACGAACATAAGTATGTCGTACTCCAACCTTCAACATTTTACACTAACAACTAAAACTAAAATTTTAAAACTACAATACTAATATTCATACTAATAATAATATAATCAACTACTATTATGTTCATCATACATATAATACTCTTCTATTGTCTTTAAAATAGTCTCCTAATACATTTATTCACCCATGTCTAAATGTTGATGACGCCAAGAGTCTCAACGATAAGTTCAGACCAATTAAGTTGGACACTATCGTTGTTGATCTCTTGTAATTCGATGTTGCTGGTACATAATCACCCTTTGCCGATTTTGACATTGTGCCATCTTGTATCCTCATGGAAGCCATTGATCCAAATGTGTCACTTATAATTTGCTGAACCATTTAAAATTACATACTATATTACATTCCTTCTATGACAAGAAAATGCAAAGTACATGACTAAAATTCACTGACCTCATTTTTCTCGATTTCCTCAGGGGTAAGTTTTTTCTTCTTCTTTTGTTGCGCACCCTTTTCAGATGAATTAGCTTTCCTTCCTTTGTTTTCCCTCCCCGTATGGTGCTTGTCTATATGATTTTTTGTACAATCCTCACCTGCTAGTTCCGTAGTCCTAACAAGGTGTCTTTGGTTTTTTCCTTAGGCCTCAACCTACGCCTCCCAAAAACCTTTCTATCATTCATATCCCAACTACCATTGTTATCGATGTTATTCCTGTCAATACTTATAGCATCCTCCAACATACTTCAGATATTGAGTGTTGCTTCCTTATACATGTTGAAAGTGTACTGTCTTCATTGTGCATTGTAAGACTAGCTAGATAATTATTCCTTCGAGATAATTCACAAAATTTCTGAACACGCCCTGACTCATCTAGATCATGGTATGAAACTCAAACATCCTCATACTCTCGTACAACATCCTTCCTCCATCGATTCATGACGTACCTCTCTGGAATGAATTCAATATCCTCAACCTAAAGATTATGGATTATGTGCCTGCATAGAATTCCCTTAAAATTAAACAACTTACACGAGCAACAAAAGTCTCATTTCACTACATCTATAGTTAAGTTGAATGACTTCCACCTTTTCCTCCAGATTGGGGTAGGAAATTTATGATCGGCTTTGTAAAACGACATTGATCCTAAGCAACCCGTCTTGTTAAAATTCACATGTTTAAGACCATTACACTCCTCTTTAACCTCACTAAATTTTGCATTAGTATAGGCTTTGTGGGAGGCATACTCAACTATGATACTTTATTTTGTCCACATTAAGGGGCTTAGTCACACACTGAAAGTTCATGACTTTTTCCTCTTCAACTTTCTCTTTCATTGCTGCCTCGTATTGCTTCACAAATTGAGTCGACCCTAAATTCAAACTCAAGTATGTTTTAAAAACTCTATTCATTCCTTCATTTCGTTGTATGGACGACATTCCAGCCCAAAATGTGTTCCTCCAATGTCCAGGAGCTCAACGATCTCTTATTTAATACGCTTCATTCATCCAAGCATTTTGTTGCAACCCAAACTTTTGTATGATAAGTTTCCAAGCCTCATCAAACTCTTTGGGATCAAGAAAGTCATGCACAACTGCTCGTATTGCCACATCAATCTCCTTCCGTTTAGCATGACTTCTAAGCCTTTTTGCAGCATTATGTAGTAAATTCCATAAACAAAGCCTATAAGGAACCTTAGGAAATACAATATGCACCTCCTTTTCAATTGCCTTACATTCATCTGTCAAACCGAAAGGCCAGGTGGCTTGCCCATGTATTCTAGCCATTGCCTAAAAACCCACACAAATGTATCGGAATCTTCGTGTGGAAAACGTGCAGAGACAAAAACTATTAATTTACCATGGTGATTAACCCCAACAAACGGAGAAAATGGCATATGATACCTACCATAAATAAATACATATAAACAAGGTTGACATATGTTTTCAATAAAATGCAACAACATTATACAATCAAATCATTATAATCTGTACCACTAAACACTTCTTATTTCAATCAATATTTATGTTATATGACCTATGCACATTATAATTACAACTAAACAATTCGAACAAATAGAAAAACTATATTGAAAGTAACAAAAGTATATTTTCAGTAAGAAAAGTTATTTTTAATTAACAAACTCTAAATTTTTTTTATTGTGAAAAACTCTAAATTTTTAAATCATACCGATTCTTTGAAAATGTGGTATCGGTATCAAACGTAATTATATCACTAAAATCTTTCCAAGATGCCCTACTTCTAGCATATGACCAGAATGCATTCATTAATCTCCCCTCTTCATCTCTTTGTATTGCACTATAGAATATTGTACTATCGAATTCCTTTTGCACACGAAAATATTTCTCCAACGCAACTACATCCCCTTGAAACCTAGAACAACGTCTTTCAAGGTTGATAATATTCCTAATGTCCCTCATGTTGTAATATATATTCTCTAAGTGTCCTGATTCTCTTCAATCTGTTGAGAGACAAGAGGTTGAGTTGCTTTAGGCTGGATTTTGGCACCCACACCTTTTTCTTTGTAGTTTTTTAGCACTTATCAACCCTATGACCAAACATCTTGCACCCACTACAAACCTCAAGCCTCCATTCATACTCCGATTTCAAACAGATTATGAGACCCTTTTCATTTTCAAAACAAATGGAGTCAGACAGGTCCTTCTCCATTTTCATTTCCATTCAATTTCTTATCAATTTCATTAGTTTTATCCAAATTGGGCGCATGTCCACCGCTTTCAACTAACAAGGCATTAAAAAATTTGTTAATAATTATCCCTGCCTTGTTTAAATTCATGACTCATTCACAAATAGGTTCATCTACATTTCTACAATTCACCATTAAACGGCTACATGATGGATCAATAGGGTGATTGTGATCCAATTTACAACGACGTACCTGCATCTTCCCATCTACTAAACGAGCATAATAAACACTTTGCATCCTGTGACGCTTGACCCTTTGCTCTGATTTGTTAACACCCCCCATTTTACATTTAAATCTTATTTATTGCATCATATGGTACATTGTCTCATACTTCCCTACCCCTATTCGAGTAACACTGTCGTTCTTGTACTCATCCATCAGTTTGCTAGTTTCAGTGAATAACATAAAACCCTTTTTGAAAGCATAGTTGTGGCAAAAATTAGGCATACTCTTCTCCGGATACAAAGGTCATTCCAACTTCTGGGTCATTTGCTATTCCTTAATGCTCTTCTTCATAGTACTCAAACACCTCATTTAGATCAATGTTTCTTTTCGAATATCCCTCCACATTTTCCATTACACTACAACCCAACCCTGCATAGCACAATTAATCTCATAAATTATTCCCCACTATAATTATATTATGTACATCTAATAATACATAATTATACTGATGTGTCCATTTTATATAGTATTTTACCTCCATCCCTTGGTCATAATTAGTAGTGTTTTTGGCTATTTAGAGCCACTTTTGTTACTAATTGGTGTTTTCTAGTGTTTACGTAGATTTGGTTGACTTTTGCAGGGATTTGCACTTGTGGAGCATTTTCCCGAGATATTATGGAGTATTTACGAGCATTGGAGAAACACGACCAGTTTTTATAACCCAGGACCGGGTAGAGCCATCGAACTGGTGATTAAGGGCTCGTTATATGAGATACCGGGGCATTTGGATCGAGTATTCAAGACCCGAAGAGGAAATCCGGATTGGCCCGAAGAATTGGAGCTCAATCGAAGTCCAAGGAGTAGCCCAAGAGTGTCGCCCGGCCATTAGAGATCCCGCCCAAAGGCGCGCCCGGCCGGGCGAGGAAGAGAAGCTGGCGCCCGAACTCGCGCCCGACCGGGCGCGAGAAACGTTCACCTGAAGAAAAAGGCGGGCCCGATCGGGCGGTGCCTCGCCCGATCGGGCGCGTGTCAGCTTTAGGAGATGATTAGCGTCTGAAAGTGCAGCTGGTACTCAAGAAGGGGGGGGTTGAATTGAGTACAGGGCAGTGTTAGGAATTATTGGATTTTCTTCTATTTATGTAGGGGGACCAGGTGATGAACTGGTCCTGCAGCGGAAACAGAAAATACAATAAATAATCAACACAAAGATTTAACGAGGTTCAGCTCAACTCTGAGCCTACGTCCTCCACTACCCTAATTACTTTTATTAATCAACTCTGAAAAACAAAAGCAATTACAAATGATCACACTCGTGATCCCCACACCTAACTCTAGGTGTCACTTCGCACTTGAACTCACAAGCACTTGCACTCACACTCGTAAATGCTACCCAATCACTAACCTCTTAGTGATTCAATACAAACCCTTTGTTTCCCTCTAAATGCTTCCACTCAAAGCTTACAAGAGATAATTACAAAACAATTCTTACTGTGTGCATAAATAGTTTGTAAGAGATGAACTAACTATTTCCCTTAGAGTGTATTTCGAGCTTTCAAAGATAGAGAATTTTTTTTCAGAAAAGCTCACTCGAAATTCTGATCGAGTTTATGCTTTTATAAGGTTGGGAGATAAAATCTTTCGTGATCTTTTCAGATCATAACTTAGGTAAATAGAATATCTTTTATTTTGTAAATAAGAGATATTCTAAGATATTATTCTACTTTCCATAAATGGGTAGAATAATATATTCTAAGTTATATGCGAAATAATTCATCTCCAACTTTGCATAAACTGAATCAATTAGTTTAGTAAATATTCTCTAAGGATAGGAAATATATATTCCAGAAAATATTTACTGAACTAATGTCCAGGTTCATGAAACAAGCTACGAAGCAGCTGTTTCCTGACCTGTTAATGTCCTAGGGATCAGGTCAACTTTTCCTGATCTCTACAACACTAAATACTCTAAGTAAGGGATACAAATAGCTCACGTACAAACATCCATGCACACTTAACATTATAAAGACTACAAAGATCAACTATCCTAATCTAAGAGACTTCATAATCTTCAAGTCTTGACGGCCTTCCTTGATAGAACATTCTGATACAGATTTCTTGAATGCTTTGATTCAAAAGGACTTCATATTGCCTCAAGTACTTGGGATAGCTGTTCCTGTTCAAAATGTCAGTTGATATAATATAAAACCAACAAGAACCAGCTAGTAAGCTGTTTGTCATCACTCAAAACCTTAAGTGACTCAACAAAGTTTAAGTTTGTTTTAGTTTAGGATTTTTGCTTAATATTAATACTTTTCCGTTAAGCAAGTTTAGTATCTTCTTTTACTCTTTATTAATTCTTCTCTTAGATTTTCTCTTTCTACAACTTTGTTCTTAACTCAACTCTTAATTCCAGATTACTTTGGTAACGATTTCTTTTCTCTTAATCTCAATTATTTATTTTATCCCTTCGATCATGTCTTATTTTATTGCTTTGATTAGTTTAGATTTAATTATGTGTGAGTAGTTTCCTTTCTAGGGTTTGTGGGGATCCATAAATAATATGAAGGGGTAATTTATTGTTGTTGATTATCAATGCTTGATTAATTTCCTATTAATTGATTTAATGCTCTGTGACTAGATTAGGCCTGATCTTTTATGCATGAGTTTGACAATATTAATTCAAGAAATGAGAATTGATGTTTAGGTCTAGTTTCAATAGTAGGCAGGTTAATTTATAAATGGTTAAGTCGAGATTCGAGAGATGAGATTTAATACCAGTAGATTAATTCTGTGATTGTAATACGTAGCGAAAGCCCTTTATGATCTGATTAATTGATGCATTGATGATTGATTATTATGTTTTACCCTGGAATGTTATTTATTGGTGAACCTATGCCCTAGGCCTTTATTCATTGTTTTCTCTTTAATCTTAATCTCCGTAGTTTAGTTTTATATCCATATTATTAAATTGTTACTTGATAATTTAGATTGCTTAAATTAATTAGGAATAGAAAGATTAGTTTCCCTGTGGATTCGACCCTACTTCCCTATCTACATTAGTTAGAGGATTTAGGAATTACTTTTGATTAGGTGATACGACTTTAGCCTGTCATATAACACTATAATTATATTGATACTAAAAAAATTAATATCTCACTACAATTTCTTAAAAATAATTTTAAAAACTCATGAGACATTATACATTGTTAACTATAATTATATTTATACTAAAAAAATTAATACCTCATTAAAATTGCTTAAAAATAATTTTAAAAACTCATGAGACATTATACATTGCTAACTACAAAACAAAAGCTTCCAAATTTTAGCAAAAATAAATCCATGGATTGGAATTCCATTACAAAACTAAAAGCATATCTTCTTCAACCCTTATAACTTCAAACCAATTATATTTTCTTGTAAAAACCATTTTCATCAAATATAACATATTTCCTAATTTACTCGCTACAACTATGTGAAATTAAGAGAAAAACTTTCAATTATACATTGTAAACCTGATCAGATCAATTGATAAAAAACTTACCATTAATGTCGCCCAATAAAGTTTTGACCTTCTTACTTCAGTTTCGATTCAACGAATGACTAGAACTTCATTGGCCATTACCCTAGAAATTGTTTCTAAAACTACATAACATACCTTGGTCGAGGAAGTAATATTTTTTAACAAAATGGCGTCATAATTTCATCTTTTACCGTTGCTCTCTTCTTAGGCAGGAATCTCACACCTTTTTACCGCTTAACTCTCTTGCTAAACTCTCTTTCTTTCTTCTTTTAGAACGTTGACGCGTCGCAATTTCTTTGGATGTTTATGTGGCATATAAAGTCATAAACTAAGTCTACGTGTATCACCTCCCTAACAAAATTGTACTCCCTTCACCCACAATTATTTGTACCAAAGACAATTTTTACGGACTCCTAGGCAAAACTTTTAGTGTAGTTTAATTGAGTTTGGGTGGGTTTAACACTTTAACTAAATAGTAAAAAGGAGGAAAATAGGAGAGAGAAAGTGGTCTCATATGTTTAAGTGTGATAGTGGGTTAAAATGAGTAGGAAAGTGGAGAGAGAAAGTGGTCCCATATCTATTAACTATTACTAAAACATAAATTTGCTGACATCTTACACCCCCTTTCCTATCCTAAGTGTCGCTTCCTCATTAAAAATTTTCCCACCATTTTGTTGTATGATGTCATCATTTTTTTTAAAAGAAAAAAACTACAAGTGTTGTACGGAGTATTAGATAAAGTATTGTACGTAATATTAGATAATAATGCATACTACGGTTGTTGGTTGCCTATAAATACGGAACTATCAAATTGCATAACATAATCTATATATATCAATTCAAAAAATAAGCTTTGTTAAAAAAAAAGAAAAAAAAAGAGTTGTAAATATGATAACTACCAATGACCAAAAGTGACTAACTGATTGGGAAAAAAAATTGACTTTTGGCCACAATGCCTAATAAGTGTAAAAAAAAAAAAACACTATTTATCTTAAATTCCCTCTGTTAAGTGTAAATAAAACACGCAATAATCATTCAAAGTGATGGACATTTTGTTTTAATATATATATTTATATGTTGCATTTTTTTTTCAATATTACCTTTGTTCAATGTGTGTTTTATGTATTTGAAGGCATGAAAATATTTTTCTTCCATATTTTAATTTGTAATTTAGTTTTACTCATATTGATGTCAATTATTATGATTATTCGGTAGACACTTTTCTAATCATGCAGGATATATGAGAATGTCTGCACAACATTATGAGTTCATTGAAGACATACCTTCAGTGAAGAAAAATATGATAATTAATTAAGATACGAATAATACGCTTATGGAAACCACTAAGCTTTGATAATCCAAATGACTATAATAGTATTGAGATATTATTTCTTGATGAAAAGGTATTAATAATAAATTCTTTAGTCACATACAAAACTATATTAATTCTATTTTTTCTAAATGTCTGTTTTATGATTACTTTAACATATTCATTTCAATACATTAGAAGAAGAAAAGAGAAATTAAACTTTTATAAACATATATGATAATGATTAATCTCATATAATATAAATTAGATTAAATATCTAATCCGTTGTTTAATTAACACACAAACTTTTAAAAAAATCGGGTGTACAATAATTATTGTACATCCATTATAAAGATAACCTAAAGTGATTAAAAGTTACCCCTGAAATGAATAAAAGTTACCCCAATATGAGTTAAAGTAACCTAATTCAAATAAAAATTATCTACGCTTTATTAGTATAGAATCAAATTTTAAATGACTAAAAATCAATTATTAGTGATTGAATGTAATTAAATTACCTTTATAAAACTTTTCTTGTTGTTGATTTATATAAAAATTGTATTATGTTTAAAGTTACCCAGAAAAGACAAAAAGTTACCCTAAAATTAGCTAAAAGTTACCCTTATACTACTCGATGTACACTAATATTAGTGTAAACCGGATGTATACAAAAGTTTTTGTAATTAAAAAAAGTTAAACAAAATTAAAACAAAAAGTAAGAGTAAGACGATCTTTTTACACTTTAAATTTTACTAAAAGAGGAAAGAAAAAAAATTGGGAAATTCTCAATGGTACTCTTAAGCTTTTTATTTTTCTCAATGGTAAACATCAAAAATTCGAATTATCTTTGGTAATCAACAATTTATGTTATTAATAAAATGCTGACATTAATGAAATTAATCTACAATTTTAAGCCTAACTATAGTTAACTAAAGGCAAAATGACAAAAATATCCTTAAAAATCAGAATTTATTTTATTTTTTTAACAATTAAATTATTTTAAAAAAAATTAAAAAAAAAATCATTACAATTTCCCTCAGCCACCACAGCCACCCAATCGCCAGCCACCACAGCTAGTCAACCGCCAGCCACCACCCAAGCCCAGCCCAACCTCGATCCCCCTTCCCCGGCGCCGATTGCTCCCAGACCCCCTTGCGTCGGTGCCCACGAACCACCAGCTCCTCCCTACCTCCACGGAACCCTAAACTTTCTAAAAACCATCCCAACTCTCGAAAAACCCCCACCGGAACCCTAGCAATGGTCGGGGAGGGCCGATTAGGGTTTTTCGAAGGTGGGTTGATGGTTTTAGGGTGTTTCGTGGGGGGAGGTAGATGGATTTATGCGAAGGGATTGGGTGGTTCGGTGTTCAGCACGGCGAGGAAGGTTTTGGTTGCGCCGACGCCAGGGGCGTTGAAAAGCGGTGGTGCTGGGCTGTTGGGGAATGGGTGGTTTAGTGGTTGCAGCGATAAGAGGTAGGGGGTTCAACGTGGCGCCGGCGCCGGGGAGGGGATCTTAGTGGGCATAGCCGGCGCCGGCTGGGAGTAGGGGAATTGGGCTGGCCGGGCAAAGGTGGCAGGGGAAAGAAGTGGTGGTGGGTTTTTGTAAAAAAGGGTAGTTTAGACATTTCTCTTTTTCCTCCTTTTAAAAACATAAACCATGGTTAATATTTTTTAAAATGCTTAACTAATGTTACCACTGAATTAGTTTTATAAATTATGGATTACCATTGATAATTTGATATTTTAGTGTTTACCATTGAGAAATATAAAAAGCTTGAGAGTACCATTGAGAATTTCCCAAAAAAATTTGTTGCATGTAATAAAGAACACCCATTTATAACAGAAGATAAATGTGGGTGGAGGAGTATTTGAAAATTTGAGTTTCAAATTCCAACCAAATCTCCCAAACCGAACGCAGTAGTAGGCGTAGCAACACAATGCCGACGCACGAAATCCGGCGAGCATACAAACGCCCAGCAATCTCTGACCAACAAAAGAGAAGAGAACTCTCTCTCCTCCGCCAACAACAAAGCCGCGCTGACGCTCAATCCCATGCTCGTCGCCTTGCTTCCACCCTCTTCTCTTTCAATGAACCAACCCCCTCTACTTCCTCCGCCGTCGACGACGACAACAACGCTTTCGATATCGATATCGATACTGAACCCGAAGAACAGGAGGATCATCCGAATGCTCCTCAGCTTGAAAATATAAAGGATGTTCGCCAAGCTTCTAAGCTTCGTGGTCAAGAATCTCGGCGATGGTTTGCTCGTCAGTTGATGCTTCCTGAGTGGATGATTGATGTTCCTGATCGCCTTTCTCAAGACTGGTTCGAGTTTTTTTTTGCTTTGTTTATTGAATTTTGTATACTGGGTGAAGTGTCTCTATGTTTTAGTTAAATTCTGTTGATGGGTATTGTTTGGTTTACTTGGAATTGATTCTGTTGATGGGTATTGTTTGGTTTACTTGGAATTGATTGTGTGATGGGTTTAATGTGGATTTTTGTAAGAATTGAGGGTTTAGTGGTGGAATGTCTTGTGGGTCGGGTTTTTTTTAACACCCCTTGTTATAGATGAGTTTATAGGGGTTTAATTTTGAATTCTGGTAGTAGTGGTGCCGTGGTGGTGAAGTGGTTTTATTAGGGTTTAGTGCTTGGAATGATGAAATGATTGGAATCTAAATTATTTTGGATATTGTTTTGAATTTTTAAACTTTAGTACTTTGGAAATGTTAATGAGGTTAGGAAAGAGTAGGCAGGAATTCTATTTTTGTTAGTCCTTCTTGTATGGAAGGGAAAGAATAGCATGGTCGTGAAATGGGATACTCGTGGTTGTACGGAGTTTGTTTATTTGTATACTATTCTTCAAAGTTTGCTTTCGCAGAAATTGTATTGAATTAATAATTTGTATACTCATCTTTTCCTCAAAAAAAATTATTAGTTTGATTTTTCAACTTTGTTCATATGAGCATGGCTTCACTATATCCAATATGATATCTAATTAAATTGTTTGGATTAGATGTTACAACTGTATGATTTTTTATGCGTGATTGTTTGGTTGATTTTTAATTATGTCTTGAATACATATTTTTGCAGGTTTGTATTAGCTAGGCCAGCTGGGAAGCGATGCTTTGTAGTTTCCACCAATGGGACAACAATTAGTAGACAACGTAATGGCATAGTGTTGCATCATTTCCCATCTGCTCTACCTTGTGGAGCCAGAACAAAAGGGAATTCTGGATCTGGCCAGTCGTATTGTATACTTGATTGCATATTCCATGAGGTGAGGTTGTCATTCTTAATATTTATTTTTGTGATTCTGAGCGTATGTTTGTTCTCTTATCTGATGAATGTGAGTACAGGTAGACCAGACTTACTATGTGATCGACATGTTATGCTGGGCAGGATACTCTCTTTACGATTGTAATGCGGAGTTTAGGTTTTTTTGGTTGAATTCCAAGCTTGCTGAAAGTGATGCTTGTAGACCACCTTCACAATATCATAGGTTTCGGTTTAGTCCAGTTCCTGTATACAGCTGTGACCAGAGTGGACTGCTCTCAGCATATGCAGGACAAGTACCTTATGTAAAAGATGGTCTCTTATTCTATAACAAGTAAGACTCTACTACCTATTTGCTGGAATTGTTTGCTCAAATGACCTTCAAATTTCCATTTGTTTGACTGCATATATTTACCTATTAGGATCTCTTAGTAACCTAGTTATGTGGTACTTCTGCCTTTCTTAGGCATGCACACTATCAACCAGGAAATACACCGCTGACGCTAGTCTGGAAGGATGAAAAATGTAGCCAATATGTTATTGATACAGATAATAAAGGCGAAGTGCCAAGCAAACAACAGGTAATTATTCGAAAATTTTCACCTTATTAACCCTTGGCTTCCAGAAGTGCCATTGAATGGCATTGGATCTGTGTTGCTGCCATAATATTTTAACTCTATCTTCTGAATTTGTTGTTTAGAGATTTTTTTTGATGTGTCGGGATTTATGAGATGTGATTTTGCTAGGAAGTCAATAGCAAGTGTCTGAATATTTTAACTTTTTATTTGGTCATTTTATGTGTTGTTGTTGTTGTTGTTGCATCTTAGAAAGGAACATACTAAGGGGAAAGATACTCTTTGTGACCATGTAGAAAGGCTTTGTTCTGATGCGTACAGTGGGTCGGAAATAGGATGAATTTGAATTATTAAATAAATTCTTCCCCAATCTTGGGGAGTCATAAAAACAGAGTGGGATTAGTCCAGATAACATTGGAAGTTGGATGCATTAGTCAGTTGCTCCTCTTATCTTTTGGAGCTAATTGTTTCAATCCTCTGTACTAGTAATTCAAATACTTGTGTTTCAAAACTTATCAATTATCTTTATGAACAGGTGGTCTTAGAGCTACAAAATGATGGAAAGGTGATTACTTCGGATGATCCTCCTGTTGTATTTGGTTGCCTAGACCAGGACTTTCAACAAAAGGTATGTGCATTTTGGTACTTGTGAAATTTCACTTTTATTCTTGTCTAATGTTGAAGATAGTACCATAGGTGTCAATCATCAGCTCATATTGATGAATTTCATTATAATTGTTTTATGCTTAATAATTCTTTGTGTGGAAAAAGTGCTGATTGTCATCGTTAGCTTAAAGTTGAAAGCTTGTATGTTGAATTTCATTATAATTGAGTGATAATTATTCCTATTTGTGTTGATCAGAGAGGATTCATTGTTAGCCTTAAGTTGAATACTTTGCCAGTTTCTTGTATGTCTTTATTCCAAAAATACCTGTAAAGAGGCCATTTGATTCACATTAGTGTTAGGGCAAGGATTCAAGAAAGATAGATAAGAGGAGATGATGCATGATTCTAAAATTGGAACTTTGAATTAATGCTTATTTCAATTGGGAATGTACTTGGTCTTCCTTTTTATGTGTTAGTTCATGAAATAAAAAATAGTTGTTTGAGTTATGTCCCTTCCTCTTCTTTCTTCCTTTCTAGCTTCTACTGCTCACTATGTACGCTCTTTGCACCACCTTACTCAGTTGGCATTCTCCTTTGCTCCCCCCTGTGAGTGTTAGGTGCTCAGTTTCATTTCCTAGGCATTCTGTATTCACAACTGCTGCCCGTCTTGCATCACCCCACGGTTCCTTTATACTTAATCTCTCACTCTCACATTTTCAGATTTTCTATGTGTCCGGTGAGCAACTGAGCACCAATTAATGTTTTTGTTAGCCACCAGGCACACCTCGATGAATGAGGGCTTGGTTGGTCAGCATTAAGTGGTGGTAGAGACCTCGAACCCTTTTGAAGGGTAAGGGGGGAAGGGAGGGGGGGGGGGGGGTGGGGGGCGCTAGGGTAAAGTTCGAACCCTGCAGGATTGAACTTTGATCATCATCAATGTCTTTACTTGCTGCCACCATGAAATATTCTTGCATTGTATCTTGCATTCCTCCTTTTCAACTGTGTATGAATATCATATTTGGGGCGCTAGGGTGAAGTTTGAACCCTGCAGGATTGAACTTTGATCATCACCAATGTCCTTACTTGCTGCCACCATGAAATATTCTTGCATTATATCTTGCATTTCTCCTTTTCTACTGTGTATGAATATTATATTTGGTGGGTGTTTTGATGGACTCTAGCTACAGTGGCAGTGATAGTGGGTTAGAAAGTGGGGCACTGTGGGTGAGAGGGATCAAGCTGATCAACTGAAGGTCGTGGTGGGATGCAGGAAAAATGGGTTCTTAGCATCAGGCAGTGATGGCTTATGGAGGAATAAATGTGGTGAGCTGTGAGAGCAAAGGTTAGAGCTCATTTATTGAAGATTGAAAATGTTTTTTTTTTTTTTTTTTGGGTAAGGAATTGGGGTGGTTGTGGGAAAGAATTAAACACAATCAGGTGGAACAGAGAAAGTAGAAAAGGAATGAACAACTAAATTGAACTTAATGCCTGCAAATTTAAACTAAGAGATATATTTTTTTTCTTTACCAAAGCCTCCACCAATTAAAACTCCTTTAAAACTTTCTTGAATTTATTTTTGGTTCTCTTACAAAACTCTCTTAATTTTTCTTGGATGCTCTTTCTTTTGCTCACTTTACTCACCTTTTTTCAAAGTCTTTCAAATGATATTCTTGTTATGTCACTTTCTTTATAGTGTACGGTTCCTTGTGACAATTCATGTTAGCCGACCCCAAATCATTTTGTGAATAAGGCTGTTGTTGTTGTTGTTGTTGTTTACCGAAGCCTCCGTCACCCAATTCAGCAGCCTTAACGCCCCTAAGTGCTGCCTACTATGGTCCGATGTTTGACATTATGAACATTTGTTTTTCCGAATATGTGCCAGGCTTATACAAAACAACTATCTAGTTATTACTTCTATCACTGATTGGTGTACTGAATTTCTTATTAGATACTTAGTCATGGTCTCATGGATCTTTGAATGAATTAAAAGGAAAAAAAAGAGATAAAGAGAAAACATGTCTCTAATAATTTGAATTTATTAAGACATCAAGCATATTCCTGTGAGCTGTGACATGATCGCTAACACATCAGGTATTGTTGGCAAGGAAGGCGAACATTCATGGATGCTTCTGAGAATCTAATATTATCTGTCAGAAACAATTCTGTTCTATTGGCTAGACAGATTCAAAATGAGTTTTTTTGTAGATAATTTTGTTTTGTGTGGTCATTTATATGTTAAATGATGTATCATTTGTTTGTATTATTTTCTGTGCTACTGTAGTCATTTGTTGCTGATAATGATGTTGGAAGTATTTTTTAATTCAGTCATTGATTTAATTTTTTCAGTCAGGATTAAGTCCAGGTAATCTTCTGCGTTTTTCAATCAATGATGGAGGATTGACTTTCGTTGATGGGAAACTTGAGAAGGCTGATTTACAATTCCAAGATAAGCCCAACCGTGCTCGCGCTTTTGCTGATAGTTACTCAAAGGTCAGTTGGATAAGCTTTTATATTTATAAAGTGGGTGACTGTACATTATGTGAATCAGAATTGCTGTATTCCTCTTCCACTCAATTTTGATATTACCACTGAAGCCTTTGAGTGTTTTTTTTTTGTTTTTTTTTTTTTTTTTTTGTAATTATTATGGTCTTAATTTATAACTTCAACATGATCCTCAAGTGGTTTTTACTTTTGAGAGAGAAAATGACCGCATTGATGCAATTAGCAAAATTTGTTACAGTCGTGTATTTCTTCTTGCCGTATAGTAATGTCAATGAAAGAATTTAAATCAAGCTACCATCATTATATTAAACCATTGTATGACTCTTATTTATCCTTGATTGAACATGTGGGAGAAAATGAGTGGGGAAAAAGGAATATGAATGAAGAAAATATTTTATCCGCAATTTACCCCTCTTTTTATGTTTTTATATTTTATGTTGACAAACATTGCTGTCAGTTGAATTATTCCATCCAGTTGTCATTTATTTCAGTTAAATGCCATACTGCCATTGCCTTAATTGTTATTAATAACAATGTTGATCCAGAGAACCTTCCCTTTCCTCCCCTCTTCTTTCATTGTTGATCATCAATAACCAGCCTGTCCAGCCATGCTGGCCTCAATTACCACTATGTTCAGTCTTTATTCTCTCTTCCCATCTTCTCCTCCATTTCCTATTCTCTTTCACCTTCTCGCTTCGCTAAAATTTAGGATATTGAACTTAACGATCGAGATTTAAATTGATGCTGATTGGACTTTTGAGTTGAGGAATAAAGTTGGACACTAAAAAATTCCAACACTAAGGTTTAGATTAATGTCAAGCTCTTTACTCTCCACATTACCCAAAATCCTACATTTGAGACAAGATTCTTCACCAACAACAAACAAGAACTCTGAATGAATACCTTTGATGGTATTTCCCGGAAGAAGCTTCTAATTGGATTTCGGTTATGCACATTCAACATCTTATGATCAATACAACACTAGGAATGACTCACCTAGACTAAATACTCCTCATGGAAAAGACTCATTGGCTGTTTCTATTGAGAATAGTAGAAGCAAAAATACAAACAATAAACAAAATTTAAATGAACGAATTAGAGGTATGCAAAGACAATGATAAACAATATTTTATGTGGAAAACCCCTCTGAAATTAGGAGGGGGAAAACTATGAACTGCCAATAATTATTAGTGACCTTCACAACTCCCACACCTCCTAAGAACTCTATTCTAGAAATCTAAAATTCAATCCTAGATCCAAATACAAAGGATAATAGGAGCTAGAGGTGTGTATTCCAAACTCAATCCTAGATTTGCCGTGACACAACGATATTTAGCGAGTCGTGCCAATCATGACGTGGCGTGACAAATTGTCTACGTATCTTGGCTTAATTCTCTCTCTTTTTTTCTTCTCTTTCCTTTTCCATCTTCTTATTTTCCTTATTTATTTTCTTAAGGAAATCTTTGTTTTACTTATTTCCTTTTTTTTTTTCCCTTTTTTTAAGCTCCGTTTGTTTTAATAAAAAACATTTTATTGGGAAAATGATTTTTCATGGAAAATAATTTTTAAGGGAAAACACAATAGAAAAAAATAGTTTTCCTTACAAATAAAAATATATAAGATGGGATAAATAAGAGCGGATGGGAGAAGATGGATAGGAGGAGAGGTAAAGGGTGTGTGGGAATATGTGTGTAATTACTAAATTAATTATGTCTAATTTAAGAAGGGTTAAATAAAGTGAAAGGAAAAGAGAAGACATATGAGAAGGGAATGAGAAAAATATTATAGGTTGTTTCCAACATGTTCTGTTAATTGTCATTTCTTTATTTAGCTTATAAGTTATATTAAAATGTCTTGAGGTAGATGTAGAATTGAATTCAATCATTTTTCTATTTACGTCAAAGTTTATTAGAATTAAGAAAGTTTATTTTCTTATATTATCATTTCCTTCATAGTTGTTATTTGTCAATCCCAAAATATTTTTTTATCTTTTTAAGGTATCGGTTTCATATTATTAGTAGAAGTCACATTTCCGCCGTGAGAGCTCTAACAATTGGTATTAGAGCCGACGTCAAAATCTTAAGCGCTATTTTTTTTTTAATTTTGAAATTAATTATAATGGCATCTACTAGTGGAACGGTTAAAGTTAGAGAAATATGAAATCGAAAAATTCAATGGTAAAAATCATTTTTCCTATTGCAGGATGCAAATGAAAAATTTGCTTGTATAACAAAAGTTGCACAAGGCATTGGTGGGAAATGAACAAAAACTTAGGGATATGAAGGATGAGGATTGGGAAGAGTTAGATCTTGAAGCACGATCGGCTATAATTTTATGCCTTAAGAGGGACGTTGCATTCTTGGTAAATGAAGAAGCAACAGCCGCTGGCGTGTGGACAAAGTTAGAGACTAATTTCATGCCAAAAACTCTAACAAATAGGATCTACTTAAAATCCAAATTATATACATGCAAGATGGATGGATGAGGCACCTCGACATGGGAGTATATTAATAAGTTTGATAGGATTGACTCGAAGGATATTGACAAGAAGGTCGATGAGGAAGACCAAGCACTCATGTTATTGCTTTCATTACCGAAATCCTATATGAAAATCTGGTTCAAATATTGATGCTTGTGGGTGATACTCTAACCATGGATGAGACTAGAACATCGCTGTTAGCGGATGACCTTCGAAAGGTTGCTACAAGCAAAATGATGTCTAGTAATGGAAGAGAACACAAGAGGAAGGACTAATGAAAGTGGGCGAGGCAAGGGAGGAAAGTTTAGATCAAAATCTGAACCTCTTGCGGAAAGGCCATGTTTCAAATGTGGTGAGCTTGGTCATTTTAAAGCTAATTGCCCAAATAAGAGGGTAATATTCAAGAAGAATAGCAACGACAACTCCAAAGGAAAACAACATGAGAAACAAGAAGCTAGTTTTGTCTCAAATGACGAGGATGATTATTGTTACTCAGTTTCAGAACAATGCAATGTAATATTCGGTAAATGGATGCTTAATCAAGGTGCATTGCACCATATGTGCCCAAACAGGAAGTGTAATACAGCTTACCAAAGTTTGGATGGTGGTCCTGTTCTGATGGGAAATGATCATGCTTGAAAGACTGTCGGGTTAGAGACTACCCGAGTCAAGATGCATGATGGAACAATAATAGCCTTAATACTGTATTTGGATAAATAAAGGGGAAGGAAAAGAAAGGGAGGGAGGCGAGTAGAAGGGGAGGTAAAGGGAGGGGAAGGAAGAATGGTGAGTTTTCCTTCCAAATCTCTTCCTTGTTGGAGGGATCAATTTCTCTCTCCCACAATTCCCTTCTTTCCTCATTTGTTATCCAAATGAAATATCTCATCTCTCTATTTCCCTTCCTTTCCTTTCCCTCCATCTCCTTCAATCCAAACACACCGTAAAGGATGTGAGACATATTCCAGATTTGCGGAAGAACCTTATTTCTCTTAGGTTATTAGAGAAAAATGGTTGCAAAATAGTCTTGGAGAATGAAGTTTTAAAAGTTGTTTGTGGTTCTTTGGTAGTGATGAAGGGAATTCGTCACGGTAATCTTTATCCTCTTTTGGGATTTAGCCGGTGGAATTGGTGGAAGTAAAGAACAAATAGAATGCACGAGGATATGGCACATTCTAGATATGCTTGGATTTATTTTCTTAAGCATAAGAATGAGGCATTCGACATTTTCAAGCGGTGGAGAGCCTGGTTGAGAACACAACAGGTCGAAAGCTAAAAATTGTACGATCTGATAATGGTACCGAATACACAGAAGGAGCTTTCAAGGAGTTTTGTGATCAAGGAGGTATTGTAAGACACTGGACGGTAAGAGACACACCATAACATAACAAACTTGCGGAAAGACTGAATCGTACACTACTTGAGAAGGCAAGGTGTATGCGCTCTAATTCTTGATTAGGCAAAGAATGGTGAGCGGAGTCGGTTGCTACAGCTTGTTATATAGTGAATCAATCCCCACATTCTTATTTAAATGGTGACACCCTTATAGGGTGTGGTGAGGGGAACATGCACATTATACGAGACTAAGAGTCTTTGGGTGCATGACTTATTATCATGTCAAGGATAATAAGCTTGATGAAAGAGCCAAGAAAACAATATTTTTGGGGTATCCAAAAGGGATTCAAGGCTATCGTCTTTGGAGTGTTGAAGATTCTAAATTTGTAATTAGCTGGGATGTGACCTTTGATGAAAAATATATGGTGGCTTCTATCAAAAGCTATGGTGCCTGATGATGGTGATGTTAGAATGACCACAAATACTCAAGTGGTGGAGATAGAATCTAGAAACCAACAAGATTCTAGTCATGTTCAGGTTAAGCATCCCAGTATTTCTCAAGATGAGGAGAATGAAGATCTGGATCATGAGGAGATTCAACAGGAAAATGCGCATGTACTACAGCAGCACCAGACATCCACTAAGCCAAAGAGGAATTATAAATTAGTTAACAAGTTTGGGTTACACAAACATAGGCATTACAGGAGGTAAACTTGGTAGAATATGCACTCTCGGTGGAGGATGATGAGCCGGTCAACTTCAAACTAGCTATCAAAGACAAGGATAGCGAGAGTTGGTGGCTATGGAAGAAGAGATGCAATCTCTTCATATAAACAAGACATGGGAGGTAGTCCCATTGCCCGTGGAAAAGACTGCTATTGGTTGTAAGTGGGTGTATAAAAGAAAAGAGGATCTTTCCAAATTAGATAAAAAAGGTATAAGGCTAGGTTAGTAGCCAATGGATTTGCACAGAAAGAAGGTGTTGATTACAATGAGATATTTTTTCCGGTGGTAAAGCATACTTCTATTCGGGTGCTATTGAGTCTTGTAGCTCATGGAGGTCTTGTGGAACAACTCGATGTGAAGGCAACCTTCTTACACGGTGACTTGGATGAGGAAATTTATATGTATCAATTCGAGGGATTTAAGGTTGAGGGTAAAGAGAATCAGGTATGTCGGTTAAGGAAATCACTTTATGGATTAAAGCAATCTCCTTGACAAGCGATTTGATTCTTTTATGTTAAAACAAGGATATTCTAGAAGTAACTAAGATTGTTGTGTATACTTTCGCAAACTTCGTGGAGGTGATTATATTTATCTCCTATTGTATGTGGACGACATACTTATTGCTTCTAAGAGCAAGGTGGAGATCAATAGGTTAAAAACTCAACTCGGTGAAGAGTTTGAAACTAAAGACTTGGCCGCTGCAAAGAAAATACTGGGTATGGAGATTAGAAGAGAGAGGTTAAACCAAAAATTGCTTTTTGAGCCAAAAAGGCTACAATGAGCAGGTTATAGAAAGGTTTGGGATGAAAGGTGCTAAGTCAGTGGTGACTCCATTGGCTCCACATTTTACTCTCTGGTAAACAATCTCTCACTACAGCGAAAGATAAGGTTTACATGGATTATGTACCTTATGCTAGTGTAGTAGGCAGTTTAATGTACGCCACGGTGTGTACACGTCCGTACATTTCACAAGCAGTAAGTGTTCATGTCTGTAGGGAATATTTCAGATTGATGTTAGTAGCCACCCCACAATAGAGTCCCATTGTGATCATACACTTAAGCATGGTGGCGTCCGAAGGGAAACAAGCTAGAGTAAAAGAGTCGCCAACAAGTTTTAGAAACTTGTAAACCGTTCCTCGTTAACTCTAATAAGTCTGCAACCATGACCGGAAGTTCGGAGATGAAAGTACAAATCCAACCTAAAAAAGATTGAACCTGCCCTCAAATAGGCCTCTACTTTATTCTTCTCGTATTCATGTGCGCTTTCTGACTAACATACAATCAATAAGTTAATCATAAACCTATTTAGTCTATGTTGGTTGAATATTAGTGCACAAATAAATCTATTATTGACGATCACTTAAATTATAATCATATTAATCCTAAATAAAATTATTAATTATCTAATTAAGCGTGATTACAAGTACAAATTCCCTTTAAACATGCATAAAAGGCGTGATCAAGCAATACCAATAATATACAAATATAATATCAAGCAACATAATAATCATAACAATAATAATCATAGTAATAAACAATCATAATTAAAATAATCATGTAAAGCATAATATTATTAGTAAGATCCTAGGCATGATACTAACATGATTAATAACAAATCCTAACATGTCACTAAACATTAAAGACCGTAACATGATACTAACATGATATTTAAAAAGAAATAGGAAACATCAAAATAATCATACTTGATATTAGAAATATTAATTAACCCTAAACATGATACTAAGAAGCAATAAAACATCCTAACATGATACTAGGAATCAAAATAATAATCTAAGCAAAGATCAATAAAACAATTAAAGTACTTACTTTGATGCCTCGTACCTCTTTCTAATAACAAAATACACACGGTAGTAACTTCAAGAAAAAAATATTAAAACAATTAAATTAAATAATTGAAATAGGAATTTGGGACCAAATCTCAGAAATATCAAACCTTTTACGTCTAGGGCGAAGACAATTTCGAACTTGGCTAGGTGTTTCTAGAGCTAATGAGTGAGGAATTTTGTATGAGGGAAGGTTTAGAAAAAGAAGAGAGAAAAAAGCTTCTAGCTTTTAGAGAGAGAGAATAGAGAATTCTTGGTATTGATGATTTGAAAACAGGAAGATACGACCCCTATTTATAGGAAAAATAGCACAGGATCGAAAAAAATCATATTTGGAATAAAATACCTCGTGTCGCAAATGACAGAAGCCAAAGCCGTGTCGTCTAGCCAGACGACGAAGGCTAGGTGACGAAGGTCAGGGCGACGACTTTTTCGTCTCGCGCTGGTCCAAAAGTCAACGCGCTTTTCCACGCGTAATTACCTTACAAACTGGTTGCATGTAATTATGCGTCCGAGTTTTCGAAATCAGATTTAATATATTTTATTCTAAATAAAACATCTTTAAAATATAATTATCAATCCCAACCTCATTAGAATTAAAAAGAACCTTCTAGATATTCCTGGAAGACTAAAATCAATACTAATCATTTTTGGAATAATAATTAATAGGCCCTCCTATAGATCATTTGGCCACGTTTAAAATCATTGGGCCTAATCTAATTTAATCTATAACTTCCTCATAATTCATTGGAATTAGGCTTATAATATATCATTGGAAAATTCTTTTTGAGCCCAATCCAACTACACTATTATTGGACCCATATCATGGACCAAACCAAATTGGACTGACTATTTTCCCTAAAATAGAGTAAGAAAAGAAATATTTTTGAAAACAGAAAGAGAAAATTTTTAATAAAAACATTCTCAGACTTTCCACACTTTTACTTCGTTCGATAATCAAATGACATGAAAGGTATTCAGCACTGGGTTTGGTTTTGGGGAGACACAATTGGGTGTCTACAATGGCGAACCCAGGTAAAGCACACTGGAAGCAGTGAAATGGATATTACGGTACTTGAAAGGCACCACTGACGCAGATTTATGCTTTGGTGGAGATACATGTCAAATAAGTGGCTTTGTTGATTCAGATCATGCCGGTGATCTAGATATAAGACAATTTACTATTGGTTATGTGTTTAAAATACACAGTGCTCCAGTGCTCCAGTTAGTTGGCAATCAAGGTTTCAAGCTACAATGGCTCTATTTACGACGGAAGCCGAGTATATGGCTATGGCAGAAGGAGTTAAGGAAGCATTGTGGTTGCGGGGAATTCTAGATGATTTGGGGTTAAAGCAGGATAGTGTGAATCTAAATTGTGATAGCCAAAGTGCTATTCACTTGGCTAAGAACCAAGTTCGTCATGCTCATACCAAACATATAGATGTAAGGTATCATTTTGTACAGGATGTCATAGAGAAAGGAAGTATTTCTCTTATGAAGGTGCATACAAATGAAAACCCTGTAGACATTTTAACCAAAGTTGTGTCATAAAGCAAGTTCCAACACTATTTGGAATTGCTAAATATTGTCCCATGTTAGGCATTACATGGAGAAATAAATGGAACTACGATTGGTTTGATCCCGGTTAAGGGTATGTAGGCAGTCATTGTAAAAAGGTGCAACTGGATACAACTTACGCTATTTGTTCGTTCAATGTTTTGAATTATTTCAAATTATGAACGAGGTGGAGAATTGTGGGAATATGTGTGGATATAATTAATTACTAAATTAATTATGTCTAATTTAAGAAGGGTTAAATAAAGTGAAAGGAGAAGAGAAGACATAGAAGAAGGGGATGAGAAAAATATTATAGGTTGTTTCCAACATGTTGAGTTAATTGTCTTTTCTTTATTTAGCTTATAAGTTACTATAAAATGTCTCGAGGTAGATATAGAATTGAATTCAATCATTTTTTTTTTCACGTCAAAGTTTATTAGAATTAAGAAAGTTTATTTTTTTATATCTATTATTTCCTTCATAGTGGTTATTTGGCAATTCCAAAATATTTTCATAATATCTAGTAGAAGTCACATTTTCGCTGCAAGAGCTTTAACAGGATGTAAGAAGAATGGAGGAAAATGTGGCATGCCTTTTTTATAAAAGGAAAACATTTTTACTCATGGGAGAACTATTTTCCATCTTTGGAAAAAATATTTCATCCCTTTTCTAACCAAACAATGGAAAATGAGAAAATTATTTTCTAAGAAAATGTTTTTCATCAAAACAAACGGAGCCTTAATTTTTTAAGGATGAATTTAATCTCTTTTTGTTTTTTTAATAGTATGAGGAAAGTTGTCTCATCAAAATTTCCCTTTATCTTTTTTTTTCTTTCTTTTGGATTTTTATAATTCCTTTCTTTTATTTACTTTCTTTTTTGGGGAATTTTCAAATTTTATTTTCTTTTTTCTTTATTGGGGGAAATTGTCAAACTTGCCTCTATTTCTTTCTTTTTCTTTTTCTTTTTTTTTTTTTTTTGAATTTTCAAGTTGAGAGTTATTTAATTTTCTTTTTTTAATTCTTTTTGTTTTCTTTTTTTTGGGAAGAAAGTCGGATACCCTGCACTTATGATATAAAAACTAAGTTTATCATTTTTTTTTTGAAATAAAGTTGAGAGTTATTTATTGCTCCAATGGTTAAGCTAGTTGTAAATTAATTTATTCTTAAATTAATAATATTTTATATCTAACAAATATTTGCCAAGCTAATTAGCTCTACAAAGCTAATTTGCTTGCCAAAGCTAATCATCAAGATGTGCAACAATGGTGTAGCTACTAGCTTAAGAATTTCAATATTTGCAAGCTAGTCCCTTTTCCCAACCATTGGAGTTGCTCTAAAATCTTAACCGAACATTTTTCGACACGCAAACTGATGAAAAAATTGAATTGGGTTACAATTTACAATTTATAACAAATTTTGGCTGCAATTTGCAATTTTTTTTATAAATGGCTGCAATTTGCAAAATATTAACGTTGGCTGCAATTTGCAAATTTTCCAAAAAGCAAATGGAGGAAGTAATAATAAAATACGGCCACAAAAGAGAAGTGGAGTAAGTAATAAAATACGGAGGGAGTAGTTAAATTTAGGACATTTTGTGAGAAACTACCTTTTAAAACAATTTTTTTTACGAGAAACTACCTTATAAAAAAAATGTTGTAATAAACTACCTTATAAAAGCTAAATGTTGTAAGATACTACCCTTGGTCGGAAAGTGAGAGTTGACTAAATTTTTCCGGTGTTGACCAAGTCATGTGCCGGTCACATGACATTTAATTCATCTTGGGTATTATATGGATAGGCTCGGGGAAAATTAGGGGGGAAAATGGGGAAAGATGAATTAAACATCACGTGACCGGCACATGACTAGGTCAACGCCGGAAAATTAAGTCAATTCTCACTTTCCGACCAAGAGTAGTATCTTACAACATTTAGCTTTTATAAGGTAGTTTTTTACAACATTTTTTTTATAAGATAGTTTCTCGCAAAAAAATGCTTTAAAAGGTAGTTTCTCACAAAATGTCCTTAAATTTACTATTTTATTAATTTATTATATTATCTACAAATTACATTTACTATCAATTATTTAGCTATGTTAAAAGTTCTTAGACTTTTGAAGTAAGTATGAATTACATTTGAATACTTGCTATGTACACAGAAATACACATTTACAAATAATAAACCATCATGCATTGGGCTTAAGATTACCTGTAGATTGTTCTCATCAGATTGTGCAGTAATTACACTTGGGCCAAAAGTCTAGCAATAAATTAAGAGTTTTGAACTAATAAACATCAACATCACTTATAAGTACATTGTATCCCAGCTTGCCTATAATCACTTTGGCTAGTAAACAGGAGAAGAAAAATCCTTAATTATCTCACTGTATTTTCAATTATACCTCCATCTAAACCTCACTGCTTACCTAAGATGCAAGACCCATGATTCCCACAATTTGTTGCCTCCAATGAAATTCTGGTTTTGTGAAGGAACACGAGACATGGGTAAGCTCTCTTCTATTCTCATCTTTCCTCTCTCATGCCTCCCTCTAGAAGGACCACCATGTCTGTCATCCTATACTCTCTCTCTATATATTATATCACCAAAGTCTTAAAAATGTTGTTACCACTCTATGGGGGATCATTATATTATTCTTTTAGGGTGTAGCTTCGGTTGTTATTCCACATGTCAATACTTGGGATGAGGAATTTCATCAATATTTCATTTTAATACGGGCTGTTGAGAATTTAAAAATCTATGTCATTCCAGCTTCTCTCATGAGTCTAATCTGATTTTGACAATTTAATATCCATTTCTTCCTGATTTTCTCTATGTTTTGCCAAGTGAGACACTGAGACACGAAGGATATGGCAAGGGGAAAAAAATGTTTTAGCTATCTGAAAAAACTATTACATTGGGGTCTGGAGGAATAAAAAGTGCCACCATGAAGTCAAATTGGTAATATTGTGCGACACTCCATCTCATGTTTATATTTTTGGCATATTGGGAATCAAGAGCTGTTCCTGCATGCCCAACTTTTCTGTATTGTCACTTTGCTTTGACTTTGGGCTCAAAGAATGTGCTATTTCTTACTCACTTTGCTTCTTATAGAGTTAAACTTGAATAATGTGATTTTAATGAGATATAGACCTTCATCAGTTTCCTGTTTTGTGTTGCTGACATTACAACCAAGTGTCGCCTGCTCTTTGTCCAAGGAGAGAGTGTATTTTGGAAGAACTGATCCTTCTCTACCACTGCTATTTTACCTTTCCAAGGCCTACTTTTCTGCTTTGAAGCGCTAAGCATTCAGAGCTTACCACATAATATATTGCCAGTTTACCACAAAGCCCTAGGATTTATAAGTTCACTATAAATGTTAATTGAAGTTTATACTTTTGTATTTCTCTACTGTATTTGGAAGGCCCTTGAAAGGGGCAATGCTTCTACTTTGGCTACATGAAGATCAAATCTTCTGCCACTTCAAGAACTGTGAAGATGATTTTGCTCCCTAGGTATTAGAGTTAATCTATTGATTTTTAGTAAAATTGGATACTGTTGTCTCCTAACTATTAGGTCACTACTTTTGCAGGTTGTATTTCAATACATGGCTCGGCGTTCTCCTCTTAGGATTGATGATTTGCTAGGATCCATCAACTCACAATGTGACCAAGAAAATAAAGATGTTGAGATGTCAGGCTGAGAAAAATCCACACAAGCCAACTATGTCATTCTTTTACAGTTTAACCTTAGCCTGGTTGAGAAAAGTTGATGCAGCAAGTCATTTTCTACCATCACGGTCTTTTCGATCAGAAAGAATAACGTGAAGGCTGCCTTGTGCATATCTGTTGGTTTGCCACTGGAGATTTACTCTAGTTTGAGTATGATGAAGGATGATCATCAATAATACTTTGGAGATGATTTTCACCGTTAGCGTCATTTGCTACTCAAGAAGGTTCTGTGATCCTTTTCCTTACATCTTCTGCTGAAATTTTGTTGTAGAGATGTCAATTAAGTTCAACTATATTCAGGTGAAAAGTCATTCCATTTGTTTTCGGAACGGTTCAAGTCATATTCAGATTGATGTTATATTAATGATAAATCAGTCAATGCCTGTCAATTTGGTGGAGTTCACGAATTCAATTGTTTTGCAAGTATATTTTACGAGTAATGTACTTCGTATATTCTAGTGTTAGATCATGAAACCGTTCATAATATTTTAGTATTACGAACGGTTTCCTGATCTAGTGTTAGAAATAAAAAAAAAAAATCTCAATCTAGTGTTGTGTCAAAATAAATTTTGTATTCTAGTGTTCATGTAGGTTTGGATATATATAGTATATTTCTTAGGTTGGTATGGTTAAATAAAATACATTTAGGGTATACAACCTACCTCTTGTTTGTTTGTTTGTTTGTTTTTTTTTTCCTTCTTTTATTTGAGGAAAAGCGAGCTTCATATTATTATAATCAGATCAAATCAAGTTGCACCAAAGTAGATAAACTTTGAGGAAAGTAACCCATACATCATATAACTAATATATAAAGCTAAACTTTTAGCTAGGTTACGACGTTACGATACTTGACGTTCCAACTTTTCGCCAAATGTTGCGCCACGTTGGAGCAATTTAAATAGACTTCATAAGATTAAAAAAAAAAAAAAAAGAATTTTAGGATAAAATTTAAGTTTATAATTTTATTTTCGATAAAACACTAATATTTCAGAGATACAAATTGAATTATAATTTTATTCAAAAAAATTATTAGATTATAATTCTTAAAAATTATCATATAAATTTAATTTTTTATGTCATAATATTTTTTTTAGAGCGAAGGAATTAGTTTAAAGTGTTAAACATCTATTTATAATATATACTAATCGGTTAAAATAATATACTTCACAACTAATAGAATTTTGTTATTACAACTGTCAATTAAGGTTGAGTCATGAATCATCTCGGATTGAGTCACTTTAGGTAATGAGTTAAGAAATGTTCAACCCTTGCCCAAAGTTTTGGGTTCGGGTCAACCCAATGGGCTTTCAACATTTATCTTATTTAATTTTTTAATTGTTTATTTTTTTAATGTATTAAATCAAAAATTTCCACCAATATTAATATTAGTCATTACAGGTGCCTACTAGATAGCAAATCGTCACAAAAGCACATCAATAAACTAATTTTTTTTATCCAATGGTATATTTTAAAATTTGACATAAAGATTAAAATTTTTATCTTTAATCAATAAATAACCCGGACATTGTACGGGCACAAAACTAGTACATAATATTCATCATTACCATTAGCATTCTCTGTTAATGTCAGACAAAATCAAGCTAATTGGAGACTTTTTTTTTTTTTTTTTTTTTTTTTTTTTTTTTTTTTTGACGAAAAGATGCTAGATTAATTGCTGTGCAACGATTAGACATTTTCCCTCTCTGTTTTATGTCAAATTGTTGTACATAATTAACATGTAATGGAGGTAGTAGTTAATTGCTTTTGTTCTCATTGGCCCATTGTGTATAAGTCAAATACCAATTCACCACTGGCCCATTGGCCCATTGTTCTCATTTGAATGATGCTCCACCACTCGTATTTTTTAGGCAAATTACCCATATAAGTGCAATTGATCGTTATAATTGCTTTTATTCCACCTCTCAATTCCTTTGTTTAATATATATTTTGTTGATAGTGGTGCTAAATCGATATATAATGCGAAGCAGTGTACAATGTCGGACATAGTTCATATATAAAATTATGCAAAAAAATTAAACAACTTATAATCCAAGTTCGGGCATAATTTTAAATTGAAGGCATAAATTAAGATTTGGGGAAATTATAACATAACAATTTTAGAGTAATCTTTTGTTGTTTTGTAACAACATAGGAGATTAAAGGTAAATATTATTATTGATAATTTATATGGCTGATAAATACGAACCTTTTTTAAATAACTTCCATAAATAAATTATTCAATTTTTTTTAAATAAAATATTAAGGACACACTAGAAAACGACATGTGTCAATACTGTTGTATTTTTTTTATAAATAGTTATTATTGATTAGTTAATCACTAATTAATAAAGTAAGGCCATTAACTAGAATTTGCCAAACTTTGGAGTCACTTTAGCAATATACAATTACATCCATCAAATTGACTTATAATTTTCTTCTCCAAAAAAAAAAAAAAAGAAGTGACTTATAATTTTTGAAGAAACTTAATCAATAACAAGTGTAAAAAAAAAAAAAACATTGCATTATATTGTCTTTAGTTTTTTAGGACATTTTTTTATTGAGGAGTGATTCAGCAACAATACTAAAACTGCAAATGGTTTTAAAAAAAATACTGAAACTGTAAATTCAACTCACCTGTTTTTCTCTTTATTGTGTGTCCAAAGCATTTTATTGAAGATAAAATGACATGAAAAGATAAAGCACCGAAAACAAAATCTACCCATAAGCAATTACCACCTTCTGACAATTACCACCTTCTGTTATGTCCATTTTAGCAATTACCACCTTGTATTTTTTTTTTGAAAATTATCACCTTCAACTTTCAAAAACATCAAAAGTTACCACCTTCTTGCCCCCCAACTACCACATGACGTCATTTTGGTCTCATTCTTTCCCTTCCCTCCCTATTTCCCTCACATTTCTCATTTTTATTTGGATTCTCATCTCCCCTTTCACTTTTTTCCCCCCAAATCACCAATAATTGTTGGTCAATTTTGATTTGGAGGAGTGAATTGAAGTGTTTTTGATTGTTTGGGGGAAAAAAAGTGACAGGGGGGATGAGAATCGAGTTAGGAATGAGAAATGTGAGGGAAATAGGGAGGAAAGGGAAAGAATGAGACCAAAATGACGTCATGTGGTAGTTGGGAGGCAAGAAGGTGGTAACTTTTGATGTTTTTGAAAATAGAGGGTGGTAATTTTCAAAAAAAAAAAATACAAGGTGGTAATTGCTAAAATGGACTAAACAGAAGGTGGTAATTGTAAAAAATTCCTAAGCAATAATAATACTAGCTACTAAGAAACACTCAACTATTTTTACAAGTACAAATGCAATACAAGTATTAATGTAGGAAAATACATCGGAGTTGCATATTCAGGTTCTTAATTTCTCCTATGCCTCTGTGTTGATCTCCTCATCCTTGTCTCCGATCTTCTTCTCCTTCCAAAAGTCTCCATAAACCAATCATGGTGTCGATCAGCCAAGTATATCTTCCCAAGGACATAGCCGATTATAAACCCACTTACATACCCCAATGATCTGATGATCCAGTCAATCAGCTCAATATCCTCTTCCGTCATCTCATCATTTGTCAATTGTTGCGGTGGTGATGGTGGCACGATGTCTTTCTTGCACTTCTCAAACAATGGAGCTCCACTTAATGCCAAGTTCCCAGCAAAGGAACTATTGTCAAAAGTATTGAAATGTTCTCCTTCGAGTATTGGTCCAACTAGATGATTGTGCGAAACATTAAAGACCCCAAGAAAGGTTAGCTTTGTCAACTCTTGAGGGATCACTCCTGAAAGCATGTTTTGAGAAAGATCTAAGGACTCGAGGTCTTTAATGTTGGCTAGAGAAGATGGGATATTTACCAACAAGATTGTTGTTGGATAGATTAAGTGCTTGAAGTCCCCTAAGATTCCCAATGTCCTTAGGGATTCTACCTGTGAACTTATTGTTTGAGAAATCAATTACTCGCAGTACATACAATATCTTTGTGTAAACTGTTTCACTCCCCTTATTTGTTATGGTGACAACATAGTTGTATGTCTCATCATAAGTCAAAATTTGACTGTAACCCACCACATAATATATAAGAAAAAATGAACTAGATGAGTTTGACGAGTTTTCGGTTGAAACCGTCATTGCTTTCCAACTTTGAAAATACTCAGATGGCAAGTTACCGGGTAAGATTATTATAGGACATATCAATTATACGCAGCTTATAAAAATCATTATCAACTAAACTAGGGAATGGGGTTGTTATCTTCCTGTAGATGTTGTTATGCCTCAGGATAAGAACCTGCAACATGGACATACTTCTTAACCATGATGGAAAAGTGTCATTAATACGATTGCTTCCGACATTGAGTACCTCAAGCAAAGTACAATTGACTAATGACTTTGGGAGATTACCCTCAAATTGATTTTGGCTTAAATTAATCATTTTCAATTTACATGATTTTGAGAATGTTGGAGGGATGGCACCACTAAATTTATTGCCTCGTGCATTTAAAACCTGCAAAGAACCACTAAGTTGATGGCCAATGCAGCTTGGAATCTCGCCCATAAGATTGTTTTCAGACAAGTCAAGATAGAGTAAAGAAGTTGCACGACATATATGACTGGAAAGAACTCCATGGAAATGATTATTTGAGACTTGATAAACTAGCATGGAACTTGGAGGAGTTGGAAGTGGCCCTCGCAACTTGTTATCACTAAGATCTAACATTTTCAAATTATTCCATGGGAGAAAAATCAAAGTTTGTTCAAAACCTGTTAAAAGGTTATTAGAACGGTTTAAGAATAATAGATTTTCCCTAGTTGTTCTCACAAACCATTGTGGGATATTCCCAATGATGTTTCCAGGGAGATATAGTTCTCTTAGCTCATCTTGACAACGTAAGAATTTTGGAAACTCAGTCAAGTTGCATGATTCAAGACTCAAAATGTGCAACTTCAAAAGTGATGAATTGATGCATACATTCTGAGGAAATGTGAGGCTAACACCAATCAATATTAAATAACGAAGCTTTGGGATCATGAAAAAAGGATCAAACTTGTCAACTGTGCCATTGAAAGACAAATTCAATGTGTGAAGATTAATAAGGTAAGAAATCCAGGGTGGGATTGGACCTTGAAACTGATTACCTAGTAGATCTAAGGCTCCTAATTGGGTTAGATTCATGAGCCAACTTGGAAGTGGCTCTGTTAACAAGTTGTTTTGGAGACTCAAAAAATGGAGTCTAGTAAAGTTAGAAAGAGTAGGCATGATTTCAATTCCTAAATTCATTTCAGAAAGCATAAGATCAGTTAGTAAATTTAGCTTAGACAACCAAGATTTCAATATTCCAGCATTCCCAACATCCACCATGTTTGAAAGATATAAACGATTAAGGCGTGTTAGGTTCATGATAGAGTGAGGGAGTTCACTAAAGTAATTGTGAGCAAGGCCTAGTACAATGAGGTCAGTTAAGTTACCAATTGAGGATGGCAACTCCACAAAATTTTGTCCCGCATAGATCTAAAATACGAAGAGGACTATTAGAATGAAATTCATGAAGATATCCTCCTAATTCGGGATTATAAATCAAACTTATTTCTTTGAGTTTTGGTAGCAAAAGACTTGTTGGGAATTCACCCAAAAGATCTCAAAAACCAAGAGAGATAGCTTTTAGGGAAGTTCGGTTGCTTAAGCTAAAGGGTACCTCAGACGATATATCAACCATATCAAGATAAAGATGGGTTAAACAACTTAAGTTATTAACCAACCTCTCTAGACTCAAATCATTAAGTTTCAAATTTAACTTCTCACTAACACCTGTAGGATCTCCATTAATATATAGAAAGATCAAGAAATGATAGGCTTGACAATTTTGAAATTTCTGATGGAATTTGACCACTTAAAAATGAAGAGGGAGAGGTCGAGATTTGTGAGCTTGTAAGACGACCAATATCAGAGGGAATTTTAGAATAATTAAAGTTATTTTTAGAAAGATCAAGCTCACATAGATGATTAAGGCTAAAGAGTGTGCTGTTACAAGGGAAGGTGTCGTAAAGGCAACTGCTACTAAGGTCGAGGCCAATAACATGACCGGTCTCCTCATTGCACTTGACACCATCCCACCTGTTTTGGGTGTTTTTGTCCCTCGGGAGAGTTACAACACAAAGACTGATCCGGGGTGAGCTGTACCTGCAAAATAAACGGAGACACTAGTTGGGTGGTGCTCCGCCTCCGACGCACAAGTTAGAAACTTGAAGGGACAAAAAAGGTGCGGAAATTTAGGTAGGGATCTGCTCGGATTCCAAGCTCAGGATGTCTCTATCAAAGAGCAAATGTGTAATAAATGATAAAACGTGCCCTCAAAATGAGGGACATCTCCCTATTTATAGGGTCTTTGGAAATTGTGCCCCTGATTAGGTCACTGAACCCTAATCATTGGTAGGCTGAGCGTTTTGCGGCGTTATCGGGATTTGGGCCTGAAGGCCGCCATTTTTCCCTTTATTTCTGGAGTGACACGTGTCAAGTAGGGATTGGTCCACTCTGGACCATTCTGAGGCGAACACGTGTCATCCTCTGATTGGGCCACGTGGCAGGGTAAAATTACCCTAAACATTTGCCCCTCACAGATGTGACGGGGCACGCCACGTGGCATCTGTGACACATGTCACGCTCCGGTTGGCGATAATTTTACCGTTAAAGAGTAACCGTTCACCTTCCGAGTAAATTACGGAAATGCCCCCGTATTTACCCTCTATATATAGCTGTTTTACCCTCATGATTTTGTACGTTTACAAAAAATTTCTAGAGAGAAAACTTTGAGAGAGCATAAGTCATCCGTTTGAGTTAGGCGCAAGCAAGAAAGTTTGTTCTCCATCAACCCAGCCGGATCCGCCTTCCTTCAGATATCACATCCAAAGGTACCATCTCTGTCTCTCTCAACTCTTTTTCTTTTTTCACCGCTTGTACATATTTCTTGCAATAAATGGATGCATCACCAACACACATGGCACAACCTAGGTTAGAGTCCAGCCGGTCACCAGGGACGGCTGAGTCTAGGACTGGGAGTGCCGTCTCGGGGTGTTGGGACCACCCTTTGCCTTGGATTCCGACCAGTTATGTGTCTGTGCAGGACACCATGGCTCGGACAATGCAGACGTCAACTGATCCAAATTACAAAAGCGAAGGCTCAGGCGGCCAAACGCCTGAGGGAGAAACGTCTAGTCAGGGAGGCCAGACGGCTCTGGAGAGATCCCCTCCGCGCGCCCCTTCAACTCCTGCTGATTCCTTCTTGGAGGAATGCGACCAAGGCGGCAACGAGGCCGCCTCTGCCCCCTTGAATCAAAGTGAGGAGGAGACGGAGAGTGACAGCTCCGCCTCTACCTCTGAGAGCAGTGACGATCTACCCCCGCTTCCGGATAGCGAGGAGGAAGAAAAGAAAAAGTGGAACGAGAAGGATGATCCCTTCAACATCCACGTCTCCTCCAAGGACCGGATCCAAATGGAGGAAAACTTAAAGAATTTTACTCAAATGCACCCGCTAGGAGACGGGTATAGGATCCGGGTTCCGCCTGAGAATGACACCATCGCCTGGGAGAACGATGAACATAACGCCAACAACTATTTTGGCTGTTATGAGGCGGCGTTCAAGGCTGGTCTCCGCTTTCCCCTTCACCAGGCGGTGAAGGCAATTTTGAGAGGCTACGGCCTCGGAATCTGGCAACTTACCCCCAACTCTTGGACAAACATTCTGGGGTATGTTGCCGCCTGTGAGTTCCAGGGGCTTAACCCCGGCTGGGAGGCTTTTGCTAGTATGCACTATCTTAGCAGAAGCCCAGGCGGCTGGAGGGCGTGGTACACTCTAACCACGCAGCCTCAGTATATGATGACCTTGGACAAGGTCTCAAAGTTCGATGGCTGGAAGCACAGGTTCTACCTGATGTCAGCCCCAACCAGACGGGAGAATTATGAATTCCGTCTGTACAATAAGAAGCCCGACTTGTTGGGCAGGAAGTGCGCTCTTCCCCGGATCCCAGAGGAAGATTTTGACAAGATAATTGAGGTAGACTTTTTCGGCCTCACAGACGCAACTCTGTCAACCGGGGAAACAATAAAAGTCCCCAAGAACTGGATCCCCAAGAGCGCCTGGTTCAGGGATGAGTGTTTCCTAGCCGCCTGCGGGCTAGGGCACATGTTTACAAAACGTATGCGCCTGAGTTTATATCCGTCTGTAGTATTTTTCTATCGAAATTGATTTATGATATTGACCAATTTCTTTCTTTTTTGCAGAAGAAGCATTAAACATGTTGTAGTCGGAGAAAACTCCCAAGCGGTCTTCTGCAACCATCCGCAAAGATCTTGCAGAGAAAGCTGCGGCTGAGGTCAAAGCCAAGGTAACAAACGCCTGACCCTTTCATAAGTTGATCCTTTAAAATCATTTTTCCCGGATGCTAACCTTAACTTTGGTTATTTTTGCAGGGAGGAGAGGTTGGAAAGTCGTTTGAGAAACAACTCAAACGGGCTAGGGAGGAGAACCCCGCCGTTCTTAACAAAATTAAAAAAGCCACCTCTGCGTCAACTCCTGGCGCCTCAGCCGGGCATCAGCAGATGCGGATAGCGGGGCGAAACGAGTAGATAGGCGGCAGCTTGTGCCTTAATCTCGTCAACCCCTTATCAGCAGCCGCGGGGTTCACCACGCCTGCAAGCGGTTCCCGCTTGGCCGGCTCTGAAGGTAAGAACCCTTTTGAGTCCCCGCTAGAGCTGGGGTGGCCTTTACGGGTGAAATCCCACTCCCAACAGACATCATCCTCAGACGGTCGGCAACAAATAGGTGATGCCTTAGTTTCTCAATCATCACGTATTGATTGTGGTGCAGATCAATCTCCCCGCTGGCCAGACGTCCAGAAGCATGCCAAGGCCATGCTGGAAGCCGTCCGGAAGAAGGATAAGGACAATATCCCTGGGATAGAGACGTTCAATATTGAACGCATTCTATCCCTTCTGGCTGAGGTAAGAAACTTGTCAATTCAATTTTATTTTTTCCAAGTGTTTTATCCCTCCTGTAATACTTATGCCGCCTGACTTTTTGCAGGCCATGCTGCGGGTGGACTGCCTCAAACGTCCTTATTCCCGCAAACGGGAAGAGGTAAAAAGGGCCAATAAGTCCGCCATAGACGCTCATAATATTCCTTTACACTCGACTATCGTAAATGAACTTGAAACTAAAGCAATAATTATGACACAGGCGTCTAGAATCCTGCAGCTGG
Source organism: Chenopodium album (assembly GCF_948465745.1). NCBI lineage: Eukaryota > Viridiplantae > Streptophyta > Magnoliopsida > Caryophyllales > Amaranthaceae > Chenopodium > Chenopodium album. The sequence continues at coordinate 68,844,194 of NC_137835.1, forward strand.
AGTCAGATCTGAAGACGGCCAAGCAGCGGGCAACGGATGCTGAGACGGCTAAGAAGGAGGCGGAGGAGGCCTAGAAGAAGGCGGATGAGAGTGCCAAAAAGGCTGCTGAGGCGCTCAAGAAGGCCCAGACGGACCTTGGCACACTTAAAGGTATTTCCGAAGAGAACACCAAACTGAAGACCAAGGTTCAGAGGCTGGAGAAGGAGGCTGCTCAGGCTCAGATAAACTTTGCAGCAACCCTAGAGGCGGAGCAAAACCGCCTTGTTGCTGAGAGTGACGCTGACAATGACACCCGTATGAAGATTGCCTGGGCTGCCTTGTACTCAGACGCGGATTACAGCATCTGGGCATTGGCGCACAGCTATGCCGAGTACGTGGTGTACTTGAGAGAACAAGGCGAGCCAGAGCCTGCCTCTTTCGAAGCCTGGGTCAACTCCAACAACGAGACGTCCGCGCCTGAGCTTCCTGGTCCTGGTGAAGCACAGGAGATACCCTCAGATGATGAGGAGAAGGAGAAGGACCAGGAGGCACCGTCTGCAGGCCAGAAGTGACCATTCAGCGGCAGTATGCCAATCTTAGCTTTTTTATTTTTTCTTTTATTCAGCGGCTGTATGCCAAAACTTGCTTTTTCCGGCCTGCGTGCCGAGTATCCTTGTATTTACCGGCTAAGGAGCCGGGTTAATTAACAATTTCTTTCTCCCGGACGGGGTCCGGTTAACATTTGATCCATTACAACCGTTTGGTTGGGTGGACTTTTATGAAATGCACCGACTGAGTCGGTTTTGATCATTTTGCATTTGAATTTTTATTTTGTGCAAATTTTAATTTTTCATTTTTGCCTAACTTATCAAAAGCATGCGGCGATTTTTTGCCTAACTAGTCAATAGTCTGGCTGTCCTTGCCCCTGGACGGCTGTGTGATTGGTTTCAAGTGGAGTTGGTTGATTGACTTGAAAACGTCTGATGCTGCAAAGAGCATGATATGTTTGTAAGTCAATCAATCACAGTAGTGATTGCCCCAAACCAAGTGCACAACCGTACACCAACAGGCGTTTCAGTCACTACACAGACGGCGTTTGTCCGTCTTGGTAGAGATTTCATAGCCATTGAACAACTCTTTTGCCCCAATTGGGGTGGGAAGTGCAATTTTGGAATAAATAACCTAAGTGAGAACTTCAGCCGGTGACCGACTGATGCCTATGGGCATCCGGTATCTGGAAACTTATTCGTTCTTCATAGGTTATTTCAGTCAGACGGCTATGAGTTGACCAATTTGGTCGTTCAATTTTTGCCGTCTGCATGGGTACGTAGAACCGACAAATAGTCTGTTCTCTGCGACGATTGCACCCGGAGGGGTGTCGCCGGACGCCTTTGTCCATGTTGGGACAGGCGATTTTATAAATGAGCAACCATCCGGCCATTTTAACCTCTGGTCTTGTTTGAGACCGGTTGCATATCCACTAAACGTTTTTGTGCTTAGTTTGTAGTCGAAGTATTGAATTTACACTAAGTATCGAACTTAGTTGTTTAAACAAACGAGTCTGTCTGGGTATTACCCAGACGGACAGGCAATTATTTAATCTTACCAGGTATCAAACTTGGTTAGGTAAAAGAAAAATCCGTCTGAGTATTACCCAGGCGGATAATCAAACTTAGTTAAATGAACAAAGTATCAAACTTAAATAAACAAGAGATCCGAATATCCGAGTATTACCCAGGCGGTCAAACAAATGTAACCTTTACTAAGTATCGAACTTAGTTAGGTAAATGAAAAATCCGTCTGGGTATTACCCGGATGGGTAATCAAACAATAACTCAATTTTGCAAACAAAGTCTGAATCTTCATTAATTGACTCATTGTTTACAAAAAGTTTACATTCTCAGAAGTAGTACTTTTTTAGATTGTCTACATTCCAAGTTCTAGGCAGACGCCTGCCGTTTGGAGTTTCCAGGCGGTAGGTGCCATCCCTTACTTCTTCATAGATCCGGTAGGGGCCTTCCCAATTTGGGGTTAGCTTCCCCAGCTCATTGGCCCTACCGGTTGCCTCCATTTTTCGTAACACTAAGTCGTCAACTTTCAAAGGACGCTTGTGTACTTTTTTGTTGTAGGCTCTCGTCATTCTCAGACGGTAAATCTCATGAGGCAAGGCGGCATTGCCCCTGCGCTCCGGGAGTGAGTCTAATGCCAGGCGCATTGCTTCCCAGTTTGCCTCTTCATCATATAGCATGACTCTGAGAGTCGGCTCGTAATGTTCGATGGGCAGGACGGCTTCAGCACCGTAAACCATGAGAAATGGGGTTTCACCGGTTGCCCCTTTTGCTGTTGTCCGGATGGCCCATAGGACATGGATTAACTCTTCTGCCCATAGGCCACCGGCTCTTTCTATTTTCTTCTTAATGCCGTCTGAGATGAGTTTGTTGAAGGCTTCAACTTGGCCGTTTGCTTGGGGCCGGCCAACAGATGCAAAATAGCTTGAGATCCCCTAATCTCCCAACCAAGTTTTTAGCTGAGGCGTCTCAAACTGAGGACCATTATCAAACACCATAGACATAGGTACCCCATACCGGGTGATAATGTTCTTCCAAATGAAGGAAATTACGTCTGAGGTCTTGATGTTTTTAACCGCCTCAGCCTCCACCCACTTGGTGAAATAATCCACAGCCACCAAGATGTAACGCTTTCCGCCTGGAGCAGGCGTGTAAGGACCTAGAATGTCCATGCCCCATTTTGCAAACGGGATTGGGTTGTGGATGGCCGTCAGATCAGTAGCCGGACGGTGAATGAGTTTGCCAAATTTTTGGCACTTGTCACATTTCTTCACCAATTCCTTGGCGTCTGCCTCAAGAGTGGGCCAAAAATAATGTCGTCTAGCTCTGACGGCTAGCGACCTGCCGCCTATATGCGAGGCGCAGAATCCCGAGTGCAAGTCTTCGAGAACTTCTTTCCCCTTTTCTGGGGTGACACACTTCAACAAAGGCTTCAAAAACCCCGCCTTGAAGAGTTCTCCATTTTTCAACTCGAAGCTTGCAGCTCGCTTTTTCAGGACGGCTGCTTCCTGTGGCGAATCAGGAAGTGTACCGTCTGAAAGGTAGGCCCGGATGCCATCCATCCAGGTAGAGCTTCGATCCAAAATTCCAATGGGATCCTCATAGATGCTTCTCTTTTCAAGAACTTCCCAAAAGACTGACCGAGGCGTATCATGGCAGGTGGAAGATGCCAGCTTTGACAATGCATCCGCCTGGTTGTTTTCCGACCTAGGCACTTGACTCAGACGGAATTCCTCAAGTGCCTTGGTCTCTTCTTTGACTGCCTGAAGATATTTAATCATAGCCGGATGAGTAGCCTCGTAGCTTCCCTCATACTGGCTAACGACCAATTGAGAATCAGAGTAGGCGTCAATTTTCATGGCCCCTACCGCCTTACACATGCGAATGCCGGCTAGCAGGGCTTCATATTCCGCCTCATTGTTAGAGGCTTGAAATTTGAAGCGTAGTGCATACTCAAATCTGTCCCCTTCAGGAGACTCGTAAATTACGCCTGCACCAAAGCCGTTCTTAGTAGAGCTCCCGTCTACATACACTTTCCAAAACTGATCAAGGTTATCCGGAGCCACCGGACGGGTCATTTCAACAATGAAGTCGGCAAACGCCTGACCTTTCACTGCCTTTCTTGGTTTGTAAGTGATTTCAAGACTTTGCATTTCAATAGCCCATTTCAACATTCTCCCGGATGAGTCCAAGGTAGACATTGGCCTCTTGAGTGGCTGGTCGGTGTAAATCACCACCGGGTGTGCCAGAAAGTAGGGCTTCAATTTTTTGAAAGCCATATACAGAGCAAGGCCAAATTTTTCAACCATGGGATACCGGAGTTCAGCATTTTTAAGAACATGGCTAATGAAGTAAACCGGGAGCTGCACGCCGTCTCGCTCAGCAAGGAGAACGGCACTGAGGGCATGATCTGAGACGGCTAAGTACATGTACAACGTCTCCCTAGGTAAAGGACTGACCAACCTAGGTAGAGAATGTAAATGCTCTTTCAACCTCTGGAATGCCGCCTCAGCATCCTCCCCCCATTCAAATCTGGTCTTCTTCCTGATTGCTTGGAAGAAGTAGAGGCACTTGTCGCCTGACCGGCTGAGGAACCTCCCCAGGGCGGCCAGACAGCCGGTGAGTCTCTGCACTTCCGTGACAGAACGGGGTGACTTCATGTCTATCACCTCCTGTATCTTTTCAGGGTTAGCCTCTATCCCCCTTTGATCAATCAGGAATCCGAGAAACTTCCCAGACTCAATACCAAAGACACATTTCTTAGGATTTAACATAACCCTATGCCGCCTGAGGGTGGTGAATGTTTCTCGGAGATCAGCAAGGTGATCCGTCTATAGCTTGGATTTGACTATCATGTCATCAATGTACGCCTCCACATTCCTCCCAATCTGATTAATGAAGACCGTATTAATCATCCGTTGGAAAGTGGCAGGCGCATTTTTTCAAGCCAAACGGCATCACAGTATAACAGAATAACCCCTGATCAGTGACGAAGGCCGTCTTCTCTTGATCTTTCTTCCACAGGGGTATCTGATGGAAGCCGGAGTAGGCATCCATAAAGCTCATCAAGGCGTGACCGGCTGTAGAGTCGACCAGACTGTCGATCTTTGGGAGCGGGTAACCGTCCTTTGGACACGCCTTGTTGAGGTCTGTGTAATCAACACACATGCGCCAGGTCCCATTCGGCTTCTTAACAAGGACCACATTGGCCATCCAGTCGGGAAAATTACAGGGCCGGATGAACCTTGCGTCTAGCAGCTTTTTGACTTCGGCAGCTGCCGCCTGACTTCTTTCCTCGCCGTGGTTTCTTTTCTTTTGCCGGATGGGCTTCTTTTTGGGGTCCACGGCGAGTTTGTGGACAGCGAGATCCGGGCTGACGCCTGGCATCTCTTCCACTTCAAAGGTAAAAATGTCTTGGAATTCCTTCAGCAGAAGGTGCAAAATTGCACCCAAAGTAGCATGAGCAACCGTCCCAACCTTCACAGTACGTTCTGGACGGCTTTCATCCAGAACGAGATCAATACTTTCACCAGCCGGTTGAGGGCGGAGCTCATCTGACCGTTCACCAGTAAGTGATTGCTATTTTTTCTCTTTCTTCACCTCCACCAGCAGAGGTGCCTTTCTTTTCTTCCCGGCTGCTGGTGGGACCGGCGCAGGGTCGGCATCCTTGACATTGTCAAGGTCTATTGGTTCCTGGCCGTCTGGGGCCACAGTGTCTCTGACGGCTGAGAGATAACACTCTCGGGCCGTCTTCTGATCCCCATTCAGGGAACCCACAGTGCCGTCATCCCTCTCATACTTGATGAGCATGAGAGATGGGATGATTACTGCCTTGGCTACGTTGAGGGTCGGCCGACCAAGGATAATGTTGTAAGCGGTCAACTCCTCAACGACCAAGAATCTGACGACAATATGTCGTCCTTGGCCCTTCTCTCCCAGCCGGATGGGTAAGTCAATTCTTCCGGCTGGGTAGACCATCCCACCCCCGAAACCAACCAAGAGGTGGGTGACCGGATGCATGCTGCTGACGTTATATTTCAGCTTTTGCAAGCACCGGAGGCTGATGATGTCTGATGAGCTGCCGGTGTCAATAAGGATTTGTCCAACCAGTTGGTTGGCAACCTTACATTCAATGACAACCGGGTCATCATGCGGACGGCGGACTCTGCCCCTATCCTTCTCAGTAATCAAGACGTTTGGGAAGGAGGTGCTTGCAGACGCCTGCTCGTCATCATCCTTGTCCATCTTTCGAAGATGGCTCTTGGTGCCCCAGATGGTAGGGCCACCACAGGAGAACCCGCCTGCTATTGTGTAGACCGGCTCTTTATCGGTATCCGAGCTACTAGCAGGCTGGGGGGTAGTCTTGGAGGACTGACCCTTGTTTTTCTTTTTTGCCCCGGCTGGGGACTTAGAAATGTAGGACTTCAACAACCCTTTGTCAGCCAGACGGTCCAACGCCCGCTGAAGACTGAAGCAGTCGTTGGTGTCATGGCCGACCTCCTCATGGAACTAACTGAATTTATTTTTGTTCCGTGACTGGACAGAACTCTTCATAGGATTCGGCTTCTCAATGGACAGCCGGTCCTTTACCTCCATGAGGATGGAGTTGTAGTCTTTATTAAACTCGTACTTGGAGACGTACAGTTTAAACTCTTTCTTTTTCTTCTGGGACGGCTGGTCAGAGTTAGTAACCGCCCAGACTTCTTTTCTTTTCTTGCTCTCTTCTTTGTTTTTGGCCGGCTGAGCTGACCGGCTGTCTTTCTGTTTGTCGGACTTCTTGGAGTCCGACTGGTTACCAGGCGAGCAGAGGTCGGTAGCTTGGATGTAGCTTTCCGCCTCCCTCAGGGCCGCCTGTAAGGTGAAAGCCCCTTTTCTGACTAGGTCAAACTTAAAGGTCGACCCGTCTCTCAGACCCTTGAAAAAGTCTGTAAAAGCTACCTCGTTAGACAGTCCCTGAATCTGAATTCTTATCAGATTGAACCGCCTAACATATGAGCGTAGCCCTTCTCTCTCTCCCTGCTTAACAGTGCTCAAATCAAGGCTTGTTTTCTTAGCAGGGATGTTTATTGAGAAGTTGGAAGCAAACAGGAAGGCGAGCTTCCTGAAGCTATCGATGGACCCGGCTGGCAAATTGCCAAACCATTGTTGGGCAATGCCCTTCAATGTAGCCGGGAAGCACCGACACCAAGTGGCATCATCCAACCCCTGCAGATACATGAGGTTGGTGTATGCTATGAGGTGGTCTTCCGGATTGGTGGTACCATCATAGGTACCAACCAATACATTCTTAACCTTGGCCGGCTGGGCCGCCTCGGTTATCTCCCGGGTGAACGCAGAAGGCTGTTCACCCAGGCGCAGCAGACGAAGCTGCCAGTCCAATGGCTGGACATTTGGATATGCCGCCTGACCTCCAAAGAAGGTCGGCTGCATGAAGTGAGGGGGATACTGTCCGTAAGCCTGAGTAGGCACATACGGTACAGCTCCAATCATGTGAGGGCCAGAATGGACGGTATTACCGCCTGTCTGGATCTCATGCAAGGAGGGTGCACTCCCTGCAGAAATGTTGTTGAAGCTGTCTGGAAAGTTCGACGTTGAAGCCGACTCAGACAACGATTGGTTTCTCTTCCGGTTTATGATCTCTCGGGCATCAAGAGTTGATTTTTTACTTCTCACCGGCTGCTGAGTCCGGCGAGTGTTATTGGTGTTCTTCCTAGGAAGGAGAATTTTTGACCAATCAATGGTCCCGGCTGCCTTCTCCTTTGGATGAGGAGTGGGCTGCCGGTTTCTGACTGACTTCCCCTTCTCTGGAGGAGTCTTCTTCGCCGACTGACCTTTACTTGGGCCAGCCCGGCTTTTGGTGATCAGCTCTTTAATTTCACCCTTGAAACTTGTCATGAATCTCATGAGTTCGTCTCGGGTGACAGGGGCTGATCCAGCGGCCGTTTGGGTTTCCCCTTCCGGCTGCCCAGTGGGTCGGCTTGGACCCGCCTGGGTGGCACCCCGCTCCAGAATATCTCTGGGCCGGATGCTCTTGATTCTGAGCGAGCCATCCTCGGCTGTAAAGGTTTCGAGCTGAGGATCCTCATCCTCCTGGTCTGTAAAAACTTCTGGGTCATCGCCCAGACGGTTAGGGGGTGGTACAGACTCTTGAACCATCTTCGAGGTACTCTCCCCACAGACGGCGCCAAATGTTTTGGGTGTTTTTGTCCCTCGGGAGAGTTAAAACACGAATACTGATCCGGGGTGAGCTGTACCTGTAAAATAAACGGAGACACCAGTTGGGTGGTGCTCTGCCTCCGACGCACAAGTTAGAAACTTGAAGGGACAAAAAAGGTGCGGAAATTTAGGTAGGGATCTGCTCGGATTCCAAGCTCAGGATGTCTCTATCAAAGAGAAAATGTGTAATAAATGATAAAACGTGCCCTCAAAATGAGGGACATCTCCCTATTTATAGGGTCTTTGGAAATTGTGCCCCTGATTAGGTCACTGAACCCTAATCATTGGTGGGCTGAGCATTTTGCGGTGTTCTCGGGATTTGGGCCTGAAGGCCGCCATTTTTCCCTTTATTTCTGGAGTGACATGTGTCAAGCAGGGATTGGTCCACTCTGGACCATTCTGAGGCGGACACGTGTCATCCTCTGATTGGGCCACGTGGCAGGGTAAAATTACCCTAAACACCACCTACAACAATCACCACTTACAGTGGCATTTTCCGCATGATGAATATCTAATTCATCATGCCATGATTTCACCTTTGGATATGTGAAATCAGAAAATGATGTGGAACAATCAAGAAGAAAGCTTTGCTTAAAATGAAGCAATGCAATCTTTTCTTGATCATGGCACAGTGGCTTCGATTGCTGCAAGGAAGGCTGGTTAGAATTAGAAGGCACGGAAAAAAAAAAAAAAAAACAAGTATTGAAAAAGTAAAAACTGAAAAAAGCATGTATGTAAAGCATCCCAAACCCATTGTGATATATCTGATTTTGTGAGTGAATAATTTTTTTATTAATGCCAAATAACACATTAAGGAATGAGTGGTTTTTATAGCCATAGACAGTCACTTGGTTGAATGTATATGTGGTGATGATACTTGAAGCTAAGGATCACAAATTCACATATGGTAATGATACTTGAAGCCAAGGATCACAATCGACAAGTCTACTAATGGGGAAGACGAGGCATAGCATTTGTCACAAATCATTGAAAACGAAACCATCTAGAGAAGATAAGGAAAGAACAAAACAGAGACTTAATTGACTTCTCTTTGGAGGTGTCAATATTACAAGTTGGAGCAAAGTATTTCTCACACCGTAGGTTTAATCCTGTTAGCTGAGTTTCACGAATATCCAAACACATGAACTGAACGATATGCAAGAAATTCATGAACCTTTTTTTTTTTTTTTTTTTTATCAAGAAAGCTTTAGTAGTCATAATTCAGCAGTGTGTAGTCAGCTACTCAGTTGGTTTAGCTTGAGCAACCAAGTGATCAAGTTTCTATTTTGCTATATTAAACTTGACTTTTGAGCATTGCGATATACAAGTATCTAATAGTAAGAATTCCAAACCTCTTCAGTAAAATAGAGAGCGACCTTAGAAGAATACTTAGTAGCATTGCTGGTTCATCAATGTTTCCCACGTAATCTAAGTTATGAGAGGTCTCATTTCGGAACGGAGACAATGGTTAAATGTTAAGCAAAGAAAAACTCAAAAATTGCTATTGCTGATCTGATTCTTTTTTTTTTTTTTTTTTTTTTTTTTTTTTTTGAAAGCCGGTTAGTGCATATTAAATCAAGTAATACTGCTGATCTGATGGGGGTGTAGAGTTCAATTAACTATAGCTTCCTAACTGCAGTAACTTGTTGCGAGTTTAAATTTGTTATGAACTAGTCAACATTACTTCATATTGGGCCGCGAGAACCAAAAATAATGGCTTCCAAAGATAATTAATTTAGTCAATAGTAAATTAGTAATTAGCCAATATTAACATCAGAGACAAGAGGAATGTGAAAAACAGGACAAAAAATTGTCTTACGTTGTCAGATATTTGTATATGGGTTGGAGAAATAGTCTATAATCAAATAGGCAAATTAATTCATAGGACTTGTATGCTGTAATTCAATAAAAACTTGACGTACCAAATTATTGATTCCTTCGTACATTATATCTACTTGCAAAACAAGTTGATTAGTAGTTCCCAACTTTTTCCAACTAACTGTCGAAGATGATCAAGGTGAAAAAAGTAGTTGTTACAACTTGTGAAGTGAAAGTGCATAAATATCCAAACACTTTCGCCTTATTGCGCCTTTGGATCAGATAAGCAAAGGAGACAAAAGATCATGCAGGGCAAAAAAATCGTGGAAGATGGGGCATAAAATTCTTTTGTATGAAGTAAACTCGCTACAATGTCCTTAAAACAAGGACATCTTTAGTTTTTTTTTCCCCAAACCAGTCAACTACTTCTTCCTACATAATTAGCCAAGGGAAGCAAGAAAGAATACATAATTAGAAGAAAAGATGAGCAAAGAAATGTAAGGTGAAGTCAAAAATATGAAACGTTGAAGTTGGGGCAGGCAAAAGACTAGCAGGTCAAGCACGGTAAAATAGTAGTTATCTGAGTATGACTTTCATCAGAGCACAATATAATTGCTCATTTATAGGAATAATACTGGTCTTCTTCTTAGATTTAAATCACATTGATGTAACACCCCCGATTTACTAACTGAAAATAAATAAGAATTAAAGGAAAAATAAACAAGCTTTAAATAAAATTGCGTAAGTATACACCTAAATCGGAGGTATTACCGCCACACTCAACAACCTGTCAAGTGTTAAGACTTACAAAAATCCCAATAATTACAACCCAATAACTCTAAGTGAGCTATTTGTACAACTTTATAAACTCGTTATAACAAACTAATCGAAACACTTGAGCTCCTTAGCTACGGTCATTTGATAAACCTGAAATAGATCGTCGCAGGGCCACCATAAGAAAAAGACATGGCCGCAAATACAAGTAGCAAAACAAAATAACACACGCATCAGCAAAAGCTAAGTAATCACCACATATCAGAATATAGAGTATAATTGAATAATAGACAATACTAGCTCAATTAAACAATGTAGTTCGAAATTACATTACACATTGTACTATGAAAAATAACCTTTATCAACTCAACCTCTAATAATAATACGAACTTTTACTCAATTAACTCATATAACCCATAAGTGTGCCATGCTATTTGTTTTATAACTAGCCTTGGACATGTGTAATTCGAATAAAACCAACAAGTATAAAAACTTGAATACTCCCAATAACCGGAAAACATCTTGAACTAGACCACATACGGGCCAATTCCCACAGTAGGGGACCATAGAAAAATAAATAATAAAGATTGTACCTCATTCTTAACTCATGATCATTATCTCATTACCAACATGCCAAGGACTAAGGTCTATAACGCCGAGCCTCAAACCAATAACAAAATAATGATCCTCAACCTTTTGATCTCATACACCGATCAAATAATTATTCATAAACAATAAATAGTATCTCAATAATGGCACATGTTCCCAATTAACATGACAATTCGATTCATAATATCTCAACTCTTAAAACACATACTAATAACCCAAATATAATCATATCTCAACCCAAAAATAATACTCTTCATTAACAACCCTAAAACCTCGATAAAACAATACTCCCTATAACAACAACATTAAAAACCCTAGAAATAACACAATCAATCAATGCGACAATTAAATCATATAATACCACACTAATCATATACATATAAATCATGATCATATTTAATTCATAATTTATAAAATTTACACATAACAATACGGAGTAGAATTAATGCTAACAATTTATAATCAAACAAATAAAAAAAAAATTAATTAAGATCACGTGATTACCTTAGGCAAAAATTAGGCAAGGCACTCCACCTTCACAATTCACGCACATTAATTGCAAGTTGGGAGAAAGTAATTATTGATTGCTCAAATGTTATCATGGAGATTAGAAAAGGAAAGAAACTTTTAAGAAGAATCAAATTGGGGTTAGATTATGAAAGTCACACACAATTGCACAAACCAAATTGTATGGCAAGCCTTTTTTTTTTTTTTTTTTTTTTTTTTTTTTTAATAAAATATCTTTTAAGAGTTAAGAATATTTTTAGGGTTTAAAATAGTTTATATATGTTTTGAATTGTACAGTGTTATTTAAACAAGATAGGGTTTTAAAACTTTACGAACTCTAAAATAAAAAAAATATGAGATTAGAAAAGTTATTTAATAAATAAAAATAACAATTTTTTTTATAAAATATAATATATAAAATCATAAAATATTTGGGTATTACAATCTACCCTCCTTAAAACAAGTTTCGTCCCCGAAACTTAAAATAGAAAATTTTAGGGTACTACAATCTACCCTCTTTAAAACAAGTTTCGTCCCAAAACTTAAAGTAGAAAAATTTATAGGGTATTACAATTGATGATTCCAAATTGCTAAATAAACTATAGGCGTTGAGTCCATTATGTTATTATTTATTAACAACTTGACGTACCAAATTATTGATTCCTTCATGCATTTTATGTACTGTAGTACATTATTTCTACTTGCAAACAAATCAAAACAAATTTATTAGTAGTCCTACCCTACATTATCAAATCATTAAATTATCAATAATACCCAAATCCACAATAACACATTAACACCCCGAATTATCAAATTAACAAAAAAATAAAAAAAATAAAAAAAATAAAAATTTCAAAAAATTATCGAATTTTCTAGGCTTTATGTACAAAATCATAGTTGCTGCTAAGAATTAGTGCCGCGTTACTGCATGTAAATGTTTGCATTAAAAGGACTGGAAATCCTAATACAAAACAAACACAAGTAATCATAAATAATCTGTGTGAATGATCATTAAAGAAGAGATGAGCGTGTATTTGACTTCACTTCATTTAACAAATTAACAACCTTTTCATATCTATTGGGAACCAACAATAATAGAGGTGTAAAAAAGAAAAAGAAAAAAAATTAGAGGTGGGTGGGATGGTGCTACTGTAAAGGATTTAAATCATATTTATTGATATTGTTTATAGTTAGCAATCCCTTGATTTACTCTTTAGATTGATAGTCAAAGATATCCCTTATTCTTAGCTAATGTTCCTAGACAAGTACTCCAATGTATCTAGTCGTATTATATTGCTTACTCATGTACTATATATACTCATGGAATCACATCAATATAATTAAGCTTTCCAACATTCGCTTTTCTCATAACTTTATCATGGTATCATGAGCTTTTGATCCATCTTTTCTTGCTTCCGCTACTACCATGGTTACACTATCAAAACCTTTTGTTGACGCCGACAAATGATGGTGACCATATCAAACTTTCTTCTCGGAAAGCTTCAAACCAAAATCACATTTTTCACTCAACTCTTTTTGGCACCCCGTATTTCATATACCAAGAGATGCCATTGATATATTTTTTTTTCTCCAAACCCCTTACATGGAGAAACAAACCTTTTTCGATATCCCGTAGTTTACCTACCATGTGTTACCATATACGAAATTCTCTCCAAAACCATTATGGAGAAACATAACATTCTGTTCTAAACCACCATCACCACCATTAATATTTTCTATCTCGCCTTCAATGGTGGTGAAGGATCGGAACCTCTATATTTTTTTCCCTCCCATTTGTTGCAAGCATACGCTAGCAAATTTTTATTTATTTTTAAATATTTACAATCAATGGTTCATGTGTTTAAAAACCGTGAAAAACACCCATTAAACAACTTCTTATTCTCTCTCTATATACTATCTTTTTACTTCTTCATGCAACTCCTCCAAAAAAAAAAAAAAAAAAAAAAAAACTCTCTTAACTCTCAATTTGGTACGTACACCTCTCAATTGAAGAAACACCAACATCTTGAAGTGGCAATCAACAATCAAGAAGAACATTCATTTTACAAGATTGTACTTTCCCTTTGGCCGTCCATCTTGCGGGGGCGTGTAAAGGATTTAATCAAATCATATTTATTGATATTGTTTATAGTTAGCAATCCCTTGATTTACTCTTTAGATTGATAGTCAAAGATATCCCTTATTCTTAGCTAATGTTCCTAGACAAGTACTCCAATGTATCTAGTCGTATTATATTGCTTACTCATGTACTATATATACTCATGGAATCACATCAATATAATTAAGCTTTCCAACATTCGCTTTTCTCATAACTCTATCAGCTACTAGCACCACTGCACCAGTATAAATGCATAAGATCGATTGAAACTGAAAACTCTTTCATCATGTATAATTTTCTCTTCAATATAACTATTTAAGACCAAAGATTTATATGGAAGATTAAGCAACGCTCTAATCTCATAGGTTGCTATCGTATTCATATAGCTAGCAAAATATTACATGATACTAGGATTATACATGAGAGTGATAAGACATAAGAAATATTTACAAGCTACTAGCAAACAAAACTATATAAAGCTCATACCATGCAAACTACTCTTTCATATTTAATTTTCTCTTCACTGTAATTTAAGTCCACAGATTTATATTCAAGATCAAATGAGAAATATATAAAACTCACATCATGCAAAACACTAGGGAAACCTCTATGAGCAATACTCTAGTCTCATAGGGTGCTATCTTATTCATATAGCTAGCAAAATATTTCATGACATAAGACTGGATAATACACAAGATAGACATAAGCAAAATATACTAGGTACTATGAAACAAAAAGGTATGAAGCCTTGCAACTACAACTTTTTCAATTTCTCCTGACCCTTTGTGTTGACCTCCTCACTCTTTTTTTCGGCCTCGCTGTCTTTCCAAAAGTCTCCATAAACCAATCATGATATCGATCAGCTACATATATCTTCCCAATGACATAGCCAATTATAAATCCACTTACACACCCCAAAGATCTGATGATCCAATCAATCAGATTAGTATCCTCTTCATCATTTGTTGCTTTTTGTGGAGGTGATGATGGAATGGAGTCTTTCTTGCATTTCTGAGACAATGGAGCTCCACACAATGCCAAGTTTCCAACAAAAAAACTATTGTCAAAAGTATTAAATTGTTCTCCTTCAGGTATTGGTCCAACTAGACGATTGTGTGATACATTGAAGACCTCAAGAAAGTTAAGCACTATCAACTCCCTAGGGATCACTCCTGAAAGCTTGTTTTGAGAAAGGTCTAAGGACTCGAGGTCTTTAATGTTGGCTAGAGAAGATGGGATACCACCAACAAGATTATTGTTGGATAGATTTAGTGCTTGAAGTCCTCTAAGATTTCCAATTATCATAGGGATTCTACCAGTAAACTTATTGCTTGAGAAATCAATCACTCGCAATACAGTCAATATCTTTGTGTAAAACGTTTCACTCCCCTTATTAGTAATAGTGACAACGTAATTGTATTTCTCACCATAGAACCCATAGTCATTATACCCAATCCTAAAATAAAACCTAAAAAAAGAGTTGGATGAGTTTGACAACTTTTCAGTTGAAACTGTCATTGCAACCAAACTTTGAAGATAACTAGATGGTAAGTTACCAGATAGATAATTACATGACAAGTCAAATATACGCAAGTGATGAAAATCATGCACCGTTGGACTAAGAAATGGAGTTGTTATCTTCCCATGGAAATGGTTATGCCTCATGACAAGAACTTGCAACTTGGGAAGGCTTCTTAACCACAATGGAAAAGTGTCATTAATACGATTTCTTCCTATGTCAAGTACCTCAAGCAAAGTACAATTGACTAAGGACTTCGGGAGCTTTCCCTCAAATCGATTTTTGCTTAAATTGATCATTTTTAAATTGCATGATTTTAGAAACATTTGAGGAATGGAACCACTAAATTTATTGCCTTGCATGTTTAATACTTGCAATGAATCACTAAGATGATGACTAATGCAACTTGGAATCTTGCCCATAAGATTGTTTTTAGATAAGTCAAGGTAAACCAAAGATGTAGCTTGACATATATTACTAGGAAGAACTCCGTCAAATTGATTGTTTGAGACTTGATAAACTTGTGTCGAGCTTGGAGGAGTTGGAAGTTGCCCTCTTAACTTGTTGTCATTGAGATCCAGCATTTGCAAATTATACCATGGGATGAAAACTAAAGGTTGTTCAAAACCCGTTAAAAGATTATTCGAAAGGTTCAAGATCAAGAGATTCTCTCTAGTTGTGTTTACAAACCATTGTGGAATATCACCTTTGATTTTGTTCCCTGAGAGAGATAATACTTTTAGCTCACCTTGAGAATGTAGGAACTCTGGGAATTCAGTCAAGTTGCATGAATCAAGATCTAGAATCTCTAACTGTAATAGAGATGAATTGGTGTTTAGATCTCGAGGAAAGGTTAAGCTAACACCAGTCAACATTAAATTACGGAGATTTGGGAGTTTCAAAAATGAATCAAATTTGGCAACTGAGTCCCTAAATGACAATAATAATGTGCTAAGATTCACAAGTTTAGAAATCCAGGGTGGGATTGGACCTTGAAACTGGTTACCATATAGCTCTAAGGTGTGTAATTGGGTTAGGTTTACAAACCAACTTGGTAGTGTGCCTGTTAACAAGTTTTTGCTAAGATCCAAAAAAGTGAGCCTAGTAGAGTTACACAAAGGTAAAATGTCATTGCCTAAATTCATTTGGCTAAGGCATAGCTGAGTGAGTGAGTTTAGCTTAGGCAACCAAGATTTCAATATTCTAGCATTCCCAACATTCGGCATGTCTGAAAGACTTAAGAAAGTAAGGCTCAATAAGTTCATGATAGAATCAGGAAGGTCATTGCTGAAATAATTGCGGGCTAGGTTTAGAACGGTGAGATTTGTCAAATTACCTATTGAAGATGGAATTTTTCCATAGAATTCACTTTCTTGCAAGTCCAATTCAGTCAAAGAAACAAGATTTCCAAGCGTTGCTGGCAACTCTCCTGAAAATTTTGTTCCATCAACGTATAATATACGAAGAGGACTGTTAGAATAAAATTCAGGAATATATCCTCCTAATTTAGGATTGAAAGTCAATGACACTACTTCAAGATTTGGTAAGTGGAAAATATTTGTTGGGAATTCACCCAACAAATTGCAGTAGTTCATTGAAATAACCTTTAAAGAAGTTTGGTATCTTAAGATGAGAGGTACCTTAGATGATATATCAACCCTATCTAGATAAAGATGGGTTAAACTACTCAAATTATAAACCAACTTCTTTAGACTCAAATCATTAAGTTTCAAATCTAACTCCTCATTGACAACCATAGGATTGCCATTAAAGGAAAGATCAAGAAGAGAAAGACAGGACAATGTCGAAATTGCTAATGGTATTTGGCCACTGAAAACTGACCTTGAGAGATTGAGATGTGTGAGCTTGTATAGACGACCAATGTCAGAGGGGATTTGAGAATAATTGAAGTTATTATAAGAAAGATCTAGCTCACGGAGATGACTAAGGCTGAAAAGGGTGGAATTGTGAGGGAAGGTGCCGTAAAGGCAACTACTACTTAGGTCGAGGCCAATGACATGACCCGTCTTCTCATTGCACTTGACACCATCCCACCTACAACAATCACCACTTATAGTTACATTTTCCAAATTATATGATTCATCATCCCATGATTTCACCTTTGGATATGCAAAAGCAACATGAGATGATTCAGGGCAATCAAGACTTAAGCTTTTCTTAAAATGAAGCAATGCAACCTTCTCATGATCATGGCACAATGGTTTCAATTGCTGCAAGGAAGGGAGATTAGAATTAGCAACTACTAGAAAATTGATAAAAGGTAGTGGAAAATTTATGATTACTAGAAGCATGTATTTTAAGCATCCGAAACCCATTGTGATAAAATTGTATATCTGATTTTGTGAGTGAGGAATTTTTTTTTTACTGGTACATAACAACAGAGATGAGAGTAGCTTTTATAGCCATAGACGGTCACTTGGTTGAATGTACATATGGTGATCATGATACTTGAAGCTAAGGATCAAAAGTCTACTAACGGGAAAGACGGGGCTTAGCATTTGTCAAAAAATTAAACAATGATGATGACTTCTTTTTAGAGATGACAATAGTACAAGTTGACATTTATTTACAAAGGAACTAGAATCATAAATACTCTAATCTTTTTTTGATTTCCACTAATATATATATTCAAAGAAAGTAACATCATTGACTAGGCTGCATCATTAGCTACTTTTGTTAAACATGCTTGTACATATTTCCCTCTGATTTAAAAATATAAACCTCAATCTTTCTGAAACAGTTTTTTCTATCCATATTTAAGGCAATAAAATTCCTTGTATATATCTAATCTCTTACAAAAGTTCGTTATGGGGTCAAACCTCTATGAGCCTCAACGTAGATCATCCCCGCTATTCTACTATAACTAGAGAGCAAAGATGATAGGTACTGCGATATTAGACATCTTTTGCTCTGAACTAGTCAACGTTGTTTCATAATAGTTTTCCAAAGGCCAAAAATTTCCACAATTTAAATTAGCTAGTAATAACATCTTCTGAATCATCAAAAGAGACAAACGTTTAGAATGGGGTGAAGAATTTTTTAGCAATGAATCCTAGTCAATGGACTAATATTGTCTAATCAGATATGATGTGTGTGGAATTTATTTTATTTTTCATTCATAGTCAACTTGTATGATGTGTATGGAATAATTTTGGCATCAATTCGTCAAGATAAATTGTTAGGAATAAGTTAAGACTATTCTAGTGCACGTATGAACGGAACTAAAACCATGGGTAGGCGGTAGCAAGCTCATCTCATAGAATATCATCTTATACATCAGCTAAATAATACACAATGCATAACTTTATATAATAAATAGAGTGGGGAGCTTGTAGCACACAACAATCTGCATTTAAAAATAAACAAAAAAAAAAAAAAAAAAAAAGGAAAATGTTTGATTAACAGCTGATGCTATCTCACTTATGCACAAAGCAAAAGCCGGTTGACTGCAGAGAATTCATTTAACCGGTTTTGAAAAACATCAAGCGTTCCATGGAAATAATTGGAGTTACTATACCTTAATCGGAACGAATTTTCAAGGCCAACTTTGGATCCAATTCCACCAAACTCTTTGAAAATTTATGGAGTCTCCAAAAAATCAAGCAAATATGCAAAGTATGATCTCAACTTGACTTAGATTTGTCAAGCAACAACTCCAGTCCTTGCCCGTCTTGCTGCTTCTTTACGAGTTTTGGATTTGAGTGAATAATTATAGTTTTCCAACGACCGGGAATTTCCACAATCCAAATTAGCTAACGTCTTTGACAATTATAAGAGACAAAGGTGAAGAATGGGGCAATTAATGACTATTTCAACAATGTCCAATCCTTGTCGATGAACAACTAGTGTTTAATCAAATAGGCAATGCAAAATGAATGATGTGTGTGGAATTTATGGTTTTATTCATTGACTAACGTACCAAGAAAAATTTGAAAATTTCATGGAAATTTCGATCAAGAAAAATTACAGTCATTACTCAATAGTGTAGTCAGCTTGAGCAATAGACCAAGTGATCAAAGATTGCTAAATTAAACTTTTTTTTTTAGCATTGCAACGTTGCTAATTGTACAATTTCCAAACAGCTACAGTAAAATCAAGAACGATTTCCCATAGAAGACCCCCGAGGCCAGTTTTACGTGTGTTTGCTGTGCAGGAAACCCTCGGCCTAGCATCATTTGGACCGAGTCAGCCTTCATCCACATCTTCGGACCTTCGGCAAGGTCCCATTGTTTTCACCCGAAACACATCAATTACATACTACTAAAAGCGAATCTAAAGGAACACTTGGCAACATATTATTAAAAAAATTCCCGCCAAAATTACTTTCTACAAAAATGGTTATTATATAAAAATAAAGATTGCGTTTAGATTATGACTTTTTTTATATATAAAATCTAAAATAAACTTCCTAAAATATCAGCTTGCACATTATAATTTATGTATAAATATTTTCTCTCACATGTTTTAATATATTTCATGCACTTTACCTGATGAATCGATTCATTAATTTTTATATAATTATATTATTATCATAATTATTCAACAACCGTGCAAATGCACGGGGTTTAACCTAGTATAAATATAAAAGGATATAGTACTAGTTTAAATTCTTAATAAACTTGGAATGCAAATCAAGTGACAAACTTGTAATTAATCATTTAACGAGTTTTTCCCTTGATTTGCATATTTCGTTTACTAGTATCAAAATTGACAAGGACCTTGCTCATATAAAAGCAAATTAATTTTTCACAGGTAGTGAGCCATCAAGAGAAAGAAGGTTATGAGTTTTTTAAAAACTTTTTTTTTTTATGTAACTGGTGTCTAAAAAATGCGCATTTGTGAAATCCAATTATATGAGTATATGACTATCAATATCCTTTAGGTATGCAATTAATTCTTCCTAGCTATACAAACAATAGTCCCTTTAAAATTTCTCAGTCATCAATTTTTTATATTGTATATATGTCAGTTTCTGAGAATTTAAGATGCCATGGAAGTTGATTCACAGCCATCAGGAACACAAGCCAAAACATCTCTATAATCTCTAGATATCGTAAAGGAATCATAGACATTGCCGTCTCTGCTCTTCTTGTACTCGAAAAGTAGAGATGAATGGTTGAATGAAGTTAACTTCACAAATCCGAAATCATAGTCCTTGTAGATACTCCAAGTAGTATTCACTTCACTGAATTCTGATAAGTGACTTCCTCCACCACCTGCAACGACGTGGATGGTTCCGTTTACAATGCCTGAGTAATGAGACTTCTCCGAGTTTACACATTGATTCTGCATCAATCAAGCAGGGGAGAAAAATCAGATAACTATAAAGGATATGTTACAAGAACAATAACAGTGCCATTGTGCCACCAACAGTAAATATTTATGAGATAAGGATTTACTTCTTCAGTTCTTCTCATCCAACAGTTAATATTTCTTTCAATTTTATATGTTCCATGATTAAACCTTTCAATCATAGTTGGGTAAAAGATATTCAATGTACATGTGAAGGATATAGAACCCATACCTGGTATATTGGGCACGACCTTTCATAGTTATGTACATGTCCATAAAATGCAATATCAACTTTGTACCTCTGCCATAGCTTTTGAAGGCTTTCTCTACCCATTGGCTCTTCAAACGAGCCCTGTAGCCCATACCATTTGTCCGATGAATAACCAAGAACACGATGAGCAGCAAAGATGAGCCAAGGTTGCTTCTGCCTATCTGCTGTTGAAAGGCAGTGCTCAATGAATTTGTACTGCTCAGTTCCCTCCCTCCAGTCATGCTCACTGTCTGCAATGCAGAAGCGGAACATTCCATAGTCTACCTTATACCTAATAAAATATCATCATGAGTTCGTGAAATTTATAGGAGAAATTATAATATGAAAAACATTTAACTGTCAGACTCAGTACTGAGCCGAATCTGGCATGAATAATTGTTACACTTGTAGCTAGCATTGTAGGTGTAATTCTACGCATGCATCATACTGAGTGCCTTGAACAAGCCAACTCATTACAGATTGGGTAGAGAGATGAAATCTTCTACTTTTTCAAATTGAATGCCGTTTTCCAAAGCTAGTAAGGTGCAGGTTTCAAGTTACATGATAGCATACTTTGTCATAGTTATAATGAAAGATGCTGAAGCTAAATTGGAAACTTGGATAAAAATTTACCAGAACTTATCCCTGTTCTCTGCTGGAACATAATACATGGTTTGTGTTGGCACACCACATTCTCCGCCTGAATCAGTTTTGCCATAGAATGATCCAGTATCTGGCCAATCACGTTCATGATTACCACTGAGAAAAAAAGACAATATGACATGTTAATTGAGGAAATGGTATGAAGATAGTGTAAATTCATGTAGTGTCCCTCAGAAATGTATGTCCGAGGTGATGCATCTCCACTAGCAAAGGTTTTATATTGATAACCCTTAATTACCATCTAATGATTATAGATATGTGTGGTAACCAAGTTAGGAAAACAAAAAAGTTTCTAAGGGTACATTAGCTTAATCTAAAAGGGAAGGAAATGCTGCGAGAAAGTGTAATAATGCAGACAACAACGCTGAAGAGAAGGGCTTAAAGACCTTGCAACCATGTACGGAACAGCTGATGCAATAGGTTCCACCTGAGAGGTGAATTGGTCCCATTGTGAGAGATATCCATTTGCATATGATAAATCTCCTATATGAAATACTATATCAAAGTTTTTTTTATCTTTGATGAGTTGGTCTGTAGTGTTGAGTGATCCTGGCTGATAGTTACTGTATTCATTCGATCCATCACGCTCTGCCTGAATTAGAAAGGAGACATAAAAAAATGTAATGCCTTCACAAATTTAATATTAAAAGCATAAAAAGTAAACAGAAATATTAACAAAAACGGGAAAAACAGCAAAACTTCAAGACTCGATTTTGATATGTTTCCTTGAGTAGCATTACAAAGCTGATAATTTCTTCAAGTGCTAAAAACAAGTAGCGATGAAGTATTGTACTCTATCCGTCTCTAAAAGTTCTTTCTATTTTGACTTTTTGTTGTGAGACAATCTGTCAGAGCATGAGAACTTTTAAAGATGGAGGGGAGCAGAACATTCTAATAATGCCACTCTTCTCATGACAGTAAGACTAAAAAATCTTTAAAATCTAATTGAAAAAAGACACTAAAAAAGATAGAGGACAAAAAAGCAGGTAGCACACACGAGCATGAATTGAGCCTATAGATTCATAGTGAAAAAACCATTTAGCTACAATTCTGTCACAACAAGTATTGTGTCAAAGTTCTCATCTGACATTAGTATATAATCAATCAAGGTCATCAAGATTACAGGAATCATGAATGCTACATGCAAAATTATTCTAATTTGAAAGTCACTGTATGCAAGCCCAGCTGCAAAATACTTTGCCTCCCTTAACAATGGAAATAACTGAATAAAAGAATGAATCAGGGTCATTAAGAATAAAGTCACTACGTAAGTGTAGAGTATGTTTACTTAAATCTTATTGACTTATTCACCTACGCAGCTATAACTAATACTTTGTATATCATAAAGGGAAGCCTATTTAGGGCAATAGGTAAAAGCATGGGATGGTGTGGGCGGGTGTTATGCAAATATATGTCAAACCATGAGTACATATGAACCACTTTTCCAAAAATATTTATTGGTTGAGAAAGATCACAAAAAAGAAAGCTGTTATAGATAACTTACTGTGAAGGCCTAGTTTAATTGAAATAGAGTACATAGCATTACTGTTTGAAGAACAGTGCTTTTGCTAAACCATTATGGATGTAATTTATTAAGTGAAATATAGCATTCAGCTGGACAGCTGATCATTAAAGCATAAAAATATGAGAACATACTGGGAGTATGAACTCCTTGGGAAGAAATCTATGTCCCATTTAGTGCAAAATGGACATACCTTCCCCATGTCGCCAAAAACTATAACACGTTGCAATGAGTCTTGCCCAGGAGAAGGAGGAGCTTTGAATGAATATGTCTTGCTCCAAACATATGAACCATTGGACAAGATATGGCCCATCCTGTACATGTATCTGAAGAATAATAGCCACAAGTATAAGGACCAAAGTCATGGATTAGATAATTATATCAAGTAAGATTCTTAGATGCTTACAGTTGATTTGGCCACAAATCCTTCAGGAAACTTGTATGTATAAAGCCAGGATGGCGCCAACCAACTGTCCTTGCAGGCGCACCTACAAGCAAGTTAAGTACAATAAGAAAAAAGTGTTGCCATTACAAGTGACACATAGGTTTATTGTTGAATTAAATAAAGGAAAAACTTAAACCATTTTAATCTAGGTTTGAGAATCACTAAGATCCAGATTGAAGTTTAAGGGAACTTGCAATATTGTACAATGTAAGCTTAGTGAATGCTCAGGATTTCTCCATTCAGAAGATGTCTAACAAACTTGGGAATTTGATCCTAAGGCTGTCGGGATTAAATTCAATAATGCTGCCTTCAGAGAATATTTGTAACTTGATAAGCAGTCCAGAATATGCTGCTAGAAGCAATAAGTTGATTCAATGGACAATAAACTGCAATCTTATGTGCAATTTAGTTCAGAGAGAAGCTATATCTGCTCATTCTTTGCAAATAGTCATTATGATGGGCACTCATGTGTACTCTGTTGAAAGCACTAAGCACCAACATTTATAGTGGTTCCCTTCAAGCACAACTCAGAAGCTGGTCAATCCATTTTGATATATGACCTCAAACCATTTCCTAGATAAGCTTGGTGTATAGTTATTTTTATCAGATTATAATCAATTTTGGAAAGAAAGTGAATCAAATTTCTTAGTAGGAAGTAAGAGAATAGAAAATGTTTTTTATGTGACGGATTATAAACCTTCAGAAATTAGCAAAGCAATTTATGTTGAAACTTTCCATCCGTGTCAAGATAAAAAATCATAGAAAGCAAGGAAATATGTGATCCTAAAGGTTAGTTAACCAGCTCAAACAACGTTTGAATCATGATCTGCCACCTCAGTGGTACAATCCATTTTGAACGGAAGCCTCCTCATCAATAAAAATCAATCATGAGCCCAATGTTATGGATAGTGTTTACACACATTACATGTTGCAGTCCTCAATATCAGAGCACACTGTATAATGCCGGTCACTTTTGAGGTAGTATAAAAAGTCCTTTAGAGAGTGCCAAGATAAGCATCTAATTTGGTCATTCACATCCAGTAAAAGGGACTTATAATGTATGGAGTTTTTCTTCTTGGGATTGATTTTTAAGAAACTGAAGAGGAGGGGGGGGGGGGGGGGGGGGGGCAGCAGGAGATAGAAAGAGGAAAGAAGCAGGTAGAAGAAAGTTGGGAGGGAGAGGGAAACAGCCAAACAGGTAGACAGAACAAGGAAACATTCCTTGGTGAGGCATTACAAGGTTCATTTAAGTGCAAAGATCAAATATTCAATTTGAAGGCAATGAAGTTCATCTAAGTCATGCTTCTTGATAAGAAGTTAAGATGCTCATTTCCAGATCGTAAGAAGGGAGGAAAGAGGATGTTTGTACAGTTAGATAATAATTGGGTCTGAAATCTAAACAAAGAATAGAGTCATGGAGCTGTGCACTTGAAAGTAAACTGACACTTATGATTATCAGAATCACAACATGACAGTAGTTCAGCAATTAAACCTTTTTTTTGTTTTTTTGAGGAATCAGCAATTAAACCTTACCACATAAGGTGTTGCGCGTATATGTCAATGTTCCAGCTGGTGCTCGCTTTGGACTTGAGTCTAGAGGGCCCCACTGGACAAAAGGAACAGCCTCATCTATATTGTATCCACTTGTCCAGGTTACAGTCATCTGCAGCACAAAGATAGTATATACTTGTATTTATACATGAGACATTCACATCCAGAAAGAAAGTTCATTTCTCAATTCAACTAAAAAGAATGTAATGTGCTGGTGATGTTAATGCATTGCAACCAAACACCACTTTATATAAACGGCAAATATGACCTCAAATAGAACAACAACAAAGACTTAGTCCCAAAATGATTTAGGTCGGCTAACTGAATTGTCATAAGGAACTGTATGATATACAGAAAGGGACATAACAAGATAACCAGAGTAACCCCAAATAACAGTAAAAAATCACAGCTGTTTAAATGAAAGTCAGCAAGTCAACCAAAGTGCTGTATCATATTGCCTAGAGAAAAGAAAGAATAAGATCATACCCTCCATCACAATAAAATTGTTAACCCCTACGAGTAGTTTTCAAATTGTGTGAATGTTTGCTTTCCATAAGTCTGTTTATTAACCATTAATTTACAATTTTTTGTAATAGAATCATTATACTTGAGGCCTTGAGGGGCAGCCAATTTGTACTGGTACCTTACAATGTTGGCATAATTAATGCTTTAAATATCCCAACTCTATTTTTAGAAGCTGTTAAATAAAGAAACACCTAAAATGGAATGAGATGACTATTCTGGAAAATTGCAATGCTTAAGAATAATTGTTACACTGTGGCTTATGAGGACAACAGACTTACCTCATCCCATGACTTCCCTATAGCAAGACGTGGATAAAGTGGTGCTTTAGGGTTTGCAAATGTTACAGAATTTGAAACTGCCACCAGTTTGGGCTGCAGAGAAAAAGTATATCAGAGGCACACTGATGAAGTGATACACAATAATGAGAACAGTAATTATTATAGATATCCAAATAAAGTAATTCCACTTACATTGGACAAGCCGCCTGAAAACAAAGCAAATGAGAAATCAGCACGTTGATTGATCAGCTGGAAACGCAGATTGGCTTTTCCATTGTTTGTGTAATCTGAGTTGGAGGTGTTTGCAAACATGTACTGAAATAATACATTTAGTTCATAGCCAATCCAAGTGTGTTCGTGAAGAAAATACATTTAGTTGAACAAAACAGCTTCTTTGCAGTATATTTACCTTTATTGGTGCTGAGCATAAATATGGTTTTTGATCTTTCAAATCAGTTTCTGAATAACAGGTTGATGAGCTTCAGAAGCAAGTAAGTTGTTAATTAGGATATTGTCCTTAAATTAAACAGCTTTGACCAAAAAAGTAAAAACTCGGTAGTGTATCAACAAAATTGAGGACATCATTCATGAGATGTGGCCAGAGTAAAGAAGAAATCATGCTGAAAACCGATAGTTTAACAAACATAACCAACAATATAGTCAGTATAAAGGCAGCAAGAGAGCATACTTGAACTTTGCAGGAGAGAAAACTCCAATCCAATCATCTGAAGACGGGTTTGGGGCCTGAAGGGTTACGTCCACCCATTCAGTGTCTTCACCCTACAATCAATAAACATATAACTAATTAATTTATGGCACATGAAACTAAACTGATGGAACCACTTCATAGCTTGAGAAGCTTATAGACTGATAAGTCTCAAAGTCCAACATTTTCACAAGTTTTAGGTCTCCTTTATTTCTTTCTCAATCTATAACTATAATTTCCAAATGTCCATGCATCGTCCATGAAATCTAAGCTTGGTAATGGATAATGCAATACAGGGCAGTCAATTTCTGAATGATGCAAATATATTAGATTCATTGTCATGCACTTTATAACACTTGATCACCTCTATGATAGCAGCACTATTGTTCTTTTCAATGAGCAAATTTTGTTTTAGGATATATTATTTCCTACAGCTTAGATAGTATTCGAGCAAAAACAACTGTTCTCTGATAATGGCAATTCTTTATTCAATGCCACTATTTAACACCATTCAAACAATACTTCTATTATGGGATAAATCCAAAATAATCATAAAGTGAGAGTAATTCGACAAGATAGGTGAAACTTGGAATAAATCTAGTCAAATTTTCTTAACCATTGCTAGCTTGATCTGACTCTTCATTTTACCTACAGATACAGTGTTAGATTGTAGACACTAGCACATGCTTTTTCTTTTGTTTTTTTTTTATCTCCTATGTGGTCGCGACTGCAGTAACAGTCACAGAACCACTTTTGTGAGCAATGCAGATGGTTTGCAGCCTAATTTATTGGTCATGGTAAACTCTAAACCTTTATATTGTGATCATGATGCGGTGAAGCAGCCAAGATTTAATATGTTTTAGTAATATAAACACTTGACACAAAGTTTGATACTGGGACACATAGTTACTTGACACAAAGTTTGATACTGGGACACATAGTTACACAAGAACCGAGTTCAGATAACAAATATGAAATATCTATAATCCCAATGGAATAGTTCATCTGTGAGCCAAGTCAGCAAAATGCAGCCACATAGGGTTTGCTTAACAACTTTTGAAGGTAGTTTAGACAATTCAGCCAAAGTAAACAGCATAAATAAAGTACTTTAGTCTCTATAATCATTCAATTACAGGATGTCTTAGTTTTCATTATTCCACTTTATTAGTCTTATAATATAATCAATAGAAAAATTAATAACAAAGTTGTCAACTTTAAACCGTTTATTTTAAAAGAGACGATAATCTTTCACTAAAATTAACCATATGATTCATACTCCACATCAATATATCTCAAAAATTTAATTAAAAAAAAAAGTATAATTAAAATATTAAAATAGTACCTTTAAACCCAGAAGAATCGGAGCAGCATTAATGGAGGCATGTGGATTAATAGCAAGAATAGTACTCAAAATATTAATTTTTGAAAGTGGTTGTTCACCAGATTCGGGTCTATGACCGGATCCAAGATAAACCCATGAATTCAAAATTATGAAAAGCTTCAAAATTAAAATACCCATCTTCATTTTTAACATTGAAATTGAGTTAGGTGCTAATTGAGAATTGGGGTTATATAATATAATAATACTCCGTAGTATTCATTAGTTGAATTTATTACTCTTATTTTTATAGAAATATATCTTTTATTTTATTTGACAGAGGATTAAATATATCTGAGATTAGAATTCTTTTGGTGATGACTGATGAGATAGAATTTGACTAAGAATCAAATAATCAATTTTCAGTTAAACTTTCATGAGCAGATAAACTTGCTTTTTTATTTTATTTTATTTTATTTTATTTTTTGAGGTGGGCTTTTCTTCTTTTATAGTGCTTTTAATTTTTATTAGAGTTCTTCCTTTGGGGAAAAGGGTAGAAATCGATAAATGTGATCTCATTATTAAAATTTGATACTCTATTTCACTTGATCATCTCTATGATATTAACACTATTGCTCTTTTTTTTTTTTTTTTTAAACACTATTGCTCTTTTCAATCAGTAAATTTGTTTTTGGCCTTTAGGGTATTATATAATTGTATTTCCTACGGCTTACAAAAGTAGTTCAGACAAAAACAAGAATTCTATGATAACGGTAATTCTTTATTCAATGCTACTATATAACAGTAATAACACCATTCAAAGAATACCTCATCCAGATCATGGATCGATCCTAAATAGTCATAAAGTGAGAATAATTTGACAAGACATGTTAAACTTGAAATAGTTTTTGTCAAATTCCCTCATTGATTTCTACCAGTGTTAAGTCCTAGACACTAGCACATGGTTCTAATCTCAAATGTGGTCTCAAATGCAGTAACAGTCACAGAACCATTGAACCAATTTTGTGGGCAATGGAGATGGTTTCCGGCTTAATAAATTTGTCACAGTTAGCTCATTCTTTACAATGCGATTGCAATGCAGTAAGCAGCTAAGATTTACGAGTAATATGCTCTAGCATGGATATTAACACTTGACACAAAATATATACTTTTTCTCTACTATATACACAAGACATCGAGGCCAATAATAAAATTCTCTACTATATCTATACTAATTCGGACTCTTCATTTCACCTCCCGTCAGGCCCGACCCTTACCCTGTGCGGCCGCTGTTGTTACCTACACCCCTTTAGGCATCATTGCCTACCCCTACAGTAAATTACCATAATACCTATAAGGCTATAACCCCTTCCCCGTTAGTTTCCTACATTTTCTCTTTCCTCTTATAAATCAGTTTTCTTCAAAAATTTACTAACATTTGAAATTTCTCCCTTCTCATAATTTTACCACTTTCTCTCTCCTCATAATTTTATTTACCACTTTCTCTCTTCTAAACTACCACAATCTTCTAAATATTTCTTGAAAAATAAATCAAAATACTCTTAGGTCTCTACTTGTAAAAGAAAAATCAAGAAATCGTAGAAAATTTCTCCAAAAGAATGACCATCAATCAAATTTAAGTTGATGATTTTGTTTATTTTTCGAAAAAAATATCAAACCCTAACTTCTTATTTGCCTTATTTTTCAATAATATGAAATTTCAATAGTAGTAGTTCATGATTTCTTATAATTTTACTTGGTAATAATGATTTCTTAGTATTATAGTATAATTAGACCTGGCAATCCTGACCTAGATCCGATGACCCGACCCATGACCCGATATCGACCTGAAACCAGTTACCCGAAATTGACCCAAAACCCGAAATAACCCGACCCGACCCATACCCGACTTGAAGTGGAACTGACCCGACCTTGACCCGAAACTCGAAATGACCCAACTCGAAACGACCCGACCCGAGATGACCCGATCCAAAGTTGACCCGAGACCTGAAACAACCCGACCCAAAGTTGACCCGAGACCTAAAGTTGACCCGACCCGAAAATGACCCGACCTTTAACTTCTTTTAGTAAATAATTTATAAAAAGTTTATATTAGGAAATTATACATTAAAATAGGCCCAACAACATCTTACATGACTACATTGACTTTCATATAATAGCTACAAAAGATGGTCAAAGTGAGATGTGTGAATAGTGCAAAATGTCAAATCGTTAAGAGTAATTTGGGACGGAGGAGTATAAGAATAATTCAAAGAAATTATTAAAACAATGACAATGTGTAGACACCCATTTGTGTCTCCCCAAAACCAAACCCAGTGATGAATACCTTTCACGTCGAATCATAATCGGATGAAGCGAAAGTGTGGAAAGGTCTAGTGTTGCGGAAAGTTTTTATTTCTTTTCTCTTCTCTCTATTTTTGAAAACTTATTTTAAGAAAACAGCCAATCCAGTTTGGTTGGTCCATGATATGGGTCCAATAGTAGTGTAGTTGGATGGGGCTTGCAAAGACCTTTCCAACGATATATTATAAGCCCAATTCCGATGAATATTGAGGAAATTATGGCCAATTTACTAAGTTGGGCCCAGTTTGAGCTTTATGTACGGCCCAATGATCTAGGGAAGGG
This sequence comes from Chenopodium album, assembly GCF_948465745.1. Lineage (NCBI taxonomy): Eukaryota > Viridiplantae > Streptophyta > Magnoliopsida > Caryophyllales > Amaranthaceae > Chenopodium > Chenopodium album. Next base: position 68,874,520 of record NC_137835.1, read on the forward strand.
CCTAATATGATTTATCATTCCTAATGCAATTAGGAATGGTTTTAGTCTTCTGGATTCTTCTAGAAGGTTCTTTTCATTCCTAATTCAATTAGCATTGATAAATTGACTTTTGTTGACTTTTCAGAGTTTTATTCAAAATCAAATAGCATTTTCGAAGAAATTATATTATTTTATCCTCCAGTACGGTAAACTTATCGGATTTTCGAAAACGCGTTAAATTTGAGCTTGGCGTCTGACCCCAGGCCTGGCGCCTGGCACTAGTGCTGGTGCCTGGCGCCAGCTCTGTTTTCTGAGCGTCAGACTCTGTTTTGTTAATTTATTTTTTTTGGCTGATTTTCTCTATAAATATCGTATTAAAAACTCCGTTTTCATTCACCAATTATCATCATCTACATTCATTAACCAATTCTCCTCATTCGCAAGTTTTCATCAACAATCATTAATTCTTTAGCATTCTCTAAATCATTCATCTCTCTAAAACATTCAATTCTTTCTTACTTTGCTTTTCTCATACAAAATTACGCATTCGCAAGATCTAGAAACACCTAGCCATATTCGAAGTTGCCTTCGCCCTAGGCGTGAAAGGTTTTAATTTCTGAGGGTTTGGTCCCAAATCTCTATTTCAATTATTTGATTTAATTGTTTTGTTTATTATTTTCCTTGAAGTTACTAACGTGTGTATTTTGTTATTAGAAAGAGGTACGAGTCATCAAAGTAAGTACTTTAATTGATTTAATTGATATGATGACGTAGAAATCATGTTTACGTTGTTATGATATTTCTAGTATCATGTCTAGGGTAACTTTAATGTTAAATATGATTGTTGTGATGCTTCCTATGTTCTTCCTAATATTTATGATTGTTAGTATCATGTTAGGGCTAAAGATTTGATTTTTATTGCTTAGTGACATGCTAGGGTTTGTTATTAATCTTGTTAGTATCATGCCTAGGATCTTGCTATTATTATGCTTTAACATGAATATTATTATTATTATTATTATTATTATTATTATTATTATTATTATTATTATTATTATTATTATTATTATTATTATTATTATTATTATTATTATTATTATTATTATTATTATTATTGTTGTTGTTATTTATGATTATTATAATTATTATTCATGATTATTATTATGATTGATTATTATTTATGTTGCTTGATATTATATATTGTTATTGCTTGATCACCTTTTATGCATGTTTAAAGGGAATTGGTACTTGTAATCACGCTTGATAAGATATTAATAATCTTGTTAGGTTTAATTTGATTATAATTCAAGTGATCGCCAATAATAGTTTATTTGTGCATTAATATTCAACCAACATAGATTAAACAGGTTTAGGGTTAATCCTATTGATTGCATGTTAATTAGAAAGCGCACATGAATACGATCAGAATAAAGTAGAGGCCTATTATTAGGGCAGGTTCAATCTCTTTTAGGTTGGATTTGTACCTTCATCCCCGAACCCTTATTTGGTTCTAGACCTTATGGAGTTGACGATCTCTTGGATCGTTAAGGGGTGTAACCTTCACCTCTTCACCTCGTGAATGGTTTACAAGTTCCTAAAAAAACTTGTTGGCGACTCTTTTGCTCTATCTTCTTCCCTTTTGGACGCCACCGTACTTTAGTGTATGATCACAGTGGGGTTCAAGCTAGTGGGATTTTAAAGGCTTGAAATTATTCCCTACAGTTTTTGGCGACTCCACTGGGGAGGATTTCTATTTAAATTCCTGAATTTGTTTCGGCAATGATTTAGAATGAGTGGATGAGACTCGAAAAGTTCTAAGTATTTCATGTGCATTATTTTGATTAACATTATTGTCATATGCATAAAAAAGATCTCATTGGAAAGACCATCCTTAATGAGTTAAAAACATAGGATTTTACACGTAGGAAATTTGAGAAATATCTTTCACAACTTGGACCGAAATAACGCTGTGCGAAACTGAAAAATTTTATCGAGCACAGAAAGCTGCTGAGGCATGTGGGAAGTAGCGTCAGGGGCCAGAGCTTAGCGCTAGACGCCAGCATTGGCGCCAGGCGCTACAGTTAAAAACTGGCGCCAATCTCTGATTGCTGGCGCCAATTTCCCCTAATACCGAGCCAGAAATATGTGTTCTAATTTCGACCAGTTTTTCGTATTGTTTGCTCGATCCTACTTCATGATTGAATTTTTTCTCACTTTTCTGAAACCCATATGTGTTCTACATATGGACATAACCCTCTGGGAATTCATGCTCCATCTACCCGATTGAACGCTCCGTGCAACAAAGGGTACATCCGAGATGTTGAATTCACCAAACCATGGAAGCGAGTTTGTTCTAAAACTCGCGGTGTCCCATCCACTCGCGCCAACCCTTCACGGTTAGGCTTCCGCGCGGTGCATCCGGACAATTAACCATGGACCCTCTTTGACTAAACTATATCCCGAACTTTAGAGAACTAGAGCCATGGTTAGGTTGCGAACGCATTGCATCATATTGTGCCTATTTGACTAATTGTGCATCATTTGTTGTGCATATATATGTTTCTCTTAACCGTTTGTTGACTTGTGTTGAGACTAAATAAATTAATGACTTAAAGAACTTTGCCTAATTAATTAATTAAAGTCAATAAAGTAATATTTTAATCGGAATTGACCTAGTACGACTTTAGGCATACCCCAGTTGATTAATAACACCGAAAACAGTCCCAGACTGAAGCTCCAATATTGGCGCCAAGGTCTGAGTTGTAGCGCCACACGATGGAGTGTAGCGCCTGACGACAGCTATGTTGTCTGGCGCCAAGCTCCACAGTGTGACGCCAGTCCTGTCGCTTGGCCGACAGTTCGGATTATTGGTCGAGTCATCACCTAGGGTCTAATTAATCAGTTTTCTGTTTAATTCGGTTAATTTTGCTGTCAATAATGTTTAATTGAATCAATGATCGAGTTTAGGCACTAAGTCCCATGGTCTTACACAAGAGTCCAAGCATGTCACTTACACTCAACGCACACACTAATACACATACTTTGACCATGATTAAGAGAGTCTGGTGTGCGCGTTTTTTCGTCATTTTTTTTAGGGGGGTAAGTCGGATATTAATAATAATACTTAATTCCTTAAAAATATGTACATTATTTTTGCCAAAAATATGCACCCTTTTCTTTTTCTTTTTTCCCTTAAAATAAACCATAAAGTCAAGATGATTCGAGTTAAATAATTAAAACGCAAAATGGTTTAATTTACAGCGCGTGGTCAAGAAAGGAAGGACGATTAATCAAAGATAACCTCTTCGTACAAGTCCAACTTTTCGACAAACCTATAGCTCGCAAGAGAAAAGCTAGGGTTATAATGGCAACTCAAGAAGAAGTCAATGATCTTAAGAACCAACTGGCTACTGTGACTGAGACACTGAAGCTTCCCGCACTTAGGATCGATGATCCCGTGAAGCAACAACAAATGGACCTCATGCAAGAGAGTTTAAGCAAGTTGTCCAGCGACTACAAGTTTTAAGAGCTTACATCACAAGGGGTCTCGGTGGACAAGGATCTTCTTCCGCAGAAGTTCAACGCCAACGACATCCCAAAATTCAGAGCAATTGACAACCCTTACTTTCATTTAAGAGCGTTTGAAACAATAATGAGTATCAAGGGTATCGATAAGAAGGTCTTTCCTTCTCTTTTCTCACTATCTCTCGAGACCATTTGCCAACAATGGTTCTTTTCTCTCGAGAAAGAAAAGACCTCTACCTGGGAGTCTATAGAAAACGCTTTCGTAGATAGGTACAAATGCAACATTCAAGTCGAGACTGACCATAGAGAACTTGAAATCCTCAAACAAAAAGAGAATGAAGGCTTCACTTCTTTCTTTAATAAGTGGAGAGTAACCTCAGCTAAGATGATTGAGGTACCAAGTGAAAAAGAGTCTGTGAGACTGTTTATCAAAAATCTCCAAGAAAAATATTCCAAGCATCTTAAATATCAAAATAATCTTCATACCTTCAAGGCCGTTTATGACATTGGGATCAATATTGAAGATGACTTAGCTAAGTCAAAAGCTGCCAACAGTAACTCCAGCAGTGGCTGGAAAGGAAAGAAGAACGACAATCCTTCTTCTTCCAAAACCGCCCACTCAAATAATGTTAGCACCTTTAATTTAGGAGAAGTTCTTGCCATGAACAACCAAGGACAGAAGAAACCATTTAGGAGGAACTTCACTCCTATTGGCATGAGTTATGACACCGCATTTAATCGATTAAATGCATAAGGTCTTATAACTCCCATTGGACCATTTGGGGACCCACCAGTTGAGAAGAGATCGGTTACCTGGAACCCCAATGCACACTGCAAGTATCACCAAGGTAGGGGCCATTTCACTGAAAGCTATTGGAAGCTTAAGGAAGCTATCCAAGACCTAATCGACAACAACAAACTGCCATTGCCCCCTGCCAGTAAGAAGCCAAGTATCGACAATGCACCTCTAGCTCATACTCTAGCTATCTCCGATGAGGAAAACGAGGTTGACCCCTCCTCTCTCATTAAACCTGTCAAAGAAATCAATGCCATAGAAAAAGAAGAGGAGATCTTTTTCGATGTCAAGGATAGTCTTCCAGAACCAGCAAATAAGGAAGATATACAATTGCTCACACTGTTGATGAAGGAGGCATCACAATTACTACGTGAAGCTCTCAAAGTCATGAACGAACTCCATAAGAAATATGATGAGCTTCCACTTCCAAAAGAAGAACCTAAAAGAGAATTCACACCAGTGAGAACGACTTATGAGGCAAAGCACTTTCCCTTACAAGTCACTGAAAAACCCAAGAAGAGCAATAGAACCTACACTCCGATTGGGATCCCATATGCGCAATGTTCGAAATGCTCTACGAGAGTGGCGAGGTCAAACCTCTCGAACCGAGACCATTCGAGTCATTGAAAAGGACAGATAGATATTACTGTCAGTATCATCAATCAGGGGGTCACACTATAGAAAACTGTTTCAAATTCAAGGATTTGGTACAGAAAATGATTGATGAAAAGAAACTAGTCCAAGTTCAACAAGAAGAGGATACAACCATTAATGGAGTTTGGGACAGTGATGAAGAAGATGTCTATCTAAAGGACATAGTAGGACCTTCACCTTCTGTTTCATACACCACAAATGACATTTGGGCTGAAGAAGATTTATCAATAGATGTCCTCACAAGATCCGGGAGAATGCAACCTCCCGTTTCAACACAACCTATGCCCACCATACATCAAGTTCCCATACCTATCATCGAAGAAAACGACATTGTTAAACAGTTTAAGAAGACAAAAGTTGAGATGAATGTGTGGAAACTTCTGGCAACATCTCGAGAGCATAGGTTGGCTGTAATGAATGCCTTGGATAAAATCGGGATAGATTCTGACACTACTCCTGAGGGACTAGCCAACTTCCTCACAAGTGACCTTCCTAGTCCGATTAATTTGATCACCTTTTATGACAAAGATTTACCCCCAGAAGGTGACAAACATTACAAGGCATTAAACCTCACAGTAGTTTGCAAAAGGATGAATGTTCCTATGACCCTTGTAGACAATGGATCGGCTATCAATGTCTGTCCACTTAGAACCGCGAGGATGCTCGGCATAAGGGATGAAGACTTAACTTCGTCAACACAAGGAATAAGAGCGTACGATAATACTCGTCGTCAAGCTCTTGGCAAGATTACCCTAAATGTAACGGCAGGAGCAATAGAACATGATACTACTTTCCAAGTAGTAGACATCAAAGCTTCATTCAACTTGTTGTTGGGACGCCCTTGGCTTCATGATCTAAAGGCCGTCCCTTCATCTCTCCACCAACAAGTAAAAGCCATAGTTGGAAGAATTCCAATCACTATCGATGCTTTGCCTATGAGAATCAAATCCATAGAGAATCCAATTATTAATGTGGAGCACGACGAAGATGACGAAGACCTATGGGGCTTTAATGAAGAAGTCTCCTTAATCCAGGAGGATGAAAGGACATCTCTTTGCCATGACCCCTATTCCAACATGATTGTCAACACCATGTTGAAGAAACAAGGACACTTCCCTGGGATGACCCTAGGAAAGAAGAAAGGGATAGCAAAATCGCTGGAGTCACCTGGCCACCCTAAGTTAGATACTTTCGGACTTGGTTTCGAACCGACTCGGAAAGATCTCAAGCGAGCCCAGGAAAAGTCAAAAGCACGTAGGGACGCTCGCATTTAAAAGAAAGCAATTCCAATGGATCAGTACCCTCTTACGCTTAATGGTCAGTTCATAAAAGAAGGAGAGGACTATCCATACCATGAATTTCCCGAGCCATTTGTTGTAAACGGCATAAGACAACCGGGATTTGAGATTTTCTTGGATTGCTACTTCACTGATGAAATCCCAACTCCCGTCCATAAGGAGAAAGCACCCCCATGCTTTGACTTAACGTCATGGGATTACTGTTTGGGCGAGAAAAGAATGAGCCAACTTATGAAGAAGATAACTCCTCACTCATTCAAACGGTCCTACAAAGTGAAAGCTTCGACCCCTCGAAGCTAATTACTCCAGCTGAAGGATCACTACATGGATGGCGCAAGACTATCAAAGTGACTACTCCAAGCGGAAGGAAGATATCAATCACGACAGGACAAGGACCGATGTTTGAGGAGTCGTCTGAGTCAGAGTCTGAGTCAGAGTCTTTCCCTTTAGAGTCTTTTAAGTTTTTAGTAGTAGCACCTCCTCCTCCTATCTCTTCTCCTAGGATAGTTAGTGATCCAGTCCCTGAGGACATATCATTCTTTGATGTAATGATCTCAGAGTATAATAATATTTCTCATTCTCCTTACTTCTTGTGTTCTTCCCTAACCCAAGATGACGAGCATTGCTTAGCTAACGATGAAAAAGACAAAGAAATTATTAAAGCAATGGAAACACTCGAAAAGAAAACACCGGTAATTGAAGAAACTGAAACGGTTGATATCTCGAATGATTCAACCCATAAAAGAGAAGTTAAAATCGGATTAACATTGAATAAACAAGAAAGAACCGATTTAATTAACTTACTTAAAGAATTTATCGATGTATTTGCTTGGTTATATGAAGATATGCCAGGCATTAATAGAGAAATAGCTCAACACACTATACCACTAATTCCAGGAATGAAACCTGTTAAACAAAAGTTGCGTCGAATGAAACCCGACGTAGCACTTAAAATAAAAGAAGAAGTTCAAAAACAAATAACTGCAGGTTTCATCAAGGTATCCAAATACCCCGAATGGGTCGCCAACGTCGTCCCAGTTCCAAAGAAAGACGGAAGGGTAAGGATGTGTGTCGACTATCGAGATCTAAATAAGGCAAGTCCAAAGGACGACTTCCCTTTGCCACACATCGATATTCTGGTAGATAACACGGCAAATCATGCGCTTCTCTCGTTCATGGATGGGTACGCAGGGTACAACCAGATTCTCATGGCAGAAGAAGACATGGAGAAAACAACCTTTATAACACCATGGGGCACTTACTGCTACACGGTAATGACATTCGGATTGAAAAACGCGGGTGCTACTTACCAACGTGCAGCAACTGCCTTACTCCATGACATGATGCACAAAGAAGTCGAAGTATATGTCGACGACATGATTGTAAAATCAAAAGACCGTCCAGGCCATCAAATAGCCTTAAGGAAATTTTTCGAAAGGCTAAGAAAGTATAACATGAGGTTGAATCCATCAAAATGTGCTTTTGGAGTCACCTCAGGCAAGCTCTTGGGATACGTCATAAGCTCTAGAGGAATAGAGGTAGATCTAACCAAGATTAAAGCAATCATGTCAATGCCACCGCCCAAGACTGAGAAACAGATTCGAGGATTTATTGGCCGGTTGCAATACATAAGTAGGTTCATATCAAAACTGACGACGATATGTGTACCAATCTTCAAGAAGCTCAAGAAGAATGTACCAGTAATATGGGGTGACAAGTGTCAAAAAGCCTTTGAAAAGATCAAAGCCTATCTCGCAAATCCTCCCGTATTAGCACCAGCACTTCCCGGAATACCTCTTAGGTTATATTTGACGGTTACCAAAGAGACAATTGGAGCCATGCTAGCACAAGAAGTAGAAGGCAAAGAGAATGCAATCTATTACCTAAGTAAAAAGATGCTCGAATACGAAACACGCTATACACCGCTCGAGAAATTGTGCCTCGCCTTGGTGTGGGCCACAACTAAGTTAAGACATTACATGTTGGTGCATTCTGTTTTCGTAGTCTCCCGATTAGATCCACTCAAGTATCTGTTCGAGAAATCTACACTCAATGGACGCATATCAAGATGGATAGTCAATCTAGCCCAATTCGATGTAAATTTTATGCCACAAAAAGCTATTAAAGGATCCGTGGTGTCAGACTTTCTAGCAGATTTTCCAATAGAAGACTCGACGCCAATACAAGACAATGAATTTCTAGATGAAGACCTAATGGTCACTGAAGATGATACTTGGACCTTGTATTTCAACGGAGCCTCAAACCAAAAGGGATGTGGCGTTGGAGTACTACTAGTATCACCTAAAGAGGAACATGTTCCAATCTCAATAAAGCTTGATTTCGACGTTACCAACAACGCTGCTGAACATGAAGCATGCGTGGTAGGCCTTGAAACAGCTTTGGCATTGGGAGTAAATAAGTTAAGAATATTCGGAGGCTCTTCTTTGATCATCAATCAGATATCTAAAAGGTGGAAAGTAAGGAGCAAAAGTCTAGCCCCTTACCAAACCTATCTGGAAACTCTTACCGATCAGTTGGAGAAGGTAGAATACACATATCTACCTAGAGAGGAAAACCAATTTGCCGATGCCTTGGCAAGATTAGCCTCAATGGTTAGGATTCCCACGGAAATCGAGCAAATGCCTCTAACTATCGAAAAAAGGCACAAACCAGCATATATCCAGGCCATAGAAGACGACGACTTAGTCCAAGAAGAAGAAGAAGAAGAAGAAGAACCGTGGTACACGGACATACTCAATTATGTCACTAATGGAGAATACCCTCCTCATGCTGACAAAAGAGCAAAGCGAGCATTGAGACTTTTGGCTTCTCAATATGTACTCATAGACAACGAGCTACATAAAAGGGTACCTAAAGGTCGAGCTCTCTTATGTGTAGGAAAGATGGATGCACAAAGAGTAATGAGAATAGTTCACGAAGGAATCTGTGGCACTCATGTAAATGGCAAAATGTTAGTCCAGAAAATAATGCGAGAAGGATATTATTGGACTACAATGAATAGGGATTGCCATCAATACGTAAAAAGATGCCCTAATTGCCAAATTTACGCCAACTTACAACATGTCCCTCCATCTTTGCTCTACACCTACACATCGCCATGGCCATTCTATACATGGGGAATTGACATAATTGGCAAAATCACTCCCCCAGGAACAAGAGGCCACGAATTTATCCTAGTAGCAATCGATTACTTTACAAAGTGGGTCGAAGCGTAATCATACGCTAAACTCACTGCAAAATATGTAGCACTCTTTATCGAAAGAAATATTATCTGTCGATATGGAGTCCCACATGAGATGATAAGTGACAATGGAACTCACTTTCAAGCCGAATGTGAAGAATTGCTACAAAAATACGGCATTCAACATCATCATTCTTCCCCTTATAGACCTCAAGCAAACGGAGCAGTCAAGGCAGCTAATAAAAATCTAAAGACTATCATCGAGAAAATGACTGAAAATTATAAGGATTGGCCTGACAAGCTTCACTTCGCATTGTGGGGTTATCGCACGTCAATCCGTACATCAAGAGGAAATACGCCATTTTCCTTGGTATATGGAATGGATGTCGTACAACCTGTCGAACTAGAAATACCATCTCTACGCATAGCGCTAGAGAGTAAACTCGATGAAGTTGAATGGATTAGGGCAAAATACGAAGAATTGATTCTACTCGACGAAAAACGACTAGAAGCTCTACATCATACTCAGTGTTACCAAACTCGTATGGCTAGGCATTTTAATAAGAAGGTCAAGACAAGAAATATCAAAGTAGGAGATTTGGTATTAAAAGCGCTAAGGAAAAATGTTTTAGACCCAAGGGGAAAATTTAGACCTAACAGGTCTGGCCCCTACATTGTCAAAACAATCCTGTCAGGAGGTGCAGCAAAACTAACTGACATGGATGGCAATGAATTCTCAAACATGACCAATCTTGACCAACTAAAAAATACTGCCCATAATTACTTGAGTAGGATACTCAAGAGAGCTACGTTCGGCCTGATTCCTTAAGAAAGGATACGTAGGAAACCCTTTACGGGTGCGGCCACTTTATTTTTCGACATCTCCGCGTTCTAGAATTAATTAAAAATTCAACAGAAAATCGGCGAATTGTTGGCGTCGCAGAACAGAGCCTGACGCCAGCCATAAGTCATCAGCGCCAGCCGATGGAATTGGCGCCTGGCGCCAGACTTCAGTAGCTGGCGCCAAATGCCAATGACTGGCGCCAATTCAGGAATAAAATCTGGGCGAATTTCAGTGTTTTTCGGAAAATTTTCGACTTCCATACTCGAAGAATTTCTGGAAAATTAATTTTTCGATTTTCATTGCTTTAATAAAATAAATTTAAAGTAAATAATTTAATTGAAAGTTGAAATTTCATTAATAAAATAAAATTACATTGTTGATGGAATTTAAATAAAAGCTGAAATAAATTAACTTTAAATTGAAATAACAATCTAAGTCTAATAAATCTAAAGCTAAGCAATGCTCTTAATCTTTCTTTTCCTTTCTAGCTCTTTTCCAATTCTTGTCTGCTTCCTCCTCTTCATCCATTACTTTAGCTAGTAGGCATCCTTTAGAGGACCTACATTCAATTTTGGAGTAGATGGTCTCCCCTTCAGCTAACACTCCATGCTTCTTTTCCACCCAAGCGTTTTTGTCTGTGGTGTTAGCTTTCCTTTTTCCTTTGTCTTTGGTAGTATTTTTCTTCCTAGGCATTGTAGGTGTTTTGAATTCAATTCTTGCACCTAAGCGTTCCTTGGCAGGAGTCACTCTGTCACCTAGACTATTCTTCACATCGGTTCTACCCTGATCAATCGAAGATTTCTTCAGCAACCACTTCTTTACATCATTGGGCAAAGAAGGAGGAACCGTTTGGGTAATCACTTCCCATAAAGGTCTAGCGCTCCAGTAAGCATCGAATCTATCTACTTCTTGAGATACAGGGTACTCATAGGGAGGACGAAGATCCCCGGAAGGAATATTCTGAAGCAAGCCGTATTGTCTTTTTACCCTGCAGGGATAATAATAAGTTACACGAGACAAGCTTGGAAGACGGCAGAAGGGTTGCTTGTTAACACCAACCATCCTTTCTATTTTCCACCATGGGATGACCCACTTGATAGTAAAATCACGTGATTCAAAGACTTTTCTCCACCCATGGCGCCCAATTTTAGGGATGCGCTTCTTCCTTCTCACGAAGCAATTGGGAGTATATTTTTCAATGTCGTCTGGAGGGCTAATTAATCCTAGCCTCTCCATTAGCCACATCTGTAAAAAATTGCAATGCAAATAAATCATTATTACAATACAAAAATATATTTTTTTGATTTCTGTAATTAAAAATATTATTTTTCTACCTGTAATAAAATTGGAGAGCCGCGAAGAGGCGCTTTTGGGTCCCTTTTCAATTTGTCTAGACTAATCATAGTCTCTCTAACTATTAATGGCATTGGGTTTCTCCCTGATTCAATTTGTTCTAGTACAGTTGTTATAATTGATTGACCCTCATTATTTTTACCACTACTAAGAAAAAATTGGTTAAGCATGCAAAATAGGAACGCCCTTCTTCTATATATATGAAAATCTTCAGAAAGAGGTTTATCAAAATAATAGCGCGCAAATTCTTTCAAATTCACTATATTGCCATCTACTATTTTTGATAAATCCCTTTCCTTTAAATTAAAGAAGCGCTCAAAATCCTTATAATAGTATGCATCTATTCTAGGGATTGCTATAAGGTCTATCGCAGGGAAGCCTAAGATAGCACCAAATTCCTCCGTCAAAGGGCTAATCTTATCATACCCTATTCTGAAACAATGAGTATCAACATTCCAAAATTCTAAAGCGGTATGTATGAAGTCTAATTCAAGATCTACCCCTTTGATGCCATTAAGAGATCGACACCATTCATGAGTGTATTGGGTGAAGGTTTTGGTAGCTAAATACATAATTATTGTTTTTATATAGAAGAGAATTATTTATTCGCTGGAATTATAAGAATAATCGACTGGGCAGGGGGCTATTTATACATAAATTGCGAAGAATTTTAATCAGAATGAAACACGGAGTCAACGTCAATTGGCGTCAAAACCCCGTGATTGGCGCCAACCGCCAGCGCTTGGCGCCACACGCTAAGTGTAGCGCCTGGCGCCACGCGCCATACTTGCCAGACCAACCGCGCGTGCTCAACCTGTGTTTTTAATATTAGACTCGAGTCGGTTAATGACTTTATGGCTCCGTTTAATTTTCCTAAACATCTTTTAAATATAGCTATTATATTTTAATTTATATTTTTCTTTTTTGGACTTTATTTTAATTTCCAAACACCATACATTTCATTCGATTTTTCCCTTTTTCATTTTTTTCTTTTTGGGGGAGAGAGTCGGATACCCTCCATCAATAATAAAAATGACGGAATTTTTGCGCAAAATTGTTTGTCACACTTTTTCTTGCACACACTAACATACACATAATAATAACAATCGAATAAACTCATAATGGCATAAATATACAAAATGTGTCTATAAATAATGAGTCTAAGGCAAAGTTCTATAAAAAAGTCAAAATAAAATATACACAGGAACAAATACGGCGCCGGAGGACGTAGGCCCATCATGTCATAAAATTGCGCCGTACGAGAAGTCACTTCTCCACCAGCTCCAGCTCCAGTCTCCGTAGGAGGAGGAAGACTCAATATAGGACCACTCCGGCCAGGATCAACCTGAGGCTGAGGCCGCGGAGGCTGCTGCGATGACGAGCCAACCTCGTACATCCCACCACCTCTGAAAGCCGAGGTAGCCTCTCCTAAGCATGAGCACCCTCAGAAGAAGATCCCGAGCCCTCTGCAATGTCAGCTCGAGCAGCCTCAGAGCGACCGCCTCTACCCCCTGACGAAGTGCGACGACGTCTCGAGCTAGACCTCGCTGGATTCCTCCGCCCCTCATGTCTCGTGCGGGTGTGAGAAGCAATAGGCTGACCCTGCAAAAAGAGTTAAATCAGAAACAAAGTAAAATTGAAGCAGCAATGCAAAAACAATGAGCAAAGAAAGGCTACCTCTCGGATGACGTCCTCCTGACGGCAAGTGGCCGCGTTCCTCATCCGGACGAGCTGGCTCCGGAAGGCATCTATGCATCGTGCCATCGCAGAAACCACCTTGCGTGAAAACTGTCAGAAAAATAAGTCAGTAAATATACATGATATATGAACACAAGATTATGAAAAAAACTAGACTTACTCTAGTCTAGTGGCGAGGAATCGACCCGCTCTACGAAGCGCTCGCCCTCGGGAGCCGGAGAAATCATCTCCTCGATCGGCCCGTACATCCCCTGGTAGTGGATGGACATACGGGGTGGCACGAACTCAGTAGCACCATCCTGATAAAACGGAAAAAACCAGTAAAGTATTACTTGGGGCTACTTAGTGAAAAATAAAAGCTAAGAATCTTACCCTCACATCCTCAGCCGGAACAGGGGCTGGAGCTAATAAAGGTAGTAGCTCCTCAGCATAACACTGCCCGAGGATCACATGGGACCGCCAAGGGGTACTAGCTCCCTCAAACATGCTCAACAACCGCGCCTCGTCGAACATATGACGTGGTGGAGCAGCAGGAACGACGAAGACATCAGAAGAGTGCTGTCTAGCGACCCTCTCTCCCAAATACGCGACCGCTCCATAAGTCCCCAGAAAATAGCGACGCTCAGCAGAGTACTGTGCGGCTAATCCAGGGACTGTCCAACCGCCCCACGGCCGGTATACCACCTCTGGTCCCTATAAAAAGCATCAATCAGGCAAGGATATATCTAAAGCACCGCATAAAAGCAAGATGAACAATAAAAGTCGTACCGAGAAGATCCGGCTCCGGACATGTGTAGTGACATGTCCACATGGTGGCCGCCCCAAGAGGCGCTCATTGGAAATCCTCGCGGCGATGGTCTCGCCGGCGGAACGGAATGAAAGTACTCGTAGAACCAGATCTACAAAGAGCTAAAAGTGTGAGCAAATGCTAACTAATATGCAGAGCTAAACTTTATAGGGAATAAATGTTTACCTCTACGACCTTCTAAAAGCAGACAAAGCAACGTTCCTCCCAAAGGACCGGTGGCGATACGAGTCCCTCAGTTCACGAACGAAGTCAGCATAGGCCAAGCTGGCCCAGTCATAAGTCCCAATCCGGTGAAGATCACGGACAGCAGGAAGATAGTAAAGCAACGCTCTACTACCTTTGTCAGGGGAGAATGTCCCTGACAACAACATCAGCACGAAGATGCGCACCCGCTGCTCTCGGGTGGTCGCATCGTCATCAAGAGCCGCTGCTAGTGTCGAGCGGCGAATTCCTCTAGCACTAAACTGAGTCGTCTCGACCTCAGCTCGGGCCCGAATAGCAATCGGCCCCAACAACTCCTCGACCTCCGAAGAGAAGACGCCGATTCCACTATCAAACGGCAGTAGGACAGAAGTGAACTCCAGTCCTGTGATGAGACTGAAATCCGTAGGGGTGACCATCATCTCGTCCCAGGGGAAATGGAAGGTGTTGGTGGTGTCCCAGAAGAACTCCACCAAAGCGCGCACTACGTGATGACCCCCGCTGGAGGCGACCATAGCCTTGGAGGTCTCGAACAGAGTAACTAGCCCGCAAGACTCCCATAGGAGTCTCGTCTCAAGATCCCTGGCAATGTACATCCTGTACAAATCGCCTAAACCATCACAGCCAGAGCCGTGATGCCGTGTCCTCCCGGGCGCGATGCCCTGTCTCACCCTCTCAGAAATGTGGTGGGCAGGGGCGAAGAACAAGGTCTGCTCATCCTACTCCGGAAGCCGACCAAGCGAAGTGGAAGGTGTAATGTCATCCTCTACGGGCTCATGCTCCCGTCTAGTGTTTCGGGACCGTGAACCCGAGCCTCGTTGTCTAGCCATGCTACATTGTGCAAAATTATCATGAATTAAGGTTCTATAGTATCTAAGGTTCGCCTAGCCGCATGATACTATGTTCGCAAAAAACAGAGTACGTAGTACTAAAACAGAGCACAAATTCAAATTGAACATGACAGCATTTTTCAAGCAATCAAACAATTTCTTGCAACACTATAGTGATTATTGTGACAAATTGAACAAGAATTGCTAGCAAAAACATCAAGAACAAGCCACATTGTTCTTCACGACCTTAAGAGGTCCAACAATGGCAAATTGCTCATTTCTTCACCAAATTGAGTCAAACAAGTCTCAAATTACTCCCAAGGCAATATATAAACATAATCAAGCAATTTCATGGCATAAAACTTGACAAACAAAGCAAATTGAGCATTATAAATTTTGAATTTTCATGAAATTCGTGAATAAACATGCCAAAAATTCATAAAAACTGATGTGATTTTGAAGAAAACTTACATAGATCGGGAAAGTAGATGAAAAGAGCTTTGATTTGCAACAAATTTGAGCGAATTCGGTTGAGAAACGAGCGAGCAATGAGCAGTTGAAGTTTCGGACTTCTTTCGAGCAAAATCGCGACGAGCAGCCTGCAAAATGAAGAGGAAAGGGGTATTTAAGGAAATCCCCGTGATGGCGCCAGGCCCTATGCATTGGCGTCACAAATTTTGCTTGGCGCCTGGCGCCAATCTCAGTGCCTGACGCTAAGGCCAGCTGTGTGGCGCTGATGGTTTTTCAGCGACGCCAAAGCACCCAGCCACCTGATGAGGTTGAGCTAGCCTTCTGCAACATATTTTTGGGTTCCTTGGTACGCCAGTTAGCCCCTCTAAGAAATTTGACATGATTTAGTAATCGGCTTGATTACATAAAGTGATCGACCCGATAAGAGATCGTCTCACTTAGCTTAAAGCGCCTAAGCATTGGCTCATTGACGAAAGGCACTGACATATAGGTTCAAGAGCAAAAGAGCACCGACGTACAGGTTCAAAGCAACGGAAGCACCGACGTACAGACATATCGGAAGCAAAGTTCAGGCGAACTTTTAAAGATCGACAGGCGTGGATCTTTGGTAGTTTCTTTTGGAAAATTATCGCATCAAATGAAGATAACTTCAAGAGAAGATATCTTCGACAGCGTTCCCTAGCTTGCGGAGAGTTGTCACAGACAACTGGAGGTGATTTCGGGCGAAGTTATCTTCGATAGTATTCCCTATGATGTGGAATATTATCAATGCGGATGAGGATTGTTTCAAGAGAAATAATCTTCGATGGTATTCCCTAGGATGTGGAATATTATCAATGCGGATGGAGATTGTTTCAAGAGAAATAATCTTCGATGGTATTCCCTAGGATGTGGAATATAATCAATGCGGAGGAGGATCGTTTCAGGCGAAGCAATCTTCCAAATTTGGAAGCAGTTATAGGCGTAGCGGTTTTCAAGCGGGATGGCATTCTCTAGCTTGTAGAAGGTCATCAAAACAACAGTTAAGCGGCAACAAATGGTTACTTTCAGAGACGTGTGCTCGACGGTGCAAGATACACGTTTCTTAACTCTTTTATCTGTTTAACTAATGCTAGTTTTGCAGGTATCGGCGTTATAAGATTGATTTAGGGTCGCAGAACGTTCTGAATCATTCTCCGTCCCTATCGCTACTTTGACTTTTGTTTTCGAAACTTGCGCTTCTCCAAACTCAGTCAAAGTGGGGGCTTCTGTAGACACCCATTTGTGTCTCCCCAAAACCAAACCCAGTGATGAGTACCTTTCACGTCGAATCATAATCGAATGAAGCGAAAGTGTGGAAAGGTCTAGTGTTGCGGAAAGTTTTTATTTCTTTTCTCTTCTCTCTGTTTTTGAAAACTTATTTTAAGAAAACAGCCAATCCAGTTTGGTTGGTCCATGATATGGGTCCAATAGTAGTGTAGTTGGATGGGTCTTGCAAAGACCTTTCCAACGATATATTATAAGCCCAATTCCGATGAATATTGAGGAAGTTATGGCCAATTTACTAAACTGGGCCCAGTTTGAGCTTTATGTACGGCCCAATGATCTAGGGGAGGGCCTAATATGATTTATCATTCCTAATGCAATTAGGAATGGTTTTAGTCTTCTGAATTCTTCTAGAAGGTTCTTTTCATTCCTAATTCAATTAGCATTGATAAATTGACTTTTGTTGACTTTTCAGAGTTTTATTCAAAATCAAATAGCATTTTCGAAGAAATTATATTATTTTATCCTCCAGTACGGTAAACTTATCGGATTTTCGAAAACGCGTTAAATTTGAGCTTGGCGTCTGACCCCAGGCCTGGCGCCTGGCGCTAGTGCTGGTGCCTGGCGCCAGCTAGCTAGGGTTGGCGCCAGCTCTGTTTTCTGAACGTCAGACTCTGTTTTGTTAATTTATCTTTTTTGGCTAATATCGTATTAAAAACTCCGTTTTCATTCACCAATTATCATCATCTACATTCATTAACCAATTCTCCTCATTCGCAAGTTTTCATCAACAATCATTAATTCTTTAGCATTCTCTAAATCATTCATCTCTCTAAAACATTCAATTCTTTCTTACTTTGCTTTTCTCATACAAAATTACGCATTCGCAAGATTTAGAAACACCTAGCCATATTCGAAGTTGCCTTCGCCCTAGACGTGAAAGGTTTTAATTTATGAGGGTTTGGTCCCAAATCTCTATTTCAATTAATTGATTTAATTGTTTTGTTTATTATTTTCCTTGAAGTTACTAACGTGTGTATTTTGTTATTAGAAAGAGGTATGAGGCATCAAAGTAAGTACTTTAATTGATTTAATTGATATTATGATGTAGAAATCATGTTTACGTTGTTATGATATTCCTACTATCATGTCTAGGGTAACTTTAATGTTAAATATGATTGTTGTGATGCTTCCTATGTTCTTCCTAATATTTATGATTGTTAGTATCATGTTAGGGCTAAAGATTTGGTTTTTATTGCTTAGTGACATGCTAGGGTTTGTTATTAATCTTGTTAGTATCATGCCTAGGATCTTGCTATTATTATGCTTTAACATGAATATTATTATTATTATTATTATTATTATTATTATTATTATTATTATTATTATTATTATTATTATTATTATTATTATTATTATTATTATTATTATTATTATTATTATTATTATTATTATTGTTGTTGTTGTTATTTATGATTATTATAATTATTATTCATGATTATTATTATGATTGATTATTATTTATGTTGCTTGATATTATATATTGTTATTGCTTGATTACCTTTTATGCATGTTTAAAGGGAATTGGTACTTGTAATCACGCTTGATAAGATATTAATAATCTTGTTAGGTTTAATTTGATTATAATTCAAGTGATCGCCAATAATAGTTTATTTGTGCATTAATATTCAACCAACATAGATTAAACAGGTTTAGGGTTAATCCTATTGATTGCATGTTAATTAGAAAGCGCACATGAATACGATCAGAATAAAGTAGAGGCCTATTATTAGGGCAGGTTCAATCTCTTTTAGGTTGGATTTGTACCTTCATCCCCGAACCCTTATTTGGTTCTAGACCTTATGGAGTTGACGATCTCTTGGATCGTTAAGGGGTGCAACATTCACCTCTTCACCTCGTGAATGGTTTACAAGTTCCTAAAAAAACTTGTTGGCGACTCTTTTGCTCTATCTTCTTCCCTTTTGGACGCCACCGTACTTTAGTGTATGATCACAGTGGGGTTCAAGCTAGTGGGATTTTAAAGGCTTGAAATTATTCCCTACACAATGATAATAAGATTACGTATTAAAACTAAGATCAATAAGTGAGTGAGGTATAACTCAATTAGTTAAAGCATCCCTCTTAGTTTCAGGAGATCCTGAAAGTGATTCTTAGTCTAAAGTTCTAAACACACACACACACACACAAAAGGGTTAATAAAAGTCAACCAATTACTATAATCCATGAAAAAATAGCGTTAATAAATATAGTGAGTTTTTCGTCAAAAAATAAAAAAATAAATAAATATATATACAGAGTTGAATTTAACCCAATGAATCACCCGAATATGACTCGACTAGAAGTTGACCCGATAATTGACCTGATCCGAACTGACCCACCCCGAAAATTGACCTGACCCAAACTAACCCAACCCAAACTTTACCCGACCCGAACTCGACCCGAAGTATTGACCCGATACCCGACCCGACCCGATTATCAGTCGACCCGAAATCAAACTAAAACCCGAAATGACCCGACCTGACCCAAACTTGACCTGATAATCCTTTGACCCGAACTTGACCCGACCCGAACTGACCCAACCCATACCCGACCCGAATGACCCATTTGCCGGGTCTAAGTATAATGATGTTTTATTGTAACACCCCAATAATTCTCTCTTTAAACCTGTGAGGACTCTGAACAATATTCAAGAGAATTATTGGCGTGCTACCGCCACGTGTTCAAACGTTAAGGCTTTATCAGAAAATAGCAGCGGAAAAACTAAATCAGTTATAAATAAGTTTCAAAACCAACGAATGAAACCAAATTAAGTCATACAACTTGGAACCATTAAGGCCCTTATTCAAAAGGAAAAATTGATGGGAATAATCCCACCTTTTGAGCATCGGAGATTAATAATCCCACCTTTGGGATTCTTTTTAATAATCCCACCTTTGATATCAATCCACTTTAAATAGTCCCGGGTGACCAGTTACCGGTTGAAGAGGTAATTTTTTTTTTATTAAGTTAATTTTACACGTGTCACAATATGATTTGTCCTAAATTAAAAATAAAAATAAAATTAATTAAAAAGTTAAAAAAAAAAAAAAATCAACACCACAGCCACGCCATCCCCACTAGTCCACCACCATCCCCACCGTACCACCATTCAAACCCAGACCAGAAACCACCGCCACCAGACGCGAAACCACCGCGACCCGAAACCACTACCACCCAGACGCGAAACACCACCACCACCCAGATGCGAAACCACCATCACCACCACCCAGACCAATTAACCCCTTCAAACAAATCGCAACCCAAATTAACCCCTTCAAACAAATCGCAACCCACCAAATTGACTAGGAAACGGCGTGATTCGAGATCAGGGGAGGACGGAGAGGTCGGAATAGGGGACAAGGAAGGCTGACGCGACCGGGAAAGGGATGGAGGACGGTGAGGGGATGGGATCGCGATGGGATCGAAAAGGGTTTTCGAGGGGAGGGGGCTGAGATCAGTCGCGACACCGGGGGTTTTCGAGGGAAGGGGCTGGGATCGAAAGGGGTTTTCGAGGGGAGGGGGCTGCGGAGTTGGGTCTACGAGGGTAATGGGTCAGTCGCGACACCGGCGCCGGAGCCAGAACTGTCGTTGGAGGCAGGGTGGCCGGAGTCACGGGGCTGGGGATAGTGGTGTCGGCTTGGGCAGCTGGTGGGTGATGGGTGGGTGGTTTTTTTTTTTTTTTTTCTTATAAAATATTTAATTTTTATTAATTTTTTTTCGACTAATCATAAGCCACCACGTGTCAAGTAACTTGTTATAACAGGTTACTTGACCGGTTGGGACTATTTAAAATGAATTGACAGCAAAGGTGAGATTATTAAAAAGAATCCCAAAGGTGGGATTATTAATCTCCAATGCTCAAAAGGTTGGATTATTCCCATCAATTTTTCCTATTCAAAACCCAATAAAAGTAGTAAGTGATTAAATTCAGTGTTCAAATAAATTCAAACCCAAAAGAAATAGTGTCGAATAAAATCAAATTAAAATAAATTCAAACTTGCAAAAGAAATAAAATGCAAACAACCAACTCTCTACTCAAGATCCCACAACCCTGATGAATGTTGCATGTGTAAGAACCTGTGGTAATTCTGCTCCCCAATATTTCAAGTGTAAAAATTGGATCGTCACAGGGTCATTGAAAGACGAAGGCCATGACCAAAGAAAGACACACAAAGCACGCAATCAGCAAAGCTAAGTACATACAAGCTGCAAAATAAATTAAGAAATCCATAACATGCTACTAATAATCAATCATCATGCATCATTAAATTACAAACTCAACACACGACTCAACTATTTATATTACTAAGACTCCATTAATTAATAATAGGTAAATCATTATTTTTATTCATTGGATTACGCAATAGACAAGGTTGTCCAACCCATGCTCCATTTGGAACATCAATAAAAGAAAAACCCCATGCCTCCTTTCGGAAACATTAATAAACATCCAACGACCACGGGCGCGACTCCGTGACCGTAGTTAGTATGAGATCTCACCTAACTCCTAGTTTTGAAAAGTATTTGAAATAAGAGACTCGTAGATCAGACGGCCTCAAGAAAAGTACACGGCTAATACCCCATGTACTCCAACCCCTGATTGTCATTACTCCAGAAGTGCACCAATCCAGAGTTTTATAGCTCATCCATCTTGCACTTTACGTGATTTACAGGTTTAGACTTGGTGATGACTCATATGCATAACAATACAATCAATCCAATATCAATTCAATAAAGTAAAACAACTTTTCAATTTCAATTCTTGATTTATTAGTGGCAAGCAACATTTATTATTTATTCCTTTACTACCTCGGTGTATAAACACCTTGAGTGCATAAGGCACCCCAAAACCTTAACCTTGTCTTAGAAGACTTAAATTCTTCCTTTACTCATCCTGCTTGCATAATCATGAATGAGTAATAAATTAATCATTACACCAATCATATACCTTTGCTTCTAAGCGCACCTTGCATAATTAGAGCACAAATAATACTTGCAATATAAAATAGTGCACGTCATACGAAATTCACAATGTATAACCAAACAATTTAACTCAGTCATCCCTATACATGATACTAAGTTCTCGATCCGTCGTCCTTAAACATGCACCTAAAAGAAAGGTTTCGTAACTTGTACGTACCTTGAGCAAACGAATTGGTATGCCACTTTACTAACTAGAAATCACCTTCAATAAACTCCTCTCCTAAGCCAAATAATAACATCTCAATCAATACCCAATCAATCAAATTTACAGCAATACTAACTTACTTTAAAACCTTCAAAATCCAAATCAAACAACACTTTAAAACCCTCCCTTTAGTTAAAATTAAAGGCTTATATATAGTTCTTTAAATTTTCTTCATAAAAACCTTAAAATACACTCTTATACATGAAATTACAGCAAGTTCAAAGTTTAATAAAAATCTGAAAATTATATAAAAACCCCTAAAAATCTCCCTTTTTAATGGGTGATTAAACCCTCTTTATAAAACATCAAAATTAGTACTTAGAAACTATTTCCAACACTTAAAACTTCAATAAAAACATATATTTATGCTTAATTAACTTTAAACATAATTAATTTTATTAATCAAACTCAAGGATAATATTTTAAGTATAAAAAAAACTTCGTTAAAATCAAAAACTGCCCGAAAATCATATTTAGAGGCTGAATTTGGCCATGAGAGAGTGGTGTTCACTACCAAAGGTAGTGAGTCTTTCTTAAAACGTTGTTTTCACATGGAAAACACTACTTTTTCATAAAAATCGGATGAGTTCAGAATCTGATTGGGATTAAAACGGGATTAATATTAACGAACGAAAATCTACAAATTAAAACACGAATCTATGTGTTCAAAATAATCTGGAATTAAGTTAAACTAATCAGTAGTTATAATCACCAAAATTTCAAAACATCATTACTATAAAAGCCCTTAATCAATTGTTCATAAAAACCCTTAAATCATGATTTTCAATAAATTGAAACTCTAGGTTTATAATTCATAAAATATGAAATTTATAACATAAATATAATCTGAAATTTATAATATTTATACCATTAAAATATAATTTGATACTAAAAATATAATCTTTATACTAAAATCAAAACCCAAAACAATTTAATTAACATTAAGCAAAATAATGAAACAACGGAGGATGAAAATAAGACTAACCTTTTTGTGTGGGAAATTTTTGGAGATTCATGGGGTATTTATAGAAGAGAATTATTGTAGGGTAAAAACAAAGATTGGGCCTCATAAAAATAATGGGTTGATTAAGTAAACAAATGGGTTAGGCTTGTGTGATTGGACATAAATTGTAGAATAAAGGTGCATAAAATAATTTGTTCAAATAATTTTCGACCCAGATTAATAATTTGAAACTTTTGAAATTAAATTATGAAAAATAACAAATAAATATTATAAATAAAATAAATTTTCATTTATAAAATATTTAAAAATACGGGGGATTACATTTATATACTCTATTTTAAGTTGATTTAACTTGTTGTGTGTTATTAGCCTAGATAATGAATAATTTGATTTATTTCATAAAATTATAGAAATTAAATTTAGTAATGGATTTTTTTTTTTAATGAAGGTTCATTTATATACTAGTATATGATCATTTACTTATTAATAAATAATCATTAGAATTCTTCACATATCTAATAAGAATTTCAATTAGAGTTTGTAGTTTTAATGGAAGTGATTCTTATTATAATAATTATATTATGTTACAAGAATTTTCCATAATTATATTATAATTTAATTAAAATTTTTATTCGGTGAAATTTGGCTAGTACATTTATTCTATCTTAAATGTTCATTTTAGATGGACTTTATGTTCATTTCTAGAAGAATTAATACTCAAATTATTACTGCAAAAATAATAATAATAATAATAATAATAATAATAATAATAATAATAATAATAATAATAATAATAATAATAATAATAATAATAATAATAATAATAATAATAATAATAATAATAATAATAATAATAATAATAATAATAAATTTATAATAACTAAAATTAAAGACAAACTATCAATTTGATTTATGAAATTGAAGCATCAATTATTATTTAATATTATTTATTTTGTTACTAAAAAGTGTTATTTGACGAATTTTGGCTAGTATCTATCATAAATGTTCCTTTTAGATGAAAAAAAATCATTTTAAATGCAGTCCATATTTATTCAGGGTCATTTTTCATATTAATTTATGTTCATTTAAATTTGATACATGTTCATTCTCTTTCCATTACATATTCATTATCATATGGAAAGATGTTCATTTGCATAATACAATATTTATTTTAATATCAAAGCATATTCATTAGTTTTATACTTTTTCATTCTCATATTAAAAGATATTTGTTTCAATTTTTAATACTTGTTTACTATCATATATTGAAAATGCTTAATTAAATTTTTTTTTTATTTGTTCATTCTCCTATTGAAGATGTTCATTTGACTTTTGGTGTATGTTCATTTTTATGCTGAAAGATATTCATTTAGATATTATATTTGTTCATTTTCTAGCAATGTGTTCAAATTTGTTTTTGTAAATGATTTAATTGTCAATTTGTCATATTTTGTTTAATGGAAGTGATTTAAATGTTCATTTAGAATACAATACATGTTCATTTAGATTTTATATATTTTCATTCTCATATATTGAAAGATTTTTACATCTTTATAGTGTGTTCATTTCTGAATTTTAATTGTTATTCATGCGTAAATGTTCAATTTTGAATCCTTAGATTTCACATACTTTTGTTTGGAATGTATTATTATTATTATTATTATTATTATTATTATTATTATTATTATTATTATTATTATTATTATTATTATTATTATTATTATTATTATTATTATTATTATTATTATTATTATTATTTTATTTTTTTATTTTATTATTATTTTTTTTTTTTGAAAAAACTTGATCCTGAGTGTATAGGATAATCAAGTAAGGAAGTTGAAGGGAACGTATATATTGTGCTCAAATTATATTTTTCATGGAAAACACACAAGTATATCAGTATATGATTAGAGTTGCAACAAGGAGGATAAATGTGTTATCATTGTAATTAAATTAATATTATATGGGAAATTATTTGTTAACAACGTTTTATCTAAATAAATAAAAATCTAAGACGTATGTATTTGCATACATACTATGAAACTTTTATAATTTTTTTTTTTTAAATATGAAACTTATACATAACTCTTAAAATGAACATTTGATGATACAAAAGTGAATATCTGTTGGAACACGGATAAACAAAAATAAACATTGGATTGCTCTCGTTTTTATTTATAGAAAATTCTTAAAATTCAATTCAAACATATATTAATTTGAACAAAAAAACCACTTGTTATAAAATGAACATCTTATGATACACAAATGAACATTTATGAATACATAAATGAACATTTTATAAAATTTTGTAGAAAAATCTTAAATGAAAGGGGGCGGGAGCTGAACACGCGGAGGGTGGGGGTGCAAACAGTGTTCCGTGTCGTTAAAAATTTTACACTACACCCCGGTGTAGCTTCTGCTACCTACACCCCCTCCCCAAGTGACGTCAATTTGTTCTTTTTTGTGTTTACTTTCTTTTTTTTCTTTTTTGTTATATACCGTTGCAAGTTAATTCAATGTTTTGAGTTTCAATTCCATGTAAAAATTAGTGTACTCATATAAAATAAAGAGTGTGAAGAGATTTCCATGGTATCAATTATTATAAAGCAATTGATGACCCTATGTTTCAAAAAACTAAAAAAGCAATTAATGATCCTAACTCACAAGCAATCAACTCAATAAGCAAATTACAAGCCTATTCAAAGCAATTACAAACAAATTGCAGTTGTTATGGCAGCGGTGGTGACGAGATGATGGTGGTTATGTGGCAGCGGTGATAGCAGCGGCAGCGAGACAACAGTGGTCGTGGGGCAATGAGACAATAATGGTTATTCTGGATTAATTAGTTGAGTGGGTTAGAGGGGGAAAGTGCAAAGGATTAAGAAACAAGAAAAATATAAAGAAGCTCAAATCACCATTGATAAAGCTTGCTTCTGATTTTAATGAGAAATGTTTAGTTTTTAAATTTTTTTATAAACAGTATACTCATATAATTTTATAATTGAACATATAATATTTTAAAAATGAACATATTTATTTAATATTGTAAATGAACATACAATTATTTATAATTGAGCATATAATTTTCCAAAATGAACATATTTATTTAATGGTTGTAAATGAACATACAATTATTTATAATTGAACATATAATATTTCAAAATTGAACATATTTATTTAATATTTGTAATTGAACACATAATATCTCAAAACTGAACATATTTATTTAATAGTTGTAAATGAACATACAATTATTTATAGTTGAACATTTAATTAAGGAGCATTACCATAGATGAAAAATGTATAAAATTTATAATTTTGTACTTGTTTTTGAAAAATTTTGAAGGTAGCACACACTCCTTATTGTAATTGTATGTAAGAATCATTTTCATGACAACTACAATATACTAATAATGCACACACTCTTATTGAAATTCCTTATTAAATTTCTAAAATTAACTACCTCATGATATAATTGGGTGCTTTAATTAGTAGTATAAAAATATGTTTATCATATATCAAAATTCTAATAAATGTATCTTAATATGCATTTGATTATATAATATTATGTGATTGAACATTTACCAATTAAAAATGAACATTTATCAAAGAATTTTCCACTTCAAAATATAAAAAGAACGAACATTAATATGTGAATGATCATGTGCTAATATATAAATGAACATTAATTATATTAATAATCTATTAACATGTGAATAATATCGTACTAATATATAAATGAACATTTACCAAATTGAAAATGAACATTCATAAAAAATAGAACTTTCCACTATGAACTAAATTTACAAATCTATACTCATACAAAATAGATTAAATCATCCAGAAATTTGCGACAATTATACTCTTTTTTTAATTTTTTGAGTCCAGCAATTTTATAAACTAATAACACACCATAGATTTACTTTTTTCCCCATTTAATTTTACAAAAATAAGTAAAATTATATCATCATACTTAAGTTGATACATTTTCAAGCTGATTGTTTCTTTTATTTTTCATGAAAACACAATTGCAACAAAAATCAGTAAAAAAAAACTAGGATATTATACTTGTGCTTTCATTTCAAAAATCAACAAAAACACTTACAATTTCGATTTTCGACTTTGTTTTGGTATTTTTTCCAGCGATTGTGTAAATTTGTCTCATATACTAGACATTGTGCTTGACTATTATAGAGAATTATAACTTTTTACTGAAATTTATTTGCAAAAATTGAAGATTTTGATGAGAGGGAAAATGGAGAAATAAAATGAAAAGAATGAAGAGAGAGAATTTGAATGGTGGTTCAATTTTTTTTTTTTTTTTTTTTTTTTTTTTTTTTTTTTTCATAATGTAGTGTGTGGGCTAAATGGATACTGTAACTACTTGAGTGGATAGTATATGGGAAGTGAGGAGTTAGTGGGAGGAAGGGTAAAACAGTACCGTTTTGCATGGGGGTGTAGGTAGAAGACCCTACACTAGGGTCTAGTGTTCACTAATTACCCTGTCGTGGGATGTAGGTAAAAATTTGTATCGCACAGGGCCCAATTTTGTTTGGGGCCTCAAATATAAAAATGTATAAATAATATATACTGCAATCTAACAATGTATGCGAACTATAGTCTAGTGGTTTAAGGAACTATACCCTTTTTTTTTAGCATTCCCACTAACACAGGCTAACAACCTTAATGTTCAATATTTTTAGTAATATGTAATCAATTTTTGGTAAAACGTAATCAACATATATGTAATTTCCACAACCATTAATGCATTTCATTTACTATCACCCTTTCTTTCTTTCTTTCATTTTATTTTTTTTAGCATTGCCACTAACACAGGCTAACAACCTTAATGTTCAATATTTTTGGCAATTTTTTTTTGAGCATTCCCACTAACAGCCTTAATGTTCAATATTTTTGGTAAAATGTAATCAATTTTTGGTAAAATGTAATCAGCGCATATTTAATTTCCACGACCATGAATGCATTTCGTTTACTATCATGGTAAATGACTAAACCTTTACAACATATATAAATTTGTTTAAGGACGGGAAAACAACAATTTTGTTTTTAGGTATAAAAATAAACCCAGGGGAGAAAATTCAAGTATTAATTTTTTTTATTTTTACATTCCAAAAAAAAAAAAAAAAAAAAAAAAATTTACACTCCATTCTTGCACAAGGCCTCCAAAAAGGTTGGGACGGCCCCACGTCACATACCTGTATCGGACCCTCGACAATCAGACATGGGTATAACACTCGAACACTTCACTTTTATTTCAATATCATGGAACTTTTTCACATATTAGCGGAGTCGGACAGTTAGACACATACCCTTGTCGAAAATGGGTACTCGAGTCCAAGTAAATGATAAAATTCATCTGGGAGACAAGTCAGCCAACATGCAACCAACACTACAATTGTTTTGGTTGGGTGTGGCCCAAATTTTCTAGGCCTATTATTTTGGTAGAGTATTGTGCATATTTTACAATTAGTCTAAGGTGCACCCGATAGGTGTAAAGCGGCCCAGAAGCCAAAAAAAGGCCCTAAAACTAACTAAAAAACACGGTAACTACAATACACCCACCCACACCCAATGTAACGTCACTTCCAAACTCAGAAATTGCTCTTCTTCTTCTTATGATTTTTCTCTCTCCTCTATTTCACTTTCTCTCTCCTCTATTCATTTTTTCTCACTAAAAAACTGCAAAAACATCAATGGACATTAGAAAAGAGATGCAAAATAAAAAAGATCCTCTTTAAAAAAAATACAATTTTATGTAAATTTCACTTAATTTTGTTTGAATTTATACGATTATCACTTAATTTTGTTTGAATATTGTTCGATACTCTATGTTCGAAATTTTTTATTGGAATTGTCAACAAAATTAGTGAAATCAAATGGATACCTTATGTTCACATTCCAAAATGCATATGTTCATATTTTGAATCCTTTTGTAAACTTTCTGAATATCTTATATTCACTTTCTAAATCCATATGTTCATATTTTTTATGTATATGTTCACCTTCTGAAATGCTTAATTATATTCATACGCATTCAAAAATAAACCAATGCATATGTTCATATTTTTAATACTTATAATGCATATGTTTCATAATCATATTATTTTTATTTCTTCAATTCTTTATGTTCATAATTACATGCCTTATATTCATAATAATGTTTTATATGTTCATAATGTAATATTCATAGTAACTATTTGTTTTTCATAAATATTCTCATTAAGTCTGTTTATGCATATGTTCTCTTTCTTAAATGCATATGTTTATATTGTTTTACGCAT
Source organism: Chenopodium album (assembly GCF_948465745.1). Classification (NCBI taxonomy): domain Eukaryota; kingdom Viridiplantae; phylum Streptophyta; class Magnoliopsida; order Caryophyllales; family Amaranthaceae; genus Chenopodium; species Chenopodium album. The sequence goes on from NC_137835.1 coordinate 68,903,938, forward strand.
GTGTTCATCTTTTAAATGATTATACTCACTTTAAGGAAACCAATGCTTACGTTAATATTTTGAATTGTTATGTTTACTTTTTGAAATGCATATGTTCACTTTCTGAAAAGCTATTGTTCACATTTAAGGGAACCTATGCATATGTTCATATTTTGCATGATTAAATTCATTGATAAAAAAAATGCAGAAAATCAGATGAAATTCATACACAGATGAAATTGATCAAAGCTAAAAAAAAAATCAATTCATATGAATTCAAAAAAGTCAGATAAACAATCTTGTAAGGAACAGATTCAATTGTTAAATCGAAAAAACGAGAAAAATAGAAAAACAAACAGAGGAAAAAGGAATTAAAGAAGGAAGGATAAAAAAACAGAGTATAATTTGTGAATTCAAAGATTCATATAAACCTTAATCAATCGAAATTAAAGCACAAAATCGAAATTCACAAAAAAAATGCATACTTAATAACTACTTTCATGTTGTAAGAAACAAATTCGATCAAAAAAGTGTAAAAAAAGGGGAAAATTAAAAAAAAAAAACAGAGGAGAAAGAAAATAAAAAAACGAAGGAGACAAATAGAGGAGAAGAAATCTAATGTTCACTTTTTGAAAAGCTAATGTTCATATTGTGATGTTGTTACACCTATTTCTTGGTGCATGAGTGTGCACCTAAGAATATGCCCGTATTCTTGAAGCTTTTGGAATGATCAAGCAAGGTCATTACTTGCTCATGATTTCTCTAGAATAATAACCTACTTGAATGTTCTAAAGCATTATTAACATTGAATTGGAAGCAATTGGAAGCAATTAGAAATTTAGAATATAATACGTAGTTCATGAATTTTCTAGAAGATCATGGATACAACAATGATGGAGGAATTTCTAGAATTTTTTCCATCTACATCTACAACTATAAATATGAGTCACAACGAACATCAAAGACATACACATATAAGAAGCCATACCATACACACTAGCCTTCCTACATACTAACCTCCTATCTCTCTACCTCTTTAATTTGCTTCTGATGTGCACTTACCAACCCTAACAGTTTCTGTATGGAGGAAATATACACTCTTAATCATTCAATTTCAAGTTGTCTTTTATATTTTGTATAAAAACCATTTTTCTAATAAACAATTCAACATTTTCTATATATTTCCGCAATCATTACTTTAATGATCATATAATATAATCAATAGCAACACTAACAATAAAGGTCTCAACTTTAGATAGTCTACTTTATAAATATGAACTTTTGATTAACCCAAAACAATCCCAAAAGGTCCATATCATTTATCAAAGGTTAAATTTTTTTACTAAAATTATCAATATGATTCATATTCCGTATCAGTATATCACAATAAATTAATTAAAAAACAGTATATCAATTAAAAATTGATAATAATAAAAAGAAATAAAAGATTATTTAATACCTTCAAACCTAGAACAATTGAAGTAGCAGTAATGGAGGCATGTGGATGAAGAACAAGAGTAGTACTCAAAATAATTTAATTGATAATAATAATAAAAAAAATTAAAAGATTATTTAATTTGAAGTGCAAGAGAAGTATTCAAAATATTAATTTTTGAAAGGGGTTGTCCATCAGAAATGGGTTCATGAACCGATACAAGATAAACCCAAGAATTATTCAAAATTATAAAAAGATTCAAAATTATAAAAAACAACAAACTTGTGGTTTTGCAGTTAAATAATAATTGTATTTATTAATCAAATTTATTAATTTTAGTTTTATTATTGACATATATCTTTTAATATTGTGAAACAGTTGGTTAATTTGCATTATTGGAGATATAATAAATACTTTCCGATGATAACTCTAGTGAATAACAAGTACTCAATTATAAGTGGTATAATTTGATAAGGTTTTTATTTTCTCTTTCACTATGTTTTTTAATTTGGGAAAAAAGTGTAGAATTCGATAAATGTGCGCTCCATTAATGAATATTAATACGACATCGTCATCAATTAGGGTACCAAAACAAATACAAAGTAAAAAGTACAAGTAGTTGGGAATTTTTTCTTTGATAACACTCAATTTTTTAATTTTTTCTAAATTGCAAAACAACTTATTATCAATGATAATCCTAATATTTTATTTTAAAATTTAACTATATTTAGTGTTTTATTACCTTTAAATTATTTTTAAAATATTTTTTTTAAATAATGATCCTTCCCTACCAACCAGCCACCCCTCCCCCGCCCTTTTCTGTCGACCACCCAAGTACCCTCCCTTGTCAACGCGCTACCATTACCCCTCCCCCTAAACCACCTCCCCCTTCCCCGAAACCCACCTCCCTCTCTCCTAAATCCCCTCCCACGCCCTCGAATCCCTCGGCTATCCAGTTTGTTCTTTGCATTGATTTGCAAATACTCGATTCGATTTGGGTTTGCTCATCCGGGTTGTTAATTTTGTGATTTGGTTACTTTAAATCGGTTTTTGTCAATTTCTAGGATTTTGGGTTGAATTTGGGGAAATTTGGCATTGGAAGGTGAACCTAAAACTAAGAGGAAGATGAAGGCGACGATTCTGGTAGGGTGAAGAACCCGAGCGTGAAGAAGGGAGGTGGGAGTTGGGGTGTGGAATGAAGGAGGGGATAGCTGAGTCGTCGTTGGGTGCCGGATTCGGGGGAGAGGGTGGCGCCGGTAGGAGGGAAGGGTAGCAGTGTGTTGATTTTTTTTTAATATATATAATAACTAGAGTTTATCCGTGTTGTATATACATAGCATGCATATTTAGAAAGAAAAACAAGAAGAGAGGTGGAAGTTATTACAAAAAATGAAGAAGTGGAAGTTGTTTAATTCAAGGTTATAACCAAAAAAAAAAAAAATTCATGATAGTTGAGGATTTAGGTTTTGGAGAAATTTTATTAACTGAATCTATATTATATATTATAAATTAAAAAAAATAATAATTTATAATGCGTTGTATTCACCTGATTTTCACTTACCTGAACTTATTAGACCTTATTAAAACTTATTTAAGTTGTAATTTGTACTTGGACAACCCTTATCAAAACTTATTAAACCTGAATTGAACTTATCTTAACTTATTACACCTGAAATAAGTGAAAATAAGGTGAATAGAACAAATTAACCATAGTAAAATATTTTAATGAAGATAGTAATTATATATGGTAATAAAAAATTTCCCCTTAAAAAATTATGATAATAAAAAATTCGTGATTACCAATAATAATAATTTTTTTTTTTAATTTAACAAAGAGAAAAATACAAAAATTGAATGTTATCAAAGAGATATTCCCTTATTTTAATTTAAGAAAAAGGTATTAACATGGGAAATAAAGTCATGGAATACAAATGAAAGTGTAAAACCATTGAAAGAGATCCAAAACAATTTTCCTTATTAAATGAATGTGATGACAGACTACTATTGTAATACCCGTATTTTTAATACATTATTTTAATTTAAATAAGTATTTTGTAAAGTATTTAAATAATTCTAAATGAATTATTTGTGGCATTTTAATTATTTATTTTAATAATTTTGAAAATATTTTATAAAAGGAAATTTTTAAAAGTCATAGTCAAAAACAAGTTTGAATATGAAAGAGATTTGTAAGGATAGAAAGGGAATTTACGTATAGGAGTGTTTCTAGAGAAAAAGGGGCATAAATATTCAACACATGCGCGAATTATACTTTGCCCAGAGTGGAGAATACCCAAGGTAATTTTCTCTCCCTTCTCTCTTAGTTTCCTTTTCTTTCTTAATTATTCCCCTTCCCCTTATTTCATGAAACTCGGCCGACACCACCACCACGCACCACCGGCCGACCATCGCAGCCACCAGCACACGCGACGACACCGACAATCGTGGCAGCAGCCCAGCCGCGTGTCGTGGTGGCTGCTGCTTGCGATTTCCGAAAAAAATTATTTTTTTAATTCTTTTGCTTAATCCTATAACTAGCCATTAATTAATTAATTGATGCTTTTAAACATTTGTGATGATTTTATGATGATTGATTATAAGTGTTATGCATATTAATTTTCAAATTTGATTTTGAATTAAAAAGCCCTAATTTGAAAACCCTAAGTCTCTAAATCATTGTATGATGATGGAATTTGATTATGGGTGGTTTAAATCTTTGATTTGGGCGTTTTATAACATATTTACAGTAAGTTTTAATGATTTCATATATATAGCTGAAAATTTTATTAGTAAGCCATAATTGAGTTTCTTGAAGGGATTTTTGTTTACCCATTAATTGGGATTAAAGTAAGGGGTTTTAAATAATTTTTCAACTTGTTTTAAATAATTTATGAGTGATTTAATGAGTGTATATATTGCTGGAAATGTGTGTGGGGTAGATATTAATACCTCTTTATAATTTTGAATTGTAGGCGACTTCCAAGTGAGTGATTTCGTATAGTCGTGGCGATTTTAAGATCGTATTCAAAGTACGTTCGCGTACTTAGTAATTATTTGATGATGTAGAAACATGCTATGCTTTGAATAATTAATTCCATATAGTATTATGATAAATTTTTATTGGAATTTGTTATTTGGTTGATGTTGGTGATCGAATTATGAAGCATGGATTATTTGTGATGGATAGTGATTGGAAATAATTAAATTGTCATGTTGTATATGAACCACACTTTTATTATTGGCATGACAGTGAGCATGTTTAATTAAACTAAAAGTTTAATTTGGTTTGGAATATTGAAAAAGGAATTTTATTATGGTTCATATAATTTTTATTGATGCTATAAACATGAGGAAAAAGCTATTTAAGTGTCTATGAACACGAGGAATAAATTATATGTTGGTGCCTGAGTGCATTTAAGGTGTTTCTAACACCGAGGGATAGGAATTTTGGTGCATTATGCGTTTAAGGTGTCTTTGACATTGAGGTAGATTTAAAAGGATCCAACATTATATTAAATATTATGTGGTCACTAACTATTCAAGAATTAAATTGGTATGTTGAATTGTTTGGAATAATTATGATGGTTGATTGTGTTATGGTTTGAGAGTCATTACCAAGTTTAATAACATGTAAACAACGTAAAGTGAAAGAGATTACGCACCAAAACTCTTGGAACGTATATACCTTGAGTATGAACATATGAGGGGAGTTATGGGGTTTTATATTTAACCATAACTTTTACTGGGATTACAGGACGTTGTATATTCCTTTTTGTTATTATGCGCATGAATTCAGCCACTTACGAGTGGTTCTTTTATACTGGCATAGTTGGCTCCCATACTAGTATCCCTTTATTGGGGCAGGTTAGGGGGGAAACTCGTTCGATGCGTAATTAATGCTAAATGAATAAATTAGTTATTTATTTAAGGGTCAGGTTGTATGTTTTATGTTTGTAAACATATGCAACAAGGTAAGTTGTGTGATGATAGGTGAAAGCATGTTAGTGTGTTTTATTTACACTTATGTACTCAACATTGCTAATTGCGTGCTTGTATGTTTGTTTGGCCTTATATTTACTTTGGCTCTATAATGACCCATTTCTAATAGAGAGTAATGGGGACAAGTAGAGATGAGCTTTTTAGGTGATGAAGCATATTCATGATGGACATGAGTGAAGAGCGAATCATGCTTAGTTTCCATAAGTTTATGATGTGGTTTATTGCAGGGGCGGAACCAAGGGGGGCTGGGGTGGGCCATGGCCTCCCCCTTGGTTCAAGATAAATATTAAATTTTGCTTATACTTGTTATAAGTTGTAGTTTAGAGGAGTTGGTTTTTGCCATGTGGTTTTTTTTTCACAAAGGATAAAAGGACAGAAAACTAAAACAAATTACTGCTAAAGCAAATGAAATTGATGGCACCCTCTCCTGTAATTTGGTGCGCCCTGTGAACACGCTCCCTATCTGCTTTGTAAACACTACTGTGTTGGAAAGTAGACCCTAACAGTTGAATCTACTGCATCAGCCATAAATACCGAATATCTCCTCGTCCATCGCCGCGCAGAAGAGTAACCAGATTATAAGAATATGTAAACAGAATAAACGATTGAATGCCTGCATTTGAAGCCCATTGCAAGGCATAGCAACAGGCTAAGGCTTCTGAGTGAAGACAAGAGGAGCACAAACCAAATTACTCCCACCAACAATCCTTTCATCCAGAGGATCTGAATTGTCGAGACACCAGCCCATTCCTGCTTGTTGTGTGTCTTTGAACCATGAACCATCTACCTGAATCTTAACTAAGGACGAGCCTGTGTGGTTTTTCCCTAAGTGGGCTACATGAAACCCAGGCGGGGGCTAACTAGGGAGATTAGTAGAAGAGGGAGAAAGCTCCATACTTGTGTCATCGTCCATATAGATAGTATAAGAGTGTAGGATATCCACTAGTTGGAGGCCAATTAGTATTGTGACAGAAGTGTCGGGATTAAAAACCCTGTTATTCCTAAATAACCAAATACCCCATAGAGTACCAACAAAGGTGCTAATATTGGGACTCAAAATCCCATCCTGACTAATGAAAAGTTAGATATATAATCTTGGATCCAATCTGAGAGAGAAAGGTGTCCATGTAATTCTGAATGGATGCCAAAGGCACCATCCCTCCAAGCTGTTCTTGCAATAGTGCAATCCCTAAACAGATGGTTGAAATCTTCAAGCTATGTATTGCATTGATCACAAGACACATCTTGTATGGGAACCCCCCTGTGATGAAGTTCACTTTTCACTGCTAACCCGTTATGGAACAACTTCCATAAGAATAGTTTCCACTTTGGCTGTAACTGCAGTGACCAAAGAATTTTCCAAAAAGGACTTACTGAATGAGAAGTAAGCGTTTGAATGAGCATTTCGTAACTTGTCTTAACCATGTAATTCCCCGAAGTAGTACGCGCCCAAAAGCGGAAATCTTCCTTCTGCAAAGCAGGGGTTTCCATGGCAAGAATTGTGGAAACATCCGCTGGTTGAAAACACTGTTGTAATTTGTCTAGGGGTGTCCGTTCGGTTTTCGGTTTGGATTTAGTCCAAATCCGATCCAATCCGAAATATAATTTGGTTTTTAATTTTTCAATCCGATCCGATCCGAATTTCTCTCTTGATCCAATCCGAATTAAAATTCGGTTATTTGGATCCAATCCGAAAATCCGAATTATAATAATTATTTTTTAGCTCCTAATACAATTATAAAAATAAAGCTTTAATACAAATAAAAGTCTTTAAAATAATGAGTAAAATAAATAGTTCAACGTCAAGTCATTAATTAATTAATACAAAGTCTCCCTAATTTATTTTTTGTAGTAGTAAGTATTTGAGCTAAACTTCAAAAAATAAAAAAAAAATCCATATTTATACAAGCTTAATTTTACAATTTGGTTTTCGGTTTGGATTGGATCCAATTAGGGTAAATCCGATCCAATCCGAAAATCCGAATTTCCAAAAAATCTCAATCCGATCAAATCCGATTTAAAGTTCGGATCCGATCCGAATTGATAATTCGGTTTGGATTGGATTGGATTTCGGTTTTTATCTGAATTGTGGACACCCATAACTTTGTCCACATCCCAAGTGAGAGTATGAGGATGAATGAAGAAATTAACTGTCCAATCCTTCGCAATGGCATGGGGAATCCCTAATTGGAAGACTAGCGTGGTACCGTTGACCCAATTTGAGCTCCCAGCAAGAATGGAATGTCCATTGTCGACCTTCCAATTGCACACCGTTGACAAAAGTGCATCCGCGTTTTAGCAGTCCGCGAAGGCCATAGGACTGGCGACCCGAGAAGCGTGTACCCTGATTTGGAATTGGAGACAAGAAGCGAGCACGAGCTGTATAAACTTTGGAAATGAGTAGCTGAGGGTGGTTAACAATTCGTCAAACTTGCTTCATAAGAAGAGCTTTATTTAGATTAGAGATACACCGAATTCCTAACCCACCCATACCTCGAGGAAGATGCATTTTCCCTTTCCCCACCCAATGCATTCCTTGATTTCCGGAGTGTGACCAAATTTTTTTTAATAATAAGCTATCAATTTTCCTAGTAATTGAGATTGGGATTTCAAAGCATGAGAGGAGATGAGAAGCCATTGCCACCAGGATCGAGTTTTTACCATGTTATTGAGGACAAGAGGTCAAGATTTCAAGCCTAACAACTAACATTTTGTAGTTATTTTATTTTATATTTTTATAGTAAATGTAATCAACAAACTCAATAGTAATTGCAATTTGTGAAATTACACATACATAGATATGATATTAGCCTTCCCCACTTAGAAATTCTGGTTCCGCCACTAGTTTATTGTTGTGATTATTTTATTATATTACGCTTGTGAAACTAACGCAATGGTTTTTAAGTTAGTTTGTGTTGAAGCTTAAAGGTTTTGATGATGATGAATTTAAAATCAAGCAAACTTCGACTAATAATGGTTTTTCTAAGTGTGTGATTAGAACAGGTGAAGTAGACTTTGGAAATGGAAGAGTAGCCTAATCTAAGAAGACATGAAAAGATTCCAAAGAAAGGTTAAACAAGATAGAAGAAGAGTTCCCTAACAGGAACTTAGTTCTCTAACAACTTAACAAGAACTATCTAAGTTCCCTAACAGGAACTTGAAGACAACAAGTTGAGGTGTTGACTTGGTCTGCGTTGAAGACAACAAGTTCTGGATGAACTTGGCCTGCGAAGTTCCAGTTCAGAACTGGAGTGCAAGTGGTGCAAGTGGTGCAAGTGGTGCAAGTGACAGCAGGAACTTCGTCCTGGACTACGTGAAGCCCAAGTATCCTAAGTATACAGAATATTGACAAAGCAATTTAGTTAAGATTTTATCTTTTAGATTTGTTGTAAATATGTTAAGTAGGTTTACATGTGAGATCTATTGGAAACTTGGCAAAGAGGCTTGGCAAGCTCCTTAAAATAGGAAAGTTTAAAAAGATAGGTTTTTAAGAAAAGATTTTCTAAAACGATTTGTTTCTTAAAAAACTGATTAACAAAAGATATGATTCATTTGATAATTTATCTTTAAAGGTTTCCCAAAAAGATTTTCTTTGAAATAAGATTTACTTAAAATCGTGTTTTTGAGATTTTGTTAATTTAACATAATTATCTTTTGAAAAGCCTACTTTCTATATGAGCTAGCCTTGTATAAATAGTAGCAATCTCATTTCATTGTTTTCCGTGAGTCTATGCGTAAAGAAATCGAATTGTGCTTAATTGTGTAAGTTTGCCAAGCTTATAACTTTGTCATATTAGTTTCGGGTTTCATGTGCGTCTTACCTTTCATATACTAGGAGTCAAGTATTTGGTATGGGTTAGATTTCCTAGGTGTGTGTGTGAAATATATCTTTGCATACAGTTGTGTAGGCTTCAAGTGTGAAGCTGAGAGAGTAGTACTTAGAGAGAACGAGTAAATCTAAGTGTGGGACTTAGATTGGGTAGGATAGGGTCCTACCGTGTAGCAAGTTCAATCTGGAACTTGTGAGTAAAGGTCTGAGTATAATAGGTTGTAACCAGTGTGTTTGCCCTATTATAGTGAAGTGATTTGGTTTTGGAAATCCCTTAGAAGGGTCGAGGTTTTACTTCCTGGCCAGTTGGGTCCTGGAAGGTTTCCTTGTAAAATACTGTGTGTTTTGCATGTTGTTTATATTCTGTTTTTATATTCCGCAAAAGTAGTGTTAGTTTAGATGATTAATACAAGAAGGGGGGGTGAATTGTATTGAGTTCCTATTGACTACTTTTGCGGAATAATAAAACAATGCATATAGGAACTTGCAAGAACACACAGATTTTACGAGGAAACTGGAAGTAAAACCTCGACCCTACCTTAGGGATTTCAAACACACAAACTTCACTATAATAGGGCAAACACCAAGTTACAACCTATTAGACACAAACCTTTATTTCACAAGTTCCTCAATGGACTTGCTGCTTGATAGGACCCTTTCCTACCCAATCTAAGTACCACACTTAGATTCACTCGTACCACCAAAGCACTACACGTACTGCCAAAGTACAACTACTCGTACCACATAAGTACAAAACTCACAGCTTCACCTAGAAGCCAACACAAAACTGTATAAAAAGCAAACTAAAAACTCACCCAAATAACCCAACCAATACAAATGTATGACACCTAGTATGATAGGTAAGCAATGCACTAAATCCGAAACTAATGTGACAAATTAGAAGCTTGGTAAACTTCCTCAATTATAGCACTGTGATTTCTCCACGCATAAACTCACAAAAACCTAAACCCATTTTGGTCTCTAATATTTATACAAGTATTACTCGTATAGAAAGTAGGTTTTCTAAAAGATAAATAAGTTAACTTAACTTATCCTTAAACACGGTTTTATGTAAATCAAGTGGAATAAAATCTTTTTCGGAAAATAAGATTAAAAAGATATTTGTTTATCTTTTTAACAAACTGATTTAAAGAAAATAATCTTTTCAGAAAATCTTTTCCTAAAATCTATCTTTTATAATTTTCCATATTATTTTATTTACCAAGCAAACTTGTCACGCTTCTAATAAATTTCGTGCATTAACCTACTTAACATATTAACAATAATTTATAAGATAAAAACTTTAACTAAATATTGTTGTTGCGCCGCGCTTTTGATCATGTAGGTTACTTGGGCTCCAAGCTTATTAAGTTCCACCAAAGAACTTAAGCTTGTTGTCTTCAAGTTCCTGTCAGGGAACGTTCCTGTTAAGGAACTTAGTTCTTGTTAGAGAACTCTTCTTCTGATTTGTTTAACTCTTCAATAAAGATCTCTTCATGTCTTCTTAGTTACAATTACTTCTTCCATCACCAAGATCAACTTCACCTAAACTAATCACACACTTGAAAACCTTTATTAGTTGAGTTTGCTTTAGTTTAAGTTCCTCATCATCAAAACCTTTATGCTTCAACAATTTCCCCTTTTTGATGATGACAAACTTAAGCAAACTCTTAAACAAGTTAAACAAAATAGAAGGTCGTATTTTTGTGTTTTTGGTTTATTGACAGAAAGTAAACACACACTAAAATAAAACAAAAGGCAAAAATAAAAAAAGCAAACAAAACAGAAATAAACTAAACTACTACAGCATCATATCAGAGAAATTTCTAATACTTTCATAACTGGCACCCAGAACAATTTCGGCCTCCAAGCTTGCTTCTTCTTTTCCTCCTTTTGGAATTATCAAAAAGTCCTATTTTTCAAGTTATTGAGCATCTAGCCACAGCCCCACAAGCAATTCATCGAGTGTGGGAAACTGAAGGCAGCGCTACTAAGTTACCTTAAGCAAGTTCAACTTTCTTGCATAAGTGTTCATTACATACATATACACACAAGTATAAGCAAAGTTCCAATTATTCATTAAAACCAAAAGATTTATCATCCTGTTGAACAATTTTTTAAAATTTACAACCAAAATTAATTGTTCAAACACTAAAATAGAAATTAAAATTGTTCATGACTGAAATAGAGAAGCGGAAAATAGGCTAGGCTGGATATAGATTGAAAAGGGATATGATAGGCTAGGTCTCAAGAAACTCCATAATTTTCTTGTAGTCCTCCTTTGTTTGATGTGTAGAAGCTTCCAGATTATCTTCAAGACTCTTTTTTTTTTCAAGTAACTCCTTCTTTTGTTCATGTAGAGCCTTGTTCTGTTCTAGCTGAGACTTCTTTTGCTCTTGAAGTTCCTTGTGATGTTTCAACACCAGCTTCTTGAGCTCTTTTAACTCCTTTCCCTGCTCCTGCACTAGCTTCTCCAGGGTTAACATCTGAAGTTTTCCAGCAGAATCCTTCATTTGCTTCTCAACCCTTTCCATCCTGTCCACCAATTCAACAACTTGCCCATCGAGGATACCCTCCTCAACATCCAACTCTAGAGGCTGTTCCATGCTTGTCTGAGGAACAAAACTGGTAGATATCCTCCTGCTCTTCCTTACAGGCTGCTCAGACACCTCTTTCTCTTTTCTTTTCCCTATCACCTTTTCTTTCTTTTTCTCTCCCTTCTCTATTCTTTGAATTTTTCCTTTTACTACCTCCAAACTCAGTCCAGCTAGTGTTTCCTCATTTAGTACATTCTCTTGCTTCTCATCCAGAGCACCATACTTACCCTTCAGAACCACTCCAGCATTTTCAAACACAGTTGACAAAATAGCTCCATAGCCCACTTTTGTCCTACTTAGAACACAATGTGCTAAGTGCTGATACATCAATGCAGGAAAATTAACTTTAATTTTCTTAGACAAACAGAAAATTACAGCCATATCCATCAAGCATGCCTCTCCCTTCTTTGCAGTTCTTGGCAAGATGGTTTTCTTAACTAAGTTGAACAACAACTTGTTCAACGGGTTCAAATCATTGTGACTCATGATCTTCTTCCCCCTTTGACCACCGAGGGCTTCAACAATGTCACCAGTCAAGTAATTTCCTACTTTGACACTAGCTTTTCCCTTAATGTAAGTTTCATTTCCCTCACTTGGAGTTTTCAGGATTTTACCTAGGGTTTCAACATTTAATTCAATTTTTACACCATCAACTACACTAGAAATTACCCCCAATTTTGCTAGAAAATTTTGACAGAACTCAGTCATAGCAATTGGATACAAATAGTTTGCTAAAACTTTTGATAACAAGTATTCCCAGCCTTGGAACTTAATCAAATCAAGAAACTCTAAGCTTTCCTACACCAATCTAGATCAATACGATGTCCTACAACATACCTCCCTGCCTGTGACTCAATTTTGGCTTGATAAGTTACCTCCTCTTCTTCAACTTCCTTTTCTGATTCTTCCTTTTCTGAAATGTTGTGATCTTCTTTGTCTTCCTCTCCTTCATTCATCTCTCCTCCTTCTTCGTCATCCTCTTTGGTCTCTTCTGAATGTTTCTCTTGAGCAAACTCGTCAACTTCTTCAATTTGCTCCTCAAGAGACTTCTCTCTTTGTTTCTTCTCTTTCCACTCCTTCAACCTTGAAGGACACTTGAAACAGATGACTCTTCTTGATCGCTCTTACTTTCCACTTTTTTAGGTTTAAATGATGAGGTTTTAGGATTTTCAGGGGTTTTGGTTGAAGTTGAAGAAGTTTTGTAGTTCACCATGGCTAAAGGAGATTGTGGACACCCATTTTTGTCTCCCCAAAACCAAACCTAGTGATGAGTACCTTTCGCGTCGAATCATAATCGAATAAAGTGAAAGTGTGGAAAGTTTAGTGTTGCTGATAGTTTTATTTTCTTTTCTCTTCTCTCTGTTTTTGAAAACCTATTTTAAGAAAAACAGCCAATCCAGTTTGGTTGGTCCATGATATGGGTCCAATAGTAGTGTAGTTGGGTAGGGCTTGACAAGAGCTTTCCAACGATATATTATAAGCCCAATTCCGATGAATATTGAGGAAGTTATGGCCAATTTACTGAACTGGGCCTGGTTTGATTCTTATATGCGGCCCAATGATCTAGAGGAGGGCCTAATATAGATTTATCATTCCTAATGCAATTAGGAATGGTTTTAGTCTTCTAGATTCTTCTAGAAGGTTCTTTTCATTACTAATTCAATTAGCATTGATAAATTGACTTTTGTTGACTTTTCAGAGTTTTAATTAAAATCAAAGAGCATTTTTGAGGAAAAATGCGATTTTATCCTTCTGTACGGCAGTTTTTATCTGATTTTGAGAAAACGCGTGAATTTCTAAATCAGCGCCAAACGCCAGCTGTAGCGCCTGGCGTTACGCTTGGCGTTAGCATTGGCGCCTGGCGCTAATGTTGGCGTCTGGATAATCAGATTTAGGTGCGCCAGAACTCTGTTTTGATATTTTATCTTTTTTGGCTGATTTTCTTTATAAATAACGTCGTAAAAACTCTGTTTTCATTAACCAGTTTTCATCTACAATCATCAATAACTAGTTTTCACTCGTTTACAATCTACCATTACTCTCTTTCTTTTTTTCTTTTTTTTTTTTTTTTCTAAACTAGCTTCTTTTACATACAAAATTCAGCATTCATTAGATCTAGATACACCTAGCCATATTCGAAGTTGCCTTCGCCCTAGATGTGAAAGGTTTAATTTCTAAGGGTTTGGTCCCAAATCTCTCTTTCAATTATTTAATTTAATTGTTGTTTATTATTTTCCTTGAAGTTACTAACGTGTGTATTTTGTTATTAGAAAGAGATACGAGACATCAAAGTAAGTACTTTAATGGTTTTTATTGATGTTATGATATAGAGTTCATGCTTAGGTTGTTATTATAATTCCTAGTATCATGTCTAGGGTAACTTTAATATTAAGTATGATTAAAAGTATGATGCCTTTTATGTTCTTCCTAATATTTATGATTGTTAGTATCATGTTAGGACTAAATGTATGATTTTTATTGTTAGTGACATGCTAGGGTTTGTTATTAATCTTGTTAGTATCATGCCTAGGATCTTGCTATTATCATGCTTTAACATGATTCATGATTATTTTTATAATTATTTTGATTATGATTATTTTTAATATTGATTATTATGTTGCTTGATTATTTTATTGTTATTGTTTGATCACGCCCTTTTATGCGTGTTTAAAGGGAATTTGTACTTGTAATCACGCTTAATAAGATAATTAATAATCTTGTTTAGAGTTAATTTGATTATAATTCAAGTGATCACCAATAATAGATTTATTTGTGCTTTAAATTCAATCAACATAGATTAAACAGGTTTAGGGTTAACCTATTGATTGCATGTTAGTCAGAAAGCGCACATGAATACGATCAGAATAAAGTAGAGGCCTATTATTATGGCAGGTTCAATCTCTTTTAGGTTGGATTTGTACCTTCATCCCCGAACTACCAGTCATGGTTCAAGACCTATTGGAGTTGACGATCTCTTGGATCGTTAAGGGGTGTAACCTTCACCTCGTGAACGGTTTACAAGTTCCTAAAAAACTTGTTGGTGACTCTTTTGCTCTATCTTCTTTTCCTTTGGACGCCACCGTACTTTAGTGTATGATCACAGTGGGGTTCAAGCTAGGGATAATGCTTGAAATATTCCCTACAGTTTTTCGCGACTCCACTGGGGAGGATTTTGATTTTAATTCCTGAATTTGTTTCGGCAATGATTTAGAATGAGTGGATGAGACTTGAAACGTTTTAAGTATTTCATGTGCGTAATTTTGATTAACATTATTTTCATATGCATAAAAAAGATCTCATTGGAAAGACCATCCTTAATGAGTTAAAAACATAGGATTTTACACATAGGAAATTTGAAAAATATCTTTCACAACTAGGACCGAAATAACACTGCGCGAAACTGGAAAATTTTATCGAGCACAGAAAGCTGCTGAGGCATGTAGGAATTAGCGTCAGCGAACAGAAGCTGGCGCCAGACATTTAACTGTAGCACCAGACGACAGCTTTGTCGCCAGGCGATACAGCTAAAACCTGGCGCCAAATTCTTCCAATAACGAGCCAGAAATATGCGTTCTAATTTCGACCAGTTGTTCGTATTGTTTGCTCGATCCTACTTCCTGATTGAGTTTTTTTTTCACTTTTCTGAAACCCATATGTGTTCTACATATGGAAATAACCCTCTGGGAATTCATGCTCCATCTACCTGATTGAACGTTCTGAGCAACAAAGGGTACATCCGAGAATGTTGAATTCACCAAACCATGGAAGCGAGTTTTTCTAAAACTCGCGGTGTCCCATCCACTCGCGCCAACCCTTCACGGTTAGGCTTCCGCGCGGTGCATCCAGACAATTAACCATGGACCCTCTATTGACTAAACCATATCCTGAACTTTAGAGAACTAGAGCCATGGTTAGGTTGCAAACTCATTGCATCATATTGTGCCTACTTGACTAATTGTGCATTATTTGTTGTGCATATATATGTTTTCTTAACCGTTTGTTTGACTTGTGTTGAGATTAAATAAATTAATGACTTAAAGAACTTTGCCTAATTAATTAATTAATTAATTAGAGTCAATAAAGTCTAATACTTTAATCAGAATTAACCTAGTACGACTTTAGGCATACCCCTGTTGATTAATAACACCGAAAACAGTCCCAGATTGAAGCTCCAGCATTGGTGCCAAAGTCTGGACTGTAGCGCCACTCTGTGGAGTGTGGCGCCTGGCGAAAGCTCTGTCGTCTGGCGCTACACTACACAGTGCAACGCCAGTCCTGTCGTTTTGCCGACAGTTCGGATTATTGATTGAGTCATCACCTAGTGTCTAATTAACCAGTTTGCTTATTAATTCGGTTAATTTTCGCTGTCAATAGTACTTGGTTGAGTCATTAATCGAGTTTAGGCACTAAGGGCCTGTTCCGATTTACTGAACTCAGCTGAACTGAACTGAACTGAACTAAACTGAACTAAACTGAGCTGAACTGAACTGAACTGGACTGAACTGAATTGAATTGAACTTATTAATTAGTGATTTTTAACTACGGATTAGTGATCTTTGATTATTTATTGATTATTTATTACTATACATATGTGTATATACAAATGTACATATTAATAATAATAATAATAATAATAATTATTATTATTATAATAATAATAATATTATTATTATTATTAATTATTGATTATTATTATTATTATTATTATTATTTATTGATTATTATTATTATTTATTGATGATTATTATTATTATTTATTGATTATTATTATTAGTATTATTATTTCAATTATTATTATTATTATTATTATTATTATTATTATTATTATTTATTGATTATTATTATTATTATTATTATTATTATTATTATTATTTATTACTTTTTGATTATTATTATTATTATTATTATTATTATTATTGTTATTATTATTATTATTATTATTATTTTTATTGTTATTATTATTATTATTATTATTATTATTGTTGTTGTTGTTGTTATTGTTGTTGTTGTTGTTGTTGTTGTTGTTGTTTTTGTTGTTGTTGTTGTTGTTGTTGTTGTTGTTGTTGTTGTTGTTGTTGTTGTTGTTGTTGTTGTTGTTGACGTAAATTAAGAGCTGAACTGAACTGAACTGAATTGAACTGAACTGAACTGAACTGAACTGAGCTGAACTGAACTGAACTAAACTGAACTGAACTGAATTTCAACGGAAGAGAACAGGCCCTAAGTCCCATGGTCTTACACAAGAGTCCAAGCATGTCACTTACACTCACTAGTCTTATTACTCACTTTGAGTATATGTCACCATGACCATGTCTTAGGTTCATGCATGAGTCGGTTTTTTCCGTCATTTAAGTTGGGGGTACATCCTATTCCTAATTCTTCATATCCCTCCACCTCCATCATGTTTCTTCACATTCTATTCCAATCTTTCTTCACTTCCTCCGTCCATTGCATGTTGAATAAAATTTGAGTCAAATAATTAACAATGAATATCCCCAAATTCCTTTTCCACAGTACTTGGTCGAGGAGAGAAGGGCGATTAATCAAGGACAACCTCTTTATTCAAGTATCACTTTTTGATAAACCAATTCGTCAAAAGAGGAAGGCTAGAAAGATAATGGCAAGTCAAGAAGAGGTCAATGAACTTAGGAATCAATTGAATGACGTGACTGAGGTGTTAAAGGCTTTAACCCTCAAAATTGATGACCCTGTGAAGCAACAACAAATGAACCTTATGCAAGAAAGCTTGAGCAAGCTATCTAGTGACTATAAATTTTAATGCATTAGTTCACAAGGGGTCTCGCTGGACAAGGAACTTCTTTCGCATAAGTTCAACACCACTGACATCCCTAAATTCAAGGCAACATATAACCCTTACTTTCATCTAAGAGCTTTTGAAACTATAATGAGTATTAAGGGTATCGATAAGAAGGTTTTCCCCTCTCTGTTCCCACTATCTCTCGAGACCGTTTGCCAGCAATGGTTCTTTTCTCTCGAGAAAGAAAAACCTCCACCTGGGAGTCCATAGCAAACGCTTTCATAGATAGATATAAGTGCAACATCCAAGACGAAACAGACCATAGACAACTTGAGATGTTAAAACAAAAAGAAAACAAAGGGTTCACTTCTTTCTTCAACAAATGGAGGGAAACTTCCGCTAATATGGTCAGGGCTCCTACCGAAAAAGAATCTGTGAGGATGTTTATCAAGAATCTCCAAGGGAAGTATTCAAAGCACTTAAAGTACCAACACAATTTAAATACTTTCAAGGCTGTCTATAATATAGGCATTGACATTGAAGATGACCTCCTGAAAGATAATAGTGCGAGTGGAAAGAAGAACGACCATCCTTCTTCTTCCTCTCCCATTAATGAGGTGAATGCCACGAACGCCTCTAAATCACGAATCCAAAGGTCAAAAAGAGTGTTCACCCCACTTGGTATGAGTTATGAAACAGCTTTCGAGAAGCTACATCACAAAGGACTAGTCATGCCCATAGGGCCCATCAAAGATCCAGTTCTAGAAGCCAGGCCACCTAAGTGGGACCCTAATAAGCACTGCAAATATCACCAAGGAAAGGGTCACGACACTGAGGAGTGTTCAAAACTCAAAGAAGCTATTCAAGATCTGATCGATAACAATGAAACTTCCGAAATTCTAGCCATCGAAGATGATCAAACACCCTTCGATCTATCACTTCTTATCACACCTGTAGGAGAGCCCATGAACGAGACAACTTATATGACCTCTCTCGATGAAGTGGCCATGATTGGCGAGGATGAAAGTCTTTTCTTAGATAATACCAGGGAAGGCTCGTCAAGTCTAAAAGAGGATGTTCGGAAATTGCAAGATGTCGTTGCCATGCTTTTGAACATGGTAAAAGGATTAGCAAATCGGGTGATGGCCATCGAACAAAATTCTCGCCAAGAGTTTAATGAAGAACTCAATGCTCCTAAGCCACGAGCAAAACTGACCATTGAAGAATACACACCAATAGGAATGACTTACGATGAAGCTTTTGAATGTCTTCATGATCAAGGTCATATTCACTCCATTAGTCCCAGTCAAGACCCTCCATCTGAAAAACGTTTTTTCAATTGGGATCCAAATTCCTATTGTCGATACCCTAAAGGTCGCGGTCACACTACTGAAAAATGTCTCGCCCTCAAGGATCGAGTTTAAGACTTCATTGATCTCCTTCAAGTTCCCTCGCGCGATAAGAAGGCCAAGATTAGTGACAATAACAACAGTGGCTGTAAAGGAAAGAAGAACGACTATCCTTCTCCTTCCAGAAACACCTACTCTAGCAACAGTAATGGTAATTTCGACCTTAATGAGATCTTAGGATTTAGAAAGCAACAAAAAAGGGATTTTACCCCTATTGGAATTAGCTACGATGATTCTTTCGATCGACTCCATGCCAAGGGACTCATTACTCCTATTGAACCTCTTCAAGATCCCCCGCTTGAGAAGAAGGTGCCTAGTTGGAATCCAAATGTGCGCTGCAAGTACCATCAAGGTAGGGGTCATGCTACTGAGAGCTGTTGGAAGCTAAAGGAGGCTATCCAACATTTGATTGATAATAACAAGCTTCCCATACCTCTAGTTAACAAGAAGAGTGAGTGATGATAAAGCAAACAACACAAGACAAGAGGCGAGCTTTAACGACGAGATTTCATGACATTTTTTTTTCTTTTTCTTTATTTACCCTTTCCCCAATAAGTCTAGCGTAGGCACCTTTCTTTTCCCTTAGATTCATTTTGTAGATTCTTTCTTTTCCCTTTTTTTTTTTTTTTTTTTTTTTTTTTTTAAATAAAATGAGCATTTATTCTCTTACATATGATCATTTCATTATTATTGCATTAAAAAAAAAATCCATATCGAGCTAAGAACAAGGTATACCGATGATTTAAGGCACCCCTTGTAGCCACATCATATCACCTTTCACCCTTCAGTTATACATCCTTTTTTTGGTAAACCACTTTGAGCCTCGTCTAACGATAGACCTTTCATTTTTTCAACCCATATCTACCTAACCTTGGGATGGGACAGTGTGCAACTTATGAAATTCTAAAAAAGGCTTGAGTGAATTCAAAAGATTAAAATAGCAAAAATAAGCAAAAAATAATAATAATAAAAGTGTACAAAAGGGTAAGTGTTCCAATGTCATTGACATAAACATGTCTTTGATATGAACACGTCTCAGATTGCGTCTCTGTCGAGTGCTCGGTACCGTGCCTGAGAAACATGAATGCCAAGTCAGTGATAAACCACATGATCGGGATTTCCCACACTTATAAACATGAAATAAATGCTAAAGCTAAAAAAAAGAAGAGCTAAAAAAGAGAAGCAAACCTCAAGCATATAATAATAAAGATTCAAAAGCAAGGTTGCACGCCTTGGGGGCTTATCGAGGGATTGAGCCATTATCCCCTTCTTCTAAAACTTTAGCCTAACCACGTTACAACTCTTAAAAAGACCTTTTCGAGGTATACATACTCGTGCGAGGTTCAGCTAGAGCTACGTTCGACCTGATTCCTAACGGATACGTAGGCAACCTCACATCGAGGTGCGGCCGTAATAAAAATGCATTCATATTCACATTCATACACCATGATCATATCAAGAGATCTCCAATGCTCATCCCTTTTTACTTAGAGCTAGACTTGGGGGCTTGATCCCTATATCATTAGCTTACCTAGCCTAAGAGTCACCATCATTTGACTCTTCTTGAAATAATATTTTCCCACACAATTAGCTCTTGCGGCCTAGCTTTAGTGTCACTATCACACACCGCACAGATACATGACCAAATATACTTTCCCTTAGGAACCCTTTGTCATGAAATCTTAACATAACGCTGAAGCATGTATTGTCATGTCAACATCACTCATCAATCATAATCATCATTGCATCACGAAGTATGAAGTGCTTAGCCTCCGTGCCTAAGTTACCCAAATACTTTCATCATTGAATCAACCATTGAGATAGCCTAAGATGGATTAATCCTTGCACCTTGAGAGATAGTATCAAACAACATTTGGCTAAGCTCATTCAACATGCACCTTCAACACTTCGATCCTTTTACGCGTCTTTCTTTTTCGGGAGAAAGTCGGTACCCTCCACAAAAATGACGGAATTTTTTTTGCTTTTTTGCATTTTTGAGTCGCACAATCAACACTATGCACACACGGGTCATGAGTCACACGTGTCATTTCACTTCGAGTCGAGTCAATCTCGAGTCAATCACAGCGTGTCAAGTTTATGCCTTGAGTCGTGTTAAGTCAATGAGTCAAGCAACGCTAAACCTTAGGTCAACCCTAAGATAATTAAAGAGATTAACAAATTTCTATAGTAAAAAATAAATACAAGTGCAGCAGAATAGGGAAGACCCTAATCCAGCGCCAGACGACAACATCCAGCGTATGGAAATAGATTTCAGCGCTTGGCGCTAGATCTCAGCGTCTAGCGACAGAGCCAATTCTTGGCGCCAGAGATATTTCAGCAGCAACAGAGCTCGAAGCCTCTCAGAAAGGTGATTTCGACCTCATACAACAATTTCGGGTTCCTTGGTACGCCAGCTAGCCCCTATAAGCAATTTGACATGATTAGTAGTCGGCTTGATTACAATCACAATAAGTGATCGACCTGAAGAAAGATCGTCTCACTTAGCTTAAAGCACCTAAGAATTGGCTCATCACGGAGACATCGACATACTGGTTTTAGCGGAAGCAAAGAGATTGGCAAGCGTTGGTCTTCGGAAATTTTTCTTCGGAATGTTATCGCAACAAACATTCAATCATCCAAGCTCTTTTGTTCAGAGACGTGTGGACATATCCTTTCAAGCTCCTTTTTTCAGAGACGCGTGGGCATCCTATTTTTAAGCTCCTTTGTTCAGAGACGCGTGGACATTTCATTCAAGCTCACTTGCTCGGAGACGCGTGGGCATCCTATGTTCAAGCTCTTTTGTTTAGAGACGCGTGGACATTTCTGTCAAGCTCTTTTGTTCAGAGACGCGTGAACATTTCCATCAAGCTCTTTTGCTCTAGAGATGCGTGGGTATATCATCAAAGCTCTTTTGTTCAGAGACGCGTGAACATTTCTTTCAAGCTTTTTTGCTCAGAGACGCATGGGCATCCTATTATCAAGCTCTTTTGTTCAGAGACACGTGAACATTTCTTTTAAGCTTTTTTGCTCAGAGACGTGTGGGCATCCTATTATCAAAGCTCTATTGTTCAGAGACGCGTGGACACATCATTCAAAAGTTCATATTAAAAAAAAAGAAGCTCTATTGTTCAGAGACGCGTGGACTTATCCAAAAAGAATATAATAAAGAAGCTCTATTATTCAGAGACGCGTGAACATTTATTTCAAGCTCTATTGTTCAGAGGCGCGTGGACATATCCAAAAAAAAGAAGCTCTTTGTTCAGAGATGAGTGAACATCGAAACAGCAAGATGGTGTTCCCTAGATTGTGGAGAGTTGTCATAAAAAATTGAAGGTAATTTCAAGCGAAGTTGTCTTTGATCATGTTCCCTTAGACGTGGAGGATGGTCATAAAGTGGAAGAGGAATGTTTCAAGCGAAGCAATCTTCGATAGTATTCCCTTGGACGTGGAATATTATTAAAGCGGAAGAGGATCGATTCAGGCAAAGCAATCTTCTATATTGGAAGCAGTTACTAGCGTAGCAGTTTTCAAGCGGGATGACATTATCTTGGCAGGAGGTCATTAAAACAACAGTAAAGCGACAACAAATCAATTACTTTCAGAGACGTGTGCTCGACGGTGCAAGATACGCGTTTCTTAACTCTTTTATCTGTTTAACTAACGCTGGTTTGCAGGTATCGGCGTTACAAGGGTGATTTAGGATCGCAAAACGTTCTGAATCATTCTCCGTCCCTATCGATACTTTGACTTTTGTTTTCAAAACTTACGTTTCTCCAAACTCAGTCAAAGTGGGGGCTTTTGTAGACACCCATTTATGTCTCCCCAAAACCAAACCCAGTGATGAGTACCTTTCGCGTCGAATCATAATCGAATGAAGTGAAATTGTGGAAAGTTTAGTGTTGCGGATATTTTTATTTTCTTTTCTCTTCTCTCTGTTTTTGAAAACCTATTTTAAGAAAAACAGCCAATCTAGTTTGGTTGGTCCATGATATGGGTCCAATAGTAGTGTAGTTGGGTAGGGCTTGACAAGAGCTTTCCAACAATATATTATAAGCCCAATTCCGATGAATATTGAGGAAGTTATGGTCAATTTACTGAACTAGGCCTAGTTTGAGCCTTATATGCGGCCCAATGATCTAGAGGAGGGCCTAATATAGATTTATCATTCCTAATGCAATTAGGAATGGTTTTCGTCTTCTAGATTCTTTTAGAAGGTTCTTTTCATTCCTAATTCAATTAGCATTGATAAATTGACTTTTGTTGACTTTTCAGAGTTTTAATTAAAATCAAAGAGCATTTTTGAGGAAAAATACGATTTTATCCTCCTGTTCGGCAATTTTTATCTGATTTTGACAAAACGTGTGAATTTCTGAATCAGCGCCAAACGCTAGCTGTAGCGCCTGGCGCTACGCTTGGCGCCTGGCGCTAATGTTGGCGTTTGGCGCTAATAGCCAGCGTTGGCGCTAATCAGATTTTAGGTGCGCCAGAACTCTGTTTTGATATTTTATCTTTTTTTGGCTGATTTTTTTTTATAAATAACGTCGTAAAAACTCCGTTTTCATTAACCAGTTTTCACCTACAATCATCAATAACTAATTTTCCCCGAACGTGGGCTGTAGTTGGTTCGCTTGTCCCCGAACGTGGGCTGTAGATGGTCCGCTTGTCCCCGGACGTGAGCTGTAAATGGTCCGCTTGTCCCCGGCTGTAGATGGTCCGCTTGTCCCTAGACGTGGGCTATAGATGGTCAGCTTGTCCCCGGATGTGGGCTGGTTGTAAATGGTCCGCTTGTCTCCGGACGTGGGCTGTAAATGGTCCGCTTTTCCCCGGACGTGGGCTGTAGATGGTCCGCTTGTCCCCGGACGTGGGCTGTAATTGAGACCTGCAAAATAAAATTTGCCAAGGGACTCGTATAGACTATGATTCACTTGACCAACTGACTTGACCATGTTTGACTTGACACGACATGACATGACATGAGTATGACTTGTGATTGTGTGTGTATAGTTTGAGTGTGTGTGTGCAGACGCAAGCAACCGAAAATGCAAAAGCAAAAATTTTCCATCATTTTTGTCATGAGACGAGTGGAGGGTACTGACTTTCTCCCGAAAAAGAAAGACGTGAAAATTAAAATTTTAAAAATATGCCTACAATTTTTTTAAACTTCCCCAAAAGAAAAGACGCAAAAAAAAGGAAAGAAGTTTTGAACTTCCTCGTTGAGCAAGACAAAATGAATCGCATGGATTGAATTGCTTTTCTTGAAAGTAATGTATGCATGATGCATGTCCTTAGGCCAGGAGGCTAAGGACAATTATATCATGTGACACGATGAATGAACTTAGGTCATGGAGCTAAGAATCATATATGGTGTAAAGAAACGATCTTGAATGTCACTTAGGTCTGGAAGCTAATAAGCACGTATACAGATGAAGTGATTATTGCATGATGAATGTTTCTTAGGTCAAGGAGCTAAGCACGATATGCTTTGTATGATTAAAAATCATTGATATATAAATGTTTCTCAGCACATTATACGATGCGTGAAACAATGAATATTGCTCAGGTCAGGAAGCTAACCAAATATACAACGTTTCTTCTAATGAATGTTGTCTTGAAAATGATGAAGCATGCAAAGTGTTGAAACAAGATTTCATGATAAGGGCTCTTAAAGGGAAGGATGTTTGATATGGATATGGATGTGTGAGTGAAGTGTGTGAATGTGATACTAAGTGAGGCTGCAATGGCTATGGTGATGGAAATATATGTGAGAAGAGTCAAAGATGATGACTCTTTAGGCTAGATAGGCTAAATGATGTGGGTTCAAGCCCCCAAGTCTAGCTCTAAATGGGTAGGGGTAAGCATTGTATATTCTTTGACTTGATCATGCATGGATATGAATATGAATGTGGCCGCACCTTGATGTGAGGTTGCCTACGTACCCGTTAGGAATAAGGCCGAACGTAGCTCTAACCGAACTTTGCACAAGTGTATGTACACCTCAAAGAGGTCTTTCATGGGTTTTAATGTGGTTAATTTTATGGTTTAAGGAAGAAAGGGATAAAAGGCTCAAGACCCGAGAGAATCCCCAAGATGTGTAATTTTGAATTTGAAAATTTTGAATTTTTCAAGTTTATTTTCAACATTTTTTTTTTGCTTTGATATATATATATGTGTATATATATATATATATATATATATTTATATATATTTTCATTCTTTTGAATCAATGTAGGCAATCTCAGATCATGCGGTCCATCACTCACTAGCATTCATGTTTCTCAGGCACGATACCAAGCACTCGATAAGAGACGCAATTCGAGACGTGTTTGTATCAAAGACATTGGAACACTTGCCTTTAGACATTGTTTTATTGTTGCTTTGCTGCTTTTTTTTTCTTTTTTTTTTCTACTTGATTTTGAATGTTATACAATTACACATCTTCCAATCCCAAGGTTAACTGAATGTGGGTTGAAGAAATGAAGGCCAAACGTTAGACGAGGCTCAAAATGGTTGATGAAGAAATGGAATGTGATTGAACGGTTAACAGGGAATGACAGGGTTGCAAAGGTGCCTCAAGTCATTGGTGTACCTTGGGTTTAGTTCGGTAATTGATTTTTTTTTAATTTTTTTTTTAATTTTTTGAGAATGAATGAAAAATTCTATGATCAAGATGTAAAGGAAATTTGCTCATTTTATTAATGGAAAAGGTGAACAAAACACATGAAACATATAAAAATTCAAAATGGAAAACCTATGCTAGACATGAATGGGGGAATGGAGATGAATGATAAAGAAAGAAATCATGAAATCTTGCACAAAGGATCTGCTGTGCGCCTTGTGTTCACTATTTCTTGCCGCCTGGAGGGACAGAATGTTTGTTTGCATCCATCAAGTCTTGAATGACGTCCTTTAAATTCCAACATTGCTCCGTAGTGTGGCCCCTTCCTTAATGGTACTTGCAATGGGCATTGAGATTCCATTTGGCGCTCCTTTCTTTAGGTTTTGGCTCTGGAAATGGCCCAATAGGTGTGATCAAGCCTTGACCGTAAAGGCGATCAAAGGCCGCATCATAATTCATTCCTAAAGGAGTGTAAGTTCTTTTCTTCTTGGGCAATGGAGCATCAAGAGCTAACATTTCATTGATATCAACTTGGCTTATATTGTTGGTAGTATTTTCGTGCTTAGAAGACGAAGAAGAAGGATGGTCGTTCTTCTTGTTTTTCCAAGTGTTATTATTGTTACTACCAGCAGTCTTTATTAGCTCATCCTCGATATTGATGCCGATGTCGTATACAGCTTCGAAAGTGTTCAGTGGAAGACATTTGAGATGTTCCCTATATTTATGAGTCAGATTTTGAATAAAGAGGCGAACCATATCTCTTTCTTTGGGAGGATCTACCAAGAGTGAAGTTGTTTC
Source organism: Chenopodium album (assembly GCF_948465745.1). Classification (NCBI taxonomy): domain Eukaryota; kingdom Viridiplantae; phylum Streptophyta; class Magnoliopsida; order Caryophyllales; family Amaranthaceae; genus Chenopodium; species Chenopodium album. The sequence continues at coordinate 68,930,358 of NC_137835.1, forward strand.
CCTCCACCTGTTCAGGTAAGCGGTGAAGCCCTCCTTCTCTTTCTGTTTGAGAATGGAGAGTTCACGTTTTGAATTTTTGGTTTGAATGTTACACTTCTAACGATTCATGAACCGTCGGTGACAACTTGCCAAGTCGCAGTATGCTTGGCATCTAAGGAATAAAACCATTGTTGGCAAGCATGTTCTAAGGAGAGAGGGAACACCGTAGGGAAGAGTGTTACGTCCAATCCCTTAAGAGCCATGGTTGCAGAGAACGCCTTCAAATGGAATATTGGATTGTCAGTAGGCTTGAAATTCGGAATATAAGCAGTGGAGAACTTTTCAGGGAGTCTGTCCTTCACATCCAAAGGAGTGGGAGGCCGTTCCACATAAGTGAAATCCTCAGAATTCTTACTCATTTGTTCCTTCAGTTTGTCAAGGGTGGAAACAGTGAACTTGTTTTGTTCCATGGTAGTGACCCTAGTGGTAAGAGTTTGCATCATGGAAGATAGTGCCTCGATGTTGTTGATGTTCTCAATATCTTCTTTAGTGGCCATTGAAAGGTGATGAGTAATGGAGATGGCAAAGTTCTCTTTGAACGCCTATTAGATCTGAGAGATTGTTGCGGTAATGACTTGAACCGTATTAATCTATCCCTGTTCCTTGAACAAGTACTGTGAAATAAAATAATTCACTTAATTGTTTGACTCATTGCTCAAGATAGGAAAGGAAGGAAAAAAATAGAAATTTGAAAACAGGTGAGAAAACTCCACTCATTTTTTTATTATGACGAAAAAAGGGTGCATGAACCTAATATGCGATCATAAACGACCTGGTGCACGATTCGAGTCAGAACATAAAGAAAGTGTGTGGACTATACTTGACTCGTGAGTAACTAAGTGATGTTATAAGACTCGTGGTATGATCGTATGGCTAGACATGTGAACAATAACAAAAATGACTGACACGAGGACAAAATTAATACGGAAGACTTAAAAAAGCTGACTGGACTTATTTCAAGGGCACCGTGATACGGAAAACTGTACCGTGTCACGGTACAAGCTACCATGACGCAGTGGGTTTTTTTTTTTGGAAATCCACCGTGCCACGGTGGAAATTGCCGTGACACGGTGAACTTTCCCGTGCCACGGTGGATGCTGACGTGGCACGAGAATTTTTTTTTTTTTTTTGGTCCGGGGAAATCCAACGTGGCACGGTGGAAATTTGCCGTGACACGGTAGATTTTCCCGTGGCACGGCAAACTCCCTTTTTTTTATTCTTTTTTTTTGTGGAAATAATCCACCGTGCCACGGTGGAAATTGCCGTGAAACGGTGAACTTTTCCGTGCCACGGTAAACTTTCCCGTGCCACGGTGGATACTGACGTGGCACAGGAATTATAATAATTATTATTATTATTTTGCAAGCCCACCGTGCCACGGTGGAAATTTGCCGTGACACGGTAGATCTTCCTATGGCGCGACAAACTTTTTTGTTTTTTTTTTTTTTTTGCCGGTCCACCGTGCCACGGTGGAAATTTGCCGTGACACGGTAGACCTTCCCATGGCGCGGAAAACTTTTTTTTTTTTTTGCACTAATTTCTAAATGAGTACGGTCCATTGGCAATCGTCATTCATAAAATAATCCACCATAGACAAAGAAAGATCGTTAAGGTTAGGATCAAAACGACCAAGCATAAAACACGTAGGCACAATGATGCAAAGAATAGTTCGTCACCTAAGGTCAAGTTCTATGTTCGACTATGGTCAGGTTTATTTTGTGTCAATAGGGTACCGTGGTTAAGAGTTTGGACGCGTTAACAAGGCAGCCTCCCTTGAGAGTGTATGCCAACGGGCGGCTCCGCGAGTTCGTGATGAAATCGAACTCGACTCCATGGTTTGGGTGGATTTAATAACTCGAATGAACCTTTATTGCCATGAGCGTTTTTGGGTTGATAGAGCTTAAATCCCCCGGGGCTAAGACGCATGTAGAACACACACGTTTTTTCGGAAAAATCGAAGGAACTTGACCGTGAGAAGAGAAAATAAGTCACCAGACTGATTTTAGGACTGCCGTGACATGGCAGATATTCCCGTGCCACGGTACTGCACACCGTCAGACGGTGTACTGCACCGTGATACGGGAGATTCTGCCGTGGCGCGGCAGTCAGAAAATCTGACTGGTGCCTTGTTTTCCTTCGTACGCAATCAAGTTATTCAATTTTTCCTACGGGACAGACCTAAACGCGACGTTAAAACGTCTATGCTTATGCAAAATTAATGCCAAATTAATAAAAGGAATATTTTTCAAGAATCTTTCAAGTCTCATCCACTCATCTTAATTAAATACCGATCACTCAAATTGATAAATAACCAAGAATCCTTCCCAGTGGAGTCGCCAAATTGTAGGCGTCGTTTGTAATGCGCCTACGTTAAAAGCATGTGTGAATATGCTTGGCACTCTTAGGAAGTGGGAATTGACATATACGATTAGGGACAAGGAAAGTAGGGAGCCGCCAACAAGTTTTTAAGGAACTTGTAAATCGTTCACGGATCATAAAAGACAACCACGATAAAGGGACAACGATAGGCAACAACGATTGACTCGTGAAGGTTACACCCCATTCATAATCCATGAGATTACTAACTCCATATGGTTCTGAACCACGAAAGGAGGATCAGGGATGATGGTACGAAGTGAGTCATGGAGTCACATTCGCCCGTATTGGCCTCTACTCGATTCTTATGGTGAAAAGTGATTCCTGCGATCTCAAAGGCATACAAACAAAATATTCAATTTGCTCCAAACTATTTAGCTAAATTGGTTGAATATTAATGCAACACATAATTCTAAAATATTTGTGATCACTTGATTTAAACAACAAGATTAAAAAGGAACCTAAACCGGTCGTCCAAATTATCTTATTAGGCGTGATTTTCAATTACATATTCCCTTTAAACATGCAATGTGGTGATCATAAAAATAATAGAATAAACATCAATATTTGAAGCAATTTAACAATAATTCTAACAATACAAAATCGTTAGAAAAATAATAGAAATAAAAGGAACATAATTCTTACTTTGATTATGTTTGTTTGCAACTACAAAACAATAAACGAATTAGTAACTTCAAGGAAATAATAATAAAACAATAATTAAATTAAATTAAATTAAATTAAAAAGAATTGATTTGGGGCCAAACCCTCAAACAGTTCTACCTTTCACGCCTTGGCTTAAGAACAGAACCACGAGTAAAGTATGGACTCCTAGGAGTGCTTGAAGAAGGAATTTTGAAAGAAGAAGGGTAGGCTAGTGTTTAGGCTATAACATAGAAGAGAGAAAAATATAGAATTAATTGATGCCCCGTACATCAGAAATGAGGGGGTATTTATAGAAAAAATGTGCCGAGGGAACACACGGAACCCTAAAATGATAAAAACCTTAAAAAAGTATCCCGCGACACGACAAAGTGTACCATGACACGGGAAATACCACCGTCGGACGGGAAACATTCCTGTGATACAGTGCACATTTTGTGTGACGCGGGAAATATTTAGTGAACGGGGGAGAAAACGCGTTAAGGGTTTACGCGGAAAGTTTGGGCCAAAATAAATAATAAAACAGTAAAATTAAAAAAGGTTTGGGCTAAAATTAAATAATAAGTTTGGGCTGAAATTAAAACTATGCTTTGACCAAACATCAAGACTAATCCATGGACTATTCAAAAATTGAATTTAATTAAATACGATTTTTTTTAAGCACTCTCGGGATTAAATACTGAACCCGACCAATAATGGCGGTGAAAGGTTGTTCATCATCGGGTTTGGTTTTGGGGAGAGATTTTTAGGTGTCTACAATAGGTTAATCAACACAAGTTCCAGATGGATCTTCATCCAATCTGGTTGCTATACCCATTGGAGTATCATTGGTCTTAGCATTTTCAAGCTTGTATTTCTTGATCAGTTCCTTTATAAACTTTTGTTGATGGATCATGATTCCTTTTTCAGGTTGCTTGATTTGCAATCCGAGGAAGAAATTTAATTTTCCCATCATTCTCTTTTCAAACTCTCCACTCATAAGGTCAGCAAAATACTTGCACAAAGATTCATTAGTTGCACCAAATAAAATATCATCAACATAAATTTGTAAAACTAATATGTCAGTTCCATTTGATTTTAAAAACAAAGTTTTATCTATTTTACCACGTTTAAAACCATTTTGTAATAGGAACTTTGACAGTCTTTCATACCATGCTCTAGGAGCTTGCTTTAGCCCATAAAGAGCTTTGTCAAGCTTGTAGACATGGTTTGGGAACTCTGGATTTTCAAATCCAGGAGGTTGTTCCACATAGACTTCTTCATTTAGAGATCCATTTAGAAATGCACATTTAACATCCATCTGGAACAACGTGAATCCCATACAAGCAGCAAAAGCAATTAGTAAACGAATAGCCTCTAACCTGGCTAATGGAGCAAATGTTTCTTCATAGTCTATCCCTTCTTGTTGATTGAAACCTTGTACAACAAGTCTTGCTTTATTCCAGACAATAATACCATGCTCATCAAGCTTGTTCCTAAACACCCACTTTAAACCTATTGTCTTCTTATCCTTGGGTCTAGGTTCCAGATGCCAGACTTTATTTCTTTCAAACTCATTTAGTTCAACTTGCATAGCATTAATCCATTCTACGTCATTTAAAGCTTCAACATAGTTCTTAGGTTCCATAGAAGAAAGGAATGCATAGAATGCACAGAAGTTTCTAAGCTGAGATATGGTCTGAGTTCCTTTTGTAATATCACTCATGATTGCATCTACAGGATGTGATTTCTGATGTTTCCATCGCTTAGGTTTAAAGTCCTTGACTGGATACAATCTTTCCTGATCATTGTTGACTCGTTCTTCTGTTGGAACTCGTTCTTGAGTCTCAGTTGGAACTTCAACAGGATTTTCCTCATTCTGATCTTAATTCTGTTCTTGAGGAGGAGTTCTTGGTGCATTCTCCATTTCTGGTTCTTCATTTGCTTCTTGATTCGTTTGCTCAGCAATTTCAACTTGCTGCTTCTGCAATGATGTTGATTTTTCATCTAGATCTGTCTTGCGTATAAGTTAAATTTCAAAATCATTATCACACTCCTGTACATCATTTAAAAATTGTTCAGTTTCATCAAATATAATATGTACATATTACTCAACACACATTGTCCTTTTATTATAAACTCTATTTGCTTTACTATTAGAGGCATATCCTAAGAATACTGCCTCATCACTACGTTCATCAAACTTTCCTAAGTTCCTTTTACCATTGTTATGAACAAAGAATTTACAACCAAAAGATCTAAAGTATGAAATATTAGGCTTTCTCCCTTTGATTAGCTCATAAGGAGTTTTGTTGGTGATGGCTCTAACTGATACTCTATTAAGAATATAGCATGATGTATTCACTGCTTCTGCCCAGAAGTTCCTAGGCAAACTACTTGAGATCAGCATTGTTCTAGCCATGTCTTCAAGGCTTTTGTTCTTGCGTTCCACCACTCCATTTTTTTGTGGAGTCCTTGGGGCAGAGAAGTTGTGATCCATTCCATGCTCAGTGCAAAATTTATCAAATTTTGAATTTTCAAATTCAGTTCCATGATCTGATCTGAGGTGAATCACTAGATTACCTGTTCTTCTCTGTTCTTTCTTTACAAAAGCTACAATTTCATCAAACGTTTCATCTTTACTGACAAGAAAGAAGACCCAAGTAAACCTTGAAAAGTCATCAACAATAACCATAACATACCTCTTACCACTTCTGCTTTGGATTCTCATAGGTCCACATAGATCCATATGAACAAGTTCCAAAGGTCTTTTGGTGCTTACCATTTTCTTAGACTTAAATGAAACTCGTGTCTGTTTTCCTCTAACACAAGCATCACACACTTTGTCATACAGGAACTTAATTCAAGGAAGTCCTTCCACTAGTTCCTTAGATCTCAATTTATCAAGTAAAGTAAAACTTGCATGCCCAAATCTCTTGTGCCATAATAGAGGATCATTCTCAATGACACTAAGACATGTTAAACTGCTATTAAGAACTTCGTTAAGATCAACAACATATGTGTTCCCTTTACGAGTTCCTTCTAAAATAATGTTCCTAGTGTCATTGTGAATGATTCTGCACTTATTGGAAGTAAAGCTTACAGAGTTACCGTAGGGAATATTTCAAGCGTTAATGTAGGGAATAATTTCAAGCCTTTAAAATCCCACTAGCTTGAACCCCACTGTGATCATACACTAAAGTACGGTGGCGTCCAAAAGGGAAGAAGATAGAGCAAAAGAGTCGCCAACAAGTTTTTAAGGAACTTGTAAACCGTTCACGAGGTGAAGGTTACACCCCTTAACGATCCAAGAGATCGTCAACTCCATAAGGTCATGAACCAAATAAGGGTTCGGGGATGAAGGTACAAATCCAACCTAAAAGAGATTGAACCTGCCCTAATAATAGGCCTCTACTTTATTCAGCTCGTATTCATGTGCGCTTCCTGATTAACATACAATCAACAGGATTAACCCTAAACCTATTTATCTATGTTGGTTGAATTTAATGCACAAATAAACTATTATTGGCGATCACTTGAATTATAATCAAAGTTAACCTAACAAGATTATTAATTATCTTATTAAGCGTGATTGCAAATACCAATTCCCTTTAAGCATGCATAAAAGGTGATCAAGCAATAACAATAAATAATGTATCAAGCAACATAATAAAATAATCAACATCATTAATAATAATATCAATATTAACAATAATCATCATGATAACCATAAATTATAATTATAATCATGTTAAAGCATAGCAAGATCCTAGGCATGATACTAACAAGATTAATAACAAACCCTAGCATGTCACTAAGCAATAAAAATCAAAGCTTTAGCCCTAACATGATACTAACAATCATAAATATTAGGAAGAGAATAAAAGGCATCATAGCAATCATATTTGATATTAAAATTAACCTAGACATGATACTAGGAATATCATAATAACAATGTAAGCATGATTTCTACATCATAAATCTATAAATCAATTAAAGTACTTACTTGGATGCCTCGTACCTCTTTCTAATAACAAAATACACACGTTAGTAACTTCAAGGAAAATAATAATCAAAGCAATTAAACTAAATAATTGAAAGAGAGATTTGGGACCAAACCCTCAGAAATTAAAACCTTTCATCTCTAGGGCGAAGGCAACTTCGAATATGGCTAGGTGTATCAAGATCTTGTGAATGCGGAATTTTGTATTAAAAAGCAAAGTTTAGAAAAGAATCTTAAAGAATGCCAATGAATTAATATTATTGAGAATTGATGAATGAATGAATGAATGAATTAAAAGAATTGATGAATGATTAAGATAGTTGGTGAATAAAGAGAGTTGATGAATGCTAATTAAAACTAGTTGTTGATGAGAATTCGTGAATGAAAACGGAGTTTTTAATACGATATTTATAGAGAAAATCATCCAAAAAAGATAATTTAACAAAACAGAGTTTGAAGATCGAAAAACAACCTTGGCGCCAGCCCTGGCTAGTTAGCGCCAGCACCAGTGGCTAGCGCCAGGCGCCAATGGCTAATGCCTGGCGCCAATCCTGGTTCCAGGCGCCAAGGCCTGGGGTTGGACACCAAAGTGGTTCTCAACGCGTTTTCGAAAATCTGATAAATTTCCTGTACTGGAAGATAAAATAATATAATTCCAATCGAAAATGCTATTTGATCTTGATTAAAACTCTGAAGAGTCCTAATTGAATTAGGAATGAAACAAACCTTCTAGAATGTTCTAGAAGACTAAAACCATTCCTAATTGCATTAGGAATGATAAATTATATTAGGCCCTCCCCTAGATCATTAGGCCGTACTTAAAGCTCAAACCGGGCCCAGTTTAGTAAATTGGCCATAACTTCCTCAATATTCATCGGAATTGGGCTTATAATATATTGTTGGAAAGGTCTTTGCAAGCCCTATCCAACTACACCACTATTGGAACCATATCATGGACCAACCAAACTGGATTGACTGTTTTCTTAAAATAAAGTTTTCAAAAACAGGGAGAAGAGAAAAGAAATAAAACTTTCCGCAACACTAGACCTTTCCACACTTTCGTTTCATTCGATTATGATTCGACGTGAAAGGCACTCATCACCGGGTTTGGTTTTGGGGAGACACAAATGGGTGTCTACAGTTAACCCCCTAGCTCGAACCCCACTGTGATCATACACTAAAGTACGGTGGCGCCCAAAGGGAAAGAAGATAGAGCAAAAAGAGTCGCCAACAAGTTTTTTAGGAACTTGTAAACCGTTCACGGGGTAAAGGTTACACCCCTTAACGATCCAAGAGATCGTCAACTCCATAAGGTCTTGAACCAAATAAGGGTTCGGGGATGTAGGTACAAATCCAACCTAAAAGAGATTGAACCTGCCCTAATAATAGGCCTCTACTTTATTCTGATCGTATTCATGTGTGCTTTCTGACTAACATACAATCAATAGGATTAAACCCTAAACCTGTTTATCTACGTTGGTTGAATTTAATGCGCAAATAAATTTATTGTTGGCGATCACTTGAATTATAATCATATTAACCCAAACAAGATTATTAATTATCTTATTAAGCGTGATTACAAGTACCAAATTCCCTTTAAAAATGCATAAAAGGTGTGATCAAGCAATAAATAATAAATATATCAAGCAACACAATAATAATCATAATCATAACAATAATAAAATCATTATTATAATAATCATAATCAAAATAATTGTGAATCATGTTAAAGCATAATAATAGCAAGATCCTAGGTATGATACTAACAAGATCAATAACAAACCCTAGCATGTCACCAAACAATAATAATCAAATCTTTAACCCTAACATGATATTATTAGGAAAGAAAATAGAAGGCATCATAACAATCATATTTAGTATTAAAGTTACCCTAGACATGATACTAGGAATATCATAATAATAATCTAAACATGATTTCTACATCATAACATCAATAAAAACCATAAAGTTCTTACTTTGATGCCTCGTACCTCTTTCTAATAATAAAATACACACGTTAGTAACTTCAAGGAAAATAATAAACAAACAATTAAATTAATTAATGGAAAGAGAGATTTGGGACCAAACCCTCAGAAATTAAACCTTTCACGTCTAGGGTGAAGGAAACTTCGAATATGGCTAGGTGTATCTAGATCTAATGAATGCGGAATTTTTATATTTGAGAGAAGCTAATTTAGAAACAGAGAGAGAGAGAGAGAGAGAGAGAGAGAGAGAGAGAGAGAGAGTAAGTAATCAAGAGAAACTTGATGAGAGTTGGTGGATTAAAGATGAAAACTGGTGATTGTTGATGAAAACTGGTTATCGAAAACGAAGTTTTTAGCACGTTATTTATAAAGAAAATCAGCCAAAAAGATAAAATATCAAAACAGAGTTCTAGCGCACATAAAACTAAATTGGCGTCAAACGCTGGCTATTGGCGCCAAACGCCAACATTAGCGCCAGACGCCAATGCTAGCGTCAGGCGCTAAGCGTAGCGCCAGGCGCTACAACTAGCGTTTGGCGCTGATCTGGAAATTCACGCATTTTCTTAAAATCAGATAAAAATTGACCTTTCCACTCTTTCGTTTCATTCGATTATGATTCGACGTGAAAGGCACTCATCACCGGGTTTGGTTTTGGGGAGACACAAATGGGTGTCTACAGAAGCCCCCACTTTGACTGAGTTTGGAGAAACGTAAGTTTCGAAAACGAAAGCCAAAGTATCGATAGGGACGGAGAATGACTCAGAACGTTCTGCGATCCTAAATCACTCTTGTAACGCCGATACCTGCAAAACTAGCATTAGTTAAACAGATAAAAGAGTTAAGAAACGCGTATCTTGCACCGTCGAGCACACGTCTCTGAAAGTAACCGATTGTTGCTGCTCTGTTGTTTTGATGACCTCCTACAAGCTAGAGAACGACATCCCGCTTGAAAACCGCTACGCCCGTAACTGCTTCCAAATTAGAAGATTGCTTTGCCCGAAACTATCTTCCCCGCTATGATAACATTCCACGTCCAAGGGAACATCATCGAAAATTATTTCTCTTGAAATAATTCTCATCCGCATTATGATCATCTTCCATGCCTAAGGGACTATGATCGAAGACAACTTCGCCCGAAATTACCTTCAGTTGTTCATGACAACTTTCCGCAAGCTAGGTTATGATGCCGAAGACATCTTCTCTTGAAGTCATCCTCATTTGATGCGATAATTTCCCAAGGAAATTACCGAAGATCCACGCCTGTCGATCTTTAATAGTTCGCTTGAACTTGCCTTTGCTATGCCTGTGCGTCGGCGCTCTTTTTCTTTGAACCTGTACGTCGGTGCCCTATGCTCTTGAACCTATATGTCGGTGCCTTTTGCTCTTGAACCTATATGTCGGTGCCTTTTGCTCTTGAACCTATATGTCAGTGCCTTTTGCTAATGAGCCAATGCTTAGGCACTTTAAGCTAAGTGAGACGATCTTTTCATCAGGTCGATCACTTTACGTAATCAAGCCGATTACTTAATCATGTCAAATTGCTTAGAGAGGCTAACTGGCGTACCAAGGAACCCAAAATATATTGCAGAAAGCTAGCACAACCCTAATAGGTGGCTGGCTGCTTTGGCGTCGTTGAAAATCCATCAGCGCCAGCCATATGGCATTAGCGCCAGGCGCTGACGTTGGCGTCAGGCGCCAAGAACAGAACGTGACGCCAATGCCTAGGGACTGGCGCCAGCACGGGAATCTCTTTAAATTCCCGTTTTTCGTTCATTTCCTGCTCTGTTCGTCGCGAAACTGCCCGAGTGAAGTCCGAAAACTTCAATTGATCGTTGCTCACTCGTTTCTCAACCGAATTCGCTCAAATTTGTTGCAAATCAAAGCTCTTTTCATCTATATTCCCGATCTATGTAAGTTTTCCTAGAACTCACACCGGTTTTTATGAATTCTTGGCATGTATATTCACGAATTTCATGAAAATTCAAAATTTACAATGCTCAATTTGCTTTGTTTATCAATTTTTATGCCATGAAATTGCTTGTTTATGCTTGTATATTGCCTTGGGAGTAATTTGAGACTTGTTTGACTCAATTTGGTGAAGAAATGAGCAATCTGCCATTGTTGGACCTCTTAAGGTCGTGAAGAACAATGTGGCTTGTTCTTGATGTTTTTGCTAGCAATTCTTGTTCAATTTGTCACAATAATCACTATAGGGTTGCAAGAAATTGTTTGATTGCTTGAAAAATGCTGTTATGCTCAATTTGAATTTGTGCTCTGTTTTAGTACTACGTACTCTGTTTTCTGCGAACATAGTATCATGCGGCTAGGCGAACCTTAGATATTATAGAACTTTAATTTATGATGATTCTGCACGATGTAGCATGGCTAGACAACGAGGCTTAGGTTCACGGTCCCGAAACACTAGACGGGAGCATGAGCCCGTGGAGGACGACACCACACCGTCCACTTCGCTTGGTCGGCTCCCAGAGTGGGACGAGCAGACCTTGTTCTTTGCCCCTGTCCACCACATTTCTGAGAGGGTGAGACGGGGAACCGAGCCTGGGAGGACACGGCATCACGACTCTGGCTGCGATGGTCTAGGCGATTTGTACAGGATGCACATCGCCAGAGACCGAGAGACGAGACTCCTATGGGAGTCCTGCGGACTGGTTGCCTTGTTCGAGACCTCCGAGGCTATGGTCGCCTCCAGCGGGGGTCACCATGTAGTACGCGCTTTGGTGGAGTTCTTCTGGGACACCACCAACACCTTTCATTTTCCCTGGGGCGAGATGATGGTCACCCCTACAGACTTCAGTCTCATCACAAGACTGGAGTTTACTTCTGTATCGTTGCCATTCGACGGCGGGATCGACGTCTTTTCGCCAGAGGTCGAGGAGCTGTTGGGGCCGATTGCTATTCGGGCCCGAGCTGAGGTCGAGACGACTCAGTTCAGTGCTAGAGGGATTCGCCGCTCGACGCTGGCAGCGGCTCTTGATGATGATGCGACCACCCGAGAGCAGCGGGTGCGCATCTTTGTGCTGATGTTGTTGTCAGGGACATTCTCCTCTGACAGGGGTAGTAGGGCGTTGCTTTACTACCTCCCTGCTGTTCGCGATCTCCGGCGGATCGGGACTTATGACTGGGCCAGCTTGGCCTACACTGACTTCGTTCGCGCGCTGAGGGACTCGTGTCGTCACCGGTCCTTTAGGACGAACGTCGCTTTGTCTGCTTTCTGGAAGGTCGTAGAGGTAAACATTATTCCCTATAAAGTTTAGCCCTACATGTTAGTTAGCATTTTACTCACGCGTTTAACTTCTTGTAGATCTGGTTCTACGAGTACTTTCCTTCCATTGCGCCGGCGAGACCATCGCCGAGGGGATATCCGGTGAGCGCCTCTTGGGGCGGCCACCATGTGGACTTGTCTACTACACGTGTCCGGAGTCGGATCATCTCGGTACGACTTTTAGTGTTTATCTTGCTCTTCTGCAATGTTTTGGACATGTTCTTAACCGATTGGTGCTTTTTATAGGGACCTGAGGTAGTATACCGACCGTGGGGTGGTTGGACAGTCCCTGGATTAGCCGCACAGTACTCTGCTGAGCGCCGCTACTTTCTGGGGACCTATGGAGCAGTTGTATACTTAGGGGAGAGAGTTGCTAGACAACACTCTTCCGATGTTTTTGTCGTTCCTGCTCCTCCACCATGTCACATGTTCGACGAGAGAGAGTTGTCGAGCATGGCTGAGGAGTCTAGTTCCCTCTGGCGGTCCCATGTGATCCTTGGGCGGAGTTATGTTGAGGAGCTACTTCCTTGGTTGGCTCCAGCCCCTGTACAGGCCGAGGATGTGAGGGTAAGATCCTTAGCTTTTTGTTTTTCGCTAAGTAGCCCCCAAGTAATACCTTGCTGATTTCTTTCCGTCTTATCAGGATGGTCCCACTGAGTTCGTGCCACCCCGTATGTCCATTCACTACCAGGGGACGTACGGGCCGATCGAGGAGATGATTTCTCCGGCTCCTGAGGGCGAGCGCTTCGTGGAGCGGTCGATTCCTCGTCACCAGACTAGGGTAAGTCTAGTTTTACTTCAGAATCTTGTATTCAGTTATCATGTATTTTCACTGACTTATTTCCTTGACAGTTCCCATGCGAGGTGGTTTCGGCTATGGCACGATGTATAGATGCCTTCCGGAGCCAGCTCGTCCAGATGAGGAACGCGGCTACCTGTTGTCGAGACGACGCTGTCCGAGAGGTAACTTTTCTTCACTTATTATTTCTGCATTATGCTTCAGTTTTACCTTGTTTCTAATTTAATGGTTTTTGCAGGGTCAGCCGATCGCTTCTCACACCCGTACGAGGCCTGAGGGGCGGAGAGATCCGGCGAGGTCTAGCTCGAGACGTCGTCGTACTTCGTCCGGAGGTAGAGGTGGTCGTTCTGAGGCTGCTCGAGCCGACGTTGCTGAGGGCTCAAGATCTTCTTCTGAGGGTGCTCCTGCTGCACCGGTAGGAGAGGCTACCTCGGCTTTCAGAGGTGGTGGGATGTACGAGGTTGGCTCGTCATCGCAGCAGCCTCCGCGATCTCAGTCTTCGGTTGATCTTGGCTGGAGCGGTCCTGTCTTGAGTTTTCCTTCTCCTACGGAGACTGGAGCTGGTGCTGAGGCCGGAGCTGGTGGAGAGGTGACTCCTCAGACGGCGCAGTTTTATGGCATGATGGGCTTTACGTCCTCCGGCGCCGTAGTTTGTTTCTGTATATGTATTTTATTTTGACATTTTATAGAACTTTGCCTTTGACTCATTATTTAGACACTTTGTACTTTATGTTATTGTAAATTCATTATTATCTATTACTATGTTAGTGTATGTTAGTGTGTGCAAGTGTGATAACAATTTTGCGCAAAAATTCCGTCATTTTTATTATTGATGGAGGGTATAATCCGACTCTCTCCCCCAAAAGAAAAAATAAAAAATAAAATGGAGAAAAAGCTGATTTTTTGAAAATTAATATAAAGTCCAAAAAAGAAATAAAATTAACTAAAAATAATTGCTATATTTAATTAATTAATTAATTAAGAGAAGGATAGAAAAAAATATATAGAAAAAATTAAAACGGGGCCATAAAGTCATTAACCGACTCGAGTTTAATATCAAAACGCAACTGAGCACGCGTAGCTTCTCGCTGACTTGGCGCTAGCTGGCGCCAGCCTGTGGCGCGTGGCGCCAGGCGCTACACTTAGCGTGTGGCGCCAGGCACTGATAAGTGGCGCCAATGTTGGGGTGGTGACGCCAATTGACGCTGACTCCGTATTTCAGTCAGATTGAAATTCCTCGCAATTTGTACATAAATAGCCCCCTGCTCAGCCGATTCTTCACATAATTCCAGCGAAAAAAATTATTCTTCTCTTTAGAAAAAATAATAATCATGTCTTTAGCCACCAAAACCTTCACCCAATACTCTTAGGAATGGTGTCGATCTCTTAATGCTAGAGAAAGAAAAGAATTGGATTTATTCCACTTGGGGGGAATTTATGGCATCAAAGGGGTAGATTTAGACATAGACTTCATACATACCGCTTTAGAGTTTTGGAGCATCGATACACATTGTTTGAGAATAGGGTATGATGAAATTAGCCCTTTGCCAGAGGAATTTGGTGCTATTTTAGGCTTCCCTGCAATAGACCTGGTAGTAGTCCCTAGAGTAGATGCACATTACTATAAGGATTTTGAGCGCTTCTTTAATTTGAAGGAAAGGGATTTATCAAAGATAGTAGATGGCAATGTAGTGAACTTGAAAGAATTCGCACGCTATTATTTTGATAAACCGCTTTCTGAATCTTTTCACATATATAGAAGAAGGGTGTTCTTATTCTGCATGCTTAATCAATATTGTCTTAGTAGTGGTAAAATTAACGAGGGTCAATCAATTATAACCACTGTGCTAGAACAAATTGAATCAGGGTGAAATCCAATGTCATTGATAGTTGGAGAGACTATGATTAGTCTAGATGAATAGAAAAGGGACCCAAAAGCACCTCTTCGCGGCTCTCCAATTTTATTACAGGTAGAAAAATAATATTTTTAATTACAGAAATCAAAAAGTATATTTTTGTATTGTAATATTAATTTATTTGCATTGCAATTTTTTTACAGATGTGGCTAATGGAGAGGCTAGGATTAATTAGCCCTCCGGACGACATTGAAAATTATACTCCCACTTGCTTTGTGAGAAGGAAGAAGCGCATCCCTAAAATTGGGCGCCATGGGTGGAGAAAATTCTTTGAATCACGTGATTTTGCTATCAAGTGGGTCATCCCATGGTGGAAAATAAAAAGGATGGTTGGTGTTAACAAGCAACCTTTCTGCCGTCTCCCAAGCTTGTCTCGTGTAACATATTATTATCCCTGCAGAGTAAAGAGACAATATGGCTTGCTTCAAAATATTCCTTCCGGGGATCTTCGTCCTCCCTATGAGTATCCCGTGTCTCAAGAAGTGGATAAATTTGACACTTACTGGAGCGCTAGACCTTTATGGGAAGTGCTTACCCAAAAGGTTCCCCCTTCTTTACCTAATGATGTAAAGAAGTGGTTGTTGAAGAAGTCTTCAATTGATCAGGGTAGAATCGATGTGAAGAATCGTCTAGGTGATAGGGTGACACCGGCCAAAGAACGTTTAGGTGCAAGAATTGAATTCAAAACACCTACAATGCCTAAGAAGAAGAATTCTACTAAAGACAAGGGGAAAAGGAAAGCTACCACCACAGACAAAAAGGTTTGGGTGGAAAAGAAGCATGGGGTGCTAGCTGAAGGGGAAACAATCTATTCTAAGATTGAATGTAGGTGCTCTAAAGGATGCCTACTAGCTAAAGTAATGGATGAAGAGGAGGAAACGGAAAAGAATTAGAGCAAAGAAGGAGAAGAAAGATTAAAACATTTCTTAGCTTTAGATTCATTAGATTGTTAATTTTTATTTAAAGTTAATTTATTTCAGCCTTGTTTAAATTCCATTAACAATGTAATTTTATTTTATTAATGAAATTTCAGCTTTCAATTAAATTGCTACTTTAAATTTATTTTATTAAAGCAATGAAAAACCGAAAAAAATTACTTTTCCAGAAATTCTTCGAGTACGGAAGTCGAAAATTTTCCGAAAAACATCGAAATTCGCCCAGATTTTATGACTGAATTGGCGCCAGTGACTGCAGTTTGGCGCCAGCTATTGAGGTCTGGCGCCAGGCGCCAATACCATCGTCTGGCGCTAATGGCTTGTGGCTGGCGCCAGACTCTATTCTGCGACGCCAGTAATTTTCAGACTTCTAGTTGATTCTGGAACGCGGAGATGTCGAAAAATAAAGTGGCCGCACCCGTAAAGGGTTGCCTACGTATCCTTTCCTAAAGAATCAGGCCGAACGCAACTCTCTTGAGTGTCCTACTCAAGTAATTATGGGTAGTATTTTTTAATTTGGTCAAAATTGGTCATGTTTGAGAATTCATTGCCATCCAGATCAGTTAATTTTGCTGCACCACCTGATAGGATTGTTTTGACAATGTAGGGGCCAGACCAATTGGGTCTAAACTTTCCCCTTGGATCTAAAACATTTTTCCTTAGTGCTTTTAATACCAAATCTCCTCACTAGCCATACGAGTTTGATAGCACTGAGTGTGATGTAGAGCTTCTAGTCGTTTTTCGTCGAGTAGGATCAATTCTTCATATCGTGCCCTAGTCCATTCGACTTCATCAAGTTTACTCTCTAGCGCAATGCGTAGAGATGGTATTTCTAGTTCGACAGGTTGTACGGCATCCATTCCATATACCAAAGAAAATGGTGTATTTCCTGTTGACGTACGGATTGACGTGCGATAACCCCACAGTGCAAAGTGGAGCTTGTCAGGCCAATCTTTATAATTTTCTGTCATTTTCTCGATGATAGTCTTCAAATTCTTATTAGCTGCCTCGACTGCTCCGTTTGCTTGAGGTCTATAAGGGGACGAATGATGATGTTGGATACCATATTTATGTAGCAACTCTTCACATTCGGCTTGAAAGTGAGTTCCATTGTCACTTATCATTTCATGGGGGACCCCATATCGACAAATTATATTTCTCTCGATAAAGAGTGCTACATGTTTTGCAGTGAGTTTAGCGTATGATTGCGCTTCAACCCACTTCGTAAAGTAATCAATTGCTACTAGAATAAATTCGTGGCCTCCTGTTCCCGGGGGAGTGATCTTGCCAATTATATCAATTCCCCATGTAGAAAATGGCCATGGTGATGTGTAGGTGTAGAGCAAAGACGGAGGAACGTGTTGTAAATTGGCATAAATTTGACACTTAGGGCATCTTTTCACATATTGATGGCAGTCCCTATTCATGGTAGTCCAATAATACCCTTCTCGCATTGTTTTCTGGACTAACAATTTGCCATTTACATGAGTTCCACAGAGCTCGACCTTTAGGTACCCTTTTATGTAGCTTGTTGTCTATGAGTACATATTGAGAAGCCAAAAGTCTCAATGCTCGTTTCGCTCTTTTTTCAGCGTGAGGAGGATATTCTCCATTGGTGACATAGTTGAGAATGTCTGTGTACCATGGTTCTTCTTCTTTTTCTTCATCTTCGTCTTGGACTGGGTCGTCGTCTTCTATAGTCTGTATATATGCTGGTTTGTGCCTTTTTTCGATAGTTAGAGGCTTTTGCTCGATATCCGTGGGAATCCTAACCATTGAGGCTAATCTTGCCAAGGCATCAGCAAATTGGTTTTCTTCTCTAGGTAGATATGTGTATTCTACCTTCTCTAACTGATCGGTAAGAGTTTCCAGATAAGTTTGGTAAGGGGCTAGGCTTTCGCTCCTTACTTTCCACCTTTTAGATATTTGATTGATAATCAAATAAGAGTCTCCGAATATCCTTAACTTCTTTACTCCCAATGCCAGGGCTGTTTCAAGGCCTACCGCACATGCTTCATATTCAGCAGCGCTGTTGATAACATCGAAATCAAGCTTTATTGAGATTGGGACATGTTCTTCTTTAGGTGATACTAGTAGCACTCCGACACCACATCCCTTTTGGTTTGAGGCTCCGTCGAAATACAAGGTCCAAGTATCATCTTCGGTGACCATCAAATCTTCGTCTGGAAATTCATTGTCCTGTATCGGTGTCGAGTCTTCTATTGGAAAGTCTGCCAGAAAGTCTGACACCACAGATCCTTTAATAGCTTTTTGTGGCATAAACCGCACATCAAACTGGGCTAAGTTGACTATCCATCTTGAAATACGTCCATTGAGTGTTGATTTCTCGAACAAGTATTTGAGTGGATCTAATCGGGATACTACGAAAACGGTATGCACCAACATGTAATGTCTCAACTTAGTTGTGGCCCACACCAAAGCGAGGCACAATTTCTCGAGTGGTGTATAGCGTGTTTCGTATTCGAGCATCTTCTTACTTAAGTAATAGATCGCATTCTCTTTGTTTTCTACCTCTTGTGCTAGCATGGCTCCCATTGTCTCTTTGGTAACCGTCAAATATAACCTTAGAGGTATTTCGGGAAGTGCTGGCGCTAATACGGGAGGATTTACGAGATAGGCTTTGATCCTGTCAAAGGATTTTTGACACTCATCATCCCATATTACTGGTACATTCTTCTTGAGCTTTTTGAAGATTGGTTCACATATCGTTGTCAGTTATGATATGAACCTACTTATGTATTGCAACCGGCCAATGAATCCTCGAATCTGTTTCTCGGTCTTGGGCGGTGGCATTGACATGATTGCTTTAATCTTGGTTGGGTCTATCTCTATTCCTTTAGAGCTTATGACGTATCCCAAGAGCTTGCCTGAGGTAACTCCAAAAGCGCATTTTGATGGATTCAACCTCATATTGTACTTTCTTAGCCTTTCGAAAAATTTCCTTAAGGCTACTTGATGGCCTGGACGGTCCTTTGATTTCACAATCATGTCGTCGACATATACTTCAACTTCTTTGTGCATCATGTCATGGAGTAAGGCAGTTGCTGCACGTTGGTAAGTAGCACCTGCATTTTTCAACCCAAATGGCATTACCATGTAACAGTAAGTGCCCCACGGTGTGATAAAGGTCGTTTTCTCCATGTCTTCTTCTGCCATGAGAATATGATTGTACCCTGCATATCCGTCCATGAATGAGAGAAGCGCGTGATTTGCCGTGTTGTCTACCAGAATATCAATGTGTGGCAAAGGGAAGTCGTCCTTTGGACTTGCCTTATTTAGATCTCGATAGTCGACACACATCATTACCCTTCCGTCTTTCTTTGGAACTGGGACGACGTTGGCGACCCATTCGGGGTATTTGGATACCTTGATGAAACTTGCAGTTATTTTTTTTTGAACTTCTTCTTTTATTTTAAGTGCTACGTCGGGTTTCATTCGACGCAACTTTTGTTTTACAGGTTTCATTCCTGGGATTAATGGTATAGTGTGTTGAGCTATTTCTCTGTTAATGCCTGGCATATCTTCATATGACCAAGCAAATACATCGATGAATTCTTTAAGCAAGTTAATTAAATCGGTTCTTTCTTGTTTATTCAATGTTAGTCCGATTTTAACTTCTCTTTTATGAGTTGAATCGTTCGAGATATCAACTGTTTCAGTCTCTTCAATTACTGGTGTTTTCTTTTCAAGTGTTTCCATTGCTTTAATAATTTCTTTATCTTTTTCATCGTTAGCTAAGCAATGTTCGTCATCTTGGATTAGGGGAGAACACGAAGAGTAAGGAGAATGAGAGATATTATTATACTTTGAGATCATTACATCAAAGAGTGATATGTCCTCAGGGACTGGATCACTAACTATCCTAGGAGAAGAAATAGGAAGGGGAGGCATTATAGCTAAAGACTTAGAGGATTCTAAAGGGAAAGAATCTGACTCAGACTCAGACTCTGACTCTGACGATTCTTCAAACATCGGCCCTTGTCCTGTCCTGATTGATATCTTCCTTCCACTCGGAGTAGTCACCTTGATAGTCTTACGCCACCCTTGCAATAATCCTTCAGCTGGAGTAATTAGCTTTGAGGGGTCGAAGTTTTCGCTTTGTAGGACCGTTTGAATGAGTGAGGAGTTATCTTTCTCATAAACTGGCTCATTCTTTTCTCGCCCAAACAGTAATCCCATGACGTTAAAGTCAAAGCATGGGGGTGCTTTCTCCTTATGGACGGGAGTTGGGATTTCATCAGTGAAACAGCAATCCAAGAAAATCTCGAATCCTGGTTGTCGTATGCCATTTACAACAAATGGTTCGGGAAATTCATGGCATGGATAGTCCTCTCCTTCTTTTATAAACTGACCATTAAGCGTAAGAGGGTACTGATCCATTGGAATTGCTTTATTTTGAATGCGAGCGTCCCTACATGCTTTCAACTTGTCCTGGGCTCGCTTGAGATCTTTTCGAGTCGGTTCGAAACCAAGTTCGAAAGTATCTAGTTTAGGGGGGCCAGGTGACTCTATCGATTTTGCTATCCCTTTCTTCTTTCCTAAGGTCATCCCAGGGAAGTGTCCTTGTTTCTTCAGCATAGTGTTGATAATCATGTTGGAATGGGGGTCGTGGCAAAGAGATATCCTTTCATCCTCTTAGATTAAGGAGACTTCTTCGTTAAAGCCCCATAGGTCTTCATCATCTTCGTCGTGCTCCACGTTGATGATTGGATTTTCTATTGATTTGATCCTCATCGGCGAAGCGTCAATAGTGATGGGGATTCCTCCAACTATAGCTTTCACTTGTTGGTGGAGAGATGAAGGGACGGCCTTTAGATCATGGAGCCAAGGGCGTCCTAACAACAGATTGAATGAGGCTTTGATGTCTACCACTTGAAAAGTAGTAGCATGTTCCATTGCTCCTGCCGTCACATTTAGGGTTATTTTGCCAAGAGCTTGACGTCGAGTATTATTGTAAGCTCTTATTCCTTGTGTGGACGGAGTTAGATCCTCATCCCTTATGCCGAGCATCCTCGGAGTCCTAAGTGGGCAGACATTAATAGCCGATCCATTGTCTACAAGAGTCATGGGAACATTCATCCTTTTGACGACTACCGTGAGGTTTAACGCCTTGTAGTGTTTGTCACCTTCTGGGGGTAAATCTTTGTCAGAGAAGGTGATTAGATTAATTGGACTAGGGAGGTCACTCGTGAGGAAGTTAGCTAGTCCCTCAGGAGTGGTGTCAGAATCTATCCCGATTTTATCCAAGGCATTCATCATAGCCAACCTATGTTCTCGAGATGTTGCCAGAAGCTTCCATACATTCATCTCAACTTTTGTCTTCTTGAATTGTTTAACGATGTCATTGTCTTCGATGATAGGTATGGGAACTTGTTGTGCAGTAGGCATAGGTTGTGTTGAAACGGGAGGTTGCATTCTCCCGGATCTTGTGAGGACGTCTATTGATGAATCTTCTTCAGCCTAAATGTCGTCCGTGGTGTATGATACAGAAGGTGAAGGTCCTACTATGTCTTTTAGGTAGACATCTTCTTCATCACTGTCCCATACTCCATTAACAGTTATGTCCTCTTCTTGTTGAACTTGGATTAACTCTTTTTTATCAATCATTTTCTACACCAAATCCTTGAATTTGAAGCAGTTTTCTAGGGTGTGCCCTCCTGACTGATGGTACTGACAGTAATATCTATCTGTCCTTTTTAATGATTCAAATGGTCTCGGTTCGAGAGGTTTGACCTTGCCACTCTTGGAGAGCATTTCAAACATTTGTGCATACGGGATCCCAATTGGAGTATAAACTTTATTGCTCTTCTTGGGTCTTTCGGTGACTTGTAAGGGAAAATACTTTGCCTCATAAGTCGTTTTTACTGGTGTGAATTCTCTTTTAGGTTCTTTCTTTGGACATGGAAGTTCATCATATTTCTTGTGAAGTTCGTTCATAATTTTAAGAGTTTCACGTAACAGTTGCGATGTCTCCCTCATAAACAGTGTGAGCAATCGTATGTCTTCCTCGTTTGCTGGTTCTGGAAGGTTATCCTTGACATCAAAGAAGACCTCTTCTTCCCCTTCTTCGACATTGGTTGCTTTGACAGGCTTAATGAGAGATGAGGGGTCAACTTCGCTTTCTTCATCGGAAATAGCCAAAGTATGAGCTAGAGGTGCATTGTCGATACTTGGCTTCTTACTGGCAGGGGGCAACGGCAGCTTGTTACTGTCAATTGGGTCTTGGATAGCTTCCTTGGGCTTCCAACAGCTTCCAGTAGAATGGCCCCTACCTTGGTGATATTTGCAATGTGCGTTGGGGTTCCAGTTAGGCGACCTCTTCTCAACTGGTGGATCTCCAAATGGTCCAATGGGAGTCATAAGACCTTTTGCATTTAATCGATCAAATGCGGTGTCATAACTCATGCCAATAAGAGTGAAATTCCTCCTAAATGGTTTCTTTTGTCCTTGGTTGTTCATGGCGAGGACTTCTCCTAGATTAAAGGTGCTAACATTATTTGAGTGGGCGGTTTTGGAAGAAGAAGGATTGTCGTTCTTCTTTCCTTTCCAGCCACTGTTGGAGTTATTGTTGGCAGCTTTAGATTTAGTCAAGTCATCTTCAATATTAATCCCAATATCGTAAACAGCCTTAAAGGTATGAAGGTTATTTTGATATTTAAGATGTTTTGAATATTTTTCTTGGAGGTTTTTGATGAACAGTCTCACGGACTCTTTTTCACTTGGTACCTTGATAATTTTAGCTGAGGTTTCTCTCCACTTGTTAAAGAAAGCAGTGAAGCCCTCATTCTCCTTCTGTTTGAGTATTTCAAGTTCTCTATGGTCAGTTTCGACTTGAATGTTGCACTTGTACCTATCAACGAAAGCGTTTGCTATGGATTCCCAAGTAGAGGTCTTTTCTTTTTCAAGAGAAAAGAACCATTGTTGGCAAACGGTCTCGAGAGATAGTGAGAACAGGGAAGGGTAAACTTTCTTATCGATACCCTTGATACTCATTATTGTTTCAAATGATCTTAAATGAAACTAAGGGTTGTCAATTGCCCTAAATTTTGGGATGTCGTTGGCACTGAACTTCTGCGGAAGAAGATCTTTATCCACCGAGACCCCTTGGGATGTGAGTTCTTGAAACTTGTAGTCGCTGGACAACTTGCTTAGGATCTCTTGCATGAGGTCCATTTGTTGTTGTGTCACGGGATCCTCGATCTTAAGTGCGAGAAGCTTCAGTGTCTCAGTTACAGTAGCCAGTTGGTTCTTGAGATCGTTGACTTCTTCTTGAGTTGCCATTATGACTCTTGCTTTCCTCTTGCGGGCTATAGGTTTGTCGAAAAGTTGGACTTGTACGAAGAGGTTATCTTTGATTAATCGTCCTTCCTTTCTTGACCACGCGTTGTAAATTAAGCCAATTTGCGTTTTAATTACTTGACTCGAATCAATTTAACTTTATGGTTTTTATTTTTAAAAAAGTATGCATATTTTTAGGGAACAATTATGTACATGTTTTTAGGGAACTAAGTATTATTATTTATTGGAGGATTAATATCCGACTTACCCCCCTAAAAAAAAATGACGGAAAAAAGGGCGCTTACACAAGACTCTCTTAATCATGGTCAAAACATGTGTACTGGTGTGTGTATTGAGTGTAAGTGACATGCTTGGACTCTTGTGTAAGACCATGGGACTTAGTGCCTAAACTCGATTAATTCAATTAAGCATCATTGTCGGCAAAATTAACCGAATTAAACAGTAAACTGACTAATTAGACATTAGATGATGACTCGACAAATAATCCGAACTGTCGGCCAAGCGACAGGACTGGCGTCACAATATGGTGATTGGCGCCAGACTATTTAATTAATGTCTGGCGCTACACATTATACAGTGGCGCTACATCTCAAACTTTGGCGCCAATACTGGTGCTTCGGTCTGGGACTGTTTTTGGTATTATTAGTCAACTGGGGTATGCCTAAAGCCGTACTAGGTCAATTCCAATTAAAAAAAAACTTTATTGACTCAAATTAATTAATTAATTAATTGAATAGGCAAAAGTTCTTTAAGTCATTTATTTTAATCTCAACACAAATCAACAAACGGTTAAGAGAAACATAGAATATATATGCACAACAAATAATGCACAATTAGTCAAGTAGGCACAATATGATGCAATGAGTTTGCAACCTAACCATGGCTCTAGTTCTCTAAAGTTCGGGATATGGTTTAGTCAATAGGGTCCATGGTTAATTGTCCGGATGCACCGCGTAGAAGCCTAACCGTGAAGGGTTAACGCGTGTGGATGGGACACCGCGAGTTTTTAGAAAAAACTCACTTCCATGGTTTGGTGAATTCAACCTCTCAGATGTACCCTTTGTTGCCAGGAGCGTTCAATCGGGTAGATAGAGCATGAATTCCTAGAGGGTTATGTCCATATGTAGAACACATATGGGTTTCAGAAAAGTGAGAAAAAATTCAATCAGGAAGCAGGATCGAGCAAACAATACGAAAAACCGGTCGAAATTAGAACGCATATTTCTGGCTCGGTATTGGGGGAAATTGGCGCCAGCAAACAGAGACTGGCGCCAACTTTTAACTGTAGCGCCTGGCGCCAATACTAGCGTCTGGCGCTACGGCTAAAAGTTTGGCGCCAAGCTCTGGCCCCTGACGTTACTTCCCACATGCCTCAGCAGCTTTCTGTGCTCAATAAAATCATCCAGTTTCGCGCGGTGTTATTTCAGTCCTAGTTTTGAAAGACATTTCTCAAATTTCCTACGTGTAAAATCCTATGTTTTTGACTCATTACGGATGGTCTTTCCAATGAGAACCTTTTTATGCATATGACAATAATGTTAATCAAAATTACGCACATGAAATACTTAGAACTTTTCGAGTCTCATCCACTCATTCTAAATCATTGCCGAAACAAATTCAGGAATTAAAATAGAAATCCTCCCCAGTGGAGTCGCCAAAAACTGTAGGGAATAATTTCAAGCCTTTAAAATCCCACTAGCTTGAACCCCACTGTGATCATACACTAAAGTACGGTGGCGTCCAAAAGGGAAGAAGATAGAGCAAAAGAGTCGCCAACAAGTTTTTAAGGATCTTGTAAACCGTTCACGAGGTGAAGGTTACTCCCCTTAACGATCCAAGATATCGTCAACTCCATAAGGTCATGAACCAAATAAGGGTTCGGGGATGAAGGTACAAATCCAACTTAAAAGAGATTGAACCTGCCCTAATAATAGGCCTCTACTTTATTCTGCTCGTATTCATGTGCGCTTCCTGATTAACATACAATCAACAGGATTAAACCTAAACCTGTTTATCTATGTTGGTTGAATTTAATACACAAATAAATTATTATTGGCGATCACTTGAATTATAATCAAAGTTAACCTAACAAGATTATTAATTATCTTATTAAGCGTGATTGCAAATACCAATTCCCTTTAAGCATGCATAAAAGGTGATCAAGCAATAACAATAAATAATGTATCAAGCAACATAATAAAATAATCAACATCATTAATAATAATATCAATATTAACAATAATCATCATGATAACCATAAATTATAATTATAATCATGTTAAAGCATAGCAAGATCCTAGGCATGATACTAACAAGATTAATAACAAACCCTAGCATGTCACTAAGCAATAAAAATCAAAGCTTTAGCCCTAACATGATACTAACAATCATAAATATTAGGAAGAGAATAAAAGGCATCATAGAAATCATATTTGATATTAAAATTAACCTAGACAAGATACTAGGAATATCATAATAACAATGTAAGCATGATTTCTACATCATAAATCTATAAATCAATTAAAGTACTTACTTGGATGCCTCGTACCTCTTTCTAATAACAAAATACACACGTTAGTAACTTCAAGGAAAATAATAATCAAAGCAATTAAACTAAATAATTGAAAGAGAGATTTGGGACCAAACCCTCAGAAATTAAAACCTTTCACGTCTAGGGCGAAGGCAACTTCGAATATGGCTAGGTGTATCAAAATCTTGTGAATGCGGAATTTTGTATTAAAAAGCAAAGTTTAGAAAAGAATATTAAAGAATGCCAATGAATTAATATTATTGAGAATTGATTAATGAATGAATGAATGAATTAAAAGAATTGATGAATGATTAAGATAGTTGGTGAATAAAGAGAGTTGATGAATGCTAATTAAAACTAGTCGTTGATGAGAATTCGTGAATGAAAACGGAGTTTTTAATACGATATTTATAGAGAAAATCATCCAAAAAAGATAATTTAACAAAACAGAGTTTGAAGATCGAAAAACAACCTTGGCGCCAGCCCTGGCTAGTTGGCGCCAGCACCAGTGGCTAGCGCCTGGCGCCAATCCTGGTTCCAGGCGCCAAGGCCTGGGGTTGGACGCCAAAGTGGTTCTCAACACGTTTTCGAAAATCTGATAAATTTCTTGTACTGGAAGATAAAATAATATAATTCCAATCGAAAATGCTATTTGATCTTGATTAAAACTCTGAAGAGTCCTAATTGAATTAGGAATGAAAAGAACCTTCTAGAATGTTCTAGAAGACTAAAACCATTCCTAATTGCATTAGGAATGATAAATTATATTAGGCCCTCCCCTAGATCATTAGGCCGTACTTAAAGCTCAAACCGGGCCCAGTTTAGTAAATTGGCCATAAATTCCTCAATATTCATCGGAATTGGGCTTATAATATATCGTTGGAAAGGTCTTTGCAAGCCCTATCCAACTACACCACTATTGGACCCATATCATGGACCAACCAAAATGGATTGGCTGTTTTCTTAAAATAAAGTTTTTAAAAACAGGGAGAAGAGAAAAGAAATAAAACTTTCCGCAACACTAGACCTTTCCACACTTTCGTTTCATTCGATTATGATTCGACGTGAAAGGCACTCATCACCGGGTTTGGTTTTGGGGAGACACAAATGGGTGTCTACAGTTAACCCTCTAGCTCGAACCCCACTGTGATCATACACTAAAGTACGGTGGCGTCCAAAGGGAAAGAAGATAGAGCAAAAAGAGTCGCCAACAAGTTTTTTAGGAACTTGTAAACCGTTCACAGGGTGAAGGTTACACCCCTTAACGATCCAAGAGATCGTCAACTCCATAAGGTCTTGAACCAAATAGGGTTCGGGGATGTAGGTACAAATCCAACCTAAAAGAGATTGAACCTGCCCTAATAATAGGCCTCTACTTTATTCTGATCGTATTCATGTGTGCTTTCTGACTAACATACAATCAATAGGATTAAACCCTAAACCTGTTTATCTACGTTAGTTGAATTTAATGCGCAAATAAATTTATTATTGGCGATCACTTGAATTATAATCATATTAACCCTAAACAAGATTATTAATTATCTTATTAAGCATGATTACAAGTACCATATTCCCTTTAAACATGCATAAAAGGTGTGATCAAGCAATAAATAATAAATATATCAAGCAACACAATAATAATCATAATCATAACAATAATAAAATCATTATTATAATAATCATAATAAAAATAATTGTGAATCATGTTAAAGCATAATAATAGCAAGATCCTAGGCATGATACTAACAAGATCAATAACAAACCCTAGCATGTCACCAAGCAATAAAAATCAAATCTTTAACCCTAACATGATATTATTAGGAAAGAAAATAGAAGGCATCATAACAATCATATTTAGTATTAAAGTTACCCTAGACATGATACTAGGAATATCATAATAATAATCTAAACATGATTTCTACATCATAACATCAATAAAAACCATAAAGTTCTTACTTTGATGCCTCGTACCTCTTTCTAATAATAAAATACACACGTTAGTAACTTCAAGGAAAATAATAAACAAACAATTAAATTAATTAATGGAAAGAGAGATTTGGGACCAAACCCTCAGAAATTAAACCTTTCACGTCTAGGGCGAAGGAAACTTCGAATATGGCTAGGTGTATCTAGATCTAATGAATGCAGAATTTTTATATTTGAGAGAAGCTAGTTTAGAAATAGAGAGAGAGAGAGAGAGAGAGAGAGAGAGAGAGAGAGAGAGAGAGAGAGAGAGTAAGTAATCAAGAGAATCTTGATGAGAGTTGGTGGATTAAAGATGAAAACTGGTGATTGTTGATGAAAACTGGTTATCGAAAACGAAGTTTTTAGCACGTTATTTATAAAGAAAATCAGCCAAAAAGATAAAATATCAAAACAGAGTTCTAGCGCACATAAAACTAAATTGGCGTCAAACGCTGGCTATTGGCGCCAGACGCCAACATTAGCGCCAGACGCCAATGCTAGCGTCAGGCGCTAAGCGTAGCGCCAGGCGTTACAACTAGCGTTTGGCGCTGATCTGGAAATTCACGCATTTTCTTAAAATCAGATAAAAATTGTCGTACAGGAGGATAGAATCGTATTTTTCCTTAAAAATTCTCTTTGATTTTAATTAAAACTCTGAAAAGTCAACAAAAGTCAATTTATCAATGCTAATTGAATTAGGAATGAAAAGAACCTTCTAGAAGAATCTAGAAGACTAAAACCATTCCTAATTGCATTAGGAATGATAAATCATATTAGGCCCTCCTCTATTGGGCCGCATATAAGGCTCAAACCGGGCCCAGTTTAGTAAATTGGCCATAAATTCCTCAATATTCATCGGAATTGGGCTTATAATATATCGTTGGAAAGCTCTTGTCAAGCCCCATCCAACTACACTACTATTGGACCCATATCATGGACCAACCAAACTGGTTTGGCTGTTTTGTTAAAATAAGTTTTCAAAAAAAGAGAGGGAAGAGAAATGAAA
This sequence comes from Chenopodium album, assembly GCF_948465745.1. NCBI lineage: Eukaryota > Viridiplantae > Streptophyta > Magnoliopsida > Caryophyllales > Amaranthaceae > Chenopodium > Chenopodium album. The sequence continues at coordinate 68,959,157 of NC_137835.1, forward strand.
TTAAAATTATCCGCAACACTAAACCTTCCACACTTTCACTTTATTCGATTATGATTAGACGTGAAAGGTACTCATCACCGGGTTTTGTTTTGAAGACACACAAATGTGTCTACAGAATCCCCCACTTTGACTGAGTTTGGAGAAATGCAAGTTTCGAAAACAAAAGTCAAAGTATCGATAGGGCCGGAGAATGATTCAGAACGTTCTGCGATCCTAAATCACTCTTGTAACGCCGATACCTGCAAACTAGCGTTAGTTAAACAGATAAGAGAGTTAAGAAACGCGTATCTTGCACCGTTGAGCACACGTCTCTAAAAGTAACCGATTTGCTGCTATATCCTTGTTGTTTTGATGACCTCCTGCCAAGAGAATGCCATCCCGCTTGAAAACCGCTACGCTGGTAACTGCCTCCAGTATAGAAGATTGCTTCGCTTGAAACGATCCTCCTCCGCTTTGATAATATTCCACATCCAAGGGAATACTATCGAAGATTGCTTCACTTGAAACAATCCTCTTCCGCTTTGATAATATTCCACGTCCAAGGGAATACTATCGAAGACAACTTCGCTTGAAATCACCTTCAATTGCTTTTTGACAACTTTCCACAATCAAGGGAATGTCATCCTGCCCTTTCGATGTTCACTCGTCTCTGAACAAAGAGCTTCTTCTTCTTCTTTTTTGGATATGTCCACGCGTCTCTGAACAATAGAGCTTCTTTATTTTTTAATATGAACTTCTGAATGATGTGTCCACGCGTCTCTGAACAAAAGAGCTTGATAATAGGATGCCCACGCGTCTCTGGAGCAAAGAGCTTTGATGATATGTCCACGCGTCTCTGAACAAAAGAGCTTGATGGAAATGTTCACGCGTCTCTGAACAAAGAGCTTGAAAATAATATTCCGAAGAAAACTTTTCGAAGACTAACGCTTGCCGATCTCTAAACTCGCTTGAACTTTACTTCCGTTATGCCAGTACGTCGACGGTTTGCTGCTTGTGAACCATTATATCCGTGCTTTTGTTGTGATGACAATCCTCTTTTATTTGGGAATAGTTGCCAACACAACTCTTGTATGATATATGTCAATCCGATTTAGGGAAAGTTGTCAATGCTTCGTAACAATCCATCCTTGGAAATGTTTCCACGATGAAGCGACAATCTGTATCTCGGAAAATTTGCCAAAATCCAATTATTGGGAAAAGTTTCCAATGTTTCGTAACAATCTTTCATAAGAATTTTGCTACGATCGACAATCCACATCTTGGAATATAACTCTTGAAAGCAATCCACCTTGGAAATTTGCCAACGCTATATGACAATCCTTTTAGGAAAATATTGTCACAATTAACAATCCGCGTCTTGGAACATTTGCAAAAAAGAGTCGACCGACAATCCACTTCGGGAAAATTTGCCACTTATTGAAATGAATGAAAATCCACGTTGAGGAACCTTTGCCTAAATTCATGAAGAATAGAGTCCTACAACAATCCTTTGGGAAATTTTGCCATAGGGAACTAGGTGTATGACAATCCAATCTCGGAAAACTTGCCAATGAGTCGATGAATGTACGACAATCCGAATTTGGAAAAACTTGCCAAACAAAGAAGGAGCACGACAATCCATGCTTGGAAACCTTGCCAGAGATGACAATCCAATCTTGGAAAAATTATCGTTGACGAAGATGCACGACAATCCATTTTTGGAAATATTGTTAGTTGGGGATGACAATCCAATTTTTGGAAAAATTTGTCGTTTAATAAGAATGCGCGACAATCCATATTTGGAAATATTGTCGTTTAAGTGCTTGCTTTTAAACTGATTGTAATGAGCCAGTGTTTTAGGCGCTTAAGCTAAGTGAGACGATCTTTCATCAGGTCGATCACTTAGACTGTAATCAAACCGACTACTTAATCATGTCAAATTGCTTATAGGGGCTAACTGGCGTACCAAGGAACCCAAAATTGTTGTATGAGGTTGAAATCACCTTTCTGAGAGGCTTCGAGCTCTGTCGCTACTGAAATATCTCTGGCGCCAAGAATTGACTCTGCCGCTAGACGCTGCCAGCGTCAGGCGCTAAAAGCTATTGCTAGACGCTAGATGTTTTCATCTGGCGCTGGAGTAGGGTCTTCCTTATTTTGCTACACCTGTATTTATTTTTGACTATAGAACTTTGCTAATCTCTTTAATTATCTTAGGGTTGACCTAAGGTTTAACGTTGCTTGACTCATTGACTTTGCACAACTTAAGGTATAAACTTGACTCGCTGTGATTGACTCGAGGTTGACTCGACTCGAAATGTTTGACACATGTGACTCATGACCCGTGTGTGCATAGTGTTAATGTGATCGTGCGACTCGAAAATGCAAAAAGCAAAAATTTTCCGTCATTTTTGTGGAGGGTACCGACTTTCTCCCGAAAAAGAAAGACGCGAAAAAAGAATCGAACTGAAGTTTTTGAAGGTGCATGTTGAATGAGCTTAGTCAAATGTTGTTTGATACTATCTCTCAAGGTGCAAGGATTAATCCATCCTAGGCTATCTCAATTGTTGACTCAATGATGAAAGCATTTGGGTAACTTAGGCACGGAGGCTAAGCACTTCATACTTCAGGATGCAATGATGACTATGATTGATGTTGGATTTTGACATGACAAGGCATGCTTCAACGTTGTGTTAAGATTTCATGACAAAGGATTCCTAAGGGAAAGTATATTTGGTCATGTATCTGTGATGTGTGTGGTAGTGACACTAAAGTTAGGCCGCAAGGGCTAAGTGTGTGGAAAAATATTATTATTCGAAGAGTCAAACAATGGTGATTCTTAGGCTAGGTAAGCTAATGATGTAGGGATCAAGCCCTTCAAGTCTAGCTCTAAATGAAATAGGGATGAGCATAGGAGATCCCTTGATATGATCATGGTATAAGTGTGTGAATGTGAATATGAATGCATGTTTATTGCGGCCGCACCTCGATGTGAGGTTGCCTACGTATCTGTTAGGAATCAGGCCGAATGTAGCTCTAGCCGAACCTCGCACAAGTGTGTGTATACCTCAAAAAGGTCTTTTTAAGGGTTGTAACGTGGTTAGGCTAAAGTTTAAAGAAGAAGGAGGGGATAAAAGGCTCAAGACCCTAGATAAGCCCCCAAGGTGTGCAACCTTGCTTTTGAATATTTGTTTTTATACTTGAGGTCTTCTACTTTTTTTTTAGCTCTTTCTTTTGCTTTAGCATTTATTTCATTTTTATAAGTGTGGGCAATCCCGATCATGCAGTCTATCACTCACTTGGTATTCATGTTTCTCAGGCACGATATCGAGCACTCGATAAGAGACGCAATCTGAGACGTGTTCATATCAAAGACATGTTTATGTCAATGACATTGGAACACTTGCCCTTTTGTGCACTTTTATTATTATATATATTTTTTTGCTTATTTTTTGCTATTTTAATCTTTTGAAATCACTCAATCTTTGAGATTGCATAAGTTAGACACCATCCCATCCCAAGGTTAGATAGATGTGGGTTGAAAAAAGAAAAGTCTATTGTTAGACAAGGCTCAAAGTGTTTTATCAAAAAAGGATTGCATATTTAAAGGGTGAAATGTGATATGATGGGCTACAAGAGGTGCCTCAAATAATTGGTATACCTTGTGCTTAATTCGACATGGATTTTTTTTTTTTTTTTTGTAATGTAATACAATGCGATGATCATATGCAAGGAAATAAATGCTCATTTTATTAAAAAGGGGAAAAGAAATAATCTACAAAATTAATCTAAGGGAAAAGAAAGGTGTCTATGCTAGAATTATAGGGGAAAGGATAAATTAAAAAAAAAAAAAAAGATGTCATGAAATCTCGTCGTTTAAAGCTCAACTTATGTCTTGTGTTGTTTTCTTGATCATCATTCGCTCTTCTTGTTAACTGGAGGTATGGGAAGCTTGTTATTATCAATCAAATGTTAAATAGCCTCCTTTAGCTTCCAACAGCTCTCAGTAGCATGACCCCTACCTTGATGGTACATGCAGCGCACATTTAGATTCCAACTAGGCACTCTCTTTTCAAGCGGGGGATCTTGGAGAGGTCTAATAGGAGTAATGAGTCCCTTGGCATGGATTCGATCGAAAGCATCATCGTAGCTAATTCCAATAGGGGTAAAATCCCTTTTTTGTTGTTTTCTAAATCCTCGATTATCCATGGCTAGGATCTCACTAAGGTCGAAAGTACCAACACTGTTGCTAGAGTAGGTGTTTTCGGAAGAAGAAGGATAGTCGTTCTTCTTCCCTTTACAGCCACTGTTACTATCGTTACTAATCTTGGCCTTCTGGTCGCGCGGAGGAACATGCAGGAGATTTGAATTAATGAAGTCTTGAACACGATCCTGGATGGCGAGACACTTTTCAGTAGTGTGACCGCGACCTTTATGGTATCGACAATAGGGATTTGGATCCCAATTGGGAAAACGTTTTTCAAATGGAGGGTCTTGACTGGGACCAACGGAGTGAATATGATCTTGATCATGAAGACAGTCAAAAGCTTCATTGTAAGTCGTTCCTACTGGTGTGTATTCTTCAATGGTCCATTTTTCCCGTGGTTTAGGAGCATTGAGTTCTTCATTAAACCCTTGGCGAGAATTTTGTTCGATGACCATCACCCGATTTGCTAATCCTTCTACCACATTTAAGAGCATGGCAACGACATCTTGAAGTTTTCGGACGTCCTCTTTTAGGCTTGACGAGTCTTACCTGGTATTATCTAAGAAAAGACTTTCATCCTCCCCAATCATGGCCACTTCATCGAGAGAGGTTATATAAGTTGTCTCAATCATGGGCTCTCCTACAGGTGTGATAAGAAGTGATGGATCGAAGGATGCTTGATCTTCTTCGATGGCTAGAATTTCGGAAGTTTCATTGTTATCGATCAGATCTTGAATAGCTTCTTTGAGTTTCCAACACTCCTTAGTGTTATGACCCTTTCCTTGGTGATATTTGCAGTGCTTATTAGGGTCCCACTTGGGTGGCCTGGCTTTTGGAACTGGATCTTTGATAGGCCCTATGGGCATGACTAGTCCTTTGTGATGTAGCTTCTCGAAAGCTGTTTAATAACTCATATCAAGTGGAGTGAACACCCTTTTTGATATTTGGATTCGTGATTTAGAGGCGTTCGTGGCATGTACCTCATTAATGGGAGAGGAAGAAGAAGGATGGTCGTTCTTCTTTCCTCTCGCACTATTATCTTTCAGAAGGTCATCTTCAATGTCAATGCCTATATTATAGACAGCCTTGAAAGTATTCAAATTGTGTTGGTATCTTAAGTGCTTTGAATACTTCCCTTGGAGATTCTTGATAAACATCCTCACAGATTCTTTTTTGGTAGGATCCTTAACCATGTTAGTGGAAGTTTCCCTCCATTTATTGAAGAAAGAAGTGAACCCTTCGTTTTCTTTTTGTTTTAGCATCTCGAGTTGTCTATGGTCTGTTTCGTCTTGGATGTTGCACTTATATCTATCTATGAAAGCGTTTGCTATCGACTCCCAAGAAGAGGTTTTCTCTTTCTCGAGAGAAAAGAACCATTGCTGGCAAACGGTCTCGAGAGATAGTGGGAACAGAGAGGGGAAAACCTTCTTATCGATACCCTTAATGCTCATTATAGTCTCAAAAGCTCTTAGATGAAAGTAAGGGTTATCTGTTGCCTTGAATTTAGGGATGTCAGTGGCGTTGAACTTATGTGGAAGAAGTTCCTTGTCCAGCGAGACCCCTTGTTAACTCATGCCCTGAAATTTATAGTCACTAGATAGCTTTCTCAAACTTTCTTGCATGAGGTTCATTTGTTGTTGCTTCACAAGGTCATCAATTTTGAGGGTTAAAGCTTTTAACACCTTGGTTACATCATTCAATTGACTCCTAAGTTCATTGACCTCTTCTTGACTTGCCATTTTCTATTTCGCCTTCCTCTTTTGACGAATTGGTTTATCAAAAAGTGAGACTTGAATAAAGAGGTTGTCCTTGATTAATCACCCTTCTCTCCTCGACCAAGTACTATGGATAAGGATTTTGGGGATATTCATTGTTAATTTTTTAACTCAAACATTATTCAACATGCAATGGATGAAGGAAGAGAAGAAAGATGGAATAGAATGTGAAGAAAAATGATGTAGATGGAGGGATATGAAGAATTAGGAATAGAATGTGCTCCCAACTCAAATGACGGAAAAAACCGACTCATGCATGAACCTAAGACATGGTCATGGTGACATATACTCAAAGTGCGTGCTAAGACTAGTGAGTGTAGGTGACATGTTAAGACTCGTGTCATGACCATGTGGCTAGACTATGTGGCTAGACTCAATTAATGACTCGACAAGGTGTTATTGACAGTAAAATTTAACTGAATTAATTAGCAAACTGGTTAATTAGACACTAGGTGATGACTCGATCAATAATCCGAACTGTCGGCAAAACGACAGGACTGGCGTCGCACTGTGTAGTGTAGCGCCAGACGACAGAGCTGTCGCCAGGCGCCACACTCCACAGAGTGGCGCTATAGTCCAGGCTTTGGCGCCATTACTGGAGCTTCTATCTGAGACTGTTTTCGGTGTTATCAATCAATAGGGGTATGCCTAAAGTCGTGCTAGGTCAATTCTGATTAAAACTCTTAGACTTTATTGACTCAAATTAATTATAATTAGGCAAAGTTATTCAAGTCATTAATTTATTAAATCTCAACACGAGTCAAACAAACGGTTAAGAAATCATAGTATATGCACAACCAATGATGCACAATTAGTCAAGTAGGTACAATATGATGCAATGAGTTTGCAACCTAACCATGGCTCTAGTTCTCTAAAGTTCGGGATATTGTTTAGTCAATAGACGGTCTATGGTTAATTGTCCGGATGCACCGCGCGGAAGCCTAACCGTGAAGGGTTGGCGCAAGTGGATGGGACACCGCGAGTTTTAGAAAAAAAAACTCGCTTCCATGGTTTGGTGAATTCAACATTCTCGGATGTACCCTTTGTTGCTCAGAGCGTTCAATCAGGTAGATGGAGCATGAATTCCCAGAGGGTTATGTCCATATGTAGAACACATATGGGTTTCAGAAAAGTGAGAAAAACTCAGTCAGGAAGTAGGATCGAGCAAACAATACGAAAAACTGGTCGAAATTAGAACGCATATTTCTGGCTCGGTATTGGAAGAATTTGGCGCCAGCTAACAGAGGTTGGCGCCAGCTTTTGGCTTTAGCGCCTGGCGACGGCTGTCGTCTGGCACTACAGTCAAATTTCTGGCGCCAGCTTCTGTTCGCTGACGCTAATTCCTACATACCTCAGTAGCTTTCTGTGCTCGATAAAATTTTCCAGTTTTGCGCACTGTTATTTCGGTCCTAGTTGTGAAAGATATTTCTCAAATTTCCTACGTGTAAAATCTTATGTTTTTAACTCATTACGGACCTCAAATTTCCTACGTGTAAAATCTTATGTAAGATCTTTTTTATGCATATGACAATAATGTTAATCAAAATTACGCACATGAAATACTTAGAACGTTTCGAGTCTCATCCACTCATTCTAAATCATTGCCGAAACAAATTCAGTAATTCAAATAGAAATCCTCCCCAGTCGAGTCGCCAAAAACTGTAGGGAATATTTCAAACGTTAACCCCCTAGCTCGAACCCCACTGTGATCATACACTAAAGTACGGTGGCGTCCAAAGGGAAAGAAGATAGAGCAAAAAGAGTCACCAACAAGTTTTTTAGGAATCTGTAAACCGTTCACAGGGTGAAGGTTACACCCCTTAACGATCCAAGAGATCGTCAACTCCATAAGGTCTTGAACCAAATAGGGTTTGGGGATGAAGGTACAAATCCAACCTAAAACAGAGTGAACCTGCCCATATAATAGGTCTCTACTTTATTCTGATTGTATTCATGTGCGCTTTCTGCAATCAATAGGATTAAACCCTAAACTTGTTTATCTATAGTGGTTGAATTTAATGCGCAAATAAATCTATTATTGGTGATCACTTGAATTATAATCATATTAACCCTAAACAAGATTATTAATTATCTTATTAAGCGTGATTACAAGTACCAAATTCCCTTTAAACATGCATAAAAGGTGTGATCAAGCAATAAATAATAAATATATCAAGCAACACAATAATAATCATAATCATAATCATAACAATAATAAAATCATTATTATAATAATCATAATCAAAATAATCGTGAATCATGTTAAAGCATAATAATAGCAAGATCCTAGGCATAATACTAACAAGATCAATAACAAACCCTAACATGTCACTAGGCAATAAAAATCAAATCTTTAACCCTAACATGATATTATTAGGAAAGAAAATAGGAGGCATCATAACAATCATATTTAGTATTAAAGTTACCCTAGACATGATACTAGGAATATCATAATAACAATCTAAACATGATTTCTACATCATAACATCAATAAAACCATAAAGTACTCACTTTGATGCCTCGTACCTCTTTTTAATAACAAAATACACACGTTAGTAAATTCAAGGAAAATAATAAACAAACAATTAAATTAAATAATGGAAAAAGAGATTTGGAACCAAACCCTCAGAAATTAAACCTTTCACGTCTAGGGCGAAGGCAACTTCGAATATGGCTAGGTGTATCTAGATCTAATGAATGCGGAATTTTTATATGGAAAATTTGAATTTTGGTACCTCAAAAATGGGGGTAATTGAATTTTAGTACCCATCTAAAACTTTATTTTAAATTGGTACCTAAAAAATAACTAAAGTATAGATATTAGTACCTCCGTTAGCATTCTGTCAACTTTGCCGTTAGTGGGTCTCATTATCTAATTATTTTATTATTTAATTTATTATTAAAAAAAGAAAAAAAAATTAATAAAAAAAACTTAAAAAATGATAATAATAAATAAAAAAAAAAAAAAAAAAAAAAAAACTGTCACCCTTCCCCTATGTCGGCTTATTTATAAAGAAAATCAGCCAAAAAGATAAGATATCAAAACAGAGTTCTAGCGCACATAAAACTGAATTGGCGCCAAACGCCAACATTAGCGCCAGGCGCCAAGCGTAGCGCCAGGCGCCAAGTGTAGCGCCAGGCGCTACAGCTGGCGTTTGGCGCTGATATGGAAATTCACGCGTTTTCTTAAAATCAGATAAAAATTGTCGTACAGGAGGATAGAATCGTATTTTTCCTCAAAAATGCTCTTTGATTTTAATTAAAACTCTAAAAAGTCAACAAAAGTCAATTTATCAATGCTAATTGAATTAGGAATGAAAAGAACCTTCTAGTAGAATCTAGAAGACTAAAACCATTCCTAATTGCATTAGGAATGATAAATCATATTAGGCCTTCCTCTAGATCATTGGGCCGCATATAAGGCTCAAACCGGGCCCAGTTTAGTAAATTGGCCATAAATTCCTCAATATTCATCGGAATTGGGCTTATAATATATCGTTGGAAAGCTCTTGTCAAGCCCCATCCAACTACACTACTATTGGACCCATATCATGGACCAACCAAACTGGATTGGCTATTTTCTTAAAATAAGTTTTCAAAAACAGAGAGAAGAGAAAAGAAATTAAAACTATTTGCAACACTAAACCTTCCACACTTTCACTTCATTCGATTATGATTCGACGCGAAAGGTAGTCATCACCGGGTTTGGTTTTGGGGAGACACAAATGGTTGTCTACAATTACTTTTATCACAAAATTATGAAATACTTAATAAGTTGTGTTTTAGGCCCTCGACCAAAAATACATTATCAATAGCATGGGATCTTGAACTTCCTTCTTTGCCAATAGCAACTATATCTCCTGTCATGTTATCACTAAAGGTGTAGACACCCATTTGTGTCTCCTCAAAACCAAACCCAGTGATGAGTACTTTTCACGTCGAATCATAATCGAATGAAGTTAAAGTGTGGAAAGTTTAGTGTTGCGGATAGTTTTAATTTCTTTTCTCCTCTCTCTGTTTTTGAAAACCTATTTTAAGAAAATAGCCAATCCAGTTTGGTTGGTCCATGATATGGGTCCAATAGTAGTGTAGTTGGATAAGGCTTGAAAAGAGCTTATCAACGATATATTATAAGCCCAATTCCGATGAATATTGAGGAAGTTATGGCCAAATTACTAAACTGGGCCCGGTTTGAGCCTCATATGCGGCCCAATGATCTAGAGGAGGGCCTAATATGGATTTATCATTCCTAATACAATTAGGAATGGTTTTAGTCTTCTAGATTCTTCTAGAAGGTTCTTTTCATTCATAATTCAATTAGTATTGATAAATTGACTTTTGTTGACTTTTTTGAGTTTTAATTAAAATCAAAGAGCATTTTTGAGGAAAAATACGATTTTATCCTCATGTACGACAATTTTTATCTGATTTTAAGAAAACGCGTGAATATTTTAGTCAGCGCCAAACGCCAGCATTAGTGCCTGACGCTAAGCTTGGCGCCTGGCGCTAGCGTTAGCGCATGGCGCTACGCTAATGTCAGCGTCTGACGCTAATCTCGTTCTATGCGTCAAAACTTTGTTTTGATTTTTTTATCTTTTTGGCTGATTTTCTCTATAAATAGTCTCCTAAAAACTCCGTTTTCATTCACCAACTCTCATCAAGATTTTCTTGATTACTCTCTCTTTCTCTCTTTTCTTAACTAGCCTTTTCTCAAATACAAAATTCCGCATTCGCAAGACCTAGAAACACCTAGCCAAATTCGAAGTTGCCTTCGCCCTAGACGTGAAAGGTTTAATTTCTGAGGGTTTGGTCCCAAATCTCTCTTTCAATTATTTAATTAATTGTTTATTATTTTCCTTGAATTTACTAACGCGTGTATTTTGTTATTAGAAAGAGGTACGAGACATCCAAGTAAGTGCTTTAAAGGTTTTTATTGATATTATGATGTAGAAATCATGCTTAAATAGTTATTTTGATTCCTAGTATCATGTTAGGGCAACTTTAATATCAAGTATGATGCCTTTTATGTTCTTCCTAATATTTATGATTATTAGTATCATGTTAGGGTTAAAGCTTTGATTTTTATTGCTTAGTGACATGCTAGGGTTTGTTATTAATCTTGTTAGTATCATGCCTAGGATCTTGCTATTATTCTTTAACATGTTTATGATGAATATTATGATTATTTTTATAATTTTTATTATGATTATTATTGTGTTGCTTGATTTTTATTGTTATTGCTTGATCACACCTTTTATGCATGTTTAAAGGGAATTGGTACTTGTAATCACGCTTAATAAGATAATTAATAATCTTGTTTAGGGTTAATATGATTATAATTCAAGTGATCGCCAATAATAGTTTTATTTGTGCATTAATATTCAACCAACATAGATAAACAGGTTTAGGGTAATCCTATTGATTGCATGTTAGTCAGAAAGCGCACATGAATACGATCAGAATAAAGTAGAGGCCTATTATTAGGGCAGGTTCAATCTCTTTTAGGTTGAATTTGTACCTTCATCCCCGAACTACCAGTCATGGTTCAAGACCTATTGGAGTTGACGATCTCATGGATCGTTAAGGGGTGTAACCTTCACCTCGTGAACGGTTTACAAGTTCCTAAAAAAACTTGTTGGCGACTCTTTTGCTCTATCTTCTTTCCCTTTGGACGCCACCGTACTTTAGTGTATGATCACAGTGGGGTTCAAGCTAGGGATTAACGCTTGAAATATTCCCTACAGTTTTTGGCGACTCCACTAGGGAGGATTTCTATTTTAATTCCTGAAATTTTTTTCGGCAATGATTTAGAAGGAGTGGATGAGACTCGGAACGTTCTAAGTATTTCATGTGCGTAATTTTGATTAACATTATTGTCATATGCATAAAAAAGATATCATTGGAAAGACCATCCGTAATGAGTTAAAACATAGGATTTTTACACGTAGGAAATTTGAGGAATATCTTTCACAACTAGGACCGAAATTACACTGTGCGAAACTGGAAAATTTTACCGAGCACAGAAAGCTGCCGAGGCATGTAAGAATTAGCGTCAGCGAACAAAAGTTAGCGCCAGACGACAGCTCTGTCGCCACTCGCCAGGCGCTAAAGCCAAAAGCCGGCGCCAATCTCTGTTTGTTGGCGCCTAATTCTTCCAATACCTTGCTAGAAATATGCCTTATAATTTCGACCAGTTTTTAGCATTGTTTGCTCGATCCTACTTCCTGATTGAGTTTTTCTCACTTTTCTGAAACCCATATGTGTTCTACATATGGACATAACCCCCTGGGAATTCATGCTCCATCTACCTGATTGAACGCTCTGAGCAATAAAGGGTACATCTGAGAGTGTTGAATTCACCAAACCATGGAAGCGAGTTTTTTCTAAAACTCGCGGTGTCCCATCCACTCGCGCCAACCCTTCACGGTTAGGCTTCCGCGCGGTGCAAATTAACCATGTACCCTCTATTGACTAACCCATATCCCGAACTTTAGAGAACTAGATCCATGGTTAGGTTGCAAACTCATTGCATCATAATGTGCCTACTTGACTAATTGTGCATTATTTGTTGTGCATATGGTATGTGTTTTTCTTAACCGTTTATTTGACTTGTGCTAAGATTAAATAAATTAATGATTAAAGGAACTTTGCCTAATTAATTAATTAATTAATTTGAGTAAATATTTTAACCAGAATTGACCTAGTACGACTTTAGGCATACCCCTGTTGATTAATAGTACCAAAAATAGCCTCAGATCGAAGATCCAGCAATGGCGCCAAATTAAAGTTTGAACTGTAGCGCCACTCTATGGAGTGTGGCGCCTAGAGACAATGCTGTCGTCTGGCGCTACACTGCAAAGAGAGGCGCCAGTCCTGTCGTTTTGACGATAGTTTGGATTATTGATCGAGTCATCACTTTGTGTCTAATTAACCTGTTTGCTAAGTAATTTGGTTAAATTTTACTGTTAATAATACCTTGTTAATTCATTAATTAAGTCTAGGCACCAAGTCACATGGTCTTACACAAAAGTTCAAGCATGTCACTTACCCTCAACGCACACACCAATACACATACTTTGACAATGTCTAAGAAAGTCTTATATGCGCGTTTTTTCCGTCATTTTTTTTAAGGGGGTAATTCGGATATTAATCCTCCAATTTAAATACCATACTTGGTTCCTAAAAACATAAACCTTATTTTTGCCAAAAATATGCACCTATTTTTTTTTTATTTTTCCTCTTTAAAACCGTAAAGTCAAGGTCCATTTGAGTCAAGTAATTAAAACAAAAATGGTTTAAATTATAGTGTGTGGTCAAGAAAGGAAGGGCAGTTAATCAAAGACAATCTTTTCGTACAAGTCTAACTTTTCGACAAACTGTAGACACCCATTTGTGTCTCCCCAAAACCAAACCCAGTGATGAGTACCTTTCACGTTGAATCATAATCGAATGAAACGAAAGTGTGGAAAGGCTAGTGTTGCGGAAAGTTTTATTTCTTTTCTTTTCTCTTCTCCCTGTTTTTGAAAACTTTATTTTTAAGAAAACAGCCAATCCAGTTTGGTTGGTCCATAATATGGGTCCAATAGTGGTGTAGTTGGATGGGGCTTGCAAAGACCTTTCCAACGATATATTATAATCCCAATTCCGATGAATATTGAGGAATTTATGGCCAATTTACTAAACTGGGCCCGGTTTGAGTTTTAAGTACGGCCCAATGATCTAGGGGAGGGCTTAATATGATTTATCATTCCTAATGTAATTAGGAATGGTTTTGGTCTTCTAGAACATTCTAGAAGGTTTTATCATTTTTAATTCAATTAGGATTCTTCAGAGTTTTAATTAGATCAAATAGCATTTTCGACCGAAATTATATTATTTTATCTTCCAGTACGGTAAAATTATCAGATTTTTGAAAACGCGTTAAAATCCGGTTTGGCGTCCAACCCCAGGCCTTGGCGCCTGGAATCAAGATTAGCGCCAGACGCCAGAATTGGCGCCTGGCGCTAGCCACAGTTCCTGGCGCCAATGAGCCAGGTCTGGCGCCAAGGTGGATTTGTGGTCTTCATACTCTGTTTTGATAAATTATCTTTTTTGGATGATTTTCTCTATAAATATTGTATCAAAAACTCTGTTTTCATTCACGAATTCTCCTTATTCTTAAGTCTTCATCAACTATCTTCATCATCTACATCTATCATTCACCAATTCTCTCTATTCTTAAGTCTTCATCAACTCTCAATCATTCATCAAATTCTTTGAATTCATTCATCTCTTCATTCATTCTTTCTTTTCTAAACTTTGGTTTTCATACAAAATTCCGCATTCATTAGATCTAGAAACACCTAGCCATATTCGAAGTTGCCTTCACCCTAGACGTGAAAGGTTTTAATTTCTGAGGGTTTGGTCCCAAATCTCTATTTAAATTATTTAATTTAATTGTTTTGATTATTATTTTCCTTGAAGTTACTAATGTGTGTATTTTTTTATTAGAAAGAGGTACGAGGCATCCAAATTAAACAGGTTTAGGGTTAATCCTATTGATTGTATGTTAATCAGAAAGCGCACATGAATACGAGCAGAATAAAGTAGAGGCCTATTATTAGGGCAGGTTCAATCTCTTTTAGGTTGGATTTGTACCATCATCCCCGAACCCTTATTTGGTTCATGACCTTATGGAGTTGACGATCTCTTGGATCGTTAAGGGGTGTAACCTTCATCTCGTGAACGGTTTACAAGTTCCTTAAAAACTTGTTGGCGACTCTTTTGCTCTATCTTCTTCCCTTTTGGACGCCACCGTACTTTAGTGTATGATCACAGTGGGGTTCAAGCTAGTGGGATTTTTAAGGCTTGAAATTATTCCCTACAGTTTTTGGCGACTCCACTGGGGAGGATTTCTATTTTAATTCCTGAACTTGTTTCGGCAATGATTTAGAATGAGTGGATGAAACTCGAAAAGTTCTAAGTATTTCATGTGCGTAATTTTGATTAACATTGTGGCATATGCATAAAAAGGTTCTCATTGGAAAGACCATCCGTAATGAGTCAAAAACATAGGATTTTTACACGTAGGAAATTTGAGAAATGTCTTTCACAACTAGGACTGAAAAACACCACGCGAAACTGGATGATTTTATTGAGCACAGAAAGCTGCTGAGGCATGTGGGAAGTAGCGTCAGGGGCCAGAGCTTGGCGCCAAACTTTTAGCCGTAGCGCCAGACGCCAGTATTGGCGCCAGGCGCTACAGTTAAAAGTTGGCGCCAGTCTCTGTTTGCTGGCGCCAATTTCCCCCAATACCGAGCCAGAAATATGCGTTCTAATTTCGACCGGTTTTTCGTATTGTTTGCTCGATCCTACTTCCTGATTGAATTTTTTCTCACTTTTCTGAAACCCATATGTGTTCTACATATGGACATAACCCTCTGGGAATTCATGCTCTATCTACCTGATTAAACGCTCCTGGCAACAAAGGGTACATCTGAGAGGTTGAATTCACCAAACCATGGAAGTGAGTTTTTTCTAAAAACTTGCGGTGTCCTATCCACACGCGTTAACCCTTCACGGTTAGGCTTCTACGCGGTGCATCTGGACAATTAACCATGGACCTTATTTGACTAAACCATATCCCGAACTTTAGAGAACTAGAGCCATGGTTAGGTTGCGAACTCATTGCATCATATTGTGCCTACTTGACTAATTGTGCATTATTTGTTGTGCATATATATTCTATGTTTTTCTTAACCGTTTGTTTGACTTGTGTTAAGACTAAATAAACTGATTAATGACTAAAGTACTTTTTTTTAATTAATTAATTAATTAATTTGAGCTAATAAATAAACATAAAATCGAGTCATAGTTCCTTTAAGTCAACCCGGATTTTTATTCCCGTATACTGCACAAACGTCAACTTGTTTTGGTAATATCTGGAGTTCTAGAAAGAACTACGAGTCGTACAACCTATGGATCTGTAGCCCCGAGTTTTTTCTTTAATTTGGCGTTGGTTTTATTCCAATCAGAGTCGCAGATCAAAATTTATGACTAAAATACCACAGTCTGTCCAGTTTAATGCATATACGTGAAGTCTTAACTTAATCTTTGCTTGAGTCTAGTTACATAGTCTAGCCACATGGTCATGACACGAGTCTTAACATGTCACCTACACTCACTAGTCTTAGCACACACTTTGAGTATACATCACCATAGCCATGTCTTAGGTTCATGCATGAGTCGGTTTTTTTTTCGTCATTTGAGTTGAGGGGGTACATTCTATTCTTAATTCTTCACATCCCTCCACCTAAATCTTCTTCACATTCTATTCCGATCTTTCTTCACCTCCTCCATCCATTACATGTTGAATAAAGTTTGAGTCAAATAATTAACAATAAATATCCCCAATTTCCTTTTCCACAGTACTTGGTCGAGGAGAGAAGGGCATTAATCAAGGACAACTTCTTTATTCAAGTCTCGCTTTTTGATAAACCGAATCTTCAAAAGAGGAAGGCTAAAAAGATAATGGCAACTAAAGAAGAAGTCAATGAGCTTAGGAACCAATTGGTTACCATGACTGAAACACTGAAGCTCCTCACACTCAAAGTTGATGATCCCGTGAAGCAACAACGGATGGACCTCATGCAAGAAAGCTTGAGCAAGTTATCTAGTGACTACAAATTTCAGGGCATAAGCTCGCAAGGGGTCTCGCTGGATAAATAACTTCTTCCACATAAGTTCAAAGCCACTGACATCCCTAAATTCAAGGCAACAGATAACCCTTACTTCCATCTAAGAGCTTTTGAAACAATAATGAATATTAAGGGTATCGATAAGAAGGTTTTTCCCTCTCTGTTCCCACTATCTCTCGAGACCGTTTGTCAACAATGGTTCTTTTCTCTCGACAAAGAAAAAACCTCTTCTTGGGAGTCGATAAAAAACGCTTTCATAGATAGATATAAGTGCAACATCCAAGATGAAACAGACCACAGACAACTTGAGATGTTAAAACAAAAGGAAAACGAAGGGTTCACTTCCTTCTTCAATAAATGGAGGGAAGCTTCTGCTAATATGGTCAAGGCTCCTACCGAAAAAGAATCTGTGAGGATGTTTATCAAGAATCTCCAACGGAAGTATTCAAAGCACTTAAAGTACCAACACAACTTGAATACTTTCAAAGCTGTTTATAATATAGGCATTGACATTGAAGATGACCTTCTGAAAGATAATAGTGCGAGAGGAAAGAAGAGCGACCATCCTTCTTCTTCCTCTAATGAGGTACATGCTACAAACATCTCTAAACCACGAATCCAAAGATCAAAAAGGGTGTTCACTCCACTTGGTATAAGTTATGAAACGGCTTTCGAGAAGCTACATCACAAAGGACTAGTCATGCCCATAGGGCCCATCAAAGATCCGGTTCCAGAAGCTAGACCACCTAAGTGGGACCCTAATAAGCACTGTAAATATCATCAAGGAAAGGGGCACGACACTGAAGAGTGTTGGAAACTCAAAGAAGCTATTCAAGATCTGATCGATGACAATGAAACTTCTGAGATTCTAGCCATCGAAGATGACCAAGCATCCTTTGACCCATCACTTCTTATCACACCTGTAGGAGAGCCTATGATCGAGACAGCTTATATGAACTCTCTCGATGAAGTGGCCATAATCGAGGAGGATGAAAGTCTTTTCTTAGATAATACCAAGGAAGACTCGTCAGGTCTAAAAGAGGACATTCGAAAACTGCAAGATGTCATTGCCATGCTCTTGAATGTGGTAGAAGGATTAGCAAATCGGGTGATGGCCATCGAACAAAATTCTCGCCAAGAGTTTAATGAAGAACTCAATGCTCCTAAGCCACAAACAAAACGGACTATTGAAGAATACACACCAATAGGAATGACTTACAATGAAGCTTTTGACTGTCTTCACGATCAAGGTCTCATTCACTCCATTGGTCCTAGTCAAGACCCTCCATCTGAAAAACGTTCTCCTAATTGGGATCCAAATTCCTATTGTCGATATCATAAAGGTCGCGGTCACACTACTGAAAAGGGTCTCGCCCTCAAGGATCGTGTTCAAGATTTCATTGATTCAAATCTCCTTCATGTTCCTCCACGCGACAAGAAGGCCAAGATTAGCAACAATGGTAACAGTGGCTGTAAAAGGAAGAAGAACGACTATCCTTCTTCTTCCAAAAACACCTACTCTAGTAAGAGCGTTGGTACTTTCGACCTTACTGAGATCCTAGCCATGGATAATCGAAAACAACCGAAAAGGGAATTTACCCCTATTGGAATTAGCTACGATGATGCTTTCGATCGACTCCGTGCCAAGGGAATCATTACTCCCATTGGACCTACCAAAGATCCCCCACTTAAGAAAAGATCGCCTAGTTGGAATCCAGACGAACACTGCAAATACCACCAAGGTAGGTGTCATACTACTGAGAGCTGTTGGAAGCTAAAGGAGGCCATTCAGTATTTGATTGATAACAACAAGCTTCCCATACCTCCAGTTAACAAGAAAAGCGAGTAATGATAAGGGAAGAAACACAAGAAAAGAGGCGAGCTGCAACGACAAGATTTCATGGCCTTTTTTTTTCTATTTCTTTTTCATCTTTTCTTTCCCCAATAAGTCTAAAATAGGAGCCTTTTTCCTTTCCTTAGATTAACTTTGTAGATTCTTTATTTTCTTCTAATTAAATGAGCATTTATTTCCTTGCACATGATCATCACATTGCATTGCATCAAATACAAAAAAAAGAACCATGTCGAATTAAGCACAAGGTATACCAATGATTTGAGGCACCCTTGTAGCCACATCATATCTCCTTTCGCCTTTCTAATTTACAAATCCTTTCTTCATAAACCACTTTGAGCCTCATCTAACGATAGACCTTTCTTTTTTCAACCTACATCTATCTAACCTAGGGATGGGATGGTGTGAAACTTATGCCATTCTAAATAAAGCTTGAGCAAATTCAAAAGAAATCAATAGCAAAAATAAGCAAAAACATAAATAAATAAAAGTGTACAAAAGGGCAAGTGTTCCAATGTGTTTGATATGAAAATATCTTCGATAAGAACACGTCTCAGATTGCGTCTCTTATCGAGTGCTCGGTACCGTGCCTGAGAAACATGAATGCCAAGTGAGTGATAGACCGCATGATCGAGATTGCTCACACTTATAAAAATAAAATAAATGCTAAAGCAAAAAGAGCTAAAAAGAGTAGAAACTCAAGCATAAAAGCAAGGTTGCATACCTTGGGGGCTTATCTAGGGTCTTGAGCCTTTATTCCCTTCTTCTTTAAACCTTTAGCCTAACCACGTTACAACCCTTAAAAAGACCTTTTTGAGGTATACACACTTGTGCGAGGTTTGGCTAGAGCTACGTTTGGCCTGATTCCTTACGGATACGTAGGCAACCTCCCATCGAGGTGCGGCCGTAATAAACATGCATTCATATTCACATTCACACACTTACACCATGATCATATCAAGGAATTCCCTATGCTCATCCCTTTTCATTTAGAGCTAGACTTGGGGGCTTGATCCCTATATTATTAGCTTACCTAGCCTAAGAGTCACCACCATTTGACTTTTTTCAATAATATCTTTTCCCACACTTAGCTCTTGCGGCCTAGCTTTAGTGTCACTATCACACACATCACAGATACATGACCAAATATACTTCCCTTAGGAACCCTTTGTCATGAAATCTTAATACAATGCTGAAGCATGCCTTATCATATCAAAATTGCTTATCAATCACAATTGTCATTGTATCACGAAGTATGAAGTGCTTAGCCTCCGTGCCTAAGTTACCCAAATACTTTCATCATGGAGTCAACAGTTGAGATAGCCTAGGATGGATTAATCCTTGAACCTTGAGAGATAGTATCAAACAACATTTGACTAAGATCATTCAACATGCATCTTCAAACTTTCGATTTTCTTTTTCACGTCTTTCTTTTTCGAGAGAAAGTCGGTACCCTCCACAAAATTGACGGAAAATTTTTGCTTTTTTTGCATTTTTTCGAGTCGCACGATCACATTACAATGCACACACGAGTCATGTACACATTGAGTCATGTCGTGCCATATCACTTTGATTTGAGTCTAACACATGTGTCATTACACTTCGAGTCGAGTCAACCTCGAGTCAGTCAATCATATCGAGTCAAGTTTA
Organism: Chenopodium album; assembly: GCF_948465745.1. Lineage (NCBI taxonomy): Eukaryota > Viridiplantae > Streptophyta > Magnoliopsida > Caryophyllales > Amaranthaceae > Chenopodium > Chenopodium album. Next base: position 68,979,293 of record NC_137835.1, read on the forward strand.
TACCTTGAGTCGTGTCATGTTGATGAGTCAAGCAACATTAAACCTTAGGTCAACCCTAAGATAATTCTAAGCCTTAGGTCAACCCTAAGATAATTAAAGAAATTGCCAAAGTTCTATAGTCAAAAATAAATACCGGTGCAGCAGAACAGGGAAGACCCTATCACAGCGTTCGGCGACAGAATCAATTCTTGGCGCCAGAAATATCTCAACAACAACAGAGCTCGAAGCCTCTCAGAAAGGTGATTTCGACTTCATACAGCAATTTCGGGTTCCTTGGTGCGCCAGTTAGCCCCTATAAGCAATTTGACATGATTAAGTAGTCAGTTTGATTACAATTGCAATAAGTGATCGACCTGATGAAAGATCGTCTCACTTAGCTTAAAGCGCCTAAGATATGGCTCATTACGGAAACACCGACATACTGGTTTTAGCGGAATAAAGTTCAGGCGAGCTTCAGAGATCGACAAACGTTGGTCTTTGGAAATTTTTCTTCAGAACATTATCGCAACAAACATTCAAGCACCAAAGCTCTTTTGTTCAGAGACGCGTGGGCATATCATTCAAAAGCTCTATTGTTCAGAGACGCGTGAACATTTCCATCAAAAGCTCTTTTGCTCCAGAGACGCGTGGGCATATCATCAAAACTCTTTTGTTCAGAGACGCGTGGACATTTCATTCAAAGCTCTTTTGTTCAGAGACGCGTGGACATTTCTTTCAAGCTCTTTTGTTCAGAGACGCGTGGACATTTCCTATTTTCAAGCTCTTTTGTTCAGAGACGCGTGGACATATCATCAAAGATTTCCTATTATCAAGCTCTTCGTTCAGAGACGCGTGGACACATTATTCAGAAGATCATATCAAAAAGAAGCTCTTTGTTCAGAGACGAGTGAACATCGAAACAGCAAGGTGGCGTTCCCTGGATTATGGAGAGTGTCACAAACAACTGAGGTTTGTTTCAACAGAAGCAATCTTCGATAATGTTCCCTAGGATGTGGAATATTATCAATGCGGAGGAGGATCGTTTCAGTCAAAGCAATCTTCTAATTTGGAAGCAGTTACAAGGCGTAGCGGTTTTCAAGCGGGATGGCATTCTTTAGCTTGCAGGAGGTCATCAAAACAGTAAAGCAGCAACAATCGGTTACTTTCAGAGACGTGTGCTCGACGGTGCAAGATACGCGTTTCTTAACTCTTCTATCTGTTTAACTAATGCTAGTTTTGCAGGTATCGGCGTTATAAGATTGGTTTAGGATCGCAGAACGTTCTGAATCATTCTCCGTCCCTATCGCTACTTTCACTTTCGTTTTCGAAACTTGCGTTTCTCCAAACTCAGTCAAAGTGGGGGCTTCTGTAGACACCCATTTGTGTCTCCCCAAAACCAAACCCAGTGATGAGTAACTTTCACGTTGAATCATAATCAAATGAAACGAAAGTGTGGAAAGGTCTAGTGTTGCGGAAAGTTTTATTTCTTTTCTTTTCTCTTCTCCCTGTTTTTGAAAACTTTATTTTTAAGAAAACAGCCAATCCAGTTTGGTTGGTCCATAATATGGGTCCAATAGTGGTGTAGTTGGATGGGGCTTGCAAAGACCTTTCCAACGATATATTATAAGCCCAATTCCGATGAATATTGAGGAATTTATGGCTAATTTACTAAACTGGGCCCGGTTTGAGTTTTAAGTACGGCTCAATGATCTAGGGGAGGGCCTAATATGATTTATCATTCCTAATGTAATTAGGAATGGTTTTGGTCTTCTAGAACATTCTAGAAGGTTTTATCATTTTTAATTCAATTAGGATTCTTCAGAGTTTTAATTAGATCAAATAGCATTTTCGACCGAAATTATATTATTTTATCTTCCAGTACGGTAAAATTATCAGATTTTCGAAAACGCGTTAAAATCCGGTTTGGCGTCCAACCCCAGGCCTTGGCGCCTGGAATCAAGATTAGCGCCAGACGCCAGAATTGGCGCCTGGCGCTAGCCACAGTCCTGGCGCCAATGAGCCAGGTCTGGCGCCAAGGTGGATTTGTGGTCTTCATACTCTGTTTTGATAAATTATCTTTTTTGGATGATTTTCTTTATAAATATCGTATCAAAAATTCCGTTTTCATTCACGAATTCTCCTTATTCTTAAGTCTTCATCAACTATCTACATCTATCATTCACCAATTCTCTCTATTCTTAAGTCTTCATCAACTCTCAATCATTCATCAAATTCTTTGAATTCATTCATCTCTTCATTCATTCTTTCTTTTCTAAACTTTGGTTTTCATACAAAATTCCGCATTCATTAGATCTAGAAACACCTAGCCATATTCGAAGTTGCCTTCGCCCTAGACATGAAAGGTTTTAATTTCTGAGGGTTTGGTCCCAAATCTCTATTTAAATTATTTAATTTAATTGTTTTGATTATTATTTTCCTTGAAGTTACTAATGTGTGTATTTTGTTATTAGAAAGAGGTACGAGGCATCCAAATTAAACAGGTTTAGGGTTAATCCTATTGATTGTATGTTAATCAGAAAGCGCACATGAATACGAGCAGAATAAAGTAGAGGCCTATTATTAGGGCAGGTTCAATCTCTTTTAGGTTGGATTTGTACCATCATCCCCGAACCCTTATTTGGTTCATGACCTTATGGAGTTGACGATCTCTTGGATCGTTAAGGGGTGTAACCTTCACCTCGTGAACGGTTTACAAGTTCCTTAAAAACTTGTTGGCGACTCTTTTGCTCTATCTTCTTCCCTTTTGGACGCCACCGTACTTTAGTGTATGATCACAGTGGGGTTCAAGCTAGTGGGATTTTTAAGGCTTGAAATTATTCCCTACACAAACCCATTGCTCATAAGAGGAAATCTAGGACAGTAATGGCAATGCAAGAAGAAGTCTATGAGCTTAGGAACCAACTGGTTACCGTGACTGAGGCACTAAAGATCCTAACCCTTAAGATCGATGATCCCGTGAAACAACAAAAGATGGACCTCATGCAAGAGAGTCTAAGCAAGCTATCTATCGACTACAAGTTTCAAGGGATTAGTTCACAAGGGGTCTCGGTGGACAAAGATCTTCTTCCGCAGAAGTTCAATGCCAACGACATCCCGAAATTCAAATCAACCGATAACCCTTATTTTCATTTAAGAGCCTTCGAAACAATAATGAGTATTAAGGGTATCGACAAGAAAGTGTTCCCCTCTCTGTTTTCACTATCTCTCGAGACCGTTTGCCAGCAATGGTTCTTTTCTCTCGAGAAAGAAAAAACCTCCACCTGGAAGTCCATAGCAAACGCTTTTGTTGATAGATACAAATGCAACATTCAAGTTGAGACTGACCATAGGGAACTTGAAATCCTCAAGCAGAAGGAGAACGAAGGCTTCACCTCCTTCTTTAACAAATGGAGAGAAACCTCAACTAAGATGATTGAGGTGGCAAGTGAAAAAGAGTCTGTAAGGTTATTCATCAAAAACCTTCAAGAAAAATACTCCAAGCATCTCAAATATCAGAATAATCTCCATACCTTCAAGGACGTCTACGACATTAGAATCAATATTGAAGACGACCTGGCTAAGTTGAAAGCTGCCAACAATAACTCCAACAGTGGCTGGAAAGGAAAGAAGAACGACAATCCTTCTTCTTCCAAAACCACCCACTCAAACAATGTTAGCACTTTTAATCTAGGTGAAGTCCTTGCTATGAATAATCAAGGACAAAAGAAACCATTTAGGAGGAACTTTACTCCTATTGGCATGAGTTATGACACCGCATTTGACCGACTAAATGCAAAAGGTCTTATAACTCCTATTGGACCATTTGGGGACCCACCAGTCGAAAAGAGGTCGGCTAACTGGAACCCCAATGCACACTGCAAGTATCACCAAGGTAGGGGCCATCTCACCGAGAACTGTTGGAAGCTTAAAGAAGCTATACAAGACTTAATCGACAACAACAAGCTGCTATTGCCCCCTGCCAGTAAGAAGCCAAGTATTGATAATGCGCCTCTCGCTCATTCCTTGGCTATCTTTGATGAGGAAAACGAGGTTGACCCCTCGCCTTTCATCAAACCTGTTAAAGAAATCCATGTCATCGAAGAAGAGGAGGAGATCTTTTTCGACGCCATGGATAACCTTCCATAACTAGCAAGTAAAGAGGACACACAATCGCTCACACTATCTGTGATGGAAGGATCGCACTTGCTACGTGAAACTCTCAAGGCTATAAAGGAACTTCAAAAGAAATATGACGAGGTTCCACTCCCGAAAAATGAACCTAAGAGAGAGTTCACACCCATGGGAACGACTTACGAGGCGAAACATTTTCCTTTATAAGTCACCGAAAAACCCAAGAAGAGTAATAGACTCTACTCCAATTGGGATCCCATATATACAAATGTTCGAAATGCTCTCCGAGAGTGGCGAGATCAAACCTCTCGAACCGAGACCATTTGAATCATTGAAAAGGACAGATAGATATTACTGTCAGTATCATCAATCAGGTATCATCAATCAGGAGGTCACACTATCGAAAACTGTTTTAAATTCAATGATTTAATTAAGAAAATGATTGGTGAAAAGAAGCTTGTCCAAGTTCCACAAGAAGAGGATGCAAGTATTAATGGAGTTTTGGGCAGCAACGAAGAAGACGTCTACTTAAAAGACATGGTAGGACCTCCACCTTCGGTGTCATATGCCATGGATGACTTTTGGGTTGAAGAAGATTCATCATAGACGTCCTCACAAGATCCGGGAGAATGCAACCTCCCGTTTTGACACAACCCATGCCAACCACACAGCAAGTTCCCATACCTATCATTGAAGATAATGACATCGTCAAACAATTCAAGAAAACAAAAGTTGAAATGAATGTATGGAAGCTTCTGGCAACATCTCGAGAACATAGGGATAGATTCTGACACCACTCCTGAGGGGTTGGCTAAATTCCTCACGAGTGATCTACCTAGTCCCATCAATTTGATCACCTTCTCTGACAAGGATTTACCCCCAGAAGGTGACAAACACTATAAGGCATTAAACCTCACAGTAGTTTACAAGAGAATGAACGTCCCTATGACTCTTGTAGACAATGGATCAGCCATTAACGTTTGTCCACTTAGAACTGCGAGGATGCTAGGCATAAGGGATGAAGACTTAACCCCATCAACACAAGGAATAAGAGCCTACGGCAACACTCGTCGTCAAGCTCTTGGTAAAATTACCATGAATGTAACGGCGGGAGCGATAAAACATGATACTACTTTCCAAGTAGTAGATATCAAAGCTTCATTCAATTTATTGTTGGGACGCCCTTGGCTTCATGACCTAAAGGTCGTCCCCTCATCTCTCCACCAACAAGTAAAAGCCATAGTTGGGGGAATTCCTATCACCATCGATGCTTCACCCATGAGAATCAAGTCTATAGAAAATCCAATAATTAACGTGGAGCACGATGAGGATGATGAAGATTTATGGGGCTTTAAAGAAGAGGTCTCCTTAATCCAGGAGGATGAAAGGACCCCTCTCTGCCACGACCCCCATTCTAACATGATCGTGAATGCTATTCTGAAGAAACAAGGACAAATTCCTAGGATGACCCTAGGAAAGAAAAAGGGAATAGCAAAACCGCTAAAGTCACCTGGCCTCCCTAAATTAGATACTTTCGGACTTGGTTGCAAACCGACTCGGAAATATCTTAAGCGAGCCCAGGAAAAGTCGAAGGTACGTAAGGACGCTCGCATTCAAAAGAAAGCAATCTCAATGGATCAGTACCCTCTTACACTTAATGGTCAATTCATAAAAGAAGGAGAGGACTATCCATGCCACGAATTTCCCGAACCATTTGTCGTAAACGGCATAAGGCAACCGGGATTTGAAATTTTCTTGGATTGCTATTTCACAGATGAAATCGCAACTCCTGTCCATAAGGAGAAAGCACCCCAATGCTTTGACTTTAACGTCATGGGATTATTATTTGGGAGAGAAAAGGATGAGCCGACATACAAAGAGGATAACTCCTCGCTCATTCAAACAGTCCTACAAAGTGAAAACTTCGATCCCTCGAAGCTAATCACTCCAGCGGAAGGATCACTACAAGGGTGGCGCAAGACCGTCAAAGTGACTACTCCAAGTGGAAGAAAGATCTCTATCACGACAGGGCAAGGACCGATGTTCGAAGAGTCGTCTGAGTTAGAGTCAGAGTCTCTCCCTATAGAGTCCTCTAGGTCTTTAGTAGTAGCACCTTCCCCTTTTTTCTCTTTGACAGGGTAAAGTCGTATCCCCAAATCAAAAGTAATTCCTAAATCCTCTAACTAATGTAGATAAGGAAGTAGGGTCGAATCCACAGAGAAACGAGTCTTTCTCTTCCTAATTAACTAATATAATCTAGATTATGAAGTAACCAATATATAAATTTGAATATGAAACTAAACTACGAAGATTAAGAATAGGGAGAAAAAAATGAATAAAAGGATCTAGGGCATAGGTTCACCAATAAATAATATTCCAGGGTAGAACATAATAATCAATCATCAATGCATACATTAATTAGATCATAAAGAGCTATCGCTACGTAATATAATCACACAATTAATTTACCAGTATTAAATCTCATCTTTCGAATCTCGACTTAACCATTTATAAATTAGCCTGCCTATTGAAACCAGACCTAAACATCAATTCTCATCTGTCGAATCTCGAATCAATATTGTCAAACTCATGCATAAAAGATCAGGCCTAATCTAGTCACAGAGCATTAAATCAATCAATAGGAAATTAATCTAGCATTAATAATTAACAACAATAAATTACCCCTTCATATTATTTATGGATCCCCATAAACCCTAGAAATAGAACTACTCACACATAATAAGAACTAAACTAATCAAAGAAATAAGACAACACATGATCAAAAGAATAAAGTAAGCAACTAAGATTAAGAGAAGAGAAATCGTTACCAAAATAAATCTGGAATTAAGAATCAAGTTAAGAACAAAGTATGAGAGAGAGAACTAATCTAAAAGCTAAGTAGAGAGAGAAAATCTAAGAAAATAATTAAGAGAGTAAACAAGAGAGTACTAAACTCGTTTTACGAAGAAGTATTTATACTCCGTACAAATCCTAAACAAAAACAAACTTAAACATCGAAATTAACTCCTAATAATAACACGCGACCGATCGGGCGAGGCACTGCCCGATCGGGCGCGCCTTTTTGCTCATCAGGTATAAATCTCGCGCCCAGCCGGGCGCGTCTTCGGGCGCTGACCTTTGCTTCCCTCGCCCAGTCGGGTGCGCCTCCGGGCGCCAGCCTTTTTGGTCGGGCAACTCTCTTGGCCACTTATTGGACTACGATTGGGCTCCAATTCTACGGGCCAATCTGGGTTTCCTCTTCGGGTCTTGAATACTTGGTCCAAATGCCCTGGTATCACATATACCGAGCCCTTAATCACTGGTTCGATGACTCTAATCGGTCCTGGGCTATAGAAACTGGTCGTGCTTCTCCAATGCTCGTGAATGCTCCATAACATCTCGGGAAAATGCTCCAAAAGTACAAATCCCTGCAAAAGTCAACCAAATCTACGAAAACACCAATTAGTAATAAAAGTGGCTCTAAAGAGCGAAAAACACTACTAATTATGACCAAGGGACGGGGGTAAAATACTATATAAAATAGATACATCACTCTTCTCCTAGAATAGTTAGTGATCAAGTCCCTGAGGACATATCACTCTTTGATGTAATGATCTTAGAGTATAATAATATAATTTCTTCTCCTTACTTCTTGTGTTCTTCTTTAACCCAAGATGACGAGCATTGCTTAACTAACAATGAAAAAGACAAAGAACTTATTAAAGCAATGGAAACACTCGAAAAGAAAACACCGATAATTGAAGAAACTGAGACGGTTGATATCTCAAATGATTCAACCAATAAAAGAGAATTTAAAAATCGGACTAACACTTAATGAACAAGCAAGAACCGATTTAATTAACTTACTTAAAGAATTCATCGATGTATTTTCTTGGTCATACGAAGATATGCCAGGCATTAATAGAGAAATAGCTCAACACACTATACCACTAATTCCGGGAATGAAACCTGTAAAACAAAAGTTACGTCAAATGAAACTCGACGTAGCTCTTAAAATAAAAGAAGAAGTCCAAAAAAAAATAACTGCAGGTTTCATATGTTAGGGTTTGGTGAGTCCGACTCACCACGGAAACGACCCCGACCCAAGGAACCACTCGTAATTAATAAAACCATAAAGCATAAATAAACACGAGAAAAGGAAGAACGAATCATACCCTTGAAGCGAGCTTCGCCCTCACAAAACGGGCTCTTACTTGAAAGCCATGAGCACCGCAAATGTCGTGCCTCCAACGGTATCCACCCACAAAGGACGAACACGACTTTTTAGGTCCGTTACCTTGGAGTTAGCAAGGTCCGACCAAAACCCAAGTGTTAATGGAGTTTAAGAGTTTTTCCAAAATATGGAATGCTCTTTCTAACTCCCACTCAAGCACATTACTCCAAATCCCAAGGTTGGTATTTATAGAGGAAAGTATGAGTGGGAATTTATATCCCATCAATGTGGGATTCATGAAATTCCACAAATTAATTTAAAGCTAAATTAAATTAAATATATAAGCAAGTAATAAATCAACAAGTGTCCTAGTCATATGTAAAGAGGAGTATGGACCACTTGTAGAGGAGGGGACCATACTTGCTCCCCACTCCTTCCTCTCCTTGTGACACTTGTCCACACCAAAAAGCAAGCATACTTACTAGCTTCCCCTTTCTACCCGACCTAGGCCCACGGCCCAGCTAGCCTCACACCGTGCGGGCTGCTAGCTACTGCCAGCTCGGCCCAGCACGCCCACGCACATCAGTGCGGCCTGCTGATGCCGAGGGCGCTGCTAGCTAGCCACGCACATGTGCGGGCTGCTAGCAGCAGCGCACGCCAGCACGCCACGCACTGCTTGCAGGCTTCTGGCTGTGTTGTGCTAGCATGCCTCGCACATGGTGCGGGCTGCTAGCCACGCCTTGCTAGCATGTCTCGCACATGGTGCGGGCTGCTAGCTCGGCTAATCCCCTAGCACTCGGGATTCCGATGCTAGGGGTATTTTGGTCATTGTTGATTTATTACTAATTTGTCGTCTCGTCTTTTTATTATTTTTGACTCGACTTCCGACGCTCGGTTTCGACCCCTAAGCTCGAATTTTCGACGTCTAAATATTTAACACTCGGGCGACAAATTAATTTCTTCCGAATTAATTCGTCGAGTCGGTTCGTATATTTTGCTTGGTGTGACCCGAAGGGTTCAGTCAAGATTAAGCTGTAATATTAATTATATTAATATTACTGATCGGAAGCGGCCTCCACCCAGGCATTCCGATCACTTTACCTTACTGAATATATTAGCTTTCTAATAATTCTGAACCCGCTATCAGAATAATACACTTGTTCGAAGGACACCATTCCTTTCAATCTCCCACTTGTCCTTCCGGACAAGTGTGCATTTAGTGTATAGCCCCTTTCCTATGTCTCTTCATGTCTCTTCATGAACTACAGAGTAAGATTGCTCGTCATCTCTGTTACGTCCAGAAGTGTTTCTCGAAATCCAAGTTTGACTGTCAATAAGCAGATGATTTCTAAAATCCATCTGAGCACGGCCATGCATTTTCACAGTCTCGCTCTTCGAGAGGCCTTGTAAACAACAAGACATGTTCCCTATTGTTAGTATGGGGAAATTTCCAGTCTTGTAATGTAGCTTCTCTTACTAAGAGGACCTAGCCACCCGATATCTGTCGTTATAATCCCCAGTTACGGCAGACGTTTGGCGGAACCAAAGCGGACTAGTACTCAAACAAGAGACCTCCCACTACTCATGGTCAAGGAAAAGAGTTCCGATAGTAATAATGAGAAAAATACTTATGACGATTTTTAAATCTCTTAAAGTATTCTCATAGGTCTATCCAGTATGGTTCTAAACCAATACCTGTGCAAATGATTTATATCCTCATAGCACAAGAAACGGTGCTATAAATCATACTACACACTAATCTCTAACGGTCATTAATCGTCCACAAATATATGACCTTGATTAGGGATAATTTTCGATTAAAATATTCAATGTTCACTTAATAGGTGTTTCTTTATCCAAGCCATTGACTTGACACCCTATTTTAAATATTTATTAAAATTGAATGGACTCATTATTTAATTCTAAACCACAATTAAATAGTTTTGTGGAATATTTAGAAATATTTTATTCCACTATGAAACTTCACAATGTTTCATCTTATGATAAATGGTTTTTTCCAAATGTTTTAAGAGTAGTACTCTTCATAAAACATTCATAGAAATCACACTCATATTTGATATGCTTGATTTCTTTCATGCAATTATGAATGTTGTCGTTCACTTATTGCATAGGTTTAGTTATAATTACTTTGCAAACCTTAGCATCTTCATTATCCACCATTTCCATAATAAGATGATAAATTTTGAGAGTGTTAATGGATTTATTGTCCAAGCAATGGCTCCCACTCATTTTCATGATTTGAGACCTTCTACTTGACAACCTACAATCATCAATGTTCAACAACGAACTTTTCCATTTAACATCTATCTTATTATTGCCTTTAAGGCAACAATATTCTCAACATATGTTTTAATAGACTCTCCGATGATGCCTTGCATGGATTTCACTCCAAACGACTCACAATGATTTGGAATACTCAAATCACTTACGATCATGGAAATTTATCTTAAATTTCCGCACATTATACATGGATGCATATCCATGTTACCATTCTCAAGCCACGACACTTCTTGCCTCGTGCTTATAAATGGCTTCCTTGCTAAGGATCTAATCCTTGTTAAGGTTTGTGCTTGCAACATCAAAACTCAAGTTGTATTTGTTTCCATGCGTCAAGAACTCATCCAACTACTTATTTAAGTGCTATGGATGTTCTTGACTATAATCTAATGATCTAATACTTAGATTAACGTCGACTGGTATTATATACGTACTTCACATGCTCTAAGCAAGTAAGTCGTCTGACGATTCCATATCATAGCTTTACATGATGGATTTAATTCTAGAATGATTCTCAATTCTATTCCATCCATGTGACATTTAGCTCATTCAGTTACACTGAGTCTTGCCAAAATGTTCGCTATGTGATATGGTTGAAAGTCTCTTACTAGAGTCTTTCTTGGTTGACTTAGTATTTAGCCTAGCTTATACTTAGTTCAAACATTTACTTAGCTTCATACATATATGGGTCGAAAGCCTTTCAAAGTCCTTCATGTTTAACATGGTAAATTCCTTTACTCATTTAAACATTTAATTAAGTCTATACCATAGAACTCAATTCCCAACATGTACTAAGTATCGTCTTTAGCTTCGTCCATTGTCGAAAATACTTTCAAATCTAAGCATTTAGCATCTGATAGTTGTTTCACAATAGAGTTCGTAAACTTCTCGTTGGACCTTTACTTTTGCTCCTACTAAACTTCTTGTTCATCAGAATTTCTATGTTTCTCCATAAGTCAATCCTCTTATTAACTTTATGAGAAAACACGTTCCAATTCCTTCATGAAATGCTTCCTTTAATCCCATGACGAATTCCATGTGCTTGCTTTCAAATCTAGCATTATTTAGATTTTCAAAACCCTTAGACTATTCCATAGTCACTTCCAAGATCCTATTTTGGGAAGGCGGTTTTGGTATCTATTTTTCCATATTTCATATATGCAATTTTGCTAGATCAATCACGAAAAGACTTAAGCATTCCGATTGGTGAATAGGTTTTTATTAAAATCAACTCCTTGAAATTAATTATATCCTTTTCAACCAATCTAGCTATGTATGTATATACATTTCCACATTTGTTAGTTTTCTCCTTGAAAACTTATTTGCAATTGATGGATCTTTTATCCTTCATGCAAATTAATCAAGTTTCGAACATGATTTTCAAACATGGAGTCTATTTCGGATTTTCATGGCCTTTAACCATCATTTGGAATTTGGATTTGTCGTAGCTATCTTACAAGACATTATTCCTTTGCTTGTAAGTCTTAGGTTTATTTCTAACTTAATAGAAAATTTATAGGATTCAATCCAAGCCTTTGGTGAATTCTATACCTATACGGGGTAATTGCATCAAACACTGAGTTTTAAGGAGCTTTTAAAGCCCTTTTATCATGTTGATCTTACTCCAACACTTTTAATGTTTTGTGAGTAATGAATTCTCTTTTAAGGCACTTGTAAAGTCCTTTTGAGTATTCTTGATCAAGCATTCTCATGAAGTCCTTTAAGGTCTTCCGAGATTCTCAGTTCTAGTTTGTTGCTAAGCTCGATGGTCATCGAGTTCATTTTCCTCCCACTTGTCGTTTTGGAAACGTGTTACTTTCCAGAAAGACACCACTTAGAGAAACAAACATTATGTTCTCAATTAGGATGTGGAGGTAATGCCCGTAGTCTCACTTGAATGCTTACAAAGAGACATGTATATTGTCTTTGGGTAAAAGTTCGTTGTGAAACAAACAGTTAGCTCCCACTTGAGCTATCTTTAGTCTTTATTGAGCCACTCAGATCCCACTGAGCCACCTAGCTCCCACTGAGCCACTTAGCTCCCACCGAGCTAGTGAACTCCCACTGAGACTAAAAGCCTTAGACATATACTTGAAAAGACTTTTAGAAGTTATTTCTATCCATAACTGAATATGGCGTCCTTTCTTAGCTTTGACATATTGTTTAGTGTAACATTAGTCATTTGTGCAAATCTTTAAGAACTTTATAGGAAGGGTTGTGAACCATCATCGTTTGAGTCATTTTCCAATGACATCGAGGTCTCCGTGAGGACACACTATATTATTTGTGGAGTTCTTTATGAAAATTTCCATTCATAACTTTGAGATGGTCACGCTTGGCTCAAGAAAACATTGCTCGATCTAATCTAGAAGTTTTGATATCTTGTCAAGTCAATTCTGTACTTCACTGGACTCTTGAGCTACTCAGGTCAAGTTTGTTCACATTTGATGAATATATCCATATCCTTTCAATTTCTTTGTGAAACGTTGAAGTAATTGATTCCTCTTTAGCCTTCGGAGTCAATTGTCTATACCAAGAACAATAGCTCTCTGCTTTGTCGGTTTCAACAACTAAGACTTGCTTGTCTTAGAATGATTCCAAATCGAGCAACTATCAAGAGCCTATCTAATAGAATCTTGAGTACGTTCTTGTCGATATGAAATTGCTAAAGATGTTTTGAACGCAAATCAAGCCCATGACTTGAACTTAGTGAGTTAATCATGTTAGGGAAATGTTTGTTTATAATCAAGCATTCTTGACTCAACGCTTGGATAACCATGCCATTCAAATAAATCTTGCAACTATTGCTCATACTTTGAATGTGAGTTTTTCCGTGTGTAAACGGATCAATTGCTGATTATGGAACATAATAACCATTATTTGTTCCAGCCTTTGGCTTAAAAGGTCTTTAAACAAAACATACGACCTTACAAGTGATGTAGCTCTTCTTGCTTCATTCTAAGCTTGTAAGTCGATAAATTAGCTTAACTTCAATAGTTTGAGGTCACTATCATAGTGGAACACTCAAGCAGTATCCAATACTTGTGAAGATAACGAATTGCTAAGTTAACTACAATATCATGAACTCATGAGTTGAAATGGAATCTAATTCCTTTTCTTTGTTCCTTCTTTCCTACATTTCTTATCATACAATATCTCATAATCTTATTTTAAGAATTATTTCTTTAAGTACCTTGACTCTTATACTTTGTTAGGCATAATCAAGCACCTAGTGCGCTGTAAAACAAAGTTCCATCTTTTCCATTAATTCTTACTCGAATTACTACATCAATGAGTCCTACTCAATTATGTATGATGCGAAAAGATACATTGGTTGTCAAACATTGAAAATCTTGAGTTTGCAACTCAATACCTCATGTTTTATCAAAACTACCTAGTATTTTGAATACATGATGTCCAACCGTCCTTTCGGACTTAGTTATAAAAGTCATTTATGAGAATTGTATTTTAGAAATGCTTTTCCTATCTTTGAGAACTATTCTCAAGGATTTCCTTTACCAATCATGGAAACAATATTATTTGATTTAGAATACTATAAATATAAGTGCAAAGTATAACCATTTATCAAGAACATAATAAGTTTGAAATTTAATAGCATTCATGCAAACTTCAATCTTATTAAACGTCTTATTTACGCATAAAAATTGTCCCTATTTGGCGAAAATAAGGCAATTCCAAGATCCGAAGAAACAAAGAGTGGTTAAGCATGCTTTGGCTTGTCTTAACACTCAATCTTCTAAGGTAAGCATTGCCTTGCTAATGGCTCTAAGCCACTCTTGGTTAGATAATCGTCGCATCTAATGCATCTTTGACGATGTATCTCTTTTGCCACGGTATGTGAGGACTCCTCACTCATACCGATGAGTTCAACCAAAACCAACATGCACACCCGGTGTTCCTTATGAGCCTTGGAGTAGTGATGGCACCTCGCTTTGGCGTAGCCTACCATCACCCTCGTTCGGTCGGTAAGTGTTGTTTTGGAAAGGCAAGTTTGACTCAATATTATTAGGGACCTAAGATTTCTATGTTGGTTGATTTAAGTGAACTTAACTAATCATCGCAACATAAAGAAAACCTAAACATGCATCTAACGAATAATTCACATATATATAAGCATAAAATATAAAGCGAAATTATAGATGCATATTGGCAACTAGCATGACCCCTTGAATTCTTCAAATCTTCAAAAGGTCTTCATTTGCAATTCAAGGCTTTGTCTTCCAGGATACGCCGTCTTCAAGACTTAACCAAACTATGAAAATACTAGTGTCTACGACTAGGAATAATCTTAATATTAAGGTACAAAAAATACTTAATGGTGCGTAGACCATATTTAGATTTACAAAAATACATAACGGCACGTAGTCCGTATTTTCTATCCTAATCGGGTCCCACTAGTTGCCATTTCATAAAACCTGTGAGAGAGAATATATATTTCATTCATCCATTCACTGTTTGTGAATGGCCCATGCAATTTACAATATCAAACAAGTAAAATGCATTTAAACAACGCGCGCACTAGTAACTAATCTAGGTTGTTAATCCGATTAACACGCCTAATTAAAACTAGTCAAAGTTGTTTAACCGATCATGTAATTGACGTCATTAATAATTATATTGAAGCTCCCACTAAATTCCGCATTTTCCTTAATTAATCCAATTAATTAAGTCGGTAGCACCCAAACTTGTCAAAATAAAATTTTGCCAATGCTGCTCAAAACCGAGGCCTAGCCTCCCAAAATTTTAATTAAAATAAACAAAATTAATTAAAATAAATAAAACGGCAAAGTAAGCAAATATTAAGCCAACCGCATTTCAAGAGGCTTTCGCTTTAAGCGTTTTTCCAAAGAAACTCGAATAATTGCGGCTCGTGCAAACCAAGCACACTACGGCCATTCGCCTCACCACACTAAGCACATACACACACAAAAGATCCGCACACACGGCCCGCGGCAAGCAGCCTTGAGCTGCTGCCACTGCCGCACGCACAGCCATGGCTATTGCTGCGTGGCTGTTGTGGCCGTTTGATGCTGCCGCGCATATGGCCGCACACAAGGCGGGGCAGCCACATGCGGGCTGCTATGCAGCCCGGCTAGCCAAGTGTGGTTCTTTGCCTCGTTTTGCGTGCCATGGCCTCGGGATTTGATCCCATTTCGCGAGACATAATTAATTAATTCTAAATTAATTTTAGAACTAACTTAATGAGCAAAAATGAAAAAATTTTAAACAAGTCCAACTTAATTAAATTTCAAAGTGCAAATAACCAAAATAATTCCAAGAACCATTCTTAATTAAATTGGTTTAGCTTGGTGCAATAACAAAGTTGAGGCAATTTCTCACTTTTAATTTAATCAATTAAAATTAAACTTGAGAATTTGACAAAGTAAGGGGAAGTTGGAAAAATATGAACTTTAATGTTCAAATGAAAATTCCAACATCTAAATTTTGTGAATCCTTGAAAATTATATCTTCCAACATGAAGATAACCAAATTTCTATCACAAAAATTGAAACTTTATGTTTCCAATCAACTCTAAATGATTAAAACAACAAAGTTTAACACACAATAACATGGAATTTAGTGGTTTTTAAAGTTTCAATCACTTATCACAAATAAAGATTGAATCTTTAACACTTAGGAAGCCTCAAAACAAAAATTTTCACACTAAAAAGCAATTAGTTTGCAATTATGTGAAAATAAATCAACCTTTAAGCATCAAATACTACCAAGTAAGTGTGCTTTAAGGGGACTTAAAAATGCAGAAAATAATGCAAATAATCAACCACATAATCAACAAGTTATGCCATTAATTTCAAGTTTAGAAAAGACTTAAAATTTTTCGTCAAAAAAGACAAATCCCTCGAAAAAGGCCTTTATTGTCAGAATTTGGCTAAAATCACAAACCAAAAGGGATAAAAACCTTTCCAGAACACCTTTTCCACCTAAAATTCACTATTTTTGGGCAAAAATCTGGGTTTTGGGCCAAATTCGACTTTAAAAACGGGATTAAAATAAATAAAACCGAGCTACTAATCTAATTAGCAACTTAAACCAGAAAAATAAGCCAAAATAAACCTTGAAAAACATGATTATAAAAATAAACGAGCTGGGCTCCGATACCGCTGTTAGGGTTTGGTGAGTCCGACTCACCGCGGAAACGACCCCGACCCAAGGAACCACTCGTAATTAATAAAACCATAAAGCATAAATAAACACGAGAAAAGGAAGAACGAATCATACCCTTGAAGCGAGCTTCGCCCTCACAAAACGGGCTCTTACTTGAAAGCCATGAGCACCGCAAATGCCGTGCCTCCAACGGTATCCACCCACAAAGGACGAACACGACTTTTTAGGTCCGTTACCTTGGAGTTAGTAAGGTCCGACCAAAACCCAAGTGTTAATGGAGTTTAAGAGTTTTTCCAAAATATGGAATGCTCTTTCTAACTCCCACTCAAGCACATTACTCCAAATCCCAAGGTTGGTATTTATAGAGGAAAGTATGAGTGGGAATTTCTATCCCATCAATGTGGGATTCATGAAATTCCACAAATTAATTTAAAGCTAAATTAAATTAAATATATAGGCAAGTAATAAATCAACAAGTGTCCTAGTCATATGTAAAGGGAGTATGGACCACTTGGAGAGGAGGAGACCATACTTGCTCCCCACTCCTTCCTCTCCTTATGACACTTGTCCACACCAAAAAGCAAGCATACTTACTAGCTTCCCCTTTCTACCCGACCTAGGCCCACGGCCCAGCTAGCCTCGCACCGTGCGGGCTGCTAGCTGCTGCCAGCTCGGCCCAGCACGCCCACGCACATCAGTGCGGCCTGCTGATGCCGAGGGCGCTGCTAGCTAGCCACGCACATGTGCGGGCTGCTAGCAGCAGCGCACGCCAGCACGCCACGCACTGCTTGCGGGTTGCTGGCTGTGTTGTGCTAGCATGCCTCGCACATGGTGCGGGCTGCTAGCCACGCCTTGCTAGCATGTCTCGCACATGGTGCGGGCTACTAGCTCGGCTAATCCCCTAGCACTCGGGATTTTGATGCTAAGGGTATTTTGGTCATTGTTGATTTATTACTAATTTGCCGTCTCATCTTATTATTATTTTTGACTCGACTTCCGACGCTCTAAGCTCGAATTTCCAACGTCTAAATATTTAACACTCGGGCGACGAATTAATTTCTTCCGAATTAATTCGTCGAGTCGGTTCATATATTTTGCTTGGGTGTGACCCGAAGGGTTCAGTCAAGATTAAGCTGTAATATTAATTATATTAATATTATTGATCGGAAGCGGCCTCCACCCAGGCATTCCAATCACTTGACCTTACTGAATATATTAGCTTTCTAATAATTCTGAACCCGCTATCAGAATAATACACTTGTTCGAAGGACACCATTCCTTTCATCATCAAGGTATCTAAATACCCCGAATGGGTCGCCAACGTCGTCGTAGTTCCGAAAAAAGATGGAAGGGTAAGAATGTGTGTCGACTACTGAGATATAAATAAGGCAAGTCCAAAGGACGACTTCCCTTTACCACACATCGATATTCTGGTGGATAACACAGCAAATCACGCACTTCTCTCGTTCATAGATTGATACGCAGGTTATAATCAGATTCTCATGGCGGAAGAAGACATGGAGAAAACAACCTTCATAACACCATGGGGCACTTATTACTACACGGTAATGCCATTCGGGTTGAAAAACGCGGGTGCCACTTACCAACGTGCAGCGACTGCCTTACTCCATGACATGATGCATAAAGAAGTCGAAGTATATGTGGACGACATGATTGTAAAATCAAAAGACCGCCCAGGCCATCAAGTAGCCTTAAGAAAATTTTTCGAAAGGCTAAGAAAATATAATATGAGGTTGAACCCATCTAAGTGTGCTTTTGGAGTCACTTCAGGCAAGCTTTTGGGTTATGTCATAAGCTCTAGAGGAATAGAGATATACCCAACCAAATTCAAAGCAATCATGTCAATGCCACCGTCAAAACCGAGAAGCAGATTCGAGGATTCATCGGCCGGTTGCAATACATAAGTAGGTTCATATCAAAATTGACAACGATATGCGAACCAATCTTTTAAAGCTTAAGAAGAATGTACCAGTAATATGGGATGACGAGTGTCAAAAAGCCTTTGAAAAGATCAAAGCCTATCTCGCAAATCCTCCCGTATTAGCACCAACACTTCCCGGAATACCTCTTAACAGTTACCAAAGAGACAATGGGAGCTATGCTAGCACAAGAAGTAGAAGTCAAAGAAAACGCAATCTACTATCTAAGCAAGAAAATGCTCGAATATGAAGCATGTTATACACCACTTGAGAAATTGTGCCTCGCCTTGGTGTGGGCCACAACCAAGTTAAGACATTATATGCTAGTGCATACCGTCTTTGTAGTCTCCCGATTAGATCCACTCAAGTATCTATTCGAGAAATCTACACTCAACGGACGCATATCGAGATGGATAGTCAATTTAGCCCAGTTTGATGTAAGGTTTATGCCGCAAAAAGCTATCAAAGGATCTGTGGTATCAGACTTTCTAGCGGACTTTCCAATAGAAGACTCGACGCCAATACAAGACAATGAATTTCCAGATGAAGACTTAATGGTCACTGAAGATGATACTTGGACCTTATACTTCGACGGAGCCTCAAACCAAAAGGAATGTGGCGTTGGAGTATTACTAGTATCACCTAAAGAAGAGCATGTTCCAATCTCCATAAAGCTTGATTTCGACTTTACCAATAACGCTGCTGAATACGAAGCATGCGTGGTAGGCCTTGAAACAGCTTTGGCATTGGGAGTAAAAAAGTTACAGATATTCGGAGACTCTTCATTAATCATCAATCAAATATCTAAAAGGTGGAAAGTAAGGAGCGAAAGTCTAGCCCCTTACCAAACCTATCTGGAAACTCTTACTAATCAGTTAGAGAAGGTAGAATACACATATCTACCTAGGGAAGAAAATCAATTTACTGATGCCTTGGCAAGACTAGCCTCGATGGTTAGGATTCCTACAGAAATCGAGCAAATGCCTATAACTATAGAAAAAAGGCACAAACCAGCATATATTCAAGCTATAGAAGATGATGAAGTAGTCCAAGACGAAGAAGAAGAAGAAGAAGAAGAAGAACCGTGGTACACGGATATACTCAACTACGTCACCAAAGGAGAATACCCTTCCCATGCTGACAAAAGAGCAAAATGAGCATTAAGACTCTTAGCTTCCCAATATGTACTCATAGACAAAGAGCTACATAAAAGGGTACCTAAGGGTCGAGCTCTCTTATGTGTAGAAAAAAAGGATGCCCAAAGAGCAATGAGGATAGTCAACGAAGGAATCTGTGGAACTCACATAAATGGCAAAATGTTCGTCCAAAAGATAATGCGAGAAGGATATTATTGGACTACAATGAATAGGGATTGCCATCAATACATAAAAAGATGCCCTAAGTGCCAAATCAATGCCAATTTACAACATGTTCCTTCATCCTTGCTCTACACCTACACGTCGCCATGGCCGTTCTCTACATGGGGAATTGACATCATCGGCAAAATCACACCCCCGGGAACAGGAGGCCACGAATATATCCTAGTGGCAATTGATTACTTCACAAAGTGGGTCGAAGTGCAATCATACGCTAAACTCACTGCAAAACATGTAGCACTCTTTATCGAGAGAAATATTATTTGTCGATACGGAGTCCCACATGAAATGATAAGTGACAATGGAACTCACTTTCAAGCCTAATGTGAAGAATTGCAACAAAAATATGGCATCCAACATCATCATTCTTCCCCTTATAGGCCTCAAGCAAATGAAGCAGTCGAGGCAGCTAATAAAAATCTAAAGACTATCATCGAGAAAATGACGGAAAATTATAAGGATTGGCCTGACAAACTTCACTTCGCATTGTGGGGTTATCGCACATCAATTCGCACATCAACAGGAAATACGCCATTTTCCTTGGTTTATGGAATGGATGTCGTACAACCTGTCGAACTAGAGATTCCATCTCTACGCATCGCGTTAGAAAGAAAACTCGATGAAGTTGAATGGACTAGAGCAAGATATGAAGAGCTAATTCTACTCGATGAAAAACGACTAGAAGCTCTACATCACACTCAATGTTACCAAACTCGTATGGCTAGGCATTTTAATAAGAAGGTTAAGACACGAAACATCAAAGTAGGAGACTTGGTGTTAAAAGCATTTAGGAGAAATGTTTTAGATCCAAGGGGAAAATTCAGACCTAATTGGTCCGGACCCTACATTGTCAAAACAATCCTGTCAGGAGGTGCAGCAAAATTAACTGATATGGATGGCAATGAGTTCTCGAACATGACCAATCTTGACCAACTTAAGAAATACTACCCATAATTACTTGAGTAGGATACTCAAGAGAGCTACGTTTAGCCTGATTCCTTAAGAAAGGATACATAGGCAACCCTTTACGGGTGCGGCCATTTTATTTCCTCAAATCTCGCAGCCCAGACTTAAAAAAAATCAAAAGAAGATCGACGAAACATCGGCGTCACAGAAAAAATTCTAGCGCCAGCCGATGAATGTTAGCGCCAGACGACGGCATTTGTCGCCTGACGCCAGACTGCCGCAACCGGCACCTGTCGCAAAATTGTGGCACCAGTTTACAGTTAAAAGTTTGGGAACATTTCGGTGTTTTTCGGAAAATTATCGACTTCCGTACTCGAAAAAAATTCTGGAAAATTAATTCTTCGGTTTCATTGCTTTAATAAAATAAATTTAAAGTAAATAATTTAATTAGCTAGAATTTCATTAATAAAATAAATTACATTATTGAAGGAATTTAAATAAGGCTTAAATAAATTAACTTTAAATTTAAAAACTAAGTCTAATAATTGGAAATTAAGCAATGCTCTTAATCTTCTTTCTCTTTCTTAACCCTTTTCCAATTTTTGTCTGCTTCTTCTTCCTCATCCATAACCTTAGCTAGTCGGCATCCTTTAGAGGACCTACATTCAATCTTGGAGTAAATAGTTTCCCCCTCAACTAGGACTCCATGCTTCTTTTCTACCCAAGCTTTCTTTTCTATGGTGTCAGCTTTCCTTTTTCCTTTATCTTTTGTAGTACTCTTCTTTTAGGCATTATAGGTGTAGACACCTAAAAATGTCTCCCCAAAACCAAACCAGATGATGAACAACCTTTCACCGCCATTATTGGTTGGGTTGATTATTTAATCTTGGAGTGCTTAAATCCATATTTCCATTTCATAAACCAACCCAAATCCTATCCCATTTCCCCAAACCATAACTTGTTTTCCTCTTTTCGTGCCTTTAAACCCAAAATAATTCATTTCGTGTCCTTTAAAATCATTCATTTCAAAAAAAACATTTATCCCAGTTTTTTTTGTCCATAATCTGGGTCAAATGATTGAATAGTTAGATGGGGTTTGAAAAGAGCTTTTCAACGATATATTATAAGCCCAAATCCGAGTTATAACGAATAAGTTATGGCCAAAATATTAAACTGAGCCCAAACCGAATCTAAGCCCATCTTACCTACGACCCAATGATCGTGTGGAGGGTCCAAATGATTTAATCCAATTCCTAAACCAATTAGGATTAATTAGAAACTTCTATAAGTTTCTAGAAGATCCTAATTATCCTTTTTGAAAAGATAAGATTAAAGAGTTTGAAATTGAATAAAACTTTTCTTTTTGAAAATCCTATTTCTATCCGAATTGAAAGACGTTCAAAGATAGACAGATATTATTTTCGTACCACATATTTTTTATCCAAATTTTATATGGTTAAATATCCCTTGAAATTATATTTCCAATGATAAATTATCATATCAATTCCGAGCTATAACAGAAAAGATATGAATAAAATGTCAAACTATATCCAAAACTGACACCGTCTCACTATTTCGGCTATATCTTTTGTTATACAAAATATTTTAAGCTGATTCTAATTGGTTTAGAAAGTAGACTTCAAGATATCTCCAAATATATCTTATTCATCTTATTCCGATTTCTGGATCAAAAGATATGATAAAAACAAAAACCAAAAAAACTATTGTCTATCGCAAGAGTTTTATCCGATTCAAATTCTTATCTTTTCTTGATTCTTCGACCCTCTTTTTTCTCTATAAATAGAGGTCATATCTCACCTTTTTTCCAATCATCAACAAGCTTGATCATCATATCATTCTCTTCTCCCTCTTTAGCCTAAACACTAGCCTCCCTATTCTTCCAAAATACTTCCCTTAAGCACTCCTTGGAGTTCATACTTAACCCAAAGTTCTATACTTAAACCAAAGGCGTGAAAGGTATAAATAACTGAGGGTTTGGACCAAATTAAATCTACATTTATTTAATTTAATTTCCATTTGATTTATATTTTTATTGAAGTTACTAACAGTTTATTCATGATGTAGCAATTCAAGGAAACACGAAAAGTGAGTAATTAATCACTTAATTACTCTTATTTTTATTCTTGTTGCTAGTATCATGATTAGGTTTATTATTTGATTTGACTAACAATTTATTGTTGAATTGCTTCCAATATTAATGTTTATTCTATTATATATGTTTTATGATCACCATATTGCATGTTAAAGGGAATATGTAATTGAAAATCACGTCTAATAAGATAATTTGGACAACCGGTTTAGGTTCCTTTTTAATCTTGTTGTTTAATCAAGTGATCACGATATATTAGAATTATATGTTGCATTAATATTTAACCAATTTAGCATAATAATAGTTTGGAGCAAATTGAATATTTTGTTTGTATGCCTTTGAGATCGCAGGAATCACTTTTCACTATAAAAATCGAGTAGAGGCCAATACGGGCGAATGTGACTCCATGACTCACTTTGTACCATCATCCCCGATCCTCCTTTTGTGGTTCTGAACCATATGGAGTTAGTAATCTCATGGATTATGAATGGGGTGTAACCTTCACGGGTCCATCGTTGCTGCCTTCGTTGTCCCTTTATCGTGGTTGCCTTTTATGATCCGTGAACGGTTTACAAGTTCCTTAAAAACTTGTTGGCGGCTCCCTACTTTCCTTTTCCTAATCGTGTCCCTTATCGTATATGTCAATTCCCACTTCCTATGAGTGTCAAGCATATTCACACATGCTCTAACGTAGGCGCACTTCGAACGACGCCTACAATAGGTGTTTTGAACTCGATCCTTTCACCCAAGCGTTCCTTAACAGGAATCACCTTGTCAGCTAGACGGCTCTTCACACCAGTTTTACTCTGATTTTTCTTCATGTCCTTTGAGGGTTTCTTCAGAAGCCATTTTTTTTACATCATTGGGCAAAGAAGGGGGAACTTTTGGGTAATTACCCCTCATAAAGGTCTAGCGCTCCAATAAGCATCAAATTTGTCTACTTCCTGGGAGACAGGGAACTCGTAGGGACGACGAAGATCACCGGAAGGAATAGTCTGAAGTAGGTCGCATTGTCTTTTTACCCTGCAGGGATAATAAAAAGTCATACGGGACAAGCTTGGAAGACGGCAAAAAGGCTGCTTGTTGACACCAACCATCTTTTCTATTTTCCACCAAGGGATGACCCATTTGATGGCAAAATTACAAGACTCGAAGACCTTCTTCCATTCATGGCGCCCCATCTTAGAGAAGCGTTTCTTCCTTCTCACGAAGCAATTTAGAGTATACTTCTCAATGTTGTCCGGATGGCTAATTAATTCCAGTCTTTTCATTAGCAACATTGTAAAAATTGCAATGCAAATAAATTATTATTACTATACAAAATTATATTTTTGATTTCTGTAATTAAACATATTATTTTCCTACCTGTAATAAAATTGGAGAGCCCCGAAAAGGTGCTTTTGGATTTCTCTTTAATTCATCAAGACTAAGCATGGTCTCTCCAACTATTAAAGGCATTGGATTTCTTCCTGATTCAATTTGTTCTAAAACAATGGATATAATTGATTGACCCTCATTATTTTTACCACTAGTAAGGAAAAATTGATTAAGCATGCAAAACAGGAAAGCCCTTATTCTATAAACATGGAAAGATTAAGAATAAGGTCTATCAAAATAATGGCGAGCAAATTCTTTCAAATTAACTATGTTACCATCTACTATTTTTTATAGATATTTGTCTTTTAAATTGAAGAAGCGTTCAAAATCCTTATAATAATATTCATTTATTCTAGGGATTACTAAAAGATCTAGCGCAGGGAAGCCTAAAATAGCACCAAATTCTTCCGGCAAAGGGCTAATTTCATCATACCCTATTCTAAAGCAATGAGTATCTATGTCCCAATATTCTAGAGCGGTATGAACAAAATATGAATCAAGATCTACCCCTTTGACACCATAAATACCCCCTAAGTGAAACACATCTAATTCTTTTCTCTCTTTGGCATTAAGAGACCGACACCATTCATGGGTGTAGTTGGTAAAACTTTTGGAGACTAGAGACATGATGTTATTTTTCTAAAAGCTAAGAAATATTTTATCTGCTGAAATTATGTAGAAAATCGGCTGGGCAGAGGGCTATTTATGCACAAAATCGGAGCAGTTTTAATCCAGGAAGGATTCGGAGTCAGCGCTCATTAGCGCCAGACGCCAACTATTGGCGCCTGACGCCAGAGCCTGGTGCCAAATGCTAAGTGTAGCGCCTGGCGCTACACCAAAACGCGTTGCGCCAGCTGGCGCTAATATGTCTCATCGTACGCGCTTTCAAAAAAACCGCGTTTTCGACTTAATTCGAGTCTGCTAATGACTTTACGGTTTCCTTATTTTTTTCTAAATATCCATTTATTCCTCCCTCTTAATTAATATAGATATTATATTAATTATATTATTTTTTGGATTTTATTTAGACTAACTTCCAAATTTTTATAAATCCAATATTTTATTTGACTTTTCCTTTTTCCTTTTTCTTTTGGAGGGAGAAAGTCGGATACCCTTCATCAATAATAAATATGACGGAATTTTTGCGCAAAATTACTTTTCACATTTCCTTGCACACACAAACATGCACATAATAATAATAATAATTATTATAATAATAATAATAATAATAATAATAAATGAAAAACATGATAAATAAAGAATAAACTCATAATAGTATGTATATACAAAACATGTCTAACTAATGAGTCTAATTAAAAGACAAAGTTCTATACAAAGTCAAAATAAAATAATAAAAAGCACAGGAACAAACTACGGCGCCGGGGGACGTACACCCATCATCTCATAAAACTGCGTCGTACGAAGAGTAACCTCTCCACCATCTCCGGCTCCAGCTCCAGTCTCCTCGGGAGGAGGAAAGCTCAACACAGGACCCGTCCACCCAAGATCAACCTGAGGCTGAGGCTGCGGAGGCTGCTGCGATGACGAGCAAACCTCGTACATCCCACCACCTCTAAGAGCCGAGGTAGCCTCTCCCTGGCCTACCGGCGCGGCATGTGCACCATCAGATGAAGAGCCTGAGCCCTCTACCACCTCGGTACGAGCAGCCTCAGAATGACCGCCCCTACCACCTGAACCAGTGCGCAACGTATCGAGCTAGACCTCGCCGGATCCCTCCCACCTCAGGTCTCGTGAGGGTATGAGAAGGAATGGGCTGACCCTGCAAAAGAAATTAAAATGAGAAACAGGCAAAATAAAAGCGGTAATACAAAAACATAAGAAGGGAATCTACCTCCTGAATGGCGTCGTCTCGACGACAGGTAGCCACGTTCCTCATCTAGACAAGCTGGCTCCGGCAGGCATCTATGCATCGTGCCATCGCCGAAACCACCTCGCGTGAGAACTGTCAAAGAAGTAAGTCAGTAAACATGCATTACATATATGGACAAAAGTTGTAAATAAACAAGCTTACCCGAGTCTGGTGACGAGGAATCGACCGCTCCACAAAGCGCTCGCCCTCAGGAGCCGAAGGAATCATCTCCTCAATCGGCCCATATGTCCCCTGATAATGGATAGACATACGGGGTGGCACGAAGTCAGCAGGATCATCCTGACAAAGCAAAACAAAATCAGTAAAGCATCACTTGGGGGCTACTTAACGAAAGGTAAAAGCTGAAAATCGTACCGCCACATCCTCAGCAAGTACAGGAAGTGGAGCTAACAACAGTAGTAGCACCTCCCCATAACATCGCCCAGGGATCGTGTAAGATCGCCAAGGGGTACCGGCTCCCTCTGACATGCTCACCAACCTCATGGCATTAAACATGTGACGTGGTGGAGGAGCGGGAGCGACAAAGGTATCTGAGGAATGCTGAATAGAAACCCTCTCTCCAAGATACGCAGCCGCTCTGTAGGTCCCTAAGAAATAGCAACGCTCAGTAGAATACTACGCGGCTAGCCCAGGGACTGCCAAGTCGACCCACGGTTGGTATAACACCTCAGGCTCCTGCAAAGAGTGTCTATCAGGCAAGAATCTAGCTAAGGCATCACAAAATGTCAAATAAGAAATGAATCATACCGAGATGATCCAATCTCGGACATAGGCAGTGGACATCCCCACACGATAACTGCCCTAGGAAGCACTAACTGGAAGCCTGCGCGGCGACGGTCTCGTCGGCGCAGTTGAGGGGAAGTACTCGTAGAACCAGATCTACAAGAAGCTAAAGTTATTAGCAAGTGCTAACTAAAATCTAGAGCTAAACTTTATAGGGAATAAAGTTTACCTCTACGACCCTCCAAAAGCCGGATAGAGCAATGTTTCCTGCAAAAACCGGTGCCGACACGAGTCTCGCAACGCTCGGATGAAATCAGCATAGGCCAAGCTGGCCCAGTCGTAAGTCTCAATCCGGTGTAGATCGCGGACGGCAGGAGGGTAGTAAAGCAGCGCTCTACTACCCTTGTCAGGGGAGAACATCCCTGACAGCAAGATAAGTGCAAAGATGCGCACGCGCTGTTCTCAGGTAGTCGCACCATCGTCAAAAGCTATTGCTAGAGTCGAGCGGCGAATCCCCCTAGCACTGAACTAAGTCGACTCTACCTCAGCTCGAGCCCGAATAGCAATCGGACCCAACAGCTCCTCGACCTCAGGAGAAAAGACGTCGATCTCGCTATCAAACAGCAGTGCCACGGAGCTAAACTCCAGTCCTGTAATGAGACTGAAGTCGGTAGGAGTGACCATCATCTCGCCCTAAGGGAAGTGGAAAGTGTTGGTGGTGTCCCAAAAGAACTCCACCAGAGCACGGACTACATGATGACCCTCGCTAGAGGCAACCATGGCCTCAGAGATCTCGAACAGTTCAGTAAGCCCGCAAGACTCCTGTAGGGAATAGATTTCAAGCTTTAATCCCACTAGCTTGAACCCCACTGTGATCATACACTAAAGTACGGTGGCGTCCAAAAGGGAAGAAGATAGAGCAAAAGAGTTGCCAACAAGTTTTAGGAACTTGTAAACCGTTCACGAGATGAAGGTTACACCCCTTAACGATCCATGAGATCGTCAACTTCATAAGGTCTAGAACAAAATAAGGGTTCGGGGATGAAGGTACAAATCCAACCTAAAAGAGATTGAACCTGCCCTAATAATAGGCCTCTACGTTATTCTGATCGTATTCATGTGCGCTTTCTGATTAACATGCAATCAATAGGATTAACCCTAAACCTGTTTATCTATGTTGGTTGAATTTAATGCACAAATAAACTATTATTGGCGATCACTTGAATTATAATCATATTAACCCTAACAAGATTATTAACTATCTTATTAAGCGTGATTACAAGTACCAATTCCCTTTAAACATGCAATAAAGGCGTGATCAAGCAATAACAATATATATCATCAAGCAACAATAATAAACAATATCATGAATAATAAAATTATAATCATAACAATAATAATCATAAATAAAATAATTATCATCAAAATTATAATAATAATAATATTCATAATCATCATAAATTATAACAATTATAATCATAATCATGTTCATGTTAATATTAAAGCATAATAAACATAGCAAGATCCTAGGCATGATACTAACAAGATTAATAACAAACCCTAGCATGTCACTAAGCAATAAAAATCAAATCTTTAACCCTAACATGATACTAACAATCATAAATATTAGGAAGAACATAGGAAGCATCATAGGAATCATATTTAATATTAAAAATACCCTAGACATGATACTAGGAATATCATAATAACAATATAAACATGATATCTACATCATAATATCAATTAATCAATTAAAGTACTTACTTTGATGCCTCGTACCTCTTTCTAATAACAAAATACACACGTTAGTAACTTCAAGGAAAATAATAATCAAAACAATTAAATTAAATAATTGAAATAGAGATTTGGGACCAAACCCTCAAAAATTAAACCTTTCACGTCTAGGGCGAAGGCAACTTCGAATATGGCTAGGTGTTTCTAGATCTTGTGAATGCGGAATTTTGTATGAGAAAACCAAGTTTAGAGAAGAAAGATGAATGAGAGAGATGAATGATTAAGAGAAAAGTAAAAGAATTGGTGTAAATCGGTGAATGATAGATGTAGATGATGAATCAAAACGGAGTTTTTAATACGATATTTATAGAGAAAATCAGCCAAAAAGATAAATTAACAAAACAGAGTCTGACGCTCAGGAAACAGAGCTGGCGCCAACCTTGGCTAGCTGGCACCAGGCACCAGCCTTAGCGCCAGGCGCCAATAGCTAGCGCCAGACGCCAGGCCTAGTTCCAGGCGCCAAGGCCTGGGGTTGGATGCCAAGATTGATTTTAACGCGTTTTCGAAAATCCGATAAGTTTACCGTACTAGAGGATAAAATAATATAATTTCTTCGAAAATGCTATTTGATTTTGATTAAAACTCTGAAAAGTCAACAAAGTCAACTTATCAATGCTAATTGAATTAGGAATGAAAAGAACCTTCTAGAAGAATCTAGAAGACTAAAACCATTCCTAATTGCATTAGGAATGATAAATCATATTAGGCCCTCCCCTAGATCATTGGGCCGCATATAAAGCTCTAACCGGGCCCAGTTTAGTAAATTGGCCATAACTTCCTCAATATTCATCGGAATTGGGCTTATAATATATCGTTGGAAAGGTCTTTCCAAGCCCCATCCAACTACACTACTATTGGACCCATATCATGTACCAACCAAACTGGATTGGCTGTTTTCTTAAAATAAAGTTTTCTAAAACAGAGAGAAGAGAAAAGAAATAAAAAAACTTTCCGCAACACTAGACCTTTCCACACTTTCGTTTCATTTATGATTCGACGTGAAAGGTACTCATCACTGGGTTTGGTTTTGGGGAGACACAAATGGGTGTCTACAGAAGCCCCCACTTTGACTGAGTTTGGAGAAACGCAAGTTTCGAAAACAAAAGTCAAAGTATCGATAGGGACGGAGAATGATTCAGAACGTTCTGCGATCCTAAAACCACTCTTGTAACGCCGATACCTGCAAAACTAGCATTAGTTAAACAGATAAAAGAGTTAAGAAACGCGTATCTTGCACCGTCGAGCACACGTCTCTGAAAGTAACAGATTGTTTTGATGACCTCCTGCAAGCTAGAGAATGCCATCCCGCTTGAAAACCGCTACGCCTGTAACTGCTTCCAAATTAGAAGATTGCTTCGCCTGAAATGATCCTCCTCCGCATTGATAATATTCCACATCCTAGGGAATACCATCGAAGATTATTTCTCTTGAAACAATCTCCATCCGCATTGATAATATTCCACATCCTAGGGAATACCATCGAAGATTATTCCTCTTGAAACAATCTTCAGTTGTTTGTGACAACTCTCCGCAAGCTAGGGAATGTTGTCTTGCTGCTTGTGAACCAGTATGTCGGTACTTTTGCTGTGATGACAATCTGATTTAGGGAAAGTCATCAATTCCACGTAACAATCCATCCTTGGAAATGTTGCCACGATGAAGCGACAATCCGTATCTCGGAAAATTTGCCAAAATCCAATTTTTGGAAAAGTTGCCAATGCTTCGTAACAATCTTTCATAAGAACTTTGCTACGATCTACAATCCACATCTTGGAATATAATTCTTGAAAGCAATCCACCTTGGAAGTTTGCCAACGCTATGCGACAATCCTTTTGGGAAAATATTGCCACTATTGACAATCCGCGTCTTGGAACATTTGCAAAAAAGAGTCGACCGACAATCCACTTCGGGAAAATTTGCCACTTACTGAAATGAATGACAATCCACGTTGAGGAACTTTTGCCGATATTTATGATGAATAGAAACCTACAACAATCCTTTGGGAAATTTTTCTATAGGGAACTAGGTGTATGACAATCCAATTTCGGAAAACTTGCCAGCGATGACAATCCGAACTTGGAAAAAATTGCCAAACAAAGAAGGAGCACGACAATCCACGCTTGGAAACTTTGCCAGAGATGACAATCCAATCTTGGAAAAATTGTCGTTGAAGAAGATGCGCGACAATCCATATTTGGAAATATTGTCGTTTAAGTGCTTGCTTTTGAACCGATGCTTTGGTGCTTGTAATGAGCCAATACTTAGGCGCTTAAGCTAAGTGAGACGATCTTTCGTCAGGTCGATCACTTAGATCGTAATCAAATCGACTACTCAATCATGTCAAATTGCTTATAGGGGCTAACTGGCGTACCAAGGAACCCGAAACTGCTGTATGAAGTCGAAATCACCTTTTGGAGAGGCTTCGAGCTCTGTCGCTGCTGAGATATCTCTAGAGTAGGGTCTTCCCTATTCTACTGCACCTGTATTTATTTTTTACTATAGAACTTTGCCAATCTTTTTAATTATCTTAGGGTTGACCTAAGGCTTAATGTTGCTTGACTCATCGACTTGACACGACTCAAGGTATAAACTTGACTCGATATGTTTGACTGACTCGAGGTTGACTCGACTCGAAGTGTAATGACACATGTGTTAGACTCAAATCAAAGTGATATGGCACGACATGACTCAATGTGTACATGACTCGTGTGTGCATTGTAATGTGATCGTGCGACTCGAAAAATGCAAAAAAGCAAAAATTTTCCGTCAATTTTGTGGAGGGTACCGACTTTCTCCCGAAAAAGAAAGACGTGAAAAAGAAAATCAAAAGTTTGAAGATGCATGTTGAATGAGCTTAGTCAAATGTTGTTTGATACTATCTCTCAAGGTTCAAGGATTAATTCATCCTAGGCTATCTCATTTGTTGACTCCATGATGAAAGTATTTGGGTAACTTAGGCACGGAGGCTAAGCATTTCATACTTCGTGATGCAATGATGAGTGATGTTGATATGACAAGGCATGCTTCAGCGTTATGTTAAGATTTCATGACAAAGGGTTCCTAAGGGAAATATATTTGGTCATGTATCTGTGCAGTGTGTGATAATGACACTAAAGCTAGGCCACAAGAGCTAAGTGTGTGGAAAAATATATTACTTGTTAAAAGACTCAAATGACGGTGACTCTTAGGCTAGGTAAGCTAATAATATAAGGATCAAGCCCCCAAGTCTAGCTCTAAGTGAATAGGGATGAGCATAGGAGATCCCTTGATATGATCATGGTGCAAGTGTGTGAATGTGAATGTAAATGCATGTTTATTACGGCCGCACCTCGATGTGAAGTTGCCTACGTATCCGTTAGGAATCAGGCCGAACGTAGCTCTAGCCGAACCTCGCACAAGTGTGTATACCTCAAAAAGGTCTTTTTAAGGGTTGTAACGTGGTTAGGCTAAAGGTTATAGAAGAAAGGGATAAAGGCTCAAGACCCTAGATAAGCCCCCAAGGTGTGCAACCTCGCTTTTGAATATTTATATTTTTATGCTTGAGTTTCTACTCTTTTTTTTAAGCTCTTTTTTTTTTTTTTTTTTTTTTTTTTTGCTTTAGCATCTATTTTTTTTTTTATAAGTTTGGGAAATCCCGATCATGCGGTCTATCACTCACTTGGAATTCATGTTTCTCAGGCACGGTACCGAGCACTCGATAACAGACGCAATCTGAGACGTGTTCTTATCGAAGATACTTTCATATCAAAGACATTGGAACACTTACCCTTTTGTACACTTGTTTTCGTTTTTTATTATTGCTTATTTTTTTGCTATTGATTTCTTTTGAATTTGCTCAAGCTTTCTTTAGAATTGCATAAGTTGCACACCATCCCATCCCAAGGTTAGGTAGATGTAGGTTGAAAAAAGAAGGGTTTATCGTTAGACGAGGCTCAAAGTGGTTTATGAAGAAAGGATTGTAAATTTGGAAGATGAAAGAAGATATGATGTGGCTACAAGGGGTGCCTCAAATCATTGGTATACCTTGTGCTTAATTCGACATGGATTTTTTTTTTTTTAATGCAATGCAATGTGATGATCATGTGCAAGGAAATAAATGCTCATTTTATTAAAAGAAAATAAAGAATCTACAAAATTAATCTAAGGGAAAAGAAAGGTGTCTATGCTAGACTTATTGGGGAAAGGAAAAAAAAGAAGAAAAAGAAATAGAAAAAGAGATCACGAAATCTTGACGTTGAAGCTCGCCTCTTGTCTTGTGTTGTTTCATCATCACCCAGTCTTCTCGCTAGCTAGAGGCAATGGGACCTTGTTTGCTTCTATGAGGTCTTGAATGAGATTTTGAAACCTGTAGCATTCCTCGATGGTACTTGCAATAGGAATTTGGATTCCATCTCGAAGATCGATTTTCTGGTGTTGGATCCTCGGTAGGGCCAATAGGTTTGATTAATCCTCGATCATAGAGACGATCGAAAGCAGCATCATAGGTCATTCCAATGGGTGTGAACTCTCGCCTGGGTTTCCTTTTAGATCCTTGATTGTCCATGGCTAAGACATCATTATGGTCAAAGGTACTAACATTATTACTAGAGTGGGCGTTTTCGGAAGAAGAATGATTGTCGTTCTTCTTTCCTTTCCAGCCACCGTGGTTACTATTCTTAGTAGCTTTTTGCTTTGCGAGGTCATCTTCGATTTCAATACCTATGTCATAGACGGCTTTGAAGGTATTCAAGTTGTGATGATATTTTAAGTGCTTTGAATACTTTTCTTGGAGATTCTTGACAAACATTCTCACAGACTCCTTTTTCGGTGGGGACCTCAATCATCTTGGCGGAAGTTTCCCTCCATTTATTAAAGAAAGAAGTAAAGCCTTCGTTCTCTTTTTGTCTTAACATCTCAAGTTGTCTATGGTCGGTTTCAACTTGGATATTGCACTTTTACCTATCAACGAAAGCATTTACTATCGATTCCCAGGTAGAGGTTTTCTCCTTGTCAGGGGAGAAGTACCACTATTGGCAAACGGTTTCAAGAGATAATGGGAACAGGGAGGGGAAAACCTTCTTATCGATACCCTTAATACTCATTATGGTTTCAAAAGCTCTTAGATGAAAGTAAGGATTATTTGTTGCCTTGAATTTTGGGATGTCAGTGGCGTTGAACTTATGTGGAAGAAGTTCCTTATCCAGCAAGACCCCTTGCGAACTCATGCCCTGAAATTTATAGTCACTAGATAGCTTGCTTAGACTCTCTTGCATGAGGTTCATCTGTTGTTGCTTCACGGGGTCATCGACCCTAAGTGCGAGAAGTTTCAGTGTCTCAGTCACAGTAGCCAGTTGGTTCTTAAGATCATTGACTTCTTCTTGAGTTGCCATTATCTTCTTAGCCTTCCTCTTTTGACGAATTGGTTTATCAAAAAGTGAGACTTGAATAAAGAGGTTGTCCTTGATTAATCGCCCTTCTCTCCTCGACCAAGTACTGTGGAAAAGGAATTTGGGGATACTTATTGTTAATTATTTGACTCAAAATTTATTCAACATGAAATGGATGGAGGGAGTGAAGAAAGATGGAAGAATGAGAAGAAAATTTGGGTGGAGGGATATGAAGAATTAGGAATAGAATGTACTCCCCCAACTCAAATCACGGAAAGACCGACTCATGCATGGACCTAAGACATGGCCATGGTGATGTACTCAACGTGTGTGCTAAGACTAGTGAGTGTATGTGACATGTTAAGACTTGTGTCATGACCATGTGGCTAGACTACGTGACTAGACTCGAGCAAAGACTAAATTAAGACCTCGCGTATATGCATTAAACTGGACAGACTGTGGTATTTTAGTCATAACTTTTTATCTGCGACTCTTATTTGAACGAAACAAACTCCAAATTAAAGAAAACACTCGAGGCTACAGATCTATAGGTTGTACGACTCGTAACTCTTCCTAGAACTCCGGCTATGACCAAAACAAGTTGACGCTTGTGCAGTATACGGGAATAAAGATCCGGGTTGACTTAAAGGAACTATGGCTCGATTTTATATTTATTTTTTTTTAGTTCAAATTAATTAATTAATTAAACAAAGTCCTTTATTCATTAATTAGTTTATTAATACTTATTTATAAACACAAGTCAAACCAAACGATTAATTTAGTCACATAATAAGTATGCACAAGTAGGAGATGCACAAGTAGTTAAGTAGTCACAACATGATGCAATGAGTTTGCAACCTAACCATGGCTCTAGTTCTCTAAAGTTCGGGATATGGTTTAGTCAATATAGGGTCCATGGTTAATTGTCCGGATGCACCGCGCGGAAGCCTAACCGTGAAGGGTTGGCGCGAGTGGATGGGACACCGCGAGTTTTAGAAAAAAAACTCGCTTCCATGGTTTGGTGAATTCAACATCTCGGATGTACCCTTTGTTGCTCGGAGCGTTCAATCGGGTAGATGGAGCATGAATTCCCAGAGGGTTATGTCCATATGTAGAACACATATGGGTTTCAGAAAAGTGAGAAAAAATTCAATCAGGAAGTAGGATTGAGCAAACAATACGAAAAACCGGTCGAAATTAGAACGCATATTTCTGGCTCGGTATTGGGGGAAATTGGCGCCAGCAAACAGAGACTGGCGCCAGCTTTAAATTGTAGCGCCTGGCGCCAATACTGGCGTCTGGCGCTACGACTAAAATGCTGGCGCCAAGCTCTGGCCCCTGACGCTACTTCCCACATGCCTCAGCAGCTTTCTGTGCTCGATAAAATTTTCCAGTTTCGCGCGGTGTTATTTCGGTCCTAGTTATGAAAGATATTTCTCAAATTTCCTACGTGTAAAATCCTATGTTTTTAACTCATTACGGATGGTCTTTCCAATGAGATCTTTTTTATGCATATGACAATAATGTTAATCAAAATTACGCACATGAAATACTTAGAACGTTTCGAGTCTCATCCACTCATTCTAAATTATTGCCAAAACAAATTAAGGAATTAAAATAGAAATCCTCCCCAGTGGAGTTTCCAAAAACTGTAGGGAATAGATTTCAAGCTTTAATCCCACTAGCTTGAACCCCACTGTGATCATACACTAAAGTACGGTGGCGTCCAAAAGGGAAGAAGATAGAGCAAAAGAGTCGCCAACAAGTTTTAGGAACTTGTAAACCGTTCACGAGGTGAAGGTTACACCCCTTAACGATCCATGAGATCGTTAACTCCATAAGGTCTAGAACCAAATAAGGGTTCAGGGATGAAGGTACAAATCCAACCTAAAAGAGATTGAACCTGCCCTAATAATAGGCCTCTACTTTATTCTGATCGTATTCATGTGCGCTTTCTGATTAACATGCAATCAGTAGGATTAACCCTAAACCTGTTTATCTATGTTGGTTGAATTTAATGCACAAATAAACTATTATTGGCGATCACTTGAATTATAATCATATTAACCCTAACAAGATTATTAACTATCTTATTAAGCGTGATTACAAGTACTAATTCCCTTTAAACATGCAATAAAGGCGTGATCAAGCAATAACAATAAATATCATCAAGCAACAATAATAAACAATATCATGAATAATAAAATTATAATCATAACAATAATAATCATAAATAAAATAATCATCATCAAAATTATAATAATATTATTATAATCATCATAAATTATAACAATTATAATCATAATCATGTTCATGTTAATATTAAAGCATAATAAACATAGCAAGATCCTAGGCACGATACTAACAAGATTAATAACAAACCCTAGCATGTCACTAAGCAATAAAAATCAAATCTTTAACCCTAACATGATACTAACAATCATAAATATTAGGAAGAACATAGGAAGCATCATAGGAATCATATTTAATATTAAAAATACCCTAGACATGATACTAGGAATATCATAATAACAATATAAACATGATATCTACATCATAATATCAATTAATCAATTAAAGTACTTACTTTGATGCCTCGTACCTCTTTCTAATAACAAAATACACACGTTAGTAATAACTTCAAGGAAAATAATAATCAAAACAATTAAATTAAATAATTGAAATAGAGATTTGGGACCAAACCCTCAGAAATTAAACCTTTCATGTCTAGGGCGAAGGCAACTTCGAATATGGCTAGGTGTTTCTAGATCTTGTGAATGCGGAATTTTGTATGAGAAAACCAAGTTTAGAGAAGAAAGATGAATGAGAGAGATGAATGATTAAGAGAAAATTAAAAGAATTGGTGTAAATCGGTGAATGATAGATGTAGATGATGAATCAAAACGGAGTTTTTAATACGATATTTATAGAGAAAATCAGCCAAAAAAGATAAATTAACAAAACAGAGTCTGACGCTCAGGAAACAGAGCTGGCGCCAACCCTGGCTAGCTGGCGCCAGGCACCAGCCTTAGCGCCAGGCCTAGTTCCAGGCGCCAAGGCCTGGGGTTGGATGCCAAGATTGATTTTAACGCGTTTTCGAAAATCCGATAAGTTTACCGTACTGGAGGATAAAATAATATAATTTCTTCGAAAATGCTATTTGATTTTGATTAAAACTCTGAAAAGTCAACAAAGTCAACTTATCAATGCTAATTGAATTACGAATGAAAAGAACCTTCTAGAAGAATCTAGAAGACTAAAACCATTCCTAATTGCATTAGGAATGATAAATCATATTAGGCCCTCCCCTAGATCATTGGGCCGCATATAAAGCTCAAACCGGGCCCAGTTTAGTAAATTAGCCATAACTTCCTTAATATTCATCGGAATTGGGCTTATAATATATCGTTGGAAAGGTCTTTGCAAGCCCCATCCAACTACACTACTATTGGACCCATATCATGGACCAACCAAACTGAATTGGCTGTTTTCTTAAAATAAAGTTTTCAAAAACAGAGAGAAGAGAAAAGAAATAAAAAACTTTCCGCAACACTAGACCTTTCCACACTTTCGTTTCATTCGACTATGATTCGACGTGAAAGGTACTCATCACTGGGTTTGGTTTTGGGGAGACACAAATGGGTGTCTACAACACCCATAGAAGTCTCGTCTGATCGTCTTTGGCGATGTACATCTTGTACAGATCGCCCA
Source organism: Chenopodium album (assembly GCF_948465745.1). Classification (NCBI taxonomy): domain Eukaryota; kingdom Viridiplantae; phylum Streptophyta; class Magnoliopsida; order Caryophyllales; family Amaranthaceae; genus Chenopodium; species Chenopodium album. The sequence goes on from NC_137835.1 coordinate 69,017,217, forward strand.
AGCCGTCACAACCGGAACCATGACAGCGTGTCCTCCCAACTGTGATGCCCCGTCTCACCCTCTCAGAGATATGGTGGATGGGAGAAAAGTACAAGGTCCGCTCATCCCACTCAGGGAGTCGGCTGAACGAAGTGGACGGTTCGGCATCGTCCTCTATGGGCTCATGCACCCGTCGAACGTCTCGGGACCGTGAACCAGAGTCTCGCTGTCTAGCCATGCTACATTGTGCAGAATTATCATAAATTAAGGTTCTATAGTATCTAAGGTTCGCCTAGCTGCATGATACTATGTCCGCAAAAAAAAAAAAAATCAGAGTACGTAGTACTAAAACAGAACACAAATTCAAATTGAGCATGCACGACATTTTTCAAGCAACCAAACAATTTCTTGCAATACTATAGTAATAATTGTGACAAATTGGACAAAAATTGCTAGCAAAAACATCAAGAACAAGCTACATTGTTTTCCCGACCTTAAGAGGTTCAACAATGGTGATTTGTTCATTTCTTCACCAAATTGAGTCAAACAAGTCTCAAATTACTCCCAAGGCAATGTATAAACATAATCAAGCAATTTCATGGCATAAAATTTGATAAACAAAGAGAATTAAGCAATTCTAATTTTAAATTTTTAAGAAATTCGTGGATAAACACATGCGAAATTCATTAAAATCGGTGTGAGTTTGAAGGAAAATTACATAGATCGGGAATGGATGGAATAAGCTTTGATTTGCAACGAATTTGAGCGAATTTTGTTGAGAAACGAGCAAGAACGAATCAAATGAAGTTCTGAGAATTCTCGAGCAAGAAACACGAACAACAGCAGCAAAAATGAGGAAGAGAAGGGTATTTAAGGAAAACCCGACTCTAGCGCCAAGCGTCAGACCTTGGCGTCAGTCGATAAGCTTTAGCGCCTAGCGCTAGCTCCAGCGTCTGGCGCTACAGCCAGATAAGCGGCGCTGATGTTATTTCAGCGGCGCCAGAACGTCCAGCCACTCAGTACGGTTGTTCCAACCTTATGCAGTATATTTTTAGGTTCCTTGGTACACCAGTTAGCCCCTCTAAGCAATTTGACACGATTTTTAGTAATCGGCTTGATTACATAAAGTGATCGACCTGATGAAAGATCGACTCCCTTAGCTTAAAGCGCCTAAGCATTGGTCATCACAAAAGGCACCGACATACTGGTTCATTCAGAAAGGCACCGACATACTGGTTCACAAGCAGCAAAAGCGCCGACGTACAGGCATAACGGAAGCAAAGTTCAAGCGAGCTTTTAAAAGATCGACAAGTGCAGGTCTTCGATAATTTTCTTTGGAAAATTATCGCAACAAATGAGGATAGCTTCAAGCGAGGATATCTTCGGCAGCATTTCCTAGCTTGCGGAGAGTTGTCACAAACAACTGAAGGTGATTTCAAGCGAAGTTTTCTTCGATCGTGTTCCCTAAGATGTGGAAGATGGTCACAAAGCGGAAGAGGATCATTTCAAGCGAAGCAATCTTCGATAGTGTTCCCTGGCTTGCGAAAGATTATCAAGGCGGAAATTGGAGGCAGTTACAAGCATAGCAGTTTTCAAGCAGGATGGCATTCTCTAGCTTGCAGGAGGTCATCAAAACAGTAATACAGCAGCAAATCGGTTACTTCAGAGATGTGTGCTCAACGGTGCAAGATACGCGTTTCTTAACTCTTTTATCTGTTTAACTAACGCTAGTTTGCAGGTATCGGCGTTACAAGAATGATTTAGGATCGCAGAACGTTCTGGATCATTCTCCGTCCCTATCGATACTTTGACTTTTGTTTTCGAAACGTGTGTTTCTCCAAACTCAATTAAAGTGGGGGCATCTGTAGACACCCATTTGTGTCTCCCCAAAATCAAACCCAGTAATGAGTATTTTTCACGTCGAATCATAATCGAATGAAGTTAAAGTGTGGAAAGTTTAGTGTTGCGGATAGTTTTAATTTCTTTTCTCCTCTCTCTGTTTTTGAAAACCTATTTTAAGAAAACAGTCAATCCAGTTTGGTTGGTTCATGATATGGGTCCAATAGTAGTGTAGTTGGATAAGGCTTGAAAAGAGCTTTCCAACGATATATTATAAGCCCAATTCCGATGAATATTGAGGAAGTTATGGCCAAATTACTAAACTGGGCCCGAATTGAGCCTCATATGCGGCCCAATGATCTAGAGGAGGGCCTAATATGGATTTATCATTCCTAATGCAATTAGAAATGGTTTTAGTCTTCTAGATTCTTCTAGAAGGTTCTTTTCATTCCTAATTCAATTAGTATTGATAAATTGACTTTTGTTGACTTTTTAGAGTTTTAATCAGAATAAAAGAATGTTTTTGAGGAAAATACGATTTTATCCTCCTGTACGGCAATTTCTATCTGATTTTAGAAAACGCGTCAATATTTTAGTCAGCGCCAAACGCCAGCATTAGCGCCTGGCGCTAAGCTTGGCGCCTGGCGCTAGCGTTAGCGCCTAGCGCTAATGTCAGCGTCTGGCACTAATCTCGTTTTACGCGTCAGAACTTTGTTTTGATTCTTTTTTATCTTTTTGACTGATTTTCTCTATAAATAGTCTCCTAAAAACTCCGTTTTCATTCACCAACTCTCATCAAGATTTTCTTGATTACTCTCTCTCTCTCTCTTTTCTGAACTAGCCTTTTCTCAAATACAAAATTCCGCATTCGCAAGACCTAGAAACACCTAGACAAATTCGAAGTTGCCTTCGCCCTAGACGTGAAAGGTTTAATTTCTGAGGGTTTGGTCCCAAATCTCTCTTTCAATTATTTAATTAATTGTTTATTATTTTCCTAGAAGTTACTAACGCGTGTATTTTGTTTTTAGAAAGAGGTACGAGGCATCCAAGTTAGTGCTTTAAAGGTTTTTATTGATATTATGATGTAGAAATCATGCTTAGATTGTTATTTTGATTCCTAGTATCATGTTAGGGTAACTTTAATATCAAGTATGATTAAAAGTATGATGCCTTTTATGTTCTTCCTAATATTTATGATTATTAGTATCATGTTAGGGTTAAAGCTTTGATTTTTATTGCTTAGTGACATGCTAGGGTTTGTTATTAATCTTGTTAGTATCATGTCTAGGATCTTGCTATTATTCTTTAACATGTTTATGATGAATATTATGATTATTTTTATAATTTTTATTATGATTATTATTGTGTTGCTTGATTTTTATTGTTATTGTTTGACCACCTTTTATGCATGTTTAAAGGGAATTGGTACTTGTAATCACGCTTAATAAGATAATTAATAATCTTGTTTAGGGTTAATATGATTATAATTCAAGTGATCGCCAATAATAGTTTTATTTGTGCATTAATATTCAACCAGCATAGATAAACAGGTTTAGGGTAATCCTATTGATTGCATGTTAGTCAGAAAGCGCACATGAATACGATCAGAATAAAGTAGAGGCCTATTATTAGGGTAGGTTCAATCTCTTTTAGGTTGAATTTGTACCTTCATCCCCGAACTACCAGTCATGGTTCAAGACCTATTGGAGTTGACGATCTCATGGATCGTTAAGGGGTATAACCTTCACCTCGTGAACGGTTTACAAGTTCCTAAAAAAACTTGTTGGCGACTCTTTTGCTCTATCTTCTTTCCCTTTGGACGCCACCGTACTTTAGTGTATGGTCACAGTGGGGTTCAAGCTAGGGATTAACGCTTGAAATATTCCCTACAAAAGGTCACATTTCCCCCATAGTAGGCATCTAGTGAGAGAAATCTAGATTTGTCTCCAGTCATGTGCTTAGAACAACCACTGTCGAGGTACCAAGTGTTGTCCCCCCTCACTGAAACCTGCATGAGATATCAAACGTTAGTGTCATGAACCCAGGCTTCCTTGGGTTCCTGTGTAACAGTAGCATGTTCATTCTTCTTGATCCAAATCTATTCTACATGTTTTTCATTTTTCTGTGTACTCTTTTCTTTCTTAGGACACTTAACCTGTTTGTGTCCAGTATTGCCACAGAAATAAGAAACAATACTACTAGGCAGTTCAACATACTTCTTTTCCTTTTGGAACTTCTTTTTGAAACCCAAACCTTCTATTCTTTTGGTTTGAGCTTTGGTGATGATCCAATTTGGAACTCTGTATTATATAGGTTGTTTGCCTTTCCTGGCTTTCTCAAGTTCCCCCTCAAGTCTTGCCTTATCCGATTTTATATCTTCCAAATCATATTTTAGTTTTTCAAAATTCGGATATTGAGCAAGTGGAGGAACTTCAGAATCAGGAGCATCAAGACAGAGTTTCATCAAGGATAGTTCCACATTCAACATTATGTTATCATGTTTCAACCTATCTATAGTTTCTTTCAAATAATTATTATCATCAAACAAACTAAAGAATCTATATTGAATATCAAATTTCATATTATCTACCCACTCACTGTTTTCTTTAAAAGTAACCAAAGCTTCATCACTTTGTTGTTTAGCTTTATGCAATTCTTTCAATTCTTCTTGAATTTCTAAAACAACAAATATTAGGTTTTCTTTAGAGAAATGACTAAGTTTTTTTTTGAGAAAACCATACCTCAGATTCTAGCTCCTTCAGTTTGGCCTTTTCATCAATTTTTTCCATCAAACATAGATGGGCAGTTTCCTCTGATGGTTGATCTTCCTCTTCCTCTGAATCTGAATCTCCCCAAGCAACCACTACTACAAAACTTGGAAAAGATACCCTTAATAAAAGACCTGTTGTTTAAATAACGGGTCTGCTTGATATAAGAGATCCAACATAAATTATAATGGGTCTCTTATGTGCATGAATTTTGGTGTAAGAAGAAAAAGGAGAGATAAGAGACCCGTTAGCAAACCTAACGGGTTTCTCCATTATATTAGGTCCCACATCTTAAATCATAAGAGAAAAATGGGAGTGATAAGAGACCCGTTAGCAAACCTGACGGGTTTCTCCATTATATTAGGTCTCACATCTTAAATCATTCGAGAAAAATAGGAGTGATAAGAGACCCGTTCTCAAGTTTAACGGGCTATTACCTTTGATCCTGCAGCAATAATGCGTGTAGTCTATTTTAATTTTTTATCATTGTATGATTTGTATCCTTTAAAACTCACTCACCTTCTCTCTTCATAACCTCTGCCTAACCCCAATGCCAAATGAAAACCCTCATCCTCTCTTTTTTATGAATCCGCCGTCACTAGCTTCCTATTCCTTCCTCCATAAACAAAAACTCTGCAAATACTCTAAAATATGATATAATGGGCACTCTGGGTCGAGCTCTTTCGATCTCTTCCCCTCAATATGCTTGCTTTTTCTCTTCTCATTTGACCAAATATTCGATTTTCAATAACAACCAAGATGCTTGCTTTTGTGCTACAACAAATCAGTACTAGAATCGAATTAAAAGACGGCGCACGGCGTATTTCAGTTGCTTGAAGTTGATGGTGAACGGTCATGGTATCCTGAATTCAAGGTCTACTTTAATTCTTTAAAGGTAGAGAGATACTAAACCTCCTATGATAATAGATCTGGAAAATATGAAGACTTGTCCAATTAATGACCTAACTTCCGACCTAAATTGAGGTAATCTATCTATAATTTGATTTTTCAGTTTCTAAATTTGTCTTGAAATTTGTAATTTAATTGGATTGTTATTGAACTTTTGATTGATTTTATATTTTTCTTAACAAATTTATTAACCGAATGTTATGCAGAGTATGGCGTTTTGCAATTTTTAGTGCTATAAATTAGTACTAGTTACTTGTTGTTATGATTTGTTTCAATTCAATAATCTATAATGTATTTAATTTTTCTTTTTTTTATTTATTAAATGTTTCTAATTACTTTTGATGTTATGATTTGTTTCAATTCAATAATATGTAGTGTATTTAATTTTTCTTTTTTTATTTATTGAATGGGTTTTCAAATCAGTTTTTTAGTAGAATTCTTACAATGATTCATTACTTTTTGTTTTTCTTTTGTCAGGTTTACGTGACTTCAAACAAAGGAGGAAGAAAATTGAGTACTAAAGCCTTGTTCAGTTGTTCATGTAATATAATTGTAAATTTTAGTTAATTCTAATGCGTTTTTTTTTTTTTTTTTTTTTTTTTTTTTTTTGCAATTTTATGTTGGATGATTTTTTTGTATCACATAAATTTTACTCATTTCTATTTCTATGGTATTGGGTAACTTATAATTTTTTATTTTCAGCCATTTATTATAAGCATGAAAACAAAATTATCGAAATTTAAATGCAAACCTGCTAGAGCACATAAAAGTTAAAGCAAAAATTTTTTTTTGTTTTTAAAAAATTAGAGAACAAAAAGACCCATTATTTGACATGAGGGGTCTGTTTGATACCCACTAAACAGACCCCATATCTTGAATAATAGGTTTCTTTTTCTATTAAATTATTTATTTTATAACTAACATAACAGACCCACTATCACTTACAATGGGTCTTTTTGACCTTATAAACAAACCCTCCCTAATGAACGGGTCTCTTTATCAAACAGACCCCTGAGCTAGAAACTCGTTATGAGGCGGTCTCTCAGGCATATTTTAACGGGTCTCTTTGCCAATTTTTGTAGTAGTAGCTAGCATGACTTTCTTCACATTGTCCTTGGTGAAGTAAGGTTTATAGACTCTTGACTCTTTGGATTGCTCCTTGCCATTTGTCTTTCCTTTCTCACCATCTGGTAATGGACAATCTTTAATGAAGTGATCTTTAGACCCACACTTGAAACAAGTTGTATTTCTGGAACTTGCATACTTCTTGTTCCTATCAAACTTCTTGTAGTTCATCATCCTTTTGAACTTTCTAACTAGCATTTCCATTTCTTCCTTATCAGCTTCCGATTCCTCTGAGTCTTGAGCCTTAAGAGCAAGACTCTTGTTCTTGGAACTTTCAGAGTTGGAACTCAGGTGTAGTTCATGAGTCATCAATGATCCAGCTAGTTGTTCCATGTTAAACTTCGTGAAGTCCTTGGCTTCTTGCATGGCAGTAACCTTGGATCTCCATTGTTCATCTTGTGGTAGACTCCTTAAGATCTTTCTAGCCTGTTCATCAATAGGAATGTGTCTGCCAAGGGAATTCAATTTATTAATAATATCATTGAACCTAGTAAACATTTCCTCTATAGATTCCTTTGATTGCATTTCAAACCTTTCGTATCTAGACATCAATAGATCAATCTTAGAACGTTTTACCTCATTAGTACCTTCATGAGTTATCTCTAGTAGATCCCAAATTTGCTTAGCAGACTTGCATCCCATGATACGATTATGTTCATGAGGTCCAAGTCCACAGTGCAAATATTTTATAGCTAAAGAATTTAATTCAAGTTTCTGATAATCTTCTTTATAATAATCAGAAATAGGTTTAGGAACTACCTCTTTCTTGTCATTGGTTGCAGTTATTTCAAAATCACCAGTTTCAGTGACACACCAAACCTGATAATTTTCAACCTTGATAAATATCTCCATCCTGTTCTTCCAGTAGGTGTAAAACTTACCATTGAACATGGGTGGACGTTGGGTGGAATACCCTTCTTCAAGTTTCTCCTTGTAATTCATCTCTCCAGGAACTTACTCAGCAAAGTTATCTGCTTACACATGAGAACCAGGCTCTGATACCAATTGTTAGTTTAGATGATTAATACAAGAGGAGGGTTGAACTGTATTGAGTTCCTATTGACTACTTTTGTGGAATAATAAAACAATGCATATAGGAACTTGCAAGAACACACAAATTTTACAAGGAAACCTTCCAGGGCCCAACTGGAAGTAAAACCTCGACCTTACCTCAGGGATTTCAAACACACAAACTTCACTATAATAGGGCAAACACCAAGTTACAACCTATTAGACACATACCTTTATTTCACAAGTTCCTCACTGGACTTGCTGCTTCATAGGACCCTATCATACCCAATCTAAGTACCACACTTAGATTCACTCATACCACCAAAGTACTACACGTACTGCCAAAGTACAACTACTCGTACCACCTAAGTACAAAACTCACAGCTTCACCTAGAAGCCAACACAAAACTGTATAAAAAGCAAACTACAAACTCACCCAAATAACCCAACCAATACAAATGTATGACACCTAGTATGATAGGTAAGAAATGCACGAAATCTGAAACTAATGTGACAAGTTAGAAGCTTGGTAAACTTCCTCAATCATAGCACTGTGATTTCTCCATGCATAAACTCACAAAAACCTAAAACCATTTTGCTCTCTACTATTTATACAAGTATTACTCGTATAGAAAGTAGGTTTTCTAAAAGATAAATAAATTAACTTAACTTATCCTTAAACACAGTTTTATGTAAATCAAGTGGAATAAAATCTTTTCCAAAAAATAAGATTAAAAAGATATTTGTTTATCTTTTTAACAAACTGATTTAAAGAAAATAATCTTTTTAGATAATCTTTTCCTAAAATCTATCTTTTATAATTTTCCATATTATTTTATTTACCAAGCAAACTTGTCATGCTTCTAATAAATTTCGTGCATTAACCTACTTAACATATTAACAATAATTTATAAGATAAAAACCTTAACTAAATATTATTGTTGCGCCGCGCTTTTGATCAGGTAGGTTACTTGGGCTCCAAGGTTATTAAGTTCCACCAAAGAACTTAAGCTTGTTGTCTTCAAGTTCCAGTTAGGGAACATTCGTGTTAGGGAACGTTCCTGTTAAGGAACTTAGTTCTTGTTAGAGAACTCTTCTTCTGATTTGTTTAACTCTTCAATAAAGATCTCTTCATGTCTTCTTAGTTCCAGTTACTTCTTCCATCACCAAGATCAACTTCACCTAAACTAATCACACACTTGAAAACCTTTATTAGTTGAGTTTGCTTTAGTTTAAGTTCCTCATCATCAAAACCTTCATGCTTCAACAAGTAGCCATTAGGAACTCACATACAATTCACCCCCCCCTCTTGTAGCGTTCGTCTCAACTAACAGTTTGGTTTAATAAGGGCCTACAATGGTTCCAAGTTGTAAGTTGACTTCGTTTTACTTTAGTTTGACTTTACTTTCATTTGGTTGACTTTTAAAGTTGAATTGTTTTGAATGTTTTTTAAGATAGTCTTCCGTTGTGTGTCTTTGACAGTTGTCTTAGCCGTTTTCACGGTGGTGGTAATGTCTTAGATTTTCCTATTTTGATCTTTTAAAAGAGCAAAATAGGTACTTTGAAGGAAAAAAATTTCTAGGGTGTTACAACTACTATCAGAGTTTTGGGCTAATTGGCTCTCTTCCCATTTCATCAATCCAATTGAATATTCATTATTTCATTTTCCTTTTTCCCATTTTACAAATTGAATGAGGCGGCTATTGACCTTTGCCTCCTTTTTCAAGGTACAAACATTTTCCTTAATTAAATCTCTCCTAGGTTGCTAAAGTGTAAGGTTCACAACCATCATGAACACAAGCTAAAACATCTTTGTAATCTCTAGAGATGGTAAAAGAATCATAGACTTTGCCATCACTACTCTTCTTGTATTCGAACAGCAAAGACGAGTGGTTATACGCTGTGAGCTTCACAAACCCATAATCATAGTCTTGGTATATACTCCACACTGTCTTTAATGTACTAAATTTCGACAAATGACTTCCTCCTCCTCCGGCTACAACATGGATTGTTCCGTTTACAACTCCTGAATAGTGAGATTTCTCGTTGTTCACACATTGGTTCTGCATGAACCCATCATTGTTCTAATCAGTAAACAAAAATAACTACATACAATAAATCAGATGACATTATAAAGGCCAGTTTTAGGTGGTAATACTTTGCGAAGTAACAAAATTAACTTATTGTTATGTATACCTGATAAATAGGGCAAACCCTTTCATAGTTATGGACATGTCCCCAGAATGCCATATCAACTTTGTACTTCTGCCATAACTTTTGAAGGTCACTTCTACCCATTGGCTCTTCGAAGGATCCCTCCAGGCCGTACCATGAGTTCGAAGAGTACCCTAGGGGTCTATGGCCTGCAAATATAAGCCAAGGTTGTTTGTGCCTATTTGCTGATGCTAGGCATTCTTCCAGGAATTTGTATTGTTCAGTGCCTTCCCTCCAATCATGTTCTGTATCTGCTATGCAGAAATGGAACATTCCGTAATCTGCTGAGTACCTGTATATATGTATGTATATGCATAGTTGGTGAGTAAGTGTTCTTTTACAAGAGATTACAGGAAACAAACAAACACCAGGCCACCATGAAATTGCGCCGTCTGTACTTACCAAAACTTAGCTCTATTTTTAGCAGGAACATAAAACTCAGTTTCTGCAGGAACACCGCATTCACCTCCTGAGTCATCAGTTTGGTAAAATGATCCTGAATCTGGTGAATCGCGCTCATGATTACCACTGATGAAAAAGCTATTTGTTAGTATACTAATATGCTATAGATATTTCTAAACTTTACAGAACACTAATAATATTATTACTAAAAAGCAGATAGCAAATCTGCTTTTAAGAGTAGGTTAAACCTTGCCACCATAAAGGGTACAACTGATGCTATTGGCTCTACTTGTGCAGTGTATTGATCCCACTGAGAGATGTATCCGTTGGCATATGGCATATCCCCTATTAAAAAGACGGCATCAATGTTGTCAATATCATTAACTAGCTGGTCTGTGGTGTTTAATGATCCTGGTTGGTAATCTGCATACTCATTTGATCCATCTCGTTCAGCCTAAAAGAAGCAAAAATTGATTTCAGGCATTGCACTCTGCAAATCTATTTGTTGCTTATAGTATTGTTCTGACGGGTAGATTCAAAACATTTAACCAACTTTTTATACATTGTATACATGTATACCTTCCCCATGTCACCAAAAATAACAACACGTTGCAAGGAGCTTTGTCCGGGATATGGAGATGACTTGAACTGATACTTCTTGCTCCATACATATGTACCATTAGTTAAGAGATGACCCAACCTATATGTATACCTGGAAAACATAAAATCAATGACATATTTAAGGATTAAAGTTGTTATAATGATCATATAATTAATCATTAATCGTGATAGTAGTGTATACTAAACCAATGTTTGCATACTTGATGTTGGGCCACAGATCTTTCAAGAAGCTAGTGTGAATGAATCCAGGATCACGCCAACCAACAGTTCTTGCAGGTGCAGCTACATGATAGCCAAAGACACTTCTTATACACTTATTTCGTGAAATTTTAACAATATTAATTAAGCATTCACTTAATGAAAGAGATTTTGAAATGTTTGCACTTTCTAGGTAAATGAATACAAAGATATACTGAATTATAAGTAATTAAGTGAAGAAGAACCATACCACACATTTGGTTACGAGTAAATGTCAGAGTTCCTGCTGGTGATCGCGTAGTTTGAGCACCAGGCATACCCCACTCAACAAAAGGAATTGCTTCATCTATGTCATAGCCGCTTGTCCATGTTACTGTCATCTGCATGATTACAGGAATGATAGTTAAATCTTCCACTCTAGTAATGGTTTAGTACATTATTTCGTACCAAAAACTATAGGAAAATGAATTTTACAGAACATTAGCTTTCAAAAAATTTAAGATTCTACTAATTCATGTTAAAGTCTCTCTGATAAAATTAATGAAATCACAAAATACAAATACTATTTTATACATCAGACACTTATTGAGTTATTGTCACACGACACGCTTACTATATTACAATATCTGAATAATAGCCATTTTTTTTTAAGAATAGTACACTGACCCGATTGATTGTTTAAGTAAATGATGATACGAATATAACACGAATGTAACATTGAAGTATAAACATACCACATCCCAAGTTTCTCCGAGAGCAAGTCGTGGATAGACAGGGGCTTTAGGATTTGCAAATGAGATGGTGTTCGATACTGCAACTAGCTTCGGCTACAACATTGAACACATAACATCAGTATAAACACATAGTAGCAATAATGTAACTATATCATATTATCATTTAAAATTGAGAAACTTACACTAGATAATCCACCAGAAAATAACGCAAAGGAAAAATCAGTTCGTTGATTGATCAATAGAAACTTCAAAGTGGTTGTTCCAGAATTTGTATAATCTGAATTCGAGTGATTTGCATACTGGTACTGAAATTCAATAATAACAAAAAGATTAAGTTATAATCTAAACTTGATAATGTTTAATTAACTATAATTTCATTTGATATATTTTATTTACCTTAATGGGTGCAGTGCAAATAAAAGGTTTTAGAACTCTTGAGTTACCAACTTCCTCACAATTTGCTGATGCACTGCTCATGTTTAAAAATAAAAATAATCATTAAATCAAAAAGATGAGAATGCTTTTGACATTTCAATACATGCTAATTAAAACTATTCAAATTCAAAAAAATAGTTGATCTCAAAGAGTATGTAGTTTATATGTTTCATGTTACAACAATTATAAATTTAAAACAAATTTTTGTAAAATACATAAATTCTCCGTAGTATATTTCCTCCGTTCTAAAATAAAAACATAATTTCTTTCTAGATCCGTAATAAAATACGTCTTATAATGACTTTTAATCACCAAAATCTCTTTACCCCATTATAGTTTCTCTCATTTATTTCCACTTTTTTTGTTTTTTCACGTGAACTTATGTTTAGTTCAACTTATTCAATTTTATATTGGAAAATTTGATGGGAATAATCCCACCTTTTGAGTGTTGAAGATTAATAATTCCACCTTTGGGATTCTTTTTAATAATCCCACATTTGATATCAATTCACTTTAAATAGTCTCGGGTGACCAGTGACCGGTTGAAGAGGTAATTTTTTTTTTATTAAGTTTATTTTACACGTGTCACAATTTGATTTGTCCCAAATTAAAAAAAAAACACCACCTAAGCTACACCACAGCCACCACCATCCCCACCACCCCACCACCCAAACCCAAAACCACCGCCACCACTAACCGGACCCGAAACCAAACCACCGTACCGCTATCCACCCCAGCCAACCCGACCCTAAAACCACCTTCGAAAATCAACCCACAAGCAACCCCGTCTCCCCGCAACTAACCTTCGTCACCACGCCGCTCCGGCCAGCCATCCCCAACCCAACTCCGACCTTCTCTGTCCCCTATTTCCGGCGCGCCGATCTTACCTGTCCCCCATTCCCACCGCGCCTTCCTCCCCTGACCTCCATTCATGTCAAAAACCCACCAAATAAACCCAAAACTACCTTCCAATTTAATAATCGAAAATCCACCAAATCGAAGCCGGAGAAAAGGGAAGGAGGCCGAGATCGGGACGGAGGAAGGGGAGGGCTCGGGATCGTGGAGGAAAAATGATTTTCAAGGGTTGTCGGATGCTTGGTTTTCGATGGTTTTGTGGCGGTGGAAGGGAGGTTGGTGGTTCACGGAAGGCGGAGAACGGGCATCGGCGCTAGGGGAGTCGATTTGGGCGATCGGCGTTGTTGGGTGGCTAGGGCTGGGCAGTTGATTGGTGGCGGGGAGGGTGGCAAGGGGCTGGGCAGCTGATTGGTGGTGGGTGGTGGGTGGTTTTTTTTTTTTTAATAAAATATCAAACTTTTTTTAAAATGTATTTTATTTTATTTTTTATTTTTTTGACCATTCATAGGCCGCCACGTGTCAAATAACCTGTTATAACAGGTTACTTGACCTGTTGGGACTATTTAAAGTGAATTGATATCAAAGGTGGGATTATTAAAAAGAATCCCAAAGGTGGGATTATTAATCTTCAACGCTCAAAAGGTGGGATTATTCCCATCAATTTTTCCTTTTATATTTGCTTTCAAATTAAATGACATGGTCCAAACAAGATTATATGTAGGTGTTCCCTCAATAGTCCAAAATTTAACTATCTAAGCTCTGAAAATAGTAAACTTAAGTACAAAAATTACAAATCATCAAGTTTGAACTTAATTTAGTGAGAAAAGTTTGCATAATATTAAAACGATTTTATGTAAACAAAAACAAGTAATATTATAAAGTATTGTTAAAGGGAAGAAAGAATTATAGTATACTTGAACTTAGCCGGGGAAAAAACTCCAATCCAATCATCTGAAGACGGATTGGGTGATCGGAGCTTCACAGTTACCCATTCAGTATCATCATTCTGCAACCAATTGGAAACACTTAATTATTATACGACCCATTAATAATATTTAAGTATCAATAATTATTCAATATCAATTATACTCGGTTTAATTAAATTTGAAGTTGTATTTATAAATAAAAGTTTTTACCAAATAAGGAGTATTGCATCAAAATTTGCACCAAAAAAAAAATTATGTACACTTAGTATAAAAAATCTATACATTAGTTCAAGTATCCAACAATTATGTACAAAAAATTACAGTACTTGGTTTGTTATCCTTCGATTCCGTTAGAAATGGCCCCACCATTATTGTAATAACCCCTTTCTTTTTTTTAATAATAACTCTCTCATTTAATTATGAATATACTCCCTCCAATTACTCTTATCAAATCTCTTTTTTGAAAAAAAAAATAATAAATAAAATCTCTATTGTTTTAATAAGATATCATATAAAATCATTAATCTACTTATCAAGTTATCACCTTAAATTTTATGCAAAAGTGAGTATAACTAGAATTTTAGGATGCCTCCAATTACTCTTATCAAATCTCTTTTTTGAAAAAAAATAAATAAATAAAATAAAATCTCTATTTTTTTTTTAATAAGATACCATATAAAATCATTAATCTACTTATCAAGTTATCACCGTAAATTTTATGCAAAAGTGAGTATATCTAGAATTTTAGGATGGATGAAGTATAATATAATCTGATGAAAGTGATCGCGCCTTATTATTTTGTTTAGGACGTAAGAGTATTACACTTCTGCACATAAAGATCAGTGCAAAGAATATAAGGACTTACATATATAATGGATTATTAGCTGAAAATTTGAAAAGCATGAATATAGAGAAGATTGATGTATGATACCTTCAAACCTAGCAAAGAAGGAGAAACTTTGATGGAAGCTTTCTTATGAAGAGCTAGAGTTGTACTTAGAATATCAATCTTGGATAATGGTTGCACACCATGATGAGCATGGTTTTTAGCCAAAGATTTTGAAAAATAAGAAGAAAATAATATGGTTGTGACAATTAGTAGAGCTTTCCCTAGTGAATAGCTCTTCTCCATGATTATTGATAATAATAGAGTGATTAATTGGCTGTGTTCAAGCTCTTGTTATTAGCTTTATTTATACACACGTCCTTCATTTTGTATTAGATATTTAATACTTCCTCCATTCTTTTTTACTTGACCCACTTTGACTTTTACACTATTCACCACTCCTTCTTTGACTGTGTTTTGTGAATAATATGTAAAGAAAAACATATTTATGTTGATCATTTTGAATTGGTCTCAATAAGAACTATCATAATATATAACTTTTATATTTTTTAATTATGAAGAATTAAAGTTATTAACCGTTAAAGTTTTTCATTGACAAGCGTGATAAAAGAAACAGGTCAACTAAAAAAAAATAAGAAGTAAGTATTATCTCTTGTTAATAAATAAATGTAATTGTATGCTTTTACGTGCATGTGAATCTTATAGATTTGTCGTACATTTAAATAATCATTATGTCTATGTCTAGTGGCAGAGCCGCTACGTGTCAGTAATAAATTTGTAAAGTTTGTAAATGGAAAATTTGCAAATTGCAGTCATTTAAAGTTCGTATTTTGCAAATTGCAGCTATTTAAATTTTTTTTTTTTGCAAATTGCAGCCTAAAAATTCGTATAAATTGTAAATTGCAACCCGATTCAATTTTTTCATCGGTTTACATGAGAAAATCTTCGGTTAAGGTTTTAGGGGTCATTTTAGACCTTAGGGAACCGAATTGAGCTCGGAATTAGCAAAAAAATAACGTAAGTGTCTCATATTTAAAATTTCCCACAAATCGATACATTTTTGTTACACAAAACGAGATACTTGTGTTATGTTTTTGCTAATTACGAGCTCAATTCGGATCCCAAAGGCCTAAAATGGCCCCTAAAACCTTAATCAAAGATTTTTCAACTTGTAAACCGAAGAAAAAGTTAAATCGGGCTGCAATTTACAATTTATATGAACTTTTGGGCTGCAATTTGCAATTTTATTTTTAAATGGCTGCAATTTGCAAAATACGAAATTTAAATGGCTGCAATTTGCAAATTTTCCATTTTTTTTTTTTTTTTTTTTTTTTTTTTTTTTTTTTTTTATGGTAAGGACTAAGGAGAATGATCTGACCTCTACCCTCATAGTTTTTTTGATTCTATACTTAGAGGTCAGACACTTGAAATTGCAGGAGAAAGACTGTAAGAGATCTGCACCTTCCTCAAGTAATGCTTTTAGAAAGATTCAGCTTTATGACCTCAAGGTTATAAGGCAAATCCCTAATCAATTACATGTTTACAACTAGCAAGCTTGATAAGAGCAAATGATAAGTTATATATGGGTCATCCATTATACGGTTATTAATTTATTACGGTGTAACTGTGTAAGTGTCTAAACTGTATATATCTCTATCTATAGATCTATACTATATATTAAAAAGCGTTCCTAATCAAGGATACACGCCACGTGGCACACCTTTCTTATTTTAAGAAGATGCCACGTCACCAAGAAGAATTGGAACATATCAACTTAAAAAATGTTTATGCTAAGAATCGAACTCAAGTTCATTAGAAAATGGATAAGAAGCCATACCATCTTTGATTCTTTGCTATCTAATACTTTTGTTTATTTATTCTTCTTAAATATAGTTAATGTATGGCATGAGTTTTTTTATTATACAAATTATTTTCTTCATCAAAATCTATAAAAAAAAGTATTTAAGATTATTATAATACAAGAAACCTATAATTCAATGTAAAGAATATTTAACGTATAGATCCGGGGCATCGCCCGGGCTAAATACTAGTTATATATGAAAAAGCGTACCTTTCAAAGGAATGGTGCCACATGGCGCGCCATGTAAGCTTGTCATTTCATTTAATTAAACTATGCTTTGGGCGAGAATTGAACCTGTAACTTCCAAAATATACAAAGGTCATACATTTACCATCTCATTCAACTTTGATTAATGTCTTAAATTTTACATAATTAACATTATATATTCCTTTAACATATTAAGTAAATTAGAGGTTATATTTTTTATTTATATACCACGAGATTAGAAAATAAATACATACATATATATATATATATATATATATATATATATATATATATATATATATATATATATATATTAAAAAAAAAACACCCGAACCACACACTTACTATACAAACAACATAACATATATAGTTATCAAATTAAAGAACTAAAAACTAGAACTTCAGACATCGCCTGGGCCACACACTAGCTTTTTTTATATTAAAAGACAGTAATTGGATGTACTTATAGTGTTAACTATACTAGCTCTATATAAGACTTGCTTCCATATTAAAATATTGGAGTACTAATTTCAGATTAGTTAAGCTAAAATTATAAAACTTTTTTTTGGTGAAATAAGTTAAAATTGTCTCAATTTAGCAAAAATGAGCACTTTGACCACTTATAAAATAACAAAGTAACTCACATAACACTTATTGATTTTCCTGTGTAACACTGACCGAGTAATCCATATAATTTAACACTGATCAAGTAGCCACTATAACACTGATAACGAAGTAACCCTGTAACATTGAACGAGTAATCCCTGCTATAACACTAATAATGAAGTAACTCCCATGATAGCTTGCCACACCAACTACACATAAGAATTTGTGAGCAACATCAATTAAAAAAAAATTAAAAAAAAATTAAAAATATTTGATCAGTAGCCTCAAAAACTAAATGCATAGATGAATTAGTAAAAAGTAAGTCTTAATTAATTAAAATTAAAGAATTTAAAAATTAAGTAAATAATTTAAATTTATTACAGAGTATATAAAAAAATTTACACTGTTAATAAAAATGGAAAGGGTTACAAGTTCTTTATTTTTTTTGTATCAATGAATAAAAAAATTAAGTAGGTGCATGTTCCTTTATTTTGTAATATTGGAACTTCAGTTTGAAAATATACACCTACACTAGCTTGAAATTAATTACACTTTTGCCTAAAATTTTAAATTTATCATAATGAGACACTTCAAAAAAAAAAAAAATAAAAAAAATAAAAAAAAATAGAGGAAGTACATTGTTTGCACAATGTTTACTTTTTATAAATTAATTTTTTTTAATAATTTTCAACTAAAATTAAAGATATTAATTATCAAAGAGTTTGATGAACCTCATCGAATATAAAAACTTCAGTGTAGTATTTTTTATTTTATTTTTTTTTAAATGAAAAATAACTACCTTTAGAAAAGACACATGTAAAAAACTTATTATAAAAATAGGAAAATGCTATACATAGCCCTAAGGGCTACATATAAGCATTTAATTTACTCTTGAAAATTGTTTAAATTTAGAAAATCATGACAAAAACACACTAATTACACCGATTTGCGCGTGTTTTTGTCATGAATTCCTAACTTTATACATTTTCCAAGAGTAAATTCAATGCTTATATATAGCCCTAAGGGCTATGTATAGCATTACCCATAAAAATAATAAAAAGCACATGAAATGTGGCAAACAATCTGAAAATGATTTTAAAAAGGGAATGTAATATGCAAACAATCGGAAAAAGTTAAAAGGGAATGAATTGAAAAAGGAAAAGATATAAACTTTACAAAGATGAAAACTTCTTTCCACCTACCTTATACAACCCTTTAAGGTAGAATAACTTGTATGAACGTGAGGTCCATACTCGCACCATTGACGTCTTATTATATATAATATAACCCTACTTTTAATATAGTAATCTTAATTTTATTATAGTAACTTTTATTAAAACTTGTGTGGCCTAATTTTAAAATTATTGTGAACCTAAAATGTGATATTATGTTAAACATAGTGACCTTAAATTTAACATAGTAACCTTTAATATTCATATTGTTTAGTATATTAAAAATTTCGACTATTTCATCAAATGCCACTGAGCAATTTAAAAATTCACCAAATGTCATCGGACTTTTCAGAATTCACCAAATGCCACCCAATTTTTAAAAAAATCACCCGGTACCATTAATGACCAACGGCCGTTAACTCCGTTAGTAATTAGGGGTTAATCATGATACGTGTCATGATATAATTAGACCATTTATCTTAATTCATAAAATTAAAAAAAAAAGTTAAAAAAAAATACAAAAAAAAAAAAAAAAAAAAACCCAAAATTTTCCCAGCCACCTCCACCACCGCCAAACCCTAGCCCCTCCCCTCATCTCGCCGGAAAACGGCCGGTCACCACCTTAACCACCAACAATCGGCCGACCGACCCTTTAGCTCCCCACCTGACCCACCGCCGACCCCCAAAACCTCCCTCACAAACTGCCCCGACCCCATAAAACCGCAAACACGAGCATCGCCCACCCCAAAAACCACCCACGCAGCCACCCCGACCCCAAAAACCACCAGTAAAAAGCCCCTCCTCCCTTCTCCCACCGTCGAAACGACCGATTTCGAGGGTGGGGAAAGGGAGGAGGGGCTTTTTACCGGTTGTTTTTTAGGGTCGGGGCGGATGTGTGGGTGGTTTTTGGGGTCGGGACGAGCTGCGTGGGTGGTTTTGGGGGTCGGGGTGGGTCAGGTGGGGAGATAAAGGGTCGGTCGGCCGATTGTTGGTTGGTAAAGTGGTGGCCGACCGTTTTCCGACGAGATGAGGGGAGGGGCTAAGGTTTGGCGGTGGCTGGGAAAATTTTGGGGTTTTTTTTTAATTTTTTTTTATTTTTAATAAATTAAGATAAATGTTCCAATTATATCATGACACGTGTCATGATTAACCCCTAATTACTAACGGAGTTAACGGTCGTTGGTCATTAATGGCACCTGGTAAATTTTTTAAAAACTGGGTGACATTTGGTGAATTCTGAAAAGTCTGATGGCATTTGGTAAATTTTTAAATTGCTCAGTGGTATTTGGTGAAATAGCCGTAAAAATTTCATAAAAAAAAATGAACTTCTTTAGACCTTTATAATAACATAATAATTTTTACTTCCTCTGTTTTTATATAGTTGCAATAGTTTGACTTTTACACTATTCATGTGTTTCACTTTGACTAGCTTTGACGATTTATACATAAGTAAAAATATAGTCATTTAGGATCTTGTTAGATTCGTCTCGATTTGTACAATTTTAATATCTAAAATTTATAATTTTCACATAGTGATAATAAAAAATATTGACATTTCAAAACATGCATCAGCAAGCGTGAAAAGAGAAAGTATTGCAACTACAAAAAAAAAAAAAAAAAAAAAAAAAAAAAGAGAAAGTATTTTTTTAATGTAAAAACCTTTATTTTAGCATAGTGATCTTTTTTTTTTATTAATAAAGACAACCATAGTGTCTATACTACTTTTGGTCCACAATAAATTAATGTGAACCACTTGATTTATTTAAGAGTTTTTATTGACTTTTGATATTGATGCAATCACTAGTCTCAACGTACTAACTCTCATGATGGATGGCACCACCGTCTGGCCAACCACATATAAGACTTTGTGTATTTCCATAAGTAAGTTGAAAATTGGAATAGCATTATTGATCTTAAACATATTTTTATATGGTGTTATTATTTATCAATTATAATAAATGATTTTTGTTTTTTATTGTAAAAATAAAAATTCCCAATAAAAGGACAAATATTTGGGTGAAAATTTAATGATGAAGAGTTTGCGTATTTACTTCTATAAAGATACCAGTAATTTGTTTTAACCTAGAGTAAAAAAAATAAAAATAAAGTTGTTTGAGGGGAAGAAACAAACATTAATCATCAATTTTGATGACATATGTTTAAAAAAAAGTATTTTCAAGACTTTTAAGGACCTTCTTCTTCTACATTATTTGTCACCCTTAAAATAAAATTAGCTTTAGCAAAAAGTGTGATACACGTTATTTGTGACTGTAACACCTCAACCTCCTTCCTAGACTTGACTAAACAGTAAAAACCACACTAGATTGTGAACAATATTTAGTTCTTGTTAGCTGTTATATATGTTTAGTTGCTCATTTATCTTATATTTAGGGCATGTTTTAATTTACTGAACTGAATTGAATATTTATAAGAGAATGAAAATAGGAACTGAAGTGATTGGAGCCGAAGTAAAATAAAAATAAGCTGAGCAGAACATGTACGTGCTTACTATTCAATTTCACACTGTTGGTTAAGAATGATTAAGTTGAACTTATTATTAGTTATTACACATATATTCCTTCCATATATGATCGTCACATACTCACATTGCTACAAGTTCTAATTCACCCTGTTTATAAGTTGTAACGCCCAAATTTCGTCTGTTCTTGGCTCATGTCTTACAAGATTTATGCGCACTCGTGAGTAAACCTAAGCTACTTTACAACTACCTAACCAAGAAGACAAATTTTTGTATGTGGCTGGCCACACGGTGTGGTCAGCCACAATAATTATTATTATTAGTTTTTTTTAAAAAAAAATATCACAACTCTTCTCTCTCTTCTTTTCTTATCTTCTTCTCCAAACCATACATCACCAACAACCACATCTCTACTATACCCATTTTCTCTTTCCTCTTTTTTTAGCTTCTTCTTCAAGCCAAATCACACATCACCAACAACCATATATCTACTCCACCCATTTTTTCTCTCCTCTTTGTCAAATTGCTGCAATTAAAGCCGGAAATTGTAGAAATTGGGTGTTAAATTGCTGTGAAAAATTGTGATTAATTATCCTTAAAATCATCAACAACATTTGAAATAGTGAAATTGATGAGAACCAAAGAAATGTGAGCTCGTTTTCTTCGTGGAATCTTAAATCAAACATTCTACGTCAAAAGTTGTAGGGTGTTACTAGTTTCGTTATGGGTACTTGTAGGTGTTACTGGTTTGGTCAGGGGTTACATGTAGGGTGTTACTGGTTTGGTTAGGGGTTACTGGCTTGGTGATGGTGTTACTGGTTTGGTCAGGGGTTACATGTAGGATGTTACTGGTTTGGTCAGGTGTTACTGGTTTGGTGAGGGTGTTACTGGTTTGGTCAGGGGTTACATGTAGGATGTTACTGGTTTGGTCAGGGGTTACTTGTAGGGTGTTACTGGTTTGGTCAGGTTACTTGTAGGGTGTTACTGGTTTGGTCAGGGGTTACTTGTAGGGTGTTACTGGTTTGGTGATGGTGTTACTGGTTTGGTCAGGGGTTACATGTAGGATGTTACTGGTTTGGTCAGGGGTTACTTGTAGGGTGTTACTGGTTTAGTGAGGGTGTTACTGGTTTGGTAAGGTTACTTGTAGGGTGTTACTGGTTTTGGTCCGGGGTTACTTGTAGGGTGTTACTAGTTTTGTTCAAGAGTTACTTGTAGGGTGTTACTGGTTTGGTTAGGGATTGCTTGTAGAGTGTTACTAGTTTTGGTCCGGGGTTACTTGTAGGGTGTTACTGGTTTGATTAGGGGTTACTTGTAGGGTGTTACTAGTTTTGTTCAAGAGTTACTTGTAGGGTGTTACTAGTTTGGTTAGGGATTGCTTGTAGAGTGTTACTAGTTTTGGTCCGGGGTTACTTGTAGGGTGTTACTGGTTTGGTTAGGGGTTACTTGTAGGGTGTTACTAGTTTTGTTCAAGAGTTACTTGTAGGGTGTTACTGGTTTGGTTAGGGATTGCTTGTAGAGTGTTACTAGTTTTGCTCAAGGGTTACTTGTAGGGTGTTACTGCTTTGGTATGGGGCTTACAAGTAACCGTTGAATAAGTAACAAGTAACCCTTGAATAAGTAATTCATACAAGTAACCTTTGAAGTAACTCATATAAGTAACCCCTGAATAAGTAACTCATTCAAGTAACCCTTGAATAAATAACTCATACAAGTAACCCTTGAATTAACTCATACAAGTAACCCCTGAAAAAAATACAAGTAACCCCTGAAAAAAAAATACTACTAAATCTTGAAAAAAAAATACAAGTAACCCCTGAAAAAAAAAATACAAGTAACTCTTGAAAAAAAAAAAATACAAGTAACCCCTGAATAAGTAATCCATACAAGTAACCCTTGAAAAAAAATACGAGTAACCCCTGAAAAAAAAATACAAGTAACCCCTGAATAAGTAATCCATACAAGTAACCTCTGAAAAAAAAATACAAGTAACATCTGAAAAAAAAAAATTACAAGTAACCCCTGAATAAATAATCCATACAACTATACAAGTAACCCCTGAAAAAAAAAATACAAGTAACCCCTGAATAAGTAATCCATACAAGTAACCCCTGAAAAAAAATACAAGTAACCCCTGAAAAAAAAAATACAAGTAACCCCTGAAAAAAAAATACAAGTAACCCTGACAAAACCAGTAACCCCGTTATGCGAGTAAATAGTAACCCCGTTATGCTGTATAATCCGTTATTTTCACTGATTTGGCAGCAGGCCACACGGTGTGGCCTGCTGCACCAAAAAAGCTCTGAACCAAGAATATTTAAATTCAATCTTTATAAAAATAAAAATAAAAAAAAAAAAAAAATCAATCTTTATAGAAAAAGTGCTCCTAATATTTAACACTAGATGAAGCTCGTGCGATGCACGGTTTGTTTGATTTTTTTTAAATAATGTTTTTTTTTTTGTATTTATGAGCCTAAAATTTGTTATATATTTAGATAAAATTCCTAATATTAAAAGATAATATATAATATTTAATTAATTTAAACTTAAAAATATCATTCGCCAATTTTGCTTACATGACATTTAAATTATTTATAATCCTATATGGCGCGCTGAGAAAATTAGATCTGGCTCTCTAAAAACTTGGGAAAAAACTTCCCTTTATATATATATATATATATATATATATATATATATATATATATATATATATATATATATATATATATATATATATTAGATTTGTATTAATCTTATATAGCAATATAAAACGTGTGGTATCATTTTGTATATATATATTTTTTTTTATTTAATTATTTTTTTTTTTTTGAAGAAAATCATTTTGTGTATTATTTTTTTTTTAAAAAAGCTCTTAAAGGACGTTAAATTTCATTAATAACAGCCATACGACATCTACAATTGACAATTAATGATAATGAAAACGAATTTAACAAAATCAAATAAGAATTAATCGAGGAAGGGCTAAGAATCCAAATACATAAATATAACAATTCGGCACATTCTCGGTTCGTTGTCTCATACAACTTTTTGAGTGGATCCGCCGCCGCTTCGCAATTTTGTGAGAAAGTAAATTCTTGTGTTGATTCCGTAACCCGAATCCGAGCCATAATCAATAGTAGCCCCACACAACCAGAGACCAAATTAAGCGCAAATAAAACCATGTCTTTCGAAGGAGTGCGAAAAACCTTGTCTTTCGAAGGAGATCGAAAAAACCTTGTCTTTCGAAGGAGATAAACCCTTTCTTTCGAGGGAGACATTATTATAACCTAAGAAACAAAAAACTTAAAAGAAAATAAAGATTGGAGCTTTCCACCGGTGAAATCCGATGGAAGCCCCTTCAAAATTGACAATAAAGGCTAAAGTTTAGGAGAGAGAAGAGAGAGGAGGCTAGGTTTTTTTTTTAATTCTTAGTTACCCTTTTTTTTTCAACAAATATCATTTTTTTGTAGTAATGCTTTTCACTACCCTTTATTATTTTTACGGGTTCATTACCTATTTTTAGAGATGGATAAATATTTCCAAAAAAATAAAAATTGCGAGTTATTGATATGGTCATGAATGAACTCATGATATCAACATAGTTCTTTTGTTTCTTGATAATTGATATAATTAAATTTGACACATATATTAATGCACTAATTTGACCTAATATATATATAATTAAACACTAGTATAAAAAAAATTAATATTATAAAACTTTATATCAATAACAATTCAACAATATACTTTATAATATATATCATATAACTATTCCCTCAAAAAAATATATCATATCATATAACTAATATATAAAGCTAAACTTTTAGCCAGGTCATAAGGCAGTGTCGCGCCACGTTGGATAGATTTAAATACACTTCATAAGATAAAAAAAAACTTTTGTATACATCCGGTTTACACTAATATTAGTGTACATCGAGCAGTATATATAAGGGTAACTTTTAGCTAATTTTAGGGTAACTTTTTGCCTGTTTTTGGGTAACTTTAAACATAATACAATTTTTATATAAATAGACAATAAGAAGATTTTTATAAAGATAATTTAATTACATTCAATCATTAATAATTGATTTTTAGTCATTTAAAATGTGATTCTTTACTAAATAAAGTGTAGATAATTTTTATTTGAATTGGGTTACTTTTATGCATATTGGGGTAACTTTTATTCATTTCAGAGGTAACTTTTAATCTCTTTAAGCTATCTTTATAATGAATGTACAATAATTATTGTACACCCGATTTTTTTAAAAGTTGTTAGTTTAGAATTCTATTATGAATCAAATTTGGATAGAATTTTAGGATAAAATTGTTAATTTAGAGTTTTATTTTCAATAAAATAAAATTTGATTGTATAGATTTAAATCGACTTCATAAACAACCCGGGCCCGGGGCACAAAACTAGTATATATAAAAGCTCAATCATCTATCTATACTCTATACTTTAGTATTTAAAAACACAAACCACAATTTTTTTATATGACACATGGCATCACAAGTCACTCAATACTCCATATAACACATGTCACCTCCCTTAATATATTATATTCAAGTAAGAAAATAAAATGTTCCATTTCCACCATAATAAAATAAGGGGAGTACTAAATACAGGAAGAATTTTACCTAAATGCAGAATAAGTTAATTTTTAAAAAATGATTATATTCCAATTTTGCCCTTGTTTTTATTTAATTCTTTACACTCTTAACAATATAATCATCCCTACCGTTATTTAACCTCTTATCCTATGTAATATTCAATACTATACAAATTGATGGACAATAATGAAGTGCACTATGACGATTTGTTTGAGGTATGAAAATTATGTGTTTTATTTTTTTTTTCCCCGTAAAATCTAATTTATAGATGAACAATCAAACAAAATAAAATTTCCATATTATACAATTCTATTCTAGGACAATTCAGGGTGTTGGGATGTGTTTTCGGGGATCAACGATACCCCCGGATCAGAATTCCGGGGGTCAACAGTACCCCCCGGATAAAATTTCCGGGGGTCAACAATACCCCCCAGATCAGATTTCCAGGGGTCAACAATACCCCCCCGGATAAGATTTCCGGGGGTCAATATTAATCCCGAAAAAAAAGAATGAAATATTATACAATAAGAACAAAATTACACATATAAATTACCTTAGATGGGAGGAAAAATGAATGAGAAATTTGTGGGATTAGCAAAAATTTTCGGGATTAGCAAAATGTCGTGGGATTAGCAGAGGTAGATCGTAGAAATGGAGAATTTTTTAAGTTGAATTTTACGTTCAAGTTAAAATGATATATTGAGTTCTAAAAATTGAATAAGGGTATTTTAGTCTTTTATTATTTTCATATAAATAAATAACAACCTGCATTTAGGTTATTTTGTACTGCATTTAGTACTTGTGTAAAATAAAGTTCAATTAATTAGTACTCATTACATAAACATATGAATTATAATAAAATAATATTTCATCTCCTAGACTTTAAATATAATTTAAACTGGTATATCTTTTCATATTTCACAATCTTCATGTATATATATCTAAATAAATTCCTTCATCTTCTTTCACAGTTTTACCATCCACAGTCTTTTTTTTTTCCTTTAAGTTTTAGAAATAAAGCAATTATTTCATATAATTAACCCAGGTAACAACCCGTGCATTAAACGGGCCAAAAAGCTAGTTTTGAAACAAAAAGTGTACATTTTGATTAGAAAATTTGAGTTATTATAATTGGTCTATGAACTTATTAATTCGATGCATCAAAATCAGTTAATCACTCTTTATCTTTTGCAACGTTATTGATTTTTAGATATTCAATATGAAAGCGATATTCGTTCCATTGTCGAAATTTTCCAAGTACATAATAACGCTTGCTAAATGAAATACGTCTAAAATTAGCAATATAGCATGAATCACGAGGGTGGTGCTGTTCTTTTCTAGCAATCGACCAAAGTGGGCATCCACTTGATCTCTTTGACAAAAGCACAGTGTAATGTAATGATCAAAGTAAAGTTTGATATTTTTGCAATAATGTGTATTAATATATTCACAAACCATGATGCTTATATTCACAAAGTGGAAGGGGGTTTTGGGTGATAAATTTCACTTTCCCAAAATACTCCTTTCATCTTTTATAATTTTCAAAAGAAAACTACCATAATTTAAAAAATATAACTATCATTTATTTAAAAAAAAAAAAAAAAAACAAACAAACAAAACAAAACAACTACCACCCTTTAATTTGTTTTTTTAATTTTTTTTTAGGGAAATCATATTTTGCATGAACATTATAATGTACTCATATCTTACCTTTTAACCTTTATGATTTCATCAATTTATAAACCCACTAATATTTTTTTTTATTAGAATAAAGTAGATAATATTTTAGGGGGAAAAAAAAAATCAAGTCATGCATATTAATTTCTTATGTTGCACACGCAATTTGCGTGTGTCTCACAGCTTGTATATATAAAGTAAATCCAGCAATTATTTACAAATACTATGTCAACTTTAGAGGCCCGCTCTATAATCCAAAGTATTACAACCAAGTGTTTCACCAAATGTGTAGGCTGTCACTACTTTGGTGAAAAGTCTTACTCCCTCTGTTTTTAAATACTTGCTCCATTTCTCTTAGACACGCATGCCGATGTTAATCTTTGATTACTAATATCTTTAATTATCAATAAATATAAATTCTAACAATTGAAAATTAATAATTTATTCATTGAGATGATTCCAACAAGTACCCACAAGACTATATTTTTTCTTATGTATAAATCACAAACATTAGTCAAAGTAGGACAAATGAATAGTGCAAAAAATAAAAATGGAGCAAGTATTTTAAAACGGAGGGAGTACTAAGTACTAAGTACGTAGAAGCACTTGTTCTCTTTGCCTGAAATAAGGTGATTTGGTTTGAATATTCTAAGATTTGATTTGATTTGATTTGGTATGAAATTGTTTGATCTAGTTTGATTCTTCTTACAATGTCATTGTTTAAAATGTCTACTTTATTTGATCTGAATTTTTCTATTATAATCTGAATATTTTTTATCTAGTGTGATTAGTTTTTATTTAAAAAAAATCTACTAAGTATCTAAATTAATTTGAAGAGAACAAGTACTAGGTCCCTAATTTGTTCAACAAAATGCTTGGCTAAACATTAGTACATATATAGTATATACTTCCAAGAACACCATCTATTACTGGCTATCAATTGGCTATTAGAGTTAAATCGAAGTGAAAGGCATAACTTAAGTTTTATCGAAGTTAAAGGCATAAGCAAGTTTATTAAGAATAATATACTTTTTTTTTTTTTTTGACATCTGATTGTGATGCTTTGTTTAACCTACATAAATGTTTGAACATTGAATATATCTACATAGATTAACAAACGAGCCAATCCAAAAGAAAATTACAAAATGGTAGAAGTGAAATCATATTTCTTAAGTCTAACATTGATTGTCACGTTGATAGTGTAATATGATTATATGACTATCGTTATATACGTAACAATCAACTATGCACTGAGGAAATTCTTGTCCAGCCAACTTTCGTCCAAGAATTTTCCTTCCATCTTAACTAGCCAATGTATACGGTGCACAACTATCATGAACACAAGACAGTACATCTTTGTAATCTCTAGATATAGTGAAGGAATCATAAACCTTGCCATCACTGCTCTTCTTGTACTCGAATTTTAGATGCGAGTAGTTATATGCAGTGAGCTTCACAAATCCAAAATCGTAATCTCTGTAAATGCTCCAGATAGTTTTTATAGGACTAAATTCATTCAAGTGAGCACCGCCTCCACCAGCAACAACATGAATGGTACCATTTACCACACCTGAGTAATGAGATGTCTCATCTGTGCTCTTCACACATTGGTTCTGCACTCAACAAATGACCGAAATTTTAAAACCATCTTAACATGTGTGCACTAATGTGATGCTAAACAAGAAAGAATTACGTACCTGATATATAGGGCATGTTCTCTCATAATTATGGACATGACCCCAAAATGCAATATCAACCCTGTACTTCTGCCATAGTCTTTGTAGGTCATCTCTACCCATGGGCTCTTCGAAAGAGCCTTCTTGGCCAAACCATTTATTAGAGGAGTAACCGAGGGGGCGATGACCAGCAAAGATTAGCCAAGGCTGTTTGTGCCTATTTGCTGATGCAAGGCATTCCTCAAGGAATTTGTATTGTTCTGTGCCGGCCCTCCAATCGTGCTCAGTGTCAGCTATGCAGAAGTGGAACATTCCGTAATCTGCTGAGTACCTGTATGAGTGCATAAGAAGTGTCATTGTTGTTGCAAGACTAACTTTATTTCAGTCTTTCAAATGACTTGAATAGGCCATATCTTGTGTGACAAAGCCATTTCTATTATTTTCGCATACCAAAATTTTGCCCTGTTTTTAGCAGGAACATAGAATGTTGTTTCTGCAGGAACACCACATTCACCACCTGAGTCATCATTCGCATAAAATGATCCTGAATCTGGTGAATCGCGTTCATGATTACCACTGAAAAAGTCATGAACTAAGCACATTAGCACTCTTTGTTGTATGCTGCTGTACAATACCTTTTTTCACATGACAAATCATACAAAAATTCAATTGATACAGCACACAAACCTTGCAACCATAAAGGGTACGGCGGATGCAATAGGCTCTACTTGTGCAGTAAATTGATCCCACTGTGAGACATATCCATTGGCATAAGGCAAGTCTCCAATAAGGAAAACAACATCAATGTTGTCAATATCTTTGATGAGTTGATCTGTCGTATTCAATGCTCCTGGTTGGTAGTTAGCATACTCGTTTGATCCATCTCGTTCACCCTAAGACAGAAACTATGCAGTTAATTCATTCGTCGATCAAACTCCAACTAACTTAATTAGAGCAGGAGGAAAGTGTCCACTATACCTGACTGTTATCCCTATGCTAGATACTTTATATTTACATTGAACTAATGTATTGTACCTTTCCCATGTCACCGAAGATAACAACACGTTGTAAAGAGCTCTCTCCGGCAACTGGAGGGGATTTGAACTGATACTTTTTGCTCCAAACATATGAACCATCAGATAATATGAGATGGCCCATCCTATAGGTGTATCTGAAATATAACATATGAACATAATCATTAGTGAAAGTGAGAGTTGATAGTAGTTTATCTAGTCTTTTACGTCTTTTAGTATTATAACTCAGTTGAAGTTCATAGCATTCATCAACTCTTACACTGTGTTTGGCCACAAATCCTTAAGAAAGCTAGTGTGTATAAATCCAGGATCACGCCATCCAACAGTTCGTGCAGGTGAACCTTCACATTTACATCCAAAAAACTTAGTAACAACATATAAGAATGCACAAATTTTGAAAATGTTACAAGATAAGAAAACTCAGACAAAATCTAAACAGAAAAAGTAGGGTGATAAAACATGAGTAACTTATGTATCAGTATTAGCACAACAAAGTATAAACCAAGAAGATATTAGATCAAGGTGATGTTGTTATAGATGAAAATTGCATACCGCACATTTGACTGCGAATGTATGTAAAAGTTCCAGCAGGTGATTGCATGGTAGCGCCACCAGGATGCCCCCACTCCACAAAAGGGACTGCTTCATCTATGTTATAACCACTTGTCCATGTTACTGTCATCTGTAAAAATACAAGAGTGATATACTTCGTATAAGACTAAATTTGAATCTTGAGATTGAGAAGATCAATTACAGAACAGGAGTGAATCATCTAAGAAATTGATACACACAAACAATAGTGATGAATGAAAGTCACAACATGTTGTAGTACCATGTTACTAAAAATCGAGTATGCATGTAAAACTTGGCTATTGTATTATATATACTTCATCATGATTTAGGTCCAAGACAAAGTGTGTCAAGTATCCATACTGATGTTGAAATGTTAAGAATCTAACATAGGTACTTGAGGTGAAATGAATAGCCCGAGTTGCCTTTAACTACCATGCAACGACAATAGAAACAATTCTGATTGCCTTATATGTGCAAGAATGCAATAGGTTGATTGAAACTTACCACATCCCAAGTCTCTCCCATAGCAAGGCGTGGGTAAAGCGGCGCTTTAGGATTTGGAAAAGGTGATATAGGTTTTGTAATCTTCACAAGTTTTGGCTTCAAAAATCAAATTTGATGCATTAGTATGATAGGCAAAATATCTGTCAAACAAAAAATGATAGGCAAAGTGGTAAATATTGAAAAATTATACATTAAACTTACATTAGACAATCCTCTAGAGAACACTGCAAATGCGAAATCAGCTCGTTGATTGATCAATTCAAAATCCACAGTAGCTTTTCCAGTTTTGAGATAATTAGGACTTGAGTAATTTACATATTTAAACTGAAAGACAGAGAGATTAATTATATTGTTATTTTGTCGCCTTGTTCAACAAAAAGTCCAACGTTTATACACATTTGGCATCATCTTGTATAAGGCTAACTTACCAATAACTTATTGTGAGAGGTCAGTGACATATTATGGTCTTAATCTTATGTCTCTCAATAAGTTATTGGTTAATGTACCTCATGCAAGGCTTGTAGAATTACATATTGCTAACCTTTATAGGCGCGGTGCATATATATGGCTCCTCAGCTCTTTTGCTACCAACTTCTTGACAAGATGCAGATGCACTAACCAAACACAGAAACCAATTATATATTGTTAAGCAGGCCGAGTCTTATGGAAATCGAATTACTGGTTTGGGAAGAAAAAAAATTGTAATCAGAGAAGATATGAACTAAAATGAAAGTGTTTCGGATGAAAACAATGGGACCTTGCCGAAGGTCCAATGAGGTGGATGAAGACTTGTCCGGTCCAATAGATGTTGGGCCGAAGGTTTCCTGCACAGCAAAACACACGTAAACTGGCCTCGGGGGTGGATTCGAGGAAGACCCCTCCGATGCCGAAGTCAAACAGTGTATTAGAGAGGGAGCTATGCAAGAGATTTGATGCTTGAGGCTTTTGTGTATGTCTCATAAATGAATGAATTGAAGGCTTTTATACCTTTGCATATGAGGAGAGGAGAGCAATTGGGCCCTTAAATAATCATGGGCTGACCATAGCAATTTGGACCAAATGACTCATGGCTGACTTGGCTTGATTGGAGGATTGAGCCTTGACCTTGGAACATTGAATCATTTAATGACTAGGCCCAATTGGATAAATTGGACCCAAACAACTTGCCCCCCAGACCCGATTTGGAAGGATGACGGGTTGGGTTTGAATCCAATAAAAATGGAGGGAAGTAAATGATTTAATTAAATCAACAGATTAAAATTTTTGAACAGTTATTAACTAAATAACTGTAATTAGGATGATTAATGGGAAGTTGAGTGGATAGTGGGCGGTTAATCAAATGAGAAAGTGTTTACCGGTTAATTAAGGAGGCATTTAAGAGAAATTTGAACTTTTCGACCTTTGGGATTCTCCTTCCCAGAATTATAAGGTCTGATTCGCATTTTCGCCTCATTTCTTCACCGACTTACACTCGAATTCTCGCATAAACCCACTTTCGCTTCGAATTTCTAGCGCGATATCCCCGAATCCGAGTTCGACACTCAAATCCGTCGCTCCCACTGACTTGACCGGCGCATTCCGGCCTATTTGAAGGTAAATTTCTTCAAGTTCTTTTGATTTTCTTGCCTTTTTGAGAGAATTCTTCTTCTCCCTACTTTTCTTCTTCGAATTTGGTTATGGCTCGAGGAAGAGGGCGTCAACCGGGTCGACAGGGCCAGGCTGGGGATCCCCGTGACCGCGCCGATATTTGGAACGGGGAACGAGTCGGGGAAGACTCGGAGAGGGGAATTCCGGCCGTTCCTTTAAATGTCGCGCCGCCTCAGCAGGACGCCGGGGCCGGCGAGGCGGGGCAGCCTGAGCAGAGAGAACGGGCTGGGCAGGCCGAAGATTTGCCCCATGTGCTCTGGGAACTGCTCCCTGGGCATGCTGAATGGCAAGACGCCGAGGCTCAGGACGCCATGGTGAGAAATACCCCTTACTCGTGGTGGGTTCGGCATGCCGAAACCTACCGGTTCGCCGAGCAAATAGAGTTGCACTACGGTATTTTCGAAGAGGATGGGTATTGGTGCCGAATGCCCTCGCCGACTGACAGGATTCACCGTCCCCCTCCTGGATATATAGGGGTGTACACTCGGCAATTACAATATGGGCTTCGGTTCCCTTTGGATCCCTTCGTCAGGGATATTATAATAAAGTACAGGATTTCCCTGTGCCAATTAACACCCATTAGTATTCGGCGGGTAATGACTTATCTCTAGGTGTGCCGGTTTTTTGCCGTTGAGCCGAATTTGCACTGCTTCCAAAGGATGCATCAACTAGTGTAGAACATCCAGAGCGTGTACGGCCAACACGGGTCTTCAGGCTGGTGACGAATAGAGAGCCGCCCCCAATATCTGACTATGTGGCCGAACGATTCTTCGGATAAGGATTGGAGAGGTCAATGGGTCTGGGTGAGAGTTCCCGCTGATCCGGAGCACCCTTATTTTTTTGGAGCTCCCCGATACCTCTCCAGGCCTGATCCGAACATGCAGGATCTGGGCCCTAAGGACCCTGATGCCGCTCGTCACCCCAGCTACGAACAAATGAGATTCTTTGGGAAGCAGAATAACCCTGGGGGAGTTGGCCGAATGAGATTTCTCCCGGCCAGATGGCTTCCGGATAACCAT
Source organism: Chenopodium album (assembly GCF_948465745.1). Taxonomy (NCBI): domain Eukaryota; kingdom Viridiplantae; phylum Streptophyta; class Magnoliopsida; order Caryophyllales; family Amaranthaceae; genus Chenopodium; species Chenopodium album. The sequence goes on from NC_137835.1 coordinate 69,051,143, forward strand.
TACGTCTTCCAAGAGAAGATGTTGGCGGTTGTCGGCCTCAGCCGAAAGTACAGGGATGGTAAGTATGTTCGGCTGGGGCCGAGGACTTTGACTTGTTTAATTTTATGCTTATTTTTGATGCTTATTCTCTCAGTCTAACCTTCATCTGTTCTTTTCAGAGCTGAGCGAAGCTACTTCGGGTATTGACTATAATCGGCTTGGGGTGAATGCCGAACGAGTCATTCTAGATCGGGCTCCGGCGATCACGGCTCCGAAGAACCGTCCGTTGCATCTGCACGAAACGGGCCTTCAGATCGAGGCTGCCGCTGATTACACCAAATAGAAGCCTTGGTGGGAGAAGCGAGATCCCCTCAGGCCTTTATTACCCGAGGAAGCACAGGCTGCTCAGACAGCTGAGGACGTGTCCCGAGCAATCGACTCCTTGGAAGGAGGTGTTGGGACGTCTGGTGTCGCTGAGAGGGATATCCCTGCATCTGGAGCTCAGCCGAGGGTTCCGGTAAGTTCCTGACTTGCTCGTTTTTTTTTTTTTTGTTCGTTTTGTTTTTACTCACACTTTGCTGCCCCCCCTTTCTGCAGTCTGAGGAAGGGAGCGGAAGGAGAGAAGGGAAAGCGCCTGCTCGTTCTGAGGATCCATCTTCGTCAGAATCTAAAGAAATGGACGAGCAGCCCTTAGCAAAGAGGAGGAGGAGGTTAGCCGTGCTGGGGCCTCGTCAGTTTCAAACGGGGATGAGGCCTACCGGGGGCATCCACATAAGGGAGCCTGATGAAGGTAGACGCTCGCCGAGGGCTCCCCCTCCGCCGGAAGCTCCGCATCCTCAAACCCCCCCTCCACCTCCCGAAACTCAAGAGATGGAGGTGGACCAAAGAACTCCTGATCCAAAAGGGGGGGTTCAGGGACGCCCTGCTGAAGACTCTGAGAAACCAATTGCTGGAGGTTTCTCAGATGATATTGATAGGGAGGTTGACGCTCTACTTCGTCAACCTGATCTGGGGGAGGAAGCAGAGGAGGTCGTTGCTGCTGACCCTGGTGGAGACCAGCTGGGCTCCGCCAAAGGGGAAGGTCATGCTGAGCCCGAGAAGGCTCAGGAGGTTCCGTCTTCTTCCTTCCCGTCCTTCCAGACGCTGAACTCTGGAGATTTGGGTTTCTCGGCCCCCCGCATCACAGTCCCAGAACCTGTTTGGGAACGAATTTGGGGCCAGAACCGTGAAGGGGCTGCAGGTTACTTCGGCGACCTATCTGGTATGTCGGAGGTGGACCGAGCAAGGGTGTGGTCGCTGAAGGCCATGGCTGGAATGGGAGAGTCCAGCCGAAGGGTCCCTGACCCCGCAAGAGACAACCAGCGTTTGCTGATGCAGGTACTTAACCGTTTAGTTATTTTGTTTTGCTTTTATTCAGCTCTTCTCCTCCTTTTTGGCTCTTTTCTCTCTTTTTTCTTTTTACTGATGTGCCCTTGTAAACAGGTTGTGCACAATCAGACTCTTACTGTAGAGCTGATTGACACCCTCCAAGACAAGCTGGAGCATGCCTGGGAGGATGCGAAGATTGCCCAGGAGGAGGCGAAGCTGGCTGAGCTGAAACAGCAGGCTGCTGAAGAGAGGCAGGAAGCGGCCGAAAGATACGAGAAGCAGGCTGCTGAGACCCTCCGGACCTTCTGCCACGCCATGGAGACTGAGGTTTTCCCTACTCTGATGGCCAGGGAGAGCGTCATCAACGAATTGGGGGCTTTTGACATCCCCAGTTTCAGGGCGGCTATCTCTCGCCGAATCGCTGCCGAGGCTGCTGGCCAGGTTCAGGAGATGGAGCAGAGGCTGGAGGGTCTGGAGTCCAGCAGGATGGCTGCTGAAGAGGTTCAACAGGCCAGGGATACTCACCTTTCTGTTGTTCAAGCTGCTGCTGAAAGCCAGGACCAGAAGCTGAAGGAGTTAGAAGATCAGCTGAAGGCAAAGGGAGATGAGCTGACCCAGACCAAGGCCGAGACTTCCAACGTCCAGCTGGAGCTCAATGAGCAGAAGATTTCTTCCTCCAAACTCTCAGAGGAGTAAGAAAAATCTAAAAAGGATTTGGAGGAGAGTCAAAAGAGGTTGGCTGACGCTGAGGCCTTGCTCCAGGTCCGCCTTTATACCCAGGAAGAGTACGAAATGGGCTACATAAATGGGTTTAAGGTGGCTCGGAGGTTGGCTCTTCATGCTGAACCTTCGCTAGATTGGGCTAAGTGTGCGCTTTGGGCTCAGGACCCCGAGGATCCGCACATGCTGTATGCTACTCCTGCTGAGCATGAAATCCTTTAGGCTGAACAAGCCGAGGAGGAAGCTGAGCGGCAGGAGTTGGAGGCTGAACAGCGAGCCGCTAAAGCTCGGGCAAGGGCCAAACCCGCCTCCTCTGCTGCTGGAACCGAGACTGCCCCGGGGCTAAACCCAGCTAACCAGCCTGATGCACCGGCTGAAGCATAGGAAATCGGGCAGTCGTCTTCAGAGTCTTGCGGATCAACATGTGCCTAACTTCAGACTTGCCGCTTTCTGAATCTCTTTTTGCCTTATTTTTGCTTCAGCTTGCCTTGATGTACAAACAGTTTATTTTTGTTTCTGTACGTATTTCGGCAGCTGTTATTTTCCGCTTGTGGGCGGCTGCCGATATAATCTTTTAGTTTATTTGAACACTTAACTTTGTAGCTCGCTTTCTGAGCATTACTCTCATTAATCTGATGCTTTTTCTTCAATTGCTTTGTCTTATTTTGAATGCTTTACTGTTTCTGAACTTGAGAAATTTTCGCAAAAATTTGCTAAGTACAAAGCTTTCAGCTTGAAGAATTCTGCTGAAGATAAACTTGCACTGATAGTGCCTCTTGCCCCTCCCAGAAATCTGAAGACTCAAGTCTTTGGATTGCTGAGTTGGGTTTTGTTTCTTTAACTTTCAGACGAAGCTGAATAAAAATTTTCTAACAGTTGCTGTTATCCTTGATTTTCTATCTATCTTTTAAAAATGGATATCCGAAACACAAGGCCAACTGAAGGCAATGTTTCGGATAATGGCTTTTTGGGATACAAGGCTCAGTTAAGGCAATATCCCAGACTTGTCCATGGACTCATGTCTTTAGAGAACAAGTCTTACTGAAATTTGACTTCAGCTGAAAGACCAGAGTTCTTTAAAAAGACGAGTTTGTCAGCAATCTGAAACCCAGTTACCCAGAGGCGAAGGTTTCAGACGAGGCTGAATAAAAACCCTTAAAGAGTAGATAGAGTAAAGAAAACTTGAAAGAATAAAAAGTTGCAAATAATTATAGAAATGGTGGCTCTGAGGCCTTTCATTAATAATTCAAAATGTACTTACAAAGATTGCTCTGCCCCGAAGGGTTTACACATGATATTTCTTAAGTACATCAGCATTCCAGTGATTTTTCAACTCAGTTCCATCCAACTGCCGAAGTCAGTATGTTCCTGGCTGAAGCTCATCATAGACTTCATAGGGTCCCTCCCAGGCCGCTGAGAGTTTCCCGTGAATTTAGTTTTTTTGTACTGTCGCAGCATTCCGAAGGACGAGGTCTCCAATTTTGAGAGGCCTCGCTTGGACTCTTCGGTTATAAAATTTGTTGATTCTCTGCTTGTATGCAGCCATTCTGACTCGGGCTGAGTCTCTAACTTCATCGAGGAAATCCAGGGATTCCCTCATAAGGTCTTCATTCTCAGCCGAAAAGTGGTGCACTAGCAGACTCTATGTACCGATCTCCACGGGGAGAACGGCTTCGGCGCCATACACCAATTCGAAGGGTGTGTGGCCTGTTGCCTCTTTTTCGGTTGTCCGAAGGGACCAGAGGGTTCCTGGGAGCTCCTCCAGCCACTTGGACTTATGATCTTCCACCCTCTCTGAGGGCGTTCAGGATCTGTTTATTTGCAGCTTCGGCTTGTCCGTTACTTTGCGGGTGGCATACCGCTGAATATGCCAGTTTGATGCCGAAGTGATATGTATACCGCTTCAGCGGTAAGTTATCGAACTGCCTCCCATGATCGAAGACAAACACTTTCGGGATGCCGAAACGAGTGATAATATTCTGCCAGATGAATTTTCTGACAGTTTGTTCTGTTATGTTTGAGGCTGCTTCGGCCTCGATCCATTTACTGAAATAGTCGACACCGACTATCAGCCATTTTTTTTGGTATACGGCATCCGGAAATGGGCCCAAGATATCCAGTCCCCACTGGGCGAATGGTAGCGGGTTCAGCACAGGCTGAAGCTCTTGGGCTGGTTGATGGATGACTGGTGCGAATTTTTAACATTTTTCACATTTTCTGACCAGTTCCTTAGCGTCTGAGATCATGGTGGGCCAGTAATATCCGGCCCTCAATGCCTTGTGGGCTAGGGTCCTTCCCCCAATGTGGTTCCCACAGATGCCGAGGTGAATCTCCCGAAGGATGTAATCTGTATCTGTTGGTCCCACGCATTTCAGCAATGGGGCTGAGAAGGACTTTTTCAGAAGCTCTCCTCTGAAGACGATGAACCTTGAGCTGGTTCTTTTCAGTTTGGAGGCCAAAGTTCTATCTTCGGGAGTTTCTCCCCGAAGCTTGAAAGTTAGGATGGGATCCATCCAGCTGGGCTCTGGGTCAACGCAGCACACTTCCGGTGCTTCGTCGACACTTCTTTCTCGGCGCACTTCCACATATACAGATCTGTTCATCTCAGTGAGAGTTGAACTAGCAAGTTTGGAGAGTGCGTCGGCTTGAGCATTCTGACCCCTTGGGATCAGCTGAACTTCAAAGGTTCTCAGCTTTGCAATGACTGATTTGATCTTGGCAAGATAGGCTATCATGGAGGGCTCTTTGGCCTCGTAGCTGCCACCGATCTGATATGCAACTAGCTGAGAGTCTGTTTTCAGGAAGACATGTTCGGCGTCCAGAGAGATGCACAATTCTAGTCCAGCGATTGCTGCCTCATATTCAGCTTCGTTGTTCGAAGCCTTGAAAGAAAATTTCAGTGCATACTCAAAGGATTTGCCTTCGGGAGAGGTTGTTACTGCCCCTGCCCCCAAACCATTTACGGTGGAGGATCCATCCGTAAACACGGTCCAGATTTTATTTTCATCGTCTAACGTCTCTTGGTACGAGCATTCGGCCAAGAAGTCTGCTAGAGCTTGAGCCTTGATGGCTGCTCTCGGCTGGTAGCTGATGCTGAATTCAGTGAACTCGAAAGCCCACTTGGCCAACCTACGAGATTTTTCAACTTTGCCGAGAACTTTTTCCAGCGGCTGATTAGTTAGGACCACTATCTGATGGCAATCAAAATAGGGCCTCAGCTTCCGAGCAGCTACCACTACTGCAAATGCGACTTTCTCGAGTAGAGGGTATCGAGTCTCGGCATCTGTCAGAGTGTGACTGATGAAGTAGATCGGTTGCTGAACTTTATTTTCTTCCCTCAGCAGCACTGCACTGATGGTGGCTGGGCTAACAGCCACGTACAGATACAAAGTTTCTCCCTCTGTTGGGCTGGCCAGTGTTGGGAGTTGAGCCAGATGCTCCCGAAGCTGCTTGAAGGCTTCTTTTTGCTCTTCTTCCCACACGAGCTCTTTTGTTTTTGGGAGTTTTAGGGCTTTGAAGAAAGGTAACCCCTTGTCCGAAGCTCTGGAAATGAACCTTGAGAGGGCTGCCATTCTTCCGGTGAGCCGCTGAACATCCCGCTTTGTTTTCGGATCAGGAAGATCGAGCGCTGCTTTGACTTTGGAGGGATTGGCATCAATCCCCCTCTTGCTGACCATGAACCCAAGGAATTTCCCTGACTTCACGCCGAAGACACATTTCTTCGGATTCAGCTTCATTTGATGCTTTCTGAAGGTGGCGAAGGTTTCAGCCAGGTCCTTAACATGATCTTCAGATTTTTTGCTTTTGACGATTGAATCGTCAACATAAACTTCCATGTTTCGGCCTTTTTGATCGGCAAAAACTTGATCCACCAGCCTTTGATAAGTTGCCCCCGCATTTTTCAATCCGAAGGGCATCATTTTATAATTGTACACCCCAGCGTTCGTGACGAATGCCGTCTTTGCTCGATCGTCGGGGTGCATGAAGATCTGATGATACCCCGAGAATGCGTCCATGAAACTAAGCAAGGCATGGCCAGTTGTCGAGTCAACTAACTGATCGATCCTCGGCAAGGGATAGAAATCCTTTGGACAAGCCTTATTTAGGTCCGTGAAGTCAACGCACATTCTCCAAGTACCATTGGCCTTCTGAACCATCACCACATTTGCCAGCCATTCTGGATATTGACAAGGCTCGATGAAGCCTGCATCCAGCAACTTTTTGACCTCGGCTGCGATGTCTCGGTTCTTATTTGCGGAGTAATTCCGCTTCTTTTGCTTAACTGGCCGACACGTTGGATCGACGTTAAGCTTATGGGAGATAAGGTCTTGACTTATCCCAGACATATCAGCTGCCGAGAAAGCAAACACATCTCTGTTGTCCCGAAGGAGTTGAATAAGTTCACAACGGGTGCTCGGATCAAGGTCCATCCCGATTGTGGCACATTTCTCAGCATCTCCTTCGGTCAACTCCACCGTTTCAGTCTGCTGGTCCAGGTCCATTGTTGATGGGCTGGACTCTTCACAATCTGGCCTGTTGTCTATGTCGGCAGGCGTCCCAGACTTTTTCTTCTTCGGCTGGCTCTCTGAGTCTTTCGGCTCAGATGAAGAGCTAGCCCTTTCTTTTTCTTGCCCTTTTTCTCTGGGCACAGAACCTTGGGCCGAAGCACTTAAACCTTTCGGCTTTTTTGTACTCGGCTCTCTTTCTTTTTCCTTCTCCTCCTCATCCTCATCGTCGTCATCTGGGCGACAAGTGGATGGCTTGAGGTAGTTGCACCTTCGGGCCTCCTTTTGGCTGCCCTGGATCCTTTCAGGGAAGCCGGCGTCTGAAACGTAGATCATCAGCTGATGATATGTTGAGACGACCCCTTGGATCTCGTGAATTATGGGTCTCCCCAAGATCACGTTGTACACTGAAGGAGCGTCGATGACCAAAAATTCAGTCATGACGTTCCTAGCTGCTTCATCGCAGCTGATGGTGACAGGAAGCAGAACCTTCCCATCAGGATAAGTTGAAGCCCCATTGAATCCGGATACTGGGTAGGGTACCGGCGTGAGGTGCTTGGGCTTCAGCTTGATTTGGTTATAGGTCTTTCGAAACAAAATATTTGCTCCACTACCACCGTCAATTAGAACTTTGCTGACGTCATGGTTGGCCACCGTGGCGATGATCACCAACGGGTCCTCATGAGGGAACGTTACCCCCCGGCAGTCGGCGGCTGTGAACGTCATGTTCGGCACCGGCGACTGAGGAGGCTGCGTGCTAGCGTTGTTCACCTGGTGGGTCAGAGCCCTAAGGTGTCGCTTGTGTTCCCTCCAAGAACATATTCCTCCCGAGATAACATTGATTGGAGGGAATTTTCCCTCCGCATTTTTACTGTTCTTCCGGGGGAAGTCAAGGTCCTACCGAGAGTCCTTCTCAGACTTCTCGGCCTCTTTTTTCTCGCGGTGATCCGCGATGTATTTTTTCAAGTATCCCTTCCGGACCATGTCTTCGATCTGGTCCTTCAGCTGGGTACACTCTTCAGTGTTGTGTCCTGGTGATTCGTGGAACTCACACCACTGATTTTTATTTTTGCGCTGATACCACTCGGGGAGTGGTCTCGGCTTCCTATAACTCTGCTCTTCCTTCGTCACGTTGTAGATCTTAGCGCGTGGAAGGGCTAACGGAGTGTAGGACTCATATCTGCCTGTGAATGGGGCAGATTTTTCCTTCTTCGGCTCGTTGGCCGAAGATTGTTCCGAGGCTTTCGCCTTTCCTTTCGTCTTCTGGCCTTGGCCTTCGGACGATTGTTTTTGTTTCCCATTTCCAGATTGGGGTTGGGATTTTGTTTTGTTCCACTCCTCGGCTCGGATGAATTTATCCGAGGCGTTCAGAGCTTCCTCCAAGGTCTGCGGGGTGTGCATGACCATGAAGTCTAGGAACTTCCCGGGCTGAAGGCCATTCTGCATTGCAAAAACAGCCAGCCCTTGGTCCAGCTGAGAAACGCTGGATGACTCGTTGCTGAAACGGGTCAGGTAGTCCCGGAGACTCTCGGTCTCCCCCTGCTGCAGGCCCATGAGCTCAGCAGTGGTCTTCTCTCGGCGGTTTGCCGTGGAGAATTTTCTCTTAAACTTGGTGGACAGGTCGTCCCACCCTGTTATAGAGCCTTCCTTTACCCCCTTGGAGATCCACGCTTGCGCGACCCCCTTGAGAGTGGTGGGAAAATATTTGCACCAAGTCGCCTCGGACCTTGGGCAGAGATGCATGTGCCCCTCGTAGGAGGCGATATGGTCCTTCGGATCTGAAGTCCCATCATACGTGATGTGCGACGGTATTTTAACCGTAGGCACATGCTCTTCCAGAATCCATTGCTCGAATGGGGAACTGGTGGGTAGCATAACGGCCTTGCCTTTGTTCCTGGCCGAAGGGACCGCGCTCCGCCCTCTTAGAGAGGTAGGAGTGGTTTTCGTCCCTGGCTGGGAAGTTTGGGCCTCGGCTACAGGGAACGAGAGGCGACTGTACACGCTCAGCTCCCTGCCGCCGAGTCGGTCGAGTACGCTTCGGCGGACAGTCTCAGGTCGCTCTCGGTGGGCAGATTCCGGCCGAGAGGCTGAGCTGCTGCTCTTGTGCGTTTCTGGCCGAGAGGTTGAGGATCCTTTGAAAAATTAAGGGTTCTTTTTCCTCTCTCTTTCAGTTCTCCAAGTATCCTCTTCCCACTCTTCCAGCTCCCGGAAGGAGGGAGGCTTCCCCCCTTCGTGGTCTAGCTTTCTCCGCTGATGCCTGGTATGCGGAGGAGTTCGATCACGAGGTGGAGGCATATTTTGTGCCCTCATTGCCTCCATGAGCACCGCCAGCGCTCTCGCCACCTCTTCCGAGCTGGGCCCCGTCAAAGGGGTCCTCGGCTGAGTGTGAGAATGTGAGCGGATGGTCAAAGGTTAGCTTTGGGGCACTGAATGAGTCCTATGATCGGACTGACTTCTGATAGACCGAGGGGGACTCGGTCTATGATGAGAGTTGTGAATTACGGGAGAAAGGGAATCTTCCCGGTATGATCCTCCCCCCGGACTGGCACCCTCAGAAGAGTTCCGGTCCGGCGAAGGTGATGGTGTAGGAGTTTTAGGTCTTTCGCCCGCTCCTTGACGTAGGCTTTTGTTCTTGCGGTTCTTAGCCATTGCTACTAAGATGATTGCAAGATGATTTTGATTGGCTTAAAGATTTTTGAAAGTCTTCCCCACAAACGGCGCCAAATTGTTTCGGATGAAAACAATGGGACCTTGCCGAAGGTCCAATGAGGTGGATGAAGACTTGTCCGGTCCAATAGATGCTGGGCCGAAGGTTTCCTGCACAGCAAAACACACGTAAACTGGCCTCGGGGGTGGATCCGAGGAAGACCCCTCCGATGCCGAAGTCAAACAGTGTATTAGAGAGGGAGCTATGCAAGAGATTTGATGCTTGAGGCTTTTGTGTATGTCTCATAAATGAATGAATTGAAGGCTTTTATACCTTTGCATATGAGGAGAGGAGAGCAATTGGGCCCTTAAATAATCATGGGCTGACCATAGCAATTTGGACCAAATGACTCATGGCTAACTTGGCTTGATTGGAGGATTGGGCCTTGACCTTGGAACATTGAATCATTTAATGACTAGGCCCAATTGGATAAATTGGACCCAAACAGAAAGTATTACATTAAAAGTATAGCTTTTTTTTTTTTTTTTTTTTTATTTGAACTACATTAAAAGTATAGCTTTATCCTTCTTGTTAGTGTCATTTTCATAGTTCTTGTGCTCTCGAGCTAATAAGTTTCAAATTTACATTATTATATAAGACTTTCTATCCAATTTTAGTTGGATGTTTGTTGCCTTACTTGAAATTTGAAGGGGAGAAAACTGCAACCCAATCATCTGGAGAGGGATGATCGGTGTTGATATTCACAGTTGCCCTCGCAAGATGGCCATAAGTCTGTCAAGTTGTAACGAAAGATTAAATTTGGGAATATATATTGCATATTAAAAGTATACAAAAGAAGTGTTGGACAGTCTGTTGTACAATTTACATTGCAATCTGCAAACTATTGTGATATAAATTATTGCTTAATTAAATTAATAAGATCGTGTTATAGTAGAACAGAACTTGTAGGACAGTTGTCTATTGTAACCGTGAATGATTGATATGGCTCCAAGTTCAAAACTCAAGTCTAACAAGTCTCAAAGCTCAGTTTGTGTAAAATCATTACAAAAATTCAATTGAAATTTGTTACACTTTTTTTTTTTTTTTAATTTCCTATTCACCTTAGTAATAAGCTTAATGTTACAACAGAACTCCAGTATAAACAGATTAGAAAGTTGGAAGTCTCTGAGTTGATTGCATTAAAAAAAACTAACAGTTGAAATAGTCCTGAGGTGAAACAATCAAATCAGTTAAGAAGGAATACTAAGATTTTGCAAAATGGTTCAATCTTCTTTTCAACTCGCAATATTCTGATTCCTGATTTATTCTCTTAAACTGTCTGTTCAAAAACTCTCAAGCCTTCTGAAGAACTTATCAGTGTATACATCAAAGTCAGCTTCCAACCTGGCCTTCCATATATACTCGTACTGTGCAGTATTAAACACAAAAGTACAGAACTTTTAACTGAAAAAGGACACTACTCCCACAATCCAGCTCATTTTAGATGCTTATAGTAGAGGCTTAATCTCTTCACTCATACAGTCATACTAGGTCTAATCTTGCTTTGCAGTCCAGCTAGCTGATAAGCCAATGTGTACAAATGCTAAGAGTTCCTAACAGTTCAAAGCGTACAAATAGTCATCAAAGGCCGTGATGAAAACAGGATTTGATCTCAGGTTTTGACTAATAACTACAATCCTCAAAACTATAATCAACCAAGTTAGTTGTCATCTAAGTTGTCCTTGTGTAATTGCTTTACCACATGTATTTTGCTAGTAAGGAAAAAGTTCACATAGAAACAGATACTCGTTATAGAATTTTAGGCAGAATGTCCTAACATAAGAAGGTGTTATACCATTTGGACCGTCATATATTAAACTCAAAAAACCAACATTATACCCAACACATGTCATAAATAAACGTATATGGTCAAGAATATCTCAATAGTAATTTAGAAGTATCTTAGTTGCAGTTGCAAAACTACCTCTTCATCTCCTTCATAATTTAGGACGTTCAGCTTGATCTTCTCCTTTTCTTGAACCGCCGGTAACTTAATTTCGGCCTCATTTTCCTTAGACAAAACAAATTTGGGAGTATATTACATATCGAATATATAAACTACATTCTTTAAATTCAATAGAAAAAGAATTATTACTCCATTCTAAAATGTCATGATTGAATACATTGGAGACTTAACAAAAGTGTTTAAGAAAAATTGTCAACGATCAACCAACCCATAATAATACCATTAACTAAGCAAATATGACTATAAATTATATTAGAATATTAAGGAATAACAAATAAAAAGGCATGGATTACACAAAAATTATTCAATTACTTAATGATCCCTCGTAAATAATAAAATCTAATTCAAACGATAACTATGATACGAGGTAGGGGTGAAACCAAGAAATGACTACCACGGGTTATTCCTCCGTACAAACTTTTTTATACTTGTTCATAAGTACATGTAATATCCAACCTTAATTATATTACACAATAAGATACTGGATTGCCCTTCTATCACAGGAGCGGTGGGGTGAACATCGAACCCAGGTTAACTCCTAGGGGATCGGAGATGAAGGTACAAACCCGTCCAACCACTCCATGATCCTCATATCCAACTTTAATTGTTCTGTCTACTCTAGGGAGTGACAAACTTCATATACTAACTCCATTACATATTATTTGCACCATTAGACTTTTTTTTCTCTTTATTTTATATCAAATCGTTGCAAATAATAAGAAACGAAGATAGTAATAATAATTAACACGTACTTTGTATATACTAAGATTAAGAATAATAGGAAAATGGTTACCTTTGAGTCCAAAAGAGCATGAGAAACATCAACATGAACTTGTTTGTGAAGATCAAGAGTTGTGCCGAGAATATTAATCTGAGACAATGGTTGTACACCGTCACCATGCTTGTGACCATAACTATAGTTTGGAGATTTCAAGAGTAAGATTGTCAGCAGAAAAACTTGGATTATTTTGTAATTATTATTCTCCATTTTTAGAACTATTATTCCAATTTTCATTCTCTTCAATTTTGCTCGAATATGAGGACTGTTTTTGTTTTAGTACACCTACAAATATCTATTGTTTTATGATTGTTTTGTGATCCAACGTGGTAAAAGGATAGCCATTAACATTCATTCCTACACGTGAGCCAAAAAAAATAAAACAATGATTAGTGTCTTAGTGGTAGGTAGGAAATTAGGAATGTGCAAAGCGTGGACTAGAATTTGTCAATATCTTGTACTATGTTGTCCATCTACGATCCAACAATCTAAACGACCATGTTTAACCGTGCAAGATTTATTTGACAATTGTAGTTTCTGAGAAGGAAATTTTTGGTTTTAAGACATTATGTATTTGTTAAATTTGAATTTCTTTTAAAATTACTGTATAATTAAAAAAATAATAAAAAATTCACTAATATGTATAGCTGAGGTTTTGGGGAATTTTCATTAGACATACTTTTAGATAATCACACTTTAGGAATTTAATTGACCATTTTGTCACCACTACACATACTCTATATTGATAAGCTTCAACTTTAAAAATTAGGAATTTTGGCATCTCCTAAAATCAGGTGGTTGTACTATCTTACCATCGAAACAGCAGAAGTTAGCTCTCACAACTTTTGTCATTAGAATGTAAATTTTGATACTACATACTTCGTATATTAGTAAAGCATAGAAAAATAAATTTGGCAATTCTAATCTATACATGGATTTAGCCTCATAAATAGAATGTGGTGAAGGTGTCTAAACTCTAGTACAGCCACATTTTGTCACCATAATTTTTACAGAAATATCATGAGAAAAGGAAGGCCCCAATTGTTGAATGCAGACATAGCAGATAGCACTGATGAGCACAAACTTCCAAGGATCCGCTCCACGTTATCCGTTAAATTTGTGCTCAAAAGGAGAAAACAAATGCGGATTCATCCAGTTTGATCAAGACTCCTGAGCAGTGTTCTGCTTTGCAATCATGGAAGAAAGTTGCTTCTCAAATTCTACCAGACTGCAGAAATGTTGCAATATACAGGGAGAAAAGGGGTGAGTATAGAAAATGCATTATACACTGAACATCACAATACTTTGTGCAGATGGACACATGAATGATAACAATCAAGCAAGACAAGCAACAGTACTAACATCTCATATTTGCGCAAAGCTTCCAGTCGTTTCACATGATAAAGGTCACTGTGTTCAGGCACATTTGTCAATGGATTAGCTGTCAAATGATAACAAGAAGAAAAATAATCAGCATAGATAAGAAGTAGCTTAAAGAATCAGTTGTACATAATCCTAGCTAGATTTGCCCAGTTCATAACTGTGATGAACTTTATTATTATCACAGAGGTGTTAGAGATGAGCAAATTGTGTCCAACATAGAAACTTAGAGTTTGAATTTTTCCATAATTCCTCTTAGCAGAGTTGCAGTATGAGAAAGCAAGAAGATGTCAGTGGTAGTCCTGGTAGATGTTTAATGCAGACTCCCAAACCAAAGAAAGAGGCAAGATGATTATAAGCCTCCTGGACTCAGACAAGCAAAAAAATTAAAAAGAGTGAGCGTGGAAAAAAAAAATTCTTCAAGCAGCCAGCAGGTGAAGCAAGGATTGCCATTTAACAAAGGGCTATTGAGCAATCACCAGTCTAAGGAAATTAATAAGAAGCTCTTGCTTGCCTAATGCCTACAAGGTCAATAATGAAAGAAATTTGATCAACATCTTTAAAAATCCAGCAGACTTGAATAATTCTCGGACTATTGATTAGTCTTATTCAAGCAAAGAAGCTGCAATGGAGTGGGGGTGTACAAAGTGCAAAGGTCTCAAGTTAATCGTGCCCGTTAGCTAGCAGTAAGATGTGGAAGAAGAGAATTTCTATTTCATATAAATCTAGCTCATGTCTTGTATTGAATGTTGTCACTATATATGTAAAATATATTATATGAAAGAAAGGGGGGTGAAAAAAAACCTACAAGCTACAACCAAAAACACCTTAATAGTTAATAATATCAGCAGTAAAGTTGTTTGATATTAAAAATCTTAAAGCACAAGAGCAACATTTAATTAAGGACATAAATTTTTAGTCTAATAAAACAACTCCACATGATGTGTACAGTCGGAGATTAATTCAGCTTCTGCAAGGAAGACTTCAGGTGCAATTGTAGTTTTTGAGCTTAGATGAGTGTAATAATTGGTGCTGGAAGGCTAAGAACAGGTTTCAAAAATCTGTGATGCAGAGCACAGCTCTTATGTACAGCATATGGCAACAGAGAAATGAGGCAATTTGGAATGCTAGAATTCATGGACCTGAAGTTGTACTTAGTAGAAATTGTTTTGATGTATATCATAGGATTAGCAGTTTAGCTTCTTGTAAAGCTGAGGCTAGAGATTCAGCTTGGCTTAAGTGTAAATGCTTAGGGGCTTAGCAGCCTCTGTGTAATGTGTTGTTGGTGTGATTAATAAAACATTTCCTTTTCTCAAAAAAAAAAAAAAAACAAAAAAAAAAACAAAAAACAAAATAAACAAACAAACAACTCTCCATGAGCTTGCTCACATTGACAGACAAATTAATTTTTCAATGCTGATTCACAAGAGTCAATTCCCAGAGTTTTATCCAGAACTTTGCAGCAACAGTCAATATCTTAGATAAATATATAGCTGGAAGGTTGGTTGCTGCTGCTACCAGATGTGTCAGAAGAAAAACAAATTTTACTCAAGCTAAAAAAGAAAAATATAGCAAACAATAAAAGTTAACATAATATAATGATGTATAATGGTACCCAAATGGCCACAGAAGTGTTAAAATGGACATAACAAAGATTAAAGGAAAGCTCTGTATAAATTTTCAATTATATTTAAATTCGAAACCTTTGATTGATTGATCTGTAGGGGCTGAGGAAGATGAAAAAGGGGAATTGGCATTCATAATCTACTGCATTCAGATCTCTATGCCTTAATGTTTGGATAAACATACAGAGGAGAAATAATCCATCTCTTCCTTGCAATCTTAAATCATTAGAAAAATAAATTATAATAACATTAGTTTATTAGAGATGATCAAAGTATGGGAGGAACATAGAATCCAAGAGCATATATCAGAAATGGAATAACAAGTTCCCAATCCATCCTCATTCTGTTAACTCTCAAGTAATTGATAAAAAAAAAAAACAGAGACATGAATCATGGATGACATCAACATCATGACAGTGTCATCCTCAAACAATATAATTGAAGCAATCTAAAAGAAAACATATGTGCTAACTAGCAGAAACATACAAGTAATCGTGGCTGGCAGTTTTGGCACATTGGGATGCTCAACACTCAAGGAAGCTGATTCACTAGGCTTCTGCAGCCCACCCTATACAACAAATTTCAAAAACAAGTACACACACATGAGCAAATAGCTTAAGGTTGCACATGCATAAGCTGATAAAAAAAAATGGAAGCAAAAAATGATATAATTACATTCCGTTTCTTTAGTATCTTCATATGACATTTTTTGATGTAGTGCATCAAATGATAACGAGAATGTCTTGATCCCAACTCTTCATTGACCTCAGGATTTGCAGCCAGCCAGTCAGAAATGTCTTTAGACTTAATAACCTCATCCAAATCCAATGCTTCCAACCAAGAATAAACAGGACGCCACTGATCTGTACGTTGAAACCGAGCTGGGTTTTCACCCCGGTTACTTTGTTTATCCTCCTGTAAAAAATGTTCCAAAAAGTATAAAAGTAATAGTCAGCTAATATAGACTAAAATATAGAGTAGAAGAACGAGGGTAAATTAATAATAAGGTCTGGGATGAATATAATAGATTAATAGGTAGAAGAAAGTTTTATATCTTGTTCTCATTTTGTCAAGAGGGCTCTAGAAGGAAACGTAGTGTTGCAACTAAATCAACTAACTTCCATATATAAAGGAAAAATAGAAAACCTCATGTATTAAAGTTCCTCATGTGATATAAGGTAAGTCATAAATTACTCTAAGGTCAGTAAATTTCAGGGTTCCCAAAGAATCAATTGAATCTTGTATCTTATCCTCTGCACTTCTGCAGGTATAATGTAAGTAAACAAGAAGTTTGAACCCTTTACTTCCATTTGCTTGGGTAGCTACATCACGGAAAATCGGTTTAGATAATCTTGGTCCTTCATGTATACTAATTTTCACAATAGCTTAACTAGTGTATATTTTAATTACAAATGAAACCAAAAAAAAAAAAAAGATCTTCTAAACAACTAATTTAGTGTATTCCATAAATAACTCGATGATTAAAAGCTATTCATAAACAATATTTGAGCTATTATCAATAAGATTAGCGCCGGTCTGATTGTTATAGTTCGATATCCTCCGATTTTCTTGTTAATAGTGTTCGAAAACGAAATGGGAATACAATCACTGCTAATCAACTAACCCCATCATATATCCCAACTCATAAAATTTCTTTGTAATATGACATGAGTTCTTTCATAAAATACCTAGAATATCAAATTACCCTCTTAATTATGCCAATCCATAATAAATATCACAACGATTGCGCCAACAATTGTTACAATCAAATTAATCAGCAGATTTAAGGTTCCAATTTGAAACCAATGGCAAGAAATTGACGTTGCAATTGGCCTAAATCATCAATTTTCCTAATCAAATTTGAACTAAAAATGCTCATAAATTAGGTTACATTTTCTAAGTCAAATTTATAAGAAAAATGCTCATATATTAGGTTGCACTACCATTAATAACATCAAAAGTCAAATAATTCCATAAAAAACAGAAATAAGTAAGAATGAATAAAAAGACCAAAATAAAGAGAGATGAAAAGAGAAACTAACCACCTTCATTTCAGTCATGCATGCTCTCGCACCACAAATAGATAAGTAATCCTAAGATTTGGGATTTTTGTAAACCCTAAAATGTGTGAGTACCAAATTAATGAAATGTAAAAATGTTCAAGGTTTTTTTTTTTCTTCACAAAGTTCAAGCAAAGGCTTATATATACCCTCTGAAATTGTTTGTTTAATTATTTACATTTATTTATTAATGTTAACGGTTTTAATCTTATAAATAGTGTGAGAGTATGACCACACTTGTGTAGGATCAATTTTAGGCCAATTGACCATATTGGTATATAAGTTAACACCCTTATGACATATTGGTATATAAATTATTGCCGGCGACATATTGGTATAAAAATTAACATGTGGCGACATATTGGTATATAAATTTACAAATTGTGACATTTACCCTATTTTTTCTTCGGATGAAAGAACATGTTGTATACTTCAAAATTTTGTTTTAATTACTTTTGCAATCTTATTTATTATCATAATATACTTACACCAAATAATAATTTTTTCCTCTTCCCTTCCAATACAATAACTTTGATAAATCAATCAAACGATAAAATCCCAAAGAACTAATAAACAATAGACAAAATCTCAATATTAGTTATTTAATTTCAAAACCAATTACTAGTAGACGCTAACTTTCATTATTACTTCATTTGTATTATACCCACAACTTTGTAAATCAACAATATAATAAGAAAATATATATATATATATATATATATATATATATATATATATATATATATATATATATATATATATATATATATATATATATATATATATATATATATATATATATATATATATATATATATATGAGTGTTTTTTTTTAAAAAAAAAAAAAAAAAAAAAAAAAAAAAATCTACCCTTGTGATGCTTCAATGACCAACGCTCTCAATACATTCAAGCTTATATCCCTTTGCTCAAGCTTTCCTATTCGTTTTCCCCTAGCTTCTTTCTCATCACTTTTGGGCTTTCAACTTTTTTTTTTTTTTTGGATTTTTACTTCATAATTTTTTTTAAATTAATATAAAAAGTAGAGAAAAGTACAAAAAAAATGTCAAATAAAAGTTATTAGCACTAAAATTAAGCGCGTGTATCATACGCATATCCTCCGACGAGAAAATAGGGGTAAATGTCGCAATTTGTTGACTTATATACCAATATGTCGCCGGCAATAACTTTTATACCAATCTGTCATAAGGGTGTTAACTTTTATACCAATATGGTCAATTGGCCATCAATTTTATAGGTAGTACCTCTCTATAAATAGAGCTAAGATAAAATACAGTCCCTAAATTTTGTTATTGTAGTATTTTACTCCCTCGACTTTCAAATGATGTAAAACGGTCCCTCAACCACCCAAGCCTCACCATTACTAGTGGAGGAAAAGTTTAGTTTGCAAAGTTTAGGGACTTTTAATCCACCTAAGCAAGTTTAGGGACCATTTAATATGATGTGTCATTTTTTTTATTTTATGTTTTTTAAGCAAAAGTTTAAGGACTTGTTAGATCACACGTCAATTAATTAAAAACAAAATTAAAGCTTAGGGATTTATAAAGTAAGTTTTTTTTTTTTTTTTTTTACCAATTATATATCTATAAAGTGAGTTGGCTAGAATAAAATATAAAGTGAGTTGAAGAATAAAAATTCCTAATAAAATTTGATAATCATGATATATTTATTATTTTCTATCATTTCTTTTCTTCTTCCATTTGTTTCATAATCAAATTTTTTACAATATATCTCATCTAAACTCATTAACCATACATCCTCAATCCTAGGTCCTTACCCCTTATATATATTTTACACACACCCCCAAAAAAAAAATAAAAAAAAAATAATAAAAAAAAAAATATGTAATGTAATTTTCAAAGTGAGTGAGTAAGACAAAACCCAAATTTCGTAATATAAAACTAAATTGAAATATGAAAAGATTGAAGACTAGAATAATAATAATAAAAAAAAAAAAAAAATTGCCACCCTCTTTTCTTTCAACCTGACAATTTTTTTGGGTTTTTGTGTGTCAACTTTGAAGGTTTTTTTTTCCTACGTGTTTATCTTCTAAATGATTTTCAATTCTTTTCTGGACATTTTGTGTGACAATTTTTACAGTTTTTTTTTTATTTATCTTGTGTCAATTTCTAGGAGAAAATAATAATTACCTTAGATTATTAACTAAATCAGTTTAGCTGAATGAGTAAGAACTAAGAAGGAATTTTTCTTTCACAAACAAATTCCGTATTATAACTAGATTTTAGCGAAATTTATCAACATATTTTAGTGAGAGAAAGTAAATTGTAACCATGAATTTCACACTTAAAATATCTTTCACTTATATATTTTTATAAAGTTAATAATTTTTACTAAAATTAATTTGGTTTTGTTGAAATCAAATTAATTTAATAGAACTATATTACATTTCCCTCAAAAAAATAGAACTATATTACATTTATGGGTTAAAACATTTTAATCATTCTTGTATGGGAGCACCACCTCACCCTATAGGTCCCTCAACTTTGGTTTATAATAATTACATTATCCACCTCACACTATAGGTCCCTAAACTTTGCTTTTAAAATCATTAAATTTATTGCCACATGTGCACTGAGGTCCCTAAACCATGCTTAGTTAGCTAATTTGTACCTGAAAAGTGAATCATTGGTGGTTGAGGTACCATTTTGCCTCATTTAAAAGTTGAGGGACTAAAATGCTATAAATACAAAAATTCAAGGATTGTATTTTACCTTAACTCAATAGTGTGAGGATATTTCTCTAAAAATATTTTTTACAGTATTTTCTCTAATTAATATTAACTGCTAATAACTAAATTTATGGTATAAGGTCAAGATGAATAAGCTCCTCGAAAATGCTAGGTAGGGGTGAACATGGTCTAGTTTGGTGCGGTTTGAGTCCAAACCAAACCAAACCAAAAATACGATTTGGTCAATTTTCAAACCAAATAGTATTGAAACCACACCAAACCAAACCATAATATACTTCATTAACAGCTTAGTGTGGTTTGGTTTGCGGTTTTTGTTGAGACAACATTTTTTAAAAAAATTGCCAAATAATACATCATTAACTTATAATAAAGTTTAAATAATTAGCCCAATGAATTAAATTGTATTACAAATTTTCAATAAAACTAAAAATTATTTTTTTTTTTAATAATTATTTTATTTATTTAAAAATTATACAAACATTAAAATACAGTTTATTGGTTTACGGTTTGGTTTGGTTCATAATTTTGAAAAACCAAACCAAATCGTAAACCGTATTTACAAAATTTTGAAACCAAACCGTATTTTTATAAACCGTAAACCAAGCCAAACCGCTAATATTAAATACGGTTTGGTATAGTTTGGTTACGGTTCAGACCAAAGTGTGTACAGCCCTAATGCTACGTATGGTGCACACATTAGCCACCTAGGATATACAAATGTTCAAACTGGACTCTATATTAAAAAATATTTTAACCATTTTACTCTTAAAATTAGTGTGAAGATAGAATATTTATATCTCTAAAAATAATTTTAACTGTATTTTCCCTAATTAATATTAACTGCTAACAACTAAACTTATGGTATAAGGTCAAGATGAACAAGCTCCTCGAACATACTACGTATGGTGCGTGCATTAGTCATCCTAGGATATAAAAATGTTCAAACTGGACTCTATTCTAACATGAAGTAGAAGGTGGTTGGTTTGCAAAGAGGTATGAGTTTGAAATCAGGATTGAGATTAGAGTAGTATGAATTAAAGTTGGAACTTACACTTTTTTTTTTTTTTTTTTTTTTTTTTTTTTTATAATTACATTTAGAACTTACACTTAATAACAAGTGTTTGGTTGTGTTAAGAATTGGACATGATATGGTATGAGTCAAATTTTTTTAACAACCACTACTTTTAGGTTTTAACTAGTGAGTAGCCCGGGTGTTGCCCCGGGTTGCTACTTTTATAATCATGCAATTGGGGCATTTTTTTTAAGGATTTTGAAATATGAAATCTATATTATTGAATGTGTTTTTTTATTAAATAATTAAATCATGTGTTTTACACTTATGTACATTTTATTTTAATATTTATAGCACGCTTGATAATGGGATAAGATGGTTAATAAGCCACTTTTGTTATAAGTGATTAGGGGTTAAAATCCTCTTAACATTACATTTTTATATAAAAGTATTGAAGTAATGTGGATTGCTTGGGTGGTGATGTGGCATAAAGAGATGTTGAGTAGGTGATGTGGCATCACGAATTATTTGTGAAGCGACGTGGCATATTATAAAAGGATTTACGTGGCACATGGACATTTTTATGAATGCCTTTTAATAGATAGATTAGTATAGATGTTTCCTTCCCATCACTACTTCATATTTATAGGGTGTCGAGCTGTCAATTATTGGGATAAAAATTGAATTTTAATTCATCTAAACTAAATTTGTAATTTGGTTAGTAATTTTTTACAAAAAGAAACATTTTTTTTTTCATGAAAAATTAGATTTTCGAATTGAGTCTTAATAAAAGGGTTTGGATCCAAATAAATTAAACAAATCGAAAGTTCTACTTCCTCCGTCCCATAACATAGTTCATGTTTTCCTATTTTGGAGATCCAAAATGTTATTCTTGTTACTATTTTTGAATAGTATGTAAAGATTATTATACCATTACTTTTTTAACATCATTCCTTGTACTTCCAAAATTACCCTGAGCGTTTCTTGGTCTCTACCTACTTAAGACCACTTTGGTCTCTACCAAGTAGGGACCAAATGTACTATAACCGACACTTTTATCGTGAGTGGTTTGCTAGTAATTTTAACGTCGATGGTATACCAACAACAACCAAGTTAAGCTTAGATGGTACTCTTCTTTGATACCAACAAACTCTTAGATGGTATTTCTTTTGATACTATCGAACACCTCTTTGATACCAATGAACCTATTTATATTAATATCAATTTGTTTTTTACTTGTTTCTTGATTAATGACTTTTATCGGTACTAGTTATCACAACTCTACTACTTATACATCAAAATAAATTATTTTAGCAGTTTAACAGCCCACCATGCTTCGCAATAATAATTCTTTAACTAGAGAGTTTTGACCAATACCTGAACTTAGTCGACAATGGAACCTCTGGCGTTTTGAGCTTCCGGCTTCACCAAGGTAGCTAACTCTATCCCTGTCTTCCTTAGATCAGGCTCAGCACAGATCTAATTCATTTCCTACCTTAGACCGTAATCTCTAATTAAACAACCCTTACTGTGTTTATGATGGAAAATCTTAAACAGAAAGATAACTCATTTGATATATAAGGTTCAAGGGGATAACGTTCCCTTCTTGAACGAAACTTTTAATTAATTTGAATAGATTACAACACTCATATTTACAACACACAAACTGAAAGGTTAAACAAACATAAGCTGAACTAGAGTTTTCTCTACTTTAAGAGAGATGGAGAACCAATCTTTCTCTTAAGGTGAGTATTTTTCTCTAGAGGACTCTCTAAATCTTTCAGAGTAATTCTCTAGCTAACTCTTCCAACTCTGCCTTCACTTCTTGGCCTAAGTCCCTTTATATAGGGAAGCAAAGTTACATAGGATTTTAATTCTGACTCAGCAAGCAACTCTACACCATTGCTTTTTACAAAGATACTTTAAGACAGAAACAATTAGTTAAAAGTGGCTACTGTGAAGATTCCTTAAATTATTGTTGTAGCCAAACGTGGCCACAGTGAAGATTTAGCTGGTGTAGAATTATTGCTGGTGTGAGACAAAATTATTGCTGGTGTGGCTACAATTATTGCAAAGTTACATAGGATTTTAATTATTGCTGGTGTGGCTACAATTATTGCAAATTTACAACCATTGCTTTTTACAAAGATACTCAACAATTATCATTCACTATAGTCAAACGTGGCTACAGTGAAGATTCCTTGAATTATTGCTGGTGTGGGCTCAAGCATTCATAATTTCATCCATCATCATTTCTTGTAGGCTCCCCTCACTATCTTTGCTATCTTCATACATAGGATTCTCTTCTCCTATGCCAAGGTCTACAACACATTTGGCTGTGTATTCTTCATCCCAACTCATGAATGCTTCAAACAGATACTCATGGCCTTCAAATGACAGAAACTTCCCACTTTCAATATCTTCTAAATATATGTAGATTGACTCGGTGTTGTTTATGCCATCTACTAAATATTCTTTCATCTCGTTAGGCGCCACAATTGTTGTGTTACTAACATGAAATATGACAGGAGGATTTTCTTTCCTTTTTATAACATCGTTAAGATATTTGTGAAATGTAGAAAAATCCCAGTGCTTTGGCTTCAGTTGGATTTCTAACAATCTTCTGACAAATTAGTATGAGATCTTTGCAACACCTCACTTTTCCAAACATTATCAAGTAATGCGATGGACTAACTTTTCCTTCTTTAACTTCAATATTAGCACATTGCACTCTTGCTCCTAGCTGAAAGTCTTCTTTTTTGTCATCACAATATTTCCGAACCTTGTTGAATGAGTACTGTTGGAACTAGGGATGTCAGTGGGGCGGGTCAAGTAGGAGACCTGCCCCATCCCCGCCCCATTGGGGCGGGGATGGGTCTCGGTTTGGCGGGTGGTGGGGCGGGGATGGGGATAATCATACCCGCCATGGGTTATGGGGCGGGGGTGGATTTTAAGTTGTACCCGCCCCATCCCCGCCCCGCCCCACTTCGTACCCGCCCCATCCCCACCTCATACCCACATCTATATATCTTTTAAAGCAAAATTACATACTTTTATTCTACTATTTATAAAATAATTACATGAAATACAATATTAATTATAATACTTTGTACGACACTTGTATTATAACACAAAATGTGTATAGAATGTTTTATTTTATAATTCGTATTAATCATGTAAGATTGTGTATTTGAGATACGGATATTAGGTGGATCTTGGGTGGGGATTAGGCGGGTCTTTGGTGGGGATTAGGTGGGGATGGATATCCAAGTGGGGGGTGGGGCGGGGATGGTTTTGGAGTTGTACCCGGTGGGGCGGGGATGGGGATGAAAATTGGACCCGCCGCGGGGATGGGGATGGGGATGGGGATGAAAATATTAGGTGGGGATGGGGATGGGAAGGCCAACATCCGCCCCGCCCCGCCCCATTGACATCCCTAGTTGGAACTTTGTAAGTCTTGGAAAGAAAGAGTCATTAGGAGTAGGGAATTCATAGAAATCATGTACCATTCCATAATCCCAAGCCTTGTAATGTATACTAATGAATGGAGCATTATGATTAAGAGGATATGGGTAGATTCGCAATGATGCAACTTTAGAGTTTTTGGGAAACTCTATTCTTTCTCCCCATAGATCTCGAAGATCAAAGAATTTACTGGACCTTGTTGCCACCAACTCGTACCATGTTCTAAAATCATTATCTCTTATTTTGTTAAATATTATATTTCGCAAATCAAGAATGAGCTAAAATAACATAATTGTTACTGACAGGGTAAAGTCGTATCCCCTAATAAAAAATAATTCCTAAGTCCTCTAACTAAAGTAGATAGGGAAGTAGGGTCGATCTCCACAGGGAAACAAGTCTTTTTACTCCTAATTAATTAATATAATCTAAATTATTTAAGTAACCAATATTTATAATTAAGTAAGAAACTAAACTACTAAGGTTGAGAATAAGAAGAAAACAATATATGAAAGGATCTAGGGCATAGGTTCACCAATAAATAATACTCCAGGGTAAAACATAGTATTCAATCATTGACATTGCATAAATAACATGATTAACATGCTCTCGCAATTTATTAATCAACATAGATCTAACAGGCTCTCGCAATTTACTAGATCTAAGTTCTTATTGAAAATAGCCTTTAATATCAAATTAACATCTGCTCGATTCATCAATTTAATATTGCTATACTTTTACAAGCCGCAATTGTAAAACATTAAAACAATCCAATAAGAAATTATCATGCAATACCAATAATCAATAATAGTCAATCATCAATGCATCAATTAACCAGATTGTGAAGGGCTTTCGCTACTTATTACAATCACACAATTAATTTACCGGTATTAAATCTCATCTCTTGAATCTTGACTTAACCATTTATAAATTAACCTGCCTGTTGAAACTAGACCTAAACATTAATTCTCATCTCTCGATTCTTGAATCAATATTGTCAAACTCATGCATAAAAGATAGGCCTAATCTAGTCACAAAGCATTAAATCAATCAATAGGAAATTAATCTAACATTGATAATCAACAACAATAATTTACCCCTTCATATTATTTATTAGATTCCCATAAACCCTAGAAATTAAACTACTCACACATAATAGAAACTAAACTAATCAAAGTAATAAAATAAATCATGATGAAAGGAATAAAATAAACAACTAAGATTAAGGGAAGAGAAATCGTTACCAAAATAAATCTGGAATTAATGAAAGAATTAAGAACAAAGGTTTAGAGAGAGTTTAAGAGAGAGAGAATACTAAGTAGAGAGAGAGAGTCTAAGAAAGAAGGGTAAGTGAAATTAATCCCCCTAAAACCGTACTTAAACAAAACTAAAACAACTTCCTAATTAGAAACTAATTGCTCGACAAAAGAGTTCTTCCAGAAACACGCGCCCGATCGGGCTAGAGGCCGCCCGATCGGGCGCGCCTTTTTCTCGCACTGCTCTTCTCACAGCCGCGCCCGATCGAGCTAGCAGCTCACCCGATCGGGCGCGCCTTTGGCCACGCACCAGCACACTCTTGCGCGCCTTGCCCGATCGGGCCCTTGCTTCACCTCGAGGCTCGGAGCTTCGATTGGGCTTATTTCTTCGGCCCAATCCAGATATCCACTTAGGGTCTTGATCACTCGGTCCATATACCTCGGTATCCCGATTACCGAGCCCTTAATCACCGGCTCTCACCGGTCTTGGGCTCCAAAAGTGGTCGTGTCCTTCTAGCTTCCGTAGTCGATCCAATAAAGCCCGGGAAAATGCTCCAAGAGTGCAATTTCCTGTAAAATACAACTAAGACTACGAAAACACTAGAACACACAAATTAGTAATAAAAGTGGCCCGAAAGAGCCAAAAACACTACTAATAACGACCAAGGGACGGGGATAAAACACTATATAAACTAGACATATCAAACTCCCCCAAGCCAAACCTTTGCTTGTCCCTAAGCAAAAAGCTCATCAATGAACACATAAAACATACTTCACCCCAATAATCAAATCAAAAACCAACGATTCAAGGCAAATCTAGTGAACACGCTTCAATATCAATCAATCTTATTCATCTAATCACCCTTCCTCCCCAACAATTGTCAAGTAGAGCAAACCACAAGAGCATATAGAATTCAAGACTAGTGCTCACACACTCAACTCTCATTTATGTGGCGAGTAAAGAATGTACTCGATCGCTCTCCAACCAACCCCTTTAATGTGAACAATGCCCTCCCAACTCACACTCTCGTGTGTATAAAAACATTAAACGCTCATCCTACTAGTCGACTCGAAATATGCCAAGTCATAACTTGCATTGATAAACAACACTTTCACATTTACATAACTTCTATGCACAAGGTCGGAAGGTCTTTTAAGCTTGTAATGTAAGGCTAGGGTAAAGGTAGGATAAATTTGGGATTATGTGAGAGAAAAGCTATGCTAAAAGGGAGCCAAATCCTAATAAACCCATGATAAAAAATAATGATCATACACATCTCCAACATAACCAACTCCAACAACAATCCACCAAATATACTCCAAACAATATAAACAATCCCAACACTTACAATAATCACTCATAAAAATATGATAATGTAGAACTTTGAGTGAAAAACAAACTTTGAACTCATTCTTTTTTTTCTTTTTCCTTGAACAACCTTCAAATAGAACATTTGAGCATTAATAAATTTTTTTCTTTTGCTCTTTTTTTTTCTTTTTAACTCATATTGGAAAATTCAACTTTGAAACACAATATCAATATTTTCCAATCAAAAATCAAAGAACAATAACTCTTCTTTTATTCCCACATTGTGCAAGTAATATGCACACCGCAACTCCCTCACCTCACCAACTAATAGCTCCCCCAAGCCAAGCTTGGGACTAGTAACCAATGGGGCTCATATAGGCTTGTAATGTGGCTAAATAAACAATAAAAGGGCACAAGCAACAACATGGGTAACAAGAAGGGAACAAATGTATCTAATACTCTGAAGGCTACCTAAAAGAATGAACGCCTTCGATCTCCTCATGTGCATAATGATAAGTCATGAAACACTACTCATAGTTGCAAATCAATACTCAAATTCATTGACATACCAGGAATTATGGAACTATCACACATTTCCTAACCAAATCAACTAGTCAAGCACTATATTCACAAATAGTTGGACAAAATTGACTCATGTTTAGGAATCCAAGCAATCAAACTTCAAATCATGACCGACAAATCCACAATGTTCATCATCAAATACCAAGAATCAAAACAAATTTTTCTCAAGTATGGGGCACAGGGAAGTATGATTCATAATTCATTGGAACGTATTTTTGAATTTTTTATTTTTTTTAATTTTTTGTATTTTTCATATATAAGAAAGCAATAAAAACTACACTAGGAAAGCAAATAAAACTATACTAGAAAGCAAATAAAGAGAGAAAAGGAAGAGAATTACCAAGTGAAAGAACACCCCCCAAGCCAAATCAAGCAATGCCCTCATTGACTTGGGAGAGTAGCCTACTCCTCATCCTCATCCATCCTCGAATAGCCCCCGCCGTGGCTAGAACCACCACCTCCATGGCTAGAGCCACCACCTCCATACCCCGAACCACCTGCAAAGTAGTTAGGGTCCGTATTCCCCCCAAGCCCACCAAAAGGTACATCGGTCCCATAACCATGGACCGATGAGTAGTCGACGTAGGTGCCAAAGGCACTTGGGTTCGTATATCCACCCTGCGGATATTGGAACCAATCAGGGACAAGTGAATCGGGGGGAATAGCCCCCCGACGGGTGTAGTCATCATACATGGGGTATAAACCCCTCCCTAGGTTCCTCTCCACATGACCTACCCTTCTATCTAGAGACCCTACTCTAGCATCCAAATCCCTAACCAAACCCTCAACTCTCCATTGCCCCGTCTCAATCCTATCCAATTGGCTCCTAAAAGCCGAGAAGTCATAAGGGGCGTTAGGGTCTATGTTGTAGTTGGTAGAGGAAGTGGGGATATCGTATGTAAAAGGTTGAGGTGGTGGATAGTGTGGTGAATGGTGAGGAGGTGAGTGGTCAATTGGTGAGTTTTGGGGTTGGGGTGAAGGGTGAGGCGGTTGCACCTCACCTTGACCGTCAAGCGCAAAAGTGTAAGAAGGCTTCCCCTTCTCAAATTTGGTCAAGGTGGGGTGGGGTAAAGTGAAAGCATTATCCCTCCTACCCAATTCCCGTTGAATCACCCACCAAGTATCCCCTCCTATGACATTAACCCAATTAAGGCTACCTAGATAGGGTAGGTCCATAAGAGTTGGGCCGACTACCTTACCATCATCGTTAGGGACAAAGCTAAGGTGTTTGACCGCTATATGTGTAACTAGGCCACCAAAGTAAATGGGCACCCTAGACCTACCCGCCTCGGCCGCATTGGCCACCCGTTGGAAGTGGTTGGCCATTTTGTGGACTATATTGAGCTTTTCACTCCTAGGGATCATGTATGACCCTAGTAATTCAAGCTCATCCCGCCTAACATTGGCGGGTTCATGCCTACCAAAAATGGTAAGGCCAACAAACCGTTGCCAAATCTTTGGCACGGGATGTTGTATCCAAGTACCTTTAGCATGTTGGAGGTTCAAGTTAGGAACCCCCGTAAGGGATTGATAGACAACGGCAATGTTGTCTTGGGGTGGTTCAAGAGGCCTATCCGATTTTAGCTCAAAAATTTTACCAAACTCTTTCAAAGTCAATCTAATATCATTATTGAATAACCGAAATTGAACATGAGAAATTAAGGCATTTGATTTTATGACATTAAAACTAAAGACGAATTCTAAGGTTAAATAATCATAAGTATCGTAATGCATGTCAAAGAAACCGCTCATGCCAACTCCTTTAAATAATTTTTCTACATGCTTATCAATACCTAGTCTAATAAGGGTAGGGTGATGAATGAAACGAGTGGGAATTACCTGCCTCGTGATGAGGTTAAGCATCCTTTGTTTTTGCTCTTGGGTGGTGATGACCACCCTCTCCCATTCCGGAATTTGCAAGTCCGGGTCAATTCTCGCCTCTTGGTTCCTTGAGCCTTCGCCCCTCCCCGTTCTTGATCTCTTGAAAGCCATTGATGGTGTAAAGAATAGGAATTGAGTGGTTTCTCTCTCTTAGGTTTTAGAAAAAGTTGAGAGAGAATGGTAGAAATTGGGTTTAGATTGCAGAGAAAGGTGAAAGGATTAGAAATATGTAAAAAAATTTGAGTTTTGATGGAAGAATTGAAGAGGATCTTGAAGAATAAGTGGTTTGAAGGTATAAAGATGGAGGTTTTAGAGAGAGAAAGTAAAGTAGAAGAAGATGAAGTAAGGAGGAAATGAGGAAAGAAAGGAGAAGAAAATTATAGGGGACGGCCAAAATTAGGCGCGCCCGATCGGGCAAGCCTCGCCCGATCGGGCGGATAATTGTTATTCCGGAATCTCAGTTGCGCGCCCGATCGGGCGCGAACACAAACGAAAAATTTGCCCTATGGTTCGCCTGATCGGGCGAGCTTCGCCCGACATATCTTTTCCTTCACTCGATTTGCGCCCGATCGGGCGAAATTTGCTCGAGTTTGTGACTGAACTTTCGCGCCCGATCGGGCGGAAAAAAGCTCGTTTCCAGCTCTCCTCTCGCGCCCGATCGGGCAACCACGCCCGATCGGGCGAATTATAGGCTGGATAAAACTTTCTCTTGCGCGCCCGATCGGGCCCGTGCCCAGTCGTTTTCTTAGCTCTTCTTCGTCTTCAAAATTTTTTTCTAAGTCTTTCGATCTCTTTAACCTATACCTGTACAAAAACACTTATAAACGGTAAAATTACACTCTCCTCGCCTCTCAAAAAGAAAATAAATAAAAGGGAAAAACTAGCTTAGAAAGCATGAAATACGGGTTGCCTCCCGCAAAGCGCTGGTTTATCTAGGTCCCGCACGACCCTCTTACCAAGTACAATTTCTAGGACCCTTGGCCTAACGCTTGATCGGGTGGTTTTTCACCCGGTCCGGCGATGTTTAGGCTGCGATGCGGCTTCCTGATATAACCTGTGGGACGCCAAGTGGCCTTATCTGGTGGATCCTCCTTGACTTGGACTGGGGGATCTTCAATGCTACGCACTAAAAACCGTTCTTCGATCGAATGTTGCTTCAAATTGTCATTGCGTTCAACACTTGCAACTCGATCCGGCGGAACACTTACCGTAGGCTCGATTCGCACAACTTGCTCGATCGGTTCCACTTGTTCATCCTCGAAACCAAGACCAACATTGTAGAGTGCTCTTTCTATTGCATCGACTTCCTTCTGCCATTTGTCTATCTCACCTGAAAAGGATGCAACACAAGATACCGCCTCCAAGGGATCTTTTTCAAGATCTTGGGGCTTGTTAGAATAATTTACAACCACATTAACACTGAAACATTTCTCCTCAGTCATGGAGCATTTAGGAGCATTATTCAGATTAAAAACCACTTTATCGTCCCCTACTGATAGTTTTAACTTACCACTTCTTACATCTATGACTGCTCCTGCAGTGTTAAGGAATGGTCTACCTAAAATAATTGGGGTTTGCATATCCTCAGCCATATCAAGAACAACAAAATCCACAGGTATATAAAATTTACCTACTCTAACGGGGACATCCTCTAAAACACCTAAGGGGTATTTGAAAGAACGGTCGACCATTTGTAGAGTT
Organism: Chenopodium album; assembly: GCF_948465745.1. Classification (NCBI taxonomy): domain Eukaryota; kingdom Viridiplantae; phylum Streptophyta; class Magnoliopsida; order Caryophyllales; family Amaranthaceae; genus Chenopodium; species Chenopodium album. The sequence goes on from NC_137835.1 coordinate 69,082,162, forward strand.
ATATTGGTAGCTTTTAACTTACCCATATTCAACTTGGAACACACAGATAATGGCATGACGCTAACACTAGCACCCAAATCACATAATTCATTATCAATCAAGAGATTTCCAATATGACAAGGGATAAAAAAACTACCCGGATCTTTTAATTTAGGTGGAGACTTATTTTGAAGTACGACACTACACTCTGCAGTGAAAGCTACTGTCTCTACCTCACTAATAGACCTTTTTCTCGTCAAAATTTCTTTCATAAATTTTGCATATGAGGGGATTTCTGTGATCAATTCAGTAAAGGGAACTGTTACCTTCAAATCTTTAACCACCTCCAGGAACTTACCAAACTGCTTATCCAAGTTTGTCTTCAATTGACGATTGGGGAAAGGAAGTTTGATGATTGGCTTTGGAGCATTCTTATTCTTGTCTGGAGTAGCCACCTTCTCTGGAGTTGTACCCTGCAATGTAGAATTAGATATGTTAGTATTATCTTTTAGCCCTGCAGGGCTATCAACTACATTGTTTGGTTTAATGGAATCAAGATTAGCATTATTTGATAAAACAGGTTCATCAACTCTGGGCATAGAGGGCCCTTCATAGTTTGAACCACTCCTTAGAGTAATTGCAAATGCTTGATCCGTAGGCCTAGTCGGCTGTGCTGGCAAGGCTCCCTGTTGGCGTGCTTGTAGAGTAGCGGAGAGTTGCGCAATTTGATTATCTACAATTTTATTATGCGCTAGAATTTGATCAATTGTCGCATCTCTGCTCTCCATGTGCTTTTGCATATTGACCAACATTGCTCTAATTTCCGCCAGAGAAGGGTTGGAAGATGAGGAGGGTTGTTGAGGTTGATTCTTCTGGCTAGCATTGGGATGATAATATTTCTGTTGTTGTTGCTGTGGCGCCTGTGGTTCTTGTGGTGGTGGATTTTGAACATTAGTGCTCCGGTAGGAAAGGTATGGATGATTCCGATACCCAGGATTGTAAGTGTTGGAGTATGGGTTATTCTGCCTATAAGCTTGGAAGGCATTAACTTGCTCCACGGAACTCCTGCAATCCTGCTCCCAATGACCTACAATACCACAATTTTCACAGAAAGCCTCATGTAGACACCTAAAAATGTCTCCCCAAAACCAAACCCGATGATAAATAACCTTTCACCGTCACTATTGGTCGGGTTTAATATTTAATCCCCAGAGTGCTTAAAAAATTGTATTTTATTAAATTCATATTTTTGAACAGTCTATGGATTAGTCTTGATGTTTGGTAAAAGCATAGTTTTAATTTCAGCCCAACTTATTTTAAGTCCAAACCTTTTGTTTTATTATTTATTTTTTGGCCCAAACCCTTTATTTATTTTTTATTAAATTATTTTCTTATTTTAGCCCGAATAATAAAAGTCAAAAAAGGCTCGAAATTATCAATCGGCACTTAAAAAGCCGAAAGAAATTAGGGTTAAAAATGAATTTAGACGGAAAATGGACTGGAATTTCCCGCGCCACGGCAGACTGCCACCGTGTCACGGGAATCCTTCCCGTCTGACGGTGGGACTTCCCGTGACACGGGAGGTCTGCCGTGACACGGGACATTCCGCGTCCTTTCCGCGTAAACCCTTAACGCGTTTTTCATCTCGTTTTCTGAAAATTTCCCGCGTCACTCCAAAAGTGTACCGTGTCACTGGAAAGTGTACCGTCTGACGGTGGGGCTTCCCGTGTCACGATACAGTTTGACCGTGTCACGGGATACTTTTTTAGGGTTTTTATCATTTTAGGGTTCCGTGTGCTCCCTCAGCACATTTTCCCTATAAATACCCCCTCATTTCTGATGTACGGGGCACCGAGAATTTTATTATTTTATTTTCTCTCTTCTATGCTATTAGCCTTAACACTAGCCTACCCTTTTCACTTCAAAATTCCTTCTTCAAGCACTCAAAGGAGTCCATATTTTACTCGAGGTTCTGTCCTTAAGCCAAGGCGTGAAAGTTGCAAACAAACAGAATCAAAGTAAGGATCATGCTCTTTTTATTATTATTATTTCTCTAACGATTTTATGTTGTTGGAATTGTGATTAAATTGGTTTTAATATTAATGTTGTTCTATTATATTTATTTTGATCACTATATTGCATGGTTAAAGGGAATATGTAATTGAAAATCACGACTAATAAGATAATTTGGACAACCGGTTTAGGATCCCTTTTAATCTTATTATTAATTGAAGTGATCACCAAATTTTTAGAATTATGTGTGCATTAATCTTAAACCAATTTAGTTAAATAATAGTTTGGAGCGAATTGAATTACTGTTTGTATGCCTTTGAGATCACAGGAATGCTTTTCAATATAAGAATCGAGTAGAGGCCAATACGGGCGAATGTGACTCCATGACTCACTTCGTACCATCATCCCCGATCCTCCTTACGTGGTTCCGAACCATATGGAGTTAGTAATCTCATGGATTATGAATGGGGTGTAACCTTCACGGGTCAATCGTTGTTGCCTATCGTTGTCCCTTATCGTGGTTGCCTTTTTATGATCCGTGAACGGTTTACAAGTTCCTTAAAAACTTGTTGGCGACTCCCTACTTTCCTTGTCCCTAATCGTGTCCCTTATCGTATATGTCAATTCCCATTTCCTATGAGTGCCAAGCATATTCATAACATGCTTTAATGTAGGCGCACTTCGAGCGACGCCTACAATTTGGCGACTCCACTGGGGAGGATTCTTAATTATTTATCGATTTGAGTGATCGGTATTTAATTAAGATGAGTGGATGAGACTTGAAAGATTCTTGAAAAAATATTCCTGTGATTAATTTGGCATTTTTGCATCTGCATAGACGTTTTAACGTCGCGTTCAGGTCTGTCCCGTAGGAAAAATTGGATAACTTGGTTGCGCGCGAAGGAAAACAGGGCACCAGTCAGATTTTCTGACTGCCGTGCCACGGCAGAATCTGCCGTGTCACGGTACTGTGCACCGTCACGGTATTTATAGGGAAAATGTGCTGAGGGAGCACAGTACCGTGACACGGGAATTTCTGCCGTGTCACGGCAGTCCTAAAATCAGTCCGGTGGCTTATTTTCTTTCCTCACAGTCGACTTCCTTTGATTTTTCTGAAAAAACGTATGTGTTCTACATGCGTCTTAGCCCCGGGGGATTTAAGCTCTATCAACCCAAAAACGCTCATGGCAATAAGGGTTCATCCGAGTTATTAAATCCACCCAAACCATGGAGTCGAGTTCGATTTCATCACGAACTCGCGGAGCCGCCCGTTGGCATACACCCTCAAGGGTGGCTGCCTTGCTAACGCGTCCAAACTCTTAACCATGGTACCCTTTTGACACCCAAAGCTTGACCAATAGTTGAACATAGATCTCGACTCTAGGTTGCGAACTTTTTTTACATCATCGTGCCTAAATGCTATGTGGTTGTTTGGTGCTAACCCTCATGTGTTTGCTCTTTTGTTTAACCCATGACCGAGGGTTTTTATTCTCACATAGTAATTAGTACGGACCTAAAATCGTTTAAAATCTGAAAAAATCACAAAACTGACTTGAAACTGCGCACCGTGTCACGATATTTTCTGCCGTGCCACGGTGAACAGTGCCGTGACACGGGGCTGCCTGCCGTCTGACGGTAGACTGCACCGTGTCACGACAATCTGTACCGTGACACGGTGCCCAGGAAAGTGTCCTGTCAGTCTTTTTTTCGATTTTTGTGCGAATGCTGTGTCCAGTTTTGTGTCGTGTCTAGCTATACGGTCAAAACACGCGTCTATAACCTCACTTAATCACTCACACATTATGTTCACACACTTTTTTTAAGTCGCGCACCACCTTTTGACCGTATTTTAGGGAAGTCTCGTTTTTGTGTCGTTTTTTTTTTCGGAGTAAGTCGGATGGTATCCTCCCATGTTTTTTTTTTTAAAATAATAAGTAGAGTTTCAAAATTATAGATTTTTAATATAAAAAAAAAAAAAATTCTTTTTAATCCGGATAGGTTAAGGTTAAGTTTGGTCATTAAAGGTGTGTTTGTTTCGGTGTCACAACACTTGGACAAGAAGCAGGGGTAGATTGTTATGGTTCGAGTCCATACCTCAACAACCTCTTATACCAAAGAGGCGTACAAAGAAACCACCTCAATCATCTCCACAAGATCCATCTCCAGTCTACTTTCAACCAATGGCCACTAATGAAGACATTGAGAACCTCAACAGGACAATCGAAAGATTGTCTGACATGATGCAGACACTCACCACTAGAGTCAGCACTGTAGAGCAAGACAATCAAAACAATTTCACTACTGCTGCAATGGACAAGATTAAGGAACAGATGAGCAAGATTTCTGAAGAGTTCACTTATGTGGAACAGCCTGTCACCTCTTCGTCCATAAGAGAGAAACTTCCTGAGAAGTTTTCCACTGCCGAGATTCCCAAATTCAAGCCTACTGATAATCCGCTTTTCCATTTGAAGGCTTTTTCTGCAACTATGGCTCTTAAGGGAGTAGATGTGACACTCTTCCCTACGGTGTTTCCTCTTTCCTTAGAGCATGCCTGTCAACAGTGGTTCTATTCTTTGGAATCCAAGCATGTCGCGACCTGGGAGGATGTTGCTGAAAGCTTTATGAATCGGTACAAGTGTAACATCCAGGCCAAGACTTCTGAACGTGAACTCTCCATTCTCAAACAGAAAGAGAATGAAGGCTTCACCACTTACTTAAGCAGGTGGAGAGAAACAGCTGCGCTCCTGGTGGATCCTCCCAAGGAGAAGGAAATGGTTCGCTTGTTCATTGCCAATCTGACTCATAAGTACAAGCAACACTTGAAGTTTCTGCCCCTAAGTACCTTTGAAGTTGTATACGATATTGGAATCAATATCGAAGATGAACTGATGAAGTCTGTTGGTAGCAACAATAACAACAGCACTTGGAAAAACAAGAAGAACGACACTCCTTCTTCTTCGTCTTCTAAGCCCAACAATGCTACCAACAATATCAACATCAATGATGTGCTGGCCCTTAATGCTCCTCCTCAAAGATTCCAAAGGCAAAGGAGGGTTTATACGCCTTTGGGGATGACTTATGATGCTGCTTATGACCGTTTGCATGGTCAGGGACTGATTATGCCAATCGGACCATTTCCGGAACCTCGACATGAGAATAGTACCGCTAGCTATGACCCTAATGGTTATTGCAAGTTTCATCAAGGCAAGGGTCATAACACTGAGAAGTGTTGGAGGCTGAAAGATGCAATCCAAGACCTAATTGATGCTAACCAACTTCCTATCCCTCTAGGGGGCAAGAAGCCTAACATTCAAACAGGTCCTCTTTCTGATGCTTTGGCTATCATGGGAGATGAAGTCTCCTTTGATCCGTCAATACTCATTCAACCTGTGAATGAACCTCTGCCGGAAGTTGTATTTATCTTAAGTACTGAAGAAGTGAATGGGATCTGGGATAGTGATGATGAAGACGTCTATCTCAAAGACATAGCCTGTTCATCTCTTGGCACCAGTAAAGATGTTTGGGGGGACTTTGAGGTCAAGGTTCTCACCAGAAGTGGATGGTTGCAACAACCTAACCCACTTTCACCTCCACCTCCACCACAATCACATCCGATAGTTGATCCCATCGACCCTGTGAACAGCGATGTGGTCAAACAACTGCAAAAGACCAAGGTGGAGATGAATGTATGGAAGCTTTTGGCCACTTCCCACGAGCATCGAAAGGCTGTGATGAATGCTCTAGTGAAAATACGAGTTGATGATGACATGACTCCTCAAGGATTGGTCAACTTTCTCACTACTGAGCTGTAGAGTACTAGCAATCTGATTTCCTTTTCTGATATGGATCTACCCCCGGAAGGGGACCAACATAATAAGGCCTTACACCTCACTGTAGTGTGTAGGCAGATGAATGTTCCCATGAGCCTGGTTGATAATGGCTCTGCAATCAATGTGTGCCCACTCCGTACTGCAAGAATTTGGGTATAAAGAATGAAGAATTGACTCCCTCCACTCAAGGGATTCGAGCTTACGATAATACTCGCCGTCAAGCCGTGGGTACTATCATACTGAATATAACTACTGGGGCCATTGAACGTCGCACCAAATTTCAGGTGGTGGACATTAAGGCCTCTTTCAATCTGTTGTTAGGACGCCCTTGGCTTCATGAGCTAAAGGCGATTCCGTCATCGCTTCACCAGAAAGTGAAAGCCATAGTTGGAGGGGTTCCGATTACTATCGATGCTTCCCTTATGCGCATTCAAGTTATTGATACTCCTATCGTCCATGTTGAACATGACGAAGAAGATGAAGATCTTTGAGGGGTTTTCACTAGATGATGTTCTCGTGATCGAAGAGGAGGAAAAGTGCCATCTCGACTTTGATCCCTATTCAAACACCAGTATCAATGCCATTCTGAAGAAGCAAGGTCACTTCCCTGGAATGACCCTTGGGCTCAAGAAGAAAATGGCTAAATCTTGGGGCCATCCTGGTGCGCTTAAGAAGGATACTTTCGGCTTGGGATTCAAGCCAACAAAAGAAGATTTGAAACAAGATGCATTGAAAATGAAGGCTCGCAACAACGCTCGAATCACGAAGACGGAAATGGCCATGGATCCATATCCGTTCACCCTCAATGGCCAGTACATCAAAGAAGGGGAAGACTTCCCATGCTATGAATTCCCTGAACCATTTGTCCATAATGGGATCCGTGAACCGGGATTCGAGGTGTTTCTCGATTTTGACTTCATCGATGAAGACGAAGAGCTCTCCACAGCCGAGAAGCCAGCTAGCCTGAACTCTGATGATCTGGGAATCAACCTTCTTTATAGAATGGAGAAAAATGAATCCAAGTCGGTCTGCAATGATAACTCCGAGCTCGTTCAAGCTGTCATAGCGAACAAGGATTTTGACCCCTCTGAGTTAATCGTCCAAGCTGACAACATTTCAAGAGGATGGCGCAAGACATTGAGGATCACTACGCCGAGTGGAGAAAAGTTGGAAATAACCGCTGGCGAGGGTCCTATGTTTGATGAGTCTGAGTCGTCTGGGTCCGAGTCCGAGTCTGAGTCTAAGTCTGTAGACGAGTCCTTAGAGTCTGAGGCCGACCCTCTTTCTGCTATAGAGTTCAACCCTAAGTCTCTTGTTGAGTCCTCTCTTTCTAGTCCTAATAATTCTGGTGAGGTCGCAGACGACCTCGCCTCTCTTGATGTATTAGCCAGTAAATTCAATAAAATGAATACCTTTGCTTACGATGCGTGCCATTCCCCTAGCCCTGATCAATATTGCTTTGCTAATGATAAAAATGACAAAGAAATAATAAAAGCAATGGAAGAACACGAAAATAAAATAGCAGTTATTGAAGATACAGAAACAGTTAACATTTCCAATGATACGACTGTTAAAGAAGTAAAAATTGGATTAACACTAAGTCAAGATGAACGCAAAGAGCTAATTAACTTGCTTAGTGAATTTGTTGATGTATTTGCTTGGTCATACCAAGATATGCCAGGAATTGACAGGGATATAGCTCAGCATACAATACCACTCATTCCAGGTATGAAGCCTGTCAAACATAAGCTGCGCCGAATGAAACCAGATGTGGCTCTCAAAATCAAGGAAGAAATCAGGAAGCAATTGGCCGCAGGTTTCATCAGAGTATCCAAGTATCCGGAATGGATAGCAAATGTGGTTCTAGTTCCAAAGAAGGATGGAAGGGTCAGAATGTGTGTTGATTACAGGGATCTCAATAAAGCAAGCCCAAAAGATGGGTTCCCTCTACCTCACATTGACATTCTGGTCGATAATACAGCAAACCATGCACTCCTGTCATTCATGGATGGTTACGCCGGATATAATCAGGTATTGATGGCCGAAGAAGACATGGAGAAAACCACATTCATCACGCAATGGGGTACATATTGCTATACGGTAATGCCATTCGGGTTGAAAAACGCGGGTGCCACCCACCAAAGAGCAGCTACAGCATTATTACATGACATGATGAACAAAGAGGTGGAGGTCTATGTCGATGATATGATCGTTAAGTCTAAAGATCTCCCAGGCCATATTATTGCCCTTCGCAAGTTCTTTGAAAGACTCCGCAAGTACAACATGAGATTAAATCCAGCAAAATGTGCATTCGGAGTCACGTCAGGCAAATTACTTGGATACGTGATCAATTCTCGACGGATTGAGATAGATCCTTCGAAAGTAAAAGCGATCATGGCCATGCCACCACCCAAAAATGAGAAGGAGATTCGAGGCTTCATTGGAAGGTTGCAGTATATAAGTAGGTTCATATCAAAGCTCACAGCGATATGTGAACCTATATTCAAGAAGCTTAAGAAGAATTTCCCAGTCACATGGGATGATGATTGCCAAAAGGCTTTCGACAAAATCAAAGAGTATTTGGCAAACACACCCGTGCTAGCGCCAGCAATACCTGACTTTCCTCTTCGACTTTACCTTACGGTCACAAGAGAAACGATGGGGGCAATGCTAGCATAAGAAATCGAAAGCAAGGAGAATGCAATTTATTACTTGAGCAAGAAACTCCAAGGATATGAGACGCGATACACACTACTTGAGAAGTTGTGTATTGCACTTGTATGGGCCGCACAGAAACTAAGACATTACATGCTCACTCATACAGTGCATGTCGTGTCCAAGATGGACCCTCTCAAATACTTGTTCGAGAAAGCAACACTCAACGGCAGATTATCAAGGTGGATAGTCAATCTGGCTCAATTTGACTTGATATTTGTGCCACAAAAAGCCATCAAAGGTTCTGCAGTTTCTAACTTCTTAGCAGACTTTCCGCTAGAAGAAGCTGAAAAAGAAGAAGATGAGTATGATTTCCCTGACGAAGATTTACTCATGACCGAAGATGATAGCTGGACACTCTATTTCGATGGAGCTTCAAACCAAAAGGGATGTGGTGTAGGAGTCTTGCTCGTATCACCCAATGAAGAGCACATCCCAATTTCCATGAAGCTCGACTTTGATGTCACCAACAATGCCGCAGAATATGAAGCATGCATTTTGGGGTTAGAAACAGCTGTCGCCTTGGGAATTAAGAAACTCAGAATCTAAGGTGATTCTTCACTAATCATTAACCAAATCTCCAAGAGATGGAAAATGAGAAGTGAAAGTCTCGCTACGTATCAAGCTCATTTAGAAACTCTCACGGAGCAACTAGATGAAGTGGAGTATACGTATTTGCCAAGAGAAGAAAACCAATTCGCCGACGCACTAGCTAAATTAGCATCAATGGTGAGAATTCCAACAGATACAATCAGAATGCCACTAACCATAGAAAGAAGATATGAGCCGGCTTATGTTCATGCACTTGACGATGAACAAGAACCACAAGAAGAAGATGAAGAGCCATGGTATACGAACATCCTTAATTATGTGACAAGAGGAGAATACCCTCCTAATACTGATAAAAGGGCACGCCGTGCTTTGAGGCTCCTGGCCTCACAGTATGTGCTCATCAGGGGAGAACTCCACAAGAGAACTGCAATGGGAAGAAATCTCTTATGCATAGCCAAGAAAGAAGCACATAAAACCATGGAAAACCTTCATGCTGGTATATGTGGAACACACATGAATGCAAAGATGTTAGTCCAAAAGATTCAACGACAAGGTTACTATTGGACTACTATGGAGAAAAATTGTCACGAATACGTCAAGAAATGTATGAAGTGTCAAGTCTATGCAAACTTACAGCATGTTCCACCTTCGCTTCTCTACACATATACTTCTCCATGGCCTTTCTCCACTTGGGGCATTGACATCATTGGAAAAATAACACCACCGTGACACGGTGGGCTTAAATGACCAAAAAGAGGAAGGAACATTACCGTGACACGGGATTGTATCTCGTCTGACGGGATTAACTCCCATGCCACGACACCTTTTCGGTAAAAAAAAAAAAAAAAAAAAATTGTCGTGACGCGGGAATTTTTACCGTGTCACGGGACCCTTTCACCGTGACACGGTGGAATTTCAGTTTTTCCGTTTTATTTTTGGAATATTGGCGCATTCGTTGCGAATTCATTGTTCGAGTTTTTAATTTTCGTTCTTCCATTGCGTCCGACTCCTTGACTCGGATAAATAAATAATAAATAAAAGTCATTGTAATTTTTATTTTTAAGGCTGAAATAAATGTGCTATTATTAAAATAAATGCGACTACAAGTATTGGCATCATATGCCTTATTTTAAATAAAAATTATAAATCATAAAAAGCAAAGCACTATTGATCTAATCTCTCTTCTCTTTAGGAACATCCTTCTCTTGCTCAATTAGGTCGGCCTTCACCATTAATGTGTCTTTTGTAGCCCGAACCGTCACACCCCTAGTCGAACTTTCACCCCTTTCACCTTTCTTGAACTTTTTCGGTTGTTTCTCCCTATACACCATCTTTTCTTTACCCTTCCCTTTCACATAATTCTTCTTTCTCGGCATTATAGGAGTCTTAAACTCAATCCCTTGTGTTCTCGGACCTAGACGATCTTTAGGAGGAGCTTTCTTATTTCCAAGACGACTCTTCACATCAGTCTTGCGTGATCCGAATCGTTCCCTCCTACTTCTAGGGTTCAACCATGCCTTGTATGCACTAGATAACGGAGGAGGATCTTGGTCACTTGCAGAAACGGTCCACAAAGGTCTTCCAATCCAATAAGTCTCGTACTTGTGAACGTTACTTTCATGCAACGATACTTCACGAGGACTATCGTTATAGCGTGGAATTACTTGTTCAAGTCCATACTGCCGCATCAGTCGAGAAGGGCAATAAAAGGTCAGTTTTGAGATACTAGGAACACGGCAATATGGAGTATCATTCGTGCCAACCATCCTAGTAAGCCTCCACCAAGGCACCACCCAACGAATGGAAAATTCTCTCCTTGCAAAGAAATTTTTCCAATCTTCATACGACATGTTCGCAGAGTAATTCTTTTTCCTGCGGACTAGGTCGTTAGGGCCATATTTTTCAACATCGTCGGGGGCTTCGAATAGTTCCAAACGCTCCATCAACCAAATCTGCAAAAAAAAAAAAAAAAAAAAAAAAAAAAAAAAAAAGAAAGAAAGAAAGAAAGAAAAAATCAGTCAAAAGAAAAAAAAAAAAAAAGTGTAAGATATTCCTGTGATACGGGATTTCATCCCGTCTGACGGGAGAAGTTCCCGTGTCACGGCAGCAAAAAAAAAAAAAAAAAAAAGATTCCCGTGACACGGCAGGTTTTGCCGTGTCACGGCAGACACCCACCGTGATACGGTGCCTGTTTTGTGTCACGAGGGCTACTCGGAGCGTATTTTTACCTGCAGTAGTACCAGAGAGCCCTTCCTGATGGCTTTCCGGTCAGCTTTTGCCTCGTCGAGGCCACGAAATATCTCTCCAAGGCACGTCGGCATAGGAGATCTTCCATATTCGACATGTTCAAGCACAGACGCTAGACAAGCATGTCCTACCCTACCGTTTGCAAATAAGAGCTTGCTAAACATGCAAAAAAAATATGCCCTTCTACGATATACATGATAAGACTCAGAGATAGGGCGATTAAAATATAAATTAGCAAGTTTTTCTAAGTCTACTTCATTACCACAAACAATTCTATTCAAATCTGGATCTGTTAGATTCAGATGGCGTTCAAAATCTTGGTAATAATATTCACGTAGGGTAGGCATGGCAATAAGATTTCTAGCAGGAAATCCAAAAATTGCACCAAATTCCTCCGACAGAGGACAGATTTCATCATAATCAAATTTGAAACAGTGCGTTTCTAGACTCCAATAATCTAATGCTGCCCTAAGAAAATCATGTTCAATAGCTACGTGTCGCAGGGCTAGCAGACCCCTGACATGAAATAATTCTAACTCTCTTTTTTCAGCATTGGTCAAAGAATAAGACCAGTCGCGCAATGTATTATCAAAATTCCGAGACATGATTATTGAAATATAAAATTCTAAATTATTTTGTGTTTCGTAATTATGCAAATCATGAATAATATGGTCTTATTTTATAGCAAAAGCGCTCGAAACTGCCCAGAATTTATCTTTTCATACAAGTAAAACAAACCGCTGACTAATACGCGTCCCGTGACACGGGAAGTTCCACCGTGTCACGGGAACTTTTGCCGTGACACGGCAAGTTTTGCCGTGACACGGCAAGTTTTGCCGTGACACGGTGTATAGTGTCGTGTCACGGCACTTCACGCGTTTTTTTTTTCTTCTTCTTTTCCCGTATTTATCCGGATTTTTTATAGTATTTTACCTTCACCGTTTATTTTCCAGTTTTTTTTAGAGTTTTATTGCTAATAAACTTCTCACCTTTTTATCTATATTATTATTATTATCTTTATTTATTCATCACTTTATTTCTTTTTTCTTTTGGGGGAAGGTAATTTCATTTATTTATTTTATTTCTTTTATTTTCGCTTGTCTTTTTATTGTGGGGAAGATATTTTTATTTTTATTTCTTTTTCTTTTGGGGATAATAATTTTATTTTTGTTTTTCTTTTTATTTCTTTTTCTTTAGGGGAAGGTCGGTACCCTCCATTACTCCACTTATGTTTTTCGTCGCGTCGTTAATAAATACACAATCACACACAAGAAGTCTCAAACAGACACTAACACACAATAATAAATATATAAACCGTGAATAATGTACAAAGAGTCATAATACATAAATATGTTAAGAGTATAGTATGTACAAATAAAATCCCTCGGTCAAAAGTCCCTAGAGCCAGAATCAGTATCGTCTCTACCCTGTGCATATGGGAACGGCGAACCGAAGAGTCCCTCCACCATCCGAGTACGGGGAGTAGTGTCCCTACTAGTCCCTGTAACCCCAGCGGTAGCCAAGCTCAAGGCAGGACCCGTCCAGCCGGAAAACGATGTAGACTGGCCCAAAGACACTGGAATCGTCGGTGAAGGCATCGTCCCATACAGCGGAACTGAGAACAAGCCCGACACCGGTGGAGGAATCCCGGACAATGGAGCTGAAAACGAACCAGGATCCAAGGGAGTCAAAACAGACCCAAACTCAGGCTGCGGAGGCTGCGAAAACGACTGTCGCTGCCCCTGACTCTGGCCCGGAAAGCGCTGGGAGGACTGAGGCTGCTGCCACTGAGCCTCCTGAAATGGCTGAGTAGTCTGAGGCTCTCGCTGAGAATGAGAACGCCGGCGAATCTCAGGAGATCGTCTACCACGACCAAGCTCCTCCTCGTCCGAGCCTCTAGGCCTCGAGCGCGAGCGGGACCTCCGTCGCTCCTGAAAAATGCAAAATCAAAAGGTGTCAACAATGCAAAATAAAACAAATGGTAGAAGTGAAAAAAATGAATGATACCTCAAGAACGTTGCTAGAGCTCCGACAACTCGCACCACGCCGAAGCTTGATGATCCAATACTTCAGGGCGTCCACCAGCTTCATGAATCCCATCATCTCCGGGCGGTTAGGCTGAGGATAAAATAAAGAAAAGTCAGTAACACGCAGTATTAAAAAGGTGGATAATGCGTCGAAAAAAAAAAAAAACTCACCGGCTCAAAGACCTCGAGCAGAGACTCCTGCGCCTGTCTATAACCCTCTGGCGCGTCGGCAATATGGTCCTCCGTGCTACCAATCGGCCCTGGATAGCGGACAGACTGAGGAGGAATCTCGATCCTCCCCATAGGGCGGATGGTCGTCTGAAAATATGATCGAATAATCAAGTTATTCGACTATTTAAAACAGAGACTAGTAAAGAAGATCCTCAAAAGAAATCATACCTCAGGAAAACGGGGTGGAGGAGCCAGAGAGGGAAGCAAGTCCCGCGCATAGTCACTCTCCATGTGGATAAGCTCCTGCCATGGAAAAGTATAGCGCTCTCCCCTATTGATCAACTCTCTGATCAAGCGGGAGTCCAGCATCGACTCTGGTGGAGATGAGGGCACCACAAAACGATCGCCGCTATGCTGACGAACGACTCGCTCCCCCAAATACCATACAAAGCGTCCGATAACAACCAAAATGGTACGGTACGCTGAAAGACGCAAGGCCTCAGACAAATCAGTCATCCCGGCCCAAGGACGATACTGGACATCAATGGGAACCTGGAAACCATAAAAAGTTGGCATGAAACAACGGAAACAACGTCAGAAGGAAAAACACAACAAAACTAGTCCTTACGCCGACAGAAGAGGTGCCTCGGCGTAGTAGCCCAGGCAGTGCAGGGACAGACTCCACCCGCGACTCTCCTCGATCACGCCAGCTAACCCCGACAGGGAAATCATGGACCGCTCCACGACGCCGGCGAGGAGCCAAGCCTGGGAAGTACTCGTAGAACCATAGCTGCAATGAAAAGTAATCTTTAGCACATGAGTCGAACAAGCTAAAGTGAAATAAAAAGGGAAAAGATCATCACCTCTACGACTCTCCACAGACCATAGACGGTGGTGGGAGACTCGTCATTCAGCTGCCGACAGCCGTGGCGTAGCAACAAAAGGAGATCCGCGTACCCAAGACTGGCCCAGCTATAGGATCCTATCTCATGGATCCTGGCCAAAGAGAGGAGGTAGCAAAGGAGCACGCGTGAACTCTTGTCAGGAGAGAGAGTCATAGAGATTAGGATCAAGATGAAGATCCGCACCCGCTGCTCAGCCGTCATATCCTCCATCTCGAAGCCGCGAGCTAGAACTGAAGCCAGCTCCGATCGTCCACTCCTAGGACCACCTCGAGACACTAGTCGGGTCCTTATGTGCTGAACGATTGGACCCAACAAATCAGGTGTCTCAGCCGATCCCCAAGACATATCAGACATCTAAGCTACAACCCGGTCGGTGAAGCGCAGCCCGCTGATCATACTGAAGTCTAGGGGGGTCACCGTCATCTCCCCCCAAGAAAAATGAAAAGTGTTGGTAGTATCCCAGAAATACTCCAACAATGCGCGAACGACCGTCGCACCGCAACCCCGGGGGCTGCAAAACCCTACAACCGCCATATAGAAATCTACTAAACCAGCCGATTCCCATAGGGCGCTCATAGCAGGATCCCTCGTAATGATCTGGTGAAGTCGAGGGATCAAATCGCCAGCTCCAGAACCGTGGTGGCGAAGCGTGCCATCGACTATGCCGGAGAGTGAGCGATGAGATACATGGTTTTCACGGCAGAAAACCAACTAGTCTGGAGTCCACGGAGGTGGAACCCACCTACCTCTACTCGCGGATGCCCGAGGCTCGGACTCTGAAGCATCGTCGTCCATACCCTCAAGAATGGTGGGAGTGTCCTCCCGAAAAGCCCGACGCCGGCCGAGGGTAGAAAGATCGCAATCTCGTCACCTAGGCATGCTATTATAAAAATCTAAATACTTAGCATCATTTCCTAAGTTATTTAGTTATTTATTTATATGCTAAATTTTTACCTCCACGCTAAAAATTGGCAAAATTATGGTATTTAGTTTCTCCATGACAAACTAATACTTCAGTTCTCCTAGCCGCATGATACTATGTTCTCCATGACAATATAGTACATATGCAAAATATGAATCAACACATCATTTCACAAGATTCACCACCATTTTTTCACTATTTCAAGAACAAAGGAATAACATGAACATTATTTCACAAAGTAGTGCCCAAAAATGGTGATTTGCTCAATTCTCCATCAAATTATGCAATTTTTGTCTCAAATTCCTCACAAACACACATGCATACATATACACATAAAATCACGACAAGAATTTCAACATAAAACCTCAAAATCAAAAACCCTCGAATTGATTTCTAAGGGTTTGTCATGAAATTACTTATGTAAAGCAAATTCAAGACAAAAATCAAAGGAAACTTACATGGATGCTTGTAGAGGGTCGAAAATGAGAAAGATGGCAAGAAGTTACAGCAAAATCGGTGAAAATTCGAACTCCAAAAGCTCAAAAAAAGCTCCGGCCACTAGCAGACCGCCGCGACACGGTCAGCACAATCCGTGACACGGCGAAGCTGTCCCGTGTCACGGTAAGCTCAGAAAGTGACGGACCTCCGGTGACCCCGACGGCAGCTCCGGCGGAAGACAGCAACAGCAGCAGCAAAAATTAAAAGCAGCAACCCGCAGCAAAAAAGCAAAACAAAAAAAATAAAAAAAAAATAAAAGCAAAAAAAAAAAGAAAGAAAATGCAGGAAAACCGTGACACGGTGGTAGAAACCGGCCGACGGGAAGACAAGCCGAGCACCGGTGACAACTCGACGAGACACGGCAACCCAAGGACTTTTTTTGAACTTTTTGGAGTGGATGTGAAATGGCGAAATGGTGAAGTAAAATGTGAATTTAAAGCAAAAAAAAAGTAACCGTTGCAACGGACCCCGTTGACCGTGCCACGGTTACCGTTATTGTGTAACGGTACACTACTAACGTGGCGCACTGATATTCGTTGATAAAAAAGCACAACATTCATGCGTTGACTGATTCAAACAGCAAGAAAAAAAAAGGGGGGAAATGTTCCCGTGACACGGGATTTTGTCCCGTCTGACGGGAATTATTCCCGTGTCACGGCAAGGCTGTGATGTGGCGTGGCAATTCTGTGCATTGCCAGCGAATATTCTTGACCTTTTTTGACCAGTTTGAACGATTTTTCGAGGTTATTGGGCGATTATTTTTCGCTGGAATCACGCGGAAAATTCTAACTGATACTTAAAGGGGACTAAAATTACCATTTTACCCCTGGCAAGCGTCAAAGTCTATTTTTCGGCATTTTAAGCACTTAATATGGTCGGATAATCGACTTAAAATTGTGAATCATCTGCGGCCCATGTTCGGGGATAATCGAACTATCATACACTTACCAATTTCACCAATCGTCGGCTTTCCTCAGGCTTGGAAAGCGTTATCGGTGGATTTTTCTTCAAGTATAGAAAACCGCCAAGTCAGCTTTTCTCAAGCATGGAAAGCGTTATCGGTGGATTTTTCTTCAAGTATAGAAAACCGCCAAGTCGGCTTTCCTCAAGCATGGAAAGCGTTATCGGTGGATTTTTCTTCAAGTATAGAAAACCGCCAAGTCAGCTTTCCTCAGGCATGGAAAGCATTATCAGTGGATTTTTTCTTCAAGTATAGAAAACCACAAAATTCCTTTGTCGGCTTTCCTCAAGCATGGAAGGCATTATCGGTGGAATTCTTCAAGCATAGAATGACACCAAATTCATACGTCGACTTTCCTTAGGCATGGAAAGTATTATCCGGTAGCTTTCTTCAGGCTTAGAAAACTACCAAACTCTTCAGTCGGCTTTCCTCAAGCATGGAAAGCGTTTCAACAAATGTCACTCGGTGGATTCCTTCAAGCTTAGGAAGCTGCCAAATTCGTTTGTCACCGATACGCTGGTGCCAGATACGTATTCTATCCCTTTACTCTTTTATCTGTGGAATTAACATTTTTCTGCAGGTATCGGCGTATGCAGAGTGATTTAGGATCGCAGAACGTCTTAAATCATTCTCCGTCCCTATCGGCTACTTTGACTATCGTTTTCGAAACTGACGTTTCTACAAACTCAGTCAAAGTGGGGGCTTCTGTAGACACCTAAAAATGTCTCCCCAAAACCAAACCCGATGATAAATAACCTTTCACCGTCACTATTGGTCGGGTTTAATATTTAATCCCGAGAGTGCTTAAAAAATCGTATTTTATTAAATTCATATTTTTGAACAGTCTATGGATTAGTTTTGATGTTTGGTAAAAGCATAGTTTTAATTTTAGCCCAACTTATTTTAAGTCCAAACCTTTTGTTTTATTATTTATTTTTTGGCCCAAACCCTTTATTTATTTTTTATTAAATTATTTTCTTATTTTAGCCCGAATAATAAAAGTCAGAAAAGGCCCGAAATTATCAATCGGCACTTAAAAAGCCGAAAGAAATTAGGGTTAAAAATGAATTTAGACGAAAAATGGACTGGAATTTCCCGCGCCACGGCAGACTGCCACCGTGTCACAGGAATCCTTCCCGTCTGACGGTGGGACTTCCCGTGACACGGGAGGTCTGCCGTGACACGGGACATTCCGAGTCCTTTCCGCATAAACCCTTAACGCGTTTTTCATCCCGTTTTCTGAAAATTTCCCGCGTCACTCCAAAAGTGTACCGTGTCACGGGAAAGTGTACCGTCTGACGGTGGGGCTTCCCGTGTCACGGTACAGTTTACCGTGTCACGGGATACTTTTTTAGGGTTTTTATCATTTTAGGGTTCCGTGTGCTCCCTCAGCACATTTTCCCTATAAATACCCCCTCGTTTCTGATGTACGGGGCACCGAGAATTTTATTATTTTATTTTCTCTCTTCTATGCTATTAGCCTAAACACTAGCCTACCCTTTTCACTTCAAAATTCCTTCTTCAAGCACTCAAAGGAGTCCATATTTTACTCGAGGTTCTGTCCTTAAGCCAAGGCGTGAAAGTTGCAAACAAACAGAATCAAAGTAAGGATCATGCTCTTTTTATTATTATTATTTCTCTAACGATTTTATGTTGTTGGAATTGTGATTAAATTGGTTTTAATATTAATGTTGTTCTATTATATTTATTTTGATCACTATATTGCATGTTTAAAGGGAATATGTAATTGAAAATCACGACTAATAAGATAATTTGGACAACCGGTTTAGGATCCCTTTTAATCTTATTATTAATTGAAGTGATCACCAAATTTTTAGAATTATGTGTGCATTAATCTTAAACCAATTTAGTTAAATAATAGTTTAGAGCGAATTGAATTACTTTTTGTATGCCTTTGAGATCACAGGAATGCTTTTCAATATAAGAATCGAGTAGAGGCCAATACGGGCGAATGTGACTCCATGACTCACTTCGTACCATCATCCCCGATCCTCCTTTCGTGGTTCCGAACCATATGGAGTTAGTAATCTCATGGATTATAAATGGGGTGTAACCTTCACGGGTCAATCGTTGTTTCCTATCGTTGTCCCTTATCGTGGTTGCCTTTTTATGATCCGTGAACGGTTTACAAGTTCCTTAAAAACTTGTTGGCGGCTCCCTACTTTCCTTGTCCCTAATCGTGTCCCTTATCGTATATGTCAATTCCCACTTCCTATGAGTGCCAAGCATATTCATAACATGCTTTAATGTAGGCGCACTTCGAGCAACGCCTACACCTCATTAGAATTATTATTAATTGCATAAACATTAGCTACATTAGCAGTGCTCAGATTATCTAATTTTTGGCAAATAGAGGTTAGTTGAGCTTGCAAAAAGGATACAGAGTCGACACTATGCTTCCCCTTGTTAGCAAATCCTCTGGGATTCCCATATTGGGAATTTTGTATCGCCATATCTTCAATAACCTGACCTGCATCATCAACATTAAGATTCATAAATCTCCCACTAGCTGCAGAGTCTAAAATTATTCTAGAGGAATTTCCAATGTCGTTATAAAAGGCTTGGATTAACTGCCATTGTGCTAAATTATGGTGAGGGCATTCTCTTTGTAGGTCCTTGAACCTCTCCCAAGCCTCATATAAAGACTTATCGGCTTCTTGGGCAAAGTTCTGAATCGCACTCCGTAGTACTAATGTTCTCTCTGCAGGATAATACTTGTTATAGAAATTCAAAACAAGAGTTTCCCAGTCAGTTATACCAAGTTTAGTTCTATTTAAGCCATTAAACCACAATTTATCTTTTCCAGTTAAAGAGAAAGGAAAGAGAATCTCCCTGATTTGGTCTTGAGTGACCCCGGCTTGTCTGATGGTGTTGCAATATTGACAATAGTCGGCAATGTGAAGATTCGGGTCTTCACCCTTTGCTCCACTGAATTGCTTCCTCTCTATCATCGTTATAAATTGAGGTTTAATTTCAAATTGAACCCCATCAAGAGCCGGAGTAGGGGTGAGATGTGGAAAATCCGTAAGCTTTGGTTGTGAATAATCACTAAGCATCTTTGGAGCCGTCATCTCTGATTCTGCGTCTGATGATGCCTCTAAATTGCTGGAATCAGTTGGAGGATCGCGGTGATTATTGTTATTATCACCAGAATCCGCCAGGATTTGCTTGTAGAAGTTTTTCTGTCTATGGAAGGAACGTTCGATCTCAGGATCGAATGGGATGTAACCTGATCTGGAACACCTGGGCATAAACAAAAACTAGAAGCAAATATGAGATTTGTCTCAGACAACTGACGCTCTCTAAGACAAAAGAGAAATAATCTAGACCACAAAAACAATCAGAAATAAAAATAAAACCGTCTCCCCGGCAACGGCGCCAAATTTTGACAGGGTAAAGTCGTATCCCCTAATCAAAAATAATTCCTAAGTCCTCTAACTAAAGTAGATAGGGAAGTAGGGTCGATCTCCACAGGGAAACAAGTCTTTTTACTCCTAATTAATTAATATAATCTAAATTATTTAAGTAACCAATATTTATAATTAAGTAAGAAACTAAACTACTAAGGTTGAGAATAAGAAGAAAACAATATATGAAAGGATCTAGGGCATAGGTTCACCAATAAATAATACTCCAGGGTAAAACATAGTATTCAATCATTGACATTGCATAAATAACATGATTAACAGGCTCTCGCAATTTATTAATCAACATAGATCTAACAGGCTCTCGCAATTTACTAGATCTAAGTTCTTATTGAAAATAGCCTTTAATATCAAATTAACATCTGCTCGATTCATCAATTTAATATTGCTATATTTTTACAAGCCGCAATTGTAAAACATTAAAACAATCCAATAAGAAATTATCATGCAATACCAATAATCAATAATAGTCAATCATCAATGCATCAATTAACCAGATTGTAAAGGGCTTTCGCTACTTATTACAATCACACAATTAATTTACCGGTATTAAATCTCATCTCTCGAATCTTGACTTAACCATTTATAAATTAACCTGCCTATTGAAACTAGACCTAAACATTAATTCTCATCTCTCGATTCTTGAATCAATATTGTCAAACTCATGCATAAAAGATAGGCCTAATCTAGTCACAGAGCATTAAATCAATCAATAGGAAATTAATCTAACATTGATAATCAACAACAATAATTTACCCCTTCATATTATTTATTAGATTCCCATAAACCCTAGAAATTAAACTACTCACACATAATAGAAACTAAACTAATCAAAGTAATAAAATAAATCATGATGAAAGGAATAAAATAAACAACTAAGATTAAGGGAAGAGACATGGTTACCAAAATAAATCTGGAATTAATGAAAGAATTAAGAACAAAGGTTTAGAGAGAGTTTAAGAGAGAGAGAATACTAAGTAGAGAGAGAGAGTCTAAGAAAGAAGGGTAAGTGAAATTAATCTCCCTAAAACCGTACTTAAACAAAACTAAAACAACTTCCTAATTAGAAACTAATTGCTCGACAAAAGAGTTCTTCCAGAAACACGCGCCCGATCGGGCTAGAGGTCGCCCGATCGAGCGCGCCTTTTTCTCGCACTGCTCTTCTCACAGCCGCACCCGATCGAGCTAGCAGCTCACCCGATCGGGCGCGCCTTTGGCCACGCACCAGCACACTCTTGCGAGCCTTGCCCGATCGAGCTAAGCTGCTCGATCGGGCCCTTGCTTCACCTCGAGGCTCGGAGCTTTGATTGGGCTTATTTCTTCGACCCAATCCGGATATCCACTTAGGGTCTCGATCACTCGGTCCATATACCTCGGTATCCCGATTACCGAGCCCTTAATCACCGGCTCTCACCGGTCTTGGGCTCCAAAAGTGGTCGTGTCCTTCTAGCTTCCGTAGTCGATCCAATAAAGCCCGGGAAAATGCTCCAAGAGTGCAATTTCCTGTAAAATACAACTAAGACTACGAAAACACTAGAACACACAAATTAGTAATAAAAGTGGCTCGAAAGAGTCAAAAACACTACTAATAACGACCAAGGGACGGGGATAAAACACTATATAAACTAGACATATCAGTTACTTCGAACATCAATAACCTTTGGACTGCTCGATGACAACCCTTAATTAAACCATCTCGTGAACGTTGTTTCGCTGATATGATCAAGCCTTGCATTAAGGCCCAACTGGAGGGTGAAACCCGCTCCATTGCCTTTTCGATCTCATCAATGAGAGTTTTCCTCTCTACATCCATCTTTTGAAGTTGGTATGCAGGAAGTGTTTGTGTAGTCTTGAGCTTCTTGGACGACATTAGCTAATTCTCTGGTCAAGATGTCTGCCAAAGAATTCTTTGTTCCGTGTATATGTTCAACTGTAAAAGAGAATTGGTTAAGCCATAATTGCCAACGCGGGAGTCTCCCTTGCGCTTGCATAATAGACATATTCTTTTTAACAAAACCGAGTATGCCTTTGCAATCTATTCTTATTAAGAACTCTTTAGGGGCTAAGAAGATTAAAAACTTCTCGATCCCTCTAATAACTACAAGGATTTCCTTTTGCATTGTAGGATAGTTTAACTCAGCTTTATTAAAACTTCCACTGCTATATCTGCAAAGTCTTTCTCCTTCTTTTTTTTTTAACACAACACTCCAGTGCTCATTACTAGCATCTGTTTCAAGGATTAAATCATCTTCACTAGTAGGTAGTGTTAGTACAGGAAGATCTTTACACATAGCTTTTAAATCTTGAACAATTTTAATTTGGAATCACTTTCCTTCCAATTCCAAATTATTTCTTTCTTGATTTTTTGTTGTAATGGCTTTCTTAATAAAGCAAGATTTTCTATAAAATCAGAAGCATAGGTTAAACATCCTAGAAACCTTTCTAGTTGTTTTCTATCTTCAATTTTATCAGGAAATTTTTCAATCTTTTCTAGAATATGTTTTTGTAGTATTATTTGTCCTGCTTTAATTTCTAATTTTAGAAACTCAATTTCTTATTTAGCATAAACACATTTATCTTTTCCAAGGATCATACCATGCTCTGCACATTTTTGAGTTACTTCTTTAAGATCATTCTTATGTTGTTCTAAATCTTTTGAGAATATTAGAATATCAACTATATAGACCAAACAACAATGATTAAGTTCTCTAAAAATATTATCCATTCTTCTCTGAAATATTTGTGGAGCATTTTTTAATCCAAAAGGCATTACTAGCCATTCATAATGCCCTTGAGGGGCACTAAATGCAGTTAATGGAATGCTTTCTTCTTCCATTTTAATTTGCCTGTAGCCACTCTTACACTACTAGAAATGATCCAAATACCGATGGACAAAATTCATCGGTAAAAGTATGGCTGCCATCGGTATTCTGTTTACCGATGGCTGCCATTGGTATTTGGCCATCGGATTACAATTCATCGGAAAAATAAAAAATACCGATGGAAAAGCCATCGATAAACCGGATACCGATGGTTTTACCGATGGCAAAAACCATCGAATTTTTTCAAAAATATCGATAGCTTAAACCATCGGGATTAATTACCGATGGCAAAAACCCATCGGTATTTTCAATTTACCTATGGGAAAAGCCATCGGTAAAATTTTAAAAAAAAATTAAAAAAATATCCCACCCCCCTATGCACCCACCCACCCACCCACCCACCCCACCCACTTCCCCTATCCCATACCATACACATACATCCCAAACTGCCCACCACAACCACCCAAAACCATCGACCGCCGCCCCTAACACCAACCGACAATCACAACCATCGTCCGTCCCCGTACTACATGCAAATAAACCCAGAAAACGAAAAAAACGAAAATCAATGAAATAACCAAAATCAAACCATAAAATGAAAGATAATAAATCAAGAGTAACCAAAATCAAAGCATAAAATGAAAATCAAGAAAATAGTCAAAAAAAAAAAAAAAAAAAAAAAAAAAAAAAAAAAAAAAACAACCAACATACCAAAAACAAAATCAACCCACATACTAAAAACCAAATCAACTAACAAAAACAAAATCAACCAACAAAATCAACTCAATAAACCCACGAAATTACCTCAAACAACCCACAAAATCAAATAAAAAAACAAATTCAACACGAAATCAACCGAAAACGAACATACCTTCAATTTTATGGTTGAAATTCATCTACTTAAGGTTTAAATGGTCATATTCGACCATAAAAACTCCAGATCTGGAGTTTGTAGGGTCGAATTTGACCAAAAAGACCACAATAATGTTGCCGGAATTCGCACAAAAATCTCACGAAAACCGCCGATAAATTACACGAAAACCATGAGAAAAATAAATCGGAGGTGAGAAAAGAGAATGAGGTCGAGAAAGATAATAAAGAGAAATGAGGCAGGAGAAAGAGAGAAGGAGGAGGTGTGGGAGGGAGGAGACGCATGAAAGAGAAGGGGAGAGGAGAGAGAAGGGAGGAAAGAAGAAAGATGCGTGGGAGAGAGAATGAGAGAAGGAAGAGAAAAGGGGGAAAGGGGCGCAGGGATTAGGGTTTACTCAAAAAAAAAATTTATTTTTTTTTTTTTTGTAAAAAAACACCTTGGTTAAAATACCGATAGAAAAAAGGCATCGGTAAATTCTCTTTGGTAAACCTCTAATTTTTACTTTTCTCAGTGGTAAATTG
The DNA here is from genome assembly GCF_948465745.1 of Chenopodium album. Lineage (NCBI taxonomy): Eukaryota > Viridiplantae > Streptophyta > Magnoliopsida > Caryophyllales > Amaranthaceae > Chenopodium > Chenopodium album. Next base: position 69,106,642 of record NC_137835.1, read on the forward strand.
CAAAAATTCTTATTATCCTTGGTAAACTTTAATTTGTTCTATTTTTTCAATGGTGAACTTAATGAAACAATTTAGTTAATATTTAACCATGGTTAACATTTTTTTAAAATAAAAAAATTCCTAAAATACCCTCACTTAACTCATCATCATCATCAAGATCACCAATTCCTCCAACTCTCCGCCACCCCTACCCACGGCCTGCGCCCAACCCACCATCGTCGGTGCGTCGTCCTCCCCCACCCACCTGGCGACGCCCAACCTCCCCCAACCCCAACCGGCGATAGCCTCCCCCGTTCCACCTTCTCTCTTTCCCCGCATCTCATAATGTACCATTTCCCCGACCGCACTAACCACCCAGAAAATCGTCCCTCTTCCCCGACGAACCCTCTCCCTTGTTCGTCGGCCCAGAAATCCTAAACCCCACCCAAAAACACAAAAAGCCCAAACCCATTTAGGGTATTGAATCCAAATTAAACTTAGAAAATGGGTTTGGTTTTTGGGTGGTTTTGGGTGGGGTTAAAGGTTCCTGGGCCGCGCGAAAAGGGGAGGAGAGTCGTCGGAGAAGGAGGTTAGATTTCGGGTTGGTTAGTGTTGCGATCGGCGGTGGCCGTTAGGTGGTGAAATGGGACGTTTCAAGATGCGGGGAAAGGGAGAAGGTGGGGCGGAGGATGTTGGGCGTCGCCGAATGAGGGTGGGGGAGGTCAGGCGTCGCCGGCCGATTGTGGGGGAGGTCGGGCGACTTTGGCCGAGGCCTGGCCGCCGGCAGGGGGAGGGGCTTCCGGTGGCTAGGTTGGGTGGGGGAAGGGCCGGTTTGATTTTATTATTTTAAAATAAAATATTTTTATAATAATTTAATTATTAAAAAAATAAAAACTAATTATAGTTAAGAATTTTTATTAAAATAACACTTATCAATGGTAACCAATAATTTAGGTTTACCAAAGATAATAAGAATTTTTGCAATTTACCACTAAGAAAAGTAAAAATTAGAGGTTTACCAAAGAGAATTTCCCTTTATTTTTTACCAATGGCTTTTAATCGTCGGTAAAAAAAATTATTTTTTTTTAAAAAATAAGATTTTACCGATGAATGAAAACCATCGGAAAAAAATATACCGATGGCTTGAAAAAACCATCGGTAAATTATTTTTTTACCGATGGCTTTTATTGACCACCGGTATTTCCCATCGGTAAATGACCATCGGTGTTACAATCCATTTTAGAAAACCATGTGACTCCTTGTATTCTATTAAATAACACAGTTTTATTAGGAATGAAATAGCCATCAAAAACAGTATTATTATTTAGCTGTTTATAATTAATGACCATGCTAGCTTTACCTCTTTTTTCTTCTGCATGATTTCTTACCATGAATGCTGGATTATTATGAGGACTTTTGCTATTCCTAATTAGCCTTTTATTAATCAATTCTTTTATTTGTTCAACAAACTCCTGAATATCTTGGTAGGTATAAACCATTTGTCTCACTTTAATAATCTTATTAGGATTTGTTAGAGTTATCTTAGCAAATGCTTTATCCTTTTCCCAATATTCTAAAGGATTTGTTGAATATAATTTTTCGCATAATTTTTCTTGTTGCTTATTTATCTGATTTATTAATGATGAATCATACTCAGAAATTCTAAGTGCAACCTCTCGTTGTGTAGGATTAACCCTATCACCACGCTGGCTGCACTTAAATTCCATTGTCTAATGAGTATAAGCCTTTGTTATTTTTTGTATTGGAACAGAATGACCATTAATAGTAAAGATTATTTGATCAATAGTTTGAGTGCATGGAGAGTATAACCTTTGAAAATTATTTCCTATTATCATATCATGACTAGGCTGATCAGTTGCCCATAAAATAGGAATAACACAGTGAACTCCTCCAATTTCTATTTTTAAATCTTCAATTATCTCCGTATGCATCATGGCACTATTATTAGCAATTCTAACTTGCATAGGATTTTTAGCCTTTTCCACAAGAATTCTGGAAATAATGACCTCTTTCCAAAACATGTAGAACAACCACTATCAATATATGCGCATAATTTATATTTATTGTAATCCTCAATGCATATATCAATTGGAATATAGATGCTATTAGGATTAGTACTGGGTATTTCATTAAAAGCTTCCATTTGCATATTAACTTCATCCTCATATACTGGTTCACTCACAATTTTGGTTTTATACCCAATTACCTTCCTTCTATCAATAGGAATATTTGGATCTTCATTTAAATCAAAATTAGAATATGATCCCATATCAATGTTATGCCTTGCTGGTTGTTTCAAGGCTTTTTTACTTTTATATTTTTCATTTAATTTCTTTAGTAGGACTAATATTTCTTCTTCATCCTCTTCTGGCTTTTCATCACCTTATTTTTTCATTCTTATTATTGGTTGAATTTTGTCTACTTAGACTTGGTGTTTAAAGACTCAGATTTCTCTGTATTTTAGGTTTTGTATTCATTCACATATGAAGTAATCCTGATTCATCAATTAACATCTTACTTAATCTATTACTAACTGCAGGGTTCATAAAGAATTCCTCCAAAGTTTTTTCAATTTCAATATCATTAGGATTTACTTTTATAGGTGTAATTTTCTTCTTAGGACCTCCTCCTTGCTCATATTTCTGAGCATCGACTATTTGTTTCTTAAAAGATGAGTCTATAGTGTTTACCAACTTATAAACCATCTTCCATCTTAATTGTATGGGTCGTGTTCCTTTGTGCATTTTCACTCCTTCTGTTAATATATAGCTTGATAGCTAAAAACGTTGACGCAAAGGAATCCTCTAAGCTCACATAATATCTAGGTTCACATATATAGCTTACTGTTCCATGACTTAAGTTACATGTGATACCACTAATTATTTGATCATAAAACTCTTTATGTCTAATATCACAAATAAAACTCAAGCATTTAACATCCTTGCCAAAATCTTGCAAAGGAGTTATGTATACTTGTACTGCACCAATACAAATATAGCTATAATTTCCTTTTTCTTTATGTTTTTTAATACTTTTCCAGTTTATGATATTAATTTCGGTTGCCTTTTGTTCACAATCTTCGATTACTATGCTTCCTTCCATTTCTTCACATACATATTTAGTTATAGTTTTAAAGAAAGAAGTTTTAAATATTTTATCTTTAGTAATCTAGGGAAAATTCCAGCTTTCTTTGTTTACTTGATCTAGGTCATTATCTTCAAATGAATACTCAACTCTTTTTAGTCGTTCTATTGTCATTTTGCTTTTATCTTCCTCATTGTCATCTGACTATGAATTTTATAACTCTTCTCCTTCCATCATATTATATATTTCTTCATAATTTTCATCTTCAAACTCATCACTAACTTCAGGTTCTTCATTATACTCATTTTCCTCTTTTATGATTTCTACTATTCCGTTATTATTACTTAAAGCCCATTCTAAAGCCTCGTCTTCTTATATTTCTATGTAATCCCAACTTCCTAAGGCTTCCATTAGTTTATGATTATTTTCTTACATTCATTAGCATAATGTCTTAGTTCTCCACAAGACCAACACTTCCATGTCTTCTTTTTCTCAGGACAATATGTTGCCTTTCTGAAAAACCTACTTGGTTTTCTACATTTATGTTTATAATACTTCTTCTTATAAGTTTCTCCTCTTGATCGGTCAAATTTATTTTTCTTATAGTTACTTCTTTTATTATAGTTTTTTCTTTCACATCCATAGTTATTTAGGAAATCCCAACAAGTGAGAAATTGTCTCTTCATTTGTTGAGTTCTTGCAACCTCTCTACACTTCTTTTCAATCAACTTTCTAAGGAAAGCAATTTTGTTTCCTAGGGCGTCCTTAGCTAAGAATCTCTCTCTCCATTCTTGATATTTTTCACTAATTTCTTCATTAAGAGGACTGGGTAATTTGTCATAGAACATTTCAAGATTTATTTCATTTTCACCAATTTTATAATAATATGTTTCAAATTCCATAATGTAACCATCAACATATTTCATATTACAGATGGACAAATTACTTAACTTTCTTTGATATTCCATTCGTTTCTCATTAGGATCGGCTCTAGGACCAATAAATTCTAACTCAATGTATTGACATAACTGTCTGAACATTCTAGTAGGTGATTCACTAGCTCTTAGTGCTATTTTAACTTCTCCATCTATTCCTCGTACCAGTCTTCTACATAGCCATAAAGACTATGTTCGATATAGTTTAAGAAATTTTCTGAAGTCCATTCAGTATTTAAATTAAGTACGCTACTCATACTCTTCTTCCACTGATCTAAAACAACCTGTCTATCTCTTACACTGTCTAACTTAAGTTTATAAACAGTTTGACTTATAGGTTCAAGAGTCACTTCTTGTTTAGGTATATGAGTAGGCATAACCTTGACACTAAACCGGGTAGTCTTCCTTGGTATGTATCTTGGTCGTGTGCAACTTCCTTCTCCTTGGTACCTAGGTCTTTGGATAACATTGTTTACATTAATATTTTTATTAATAATTTCTCCTCCAATATCATTATTATCCATTACTCTTTTACCTAGTTTGTTTTCAATCTTTTGTTGAACAACTTCTATGGGTAGAAAGTCTAGATCATTTAACTTCATTAATCCCATTTGTTGATATAAATCTTCTTCTAAAGTAACATAATTATTTTCCTCTATTTCATTATCAGAAGCAACCCTTTTTTAGAAATTAAGTTCATGATTTCATTAAGCCTATTAGGGTCTTCTTCTTTATCGAATAGGGCTTGTAATTCATTTAGCATTTTCTCCTGAATATGAGGGCTCATTTTTAGTTTCTTTATTCTTTTCTTGATTACTAGCTAGTAGGTCTTTTAGGGAGTGATACAGTAAAATTTTTATTTTTATCTAGATTTTGAAAAGGATATTTATATTTATATGGGACACTTTTCTTTATTAGGTGATACTTCTTTTCCAAATTGGTGTCTAACTTCGTTTGTTAAAGCAAGTTGAACTTGTTTAACCTGTTCATTTAGGTCGCTTACTTTTTTATTTATTAATATCGGTCGTGGTTATTGATATCTTATTTTTGATATTTATACAACGAGCATGTATGTTATCATCTTCCGATCTTAATTCGCCAATTTGATCTACTATATAATTAAGGAATGTGCCAAAATTACTAGTATTTTAAAGACTATGATAATAATGCTTAAAATCAGGCTTTTTACACTCAGTAGAGGGCCTAGTATTCTCCAGTTTTACTTAATTATTAACAACTCAGTTTAACTCTTAATCGTATGGCTCTTATACCAATCGAACGCAGCTAGATACCAACAAAGCTATAGTTAGGATACCAACTAAACGTGATTTGATACCAACAATATTATTTGTTAATTTATAATACCAACCGCAATACTATGATGATACCAACGTGTAATAGGATGGTATTTCGATACCACTCATGATGGTATTGGCTATATATCTCGTTGGTACTTACGGATAAGGTATTTTTTTTGAAATTACAAAAATGACCTTACTAGAGACCAACTTGGACTCTACCTACTTTAGGCCAAGAATTTCTTAATTACCCTTGAATTTTGTACATGTCACATACTTTTTCCATTTTCTCTCTCTAACTTTAATCTATAATTGTACTTTTTACTTTTATCAATGTACTTCATCTACTTTCTCTTCCTATTTCTTATATATCATGAAAAAACACAAATAGGAATTATATTATGGGATGGAGGAAATACCTTTTAAGAAGTTTGAAATAATTTTTATGAATAGTGTTTGGATGATTATACCTCTAAAATGTTTATTTAGTTATTTGTCTCATTAATGTTAATTGCCTTTTTTTTAAAAAAGAAATAATAATTTTAAGAATAGTGTGCAAATATTTATACCCTTAAACATATCTGTTTACATATTTTCTCTCATTAATGCTACCAACAACTAAAGTTATAGAATAAGGTCAAACCAAAAGAGCTCAAATTTATGGAATAAGGTCAAACCGAAAGAGCTTTATATACGTGGCTAGGTAGGGCACACACAATGCGTTTTAGCCACCCTAGTTTTAATAAAAAAATTTAATATTAATTTTAACTTGAATTAATAACATAGAAAACACAATAAGCAAACATAACTAAACTGTTTTTAGTCTTTATAGGACAAATTAATATACTTCGTAATATTTTTTTAGTGCATTATATAAAATGATTAATTGACATAAAAAATGATAGTTTATTTTAATTCAGATTTCGAATTGAATTCAAATTAAAATACCAAAAATTAATTTGTATTGGACTCAATTTCTCAGCATCAAATAAATATAATTCGAATTAAATAGAATTAGACCTAAATTCAAATTGAATACCAAATAAACACCCCCTAACCATCTTTAATAGTATTTGACTTTGGCATGCATAATTTATAAACTTGAGTTTATTTTTGTAAATTGGTTTTTAATTGACTTTTATTTCATCCTAAAGTAATTGTTAATTTTTATATATTTATTTTAAATATCAATCACTTAATTTAAAAATTAAATATGGGACATAACACCTCAACTTCAAAAAATGCCCATCATTTAATTTGTCCACGTATGGAGATTTCTCATTTTCCCCATTATTCTAGTCAAATAATATTATTTTTGCCTACTCCCTGCGTTTTGTTCAAGTGTTATACTTTAAGCGACACAAAGTACTAGGTAGATTATTTGACTTTAATATCTACTGACTACTGTAGGGAAGGAGAGTGAAAAATTGATTAGGGCCTGTTCTCATTGACTGAATGAGCTGATATGAAATGAACTAAACTGAACTGAACTAAACTGATTAGAGTTGAACTGAAAGAATATTTTATAAGAGAAGGAAATTAATTAGGAGTTGAACTGAACTGAACTGAACTTATTAGAGCTGAACTGATAATCATATGAGAATAGACCCTAAGGCACACCAAAAATTGATTTTGACACAACTCCATATCAGAAGACGATTGAAAATTAGCCTCCTCTCTCTCTTCTTTCTCCTAAACTCTCGCCTCCATTATCAATTTTGAAGGGGCTTCCATCGGATTTTACCAGTGGAAAGCCCCAATCTTTATTTTCTTTTAAGCCTTTTGTTTCTTAGGTTACAATAATAATGTCTCCCTCGAAAGAAAGGGTCAATCTCCTTCGAAAGACAAGGTTTTTTCGATCTCCTTCGAAAGACAAGGTTTTTCGGACTCCTTCGAAAGACAAGGTTTTATTTGTGTTTAATTTGGTCTCCGGTTGTGCGGGGCTACGATTGATTATGGCTCGATTTCGGGTTACAGAATCAGCACAAGAATAAATTTTCTCACAAAATTGCGAAGCGACGACGGATCCACTCAAAAAGTTGTATGAGACAACGAATCGAGAATGTGCCGAATTGTTATATTTATGTATTTGGATTCTTAGCCCTTCCCCGATTAATTCTTGTTTGATTTTGTTAAATTCATTTTCATTATTGTTAATTGTCAATTGTAGATGCCGTATGAATTTAATTAATGAAATTTAATGTCCTTTAGGACTTCTTTCAAAAAAAAAAAAAAAAAAAAAAGACGATTGAAAATTGTGCTCTCACAATGAGTGCGCCTAAATCAATTGTTGGTGTTCTTAATTCATTTATTTTGTTCACATAAAACAATACTTTCCAAATTGTGATTTTTCAATTAAAAAAAAAAACTATGGTATAAAAATTAAGTCGATTCAAACTATATTTTTTAAAAAATAAGTTTAAATTTATACTATTCCAAATGTCATTAATTATAGGGTTTTCTAATATCCCGTACTCATATAGTCATATGTGTGACGTGAATTACCAACTAGCTTAGCCTGTAAAATTTCTTGAGGGGTGACACTTAACCCATAGGATCAAATCTCACTTACATTATTTACCATTGCGCCTCTACACACACACTCACACATGCCTTTACACCTTATGGTTACATCTGGTTTATATCACCTTTTCTGAATTGAAATTAAATTTATTGAATTGAATTGTGTTTTTGTTGAACTAAAATTATTTTTACTGATTATTTATTATATTTCTCTTTTAAAATTAATGATTTATACTGACTTGGATTATTTTTACTCAACCAAACTTATTTTTTATGAACTATAATTTATTTAGTGAACTGAAATTATTTTTATTGAATATTATTTTTTTAAGGTGAAGTGAACATGACTTTATAGAGTAGCTTAAGTAGACATACAATACTTTTACCCTACACTAAGGTAGATCGAACGACTAATGTTCGTCATTTAGTTAATGATAGAATAAATATTAGTGGTATGGTGTATTATACTCCATCCGTTTTGTGTTAAACACAACACTAGGGTGTTTACAAATTTTAAGGAAATTTATAACGTATTGTTAGTAGGAGAGAGAAAATATAAAAAAGTATTGTAAGCGGGGTTGATAAGAAAGAGAAATAATAAAATATTTGTAAATGTGTGGTTAGTGGGAGAGAGAAATTATAAAATAATGGTGGGTCCTATCCAAATATAGAAGTATTGCAATTAATATAAAACAGATGTAAAAGGAAAGTGTTGCGATTAATGCGAAAAGGAGGGAGTAACTTATAACAATTATTCTTTAATTCCTATCCTCTCGTCGGATGCAATAGAAATGTCCTCGTGAGAAAGGTGTTCTAATGTTTTTCTTTTCCTACTGTCCTTATATTATATACGACGAAGTACATCAAATTAGACCTAACAATCGTGTCGTGTTCGTTTTCGTGTAGGAAATTAAACGTCTTGGGGAAGGTCAACACTTACCCGAGCCATTTAATAAACATGTTTTGTCGTGTTGAAATTAACTTATCATGTCGAAAACTCTTAACACTAATTTGTTTTTTCTTGTTCGGTTTGTGTTGTGTTGTCGTGTTGAATTGAAAATATTGGGTTTTTATATTAGGTAGGTTGGGCCGTGTTAATTTTGTGTTGAGAATCTCAACACTAACCCAACCTGTTTAATTAAACGTGTCAACAAACGTGTCATGTCGTGTTGACTCGTTTAATTAAATAAGTTGAAAACTCTTAACACTATCCTGTTCTTTTTGTGTTCGGTTTGTATTGTATTTTCGTGTCTAGGTCTGTTCACAGACCGGATATCCGATCCAAAATATGATTTCGGATCCGATATCCGAATACTCGAATATCTGAAATTGATATCCAAATCCGATTTGAAAATTTTGGATATCCAATATTCAGATATCCAAAATTTTTAGATCGGATGTTTCGAATATCCATTATCCAATCTTAAGTAAAATTGATTATGATTACTTTTCAATTTTCACTAATTTTACCGCTAAGTTGTACAACATATTTTAATAAAATAGTAGTCTTTTTGCAATAAATATCATCATCAAATATATTAAGAATATTATAATAAGTTAATAATATAGGGTCAGTTTTATATGAACAATGTAAATTTTTTACATATATTTCACTATTTTAGGCTTTATATTTCGGATATGGGAAATTCGAAATTTTGAAAATCAATATCCAAATCCGCATCCGATATCCACTTTTTCGGATTGGATATCCAATCCGAAATGAAAACTCGGATCGGATATCCCAAAATTCTGGTCGATTGTGGATCGCATTATCAGATAGGTTTGTACATGCCTAGTCGTATCGAAACAAAAGTAGTTGAGAGAATTGGAGGAGAAAAAAAATATGAAATTAATAAAATATGATTTATGTTGGGTCCACTAGATGAGAGAAATGAGGGGGTGTTTGGTTCGCGGATTATAGGTATTAGGTATGGGTTTAGAATGACCAAAACCCATACCATATGTTTGGTTGTCAAAAATATGATTTTTAAACCCATACCTCAAACCCATGAGGGGGTTTGAGGTATGGGGTTTAGAAACCTTGGTGGGAAGGTGTGTTTGGCTCATTCCATTCCCTTAGGTATCAAATCTAATATATATATATATATATATATATATATATATATATATATATATATATATATATATATATATATATATATATATATATATATATATATATATATATATATATAGTTTTTTCCCGAGTTTGTAGAGAGCCACATAGGATCTAATTTTCTTAGTGTGCCATGTAGGATTATAAATTTTAATAGTAACCAATTAAATAGGAGATTATGAAAATCTTTTATAATTAAATAATTCAAATGTCACGTAAGCAAAATTGGCGAATAAGATTTTCCAATTTAAATTAATTAAATATAAAATATTATCTTTTGATATTAGGAATTTTATCTAAACATATAACAAATTTTAGCACATCAATATATGTATAAAAAAATTATTTTAAAAAATTCAAACAAACCGTGCATCGCACGGGCTTCATCTAGTATATGAAATTAAGGGGATGATATTTCATTCCAGAATTGAACCAATCACATGGTATTAAATATCAAGTTCCAACCCGATATCACCTTAACCCTATTCCTGATTCCAAACCTATCTCACTCTACGAACCAAACGCCCCCTGAATTAAATATTGTAAAGGGTTTCCAAATAAGAAAATAAAGCAATTATTTAAAAACGGTCGAAAGAGTAAAGTGGAGTAAGTATTTAAAAGCGGAGCGAGTAGTAAATAAGACACATACCGTTAAAGAAAGGATAGGGTAATCGGGTTTTGCTCGGGTCATAACCGAGGCTCATTTGTACTCTTACCTTGTAACTTATGCTTATCAGTTATCACTTCTACGCTGCTCCCAGCACCCTCCCTTTCTCTCCTCCATTGAAGCGTACTCTGAGCTTTTCCCTCCTCCATTGAAGCGCCTTCTGAGGTACTTGTTTTTTCAAATTTTATTTACTTGTTTTCATTTCATACTCATATATTTTTATGCTTGAAGCGTACTCTGGATTTTTTGTTCTTTATTTGTAATTTTATTGAATTTATGATCTTTCAGGAGTTGCTTGAGAAATTGAATAACAAACTTCAGTTATCCCAAAGTTGATCTTGTTTCTTTTCAAATTGGATGATAAATCAATTCAATTTCCAATTTTTTATTGCCCCTTTTTTTTTTTTCCAAACCCTATGTCAGAATTCAATTTCTAATAGACAATTATCCACATTTATCTTTGAGGTCTCCTAATTTTATTTTTTTTGGCATATTGGGTATCATATAATCGTTCTATACTACCAATGTTTTTGAAAGTTCTTAACATTTGTTAGTATTTGCAAAGTGTTGATGTGGTGGGTGGGTGTAAGAAAAAGGTTGGTACAGTAAGGCCATGTTTGATTGAAACAAAAAAGAAGGGGGGGGGGGGGGAATTGGAAAATTATGGGAATTTAGATGTTTGATTGACTATAAAATGTGAATTATGTAGTGCAAATTCATAGGAATTTCCAATGCCTACAAAATGTAGGAAATAAACTACTAAAACCCCCAATTCAAAATTCCTATGATTTGCAAATTTCTTCTTACAACCAAATAAATTTATGCAATTCCTAGGAAATTTAACATGGGATTCAAATTCCAATGAAATGCCATTGCCTATGGGAAATAAGTTCCCATATCAACCAAACAATATTTGAGTGTATAATAAGGTGGTTGGGTGTAAATGAAATGTGGATAAAGTAAGAGCGAGTAAGTGAAAAGGTATCAATTTTTGGAGTAAGAGGTGTATGATAGTAAATAGGGTTTGCCCAAAATGGAATAAAGTGAAAGTGCTAAGAACTTTTAGAACGGACAAAAAAGAAATTGTTGAGAACTTAAAGAAATGGAGATTTATTCGTTCAGTTGGCGAGCCTACACATTATGTAGCGTTTTTCTTTTTTTCTTTATGCATTAAACCGTGTACTTCATTTGGATCTATCTAACTCGTCTCGTCCCTCAAGATTCTTGTGTGGGATGCATAATTATGTCTAGACATGTGCATTCTGGCTTGTTGATTTTCTCATGTGCACTCTGGCTTTGAAATTTTGAATACTTGAAGAGAGAATTTTTTAGGTATATTATGATTTTCTATTATACTTTCGCTTATGCATAATGTTTGTTTGTATGGCTACAAACTTTTTATTAGATGTAGTGAGGTTTAATTGGTTTCTAGTTTTGCTATGTGCGATATATATCAAGAGTTCTTATAAAAAAAGAATGTAGATCAAGAGTTGTGCTTCTGATACTTGATCATTATTCTGCAACTCTTCCATCTTTGCCTTAGTTAGATGGCATGTGATCTAAGTCATCTAACTTAAGATACCTATATCTATGTTCTACAATTTTAATGAGCTTTCAGAATCTTGCATGTTTTATAATTTTGTTAATGGCAGTGAATATTATTAAGTGTGAAGTCATCTATTCTACAGCTTGGTGTTTTATTATTAAGTAGTCAATCTAGACATTGCTTTTGCCTTAGCAATTTTTCAGCTTGGACAGCTACAATAAAATATGTTTGTTAGTTACATTAATTCAGAATTCAAAGGTTTAAAATGTTTCAATTGATGTAGCTCATATGAGATGGTGATAACATTTCCTAAATCCATTTATATCTCTGCCACTGTCACTGAAGTTGTTCTTATTTTTATTTTTATTTTTATTTTTTTTAAAAATAAAACAGTTTCTGCAAGACTTCTTCAAACATGGCCGAGGGTGGTAAGAGCTTTGTTCGGAGGGATCGTCTGCTTGATATTGAGTCGAAGGTCCATATGTGGTGGGATCAAAATAATGTATTTGTAGCTGAGCCTGGTGAGAAGCCTCCTGGTGATGGAGAAAAATTCTTTGGAAACTTTCCATTTCCATATATGAATGGATATTTGCATCTTGGACATGCATTTTCCATTTCCAAGGTAGAATTTGCTGCAGCTTACCACAGACTGAGAGGAGCCAATGTACTCTTTCCTTTTGGTTTCCACTGCACTGGCATGCCCATAAAGGCTGCAGCAGATAAGCTTGCTAGAGAAATTCAACTGTTTGGCGATCCACCTGAGTTTCCTTCTGCAGTGGAGGAAGAAGTTAGCCAGTCATCAGAACAAGAGGATACAAATGCAGGATCACAGCCGTTCAGGGGTAAGAAGTCTAAGGTTGCAGCCAAAACTGGCACAAGTCTGTATCAGTGGGAGATCATGCAAAGTTTTGGCCTTTCCAATGAAGAAATTTCAAAGTTTCAGGATCCATACGAATGGCTGACCTATTTTCCACCATTGGCAGTTGAAGACCTTAAAGCTTTTGGCTTGGGTGTTGACTGGAGGCGCTCTTTTGTCACCACTGATATTAATCCGTACTTTGATTCTTTTGTGAGGTGGCAAATGAGGACGCTCAAAGCAGCTGGTAAGATTGTGAAAGATAAAAGATATGCAATCTTCTCTCCGCTAGATGGACAACCATGTGCCGACCATGACAGGGCTTCTGGTGAAGGGGTCCAGCCCCAAGAATACACAATAATAAAGATGGAAGTTGTTCCACCGTTTCCTGCAAAATTGAGCGCTTTAGAGGGCAGGAAAGTATACTTGGCTGCCGCAACATTGAGGCCAGAGACCATGTATGGTCAAACAAATGCATGGGTATTGCCTGAAGGTAAATATGGGGCCTTTGAAATTAATGAGACAGATGTTTTTGTAGTCACTGAGAGGGCAGCTCTTAATCTTGCATATCAGAACTACTCAAGGGCCCCAGAGAAACCAACATGCTTGGTAGAGCTTACTGGTCATGACTTGATTGGTTTGCCTTTAAAGTCTCCGCTGGCTCAAAATGAAGTCATTTACACTCTTCCCATGCTAACTATCTTGACAGATAAAGGAACTGGGATTGTAACCAGTGTCCCTAGTGATGCCCCTGATGACTATATGGCCATGCATGACTTAAAGGCAAAACCGGCTCTACGGGCTAAATTTGGTGTAAAAGATGAATGGATACTTCCCTTTGAGATCATACCCATTATTGATATTCCTGAATTTGGAGACAAACCTGCTGAGAAGGTCTGCACTGATCTGAAGATCAAGAGCCAAAACGAAAAGGACAAGCTTGCAGAAGCGAAGCGATTAACTTATTTGAAGGGTTTTACTGAAGGGACAATGCTTGTAGGTGAATTTTCTGGCGAGAAGGTCCAGGATGCCAAGCCAAAAGTCAGACGTAAGCTCTTAGAAACAGGTGAAGCCATTCTGTATAGTGAGCCTGAGAAAAAGGTCATGTCTAGATCAGGCGACGAATGTGTTGTGGCTTTGACTGACCAGTGGTACATCACATATGGGGAACCTGAATGGAAGGATCTAGCCAAGGAGTGCTTGGATAACATGAATTGCTATTCTGATGAGACCCGTCATGGTTTTGAACACACCTTGAGTTGGCTAAATCAATGGGCCTGCTCAAGGTCATTTGGCCTTGGGACTCGCATCCCTTGGGACGAGCAGTACCTTGTGGAGTCCCTGTCTGATTCAACTATATACATGGCTTATTATACTGTTGTCCATTTTCTGCAAAATGGAGACATGTATGGATCTAATATTAGTTTGATAAAGCCAGAACAAATGTCCGATGATGTCTGGGATTTCTTGTTTTGTGGTGGTCCATATCCAGATTCATCAGATATAGATTCAAATGTGCTTAACTCAATGAAGCGGGAATTTGAATATTGGTATCCTTTTGATCTTCGTGTGTCTGGCAAAGACCTTATCCAGAACCATCTGACATTTAGTATTTATAATCACACAGCACTAATGGACAAGCGCCACTGGCCTCGTGGGTTCAGATGCAATGGACACATTTTACTAAATGCTGAGAAGATGTCCAAGTCCACTGGGAACTTCAGGACTTTGCGCCAGGCCATTGAAGAATTCTCTGCAGATGCCACACGTTTTGCTCTTGCTGATGCTGGTGATGGTGTTGATGATGCAAATTTTGTATTTGAAACTGCGAATGCAGCGATTTTGCGTCTCACAAAGGAGATCTCATGGATGGAAGAAATTCTTGCTGCTGATGCAGCTCTTAGATCGGGTGAGCCTTCTTCTTATGCTGATCGGGTGTTCGAAAATGAGATTAATCTCGCAATAAAGCTGACTGAGCAAAACTACCAAAACTATATGTTCCGAGATGCTCTTAAGACTGGGTTTTACGACTTACAAGCTGCTAGAGATGAATATAGGTTCTCTTGTGGGGCTGGTGGCATGAACAGGGTTTTGGTACAGCGTTTTATGGATATTCAGACACGACTTATTACCCCTATCTGCCCACACTATGGAGAGTATGTTTGGAGAGAGCTTTTGAAGAAGGAAGGCTTTGTGATAAAAGCTGGCTGGCCTGCTGCAGAGGCACCTGATTTAGCCCTAAAGAGTGCCAACAAATATTTGCAGGATTCGATAGTGCTAATGAGGAAACTCCTCCAGAAGCAAATTATGGGTTCAAAGAAGGCTGGCAAGAAAGGAGCCCCTGTTCAACAGCTTACAGAAGACAAGCAATTGACTGGTTTGATCTATGTAAACGAAACATATGATGGCTGGAAGGAAGAGTGCTTGAAAATACTTCAGAGCAAATTTAACTCAAGAACTTGTACTTTTGCTCCAGACAGTGAAATTATGGCAGCACTGCAGACGAGTGAGATTGGGAAGGCTTCCAATTTCAAACAAATCCAGAAGCAATGCATGCCATTCTTGAGGTTCAAGAAGGATGAAACTCTTGCTCTAGGACCCCAAGCCTTGGAGTTGAAGCTTCCTTTTGGTGAGATGAAGGTCCTTTCAGAGAATTTATCTTTGATCAAGAGGCAGCTAGCTCTCGAGCAGGTGGAGATTTTGTCATATCAAGATGAGGTTGCTTGTGCCAAGGCTGGACCTCTTGCATCAGTGCTAAAACAAAATCCTCCATCTCCCGGTAATCCTACTGCCATCTTTTTGACAAACTGATGAAATTTAATTTTCTGTGGTTTTGGTTTAGGCATTTTTGTAAGAAATTTTAATTTTTATACTGTATGAACTTCTTGAGAGCACATTTTATGAAGCCTAGTTTAGTTCCAGGTCTTCCAGTGACTGAATTTGCCTTTATTGTTAACATGGATTCTGAGTTTGCTTTATGTGCTTTTGACTCTCGTCATTTACAGTTTACAAGAGTCTTCATTTTAATCAAGCATGTTGTTCATTGTTTACCTCAGTCGGCTATCAACTTAGGTCATGATGTTACGATGGTGTAATTGAATAATCTCCAGTGTCACAGTACGTCTCAAGCTGAAGGTGCTGCACGATTGATTAGGCAACATATATTTATAAAATTCCACAAAACTTAGATCAATAGTCCAACTTATGGTTCTTTTATTTTAAATCATCATCCACTGAGGAAGAGCTGCATTTGCTTCATAATTATCTGAAGCAGACATCCCGGGTTTGATCCTAGGTATTAGGTAATTCTGACTTTCTGAGAAGCATTGCAGACTTGCCGTGAATTAGATCAGAACCCCAGCTTTCTATAAATGGTTTTAAATGACTTCTGAACACAATAACCATCCGACAGTTGTGTTTTGTGATTGCCACAATGTTAGTGAAACTGGCATTGTTTTTTTTATGGAGAAGTTTTTCCCTCAGTTCTCTCATCTTTACCATTATTTGTTCTAGCTAGTGAATACTTTCAGTCTTGATAAACAAAGAACTATGGCCACTTTTTCAAAGTTGAAGTTTTAGATGATCCTGGTGAAATTACAAAAGCCGATCTTCCTTTGAAAAACCTCCATATCACCTGCTTTAAAAAGTTTCCTCTTGATGGTGTTGGTAATCTGGTATACTTGCCTTTTTGAATGCATGTTACTCTAATATCTTTCAGACTGAAAGATCATCTTTTGTAAGCATGTTTGAGCTCCATTAACACTGTTTATCCCTGCATTTCTCGATAGCGAAATTCTGATGCCCTTTGTCGGCTCCTATCTCTTTAATAGAAGTTACAGTAGCTGTTAGGTTTTATCACTTTCATAAACGTTACAGTAGTACAAACTCTTCTGCAGTCTGAAGGGTTTGGCTGGCTTGTGAGGCATTTGCAAATTGAAAACTGAATTCGAGCACACACATGCCTGACTATCCTCTTGAAAACTTGTCTTGAACCCCATATGCCTCACAGTTGGGTGTTTGTGGAAGAAAATACTTTATATTTAGAAGTATCAACTGATTTTAGGGTTTTTTTTAACAAAAACTTTATCTTCCACCTACAATGTTATGGTTTTTCCAACACCAAAATTTTTTCTGCATTGACCACATTGTTGTTGCGAGCTGCAACACTTTTTTAGCTTCAGTTGTATTGTTGCAGGAGTATTGGTTGCTACATAATCATCTTAATTTTCTGGTTTCCAATCTAATATCATATCATATCATATAATAATAATAACTAATATATAAAGCTAAACTTTTAGCCAGGCGACGAGATATCGACACTTGGCGTTCCAACTTTTCACCAAGTGTCGCGCCACATAGGATAGAGTTATATAGAATTCAATTTGTAGGATAAAAAAAGTTATTTTAGAATTCTATTTTCAATCAAATTTGGATAGAATTTTAGGATAAAATTGTTAATTTAGAGTTTTATTTTTGATAAAGTACCAATAAAATACGAGTCAAGAAATGTTTTTCACCAATGTTATTATTATTAGTCATTACATGCCTACTATATAGTTTAAATCATCACAAAAACTCATCAATTCCTAACTAATTTTGTGTCAATGATATGTTTTAAAATTTGACATATAGATTAAAATTTTATCTTAAAATTAATAAACAACCCGGGCATCGCACGGGCACAAAACTAGTATATATATAAAGGGGAGTTTTTTCCCGAGTTTTTAGAGAGCCACATAGGATCTAATTTTCTTAGTGCGCCATGTTAGATTATAAATCTTAGTAGTAGCCAATTAAATAGGAGATTATTAATTTCTTTTAGAATAAAATAATTCAAATGCCATGTAAGCAAAATTGGCGAATGAGATTTTTAAGTTTAAATTAATTAAATATTATATATTATCTTTTAATATTAGGAAATTTATCTAAATATATAACAAATTTAAGGCTCATAAACACAAAAAAATAAAAAAATAAAAAAAAAATCAAACAAACCGTGCATCGCACGGGCTTCATCTAGTATCTATATATGGCCGGATCGGACTAATGTCAATCCAATCTTGATGTTATCTCCCACTGCAAATTAGCCATCATCCAGAGCTGAATTATGGGATTAATGACCAGTTTAGTATTATAAGAAAATTCAAGATAATGTACAATTTTTGGGTGTGATACTCATTTACGTGCTAGATTAATAGATTATGCTATGATAATTGATAAGCTAAGAGTTCATACGTACTATGTAGTACTGAGTATTAAACTAATAGAACTAGCTTCAATTTCATTTAATAATAGCGTCTCTCCACTTTTATCTATGTTGATTGTTGAACATACAACCACAAGCTCAAAATCTGCAAATTAGTGCAACAATGGTAGAGTTGAAAGACAAATGAGAAGGTCAGAAGGATACATGAAAGGGATAAATCATTTTATTTCTTTCCTTTACTTTTTTTTTTTTTTTTTCTTCTCCTTCTTTTTAGGAAATTTCGTCAGCAATTATCATTTAAATGACCAATTTTAAAACTTTTTATTTATTTATTTATTTTACCACAAAATCACAAAATTATAAGTAGCATTACAACATTTAATTTTCCGGTAGGAATCTTTGATTGAGGGAATATACTTTATGAAATTTCAATCAATTGCGATAGAGAAAATAAGAGAATTTAGTAGTCGAATACAATTATAGGTAATGGACTTTAATTTCTCGTTGTAGTTGATTTAATTTCTAAATTGAATCTCAAGGGTTCTTAGTCAAAAAATGATTTTTTTTTTTTGGGGGGGGGGTCTTTCACAAAAAAAAAAAAAAAAAAAAAAAAAAAGGGGCGGGGGGTTAGGGCAATTGAAGTGTATTACTTAATTTAGGGTTAATGTATTTTCAGTTAGCAATGATAAATGAATTTTTTTAGCGGATTCCAAAAATAACAAATACATAGACCCTCTCAATACATAAAAAATCGAATATTTTAGCTCTCAATTTCAACACGAGATCGAAGGACTTTCTTTTCTGTAAATGGATAGCTTTTTATCCAAAAAAAAACAATTAATCGGTAAAATTTTTCTTCTTAAGTATTGAACTGAATATTTCATCTAGATCAATGTTGTCATTTAATATGGGTTTTTTTGGAGGGAAATTTTACAAAATAGGTCCTCAAAACAGAGATTCTTGCCAGAAAAAACTAAATATGATAGTGCTACTTAAAGTTTTTGTGTTTTTGTGTTTTTGTTTTGTTTTGTTTTTTTTTTTTTTTTTAAAGGTTTAAAAGGTGTTTTTTTTTTTTTTTTCAAAATTGGTCATTTAAACGGTAGTTGTTGGGGGTGATAGTTGCTAGATTTTGATTAGCCTTAGAACTCTAGCAAGAGTTGCCACATTTTGAGTAGCCTTAGAACTATTACTATGATACTTAGAAATAGAAATACAAGCAGACATACTATTATAAAGTTTCTTCCTCGGTGGGCTAGAGAGATTCACTAACGTATCACCCTTCCTCTTCATACTTACATGAAATATGGATTTAATGATAGGATAGACATAGTTGGCATGTGAGTTCATGCTTCATTTTCTAACCCTTTCTCGAATTCTCCTCTTGTAAAGACTGGATATGTTGACCATGGTTTATGTAAAGCATATCCAATCCTCCTAGACTTGCTCTTGAACTATGACGAAGGATGAACGCTAACTTTCCTAATAACATGCAAACTACTAACCTTCACATCAAGACCACATATTTGAAACTCATTCTTGTGTAGGAAGCTTCTTGCGATGAATGAACATGTACGGTTCCTGCATCAACAAAGACAATTTTCTTTCCAATTACAAAAGATGATGTCCTTTGGATTGATGTCATCTTCGATTTCACTGAAAGTGGATATCTAGTCAGAGACCACTGATTCCCTCAAATATGTTTGTGGGGGTCTCCATCATGATACACACATTTAACATTGACATGGGTTGATAGAGTCACAACTCTTTTTCTTTCCTCAACTTATCTAAAACTGCGCAAGCATACAATTCTTGAGCATGAAGATGACTTTCTTGGATTGATAAATGCCACCTTAATGTACTTTTAGAGGGCTAAAACTCGAACAACACCTTGATCTCAAGTCTCTTAGATTATCTATTTCCATAGGATCTCTATTTTCCTTACATAACTTCTCACTTTCATTTAGACATTCATTCACGGATGTGTTCTCCAAATCTGATATCTCCTTGGCTATCGCTTTGTTCATTGGTTCCTACTCCTTTGCTTTAATTTGATCCTAATATGATTCATCCAAATCCCCTATATTTTCTAGAGCTATGCCTCTTCTAAACAAAGTTTTCACTATCTTACCATCAATCTTAATTTTACTAACTCTAGTACTCAACTGCATCAACCCCTTATTTCCAAACTTTTGCAAGTTTGGCGTGCAAAATTGTAGTGAAATAATGACCGAATATAAAGACCAGAATCTGTACGAGACTTCCTTATTAAACAAACATTTACTTTGAGGAGTTATTCAATAAATTTTGGAAATTTTGTCAAAAACCTCCTTTTAAAAGCATTTTTTTTGTCAAAAATCTCCTTCTAATTTTTTTTTTTTTTTTTTTTTTTTTTTTTTTTTTTTTTTTTTTTTTGTGAAATCATACCCTAATCAAATTTTTTTTTACAAAATCATACCTTATGATGGAGACCCCGTTTTCAGGCGTTGACCACCAACGTGTTTAAAAGCACCACCAAATTTAACCCACCACCAAAGACCAGCCACCACCAAAATTTTCCCAAAATTAACCCACCACCAAAGACCAGCCACCACGCCCATCCCCACAACACCCACGCAAACACCAACAACCCCACCAATCGACACCAACAACAGCCGCAGAACCAAATACCGCACGCACCACCTCCAATCGTCACCAATTCGAGCCAACCAGACCCTCGCAACTCGCCTACCCCCACCTGCCCAACCACTCTGTTCGCGGCGACAATACCCTAGGCGGTGGAGATGGAGGCTGCTAGGGATTTTGGGGCTTAATTGGTGTGAATTGGGGTTGCAATTGGTGCGGTGTTGCAGCGGTGGAGATGGAGGCTGCTGCGGATTGATGTTGTTGCGCTTGCGCGGAGATAGGTGGTGCGGTGGAGCAAGTGGCGGTGATGTGGTTGTGCAGAGATATCCACCGTGTTAGGAGGGTTTTGGTTGCGGTGGGAAGAGGAAGGAGAGGGAGGGTCATCGACGGGGTTTGGGGTTCTGGGTGACGGTGGGGTTGGGGCTGGGGTAGCGTCGCCAGCCGGGGGGGGGAACAAGGAACCCTAGACGCTGGCAGGAGGTGGTGGTGGACTGTGGTGATGGACTGGTGGGTTTGGGTAGTTTTCCGTTGAATCTGTTGAACACGTGGGTCGAAAACGGGGTCAAATCCCGTTTTTCGTCTAAAGGTATGATTTTGTAAAAAAAAAATTTTGATTAAGGTATGATTTAACAAAAAAATAAATTATAAGGAGGTTTTTGACAAAAATATGCTTTTAAAAGGAGGTTTTTAATAAAATTTCCATAAATTATTAATTGCTTCGTAGCATAGTATGTTAATTGCTCACATCACATATTTTTCAATACAATATTTATAAGTGATTTAGTGAAACTTTGTTTAGAGTCATTGTTTCCATTTCTAACATAGTTTCCGTTTTAGAAACTTGAAATCTTATACTACGTACAAAATTCAATAATAATAAAGTTTAAAAACAATGACACTCAATCTCTTAAAAATACGGAGTAGTCCAAATTATAATATCTTTTGTTTGAACTCTTTATCTCTTTCTTGCCTTAATACAATTGTAATATTGTCTCTTTGAAGTGAATAATTATATTTGTACGGGATATATCGGTAGCATCCTTGATAAGCCGGTAAAAGAGTGATGTGCAGTTTAAGCCCTCGTTAATATGTGAATAAACCATGTCCTTACCGGCATCACTCTATGCCACGTGGAGAGCTGCTTCTCGTCACGTAGCATGTCCCTTTGGCACGTGGAGAGTTGTTTGGGGCCGCGTAGGCACCTGCTGCCTATAAGGTCGGTGTGCCACCTATCTTTATAGGTGGCACCTGCTTGGTTGTGTTTCTATAAATACCCAAGAAAATCCCCATTTAAAAGGTAGAATCTCTCTCTCTCTAAAAACACTTTCTCTATCTTCTTTCACTTTCTCCTCACAAAGGTACTGACTTTAGCATCGGAGTGGTTATTCCCGGATAACCCCCGGGCTAGCTAATCTGTATTGGCTGTGTAGGTGTGCAATTGGACGGTAAACCATTACCAGCTCTTGGACATTGACGGAAGCAAAATTCAGGAGGAACAATTGGCGCTAGAAGGAGGGGATAGTAATAACTTCTAACGTCCAACAAAACCTCTCACAGTCATGGAAGGAAGTAAAGAAGCTACAGTACCAGTACCGGAAGTTGAAAACCGACAATATGATAACAGTATCTTTAATGCTAACGCGAATAAAACTGTAAACAGCCTACCAGAAATCGGGGTCGAATATGAAACTCATCTCCTTCACGGCAACACAACAAACATGCCAATAACGCCTGACCGCAATAGAGCGGTAACCCCAGATCCTTTGGAAGGGTTTACCCCGGAGGAACTAGAGATAACGGCTAAGGTTATGCGGGCTATGTCTAAGATAAGAAAGGAAGCCGAATTAACGGCAGGGGAGGTATTGGGTGATGTACCGGCAAAGTCGCTAATAGTGAACCTTGAGAGTCAGTTCAATCAGGCAGGACAGCAACCCTCGTCAAGGAGCCGGGGCCGAGAGACCATACCGGCTGAGCGCCAAATCACACGGGGCGCCCAAGTAAGGGATTCAGGTTCTTATCGGCATGAGGTTTCTAGCGGATTGGAAAGGAGGACAGCTAGGGCGATCATCAGGCCCAGGATATCCCCATTCACACAAGAGATACTTGACCAACAGATGGAGAAAATAAAGATGTCATCCTGTACTTACGACGGTAAGGGGGACCCTAAGCGGTATGTAGTAGCTTTTGAGAGTCACATGTTGCTATATACCGACACCGATGTTGTGTGGTGTAAAGTTTTCCCTACAACCCTTACCGGGGCAGCTTCGGATTGGTTCTCCAATTTAGAGCCGGGGTCAATTAATTGCTTCGAGACCCTGGTGAAGTTGTTCACGGGTCAATACATAAGTAATAGTGCAAGACAAAGGACATCTGGTGAGCTCATGGCCATTCAGCAACGAAAAGAGGAATCGCTCAGGGATTTCATTAGGCGCTTCAACAACGAGGCTAATACCATACCAAAGTTACAACAAGAAATTGCCGTGATGGCATTGATGAATGGGCTGGGTGACAACGATTTCAAAAAATACATGTCGCGACAGTCTTTCCCAAATTTAGGGGTAGCATTTTCCAAGGCTCACGAATACATAAAAAGTGAGGAGCTGCTGAAAACGAGCCGTCAGATATCGTCAGCAGAGCCCTCCAGGAGGCAGAATGATAATAGCCCAAACGCCCAGACGGGCGGGGTAAGCAGGTTGTAGCCGCAAAGCCAACAGAGATCTGGAAGACCGGCAAGGGGTTTGGGCTGTTATAGCAGCTATACGCAGTTAAATACCCCGAGAGCGGCAATTTACTCAGTAAACCAGAATAAAGAAGATTGGAGTCGGCCGACGCCGATGATAACGAAAGGCCAGGACGTGAAGAAATACTGCATGTTTCATAGAGATGTCGGTCATTACACCGAAGAATGTGTTCAATTAAAAGAGAACATTGAAGATCTCATAAGGAAAGGGCGATTGTCTCAGTATCGTACTCAAGCAGGTCCCAGCCGGCAGCAAAGTACACAACCCAGGCAAATCGAGTACCGAAAGCAGGGAGATTCATCAATGCAAGATGACACCTATAGACAGAATCATGTGGAAACATCTAGACAGGGAAGTATTCCGACAGGGCGCAAAATAACAATCGATGTCATTACCGGCGGACTAGTATACGGGAGTTCCGTAAGCAAAGCGAAGAAAAGTTTGTCGGAATACCGGCACCTAGTGAACGCATTGAGCGTAGAGGAACGACCTTGGCCTTCCCCCATGCTTTCGATATCCTTTTCGGAGGCAGATGCTAAGGGAATAGTCTTCCCTCATGATGATCCGTTGGTACTGGTATTGACGGTTAATGGAGCAGATATTAAGAGGGCACTCGTTGATGGCGGAAGTTCCGCCAATATCCTATTTTCTAGAGCTTTTGATGCCATGAGAATTGGCCGAAAATACTTAACGCCAGTGTCTTATCCCGTGATAGGTTTCAACAGGTCAACGGTAAGACCTGAGGGTAGTATAGTTCTTCAGGTTAGAATGGGAGAAGGTCCGGCAGTAAGAGATGTTATGGCAGAGTTTTTGGTGATTGATGTGTCATCCGCCTACAACGCTATTGTCGGTAGGCCTTTAATTCATGACATGCAAGTTGTAGTCTCGACATACCACTTAACGATGGTATATGTATCCAACGCTGGAACGACAGAGCGCGTACGGGGGAGTCAAACTATGGCAAGAGAGTGTTACGTTTCAGCACTAAAACAATCAAGCCGGCAACATACTTGCGAACAGACACCATCTAAGCGAGAACGAGTTCCCTATACACATGATTTGGCCATGGAAAATTTCGATACTCGGCCGGTAACTGCGCCACGTCCTTCCCCATGAGGCGAGACCGTAGAGATCTAGTTGCAGCCTGGGGTCCCCGGAAGGGTAGTGCGCGTTGGATCCGATATGGATGTCGACACGCGCTGCCATTTGATAGAATTGTTATGAGAAAGTGCTGACGTGTTTGCTTTCTCGGCAGATGAGATGCCTGGAATACATCCTGACATCATAGTACATAAGTTAAATGTCGACAGGAGAGCAAGACCTGTTCGACAGAAGAAAAGGAACTTCTCAACAGAGAAAATAGAGGCTATTCAGTGAGAAGTAAACAAATTGCTAGCGGCAAGGTTTATCGAACCCTGCACATATCCCGAATGGCTAGCAAATGTGGTTATGGTTAAGAAGCCATCGGGGAAGTGGAGAATGTGTGTGGATTTTACGGACTTGAACAGAGCCTGCCCGAAAGATTGCTATCCCTTGCCGAGGATAGACAGACTTGTAGATTACACTTTCGGTCACACGCTATTGAGTTTCATGGACGCTTTCTCCGGATATCATCAGGTCAGCTTATATGAGCCAGAGCGAACCAAGGCGGCATTTATTACCGATGTCGGGGTTTTCTGTTATAGGGCTATGCCGTTTGGGTTAAGAAATGCAGGGGCCACGTATCAGAAGCTGGTCGACAAGGTCTTCGCGATCCAGAAAGGAAGGAATGTAGAAGTATACGTGGATGATTCGATTGTGAAAAGTCGTTTGGTTACAGATCACGTCGTCGATATGAGAGAAACTTTTGAAACTCTTCGGCGCTACCGGATGAAGTTGAATCCGGAGAAGTGTGTGTTCGGCGTTCGGTCAGGAAAGTTTCTCGGGTTCATGGTAAGCGAAAGGGGGATAGACGGTAACCCCGATAAGATCGAGGCAATTCTTAGTTTACCAGAACCAAAGTGTATAAAGGATGTACAAAAGCTCACTGGTCGAATGGCTGCATTGACGAGATTTATCAGCAAGTCAGCTGACAAAGCCTTACCATTCTTCGTGATCTTGCGCCGTAACAAACTGTTTGTATGGGGGAAGGAGCAATCCAAGGCGTTACAGGCCGTGAAGAATCACTTGAGGTCCTTACCCACTGTCGCAAGACCGGAACAGGGAGAAATATTACAGTTGTATATCTCCGCGTCAGCAAAGACGGTAGCAGCGGTGCTCCTAGTAGAACGACAAAAAACCTAACTGCCAATTTACTTTGTGAGCCACGTCTTAAATGCTGCCGAGAGACGGTATCCGTTAGTGGAGAAAATCACATACGCAGTAGTTGTGGCTGCGCGAAAGTTACGGCCTTACTTTGATGCACATGCAATTGATATTCTGACGAATCAGCCGTTAGAGAAGTCTTTGCAGAAGATGGAAACATCTGGCCGCCTGCTTAAATGGGCGATTGAATTGTCTGAATACGTTATTACATATAAACCAAGGGTATCAATCAAAGCCCAAGCCTTGTCTGACTTCATTGTAGAAACATCTTATTATGAAGAAGAGGAGGGTACCGGCACATGGAAGGTATCAGTTGACGGCTCATCTGCTTCAACCGGCTCAGGGGCTGGAGTAATTATGATCTCTCCCCAGGGAGATGTGTTTGAGTATGCTGTCAAGTTCAAATTCAAGGCCTCAGATAATGAGGCAGAGTATGAAGCAGCCTTGGCAGGAATACAGCTATGCATATCTGCGGAAGCAAAGCGTATTGAGATGACAACTGACTCGCAACTGGTGGCAAATCAGTTCAATGGCACTTACGAAACTCGAGAGCCGACCATGACGGCATATCTGGCAAAACTCAAGAGTGTTACATCCAATCTGGAGTATTTCGAAATAAAATTGGTTCCTCGAGCAATGAACACGCAGGCAGACGCGTTGGCTAAACTTGCAAGTTCAAGCTTTAACGATTTAGAGAGGACGGTGATGGTAGAAATTTTAAAAGAAAAGAGTATTGATGAACAGTCTCCTAAGGATGTACATTGTACAAGTGAAGGTCGAGAATGGTATGACGAAATCTTAGCTTACAAAGTACATAACGTCCTGCCCACTGATAAGATTGAGGCGAGAAAGATCAAGAAAGACGGCGTTTGGTTTATTATGTTTCGGGGCACATTGTATAAACGGGGGTTTTCGCTACCATTGCGAAGGTGTATAACGGCGTACGAATCGGCAAGGCTGATAGAAGAAATACACGAGGGCGATTGCGGTAATCATGCGGGGGGTCGGTCAATGTCCTTGGAGGCAATGAAACGGGACTACTATTGGCCAAAAATGAACGCAGACACCATTGAGTACGTTAAAAAATGCGATAAATGCCAGAAGTATGGGCCGGTGATTAATCAACCTCCGAATGAGTTAACACCTCAATGGGGAATGGACATTATCGGGTCGTTCACGTCAGCAACGGGTGGCCGTAAGTTTTTTATTGTAGGGATAGACTACTTCACCAAGTGGATAGAAGCGGAACCGGTAGCAAAGATCACAGCGAACGAGGTGAAGAAGTTCATCTGGAAGAGCATCTTCACCCGATTCGGATTGCCGACTGCAATGGTGTTTGATCACAACTCTCAATTTGATTGTGGTCCGGTAAAAAATTTTCTCATCATTTATAAAGTAAAATTTACGTATGCGGCGGTGTGTCACCCGTAGTTAAATGGGCAAGCCGAGGCCGCTAACAAGCAAATACTGGGGGCAGTCAAGAAAAAGGTGGAGGACGTCAAAGGCCTGTGGGCGGATCTGATACCCGAGATTTTATGGGCAAATCGTACGACAACGAGAGAAACTACGGGGGAATCACCTTTTAACCTTGCTTTCGGCTCGGAAGCAGTGGTTTCGGCGGAAGTGGGACTACCTACTTTCCGCGTACAACACTTCTGTGAAAGTCAAAATGATTTGCTGCTTCGACAGCAATTGGATTTTCTACCGGAAGTGAGGCTGACGGCCGCCATAAAATCTGTTGCATACAAAAACCGGATGAGCCATGCTTATAATCGGCGCGTCAATTATCGGCCCATGGAAGATGGAGACTTAGTTTTGCGTAGAACGGCCGCAACCGGCAAAGGGAACGCAAAGGGTAAATTTACTGCAACTTGGGAGGGGCCTTATCAAATATATGAAACACTTCGGCAAGGGTCTTATCGGCTAATGACCCTAGAAGGAATGCCCCTGAAGAATGTTTGGAACGCTATTGTGCTAAAGAAGTATTTCATGTAAAGTTTAATGTGTTCTATTTTGCGTAGTATAAATTTAGATGACATGTTGTCATGCGTACATTTATGGTACTTACTAGCATTGTAGATTGTTTTAGTACCCATGAAATACAATCACTCTACCTACTTTCGATACGATCTGATCACAGCATAGCTAGCTGACTCGGTCGTTCAAGTGAGGATAAAAGAGAATGAAATGAAATAACAATGGACCTCAAGGGGAGTTGAAAGTACAGTCTGATCCACTGCCTTTGCTCGGCCTGATAAAGGTTGGATATGTAATCTCGATATGCTTCACATCCGATAATTAATTACACGCGTTACAGAGTTTTCCCAAAACTTGTTTAAAATACTGGGGGAGAATAGGTAATAGGCAACTTTAAAATACCGAGAATAGAGTTTATTACAGGCATTACAGAGTTTTCCCAAATTTTATTTGCGAATAAATTTTGCCGAAAAACTCGGGGAGTATAGGTAATGGGTAACTTTAAAATACCAAGAATAGAGTTGATGCAAAAAGAGGAATTTGTGTTAAAAGCCGAGAAATCGTATTAAAAACCAAGAAACCGATTATAAAAACGATTCAAGATATACAAGCATCAAATATTAGATATAAAAGAAATATAATAAATAAAAAAATAAATAACGACCATAATATAAACAGGAAACGCACGATAGCAAGCATTATAGTAATACATAAAATAACAATAAGCCAATCGCTCAAAATTCAAGTATCTGATCGGCTATATATATCCAACATTAAAAGAAAAATATTGTACGATACAGACAGAGATAATTGTTTTAAATAAAGAAAACGGTTACAGAACAGATGACCCACATGAATCCGATGGTGACTGCCCTCCTTGTCAATCCTTGTTGGTCTCCACTGCTGTTTCAGCCGCCTTACCGGGCTCTTTGTCAGCTTCGTTGCTGGAGAGACCGACAGACCCATCTTTACCAGCATGAGTGGTAACAGGGCTACTAATAAGGGCGTCATCAAACTCCACTTCCGGCAGTTCACGTGGGTCCAAGTTTGTTATTACAGAATGTGGTGGGAGCTCGTCAAAATATTCACTCTCATAGCTGGTAGGAGAGTGGTTCATTTCCTCATTAAAAGCCTTCTCGACAGTCTGCCATTTTGCTGAGTCCCACCCTTCAGCTTTGCACACACAGCGATGCGCGGAGACCCAACCGGCAGTATACCGGTCAACCAGCAGGTTGGCGTAAAGATCAGTCTGCAGGAACCGGTTAACGGCTCGGCGTCTGATTCCTGGCTTTTCACGCTCCATCTCTTCCACCCTACCGGCCAGCGCCGCCTTAGCCTCTCTCTCATCCTTCAGACTTTGCTCAAGCCTGGCTACCTTCTTCTGCAACTGCTCTTGGTTATGAAGCTTTTTGTTTAGGTCCGACATCTTCTTCTGCAAAAGTTTCATGTCGGTCTTGACCTTGCCGCGCTCCTTGATAACGGCCTTGCAAGCATCGTCAGCCTTCTTCATCTTTGTCTCGGCTTTATCGGCAGCGCGCTGGTAGTGCTGGTACATATGTACCACCTCCACGGCAGAGTTGACGGTCTGGAGATAATGTTAAATTGGTCGTTAGTCACATAAATAGTACATATGTAAATAAACGTAATAAAATAACAAGGATTCTTTGCTGTCTTACCCGGAGCATGTTGTTCATTAGCTAGCCGCAAGGGGCAGCAACGCGTTTGACAGGTCTGTCGGCTGGCGTCGCCAAATCCTTTAGCACCCTCCAGCCCATGCTCCCACCAGTACTAGGATCGTCACAAAGAATGGACTCGCCCCGATTGACATTGATCCGTGGATTCCATGGATCACCGGAAGCACCTAAGGGTACAGCCAACTCATCAGCAACCTCTTCCGGGATTCTGACATGTGGAATCTCGATGAAGTCACCGGTAAGAGCCGGGACGAAAGCATTTTTACTGGGGCCGCCAGAGCGTGTCGAGATGACCGTTTGACTCTCCTTGCTCGGAGTCTTGTCGAGGTTGGCCACCTGGTCGGTTCTGGCCTCGCTGCTGACCTCAAGACCAGTTGAATCCCTTAAGGTGACTGTCAGCTTTTTCGGAGGATGGGGGTCGGTCTCGTCCTCCAGATTAACGACCCCTTCCGGCGATGTCTCTTGTGCCTCCTGATGGAGAGGTGCCGAATCGCCATCTCATTTTTTCAGCTTCTTCTGTTGCTCTCGGTCGGAGGACTCAGACGTCCTCTTAGACGCATGGCCGCCACCCCTTTTCACTGCTAGGGTACAGGGTTTGACAACACGTTCGGTAAGAGCCATGTCTTGTTGTCTCGTTCTTTTTCTTTTTGAGGCTCTGGTGGCGAAAACGGGAAGGGTGTCGTATGACTTTTTTGGCCGATCGGGGCACTGTCGCTTCACTCTCCCGTCAGAATACAACCCTAGTCGGCTGTAGTCGAGTTTGTCAATACCTGGTGGTAAAATCACCCAATAATAACATCAATACACCAACATTATAAAGGTAAACATAGACGTAAAAAAAAAAAGAAGAGGCATAAGTAAAACATACGCAGCCAGGTAAGAGAATAAGCAGGCAAAACACTTATCAAAATTAATTTCAAATGCAAAGCATCAGTACAGTAAAGATAAATATAAGTAAATGTATATAATTTATAAACATTCCATACCAAATGCATCGGTATGGCAGAGACCGACATGAGATAGAGGGGCGTTGCCCAGTATATAATTACAATGGGGCAACCACACCCCCGGAACAGCTTTATTCTTCTTACCAGCACTAACATATGTACAGTTAAACCACCTACAAGCTTTTTTCTCCAACTTTCCTAACGCTCCCGACCGTATGGTCTCGAACATACTGTGAGGGTGGTAAAATGTCCTACGGACGGTAAAATCATCGGGAACACTCATAAAATTCTTTCTTCCAGTTCTTGCAACTGGTCAATTTTGGCCACACAATGCATTTCCCGAGAGCAGTAAAAAGGGACCACCATCCGGGTGACTGGCTATCTCTCTTTATCCAGTGCAACCTCCGAAATAAGTTCAAGGTAAGGGGAAAGTCCATAAATATCATAACGTAGACAGGAGAGATTATATTTCGGATGGTTGGAGGCGTTAACTGTGCAATTGATACATTCCAAGCCCTGAATATTTTCTCAATATATGATGGAGTGGAAACCGTAAACCAAATTCGAAATGTTTGGCGTAGAAAACAATGTGGCCGGGAGGGCAGTCCAAAGCCGTTTGAGCTTCGCTTGGCAATCTGAGTTCAAATTTTGACAGGGTAAAGTCGTATCCCCTAATCAAAAATAATTACCTAAATCACTAACTAAGGTAGATAGGGAAGTAGGGTCGATCTCCACAGGAAAACAAGTCTTTTTACTCCTAATTAATTATTATAATCTAAATTATTTAAGTAACCAATATTTATAATTAAGTAGGAAGCTAAACTACTAAGGTTGAGAATAAGAAGAAAACAATATATGAAAGAATCTAGGGCATAGGTTCACCAATAAATAATATTCCAGGGTAAAACATAGTAATCAATCATTGACATTGCATAAATAACATGATTAACAGGCTCTTGCAATTTATTAATCAACAAATATCTAACAGGCTCTCGCAATTTACTAGATCTAAGTTCTTATTGAAAATAGCCTTTAATATCAAATTAACATCTGCTCGATTCATCAATTTAATATTGCTATACTTTTACAAGCCGCAATTGTAAAACATTAAAACAATCCAATAGGAAATCATCATGCAATACCAATAATCAATAATAGTCAATCATCAATGCATCAATTAACCAGATTGTAAAGGGCTCTCGCTACGTATTACAATCACAGAATTAATCTACCGGTATTAAATCTCATCTCTCGAATCTTGACTTAACCATTTATAAATTAACTTGCCTATTGAAACTTGACCTAAACATTAATTCTCATCTCTCGATTCTTGAATCAATATTGTCAAACTCATGCATAAAAGATAGGCCTAATCTAGTCACAGAGCATTAAATCAATCAATAGGAAATTAATCTAGCATTGATAATTAACAACAACAATTTACCCCTCCATATTATTTATGGATCCCCATAAACCCTAGAAATAAAACTACTCACACATATTAAAAACTAAACTAATCAAAGTAATTAAATAAAGCATGATGAAAGGAATAAAATAAATAACTAAGATTAAAGGAAGAGGAATCGTTACCAAAATAAATCTGAATTAATGAAAGAATTAAGAACAAAGGTTTAGAGAGAGATTAAGAGAGAGAGAGAACTAAGTAGAGAGAGAAAGTCTAAGAAGGAGAGGGATTCCCCAAAAAATTCCGTACATAATCGTATTTAAACCTTTTCTAAAACAAGAATTAAAACTAAACTTAATCAGGTCCCAAGAAAACACGCGCCAGATCGGGCGAAGGGCCGCCCGATCGGGCCCGCCTTTTTGTCTTGCCCGCTACTGATGTGCCGCGCCCGATCGAGCCTACGCTCACCCGATCGGGCCCGGTCTTCTTCTTCGAGGCTTGGACTTCGATTGGGCTAGATTTCTCGGCCCAATCCGGATTTCCTCTCGGGTCTCGAATACTTGGTCCAAATGCCTCGTGATCCCAATTACCGAGCCCTTAATCACCGGCTCTCACCGATCCTGGGCTCCAAAAGTGGTCGTGTCCTTCTAGCTTCCGTAGTCGATCCAATAAAGCCTGGGAAAATGCTCCAAGAGTGCAATTTCCTGTAAAATATAACTAAAACTACGAAAACACTAGAACACACAAATTAGTAATAAAAGTGGCCTGAAAGAGCCAAAAACACTACTAATAACGACCAAGGGACGGGGGTAAAACACTATATAAAATGGACATATCAATAGCCGTCAGGTAGACGGTAGAAGCGTTTACCATGTTGGCAATAGTCTTTCTCGGTGGCTGTCTGCAACCATACCGGATCCACAACAGACTCAGTTATCTCATAACTACTAGAGATTTCTTGGGGTTCTAGGTATTTCGGATCATCTTGATCTGAATTGTATTCCTCGTCGAGACGCTCTTCTTTTGCGATCTGAGCAGCAAGATTGAAGTCGGCCCGAATTTCCTCGTCGGTCTCGTCATCATCTTCCTCATCATCTTCTCCTTCCCCAAGCCTTTCCGATTCCTCTTTATCGTCTTCATTACCGATGTTTTCACCCCTACTTTCTTGCCGTTCCAGGCTATCCTCAACTGACCGGATATCTTCTTCTCTGATATCCGAAGCTTCATGCCCAGGATCAACATCTTCTTCCTCACCAGAGCGTCTACTGCTCTCACCAACCTCAGGTTGGTAACTGGTGTGTTTCGTTCTCGGCATCCTGTCAATATTAGTGCCGTATTGATTAAACAAATCCAAGTTTGATCTCAAATGATAACGAACGCTAATAGGCTCAACGTCGGAATTCTCTGTGTCCTCTGGGATATCGGGGTTGGTAGGACGCAAAGCCTTCTCGGCGTCAGCCAGAAACTTATGACGGTAATAAGCTTCTCTTTCTTCTACAGAAGATAAGGGTGTACAGAGTTCAGCCTCATTGGCTTTACCCGTATTCGCATGCATTCTAGAACAAGACATTTACAAATAATGAAATAAATGCAAAATCTACTTAACCACAAACCAGTGAGAAATCGAAAAGAAAGTTAGGGTTTGTTACCTCTTTTGAACTCAACTCTTGAAAGTGTAACTCCGGAATTAAATGTCCTTCGTTTACAAACACCGGTCTAAAAACAACTGAACAAACCTTCAACAAATCGACTCCTGAATCGCAGAAATATGTGTGAACTACAAACGAAATGAAGTGGAAATTTTTCGAAATTTTTTCGCAAAGAAAGATGAAGGGGTTAAAAGTACGAAATTTGCTATTTATACTGTCCAAGTGAAGCGGTTGATGTGACATTTACTGCATAAAATCCAACGGGTGTAATAAAACGCCTTTTCAAAACACCCTACTTCGATGACTGACACGTGCCCCATTACTTTATTACATTTTCCCGCCAAATCCTGGGGAAATATTTCAAACGAGGGTGAAAATGTATTAACTCCTATTTCCGGTTTTCGTTTTCAATTGAGCAAAGCCTATCGACAATTAGCTCACTTGGGGGGCAAATCGTAGATTTTTTCGTTTTCAATTGAGCAAAGCCTATCGGCAATTAGCTCACTTGGGGGGCAAATCGTAGATTTTTTCGTTTTCAATTGAGCAAAGCCTATCGGCAATTAGCTCACATGGGGGGCAAATCGTAGATTTTTTCATTTTCTCATTATTCTTTTTTGGTATATTACGCAAAGCAGCACCATGTTCCATCACAAGTGAGCACGTTAGTTTTTCTAACGTCCTCACTTGGGGGGCTAGTTGTACGGGATATATCGGTAGCATCCTTGATAAGCCGGTAAAAGAGTGTTGTGCAGTTTAAGCCTTTGTTAATATGTGAATAAACCATGTCCTTACCGGCATCACTCTATGCCACGTGGAGAGCTGCTTCTCGTCACGTAGCATGTCCCTCTGGCACGTGGAGAGTTGCTTGGGGCCGCGTAGGCACCTGCTGCCTATAAGGTCGGTGTGCCACCTATCTGTATGGGTGGCACCTGCTTGGTTGTGTTTCTATAAATACCCAAGTAAATCCCCATTTAAAAGGTAGAATCTCTCTCTCTCTCTAAAAACACTTTCTCTCTCTTCTTTCACTTTCTTCTCACAAAGGTACTGACTTTAACATCGGAGGGGTTATTCCCGGATAACCCCCGGGCTAGCTAATCTGTATTAGTTGTGTAGGTGTACAATTGGACGGTAAACCATTACCAGCTCTCGGACATTGACGGAAGCAGAATTCAGGAGGAACAATATTTATACGGATTATATTTATTTCCTTAAATTTTCTACTTTTGAAAATTTGTGTGTTTGAGCTCACCATTTCCTATTTCTTTTTGACACATACCATTTCCTATTTCGTTTCCTTTTTTTATATTTTTTTGAGGGAGTTTCCTTTTTCTACATAACCTAGCTCTAATTTCTAAAAAAAAAAATAAAAATAAATAAATAAATAAAAATATATATGCTCTAACTCTTAAAATTAAACGAAGAGAGTAGAGGTGGGCATTGTGCCGTGCCGGGCCACCGTGGGTTGTGCCTTGCCTGTATTTTGGCGGGTCGTGCCGTGACAGGCCACCATTTCGCGCACCTAGCCCACGACACGGTAAGACCCACGTGCCTGGCGTGCCGTACCGGGCCGGTCACCGTACCACCCATGTGTTTTTTTAACAACTTTTAAACTGGATACACTATTTAAATAATTTTATTAATTTATGCGTATGTTATTTTATTATTATAGTTCTTTATTATTTATGTTATTTTTATTATTAATTTATTTGAAGCAGCGAATGAGTAGTCGTTTTGCACGGGTCGTGCCGCATGTTGTGCTTGGTCGTGCTCGCGGGTCAAAGTACCGTGCCGCCGACGGGTAGGGGTGTTCAAAATTTGGTCCAAACCGGAAAAATGGTCTGGACCGGGCCAGACCAAACTAATCAGTCTGGTCTTATGGTCGAGAAATTTATTTTTTTGGTTTTCGGTCCTGTCCAAAACTCTATAAAAACCGATCTTGGATCAGACCATTTTTTTGCTTAAAATTATACATAAAATTTTTAATAATGATTAAGATTATCCTTAATAAGCTTTAAAAAAATTAGTCGTATGAGGTTTTTTGTGCTAAACATACAAAAAAAGACGTTAAAATATTGTTTGTCCTTTATTGTTTTTCGAATTTTCCAAAAATTCTTTAATAAAAATTCCAAAACCGGTCGTTTTGGACCAAATTTTTCGGTCCGGTCTCAGTTCTTAAAAGTCAATTTTTCGGTCTTCGGTCTGGTCCAGTCTTGGACCAATGAACAGCCTGCCCGCGGATTTGTGTCATGCCCGTGCCGAATTTTCAAAATTGTGATCACGGCACGACCCACTCCTCGGTCATCGTACTGTGCCGCGCCGCTGGCGCACTCGTGTCGTGTCGTGTCGTGCCGTGTCATGCCATCTTTGTGTCGAGCCCGTGCCACCCACGGGTCGGCCCGACCCAGCCCATGCCCATCTATCTCTAGAAGAGAGTAATCTAGGGATGGCAATGGAGCGGGTCGGATGCGGATGATGGTACCTCCATACCCATACCCGCCTAAAAATCTTATACCCATCCCCGCCCCACCACCCGCGGCGGGTACAATATCCACATACATACCCGCCCCACCGGGTACAAGATAAAATCCATCCCCGCCCCATCACCCACTTGGATATTCATACCCACCTCATACCTGCCCTAAAATCGTCCCAAACCCATTGCCATGATGTCTTATTGTATCACATTAATAACAATGATATCAAATTAGGTTCAGAAAATTGGGACTTTTATTATTCAAGCTTATTGGGTCTTAAAGGGTATCAAGTTTTATAAATTCTAAACTCTTCTAAAAGATATATGGTACGGGTATAAGATGGGTATGGGGCGGGGCGGATATGGGGGCGGTCTACTCTAAAATCCATACCCGCCCCATCATCCATGGCGGGTACACACTTTATACCCATCCCCGCCCCATCACCCGCCAAACCTCCCTCCATTCCCGCCCCACTTGGGCGGGGTTGGGGCGGGTCTCTTGTTTAACCTGACCCACTGCCATCCCTAGAGTAATCATTGATCTTTCTCATCGATATTCTTCAATAGGCATAACCCCCTTTTTTTTTTTACATAGTCGGCATTATCTCGATGAACACGTTTTCCCATAAATCCACATGAACATAATAAAGCAAGGCTGTTAGCAAAGTGAATTGTTAAACACTGCCAACAAAAATGATCGCCACCGCCAACATTTGGTGTGAATGGACAATCATACCCTTACTACTTCACTATCCCTTCATCCTCCCGACAACCCATAACCCCTTCCCACCGGCGACCCACATCCCCTTTTGACCGACGAGCCACCACACCCCTCTCTATGACGAGCCACCACCTTCCCTAGCCGACGGGAAGGTGGTTTTTTTTTATTATTATTATTTTATTTCAAGCAACCACGGTAACCGGAGCCCAAAACCAGTTATAGTGCATGGTAACTGGTTTATGGTAACTGGTTTTGGGCTCCGGTTACCACGCACGGTAATCGGTTTTAAGCTCCTGTTACCACGCACGGTAATCGAATTTGGGCTCTGGTTACCACGCACGGTAACCAGTTTTGGGCTCCGATTACCGTGATTGCTTGAAATAAAAAAAACCCCACCACCTTCCCGCCAAAGGTGGTGGGTTGCCGGTCAGGGTGGTGGTGGTCATCGCCGGTCAGGGTGGTGGTGGTCATCGCCGGTCAGGGTTGTGGTCGTCGCCAGTCAGGATGGTGGTAGTGGTAGTCGTCGGCGGTCAGTGTGGTGGTGGTGGTTTTAGTCGTCAATTAGGGTGATGGTGTCAAGGTGTTAGTAATTTGTGGCAAGAACGAAGAAAGTAGTGAAATACTAAGGGCATGGTTATCCATTTACGCTAAATGTTGGCGGTTTTGATCATTTTAGATAGCGTTATTTAAAACCCATTAGACTTGAGTCAACATATTAACCCGACTTAGAGAATTCTTCATTACAACTTCCGGCGTCCCAAAAAACAAAAAGTGTCGGAAAGTTTAACAATCACAGCATCATGGAAGCAGAGCTAAAGGCGATTCTCAACGATCTTGACGATCTCAAACGATCTTCTTCTGATTCATCTCTCCAAAATTCAATGGACCAGGTTAATTTCTTCTTCAACATCTCTTTTATTTTTTCTTCAATTTTATTGAATTCATTCATTATTTCACCCATTTTTTGTTTTCTGGCCACTGCATTATCGTTTCGATTGTTGTTTGATTCTATATTTTCACTGAATTTTGCATTTTCGACCTTAATTGTGTAGTGTGTTTACTCGGATTTTGCCGATCTTAGGTTTTATCAGTGTTAATCCTATTGCTGCTCTTTCATTGATCTCTACTAAGAATTGCATTTTTTAAAATGAGAAATGTTAAATTACATTAAAGCCGCTATTTTTTTTTTTTCCATTAATTAATTTTAATTGATAATTACATGCAATTGCCGTTGCATGATCTAATTTGAGCTATAACTACTTAATTGGGTTGCTGTTATAAATTATGGAAAGTGAATTAGAAGTGCTTTGGCTTAAAGTCATCATCAAATGTGATTTCTCGAGGCCCAATCAAACTCTATAGTAGTGAACAAGTGAAGAAAGACTGGTATTTTTTATTTATTTATTTTATTATTATTTTTTTTAAGGGTAAGGATTGTGTTAGTTATTTTTACAATGGTGTATCATTAGTTCTATATATTCAATGTGGAGGTGGGAGAGGGGCCAGTATGATAAGTGATGCAATTGTTCTTTGGAAGGAATGTTTTAGCTTTCTATATATTCAATGTGGAGTACAATTACTCCGATGTCCTTCAGTTGTTGAAGGTGGGAAGGGGAGTGGATAGGAGATGTTCGATTTTAAATGACAATTTTGAAGGGGTGTATTGGCATTGCCTTTATGCTTGCTAATATATATTTTTTTTTTCTTTCTTGTGATATTCTATATGTTATCTCCTTTTTTTTTCCCATTTAATAAGATTGTGTTCTATTCCACAGTATAACCCTTGGTTGGAAGTAAAAAGTCACTATGATGTGGGAGTTCTTTATATCTGTATTTTTTTTATTGTGCTTTTTGGAATGGAAAAAATGCCCCAAATATTTCATTTACCCCAAGAATTTTCCCTTTGTATGTCATTTCTCCTAAAATTAGGCAATTATTCTTATTAATGGTGCACTCTTCTTCTATTTATGTCACATTTCCCTTTTGTCTAGGCTATTAAAGAAGAAGAGTTTTTACACAATGAAACTGTCATGGTTTTTTTCATTTTAATTGCCATATAGTGGCAGTTGACAAAAAGCTTTTAGTCTTGGATGTATGAGATGCTCCATATTAGCTAAATCAAAGTCCAAGTGACAATCCAATGTGTTAAAGCTTATCATCTTCATTAGTGAAGTAAAAGGAAGTGTGAGAGAAGTGAGTGATTTGAGTGCTACATATAGAAGGGTTACTTCCTTGTTTGGGAAGGAAAACTGACAACGCAAAAATTTCTGTGGAAGGGGGGGGGGGGGGGGGGGGGAGGGGAACTCTGGTGAGTGATGTTGTAAAGTCATAAATCTTTTTTTTTTTTTTTTTTCCAATTTATAATTTATATTCTTGTGTTCTACAACTCCTTAACTATGAGATTAAATTGTATTATCCCATTGACTTTCCTTTTTATCTAGCAAAGAGAATTAACAAAAGTACTAGGGTTCCATGTAGAATTTGTTTTTGGGAGAACATAGACTATCTAATACTCAATTATAGTTATGAAGTGATTCATTATACCTAGTTGCTATGATGCCAAGAGACAACATTGCTAACTGCTTTTGTCACATCTTTCATATTCCTTTTCTAATTTTCCTGATTTGCAGTTGCGAATTCGAGTAGAGCATCTTGCTTCTCTTGCAGAGTCAGCACCAGTTCGGCGTTCCAAAGTCAAGGTCACCTTCTGTTTGTTAATCTTAATTGCAGCATTACTTTAACACTGTATCAGACTATTTAGTGACTTGTTGATGGGTAGATGTGCTTGTAACAGGATATGAGTACAGAGGTTATAGACAGTAATCCTTACAGTCGATTAATGGCACTTCAGAGAATGGGCATCGTCTCTAATTATGAAAGAATACGGGATTTCTCTGTTGCAGTTGTTGTAAGTGTTTGATTCTTTCCATTCAATTTCTTGAGGTTTAATTGCTTGATTTCTTCTGATTCTACAACCTCTTTCGAACTACTAACCGTATTTTATTTAGTACAAGGTAATATTGAATTTTTTTCAATGGTTTGGCATCATCAATTCAGGGTATAGGTGGAGTTGGAAGTGTTGCAGCTGAGATGCTCACCAGATGTGGCATAGGTCGACTTTTGCTTTATGATTATGATACCGTTGAATTGGCTAATATGAATAGGCTTTTTTTCCGTCCTGAGCAGGTGTACTTCATATCTTTTTAATTTCTCTATATATATTGTTTTAGAAGAGCTTAGATTGTTTTGGCTCCATGTACCAAAATTCTTTGTTGCAACCCTTTTTCCTCATGCTGTGCGTTGTATTGTATGTTAACAGGTTGGTATGACGAAGACTGATGCTGCTGTCCAAACTCTATCTGATATAAATCCTGATGTTGTACTTGAGGCAAGTGTGTTTAAGATGTTTACCAAACTGTTAAACTGTACTTTTTCTTCCTGCTCTCTGGGTGGAAATATCCTGATTAAGTGATGTTCAAAATATTTTTGATCTTGCGAAATTACGAGGTCTAGCGAATTATTCATCAAGCTTATCATGACGATGCCAAGAACTTGAGACTTTGTGCTGTTGGGACTAATAAAAAGCGGAAATGCTCTCCTAATTGTGCTTTTAGATTTTAGCAGCATCTGTGGAAGTGGTTACTACTTCATGAATAAAGGCATATATTACATTTTTTTAAAAAAAATTCTTTTTCTATCCTTCTATATTACAATTTTTCTCTTTTGACTTGATATAGAGCATGAAAAATGATTTCCTTGGAAGCTACAACTTTAAAGAAAACATATTGTTGCTCAGGTTTCCCTACCTTGATAGATTAATTTTCAAACTTTGGAATTGTATCATTTTAATCATGAATATTCTTATTGAGGCTTTTGTCTTGAGAGTTGTCACTGTCTCTTTAAAGCTTCCTCTAGAACCTATCTCAAGTCTTTGTCAACTTTCAGAATCTCGTACCAAGACTACCAAAGATTACATCATTTCTGCATCACCATTCTTTCAACTATAATACAT
The DNA here is from genome assembly GCF_948465745.1 of Chenopodium album. Classification (NCBI taxonomy): domain Eukaryota; kingdom Viridiplantae; phylum Streptophyta; class Magnoliopsida; order Caryophyllales; family Amaranthaceae; genus Chenopodium; species Chenopodium album. The sequence continues at coordinate 69,147,418 of NC_137835.1, forward strand.
TAGTTTTAAATTCAAAATATAATTTACAGAAGGCTTGTGATGCTCTGCATCAAAACTCAATATGTTGATATTTTTTCTTTTTACTTTGTTTGAAGTCTCAGCTAACATATCCTTCTTTGTTTTCAGAGCTATACAATGAACATTACAACAGTGGATGGATTTGAAACTTTCATGTCTAGTTTGAAAAAGAAAACATTTCGCTTAGATAAAGAAGGATGTGGGGTGGATCTTGTTTTGAGTTGTGTAGACAATTATGAAGCAAGGATGGTCGTAAATCAGGTTGCTTTTGTCATCATCATGAACTCCGTTTTCATTAAGCTGTTTGATGTTGGATGACGGGGATCCTGCATTCAATGCGTTCAACTTTAATATGAAATCCTGACTTGAATGTAATTTTATTTTGTAGGCATGCAATGAATTGAATCAGACATGGATGGAGTCTGGTGAGCAACATGATCATTGTGCTTGTTAAATCATTCTTTGTAAATTAATTTGTGTTACCTCTGTTAAATCATTCCTTGAATCAGTTTTGGTGACTAGGTGCATCACGTTTTATTAAGTACTACCTCTTGCATGGTCTGTTGATCCGTAGTTGTTAATGCCTTTTGTGCCTGTTATATGCAGCTTTCTTCTTTGCTGATAGATTTTGTGTAAGATTAATATATATTTTCCCTTTCTTCTCCCTATTGTTTTTCACTTATTAGAACACTCCTCAGTTGTTTATAAAAGAACAACAAAATTTATAACCTAGAGACAGGACTGCAAGATTTGAAAAAACGGCCAATAACACGCTCCCATAAGCATCTTTGATCATATATCATTATGATTTTGCCACACAACTCAACAAAGGAAGAATTAAAGAACACTAACCCTTTGGGAGCAACAAATTCATCACAATGGTTGGGTGAAGCTGAACATGTGCCGATTTCAACCATCCCGTGAAATTTATCACAATGGTTAACTATATATTATCTAATACTGAATTTGAAGTTGATTTTTTCTTGTTTACTAGGACTTCACCAGCTCTGCTGAGTCAAATAGTATTTAATATTATGGAGTCTGTTTTTCTTCTCTTTTTTTTTTTGGTGTTTATGCTTGATGTTTGCAAAATTTTGTTTTATTTGAAGAAAAGAGTGTGGTTCTTTTAAGTTCCTGTTTTAAAGCTGGAATTTAGGGAAAGATGTATGGTGTTACTTATTGAGGATGATGCTAATGCCATTTAAAAATAATCATTCAACTGTTCATATGAATACTCTTGGTCATGCACATTTATAAAAATAAATAAAACCTAGATTCTTGGCCAAAAGGGAATTATTTGTCACTTTGTTTCTGGGATGTTATACTGTTTTTTTTTTCCTTTCATTTGAAGTGTTAGCAATTCTGGAGCATTATGAATTGTTTCTTACCTAACATAAGGTATGATAGTGGTTAGATTACCAGAACCAGAATATGGGAGAGATCACAACTGAATAGAAGGATAGTTTCAATACAATCTGATGAGTGTGATGACAGAAAACATGTTAGATAGTTCGTGTGATATTGTCTACAGATATTGATGAAATGCAAATTACCTTTTTTTTTCCCATATTGTGTACATGGTGATGAAAAATATGCATCATAGTTTAATATAAATGTCGGGAATGTCTTACGAAGATTCTGTGCAGGTGTTTCTGAGGATGCTGTATCTGGTCATATACAATTATTAATTCCAGGAGAAACAGCTTGCTTTGCATGTGTTCCCCCCCTGGTAGGCTCATTGACTTATGCCATCACGCGTGCACAATCCAATTTGCAACTAATAGTTTTCATAGTTTGTGATGATATAATAACATTAGTCTTTGAACATGAAGGTAAATAAGCTAGATTATGGGTACCTTGCAGGTTGTGGCATCAGGAGTTGATGAGCGTACACTGAAGCGTGAAGGCGTCTGTGCAGCTTCTCTCCCAACTACAATGGTAGTTAATTATGTTTCTGTTAAAGTATATATAAGATATACTGTTTGAATACCATTCTATACTTCTTTGATCTCCTAGTTCTACATCATGCTCTGCGACATTCATGCTATATAAACTGTGCACAGTGGCTGTCTTTTTAGATTGAGTACATTTTTTAAATCCAGATTGGTGGTACAATTTAAGGATTGTATGTTCGCACATCAACCTCTTAAATGATATAGTGGCAATCAACAGTCTTTTGCATTGATTTGCTCTCTATGTTTCTGTACGCTTGTTCTTGTAGGGGGTTGTTGCTGGACTTCTTGTTCAAAATACACTCAAATATCTTCTACAATTTGGACAAGTTTCACGATACTTGGTAAATCTCACTAAACTTCCAGCATATGCTCTGTTGCCCTCTGTTTCTTGATGTCACTTGTTTGTTTTGAATGCTTCAATAACTAGACTATGTTTGAATTTCCAAGGTTTTCATTGACACCTCATTATACTTGTAGTCCTGTTCAATACTGATGGTATTCTAGATCTTAATAAACTTCCCTTTTCTCTCTCTATTTTTTTTTTTTTTTTTTGTATACATTACTTGATCCACTTTATGTTATCAGAAGGAATCTAATTTTCTCACGTAACCTCAATATCTCTTTTGCTCCTTGATTTTAGGGTTACAATGCTTTGAAAGACTACTTCCCAACTATGGAAATGAAACCAAACACACAATGTCCAAATACCGCTTGCCTGGAGAGACAGGTACAAGATCAGAGTTGAAATTATTCTGCATTACAAGAACAAGATATTCAGGGACTCATTTGTTTAGCTTGTCGGTTTTATACTGGATTTGTTCTCTGTATGCAGAAAGAATACATGTTGGCAAAACCTTCAAGAGATGCTGCAGCCAAAGCCAAGTTGGAGGCAGAAGCATTAGTTGCTGAGGAAATTCCTCTCCATGCTGATAATGAATGGAATATCAGGTACTTCTACAATGGCATTACATGGAAGCACTGTAATGGCTTCTTTGATGTAGTCTACTGATTGGGATTGTTTGCTTTTTTCTGTTTTTTTTTTTTTAAAAAAAAAAATTTAATTTAATTTTATTATATTTTATTTTTTTGTGCTTGAGATAGTCTTGAATTCTAGCTTGACTTCAATATACTAATCAACTAGCTTGACTGCAATATATGGAGTACTAATCAGCGTCCACTTATAGGCAGTGTCTGAAAAACATTTATTTATTTATTTACTGATGTTTCTTTTATTTTTCAGTGTTGCTGATGATGCTGAGCCAGAAGATTCGGTTACTCGAAGTACAGGTAATTATGGTCAAATCTACTGTTATACATTAAAGGATGTAATTTTGGTGGTTTTTCTTTTTGAACACTCGTATTGACAGCAATCAGTGCATTCCACGCACATATACTGCCATTTTCTAATATGTTATTACTTTCAGATGCCCTTCCTGAGGGTCTAGTACATGAGCTCCCTGCTGCAGACGAATACAAACATGCACCCCCATTGGAGCAAGATGCACAAGGTGCAGACTCAACTGATGACCTTGAAGAGCTGCGTAGACAGCTTGAGGCGCTTAATGGATAGGGTTATTCTTGAGATCGTTTTTTTTCCTTACAATTAGAAAAGGATGTTAGAATTAAACAGATAGGAAGTTGAGCACTTTTTGGAATTGAGTTGTATACAATTGTTGCAAAAAAAAGCTGCTTTAAACTGTTCTGTACAAAGATTATGAGCACAATTTTGATGATTTATCTAGAGCTGTAACTGTACATGGTTTTGCATGTGCCTTGTTAAACAGACTTAGTGTCCGAAATGGGAGCTATTGTTTCAGTTGCCTCAGTGTTAGATGGTTGGTGCAAGTCATCTTGATGCTTGATAAATTAAATGCGTATCCAAAGTCGCATGGTGGGCTTTGAGTGTGAAATTTGTTCTGATACTGCTCTAGTGAATGCCTGAAAACGATGAATGACAGCATGACAGCCAAATACTACTGCATCTGTTTCATGTGTTCGCTGATGAAGTGCAAAAGGAGAATATGCTATGATACACCAAAGCTGAATTTGCTTCTATTGCACAGTTGATACTTGTATGTATATAAAAAAAATTTTAAAAAAAATTCTCACAAATAACCCTAAACATAGAGTCCAGTTAGAAGCAAAATTTGATAGAAATAGTCCACAAATAACCCTCAAGTTGTAAGTTTATAACACTGAAACACTACTTGATAAACAAACAGGCTCAAATGCAGCAGCAACATCAAGGAACTCCTTAGGGCTCTTCAAATTTTATGCTGATCTGGTCCATTTGTGGTTGATGTTTCCTGACCTGCATTAGAAACCAGTTAGAAACTCGATCACGATTTAATATAAGCCTATTTCTAACTCTCGGGTGCAGTCTTTCTAGTGGATACAAGTATAAAGAGCACGTTCAAAAGTTCGCAAATATCAATAAAAATCTTGAATGATAATGATCCCCAGTAGGCCAGTAGCCACTTGTTAGTTTGATCAGGGGATTTCAAGCCCAAACAGACTTCTTATGAATATTCCAAGAATGTTTTCTAGTTAACCACAGCATATGCCGAGTTAGTTCTGCTATTTAAGGGGATCTTAGTCACCTATTATATAAGATTTATATAATGACAGCATGTTAAGAATCTTATTTCATATTTAGTGTAAGGCTACATTACTACATAGATCTCTATCTCCCCAAACCCTGTCTTAGTAAAGCTTGTATTGCATTGTTGTAACCTAGTTTAATTTTTAAAAAAAGATTGCTTCAAGCTTGTATACTGAAACCAAAAAAGACAGGGTAGAAAGTAGTCTTAAAATGTTAATAACATTCACAAACTATGCATTTCAAGTGAAAAGGGAAGCTTGCCTTTACACCAGACATTGACAGTAGTTTGTGAGAAGCGATGTAACATTTGTCGGAATTTGGAAGCCTCTTCTCCACAAAGTAGATGATTTCAGAAACTCCCGACTGTAGACAGTAAACAAATAAAGTAAGAAATGGAGAAGGCTTTAGTAGGGAGTGCCTGAACTAAATAGTAATCCAGATTGTGACATGGATAATATTATCTTTAAGCTAAGAAACACAGATTTCAAAATTTTGACACAATCAGTGATCAAACAAGGACATCTGAACAGATCATATGATATCATGCAAAGCATGGATATTAAGCAAGGCAAAGATTAAAGTCTACATGCTTTTTATATCATGATTTTTTTCTTAAATCCTGCTGTTTTTGTTTTTTTCCATCACTGCCAATAACTTTTTGACCTTTTATAGCTCAAGTTTACATTTGATTCAATTGTGAAAAAATTGATTCGAGGATAACAGAATGGATATACAATGTTTTAGACTTGCAAATAAATAAGGTCATACTCATAAGATACATGTAAGAACTAATACATTTCAAAGTTGAAAACCAAAAGTGGGATCATCAGAGCTACCTGAATAATTATCTTAGCACATTCATTGCATGGGAACATTGTAACATATAGTTTCTGCAGAGATAAAATGAAACAAATCAGCTGCTGCACTTGTTGGCAATGACATACATTCAGGTTGGAAACGAAAACTTGGATACATTTTGCTGTTAGTAACTAGACAGGTTTCAACTAAATTTCAAGATGGTGAAAGGCTAGTTTAGCTACCTGTCCTGCAGCAGATGCATGGTTTGTGTTGAGAATTGCATTCACTTCAGCGTGACAAACATACCTGAAAAAGGATATTTCAGGAAAAGAGACAACCACATACACTAAATCCCCAATAAAGAGAAAACAATGATGGAAATGGTAAAAATGAGATGTAACAGTTTGAGAGAGAACATCACTCACGGATACTTAGTCTCCAAAGGGTCTTCATTTTTCGACTTCTGAAATGAAAAGAAAGATTTGTTAAAAAGATTATATAATTTCTCGAACCAAGCTTCAAATCAAGAGACTAACCTTTGCCCATGGAAGCTTGTCATCTGAACAACCTCGCGGAAACCCATTATAGCCAATGCCTGACTAAATAGCATATTACATGTAGGCAGTATGTAGCTTATGAGTTACAAATACTAAATATAAATAACAGCAAAATCCATTGTTTTGCTTTTAATCCAAACGCGATTCTTTGCAAGGAATCATACCAAGTATTACACCATTCTGGCTGACCAAGCAAGCACCAACCTATAGCAACAAATTTGAGCTTTCACTATTAGCTTTGTGAACCTTAACTTAAAAAATCAGCATTATACATTGCTAGCAACCAACTAGTCATTACTCAGTCATAACTTATCAGTCAACCATAAAATTTTAAAGCGAATTGAAATCATTACTCAAACATAACAAATTAGTCGGTCCAAGCAATTTTAATCGAATTCAAATCATTACTCAAGCATAACCAATTCATCGGTCTTTTCTTCAAAAATTAAGCCAATCAACCTAGATTATTCGACAAAATAACATAGCTAACAACCAATTAATCAGCCTTGGCATTTCTAAACGATTTCAAATAATTACACAAAATTAACACTCACATCATTTTTATATATTCAGCAATTCAAGAGAAAAATGCTTAACAACTCAAATCATGAAAAATCTTCGAATATTAGATTAAAAAAAAAAAAAAAATAGAGAGATTAGACCTGACGATTAGGATCTTTGGAGCGCTGAGCAGAGAGAAAAGCAATGGCCATAAAATAGTCATCCCAAGATATATACCTAATCAAACCACAAATTATCAGATAAATTATCAATTAAACTATACTAATCTAATTATAATATTAATATCAATACTAATCAAATGCAACAAATTTATGTTGAAATTGAAAGCGATGCAGAGATAGAACAAACCCTAGGCGCTTGGAAGGATCGAAAGGAGAATGAGAAGAAAGTTTAGCATTTGAGTTAGGAGATTTGGAGGAAGATTGACGGCGATGTTGCTTAGGGTTGTTGAAGAAGAAGCGTATAACAATGGCTGATGCGATAGCGCCGATCACAGTAGCTGATGAAATCAAGGTAACATCTCTTGAATTCATGGTTTCACCAGTTAACAGAGAAAGAGAGAGAAGAGAGAGAGAGTTGGCGGGAACTGTAGTGGTGAAGGAAAAAGGAGCGGGAAATGTTTATTTCATGTGAAATGGATATAGGGTTTGGGCTTGGGGCATTGGGCTGCAGACAATGCGATTCGAGCCGAGTTTTAATAAGTTCGAGTTTGAGCTAATTTTGGTACCCCCTCTTGTGTTTTGTTTATAACCTAAAAACGACAATAAGGCTAATTTTTAATTTATTGAATCATCACCGAAGACCTACCCTTTATTAAATCAACATCAAATGACAGAGTTCCTCAATAGGAAGCCCACAAAAATCATAAGTAGGAAATTCTAATCCTAATTTCTTCATCCCAGAAACCATTGACTCGAGTTAGTTTTGGGTAATAAACCGCCAAGAACTTGTTCACACCAGTTCTGGAGCATAAATTAGTTTCTAATGTTAGGTTAAGCCACACAAACTACTTAAGAAAAACTCACTATCAAGTTGTAGGCCGTTGGATAGCCTTGAACACACTGTAAAGTTGCAATCCCCGCAAATATATAAATCACATGCTAAGAACTTAACTTGCATGTGCAAGCTAACCCCTATGTGTGTGCAAGACCCTGGTGTTGTACGAGCGTGACAACAGCTCCTGTTGTTGCATGGCCTGGGTAGTATTGACTTTTGTTTCACTACAGCTTCGATTTCTGCATTCCATCTTGCGATCATGCAAATATGATGCGAGCATGATGTTGCTTGATTACCAGTCATATCTATATAACAATTTCTATATGCATGCTATTAAAAAAAATCTTAATTTCTACATGTCAATATTAGAATCAAGTAGGGGATAATTCAAGCAAACACTAACTTATGGGTCAAAAGTTCGTATATCAATCCCTAAATCTTGAAATTTAAAAAACATATGTGATTCATCAATCTAATGGATCTTTAAAGCGATGAACCTTTTACTTTACAACTTCCTAAAGCTTGGTAAAGACTCCCTACTTAATCTTTTAAATTAGTCTTATTTGATTACAATTAATTACTACCCTAATATCACCACTGCACACACGGCATGCCGCATGTGTCACGCACTGCACCTAGTGTTGGAACCCGACCCCTACACCTGGCCTTGTTTTGATAAGTACCGAAAAGAAATTGAGATACGCGATAGATTAATCGAGAGAATAGGGTAAAGGTTTGAGGGAGGAGACAAATAACATATGGACTAACCGATGTGCTTTTTAAGAATGAAAACCATAAAATTCTAAGGCTCAATTTTATTGGTTTTATTTGGGTAGAAAATAATTTTGGAAATGAATTTCTTTCGATTATTCATTTCCTTTATTTATTTATTTATTTATTTTTTTTTTTTTTTTTTTGACAGTGAGAACAAAGAAAAGAAAAACAAACAAACAAACTTAAAAAGACCAAAAAAGAAACTCCCGAACACGAGCCTTCCCAACCAATCAATGTGCTGGAGATCGATACCTATTGCCTAGGAACTTTTTGAATACTACAGGCCTCAATAGTAGCCAAAAGAGCCCGAATATCCTGAATTAAATTAACCAACAGAGAGAAATGTCGTCACGCTGTTTCTGGGCCAACGTCATACAAAGTGGCTCGCAATTAGAGAAAATAAGGATCCTACGAAACCCTTGCGTGGACATGACGTAACCCCCAATAACAAGCCTATAACTCGAAATGGAGAGTTGAAGAGGATAAAGAAGCAAGGGGTACCCCCTCCTCGCACTACAAGCGAATCACAATCTTGAAAAATCCAATCCGCACCAACCGAATTGTCCAAGGACGACCATGCCCCATCACAAATCAAACAGATATCAAAACCTGAAGCAATCTCCCCACAAAGAGTGGCCACCACGCCTGAACTAGGAATCCTAGGCCCAAGATCCCCCAAGATAGGATGACCCTAATCCTGAGCTTGTTGACCTCGCATAAACCACTGAGAAGCAAGAAGCAGCACATCATCCGGCGAGACTGTCTGATGTCAAAACCTGATATTATTACGCAAAAGCTAAATAGCCCATAAAAGAGCGAAAAATGCACCAATTTTTCCCAGTCCTTAGCCACCCTTAACAGTGAAATCATCAAGGAAAACCATTGAGGAAAAGGCAGGCGAAGAAGACCTTGGCTATTAAACTGAAAATAACTAACGACCCATAAAAGAGACAACAAAGTCGCAATCTCTAAACAAATGGTCCACCATCTCCAGCTCCCTATGGCAAAAGCAGCAAACAGGATCAACAGAAAGACCCCGAACAACTAGAGATGCCGCCACCGGAAGACCAAACTGAATTATTTTCCAGCCAAAGATATTTCATTAGGAAGGAGAGGAAAACCCCAGAATTTCGCCCACCAGGAAGAGGGAATAAACCCCCCATAAGGACGCCTAGAAGTCTGCATGAGCAAGAGGGCATAAGCAGAATTTGTAGAAAAGGAGTCGTCTTTAGTAAATTTCCAATACACAAAGTCATCCATGAGCTTCAATAGACGATCTATACTTAAAATAAATCCGATTAGCCGTTGGACTATCGAAAAGCCGATGGACCTTCAAGGGGACCCACGCGTTAGAACGCGGATCAATGATATCAGACACATGAGTCGGAAGTTTCGACTGGGATGAACCAAACTTAAACAAAACCGGACCACCAGGAGCCCAGTCGTCAGCTGTAATACGAACACTCCTACCACCACCTATCTTCCACCAGACACCTGGAGCTACCGCAGATAGTGCCATCTGTAAACCCCGACACCCCCAAGAGGGTCGAGACACTCGAGCGCCCGAAGCATAAGCGAGAGAAAGGTACTTAGAAAAAATGAGGCAAGAAACCATCAAGTGAGGATTATGTATCATCCGCCATCCAGTTCCAGCAAGGAGGGCTGAGTTAAAACAAGCAACATTGCGTAAACCTAGCTCGTCCAAGCCTTTTGGCAAATGCAAAAGAGAAGCCAAGCGTAAGGCCAAGCCCTTAGTAGAGCCAGAAGATCTCCGGTAGAAACTGGCTAACATACTCTCGAGCTGAGAAGCAATAGAAGATGAAATCTTGAATGCCGACAAAATGTGATTAAAGGAAGCCACCAACACCGAATTTATAATGACCAGCTTTGCAGCAGCCAACAATCCTAGGGAAGCAAAAGCGGACAGGCGGTTAGCAACCTTATCAATCAAGAACCTGAACTCCGAGACCTTACTTTGTCCCATATCAACAGGCAGGCCTAGATAAGTCCCAAGTGAATCCTTTTATTGAAGTCAAAGATTGCGGGACAAAAAATCCGATAGTCAAGGGGGGTATTCGGGCTAAACTTGACAAAGGATTTCTGAAGATTGATCATCTAGCCTGAAGCAGAACAAAAATCAGAAAGGATAGCTAGTACATTATCACAAGCTTGCGGCGAAACCTGGAAAAACAACAACGAGCCATCTACAAAAAAGAGGTGGGAAACCAATGGGCCACCTCTAGAGACACGGAGACCAGAAAACAAAGACTGTTGTTCTGCCCGACGAAGAGAGGCCAATAGCATTTCCATACACAGAACAAACAAATATGGCGATAGTGGATCTCCTTGCCAAAGACCACATTGTGGACGAAAGAAAGGCGTAAGACTCCCATTTACCAGAAATTGATAAGAAACGGTTGTAACACATTGCTCAATAATATGAACCCAATACGGGGGAAAACCAAAGGCCCATAAAACCTAACTCAAGAAGTCCCACCGCACTCTGTCATACGCCTTATTCATGTCTAACTTCAGGGCTGCATAAAAACGTTTCTGAGCCTTTAAATTATTCATAAAGTTGAGCAGTTCATGAGCTACCATAGCGTTATCAGAGATCAGGCGACCTGGAACAAAAGCATTTCGAAATCCAGAAACAAGATAAGGGAGGACCTTCCGCAGCCGTCTCGTGATACATTTGGAAATACATTTATACAGGTTATTTTTGTGATCCCAGCGGTGTAGTAATTTTTTGCTCATGGTTATATGTTAAAGGATTGGAATAGAACTTTCTTGGTTCTTCTTCCTAAGATTTCTCAACCGGAGTTGGTGTCTCAATTTCGACCGATTGGGTTATGCAATGTTCTTTATAAATGTATTGCCAAATGTATCACGGGACGACTGCGGGAGGTCCTCCCTTCTCTTGTTTTCGGATTTCAAAATGCTTTTGTTCCAGGTCGCCTGATCTTTGATAACGCTCTTGTAGCTCATGAGTTGCTCACCTTTATGAATAATTCAAAGGCTCGGAAAACGTTTTTATGCAACCCTGAAGTTAGACATGAATAAGGCGTATGACAGAGTGCGGTGAGTCTTCTTGAGTCAGGTTTTACGGGCCTTTGGTTTTTCCCCGTATTGGGTTCATTATTTTGTTAAAAAGTACAAAAACAATTTTTCGCATTCTACCATTTTCTTTTCTTTGTGGTACTGCATGACACATTTTCTTCATTACTCCTTAATTACTTCTCTATTTTCTCTCTTCAACCCTTCCCCTCCCTTTTACTTCTCTATTTTCTCTATAAATTTTCTTATAATCAAACCAAGCTAAGGAAAAACCTTTCACAATATTGTTTCTCATTAAAAATTACTTTCATTAAAAAGATATTTTCCATCAAAACAAATAAATCCTAAACGAAAGCCATATATGAATAATAACGATCTACATTTCACCAAAAAAATAACTTAGTAACATATATAACATTTTAGTAAAATATAAAAATAATTCATGCTTCCAAAGTTTACTTCGGCATGCATGCGACATAATAACTTCATCATGCACTCGAATCTCAAAAACTTTACTTATGTAATTATATAAAATTAACTTGGAATTAATGCATGTCAACTGAACTTGATCACTATTATTGCTGTTATAGTAATATAGTGTAGTATGATGAATAGTAATAGTAAAAAAAGTAACAACCACTAAATAGTGATCCAAAAAAATCACGTTGAGATCTTGGCATTCGTATAAAATGATGATTCTCACGTGCATGTAATCAATTTCTTGTAATTATAATTTCATTTTGTTTGTACTTAAGATCATATAATGGTGAACGTAACTTTATAGTACTGAATAATTAATTAACTAAAAAACCATTATTATGCTTATTAAGCTTGTTCTTGTTATCTGACATACGTGTATCATATTCATATAGTAGTACTTTATACGTAGTAAATGATATATTAAACCTTTCTAATTGTACTTTAATAATCTCACCTATAACTATAAAACTAGCTTGTTCATTGATGTCTAATTATTTTCCCAAACAAACTTTATATGCGTATATAAATTTTCAAATTGTTATTTAGGAAGCCATGAAAAAAGATATTATGTTAATTCTTAATTAGATTGAATAATTAGTTCTTAAATATATAAATTAAATTAGTTGATATCTAAAAGTATATGTGTATATATAGTCCATACATTATATATGCGAATTCGCACAAAGTTATTTCCGACTTGAAAATTAGACCAATTCGAAGTTAGTTTATTGGACCATTTTTTTTAACATCCCTACCTTATACATTGGACCAATTTTTTAACATCCCTACCTTGTGCAATAAACTTTGTACATTCCCTTTTTTTGTATAATAGAATATAATTATTTATTCTCTTAGATAATTAAGTTGATTAAATAAGAATATATAGTTTTTTTCTACCCAACCATTCCACTACCCCACCTTGGATATTAGATTGTCCCTAATGTGATAATGATATTACGCAGAAAACATTTGTTAGATTGTTTCATGATCGATATCGATCTCTTGGCGAAACATGTAGATGATTAGAGACAACAATTCAAAATAAGTCTCTAAAAAACTAACTTTTTATTCATTTGGAGAACTTTTAAGGCAATTTGTTTGCACAATTTTAGAAATCTAATAATACCCCTTGGTATTGTCCTAATCTCAAGATGATGAAATCTAAAGCAAATCCTTTTGTTGATTACCCGAGTCTCATGAGAATCAATCTTTGTTTCCCTGAATTGGAAAAATGAGAGGAGTTACCACTACTATTCCTCTCGATACTCTTCTATGTATTATTGGCATAACACGACTTAGCTTACTAGATAGTGACCTTCCTAAACACTTTTTTTTGATACAAAAGAATTGGACTTATTACTTAACAAGGCTAACTAGCTAATGCCTCTTTTACTAAGTTCTGACATATCTACAGTAGTCTCCATGCATGAGTCATGTTATTCATACTCACTTAAACTCATCACACTTCTTAATGTTTATTAGTTGAGTTAGTATGATGATGACAAAGTGATACAACAGAATCAATCTTTATTATCTCTTCCCCAAAAACTAAAAAACAAAGAGTTGATAAACAAATTTTTATAGGGATTGAGGACCCCATTAAATAAATTAATAAATATTAACAATTTATCAAGTAGCGAGCTCTTAACCTTTAAAGGTTGAACATAAATAATTATATAAATAAAATCAACTTTTTGGATATTGACCTTCAATTAATTAAAAGTTTAAAACTTGATCATCAAATGGGTCACATTATGGGAATAGAAAGAAGCTCATCACGTGCCCCTTAAAGGGGTTTGTATCATCCTTGAACAGCTCATTTGTAGCCACTAACAACTCTTTTCTTTCCCAAAAAGTTGCTTTTTTATGTAATAGAAGATGTGCATTATAGGGAGTATCTTACAGACAAATGCATCCTAACAACTTATTCCAGGGTCCCTTTCCTATTTCTAGGGGCTATTATAAGTCCTTCATTTCTTTTATTATATCTCTACTTTGTTCAATCGTTATAGTTAGAATTGGCAATTCAAAGAATAGGTTTATTTTCCATCTGGGTGCGGTTACACATACACAAAAGCTATAAATATGTAGGTAGAATTTGATCTTATATCTTAGATTAAATCTATTCATTAAGAGTTTAACAATTTATATGTTCTTGCTGGCATAAAATCACGTTAATATACATGTCATACAATACCAATGTGATGAAGTAAAAGACACAAATAGACGAAAAGTAATAATACTTTAGGAGGTAATCTGGTCATACTAGTCATATGCGAATAATGAATTTAAAGATAACTATTAGACCAATTCTTGTGTATACTATTCATCTAGCATTCTCAATGAGGATTCGTAACCATTATAGTTTATAATTGAAGATCCGGAGGTCATTGTAATATAATTTATTTATTTATTTATATATAGTTAAAAGTAAATAAGAAAGATCATATTATGGGAAGACCACTTTATGGTTCTAATTTGCAAATAGTACACCTAAATTAATGATTTTTTTGTCCATTAATCAAACTACTCCCTTCCCTCCACAATAAATACTTAGGAACATTCCATGTTGGTCTTTCACTCCCTCCCATAATAGTTCCAATACTTCCATTTTTTGTTTGGTCATAAATTTCTTGTCTGCTCTTTATTTTCTTTCTTTGGAGTCATATCTAATCCAATATCCATAAAATGATATCTAGCAAATTCGATCATGTAATAATCTTCTCTATTGATTCACCAAGTCATTTTCATCGTAAAATTATGAAGAGTTGGAGTAAGAAAAAGAAAATGAAAATGAAAATGAAATAGTCATGAGTACATAACACTGCATTCTATTTGTGATCAATAGAGCAGCTATCCTATAGAAGTATAGAGTATTTCTTATCAAGGCTTTAGTTGAGCCACTCACTAATAATCAAAGTTTATGCTACGTTGAACATTTTAATCACTCACAACCTCACATATGGCGGGTTAATTATTTAATGGTATGATGGACCGATCATAACTAGCTATTTAAATTATCATTAAATCGTTCAAAGTTAGCTGATCCATAACACTCCTTAATCGGTTATCTACAATTTCATCCCACATATGCCCTAACCTACTTCGCCCCTCTCGAGTTAAGACCTATCTCCCCAACGAGTCCAAATAAACTTTATCTTATACCTCATCTCAAACCCAACCCTCAATTCAAATTTACCTTAGTAAAAAAGTTCAAATGGTTCATAAGATATAGAGATTACACTTTTAAAATAATTTCTAAATCTAAACATAGGTACGTAATATCGTTACTCCACCTTAAAGGAACTCATTTAAATGGTCGAGGACCAAAACCATAATGTAAAATTGATGTTGTTGATTAGCTAAGGTTTAAGGAGGAGTGGTGTAATAATTACATTCGCACGTGAGTTAGGAATGTTTGGGCCTTTTAGAGGATGGATTCGCTTTATGGTGGGCCTTAAGTTTGTCGGCCCTCTCAATACAAAAAGCCATTTTCTTATTTTCCTGGGTCACCTTTGCATGTGGGATGTACATTCATAGAGTAAGATTACTACCATACCAAACATTGTATTTTCATCAAATCATATCAGCCGTTGATCAATGGGTCCCACCACAGATTTTTTTTTAATTTGATCGTTGATTTTTCAATTACTCCTCCTTTTTCTATTCAGATATAATAAGTTCAGATAGATGATTCTTATAAAATAAGTTCAAACAAAATCAAAACAATTTTAGATAATCAAAATAAAATAGTATCAGCTTGATTTAATAAAATAATGTAAGTTAATAAGTTCAGGTAAATTAAAATAAAAAAATTCATACAAAATTAGATGAACCAAACAGAGGCATTGTAAGTTCATCATTTTAACTGGCCTTGTTCACCTACACAACAACTTTAATTGTTGACAAATCTAGTCAAAATTATGAAATTATATATTATGATAAATTTAATACAGTAACATATTATTAACTAGCATTTAATTTTATACATTCGTAAAAGAATACTAAGTTCTTAAAAGAATAAGTTAAAGTTAATACATGTATAGCACATGAAGTCACAATGATGAACTAAATTAATTAGAAACAGTGGGTATAGTACTTCTTTCAACTCTTAACTTTCTTTCAGCTTGAACGGTGATTGTCTCACAAAAACAGTCAAAATATGAAGACTTTTTATTTAGCGATGGAGGAATTATTTTCTATAGGCAATTATGTACTTGGATAATCTCTAACTTGCATTAATTAATGAAAGGGATATTAATAGTAGTACCAATTGTTTGGCAGATGAATGGAATAGTTCTTTTTGGATGATGTCCACCTCCAAAGTGTAATGTACAGCAAAGACGAAAAAAACTTTTATAGAACTTTAATTTTATCTGAATTTCTTTTTGGGTATGACTGATCATAAAATACCTTGAGAGTTTGGAAATCATGATTATCAAAATCAAGATGTTTCTTTATTTTTTATATTGTCTTTTTATATCACATTAGTTGTCTGACAATCTTTATGGATGAGAGATGAAGACACTATTTTGTTAAGATGGTTTTTGTTCCTATTTTCATCCAATCATGTGTTAGTTGCCCAAGAAAATACCAAACTTTCTTTTCTCTCTTTATATAATTTATATTAAGGAAAAGGGAAATTATAATTAATTGGAAGTGATAGATTTTCTTACTCAATGCTAAAACAAATTTTTTCTCCATTTGTATCACTTTGAGATCTTTTTTTCTTACATATCGTTCATGTATGGACAAGGGAGAGCTCCAAATATATAAAAACCGATAATATAAAATAAGAAAAATTGGTAAAAAATAATCTCGACTTTCGTCCGTTCTCTCAAAATAATTAGAACATTGGATTATTTTTAGGAAAAGTTGTCAAAATAATATGCAACTTTGGTGTATTATTTAATTTGTGAGACTTAGAAAATTTCAAAGTTGCATATAATACGAACCGGAGGTAGTACAAATTTTGAACGATCCGCCAAAAACAAGTCCATCTTTTATTTATTTCAAAATAATACACACTTTGGGGAATATCCGCTATAAAAAAAGTTATAATCGATTGGTGACTTGATTAGTAAGTTTACGGGACACATGTCGTTATTCTATTGGTTTGACACTTTAATTTTTTTTATTTTATTTAATGTCTTTTATATTAATTTTTATTATGTTATTAATATTTTTATTTTAAAAAAAAAACCCTCCTTTACCAGCCACCCCTTCTCCTCCCTGCCAACATCCTCTTTCCCCCATGCCCGGACCTCGGACAACCCCTGACGGCAGCCTTGCCCCTTTCCCTACGCTGGCGACACCAACCCTAGCTAACCTCCCTATCGCTCCCTCTCCCTTCCCTGACTTCTACCCACCATGTAATAATCAACCACTCGACTCGCTGCCTGAACTCAAATCAGAAACGCCACGATGATGATGATTTCTTCAGCGACGATGATGATTCCCCCAATGACATCACAGTAACAAATCGTCGATACCCCAGCGAGTGAAACCCTAACTCCGAGGAAGCTTCAATCACCATTATTCCAATGTTTAGATTTCGTTAGTGGTTTGAGGGGAGGGTAATGGGGTTTAGGTGATGGTGGTTCGAGGGAAGGGATAACGATGCCGACGGAGGTAAGAATGGTCGGCGGACCAGCGTGGTGATTGGGCTGGCGCCGCCGGGAGTTTGGGGAGGGGAGTTGTTGGTGGAGAACATGAAGTGGCCGGCGGTGATTGATGAGGGAGGGAGGGGTGTTTTTATTAAAATATATTAATTAATAATTGAATTGTTAATTAATTATAATTAATTTTTGAGTTAAACTATAATTAAAGCTTTAATTAGGAGTTAATTAAACAAATTATCAAAAATACAACAAATGTTAACAGGTTATTTAGGTTCTAGGTAAAATAACCTGTTTATAGCGGATACTCCCCAAAATTTGTATTATTTAGAAATAAATAAAAGATTGACTTGTTTTTGGTGTATCGCTCAAAGTTTGTAATATTTTTGACAATTTTTCCTTATTTCTTAAATAGTTCGAACTTTTAGGGTTATTAAATTCGCTCAAAAATGTCATAGCCAGTCACCCAACCTGTTATAATAGGTTTAGGTGATATGTGTTACTAGGGATGTCAATGGGGTAGGGCGGGGAGGATGTTGGCCTTCCCATCCCCATCCCCACCTAATATTTTCATCTCCATCCCCATCCCCGCGGCGGGTCTAAAATTCATCCTTATCCCCGCCCCGGTAGGTACAACTCCAAAATCATCCCCGCCCCACCCCCACTTGGATATCCACCCCCACCTAATCCCACCAAAGACCCGCTTAATCACCACCCAAGACCCGCCTAATCTCCGCATCTCAAATCACAATCTTACATAATTAATACGGATTGCAATAAAAAAATTAAAAAAAAAAAAAAAAAAAACATTTTGAACATGACACACGTTTTTGTTTATAATATAAGTGTAGTACAAAGTATTATAATTAATATTTTATTTCACGTTATTATTTTATAAAATAGTATAAAATATATAACTTTGTTATAAAAAGATATATAGATGTATGTGGGGATGGGGCGGGTACAACTTAAAATCCACCTCCGCTCCATCACCCATGGCGAGTATGGTTTTTATCCACATCCACGCCCTACCACCCGCCAAACCGAGACCCATCCCCGCCCTAGTGGATGGGCGGGTCTCTTACTTGACCCGCCCCACTGACATCCCTATGTGTCACCACGTGATTGGTTAAAAAAAAACACTTAAGAAAAACTTACAATAATATAAAAAAAAATAAAAATTAAAAAAATAGCTCTATCCCCAGCCACCGACCACCCTCTCTCCCACCACCCTCTCTTCATCCATCCGCCACTCTCGCTAAACCCAAGTTTCCTTCCCAATGTCGCGATGCCCTTCTCTCCTAAACCATCAAACCACCACCGCCAAACATCCCAAAATCTAAAAAAAACGGCTTCCCGGCCTTCCCCATCGTATAAACCCCCAACATGGGTCTTTAATGAGATATCGGGGTGGGGAAGGGGGTTTTGCGGTGGCTATTTAGGGTTGATCAGGGGTGGGGGTAAGGGAGCATCGGCGACGGCGTAGGGAGGGAGATATGGGTATGGAATTGGGTGGGGGTGAGAGGACTTAGCTGGGCTAGAAGAACTGCTAGAAACGTAAGTGATGGTTAGGGTTGCATTGGTATGGCTGATTTTTTTTTTTAATATTTCAACCTATCAGTTGGTGACTTAGGGATGGCAATTAGGCGGTGCGGGTGCGAGTACCCCCTCCCCCATACCCGCACGCACCAAATTTTTTTATACCCACACCTACCCGCTACCCACGGCGGGTAAAATTTTAAAACCCACATTCACCTAAGAGGATAGAAACCTAAATCCACCACCCACGTAGATATCCACCACCCACTTCTACCCACTTTTTACCCGCCAACCTAATAATAATGTTTTATAAATTTTCTATAAATATGTCATTTTGCCATATCTAAATTGAGGTAATACATTATTTAATAGAATATTATACAAGGTAGCAATCGATTTGTGATAAAAAAAAAAAAAAAAAAGTAGTAATAAGTTGGCGGGTAACTGGGCGGGCATGCAGGTAATTGGGCGGGTATGACATCAAATCCACCACCTACCGGCTACCCACGGTGGGTATGACTTTTGTACCCATACCCACCAAAGTAGGACCCATACCCGCTCTAATTGGGGTAAGTACGGTGCAGGACCTACATTTTAATACCCACCTGCCATCCCTAGTGGTGACACGTCACTTAAAACTAAAAAAATTACCTCTTTTATAGGTTATCGATCACTTGGGACCATTTTGAGTGAATGACCCCAAACGTTCGAATTATTTAAAATAATCCAAAGTTAGGATTATTTTGAGCAAATGGACAAAAATTGCAATTATTTTTCCAATTTTTTCGACAAGATAAAGGGCTTGGTAAGGAAATACCATGCTTGAAATCTTGAAAGTTTGCTTAAGAAGTGGAGGTTCAACCCTCTATCAACTTTAACAGTGAAATGTGCTATATTTCAGTAGGTTAAGCTCACCTTGGCAAAATACTTGTACACGTAATTCACTGCATTATTGTTGGAAATTTTTTTAAAGAATATGGGTGAAAAAAAAGAATATTATAGACATATTTCAAAAACGCGAGCATAATATGTTCTTTGAGTTTAATCATTATGTTCTTTGAATTTGAACTATATTATACAATATGTTCTTCAATGTATGTACATAAAAAAATGTTAAATTCAACCACCTGAGTAACCATGAAAAAGAACATGTTCTTTAATATATTATCATGTTCTTTTTGTAAAGAATTTATATTATTTGTAATGCAGAGGTGATCATTTGGCGGCTTATGCCGGGTTTGGGCCAGGGCGAGGCCTATAAATTAGCGCACTTCTCGGCTAGGATAAGGTCGAGCCAAAATTCGTGCCTGTTCACATCTACTGAACTGAGCTGAATTGAATTGATCTGATTGTAGCTGAACTGAACTGAACTGAACAAAACGGATTGGAGCTGAACTGAACTGAGCTGAGTTGAAATAAATATTTTATGAGAGAGGTAAATTAGGATTTGAATTGAACTGATTGGAGCTAAACTGAATTGAACTGATTGCAGCTGAATTGAACTGAAATTAAGTAAATGTGAACAGGCCCTTCGGGCTGAAATTTTTGTGCCCAAAATGGCCGGATTGTGCGGGATTTTCGGGCCATTTTAGACTGGGAAAAAAAACAACAACTAAAAATGCATAAAAACACATTCCCGAATCGCCCAAAAAAATAATTTTTTGGGTCGGGTCAGGCCTAACCCGATTCCAGGCCGAAAAAATTTGCCCAAAGACCGCTCAAAATCAGGTTGGGTTAGGCCGGGCCAGCAGGTCGGGCTAAGTATGATCAGGTTTATTGTAATGCATGTCATGTTCTTTGTCAAACACAAACATGTTCTTTTGTCAAACACAGGTATATTCTTGTTCAAACACTAGTATGTTACTTTCAAACACTAGTATGTTTTTTTTTTCGTCCATATTCTTTATAGTATGACCAATATTCTTTTTGGGTGCACCATATGCATATTAGCACACCCGGGTGCACTATAATACTTTCAGAGAAAACAAATTAGAAATGCCCTAACCCGGGCTATGAGAATACATATAAGCCCCTTATATAGCAACATAGGCTAAAAATGAAGGAACTTGGACTTCATTAAGGGACCGTTTGGTTGGGGGTATTCATCAAAGGGAATGGAATCAACTGCCTTTATTCCCTTTGTTGATGTTTGTTAGACTTTTTTTTCTCATTCCCTTTACCCTTTTCATTCCCCAAAATCCTTCCAAGTTGATTCCCCACCCTTCCCCAAGTATTTCTATTCCTATTCCTTAGCCACCACCACACCACCATACCACCATCCTTCTACCTAATCCACCAACCACCGCACCCATCGTCCCTCCCCCACCCTTCGCCGCCCTTCCACCACCTCTCGTCGCCTCTCATCTCCCCCCGAAATCCTACCCTCACCCACACAAAAACAAAAAAAACCCTCCTACCTCCCCGTAAAACGGCCGATCGACCCTTCCACCACTCCCTAAACCCTAGGCTCTAGATTCCCCACCACTAAACCACCCCACCGTAACCCCTCTCTGCCCTTCCCCTTTTCCCCAAAAAACCCTAAAAATTCCTCTCCTTCACCATCTTCACCATCTTCAACGACTAAGACCGACTGGCACTGCATTAGAATACCCTTTGCCATCAGACTTAACTAGTTCCTCCACGCGCATCTTGAGCTGGTTGATGGTAGTAATTAATTGTATGGTGGTATGGTGGCACTTTCCTTGTCAAATGTGTATCTCTAGTCAATTTTGCAACCATTGTTGGGCTCTCTCGACGGCTAGGGTCTCGGGTGTGGGGAGAGGAGCAGCGCTGGGTTGCGGTGTGGTGGTTGGGTGGTTGAGATCTTCACGGTGGTCGGAGAAAGAGGGAAATGAGAAATAAATTGGTAGTTTTGTGGTGGTTGTATGGTGGTTGTGATTTCTTTTGTTGTTTAAAACGAACAATATTCTAAATCAAATGGAATTACATTTTATTTTTTTTCCTTTCCCTTTGATGAACCAAACGACCCCTAATTAGTTTTCAATTGTTTGAATTACTTTACATGTAGACCGATACTTCATTAGCCAATCAAGCAATCAAATACTTATACTAAAAGAAAACCTAAAATGATACTTGTCACGATGTCATTAAAAATTTTCCATCACTTTATTATTTCTTTATTTAACTATTATTTATATAAATATAATTATAGAAAATAAATAAATTTTACTTTTTAATTAATATAATAATTAATATTTTAGTGTATTTTATACATGTGTGATTCTATTATATAATATTATCAATAATAAGATTATATTACATAATATGCGGATTAACTAAAGATATAAATCTTATGACTGACGCAATTATATTTCATTTTTTTTAAGAAGGAATGAACGCAATATTTTGATTAGTGTTTAGTGTGTTGCTTATTTATAAGTGTAATTGATTTTATTGTATACATAATATTATCAATCATAAGATTCTATCATCAATAATAACTTATACTAAAAGAAAACCTAAAATGACACTTGTCACGATGTCATTAAAAATTTTCCATCACTTTATTATTTCTTTATTTAACTATTATTTATATAAATATAATTATAGAAAATAAATAAATTTTACTTTAATTAATATAATAATTAATATTTTAGTGTATTTTATACATGTGATTCTATTACATAATATTATCAATAATAAGATTATATTACATAATATGCGGATTAACTAAAGATATAAATCTTATGACTAACGCAATTATTTTCATTTATTTTATTTTATTTTTTTTTAGAAAGGATTAACGCAATATTTTGATTAGTGTTTAGTGTGTTGCTTAATTCTAAGTGTAATTGATTTTATTGTATACACAATATTATCAATCATTAGATTCTATCATCAATAACTATATACTATACGCGATACCAGGAATGACACATGTCATCTCCTAGTTAAAAAATTTCCCGCCCATATTACTTTACTTTTTTTTTTTTACATAGATTCTTTAAGGAAATTATTTTATAATAATCCAAAATATCTTTCTTCCAATTAATATTCTTAACAATAATAATACCCCGTATACGTAGTAATTTATATCAGGTATTTTTTTTTTTTTTTTTGTAAAACAAAGAACGTATATTAGGTAAATATTATGTACAATATTGCTCTATATTATTTTAGTTTTCAAAATACTATTATTTTTTTTCTTCCAATTTTGTTAATTTTGCAATAATGTTTGATTCAATGAAAATTAAAATCATTTTGTTTACACACACATATATTCATATATAAACACTATATTTTCTACTTTTAAAAGTCGTATCAATAATAACGCAGCACGCGCGAGGTACTATTCTTTGATTTTTGGGAAAATTGACCACAATAATTCGACCTTTGCCTCATCCGCTCAAAATAATCCCACTATTCAATTATTTTTTAATAATCCGACTTTTAATGCCAATTCGCTGAAAATGGTCCCAAGTGACCAGCAACCTATTAAATAGTTTTTTTTTTTTTGGTTTAAAGTTTACGTGTCACCACATGATTTGTCTAAAATTTTATATTTTTAAAAAATTAATAAATTTAGTAAAACAAAAAAAAAAAAAAAAAAAAAAAAAAAAAAAAAAAAAAACCAACAGCCCACCCGCCCCCCTCCTCCAACCCTTGCTGAATTGAATCCCTAGCTACCAACGCTGGATTGAAGCCCTAGCCTCCACCGACGAATTTCTATTGTGGGTGGTTTCTCTGAAAAGGGAGGCCAAAATCGGGGCACGAGAAGATTAGGAGGCGGAATTCGAGGCAAGGGAAGAGGAGGGAGGCTGAAATCGGAACGAGGAATTGAAGAAGGGCCGGAATCGCGACTAGGAAGGAGTTTTTGAGGGTGGAGATGGTTTTAGTGGATCTTTTTGTGTGGTGGGGGTGGGAGGGTTGGTGGTTCGGGGGAGGGGGTGGGGGTCGGCAACGGCAACGACATCAGCACCGACACTGGAGAGTGGGTTTGGTTGCCGGAGTCGCGAGCAAAGGAGTTAGGCGGCGGGGTGGGTGGTTTGGGCTGGTGGATTTTAAATATTTTTTTTTTCTTAAAAACATTTAACTTTTGTTTTTTTAAAAAATTATACTGTATTATTTTTTTTAAAATTTTTTTTGACCAATTATAGGCCAACAGTGTCACGTAACTTGTTATAACAAGTTAGCTAACCGGTTAGAACCATATTTAGCTGATTGATATCAATGGTCGGATTATTAAAAAATAAAAAGGTGGGATTATTTTGGGCGGATGAGACAAATGTGAGATTATCGTGAGCAATTTTTCCTAGATTTTTAAAATTTTTTAAAATAAAACCTCATAGACCCTTTTTCTTTTAAATCAAGTCTAAGTGTCACTAATCTTGACAGTGGTATAACTAGGTAAGTTATATTTATTTTTTTATTAGTATTATGAATATAATATTTTTTAATAAAATCAATACAATAACTGTTTATAAATTTAATAACAACCGTGTGCATTACACGGGACTTAAACTAGTTAAATCATAATTCTCAAATCTATGCATATCTTTTATCATAATATTTATCATTATTGATTAATTATTATAAAGGTTGTTTAGCAATCCACCCATCTTGGTTGATAAAAGTCTGCGTATCATATTGCCTAATTGCAGAAGAATCTAACTTATTTTCCCATGAAACACGTTTTGATGTATCAGCTCCTGGACCAGTGCAATTAACTTCTGCAAATGTCACATCATTTCTGCATTTAACACAAAGCTTATCGATAAGTTTGTAGGTCATGAACTCAAGATAAGTACTCTGTAATTGTTTTAGCTCAAAAGACCAAACAACAACAACAACAATAATATAGACCTAATTAGGCCCTATTATTTAATTTAAGTGTACGCATTAGCTCATTTAACTAAAAGAGTTATGTATTTAAAGAATTTGATTATAAAAACTTACTCATGTCCACTTTGATTCCAAATGAACCATCCCTCGGGATCTACAACTTTACTGAATTTTGAGTCGATGAAAATAACTCTTGCAAAGGCACCGTATGCTCGTCCTAACTCAGCATGCCCTGTTCCCGAAATATCACAATTTCTAAACACATAACCACTAGTATCATTTGCCGATGGTCGACTTTGTGCAGTAATGTAACCTCCTCCCGTGACATTTATGGTGCATTGCTGAAACATACGTAAAGAGTTACGACTAAGCATATGCAAATGGTGAGGTTCAAACTTACGACCTCAATGTCACAAGGTGATTTCCCCCATCTCTATCAATATATATATTTAACGATAAAATACGGGGAAACCTCCTCCTATCACAAGAAGGGGGATGAGGATCGAACCCCTGTCACTCGGGGGGTGGTGGAGATGGAATGACTAACCATCCTTCCACTCCTTGATCCTTACCTATAGACATATCTACTATACATATTACCTCTCTAATTTGTTTTTATGCAACAATTTGATCGATAGATTTGCTGCATCATAACTTTGAAATTCAATATCCATAATTCTATACTAGTAATATTAAAGAAAATTTGATAAAATTTAGATATTGACTAATCGAATACCATATTGCACACTAGCATGTGATTTTTGTATATTAGTAGTGAAAAATCAAGTTAAAGTTAATATATAAAAATGCAAAAGTTGAATTGTTGCATAAAGGCCTTGTTTAGTTCACTTTACTTTTACTTATTTCGAAAAAAATAAGTTCATATCAGATCAAATCAGAATAAATAAGTTCTGATCAGAAAAAATAAGATCAAATCATCGTTTTAAATTATCATCCAAAAATGAAACCATTTTCGAACTAACCACCCGTTTAATTTTTTAATTTTAAATTACTACCCCTTAAATTAAATAAATGCTAAAATTACCACTCATTTCAAAATTTCGGTGGATTTCCGTCTATAGGCCCTTCCTAACACTTATTTTGACCCTTTTGACTGATTTTCCCCCCGATTTTTCTCTTTAAAAACGCTCTCTAAACTTTAATTCACATTTTCTTCACCAAATTCTACCAAATTCCAAAGAGAAAAACGTGAATTGAAGTTTTGAGAGCGTTTTTAAAGAAAAAAACGGAGAAAAAAATCAGTCAGGGTCAAAATAAGCGTTCGGTGGGGCCCACAGACGGAAAATCCACCGGATTTTTGAAATGGGTGGTAATCTGAGCATTTATTTAATTTAAGGTGTGGTAATTTAAAATAAAAAATTAAACGGGTGGTTAGTTCGAAAATGGTTACATTTTTGGGTGGTAATTTAAAAATTTTCCTATCTTTAATATGAAAAAAATTATGAAAAATCACATATTAATAAAATACACATATTACTCAAATCTAACAAGACCCCACTCAATTTATTTTTTCCGTATAGATTATCGTATATTTAAGGTCAAAGTTCGGTCAAATCTGACATTCAGATCAGATCAAATCAAATCAGACCAGATCATATCATATCAGACCAGACCAGACCAGACCAAACCAGATCAGATAAGTTCAGATAAGCAATAATAAGGCAAACCAAACAAGGCCTTAAACATAAATGGATGAAGTAAATAGAACTGTGTATATTTATAATTTACCTCATATACAGATTGACCATTTCCAAATATAAAATCAACAGCCCCTTCAATATAACATGATTTGAAATAATGTCTACCATGATCATCCCAAAGTGTATCTTGATATCCCACAAATCCACAAGAATAAAATGCATGCTTGTCACCATAAGATCTGAGGGCAACGGCTTGAGTTCGCTGCGTATCATCTAATAGTGCTCCAATTCTAAAAGAGTTCTATTAGAACAAAATTACCGGACATTTGAGAATTAGTTCATCTATCCATGTACAAAACATTATATGTTCATATCAATTAGATTTAATTAGTAAGAAGTACAAAATTACAAATGGATAAATTTGTAATTATATTCTTTACAAAGATACAATAAAATTCTTCATGCCTTGTTTTTTAATAATTGTAACACACATTTTTTTTTTTTTTTTTTTTACGATATTCAAGAAAAGTGGGGTTTACATGATTTAATACTTGTATATTTTAAAATAGGGCAAGAGGTTATTACAAGTATAATTTAGTAGGTCATGTACTTTAAATAACGGAAATAGTAAAACTTTTCCTCTAAATAACTTTAATTTCCAATTATAGTATGTTGCAAGTATTGTGACATTTTCATTTTAGGAAACTGTTACAAGTATTAAGAAACGCAGGAAGTATTTATGATAAGACGTGTAAGCCAACATAGGGTGTCCACATAAAATATTTATGCATCATTTATTTTTTGGTCACGTTTTTTTACAAAAATTTAATGGTTAGTGTACATATATGGAAATATTGAAACACACATCTATAAATATAACTAAAGTAATTACCGTTGATGTCATTATTTTCTAAATGTCAACTTCTTGTAAAAAAATTTCCCTCCAAAACTAATAATGACATCATTAATTTTTTTTCAACATAAATAAAAATTTGAAAAAGCTAAATTAATTAAATATTTTTCTAATATATTTTATATTTGAATTGACTAAATTATGCAATTTTCTTTAGAGAATTAAAGGAAGGTCGGACTATTTCATTTTCTTATAAACATTACGGAGTATCTTTTTCTCCTACTCCATATATTTTATACAGATTAATTGAATTGGGGTGTCCACTCTTTATCAATTTATTAGATTTTTCTTAAATTATTTCTACTACGTACATATTACACACAAATAAGCAAAAAAATATTGTTAAAGTCGTAAATTATTGTTAAACTCGTGCATCGCACGAGTCTAATCTTGTTGGTGCATAACTGCATGTCTAGTAGTAACAAAATAAGCCGCAAGAAATAAGAGTAATGAAAAAGTATGACCTCGAAGTATAAGATACGGGAAAGACGGAGTACTAAATAAATGAATATAGTAACAAAATACAAAATACGGAAATTTGAATCGTTTTGTTGAAAGTCTAACTATACCTAAAAAATTTACTATTGGGAAATAATACGTGAATAATTATTTATATACGGCATAATAATCATAAAATGAAAATAAAAAGATGAGTTACCTTAAAGGTGACATTCCTAGCTACAAAATTGTCGATGTACAAAGCAAGAGTAACGCTTTCTAGTGTTGAAGAATGATTATCATAGGTTATTATTGTTGAAGTAAGATCGCTACCTTCAAGAATTATACACCCTCCTTTATCTTGTTGAACTATTATCTGCTCCCTACATATACACAAATAACATCAATGATGGATCCATCTATCTACATGTTAAGTATCTAATTAAAAATGGGCATACGTAGAAAATAAATATACAAAGTGTATTATAACAAGTATATGCATATACATTGTATGTCTGTATATACATTTCATGACTTACTTATAAATTCCGGGATTAAGCAATATTTTGATCCATTTATTATTGCCGGAAGGAATAGAATTAAAGGCATCTGTAAGGGTCGTGAAATTTGCGCCACCTGATTGTGAAACGGTGATAGTATGAGCTATTGATGTATCTTGGCATTCTGTAGCTCCAGATAACAAGAAACAAACATTCTGAAAGCTAAAATACAATGCAATTAATAGAAATAAAAACTTCATACTTGAAGGAAGAGGTTTGAATTAATATTATTGAGACAAGCTTAAGCAAGACTCAAGAGAAAGGTATTAACTGTGACTTTTACAATGTATTATGTGAAGTATTTAAAGAACAATGGAGATTAAGTGAAATAATTAGAATTGGAAACGTATCAAAAGTCATCAACCTATTAATTTTCATGCATGAATTTGTAACAACTAAATCATGATACTTATTATCCAATCAGCTGCTCTAATATTTTTTTTAATATATATATTTCTATTAATGTCCAAAGATATATATACTTCCATTTCTGTCTATGTTATCATATACTGATTTTGTTATATTTGTTTTTCATGAAATGAATTTGTAGATACTTTATTTTTATCCAATCAGCTCCTCTATCATAATTTTTTAATACTCTTCTATTTATGTCTATAAAAATACATCATTTCTATGAATTTGTTGCTTTGATACTGATTTGTTACATTGTATTTAGTTAAACTGATGATTTACTTCATGAATACTCTATTAGATGGTCAAATACGTAACACTTATATAGTTACTAGTTTTGTGCCCTATGCATTCTCAGGGTTCTTTATTGAATTTTAAGATAATTTTTCAATTTATATGTCAAATTTTAAAATATATCATTGATACAAATAGTTAGGAATTGATGTGTTTTTATGACAACTTTCTATTTGGTAGGCATATAATGACTAATAATAATGTTGGTGACAATGCTTGATTAAATACATTTAAAAAAAATTGTTCAAAGCCCGTTGGCTTGACCTGAATCAAATACTTTTGGCAAGCTAAGGTTGAACATTTCTTGACCGATAACTTGAAGTGACTCTATCCAAAATGACTCATGATCAGACCCTGATTGACATTTCTGAAGGATTTATGTCTTCGATAAGTGCAATTACTAGATATATTAGGGATCACTATTATGGAGATAATAAGTTCGTTCTTTTGGGTCGTCATTGTTTGGTGCTAGATATGACAAATGATCTTTGGGCTAGTTAAATAATCCAAAGCCCAATAGAATAGATCCTATAAGGTCACACAACAAGGGTATTGGGTTAAACAAGTAAGAGGCCCATTAATGAGCCTCATGAGATTATGACATACCATATGGAGTGTTGGGCTAGAGGTTTTTGACCAGGCTTAGGAGTTTGGACTTGACATGGGCTCTTATTTAGAGTTATGATCTATAAATAAGATCTATGCATAGGGTTGACATAAGTCACAATTAACAGTCAGTCAATTGTGAAACAAGGCAACTAGTATTCCAAACCCTAATCCATCTCTCTCTCCTCACATACACGGTTCTCTCTCCTCCCCTTCACGTCTGTACGGCCGGCCACCTCGATTAAATACTTTAAAAAAATGTTCAAAGCCCGTTGAGTTGACCTGAATCAAATACTTTTGGCAAGGGTTGAACAATTAATTCTTGACCAGTAACCTGAAGTGACCTTATCCAAAATGACTCATGATCCGACTCTGATTGACATGTCTACATAGTAATAAAATCAATTAAACTGTGAACTGTATTATTTCAATCGATTAGAATACAGCAGTGATGTTTTACGTTTTGAACTACTTCCTTCGCTCTAAAAAATATTATAATAAGGAAAATAAATTTATATGATACTTATTGAGAAATATAATCTAATATGTTTTTGAATAAAATTATAATTCAATTTGTACATATGAAATAGTGGTATTTTATCGAAAATAAAATTCTAAACTAACAATTTTATCCTAAAATTTTATGCAAATTTGATTGAAAATAAAATTTTAAACTAATTTTTTATCCTATAAAGCCTATCTAAATCTATCCAACGTGGCACAACACTTGGCGAAAAATTGAAATGCCAAGTGTCGCTGTCTCGTGGCCTGACTAAAAGTTTAACTTTATATATTAGTTACGATTTTTTCATTTTCTCTGAACATCTAAGGAAATGAAGGTTACACGTTAAGACTTTAGAGAATGGTTATACATAATAACATGCCTCTTTGATTTTTTTTATTATTTTTTTTCTTTCTTTTCTACCTCTCTAGATCCATCATTTGTATAAAAATATTGGCATTTTATTGAAAACAAAATTCTAAACCAAAAGTTTTATTGGAAATAAAATTGTAAACGGAAAGTTTTATCTAAAATAAAACTCTAAAATAACTTTTTTGTTATCCTACTAAACAGTAAACACTAAGTTTCATATGTGGTTGGCCGCACCTTACGGCCAGCTGTAATATATATATATATATATATATATATATATATATATATATTCTCTTTCTCTTCTGTATCTCCTATTCTCTTTCTAGTTTTCTTCTTCCCACTTAAACACACCCCTTTCCCGAACTCTCTTCTATCTTTCCTCTCTCTCTCCTCTTTCTCTCTCCTATTTTCATCTTCTCTAGTTAGCCCAATCAAAGTAAACAAGTTAAATAGAGCAGCGGTGGTAGGGGGTAAGGGAGCTCCTCGTACTCCGTCGCCGAAAAACAAGCTAGGGGTTTTTAAGGCCAAATTCAGCCATGAAAACTTTGGTAGTGGGTTCGGTTTGGTGGATCTGAGCTTGCTGATTTTTGTAAGGTTTGGTTATGGATTTGGTTGGATCTAGGAGTGGTTGTTAGTGGTACGGGAGTTGGTGGTGGTGTGGTGGAGTTTAAGGTTTTGAAGACGGCGGTTGAGAAAGGTTGGTGTTGGTGGTGGTTACGGTGGGTTTGGGTGTGGGTTAATGGTTACTAGGTTGGTCAGGGGTTACTTGGGTTACTAGGTCGGGGTTACTAGGTAGGGGGTTACTAAGGGTTACTAGTTCAGCTTGGGGTTACTAGGGGTTACTAGGTCGGGGGTTATTAGGGGTTACTAGGTCTGTCAGGGGTTACTTGGTCAGGGGTTACTTTGTCTGGGGGGTTACTTGAGGGGTTATTAGAGGGGTTACTTAAGTGGTATTACTTGAGGGGTTACTGATATTGCACCTTGTCGCACTGTGTGGCTGGCCGCACCAAAAACGCGCTGCCTACTACATCGTCTAAATTTTATTGAAAATAAAACACTAAATAACTTTTTTTATCCTATATATTAAATCTATTCAAGTTTTTTATCCAATTCAACAAAAAATATATTTCAATAAATCCTACGTGTCATATTAATAATTAATTGTCGCTTACGTGGCACGACACTTGGCGAAAAGTTGGAATGTTAAGTGTCGCTGTCTCGTGATCTGACTAAAAGTTTAACTTTAGATATTATTTATATGATATGAATTGTGTAATCACTTTTTAATTACCCGCCTTTCAATTATCAAAACTCTCAATTAATTATTATTGCATGAAAAGCAAATAGTTATATAACTATAAGTAGTTTAAAATAATTTATTTTTTAATGGAGTTTTAAATAATTTTATTTGACCCAATACAAAAGTAGCTTCATAATATAGTTATTTAAAATATATTTCTACTTTCAAAAACTACTACTTCAAAATGTTGTAAAAATAATTCATCTATGCCATTTGTACCTTGCATTATTTCTTCCTCCAATGCATAATTGATGAAGTGTAAAAATTTCATATCATTATTGCAGGTTAATTTTATCAAGTATGATTATTAGGATAAAACTTAGCTTTATATTATGTATTCATTGATTCTTCACTTGATTGCATACTTGATCTAGTAAATAATACAGATTAACATATGATTGCTCATAAGATTTTTGTAATTGATTCCAAAATCATTTATACAATCTAACAGAATCTTATAATTATTGAATATTATTATCTTAAACTGCAGTTTTTTTTTTTTTTTTTTTTTTTTTTTTTTTTTTTTTTTTTTTTACAACGGTCGGTCCAAAAAAGAAGGTTAGTTCACAACTGATTCGATACTACACTGAGCCAACCTAACTCTCTTAACCATACTAGTACAAGTGCTAAAAGGGGATTTGGGGCACAAACATTGTGGATTGTTTGATAATACAAAGAAGAGGGTTGAGGAGATCATCGCCAATACTAGCCATAAGTTGTTCCACACTTGATCCTGCAAAAACAGATTTTGTAAAACCTTTTACCTTTCTTGTTATTTACCTTTGAGCTGATAGGCCTTTTAATTCTTCCTTCACAAAGTAGAAAACTTGAAAGTAGATAGTGGAGGATGAGACTACACTTGGTCGGGCTCAAAATTCATGGAGTCTCCATCATTAGAACCTACGGATTCCGCTTCAACAATGTCAATGGTAGTTAAAACTCTCGTAGCATCTTTACTCCCTCTTCGATAATTGAACCCTCGTTGCTGCTAGAGGTTAGGCAAGTAGATAAATGATCATATATCTAACTTCTCTATGGCAGCGGTGCTGGGCTTGGGAAGCCCAACAACATGGTTAACCACGACGGTATCAAAAGATCGCTTGACCTTTTTCTTTTGGCTCTTCCTAACGCGATTGCTTTGTGAGCTTCAAGATACCCGTTATGGGTGGTCTTTTCTTTCACTCGTACAATCATGTATGAAATAGCAGAACCTTTGAATAAACTCAAGGAATTCCCTTGATTGAGACCTGAGTATGAAAAATCGGAAATCTTAAGGGACTTATTATATATATTCATTAGTTTGGTTGATAAGGCTCTGGATTTTAGGGGGGCTAGTGGCATTCTCTTCCCCCTTAAGGCTCTCTACCCTCATCTCACTAGTAGCATCTATAGTAGTTAAGTTTGTAACATCACTCTGAGCATCATAGCTAGGCAACATGTTAGGTTCTAGATTACAAAAGGGCTAGTTGATCTTTCCCTTTTTGTTGGAAAAGGCGTAGGATGGGTCGGAATCCTCAATTCCCCTCTTGCCCTTGAGCTTACTAGCTTTGCTTCTAATATTTTCCACCGTTTTCGTCTCACGGAGGATGTCTTGGTTGTTAGTGTAACATCCCCAAATCTTTTTCTAAGAAAATATTGGTATAATACGTATAATTATACCGTAGCAGTAGACTTATTAGGCGTATTACCGCCGCGTGACTACGCAAAGCTACTCAAAATACTTAACTCAATAACAAAACTTGCAGCGGAAACTCAACTTTCTTTTATTAATACTTATAAAAATTGTAACATTGTTATGACTACTCAAAATAAGGACAAAACCAACATCTTAAACTAGGTGAAGCAAATCCCGAGACTCCTATATGCTCATTAATGACTCCATCTGAAAATAGTAAGCACTGCTTACCATTAAGGTAAATAGGGTGAAGCAAAACAAAAACAAATAGGAAATACAGATTAGCAAAATATGCTAAGTACGATAAGTACAAGATAATATAAACTCTATTTATTTGCAAGCATGCTTTTAAATCCAATTCCAATTATTAATCCAATAATCCATAATTCCAAACTCATTATTCAAAACGAATTTCAATAATTCCATAATTCAATAAAACGATTAATAAAACCAATTCCTCTTTTTAAATCAAATTCCTCATCCAAGCGTGCATCCCCCCAAGCTAGTCTCCTTATATTGCAAGGCTATTATTGAAGAAAGACTCGGTCATACAAATTTCAGAGTCTTATCAACCAAATCCGCATAGTGGGATTACTATCAACATGCTTGTAAAGCTTTATATAATAATAATAATAACAATAATAATAACAATAATAATAATAGAAATAATAATAATAATAATAATAATAATAATAATAATAATAATAATAATAATAAATAATAATAATAATAACAACAACAATGATAATAATAATTCAATAAATCCTTTTTAATTCAATAATTCCAATCTTTATAACAACCAACTCAAAACACCCTTTTATTTAATTCAACATGCTTTCAAAATCAAACCTTTAAAATGTGATAAATAATTTCAATTATTCAAAACATGATATAAAAATCAATCCTTCAATTTAATTATTAAACCAATTATTTAAACATGCTTTTATTTCATAAATCATAATTCAATTCAATTTAATTCAATCATCATAAAAATCATATAAAACATGCTCATTCAATCCAATAAATTTCAAAGATATCTAGCCACCTAAATGTACCATGATTCCGAATATCAATCAACACTTCCCACTTTCAAAGTTCAATCACAAATACACCTTGCAATGAACATAACCATAAGGTTATCACAACACCTTTAGACATAAACTCAAATCTAATGTGCATGGACTATAAAACTTATTTAAAAATAATACTTTAATATAAAATTATTGCTTTGAAATAAGTTTTTATATTTTAGAAAACTAACCATGAAGAAAATACCTCGCCGCCCTTAGCGGCTTTCTCACGAACAAAATGAATGTCCATCTCAATGTGTTTTTTGCGTTGATGTTGCACAGGATTCCCAGAGAGGTAGATGGCACTCACATTGTCATAATAAACGAGAGTTGCTTTCTGAATAGGAAAATAAAGCTCAAGTAATAAATTTCTAATTCAACAAAAATCAGAAACCACATTAGCAACTCCACAGTACTCAGCCTCTGCACTTGATTTTGACAGTGTAGGCTGCCGTTTAGAGGACTCGGAAATCAAATATCACCAATCAAAACATAATAACCTGAAGTAGATTGCCTGGTATTGGGGAATCCCCCCAATCCGCATTGGTATAAGAGACAAGTCTATCAATGGTGGACTTATACAGATTCAAACAATAAAACAAAGTACCTTGTAAGTAACGTATAATACACTTCAAGGCACCCATATGTGCATTGCGCAGATCATGCATGTGAAGGCAAACCTGTTAAACTGCATATGAAATATCAGTAAAAGTGAGGTATTGAAGAGCCCCTACAAGACTCCTATACTTATTCGGATCCTCATATGGAGTATCATGAGTGGCACTAAGCTTGAATTTTGTGTCAACAAGAGTAGGACAAGAGCTACAATAGACATGCCATCCCTATCAATAATAGAAGCATCATACTATTTCTGGGATAAAAACATACCATTAGCATTGCGAGTCACAAAAATGCCCAAAAAGAAGCTTAGTGGACCTAAGTCCTTCATTGCAAATTTGGAACTCAAAAAGGCCATAACATGTTTTCACAGACGATCATAAGATGCTATGAGAATGATATCAACATATAACATAATATAAGCAATATCATATCCTTTCCTGTAAATGGACAAAAAGTTATCAGATTTACTGTTAGTAAATGCAATAGATGTGACATAATCTGCAAATTGTTGATACCAAGTCCGATGAGTCTATTTCGCAACAAACACACATGATCAGGGCGAATTTTGTCGCAAAAACCCATCGACTTATGCATATAAACTATCTCATTGAGATAACTATGGAGGAAAGAATTCTTGAAATCCAATCGATGGATGGGCCAAGAGTGAGATAAGGAAATGCTGAGAATAGTACGAATAGTGGCCTGTTTGACAATTGGACTGAAAGTCTCATCATAGTCAATATTCTGCTGCTGAGTCTTGCCATCACCTACAAGACGGGCCTTATACCTTTCAAAAAAAACCATTAGAATTTCATTTGTGATGAAAAATCCACATAAAAATAACATTCACATTAGGGGGCTAAGGTACCAAATCACATGTATGATTATCAATAAGAGCATTATATTCATCTAACACTGCACTCTTCCAATTAGGTTCACAAATAACACCAATCAGGTCCTTTAGTATAGGAAAAATGGTGGTAGTGGTGGTCGTGTTTAATTTGTTAAAGTACTTTGGGTTAGGTTTAATAATGCCATCCTTAGCTCGTGTACTCATAGGATGAGATGTGGTGGCTGGCTGGCTAATGGTGGGAGTATGGTGGTTTGGCGAGACATGGTCGGCATAGGGTGACACAGGAGGTGGGATTGTGATAGTTGGGGAGCTGGGAGTCATTAAAGGGGAATGATCATCACTTCTTAAGGAAGTGGTGATTGAACTGTCAAATAAGGGAGGCCCAAAAATGGATGGGTGATGAAGGGAGGGCTGTAGCGGGCGGCTGTGACAGTACCTAGAGGGGTTGGTCCAGAGGAGGAGGAGGGACCAAACGAGGGGGGGAGGTCCAGACCGCACATTAGGAGGTGTGGGCTGGGCTGGAGAATGTGGGGGTTTGGGTTGAGTGGTGCACAAATGGGGAAGGTGATCTGATGGATTAAAATCCAAAGAATCATAAGCATCAAATTTCGGTGTGTGAACTTTTAAGAACGAAAATTCATTTTCAATAAATTTCATATGCCTACAAATGGTTATTTTGCCATTGGATAAGTTGTAGCACTTCAAACCACAATGACTTGGTGCGGGGCCAAGATAGACACAAGGTGTGGACCGTTCTTGTAATTTATTAATAGTAGTATAGAGGAAAAGGGGAAAATGTAATAAGCAAACAAAGACACCTAATTCCGAATAGATTGGATCACGTTGGTATAAAACTTAAGTTGGAGACTTAAAACCTAAGACTTTGGTCAGAAGGATGTTGAGAAGATAAGTAGCCATAGCTAGAGCATGATGCCAAAGTGAAAATGGCAAAGAGGCATAAGCAAGAAGGGTCTGAATGATGTTATTTATTGATTTTATGTGGCATTTAGCTTTTCCATTTTGAGGAGATGTCTAAGGACAATAAAGACAACAGAGCATGCCATGGTTTTAAAAAAAAACTTTAAGAGAACTGTTAACATACCCGGTGCCATTATCACATTGAAAAGTCTTAATGTTACTGTACGGAATATTTCAAGCATTATCCCTAAACTTGAATCCCACTGTGATCATACACTTAAGTACGGTGGCGTCCAAAGGGAAAAAAGATAGAGCAAAAGAGTCGCTAACAAGTTTTAGGAACTTGTAAACCGTTCGCAGGGTGAAGGTTACACCCCTTAACGATCCAGGAGATCGTTAACTCCAATAGGTTTGGAACCATGACTGGAAGTTCGGGGATGAAGGTACAAATCCAAGCTGAAAGAGATTTAACCTGCCCTAATAATAGGCCTCTACTTTATTCTGATCGTATTCATGTGCGCTTTCTGACTAACATGAAATCAATAGGTTTACCCTAAACCTATTTATCTATGTTGGTCGAATTTAATGCACAAATAAACTATTATTGGCGATCACTTTAATTATAATCAAATTAACCCTAAACAAGATTATTAATTATCTTATTAAGCATGATTACAAGTACCAATTTCCTTTAAACATGCATAAAAGGTGTGATCAAGCAATAACAATAAATATATATCAAGCAACATAATAATAATCATAAATAATAATAATTATAAAAATAATAATCATGTTAAAGCATAATAATAGCAAGATCCTAGGCATGATACTAACAAGATTAATAACAAACCCTAGCATGTCACTAAACATATAAAAATCAAAGCTTTAGCCCTAACATGATACTAACATGAATATTAGGAAGAAAATAGGAAGCATCGCAGGAATCACAATTATCATATTTGATATTAGAAATTATAGTTATTATCCTAAACATGATACTAGGAAAATTAAAACGCCCTAACATGATGCTAGGAATCATAATAACAACCTAAGAATGATTTCTATATCATAATATCAATAAACCAATTAAAGCACTTACTTGGATGCCTCGTATCTCTTTCTAATAACAAAATACACGCGTTAGTAACTTCAAGGAAAATAATAAAACAAATAAATTAAATAATTAAAAGAGAGGTTTGGGACCAAACCCTCAAAAATTAAATCCTTTCACGTCTAGGGCGAAGGCAACTTCGAACTTGGCTAGGTGTTTCTAGATCTTGTGAATGCGGAATTTTATTTGAGAAAGGCTAGTTTAGAAAAGAGAAAGAGAAATCAAGAGAATCTTGAAGAGAGTATTAGAATTGAAAACTAGAGAGTTGATGAGAAGAATTGATAGAAATTGATGATAATTGATGATTGAAAAAGGGGAGACATGACCTCTATTTATAGAGAAAAAAGAGGGTCGAAGAATAAGAAAAGAATCCGAATCGAAATAAAACTCGATGGACATCAGTTTTTGCGGATTTTATTTTTATCATATCTTTTGATCCAGAAGTCCAAATAAGTAATAAAATATGTCGTTGGAAAGCTCTTGTAGTCTACTTTCCAACCCAATTAGAATCAGATTAAAACATTTTGTAGATAAAAATATATGGCCAAAATAGTAGGACTGTGTCAGTTTTGGATAGAGTTTCATATCTCATTCATATCTTTTTCGTTATAACTCGGATTTAATATTATAATATATCATTGGAAAGATAATTTCAATATCTATCCAACCATATAAGATTTGGATAAAGATTATGAGTCACGAAAATAAAATCTGACTGTATTTGAACATCTTTAAATTCGAATAGAATTAGGATTTAAAAAAAGGAAAGTTTTAAAAAAGGAAAGTTTTTATTTAACTCAAATTCTTTAATCTTATCTTTTCAAAAAGGATAATAAAGATATTTTAGAAACTTATAGAAGCTTCTAATTAATATTAATTAGTTTAGGAATAGGATTAAACCTTTGGACCCTCCACATGATCATTGGGTCGTAGGTAAAATCCGGTTTGGGCCCAGCTTAGTATTTTGGCAATAACTTCCTCATTATTCATCGAAATTGGGCTTATAATATATCGTTGGAAATGTCTTTTCAAGCCCCATCCAAATACACCATTATTGGACCCATATCATGGACTAAACTAAATTGTAATGCACGTTTTTCAAAAATAGGGTAAGAAAAGAAATATTTTCAAAAACAGAAAGAAGAGATATTTTAATAAAAACATCTTCATCAGTAGACTTTTCACACTTTCGCTTTATTCGATAATCAAATGACGTGAAAGGTATTCATCATTGGGTTTGGTTTTGGGGAGACACATTTGGGTGTCTACAATTACGTTCAAATTGAGTTTGGAGTCTTATGAAAAGATTGAAATAAATGTTTTGACCTGATATTTCTTTGCAATAGGATAAGTCCATAAATTTGCTGTAGTCATCAAGAAACAATAGATAATAACAATGACCAGAAGAACTAGTAATAGGAGAAGTCCAAAGATCACTATGGATAATATCAAATGGAAAAACAATGTGCATCGTAGAATCATAAAATGGTAATTTGATTTGTTTCCCTAGAGGATACAAGAACAAAAAGAGTTACAAGCCTTATTACATTCAATAAATTTTTGACTACTTAAAGATCTAAAAACATCATCTCTAGGATAACCTAATCTATTATGCCAAAGATCGGAAGAAAGAGTAGTACAATTTGAATGTTTGACTGAAGAATTGGCTCAACTGTTGGAAAAGATAGGATAGAGGTCACCAGTACTATCACATCTCATTATTTTGGCCCCCGTCTATAAATCATTCACAGAAAAACCAGAAGGGTCAAATTCAATGGAAACTATATTGTTAGTTGTGAATTTACAAACGGATATCAAGTTCTTTATAATTTTGGGAGCATGCAAAACATTGTTTAAGGTAAAGGGAGGATATGGGGAGGGCAAAGCAGCACTACTATACCATGACTAATAATTGGAATTAAATCACCACTACCAACAACAATGTTATAATTTTTAATGCTCTAATTTACATAAGATGAGAGAATACCTTGGTTGGCCGTCATATGAGATGTTGCTCTGGTGTCCATATAGTAGTTATTATCCAACTGGGATAAATTAGCAAGCATATGCATCGCGGCTTCAATATCTATAGGAGATGGATTTGGAGCTGTGTTGGTAGCACTGTACGCCTGTGGGCGTCAACCTAGTATGCCAGGCCCATGCACCTGACCTTAACCCAGCTTAAGAAACAAGAGGCCTTGCAACCCAAGATTGAGACGGACATGGGCAAAGGGGGTTGGGCCACTGAGCTAGCCATGACGTCCAAGATGCAGGCCACAAGTATGGATCCTGCTGAAAAGTCCAATGCTGCCCATTAGATGGGCCAGATTGGTGCTAGGCCGGTCCACTATTGCGAGCCTTTCCAGAAGTCTTAGAAAAAGATTTCTTTTGCCTACTACCTTTTGTGTTCGACCTTGAGGAGTTCATAGAAGACTCGGAGTGATGCTGGCCGCTGGAGATGGAGATGAGGGCGGTCGGTGAGCGGCTAGTGGACCCCCCTTCCTTAGCAAAGAGGTTTTTGATGGTCCGTTCAGCTAATTTTAGGCGGGAACGACAACTTTAAAAAGAGGGCAATGATTCCTGATTTTGAATAAAGTCCGTTGTACTGGCATATGCTTCAGGAAGACCGACTGCCATCTTTAGTATGAGACGGGTATTGTAGGCGTCGCTCGAAGTGCGCCTACGTTAAAGCATGTTGTGAATATGCTTGGCACTCATAGGAAGTGGGAATTGACATATACGATTAGGGACAACGATTAGGGACAAATAAAGTAGGGAGCCGCCAACAAGTTTTTAAGGAACTTGTAAACCGTACACGGATCATAAAAGGCAACCACGAATAAGGGACAACGATAGGCAACAACGATTGACCCGTGAAGGTTACACCCCATTCATAATCCATGAGATTACTAACTCCATATGGTTCGGAACCACGAAAGGAGGAACGGGGATGATGGTACGAAGTGAGTCATGGAGTCACATTTGCCCGTATTGGCCTCTACTCGATTCTTATAGTGAAAAGTGATTCATGCGATCTCAAAGGCACACAAACAAAATATTCAATTTGTTTCAAACTATTATTATGCTAAATTGGTTGAATATTAATGCAACACATTATTCTAAAATATCGTGATCACTTGAATTAATAAACAAGATTAAAAAGGAACCTAAACCGGTTGTCCAAATTATCTTATTAGGCGTGATTTTCAATTACATATTCCCTTTAAACATGCAATATGGTGATCATAATAATAATATAATCAACATTAATATTGGAAGCAATTTGACAATAATAATGTTAGTCAAATCAAATATAAAATAACCCTAATCATGATACTAGCAATAAGAAAATAAAATAAGAGTAATTAAATTAATTAATTACTCACATTCCGCGCGTTCCTTTAAATTGCTACATCATGAATAAATTGTTAGTAACTTCAATTAAAATATAAATCAAATGGAAATTAAATTAAGTAAATGTAGATTTGATTTGGTCCAAACCCTCAGTTATTTGTACCTTTCACACCTTGGTTAAAGTATATAACTTTGGGTATTGTATGAACTCCTTGGAGTGCTTAAGGAAGGAATGAAAGAATAGGGAGGCTAGTGTTTTAGGCTAAAGAGGGAGAAGAGAATTATTTGATGATCAAGCTTGTTGATTTTTGGAAAAGGGGTGATATGACCTCTATTTATAGAGAAAAAAAGAAGGGTCAAAAAAACAAGATAAGATCCGAATTAAATCGGAATAAAACTCGATAGACAGCAGTTTTTGCGGTTTTTGTTTTTATCATATCTTTTGATCCAGAAATTGGAATAAGATGAATAAGATATCGTTGGAAAGATCTTGAAGTATAATTTCTAACCCAATTAGAATCAGATTAAAATATTTTGTAGAATAAAAGATATGGACGAAATAGTGAGATGGTGTCAGTTTTGAATAGAGTTTTTTATTTAATTAATATCTTTTTCGTTATAGCTCGAAATTTCAAGGGCTATCCAACCATGTAAAATTTCGATAAAAAATATGATGCACGAAAATAATATCTGTCTATATTTGAACGTCTTTCAATTCGGATATAAATAGGATTTTTAAAAAAAAAAGGAGTTTTATTCAATTTCAAACTATTTAATCTTATCTTTTCAAAAAGGATAATTAAGATCTTTTAGAAACTTATAGAAGCTTTCAATTAATATTAATTGGTTTAGGAATGGGATTAAATAGTTTGGACCCTCCACATGATCATTGGGCCGTAGGTAAGGTGGGCTTAGGTTCGGTTTGGGCTCGGTTTAATATTTTGGCCATAACTTATTCGTTATAACTCGGATTTGGGCTTATAATATATCGTTGGAAAGCTGACGCCTATCAAAATTTTTTTTTTGTATATACCTCCTTTTTATTTTACTCTGATTTTGTCATCATTGAGTGGTATGAGTATAATTCGTTTAGGATGAATAATCTCAATTATTAGGGGCAATATGATTATAATTCCGGGTATTGTAATGCTAATGTTTATATGTTTGATACATCATTTGATTATCAAAATTCACATAATAATTGCATGAATTCATGTGAAATTTCTTATTACCCTAGTGAGTCTTATATGCCTGATTTTAATACCTCTTACCAACCTCAACTGGATAATTATACTCAACCAAATTCATCGGAGTGGAGGGAACTTTTTAATATGATGAATGAGTTTATTGTTTATCAGCATGAAGATATTAATGAATTGATGCATGATTGTCAACGTATTTCAAAATCTATTGAATTACTTGTTGTGCAACAATATACTAACCAACAGGTGATACATGATGATAATGATGTTGGTTTTGAGGATTGTATTTCAGTGGAGGAAAGCGCTAATTTGACTCATGATATTTACTCCTCATAAAATGAAAGTACAATAGAGGAGAATAATTTCCCATCTATTTATGATTCTGATGGTGAAAATTTTTGGAGTGACGATATAGGGGTAGTGGAGAAGGAAGAACAACCAATTATCGTGAAGTCATTGGTTGAGAAACCAATGGTTTTGGATCTTTTGGTAGTCGAAGATTTTGTTGACAAGCTTATTCATGAGGATGAAGTTGAAGGTAAAAACATTTATGTTAAGCCTAACCCATCTCCCCTCGATATCCTGTTTTCCCATAGGCTTGATCTAGTTCTTTCATTCACTATGTCAAATCCTCCATACTTCCTCAAAATGTCTCCATTTCATGATACACTTGGTCATGTGGACCTTGATGATTATTCAAAAAGGTCTACATTTCCTAAGGGGCAAGCAGGGGTAAGGTGTATACATTCTTTTTCTTATTATTTTAACTTTTCTTTTTCCAATTATTTTTCTTTTATTTTTTCTAACCCCCTGTATTTCAAGTTTTGTGTGCTTGTAGTCAAGCCATATGTGGTGCTCAATGATATGTTTGCAGGGGCGTATGATAAGTTACTCAAGGCATTGGATTCTTCCGATTGACGAATTGAGTAAGGTCGTGCGGGACCTTAAAAACCAGCGCTAATTGGGAGGCAACCCAATTTTTTTTTTTTTTTTTTTATTTCAATTTTTTTTTTGTTATTTAAATAATAATGCTAATGTGTGTTCTAGTGATGACGTTTTTTGCTAGGTACAAACATAGCTAAGTTCCTTGGCTACGTCGGCTACCCAACTACTACTATCAATTGTGGTGGAGGTGTCTATACCTTTGACGCTCCCTTCGCTTACCCGCCCCTTTGTGAGTTGTGTCTCTCCCTTATTTATGCTTTAGTTCCTCTTTGTTCACATTGAGGACAATGTGATGTTTAGCTTGGGGGAGGATGATTGTCATCATC
The DNA here is from genome assembly GCF_948465745.1 of Chenopodium album. NCBI lineage: Eukaryota > Viridiplantae > Streptophyta > Magnoliopsida > Caryophyllales > Amaranthaceae > Chenopodium > Chenopodium album. The sequence continues at coordinate 69,191,268 of NC_137835.1, forward strand.
GCTTTGTGCATGTTAGTTGTGTTTTATCTTAATTTTTATTGCTTTTTAGGTGTTGTATGGTTTGTACCATTCATTAGGAGTGGGAGTTTACATACAACGAAAAACAATGTATTGCTTTCTTAGTTTTTTTTAGTTGTTTTGATAGTGCATACTTGTGTCTATTTTTCATATTTTTGACTTCGAACCGTGTGCAGATTTGGTTTGACTCTCTTGAGCTTCTTTTGATCGTAGTTATAATTCTAAAATTCAGTCGGTTTGTGCTATACATTGCTAACTACTTGACATTATGTGAATCAATTGAATGGTTTGTGGAAAGATTGGTTGTCCCATATCAAGTATAGCTAGCCAATTCTCTTGCTAGGTCACCTTACTTTGTGTTTGTGTGATTGATGCAATTTGTTATTTCAATGACTTTGGCTTGAGATTTATTAGTAATTTGATTATGATTCACGCATGCCGCACATGATAAAGGCCATGTTCTTTAGGTAACCTTCAGATGATATTTAGATACATTTGTTCCCTTTTCTCACCCATGTTGTTGCCTTGTCCATTTATTGATATATAGCTACATTACAAGCCACTTTAGCCCCATTGGTTACTATTCCCAAGTCTAGCTAGCTTGGGGAGCTTATTGATGTGGTGTTGTTGTTTGAGTGTCAAGCTTTAATTTATGCAAAATATGGTGGAATATATATTAAAAAAAATTGTTTCTATAGTTGAGAAGTGTTACTTGAAAAAATAAGGAATAAAAATAAAAATCTTGTTATGTGTACTTCATTGAAAAAGCCGAAGAAATGAAAGAAAAAGGCAAAGAAAAAGGAAAAAGAAAGAAAAAATTATTCATGATGATGTATAGTTGATTTCAATCTTGGTTTTTTATTATGTTTGGAGAAAGTTGGTGATGTCAATTGGAGTTGGATCATTATTTGATCGCGTTTATGTTTTTGCTCCCCAAGTTGTTTACTCACATTTTTCTAAATATTATCCTACCCCTTTACCTTTGCCCCATTACAAGCTTGTAAAGTCCTTTTGATCGGCATGTGTATTTTGTGATTGAGTGAACGTTATTTATTGCTATCGTCAAGTTACCCTTTGTTGCATCAAATATTTATATTCTACAAGGTGCGCGGCGAAGACTAGCTTGATTGGGAAATCGTTTGTGGCCAAGTTTGGTTTCAATTGTGGATCATGATAATAAGTGGTTCTATTTGTATCCGAGCTAGATTTTGGTCTTAATAACTTTGGTTTGATTGTTTGCTCGAGAGTCAGGTCGGTCTTATCCTGGTTCCCTGGAAGTCTTATTTGTCTTGTTTCTCCGTCTTGAGTCTAGTGTTGCTTGGGGACAAGCAACGGTTTAGCTTGGGGGAATTTGATAAATCACATTTATGCAGTTGTTTTTTAGTCTTTTATCACTTTTTAGGCCGCAATTGCATAAGTTGTCCTTTTTGTGCTCTATTACGCTTCGTTTGTGTTTTTCTTAATGTTTCAGCTAGTTTCTATAACTATTTGGACGCTTTCGAAGTGGTTTTGGAAGAATCGGTCAATGAAAGGATGAAAAGTCGATGAATTGAGTTTATTAATCGAAGATCTCATGTTCGTGGATGTTGACTCTGAGGACTTTATGCATGAGAAATGAAAATAGCATCCACAATAATCCTTATGCACTTTTCGGAATTGAATTTGAGCTAGAAATGAAGAAAAACGATGGTTTACAAATTGTCAAAACTGACCTTTGTCCACTCTTTTGATCATAACTTTAGTTCTACAGATCAGATTGATGCGATTCAAACTGAGTTGGAAACTAGACTTGAAGATCTTTCCAGTGATAGGTCACAAGCCCCGAGAATATTTATAGAACAGGAGTTATAGCCCTTGAAAGACAACCCTGCGAACCAGTGGACCACCAGCGCCCGAAGCTCGGCACTCCCAAGCCACGAGCAGCTACTGGTCTGGCCGATGGATACCCAGCGGCCGCTGGTTTCCGCGCCCAGCAGCAGCAGGTCATCTCCAACTCTCCGAGCCTTGTTTTCCATCATCGCAACAATCCTTGATCGACTACGACTCCTTTAATTGTACATTTGTTATTTTAATTTCTTATCTTTTATTTATGTATTTATCTTTAGATTAGTTTTAGGATAATATAAATACTCCAAGGGATATTATTTTTCCCTTATGCTTTTTTTATGTTTTTATATCTTTTATTATTTTTACGTTCTTTTGAGTTTTCTCTTGAACCCTAGTTTCTCATGGCATCTCCATGGATTCTTCCATGGATGATTGTTGGGTTTATTATTTCAATTCATTGAGATATTTTATTTATATCTCTTATTTTTAATTATGTTTAATTCCTTAGATATAGTTTTAATTATTTCTTCCATGTTTGAGTAGTTTATTTCTAGGGTTTGGGAATCCATGCTTATATTATGAATCTTGATTGATAATTTTAATATTTTGATTATTGATTTCTCTAATTGATAGTGTTTTATTGTTAATCTTGCAACCTGATCAATTGTTTGATTAATTTTTGTTAATAAGAGTTTGAATCGAAAGATCTTACTTTTAGAGGCTTACCTACAATTAGCAATTCTGATTATGTTAGCGACCGAACTACATACGTTGAATTGAGAGCGTTAAGACCCGACCGTAGGCTTAGCAATTGCTCTAGATAATTGATTGATTGAATCACTAGTAGAAAAATACAAAAAGGCAACCCCCAAAAGGCACCGGTTCAGGCCAAATCGGTGCCAAATACCTGCCTAAAAATGGGCGGAATTTCAGACCAAGAGCAATGGCACCGTTTCAACTCAAACCGGTGCCAAAAATACAAAGGGCACCGGTTTGAACCGGTGCCACTAAACCGGTTCATCTATATAATTAAAAAAAACCCGCCCCATATATAACCCTAACTCTCCATCACTTTCTATCTCCTCCTCCTTCTCTTTCTCTCTCCTCCTCCTTCTCTTTCTCTCTCCTCCTTCTATCTCTCTTCTCTGTTCGCCTTCTTTCTCTTTCGATCTTATCTCCTTCGATCTCATCTCCTTCGATCTCATCTCCTTCTCTCATCTCCTTCTCACTCGTTTCCACCACCAAAGGCTACAACCGAAGAGCCGAAGACCACCACCAAGACCAACACCCAAGACCACCAAGAACACCGAATCTAGGTACATGCATGTAGTTTTTGGGTTTTTTTTTTTTTCTTTATTTTGAGATTTCTGGGTTTAATTAATTGAGTTTTGGGTTTAATTGGATTTTCTGGGTTTAATTAATCGATTTAAATCGATTTTTGGATTTTAATTCTATTGATCTGGGTTTCATTAATCGATTTAAATCTTTTTTCGGATTTTATTTCGATTTTTCTTGTGTTAATTTTCGATTAAAATAATCGTTTTTTGGGCTAATTAATCGAGTTCTGGGTAATTTTCGATTTTATTTTCGATTTTTGTTGGTTAATTAATCGAGTTCTGGGTTATGGCTAGCATTTCAATTTTTCTTGGTTAATTTTCGATTAAAATAATCGTTTTTTTGGGTTCATGCATGCGTTTTTGGGGTTGTTTTCTGGGTTTTGTTTTTAGATTTTGAATTTTTTTTCGATTTCAAGTTTTTTTTCTGTGTTTTTTCGATTTCAATTTTTTCTGGGTTTGAATTTTTTTTCAATTTTTGGGATTATTATTTGTTTTTCGATTTCAATTTTTTCTGGGTATTTTTTTCGTTTTTTTTTTAATTTTCTGGGTTTTTAACTAATTTTCGATTTTAATTTTTTTTGATTTTTTTTTAATTTTCTGGGTTTTTTAATTTTTTCTTCATTTTCTGGATTTTCTCGATTTTCTTGGTTTTAACTAATTTTCGATTTTAATTTGTTCGATTTTCTGGGTTTTAATTTTTTCAATTTTTTTTTAATTTTCTGGGTTTTTAACTAATTTTCGCAGCCAATACATTTTAATTGATTTTGTTGGATGAACTAATTGGCGCAGGTATAGTATTTGCTTTGCAAGCCCAAAATATTGCACATAATCGAATAATCAAGAATCAAGAATATTGATTTAGATGTTTGGGTTTTTTTTTATTGTGATGTTGTAATATTTTTTTTGATTTATATTGTAGTTCTTTTTTTATTTATTTATATGTTGTAATTGTTTAATTTTATAATTCGTATATTGTAATTTTTTCTTGACTATATACTGTAAATTTCAGTTATATTCAATGATATTCAATTAATATGTTGTTGTTCTTATTTATTTTAGTCAATTTGATTTTAAGTGAAAAATAACAACAACAAAAAAAAAAAAAAAAAAAAAAGATTTTTGGGGGGTTTTTGGCACCGGTTAACCGGTGCCAAAAACTTTGAAATAATTTTCTGTGGGCCTTTTTGGCACCGGTTAACCGGTGCCAACTTCGATTTTTGGCACCGGTTTGAACCAGTGCCTTTTTATACCTCTTTTTGGAACCCCCCACATTGGCACCGGTTCAAACCGGTTCCTTAGGCCGGGTTTGAACCGGTGCCAAATTCATTTTTTCACGTAGTGAATTGTTATTGATATTTGATAGATTTAGAACTATAAGCATGGTGAACCACAACCCTAGGTCTTTTTATCAATTGTTTTATTCCTATTTTAATTTAGACTACTTCCGTATCCCAATTTCATGACATAGTTTAGTTTCTCCAATTTCTTAGAGGTTAGATTGAATACCATCTCCCTGTGGATTCGACCCTACTTACCCTACTACATTGTTAGTTGGTGTACGACAACCTATCAAATTTTGGCGCCGTTGCCGGGGATTATAATATATCGTTGGAAAGCTCTTTTCAAGCTCCATCCAACTATTCAATCATTGGACCCAGATTATGGACCAAAATAAACTGGTTCAAACGTTTTTATAAAAAGGACACGAAATGAATGATTTTAAAGGACACGAAATGAATTATTTTGGGTTTAAAGGCACAAAAAGAGGAAAATAAGTTATGTTTTGGGGAAATGGACTAGGAATTGGGTTGGTTTATGAAATGGAAATATGGATTTAAGCACTCCAAAAATTAAATACTCAACCCGACCAATAATGGCGGTGAAAGGTTGTTCATCATCGGGTTTGGTTTTGGGGAGACATTTTTAGGTGTCTACAGAAGCCCCCACTTTGACTGAGTTTGTAGAAACGTCAGTTTCGAAAACGATAGTCAAAGTAGTCGATGGGGACGGAGAATGATTTAAGACGTTCTGCGATCCTAAATCATTCTGTATACGCCGATACCTGCAGAAAAATGTTAGTTCTACAGATAAAAGAGTAAAGGGATAGAATGCGTATCTGACACCAGTGTATCGGTGACAAATGAGTTTAGTAGCTTCCTATGCTTGAAGGAATCCACCGAATGACGTTTGTTAAAATGCTTTCCATGCTTGAGGAAAGCCGATAATGAGTTTGGTAGCTTTCTAAGCCTGAAGAAACCTACCGGATGACACTTTCCATGCTTGAGGAAAGTCGACATATGATTTTGGCATTTTTCTATGCTTGAAGAAATCCACCGATAATGCTTTCTATGCTTGAGGAAAGCCGACAAAGGAATTTGGCGGTTTTCTATGCTTGAAGAAATCCACCGGATAATACTTTCCATGCTTGAGGAAAGTCGACAGATGATGAGATTGCAAGTCTCTGTGTATCGAGAACCTTGCGTCATAAAATGATGATGGTTCGATTGTCCCCGAACGTGGGGTGTAGATGGTCCGCGTGTCCCCGGACGTGGGCTGTGGTTGGTTCGCTTGTCCCCGGACGTGGGCTGTAGATGTTCTGTTTATCCCCGGACGTGGGCTGTAGATGGTCCGCTTGTCCCGGGACGTGGGCTGTAGATGGTCCGCTTGTCCCCGGACGTGGGCTGTAGATGGTCCGCTTGTCCCCGGGTGTGGGCTGTAGATGGTCGCTTGTCCCTGGACGTGGGCTGTAGATGGTCCGCTTGTCCCCGGACGTGGGTTGTAAATGGTCCGCTTGTCCCCGAACGTGGGCTGTAGATAAGACCTGCAAAATAAAATTTGCCAAGGGACTCATATATACTGTGATTGACTTGACCAACTGACTTGACCAAGTTTGACTTGACATGACATGACATGTGTATGACTTGTGATTGTGTGTGTCTTGAGTGAGTGTGTGCACTGACACAAGCAATTAAAAATGCAAAAGCAAAAGACTTGACCAAGTTTGACTTGACATGACATGACATGTGTATGACTTGTGAATGTGTGTGTCTTGAGTGAGTGTGTGCACTGACACAAACAATTAAAAATGCAAAAGCAAAAATTTTCCGTCATTTTTGTCATGAGTGGAGGGTACCGTCTTTCTCCCGAGAAAGAAAGACGTGAAAAATGAAGTTTTGTTTTTGAACTTCCCCAAAATAAAAGTCATGATAAGAAAAGGGAAGAAGTTTTGAACTTCCTTGTTGAGCAAGACGAAATGAATCACATGGATTTTCTTCTTGTCATATTGAAATGCCCGTCTTGAGTATAATGTATGCATGATGTATGTTCTTAGGCTAGGAGGCTAAGGACAATTACGTCATGTGACACGATAGATGAATGAACTTAGGTCATGGAGCTAAGCATCACATATGGTGTAAAGAAACGATCTTGAACGTCACTTAGGTCTGGAAGCTAAGCACGTATACAGATGAAGTGATTATTGCATAACGAACGTTGCTTAGGTCAAGGAGCTAAGCACGATATGCTTTGTATGATTAAAAATCATTGATATATAAATATTTCTCAGCACATTATGCGATGCATGAAACAATGAATATTGCTCAGGTCAGGAAGCTAAGAAAGTATACAATGTTTCTTCTAATGAATGTTGTCTTTAAATATGATGAAACATGCACAATGTTGAAACAAGACTTCATGATAAAGGGCTCTTAAAGAGAAGGATGATTGATATGGATATGGATGTGTGAGTGAAGTGTGTGAATGTGATACTAAGGCTGGCTGCAAGGGTTATGGCAATGGAAAGAGATGTGAGAAGAGTCAAAGATGATGACTCTTTAGGCTAGGTAGGCTAAATGATGTGGGTTCAAGCCCCCAATTCTAGCTCTAGATGAATAAGGTCATAGGGATAAGAATTGGATATTCTTTGACTCGATCATGCATGTGGCCGCACCTCAATGTGAGGTTGCCTACGTATCCGTTAGGAATCAGGCCGAACGTAGCTCTAACCGAACTTTGCACAAGTGTATGTACACCTCAAAGAGGTCTTTCAAAGGTTGTAATGTGGTTAAGCTAATGGTTTAAGGAAGAAAGGGGTAAAAGGCTCAAGACCCGAGCTAAGCCCCTAAGATATGCAATTGTGTATTTGAAAATTTGAACTCTACAAGTTTATTTTTCATATATTTTTTATTTGAATTTTTTTTTTTTTTTTTGAATCAATGTAGGCAATATCAGATCATGCGGTCCATCACTCACTTAGCATTCATGTTTCTCAGGCACGGTACCAAGCACTTGATGAGAGACGCAATTTGAGACGTGTTCATATCGAAGACATTGGAACACTTGCCTTTAGACATTTTTTTTTTACTTATTCTTTTTTTTTTTATTTGAACTTGCTTTCTGAATGTTACACAATTTGCACACCTTCCCATCCCAGGGTTTGGTGAATGTGGGTTGAATAAATGAGGTCAACCGTTAGACAAGGCTCAAAGTGGTTGATGAAGAAATGGATATGTTATTGAACGGTTAACAGGGAATGATAGGGTTGCAAAGGTGCCTCAAGTCATTGGTGCACCTTGTGTTTAGTTCGGTAATTGATATTTTATTTTATTTTTGTATTTTTTTTTTTTTTTTTTTGCGAATGAATTCGATGATCGATTGCAAAGGAAAGGAATGCTCATTAATGGAAAAGGTAAGAAATATGACACATAGACAGTACACATGGATAACGGAAACCTATGCTAGAATTATTAGGGGAGAGGACTGAAACAAAAGAAGAAAAAAAAAGCATGAAATCTTGTATGGAAACTTGTCTTGTGCTTCGTCTTCATGGTTGCTTATGAATTACTTGTTACCGCTATGGGGGACAAGAAGTTTGTTGTTGTTGATGCTTTTATTAGAAGAAAAGAAGGAAGGAATGACGTTCCCCTTATTCTTCCAACTATTACCTAGTGATTTTAGACTCAGGTACTGTGTAAGGATGATTTCACTTAATGCATTCACTCAATACTCGGATTGGAAAGTAAGAGTGTATGAAACAATTTTGAAATCTGATGGGAAATACTCCACTCATTCCTATTACAACGGAAAATGACGCATGCATGGTCCTAGTATACAATCATAAACAATATAGTGCATTACTCGAAGACAAAGTGTGTGCAATGACTCAACATGTGTGATTAGGCGAGTTTATTAAGACTCGTGGTATGATCGTATGGCTAGACATGAGGACGTTGTGAAAAGCAAAGGACCCAATGACCAAATAGCACGGAAGACTAAAAGACAAACTAACTTGATTAATTTTTTCAAATTTTAATGTTTATGCTATTTACTAGGTGAAAACGGTCCATTGACAATCATTAGTCATAAATAAGATCAACCACAATCAAAGACAAAGAACACATGTTAAGGTTAGCACAAAAAATCACAAGAAACTAGGAAGAGGACTAGAATTCTAGAAGAGTTAGGACTCATGGGTATAAAAAAAATCTATAATCCTATGTTATACGAGTTGACACGGATTAAAGGATTTGGCTAATACTAACTTGAGACGAAAAGATATAAAAAAAAAAATTTAAAATAAAACAAAAGAAAGTTGACGCTAAAAAGACACCTAAACCGGACAGGCTGTAGTATATCGGTTATAAATTTTTATCTGTGACTCTGATTGAGACTAAACCAATGTCAAATGAAAGATAAAACCCGGGGCTACAGATCCATAGGTTGCACGACACGTAATTCTTTCTAGAACTCCGGCTATGACCAAAACAAGTTGACTCTTGTGCAGTATACGGGAATTAAAATCCGGGTGACTCAAAAATTTTTTTAAAAAAAAATCTATGGCTCGACTCTAATAAAAAAAAAAAGGGTTTGATAAGAGAGAAAATTTTTTTTTTTAAAAAAGGTCAATAAAAAAATGCACACATCAGCATATAGTCACGCATGATGCAATGAAGTTCGCAACGTAAAGTCAAGTTCTATGTTTGACTATGGTCAAGCTTTTGGGTGTCAAAGGGTACCATGGTTAAGAGTTAGGACGCGTTAGCAAGCCAGCCTCCCTTGAGGGTGTATGCCAATGGGCGGCTCCGCGAGTTCGTGATGAAATCGAACTCGACTCCATGGTTTGGGTGGATTTAAAAACTCGGATGAACCCTTATTGCCATGAGCGTTTTCGGGTTGATAGAGCTTAAATCCCCCGGGCTAGCCACATACGTAGAACACGTACTATTGTGGCAAAATAGGTAACCTAAAAAGAATATGCCTATGTGACAATGCCAATTAAATCGCAGGAATACAATTCAAGAATCTTTCAAGCCTCATCCACTCATCTTAATTAAATACCGATCACTCAAATCGATAAATAACCAAGAATCCTCCCCAGTGGAGTCGCCAAATTGTAGGCGTCGCTCGAAGTGCGCCTACGTTAAAGCATGTTGTGAATATGCTTGGCACTCATAGGAAGTGGGAATTGACATATACGATTAGGGACAACGATTAGGGACAAATAAAGTAGGGAGCCGCCAACAAGTTTTTAAGGAACTTGTAAACCGTACACGGATCATAAAAGGCAACCACGAATAAGGGACAACAATAGGCAACAACGATTGACCCGTGAAGGTTACACCCCATTCATAATCCATGAGATTACTAACTCCATATGGTTCGGAACCACGAAAGGAGGAACGGGGATGATGGTACGAAGTGAGTCATGGAGTCACATTCGCCCGTATTGGCCTCTACTCGATTCTTATAGTGAAAAGTGATTCATGCGATCTCAAAGGCACACAAACAAAATATTCAATTTGCTCCAAACTATTATTATGCTAAATTGGTTGAATATTAATGCAACACATTATTCTAAAATATCGTGATCACTTGAATTAATAAACAAGATTAAAAAGGAACCTAAACCGGTTGTCCAAATTATCTTATTAGGCGTGATTTTCAATTACATATTTCCTTTAAACATGCAATATGGTGATCATAATAATAATATAATCAACATTAATATTGGAAGCAATTTGACAATAATAATGTTAGTCAAATCAAATATAAAATAACCCTAATCATGATACTAGCAATAAGAAAATAAAATAAGAGTAATTAAATTAATTAATTACTCACATTCCGCGCGTTCCTTTAAATTGCTACATCATGAATAAATTGTTAGTAACTTCAATTAAAATATAAACCAAATGGAAATTAAATTAAGTAAATGTAGATTTGATTTGGTCCAAACCCTCAGTTATTTGTACCTTTCACGCCTTGGTTAAAGTATATAACTTTGGGTATTGTATGAACTCCTTGGAGTGCTTAAGGAAGGAATGAAAGAATAGGGAGGCTAGTGTTTTAGGCTAAAGAGGGAGAAGAGAATTATTTGATGATCAAGCTTTTTGATTTTTGGAAAAGGGGTGATATGACCTCTATTTATAGAGAAAAAAAGAAGGGTCGAAAAAACAAGATAAGATCCGAATTAAATCGGAATAAAACTCGATAGACAGCAGTTTTTGCGGTTTTTGTTTTTATCATATCTTTTGATCCAAAAATTGGAATAAGATGAATAAGATATCGCTGGAAAGCTCTTGAAGTATAATTTCTAACCCAATTAGAATCAGATTAAAATATTTTGTAGAATAAAAGATATGGACGAAATAGTGAGACGGTGTCAGTTTTGAATAGAGTTTTTAATTTAATTCATATCTTTTTCGTTATAGCTCGAAATTGACATTATAATATATCATTGGAAAGATAATTTCAAGGGCTATCAAACCATGTAAAATTTTGATAAAAAATATGATGCACGAAAATAATATCTGTCTATATTTGAACGTCTTTCAATTCGGATATAAATAGGATTTTTTTAAAAAAAGGAGTTTTATTCAATTTCAAACTATTTAATCTTATCTTTCCAAAAAGGATAATTAAGATATTTTAGAAACTTATAGAAGCTTTCAATTAATCTTAATTGGTTTAGGAATGGGATTAAATAATTTGGACCCTCCACATGATCATTGGGCCGTAGGTAAGGTGCGCTTAGGTTCGGTTTGGGCTCGGTTTAATATTTTGGCCATAACTTATTCGTTTTAACTCGGATTTGGGCTTATAATATATCGTTGGAAAGCTCTTTTCAAGCCCCATCTAACTATTCAATCATTGGACCCAGATTATGGACCAAAATAAACTGGTTCAAACGTTTTTATAAAAAGGACACGAAATGAATGATTTTAAAGGACACGAAATGAATTATTTTGGGTTTAAAGGCACGAAAAGAGGAAAATAAGTTATGTTTTGGGGAAATGGGCTAGGAATTGGGTTGGTTTATGAAATGGAAATATGGATTTAAGCACTCCAAAAATTAAATACTCAACCCGACCAATAATGGCGGTGAAAGGTTGTTCATCATTGGGTTTGGTTTTGGGGAGACATTTTTAGGTGTCTAAAGGTATCAGGAATCGAAGCATCAACATCCGCAAGACGATCATCGATTTGATGTGATTACAATAGTCGTCAATAGATGAGAAATTTTTGAAGTCAAGGTCAGTGAGCTCTTATTCGAGATGGAAGGCTCTAGATGCTTTGTTATTTTAGAATATGGACTCGAGATGAGCCCAAGCACCTTGAGCAGTGAGGAGGTCGGTTGAATGGATCCGTAAATCCAATTAAAGACTGTAGCGTCTAGGCGCTTCCAAAAGGTAATGAGGTCAACAGTTTTGGATGCTTCATACGCAGCTATTGACTTCTTCTCCGTAAGAGGAATAATATGATTGATAAGATCATGAACCCTACAGAGTACGTTGAATAGTGCATCCCAAGAGTGATACTATACATCCCATGGTCGACATCCGACGTGATAGGGATAAGAGATTTCACATTCATGATGATCAAAGAAGCAGGATGATATTTGGTTGACTTGGCCATGGAAAGTGTGCACCGGAAGAAGAGGAAAGAAGGGGAAGAAGAAGAGGATCGGAAAGGATGGGCTATTGATAGGGAAAGAATAACAAAGGATCGAACCCTAAATTGATACCATGAAAGATTATAATCGTTGAGTATTCTCAATTTCTCATTAGCCGTACAAAGGTTTTAAACAAATTACAATAGCAATCTTAGGCTATGATTACACTAACAAACTAGGAAAGGACATACTCTAAATATACACTTAACTAACATAGAGATATATACAAAATCAATATATATATATACACTACTAGAATCCGGGCAAATAACGACAGATTTTCTACGACAGCTAGCAAAACTGTCGCAATTTTTTAATTTTACGACAGTTTTAGTAGTCGTCGTAATGTTACGACGGTTTTGCAAACTGTCGTTGATTTACGACGGTTTTGGCCAATAAAACTGTCGCAATAAACAGTAAAAATAATTATAAAAAATTAATATTTACAACAGTAATAAACTGTCGCAAATTACGACGGTTTTCGAAACGATCGTAATTTGCAACAGTTTTGCGACAGTTTATGGCTGTCGTAGAATTAAATTTTTTTAATGGGTGTTTAAATACCCAACAAGCTAATCCCACACCAAACCCTAATACTTTCCGCCCTCATTTCTCCTTTCTTGTTTCATCTTCTCTCTCCTCTCTCCTCTATCCTCTCTCCTCTTCCAGATTTTCTCTTAGTATGATCTTTTCCCCTTTTCTCCTCCTCTCTTTTCTCTCTTTTTCTATGTCCTCTCTGTTTCTCATCCTCTTTTCCTCTGTTTCTCATTCTCCTTTCCGCTCTTTCTCGCATTAAAAATAACGGAGAAGGTGGCCAAGTGAAATTCGTGTGTTTGAGGTTATATTTTGTGACATTGAGGTTTTTTTTTGTCAAATTCGAGCATAAAAATTCCAGATCTAGACTTTTTATGGTCGAATTTGACAATCAACACCCAACGAAAAGGAAATTTTGGAAGGTATGTTAAATTTTTTGTTTTGTTTTGTTTTGTTTGGTTTTTTTTTTTTTTTCGTTTTTGTTATTGTGGTTTTTGTTTATATTCTAATATTTTTGGTTTTTTTTAATAATTTTGTGCTAGTATTGCCTTTTTTAATTTTTCGATTGTTGTTCGTTTGATTTTTTTTCCCATCTATTTTCCTGTTGTTTTCGTTCATTTTTCGTTTGATTTTGTTATGTTTCCTTTATTTTCTTTTGATTTATTGTGGCATTTTTGTTCAAATTTGTATTGTTTAGATAATTTATGCTTTTTCTTTCATTTTTTGTTTAATTTTTTGTGAATTTCTCAAGGTACGTTAAATATTTTGTATTTTTTTGTTTTTATTATTGTGGTTTTTGTTTATTTGCCATTTTTTTTATTTTTCCGTTTATTCATTTTTTTTTTGTGAAATTTGTTTGATCTTGTTAATTTGTGGTTGTTGGATTAATGTTGGATTTTTTTGGTTTAATTTCAGATCTAGGGTTGTTTATGGGTTTTAATGTCTTTTGTGGGTTAATTTGGTGGTTTTCGGAGGCGGTTACTAATTCAAGGAGGGATGTTGTGGCTGGGTTGGGGGTTTCGTATTTTTTTTTGCGACGGCTTTTTGCGACAATTTTCATGGTTGTCGTAGTTGTTGCGACGTTTTAAGCTGTCGCGGATTAATTACAACGATGACAAAAAATTAAACTATCGTTGAAATTAATAAAACCATCATAAAAAAAAATTTACGACAGGCAAATTGCGTTAAAATGAAATTTTACGACAATTGATTCAACGACAAACTATTTACGACAGTTGACTGTCGCAACTTTTTTTTTGTGACGGTTTTTGCTATTTTTGCGACAGATTTTGGCTGTCACAAAATAGCTTATTTCTTGTAGTGATATATTCTAACACTCCCCTAATCTATGTATTATTTCTTAGGGTTTTCTTTAAGTTTGGCAACGAAGCCGCCATCTAGCCGGTATTCATGGAGTGAAAAAGAAGCAAGTGTGGAGTGAAAAAGAAGCAAGCTAAGTGTGGTGATGGTGGTGTGCTACTTTGTTTGTGCTGGGAGCAGGGCCGTATCTGGGCCGGGGCACCCGCCCAGGGCCCCAAAATCTGAACATCAAATTAGTTATTAAAAAAAAAAAAATTAAAATTATAATATTACTAATGACGAAGCGGCATTTCTTGGTAATCAGTCAATCATCCCTTAATAACTCCTCACAGTAAATCATTAAAATTTCTCCTTGAAATTAACTCCTTCATTTTGGGAAGTTAATTTGACAAATTAATCCCATAATCTATCAATTCATCCGTATAATCTTCTATTCTCATCCATGAAATCAATTATTTGTATCTTTACCTATATTTTTCTGATTTTTCATCTTCCTTCCCAAATTAATGCATGAGTATTTCAGTTGTTCTTCACATATCAATCTACTTAATCAATTTTTTCTATTTGTTTCTATTAATTTTTCACCATTATTATGGATTTTGGCTTCGATGTTCAAAGATGAACTAAGAATCGGTACGGACCTGCTATTAAGTCATTGGTAAGTTCTATACTTTAATTTTTTTTCCCAGAAATTACAATTGATTAATTTATTTTAATTTATTGATTATTCGATTTTACAAGAGAAAATCTGAAATACTCATTTTAATTTTATATCATACGAATTTTAATTTCTGATTTATGAATTATCAGTAGATAGTATGTCAAATTTATATTTTTCCCAGTTCATTCTAATTTCTAATTTCGTTTGAATTATGATATTTCATATTTGATTACTGATTAATAATTAATTGATTATGATTTATGAATTATCAAATTGTCACAATTGTCAGTATTTCGAATTAATAATTTGATTGATTTTTTAATTATGAATTATCAAATTTATCAGTATGTCGAATGTAGGAATGTAGAATGATAATTGATTAATTTTTAGTTAAAAATTATCAGTATGTCATTATGTCAAATGATAAACTTTTAATACTGAATTTTTTACTGATAATAATGACATATTGATAATTTTTATCAGTATAATTTTTTTATCAATTATCAATATAATTTTTATCAGTATAATTTTGGGAAATTATCAATGATACCCTCGTCGTTTTGACTTTTATCAATGACACTCTTCATTAAACTTTCATTATCAGCGGTACCCCTATAATTTTACATTAATTGCTACAGTAACCATGTCGTTAAACAAACGTTTAGTATAATCATTTGACATGTTTAATGGGGTGGGAAATGTCAAAAATACTTAAATGCCCCTGTCATTCAATCTCTTTCCAAAACCCAAAAGTTTTCTCTCCTTTTTTTTTTCTTTAATTCCCTCTTTCCTGTATAACCTTTACCCCTTATTTTTGCTCCTCCTAAAATCATACATTAGATCATTAAATGAAGTTGAATTCATAGTAGTACAACTAAAATCTT
Source organism: Chenopodium album (assembly GCF_948465745.1). NCBI lineage: Eukaryota > Viridiplantae > Streptophyta > Magnoliopsida > Caryophyllales > Amaranthaceae > Chenopodium > Chenopodium album. Next base: position 69,206,799 of record NC_137835.1, read on the forward strand.
TTTTTTTTTTTTGAAAGGGAAGTGCTCAGCGAGCACAATTAGAATAAATCAGCTGAAATCAACAGCAGCCAAGGCAACGAGGCCTTGCGGGAAATCAGAAACGAAAAATTGTTCAACCTCATTATCAGGCCTAATTCTAGCAGCCATATGGGCAACACAATTCCCTCCCCGTCTAATATGATTACAAGAAAAAACATGAAAGGACTCACGCAACAGGCCAATATCATCGAGAATTAAATCTACAGGAGCACGACCCTCACTAGGCTTGTTGATAGCAGCCACCACAAAAGTCGAATCACTCTCCAAATCCACCTGCAGCAAACCCAGCTCTCTAGCCAAACAAACCCCCATTCTGGCAGCCAAAACTTCAGCCAATTTAACACTGACAAGGGAAGACATTTTGCGCACCATAACAGCAACAATGACACCATGGTCGTCTCTAATAACAGCACCCAGACCCACACCCCACCCCTCACGTACAGCAGCATCAACATTGATGCGCATCCAACCAGCAGTAGGGGGGCTCCAGCCACTCCTAGACATAGCAACAACAGACCTAACATAAGGCGTCACAGCACCCATATATTTCGAATGATCTTCCACAAGTTTGATAAAACCCAACACCCCAATATCTCTATTTTTCCATGGCTCACCAAAAACGACAGAATTTCTATAAGCCCAGGCAGCCCAAACCATTGAAACAAAAAGCATAAGATCCACTTCACTAACCTTAGACATGACCCAAAGCAAGAGATCCATGAACGAAGAGACAGGAGCATCCACCAGCAAAACCGCAAAAGGAGACATATCCCACATGCTTTTGACATTGGAGCAGCGGAAAAGAGCATGTAAAATACTCTCAACCTCACCATTACAACAGCCACAAAGCCCACTTTCTCTGATATGTCTCTGATGAAGTCTCCCAAGGGTAGCCAGAGACCCCGAACAAGCGCGCCACAGAAAGTTTCTTAATTTTGGAGGCCCCTTAATATTCCAAATTTTTTTCCATGCCACAGCAACAGACTGACCAAACTGCAGCTCCCAACCCCTAATATGACTCAACCTACCAACTAAATAACCCGATTTTGTGGTATAAATTCCATCGTCTGCAGCTCCCCAAAATCTGATGTCATTAGTAACACGCGTGCTCAGGGGCAGCCCTTGAACAAGAGCAGCATCCTCCGGAGTAAGATGATGGTGCAAAGCATCAATATTCCAGGAGCCCCTCTCAGCATCAATAAGATCAGCAACACATAAGTCAGCTGGGCTCTCCACATTTGGAGTTGGAACATGGCAGACGCCCTCACCCAGAAGCCAAGCATCATCCCACACATTAATGTCCTTACCATTCCCCACCCTCCACTTTAAACCATCAAGCAAGATTGCCTTCGAACCCCAAATACTCCTCCACACATAGCTAGGATCATGACCCCGATTAGCCGACAAAAAATCACCATGCTTAAAATATTTTGCCTTAAAAATCTGATGAACCAATGTGTCAGGATTACAAAGCAAGCGCCACCCTTGCTTCGCTAAAAGAGCTTGATTAAAGGTACTCAAATCACGGAAGCCCATACCACCAAGAGACTTCGGAAGGCATAACTTCTCCCAACTAACCCAATGTAATTTTCGCTCCTCCCCCGACGCCCCCCACCAAAAGCGAGCAACCATCCTATTAATATCATCAATAATACCCTCCGGGATACAAAACAACCCCATCATATAAGTTGGAATAGCTTGCACAACCGCTTTGATAAGCACCTCCTTTCCGGCTTGGGAGAGAAACTTTTCTTTCCACCCTTGCAATTTTTTCCACACACGCTCCTTAATACAAGAAAAGGCCGCTTTCTTCGATCTTCCAATGATGGTCGGGAGCCCCAAATATTTCTCATGTCTAGCAACTTGTTTTACCCCAAGAATCTCAATAATATCCCTTCTTCGGCTCGCATCCACATTTTTGCTAAAAGACACTTCCGATTTATCAAAATTGATCTTTTGTCCCGAAGCACCTTCATAAATACTAATGATATTAGCAATTGTGGAACATTCTTCAAGAGTAGCCCGAGAGAAAAGAATACTATCGTCAGCAAAAAATAGATGGGAAATCCTCGGCGCACCCCTACACACCAAAGCCCCATGGATGAGCTTATCATTCGCAGCTTTCACAAGTAAGGAAGAGAAAGCTTCAGCGCAAAGGAGGAAGAGATAAGGCGAGATCGGATCGCCTTGCCTTAACCCACGGGAAGGAGTAATGCAGCCAGTGATTTGACCATTAAACTTGAAAGAATATTTCACCGAGGAGAGACACATCATAATTCGGCTAGTCCAAGCCCCATCAAAACCCAACTTATCAAGGACGGATTTTAAAAAAATCCATTCGACGCGGTCATACGCCTTACTCATATCGAGTTTAAGCGCCATAGTCCCTCTTTTCCCCTCACCCCTTCTCTTCATTGCATGGAAGATCTCGAAAGCCACCATAGCATTATCAGTAATTAAACGACCCGGCACAAAAGCACTCTGATGATGAGAAATAAGCCTAGGGAGAATGACCTTAAGTCGGTTAGCCATCATCTTCGAAATAATTTTATAAGTCACATTGCACGGACTTATAGGACGAAACTCCGTCATCTTCGTAGGCTCTTGGCATTTGGGGATAAGAACAATGCAAGTTTTATTCACATCACCCAGCTCACTCCCATCCACCCACCACCTTTGAATGAATGCAATAACATCGGGTCCCACAATATGCTAACATTTCTGAAAGAAGAGAGCATGCATACCATCCACACCCGGAGCCTTATTAGGGTGCATTTGGGAAAGAGCTTGAAAAATTTCATCCGAGGAGGGAATTCTAAGGAGATCCACATTCATATCATCCGTCACTTTTGAATTTAACCCTGCAAGAGCCTCCTCAAAATTAGAAGGCAAAGATGAAGAGAAAATGTTAGCAAAATAGTCTTCAATGATTTTCTCCATTTTTCCTTCATCATCACACATAACCCCAGTAGCATCTTCAAGCTTATTAATGCTATTTCTACGCCTTCTGTAATTTGCTTTGTGGTGGAAGTAAGAGGAATTTTTGTCACCATCTTTGAGTTCATTAACTCTAGCCCGGGCATGCCAATAAGACTCATCAAGTCTTTGAAGCTCCTCCAACTCCGCAACAATTTTAGCACACTGCGCAAGCATCTCAGCATCTGGGTCATTACGCTGCCAAGATAGGAGCTCCTGCTCTTTAGCTTTGATTTTCTTTTGAATGTCACCAAAAGTATCATGCGCCCACACATGGAGTCTACCAGCACAAGCAGCAATTCGTTGCTCAATATTCTGACCAGCGCCACTCACCCAAGCATCCTTTACAATTCGTTGAAACTCCCCATGAGATAACCACATTGCTTCAAAGTAACGATGCCTAGCACCCTTCTTCTTGTAATTCTCGATATCAGTCTCTAACAGAATAGGAGCATGGTCAGAATATAAGATGGGAAAATGACGCACCTGCCTTTTACCAAACAACTCACACCACGCATCACAAGCAATAAATCTGTCAAGCCTCTCACGCACCACACACCTCGGGTCTAAACCACGTTGCCAAGTGAAAATATTCCCTTTGTACCCCAATCACGAAAATCACAATGTTCCATCATATTTCGAAATAATTCCATCTTCCTCTCATTCCTAGGAACACCCCCACTCTTCTCATTGTCATGCAAAATCTCATTAAAATCACCAAAAACAACCATCGAAACATCAATGCCATCTCTTAACATCCGAATTAAATCGAAAGTTAGGTGTTTATTGCTAGTTTCAGGCCATCCATACACTCCAACAGCAACCCATTTTGGGGTATTCTCAGCATCACGAACTTCAATTGCTATGTGATGATTCGAATAGGACCAAACATGGGCATTTATATCCTTCCACCATAGCCCAATTCCCCCAGAGTTACCAGCACTACTCAGACAAATCCCATCAATGAAACCACATCTATTTCTAATTACTTCAAGTCTACGAGCATCAATCATTGTCTCCATCACTAACACAGTATTTGGGCGTTCTCTCCAACACCAAGATTGGAGATTATGAACTTTCCGAGGGTTGCCCAACCCCCGGCAGTTCCAACTTAATATTTTCATTGTTGTTCGCGGGGTTGGTTCAAGCCAACCTCCGCTACTTCAAGAGAATTAGAAACATCACTAGTCCCCACAAACAGTTTCAGCTTCTTGCCCTTCTCCTCACTGTCCTCATCAATAACACCCTTCAGCTCATCCCCGTTCTTCCTCTTTCCACCCACCAGCTTTACCACATCATCTCTCTCCATATGCATCCCGTTAGCCCCATGAAGGAGCTTAATTTTCCTCAATTTTTTCTTCGGACCAGCAAGATTAATGTCAGCAGCCACAGTAGGAGACGCCTCATCAAGACTTGATTCACCAGAATTAGCTACCATCAGCTCTTCAAAATTGGCAGCCTCATTTAAGATCACAGGAGCAGGGGTCATAACAGCACTATCCCCATTCCCCTTCTCATCAAAAATACGCACCTCATCAAGCTTAAACACAACATCAGAAACCACTTCTTTACCCTCCTTTTGAACAAAACGAGTCTTCTTTGCAATAAATAATTATTTAGCACAAGTTCCCTCTCCACTACTGTCTTCCCCACCATTTGGTTTAATCACTTTCCAAGGGGACATCACACGCATTGCATCACTGAATTTTTTAATACCAGGCACATCACTTTTACAATCATCACAATCTTTTTCCCCATGTCCCAACTTTCCACAAACATAACAAAACAAAGGGAGCTTTTCATACTTGATGTCAACATATTGCTTTTCCCCACCCCTCAATTTCAGACTTATCTTATTTTTTTAGAGGTTTTCGCACATCAACATTGACTTTGATACGCAAAGACTTATTAATTCCAACATAAAAAACGAGCCAATTTTATCCCCAATAGTTTTTGCATTGGTAATATTATTTCTTCCTATAAAAGGAAGGTCATACACCCTTACCCAAAAAGGAACATGAAACAGAGGAATTTCAGAAGGTTTACAATTACCTTCAATATCATTGAGAATCAACAAGTTTCTGTCAAAATGCCATGGTTGTCCCTCCATTACCTTCCATTTATCCTTCCAATGATGAAACTGAAATTGAAATAGGTTCTTCTCGATGCAATTCGCCTCCATTCCATGCCTAGGACTCCAAACACGGTTCATCTGAGCGATCAAAGCATTGGCATTGACATGACGGTCTGTCCAAATTCTACCCACAACGCCTAAAGAAACTCTTGCTTCCTCCTGCTCCTCACCTTCCACAACCCAGTCAACTCCCTCGTCATCATCACTTAGATTATGTTCATTGGGGGTAATAGAGAGATCGTCGTTAGTAATCGCCATTGAGAAAGACTCGAAAAATCGAGACAAACACCTTCAGAGAAGGAAAAAACTAGGAACCCTAGAGGAGCCCTCCCAAGAGACGCGCTCTAGAGGGAATAAATAATTTTATATATTTACTGAATTAACTAAAATCTCATACACAACAACATTTGGACATGTCCTAAAGAACTTCATTAAGTCAACATCATCTATTGGCCAGTGTTTATCTCATCTATAAGCATAAGCAAAAATAGGGTTTAGTATAACTACTCCCTTTTTTTGTCACTTATCTTCAAATTCTATGATTAAATCCATTAAGTTACATTCATCAGGGTCCACTTCAATATCAATTCTATGCACCTTATACTTAAATCGAAACACAACCTTCTCATTCTCATTCTCATTCATTCTGCAAAATCAGTATACAATCACTTTATTTAACCACACCAAAACATCACAATACAATTTCACACACAACACCAATTTTAATATCTGAAAAGATTAAAAATTTAGCAATTACTTTGCAAAATCAGAAATAACACTGTTACATGCAATCATAAACACAATTTCACACTCAAATGTATTTTAATATCAGAAAAAAGAAATAATTAGCAATCTAACATGATCATATGTAAATAACCATAATTCAGAGCTAAATTTAACGTTTGTTTAACGGCATGGTTACTGTAGCAATTAAGGTAAAATTATAGGGGTACCGCTGATAATGAAAGTTTAATGAAGGGTATCATTGATAAAAGTCAAAACGACAAGGGTATCATTGATAATTTTCCTATAATTTTTTATCAATTATCAATATAATTTTTATCAGTATAATTTTTATCAATTATCAATATAATTTTTAGCTACTAGAAACTATCAGTCTATCATTAATAAAATTTCTTATCATCAAATAAAGTCTTTTGTAAATTTTTTTGTGCATACCCAAAATAAATTTTTTTTGGTACCAAGGGCCCCATTTTTTTTTATCCGCCCCTAGGCCACCAAAGTCTCAGAAACGGGTCTGGCTGGGAGGAAGAAGATGAAAAAAAAATAGCTTTTCATTTTTTTTATTTTATTTATATATTTTTTTTATTGTTGATATTAACATAAGTTAGTTGTTGTTGTTAATATAGGATATTCACCGAGAGTAGCTCCTTTTATATGTTGCAGGCTACACTATGTGGCCAACCATTGTGGGGGTTACATTGTTAGTGCTATAGAGGTTACTTACTAGGTCAGAGGTTACTAAGTCGGTCAGAAGTTACTCACTCGGTCATGGGTTACTAAGTTGGTCAGGGGTTACTCGGTCTGTCAGAAGTTACTTGTCAATTAGGAGTTACTTGGTGTATGTGTCAGCTGGCCACACGATGTGGAGGACGCACATAAATGTTGCTCTTCTAATAAAGCACCCTAGTTTTCTTTCCTTATCATAATACTTTGAATTTTTGAGAAATTATAATGTTAAATTGTAGGTATAGCGCTAAACACTAGATTTTTTTAATGACTCAATCGAGCAATCAAATTTGAATGTAATTGTAATATAACAATAGCTCATTTTGGAATCCTATAACTCTTTTGATATATTCCAAACTTCCTCAAATTGAATCTATCATCTTAATGAGTATGTATTAGAAATGATTCAAAACACCCAAAATAACCTAACCCACAAGTTTCATCCGTAGGAGTACGTATAGTACTACTAGAGGAAGAGAACTCCCCTAGATTCCTGCCTACACTTACATTATTTGATGAGAGTTGGTCAAGTACCTTAAGCTATCATTGTAGTTTGAAGGCAACCAAAAAAGGGTATTTACGTAATTTAATACACCATGCTTTGCCAAAGTTTTTATATATAGAGGTCATTTCTAACACCCCCTTAACTAGGAATATGAACTAGACCAAAAATAAATAAAAACCTTCTCTTCTTCCCTCCTTTTTCTTTGTCCTTGTTAAAAAAGTAAAAAGAAGAAATAAAGAAGAAATAAAAATCTTCTTCCCTCCCCACATGGAAAAAGAGTTAGATCATCAAAAAGAGCTCCAACTTCTGCCACCCCCACCTCCTCATCCCGCTCCCTCATCCTCCTCACGTGCTCTCCCTTGGTTCCATCACCACCGTAATCGATCGCGGCCGCCTTTGTACCGGCCGCCTTACTCCCTCGACAACGGTGGTGATGACGATATTGATCATCATCATCATCATGGTCATGGGAGTGCCCAGAGTGGGCCCTCCCTAGACTTGAAACTCTCAATAAGCCTAGAGCCAGCCGAGGCAGCCGATTACGGCTGTATCGAGGCGCTCAAATGGCAGGCGGCCGAGCAAATACGGCTGGCTGCCATTGAGAAGGCATACGCTGAGCGAGTTAGAGAGCTAACTCGGAGAGAGATAGAGTTAGCTCACTCCGAGTTCGCTCGAGCTCGAGCCATGTGGGATAAGGCTAGAGAAGAAGTTTGTAAGGCGGAAAGACTTAGGGATACGGCTACTACTTGCATGGGCGAGATCACTTGCCACACCTGCAGGCAAAGGTTCCGTCCTAATTAGTATTATTAATTATTAATTATCATTAGTATTAGTAGTTTTTTTTTATTTTTCATTAATGTGGCATAATAATATATGTGTACCATGATTTAATTCATTTACATATATTTCTATTATTTCATATAATATGTGGTGATGGGTTAGAAAAATTTAAGCTAGCTACCAGTAGAAAATTTCTTTTTTTTTTTAATTTTGTTACTGGTTGGTGCAATTATGTTCAATAATGATTTAAAATTTGAATTTGGTGATGCCAAATTTAATTATACATATTTTATGTATGAATGTATATGTATGGATGGGATGTTAAAGGTGATATAAACTGACTTTAGATTTACAAATATGTAAAAAGTGGATAGATAATAATGTTTTAAGACTTTATTATTGATTGGAAAAATAATTATGCTTGTGTGCTGTGTTTCTTTCTAACCTCTAGGAATTATGGGCTTGTTTCATTAATCAAAAAATATTTTAATAAATGTAGTAATTATGGATCTCCAAATTTTCACATTTGTTTAGTGAAATGTTCTAACTTTCTTCTAATTTAGTAAAATCTTTACTTCAACATGACATGATGTATTTTGATCAAACTTAGCTAGCAACAATCTAAGTAAACATTCTCACCATCCAGAACTAATAGTGATTCTGAGTGTGTAACTTGAACTAATAATGTGATACTCCGTAATTAATTCAATATATAGGCTGAGGGAGAAGATGACGAAACATTAAATAAATTATCTTTTCTTGTTCTTGCAGTCCTCCAAGCTTTTACGAGATGGGTTAAGATTACGAATGCAAACTTTTACAAGAAAAGCTTGTTTAGCCTTAAAAAGTCTCAAGAGAAGATCAACGACAATAGTTTGGCAACGCATGTTGACCCAATATTTTGATGATTCTCCATTAGAAATTGCTACTCCATGCACAAGATCATGTCTTAATTGCATATGTTATTTTTTTCTTAACAATGCCACAATTGTGTATGTAGTTCAAAGCATTTAGAGAATTTATTCAATAAAGGAATGAATAATCCTTAAAGTTGACAAAGAAGTGAATTAAAAAGTGATTTTTTGACAAAAATAATTTAGTCATGACATATCAATGACAAATTGTGTGGAAAAGCAAGTCTTATTTTACAAAAAGTTATTTATTGATCATATATTTGTATAATATCTATTTATCTTTTCATTTTTTTTTCCATGTCATCTATTTTTAACGAGGGTTGAAACAAGATGGTAAATAAAAACATGTAATCATATTTGAGATGGTTTTCAAATAATCATCTACACCAAATGAAATGTTATAGAAATAAATAAAAAAAAGAACAATAACTAAATAGTAAATATGCAGTACATATAGCCTTTTGGGAGAAGAAGTGATGAAAATTTCAAAACATACAAGACATATTTCATATATACTCCTTATGTGAGCCTTAATAAGTCTTTAAACTTGGAGAATATTAAATTCATTTGCACCATAATTGTATAAAAGGTGATATTGTAATAAAGAAATTCCCATATAAATTATGAGGAATTTTTTGTAGTATTGACAATTTGAGGATTAGACAATGGGAAGAAGGAAGAGGATTGGGATGATTTCAATTTCATTATTGCATGGTAGTATGGTACACAATATGAATAAATTGTGAATAAAATTATAAAGTTGTGAATATCCCTTACTAACTTCTTTTACTTTTGGTTCTAGAATCAATGGGTTATAAAATTGTCATTTTCACCCCTAATCTTTATTACCCCCACCCCTTCCCCCAAGTACGGTAACAAAAACATGAGGATTAAAAGGATTATTGATGAGGATCAACTTTTAGTTTTGAATGTCAATCCTATCTCCTACTCCTAGGCTTGACAATGGGATGGCCTAGTCTAGTGCCTACCGGACATAAAACGCGATAATAACATACTACTTCCGTTACATATTATTTGCAACGATTTGACATAGAGTAGAGAGGAAAAATGTCTAATCATTGCAAATAATACGTAATGAAGGTAGTAATAAAAATGATGTAACAGATCTAAAAAGGATTATAAAATTTCTAAAAATTAGGATAAAAAGAAACGTAGTTCATGAATAATATGTTGGTGTATTTTATTCACTTGATTTTTACTTATCTGAACTTATCTGATCTTATTTGAACTTATTAACCCTTATTAGAATTTATTTTAGTTATAAATTAAAATTGGCAGCCCTAAATCCCTAATTAACCCTTATCACAACTTATCTAAACTTATTTTTCCTTAACTTATCTTATTTGAACTTATCTCAATTTATTAACCCTTATCTGAACTTATTAACCCTGAAATAAGTGGAAATAAGGTAAACAGAATATAGCCTAGTTACATCCCAAGCAAACAAGAATATGGTTTATTTGATCTCGATCCGGGAATAGAGATTACAAAATTAAGTTAGGTTTGAATCAAGAAATTTTATAAGTGTATACATTACTCTCTTAAAAATTTGAAGTAGGCAAGGCCCTTGTGTTGCATCATTTATTTAGGTTTCAAGGCATAATCAGCTCTAACAAGAACCAGGTTGCCACGACACCGTACGTACTGCGTCAACCAAAAAAAAGTGGGTAGCATTCTCAAGGTAATCATCAAGTACAATTACAATCTTGTCTTGATTGTATATTGCTCGCAACATCTTCAAGCTCATTGCACTAATTAACATAGACTCCATTGAGTAGCTCGTCATTTCTCATAACAAAACCACTAGCATTTTGGATTTACAAATGAAGTGCCATGCGATGGACATAACGAGGTCTATTATTATTAAAGACCTTCTCATTCAATAGAGACTATCCACAAAATGAACCCTTGGGTTGTTGGGTAGATCAGATAATAATTCCCCTAAATTAACTTATCATGTTTTGGTTTCGTGTTTGTGTGACATGCCTATATGAGTTGTGTCCAGTTAATTCCCCACATAAACAAAATTTGTTTATCTGATGGTAGAATTGTCTTTTCAAGTACAAGTGAAGGGGTACATGCGTCTTCTCATGTACTACTTGAGGAGTACATGTGTAATTTCCTCACCAAACAGTAAATGTAAGTTGTGAACAGTAATTGGACAGCTCACCAAAAATACTAAATAAATGACCATGTTTTTTTTAATATATTTACAGAAATGTCACCAAATTAACAAAAAATTGTTTATGTGGCAGATAAACTTGTATTTGTCGTGCCTATATATATCGTTGCTTGTGACAATTTTTGTGTTACCACTTGTAAATTGAATAAATTACGATGTGTGGTTCCTACAGGCGTTGGTATCTTGCATCGTACAGTCGTTTCGCGAAAAGAACATATTACACACATGTAAAGAACATACTGTTGTAATGAAAAGAACATACTATTAAAAAGTAATGAACACATATCTAAAGTAAAAAGAACATATTTATATTAAAAAAGAGTGAAAAGAACATATGTTCATGTTCTTTAAATGTCAGTGTAATGTACTTTTATTTGTGATATAATGTTAATTACTTATTGTGAAATGTTCTTTATTTTTTTATTTTATTTTTTAAATTATGGTGAATATACATAAATCATGTTCATCACATAATATTTTCATTTATGTTCTTTATAAATATTAGGGATGTTCTTTAGATGTATAAAAAAACATAAAATTGGATGGTTTTTACAAAACAGTTATATGTTCTTTACAAAACAGTTTTATGTTCTTTACAAAACAGTTTTATGCTCTTTAAAAAATTGTTACATGTTCTTTTCGCGTTTTTTGCTTGTACCTTGCCACGTACAGACGACTGTAACTTAAAATTTTCAAATAAATTAGGGTTTTCCTAAAAGAATCATAATGTAAAAAAATGAAGTGCATGCACAAAGTAGCCAATAAAAGTTCATTCAAGCTAAGATAGTAAGATGTGACTCAACTTATAAAAGATCGAGCCTATTATATATCTCTATCCTCTAAAATAATATTTCCTGTCTCATAAAGTAATACATGTTGACTAGACTACATATATGCATTATTCTTCTTCTTTACCCTCTTATTCATCGCATATATATATGATCTATGTTTCGTTTTTTATATTCCACACACCTCCATCAAACACAAAACCTAAATCACAAAACTGTACTTTCACAATTAGCTTATAAATTTAAATCACATAGCTAAGAATAAGCTTTGTTCCTGAGCTCGCGATCGGACAACAAGTTTTGATGCGTCAGTTAATAATTTTCTCACTTGACTGCTTGAGACATTACAATTCCATAGAAGAAATAGGTACTTTGTAAACCTAAGATATTCACTTGATATTAATGAAACCAGAATAACAATCCAAAATAACGCTGGTTTTGAAGAATTGGCACACATGACATGATTAAAGTATGAGAATTGTAAGGTACTTAATAAGCAATGGTCCTTAAGATCTGCATTTTATATAGAGCAGAACAAAAGACAAAATGTGGATGTATGTTAATAGTATTACATTTGTTTTGGTTATGAAAATTAAAGAGTTTATATACGTACTCGTAGTAAATTCTTTTAACTTTATTTATTTCATACATCCTTTGCTGTTTATATTTTGTACGGACATTATGTTTATGTTAGTTACTATTGCCTGGGCTGTGAGATTGGTGTTAGTATACATGAAGTAGCTGGGGGTGATGGTGATGGTGCGGTGGCCGAGGTCGCGAGGATGATGGCGGTAAGGACTGGCCGATTTGTTGGTGTTAGTACAATAGTGTTAGTTGTGCCATATAAAGGATGACGGTACGTAGGGGTAGGCCTGGTAGCTAAGCTAGCCGGGCAACTAAGCTAGCCGGGCAACGGTATCGTTTGTGATTGGGGTGCTTAAGCTAGCTAATGGTGGTTGTAGTTAATTGGCCAAGAGTGGGTTAGCCAAAGTTCGTGTAAGAATCTAAGAAAGGATTAGTTCTTTCACATACCCCTACCATTTTAAAATTGTCCCTACCCCTACCATTTTTAAATTGTCCCGTTATATATTTTCTCTTTAACCCTGTTCACGATCCAAGTTGGATAGCAAGTGAATAATAGCATAAGAGGGAACGAGGAAGTGGAGCGGAATCTTTTACATACACTCAAGTGCACATAGAGGTAGAAAGGTGTAACCAACGGTAATATTTGCTTGTTTGATTTTTTTTTTTTCCCATTCATTTTAAGATTTTAATGAGCAAAAATACTACACGAACAAAAAATAGCCTTTGATGTAACTTGCACCTGATCGAATGTATATAACGATATTCAAGAGTGGAGCGATCTATTTTTTGTCAAGCTATTTTATTGACATAAATATTTTTAGTTTTACTCGCAATATAATGTTAGTATTAGTAATAACTTATTTTAGGTTGTTGATATCCATCGTAAATGCGCAAGGTTATATACTCTTCAGTAAAATAAATTTATTCGCCCGTTTTAATATAGATTTGTCTCCTTTTACCACAATAGAATTCACACATTTTCAAGTTGCATTGGATCGGATAAAAGGGTAAAAAATAAGAGGGAGGACATTGTGTACTCCATGTATTGCATGGCGGAGATGGAAAAGTTATACGTAGTAAATTAGTGAAAATGTCAGTGACAAACTAATAAGGCTAGGGGTTGGAGGAAACAGATTGGTCTTGAAACTTCGAGTCCTGTCAAATCACAACTACAACTGTTGGCACGGAATATCTCACACCAGAAATGGTCAATAGTAAATGACAAAGACGACATTCATTGGCTTTCATTTCAATCACTAGCTTAAGACAAATTGTTCTAGTAATATCTAATAATCTTTGATTCTTTGTCTTTGTCACATACCCATGTATTATTATTTTCTCACCTGTATTATATCATACATGCATGGGTATTTGGTTATCTTGTACTAGTGATCAATCATATATTTCCTCCAATTTTTAATAGTTGTAACATAGTACATCTTTTATGGTATTTAAAAAAAGTGGGGTTCACATGATGTAATACACTTTAAAAATGGGTAAGAGATTGTTAGGATTATAATTTAATGGGACGTGTGCTTTAAATAAGGAAAATAGTACAACTTTTCTCCAAAATAACTTTTCAATTATAGTATGTTGCAAGTATTGTGACATTTTCATTTTAGAAAAATGTTGCAAGTATTAAAAAAATAAAAAATCTACTTTATACGGATATTACTGGAGCTGAATCGTTAATAGATCAATATAATGTGGGGTAGCTAAGCTAAACACTTTGGGAGTTGAGGTAGAATAAGGGAATCTCCTTTTCAAATAAAATTCCCCTAATGAATAGTTGACACCCTAACCGTTGGAAGCTGCTCCCTTTTCTATTTAGTCAAGCTTAGCTTGGAAATAAGCTATACTCATCATGAGTCGTGAAGTGTAATTTGCTATGGTCTTGTTTTTCTTAATTCTCCTTTTTGGCCATCATTAAGCTTAGCTTAGCTTGCTATATTGATGGCCTTAGTACATATATAAATTCATCTTTTATCAAGTTCATGAACTATGTACTACTCTCTTGATCCTTAACTAAATTGCCTTTATTGAGTAGGGTGGGTGTTTCTTTAGAAAACAACCCATTGAGGATATTTTGTTTAAAGTATAACTCCTCTCGGTCCCTAACTAATTAAATTACTAATGCTAATTAATTTCGCTATCAGTGTAATTTGTCGAAGATAATTTATTTTCCATCTGTCCACATGTGAGTTGTCTCACACTAGAGAAAGAAGAGAAAAAACCACCACCTTTCAAAGATATATATAGAAATTAATTTCATTATCACCAACTGATTTTATTATACAATCTCATTTGTACTTGTAAGTTGACGGAACTTTGATCTTCCTTATTTGGGCTGCCAAATGCATTTCATCTTCTCTAAAATTTTGATGTGCCATCAGAGCCTATGTTGTAAGCCTCTTCTAAACCGAGCTAATAATGACAACCTAAACCCCAAACCAATTAATTTATTCATTAATTGAAAATGAGTGGTATGAAACTGACCTAAAGCAAACCTGATCTATCTGATCTAACAAACAATTTGACACTTTTACACTATGTTTGGATAACAATAGTGAAGAGAAAGGGAGGTGAGGGAAAAGAGAAAGTGACCTTTAATTTTCCTTTCAAATTTCTCCAACAATAGAGAAGGATTTGATTTATTTAAAGGGAAAGGAAAATGGATCCTTTTCCTTCCCTCCTTACATTAGATATCCAAACAAAGAATGTTTCATCATTTCTTTTATATTATCTTCTTTTTCTCCATTTCTCTTTATCCAAATATAATGTTAAATAAAATTAATGAAGACGACATACTTATTGATAATCCACAAGAGGTTTCTATTTAATGAATTTACAAGGTAGAGTCCCTTACTCCCTTAGCATGGTTCAACATATATAAATATAATATCGGACCCCGATCACTTTGGGATAACAAACAGTAGCAATTAGCCAGATGAAAAATATCCAACTGAAAGCAGAGAATGCCCAAAAGAAAAGGAGGTTGTGCTCGTAGTAAGGCCATACTTTAGCATCGCTGTCATGCAGCAAAATAAAGGGTAGCTTTCCAAAATACCTAATTTCCGAAACTTTCACGATTTATTGCCCCCTCTACCTTATGGCATGACCCATTTGAAGGATCAAATCAATGTAATCTTACTTCTACTACTATTACTATTATTGAGAGAGACCAACCCTCTTTTCCCTAGAAAACAATATATAAATAAATACAAATATATACTACAACTCTTATCACCAACATATATATATATATATATATGGTGCACATTATATATCCCCTAGCTATCCTTTACTCTAGATTCCTGAATGATACTTCATTTTTTTTCATCACATACAATGCTTTTACATGTGTCAATGTATAACTTTAGCCGTTTATATTATTGATTATGCATTTGTAATAATTTGTTAGATTTTAAGAAAATGGGCATTGAACTGAATTTAACAAGAGCTCATATGATTATGTTTTTATTTAATTATATTCCACGAAATGTTATTGAAGTTAAGTATTAGAATATTGTACACTATTGAAATGTTATGCTGTTAATAGCAAAGCAGAATTGTATACACAAGCTAACTTTACCATAGATACCTGTCTACCAGACACTATGATACATACTAACTTGTTATTCTTTTAACACCACCAAAAATTACATCCTTTCTCACATTTTTTTCCCAATTAAACTATTTTTAATTTTACATTGTTCAGTTTTTCACACACTTTCTATTCTTAACAATAAGTTTTACTTATTGAGAAGTTGATAGTTAAATTTATGCTTTGACAAACCTGACATTTTAAATATGTCAACTTAAAAAGAAGAGCTTAATTATATTTCAATTCAATCTAATTGTAATGATATTAGTGCGTGAAAGAACATAAAGTATTGGAAGCCGGACCCAATTTTTAGTCAGTAGATTTGAGAACGTATCGGATCATCGTCATCATCTTGCGATGAAGAACAAGTTTCAACCCGATGAAAATTGGTGGTGGTAATAGCAAAGGAGAGGAGCGAGGTCATCCATGGCGGAAGAGAGAGAAAGCTTGAGATTCTCAAATTTTTCGAAAAAGCCCAAAAAATCGAATTGGGGTTTTCTTATGTGATGTATAATTGTTGAAATTGATTGTCCCACACATGATTGTATGTTGAATTGTGATCATTTTGATCATATATGCATGTATTTTGGTTGAGAAATGTGCAGGTTATGGTATACCCATTACCTTTAAATTAGTATGAGAATTTCAATTGAGGTTCCACCATTGTTATACATATTATCCATTGGCTAGATGATATCCTCTATTGGTTATAAAATATCATGGTTGGATGATATCCTTTATTGTTTATATAATATCATTTATGATTATGTCTATGATATCCTTTACTGATTAGATGATATCCTCTGTTGGCTATATGATATATATCATGGCTGGATGATATCTTCTATTGGTTATATGATATCATAAAGCTAATAATAGAGGATATTATCCAGCCAATAGAGAATCTCATCCAACTTGTAGGAATATCATTCAGCCAATAAAGGATATCATATAGCCAATGATGGATCTTGGTCCAAAAGTTTGGGGGGGGGGGAAGGTTTGATCCTCCAACGTTTTGCTCAAAAATAACAATATTAACCACCATGTCATAACTTTTTAAATGTAATTATAAGACATTATATTAGTTATAACTATCAACTTAGAAAAATTAAGGGGTGCCGGGCCCCAACCTGCCATATAAAAGGTCCGCCCCTGCATATAGCCAATAAAGGATATCATTCAACCAGTAGAAATATCATCCAGCCAATAAAGGATAGTATATATCCAAAGAGGATATCATTTAGCCAATAGAGAATATCATCCAGCTAGTAGAAATATCATCCAACCAATAAAGGATATCATGTAGCCAATAAAGGAAATCATCTAGTTATATGTTAGAAGATATCATCCAGGTAATAGAAGATATCATCCCGCCTATTGAGGAAATCAAAAATCCGCATTTTGTCAGTCCAGACCGACGAAATGTTTTGTCAGTCAAGACTGACACAATACCTTCTCATAAAATAATCTATAAACAAAAGAATCGACATATTTTTGTTAGTCATGGTCCTCATGGAGAACAAGTTACACAAACACTTCTATGTTGATAAAATAAGTAACCTTTTTGGATCAAAATTGCTCACAAACAAACCAATAATTCCTTTTAAAATAATATATATTTATTCTTATCAAAACGACAATTATAAATATTGGGAAAAGGAAACTCTTTTTGTTAAGTAGGGTGGTTCTTCTTAGTGGTGTCATATAATCCTATCCAAAATTTGTCTCTCCATAAATGGTTTTTTGGTTGATCATAAAAAAAGCTATTAACTTTTAATTTGAGTAGTGGAGATGTTTAGCTTTTGTGATAGAAAGATAGAGCTAAAAGTTAAGCAACTTAAATACAAACCTGCATAACACATTTTATGTACAGAGAATTGTACAACAAATAATGTCTTGTTATAATATGAAGTTATTTGATTTTTGTTTGGTTTCATTTGCCTTTTGTGTATAAAATAAGGTTCCTCGTTTGACCTGGCCTGGTCCCTGATCGACTGTTATCGTCCATGTAATTATTTGACTCCCATGAATGTATTTCATTCAATTTATTAGCAGTACACTTCTCATTATACTGACACAAATTGAGTAACAATGTAACGATCTTTTTCTCACATATTTAGAAAATGACTGAGAATAAGAGTGGTTAGTCTAACTCGATCGATGGTCGAGGTTTGAACATTGGGTCCGGCCACAAGGGTGTAGGATTGGAGGGTACTAGGCTAGATGGGCAGATAATTGGGCATGTTAAAGCTCGTTTTGAATGGTTCGCCAAACCCAAGTAGCTTATCAATTAGGGCATTTTCTCATTGACTGAACTTAGCTGAACTAAACTGAACTGAACTGAACTGAGCTGAACTGAACTGAACTGAATATTTTATAAGAGAAGGAACTTAGGAGCTAAACTGAACTGAATTTCAACGTATGAGAACATGCCCTTAGGTTGTGTTATCTTCGCTTAATATAGGTCAATTATTTCTTATTAATATTTTGGAGGCCTGTGCCTAGTGTCCTTATCGGCATATATATTTACTTATGAGGGACACCTAGAATCTCATACGTAGTAAGTGATTATAATCAATGATGACCTTTCATAATCTGCATCAAGAGTTTGCCTATGTTAAGTCACGACATTTACAAGGAGCAAATTATGTTACATGACTAGCTCATTACATGCAAACTTATTAAGATATAATCATGTAAACCTTTCCTAGATACTCATGATAAATTATTCAAACAAATATAAACAATAGAAGGAATTTTTTGTAAGCAAAAGATGCATGGATAGAATTGCACCTATGATCTTCCGCATCTAGCAAAGAGAAGGAAACAATTGATTTTTTTTTATTTTATTTTTTTTTTTTTTTTGGTTTTTGCTTCTTAAATATATATCAATTTTCTACTTGGTTTAATTTTACTACAACGTATCATTTCTCAAAATTTCTTCTAGTCTAATTTCGTTTGAACAAAAGTTATTTCATCGAATCAATTTTTTTTCTTTGTTATGTATCAGTTATACTTACTCAAAACAGTAATCCGTACTAAATCAATGTAAAACAAAATTCTGAAAGACTAATAAAAAATAATAATAATCTCTGGCGAAAGGAAGTGATAATTTTCATATATTTCATCAATGATTCACTGATTTCTTATGGTGGTAAAATCCAAGATGGCAATCCTGAAATCAATAATTTCGTCAACAAGTAGCATCAAGAGACAATCATATGATGACAATACCAAAAGACAAATATTAAGGTTTTGTCACCATAATATATAACTATTGCATGCTTATTATTTCGCCCTCTAAATCAAGGCATTGCACATATTTATGTGTCCTACATTTATATTATATGGCCCAATATATCTCTTTATATACCGTAATTACTTGATGATAGAGTCTATATACCGATTTTATGCTTTAACTTTCAACTTAAGCTTTTGACATAGCTAATTAGTCCTTAGACTTCGTTCCTTTTTTTTTTTTTTTTAATCCCATTTACATTTTTTTTTATACCATTCAATGTAGATTTTGAGCATGATATCTTCAACCAGGAACTAGTAAAAAATTATATACGAAGTATAGTTTAAATTTTGAACTATATTATACATCTAAATGACTTTAGGTTGTGTTTGGGAAGATAGATTTCATTTCAAATGCATCATTTGAATTATTGAATTTGAGTATTTCAAATGACATGGTTTACCTTGTCATTTGAAATCCTTACCTTCATGGGTTATTACTTGGTAGTTGTATAATTTGGGCAAATTCCTCATTTGAAATTCTTGGACATCCAAACACTATAATTGTCCCAATTCCGGAATTTCAAATGAAATTCTAGAGTCCAAACATACCATTAACATATTTACAAAAAAATATGAATAGTTAAAGTTTTTGTTTTCTATTTAAGGATTTAAATGGAACAAACAAAAAGAAACGGATGATTATAACTTTACTTTAGAAAATTATCGCAATGAGTCGTCAAACGAAAGATCAAATGCAAGAAACCAAAGAGTTATGAATTGAACGACTTTAACGTGTGAGGTTGATGTTTTTTTTCATGTAATTATTACACTATATATGTCGGTACTCAATTAAGACAGAAGCAATATTTATGAGATCCTTGGCTCTATGAATCTAGGTTTTGTGATATGTGATACGTCTTGTCCTGCTTCTATACACAAATTAAATTACGAGTACTCAAATTATTTTTGTCTTACATTTTCATGTAGTTAGTTATACGATAATCACTTTTTTTTTCTCTTAAATGATTGCTTGTTAATGATCTCTTCACTTGTAAATTGTAATAGTCAAGTTAGGAGAATTAATGATCCATAGTTGTGTAAGAGATTTAAGCCCTATTATTCTCTTCACCTTAAAAAAAATAATATTCAGTAAAAATAATATCAGTTCAGTAAAAATAAATTCATTTTAGTAAAAATAAGTTTAGTTCAACAAAAATAATTTAATTCAATAAAATTAATATCAGTTTAGTAAAAATCAGTAATAATAATTTCAGTTCAGTAAAATTAATTTCAATTCAATAAAATAATTTCATTTCAAAAAAAATAATTTCATTTCAATAAAAAATTCAGTTCGGCAAAAATAAGGTGAAATAAACGGGATCTTACTTGGGTTTTTTTTAATCATAAAAAGGAACAACTAAATGAGAAAATGATTGAAAAAATTATGCTATCAAGTATAAATACAAAAAAAAAAAAAAAAAAAAAAAAAAAAAAAAAAAAAAAAAAAAAAAAAAAAAAAACTACGATCATAGAATAGGTAGAGTATTTATACAAAACTTACCATCAAGTTCCTTCAAAAAAAAGAAAAAATAACCTACGATCATAAGATAGGAAACAATCTTTCTACTAAAAAATATACTATGATAACCAAAAACCCAACAGATATATTCACTAAATAAATATCTTAACAGATTTTCACGCACATATATTTTTCAATATTGATTTTATCTCATATCTCTAACATATTTACATACAATTTTGGCCAGAATTCTAAAGAATTATGATTCAATAGATTTGTAGTGAGTTAGTCATTGATTTTAATTAACAAGTTTTTTTTATGTTAAGTGAGTATTGGGGTTTTGATTGAGCTTGTAAAGCAGTGTAGCTAGAGGTTATCAAAGTTAGTCCGGTCCGATCCAAATCGATTTTAGGCGGGTTTTGGGTAAAAATTTTCGGCCCGAAAATTTGTATTTTTTAGCGGGTTTGGGAATGCATTTTTAGTTGTTTTTTTTTGGACCGGCCCGAAAAGCCCGCACGGACTGACCATTTTGGGCAGGTTTGGGCACAAAAAATCTAGTTCAAAGCTTGGCTCGACCCGGTCCAGCCCAAGAATTGGGTTGATTTTTTGCTTCGGCCCGGCCTGACCCACCCAATGATCACCTCTAGAGTGGTGACATTGCTCCCCAATTCCCACCTTAGGCCCCTTAAGCTAGGGAGCAGTCGATTTTTTGCTTAAAATATACATAAAGCTAAGCCTTTCAATTAATAATTCCTTAGAACTTTAAAAAGAAATATTAAAGATAAAAGGGTTTGGGCCACACCCGTCATGAATTGAATATCCACTTTATATGACCAAAGAGTTTCACCTCAAAATCGTATGGCAATAGCCCCTTAACCTTATAAAGTGAACACAAATTTCTTGTTTCTTGAATGTGGGATACACTTCCTAACACTTTTATACTCTTTTAATGCGGGACAACGCTTTCACTCACATATGGGTATGCTCATGGGGTCAACACTCCCCACACATATGAGTTCTCCATAATACTTGTCCAGATAACAACAGATACCAATTTGGCTCTTACACTAAGATATATAAACGGGCAAAAGCCACACCCGCCACGAATGTCCACTTTATACGACCACGTAGGTTTCCCCTCAAAACCATAAGGCAATGAGCGAGGGGAGTAGGGTTG
Organism: Chenopodium album; assembly: GCF_948465745.1. Taxonomy (NCBI): domain Eukaryota; kingdom Viridiplantae; phylum Streptophyta; class Magnoliopsida; order Caryophyllales; family Amaranthaceae; genus Chenopodium; species Chenopodium album. The sequence continues at coordinate 69,228,733 of NC_137835.1, forward strand.
TACATATATAGTGTGATTTAGACCGCACCAAATTGCAAACCAAACCGCGATTTTGCGGTTTGAAAATTATGGTGCGGTTTTTTAAAATGACTAACCGCAGTTTGCGGTTTGGTACGGTTTCCCAAAAATATTTAGACCAAACTGCACTTTAATGTGATTTGCGGTTTTTATACAATATTTTTATTAAAAATATATAAAAAGAACTAAAATACATGAGCTAATATTTGACTATTGGTTAATTGAAGGTTTAAAAAAAAAAGAATTCATTATTTAAATTATGTATTAATAATTATAAAATAAAATAAAAGTTTTGTTTTAAGAAGAATAATTATAATTTTAATAAAATATGGTAAAACCGCACCGCACTAAACCGCATTTTGCGGTGCGGTTTTTTTTAGAAGTGTGGTTTTGTGCGGTTTGATAAAATTAACCGCGAACACTCCTAAAGGGGAGTACGCGCGCGAGTAGCCCCTTAGCCTTATAAAATGAACACAACTTTCTTGTTTCTTCAATGTGAGATACACTTCCCAACACTTTTATACTTTTTCAATGTGTATGTCTTCAATAAATGCAATTACTAGATATATCAAGGATAGCGATTATGGAGATAATTAGTTCATTCTGTAGGGTCGTCAATGTTTGGTGCTAGATATGACAATTGATCTTTGGGCTAGCTTAATGGCTCAAAGACTTATAGAATGGATCCTACAAGGTCACACATAAGAGTATTGAGTTAAACAAGTTAGAGGCCCATTATTGGATCTCATGAGTTTATGACATACCATGTTGATAATTAGGCTTGGATAGTTAGAAGACTCGAATGGTTTTTGGACTTGACATGGTTTTATTTCTAGATATGATCTATAAATATAAATCATGCCTAGGGTTGCATGACACAACAATTGACATACAGTGAATTGTCACACAAGCAACCAATTTCCCAAAACCCTAACTCTCTCTCTCTACTCGGCCCTCTCTTTCTCCTCCCTGTCTGCACGGCCCTCCTCCCCGGGTGGCGCGTGGGTGGTGTTGTGGTGTGTTCGTGGCTTAAATCTCCGTTGAAGGTTGATTGAAGTGTTCAGTTACAACTAACTAGCATTAGTGGAGGTTTAATCCGTGCTCGTGGACTAAGTAGAGGAATCACACGTGAGGTTCTTTATCTCCCATTGTTCTCGCTCGATCGCACGTGGAATCACGCTTCAAAGGTACGATTATATGTTCTTTATGTGTTATGCATTAGATCTTTGGATTAGGTACTGTATGAATATGATTCATGTTTATTTCCGCTGTGTAGTACCTATAATCTCCTACAGTGGTATCAGTTAGCCTATTGCATTTACGCATATTGACTATAATCCTTTGGTAGTCCACAATTTTAATTCAATTAGGAGGGAGAATAATTTAATTATGGGTCAATTATTATATTAAATGTGATTTAACTCTTGGAATTGATTAAATGTGATTTAATAATGCTCAAAATAGCCATGAAGAGATCCGAATTTTGCCCTAGATTACTAAAAAATTTCAACCCCTCCAAACCCTAATTTCAAAATTTCGAAACCCTAACCCTAAATTATGAATTTTGTGTTTTGGTTTTGATTTAATTCGTTTACTATGTAATTAATGATTTTAATCTATTTGATTTCATGATAAATTATGAATTTTTCATGATCAAATTATTTAATTTAAGAGTTAAATTAAATTGGAGATTAATTTCATGAATTACCCTAATTTCAAGATTGAATGTGATTTAATTTTGAAATTAATTGGACCACATTAAAATTAATTTAATTTTACAAAATATGTTTTGTTTAATTTAAATTAAATTTCAAAAAAAAGGGGTTTTTAGCAGCGGCAACTGCGGCTGGGTGGCGCAGCCACGGCGGCTGCCGCTACAAGTGGTTCGGAGGGAGGGGCGAGGTGGGGCAAGAGGACGGGCCAGCAAAGGCAACAACAGCAGCACCGTGCAAGGGTTGCGTGGCACTACTGCTACTGCTGTGCACCGCTGCAGAGCAGCATACACCTCATGGTGTACGACCACCGTGGCCGGCTTTGGCTGGCCACACCACGGTGGCTGGTGCACGGTTTTTTTTTAAAAAAAAAATTATTTTAAAATATTTCAAGATAAATATGATTTATTTTGGATAAGATAAAATATTTTGAAAATATGATCTTTTATTTTGAAAGATAAATTCGGTTTTATTTGGATAAAATCTTTTATTTTAGGATAAAATCAAATCTTTCAAAAGTTGTTATATTTGATATTATCCATATTTAAAGTTGTTAAACTGATAATTATCCATAATTAAAGTGGTTGATTTTGGATAAGATTGATTAGGATATTCTAAGCATATTCCAAAAGGATAATGATTGATTTAAATAATGTGATTATCCCATAATTAATTTTGGATATAATTTATTTAAAATTTTGTGATTGGCTAGTAATTAGGATAGAGTTTACTAACTTTGTTAGGATAATCTTTGAGAATAAATATGAGTTATCTTTTAAGATTAAAATAAGATTTAATTCTATCTCATGACTAATTTAAAATATATGATATTTTATTGATGGTAATGAATGATATATGGTATTATCTAATTACATTAATTAAAAATATAAGATATTTTGGTGCCATGTTTCCTTAATTGTGAACATTCGATGTTGTAGTTTAGGAAAGCATGATGAGTGATTTATTATGTGGCAATTTTATAATATATGATGTTGTTTATTGATATATAATGACTAGTATGGCCCAGTAGATTGCTAAATACGATCTGCGCATCGTGATGTATTTTTGTAATCTTAGTACGGTCTACGTAGCGATAAAGTATTTTTGTAATTTTATTTCATTTTATTTAAGTAGTAGATAGAATAGAGTAAAATTACAGGTTGCAGTTAATCCAAGAAGCCCATTAAGTGAAGGCCCAAAGGAGTAAGGTGGATGAGATCCATGATGATTCAAGTGGGAGCGTTTACTTTGTTAGTTTTTCTTAGGATTAGGGGTCATGCTATGTCTTGTTTATGCATTCAGTTTATTATGCATGTTAGATTTTATTGATGTTTTGTGATGATGCGCTAGAGTTCACTATTTAATCACAACATAATAAATCTAGGTCCCAGTAATATTGAGGTTGCTTTTCCAATCAAAAACCCGATAAAACCTTTGATATTTATGATGGGTCAAGCCAAAGTAGGGTGTCATATTATATCTTAGGGAGTGGGGGTAAAACAAATTTTACACTTTTGATTGGTTATACTCAACAAGGTTACCTAAAGAGTTTAGAACCTTGAAGCTAAGGGTAATAATTAAACATGTGATGGTTAATTATTCAACCAAGAATTACAAAGAGTTGTAATCAGTAAAGAGTTTACTCACCTTGAAAATGTAATGGTTGATGGTAGGGCCAAAGTCCGGTCAATTATTTCACAAATAAAGGATCTTGGAATCATTCTATTCAATAGGGATCAATTAAATTGAATGAATGCTTTAAAGTTACCAGTTTAAAATTGCTTATGGTACTTTAAATTTTTATTAAACATAATTGAATTTTGCGTTTACTTTTAAGTAACATGTCGTTCTAATTTTATTATTATATATAATCTCCTCGATTGAAAATAAAGTTGAGAAACGTTCTCAAAAGGTTAAAAGATAATCCATAAACCTATATTCCAATTTTGCTAAGATGGTTCTAAAAGGCAAGTTTTAGAATTCCATGTCACATGTCTAAGGTTGGTTTTATTCAAAACATTTGAGTAAAATGCCAACACATCTTCATTTTGAAAAGTGTTTCAAGGGATATAATGAGATGGGAGGTACAAACCCTCTAAAAGACAAGTATAAAAGTCCAATAAAATCTCTTATTTTCAATATGATTGGATATAAGAAAGTGATTGGAAATTTATATGATCAAAAGTTGATCAAATGATGCTATTCTTCATCCATTTTATATAAGAGTTAAATATTTTATTAAACTCTAATATGAATGATGATTGAATAGACTTAGCAAAATTATGAAAAGTGCTTAAAGTAGTTAAGCAAAGTATCATTTTGAACCAAAGATAACTGTTCTAAGTGGCTCAAATGGGAAAGGTTTAGGAATATATGAGGATTGCATTAAGAAGTTACAGGCCAAGAAATGCAAACAAGTTGCTACTTCTCAAACCTAGAACTACTTATATGCTAAGAGTTATTATGAACGACAAATGTTTCTAATTAAATGGACCAATTCCAATTGATTAGAAACTACCTTATATAGTTGGAAGGTAAAAGAATGGAAAATGTTCCAATTTAAAAAGTATATTATAGAAATTGATTTAGCACATTACTACTTCTTGGACATATGATGTCTTGTTTAGTTCTCTCTTATTGAGAATGAGGTTGAACTAAATGAAGAAGTATGGCTAAAGGAGAAATAAATCTACAAGTTTAGAAGCAAATGTTGCTACTTCACAAGTAGAATCTACGAGTCTAGAAGCAAAAGTTGCAACTTTACAAGTAGAACCTATATTTCACCTTACCTTGGTATTGGCTAGAATTAAATAAATTTTATTCATTCTTTCCATTATCAAAACACCATTCAATGTTAGTAATGACTAAGCATCGAAGATTCAAAAAACGTGGAATAAATGTTATTATATGCTTCAATGAGCCATAATGTGTTTTGAGATTGCTAAATAGGTTCAAAGTTCTATATGATAGAAATAATTAAACCATTTATATATATATGAATTGTCTCTAAAATGTCAAATAATTCGAACGAAAATAAACATTGCATGCGAAAGATCCAAAGGGATGGACTTTCAATATCATTAGGTTATGAATCCATTGATATATGTAATTATCATACTAATTTGAAATTTTGAAAAGTCACCCTTTAAAGAAATGATGATGTGAACTCAAGGTTGAATACATATCGATGTACGAAAACCAAAGGTTCAAAGGCTAGAGACGGAAAATGAAACTTCATTTGTGATATGATCACTATTTAAGCTTAGTTGAAGCATGGAAGTGAAAATTTTGAAAAGTTCAAAATGTTCAGTATGGAGTTCAGTATTAACGTGACAAGATAATGTTTACATTACAATATGATTGTAATTGTGAAAATTTAAGTCAGGACATGTACTTGGCAACACATTCAAAGTATTGCGATATGATCCTAATAATGAGAATTTATGTCAAGACCTTGATGAACATCCAAGAGTTGTGAAATCGTTTTACGACAAACTCCGAAAGAAAAACTTGTGAAGTGTTTATGAAGGGAGCTATTAATCTATATGAGATATATTTTGATAATGGATAAAATTACATATCTTCCAACCATTATTCAGGGGATATACTTTTAAGATAAGCTAAAAAACTAAATAAACTACATAGGTCAAATCAAATTGTAGCAAAGGCTTCATACGTGATATGGATAAGAAAAGTTATTATAAAGTATTTCTACAAAGCAAGGAATAAATGTTGTATTAAATCGTTTATTGCACGATCAATTCCTATACAGAGCAAATCGTGGTTTCAAGATTAAATAAAATGTCCAAAATAATTATGGATTGATGGGCTCATCAGGTTGATGACCTGGTGAATGAAACGCCACATGTGAACAAAATCCATATATTATTTGAGTTCCTAGTTCAGAATCATTAAACTGGACATAAATGATTTCTTAAATTGGACTAGCATGTAAGATTGATTGGATAGTGCAGTTTCATGGGCTATAGGAGCATAGTGATGATGATCGGTCAATCACATGGATATGCATGAATGATACATGATCGAACTATAGACCTACTTTGAAGTTCAAGTGTAGATCTTCTGGATATATTAGTGGATTCCTTTGACATGAGTGGAACACTGATTCCATTCAATGATTGATTTAGCTGTGATACACTCAAATGTCCAGCCGTAACTGGGGATTATAAAGGGTGTTTCCCGGTTGCTTCAAAAGTTGAGTGGGAGCTTTGGTTACCACAAGATTGGATTGAGTCTATCTATTAAATAGGAATGTGTCTTGGCCCCTTGAAGAGGTAGAATTCATAAAAATGCATGGCCGTGCTCAAATGCATTACATAGTAATCATTTGTTCTGTGAATCTAACTCAGTATTTCAAGAAAAGATTTGTAGACTAATATAATCACGACATGAGATGCAATCATATTATCAAATTGACACACATTAACTTAAAGAATTTGAATATTGCGCACTTGTCTCAGACAAGTGGGAGATTGAAGGAGTTATGTCTTCGATAAGTGCAATTACTAGATATATCAAGGATAAGGATTATGGAGATAATTAGTTCATTCTATACGGTCGTCAATGTTTGGTGCTAGATATGACAATTGATCTTTGGGCTAGCTTAATGGCTCAAAGCCTTATAGAATGGATCCTACAAGGTCACACATAAGAGTATTGGGTTAAACAAGTTAGAGGCCCATTATTAGACCTCATGAGTTCATGACATACCATGTTGATAATTGGGCTTGGATAGTTAGAAGAGTCTAATGGTTTTTGGACTTGACATGGATTTATTTATAGATATGATCTATAAATATAAACCATTCCTAGGGTTGCATGACACAACAATTGACATATAGTGAATTGTCACACAAGCAACCAATTTCCAAAAACCCTAACTCTCTCTCTCTCTCTACTCGGCCCTCTCTCTCTCCTCCCTGTGTGTACGACCCTCCTCCCCGGGTGGCGAGTGGGTGGTGTTGTGGTGTGTTTGTGGCTCAAATCTCCGTTAAAGGTTGATTGAAGTGTTCAGTTACAACTAACTAGCATTAGTGGAGGTTTAATCCGTGCTCGTGGACTAAGTAGAGGAATCACACGTGAGGTTCTTTATCTCCTATTGTTCTTGATCGATCGCACGTGGAATCATGCTTCAAAGGTACGATTATATGTTCTTTATGTGTTATGCATTAGATCTTGGGATTAGGTACTGTATGAATATGATTCATGTTTATTTCCGCTGCGTAGTACCTATAATCTCCTACAGGACAAAACTTTCACGCACATGCGAGTTTTCTCACGGGCTCAACACTCTTCCTCACGTGTGAGTTGTCCATAATATTGGCCCAGATCACAACTCAACCCAACTCAGGCTCTAATACCATGATAAACGGGCCTGTGCTACACCTGTCACAAGTATCCACTTTAAATGACCAAAGAGACTCCACCTCAAAACCATATGGCAATGACGGGAGTAGCCCCTTATTAGCCTTAATTGTAAAGTAGATACAACTTTCTCTTTTCTATAATATGGGATACACATCCTATTAATCCTTTTTAATTTTATGTGGGGAAACATTTTTCACTCATATGTGGGTTTGCTCGTGGGCTCAACACCCCCCCTCACGTGTGAGTTGTCCATAATATTGGCCTATATTACAACTCAATCTAACGTGGGATCTGATACCATGATAAACGAACTTGGGCCACGCTAGTCACAAGTGTCCTCTTTATACAACTAATTAGGTTCCACCTCAAAACCAAATGACAATAGGAGGAGTAGCCCCTTAGCCTTATAAAGTGTTTAACTCTCTCGTCTTTTCTCAATGTGGGACACTTACATGTGTTGTTTGAGAAGTTTATACTTCTCACTCTCCCTCACATTCAATGTCTCTTAAATTTTGTCTCATGTAATGTTTTATGGGTCTAGAGTGCATTTTTTCACTCCCCCTCACATGGATCCGCTTAATTTGGCCCAGTGTACTCATTACTCAAGCCCTTAAAGGTCCCAAATTGTGAGCCTGGCTCTTATCCCATGTTAAATACGAGTATATGCCGCACCCTCAACCAAGACAGAGTGTCCACACACTTCACAAGGCCATATGGTTTTGGGATGAAACCTCCTTTGATCTTGTGAATTGGACTATCTCTCTTGGTTACGGGTGTAGCCCAGACCCGTCTTAACAATTAAACAATAATTTATAATTTTTTTCCATATTATTAAAATATTTTTAAAAACATATGAAAAATACTTCTAATCTACTGGAAACTAGTCCAGGTCTTGATTAATCCAAACTGGTTAGGTCTGGGTTTTGGATCAGTTTTTTTTTTTTTTTTTTTTTTTTGCTTTTTCATTCCGATTTCAATTTCGATCCTAGCTTAATAAGTCAAGTCACAGAGTCATAAGTTTGAACTTTTTAGTTTTTGTCTGGCTTGGTGAAGTTTGGTCTTGGGCCAATGACCGACCTTAACAACACCCTTTTATAATTAATTTTGTTAACGAGTTAGACACTTTGAGGAGGTGATGGATGGAAGAAGTAATCAACAAAATACCTGTAGACACTTGATCGTGTCTCCCCAAAACTAAACCTAGTGATGAATACCTTTCACGTCTTTAATTATCGAGTAAGGTGAAATGTTGAAGAGACTCGTGAATTTCACTTTTTCTAATCCCTTTTCTAAAAAATTTTAATTCAAAATAATTCATTTTGTATTTCCGAAATAATTCATCTCCTGCCCTATTTATGAAAAACATCCAATCTAGTTTAGTTTGGTCCATAATATGGTCCAATAACTGTGTAGTTGGATGGGGTTTGAAAAGAGTTTTCCAACGATAAATTATAATCCCAAATCCGAGTTATGAAGAGGAAGTTATGGCCAAGATACTAAACTGGGCCCAAACCGAGCTTTATATGCGAAGGATCCATTAATCTTAATTATAAATCTAAAACCATTAGGATTTATCTTAAGCTTCAAGAAATATCTAGAAGTTTGTTTTAAGTTTTAAAGACATTAGGATTGATTATTATCTTCTGGAAGATTCTACTTATCCTATTTTTTGAAAAAATAATGATTAAGAATTTTATATCGGATAAAACAAGCATTTTTAATGGTTTTAATTCTGATTTAAAAAAGATAAGTACTGACATTATTCGACTAACCCAATTTGATTGGATGTCAGATTCCGTACGAATCTTATTTTCTGAAAAGCATCGCACAGCGATGAAACCTATTTTATTTCGAGTCGGATTTTTACTCTTTTCTGATCTTTTTTGTCGTTTTTCTTTATAAATAGGGGACTATTTCCTCTATTTTCATTAACCAACAATCATCATCTCTTCTCCCCCTCTAAGCTAAAGCTTAAGCTTATTTTTTCTCTCTATATTTTCTTTATCTCTCTTAATTTTCTAAGCTTAGCCTAAAAAACACACATCTCTTTGATTTTTCTTGATTTGATCATCATTCCTCATTCACGAGACTCGAATACTTCTAACCAAGCTCGAAGTTGCCTTAGACCTCAACGTGAAAGGTTGATAGTTATGAGGGTTTGGTCCTAAATCTATACTTTATATCTTATTTGATTTATTTGTTTGCTTTAATCTTTCTTGAAGATATTAACGTGTGTATTGTTTTGATAGAAAGATGTACGAGGCATCAAAGTGAGTAATTTGATTACTTCTAAATTATTCTTTTGATATAAAAATCATGCTTAGATTATTATTGCTTTCTAGTATTGTAGGGAATAATTTCAAGCTTTTAAAATCCCACTAGCTTGAACCCCACTGTGATCATACACTAAAGTACGGTGGCGTCCAAAAGGGAAGAAGATAGAGCAAAAGAGTCGCCAACAAGTTTTTAAGGAACTTGTAAACCGTTCACGAGGTGAAGGTTACACCCCTTAACGATCCAAGAGATCGTCAACTCCATAAGGTCTAGAACCAAATAAGGGTTCGGGGATGATGGTACAAATCCAACCTAAAAGAGATTGAACCTACCCTAATAATAGGCCTCTACTTTATTTTGCTCGTATTCATGTGCGCTTTCTGACTAACATGCAATCAATAGGATTAACCCTAAACCTGTTTATCTATGTTGGTTGAATATTAATGCACAAATAAACTATTATTGGCGATCACTTGAAATTATAATCACAATTAACCCTAAACAAGATTATTCATTATCTTATTAAGAGTGATTACAAGTACCAAAATTCCCTTTAAACATGCAATAAAGGTGTGATCAAGCAATAAATATCAAGCAACATAATAAATAATTATGAATAATAATTATAATAATAATATCATCAAAATAAAATAATCATCATCAAAATAATAATAATAATAATAATAATAATAATTACATCCATAATCATCATAAATTATAACAATTATAATCATAACCATATTCATGTTAATATTAAAGCATAACAAAAGCAAGATCCTAGGTATGATACTAACAATATTAATAACAAACCCTAGCATGTCACTAAGCAATAAAAATCAAATCTTTAACCCTAACATGATATTAACAATCATAAATATTAGGAAGAAAATAGGAAGCATCGTACTTTTAATCATACTTAATATTAAAATTACCCTAGACATGATACTAGGAATATCATAATAATAATATAAACATGAATTCTACATCATAACATCAATAAATCAATTAAAGTACTTACTTTGATGCCTCGTACCTCTTTCTAATAACAAAATACACACGTTAGTAACTTCAAGGAAAAATAATAATCAAAGCAATTAAATTAAATAATTGAAATAGAGATTTGGGACCAAACCCTCAGAAATTAAACCTTTCACGTCTAGGGCGAAGGCAACTTCGAATATGGCTAGGTGTTTCTTGATCTTGTGAATGCGGAATTTTGTATGAAAACAAGGTAAGAAAGAATTGAATGTTTTTAGGAGATGAATGAATTAGAGAATGCTAAAGAATTAATGATTGTTGATGAAAGCTTGCGAATGAAGAGAATTGGTGAGAATTGGTGAATGAAAACGGAGTTTTTGATACGATATTTATAGAGAAAATCAGCCAAAAAAGATAATTTAACAAAACAGAGTCTGACGCTCAGGAAACAGAGCTGGCGCCAACCCTGGCTAGCTGGCGCCAGGCACCAATGGCTAGCGCCTGGCGCCAAGCCTGGTTCCAGGCGCCAAGGCCTGGGGTTGGACGCCAAGCTTGATTTCAACGCGTTTTCGAAAATCTGATAAATTTCCCGTACTGGAGGATAAAATAATATAATTTCTTCGAAAATGCTATTTGATTTTGATTAAAACTCTGAAAAGTCAACAAAGTCAACTTATCAATGCTAATTGAATTAGGAATGAAAAGAACCTTCTAGAAGATTCTGGAAGACTAAAACCATTCCTAATTGCATTAGGAATGATAAATCATATTAGGCCCTCCCCTAGATCATTGGGCCGCACATAAAGCTCAAACCGGGCCCAGTTTAGTAAATTGGCCATAACTTCCTCAATATTCATCGGAATTGGGCTTATAATATATCATTGGAAAGGTCTTATCAAGCCCCATCCAACTACACCACTATTGGACCCATATCATGGACCAACCAAAATGGATTGACTGTTTTCTTAAAATAAAGTTTTCAAAAACAGAGAGAAGAGAAAAGAAATAAAAACTTTCCGCAACACTAGGCCTTCCACACTTTCGTTTCATTTGATTATGATTCGACGTGAAAAGTACTCATCACCGGGTTTGGTTTTGGGGAGACACAAATGGGTGTCTACAAGTATCATGTTTGGGATAAAGCTTTTATCTTTATTGTTTAGTGACATGCTAGGATTTGTTATTAATCATGTTAGTATCATGCCTAGGATCCTGCAAATATTATGATTTGCTGATTTTATTATGATGATGATAATGATTGTTGTGTCAGTAATTATGCGTTACTTGATTATTCATATTATTATTGTTATTATTGCTTGATCACGTTTTCTTCTTGCACGTTTAAAGGGATTTGTACTTGAAATCATGTTTCATAAGATAATTAATGATTTGATTTAGGCTTAATGTGTTTTAAATTCAAGTGATCACCAATAATAGGTTTATTTGTGCATTAATAATCAATCAACGTAGATTAAATATGCTTCGCATTAATTTATTGATTGTATGTTGATCGAAAAGGGCACATGAATATGATAAAAATAAGTAGATGCCTATTTAGGGCAAGTCCAATCTCTTTTAGGTTGGATTTGTACCATCATCCCCGAATATCTAGTCATGGTTCCAGAGCACTTTGGAGTTAGCAATCTCTATGATCATGTAAGGGGTGTAATTTTCACACCTGTGGACGATTTACAAGTTCCTAAAACTTGTTGGCGACTCTTTTGCTTTAACTTCTTTCCATTTGGAAGTCACCATGCTTAAAAGCGTGATCACAGTGGGGCTCAAAGTTGATGTTTGAAATATTCCCTACAATACCGTAAGTAGTACTCTTCTAAAACTACATGCCTAGATGATGTCCTGTATGTTTTTATGATAAGATAATAATAACAAGCAAACTTCATATCATCTAATAGTTCCTTGAGTGTTGTAATGTATGTAGGTTAGTAAACTCTCAAAGTGTTATGGAAGAGCTTGGAACATGGCAAGCTAAAGGAATAAGGTCAAGCAATTTAAATGGAAGAAGAGTTCCTAGAAGAATAATATCTCGAGATTTTGCTAGCTCTTTAACAGGAGTATGACAACAAGTGAAGAAGCTTGGTCTGTGAGCTTTAGAGAGGAACTGTGTTAACAAGTATTTGACAAGTTGTTGATATCAGATTTCCAATAGAATCTGGTTTAATTTTTGGTTCAAGGAGTGGAATAGTGCCCTAAGTTCAAGTCAACAATGTGCAAGTACAAAAGTTAGCATGAAGACATTTCAGATACTTTACATGAAATCTAAAGTTAGTTATATCTTTATGAAAATTTTAAAGTTCACCCAATTGTACCAAGCATGGTACACCATGCTGTAAATGTACAACGTTAGTTATACATTTCATTTACAAAAAAAAATAAAATAAAAAATAAATAAAATAAATAAAATAAAAAATAAAATAAAATTGTTTGCTTAATTATAGGAATTTTGTTATTCATTCCAAAGTTATTACTTTCTAAATTAGATATATCATATATATATTCCACATTTATTCATTTATGAGTTTTCAAAACAGAGAGAATAATTTTTAGAGAGAGAAATTCAAATTTTAGACAGGGAAGTTGAAGGTTAACAACCAAAATGGTAGAACAAGATGAATTTTGCCTTGATTCTAATCGGCTAAGGATGATCACCATGAAGATTATTTTGATGGTGATAGTGAATTTGTTGAATTTGAATCTAAAAAGAAGAAGGTAATTTATGCTATATTTACATATTTAATTTAAATTAATGTTGTTTACATCATTTAAAAACAATATTGATATGAAATATGATGATTAATAATTGTTTTGGATTTCTGTATTTTTTTTTCCCAATTATGACATTCTAGTTAGAGGATGAAGATGATGTTCTTTATTGCATTGTTTTGTGTTCTTTGACAATGTGATTCAAAATTTATTGTAAAATTGTTAATAATTTTAATTTTTCACTGAAATGAATGTTGATATGATTTGATTTATAATTTTGTTTGATTACATTTGTAATTATTTAAATTATGAAATTAATGTTATTAGTAAAAAAAATAAATTATATTAATTGCACAATATTTCAATTACGTCATGTACTTTTTATAACAGGTCATGTACATTGTATATGATTCTATGATCTTTCTATTATAATATTATTTACATTTCATATTAGTAAAGTACGATATATGCTTCCATTGCTGATTTAATTTATCTCTTATGTTATTTGAACTTGACCCTTATATTCATATAATTTAGATGAAATTTTAATTTTTATGATATTTATTTTTAATGTCATATATTAATTATGTATTATTTTGTATATTTATTATCATCGAATTGTTTTTTTTTTTTTTTTTTGAAATTAGGATCATGAAGGTTGATAACGATATTATTTTGGGTCCTCCTCTAGTGACAAAGAACATTTGTAATATTAATGAAGAACATGATTATATTATGTAATGAACATTATGTATATTTACCAATCTTGATTCAAAGACAAAATTCAAAGAACATTTCACAATAAACAATAAACGTTATGTGACGAAAAAAGTACATCGTGAAAGTTGAACATGATACGGATACAAAATTCAAAGAACATTTCACTGTAAGCAATGAACATGTGACTATAAAGAACATTAACATATAAAATAGTTTATTAAAAATATATAATAAATATCATTATAATATCAAAATAAACATATGAACTAACATAACGTTGATAAGTAATTATACATTACAAACAAATGTAAAGTACATCATGTTTTCAGATAAAGAACAATATTAAATCATATAAAGAACATTGCAAGTAATAATACACATGACAATAAAATTTTGAAAATAAAATTTTAAATTTTGAATTACAATTTTGAATTTTAAAAATGAAATCTTAGATTATATTTAAGAGAAAATAATTTTAGGGAGTGATAATTATTTTGACGAGGGACTGATTTTTTTGTTCGGGAAAGAAAAAAAATGATTGGGATGAAAGTAAATATTTTTGAAATCTACTCATTAATTTTGGGATAAAAAAATATTCAGTAGTTAAATTTACTATATTTGAAAAATTCCCTCTGTAAATAATGCGTTCTTTTCATTTTTCCTTATGTTCTTTGTAGGTGTACTAAGCATTGTACACTTGGGTGTAGGAACCATGCATTGGTATCTTTAGGATGAATGTAATGAGTTAGAACTTAGTAAATGTATGAAACTTATTTGAAACGTGAAATTGATTAAATTAGGAGTATATCAGTGGATTTAATAAGATAAAGTTTTAATTGGTTTTGAAAAGATAAAGTTATTATTTTAAGAGTTAAAGTCTGTTTAAACAAATAATTGTCTTTTCTTTTTCTTATCTTTGAACACGGGTTTTTACCAAAAGAATTCCTAAAATAAATTTGATTGCTCGCCTGCTCGGTGTTGATCAAAATGATAAAGATGATTAAAAGTTAGATCTATAACTGGTTTTGATCTTTATCCTTCTTTTTTGAAAGCCTACTTTGGACTTAATTAGCTATTTTATCAGTAAGAGATTAAGTGTTCAAAGTAAAGTATGAATATATGCATGAAAACCTACCTAACAAAGAGCACTTAAGAGTAAGTAAAGATTTGTCATATTAGTTTCGGATTTCATGTGTTATTTTTTATACTTGTATTAGAGTCATTAATTGTGTTGTAATTAGTTTTTAGGGTGTCAGAATTCAAATAAATTCAATATTCAATACTATTATTTGAGAATTCATTTGAGCGATTGCAAAGTGTAGAATTATAATGTGAGGCTGAGTGAGTAGGACTCTGGAAATGCTACCGGTTCAAAGGTCATATTGGTGTCATTAATTAACTGATGTTAAAGACACCGATTTGACTTTTGAACATGTGCCCTTAGAAGACGTTTAGTATTGATTGGTTTTTCCATTTAGGACCAACAAGTTAACCCTGGCAATGCAACAAAATTTAAACTTAAAGGCTTTTAGTCAGGTACTTGATATTCCTAAAAAAAAAGCATAAACTAAGTCTAATCGAACTGAAGACTATTTGCACTAATGAAGGTAAGACTCATGATTAAAGGATCAATGTCATCCTCTACATGATTGTGAACAACATAATCATTCCAGATGGATCTAGATAACATTGTTGCATATTTTACGTCAAATTCATCAAAAAATTGGACGTAGTCGACTCATATGCATGGGATCGGCAATGTTGTCATGCCTATATCAAGGTATATGAAACAGAGTAAGAAAGGGAGGTTAATTGATGGCTTTATATGGCTTATAATAATGGCTTGTCTTAACACTTAATATTTTAAGGTAAGCAATCTAATTGCTAATAACTTTGAGCTATTTTTGGTTCGATTAGATGTCACATCTAATGCTTTCATGACGTGTTTTGCATTGCCACGACATCTAAGGACTCTTTACTGATATTGTTAAGTCTAACCAAAATCAACGTGTATACCTAGTATACCTTACATTCCTAGGGAGATAGTAATGTCTTGCTTTGGCATAGCCCATCACTATTCACATTAGTTCCATAAGTGTTATCTTGGAATGACAAATTTGACTCAATATTATAGGGACCTTGGGTTTCTATGTTGGTTGATTTAAGTGAACTTAATTAATCATCACAACATTCGAAATCATAAACATGCATCTAACCTATCATTCACATATAAGCACAATTATATATGTAGAAAATATAAGTAAAAAAAGCATTTGGCAACTAGCATGACCCCTTGAGTCTTCAAGGTTCTCCATTGCAATTTCATGGCTTCGTCTTCAAGACATCACCATCAATTATGCAACTACTAGTAATTAAGATTAGGACTAATCTAAATATTAAGGTACCAAAATACGCAACGGTTCGTAGATCGTATTTAGATTTACAATAATACATAACGGATCGTAGCCTGTATTACTATCCTAATCGGGCCCTACTAGTTGTCATTTCCATAAAACATGTGGTAGAATATTCATTACATTCATCCATTCACTATATGTAAATGACCCATGTATTTTACAACGTAAAACAAGTAATAATGCAAAAACACACAAACTAGTAACTAACTTAGGTGATTAATCCAATTAACACGCCTAATTAAAACTAATCAAAGTTGTTAACTAATTATGTGATTAAACACAATAAATTAGTTAAGTAAATAATGAAGCTCATACTAAATTCCGCATCCAACTTAATAAATTCTTTTAATTAAGTTGGTAATCCCAAATTTTGCCAAACAAAATTTGCTTGTGCTGGGAAAAAACGAGGCCTAGCCTCATTTTAATTAAAATAATTTTTAAAAAGAAATAAATAAATAAATAATAAAATTTCAAAAAATCGCAAAACACAAAGCCCTACCATGCTCGAGTTCCTAGCACCAAGCAAGGAGGCTTGGTTTGCTAGGCACCGAGCCTTAGCGCTTTGCGTGGTTGCTGCCTACGCAGCCTCTTGGTGATGTGCGAGGCTCGTGCTGCCTAGCAGCTGTAACCCTCATAACAACACCATACTTGTGCACCAAGTGCGCACCCTTCTCATGCACACATCCGCACAAGCATCACCCCAACGCACTAACCCAACATCCTTCGGCAGCCACATGCGAGTTGTGCAAGCAACCCCGCTGGCCGAAGACATGCTCGGGGCTATTGTGCCTCGACTGTGTGCTTGTGCTTTTGGGTTTTTGTCCCAGTTTTTTTTTTTTTTTTTTTGTGTATGACATATAATAATTAATTCTAAATTTATTTTAGAACCAACATTTGAGCAAAATGAAAATAAAATAAGTCCAACTTAAATAAATTCAATTTTAGTGACCAAATTAATTCAAGAACCATTCTTTAATTTTTTTTTTTTGGTTCAACTTGATGCTACAAAATTGAAGGGCTATTCTCACAATTAATTTAACCAAATGTAAATTAATAATGAGATTTGACAAAATTAAAAGGGGTTGGCAAAATAAACACAATCATCCAATGAAAAAATTCCAACACTAACTTGTGTACACTTGAAAAATTACATCTTCCAATATGATGATTAATCAATTTTCAATCACAAGTTTGAACCGTTATGACTTTAATAATCAACTTGAAAATGATTAAATAAAAAATTAGATCAACATGGAATCTAGAAAGAAAAGATCAAACCAAATAAATAATAAAAGAGTATATCTTTAAGTCTTTAACACTTTAGGGGCTTCAAAATAACAAATTCACCATAAACATTCACACTTAAAGCAATTATTTTGCAAAAATGTGAAAAATGCGCCAACCAAATTAATTACCTATTATAAATTTATAATTATGCTTAAAAGAGCTTAAAATTGCAGTAGATTAATGATGTAACCATACGCATAATCTAACAGTAATATGCCATGATTAATCAAGGTTTAAAGATTTTGATTTTTTCATCAAAAACAAAAAACCCTTCGAAAAACCACTTTCTGGGTGGATTTTAGCTTCTAGAAGGTCATTTTTAATTACTATGTGAAAAATAATGATTTAAAACGATGATTCCACCAAAAATTCACTAGTTTTGTGTCAAAATCTGGGTTCTTGAGCCAAAATTAGCTTAAATACGAGATTAAAACTAATTAAAACGAGCTTATAATTTAATTAGAAAGCAAAACTAGAAATTTAAATCCATTTAAATCACCTTAATTAATTATTAGTTGCAATAACTAAATGAACCTGGCTCTAATACCACTGTTGGGTTTCGTGATGTGCGACATCACGCGGAACAAAACCCTCCCAAAATCCGCTCACAAATTAAAGTAACTAACATGAATAATAATTAACAATAACCACATAATTAATTAACCAAGAGAGAGAAAGAGGAAAAGACGAGCATACCCTTGACGCGCGCTTCGCTCTTTCTCAGAGCTCGAACTTGAAAGCATAGAGCCCCACAAATGTGCAAGCCTCCAACATCTCACACCCTCGAGACCCGACCTAAATGGCCCCTATCCCGAAGCTTAGTCAGGGCTAGACCAAGAAAAAACTATAGTATTACAAACTTAAAGGTTTTCTCGCCTATTGGGAGATGCCTTATTGAGTTCAACTCAAGTGAATAATCCCAACTCCTAAAGTTGGTATATATAGGCAAAGGCTCCCAAAACTTCAGTCATCTTTCTATATGGGAGAAATGATAGAGTGAGAAAAGTAAGCAATTATTTAATTATAAATTAAATTATATTAGTTATGCATTAGTCAAATGACAAGTGTCGACATGAGGGAGGGAGTAGGCAAGGACCACAAACTGACAGGGTAAAGTCGTATCCCCTAATAAAAAATAATTACCTAAGTCCTCTAACTAAAGTAGATAGGGAAGTAGGGTCGAACTCCACAGGGAAACAAGTCTTTCTATTCCTAATTAATTATTATAGTCTAAATTATCTAAGTAACCAATATTTTTGTGAATAAAATCTAAACTACAGAGAATAAGGTCGAAAGAAATAAAGTAGGGGGAAAATCAATTATTAAAAGGCCTAGGGCATAGGTTCACTAATAAACAATATTCCAGGGCAAATCATAATAAGGAATCATCAAGCATTGGTTAATCAGATTATAAAGGGCTTTCGCTACGTATTATAATCACAGAGTTAATTGATGTACACATTCTATACCATATTTTACCCTCATTTTATAGCTATGTTCGTATGATTTCTAAGATCTACGGAGCTATTTCTCGCTAATATCCTCCTCTCTAGTGTGGCTTGGTCTATTTGATTGATTTTGTAGGCATATGAAGATTTCCGGATGATTTGGACTTGTTTTGGATAGCCACGAAAGCTTATTATGATGGAGGAGAATTTTACCCGTGTCCGCCCTGGAGGGCAACATTGCCCTGGCAGCCAGGGCGAAGAAGGAAATTAAAGAAGAGAAGTCACAAGAGATGGAAGTGTGAAGATGTTCAACTTCCATCCGTCCGGACCGGGCAGCATTGCCCTGGCAGACCGGGCGGACAAAGTATTGTGCGAGGAAGCTAGATAAAGAAGTATTGGGCGAATTTGCTTATCGCGCCCGACCGGGCGGCTTTGCCCGATCAGACCGGGCGGAGTGTCGAAGACCGCGTTTTCCTATTTTTTTCGGGTTTTCTTAATTAAGGGATATAAATACCCTTTGTAAACCCCGACTTAACATACTTAGTTATTATCTTAGCAGTTTTTAAACACTATTAGAACCCTAATATTCTCTCTAGATCTAGATTACATTCTACTTTCAAGTTTTAATCTTTACTCATCAACAATTGGTACTTTTCTTCATTCAAGCAATTGGTATTCATCTTTAATTCTTCTTTTACTTTTAATTAATTGCTTATTAATCATGTTTTCTTCATTGAATATTGCTTTTGCTTTCGTTAATATGTGTGAGTAGTTTCTTTATTCCAAGATCTAGCGGATCCCGAATATGATTAATGCATGATTTAATTCTTTAAATTCTCTAATAATAATTGTAATTGATATGCTTAATTGATTATGCTTATGCCAATACTAGATTAGGGATAATTGGTATTGTTATTAATCCTTTGTTTTAATCGCAACGGGAGTTGGGTTTTGACGGATTTGAATAAATCAATTAAGGGTTTGAAGTTCATCACGGGAGTAGTTGAATGGATGATTAGGAAGTTAGAGTAATGTGCTTAAGGTCTCTAATTTACATGATTCCACGGAAGTAGGCTTGATTGTGATTAGAGAAGCCATTGATAACTCGAGAGAGACCATTGGTATTATTCATGGATTACTTTTCCTCTTAAATCAATTGAATTATGTGTTAGGGGTAGAACGACTATTGCATTAATTGTATTCGTGGTGAAGCTTGATCTTGGATGTTTTTAGCATTAAATTGTCACTTTATTTAGATTTAATCGTTTTGATTAGTCCTTTAGATATTGATTCTCATTTATTGATTTGGTTACTTGCTTGGTAATTGCTTGAGTCTATTTAATTGGTTGAACCATAGTCTCTTGGGATCCGACCCTTGCTTTCCCGTCTACATAGTAGTGGTTTAGTTAGGTTTATTTTTGTTAGGTACGCGATACGCCTATCATTAATTTACCGGTATTAAATCTCATCTGTCGAATCTCAACTTAACCATTTATAAATTAATCCGCCTATTGAAACTAAGCCTAAACATCAATTCTCATCTGTTGAATCTCGAATTAATATTGCTAAACTCATACAATTAAATCTGGCCAAACCTAATTGCATAGCATTAAATCAATCAATAGGAAATAAACCAAGCATTGATAATTGACAATCACAAAATTACCCCTTCATATAATTTATTAGATCCCCATAAACCCTAGAAATAAAACTACTCACGCATCATCATAACTAAACTAATCAAATAAATAAATAAAAGCATAATCAAAGAAGTAAGTAAAATAGCTGAAATTAAAAGAGAAGAAATTGTTACCAAAAATAAATCTAGATTAATGGAAATAATTAAGAACAAAAGTTGAGAGAGAATTTAAGAGAGAGAAATATTCTAAGTAGAGAGAGAAAGTCTAAGAAAGAAGGTAATCAAAATTCCGTACAAATCTCGTACTTAAACATTCCCTAAAACAAAAATTAAAACTAAACTAATCAGGTCCTGAGAAAACACGCGCCCGATCGGGCCCGCCTTTTTCCTGGCGCTCCTTCTCAGCAGCATCGCCCGATCGTGCTAGACGCTCGCACGATCGGGCGCGCTATAAGCCACGCCCAGCACTAAGCATGCCGCGCCCGATCGTGCTAATACTTGCTCGATCGGGCCCTTGCTTCACTTTGAGGCTCGGACTTCGATTGAGCTTGATTTCTCGGCCCAATCCGGATTTCCTCTTCGGGTCTTGAATACTCGGTCCAAATACCTCGTAATCCCAATTACCAAGCCCTTAATCACCGGCTCGATGACTCTAACCGGCCTTGGGCTTCAAAGATGGTTGTGCACTTCTAATTCCCGTAGTCGCTCCATGAAAAACCCGAGAAAATGCTCCAAAGGCGCAATTTCCTACAAAACTCAACAAAGACTACGAAAACACTAGAAAACACCAATTAGTAATAAAAGTGGCTCGAAAGAGCCAAAAACACTACTAATTATGACCAAGGGACGGGGGTAAATTACTATATAAAATGGACATATTACAAACCCATCCTTGGAGAGCAAGCATACACCCATCAACCCTATTTGCATGGTACACCCTAAGCCTTAGGCCTCAAATGACAAGGCCTTCTTGCGTGCTGGTGCTAGCGCTACTTGCATCGTCTTGCTCGCATGCTTGGGCACTGATGCTAGCGCTGCTAGCTCGCATGGCCTCGCTTCTAGCCAGCTAGCTCGGCCAGCATGCCCGGCCAGTGCACATGCGTGGCTACTGGGCCTACTGTCGAGGCTAGTCCGTGGCTAGCAGCCATGCTAGCTAGTGCAGCTTAGTCCTCAATTGGCTTGGCTAATTTGAGGCTAAGTTAGATGACTTGTCATTTGACTTATTTTCTCATCTCAGCGATTCCTTAAAACGACTCGACACTCGATGCTCTAAGCTCGAAATATGACGTCTTAGTTTGTAATAACTCTTGACGAGTCTATTTTATATATATTTTTTATTATTTGAGCTTTGTTAAGCTATTTTTATTACTAATATACATTTTCTAGTGTTTTTGTAGTGGTATTATTTTGTAGGAATATGCAAAATTATGATAATTTCCAAGCTTATTGAGCCACTACGAAACATTAAAGTTAGATCATATTTTATGACTGTATATTTGAAGCCCAAGACCGAGTAAAGGAATTTAGTTCGGTAATTAAGGGCTCGATTAATGAGAAATCCGAATAAATATCACGGACCAACCAAGGATAAAATTAGGCCAAAGGTTGAAAGGGGCCCGGCTTGCAGTTTCAAGAAAATAGGAGGAAGTGCTTCGCTATTTGAGTCAACGAGCTGAGCATGATTTGTGGACCGACTCGATTAATGAAGAGGCAATTTATAAGATACACCATTGTGCACAGAAGATACATGCACCAATTCCAAAACAACGATGTTTCATTTGTTTTAAATTCCTTTTTAACGTCACTATGCTATTTCTTGCGGCCTTGCAAGAGATCTTTCCATATTTCCTCTCTCCTTTTTTCCTTCTTCTTTGATCAAATTATTTCCTTAATTTCTTTCTCCTCTTTTTCTCTTTCATCTATTTTCTCTCTCCTCTTTTTTCTATTTTTGATTTTTTCACTCTGTTTCGGTCATCATCAATGGAGATTATTGAAGTACATGATGAACTTGATATTTCAGGTTAAGTTATTGATTTATTTTATTATTTTTTCTTTGAAGTTAAGTTATATTTTGTTCTTCTTATATTTAAATCTTCTCTTGTGATTGGTTTTGCAACTGAAATTGATTATATTATGTTTTGATTAATTGATGTTGATTTTGCAATTAAATTTGATTTTATTATGTTGATTAATTGTTAATATGTTTTGAATTATATGTTTTATTTTTTCTCTCCTTTTTTTGTTCATACTTTATAATTATAAGTTTAATTTTTGTTTTTATTGCTTTTTCATCAATTAATATTGATTTTATAAATGTTTTATTAATTGTTCATATTTTATAATTAATTCGGTTCATTTGATTACTTACTGTAGAATTTATGTGATCACTTTGAAATATTCATATATTTTAGTTGTTATCTATTAATTATTGATTAATTTGAAGTTTAATGTTAATTAAGCTGCTAAAAGTGTGTGTTGAATTTGATTTTTTATTTTAATTGCTTATTTTTTATGATTTTCAATTTCATTTATAATTTAATTGTTGAATTGATGCTTTAATTTAATTTTATGAATATAATTTGTTTATATTATGTTTTTGAACATTTTGTTCGTATAATTTGAGTAACGCACTTTCCATTTTATTTATCTGGAAAATTGTTATTAGTAGTATCATATTATGAACACTGTTTCTATTTTTATAAACATTTAGGTTACTTTGATGAACCTTTCCGTTTTACATATTCTCTGAGTATGTATATATGCTATTTAGAAAATAATTGTAAACATAATTATGAAAATTATTTTCTTGTATTTGAAATTGTTGTTTTATTTTTGAACTACAGTAATGGTTATTATGAATTGTGTTTGTTTATTGTAGTTAGAACATATGAAATTGTTTATAAGGAAAGTCCGAAGGCTGAGTAGCATTCTGAGCAGTGTCTTCACGTGCAGAAGTTTTTGAAGGGTGTTCAGTGGTTTGTAGTTAGGGTTCAGAAGTTTTTGTAGGGGGTTCAAAGGTTTTTGTAGGGTGTTCAGTGGTTTGTGGTTGATCAGAAGTTTTTGTAGGGGGTTTAGAGATTTTTGTAGGGGGGTTCCGTGGTTTGTGGTTGGGGTTCAGAATTTTTTGTAGGGTATTCAGTGATTGGGGTTCAGAAGTTTTTCTAGGGTATTCAGTGGTTTGTGGTTGGGGTTCAAAAGTTTTTGTAGGGGTTTAGAGGTTTTTGTAGGGTGTTCAGTGGCTCGTGGTTGGGGTTGAGAAGTTTTTGTAGGATGTTCAGTGATTTGTGATTGGGGTTCAGAAGTTTTTGTAGAATTGTTTGAGGTTGGGGTTCAGAGGTTTTTGAAGGTGGATAAAATGTTTTTTGAAGGCGGTTAAAATATTTTTTGAAGGGTATTCAGTGGTTTGTAATTGTGGTTCAGAAGTTTTTGTAGTGGGTTCAGAGCTTTTGAGGTTGGTTCAGTGTTTTATGGTGGCTTACAAAAAATTCTGGGGGCTTATCAGAAGTTTATGGGGGCTTTTGTGCTGCTTCTAGTGTCTTAACAGAAGAATCTAGGGATGTTCAAAAGTTTTTTGAAGGTGTTCAATAGTTGGTCTATAATTTAATATTAAGCAACCAAAGAAGGAAATACGCAACATCCAAATAAATTATTATTTCATACCAAAATACTTGATAAAATTTATACACAAATTATTGCTCCATATAGCACATATATATATGGATATAAAAGACAACATATATGAACATCAAACAGGAAATATATGAACAAAAATATGAAAATAATAGATATGGAACGATTAACATCATATTTGCTAAATTTATTGCACAATCCACCAAAATTGGTCAAAAAACTCAAAAAAAAAAGCAAATCTCTATTTTTTTTTATATCAAAATACAAGAAACTTTATATTAAAATGGACAGAGAAAACAGAGTTTTCCCCATTGTTGAAAATATTAGAGCTTCTAGTAATTTAGAGGTAAAAAAAAAGGGAGAATCAAAATTGTCAATGAGGGGAACAAAAAATAATCTTCAAAAAAAGAAAAAAAAGGGAGAGATTAAAATCAAAAATGGTTGTTGAAAGTTTTAATTTATATTTTCAAAGAATAAAGAGAATATCAAAATTCAATGGTGAAAAAAAAAAGACTAGGCTTCATTCTATTGGGCGCGGGCTTCTTTATGTCTAGGCTGGGCGGCGGATTGGGCTTGGTGCACCAATTTCTAAGTACACCATGGTGCATGTAATACTAATTATAATGAAGAAACGAATGGTCTTAAATTCCTTGGGCTTTACTCTTGTTATGTCGCTGAAATCGGTTTTGTGAAAAGAGAATGTTGGGTTTATAAATACCCAAAATTCATGCAACTTGAGGGAGTGATTTTCATTAGTTTTAGTGGGATTTCATGATTTATTAGTTAACTTTATTTCTTTAGGGAACTTTTACTCAGTGTTCCTTTAGTTTTAATTTTATTTACTTTTCTTATTATCAGTTAGTTCGAGCATTGTTATAGTTTTTACGGAGGTTCTTAGTTTTATTTTCTTGGACTACTTTTGCAGCTTTTGTGAGATTTTTAAGTTAAGTTTATATATTTTGCCTTGCTTTTATTTTGCATACTTTTATTTTATTCTTTATTCCTAGCTTTTCTTTGTTATTGTTTTCATTCTAGTTTCATTGTTGTTAGTCTTGTTACTGCAGTTGTATATTGTTTTTATTATGTTTAATTTAATTACTTTGATTGGTTTAATTTTAATTATGTGCGAGTAGTTTATTCTAGGGTTCTTAGGGATCCGTGATTAATATGAAGGGACGATTTATTATTGTTGATTGTTAATGTTTTGGATTAATTTCCTATTGATTTTTATAAAGCTATTCAATTAGATTTGCGCAGGTTTAATTGCTTGAGTTACACAATATTATTGATTCGAGATTCGAGAGATGAGAATTAATATTATGGTGTACTTTCAATAGGTGGAATTAATATATAAATGTTTAAGTCAAGATTCGAGAGAGGCAATTTAATATCGATATGTTAATTATGTGATTATAATACGTAGTGAAAACCCTTTATAATCTGGTTGATTTGTGCACTGATAATTAATTGTTATGTTTTATCTCGAAATATTAATAATTATTGGTGAACCTATGACCCTAGGCCTTTTATTATTGATTATTCCCTTAGTTTATTTATTGTCGTAGTATATTTCCCACAATTCCTACTCGTTTCTTGATAATTTAAATTATAATAATTATTTAGGAATAAAAGAACATTATTTTTCTATGGATTCGACCCTAATTATCTATCTATTAATTTTAGTTACTGATTTTAGAAATTACTTTTGATTAGGTAATACGACTTTAGCATGTCAACTATATTGACTCATTTAATCCTTCGGATTAATTCGTCGTTTCGGTTCGGTTACTCGATTGGGTGTGACCCGAAAGATTTAGTCAAGATTAAGCTGTAATATTAATCATGCATTAATATCGTTGATCGTAAGCGGCCTCCAACTAGGCATTCCAATCACTTGACCTTACTGAATAATTAGCTTTCTAATAATTCCAAACCCTCTTTCGTATTAATATACTTGTGATGATTAATTAAGTTCACTTAAATCAACCAACATAGAAACCCTAAGTCCCTATAAAATTGAGTTAAATATGTCATTCCACAACAACACTTACCGAACTAATGTGAATAGTAATGGGCTATGCCTAAGCTAGGTATCACTATCTCCCTAGGAACGTAAGGTATACTAGGTATACAAGTTGATTTTGGTTAAACTCAACGATATCAGTAAGGAGTCCTTTGATGTCGTGGCAATGGAGATAAACGTCATGAAAGCAATAAATGCGACGCTTTATCAATTGAATAATAGCTTAGAGCTATTAGCAATTAGATTGCTTACCTTAAAATATTAAGTGTTAAGACAAGCCAAAGCATGTTTAATCACTTTCTGATTTTTGGGATCTTTGAATCATTTTATTCTCGACTATAGGGAAAATTTTAATGTGTGGATAAGACGCTTAATAAGATTGAAAGTTTGCATGTATGCTTTTATATTTCAAAATTATTATGTTATTATCTTGATAAATGGTTATAATTTGTACTAATATTTGTAGTTCTAAATCAAATTGCATTGTTTTCAATGATTGGTAAAAGGAAATATTTTTTAGAATGGCTCTCAAAGAAAGGAAAAGCATTTCTAAAATACAACTTCTCATAAATGACTTTTATGACTAAGTCCGAAAGGACGGTTGGACATCATGTATTCAAAATACTAGGTAGTTTTGATAAACATGAAATATTGAGTTGAAGACTCAAATTGTCAATAGTTGACAACCAACATATCTTTTCGCTTCATACACTAATGAGTACAACTCATTGATGTAGTAATTCAAGTACGAATTAAAGGAAAAGATGGATCTTTGTTTTACGGCGCA
This sequence comes from Chenopodium album, assembly GCF_948465745.1. Lineage (NCBI taxonomy): Eukaryota > Viridiplantae > Streptophyta > Magnoliopsida > Caryophyllales > Amaranthaceae > Chenopodium > Chenopodium album. The sequence continues at coordinate 69,255,775 of NC_137835.1, forward strand.
TTAGATGCTTAATTATGCCTAACAAAGTATAAAAGTCAAAAACTTAAAGAAATAGTTCTTAATGGTTATGAGATGATGTATAATATAAGAAATATAGGAAATAGAAAACAAAGAAAATGAATGAGATTCCAATTCTACCAAAGAGTTCATGTTATCGTAGTTAAACTTAGCAACTCATTAACTGTACTAAGTATTAGATATTGCTTGAGTGTTCCACTTTAAAAGTGACCTTAAACCATTAAATTTAAGCTAAGTTATTGACTTACAAGCTTAGAATGAAGCAAGTAGTGCTACATCAGTTGTAAGGCCATTTGTTTTGTTTATAGACCTTTTAAGCTAAGGCTGGAACGAATAATGGTTGTTATGTTTCATAACAGCAAACAATCCATTTACACACGGAAAGACTCACATTCAAAGTAAAAGTGCAATAGTTGCGGGTTTTATTTGAATGGCATGGTTGACTATTCCCTAAGTCCAGAATGCTTGATTATAAACAAACATTTCCGTAACACATAACTCACAAAGTTTAAGTCATGGACATGATTTGTGTTCCGGACATCTTTAGCAATGCCACATTGACAAGAACGTATTCAAGGCTCTATTAGATAGACTCTTGATAGTTGATCGATTCAAAATCTCTCTAAGACAAGTAAGTCTTACTTGTTGAAATCGACAAATAAAGGAGCTATTGCGTTTGGTATAGACAATTGACTTCGAAAGCTAAAGAGGATTCCATTACTGTGACGTCTCACAAGAATTTGAAAGAATGTGGCTATTTTCATCAAATGTAAACAAACTGAACCTTGAATAGCTCAAAAGTTTAGTGAAGTATATAATCGACTTGGCAAGATATCAAAATGCATAGATTAGATTGAGGATATTTGCTTCAGCCAAGTGTGATCATCTCAAAGTTATTATGAAATTGGAATTTCATAATAGCTCCATAAAGAATATAGTATGTCTTCGCGGAGATCTCGATGCCATTTGGAAATGACTCGAATGATGATGGATCACATCCCTTCCTATAAAGTTATTATAGATTTCACAAATGACTAATGTTACACTAAATAAAACCGTCGAATCTAAGAAAGGACATCATATTCAGTTATGGACGGAAATAGTTTCTGACGTCTTTTCAAGTATATGTCTAAGGCTCTTAGCCTCAATGGGAGCTCACTAGCTCAGTGGAAGCTAAGTGACTCAGTGGGAGCTGAGTGGCTCAATAAAGGCTAAGATAGCTCAAGTGGGAGCTAACTGTTTGTTTCACAACAAACTTTTATCCATAGACAATATGCATGTCTCTTTGTAAGCATTCAAGTGAGACTAAGGGCATTATTTCCACAATTTAATTGAGAACATAGTATTTGTTGCTCTAAATGGTGTCTTTCTAGAAAGTGTCACATTTTCAAAACAACAAGTGGGAGGAAAATGAACTAAATGACCATCGAGATTAGCAACAAACTCGAACTGAGAATCTCAAAAGAAGACTTTAAAAGGGATTCGTGAGAATGATAAAGAATACTGGAAGGATTTTACAAGTGCCTGAAAAGAGAATTCACTACTCACAAAACTACAAAAGTGTTAGAGTAAGATCAACATAATCAAAGGGCTTTAAAAGTGCCTTGAAACTCAGTGTTTGATGCAATTACCCCGTATAGGTATAGAATTCACCAAAGGCTTAGATTGAATATGATAAATTTCTATTAAGTTAGAAATAAACCTAAGACTTACACTACTACAAAAATGGCCTAAGGAACTGCTTGTAAGGCACCACATAAACAACTAATCCGGTATCTTAGGTAAAGAAACCTAATGTAAGAGATTTCCGGTTTCTTAGGAGGAATATGAGAAACCGTACACGTAAAAGTAAGGTTTCTTAGATTTTTGTTTAATATTTACCCATAAAAAACTGTAGAGTTCACCAAAAAAAAAAAAAAAAAGAAAAAAAAAAAAGCTGAATACCCTAAAGCTAAACTGACGCCCCCCTCAATCCCTCAATATACTCATACTCGTATTTATCTACTTCGTATTTATCTTCTACTGTATTCATCAAGTTCTTTCTCTTCTTCCTGCCTATCTAAAATTCTGAATCCCTCTATCCTATCCCTAACAATTTTGCTCATTCTTCTTCGCATCATCTTTCACTTCCATCAATTTATTATATAATTTTCTAATCTTGCACTAGTAATACTGCAAAATCGTTACTCTAATATTCGTCCATGAGAATGATGTATCATACCCGCAAAATGGTGATTATGTACTTCATTTTTTTATTTCGGTTATCTATGAATTTGTTGTTTTGGGTGATAGATTTACCTTTTCTGTATAAAAATATATTGAAATTCATTTGATTCTATTTGTTTAATTTTGTTTTGCAGGTGGATGAAATCATTGAATCTCGCTATAATTGAAGTGATAAAAAAGAAGTTGATTGATTTAATCTACATAGCATCCATGGTTATAGTTGAATTTTGATATTTTCAGCCTAACAATTGAACTTTACAGTTTTTTAGTTTATTTTTTCTTTAATGGCTGAGAACTTTTTTGGTTGTTTAAGCAATTAGATTTACGAGTATTATCAGCCTTATGATCTTTGATAGCTAGTATCTTTGAATTTGTATTCCATTATTAATTAATAAAGTTAATTTTCTAGTTAGTCTGCGAATTTCAATTGTTCATCTACTTGATTATTTAGGTTGGTATTTATGCTTAATTTTTTTTTTTGTATACTTTATGTTAGATATGTACGGAGTATTTTGTAATTCTATGTATTTTTTTAGTATTCAGATCAAAATATACTCAATTGTGAATTTTTTTTATTCATCTTTCAATGAATTAACTCATTGAATTCTAATTAGATACATCTGTAACTTAAAAAAAAATCTGTAAAATTTTCTATTAGTTGAGCTTTTCAACAACTTACTAAAGTGGTGGACTCGTGATTAAATAATTTTTTTTAAAAAAAATAATACACAAAGAGACCAGTAGTCATTAAACACAGGTGTCTTAGATGGGGAAATAAGAAACCATTGATCCTTTAAAACTGGTCTCTTTGCATTGTTATTTTAGTGTTATTGGAATGATCTAAGAGACTGGTTATGTGATAGAACTGATCTCTTTTCTTGATCTAAGAAACCGGCCAATTTCCTCGGTTTCTTAGGCTAAGAGACCTACCACCTAGGCACCGCACCTTTTCTGGTTTCTTAGGCCTATTTTGTCCGGTTTCTTATGTCATTTTTGTAGTAGTGTTACAAGCATACTATTTACTATTAGATAGTAAGGGAATAATATAAATCCTGTAAGATAGCTACGACAAATCCAAATTCCAAATAATGGTTAAAGACCATAAAATCCAAAATAGACTCCATGATTGAAAATCATTTTTGAAACTTGATTAATTTGCATGAAGGGTGAAGACCCGTCAATCGCAAATAAGTTTTCAAACAGATTACTAACAAATATGGAAATGTATATGCATACATAGCTAGATTAGTTGAAAAGGATACAATTAATTTATGGCGTTGATTTTAATAAAAACCTATTCACCAATCGGGATGCTTAAGTCTTTTTGTGATTATTCTAGCAAAATTGCGCATATAAAGTATGGAAAAATAGATTCCAAAACCGCCTTCCTAAAATAGGATTTTGGATGAGACTATGGAAATAGTTTTAGGGTTTTGAAAATTTAAATAATGCTAGATTTGAAAGCAAGATCAACAAATCCATTGTGGGATTGAGAGATGCATTGGATGTAGGAATTGGAACGTGTTTTCTCATAAAGTTAATAAAAGGTTTGGCTTATGGAGATACATAGAAATTTTTATGGATAAGAAAGTTAGTGGGAGCAAGAGTCAATCTTGTAAGGTCCAATAAGTAACTTACGAACTCTATTGTAAAATGACTATCAAATGCTAAATGCCTAGATTTGAAAGTATTTTCTACAATGGACCAAGAGAAAAGCGATACTTAGTACATATTTGAAATTAAGATTTATTGTATAGACTTAATAAAATGTTTAAACGAGTAAAGGAATTTATCGTGTTAAACATGAAGGACTTGGAAAGGTTTTCAACCCATATGTATAAAAGTAAGTAAATGTTTGAACTAAATATAAGCTAGGAAAATATTAAGTCAAACAAGAAAGACTATAGTAGAGACTTTCAACCGTATCACATAGAAAACAATTTAGCAAGACTTAGTGAAACTGGATGAGCTAAAAGGTCACATGAATGAAATAAAATTGGGAATGATTCTGCAAATGTAACCATCATGTATGCTACGATATAGAATCGTCACAAAACTTACATGCTTAGAGCATGTGAAGTATAAAGTACCAATCAACTCAAATCTAAGTAATGGATCATTATATTATAATCAAGAACATCCAAAGTACTTGGATAAGTAAAGAGGATGAGTCCTTGATGCATGGAAACAAATATATAATTTTGTGAATTGATGTTGCGAGCACAACCTTAGCAAGGATTAGATCTTTAAACAAGGAAGCCATTTATACGCACGAGCTAAGAAGCGTTGTGGCTTGAGAATGATAACATGGACGAGCGTCCATATGAAATATGCGGAAGTTTAATGTAAAATTCCATGATCACAAGTGATTAGGGTATCCCAAATCATTGTGAGTTATTTGGAGTGAAATCCAAGCAAAGCATCATCTACTGAAATATATGTTGAGAATATTGTTGCCTTAAAAGCAATAATAAAGTTGTTTAATGGAAATTTTGTTGTTGAACGGTGATGATTATAGATTTTCAAGTTGAAGATCTCAAATCATGAAAATGAGTGGGAGCCATCACTTGGACAATAAATCCTAAATCACTTATAATCCATAACACTCTCAAATTTTACCATCTTATTATGAAAGTGTTCGATGATAAAGATGCTAAGATTTGCAAAGTAATCATAACTAAACCTATGCAATAAGTGAATGACAACCCTTACAATTGCATGAAAGAAATCAAGCATATTAAATATGGGTGTGATTTCTATTAATGTTTTGTGAAGAGTATTACTCTTAAAACATTTTGGGGAAACCATTTATCATAGTTTCATAGTGGAATAATTTTTTTCTAAATGTTCCACAAAACTATTTAATTGTGGTTTAGAATTAAATTATAGGTCCATTCAATTTGTCGATATTCAAAATAGGGTATCAAGACAAGTCTTGGATAAAGAAACAATTATTAAGTGAACGTTTGATATTATATCGAAAGTATCCCTAATCCAGGTCATTTGAAAGGTGGACGAATAATGACCACTTGACATTAGTGTGTAGTATGATTTATAGCACCGTTTCTTATGATACAAGGACATGATTGTCATAAATCATTTGCAAAGGCATTAGTTTGGAACTATACCGGATCGACCTATGAAAATACTTTAAGAGATTTAACAATCGTCATATGCATATTTCTCATTATGGCTATTGGAACCTCTTTCCTCGACCATGAGTATTGTAAGTTCTCTTGTTTGAGCCACTAGTAGAAAATAGTATTTTCGCACCGGTTCAAAACTGGCTTATCCCACCGGTTTTGAACTGGTGCTTATTTGAGGGATGCTAATAAATAATATTTTCGCACTGGTTCAAAACCGGTGGGAAAAATGCACAATAACACCGGTTAACCGGTGCCCTTTTTTTTTTTTTTTTTTTTGCTTTTTTCACTTGAATTTATCTCCAAAATGTTATATACAGAACAATAGGAGCATAGTAGCAGAAACTTGGTTTAAATTGTAAACAATGAAATATACAAAAAATTGTTAAATTGTTAATATACATAAATCACATATATATTCATCATTAAATTGTGATTGTACAATACAAAAAAAAATTAATAAATAACAATTACAACATCAAAATTAATATTCCAAAATCAACATCTCAAATCCTTCTTCTAGTGGAGTCATAAACTAATACCCGCATCAATTAAAACACCAAAATTAATCAAACTCATAATAAACTAAAAAAACCTCCATTAAAGCCCTTCATATTCAGAAACTCAATATAATAAAAATAAAACCCAGAAATCAGCGGAAAAAAAACCTAGAAAATCATCGAAATAAACCCAAAAAATTCATGAAAATTCCAAAATCAATTAAACCCAGAAAAATCAATTAAACCCAGCAATTTCGAAAATCAATTATACCCCCAAAACTCAGAAAATTCCAAAATCAATTAAACCCTAAAACCCAGAAAATTCCAAAATCAATTAAACCTAGAAATTTCGAACAATATTACAACAATTAAACACAAAAAAAAAAATCAAGGCATTTAACATGAATAATTAAACCCATAAACCCTAAACTCGAATAATTAGACCTAGAAACCTAAAAAAATCAAGACATGGTTCAAATAAAACGGGGGCAGCGACACTGGTAGCTGATGCTTGCATGGAAAATGAAACGCGGCCAGTGCATGGTTGTTGAGAAGAAGAAGAAAGAGATGAGAAATGAATGAAAGAGAAAGATAAAAGGATGAGAGAACGAGAGATGAAAGAACGAAAGAGAAAAAAAAAAAGAGAGAAAGAGAACAAAAGAGAAAGAGAAAGAGAAAGAGAAAGGGATGAGAAATGAATGAAAGAGAGATAGAGAACGGCGGATTAGTGAGAGAAAGAAGCTAGGGTTAATGGTTTTATATAACATGATAAAGGCCTTTTTTTAGAATTCTCACCGGTTCAAACCAGTGCCATTTCACTAATTTGGCACTGGTTTGGGTTGAACCAGTGCCATTTCTATTATACTAACTTCCGCTTAATTTTTTTGCCACCGGTTTTAAAGAACCGGTGCTAATGACTCGGTGCCAAAATAAGTTTTTCTACTAGTGAGTACTAGTTCGTTTTGATGTTTGTCAAACGTTTGTCATACAAGGGAATTATGACAGAAACACTCGGGTGGCTAGGTCCTCTTCGTAAGGGAAGCTAACAGTACAAGACTAAGAATGTCCCCCAATTAACAATAGGGAAAATGTATTATTTGTTGTTTACAAGACCTCTAGAAGAGCGAGGCTGTGAAAATGCATGGCCATGCGCGGATGGATTTTAGAAATCTATCATCTGTTTATTGACAATCAAACTCGAAAATCGAGAAAACTTCTAGACGTAATAATGATGACGAAGAATCTTACCTTATAATTCATGAAGAGACATTAAGTGACATAGGAAATAGACTTTATGCTAATAGCACACTTGGAGATTGAAATGAATGGTGTCCCTTCAAACAAGTGTATTATTCCAATAGAGGGTTCGAAATTATTATAAAGCTAATTATTCGGTAAGATCAAGTAATCGAAATGCCTAGGTGGAGGTCGCTTCAATGCATAATTAATATTACAGCTTAATCATGACTGAACCCTTCTGGTCACACCCAATCGAGTAACCTAACCGAAATGAAGAATTAATTTGAAGGATTAAATGAGTTAATAGAGTTATTACGAACTAAGATATCGGATTTCGAGCTTGAGCGTCGAAGCCGAGTGTCGAGTCATTTCAAGGAATCGGCGAGACAAGAAAATAAGTCAAATAACAAGTCATAGGACCTAGCGTTGGATTGGCCAAGCCAATTGAGGACTAGGCCGCACTAGCTTAGCCTCGGTAGCAGGCCTAGTAGCCATGCATGTGCGCTGGCCAGGCATGCTGGCCGAGCTAGTTGGCTAGCAGCGAGGCCATGCGAGCTTGGCTTAGTGGGGGAGATAGTAGCCCTAGCATCAGCGCTACCATACTAGCACTAGCCCGCAAGCAAGCGAGTAGGCCTAGTAGCAGCCCGCTAGCTCGCGTAGGCTTCTGACATGCTAGCAAGCCCAACCAAAGGGCCAAGGATGCAACATGGCATGCCTTAAGGCCCAAGGCTTGGGGTGTGCCATGAACATGGGATTGGTGGGTGTATGCTTGCTCTCCAAGGATGGGTTTGTAGTCCTTATCTACTCCTTCCCTCATGTTAACACCTGTCATTTGACTAATGCATAGCTAATTAATTATATTGTAGGGAATATTTCAAGCATCCCACAATTGAGCCCCATTATGATCATACACTTAACCATGGTGGCATCCAGAGGGAAGGAAGCTAGAGTAAAAGAGTCGCCAGCAAGTTTTAGGAACTTTTAAACCGTTCACAGGGTGAAGGTTACACCCCTTAACGATCCAGGAGATCGTTATCTCCAATAGGTTTGGAACCATGACTGGAAGTTCGGGGATGAAGGTACAAATCCAACCTAAAAGAGATTGAATCTGCCCTAAAAATAGGCCTATACATTATTCTTCTTGTATTCATGTGCGCTTTCTGACTAACATACAATCATTAGGTTAACCCTAAACCTGTTTATCTATGTTGGTTGAATATTAATGCACAAACAAATCTATTATTGGCGATCACTTGAATTATAATCATATTAGCCTAAACAAGATTATTAATTATCTTATTAAGCATGATTACAAGTACAAATTCCCTTTAAACATGCTTAAAAGGCGTGATCAAGCAATAACAATAATAAACATCAAGCAACATAATAATAATCATCATCATAATCATGTTAAAGATAAAGCATAATAATAATAGCAAGATCCTAGGCATGATACTAACAAGATTAATAACAAACCCTAGCATGTCACTAAACATTAAAAAATCAAATCTTTTGCCCTAACATGATGCTAACATGATTTTAGGAAAGAAATAGAAAGCATCATAAGCATACATAATATCAAAAATATTAGTTAACCCTAAAAACATGATACTAGGAAGCAATAAAACATCCTAACATGATACTAGGAATCAACAAAACAATCTAAGTATGATTTCTATATCAAAAGATGTTGACTCGAATGAACAATACAAGAGGGGGAGGGTGAATTGTATTGTTGAGGAACTAGGGTAATTTTTACGGAATTCTTAAAGAAACTTAAACAAAAACTTTAAAGTGAAAGAGAGATTTTACGTGGAAAACTTCTTGGCCCTAATCAAGAAGAAAAACCACGACCACAAGGGATTTTAATCACAATTCTTAATAATAATAGGGCAAACAACCTATTACAAATTAAGACTTCTAAACTCAAATTCCTCAACGAACTTAAGTTCCCCCTCAACTGATCCCTCAATCAGTTGAGCTCTCGAATCTCTCTCTTTCTCCTTGCTTCACTCAAAGCAATAACACACTCTAGAGTTTACCCAAACTCTACCCCAATACAACTCAAGATAAAACTACTAAGATGCTAAGTACAAAGACACTCAAGGACTTAAGTGGATTTTTGACTCTTTTAGAAAAGCTAAGAATCGTAATGCTCAAGTGTGCTTTACAAAACAGAAAACTGATCCTATTTATACAGGAGGAAAGCAGTTGAAAACCTTACGTTTGCCTTAGCTCCCACTATACCACAACTTCCATGAAATAAGGAAGTGCAGTTTGTGGATGCTTGGGAAGCAAGCTGAAGCGCACAATAAGGAAGTGGTTCTTATATTTTCTCAACCTCCTTTACCAAGTAAAAGCCGTTTTTAAAAATAGTTTTACCAAGTCAGATTTTCCAAAATGTTAGGATAAAATCAGAACAGAAAATCTTTTAATAAATAAGATATTTTTACTTAAAAGATATTTTTCCGAAATAAAATTAAATCTTTGTTAAAGAAAGGAAAAATAAAATCTTTATAAACTGAAATTAAATCCACTTAAATCCTATCAATTAACAATGTACTTAACATATATACAAGAAGCCTAAAATAAATAATTAAAGATACAATAGACTCCTTGGAACACAGTGAAGCTTCGACTCTGGAGCTTCAGTTCCTCACTCAAGGAACTTGGCTTCTGATTGTCTTCTATGATCGTCCATAGCTCATCCTTTAGACTTGTTCCATGCTATGCTCCATTCTGACTCTAGAACTTCGTTGCATATAAGAACCTGTCAAGTACATCAAAGCTAATAGACAAAAGTTAAAGCCCTTATGGGTTTGCTTAGGTTCCTTGAGTCATCATCAAAACTTAAGATCAACAATATTCCCCCTTTTTGATGAATGACAAACCTAAGCAAACTCACAAAATAAAAATTTTAAAAGACAATCAGAAAACGAAAAACTTATAACAAAAATGAACTAGCTAAATTTAAACAAGGAACTGAATGAAAGTCATAGTTATACCTTCTATTATAAACGGATGGAGAGCTTGTCAACAATTGAGTTTGCCTTCTTTTCCCCCTTTTGGCGTTCATCAAAATTAATGCACACAAATATATATATCTAAACACAGCACCATTTTATTTGTTTGTGTCCAAAGCATAGAACAAAGCACATATAGGCAAAAATAGTATGCAAATAGTCATAAAGCAAGCAAGCAACATCCATATAAACAAACTGATGTTCCTCCAGAACATCAAAAACAAAAGAAAATACCCTGTTTAATTGTTTACAGACCAAAAGAAGCAAAATAAACCAAGTTTAATACAGACCAAGATCAAAAGATAGTTTGATATATGAGATAGGCATAAAATAGGATTAGGCTGTAGGGGCTGGGGTCTTGTGCTCTTCTTCTGTTTCCTCAGCAACTTCTTCTTCAACAACAATCTCTTCCAGCTTCTTCAACAACTCAGCCTGGCCTTGAGAGAGAATTGAAGTGCTTTCCTTCATTGCTGAGGTGAGTTCCTTAGAAGCATGCACCAGGTCTCCTACTAGCTTCTCAAGAGCTCCAATCCTCAGGAGCAGAGTTGGTTGAGCATCAGAAAACAGCTTGACAACATCTTTGAGTGCCTTCAGTTCCAAGGTGGAAATCACAGAACCAAAGGCAGCAAATCCTGTACCTGCACTTACTGGAGCAGAGCGAGTGATAGATTCCTGCATAAATATGCCCTGTTCCCCCTGAACAAAGGCTTTCTCTTCACTGAGATCCAAAAAAGCATCTGGAGCCTCAGCTTTCGCTTTTGGCTTAACAGCCAACCTAATGCTCTTCCTTTTCCTAGCACCAGAAGCATTACCTTTCCTGCCCTTCTTTTTAGAACATTCTTCTTTTTCCTTATTTTCTCCCTCTCCCTCACTTTCCTCTTCTTCCAGCCATTTGTCCAACTCCTCTTCCTCAGTCAGAACCTTAACTCCTTCCTTAGCCTTAGGAGTTTGTTTAGGAAGGAATTGGGTAATACCATCAACAACATGCAAGTTTCTGCTTTCAAGGGTTTTGGGTTGAACAAAATGATTGGTTTGTAGTTTAATATGTTCACAGTTCTCCACATAAATACCAAAACTCTCAATGAGAGTAATGATCAGATTTGCATATCCAACCTTCAAATGGTTTGCAAGACAGTGGGTGAGGTATTTTATCATGATGAAAGGGAAATTGATTTGGATTTTGTTTTCAAGGAAGTACATCAGCATAGCATCAAGGTGGTTAGCCTCATGCCTGTGCTGAGTTCTTGGAACAATGGCTAAATGCACAAAGATAAACAACAGTTCTTGAATGGGAGAGAACAGATTATGATTAGTTTTAACTTTAGACACCTTTCCACCAATTGATTCCACAATATCTTTTATGGGCACATCACCTACACTTTTATCAGTAGCTCCTTTAAAATATTCATCAAACCCCTCATTCGGAGTTCCAAAGATAGCACATAAATAATCAGCATCAAAACTAATTTTCTTATTTTTAACTCTTGATACACAAACACCATCATAATTCTTAAAATTTGCACAGAATTCTTTCAAAGGAGCATGAGCAAGCACATTATTATAACTTTCATTAAACAGCTGCACCCAATTTTGAGCCTCTAAGATTTCAAGTAATTCAGAATACTTACTTACTTCACACCATGGCAAGTTGATGCAGAAACCATGAATGAAGCGTTCAGAGCTTGCTTCGACTTTCTTTTGAAATGGAGACTTTTCCAACTGAATCCTTTCTCCTAATTCCTCCCAGCCCTGATCTTCAAGTTCCTCCAGCTTTCGTTTCTTTGAATCAGCAGGCAAGTTCTTTGGTTTTTCAACAGAGGGTTTTGTTTGATTCTCTTGCTCGATATCCATGGGTGAATCTTTTTGAGGGGTAACTTGAGGTTTTGGTGAAACATCCATGGGTGAATTCGCTGAATCGGTAAAATGTAGGGTGTATTTTACAGAGTGAGGAGGTGAGGAACAGTGTGTAGGGTTTGGTGTCATTTTATAGGGGTGGAATTTTAAGGGATAAAAGGGTCGGTGAATGAATGTGAAAGGTTAATTGAATAGTGCAGGTGTCGTTTGATGAAGAATAGAGAAATTACTTTTAACTTGGTCAGTTTAAAGAATTAATGTGATTTGACATGAAAGGTCAAGGTTAAGTTATCAGAAACTTTGAATTGAATGCAAACAGTCACGGGTATTTAATCAACAATTTTTGAGGGATGAATTTGAATTTTTAAAAGATAAGCAATGAGAAATAATTCAAAATAAAAGATAAGATTTTAAGAGATAAAATCAATCAACTGATTAGTTAATTAATTATCAAAAAGATAAAACAAAATCTTATAGATTATTTCGGAGGAACTAGGAACAAATCAACATAGTTTGTTATAACATAGACATGCCAAATGCAATTTGATTTCTTCACATACAGCCACAATCCCATATGTAATGCCATACATTCTAATGCTTAGGACTATGTTTTCACATATTCATATAGTAATACCCCAAAATTTCCTTGCTAGTATAAACTTTTAAATTTATTATTTTAAAATATATATATTAATTATTTAATATTTTCGGGTTTTAAAAAAAAAAAAAAAAAAAAAAAAAAAAAAAAAAAAAAACTGAAAATTGACAATTTTCAGAAACTGATTTTGGGATAACTTTCGAAAACTGATTTTGTAAAAAAAAAAAAAAAAAAAAATGATTTTAACGTAGGATTCAAGCTTATTGAAAAACTAATTTTATCTACAATTTGAATTTTGATCTTATCATGGTTAGTTACATGAGTCTATCTTATACCACAATCCCACCCAAGTTCCACCCTATATAAGTGTTGGTCGTGAGAATGGGAGTGCACAAAGAAAAAAAAAATACTACTGCATTGTTTCTTCTTCCACCCCATCTCCATTAATTGGTAAGCCAAATTGATAGGTAAGAGAGCTCATAATTCTTCTTTATCTTGATGACTTTAACTAGCCAATTAAGCTCCAATATTACAACTAGAAACCTTTAACTCCTTTCATTGTTCAACCCGTAACTTTGCTGCCGAACCCGATCTTTTGGGCACTTAAATCGAATTTGTTGCTTATCTCCATTGTTATAGCTCGATACTACACCATCATAGCTTCAACTCATACCGACAATTATCATCATCATTATTGCTACACACATTTCCTCTTCCGAAATTTGCTAAAGCCATCAAAATACTACTAGTATATATATCCTGTTAGTATCTTACAAAAAGGGGAGTGGAACAAGTTATAGTATATGGGTTGGAGTACTATATATGTGGTGGTGGACTGTCATTTTTGTAAACATTTAATTTGATGATTTCATAAGTTTGGTTAATGGTGTTTTGTGGGTTTCGTTTCTTTTTTTAATAAAAATGAAAGAATTTTACCTTTGACTTTTGGTTTTACGAAAGCTAAATGGTTATCTTCAATATTTATCACTCAACTTATTATCAATTAGTGTACTTATGGGGTGATCAGATTATGGGTGGTAATATGTTGATCTTACGCCTAACTTCTCAATTAGTTGCATAATTATCTAACTTAGGCTATTTATTTGTTTAATTGTAGACGAAGGTCGTATAGGTGATTACTCGGGGAACTACTAACCTTTATCCACGCGTCCTAGGGGTAATTTTCAATGTCCATCATCTTTAGAATCCCGTTAGGAAATTATTTTGAAATATTATGTGTCAAATACGTGCTTATGTATTTATATGTGATGAGCGTGTTATCGTATGTTATTATGGAATCATATATTATATATGAGTTTTCTATTTTGTGTACTAGTATATGTAATTTCGAAAAAAAAATAATATGATTATTGTTATCGTATGAGTTTTTTAAAAATATAATCTTGGGTATTGGATGATTGATTATACGTGATTGATGGTCTATATATCATGTAGGATGACTATGGTTTAATAATACTGAAATTGAAGTATTGTTTCTTGAAATTAAATTGATTTGTGTAATACTTGTGTACAGTGTAATTGGATGATATAATCTAATAAGATGTACAGTGAATTTTAATTTAAGAAAGGGAAATGAAACCCGAAAGGGTGAAGAACAGGTTGCCCACTAGTAGTGATGGTTGCTACTAGTTGGTTTAATTTATTGTATATTGCTGTTAGTCTTCCTCCTAATCACTGGGTATTAGTGAGGGGTGTGCACACTAGGGACATTCTGTTTTATTTTATGGCCAATTGGGGTGACGCGCGACCCTCTGTAAAGTAGGTGGTGACAGGGACTAGTCCCGGCTTACTGGCGTTCTCTTTCCCTTACTTAAATAAAGTAATAATATGTTATGTGACTATTTGAACTTGGTTGAGTATTAAAATATTTATGAGACTATATTATGTATAAACTGTTTTGAACTAGAATTATTTATTTTACGGGATGGAGTTGGAATTACTCAGTTTATTTGATTTTTGGGAGTCTTCTCTCTTTTCGTGTTTCTGATTTATTTTGCAGGTTGGTAGAAAGGGTACTCGGTTACGTGTGAGGAGACGTTAGAATAATCACGTAGCTAAGACAATTTAGTTTATCCCCGAATTTAATTATTTCCTCTCAGTTATTGGTTTCAAATAATTGCAGTTTTTGATGTAATGACTATTTTATTTTGCCACAACTTAGACCACTTAGTTATTTTAAGTATTATGTTATTTTTTGCTTTACATTTATTTTCTACGGAAAATAAGTGTAGCAGTAACACTTTCAGAGTTCGATGGTTGGGTTTTTAAAAGTTAAAGGTTACACTTATTGTTTTTAAAGACTCGAATTTTGGGGGTGTTACACATATTGTGTAAGATACATATAATGCATGCATGATTGACTTATACCTTGGGGGAACTTGAGGTCTTCTTAACTCAATTGTATCATACCAAGTTCCATGCGCATCTTTTCAAATTTGTCCCTGCTCAAAGGCTTAGTAAGAATGTCAACAATTTGATTTTCAGTTTCACAAAAATCTAACTTAATTAAGCCTTTTTCCACATTATCCTTAAGGAAATGATACCGTATGTGAATATGTTTCACACGAGAATGATGAACTGGATCTTTTGAGATGCATATGGCACTAGTATTATCACAATAAATAGGAATGCAATTATACTTCATACCATAATCTCTTAGTTGTTGTTTTATCCAAAGTACTTGAGAACAGCATGCAGCAGCTGCCACATATTCAGCTTCAGCAGTTGACAAGGCCACTGTGTTCTGTTTCTTGGATCCCCAAGAAACTAGGCATGGCCCGAGAAACTGAATCATTCCTGAAGTACTCTTCCTATTCACCAAATCTACTGCATAGTCAGCATCTGCAAAACCTTTTAAATCAAAAGTATCACTTCTAGGATAGAAGAGACAAAGATGGTCAGTTCCTTTGAGATATCGTAGGATCCTTTTTACTGCTGTAAGGTGTGACTCCTTAGGATTAGATTGAAACCTTGCACATAAGCCAACACTAAATGCAATATCAGGTCTGCTAGCACTTAAGTATAGAAGGGATCCAATCATACCTCTGTATTTGGTTTGATCTACACTAGTTCCTTGTAGATCTTCATCTAACCTTGTGCCTGTTCCCATTGGAGTATGGTTGGTCTTTGCTTGGTCAAGGTTATATTTCTTCAGCAATTCCTTGACATACTTTTGTTGGTGAATTGCAATACCTCTTTCAGTTTGTTTGATTTGTAGTCCAAGAAAGAAGTTGAGTTCCCCTATCATGCTCATCTCAAATTCACCACTCATTAGCTCAGCAAAGTACTTGCACAAGTTTTCATTAGTTGCTCCAAAAATAATATCATCAACATATATTTGAACAACTATTAAGTCAGTTCCTTCAGATTTTAAAAACAAAGTTTTATCTACTTTACCTCTTTTAAAATCATTTTGAAGAAGGAGCTTAGAGAGCCTCTCATACCAAGCTCTAGGTGCTTGTTTTAGCCCATAAAGAGCTTTATCAAGCTTAAAGACATGATTAGGAAATTGGGGATTTTCAAAACCAGGAGCTTGTTCCACGAACACCTCTTCTTCAAGAAAACCATTTAAGAAAGCACACTTAACATCCATTTGATATAGTTTGAAACCCATAAAAGAGGCAAAACCAATTAAGATTCTAATAACTTCTAATCTAGCAACAGGAGCAAAAGTTTCTTCAAAGTCAATACCTTCTTGCTGATTATAGCCCTTCACAACAAGTCTTGCTTTGTTTCTCACAATTGTTCCATATTCATCCAGCTTGTTCCTGAATACCCACTTGAGCCCTATAACCTTTTTGTATTTAGGTTTTTCTTCAAGATGCCAGACCTTGTTCCTTTCGAACTCATTGAGTTCATCTTGCATGGCAATTATCCAGTCAGCATCCTTTAGTGCTTCATCATGATTCCTTGGCTCAATAATGGATAGGAAGGCTTGAAAGGCACAGAAGTTCCTCAACTGTGATCTGGTCTGAGTTCCTCTACTAATATCACTTATAATAAGGTCTGTTGGATGAGAGCCTCGATATCTGAATGGCTTTGGTTGAAATTATCTGGCAGGAACTTTTATTTGAGGCACTTCTTTTTCAGTTTCTTCTCCATTTTCCTTGTTTCCAGGTTCTCCATGATCTTGTTCCTCCGGGTTTTCTTGATTAGGAACTTCAGCATTTTCTTTATGTTCTTGCTCAGGTTCCTCTCTTACTTCCTTGGTTTGCTTGGAGGTTTATTCATCTTCTTCCCTGTCTCTAATCATACCAATTTCATAATCATTATTGTCTTGTTCCTACACATTCATAAACATATTAGATTCATCAAATATCACATGAATGCTTTCTTCTACACACAATGTATTTTTATTGTAAACTCTGTAAGCTTTGTTATTTGATGCATAGCCAAGGAACACAGCTTCATCACTTCTTTCATCAAATTTTCCTATGTTTCTTTTCCCATTATTATGAACGAAGCACCTGCATCCAAAAGCTCGAAAGTGAGAAATATTGGGTTTCCTGCCTTTAAGCAGTTCATAAAGAGTCTTATTGATGATTGGTCTCATCATAACTCTGTTAATAATATAACATGCAGTATTAATAGCTTCAGCCCAGAAGTTTCTTGGAAGACCGCTTGCTATGAGCATAGTTCTTGCCATGTCTTCTAGAGTCCTGTTCTTCCTTTCAACTACTCCGTTCTGTTGAGGAGTTCTTGGGGCTGAAAAGTTATGATCCATGCCATTTTCTTTGCAAAAGTCATCGAATCTTGAATTCTCAAACTCAGTTCCATGATCTGATCGAATGTGGATAATTTTATTTCCACTTGACTTCTGTACTCTTTTGGCAAAGGACACAAATTCATCAAAAGTTTCATCCTTGCTAGACAGAAAAATCACCCAAGTAAATCTAGAAAAATCATCAATAATAACTAAAACATATTTCTTTCTACTTCTACTTTGAACACGCATGGGACCACACAAATCCATATGAATTAGCTCCAATGGCTTTGTGGTGCTGACCATGTTTTTGCTTTTAAAAGAAGACCTGACTTGCTTGCCTCTCACACATGCATCACAGATATGTTGTGTGAGGAACTTGACTGAGGGAAGCCCTATAACCAAGTTCCTTGCTCTAAGTTTATCCATGAGTGAGAAGCTAGCATGTCCAAAACGTTTATGCCATAATAAGGGATCATCATTAATGGCACTCAAGCAGGTAAGGTTGTTCCTTGGAATAGAGTTTGGATCCACAATGTATGTGTTCCCTTTTCTAGTTCCTTCAAGAACAACCCTTCCTGTTTTATCATTAATGATGTTGCATGAATCAGAGGTAAAACTTACAAAGTTTCCTTTATCACAAAATTGTGATATGCTTAGCAAATTGTGCATCAAACCCTCGACCAAAAGTACATTTTCTATTGAATGAGAACTGGACCTTCCTACTTTTCCTTTAGCAATTACTTCACCCTTTTTGTTGTCTCCAAAGGTCACAGTTCCTCCTGGATAGGCCTCTAGTGAGAGAAACTTTGATTTATCTCCTGTCATATGCTTTGAACAACCACTGTCGAGGTACCACGTGTTGTTCCCCCTTACTAGGACCTGCAAAAGAACTTATTGGTTAGATTCAGGAACCCAGGTTTCCTTGGGTTCCTTGGACGTTGAAGCAATATCAGATTTCTTTACCCAAACTTGCCTAACATTCTTACTAACAGACTGTTCCTTCTTGTTACACGTGGCAACAAGAGGACCAGTTTTACCACAGAAGGTACATACTTTATAACTAGGCAGGTCTACATATTTTTTCTTGCCCTTATGCTTAGAACGTATGAATCCTAGACCTTCAGTTCTTTTGGTTTGAGCATTCTCTATCCACTTAGGAATCCCAAACTGGCTAATGTTTCTTTCTTTTCGAAGCTCAAGTTCCTTCTCCAATTTTTCCTTTTCAATTCTTAACTCGTCAAGATCATATTTTAATTTTTCAAAATCCTCATTAAATTTAGGCAAAGATTCAGAAGAGGAACTTGGAGACACTTCAGCATTAGCAAGTTTGTATTGAGTCAGTTCTACATTAACCATGATATTCTCAAACTTGAGTTTCTCATTCATTTCTTTTAATAGAAGATTTTTGTCAAAAATTTCGAAAAATCTACTTTTAACATCAGTTCGTTGATTCTCAATCCACGTACTGTGTTCCTTGCAGACTTTGAGAGCTCTTTGACATTCACCTAGATGAATACTAGTGTGAGTCCAGTCATCTTCCAATTCAAACACTAAATCAATGAGAGCATCTTTAGTATAAGTTTTAAGCACATTAGGATCAAGGAATACCTCTTTAGAAAGCTCATCGTTGTAAGCCTTTTCATCACGTTTAGCCATCAGACATAGATGAGTTGTTTCTTCTTCAGGTTGTTTCTCTTCATCCTCACTTTCAGAATCTCCCCAGGCAGCAATCATAGCCTTCCTAATGTCTGTTTTATTGAAAGGATTTTTGTTGTAGTTGCTCTTAACTTGTTCCTTTGCCTTCCCTTTACCTTTCTCTGTATCCCAAAGTGGACACTCACGAATAAAGTGCTCTAGAGATCCACATTTGTGACAACCAGAGTCAGCTTTTGAAGTAGAGGGTTTCTTGGTGAAGTTCCTTGACTTGTTGTTTCGGTTGAACATTCTTTTGAACCTTCTCACCAGCATAGCAGCCTCTTCTTCATCGACTTTAGAGTCTTCTTGATCTCCAGCTTTGAGAGCCAAGCCTTTTCCTCAGTTTCCTTCACTGTTGCTTGTTCCTAGATGCAACTCATGAGTTATGAGGGAACCAGCAAGTTGCTCAATATTGAACTTTGTGAAGTCCTTTGTTTTCTTGTAAGGTTGTTACCTTGGCTCTCCATCTTTCATCTTGGGGGAGGCTTCTTAGAACTTTTCTGACCTGCTCATCAATAGGGATTTGCTTTCCAAAAGAAACAAGCTCATTAGTAATGTTAGTAAATCTAGTTAACATTTCCTGAATTGATTCTTTTGGTTGCATTTCAAACCGTTCATATTTTGACATAAGCAAGTCAATCTTAGAGTGTTTTACTTCGTTAGTTCCTTCATGAGTGACTTGAAGTAAATCCTAAATTTCTTTAGCATTTTTACAACCCATAACACGGTTGTGTTCATTGGGTCCAAGTCCACAATGAAGTAATTTAACAGCAAGTGCATTAATTTCCATTTTCTCACAATCTTCCTTATCAAATTCAGACATGGGTTTAGGTACTACCTCATTTTCACCAGTGGTTTTGGTAATTTCGAAATCACCAACTTCGATCACTCTCCAAACCTGGTAGTTGTCGGCTTTGATAAAAATCTCCATCCTGTTTTTCCAATGGGTGTAGAATTTTCCATTGAACATAGGAGGACGCTGCGTAGAGTAACCTTCTTCCAGTTTCTCATGATTGTTCATCTTGATTCCAGGAACTTAACTCGTCAGGGTTTCCTGATTTCTTCGAGGAACCAGCTCTGATACCAATTGTTGACTCGAATGAACAATACAAGAGGGGGGGAGAATTGTATTGTTGAGGAACTAGGGTAATTTTTGCGGAATTCTTAAAGAAACTTAAACAAAAACTTTAAAGTGCAAGAGAGATTTTACGTGAAAAACTTCTTGGCCCTAATCAAGAAGAAAAACCACGACCACAAGGGATTTTAATCACAATTCTTAATAATAATAGGGCAAACAACCTATTACAAATTAAGACTTCTAAACTCAAGTTCCTCAACGAACTTTAGTTCCCCCTCAACTGATCCCTCAATCAGTTGAGCTCTCGAATCTCTCTTTTTCTCCTTGCTTCACTCAAAGCAATAACACACTCTAGAGTTTACCCAAACTCTACCCCAATACAACTCAAGATAAAACTACTAAGATGCTAAGTACAAAGACACTCAAGGACTTAAGTGGATTTTTGACTCTTTTAGAAAAGCTAAGAATTGTAATGCTCAAGTGTGCTTTACAAAACAGAAAATTGATCCTATTTATACAGGAGGAAAGCAGTTGAAAACCTTACGTTTGCCTTAGCTCCCACTATACCACAACTTCCATGAAATAAGGAAGTGCAGTTTGTGGATGCTTGGGCAGCAAGCTGAAGCGCACAATAAGGAAGTGGTTCCTATATTTTCTCAACCTCCTTTACCAAGTAAAAGCCGTTTTTAAAAATAGTTTTACCAAGTCAGATTTTCCAAAATGTTAGGATAAAATCAGAACAGAAAATCTTTTAATAAATAAGATATTTTTACTTAAAAGATATTTTTCCAAAATAAAATTAAATCTTTGTTAAAGAAAGGAAAAATAAAATCTTTATAAACTGAAATTAAATCCACTTAAATCCTATCAATTAACAATGTACTTAACATATATACAAGAAGCCTAAAATAAATAATTAAAGATACAATAGACTCCTTGGAACACAATGAAGCTTCGACTCTGGAGCTTCAGTTCCTCACTCAAGGAACTTGGCTTCTGATTGTCTTCTATGATCGTCCATAGCTCATCCTTTAGACTTGTTCCATGCTATGCTCCATTCTAACTCTAGAACTTCGTTGCATATAAGAACCTGTCAAGTACATCAAAGCTAATAGACAAAAGTTAAAGCCCTTATGGGTTTGCTTAGGTTCCTTGAGTCATCATCAAAACTTAAGATCAACAATATTCCCCCTTTTTGATGAATGACAAACCTAAGCAAACTCACAAAATAAAAATTTTAAAAGACAATCAGAAAACGAAAAACTTATAACAAAAATGAACTAGCTAAATTTAAACAAGGAACTGAATGAAAGTCATAGTTATACCTTCTATTATAAACGGATGGAGAGCTTTTCAACAATTGAGTTTGCCTTCTTTTCCCCCTTTTGGCGTTCATCAAAATTAATGCACACAAATATATATATCTAAACACAGCACCATTTTATTTGTTTGTGTCCAAAGCATAGAACAAAGCACATATAGGCAAAAATAGTATGCAAATAGTCATAAAGCAAGCAAGCAACATCCATATAAACAAACTGATGTTCCTCCAGAACATCAAAAACAAAAGAAAATACCTTGTTTAATTGTTTACATACCAAAAGAAGCAAAATAAACCAAGTTTAATACAGACCAAGATCAAAAGATAGTTTGATATATGAGATAGGCAGAAAATAGGATTAAGCACTAAGTCAAAATTAAAACGTGCTTTGTACGCGGAATCATCTTCTTAATACGATTAAGGAGCTAATTCCGCGTTAAGCAGATTAAAATCATATTTGTGACAAATCACATATTTTATTCAAAATAAAACTCTTTATTATATAATTATCAATCCTAATCTCATTAGAATTAAAAAGAACCTTCTAGATATTTCTAGAGGATTAAAATCAATCCTAACAAATTTAGGAATAATAATTAATAGGCTCTCCTCTAGATCATTGGGCCACATATAAAATCATTTTGGGCCAAATCTAATTTAATCCATAACTTCCTCTTTATTCATCGGAATTGGGCTTATAATATATTGTTGGAAAGCACTTTTCGAGCCCAATCCAACTACACTATTATTGGATCCTTATCATGGACCAAACTAAATTGGACTGGCTATTTTCATAAAATAGAGTAAAAGAAGAAATTTTTTTGAAAACAGAAAGAGAGATATTTTTAATAAAAAAATATCCACATCACTAGACTTTTCACACTTTTACTTCGTTCGATAATCAAATGACGTGAAAGGTATTCATCACTGGGTTTGGTTTTGGTGAGACACATTTGGGTGTTTACACTAATATAATTTAATTTGGAATTAAATTAATTGCTTACTTTTCTCACCCTATCATTTCTCCCATATGGAAAGATAATTGATGTTTTTGGGAGCCTTTGCCTATAAATTCCAACTTTAGGAGTTGGGATTATTCACTTGAGTTGAACTTGATAAGGCATCTCCCAATAGATGGGAAAACCTAAAAGTTCATAATACTATATAGTTTTTTCTGGGTTTAGCCCCGACTAAGCTTTGGGGTCAGGGCCGTCCGGGTCGGGTCTCGAGGGTGTGAGACGTTGGAGGCTTGCACATTTGCGAGACTCTACCCTTTCAAATTCGAGCTCTAAGAAAGAGCCCAGCACACGTCAAGGGTATGATCGTCTTTTCCTCTTTCTCTCTATTAGTTAATTAATTATGTGGTTATTGCTAACTAATATGCATGTTAGTTACTTTAATTTTTGTGCGGATTTTGGGAGGGTTTTGTTCTGAGTGATGTCGGACATCACAAAACCCAACAAAAATAACATTATGATTCAAATAACATAATTTTTTTTTAACAAAAGGTTTACATGAAATAACACATAGTTTTAGCAAAGTCGTAACATGAGACTTTAAGTTAAATAAAACCTTAAGTTAGGAAAATGATGCAGGGTTAAGTAAAATAACATAAGCTTTTAACAAAAATAACACAAGGTTTTAGCTTACAAAATAACACTAGATTTTACGTAAAATTACATGATATTTAGGTTATTTTAGATTTTAACATCACACAAAAACCCGAAAATGGTTTTTAATTAACACCTCCATAAAAAAAAATTATTTTAACACCAGACAAATTTCCAAAAATTTGGTATTACCATCACTTAACTGATTTCGTTTAGGATTCCGTTAAGTGGGCCATAAAGCCACGTGTCACGTTATTATTGACCAAAAAAAGAAAAAAAAAATAAAGATGAAAAACCTAAAACTACCCTTGCCACTACCAGCCACCACTGCGCCACCACCGCCCTCCCCCCAACCCACCACTGCCCTCCCGAACCCACCACCATCGTTGCACCTGCATCCCCAACCCACCTGAACCCTCCGCCTCCCTTTCCCGCAACCACGTCACCCCCAAAAACCACCAAACCCAAAACCCTCGTTCCCCAAAACGGCCACGAATCCGACCTTAAAAGGACGAAATCGTCCGATTAAGGCCACTCTTTCCCAAAACCGACCAATTTCGGCCATTTGTGGCCGGATTCGTGGTCGTTTGGAACGAGGGTTTTGGGTTTAGTGGTTTTTGGGGGCGACACGGTTGCGGGAAAGGGAGGGGGAGGGTTTAGGTGGGTTGGGGCTGCAAGTGCGATGCCGGTGGTGGGTTTAGGGAGGAGGGCGGTGGTGGCGCAGTGGTGGCGTTGTGGTGGTGGCTGGGGTAGTTTTACGTTTTTTTTAAAAAAAATCTTTTTTTTAAACAAATAAAATGGTGACACGTGTCAATGTGGACCATACTTAACGGAATTTGTGGATGGAAATCGTTAAGTGGTGGTAATACCCATTTTTAGTAAGTTTGTCTGGTGTTAAAATCAATTTTTTATGGGGTTGTTAAAAACCATTTTCAAATTTTTGTATGGTGTTAAAATCTAAAATTTTCTAATATTTAAGCAGAATTACATAGTATTTTATTTAGTAAAATAACATAAAGTTTGCATAAAATAACATAATGTTTTAACAAATTCAAAAATAACATAGATTCGATTGAATCAAATCAAATTAACATTTTTAGTTCAAATTAGTAGTACAATTTCAATTAATTAAATTAAAATAAAAAATCAAATTTAAATCTACTTTGTTTTGCTCATTCTTGTTCACAATTGTTGAATCCTTATATTATGATGAATATCAACCATTTTAATGTAGTGAAATTGATTTTCAACTTTGATTGAACAAATTTGTGCTTGTTTGAGTGGTTAAAATAATAATCAAATTTTTTTTTATGGTTTTTGTTGAGAAGAATGAAGGATTTGATGATGCTAATTTAAAATGGTGGGTTGGGAAATTAGAGAGAAAAAAGGTAGGGAGGGAGAAAGTGGCCTCAAGAGAGAAATGATATTGAAATTTTTATTATTTTAGGTTTTATATACTCTCATAGCTTTTTATGTTATTTTATTATAAAGATTTGTTATTTAACGTAATATGTTGGAGTACCGGTAGTACCTAATACTAATTGGAGAAAAAGACCAACAATTAAAAGAAATAATAACTTTCCTTTTAAAGGGATAATTAAGAGGCCATAACAACCAACTATTGATGAGCGTAACTCCCAAATTAATGACATTTTAAACAAATTAATTTAACTCAAGCGAATAAACCTTGAATCTTGTAACAAATACAATATTCTAATAATAATGAATTATCAAAGAAAAAATGGGTACTAAAAAGATAAGAGGCCAACAACCCACATACTTAGCAGTGTATTAAACCACTCCAAAATATACAATGCAAAGATATGGTATTTTATCAATGTGAGACTATCTCTTTTTTTCTTTTTAGATTAATACACATTGACTTGCGAAGATGATTCCATTAATATGTGTCTGGTCATACGATGTGGTTGGTCATACGATGTGGGTGGGTTACTTAGTCGGTCAGTGTTTACTCAATTAGGGGGTTACTTGGTCAGTCATGGGTCAGTCGGCGAGGTTGTGTAACCAGAGTTACTCTATCCGAGGTTACTTGGTCGGTTAAGGGTTATTCAGTCAGTGTTATGGTGTGTGCTACCAAAAGTCCAAAACCTTGTAAAAAAAATAGTTTTAATAATCCCAATTTTGATTGATTTTATTTTAATAATCCTAACTTTGCATTATTCTAAAATAATCCCAACTTTAGAGGGCTGTTTACTTTCTACAATCCCAAACCAGTCAACAAAAATCAATGACATGATACGTACAACAGGTTATGTGTCACATGTCAAAGTGTAATTGATCCAAAAAAAATATAATTTTTATTTAAAAAAAAAAAAAACTAGAAAACCCCTTATCCCTACCAACCTAACCCTCACCCCCTGGCGCCGGCTCGCTGCGCTCATTCCTCCCTTCCCTTGCCCAATGCTGCACCGGTTTCTCCCCCGTCCCCCTACGCTAGTGTTGCGACCCACCCCATCCATAATATCCTCTTTGGTTCTCTGCCTCCATGAAAACACCCAGTCGAAACTCCCTTGACACCACTCCCTCCCTCCCAAAAATCCCTAATTGTCCCCTCCCCACCATCGAAACCACAATGGTTTTGGTGTAGGGGGAAGGGCGGTTAGATGTTTCCGGAGTAGGGGAGGGGTTTTCTTGGTGGTTATATATGTGGGTGTTTCGGGGAGGGGGATGGTGGTTTAGAGGGAGGCGAAAGGGGTGATTCCAGGGGTGAGGGAGGGGCGGTGAGCTGATGAGGGAGGGGGTTGGGTTGGGTGGGTGGTCGGATCGTTTGGGGTGGTTGGGGTTTGGGTGGGTGGTTTTTTTCTTTTTAATTTTATTTTTTTTAACCAATTAACTTGCGACAGGTGTCACTTTAAAAAATCGTTCAACTGATCATCGGTCTTTGTGATTGAAGAAAGATAACAACCCTCAAAGTCGGAATTATTGCAAAATAATCCAAAGTTTAAATTATTAAAAGAAAAGGGAATTTTCCAACGATAGCCCCCTACTTTTTTAGTTTCTCAATGTTAACTTTCAATTTTTAAAATTATCAAATATAACCCCCAATTACTAATTAGCCATTAAATGTGACATTAGTAGGTAAAAAAAGGGTTTAAATTACAATAATTTCCGTTAAGTTGAGGATGAATGAGTTAATTTGCCAACCATGGTTAAAAACAATTAGGGAGAAGCATTAGTGCTGCCAACCAAATTCCTTTTACACCATTTTTGGAAATTCTTGATTATACTTTCTCTGTCTCACAACTCTAGACTCAACATCTCATCAAAGTTGCAGATATTCTACATACTCTTCGTCAAAAACAAGCAAATTCTTCATTCTAGCTTTTGTGGAAAACGATCGAAAACGAGGGATGCAATACATTCGAAGGGTTTTGTGGGTCTTGATGTTTTAATCGAACGATTTATGACTTTTTACCTTCGTATTTTTTAGGGATTCATATTACAAGTAAGTTGATTATACTTTCTCTGTCTCACAACTCTAGACTCAACATCTCATCAAAGCTGTAGCTATTCAACATACTCTTCGTCAAAAACAAGCAAATTCTTCATTCTAGCTTTTGTGGAAAACGATCGAAAACGAGGGATGCAATACATTCGAAGGGTTTTGAGGGTCTTGGTGTTTTAATCGAACGATTTATGACTTTTTACCTTCATATTTTTTAGGGATTCATATTACAAGTAAGTGCATGCTCTCAATTATGGGTAAATAAACAAACTTTGTCAACATTTTGGCAGAATTGTATGTTGGGTTTGTATGTGTCAATTTTGCTAAAAATTTCATATTACGATGATTCATTTTTCTATTACAATGGATTGCAGAAAATTTGAGAGAATCGGGTTGACACTTTGCTTAAATATATAGAAATTGGTGTTGGATTATAAATATGATAATAGAAATTGGTGGAATTGTGAGAGAAACCTTGTAAGTCGTAGCAATATAAAAGATATAGGGAAGAAGGCATGCAAGGTATACGTAGCCGTCACCTATCAATAGGGATGACAATCGGGCGGTGCGAGTGCGGGTGCGGGTACCCCCTCCCCCATACCCGCACCCGCCAAAATATTTTATACCCACCACCTACCCGCCACTCGCGGCGGGTAAAATTTCAATATCCACACCCGCCTAAGAGAGTAGAAACTTAAACCCACACCCGCCTTTTACCCGACAACTCAACATTTTTTTAAAATAAATTTCCTATATAACTTGTCATTATACACTTTAAGTTGTTGTGAATATATAATATAATAGCATAATACAATGTAGTAGGCAATATGTGGGCATTTAGTCGGGTATGTGGATAAGTAGACGGGTAATGGGTGGGTCATGCGGATAATAGGCTGGTATAGCTCAAAATCCACGTCCTACCCACTACCCACAGGAGTAAACACAAAATACGGTCCCTAAACTTTGCCAAAAGTTTGATTTTGGTCCCTATACTTTCAAAAGTCTGATTTTGGTCCCTCAACCACCAATGACTCATCAATTGTGGTGGTTATTGTAATGAGTCAGCAAAGTTTAGGGACTTTGCCATATTTAATTGCCGACTGGACCAAAGTTTAAGGACTTCTAATACTGACTGGACCAAATTTAGGGACTTTGCCTTTTTAATTCAATTGCTACGAACTATGTTAATTAACCATATTTTTAACTTTAATTAATCTAATTATTTTACTCATTCCAATCTTGAATTTATTTAATTTCCCACGTTAATTTTAATAACTTTATGTTCTCTCTCCTCAACTTCTTACCTTCCCCATTTTTTAAGCTCCACCACCTTACATATACATACTACTTCCACTGCCAATCTAGCACCACCCTCTCCCACCGAAAATAACAAGGTGGTGGTCGTCGTGAACTTGACATGGGTTATCCTTCAATTTTTTTCCTTGATTCAAAACTTGTTTGTTTTCAATTTGATTTTTTATTTTATTTTTTTTGTTTAATTTGACTGACATTTTAGATTTGTTGGTAATTGGTTTTTTTTTATTATTATTAATTTTAAGACAGATGTGGTGTTATAATGGTGGCGCCCAGTGGTTGTTTATGTATTGGCGATGGGCTAGTGGTTGTGGTGGTGGTGGTGACTATTGTGGTTATGTTTAGGTAACTGGTAAGGATAAATTATTGAGTGAGTTCGACAATTAGAAAGGTTAATTTTATGGGATTAATACTTGGAATGCATAGAAGTCCCTCAACTTTAGTCCAATCAGCAAGAATAAAATAAAATAAAAAATGCAAAGTCCCTAAACTTTGGCCATGTCAGCAATTAAATAGGCATGAGTCCCTAAACTTTGCTGAGTCATTGAAATAGCCACCACAAATTATGACTTATTGGTGGTTAGTTGAGGGACCAAAATCAGACTTTTGAAACTTGAGGGACCAAAATCAAACTTATACCAAAGTTTAAGGACCGTATTTGGTGTCTGGCGGACCTACCCTTGGTCCAGGTAGGTCACGTGACCTAGCAAAAAAAAAAAATAAAAAATAAAATAAAATAAAAAACAAAAAACACGGACAGTTAGTACTGGAAGGGGAAAAGAAAAACAGAGACCAAATTCAAAATCACGCACTCTCATCCTCTCAAATCTCAATCTCTCTCTTCGCTCTTCGCCACCGCACCGCCACTCGCCGGAGTCGCCGCCGCACCGCCTCGCCGGCTGCTCCATCCGCATACACACACACTCGGCGCTCTTCGACTCTTCTTGCTGCCAGGTAAGTTTGTTTTTAAGTTTTTAAATTTGTAAATTATACCCAAATTGTTGAATTGTTGGGTTGAGTACTTGAATTTGTGATTAATTGAGTTGATTATGTAATTTAATCTAGTTAATTAGTGTGTGTTCTATTGTTTTTTGAAATTGTTGATAATTTATCAATTTAGGGAGTTAGGGTTTCTGATTTTTTAGGAATTGAATTGCTGCTTTTTTTTTTTAGGAATTGAAATTGTTTCCTGTAAATTGATAATTTGATATTATAAATTGTTTCCTGTAAATTGATATTATAAATTGACAGTAAAATTGAGTAATTGATGATTTCATATTAGAACTTAGGGTTTCTGTTTTTTTTTTTTTTTTTGGAATTGATTAGTTTGGATAATTGCATATGTGGATTGTAAATTGAAGCATTTGTGGTTTTCTTAATCTAATTGTTAATGTAACTTAATTTTCAGAATGAAAAGGAAAAAAAATGTGTGATATCACAAGTTTCTTTGGTCCGAAAAATCCTCCTCCACAAAGTCCTCCTCCTCCACAAAATCCTTCTCCTCGTAGAGAGCGAGATATGTTTTTGAATGTTGACATGAATGATATTATAGATCAATATCAAAACATGAAAACTCGTAGTAGAGAGCAATTGTAATTTCCTTTATTTGGTTGTAATATGGATATTTATTACTTTTGGAATGTATTTTTTTTTTAAATATTAGCTTTTTTTTTAATATTCTTGCATTAATTATTGATTAGTAGTCGGTGGTGACCTAACACCCGAAAAATCCTGGATCCGCCCACAGTGTGTATGACTTTTGTATCCATACCCGCCTAGCTTGTACCCATACTGCCCCAACTGGGGTGGGTGCAATGCAAAATTCGCATTTTTATACCCACATGCCATCCCTACCTATCAAGGAGGAAGATCATGGTCAGTTATCATAATGTTGCACCAATGCATGATAATTTCTTGTTAGTTTGTCAATTATCATGGAAGAAATTAGCTTAATTATAATAGTTAACCATGATTAGGATAATTATCATAATCAAACATGCATTTAACCTTTTTTTACCCACCTAATGTCACGTTTAAAGACTAACTAATGTGTACCACCGAGTTTTATTTTGAATTTTGAATATGAACAAATATTATTTGACCTATAAAATATAAACTATATAATTAAAATAAAAAGAACAATAATAATTATGAAACCAAAGAAGTGCTCTCAAATTAAGTATTTAGTATGTTTTAATAGTATATAAAACATAATTAAACAATAGAAAAAATGGTTAGAACATCAATTTATTTTTTATTGGTCTTGTTTTCAAATCTTATAATAAGCATTTTTATTGCCATTAAAACATGTTTGTAGTTTAAAACATGTTTACAGTATAGTGGATGATGTGGCATATATCCAATACATGTGAAGGGTGCCATGTGGCACATATTTCGTTTTAGGAACACTTTTAATTAATAATAATAATAATAATAATAATAATAATAATAATAATAATAATAATAATAATAATAATAATAAGTACAAATTAGTAATTGGGGTTTATATTTGATAATTTAAAAAATTAGAAGTTACCATTGAAAAACTAAAAAAATAGGGTTTTCTAAGCTATGCCCCCGTAATTGTTGAGTTTCTAAGGTATGTCCATACTTTTTCAAAATTACAAAATGCACCCTTCCAACTTAAGGTATTTATTTAATCGTACTCTCTAACCCAACATGAGTATTTGTGTTAATTATTAATTACTCCACTATGGAGAGAATTTTCACACCTAAATTGGGTTAGATTTTATATAAGAGGATTAATGTTAAACATTTTTTCCACATTTTCTCATCTTTTCTTTTTTCTTCTAAAAGCAATTATTAATATTCTCTTGGTGTAATTCTTCTTTTTTCTCATCCACTTTTTAATACTTTATATGTTATTGAAATTACTAACGTCGAGTTAATGTAAAAGAGTACGGTTGATTAAATAATTTAAATTGAAAGACCCAACTTTACTTATAATTTTGAAAAAGCAGGCACACTTAAAAACTCAAGAAAAATAGAACCCGGCAAATCAAAAGAAACAAAAAAAACATTCAAAAGATGAAAAGAGACGGAGACGAGAAGAAGATGAAGAAGAAAGTGGACGAAAAACCATCAGAATTCGAGTTCTGCAAAATATGCAGAATCAACCACAATCAAGGTCGTCGCCACAATTTCTTCCCACGCCACACCAATTCACTCTCCTCACTCTTCACTCGCTTCCATCAGAAGCTCTCCTTCGTCAAATCTTCACTCAGAAACCCTAGCTTCGTTCTCTCTTCTTTGGATTCTCCTGATCGTCTTTGGTGCATCTTTTGTGATTCCGACATTGTTGAATCTGATTCTGCATTTGTTTGGTAAATTTTAATTTTTGTGATTTTTTTTTTGAATTTTTTGGCTGGAATTATGATTGGAGTAACTGTTAAATGTTGCATTTTTACATATATTTCACAAAATTTGGTTATGTTTTCATGTAATTAGTGGTAATGTAATTGAGCATTTGGCGAGTGATGATCATCTGAAGAATTTGAAGCATTTTCTATGGAAGTATGGTGGTGGTATGAACAAAGTGGATTCTTTCAGAATTACGGTTGCTGAGTTAGCTGAGGTAGTTAACTAATTTAGCTTCATTATTTAACTGGCAATTTGTTATTATACTTAATTGTATGTATACTTGTATTTATTTGATGCAATTTTTAGTTTTTGATTGAATGATTTGGTGATCTTTTGTATGCCTATTTACTTTGAACTTTATGATGTGTTCAGATTATTTAGTTTGCAAAAGTGATCGAAAACAAAGGGAAATAACCTATTGTTTAGAGTTTATGTTTAAGGATACATCTATATTTATTTAAGAGATAATAAATGTCCTATCTATCAAGAGTAATGAGTATGTAGTTATAAGTCACATCAAATTGAGATGAAGGGTCTATCTATCAAGACTCAAGAGTATGTAGTTATGTATCACAACTAAGTATTTGAAATTCTATTGTCCAATCCCGAAGATAATTTTGATGAAATTCTTATTTGTGGGAGGATGAGAAATGGTGTTTCTACCATGAAAAAAGTGTTTGGTTTAATTGGCTTGTGTTTCCATGAGTGATTATGCATCAAAAGGCTTCATAAAAAAAAAGGTCTATTGTTGACTTGGTAGCTTAGTTATATACTTATATAGCTTTTTCTCCGTTGTATTTTTCTTGCTAACATCATCCCGACCCCATCGATCATTCTATGTCGCGAAAAATTACCGATGGTGGCAACTACCTCATAATAATGTACTTCCTCCGTTCTTTTTTACTTGATTCGCTTTGACTTTTACACTATTTACCACTCCTCATTTGACCGGGTTTTGTGAATAATATTTAAAGAAAAAGATATTCATGTAAGATATTTTTAAATTCGTCTCAACAAGTACTATCATAATATATTACTTTTATAATTTTTACTTATCGAGAGTTAAAGTTATTGATCGTTAAAGTTTTACATCGGCAAGCGTGATAAAAGAAACAGGTCAAGTAAAAAAGAACAGAGGAAGTATGTTGTTACAGAGCATTCTGCACTTTATACCTTATTATCGTCCATCTTAGAAAGAAAACTAGTTTTTGGCCTGGTCCTGGCTCATTATAACGTGAAATAAGCACTTTCGCTAAGTATGTAAATTCTGAATGAGTTGGAGATATGATGGTTATATACTATAGCAACAACAAAGTCAAGTTATCAAATGAATCAAAGAGAGATATATAAGTAGTCCCTCTCCCACCTGAGATGTAGAGACTCATGGTTGGGTCACTTGGGTGTGGCATATGGCAATGTGGCAATGGAAACTATGTCTTTTTTTCTAGAAAGGGAAGGAGGAGGCATTGGCTTGTCACACTTGAAATATAGGACTGATCATATCATATATTAGTAAATTACCATAAGCCGGAGCTGCCTTTCTTACCTCTTTTAGAGTAAGTAAGAAAATAGACAAATTGATGTTGCTTGGCCTGCTCCTATTTCTAAGGGCCTCCGTTAATCTCAACTACCAAACACCAGATAAAGATGTCTTTATCTATTTTTTTATTTTTATGAATTTCATGAATTGTTGTGCTTAGAGTGTAATTTATGTTATATGCTCTTGACTTCTAGTTTCTAGCCTTCAGCTACTTGCACATTTTTATGCCATTATTTCATTGTTTTGCAGTGGAAGAAGAGGTGTGCAGTACTGAAGAAGGATGTTCCACCATCGAGATCTTCACATGGGCAGTCGTATGATATCCAAACAAATTATGAATTCATGAATAATTCTAACATAAATAATATTCACTTTCTTGAATCACGTCTCTTAAAAGATGTTATACCTTTACAATATGCCACAAATGAGAATTACCAGGTATATCATTCAGATATCTCACAAGCTGGTGAAGTTAGTTCATCTGCGTACGATGTTGCTCCACATACAACTTGGACCCCAGAGCATCATATGGAAACTCAGAGTTTAACATGTATGAGTATGCTTACTTTCAATAGATTATACATAGTTCTTCTTATCCTTTCTCCTTTCTTTTTTCTTTAATGAATATTATGTTGTTAATGGATATTTGTTTTTTTGGTCTGTGCTTTCATGGCAGGTCAAAGTAGGCAACAACCCCTTGCATCTAGCGTGGAAAATGTCTTTGCTGATGGTCTTGTAAAAACAGGGGTAAGTTTGTTGTTAATGGCTTTATGTCTTATCTTATTGACCATTAATTGTTTAGTTTCTTTGTCAATAAACTGGCTTAGATTTTCCCTAAAATGGTGGTTTGGTGATTTGATATGTCAATATGTGCTTAAAATTTACTTTTTCACCTTTACCCCAAAAAAGGAAGAGAAATGAATTCAAACATGAATGGAGGGATAAGAATGAAAAAATTTGACAAGAAATGCAGAATTTGAATGTCATGTTGTCACCTTGATATTACCCCCTTTGTCTTGGATTTATCACACTGATTTGACGAGCGCATGATTTTTATGCACTACAATGAACTTTCTTTATTTTATAAATTATTGTTTATTTATTATAATTTATTTATTTTATATTTTAGTTTGTAGTAAGGTATATGCTATTGTTATTGAAAGTGGGCTATTATTTTTGATTGGTGTCAGTGAGAATCTTTCTGTGTGAATTTTGTTAAGGGAATAGCAAATAAATGGATCTAAGTGAAAATTGTGGATCAATTCTTTTATAGAACTATCACAAGTAGCCTATGACAACTTTATCTTTAAATTGGTGTTACTAATCTAGGAAGGGGGATTAATATTACACTTTTTTGAAATTAGGCTGTATAATTTTTTTTTTGTGTATCTATTTCCATTTTTTATTTTGCTAGACTGCCAGAATCATTAGGGTTGCACAATAGCCTGGACAAAGGAATGGATATGGGTACAAATTTGCATGTCCAATACAAAAAAAATTATAAAATCTGAGGATACATCCAAGATTAGGAAACATATATAGGGACATGAAACATATTAAATATTTCGGATTTTTTACCAAATGCCCTTGAGTTTTTTTTTTTTATTCACTAAATACCCATTAAAATTTTCAAATTCACCATATACCCCTGAATTTAACAAAAATGTCACTAAATGCCCAAATGACTAACGGACGTTAACTCCGTTAGTCATTAAACCTAAAATTGCCACGTGGCAACATTTTATTAGCTGTTTTTTATTATTATTTTTAGCCACCACCATATCCCCGCCGGCGCAGGGTCCAGGGAGACGTGTGTCGGCGTCGCCCCAAACCGACACCCCTCCTAGCCGTCCCCCGCCATCTCCACCATACTAACTGTGCCCCCTTGACATCTCCGTCAAAAACCTCTTCGCTCCCTACCGCTGGCTTCCAAACACTCATCCATGCACTGGCAAACCCAAACCGCCCCTCCCTCTTCCATCTCCACCCCATGAACCACCACGCCAAAACCCCAAAATTAAAAAACGTCCAAAATCAAAACCCTAGATCTTGATTTTAGGGTTTTGATTTTGGGGTTTAAGGCTTTTAGGGTGGTGGTTTCGGCTAAGGTGGGTGGCGGCTACGTGGAGGAGGGTACCTGCCGGCGAAGGGTTTTGGCCGGAGTAGTTCACTGATATTCGGCTAAGGTGGAAAGACGGTGAGGGGTGTTTGATGTTCAACTAAGGTGGAAAGACGGTGAGAGCTAAAGGGTGAGCACCGTGGTTGGCGTCGGTGGGGGATGGAGCAGGGGTTGGCCGGGAAGGCCTAATGTTGGTCGGTGCAAGCGAGGCTGGTAGTTAAAAAGGGGAAGGTGGCTGGTTGGTGGGGTTAGGGGTGTTGGGTTTTATTTATTTATTTTTTTTTGGAAAATTTTCATAAAAAATTTAAATTTTTTTATTGATGAAATAATTAAAATAAATAACCAATCAGGTTCTGCACATGGCATAATTACCCCTAATGACTAACGAAATTAACCATCAATCAATCATTAAGGGCATTTAATGACATTTTTTGTAAAACTCGTGGGTAAATGGTGAATTTCAAAAATTTCATTGGTATTTAATGAGTAAAAAATTAACTCGTGAAACCTCCGTAGATATTTTCTTCTATTATGTTTATGGAAAGATAAACATTTCTAGTATTTCATATGGACCTGTCTTCATTTAATTTTTATTTAAAATGGAAAATAGAGCAAGATAAGGAGCTTGACCGAAAATGCATAAGTTTTCTTGTAAATAATATTTCTTGTGTGATTTTTTAATTGGAATTTCACATTTCTCAATTGTACATTGATAATATTAATATCTTAATTATAATTTAGTAATTAAAAAATGTTTATAGTTTAAAGTTTTATTTAGAGACAAATCTAACAAGATTGCACATGACTATATTTTTTCCAACATATATAAATCACTAAAGACAATCAAAGAGGTGTGGGTGAATAGTATAAATTTTTAGCAGCACTAGTAGCAGTAGTAGTAGTAGCAGCGGAGCGGAGTAGTAGTAGTAGTAGTTACATTACCCTAGTTAAAAGGAGAGGAAAGGTTGAGTGGGTCAAAAAGTAAAAAATAAAAGTAAAAAATACGCATATGTCCCAAGACTCCTAATCACAAAATTACTTCATTCTTATCAACCCTCAACCTTTAGCTTTTTTCTTCTTTCTCTCTTTATTTCTCTAGCTGTGGTACAGTTTGCGACACGCCGACAACAATGGAGTCTGCCTCTAAACTCCGAACTCACGGATTTAGGCTTTTTTATTGGGCGATTCAGTTGTGTATCGGCTTTATCAACCGAATATGCGGAGTTT
Organism: Chenopodium album; assembly: GCF_948465745.1. Lineage (NCBI taxonomy): Eukaryota > Viridiplantae > Streptophyta > Magnoliopsida > Caryophyllales > Amaranthaceae > Chenopodium > Chenopodium album. Next base: position 69,291,853 of record NC_137835.1, read on the forward strand.
TTTAAAACTTCGCTACAAAACGGTAAATCTCGTAACGGCAAGCTTCAAATCATGTTATATCTCGGCCGCATCGCGATGTCACGGTCGAGTTTTTATTCTATGCCATGGACCCCACCCACCCACTTGGGGGAGTTTAATTAAATAAAGTTCACTACTCTCTCTCATGTGCTTTACTTTCTTTCTCCTCTTTGAGTTCAACAAAGAACTCTCTCGAATTCAATGGAGGTTTCTCCATTTTTTTTTTTCATTTCTTTCCTTTAGAAAGCAAGTGCTTCACTGGAAATTTAAATCTGAGATAATATCGGTTTATGCGGGCGAATTTTATTTCGTATTGGTTGAATCGGCTTGAATCGCGGCGTTTTAAAAAACACTGTATCAAATCACAAAACTTATATTGGTGGCTTTGAAATCCGTTAAATACCGGCCGAATCGCGACATACTGTCTGCATTTTTATACCATATTATCAGGTACTTGAATTTCTTTTTGTATCATGTCTAAATCTCTTTTGAAGATCCTTTGGAAATTGTTTCCTTATTTTGAACCTCTTTTCCTTTTCCAAGTACTCTTATCTTTAGAACCTATTGAACTTCCACCCTTTTGTGGTTTAGACTCGCAAATTTATTTTGTCCTTTCGGGACATTAAGTTTTAATAGAGCATTTACAAATGGAATATGTGACTTAAGTCACTTTTTTTCGATCAGTAACCGAGTGTGTCAATTGATTTGTTTAACTTTGTAAATGAATTAATTTTTGAACTTACTTTTCACATTGTTAGTTCATCTAATTTCCTTTTTTCTCACCCTTAAATTAGGAAAGTTAATTCATTAAAATGACAATCTGCAAATCAAGTCGTATCCTTGTGGTAGGCTAAGATATTTAATTATTGATGGGGGTTCAAATCTAACATATATTCTCAACCTCGTATAAGGACCCGTCGTTTCCCACACTGGGAGCATGGATTTCTTAAGCAATGATGTGTATTAATTCTTAGACGTTTAATTAATGACTTTGCCTTAATGTTCCATGTATGAACATGTGCTACAGGATGTTCAACATTGATTCCAATGGACATGTAATAATCATTGAGACAAGTAAATCAGGTTTCGACTTAATAACAAGGACACATGTGACCATCTAGTCGAAGCATCGATTATAACCATAAAATTCCTAAATGATTATTTCCTTGCTACAATGGTTCTTGATAAAAGCTCATCAACGGTAACATATATTGGTTTAACTTTTCTCTTTCACAACTTTGTCATCTCTAAGTTTCCACTTCTGATGGGAATGTGAATTTGTGAAATGAACTTCACGACCTCTTCCATATCTCCCAAATCCACGTCTACGGCTCATCCACACCATTGGCCACAACCACGACTGTGATCTCGACATCAACCACTACTATTGGAATGGTCTTTGAATATCGTTTTTCTCTATTGAATGGATCTTCTTCTTCTTCAAAGCAGAGCTTCATTCTTTCTCTTCACTACCTTCCTTAAAATCAATGGTTTCTGGTCATATAATCAAAATAACTCAACTTCTTCAACTTAAGTTTCTTTTCATAAATGGTTGTAAGGCTTCTCATCTTTACATGTTTTTTTTTTTTATTTTATTTTTTTTTTTTAAATTTTTATAGCGGTCTCTTAGGGTGTGTTCTATTCATCTGATTTTTACTTATCTTATCAATCCTTATCTGAACTTATAACACCTTATTAACACTTATTAAAATTTATTTGACCTTATTAACACTTATTAACTCTTATAAGACTTTATTAGACATTATTTTGCCATTCTTGAAACATATTGTATAACATATTGGTAATATGATTATATAACAATATATTACAATAAAAGCAATAAAATATGAAAATATTACTCCCTCTGTTCCCTTTTGGTCTTTACATTTGGAATTATGCGCGATTGTTAAGAAATTGTGTAAAATTGAGGTGAATTGACATAAATGAATCATTCAAAGTACTATTATTGTTAAAAAAAAAAAGGAATATTGTACATGTAGGGTAAAGAAAATAGGAAGAAAGTAGAAGAGAGATGAGAGAGAAAGTAATAATGAGTATTGAAAACCCATTAAAAATATTATAAGCAGTATAATTGCACATCAAAAGTGAAAGGTAATTGAGTATTTAAATTGTATAGTAAGGGATATTTAGTACAAAATCAATGACTTAAAAAGGAAAGATCCTAAATGTAAAGAATAAAAAGGAACACCCTAAATGGAAACGTAGAAATCAAAAGGGAATGGAGGGAGTAGCATTTTTATTATTGAAAATATTAAAACATTAATAAAAAAAAAAAATAGTCAAAAGTGTATGTAGGAATAACACCAAATAAAATTTTAATCTTCTAAAAGTATGATTCTTCATTATCACTGGCATCATTTTCTTCTTTCGTATCATCCTTTACGACACCTCTAACTGACTTCCATATATCTTTTGTTATTTTATCCCGAATACGGTTCATAGCTTTTTCCCTTAACTTATCATACTTATTATAATCTACTCTAGTCTCCATTTCTTCAACCTCTTGAAATATTGGTATCCCTAATTCGTATAGACGGATAAATTTGTGAAGCGTAAATGTTACAACAATGATAGACAATTGAGATGCTTCATCCATCGGTGGCATCATCTTTAAGATCTTCTGTTTTTTCTTTAATATGCCGAAACATCTTTTAATTGTTGAACGTAAAGAGGAATGTCGATAATTATAGTGCTCTAAGTTTCCAATAGGTGGATCCCTTTCTTCAAAATCCGGCAAATGATACCTTAAAGTCTTTGCGGGCTTGATATCCAAGAGTATTTGGATGGATATGATGAGTCAACTAAAAAGTATTTTCCTATTCATTCAGAAGAAAATATTTGTATACACTAAAAATAAGGTAGCATATTTATCTAAGTATTAACAAATTTAAACTTTAAATAGTACCTGCAGGTGGATGGGGGAATTTTTTTTGGTTACATCACCTAAACAATGTGTCCAAACTGCCGTGTCATGTGCACTTCATTCGAAGCCCGCATTAAGAGAAGTAAATAACATGTTAAATGAACACGAACCATGACATTCCATGTTTTGTTTTGTTTACGTCCTCTATATGGTTACCACCAACATCATCAACAATTTCTTCTATATGAGTATCATCTAAAGCTTCGAAATAATCCTAAGAATGAATTTTTTTTTTAAAAAAAATATAAGAACAAAACAAATGTAGCATGTTAGGATAAACATTTTCACTAATTAAATACATTAGAATTGTTACCTTGAATAATGGCTAATATAATGAATTGTTTTTAATTTTCGGTGGTGTTTCATTGAAACTCTTATATGGTCGAATTATATCACAAGATAATGAAACCAAAGCTTTCAACGTTGTTCTAAATTAATCGAATGTTGTAATCTCTCTGCAGCATCATGATATGAATCAGCTTTAAGCATCGTGAACAGACATACATATATCGACTTGCTCTTCCACGTGTATAAATCGATCATCATATAATTTTTCTTTCTCTCTTAATACATCAACAAGGTTTATGAAAATATCTTTATCAACCCTTAGCTACTCTTTGCACAAATTAGGATGTCCAGTCAATAACCTATGTATCCACTCACTTCCAGGTTCACCCCCTACATGTAGAAGCATTCAGTCTATTTGGGTAAGTATTCACTTCAACTCGTGTAAGCCAATATACGTCATACAATTTTGGTGCAATGTTTCGTCCATTTTATAAATCAAAATAAAAGTTAATTTCTTTTTTAAAAAAAAAAAATCAATGAATACGTAATTAATAATATGTGACTCTTCATACTTGTCTTTGAAACATAATAAAATAAAGTTTCACATATCATAATAAAAACACATTTATCAAAATTTATTAGTTACCAAAATTTAACTTATTTCATATTGGAAAAAATGAAACTAACACACCCAAACTTTAAAATAACAAGTGCTAAGCATCTTAGACGACTTATGATAGTATAATAATCATCATCCAAGTTATCCCTGAAGCTAGGCCTATAGCAATCATCTGGGTGAGATTTTTTTTCTTCAAATACATGATTCTAAACTCTCATTATCCGGAAGAGACGAAAAAAAACCACTTTCATCTAGATCACGTAAGAATTTAACACTTGAAGAATGAAAGACTTTCCGTGATTGCTACTTGCCTGCATTCCTTCCAATATTGAAATTATTTTTTCATCTTATGATGGAGATGGTCTAGGTTGTGTCTTAGAGCAACCGACTTGCATGTTTCTTCTTAAATAATCCATGCAAGTTTCAATGTCATCCTTCACACTCTTTCTGCTAGAGGTAGCACCGCAATCTGAACTCTTATGTTTGTTAGAAGATATGCTCTCAGTATCTTCCATATTATTATCTTTGGTTCTAAGTTCTTCATGAGAATCCCCATATCCTTCCTTAGAATCATCTTAAACAAGAATCATGGGTTGTTTGTGTTTGGTTTGTATGTCTGGTCCTCCAATGGCGGGAGACCAAGATTTGTTACTTGTCGCATACGTCCCAACAAATATATCATACAATTTATCCTCAAACATCAAGGGTTTCTTTACAAAGCTTGAAGAGTTCTTATATATCTATAAGCCAATACAATAAAAAAAAAAAAAATTATATTATTCCAAGTAATAATAACAAAAATATAAGTAGGAAAAGCAAAATTTATAACCTAAATACCTTTATAAATGCCTGCCACTTCTCATCTTTTGAATCAATCACACCGTAACCCGTTTCTTAATTCCAACCAATTCCAGTCCAACTTTTAAGTTCGTTCCAAGCTTTAAATTTTGTTCTAATGTCACTATAAAAGTTTTCCAATTGTTTCTTTTTGAAGTCTTTCCGTGTTTGTGCATTCAAACGTAATAGAATTGTGTCCCAATTATACTTGCCACCTCTTGACCATTTGTTTTCTTTTATTAAATCCAAAAATATCTCAATATCCTCATTGTTCCATGATGTCCTTCGCTTAGATTCCCTTGTGGTTTTGCTAATAAATAAAATATTCAAAGCAATGTTAACTAGTTGAAGTCAATAAGATACTAATATGGGTGATGTTGGGACTTACAAACAAATATAGGTGCTAAGAGCTAAAATGCACAAAACAACAAACACTCTAAAGCAATACTTTAAAAACCAAGGTACACGTACAATTCAATTCAGAAATTCGTGTAAGTTAGCAAATCATATCCTTGTATATGAAATAAATATTACCAATGATAATGGGAGATAGTATAACATATTTGAAATTAGTAGCTAATATTTCATGAGATGATTCACGATGATCAAATCACACTTTTTTTTTTAGCTGCGAAAATAACAAATTCGTATAAGTTAGCAAATTCATGACTTTACTATCCATTCAATAATTAATAATATGAGAAAAAGCAGTAGCTACATTGTCTCCATTTTTTATCTTAAAGCTAGTGAAATTTAATCCACTTATTAAGTACGGAGTAGTTCTTATTTTTAATTAAAGATATATGGTGATTGGAAAAAAAATGATTTTGGACTCCTACACCATAGTTATTTACATGATTCTTTGATTTCATTCGTTGTCCTTATTGTATCTTTAGCTTTTCATGCAAGTATGGACTACATAATACTACCTCCGTTTTTATTTAGTTGACACGTTTTGACTTTAACACTATTCACACACCTCCTTTTGACCGTGTTTTGTGCTTTATACGTAATGAAAAATATAGTCGTGTGAGATCTTGTTAGATTCGTCACATTATATATTTTCAAAATATCAACTTTTGTTTATCGATAATTAAAGATATTGATGATTGAATAAGTGCATTGGCAAACGTGACTAAAAAAACATATCAACTAAAAAGAAACGGAGGAAGTATGATTTATTGTATTTAATATTTTTTTAGGGGCCGTTTGGTTGGGGGTAATCAGGAAAGGGAATGGGAATCAACTGGCCCGATTCCCTTTGTTGATGTTTGTTTACCACTTTCTTTCATTCCCTTTCCTCTCTTCATTACCCCAAATCCCTCTAAGTTCATTCCCCACCCCCCCCCCCCTCTAGACTTTTCCATTCCATTCCCTAGCCACCACCACATCACCACCTTCCTACCTCCACACACCACCGAGAAACCCAACCACCGCACCACCCATTGCTTCGCCGCCTCTCCGACGACGTTCGTCGCGTCTCCGACGACCTTCGCCGCGTCTCCCCCTCCCCGTAAAACACTCTTCTCCTCACGCAAACACTAACCCAGCCCCTAAAAATCCCTCCCTCTCCCTGCAAAACCGCCGTCCGACCCTCCCCCACCCTCAAAACCCTAGGGTCGGACGGCGGTTTTGCGGGGAGAGGGAGGGATTTCTAGGGGCTGGGTTAGTTTCTAGGGTTTTCGGGGTTGATTCTCAGGGAAGAGAGTGATGCGCGTGTGCGGTGGAGGGCGGCGAATGTGCGGCGGAGGGCGGCGAAGGTGCGGCTGGTGGTTTGGTGGACGGATGGTGGCTACAAAAGGTGGAAAGTGAATGAATTAGGTGGTTGTGGGGTGGTTGTGGGGTGGTGGGTTGATGAGATTGTTTCCCTTTGTTTCTAAAACAAACAACATAGAGAATATTGGGTATTTTCATTCCATTCACTTCCATTCCCTTTGTTCATTCCATTCCGTTTACCCCGGGTGAACCAAACGGCCCCTTAGTACAATATATAAGTTAAAAATACTACAAAATAAAGTATGTACATGTAAAAAAAAATGAACAAATGTGATGTAAAAAAAACACGGCAAGCACGCATCTATACTCTGTCTCACTAGTGGTCATCTTAATTTAGCAATCACTTATTCACGTATCATGTATTACACAAACGTATGAAAATAAAAATGTCGATGATAATGTAAAATAAAAATCATGTTTTGCTAAACTAAGATTGTTATAGAATTCAGCTTAAATTTCCATTGAAAAAAAATAAAATTAAAAATCAAAAACATAAATTTAAAGGCATTATATAGACTTACGTGGCTTGTTTGTCGATCAAGTACACTTTTTATTGAAACTACCTCCGTCTAGAAAAATGTAGTATAAAAAATAGTATATTAGTATCAAAATAGTAAAGTTATCTAAAATACTCATAAACAAGCTCTCGTACCTTCTTGGTGTTTTGTGAAGATACACCTAAATAGTTATTGAATAAGAAAAAGTATGTGCGTATATATATACACAATGGTAACTAATTGCATCCATGAAGAAACTAAAGCCACTATTTTATAGCTTAGAAATAGTGTGTACTTGACTTTTAACAACATGCAATTAATCACTATTCTATAGCTTAGGAATAGTAAAAAGTTAACGGTTAACAACTACTATTTTATAGTTTAGAAATAGTATAATTTTCCTTTGGTTTGTTGTTGTTTTGACTTTCATTCTCATTAATTTCCCTTTGTTTTTTTACAAAAATAATGAACTTGTTTATTTGCATGACTTTTATTTTAGCAAAATTTATGTGATTGGCATGTTAGTCTTACTATAACTTATGAGTATAACGTTAGTTTAATTATTAGTTTTTATGCAAACGCTATTTTATTCTTATATGAAATAATGATAATAAAACACATTAAAATTGACAAAAAAAAAAAAAAAAAAGTGAGAAGCAATCTTAAATAGTAATAATTCTATATAAATATAATAAGTGGAAATAAGGTGGGGAGAACGTTAATTTAGAACTTATTAACCCTGAACTTATCTGAACTTATTAAACCTGAAATAAGTGAAAATGGCAGACCCTTAGTTGGCGATGTTGATGAATCATTATTTTTTCTTAGATTCCTTGATTGAGTTTGTTCTGAAATCTCTGTGATATCGTTCTACTTTTAAACAATATTTTCTCTTTTTCCTTTTCCTTTTCTTGGTCATCCCATTTTCAATTCTCCTTCATTGAATGATCATTTATACGTAGTATAATTTATACATACCATTCTACTCTTCAAACACAATTTTTGGTAATTGGATTATATAATTTATAAGCTTTGGACTTAGTTTTTAAAAGACGGCCAAGCACAAGGCATAATGATGATGCTTTGGCGCCTTAGCTCTTTGAGGCTCAAAGACCTAGATAAGGCGCGTGTCTTTGTGCTTTGTTCTAAGTTACTTCTTGTGCCTTTGCGCCTTATATTGCACTTTATGTTTTAAAGCATCAATAGCTATTTATTTTCCCCAAAGTATACCATGAGACTTTGTTATGGGCAGGTTTTCTTCAATTCTAGTGGAGAGAAAAATCCCATATACTGTAATTCGATTTGATAAACTCTTGTTATTGATCACATGGCCCTTTCACCTTTTCTCATAATTTCATTTTTACACTTATTTAATAAAAATTATTATTTCTTTTCTATATGAATAAAGTGCGCCTCACCTACAAAAGGCAGGCACCTTCGCCTTGCGCCTAGGCTATGAGGACTCTTTTCGCATTGCACCCTTTAAAACTAAGGCTTTGGATTGTGAACTGTATCCAATGAAGATACATTTTTCACCTCGATTATCTAACTTCTTTCTCTATGCTTTGGGTATTTTAGCATAGGCTATGCACTCAAACACTCGAAAATGTTCTAACATTTGGGTTCTTAGTTCTCACCACTCCATGCTTCTTGTGGAGTTATATTCTTCACACTTTTCGTTGCACAACGATTTAGAATATAAGTTGTGCATATAACTTCTACCCAAAATTGCTTCGGTAATCCTTTGTCTTACAAGATGCTTTGCGTCATGTCTAAAATTTAATGTATACTCACCCCTCGATTTTAGTGTGTTCAATTTATATCCGCTCTCTAGCTTCACTTAAGCCACAAATTGCACAAATGTATCAAATTGTACCTCGGTATTAAGTTGCAGCGGAAACATGTGATTCTTCGCCATTTTTTATTTAGCAATAAGTCTTCCACTTTTATCTTTAAGGGTCCACCTGGATTCCAAGAACTAATTAAGGGAGTAAAAAAAAAATGGGGCAAAAATTACACTGGGGTTTGTTATGGGTGATATTTACTTTTTCAAGAGTTAAAAGCAAAACTTTCTTTCGCTTCATCCTCCATGGCAAGCAAAGCTTGAAATAGAGCTACACCATTGAACGGACCACCAAATCAACCACCTTATAAACCCAATCCCACCTTGCAAACTACCATTAATGCCCTACATCTTGAAAAAAAAAAAAAAAAGGAGAGGCGAAAGAAAGAAAAAATTCATCAAAAATATTTAATGAAGGTATAATTCAACTCCTTCGTGGTAAAGTTTGAGCGTGAAGGTTGTTGATCCGATGAAATTATTGGTCAATTTTGACCGCAAATGAGTTAAATTTAACACAACTTGTTCATAAAAAATGGAGTAAAGATGAGACGACGATAGAAGGGAGATCGTGGTTGTAGTCGGTAAGAAGCCATGGCACTGGGTGGCGGCGAAAGGTTGAAGATGAGCTGGTGCCTGGTCGTAGGAGATAAAAGAGAAAGAGGAGAGAGTAGTTGTTGAGGGGAAAATCATTACCCTTGGGGGGCCTGGGTAATTTTTACCCCTATTTTTAGGGGAAAAACATTACCCTAGGAGAGAGTAGTAGTTTGTCTTGTCGATTTTTATTTTTTTCTTTGATCTAGTAACAATGTAGGACTTTCCTCATTGTTTTTTGAAGATTAACGTAATTTGAACGATTTCCCTAATCCTTTTGTTTCCTCCAACACTCAGATGCACAATGTCCATATTTTTGATGATAATAGTATTGAATGTATTTTGTTTTACCACATTCTTTGAAATTCCTTCCTTTGTTTGACTCTCTTCCATGGCCAAAATTTCTCTCACTACTTTGGTTGTAGTTACCACGACCTCTTCCTTGTTCACAAAATCCACGTCGTTGATTTCCACCTCTTTATTCATTTGATGACAACTTTGATTCAAGAGCATGTTCTATCACGGCTGGTAAATCATTATTCTTAATTCTTTGTTCATGCGCTCGAAGCGATCCAAGAAGCTTTTCCATTGATAATGTATCAATGTCTTTAGATTCTTCAATTGAAGTTAATACATGTTGAATCTTTTATTACAAGATTGTAGTACTTTCTTGACGATCTTAGCATCTTTAATCATTTCTCTATATTTTTTTGCTGGTTAACATATGTCATTTTGATATCTTTAAATTCACCTCGTAATGCTTGTAAATGGATTTTTCTAACTTTCTTAACTCCTTTAAATATTGTTGCGAGAGCATCCCAAGCTTCCTTGCTTGTGGTTGCATTCGAGGTTTTCACAAATGTTTCGCGGTCTAATCCTGCATAGATAAAAAATAATGTGCTTTAATCTTTCTTCTGATTTTCTGTAAACTCGTCTTTCTTTTTTTTAGTCAGTGCCGCTTTTGTCTCATCTGTTGATTTTTCAAACCCATCATTAACAATTTCCCACAAATCATGAGACCAAATAATGCTTTCATTTTAATGCACCAATCTTCATATTAGTCTTTGGATAATTGGGGTACTTGTGGCTAAACAAAATAGGTAGACATTTTGAGATATTGGTAAATAACCTCGCTCTGATACCTAGTATAGGAGTAACACAATTTATGAATTGTTAACTCAAATAATAAAAAAGATAAATGAAGGAGAAGCAAATATGGGTTACAACCTAAGATAACTAAATTTCAATTATGTGGAATATATATATTCATCAAATACAAGACAATAAAGAGTCCATTTATGTAGGAGTTACAAAAAGAAGTAAAGTCATAGGGAGTTACAAAGGGAGTCATAAACGTTGAGAGAGTTACAAAATAATAATGGATATTCAATATAGTATTTTACAACAGTTCATACTTTTTAGTCATAGTTAAATCATTAATCACTTTCCTCCACTACCTATCATAGGTTTATAGCATATGTAAATGATGTTAAAACAATTTGCAAAGTTGTTTGATCATCATCTAATGCAGTAGTTGAATGCTACAATTCAACCAATACACGCTACATTATCAAGCAGCTCACACCATAGAATAAAAACTCGGTTGTGACATCGCGATGCGGCCGAGATGTAATGGATTTGAAGCTTGTCGTTACGAGATTTACCGTTTTGTAACGGAGTTTTAAAAAACCCCGCATTTTCGGTTGATACGGCCGATATAGAACTAAACCCCCCCCCCCCCCCCCAAAAAAAAAAAAACTTAAATCCGTGAGTTGGTTGGAGTTAAAGAGGTAGACTCCATTGTTGCCGGCATGTCGCAAGCTGTATAACCGCATAGAGAAATAAAAAGAGAAAAAAGAAGAAAGCGAAAGGTTGAGGGTTGATAAGAACGAGGTAATTTTGTGGTTAGGAGTCTTGGGATAGTTATTATTAATAAAAGGTGGGATAGTTGTGTATTTTTTACTTTTTATTTTTGACTTTTTGACCCACTCAACCTCTCCTTTTAACTATAGTACTGTAATTACTTCATACGAAGTGCTACATTACTTTGTTTTTTTTTTTTAAAAACCCTATATTACTTTTTCAGCTCTTATTATTATTATCGTTATTTTATGATAAATTGAATTTTAATCTATTTAGAAAGAAAATATCTATAAAAAAAATTTAGACAAATTATCTAAAAATTTAAACTAAAAATTTAAACATATTATCTAAAAATATTTTTTTTTTTGATATTTGTAATAATAAAAAATCCTACCGCGATGACTACTATGCGGTCCGCGATCAACGCATCGATTCCGTTACCGTATCACCGCGAATGTTCCCGCGATCGCGACCAATACCACATTTCTATTCTATGGCTCACACTAACTGAGCTAGCGTTGGTGTGTCATGCAATGACAATAAAATGTAGTTTAAGCTTTTTTTATTATTATTATTATTTTGTATTTATTTATTTATTTATTTTTATCCATGGGGAAGGCCACAGCCCGAGTAGCCCACCCTTGGATCTGTCCTTGACCACTGGAGCTGCATTTGATTCTCCTCTTTTGCTTCTTCAACACTGTATTCTTCACAAATCTTGATGTTAGTTTCCTATTTGATGTGCTAGATACCTGCTTTTTTCCTTGTAAATGGATGCACCATAATTTTACCAATAACACTGATTTTGTGATGGCATCTATATCATGTCAGGTCTGTCAGAAACAAAGCATTGTCAGCAGAGAGCCTTTTACTGAGGGTAAACTGCCATTTTCTGGCCTCATAATTTTTCAACACTAAATCTACAAAATGCTGTTAGAATTGCTGTAAGGGGTTGTGACAAATGTTGATAGTGCCTGCTTGTCATGTTATTTTATTATCTGGTTATATTCTATACAGGTTACCATAGTCTCAGTCGAATATCTTCTGGAGGTATGGATGTTATGAATGGAAATGTTCATTCTGGGGCGCTGCCTCCTTGGCTTGAAGGATTTGAGGCCTGTAATGAGCATGAGCAATCAAGAGGGCCGAAGGTGAATGTTACTGAAAAGAATAGGAAAAAGACCAACAAATTGAACCCAAAGAGAGTAGGGGCTGCATGGGCAGAGAAAAGGAAAGCAGAATTGGAGATGGAGAAGAGAGGAGAGATAATTGCTAATAGCTCTGATGCTAACTGGCTACCTAACTTTGGCGGGGTTTGGCAATCAGGCAGCCGAAAAGAATCAATGAAAGAATTTAAGAAGGAAAAGCTAAATGTCTTGAAAGCAGAAAGTAAAGTTGAGTCTGAGATGAAGTTGCATCCTTATATCAGCAAACGGATGGTAAATTCTTTGCATAACCTTCATATCTTTTGTATTGGCTGCCTATTTTCGTTGTGAAATATTTTATACTTCTTTTTGGTCTTGATTAACCAATTTGATGATTCCCTAGTTGAATCATCGTCTGATTTTTGGCCCTCCATTTGTTGTGGAAAATAATGCAACTCTTAATTATCAAGGAAGAGGAGAAAAGAAAGTCTTAAGATAATTTTTATCCCTGACCAGCAACATTAACATGAAGTGGGTATTTGGTAGGTTGTGCCACTCCACAACCACAGTCCAACTCACCACAACCACCACCACCACAACAGCTACCTACACAATCAACGCATCCCCTTCACCACCAGACCAACACCATTTATCAATGAACGCCCTATTTTCCTCTAATTTGAAATAGGCAAGCAAAGGACCATTTATCAATGAACGCCCTATTTTCCTCTAATTTGAAATAGGCAAGCAAAGGAGAGAAAAAAAAAAGGAAAAAAAAAAAAAGAAAAAAACCACTGCCCACCAAGCACCATCAAATGTTAGCATAAATTTTAACAAATTCGAGTGCTTGGAAGTCGAATTCGACTATGGTGGTTTTAGATGTGGAACCTTCTAAATTCGATCATAAAGCCACGATTTTGGTAAATGTTGTTGAGTATTTGCGGTGAGGACACTTTATGGTGAGGGTGGTGGAGATGGTAGAGGAGTGATGAAGGATGGTGGTGTGAGGTGAGGTGAGATAGGATGAGTAATACTATATGGGTATATAGTTTTATTAGGTACAAAAGATGAGGGTAAATAAGGGGAAGTAGAGTCTAAAAATTGCCCAAAGAGGAAACAGATCAAGTAAAAAGCCTAAAAAGTAATACAGGTCAAGTAATAAAGAGCGGAGGAAGTATATCCATTAGACCCTCTGTCTGGAATATAGCATAGCTATCTACTTCATATTAGTAACAAGTGCATATACTTGATACTTAAATGAGCAATTTTGGTTTTTGTGTAACATACTTCCTCTTTTCTTATGTAAGTGTATCTCTTGTATTTTCACAAAGTTTTAGGCAAGTAAATTAAAGTGAATGTTTTAGTGTGCTAGTGGGGTGAAGTTGGAAATTTAAAACTTCCGAATAAGGCAAGTGATGCACTTGTTTTAAATTGGAGGAAGTAATTTAAAACCAGAAAATTCTGAAAAAGTGTGTATATGTAAATAATGGATATTCCTGTGTTGATTTACGCAGCATACTAGTAGTGTTTGGATAGAAATCATAAAGGGAAAGAAAGTAGAGAGAAGGCGAAGGGAAGGAATGAGCTTGCAATTTCCTTCCAAATATCTTCAACAGTGGGAGCATTTTGTATATTGATAGGGAAGTGAAAGGAATCTGTCCAATCTCCTCTCCTCCCCTTCCCCCATGTCATATCCAGAAAAGGGATAATAATCCCTCACTTACGAGTTACGACTTCCTTTCGCTTCCATCCCCATCCCCACCCCCTCCCTCTCCCCCAAACACCAAAAGCCCCTACCCTACGTTGGTGGATAAAATGTTGCATAAATGGATACTATAATGGAATTGTAGTAAAACTCTGAAATTATTATTGCCACCCCACAGTTAAATTTCGTTCTAATTATATCGTGTTAGATTTGTGGCTCTGCCTTTTATTTTAATCAAAGAATTTATCCTTTTATTTTTTTATTTATTTTATTCTTTAAACAGCGGCAAGATACAAATGACAATTCCAAAGATGTTCAGAAGACTGGTGATTTCTCCTAATACTGATCAACTCCTGGTAATGAGTTAGTGAACACTGTACAATTGAGGATTGTGATGTTTTATTGGTATGTGGTGTTACTGGGTTGTGTGTTAAGCTGAAAGCTGCAAAGTCATTTTGTTTAGAAGACTGGTGATTTCTCCTAATATTGATCAACTCCTGGTAAGGAGTTTGTAAACACTGTACAATTGAGGACTGCGATGTTTTTTTGGTACATTGTGTTACTGGGTTGTGTGTTAAGCTGAAGCTGCAAAGTCCATTTATCCTCATGGTAATGTGTAGCTGTAAAGTCCATTTGTCCTCATGGTAATGTGACGCTGCTAACAGTGCTAACAGAGGTTTCCATTTACTAATTTGGAATCATATTGTAGTATAGTGATCTAATTTAAATTGTCAAAAATCTGTACTGGATATGATGTTTTGTGATCATACAAGTTCTTATTGAATCTTTTGAGTATATTCTTTAGATGATAGATGTAAGTGTCCCTCTGTGTTAAGCGGAGTGTACATTCATGCGTGTTTTCCTGCTATATCTCTAACCCTTTAAAAAGAGGGAAGTTCTCCAACATGAAAGGAATAGTGATGTGAGTCTATAGTCAATCATGTAAAAGTTGCAAGTGTTTCAAACTTTCAACACAGAAACGTGGAAGAAATGATATGCTATACTACACTGCACATGTAAATAATAGTCTTACATGCCTGTAATTTTTATAAGTTACTATCTCAGATGTACCTATCTTGTATACAGGTTTCATTCAGTCATTCGTGGTGGGTGCCACTGATGGATAAATCTTCTGCACTCCTGTTGACTCCTTTGCATGTCATAACACCATATAGAGATTGTTTTCTTTGCTGTAAAGTATAATACGTATGATGCACTTTCCTGCTTGTAAACTCATTTGCAGCGTGATCAAATCTTCACTGTATAAGATGATGGAATAGCCACTTATGTTTTTTGTGATCAAGAACAAAAGCTGGTGGAATGCCATTGCTGACCACCTTTAATCTTGAAATTCCAGTATCTCCCTTTTGATGAATCTAAATTTTCTTCACACAGGAACTCCCGGGAAAACCATTTTTCTATCATCCGGTCTACGTCATGTAATACCACATTTGTTGTGATATTCCCTGCTCTCGCTATCATACTTGATGTGTAGATAGCCGTCATCCTTCCGGGTGCTTCTGGTCGATCACTACCTGGTCCATCAATAAGTATCACATCCCATATGCTTCTATAGACCTCATTCGGCAAGTTTGTTAGTGCCAATTTGCAGCTTGATGTTTCTATAGGCCTAGAATTAGGTGCACAGGCAGCTCCATCTCTTGCATGTTTTAGCAATCTGTATGCTTCTTTGGCCTTCACATCATAACTGACCTTGTAAATCCTGGTGCTGTTTGACCTTCTAACTCTTACTTTTTCAGGGGTGTCCTCCAGAATAACAGTGGTTCCTGCAGAATTAATCTTTGCCAAGCGACGGTATTGGGGTTCCCAACCAAAGATTAGAAGGTTGCAGGGTGCCCTCTGAGTGATGATGTCTGATAGAAACCGATATTCCTTTTTTGTGATCGGATTTCTATTTGGAGGAAAAGTGGAAGCCCTTGTATGGGATGTAGCTTCCTTGCAGCTTGATTCTGATAAATTGCACGTCTTTAAAAAACCTGCCCATCCAGAGCGTGGTGATGGAGAATAAGAGGTAATAGCAAACCTTAGAAGCCTGAAGATGGACATAGAAGCAAGGACGAAAACAAGTATGTGGATTAATCTCTTACTTGTGAGAGTGATTTCCATTCTTTTCAGCTGCCTACGTTTGGTTGAATCCGAGGAGTTTACAGTTGATCTGGGCAATACTGGAGGACAGATCTGGGGAGTGTGGCAAGCGGATGAAGTCTCTGGAGGCATTATTTTCTTGTGATGTATTCTACTATTGATGAAATGAGATATAGCATCATATTTTCATGATGTGGAACTTATGAAGCTTTCAAAACTGATGGGTAGTTATGTTGATGGTGAGGCTTGGGTTATTTTTTTTGACCAAATGAACATAATTTGGCTTCCATTCCAAGGGTTCTTTTTCTGTTATGCTTCTTGCTTCCCACCTAATTTGCTGAAGGCGTTGCCATATTTGTGGGATTCAACCGCTACATTAAAACATACTTGTATTTAAGTTAGGAAATCATAGTACTCAAGTGTTTTGGTATCACTTTTACATCAGACGGTTGTTAGATTGATTGAAAATGAAGGTTTCTGCCAAACTTAAAAGCTCACTTTAGGTTGTTTAAGGCTCTATTTGGTTTGATAGAGAGTAGAGGAAACTATTGCTTTTTTACTCTTAAAAGGAAGAGCTATTCTTGCACTCTGTTTTCCAAAGCTTATCGTCCAAATACTTCATGCTCGATTAAAACATACAATTACATGATCTGATGTATTGCTGCAGCTATTGCTCATATAGATTTATAAATTCCCGCATTAATGCATTGATATAAACAAGAGACGAATTTATAGACAGCCAAACAATCTAAATGTGGTTTGATTTATTGGGTCAAATATCGTTTTCAAAGCAACTGATTGCCATCGTCATCTTGTAGACTTGTGCTAACAAAAAAGAGCCAACGAGTGTATTTCGCAAGAGAACATACATAGCTCAAAGACCACTTTTGTGAAATCTTTGAGCTAATCATCCATAGTAATACCTCAAAAACAACAAAAAAGTTTTATCATAGTAGTAGCAAGCAGCATGTGAACAACAAACTAACCTAAAGAGAACAGTCATTACCTCTCTAAACATATTATTATACATACAGATTTAAGCATCATCATCGATAATGCGATTAATAAGATGTTCTTCCATCACCCTCATTAATGATATCTTTGAAGGCGGCACCACTTGGGATCATAGGCAGCACATGCTCTTGATGAGGTACAATCACATCCAGCAGGTATGGCCCCGGAGTATCCAACATTTTCTGCATGGCAGCCCTCAACTCGCTTACCTTGGTAACACGGGCAGCAGGAATATCACAGGCTTCAGCGAATTTGAGCATATCGGGGAAGATTTCAGCCTCTTTGGCAGGGTTTCCAAGGTATGTATGCGCTCTATTGGCTTTGTAGAATCTGTCTTCCCATTGAACCACCATACCTAAATGTTGATTGTTTAAGAGCATTATCTTAACAGGCAGGTTTTCCACCCTAATAGTAGCTAATTCTTGCACATTCATGATGAAACTCCCATCCCCATCAATATCGACAACCACTGACTCTGGTCGAGCCACAGCTGCTCCAATGGCAGCTGGTAGCCCAAACCCCATGGCTCCTAAACCACCTGAGGTCAGCCATTGTCGAGGGTTTCGATACTTGTAATGCTGGGCAGCCCACATTTGATGTTGCCCAACACCAGTACTTATAACAGCATTACCATCGGTCAGCTCATCGAGCATCTGAATGGCGTATTGGGGAGGAATAGCCTCACCAAAGGTCTTAAAACTCAATGGAAACTTCTTCTTCTGCTCACCCAACTCCTCCCTCCAACTAGAGTAATCTAAATTCAACTTCCCTTTTCGAGACTCCAAAATCTTATTCATACCCTTCAACGCCAGCTTAACATCAGCACAAATCGACACATGAGGCTGCTTATTCTTCCCAATCTCAGCAGAATCAATATCAATGTGCACAATCTTAGCTCGGCTAGCAAACGCCTCGAGCTTCCCTGTCACACGATCATCAAACCTAACCCCGAAAGCAAGCAGCAAATCCGCCTTATCAACAGCATAATTCGCGTACACAGTCCCGTGCATTCCCAACATATGAAGGGACAATTCATCATTACAAGGGTAAGCTCCTAACCCCATCAAAGTACTAGCCACCGGAATCCCTGTCAATTCGACGAATTTCCTCAATTCCTCACTAGAATTCAAACACCCACCTCCCACATACAACACAGGCTTCTTAGCCTCACTCATCAACCTCACAATCTGCTCAAGAAGCCCTTCCTCATTCGCCGAAAACTTCGATTTTGGCAGCCTAGAAACATACCCACCAAGCTTAATAGGCTGATCCCAATTAGGGACAACCAATTGTTGCTGAATATCTTTAGGAATATCAATCAAAACAGGTCCAGGCCTACCAGAATTAGCTAAATAAAACGCTTCCTTAACAACTCTAGGAATATCTTCAACATCTAAAACCAAATAATTATGCTTAGTGATAGAACGAGTAACCTCAACAATAGGAGTCTCCTGAAATGCATCAGTTCCAATCATTCGGCGAGGCACCTGACCAGTGATCGCAACCAAAGGGACAGAATCAAGCAGCGCATCCGCGAGCCCCGAAACAAGATTAGTAGCTCCAGGACCAGAGGTCGCAATGCACACACCCACGCGCCCAGTAGCTCGAGCATAGCCTTCCGCGGCGAAAACTCCACCTTGCTCGTGCCGGGGCAGGACGTTCCTGATAGAACCAGAGCGCGTCAGAGCTTGATGAATCTCCATTGATGCACCACCAGGGTAAGCAAACACATTGGTAACACCTTCACGCTCCAAAGCTTCAACGAGGACATCACAGCCTTTTCTGGGTTCATCAGGGGCAAATCGGGAAACGTAAGATTGGGGGTTTTCATCGGTGAGAGGGGAAGGAACAGCGGTTTGGGTAGCGGATGGCGGTTTTGGGTTAGCGGATTGAGAGGCGGAGATTTGGAGAGGGCGGCGGAGGAAGGAAGATGGCGTTTTGGGGTTAGTGGGAAAAGGGAGGGAGTAAATGGAGGATTGGGGTTTAGGGGTTTTGGAAGAGAGGGTTGGGAAAGGGGAGAAAGAAGGGTTTGAGGAAGTAGCCGCCATTGATGAAGGCATTGAAGGTTGAAGAGAGAGAAATCGAAGAAGAAGAGAAGGGGTGATGATGAGTGTGATCTGGTTTTGTTAATAGGGTTTATTTTTGTAACGAGTGGAGGCGCTCAACTTTTGTTTTCAGCCATGGAAATGAACTAAAGTAGCATTGGGAATTTTATTTTTTTTTTTTTAAAAAAAAAAAAATTAAATTTATAAAAAAAAGACTTTGGGGTTAGAAATATTTTTGTCATGTCTTAAATATTTGATTTGAGAGTGAGGGATAGCTCAAGTGGTTAGAGCTCCCCTCACGGTTCCAAGAGATCTTGGCATCGATTCTCATCACCCGCCCTTGTGCCTCTCTAAGCACCAAAAAAAAAAAAAATATTTGATTCGAATCCATGGGGCATGGATACACCTACCCACTGGGTGAGGAATTTTAAAGGGAGGAATGTTAGGCATTCAGAAATGCATAACAAAGGGTATTCTTGTAATTATGCATATGTACAAACGAATAAATATTCTGATATCATTGGATGATCAAATGGTACCATTGAATATACAGTGATACTATATGTGCACATAATGATATTATTTATGCGTAAATAGTACCACTGGGGATTCAATGGTACTATATAAACTTTTAGTGGAACAATCAGCATGTGGTCCCCCATCACGTGATACAATCTGATAAAAAAAATAGGTGTGGTCCACCTACATGTCTCTCTCTTCCTATCTCTCTCCTCTTTTCTCTCTCTACCATGTGTTTTTATAATATTTTAATCAATGTTATGCATTAGTAAATGCATAACTTTTCTCCATTTCTAGTTCCTCCCCACTGGGTAGTTTACCCGGTTGATGTGGAACTGACGTGGCAATGATGTGTAATTTTTTTAATAAAAAAAAAACTGTTTATTTGACCCACTTTTAACACCATAAAATCATTAATAATGCAATTTAATTTTCCAATAAGCATAATACAGGGAACTAGACAACATATTTAATGCATTCCAATTTTCTAAATCTAAATCATTAAAGTGAAGTTTTAATTTACTGTACAACACTAAATAATTTTTATTTTTATTTTTTATTTTTTTAAAAAAAGACCATTTGCATTCTTCATGAGTACAACAAGAAGGTGCTAACTATTCTTCTTTATTGACAAAGTCTTGCATGATTTTCGTTATCAAAAAAATATACTCCATAATTATACAAGCTTCAATCAAAACAATTATTCTGTAATTTGGCTTCAAGTGATGATGTCCTTCCGATAACAATATTAAAGGAGTTTATCACAGGTTAGTAAACTATTTTTTATGTCATAATCTATCAATTTGTTGTGGTATGAAATAATCTTCTTGAAAGCAGATATAGTTTATATTTAATCATATACTTATGTGATAACTTAAATTATTAAGAACGATTTTTTTTATAGTCAATATTTTAATTTTAATCAAAATAATACTAGTTTAAAAAATCAGTTATTTGATAGTTATTCTATAACATTTTATTTATGATATTTGAAAACATTGTAAACGATTTTTTTTTACACGATATTTTTATGTGAAACGATTTTTTTTAATCAAACAATAAAAAAACATATAACTACGGGCTTGTTTGGCATCATTTTTGGTTTTTAGTTTCCTGTTTTTTTTTAAAACTAAAAACTAAAAACAGGAAACAAGAAAAAGATGTTTCCACTTTTTTGTTGTCAGTTTTCAAAATTATTATGATTTTAATAAGTTTAAAAAAAATTTTATTCATTATGTGACATATATCATATATTTTTATACAACAAAAAACTAAAAAACAGAAAACCACAGCAATGCCAAACGAACCCTACATTTTTTTTTTTTGAGGGAATAAACATATAGCTATATTATTGAACAAGATAATAGGAAACAAATTCTTAAAATATCTACATGATAAAAGCAAATAATAGGAGATAAGTATTATCATGAAAACTAAATATTATAAGAATAACTTTCAATTCCCTTGTCTCATACGTCAAACCCCCTGCTTAGACTTTTAGGTTGTTCTATTTTGTTTTCTTTTATTTTTGGATGTGTCCCTCATTTGCCAAAAAAAAAATTATAAGAATAATAACGTGTAACTTAGAATTTTTTACCAAAAAGAAAAGTCTTTGACTGTTGAAATATTATTCAAGTAAACAGATTCATTATTTTTTAAAAAAAAATATGATTTTTTTTTTCAATTTCTCCCTTTAATAATGATTGACTAATTATAATATATATTGTATGCAGAAATTTGAAAATGGATGAGAGTGGTATTAAAGTAGTACCATCCACAATAGATCTTAATATGGAGTATCAAGGTGAAGACAGTGAATACGATAGTTCCGATATGGACTTTGATATTAATTCGGAACCGGATTTTATTTGTGACGAAGTGAATGAAAATATTGATGTGTTGAGAGATGATGATGATACAAATGGAACTAATGAAAGTCATCCTATGCTAGAAAAACTTGCTCCTCCAAATGTAGGGATGATTTTTTGCGTCTTATGAAGATGTCATTGGGTATTATCATGAATTTGGAAAACAAAATGGGTTCCAAATGAAAATCAGAAGTAGAGAAAATGTCAAAGGTACTGAATGTGGTAATAAGTATGATTGCACAAGGTTGAGGCTAGTATGTAAGAAAGAAGGAAAGTTTGTTCCTAGGGGGAAGGATCCATCAAAGCCTACACGAAGTGAAGTTACCGGTTGTAAAGCTAAAATTACAGCTACATTTGACAAAAGTAGCGGGGAATAGAAACTCACCACGGTAGTGTTAGAGCATAACCATCCCATAGACCCTTCAAATTCTAAATTTATGCGGAATTATAGATTCATTAGTCCACATAACAAGGATATTATACTAACTAATGAAAAGGCATGAGTACCTATTGGAAGAAATTTTGCTACATTTGCGGTACGATATGGAGGATTTGGTGCAGTTCCCTTCTCTGAGAAAGATCGTAGAAATTTGATTTCTAAGCATAGACGTTTGTGCCTTAAAGAAGGAGACTTTTCTGCTATGGAGAAGCATTTCATGGACATGTCTACTAAAGACAAAAAAATTTTCTACAAGTATGACACAAGCGATGGTACACTTAAAAATGTATTTTGGGCGGATGGGAGATGTAGAGCTGCATATCGTGATTTTGGAGATGTGGTATCATTTGATACGACATACTTAAGAAATAGGTATAGGATGCCCTTTTGTCCTTTTATAGGAGTGAATCATCATGGTCAATTGATATTGCTTGGGTGTGCTCTAATTTCGGGTGAGGACACGAAAAATTATATTTGGTTGTTTAAGACCTGGCTAGCTTGTATGTCGGGAAAAGCTCCAAATGGTATTGTCACAGATCAATGCATGGCTATAGGTAAACTTCCTACCACTTTATAAATAACTTGCATAACTTTTTCATTTATATATTTGCATGCATGGATTAATAATGTGTACAATAAATAACTTGTTGTGCATATATATTTGCATGCATGGATTAATAATTTATACAGTGAATAGTTTGTACATTTTGCTAAGCTTTTATTTGGTTTTGTTGTGTGTAGCTACGATTGATAGCAACATTACCCAAAATTATGGTGAATGATTAAGTTTTAATATATATATCTCCTTTTTCCTTAAAAAAAAGTGTATTTGCATAGTGATAGGCATAATATTATACTAATTAATCTTTCTTTATTTTATAATAAATTATATATGTGGTGTTTGTTGGTAATTAGTAGCTAGAATTTGTCTGTATTAGTGATAGTATCTACCTTGATGTTGTTTTGAAATAATTAAATATTCTATTTACCTCAGGGAGTGCTATAAGGGAGGTATTTCCAAACACAAAACATAGATGGTGCATTTGGCATATTATGAGAAATGCAAAAAAGCACTTGAATTTTCATGAAGATAGAGATATAATCCGTAGAGAGTTGCGTCGGACTCTCCATGATTCTCTTCATGTTGAAGAGTTTGAGAAAAAAATGGAAGGATGTTATTGAAAAGCATAAGTTACAACAAATTAATTGGTTTAACGAGATGTTTAATCTAAGACATCGGTGGGTTCCCATATATTTCAAAAATGACTTTTGGGTTGGAATGTCTAGTACACAACGTAGTGAGAGCATGAATTTATTTTTCAAAGCATTTGTGAACCTTAATACTACCTTGAAAGAATTTGTTGAGCAATATTGTCTTGCATTAGGAAAACGAGCCAATGAGGAGGAAAATGAAACATTTCGTTCAATGAATAAGCCAACCCTATGCTTCACCGAATTTGTGAGCGAGAGTGTATTTCAACGTCTTTATACCTCAAAAAAAATTGAAGAGTTTCAAGAACAAGTGCGTATGGTTACATATACAAGTGCAACTAAATCCCATGATAATGGAAGTGTTTGTGTTTATGATGTAGTGACCAAGAAGGCTAAATGGCCATGCATACAAAAATTTAAAGTGACCTTTGACCGTGATTCATATGATGTGAAGTGTGATTGTAGAAACTTTGAATGTAGAGGGATCATGTGTTGTCATGTGGTTCGTGTATATCATGAGGAGGATATATTATGTGTTCCTGAAAAGTATATCTTAAATCGATGGAGAAAAGACTTGGTTAGGGACTACACAAAAATTGTAGTGCCATATTTTACACCGGACAAAGATCCACATGCAAAGAGATATTTAGCATTGCATAAGGAATTTGAGGAAATTGCCTCTATGGCAACAATTGATGATAAACTATACTCTTTTCTTTTGGAGAATTTGGTTAAATTGAGGCAACAAGTGAAAGCATTGGTTGAAGAATCTCAAGAACTACCCCGGATTGTGAGTACACTTGGTAAAGTTTATGGAAGACACCCCTCACTTAGAGGTGAAGTTGACAGAGATAATCAAAGGGAAAATGTAGATCAGCAAAATGTCAAAGATCCAGAAGATCGTAGAGGAAAAGGAAAAAAACCAAGTCATAGAAAAGGGTATGACTATGACAAACAAACTACGAAATACAAGAAGAATGCAAGTCAACAAACAAATGAACAGGTATATATTAATAACATCTTTTTCAATCTAATGTTCCATATTGGTTTTTCATATGAGTATATTTAACTTAAGCATTAACTTCCCTTATCATATGTGTATACTTTTATTTTGTAATACATTGTCTTTCTATTTTAATAGGAACGATATCAATTAAGTGGGATGCCCTTTTCAATGATGTCAAACTATATGGCTAGCTCTTCACAAGTAAGTTGATTTTTAGTGAATTTTTAGGCCGTTGTTTCAATATTATGCTAAATGAAACTAAAATGCATTTTTGGTTATCTAAACAAGATTATAATCGATATGGACATAATATGAATTACTACCCTTCTTCTCATGTGGCTCTAGTACGTTACATTTTCTCAATTTTATTATTATTTATTCCTTTATAAAAGGCAAGGATTATACATGATGTGTATAATAATTAGTTGAAGCAAAAGTATAATTTTTCCTTGCAGGTTATACGACCCGATATTGGTACATATGCAAATTTTATGACTACTAACCCTCCAATGCATACAACGCCAGTAAGTTACGGAGTATTTTGTTGAGAAATTATTATTCCTTATTTTGTTGCTATTTTAGATTCCAAAGAGTTTAACTTTTTTTTTTTTTTTTTTTTTTTTTTTTTTTTTTTGTGTGTGTGTGTGTTGTATTTCATAAGTTTGCTGGACACACAACAACGAGACCAAGTGAGTGACTAAAAAAAATCTAGCTTATCATAAACTAGTTACGTTTAATTATATATCTATATGTATTCATGTATGTTTATATCTTCTTTGACAAACATTTACAGGTTACAACTATTTTGGCCCACGAGTAGGAGAAAAAAGGTTCCAATTCAATTGACGGATAAAGTCGAGCAAACTGGACAATGGATTATTTAAGAATGACTAGTTACTTATTTATATCATTTGAGTATTTGATTTAAAAAAAGTACAATTTTACTATTGGTTTTTTTTTTGGATAATGTACAATTTTACTATGTCATTCATCTTATAATCCTTTGTGGTGAACGTTTTATCATAATAATTACTTTGACTAATTTTATGAAGCATATCCTTTTTATTTGTTATGCTTTCTTATTTTAATTAGCGGTTAAGCATATCTTTTTTTAATGAACAGATCAATTAGCTACAATATTATGTATCTAAATATTCCTATAATTATGGCTGATATAATGCTATAACCGTAGAATATAAATTGTGCAAACTTTTTATATGTTAATCTTTGTAGATATATATGCATACTTATCTAAATTAGCGGTTAAAAATTGTTTTTAATTTTAGAAAACCTTTAAAGAATATTTTATATACACTAGCATATTCCTAGAATTATGGCTAACATGATGCATTGATGCTAGCACTATAACCGTACGTCAAACGTTTAATTTTTTTTTTTTTTGAAGGCAGACATGTACGTCTATAATAAAAATCTGTTGTGGATTTTTTTTTTTAATTTTTTTAAAAGAGATGTATGTACATCTTTGTAAGGTAGACAATTATGCATACTTTAATAACATAAACAAGATTAAGATATGTTCGTCTTTGTAGTTTTTCTTCATATAAAATAGTCATGATTTTAAAATGTCAAAACTTGTAATTTAACAACAACTCGAGATATAAAATCAAGTTTGAAACAGATTGAACCAAAAAAAAAAATTGTAATTTAACTTATAAATTTTAATCCTTAAACATGTAAATTGTAATTAAAAACCCACTCAACATGTAAAATTTAAATTCAACTCACGATTTAAAAAATACCTTATTTAGAGAACACATTTTACAATTCTATTGCAATTCACTAATTTGCATATACCTTGTATTTTGTTTTATCTTGTTTCTATTAATTTTTTTTAATACAACTTCATGGAATAAACTGACGACAATAGAATTATTGACCTACCTCATGACAATGAAAAGAAAACAACAGAAGAATGAAAACATAAATAGAAATAAAAACCATGTTAATTAAATAAAAACATAATTCTCCATTAATCTCAAAACCGATGACCATAGACAGTACAAGACTTAGTACGACATGACATTGAAATAAAACATATAAATAAAAACATAAATAGAAATAAAAACATAATTGAAATAAAATCTTAAATAAGAACATAATTCTCCATGGCCATCTTAAACAAACTAAAAACCAAATCAGTCTAGATAGACAATCTCATGAATTTTGGTGGGCTGTGTAACTTCCCCGGTGGCCGTTGTAGTCTTTCCTCCCGGCGACACTATCACTCCAGAAACAAATTCTCCAATTTGTTTAGTTTTTTTGGCAGAGGGAGGGGTCTTTGAAAAAAGCTTCTTTCTCAATTTGGTAGGGGTTTTAGAATCATTTTTTACACCACACTTAGGAGTAAAACAATCCTTTTCCACAAAAATTTCAAGTAGCATACCTAGTGGTTCATCCTCCATGAATAACATATCTTCTAGAAATTGAGGACCCATGACCTTTGTGATGCGCTTGAAAAGATTTTTAACCTCATTTGTTTGTTGGGTAAGGCTAGCAGTGGATCCATCGTACAAAGACTTCAAAGCAATTGGTGAAAGTGAAACAGATTTTGAATTCTCCATATCTCACCAAAGATTTTTGAGTAAAAGACTGATTTTGTATGTAAAGTTTGTACGGGTATGAAACTTATTGGAAGGTAGTGTAATATAATTTATAGGAAATTATCAAAGACTAGATTCAAAGTAAGAGTGGAATATGAAGTGTCTTATCTTGTTTTTCAATATTTGATTTCATCTGGGAATTGTACAGAGGTGGATACCAAAAGTTTTTTCAAGTTTTCCAAAAAACTCCATTATTGCTAAGTGTAGGCGTTGCTCGAAGTGCGCCTACGTTAAAAGCATGTGTGAATATGCTTGGCACTCATAGGAAGTGGGAATTGACATTACGATTAGGGACAAATAAAGTAGGGAGCCGCCAACAAGTTTTTAAGGAACTTGTAAACCGTTCACGGATCATAAAAGGCAACCACGAATAAGGGACAACGAAGGCAACAACGATTGACCCGTGAAGCCTACACCCCATTCATAATCCATGAGATTACTAACTCCATATGGTTCTGAACCACGAAAGGAGGATCGGGGATGATGGTACGAAGTGATTCATGGAGTCACATTCGCCCGTATTGGCCTCTACTCGATTCTTATATTGAAAAGCATTCATGCGATCTCAAAGGCATACAAACAATAATTCAATTCGCTCCAAACTATTATTTAACTAAATTGGTTTAAAATTAATGCACACATAATTCTAAAAATTTGGTGATCACTTCAATTAATAATAAGGTTAAAAAGGATCCTAAACCGGTTGTCCAAATTACCTTATTAGTCGTGATTTTCAATTACATATTCCCTTTAACATGCAATATGGTGATCATAAATATAATAGAACAAATATTAATATTAAAACCAATTTATTCACAATTCTAACAACATAAAATCGTTAGAAAAATAATAATAATAATAATAAAAGAGCATGATCCTTACTTTGAATCTGTTTGCTTGCAACTACAAAATAATAAACGAGTTAGTAACTTCAAGGAAATAATAAAACAATAACTAAATTAAATTAAATGAAATAAGGTTGATTTTGGGGCCAAACCCTCAAACGATTCTACCTTTCACACCTTGGCTTAAGGACAGAACCTCGAGTAAAATATGGACTCCTTTCAGTGCTCGAAGAAGGAATTTTGAAGTGAAAAGGGTAGGCTAGTGTTTAGGTTAATAGCATAGAAGAGAGAAAATAAGAATAATAAAATTCTGGTTGCCCCGTACATCAGAAATGAGGGGGTATTTATAAGGAAATGTGCTGAGGGAGCACACGGAACCCTAAAATGATAAAAACCCTAAAAAAGTATCCCGTGACACGGTCAGACTGTACCGTGACACGGTTAGAGAGTACCGTCAGACGGTACATATTCCCGTGACACGGTACAGTTTTGGAGTGACGCGGGAAATTTTCATAAAACGGAACAGAAAACACGTTAAGGGTTTACGCGGAAAGGACACGGAACATCCCGTGTCACGGCAGACCTCCCGTGTCACGGAAAGTCCCACCGTCAGACGGGAAGGGTTCCCGTGACACGGTCAGGCTGTACCGTGACACGGTCAGTTCCAGTCTATTTTTCCGTCTAAATTCATTTTTAACCCTAATTTCTTTCGGCTTTTAAGTGCCGATTGATAATTTCGGGCTTTTTCTGACTTTTAATATTCGGGCTAAAATAAGAAAATAATGAAATAAAAATAAATAAAATATTTGGGCCAAAAATAAATAATAAAATAATAAAATAAAAAGGTTTGGGCTTAAAATTAATTAACAAGCTTGGGCTAAAATTAAAACTATGCTTTTACCAAATACCAAGACTAATCCATGGACCTTTCAAAAATAAGAATTTAATAAAATACGATTTTTTAAGCACTCTCGGGATTAAATACTAAACCCGACCAACAGTGGCGGTGAAAGGTTATTTATCATCGGGTTTGGTTTTGGGGAGACATTTTTAGGTGTCTACAGAAGCCCCCACTTTGACTGAGTTTATAGAAACCCTAGTTTCGAAAACGATAGTCAAAGTAGTCGATAGGGACGGAGAATGATTTAAGACGTTCTGCGATCCTAAATCACTCTGTATACGCCGATACCTGCCGAAAAATGTTAGTTCTACAGATAAAAGAGTAAAGGAATAGAATACGTATCTGGCACCAGTGTGTCGGTGACAAACAAGTTTGGTATTTTCCTATGCTTGAAGGAATCTACCGAGTGACATTGATTGAAACGCTTTCCATGCTTGAGGAAAGCCGACTGAAGAGTTTGGCAGTTTTCTAAGCCTGAATAAAACTACCGGATAATACCTTCCATGCCTGAGGAAAGTCGACGAACGAATTTGGTGTCATTCTATGCTTGAAGAATTCCACCGATAATGCCTTCCATGCTTGAGGAAAGCCGACAAAGGAATTTTGTGGTTTTCTATACTTGAAGAAAAATCCACTGATGATGCTTTCCATGCCTGAGGAAAGCCGACTTGGCGGTTTTCTATACTTGAAGAAAAATCCACCGATAACGCTTTCCAAGCCTGAGGAAAGCCGACTTGGCGGTTTTCTATACTTGAAGAAAAATCCACCGATAACGCTTTCCAAGCCTGAGGAAAGCCGACTGATGAATATGGTGTCATTCTATGCTTGAAGAATTCCACCGATAATGCCTTCCATGCTTGAGGAAAAAGCCGATTTGGCGGTTTTCTATACTTGAAGAAAAATCCACCGGATAATACTTTCCATGCTTGAGGAAAGTCGAAAGATGATGAGATTGCAAGTCTCTGTGTATCGAGAACCTTGCGTCATGAAATGATGGTGGTCCGCTTATCCCCGGACATGGTCTGTAGATGGTCCGCTTGTCCCCGAACGTGGGCTGTAGATGGTCCGTTTGTCCCCGGACGTGGGTTGTAGATGGTCCGTTTGTCCCCGGACGTGGGCTGTAGATAAGACCTGCAAAAATAAATTTGCCAATGGACTCGTATATACTGTGATTGACTTGACCACTAACTTGACCAAGTTTGACTTGATGTGACATGACATGTGTATGACTTGTGAGTGTGTATGTGTGTGTATATGTGTGTGTGCAGACACAAGCAAACGAAGATGCAAAAGCAAAAATTTCCGTCAATTTTTGTCATGAGTGGAGGGTACCGACTTTCTCCCGAAAAAGAAAGATGTGAAAACTGAACTTTTATTTTCGAACTTCCTTCGATGAAAACTTGGAAATAGTTTTTTGAACTTCCCCAAAATAAAATAATGAAAAGGGAGAGAAGTTTTGAACTTCCTCCTTGAGCAAGACGAAATGATTTGTATGGATTGAATTGTTTGTCCTGAAAATAATGTATGCATGATGCATGTTCTTAGACCAGGAGGCTAAGGACAATTACATCATGTGACACGATAGATGAATGAACTTAAGTCATGGAGCTAAGCATCATATATGGTGTAAAGAAGCGATTTTGAACGTCACTTAGGTCTGGAAGCTAAGCACGTATAGTGATTATTGCATAATGAACGTTGCTTAGATCAAGGAGCTAAGCACGATATGCTTTGTATGATTAAAAATCATTGATATATAAATGTTTCTTAGCACATTATGCGAAACAATGAACATTGCTCAGGTCAGGAAGCTAAGCAAGTATACCATGATTCTTCTACGAAATGATTCGTATGGATTGAATTGTTTGTCCTGAAAATAATGTATGCATGATGCATGTTCTTAGGCCAGGAGGCTAAGGACAATTACATCATGTGACACGATAGATGAATGAACTTAAGTCATAAAGCTAAGCATCATATATGGTGTAAAGAAGCGATTTTGAACGTCACTTAGGTCTGGAAGCTAAGCACGTATAGGGATTATTGCATAATGAACGTTGCTTAGGTCAAGGAGATAAACACGATATGCTTTGTATGATTAAAACTCATTGATATATAAATGTTTCTTAGCACATTATGCGAAACAATGAACATTGCTCAGGTCAGAAAGCTAAGCAAGTATGCAATGTTTCTTCTACTGAATGTTGTCTTTAAATATGATGAAGCATGCACAGTGTTGAAACAAGATTTCATGATAAAGGGCTCTTAAAGGGAAGGATGATTGATATGGATATGGATGTGTGAGTGAAGTGTGTGAATGTGATACTAAGGCTGGCTGCAAGGGTTATAGCGATGGAAAGAGATGTGAGAAGAGTTAAAGATGATGACTCTTCAGGCTGGGTAAGCTAATGTGATTTGGGTTCAAGCCCCCAAGTCTAGCTCTAAATGGGTAGGGATAAGCATTGGATATTCTTTGACTCGATCATGCATGGATATGAATATGAATGTGGCCGCACCTCGATGTGAGGTTGCCTACGTATCCGTTAGGAATCAGGCCGAACGTAGCTCTAACCGAACTTTGCACAAGTGTATGTACACCTCAAAGAGGTCTTTCAAGGGTTGTAATGTGGTTAAGTTGATGGTTTAAGGGAAAAAGGGGTAAAAGGCTCAAGACCCGAGAGAAGCCCCCAAGATGTGTAATTGTGAATTTGAAAATTTTGAATTTTGCAAGTTTATTTTCAACACATTTTTTTTTTTTTTTTTTTTTTATATTCTTTTGTATCAATGTAGGCAATCTCAGGTCATGCGGTCCATCACTCACTTAGCATTCATGTTTCTCAGGCACGGTACCAAGCACTCGATGAGAGACGCAATTTGAGACATGTTCATATCAAAGACATTGGAACACTTGCCTTTAGACATTGTTTTATTGTTGCTTTGCTGCTTTTTTTTTACTTGCTTTTTGAATGTTATACAATTACACATCTTCCAATCCCAGGGTTGAGTGAATGTGGGTTGAAGAAATGAAGGCCAAACGTTAAACGAGGCTCAAAGTGGTTGATGAAGAACTGGATATGTGATTGAGTGGTTAATGGGGAATGACAGGGTTGCAAAGGTGCCTCAAATCATTGGTGTACCTTGTGTTTAGTTCGGCAATTTTTTTATTTTTATTTTTATTTTTATTTTTTTTATTTTTTTTTATTTTTTATTTTTTTTTTTGCTAATCACATGATCGAATGTAAGAAAGAGATGCTCATTTATGAAGAAGGTAAGAAATGTGACACATAGACACATGGATAACGGGAACCTATGCTAGACTTATTGGGGGGGAGAGGGTCGAAACAAAAGAATAAAACAAAGCATGAAATCTTGCACGAAGGATCTGTGTGCCTTGTATTCATTACTTCTTGCCGCCTGGAGGGACAGGAAGTTTATTTGCATCCATCAAGTCTTGAATGACGTCCTTCAAATTCCAACATTGCTCGGTAGTGTGGCCCCTTCCTTGATGGCACTTGCAATGGGCATTGGGATTGCATTTGGCGCTCCTTTCTTCTGGAAATGGCCCAATAGGTGTGAGCAGGCCTTAACTGTAAAGGCGATCAAAGGCCGCATCATAAGTCATTCCTAAAGGAGTGTAAGTTCTTTTCTTCTTGGGCAATGGAGTAAGAGCTAACACTTCATTGAGATCAGCTTGGCTTATATTGTTGGTAGTATTTTCGTGCTTAGAAGACGAAGAAGAAGGATGGTCGTTCTTCTTGTTTTTCCAAGTGTTATTATTGTTACTACCAGCAGTCTTTATTAGCTCATCCTCGATATTGATGTCGATGTCGTATACAGCTTCGCAAGTGTTCAGTGGAAGAAATTTGAGATGTTCCCTATATTTATAAGTCAGATTTTGAATAAAGAGGCGAACCATCTCTCTTTCTTTGGGGGGATCTACCAAGAGTGAAGCTGTTTCCCTCCACCTGTTCAGGTACGCGGTGAAGCCTTCATTCTCTTTCTGTTTGAGAATGGAGAGTTCACGTTCAGAAGTTTTAGTTTGAATGTTACACTTGTAACGATTCATGAAACTTTCGGTGACATCTTGCCAAGTCGCAGTACGCTTGGCATCTAGGGAATAGAACCATTGTTGGCAAGCATGTTCTAAGGAGAGAGGGAACACCGTAGGGAAGAGTGTTACGTCCAATCCCTTAAGAGCCATGGTTGCAGAGAACGCCTTCAAATGGAATATTGGATTGTCAGTAGGCTTGAACTTTGGAATATCAGCAGTGGAGAACTTTTCAGGGAGTCTATCCTTCACATTCAAAGGAGTGGGAGGCCGTTCCACATAAAGTGAAATCCTCAGAAATCTTACTCATTTGTTCCTTTAGTTTGTCAAGGGTGGAAACAGTGGCCTTGTTTTGTTCCATGGTAGTGACCCTAGTGGTAAGGGTTTGCATCATGGAAGACAGTGCCTCAATGGATTTGTTGATGTTCTCAATGTCTTCTTTAGTGGCCATTGAAAGGTGATGAGTAACGGAGATGACAAAGTTCTCTTTGAACGCCTATTAGATCTGAGAGATTGTTGCGGTAATGACTCGAACCGTATTGATCTATCTCTGTTCCTTGAACAAGTACTATGAAATAAAACAATTCACTTAATTGTTTGACTCATTGCTCAAGATAGGAAAGGAAGGAAAAAAATAGACATTTGAAAACAGGTGAGAAAACTCCACTCATTTTTTTATTATGACGAAAAAAAGGGTGCATGGACCTAATATACGATCATAAACGACCTGGTGCACGACTCGAGTCGGAACATAAAGAAAGTGTGTGGACTATATTTGACTCGTGAGTGACTAAGTGATATTATAAGACTCGTGGTATGATCGTATGGCTAGACATGTGAACAATAACCAAAATGACTGACGCGAGGACCAAATTAACACGGAAGACTTGACTGACACTTTCTTTTTTTTGATAGGGGGTGACGTGGCACGGGACACTTCTCCCGTCAGACGGGATAAATTCCCGTGTCACGGCAAAAAAAAAAAAAAAAAAAAATTCATAGGGGGTGACGTGGCACGGGACACTTCTCCCGTCAGACGGGATAAATTCCCATGTCACGGTAAAAAATATAATTTTTTTTTTCATAGGGGGTGACGTGGCACGGGACACCTCTCCCGTCAGACGGGATAAATTCCCGTGTCACGGCAAAAAAAATAATTTTTTTTTTGTTTTTTTTTCATAGGGGGTGACGTGGCACGGGACACTTCTCCCGTCAGACGGGATAAATTCCCGTGTCACGGCAAAAAAAAATATATTTTTTTTTCATAGGGGGGTGACGTGGCACGGGACACTTCTCCCGTCAGACGGGATAAATTCCCGTGTCACGGCAAAAAAAATAATTTTGAAACGTTGCTTGTTTATTTTTAAAGGGAGGATACCATCCGACTTACTCTAAAAAAAAAACGACACAAAAACAAGACTTCCCTAAAATGCGGTCAAAAAAAGTGGTGCACGACTTAAAGCAAAAAAGTGTGTGAACACGACATGTGAGTGATTAAGTGAGGTTATGGACGCGTGTTTTGACCGTATAGCTAGACACGACTCAAAACTGGACACAACATTCGCACAAAAATCGAGAAAAAGACTGACAGGACACTTTCTTGGGCACCGTGTCACGGTGCAGACTGTCGTGACACGGTGCAGTCTACCGTCAAATGGTAGACTTTCCCGTGTCACGGCACTGTTCACCGTGACACGGCAGAACATGTCGTGACACGGTGCGCAGTTCCAGGTCAATTTTGTGAATTTTCAGATTTTAATCGATTTTAAGCCCGTACTAATTACTATGTGAGAATAAAAACCCTCGGTCATGGGTTAAACAAAAAGAGCAAACGCATGAGGGTTAGCACCAAAACAACACATAGCATTTAGACACGATGATGTAAAAAAGTTCGCAACCTAAAGTCAAGATCTATGTTCAACTATTGGTCAAGCTTTGGGTGTCAAAAGGGTACCATGGTTAAGAGTTTGGACGCGTTAGCAAGGCAGCCTCCCTTGAGGGTGTATGCCAACGGGCGGCTCCGCGAGTTCGTGATGAAATCGAACTCGACTCCATGGTTTGGGTGGATTTAATGACTCGGATGAACCCTTATTGCCATGAGCGTTTTTGGGTTGATAGAGCTTAAATCCCCCGGGGCTAAGACGCATGTAGAACACATACGTTTTTTCAGAAAAATCGAAGGAAGTCGACTGTGAGAAAAGAAAATAAACCACCGGTCAGATTTTAGGACTGCCGTGACACGGCAGAAATTCCAGTGTCACGGTACAGTGTACCGTCAGACGGTACACTGTACCGTGACACGGCAGACTTTGCCGTGACACGGCAGTCAAAAAATCTGACTGGTGCCCTTTTTGCTTTTGCGCGCAACCGAGTTATCCAATTTTTCCTACGGGACAGACCTGAATGCGACGTTAAAACGTCTATGCAGATGCAAAAATGCCAAATTAATCACAGGAATATTTTTTCAAGAATCTTTCAAGTCTCATCCACTCATCTTAATCAAATACCGATCACTCTAATCGATAAATAATTAAGAATCCTCCCCAGTGGAGTCGCCAAATTGTAGGCGTCGCTCGAAGTGCGCCTACGTTAAAAGCATGTGTGAATATGCTTGGCACTCATAGGAAGTGGGAATTGACATTACGATTAGGGACAAATAAAGTAGGGAGCCGCCAACAAGTTTTTAAGGAACTTGTAAACCGTTCACGGATCATAAAAGGCAACCACGAATAAGGGACAACGAAGGCAACAACGATTGACCCGTGAAGCCTACACCCCATTCATAATCCATGAGATTACTAACTCCATATGGTTCTGAACCACGAAAGGAGGATCGGGGATGATGGTACGAAGTGATTCATGGAGTCACATTCGCCCGTATTGGCCTCTACTCGATTCTTATATTGAAAAGCATTCCTGCGATCTCAAAGGCATACAAACAATAATTTAATTCGCTCCAAACTATTATTTAACTAAATTGGTTTAAAATTAATGCACACATAATTCTAAAAATTTGGTGATCACTTCAATTAATAATAAGGTTAAAAAGGATCCTAAACCGGTTGTCCAAATTACCTTATTAGTCGTGATTTTCAATTACATATTCCCTTTAACATGCAATATGATGATCATAAATATAATAGAACAAATATTAATATTAAAACCAATTTATTCACAATTCTAACAACATAAAATCGTTAGAAAAATAATAATAATAATAAAAGAGCATGATCCTTACTTTGAATCTGTTTGCTTGCAACTACAAAATAATAAACGAGTTAGTAACTTCAAGGAAATAATAAAACAATAACTAAATTAAATTAAATGAAATAAGGTTGATTTTGGGGCCAAACCCTCAAACGATTCTACCTTTCACGCCTTGGCTTAAGGACAGAACCTCGAGTAAAATATGGACTCCTTTCAGTGCTTGAAGAAGGAATTTTGAAGTGAAAAGGGTAGGCTAGTGTTTAGGTTAATAGCATAGAAGAGAGAAAATAAGAATAATAAAATTCTGGTTGCCCCGTACATCAGAAATGAGGGGGTATTTATAGGGAAATGTGCTGAGGGAGCACACGGAACCCTAAAATGATAAAAACCCTAAAAAAGTATCCCGTGACACGGTCAGACTGTACCGTGACACGGTTAGACAGTATCGTCAGACGGTACATATTCCCGTGACACGGTACAGTTTTGGAGTGACGCGGGAAATTTTCATAAAACGGAACAGAAAACGCGTTAATGGTTTACGCGGAAAGGACACGGAACATCCCGTGTCACGGCAGACCTCCCGTGTCACGGAAAGTCCCACCGTCAGACGGGAAGGGTTCCCGTGACACGGTCAGGCTGTACCGTGACACGGTCAGTTCCAGTCTATTTTTCCGTCTAAATTCATTTTTAACCCTAATTTCTTTCGGCTTTTAAGTGCCGATTGATAATTTCGGGCTTTTTTCTGACTTTTAATATTCGGGCTAAAATAAGAAAATAATGAAATAAAAATAAATAAAATATTTGGGCCAAAAATAAATAATAAAATAATAAAATAAAAAGGTTTGGGCTTAAAATTAATTAACAAGCTTGGGCTAAAATTAAAACTATGATTTTACCAAATACCAAGACTAATCCATGGACCTTTCAAAAATAAGAATTTAATAAAATACGATTTTTTAAGCACTCTCGGGATTAAATACTAAACCCGACCAACAGTGGCGGTGAAATGTTATTTATCATCGGGTTTGGTTTTGGGGAGACATTTTTAGGTGTCTACACTAAGAAACATTGGGAAGGGGTCAATCGTCTGTTTGTTTTTTTATTATTATATTTATAATTTTTTTTTTTGAGATAAATTTTGAATAAATGGGGTATAACCGTTTTACTCTAAAAAAAAATATGTAGTGTAATTTTGGTTTTCTTTTCTATAAGGTTGCGACATAATTACATGAATGGATTTTTTTGTTTTTTTTTAATTTTTTTTTCGTTTTTTTTAAATACAAGGTTTGCCTTTTTTAGGAAATTAAACTAAATACACCCTTTAAAAAAAATAAACAAAATACTAAATAATAACATATACAGGTCATTAAAAAAAATAACATATTTAATGGGAAACAAAAATTTTATCAAGTGTGTTTAAATTTGTTCAAAATGAAAGATGAAACTAATAAAAATGGGGGGGGGGGGGAATTAAGCACATGAAATGGAAAAAAAAATTCACATTAAATATTAAGGTAAAGTGATTATTTTTTAATTGCTTTAAAAAAAAAGTGATTTTTTTAAATAATGAAAGAAAATGCTTTTAGTTTGTTCTAACTTTTTTTTTTTCACACGTAGATTTGTTCTAACTGAAAAATGAAGATAATAGAAATGAGAAAAAAAATAAAATTTAGCATATGAACTAGGATTTTGGAAAAATGTAATAGTTTATCAATACATGTTAAGTTAAAGTGATTATAACATAAATAATGAAACAAACTGCGTTTAAATTTGTTCAAACCAAAAGATGAAATTAGTAGTATACCGATGAAATTCATGTATATAAAGCTGGGAAAATACATAAAGGTTAGTTTAAAATAATAAAAAAAAAATAGTAAAATGTAACATTAGAATATATAATCTAGATAACAACACGAGATATAAAATGCGTTTAGGTTTGAAATCGTTCGAATTTTATTTAGACCAATTCCAATCTTACCTGAATAATGATTGGATTTGGAAAAGTCGAGTCTAATCGGATCCTAATTTTGAAAACAGTTCATCTGACTTACTTCGAATTATATTTCGATTTGGATCTACTCATCAAAATTACTAATTGGATCTGTATTTGGTTTAGATTTGTATCATACTTTTGGATTTTGGTCTTTAATTACCAAGTCAATCATATGATTGCATCCCATGACATAATTTAGCTAGATTGACATCTAACCAAGCACAGGTTAAGTTCTTTAACCTAGGTTTGATTAGGATTATTCGAGCTCAAGTCAAACTTAACTGAAGCTTCAATTTGGCAATTCAAGTTTTGCATGATCTAAAATTTTGATGCTATTGAAAGTCAGATCATATATAGGTGTCATGGATTCATAAGAACCTTCGATAGAAACATTCGATTGTAACAATATTCAAATTTAGATTCTAACAAACATGATAAATTTGGATCATATGCAGCTGAACTGTTTGGAGATGAACTAAACTGAATAGAGCTGAAATGAATAGTTTATGAGAAAAGGAAATTAGGATATAAGTTAATTGAACTATACTGAACTGAACTGATTGGAGCTGAACTGAAATTAACCTGAAGTGAACATGCCCTAAATTCAAAAAAGTTCAGATGAAATCAATTCAATTCATTTCAAATAAGTTCAGTTAAGTTCAGATAAATCTAGATAAGTGAAATTAAAGAAAATAGAACGCACCCAAAATCTTGGTTAAGTTAATTGCTTGTTATATTGTCGTACTCCCTCTATTAAACTTCATCATCACGTCCCCTTCTAATTCAATTTTGTTATATTGTACTCCCTCTATTAAACCTAAATGTTAGTATATTTAATGTATCTAACAAAATTATGGGTCTGTTCACAGTTACTTAATTTCAGTTCAGTTTAGTTCAGCTCCAATCAATCAATTTAGTTCAGTTCAGTTCAGTTCAGCTCCGTATTTCCTTCTCGCATAAAATATTCATTTTAGCTCAGTTCAGTTTAGCAATTCAGCTCCAATCAGTTCAAGTTCAACTCCAATAAGTTCAGCTCAGTTCAGTTAATGTGAACATGCCCTATGTTTTAATAATTATGCATGAAACAACTTTATGTATGATGAAATATAAACAATTTTTCATATTCATAACATAAGCAATCATGACATAAAGTTTTCTTTGCTATGAAGGTTCACCCTTTTTTCCTTAAATAAGGTACGGAGTAGTAGCATACTAGTATACACCGTTTTTTATAATCGTATGTTATTGGATGTTATACCTTATCTTAATGCTTGGTTATTTCGCGTAATATGCATTCGTACAATCATACTCTTATGAGTATCAAGTAATTATATTATTAAGTTTTTAACATTTTTTTACTATTACATTTCATAACAAATTTTATTGAAAATTCCATAAGATATAATTTTAAGAATATATTATACGTTGTACTCGTATCCTCTATTTTAAAAACTCCGGAGGAGATACTCTCTATTCAAATCTTTTGAAGATGTGAAGAACCCGAAGCACTGTTCCTTAACAAATGTATCTTTATAAGAATTAATATTAACAAATGTATCTTGATAAGAATTAATATAACAAATGTTCCTCCCAAAAGCACCCGAAGAACAATTGATAGAACTTCATTCTTGAATATACTTCAATTATGTATCAACTAATAATAGAAATTAATATTATCATAAGAAACAAAGTTGATCATATAAGAAATACCTTTCTAAGTCATGGTCATATAAAATAGAGTTGTCTCCACTAGTACGATAAAGGGGTAGGCCAAGTCTACCAATTAATCTTT
The DNA here is from genome assembly GCF_948465745.1 of Chenopodium album. Lineage (NCBI taxonomy): Eukaryota > Viridiplantae > Streptophyta > Magnoliopsida > Caryophyllales > Amaranthaceae > Chenopodium > Chenopodium album. The sequence goes on from NC_137835.1 coordinate 69,331,595, forward strand.
CTCAAAAATATATATATATATATATATATATATATATATATATATATATATATATATATATATATATATATATATATATATATATATATATATATAATTAAGAATGAAAATTAATGGTGCCAAGGGATTCTCAGTTATTCACCATGCAACCTGTTGAATCATTAGTTTAGTAGCTTGATGAGGTAAAATCAGTCATTGGGAGAGAAGGAACAACAAAAGCCACAAATACCAAAATATTATCCTCTTTCCTCCAACAAAGCATTAATTGTGTTTTAATTCCTTTAAATGACATGTACATGCCACATATTATAAGCAATGCCACATTGTTTGCCAACTCACATGGGTAGACTACCTAGTGGGTGAATTAAGTTTTCTCCGAATCCATGTCATCTCATTTGAAAATCCAAGAAATTATTTGCAAATCTATGCAAATGTATGGTTTGATTTATCATGTAGAATAAAAAATACTCCGTATAGTATTGTACAAATTAAAATATATTTTAAATATGGATTCATAAGAATTTAGGTTTGTCTCTTAAAAAAAAAATTAGGTTTGTCATTAACTACATGGTCAAAACATTAGCGCAGATTGCGAAGGTCTCTACTTAGAAAGATGCAAATACATCGAAAATCACTGCTCATATCAACTTAAAGAGATGGGGTGTCGACTATGCCAAATATGCAATTTAGTTATGATTTTTATTATAATGTTATGTTAATATCTAAATTTTGTGGTTTACAAATATTTATTATTAGGAAAAATGGAAATAAAATAATCCCACCTTTGCGTGGTATGACAAAAACAATCTCACCTTTTGATTATTACGAGACAATCCCACCTTGGTATGCCATCTTCTTTTAACAGACCTTTTTACCTACAACCTGTTATACAAGTTAAAATGTTACTGGTATTTTTATTTTTTGTAAAGCCACGTGTCGCCTAACAATTGGTCAAAATAAAAAAAATTTAAAAACAAAAACAAGTAAAAAAAAAAAAGAAAAAAAAACCCAAAACCCACAAGGCACAACCCTCCCCCAACCAGGCAACCACCGTGAAAACCGTTAACCCTAACCCTAGCCCCACCAAAAATTGGTCGACCGCCACCCTAAACCCCCGCAAACGGTCGGCCAAAATCCCCTGGCCCAAATCCCACCTCCATAACCACCATAGCCACCACCGAATTCATCCCCTACACTAATTCCCACCCCGAAACCACCATAACCACCACCGAAATCAATCCCTGAGCCAAATGCCAACCCGAAACCACCATAACCACTAGGGGTGTTCAAAAATATCCGGTCCGAAATATCCGATCCGAAAATCCAATGATCCGATCCGAAATTTCGGATATCCGATCCGGTTTTTAAGGTTTTGGATTTTCGGATCGGATTTTGTCCGAAAATTTTAACTACCCGATCCGAAAACCCAACTATCCGATCCAAATATCCGACTATCCGATCCGAAAATCCGGATATCCGATCCGAAATTTTCGGATCGGATTTGGATCGCAATTTCTCTGATCCGAAAATTTCGGATATCCGAATTTTCGGATCGGATCGGATATCCGAAATTGAACATCCCTAATAACCATCACCGAAATCAATCCCTAAACCAAATCCCACCCCGAAAACTCCATAACCACCACAACCATCACCCTAGAAAACCTCCGTCGCCCCGCCGAAATTCCCGTAGCCAACCACCTACCCAACCTCCTTAACTACACAGAAAAACCCCATCTCAGCCCCGAAAACCCCCTTAAACATCCTAAAAACACAACCTTGGTGCCGGTCGGCTGTTTTCGATGGCTAAGGAGAGCGGCCGACGGTTTTCGGTGGTGGCTAGGGGCTGGGTTAGGTTTTCACAATGGGGGTTGGTGGTTGTTTTTTCTTTTTTGTTTTGTAATTTGTATTTTTTTTTAATTTATTTTTGCTTTTTTTATTATTTACAAAATTGAAATGAACCTGTTAAAATCTGACAAGTGGCATGTAACCTACAAAAATAGGTCACCAACAAGTTAAGGTCAATTAAAAGAAGATGGCATACCAAGGTGGGATTGTCTCGTAATAATCGAAAGGTAGGATTGTTTTTGTCAGACCACGCAAAGGTGGGATTATTTATTTCCATTTTTCCTTATTATTATTATAGATGTCGTATGACTATAATGATATTATTTCTTCCCATAAAAAAAATATTTTTAAAATTTTAAATTACAGTGCTCATTTTCCTATAACATTACATGTTAGTTCATTTTAATTAAATCGATAACTAGTGATTTTTCAAGAGGACTCCTCTTGTTATCTTTTTCTTAATTTAATGTTTAAAGGAAAAATTAACAACATGACATGATAAATGAGAAATCAACATTGATAAACATGATATGTTTAGCTAAGGGTAGTATAATACCTTTAGTTGAGTTGTAAGGAGCATTTACATAAATTTACAAAACAAAAAGTATACATTGTTTAAGAGTGATAGAGAAAATTCATTAATTTTTTTTGCCAAGCTTAGCTTCAATGGAAAGGTATCAACAAAAGGTATCATTAATTTTTTGGTGAGATTCATAATTAGATTTTTTTTTTTTTTTTTTTTTTATTTTTAATTAGGGTAATGCTAGGGCTGCATATAAGAATTTAATATACTTCCTTTTTTAGTATTAAGTTGGGAATATATCGACAATTCACGAGTTTATTTATTGTCAAATTTTCCATTTTTAGCTTTTTTTTCCGTCAAAAAAGACGCTAAAAATGGGAAAATTGACAATAAATAAACATTTATTTTACTCGTGAATTGTCGATATAGAGCTGCATATATCTTTTTCCTTAATTGATTATCGTTTTAATGCATATCATTTTTCGAAAATAATATCAAGCAAAATGGTTTTTTTTTTTTTTTTTTTTTTTTTTTGTAAGATTTAAGCAAGTTTTTAAATAACCCAAGTTTTAAAAACATTTCTCCTAGTTAGCCCAAAGTAAAAATAAGAATATTCCTACTTAAGCCCAAAAGGTACCAAAACCCAATCTTTTTAAGATTAGGGAATTAATTAACTAAAAGCCCATCTTAATAAAACTTAAAAACCCTCTTACTACTACTAATATTCTACGAACTACATTTCAACCAAAAAAAAACAAAAAAATAAAAATAAAAACTCAAGCAACTCTCTGTCAGACGCACGAGTGGCACGATCAAGAAGCCCAACGACCCAACCAGTCAACCGTACTACCGGGAAGCCACCTCGGTACCCTCTCCTCCTTCCTCCTTTAATTTTTTTCTTCTTATTTTCCATGTTTCAAATTAAGATTCAAAGTTTTTGTTTGTTTTTATTTATGTTATTGATTCAATGATCTTTCTTAAGCATGATTAAATCTTATAAAAGCAAGCGAAATTATCAAGATCATTAATTGTAATACATGGATTAAATTTACAGATTTTATTGTTTATAATATAGGATTAAAAGTAGGTTAATTTTTTTTTAAGGGTTTTGAATGTGTTAACTAATGTTATTAGTTATTTTATGGTTATGATATGTTGAAGTTTTGTCAAAAAAAAATGATATGTTGAAACTTTATTATTTGTGATTGATATTAATTTTTAGATCATAAATTTATGAATTTTGGGCTTAAACTAACTATGTTTTTAGGGTTTTATTTTTACTAGGTAACTATATTATTACATACTATAATGTGCTTAAAATACAAAGTATATACTTTTTATTTTGAGGGAAGACAAAGTATATACTTCGTATATGCAGATAACTTGTAAATTATAATAAAACAAAAAAATATTAACAATAAAAACCATAAAAAAAAAATAAAAAAAAACCCTAATTACAAGTACAAAATTAAGTCTTGGTTCCCTTAAAAAAAGTCTTGAAATATTAAGCCTAATGAATTTAAGTCTTCAATCTAATTGTCCGCATCTCTCGTTTCAAGTAATAGAATTCTTCTTACCATCTTATATACTTGTAAAACAAATGCAATTATGATGTCATCATTTTCAATCTCAAATTCATGTAGTATGAAAGTGAATGTATTCATCAAAGGGTCATTACTCATCTAATTAAAAAATAGTCTCAAATAACATATTTTGTCATTATGCATGGGTGTATTTTCTTCATATACAAATAAAGGGTATAGTACTATAGTTACATTATTTGTCATGGCTTAGCTTGAATACTTGATATTAGACGACCACTAAACAAGTAATCATCTCAACATATTGACCAAAGAGTATTACAGACAATGTATTTGTAGTGACACCAATTTTACATTGATTCTATATTTATTATTGTTAATATGATATCATTAAGTTTAATGATGCGTAAAGTAGATTAATATTTTATTTTTATTTTTTTTTAAAAAATAATAAAAATGTTAAAATAACTTTTTTTTTAAAGAAAAATGTTAAAATACCTTGGCCTACACAAGGAGGGTCACATTCCACGCATATCAACTCTCTATGAATGTCGAGCGCATATTTTATACCAAATAAGCATAGGAGAATTAATGGATAACAATTTTGCTAGTGCTCGAATTTATTTTACCTAAAAATAAATCAACAAATATTAAACACCTCGTGTAGATAATGTCAAATAAAAAAATGGTCGATATATGCAAAGCTAAAAATCGATTTAACTTGATCCTTTTAGCATAAAACACCATGTATTTCCATTTGAGAGATACCATTGGCATGGCTAATGAATAACTGACTCCAGTTGATATGTTTTTGGACATATCCATCATCTGCAAATCTATATGAGTTATATAATTAAATACATAAGTATACAACTTTAAATTACATTGTTGATTATGATGTTTTTAGGCTTACCATCCATGTAGATCATTAGTTTCACCAATATCAAGATTAATAAAGAGTCTAGTACGTCTAACAATCTAAAGACATGTACCTATTGAAAGGCCAGTATTATTATTTTAAGCAATGATAATAAAGTAAATGACGTTATAGTCTTTCTATGTTTATCTAATAATAATAATAATAATAATAATAATAATAATAATAATAATAATAATAAAACCGTATTAGGAGCAAATTGATACCATGGATGCACTTAACATATTATCCGAATAAAAAACAAACTTGATCATGAGAAAACCTATCCCATATAGCTAGCCTCATTATTTCCATATATGCTGCAAATCAAAATAAGTCATTTGATTAGAAAAAATTGCTTAACATTGGATAGTTTGTTATAAATATATATAAACATATTGTAAATTATACGTGTAATATGCTCTTATTTTGTGTTTCAGAGTAACATAGCTCTTTTGATGTCTCTCACCTAAGACTTTATATGGTTCAGAAACATAAATAACTGACTATAGGGAATAGATTTCAAGCTTTAATACCCTGCTTGAACCCCACTGTGATCATACACTAAAGTACGGTGGCGTCCAAAAGGGAAGAAGATAGAGCAAAAGAGTCGCCAACAAGTTTTTTTAGGAACTTGTAAACCGTTCACGAGGTGAAGGTTACACCCCTTAACGATCCAAGAGATCGTCAACTCCATAAGGTCTAGAACCAAATAAGGGTTCGGGGATGAAGGTACAAATCCAACCTAAAAGAGATTGAATCTGCCCTAATAATAGGCCTCTACTTTATTCTGATCGTATTCATGTGCGCTTTTTAATTAACATGCAATAAATAGGTTTAACCCTAAACCTGTTTATCTATGTTGGTTGAATTTAATGCACAAATAAACTATTATTGGCGATCACTTGAATTATAATCAAATTAACCCTAACAAGATTATTAATTATCTTATTAAGCGTGATTACAAGTACAAATTCCCTTTAAACATGCATAAAAAGGTGTGATCAAACAATAAAAATAAATATCAAGCAACATAATAATAAATAAAATTATAATCATCATAAATAAAATAATCATGATCGAAATAATAATAATCATAATCATCATAAATCATAACAATTATAATCATAATCATATTCATGTTAATGTAAAAGCATAATAATAATAGCAAGATCCTAGGCATGATACTAACAAGATTAATAACAAACCCTAGCATGTCACAAAGCAATAAAAATCAAATCTTTAACCCTAACATGATACTAACAATCATAAATATTAGGAAGAACATAGGAAGCATCGTAACAATCATAATAAGCATATTTGATATTATAACCTTTTCCCTAAACATGATACTAGGAATATCATAATAACAATTTAAACATGATTTCTACATCATAATATCAATTAATCAATTAAAGTACTTACTTTGATGCCTCGTACCTCTTTCTAATAACAAAATACACACGTTAGTAACTTCAAGGAAAATAATAAATCAAACAATTAAATTAAATAATTGAAAGAGAGATTTGGGACCAAATCCTCAGAAATTAAACCTTTCACGTCTAGGGCGAAGGCAACTTCGAATATGGCTAGGTGTTTCTAGATCTTGTGAATGCGGAATTTTGTATGTAAAAAGCAAGTTTAGAAAAGAGAGAGAAAGATGGATGATTAAAGAGAATTAGAGAATTAACGATTGCGAATGAAAACTTATTGTAGGTGAATTCGTGAGAATTGGTGAATGAAAACGGAGTTTTTGATACGTTATTTATAAAGAAAATCAGCCAAAAAGATAAAATATCAAAACAGAGCACTTGGCGCACGCAAAACAAGATTGGCGCACGCAAAAAAGAGCTGGCGCCAGCACCAGCTAATGGCTAGCACCAAGCGCCAATGGCTGGCGCCAGGCGCCAAGCCTGGTTCCAGGCGCCAATGCCTGGAGTCAGGCGCCAGGCCTGTTTTTGACGCGTTTTCGAAAATTAGATAAGTTTGCCGTACTGGAGGATAAAATCGTATCTTTTCCTCGAAAATGCTATTTGATTTTAATTAAAACTCTGAAAAGTCAACAAAAGTCAATTTATCAATGCTAATTGAATTAGGAATGAAAAGAACCTTCTAGAAGAATATAGAAGACTAAAACCATTCCTAATTGCATTAGGAATGATAAATCATATTAGGCCCTCCTCTAGATCATTGGGCCGTACATAAGGCTCAAACCGGGCCCAGTTTAGTAAATTGGCCATAACTTCCTCAATATTCATCGGAATTGGGCTTATAATATATCGTTGGAAAGCTCTTGTCAAGCCGCATCCAACTACACTACTATTGGACCCATATCATGGACCAACCAAACTGGATTGGCTGTTTTCTTAAAATAAGTTTTCAAAAACAGAGAGAAGAGAAAAGAAATTAAAACTATCCGCAACACTAAACTTTCCACACTTTCGCTTTATTCGATTATGATTCGACGCGAAAGGTATTCATCACTGGGTTTGGTTTTGGGGAGACACAAATGGGTGTCTACACCGATCGACTAACATATGTGTAAATTATTATCAAGAAAAAAAATATGACTATTAAAATCTGAAAAAATTAAATAATATAAAATATTTTTATTAGGGACTTTTAATTACTGAAAGACACATACCAATGAGAGGAGAATTTCTCATGTGAAATTACTACAGAATGTGACAAAATTCAATAAACCTAAAAATGTACCTTGGGATCTCATCACAATCATCAAAAACTTCTGTTATCATGGTCTTGTTACCCAATTTCAACCTCATTTGGTTATTGGCATATTTGTGAGATGCATCCAGAGGCATAAGCTCTAGCTGAGCAGTCGAATAAATTTTTTCTTGTTTCAAAATGTCTTTATATTTAGGAAATTTTCACATTTGCTACCACCTAAAAGGCCTCACTTCAGATTTGCTACCTATTTAAATTTTTTTTTCACTTTGCTACCACCTAAATCAGACTTTGTTAAAAATCACTACCACTTAACGGAATCCGTTAGGATTTCCGTTAAGTTTATTTAAAAAAAAAATTAAAAAAAACCAGCAACCCCACCCACCCCCTCCCCTAATCTGCCACCCTCTCCCTCCCCTAATCTGCCACCCTCCCCCCCTTCCAGCGGCCGGCGCCTAAAGATTCGGCCGGCGCCGGCGACCTCACCCCCTCCCTTTTCCCCACCCAAAATTGACAATCCTAATCCTAAGCCGACACCCCCTAACCCAGACCACCACCGCCACCGTAACCCCCAAAACCCATACCAACACCACCGTAACCCCCTTTCCCCTTCCCTCCACTGGAAATCGGCCCCCCTCCCCTGATTCCCCCACCGCCCTTCCCCTACCCTTTTCGGCCATCCCTAACCCTAAACCACCACCCCAAAACCACCACAACCGAAACCCTAAAATTCGTTTAGGGTGGTTTTTGGGGTGGTGGTTTAGGGTTAGGGACGGCCGAAAAGGGGAGGGGGTCGATTTCGGTGGGGGAATCAGGGGAGGGGGTCGATTTTCGGTGGAGGGAAGGGGAAAGGGGGTGGTTTTCGTTCGGGGTGGGGGTCGGAGCTCAAGAACGGGAAAGGGAAAGGGGGGATTGGATGCGCATAGGGTGGGGGAAAGGGAGGGGGTGGGTTCGCGCGGCGGCGCCGGCGCCGGCAGGGGGAGGGGGGAGGTGAGGGGTGGCAGTGAGGAGGAGGGGTGGCTGCAAGGTGGTTGGAGGGGTGGCTAAACGGTGGAGTGGGCCCACTAACGGAAATAGTAACAGAATAAGGCATGTGGTAGTGATTTTTAACAAACTCTGTTTTAGGTGGTAGTAAAAAAAAATATTTTAAACAGGTAGCAAATGTGAAGCGTGGTGTTTTTAGTGGTAGCAAATGTGAAAATTTCCTTATATTTATCAATATCAACATTAAATGATGTGACTTGAACTTTATGCTGAAAGTGAGAAAATATTCATAAGTCTTTATATATATGAATATCTTGAAAAAAAAAAAGCCCTAAATAAATCTATAGTTCAAACCTATGTGTCAATAAATATCATAATCCGAACCATGAACAATAGACATAATTTGCACTACTTCTTCTCTAGCTTGTTCATTCACCACCCATAATAAAGGCACTCTCATATTAACCTTCAACGTTTAGAATAGGTAATAAAATGACATGGTGTGTATATTGTGTCCATTTATTGCATTTAAACATCAATGAAGTAGGCATAAAAAAATAATAAACATATTATATCATTACAGATCCTACCTTACACATGTAAAGAGGTCATATGAATAGTATAGATAATAAAATAAATATTTAATAAAAAAAAAAAAAAGGAGCATTAACATAATAAGGAGAGTTATTAACTTTTTTTTTTTTGAAAAAAAAAAGTCTAGCTCTAAAATTAAACTAAAACAAACATTGCTAAGAATTACTAAATAAATAATATATCAAAACTAGATACATAGCTATTTTACACTGTTTAATACTTCCTTATATACAATGTTTTTAGTCAAACTGTTAGAAACATTCTTATTTTGTAATAAGATTTTTAGCCCCGAAGGAGATGTAACTCTTGACATTGCAACATATTATTAACCATGACTAAACACATGCTTTGTGAAAAAAATGTCAACTTTGCTCAATGTTTGTCCTTGACTTTTATTTATTGTCATGGCAAAGGCTAATTTTAATGGAAATTGCCTTTTTTTTGGAAAGAAAGATCTATCTTCTTGTTAGAAGGTGTTAAATCAATTTGCAGAATCAATACTAATTCTCTAGCTCTTGGACCTGTGATAACTTGTGCTTCAATTACCCTATAGTGACCTTGTGGGGCTTATGGATTAATAGAAATGGTAAGGTTTTTAGGGGTGATGATAGTGGTCCTCTAGCTCTTCAACGACATATTGACAAGGCAAGGGGAGACCTTGGTATTTTCAGGGATAAGGTGGGTAATCAAGAGGCAATTGTCCCTGCTTCAACCCCACCAGGCTTTAGCTTTGCATCTTTAGGGAGGGAGGTCTACCAGCTCCAGACAATTGGGGTTAGCACTCAAGGAATTATAATTCTCCTAGATGGGTCTTGGCAGAAGAATACTGGGAATGCAGGCTTAGGGTGGGGGCCTCTCAGCGATAGTGGGGAGTTTCAAGAAGGAGGAGGGCATTACTGTAAAGCAGTTTCGGCTATCCATGCGGAAGCTCTTGCTTGCCTAATGGCCATTCGGTGGGCAAAAAGGAAAAACTGGCCGAAAATTGTAATGTACTCAGACTCGGCTAACCTGATCCTGGGCAATATTCAACATCCGGACATTAATATACTATGGACCATCAAGGGATATACAAAGAGAGGCTACTAGCTTTCAAATCTGCGTTGTGTGGAAGGTAAGTAGAGACCAAGTTCGCGGAGCTCACCTGATTGCAAATGGATGTAGAATTAATTTAACTAGCTTTACTACTTAGTTTCTTTTCTTTGTGCTGTTGTCAAAAAAAAAAAAATTACCCTATGACCGAACTTCTTGATTATAAGACGGGTTGATCCATTGCACAACCCTATTGATTGTTTCATATTTCGCATCACTTAAATTTGAAAACTTTATCAATGCTATCAAGAACTGTGCAAAGATATTATAGCTCGGATAATTTGGGTCATACAAGAGATGGTGGGTCCCTTAATAGCATGGAGCCTATGGAATAATTATTAAACTCATTAAATATTTTAGATCATTGCTTAGAGTTGAAAGTTGGTGCCCCGAGAATACTGATGCGAAATATGAAACAATCAACAAGGTTGTACAATGGAACACGCCTTATAATCAAGCAGTTGGGTCATAGGGTGATTGAAACACAATTAGTTATCACAGGTCCAAGGGGTAGAGAATTAGTATTGATTCCACGAATTGATTTAACACTTTCTAATGAGAAGATAAATCTTCCTCTCAAAAGAAGGCAATTTCCATTAGAATTAACATTTGCCATGATTATAAATATTAAATAATAATCAAGGACAAACGTTGAGCAAAGTTGACATTTTTCTCCCAAGGCTTGTGTATGTTTAGTCATTATGGTCAATTATATGTTGCAATGTCAAGAGTTACATCTCTTTTTGAACTAAATTCACACCGTACTACAAAATAAGGATGTTTGTAACAAGTTGACTAAAAATATTGTATATAAGGAAGTATAAACAGTGTAAAATAGCTATGTACCTAGTTTTGTTATAATATTTATTTAGTAGTTCTTAGCAATGTTTGTTTTAGAGTAATTTTAGAATTATACTTTTGTCCAAAAAAAAAAAAAAAAAAAACTCTTTTTCATGTTAGTGCTCCCTTTTTATTTTATTAAAGATTTCTTTCGTTATCTATACTATTGATATGACCTCTTTACATGTGCAAGAGAGGATCAATAATGATATAAGCTTGTTTATTATTTTTTTATGCCTACTTAAATGATGTTAAATGCAATAAATAGACACAATATACACACATGTCGTTTTATTACCCTTTCTAAACATTGAAAGTGAATATGAGAGTGCACTTATGGGTGGTGAATAAACAAGTTAGAGCTAAAAGTGCAAATTATGTCCATTATTCATGGAGTAAGGTATTTATTGAGACAGAGGTTTGAATTATAGTTTTACCTGATGCTTATTTTGTTTTTGTTTTTTTTTTTCTTCAAAATATTCATAAATATATACACTTATATATAATATCTCACTTTTCTAGGAGATGAAGTTCAACTCACATTATTTGATGTTGATATTGATAAATATAAAGATATTTTGAGACAAGGATAAATTTATTCGATTGCTCAGCTAAGGCTTATGCCTTCGGATGCATCCTACAAATATGATAATAATCAAATGAGATTGAAATTTGGTAACAAGATCATGATAACAGAAGTTCTTGATGATTGTGATGATATCCCAAGGTACAATATTAGGTTATTGAATTTTGCCACATTCCTCGGTACCTTCACATGCGCAATTCTCCTCTCATTAGTATGTGTCTTTCTGTAATTAAAATGTACCTAACATAAATATTTTATATGATTTATAAAATTATTTTTCAAGTTTTAATATTCATATAATTTTTTCTATTTTATATGATTTATAAAATTATTTTTCAAGTTTTAATATTCATATAATTTTTTCTTGATGATAAATGTACATAAATGTTATTGGATTGGTTATTTATGTGTTTGAACCTTACATAGTCTTGAAACGAGGAAAAGTTTATATGATTGCTCAGCTAGAGCCCTCCAGATACATCTTACAAATATGTCAATAACCAAATGTGGTTGAAATTTGGTAACAAGACCATGATAACAGAAACCAGCCATGACCAACTTTTCAGCCACCCAGAGTTGCCTAGATGGCCCAACAACAGTATTTGGTTCAGTATCCAACATAATAAGCCCCCAACTTTAGGCCTATCATGAATCCTACAGAATTTGGGGAACTTTTTTGCTATTATGTCTCTCCTACTGCACAAGATAATTTGTGGTACATGGAACCGGGTGCAACTTCTGATATGACCAATAATTTAGGTACTTTCATGCCTCTATAAGTTGGTAATGGTTATTGCATTCCAGCAACTGATATGGTCACACCATTTTAAATCACCCTAACCCTCCCCCCTTGCTCTACGTTATATCCTTTTGATTTTTCCGTGAATGACTTTCGTACCGTAATTCTAATACATCCTCTGTTTTTTTAATTGACACCTTTCTATTATCACGCTTGCCAACACATGTTTTTAACGATTAATATCTCTAATTATCAACATTGTAAATTATATAAAAGTGGATATTAATGAAATATACATTGAAATAATAATTCAAACAAGATCCCACATGAATATGTTTTATCGTATCTATAAACTATAAAAGCGAGCCAAAGCATGTTGTGTGAAAAATTAAAAGTCAAATGGTGTCAACTAAAAAAACGGAGGAAGCAACAAGATGCAATAGTTCAAGGGAGTTATATTATGTCACTTCCACTACCACTCCTACTCCTATATGTATTGTCACTTGATCTAATCTCTCAGTGCTGCATCCTCACACATGTGGCACGATCATCATGGGCATCTAGGAAATCATTCTTTAAGCATTCTTAGGTATAGAAATCTAATTCCTTGTAAAAAGGAGCAGAAATCCATGTTTTGTGTTTCTTGTTCATTGGAAAACATGTTGGTTTGCCATTTAATGCATCTAATAGTAATATTTCTAATGCTTTTGAGATAATACATGTTGATTTGTGGACATCACCAATTCGTAGTACTCATGGTCAAAAATATTATTTGGTAATGTTGGATGATATTACCCATTTTGTTTGGACCATGCCTCTATAATTCAAATTTCATGCTTTACAATCTTCCTTAAATTTTAGATCATACGTAACAAGTCAATTTAAACGGTCAATCAAATTTAACCACTGTAGAGAATTTGATAATAACCCCTTGAAATTGTTTTGTGTCAAAAATGGTTTATTATTCCGCTTCTCTTGTCCACACACTTCTTCACAACATGGGAAGTCCAAGCGCATTATTCACACCTTAACTAACAACTCTCGTACTCTTCTTGTTCATGTCTCGATTGCTCGTTCCTATTGGGTAGATTCTCTTCTGACATCAACCTATCTTCTCAATATTTGCCTACCAAAGCCCTTGTCGATAACACTCATGCTTATGCTTTGTTTCACAAGATACTATCTTATGATCAACTTTAAGTGTTTGGGTGTCTTTGTTTTCCTAATCTTTCGGCCACGATCCCAACTAAATTGGCCTCTTTTTTGCAGGGTCGTCCCAATAAATATGGAGGCCCTATGCAATTTAGAAAAATATAGGCCCTTTAAAATATTTATATTCTATATTAAAGATATACAATATACAAAATTAGACCCATGTCGTATAGTTACCTTGGTAATCTTAAATAATTACAATTAGTTGTTTGATAAGGAGTATGAAAAAAAAAACAAGAATACAAAATTTTTTTAGTTAATTAAATGTATTCATGACTTCTTATTATCAAAACAAAAAATTAAAAAAATTAAAAAAAATTATATGAATAATCATAGGATTCGAACACTAGACCAAGAACATCTATCTATAACTAATACTGAAATAATCACCTGTTGACATCGTCACTATCCACGTGTCAACTTCTTATAATAAATTTTCCCTCAAAAACATCCTTTTTTTTTTTATAACCTTTTCAAGGTAAAGCTAATATTTGAAAATGATTAATTAATTATACATTTTTCAAAAGGTTTTTATAATTAAATTGACTAAATATAAAATTTCTATTCCTATTGAGTAAAAATAATTGACGATTGGTCTCTTTGACATTTTAGTGGTGATTGTAAAGTTTAGATTTTTCACTCTTTATTAATTCTTCAAATTTTCTATAATGAATAAAAAATAAACGCTAACATTTTCAAAATTTTATTATAGCTATGAAGTAAATAAGAATATTTAAAATCATGTCCTTCTTTGTAACTCAATTAATCTAATGAGAGGGATCACGATTTGCGTGCTATGTTTCACTTAAAATATTTATACTACAGTAAATATTTATTATTAAAATCGTGCATCGCACAAGACTAACCTAGTATAGTATAGTTGTATTGCCACTATGCCAAATTCTATACAATTTAATATATTTGCAACAAAATAGTCAAATTCAAGAGTTTGGGGACCCATCAGATTTTGGGCCCCGAGCAACAGCTCACCCTGCACACCATAAGGGTCGGCCATGCTTTTTCGGGTTGGGATGAATCGACTAGCGAGTCAGGCCATTGATGAATACCTCTAATGAATATATAGGGACTGTTCTAGTGATTTTTGAATTCCACTTGTAAGAAACATACACTAAGATGATTATACCACATTCACCCGGATCGTTTTAACACATAAAATGGTCTTAATAATTTTACATAATAGCGCATTTCCTTATGCTTGTATTTTTTAATAGTTTTTTTAGTCCATTATGCACTTTTCGATAAATATTTAATTTAGGATCTACAGATCCATATAAATATGTCGTAACATCCATCAATTGCATTTGCAATCCTTTATAGAATGTTATGTACACCAAAAATCTTACAGTAGTTTCATTCCTTTTTTATTAGAGAATATGCTTTATTATAACCAATTCCTAACATTATTATACTCCTTGTCAAAAAAAAAAAAAAAAAAAAAAAAAAAAAAGCCAATTCCTAACATTAGGGAAAAACTTTTTTTTAGCAATTTGTCTTGCTTTATTTCTTGTTATCTTATTTTTCTAATTTTGTTTTCTTACAAGGGTTCGGGAATCATCACCCCAAAAGTGGCATTTGATCCCACAAGGCCACAACCTCATGGTTGTGAGGTACAAATCTTACCTCTAGATCAAACTATGTTTGGTTATTAAATTAACTTAAGTGGTTTTATATTTATTATGTCAAAGTTCAAAATATAAATTCATTGTTGTATTGACAATAACCCATCCAATGCGTGCATATAGTATTGAAACACTTCAACCTCGTATAGTCTTTTAGATTTTTTTCTTCTAAAAAAACAAAAAGATCAATCTAGAAATAAAATATAACATAAGAGCTACCTTGGTTATTTCCGAAAAATTGAAGCACACTTGTACAATATGTTACGAACGTGGTGGCAAATAAACTTCAACAACAAATAATCAACAACAAATAATAATTGACTTTTTGAGTTAGATTATTTGCTCTTATTATATGTCAAAAAGATTCAGGAATAACGTGTTGATTTCACAAAGATTCAGTAGGAACGTGTGACATGGCTTTTAGATAGAATTTAGGGGCTATAACCCTATAAATTAGCTTAATTATTAACTAGATATGCTTACCACTTAAATAGCTTAATATAAGTAAAAATTGTTAGTAGTATCCAAAACATCCGATTGGTTCACCAATAAATAAAAAATTTAAAACTTTAGAATGACCTCACTTATATCAGTATCTTTTATGAATCCCATACAAACTAAGTCAAACGTTGATAAAACCTGAATTCATACTTGTAAACAAATTTTTATCAATTAAAAAAATTAATTATCCATTTTAGAAAAATAAAAATAGAGAGTGAGAAGTAACTCTAGTGGTTAAAGTTTTCCTCTTAATATTGAGATTGATTCTCACCCCGCCCTTGTAGATTATGTTTTCCAAATGCTTGGCTTTTCTTTCCAGCTAAACAATAAAATTACACGGATTAAAGGTGATTACTAAGCTTTTAAAGTTAGATGTTGTGGGATTGAAGCTCTATTAGAACATATTTTACACGAGGAGTATCATACATTCATATGAGGTTGAAATATTGTAAAAAAGAGGCATTTTATATTACTTCTTCGTGTGTGTCTATATATATATATATATATAAATCAATGTGAAAATTTATATTTCAATGAAATTGAAACTTGAAGGAAATGCTAGATTACGTTTGGTTAAGCATGAGATTGAAGTGGAAACTACCGAGGTATAGAAATTAAATTCCTCCATTTCGTAGGTAGTGAAATTTCTGTACGGAATGGTACTGACATCGTTATGATTTAGACAAGATTGTGCCAGATTGGCAGATTGTCACTTTCCTAGCTACAACCTCCGTTATCGGCCTTATCTCCACAACGGCCTATATTCATAGCCACATTGAGAGATGCTTTTGACTATGTAGGCACCTACTGGACTTACATGCCACCGATAGGTGGCACCAGCTTAGTTGTTTTTCTATTATCCAAGCATGATTCATTTCTAAGGTACGATTTTTATCTCTCTCTTTCTCTCTCAAACACTCTCTCCTTTCTTATTCTTGTCATCAGTTGCTAACTTTAGAATCGAATTGGTTATCACCGAATACTTCCCCGAGCTAGCTACTCCACATTGACTGCGTAGGTATTCAATTGGACGATAAACCTTTACCGACTCAAGACACAAGTTACCGGAGCTCACACGGAACAATTTCTACTTCCCATGATTTTGCTAACCAAATAACACAAAAGAATATGTTTTAATTTTATTGGTCAACCAAATGACACCTAAGAAGAATATTTAGAGAGGGATTATTTATTTTTAATTTTAATTTTTGTATATATAATTGGTATAGAAAATAATATAGAATTGTGGTTTTGTTAACCCTCTTTCTCCTATAGTCAACTGTTAACCCTTTGATATAACTAACAGTTAGCTAGCTTCTTTTTTTTCTTTATCCTACTGGCCTTGTTTCAAAGCCATAGAAGAACAACCATTGCAATCCCAAAATCCTGCCGCCCTCATCGATTTCATTCTTTTGTCTTTACATAGCGAAAACAACCCAATCTTGTTATATATACAAGCATATGCTCGAAGTTCATACTTCAAAATCAATTATATGTTATAAACAAACTTAAGCTAATCAGAATGCCAGATTTCTTTGTTATGTAAAATTAAAGAAAAAATCATCAGACTGTCAAAAAAATTTCATAAATTCAATCATGTTAAAAGGACAGTTGCAAGTCCTAAACGCGCTTGATGTGGCAAAAACACAATGGTATCATTTCAAAGCCATTGCGATTGCGGGTATGGGCTTCTTCACAGATGCATATGATTTGTTCTGCATCTCTATGGTGGCAAGACTGCTAGGGCGTTTGTACTACACTGCACCTGGCGCGGAGAAGCCAGGGATCTTGCCTATCAATGTCTCAGCTGCTGTGAATGGGGTCGCGCTTTGTGGCACCTTACTTGGACAGCTTTTCTTTGGTTGGCTTGGAGATCATATGGGAAGAAAAAAGGTGTATGGTACTACTTTAATATTGATGATCTTTTCTTCGTTTGCTTCGGGACTGTCATTTGGGAAGACTCCGAAAGGGGTGATGACTAGTCTTTGTTTTTTTCGATTTTGGCTTGGGTTTGGTGTTGGAGGAGAATACCCTCTTTCGGCCACTATCATGTCTGAGTATGCTAACAAGAAGACTCGTGGGACATTCATTGCCGCGGTCTTTGCAATGCAGGGCATGGGGATTTTAGCTGGTGGGATAGTGGCCTTATTAGTCTCAGCAGCCTTTGAAAACAAATTTAAACCACCCCCTTTTAATGTAGACCCTATTGCCTCTATCCCACCGGAATCAGACTTTATTTGGCGAATTGTCTTGATGTTCGGAGCCATTCCTGCTATCTTTACGTATTATTGGCGTATGCAGATGCCTGAGACAGCTAGGTACACCGCCCTTGTGGCTAAGAACTCGAGACAGGCTGCTGAAGATATGTCAAAAATCCTCAACATTCATTTGGATGCAGAGGAAGAGAAGGTTGATAAACTACTCAGAAGTGAGAATCACCAGTTTGGGCTATTCTCACGTGAGTTTGCTAGCCGATATGGTATCCGGCTCCTCGGAACCACCAGTACTTGGTTCTTACTCGACATTGCTTTTTACAGTCAGAACCTCTTTCAAAAAGATATCTACTGGTCTGTAGGATGGATCCCGCCCACAGGTGAGATGAGTGCCATCAGGGAGGTTTACCAAATAGCCCGATTTTCAACCTTGATTGCTCTTTGTGGGACTGTCCCAGGGTACTGGTTCACTGTCGCCTTCATAGACGTAATTGGACGTTGGTGGATCCAAATGATGGGATTCTTTTTCATGACAGTTTTCATGTTCGCCATTGCCTTTCCCTATGATTATTGGAATAACAAAGAACATCGTATTGGTTTCTTAATCTTATATGGTCTAACCTTCTTCTTTGCCAACTTTGGTCCGAATGCTACCACCTTTGTTATACCAGCCGAGATATTCCCAGCTAGGCTTAGGTCCACTTGCCACGGTATATCAGCAGCATCAGGAAAAGCAGGGGCTATAATTGGAGCCTTCGGGTTCTTGTACGCCTCACAAGAGAAAGACCCGGAGAAGAGAATTCATAATTATCCAGCTGGTATAGGGAAGAAGAAGTCCCTCATCATTCTTGGTGTCATCAACTTTATTGGTATGTTATGCACATTCTTAGTCCCTGAACCAATGGGTAAATCTCTTGAAGAACTTGCTGGAGATGTTGAAATTGATGACGCTGAATATGAGTGCAAAGTTGTTGTTTGATTATTACTTGTAATTAAAATACTAAGTGTACTATAGTACATCTTAGTATGATTTTGTTGTTTGTATTGTGGATCAGCCTCATTATGATATTTTAATAAGGTATTTGGGAGAATCAAAATACCTTTAATTAATTCCCTTGTTTATATTTCCAAATTTCTGTGCAAGACGGCTAAATTTTTAGCTATATATTGATTTGATGAATTGTTATTGATCAACTATGTTGTCATCTCTTGTCTTAATATGAAGTCATTCAACTTACTATATGCAATGCGAAATGTAATTTTATAGCTATGATTTAAGGATTTTTTTTTTTTTTTTTTTTTTTTTTTTTTTTTTTTTTTTTTATTGTACATACACCATTTGTTTTAGTTAACTGACACCAAATGTTGAATGGGAACCGTAAAAAAAGACGGTTTAATATAATGTAAAATTTGTGAGTGTAATTTATATTGTGAGAAAAGGGCTGAGAACATGATTTTTTTTAACACAAAATAAAAGACTTATATAAAATGGCTAATGCCTTATTGTTAATTACATCAAGCATCCTATAATTTGCACAAGGAAAATGATAGTGCAAAAAAGTAGGTACACCATGGTAGGTTAAGATCGTAAAGTAAAAACATTCTAATAATAGTGACATTTGG
This sequence comes from Chenopodium album, assembly GCF_948465745.1. Lineage (NCBI taxonomy): Eukaryota > Viridiplantae > Streptophyta > Magnoliopsida > Caryophyllales > Amaranthaceae > Chenopodium > Chenopodium album. Next base: position 69,351,129 of record NC_137835.1, read on the forward strand.
CAAACAAGTTCATTTGTTTGATGAGCACTTACTATGGAACAAAGCTTCTCTTTGTTCACTTTTGGGGTGCGAGCCTTTTGGCGTGAAGGGCAACTAAAGTAATCGGTTGGCTCACTTGTAGATAATAGAGTAATAAGGCTCCGTTTATTTTTGAAGAAAAACAATTTTTAATGGAAAACATGATTTTAAAAAAAAGTTTTCCTTTCTTTATTTTGTTTGATTTGAGAAAAACTTAAAGAGAAGGGAAAATGATGTCAAAGGAAAGGAAAGATGGGAGGAGAGTATAGTAATGAGAATTTTCAAGGAACAATTTTCCTTTTTTAAACTGTAATTTTTCACCTTTAGAAAAATTGTTTTCATCTCTCATCAAAACAAACAGAGAAAAATGGAAAGCCGAAGGAAAATCATTTTCTAGGAAAATGTTTTCCACCAAAACAAACGAAAGAGGAAACAAATTTAATATGCAGAAGAGAGAAACACAAAGGGTTTTCAAATTGCATTCATTTCACATTTTACAAGGAGCAGCATAAAAAAATCAGCTCTAATCAAGGCTCATTTATGGTCTAATTTAGCTCTATTTTTTAACAGCTTGTCTGGGACATAAAGGGCTTCATCTTCAACACTGTGATTTTCTTTTATTGCTATAAATTAGGAGTTATAGTTGCCTCTAATCAAGACTTGGATTGTGCTTGTGTAACATTCTTTTACACTTCTCTTTGAAGGGGTTTTTCACATACACATCATGTGTTCTTTGCTTGTTGTTTGTGCTCATTCATTGCTATATGTTGGTGCGTTTTATGTGTTCATATTGCTGATGTATTGGTGATCTTGGAAAATAAATTATATTGATTGTGTTGGTGGTGACGTTGAACAAACTAGTAGCGGAAACTTGCTTGTGCTATGTTTTTTCACTTGATTATTCCGTAAGAGGTGGGTTTATCTCAACAGTAAATCGCAAGAATGACAATGTATTAGTGTGCAAATCGCACGGAAATAAACCATATGGTCAATTGCCATGTCAAGCACGTGCTATTTTCACAAATTTTAACTCTCATACAATTAAACCACCGTTAAAATGGTAATGGATGGCACTCCGTAATAGAAATTTATCAACGAAATAAGGTATATGGAAAGAAACTCGTATTACCGTGAGCATTGGCATGAAACCTTGCATAATGTTCCTTTAATTGTCATGTTTTTGCCATATTAAATCAATCTACTATCTCCGATTCATGTAGTATATGAAATGAACAACTAAAAGGATTTATTGCCGAAGATGAGGTGGTTTATGGGTTCCCTGTGGATCCAAATGACTGGAGAAGAAGAAAAGAGAGGAAAAGAGATTTGAAAATTAAAATACGAAGTATGAAGTATTTGAAATTAATTTTTCTAGTTTCTACTTCTTTTTTCTTAATTTCTGTATCCCTTTATGTTCCTCTCTCTGTTTTTTTCTATTAAGTTTTTTTTCTATTAAGTTTCTGTTTTGTTTTTAATCCCTTGTTATACAATACTTACAAGTATGTTCCAGTGTGTTAAACAGTACTGTATTTTTGTTTGTTGTAGGAGAACCTCATTAATTCGTTATCATAATTAGAATAATAGAATCTAGTAATAATACTTTGTAATAATCTGCTTGTAGGATCACACAAACGCAATAAGTTAACTCTCAGCCATAAAAGGAGCAAGTTCATTAATGTTCTTTGTCAAACATAAGTATGTTTTTTGTCAAACACGATATGTTCTTTATCAAACAACCGTATGTTTTTTCCGCCTTATGGTGCACCATGTGACCGGGTGTACTATCCTAATTTCACAAGTTCATTTCAATTTCATTGTGTCGACTTTTGCACAACTCTTTCCTATAAAGTCGAATTTTGGCTCATTAAAGAAAGGATTTCGTTTGCGGAAATTCTTTTATCACTAATGATCATGATTCATGAAGATATGATAGTGAATACATTGTTGTTAATGTCAGATAATATAAATTCCTTAATTAGTAACATAAGATATGTACAGATATCAAAGATAATCTTATACAAAATATATCCTAAGTCTAAGATAAGAATATTCTATAGATATTCTCTATCATACCCCCACAGTCAGAGCGGGAGAAAATCGGATGCCCATACTGGATCTGAATCACGCATCGAGCGGTAAGAATATTCTTATCTGTTAATTGTTATCATAGTCTCAAAACACAGGCCTTATATCTGTAGGTTTATCTTCAATTTGTCTGTGTAACTGACCGAACGGAAAAAGTATTGAAAACAACCATGTTCTTTCTAATGTGCAAATTCAAAACCAAAATCAACTAATTTGAGTAGCATTAGAATATGCACAATCAATTAAAAAAAAAAAAAAAAAAAACTAGAAGATTCTATTTGAGCATCTAATACTCGTAAACATCTCTAATTTGTTTCAAAACTACTACTCCATAGTGGTATAGTTTCGGACAACCATTAACAGATGAAATCAATTGAAAACATGAAATATCAAAAATCCAACAATGGGCAAAAATTAACAGACGAAAACAACTGATACAAAATTTACAAAAAAAAAAAAAAAAAAAAAATTAACATGAAAACTGAATTTTCATATAACAGCAAAAATATCTATAGTAATATATAGAGAGAAAGAGGGTTTTGGGTGATAAATTTGTGTTTTCCCAAAATGCCCTTCTTTATTTCCTAATTTACTTTTTTTTTAAAAAAAATTAACTTTTGTAAAAAAAAAAAAAAAAAAAAAAAAAAAAAAAACACAATCCACTAAAAAAAAAAAAATTTCTTCACAGCATATTATTTTAACGTTTTTTTTTTCACAATATATTTTTTTTTTATCTTTTATGGTAAAAATAATAAATGGATAATTATAATAGTCAATTATTTTTTTAAAAAAAAGGAAAGCAGTTAAACAACTTAAATTATCTAAAGATTTTTTTGTTAAAAAAATCTATAGTACTATAGAAAGAGAAAACACTTCTTCGTCGATAAATTTTGTTTTTCCTAAATACCCTTCTATTTTTTTAAAATTACATTATTTACCCACAATTAAAAATTATTTTTTTATTAAAAAAAAAATATCTTATCATAACTACTCATAAACATAACCATTATTTAAATAAATAAATAAATAAAACTACCTATCATAACTACCCTATAATAACTGCTCCACTTCTTTCACATAAATGTATATCTTCAACTGTAAAACTGCTCTTAAGGTTTTTTTTTTTTTTTTTTTTTTTTTTTTCTAATTTTTTATATGGTACACGCCTCTTAGCTTGTTCTATTAATGAGCATACTCCGACTAAGGAGAATTACACGATTCTACAAATAGTTTTATACACTATCATATCTAGCTTAAGTAGCTTTCATATTTAAGGTGTCAGACTAATTAAATAACATACTTATTAAATTATACAAGTACATATTTCATTCTCTTCATTTGGCACCCTAATTACCCAATCACAAACTAGCACGGCAGCACTTACTATAATTTTAAATTTTTTTTTTTTTTTGAGATGATAATTTTAAAAATTAAAATGCAACAATATTTGCATGTTTTATTATTACTCTTTTTTTTTTTTTTTTTTTAATGTAACAATTTGATCGATATGTTTGTCAATACACAATTTTGACCGTCTTCCATCAATATTTTTGATATTCTATTTGTATAGCATACAAAAGTTAATATCATGATTCATGAAAATATTGTAGATAAATTCATAACTATTTATACTTTAGTTTTTTTTATTAAAAAAAAAAAAAAAAAAAATCAATGCCACTTATTGAATAGTGCAAAATAAATGTCAAAGGGAACCATTAAAATAAAAGAAGAGAATACATGTGTATAAGTATACTTATGTACATGGAGCGCAAAGTTTAGTGCAAAATATAAGTAAAATTCTTGTTAAATATAATTTGTCTTTATTTTTTTGTCTTTATTTAGTAATATTTATTAATTTATTTAGTAATATTAATTTTAAATATTAAATATTATTTATAGTTGTTAAATAAACCATTAGATTATAGTCATAAAGACGAAATAAAAAGAAAAACTAACCTGAGAAAAAGTGATGCAAATGTATTAGTATATATATAGTATATAAATGTATGCAATTGAAAAGTATGCAAAACAGGCGCTATTTTTTATTAAATAAAAAATATAAATCGAAAATTTATTTATATATATATTTTAAATATATAGATTAGATTGATGTATAATTCTTTTATTTTATTTAACATAATCAGAAATCAGTATATAATTTCATAATCAGAAACATGCAAAAATTCTGATCGAAAAAACAATACCTAAACAGAGCCAACAATGATATTGTTAATAGGGATGAAGATAAGCTTCACGAAAAACCCAACAAAACCCATCACAGCAAATCCGACCGCAGTACGCAACGCAACCTTGGAGAACTCTGAATAGAAAGAATTAAACAAACAATATGAGCATAAAATTGGGCAAAAATCAAGATTAAGAACCCTAATTGTTTGGAATTGTACCTTTGCTATCGGGCTTGTGGCATCTTTTAACAAGACGGATGTTATCCCTTGAGAATTCTCTGAGGGGGTCGATGACGGAATCCAAGGCATCCATTGTAGAAAGAGAGAGGAGATTCAAATTAAATTTGAGATTGGATTTTGAATTTTGATATTTTTGAAATTAAGTGAACTATTTCGATTTTTGGATGATTTATACTACGTAGGAATTAGAAGGCTGATACAAAACGGAAAAGGGGAACGCGTTTAATTGAAGTGATGTGGTCAAACTTGGCCACACAAGTAATTGAGGAATAACCCGAATAAGGATATAGGTAATAGGTTAGGTTAGGTTAGGATCTGTTTGTTTTGTTTTTTTTTTTTTTTTTTTTTGAAAACAAGGATCTGTTTGTTTTATCGGACTTTTCTTAAATTTTTTATTTTATTTTACTAGTATTTTATTTATTTATTTCTTTTAGGAAAAACGTTAGTTGGGCTATAATCTAATATATTATTATTATGAAAATATTGTATTATGTTTCCGGATTATTCTAAATCTAGGGTTTATTGTTATCTAAGCAAACCCTACATATTATATTATATGTATATATACCCCTAATATATGAAATAACATAGATATATAAATTCTCTCTCAATTTATGATGTTTTCCTTTATTTTCACAATACGTTATCAGCACCAAAGCTCTAAATGATTAATAATTCTTTTGATTAATAATTGTTTTGATTTCTATACATATACATAATTGCTTTTCTATTTAATTGACAGTTCATCGTTATTTGAGTTTAGCAATATATTGTACTTCCTTCGTGATCTTTGTCTCGTCAATTGGGTGTGGTCTCAAGCAAAAATATATGATAAATCATAATCAACCCTACCCGGCTTAGGAGACGAGTTTAATTAATAGCAACTTTACAGGTATCCCTATATTCTTTTCTCCATGTTTTATTGAATTTGTCAGATTATTGTCCTTCTTAAAATAAACTAATTATAGGGTATTAGACTAGTTATGATGTGATTGATTAATTTATATACTCTGTTTTTGATGAAATGATATATGAAGTTCATTAGATATGGGATATTGCTATTGATTTGTTTCAGCTAAGTTGTCATATTTAAATATGTCTTACTATACTTTGAATGAACATTGACATACACCACAATTATCGTATAGAAAGTAATGCATGCAATATGAATAAAAAAAAATATGATTACATACTCAACAAATTATACAATAAGTAATGCATCTAACAACTTCGAACATATGCAATGAATAATCCAATAACCTATGACTCACACATGCATATGAGCATACATAAGACTCGAAATAATGCAAGACACTGTACAGTGTGGATTATAAAAATCCATATTTCATTGGACTTCTGGTCCATGATAAACTTTAATTATTATCATTATGTCGAAATTAAAGTGGACATATATCCTAGATCCCTTATTCACTAGTCTATTATATTATGCATATGCATTATTTATCGGTTCCATCATATACCGGTATCATCATATAATTCGTCAAGGTACATTTTTAATTTGCATGCTATTTTGACAATGATATCTGAATACATTTTTCATTAGTACCCTCATAATTATTCTTTTATCATAGGCCATCTATTGTAATAATTTAGATATCTACACAACTTCAAGGGTATTTCATACACCTGGTATTAATATACTATTACACTATTAAAAGTGTCAACTGCACTATCTTGCCATATATCACATCTTTATTTTGGAACCGATTATACAATCTACACTTCAGGTGTAGTGATTCAAGTATATACAATTGGCAAGCTTTATCTCAATGTGCAACATATCTTGATAACATATGGACGAAAGTTGGTTAGGGATCTTCAGTTTAATTATTTTTTGCCAACTTACTCCAATTCTCCCCCTAAGTTGGTATAAATCTCATATATAGGGGCATCACAATTCTTCACCAACTTAGTATACAAATTTGCAATAAAATTCATTTCATGGGAAGATCATAATCAACGAAATATATTTCTCTGAAGAATTATACTAAATAAGCTTTTATCTCTTCTAGAGAGCAATTTTAAATCATTTCTTCATCAACTATACATTGCATAACGCATACTTCCTCCGTTCTTTATTACTTGACCCGCTTTGACTTTTACACTATTCACCACCCCTCCTTTGACCGTCTTTTGTGAATAATATGTAAGGAAAAATATATTAATGTATGATATTTTTGGATTCGTCTCAATAAGTACTATCATAATATATAACTTTTATAATTTTTACTTATGGAGAATTTATGTTATTGATCGTTAAAGTTTTGCATTGGCAAGCGTGATAAAAGAAACAGGTCAAGTAAAAAAGAACAGAGGAAGTATGTATCTATTATTAAATCTTTCATAATTTGTTCTCTTCAGGAGATCAATAATTCAACATCAATGGGGAGACATACGTTGTGCAGTTGAATTATCTTCTTTTCGTATTTCTTATTTGCTGACATATAACAGCCCCAATCAAAAGAATTGTTATACAAGCATAAATCGACAACTTGCTTGTAATTCTACTAGGCGGTGATCTTCTGGGTCTTTAAAGATTTAAACAGTGTATTTGGTGAGCTTCTGATCACCTATAGTTGACAATAATACATAAGTTATTTTGGTAATCTTCTAGTCACCCAATACCCTTTTATATAAGAAACCAAAACCTAATAACTCTTGAAATTTCATCAGTACAAATTATTATGAATCACAATCCAACTATAGCTCAATCTCAATATTATGTCTTGCCATTCAATTTATTTCATATATCTAACATTGAGAGAGCGTCAGCACATTATCAAATGAAAGTTCAGGTTTCCATAACGGGTAATAATTAAACCCAGATGGCCTAATTTAATTATCACATCCAATCACTTCTCTAAATTTGAACTTTGGTCAGTTTTCCAACACTAGTGCTCACTTTATTAAACGTACTTTATGCATGACCATGAATATGATGTGATATTAAAACACTAATATGTGTTTCTTTATACTATTGGCAAGACAATCAGCTAATATTTGATCCAATATTAACTCATACTCTGCTGGAGTATAATCTTGATACATGCTAATCTTGTTGGACATTTTATACTCTTCTGGAGTATTTTATATAATTATGGTACATATTAATTAATAAATATAATATGTTCTAGAGATCTATTCAAATGTATCACCTTGTCAAATTATTGTCAATAATTGCTCCTTTTCTATTTGAAGTTTCTTATCTTTGAATCCATTGGGCTATCACGCTTTAGGTTTTCTTTAAGTTCATTGAAGCTTTTATAGCTGGTATATAGTCGATGAAATTTATTTATATCCATCTTCAGGATGGTATCATTACAAAATATTTAATTAACATGTGGCCACTTCTATTGTATAAATCGTTGATATTTAGGTTAAAGTATGTACCAATTAAACTGACCATCAATATATTTTATTATTTATGTGCAAGGATTACATAAAATAATGGAATGAATACAATCTCCCCCTAATCCTTACATATGGGGTATAAAATGAATCCAACATTAAATCTCATCCAAATTTCAAGGCATAAATTCTTTTAGCAATGCATGTATCAAACATAATAAATTTATTTTTATAAACTTGTTCTTACTCGTATTTCTTGCCCAATTATATTAATCTCTTATAAGTACTGGCATAATAAATATATTTTATAAGTAAGTTGCTCATAATGTCAGGATTAATTTCTTAATTTCTTAAACTCATAACACTATTTCTTGTTCAAATAGATAAAAGAACATCATGCAAATATGCTTATTAGTTTTCTTTCGATCATGCAATTTCTCATTCACTTCTGGGAATGAGCTAGTGAGTCTAGTTAGCTATCGTTCATCAATTTGATCTCACACAGAGTTTTCTATAAAAAAAATATTCAACCAAAAGAAAGATACATCAACTCCTTATTTATATATTTTAACATGATGGATAATCTAGTCAACATAATTTAGAAACTATATTAGTCAACATAATAATTGTGGTGTATATCAATGTTCATTCAAAGTATAGTAAGACATATTTACAACTTTGATGGAAAATGAGAAAGAGATATTTATATTCCAATGGGCTTATAATTGTGATGAAATTATTGCTGACGCCGATTTAATTGCATGATATGAATCATGTAAGAGAAGAGTTCCCGAAGAACTTATGTACGACACATTTATATATCCAGCCCTACAAAATTTATATTTTGAATATTGTAATTATTATTAAACTTTTAGTATATGTGAGTAAATCATTGACATCTCAACCTGAAGTTTGAGCATATAAGTGCTAGTAACGAGAATTACTATTTGTATATGAAAGAGAACTGTCGTGTCAATTATAAATATTCTAAAGAATCAACAAGATACTTATGCGTGAGAGTGTTTTATCATGGTCCAGAAGAACCATGATCAATGTATATAATTACATGTGTTATATTATTACTTCATACAAGATTGAAAAATCAACATTAATAATATCATGTGTTTCCATATTATTATTAAGAAATGTTTAATCAAATAATAATGAACATCAATTTCTATTATTCACGGCCTCCAGAAGAAGGCATAAGTATAATGGTTAAGTCAACTATAAATAGAGATTTGCAACAATGATGTTAGAGATAAACACATGTATGGTGAAATGAAGATACTTCACATGTTCACATGAAGACTTGAAGAATTGAAGATGCAACTTCAGTTTAGGAAAATCGAAGATCAACGAATGATATTTTACTTACTACATATGAGAAGATATCCAAACATATTGGATTCATTGTTGCGGCACTAGAAGATCTCAAGTTAAGTATCCATCAGGGAAAGAAAATACGCGCTGCACTCTTTTTCCCTTAACCATGGTTTTGTCCCACATTGGGTTTTCCTGGTAAGGTTTTTAATGAGACAGCATATCGAGCGTATTACGAAGAATGTTGTACTATTTTTCCTTAATTAGGTTTTTATCTCATAGGGTTTTTCCTATTAAGGTTTTAACGAGGCACAATCTTCAATAATGGACATCAAAGGGGGAGTGTTATGAAATGTGGATATCCATTATTCTCTTTGTATGTTTTCGGATTATTCTAGATCTAGGCTTTATTGTTATCTAAGCAAACCCTACTTTTTATATTCTATGTATATGTACCCCTAATATATGAAATAACATAGATATATCAATTCTCTCTCAATTCCTGATGTTTTCCTTTATTTTCACAACAATTATATATATATAGGGGAGTTTATTCCTGAATTTTTTAGAAAGCCACTGTAGGCGTCGTTCAAAGCGCGCCTACGTTAAGCATGTTGTGAATATGCTTGACATTCAGCATTTGATTGATAACAACAAGCTTCACATACCTCCAGTTAACAAGAAGAACGAGTAATGATAAGGGAAACAACACAAGACAAGAGGCGAGCTTCAATGACAAGATTTCATGACCTCTTTTTCTATTTCTTTTTCATTTTTTCTTTTCCCCAATAAGTCTAGCATAGGCACCTTTTATTTTTCTTTTAGATTAATTTTGTAGATTTTTCCTTTTTAATAAAATGAGCATTTATTTCCTTGCATACGATCATTTCACTATATTGCATTAAAAAAAAAAAAAAATCCATGTCGAATTAAGCACAAGGTATACTAATTATTTGAGGCACCCCTTGTAACCACATAATATCTCCTTTCGCCCTTCAATTATACAATACTTTCTTCATAAACTACTTTGATCCTCGTCTAACGATAGACCCTTTTTTTTCAACCTACATCTACCTAACCTTGGGATGGGATGGCGTGCAACTTATGCAATTCTAAAGAAAGCTTGAGCAAATTCAAAAGAAAGCAATAGCAAAAAATAAGCAATAATAAAAAATGAAAACAAGTGTACAAAAGGGTAAGTGTTCCAATGTCTTTGATATGAAAGTATCTTCGATAAGAACATGTCTCAGATTGCGTCTCTTATCGAGTGCTCGGTACCGTGCCTGAGAAACATGAATGCCAAGTGAGTGATAGACTGCATGATCGGGATTGCCCACACTTATAAAAATAAAATAAATGCTAAAGCAAAAAGAGCTAAAAAAGAATAGAAATTCAAACATGAAAATACAAAGATTCGAAAGCGAGGTTGCACACCTTAGGGGCTTATCTAGGGTCTTGAGCCTTTATCCCCTTCTTCTTCAAACCTTTAGCCTAACCACGTTACAACCCTTAGAAAGACCTTTTTGAGGTATACACACTTGTGCGAGGTTCGGCTAGAGCTACGTTCGGCCTGATTCCTAACGGATACGTAGGCAACCTCACATCGAGGTGCGGCCGTAATAAATATGCATTCATATTCACATTCACACACTTACACCATGATCATATCAAGGGATCTCCAATGCTCATCCCTATTCATTTAGAGCTAGACTTGGAGGCTTGATCCCTACATCATTAGCTTACCTAGCCTAAGAGTCACCACCATTTGACTCTTTTCAATAATATATTTTTCCATACACTTAGCTCTTGCGGCCTAACTTTAGTGTCACTATCACACACATCACGCATACATGACCAAATATATTTCCCTTAGGAACCCTTTGTCATGAAATCTTAACATAACGATGAAGCATGCCTTATCAACATCACTCATCAATCATAATCATCATTGCATCACAAAGTACGAAGTGCTTAGCCTTCGTGCCTAAGTTACCCAAATACTTTCATCATGGAGTCAACCATTGAGATAGCCTAGGATGTATTAATCCTTGCACCTTGAGAGATAGTATCAAACAACATTTGACTAAGCTCATTCAACATGCATCTTCAAACTTTTGATTTTCTTTTTCACGTCTTTCTTTTCCGGGAGAAAGTCGGTACCCTCCACAAAATTGACGGAAAATTTTTGATTTTTGCATTTTCGAGTCGCACGATCACATTACAATGCACACACGAGTCATGAGTCACACGTGTCATGTTACTTCGAGTCAAGTCAACCTCGAGTCAGTCAAACATATCGAGTCAAGTTTATACCTTGAGTCGTGTCAAGTCGATGAGTCAAGCAACATTAAACCTTAGGTCGACCCTAAGATAATTAAAGAAATTGGCAAAGTTCTATAGTCAACAATAAATACAGGTGCAGCAGAAGAGGGAAGACCCTACTCCAATTCTTGGCGCCAGAAATATTTCAGCAACGACAGAGCTCGAGCCTCTCAGAAAGGTGATTTTGACTTCATACAGCAATTTCGGGTTCCTTGGTACGCTAGTTAGCCCCAATAAGCAATTTGACATGATTAAGTAGTCAGTTTGATTACAATTGCAATAAGTGATCGACCTGATGAAAGATCGTCTCACTTAGCTTAAAGCGCCTAATCACGGAGACACCGACATACTGGTTTTAGCGGAATAAAGTTCAGGCAAGCTTTAGAGATCGACAAACGTTGGTCTTCGGAAATTTTCTTCAGAACATTATTGCAACAAACGTTCAAGTACCGAAGCTCTATTGTTCAGAGACGCGTGAACATTTCCATCAAGCTCTTTTGCTCCAGAGACGCGTGGGCATATCATTCAAAAGCTCTTTTGTTCAGAGACGCGTGGACAATCCTTTTCAAGCTCTTTTGCTCCAGAGACGCGTGGGCATATAAATCAAGCTCTTTTGTTCAGAGACGCGTGGACAATCCTTTTCAAGCTCTTTTGCTCCAGAGACGCGTGGACATATCAATCAAGCTCTTTTGTTCAGAGACGCGTGGACAATCCTTTTCAAGCTCTTTTGTTCAGAGACGCGTGGACATTCCCTATTTTCAAGCTCTTTTGCTCAGAGACGTGTGGGCATCCTATTATCAAGCTCTTCGTTCAGAAACGTGTGAACATATCAAAAAGAAGCTCTTTGTTCAGAGACGAGTGAACATCGAAACGCGTTCTCTAGCTTGCAGGAGGTCATAAAAAAAAACAACAGTAAAGCAGCAACGTGTGCTCGACGGTGCAAGATACGCGTTTCTTAACTCTTTTATCAGTTTAACTAACGCTAGTTTTGCAGGTATCGGCGTTACAAGAGTGATTTAGGATCGCAGAACGTTCTGGATCATTCTCCGTCCCTATCGATACTTTGACTTTTGTTTTCGAAACTTGCGTTTCTCCAAACTCAGTCAAAGTGGGGGCTTCTGTAGACACCCATTTGTGTCTCCCCAAAACCAAACCCAGTGATGAATACCTTTCACGTTGAACCATAATCAAATGAGGTGAAAGTGTGAAAAGTCTAGTGTTGCGGTTAGTTTTTGTTAAAATTCTTTCTTTCTGTTTTCGAAAACCAACTCTCATCAAGATTTTCTTGATTATTCTCTCTCTCTTTTCTAAACTTTGTTTTCACATACAAAATTCCGCATTCACAAGATCTAGAAACACCTAGCCATATTCGAAGTTGCCTTCGCCCTAGACGTGAAAGGTTTTAATTTCTGAGGGTTTGGTCCCAAATCTCTATTTCAATTATCTCTCTTTCAATTATTTAATTTAATTGTTTGATTATTATTTTCCTTGAAGTTACTAACGTGTGTATTTTGTTATTAGAAAGAGGTACGAGGCATCCAAGTAAGTACTTTAATGGTTTAATTGATATTATGATGTAGAAATCATGCTTAGATTGTTATTTTGATTCCTAGTATCATGTCTAGGGTAAATTTAATATCAAGTATGATTAAAAGTACGATGCTTCCTATATTCTTCCTAATATTTATTCATGTTAGTATCATGTTAGGGTTAAAGATTTGAATTTTAATGCTTAGTGACATGCTAGGGTTTGTTATTAATCTTGTTAGTATCATGCCTAGGATCTTGCTATTTTTATTATGATTTAATATTAACATGAATATGATTATGATTATAATTGTTATAATGATTATGAATATTATTAATATGATGATTATTTTCTTTTATGATTATTATCATGATTATTTCAATTATAATTTATTTTTATGATGATGATATTCATTATTATGTTGCTTGATGCTTATTATTTATTGCTTGATCACACCTTTTATTGCATGTTTAAAGGGAATTTATACTTGTAATCACGCTTAATAAGATAATTAATAATCTTGTTAGGGTTAATTGTGATTATAATTCAAGTGATCGCCAATAATAGATTTGTTTGTGCATTAATATTCAACCAACATAGATTAAACAGGTTTAGGATTAATCCTATTGATTGCATGTTAATCAGAAAGCGCACATGAATACGATCAGAATAAAGTAGAGGCCTATTATTAGGGCAGGTTCAATCTCTTTTAGGTTGGATTTGTACCATCATCCCCGAACCCTTATTTGGTTCATGACCTTATGGAGTTGACGATCTCTTGGATCGTTAAGGGGTGTAACCTTCACCTCGTGAACGGTTTACAAGTTCCTTAAAAACTTGTTGGCGACTCTTTTGCTCTATCTTCTTCTCTTTTGGACGCCACCGTACTTTAGTGTATGATCACAGTGGGGTTCAAGCTAGTGGGATTTTAAAGGCTTGAAATTATTCCCTACAGCCCCCTGCTCATAATCAAGAAGATCTGAAACCATAAATTCAGGATCAACATTTAAATTAGTTGTAGGAACAATAAACGAACTTGCACCTAGCAACCATGCATGCCTCATTCGAAACCCTTATGCTCGTACCATTGCCACTCTCCATTTAAGTCCATCCAAAAGAAGAGACTTTGTCCCCCTAATGCATGCTTCGCCATGTATAGCTCAGATCATACCCTCTTCTAGCATCCAAAATATCATCATTTTTATAATACCTAGCTTGCCCTTCAAAACATAATGTAGCAGAGAGCTTGTATCCTTGTGCAATCGCCAGGCTTGTTTTGTTAGAGGTGCTTGGTTGAAACACTTTAGATCCCCAAAACCCATCCCACCCATGGACTTTAGCATGCACATCGAATCCCAATTATGCAAATGCATTTTCCTACTAGTATTTGTCGATCCCCACCAAAATCTAGCAATAAGAGCATAAAGTTCATCAAAAAAATCATTTTGATACGGAACACACTCATCATATATGTAGGGATTGCTCGTGCAACAACTTTTTATCAGAAATGCTTTCCCGCCTAAGACAAGAATCTTTTCTTCCACCCATTAAATTTCTTCCATAACCTCTGCGATGCTTTAACACTGAAAAATGACCTTTTTTTATTTCCCGATCAAGGTCGGAAAACCAAGGTATTTATCATGCTTCACCACCTCCTTGACACCCAAAATTTTTTCTAAATTTATTTAATTTTAACATTTTAAATGTATTTTATTTTATTTGTTATTCATCCAAACTTATCTTTACTTTGAAATTAGATGAATTCTTATTAAATAAACCGACCTTTTTGCTTAGCTTAGTGGAAAAGTTTGCATCTCACAACCAAGAGATTATGGGATTAAAACCCACTAGAAGCACTTTGTGATGGGGATTCCCTTATCCTTCCACTTCACTTCTAAAGTGTCTAGCCCCCTAACCCGGGTTGGGACATGTGAGAGGTTTTGACCTTGACGAACCCTTCTCCCTACCAACCAAAAAAAATAAAAAGAATAAACCGACCCTTAATGGTTACAACAAAAATATAATAGGGTTCACAGTCAAGATTGACTTAGTAAAAATTACTACCCCCTCCGTGTTTTTTTAAGTGTTACACTTCCCATTTCCTGCTATGTTTTTTTAAGTGTTATACTTTCTTTTTTGGCAAAAAGCTACATTAAAATATTATATCTTTCTCCTCTCATGGTCCCCATCCAAACCCACTGTAACTTTTTTTTTTATTATATCTTTCCTCTCACATTCATTACTTTTCAATAAACTATTAGCCCCACTATTTTTCTTTTATAATTTTTTAATGGAAATTTTGTCAAAAACTACCAATTAAAGTGCGTGTTTTAAAAACAACTACCTATTTAAATTTTTTTTAAAAAAGAACTACCACAAAGTTGTAAAAAGTTTAACTAGCACTACCACTTTAACAATTCCAACTATAATATTCGGCATGTAGGTTCTACTTTTTACCTTTACCTCATAAAATCATCATCTAAATTAACTAAATTACCCTTCATAAAGGTAAAAAGTGATAAAAAGTGAGATCCAAATACCGGAGATTTTAGCCAAAATTGTTAAAGTGGTAGTGCTAGTTAAACTTTTTATATCTTTGTGGTAGTTCTTTTAAAAAAAAAAAATTAATAGGTAGTTGTTTTCAAAACACGTGCTTTAATTGGTAGTTATTGACAAAATTTCCTTTTTTAATACTCTTATTACCCCCACTTACCTCTTATTTTATTTAAGTCAATTTAATTTCCTAATACTATTCTCTCTCGAAAAAAAAAAGCCTAAAACTATGTGCCGGTCAAACTGTAACACTCAAAAAAACACGGAGGGAGTAACAACATTATGCTTTATAAATTTATCCTTATAAAATTACAGAGTACCTTAATTATAATATAAATAAATGATAACAAATCATAATTAGGATAAATCCCTACCCTATTAAAAGTGTAAGATTAATCTTATGAATAGTGTTATGCCATTTACACCATTCAAAATGTTTATTTACATATATACCCCTCATTAATATGTACAATTTTTTCGACAGTTATACCATCTAAAATGTTTATTATTTACCATCATTAATGACAATTACCTTTATTTATTTATTTTATATATATATATATATATATATATATATATATTTCTCATTATATGCTGTCAATAACTAAATTTGTGATGTAAGGTTAAATCGAAAAAAAATTTGGATATGGCTAGATAAGGCAAGCGCGTTAGTTACCGTAGTAAGGTTAAAAGTTACCATTAATCGAATAGGATGATGTGATACTTTAGGCACCAAAAATGTATTTAAGTGCCACGTTGGATATTATTTGGGTCAAAGTCAAACTATTCACCAAAAATTATTTTTACTGAACTGAAATTATTTTTTTTTATTAATTTTCTATTTTATTTCTTTTTTAAAGTTACTAATTTTTACTAATTGCTGAATTGAAATTAATTTTACAAAACTGAAATTATTTTTTGAAGATGAAGTGATCAAGGCCTTAGGTTATGTTTTCTTAACTTTACAAAAAAATTAGTATAAATAATTTCAGCTTATTAAAAATAAATTTTAATCATTAAAAATTAGTAACTTAAAGAAAAAATATAATAGATAATTAGTTAAATTAAAATAATTATTAATTAGTTTTAGTTTTGATAAAAATAACTTTAATTTAATAAAAATAAGGTAAAGATAATACTCACTTCGTGTTTTAATAAGTGTTATAGTTTGACCGACACATAGTTTTAGACAATTTAACTGAATTAAATAAAATAAAAGGTAAGTGGGGTAGTTGAAATATTAAAAATTGTAAAAGAAAGATAATTGGGTTAATAGTTTATTAAAAAGTAATCAATGTGGGAGAAAATATATAATAAAAAAGTACTAGTTGTAGTGGATTTGGATGGGTACAATAAGAAGACAGAGATTTAATATTTAAATATAGCTTTTTGCAAATTAAAAAGTATAATAATTATTAATACACGACTAAATTTGATAAGTGTAACACTTATTTAACACGAAAGAAGTAAATAAGGAAATCATAACACCAATCAATACTTCAATAGTCATGGTTTCAATTCCCATTACAGAAAAATCATTTGCAATGTTCACTTTGGTTATAGTTTCCAACTAGTCGTACCACTACCCCACCTAGTATCTACCAATAAAAAACCAACTGCTCACCAAATTTTATTCCCATCTCCACTTATTTTGCTACTCTTTCTCTTTGTTTGTCTTCATCCTGTCACCGTCATTAAACAGTAAGCAAATCTCTATCCCATTAAAAAATTGATAATTTTTCACCAGTTTTTGAAGAGATCAACAAAAATGGATGACCCACACAATCAAATTACGGTAAACAATTCACTTAGAATCCCTTTTTTTTATAATTTACTCACTTTATCATGTCTTTAGCTAGTCTTTATCGCTTTTATTTTATTGGATTTTGGTAGAGTTCTTAATATTTGTATGTGAAGTTCATAATTTATTAATGTTTTTTTACAATTAAATTGATAAGAATTTCATTAAATTAATAAAATCGCGAATGAATTTTTTAATTTTTTACTTTTGGGTATATTTTCTCCTAAATTAAGTAAAAACTTACTCTAAATGTAGCAATTTCTTACTTAAATGTAGCAATTTCTTACATGTATTTTTGTGAGTAATATGAATTTGCAGTGCTTGAACTATGTGATGTTATACATGATGGTTAGGAATTGAAGAGAGTTTTGCGCCTTTTGATTTGTTTCATTTTTTCTTTTTTTTATAAAGAATTTATGTTTTGTGATTTTGCTTTTATAATACATTTCCTGAAATTAAAAATGCCCTTAACTCTAAGCTCACTTTCTGACTTAACATCATGAATTTGAGACCTACCATCTATTTGTGCACACATTTAAACACTAGTATATTTAAAGACATGTATGTTCGGGTTAGACCATTTTCAGTAGAGGTGGGCAACGTGCCGCGATAGGCCGCCACGGGCCGTGCCTCACCGATGACGGCTCATGTCGTGCCATGTCGGGCCACCATTTAGCACACCCCAACCCACGGCACGGCACGGCCCACATGCCTGGTGTGTCGGGCCGTGCCGGACTACCGAGCACTAGACACCCATAATATTTTTAATTTTTTTAACAAAATTTAAAATGGATGTACTATTTAAATAATTTTATTAATTTTTGTTTATTTTATTTTAATAATTATATTATTATTGTTCTTTTCATTATTTTTATTTTTATTATTATAGTTATTTATCATTATTTATGTTATTTTATGGCCGTGTCGGGTCGTGTCTGCCGTGCCGTGCTGGCGGGCCAAACTATCGTGCTGCCCGCGGGTTCATGTCAGGCTCATGCTGGATTCTTGAAATCGTATTCACAACACGACCCACTTCTCGGTCACCGTGTCGTGCCACTCGCAGGCTTGTGTCTTGCCGGGCCTATCTCGTGCCGGGCTTGTGCCACTGTGGGCCGGCACGACCCATACCCACCTCTAGTTTCAGGTCAAGTATGTTCAGGTCATATTCGGGTCGGGTTAAATTCAAGACATTTTTAGTTCAATTATAAGGTAATTTAATTCGAGACATTTCAGGTATCGTGTCTATACGTGTTCTGGTCAATTTCAGGTATCAGATTTGTTCGGGTCAAACATTTCGGATTAATTTCGAATCAGGTTAGTTCGGGCGTCGAGTTAGGATTGAGTCAACTCCCATTTTGGATCGGGTATGGGTTGGGTCGGATCAATTTCGGGTTTTGGGTCATTTACCAGTCAATGTTTTTGGGTTAATTTCGAGTTATGGGTCGGGTCATCGGGTTTGGGTTGGGTCGGGTCATCGGGTTTGGGTTAGAATTGCCACGTCCAATTGTATATGATTTTGTGCATTATAATATTTGCTAGGCACAAAGAGATTAAAGAGAGTTAATGGAAAAACTAATTAGTTACTTATAATTTGAAAAGTGAATTGCTAAACACCGCCAACAAAAATGATCACCATCGCCAACATTTGGTGTGAATGGACAATCATACCCTTACTACTTCACCATCCCTTCATCCTTCCGGCAACCCACAACCCCTTCCAACCGGCGATCACAACCCCTTTTGACCGACGACCCACCACACCCCCCTCTATGACAACCCACCACCTTCCCTGGTCGGCGTGAAGGTGGTGGTTTTTTTTTATTTTAGGCAACCGTGGTAACCGGAGCCCAAAACCGGTTACTGTGCGTGGTAACCGGAACCCAAACTGGTTACCGTGCGTGGTAACCGGAGCCCAAAACCGGTTACCATGCACGGTAACCGGTTTTGGGCTCTGGTTACCATGCACGGTAACCGATTTTGGGCTCCGTTTACCATACACGGTAATTGATTTTGGGCTTTGGTTACCGCGATTGCCTGAAAATCTGAAATTTAAAAATTAAAAAAAAAAGGAGGGAAGGTGGTGGGTCGCTAGTGCGGTGGTGATCGTCGTCGGTTAGTGTGGTAGGGGTGGTGTTAGTCGTCAATTATGGTGGTGGTGTCAAGGTGTTAGTGATTGATGGCAAGAGGCAAGATAGTAGTGAAGTACTAAGGACATGATTGTCCATTGACACTACTAAAATTTAACCAAATTGCGACCGCCTCTGACAATCGTTGAAAATAGCAAAAACGATCGCAGAACTTAATTGCGACCGTCAACGGTCGTAACGTGGTGGTCGTTATTCATATGGTCGCAAAAAAAAAAAAATTACGACCGTTTGACGGTCGCAAATTTTTTTGCGACCGTTTTTATATTTTCAACGACCGCTTGGATGACGGTCGCAAATATATATAATTGCGACCGGCATACGAAGCGGTCGCAAATCTGGAAATTAGCGACCGCTTAAGGCCGTCTAGTTTAAAAAAACAAAAAAAAAAAAAAAAAAAAGCCGCACCCACTTTCCTGTGAATGCAGCCTGCCTCATCACCTTTACCCACCCTAAAACACCTTTACCCACCTTAAAACACCACCAGCCACCTCGTAAATATCACCCAACCACCACAATCTCCATCCCTTTGCCGTGAAAACCCCAACCCTTTGCCGTAAAAACCCCAATCGGCCACAACAAAAGCCACCCTCAACAAAATTTATGAAAATAAAACTCAATTAAACCAACTAAAATTAACGAAAAACAAATCTAAAAATAACAAAAATCAAACAATTTCATTTTAAATATCAAACCCAAAAATTAATGAAAATTAAACCAAAATTACTCGAAAATCAAACCAAAAAATCAACAAAATCAAACCCACTAAAACAAACTAGGCCAAAAACAAACAACAAAAACAAAACAACCAAAAACGAAACAAAAATTAACCAAAAACTAAACGAAAATTACCCAAAAATCAGACCCAAAAATCAACAAAAACAAAATCAAACCCACTAAAACTAAAAACAAACAACAAAAATCAAACAAAACAACCAAAAACGAAAAGAAAATCAACCAAAAATTAAACGAAAATAACCAAAAACGAAACAAAAAATAAATCAAAAATATGAAAACATACCTCAAACTTTGAATTGCACCTCAAATAATTGGTTTAATAAGGCCAAATTCGACCATAAAAATTCTAGATCTAGACTTTTCATGGTCGAATTCCACCTTAAAAACCATTAAATGTACTTGTTGAGAAAATCGAACCCGAACTCGCCAATAAAACCGCCCCGCTGTCGTACTCCTTTAAGGAGGAGGAGAGCCAGTGAAGATTGTGGTGGAGGAAATATGGTGGCGGAGGAAAGATGGTGGAAAAAATCGGTGAAGAGAAGAGAGGAAACAGAGAGGAGAGAGATAAGAGGAAGTAAATTAGAGATTCAGAGGAAAGAAAAAGAAGAGAGGAGAGGAAAGAGAAAGAGGAGCGGCGTGAGGTTAGTTAATTAGGGTTGGGGTGAGATGGGTGTACTTTTATACCCGAATTTTTTTATATAAAAAAAAAGCTTTTTGCGACCGTCTTTGACGGTCGCAAATAATGACATTTACGACCGTCTCTTTGACGGTCGCAGATTAAGACATTTACAACCGCCTTTGACGGTCGCAGATTATGAAATTTACGACCGTCTCTTTGACGGTCGCAGATTATGACATTTACGACCGCCTTTGACGGTCGCAGATTATGAAATTTACGACCGTCTCTGTGACGGACGCAGATTATAACATTTACGACTGTCAAAGACGGTCGCAAACGATTTATTTTAATTTAGAATTATTTTTAATTGTTCAAACATCGTAGCGACCGTCTAAAAGGTTAAAAACGGTCGCAAAACGGTCGCAAATTTGCGACCGTTGTCAAAGCAGTCGTAAGATTGCGACCGCATAAAAAACGGTCGCAAATTTCATATTTTGCGACCGATTTTCAAACGGTCGTAAAAAAACGGTCGCAATTTAGCCGAATTTTAGTAGTGTGACTCCATGCACACTAAATGTTGACGGTTTTGATAATTTTGAATGGCGGTATTTAACACCCTTGAAAAATCTAATGCACCCTATAACATATAGTAAAGCTAACATATTTAACTTAAATGATAGCCAAAATTGCAACAATTAGTGACATAAAATATTAACTTTGCTCATTTTTATTTAAACTAGTAAAAGTAATATTGTTTAGAGTATAAAATACTTTATTTGAGTTGAAACTTTAGCATTATTATTAGGAAATTTAGTGTACAATTACACTTTTTTGGTTCTTTTGTGAACACTATCTGTTTTTAAGAAATGTTAACAATTACTCATTTTTGCAAAAGTTTGTGATTTCGTCTAATTTCACCATTTGTGGGGCCTAAATTTTCGTTTTCCTCCAATTAACCCCCTTCCCAACTACCTCTTGTTCCCCTTTTATTATTTCCCCCAAATACAGCCAATAAACCAAAAGATATCATTTAGGGTTTAGGATTGGAAGGGGGTTAATTAGGATGGGGAAACAAACATGTGGGCCTCATAAACAGTGAAATTGGATGGAATCTAGTGGGTAGTGGTTCACAAACTCTTACAAAAAATGGATATTGTTACCAAATTTGTTAAAAGCAGATAGTTGTTCACAAAAGAACTAAAAAAAACGGGTAGGTGTACACAATTTTTTTTTTTTTTTTTTTTTTGTGGGTATAATATGTATGAATGTATGATCACTCAATTACGATCAGTTATTATTAATGATTAGCGTGCTTAATTTCATGTGCAGGATAAATCATGTGAAATATGTGGGGATATTGGCAGGGTAGATTACAGCATCATTTGCTCCAAATGCAAAGTAACTCGCGAACATGTGTACATTACTCTATCTTATCCCTTCTAAAGTTCTCATTATTGCAGAAAAGAAAAAATTACTCCATAATAAATAAAGTGCTCAGAGAGCATATTGCATATTTATAGAGAAACCAAATTAAGTAACATCAATCTCAGCCAAGGTACCTTGTGGAATAGAGTTAACAATCAGGGGCGAAGCCAAGAAATAAAATTTAGGAGGGCCGAGAAATAAAATATACGTAGTATATAGAGTATTGTATTTTCTACATTTTTCATAAAAATTTGCATTAGTGCATTGTATTTTCTACATTTCTCATAAAAATTTGCATCAGTGCTACTATAAATTAAATTTGACTTCTAAATTCATTTAATGTAATGTTTGGAAAAACTAATAAATAGTAATATGCAAACAGTAATGATGATTGAACATGTGACCTGCTTCCTTTTTGGGCCTTGGTTCAATTGCTCCAACCACTAAGCTATATGGTTGCATTGTAATTTATGTCTACGACTTATTTTTATATCTAGAATTATTTTCTTATGGGTGCCGGTTATATAGAAAAAGAATACCGGTGATTGGGCCATCTAGAGGACTCGACTAAGTCTAGCATGCAACCAAATGAGCTACACAAGAGGTTGATGCTCCATTTATTAAGTGGGATGGATCATTGTTCTAAATGGTGAATTAACAACAAAATTAGTCATTGGAAAACAATTTTTAAGTTTTACTTTTTGGAAACTCTATATCATAAACAAGGTTTTAGATGATTCTGAATGGCAAAGGAGGCTTCAGATAGAAATTACACAAACTTTTAAATAAAACGGATGTTCAGTAAATTACTGAACATCCGTTATAAAGTGACAATAAAATGTGCAAAAGTTACACTAAAACGCACAAAAGTTATCGTGACATATATAAGAGTTATTTATGCTTTATTGATAAATTTGACAAAAGTGACACTAAATCTGACAAAAGTGACACTAAATCTGACAAAAGTGTACTCGATGTACAGTAAATTACTGAAAACCGGGTGTATACAAAAGTTTTCCATTACCACATTATTATATAGTTTGTTAACAACATTATTTTGAGGCTTGTTCTTGCATGAAAAATCATTAGTTTTGTACGGAGTAACAAACTTTTATGTATAGCTTACCTTTTGCTGCAGCACTACACCTTGTTATACATGCATGTCTTTGCTGGTAGCATATAGGATTTGGGAAATTCCCTATTTCTCATATTGAGAAACAAAATTTGTTTCGATTTCTGTATCACAATCCTTTCATCTTCCTGGACATGTATCAGCAATTTATTGATGACCGGAAAGAGTCCACTTCACAAGTCCAAGGAGATTCAATCCCAAAATCATATGGCAATAGGAGGAGTAGCCCCTTAGCCTTATAAAGTGTTTAATTCTTTCTTCTTCAACCAATATATGGGACACTTACATATGGTGACACTTGAGAGGTTTATTCTTCAACACTCCCCCTCATATGTAAGATCCCTTTAACTCAAGGATCACTTGATCCAAATTCAATTTGGCCCAGAATACTTAATGTCATTAAAGGTCCGAAACTTTGGGTCTAACAATATACTCAAACCATTATAGGTTACATATCGTGGGCCTGACTCTGATACCATATTAAACGCGGGTCTGGGCCACACCCGCAAACCAAGAGAGAGTTTGTGGACCGAACTCTCCTTCTCCTTGTTCGGGTTGCCCAGGCCCATTTCATATCGTTTCGAAATTTAACAAATATTTAGTATTTTGACATTGGCATTTGTTCTATATCCCAGGTACTGCATGAGAGTATTGTATGATGATGACAGAGATAAATGGGTTTGTGAAGAATGCAACTCCTCCAATCATTCGTCAATAAAAGGTGTCTTTTCAAATTTCTGGAAACATACATACATATGCGCGTTTGAAGATTCTTCAGCAATGACTAGTTTATTCTGCAGCTCCAACCAAACAACCTAGTGGCACAAGAAGAATAACAATTAAGAAACCTCCTCAAAATTCCAAGGTGCACTATTTACCACCCGAGGAAGCAAAGGTGATAAAGTATGGAGCAACCACAAGAAACTTGTCTTCACCAAGAAAAGTACATATTGTACACAGGCCCTCAGGGAACAAGCCATCTGTATCGAAGATGGAGGCTATTCCGTCATCCTTTCCTACTCCGAAATTCAGGATTAAAGTAGGGCCATCCGGAAGCAAGGAGCCACTGAATGACTGGAGTATGCCTAGCTATTTAAAGGATACAAATTTGTCACTTACTGGTATCAGACCCTTTTTACTTCCATTCTGCAGTATTGCCTGGAAAATATTTGTGCCTGTAATTTTATATTGTTAAGAGAGTATGTAAGGAGTGGTTTGAATGTTTGATATTGGGAATTATGTGGTTGGAAAATTTTCCGAATCCTTGGTCCTTTAGGCATCAAAGTGATTTCAATATGGAGAATTAGAAATGTTTGCGCAATCTGCTTTTTATCTTCATGATGCTAATATGACTGTACATATTGGAGCAAATGGTTGTTTTAGAAGCCAGTAAAAAGAGTTTTCAAACTAGTATTAATTTTGTGGTCAGTTTATGAGAGCTATATGCCAAGTTAGCTTAAATAGGATCAATTACGATGAAGTTTCAATGACTAAAGTTTTTTCTGAAACATTTTCTATCCTTTTTGTATGTTTAACATACTGGTAAACTGTGTTCTGAAAATTCCATTATTTTGAATTAACCTGGTCTGTTTTGTTGGTATTTTCTGTCATTGCAATTTCAACATACAGTGTTCAGCTTCTTTGAGTCTTTGTATAAGCTGGTGGAAGAACAAGTTCACTGGACATGTCCTAGTTGCGGCTTGCTCAGCAACTTAATCTGTACATAGATCTTGTTTGATAGTATATTTAGCTAACCTGGCAATATCAGTTGTCTGTCAAACCTGTCCAACTTCAAAAAGTTGTAACTGTGATATATTAGGTCAGTTGTATATGGAATGGCTTCACTTTTTGATTGTGTTTAAGGATCGGATGAGTTTGTTTATGGACCGTCCTGGAGATTCTGAAGGTTTACTCTGCTGCTTGCAGAAGTAATAAGGTGTGTGTGCCGGAGGGGGGGGGGGGGGGGGAAGGGAGCATAATAGCAATGGCATTCAGCCTGTGGCTATATATTAGATTACGTGGTTTAAAAAAGCTTTGTTAAAGGACCAACTCAACCAAAAGCTTAAATTCTTAGACTATTTATTTGTGATATAGATATGTTTCATTGTTTCTTGCTTCCTCATGGTATAAATTCTAGTTATAATTGCATGAATGTTTACAAGTGTAGCTTTGATTGCGCTTACTTAGATTGGTCTATGTCTACCCTTCTCTTTCTAGCTTTCTTAGACAAATTCAGTTCCTCTTTTAATGTGCCTTTTATCTTTTCTAACTGTTGTAATTTTCTATAATATAGAAAAACAAGTCTTAGGAATTCGATTTTAGGCAGTACAATAGTTTCTAAGCCTAATTGTTACTGAACTTCAGCTTAGAAGATGTAAAACAGTAGAAGATTTGTATATTAGCCAGTGCTGTTTACTTATTTAAGCTGTATGAATCAATTAAAGATTAAAAGCAATGTGTAGAAAGATAATTCCCCTGCATTTTGTTTTTCTTAAAAATTTACTGTGTTTTTATTGAAACAGCGTATTTGCGATCTTTCTTGCAGAGAAAGATGATTCTGAGCCAACTGTATCTAGGTGGTCTTCAGCTACAAATATACAAACATCAGATCCCATGTTGCAGAAGGAAACAGGTAACCATTGCCTATACAATTTACTGTAAGTACATGATGCAGAAAATGCTCAAAGTCCATGCTATTGTATATTCTTGTTTAGGGTCCCATATTCGTGGTTGTAACATAATGATTTATTGCAATATTGCATTGCTAAGCTCGAATACTATAATTGTACTCTTGATCTCCAGAGTTGCAAATTTGCACCTTCTAAACAAGAAAAGAGTTATTTTAGAGCTTTATGTGTGTGTGAATTGCTTTATATTATTGCATTGCATATTTGTGTGTGTGTGAATGGTCAATGCTGCTATCTAAGGTGGTGCACCGTCTAAGTTGCAAATAAGAAAAGAGTTATATTAGAGCTTTATGGGGTGTCATAATATAAAGTCAATCTGCTTTCAAGCTCAGACTCTTTCACCTAGATGTTCTTGTACAGTTGTACCACTGCTTTTCAGCTCGACTGATGCAGCATATACTGCTTATAGTGCTCAAACCCAAGTGCTCACCCAGTTTTTGTGAGATTTTTTCAGATGAACCTGCACATAGACTTAAGGAGGAAAGTCTGCCTGCTAGGCGTGTGTCTTTTGCTGAATTTCCCAAACCTAGTGTGGAGAGAAACAATATAAAATCGGGCCATACTCCTGCTCATTTAGGCCTACATTTGCCAGATGTCAGTTCAGGTACGTAATTGGTCATATGAAATTGAGTTATGGGCGAAATGTTTACCATGAAGTTGTATCAACCAGTTCCTATAGATTCTGCCTAGTCAGAAATGCTTTTCCTAATAAATAAAAACGTTGCGAGCTTTTGTTGCTTGACTGATATTTTCTTCATGCTCTGTCAATCTTTGTCACAGATGGATGTGTGCAACAATCTCGTATAAAAACCATAACTGCTAAGTATATGTCTTTGGAAATTTTTTATAGAGATGATATAAAGTCTGGGCATAAATCTCAGCGAGTCCAGTCTTTCCATACTGGAAGTTCAGGTAAGTCTGCAGATAAATATTTATCATGATTCAGGTCATTTGGTTTCTACCTAAAGCAGAGAATTTGTGGTACGTATTATAATGTTGCATCGAGTATTCCTGCTCAATACAGGGATCATATACTAAGCTTGTCAAAGCTCCCAAATTGAAAAGCTTACCTTTCATCTGTCATTTAATCACAGTTGAATGCTTTTATACCACCAAACTTAATTTACGTATGATTTTCCTGGAAGCTGGTATTTCTTGTTTTAAGATCAAAGTTTAAATAGAGATAGAATTAACATTCAAGAACAAATATTATCGTATTTGTGTCCAGAAGATAGCAAGAGAAAATGATTTTTCTTTTTTTTTTTTTTTTCATCAACATTTATGTGTACCACACTAAATTTAAAGACATGATGAAGAGGTGTTTTTTCACCAAAAGATATGATTCTTAAAAATTTTAAATTTGTGTCCAATTAATCAACGTGATTGTTATTATGATTGAACAGGAGTTAATGTTTATGCAAAACCTCAGCCAAATAAAGTTGATTCTAAGGCGAGAGACTCTCTGAGTGTTACAATGGTTCTTGATAGTTATCTACCAAACCATCCTGCAATGTCACCAACATGGAAGTGAGTTTCTTTCTTTTGGCTTCTTGAGTATAATAGCATGTCATTTGGGAGCATCGTGTGTCTTAATTGACATTGCAATGAGGCTCTAGGACCCTTATTGTCTTGGTATGGCCTTAAACCTTTCAAACATTGTTTTGAGCTCAAATTTGTTTACTTTTGCAGGGGAGCTTTTAAGATCGCGAGTGATCTTTTGCCATGTAGTGTCTTTGATGAAATTCAAGCACATCCTCCATGTAAAGTTCATAGCAAAGTGTACAAGCTGTCAAAACAATTTCCCAAGATACTTCCCTTTGAAATGCTACCTCGAAAAAACTCTTGGGTGGATTTCTTCGAGGATGATGTTCCAAGTGAGCTTGACATCGGACTATACTTTTTCACCCCTAGGATGTCCAATTCAAATGGAGGTTCTAACTTGGATGTTACATCAACGGTTGGACATGAACAATGTTACTCTCCTCTTTTGGAGTGCCTAGACATACATGAGCAGCTCTTGAGAACTCAAATTGATGGAGTGGAGTTGTTTGTCTTTTCCTCTAAACATTTGCCAGAGGATTCCCGCAGTAAGCTTTGTCCTTACTCCTTGCAGTTATGTTCTCCACAATTACAGCTCTCCAATATAAGGAGGTTTTCACTATTTCTCATGTCCTTTTGTTCTAGCAGAAATAAATCGAAAGTTTTTCTTATGGGGACTGCTTCGACCTACTTCTTTCAGAAAGCCTTAGCCTAGAAGACAACTTTCTCCTTCTCTGCATGCCAATTCAACCAGCCTGTGGAATTAACCTCACGTACACATCATGTATCATACTTCCTGACATTGTTACCCTTCACGAAGGTGAGGTTACGATAAAAAAATCACCTTATTTGGACTTCTAGACAGGGCAATACAGTCTTCCTATGATCCTGGGTAGTTATCATTTGTGCAGGAATTCGAACTTGTGGGCATGTTTTCTTCTCACTTAGGATGTTTGCTGGGCATTATTAGATTGCTATCATGGTCAAATAAATGGTGGTGAATCTTTAGAGGTGTTTATGTCTTAAATTAAGGAATAAGATGAGGATTATCAAGGTACTGAACTTATAAGGCTTGTTAATACTTATGCTCTGAACCATGGTTTTGACGTTATTGTTGAGTATAGATAAATAACAATCATTAAAGTGTGATTGTGGGGCCATTTTATTTTGTATGCAAGCTTTCTTAATGAAACTCTTATGTTCTAAAACACAACACCAAAATTGGTGATAAGAAAACTGAATGTTTATGTGGTGATCACCATAAGCTTCTTGATGTCGCAAAATATTATGGTATATGTTATTTATAATTCGGCAAATCTTTAAATTTATAAGAGGTATTGAGGTATTAGTTGAACACCACCATACTAGTTTGATAATCCAATAACATTTTGTCCCCATTTATCACGTTGGTTATCTCCAAAACCTACTAAAGAAACTTAACATAGATAATAGACGTTTAGTTGTTGGTAGTTGTCAAATATTAACTCATGGAACTGAGTTTAGGTAATGTCCATTAAATTAGTCGGTAATCCAGCCTGGTTATAATAATGATCCAACGCGGATTGATGTAATTGGCACAGGGAATGTAGAATTCATGAATTTACAAGAGTGCCTACAAAGTGCACTTCTACCTACAGAAAACCACAAAGAAAGCTAACATCAGGAACCAAGTACTCTTAAGGTTTCATGTCTCTTATAGCTGTATACTGCAGTAACTGATCATAAAATCCAAAATGTAAGAATTAAGTTAAAACAAACTCTGCACAAGATATTATAAAGAAGTCACTACGAGTACATATTTAACATTCTAAAGAAGTGCCGAGCGTAACTTCATAATAATATAAGATAGCATTACATGTCCACTGTAAGATATAGGAAAGATATAGCGTAGTTGAACTTCACAACCTCTCAATGACACCAGCAGTGATAATTTACTGGAATCCCAACTAACACTAGAACAAGTAAACCTACATCGCTGGCTGCAAGATGTTGAAAATACCTCTAAGCCATCCCTCCACTAGTGGCTGTTCTGATGATCTGGAATAGAGCTGAGATAGAAAAGGAGGCAAAAGCAAAAATCAATATAGACATTAAGCAATGAACTAATGAAGGCCTAAAATATATTAATATAAAAGTTACAAACACAAAAAAAAAATAAAAAAAAATAAATAAAAGGAAAACAGAATAAAACTCGACAAGAAACTGTATTAGCTCTTAATGCAGCAAGTAATAATTCCAGGCCCCTGGCTTGCTTATATTTAGTAAGGTTACAAGTACTTCCAACTATATAAATTTATTAAATTGTGAGTTGCAGTTAATTACATGAGTACATGACTTTTGATTACAAGGACTCTATTTCTAGCCTACAACCACGAAGGCACAAACAATGCTATTCCCTAATCAGACATGCAGGGTGCAGGTTAATCTAGCTAGTGTCAAATACATAACGCTGTAAATTCTAGACACAAAGACAGTTTTAAAATTAAACAAAGGTGAAGGGACACAGCTAAAATGGAACATATTCCTGATTTTAGAAGACTTCATTAGCTCTGACACACATACTCAGGCTAGCTTGATTGTTAATTAAAGTTGAAATGCTTTCCTTCTACGATTAAGCAGTTCTAAGTTAAAGTGCCTAGGTAAGGCCCTTGACAAAATAGAAAACTATGTGACCTAGAGGCTCTGGGTCATATAAATGCAGACATCTTAAAGTTTTAGTCAACCCACACTCATATATCATCTCCAACACTCTGGTTTAGGACCAACTGACACGAAGAAAATAGCCGTTGGGCACGTCATCTCCACAGCTAATGACATTCTGTAGTCATCCTCAAGATGAGCAGATAAGAAGTTGACCCTACTCACCCCCGATATCCAAGAAACCATGGAACCATAAGGTCTAGGATTTAGTCTGCTTGGGATGGAGAAAAGATTGTCACCTCAAAGGTTTTCAGCAATAGCCTATCATGCTTTTTGATGAGATATGCTTAAAGAAAGGAGAAACAGATCAACTTCTTTTAAACAGAAAGCTCAAAGCTAAAATAAATACTGCAGATTCCTTCATCTTCTACTTTTGCAAAGCAAGGAGAGTTTTATTGGATTGCATAAAAGCACTATTCCAGAAACCTAATAAAATACTCTAATATATACAGTCAAGATGCTTTGAAGAAACCATTAACCCATTCAGACCTTAATACGGAGTATTACATTTTTTTTCAACGTCATGAGTGTCAGAGCACCAGAAAGGCAAAATTTTCAGTTATAACCTTTAAATAGTCCTCTCCATCCATCCCTCAACTGTCGATACCATCAGATACTAGACTAATATCCGCTATCACTGCAATTGACAAAGATGAGACCTACTATAGATTCAACATACTACCAGCAACATACGCCAAGAACGACAAACTTGTATAAATATGATTAATAACAAAAGGTTGCAAATGTAACCTTCACATTCCAAAGATCACGAGATCCTAAGACTCCTAACCTTAATTGAAAAAAACCTACCTAGTCATATGGATAGTAGAGAAGAAGTGAATGTAAGCAAGCAATGAGTAAGTTCAGAAAACCAAACACCCTCCTATCCCAACATCCCCACAAATTGAAGGTCAAAATGAAACATGCACACATATGTAAATTTGGATGTCTTCCCCTTCCCTTGCTAGTCGAGCATAGATGTCCTTGTGATTATTTCAACTTGTGAGCATATGAACAAGGTAATACTAATTGTAGGATTTAGCCGGAGACTAAAGGGGTAATGATTTTATGGAGCTGAGATATATGAAAAATGCAACATTGTATTGCACGGTAGCATAAGGCAGTTCAAAACTAGAAGAAAGTGCTTACATGATCCGATAACAACGAACACAAAGAATCCAAGTAATACAGGCCCAACAGGATATGTGTTTCCCTTCTTTGTTGTGCTTTCGGCCACTAAACCTCTTTTCTTGATGTTCTTTTCAAATTTCTCCACCTTCCTCTCCGAAAGACGCCTTGAAGTTGTCTGTGTACAGTATAAGAATGATAAGACATATAGACAACTCATATATATAAATATAATAGGCTGATAGCTGGTTTTGCAGTCAGATCTTAATAGATGTTCACACTTGGATCCACCAAAACAACAACAAATTGCTAACCCTTGACTCGATTGCTTGGCAAACACACAAACCTTGTTGAAATTTCACTGACATAACACTTATCTATTAGAACTACCACTCAGCTTGCGCACCAATAAGATGATACATCAACTCCAGATGAAAGTATTGTTGAATCTTGCATCTAGATTTTTCTAAGCTCAATCTCTTTTGGGGCTATTATCATCTAGAGACCTTACCAACTTGAAAATTATTCAATCAAACATACACTCCTCAAAACAAAATTTTTCTTTCTATATTCATCGCTACGACTTTTTCATTAAACCGTTAAAGAAGCACTTGAATTAGGAATTGGTAGCTCATTGAAAATTTGAAACCTATCAAATATACTCATCCAATGAGGATTCTAACATTCAGAGTTTGTCATGTAATTTAATTCCTTTGGAATCCCACAATGTGATAATTTTAAATTTGAACATTCATATACAAAACGTGAAATAGCATCAGGGTTATTAGTATATGATCCAAGCTTCATCTTTTCAAACGAGAAATATATTGTTTAATTAAAGCCAAAATTCTTCAGAAGATAATCATAAGAGTTCGGTAGTAGTTAACTTATGAAGTCACTAAACTGAAAATTAAACAAAAGAAACAGCATTCATAGCTAATTACAAGATGCATATATTAAAAGCATAAAAATACATCAAATCAATTGGGTAAATCAAATTTGCAAACAAAATAAATTCAAGCATCCTATTTCTGAGGTTCTTCAACTCACAAATTTAACTATTGAACCCTTAAAAAAAGCTAGATCTAGGCTAAATTGGGCAAAATAAAAGTAAAATTATAAATCTTAGTAAATAATAAAATCAGCAACGAAAATGAAGAAATAAAAGTAGAAAAGGATGAAATCTTGCAAATTACGGAGTATAAACATGAAAGACAGAGAGTGGTTATGGAATACCATGATTGAAGACGAGATCTGAAAACGAGGAGGAGCGAGAGAGGTAAACGTAGACTTGGTTTTTTTTTTTTTTTTTTCCGTGTGTTGAATTGAAGAACAATAACGACAATTGCTATAAATAGTTGTTTAGAAGGCCAATTGGGTCGAGGTATCCTGGATTCTACAAGAAACGCGCATATTTTTGGCTACACTCCACTCGGGTTTAGCCGCCTCTCAACCTCTAGACCTCAATTTTTTTTTTTTCTTTTTTTTTTTTTTTATGATAAGAAGAAGGATTCTGGTCGAATTTCAGCCCTCATGATTTTTTTTGGTACAGTATTTAGTTATTTACAGATCAAACTCTTTGAGTGAGGTGGGAAGGGTAAGGGATCTCCACCCTCAAAGTGGCTCTAGTGGGGATTGAACTCTAAACTTCAAGGTTATAAGGTGTAATCTTTTCCATAAGACCAAGTTTAGTTTAGTAAATGTCTAGGCACTCATTGGACCCTCTATACGACTATACATAACCAAAATTACATACATTCATACAAAGGAAAAATACATTTTATTAATATCAACTATTGACAATTTATTTTCAATAAGCCCAATTAAGGTTTATTATTTAATAATCTCGACTATGGAATCAGTTTGCCTTTTGTAGTCCTAACCGGTCAACATCAAGTCAGCAACTTGTTGTAACAAGTAACCAATAGACCAATACACTTGTCAGCAAGTGATTAGTCTAATATAAAAAAAATAATAATAAAATAAAAAAGGAAAACAAAAACCTAAGCCACCACCCTTTCACTATGAAACCTAAGGCAAAACCCTTAGCCCACCAGAAAAAGGATGGTCGCTTCCTCTAACCACCGAAAACGGTCGGTCGACCCCTCCTAACCCCCGAAACCATCAGCCACGCTCCACCCCACCACCTAAACCACTCCCTCCTTTCCCTCCTTCCTCGCTAGAAAATCATCAAAAGTAGACCACTACCACTTTTCTCACGCTAACCCCAAACATCCACCATCAATCAATACCACAATCACCTAGCCGCACCACCAATCACCAACCTTTAGCGATTACCCCAACAACACTGCAAACAAGCCTACAATTCATAGCTCCAACCACCACCCACAGCCCAATGGTTGAATTTTTTTTTTTTCCGTTTATTATTTTTTATATATATTTTTTGTTTAAAAAGCCACAAATGTAGGTGATGAGTATCGATTACAAGATTTCTTGAAAGCGGGAGGGAAACTCTAACCACTTGAACTATCACTCACTCTCATGGTCCCAAGTGATATTAATGACTTTAATCAAAGTTTAACCAAATGTGGGTGCTTCACACGTCAAGTTTTTAAACCTGATTTAAAACCCCCAAAAGTTGGGGGAAGGTCTGAAAATTTAAATAGCTCACCAACCCACCAAATTTTAGAAAATTTACAACCTTTGTAAAAAATACAACATATTTAATTAATAAATAATAATTAAAAAAAAGCTTTTAACACTATTTCAATGTTTCATTTTCTCTTACTTCTCAATCAATCAATTTACTTCTCTCATATAAAAGGAAGCTCTGTGATTAATTTCGCTTGTACAGTTGCACACACATCAAGACTTTCTCTCATGTAAAAGGAAACTCTGTGATTACTTTTACTGCCAGGTGTTTCAAGGGTGGGGGAGGGGTTCGTTTGGTGGGCTTATATAGGGGTTTCGTGGGCTTTTGGAGGAGTGGAGGAGGAGTTTCACAGGGTTTTGGGGTTCCAATGGGGTGGTGGGGCTTGGGAAGGAAGGGGTGGGGCTTAGAAAGGATGGGGTGGGGTTGTGTTTTCTGATTTTTTTTTTTTTTTTTTTTTTTTGTGTTTTGTTTTTTTTAAACATAATTGGCTAATTAGGTCTCGACACGTGCCAATTATGAAAAAAAAATTTAATCCTTTCAACCGGTAACCCACTAGGTGAAAAAAGAAGATTGGTACCGAGTAATGCCCACCGGTTTTTAAAAATCAGTGGGGAAAAAAGGAGGAAAAAATGAGGGAAGGGGAATTGCCACCAGTTCAAACAGAACCGATGGGTAAAATATTAATCCCACCGGTTCAAAATCAGTGGCTTTGTTATTAAAAAAATCCGCCCTCTTTATAAACCCCTAACCCTAACTCTCTCTCTTCAACCGCTCTCCTCTCTCCCCTCTCCTCCTTCTCTTTCTCTCTCCTTCTTTCTCTTCTCTGTTCTCAGCTTGTCTCCTTCTCTCTCCTATTCTTCTCCTTCATTCTACTCATTCTCTCTCTTCTCCTTCGATCTCATCTCCTTCTCTCGCTCTTTCTCTTTCGTTCTACTTATTCTCTTCTCCTTCTCTTTTGTTTCCACCATTACCAAGACCACCACCGCAACAATAACACCACGAAGACCGACATCAACAACACCGACTTTAATCGAGGTTAGGGTTTAATTCGAATTTAATCCAAATTATTCGAGGTTAAGGTTTACTTTCTGGGTTTAATTTGATTTTGGATTTTAATCGATTTTTCTGGGTTAAATTAATCAATTTTTAGATTTTAATTCGATTTTTCTCGATTTTTGTGGGTTTAATTAATCGATTTTGAATTTTAATTCGATTTTTCTCGATTTTTCTGGGTTTAATTAATTGATTTTTCTGGGTACATGCATGTGTTTTTTGGGTTTTTTTTATTTTGAGTTTTCTTGTTTTCTTTTTATTTTTTTGGGGATTTATGAGTTTATTTTCATTTTTTTATTATTTTGAATTTTCTAGGTACATGCATGCGTTTTTTTTTTATTTTGTTTTTTTTATTTTGAGTTCGTGAGTTTATTAATTTTTTGTTTTAATTGATGCATGTATATTGATTTAGATGTTAAATCAAAGAATCAAGATGCAGGAATATTGATTTAGATTTTGTATGGGGTTTCTTTTCATTTTGATATTGTAATTTTTTTTTTTGATTTATATTGTAATTTTTTTTTATTTATACGTTGTAATTGTTCGATTATATTGATTTTTATTGTAATTTTTTTTTTTGATTATATGTTGTAATTTTTCAATTATATTGATTGATATTTTTCGATTTATATTTTGATGTGGTAATTTTTTTTTGAGCTAATTGGTCGATTATATTTCAAGTGAAAAGAGAAAAAAAAAAAATTACATGTACATTGCCACCGGTTAACCGGTGGCATTTATATTTAATACCCAAATTAAAAACAATAAAGCGGAAATGTTTTTACACTGGTGGCTTTTCAAGGGAGTATTGCCACCCCCCAAATGCCCAACGATTCAAAACCGGTGGCATAGGGGGGTTTTGAACTGGTGGGGAATTGCAATTTTCTACTAGTGGCCGGTTATAGGGATTGAAGAAAGTACGTAAACACCACTACAATTCGGATTAATCCTTAATAATCCAAAGTTGGGATTATTTAAAGAAAATCGAACAAAGTTGGGATTTATTAAAACCACTTATTTTTAGAGTATGATTGTTTGGGTTGTAAAATTATCATTGTATAATACTACCTCTGTTTTTTTTTTCATTCATCTACTATTCATTAGGTCGGTACAAACAAAAAACATTGACCATAGTGAAGGAATTATGTCTTCGATAAGTGCAATTACTAGATATATCAAGGATCACTATTATGGAGATAATAAGTTCGTTCTCTTGGGGCGTCATCATCTGTTGCTAGACTATGAGAGATGATCTTTGGGCTAGTAAAATAGCCCAAAGCCCGCTAGAATGGATCCTATGAGGTCACACACAAAGGTATTGGGTTAAGCAAGTATGAGGCCCATTATTGGGCCTTATGAGTATTTAACTGATCATGAATAGGATTGGGCTAGTGTAGTTTGATTGGGATTAGGAATTGGGCTTGGTCATGGACTCTTATTTATGGATATGATCTATAAATAAGATCCATGCCTAGGGTTGCATAAAATAACAAGAGTCACAATCAACTTACAGTAAATTGTGAATCAAGGCAACCAAATCCCAACACCCTCGACTAACTAGCATTAGTGGAGGTCTTAATCTGTGCCTGTGGACCAAGTAGAGGAACCACATTTGAGGTTCTTTGTCTCCCTTGTTCTTGCTCGATTGCTAGTGGAATCACGCTTCAAAGGTATAATTCTTACTCTTTATGTGTTATGCATGAGATCCTTGGTTAGGTGCTATATGAATATGATTCATGATTATTTCCGCTGCGTAGTACTTATATTTCCTTACACATAGTCCATTACTAATTATATTACCAAAAAAAAAAAAAGTCTTATTAGAAGCATTTCAATGTGTATAGGTAGTATCCAAATAATGAGTATGAAATTTTTATAATATATATATATATATATATATATATATATATATATATATATATATATATATATATATATATAAATAAAATAAGAACTAGGAACTAATCTAGGCACTTAAATCATGTTAATCGGACGGCTCACATGCTTCCCGTGTCATTAATGGCATTTTCGTAATATTTGAATGTTACAAACTGATTCTTAGCTTCATTTCTAAAAAGTAAATGAAAAGTTAGTAAAAGTAAATGAAATCAGTCATAAAGTAAATGAATTGAAATTGCCTTAAAAGTTAAAAAACTGGAAAAAAGTTTGAAAATCTGCGAAATTACAAAAATGCCATTAATGAAAGCAGGTGAGATGTGAGCCGTCAGATGGAGCACGATTGAAGGCTAAGATTGGTTCCTAGTTCCTATTATTCACCTTGGTTCTCACATGATCTCAATTATATATATATATATATATATATATATATATATATATATATATATATATATATATATATATATATATATATATATATATATATATATATATATATATATATATATATATCCTCTGTTTCTTTTTAGTTGACACGTGCTTTTAGTCACATTTACCAATGTACTAATTCAACCATTTATATCTTTAATTACGTTTAGAATCCGTACAAAATGTAAAGTGAGTAGAACAAATAAAATAGAGGGAGTATTAATACGATTCTTTTTAGGGTTGAACGTATGATCTCAAAGCATATATATATGTAATCTACTTTTTTTTGTTAGTAAAGAATTATTGTAAGTAGAGGCATGAGGCCTGAGTCAGACAAATTCGAAGAAAATTGTAGAAAAGCATTTAACTCATATTGTATTACTCCATAATATGTAAATTATTTAAGACATAATTAATTGTATAAGCCAACCTAAGTTTTAATTAGTCATATTCGACGTGACCAGAAAACTATTTTGAGCACTCCAACTGTTCCAAAATAATTGTTATTTGTACTGACTATAACCTTTGGTTAATTTTAAGGCCAGATATTATTATCATTTTAGATATTTAGATGGATACTAAACCACTGAAGAGATGGTTTACAACATAGGGATAACACAAATTACTACCTCTGATTTTTTTTAATTGCAACTTTGGGGTATTATTTGAGAGAGATATAATACGGAGTATTTCAAAATTGCAACTAAAAAAATCGAAGGTAGTATAATTTTTAGGATTATGAATAATGTATAGAAGGGAGTACAAACTTAACATTATATTAACTTGATCAACGACAATTATTGACCAACTTCGTAGCACACTGATTTTACCTCCCCATTAATTTCTTCAATTTTGTTTTCTTGTATGCCTTAATGACCTCAAAATTTATGGTAATTAAAATTATCAATTAATTACCTCCCCATTTATTTTCATTTATTTTTTTTTTAAATTGTTTTTACAAGGAAGATGAGGAGTTACAAATCAAGTATTTTATAATTTTCCTGTATAAGATCAACGACTCTAATCAACAAGCTTACTAAAAGCCTTAAGATTAGCTTTTCTTATCTCATTTCATCCCATTTTTCTTCAATTCTCCTTCCTTTAATCTTGCACCCTAAATCCATGCCTTTTAACTAAATTATATTTGCTTCATTTTTCTTTCTTTTTCTTAAACCTTCCTTTTATATTAAATCATCCTAAATCTAACTAACAACGTTTTTTTTTTTTTTTCCTTTTTCACCATGATCATGGAAGAAGAACTAATTAGTAGCTCTTATATTAATTTACTAGATAATCCAAACCCTTCACTCTACTCATATATTTTACCTTCTATTCCATCAACGGCCATTGATAGGTTTTTGCTAGGCGGCGATTACACCACCACGTCTTCCCGGTTTATACAAACTAATAAATTGGAAACAACCACTCCCACCACCAAGGTCATGACCACTGTCGTACCAACAACCCTAGATCAAGCTTATTTAAGCAATTTTGCATCATCATGTAATGGTTATTATAGTAGTAATAACCCTAATAGTAATTTTTACGGAGTTGGTAACATGCATAATAATAGTGTTAATGGGTTGTTTTTTGAAGAAGTTGAGTCTCAAAATAGTGAAGTAAGACATGAAGAACAACGATCATCGTCTAAACATGAAGAACAATCTCTCGTGTTTGAGGGGTGGAGATCATCTAAGGGGAAAAAAAGAAAAGCTTGTGCTATAGGGCAATGGTCTACTGACGAAGACAGGTTTGTTTTTAATTTATTTTGTAATTTGTTTCACAAACACCACCTTATTATATTATGAGCTTTGTTGAAGATCTAGCTTAAATGGTTTTGTTTATTTCATATTTGGGTTGAACAGGAAAAAAAAAAAGTGTTTATAGTTTTTTTTTCCTTAATTTATTATTGCAAAATAGATAAACTTGTTGTATTTCTTTCTTCATTTGTAAAAGAAATTAAATGGTTTTGCTTTTTTTTTTTTTTTTTTTTTTTTCATTTTCGTTTTGATATGTTTGTTTACCTTTTTGACGAAATATGTTTATTTACTAGTGAAGGCTTCGTTCTCAACTAGGGTTTTAAGTTGATACTAGATTTTTTTTTTCTCATAATTTTTGAAGTAAGTTCTTGATATATTTCCATGTTAAAGATAGTAAGTATTTTTTCTTATGTGTATAAATGAAGTCGACTCAAGAGCTTGGTAGAAAAACATGGTGAACGTAAATGGGCTTTCATCGCAGAGAAGATGGTAGGAAGGGCAGGGAAGCAATGTCGTGAAAGATGGATTAACCATCTACAGGATAATATCAAGGTATATAATAATAATATAAATCATATTTTTTTGATGATGAGTATTTGATTTAAGTAAATTAATTAGTAAAGTCTTTTTACTACTTTAGTGTTTACTGTAATTGAGTAACTTATAGCTGAGTCCGCATCTACATAATTCATGATTTGAGTAAATAAATCTTATTTGCATTTGGAATATTTTTAGAAAAACTTAAACAAGATTCTTATTATTATCTTCTTAAGTGAAGTTTCTGTAGCTTCCGTTCAAGGAAATTCTTTCTTGTAGTTTCACCCCAAAATAGGTTTTCAAAAAAAAAAAAAAAAAAAAAAAAATAATAAAAAAAAAAAAATAATAATAATAATAATAATAATAATAATAATAATAATAATAAATAAATAAATAGATTTCACACTAATTGTGACACATAATTTTAATAAGTGATAAACTATTCGATACTTATCATAGCACACATTTTTGGCATTGTTATTGTAATTTTAATAGGACTAACTTTTTGGCATGTTGTTAATTAAACCAAGGGAAAATGAGTGTGTCGTTTTTATTTTAATCATCAAATGATTTTCTTACAGAAAATTGAAGAGTTTAATAGGAAGTAGAAAGGTGAGTTTTCAAATATAGAGATAATGGTACATTCGTTCAAATAGCCAAATGATTTTTGAGTATAAATTTTCTTACAAATATTAAGAACTTGTATAATATTATGAACCAAATAATAACTAAGGAAAATAATTTTCCAACTTTTCTACATCTCTTGAAATATAATGTGTTTTAACAATGACCTACGACCATTATATGATGAATAAAAATAATTGTTAAAATTTCACTTATTTTGTAAAATTATTTGATTAATATTTCAGAAAGATGCATGGGACGAGGAAGAAGAGAGGATGCTAGTAGAGGCTCATGAGCAATTTGGCAACCGATGGGCAGAAATAGCTAAGAAAATTCCTGGAAGAACCGAAAATTCAATCAAAAACCATTGGAATGCCACCAAAAGGAGGCAAAATTCAAAAAGAAAGAACAATAACAAGAATAAAATTGAACCCGAGCCTAAAAATCAACCATCTATTTTACAAGATTACATTAAAAACAAATACCTAAAATCCGCCGCCACCACCACCACCACCACAACCACACCCACCTTACTCAACACCAACACCACCCCCTCAACCTCTCATAGCTCGCTTTCCACAACCACCTCGAACAATGTCGTAGAAAGCCCACACCTTTTTCTAGACACGTCAAATGAGTCTACTTTGTCAAACCCTAGTCATCATGAGAAGTTGATGTTCATGAATAACCAATCTTGCTCTCAAGATGGTTATCCATCATATGATGCTGTGAGTGTGTACGAGACTGATCAAGTGCAGTCGAATCCGGTCATGTTTGCGCCTGATCATTTGATGATGGTAACACTCGGAGGTACTACTACAAATGTTTACTCTGATAGATTAATATGTGACCTGTTGAATGGAGATGCACCTAAGCTAGATGCACCTAATGAGTGGATGATTAACAATAATCATATGATGGGTGATTATGTGGTGGAAAATGTTTTATATGATTCAAGTGAACTTAGGAAAGATATGGATCTACATGAGATGATGATTTCTCTTAATTATCTCAAGAGCAATTGTTAGTTATTCCGTTTTACTTTGAATCATGCATACTTGTAGTACAATAAACTTATTTTGCTTTTTTTTGTAAGTTAGAGGACAATTAAACTTGTTTGTACTTTATTATGTCCTCCGTTTATCGATACAACAAATGTTTTGAACTTTTTCACTATTAATTATTACGAGTATTAGCTTAGTTTTGACTAGATTAAGTTACTAACTTGTGAATGCGACGATGTCCTATATTGTTTATTATTTGCATGACGGGCTAAAAGTTCGGTAATTGCCTGGTACTCGTATTTTAAAAGAAACTACTGCAACTTTGCACGTAGAAGTTTGCGCATAAGATATACAGTACCATAAATTAATATAATTTCTACTAGGAATTTGGGCATGAAAATATACTATTTTGTTATTATGTTGGATTTCTAACTACTTAGTAAACTTTGAAAGGTTACTTTTTCATTTCAAAGCTCATGTGTTCAATAGCTTGTAGTAGTAATAAGGAAATTTTGACATTTGCTATCAGGGAAAACATCTGTCTTTATATTTGCTATCAGTTAAATTTTATTTTATTTTATTTTATTTTATTATTATTTTATTTTTTTTTTTACTTTGCTACCACCTAAATAAGAGTTTGTTAAAAATCACTACCCAATGCCTTATACCGTAACCATTTCCGTTAGTGAGGTCCAACCACCTTCAAGCCACCTCAGCTCACTGCCACCTTCCTATCCCCCATCAATGCTGCCCTTTCCCCCTCTGGCGGCTGCCACCGGCAAGCCCACCCCTTCCCTTTTCCCCTCTTTCTAGCCACATTCCCTCCCAGTCGCCCTCCTTCCAGCCACCTTCACTTCCAAGTTCCAACCACAACAACACCCACTCCACCTTTTCAACGCACGCATTCATCATCCACCAATTCGCACTTACCAATTTGCAACCACCCGAACACCACCACCGCCACCAATTTCGCAGACCCTTAATTCGCAGCCAAAATTTCGCAAAAGCCTGCAACACCCCCCAATTCGCAAACCCCTAATCAGCCACAAGCGAAACCCTGAAACCCGTTTGGGTGGTTTTGGGCTGGTGGTTTAGGGTTAGGGGTGTCGGTTTTTGGGTGGGGGAAGGGGGGGTTCGATTCCGATGGGGTCGCTGGCGCAAGCTGCATCTTAAGGCGC
Source organism: Chenopodium album (assembly GCF_948465745.1). Taxonomy (NCBI): domain Eukaryota; kingdom Viridiplantae; phylum Streptophyta; class Magnoliopsida; order Caryophyllales; family Amaranthaceae; genus Chenopodium; species Chenopodium album. The sequence goes on from NC_137835.1 coordinate 69,393,761, forward strand.
CGGCCGCCGGAAGGGGGAGGGTGGCTGACGGGAGGGGCTGGGATTTTAAGGGTGGGTTTTTTTTTTTTTTTTTTTAATAAACTTAATGGAATCCTAACGGATTCCGGCAAGTGGTAGTAATTTTTAACAAACTCTGATTTAGGTGGTAGCAAAGTAAAAACAAAAAAACAAAAAACTTTAAACCGGTAGCAAATGTGAAGACAGGTGTTTTCCTTGGTAGCAAATGTCAAAATTTCCTATTAATAATGTCAAATTTGTAATCTAAGGGCCGATATAGAAAACATCGAAGTTTAAGGGCTTGTTCGGTTGAATATAGAAATTGCAAATTCCTTGAAAATTTGATTTCCCATGAAATGAACTTCCTAGGAAGATCTAAAAAGTGTTTGGTTAAGAAAGGGAAGTGGACTTACCTAGGGCTTCCTAAGTAATTTAGTTCCTCCATTTTGAGGGAAGTGGAAATTCATGGGAATTTCTACTTATGAATTTGTCAACCAAACAACTCCAAAGAAATCTAATTCCTAGGAATTGTAACTTCCTATATTTTTATTTGTCAACCAAAGAAGCCCTAAGACTTTGTATGAGTGAAGTGAAGAGTCCCACAGGGTGCAAATATTCTTTTTGATGTTCTTGTTTGAAATTTTGCAATTGTTAAATAATTTGAGATTTAATATATAAGATATACATCCTTTGTTTTCTTAATATTAGGAGAGCCCACGCGCACGATGCGCGCAATATAGTAAGCCATATATCGCGAGGAGTTATTTATATGAACCTCTAACTGCATTAGGAAGAAGTTCCATTCAATTATAGTCATACTGAAATTGTTATGAATAAGGATCTTATCTTGTTAAGATAAGATTTCTCTCAAAATGATTCTATTAAGGAAGCATAAGCTAAGATGAGAGATTATAAGCAGCATAGTACATAAGCCACTAACACAAGTTAAATACACGTGAGATAAAATAGACCTTTGTTTTTGTTCCCAGTAAACCAGAACATGATTCATTTGATCCTAGTTTGACTACAAATTAAAGGTAGATTGTGCATAGATTAACAAGGAGAACAAGAGATATTTAGACGAAAGTGGTGGCGTTAAATTAGTGCTCTCCTTTGCTTCCTTCGTTTCCCAAAACGCTGCATTCTAGAAGTTCAACTTCGGCTGGATGGAGAGAAGGCCCCACATACATTATTTATGCTATTTTTTTTATCAACCACGCAATAATAATCACTTCAAGCTCCATCTCAGTCTTGTTGATCATCTTCAAACACCAATCGAGCTCTTTCAAACTATAATTGTATATGGGTGTCTTCAGATAGCATGCATATAACATATTCACCTCTTCCTATGCTTTTACAACATAAACAATTAGATTACACAAACTATATATTTACTTCATTTTTGTAAAAAAATTTGAATTGCCATATATATAAGTACAAGCCAAGGGCATATTTAGTCAACAACTTATAATTCTATAAGCAAACGCTTGATGACCAAATTAATAAGAGACCTTATAAATCTTGGAAAATATGTTTAATATATGTATACATATATATGTATATATATACATATATGCATATATGTGTATATATATATATATAGTAATAATTAAAAAAAAAAACCAAAAATTGAGACATATTTTTGAGAATTTGGATTAACATTGATTGAGATTTTTGCCGATTTTTTGTTTTTACGAGAGCCCATTATATTGCTCGTACTTAAATCGCAAAAACCCCTTTGACGAATTTAATTTTAAGATCCTTCATAAATTTAACAATATATCCAGATTGAGAAATTGCTATTCAATAACCCCTTGACAAATTTAATTTTAAGATCCTTCATAAATTTAACAATATGTCCAGATTGAGAAACCCTAGTCAATAACCCCTTGACAAATTTCATTTTAATATCCTTCATACATGTAACATTTTCAATAAATTATTTTTTTTAATAAAAATCACCCAACCTTATAATTAACCTGATTCAATAGAGGAGAGAAAGCCTAGTTTGCTCTTCAATGGAGAACTCATAGGTCGCTTTAATTGGGGAGAGAGGCAAAGGATGACATAGGGCGTTATAAAGAAATTGGAAAAGATTAAATATAACTCATTTAAGTATAAACTATTAAAGAGGGGGATTATGTAAATATACATTTTGAAGGGTGTAATTGAAAGAATACTATTCATAAGAGTATTCTTCCACTTTTAATAAGGTAGGGATAGGGATATAAGATATACATCCTTTGTTTTCTTTTAGTTGTCTCATTTTAACTTCGCACATTTTTTGTTTCTAATTTACTAATAATCTATTCGTAAAAAATTTAAAAGTTAATGTTTTAAAATTATATGTTGACACAAATTTAACAAGATTGACTTTGCACATTTTCTATTTTATTAATGATCTATTTGTAAAAATTTATAAAAAGTTAATGTATTAAAATTATATGTTGAGACAAATTTAACAAAATCCAACATGAAATTTTTCCCCCTTATATATAACTAAGAAATGATAATCCAACACTTACAAAACAGCTAGAAAATTAAAAAATAAAAATAAAATAAAATAAAATAGAAAATTAAAAATAAAATAAACAAGTAGCTTCAATATTAATGTGTGTTTTCAAAAATCTAATTTTTCATGAAATTTAATATTACGAAATTAGAGATATTTGATTATAAGGAAACAAAAAATAACATCAAGTTTGACACATAAATTATACAAGTCGTATAATCTCAATCAGTCATTCTATCCTAATCAATACTTTATATACTAAAAGACACACCAGCGATGACACGTGTCATCTCCGGAGGTGTCCTTAATTATTATTTTTCATTTTAAAAAAAAATATTTTAATAAGAAAACAAATCATTTACAAAGATCACATTATTTGTTTTTGTACATATTCCCTATTGACATGTAATAATTATTATATTTAAAATAAAATATTTATTCACAAATCTTTCTAAAAAAAATTGGGCAATATATACCAAAAGTAAATATTTTTAAATAATTAGTGACCTATTTTACAATAAAAAAAAAAAATATTGCTCGGATTTTTTTGCCTACTTTGTTTTAATTGTGTATTGGAAGCTATAATAAAAATTGCAAATATCAAATTAACATATCACATACTTTTATTATTTCTTGACTAATTTATAATTATAATATTTCTCAATCAATAATATATAATTATATATAAAGATCATCGTGCATGGCACGAGATCTAACCTAGTAAGAATAAATAACAAAAAGTTTTAAAAATTAGTTTTTATAATAGAACATAACCCAGGTTCAAAAATAAGGAAACAGAAGTGAGTCAGGATTTTACAAGAAAGCAATTTGTTTAACATCAACTAAATTTTCATGCAAAGGTACTTAGTATCAATAAAGTTTTTAAGATCAACACACTTTACAAACAAATCCAAATCGAAAATCCAACTTTTCCAGCACTTCTTGGATACAAATGAAACCCGAATCATCGATTTTCTTTGATTTGGTTTGGACATTTGATTTTGTCTCAACAACTTATACACCCTAGCTCACATCAATAGCAATGCCATGATGCTAAAAAAAGCACTGCAAATATAAGGTAAAGAGTCCATAATTCTTGCATCATTTCGAGTTTTGACTGCCACTGAACAAGATTAAATGTGTTCTAGCAGTTCTGAAGTCATTACATTAGCAATTATATGCAAATTAATAATACCGGAGTGTGCTCTAGGAGTTCATAAGCATGCCAAAATCTGTCGGAGATCTGCACACCTCATCACCCTACAACGCACTGGTGGACATATCGGCGAATGAATTAATTAGCTGCAACAACAAAAATGTTGTATAAATAGCCGAAACCTTACAGAGAAGCTATATTATAACAAAAATAGAGCAGTATATATAAGTATGCAAATCGAAAAAACGAATTTCAAAGGCATTACACTCAAGAGTATTCAATCGACTTGTATTTAGAGGCGCTTCAATTCATAACTAACTAGCTGACATAAATACCCATCAATAATACATATGCACCATTTCTAGACCTAAATTGACATGCACTAATAAACATTCTGATGCATCAGAAAGCAGATGACCCATTAGACAAGGGAATATTATATGTCCTGAAAACTATTGCCATTCTTCCTAATTCCTAATGCAGATATGATTATGACACTTCTGCAAGGGAATGAAGAAAACAACAAAAATCCTAAGCAATGGTAGACTTCAAAAATGTGAGAAACACACAACACAAAATAACTACGAATAGCAGTCATTAGTTCTTTTTCTGTTCAGACAAGAATTCAGTGACAGAACTAATGCACCAAAACCTCAAACAAGTTCAAGGGAAACTAGTCAATAATAGAAATAAAAAATAAAATTTAAAAATCATTGTTTTCTCAATAGTTTGTTCTGGTCATAGGCACAGCTACAACAGCTCAAAGATAACTAAAGTTATATAATACCCATGAACTCAACGATTTCACAATAGTTTAAAGTTAAGATAAGCAACAATTATAGGTGCTCTCCTACCAAAACTACCAATTGAATTATAAGGTATGATCTTCCAAGCAAAGCATGATAACTCAGCATCTTGGATGCCTTAAAAGACTTACATGCAGTGTGGATTTAACATTTATCACCCGTTAAGATGCCTAGTCGTTTGAGCAACATTTCAGAGAATTTTTTGGTATGAAGACATAAACTAGTACCTCAGAACCAGCACAGAATTTTAGCCATACACCAGGCTCAGCTACATTCTTTCTACAGCATTAACTACTCTGCTCTGTACTTTCTACATACTAATTTACTATCCCCTCCCTTTAACCTATCTTTTTATAATACTTATATGAGTCAAAATTGAAGTTCCAGAGCTTCATGTTAAGTTAGGCTCCTGAGTTCTAACTATGTGCATACTATATTCACAACGAAGAAACTTATGCAAGCAATTAACATCTAGAGCGTAGTATGGTCAAATGTTTCTCAGTTGTTTCATATTCTGTCCAATTCAAATTATATTGTTTCCAAGTGTTCAACTCAACAGCTGAGACTCGTAGTAATTTACTACTCCCTGAGCTCTTCAGAAAACCAAAGTCACATAAGAAAAGATCTAACTTTTATTTAAAGGTCAGAGCTTGCAATTACTCCATCAAATTCTATACGTAACCTCAACTACCCATGTTGGATCCTCAACACTTTGGTATGGGTATGAATACTTGGACATTTCATTTCCTTAATTGACGATTTCCATGAACTAGTAGAGTCTGAGACTAGGACAAATAGCCATGTAATATGAATTCTCAAGTTTTAACATATTCTCTCAACAGTGGTTGTTTCTCTTAGCTTAAAGTATCGTTGGTTGGCCAACCTACTGCTATCTCACTTGTTCCAGAACCCTAATGTTCAATCATCACTCCTATCTCTTCCGGCTGGCCATCTTGATACCCTCTATGGGATAGTAATCAATTAAACATTGCCAGAATGCCAGGGTCTTATGTTGGACAAAAGAATATTTGATGCAGCTAAACAAATATTAATCAGCAACAATTTTATCAACCCTCCATCCTCTATCAGATCTTTTCACTGCTAATTCTGTGACATTGGAAGACAAGTTCTCCAATGAGAAGGAAAAGCCTACCACAAATACAATCAGGATTATACAACAGCTAGTAAATGGCAGTTGATATTCCTAAATGGACACGATTATGAACCAATTGACAAGTCCAACCCCAATATCTTTTCTTTTTTTTTTTTTTTTTTTTTTTAGGGGGGGGGGGGGGGGGGTGTTGTATATAGAGAGCCACAAGGGGGTAATGTGAATTGATCACAGGAGCTCTTGAAATCGGGAATTAAGCTCTAATCACTTGAGCTATCCCTCACTCTCTCCAACCCCAATATCTTTATTTCAAGGGTCAATGCACCACAATATGGATCCTCTGCTAATAAACAACCATTTAATGGTTGGATAAAAATTATTTCCGGCATCACATCATACCATTTTCTGGACTTAAAGAAATATCTCCAATGGTGCCACAATCTGTTCTACTAGGATGTCAAAAGCCAATTCAAACTGCTTAATAATAGCAACCTCACATACACCGGATCCTAACAAATGTCTTTTCCCAACCAGATGAGAGTTGAAAGTTGAGAGGGTCATGCTCATTGGCAGCAATTAAGCATTAACACCAATTCACCAATGAATAAAAGAGATCCAAACTCAGTTGGCTCAGCTAAACCATTCAGCAACACATCTCAACATGGTACACTCTTATCTTAGAATATATTCAAGTGACAGTTTGTTCCGAATGAGGGGATAGACCAATCGGGAACAACAAATACTTCATCCAAAACAAAATCATTTTTGTAGTTGTGTAATGGTGTGTTACTCTAACCAGTCATAAGTTGATAACAAGGCATGTGATTATGTGAACTCTCATCCATTTCAAATTGATCCCCTTTGGGTCAGTCTCAAAAAAATGATCACACCATAGGTTGAGCTTGTTTGTGATTGCTTATACACACTATAGTAGAAGTTACAGAGTCTCCTCCATTCAAATAAGATTTCCCCATATCCTTATTTAACTTTTTAAAGAATTGGTTCATTCGAAAGCAAGTGGATCATTTTTCAAAAGCCCATAGGTTGTCAACTGGAACATATACCAAAAGGCAAATAGGACAAACTAAATGGGACATCTGAAAAAGAATATGAGATAATTTTAGTGGGATGGATTACGAAAATATATATTAAATGGAAAAAAATGGGTCCTAAAAACCGTAAAATTTAAGAGGATTATAGTTCAGTAAGTATTGACCAGTCAGCCACCCCATGGAGGTGCGCTTTTAAAAATGTAGAGAATAGTAAATACATCCGCTACTTGTCCTCAACCCCCACCACCACCTACACAAACCCCAAAAACAGTTTTCCACCAATCAGCAGCTACACAGTAATGATTCACCTGAGCCCCATTTGAATGATACTATATTATAAAATACTAGTATATTACAAAATTACACATCAACTAGTGTAATCTTATTATTTATTCAAGTGTTACATGTCAACTGGTGTAATACAATTAGTATTTTATCAGTAAAGTTTATGCTTTTAATCTTCCAAAGAAAACCAAAAGGGGGAAATTTATTTTTTATTATAGAATAATCAAATTCAAAATTCCACTTTTGCCTCAAACTTGTAACATATTCCCTCAATTCAAACAGATCCAACTACAAAAATAAGTTACCCCAAACATCACAATCAAAAGAAGAATGTGTGAAAAATAATCTAACCGATGCAATAATTAAAGAACGGAGGAATTAATTACAAATATTAAAAAAACGGAGGAAGTAGATAATTAAAGTTTACCTCTGGCCATCGAGGCTACCCTGGCCATTATTCCCCCCACCACTAGCAGCACTTCCATAAGACCCATCGTCACCGGCCGCATGCCCACTCTGCCACACACTCTGCCACGCCGAAGACGGCGGTGGCGGACCCGAAACTCCATACAACCCGGAAGGGTCCATAGCCGGCCTCCCAATCATAACCCCAGGAGGCGCCGGCTGTCCCATTGGCGGATAATAATACGGAACCCCACTCGCAGTCGGAACACCAACCCCAGGAGGCGGTGACACCCCAGTAGGCCCCACGATTCCACCAACCATTCCTAACCCAGCAGCCTCATCCTTGATCTCATCTCTAGGAACAATATCAACCAAGAAATCGAAAATATCGGTACGAGTAATTGCTGCGGCTATATCGTTCTTCTGAAGCGTCCTGCGCTTGTTTTCCTCAGCGTGGAGCCATGAGCGAATAGTGAGCTCAAGAATGAACAACTCGCAGGCTTTCGCAAACAGAATTGGTGCTTCGGCGGAGATCATGCGGACGTCTTCGTCGGCTTTCATTATTTTCTTAATGCGGGCTAATGGGAGTGAATGGTTCTTGAAATCGTTGGCAGTTTCGATTTCTTGGCGTTGGTAGGACCAGAACATTTGAAGTTGTTGTTGCTGTTGTTGGAGGAGGTGGTGGTAAGGGCCGGCTTGCGGCGGCGGTGGTTGTGATTGGTTGCCCTCCATTAATACCGGTGAGTTGGTTTGGGTTGAGAGGAGAGAGAAATAGGGAGGGAAGGAAGGAGGGAGATAAGGTAGAGAGAGTGTAGTACAGATTTCTAAGATGAGAATGTGATGGGTGTGGGATTTGGGAAGATGGAAGGGCCACTTTTCTTTTTCTTATTTCTATAATTTTATTTTAATAAAAAAAATTATTTTTATTTTTATTTATTTTATTTTATTTTTTATTTTTTTTGGGCTTGTGTGATGTGGATGCAATTAGCGGGAGGATTTGGATTGAATGAGAACTTAGGGTATGTTCTCTTTGACTGAACTCAGCTGAACTGAACTGAACTGAACTTAGCTGAACTGAACTGAAATGAATATTTTATAAGAGAAGAAAATTAGGAGCTGAGCTGAAATGAACTGAACTAAACTGAACTGAGCTGAGTTGAACTGAACTGAAATGAACTAAATTTCAACGTAAGAGAACAGGCCCTTAACTACTACCTCTGTTTCGTATTACTTGCAACTTTGGAATATTTTATATCTCACAAATAATACCCCAAAGTTGCAACTAATAAGAAACGGAGGTAGTACTTATAAAGCCTGTCGAAAAAAAAAAAAAACTAACTTCTACTTATAGAGGGCTTCCAAAAACAATTTTATACGATACTATTAGGACTTGTTATAGTACTACTTGAAGTATCAATAATATGACCTATATTTTACCACTGATGATATTAATAGTACTACTAAAGAGAATACTTAATACTTCCTCCGTTACGCATTATGTGCAACAAAGTTGCTTGCACAAACTCCAAGAAGAAATTTCTTAAGCAAAAATTAGGAAATAAGGGGTATGTGATTAATTGGAAGAGAAAGAAACTGAAAAATTAAACACCACCTGTAGACACCAAAAAATGTCTCCCCAAAACCAAACTCGATGATGAACAACCTTTCACTGCCATTATTGGTCGGGTTTAGTATTTAATATTTGGAGTGCTTAAATCCATATTCAAATTCATATTTTCATTTCATAAACCAACCCATTTCCTAGCCCATTTCCCCAAACCTTCACTTATTTTCCTCTTTTCGTGCCTTTAAACCAAAATAATTCATTTCGTGTCTTTTAAAATCATTCATTTCGTGTCTTTTTCATAAAAATGTTTAGTCCAGTTTATTTTACTCCATAATATGGGTCCAATTATTTAATAATTGAATGGGGCTTTAAAAGAGCTTTCCAACGATATATTATAAGCCCAAATCCGAGTTATAACAAATAAGTTATGACCAAAATACTAAATTTAGCCCAAATCGAACCTAAGTCCACCTTAATTACGACCCAATGATCATGTGGAGGGTCTGTAGGGAATACTTCAAGCATTACCCCTAGCTTGAACCCCACTGTGATCATACACTAAAGTATGGTGGCGTCCAAAGGGAAAGAAGCTAGAGCAAAAGAGTCGCCAACAAGTTTTAGGAACTTGTAAACCGTTCACAGGGTGAAGGTTACACCCCTTAACGATCCAAGAGATCGTCAACTCCAATAGGTTTGGAACCATGACTGGTAGTTCGGGGATGAAGGTACAAATCCAACCTAAAAGAGATTGAACCCGCCCTAATAATAGGCCTCTACTTTATTCTGATCGTATTCATGTGCGCTTTCTGACTAACATACAATCAATAGAATTAACCCTAAACATGTTTATCTATGTTGGTTGAATATTAATGCACAAATAAATCTATTATTAGCGATCACTTGAATTATAATCATATTAACCCTAAACAAGATTATTAATAATCTTATTAAGCGTGATTACAAGTACAAATTCCCTTTAAACATGCATAAAAGGTGTGATCAAGCAATAACAATAAATATCAAGCAACATAATAAATCATACATAATAATTATAATCATAATAATAACAATAATAACTAAAATAATCATGATTAAAATAATCATGTTAAAGCATAATATTAATAGGTAGATCCTAGACATGATACTAACAAGATTAATAATAAACCCTAGCATGTCACTAAACAATAAAAATCAAAGTTTTAACCCTAACATGATACTAACATGAATATTAGGAAAGAAAATAGGAAGTATCGCAGGAATCACAATTGTCATATTTGATATTAGAAATTATAGTTGTTACCCTAAACATGATACTAGAAAGATCAAAACACCCTAACATGACGCTAGGAATCATAATAATAACCTAGACATGATTTCTATATCATAATAACAATGTAAACAATTAAAGCACTTACTTGGATGCCTCGTATCTCTTTTTAATAACAAAATACACGCGTTAGTAACTTCAAGGAAAATAATAAAATCAAAAATTAAATTAAATAATTGAAATAGAGATTTGGGACCAAACCCTCAGAAATTAAAACCTTTCACGTCTAGGGCGAAGACAGCTTTGAACTTGGTTAGGTGTGTCTAAATCTTGTAAATGCGGAATTTTGTATAAGAAAACCTAGTTTAGAAAAGAGAGAGAGTATCAAGAATTTTTTGATGTGAGTTGATGATTGAAAAAGGGGAGATATGACCTTTATTTATAGGAAAAAAGAGAGTCGAAAAATAAAGAAAAGAATCCGAATTCAAATCGAAATAAAACTCGATGGACAGCAGTTTTTGCGGATTTTGTTTTTATCATATCTTTTGATCCAGAAGTCCAAATAAGGCATATGATATGTCGTTGGAAAGCTCCTGAAGTCTAATTTCCAACCCAATTATTAACATATTCTGTAGATAAAAATATATGGCCGAAATAGTAGGACGATGTCAGTTTTTGATAGAGTTTCATATCTAATTCATATCTTTTTCGTTATAGCTCGAATTTAATATTATAATATATCATTAGAAAGATAATTTCAAGATCTATCCAACCATATAAAATTTGGATAAATATTACGAGGCACGAAAATAAAATATGACTGTCTTTGAACATCTTTAAATTCGAATAGAATTAGGATTTAAGAAAAGGAAAGTTTTAAAAAAGGAAAGTTTTTATTTAACTCAAATTCTTTAATCTTATCTTTTCAAAAAAGATAATTAAGATATTTTAGAAACTTATAGAAGCTTCTAATTAATCCTAATTAGTTTAGGAATAGGATTAAACCTTTGGACCCTCCACATGATCATTGGGTCGTAGGTAAAATCCGGTTTGGGCCCAGTTTAGTATTTTGGCCATAACTTCCTCATTATTCATCGAAATTGGGCTTATAATATATCGTTGGAAAGGTCTATTCAATCCCCATCCAACTACACTATTATTGGACCCATATCATGGACCAAACTAAACTGGAATGCACGTTTTTCATAAATAAGGTAAGAAAAAAATATTTTCAAAAACAGAAAGAAGAGTTATTTTAATAAAAACATCCTCATCACTAGAATTTTCACACTTTCGCTTTGTTCGATAATCAAATGACATGAAAGATATTCATCATTGGGTTTGGTTTTGGGGAGACACATTTGGGTGTCTATAGGGTCCAAATTATTTAATCCCATTCCTAAACCAATTAGGATTAATTGGAAGCTTCTATAAGTTTCTAAAAGATCTTAATTATTCTTTTTTAAAAGATAAGATTAAAGAGTTTGAAATTGAATAAAACTTTTCCTTTTGAAAATCCTAATTCTATTCGAATTGAAAAATGTTCAAAGATAGACAGATATTATTTTTGTGCCTCATAGTTTTTATCCAAATCTTAAATGTTTGGATAACCCTTGAAGTTATCTTTCCAATGATATATTATAATATCAATTCCGAGCTATAACGGAAAAGATATGAATGAAATATCAAACTCTATCCAAAATTGACACCGTCTCACTATTTCGGCCATATATTTTGTTCTACAAAATATTCTAATCTGATTCTAATTGGATTAGAAAGTAGACTTCAATAGCTTTCCAACGATATCTTATTTATCTTATTCCGATTTTTGGATCAAAATATATGATAAAAACAAAAACTGCAGTCTATCGAGTTTTATTCCGATTTAATTCGGATCTTATCTTGTTTTTTCGACCCTTCTTTTTTCTCTATAAATAGAGGTCATATCTCCCCTTTTTCAATCATAAACAAGCTTGGTCATCAAATCATTCTCTCTTCCCCTCTTTTACACCAAAAATCATTCTATTCTCTCTCTCCCATATTCTAAGCCTTAAACCTATATTCTTAATTACATCATTTCTTCCTTAAACACTCTAAGGAGTTCATACTTAACCCGAGGTTCCGTCCCTAAACCTAGGCGTGAAAGGTATAATTAACTGAGGGTTTGGACCAAATCAACTTTACTTTTTATTTAATTTAATTGTTTCAATTTGATTTATATTTTTTATTGAATTTACTAACAGTTTATTCATGATGTAGCAATTTAAGGAAACGCGGAAAGTGAGTAATTAATTACTTAATTATTCTTATTTTTATTCTTGTTGCTAGTATCATGATTAGGTTCATTTATATTTGATTTGACTAACGCTATTATTGTTGAATTGCTTCCAATATTAATATATATTTTATTATATTTTATTGATCACCGTATCATGTTTAAAGGGAATATGTAATTGAAAATCACGCCTAATAAGGTAATTTGGATGACCGGTTTAGGTTCCCTTTTAATCTTGTTATTTAATTAAGTGATCACTTATATATTGGAATTATATGTTGCATTAATATTCAACCAATTTAGCTTAATAATAGTTTGGAGCAAATTGAATTTTGTTTGTATGCCTTTGAGATCGCAGGAATCACTTTTCACTATAAGAATCGAGTAGAGGCCAATACGGGTGAATGTGACTCCATGACTCACTTCGTACCATCATCCCCGATCCTCCTTTCGTGGTTCCGAACCATATGGAGTTAGTAATCTCATGGATTATGAATGGGGTGTAACTTTCACGGGTCAATCGTTGTTGCCTTCGTTGTCCCTTAATTGTGGTTGCCTTAAATGATCCGTGAACGGTTTACAAGCTCCTTAAAAACTTGTTGGCGACTCCTACTTTCCTTATCCCTAACCGTTGTCCCTAATCGTATATGTCAATTCCCACTTCCTATGAGTTCCAAGCATATTCACACATGCTTAACGTAGGCGCACTTCAAACGACGCCTACACCACCCAACCCAGCTCAACCTGCTGCGATGTCACCACAAACCCACGCACCTCGTAGCCACCACAAACCCACCGACCACCGTAAAGCTTTCCCACATACACCCTGTAAGCTTTCCCACATAACCACTTTCTCACCACCACATAGAAACCCCCCCACATAGAAACCGGTTCAACCCGGTGCCTTAAATCGGGTTTGAACCGCTGCCAATTGCTATTTTTCTACTAGTGATAACCACCCATCCCGTAACCACTCTTTCACAACCAACATCGTACAACCAGAACACCATCACCAGAAACCACCAAAACCCACCTTGCTGCCACCATAAACCCCGAAATGCAGCAACCCACAACCATCCAAAACCGACCGGGAGAAACCATCAAACCCAAAACCCGCAACCTCATAAACACCCTCGGCCCTCCCCTCTCCCACCCATTCAACCACAAACCACCCACCGTCTCCCCACTCACCAAAACCCACAACCACCCTCTCACCCTCCCTTATGTCCTAAATCCACAACCACCCACCTCCCTCCCCTCTCCCCGAAATCACCACCAACCACCCTAAATTATGAAGAAAAAAGCTTAAATTTGACAAGTATTACCTTCTCATTGCTAATTTAGGGGTTTATTTGATCAAATTTAACCATGAAAACTCTAGATCTAGAGTTTTCGTGGTTAAATTTGACCATAAAAACCTCAATTTTAAGCTTTAATGGAGGAGGAAGTGGCGGCGACCCGATCCTATGGTGGTGGTGGTGGTTGGGATAGAAGAGTGGTGAAGGTGGCTTGAAAGAGAGGAGAGAGAAAATAAGGTGGTGGTTGTTAGAGAAAACAGAAAAGAGAGTGGAGGTGAAAGTGAGGAGAGAGAAAATATGGTGGTGTGGGTTGGTGGATCTGATTGTGAGGGAGGAGAGAGAATGTGTGTTAGTGTTAGTGTTATTATTAAGGGTTAATTAAGTTAAGTTAATAACATGTAGTTAATGTGTTAATTAGATTGAAGTAAGGGTCTTTTTAGTAAATTTATTCAATAAAATTTACTATATAAGGAAACTTTTTTTTTTGTTGCACATGACTTGTAACATCTCAAAATGGCAATTGTTTCACATAATGCGTAACGGAGGAAGTAATAACATTTTATAATTAAGAGTAATAATCACTTTTTTTTCAATTAATGACTTTTAACGGTACTAATTATCACAACTCTATTACTTATATTTCTAAATAAATTAACTTTTTGTTTAATAGCCTACCATACTTCGCAATAATAATTATTTAACTAGAGAGTTTTGACCAATACTTGAACTTAGTCGACATTAGAACCTCCGGTGTTCTGAGATTCCGGCTTTACCAAGGTAGCTAACCTCAACCCTGTCTTCCTTAGATCAGGCATATCACATATCTAATTTGTTTCCTACCTTAGACCGTATAGTAATCTCTTAATTAAACAATTCTTAATGTGTTTGATGGAACTTAAACAGAAAGATAACTCATTAGATATTTAAGGTTCAAGAGGATAACGTTCCGTCTTGAAAGAAACTTTTATTTAACTTGAAAAATTACAACACTCATATATTACAACACACTGAAAGCTTAAAACGACATAAGCTGAACTAGAGTTTTCTCTACTTTAAGAGAGATGGAGAACCAATCTGTCTCTTAAGGTGAGTATTTTTCTCTAGAGGACTCTCTAATGTTTTCAGAAGAACGACTCTAGCTAACTCTTCCAACTCTGCCTTCACTTCTTTGCCTAATGCCCATTATATAGGTTTAGACACCCATTTGTGTCTCCCCAAAACCAAACCCAGTGATGAATACCTTTCATGTCATTTGATTATTAAATGAAGCGAAAGTGTGAAAATTCTAGTGATGAGGATGTTTTTAATAAAATATCTCTTCTTTCTGTTTTTGAAATATTTCTTTTCTTAGCTTATTTTTGAAAAATGTGCATTCCAGTTTAGTTTGGTCCATGATAAGGGTCCAATAATAGTGTAGTTGGATAGTGATTTAAAATATCTTTCCAACGATATATTATAAGCCCAATTCCGATGAATAATGAGGAAGTTATGGCCAAAATACTAAACTGGACCCGGTTTGGTTTTTACCTACGGCCCAATGATCTAGAGGAGGGCCTATTATTAATTATCATTACTAAAGACATTAGGATTGATTATATTATTCTAGAATATTCTAGAAGTTTCTCTTAAATCCTAATGGAGTTAGTATTGATAATTATGTTTCAAAGAGTTTGAAATTGAATAAAACTACTCCTTTTGAGAATCCTTGTTTTGTACGAAGTGGAATATATTCAGATTTTATTTTCATGCCTCATAAACTTTATCCAAATTTTGTATGGTTAGATAGATCTTGAAATTATCTTTCCAGTGATATATGATAATATTAAATCCGAGTTATAACGAAAAAGATATGAATGAGATATGAAACTCTATCCAAAACTGACACCCTTCCACTATTTCGGCCATATCTTTTTATCTACAAAATATTTTAAGCTGACTCTGATTGGGTTGGAAATTAGACTTCAAGAGCTTTTCAACGACATATTATATGACTTATTTGAACTTCTGCATCAAAAGATATGATAAAAACAAAATCCGCAAAAAAACTATTTTGCAGCGCCGGACGCCAAGCCTAGCGTCTGGCGCCAGACCTGGCGTCTGGCGCTAGGCTCCAGCGTTTGACGCCACCCGCGTGTTTGACGCTTCGATTGTTTTTTATTATTTTCAAAACTCTGATTTATTTTTTATCACATCCGGCTGATTTTCTCTATAAATAGCCTCCTAAAACCTCCGTTTTCAAGCATCAATTTCCATCAATCGCATATCCTTCTCATCAATTCTTCTCATCAAATCTCATCAAGAATTTCTTGATTCTCTCTCTCTCTCTCTCTCTCTCTCTTTCTAGGCCAACCCTTTTACAAACACAATTCCTCATACAATAGCATTAGACATACCTAGCCAAGTTCGAAGTTGACTTCGCCCTAGACGTGAAAGGTTTTAATTTATGAGGGTTTGGTCCCAAATCTAGTCTAAAATCTCTCTTTCAATTATTTAATTTAATTGTTGATTTTATTATTTTCCTTGAAGTTACTAACGCGTGTATTTTGTTATTAGAAAGAGATATGAGGCATCCAAGTAAATGCTTTAATTGATTTGTTGATATTATGATATAGAAATCATGCTTAGGTTGTTATTATGATTCCTAGTGTCATGTTAGGATGTTTTGATCTTCCTAGTATCATGTTTAGGGTAATAACTATAATTTCTAATATCAAATATGACAATTATGATTATGATGATGATTCCTATTCTCTTCCTAATATTTTTGTTAGTATCATGTTAGGGTTAAAGCATTGATCTTTATTGCTTAGTGACATGCTAGGGTTTGTTATTAATCTTGTTAGTATCATGCCTAGGATCTTGCTATTATTATTATGCTTTAACATGATTATGTTAATTATGATTAATTTTATTATTTTAATTATAATTGTTATAATTTATGATGATTATTTTAATTATTATTATTATTATTATTATTATTATTATTATTATTTTATTATGTTGCTTGATATTTTTATTGTTATTTATTGAACACGCCTTTTATGCATGTTTAAAGGGAATTTGTACTTGTAATCACGCTTAATAAGATAATTAATAATCTTGTTTAAGGTTAATATGATTATAATTCAAGTGATCGCCAATAATAGTTTTATTTGTGCATTAATATTCAACCAACATAGATTAAACAGGTTCAGGATAAACCTATTGATTGCATGTTAGTCAGAATGCGCACATGAATACGATCAGAATAAAGTAGAGGCCTATTATTAGGGCAGGTTCAATCTCTTTTAGGTTGGATTTGTACCTTCACCCCCGAACTACCAGTCATGGTTCCAGACCTATTGGAGTTGACGATCTCTTGGAACATTAAGGGGTGTAACCTTCACCCTGTATGTGAACGGTTTACAAGTTCCTAAAACTTGTTGGCGACTCTTTTGCTCTATCTTCTTTACCTTTGGACGCCACCATACTTTAGTGTATGATCACAGTGGGGTTCAAGCTAGGGGTAATGCTTGAAATATTCCCTACAATAGGGGAAGGCTCACAAAGGTCACTGACACTTTCTATGGCTTACAGAAAACCATGACTCAGCAAGTGAATATCGTTTACTGCTTTTCTAAAGATTCTTTAAAACAAATAAAACGTGCTACTATAGTAAAAGTAAAATACATAATTGCTGGTGTGGGCTCATGACTCCATCTTTGAAGGCCACCTTTGTTGTCCTTACTGTCTTCATAATGGACATACATTGGGTTGTCTTCTTCTATACCTAGATCCATCACATATTTAGCAGCATAGGATTCATCCTATGTGACAAAGATCTCCAATAAGTGCTCTTTTCCCTCTAAGGATAAATATCTCCCAGCTTCAACTTGTTCGAGATAATCATACATTGATTCACCATTTAATACTCCTTGTTCTAAATAATTTCTTTACCATTCTGGTGCTACTATAGTAGTATTTCCCACATGTATTATGCCAAGTGGTTCTTCTTTTAACGCTATAAACTGGTTAAGATACTGAGCAATAAAGAAAAATCCATAAGCTCTTGCCTTCGTAGGATCTTTTACTCGTCTTTGCTGGATACAAATTGGATCTTTGATTTTGCGATGAACGTCTTCAAACATGATCAGGAAATGTGGAGAGTTAGCTTTTCCTTCAACCATTTCAATGTTTGTACTTTACACTTGGACTTGTTCAACTTTTCCTTTATATCTTGTTGCTTTATAAATTCTCCTAAAACATACTTTTGGAACTTCGTGAGCTTCTCAAAGAACGTAGTATTATTATCAGGAAAAGGTACAATCCTATGAACCATCCCATAATCCCAAGCTCTGTAGTGCTCCGCTACATATGGTGCCCTCCATTCCAGTGAATGTGGATGAATTGACACAGTACCCACTCTAGAATTGGTGTTGAATATTATTCTACTTCCCCATATATCATAGACATCATACATCTTGTATGACCTTGATACAACTAGATCATACCAGAACCTAAAATTGTTATCTTTTATTTTATTTAGTATTATATCTTGAATATCAGGAATGAGTCTCTGGATAATGACCATCACTTCGTACATTAGAAACCTTTGAACTACTACATGACAACTTTTAATTAAACCATCTCGAGATCTTGTTTTGGTGAAACAATCATGGCCTCCATCAAGAAACGAGTGGAGGGTGAAACCCGCTCTATTGCTTTATTAGTTTTTTCAATAAGAGTTTTTCTCTATGCCTCCATATTTTTTAGTTAATGGGCAGGAGGTTTTTCTGATATCTTGTGCTTCTTCGCCATTAGCCAATTCTTCGATCTTTGTATATGTTCAACAGTAAAAGAGAATTGGTTAAGCCATAATTTCCAACGCATGAGTCTCCCTTGCGCTTGCATAATAGACAAATTCTTTTTAAAAAACCGAGTATGCCTTTGCAATCCGTTCTTGTTAAGAACTGTTTAGGGGCTAAGAAGATTAAGAACTTCTCGATCCTTCTAATAACTGCAAGGATTTCCTTTTGCATTGCAGGATAATTTAACTCAACTTTATTAAAACTTCCACTGCTATATCTGCAAAGCCTTTCTCCTTCTTTGATTTTTAACACAGCACTCCAGTGCTCATTACTAGCATATGTTTCAAGGATTAAATCATCTTCACTAGTAGGTAGTGTTAGTACATGAAGATCTTTATAAATAGCTTTTAAATCTTGAACAAGTTTGGAATCACTTTCCTTCCAGTTCCAAGTTATTTCTTTCTTGATTTTTTGCTATAATGGTTTTCTTAATAGAGCAAGATTTTCTATGAAATCTGAAGCATAGGTTAAACATCCTAGAAATCTTTCTAGTTGTTTTCTATCTTCAATTTTATCTGGAAATTTTTTAATCTTTTCTAGAATATGTTTTTGCAATATTATTTGTTCTGCTTTAATTTCTAATCCTAGAAACTCAATTTCTTGTTTAGCATAAACACATTTATCCTTTCTAAGAATTATACCATGTTGTGCACATTTTTGAGTTACTACTTTAAGATCATTCTTATGTTGTTCTAAATCTTTTGAGAATATTAGAATATCATCTATATAGACCAAACAACAATGATTAAGTTCTCTAAAAATATTATCCATTCTTCTCTGAAATATTATTTGTGGAGCATTTTTTAATCCAAAAGGCATTACTAGTCATTCATAATGCCCTTGAGGGGCACTAAATGCAGTTAATGGAATGCTTTCTTCTTCCATTTTAATTTGCCAGTAGCCACTCTTACAATCCATTTTATTAAACCATGTGGCTCCTTGTATTCTATTAAATAACACAGTTTTATTAGGAATGTAATAGCCATAAAAAACAGTACTGTTATTTAGCTGTTTATAATTAATGACCATTCTAGCTTTACCTCTTTTCTCTTCTGCATGATTCCTTACCATGAATGCTAGACTATTATGAGGACTCTTGCTATTTTTAATTAGCTTTTTGTTCAGCAACCCTTTTATTTGTTCATCAAATTCCTGTATATCTTGGTAGTTATAGACCATTTGTCTTACTCTAATAATCTTATTAGGATTTGTTAGAGTTATCTTAGCAAATGTCTTATCCTTTTCCCAATGTTCTAATGGATTTGTTGAATATAATTTTTCATATAATTTTTCTTGCTGCTTATTTATTAGTGTAGGCGTCGCTCGAAGTGCGCCTACGCTAAAGCATGTTGTGAATATGCTTGACACTCATAGGAAGTGGGAATTGACATTACGATTAGGGACAACGATTAGGGACAAATAAAGTAGGGAGCCGCCAACAAGTTTTTAAGGAACTTGTAAACCGTCCACGGATCATAAAAAGGCAACCACGATAAGGGACAACGATAGGCAACAACGATTGACCCGTGAAGGTTACACCCCATTCATAATCCATGAGATTACTAACTCCATATGGTTCGGAACCACGAAAGGAGGATCGGGGATGATGGTACGAAGTGAGTCATGGAGTCACATTCGTCCGTATTGGCCTCTACTCGATTCTTATATTGAAAAGCATTCCTGTGATCTCAAAGGCATACAATAAAATATTCAATTTGCTCCAAACTATTATTAGGCTAAATTGGTTGAATATTAATGCAACATATAATTCTAAAATATTTGTGATCACTTGATTAAACAACAAGATTAAAAGGAACCTAAACCGGTTGTCCAAATTATCTTATTAGGCGTGATTTTCAATTACATATTCCCTTTAAACATGCAATATAGTGATCATAAATATAATAAAATAAACATTAATATTGGAAGCAATTCAACAATAATAAAGTTAGTCAAATCAAATATAAAACAACCTAATCATGATACTAGCAATAAGAAAATAAAATAAGAGTAATTAAATTAATTAATAATTACTCACATTTCGCACGTTCCTTTAAATTACTACATCATGAATAAACTGTTAGTAACTTCAATAAAAATAATAAAGCAAATGAAAATTAAATTAAATAAAAAGTAGAATTGATTTGGTCCAAACCCTCAGCTATTTGTACCTTTCATGCCTTGGTTTAAGGACGGAACCTCGGGTTGAGTATAGACTCCTTGGAGTGCTTAGGGGAATTATTATGGAAGAATAAAGAGGCTAGAAATTAGGTTAAAGAGGGAGAAGAGGATGATTTTTGGTGCAAGGTGAGAGAGAATGATTATTGCTGCCCCGAACTGCAGAAAGGAGGGGGGTATTTATAGGGAAAATGAGCAAAGGGAACACACGGAACCCTAAAAAGATAAAAACCCTAAAAAAGGCTACCGCGACACGGTCAGACTGTACCGTGACACGGTCAGACTGTACCGTGACACGGTCAGACTGTACCGTGACACGGTCAGACTGTACCGTGACACGGTCAGACTCTACCGTGTCACGGGGAAAATTAGCGTGACGCGGGAAATATTTGACCTACGGGAGTTAAAACGCGTGAAGGGATTACGCGGAAAAAACACGGAGTTGTCCCGTGTCACAGCACTGGAACCGTGACACGGGAATTCCTACCGTGACACGGCAGTAATTCCCGTGTCGCGGGAAAGTTTTAAGCACCGTGACACGGCAGCAACCCACCGTGACACGGCAGAGAACGCCGTGACGCGGCAAAGTCCACCGTGTCACGGCATATGGCGCCGGGTCACGGTACTTATGCCAAGTAACGGGGCACTAAAAAACATGAAAATGCCCTCCAAATTACCGTGTCACGGGAATTTCTCCCGTGCCACGTCAGATCTTACCGCGTCGCGACATTTTAGCTGCTGCGCGGTAATTCCAGTTTTTTTACCCGTTTTTAAAATCATCATAACTTTTGATCCGTAACTCAAAATAAAGCATATAATATATCATTGGAAAGCTTATCAAGTCTACTTTTCAACCCAGTTTGAATAAGGTAAAAATAATTTGTAGAATTTAAGATATGGCTGTTTTAGTAGAAGGGTGTCGGTTTTGGGCCGAGTTTAATGTTTTGCTCATATCTTTTTCGTTATAGCTCGGAATTGGGCTTATGATATATGGTTGGAAAGCTTATTTAAAGGCCTATCCAACAAAATAATAATTGGATCAAAACTTTATATCCATAAAATCAGTTTCTCTCAGTTTTGCGATGTGAACACGAAAAGTGGAAAATAGATTATGGTTTAGGGAAATGAGCTAGAAATTGGATTGGTTCATGAAATATATTGGATAGAACATGGATTTAAGCACTCCAAAGATTAAATACTCAAATCGACCAATAATGGCGGTGAAAGGTGTTCATCAACGGGTTTGGTTTTGGGGAGACATTTTTAGGTGTCTACAATTAGATTTATTCATGATTAATCACAATCAGAAATTCTAAGTGCAACTTCTCGTTGTGTAGGAGTAACCCTATCACCACGCTGGCTGCGCGTAAATTCCATTGTCTGATGAGTATAAGCCTTTGTTATTTTTTGTATTGGAACAGAATGACCATTAATAATAAAGATTATTTGATCAATGGTTTGAGTGCATGGAGAGTATAATCTATGAAAATTATTTCCTATTATCATATCATGACTAGGTTGATCAGTTGCCCATAAAATTGGAATAACACATTGAACTCCTCCAATTTCTATTGGTAATTCTTCAATTATTTCAGTATGCATCATGACACTATTATTAGCAATTCTAACTTGCATAGAATTTTTAGCCTTTTCCCACAAGGATTCTGGAAATAATGACCTCTTTTTAAAACATGTAGAACAATCACTATTAATATATGCACATAATTTATATTTATTATAATCCTCAATTGCATATATCAATTGGAATATAAATTCTATTAGGATTAGTACTAGATATTTCATTATAAGCTTCCATTTGCATATTAACTTCATCTTCATATACTAGTTCACTTACCGTTTTGGTCTTATATCCAATTACCTTCCTTTTATCAATAGGATTATTTGGATCTTCTTTTACCTCTAAATTAGAATATGACCCCATATCAATGCTATGTCTTGCCGGTTCTTTTAAGGCTTTTTTACTTTCATATTTTTCATTTAGTTTCTTTAGTAGAACTAATATTTCTTCTTCATCCACTTCTGCCTTTTCATCACCTTGTTTTTTCATCTTTATTTTTGTTGAATTTTGTCTACTTAGACTTGGTATTCTAAGACTCATATTTATCTGTAATTTAGGTTTTGTAGTCATCCCAATATGAAGTAATCCTGATTCATCAATTAACATCTTACTTAATCTATTACTAACTGCAGGGTTTATAAAGAATTCTTCTCAAGTTTTTTTCAATTTCAATTTGATTAGGATTTACTTTTATTGGTGTAATTATATTCTTAGGTCCTCCTCCTTGCTCATATTTCTGAGCATCAACTATCTTTTTCTTAAAAGATGAGTCTATAGTATTTACCAACTTATAAACCACCTTCAATCTTAATTGTATGGGTCGTGTTCCTTTACGCATTTTCACTCCTTCTGTTAATAGCTTGATAGCTAAAAACTTTGATGCAAATGAATCCTCTAAGCTCACATAATATCTAGGTTCACATATATAGCTTACCGTTCCTTGACTCAAGTTACATGTGATACCACTGATTATTTGATCATAAAATTTTTTATGTCTAATATCATAGATAAAACTCAAGCATTTAACATCCTTGCCAAAATCTTGTAAAGAAGTTATGTATACTTGTACTGCACCAATACAAATATAACTATAATTTCCTTTTTCTTTATGTTTTTTTAATACTTTCCCAGTTTATGATATTAATTTCGGCTGCCTTCTGTTCACAATCTTCGATTACTATACTCCCTTCCATTTCTTCACATACATATTTGGTACTAGTTTTAAAGAAAGAAGTTTTAAATATTTTATCCTTAGTAATCCGGGGGAAATTCCAGCTTTCTTTGTTTACTTGATCTAGGTCATTATCTTCAAATGAATACTTAGCTCTTTTTAGTTGACCTATTGTCATTTTGCTTTTATCTTCCACATTTTCATCTGACCTGAATTTTCTAACCCTTCTCCTTCCATCATATTATTTATTTTATCTGATTCAGTAGAGGACCTAGTATTCTCCAGTTTTGCTTAATTGTTAATTAAATTAACAACTTAGTTTAGCTTTTAACCGTATTGACTCTGATACCAAATCGATGCAGCTACTAGATTAGATTATTTAGAGAATTTATAAAGATAAATTAAGCTTTGAAGACTATTTATTTAAGGTCTACCACTGAACACTGGTTTCATATCACTAGATAGTAATTTTCTATCACTAGAACTATTAATAATACCACTGAAGAATGAAGTACGTACTTAAATTATTTTTTTCTAACACTTAAGTTGAAATCAGCTATATATTACTGAGAAATAACTTAGTATTATTGGATAACTAATTTGTGTAACTAGGGCTTAAATATATCATTGTGGCCTGTAGTGGTATTAGTTTGATTCGCAGTTGGACACGTTATATATTTTCTCATATATAACCGTTAAGCATTAGTACTTCCTCACTACTTATAGTTACTATTTTATGCTTTGGAAATATAAAAATGATCAAGCAATGACCCACTAGTGGACCATTGACTCATTGTCATTTCTTTATTTAATTGGATTTATGGAGTTTTAAAAATATATTATTACAAAAAATTATCTGTTAGTGAATCGTTAGTCCATACATGTTATCTGTCAGAAGATTACTATATGCAGATTTGTCGCAGTTGTTCCTCCTCTTTTGCTGTTTTAGTCCTCTTCTATTTCGTTTGTTGTTCGTGGTTTATTTCATTAAGTGACTCATATAATATCTCTCCTCCCACTAGTTTGGGATTCATGATGTGATAATCAATTGAAGTAGTTGTTGGGGAAGAATTTCTAAAAAAAGGATATTAAACAAGCTAAGGCCCCGTTCTTTGGAGCTGCTCCACTCAAAAGAAATCTTCTCTACATTGCTTTGCTTTGCTCTGCTCTATTTTCAAATAATAATTAATAATAACAATAATAATAATTAATATTCAATAATAATAATTAATATTCAATAATAATAATTAATATTGTATTGATGATAATAATTTATTATTTTGAATAATTATAATAATTATTAATATTAAAAATAATGAAGAATATTAAAAATTATTATTAATATTAAAAATAATTATAATAATTATTAATATTAATAATAATAAATATTTATTAATCATAATAATAATTAATAATAATTGTCAATAATAATATTTAATAATATTATTAATTACTAATTTCTAATAATTATAAAAATTCTTTCAAAAGAATAAATAATATTAATAACAATTTCTTTTATGAACATTTGATATTAGAATCACAATGTGTAGAAACATTTTATGTGGGATTGATTGTGAGTTCATTGCATTGAGTTGAATTATTTTTCAAATCTTTCAATACAATTTAAGAATTAAAAAAAGAGGTTGTTTTCAAGTAGTTAAAAAATTTGTATATAATTATTATTTTGAGGTTTAAAAATATATGATTAAGACAAATTTATAAGCAAAATCATTATTACTCATTAAATCATTTTATTTTAAAATTTTGTGAAATATATATAAGTAAACCGCTGTCTTTTATCTTTCTACTATTAACATATGTTAAATGTGTACACATTTATTTATGTTTTTGCTCACCTATATCAATGGTATATGCACTTAATAATAATAATAATAATAATAATAATAATAATAATAATAATAATAATAATAATAATAATAATAATAATAATAATAATAATAATAGTAATAATAATAATAATAATATATAATAATAATATATAATAATAATAATAATAATAATAATAATAAATAAATAAATAAATAACAACAACAACAACAACAACAACAACAACAACAACAACAACAACAACAACAACAACAACAACAACAACAACAACAACAACAACAACAACAACAACAACAACAACAACAACAACAACAACAACAACAACAACAACAACAACAACAACAACAACAACAACAACAACAACAACAACAACAACAACAACAACAACAACAACAACAACAACAACAACAACAACAACAACAACAACAACAACAACAACAACAACAACAACAACAACAACAACAACAACAACAACAACAACAACAACAACAACAACAACAACAACAACAACAACAACAACAACAACAACAACAACAACAACAACAACAACAACAACAACAACAACAACAACAACAACAACAACAACAACAACAACAACAACAACAACAACAACAACAACAACAACAACAACAACAACAACAACAACAACAACAACAACAACAACAACAACAACAACAACAACAACAACAACAACAACAACAACAACAACAACAACAACAACAACAACAACAACAACAACAACAACAACAACAACAACAACAACAACAACAACAACAACAACAACAACAACAACAACAACAACAACAACAACAACAACAACAACAACAACAACAACAACAACAACAACAACAACAACAACAACAACAATAATAATAATAACAATAGCATTAATAATAATAACATTAATATTAGTATTAATAATAATGTTGAAATTTGCTCTGCTCGGCTCGGCTCGGCTCGACTATCCTGAAATATGCTCTGCTCTGCTGAAATTTAATCTACTCTGCTCTGCTGAAATTTAATCTACTCTGCTCTGCTGACCCCTGCTCTGCTCGGCCCAGAAGCTCAAAAGAACAGGGCCTAACTCAGCTCCCATGTTAAAGTTGTGGCAAAGTCCTTAATTTCTCTTATAGTTTGTGGCAATTCCTTGAGTAAATCATAATCTCCAATCCTCTCCTCTACATACCTTTGATTTAATAGTAAGAAAAATCCAACAAGATTATTAAAGCATTTTATTCCTCTCTTTGTTGGGGATAAATTGCTAAAATGGCTATGGAGTAGGCTAGTTGCTAAAACAATGCTTTGGCACGAAAGAGCGGTGAAAATGACATCAATGTTATCCATGAACCTCATCTGATTTATGAAATGGCTTGTAGACACCTAAAAATATCTCCCCAAAACCAAACCCGATGATGAACAACCTTTCACCGCCATTATTGGTCGGGTTGAGTATTTAATCTTGGAGTGATTAAATCCATATTTCCATTTCATAAACCAACCCAATTCCTAGCCCATTTCCCCAAATCATAACTTATTTTCCTCTTTTCGTGCCTTTAAACCCAAAATAATTCATTTCGTGTCCTTTTTATAAAAACGTTTGATCCAATTTATTTTGGTCCATAATCTGGGTCCAATGATTGAATAGTTGGATGGGTATTGAAAAGAGCTTTCCAACGATATATTATAATCCCAAATCAGAGTTATAACGAATAAGTTATGGCCAAAATATTAAACCGAGCCCAAACCGAACCTAAGTCCACCTTACCTACGACCCAATGATCATGTGGAGGGTCCAAATTATTTAATCCCATTCCTAAAACAATTAGGATTAATTGGAAGCTTCTATAAGTTTCTAAAAGATCTTAATCATCCTTTTTGAAAAGATAAGATTAAATAGTTTGAAATTGAATAAAACTCCTTTTTCTAAAAATCCTATCTGAATTGAAAGACGTTCAAAGATAGACAAATATTATTTTTGTGAATCATATTTTTTATCCAAATTTTATATGGTTGTATAGCCCTTGAAATTATCTTTCCAATGATATATTATAATGTCAATTCCGAGCTATAACGGAAAAGATATGAATAAAATGTCAAACTCTATCTAAAACTGACACCGTCTCACTATTTCGGCTATATCTTTTATTCTATAAAATATTTTAAGCTGATTCTATTTGGGTTAGAAAGTAGACTTCAAGAGCTTTCCAACCATATCTTATTCATCTTATTCCGATTTCTGGATCAAAAGATATGATAAAAACAAAAACCGCAAAAACTGCAGTCTATCGAGTTTTATTCCGATTTAATTCGGATCTTATCTTATTTCTTCGACCCTCTTTTTTCCGTATAAATAGAAGTCATATCACCCCTTTTTGAATCATCAACAAGCTTGATCATCAAATAATTCTCTCCCTCTTTAGCCTAAATACTAGCCTCCCCATTCTTTCACTATTTCTTCCTTTAAGCACTCCAAGGAGTCCATACAATACCTGAAGTTCTATACTTTAACCAAGGCGTGATAGGTAGAATTAATCGAGGGTTTGGACCAAATTAAATCTACATTTAATTAATTTAATTTTAATTTACTTTATATTTTTTATTGAAGTTACTAACAGTTTATTCATGATGTAGCAATTTAAAGGAACGCGCGGAATGTGAGTAATTAATTAATTTAATTACTCTTATTTTATTTTAATATTGCTAGCATCATGATTAGGTTATTTTATATTTAATTTGACTAACGATATTATGGTTAAATTGCTTTCAATATTAATGTTTGTTCTATTATTTATTTTTATGATCACCATATTGCATGTTTAAAGGGAATATGTAATTGAAAATTCACGCCTAATAAGATAATTTGGACAACCGGTTTAGGTTCTTTTTTAATCTTGTTGTTAATTCAAGCGATCACAATATTTTAGAATTATGTGTTGCATTAATATTCAATCAATTTAGCTTAATGATAGTTTGGAGCGAATTGAATATTTTGTTTGTATGCCTTTGAGATCGCAGGAATCACTTTTCACTATAAGAATCGAGTAGAGGCCAATACGAGCGAATGTGACTCCATGACTCACTTCGTACCATAATCCCCGATCCTCCTTTCGTGGTTCCGAACCATATGGAGTTAGTAATCTCATGGATTATGAATGGGGTGTAACTTTCATGGGTCAATCGTTGTTGCCTATCGTTGTCCCTTTATCGTGGTTGCCTTTTATGACCCGTGAACGGTTTACAAGTTCCTTAAAAACTTGTTGGCGGCTCCCTACTTTCCTTGTCCCTAATCGTATATGTCAATTCCCACTTCCTATGAGTGCCAAGCATATTCACAACATGCTTTTAACGTAGGCGCACTTCGAATGACGCCTACAATTTGGCGACTCTACTGGGGAGGATTCTTGGTTATTTATCGATTTGAGTGATCGGTATTTAATTTAGATGAGTGGATGAGATTTGAAAAATTCTTATATTGTATTCCTGCGATTTAATTGGCATTGTCACATATGCATATGATTTTTTTTAGGTTACCTATTTTGCCACAATAGTACGTGTTCTACGTATGTGGCTAGCCCGGGGGATTTATGCTCTATCAACCCAAAAACGCTCATGGCAATAAGGGTTCATCCGAGTTTTTAAATCCACCCAAACCATGGAGTCGAGTTCGATTTCATCACGAACTCGCGGAGCCGCCCGTTGGCATACACCCTCAAGGGAGGCTGCCTTGCTAACGCGTCCAAACTCTTAACCATGGTACCCTTTGACACCCAAAAGCTTGACCATAGTGGAACATAGATCTTGACTTTAGGTTGCGAACTTCATTGCATCATTCGTGACAATGTGATTATATGTGAATTTTTTGACTTTTTATTTTTTTATTTTTTATTAAACCCTTTTTTTTATTATTAGAGTCGAGCCATAGATTTTTTTTTAATTTTTGAGTCACCCGGATTTTAATTCCCGTATACTGCACAAGAGTCAACTTGTTTTGGTCATATCCGGAGTTCTAGAAAGAGTTACGTGTCGTGCCACATATGGATCTGTAGCCCCGAGTTTTATCTTTCATTTGGAATTGGTTTCGTCCCAATCAGAGTCACAGATCAAAAGTTATAACCGATATACTACAGCCTGTCCAGTTTAGGTGTCTTTTTAGCGTCAATTTTCTTATTTTTATTTATTTATTTATTTATTTATAAACTTTTCGTGTCAAGCTAGTCTTAGCCAAGTCCTTTAATCCGTGTCAACTCGTATAACATAGGATTATAGATTTTTATTTTTATTTTATTTTTTATACCCATGAGTCTTAACTCTTCTAGAATTCTAGTCTTTTTCCCAGTGTCTTGTGATTTTTTGTGCTAACCTTAACATGTGTTCTTTGTCTTTGATTATGGTTGATCTTATTTATGACTAACGATTGCCAATGGACCGTTTTCACCTAGTAAATAGCATAAACATTAAAATTGGACAAAATTAATCAAGTTAGTTTGTCTTTTAGTCTTCCGTGCTATTTGGTCATTGGGTCTACACCATTACTTTGCAGGCTCTTGGAGCATGCCATGTTGTCTTTTCAACCATAACTTCCGTTTGTTACTGTATATAGAGAGATCACAACAACAAAACAATCCATCAAAACATTAATCCCATAAGTGGGGTCGGCTTTATGAACCAAAAGTGATTATTAACAATAAGAAAACAATCTCAACTAATTTGTCTAAATTTTGTTTTTCAAATATTCAATGAAGAAGCTGATAATTACTACCAAGTACAAAATAATTAAAAACAACATAATTGCAGTTACATAACGAACAAAACACAAACAAAACCAAACCTAAGAAACAGTAAATAGGTAATTAAACAAAGATTGGCGAACGGATTGGAAAATACTTGAGATTACATAGAAACTATAATTTCCAAATTACAATGCTTGAAACGCCAAATTCACAACAAATAAAAACAAAAACATACTCTTATATTGAGAAAAAAGACTTACATAACAGAAGGTAATTTAAAGAGCAAAGGTTATTAGATCATCCTTAACAATGAACGATTAAAATTATTTGTGTTACTATTTGAATAAAATAATGTTTAAAAAAAATGAATGAATGAATGATGAACAGTTCCATAAACAATTGTGAATAGCTTGGTTTTCCAAACCGTTTATGGAATTTGTTTGCCAGACAAAAGTTCACTTTTGCTGATTTCCTGTGGTCCAAAAGTGACAATTTTTATCAAAAAAAAGTGGTAAGGTTATTATATGTATTTTTTTTCTCAAGGAGAGGGTAAGGTTATTATATTGTAAAAGTATATATTTTAATTTTTAATAAAAGATAAATTGAGGTGGGATAGGTGAATAGTACCATGAACTTTTTTTTTTTGGTTCATTGTTAAGAGGAGGAAGTTGAAAATTATTTACTCTCTCCGTGTTTTTTTAAGTGTTACAGTTTGACCGGCACATAGTTTTAGGCAATTTAATAGACTTAAATAAAATACTCCCTCGTTTCATAATGTTAGTCCCATATACGTACTACTTTGGGCGCTTCAAAAAGATATACCCATATTGAATATATTTCATTTATAACTTGATTTTTTTTGGAATTAATAAGTTGTGGATTGATGACATGACTCTAAGTAAGGAAATCTTTATTTTAAATTTTGCAATTATGACTTGTGATTTCCTAATAAAAAATTAAAAAATTTAGATAAGGTAAACTAATATGAATTATGTTATATTTTAATTAGATTCCAAATATATTTCTTTTCTTATTTTATATGATTGATTCCATATGGGACTAACATTATGATACGGAGGGAGTAAGAAGTAAGTGGGGTAGTTGGAGTATTAAAAAATTGTAAAGAAAATATATAGTGTTGTGGGGAATAAATTCAAGCGTTAACCCCCTAGCTTGAACCCCACTGTGATCATACACTAAAGTATGGTGGCGTCCAAAGGGAAAGAAGATAGAGCAAAAGAGTCGCCAACAAGTTTTTTTAGGAACTTGTAAACCGTTCACAGGGTGAAGGTTACACCCCTTGACGATCCAAGAGATCGTCAACTCCATAAGGTCTATAACCAAATAAGGGTTCGGGGATGAAGGTACAAATCCAACCTAAAAGAGATTGAACCTGCCCTAATAATAGGCCTCTACTTTATTCAGATCGTATTCATGTGCGCTTTTTTACTAACATGCAATCAATAGGTTTAACCTAAACCTGTTTATCTATGTTGGTTGAATACAACGCACAAATAAACCTATTATTGGCGATCACTTGAAATTATAATCAAATTAACCCTAACAAGATTATTAATTATCTTATTAAGCGTGATTACAAGTATAGATTCCCTTTAAACATGCATAAAAGGCGTGATAAAGCAATAACAATAAATATCAAGCAACATAATAAATAATCAAAATAATAATTATAATCATCAAAACAATAATCATCATAATAACAATCATATTAATCATCATAATAATAATTACAGCAATAATAAAATTATAATCATAATCAAAACAATTATAAAAATAATCATAAATCATGTTAAAGCATAATAAAAATAGCAAGATCCTAGGCATGATACTAACAAGATAAATAACAAACCCTAGCATTTCACTAAGCAATAAAAATCAAATCTTTAACCCTAACATGATACTAACAATCATAAGTATTAGGAAGAGAATAAAAGGCATCGTAACAATCATACTTAATATTAAAATTACCCTAGACATGATACTAGGAATATCATAACAATTTAAACATGATTTCTACATCATAACATCAATAAAAACCATTAAAGTACTTACTTTGATGCCTCGTACCTCTTTCTAATAACAAAATACACACGTTAGTAACTTCAAGGAAAATAATAAACAAACAATTAAATTAAATAATTGAAAGAGAGATTTGGGACCAAACCATCAGAAATTAAACCTTTCACGTCTAGGGCGAAGACAACTTCGAATATGACTAGGTGTTTCTAGATCTAATGAATGCGGAATTTTGTATTTTAAAAGCGAGTTTAGAAAAAGAGAGAGAGAGAGAGAGAGATGGATGATTAAAGAAGAGAATGAAAACTGATTGTAGGTGAATATTGATGAAAACTGGTTGTAGGTGAAAATTGGTTTTTAGATGAAATCTGGTTAATGAAAACGGAGTTTTTAATACGTTATTTATAGAGAAAATCAGCCAAAAAGATAAAATATCAAAACAGAGTCTGGCGCACGCAAAACGAGATTGGCGCCAACGCTAGCCATTGGCGCTAGGCGCCAACGCTAGCGCCAGGCGCCAATGCCTGGCGTTAGGCGCTAATCCTGTTTTTGACGCGTTTTCTAAAATCAGATAAATTTTGCCGTACAGGAGGATAAAATCGTATCTTTTCCTCAAAAATGCTCTTTGATTTTAATTAAAACTCTGAAAAGTCAACAAAAGTCAATTTATCAATGCTAATTGAATTAGGAATGAAAAGAACCTTCTAGAAGAATCTAGAAGACTAAAACCATTCCTAATTGCATTAGGAATGATAAATCTATATTAGGCCCTCCTCTAGATCATTGGGCCGCATATAAGGCTCAAAACGGGCCTAGTTTAGTAAATTGGCCATAACTTCCTCAATATTCATCGGAATTGAGCTTATAATATATCGTTAGAAAGCTCTTGTCAAGCCCCATCCAACTACACTACTATTGGACCCATATCATGGACCAACCAAACTAGATTGACTGTTTTCTTAAAATAAGTTTTCAAAAACAGAGAGAAAAGAAAAGAAATTAAAACTATCCACAACACCATATCTTCCACACTTTCACTTCATTCTATTATGATTCGATATGAAAGGTACTCATCACTGGGTTTGGTTTTGGGGAGACACAAATGGGTGTCTACAAGTGTGGTTAATAGTTTATTGAAAAGTAATGAATCTGAGAGGAAAGATATAATAAAAAAAAAGTAATAGTGGGTTTGGTGGGGACCATAAGAGGAGAGAGATATAATAGTTTAATGTAGGTTTTTGCCATAATAGGAAGTGTAACACTTATTAAAACACGGCCGGATTTGGTAAGTGTAACACTTAAAAAAACACGGAGTGAGTATTTCATTGATGTATATGAAAGAGAGTGTTTTTTTTTTGTTGTTGTGTGTGGATGTAACATGAACAGTTTGTTTTTGGTTCCTAAATAAAGATGATCTTAGGGTTTGTTCTATTAAGCTTTATTTCAGTTTAGTTTCTAATTTCCTTCTCTTATAAACAATTCATTTCAGCTCTATATAGTTCAGTTCAATTCTGTTCAATATAGTTGTTTTAAGTGATTCAGAACAGTCCCATAATTCTGAAAAAAAAAACTATTTGTAAGAATACCTCGCCGTCAAACGACACACTTTCCCGTGACACGGTACATTTTTAGTGTGACGCGGGAAATTTTCAGAAAACGGGAAAGAAAACGCATTAAGGGTTTACGCGGAAATGACACGGAATGTCCCGTGTCACGGAAAATTTCCCGTGTCACGGGAAATCTCACCGTCAGACGGGGAGGATTCCCGTGACACGGTAGGTACCTGCCGTGACACGGGAATTTCCAGTCTGTTTTTCCGTCTAAATACATTTTTAACCCTAATTTCATTCGGCATTTTAAGTGCCGATTGATAATTTCGGGCCTTTTCTGACTTATTATTATTTGGGCTAAAATAAGAAAATAATTAAATAAAAATAAATAAAAGGTTTGGGCCAAAAATAAATAATAAAACAAATAAAATAAAAAGGTTTGGGCTAAAATTAAATAATAAGTTTGGGCTGAAATTAAAACTATGCTTTTACCAAACATCAAGACTGATCCATGGACTGTTCAAAAATATGAATTTAATCAAATACGATTTTTTAAGCACTCTCGGGATTAAATACTGAACCCGACCAATAGTGGCGGTGAAAGGTTGTTCATCATCGGGTTTGGTTTTGGGGAGACATTTTTAGGTGTCTACAGAAGCCCCCACTTTGACTGAGTTTGTAAAAACGTCAGTTTCGAAAACGATAGTCAAAGTAGCCGATAGGGACGGAGAATGATTTAAGACGTTCTGCGATCCTAAATCACTCTGTATACACCGATACCTGCAGAAAAATGTTAATTCCACAGATAAAAGAGTAAAGGGATAGAATACGTATCTGGCACCAGTGTATTGGTGACAAACGAATTTGGCAGCTTCCTAAGCTTGAAGGAATCCACCGAGTGACATTTGTTGAAACGCTTTCCATGCTTGAGGAAAGCCGACTGAAGAGCTTGGTACCTTTCTAAGCCTGAAGAAAGCTACCGGATAATACTTTCCATGCCTAAGGAAAGTCGACGAACGAATTTGGTGTCATTCTATGCTTGAAGAAATCCACCGATAATGCCTTCCATGCTTGAGGAAAGCCGACAAAGGAATTTGGCGGTTTTCTATACTTGAAGAAAAATCCACCGATAACGCTTTCCATGCCTGAGGAAAGCCGACTTGGTGGTTTTCTATACTTGAAGAAAAATCCACCGATAACGCTTTCCATGCTTGAGGAAAGTCGACTTGGCGGTTTTCTATACTTGAAGAAAAATCCACCGATAACGCTTTCCATGCTTGAGGAAATCCGACGATTGCTGAAATTTGTAAGTGTATGATGGTTCGATTATCCCCGAACGTGGGCCGCAGATGATTCACACCTTTAAGTCGATTATCCGACCATATTAGGTGCTTAAAATGCCGAAAAATAGACTTTGATGCTTGCTAGGGGTAAAATGGTAATTTTAGTCCCCTTTAAGTATCAATTACAATTTTCCGCGTAATTCCAGCGAAAAATAACTGTCCAATTTATGCAAAAAATCGTGCAACCTTAGTCAAAATGTCAAGAATATTCGCAAATAATTGTGCAAAGCCACCGTGTCACGGAAAAATATTCCCGTGACATGGTACAGATCCCCGTCACGCAGAGCTGCTTCCCGTGACACGGCAAGGGGATCCCGTGGCGCGGTAATCTAGTGGCTGAAAAACGGTCAAAAAGCATCTTTGACCGGTCAAAACTTGTGCACCACACAAAAATCTGACTGTTAGGTGGGAACGGGGTCCGTTGCACGGGATTTTTGGTTTTAAATATCACACATTTTCCTCATTTTGCTCATTCTCTTGCTCGTCCGATTCTCACCCAAAAAACTCAAAAAAAATTTGCTCGGTTTGCCGTGTCTCGGCGACTCTCACCGGTGCTCGGATTTTTTTCCCGTCGGCCGGCGTTCTTAACCGTGTCACGGCGGTCTTGCATCCATCCTCTCTCTCCTTTTTTTATTTTTTTATTTTTGCGTTTGCTACGGGTTGCTGCTGTTCATCTTGCTGTTGCTGTTGCTGTTAACTGCCTGAGGATGCCGTCGGAGTCACCGGAGCTCCGTCTCCTCTCAAGCTCACCGTGACACGGACAGACTCACCGTGACACGTCATCCTTCCACCGAGCCGCGGCCAAGCTCAACCGTGTCACGGCGGCTGCGCTGATCTTCGAGGTTTTTCGAGCTTTTGGAGCTCAAATTTTCACCAATCTTGCTCTAATTTATTGCTACTTTCCTCATTTTCGACTCTCTACCAGGATCCATGTAAGTTTCCTTTGATTTTTGTCTCGAATTTGCTTCAAATAAGTAATTTCATGAAAAACCCTTAAAAATCAATTTGGGGATTTTTGATTTTGAGGTTTTATGTTGAAATTCTTGCCATGATTTTACTTGTATATGTATGTATGTGTGTTTGTGAGAAATTTGAGACAAAAATTGCATGATTTGATGGAGAATTGAGCAAATCACCATTTTTGGGTACTACTTTTGTGAAATGATGTTCATGTTACTTCTTTGCACTTGAAATGGTGAAAAAATGGTGGTAAACCTTGTGAAATATTTCATGATGTGTTGATTCATTGTTTTTGTGCGACTTCGAAACATATTTTGCGTATGTACTATATTGTCATTGAGAACATAGTATCATGCGGCTAGGAGAACTATAGTATTAGTTTGTCATGAAGAAACTAAATACCATAATTTTGCCAATTTTTAGCCTGGAGGTAAAAATTTAGCGTATAATTCGATAAATAACTAAATAACTTAGGAAATGATGCTAAGTATTTAGATCTTTATTTTTATAAAAATGCAACTTGAATTAAATGTCTTAGGAAATGATGCTAAGCATTTAGATTTTTATAATAGCATGCCTAGGCGACGGGATTGCGATCTTTCTACCCACGGCCGGCGTCGGGCTTTTCGGGAGGACACTCCCACTATTCCTGAGGTTATGGACGACGATGCTTTAGAGTCTGAGCCTCGGGCTTCTGCGAGTAGAGGTAGGTGGGTTCCACCTCCGTGGACTCTAGACCAGTTGGTTTTCTGCCGTGAAAACCATGTTTCTCATCGCCCACTCTCCGGCATAGTCGATGGCACGCTTCGCCACCACAGTTCTGGAGCCGGCAATTTGATCCCTCGACTTCACCAGATCATTACGAGGGATCCTGCTACGAACGCCCTATGGGAATCGGGTAGTTTAGTAGATTTCTATACGGAGGTTGTAGGGTTTCGCAGCCCCCGGGGTTGCGGTGCGACGGTCGTTCACGCATTGTTGGAGTATTTCTGGGATACTACCAACACTTTTCATTTTTCTTGGGGGGAGATGACGGTGACCCCTCTAGACTTCAGTATGATTAGCGGGCTGCGCTTCACCGACCGGGCTGTAGCTCAGATGTCTGATCTGTCTTGGGGATCGGCTGAGGCAGCTGATTTGTTAGGTCCGATCGTTCAGCATATCAGGACCCGACCTGTGTCTCGAGGTGGTCCTAGGAGCGGGCGATCGGAGCTGGCTTCAGTTTTAGCTCGTGGCTTCGACATGGAGGATACATCGGCTGAGCAGCGGGTGCGGATCTTCATCCTGATTCTGGTCTCCATGACCCTTTCTCCTAATAGGAGTTTACGCGTACTCCTTTGCTACCTCCCCTCTTTTGTCAGGATCCATGAGATAGGATCCTATAGCTGGGCCAGCCTTGGATACGCCGATCTTCTCTTATCGCTACGTCATGGCTGCCGGCAGCTGAATGGCGAGTCTCCCATCACCGTCTATGGTCTGTGGAGAGTCGTAGAGGTGATGATCTTTTCCCTTTTTGTTTTACTTTAAATTGTTCGACTCATGTGCTAAAGATTACTTTTCATCGCAGTTATGGTTCTACGAGTACTTCCCAGGCTTAGCTCCTCGCCGGCGTCGTGGAGCGGTCCATGATTTCCCTGTCGGGGCCATCTGGCGTGATCGAGGTCATTCGCGGGTGGAGTCCGTCCCTGCACTGCGTGGGCTACTACGCCGAGGCACCTCTTCTGTTGGCGTAAGGATTAGTTTTGTTGCTTGTTATTTTCCCTCTGACGTTGTTTCCGTTGTTTCACGCCAACTTTTTATGGTTTTCAGGTTGCCATTGATGTCCAGTATCGTCCTTGGGCCGGGATGACTGATCTACCTGAGGCCTTGCGTCTTTCAGCGCACCGCACCATTTTGGTTCGTACCGGACGCTTTGTCTGGTATTTGGGGGAGCGGGTCGTTCGTCAGCATAGCGGCGATCACTTCGTGGTGCCCTCATCTCCACCAGAGTCGATGCTGGACTCACGCTTGATCAGAGAGTTGATAAACAGGGGAGAGCGCTATACTTTTCCATGGCAGGAGCTTGTACACATGGAGAGTGACTATGCGCGGGACTTGCTTCCCTCTCTGGCTCCTCCACCCCGTCTTCCTGAGGTATGATTTCTTTTGAGGATCTTCGTTACTAGTCTCTGTTTTAAATAGTCGAATAACTTGATTATTCGATCATATTTTCAGACGACTATTCGCCCTGTGGGGAGGATCGAGATTCCTCCTCAGTCTGTTCGCTATCCAGGGCCGATTGGTATCACCGAGGACCATATTGCTGACGCGCCAGAGGGTTACAGACAGGCGCAGGAGTCTCTGCCCGAGGTCTTTGAGCCGGTAAGTTTTTTGATGCATCATTCATCCTTTTAACACCGCTTGTTACTGACTTTTCTTTGTTTTATCCTCAGCCTAACCGCCCGAAGATGATGGGACTCATGAAGCTGGTTGACGCCCTGAAGTATTGCATCATCAAGCTTCGGCGTGGTGCGAGTTGTCGGAGCTCTAGCGACGTTCTTGAGGTATCATTCATTTTTTTTTATTTTGCACTGTTGACACCTTTTGATTTTGTATCTTTAAGGAGCAACGGAGGTCCCGCTCGCGCTCGAGGCACAGAGGCTCGGACGAGGAGGAGCTTGGTCGTGGTAGACAATATCCTGAGATTCACCGGCGTTCTCATTCTCAGCGAGAGCCTCAGACTACTCAGCCGTTTCAGGAGGCTCAGTGGCAGCAACCTCAGTCTTCCCAACGCTTTCTGGGCCAGAGTCAGGGGCAGTGGCAGTCGTTTTCACAGCCTCCACAACCTGAGCATGGGTCCGTTTTGACTCCCTTGGATCCTGGTTCATTTTCAGCTCCATTGTCCGGGATTCCTCCACCGGTGTCGGGCTTGTTCTCAGTTCCGATGTATGGGATGATGCCTTCACCAACGATTCCCGAGTCTTTGAGCCAATCTACACCGTTTTCCGGCTGGACGGGTCTTGCCTTGAGTTTGACTACCGCTAGGGTCACAGGGACTAGTAGGGACACTACTCCCCATACTCGGATGATGGAGGGACTCTTTGGCTCATCGTTCCCATATTCGCAGGGTGGAGATGATACTGATTCTGGCTCTAGAGACTTTTGACCGAGGGTTTTTATTTGTACATACTATGATGACACTTGACATGTTTATTTATTATGACTCTTTTGTACATTATTCATAGTTTTATTATTGTGTGTTAGTGTGTGCTTGAGACTCATTGTGTGTGATCGTGTATTTATTAATGGCGCGACAAAAAACATAAGTGGAGTAATGGAGGGTACCGACCTTCCCCAAAAGAAAAAGAAATAAAAAGACAAGCAAAAATATATAAAATGATAAAGAAATAAAATATTAAGGTGATGAATAAATAAATAAATAAAATTACCCTCCCCAAAAGAAAAAGAAATAAAAAGACAAGCAAAAATAAATAAAATGATAAAGAAATAAAATGTTAAGGTGATAAATAAATAAATAAAATAAAGATAATAATAATAATAAAAAATAATAATAGAGATAAAAAAGTTGAGAATTCTATTAGAAATAAAACTCTCAGAAAACTGAAAAATAAACGGGGAAGATAAAATACTATAAAAAATCCGGATAGATACGGGAAAAGATGAAAAAGAAAGCGCGTGAGGTGTCGTGACATGACACTATGCACCGTGTCACGGCAGAACTTGCCGTGTCGCGACAAAAGTTCCCGTGACACGGTGGGACTTCCCGTGTCACGGTACGCGTATTACTCAGCGGTGTGTTTTACGCGTATGAAAAGATAATTTCTAGGCAGTTCCGAGCGCTTTTGCTATAAAATAAGACCAGTTTATTCATGATGTGCATAATTACGAAACACAAAATAATTTAGAATTTAATATTTCAATAATCATGTCTCAGAATTTTGATAATACATTGCGTGACTGGTCCTACTCTTTGACCAATGCTGAAAAAAGAGAGTTAGAATTATTTCATGTCAGGGGTTTGCTAGCCCTGCGACATGTAGCTATTGAATATGATTTTCTTAGGGCAGCATTAGATTATTGGAGTCCAGAAACACACTGTTTTAAATTTGATTATGATGAAATATGTCCCCTGCCGGAGGAATTCGGTGCAATCTTTGGATTTCCTGCTAGAAATCTTATTGCCATGCCTACCCTACGTGAATATTATTACCAAGATTTTGAACGCCATCTGAATCTAACAGATCCAGATTTAAATAGAATTGTTTGTGGTAATGAGGTAGACTTAGAAAAACTTGCAAATTTATATTTTAATCGCCCTATCTCTGAGTCTTATCATGTATATCGTAGAAGGGCATATATTTTTTGCATGTTTAGCAAGCTTTTATTTGCAAACAGTAGGGTAGGACATGCTTGTCTAGCGTCTGTGCTTGAACATGTCGAATCTGGAAGATCTCCTATGCCGACGTGCCTTGGAGAAACATTTCGTGGCCTTGACGAAGCAAAAGCTGACCGGAAAGCCATCAGGAAGGGCTCTCTGGTACTGCTGCAGGTAAATATACTCTCCGAGTAGCCCCCGTGACACAAAACAGGCACCGTGTCACGGTGGATGTCTGTCGTGACACGGTGAAACCTGCCGTGTCACGGGAATCTGCAATTTTTTTTTTCGACTGATTTTTTTTTATTTATTTTTTTTATTTTTTATTTTTTTTTTTTGCAAATTTGGTTGATGGAGAGTTTAGAATTATTTGAAGCCCCTGACGATGTTGAAAAATATGGCCCTAACGATCTAGTCCGCAGGAAAAAGAATTACTTTGCGAACATGTCGTATGAAGATTGGAAAAATTTCTTTGCAATGAGGGAATTTTCCATTCGTTGGGTGGTGCCTTGGTAGAGGCTTACTAGGATGGTTGGCACGAATGATACTCCATATTGCCGTGTTCCTAGTATCTCAAAACTGACCTTTTATTGCCCTTCTCGACTGATGCGGCAGTATGGACTTGAACAAGTAGTTCCACGCTATAACGATAGTCCTCGTGAAGTATCGTTGCATGAAAGTAACGTTCATAAGTACGAGACTTATTGGGTTGGAAGACCTTTGTGGACCGTTTCTGCCAGTGACCAAGCTCCTCCTCCTTTATCTAGTGCATACAACGCATGGTTGAACCCTAGAAGTAGGAGGGAACGATTCGGATCACGCAAGTCTGATGTGAAGAGTCGTCTTGGAAATAAGAAAGCCCCTCCTAAAGATCGTCTAGGTCCGAGAACACAAGGGATTGAGTTTAAGACTCCTATAATGCCAAGAAAGAAGAATTATGTGAAAGGGAAGGGTAAAGAAAAGATGGTCTATAGGGAGAAACAACCGAAGAAATTCAAGAAAGGTGAAAGGGGTGAAAGTTCGACTAGGGGTGTGACGGTTCGGGCTACGAAAGACACATTAATGGTGAAGGCCGACCTAATTGACCAAGAGAAGGATGTTCCTAAAGTGAAGAGAGATTAGATCAATAGTGCTTTGCTTTTTATGATTTATAATTTTTATTTAAAATAAGGCATATGATGTCAATAATTGTAGTCGCATTTATTTTAATAATAATAGCACATTTATTTCAGCCTTAAAAATAAAAAATTACAATGACTTTTATTTATTATTTATTTATCCGAGTTAAGGAGTCGGACGCAATGGAAGAACGAAAATTAAAAAAAAAACCTCGAACAAACAATGAATTCGCAACGAATGCGTCACTAAAAAAAACGGAAAACCTGAAATTCCACCGTGTCACGGTGAAAAATCCCGTGACACGTTACAAATTCCCGCGTCACGGCAATTTCCCCCTTTTTTTTTGCACTCAGGGCCACCGTGCCACGGTGAACAGTACCGTGACACGGTGGAATGTCCCGTGTCGCGGCAATTTCCCTTTTTTTTTGTGACGCAATGCTGAACTGACGCGCATATTTGATCAACAGAGGGAGGATTTTTATTTTTTTAAAGTGGTCGGGCCCCCTTGAGGGGTTGCCTACGTATCCTAAAAAGGAATCAGGCCAAAAGTAGCTCTATTGGGTCATGAACCCATGCGACTAGGCATATAATTTCTTGAGTTGATCCAAGTTGGTTAAATTGTGGAAACCATTACCGTCGATGTCTACCAATTGTGCCGCTCCGCCAGACAAGATGGCTTTAGCAATGTACGGGCCTGACCAATTCGGTCTGAATTTTCCTCTTAGATCTAACACATTTTTACGAAGTGCTTTAAGCACTAGGTCACCCTCTTTGATATTCCTGGTCTTGACTTTTTTATTAAAATGTCGCGCCATACGCTATTGGTAGGTTTGGACATGATGCAAAGCTGCCAAGCATTTTTCATCAAGTAAGACCAGTTCATCGTATCTTGCTCTAATCCAGTCGACTTCATCTAGTTAGCTTTCCAATGCGATTCGAAGAGAAGGGATATCGAGTTCAACAACTTCAACTCCATAGACCAAAGAGAAAGGGGTAGCCCCTGTTGATGTACGAACAGAGGTTCGATAACCCTAAAGGGCGAAATGTAGCTTACTTGGCCAATCCTTGTAATTTTCTGTCATCTTTTCGATGATAGTTTTCACATTTTTGTTGGCCGATTCGACTGCATCATTTGTTTGTGGTCTGTAAGGTGATGATATGTGATGCTTGATATGATATTTCTGTAATAATTCCGCGCATTCGGCTTGGAAATGTGTTCCATTATCACTGATCATCTCATGTGGTACCCCATAGTGGCATATGATATTTTTCTCAATGAATTGAGCTACATGTTTCGCTGTCAGCTTAGCGTATGAGGCAGCTTCGACCCATTTGGTGAAATAGTCGATTTCTACAAGAATGAATTCATGCCCCCCTTGTCCTGGTGGTGTTATTTTTCCAATGATGTCGATGCCCCAAGTGGAGAAAGGCCATGGAGAAGTATATGTGTAGAGAAGCGAAGGTGGAACATGCTGTAAATTTGCGTAGACTTGACACTTCATACATTTCTTGACGTATTCGTGACAATCTCTCTCCATAGTAGTCCAATAGTAACCTTGTCGTTGAATCTTTTGGACTAACATCTTTGCATTCATGTGTGTTCCACATATACCGGCATGAAGGTTTTCCATGGTTTTATGTGCTTCTTTCTTGGCTACGCATAAGAGATTTCTTCCCATTGCGGTTCTCTTGTGGAGTTCTCCCCTGATGAGCACATACTGTGAGGCCAGGAGCCTCAAAGCACGGCGTACCCTTTTATCAGTATTAGGAGGATATTCTCCTCTTGTCACAGAATTAAGGATATATGTATACCATGGCTCTTCATCTTCTTCTTGTGATTCTTGTTCATCGTCGAGTGCGTGAACATAAGCCGGCTCATATCTTCTTTCTATGGTCAATGGCATTCTGATTGTATCAGTTGGAATTCGCACCATTGATGCTAATTTAGCTAGTGCGTCGGCGAATTGGTTTTCTTCTCTTGGCAAATACGTATATTCCACTTCATCTAGTTGCTCCGTGAGAGTTTCTAAATGAGCTTGATACGTAGCGAGACTTTCACTTCTCACTTTCCATCTCTTGAAGATTTGGTTAATGATTAGTGAAGAATCACCATAGATTCTGAGCTTCTTAATTCCTAAGGCGATAGCTGTTTCCAATCCCAAAATGCATGCTTCATATTCTGCGGCATTGTTGGTGACATCAAAGTCGAGCTTCATGGAAATTGGGATGTGCTCTTCATTGGGTGATACAAGCAAGACTCCTACACCACATCCTTTTTGGTTTGAAGCTCCATCGAAATAGAGTGTCCAGCTATCATCTTCAGTCATGAGTAAATCTTCGTTAGGGAAATCGTACTCATCTTCTTCTTTTTCAACTTCTTCTAGCGGAAAGTCTGCTAAGAAGTCAGAAACCGCAAAACCTTTGATGGCTTTTTGTGGCACAAATCTCAAGTCAAACTGAGCAAGATTGACTATCCACCTTGATAATCTGCCATTGAGTGTTGCTTTTTCGAACAAGTATTTGAGAGGATCCATCTTGGACACAACATGCACTGTATGAGTGAGCATGTAATGTCTTAGTTTCGTGCGGCCCATACAAGTGCGAGACACAACTTCTCAAGTGGTGTGTATCGCGTCTCATATACTTGAAGTTTCTTGCTCAAGTAATAGATTGCATTCTTCTTGCTTTCGATCTCTTGTGCTAGCATTGCCCCCATCGTTTCTCTTGTGACCGTAAGGTAGAGTCGAAGAGGAAAGTCAGGTATTGCTGGCGCTAGCACGGGTGGGTTTGCCAAATACTCTTTGATTTTGTCGAAAGCCTTTTTGCAATCGTCATCCCATGTGACTGGGACATTTTTCTTGAGCTTCTTGAATATAGGTTCACATATCGCTGTGAGCTTTGATATGAACCTACTTATATACTGCAACCTTCCAATGAAGCCTCGAATCTCCTTCTCATTTTTGGGTGGTGGCATGGCCATGATCGCCTTTACTTTTGTAGGATCTATTTCAATCCCTCGAGAACTGATCACGTATCCAAGTAATTTGCCTGACGTGACTCCGAATGCACATTTTGCTGGATTTAATCTCATGTTGTACTTGCGGAGTCTTTCAAAGAACTTGCGAAGTGCAATAATATGGCCTGGGCGATCTTTAGACTTAACGATCATATCATCGACATAGACCTCCACCTCTTTGTGCATCATGTCATGTAACAATGTTGTAGCTGCTCTTTGGTAGGTGGCACCCGCGTTTTTCAACCCGAATGGCATTACCGTATAGCAATATGTACCCCGTTGCGTGATGAATGTGGTTTTCTCCATGTCTTCTTCGGCCATCAATACCTGATTATATCCGGCGTAACCATCCATGAATGACAGGAGTGCATGGTTTGCTGTATTATCGACCAG
This sequence comes from Chenopodium album, assembly GCF_948465745.1. Classification (NCBI taxonomy): domain Eukaryota; kingdom Viridiplantae; phylum Streptophyta; class Magnoliopsida; order Caryophyllales; family Amaranthaceae; genus Chenopodium; species Chenopodium album. The sequence goes on from NC_137835.1 coordinate 69,438,638, forward strand.
AATGTCAATGTGAGGTAGAGGGAACCCATATTTTGGGCTTGCTTTATTGAGATCCCTGTAATCAACACACATTCTGACCCTTCCATCCTTCTTTGGAACTGGAACCACATTGGCTATCCATTCTGGATATTTGGATACTCTGATGAAACCTGCGGCCAACTGCTTCCGGATTTCTTCCTTGATTTTGAGAGCCACATCGGGTTTCATACGGCGCAGCTTTTGTTTGACAGGCTTCATACCTGGAATGAGTGGTATCGTATGCTGAGCTATATCCCTGTCAATTCCTGGCATATCTTGCTATGACTAAGAAAATACATCAACAAATTCACTAAGAAAGTTAATTAGCTCTTTGCGTTCATCTTGACTTAGTGTTAATCCAATTTTTACTTCTTTAACAGTCGTATCATTGGAAATGTTAACTGTTTCTGTATCTTCGATAACTGCTGTTTTATTTTCGTGTTCTTCCATTGCTTTTATTATTTCTTTGTCATTTTTATCATTAGCAAAGCAATATTGATCAGGGCTAGGGGAATGACACGCATCGTAAGCAAAGGTACTCATTTTATTGAATTCATTGGCTAATACATCAAGAGAGGCAAGGTCGGCTGCGACCTCACCGGAATTATTAGAACTAGAAAGAGAGGACTCAACAAGGTACTCGGGATGGAACTCTATAGCAGAAAGAGGGTCGGCCTCAGACTCTAAGGACTCGTCTACAGACTTAGACTCAGACTCGGACTCGGACCCAGACGACTCAGACTCATCAAACATAGGACCCTCGCCAGCGGTTATTTCCAACTTCTCTCCACTCGGCGTAGTGATCCTCAATGTCTTGCGCCATCCCCTTGAAATGTTGTCATCTTGGACGATTAACTCGGAGGGGTCAAAATCCTTGTTTGCTATGACAGCTTGAACGAGCTCGGAGTTATCATTGCGGACCGGCTTGGACTCATTCTTCTCCATTCCAAAAAGGAGGTTGATTCCTAGATCATCAGAGTTCGGGATAGCTGGATTCTCGGTTGTGAAGGGCTCTTCGTCTTCATTAACAAAGTCACAATCGAGGAACATCTCGAATCCTGGTTCACGGATCCCATCGTGGACGAATGGCTCAGGGAATTCATAGCATGGGAAGTCTTCCCCTTCTTTGATGTACTGGCCATTGAGGGTGAACGGATATGGATCCATGGCCATTTTCGTCTTCGTGATTCGAGCATTATTGCGAGCCTTCATCTTCAATAAAGCTTGTTTCACATCTTCTTTTGTTGGCTCGAATCCCAAGCCAAAAGTATCCTTCTTGAGTGCACCAGGATGGCCCCAAGATTCAGCCATTTTCTTCTTGAGTCCAAGGGTCATTCCAGGGAAATGACCCTGCTTCTTCAGAATGGCATTGATATTGGTGTTTGAATAGGGATCAAAGTCGAGATGGCACTTTCCTCCTCTTCAATCACGAGAACATCATCAAGTGAAAACCCCCAAAGATCTTCATCTTCTTCGTCATGTTCAACATGGACGATAGGAGTATCAATAACTTGAATGCGCATAGGAGAAGCATCAATAGTAATCGGAACCCCACCAACTATGGCTTTCACTTTTTGGTGCAGCGATGATGGAATCGCCTTTAGCTCATGAAGCCAAGGGCGTCCTAACAACATATTGAAAGAGGCCTTAATGTCCACCACCTGAAATTTGGTGCGACGTTCAATGGCCCCAGTAGTTATATTCAGTATGATAGTACCCACGGCTTGACGGCGAGTATTATCATAAGCGCGAATCCCTTGAGTGGAGGGAGTCCGTTCTTCATTCTTTATGCCCAACTTCTTTGCAGTACGGAGTGGGCACACATTGATTGCAGAGCCATTATCAACCAGGCTCATAGGAACATTCATTTGCCTACACACCACAGTGAGGTGTAAGGCCTTATTATGTTGGTCCCCTTCCGGGGGCAGATCCTTATCAGAAAACGAAATCAGATTGCTAGTACTTGGCAATTCAGTAGTGAGAAAGTTGACCAGTCCTTGACGAGTCATGTCATCATCAACTCCTATCTTCACCAGAGCATTCATCACAGCCTTTCAATGCTCGTGGGAAGTGGACAAAAGCTTCCATACATTCATCTCCACTTTGGTCTTTTGCAGTTGTTTGACCACATCGCTGTTCACAGGGTCGATGGGATCAACTATCGGATTTGATTGTGGTGGAGGTGGAGGCAGATTAGGTTGTTGCAACCGTCCACTTCTGGTGAGAACCTTGACCTCAAAGTCCCCCCAAACATCTTCACTTGTGCCAAGAGATGAACAGGCTATATCCTTGAGATAGACGTCTTCATCATCACTATCCCAAATCCCATTCACTTCTTCAGTACTTGAGATAAATACAACTTCCGGCAGAGGTTCATCCACAGGTTGAATGAGTATTGACGGATCAAAGGAGACTTCATCTCCCATGATAGCCAAAGCATCAGAAAGAGGACCTGTTTGAATGTTAGGCTTCTTGCCCCCTGGAGGGACAGGAAGTTGATTAGCATCGATCAGGTCTTGGATTGCATCCTTCAGCCTCCAACACTTCTCAGTGTTATGACCCTTGCCTTGATGAAACTTGCAATAAGCATTGGGGTCATAGCTAGCGGTCCTATTCTCAGGTCGAGGTTCTGGAAATGGTCCGATTGGCATAATCAGTCCTTGACCATGCAAACGGTCATAGGCAGCATCATAAGTCATTCCCAAAGGCGTGTAAACCCTCCTTTGCCTTTGGAATCTTTGGGGAGGAGCATTAAGGGCCAGCACATCATTGATATTGATATTGTTGGTAGCATTATTGGGCTTAGAAGACGAAGAAGAAGGAGTGTCATTCTTCTTGTTTTTCCTAGTGCTGTTATTATTGTTGCTACCAACAGACTTCATTAGTTCATCCTCGATATTGATTCCAATATCGTATACAGCTTCAAAGGTACTCAGAGGCAGAAACTTCAAGTGTTGCTTGTACTTATGAGTCAGATTGGCAATGAACAAGCGAACCATTTCTTTCTCCTTGGGGGGATCCACTAGGAGCGCAACTGTTTCCCTCCACCTGCTTAAGTAAGTGGTGAAGCCTTCATTCTCTTTCTGTTTGAGAATGGAGAGTTCACGTTCAGAAGTCTTGGCCTGGATGTTACACTTGTAACGATTCATAAAGCTTTCAGCAACATCCTCCCAGGTCGCGACATGTTTGGATTCCAAAGAATAGAACCACTGTTGACAGGCATGCTCTAAGGAAAGAGGGAACACTGTAGGGAAGAGTGTTACATCTACTCCCTTAAAAGCCATAGTTGCAGAAAAAGCCTTCAAATGGAAAAGCGGATTATTAGTAGGCTTGAATTTGGGAATGTCAGCAGTGGAAAACTTCTCAGGAAGCTTGTGTCTTATGGACGAAGAGGTGACAAGCTGTTCCACATAAGTGAACTCTTCAGAAATCTTGCTCATCTGTTCCTTAATCTTGCCCATTGCAGCAGTAGTGACATTGTTTTGATTGTCTTGTTCTACCGTGCTGACTCAAGTGGTGAGTGTCTACATCATGTCAGACAATCTTTCAATTGTCCTGTTGAGGTTCTCGATGTCTTCCTTAGTGGCCATTGGTTGAAAGTAGACTAGAGATGGATCTTGTGGAGATGATTGAGGTGGTTTCCTTGTACGCCTCTTTGGTATAAGAGGTTGTTGAGGTATGGACTCAAACCGTAACAATCTACCCCTGCTTCTTGACCAAGTGCTGTGACACCGAAACAAACACACCTTTAATGACCAAACTTAACCTTAACCCATCCGGATTAAAAAGAATTAAAAAAAAAATATTATTAAAAATCTATAATTTTGAAATTCTACTTGTTTATTATTATTTTTTTTTTTAAATATAAAAAAAAAAAACATATGGGAGGATACCATCCGACTTACTCCGAAAAAAACGACACAAAAACAAGACTTCCCTAAAATACGGTCAAAAAGTGGTGCACGACTTAAAGAAAAAAGTTTGTGAACACGAAATGTGAGTGATTAAGTGAGGTTATAGACGCGTGTTTTGACCGTATAGCTAGACATGACACCAAACTGGACACAACATTCGCACAAAAATCGAAAAAAGACTGACAGAACATTTTCCTGGGCACCGTGTCACGGTGCAGACTGTCGTGACACGGTGCAGTCTACCGTCAGACGGTAGACAGCCCCGTGTCATGGCACTGTTCACCGTGGCGCGGCAAAACATGTCGTGACACGGTGCGCAGTTCCAGGTCAGTTTTGTGATTTTTCCACATTTTAACCGATTTTAGGTCCGTACTAATTTCTATGTGAGAATAAAAACCCTCGGTCATGGGTTAAACAAAAGAGCAAACACATGAAGGTTAGCACCAAACAACCACATAGCATTTAGACACGATGATGTAAAAAAAGTTCGCAACCTAGAGTCAAGATCTATGTTCAACTATTGGTCAAGCTTTGGGTGTCAAAAGGGTACCATGGTTAAGAGTTTGGACGCGTTAGCAAGGCAGCCTCCCTTGAGGGTGTATGCCAACGGGCGGCTCCGCGAGTTTGTGATGAAATCGAACTCGACTCCATGGTTTGGGTGGATTTAATAACTCGGATGAACCCTTATTGCCATGAGCGTTTTTGGGTCGATAGGGCTTAAATCCCCCGGGGCTAAAACGCATGTAGAACACATATGTTTTTTCAGAAAAATCGAAGGAAGTTGGCTGTGAGGAAAGAAAATAAGCCACCGGTCTGATTTTAGGACTGCCGTGACACGGCAAAAATTCCCGTGTCACGGTACTGTGCACCGTCAGACGGTGCACTGTACCGTGGCACGGCAGTCAGAAGATCTGACTGGTGCCCTGTTTTCCTTCGCGCGCAACCAAGTTATCCAATTTTTCCTACGGGATAGACCTGAATGCGACGTTAAAACGTCTATGCAGATGCAAAAATGCCAAATTAATCACAGGAATATTTTTTCAAGAATCTTTCAAGTCTCATCCACTCATCTTAATTAAATATCGATCACTCAAATCGATAAATAATTAAGAATCCTACCCAGTGGAGTCGCCAAATTGTAGGCGTCGCTCGAAGTGCGCCTACGTTAAAAGCATGTGGTGAATATGCTTGGCACTCATAGGAAGTGAAAATTGACATTACGATTAGGGACAAATAAAGTAGGGAGCCGCCAACAAGTTTTTAAGGAACTTGTAAACCGTTCACGGATCATAAAAGGCAACCAAGAAAAGGGACAACGATAGGCAACAACGATTGACCCGTGAAGGTTACACCCCATTCATAATCCATGAGATTACTAACTCCATATGGTTCGGAACCACAAAAGGAGGATCGGGGATGATGGTACGAAGTGAGTCATGGAGTCACATTCGCCCGTATTGGCCTCTACTTGATTCTTATATTGAAAAGCATTCCTGTGATCTCAAAGGCATACAAACAATAATTCAATTCGCTCCAAACTATTATTTAACTAAATTGGTTGAATATTAATGCACACATAATTCTAAAATATTGGTGATCACTTGATTAAACAACAAGATTAAAAAGGATCCTAAATCGGTTGTCCAAATTATCTTATTAGGCGTGATTTTCAATTACATATTTCCTTTAAACATGCAATATGGTGATCATAAAAAATAATAGAACAACATTAATATTAGAACCAATTTAATCACAATTCCAACAACATAAAATCGTTAGAAAAATAATAGAAATAAAAGGAGCATGACTCTTACTTTGATTCTGTTTGTTTACAACTACAAAATAATAAACGAATTAGTAACTTCAAGGAAATAATAAAACAATAATTAAATTAAATTAAATAAAGTAGAGTTGATTTGGGGTCAAACCCTCAAACAGTTCTACCTTTCACGCCTTGGCTTAAGGACAGAACCACGAGTAAAGTATGGACTCCTTTGAGTACTTGAAGAAGGAATTTTGAAGTATAAAAGGGTAGGCTAGTGTTTAGGTTAAAGCATAGAAGAGAGAAAAATAAAATCAGATAATTACTCCGTGCCCCGTACATCAGAAATGAGGGGGTATTTATAGGGAAAATGTGCTGAGGGAGCACACGGAACTTTAAAATGATAAAAACCCTAAAAAAGTATCCCGTGACACGGCAAACTGTACCGTGATATGGGGAGTCCCACCGTCAAACGACACACTTTCCCGTGACACGGTACATTTTTGGTGTGACGCGGGAAATTTTCAGAAAACGGGAAAGAAAACGCGTTGAGGGTTTACGCGGAAAAGACACGGAATGTCCCGTGTCACGGCAAACTTCCCGTGTCACGGGAAATCTCACTGTCAGACGGGAAGGATTCCCGTGACACGGTAGGTACCTGCCGTGACGCGGGAATTTCCAGTCTGTTTTTCCGTCTAAATACATTTTTAACCCTAATTTCATTCGGCATTTTAAGTGTCGATTGATAATTTCAGGCCTTTTCTGACTTATTATTATTTGGGCTAAAATAAGAAAATAATTAAATAAAAATAAATTAAAGGTTTGGGCCAAAATAAATAATAAAACAAATAAAATAAAAAGGTTTGGGCTAAAATTAAATAATAAGTTTGGGCTGAAATTAAAACTATGTTTTTACCAAACATCAAGACTGATCCATGGACTGTTCAAAAATATGAATTTAATCAAATACGATTTTTTAAGCACTCTCGGGATTAAATACTGAACCCGACCAATAGTGGCGGTGAAAGGTTGTTCATCATCGGGTTTGGTTTTGGGGAGACATTTTTAGGTGTCTACATCTACCATAAACTTTGATGTCAAGTTTGTTTGGATTAGGTTCCCTGAATTACCAATTGAATACTATGATAAGAAAGCCTTATTCTAAATTGCACAAAAAGTTAGTATACCTATTCGTGTTCATTAAGCAACCGATAAGCTATCTAGAGCTCGTTATGAAAGGGTTTGCATTGAGATAAACATGACCAATCCCCTAATTACAAAAGTTTGGGTAGGCGGTGGATGGCAACATACACGTACAATATGAGAATATTCATCTCTTTGGTTTTCATGTGCTTAAAGGATTGCAAACAAATGTGTAATGCAAATCACACTTATAAACTGCATGGATCAGACCCACAAAAAGGTTTGGCACCTTCACAACATTCTCAGTGTGAACATGAGCAACTAACCTACGCTAAATATTTACAAAATCAATGTAGGGGCCCATGTTAAAAAATCAGATGAATAATCTGATGGGTATGTGTAGGGAATATTTCAAGCAATCCCACACTTGAGCCCCACTCTGATCATACACTTAAGCATGGTGGCGTCCAAAGGGAAGGAAGCTAGAGTGAAAGAGTCGCCAACAAGTTTTAGGAACTTGTAAACCGTTCACAGGGTGAAGGTTACACCCCTTAACCATGACTGGAAGTTTGGGGATGAAGGTACAAATCCAACCTAAAAGAGATTAAATATGCCCTAAAAATAGGCCTCTACTTTATTCTTCTCGTATTCATGTGCGCTTTCTGACTAACATGCAATCAATAGGTTAACCCTAAACCTATTTAATCTATGTTGGTTGAATATTAATGCACAAATAAAACTATTATTGGCGATCACTTGAATTATAATCATATAAGCCCTAAACAAGATTATTAATTATCTTATTAAGTGTGATTACAAATACAAATTCCCTTTAAACATGCAGAAAAGGTGTGATCAAGTAATAGCAATAAATATAATCAAGCAACATAATAATCATAATAATAATAATAATTAACAATAATCATGTTAAAGCATAAAAATAATAGCAAGATCCTAGGCATGATACTAACAAGATTAATAACAAACCCTAGCATGTCACTAAACAATAAAAATCAAAGCTTTAGCCCTAACATGATACTAACATGATATTAGGAAAGAAATAGGAAGCATCACAATAATCATACTTGATATTAGAAATATTAATTAACCCTAAACATGATACTAGAAAGCAATAAAACATCCTAAAATGATACTATGAATCAATAAAACAATCTAAGCATGTTTTCTATATCAAAATATCAATGAAACAATTAAATTACTTACTTCGATGTCTCGTACCTCTTTCTAATAACAAAATACACACGTTAGTAACTTCAAGGAAAATATTAAAACAGTAAATCTAATCAAAGAATTGAAATAAGGTTTGGGACCAAACCCTCAGAAATTATCAACCTTTCACGTCTAGGGCAAAGGAAAATTCGAACTTGGCTAGGTGTTTCTAAAGCTAATGTATGAGGAATTTTGAGAGAGGGAAGGTTTAGTAAAAGAAGAGAGAGAGAGAGAGAGAAAGCTTCTAGCTTTTAGAGAGAGAAATAGAGAGATGATTGTGAATGAATAAAAACGGGGAGATACGACCCCTATTTATAGAAAAGAGTTCGAGTCCTATTTAAAATAAAAGACCTCCTGTCGCCAACGACAGGAGCAGCGCCAGACGACAAGATCGTCGCCAGGCAACAGGTATCGTCGCCAGGCGACAGACCTGTCATTTGGCACTGGGACAACTTTTTTGCGGATTTTGTTTTTATCATATCTTTTGATCCAGAAGTCCAAATAAGTCATATAATATCTCGTTGTAAAGCTCTTGAAGTCTACTTTCCAACACAATTAGAATCAGATTAAAATATTTGTATATAAAAAGATATGGCCGAAATAGTGGAAGGGTGTCAGTTTTGGATAAAGTTTTGTATTACATTCATATCTTTTTCGTTATAGCTCGGAATTAATATTATAATATATCATTGGAAAGATAATTTCAAGATCTATCCAAAAATATAAGATTTGGATAAATATTATGAGGCACAAAAATAATATCTGTCTGTCTTTGAATATCTTTAAATTCGAATAGAATTAGGATTTTAAAAAAAAGGAAAGTTTTATTCAATTTCAAACGCTTTGATTTTATCTTTTCAAAAATGATAAATAAGATATTTTAGAAACTCATAGAAACTTATAATAAGTCCTAATTAATTTAGGAATAGGATTAAACCTTTGGACCCTCCACATGATCATTGGGCCGTAGGTAAAATCCGATTTGAGCCCAGTTTAGTATTTTGGCCATAACTTCCTCATTATTCATCAGAATTGGGCTTATAATATATCGTTGGAAAGGTTTTTTCAAGCCCCATCCAACTACACTATTATTGGACCCATATCATGGACCAAACTAAACTGGAATGCATGTTTTTATAAATAGGGTAAGAAAAGAAATATTTTCAAAAACAAAAAGAAGAGAAATTTTAATAAAAACATCCTCGTCACTAGACTTTTCACACTTTCGCTTTGTTCGATAATCAAATGACATGAAAGGTATTCATCACTGGGTTTGGTTTTGGGGAGACACATTCGGGTGTCTACAGTATGGCACATAGAATTTAGTAACAGGATCCAAGAAATCAAAAGGCAAAGTATAACCCAATACTAAAAATAGCGCCAATACTCCAAGCTGGAAGAATAAAAAACCAGAGCACAAAAACTCAAAATCAAAAGCTAATAAACTCCAGCATTATATCTAATTAGAGCTCAAGGCATTTATGGAAAGCTTTGAATGAAGGAATTTTGGGAGATGAACAGCTCCAAATTTCCACTGTTGAACATTTATTGCAACCTAATTCTAGCCAATGCAATTAAAGCTAGTATTTCTCATTATCTCTCTAGTTAGAGCTTTGGTTGTACTTCCACAAAGCTAGAGTTAACTTCTTCATCTCAACACTGAGATACAGTGTCAGAGGAAAATCTAGTGAAAGATATTCAATTTTACACACTTCCTCTTCTCAAGTTTTTTCTATAAAAGAAAACCCTACTCTAGAATTAAATACCCTAACTACTGCTTTAACTCTTATATGCATTTCTAATACTGGAATTTCTTCTACTGTCTTTTCATCATCTTCTTTGTCTTCTTAAAAGCTTGTTAAAAATGAAAAACAAGAAATTCATTGTTCCATTTTCCTTGACAATGACTCAACCAACATCATCTTAATCAACAAGGACATCACCTGTATGGAAACCAGTTCCATCACGACATTACCCAATCCCAGCCCTACCACCAAACATAACACCTCCCCAAACCCTTATCAAACATCACCTACATTAATGAACTTAAATCAACCACCACCACAGTCAGTAATTTACCAGTTCCAGGGCCCTGCTTTGATCCGAAATTGGACTTACAGAGCTCAACCTTCATTTTAGTACCAACCATCCACTCTTGCTCTCTTTCCCCTAATCCCAACACCAATTTTCACCACCATAAGAATTCCAACCGCGACTTCCCCTCAAACAACTTAAGCATTGGAATCCATGGATGCCTTGAGGAGAAGGGAGGAGGAGATGCCTCTCTATGCGGGGATGAGCCTGTATCTCCAGTGGCCATCTCTTGAGGGATTGTTGTAGTTCAGGCACATGGACGGAAGCCTGCATGCCATTCCCTTTCAGTGCGCCACTAAATATCAAAACATGGTTCAACAGGAGAGTCATATGGCGACTTATAAAACACAATAAGGGGGGATATTAGGGATTCAAGCTCAGGTGTTGTGCTTGGAGGATCCTCACTCTCAGTTGGCACTAAGGAGTAACTTCTCACCGATCAAGGTAGAGGATGTCCACGGATTGGGGCATTGGGCTCACTGGAGGGATTGAGAGGAGTTCATCCTGCCACCGAACCATCAACCAAGTAATATCCCACGTTTATCCCCTTAAGAACCTCTTCCTGATTTAAAAATGAAGCTCTTAGTTTGGAATGTTAAGGGAGTAAATAATGATGATTATATTTCGCATGCTAGGGATTTGGTTAAGACTCATAAGCCTGATATACTTATTCTTCTTGAAACTAAGTGTGATACTGGTAAGGCATCTGATATTAGGAAGCAACTTGGTTTTCTTGAAAATAGAGTTATTTTAGCTCTTGGTTTGAAGGGTAGAATTTGAGTTTTTTTGGAAGGCTTAGATTTGGTGTTTTACACTGATGATGAACACAAATTTCATTCCCTTTTCAAGTTCCACAACCATCAGCTCGAAGTGCTAATTACGGGCTTGCATGCACCAAGTAGTGTAGCTTGGGAAAGACATGAATTATGGAATGATATGCAGTCTCATCTCCCTCAAACTACTACACCTTGGTTGGTTATTGAAGACATAAATGAGGTTACTTCTCAAGGGGAGAAGCAGGGAGGACGAGCTTTTAGAGCTTCACGGTGTAGGGACTTCAACAGTTTTACAAATGAGGCGTGTCTCATGGACTTGGGTGTTGGTAACCAATACACTTCGGAGAATGCAAGGTTTGGGAGGCATTTGATCAGGGGACGTCTTGATCGTGCTATTACCAATGCAACTTTTGTGGAAATCTCTCCTCGGGTAAAGGTTACTAACCTTGTTGGAACATATTCAGATCATAATCCATTTTGATTAGTTTATGTGATGATCCTGTCAAAGGTCTTTTTCCTTTTAGATGTAAGGAAGTCTGATTACAACATGATAGTTTCAAAGATTTTTTCATTTCTAATTAGAAGAATTCCAATCAAAATCTTCCTTTTCTTGTTGGTAGATCTAAGTTTCTATCTAGCACCCCTATTTGGAATTCAAATATATTTGGGAATTTACATAAAAAAATAAAAAAATAAAAAGAGTGCTCTTGGCTAGAATAAATGGCATTCAACCTTTCTTATCTAAAAGATATTCCAAATTTCTTGTTAATTTGGAGAATGATCTTATTCATGAGTTGAATGTTATTTATAAGATGGAAAGAGTAATTTGGGCACAAAAGGCTAGAATAAATTGGAGAAAGTTTAGGGATTATAATACCAAATATTTTTACATTATAGCTAAGGTAAGGAAAAGTAGAGGGAAATTTGTTGCTTTAAATAATTCTTTTGGTTCTTTGATTAGTGATCAATTGCTTTTGAAAAATCTAGCTAGGAGTCATTTTATCTATCTTTTTAGCATTGGACCTTCTATGCCTTGTTCTCACACTTATCTGATTCAAAACAGTCCTTACTAGCTTCTATTCCAAGTTCTAATGAAGTTAGCTTAAATGTGTTTAGAATAGACCCTGTTAAGAGTCCTGGGCCTAATTGTATACAACCCCTCTTCTATCAACAATTTTGAGAGGATCTTGGAAGTTCTATTCATGAGTTTGTTGTTCAAGTCTTTACCAATTCTCACATTCCTGATGATGTCCATCATTTCTACATTTCTCTAATCCCTAAAAAGGATCATCCAATTTCAATGTCTGAGTTTAGGCCTGTAGGACTTTGCAATACCATCTATAATAAGCTTGTGACCAAAATAATTTCTTCTAGACTTAGGAATGTGTTGCACCGTATTATTAACCCTTTCCAATCCAACTTCATCAAAGATAGATGCATGGGTGATAACATCATTCTCATTAAGGAAGTTGCTCATCTTTTTCACAAAAGTAAAAAAAAAGGCAAAAAGCTGATGGCTTTAAAGCTTAACTTAGCCAAAGCATAATTATGATTGCTTAGAATGGTATTTCATCTCTAATACTCTTTCCTGTTTTGGTTTTCCTCCTTCAATTATTAAGCTGGTGATGCATTGTGTCTCTTCCACACAAATTCTGTTCTTTGGAATGGTGAAATAATTGACAGTGAGTTTTAAAGAATCTAGAGGAATTAGGCAGGGGGATCCACTCTATTCTTACCACTTTTTCTTAGGTATGGAATGATTGTCTCTTTTGATCGAGGATAGTGTGAGAAAAGGAGATTGGAAGCCTCAAAATTTCAAAACACTGTAGCCTTTCTCACCTTTTTTATGCAGATGATGTGTTTCTTTTTGGAGCAGCAAATATCCAAAACCTTAACTCTATGATGAGAACCCTAGATGAATTTGGAGGTTTTTTTTGTCTAAAGATTAATGACAGTAAATCTAGTATCATTTTTCCAGCTAAAATGGATTATAATATTAGACATCAGCTTGTTAATTTATGCAATTTCAAGTCTAGTTTTTCTTTTGGCAGATATTTGGGAATTAACATTAGTCCTATTAAACTGAAGAAAGGGGATTACTGGGAGTTAGTTTCAAAAATTTTGGATAAAATCAAGGGTTGGCAAGCTAAGTTGCTAAATATGGCTGCTAGATGCACCTTAATCAAGTCTGTTGTAAGCTCTTATCCTGTTCATGCTATGCAGTAGAGTCTTTTGTCTATCTCTCTATCTGGAATGATATTGAAAAACATTGCAAGAGATATCTTTGGAATAGAACCGACTCAATTAGGTATACTCCTAGAACCAAATGTGACAATGTCACCATTCCAATTCCAATGGGGGGTCTAGGATTGAGATCATTAAAAGATTGGAATCTTTCTTTCATGGCTAAATTAGGCTGGACCTATTTGACTAAACCTGATGAGCTTTGGGTGAAAATCCTGAAAAATAAGTATGCTAGAAGATCTAACTTGCAAGATTGTTTCTCAAATTCTTCTCAATCTTCAATGTAGAGGGATATCTAAAAGGGTAGGGATATGTTGTTAAAGGACATCATCATTAGAATTGGCAATGGTGAGGATACTTCTTTGTAGTATCATCATTGGGTTGGGGAAGCCCTTCTTTACAAAAACATTCAAACTGATATACCTCAATCGAAGTGCCATTGGAGAATTTCTAACATCATAAGAAATGGGAAATGGTACATTGATGTTATCAAGTATCTATTTCCAAATTATATTTGCACTTTAATCTTATGTACTCCTATCTCCACTTTTGACCCCATTTCTTCTCCAGATCAAATCAGATGGAAACATCATGATATGGGGTTTTCACCATAAAAACAACCTACTTTATTTCCAAAGATCCTTCCCCTTTCTCTCTCTCATTTGCTTTTAGCTAGAATTCATTCCGGAAGCTTAAGGTGTCATACAAGTACAAAATGTTTATGTGGAACTATGTTCACTCAATAATACCATCTGCTTCTCTCCTTGCTTCCAAACTCCCAAGGTTTGATTCCACGTGTTCAAGGTGTTTGTCAAAAGATGAAACTTTCATTCATCTTTCTCTGGGATTCTCTAGAAGATGATTTTCTAAAAGATTAAGCCACCTCCCACCTTCAATTATTCCAATTTTATGAATTCAGAATGGAATGATTGGTTGATATATAACTTCTCTCAAACTCCAAATGGAAGTCTATATTTATCATGGGTTTATGACATCTTTGGAAGCTGAGGAATGAATTTATTTTTAATGATGATGTCTATAATTACAGCTCTGTGTTCAATAGATTCATTATAGTTTATCAAATCAACTTCTTTGTTTTACATGGTATTGGAGGATGCAAGGAAAAGAATTCAGATGGTGCAGGCCCTTCAATTGTCAAGCCTCCTTGCTGGCGCCCACCAAGGAGTGGATGGATTAAGCTTGCCCACCAAGGAGTGGATGGATTAAGCTTAACACAAATGCTGCTTAGATTTCCCCTAAGGAAGGTGGTGGAGGAGAAGTTTTTAGAAATGCAAAGGTAGAACGGTACTTTGGCTACTCCAGTAAATACAATGCTCCAAATGCTTTGGGTGCAAAGATGTATGCTTTAAGGGAAGGACTTAACTTTGCTCAAGCAATGCCTATGCAATATCTAGAAATGCAACATCTTTCTACTCAGATGCCAACGGATTGGTTACATCCTTCTTACACATCCACCTACTATAAAAATTGTCCATGCCTTAGGCATAAGGAGTCCACACTTGAACTTACAGTAAAGTCTTGGTAGAATTGAACGAGAAAGAGGACGATACATTTACAACCAATTGAAAAGATTATATGAAATTATTTAGTCAAATTACAACTTCTGATGTCTGGATTTCCAAACTACACCTGTGCTTTGAATTAAGATTGATCTTTCAGAATTATGCTTTTAGTATTATAGAAGAGAGAAAGCAAGTGTAACATAATTGTAATATTGTATGCTGTTAGCTGCAATATGAAACTGAGTAAAATAAAATGGCAATGTGAATCAGAAAAGTCTGTAATTGCAAGGGAAACAGCAAAGATTAGCAGCGTAAAAAAATAAAGAATTGCTTTCACGGACAGCTCCCAAAAATTAGTATCTTGAGTTTTACTTTCTGGACTACCCTGAAACTAAATTAGAAGGTTGAACTTTTCGAGTTTCTGTACCTATAAGAAAAAAGACCTGTTTGCCTGTGGTAACTGAAGCTGTACACTACACAATTGATCCCCTCTGGGTCAGTCTCAAAAAAATGATCACGCCATTGATTCCGTTGAGCAAAAAAGTGAAGAAAGAAGACTAGCTACTGCACAAAAACTTCCACAGCAATGTCTCAACTTCCTTCAAATCTTCATCAAAAAAGATTTCTCAACCAATATTATGTTCAGAAAACTACATAAACCAGCATGATGCTTCTGTTTTTATCCAAAGTCTATCAAATTGAAGCACCCACCTGAACACTTACCCCATCTTCCATCTTCCGTGCTTCACTTGTTGCAATGTTACTCCAACTCACTTTTTTTGGATCAGTTACACCAATTCTGGCAATTTTCTCAGTATTTCCCTTCCTCACCTCCTCTGTAACTTCTGTCGTTACCTCTAGTAGTTCCACTGGAGTAGCAGCAGGGTCAAGCTCCCAGCAACCCTTGGGGGCAGTAGGAGATTCTTGACCAGTAAGCAAGAATGAAGGAACTTGATGGGAAAATCTGAACATTTCTTCCCGTGGAATCACCCTGACATGATCCTGATCCATGTATTTGCGGAACACAGTCTTGAAACCAGTAACCTTCACCAGTGGAGTGACTGTTGCTCCTATTTCTGGGTTGTAATCCTCAAGGACTTCCACCATGTCATATTGGTGTATTACCTCATCTGGGGTATGTTCATTCCACTCAGGTGACCAATTCCGGTACAGAGCCCAGACATCTCCCTTACTAGGATATATACGGATTACCCCCCTTGCACCTTTTGTCCACTTTACTCTATGAGAGAAAGAGTTAACACTTTTGTTGAGTTCATACCTACCTACTCTAAAATCGCCATTGGTTTTGTAGAAGCCACAGCCAACCCAGTTTAAGGCCCCAAATTCAGAGGTGCTTTTAGAGTTAAGCCAACTAATGCGCATCTTGAATGGCTTCCTCGAGATCACACTATGAATTATGGCATAGTACCGGGGCATACCATCTTCATTGTCATAAGCAGCCCAAACTTGATTGTCACCAAAAGATTTTTCAGTTCGATCGCTGTCAAAATCATGGAAATCTGGATCTGGAACAGTCATAGACAATGGCACATTCTCATTTGCCTCAGGGTCAATTTCAGAACTGGAGGGTGAAGAGGTCTTGAGGTTTACATCTGTATGCTTTTCTCGTGCAAATATGTCAG
Organism: Chenopodium album; assembly: GCF_948465745.1. Lineage (NCBI taxonomy): Eukaryota > Viridiplantae > Streptophyta > Magnoliopsida > Caryophyllales > Amaranthaceae > Chenopodium > Chenopodium album. Next base: position 69,454,985 of record NC_137835.1, read on the forward strand.
ACTTGCTTCCAACAGTTCTTGCTCCATTTACATCAAGATTAGCCTGAGTTTTAGAGCTAGATGCTTTCTCTTTTGTTTCTTTTGGACCACATTCCTTGATTAAAGCCTTTAGTTTGACATCCATGTTCTTCCATTCATTCAGCTTTTTGCGAATTTCGTTCTTTGCTTTTTCCATCAACATATTACGAGTCTCAAGCAGTGACAACTCTCTTGAGACATCTGGCAATCTAGTACCAAAGGAAGATACCTTCTCTGTTTGGATGGTACCATTCTGACATCCATTTGGATTCCCAAAGCTAAAAGCTGCGTTTCCCCTTAATAGTACATCATTTTTTGCAGTTCCACTGTCATTCATCTTTTGTTCACTTGACCGTCTTCTTCTTTTAGGCTTTTCACCCTTCCCTGAAGAACAGGCTCCATTAGCTTCACCAGCATTAGCCTTAAAGGCATTGGTTTTACTCTTGATTACTGCCTCCATGGTAGCACTCACTTGTGAAGTTTCATGCACTCTCTTTGAATTCCCACGTGGTATCTGCATACCATTCATGGCTTGTGCAGCTGAGGAAGCTGCTGCTGGCATGCTTCCTGCATTTCCTGAAGTATATTCACAATTGCTAAGTTACTTATTTTCTTAATTTAGGACAAAGACAGAAAGAAAAACTAAAGAACTAGTAACTACAGTTGCCATCAGCTTGGTTTGCCATAGATTAAAGCAAAGATCATACATATTTCATCCAGAAAACAGAACTGAAACTCAACTAACCAAAGGCTAGGAAGACAGAAACAAAAACTAGAGAACTAGTGATTACAGTTAGGCATTTGCTTAATTTACCACAGATAGCAAGAAACATACAAATTTCATACAGAAAATAGAACACCTGAAACTCAACTAAAAAAAAAAAAAAAAAACACAATTTCACATATAGGCAAACTGAGCATTTCTTAATTTTGAGCACCCTTTGCCCATACAAGACAAGATCCTTGATATAGGCGTTGAGTTAATATATATATATATATATATATATATATATATATATATAGAGAGAGAGAGAGAGAGAGAGAGAGAGATGTGGAGTGTGGAAATGTACTAATGTTACAATGAAAACTAAAGATAGAACACTTGCGCAACTCTTGGCATAATAGTTTGGTCTCTCTATGCATTAAATAGTTTAAAGCCAAGCAGAATCATATTCATACCTGAGGCAAAAAGGTAGTTCGAAGTGTCTTGGGGCAACTGAGCAGCCTGTGATGCATTAGAATTTGTCTCCGGAGGTGGGATTTGTATTGCCAGAAAGGGATCCTTGCAGTTGTAGCACTCAAGCTTTTTGTTGAGGTAGAAAAGAACATACTCAAATTGCATTTTGCAACTGGTACACATAGTCCAAAATGTATTACGTTGTGGTGGACGTACTGAATTTAAATGGGGATTTGGGGCATTCTGACTCCTCATATTAAAATTACCATTGTTGGCAGACCGGTGAAGACTGTCACTACCAACTGATTTGGATGGCTTTTTTGGTACAACTTTCTCAAACACCCTTTTTGCACTTCTCTTTTGATCATATACTGTTCTCCTGGCTTTGTCAGACAACAAACTCCAAGCTTCTGAAAGAATTTTAAATGCTCCCTCTGCACCAACTGATTTGTTTTTGTCAGGGTGGAGAGTAAGGGCAAGTTTCCTATACTGTTTTCTCACTGTTTCATCATCACTTGATGGTTCAACACCAAGTACTCCATACCAATCAACTTCCCCATTAATTTTTCGCTCAGCAGAGAGGTAAATGTTTAGAGTTGCCAGCAATGGTTGAAGGCCCTCCAGTCCAGGAAACAAATTATGAGCCTTCATTGCAAATTTCCTAGCTCCCATTACATCCTTTGCCTCAAACTTTTTCTCAGCAATTAGTTTAGCCTTAGCAGCCTCATCTTTGTTACATTCCATTACTACAATCCTCGTATCAACTTTTATAGTTTAGATCCTTCCTCACAATAAAGTCACAAAATCAAAAGACTGACTTCTCCTGATGCTATTGTGTGTATAATAACTAAGTGTTTTCTATCACCAAGAAGTTCCTGTATAAGAGATCATAGCAAAGTTAAAAATTGAAAACTAGATGAGATAAGACATTCTTACCTCTCTATCGCATCAACTAATCACGCACATAGTTGTAAGCATTAATAAAAAAATTAAAAAAAAAAAAAAGAAAAAAGAAAAAAGAAAACAAAAAAACAAGAAAGAAAGAATGGAAACAGCATTCCTCTATAGCGAGAGACAGAAGGCTATTTGGGAGAAAAGGGCCGTGTTACTGGTGTGGTTGATGAATTTGCAAGTGTTCACCAAAGGGTTTAATCTCAAAAAGCGCTACAAGTTAACAGAGCAATACTAACCAACATCATCCAACAAGACAGGCAAAGACAGAGTAGATCAAAAGACTGCAACTCTGCAAGAATATCAAAAACTTTCTACTTCCAAACTTTCACATAACTACCAGGAAAAATTCAGGGAGATCACTGCATCAGCTAGTTTGACATGTATTCAACTCCCAGTTCGGACCCATCATATAGGTCCCTATTCATTGCATAAATGATAAATCACCTAATATCAAAAAATAATTTATTTATTACTTCCAACTAAGTATCAGAAAAAGGCATGACGAACTGATTTCTGCAATCTATTTCTCAATACACAAAACGAAATGAACAATAAGACACTAAAACAACTTAAAACAGCAAATTTCACCATACATTATATTTTAAACTACAATTGAGGCCACAAACAAATTTACCACAAAAATGGATAAGATTACAATGATCCTAGCTATAATCTTCCCTTCCAAAAGAGATTTAGTTCCCCATTGGATCGCCTCGTTAACAGCCTTCACCCTCGACCATTCTTCCTAGCAACTAACTCCTCATCTCACACCTCAAACCCATTAATACTAGATCAGAACACAACAAACTAAGCAAACCCATCTTCCTATAACCATAATTTATGGCCTCAAATACAAAATTCGCAAACACAAACAACAGAAACTTCAACTTTTATCAGCACAAATTACAACAACGAAATCTCACACTAACTCAGCTCAAATTAAACTATACAAAATCAAAATTTTAAACAGACCCTTTAGCGCCAGATCTATAATATTGAAATCCCAGTAAAAGTTTATACTAAAATCACGCAATTATAGCAGAAACAGTAAGCAAAATTTGACTAGCATTGAAGTTCACTAATCAATCAAACCCTAATTACAATTTTAAGATGAAATGAAACAGTAACAAATTAAAAATTAAAAATTAAAATTTTCGATAACTTACCCATATTTAGGAATTTTGATCATCAATGATAAATACCCATTTTTCTCCGAAGTATGTAGATGAAGATCTTATTTTTTTTTCACCGTAAAATTACGACTTCTGAGAAAATACACAAACCCTAAAGAAATTATTTACAGGAATATCCAAAATAATTTTATTAAAATTGGACTCGTGATATTCATTATATTTAAAGGTATTTTGTTAGCCTAAACACATTATTTATTTATGAGATGGGTTAACACCCTAACCATGGTTAAATTTTAACTCGGGTTAATAAATTGCACATGTCAAGTTGGCTAAAAATGTAAAAAAAATAAAAAATAAAAAATAAAAATAAAAAATCACTAAGAATTTTTCTCAATCACAATTTTCTTGCCTTATAAATAATTATAAAATACCTTTTCTCTAATTTTGGAACATAAAGGTCACCCAAAAATTAATAAATAGAAGTATTACATAATTCTGTAAGAGGAAAAAAAAAAAAATTACTCTATAGTAAATATACATCAATACATTATACTAGTATATGTTATATCTTCATTTGTCAACAATTTTTAGATCAAGAAAATATTTTTCACCAATGAAGATGTAATTCAATTAAGCAACCACACATTAGAGCATATGTAAATGCATTTTTTTTTTTTACAGGGTAAGATACGCAGGGTATCTCTCCTGTCACAGGAGGGATAGGGTGAGGATCGAACCCAATTCACTCCTGGCCTCTTGGGGGAGATAGAGGGACAAACCGTCCTTCAATTCCATCATCCTCATGTAAAATGCATTTGTTAATATACATATATTTAACCTTTCATGACTAAAGTCAAATCCCATCATAGCATAGGAATAGAGCATCAAAAATGCAAATAATCCTCAATTCTCATAACATCACAAAGCTGTTTGGCTAGGTGAAGCAAGTACTAAATTCATTATCAAAAGATGGAGGACTAAAGAGACATATGATGATTATGATTTATGACCCACATAATTAAAAGTTCTTTACAAATTAAAACTAAATATTGTCTTGGTGATATATATGGGAAGAAATAGTGTCTATCTAAAATTCTCAATATATATGTCTTTATTATTTCACCAAAACATATTGACTAGTGGAGTCTAAAATTAAATCACCAACATTAGAATGCAAGTCATGATATTAATTTAAAATTAAAGTATATATACTATTAACATAAAAGGCAAATAAGCTCAAACTAAAAAGGAAAAAAGAAAAAAAAGAAACGTTAACCAAACAGTTGTGATTGGTAATTTTTTTTTTTTTTTTTTTTTTATTCAAACAAATTATGAAACATAATCACATACTATATACAAAGTACAAGGTAAGACAATCACACAAATTATCTATGGCTCATTCAACAAATTTAACAACATATTTGGGTCAATGTTTCATTATTGCATGATACACAAAGCAGATAGACAACAGGTTCATTGTGCACATTTGATTGGAGAAAGTATTGCCCGTTATCCGGTATTGGACCCTCTATCCAATACCTAAATAAAAAAATAATATTTGTGAATTAAAAAAAAGCAAAATAAAATAGGAGGTAAAATGAGAACAAGGGGTGGGTAAAAAAGAAAAAGGAGGAGAGAGAAGTTACTTTCCCCTCTTTGTTGTTGTTTCCCATGAAAAAATGGCCGGCGCCGGATCGGAGCAGCAAATTTTGTGGTTGATAAAAGGTAGTATAATTGGAGGGCGACAAAGGATTTTCAAGGTCTTCAAACATCTTGTTAATTTGGTCACGAGAGACGATGAATTCACCACCGGTGTGCAAATTTACGACTTTCTCCATGAAAACGGTGAGTTCTTTGTTTGGTGTTGTCGAAGTTCGAAACAATTTGGATGTGAAGGAGTTGAAGATGATGACATTAATTGTTTGTCTGTGCTCCATTATCATTAATGTGTATACTGTTATTTTATTTTGTATACTATTAATTTTTATTTGTATACCGTTATTGTTAAATTTTTTGTATACTTTTTGGGTATATGATTATTGTGGGTTTGACTATGTTGTTGTTATTGATTTTTAAACTACTATGGTTGATTTATATATTGTTATCATATGATTTTATACAGTTATGGTAGCTCTGAATATTATTATTACATATTCGATAGTGGTGGTGGTGAGGACGATGTAGTAACCCACTGGCATTGTTGTTGATGAAGACGAAGATGATGATGGTGATTATTCTCTCCTCTCACTTAAAGATTGTTGATGAAGACGAAGATAATTGATTTTCCGGTGAAAATTCTGGTCAACAAACTAGCCTTGAGGTCTTAGAATTACAAAGGAAAAGAGGAGAGATTTTTTTTTTTAAAAAAAAAAAAGGTTTCCAGTGAGAATTCCGGTGGAGAAAAAGGAGAGAGAGGGGAAAAGAGGAGAGAGAAAGGGAAAGAGGAGAGAGAGTATTTTTTTACAGCGGGTAACAAAATAATTATTGTCTAAATATCTACTTGAAAGTACATTTTTGCCCCTATGTATGGACCAAAGGAGTCCATACCTGGTAATGGTCCATCATGCCTCATTTGATTGCACATGCAATAGATATATAACGATTTCATTTGTGCACATTTTAATATTGCATCATAGGGACTTTTACACTTTTTTTAATGCTCTCTCTTGACTATCTATTGTGATTTATATGTAATGAATATATAATATCGTCGTGTGAAATTTAGCTTGTTAAAAACGTCTTAATTTATACTTTCAAAATATCGCAACATACATATCTCTGCCGTCACATTCATCTTATACACGTGGAAATGTTTTACAACCCAACATTATGTACCATATAACAAAGCAAACCTTATTGTTGTTTGGTAGAATTTGCTCTTATATAAATAAGATACATACTAGTACACGTAAGTTTAAAATCTCAAACATAATAGAATACTGATACATGTACAGTTCTCAACTTTATATGAGTCATATTATGTAATATCCAACAAATACTACGTGTATTAAGTTATTAACAGCTTAACACTCATAAAACTTAAAAATTAACCCAACAATAAATAATTACATTTTCCTCAAAAAAAAACAATAAATAATTACATGTATAACATTATACTTTATTTAAAATTGATTTACAATTGTATTGTATTGTTCATACAACCACCTGAGACATTACATTGCTCGGATCCAAAAACTAATATTACGTATATAATTTGATTTTAAGAAACAAAAACATAGAGATTAATACAATGAAAAAAATATATATAAAGTGATATCTTATAGGAAAAATTGACGGGAATAATCTCAACTTGCTCGATTCGCCCAAATAATCCCAACTTTTCGATTATTTTTTAATAATTCGAACTTTTAACATGAATTTGCTTCTAACGGTCCTAGGTGACTAGTAACCTGTTGAATAGGTTAATTTTTTTTTAAAAAAAAGTTTAATTTATACGTGTCATTACATAATTGGTCAAAAATAAGTTTATTTTCAATTTTTATATATATTATTGGTTTAATTATTTATTTAATTAACTTAAAAATGTTTTTTTTTTAAAAAAAAAAAAAAAAACACCCATCAAACCACTGCCGCCCTCAGTCCAGCCTGACCACAACCACCAACGATCGGCGCCTAGCTGGCCAGCTAGCCCATTCCCCCCATCCCGCCAGCTTAGTTCCTCCCTCCACCGCTGGCAAAGCCCACCATATCTCTCTCCCCTTTCTATTTGGTTTTTAGGTTACTTGTTTTGGGTTTTCTAGGTTGTTATGGCTAGGGTATGATTTATGGTTTTAGGGGATAGTGAATATGAATAAAGGAGGAGGTCCTTTCAGAAGGGGAGGGGCGTTTATGCAGTGAATCGGGTAAAGGGGAGGAGGGTGGCGCGTCGCGATGGGGGAATTTGAGGATGTTTGTGGGAAGGGAAAAGCGGTGAGGTGGGCTTTGCCGACGAGTGAGGGAGGAAATAAGTCGGCGGGGGAGGAGGGAAATTCGACGACGGGATCCGCCGGCCAAGGAGTGTCCAGCTAGGCGCCGACGGCCATGGTAGGGGTCAAGCGTTGGGCAGCGGGTGGCTAGGCAATGCTGGTGGAGGTTTTTCTTTACTTTTTAGTTAATTATTTCAATTTAATTTTTAATTTTTTTTCAAAAAATTTTTTGTCCGATCATGTTCTGATACGTGCTAGATGACTTATTATAACAAGTTTTGTAACCGGTTGGGACCGTTAAAAGCAAATTTAGGTTAAAGTTCAGATTATTAAAAAATAATCAAATGTTGGAATTATTTTGGGCGGATCGAACAAAGTTGGGATTATTCTTGTCACTTTTTCCTATCTTATAATCATATCATATCCTAAAAATAAATAAAAAGATATTAATATATAAAAGCTAAATGATCGGCTAGACTACGAGACATTGATACTTAACATTCCAAATTTTCACTAATTGTCACTTGACATTCTAACTTTTTGCCCATAGGCGAAAACTATGCATAAACATGATACGTTATATGCCAGTAAAGGCCTATTTACTTCAGCTTATTAATTTCAGTTCAATTCAATTCATTTCAGTTTAGTTTAGTTTAGTAAATGAATGGGCCCTATGTGATATCAAATTGTAATTTTAGGGGGTCTAAATCCTCTATACCAATAATGTGTCCCATTCGATGTCCCATTTAATTTGGTTGGTCCACATCATTTAATTTTAAAATCATTATTTAATTTTTAGTAGCAAATATAATTAAATAAATTTTACATAATTTATTTTCTAGTCCTTATCCCTCTTTTTTTTCTCCTTTATACTATTACGTTTAATTCAACCCTAGTCCTTGATAGACATGGTAAAACAATATGAACATACCAATTATTATTATAAAAATTCATTATTTATACATTTGAACAACCAAGATTTTCTTTCCCACTAGCCCGGCCTTCTACTCGTTCAACTCCATACTTTCTTTTTGGCACAATGCCAGAAGTGCATGTCATATCAAGTTCAGTAGCTTGAGATGAGGTGAAGGTGATACTTATTTGTGAACGAAATAGATGAGTCTTTGACAGTGTTGACAAAAGTTATTTTAGTGTAATTGGTATCTTCTTGAACATTATTATAGTCAAAGTTATTTCTAGAATTATTGACCACATTATCATCATCATCATTCAATTGCTCATGGTCCTCAAAAGATAGTCTACTGCGACTAGCTTGTAATGATCCAAGTTCTTTGATCAAAATAATAATTCCGTACCACCAAATATCACATATAAAACTCCATAAAAATACATGTATTCAAAACCTAAACAACTATGTAGTATCATTATGACAATGTTATAGCTTATATTAAAATTAATTATCAATGTATACTCTAATTGCTTCCCTACTAGAAAAAATATACCAGAGTATACAATGAGGTTGAATTAAATGTAATGGTATAAAGGAGGAAAGAAAAAAAAAGATAAGAATTAGAATATAAATTATCAATGTAGTATATAGTTTATTTTATTTGCTATCAAAAATTAAATAAAGAATATTGATATTTAAAATAGTATGGACCAATCAAATTGAATGGAACATGGAACGGGACACAAAAGTAGAATAGAGGATTCAAACCCAATTTTAAGATAAAAAAGTGATTTTAGAGTTTTATTTTTTATACACTTCTAATCCTTTACGTGCTATTTTAAACTGATAATAGTTGTTTAATCCGTACAATACACGAGACTAAACTAGTACGAAGAACATAGAAAAATGAAGGGATTTTAACAATATAATGTAACATTATAAACACTTTATCTATGCATGTAATCATATAAGAAACTTTGATTAATTAAAATTTTATTCTTTTATATTTGTAACTCTAATACTTTCATATATTATTATATTTTAGGAAAAAAAAATGACCAAATATCATTAAATTGGGGTTATTATTTATGCCCATTAGGTGTAATACGAGTACATAATTTAAATACTTTTTAAGTTTATAAAAAGAAAATTGATACTAATTATTTATCATTGAATTTTTAAAACACTCACATGGTCTAACATGAAGTTTTAGATCCTTTAATATACTTATTTGTCTAATAGACTCTTTCGTTATATTTCATATTTCATTTCGTTATGTACGCAAAATAAAAAGATAATAAATATGTTATAGCTGTATTTTATCTATGTTATTTTTGATACAATTTTTATTTCTTTTATTGACTAAATGTAATGTAATAACCCTACATGGCACAAGACCTAATATATTTTATTATTATTTAAAAAATAAAAATAAACTTGTATGTTAAACTAGAATGACACAATAATACTTCCTCACTCAGTCCCTAAATAACGAGTTAGTTTCTCATATTTCACAGTAATCATGGAAATTTAAGTTGGTACATATTGGAAATAAACTTATGTTAAATTTTCCAAAATTATTTATGATGACATTATATCCTATGAACTTAAAAGTTTTTTTTTTTCTTTTTTTTGTTTTTTTTTTTTGTTTGTATCACTGTATATATATGTTTTTTTTCATCATCTACCAAATACCAACAATTGAATACACCAAATTGTTTATCTTAAGATTGTACAAACTATTTCATTATAGAATTGCCTAATAATTCTTATGCCAAATATTTTAAATAATAGATTACAAATCTATATTTAGTAAATTTAATTTATTTATATATGTATTGATTAAAAATTCAAGCATGGCTTGGGAATTATTTAGGGGTCGTTTTGTTCGTTAAATTGGAATAAAGTGGTATGAAATATCATAGTAGGGAGTAAAGGTGATCATTGGGTGGGCCAGATCGAGGTCAAAACAATCAGCCTATTTCTCGGGCCAAAAATTATGTGCATAAACCCGCCAAACTAGCCGGGCCATGTAGGCTTTTCGGGGCGGGCAAAAAAAAAAAAACTAAAAGTGCATAAAATCATATTTCCAAGCCCGCCCAAATTTTTTTTAAAATCGGCTGAGCCGGAAAATTCTACGCAAAACCGGCCCAGATCGCTTCGGGCTCACTTTGATCAGCTCTACTAGGGAGGTATGGATTCTAAACCCCATACTTGCATTGTCTAAACTTGTTTGGTTTATTATTTAATATTTCCTCTGTTCTTTTTTACTTGACCTATTTCTTTTATCACGCTTGCCAATGCAAAACTTTAACGATTAATAACTTTAATTCTCCATAATTAAAAAATATAAAAGTTATATATTATGATAGTTCTTATTGAGACGAATTCAAAATGATCAAAATAAATATGTTTTTCCTTACATATTATTCACAAAACACGGTCAAAGGAGGGTGGTGAATAGTGTAAAAGTCAAAGCGGGTCAAGTAAAAAAGAACAGAGGAAGTATGAAATTCTAGGGAGATGAGATTCTAGGGGGATGGGGTGGAATTAGAATCCCTTGGTATGAGATTCCATACCTAAAACTAGCCTTTTAGCCCTAATGCATGAGTTATTGCTGAGGTTATTTTCATATATATGTATGCATTTCAAAAGTTGAAACTATTAATATAAAACACAAAGTAATTGTTTCATTGAAAGTGTTTCATGACCATCGAGGTGAATGAAATTCACTGCTAAAACTTGAAGGAAAAAAAGAGAGTGATGGTGGAACTGTGGAAGAAGATTGATGAAGGAATTTAGTTAGGGATATACATGAATACTGTGGGATATGAAATGACAAATTAGTTTAAGTTATACTTTTAGTTTAAGAGATAAAAAGACTATTTTTATTATATTTCATGTGTTTATGTAATGTCTACTAATTAGTTCAAGTTTATTTTATTATGGTGAAAATGAAACACTTCATTTTCATACTTAAATTTGCAAGTTTTCGGAATGCATAAAGACTTTAAAATTATACTTACCCCGTTTCAATTTACTTGACCTCTAGTCCTATGGCACGCAATTTAAGGAGTTAATTAAAGAAGACAAACGATATTTTTAATACAAAAAAATAAAACCACCAATAAAAGGGATGAATTGGGGTTTCATGGTATTAATTTTTTTATATATATATATCTTATGTTAATCTTCTTTAATCTCTTCCTTAAATTTGCATGCCAAAGGGCTATAGGTCAAGTAAATAGAAGCGGAGGAAGTATAATATATTTATTTTAATTTTTATACTAAAAAGGAAATATAAAAAAGGAAAGATTAAGGGAGGTGACATATGTAGCATATGGGTGATTTGTGATGACATGTAGTGTAATACCCGAATATTTTATGATTTTATATAATATATTTCATAAAAAATATAGTTTATTTTTATTTATTATATAACTTTTCTAATCTCATATTTTAATTTTAGAGTTCGGAAAGGTTTTAAACCCTATTTTAATTTAAATATGACTCTTTATTTTTCTAAGCGTATTTTTATACCCTAGTACTATTTGTGCAGCCGTAAGTTTTGATATTTAAATTCCTTTGTGCGTGGGATTCATTAGCCAAACCCAAAAGATTGATTCTTGTCGAGAGTTGTTGTATACGAAGGCGTTAAATTACGTTCCTTCACTTTTGCTTGAGATTGCTAAACCAAATTAATATGATGATGAGACTGTGAATCTATGATAATTATTTTACTCATCCTTTAAATCTATATATTCTCCCACTTTCCAATGTGAAATTTGCAATTGACCAAGCTTCATCAAGTTCGTCCATGCGAGTAATTTTTTTTTTGGGTCTTTGTGAACATGGTGTAATTAGCACTCTGAGTTTGGTCGCACAAGTATTTGGCTAAAAAAAAAAACAATAGGTAATCACACAAACTTCTTTTGAGATGTTTGTTTAATTTAATTGTATTATTATTATATGTAATCACAGGAATCTTGATCCTTGGAGTTGTTTATTTAATCATTAATTATTGTTTGTATTGATTATATTTTGTATTCTTATATGTAAATTTTATGATTTATTTGTATGATCAAGATTTATATATATTTGATTAAAGTGTTGTATTAAATGATTTTATTGTCGTATTAATTGATTGTGTTATTTATGTTAGGGTTTTTAATGTTGTTGTTATAGGGAGTATTGTTTTATCGAGGTTTTAGGATTGTTAATGCAGAGTATTATTTTTGGGTTGAGATTTGATTAAATTTGGTACTAGTTTAATTGTCCTATAAGAGTTGAGATATGCTATGATTTAATCGAGTTTGAATTGTTGTATTATTTGGGAACACGTGCCACTGTTGAGATATTATTTAATTTATTAATTTGTGAATGGTTATTTGATCAATGTATGAGATCAAAAGATTGAGAATGATTATTTTGTTCTTGGTTCGAGGCTCAGCGTTATAGATCTAGTCCTTAGTATGTTGGTAATGAGATAATGATCATGAGTTAAGAATGAGGTACAATCTTTATTTATTTTTCTATGGTCCCCTACAGTGGGAATTGGCTCGTATGTGGTCTGGTTCAAGGTGTTTTCTAATTATTGGGAGTATTCAAGTTTTTATACTTGTTGGTTTATTTGTTCGAATTACCCATGTCCAAGGATAGGTATAGAGCAAAGAGCATGGCACACTATTGGTTATGAGTTGAGTAAAGGATTATTGTTATTCGAGGTTGAGTTGTTAAAGGTTATTTTCAGAGTACAATGTGTAATGTAGTTTCGAACTACATTGTTTAATTGATCTAATAATGTTAATTATTATATTATACTCTATATTCTGATATGTGGTGAATCCCCAGCTTTTGCTGACGTGTGTGTTATTTTGTTGTGCTACTTTTGTTTGCAGCCATGTCTTTTTCTTATGGTGGTCCTACGACGATCTATTTTGGAATTTATCCTTAATGGTGAGCAGTCAAGATTATTTAAGCAGATTGATCAAGTGATTGTAGCTAAAGGAGATCAAGTGTTTCGTTTAGTATGCTGTAACCAGTTTGTAAAGTTGTATAAATAGTTCACCTAAATTTATTGGGTTGTATTTATTGATTTGTAAGCCTTAACACTCGACAGGTTGTTGAGTGTGTCGGTGATACCTCCGATTTAGGTGTATGCTTCCGCAATTTTATTTAAAGGTTGTTTATTTTTCCTTTAATTCTTGTTTATTTTCAGTTAGTAAATCGGGGGTGTTACGTGTAGCATATAAGGGCTTGTTTGACATCATTTTTGATTTTCAGTTTTCTGTTTTTTTGAAAACTAAAAACTAAAAACAGGAAACAAGAAAAATGTGTTTCCACTTTTCTGTTGTCAGTTTTCAAAATTTTCATGATTTTACTAAGTTTTAATAATTTTTTATTCATTATATGACACATATCATATACTTTTAAAAAACAAAAAAACCAAAAAAAAGAAAACTACAGTAATGACAAACGAACCCTAAATGATTTGTTGTTTGTGTTTTAAAATACTAAACTAGCCTTTTGACCAGTGCAATGCACGGGTTACGTTGTTAATAGATATACAATATAATTTTTATTTTATAATATGTTTTAATTGGAAAAATGAATAGTTTATAAAGGAGAATAAAGGATGAATATTAAATGTAATTGTAGAAGGATATAATTCTCTTTGGTAAACCTCTAATTTTTACTTTTCTTAGTGGTAAATTGCAAAAATTCTTATTATCCTTAGTAAACTTTAATTTGTTATATTTTTTCAATGGTGAACTTAGTGAAGCAATTTAGTTAATATTTAACCATGGTTAACATTTTTTTTAAATAAAAAAAATTCCTAAAATACCCTCACTTAACTCATCATCATCATCAAGATCACCAATTCCTCCAACTCTCCGTCACCCCTACCCACGGCCGGCCCCAACCCACCATCGTCGGTGCGTTGTCCTCTCCCACCCACCTGGCGACGCCCATCCTCCCCCAAGCTCAACCGGCGATAGCCTCCCCCGTTCCACCTTCTCTCTTTCCCCGCATCTCAAAATGTACCATTTCCCCGACCGCACTAACCACCCAGAAAATCGTCCCTCTTCCCCGACGACCCCTCTCCCTTGTTCGTCGGCCCAGAAATCCTAAACCCCACCCAAAAACACAAAAAGCCCAAACCCATTTAGGTATTGAATCCAAATTAAACCTAGAAAATGGGTTTGGTTTTCGGGTGGTTTTGGGTGGGGTTAAAGGTTCCTGGGCCGCGCGAAAAGGGGAAGGGAGTCGTCGGAGAAGGAGGTTAGATTTCGGGTTGGTTAGTGTTGCGGTCAGCGGTGGCCGTTAGGTTGTGAGATGGGACGTTTCAAGATGCGGGGAAAGAGAGAAGGTGGGGCGGAGGATGTTGGGCGTCGCCGAATGAGGGGGGGAGGTCGGGCGACTTTGGCCGAGGCCTGGCCGCCGGCAGTGGAGGGGCTGCCGGTGGCTAGGTTGGGTGGGGGAAGGGCCGGTTTGATTTTATTATTTTAAAATAAAATATTTTTATAATAATTTAATTATTAAAAAAATAAAAACTAACTATAGTTAAGAATTTTTATTAAAATAACACTTATCAATGGTAACCAATAATTTAGGTTCACCAAAGATAATAAGAATTTTTGCAATTTACCACTGAGAAAAGTAAAAATTAGAGGTTTACCAAAGAGAATTTAATTTCCCAAGCTTTTTTCTTTTCTTTTTTATTTTTCTGAAATAGAAGATATTAATAAGTTGGGGGAGAGTAAACGACCAAACAACATTCATATATGTATTGAATTAAAGGTAGTGGTTTTTTTTTTTTTTTTTTTTTTTTTTTTTTTTTTTTTTTTTTTTTTTTTCTTTGGGAAATTCTACACTATACTCCTGAGGTGTTGGCTTTTCCAAGCTGTGTTCCTCCCTTTAAAAAGTTTCACGCTATAACCTCATGGTCCCACAGGTGATTACGTTGTAACATTACTTAGTCACCATAAATGACGGACGTCAGAGATAGTTAATGCCGCCATTTAACTTTTGTACTTTCCCTCTATTTCCATTTAAGTCCCCCCCCCCCGAGTCTCCGTGTTTCATTCATTCATTCATGACCTCACTTGTTTCTGATCAAAAACCCTAAATTCTAAGAGTGATTTGCACGTTGAGAAATTTTGCTGGGAAAAAATCTGAAGAGCGAAATCACCATTTGGTTGGAGATAAAGTGGGTGAAGGTTCTGGTCATTTCTGCATAAAAGGATTGTCAAAGGTAACCCATTGCATCCCTGATTTCCCCTTTTTGTAATTGTTGAATTATGCATAAAGATATTAAATTTAGGCTTTAGATGTTGTAATTTGTTGAAAATAGTTATAGATGTGTTTGAATTAATGGTTTACATGAAAAATTTTTGGGGGTGGGGTTATAATCCATGTTTGATTGCGTGTTTGAGATAAGAAGGTAATTATTGTATTTGGTTGTTGTAGTGCTTCGTAATTGTTAGTGTTTTAAGAGTTCTTGCATGTTGTATATTGCAGATGGATGAGAGAGTTCTTAAAATTCATTATCGTGCTAAGTGTGTTCGTGTAAAGGTTGATGATATAGATAGATGTTTGTTAAATGATGTGCTTAATGAGATGTGTGAGGAGTTTAAAAAGAGTGAAGTTAAGTTGCCAACATACCCTAGGTTACACCTGACATTAGAGGTAAAGCACTGAATAACCTACTTTGGGAGAAATTTGCTTGGTGTGAGAATGGCACGTTCAAGCTTATACAAGATGAAGGGTTTGGATATGGAAATGATACAATTAAGGTGGACACGATGATTCCTATGGGGAGCTACCTGGATATTGTGAGATGATTAAGGACAGAAACCAAGGTTCTATAGCATTTTGCTTGTGGAAAACACTACAACAATCTGAGAGAGTTCTTCAATTCTGATGCATATTCATAAGTTTTGCTGCTCAGTTCAATGAGGTCATAAATGGTTGTAGGGGGATTAGTATGTGTGAATGGTTGCCACTTGAAAGGCAACTATTGTGGAGTACTACTCTCTGCTGTCTCATTACCTGGGAATAATGAGATATTCCCTCTTGCAGTAGTAGTGATTGACTCAAAGAATAAAAGTAGCCGGAGTTGGTTCTTTACTCATTTGAAGAACATACTCACTTAGATAGGAAGAGATGACTTGACAATAATGAGTGATAGGTATAAGGTGTTGCTACTAACTCTCATTTGCATTTTACCATGACTTGAATACTTGTTTACTAGCTGTCCTTTTTTCTTATATATGTCAAGGGAATTGATCCATCATTGGATCAAATTTGGCCAACTTGTGACAGAAGGTATTGTGCAAGGCATCTATCCAAGAACTTCAAGACTGGGTATCCTGGTGTGGTCATGCACAAACTCTTCTGGGCTATGACTAATGCATATTCAACATTTAGTTTCAAAAAAGCTCTCCGGCAAGTTCAGAAAGCTGCATGCAATGACTTGGATCAGATAAATGGTTCAAAGACTTGGGCCCACTATAGAGATGGACAAAATTTAAGTTTGACCAAAACTTGTGCTGTGATGAGAACACCAACAACTTTGTGGAGAGCTTCAATATATAGTACCATAGGAGTTGACAAGACATACCCTATTTTAACTTTACTAGAAGGTACAAAAAAAACACTAACTTTAACTCAATGGAGTCTGGTTTACAATTTTGTATGTTCAATTAAAGTTTCTATATATGTACAGGTGTCAGAAGAATTGCTATGGTCAGACATTCAACAAGACAACAACTATCAGAGCAATGGAAGGAAGAGGGAGTGTGTCCAAACATTAGGGAAATAGTTAGAGTTGTAAGAAGGGAGTCAAGACTTTGTCATGCATATCTGTAGGCGTCGCTCGAAGTGCGCCTACGTTAAAAGCATGTGGTGAATATGCTTAACACTCATAGGAAGTGGGAATTGACATTACGATTAGGGACAAATAAAGTAGGGAGCCGCCAACAAGTTTTTAAGGAACTTGTAAACCGTTCACGGATCATAAAAGGCAACCATGAAAAGGGACAACGATAGGCAACAACGATTGACCCGTGAAGGTTACACCCCATTCATAATCCATGAGATTACTAACTCCATATGGTTCGAAACCACGAAAGGAGGATCGGGGATGATGGTACGAAGTGAGTCATGGAGTCACATTCGCCCGTATTGGCCTCTACTCGATTCTTATAGTGAAAAATGATTCCTGCGATCTCAAAGGCATACAAACAAAATATTCAATTTGCTCCAAACTATTATTAAGCTAAATTGGTTTAATATTAATGCAACATAATTCTAAAATATTGGTGATCACTTGATTAAACAACAAGATTAAAAAGGATCTTAAACCGGTTGTCCAAATTATCTTATTAGGCGTGATTTTCAATTACATATTCCCTTTAAACATGCAATAGGGTGATCAATAAATATAATAGAATATACATTAATATTGGAAGCAATTCAACAATAATAGCGTTAGTCAAATTAAATATGAAATAACCTAATCATGATACTAGCAATAAGAAAATAAAATAAGAGTAATTAAATTAATTAATTACTCACATTCCGCGCGTTCCTTTAAATTGCTACATCATGAATAAACTGTTAGTAACTTCAATAAAAATATAAAGTAAATGGAAATTAAATTAAATAAATATTAGATTTGATTTGGTCCAAACCCTCAGTTATTTGTACCTTTCACGCCTTGGTTTAAGGACGGAACCTCGGGTTAAGTATAGACTCCTTGGAGTGCTTAGGGGAATTGTTATGAAAGAATAAGGAGGCTAGAAATTAGGTTAAAGAGGGAGAAGAGAATGATTTTTGGTGTAAGGTGAGAGAGAATGATTATTGGTGCCCCGAACTGCAGAAAGGAGGGGGGTATTTATAGGAAAAATGAACAGAGGGAACACACGGAACCCTAAAAAGATAAAAACCCTAAAAAAGGCTACCGCGACACGGTAGATTCTACCGCGACACGGCAGATTCTATCGTGTCACGGGGGAAATTAGCGTGACGCGGGGAAAAATAGAGTGACGCGGGAAATATTTGATCTACGGGAGTAAAAACGCGTGAAGGGATTACACGGAAAAGACACGGAGTTGTCCTGTGTCACAGCACTGGCACCGTGACACGGGAATTCCTACCATGACACGGCAGTAATTCCCGTGTCGCGGCACAGTTCCCCGTGACGCGGGGAAGTTTTAAGCACCGTGACACGTCAGCAACCCACCGTGACACGGCAGAAAACGCCGTGACGCGGCAAAGTCCACCGTGTCACGGCATATGGCGCCGGGTCACGGTACTTATGCCAAGTCACGGAGCACTAAAAAACATGAAAATCCCCTCCAAATTACCGTGTCCCGGGAATTTCTCCCGTGCCACGTCAGATCTTGCCGCGTCGCGGCATTTTAGCTGCTGCGCGGCAATTCCAGTTTTTTACGCGTTTTTAAAATCATCATAACTTTTGATTCGTAACTTGGAATAAAGCATATAATATATCATTGGAAAACTTATCAAGTTTACTTTCCAACCCAATTAAAATCAGGTCAAAATAATTTGTAGATTTTAAGATATGGCCGTTTTAGTAGAAGGGTGTCGGTTTTGGGCCGAGTTTAATGTTTTGCTCATATCGTTTTCGTTATAGCTCGGAATTGGGCTTATGATATATGGTTGGAAAGATTATTTAAATTCCTATCCAACAAAATAATAACTGGATCAAAATTTTATGGCCATAAAATCAGTTTCTCTCAGTGGACACGAAAAGTGAAAAATAGGTTATGGTTTAGGGAAATGAGCTAGAAATTGGATTGGTTCATGAAATATATTGGATAGAACATGGATTTAAGCACTCCAAAGATTAAATACTCAACTCGACCAATAATGACGTTGAAAGGTGTTCATCAACGGGTTTGGTTTTGGGGAGACATTTTTAGGTGTCTACAGAAGCCCCCACTTTGACTGAGTTTGTAGAAACGTCAGTTTCGAAAACGATAGTCAAAGTAGCCGATAGGTACGGAGAATGATTTAAGACGTTATGCGATCCTAAATCATTCTGTATACGCCGATACCTGCAGAAAAATGTTAGTTCTACAGATAAAAGAGTAAAGGGATAGAATGCTTATCTAACACCAGTGTATTGGTGGCAAATGAGCTTGGTAGCTTCCTATGCTTGAAGGAATCCACCGGATGACGTCTGTTGAAACGCTTTCCATGCCTGAGGAAAGCCGATTGAGGAGTTTGGTAGTTTTCTTAGCCTGAAGAAACCTACCGGATAATACTTTCCATGCTTGAGGAAAGTCGACGTATGAATTTGGTGTCATTCTATGCTTGAAGAAATCCACCGATGATGCTTTCCATGCTGGAGGAAAGCCGACTTGGCGGTTTTCTATACTTGAAGAAAGATCCACCGATAACGCTTTCCAAGCTTGAGGAAAGCCGACTTGGCGGTTTTCTATACTTGAAGAAAAATCCACCGATAACGCTTTCCAAGCCTGAGGAAAGTCGACTGAGGAGTTTGGTAGTTTTCTAAGCCTGGAGAAACCTACCGGATAATACTTTCCATGCTTGAGGAAAGTCGACGTATGAATTTGGTGTCATTCTATGCTTGAAGAAATCCACCGATGATGCTTTCCATGCTGGAGGAAAGCCGACTTGGCGGTTTTCTATACTTGAAGAAAAATCCACCGATAACGCTTTCCAAGCTTGAGGAAAGTCGACTTGGCGGTTTTCTATACTTGAAGAAAAATCCACCGATAACGCTTTCCAACCCTGAGGAAAGCCGACTGATGAATATGGTGTCATTCTATGCTTGAAGAATTCCACCGATAATACCTTCCATGCTTGAGGAAAGCCGATTTTGCGGTGTTCTATACATGAATAAAAATCCACCGGATAATACTTTCCATGCTTGAGGAAAGTCAAAAGATGATGAGATTGCAAGTCTCTGTGTATCGAGAACCTTGCGTCATGAAATGATGGTGGTCCGCTTGTCCCCGGACGTGGGCTGTAGATGGTCCGCTTGTCCCCGGACGTGGGCTGTAGATGGTCCGCTTGTCCCCGGACGTGGGCTGTATATAAGACATGCAAAAATAAATTTGCCAATGGACTCGTATATACTGTGATTGACTTGACCACTAACTTGACCAAGTTTGACTTGATGTGACATGACATGTGTATGACTTGTGAGTGTATGTGTGTGTGCAGACACAAGCAAACGAAGATGCAAAAGCAAAAATTTTCCGTCAATTTTTGTCATGAGTGGAGGGTACCGACTTTCTCCCGAAAAAGAAAGATGTGAAAACTGAACTTTTATTTTCGAACTTCCTTCCATGAAAACTTGGAAAAAGTTTTTGAACTTCTCCAAAATAAAATAATGAAAAAGGAAAGAAGTTTTGAACTTCCTCCTTGAGCAAGACAAAATGAATCGTATGGATTGAATTGTTTGTCCTGAAAATAATGTATGCATGATGCATGTTCTTAGGCCAGGAGGCTAAGGACAATTACATCATGTGACACAATAGATGAATGAACTTAAGTCATGGAGCTAAGCATCATATATGGTGTAAAGAAGCGATTTTGAACGTCACTTAGGTCTGGAAGCTAAGCACGTATTAGGTCAAGGAGCTAAGCACGATATGCTTTGTATGATTAAAAATCATTGATATATAAATATTTCTTAGCACATTATGCGAAACAATGAACATTGCTCAGGTCAGGAAGCTAAGCAAGTATGCAATGTTTCTTCTACTGAATGTTGTCTTTAAATATGATGAAGCATGCACAGTGTTGAAACAAGATTTCATGATAAAGGGCTCTTAAAGGGAAGGATGATTGATATGGATATGGATGTGTGAGTGAAGTGTGTGAATGTGATACTAAGGCTGGCCGCAAGGGTTATAGCGATGGAAAGAGATGTGAGAAGAGTTAAAGATGATGACTCTTCAGGCTGGGTAAGATAATGTGATTTGGGTTCAAGCCCCCAAGTCTAGCTCTAAATGGGTAGGGATAAGCATTGGATATTCTTTGACTCGATCATGCATAGATATGAATATAAATGTGAATATGAATGTGAATGTGGCCGCACCTCGATATGAGGTTGCCTACGTATCCGTTAGGAATCAGGCCAACGTAGCTCTAACCGAACTTTGCACAAGTGTATGTACACCTCAAAGAGGTCTTTCAAGGGTTGTAATGTGGTTAAGTTGATGGTTTAAGGAAGAAAGGGGTAAAATGCTCAAGACCCGAGAGAATCCCCAAGATGTGTAATTTTGAATTTGAAAATTTTGAATTTTGCGAGTTTATTTTCAACACATTTTTTTTTTTTTTTTGCTTTGAACTTTTTTTTTTCATTCTTTTGAATCAATGTAGGCAATCTTAGATCATGCGGTCCATCACTCACTTAGCATTCATGTTTCTCAGGCACGGTACCGAGCACTCGATGAGAGACGCAATTTGAGACGTGTTCATATCAAAGACATTGGAACACTTGCCTTTAGACATTGTTTTATTGTTGCTTTGCTGCTTTCTTTTTTTTTTTACTTGTTTTTTGAATGTTATACAATTACACATCTTCCAATCCCAGGGTTAAGTGAATGTGGGTTGAAGAAATGAAGGCCAAACGTTAGACGAGGCTCAAAATGGTTGATGAAGAAATGGAATGTGATTGAACGGTTAACAGGGAATGACATGGTTGCAAAGGTGCCTCAAGTCATTGGTGTACCTTGGGTTTAGTTCGGTAATTGATTTTTTTTTTTTATTTTGCAAATGAATTCGATGATCGATTGCAAAGGAAAGGAATGCTCATTGATGGAAAAGGTAAGAAATATGACACATAGACAGTACACATGGATAACGAGAACCTATGCTAGACTTATTAGGGGAGAGGGTTGAAACAAAAGAATAAAAAAAAGCATGAAATCTTGCACGAAGGATCTGTGTGCCTTGTATTCATTACTTCTTGCCGCCTGGAGGGACAGGAAGTTTATTTGCATCTATCAAGTCTTGAATGACGTCCTTCAAATTCCAACATTGCTCCGTAGTGTGGCCCCTTCCTTGATGGTACTTGCAATGGGCATTGGGATTGCATTTGGCGCTCCTTTCTTCAGGTTTTGGCTCTGGAAATGGCCCAATAGGTGTGATCAAGCCTTAACTGTGAAGGCGATCAAAGGCCGCATCATAAGTCATTCCTAAAGAAGTGTAAGTTCTTTTCTTCTTGGGCAATGGAGTATCAAGAGCTAACACTTCATTGAGATCAACTTGGCTTATATTGTTGGTAGTATTTTCGTGCTTAGAAGACGAAGAAGAAGGATGGTCGTTCTTCTTGTTTTTCCAAGTGTTATTATTGTTACTACCAGCAGTCTTTATTAGCTCATCCTCGATATTGATGCCGATGTCGTATACAGCTTCGAAAGTGTTCAGTGGAAGGAATTTGAGATGTTCCCTATACTTGTGAGTCAGATTTTGAATAAAGAGGCGAACCATCTCTCTTTCTTTGGGAGGATCTACCAAGAGTGAAGCCGTTTCCCTCCACCTGTTCAGATAAGCGGTGAAGCCTTCATTCTCTTTCTGTTTGAGAATGGAGAGTTCACGTTCAGAAGTTTTAGTTTGAATGTTACACTTGTAACGATTCATGAAACTTTCGGTGACATCTTGCCAAGTCGCAGTACGCTTGGCATCTAAGGAATAAAACCATTGTTGGCAAGCATGTTCTAAGGAGAGAGGGAACACCGTAGAGAAGAGTGTTACGTCCAATCCCTTAAGAGCCATGGTTGCAGAGAACGCCTTCAAATGGAATATTGGATTTTCAGTAGGCTTGAACTTTGGAATATCAGTAGTGGAGAACTTTTCAGGGAGTCTATCCTTCACATCCAAAGGAGTGGGAGGGCGTTCCACATAAGTGAAATCCTCAGAGATCTTACTCATTTGTTCCTTCAGTTTGTCAAGGGTGGAAACAGTGACCTTGTTTTGTTCCACGGTAGTGACCCTAGTGGTAAGGGTTTGCATCATGGAAGACAGTGCCTCAATGGATTTGTTGATGTTCTCAATGTCTTCTTTAGTTGCCATTGAAAGGTGATGAGTAACGGAGATGACAAAGTTCTCTTTGAACGCCTATTAGATCTGAGAGATTGTTGCGGTAATGGCTCGAACCGTATTGATCTATCCCTGTTCCTTGACCAAGTACTGTGAAATAAAATAATTCACTTAATTGTTTGACTCATTTCTCAAGATAGGAAAGGAAGGAAAAAAATAGACATTTGAAAACAAGTGAGAAAACTCCACTCATTTTTTATTATGACGAAAAAAGGGTGCATGAACCTAATATACGATCATAAACGACTTGGTGCACGACTCGAGTCGGAACATAAAGAAAGTGTGTGGACTATACTTGACTCGTGAGTGACTAAGTGATGTTATAAGACTCGTGGTATGATCGTATGGCTAGACATGTGAACAATAACCAAAATGACTGACGCGAGGACCAAATTAACACGGAAGACTTGACTGACGCTTTCTTTTTTTTTTTTTTTTTTTTGGAAAATCAACCGTGTCATGGTGGAAATTTTCCGTGACACGGTAGAGTTTCCCGTGGCGCGGCAAACTTTTTTTTTTTTTTTTTTTTTTTTGGAAAATCCACCGTGTCACGGTGGAAATTTGCCGTGACACGGTAGAGTTTCCCGTGGCGCGGCAAACTTTTTTTTTTTTTTGGAAAATCCACCGTGTCATGGTGGAAATTGTTGTGACACGGTGAACTTTCCCGTGCCACGGTACGGCACACCGTCAGACGGTGCACTGTACCGTGACACGACAATTTTTTTTTTTTTTGCTAATTACTGAGTGAGTACGGTCCATTGGCAATCGTTAGTCATAAAATAATCCACCATCGACAAATAAAGATCGTTAAGGTTAGGATCAAAACGACCAAACATAAAACATGTAGGCACAATGATGCAAAGAATAGTTCGCAACCTAAGGTCAAGTTCTATGTTCGACTATGGTCAAGTTTATTTGGTGTCAATAGGGTACCATGGTTAAGAATTTGGACGCGTTAGCAAGGCAGCCTCCCTTGAGGGTGTATGCCAACGGGCGGCTCCGCGAGTTCGTGATGAAATAGAACTCGACTCCATGGTTTGGGTGGATTTAATAACTCGGATGAACCCTTATTGCCATGAGCGTTTTTGGGTCGATAGAGCTTAAATCCCCCGGGGCTAAGACGCATGTAGAACACATACATTTTTTCAGAAAAATCGAAGGAAGTCGACTATGAGGAAAGAAAATAAGCCACCGGACTGATTTTAGGACTGCCGTGACACGGAAAAAATTCCCGTGTCACGGTACTGTGCACCGTCAGACGGTGCACTGTACCGTGACACGGCAGATTCTGCCGTGGCACGGCAGTCAGAAGATCTGACTGGTGCCCTGTTTTCCTTCGCGCGCAACCAAGTTATCCAATTTTTCCTACGGGACAGACCTGAATGCGACGTTAAAACGTCTATGCAGATGCAAAAATGCCAAATTAATCACAGGAATATTTTTTCAAGAATCTTTCAAGTCTCATCCACTCATCTTAATTAAATATCGATCACTCAAATCGATAAATAATTAAGAATCCTACCCAGTGGAGTCGCCAAATTGTAGGCGTCGCTCGAAGTGTGCCTACGTTAAAAGCATGTGGTGAATATGCTTGACACTCATAGGAAGTGAAAATTGACATTACGATTAGGGACAAATAAAGTAGGGAGCCGCCAACAAGTTTTTAAGGAACTTGTAAACCGTTCACGGATCATAAAAGGCAACCAAGAAAAGGGACAACGATAGGCAACAACGATTGACCCGTGAAGGTTACACCCCATTCATAATCCATGAGATTACTAACTCCATATGGTTCGGAACCACGAAAAGAGGATCGGGGATGATGGTACGAAGTGAGTCATGGAGTCACATTCGCCCGTATTGGCCTCTACTCGATTCTTATAGTGAAAAATGATTCCTGTGATCTCAAAGGCATACAAACAAAATATTCAATTTGCTCCAAACTATTATTAAGCTAAATTGGTTTAATATTAATGCAACATAATTCTAAAATATTGGTGATCACTTGATTAAACAACAAGATTAAAAAGGATCCTAAACCGGTTGTCCAAATTATCTTATTAGGCGTGATTTTCAATTACATATTCCCTTTAAACATGCAATAGGGTGATCAATAAATATAATAGAATATACATTAATATTGGAAGCAATTCAACAATAATAGCTTTAGTCAAATTAAATATGAAATAACCTAATCATGATACTAGCAATAAGAAAATAAAATAAGAGTAATTAAATTAATTAATTACTCACATTCCGTGCGTTCCTTTAAATTGCTACATCATGAATAAACTGTTAGTAACTTCAATAAAAATATAAAGTAAATGGAAATTAAATTAAATAAATATTAGATTTGATTTGGTCCAAACCCTCAGTTATTTGTACCTTTCACGCCTTGGTTTAAGGACGGAACCTCGGGTTAAGTATAGACTCCTTGGAGTGCTTAGGGGAATTGTTATGAAAGAATAAGGAGGCTAGAAATTAGGTTAAAGAGGGAGAAGAGAATGATTTTTGGTGTAAGGTGAGAGAGAATGATTATTGGTGCCCCGAACTGCAGAAAGGAGGGGGGTATTTATAGGAAAAATGAACAGAGGGAACACACGAAACCCTAAAAAGATAAAAACCCTAAAAAAGGCTACCGCGACACGGCAGATTCTATCGTGTCACGGGGGAAATTAGCGTGACGCGGGGAAAAATAGAGTGACGCGGGAAATATTTGACCTACGGGAGTAAAAACGCGTGAAGGGATTACACGGAAAAGACACGGAGTTGTCCTGTGTCACAGCACTGGCACCGTGACACGGGAATTCCTACCATGACACGGCAGTAATTCCCGTGTCGCGGCACAGTTCCCCGTGACGCGGGGAAGTTTTAAGCACCGTGACACGTCAGCAACCCACCGTGACACGGCAGAAAACGCCGTGACGCGGCAAAGTCCACCGTGTCACGGCATATGGCGCCGGGTCACGGTACTTATGCCAAGTCACGGAGCACTAAAAAACATGAAAATCCCCTCCAAATTACCGTGTCACGGGAATTTCTCCCGTGCCACGTCAGATCTTGCCGCGTCGCGGCATTTTAGCTGCTGCGCGGCAATTCCAGTTTTTTACGCGTTTTTAAAATCATCATAACTTTTGATCCGTAACTCGGAATAAAGCATATAATATATCATTGGAAAGATTATCAAGTCTAATTTCCAACACAATTGGAATCAGGTCAAAATAATTTGTAGATTTTAAAATATGGTCGTTTTAGTAGAAAGGTGTCGGTTTTGGGCCGAGTTTAATGTTTTGCTCATATCTTTTTCGTTATAGCTCGGAATTGGGCTTATGATATATGGTTGGAAAGCTTATTTAAAGGCCTATCCAAAAAAATAATAATTGGATCAAAATTTTATAGCCATAAAATCAGTTTCTCTCAGTGGACACGAAAAGTGGAAAATAGGTTATGGTTTAGGGAAATGAGCTAGAAATTGGATTGGTTCATGAAATATATTGGATAGAACATGTATTTAAGCACTCTAAAGATTAAATACTCAACTCGACCAATAATGGCGGTGAAAGGTGTTCATCAACGGGTTTGGTTTTGGGGAGACATTTTTAGGTGTCTACAATATCCATCAGGGAGGGGAGAGTATGAGATAGAGTATGAGATATCAGATGGGAGAAGCATGCAACCTGTTTCTCTAAACACTAATGCTTTGTTTGGATGGGAAACATGGAAGGAAAGGAAGGGGAGGGATAAAAGAGGAAGGGAAAAGAGAAGGGGGCGGGGGAGGTGAGCTCCATTTTCCCTCTAAATCTCTCCAATTTTGCAAGTATTATGCTTATTAAAGAGATAAGGAAAAAGGATCCCTCCCTCTCCTTTCCCTTCCTTCCCCTCGTCCTTTACCCAAGCAAGAGATTTTGTCCCCCTCCCTTTCTTTTCCTTCCATTTCCTTCTATCCAAACAATGTGTGAGAGTTGTGTATGTGGTAGGAGGCAAATTAAAGGAATTCCATGCAAGCATGGAGTAAGAGCTATACTTCATGTTGGGAAAGACCCTTTGGATTTTGTTAGTGAATGGTACTCTATTTCTAGATACAAGGCAGCTTATAAAGGCAATATCTTGCCCATACCTGATCCACAACATTGGCATGACCTAGATGTTCCTAAACTAATCCCCCCCAACTATGAAAAGAAGTGTAGGCAGACCTTCTAGGAACAGGAGGAGAGAGGAGGGTGAACAAAGAAAAGGCAAGAGGTTCTCAACTGTCCAATGTGGGAACTGTAAGCAGTTTGGACATAACACCTTGACTTGTAAAGGTGGACCTACTAAGAAGGAAATGTAAGAGAAATCAGGTTTTTTCAAGACCAAAGAAGTTGTCAAGGTAAGAAAGAGATCAAGGCATCACAACTCACAAGATGAAGATGATGGGAACCTGATTGAAATGATGGTCAGTCAAGCATCTACCCCACAACATGTTCTTAGAGCCTGCTCAAGCCAACCTGTACCTTCAACCACCAATCCAATCTCAAGCTAACCCGTTCCTTCAACCACCAATCCAAGAACCAGAAGCAAACAAGCAACATTCCCCGCAGAAGCTTCCACTTAACCTGAACCAATTACTGCAGCAGCAACAAACAATGAGGAAGGCTACATCAGCCCAAAAAGAAGGAAAATATTGAAGAGGTTGTCCATGCTCTGATTTTTTCGAATGTCATATGGTCTTTTGCATAAAATTGTTTTTTTTTTGTTCGGGTTAATTTTTAACAAATTCTACTGTGATGGAGTTTACATTTTGGGTTGATTAACATTTAATTAATTAGCAAGGGGTTATTTTTTTGGAATTGATTATTATGTAATTATGTTGTAGTGATAATTTTTTGGGTGTAACAAATGGTGAAACTGCTATTATCTTATTCTATGAAATGGTACTCCTTTAATTTTCTTATCTTAATTGGATCGTATAATATGAATGATGCGCATAATTTGACAATAAAACCCAAATATTTCTTAGATAATATCAATAAGTTTCATATAGGATAGCTTCAAATGTTGTTACATGATAATGCTAATTTTTTTTTGCTACTACATTAATCCTATCAAATCACCCAACTTTAATCAAGATAATCACCAATAACATGATATACATAAAAACTCCTATGTTAACTGCATCCTTAAAGTTTCTACTCAAATCAACTAATTTGTCAACAACTTGTGCAATGTCACTAGTCTGCATACTGCCCAGTCATTGAATATCACCTTCATCCAATTATTTGAAGAAACCACAATCATTGCACTTAAAGAAAGCTTTACTTGGGTTGCGATTGGTTGTTGATATCTTGATCTTCGCTAATTTAGGAGTATTACAACAACAATGTGGAGGCGGAAAGCCGGAAACTGAAGCGCATAACTCGATTTGGATTGAAAAGAAGATCGAGAACTTGACATGCAAAACTTGACATGGAAGGGGATTAAAAAAAGAAAGGTTAAATGAGGTGACATGTGACATTGGTGAAAAATAAAGTTTACATTTTCCATGTGGCATGATAGTCTATCTCAATTCTGTAAGAGCTTCTTTCTATTTTTATGATGAGCTATCTGGACATTCTATCTAATCTCATAGTGGATAGGCGCTTCTCGAAATAGTCTTGCTTGCGATTCGTGACCTAGGCGACCACATATTAAAATGTAGCAGTTGAAGCCCATCACATTCCAGAAAATAATCTTTATGCTTTTCCATAACATGCATGGAAAGGAATTCTGGCACCCAAACAACCAGTTGAATCCATCTTAGTTGGTTGGTTAGTGTGAGACTCTCTTTGAAAGACAGAATCCAGAGATGGGCATACTATATTAAACAGTGGATTCGACTGGGTCATCCCTTTGTCCAATTTGTTCGAAAAGAATCCTCCCGTGCCGTGGCGATGAAGGTGGGGGTTGCTGCCTCCCCTGATTTTGTTTGGGAAGGACCCTCATTTTTTTACGGGCCCGTCGAATTCTTAAAAATGGCTTCTTGGGGAGGCGTGGAAGCATGATTCGAGGCGATCCTTTGTTATGGCAGGTCGGGGCTCAGCCCCCCTTAATTTTTCTAAGTTGTTGGTTATAAGTAATATAATGTCTAAAAATAATTACATTTAAAAAGGGGTTTTTTATTTTTTATTTTTTTTTTACAGAAAGAAAAAGATTTCATTGATCATAAGGCCTAACAACACTTACAAAAATTTCTGACAATATCAGAAGACTAACAGACATACATGAATCTTCATAATTGAATACATCACAAATTTTTAAAAAAGTAGCCTTAAAAAAATCCCCTTCATCTGAAGCAATACGATTTTGTGAGCTCATTATGTTTCGGCATTCTATCTGTTGATGCAAAATTAATCTGATAAACATACGCCCGCAATATTCGCAACTTTGACAGGAACCATGAAACCCAAAATCTTCAACACACTAATTAATATCCATGGAAACAAGTGAATTATTTATGAAACACCAAGTATTAATAAAAGACACACAAACAAATAAAAACCAAAAAACAAACAAGACTCTAAAACAACACCAAACCAAATAAAATCTTCAACGAAGTAGACTACAATCGAACCGCTCAAGCCAAAACACCGGATCCGAAAACCTCCTTGATCGGACGTGGATGCACAGTGCCATAACCAACCCCTTAAGCCCACAACAAAATGATCAAACCAAGGTTTTAACACTAAACAACCGGAGCCCGAAAAGAAGACCTGCACTAGAAGATCGTCGGAGGAGGAGAACGATCTGCGGCAAAGCAAGAGGACCAAACTAGTAAAACTCGAACGTCGGCTGTAGCCCAAAACGAGGAAGAGAAAGGGATGGGTGACTCACCGACAAAGAAGGGTTTTAACCCAAACGCCGGCAAGCCCCCCTTCGGACCACCACCAAAAAACGCAAAGAGAGGAGAAAGAGAGAAAAGGATGAGAGAGAGAAGGAAGAGATGAGATAAAGAGGCCCGATCTATGGGTAAAGTCTTCATAAGAGAAGTAGAAACCTTCCCAAGAGATAAACCCTAGAGAGAACACTCTCTCTGTAAAAAAAAACTAGAGAAATATACATTTAAAAAGTTATGACATAGTGGTTAAGTATTGTTATTTTTGAGCAAAAGATTGGAGGATCAAACCTTGACTCCCAAACTTTTTAGCCCAAGATCCGCCACTATTTGTGTTTTTAAATAATAAATATAGAAGTTTAGATTTGTCTAAGCAAACAACAAAATGGATGGAATCGATTGTAACTCCATTGCAATCCAATCTATTCCAAAAATTCCAACCAAACAACCACCTAGTGTATGTTAAATAGTAAATTGAGCACATATTATCCTTGAGATTGGCGCTTAATAATGCAACAAGATCACAAGAATCCCAAAAGATTAAGACCAAGATGAGCTTCTACTCAATAACTCATCTTCTCCCACTCCCACCTCCTCAACCTCAACTCTCACTCTCCACCACCACCTCTCCCAACCCCACCTCTGCCACCACCACCACCGCAATTTCCACCGAAAATTCGAAACCCAGTATTCTAACCAATATAGTGGCACTCTCTCTTTCTCTCTCCTTCACTCTTTGTTCTCCATTACCCTCTTTAGCTCTTCCTTCATTGAGTTCTAAATCATCCCCTTTTCCTTCTCCTACCACTCCCTTTTCTCAGTCCAAAAACTTGCCTATTGGGTTAGAAAATGGGTAATTTACTAATTATTGATTTATTCTCTCATTCCCATTTTTATATTTTGATTGAATTTTGTTTTGTTTGGTATAATTAGTTTTGTAATTGCAGAAAAATAAGAGGTTGCCCTTCCATTAATCCTGGGTGTGTTACTACCAACCCCAAATCTTCCAATTTTGAGTTTCCATGGCAGATTCCCTTGGATTCTACAGAAAATGCTGTTCAGGTATGATTTCTTATGATTTGGGATTGAAAATAGAAGCAGAAATATTTTGAATTGTTAAAGGTAGTCATAATGTGGTTAGTTTATTGTTGTTTTCTTATCGATTGTACGAAGTAATATACAAGTAGTTTATTGTGTGGTATTCATTATTCAATGAGATGAGGTCAATTTGAGGGTTAGTTGTGGCATGTGTATCATACACTATTTTGTTGCTCATTTTTTCACTATCCGTTCCATTTTAGAGGCAACTAATGGGGTTATGACCATTTAGCCATTTTGGGGTTTGTAATTCAAATCAATAATTTAGGAAAGAATTTGGAATGAAAAGTTAGTAAGATTGAAAGAACTTGTTTAATTTGGTAAAGTTTTGACTCAATCAAAGTTCTATTAGAATATGTTGCCTGATAGGGTCTTAGACATGCATGGTGGCAAGATATAATGCTTGAAAGGATCAGAAACAATACCTTTGAGGACATAGCGATTAGCATAATTTACAGTTTGCAACTTCAATATCAATGAGTCAGTGTTGTTGATAATGGATAAAGATTTGTTAAATAGGTAGAATTATAAACTAATGGCTATATTGACTCATAGGGGTAGAATGATGCTCTTATTTATGTTGGAACAAAAACTAATATCCATGATTGAGTGAGTTCAATTATTTAAAGTGCATCTTGCAGCTCGTCTACAATTGATCTGAAATTGGTTGTCAAGGAATTATTTAACAGGATAGATTTTAAGAAACAAGAATTGTAGAAAGTATAATTCAAGATTTATCTTTCTAATTTTTTTGTATAGAAACTCTAAGAAATTATGGAGCATACAACAATTTTATTGACCAGATAACTCTAAAATTAAAAGTAAAAGTTTTTGGTTATTGAGTGCTTAGTAATCAGATTATCAGAACATGATGCTGAAAAGTTCAGGTATGTTTTAATAAATTTAAAACAGGGTGAATAAGTTAAGGAATATAATAAGCTAAGGAAATTTCTAAATATTTAGATAACGCAAATAAGTTAAGGGTTATGAAGTTCATAAAAGTGAATCGGGGTCATGCAGTTCTGGAAATATGTTACTCTAAAATAATTGTTATAACTGATGACGAACAAGATATCAATCATATTAGTATACCACCATTGATTATATGAAAGCTGAACTTAGCTAACACCGGAGTATATTATAAAACATATCTTATACTTGTACTGGTAGGCGTGACCAAGCTTGGAGTGAAAATTTTAGGAGAGGAGGTAGTTCTATTCCAATCTTCACTCCCAGTGTTAACTAAATTACTAGTACATCTTGTACTTGTATGCGATTCGCTACCTTAGGCCAGAATGTACCACATTCATGGAAAGTGCTGCTCATTTAAATTTAAATTGAAACTGCTAGTCATAACTCCTATCAGTTTGCTTGTTTTGTAAAGAAACCAGCTTGTTATCTTTTATCCTATTTTATTCTGTGCTCCCAGAGTTCCAATCTCATCTCATAGAGTTCACAATTTTTTGTTTTTAAAACTGGTGCAGAAATTGCAAGAAGCAATATTGGGTACACAGAAAAATGCTGAAATACAAGTTGTGGAAGACACACCTAATGGTAATCGTAGTATTCTATTTACCTCGTCTTTGTAAATAGTTTTTTATTTTATCTTTTGGTTACTCTCTTATATGTATCTAATTGGATTAGCATATTTGGATTGTGATTGAGAACTTTGCAAGAGAAGCAATATCTGCACATGTTACAGACTTTTTATTGGAAAAGGCTGATATACTTATTTTACATCATGCTAGTTCTAATAATGAGAACTGACAAAATGAAGTAATTCAACCCCTTAGTTTAGACAGTTATAGCTAATAGTGAACCATGACACCCAGGACAATACCTTCGAGCTGTTGTTGATGGAGGATTTGGGCGAGATGTGATGGAGTTCTTGGTGAAAGGAGATGTTGTAGCCTATCGCTGTATGGCCACCAAGGTAACGTACATCTACCCCTTTACAACAGCTTTTGGGGACTCAAAAGGTCAGCAAGAGAGAATGAATAAAATTGTAGAACAGTTAGGTTGGTATGTTCCCAATTTGGACTTGATGGATTGAATTCACTGATCTACTGAATTTGTCAAAAGAAACATGCTGATTGATTTCAACATTGATCCAGCTTCAGCAAATGTCATTCTAGTCACTCATAGTTTACATATTTTCTTTGGTTATATGTAATTTTTCATTTTTACCAGGGATAGTTGTAAATCGTGCGAGATACTAAAAAGTTTAACCTGATTTCTGTGCATTGTTTCTCTACCAACCCTTTTGTATCATACAACGAAAAATTATTTACATATTAGTGGAATCATACTGGGTAATTGAATTGAATTCTGTTCCAACTGTGTTGATTTTGTACAAATAATGATTTGACGCGAATATAGTGCCTTCAACTCTCGTTCTAGATCCTTAGAGCTGTTAATCTGTGATCATTTGGAGAATGTTAACTTAATATTTTAGCCCCTTGTAGTCCTCGGCTCTATTCTTTTTATTGGAGATATTCTAGTGTATCTAGAATTATCTTATTGTGATATTATTGTGCATAATTTAGGAAACATATCTTATGAAAAGATATGATAGAATATTGAGGATATTATTATCCTAAGTGTTATATATTCATGTATTGTGATCTTTGTGATTAATGAGAATTACAGAAAGTATTCTTGATGTTTTGTGCTTAGTTTAACATGGTATCAGAGCCAATTAAGGTTTAAATTTTTTTCGTGCGTTTGATTTACATAATCAACGTTCGTTTTGCTGTGAGTTCTTGAGTCTGTGCACCGAGTTCTTGGTCCAAATTATTTTTTTTTAATTTTTTCCCTGTGAGTCGAGAGCAATGACAGGAGGTAGCGGCTCTGGAGATGGTGGAAAAATTAAGGTTATTTTTCAGAATTTTTGTACAGTTTACTAGTTTAGCTTATCTTCATTCTGTTCAGTTTTACTCATCTCTATTTTTATGTTCAATTCAGTTCAACTCTATTTAGTCCAAAAGAACGTGGCCGAATACCCTTGGAAATGGCAGAAATTGTAGTAGTCTCGTTATACAATCATCAAAGCAACATCTAAGATCCAACTCATGAAACATTGGCACATATTTTATTCAGATATTGAATCTAATAAAGGATATATTATAGGGATATAAAGTATAGCAAACAGAAAAATACAGTAAGGTATGAAAGTTTAGTGTCGAAAAGACGATGAAATATCATCCAGTAAATTATAATACATTTGTCATCCATAGATTGTTTAGTGTCCACTGTCGAGTATGCATTTTACCTCATAAGGTATTTGCTCCTTTCTCCATGTTTTCTAGTGAAACCCATATTGTAGGACTTGTTGGTTCCATTGAATGATTCCAAGCTATAAGTGGAGGAAGAGATTCATCACTATTTTGAATTGATGGTGATCCATTCGAATAGTCTTTACTTCCAAGCTCCATGTCTTGAAGATGCTCAAATGGATCTGGGGGTGTATCAGTTTCTATTCCTCCGTCCAACCATTTAACCACAAGGCTCATCATTGGCCGAGCCTTGGGTAAGTATTGGACACACCATAGAGCAACTTTCACCATTCGCTCTGCCTTTTCGCTGTCTTTTTCTTGAATTTCACAAGTAGAGAACATATCTGACAACTCATCTTTGTGAAACTTTTCATAAGTCCATCTTGGAAGCCACTCTTGGCTACACCCACTAAGATTAGTGTCATGGTTTGTTCTCCTCCCAATAATCTCAAAGAGTAGCATTCCAAAGCTGTACACATCACATCGTTAGGTAACCGGGTAAGGAGTCCACAATTCTGGAGCAGCATAACCCGGTGTTCCTCTATAGCCGGATAACATAACATGTGTGCTATCACGATTACAAAGTGTTGCTAGTCCGAAATCAGCCACTTTTGGATTTAAATTAATGTCAAGAAGCACATTTCCGGGCTTAATATCGTAATGAATAATCCTCTTTTGACACTCCTCATGCAAGTATGCAATGCCCTTTGCAGTTTCTATAGCAATGTCATGTAACTTTGACCATTCGATGGTTTTTCTGATCTCAGTGAACAGCAACTTATCGAGCGACCCAAACTCCATGTACTCGTATATTAAAGCTCTCATGGTGCTATTTGAACAAAAGCCATAGAGCCTGACTAAATTTCTATGGTAGGTTAGCCCAATGGTGCCAACTTCTGCCATAAATTGTTCTGAAGCAGTCTTACTTGTATTGTTGTTAAGAACTTTGACCGCAATTGGTACTCCACTTGGGAACTCTCCTTTGTACACAACCCCAAATCCTCCGGAGCCTAGCACCTTGGAAACAAAAACAAAATATTTAAGTGCTCATGATTTTAAAGGAAAGCGACGTAACTAATTTGGATGGGAGTATTTATTTGTTTTGAGACAATATACAAGTATATGTGGCGTAATAAACTTAGGATTTGTTCACATTTACTGAGCTGAACTGCATTAATAGGAGCTGAATTGAAATGATAGGAGATGAACTGAACTGAAATGAAATGAATATAGTTGAAATGAATATTTTATGAGAGAAGGAAATTAGAAGCTGAACTGAAATGAAATGAATTGATTGGAGTTGAAATAAACTGAGTTGAAATTAAGCTGAAGTGAACAGGTTCTTAGTCCTTGTTTTATTTTAGAATCTGATTAATTATTTCATACTCCCTCCGTTTTTAAATACTTACTCCATTTCTCCATGCGCTGAGTTTAAGGAGAAATTGGAGAAAGTAATAAAATATGAAGGTAGTGGGGTAGGAGGAAGAATAAAAAAATTGTAAAAAATAAAAGTAGTGGGGAGAATTGGAAGGGAGAGAATATAAATTTAATAAAATATGATTATGGGGGGTTCACTAGGTGAGAGAAATTAATTAAATATAATAAAAGTTTTCCAAATAAGGAAATTGAGCAAGTATTTAAAACGACTGTAAAAGGAAAGTGGAGCAAGTATTTTAAAAAGGAGGGAGTATTAGATTAGAGGAACTTTGTTTATAACATACTTTTTTGTTTTATGAGCGGTTTTTATCGCTAAATATTTTTAATTTTGTAATGAAAAATATTATGAAAATTACAAAAAAATAAAGTACACATTTTTACGAATTTAACAAGACACCATTTGATAACTTTTTTTCTTTATAGATTACAATACATATAAGGTTAAATTTTGATCGGATCAGACAATCAAATCGGATTAACAAAAATATGTTCATATTAATCCGGATCAAAATATATAAGTTCAAATTATAAAAAAAAGGTGCACAAAACGAGATCTTATTACGATCAAATAAAAAAAAATAATAAGAACAAATAAATTAGACCAGAAAAAGTAAATAATGAACATGGCTTTATGTGCGAATTTTATTATTAAATAATTTTAGGTCCATAATGAAAAAACTATTGAAGATAACATTATACTACCTTCGTTACAGGTTATGTGCAACGATCGTTGTACATAACTTGTAACGGAGGTAGTATATATCATATTAATAAAATTTTCATTAATACAAATATAGTAAGACGACTAAGACCTGTTGGGTGTTTAGAGAGAACCTCAAAATCTCCTAAAATTGAGAGGGGAGCTCGAGTCAGATAAGCTATATATCCCTCACTCTCAATTGATAAGCTAAGTAGTTCCTAGAAAATCATCAAAAGAGTACCTTAGAGAAGTTTTGAGTGAATCCAGCAAGCTGCTGGGAAGAGAAGCGAAGGGGTTTTTCACGAGCAATGTTGCTTAAAAATCTTTCTAAAGTGGGTGCAGCTTCATCGGCCAAATTTGGATTTGACACAATTTGGTTGGGTTCTGCGTGCATCTCCATGATCCTTATGAAACAGCAGCATATCGTCACTAACAGTGCAAAAACTAGAAAGATGACAAGCACAAGCCACACTGCAAATAAAGACACAGTGCCAAGAGGATTAGGGAAAGAAGGTGGCGCGTCATTCATACTCCGTCATACACTCGGGTGTACACGTTGAATAGGATGGACAAGATACAATGTAATTACCTGCTGGAAAACCATCAGAGCTGTCAGCCATAATTGGCAATTTTTAGAGAACTTCCAACAAAAATTAGTGTCAAACTATCAATCTCTACTCACTAGCAAAGTATGAATGAAACACTGTATAATTAATTAATGGACATAAGTTAGCTACGTGGTTATTTGAACTCTATTGACTTGTGATATTAAGTCAATACTAAGGATAAGACAAGTCATACTCTTGCTTATTACTTACGTAGTATTACTTATTAGAGATTACTATTTCCTTATCAATTTCAAAATAGTTTATTGTGTGGTATCCAATTTGCAATTAATGGAACCATAAGTCTTGTATTGTTGACCCTGGCCTTATGAGTTTTGATGATGATGGTTGTGATTGAGCAAGCTTCTATCTATTAAGGATTTTCTAGTGTTGTGATGTTTGCAGGTTTAGTAGACTCTAAGAGTTGAAGTAGGAACTGAAGTAGAGGAACTTTAGAATGAAGGTCCAGGATGATTAGTAAAGACAGAAGAAGAGTTCCAGAAATGAAACTTCAAGGAGTTTCCAACAGGAACTTCGCAACGGGTTGTAATGACTTGGTTCCGGTGTAAGGCTGGGGCAAACCTCAACAACTAAGGATCAGAGTAGAGCTCGAGATATCATCCGAAAAAGATGGACTTCATAACTTAGGTTGTATTAAAGATAAGTTTGTTTTTCTAGGATGATGTAAATATATATCTAGTTGTTATACATGGAACTTATTAGAAATCGAATAGAGCTTGACAAACTAAGTAATTCGCAGAAGATAAGCTTAGGTTTATGAAAAAGTATTTTATTTGATTTTATCTTTTAAAATTTGATTTACTCGGTTTTATCTTTTTCATAAAACTTTATCTTTTAAATAAATCATATTTGATTAGAAAAAGGGTTTTCCTAAAAACGAAATTAAATCTGTTTGATTTCGATTTTGAAATGATAAGAATGAATTTTTGTTTGAACTTATCATTTTGCTAAACCCTACTTTATGAGCGGAGGAACTTCTATAAATATAGAAGTAATGCAGCGAAGAAAAATGAGAGTTTTAAGCGTGAAAACCACCTAGTGCTTACGAGTAAGTTTGCCAAAGGTTTAAGCTGTATCATTTTGATTTCGGGTTTCATGTGTAGCTTTCCATTTATATATTAGAGTGAGTCTTTGTGTTGTAATTGGTTTTTGGGGAGTTCGTGAATTCTTGACAATTCGCATTTGAGTGGAGGAGTACGTGTGTCTTCTCTAAAGTTCAAGTGATAGCAGTGAGTACACAGAGAGTAGGCTTCAGTGAGGAAGCAGAGTGTAGGCACTTAAGTAGTGCTGAGAGAACCTGACTGGGTCTCAGGTCGGGTAGGATATGTTCTGATATGGTAGCAAGTGTCCATAGTGGAACTTGTGAGAAAGGTATGTAATAATAGATTGTACTAGGAGAGTTGCCTATTATAGTGAAGTTTGTTTGAAAGTCCCGAGAAGGGCCGAGGTTTTACTTCCAGTTAGGCCTTAGAAGGTTTCCTCGTAAAATCTTGTTGTGTTCCTTAAGGGGGCGTTTGGTTCGCAAACTGGTATGGGGTTGGAATCAGGAATGAAACCATAGTGGTATGGGTTTGGAACTTGATTCTTAATACCATATGTTTGGTATGATCATAAAATCCAATGTTTTTCTTTTATTTAATGCCTAAATGTATGGGAATGAGCCAAACCCACCTCCCCCCAAGGTTTCTAAACCCCATACCTTGGGGGTTTGAGGTATGGGTTTGAAACTCATAAAATCATAAAACAAACATAAGGTATGGGTTTAAACCATTCCAAACCCATACCTTATACCTTAGTTATGTAAACCAAACACCCCCTAAGTTCCTTTTATGTTTTGTTTTTAATTTCCACATAAGTTTCATAATTGGAACCTACTACTATTCACCTCCCCTCTTGTATTAGTTCATCTAAACTAACATGTATAAGGCGGGTTTACGTTAATTCAATGTATGACTGTTAATTTAAGAGTAACTTTAACTAGGGCTCTGAATGAGGCTCTCTATTTCGTGATAATTTTTCAATCTTTATGGTTGTAATGAATAAGTTTTGTATGTATCTAGCTACATGGTGTGCCAACACTGATTTATAAGAACAATCCTTATTTATATATATGCGTAACCCTATTTATTCTTAAGAGTAACCTTATTTTATCCATTAATAAAGTAACTCCAATTCATTATATGAATACTATCAACTAATTAGAAATAAGTAACCCCATTTGTTCATTCAAGTAACCCCTATTTTTTTGTTTTAAAATTAAAAGAATGATTCCACTTATATATGTAAGAGAGTAACTTTTTTTTTCATTTAAATAACCCACATACATTAAGGTAACCTTATTTTCTCATCAACATAACCCCCTATTACTTTAATAATTGCTTTATTGTGAAGTTGTCACACTATGTGGCTAGCCACATATAAAAATAAGTTGACATATAAAAATAAGTTGGGCGGAATACTAGCAAAACAAATAAAATTTCATCTTAAAAATGAAAATTTTATCATTAAAATAGGAATTATATTTTAATGATAGGTTAACAATTAAAGAAGTAGAAAATAAGTAGAAAATGAGATTGAGGTATTGTGTAGTAGAATTATATTTTTCATTCACAATTGTGAACTTGCCCTTTTATAGGCAAAGTTTTACAATATTAAAACTAGCATTATTATTGTACTAAGTGTTGTACTATAGGTTACATTGCATTAACCAGTTAAAAAAAACCCAGTTAAAGACTACATGCATGTGAACTTCTATCAACTTTTTATTTTTCTCAACACTCCCCCTTTTAATATTCACATGAAATGGGGTACGAGTCATTTCATTAAAAACCTTGGTAAGTAAAACCCTATGGGATAAAAACCATGGTCAGGAAAAAAGAGTACAATGATATTATATTATATGTTTTGGTATATTGCCTCGTTAAAAACAATTTCAATAAAAACCTAGTGGGATAAAAACCTAATCGAAGGAAAAAGAGCACATTGTATATAATACTCCTCTGATTTTACTGCAGTTCACTAAGACATCGTATTTCGATTTTGTGATAATTGCTCAAATTTCTTCAAAGGAAGGGATTTGGTGAGCAAATCGACAAGATTGTCACAAGATTGAATTTGCTGGACATTTATTTTCTCTTCCTTTCGCAGATCATGTGTGAAGAATAGTTTTGGGGATAGATGCTTTGTTCTATCTCCCTTAATATATCCATTAGCTACTTGAGTGATGCATGCCATATTGTCTTACAAGATGATGGTTGGATATTTTGTTATTACGTTCATTCCACATTCTTCTTGGATAGTACTAGACCTGGCAAATGGGTCATTCGGGTCGGGTATGGGTTGGGTGAAGTTCGGGGCAAAAGGTTATCGGGTCAAGTTCGGGTCGGGTCATTTCGGGTTTCGGGTCGACTGATAATCGGGGCGGGTCGGGTATCGGGTCAACACTTCGGGTCGAGTTCGGGTTGGGTCAATTTTCAAGTCGGGTCAGTTTGGGTCGGGTCAGTTCGGGTCAGGTTAATTTTCGGGTTAACTTCGGGTCGGGTCATATTCGGGTGATTCATTGGGTTAAATTCAACTATACATATATATATATATATATATATATATATATATATATATATATATATATATATATATATATATATATATATATATTTTGACGAAAAACTCACTATATTTATTAAGGCTATTTTTTTCATGGAATATAGTAATTGTTTGACTTATATTAACCTTTTTTTTTTTTTTTTTTGTGTTTAGATTGAGAATCACTTTCAAGATCTCAGAGGGATGCTCTAACTAATTGAGTTACACCTCACTCTCCTATTGATCTTAGTTTTAATACGTACTCTTATTATCATTGTCATTGTTGTAATAATTTCTTTGAATTATTCTTATACTCTCTCCGTCCCAAATTACTGTTAACGATTTGACATTTTGCACTATTTACATATCTCACTTTGACCGTCTTTTTAGCTATTATATGAAAGTCAATGTAGTCATGTAAGATGTTGTTGGGTCTATCTTAATGTATAATTTCTTAATATAAACTTTTTATAACTTATACAATTATTTACTAAAAGAAGTTAAAGGTCGGGTCAACTTCGGGTCGGGTCGTTTCGGGTCTCGGGTCAACTTCGGGTCGGGTCATCTCGGGTCGGGTCATTTCGGGTTGGGTCATTTCGGGTTTTGGGTCAAGGTCGGGTCAGTTCCACTTCGGGTCGGGTACGGGTCGGGTCGGGTTAATTCGGGTTTTGGGTCAATTTCGGGTCATGGGTCGGGTCATCGGATCTGGGTCAAGATTGCCAGGTCTAGATAGTACTGATCATTGACCTTAGCCACACACATTCTTGTC
Organism: Chenopodium album; assembly: GCF_948465745.1. Classification (NCBI taxonomy): domain Eukaryota; kingdom Viridiplantae; phylum Streptophyta; class Magnoliopsida; order Caryophyllales; family Amaranthaceae; genus Chenopodium; species Chenopodium album. Next base: position 69,496,545 of record NC_137835.1, read on the forward strand.
CCGTTGTCCGGCTTCATATATAAAGAGATATCAACTCTACGTGATTCGAATATGTTGCGTTCAATGTCGGTTCTGTTGATTTCCATGATATTGCACTGCCACCATAAGTGAACAAATATCCAATTTATTGTGACTTGAATTGGCATTTTGTGGATCTGATAAGTATCAAGCGTCGACATACCCAACGAGAGCAACATAAACCAAGGTCTTGTCCCTCGTAGGTATCAGAGTACGTGTCGAACTCTCTTCCAATGTCTATATATATTATGTCGCTACGTTACTGTACCTGGATAACAAGTTCACATAAAAAGCTATGTCGGGTCTAGTATTGTTATCTAAGTACATTAAAGCCGCAATTGCACTTTAGTATGGTAATTCTAGACCCAAAATTTCTTCATTTTACTCTCAAGGTTTGAATTGGTGATTTTTCAAATTCAATAAATGAACAACCATTATTGGGGAGTTGATTAGAGTTATTTTGTCCATAATTTATTTTTTCAAAACTCTTTTTATAGTTTAATTGTTCGACAAAAATACCATTACTCGAGTGCTCAATTTAGTTTTCTTAAGATCTTTTATTTCAAACTCTTTCATCAAGTACTTCACAATTTTCTCAAGTTCATTTGGGATTCTGATGATACATTCAGATCATCAAAATAAACTGCAATAATAGCGAATCATGATTGTGATTGCTTCATAAACCACAGGGACTAATTTGATTGTTCTAACCCTTCTCTCATAAGGTATCACTGAGACGGTTATACCACACAAATCCTCCCAAATACTTTCAATCCATATAAAGTGACCTTTTAAGTTTATGGAAAGTAATTGTGTAGGCTTGCGGTTTTCTAGTATTTTTAGTCCTTTGGGGACTTTCATGTAAATGTTTGTATCAAGAAACCCATACAAATATGCAGTCACTACATCTATTAATCGCATTTGTAATCCTTTTGTGACTGTTAAACTTACTAGAAATCTTAATGTAGTTGCGTCAACTAATGGGGAATATGTTTCTTCAAAACCAATCCCCTAGATTTGAGAAAATCCTTGGGCTACAAGTCTTGCCTTGTATCTAAGTATTTCATTTTTCTCATTACGTTTTCTCAAAAATACCCATTTGTGTCCAACTGGTTTTACACTTACCGATGTAATGGTTAATTTTCTAAAAACTTCTTTCAAGTGACTTTAACGCAACTTGCATTGCTTCCTTCCACTTTGGCCAATCACTTATGGCTGAAGATCATTTTCATCAAACACAATTTCAATTTCAATGGAATTTGCAAATATTTCATTTACGATAACATCTTTTCTATTCCAACGAATCTTGGTTGAAACATAATTCATTGAAATTTCATTATTATCGATGTCTTTGTCATCTTGTATATTCTCCATTGTGTTTTCGATCTTCTTGTTCATTCCCTTTCGAATTATCATCGTTTTCATTACTATCATCCACATTTGGTCTTTCTTGACTGTTAGTTGAGACGAACAATACAAGAGGGGGGTGAATTGTATGTGAGTTCCTATTGACTAATTTTGCAGAATATAAAACAGAATGTAAAAGAACTTGCAATGCACACAATATTTTACAAGGAAACCTTCTAGAGCCCAACTAGAAGTAAAACCTCGACACTCTAAGGGATTTCCAAAACCAATCAATCCACTATTATAGGGAAAACACACAAGTTACAACCTATTATACTCAGACCTTTACTCACAAGCTCTAGACTGAACTTGCTACCTAGTAGGACCCTATCCTACGTAACCTAAGTCCTTGACTTAGATTCACTCGTACTCCTTGATAACTCTAACACTCAGCTTCAACCTTGAAGCCTATAATACTGTATGCAAAGAAGTAATTCACACACACACACACACACACCTAGTAACCCAACTAATTGTAAGGAGGGTGTGCCCATCGTAGGGGATCCTTCTCCTTAAATGCCCATGACCCTTTTAAAGACTAAGACTTTACACTTGTTGGGTGATAGGGTAAAGTCGTTACCCCTAATCAAAAATAATTACCTAAGTCCTCTAACTAAAGTAGATAGGGAAGTAGGGTCGAACTCCACAGGGAAACAAGTCTTTTTACTCCTAATTAATTATTATAATCTAAATTATCTAAGTAACCAATATTTTTGTGAATAAAATCTATACTACGGATAAAAAGGTCGAAAGAAATAAAGAAGGGGAAAATCAAATATTAAAAGACCTAGGGCATAGGTTCACTAATAAACAATATTCCAGGGTAAATCATAATAAGCAATCATCAAGCATTGGTTAATCAGATTATAAAGGGCTTTCGCTACGTATTATAATCACAGAGTTAATTAACCATTTATAAGTTAGTCCGCCTGTTGAAACTAAGCCTAAACATCAATTCTTATCTGTCGAATCTCGAATTAATATTGCTAAACTCATACAATTAAATCTGGCCAAACCTAATTGCATAGAATTAAATCAATCAATAGTAAATTAACCAAGCATTGATAATTAACAATCACAAATTTACCCCTTCATATCATTTATTAGATCCCCATAAACCCTAGAAATAAAACTACTCAAGCATCATCATAACTAAACTAATCAAATAAATAAAGCAAAGCATAATCAAAGAAGTAAGTAAAATAGCTGAAATTAAAAGAGAAGAAATTGTTACCAAAAGAAAACTGGATTAATGGAAGTAATTAAGAACAAAAGTTGAGAGAGAATTTAAGAGAGAGAAATATCCTAAGTTGAGAGAGAAAGTCTAAAAAAGAAGGTAATCAAAAATTACGTACAAATCTCGTACTTAAACATTCCCTAAAACAAAAATTAAAACTAATTTATCAGGTCTTGAGAAAACATGCACCCGATCGGGCCCGCCTTTTTCTTCACGATCCACCTGGGCAGCCGCACCCGATCGAGCTAACGCTCACCCGATCGGGCGCGCCTTCTTGCTGGTGTTCTCTTATGCGCGCCCGCCCGATCGGGCGCAAGCTTGCCCGATCGGGCCCGGTCTTCTTCTTCGAGGCTCGGATTCTGATTGGGCTCAATTCCTCGGCCCAATCTAAGTTTCCTCATCGGGTCTTGATTAAACGATCCAATAACCTCGGTGTCTCATGCCGAGCCCTTAATCATCGGCTCTCACCGATCCTGGGCTTCAAAAGTGGTCGTATCCTTCTAGCTTCCGTAGTTGATCCATAAAACCCGGGAAAATGCTCCAAAAGTGCAATTTCCTGTTAAATACAACTAAAACTACGAAAACACTAGAAAACACAAATTAGTAATTGTAGACACCCATTTCTGTCTCCCCAAAAACAAACCCAGTGATGAGTACCTTTCGCGTCGAATCATAATCGAATGAAGTGAAAGTGTGGAAAGTCTAGTGTTGCGGATAGTTTTAATTTCTTTTCCTTTTCTCTCTGTTTTTGAAAACTTATTTTAAGAAAACATCCAATCCAGTTTGGTTGGTCCATGATATGGGTCCAATAGTAGTGTAGTTGGATGGGGCTTGACAAGTGCTTTCCAACGATATATTATAAGCCCAATTCCGATGAATATTGAGGAAGTTATGGCCAATTTATTAAACTGGGCCCGGTTTGAGCCTTATATGCGGCCCAATGATCTAGGGGAGGGCCTAATATGATTTATCATTCCTAATGCAATTAGGAATGGTTTTAGTCTTCTAGATTCTTCTAGAAGGTTCTTTTCAATCCTAATTCAATTAGCATTGATAAATTGACTTTTGTTGACTTTTCAGAGTTTTAATTGAAATCAAATAGCATTTTTGAGGAAAATATCTGATTTTATCCTCCAGTACGGCAAACTTATCTGATTTTCGAAAACGCGTTAAAACAGGCTTGGCGCCTGACTCCAAGCATTGGCGCCTGGAACCAGGCCTGGCGCTAGTGTTGGTGCCTGGCGCTAGTTAGCCAGGGTTGGCGCCAGCTCTGTTTTTCGTGCGCCAGACTCTGTTTTGTTTATTTTATCTTTTTGGCTGATTTTCTCTATAAATAACGTATTAAAAACTCCGTCTTCATTCACCAATATTCACCAGTTATCATCAACAATCAGTTTTAATTAACATTCGCCTACAATCAGTTTTCATTCGCAATCATTCATTAATTCTCTCATTCTCTTCTCATTCATCAATTCTTTCTCTTTTTCTTTTCTAAATTAATCTTTTGCATACAAAATTCCGCATTCGCAAGATCCAGAAACACCTAGCCATATTCGAAGTTGCCTTTGCCCTAGACGTGAAAGGTTTAATTTCTGAGGGTTTGGTCTCAAATCTCTCTTTCAATTATTTAATTTAATTATTTTGATTATTATTTTCCTTGAAGTTACTAACGTGTGTGTTTTGTTATTAGAAAGAGGTACGAGGCATCAAAGTAAGTGCTTTAATGTTTTTTATTGATTTATTGATGTAGAAATCATGTTTATATTGTTACTATGATATTCCTAGTATCATGTCTAGGGTAATTTTAATATTAAATATGATTGTTATGATGCTTCCTATGTTCTTCCTAATATTTATGATTGTTAGTATCATGTTAGGGCTAAAGGTTTGATTTTTATTGCTTAGTGACATGCTAGGGTTTGTTATTAATCTTGTTAGTATCATGCCTAGGATCTTGCTATTATTATGCTTTAACATGATTTATGATTATAATTTATGATGATTATGATTATTATTATTCTGATGATGATTATTTTATCTATGATGATATTATTATTATTATTATGATTATTATTATGACTATTATGATGATTATAATTTATTATGATTATTATGTTGCTTGATGATATTTATCATTATTGCTTGATCACACCTTTTATGCATGTTTAAAGGGAATTTGGTATTTGTAATCACGCTTAATAAGATAATTAATAATCTTGTTTAGGGTTAATATGATTATAATTTCAAGTGATCGCCAATAATAGATTTATTTGTGCATTAATATTCAACTAACATAGTTAAACAGGTTTAGGGTTAATCCTATTGATTGTATGTTAATTAGAAAACGCACATGAATACGATCTGAATAAAGTAGAGGCCTATTATTAGGGCAGGTTCAATCTCTTTTAGGTTGGATCTGTACCATCATCCCCGAACCCTTATTTGGTTCTAGACCTTATGGAGTTGACGATCTCTTGGATCGTTAAGGGGTGTAACCTTCACCTCGTGAATGGTTTACAAGTTCCTAAAAAACTTGTTGGCGACTCTTTTGCTCTATCTTCTTCCCTTTTGGACGCCACCGTACTTTAGTGTATGATCACAGTGGGGTTCAAGCTAGGGGTTAACGCTTGAAATTTATTCCCTACAGTAATAAAAGTGGCTCGAAAGAGCCAAAAACACTACTAATTATGACCAAGGGACGGGGGTAAACTACTATATAAAATGGACATATCATTGGGGTGTATTAGGATTTGAATTCCTGACTGTTTGGGGGACCTTGAATTAGAATTGATTCTATCATTACGCTTTTTTGTAAGAAACAAGTAGGAGTCGCCAATGAGTTTTAGGAAAACTCATAAACCTCGTTCATGCCTTTCTCCCATGTAGAGTTCAAGGGATATTTAGCACAAATCGTAAGTTTACCCATGCCCAAATTGGTCTACGTGTACCAGAAATGAGTTTGGGGGCAAGGGTACCAAAATAACGTTCTCTTTAGGGGGGAATCGCTATCCTAGCCCTATTACGACCTCTACTAGCTTTTCCTTTTTCACAATTTCATCACCAAACAATATATGCAACGTGATACCTAAAACTAAGTTAGTTGATTTTATTTACAAACATCAATCACATAGGAATTACATTGCAAAGGTTGTTATTCTTATTTAATCAATATTTGTGAAAAGTGATAAATAAACAAGATTCGCCTTGACTTAGGTGATCAATCAACAATTAATTATTTAATTATATTCTTTAATTAACACAAGATACTATGTAGAATTAATTAATTAATTAAAAGTTCGATTAAAGTGATCAAACAACACTAATTAATTAATTAAAAGTTATTTAAACAAGAAAATAAAGGAAAATGATCTAAGTGCTCGGGAATTTACCACTTCTCCTAGCTAGATCTTCGTTTAGAACACTTATGGACTACTCCTTGTTCGGGAACCTCCGCCGTTGTAGACACCTAAAAAGTCTCCCCAAAACCAAATATGATGATGAACAATCTTTCACCGCCATTATTGGTCGGGTTTAGTATTTAATCCCGAGAATGCTTAAAAAATCATATTTAATTAAAGGAAAATTTGGATTTTGGTACCTCGAAAATGGGGGTAATTGAATCTGTGTACCCGTTTAAAATTTATTTTTAAATTGGTACCTCCAAAAACACAAAATTGTAGATTTCAATACCTCCGTCCAGTTCCGTTAAGTTTTTCGTTAGTGGGACCCATTATCTAATTATTTAATAATTTAATTTATTAAAAAAAAAAGAAAAAACATTTAATAAAAAAAAACTTAAAAAATAATTTTTAAAAAAAATCAGCCACTGCCACCCTTCCCCTGTGCCGGCTTCCGGCTGTTGGTGGCCGAATTCCCCGAGCACCGGCGCCGTCCACCCCTTCCCTTTCCCTTCCTGTTTTCCCCTTCCCCGAAACCCTAGCGCAACCACCTAAACCAGCCCAGCGACAGCAGCAAATCAACCCACCGCCGCCGCATAACTCCTCTCCCCTACCCAAAACCGTCGTCGAACTGCCGAAACCCCAACCCACACCCATACCAAAACCCACAAACCGTCGTACTCCTCTCACCCTTACCCTGAAACCAAATCGGGGTTGAGGAATTGAAGATCAACGACTTCAATTGGAAGTGCGAAAGGTGGTGGTTTTGTCGGAGGAATTGGTGCTGGCTGGTGCGTGGGAACGGAGCAGGGGTTGCGGTGCTCTGCTAGTTGCGGGATGTTGGTGGTGAAGGCAGTGGGCTGCAGAAATTTACTGTTGCGGGTTTTCAAATCAGGTGGGTGGGGGGGTGGCGTCAGCGCGGGGAGGCAGGGCTGGTGGGGGGGTGGCGTCGGCACGGAGAGGCAAGGCTGGGTGGCGGTTGAGGGGAGGGGTTGGTCTACCGCCGGCGGAAGGTGGGTAGCTGGTTGTTTTAGTGGTTTTTTTTTAATTATTTTTTAAGTATTTTTTTTATAAAATTTTTTTTTCTTTTTTTTTAAATAAATTAAATTATTAAATAATTAGATAATGGGCCCCACTAACGGAAAACTTAACGGAACTGGACAGAGGTACTGAAATCTACAGTTTTGTGTTTTTGGAGGTACCAATTTAAAAATAAATTTTAAACGGGTACGAAAATTCAATTACCCCTATTTTCGAGGTACCAAAATCCAAATTTTCCTTATTCAGTTTTTAAATGGTCAACAGATGAGTCTTGATGTTTAGTCAAAACATAGTTTAATTTTTAATTTTGGTCCAAACCTTTTTATTTATTTTTCATTATTATTATTTTGGCCCAATTAATAAATAATAAATCAGAAATGGCTCGAAATTATCAATCGGCACTTATAAGGCTGAATGAAATTAGGGCAAAAATGTATTTAAACGGAAAAATGGACACAGAATCTGCCACGTCACGGCAAAATGCACCGCATCACGGGGCTCACTACCGCGCCACGGTGTGATTTCCCGTGACACGATGCCAGTGCTGTGACACGGGACACTCCCATGTCTTTTCCGCGTAATCCCTTCACACGTTTTACCTCCCGTAGGTCAGATATTTCCCTTGTCACACAAAAATATCCTGCATCACACAAACGTGTCACGGCAATTTTTGCCGTGTCGCGGCAGTGTTTTTAGGGTTTTTATTTATTTTAGGGTTCCGTGTGTTCCCTCTTCTCATTTTCCCTATAAATACCTCCTCATTTCTGATATACGGGGCAAGAATTAACTCTCCTTTTCTCTCTTCTATGCTCTAGCCTAAACACTAGCCTAGCCTTCTTTTTTCAAAATTCCTTCCTTTAGCACTCCAAGGAGTCCGTACTTTACTCGAGGTTATGTGCTTAAACCAAGGCGTGAAAGGTAGAACTGTTTGAGGGTTTGGCCCCAAATCAACTCTATTTAATTTAATTGTTTTTTTTATTATTTTTCCTTGAAATTACTAACTCGTTTATTGTCTTGTAGTTGCAAGCAAACAAAATCAAAATAAGAATTATGTTCCTTTTATTTCTATTATTTTTCTAACGATTTATATTGTTGGATTATTGTTGAATTGCTTCCAAATCACAAGGCTACAGCTACTACTTGGCCAAAAATTTCGACCACTAACCTCAAGAAGTAAAGGATAGAAAGAAAAGACAAGCCTACTTTCGACTGCATTTCTACACATTAAACACAACTAAAGCGCCATAACAAACTCGAGTTAAAATAACCAAAGAAATTCCAACCTTAATGTGCCTTAGGAACATAATCTGAAGACAGCAAACAATTATTGAGCAATACCAAAGATTTGCTCAAATTATCATTTGGTTGACTAATTACAAATGATAATATATATAAATGATTTGCTCAAGACATATAAAAAATCAGACAAAATTAAAAGGCATAAGTCATCTTCAGAACGAATTAACTTGCTATTAAACATCAAAAATTAAAAACCTTATCACCAAAAACTAGATCATAACATGATCACCCAAAACTAGATCGAGCTATCGTTTTTATATACAGTACAAATCAGAACATGATAAAAAAAATCTTCACTAACCCTATTATGATGGATTTAAAGTGGAGCCTTTCCAATTTGAAAACCTCCAAAGTAAAATTACGGTTTTTCAATCATTGGACAAAACAAAAAAATCAAGTTCTAGGCTTCTTTGGGGTGCCATTAGATCCAGGTTCAGCTTTCCGCTTGATTCCCAAAAAGTGCTCTACCTGAAAGACATAATTAAACTTAAAAATTAACATGCACAGTTTTTTTTTTTTTTTTTTTTAAAAAGGGACAAACACAAGTACATCAAAACGCTTTATAAAGTGACCCACAAAGCTCACATATTCACAATCAATGTTGCCTGTACAGTTCAATATATTTTACACACCTTGTGTATTTATGTACTATAAACACTCCTATCTAAGTATAAAATACTGCCTGATAACTTATGCCCTGTTTGGATAGTGGTAATGGTCTAATGGACATGAATTTGTACATATATCTATATCAGAAATTGAAGTTTGTTTACATGATAACTAATGATAGTTTATCAAACGCTTCTCTCTTAAAACTCTCTCCCTTCTCTCTAAAACAGAATTTGTATAGTGGTAATGGTCTAATGGACGTGAATTTGTACATATATCTATATCAGAATTTGAAGTTTGTTTACATAATAACTAATAATAGTTTATCAAACGCTTCTCTCTCTTAAAACTCTCTCCCCTCTCTCTAAAACAGAGTCCTCCTTCAAGCTTGCCTGCCAAGGCACCGCTGCTCAATTAAGGTCATCGGCAAGCAATTCTTAACGGCCTCGGGACCAACTAGGTCCGGTCCTTTGCTAAGCTAACCCAAAAGCTAGAATTTTTCCAAGGAAAAATTAGGGTTAGGGTTTGTTTTTTCAAATTTGGGGAATTTTATGGTCTTATTCTTGTAGACCATTCCCACATCTAAGGACTAGCAAATTGACTATAAAACTATGGTTACCCCAAGTAGTACAGGTGCAGCATCAGTCGGGCAGGGGTCTTCCTTCAATTCGTTCTTTTGCCAGTGTTCTTCCTGATGGCTTCTTCTGGTATGGCTAGTTTCAGCTATGGAGTTGCATGTTTGCTCTCTCTTTATCGGTTTAGTTCTTAATTTCTAGTTGCTTTTGGTGTTTTTAGTTTGCGGGGGTTTTGTGTATTTCTCATGCTGAAGAGGATATCTCTTCTCATAAACTTGAGCTCTTATTTTGGTATTCTGAATGTTGTCCGGGGTTTGAAAGATGAAGGTAACACTTTCTACAAACAGAGTAATATGGGTTTAGCGCTTGCAAAATACTCTCTTGCACTTGAGATCTTATCATTTGTTTTGGTTTGTAATGATGAAGATAAATTAGTCTTTTCGAGCCTTGCTATATCTCTTAATATGAACTTGGGTGCTTGTTATGTCAAAGAGAAAAACTTTAATAAGGTGGGTTAATTGTGGTCTGCAGTTTTGTGTTATGATACTTCTAATGTGAAAGCTTACTTTAGAAGGGTGGTGGCAGCTTTAGAGCTCAATAAACCCGACTTAGCTTTTCATGGATCTTGCACAAGTGATTAATATTGATCCCAATAACAGAGTGTTTCAACAAAAACTCGAGGTGTCGTCTCTGCTGGGTTGGTCTCCGGGATTTTGTTGATGAGGCACTCGCAGTTACAAGAGAGGATGAAATGTTTTGAGATTATGCTAATTTTGGGAAGGAAGAAAAAAAGGAGTTAGAGAAGGAAAAAGAATGGAAGGAGATGGTGGTGGATATGGTTGTGTTCATAGGTGTATTGGTGTAAAAGATGTTACTAAAATGAAAAAGGATGTTGCTGCATATCTTTGAATTCGGAGAAGGGTAAGGTTGACCCTATCAATCAAGATCAAAGGCCCAACGTTATTGATAACAATTCTGATTTGAAGTCAACTTCAAAAAAAAAAAAAAAACCCCAAATCTTATGGGGTCAAGTTATCGATTTTCTAATCGATAACGTATTGATTCCTATTTGCATCTCACTCTTAACAATGTATGGAGCGAATACTAAGAGACAAACACTACACTACTATTGCTCTTCAAGAAAGAATTTTATTGGCATTCGAGTACTTGATCCTCCAAAGAAGGATTGTGTTGAAACTCAAGAAGTTTTTACACCAATGGAGATTAGTCACCCCTATAAAAGGGCATGATAGGTGTGAAACAACTCCAATTTTGACAAAAGAAGATTTGACCATAGGTATAGTTAATCAAGTGGTCATCGTGTGAAAGTACGTCGGTGCCCCTTCTAGTTGCTCCAGTCCACGATCATAGATCATATGAAGGTTGTTGCAAGCCCTAATAAACCCTCTCAGAATTTAATGATATTGGTTTCCTCTCGTCGAACCAAAGCTAGAAGGAAAGTGATTATCTAAGAAGTGTAACTTCCTCTGTTTTTACTAATTCTTTGTTTTGCAGGTTGAGTGGCTCTAAAAGGAAAGCTTCCTATGGTTTTACCCCTAACGTTCTATTGTGTAATTTAGTTTATGATTAATTTAGGATTTTGCTATTGTAAAAGAAAAAAGGAAAAAAAAAAAATAGTTTTACCCCCAAATTACTATTCTTCACAAAATTTGATGACCATCCATTACCATTAATGGGCATGGGGTTAAAATGAACATTTTTGAAGGAAAAATAAAAGTTTGGGGACGAGATTGCATTACTATGGACATTAAGATGTGTTATAATGCTTGCCAAATTACATTTACATTCTTCCATTACCACTACTTATAAACTAAAAAAATACCGTTAGTTTTTATCACAATGTCGTAATTATCTTAGGCCACTTCAAGAGAAAAATAAATACATAACAAAATATTGGGCTATGCTTACAAATGGGCATGAGATGTTAACAGGATCTAGCAAACAAGTTGTTTAAAATGTGAATGCGGATGCACTTTTTTAAGACAAACAGCAAATGCAAGTATTTTAGTATTGTTCTTTCAAAAAATTATTCTAGTATCAGAAAGATGTTTAAAGATTGTCATGTCCAAATGTCCCAACACTTAGGTCGCGAGCATCCCATAACAAAATGACCTAAACACGAAATCATCCGACTAGAACCTGACCAATGATCCATTTTACAAGTCCAAGTCTCCTACCATACACCTACTTTATATGAGAAGACTCTCCATGTTATAAAGTTTTACTCATATGTTCTAAATGTTCTAAATTTTACACAAGGTGTTCTAGATTTTTATTCACATGTTATATGTTCAAAATTATTACACACATGTAAGCTGTCCTAAATTTTAAATCATGTATTCTAAGATCTTAGATGAGTTAAATTGTATGTTCAAAATTATTATACAAATGTAAGCTGTAAACGGGTCGGGTCAGCTCGAGTCGGGTTAATTCGGGTTTATGTCGTAACCTATGTGGGTCGAGTTAAGGTTGGGTCATGCTTGAATCGGGTCACGTCGGGTCATACATCTTATCGGGTTTGGGTCGGGCTAATAACATGTCGGGTTACATTCAAGTCGCATGAATAATAGGTCAGGTTTAATTCGGGTTAAAACGGGTTAGGGTCATTCTAGGGTTCGAGTTGGGTTCGGTTCAAGTCTAATTTACGAGTTATAATCAGTTCGGGTCATTCTCGGGTTAAAGTTGGTTTCGATTTAAGTCAATAATTTGCATGTTATATTCAGGTCGGGTCATTACCAAGTTGGGTCATTCATGGGTTCAAAGACAAAACACTTTCAATATTAACATAGAGTAGTTTTAGGCTTTTAGCCTTACTAAGTTATAAATTTACAAGTAGATTATAATATACTCAGCATATAGCATATTCTTTATTTAGCTAGTCAATATCTACAATAATAATGATGTATAGTATAAAATAATAAGTCGAGTTGATTTCGAGTCGGGTCAATAACAGGTCGTGTTGATTTTGGGTCGGATGATCTCAAATACTCCGGTTAACTCGGGTCTAGGGTTGGTTTCACGTCATGTCAGATCGGGTTTGGCTCACCTTTTTTCCGGGTTTAGACGGGTTGGTTAATAATCAAGTTCAGGTCGGTATTTCGGGTCGGGTCTGCTTTTGACGGCTCTAGATTTTAAATCGTATGTTCTAAATTTTACTCGTATATTCTAATTTAAAACATATATATAAATTTCAAATCAGGTTTTCTAATTTACTAACATGTTTAATCTTAAATTAGATAAGTTTTCTAAATTATACTTACATGTTTAGAACTTAAATCAGATGTTCTAAGTTACCACTTATGCACATTTTTTTAATTTTACTCATATGTACTAAATTTTGAATCATATGTTCTAAATTTTGAATCATATTTTTCTATGTGAAAGCACTTTCTTATGTTAGAACACACTCCATGTCCCAAACTTTTAGTTGTAAGTTCTAAATTGTAAATTAGTTTAGATCGTGTGCTCTAAGACTTTTAATCATATGTTCTAGAGTTTAAATCAAATATTCTAAATTTTTACTCGTAAGTTCTAAGCTTTTATTCACACTTTCTAAATTTTACCGTTCTAAATTTTAAACCAGGTATTCTAAATTCTTACTTAAATGTTCTAAATCTTAAATTAGATGTTCCAAAATTTACTCATATGTTCTAAATTATAGTTTGCTGATTTTTTTACTCCCGTGCTCTAATTCTCAAATCAAATGTTCTAAATTATTACTCACACATATGTTCTTAATTTTGCTCATATGTTCTAAATTTTAATTTTTGAATCATGTATACTAAATTTTTATCATATATATATATATATATAAAGCAACAGGCAAAATGAGAGCTAACCTTTTTATCGCCAAGCATAGGTGTCAAGCTTCCAGGGACATCCTTCTCAACAGTTGCAAAGCCACTCCTAGGATCACTAGTTTGCCTGAGTGAAGGTGGCAACAGAGTCAGTTGAATAATAGCCTTGATTTAACAAATATATTTAAAAAAGTACTACATAGAGAACAAAGAGGCATCAAACAGATGATAGATAATAAGCAAAAACTGTAACTGCCTAAGATGCTATAACATAGCAAATACAGAAAAAGCAAAGTACGAATATCTTCTTCACAGTTGTAATAATTGCAAATGTTTCCAAGTGCATCACTTTACTTCTCTGGTCATTGAGGGTCACTTTCTCAAAGCTAAACTCATGTTGAGAAATACTGATATACAAGTAAAAAAAGCAAAGTACTAACCCAGGTTTAACATTCCCACTGAGAACAAGATAGGGTGTTTTCAATTGAGCTTGAGCCTCTCTCATTCTATCCACAGACTGTGGAATCACATCTGTAGAAGTCATCTGCTTCTGCTTCAGTTCATCGTGGTACTGTTTCATCCGCTTTTCTTGTTTCATTTTCCCAGGCCCTTTTCCATGAAATTTATGAGAAAGCAAGCGAAAGGCTTGTTTTGGAGTTAGCTGCAAAACAAAATACAAAGGATCTAAGAATGTTTCAAAGGTAACATATTTAAAGCTCAAGTCTGCACCCTAAACTAAATACAATTCATATACATTAATTAACAATATAATGTAAAGACTAATGAAAAATAATATCAAGTGCACCCCCACGCATCTTCATCTCTTAATTCACTGGGACATATAAACAATTGTCTAGAAAATTCCACATGTCAATACCATTAAATTTATAATAAATAATAAAATTAATTAATTAATTAAAAATTTAAAACTTAAAAAAAATAATAATAGTAATAATAAGAAAAAAATGCCAGGAACTTTTCATAATTAACTTCAGCAACAGCAAGAGTGTGGTAACATCATCAATATAGGGAAAGAAAGGCATTGACCTTCTTTCAGACAATGGGCATAGTAAATACAAGTAATTCAATCACGCTTAACCAAGTTAGAGCACTATATTCCAATTCAAATAACAAATGTCCAACAGACCAACACTAAAGCATGGACAGCACAATATGCCAATATTTCAAAATTAGTCCAGAACTCCAGAAACTAAAAGTGTTTCCTGAAAAAAAAAGGCAAATTCACCACTTTTGGATTCAAATCCACCCTCATACCTAATCCTCGTCACAAGTGACATGCAAAATATTGTTTTCAAAACAAAAACTTGAATAAATAAACTGTGGGGCCTTAAATTGCAAGAAAGTACAAAAAGTACTAAACAAAAGACAAGAGTACAAGAGAATCAACTTACAACTCTGCCGAATTCATCCAAACGCTCCAGATTTATCTCCTTAGGAACTTCATCAACCAGCTTACCCTTTTTCTTGTCCATACGTATCTGCTTAGGTCCTTCTTCTTCATGGATGCCAACCAACTTACTCTTTTTTTTGTCCATGTTTCTTCCACCCCATTCGATAGTTTCTTTGAGTGTGCCTCGTTCTTTAAGCATCTTAAGCACACCAGACAAACCTTTACCAACAGGAGCTTCATGAAGTGTCTCATCTGGAACTACATCCTCTTCATCTTCACTCTTGAGTTGTTCATCCTTTCCGGAATCCACAACCTCTGACCAACCACTAGTCTCATCTTTTTTCTCCTCGACAGCTTTTGGCACTTCATCTTCCTCCATAAATACATCTTCATCGTATGGCCTTTGAGCCTCTGCATATGCAGATAAGCAAATTAAGATGAGAAATGATTAGCCAAGTCTTGTGTCTTTTTTACCACCTTCTTAACAGTATTCAACAACTTTCAGATTTAGATCTTAAAACCAAAAATTCTAATAGCTATCAAACAATAAAGTTCAAAATATCCT
Source organism: Chenopodium album (assembly GCF_948465745.1). Taxonomy (NCBI): domain Eukaryota; kingdom Viridiplantae; phylum Streptophyta; class Magnoliopsida; order Caryophyllales; family Amaranthaceae; genus Chenopodium; species Chenopodium album. Next base: position 69,511,923 of record NC_137835.1, read on the forward strand.
AAACAGTATAAATTCACATTTTAGACAAACATGCAAGAAGAATTGTTGGACAGTGACCATAGAAACTGATATTCTTAAAATCATAAAAGTGAACAGGAAATAGGGATAAGCTACGTTATGCAGGTTCAGTTATTAACATAGAATACTGATATAGATCTAGTTGTCATCCTCAATCATTTTATGAAAATTCTGAGTATGTAGTTATAGACTTATAGTCCAAGCTGAAGGTTTAATGTCCATACCGCTTTCATTATGTCAAGGATTCAACATAGGCACTAGGGTTGAAATGAGTAACATTTAATGGGTTTATGAATTTGCATAGTGGCACAACTATATTAAGTTTCAGTTCATCTAAGGCATACAAATCTAGAGAAAGAGCTAGCAGCCTGGCAAATACATATACACTTTATATACCATTAGAACATCTATCCTGCACATCTTACGAATGAAAAATTAAATCAACAATCTTTTTAGTAGTTTGATTGTTTCTAGGCCTGCAAACTGCAAAAAAATTGATAAGGCATCACACGTTGCATACCACATTACGAGAACTACATCACAGCTATATAATCCACCCCAAAAAAAAAAAAAAAAAGTATTTCGGTTTAAGTTATGAACTAAAAGTACCATATGCTCGATTTATTAATCTCTCTGATTGCCTATTTTTCTTTTCTTTTTTTTTTCCAGATGATTTTTTGAAGAAGGTTAAGTGTTCGCATTGAGATAAAAGAGATAAAGGAACAAACCTTCATTTAGCTGAAGTCCCCAGACAAACTCCTCCATCTCAGTAAAGATAACCTTCTTATCTGAACCATCCTCGAGAGCTGAATTTTGGGCATCTGTAGCCTGATTGTTGATAGCTAAAGATGCAAGACGTGCAACTGCCTCTGGCCCAAAAAGGGCTTTCTCATTTTGTTTTTTTAAAGCTAGTTTTCGAGCTCTTTCCAATGACAACTGCAAATCCTCAGCATCATCTGCAAAAACAAGGGTATCATCTTCCTCCTCAGCAGAAGTAACAACTTGCTCCATGCGGAGAGCCCTAGACGCTTCATCCGCTTTTGAAAATGCAGTTTGGTAGGCACTCTTTCGCCTCTCAGCCTCATTTCTTTCTTCTTCCTCTTTAGCAGCCTGTCTATTGCTATCACTACGTGAACCAAGATCTGAAGCACCCAAACCAGTAACCCTTGCCTCTGCTTCAAGGGCGTCTAAGTCAAGTTTCTCCCTTTTACGCAAAGATTTCTTTTTCTTGGGTTTCTTGAACTTAAGCATTTCCTCAGGGGTAAAGTAATCTGATGATATCTTTACAGATGCATTCAGATCCTCAGCTTGATTGTTTGTAGGACCCTGAAGCCTTCTACGAAGCTGATAAGTGAAGATAAAGTAAAGTAAATGATATGCACGAGAAAGGTTCAGACTCGGACATGGATATTTTCTCTTAAAGGCATTCAAATTTAGCTAAATATTTGCTCTTACCTCTTCCAACTTCTTTTCTGCTTCACCAGTGAACCGCCCAGCGGCATCTAAAACAACCCCCTAGAAAAGAACCCAATAAAAGTAAAGTTAACAAGCAAAAAATAAAATAAAATTAAAAAACTATGACACATTTGAGCAAATTGAACACATGGCTTCTTCAATCATCGAAATTACCTCCTCTACAGCTGGATCATCATACTGTGAAAGCATCTTCTTCTCTTCCAAAGACTCATCATTGAACCTAGACAATAAAATAAAAATCAGTCAGTCATCATACACAAAGAAATTATTTCACCAACAAACACTTAAAAAGTTAAAAGCATGTCCTACTAATTAAAAAAACACTGCACGTGATTTTCTGCTAAAAGTATGATCAACATTTATAGATAATAGTCATCCCTATCCTTTTATTTTAGACCAAAAAATTATTGTTATTGGGACATTTTACAGCATTCTGCAAACAAGAAGAAAGTGCCTGAAATAATCAGAACCATAAACTCTCTCTCTTGACAACACCACTTTCATAAGCCCCATTCCCACAGATATTCTTCTAGCTCTCATTTCATAAGAATAGCGATTATAATTTGTGCTTTAACTAGACTTATAATAACAATAGACCGTCATTGTACTGTAAGTCAACATGTCTTATGTGACATACTGACATGACATTTGTGGCTCATATGAATAACAAGCTCTGTGATATGGGGCAAATTAATCGAAATCTCAATGTGATTAAGTTGGGAGGCGTGCCGGGGGGCGGGGCGGGGGGGGGGGGGGGGGGATACTCACTTGTCGACATATATGCCGGAAGTCTTCTTTGCTGCTTTGTAAGCTTCAGCCCTCCGCTTCTGCTCACCAATTTCCACATTTTCAAGCATATCAACATCTGGTATCACCAAAGATATTAGATAAAATTCTGATGCCTTGTCACAGTATTGAATTACAGCACACAAAATAACTGTCACACTGACACTTTTCACAACGAACATACCTTCATTCAAGTCACCATTGGCAATTATGTCCTGGTCTTTAAGGGTCAAAACAACTGAGCCTCCTTCAAGAACTTTGTCAACCCCATGTAGAACCTTGACTCCTGCCAAAGAATCTGCAGAGGAATGTTCAGAAAACAAAACTAGAATAGACACATAAGCTTTTTTTTTAAAAAAAAGTAAATCAACCATCAGAGAAAAAACATATTCACAGCATCAGAAGTAAAACATATTCACAGACCAATACAAAAAAAAAAAAAAAAAAAAAAAAAAAAAAAAAAAAAAAAAAAAAACAAGAAGCCTAATGCATTATAGATTACATACCTGTAATCTCTTTAGCTTTAATGTCAACTTCATAGTCATCTTCATCCAGATTATCCTGACAGATACAAACAAAAGTGTAGAATCATAACTATCAGGACGATCAGACAGAGACAAAGAAAAAAGAGCAAGTAACAAAGCAAGGGCAAAACTCATAGAAAGGAACCTGCTCCTCAAATATCTTAGACCTCCGCAAAGCTTTCTCCTTTTCCAAATTACTCTTCTCCTCAAGTTTACGACTTTTATGTACCCATGATAAAATTTCAGAAGTGCCTTCAGATTTCTTTTTCAGTCTTTCTTCTTTCATCCTAGTAGATGAAACAAAGTTAATAAAAACAAGGAATATATGTAACTGAGGTCACTTAATATTGAAGCCAGATTCTATCTCATTAACTTGTCAAGGTTCAAAAGCTACTGAAAGTTCATCGTTTCCTTAAACTGAGCCAATAGAATCATACAAATATATTCATATAAATGCTTACACTAACCTTAAGATGCGCTCTGCAACTTCCATTCGAGACTGACTTGGGTCCACTGATGAATGTGTGACATAATCCCCTTGCTTGATGGGACCTACGCCTTCCTCGTCAGAAGGTGTGGTTTCCAGCTCAATGGATGCCCTCTCCTTGTTATAATCACCAGCTTTTTTAGTCTTAGTGTCTCTTCCACCATCCTTACTGTGATCTTGATCCTCTCGTCCTCTTCTGCCACCTTTTTCTTTGTCCCTGGATCGCTCCTTTTCATAATCTATCTCCCTCTCTCTTTCTCTACTAATATCCTTCACTTGCTCCCTTTCTACCATATCTCTACCTTTGTTCTTTTCATGATCTCTTTCTCTCTCTCGGTCTCTAGTCCTCTCTCTCTCCTTATCTCTATCCCTATCTTTTGCTTTCTCCTTATCCCTCTCCTCTTTTTCCTTGCTCTTTTCTTTTCCTCTATCCTTCTCCCGTCCTCTCTCTGGTTCATTATCTCGGTCTCTTTCACGATCTTTTTTTCTCCCTCGATCCTTTTCATCTCTATCTCTATCAAGATCTTTCACTCTATGCTTATCCCTGTCATTATCCTTCTCCCTGCCTTTATCTTTAGTCCTATCCTCTTCCTTCTCTTCTTTCCTCTTTTCCTTGACAGAAATTCTTTCTTTTTCCAAATCCTTTTCAGTTTCTTTTTCTTTCAACTCATCCTTTAGCTTTGAACGATCTCTGTCTTTGCTTCTGTAATCCTTATCCTCTCTCCGGCTTTTCTTCTTATCCTTGCTTCTGTGTTTTGTCGATTCTCTAGATCTATCTTTATCATTTTCTTCTGAATCATCAAAAGCACCTTTAGTAGACTCTCTTACGGGAGAGCCAGCTCGATACCTTTCTTCACTTCTATCATGCCTTGATCCAAATCGGTCAGCATCCATGAAGATAATAATCAGAATATTGATCTCACGTCACAAAGAAAATTACCAATTTGCAACCTAAATTTAGAAGGGGAAAAAAAGGATTACCATAAGCATAGCTGATTCTAATCTGAGAAAATTTAAGTTAGAATTTTTATACCAATATATATGTAAATTGGATAACTTTTTACGCACAATATGAAAAACTATAATCTACATACATTAAAAAATCATGAAATATACTTTCAAACAAGATACATTAAATATGTTTTGATCCAACATTCCAATTTATGCACACGTGCTTATAAAAACTACATTCAATTTAACTGCGTCTAATGAGAGCATAATAAGGAGTGCCAACTAAATAATTTATTTTAATTTGTGTGCCATAAGTTGTGGTTTAAGTAAGCAGAATAAAACATGAAGATTGAACAATTTTCATTTATGATTTATGTTGATTGTTGAATAAAAAAAAACTTATAAATAAATTATGACTGTTGGATACTATTATGCAAGGAGAGTTTGGAACTTTGGATATCCCTAATGCATAATTATTCTTTCTTACCCGGGCCAAAATAAAAGCAAAAAATATTTCATGTGAAGATTGTGAACACAAGCATACCAAATAAGAAAACAAAGCAATTAATATGAAACTTCCCAAAAAGGAAAATGTTGCAATAACACACACACACACACAAGAGGGGAGGGGGGAGTATTACAAACCGTGCATTGCGAGCAACAAAAGCAACACATGGGTTCACTAAATATGATGATGTTTTCCTCTTCCTCGATCTTTTTATTTAACATCTCTCTACTCTATTCAAGCACAATAGTCCCCACATTCTCTCACCTCAGTTGAGAATTAAAGATCTCAAAATGGAAGAACGAGTTCTTTTGTTGGCCCCTCTCTCTAAAGGGACGTAACCAGCCTAAATACTTTACTCCGTCACACCATTACTTATGTGTTGTAACGCAGTTGATGCGCTCCGCCTCACGGTTTTATGTTTGTCATTCTTTGTTGATTCTTCACTTCTTATATCGGGTTTTATATTCTCTATGACGTCAACCATAAGTTTGATTACATCGCCTTTAGTTCGAGCTGGGTGATGAAAAGTTTTATAAACAATGGCACGAACCTAAACAAACAATACCCACTACCTTACATTTTATTCACTTATATTCGAGAAAATAATGCCGAGTAGAAATGGGAAGTTATCAGCGGGGGGGAGTATAGTTTAGCTTAACACTAATACCCTAATTATAACTTTTTTTGTTTTTTATAATTGCATCATTTGGATTTTTACATTATTCATAAGCTCCATATTAATCATCTTTTGCTATTTAATAATGATGATTACGGTCAAGCGGAATCTTGTCAAATCTGTCTCATTAAATGCTTTAAAATTCACTTTTTATAATATTTACCCAATATATTTAAAGAGATTAACAGAATGCTTATGATGCAACTGGGTAAGAATGGAGGGAGCACTAATTAAGGTTCAATTTACCAAAGAGATATCACCAATCATTCTTATAAGGAGTTATAACCAACACTAAACATAAAACAAATACACAACTTAATTCCAAAAAAATGTTCACCATCACACAAATAGAAGTATTCTGCAATTAAAAGAAAAAAAAGAAGTGACCATATAACACAAACAATCAAATAACAAATAATAACCAAATTTAGGTACATAAAACATAGATAAATCTTTGGATTGCAACTTGTAAAATTGGTCAGCATTATTATAAAGAGCTATAATAGTATAATATCAAAAACATCTATTTCATACACTGCATTATTGTCATAACCCAATCATTTTAATTCCAGTTGTGGATACCCACTAAATAAACACAAGCTTCTTCTCAAGTGACATAAAGCCCAAATTAGCAAAACATAATGAAACATAGGATTATCATTAAACAATGCAAGTTACTATTCGTTTACTAACCTCACAATGCAAATTACTAGTACATCTACATCCTTGTTTTTCAATCATAAAGTAAAATTAAATATTTGCAATTTGTAAGAGGAAGAGAATAGATGAGCCTAAGAATAGGAAGAAAATACCAAAGGCTTCTCCTAAATTTCCCTTTCCATTGCCACAGCCCACCCCTCACCACAAGACCAACACCGGCATCTACGCACAGCAGGTCCACAACACCATGTCCGCAAGCAATACCACACTAGAAAAGATTTGAGAAAAAACAGTAGAGACGGTGAAGTTATTGCTAAGGCCTGAGTGACGTCATCCCCAAATAGTTCCTCTTAGACGCCCACCAAAGAAAATCATGAAGAGAAACTACAGGCTGATTGAGAAAGTTACGAGTCAAAGAAATGAGAAGGGAGCGTGAAAAGGAAACTGAAAAGGGTAATGCTTTTTTTATATAACATTTAAAAGTCTTCTTTTATCTAGGGGAGTGAGGTAGTGTGTATCACCCATGCTATATCAAATCAAAGGTTTTGCATCTATTAACATCTATATAGGTAATAGCATAGGTGGGTTTGTGAGTAAAGCACTATCACCTACAACTAACCCATTAAACTACTAGTGACAGAGGATTCTATGAATAATAGATAAATCCATGAACAAGCAGCACAGGAAAGTCAGAATTTGAGATACATCTAATCAAATGACTATCAAAAGAACTGCCAAATTGTCCATAAAACAAAATATCAACACAAAACTTTGATACTAAGCTTTGGCTAACCCATAATCTGAATTTTAGATTCCTTAAGCCAAAATTTGACATATCCTCATTCTATTAATGACCAAATACCTATAACCGACTCTCTTATAATATAATTCATAGGCAAAATGTTTTAATTAATCAGAAAAAAGAGGAGGGGGTGCACAGATGTTTTGAGTAATCCTAACTCCTCATAGCATGCAACAAATAGTTTTTTCTAACTAGTAAAACAATATCTATCTCCCCCAGACCAGTGAAAAATAAAAAATAACGGAAAAAAATATCCATGTGCGCCAACTTGACCAGTAGACATTTTCTTACAAGAACAAACCACATCAATTACGCAACCCTCTTACAACTCATACAAAAACAGGGATGGTGTAAAGGAAATTGGATTTTTTTATAACTTTTCCTTGGTTGACATGTACAAGTAATTGGTCTGCCTACACCATTGTTTTGCTTATCAAGTGCCAACTGCCAAGTAGGTAATAAAAGGATGTGATGATGCTCTAAAGGCACAGCATTGAATTCACAAATATTAATCCTTGATTCAAAATGAACAAGATGGCCACCATGTCGGTCTCTAAAATTAAACGTTTCATCAAAATAAATGCAGGCAATAAACTAGAATCTTTGTCAATTCCCAACACACACACACACATCAAACATGAATTAGCATTATTATCATTTAGGGTTCAAAAAAACACAAAACAAATTAGCATTACTATCATTTAGCTTTCCCCAAGACTGCTTATTCCGCATCGGCACCAAAGACTGCTTATCCCCAAGACTGCTCTATAGAAAAAATCACAGAAAATAAGCACGAAATTCAGAAACAACCAGATGACAAATAAACTAGTAGAAACAATAATTTGATAGAAACAATCAGATACAAAATCGAAATTCCCAACAACCCTATTCTTGAAACCAGCATTTTGCAATATAACTTTTGAAAGCGAATAAACTCCAAAGTCCGAAACAAGAGAATTGACATCAGTAATATCAACTCAGGAAAAATATCATATCACAAAACAAATTTGAATATTGAAACCATACAAAATCGATACAAAATTGCAATTCCCAGCAAATACTAATAAAAAATCAGATAAAAAAACGAAATTAACACAAATACTAGAAGGAGATTCACAAAGACTAGAAAAAATCAAACAAGAAAACCGAAATTCACAACAAATATTAAACAATTCGAAATACATACCAGAAATTTTCCGAGCAAATGCGAGTAGAAGGAGAAGAGATCTGGGTGTAACTCTTGCGAAGGAAATCTGGGCGTAACGGTGGCCACCGGCCGGTGCGCGGTGGCTATGAAAGGCTGAGCGTAGAGAGAGAAGGGGAAGAATTTAGGGTTTTTACTTTATTGAGAAATTGAAAGTGAGTAAGGTCTTTTGTTAAAAAAAAAAAAACTAGTACGTAGTATATCTAATTGGAAAAATAAGAAATAATAATCTGAACTTTAATGAATTTTGCAAAAATATTATTGTAAAATAATTCAAAAAAACTAGTATATCTAATTGGAAAAATAAGAAATAATAATCTGAACTTTAATGAATTTTGCAAAAATATTATTCTAAAATAATTCGAACTCTTGGGGTTTCTCTTTTTCTTTAATCTCAAAAATCGGTGGCCAATTGAACAGGTTAATTTTTTTTTATTTTTTTATAAAATGACACATGTCACATGTTAATTGGTTAAAAAAAAATTAAAAAAAAAAAAAAACACCTAACGATCCCAGCCAAACTCTTGACGGAGTTGACGCCAATAATCTGCCACCCCTCAATGCCGGCAGCCGCCCCAACTCTGCCAGTTTTCCCTACCCTCGCTTGAACGCCGCCCACTGTTACCCCTCCTCCCGCCGGCCAATTGCGCCGGTTTTCCCCTGGATACCTCTCGTCACCGGCTCCAACTCAATTGACCCCATCCACGAGATCCGGCCACTTATACGCCGGCCTGTTGTGAACCTCCCTTGAAACCCCTCCCCTGCTCTCGAAAACACCTACACCTCCCCTAAAACCTCCGTTTTCGTGGCTGGTGGCTGCAATTTTGTAGATTTGTGGATGTGATTGTGGGTTTCGTGGCTACAATTTTGGGGTTTAGTGGCTTTGATTGTGGGTTTCATGGCTGCGATTTTTAGCAATAAATCTCTAATCTATCCAATTTTTTATTTTTATTTTTTTAAATCTCCTCCTCAATTGCAAACTTGATCCAGCTGAAAAAAAATGCAGACCACCAGGAAATGGAAGCAAATTTCTCCAAAAAAAAACAAATTACATTCAGAAATCACAACTACGAAAAATCAAAACAAATAAAACCAAGAAAAACCCAAAAATAGATGCAATTGAACCATACCCATGTAACCAATCTCACCTAAGACCAACCCCAGAAGATTGTTTAGCCATTAGAGATGAACTCTTGAAATTTCAGGGGGCGTTTGGTTCGCAAACTGGTATGGGGTTAGAATCAAGAATGAAACCATAGTGGTATGGATTTGGAACTTAATTCTTAATACCATATGTTTGTGTTGACCCTTATGAGGTTTTGATGATGTTAAGAATTGAGCAAACTTCCTTTTAATAAGGATTTTCTAGTGTTGTGATGTTGGCAGGTTCAGTAAGCGTAGAGGGCTGAAGTAGGAACTGGAACAAAGGAACTTTAGAAGATCCATGAGGACAAGTAAAGAACAGAAGAAGAGTTCCAGCAATGGAACTTCCCGAAGTTTCTCAACAGGAACTTCAAACGGGTGTAACGACCTGGTTCTGGTGTAATGCTGGGGCAAGCCTCAACAATCAAGGATCAACACAAAGATCAAGATATCAACCGAAGAAGATGGACTTCATAACTTATAGTTGTGTAAAAGATAAGTTTGTTTTCGTAGGATGATGTAAACATATAAATGATAGATATGCCTGGAACTTATTAGAAATCAGATAAAGCTTGGCAAACTAACTAATTCGTAAAAGATAATTATGAATTTTATAAAAAAGTACTTAATGAGTTTTATCTCATAAAATCTGGTTTAACTTGATTTTATCTTTTTTTATAAAATCTTATCTTTTAACAAAAACGAATTTGATAAAATTTGGTTTTTATAAAAACGAATTTAAATCTGTTTGGATTCGGTTTAAAAGAGGATAAGATCAGATTTGTGTTTGATCTATCTTGTTTGCGAAAACCCTAGTTTGAGAAGCTGAGGAACTCCTATAAATATAGAAGTATTTCAGCTTAGCAAAGTGAGAGTTTTAAGCGTGAAAACCACTTAGTGCTTAAGAGTAAGTTTGCCAAAAGGTTTAAGCTTTATCATTTTGATTTCGGGTTTCATGTGTAGCTTTCCATTTATGTGTTAGAGTGTGTCTTTGAGTTGTAATTGGTTTTGGGGTGAGATCGTGAATTCTCTTAAATTCACGCAAGTGTATGAGTTTGAATTCTCTAAAATTCGAGTGAAGACTGTGAGTGCACAGAGAGTGAAAGGAACCTGAGAAGTGTCTTGGGTCACCTAGGAAGTGTCCTGGGTAAGGGGAAAAAGGGTCCTGAGAAGTGTCTTAGGTCTGGTAGGAAGTGTCCTATCATAGAGTCAAGTGTCCGTGGTGGAACTTGCAAAGCAAAGGTCTGTGTAATAGGTTGTACTAGGAGAGTTGCCTATTATAGTGGAATTTGTTCATAAGTCCCAATAGGGCCGAGGTTTTACTTCCATTTAGGCACTGGATGGTTTCCTCGTAAACTTGCTGTGTGCTTAAGTTTTCTTTATGTTTTTATTGTTTATTTCCGCTTAAGTTCCACGATTGGAACCTACTACTATTCACCCCCCTCTCGTAGTAGTTCATCTAAACTAACAGTTTGGTATACTTTTGATACCTAAAAGTATGGGAATGAGCCAAACTCACCTCCCCCCAAGGTTTCTAAACCCCATACGTACCTTGGGGGTTTGAGGTATGGGTTTGAAACTCTTAAAATCATAAAACAAACATAAGGTATGGGTTTAAATCGTTCTAAACCCATACCTTATACCTTAATTGTAATACCCCGTATTTTTATACGTATTTTATTTAAAATATGTATTTTGTAAAGGTATTTAAATAATTTTAATGTTTTAATTATGATATTTTAATTATTTATTCTATGTAAGTTTGGAAATATTTTGTAAAAGAAAAGTTTATTTTATTATTTATTTTATAAAAGTTGGGGTTTATTTTAAGAAAGTATGATTTTTAATAAGTTTTATTAGGGAAGAGATTAGGAAAATTAAAAGAGGAAAGTTTAGGGGAAAAGGGTTGGTAGAGAAGGGGTATAAATATCAGAGTGGAGAAAACCCAAGGTAAACTTCTCTCTCTCTTCTCCTTATTTTTCTTTCTTTTTCTTTTCCCCTTCCCCTTTCTTTTTTCCGACTGCTCTTTCTCCCCTCCACCGCTGCCGACCACCGACAGCAGGTGGCCGCCGCTGCCAGCAGCAGGTAGCAGGTGGCTGCCGTGCTCCTTCTTCCCCCTTTTTCGATTATTAAAAAAAAAAAAACTTAATCTTTATTGTTCTAATTTAATTCATGCTTAAATCTAATTGTAAATTATGAGTTTTGGGATTTGATTTTGATGTTTGATTATAAGTATTATGTTGATTAATTTTCAAATTATGTTTTTAAGTAAAAAGCCCCAATTTTTGAAACCCTAGGTTCTTGATTTATGAATAATTGAAGGATTATGATGTATAATGGTTTAGATCTTTGATTAAAGTGTTTTAAGGCTTAATTACAGCAAGTTTTAATTAAAATAAAGTGCTGGAATTTTTAGTAGAGTATTAAAAACTAAGTTTCTCTAAGACATTTCAATTACCCATTAATTGAGACTAAAGTAGTAAAGTATGATGTTTTAAATATAATTTCAGCTTATTTTAATTAATTATGAAGAGTTTTATAATAGTATATATTGCTGGAAATTTGTGTAGAGTGAATTTTAATACTCTTCTATGATTTTAAATTGTAGGGGACTTTGAAGTGAGCAATTTTTATTAGTCGTGGCGATTTTAAGATCGTATTCAAGGTACGTTCGCGTACTTAATATATTTTGGTGATGTAGTATCATGCTAGGCTTGATTTAAATCAATTACAAGTAGTATCATGCTAAGGTCTATGTTTGGAATTGTGAATTATTGGTGTTGGTGATTGAATTGTAAAGCATGATTTATTTGTGATGGTTTATGGATTGGAAAATTATATTTTGGCATGATGATATGGACCACACTTTTATTTATGGCATGTTAGAATGCATGTTTAATTAAACTACATGTTTAATTTGGCTTGGAATATTGAAAAGGAATTTTATTATGGTTCATATAATTTTTATTGATGTTTTAAGCATAAGAAAAGAGCTATATAAGTGTCTAGGTACACGAGGAATAAATTGTATGTTGGTGCCTTTGTGCACTTAAGGTGTTTTTAACACCGAGGGATAGGACTTGTGTCGCTTTATGCGTTTAAGGTGTCTTTGACACTGAGATAGAATTAAAAAGGGTTCAACATTAAATATTATGTGGTCACTAATTATTCAAGAATTAAATTGGTATGTTTGTTTGATTAAATAATTATTGTTGATTGAATTATTATGCTTTGAGAGTCATCACCAAGTCTAATAATATGTAAATAACGTAAAGTGAAAGAGATTACGCACCAAAACTCTTTGAACGTATATACCTTGAGTATGAACATATGGGGGGAGTTATGTGACTTTATATTTGATCATAACTTCTAATGGAGTACAGGACGCTGTACATTCCTTTTTATTATTTTTATGCGCTAGAATTCCGCCACCTAAATGTGGTTTTGTGCTGGCACGGTTAGCTCTCTTGTCAGTTAACCTCAATTTATTTGGGGGAGGTAGAGTTGGAAACTCGTTCAATGCGTGATCAACGCTAAATAAATTATTTAGTGGTCTAGTTGAAAAGTCTTTGTTGAATGTTGTGTGTGCTTGTAATTTAAACAAGTGCATTGAGGTAAGTGTGTGTTGATAGGTGAAAGCATGTTAGTGTGTTTCACGCTTATGTACTCAGCTTTAATGATTGTGTGTGTGTATGTGTGTTTTGGCCATGTCTTTATCTTAGCCCTCTGATGACCCATTTTTAATGGAGAGTAGTGGAAAGAAGAAAAGATAAGCTTTACAGGTATTGAAGCATATTCATGACGGAGCATGAGTGAAGAGCGAATCATGTTAGTTTTCATTAGTTACGATGTGTTTTATGCTTTACTTATTTATGATATTATTTATATGTGGAACTAATGTTAAGTATTGGATTTGGTTTGGTTTTTAATTAGGGCCTCTAATGGTTCCAAGTTGTAGGTTGACTTATATTTGACTTCGTTTGATTTGGTTTTAACATTACTTTCGTTTGGATGACTTTTGAGTTGACTTGTTTTAAACGGTTTTTGATTTTAAGTCTTCCGATGTGTATCTTTGATAGTTGCCTTAGCCGTTTTCACAGTGGTGGTAATGTCTTAAATATTCCTAAATCGTATTTTTAAAGAGTAGAATAGGTTTTTAAAGGAAAGAAATTTCTAGGGTGTTACATTAATTATGTGAACCAAACGCCCCCTCAAGGATTTCCCGAAGAATTCGCCAAATATCGTGATGAGAGAGAACCTAGAGCCTAATTCTTCAAATTTGATTAAGGGGTCAGAGAAATCAGAGGTTTCAGCTGAGAAATGAGCGTTTTGGATGGTTTAGTGAGCATTGTCCTTTCCCATAATACTACTGATTTTGGGGTTTCGATGGCTGCGTGGGGGAATGAGAGGGGGTTTCGGGGAGGGGAGGAAACGGCGACGCAAGGGATGGGGGAGACGCGGCGTTCCGATGAGGGGAAGGGTGACGGACTGGCAGTGGTGGTGGAGGTTAGGGTAGGACAGTTGGGGAAGGGAGGTTGGCTAGGTTATTCTATTTTTTTTGGTTTTTTTTAATATTTGGACCAATTAGGGCTTGACACATGTTAAATGACCTGATATAGTAGGTCATTGACTTTTGTTGACCGGTTAGGGATTGAAGAAAAAGAAGAACCCCTAAAGTTCGGATTATTCCAGAATAAATTGGATTATTGTAGCAAAATTGATGAAAGTTAGGATTATTATTTCTAATTTTTCCTATCTAATTTCAATATTTACCCTTTAAATTATCGGATATCGGTTCGGATATCCGATATCTGAAAAATATCGGATATCTAAAAATTAAAAAAAAAAACCAATATCCGATTTTGATATCCTAAAATTTGGATCAGTTACAGATTGAATTTTCAGATTCTTGGATAGTTTTGTACAGGCCGATTGTTACTAGCTATAAATTTACTATGTTAGAACAGTTTATATAAAATTTATATTTATAATTTATACATTTATAAAAAATGGATAAATATAAATAAGAATTATGCCCTTTGTACAAAAATATTTTTAATTAGATGAAAGCTCGTGTGATGCACAATTTTTTTATACTTTTTTTTGAATATTTCTTGTGATTTCTTATCCTCTTCTAATTTGTTGACATATATAAATTTTACATAAATGTTTAAATAGGGTAAAGTTTTTCTTGCGTTATAAGTTTTAATTTTTTTTTTAATGAAAATATCATGTCATTCATTAGATATATTTAGATAAAATCATTAATATTAAAAGATAATTTGAAAAAAAAAATTAAAAATTTATATGCTAATATCTAAAGATAATATTTAGTTTTTTTTTTAAATAAAAAGATATTTTTTAAAAAATCTAGTACTTAATGTTAAATCGCACAAAAAGATAATATTATTAAGTAAACCATATAATATTTTGATTAATTTTTTTCCTAGAAAAGGAATAGTTTTTATTATTCATTAATTTTAGTACTTAAATATTAAATCTCACAAAAAAGATAATATTAATAAGTAAACCGTATAATATTTTGATTAATTTTCTTACTAGAAAAGGAACAGTTTTTATTGTTCATTAGTTTTAATTATGTAAAAATTGCAATTTTTATTAATAAAAAAATCATAAATAAATATGGTATGATTGGTATCTCATACGAAGAATAAGGTCGAAATAAATAAAGTAGGAGAAAATCAAATATTAAAAAACCTAGGGCATAGGTTCACTAATAAACAATATTCCAGGGCAAATCATAATAAGCAATCATCAAGCATTGGTTAATCAGACTATAAAGGGCTTTCGCTACGTATTATAATCACAGAGTTAATTTACCGGTATTAAATCTCATATGTCGAATCTCGACTTAACCATTTATAAATTAGTTCGCCTATTGAAACTAAGCCTAAACATCAATTCTCATCAGTCGAATCTCGAATTAACATTGCTAAACTCATACAATTAAATCTGGCCAAACCTAATTGCATAGCATTAAATCAATCAATAGGAAATTAACCAAGCATTGATAATTAACAATCACAAAATTACCCCTTCATATCATTTATTAGATCCCCATAAACCCTAGAAATAAAACTACTCAAGCATCATCATAACTAAACTAATCAAATAAATAAAGCAAAGCATAATCAAAGAAGTAAGTAAAATAGCTGAAATTAAAAGAGAAGAAATTGTTACCAAAAGAAATCTGGATTAATGGAAGTAATTAAGAACAAAAGTTGAGAGAAAATTTAAGAGAGAGAAAATATCCTAAATAGAGAGAGAAAGTCTAAAAAAGAAGGTAAAACCAAAATTACGTACATAATTCGTACTTAAGCATTCCCCAAAACAAAAATTAAAACTAAACTAATCAGGTCTGAGAAAAACACTCGCCCGATCGGGCGAAGGGCCGCCCGATCGGGCCCGCCTTTTTTGCTTTGCCCGCTGCTGGTGTGCCGCGCCCGATTGAGCTTATGCTCACCCGATCGGGCGCGCCTCTCCCTTGAGGATCCTTATGCGCGCAGCCGCCCGATCGGGCGTATGCTTGCCCGATCGGGCCCGATCTTCTTCTTCGAGGCTCGGATTTCGATTGGGCTCAATTCCTCGGCCCAATCTAAGTTTCCTCATCGGGTCTTGATTAAACGATCCAATAGCCTCGGTATCTCATACCGAGCCCTTAATCATCGACTCTCACCGATCCTGGGCTTCAAAAGTGGTCGTGTCCTTCTAGCTTCCGTAGTTGATCCATAAAACCCGGGAAAAAGCTCCAAAAGTGCAATTTCCTATAAAATACAACTAAAACTACGAAAACACTAGAAAACACAAATTAGTAATAAAAGTGGCTCGAAAGAGCCAAAAACACTACTAATTATGACCAAGGGACGGGGGTAAATTACTATATAAAATGGACATATCAAACTCCCCCAAGCCAAACCTTTGCTTGTCCCTAAGCAAAGAGCTCATCAATGAACATATAAAACATGCCTCACCCCAATAATCAAATCAAGCACACACGATTCAAGGAAAATCTAATGAACATGCTTTAACATCAATCAATCTTATTCATCTAATCACCCTTCCTCCCCAACAATTGTCAAATGGAGCAAACCACAAGAGCATATAGAATTCAAGACTAGTGCTCACACACTCAACTCTCATTTATGTGGCGAGTAAAAGATGAACTCGATCTGTAGGCGTCGTTCGAAGTGCGCCTACATTAAAGCATGTTGTGAATATGCTTGGCACTCATAGGAAGTAGGAATTGACATAATACGATTAGGGACAAGGAAAGTAGGGAGCCGCCAACAAGTTTTTAAGGAACTTGTAAACTGTTCACGGATCATAAAAGGCAACCACGAATAAGGGACAACGAAGGCAACAACGATTGACCCGTGAAGGTTACTTCCCATTCATAATCCATGAGATTACTAACTCCATATGGTTCGGAACCACGAAAGGAGGATCGAGGATGATGGTACGAAGTGAGTCATGGAGTCACATTCGCCCGTATTGGCCTCTACTCGATTCTTATATTGAAAATCATTCATGTGATCTCAAAGGCATACAAATAATAATTCAATTCGCTCCAAACTATTATTTAACTAAATTGGTTTAATATTAATGCACACATAATTCTAAAATATTGGTGATCACTTTAATTAATAATAAGATTTAGAAGGATCCTAAACCGGTTGTCCAAATTATCTTATTAGGCGTGATTTTCAATTACATATTCCCTTTAAACATGCAATATGGTGATCATAAATATAATAAAACAACATTAATATTAAAACCAATTTAATCACAATTCCAACAACATAAAATCGTTAGAAAAATAATAAAAATAAAAGGAGCATGACTCTTACTTTGATTCTGTTTGTTTGCAACTACAATATAATAAACGAGTTAGTAACTTCAAGAAAATAATAAAGCAATAATTAAATTAAATTAAATTAAGTAAGGTAGATTTGGGGCCAAACCCTCAAACAGTTCTACCTTTCACGCCTTGGCTTAAGGATAGAACCACGAGTAAAGTATGGACTCCTTTGAGTACTTGAAGAAGGAATTTTGAAGTAGAAAAGGGGTAGGCTAGTGTTTAGGCTAAAGCATAGAAGAGAGAAAATTAAATCAGAGAATTACTCGGTGCCCCGTACATCAGAAATGAGGGGGTATTTATAGGGAAAATGTGCTGAGGAGCACACGGAACCCTAAAATGATAAAAACCCTAAAAAAGTATCCCGTGACACGGGAAGCTCCACCGTCAGACGGCACACTTTCCCGTGACACGGTACACTTTTGGCGTGACGCGGGAAATTTTCAGAAAACGGGATAGAAAACGCGTCAAGGGTTTACGCGGAAAAGACACGGAATGTCCCGTGTCACGGCAGACTTCCCGTGTCACGGGAAATCCCACCGTCAGACGGGAAAGATTCCCGTGACACGGTAGGTACCTGCCGTGGCGCGGGAAATTCCAGCCCGTTTTTCCGTCTAAATACATTTTAACCCTAATTTCTTTCGGTATTTTAAGTGCCGATTGATAATTTCGGGCTTTTTCTGACTTATTATTATTTGGGCTAAAATAAGAAAATAATTAAATAAAAATAAATAAAAGGTTTGGGCCAAAAATAAATAATAAAACAACAAAATAAAAAAGGTTTGGGCTAGAATTAATTAATAAGTTTGGGCTGAAATTAAAACTATGCTTTTACCAAACATTAAGACTAATCCATGGACTGTTCAAAAATATGAGTTTAATAAAATACGATTTTTTAAGCACTCTCGGGATTAAATACTAAACCCGACCAATAGTGGCGGTGAAAGGTTGTTCATCATCGGGTTTGGTTTTGGGGAGACATTTTTAGGTGTCTATAGAAGCCCCCACTTTGACTGAGTTTGTAGAAACGTCAGTTTCGAAAACGATAGTCAAAGTAGCCGATAGGGACGGAGAATGATTTAAGACGTTCTGCGATCCTAAATCACTATGTATACGCCGATACCTGCAGAAAAATGTTAATTCCACAGATAAAAGAGTAAAGGGGTAGAATACGTATCTGACACCAGTGTATTGGTGACAAACGAATTTGGCAGCTTCCTAAGCATGAAGGAATCCACCGAGTGACATTTGTTAAAACGCTTTCCATGCTTGAGGAAAGCCGACTGAAGAGTTTGGTACCTTTCTAAGCCTGAAGAAAGCTACCGGATAATACTTTCCATGCCTGAGGAAAGTCGACGAACGAATTTGGTGTCATTCTATGCTTGAAGAAATCCACCGATAATGCCTTCCATGCTTGAGGAAAGCCGACAAAGGAATTTGGTGGTTTTCTATACTTGAAGAAAAATCTACCGATAATGCTTTCCAAGCCTGAGGAAAGCCGACTTGGCGGTTTTCTATACTTGAAGAAAAATCCACCGATAACGCTTTCCAAGCCTGAGGAAAGCCGACTTGGCGGTTTTCTATACTTGAAGAAAAAATCCACCGATAATGCTTTCCAAGCCTGAGGAAAGCCGACGATTGCTGAAATTCGTAAGTGTATGATGGTTCGATTATCCCCGAACGTGGGCCGTAGATGATTCACAATTTTAAGCCGATTATCCGACCATATTAAGTGCTTAAAATGCCGAAAAATAGACTTTGATGCTTGCCAGGGGTAAAATGGTAATTTTAGTCCCCTTTAAGTATCAGTTAGAATTTTCCGCGTAATTCCAACGAAAAATAACTGTCCAATTTATGCAAAAAAAAAATCGTGCAACTTCAGTCAAACTAACAAAATATTCGCAAATAACTGTACAAAAATCACCGTGTCACAAAACAAATTCCCGTGACACGGGAAGGACCCCCCGTCACGCGGATCTGCTTCCCGTGACACGGCAAGGGGGTCCCGTGTCACGGGAACCGAATGGCTGAAAAACGGTCAAAAAGGAATCTTTGACCGGTCAAGGCTTGTGCACCACACAAAAAACTGACCGTTACGTGGGAACGGGGTCCGTTGCACGGGATTTTTATGTTTTTAAATATCAACATTTTCTCATTTTGGCTCATTCTTCTTCTCCTCCGATTTTCACCTAATCTCGAAAGAATTTTCTTTGGGCTTATTCTGTTTCGTGTCTCGGCTTCTTCTCACCGGCGGTCGGTGTCATTTCCCGTCGGTCGGCGTCCACAACCGCGTCACGACGGTTTGCTACCTCCTTCTCTTTTTTTTTTTTATATTTTCTTCTGCGACTTGCTGCTGCTACTGCCTACTGTTGTTGCTGTTGCTATTGCTGTTCACTGCCGGAGCTGCCGTCGGAGTCACCGGAGCTCCGTCGCCTTACGAGCTCACCGTGACACGGGACAGCCTCGCCGTGTCACGGATTCTGCTGACCGTGTCGCGGCGGTCTGCTGGTGGCCGGAGCTTTTTTCGAGCTTTTGTTGCTCAATTTTCTGCCGATTTTACTCCAAACTTTTTCCATACTCCTCATATTCGAACCTCTACAAGAATCTATGTAAGTTCTTCTTAATTTGTGCCTCAAATTTGCTTCAAAAGTAATTTCATGACAAACCCTTAAAAATCAATTTGGGGATTTTTTATTTTGAGGTTTTATGTTGAAATTCTTGCCATGATTTTACTTGTATATGTATGTATATCTGTTTGTGAGAAATTTGAGACAAAAATTACATGATTTGATGGAGAATTGAGCAAATCACCATTTTTGGGTACTACTTTGTGAAATGATGTTCATGTTACTTCTTTGTACTTGAAATGATGAAAAAATGGTGGTGAACCTTGTGAAATGATGTATTGATTCATTTTTTGCATATGTACTATATTGCCATGGAGAACATAGTATCATGCGGCTAGGAGAACTGTAGTATTAATTTGTCATGGAGAAACTAAATACCATAATTTTGCCAATTTTTAGCCTGGAGGTAAAAATTTAGCATATAATTCAATAAATAACTAAATAACTTAGGAAATGATGCTAAGTATTTAGATTTTTATTTTTATAAATATGCAACTTGAATTAAATGTCTTAGGAAATGATGCTAAACATTTAGATTTTTATAATAGCATGCCTAGACGACGAGATTACGATCTTTCTACCCACGGCCGGCGTCGGGCTTTTCGGGAGGACACTCCCACCGTTCCTAAGGGCATGGACAACGATGTCTTAGAGTCCGAGCCTCGGACTTCTACGAGTAGGGGTTGGTGGGTTCCACCTCCGTGGACTCCAGACCAGTTGGTTTTCTGCCGTGAAAACCATGTCTCTCATCGCCCACTCTCCGGCATAGTTGATGGCACGCTTCGCCACCATGGTTCTGGAGCTGGAGATTTGATCCCTCGACTTCACCAGATCATTACGAGGGATCCTGCTACGAACGCCCTATGGGAATCGGCTGGCTTAGTAGATTTCTATACGGCGGTTATAGGGTTTCGCAGCCCCCGGGGTTGCGGTGCGACGGCCGTTCGCGCATTGTTGGAGTATTTCTGGGATACTACCAACACTTTTCATTTTGCTTGGGGGGAGATGACGGTGACCCCCCAAGACTTCAGTATGATCAGCGGGCTGCGCTTCACTGACCGGGCTGTAGCTCAAATGTCTGATCTGTCTTGGGGATCGGCTGAGACAGCTGATTTGTTGGGTCCGATCGTCCAGCACATCAGGTCCCGACCAGTGTCTCGAGGAGGTCCTAGGAGCGGACGATCGGAGCTGGCTTCAGTTTTAGCTCGTGGCTTCGACATGGAGGATACGACGGCTGAGCAGCGAGTGCGGATCTTCATCCTGATCCTGATCTCTATCACCCTTTCTCCCGATAGGAGTTCACGTGTACTCCTTTGCTATCTCCCTGCTCTCTGGTCAGGATCCATGAGATAGGATCCTATAGCTGGGCCAGCCTTGGATACGCTGATCTCCTCTTATCGCTACGTCATGGCTGTCGGCAGCTGAATGACGAGTCTCCCATCACCGTCTATGGTCTGTGGAGAGTCGTAGAGGTGATGATCTTTTCCCTTTTTATTTCACTTTAACTTGTTCGACTCATGTGCTAAAGATTACTTTTCATCGCAGCTATGGTTCTACGAGTACTTCCCAGGCTTGGCTCCTCGCCGGCGTCGTGGAGCGGTCCATGATTTCCCTGTCGGGGCCAGCTGGCGTGATCGAGGAGAGTCCCCAATGGAGTCGCCAAATTGTAGGCGTCGTTCGAAGTGCGCCTACATTAAAGCATGTTGTGAATATGCTTGGCACTCATAGGAAGTAGGAATTGACATAATACGATTAGGGACAAGGAAAGTACGGAGCCGCCAAAAATTTTATAAGGAACTTGTAAACCGTTCACGGATCATAAAAGGCAACCACGAATAAGGGACAACGAAGGCAACAACGATTGACCCGTGAAGGTTACTTCCCATTCATAATCCATGATATTACTAACTCCATAAGGTTCGGAACCACGAAAGGAGGATCGGGGATAATGGTACGAAGTGAGTCATGGAGTCACATTCGCCCGTATTGGCCTATACTCGATTCTTATATTGAAAAGCATTCCTGTGATCTCAAAGGCATACAAACAATAATTCAATTCGCTCCAAACTATTATTTAACTAAATTGGTTTAATATTAATGCACACATAATTCTAAAATATTGGTGATTACTTCAATTAATAATAAGATTAAAAAGGATCCTAAACCGGTTGTCCAAATTATCTTATTAGGCGTGATTTTCAATTACATATTCCCTTTAAACATGCAATATGGTGATCATAAATATAATAAAACAACATTAATATTAAAACCAATTTAATCACAATTCCAACAACATAAAATCGTTAGAAAAATAATAAAAATAAAAGGAGCATGACTCTTACTTTGATTCTGTTTGTTTGCAACTACAAAATAATAAACGAGTTAGTAACTTCAAGAAAATAATAAAGCAATAATTAAATTAAATTAAATTAAGTAAGGTAGATTTGGGGCCAAACCCTCAAACAGTTCTACCTTTCACGCCTTGGCTTAAGGATAGAACCACGAGTAAAGTATGGACTCCTTTGAGTACTTGAAGAAGGAATTTTGAAGTAGAAAAGGGGTAGACTAGTGTTTAGGCTAAAGCATAGAAGAGAGAAAATTAAATCAGAGAATTACTCGGTGCCCCGTACATCAGAAATGAGGGGGTATTTATAGGGAAAATGTGCTGAAGAGCACACGGAACCCTAAAATGATAAAAACCCTAAAAAAGTATCCCGTGACACGGTCAAACTGTACCGTGACACGGGAAGCTCCACCGTCAGACGACACACTTTCCCGTGACACGGTACACTTTTGGCGTGACGCGAGAAATTTTCAGAAAACGGGATAGAAAACGCGTCAAGGGTTTACGCGGAAAAGACACGGAATGTCCCGTGTCACGGCAGACTTCCCGTGTCACGGGAAATCCCACCGTCAGACGGGAAAGATTCTCGTGACACGGTAGATACCTGCCGTGGCGCGGGAAATTTTAGCCCGTTTTTCCGTCTAAATACATTTTTAACCCTAATTTCTTTCGGTATTTTAAGTGCCGATTGATAATTTCGGGCTTTTTCTGACTTATTATTATTTGGGCTAAAATAAGAAAATAATTAAATAAAAATAAATAAAAGGTTTGGGCCAAAAATAAATAATAAAACAACAAAATAAAAAAGGTTTGGGCTAGAATTAATTAATAAGTTTGGGCTGAAATTAAAACTATGCTTTTACCAAACATTAAGACTAATCCATGGACTGTTCAAAAATATGAGTTTAATAAAATACGATTTTTTAAGCACTCTCGGTATTAAATATTAAACCCGACCAATAGTGGTGGTGAAAGGTTGTTCATCATTGGGTTTGGTTTTGGTTTTGGGGAGACATTTTTAGGTGTGTACACGATCGCTCTCCAACCAACCCCTTTACTTGTGAACAATGCCCACCCATCTCACACTCTCGTGTGTTTAAAACAATGAACGCTCAACCTACTAGTCGACTCGAAATATGTCAAGTCATAACTTGCATTGATAAACAACACTTTCACATTTACACAACTCTATGCACAAGGTCGGAAGGTCTTTAAAGCTTGTAATGTAAGGCTAGGGTAAAGGGTAGGATAAATTTGGGAATATGTGAGAGAAAAGCTATGCATTAAGGGAGCCAAATCCTAATAAACCCATGATCAAAATAAATGATGATCATACATCTCCATCAACATAACTAACTCCAACAAAAATCCACCAAATACAACTCCAAACAATATAAACAATCCCATTACTTACAAAATTCACTCATAAAAATAATGATAATGTAGAACTTGAGTGAAATACAAACTTTGAACTCATTCTCTTTTTTTTTTTTCTTTCTTTTCAAACTTGAATTTTTTTCCTTTTTTTTTTCCTTGAACGACCTTCAAATAGAACACTTGAACATTAATTTTTTTTTCTTTTGCTCTTTTTTTCTTTTTAACTCATATTGTAAATTTTAACTTTGAAACACAACATGTCAATATTTTCCAATAAAAAATCAAAGAACAATCACTCTTCTTTTATTCCCACATTGTGCAAATAATGTGCACACCACAACTCCCTCATCTCACCAACTAATAGCTCCCCCAAGCCAAGCTTGGAACTAGTAACCAATGGGGCTCATAAAGGCTTGTAATGTGGCTAAATAAACAACAAAAGGGCACAAGCAACAACATGGGTAGCAAGAAGGGAACAAATGTATCTAAATACTCTGAAGGCTACCTAAAAGAATGAACGCCTTCGTCCTCCTCATGTGCATAATAGTAAGTCATGAAACACTACTCATAGTTGCAAACCAATACTCAAATTCATTGACATACCAGGAACTATGGAACTATCACACATTTCCTAACCAAATCAACTAGTCAAGCACTATATTCACAAGTAGTTGGCAAAATTGACGCATGTTTAGGAATCCAAACAGTTAAACTTCAAATCATGACCAACAAATCCACAATGCTCATTATCAATAACCAAGAATCAAAACAAATTTTCTCAAGTAAGGAGCATAGGGAAGCATGATTTACAATTCATTGGAACGTATTTTTGGATTTTTTATTTTTCAATTTTTTTGTATTTTTCTCATAAAGGAAAGCAATAAAATCTACACTAGAAAGAAAATAAAACTATACTAGAAAGCAAATAAAAAGAGAAAAGGAAGAGAATTACCAAGCGAAAGATCACCCCCAAGCCAAATCAAGCAATGCCCTCATTGACTTGGGAGTGTAGCCTACTCCTCATCCTCGTCCATCCTCGAATAGCCCCCTCCATGGCTAGAACCAGCTCCTCCATGGCTAGAGCCACCACCTCCATAACCCGAACCACCTGCAAAGTAGTTAGGGTCCACATTCCCCCCAAGCCCACCAAAAGGAACATCGGTCCCATAACCATGGACCGATGAGTAGTCCACATAGGTACCGTAGCCACTTGGGTCCGTGTATCTGCCTTGCGGATATTGGAACCAATCGGGAATAAGTGAATCGGGGGGAATAGCCCCCCGACGGGCATAATCATCATACATGGGGTACTAACCCCTCCCGACGTTCCTCTCCACATACCCCACCCGTCTATCTAGAGACCCAACTCTAGCATCCAAATCCCTAACCATACTCTCGACTCTCCCTTGCCCCATCTCAATCCTATCCAATTGGCTCCTAAAAGCCGAAAAGTCATAAGGGGCGTTGGGGTCAATGTTGTAGTTGGTTGAGGAAGTGGGAATGTCATATGTGAAGGGTGGAGGTGGTGGGTAGTGTGGTGAATGGTGATGAGGGGAGTGGTCTAGGGGAGAGTGGTGGGGTTGTGGTGAAGGGTGAGGTGGTTGAACCTCACCTTGACCGTTAATCTCGAAAGTATAAGAAGGCTTCCCCTTCTCAAATTTGGTCAAGGTGGGGTTGGGCAAAGTAAAAGCATTGTACCTTCTACCCGATTCCCTTTGAATCACCCACCAAGTCTCACATCCCATGACATTTATCCAATTTAGGCCACCTAAATAGGGTAGGTCCATAATAGTTGGGCCGGCTACCTTCCCGTCGTTGTTAGGGACAAAGTTAAGGTGTTTGACCGCTATGTGAGTTACTAGACCACCAAAATAAATGGGTACCCTAGACCTACCCGCCTCGGCCGCATTGGCCACCCTTTGGAAGTGTTTGGCCATCTTGTGGACAATGTTGAGCTTATCACTCCTAGGTATCATGTATGACCCTAACAATTCTAGCTCATCCCGCCTAACATTGGCGGGTTCATGCCTCCCAAAGATGGTAAGGCCAACAAACCGTTGCCAAAACTTTGGCACGGGATGTTGTATCCAAGTGCCCTTGGCATGTTGGAGGTTCAAGTTAGCATCCCCCGTAAGGGATTGATAGACAACGACAATGTTGTCTTGAGGAGGTTTAATTGGCCTATCCGATTTTAACTCAAATAATTTGCCAAATTCTTTCAAAGACAATCTAACATCATTATTAAGTAATCTAAATTGAACATGAGAAATCAAAGAATTAGATTTTATGACATTAAAACTAGAAATAAATTCCAAAGTCAAGTAATCATAAGTATCATAATGCATGTTAAACAAACCACTAATGCCAATTCCTTTAAACAACTTTTCTACGGGTTTATCAATTCCTAATTTAGCAAGGGTGGGGTGATGAACAAAACGTGTAGGAATTACCTGCCTTGACATGAGATTGATCATCCTTTGCTTTTGCTCTTGGGTGGTGATGACCACCCTCTCCCATCCCGGAACTTGCAATTCCGGGTCAATCCTAGGCTCTTGTTTCCTTGAGCTTTCTCCCCTTACGGTCCTAGATCTTTTGAGAGTCATTTTTAATGAAAAAATGTAGGAATTGAAGCTTTCTCTCTATCATAGTGATAAATTAGGGCTTGATTTCGAATTGAACTCCATCTAGTGCCGGAGTGGGAGTAATTAAGGTGCGGGAAGTCTGTGAGCTTCGGCTGCGAGTAGTCACTGAGTTTCTTCTGGGTCGTCATCTCTGATTCTGAATCTGAAGGAATATCTGTGTCACTAGAATCAGAGGGAGGATCTCTTCGACTGTTGTCCTCCTCAGAACCCGCCAGAATTTGTCTATAGATTTTCCTTTGCCTATGAAAAGAGCGCTCGATCTCATGATCGAATGGAATGTAACCTGATCTGGAACACCTGGGCATAAACAAGGAACTAAAAGACAAATATGAGAATTGCCTCAAATAACTAACGTTCTCTGAGACAAAAGGGGATAATCTAGACTACAAAAAATAATCAGAAAACAAAAAAAAAAACCGTTTCCCCGGCAACAGCGCCAAATTTTGACAGGGTAAAGTCGTATCCCCTAATCAAAAGTGATTACCTAAATCCTCTAACTAAAGTAGATAGGGAAGTAGGGTCGAACTCCACAGGGAAACAAGTCTTTTTACTCCTAATTATTTATTATAATCTAAATTATCTAAGTAACCAATATTATTGTGAATAAATTCTATACTACGGAGAATAAGGTCGAAAGAAATAAAGTAGGAGAAAATCAAATATTAAAAAACCTAGGGCATATGTTCACTAATAAACAATATTTCAGGGAAAATCATAATATGCAATCATCAAGCATTGGTTAATCAAATTATAAAGGGCTTTCGCTACGTATTATAATCACAGAGTTAATTTACCGGTATTAAATCTCATATGTCGAATCTCGACTTAACCATTCATAAATTAGTCCGCCTATTGAAACTAAGCCTAAACATCAATTCTCATATGTCGAATCTCGAATTAACATTGCTAAACTCATACAATTAAATCTGGCCAAACCTAATTGCATAGCATTAAATTAATCAATAGGAAATTAACCAAGCACTGATTATTAACAATCACAAAATTACCCCTTCATATCATTTATTAGATCCCCATAAACCCTAGAAATAAAACTACTCAAGCATCATCATAACTAAACTAATCAAATAAATAAAGCAAAGCATAATCAAAGAAGTAAGTAAAATAGCTGAAATTAAAAGAGAAGAAATTGTTACCAAAAGAAATCTGGATTAATGGAAGTAATTAAGAACAAAAGTTGAGAGAAAATTTAAGAGAGAGAAAATATCCTAAGTAGAGAGAGAAAGTCTAAAAAAGAAGGTAAAACCAAAATTACGTACATAATTCGTACTTAAGCATTCCCCAAAACAAAAATTAAAACTAAACTAATCAGGTCTGAGAAAAACACGCGCCCGATCAGGCGAAGGGCCGCCCGATCGGGCCCGCCTTTTTTGCTTTGCCCGCTTCTGGTGTGCCGCGCCCGATCGAGCTTATGCTCACCCGATCGGGCGCGCCTCTCCCTTGAGGATCCTTATGCGCGCAGCCGCCCGATCGGGCGCATGCTTGCCCGATCGGGCCCGGTCTTCTTCTTCGAGGCTCGGATTTCGATTGGGCTCAATTCCTCGGCCCAATCTAAGTTTCCTCATCGGGTCTTGATTAAACGATCCAATAGCCTCGGTATCTCATACCGAGCCCTTAATCATCGGCTCTCACCGATCTTGGGCTTCAAAAGTGGCCGTGTCCTTCTAGCTTCCATAGTTGATCCATAAAACCCGGGAAAAAGCTCCAAAAGTGCAATTTCCTATAAAATACAACTATAACTACAAAAGCACTAGAAAACACAAATTAGTAATAAAAGTGGCTCGAAAGAGCCAAAAACACTACTAATTATGACCAAGGGACGGGGGTAAATTACTATATAAAATGGATATATCAGCATGATAGTGTCAAGTAATTACTTCCGATTTTTTAGGTCAATTTTGGGGTTTTTTTTTTAGATCTAGTGGTTTATGTGGCAATAATGTGTGCTATGGGTTAATTTGGTATTTCTGGTGATGGTGGGTTGTTGTTTTGATGTTTTTGTGTAGTTTCTGGTGGTGGTGGGTGGTGGCTGAGGTAGATCTACTGTAGTTGGGGGGGGGGGGTTTCTTTTTTTTTCGACAAAATTTAAAACTGTCGATGAAATTAGTAAAACCGTAGTAGGCACGGGCCGAGCCAGTACGCGGGCGGCACGAGCCCTACACGACTCCGGCACGGCGGCCCACCTGTGGGCCGTGGGCTGTGCCGTGAACACAAATTTGGGAATTAGCACGGGCACGACACGAGGCACGGTGGCCGACCCGTGGGTTGGCACGCCGGCACGACACATGGTACGAGGGCGCGACACGACCCGGTATGTGTAGACACCTAAAAATGTCTCCCCAAAACCAAACCCGATGATGAACAACCTTTCACCGCCATTATTGGTCGGGTTGAGTATTTAATTTTTGGAGTGCTTAAATCCATGTTTCCATTTCATAAACAAAACCAATTCCTAGCCCATTTCCCCAAACCATAACTTAATTTCCTCTTTTCGTGCCTTTAAACCCAAAATAATTCATTTCGTGTCCTTTAAAATCATTCATTTCGTGTCCTTTTTATAAAACGTTTAATCCAGTTTATTTTGGTCCATTATCTGGGTTTAATGATTGAATAGTTGGATGGTGCTTTAAAAGAGCTTTCCAACGATATATCCGAGTTATAACGAATAAGTTATGGCCAAAATATTAAACTGAGCCCAAACCGAACCTAAGCCCACCTTACCTACGACCCAATGATCATGAGGAGGGTCCAAATTATTTAATCCCATTCCTAAAACAATTAGAATTAATTGGAAGCTTCCATAAGTTTATAAAATATCTTAATTATCCTTTTTGAAAAGATAAGATTAAATAGTTTGAAATTGAATAAAACTCCTTTTTTTTTAAAATCCTATTTCTATCCGAATTGAAAGACGTTCAAAGATAGACAGATATGAATTTAGTGTCTCATATTTTTTATCTGAATTTTATATGGTTGGATATCCCTTGAAATTATCTTTCCAATGATATATTATAATATCAATTCCGAGCTATAACGGAAAAGATATGAGTAAAATGTCAAACTATATCCAAAACTGACACCGTCTCACTATTTCGGCTATATCTTTTGTTCTACAAAATATTTTAATCTGATTTTAATTGGTTTAGAAAGTAGACTTCAAGATCTTTCCAACGATATCTTATTCATCTTATTCTGATTTCTGGATCAAAAGATATGATAAAAACAAAAACCGCAAAAATCGCTGTCTATCGAGTTTTATTCCGATTTAATTCGGATCTTATCTTAATTTTTCGACCCTTCTTTTTTCTCTATAAATAGAGGTCATATCTCCCCTTTTTTAAAACATCAACAATTTTGATCATCAAATAATTCTTTTCTCCCTCTTTATCCTAAACACTAGCCTCCCTATTCTATCATTTCTTCCTTAAGCACTCCAAGGAGTCCATACAACACCCAAAGTTCTATACTTAAACCAAGGTGGGAAAGGTACAAATAACTGAGGGTTTGGACCAAATTAACTCTACTTTTTATTTAATTTAATTTAATTATTTCAATTTGATTTATATTTTTATTGAAGTTACTAACAATTTATTCATGATGTAGCAATTCAAGGAAGCGCGGAAAGTGAGTAGTTAATCACTTAATTACTCTTATTTTTATTCTTGTTGCTAGAATCATGATTAGGTTTATTATTTGATTTGACTAACGCTATTATTGTTAAATTTCTTCCAATATTAATGGTAATTCTATTGTTATTATGATCACCATATTGCATGTATAAAGGGAATATATAATTGAAAATCACGCCTAATAAGATAATTTGGACAACCGGTTTAGGTTCCTCTTTAATCTTGTTGTTTAATCAAGTGATCACGATATTTTAGAATTATGTGTTGCATTAATATTCAACCAATTTAGCTTAATAATAGTTTGGAGCGAATTGAATATTTTGTTTGTATGCCTTTGAGATCGCAGGAATCACTTTTCACTATAAGAATCGAGTAGAGGCCAATACGGGCGAATGTGACTCCATGACTCACTTCGTACCATCATCCTCGATCCTCCTTTCGTGGTTCCGAATCATATGGAGTTAGTAATCTCATGGATTATGAATGGGGTGTAACCTTCACGGGTCAATCGTTGTTGCCTATCGTTGTCCCTTTATTCGTGGTTGCCTTAAATGATCCGTGAACGGTTTACAAGTTCCTTAAAAACTTGTTAGCGGCTCCCTACTTTCCTTGTCCCTAATCGTATATGTCAATTCCCACTTCCTATGAGTGCCAAGCATATTCACCACATGCTTTTAACGTAGGCGCACTTCGAGCGACGCCTATAGTATGACACGTGTTTTATTCATTTTTTTGTGTTTTTGGCTTATCGCACTTGTAATTGTTTTTTATTATATGCATTGTTGTTTTTTGCTAAATTAATAAAATTATTTACATAAACTTAAACATAATTATATAAATAATTTATATAACCTTAATTAAAATAAAGTTGTTCAAAACAAAATATATTAATATTAACATTAACATAAATTAATAACATTATTTATATAAAATTAAGTTGTACTAAAAAAAATATATATATTGTTTTTTTATTTACATTTATTAATATTATTATTAAAAAAAAAAGTGGCACGGGTTGGCCCGCAGCCAGGCACGTGGGCCATGCCGTGGGCTGGGGTGTGCCAAATTTTGGCACGCCACGCCCGCCACCGCGGCACGACACGGCCCGTTGCCCATCTTTAGTAGTAGTTATTTTTTACGACAGTCAAGCTGTCGTAAAATTGGAATTTTGCGACTTATCGGATTACGACAAACCCATTGCGACAGATGATTGTCGTAACTAATTTTTGCAATAGTTTTAGTTATTTGTTGCGGCAAATTTTCTCTGTCGCAAAATTGCTAATTTCTTGGAGTAAACAACACCACTACTCCCTAAACTTACTAAACATTTTGACAACTCACTAAACTTTTAAAAGTTGCAAATCACTCACTATGGAGAGTTTTGACATACAACAACAGGTAAAATGCAAGAACTTCCTAAACTTTCTGACAACTCCCTAAACTTTTTGAATTAATTGCAGGAATTCCTTGAACCGTTTTTAGAAATATTTTTCTTTTGCTTCCAAAAACTTGCCGTTACAAAATATTGTTTGATAAAAAATAAAAGGCAGCAGCTCTATATACTCCATTGCTTTCGATTTTTCTAAACATTAGATCTGTAACAAAAAAATCATTGAAAAAACGGGTTACAAAATATTCCTGATCAAAATAATATAGTAAATTTGAAATATGCCAAGGAGCAGTTCTGGAATGAGTTCAGGGGGAAAGAGGTGCCATTGTGGTTTGTTAGTATCAAAGAGTTTATTCTAAGTTAGATTCACACAAACATAATCAAAATTCTCAAAATTTATTTCACCCAAACATGCTCTAACATTTACTTAAACAAAAACAAAAAACAAGTACAAGAATATACCTTATTTAGAATACAATCTTCGTGGCTTATGGGCTGGGGTATGAGCAATAGGCCACTACATTAAATTTGTTGTCCTTCTACAAAGAGAAAGCTTTAAAGTTTTTTTTTTGGAGGTTTTTTTTTTTTGGCAGAATATGAAATGATGAAGAAAGCTTCTGTAAAAAGCTTTGTTCTGAAGGCCTTTGTCTTTCTCGTTTACCAAGGTGACCTCCTATTGATTACTCAGTTTTGATAAGATACTCCAATTTTTTTTTTTAAAAAAAAGTTCAAAAGTTTAGGGAGTTACTTGTAGTAACCGGTTACTACCGATATTATTACCTCCGATGACCGGATGAGTGAGTAACTTGCAAGTTTTGTAAGTTTAGGGAGTGAATTGCAACAAATAGCTAAGTTTAGGGAGTGAGTGTGTAGTTTACTCTAATTTCTTGTAGTGCACTTTTCTCATTTATTTCACAAATCTCTAAACAAAAATAATGCATTACAATTTTCCCATGTATAATAACTAACCAAAACCCCTATATCAACAATAAGTAATCATTTTTAATAATCGAGTAACCCTTAGATCACTACGTAACCCCTGTATCATTAACCAAGTAACCCCTATACTATATCACTAATTAAGTAACCCTTGTATCATTAACTAAATAACCTTTATATTACAAAGTAACTAATGTATCATTAATCAAGTAACTCTTGTATCAATAACCAAGTAACCCTTATAAAAAACCAAGTAACCTCGTTATTACTAACCAAGTAACCTCTATATCACTAAGTAACCCGATAAAACTTATCAAGTAATCCCTAAAAAAGAAAACCAAGTAACCCTATTATATCACTAACTAACCTCCGTATCAATAAGCTAAGTAATCAATCATGACTTATCAAGTAAGTAAGTCACCCTTATATAGCTTTTTAAGTAACTCCAATATAACTTATCTAATAACCCCTATAGTAACTCTAATACGACCTCCGGTTTCAATTATCTGCAACAAAGGAATATTTTATATCTTACAAATAATACCCCTTTGTTGCAGATAATTGAAACCGGAGGTAGTATAACTTATCAAGTAACCCCTATAAGTATGTCTAATGTTACTTATCAATTAACCCCTTTAAAAAAATAATTAATTAACCCCATTATCACTAATAAAGTAACCTATTTATCACTAAGTAACCCAATATGACTTGTCAAGTAACCTCTATATAACTTATCAATTAATCCTATAAGTAACCCCAATATAACTTATTAATTAAGTAACCCAATATAACTTAGTAATTAAGTAACCCAATATAACTTATTAAGTAACCCCTATATAACTTATCAAGTATCCCCTACAAGTAATGCAAATATAACTTATCAAGTAACCCCTATAAGTAACCCCAATATTATTGACTAAATATGACTATAATATAACTTATCAAGTAACCTCTATAAGTATATCCAATATTATTACTTATCAAGTAACCCCTTTAAAAGAACTAATTAATTAACCCCATTATTATCACTAATAAAGTAACCTCTTTATCATTAAGTAACCCAATATGACTTATCAAGTAACTCCTATATAACTTATCAATTAACCTTATAAGTAACCCCAATATAACTTATTAAGTAACCCCTTGTATAACTTATATTAAGTAACCCCTACGAGTAATCCAAATAAAACTTATCAAGTAACCCAGTGGCGGATCCAGGATTTTCGAACTTATGAGTCACCATCAATAATTGATCACTTGTTCAATCCAAAAATTATATTAAAAAAATTATATTTCACCAAAATGATTTCAATCCAAAAATAGGATATAAAAATACATACTATAAAACTATTACATTAAACTAACTTTATGATTTTTTTACTTAAAAACAAGAATTATTTAAAAAAAAAGTTAAATAACTTAAGAGACCGGTTATTAAATATAACAGGTCTCTTTAATGAAATAATGAAAGCAGCGGCAAAAAATTATTCTGATTCAATGGCTGACAAAAAGAGACCTGTTTTCTAGATAACAGGTCTCTAATGACGTGATGGCAATAGCAGCAACAAAGAGACCACCTATCTGATATTTTGATAGGCGGTCTCTTTGATATTTAAAAAACTGACAGTGGGCTAAACTCAAATAGAACTAACAAAGAGACCGCCTATCTGTAATATGCGGTCTCTTAGATTTTTTTTTTTTTTTTTGTTTGTGCTGGTGAGTCACGTGACTCACTGTGCACCTTAATAGATCCGCCCCTGAAGTAACCCCTATAAGTATGTCCAATATAACCCCTATCAAGTAACCCCTATAAGTATGTCCAATATAACCCCTATCAAGTAACCCCTGTTTAAAAAAATAATTAATTAACCCCATTATCACTTCGTAACCCAGCATGAATTATTAAGTAACCCCTATATAACTTATCAATTAACCCTATAAGTAACCCCAATATAACTTATTAAGTAAGAATTGTGCCCAGTTAATTCTCAGATAAACAAAATAATTTGTTTATGTAGGGGTATAATCATCTTTTCAAGTACCAGTGGAGGGGTATATGCATCTTTTCATGTACTAGTTGAGGGATACATGTGTAATTTTCTCACCAAACAGTAAAAGCAAGTTGCAAACAGTAATTGACAGGTCACCAAAAATACTGAATAAATGACCACGCTTTTTCAATATATTTACAGAAATGTCATCAGATTAACAAAAATTCGTTTATCTGGCATATAAACTTGTATTTGCCGATAAATTAACCCCTGTATAACTTATCCAGTATCCCCTACGAGTAATCCAAATATAACTTATCAAGTAACCCCTATAAGTAACCCCATTATTACTGACCAAGTAACCCCAATATTACTATATGTAATTAACCTCTATAGATAACCCCAACATCACCAACCAAACAACTCCTATAAGTAACCCCAATAATACTGACCAATCAAGTAACCCCTACAAGAACCCCACTATTACATAGTAACCCTATTATTACTGATCAAGTACTAACCCCATAAATACTTAGTAATTTGTCCTTTGTATTATTTAGTAACCCGTTATAACTTAGCAAGTAACTTGATGAGTCTATTTTATATATATTTTTATACCCCGTCCCACGGTCATATTTGTGCTTATTTGAGCTTTACGGAGCTATTTTTATTACTAATATATGTTTTCTAGTGTTTTTGTAGAGTTGGTATTATTTTGTAGGAATCTGCAGATTTATGACAATTTCCGAGCTTTTTGAGCCACTACGAAGACATTGGAGTCGGACCGTATTTTATGACCGTATATTTAAATCTCAAGGCCGAGTTAAAGAAATTTAGTTCGGTGAATAAGGGCTCAATTTGTGAAGAGATCCAAATTAATATTTCGGATCAAGTAATGAGCAAGCAAGTTAAGGATTTTGGGCCCAAAGCAAAAAGAAGCCAAGTCCCCAAAAGAAAGTCAGTTGGGCGAAGTTTTAACAGGCCCGATTTGCGCGGCCCACGCCGGATCAGTCCTAACTCTTATGTCGGCTGCTTCAATTCTTTTAGAGTTTTATTGTGTGTGGGATTGGTGGGCTTGTTTCCTATATAATAGGAAGAGTAGTACGTGGTTAGGCAGCTTTAGTTTTAGGTAGATTTCTTAGAATTAGTTTTAGTTTATCTTTTGTCAACTCTTGCTAGGATTTTATTTTTAGTTTGGTATTTTAGCTTTCTTATTATTGCTTTTAATTATGTCTTGTTTATTTCCTTTGCATAGTATAGTTTTAATTAGGTTTGAGTAGTTTTCTTTCTAGGGTTTGTGGGGATCTATAAATAATATGAAGGGGTAATTTATTGTTGTTAATTATCAATGCTAGATTAATTTCCTATTGATTGATTTAATGCTCTGTGACTAGATTAGGCCTGATCTTTTATGCATGAGTTTGACAATATTGATTCGAGATTCGACAGATGAGAATTGATGTTTAGGTCTAGTTTCAATAGTGTAGACACCCATTTGTGTCTACCCAAAACCAAACCCAATGATGAGTACCTTTCACGTCGAATCATAATCGAATGAAGTGAA
This sequence comes from Chenopodium album, assembly GCF_948465745.1. Classification (NCBI taxonomy): domain Eukaryota; kingdom Viridiplantae; phylum Streptophyta; class Magnoliopsida; order Caryophyllales; family Amaranthaceae; genus Chenopodium; species Chenopodium album. The sequence goes on from NC_137835.1 coordinate 69,547,555, forward strand.
AGTGTGGAAAGTCTAGTGTTGCGGATAATTTTAATTCTTTTCTCTTCTCTCTGTTTTTGAAAACTTATTTTAAGAAAACAGCAAATCCAGTTTGGTTGGTCCATGATATGGGTCTAATAATAGTGTAGTTGGATGGGGCTTGCCAAGAGCTTTCCAACGATATATTATAAGCCCAATTCCGATGAATATTGAGGAAGTTATGGCCAATTTACTAAACTGGGCCCAGTTTGAGCTTTATATACGGCCCAATGATCTAGGGGAGGGCCTAATATGATTTATCATTCCTAATGCAATTAGGAATGGTTTTAGTCTTCTAGATTCTTCTAGAAGGTTCTTTTCATTCCTAATTCAATTAGCATTGATAAATTGACTTTTGTTGACTTTTCAGAGTTTTAATCAAAATCAAATAGTATTTTCAAGGAAATTATATGATTTTATCCTTCAGTACGACAAACTTATCTGATTTTCGAAAACGCGTTAAAATTAGGCTTGACGCCTGACCCCAGGCTTTGGCGCCTGGAACCAGGCCTGGCGCCTGGCGCTAACCATTGGCGCCTAGCGCCAGCTAGCCAGGGTTGGCGCCAGCTCTGTTTTTTGTGCGTCAGACTATGTTTTGTTTATTTTATCTTTTTGGCTGATTTTCTCTATAAATAACGTATTAAAAACTCCGTTTTCATTCACCAATTCTCACGATCAATCATCTACATTCACCAATTCCCCTCATTCACAAATTCTCATCTACAATCAGTTAGCATTCTTTAATCTTTCAATTCTTTCTTTCTTTCCTTAATTCTAACTTTGCTTTTACATACAAAATTCCGCATTCACAAGATCTAGAAACACCTAGCCATATTCGAAGTTGCCTTCGCTCTAGACGTGAAAGGTTTAATTTCTGAGGGTTTGGTCCCAAATCTTTCTTTCAATTATTTAATTTAATTGTTTGATTATTATTTTCCTTGAAGTTACTAACGTGTGTATTTTGTTATTAGAAAGAGGTACGAGGCATCAAAGTAAGTACTTTAATTGGTTTTAATTGGTTTATAATGTAGAAATCATGTTTATATTGTTATTATGATATTCCTAGTATCATGTCTAGGGTAATTTTAATATTTATTATGATTGTTACGATGCTTCCTATGTTCTTCCTAATATTTATGATTGTTAGTATCATGTTAGGGTTAAAGATTTGATTTTTATCGCTTAGTGACATGCTAGGGTTTGTTATTAATCTTGTTAGTATCATGCCTAGGATCTTGCTATTATTATTATGCTTTAACATGATTATGATTATTATTATTATTATGATTATTATAATGATTGATTATTTATTATGTTGCTTGATATTTATTTATTGCTTGATCACACCTTTTATGCATGTTTAAAGGGAATCTATACTTGTAATCACACTTAATAAGATATTTAATAATCTTGTTAGGGTTAATTATGATTATGATTTCAAGTGATCGCCAATAATAGATTTATTTGTGCATTAATATTCAACCAACATAGATTAAACAGGTTTAGGGTTAATCCTATTGATTGTATGTTAATCAGAAAGCGCACATGAATACGATCAGAATAAATTAGAGGCCTATTATTAGGGCAGGTTCAATCTCTTTTAGGTTGGATTTGTACCTTCATCCCCGAACCCTTATTTGGTTCTAGACCTTATGGAGTTGACGATCTCTTGGATCGTTAAGGGGTATAACCTTCATCCTGTGAACGGTTTACAAGTTCCTAAAAAACTTGTTGGCGACTCTTTTGCTCTATCTTCTTCCCTTTTGGACGCCACTGTACTTTAGTGTATGATCACAGTGGGGTTCAAGCTAGTGGGATTTAAAGCTTGAAATTTATTCCCTACAGTTTTTGGCGACTCCACTGGGGAGGATTTCTATTTTAATTCCTGAATTTGTTTCGGCAATGATTTAGAACGAGTGGATGAGGCTCGAAAAGTTTTAAGTATTTCATGTGCGTAATTTTGATTAACATTATTGTCATATGCATAAAAAAGATCTCATTGGAAAGACCATCCGTAATGAGTTAAAAACATAGGATTTTACACGTAGGAAATTTGAGAAATATCTTTCACAACTAGGACTGAAATAACACAACGCGAAACTGGAAAATTTTATCGAGCACAGAAAGCTGCCGAGGCATGTGGGAAGTAGCGTCAGGGGCCAGAGCTTGGCGCCAGTATTTTAGTTGTAGCGCCAGACGCCAATGTTGTCGCCAGGCGCTACAGTTAAAAGCCGGCGCCAGTCTCTGATTGCTGGCGCCAATTTTCCCCAATACCGAGCCAGAAATATGCGTTCTAATTTTGACCGGTTTTTCGTATTGTTTGCTCGATCCTACTTCCTGATTGAATTTTTTCTCACTTTTCTGAAACCCATATGTGTTCTACAAATGGACATAACCCTCTGGGAATTCATGCTCCATCTACCCGATTGAACGCTCCGTGCAACAAAGGGTACATCCGAGATGTTGAATTCACCAAACCATGGAAGCGAGTTTTTTCTAAAACTCGCGGTGTCCCATCCACTCGCGCCAACCCTTCACGGTTAGGCTTCCACGCGGTGCATCCGGACAATTAAACATGGACCCTCTATTGACTAAAACATATCCCGAACTTTAGAGAATTAGAGCCATGGTTAGGTTGCAAACTCATTGCATCATATTGTGCCTACTTGACTAATTGTGCATTATTTGTTGTGCATATATTCTATGTTTCTCTTAACCGTTTGTTTGACTTGTGTTAAGACTAAATAAACTGATTAATGACTAAAGGACTTTGTTTAATTAATTAATTAATTAATTTGAGCTAATAAATAAACATAAAATCGAGTCATAGTTCCTTTAAGTCAACCCGGATTTTTATTCCCGTATACTGCACAAACGTCAACTTGTTTTGGTTATAGCCGGAGTTCTAGGAAGAACTACGAGTCTTACAAACTATGGATCTGTAGCCCCGAGTTTTATCTTTAATTTGGCGTTGGTTTCATTCAAATCAGAGTCACCAATAAAAAGTTATGACTAAAATACCACAGTCTGTGCAGTTTAATGCATATACGTGAGGTCTTTACTTAGTGTTTGCTTCAGTCTAGTCACATAGTCTAGCCACATGGCCATACACGAGTCTTAACATGTCACCTACACTCACTAGTCTTAGCACACACTTTGAGTACATGTCACCATGACCATGTCTTAGGTTCATGCGTGAGTCGGTTTTTTTCCGTCATTTGAGTTGGGGGGTACATTCTATTCCTAATTCTTCATATCCCTCCATCTCCATCATTCTTCTTCACATTCTATTCCATTTTTCTTCACTTCCTCCATCCATTACATGTCAAATAAAACTTGAGTCAAATAATTAACAATGAATATCCCCAAATTCCTTTTACACAGTACTTGGTCGAGGAGAGAAGGGCGATTAATCAAGGACAACCTCTTTATTCAAGTTTCACTTTTCGACAAACCGATTCGTCAAAATAGGAAGGCTAAAAATATAATGGCAACTCAAGAGGAAGTCAATGGGCTTAGGAACCAACTAGTTACCATGACTGAAACACTGAAGCTCCTCACCCTCAAGGTCGATGATCCCGTGAAGCAACAACAAATGAACCTCATGCAAGAAAGCTTGAGAAAGCTATCTAGTGACTATAAATTTCAGGGCATGAGTTCACAAGGGGTCTCGCTGGACAAGGAACTTCTTCCGCATAAGTTCAATGCCACTGACATCCCTAAATTCAAGGCAACAGATAACCCTTACTTCCATCTAAGAGCTTTCGAAACCATAATGAGTATTAAGAATATCGATAAGAAGGTTTTCCCCTCTCTGTTCTCACTATCTCTTGAAACCGTTTGCCAACAATGGTTCTTCTCCCTTGATAAAGAGAAAACCTCTACCTGGGAATCGATAGTGAACGCTTTCATTGATAGGTACAAGTGCAATATTCAAGTTGAAACCGATCATAGACAACTTGAGATGCTAAGACAAAAAGAGAATGAAGGTTTTACTTCCTTCTTTAATAAGTGGAGGGAAACTTCCGCCAAGATGATTGAGGTCCCCACCGAAAAGGAGTCTGTGAGAATATTTATCAAGAATCTCCAAGAAAAGTATTCAAAGCATTTAAAATATCAACACAATCTGAATACTTTCAAGGCCGTTTATGACATCGGAATTGAAATCGAAGATGAACTCGCAAAGCAAAAAGCTACTAACAATACTAACCACGGTGGCTGGAAAGGAAAGAAGAACGACAATCCTTCTCCTTCCGAAAACGCCCACTCTAGGAACAATTTTAGTACTTTTGATCTCAGTGAAGTTTTAACCATAGATAACCAAGGATCTAAGAAGCAACTAAGGAAAGACTTCACCCCCATTGGGATGAGCTACGATACTGCCTTCAATCGACTCCATGCCAAAGGACTCATTACTCCCATTGGGCCTATTCAAGATCCCGCACCTGAAAAGAGATTGCCTAGTTGGAATCTAGACGAACACTGCAAGTACCATCAAGGTAGGGGTCATACTACTGAGAGCTGTTGGAAGCTAAAGGAGGCTATCCAACATTTGATTGATAATAACAAGTTTCCCATGCCTTCGGTTAACAAGAAGAGCGAGTGATGATAAAGGAAACAACACAAGACAAGAGGCGAGCTTCAACGACAAGATTTCGTGACCTCTTTTTTCTATTTCTTTTTTATTTACTCTTTTCTCAATAAGTCTAGCATAGGCACCTTTTCTTTTCCCTTAGATTAATTTTGTAGATTCTTTCTTTTCCTTTTTTTTATTTTTCTTTTAATAAAAATGAGCATTTATTTCCTTGCATATGATCATCGCATTGCATTGCATAAAAAAAAAACCATATCGAATGAAGCACAAGGTATACCAATGATTTGAGGCACCCCTTGTAGCCACATCATATTACCTTTCACCGTTCAATTATACATCCTTTTTTGGTAAACCACTTTGAGCCTCGTCTAATGATAGACCCTTCACTTTTTTCAACCCATATCTACCTAACCTTGAGATGGGATGGTGTGTAACTTATGCAATTTCAAAAAGAGCTTGAGAACTTCAAAAAAATTAAAATAGCATAAAAGCAATAAAAAAATAATAAATAAAAGTGTACAAAAGGGTAAGTGTTCCAATGTCTTTGATATGAAAATATCTTTGATAAGAACACGTCTCAGATTGCGTCTCTTACCGAGTGCTCGGTACCGTGCCTGAGAAACATGAATGCCAAGTGAGTGATAGACCGCATGATCGGGATTGCCCACACTTATAAAAATAAAAATAAATGCTAAAGCAAAAAAAAAAAAAGGATAAAAGAGAGCTAAAAAAGAGTAGAAACTCAAGCATAAAAATACAAATATTCCAAAAGCGAGGTTGCACACCTTGGGGGCTTATCTAGGGTCTTGAGCCTTTATCCCCTTCTTCTTCAAACCTTTAGCCTAACCACGTTACAACCCTTAAAAAGACCTTTTTTGAGGTATACGCACACTTGTGCGAGGTTCGGCTAGAGCTACGTTCGGCCTGATTCCTAACGGATACGTAAGCAACCTCACATCGAGGTGCGGCCGTAATAAACATGCATTTACATTCACATTCACACACTCACACCATGATCATATCAAGGGATTCCCTATGCTCATCCCTATTCATTTAGAGCTAGACTTGGGGGCTTGATCCTTACATCATTAGCTTACCTAGCCTAAGAGTCACCACCATTTGATTCTTCTAAAAATAATATTTTCCACACACTTAGCTCTTGCGGCCTAGCTTTAGTGTCACTTTCACACACATCACAGATACATGACCAAATATACTTCCCTTAGGAACCCTTTGTCATGAAATCTTAACACAACGTTGAAGCATGCCTTGTCATATCAACATCACTCATCAATCATAATTGTCATTGCCTCACGAAGTATGAAGTGCTTAGCCTCCGTGCCTAAGTTACCCAAATACTTTCATCATTGAGTCAACCATTGAGATGGCCTAGAATGGATTAATCCTTGCACCTTGAGAGATAGTATTAAACAACATTTGACTAAACTCGTTCAACATGCACCTTCAAAACTTCGATTCTTTTTTCGCGTCTTTCTTTTTCGGGAGAAAGTCGGTACCCTCCACAAAAATGACGGAAATTTTTTGCTTTTTTGCATTTTTCAAGTCACACGTGTCATTTCACTTCGAGTCGAGTCAACCTCGAGTCAATCAATCACATCGAGTCAAGTTTATGCCTTGAGTCATGTCAAGTCAATGAGTCAAGCAATGCTAAACCTTAGGTCAACCCTAAGATAATTGAAAAGATTGGCAAAGTTCTATGGTCAAAATAAATACAGGTGCAGCAGAATAGGGGGGACCCTACTCCAATTCTTGGCGCCAGAGATATCTCAGCAGCGACAGAGCTCGAAGCCTCTCAGAAAGGTGATTTCGACCTCATACAGCAATTTCGGGTTCCTTGGTACGCCAATTAGCCCCTATAAGCAATTTGACATGATTAAGTAGTCGGTTTGATTACGACAGCAAATAAGTGATCGACCTGATGAAAGATCGTCTCACTTAGCTTAAAGTGCCTAAGCATTGGCTCAAAAGCAGAAAAGGCACCGACGTATAGGTTCAAAACAACGAAAGCGCCGACGTACAGGCATAGCGGAAGCAAAGTTCGAGCGAGCTTTAAAGATCGACAAGTGTTGGTCTTCGGTAATTTTCTTCGGAATATTATCGCAACAACTGAGGATGACTTCAAGTAAAGTTATTTTCGACAGCGTTCGCTAATATTGTTTTTAATTTTTATTTCTAATTATTATTAGAGTCTAGATTATTTTTAATTTTTTTTTAAAAAAAAAAATTTAATTTTATTTTTTTTATGAGTTGAAAATATCCATGCTTATGTCACTACAAGAATTATATGATTTTTATGCAGCACCTAACTACTGTAGTTGTCAACGTCTTTGTCATGAAAATCTTGAATGCCCTTATAGTGAGTTTTTTGTGCGTGCTCCGGATGATTTTAGAGTTTTTCCATGTACATATGATCATATTTTGAAACGATTAGTTGCTAATGAAAGTTATTGGAAGGCTATTGATGAAAAAATCTATGGACACTATAATAATATGAATGTTATTGAGGATGAAGAACCATCAGTTATAGAATTTGTGGTTGAAAAATCATTGGTTGACGAATCGGTGATTGAAAAATCATTAGTTGTAGAAACGGTGGTTGAAAATTCCTTTGTTGATAATGAGGTTATTCGTAAGGGTGGAATTTTCACGTCAATATTGGATGATAAAGACAATGACTACCTCCATGTTCGTTCTATTAATTCTAAATTTTTAACGGAGGAAGTAGAAGGTTGTGGTGTATTTTCATCTCTCTCTTTTGATTTTTCCTTCTACCTTGAGTTCTCTTTATGCGCTCCTAACCTTTACTTTGTAGGGATTAATGTGCTTGCAATTAAGCCCTATATAGTGTTAAATGAAATGTTTGCAGGAGCGTTTGATAAGTTACTCAAGGCGTTGAATTCTTCCGATTGAGAGAAGGAGTATGGTCGAGCGGGACCTTGATAAACTAGCGCTTTGCGGGAGGCAACCCGTACTTTAATTTGCTTTTTAGTTTAGTTTTTTCCTATTTTTGTGTGTGTGTGTTTTATTTTATTTTTTTTTATTTTTTTATAGAGAGGTAAGGAGAGTGTAACTAATGCTTGTGGGAGTTTGTTTTTGTGCAAATTTTGAGCTAGAGAAGGCTTCATTCACGCTGGAACTGTACTCATATTCGATCGGGCAGATCTCGCCCGATCGGGCGCGCGTACGCGTCAGCAAACTTTGTCAACTTCGACAGGCCATAACTTTTGCATTTCTTATCCGATTTTTGCGTGTGACCTGTCGTTGGAAAGCTATTCAAGTCTAGTTTCCAATGAAATTAGAATTACTATATTATCATTTATATATCAAAAGTTATGATTAGAATAGTCCACCTGACTCAAATTTGAACTTTTTCCCACTCACACTTTGTTTCTTTCTTGCCCAATTTTGTTCCAAAGAGATGCATTGCAATCCTCGAGGCTTTGGTGACATTGATGTGGTGATGATGAAGAGTAGTCACCTTGACTACTAGCTTCCCTTTAAGACAATGAGGACATTGTCTGATTTAGCTTGGGGGGAGGTTCTCGTGTTCGTATGGTACATCTTTCACTATCTCTCTTCTCTTTTTATTTTTATTTTTCTTAGTATAGATTTTATTACTTTATTAGGTTAGTTTTATTCCAATGAATTATGAATCATGCTTCCCTGTGCCCCTTGATGAAAATTTTTCGAAATTGTTTTTGATTCTTGGTTATTGATGATAAATATTGTGGATTAGTTGATCATGATTTAATGTTTGATTGCCTTGGGACCTTAACATGCGTCAATTTTGCCCAATTATTTGTGAATATAGTGCTTGACTAGTTGATTTGGTTAGGAATGTGTGATAGTTCCATAATTCCTGGTATGTTAATGAATTTGAGTATTGGTTTGCAACTATTAGTAATATTTATATGATTCATTATTATGCACATTGAGGAGGACGAAGGCGTTCATTCTTTTAGGTAGGCTCTAGATGATTGTAGATACATTTGTTCCCTTCTTGCTACCCATGTTGTTGCCTTGACTTTTTGTTGTTTATTAGCCACATTACAAGTCTATTTTGCCCCATTGGTTACTAGTCCCAAGCTTGGCTTGGGGGAGCTATTAGTGAGTGAGGTGAGGGAGTTTTTAGTGTGCTTATTATTTGCACAATTTGGGTGGGTTTTGAGAAGTAGTTTTGTTTTTGATCATGTTTATTTTTGATGAGTTTGAAAGTTATATTTTCTTGAAAAAATAAAATATGATGTTATGAAAAAAGAGAGAAGTTCAAAGAAAAAAAAAGTGAAAAAAAGTGAACTTCAATAGAAAAAAAAAAAAGCAAAAAAAGTAAAAAAGTGTTCAATGTTCAAATGTTCTAGTTGGAGGTTAATCAAAAGAAAAAAAAAATTGAGCTTCAATGAATAATTCAAGTTTGGAAAATAAAGTTTGTTTATTCACTCCACTTCTTCATTAATATATTTTTATGAGTGAAATTGTAAGCGTTGGGATTGTTTATTATGATTAGGAGTATATTTGGTGAATTTTTGTTAGAGTTAGTTATGTAGGAGATGCTGATCATTATTTATTTTGATCATGGGTTTTACTAGGATTTGCTCCCTTAAGCATAGCTTTTCTCTCATTTGTTCCCAAATGATTCCTACCCTTTACACTAGCCTTACACTATAAGCTTTAAAGACCTTCTGACCTTTGTGCATAGAGTTGTATGAATGTGAAAGTGTTGTTTATCAATGCAAGTTATGATTTGACATATTTCGAGTCGACTAGTAGGTTGAGCGTTCATTGTTTTATACACACGAGTGTGTGAGTTGGAAGGGCATTGTGCACATTAAAGGGGTGCTTGGAGAGCGATCGAGTACATCTTTTACTCGCAACATAAATGAGAGTTGAGTGTGTGAGCACTAGTCTTGAATTCTATACGCTCTTGTGGTTTGCTCTATTTGACAATTGTTCGGGAAGCTTGGTAGTTGGATGGATTTGATTGATTGACTTTGATACATGTTTTTTCGGCTTTACCTCGGATCGTATTTATTGGTTTAAATTATTTTTGGGGTGAAGTTTAGATTTATTTATTCATTGCTTTGCTTTGGGACAAGCAAAAGTTTGGCTTGGGGGAGTTTGATGAGTCTATTTTATATATATTTTTATTCCCCGTCCCACGGTCATATTTGTGCTTATTTGAGCTCTACGGAGCTATTTTTATTACTAATATATGTTTTCTAGTGTTTTTGTAGAGTTGGTATTATTTTGTAGGAATCTGCATATTTATGACAATTCCCGAGCTTTTTGAGCCACTACGAAGACATTGGAGTCGGACTGTATTTTATGACCGTATATTTAAATCTCAAGGCCGAGTTAAAGAAATTTAGTTCGGTGAATAAGGGCTCAATTTGTGAAGAGATCCAAATTAATATTTCGGATCAAGTAATGAGCAAGCAAGTTAAGGATTTTGGTTCCAAAGCAAAAAGAAGCCAAGTCCCCAAAAGAAAGTCAGTTGGGCGAAGTTTTAACAGGCCCGATTTGGCGGCCCAACGCCGGATCAGTCCTAACTCTTATGTCGGCTGCTTCAATTCTTTTAGAGTTTTATTGTGTGTGGGATTGGTGGGCTTGTTTCCTATATAATAGGAAGAGTAGTACGTGGTTAGGCAGCTTTAGTTTTAGGTAGATTTCTTAGAATTAGTTTTAGTTTATCTTTTGTCAACTCTTGCTAGGATTTTATTTTTAGTTTGGTATTTTAGCTTTCTTATTATTGCTTTTAATTATGTCTTGTTTATTTCCTTTGCATAGTATAGTTTTAATTAGGTTTGAGTAGTTTCTTTCTAGGGTTTGTGGGGATCCATAAATAATATGAAGGGGTAATTTATTGTTGTTAATTATCAATGCTAGATTAATTTCCTATTGATTGATTTAATGCTCTGTGACTAGATTAGGCCTGATCTTTTATGCATGAGTTTGACAATATTGATTCGAGATTCGACAGATGAGAATTGATGTTTAGGTCTAGTTTCAATAGGCAAATTAATTTATAAATGGTTAAGTCGAGATTCGAGAGATGAGATTTAATACCGGTAGATTAATTCTGTGATTGTAATACGTAGCGAAAGCCCTTTACGATCTGGTTAATTGATGCATTGATGATTGACTATTAATTATTTTTGATATTGCATGATAATTTCTTATTGAATTGTTTTAACGCTTTACAATTGCGGCTTGTAAAAGTATAGCAATATTGAATTGATGAATCGAGCAGATGTTAATTTGATATTAAAGGCTATTTTCAATAAGAACTTAGATCTAGTAAATTGCGAGAGCCTGTTAGATCTATGTTGATTAATAAATTGCGAGAGCATGTTAATCATGTTATTTATGCAATGTCAATGATTGATTACTATGTTTTACCCTGGAGTATTATTTATTGGTGAACCTATGCCCTAGACCCTTTTATATATTGTTTTCTTTTTATTCTCAATCTTAGTAGTTTAGTTTCTTATTCGAATATAAATATTGGTTACTTAGATAATTTAGATTATAATAATTAATTATGAGTAAAAAGACTTGTTTCCCTGTGGAGATCGACCCTACTTCCCTATATGCTTTAGTTAGAGGACTTAGGAATTATTTTTGATTAGGGGATACGACTTTACCCTGTCATAACTCCACTAAATAAGTAATCCCTATATTACTAACAAATAACCAGTACCTCACTTTTACTAACAAGTAACCCCATTTTTGTTATTTAACAAGTAACCCTTGTATTTAGTCATAGTGCAATGAAGAACAATATATATATAAGAAAAATTGCCCGCAATAATCCCACCTTTTGGCCGTCCGCCCAAAATAATCCCACCTTTAATTTAGATTATTTTTAAATAATCCGACCTTTATAGCTAGCCCGCTCTCAATGGTCCCAAGTGACCTATAACCGGTTGAGTGGGTAAACTTTTTTTTTAAAGTTTTATTTACACGTGTTACAACGTGATTGGTCAAAAAATAAATTTTAATTTTAACTTTGTTTTTAAGAATTGATTATGAATAATTAACACTAATTAACTATTTAAAAAAAGAAATAAAATAAAATAAAATATAAACCAACCACCACACCGCCCCATAGCGACCCCAGCCACCACAACCATCTCGCCGCCCCTACCACCAGCCCAGACCAGGCCCACAGAAGCCGACCCCACCGCGACCACACCGCAAACCCCGCGCGCTGTTCTCTGACCCTTTCGTCGTCACCAATTCACCACAAGTCCACAACCATTACCGACATCAACGTATGCAAAGAGGAGAAGGGCCAAAATCAAGGCGTGGGAAGGAGATAAGGGATGAGATCGGGCGTGGGGAAGGCAGGTAGACGGAAAATGGACCGGAGAAGGGGAAATGGGCTGGAATTGAGGGTTTGCAAGGTGTTTCACGCCACTTTTAGTTTAGGGTTTTCGTGATGGTAGGAGGGGGTTGGTGGTTCGGGGGAGGGGGAAGGGGAAGGAGATCGTCGGCGCTGCAAGAGAGTTTCTGGGCGGTCAACGGCCTCGACGCAACGGGACAAGGAGTCCGATAGCTTGGCCGGTGGAAACAGGCTGCGGGGAGGGTGGTTCTGGCTCGTTTGGGCCTTTTCAAAATAATTAATTAATTTTTTTTATTTTTTTCTGAAAAAAAAAACTTTTCTTAATTTTTAATTTTTTTTTTTATTTTTTTGACCAATCGCAGGCCAACACGTGTCAAGTGACTTGTTATAACAGGTTAGTTGACCGGTTGGGAACATTGAGAGCGGACTAGCTATAAAGGTCGGTTTATTTAAAAATAATCCAAAGGTGGGATTATTTTGGGCGGACGGCCAAACGGTGGGATTATTGCGGGCAATTTTTCCATATATATATATATATATATATATATATATATATATATATAAAATAAACAAAGAAAAAGTGTTTAGAAGAGAGAGAGTTGTAAAAAAATGATTGGAGGAGAGAGAAATTCGAACACAAAATGGCAGAAGCTTGAATTTCAACAAAGATTTGTGAATATATATGGATACTCAACCCCTATGAAATAGTAACCCCATACAAAATACACTTATAACAAAGCTCATATAACTCGTTCAAATATAGAGAATTTAGTAGAGAGAGAATAAAAGAAAAGTATAGGAGAAAAATAGAATAAAAGATTGCAGGAGGAGTGAGAAAAATCTATAATGTAATTTAAGAGTTGTTTTAATGAGGTTGCAACAAATCCCCAACCCTGCTTTCTCATTCAATCCCGCTTAAATGTAAATCCCTCCAACAAAATAAACTTATTTGAATTTCAAAAAAAAAATGCCTAATTACATGTGTGTAGGCGTGTAGCAACTAGCAAACTCGCACATTAACTGGTGTCTTGAGTTTAAAAGATACAAGCACATTAACCGGAGAAAGCTGAACGATGAGGATGCAGAAAACCAAAGCTCTCTTGCGTCATACCATGATGTAGCCCATGAGGCTAAGGTGAGAAGAGAGCTACTGGAAAGTGTACAAGTTAAACAAAGCTACTGGAGACAAAGGGCTAGAACCAAATGGGATAACCTTTCTGACTAGAACACCTCCTTCTTATTTAAATGTGCTATTGCAAGAAAGTCGAAGAACAAAATCAAAGGAATCAAAGATAGTGAAGGCAATTGGCTCTCAGATGACAAGACCATTCACTCTCTTTTTAACACTTTTTTTTAGAATTTGTTTCATGCAGGTACTGAGCAAGAGTGGAGAAATGAATTCTGGGATGATTGGAAACAATCGATTCCTAGATTATCAGAGGATCGGATACAATGGTTAATGAAACCATTCTCAAAACATGATACCAAGAAAGCTGCATTCAGCATGAAAGGCCACAAATCGCCCGATCCTGACAGAATCCCCCCCCCCTTTTTTTTTCAGAAAAACCGGGAGCTTATAGGAGATGATGTTCATTGGTCGTGTGAAGGATTTTTCAAAGAGGGATTTTTAATCAAGGAAATAAATGAGACCTTATTGTTCTCATTCCTAAAGTGAACAATCCAGAAGTAGTCTCGGACTTCAGACCAATTAGCTTATGCAACACCTAATATAAAATCATTTGGAAGTGTCTTGTGAAGCGACTTAGGAGTATCATTGGGGAGCTCGTAGGAGAAAACCAAAACACTTTTGTTCCTAGAAGATCAATTAATGATAGTTGCCTTCTAGGCCATGAGCGACTGCACAAAATCAAGAAAAAGGAAAAATCTGGAAAGTTTGAAAGCATCCTCAAGGTCGACCTCAACAAAGCGTTTGATAGAATAAGCTGGGAATTTCTGGAAAAAGTTCTCACTTATATGCAATTCCTTATCAACGGAGAGCCTTCAAAAAGAATCAAACCCAACTCCAGCCTTAGACAAAATGACCCTCTTTCACCTTACATGTTTATTTTATGTATGGAGGTGCTCTCAAGAAGGCTCAACCACCTCCAGAATTTGTCTAAAATCAAAGGCATCAAAGTAGCACGATCAGGATCATCTATTTCACACCTTTTCTGTGCCAATGATGCCTTCTTCTTTCTCAAAGCTGACATTGATAATTTCAGTGTTATGAAGCAAACATTAGACCAATTCTGCTCCCTCTCGGGAGAAATGGTGAACCTGAACAAGTCCTATGTGATCTTCTCCAAAAATATGCTGATTAAATTCAAGAAATTTTTTAGAAGAGCACTGGGAATGAAAGATAAGGATCGAATGGGGACGTACTTAGGTTGTCCTATGGATGTGAATGGGAGATCTACTAGTGTCTTCAGTGAGCTGGTAAAAGGAGTGGCAAGTAAGTTGTCTTCTTGGAAATTCCTTAATGTCTCATAAGCTGAAAATTGATTCTGATAAATGGTATAGTTGCAATGGCCAACGATATTCTAAGTATGTACTTGATTCCCCGTTCTACGGTAAAAAAAAAAGTCTTCATTAATCCTTAAATTCTGGTGGTCATCCTCTATGATGGATAAACGACCAATTTACTGGAGGAAAACCGCTCTTCTTGAGAAGCACAAAAATGAGGGAGACATTGGCCTTCGGAATATAAATAATCTCAACCAAGCTATTATCTTCAAACAAGCTTGGAGTATGCATTCTAACCCTCAACTCTAGGTAAGAAAAGTGTTTAGTGCGAGATACACAGACAAATGGTTCGATAAGGGAAGGAAAGGTGAACTCAAGAAATCTATGTCGTGGGGTGCTAGAACCATCCTAAAAAGAATACAAAGTATGAAGGGGGCTCTGAGAAGAACAATAGCTGATGGGGCAACCACGAGTATTGAAAATGATTGGTGGGTCACCAAAGGTAAAATAAAATGCAGGAACCTACAACATGACAATGTGGATCATAAACCTATAATCTTAGGGGATCTACTTGATGATAGAGGTTTATGGCGTGTGGGGCTCGTATGGAAATGGTTTAATCCTGAGTTGGCAAGAGACATTCTGGCCATTTTTTCTAACAAGAGCTGCAGCGAGGATGGATGGGATTGGGGGCCGTTAGACACAGGAAAATACTCTACTAAGGCTTGTTATTGGCACTTACAGAGTGACCAAAACAACTCTAAGCCCGGTACAATTATGTGGAGGAAGTGGTGGACTTCCAAAATCTGGTCGAAACACAAGATTTTTATATGGAAGCTCATCAACAACGCTCTCCCTACTTCTAGCAACTTACAAAAAAAGAGGTATCGATGTCTGTAATTTATGCAGATTATGTAACCTGAAAGAAGAAACTTCAGCTCACATCTTTAGGGACTGTGACACAACTTTGAGAGTATGGAAGTGCAACAACTTAGGTATCAACGCAGAAGTGGGGAAGGACTTGGAAATCAACAAGTGGGTTTATAACTTCATCTCTTATCTTTTCTCCTATGATGACAACCAGGGAGATATGCTTATGGAATTTGTTAGCATTTTGTGGAGCATTTGGCTCACAAGAAATAATGTTATTTTCAAGAATGAAGCTGCATCACCGCACTCAATTATATCACTAGCTGGTATATGGAAAAATAGATGGGCTCAAGGAAAAAAATCAGATTAGGAACTCACGGGTTGAAGGGAGATGAAGGCGACAGGACAAGGCTAAGCAGAGTGAGGCTATCTCCACGGGCAGCGATGAGCACCAACAAAACATCATTATTATTGTAGATGAAGCTTGGAAGGATACTTCAGATCAGAACTCCAGTTGGAGAGTTTTTGTAGGATGGGTAACAAAAGAAAGAGGAGTGATAATTGATAGAGGCAAAGAACCAGTCTTCGGAGTATCCCCAGCGCAAGCAGAAGCTATTTCGCAGCACTCAAAGCTGTAAAGAATCCTACTCTGGGTGGAAAAAGCATCACCCTTCTCACTGACTCCTTAGGGCTCGTAAGAGCTTATGAAGACGAAAACAACGTGAAAAGGGAGGTAAAGTAAGTGGTGGAACGACTTAAGCCTTTCACTAGGAATTTTACCTGTTTTTCAATTAAGAAAGTATAGAGATGTAAAGTAGCAGAGGCCCATAACCTTGTCGTTGCAGCAAGGAAGGGTAACTAGTTTGTATCTTCCCTATTTTGCTTATTTGATTGTAAAAAAAATAAATAAAAAAAACCTAGCAAACCAGCAGTTATCATGAAATGATTAATGATGAAATTGCAAAAATAATCCATTTACTCAATACATCTTCAAATTTTTGGGATTTTTATACTTTGATAAAATCAAAATAAATGATGGTCAGTGTAGACATCTAAAAATGTCTCCTCGAAACCAAACCCGATGATGAACAATCTTTCACCGCCATTATTGGTCGGGTTTAGTATTTAATCCCGAGACTCCGAGAGTGCTTAAAATTCATATTCAATTAAATTCAGTTCATAAAATAGTCAATTGATCAGTCTTAATGTTTAGACAAAGCATAGTTCAATTTTTATTTTGGCCCAACCTTTTTATTCATTTTTTATTATTTATTATTTTAGCCTAATTAATAAATAATAAACCTGAAATGGCCCGAAATTATGAATTGATACTTAAAAGGCTGAACGTAATTAGGGTAAAAATGTATTTAGATGGAAAAAAAGGAAAAAGAGCTTGCTGGGTCACGGGACATATTTCCGCGCCATGGCATATTCTCCCGTGACACGGTGCCTATACCGTGACACGGAACAACTCCGTTTCTTTTCCGTGTAAACCCTTCATGCGTTTTGACTCCCGTAGGTTAATTATTTCCCGTGTCAGTCTAGATTACCCCGCGTCACATAAGGGTTTCCCATGTCATGGCATAATTTACCGTGTCACGACATTATTTTCCATGTCGCGGCAGTGTCTTTAGGGTTTTTTAGGGTTCCGTGTGTTCCCTCTACTCATTTTCCCTATAAATACCCCCTCATTTCTGATGTATGGGGCACCAATTAGTTCTCTTTTCTCTTTTAATTTCTATGCTCTAGCCTACCTTATTCTTTCATAATTCCTTCCTTAAGCACTCCAAGGAGTCCGTACTTTACTCGAGGTTCTGTACTTAAACCAAGGCGTGAAAGGTAGAATTGTTTGAGGGTTTGGCCCCAAATAAACTCTATTTAATTTAATTTAATTGGTGTTTTATTTATTTCCTTAAAGTTACTAACTTGTTTATTGTTTTATAGTTGCAAGCAAACAAAATCAAAGTAAGAATTATGTTCCTTTTATTTCTATTATTTTTCTAACGATTTTATATTGTTGGATTTATTGTTAATTTTCTTCCAATATTAATGTTAATTCTATTAATATTTTTTATCACCATTTTGCATGTTAAAGGGAATATGTAATTGGAAATCACGCCCAATAAGAGGATTTGGACGACCGATTTAGGTTCCTTTTTAATCTTGTTGTTTAATCAAAGTGATCACTAGTATTTTAGAATTATATGTTGCACTAATATTTAACCAATTTAGCCTAATGTTAGTTTGGAGCAAATTGAATATCTTTGTTTGCATGTCTTTGAGATCGCAGGTTTCACTTTTCACTATAAGAATCGAGTAGAGGCTAATACGGGCGAATGTGACTCCATGATTCACTTCGTACGTACCATCATCCCCGATCCTCCTTTCGTAGTTCCAAACCATATAGAGTTAGTAATCTCATGGATTATGAATGGGGTGTAACCTTCACGGGTCAATCGTTGTTGCCTTTCGTTGTCCCTTAATCGTGGTTGTCTTAAATGATCCGTGAACAGTTTACAAGTTCCTTAAAAACTTGTTGGCGGCTCCGTACTTTCCTTGTCCCTAATCGTATTATGTCAATTCCCACTTTCTAAGAGTGCCAAGCATATTCACAACATGCTTTTAACGTAGGCGCACTTCAAACGACGCCTACAGTCAATTTCTTCTTCTTTTTTTTTTACAATATTCTTTTCACCTCTTTCATGTTTATAGTTTCTTAAGATTTCCCTCCTTTGAATTTGAACATATTATCATTATTGCTGCACTAAAATTACCTGTGTGGCAACTGAAATTGGGCTTGCCGTCAAATACGTAGGGGTTTTTTTCCAGATTAAGCCGCCCTACTACTATAATGCTTAGTTTACAAAACAACTTTTCTCAATCACCCGTATAAATATCAACAGAAAATCCAAAGGTAACTTTAGCAATATAAAGTAAAATTTATGATACTTTGATATTTTATACGTAGTATCTTTTGTAAGAAGTATAACTATTAGAGAATAATATTGTATGACTACTGGAGGATAAAATTAGAACGGCTTATCTGAAATTGTTGTGGCGTGACAATAAATCACTGCCCTAAAGTCGAATTTGCCCCGTACAGTACACACAGACTCGTAGCAACCGACCTCCAGGGATACACGACTCCAACTCTACGGTGTACCACGAAGAGCTAGATTGAGAAAACTTTGAACATTGCCTAACAATTAGAGACTATAGTATTGTGTATCGTTTTTGGAGTAAAGAATAATATGTAGTATGTGATTTTTCCGTATCCAAATGAAAATGGAGGAGAATCAATTTATAGTGGAGCACTCAACCCCAAAGAAGCAACCCTCTCACGGTTATTATGCAAGCCCCCACAATCAAGGGATATCAATCATCCATTACCTCCCTTAAAATGAGTGAACAAATCATCAAATATTTATGAACCTAGACTACTCAATACTCATGGGAAAACATGCATACCCCAAAGTCAAAGACTATCAATTTACCTCCCTTTAATTATGCTTGTAAATTATGCATGTCTATCAATTAGCTTCCAAATTTGTAGAGTATCAATAAGCAAACGGTTAGGAAGAAATGGTGATAATTATAGTCAACTGATTGATATTAATTAAGGCAATCAACCAAATTTGAGTTTTGATATTTTGAATCAAAATTGATGAACCTAGTCTTGGAGTTGTACTACAGGAATAAGAGAATAACTCCAACATTCCCCCACATGATTCAAAAGAGCAAAGTAAAGAGATATGAATTTGGGCAATGAATACTCAGTTTTGCAAGTATCAATGTCTTGTGGACTTGAATTGATACCCAATACTTACAATTGTGTTCTACATTCATGTCGGGTGGACTTAGCCTTGAACCTTTCATGAGGTTAGTAAAAACACAGTTGTGTACTAAACTTTTCTCAAATCAAAGGTGTTCTCGCGAAAAATAAAATTAAAAAAATGCCCCACATTTGGGGATTCTTCATGAATGTTCTAGAGGTCCTAGCCTTTGGAACCTCATTGGGGATTGGGCGTAACCCCCACATTCACATAGGTAAGTTCATCAAGTTTGTACTGTCACAAACCACCTTAACTAAGGCTATGAACTTATTAAGAGCTATTTAACTCAACCTCATAAACATAACTGTAATAAATGTACTACATCTCTTTATTAGTAGGAATGGTAGTAGTACAATACGTGAGTTCTTTTGTGACTTCGTTTGACCCATTGAACTTAGACATTCTAAGATGGGTATCAATCACAATTCACTCCTCAATCGGCTTTAAACCCATTCCTTGTGCTGACTCCAGCACCATTTTTCTACAAAGGCCTTTGGTGAGAGGATCTGCAATATTAATTCCTCTCATATTTTACATACTCGAGTGATATCACATTATTTTTTATCAAATTTCTATTTAATGCATGTCTTAAGCGAATATGTCTTCTCTTACCATTATAAGACTGATTATTCGCTACTCCAATTGTAGCTTGAGAATCACAATGAATTGACACGGATGGAGCTAGCTTCCCCCATAATGGAATATCAGCTAGCAAGCTCCTTATCCACTCGGCTTCATTACCTGCCAATTCTAAAGCAACAAACTCAGATTCCATTGTTGATTTAGCAATGCAAGTTTGCTTAGCAGATTTCCATGAAATAGCACCACCAACAAGAGTAAAAACATAGCCACTAGTAGAATGTATTTCATCATTATCAGACACTCAATTAGCATCACAAAATCCCTCTAAAACACATGGTGCCTTAAGATAATGTAAACTCCAATTGATAGTGCCTTTCAAATATCTTAACAATCTAATCAAGGCACTCCAATGATCACGATTAGGATTATGAGTATATCTACTCAATCTACTAACAGCATATGCTATATCTGGTCTAGTGTAATTCATTAAGAACATAACACTTCCAATTATCTTGGCATATTCCTCTTGGCAAACACTATCACCTTTGTTCTTTTTTAAATGAACACTAGAATCATATGGAGTTTTCACAGGAGTACAATAAAATTGATTGAACCTTTTTAGGATTTTTTCAATGTAATGAGATTGATTCAAAGAAAAACCATATGAATTTCTAGTAATCTTAATGCCAAGAATCACATTTGCTTCTCCTAAATCTTTCATATCAAAGCATGAACTCAAGAAAGCTTTGGTTGAATTAATAATATCTATATTATCTCCAAATATCAACATATCATCCACATATAGACATATTATCACACAACCAAGATCATCAGATTTAGAATAGACACAAGCATCAGAATCATTTACCTGAAACCCATTAGAAGTGATAGTTTGAAAAAATTTATCATACCATTGTTTAGGTGCCTGTTTCAGTCCATATAATGATCTAACAAGCTTGCATACCTTGTTTTTCTGTCCTGGAACCACACAACCTTCTGGCTGCTTCATATAAATCTCCTCATTTAGATCACCATTCAAAAAGGTTGTCTTTACATCCATTTGATGCACAATAAGACCATGAATAGATGCAAGTGCTATTAATGCTCTAATGGTGGAAACTTTAGTAACAGGAGAATAAGTGTCAAAGAAATCAATACCTTTCTTTTGATGGTGTTCACCTACAACAATTCTAGCTTTATATTTATCAAGTGATCCATCAGATTTGAATTTCTTTGTAAAAATCCACTTACTACTCAAGGCCTTACAACCTCTAGGAAGATCAGACAAAATCCAAGTGTTGTTACTCATAATAGATTCTATTTCACTATTTATGGCCTCTAACCAAAAACTAGAATCAACAGATTTCATGGCCTCATTATATGTTTTAGGATTTTCTTCTAAAATAAATGCACACACATCATGCTCATCAAACCATTCATTCTCAGTCAAGAAAGAAGTAATAAAATCTGGTCCAAAAGTAGTCTCAATTCTAGCCCTTTTACTCCTTCTAGGTTCTAAAAATTCACTAGAAGATAAATTTTCTTGCACAAAAGAAGGAGCCATAGGCATGCATGACTGCACATTTATTTTCATAGGAAATATATGCTCAAAAAATTCAACATCCCTAGACTCTTTAATAGGACCAAAACCAGATGCACCTTTAACAATTAGTCTATAAGCAGCACTATTAGAAGCATAACCAATAAAAATAGCATCCACAGTCTTAGGTCCAATTTTATTCTTGTAGGGAATAATATCAAGCTTTAATCCCACTAGCTCGAACCCCACTGTGATCATACACTTAAGTACGGTGGCGTCCAAAAGGGAAGAAGATAGAGCAAAAGAGTCGCCAACAAGTTTTTTAGGAACTTGTAAACCGTTCACGAGGTGAAGGTTACACCCCTTAACGATCCAAGAGATCGTCAACTCCATAAGGTCTTGAACCAAATAAGGGTTTGGGGATGAAGGTACAAATCCAACCTAAAATAGATTGAACCTGCCCTAATAATAGGCCTCTACTTTATTCTGATCGTATTCATGTGCGCTTTCTGACTAACATGCAATCAATAGGATTAACCCTAAACCTGTTTAATCTATGTTGGTTGAATATAATGCACAAATAAATTATTATTGGCGATCACTTGAATTATAATCAAATTAACCCTAACAAGATTATTAATTATCTTATATAAGCGTGATTACAAGTACCAATTCCCTTTAAGCATGCAATAAAGGCGATCAAGCAATAACAATAAAATATCAAGCAACATAATAATAATCATGACAATAAAATTATAATCATAACAATAATAAAATAATCCTCAAAATAATAATAATAATATTCATAATCATTATAACAATTATAATCATAATCATGTTCATGTTAATATTAAAGCATAATAATAATAGCAAGATCCTAGGCATGATACTAACAAGATTAATAACAAACCCTAGCATGTCACTAAACAATAAAAATCAAAGCTTTAGCCCTAACATGATACTAACAATCATAAATATTAGGAAGAACATAGGAAACATCGTAACAATCATATTCAATATTAAAAATACCCTAGACATGATACTAGGAATATCATAATAACAATATAAACATGATTTCTACATCATAACATCAATAAATCAATTAAAGCACTTACTTCGATGCTTCGTACCTCTTTCTAATAACAAAATACACACGTTAGTAACTTCAAGGAAAATAATAAATCAAACAATTAAATTAAATAATTGAAAGAGAGATTTGGGACCAAAAACCTTTCACGTCTAGGGCGAAGGCAACTTCGAATATGGTTAGGTGTATCTAGATCTTGTGAATGCGGAATTTTGTATGAAAAAGACAAAGTAAGAAAGAATTGAAAGAGAATTGAATGTTTTAAGAGAGATGAATGATTTAGAGAATGCTAAAGAATTAATGAATGTTGATGATGATAATTGGTGATAGTTGGTGAATGAAAACGGAGTTTTTAATACGATATTTATAGAGAAAATCAGCCAAAAAGAGAAATTAGACAAAACAGAGTCTGACGCGTTAAAAACAGAGCTGGCGCCAACCCTGGCTAGCTGGCGCCAGGCACCAACACTAGCGCCAGGCCTGGTTCCAGGCGCCAAGGCCTGGGGTTAGGCGCCAAGCCTGATACCAACGCGTTTTTGAAAATCCGATAAGTTTACCGTACTGGAGGATAAAATAATATAATTTTTTCGAAAATGCTATTTGATTTTGATTAAAACACTGAAAAGTCAACAAAAGTCAATTTATCAATGCTAATTGAATTAGGAATGAAAAGAACCTTCTAGAAGAATCTAGAAGACTAAAACCATTCCTAATTGCATTAGGAATGATAAATCATATTAGGCCCTCCCCTAGATCATTGGGCCGTACATAAAGCTCAAACCGGCCCCAGTTTAGTAAATTGGCCATAACTTCCTCAATATTCATCGGAATTGGGCTTATAATATATCGTTGGAAAGGTCTTTGCAAGCCCCATCCAACTACACTAATATTGGACCCATATCATGGACCAACCAAACTGGATTGACTATTTTCTTAAAATAAGTTTTCAAAAACAGAGAGAAGAGAAAAGAAATAAAAACTTTCCGCAACACTAGACTTTTCCACACTTTCGTTTCATTCGATTATGATTCGACGTGAAAGGTACTCATCACTGAGTTTGGTTTTGGGGAGACACAAATGGGTGTCTACAATTCCTTTGAAACTATAGGAGACCAATTTTACCCAAACACACCCACACTTTAAGGTAACTCGAGTTAGGTTTAAAACCTTTCCACAACTCATATGGGGTTTTGTCTAATTTTTTATGAGGCACACGATTAAGCACATAATAGGCAGACTGTAGGGAATAGATTCAAGCTTTAATCCCACTAGCTTGAACCCCACTGTGATCATACACTAAAGTACGGTGGCGTCCAAAAGGGAAGAAGATAGAGCAAAAGAGTCGCCAACAAGTTTTTAGGAACTTGTAAACCGTTCACGAGGTGAAGGTTACGCCCCTTAACGATCTAAGAGATCGTCAACTCCATAAGGTCTTGAACCAAATAAGGGTTCGGGGATGAAGGTACAAATCCAAACTAAAAGAGATTGAACCTGCCCTAATAATAGGCCTCTACTTTATTCTTCTCGTATTCATGTGCGCTTTTTAATTAACATGCAATCAATAGGATTAACCCTAAACCTGTTTATCTATGTTGGTTGAGTATTAATGCACAAATAAATCTATTATTGGCGATCACTTGAATTATAATCACATTAACCCACAAGATTATTAATTATCTTATTAAGCATGATTACAAGTACAAATTCCCTTTAAACATGCATAAAAGGCGTGATCAAGCAATAAAAATAAATATCATCAAGCAACATAATAATAATAATATCATCATAAATTATAACAATCATAATCACATTCATGTTAATATTAAAGCATAATAAAAATAGCAAGATCCTAGGCATGATACTAACAAGATTAATAACAAACCCTAGCATGTCACTAAGCAATAAAAATCAAATCTTTAACCCTAACATGATACTAACATGAATAAATATTAGGAAGAAAATAGGAAGCATCGTAACAATCATATTTAATATTAAAATTACCCTAGACATGATACTAGGAACATCATAATAACAATATAAACATGATCATAACATCAATTAAAACCATTAAAGTACTTACTTTGATGCCTCGTACCTCTTTCTAATAACAAAATGCACACGTTAGTAACTTCAAGGAAAATAATAATCAAAACAATTAAATTAAATAATTGAAAGAGAGATTTGGGACCAAACCCTCAGAAATTAAACCTTTCACGTCTAGGGCGAAGGCAACTTCGAATATGGCTAGGTGTTTCTAGATCTTGTGAATGCGGAATTTTGTATGGGAAAACAAAGTAAGAAAGAAAGAATTGAATGAATGAATGTAGATGATGAATGCTAATTAAAACTGATTATAGATCATGAGAATTGGTGAATGATTAGTGAGAATAGGTGAATGATGGATGTAGATGATGAATGAAAACGGAGTTTTAAAATACGATATTTATAGAGAAAATCAGCCAAAAAGATAAATTAGACAAAATAGAGTCTGACGCATTAAAAACAGAGCTGGCGCCAACCCTGGCTAGCTGGCGCCAGGCACCAACACTAGCGCCAGGCCTGGTTCCAGGCGCCAAGGCCTGGGGTTAGGCGCCAAGCCTGATACCAACGCGTTTTCGAAAATCCGATAAGTTTACCGTACTGGAGGATAAAATAATATAATTTCTTCGAAAATGCTATTTGATTTTGATTAAAACTCTAAAAAGTCAACAAAAGTCAATTTATCAATGCTAATTGAATTAAGAATGAAAAGAACCTTCTAGAAGAATCTAGAAGACTAAAACCATTCCTAACTGCATTAGGAATGATAAATCATATTAGGCCCTCCCCTAGATCATTGGGCCGTACATAAAGCTCAAATCGGGCCCAGTTTAGTAAATTGGTCATAACTTCCTCAATATTCATCGGAATTGGGCTTATAATATATCGTTGGAAAGGTCTTTGCAAGCCCCATCCAACTACACTACTATTGGACCCATTTCATGGACCAACCAAATTGGATTGGCTGTTTTCTTAAAATAAGTTTTCTAAAATAGAGAGAAGAGAAAAGAAATAAAAACTTTCCGCAACACTAGACCTTTCCACACTTTCGCTTCATTCGATTATGATTCGACGTGAAAGGTACTCATCACTGGGTTTGGTTTTGGGGAGACACAAACGGGTGTCTACGGAAGCCCCCACTTTGACTGAGTTTGGAGAAACGCAAGTTTTGAAAACAAAGTCAAAGTATCGATAGGGACGGAGAATGATTCATAACGTTCTGCGACCCTAAATCAATCTTGTAACGCCGATACCTGCAAACTATCGTTAGTTAAACAGATAAAAGAGTTAAAAAACGCGTATCTTGCACCGTCGAGCATACGTCTCTGAAAGTAACCGATTGTTGCTGCTATACTGTTGTTTTGATGACCTCCTACAAGCTGGAGAATGCCATCCCGCTTGAAAACCGCTACGCCCGTAACTGCTTCCAATTTAGAAGATTGCTTCGCCTGAAACGATCCTCCTCCGCATTGACAATATTCCACGTCCAAGGGAACACTATCGAAGATTGCTTCTCTTGAAACAAATCCTCATCTGCATTGATAATACTCCACATCCAAGGGAATACTATCGAAGATTATTTCTCTTGAAACAATCCTCATCCGCATTGATAATATTCCACGTCTAAGGGAATACTATCGAAGATTATTTCTCTTGAAACAACCTTCATCCGCATTGATAATATTCCGCGTCCAAGGGAATACTATCGAAGATTATTTCTCTTGAAACAACCTTCAGTTGCTTTTTAACAACTTTCCACAATCTATGGAACGCCATCTTGCTGCTTGTTTTGACGATCTTCCGCAATCTAGGGAACGCCGTCGATCAATGTTGCTACATCTTGAGCCTTTTCTTGAGTCATAGTGACAACCTTTCCAATCATAGCAAAAGTCGTCGAAGACCGCCTCATCATGAACCGTTCTTCTCATATCTTGGTGACAACCTCCACAATCTTAGCGAACGCCGTCGAAGACCGCCCATCTCGTGCTATCTTCTCAAATCTCGGGTGACAACCTCCACAATCTTAGTGAATGCCGTCGAAGACTGCCCATCTCGTGCTATCTTCTCAAATCTTGGGTGACAACCTCCACAATCTTAGCGAATGCCGTCGAAGACCGCCCATCTCGTGCTATCTTCTCAAATCTTGGGTGACAACCTCCACAATCTTAGCGAATGCCGTCGAAGACCGCCCATTGTAGACACCCATTTGTGTCTCCCCAAAACCAAACCCAGTGATGAGTACCTTTCACGTCGAATCATAATCGAATGAAACGAAAGTGTGGAAAGGTCTAGTGTTGCGGAAAGTTTTATTTCTTTTTCTCTTCTCTCTGTTTTTGAAAACTTTATTTTAAGAAAACAGCCAATCCAGGTTGGTTGGTCCATGATATGGGTCCAATAGTGGTGTAGTTGGATGGGGCTTGCAAAGACCTTTCCAACGATATATTATAAGCTCAATTCCGATGAATATTGAGGAATTCATGGCCAATTTACTAAACTGGGCCCGGTTTGAGTTTTAAGTACGGCCCAATGATCTAGGGGAGGGCCTAATATAATTTATCATTCCTAATGCAATTAGGAATGGTTTTTAGTCTTCTAGAACATTCTAGAAGGTTCTTATCATTCTTAATTCAATTAAGACTCTTCAGAGTTTTAATTAGATCAAATAGCATTTTCGACTGAAATTATATTATTTTATCTTCCAGTACGGTAAGTTTATCAGATTTTCGAAAACGCGTTGAAAGCCGATTTGGCGTCCAACCCCAGGCCTTGGCGCCTGGAACCAGGATTGGCGCCAGACGCCAGCATTGGCGCCTGGCGCTAGCCACTGGTCCTGGCGCCAATGAGCCAGGTCTGGCGCCAAAGTGGTTTTGTGGTCTTCAGACTCTGTTTTGATAAATTATCTTTTTTGGATGATTTTCTCTATAAATATCGTATCAAAACTCCGTTTTCATGGGAGGGATTATCAATATTCATTCACCAAGAATCTTCAATTCTCTTCTTAAAATCACTCATTCTTTCTTTTCTAAAACTTTGTTTTCTCGAATACAAAATTCCGCATTCGCAAGATCTTGATACACCTAGCCATATTCGAAGTTGCCTTCGCCTTAGACGTGAAAGGTTTTAATTTCTGAGGGTTTGGTCCCAAATCTCTCCTTACATTATTTAATTTGATTGCTTTGATTATTATTTTCCTTGAAGTTACTAACGCGTGTATTGTGTTATTAGAAAGAGGTACGAGGCATCCAAGTAAGTGCTTTAATTGATTAATTGATATTATGATGTAGATATCATGTTTAGATTGTTATTATGATTCCTAGTATCATGTCTAGGGTAATTTAAATATCAAGTATGATTGCTACGATGCTTCCTATATTCTTCCTAATACTTATGATTGTTAGTATCATGTTAGGACTAAAGCTTTGATTTTTATTGTTTAGTGACATGCTAGGGTTTGTTATTAATCTTGTTAGTATCATGCCTAGGATCTTGCTATGCTTTAACATGATTATGATTATAATTGATATTATTTTTATTAATGATGTTGATTATTTATTATTATGTTGCTTGATATGTATCATATTTTATATTGTTATTGCTTGATCACCTTTATTGCATGTTTAAAGGGAATTGGTACTTGCAACCACGCTTAATAAGATAATTAATAATCTTGTTAGGTTAATTGTGATTATAATTCAAGTGATCGCCAATAATAGTTTATTTGTGCATTAATGTTCAACCAACATAGATTAAACAGGTTTAGGGTTAATCCTATTGATTGTATGTTAATCAGAAAGCGCACATGAATACGAGCAGAATAAAGTAGAGGCCTATTATTAGGGCAGGTTCAATCTCTTTTAGGTTGGATTTGTACCATCATCCCCGAACCCTTATTTGGTTCATGACCTTATGGAGTTGACGATCTCTTGGATCGTTAAGGGGTGTGAGCTTCACCTCGTGATGGTTTACAAGTTCCTTAAAAACTTGTTGGCGACTCTTTTGCTCTATCTTCTTCCCTTTTGGACGCCACCGTAATTTAGTGTATGATCACGGTGGGGTTCAAGCTAGTGGGATTTAAAGGCTTGAAATTATTCCCTACAGTTTTTGGCGACTCCACTGGGGAGGATTTCTATTTTAATTCCTGAATTTGTTTCGGCAATGATTTAGAATGAGTGGATGAGACTTGAAAAGTTCTAAGTATTTCATGTAAGTAATTCTGATTAACATTGTGGCATATGCATAAAAAGGTTCTTATTGGAAAGACCATCCGTAATGAGTAAAAAACATAAGGATTTTACACGTAGGAAATATGAGAAATGTCTTTCACAACTAGGACTGAAATAACACCGCGCGAAACAGGATGATTTTATTGAGCACAGAAAGCTGCTGAGGCATGTGGGAAGTAGCGTTAGGGGCCAGAGCTTGGCGCCAAACTTTTAGCCGTAGCGCCAGACGCCAGTATTGGCGCCAGGCGCTACAGTTAAAAGTTGGCGCCAGTCTCTGTTTGCTGGCGCCAATTTCCCCCAATACCGAGCCAGAAATATGCGTTCTAATTTCGACCGGTTTTTCGTATTGTTTGCTCGATCCTACTTCCTGATTGAATTTTTTTTTTCTCACTTTTCTGAAACCCATATGTGTTCTACATATGGACATAACTTTCTGGGAATTCATGCTCTATCTACCTGATTGAACGCTCCTGGCAACAAAGGGTACATCTGAGAGGTTGAATTCACCAAACCATGGAAGTGAGTTTTTTCTAAAAACTCGCGGTGTCCTATCCACACGCGTTAACCCTTCACGGTTAGGCTTCTACGCGGTGCATCTGGACAATTAACCATGGACCCTATTTGACTAAACCATATCCCGAACTTTAGAGAACTAGAGCCATGGTTAGGTTGCGAACTCATTGCATCATATTGTGCCTACTTGACTAATTGTGCATTATTTGTTGTGCATATATATCTTGTGCTCCTCTTAACCGTTTGTTGATTTGTGTTGAGATTATAATTGATGACTTAAAGAACTTTGCCTAATTAATTAATTAATTAATTTGAATCAACAAATTTTTTTTTCTTTTAATCGGAATTGACCTAGTACGAATTTAGGCATACCCCAGTTGACTAATAATATCGAAAACAGTCCCAGACCGAGGCTCCAATATTGGTGCCAAAATCTGAGTTGTAGCGCCACTGTATGGTGTGTAGCGCCAGACATTTACTAAAAAGTCTGGCGCCAACCACCATATTGTGACGCCAGTCCTGTCGCTTGGCCGACAGTTCGGTTTATTCGTCGAGTCATCACTTAATGTCTAATTATTCAGTTTCCTGTTTAATTCGGTTAATTTTGCCGGCAATAATGCTTAATTAAATTAATATACGAGTTTAGGCACTAAGTCCCATGGTCTTACACAAGAGTTCAAGCATGTCACTTACACTCAATACACACATCAATACACATGTCTTGACCATGATTAAGGGATTCTTGTGTGCGCGCGTATTTTTCGTCATTTTTTTAAGGGGGTAAGTCGGATATTAATCCTCCAATAAATAATAATACTTAAGTTCCCTAAACACATGTACATTATTGCTCCCTAAAAATATGCATACTTTTTGCATACCCTTTTTTTTTAAAAAAAAAATAAAAACCATAAAGTCAAATTGATTCGAGTCAAGTAATTAAAACGCAAACTGGCTTAATTTACAGCGCGTGGTCAAGAAAGGAAGGACGATTAATCAAAGATAACCTCTTCGTACAAGTCCAACTTTTCGACAAACCTATAGCCCGCAAGAGAAAAGCAAGAGTCATAATGGCAACTCAAGAAGAAGTCAATGACCTCAAGAATCAACTGGCTACTGTAACTGAGACACTGAAGCTTCTCGCACTTAAGATCGAAGATCCCGCAAAGCAACAACAAATGGACCTCATGCAAGAAAGCCTAAGCAAGTTGTCCAGCGACTATAAGTTTCAAGAACTCACATCCCAAGGGGTCTCGGTGGATAAATATCTTCTTCCGTAGAAGTTCAGTGCCAACGACATCCCAAAATTTAGGGCAATCGACAACCCCTACTTCCATCTAAAGGCATTTGAAACAATAATGAGTATCAAGGGTGTCGATAAGAAAGTCTTCCCTTCTCTGTTCTCGCTATCTCTCGAGACCGTTTGCCAACAATGGTTCTTTTCTCTCGAAAAAGAAAAGACCTCTACCTGGGAATCCATAGCAAACGCTTTCGTTGATAGGTACAAGTGCAACGTTCAAGTCGAAACCGACCATAGAGAACTTGAAATCCTCAAACAGAAGGAGAATGAAGGCTTCACATCTTTCTTTAACAAGTGGAGAGAAACCTCAGCTAAAATGATTGAGGTACCAAGCGAAAAAGAGTCTATGAGACTGTTCATTAAAAATCTCCAAGAAAAATATTCAAAACATCTTAAATATCAAAATAACCTTCATACCTTTAAGGCTGTTTATGATATTGGGATTAATATTGAAGATGACTTGGCTAAATCCAAAGCTGCCAACAATAACTCCAACAGTGGCTGGAAAGGAAAGAAGAACGACAATCCTTCTTCTTCCAAAATCGCCCACTCAAATAATGTTAGCGCCTTCAACCTAGGAGAAGTCCTTGCCATGAACAATCAAGGACAAAAGAAACCGTTTAGGAGAAACTTCACTCCTATTGGCATGAGTTATGACACCACGTTTGATCGGCTAAATGCAAAAGGTCTTATAACTCCCATCGGACCATTTGGAGATCCACCAGTCGAGAAGAGGTCGCCTAATTGGAACCCCAATGCACATTGTAAATATCACCAAGGTAGGGGCCATTCTACTGAAAGCTGTTGGAAGCTTAAGGAAGCTATCCAAGACCTAATTGACAGTAACAAGCTGCCGTTGCCCCCTGCCAGTAAGAAGCCAAGTATTGACAATGCACCTCTAGCTCACACTTTGGCTATCTCCGATGAAGAAAGCGAAGTTGACCCCTCATCTCTCATTAAGCCTGTCAAAGCAACCAATGTCTAAGAGGAAGAAGAAGAGACCTTTTTCGATGTCAAAGATAATCTTCCAGAACCAGCAAATGAGGTAGAGATGCGAGTGCTCGCACTGTATCTGAGGGAGACGTCGCAACTGTTACATGAAACTCTCAAAATTTTGAATGAACTTCACAAGGGATATGATGAAAAACCTAAGAGAGAATTCACACCAGTAAAAACGACTTATGAGGCAAAATACTTTCCCTTACAAGTCACCGAAAGACCCAAGAAGAGCAATAAAGCTTATACTCCAATTAGGATCCCGTATACACAAATGTTTGAAATGCTCTCTGAGAATGGCAAGGTCAAACCTCTCGAACCGAGACCATTTGAATCATTAAAAAGGACAGATAGATATTACTGTCAATACCATCAGTCAGGAGGACACACCCTAGAAAACTGCTTCAAGTTCAAGGATTTGGTGCAGAAAATGATTGATAGAAGGGAATTTGTCCAAGTTCAGCAAGAAGAGGACATAAATGTTAATGGAGTATGGGACAGTGATGAAGAAGATGTCTATCTAAAAGACATATTAGGACCTTCACCTTCTGTATCATACACCACGGACGACATTTGGGCTGAAGAAGATTCATTAATAGACGTCCTCACAAGATCAGGGAGAATACAACCTCCCGTTTCAACATAACCTATGCCTACTGTACAACAAGTTCCCATACCTATCATCGAAGACAATGACATCATTAAACAATTCAAGAAGACAAAAGTTGAGATGAATGTATGGAAGCTTTTGGCAACATCTCGAGAACATAGGTTGGCTGTGATGAATGCTTTGGATAAAATCGGGATAGATTCTGACACCACTCCTGAGGGACTAGCTAACTTCCTCACGAGTGACCTCCCTAGTCCGATTAATCTAATCACTTTCTCTGATAAAGATTTACCCCCGGAAGGTGACAAACACTACAAGGCATTAAATCTCACGGTAGTCTGCAAAAGGATGAATGTTCCCATGACTCTTGTAGACAATGGATCGGCTATTAATGTCTGTCCACTTAGGGCTGCAAGGATGCTTGTCATAAGAGATGAGGATTTAACTCCGTCCACACAAGGAATAAGAGCTTACGATAATACTCGACGTCAAGCTCTTGGCAAAATAACCCTAAATGTGACGGCAGGAGAAATAGAACATGCTACTACCTTTCAAGTGGTAGACATCAAAGCCTCATTTAATCTGTTGTTAGGACGCCCTTGGCTCCATGATCTAAAGGTCGTCCCTTCATCTCTCCACCAACAAGTGAAAGCCATAGTTGGAGGAATCCCCATCACCATTGATGCTTCGCCAATGAGGATCAAATCGATAGAGAATCCAATCATCAACGTGGAGCACGACGAAGATGATGAAGACCTATGGGGCTTTAACGAAGAAGTCTCCTTAATCCAAGAGGATGAAAGGACATCTCTTTTCCACGACCCCCATTCCAACATGATTATCAACACTATGCTAAAGAAACAAGGACACTTCCCTGGGATCACCTTAGGAAAGAAGAAGGGGATAGCAAAATCTATAGAGTCACCTGGCCTCCCTAAACTAGATACTTTCGGACTTGGTTTCGAACCGACTCGGAAAGATCTCAAGCGAGCCCAGGACAAACTGAAAGCACGTAGGGACACTCGTATTCAAAAGAAAGCAATTCCAATGGATCAGTACCCCCTTACGCTTAATGGTCAGTTTATAAAAGAAGGAGAGGACTATCCATGCCATGAATTTCCCGAACCATTTGTTGTAAATGGCATACAACAACCAGGATTCGAGATTTTCTTGGATTGCTACTTCATCGACGAAATCTCAACTCCCGTCTATAAGGAGAAAGCACCCCCATGCTTTGACTTTAACGTCATGGGATTACTGTTTGGGCGAGAAAAGAATGAGTCAGTTTATGAGGAAGACAACTCTTCACTCATTCAAACGGTCCTACAAAGCGAAAACTTCGACCCCTCAAAGCTAATTACTCCAGCTGAAGGATTATTGCAAGGGTGGCGCAAGACTATCAAGGTGACTACTCCGAGTGGAAGGAAGATATTGATCACGACAGGGCAAGGGCCGATGTTTGAAGAATCGTCGGAGTCAGAGTTAGAGTCTTTCCCTTTAGAACCTTCTAAGTCTTTAGCTATAACGCCTCCCCTTCCTATTTCTTTTCCTAGGATAGTTAGTGATCCAGTCCCTGAGGACATATCACTCTTTGATGTAATGATCTCAGAGTACAATAATATCGCTCATTCTTCTTATTTCTCGTGTTCTTCCCTAACCCAAGATGACGAACATTTCTTAGCTAGCGATGAAAAAGATAAAGAATTTATTAAAGCAATGGAAACACTTGAAAAGAAAACACCGATAATTGAAGAGACTGAAACAGTTGACATCTTAAATGATTCAACTCATAAAAGAGAAGTTAAAATTGGACTAACATTGAATAAACAAGAAAGAACCGATTTAATTTACTTGCTTAAAGAATTTATCGATGTATTTGCTTGGTCATATGAAGATATGCCAGGCATTAATAGAGAAATAGCTCAACACACTATACCACTAATCCCAGGAATGAAACCTGTAAAACAAAAGTTGCGTCGAATGAAACCCGACGTAGCACTTAAAATAAAATAAGAAGTTCAAAAACAAATAACTGCAGGTTTCATCAAGGTATCCAAATACCCCGAATGGGTCGCCAACGTCGTCCCAGTTCCAAAGAAAGACGGAAGGGTAAGGATGTGTGTCGACTATCGAGATCTAAATAAGGCAAGTCCAAAGGACGACTTCCCTTTGCCACACATCGATATTCTGGTAGACAACACAGCAAATCACGCGCTTCTCTCATTCATGGACGGATACGCAGGGTACAATCAGATTCTCATGGCGGAAGAAGACATGGAGAAGACAACTTTCATCACACCATGGGGCACTTACTGTTACACGGTAATGCCATTTGGGTTGAAAAACGCAGGTGCTACTTACCAACATGCAGCAACTGCCTTGCTCCATGACATGATGCACAAAGAAGTTGAAGTATATGTCGACGACATGATTGTGAAATCAAAGGACCGTCCAGGCCATCAAGTAGCCTTAAGGAAATTTTTCGAAAGGTTAAGAAAATACAATATGAGGTTGAATCCATCAAAATGTGCTTTTGGAGTCACCTCAGGCAAGCTCTTGGGGTACGTCATAAGCTCTAGAGGAATAGAGATAGATCCAACCAAGATTAAAGCAATCATGTCAATGCCACCGCCCAAGACCGAGAAACAGATTCGAGGATTCATTGGCCGGTTGCAATACATAAGTAGGTTCATATCAAAACTGACAACGATATGTGAACCAATCTTCAAAAAGCTCAAGAAGAACGTACCAGTAATATGGGATGATGAGTGTCAAAAAGCCTTTGACCGGATCAAAGCCTATCTCGCAAATCCTCCCGTATTAGCACCAGCACTTCCTGGAATACCTCTTAGGTTATACTTGACGGTTACCAAAGAGACAATGGGAGCCATGCTAGCACAAGAGGTAGAGAACAAAGAGAATGCAATCTATTACTTAAGTAAAAAGATGCTCGAATACGAAACACGCTATACACCACTCGATAAATTGTGCCTCGCCTTGGTGTGGGCCACAACTAAGTTGAGACATTACATGTTGGTGCATACCGTTTTCGTGGTATCTCGATTAGATCCACTCAAATACCTGTTCGAGAAATCAACGCTCAATGGACGTATTTCAAGATGGATAGTCAACTTAGCCCAGTTCGATGTGCGGTTTACGCCACAAAAAGCCATTAAAGGATCTGTGGTGTCAGACTTTCTGGCAGATTTTCCAATAGAAGACTCGACACTAATACAGGACAATGAATTTCCAGATGAAGATTTGATGGTCACCGAAGATGATACTTGGACCTTGTATTTCGACGGAGCCTCAAACCAAAAGGGATGTGGTGTCGGAGTGCTACTAGTATCACCTAAGGAAGAACATGTCCCAATCTCAATAAAGCTTGATTTCGACGTTACCAACAATGCTGCTAAATATGAAGCATGTGTGGTAGGCCTTGAAACAGCTCTGGCATTGGGGGTAAAAAAGTTAAGGATATTCGGAGATTCCTCTCTAATCATCAATCAAATATCTAAAAGGTGGAAAGTAAGGAGCGAAAGCCTAGCCCCTTATCAAACCTATCCGGAAACCCTTACCGATCAGTTAGAGAAGGTAAAATACACATATCTACCTAGAGAAGAAAACCAATTTGCTGATGCCTTGGCAAGATTAGCCTCAATGGTTAGGATTCCCACGGATATCAAGCAAATGCCTCTAACTATCGAAAAAAGGCACAAACCAGCATATATACAGGCTATAGAAGACAACGACCCAGTCCAAGACGAAGATGAAGAACAAGAAGAAGAACCATGGTACACAGACATTCTCAACTATGTCACCAATGGAGAATACCCTCCTCATGCTGACAAAAGAGCGAAACGAGCCTTGAGACTTTTGGCTTCTCAATATGTACTCATAGACAACGAGCTACATAAAAGGGTACCTAAAGGTCGAGCTCTCCTATGTGTAGGGAAGGTGGATGCACAAAGAATAATGAGAATGGTCCACGAAGGAATCTGTGGAACTCATATAAACGGCAAAATGTTAGTCCAGAAAATAATGCGAGAAGGGTATTATTGGACTACCATGAATAGGGACTGCCATCAATATGTGAAAAGATGCCCTAAGTGTCAAATTTATGCCAATTTACAACACGTTCCTCCATCTTCGCTCTACACCTACACATCACCTTGGCCATTCTCTACCTGGGGAATTGACATAATTGGCAAGATCACTCCTCCAGGGACAGGAGGCCACGAATTTATTCTAGTAGCAATTGATTACTTTACGAAGTGGGTTGAAGCGCAATCATATGCTAAACTCACTGCAAAACATGTAGCACTCTTTATCGAGAGAAATATCATTTGTCGATATGGAGTCCCACATGAAATGATAAGTGACAATGGAACTCACTTTCAAGCCGAATGTGAAAATCTGTTACATAAATATGGTATCCAACATCATCATTCGTCCCCTTATAGACCTCAAGAAAACGGAGCAGTCGAGGCAGCTAATAAGAATTTAAAGACTATCATCGAGAAAATGACAGAAAATTATAAGGATTGGCCTGACAAGCTTCACTTTGCATTGTGGGGTTATCGCACGTCAATCCGTACGTCAACAGGAAATACACCATTTTCTTTGGTATATGGAATGGATGCCGTACAACCTGTCGAACTAGAAATACCATCTCTGCGTATTGCGCTAGAGAGTAGACTCGATGAAATCGAATGGACTAGGGCACGATATGAAGAATTGATCCTACTCGACGAAAAACGATTAGAAGCTCTACATCACACTCAGTGCTATCAAACTCGTATGGCTAGACATTTTAATAAGAAGGTCAAGACAAGAAATATCAAAATAAGAGATTTGGTATTAAAAGCGTTAAGAAAAAACGTTTTAGATCCAAGGGGAAAGTTTAGACCTAATTGGTTTGGCCCCTACATTGTCAAAACAATCCTGTCAGGTGGGGCAGCAAAATTAACTGATATGGATAGCAATGAATTCTCAAACATGACCAATCTTGACCAACTTAAAAAATACTACCCATAATTACTTGAGTAGGACACTCAAGAGAGCTACGTTCGGCCTGATTCCTTAGGAAAGGATACGTAGGCAACCCATTACGGGTGCGGCCACTTTATTATTCGACATCCCCGCGTTCCAGAATAAACTAGAAGTCAACAAAAAGTCGGAAAAGCTACTGGCGTCGCAGAACAGAGTCTAGCGCCAGAAATGGGTCGTTAGCGCCAGACGATGGTATTGGCGCCTGGCGCTAGACCTCAATAGCTGGCGCCAATCTGCAATTACCGGCGCCAGCTCGGCATTAAAATCTGGGCGAATTTTGGTGTTTTTCGGAAAATTTTCGACTTCCGTACTCGAAGAATTTCTGGAAAATTAATTTTTTCGGTTTTTCATTGCTTTAATAAAATAAATTTAAAGTGACAATTTAATTGAAAGCTGAAATTTCATTAATGAAATAAAATTACATTGTTAATGGAATTCAAATAAGGCTGAAATAAATTAACTTTAAATAAAAATTAACAAATCTAATAAATCTAAAGTTAAGCAATGTTCTAGTCTTTCTTTTCCTTCTTTACTCTTTTCCAATTCTTTTCTGTCTCCTCCTCCTCATCCATTACTTTAGCTAGTAGGCATCCTTTAGAGGACCTACATTCAATTTTCGAATAGATTGTTTCTCCTTCAGCTAGCACCCCATGCTTCTTTTCCACCCAAACCTTCTTGTCTGTAGCTTTCCTTTTCCCCTTGTCTTTAGTAGTATTCTTCTTCTTAGGCATTGTAGGTGTTTTGAACTCAATTCTTGCACCTAAGTGTTCCTTGGCCGGTGTTACCCTGTCACCTAGACGATTCTTCACGTCAGTTCTACCTTGATCAATTGAAGACTTCTTCAACAACCACTTCTTTACATCATTAGGTAAAGAAGGAGGAACCTTTTTGGTAATCACTTCCCATAAAGGTCTAGCGCTCCAGTACGTGTCAAATTTATCTACTTCTTGAGATATGGGATACTCATAGGGAGGACGAAGATCCCCGGAAGGAATATTTTGAAGCAAGCCATATTGTCTCTTTACTCTGCAGGGATAATAATATGTCATGCGAGACAAGCTTGGAAGACGGCAGAAAGGTTGCTTGTTAACACCAACCATCCTTTTTATTTTCCACCATGGGATGACCCACTTGATAGCAAAATCACGTGATTCAAAGACTTTCTTCCACCCATGGCGCCCAATTTTAGGGATGCGCTTCTTTCTTCTCACAAAGCAAGTAGGCGTATAATTTTCAATGTCGTCCGGAGGGCTAATTAATCCTAGCCTCTCCATTAGCCACATCTGTAAAAAAATTCCAATGCAAATAAATTAATATTACAATACAAAAATATATTTTTTGATTTCTGTAATTAAAAATATTATTTTTTCTACCTGTAATAAAATTAGAGAACCGCAAAGAGGCGCTTTTGGGTCCCTTTTCAATTCATCTAGACTAATCATAGTCTCTCCAACTATCAATGGCATTGGATTTCTCCCTGATTCAATTTGTTCTAGCACAGTGGTTATAATTGATTGACCCTCGTTAA
Source organism: Chenopodium album (assembly GCF_948465745.1). Taxonomy (NCBI): domain Eukaryota; kingdom Viridiplantae; phylum Streptophyta; class Magnoliopsida; order Caryophyllales; family Amaranthaceae; genus Chenopodium; species Chenopodium album. The sequence continues at coordinate 69,586,164 of NC_137835.1, forward strand.
TTTTACCACTACTAAGACAATATTGATTAAGCATGCAGAATAAGAACGCCCTTCTTCTATATATGTGAAAAGATTCAGAAAGCGGTTTATCAAAATAATAGCGTGCGAATTCTTTCAAGTTCACTGCATTGCCATCTACTATTTTTGATAAATCCCTTTCCTTCAAGTTAAAGAAGCGTTCAAAATCCTTATAGTAATATGCATCTACTCTAGGGATTACTACCAGGTCTATTGCAGGGAAACCTAAAATAGCACCAAATTCCTCTGGCAAAGGGCTAATTTCATTATACCCTATTCTAAAACAATGGGTATCAATATTCCAATATTCCAAAGCGGTATGTATGAAGTCTATGTCTAGATCTACCCCTTTAATGCCATAAATTCCCCCCAAGTGAAATAAATCCAATTCTTTACTTTCTCTAGCATTGAGAGATCGACACCATTCATGAGAATATTGGGTGAAGGTTTTAGCGGCTAAAGACATGATTATTATTTTTTCTAAAGAGAAGAATAATTTTTTCGCTGGAATTATGAGAAGAATCGGATGAGCAGGGGGCTATTTATGCACAAATTGCGAGGAATTTCAATCTGACTGGAATACGGAGTCAGCGTCAATTGGCGTCACTCACCGGGAATTGGCGTAACCCATCAGCCTTTGGCGCCACACGCTAGGTGTAGCGCCTGGCGCCACGCGCCACAGGCTGGCGCCAGCTGACGCCAAATCAGCAGAGGCCGCGCGTGCTCACTTGCGTTTTGATATTAAAACTGGAGTCGGTTTAATGACTTTATGGCCCCGTTTTATTTTTTCTACATATTTTTCTATCTTTTTTTCAATTAATTAATTAAATATAACAACTATTTTTTTAGTTAATTTTATTTTTATTTCTTTTTGAATTATATTAATTTTCAAATATCAGCTTTTTTCCTCCATTTTATTTTTTCTTTTTATTTTCTTTTTTGGGGGAGAGAGTCGGATAATACCCTCCATCAATAATAAAAATGACGGAATTTTTTGCGCAAAATTGTTATCACACTTGCACACACTAACATACACTAACATAATAATAGATAATAGATAAATACATAACATAAAGTACAAAGTGTCTAAATAATAAGTACAAAAGGCAAAGTTCTATAAAAAATCAAAATAAAAAACATATACAGAAGCAAACTACGGCGCCGGAGGACGTAGGCCCATCATGCCATAAAACTGCGCCGTCCGAGGAGTCACCTCTCCGCCAGCTCCGGCCTCAGCACCAGCTCCAGTCTCCGTAGGAGGAGGGAAACTCAAAACAGGACCGCTCCAGCCAAGGTCAACCCGGGGCTGAGACCGCGGAGGCTGCTGCGATGACGAGCCAACCTCGTACATCCCACCACCTCTGAAAGCCGAGGTAGCCTCTCCTACCGGTACAGCAGGAGCACCCTCAAAAGAAGATCCTGAGCCCTCAGTAACATCGGCTCGAGCAGCCTCGGAACGACCACCTCTACCTCCGGACGAAGTACGACGACGTCTCGAGCTAGACCTCGCCGGCTCTCTCCGCCTCTTAGGCCTCGTACGGGTGTGAGAAGCAATCGACTGACCCTGCAAAAAGAATTAAATCAGAAACAAGGTAAAAACTGAAGCGTAATGCAGAAATAATAAGTAAAAAAAAAGTTACCTCTCGGACAGCGTCGTCTCGACGACAGGTAGCCGCGTTCCTCATCCAAACGAGCTGGCTCCGGAAGGCATCTATGCATCGTGCCATAGCCGAAACCACCTCGCGTGAGAACTGTCAAGAAGTTAAGTCAGTAAAAATGCATGACAACTGAATACAAGATTCTGAATTAAAACTAGACTTACCTTAGTTTGGTGACGAGGAATCGACCGCTCCACAAAGCGCTCGCCCTCAGGAGCCAGAGAAATCATCTCCTCGATCGGCCCGTACATCCCCCTGTAGTGGATGGACATACGGGGTGCCACAAACTCAGTGGGACCATCCTGATAAAACAGAAAGAAATCAACAAAGTATTACTTGGGGGCTACTCAGCGAAAAACAAAAAGTTAAGGATCTTACCCTCACATCCTCGGCCGGTACAGGGGCTGGAGCCAACAAAGGAAGTAGCTCCTCAGCATAACTCCGCCCAAGGATCACATGGGACCGCTAGAGGGAACCAGACTCCTCAACCATGCTCGACAACTCTCTCTCGTCGAACATGTGACGTGGTGGAGGAGCAGGAACGACAAAAACATCGGAAGAGTGCCGGATAGCAACTCTCTCTCCTAAGTACACAACCGCTCCGTAGGTCCCCAGAAAGTAGCGGCGCTCAGCAGAGTACTGTGCTGCTAATCCAGGGACTGTCCAACCACCCCATGGTCGGTATACTACCTCAGGTCCCTATAAAAAATACCAATCGGGTAAGAACATGTCTAAAACATCGCAGAAGAGCAAGCCAAACACTAAAAGCCGTACCGAGATGATCCGACTCCGGACACGTGCAGTAGACAGGTCCACATGGTGGCCGCCCCAAGAGGCGCTCACCGGATACCCCCTCGGCGATGGTCTCGCCGGCGCAATGGAAGGAAAGTACTCGTAGAACCAGATCTACAAGAAATTAAACGCGTGAGTAAATGCTAACTAACATGTAGGGCTAAACTTTATAGGGAATAATGGTTACCTCTACGACTTTCCAGAAAGCAGACAAAGCAATGTTCGTCCTAAAGGACCGGTGGCGACACGAGTCCCTCAGTGCGCGAACGAAGTCAGTGTAGGCCAAGCTGGCCCAATCATAAGTCCCGATCCGCCGGAGATCGCGAACAACAGGGAGGTAGTAAAGCAACGCCCTACTACCCCTCTCAGGCGAGAATGTCCCTGACAACAACATCAGTACAAAGATGCGCACCCGCTGCTCTCGGGTGGTCGCATCGTCATTAAGAGCCGCTGCCAGCGTCGAGCGGCGAATTCCCCTAGCACTGAACTGAGTCGTCTCGACCTCAGCTCGGGCCCGAACAGCAATCGGCCCCAACAACTCCTCGACCTCTGGAGAAAAGACGTCGATACCACCGTCGAATGGTAGCGGCACAGAAGTGAACTCCAGTCCTGTGATGAGACTGAAGTCTGTAGAAGTGACCATCATCTCACCCCATGGAAAATGAAAAGTGTTGGTGGTGTCCCAGAAGAACTCCACCAGAGCGCGTACTACATGGTGACCCCCGCTGGAGGCAACCATAGCCTCGGAGGTCTCGAACAGGGAAACCAGTCCGCAAGACTCCCATAGGAGTCTCATCTCTCGATCTCTGGCAATGTGCATCCTATACAAATCGCCTAGACCATCACAGCCAGAGCCGTGATGCCGTGTCCTCCCAGGCTCGGTTCCCCGTCTCACCCTCGCGGAAATGTGGTGGACAGGGGCAAAGAACAAGGTCTTCTCATCCCACTCTGGGAACCGACCAAGCGAAGTGGACGGTGTAGTGTCGTCCCCCACGGGCTCATGCTCCCGTCTAGTGTTTCGGGACCGTGAACCTGAGCCTCGTTGTCTAGCCATGCTACATTGTGCAGAATCATCATAAGTTAAGGTTCTATAGTATCTAAGGTTCGCCTAGCCACATGATACTATGTTCACAAAAACAGAGTACGTAGTACTAAAACAGAGCACAAATTCAAATTGAGCATGACAGCATTTTTTCAAACAATCAAACAATTTCTTGCAACACTATAGTGATTATTGTGACAAATTGAACGAGAATTGCTAGCAAAAACATCAAGAACAAGCCACATTGTTCTTCACGACCTTAAGAGGTCCAACAATGGCGGATTGCTCGTTTCTTCACCAAATTGAGTCAAACAAGTCTCAAATTACTCCCAAAGCAATATACAAACATAAACAAGCAATTTCATGGCATAAAACTTGATAAACAAAGCAAATTGAGCATTGTAAGTTTCGAATTTTCATGAAATTCGTGAATGAACATGCGAAAATTCATAAAAACCGGTGTGAAATGGAGGAAAACTTACATAGATCGGGAATATGGATGAGAAGAGCTTTGATTTGCAACAAATTTGAGCGAATTCGGTTGAGAAATGAGTGAGCGACGATCAATTGAAGTTTTCGGACTTCTCTCGGGCTGTTTCGCGACGAACAGAGCAAGAAATGAAACGGAAAACTGAATTTAAAGAAAATTCCGTGCTGGCGCCAGTCCCTAGGCATTGGCGTCACATTCTGTGCTTGGCGCCAGACGCCAATTCCAGCGCATGGCGCTAATGCCATATGGCTGACGCTGGTGGATTTTCAGCGACGCCAAAGCAGCCAGCCACCTGTTGGGGTTGTGCTAGCCTTCTGCAATAGATTTTGGGTTCCTTGGTACGCCAGTTAGCCCCTCTAAGCAATTTGACATGATTAGGTAATCGACTTGATTACGTAAAGTGATCGACCTGATGAAAAGATCGTCTCACTTAGCTTAAAGCGCCTAAGCATTGGCTCATTAGCAAAGGGCACCGACATATAGGTTCAAGAGCAAAGGGCACCGACATACAGGTTCAAAGCAAAAGAGCGCCGACGTACAGGCATAGCAAAGGCAAGTTCAGGCGAACTTTTAAAGATCGACAGACATGGATCTTCGGTAATTTCTTTGGGAAATTATCGCATCAAATGAGGATGACTTCAAGAGAAGGTGTCTTCGGCATCATTCCCTAGCTTGCGGAAAGTTGTCACAAACAACTGAAGGTAATTTCGGGCGAAGTTGTCTTCGATCATAGTTCCTGAGGCATGGAAGATGATCAATGCGGATGAGAATTATTTCGAGGGAAATAATTTTCGATGATGTTCCCTTGGACGTGGAATATTATCATTGCGGGGAGGATAGTTTCGGGCAAAGCAATCTTCTAATTTGGAAGCAGTTACAAGGCGTAGCGGTTTTCAAGCGGGATGGCATTCTCTAGCTTGCAGGAGGTCATCAAAACAACAGCAGCAGCGACAATCGGTTACTTCCAGAGACGTGTGCTCGACGGTGCAAGATACGCGTTTCTTAACTCTTTTATCTGTTTAACTAATGCTAGTTTTGCAGGTATCGGCGTTACAAGATTGATTTAGGATCGCAGAACGTTCTGAATCATTCTCCGTCCCTATCGTTACTTTGGCTTTCGTTTTCTAAACTCGCGTTTCTCCAAACTCAGTAAAAGTGGGGGCTTCTGTAGACACCCATTTGTGTCTCCCCAAAACCAAACCCAGTGATGAGTACCTTTCACGTCGAATCATAATCGAATGAAACGAAAGTGTGGAAAGGTCTAGTGTTGCGGAAAGTTTTATTTCTTTTTCTCTTCTCTCTGTTTTTGAAAACTTTATTTTAAGAAAACAGCCAATCCAGGTTGGTTGGTCCATGATATGGGTCCAATAGTGGTGTAGTTGGATGGGGCTTGCAAAGACCTTTCCAACGATATATTATAAGCCCAATTCCGATGAATATTGAGGAATTCATGGCCAATTTACTAAACTGGGCCCGGTTTGAGTTTTAAGTACGGCCCAATGATCTAGGGGAGGGCCTAATATAATTTATCATTCCTAATGCAATTAGGAATGGTTTTTAGTCTTCTAGAACATTCTAGAAGGTTCTTATCATTCTTAATTCAATTAAGACTCTTCAGAGTTTTAATTAGATCAAATAGCATTTTCGACTGAAATTATATTATTTTATCTTCCAGTACGGTAAGTTTATCAGATTTTCGAAAACGCGTTGAAAGCCGATTTGGCGTCCAACCCCAGGCCTTGGCGCCTGGAACCAGGATTGGCGCCAGACGCCAGCATTGGCGCCTGGCGCTAGCCACTGGTCCTGGCGCCAATGAGCCAGGTCTGGCGCCAAAGTGGTTTTGTGGTCTTCAGACTCTGTTTTGATAAATTATCTTTTTTGGATGATTTTCTCTATAAATATCGTATCAAAAACTCCGTTTTCATGGGAGGGATTATCAATATTCATTCACCAAGAATCTTCAATTCTCTTCTTAAAATCACTCATTCTTTCTTTTCTAAAACTTTGTTTTCTCGAATACAAAATTCCGCATTCGCAAGATCTTGATACACCTAGCCATATTCGAAGTTGCCTTCGCCTTAGACGTGAAAGGTTTTAATTTCTGAGGGTTTGGTCCCAAATCTCTCCTTACATTATTTAATTTGATTGCTTTGATTATTATTTTCCTTGAAATTACTAACGCGTGTATTGTGTTATTAGAAAGAGGTACGAGGCATCCAAGTAAGTGCTTTAATTGATTAATTGATATTATGATGTAGATATCATGTTTAGATTGTTATTATGATTCCTAGTATCATGTCTAGGGTAATTTTAATATCAAGTATGATTGCTACGATGCTTCCTATATTCTTCCTAATACTTATGATTGTTAGTATCATGTTAGGACTAAAGCTTTGATTTTTATTGTTTAGTGACATGCTAGGGTTTGTTATTAATCTTGTTAGTATCATGCCTAGGATCTTGCTATGCTTTAACATGATTATGATTATAATTGATATTATTTTTATTAATGATGTTAATTATTTATTATTATGTTGCTTGATATGTATCATATTTTATATTGTTATTGCTTGATCACCTTTATTGCATGTTTAAAGGGAATTGGTACTTGCAACCACGCTTAATAAGATAATTAATAATCTTGTTAGGTTAATTGTGATTATAATTCAAGTGATCGCCAATAATAGTTTATTTGTGCATTAATGATCAACCAACATAGATTAAACAAGTTTAGGGTTAATCCTATTTATTGTATGTTAATCAGAAAGCGCACATGAATACGAGCAGAATAAAGTAGAGGCCTATTATTAGGGCAGGTTCAATCTCTTTTAGGTTGGATTTTTACCATCATCCCCGAACCCTTATTTGGTTCATGACCTTATGGAGTTGACGATCTCTTGGATCGTTAAGGGGTGTGACCTTCACCTCGTGATGGTTTACAAGTTCCTTAAAAACTTGTTGGCGACTCTTTTGCTCTATCTTCTTCCCTTTTGGACGCCACCGTACTTTAGTGTATGATCACGGTGGGGTTCAAGCTAGTGGGATTTAAAGGCTTGAAATTATTCCCTACACCCATCTCGTGCTATCTTCTCAAATATTTGGTGACAACTTCCACAATCTTAGCGAACGCTGTCGAAAATAACTTTACTTGAAGTCATCCTCAGTTGTTGCGATAATATTCCGAAGAAAATTACCGAAGACCAACACTTGTCGATCTTTAAAGCTCGCTCGAACTTTGCTTCCGCTATGCCTGTATGTCGGCGCTTTCGTTGCTTTGAACTTATACGTCGGTGCCTTTTCTGCTTTTGAGCCAATGCTTAGGCGCTTTAAGCTAAGTGAGACTATCTTTAATCAGGTCGATCACTTATTTGCTGTTGTAATCAAACCGACTACTTAATCATGTCAAATTGCTTATAGGGGCTAACTGTCGTACCAAGGAACCCGAAATTGCTGTATGAGGTCGAAATCACCTTTCTGAGAGGCTTCGAGCTCTGTCCCTGCTGAGATATCTCTGGCGCTAAGAATTGACTCTGTCGCCGAACGCTGTGATAGGGTCTTCCCTGTTCTGCTACACCTGTATTTATTTTGACTATAGAACTTTGCCAATCTTTTCAATTATCTTAGGGTTGACATAAGGTTTAGCATTGCTTGACTCATCGACTTGACACGACTCAAGGTATAAACTTGACTCTCTGTGATTGATTGACTCGAGGTTGACTCAACTCGAAGTGAAACAACACGTGTGACTCGTGACCCGTGTGTGCATTGTATTACGATTTGTGCGACTCAAAAATGCAAAAAAGCAAAAATTTTCCGTCATTTTTGTGGAGGGTACCGACTTTCTCCCGAAAAAGAAAGACGCGAAAAAAAAATCGAAGTTTTTGAAGGTGCATGTTGAATGAGCTTAGTCAAATGTCATTTGATACTGTCTCTCAATGTGCAAGGATTAATCCATCCTAGGCTATCTCAATTGTTGACTCAATGATGAAAGTATTTGGGTAACTTAGGCACGGAGGCTAAGTACTTCATACTTCGTGATTCAATGATAATTATGATTGATGAGTGATTTTGATATGGCAGGGATGCTTCAGCGTTATGTTAAGATTTCATGACAAAGGGTTCCTAAAGGGAAGTATATTTGGTCATGTATCTGTGCAGTGTGTGATAGTGACGCTAAAGTTAGGCCGCAAAGGCTAAGTGTGTGGGAAAATATTATTTGTTAAAAGAGTCAAATGGTGGTGACTCTTAGGCTAGGTAAGCTAATGATGTAGGGATCAAGCCGTCAAGTCTAGCTCTAAGTGAATAGGGATGAGCATTGGAGATCCCTTGATATGATCATGGTGTAAGTGTGTGAATGTGAATATGAATGCATTTTTATTACGGCCGCACCTCGATGTGAGGCTGCCTACGTATCCGTTAGGAATCAGGCCGAACGTAGCTCTAGCCAAACCTCGCACAAGTGTGTGTATACCTCAAAAAGGTCTTTTAAGGGTTGTAACGTGGTTAGGCTAAAGGTTATAGAAAAAAGGAATAAAGGCTCAAGACCCTAGATAAGCCCCCAAGGTGTGCAACCTTGCTTTTGAATATTTGTATTTTCATGCTTGAGGTTTTCTACTCTTTTTTTAGCTCTTTCTTTTGCTTTAGCATTTATTTCATTTTTATAAGTGTGAGCAATCTCGATCATGCGGTCTATCACTCACTTGGCATTCATGTTTCTCAGGCACGGTACCGAGCACTCGATAAGAGACGCAATCTGAGACGTGTTCATATCGAAGACATTTTCATATCAAAGACATTGGAACACTTGCCCTTTTGTACACTTTTATTTTTTTTTTTTTGCTTTTGCTTATTTTAATTTTGATCTTTTGAAATCACTCAAGACTTTTGAAATTGCACAAGTTACACACCATCCCATCCCAAGGTTAGGTAGATGTAGGTTGGAAAAAGAAAGGTCTATCGTTAGACGAGGCTCAAAGTGGTTTATGAAGAAAGAATGTATAATTGAAGGGCGAAAGGTAATAGAATGTGGCGACAAGGGGTGCCTTAAATCATTGGTATACCTTGTGCTTAATTCGACATGGATTTTTTTTTTTTTTTTTTTTTTTTGCAATGTAATGAAATGAAATGATCATATGCAAGGAAATAAATGCTCATTTTATTTAAAAGGAAAAAGAAAAAAAACCTATAAAATAAATCTAAGGAAAGTGAAAGGTGCCTATGCTAGACTTTATTGGGGAAAGGTTTGAAAAAAGAAGAAGAATGCATGAAATCTTGGTGAGAAAGTTTGCCTTGTGCATTTGTTTCATCATTACCCTCATTTTTTAATTTTGTTTGTCAATCACATGACTCAAACTCGATTCAACATGCATGGATGGAAGAATGTAGGAAGAATGAAGGTTATGATATGGAGAAAGCATGTAGAGAATGGAAAGACGATGTAGAAGGAGAGAAATGGAAAAAATAGGAATAGAATGTACCCCTAACTCAAATGATGGAAAAAACCGACTCATGCATGAACCTAAGACATGGTCATGGTGTGAAATGTACAAAGTGTGTGCTACGACTAGTGAGTGTAGGTGACATGTTAAGACTCGTGTCATGACCATGTGGCTAGACTATGTGACTAGACTCAAGCAAAGACTAAGTTAAGACTTCACGTATATGCATTAAACTGGACAGACTGTGGTATTTTAGTCATAACTTTTTATCTGTGATTCTGATTTGAACTAAACCAACTCCAAATTAAAGAAAAAACTCGGGGCTACAGATCCATAGGTTGTACGACTCGTATTTCTTTCTAGAACTCCAGATATGACCAAAACAAGTCGACGCTTGTGCAGTATACGGGAATAAAAATCCGGGTTGACTTAAAGGAACTATGACTCGATTTTATGTTTATTTATTAGCTGAAATTAATTAATTAATTAATTAATTAAACAAAGTCCTTTAGTCATTAATCAGTTTATTTAGTCTTAACACAAGTCAAACAAACGGTTAGGAAAACATAGAATATATGTACAACAAATAATGCACAATTAGTCAAGTAGGCACAATATGATGCAATCACTAGTAGAAAATATCAAAATGGCACCCCCTAATTGGCACCGGTTCAGTCCAAACCGGTGCCAAAAATGGCCTACAAAATTGGTGGGAAGCTAAACCAGAGTAAAAGGCACCGGTTCACTTCAAACCGGTGCCAAAAACATAAAGCCACCGGTTTGAACCGGTGCCTTTTTGAACCGGAGCAATGAAAAAAAAAAAAAACGGCCCTATAAAACCCCCTCAACCCTAATTTTTACACTCCTCTCAGCCGAATCTCTTTCTCTCTCCTCCTCTCTTCCTCTTTCTCTCTCCTCTCCTCCTCTTTCTCGATCTCCTTCTCCTCCTTCTACTTCTCTTCCCTCATCTCCTTCTCCCTGGTGTCCTCCTCCCTTCTTGCATTCGAAGAATTCCAACATGCAATAGGTTTTTTTTTATTTTATTTTGATTATTATTTTTGATTTCTGGTTCTTTTTTATTCGAATTTAATAGTTTTTTTTTTTCGATTTTGATTTATTTTTCTACGATTTCTGGGTAATTGTTTTTCGATTCCATTTTTGGGTATTTGTTTTTCGATTTCATTTCGGGGTATTTGTTTTTCGATTTCTGGGTATTATTATTGTTTTTCGATTTTGATTCATTTTTCGATTATTATTTGTTTTTCGATTTCTGGGTATTTTTTCGTTTTTTTTTTATTTTCTGGGTTTTTAGCTAATTTTCAATTTTAATTTTTTTTTATTTTTTTTAATTTTCTGGGTTTTTATTTTTTTCGATTTTAATTTTTTTCGATTTTCTGGGTTTTAATTTAATTTTTTCTTCATTTTCTGGATTTTCTGGATTTTCTAGATTTTCAACTAATTTTCGATTTTAATTTTTTCGATTTTCTGGGTTTTAAATCCTTTTCGATTTTAATTTTTTTGATTTTTTTTAATTTTCTGGGTTCTAAACTAGCTTTCAATTTTAATTTTTTTTATTTTTTAATTTTATGGGTTTTAATTTTTTTCAACTTTAATTTTTTTCGATTTCCTGGGTTTTAATTTAATTTTTTCTTCATTTTCTGGATTTTCAATTATTTTTTTATTTTAATTTTTTCGATTTTAATTTTTTCGACTTTTTTTTTTATTTTCTAGGTTTTTAACTAATTTTAATTTCGCAGCTAATACATTTTAATTGATTTTTTTGGATGAACTAATTGGCGCAGGTATACTATCTTCTTTGCAAGCCCAAAATATTGCACATAATCGAAGAATAAAGAATCAAGAATCAAGAATATTGATTTAGATGTTTGGGTTTTTTTTTTATTGTGATGTTGTAATATTTTTTTTTTGATTTATATTGTAGTTCTTTTTTATTTATTTATATGTGGTAATTGTTTAATTTTATAATTCGTATATTGTAATTTTTCTTGATTATATACTGTTGTAGGGAATAGTTTCAAGCCTTTAAAATCCCACTAGCTTGAACCCCACTGTGATCATACACTAAAGTACGGTGGCGTCCAAAAGGGAAGAAGATAGAGCAAAAGAGTCGCCAACCAGTTTTTTAGGCAACTTCGAATATGGCTAGGTGTATCTAGATCTTGTGAATGCGGAATTTTGCGTGAAAGAGCAAGGAAGAAAGAATGCTAAAGAATTAATGTTATTGAAAATTGATGAATGAATGATGTAGATGATGAGAATGAAGAGAATTAATGAATGGTAATTGATGATTGTTGATGAATGAAAACGAAGTTTTTGATACGATATTTATAGAGAAAATCATCCAAAAAAGATAATTTATCAAAACAGAGTCTGAAGACCACAAAAACACATTGGCGCCAGCCCTGGCTCATTGGCGCCAGGACCAGTGGCTAGCGCCAGGCGCCAATGGCTGGCGTCTGGCGCCAAGGCCTGGGTTTGGACGCCAATTCGGAATTCAACGCGTTTTCGAAAATCTGATAATTTTACCGTACTGGAAGATAAAATAATATAATTTCAGTCGAAAATGCTATTTGATCTAATTAAAACTCTGAAGAGTCCTAATTGAATTAAGAATGATAAAAACCTTCTAGAATGTTCTAAAAGACTAAAACCATTCCTAATTACATTAGGAATGATAAATCATATTAGGCCCTCCCCTAGATCATTGGGTCGTACTTAAGGCTCAAACGAGGCCCAGTTTAGTAAATTGGCCATAACTTCCTCAATATTCATCGGAATTGGGCTTATAATATATCGTTGGAAAGGTCTTTGCAATCCCCATCCAAATACACCACTATTGGACCCATATCATGGACCAACCAAACTGGATTGGCTGTTTTCTCAAAATAAAGTTTTCAAAAACAGAGAGAAGAGAAAAGAAATAAAACTTTCCGCAACACTAGACCTTTCCACACTTTCGTTTCATTCGATTATGATTCGACGTGAAAGGTACTCATCACCGGGTTTGGTTTTGGGGAGACACATTTGGGTGTCTACAGAAGCCCCCACTTTGACTGAGTTTGGAGAAACGCAAGTTTCGAAAACGAAAGCCAAAGTATCGATAGGGACGGAGAATGATTCAGAACGTTCTGCGATCCTAAATCAATCTTGTAACGCCGATACCTGCAAAACTAGCGTTAGTTAAACAGATAAAAGAGTTAAGAAACGCGTATCTTGCACCGTCGAGCACACGTCTCTGAAAGTAACCGATTGTTGCTGCTGTTTTGATGACCTCCCGCAAGCTAGAGAATGTCATCCCGCTTGAAAACCGCTACGCCTTGTAACTGCTTCCAATTAGAAGATTGCTTCGCCTGAAACTACCTTCTCCGCTGTGATAATATTCCACGTCCAAGGGAATATCATCGAAAATTATTTCTCTTGAAATAATTCTCATCCGCATTACGATCATCTTCCATGCCTCAGGAATTATGATCGAAGACAATTTCGCCCTGAAATTACCTTCAGTTGTTTGTGACAACTTTCCACAATCTATGGAACGCCATCTTGCTGTTTGTTTTGACGATCTTCCGCAATCTAGGGAACGCCGTCGATCAATGTCGCTACATCTTGAGCCTTTTCTTGAATCATAGTGACAACCTTTCCAATCATAGCAAAAGTCGTCGAAGACTTCCCATCTCGTGCTATCTTCTCAAATCTTGGGTGACAACCTCCACAATCTTAGAGAATGCCGTCGAAGACCGCCCATCTCGTGCTATCCTCTCAAATCTTGGGTGACAACCTCCGCAATCTTAGCGAATGCCGTCGAAGGCCGCCCATCTCGTGCTATCTTCTCAAATCTTTGGTGACAACCTCCACAATCTTAGCGAATGCTGTCGAAAATAACTTTACTTGAGGTCATCCTCATTTGATGCGATAATTTTCCCAAAGGAAAATACCGAAGATCCACGCCTGTGGATCTTTAAAAGTTCGCCTGAACTTTGCTTTTGCTATGCCTGTACGTCGGCGCTCTTTTGCTTTGAACCTGTATGTCGGTGCCTTTTCTGCTTTTGAGCCAATGCCTAGGAGCTTTAAGCTAAGTGAGACGATCTTTCATCAGGTCGATCACTTATTGCAATTGTAATCCAACTGACTACTTAATCATGTCAAATTGCTTATAGGGGCTAATTGGCGTACCAAGGAACCCGAAATTGCTGTATGAAGTCGAAATCACCTTTTTGGGAGGCTTCGAGCTCTGTCGTTGCTGAAAAGATTTAGCGCCAGGCGCTGGAGTAGGGTCTTCCCTGTTCTGCTGCACCTGTACTTATTTTGACTATAGAACTTTGCCAATCTCTTTAATTATCTTAGGGTTGACCTAAGGCTTAATGTTGCTTGACTCATCGACTTGACACGACTCAAGGCATAAACTTGACTCGATATGTTGACTGACTCGAGGTTGACTCGACTCGAAGTGAAATGACATGTGTTAGACTCAAATCAAAGTTATCTGACACGACATGACTCAATGTGTACATGACTCGTGTGTGCATTGTTATGTGATCGTGCGACTCGAAAAATGCAAAAACCAAAAAATATTTCCGTCAATTTTGGAGGGTACCGACTTTCTCCCGAAAAGGAAAGACGTGAAAAAGAAAATCAAAAGTATTTGGGTAACTTAGGCACGGAGGCTAAGCACTTCATACTTCATGATGCAATGATGATTACGATTGATGAGCGATGTTGATATGACAAGGCATGCTTCAGCGTTAAGATTTCATGACAAAGGGTTCCTAAGGGAAATATATTCGATCATGTATATGTGCAGTGTGTGATAGTGACACTAAAGCTAGGCCGCAAGAGCTAAGTGTGTGAAAAAATATATTATTGAAAAGAGTCAAATGGTGGTGACTCTTAGGCTAGGTAAGCTAATGATGTAGGGATCAAGCCCCCAAGTCTAGCTCTAAGTGAATAGGGATGAGCATTGGAGATCCCTTGATATGATCATGGTGTAAGTGTGTGAATGTGAATATGAATGCATGTTTATTACGGCCGCACCTCGCACAAGTGTGTATACCTTAAAAAGGTCTTTTTAAGGTTGTAACGTGGTTAGGCTAAAGGTTTGAAGAATAAGGGGATAAAGGCTCAAGACCCTAGATAAGCCCCCAAGGTGTGCAACCTTGCTTTTGAATATTTGTGTTTTTATGCTTGAGGTTTTCTACTCTTTTTTTTAGCTCTCTTTTGTTTTTTGCTTTAACATTTATTTTACTTTTGCAAGTGCGGGCAATCTCGATCATGCGGTCTATCACTCACTTGGAATTCATGTTTCTCAGGCACGGTACCGAGCACTCGATAAGAGACGCAATCTGAGACGTGTTCTTATCGAAGATATTTTCATATCAAAGACATTGGAACACTTACCGTTTTGTACACTTGTTTTCGTTTTTTTTATTATTGCTTATTTTTTGCTATTGCTTTATTTTGAATTTGCTCAAGCTTTCTTTAGAATTGCATAAGTTGCACGCCATCGCATCCCAAGGTTAGGTAGATGTAGGTTGAAAAAAGAAGGGTCTATCGTTAGACGAGGCTCAAAGTGGTTTATGAAGAAAGGATGTGTAAATTGAAAGGCGAAAGGAGATATGATGTGGCTACAAGAGGTGCCTCAAATCATTGGTATACCTTGTGCTTTATTTGACATGTTTTTTTTTTATGGAATGTAATGAAATGATCATATGCACGGAAATAAATGCTCATTTTATTAAAAAAGGGAAAAGGAAAAATCTACAAAATTAATCTAAAAGAAAATAAAAGGTGTCTATGCTAGACTTATTGGGGAAGGGGTGAAATGAAAATAGAAAAAGAGGTCATGAAATCTTGTCATTGAAGCTCGCCTCTTGTCTTGTGTTTGCCTTATCATTACTCGTTCTTCTTGTTGACTGGAGGCATGGGAAGCTTGTTATTATCAATCAAATGTTGGATAGCCTCCTTTAGCTTCCAACAGCTCTCAGTAGTATGACCCCTACCTTGATGATACTTGCAGTGTTCGTCTGGATTCCAACTAGGCAATCTCTTTTCAGGTGCGGGATCTTGAATAGGTCCAATGGGAGTAATGAGTCATTTGGCATGGAGTCGATCGAAGGCAGTATCGTAGCTCATCCCAATGGGGGTGAAGTCTTTCCTTAGTTGCTTCTTAGATCGTTGGTTATCTATGGCTAAGACTTCACTAAGATCAAAGGTACTAACATTGTTACTAGAGTGGGCGTTTTCGGAAGAAGAAGGATTGTCGCTCTTCTTTCCTTTCCAGCCACCGTGGTTGCTATTATGGCTAAGACTTCACTAAGATCAAAGGCCTGGGGTTGGACGCCAATTCGGAATTCAACGCATTTTCGAAAATCTGATAATTTTACCGTACTGGAAGATAAAATAATATAATTTCAGTCGAAAATGCTATTTGATCTAATTAAAACTCTGAAGAGTCCTAATTGAATTAAGAATGATAAAAACCTTCTAGAATGTTCTAAAAGACTAAAACCATTCCTAATTACATTAGGAATGATAAATCATATTAGGCCCTCCCCTAGATCATTGGGTCGTACTTAAGGCTCAAACGAGGCCCAGTTTAGTAAATTGGCCATAACTTCCTCAATATTCATCGGAATTGGGCTTATAATATATCGTTGGAAAGGTCTTTGCAATCCCCATCCAACTACACCACTATTGGACCCATATCATGGACCAACCAAACTGGATTGGTTGTTTTCTCAAAATAAAGTTTTCAAAAACAGAGAGAAGAGAAAAGAAATAAAACTTTCCGCAACACTAGACCTTTCCACACTTTCGTTTCATTCGATTATGATTCGACGTGAAAGGTACTCATCACCGGGTTTGGTTTTGGGGAGACACATTTGGGTGTCTACAACTGTAAATTTTCGGTTATATTCAATGATATTCAATTTTGTTGTTCTTATTTATTTTAGTCAATTTGATTTTTAAGTAAAAAATGACAACAACAACAACAAAAAAAAAAAAAAAAAAAAAAAAAAAAAAAAAAAAAAAAATTTGGGGTTTTTTGGCACCGGTTAACCGGTGCCAAAAACTTTGAAATAATTTTTTGTGGCCTTTTTTGGCACCGATTAACCGGTGCCAATTTCGATTTTTGGCACCGGTTTGAACCGGTGCCTTTTTAAACCCCTTTTTGGCACCCCCCACATTGGAACCGGTTCAAACCGGTGCCTTAGGCCGGGTTTGAACCGGTGCCAAATTCATTTTTTCACGTAGTGAATGAGTTCGCAACCTAACCATGGCTCTAGTTCTCTAAAGTTCGGGATATGGTTTAGTCAATAGAGGGTCCATGGTTAATTGTCAGGATGCACCGCGCGGAAGCCTAACCGTGAAGGGTTGGCGCGAGTGGATGGGACACCGCGAGCTTTAGAAAAAACTCGCTTCCATGGTTTGGTGAATTCAACATCTCGGATGTACCCTTTGTTGAACGGAGCGTTCAATCGGGTAGATGGAGCATGAATTCCCAGAGGGTTATGTCCATATGTAGAACATATATGGGTTTCAGAAAACTGAGAAAAAAAATTCTATCAGGAAGTAGGATCGAGCAAACAATACAAAAAACTGGTCGAAATTAGAACGCATATTTCTGGCTCGGTATTGGAGGAAATTGGCGCCAGCAAACAGAGACTGGCGCCAGCTTTTAACTGTAGCGCCTGGCGCCAATACTGGCATCTGGCACTACGGTTAAAATGATGGCGCCAATGCTCTGGCCCCTGACGCTACTTCCCACATGCCTCAGCAGCTTTCTGTGCTCGATAAAATTTTCCAGTTTCGCGCGGTGTTATTTCGATCCTAGTTGTGAAAGATATTTCTCAAATTTCCTACGTGTAAAATCCTATGTTTTTAACTCATTACGGATGGTCTTTCCAATGAGATCTTTTTTATGCATATGACGATAATGTTAATCAAAATTACGCACATGAAATACTTAGAACGTTTCGAGTCTCATCCACTCATTCTAAATCATTGCCAAAACAAATTCAGGAATTAAAATAGAAATCCTCCCCAGCGGAGTCGCCAAAAACTGTAGGGAATAGATTCAAGCTTTAATCCCACTAGATTGAACCCCACTGTGATCATACACTAAAGTACGGTGGCGTCCAAAAGAGAAGAAGATAGAGCAAAAGAGTCGCCAACAAGTTTTTAGGAACTTGTAAACCGTTCACGAGGTGAAGGTTACGCCCCTTAACGATCTAAGAGATCGTCAACTCCATAAGGTCTTGAACCAAATAAGGGTTCGGGGATGAAGGTACAAATCCAACCTAAAAGAGATTGAACCTGCCCTAATAATAGGCCTCTACTTTATTCAGATCGTATTCATGTGCGCTTTTTAATTAACATGCAATCAATAGGATTAACCTTAAATCTGTTTATCTATGTTGGTTGAGTATTAATATAATGCACAAATAAATCTATTATTGGCGATCACTTGAATTATAATCACATTAACCCTAACAAGATTATTAATTATCTTATTAAGCATGATTACAAGTACAAATTCCCTTTAAACATGCATAAAAGGCGTGATCAAGCAATAAAAATAATTGCATTAGGAATGATAAATCATATTAGGCCCTCCCCTAGATCATTGGGCCGTACATAAAGCTCAAACCGGGCCCAGTTTAGTAAATTGGTCATAACTTCCTCAATATTCATCGGAATTGGGCTTATAATTTATCGTTGGAAAGGTCTTTGCAAGCCCCATCCAACTACACTACTATTGGACCCATATCATGGACCAACCAAACTGGATTGGCTGTTTTCTTAAAATAAGTTTTCAAAAACAGAGAGAAGAGAAAAGAAATAAAAACTTTCCGCAACACTAGACCTTTCCACACTTTCGCTTCATTCGATTATGATTCGACGTGAAAGGTAATCATCACTGGGTTTGGTTTTGGGGAGACACAAACGGGTGTCTACACAGACAAAATAGCTTCACCCCACATATAAATAGGCATACCTGAGCTAATAAGCATGGCATTCATCATCTCTTTAATAGTTCTATTTTTCTGCTCAGCTATTCCATTTTGCTCGGGAGTATAGGGTGCGGTAACCTCATGAATTATCCCATTTGATTCACAAAAATTCTTAAGAGGAGTCCCATCGTATTCCCCACCTCTGTCTGATCTAAGTCTTTTTATCTTAAGGTCTAGTTGGTTTTCAACCTCGGCTTTATAGATAAGAAATTTATCCTCAGCCTCATCTTTAGAGTTTAGTAAATAAACTTTAGTGAAACGGGAAAAATCATCAACAAAGGTAATTATATATCGTTTGCCTCCCCTACTCATAGTGTTCTTAAAGTCACCTAAGTCACTATGAATTAATTCAAGTAAACTAGAGGAATGATTCACACTTTTATTCAAAGCCTTTTTAGGGTGTTTAGCCTCTACACATACTTCACACTTATCAAAAGTAGTATTGCTAAAGTCAGGAATTAGACTAAGTTGTTTCGAACGTTTAACAGAAGCCACATTGACATGACCTAGTCTAGAATGCCATAAAGATATAGACTCAGCAATATAAACAGAAGTAGAAGCAAATTTATTATCAGTCACAATGTCCAGCACAAAAAGCCCCCCATTATAAAAACCCTTACCCACAAAATCTCCATTTCTGGTGAGTACAAGTTTATCAGATTCAAAAGTTAATTTAATGCCAGCCTTGTTTAATAAAGCACTAGAAATGAGGTTTCTGCGAATTTCAGGTACATATAAAACATTTTGCAAAGCAATAGTTTTTCCAGAAGTTAATTTCAGAAAAACTTTTCCTTTGCCAAGAACACTCACAGTGCTAGAGTTTCCCATGAAGACGCATTCTCCTTCGGATACTTTCTGGTAATCCTGGAACATCTCCTTGTTGGAACAAATGTGGCGGGTTGCACCAGTATCTTGCACCCATTCTGTCATGTTGCTTACCAGGTTCAAATCTGACACGACAGTAGCAATTATTTCATCTTCGGCTAGATGTACCTGTGTTTTGTTCTCCTTTTTTCCAGGTCCATGTCCTTGCCTACAATTCTTTCCAAGGTGTCCATCTTTTCCACAAGCATAACACTTGCCATTGAATGGCTTCTTGTTTTTGAAATTGTTCTTCTTGGTCCCATGAAATTGATTAGGGCCTTTGCCTTTCGGTCCTTTGTTATTACCTGCATTTTTAGATTCAACAAGGTTAGCAGCAGATGAGGAATGGTCATGTGTTTTCCCTTTGGTTTGGATATGATTCTGCTCCTCTATCTTGATCCCCGAAATTAACTCTTGAAGGGTAAGATCTTTTTGTTTGTGTTTCATGGAATGAACAAAGTTTTGCCAAGAAGGGGGTAATTTTTCAAGAAGGAAATTGGCTTGGAATTGGTCACAAATTTTCATACCCTCAGCAACAATATCAGCACATAAATTTTCATACTCATGAACTTGATCAAGAACAGGCATATCATCAGATATACGAAAATTCAACCAACGTGAACAAGCATACTTCTTAGTCCCAAAATCATTGGTACCATATTTAGACTTTAACGCATCCCAAATATCCTTAGCATTTTTTGACTTACTATAAATCATGTATAAGGGAGCAGTCATATAATGCAACAACATTCCACGAAAAGTCTTATTATCCTTAACAAAATCCCTAACAGAATCAACAGGAGCAACATCAACAAGCAAGGTATAATCAACACCAATTTGTCCCAAAAAGAATTCCATTTTATCAGACCACATCTTATAATTTTTTCCATCAAACGGGTCTAATTTAGACATGTCAGGGATAAAGGTATTGGGTAACATGGTGGAATGAAGAGGTACAACAGTAGGAATATTGGCCATAATAAATAAGTAAAAGTAAATTCGACTTTAGATTGTCAGAAGTATAACTATTAGAGAATAATATTGTATGACTACTAGAGGATAAAATTAGAACGGCTTATCTGAAATTGTCGTGGCGTGAAATAAATCACTGCCCTAAAGTCAAATTTTCCCTGCACAGTACACACAGACTCGTAGGAACCGACCTCCAGGGATACACGACTCCAACTCTACGGTGTACCACAAAGAGCTAGATTGAGAACACTTTGAACATTGCCCAACAATTAGAGACTATAGTATTGTGTATCATTTTTGGATTAAAGAATAATATGTAGTTGTAGACACCTAAAAATGTCTCCCCAAAACTAAACCCGATGATGAACAACCTTTCAACGCCATTATTGGTCGGGTTTAGTATTTAATCTTTGGAGTGCTTAAATCCATATTCAAATCCATATTTTCATTTCATAAACCAACCCAATTCCTAGCCCATTTCCCCAAACCATAACTTATTTTCCTCTTTTCGTGCCTTTAAACCCAAAATAATTCATTTCGTGTCCTTTAAAATCATTCATTCGTGTCTTTTTTATAAAAACGTTTAATCTAGTTTATTTTGGTCCATAATCTGGGTCCAATGATTGAATATTTGGATGGGTCTTGAAAATATCTTTCCAACGATATATTATAAGCCCAAATCCAAGTTATATCGAATAAGTTATGACCAAAATATTAAACTGAGCCCAAACAGAACCTAAGCCCACCTTACCTACGACCCAATGATCGTGTGGAGGGTCCAAATGATTTATTCCAATTCCTAAACCAATTAGGATTAATTAGAAGCTTCTACAAGTTTCTAAAAGATCTTAATTATCCTTTTTGAAAAGATAAGATTAAAGAGTTTGAAATTGAATAAAACTCCTTTTTTTGAAAATCCTAGATCTATCCGGATTGAAAGACGTTCAAAGATAGACAGATATTATTTTCGTGCTTCATAGTTTTTATCCAAATTTTATATGGTTGGATAGACCTTGAAATTATCTTTCCAATGATATATTATAATATCAATTCCGAGCTATAACGGAAAAGATATGAATAAAATGTCAAACTCTATCCAAAACTGACACTGTCTCACTATTTCGGACATATCTTTTATTCTATAAAATATTTTAATCTGATTCTAATTGGGTTAGAAAATATAGTTCAAGAGCTGAAAATATATTTCAAGAGCTTTCCAACGATATATTATTCATATTATTCCGATTTCTGGATCAAAAGATATGATAAAAACAAAAACCGCAAAAATGTTGTCTATCGAGTTTTATTCCGATTTAATTCGGATCTTATCTTAATTCTTCGACCCTTCTTTTTTTTCTCTATAAATAGGGGTCATATCACTCCTTTTCCAATCAACAAGCTTGATCATCAAATAATTCTCTTCTCCCTCTTTATCCTAAACACTAGCCATCCCATTCTTTCAATATTCCTTCCCTTAAGCACTCCAAGGAGTCCATACTAAACTCGAGGTTCTATACTTAAACCAAGGCGTGAAAGGTATAAATAACTGAGGGTTTGGACCACATCAACTCTACTTTTAATTTGATTTAATTTTCAATTTGATTTATATTTTTATTGAAGTTACTAACAATTTATTCATGATGTAGCAAGGAATGTGAGTAATTAATTAATTTAATTACTCTTATTTTATATTATATTGCTAGTATCATGATTAGGTTATTTTATATTTGATTTGACTAACGCTATTATGGTTAAAATGCTTCCAATGTTAATGTTTATTTTATTATATTTATTGATCACCATATTGCATGTTTAAAGGGAATATGTAATTGAAAATCACGCCTAATAAGATAATTTGGACAACCGGTTTAGGTTCCTTTTAATCTTGTTTTTTAATCAAGTGATCACAAATATATTAGAATTATATGTTGCATTAATATTCAACCAATTTAGCCTAATAATAGTTTGGAGCAAATTGAATCTTTGTTTGCATGCCTTTGAGATCGCAGGAATCACTTTTCACTATAAGAATCGAGTAGAGGCCAATACGGGCGAATGTGACTCCATAACTCACTTCGTATCATCATCCCCGATCCTCCTTTCGTGGTTCCGAACCATATGGAGTTATTAATCTCATGGATTATGAATGGGGTGTAACCTTCAAGGGTCAATCGTTGTTTCCTATCGTTGTCCCTTAATCGTGGTTGCCTTTTATGATCCGTAAACGGTTTACAAGTTCCTTAAAAACTTGTTGGCAGCTCCCTACTTTCCTTGTCCCTAATCGTATATGTCAATTCCCACTTCCTAAGAGTGCCAAGCATATTCACCACATGCTTTAACGTAGGCGCACATCGAGCGACACCTACAGTAGTATGTGATTTTTCCGTATCCAAATGAAAATGGAGGAGAATCAATTTATAGTGGAGCACTCAACCCCAAAGAAGCAATCCTCTCACGGTTATTATGCAAGCCCCCACAATCAAGGGATATCAATCATCCATTACCTCCCTTAAAATGAGTGAACAAATCATCAAATATTTATGAACCTAGACTACTCAATACTCAAGGGAAAACATGCATACCCCAAAGTCAAAGACTATCAATTTACCTCCCTTTAATTATGCATGTAAATTATGCATGTCTATCAATTAGCTTCCAACTTTGTAGAGTATCAATAAGCAAACGGTTAAGAAGAAAGGGTGATAATTATAGTCAACTGATTGATATTAATTAAGGCAATCAACCAAATTTGAGTTTTGATCTTTTGAAGCAAAATTAATGAACCTAGTCTTGGAGTTGTACTATAGGAATAAGAGAATAACTCCAACATCTTTTATATAAATGACGAGTTTATGATGTCTAATTACATAATTCTTAGTTTTACTTAAATTTATACAGATATTTGGTTAGTTTAAAAAGTTAAAAGTTAGAGGTTAGTAGTTTTTGATATAGTTGAATGCTACTCGGTAAGTTTCCTCTATTCTGTCTTCTTTTTCACTTTTATAGTTTTTGGCACTGGTATTATATTTTATAAGTCTATTTTTTTAAAATCAAATTTATTTATGTATTGCTTTAATTTTGCTTTTCTTCTCATTTTTCTAGTACAGAGGATTAGTATGAATTTTGAAGTTGTCGAACAACTGAAGTCCATACAACCAATACCAATACATGTTATTCATTTCCCATTTTCCTAGATTAGATTAATGTCGATTTTTCACCTTATATTGGTTTTATTTTATGCTCATATATCTCTATTATATCGCGTTTATGATCAGTAGTATTTTATTCATAATTTAACTGGGTGGTTTACAATCATTCTGGAGGAAGAAGCCAAGTGGATGATTTTAAAAAAAAATATTTGTTTTTGCTTCATTGTAAAAATAGAGACCTACTTTCTAATTACTACTTCATATTATATGAACAATACAGTAAATGAGAATCAACAAAAATTATCATAACGAGTGAAATGAGCATAAGGATAAGGTTTACTTGTATGGCAGAAGTTAAAGACATGCCAACTTTTAAAACTCTTTCTTAAGCGCCGGTTAATAAGCGACTACATACCTCGTTTACGTAACCTACTTGCACTATTTAGAGCAAGATTAGGGCATGTTCTCATTGACTGAACTCAACTCAACTCAACTGAACTGAATTGAGCTGAACTGAACTGAATATTTTATAAGAGAAGGAAATTAGGAGCTGAGCTGAACTAAACTGAACTGAATTTCAACGTAAGAGAACAGACCCTTAGCTCTGAGTCTTAAGACTCTGGATGATATCATCATTTTTTGATTTTGTGATCTTAAGACAAGACTTTGTTTTTTTAATGCATTTAAGAAGCTAAATCTTAACAAAGTCTGAAGTGGAGTCTTGAAAAATCAAGACTCAACTTAAGACTCAACTCTATATACTATATATAGTGTTTTCCCTATATATACATCAAAACACAGTGTACATTAAAATCTATGTACATTTCTTAAAAAAAAAAAAAATTATGTACGATGTTTACAAAAAAAAAAAAAAAAAAAAAAAAAAAAAAAAAAAAAATGTATGTACGTTGTTTCAAAAAAAATTTTATAGATATGTACGTTGTTTTTAATTTTTTATATACAAAGATCATATTGTTTGTTTTATTTTATCTTAATTATGTACTTATCTTGTTGCAAAAAAAAAAAAAAAAAAAAAAAAAAAAAAAAAAAAATACATACCAATCATGATTCAACAACAATTATAAATTTAAATTATCTTGTATTTTAATTATCCTATTTTTTTTTTGTTATTGTTTGTTGGTTTTTAATATTTATCATGTATGTACCTAGTCATAATAAAACTACACTATATATGTATTATTAAAGCTAAATATCCTATTGATGTTATTATCATTTATTTGTCTTCTTTAAAAGCCTACTAAAAATATAAAGAACGTACAATATTATAGCTTTTTTTCTGAACATGATTTGGTTGAACATTTGTGGATTCGTTTTGGAGGAAGTGATATTTAAATTCAGATCAATTTTACATTAGTCATTTTTATTTTACATTTACAACTATTTGATGCAATATGTGTATAGTAATTATAAAATTTCATGCATTTTTAAATCATTTAAATTCATGTAGTTCCATTATAATTGTTTTTTTTTTCTTGATCTATTTTGCTATTATTTTTCAACTATGACATACATCTAAATTGGGTTAGAAATTGTTATCCAACTGTTTATTTATATCATATTAAAATTATATATGTATTTCAAAAAAAATATATTGAATTATATATGTTAAAAGACAAAAAAAAAAGTAATAAATAATTTTAAGAAATCTAAAATAAGTCTTAGGATTGAAGAGATAAATCTGATTGAGTCTTAAGGAGTCTTAACATAATTAAAACTAAAAAAAATAGTTATATTTAATATAAAATCTGATGTGGCAATTAATTAAAATCTTAAGACCAGACAGGGCTAATCTTGCTCTTAGCCCTGCCTACTCCGATTGAACTCGCTTCTACTTGTCTTTTTTTTATTGGCTGATTTGTATCCGGGTACATCTGGAACTTCCCTCGCCTAATCCTCACTCGCGTGATGCACGGTTTGTTAGTATTTTTTAAAAAAATAATTTTTCATATTTATGTGATTAAAATTGTTATTATATTAGTATTAAAATATTAGATTAAATTCAAAAGATAATATTTTGTATTTAATTAATTTAAACTTAAAATCTCAGTCGTCAATTTTGAATTATTTAATTGTAAAAAAATTAATAATCTCTTATTTAATTGGATACAACTTAAATTTATAATCCTACATGGCACGATAAGAAAATTAAATCCTACGCGGCTCTTTAAAAACTCGGGAAAAAAAAAATATATATATATATAGCTAAAAATTTCTTAAAAAAAACAACCCTCCCCAATATTTATAGTGTCACCCACGATCATTTTTATAGCTCAATAAAAATGCTTATTTATTCCGAGTGTAATGAATTCATAAAAGTTCAGATAACGAAAAATAAATTTTGATACATAAGGGTTACTTGAAGTTCAACCAAACATATGTCTATATACAAGTTCTAATAATACAAATAGGTTCAGTTAAGATAAAATAGGTAAAAATCAATACATGTCTTTTGCTAATAGTTCGCCTTTTTTTTTTTTTTTTTTTTTTTTTTGTAATCCTATTATTAGTTTTAACCTGCATTAGCAAGTGCACATACTAGTTATTAAAGAAAACTAGAGTAAAAATTAAATGAAAGTTACTGGTCTCTGATAATAGTAGTGGCACTTTAGGGAAAAGAAGAAGAAAAGTGGGAAGCTCAAATAAAATCCGTTATTTTTTTGTCCGGATCCATAATTTGTTGGGCCTGAAACGCGATGGGCCTTATATTATATTGTAGCTGGCACACCTACAAAAAATATGTGGTTAAGAAGATTGGTAACTTTTTTAGTATGTAAGGATGACTTTTAAAAGGAAAAATTGATTCTAATAATCCCACATTTGGCTTGTTAGCTATTAATAATCCCACCTTTTGATTATTATCAAATAATCTCACCTTTATATGTAATTCTATTTTAATGGTCCCTTGTGACTGGTTGCCTGTTGGGTAAATTTATTTTTATTTTTAATTTAAGTGACATGTGTAATTAGGAGGTTGTTAAATATCGCCCTCAAATATCTAACTAACGCCCGCAAAATAAAATAAAATTACGTACTTATCCTTATAATAATGATTATAAAAAATAATTAATTTTACCTCAATTTCACACTTTTAGTGTACACAAATTTTTTTTCCGTTCTCTTAGTGGTCAACGGCCACCAACGCTCATCGATGGTATTATTTGCAAAATCAATTTCGTTAGATCTTATGGACAACAACGAAATACAAGAAACACAACCTTAGACGCTTGTAGAAGGCTCGTCAAACCGTATAAAATCGGTACGTCGCGATAAATTTAAAAAAACAATTCAAAACCTAGGAAACGCCTAGTTTTTTAGAATACCCTAGGCTGAAACGCCTAGTTTTTTCGAAACATCCTAGGCTATTCGAAAAAACTAGGCGTTTCAACCTAGGGTATTCTAAAAAACTAGGCGTTTCACCTAAAACGCCTAGATTTTTCATACAACCACACGGTTGTTCACAAGAACTAGGCGTTTGAGCCTAGGACGTGCGAAAAATCTAGGCGTTTGCCGCAAATTCAAAAAAAATAAAAAAAAAACATTTTCTCCGTCGGCGACCGACTTTCCTTTGTCCTTACTTGTCATTACCGCAGCTGTGTAAATCGTGAAACCGAAGGTAAGGAGTTGGTGGTTAAAAGAGGAGGAGGTGGTGGTGGTGGTGGGTATAGTAGTATGAAGAGGGGGTAAATTGAGGGGGTAATTTTTTTGATAAAAAAGGGTAAATTTATAATTTTAGTTTATTTTACGGGCGTTAGTTAGAGATTCGAGGGCGACGTTTAGCTTTCCACTTATGTAATTAGTAAAAATAAAAATTTAAAAAGATTTTTTTTTTTTTTTTTTTTTTTTTTTTACAAAAAAATAAAGAATACCTAGCCACTCCAAACCCACACCACCGCATCCCAACTTTCGGCAGTCGAATTTCACCACGAAACCCTAAACCCAACCCCTCTTTTCTCAACTTCTGACTTCTCTCTCTCTCCTCACGCGGCCGCCGGCAATTTCGCTGCAACAATCTCCAAGTATAATTTTTTTTTTCCTTATTTATCCGTGTTAATTGTATTTGATGATAACAGGGATTAAATTGTTGTTTTGGAGAATATTGGGTATTATTGAACATTATTCGACGCCAAGGAAGGAGATATGAGTGGTTTTCAAGGTCGAAAGTCGGAGACGGGGAGATTTTCGTGGCTGGGTTTAGGGTTTCGTGGTGGATTTTGGGGAGGGGGCGTTGTCATCAGGTGGGTCGTGGAGAGGGGAAAATTCTGGTGTGTGAAACAACGGTTGTCGAAAGTCAGAATAAGGTGGCTGAGTTATTATTTTCATTTTTTTTTATTTTTTATTTATTTATTTTTAATTTTCAACCAATCACAAAGTGACACGTAGCATATTTACCTATTAAATCCGGTTACCAACAAGTTAGGGACCAATAGAAGAAAATCGCCTATAAAGGTGGGATTGTTAGATAATAATCAAAAGGTGGGATTGTTAATAGCGAACCGGCCAAAGGCGAGATTATTAAAAACAATTTTTTTCTTTAAAAAAGGATGACTCTAAATACTTTTAGGGTCCTTTAAAAAACAAAAAAAATTCAAAATAGCACTAACTCATCTTACAATAATTTAATGAAAGTCCGCCCTAATCAAGAATTTGTGCTTACCGAATAAGGCCATGTAAGTATATGAGATGGTGTCAATATGAGGGCAAACATATATTTCCTAATAAGTTTGTATTTTACAATAGATTTTACCATTTATATTGTTAATCAAGACTATTTTATTTGCTCATAATTTCCTGTATACTAAAACCGTTTAGCCACTTCCGAGTTTGTAATTTAAATTAGTTATGAAGGGAAAAAGTTGGAATGAAAAATAATAAGATCGACATTAATAACATAACATGTGTGCTACACTGCTAGTCTGCTACTGGCTATTACAAAGTGTTGCTAGTCCAAAATCAGCCACCTTTGGATTCAAATACGTGTCAAGAAGCACATTTTCGGGCTTAATATCGGGATCAATTTATAGTAGTCGTTTGAAAAATAACTACCATATTAGTTTAGTGATATATTATATGATTGGTTTATATTTTCACTTTATAAATGGTCACAATTAGCCTTATTATATCTACAAAGCAAATATATTTTTTGAAATTTTCAATCCAACATAAAATAATTTTATTTTTTTAGAAACTATAAAATTATAATAAAAATTACATAAATGAAACTTAAAAAATTAATAATAAAAAAAGTTGATAAAGCTATTTTATACCTTAAGTAAAGTAATATAATTAATTATCTGGTAAAAATATATTAATTATGAACTATATTACCATGAAAACATTATGGTAGTCATATTTCAAATGACTACTATAAAATTTTCATTAATATCGTAATGAATAATCCTCTTTTGACACTCTTCATGCAAGTATGCAAGGCCCTTAGCAGTTCCTATATCAATGTCATGTAATTTTGACCATTCGACAGTTTTTCTGAGCCTACTGAACATCGACATATTGAGTGACCCGAACTCCATGTACTCGCTCCTATAAGTTGCTGCAAATGATTATGTTCTAACTTTGTTGATCATGTACGAATAATGATTGACTCGAATACATCCTTAGAACCGTGAATCTGTGATCAATTTAGGAAATAATCATCGAGCATTTTAGCTGTTTATAGAGTTGTAGTCTTTGGCTCTATTCATTTGAACTTATTTTTCAGAATTTCTGTTTAGTTCAACTCTATTAATCAATTCAATTAGCTCATGTCTATTAGTTCATTATGTTAAGTTTAAATCATGTCTATCTTTATATTTATTTCAGTCCAAAAGAACAGGGCCTTAAACCCTTGGTTATAGCAGACATTGTAGTAGTCACATATACAGTCATCAATGCATCATCTAACTCATGAAACTTTGGCATGTATTTTTTTGAGGGCTGCCTAGTTTATCTCTTTGATTGACAAATTTTGTCAATCTTGGGCGACAACTCAGCAATCTTGCTTACACGGGGATGAGTCAGTGTTGGAAGGTGACATGTAGGATAGCAGAATTGACCACATAGGCAACCGAATTTATATCGGCAACAACAGACGTCGTTTATGTTTCTGTATTGCAAGAAAAGTAATTTTTAAACTTTTAGCAGGGAATTTAATGTAGGTAGTTGGTGGCTTAGTGGCTTCAAAATAGTTGTGTTCTTCGTTGTTTGACCATCAAGTTTGAAGCTTAAGGGAGTACAAAATTCCAATCTGATACTTATGATTTGGAGAAGAAGGTTGTGACGAACTCGGATCAGATTTAAAGGTGTTTCTAAGGTTAGTGCAGTGACACAGAAACTTGTAGCAAACTAGCTTGTATCATGCTTGGTTTTTGTCATTGTCTGATACTTATATGCATTATGTCTTGTAACAACAGTGTATTGCAATTGCATTTAAACATTTCTTAATGGTTGATAATCGTGTTTAGTTTTGCATCCTCTGTTTTGAGATGTTATGATATTTGATATTTTATCCATGTAGTACATAAATTCAGTTTATAGTATGGTAAAATCCAATACTATGAAATTAATTTGGTGGAGTTTGTACAAGAGTCCTAGAAATAAACCTTGAAATCATTACAAAAAGGAAAACCTTCATTGATACACATAGTAACTACAAGCTTGATTTCAATCGAACCGTATTTTTCGAACTGTCTTAGAGGCTAGGATCAACTTCAAAAACTTTGCATAAGAAAAAAAAAAATTTAAAAATAAAACCACACAAAATAAGAGGAAAACTTGAAATTAAAGTAATTAAGAAGAAAAATCTAATAAGTAATACTTCAAACACTTTCAACATGATTATTAATAAAATAAAGGGTAGTAGCAGATATTTCTCAAAATCATAATACAAACACTGTTCTCTTTTTAAACGGACCGAAAATACTAGAACCGTCATATGGAACTCACCTTTATTAATCTATATCATCTAAAGATACCAACAAACTCATCAAACCAACCAAAGAACTTAACCAGTTACTGATTTGATTATATACTACATTAATCATCAGCACTCAATTGTAATTTAACATCAAAAACAATACGCTTCCCTGCCGATAATGTAGTATAGCCCCTTCATTAACTTGGACTTCATAATAATCAATTAATCTATCAACTCCATTCTTAATAACACACTGGATCATAAGAATGAGTATTATGGTTTTAAAATATCTTAGAATAGTATGATTATAACATAGGAAGATTATATAAAGAATCATCTAAGGGAAGATTGCAATAGGACTGTATGAGGCATGAGCAAATAGAAGAAACATAGAAAGAAAAGGGCACACATAAGCACATTAATTCTCGTACAAAAGACTGACATACCTCATATATTCGTGTGTGACTATAACAAAGGGACTTGAAAAAGTGATTAGTTGTTGTAGAAGGAGAGGATTGTGAGTGGGCAAATTTGAGTACTGAACATTAATATATTTTTTTTCTTAATTTGAAGGTTTTATTTTGTACAAGGAACTGAGGAAGGATGATAGCTAGAACAATGGACAATTTTTAAGCCCGTGTAAAAGTTAAATCTGGGATTGTTTTGCATGGTTTTCTTTAGTTGCTTATTCGTTAAATGTGCAATCCATTCACCTGATTTTTACTTATCTAAACTTATCTAATCTTATTTTAATTCATCTGAACTTATCTGATATTATCCGAATTTATCTAAACTTATTAGCCCTTATTAAAACTTATTTTAGGTATAGATTAAACTTGGGTAGCCCTAATTAACCCTTATCACAACTAATCTGAACTTAACTTTTCTGAACTTATCTTATCTAAAACTATCTGAACTTATTAACCCTTATATGAAACTATTAACCCTGAATAAGTGGAAATAAGGTGAACAGACTAAATGGATTCTTACATTTACTAATTATTAGAAAAAATATGAGTTAGTAAAATTATGTAAATATATGCATTTATGCAAATAAGTAAATATAAAGATAACTTTATGTACGAAGTATAAAAAGTGGGAATAGTCGTGCACGCATTGCATGTGCCTCTAAACTTGTAAAATTTTGTAGCCACTTTCTAGCCTTTAAAAGATCTCAATTTACTTGCAAAAAAATGTTGAATTAAGGTTGATGAGGGTCATTTGGAATCTGGACTTATTTGAGATCAAAACTAATAAAAAAACTAAAATGACTCATTTTGTGTGGCGAAAAATGCCGAAAATGCCTCAAATTAATTGTGTGTTGCAATAAATGTGGGAAAATTGATTAATTAAGGTTTTATGGGTCAATTTAATTCCAATTAAGGATCAAACTTAGCAAAAAAAATATCATAAATATCTTGTTTGGGTCAATTAGGTAATTTTTTTGCTAATTTAAACCTCAAATCTGACTCAAATGTGTTTCATGGTATGTAAAACTAGGCTTCTATAGTAAATTTATGTTAATTTTGACCTTAAATTTGACCAGCCAAAATAATCTCTAAAAGTTTAACCGAACAAATTTATTGATTTGAAATTATAAGCATGCAAACAAACATTTCTTGACACGCAAAACAGAAGTTTTAAGAAATTTTTTGTGACCTTTAACCCCCCAAAAGGCTTAATAGAGCAATATTTCAGCATGCAGATGGAGAAAATAATTTTCAAAGGCTGAAAAGTTGTTGCAAACAATTTTCTTAGTGGAAACTCATAAGTGGTGGTTTAACGAAATTTTTTGTATTTCTATATAAAAATTAGAACAGAGTGTTAAATAAAAAAATAGGGTTTTTTGAGGTGGCATAAGATACAATTTTTCCTTGAAATTTCATCTTTCAAAATAAAAAAAATGTTCCAAGTTCTTGATAGAGTATAACAGAATAACAAATAACAGAACATGATGTCTGATAATACTCTGTAATACTCTGCAATTTATTAACAAAAACAAGTACAGCAGAAAAAAATGCCCGCATAAATTCTTACCCTGATCATAGATGTGAAGAAAAAACATACAGGAGGGCTCGAGGACCTCCGAAAGAAAGCTCTAGACAGGAAGAACATATTTTTTGACTCTGAAGTCTGAAAGAAGACAGCATAACAGATATTACTGAAATAGATCTGACATAGCAAAGTAAGGCACTTTGGTTTCACTGAAATGTTTCTAGAATGTTGTGACTTGTGATAACACATCTGTAAAGCTACAATGCTGGAAATCGAGTCGATATAAATGATTAGTATTACTCTGCTGAATTACTGAAATAGTGAAACTTAAAAAACATGGCACACTGAGTAAATATACGAAATTCATAATTAAAGCATATATTCGTGCAAGTAAATCCACTAATTCTGAAGGTCAAATGCTTCTAGTTTGTTATCACTTAAGTGATGTTACAGGTGATGGATCAGTTCAATCAGACTTCATATTGCTTTCTTCTCATAAATTACATTAAAAATTCGGTACAAAAAATGGATGAATCTAAAAAATAAACTACAAATCATGCAGAAAGTGACAGATTACTTTGAGAAAGGATATTTAATCCACTGCCATCTAAAACTCCCAAGCTATCTTTATTATCAAATTAGTATATCAACTCTAACAGCATACAATCTAACTCTTACGAGCTTTAGGTTTCATCGAGATGACATTCGTTGCTGCAAATCATCAGCCAATATCTGCCTCAAGTTCTCACCATAATAGTAGAATGATCTCTCACTCTCCAAGACTCTAGGAGGAGAACCGTTCTCCTCAGGCTCCTTAAAAAGTTCAGGCTCAGGTTCCCTTGCAATCTGACACAAATTATGCAACACACAACAGGCCACAATGGTTTGAGGAGCATGATGAAGGCCCACATTAAGATCCTGCAAAATTTTCCACCTCCCTTTGAGAAGCCCTATTGCCTCCACTGAGGCTGACCTGGCCTTCATCAGAGCAGCATTGAATATATTTTGGGCAGGGGTGCCTCTACCAGTTCCAGAAAATGGGGTCAGCAGGAAAGAGAGCAATGGAAAACACCAATCCCCAACAATGTAGGGCCTAACAGG
The DNA here is from genome assembly GCF_948465745.1 of Chenopodium album. NCBI lineage: Eukaryota > Viridiplantae > Streptophyta > Magnoliopsida > Caryophyllales > Amaranthaceae > Chenopodium > Chenopodium album. The sequence continues at coordinate 69,619,646 of NC_137835.1, forward strand.
ATGTCCCCTCACATTGACGACTTTATCCCAGACAACATCACCAGACATGAGCTTATTGTAGAGAACACTATCCCTGAAATGAGTGGAATCATCAACACTCCCTGGAGCCTTGACACAAACATCCCAGAAGATCTTCTTATGGTCAGCCACCACCTGGAGCTGTATGGCAGGGTACCCATATCGACAATGATAAGATGAAGGGTCACTGACATCAGTAGGAAGGCGATGGAGCTTGACAGGGGTGGAATCAATTGCACCGCACAAATTAGGCAGCGATGTGAGCTCCTCAAAGGCCTGGGTGGTCTCATGGAGGCGTCGGCGACCAGCAGGGATCTTAATGAACTCAGGGTAAAGTTTGGTAGAGAGGAGACGGGTGACCATGTTGGTAATTTTGGAAACAAGGTAAGGGTCCAAGGAATGGCGCTTGGCAAGGGTTTTAGCAGAGAGCCCATGAGTGAGGCGGGAGAGAACCATGGCAACAGCATAATCAGGGGGAAGGGAGAGATTGGACTGCGCTATGTGAGGCTTGAGCTTATCAACAACAGTAGTGAAGACAGGGTAGGAGAGGCCATATGAAGAGCGCCACTGTGCATCACGAACAGGGGGGTCCATAGACCATATGAGCTCAGTAGATAAGGCTCGGAAGGCAGAGAGGGAGTGATCCGAAGGGGAAGATGAGCGAGAGCGAGATGGAGAACGGGAGGAAGAGGAAGGAGAGGAAGAAGATGGACGAGAGGCAGCAACAAAGGAGAGAACTGAGGCAATTGTGAAGAAGAGAAGAGGAGCGGCAGAGGAGGAGGTGAGGAGAGAGGAAAGAGAGGTTGTAGTGGAGGCTGATAAGGACGCGGCATCAGAAGAGAAGAGGGAGGAGGAGGGGTCCAAGTGGTTCTGTAAGTGAAGCAGATTTGTCAGCATCACCAGAAACCCTTGATCCATCGCCTCTATTTCGATGGAAAATGTCAAGGCTATGAGCACATCTCAGTCAGTGGAGTATAGTCTCAAAACTTCTACTCACAACAACCCAAACAGATCAAAAATTGTTCATGCTATCCAGTCAATGCAGTCAGGCACAGCTAAATCTGCATAAAGAAGGAGAGTCATACGATTTAGAATCACAAACATCCTTCTATAATGAAGTAAGCTCCTGCATATTTCCATAGATTACGTGCAACAAAAAGAAACTAGACATACCACCATACCCAAATCTACAAACTCATAAAATGGTAGAACTACGATTACTAAGCTACCCAGTACAACCATGATATCATTACATTACATTACAAACATCACCAAAAACAATCATCGCAATTATGAAAATTCCATCAACTAAAGAGTATGAAATTAAAGAGAATACATGCTCCTAAATTACTGATCTATAGGACATGAAAGCGACGAAGGAACTTTCCATTAACTAAAGAGTAAGAAGTTAATGTATATGCTTCTAATTACTAATTATAGGAAACGGGAAAGATCATTCAGTTAATACAACATAGATTCCATCATCTTCGTCTCCAAATCATTTCCACTTTCTCGATCCACTAAGACGCCTAATCAAGCCTGTGCTTAAAGAATCAACCTTTCCAACCGAAAACCCACAACAGGGATATAGGCATTGATATGAATAACAACAGACTACCAGGAAAAAAAAAAAAAAATCAAATTCCCCTTCTCATTCAACAATCTCTGGAGGTTAACTAAAATAACTAAAAGGTTAATACATTCCACAATCTCACATTTATCCAAACAATCAACAAAATATTTCTCGATTTTTGTTTTCAAGTAATCTAAATAATCTATCATCCTAGAAAACCTGAAACTTGAACTTCTTTAATCAATCATATAGAAAGCCAGCACCAAAACCCTAATCATAACCCTAATTTAGAAATACCTTGACAACATCAAATATAAGAAATTGAAAACCCTATACCCAAAAAAATTCAATCGGTGATAAACAAAAGCAAAACCATAATTCATCAGAAAAAATACCCAATATTTTCCAAAATCAACAATTGAATTCCAATTATACTCGGAAAAATTACAAAAAAGAAAAACATATAAACTAATATGAAGAAATTGAATAGTTTAGTATCAAATACAATTAAAACGGATAAATAATGAAAAAATTTAACCTTGAGAAAAGTGGGGAGATTGTTGCAGCGAAAGTGCCGGCGGCTGCGCGAGGAGAGAGAAAGAGGTCGGAAGTCGAGAAAAGAGGGGTAAATAGCTTGAATAAGGCGCTTCACTTTGGCTTCAATAATACAAGTAACCAGGTGTCCAAGTGCAACCACCGAGCCTTCTTAATTAAAATTTAAAACAAGATAAACTCATATATAAAATTAGATTATAGTCCCGGGGACATGGGTTGGAAGAAATTAGATTTAGTTCATCTAAGTATAAAATTTAGGATATTCGATTTCCCTTATTATTTATATATCGGCTATTTGATAGACTCATATATAAGGTACAACTGGTTGTATGGCATATGAGTTGTAATCATTTTTAAAAGTTCTTCTAATTTTAAATATTTTTTCTGTTTTTAAAGTTGCATCACTTTGCAATTTGCGGACTAAAAAAGAAAAGTGATGTAACTAATTTAAAAGTTTCGTTTTTACAAAAGTGATGCAACTAAAAAGAAGCGGAGAAAATAAACTAAGTTGCATACGCAGTATTATTTAAAAAAACAAATTGAATATATAAAATTTTATATATTAAAATATATACAGAGTAATTTAGAAGATTCTATTATGAATAATGCCAAATTTTCAAATGAAAAGATTTATTAGAACAAAGGGATTAATAATTTCATTTTATTGACAGGTTAGCCCTATAACACTGGAATTTGTTATATACTTATATACATTCGGATGTACATATTAACTGGCTCTCCTATAACACACAAATAAGGGCACATTTGAGATGCAATATATGCAAAAGTTGAGGGTCACTACATATATATGGTTAAAAAATATCCGTCTCGAAAGTGCAATAATAAGAGGCCATCATATAGATTTTTTTTTAAAAGAAAAAAATTAAAACTAAAAAAATTGCATTTATTTACGAGTTGTAAATTTTGTTAGTTTTTTTTTTTTTTTTTTTTTTTTTTTTTTTTTTTTTGGAAATAAAACATAATTTGTTCCTCATGTTAAAATTTTGGAATTTCTCTATACAATTAAATTCAAAATACAAATATTATAAGAATTTTTAAATACTCCATATACAAGCAAAAGATACCCAACCTCTTAAAATAAAGATGATTATTTAACCATTCAAACCAATTAGTAACCACGTTATAATACGAAAATAAATATATATAACTACAAATCACAATGACTTAAGAATATGAAAATTAATATGACATATCACCTCCACAACATGTATTAGATTTGATAACTTAAAAATCCTTATACAAAGAATTTAAGTCAAGACTAATAAATTTTAAGTCATGCACAAGTCTCACCAACTTAGCTATTTAATTATTGTACCTTTTTACCCAATAAAATAATAGTTAACTTATATCAGTTAATTAGTGTTAATTAAGATAATTTAATAACCTTAATTTTGAAGTCCTAACACTCTATATTGTTTTTCGGAAAATTTGTGAATTACTACCTCAAAAAAGAGGCATTTGTGAATTACTACCCCTAAAAAAATGTTTTTAATTACTACCCCTAAAATCAATTAATTATATCGATTACTACCTTCTCCTCTTTTCCGGTCACTTAAGCTTACTAATGACATCATTTTCTGACCAAATTATATCTAGTGACTTTTAAATCCTAATTAATTAAATAAACCCTAAATTACCACATATCCACCTTCACACCACCTCCTGCAACCCCTTTACCCCATCCCCATCCATCACCAGAAATTCCCCCTTCCTTAGCCCCACCAATGAAAATCCACCCTTTACCTTTCTTCCACCGCAAAACCCATCCCCTTCCCTTCCCCAACCCCCGATTACCGCCCTCCACCTTCCCGTAACACCTGAAAACTGTCTTATTCCCATCCATAACCCTCGATTGTTTCCCCCTCCTTTCCCCAAACCTATAAATTAAACAGTCCCCAACTCTTGCTTAGCCCCCGATAACAACTTATTCCCCTTCCCCAACCCAACCCCAATATTGTCCTCCACCCTTTCCTTAGCCGCAAAAACCGCCTCCATTCGTAACCCCAAAATCTCATTTCTTTGCGTTCATGGTGTTCGGTGGTGGTGGGGGAATGGACTCATGGTATTCACCGGGGGAGGGAGGTGGTTTGTGGTACACGATGAGGGAGTGAGGGGAGTCTCCGCCGGGAGAGGAGAAGGTTTGGTTTGTTGTAGGTGCTCGCCGGAAAAGAGGGCTTAGGGTTTTTTAATTTTAAAATTAGGATTAAAATGATTAAATTAGTATTAATTAAGATGACAAATGACGTCATTAATGAGTTAATTAGCCGGAAAATCCACTTAGGTAGTAATCGGTACAAATTATCACAATTAGGGGTAGTAATTAACAACCATTTTTTAGGGGTAGTAATTCACAAATGCCCCCTTTTTAAGGTAGTAATTAACAAATTTTCCTTGTTTTTCAATTTGATAAAAAGTAATAATTTTATTTTTCTGTTAAATATTGCATATCAAATATTAAATATGATTTTCATTACAATTTTTTTTCAAATTCTGAAATTTCAAGATAATCATTAAAATGTTAAGAAAAAAAGTTGAACATAATTAGCAAACTAAACAAATACAAACTAACAACCAAGTAATACCTAGAGCATAGGGTCATATACCAGTTAACTTTTTAAATCACAGCTTGGATTAGATCTAGCCCAAATAGGTTTGGAAAAACCAAAACCAAACTATTTTGGTTTGGGTTCGATTTGAAAATTAAAAACCAAAATCAAATTAGGTTGGTTGGTACCATAATCCAAATCAAACACCAAACTAGCACTCCTAGCTAAATGCATTTCCAATTCTTTTTTAATTAGCATGTTCCTCACATTTCTCTCTACTTTTGTAATTATCCTACGGCTAAACGTATAGCAACATCACCTACTCACTCAAAGTAAATACTGTTAAAGTAAAATAAAAATGGAAGGTCAATCTTTAAGGGACGGATGGAGAATAACTAATTACTCGAGCACACAACTAAAAACTACCAAGTTATTTAATTTCCAAGCATTTCTTTTTTCTAGGAAGGCCTCTAATTAAAGGTAAACCATAATACTTAGCACTATGGCTACCCTTAAACTGTGTATACTAAGATTATTATTCCTTAATGATGAACAGAGGATCTAGTAGTGAGGGAAGCCCTCATATTTACAATGGTGGACTCATCAGCCCCAAGCTTAACTGCCTCTTTCCCAGCTCGAAGAAACCGTGACACAGCACCTGTTACGTACTCGTGAGCTTCCTTAACATTCATTTTATCCGCCATTTCATTAGGGAAACTGCTCAAGAAATGGTCACCATTCAGAACTGCTGCTAACTGAACAATTTCGGTCTGAAACTGTGATAGCTGCCTCTCTTCGTCTGCTTCAGTCTTCCTCAGTGGAGTTACATCAGGCAGAAACTCTAACAAACAGCAGAGTAAAATGATCACTAATGTTAATTTTTTCGGACATCATAAACTAGTATGTTTTGTAACAGACTATTTATTTTGAACAGAAGGAGCATATGACTTACGTGGGCAATCAGTTCGGGGAGAAGTTAAATTCCCAATAACGCCCTCAAAAGTACCAGCCCATTCATCTCTGTGAGTCAAGAAATTGGAGTTGAGGTTGAATATTTTCTTAATGGTAGCTGGAATTGAAGAGTGCTCGAACTCAGAATCCGGTGTTGGTCCGTTTGGTTTACTTATCACTGCACAAAACAACAGCATCTTCATAGTCAAAATCATTAAACACTTGAACTAACACGTTAAGAGATTTTCTCACTACGCTCACAATCAAATGTCACATTGATGCCGTAATTTAAACTAATAACCCGATAGCTAAATCTTGACTAAAGTAGTAATTACGAACATATGCTAGAATAAGGAGAGCAGATCCACATGAAAATATGCTGATTAGCATGTTCTGATTAAAATCGCATTAAATTTCAAGTATAGTCCTGAATTAACCATCATCAAATCTCAACTAAAGGATTGTCCCCCAACACATGGGTTGGTACAGCATAACTACAAGTGTTAAGACAAAGTCCCTAGTCCTCATAATGTATGGTGTCAAATTGTCAATAGAAGTACTCTACCACCCTGTCGATTTGTCATTGTTAACCTTGAAGACGTACTATGTCAAGCTTATCTCGATTGGGACTAACAAAATCGTAAGAAAACATTAATTTCGTTTTTGTTAATTTGTTCCGGATGCTAGTGTAACTATCAAAATCGGTTGAAGTGACTACGCTGAACTTAGGATTTGTTAAGAAAGATGCATTATATTGTTACACTTGTAACTTCCTAGTTCCTCCTATGGTATCAAGGTACTTGTTTTCACAATAGCTCTTGCTCAAGAGGTTAGATAATGGCTAGGGAACTTATTGTGTAGATAACAACCAATTTATCAGCAGGATGGGCATCCGGAATTAAATTCAACCCTGTAACCTAGAACATATTCATCAACATAACTAATGTGTCGCCTTGACTTTTACATTTGTCTCATAGACAATGTTGTTCAACTAAAATCAAGGGAATTATACACACCTTCCGTCCCACTAAAATTGTTTCATATCCCTTAGTTTACTTTATTAAAAGTTATTAGTAGGAAAAATTGACATTTACTACCGGCGAAAGTACCTTGTGTTACATTTGCTACCCGTTTAATTTTTTTTTTTAATTTTGCTACCACCTGAAATCAAATAGTTAAAATTTCACTACCGTTAAGGTTCCGTTAAGTTTATCCAAAAAAAAATAAAAAATAATAAAAAAAATTAACCCAGCCATCCCTGCCACCCCTCCCCCCTCCTCCCTGTCGGCGCTCAGATCTTCGGCCGGCGCCGGCGCCGGCGCGAATCCACCCCCTCCCTTTCCCAATCCCCCTTTCCCTTTCCCCCACCCTTACGCAGCCCCCGACCCCCACCCCGAACCAACCACCCCCCCTTTCCCCTTCCCCCCCACCGGAATCCGCTCCCTAGCCCATTCCCCCACCGAAATCGACCCCCTCCCCTTCCCCCTACCCTTTTCGGCCTTCCCATAACCCTAAATCACCACCCCAGAACCACCATAATCGAAACCCTAAACCGTTTTGGGTGGTTTTGGGGTGGTGGTTTAGTGTTAGGGAAGTCCGAAAAGGGTAGGGGGAAGGGGAGGGGGGGTCGATTTTGGTGGGGGAACGGGCTAGGGGGCGGATTCTGGTGGGGGAGGGGTGGTTTTGGTTCGGGCAGGGGTCGGGGCTGCGTAGGGGGTAGGGGCTGCGTAGGGTGGAAAGGGAGGGGGTGGGTTCGCCGCGCCGGCATGCAGGGGGGAGGAGGTGGCAGTGACTCAGTGAGGGTGGAAGAGGGGTGGCTGCAAGGTGGTTGAAACGGTGGCTAAACCCAACTAACGGAAATGGTAACGGTGTAAGCAATTGGTAGTGAAATAAATATTTTAGAGATTTGGGTGGTAGCAAAATTAAAAAAAATATTAAACGGGTAGCAAATGTAACACAAGGTAGTTTCGCTGGTAGCAAATGTCAATTTTTCCTTATTAGTATATTATTTTCACATGGACTTTCAGGTGGGAAAATACTGCATTTAAAACGAGACAAACTAAATGAGACAATCTTTAATCCTTCATGATTGTGGGACAATCTTAGTAGAACGAATAAAGTATAGCGGGTGTAGGCATAATAGGCATAGTAGGATCCGCAATCACAGCCTTTAAAATAAAATGAAAAGCATTGTTTTAGCATGTTGTCGGTGCAACTGGCCAAAAAAGTTTCACAAAAGAGTCCACTACCGACCAAATAAGTAATCAATTATTTCTGCCAATACCACAAAAAAAATAGGCAATCCAATCCAATCCCATTTCACACAGAAATGAGACCAAACAAAAAGCACAACAATATACGACTACCTTACTTTCATGTAATTATAAATTTTACAACTTGGAAAACACAAAATTTCACAAGTTCATACTTTTAATTGTAATTTTCTTTTATTTTATAAACAAACAAAGAAGACAAGTGTAATTCTAAGGGTGGCATTCATTATATATTGATGCATTATATGTAAAAATAAGATGACATTTTCCGTCTCACACAATCGCACACAAGATTGTAATTCATGCTAGATCAGATAAAAATAAATGTTTGTATGCATTATGATACGGAGTAATAATAACATTAAAACGAAACTTAAACTAATTTTGTGAGTACAAAAAAATTAAATTATATTGCGCAAAGTTAAAAAATGTACCAGTTCCTTTGTTGATCCAAGGGGAGACCATAATAGTCGGAACACGAACACCGAGCCTATCGAACTTGAAGAAACTCGGGGGAGGAGCAGTGTTGCCGTCGGGGCTAGGTACATTGATGTAAGGTGTTTGTACGTGATCATAAAACCCACCATGTTCATCATATGTTATAACCAAAAGACTTTGATTCCATTGAGGACTTGCTCTTAGTGTTTCATACACTTCCTTCACTAGTTTTTGTCCATTTGCTACATCATGTGATGGATGGTCGTCGTTTGCTGGCATTCCTTTGGTATCGAAATATCTGATCCAAAATTTTCATACCCATTATTATTATAAAGTTAACACTTTAGTACAAAACTCTCGAGTTAGTTAATTTATAGTGCCATCATCATCATCATTGTCGTCTCCAATACATGCCAAAGTCGATGTTATTATTATTGCACGGTCCAAAACCACTATGTTCTAGTTAATTAATTAATAAGCTCGATATAAAATGACACGGTTAATAATTAAATAATTGGTTCCTCAAAGAAAAGTAATAAATATTTCACACTCAATAAGTCAATATGGACTCTATTTAGACAAAGAATTCGAGAGTCTTTGTCAACAACTATTTATATTCAATTGTTCTATAGGACAATAGCAAATACTTGTTGGTACTTAATTGCACATAGTACTTCAATTGTTCTGGTTCACTGAAAATAATTGAACTAAATTGATTGAGGATAAATTGAACTGAAAAACACCTTAAATGAATCCAAATGTACATTTATTTGAGATAAAATTTAGCAGCAAAAAATATTGCCTTAGACTAATATGGATTATTCCGTAACTATTATCGGTGCTAGTTATATTACGAGTTAACAAGTGTATCATTATTCATTAGTCATTATATAACGAGTTAACAAGTGTATCATTAGTCGGTCTTGAGATAATGTTACTCCATAACAATTGTCTAGCCACTCATTATGTTACGAGTTAACAAGTGTATCATTAGTCGGTCTTGGACCACGTAGTAATTATATAAAACACCAACAAAGTACATAATAATAAATGAAAGAAACATAAAGACTAATAGTGGAGTATGTACCTGGGTTCAATAACAGATAAGCTGGGGAGTTTACCATCATTAGCATGCTTCTTGAAAGTATCATAGAGATGAAATTTGAAAACATACTTCAACTTTCTCAAATTCCTATAAAACAAAGTACTTGGAATTGCCTGAAAATAAATCCCAAAATCCAAATTATTTTCATGCAATGAATCAAAGATAGTTTTTTGTGGGTATCCAAGAGCCAACTGTTTCTTCACATGACTAACAGCACCATGTGATGTTCCTGAATAAACAAATAATCTGTTTGGTTGAGTTGGTCCAGGAATTGAAGAAAACCATCTATCAAAAACAGCAAATTCTCTAACTAAACTTTCAAAAACAGGCACATTTTCAGGCTTAAATCCCTTCATAACTGCTTCTGAAACATTCCCTGACATTGAGATTGCCTGTTCTATAAACCCTGTCATTGAAGGAATGCTGCTGTTTTCTCCAAATACTTGTTTTGCTACCTCTTCAAAGGAGTGGCCTGGATCTGGGTCTACGTACTCGGCGTCATCGGTGACGCAGACGGAATTTGATCTCGGGTCTTTGGTGGATACAGGGTTGCACTCTGTACCATCTACACCGTCGATGTTCGGGTTTACGGATCTTTTCATCCATCCTATAAGGTGATCAAATGACCTGTTTTCTAAGACTAGGACTACTATGTTTTTGATGGGTGATTGTGTTTGGCTTAAGCATTGTTTGGGAGGGAAAATGGTGGAGAATGAAATGAGGAGGAGAAAAAATATAGGGGTTTTCATTGGATGGTGTTTGGAGAATAGAATGAAGTAGCTAGAAAAATGGGGTTTTGGAAAATGGGTTTCTTTATAATTTGTGGGCTTATATACTTTGTAATATAAAAATAATACTCCAATAATTAAAGCATATAATACAAAATTGTGACCAGGGGGATTTTAGGATTTATTTGGAAGATCATGAGTGATATTTTAATTAATGTGTTTGAATATACCAATTAGAAAAGATTGTATTGTTTTTTAAACTATGAATCTATGGTAATATGGCTGTCATCTTGATTTTTATATTTAATAAAAAATGATAAGGGATTAAGGGTGCATTTTATTTAATTGGTTTGTACTTACTTGATTCTAGTTGAATTTATCCGAGCTTATCAATATGATAAAAATTTATTGATTGTAATTGAATTTAGATAATCCTTCTTAACCCTTATCAAATTTTATTATTTTAATGACTAATTCCGAGCTTATTCCTTTTTTATTTTTTTATTTTTTTTGTACAATAAGTGAATATAAGATGTGATGATGAATGTGTGAAAGGGTAAGAGGATTACATTCCCTTTTCTTTTCCTTCCTTTTTGGTGTTTAGTGGTGAGTAAAGTAAAAGTACCAAGTACAAAAACTAAAGTAGATTCTTAACCAGTAAGTAGAGCAAAAACTGGAGTGAGTGAGTGAGAGTGAAAGTAGAGCGAAGAAAGTTAATTGCAATCATGTGGACCCATGTTTTATGATGATGTTGGTAAATCTTTTATTCTGAGGATCCTAAATTTTTTATAAAAAAAAAATACAGCATTCATATTTGAGTTGCAGAAATTACGGAATTTGATACTAGTGTATGTTCTGTAAAATACAGTGTTGATCAAGTTTGTAAGTTGTAACTTCATTCCAGCAACGAAGTCGGTGACAAATGGTCAATGAGTTATTCTCGTGCTCAACTTTGGTAATTGAGTACTTCCCTTTTTTTATCTTTAAACGGGAATAATGGTTAGTTAGCAACTAATTTCGCAAGCATGTCGTGCTATCATCGATTATGTACACGATTTAGGGTCTTAGGTGTGTTTAATGTATAACCTATGCCGCACCAAACTGCAAACTAAATGCACCAAACTGCAAATCAAATCGTATTTTGATTTTATTTATTTTTTTATTGTTATTTTTTTTTTTTTGAAAGAGATATCGTATTTTGATTTTGTTTAATGGCTTCAAAATTTTAGTTTGATTTACGAAATTTTAAAACCACAAATGGCTCGGTTTGGTTTCTTGAAATTTTGGAATCAAATCAAACCAAAATGCAAATCGCAATTAACTATTTTATATACTACCTCCGATTTTTTTTAGTTGCAATGTTTACACGACTTCACTTCCGATGATGTATTATTCTCTAATTGATATGTATTTCATCATACACTAGTTAATCTTCGAGCAATGTTTGGCTTATTAAACCAATATAGGAAAAATACTTGTTATGTTATGCAAAAGGCAGCAAATAAATTGTTATGCACCTATGTTAAGAGTTAAACTCTTAATGACCAGCAAACAAATTAAAATGACCAGAATCGACAACCCAACTCATTCTTCATTCAAATAACGGAAATCAATAGAATAGAATATCATAGGCACAATTTTCTCCCAAAATGTCCCATTACGCCTCCATGTGAAAGGGTAAATTTTCATTACAATCAAGCTTGAAGACCAAATATAAACAGCATTTCAAATAAAAAGCCTATCAATTCAAATATAATCTTTTCATCATCATCTTGTCAGCTGGTTTGGTGTTTATTATGAATCAAGAAATTACATGAATATGAGGAATTCAATCATGAAATAATAGCTTTCCATGAAACAACACATATAATCGTGTATCACACATGGCCTAACACTCAGTTAGCCAGCAAAAATTCGCATTGGCATCCTTTTTTTTTTTATATAGATCTATACAAAAAGAGGCTGCTGGCACAACTCACTCCTTGGTCCTCAATAAACACGAAGCCAACCAACAAATATGTATCCTGCCAATGAAATGTTGTCATGCCTGCAGCTGAAGTAAAATATATCGAGGCCATAGTGCTATTAGCCATTTCTCCTCAAATAAGCAAGTACACCCAATCCAGCAGCAAATGCAGCACCTGCTGCAACTGTACTGTATGCAGATGACCATGCATCAGGCTGAGCATAATCCAGGCTCGTTGCCCCAGAAGCGCGTCTACGACGACGTAATCCAGAGTAATCTAAATGTAATTTTAATCCCTGTTCAAATGAACCAACAATGTTTGAGAGTGTCCTGAAGAAAAATGGAAATTGATAGCAAGCTGACAAAGAAAGCACTAAAATCCAGCAATCCACGGCAATACCAAAGTTTAAATTATATTGTCCTGGTCAGTTCCCAATGGACACAATACTAGTTGATAATCAAATTTAGACCAATAAACAAGATAATTTTCAGAGCAGTGGATTGCATTTCAGTAAATTGTCCAATCATAAATCAAGTCACCTTCCTAATGAAGAAGTATAATAAGAACTCAACACCTCCACAAGATATAGAAACACTAACTAGCATGATATTAAATGCAAGTGTGAATTGAGAGCTTCAATTTATACAGAGGTCTGTTCAAAACCCCTAAGTAAAAAGGCATACTGGTTTAGATGAGAATTCCATTCTAAAGCACAGATGCTCAACATTAAAATTAGGGATAAGAAAAACACGAGGCAAATTTTTTTTTTTTTGAACAAATACAATGCAAGTTTTTCAAGCTTGTAAAGATTTATCCCCCCCCCCCCCCCCCCTCCCTCCCAAAAAAAAAAGGGACTTCACATGTGAGAGGGAGTGTTGTATAGTGGACTCTCTCTTTATTAATGATGCATGTGGCCCAAGCCGATATCTAACACAAGTAATATTTATAATGATCAGTTAAATATTTGCAGGCTTCAATACAAAAACCACGACAGAGGTCACTTGACAACTCTACTAGCTGTAAAGAACACATGTCCAAGGCACTTATTACACATTGCTTCTTTTTGTACATTATTACATAAGTTTGTTCAAGAGATCAAGGGAACACGGATGCAAAGAAGAAACTATGTCTTGGCTGATGAATAATTAATGAAGAAAAAAAAGTATTTCAGCAAAAACATGAATGAAGGGATTAAGGTTAAGTTGGTGGGGTGTATTCCATGTTTTTTTAGTGGACAAGTTAAAGAAGTTTATAAGTTTTTCACTTGTGGCAAATTATGACCACTTAAATTTGAAAAGGCTTCAACAGAAGGAAGCTCTTTCTAAAGCAATTTCAAGTCAATCCCTGCCTAGGCAGAGAGTATCGGAGAGTATCTTTTGGCCATTGGCATTCTCTCAATATTAGTAATAGCAGGGTCAAGGGAACAACAAGTACAAAATAAACTCACCAAGTTGAGAGAAAATGCCTACGCTAGAAGCATAGAAACAGGGGTGAGCATATCAGGGTACCCTGTTAAAATTCTTGGAACCGGAACCTGGTGCAACAAGTTCCTCAAATTGGGAACCGAAACCGGTTGCAACAGGTTCCTCAAATTGGGAATCAAAACCGGGTAACAAGGTACCATGTCTTGTAAAATATTTAATATTTTTTTTTGCAGATTTTCGTATAAAAAATTAGATGGTTACTAATTTATATTGTTTATAACACGCAAGTAAAACAAACTAATTGTAATTGTTGAAAAAATTTAATACATATATTTATAAGGAAAAATTGACATTTGCTACCAGCAAAAGAACTGTGTGTTACATTTGCTACTTGTTAAATTTTTTTTTCTTTTTTTTAATTTTGCTACCACCCAAATCTCTAAAATATTTATTTCACTACCAACTAACTTGTCATTACTATTTCCATTAGTTGGGTTTAGCCACTGTTCAACCACCCCTCCACCTCACTGCCACCCCTCCCCTCGACTGCCACCCCACCCCTTCCACCCTCCCCTTAACTGCCACCCCTCCCCCCTGCCGGCATTGGCGCGACCCACCCCCTCCCTTTCCCCAACCCCTACGCAGCCAACGAACCCCTTCCCTTTCCCCGTTCTCGCTACCCCGACCCCTGGCCCCGACCCCGAACCAAAACCACCTCTTTCCCTTTCCTCCCACCTAAATCCGTCCCCCTAGCCCCATTCCCCCCACTGTAATCGATCCCCCTCCCCTTCCCCTACCGTTTTCGGCCTTCCCTAACCCAAAACCACCCAAAACGAATTTAAGATTTCGGTGGGGGGAACGGGGGCTGGGGGGCGGATTCCGGTGGGAGGAAGGGGACAGGGGTGGTTTTGGTTCGGGGCAGCGAGAACGCGGAAAGGGAAGGGGGGTTCGTTGGCTGCGTAGGGGTGGGGGGAAAGGGAGGGGGGTGGGTTCGCGCCGGCGGCGGGCCGCCGGCAGGGGGGAGGGAAGGGGTGGCTGGGTTACTTTTTTTTTTAAATATATATTTTTTTATTTTTTTTTTTGAATAAACTTAACGGCACCTTAACAAATTCCGTTAAGTGAGATTCCGTTAAGTGGTAGTGAAATTTTAATTATCTGATTTTAGGTGGTAGCAAAATAAAATAAAAAATTAAACGGGCAGCAAATGTAACACAAAGTACTTTCGCTGGTAGTAAATGTCAAATTTTCCTATTTATAATTGTAATTTTGATGTTTATTAATTAAAAAAAAAGTATAGAATTGGTGTAAAAATTGAACTTAAGTGATACTTTTATCAGGTTATAGGGTACCCTACAGGTTCTGATTCCAAAAAATTGAGAACCTGAACCGAAACTTGTTACAACAGGTTCCCCATTTTGCTACCCGAAACCGGAACCTCTTCGCGGTTCCTAACAGGTTCCAGTTCTGGTTCCGGACAGGGTACCCTGATTTTTTGCTCACTTCTACTAGAAAGTATGGTGGCATAGGTTTGGACCTACAATTGTTCTATTTGGCTCTTATTGCCACACAATGTGCAGCACTACCAACACCAGAATGGTTATTTTCGGAGGCCCAATAAGGTCATAATTCAACCTGAACTTCCAGGGGTGTTATTCAAGCCAGCTAGCTTCTTGACAGAAAATGTGGTCTGTGGAGAGCTCTGAAACATACCAAACCACAAAAGAAGTAGACTTCTTTATTCTTTCACATTTGATCCATCAGGTAAAGGCGAAGCTGGCAATATTTATCTATTCAAATCAGCTTAATGCCTATACAGAGTCTCTCACCTGGAGCACTGTAAAGGGGGTTTGAGGAAAATAGTCTTTACCCTGTTACAACCACCCTCAGCCAATTCACAATAAATAAGCACACGTGTTCAAATGGAACATTTCTCTTGCCCACTATTACCAGAAAGCTAAATAGATAGAAAATGTTTGACTCAATTTGAAACTGAAATTGTTTGCTCAATTATGCAAATGCATCCTGGAAAGTTAAATTCATCTACTCAAAATCTCCTTAGTCAAAAACCCCCATGGTGAAGGGTTTTATAATCTCATGAGTGAAAGACTATTTAAGGATGTCAGCAATGGGCACCAGGCAAAGAAGATATTTTACAGAACATGCTGTTTACAATGCTTTTAAAAATATCTCTTCTCAGGGGCAATATGACGATATATCTTTTTTGTGGATAATGCTTGCTTTGATATTTAAAAAGAGGAGTCCACTTGCAATAATAGAATTCTCTTCAAATTTTCCCACACTTCCTGGGAGAAGAGTAGAGACCTTTAGCGGAAGGCTAAAACGTCTTCTAACAGAGAGGACCTCAATTTTCAGATTATTTGATCAACTCTGCCCATCATGCAGGGAATGCACTATATGGAAATCGTGTTCTGTATGACAACTAAATGTATGGGAAGACGGCCATTAAATAATATTGTTGATTTTATCAGTTTCTAGGATGAAGCATAGATGGAAACAAAATTCAACAGCAAACTTCACATTCTTCCTGGTTGGTTTGGAGAGCACAATAAATCAACAGGTATTCAGAAATTTAGTGATAGGTCGGGTTGAAATACAGAAGCAAGCTTGCTATAGGAGCCTAGAAGAGGACATAAGCTCGAGGAAGGAGTTCCATAAAAGCCAAAGTAGATTGCCTGGTCCTTGGGTGACATGGACCAGAATTGACATGCGGTTCGATTGTGGATCTCCGAATATTTGTGCTTTGATCTTTTTACAAATAAAGGATGCTTAAAGGCCTAATTTAATGAGGTAGGAAGGTAAAAACCACAAAACCAAATATAAGAAAGATTCTGGTTGCATCAGTCTGTCTTCTAAGCGTAAAGACAATTAAGATCATACCTAGTTTCCACTTCAGCTTAGCTAACTTGTAATGAACTGACTTAGGAGAGGGTATTATGGGTTGTTTAGTATGTCAGCAGTCATCAAATGTAGTATGGGCATTACGGGAAGTCTAGTATTATTAGGGTAGTAGTTTATAGCCTTAGAATAAATAGAGAGAGGAGAAAAAGAAGAAGGTAGGCAGAAATTTGGTGTAAACCTTTTGGAGAATTATGGCCTAAAGCCATTATTGGAGACTGGTGAGCTTAACTCACTATCGAAGATTGATAGCCTTAAGCTATTAAATTATCTTTTGTAATCCTTCCACCACTATCAATCAATCTTATAGCTTTCTTCTTTATTAATTTGCTAGTTAAAATCAGAAATCCTTGCTGTTACATTAACTTTGCTGTGTGACCAAACTCAGCCTTTACATAACTAAAAGTATCAATACCTATAGGATCCCCAATGCTTGGGTTATGCACCCAGATGCAGTGTGCACCCATATTAAACATAAAGCCAGTCAACATAAAACATGCATGCCTCACTACCCAAAAGCACATAAAGAAAATTACAAAGAACATAGATAATATAACACAGTTCAAACTCAAATGACATAGAGTAAAAGATCTCAAGAATATATATCTCAAAACCAAAGAACATTTGACCAGGTACACCAACTAATTTGTGATATGACCCCGTAAGATGGACATAATTCTTAATTTCTGTCCATATATATTGTTTTGAACAGTAATTGTTTGTAAATTAAGCCAACAATGCTAGACAGAGTTGTGGAGATAAACAGACAATTGATGATAAAAAACATAGCATAGTGGGTGGCAGAGCAGATGCAAAAATTTGAAAGGGAGATGGAAGATTGATTTTGAAGGGCAAGGAAGAGGAAATAAGGTATTTAAGAAATAAGAAGGGGTTTTTTAATAGTTCACCAAATAAGTTTGATTAGTTAAAAAAGTTCAAATATATCATTCATGATGTTGTAGTCACATTCTAAATTCAAAGTTCATGTGTTAAAATCTTATTATGGCATTATACTTCCTCCGTTTTTTGTAGTTGCAAACTTGCAATTTTATTTTTACGGTCTCCTAAGAAATTTTTGAAGAGGAGAGAGATAGAGAGAAAAATAAGAGGGACCCATGTGGGTAGGAGAGAGATAGAAATAAAGAAATGTCAAAAATGGAAAGTGTTGCAAGTAATTAACAATTTCCAAAATAGGAAAGCGTTGTAAATAAAAAGAAACGGAGGAAGTATTATAATAGTTCCTTTAGTTTTCTTAAAATTGCAATGTTTCACACTTACCCTATCCACATAATAATTTTGACCTCATCTTTTTAAGCATGTTATTTAAATTTATCCTGTAAAATGTGCGAGCTTAGTCTATATGTATAATTTCAATATATCATTTTTTTTTTATTAATTTTTACTTATAAAAAATTAAAGACATTAATAGTCAAAGTGATGCGTTGGCAAACTAAATAGTCAAATTGTTGAAATTTTTAATAAGCTGAGGAAGTGCAATGGATATGTATGATTATAGACTATTGTGAACATATTTTATGGGCCCATGGGTATAATAGGTCAATAAGGACACTTATAAGATTCATTGTTTACATGGTTTAAAATTTAGGGTTCACTCTGATATTGAAATTTCTCTTCATCCATAATGAAAGACCGTTGCCGCGACCAGTTTTCTAGTCAATAAATCAGGATGGGTACCAAACAAAATTCTCTACCAAAAATCTACCAGCAATTTCGACAGCTGATATTTGAGGAGATGAACTACATGGATAACAAAGGTGAAGCAAGCATTACCTTCCATCCAGCTAATCTAGCATGATCTACAGCTGCAGCAAGATCACTGTCAGAAGCAAGGACAACTTTATCACCGTCTTCATCTTCATACTGCAACATGCGGCAAGCAGTAAATATATGTTCAAGAACATATTCAAATCATGCAATCATAATTATAAACCCAAAATGGTGAACAAACTATTCGTTTTACCAAAATCTGAGGAAGACGGTTGCGATCAATATCATCGCCCACTCTTTGAAGTATACAAGTAATGAGATCAGTCAAGTTTCGTGTATCTGCATTCACAAAGTAATACTCTGTTAAGCAATTTTAAAACGTTGCTAGACAAGCTCAGTCTTGCCCTCTTCTCTTAAAGACTCTTGCCCTCTTCTCTTAAAGAATTTAAAATGTGGCATGAGATGCCTGAATATAAGACCTTGTAGGGTATATGGTGTGGAGATGGTGTATGTGAATGTATGTTGGAGGCATAAGGTTTGGTGAGATGTAGAAAAAGTGCTAAGGCTAGCCACGCTACCCATGGCAATGAAGAAAAGCCACATATAGGCTGTGGAGTATGCTGTCCATAGCATGGCAAGGAGAGAAGCAACCCCAGGCTGCCTACAAGTGACCCAGTTACCGGAGCCACTTTTTTTCCTTGTGTGAAGAATATTTCCAACTAGACTACATATTTCATATTTGTGCCAAAGCATAAACACAATCATAATATAAGTTCATTGCTCTCAAATAAAGAGAGAGAAAGATTTAAAGAGATCTTGAGAGATTTTGTAAACTGTCATTGAAAATCATAGCTTCTATAGAGCAAGTTTGTGGTTTAACTTTTTTCTGGCAAAGAAGGTTTTTCCCAAATTGATTGACATTTGTCTATTATTTTCTTTGATTTATTGTTGTTCTATAATCTATATCATTGTTTGACCATAATATTCTAAACTGCAAATAACAGATCTTGACAAACCTACCACATATAAACCGGTGCATCCTGCCACTCTTGTCTTCAATTTTGAAGGCAAAGTTATTTGGCTGAGCTGATGAAGTGAGAAAGGATTTTGTAGTATCGCCACTTTCAGATGCCAATTTAAGGGATCCCTCACTATAATAATACAAAGAGTTACAAAATGTCTCAGTAATATTTTAAATAAACACAAGATCACAACTCTTACCTCCTTGAATCCTCATCATCATCTGCAGGTCCCAATTGCATGGCAGAATCCCAAAATTTTTGCATCATATTGGTAGTAGCCTCAGTATTAATTCCACCAGTATTACCAACCTAATTATCAAATATGAGAACAGGAGAAAATTCATTACTCGTGAACAATAGCAGATCATAGCAGATGCCACTGCACACACATCAAAATACTGGTACAAATGATTCATCTACAGACACAAATGGAAATCATATTCATACAAACTTCCGCCATTCATTAAAAAATGCCTTCAATTTTGAACAAGATAGTAAACAGAAAGTTGCATCTATGAATCAGTTAACAATAATTTAGCACAAATAACAATGCCTCGTCAAATGGAACCACGCGACGGCCATTATCAAGTGAACAAGGTGCATGTAAGAATCACCACATATATAAATGCATGTAAGATAAACCACCCATCCCCAAAACAACTCAATTAATGTGCAGGACTGCAGAGGTGGCAAATGGCAAGGACATATTTCACACTAAACAGATGCATAGTGAAGCTGCATTTGATATGAAAAAATGTCATGAACTACAAACTTATACATATGGCTTATAAAATTAAAGCATGACATATGGCGGCATTATAAACTAGAAGAGCTGACTTACAGTGGCAACAGCAGCATGGGTGATGTGAATCACATCAACAACAGCAACAACATACCCATCTGTTCCAAATAAAACTCACAACCATGAGAACAGATGCAAAACAGTAACTCAAAGCACAAAGTTACTCCTCTAAACAATTATACCTCTATCCACAACTGGCAAATGCAAGAATTTCCCATCATGCATTGTGTGCAAAGCATCAACTATAGGTGTATCAACAGTTGCACATTCTGGATTAGGTGTCATGATCTACACATAGTAAAAAAAATGTTGACCATCTTAATTGACAGCAAATACTGGAACTTCAAGGGTTCTTCCTCGACAACACATACCTTTTCCACAAGTGTTGAATCTGGAGGAAGATTTTGTGCAATTACCCGCATTAATATATCCTTGGACCTGACAGAATGCAAAGATGAAAGTAAACAACTGGTAGAAAACTGAGACAGCATAAACTCGAGGAGTCAAGTCCCAAAACCAATGCATCACTTTCCATTTTAAAAACTAATCAGGAATTACCATTAAAAAATAAATAAAATTCTGAATAGGACTTACGTCAAGATGCCCTTTGGTTTATTTTCTACAGTAACAATAGCACAGCTTAAATGAGATTCAAGCATCTTCTTTGCTGCTTCTAAGACTGTGTCAGTAGGTGATACTGTTAGGAGCCTGTGAAATTCTTAAAGTCTGTTAGATAGGCAGCCTAAAAGCTTAATCTACCAATTAAAACTTCCAAAAAAAAAGAAACATTACCTACTTTGAATGCTCAGACAGAATTGTAGACAATGAAGGCCTGAATATACGATCCCTCAATGCGTCGATGAATGTATTAGGGCCTGGAATCCAAACAATACTATAAGATTGTCAAAATTCCTAAGAAAACAATCTATATAGCACAAGATGAAAACTAGCAATATAAAAATTACATCAGCAAGATAAACTGTTTCAGATAGCAGGAGATATTAACAATGCCACACTCTCCACTGACCTGAAGCTGATGAACCCCAGTTTTTCTCAACACCTTCAACAGCTGCAACAATGGCCTTCCCCTTCTCAGCTGCCCTCTCCATACGTGCAATGGCATCATATAAACACTTTGCTATGTCAAGTAAAGCTACAACCTCTCCATTTTCTACAACTGGTAAATGTCTGAATTTCCCTGGTATGAAGTAGCTACTATTAGATATACTTGACTTTTTTTTAAAAACAAAAATTAAAGAAAGATTTTTTCTTTAAAAAGAAAAAGATTTTTATAAAATAAAATAAAAATAAAAATAAAACAAAACAAAAACATAATAACAACTTAATTTCAGCTTTAGAAGAGTTATAATTACCTAGGACCATTTTTTGTAAGGCTTCCACAGCAAGAGTTTCAGAAAGAACAAAATCAGGGTTTCTGGTCATCACTTTTGAAGCAGGCGTCTCTTCAAGATTTAGTTCTTTAGCTATAACTCTTGTTGCAATATCCTTGAACCACAACAAGGTTGTATTAAGTAGAATTCTCAGAACTAATGCACAGAAAATTGATATGAATGTGACAAATCCTCTTATTTAATTTGGGTGACTCGATAAAATAAATAAAGAAAATAGTTACCTTGTCTGTAAGAATTCCACAGAGTAAAGCATTTGAATCAGTAAGCAATAAGGCATCTAATCTGCGAGCAGCCATCCGGCGACAAGCATCATAAACACTTGTAGTTTCAGGAACTGTAAGTGCTCTCGATAGTCGCAAGCGTTTTACTGTACGTTCTCCAGTCAATCCCCTGCATAAACAAGCAATTAGTTTCCTTTTACAAGCAAAACCACAAAATCAATAAGGCCCACTTTCTCAAGTCCATGCAGCTAAAATTGTCTTATCACACACACTATGTTCATTATATGGTCTGCAAACACTTGTATGAAAGTCTATGTTGGATTCTGGAGTGAATTATACAAGTATCATCATAGCAAACGCTATAATTATGAAAGCTAGGAACAAGTACATGCTCAAAGAATAATAAAAAGCAACAAAATGTGCACACATAATTTAAGATATGGACATTTAACAGCAAAAAAGGTTATTCTAGACTAAAGTCATCCTGACTCAATCCATCCACTAGAGAGTGCAAGCCAGTAGGGGAGTACAAAGTACACAAAATATATGCAACTAAACCATAAAACCTATATTCACCAAATAAAATACATGCTTCATTTTCGTGTATGACTAGAGTTATCAGTAAAGGCAGCCAAATAAAATCAACAAAACCACCTAACTTATGATGTTAAGTTGTTAACCAAACAAACAATATACAATATTCCTGTATTAAATAGTCAGCAGAAAAGATATACATACAGATGCATGAAGGTGAAAAGTAAGGCCGGGCATATAAAATATAAGCATAAAAAGTGTTTGGCTGCCCCGGTTATCAGATACAGCATATCCGTTTAGATATATAGTGACTTAGAGACTTCTACTTATAGTATGAGATGATTTTTGGGATGATTTGTCATTACAATTGGGGTGACTTTTAGTGTGTCTATACTATACACCCATTTTATTCAAAAATTTCTGAGAACTGAGTATCATTTCCCAAAATATTAGCTTCATATTCTCCTTCCTACCAAGAAACTTTGACACAAAGATATTTCTGTCCAACAGACACCCTATCAACCTATACACATTATCTTGCCAGAAAATAAAATTTTACAAGATTTTTCCCCTTAGTTTGACTATTGAACATTCTGGAAATTTCAGAGCTAGTAATTTATAAGGCAACCCTTCCAAACATCTTGAAATAACTTTTGCATCTTAAAGCAAACAATAAAGAGAAATTTATAAAGATAAATTGTTGAAGCACAGAAATTGACCACATCTATGAAAGCAAGGTGAATGCAAGATATACAAATCTACAAAAAGTTAACATATGAAGCAGGAAGACTAATTTGTTTTCAATATACAGTGTACATAAGATTTTCCCATGCTGCAAGTTGAAGCTTCTCTTTGAATGCACATTTGTTCAGGTAAGCAAACTAGAAAGAGGAAAACGGAGACAAGTCACAAGGATGTGTTGGAAATGAAGAACTTGTATAATTCACTCCAGAAAGTCTATGTTGGATTCTGGAGTGAATTATACCAATTGCCTCACATTCCACTTCTTGATCTATACTAAGATGTTCTCAAAATTTGTTCACTTCCCTACTCTTATCTGACTGATGTTATACTTTAAACATATCATATAGTCGAACAACCCATCTTTAAATGCAATATATTAAAAGGCAAACTATATCTGAACAAGAGAATTCCTTAGAATGGGTACAATTAATTACAGCATAGGCTCAAAAATGACAATCACTGCAAATCAGCATTTTGAAAAGAAAAAAAATTCAAGTAAAAAAACCTTCAATGACATAAACCTTTGTCACCCCCCACTTAGTCAGAAACATCTTATACCTAAAATGAATACAGATTGGAGTATCAAATCTCAAAGATAACAAGAAAACATAATAAAGCTTGGCATAGTTTCAACCTCCATGTTCATTACAACCAATATCATATACCGTTAAAACCGGAAACTGGCAGTACCCTAGTAATACCCAACATGCCCTAAATTACAATTTTAACATTCTATGATCAAACTAACAACATAACCTAACCAACAATACATAGAAAATTATGAAACTCTTTTCAAGCAACAAAACAAGGCAATGAAAAGGGAAAACATATACGAAGTACAAAGGAAGAATAAGTCATACATTGAGCGTGGAGAAGGGGCAGGCTTTCGAACAGGGTCCGAGGGACCACCATTTTCGGCTGCTTTGTTCTTGGCATGTGAAGATGACATACTTTTCCTACCTTGACTTGTCATCCCCCTTCAATTCAACACCAAAAACACAAATTCCTGATTTCATCAAAATTAACATATTATTAATCAAATTTTCAACATCTTCATTAATCTCCTGTTCATCCAATCATACGTGTCAATCACAACATTATCGCCTACCAAACAAGCTAAAATTATGCAAAAATTGCATTAAAACATAAAAAAATTAGCTTGAAAAAATAGTTGATTTCTTAAAAAAAATTACAAAATTCAATCAATAATTCAAAACATATCCATTAATTCTGACCAAACAATAATCCTAATTTCGTTTCCAATTCAACCATTTTATTACCGCCTACCAAACGCGCCGTAATCATCCAAAATCACATTCAAGCATGAATCAAATTATAAATACTATACCGAAACAAAATGGAAAACGAATACGTTTCATCAAATTGACATGATTTAATCAAAATAACATCCAAAAAATTACTCACCCAAATAACTAAGGATTTGGAAATCAAACAGGTTGAAGAATAACGAAGAAGTCAGGCTATTACAGAGAGGAGAGAGAAAGAGATAGCGGATGATCGGCGGCCGGCAAAAGGTCGGGAAAGTTCGAAAGAAGTCCCGGAGAAGATGCCGACCGACGACGTGCTGGAGGGAAGAGGGAAAAAAAAAAGGCCGAATAATTTGGAGAAATGTTTGAATTTTATGGGAATCTGATAAATTGATTGTTATTACAAAGTTTTGCACTTTTTAGTTTTTTTTAGGGAAAGCGATTCGAAATTTTTGCAGATTGTTCGAAATTCGAATACTTAGCGTATGGCAAGCCGGCACGTTACTTTTTTTTTTTTTTTTTTTTTTTTGGGTATAAAACATTTTACATAGTACTCCCTCCGTTTTAAAATATTTGCTCAATTTCTCCATGCACGAAGTTTTAGAAGAAATTCGAGAAAGTAATAAAATATAGAGGTAGTGGGTAGTTGAAAAAATAAAAAATTGTTAGAAGCAAAAGTAGTGGAAGAATAGGAGGAGAGAGAGTAATATTCTCTTCATTTTTAAATTCTTGTTTCACTTTCTTTTTCCGGCGTTTTAAATACTTGCTTAATTTCCTTTTTTGGAAAACTTTTACAATATCCTCCCATTCTTCCACTATTGCTTTTTACAAAAAAAAAAATTTCTCAACTACCCCACTACCTTCATATTTTATTACTTTTTCCAATTTCTCCTAAAACTCCGCGCATGGAAAAATGGAGCAAGTATTTAAAAACGGAGGGAGAATGTTGGGTCCACTAAGTATGATAAATGAATTAAATATTGTTAAAGCTTTCCAAAAGAGGAAATGGAGCAAGTATTTAAAAACGGCCGAAAAAGAAAAGTGGAACAAGTATTTAAAAACGGAGGGAGTGTTTTTTTTTTTTTTTAGAATAAATCATTTTAGTATTTTTTTTTTTTTTTTTTTTGAAGTCAAATCATTTTAGTATGTGAGAAACAATATGGTCATTGTTTGAGAATTGGCCAATTGACCAAATTGGTAAATAAAAAAGACCTTTAGTTTTGGTAAAAAAATTCCCGTCCAAAAAAAAAAAAAAGTTTTGGTAAAAAAATTAACTAAGCAACAATTTGGTAAAAAAAAGTTAAGCCTAAGTGACAATTTGGCAAATAAAATTACTTCAGGCGACTTTAAACCCAAAAAATACAAAAATTTTTGACAAATTACTAGCGAATAATTAAATTAGTTTGTTTTCGTGATTTTTTATTATTATTATTATTTTACCAACCCTTTTTATGGAAAATAACAATTTCAAGGAAAAAAAAAACTTGTTAAGTACTGTATCAATTTTCACTTAAGTTTCATACCTTTATTAATGAAACCAGGGGCAGTTCTAAGGGTGTGCGGGGTGATCGACCTAGCAGGGCCCCCAATTTGTAGGGACCCAAATTTTGGATATATGTATATTAGTTTCATGTTAAATTAGAAAAATAACGTTGGAGTGATGGTTGAGTGCTACTTTTTAAAACAAAGGTTTAAGTTTCAATTCCTTAAACCAACAAATTTTACTCTTTTTTGGGAAGCAATACTAGAGAATGTCTATGTTCATTGAATAACCGCATAAAAATTTTCCCTTCCTTATTTCCCTTTATTCTCTCCTAAAATTTTTTATCTTCTCTCTGCCATTTCCTTATTCACTCCTCAAATTTTTCAATCCTAACCAAAATCTTTTAATCTTTCCCTTCTTTCTCCCAAAATATTTCAATCTACATTTATGTCTTCTTCAAAATTAACAATTACCTCAAATTAATTCACCCCTTATTAATTTTTAATCAATACAATTTCCAATTTTAAACTTACAATCCCAACCCAAAATCTTCTAATCTTCCCCTTTTTTCTCCAATTTTAAGATGAAATTAATGAAAATACCGTTGATTTTCTCCACAAATTCTTTATATATGTATTTTACTAGCTCTTTCAATTTTACAAATAAAAAATAAATCTTCAAGATAATCATAATTCTTAATAATCATAATGAATGAATTTATTTTATGAAAAATAATTGGTTATTATATATATTGAATCTAGGGCCCAATTTGATAAGTTGAACAGAGCCAAAAAATATTATCTAATTATAGCCCTGGCCCCGAATGTAATGTTTTACAAAGGGGTTGGAAATAAATTGGGTATCGAAATTTAGCAAAATAAAAAGGAGATGACATATTAATTTAAAATTTTAAAAGGGAAAAATAAATTTAAAAACACAAAAATAAATAAGATTAGGATTTTTACAGAGTTTGTCGGAAAAAATTAGATTTTTCGGCTATTTCACCAAATGCCAATGAGTACTTAAAAAATTCACCAAACGCCATCAAGGTTTTCAAAATTCACCAAATGCCATCGAGATTTTAAAAAATTCACAAAATGCCATTAATGACTAACGGTTGTTAGTCTTTAAGAAAAAATCTTGACATGTGTCATTATATGATTGATTCATTTTAATTAAAGGTTTGGGGGGTCATTTTAATCCTTTATGGATACAAATTAAGCTCGAAATTGACAAAAAAATAACGTAAATGCTTCGTTTTGTGTGTTGAAAAATATTTCGATTAGCGTCTCGTTATTTTTTAACCATCAAAATTGATCGGGTAAGGTTTAGTGGGTCATTTTGACCCTTTATGGATACAAATTAAGCTCATAGTTGACAAAAAAAAAAAACGTAAATGCTCCGTTTTATGTGTTGAAAAATATTTCGATTAACGTGTCATTTTTTTAAGCATCAAAATTGATCGGGTAAGGTTATGGAAGTCATTTTGATTCTTTATGGGAACAAATTAAGCTCGGAATTGACTGAAAAAAATATATATGCCCTATTTTGTATGTCGATATCGTAATTTTTTTTTCGAAAAAAATGTGAAACGGGGTATTTACGTTTTTTTTTTTTTGCCTATTTCGAGTTTAATGTGTACCCATAAAGGATCAAAATGACCCCCAAAACCTTACTCGAACAATTTTCGTCACGAAAATCGAAAAAAAGTATTATTTTTATTCATCATAATAAATAATTATTGTGTATTAATTTTAAAAAGTAATGGCATTTGGTGAAATAATTTTCCAAAGTTATGGCATTTGGTAAAATAAGAGTTGCAATAACGGAAAACTAACGTCCATATGCTATTAGTGGCACGATGTGTCATTGTATTGTTTGTCAGTGGCATTTGGTGAATTTTGAAACTTTGAGGGCATTTGGTGAATTTTGTAAGTACTCAGTGACATTTGGTGAAATAGTCGTAGATTTTTTGGTCTAAATGTTGTCGGAGTTTATTATTTTTATCAAATTGTCGCACATGGTTAGCTTTTTTTACCAAATTGTCGCCGGAGTAAGTTTTTTTACCAAATTGTTGCTAGGGGTCTTTTTTATTTACCAATCTAATCAATTGGCCGTTAAAATTAATACACTAGGGTCATTAGCCCACTAAATAGGGTTTATTGGTAATATCCCATTTTAGCTATGTGTTAAAATTAAATTGATTCGACTTGAAATGAAAGTAATTTGAATCAAATTAAGGGTTATATGCTAAAGATGCATGAGATTTAATAAGGACAAGGGTACGGGTACAAAACAGATACAAGAAAAACGTCGATAAATAAATAAATCTAATAAGTTCAGTGAATGTGATTTTTTTCTAGTATATAATTGCTAAATTAATGTTGTAATTCTCTATATAATTTAGATATCATCCTGTGCATTGTAAGGTTGTTTTGCTAGTATATATATAAACATGGGCACGGGCCGTGCCAGCACGCGGGCGGCACAGGCCCGGCACGACTCCGGCACGGCGGCCCACCTGTGGGCCGTGGGCCGTGAACAATTTTCTGGAATTTGGCACGGGCACGACACGTGGCATGGCGGGCGGTACAGTGGCTGGCACGTGGGCCGGCACGCTGGCACGACCCGCCGGCACGGTACGAGGCACGGCACGGCACGAGCCCGCCAGGCACGGCCCGGCACGGCACGGCCCGTGCCAAATGACCGTTGGAAAACTAGCCGCTTTTTGTCGTTTTCCAACAGCTATAAACGACTAGTTTTCCACCCCATTTCCCACCCAAATTCCCTATAAATACCTCATATTTTCCTCCAAAATTTTCAGAATTCATCAACTTGTCTCTTCTCTCTTATTCTCTAATTTTCTTACTCTCAAATTCTCAATTCTCAAATTCCTACAAATCCTACAATCTTGCTCTCTTTTGTGAAAAGAAAAAAAATTCCTACTCTCTTATAAATTTTACATTTTTACTATTATTACTTTTATTAGTCTACTACCAAAAAAAAAAAATTGTTATATTTACATTCGGGAAATTATAAATTCGGGAAATTATAAGTTCGGGAAATTATAAATTTGGGAAAGCATTGAAGCGTCATTGTAAGATCTAACTCAACTTTATTTTAATTTGTTATTGTTATTGTTATTGTTATTGTTAGTTGTTAATCTTGTTATTGTTATTGTTATTATTATTATTATTATTATTATTATTATTATTATTATTATTATTATTATTATTATTATTATTATTATTATTATTATTATTATTGTATTCTTGGAACTACTTAATTATATAAAAAAATACTTTCTATTTTAATTGTGGGTTATTTGGATTGTTGAAATCTGTCTAAGGCGGGACCTGGGCTCTGGACAATGTCGCTCCTAACCTCTCCTACCTGGGATCTCATTGATCCAAGTAATCTACTATTATTATAATTATTTTAAAAAATTTAATTTATATAAAAACTACTTACTAATTCTTATTCTTATTCTTATTGTTATTATTATTGTTGTTAATTGTTATTATTATTGTTATTGTTACTTTGTTATTGTTATTTGTATTATTATTATTATTATTATTATTATTATTATTATTATTATTATTATTATTGTTATTGTTACTTTTATTGTTATTATTATTAATATTAATCATGGCATCAAACCCGAACGCTTCCTCCTCCTCTAGAAAAGCCAAGTCAAAACGTAGGGAATCACCAAACCCAAACACTTCAATGCCTATGCCCCCCCTAACATGCCCTTTCCCTCCCCTAACATGCCCTTTCCAAACACTTCCACCCCTTTCTTTCATCCCCAAAACACGGGAGGGCAAGAACAAATGGATGATATGGCTCCTTGGACCCAATTTCAACAAAGCCAATTTCAACAACATGAATTTCCTTTTCCTCCTCCTTCCCAAGGTAGCCAAACATAAGCCTCCGGGTCGAGTGAACCATCCACCCAAATGCCCAACACCCAAAATCCTAACATATTAGAGTGGTGTACCGAAGAGGATTTTGCTCAAACCAAAATAAAGAGTGAAGTTTGGTCACATTATCAATTAAGTAAAAATGGACAAAAAGCCAAGTGTCGGACTTGTGGTAAAATTTTCTCGGCCGATACCAAGGGAGGGACGGGACACCTTAGTAGACATTCAAAAAAATGTGGTGGACCATCTAGTGATTCAACCCAACCCAAAATTTCTCAATTCCATCCACAAGGCTTCATTTACAATTACGAGAGAGATAGGGATGAACTTGGGAGAATGATTGTACATGCCGAACAACCTTTTCTTTTCGCCGAAAATGATGCCTTCAACAACTATATTAACCGAGCACTACAACCAAAACACAAAAAAATCTCCCGAAAAACCGTTCGATCTGCTGCCATGAAGACTTATCTAGAGTACAAATTGAAATTAGTAAATGAATTAGCTAATCTTCCTAGTAGAGTTTCTTTAACCGCCGATGCATGGGATGGTGGATACGGACTCCACTATTTATGTGTTACTTGTCATTGGTTAGATAATGAGTGGTTGTTACAAAAACGCATCATTCATTTCAAAATGCTTGAATACCCTCATACCGGTCTTAACATTTCACATCATTTAATGGAAGCCATTGATGCATATAGTCTTAGGGATAAAATCATGTCTATGACTTTCGATAATGCAACTTCTATGACATATAGTGCGAATTTGGTCAAATCCCAATTGACCGATGTATATTAGATGGAGATGCACTTCATGTTAGATGCATTTGTCATGTTCTTAACTTGTGTGTGAAGGATGGAACACAAGCAATTGGTCCATTTTATCACAAAATAAGGAATGCTATTATGTCTATTAATAGCTCTAACATGAGATATCAAGAATGGAAAGGTTTTTGCAGGCAACAACGGATAAAAACCATAAAAATAGCACCAGATTGTCCAACTAGGTGGAACTCCACCTATGAAATGTTGAGTCGGGCAATCGAGTACAAGGTTCATTTAACACTTTTTTATAATATGAAATTTCCACAATGTGCTTTACTAGAAGATGATTGGGTTAATTGTGAAAAATATATGCAGTTTTTACAATTACTATATGGTATGACACATTGTTTTTCTTCTGTATATAATCCTTGTTCTCATTCTTTTCTTAGCAATGCATGTTTACTTGCACAACTTTTTGCGGAACACCGATCACAACATGTTTATCGTGCATATCTTCCATCCATGGAGGAAAAATGGCGTAAATATTACACCGATATTCCTATGATTTATATTTTTGCTTCTATTAGATCCTAGGCAAAAATATGATGGCACCTTTTTATTAATTGATATTTATTATAGTAACATGAATTTTGAAGATGATGTTGAAACTTTTAAAAATAAGGTGACTAATGAGTTTTTTTTCTTTATATAGAGTTTATGAAAGTAAATATGGAACCGTGTCTCGATTTGCCCCTTCTCAAACATCCAAAAATATAAGTAAACAGGCCAAAGGTTTATTTGCACAAGCTGCTGACATGATGTCCAAGTTTTCAGGTACGGAATCATCATCAAGTAAGAGAACACAAAGCGATGTTTCGGAGTTGCAAATGTACTTATGAAAGGCATGGACGATGAAGAGAAGTTTGGCCTCGAAATCCTCGATTGGTGGAAATCACAAACCGGGAAACATCCAATTTTGTCGGCAATGGCTCGTGATATTTTTGCTATCCAAGTCTCCTCCGTTGCCTCCGAAAGAGCTTTTAGTGCGTCGGGACGAGTTTTAGACGATAGAAGAACAAGACTAAAACCCGAAACACTTGAAATGTGTGTTTGCTTCTGTAGACACCTAAAAATGTCTCCCCAAAACCAAACCCGATGATGAACAACCTTTCACCGCCACTATTGGTCGGGTTCAGTATTTAATCCCAAGAGTGCTTACAAAATCGTATTTGATTAAATTCATATTTTTGAACAGTCCATGGACTAGTCTTGATTTTTGGAAAAAGCATAGTTTTAATTTCAGCCCAAACTTATTATTTAATTTTAGCCCAAACCCTTTTTTTTATTTTTTATTTTTGGCCCAAACCTTTTGTTTATTTTTATTTAATTATTTTCTTATTTTAGCCCAAATAATAATAAGTCAGAAAAGGCCCGAAATTATCAATCGGCACTTAAAATGCCGAATGAAATTAGGGTTAAAAATGCATTTAGACGGAAAAAAGGGCTGGAAATTCCCGCGCCACGGTAGACAGCCACCGTGTCATGGGAATCCTTCCCGTCTGACGGTGGGATTTCCCGTGACACGGGAAGTCTGCCGTGACATGGGACATTCCGTGTCTTTTCCGCGTAAACCCTTAACGCGTTTTCTTTCCCGTTTTCTGAAAATTTCCCGCGTCACACTAAAAATGTACCGTGTCACGGGAAAGTTTGCCGTCTGACGGTGGGACATCCCGTGTCACGGTACAGTTTGCCGTGTCACGGGATACTTTTTTAGGGTTTTTATCATTTTAGGGTTCCGTGTGCTCCCTCAGCACATTTTCCCTATAAATACCCCCTCATTTCTGATGTACGGGGCACTAATTAATTCTCTGGTTATTTTTCTCTCTTCTATGCTTTAGCCTAAACACTAGCCTACCCTTCTCATTTCAAAATTCCTTCTTCAAGTGCTCAAAGGAGTCCATACTTTACTCGTGGTTCTATCCTTAAGCCAAGGCGTGAAAGGTAGAACTGTTTAAGGGTATGGCCCCAAATCAACTCTACTTTATTTAATTTAATTTAATCATTGTTTTATTATTTCCTTGAAGTTACTAACCCGTTTATTATTTTGTAGTTGCAAACAAACAGAATCAAAGTAAGAATCATGTTCCTTTTATTTCTATTATTTTTCTAACGATTTTATGTTGTTGGAATTGTGATTAAATTGCTTCCAATATTAATGTTTGTTCTATTATATTTTTATGATCACCATATTGCATGTTTAAAGGGAATATGTAATTGAAAATCACGCCTAATAAGATAATTTGGACAACCGGTTTAGGTTCCTTTTTAATCTTGTTATTAAATCAAGTGATTACAATATTTTAGAATTATGTGTTGCATTAATATTCAACCAATTAAGCTTAATAATAGTTTGGAGCAAATTAAATATTTTGTTTGTATGCCTTTGAGATCGCAGGAATCACTTTTCACTATAAGAATCGAGTAGAGGCCAATACGGGCGAATGTGACTCCATGACTCACTTCGTACCATCATCCCCGATCCTCCTTTCGTGGTTCTGAACCATATGGAGTTAGTAATCTCATGGATTATGAATGGGGTGTAACCTTCACGGGTCAATCGTTGTTGCCTATCGTTGTCCCTTATCGTGGTTGCCTTTTTATGATCCGTGAACGGTTTACAAGTTCCTTAAAAACTTGTTGGCGGCTCCCTACTTTCCTTGTCCCTAATCGTATTATGTCAATTCCCACTTCTTATGAGTGCCAAGCATATTCACCACATGCTTTTAACGTAGGCGCACTTCGAGCGACGCCTACAATTTAGCGACTCCACTGGGGAGGATTCTTGATTATTTATCGATTTGAGTGATCGGTATTTAATTAAGATGAGTGGATGAGACTTGAAAGATTCTTGAAAAAAATATTCCTGTGATTAATTTGGCATTTTTGCATCTGCATAGACGTTTTAACGTCGCATTCAGGTCTGTCCCGTAGGAAAAATTGGATAACTTGGTTGCGCGCGAAGGAAAACAGGGCACCAGTCAGATCTTCTGACTGCCGTGCCACGGCAAAAATCTGACGGTGCACAGTACCGTGACACGGGAATTTTTGCCGTGTCACGGCAGTCCTAAAATCAGTCCGGTGGCTTATTTTCTTTCCTCACAGTCGACTTCCTTCGATTTTTCTGAAAAAACGTATGTGTTCTACATGCGTCTTAGCCCCGGGGGATTTAAGCTCTATCGACCCAAAAACGCTCATGGCAATAAGGGTTCATCCGAGTTATTAAATCCACCCAAACCATGGAGTCGAGTTCGATTTCATCACGAACTCGCGGAGCCGCCCGTTGGCATACACCCTCAAGGGAGGCTACCTTGCTAACGCGTCCAAACTCTTAACCATGGTACCCTTTTGACACCCAAAGCTTGACCAATAGTTGAATATAGATCTTGACTCTAGGTTGCGAACTTTTTTTACATCATCGTGCCTAAATGCTATGTGGTTGTTTGGTGCTAACCTTCATGTGTTTACTCTTTTGTTTAACGCATGACCGAGGGTTTTTATTCTCACATAGTAATTAGTACGGACCTAAAATCGGTTAAAATCTGGAAAAATCACAAAACTGACCTGGAACTGCGCACCGTGTCACGGCATGTTTTGCCGCGCCATGGTGAACAGTGTCGTGACACGGGGCTCTCTACCGTCTGACGGTAGACTGCACCGTGTCACGACAGTATGCACCGTGACACGGTGCCCAGGAAAGGTGTCCTGTCAGTCTTTTTTTTCATTTTTTGTGTCCAGTTTGGTGTCATGTCTAGCTGTACGGTCAAAACACGCGTCCATAACTTCACTTAATCACTCACATATCGTGTTCACCCACTTTTTTTTCTTTAAGTCATACACTACTTTTTGACCAGTCTTGTTTTTGTGTCTTTTTTTTTCGGAGCAAGTCGGATGGTATCCTCCCATATTTAAAAAAAAAAATAAAATAAACAAGTAGAGTTTCAAAATTATAGTTTTTTAACAAAAAAAACATTTTCTTTTTTCCATTTTTTTTTCTTTTTAATCCGGATGGGTTAAGGTTAAGTTTGGTCATTAAAGGTGTGTTTGTTTCGGTGTCACAACACTTGGTCAAGAAGCAGGGGTAGATTGTTACGGTTCGAGTCCATACCTCAACAACCTCTTATACCAAAGAGGCGTACAAGGAAACCACCTCAATCATCTCCACAAGATCCATCTCCAGTCTACTTTCTACCAATGGCCACCAAGGAAGACATCGAGAACCTCAACAAGACAATTGAAAGATTGTCTGACATGATGTAGACACTCACCACTAGAGTCAGCACAGTAGAACAAGACAATCAAAACAATGTCACTACCGCTGCAATGGACAAGATTAAGGAACAGATGAGCAAAATTTCTGAAGAATTCACTTATGTGGAACAGCCTGTCACCTCTTCGTCCATAAGAGACAAGCTTCCTGAGAAATTTTCCACTGCTGACATTCCCAAATTCAAGCCTACTGATAATCCACTTTTCCATTTGAAGGATTTTTCCGCAACCATGGCTCTTAAGGGAGTAGATGCACTACAAAAATAAAAGCTTTTTAGCAACTAAGTGTGGCAACAAATTTTTTAAATGTTGCTAAATAGCAACGAATCTAAATTTTTTCATTGCCTAATTAAAAGCGACATTTTATGCTTTAGTTTTTAATAAACAATGGCTACGTATTTTTGATTTGTTGCTTTTTAAAACAAATTGTCTTACTAGTTGTTACTAGACGGCATCATATTTTTCTCTTGTTGCCAAATAGTAAAAAACTATGACAACAAATATTTTATTTGTATTGATTTAGAAACAAACAAATACAATGAATTTTTGAATTGTTTCCATTAGAAACAAGTCTTCGCTAAATTATTGTTGCTAATTGATAACGCATTATTTTGTTTGTTGCCATTGGAAACGAGTTGTGTTACATATTGTTGTTAATTTATATGTAAGCCACTTTTTGCTGTAATGTATAAAATTATTTGTTGCTAAAATGACATCAAATAGAGACGAATTTCAATTTCGTCTCTAATTTAGAGACGGATTTTTTATTTTGTCCCTAATTTGGAGTTAAATTTTTCAATTTCGTCTCTAATATTTTGTTCACTTATTATAAATTATATGCATAGAAGTAAACAAATAGTATTTGGTATAGTTGGTAAGAAATTCACCATCTGACTTTGAGGTCGCAAGTTCGACTCCTACCAAATGCGATTCTTGAGACTGGGGATTCAAAGAGCCTTACATGCAAAGTCGAGCCGAGTTGACCTAACCTGAGTGAGATTTCAGATTGGTAAATGCCGAGATCGGGTCAAACCGAATTGCTAATAAGGATTGGGTTTTTGTCTCGTAGTGTTGATAGCAACCAATATTAATGATTTGTAGCTATTTTTATGAATCAACTTTAATAATTTGTTGCTATTTTTAGGAACTAACAATAATAATTTGTTGCTATTTTAGGAACTAACATTAATAATTTGTTGCTAATTTTAGCAACAACCAATGGTAATCTGTTGCCAAAGTTGGCAACGAATGCACCAAAAACAGCAACAATCATGGAAACTATATTTAAATTGATGCAATATTGCAACAAAATTGCTTTGCAACTGGTTTCCAAAATCCCATGGCAACAAGCCTTTTAGCAACAACAAATTTTTGTTTCCAACTCGTTGCTAAAAAGAGTTGGCAACAGATTTTTGGTGAATAACAACAAATTTTAGTTGATGCTATATTGATTTTTTTTGGTAGTGATGTGACACTCTTCCCTACGGTGTTCCCTCTTTCCTTGGAGCATGCCTGTCAACATTGGTTCTATTCTTTGGAATCCAAACATGTCGCGACCTGGGAGGATGTTGCTGAAAGCTTTATGAGTCGTTACAAATGTAACATTCAGGCCAAGACTTCTGAACGTGAACTCTCCATTCTCAAACAGAAAGAGAATGAAGGCTTCACCACTTACTTAAGCAGGTGGAGGG
The DNA here is from genome assembly GCF_948465745.1 of Chenopodium album. Taxonomy (NCBI): domain Eukaryota; kingdom Viridiplantae; phylum Streptophyta; class Magnoliopsida; order Caryophyllales; family Amaranthaceae; genus Chenopodium; species Chenopodium album. The sequence goes on from NC_137835.1 coordinate 69,656,082, forward strand.
AAACAGCTGCGCTCCTGGTGGATCCCCCCAAGGAGAAAGAAATGGTTCGCTTGTTCATTGCCAATCTGACTCATAAGTACAAGCAACACTTGAAGTTTCTGCCTCTGAGTACCTTTGAAGCTGTATACGATATTGGAATCAATATCGAGGATGAACTAATGAAGTCTGTTGGTAGCAACAATAATAACAACACTTGGAAAAACAAGAAGAACGACACTCCTTCTTCTTCGTCTTCTAAGCCCAATAATGCTACCAACAATGTCAATATCAATGATGTGCTGGCCCTTAATGCTCCTTCTCAAAGATTCCAAAGGCAAAAGAGGGTTTACACGCCTTTGGGAATGACTTATGATGCTGCTTATGACCGTTTGCATGGTCAAGGACTGATTATGCCAATCGGACCATTTCCAGAACCTCGACCTGAGAATAGGACCGCTAGCTATGACCCCAATGCTTATTGCAAGTTTCATCAAGGCAAGGGTCATAACATTGAGAAATGTTGGAGGTTGAAGGATGCGATCCAAGACCTAATTGATGCTAATCAACTTCCTGTCCCTCCAGGGGGCAAGAAGCCTAACATTCAAACAGGTCCTATTTCTGATGCTTTGGCTATCACGGGAGATGAAGTCTCCTTTGATCCGTCGATACTCATTCAACCTGTGAATGAACCTCTGCCAGAAGTTGTATTTGTCTCGAGTTCTGAAGAAGTGAATGGAATTTGGGATAGTGACGATGAAGACGTCTATCTCAAGGATATAGCCTGCTCATCTCTTGGCACAAGTGAAGATGTTTGGGGGGACTTTGAGGACAAGGTTCTCACCAGAAGTGGACGGTTGCAATAACCTAATCCACCTCCACCTCCACCACAATCACATCCGATAGTTGATCCCATCGACCCTGTGAACAGCGATGTGGTCAAACAACTGCAAAAGACCAAGGTGGAGATGAATGTATGGAAGCTTTTGGCCACTTCCCACGAGCATCGAAAGGCTGTGATGAATGCTCTGGTGAAAATAGGAGTTGATGATGACATGACTCCTCAAGGACTGGTCAACTTTCTCACTACTGAATTGCCAAGTACTAGCAATCTGATTTCGTTTTCTGACAAGGATCTGCCCCCGGAAGGGGACCAACATAATAAGGCCTTACACCTCACTATGGTGTGTAGGCAGATGAATGTTCCTATGAGCCTGGTTGATAATGGCTCTGCAATCAATGTGTGCCCACTCCGTACTGCAAAGAAGTGGGGCATAAAGAATGAAGAACTGACTCCCTCCACTCAAGGGATTCGCGCTTATGACAATACTCGCCGTCAAGCCGTGGGTACTATCATACTGAACATAACTACTGGGGCCATTGAACGTCGCACTAAGTTTCAGGTGGTGGACATTAGGGCCTCTTTCAATCTGTTGTTAGGACGCCCTTGGCTTCATGAGCTAAAGGCGGTTCCATCATCGCTGCACCAAAAAGTGAAAGCCATAGTTGGAGGGGTTCCAGTTACCATTGATGCCTCTCCTATGCGCATTCAAGTTATCGACACTCCTATCGTCCATGTTGAACATGACGAAGAAGATGAAGATCTTTGGGGGTTTTCACTAGATGATGTTCTCGTGATTGAAGAGGAGGAAAAGTGCCATCTCAACTTCGATCCCTATTCAAACACCAATATCAATGCCATTCTAAAGAAGCAAGGTCATTTCCCTGGAATGACCCTTGGACTCAAGAAGAAAATGGATGAATCTTGGGGCCATCCTGGTGCACTCAAGAAGGATACTTTTGGCTTGGGATTCAAGCCAACAAAAGAAGATGTGAAACAAGCTTTATTAAAGATGAAGGCTCGCAATAATGCTCGAATCACGAAGACGGAAATGGCCATGGATCCATATCCGTTCACCCTCAATGGCCAGTACATCAAAGAAGGGGAAGACTTCCCATGCTATGAATTCCCTGAACCATTCGTCCATGATGGGATCCGTGAACCAGGATTCGAGATGTTCCTCGATTGTGACTTTGTTAATGAAGACGAGGAGCTCTTCACAACCGAGAAGCCAGCTAGCCCGAACTCTGATGATCTAGGAATCAACCTGCTTTTTGGAATGGAGAAAAATGAGTCTAAGCCGGCCCGCAATGATAACTCCGAACTCGTTCAAGCTGTCATAGCAAACAAGGATTTGACCCTTCCGAGTTAATCGTCCAAGCTGACAACATTTCAAGGGGATGGCGCAAGACATTAAGGATCACTACGCCAAGTGGAGAGAAGTTGGAAATAACCGCTGGCGAAGGTCCTATGTTTGATGAGTCTGAGTCGTCTGGGTCCGAGTCCGAGTCTGAGTCTAAGTCTGTAGACGAGTCCTTAGAGTCTGAGGCCGACCCTCTTTCTGCTATAGAGTTCAACCCCGGGTCTCTTGTTGAGTCCTCTCTTTCTAGACCAAATAATTCCGGTGAGGTCACAACCGACCTTGCCCCCCTTGATGTATTAGCCAATTAATTCAATAAAATGAGTACCTTTGCTTATGATGCGTGTCATTTCCCTAGCCCTGATCAATATTGCTTTGCTAATGATAAAAATGACAAAGAAATAATAAAAGCAATGGAAGAACACGAAAATAAAACAGCAGTTATCGAAGATACAGAAACAGTTAACATTTCCAATGATACGACTGTTTAAGAAGTAAAAATTGGATTAACACTAAGTCAAGATGAACGCAAAGAGCTAATTAACTTGCTTAGTGAATTTGTTGATGTATTTGCTTGGTCATACCAAGATATGACAGGAATTGACAGGGATATAGCTCAGCATACGATACCACTCATTCCAGGTATGAAGCCTGTCAAACAAAAGCTGCGCCGTATGAAACCGGATGTGGCTCTCAGAATCAAAGAAGAAATCAGAAAGCAGTTGGCCGCAGGTTTCATCAAAGTGTCCAAGTATCCAGAATGGATAGCAAATGTGGTTCCAGTTCCAAAGAAGGATGGAAGGGTCAGAATGTGTGTTGATTACAGGGATCTCAATAAAGCAAGCCCAACAGATGGGTTCCCTCTACCTCACATTGACATTCTGGTCGATAACACAGCAAACCATGCACTCCTATCATTCATGGACGGTTACGCCGGATATAATCAGGTATTGATGGCCAAAGAAGACATGGAGAAAACCACATTCATCACACAATTGGGTACATATTGCTATACGGTAATGCCATTCGGGTTGAAAAACGCGGGTGCCACCTACCAAAGAGCAGCTACAACATTGTTACATGGCATGATGCATAAGGAGGTGGAGGTCTATGTCGATGATATGATCGTTAAGTCTAAAGATCGCCTAGGCCATATTATTGCACTTCGCAAGTTCTTTGAAAGACTCCGCAAGTACAACATGAGATTAAATCCAGCAAAGTGTGCATTCGGAGTCACGTCAGGCAAATTACTTGGATACGTGATCAGTTCTCGAGGGATTGAAATAGATCCTACAAAAGTAAAAGCGATCATGGCCATGCCACCGCCCAAAAATGAGAAGGAGATTCGAGGTTTCATTGGAAGGTTGCAGTATATAAGTAGGTTCATATCAAAGCTCACAACGATATGTGAACCTATATTCAAGAAGCTCAAGAAAAATGTCCCAGTCACATGGGATGACGATTGCCAAAAAGCTTTCGACAAAATCAAAGAGTACTTGGCAAACCCACCCGTGCTAGCGCCAGCAATACCCGACTTTCCTCTTCGACTCTACCTTACGGTCACAAGAGAAACGATGGGGGCAATGCTAGCACAAGAGATCGAAAGCAAGGAGAATGCAATCTACTACTTGAGTAAGAAACTTCAAGGATATGAGACGCGATACACACCACTTGAAAAGTTGTGTCTTGCACTTGTGTGGGCCGCACAGAAACTAAGACATTACATGCTCACTCATACGGTGCATGTCGTGTCTAAGATGGATCCTCTCAAATACTTGTTCGAAAAAGCGACACTCAATGGCAGATTATCAAGGTGGATAGTCAATCTTGCTCAGTTTGACTTGAGATTTGTGCCACAAAAAGCCATCAAAGGTTCTGCGGTTTCTAACTTCTTAGCAGACTTTCCGCTAGAAGAAGTTGAAAAAGAAGAAGATGAGTGCGATTTCCCTAACGAAGATTTACTCATGACTGAAGATGATAGCTGGACACTCTATTTCGATGGAGCTTCAAACCAAAAAGGATGTGGTGTAGGAGTCTTGCTTGTATCACCTAATGAAGAGCACATCCCAATTTCCATGAAGCTCGACTTTGATGTCACCAACAATGCCGCAGAATATGAAGCATGCATTTTAGGGTTAGAAACAGCTGTCGCCTTGGGAATTAAGAAACTCAAAATCTATGGTGACTCTTCACTAATCATTAACCAAATCTCCAAGAGATGGAAAGTGAAAAGTGAAAGTCTCGCTACGTATCAAGCTCATTTAGAAACTCTCACGGAGCAACTAGATGAAGTGGAATATACGTATTTGCTTAGAGAATAAAACCAATTCGTCGATGCACTAGCTAAATTAGCATCAATGGTGCGAATTCCAACTAATACAATCAGAATGCCACTGACCATAGAGAGAAGATATGAGCCGGCTTATGTTCACGCACTCGACGATGAACAAGAACCACAAGAAGAAGATGAAGAGCCATGGGATACAGATATCCTTAATTATGTGACAAGAGGAGAATACCCTCCTAATACTGATAAAAGGGCACGCCGTGCTTTGAGGCTCCTGGCCTCACAGTATGTGCTCATCAGGGGAGAACTCCACAAGAGAACTGCAATGGGGAGAAATATTTTATGCATAGCCAAGAAAGAAGCACATAAAACCATGGAAAACCTTCATGCCGGTATATGTGGAACACACATGAATGCAAAGATGTTAGTCCAAAAGATTCAACGACAAGGTTACTATTGGACTACTATGGAGAGAGATTGTCACGAATACGTCAAGAAATGTATGAAGTGTCAAGTCTACGCAAATTTACAGCATGTTCCACCTTCGCTTCTCTACACATATACTTCTCCATGGCCTTTCTCCACTTGGGGCATCGACATCATTGGAAAAATAACATCACCAGGACAAGGAGGGCATGAATTCATTCTCGTAGCAATTGACTATTTCACCAAATGGGTCGAAGCTGCCTCATATGCTAAGCTGACGGCGAAACATGTAGCTCAATTCATTGAGAAAAATATCATATGCCGCTATGGGGTACCACATGAGATGATCAGTGATAATGGAACACATTTCCAAGCCGAATGCGCGGAATTATTACAGAAATATCATATCAAGCATCACAAATCGTCACCTTATAGACCACAAACAAATGGTGCAGTCGAATCGGCCAACAAAACTGTGAAAACTATCATCGAAAAGATGACAGAAAATTACAAGGATTGGCCAAGTAAGCTACATTTCGCCCTTTGGGGTTATCGAACCTCTGTTCGTACATCAACGGGGGCTACCCCTTTCTCTTTGGTCTATGGAGTTGAAGCTGTACAACCAATCGAACTCGAAATCCCTTCTCTTCTAATCGCATTGGAAAGCCAACTAGATGAAGTCGACTGGATTAGAGCAAGATATAATGAACTGGTCTTACTTGATGAAAAACGCTTAGCAGCTTTGCATCATGTCCAAACCTACCAACAGCGTATGGCGCGACATTTTAATAAAAAATTCAAGACCAGGAACATCAAAGAGGGTGACCTAGTGCTTAAGGCACTTCGTAAAAATGTGTTAGATCCAAGAGGAAAATTCAGACCGAATTGGTCAGGCCCGTACATTGTTAAAGCCATCTTGTCTGGCGGAGCGGCACAATTGGTAGACATGGACGGTAACAATTTCCATAATTTAACCAAATTGGATCAACTCAAGAAATTCTATGCCTAGTCGCATGGGTTCATGACCCAATAGAGCTACGTTTGGCCTGATTCCTTTTTAGGATACGTAGGCAACCCCTCAAGGGGGCCCGACCACTTTAAAAAATAAAAATCCTCCCTCTGTTGATCAAATATGCGCGTCAGTTCAGCATTGCGTCACGACAAAAAAAACAAAAAAAAAAAGAAAAAAGGGGGGTTTTGCCGCGACACGGGACATTCCACCGTGTCACGGTACAGTTCACCGTGGCGCGGTGGACCTGAGTGCAACAAAAAAAAAAGGGAATTGCCGTGACGCGGGAATTTGTAACGTGTCACGGGATTTTTCACCGTGACACGGTGGAATTTCAGGTTTTCCGTTTTTTTTAGTGACGCATTCGTTGCGAATTCATTGTTTGTTCGAGGTTTTCGTTCTTCCATTGCGTCCGACTCCTTGACTCGGATAAATAAATAATAAATAAAAGTCATTGTAATTTTTTATTTTTAAGGCTGAAATAAATATGTTATTATTATTGAAATAAATGCGACTACAATTATTGGCATCATATGCCTTATTTTAAATAAAAATTATAAATCATAAAAAGCAAAGCACTATTGATCTAATCTCTATTCACTTTAGGAACATCCTTCTCTTGGTCAATTAGGTCGGCCTTCACCATTAATGTGTCTTTCGTAGCCCGAACCGTCACACCCCTAGTCGAACTTTCACCCCTTTCACCTTTCTTGAAATTTTTCGGTTGTTTCTCCCTATAGACCATCTTTTCTTTACCCTTCCCTTTCACATAATTCTTCTTTCTCGGCATTATAGGAGTCTTAAACTCAATCCCTTGTGTTCTCGGACCTATACGATCTTTAGGAGGGGCTTTCTTATTTCCAAGACGACTCTTCACATCAGACTTGCGTGATCCGAATCGTTCCCTCCTACTTCTAGGGTTCAACCATGCCTTGTATGCACTAGATAAAGGAGGAGGAGCTTGGTCACTTGCAGAAACGGTCCACAAAGGTCTTCCAATCCAATAAGTCTCATACTTGTGAACGTTACTTTCATGCAACGATACTTCATGAGGACTATCGTTATAGCTTGGAACTACTTGTTCAAGTCCATACTGCCGCATCAGTCGAGAAGGACAATAAAAAGTCAGTTTTGAGATACTAGGAACACGGCAATATGGAGTATCATTCGTGCCAACCATCCTAGTAAGCCTCCATCAAGACACCACCCAACGAATGGAAAATTCCCTCTTTGCAAAGAAATTTTTCCAGTCTTCATACGACATGTTCGCAGAGTAATTCTTTTTCCTGCGGACTAGATTGTTAGGGCCATATTTTTCAACATCGTCGGGGGCTTCAAATAGTTCTAAACGCTCCATCAACCAAATCTGCAAAAAAAAAAAAAAAAATTTGCCGATTCCCGTGGCACGACATATCTCACCGTGTCACGGCAGACACCCACCGTGACACGGTGCCTGTTTTGTGTCACGGGGGCTACTCGGAGCCTATTTTTACCTGCAGCAGTACCAGAGAGCCCTACCTGATGGCTTTCCGGTCAGCTTTTGCTTCGTCAAGGCCACAAAATGTTTCTCCAAGGCACGTCGGCATAGGAGATCTTTCAGATTCGACATGTTCAAGCACAGACGCTAGACAAGCATGTCCTACCCTACCGTTTGCAAATAAAAGCTTGCTAAACATGCAAAAAATATATGCCCTTCTACGATATACATGATAAGACTCAGAGATAGGGCGATTAAAATATAAATTTGCAAGTTTTTCTAAGTCTACCTCATTACCACACACAATTCTATTTAAATCTGGATCTGTTAGATTAAGATGGCGTTCAAAATCTTGGTAATAATATTCACGTAGGGTAGGCATGTCAATAAGATTTCTAGCAGGAAATCCAAAGATTGCACCGAATTCCTCCGGCAGGGGACAGATTTCATCATAATCAAATTTAAAACAGTGTGTTTCTGGACTCCAATAATCTAATGCTGCCCTAAGAAAATCATGTTAAATAGCTACATGTCGCAGGGCTAGCAAACCCCTGACATGAAATAATTCTAACTCTCTTTTGTCAGCATTGGTCAAAGAATAAGACCAGTCGCGCAATATATTATCAAAATTCTGAGACATGATTATTGAAATATGAAATTCTAAATTATTTTGTGTTTCGTAATTATGCATATCATGAATATACTGGTCTTATTTTATAGCAAAAGCGCTCGAAACTGCTCAGAAATTATCTTTTCATACGCGTAAAACACACCGTTGAGGAATACGCTTACCGTGACACGGGAAGTCCCACCGTGTCACGGGAACTTTTGCTGCGACACGACAATTTTTTCCGTGACACGGTGTACAGTGCCGTGTCACGGCACCTCACGCGTTTTCTTTTTTTCATCTTTTCCCGTATCTGTCCGGATTTTTTTTAATATTTTATCTTCACCGTTTATTTTTCAATTTTCTGAGAGTTTTATTTCTAATAAAATTCTCAACTTTTTTTTTTTATTATTATTATTATCTTTATTTATTTTTTATTTTTTTTATTTATTTTTTATTTATTTTTTATTTTTCTCTTTATCATTTTATTTACTTATTCTATTTATTTTCACTTGTCTTTTTATTTCTTTTTCTTTTGGGGAAGGTCGGTACCCTCCATTACTCCACTTACGTTTTTTTTGTCGAGTCATTAATAAATTCACGATCACACGCAATGAGTTTCAAGCACACACTAACACACAATAATAAATACATAAACTATGAATAATGTACAAAAGAGTCATAATAAATAAACATGTCAAGTGTCATCATAGTATGTGCAAATAAAAACCCTCGGTCAGAAGTCTCTAGAGCCAGAATCAGTATCATCTCCACCCTGTGAATATGGGAACGGTGAGCCAAAGAGTCCCTCCATCATCCGAGTACGGGGAGTAGTGTCCCTACTAGTCCCTGTGACCCCAGCAGTAGTCAAACTCAAGGCAGGACCCGTCCAATCGGCAAATGGTGTAGACTGACCCAAAGACACAGGAATCGTCGGCGAAGGCATCGTCCCATACATCAGAACTGAGAACAAGCCCGACACCGGTGGAGGAATCCCAGACAACGGAGCTGAAAATGAACCAGGATCCACGGGAGTCAAAACAGACCCAAGCTCAGGCTGTGGAGGCTGTGAAAACGACTGCCGCTGCCCCTGACTCTGGGCCCGGAAAGCGCTGGGAAGACTGAGGCTGCTGCCACTGAGCCTCCCGAAACGGCTGAGTAATCTGAGGCTCTCGCTGAGAATGAGAACGCCGGTGAATCTCAGGAGATCGTCTACTACTAACAAGCTCCTCCTCGTCCGAGCCTCTATGCCTCGAGCGCGAGCGGGACCTCCGTTGCTCCTGGAAGATACAAAATCAAAAGGTCTCAACAATGCAAAATAAAACAAATGGTAGAAGTGAAAAAATGAATGATACCTCAAGAACGTCGCTAGAGCTCCGACAACTCGCACCACGCTGAAGCTTGATGATGCAATATTTCAGGGCGTCAACCAGCTTCATGAGTCCTATCATCTCCGGGCGGTTAGGCTGAGGATAAAACAAAGAAAAGTCGGTAACAAGCAGTGTTAAAAGGATGAATAATGCATCAAAAAAAACTTACCGGCTCAAAGACCTCAGGCAGAGACTCCTACGCCTGTCTGTAACCCTCTGGCGCGTCAGCAATATGGTCCTCGGTAATACCAATCGGCCCCGGGTAGCGGAAAGACTGAGGCGGAATCTCGATCCTCCCCACAAGGCGAATAGTCGTCTGAAAATTTGATCGAATAATCAAGTTATTCGACTATTTAAAACAGAGACTAGTAACAAAGATCCTCAAAAGAAATCATACCTCAGGAACACGGGGTGGAGGAGCCAGAGAGGGAAGCAAGTCCTGCGCATAATCACCCTCCATGTGCACAAGCTCCTGCAATGGAAAAGTATAGCGCTCTCCCCTGTTTATCAACTCCCTAATCAAGCGTGAGTCCAGCATCGACTCTGGTGGAGATAAGGGCACCACAAAGCGATCGCCGCTATGCTGACGAACGACACGCTCCCCCAAATACCAGACAAAGCGTCCGGTACCAACTAAAATGGTGCGGTGCGCTGAAAGACGCAAGGCCTCAGGAAGATCAGTCATCCCGGCCCAAGGACGATACTGGACATCAATGGCAACCTGAAAACCATAAAAAGTTGGCGTGAAACAACGGAAACAACGTCAGAGGGAAAATAACAGGCAACAAAACTAATTCTTACGCAAACAGAAGAGGTGCCTCGGCGTAGCAGCCCACGCAGCGCAGGGACAGACTCCACCCGCGACTCTCCTCGATCACGCCAGCTGGCCCTGACAGGGAAATCATGGATCGCTCCACGACGCCGGTGAGGAGCCAAGCCTGGGAAGTACTCGTAGAACCATAGCTGCAATGAAAAGTAATCTTTAGCACATGAGTTGAACAAATTAAAGTGAAACCAAAAGAGGAAAAGATCATCACCTCTACGACTCTCTACAGACCATAGACAGTGATGGGAGACTCGTCGTTCAGCTGCCGACACCCATGATGTAGCGATAAGAGAAGGTCGGCGTATCCGATGCTGGCCCAGCTATAGGATCCTATCTCATGGATCCTGACCAAAGAGGGGAGGTAGCAAAGGAGTACGCGTGAACTCCTATCAGGAGAAAGGGTCATGGAGATCAGAATCAGGATGAAGATCCGCAATCGCTGCTCAGCCGATGTATCCTCCATGTCGAAGCCACGAGCTAAAACTGAAGCCAGCTCCGATCGCCCGCTCCTAGGACCACCTCGAGACACTGGTCGGGTCCTGATATGTTGAACGATCGGACCTAACAAATCAGCTGCCTCAGCCGATCCCCAAGATAGATCAGACATCTGAGCTACGGCCCGGTCGGTGAAGCGCAGCCCGCTAATCATACTGAATTCCATAGGGGTCACTGTCATCTCCCCCCAAGCAAAATGAAAAGTGTTGGTAGTATCCCAGAAATACTCCAACAATGCGCAAACGACCGTCGCACCGCAACCCCGGGGGCTGCGAAACCCTACAACCGCCGTATAGAAATCTACTAAACCAGCCGATTCCCATAGGGCGTTCGTAGCAGGATCCCTCGTAATGATCTGGTGAAGTCGAGGAATCAAATCGCCGGCTCCAGAACCGTGGTGGCAAAGCGTGCCGTCGACTATGCCGGAGAGTGGGCGATGAGAAACATGGTTTTCACGGCAGAAAACCAACTGGTCCGGAGTCAACAAAGGTGGAACCCATCTACCTCTACTCGTAGAAGCCCGAGGCTCGGACTCTAAGGCATCGTCGTCCATACCCTCAAGAATAGTGGGAGTGTCCTCCCGAAAAGCCTGACGCCGGCCGTGGGTAGAAAGATCGCGATCCCGTCGCCTAGGCATGCTATTATAAAGATCTAAATGCTTAGCATCATTTCCTAAGACATTTAATTCAAGTTGCATTTTTATAAAAATAAAGATCTAAATACTTAGCATCATTTCCTAAGTTATTTAGTTATTTATCGAATTATACGCTAAATTTTTACCTCCAGGCTAAAAATTGGCAAAATTATGGTATTTAGTTTCTCCATGACAAACTAATACTACAGTTCTTCTAGCCGCATGATACTATGTTCTCTATGACAATATAGTACATACTAGGGGTGTTCAAAAATATCCGGTCCGAAATATCCGATCCGAAAATCCGATGATTCGATCCGAAATTTCGGATATCCGATCTGGTTTTTAAGGTTTCGGATTTTTCGGATCGGATATCCGAAAAAAAAATCGGATTTTCGGATCGGATACGGATCGGATTTTGTCCGAAAATTTTAACTACCCGATCCGAAAACCCGACTATCCGATCCGAATATCTGACTATCCGATCCGAAAATCCGGATATCCAATCCAAAAATTCGGATATCCGAAAATTTCGGATCGCAATTTCTCTAATCCGAAAATGTTGGATATCCGAATTTTCGGATCGGATCGGATCGGATATCCGAAATTGAACAGCCCTAATACATACGCAAAATATGTTTCGAAGTTGCACAAAAACAATGAATCAAGACATCATGAAATATTTTACAAAGTCTACCACCATATTTTCACCATTTCAAGTGCAAAGAAGTAACATGAACATCATTTCACAAAAGTAGTACCCAAAAATGGTGATTTGCTCAATTCTCCATCAAATCATGCAATTTTTGTCTCAAATTTCTCACAAACTCACATACATACATATACAAGTATAATCATGGCAAGAATTTCAACATAAAACCTCAAAATCAAAAATCCCCAAATTGATTTTTAAGGGTTTGTCATGAAATTATTCATTTGAAGCAAATTTGAGACAAAAATTAAGAGGAACTTACATAGACCCTTGTAGAGGTTCGAATATGAGGAGTATGGCAAAAATTTGGAGTGAATTTGGTGAAAAATCGAACAACAAAGCTCGAAAAAGCTCCGGCAACCCAGCAGACCGCCGCGACACGGTCAGTTAATGCCGTGACACGGTGAGTTTGTCCCGTGTCACGGTGAGCCTCATAACCGACGGATCTCCAGCGACACCGGCGGCAGCTTCAAGCAACAGCACCAACGAATAACAGCGAAGTGAACAGCAGCAAGTCGCAGCGGAAAAAAAAAAAGAGAGAGAGAGGAAGCAGAACCGCCGTGACACGGTGATGAACGCCGGCTGACGGGAAAGAACTCCGAGCGCCGGTGAGAAGTCGCCGAGACACTGCAAACCGAGCAAAAAAAAAAAAAAAATTTTTTCAAGCTTTTGGGTGAAAATCGGACGAGAAAGAGGAATAGGGGATGAGCAAAATGAGAAAAATGTTTGATATTTAAAACCAAAAAATCCCGTGCAACGGACCCCGTTCCCACGTAACGGTCATATTTTGTGTGGTGCACAAGCTTTGACTGGTCAAAGATGCCATTTGACTGATTTTTCAGCCAATAGATTCCCGCGCCACGGGACCCCCTTGCCGCGTCACGGGAAGCAGCTCCGCGTGACGGGGACCCGTGCCGTGTCACGGGAATATTATTTGTGACACGGTGGCTTTGTACAGTTATTTGCGAATATTCCTGACATTTTGACTAAGGTTGCACGATTTTTTTGCGTAAATTGGACAGTTATTTTTTCGTTGGAATTACGCGGAAAATTGTAATTGATACTTAAAGGGGACTAAAATTACCATTTTACCCGTAGCCAACATCAAAGTCTACTTTTCGGCATTTTAAGCACCTAATATGGTTGGATAATCGACTTAAAGGTGTGAATCATCCGCGGCCCACGTTCGGGGATAATCGAACCATCATACACTTGCAAATTTCAGCAATCGTCGGCTTTCCTCAGGCTTGGAAAGCGTTATCGGTGGATTTTTCTTCAAATATAGAAAACCGCCAAGTCGGCTTTCCTCAGGCTTGGAAAGCGTTATCGGTGGATTTTTCTTCGAGTATAGAAAACCACCAAGTCGGCTTTCCTCAGGCTTGGAAAGCGTTATCGGTGGATTTTTCTTCAAGTATAGAAAACCGCCAAGTCGGCTTTCCCTCAAGCATGGAAAGCGTTATCGGTGGATTTTTCTTCAAGTATAGAAAACCGCCAAGTCGGCTTTCCTCAAGCATGGAAAGCGTTATCGGTGGATTTTTTCTTCAAGTATAGAAAACCGCCAAATTCCTTTGTCGGCTTTCCTCAAGCATGGAAGGCATTATCGGTGGAATTCTTCAAGCATAGAATGACACCAAATTCATACGTCGACTTTCCTCAAGCATGGAAAGTGTCATCCGGTAGGTTTCTTCAGGCTTAGAAAACTACCAAACTCTTCAGTCGGCTTTCCTCAAGCATGGAAAGCGTTTCAACAAACGTCACTCGGTGGATTCCTTCAAGCATAGGAAGCTGCCAAATTCGTTCGTCACCGATACATTGGTGTCAGATACGTATTCTATCCTTTTACCCTTTTATCTGTAGAACTAACATTTTTCTGCAGGTATCGACGTATACAGAATGATTTAGGATCGCAGAACGTCTTAAATCATTCTCTGTCCGTATCGGCTACTTTGACTATCGTTTTTCGAAACTGACGTTTCTACAAACTCAGTCAAAGTGGGGGCTTCTGTAGACACCTAAAAATGTCTCTCCAAAACAAAACCCGATGATGAACAACCTTTCACCGCCACTATTGGTCGGGTTCAGTATTTAATTCCGAGAGTGCTTAAAAAATCGTATTTGATTAAATTCATATTTTTGAACAGTCCATGGACTAGTCTTGATGTTTGGAAAAAGCATAGTTTTAATTTCAGCCCAAACTTATTATTTAATTTTAGCCCAAACCCTTTTTTTTTATTTTATTTTTGGCCCAAACCTTTTGTTTATTTTTATTTAATTATTTTCTTATTTTAGCCCAAATAATAATAAGTCAGAAAAGGCCCGAAATTATCAATCGGCACTTAAAATGCCGAATGAAATTAGGGTTAAAAATGCATTTAGACGGAAAAGAGGGCTGGAAATTCCCGCGCCACGGTAGACAGCCATCGTGTCACGGGAATCCTTCCCGTCTGACGGTGGGATTTCCCGTGACACGGGAAGTCTGCCGTGACATGGGACATTCTGTGTCTTTTCCGCGTAAACCCTTAACGCGTTTTCTTTCCCGTTTTCTGAAAATTTCCCGCGTCACACTAAAAATGTACCGTGTCGTGCCGTGCCGTGGGCTGGGGTGTGCCAATTTCAGGCACGGCACGGCCCCCGCCGCGGCATGGCCAAGCACGGCCAGGCACGGCCCGCGGCGGCACGGCACGACACGTTGCCCATGTTTATATATATAAATGAGCTTAATTAATAATATATTATAACAAATTAATGTTGAAAAATGATATTATTAGTCTTTTTTTTTTTTTTTTGGTGAAATAAGATTATTAGTCTTATTACCTCAATAAAAAGTGAGGTTGCTAAAAAAACAAAACTTCCAACTTTGTAGATAAAATGCCAAGAAACTCATTGTGATCACGTATATGAGTTGATTGTCCTTTAGGAAGGGCAAATTAAGTTTGTTCCCATTTATAATCTGCAGACTCCATAATTATCCCCTTGTAGAAGCTAAGAATCATTGTCCCGGCTATGGCTATGATTGCTCCTAGAATTTGGTTCATTGGGCTATTCTAGCTCGAGTATGCAAGTTCAAGTTCTCCATCCTAATTTAACAAATGGGAAAAAAAAATCAACAATAATTTATCTCCTAGCTGACAAAATTGCAATGGTAATGTCACCAACTATTGACCCACCATTGCATAGATGAACGACATAAGATTTCTAATTTCAATCTATACTATATATTAAAAGACATTTTCTAAAGATGTTTATGTGTCACGTGGCACCTTCCTTAATCAATTGAATATTTCATTCACGTACTTAAAATATATCTTGGTACAAGATTTGAACCACAACCTTAAGTTTTAAAAATACAGTGTTATTAGCTACTAAGTTATTATCATATTGTATGTCATTCTATTAAACTTAAATATAAATAAAGATTTCAATCATGGAACTAAAGCAATAACTCGGGATATCGTACGAGCCTAAAACTAGTTTTTTTTTATATTATTATCTGCTTTTAGTAACTTTTTAGACCATCTTTAAATGTAAAACTCAACTTTGAATATTGACACAAAATGAGTTGTTTTTCACATCCAATGGCGATATGGATGAAACCCAATCCACTTCTCACTTTAGCAACTCATGTGATGTTTAATAATATTCCAATGGTGAAACTCTATTAAGTATCCTAATGTCACTTTCCACATTATGGCCTACCACATCCATTTTTTTTTTTGTTAGAGATTGTTGTGACTAGAAATTAAATAAATAAATATTAAACAAAAATTATTACGGAGTATCATATAGATAAGGGCCTACTTATTTGTCAATTGAGGCTCAAAGATGAGTATCTAAACTAGTTAGTAACTTATTGGTATATTGAAAAAGCTACCGGAGGGGGAGTCATTCGAAGGGTTGATGACTCTTGGTATATTTTGTTTTTTTCGCAAATACAATGTTGCTAATCATCTTGCTATAGAGTTATATGCAATCAATGATTCGATGGACTCACATTGCAAAGGAATTGGGAATCAAGAAAATTGAAATTGAAAGTAATGCAAACTTGCTTTGCACCATGCTCCTCACCACTGGAGGAAGTCTGTACCATGAGCTAATTGTGACCATCTGCGATGTTGCTGGTCTAAGGGCTTGTTTTCTTCAGCTTAATTTCAGCTCTTCTGCGCTTGTGTGGCTTTTCTTCCTCCTCGCTAGCTCATTTCCTAACGCCATATCAAGGGTAAAACCAATCTGCGAATTTGATTGACAAATATAAGGTACCCAACTTAATTAAATGAGTCAAATAATATGTGGATAATTTATGTGCAATATATGTACAATTGTACAAGATATGTACAATATGTGTACAAAAATAGTATGATAAACATATTTAAGTTTAATTAAAATCTAATAATCACAAGATTGGTAGGTTCATCACTGACTAAAAGTGACTTGAGATATCAGTTAGAATATCACTTGAAACAAATTATGAGGATATTGTTTTCTATGCCCTCTCCTCATCTTCTTCTTGTGGGGGGAAATATCTTTGCTATTAATTTTTTTTTACCTCAAATAATAATCACAAGATAGAATCCAATAATGATTACAAAGAGTCCTATCAAGTTGCAAAACACATGAACATAGTATTATGAAAATTTTGTTATTTTTTATTTAATCTAAATAGTGCGCATTATAAATATAATCTATTTACCATCCCAATTGGTTGAGCTCGTTCAAAATAAATGGGTTAAGTATATTAACCATGACGAGGGTAGCTGGATTAAACATTACGGTAAAAAAGAGTTGTTTTCCGCAATGCACCATGTAGTCGAAATCATCATCAAACAAGAAGAGGTAATTGCCTAAAAAGTAAATAAAAAAACCCATAGAAATTAGATTACTATTCATAAAATAAATATAATTTTTTTTTTGAAATCAAATAAGCATATTTAGTAACTTATAGTTAAAAAAAAATCAAATTTAAAATTACGAGGTAGAACATCATAGAGCTCTTAATCGTGAAATCGATATGCTGATATTTCAACTTCTGATCCATAATTGCGGCATATATAACACATTGGACCGCTTACATTCCTAATATTAGTTCTGAATCTGGGCGTAGCATTCCAATAACTTGCTCTACAATGCTCATCGAATCATACATATTGAATTAGATGAGTTAATTAATGTTCAATCGACACATACAAGGTACCCAAACTTGATTAAATGAGTTAATTAATGTGCGAATTCTATATATGTAATATATGTACAATATGTGTACAAAAATAGTATAATAAACATATTTAAGTTGAATTAGGATTTAGTATTAATTTATTTAAACCCACTTGAAAAGATTGTGGTTCGCCACTACTGCTGCATACTGTTGTACTTGAAGAAAGTTCCAAACCCATACAAATAGATAATATAGCTAATCACTCCACTATAAAATTATAAATAACACAAAAACGTCAAGTTAAAGAAAACTTGTATTAATTTTGATAATTAATTAAGAAAGTTTTAGTAGACATAAAAGATTTATTTACTGAATTTGCCCACAGAAATCACAAAGAAAGCTAACCCGACGACATGCCAAGTGAGTGTAGGACTAGGTGTCTGCGCCTCATTAGGTGTACTCCTTTTCAAGTACCTAACATCTTTTTTAAATTTATTTTAAAAATTATTGTACGTAAACTATGTTCATCGACTAGCTCTTAAAATTTAAAATGCATGATATAAGGAGCCACAGATATGTAATGACAGTTGATTAATTTACCTATAATCTAAGAATATTGCAGGGGGATAGATGAGAGTAGCAAAAAATAAACAGTATGCAATAACTGCACGAAAACTCCCAAATTCAATTGGGCCATTACTATGATTATCGTAAAATATTGTTCTTCCAACTCCACATTATTTTCAATTTATATGCTACTTCACTTGATCAATTGACTTTTTATACATGGAGTAGTTGACTTTTTTATATGGAGCTATTGAGATTTGAGACAGGTGACCAATGGAAGAGTGTGATGTCTAACACTTTGGCATAAATAATTTTTTTTAGAAATCGTCTATACGTACTACTAAAAGCAAAACAAAAAAGTCACTTTTCAATGTTGTATTAAAAAATATTCCTCCAAAACCACCCTCTTAAAAAATATTCATTGTTGCATAAGGAAAAAAATTGTATCTTATTTATGAAATTTATTTTACATAAAAACACAACTCCTTTCCAAAAATATTAAATTGTCCATCAAAGTTTCCTCGATCTAAAAGTACCTTTTTAATTAATAGTTTTCATCGATGGCCACCATGTCCCCTATTTCCCCCAAATGGAAATAACCCCCCTTCCCCAACCTTAAATGGACCGCCTTCCCTGTTCCCTCACATAAAAACGCCACCTCTAGCCCTAAATAACTGTGATATCTCGAAAATTTTCTCCTTTTTAAAACTCCCTTTTTACTCCATATAAAACTCATTTTAGGAAATAACCAAAATATTACCGCCACCGTGATAACGGTTAAAGCTTTTCAAAGTCACATATCGAAAGTCTAAAATCAAAATAATACTTTTGCAAATAAAATAACTTTAGTTCACAACTTCAAAACCAAAATAACTTAAAACATCCACTATTGGAAACAATTTAAATATGACCGTGTAGACACCAAAATGTGTCTGCCCAAAACCAAACCCAGTGATGAGTACCTTTGACGTCATTTAATTATCGAATGGGGTGAAAGGTGAAAGAGTCTCGTGATTACTCTGTTTTTAAAACACTTCAATCTGTTTTCAAAAATATTCCTTTCGTACCTTATTTATGAAAAATGTCCAATCTAATTTAATTGGTCCATGATATGGGTCCAATAATAGTGTAATTGGATGGGGCTCGAAAAGAGCTTTCCAACGATATATTATAAGCCCAGTTTCGATGAATAATGAGGAAGTTATGGCCCAAATATTAAATTATTGGAAATTAAATGAGTTTTATGGGTGGCCCAATGATCAAGTGGAGGGTTCATTTAATTATCATTTCGAAAGTCATTAGGAATTACTTTAATTTTCTAGAATGATCTAGAAGGTTATTTTAAGTTTTGAAGAGATTAGGATTAATAATTATATTTTTAGAAAAGATAAAGAATTTTAGTTGGAATAAAACAAGTGTTTTAAAGGATTTAATCTGATTTTGAAAGATAAAGTACACTCTCTAAATATCGAACTATATTCGAAAAAGGATTCCGTACAGCTAAAAATCATCCAGCAACATGATTGCGCTACGATGGTCTTGTTGCGCCACGATGGATGCAGTTTTACTTCGAATAAAACTCGATCTTCTCTGATCGTTTCCGTATGTTTTTTTTTCTATAAATAGGGTCGATTTTTCCCCGTTTTCAATCATCAACAATCATCTATTCTATTCTTTCTTTCTCTTAAACCTAGAAGCTTATTCTTTTTCCCTCTCTCTAAGCTAAATCTCCCCTTTTCAAACACCATTCGTCCACCACGAAACTTAGACACACATAACCAAGCTCGAAGTTGTCTTCGCCCTAGACGTGCAAGGTTGATAATTTCTGAGGGTTTGGTCACAAATTCCTATTTCAATTATTTAAATTAATTGTTTGATTTAATACTTTTATTGAAGTTACTAACGTGTGTATTGTTTTGATAGAAAGAGATACGAGGCAACAAAGTGAATAACTTCATTGTTATATTTCTTTGGAAAGCAAGTTTATATTATTTTAATTCCTAGTATCATGTTAGGAATACAATTTTGATCTTTTAATGTTTAGTGACATGCTAGGATTTGTTATTAATCATGTTAGTATCATGCCAGGATCTTGCTAATAATATTATGCTTTGAGATTGAATATTATTATTATGATGATGACTTTTGCTTGATATATTGTTGTTATTGCTTGATCACGCCCTCTCTTGCAGGTTTAAAGGTAATTTGTACTTGGAATACGTATAATAAGATAATTAATAATTTTATTTAGGCAAATATGATTTTAATTCAAGTGATCGCCAATAGTAGATTTGTTTGTGCATTAATAATCAACCAATATATATTATACAGGTTTAGGATTAATATATTGATTGTATGTTAGTCGGAAAGCGCACATGAATATGAGAAGAATAAAGTAAAGGCCTATTTAGAGCAGGTTCAATCTCTTTTACGTTGGATTTGTACCTTCATCCCCGAATATCCAGTCATGGTTCAGGACAACTATGGATTTAGCGATCTCATGGATCGTGAAAGGGTGTAACCTTCCCCCGTTGAACGGTTTACAAGTTCCTAAAACTTGTTGGCGGCTCTTTTGCTCTAGCTTTCTTCCCTTTGGATGCCACCATGCTTAAGTATATGATCACAGTGTGGCTCAAGTGTGAGATGCTTGAAATATTCCCTACATACCCCTCATAAACCAATTTCAAATAAAACATAACAATGTTAGTCCATAAAATAATAATAATCAATCAACTAAAAATATAAGTCTAAGAAAACATAACAAGTAACTCTCAACACTCATTCTATCATGCTCTTCATGCTTCAAGTACCTTTCACTTTCTCTTTATTTCAACCATTCTACTCACCATACTAAATGGGTCATAGTAGAGCCAATCCTAAGGAAAGCCAAACACAAATACAAAAGTAAGAATCAGCAAAAGGCGAGTACATATGCACCTATATAACTAGTACACTAACATAATCATCCTAGCAATAATAATTAAAACATGCTTGCCATAAATAACACAAGTCGAATTACCTTTGACTCATAACTAGCAGTATTAATTATTATTGAATAGTTTTGGATTATGAATCTAATTTCTTTTCTTGCCCATCCCTTAAAAATAAGGGACCCATCGCCTGGGATTTAACCAAGCAAGTACTAACTAGTGTCGCCTTGTGATGATGATGATGATGATTTGATAATAATAATAATAATAATAATAATAATAATAATAATAATAATAATAATAATAATAATAATAATAATAATAATAATAATAATAATAATAATAGTGAGGTCGCTGCCCCGAAACTCATGAAGAAATTGGCAGATATATATTTCACGAAGGTTACCGATTCTGCAGAATCTACCTTTTCATTATCCCCTCGTCTATCAGCATTGTGGAAATCTCAGCAAGGAGATCACACGTCTGCTTGGCTTCGGGCTGTTCCTATTTCAGGATTGGGTCAGACTATGAACGCAAAGACTTACCGATGTGTGTTATGCTACCGATTGGGTGTTCCGTTGTTCTCTGCCTCGACACCGTGCTCTGCTTGTTTGAGGGTTGTTTCCAGGGGATATTTTTGGCGATCACGCGGTGTCGTGTGCTGGTATCGTGGGTATTAAACATAGACATAATGTTGTTCGGGATACACCCTAGTAGATGTTTGCTATCGTTCTGGGATTTCAGTAAGGAAAGAGGTTGACATTGGGTTGTCTGAAGGGAACGACGAGGCCCTCAGACCTGCTGATGTGTTACTTTATTCTTGGGATCGTGGTCGCGATGTCTGTGTAGATTTGACAGGATCTTCTCCTTTGACAAAGTCAAGGCTATCTGACTTTATTCCTGGACTGGTTGTGGCTGATGCAGCTCATCGGAAGCGGGTTAAGTATGAGGCTCGTTGTCAGGCGATTGGATATGGGTTCGTTCCCTTCTCCTTTTCATCGTTTGGTGAATTAGAGAAAGAGGCTATTGCGTTGCTTAAACGAATTAAGAGGTTCTCGACGACGCAAGGCATTGGAGCACCTGCTGCAGCTTATATTTTTACTAGGGTAGGCTTTGCTATAGCTAGAGGAGTGGAGGCCCAGATTGTATCTCGGCTTCCCACTAATTTATTGTAGGTTGTATGACTTTTTGGTTTTGAGATGATAATAATAATAATAATAATAATAATAATAATAATAATAATAATAATAATAATAATAATAATAATAATGTTGTTCACACCTCTGCAGTCGGCATTATGGAAGTCACAGCAGGGTGATCACACCTCTGCTTGGCTTAGGGCAGTCCCTATTTCTAAATTGGGTCAGACGATGAACGCTAAGACATACCGATGTGTGCTGTGTTATCGGATGGGTGTTCCATTGTTCTCTGTCTCGACACCGTGCTCTGCTTGGTCTCGGGTTTTTACTGGGATGTATTCGGCGACCATGCGGTGTCGTGTGCTGGCATTGTAGGTATTAAACATCGGCACATTGTTGTTCGGGATACATTTGTTGATATTTGCTACAGATCTGGGATTTCAGCAAGAAAAGAGGTTGACATAGGATTATCTGGAGGGAATGACGGGGCTCTCAGACCTGCCGATGTGTTACTTTATTCTTGGGATCATGGTCGTGATGTATGTGTCGACTTCACAGGGTCTTCTCCTTTGACACAGACAGGGCTATCTGACTTTGTTCCAGGACGGGTTGTGGCTGATGCGGCTCATCGGAAGCGGGTTAAGTATGAAGCTCGTTGTTTGGCGATTGGATATGGTTTCATTGCCTTCTCATTTTCTTCGCTTGGGGATTTAGAGAAGGAGGCTTTTGCGTTGCTGAAGGGGATTCAGAGGTTCTCGACGACGCAAGACATTGGGGCTCGTGCTGCAGCTCATATATTCACAAGGGTAGGCTTTGCTATAGCTAGAGGAGTGGGTGCCCAGATTGTATCTCGGCTTCCCACTAATTTATTGTAGGTTGTATGACTTTTGTTTCTGAGATATAATAATAATAATAATAATAATAATAATAATAATAATAATAATAATAATAATAATAATAATAATAATAATAATAATAATAATAATAATAAGGCTCAGCGCACTTTCGACGAGGCTCTTCTATCTTCCTTGGAGCGTATTGTTACCGCTTCGGGACCTGGGTTTGGCGATTGGCAGTGGCGGCTTGCCACCTTACCATTTGTGTTTGGCGGACTTGGTGTTTATTCCGCAGGTGATGTTCGTCATTACGTTTTTCTTGCCTCTCGATTATAGTCTACTGGGTTGCAGACAAAAGCTTCTCTTTGGTCGAGCCTTCACGGATGCATTGTGTCTGTTTAATGGTATGGTTGGGTCTAACATTTTGAGTAATCCTAGTGAGCTCGCTGCCCCTAAACTCATGAAGAAATTGGCAGATATATATTTCACAAAGGTTACCGCATCTGCAGAATCCACCTTCTCTTTATCTCCTCGTCAATCAGCTTTGTGGAAATCACAACAGGGAGATCACACCTCTGCTTGGATTCGGGTGGTTCCTATTATAGGGTTGGGAAGACGATGAACGCAAAGACTTATTGATGTCTATTTTGCTACCGCTTGGGTGTTCCTTTATTCTCTGTTTCAACGCCGTGCACTGCTTGTTCAAGGGTTTTCACTGGGGATATTTTCAGTGATCACGCAGTTAGGGATGTCAATGGGGCGGGGCGGGACGGATGTTGGTCTTCCCATCCCCATCCCCGCCTAAAATTTTCATCCCCATCCCCATCCCCATCCCCGCGGCGGGTCCAATGTTCATCCCCATCCCCGCCCCGGCAGGTACAACTCCAAAACCATCCCCGCCCCACCCTCCACTTGGATATCCATCCCCACCTAATCCCCACCAAAGACCCGCCTAATCCCCACCTAAGACCCGTCTCTTAAATACACAATCCTATGTAATTAATACGGATTATAATAATAATAAAAAAAAAAAACATTTTTAATATTACACACATTTTTGTTTATAATATAAGTGTAGTACAAAGTATTATAACTAATATTATATTTCACGTTATTATTTTATAAAATAGTATAAAGTATATAATTTTGCTTGTTAATATATATAGATGTGGGTATGAGGTGGGGATGGAGCGGGTACGAAGTGGGGCAGATGGGGCGGGGCGGGGATGGAGCGGGTACAACTTAAAATCCACCCCCGCCCCATCACCCATGGCGGGTATGGTTTTTATCACCATCCCTGCCCCACCACCCGCCAAACCGAGACCCATCCCCGCCCCACTGGGGCGGGTCTCCTACTTGACCCGCCCCATTGACATCCCTACACACAGTATCGTATGCTGGTGTGGTTGGTATTAAACATCGGCATAAATGTTGTTCGGGATACTCTTGTTGATGTTTGTTATTGATCTTGATTTCAGCTATAAAGGAGGTTAACATTGGGTTGTGTGGAGGGAACGACGGGGCCCTTAGACATGCAGATGTGTTACTTTATTCCTGGAATCGTGGTCATGATGTCTGTGTTGATTAGACAGGGTCTTCTCCTTTGACGCAGTCGGAGCTATCTAACTTAGTTCCTGGACGGGCTGTGGTTGATGCGGCTCATCGGAAGCGGGTCAAGTATGAATCTAGTTATCGAGCAATTGGATATGGATTCCTTCCCTTCTCATTTTCTTCGCTTGGGGAATTAGACATGGAGGCTGTTGTGTGGCTAAAGTGGGTTTAGAAGTTCTCGACGACTCAAGACATCGGGGCTCGTGCTGCTGCTCATATTTTTACTAGGATAGGTTTTTTTATTGCTAGAGGAGTGGGGGGCCCAGATTGTATCTCGGCTTCCCACTAATTTTTTGTAGGTTGTATGACTTTATCTGTTTTTGAGATATAATAATAATAATAATAATAATAATAATAATAATAATAACAATAATAATAACAATAACAATAACAATAACAATAACAATAACAATAACAATAACAATAACAATAACAATAACAATAACAATAACAATAACAATAACAATAATAATAATAATAATAATAACAACAACAACGACAACAACAACGACAACAATGACAACAAATAATAATAATAATAATAATAATAATAATAATAATAATAATAATAATAATAATAATAATAATAATAATAATAATAATAATAAGGATGTCTGTGTAGATTTGACAGGATCTTCTTCTTTGACACAGTCGGGGCTATATGACTTTATTCTTTGATGGGTTGTGGCTGATGCAGCTCATCGGAAGCGGATTAAGTATGAGGCTCGTTGTCAGGCGATTGGAAATGGGTTCGTTCCCTTCTCCTTTTCTTCGTTTAGTGAATTAGAGAAGGAGGCTGTTGCGTTGCTTAAGCGAATTCAGAGGTTCTCGACGACGCAAGACATTGGAGCACGTGTTGCAGCTCATATTTTTACTATGGTAGGCTTTGCTATAGCTAGAGGAGTGGGGGCCCACATTGTATCTCGGCTTCCCACTAATTTATTGTAGGTTGTATGACTTTTTTGTTTTTGAGATATAATAATAATAATAATAATAATAATAATAATAATAATAATAATAATAATAATAATAGTTATTATTATTATTATTATTATGACTTTTGTTTTTGAGATATAATAATAATAATAATAATAATAATAATAATAACAAAAAAGAAAGTACAATAATAAAATAAAGTATAGCGTCTTGTACCCATGTAGAAGCTATGGTGAATATAAAATCTCATAACTTTCCCCGGCCCGTATGTTCATACTCAAGGTATATACATTCTATGAGTTTTGGTGCGTATTATTTTACACTTTACGTGATTTACAAATTTAACATGTGATGAATCCAACCATTTAATAAAGAATAACAAACACAACAACAATCAATACATCCTTCCATTTCTTAAATTAACTAGTATTCAGCACGTATGATGCACGGATTAAATTTATCACAACGAATATATCTATGGAAAATAATTCCTTATAAATCAACAATAATTAAAAAAATACCCAAAAAATAAAATTATACTTTATGAAACAAATAACTGCTCTCCCGTATACTTTTGGGGAAGCAAGCTTGAAGAATAATCAACAATCCGGAATCTCTTCTCTCCCGTGTTCTTAACGCAAGATATTTCCCGAATTGCTCTTTTTTGGATGCAAGAGTGGGTTATAACCCGAGGTATACGTGAAAAGGTATTTGCGAGGCCAAATAGGTTCTTGATAGAGGCATGATATGGAGGATTGGTAATGGGCAGCATGTTAAGGTTTGGACTGATAGGTGGATTCCAGGGACGCAATCTCACAGAGTTATATCTCCTTGCAAAGAGGGATATGAAGCAATGCGGGTTAGAGATCTCTTAACTGAAGATGGCAGTGGGTGGGATGTGGCAAAGGTAAATGAGTTGTTCTTACCTTTTGAGAGGGAAAGGGTGTTGGCTATTCCTTTGAGTATTAGGTGTCCCGAGGATACTTTGTGCTGGGATTATGAGAAAAATGGGTGCTTTTCTGTAAAGTCTGCATATAAGCTGATTTTTGGGGAGACTGAAGAGTGTGGCAGCAGCTCAAACGATCGAACAATGAGACAAGTTTGGAATTTAATCTGGGGTGAAAGAGTGCTACCTCGCATCAAGACCTTCTTTTGGCGTGCTTGTCATGAAGCTATACCCACGAATGCAGGAATGCAGGTACGAGTCCAGAGCATTTCAGCCTGTTGCCAACTGTGTGGAGGGGAAAGGGAATCAGTGACGCATGCTTTACTAAGCTGTGAAAATGCTAGCTCTATCTGGGAGCTCAGTGGATTCGGGGACAGAACTGAGGGAAGGTGGCCTTCTTTCATTGATTGGGTAATTAGAGTGTTCATCAACCTGGAAGAAGAGGAACGTAGATGGGTAATGACCATCTGCTGGGCGATTTGGGGAGCTAGAAACCGAGTCTTATTCGAAAAAGGAGCGCAAGCATCCTAACTTAGTCCTTGACTATGTTGGAAAGATTATGACCGAGATGGATGAGGGGCAAAAACCGAAGGAGGCAACTGCTAGAAGGGTTGAGGTGAGAAAATGGAGCAAACCTGCTCCAGGGATGAACAAAGTAAATGTTGATGCTGGTGTGCAGGGTGCTGCAGGTTTTGGTGTTGGAGTGGTGGGAAGAGACGCTGAGGGGTCTATATTATGGTGTGCAACTGTAAAATTTGCTGGTGGATGGGAAATCTCGTGTGCTGAGGCCAAAGGGGTCCTAGTTAGGCTGCAACTAGCGAAGGAACTGGGGTACAATAACATAATTGTGGAGAATGATAACGAAGGAGTTATTAAGGCTTTACGTCTGAAGGACGTGGGCAGCAACACTCTCCATCTTCTATTGGAGGATATTCACATTCTTGCCAGGGATTTCACCTCGTGCTCTTGGTCTTGGGTTCGCAGAGAAGGGAACCAAATTGCTCATGAATTAGCTCGTTGGCCTATTGGGGACTTAGATAGAAAAGTTTGGTCTGATTACTTTCTTGATTTTATTTGTAACCTTGCTGGTAAAGATGCTTTGCTTAGTAGTTTGTAGTTTGTTTCCTTTGGAAACGTCTTTCAAAAAAAATAAAAATAAATAAATAACTGCTTGGTGTAAGATATAAAATTTAGAAAAATATAATTTTTGAAAAAACTGAAACTAAGAATAGATTTTTAAAATTTTTTTTATAGATAATTGAAAAAAATAAAGTGAAGTCAAACACCAAATTTCTTAACTTTTAAATAAAGGTTTGGATTAGATCTTTAAAAAAACACGATAACATGTTTGGACCTAATTCAAAATATAACCATAATTATACACCATATAAAAATTATAAAATCAACATATTTTTTCAAAAAAGCAAAACTAAAATATAAAAATAATTGGAAATTGAAAATAATTAACAAATAGAAAATCTTTAAACATAGAATATAAAAAGATCTAGATGAAATCTAATATACAATTCGTTTAAATAATAGAAAAAAGATAAATAAAAAAAGATCTGAAACAACTTTGTAAAGAAAAATATAATATTAAAACAATTATAAAATTAAAAAGAGATCTTTAAAAAATGGAAACATAAAGTGAAAATAAATTTAATTCAAAATTACAAATCTAACTTTGAAAACGTTGAATAATAAATTGAAAATTGCACTGATTTTTAAAAAAGATATGTAATTTAAAAAATTCTAAACAACACTTTGCTTTGAGAAATAACTATATACAAAAATCATTAAAAAAACATTTTGTACACAAATTGGAGGAAAAAATTTAAATAATGAAACCTCAATGTGTGGACAGGTAATATAAGTAATAAATTTTAAAATATCTTACATTGAAAATAAATTTAAAAAATCTTTGGGCACTGAAAAATAAAATATTTATGCAAATATTTTGTTACAAAAATAAAATTATGCAAACCTTTTGTTTCAAAACACAAATTATATTGATCTACACAAAAAATTCAAACAAAAATATAAAGGTAAATTCGTTTAAGAAATAATTAAACATATAATCATCAATTTTTATTTATTTTTTTTAAAAAAGACTAATTTCAGAACAAAATTGAAAAATAAGTTCAAAATATATTATATACAAAGTTGAGAAAATTTACCTGTACCACCATTTTTTCTTGAATTTTATGTACACATTGACATCAATTAATTAATTTACTTGAAATAAATTACAATAAAAATTATAGATTAAGGGTGAAAAAGAGGAACAATAGAGAATAGGAAGAAACAAAGAAGAGAAGGGTGAGGTAGAAAATAAACTAATTTCAACGTAACTCTTATATTGAAAGTTACAGGAACCAAAAGACATAAGTGATTTTTTTTTAGAGAATTGAACTTTAAACCGTTTGAGATAGAAAGAAGATTTATTTTTATATGTTTTTTTGTTAGAGGAGATTGAAATAAAAAAAAAAATCTTTGAAAAGGTATGATTAATACGTAGAATATATGGGAATAAAAGGTAGTTGATTTAATTTTGTCAAATTAAAAGATAAAAAAAATTATTTTCAAAATAAGAGAAATTGGAAGAAAAAAAACTATCTTTGAAAAGGTATGATTAATACGTACTCGTAGTATATATGGGAATGAAAGGTACTTGATTTAATTTTTATCAAATAAAAAAAAAATTATTTTTAAAATATGAAAAGCAGGAAGAGGACAAGTGTCCTTCCAACTTCCTGTTTTAAAATATTAGTATTGATTAGTGAGCACATGCAATTTATTTTAATTAAGGTTCCTTGTCTAGTTTTGAGCTCATGATTGCACTATTACATCGTTGGTGCATAAAATGACCTAAAAAGCTTCCTTCACTATAAGAATACAACTCATTTCCGATGGACTGATTCCGACAAACGCGTAATTCCGTCGGAAAATTCAAAATTTCCGATGGATTTATTTTTTCGATAATTTCGACGAATTCAAAAAATCCGTTGGAAAATTTCGACGGAATATAAATCCGTTGGAATATATGTAAATTTCCGACGGAATATTCCGTCGTAAATTAAAATTTCTGACGGATTTATATTCCGACGGAAAAAAATCCTTTATATACCTTTAAATCTCATGCCCTCTAGTCCTCTAAAAAAAAAAAAAAAAAAGAAAAGAAAATCCCCCTATCTCTCTCCTCCTCTTCTCTTTCTCTCTTTTCCACTTCCCTGCTTCTCTCTTTCTCACGCCTTTGTTCTATCTCCTCAGCTCCTCTCATTCTCGACTTTCTCTTTCCTCTTCTTCCTCACTTGTCTCTTTCTCACGCCTCTTCTCTTCTCTTTCTCTCTCCTCTTCTTCCTCTACTTTCTTTCCTTCTCTTTCTCAAGCATTTCTTTCCCTCTTTCTCATGGTCTCTTTCTCTTTTCATCATGGTCTTTGTAACACCCCAACAATTTTCCCTTTTCCAAACCACTTAATTTAAATAAAAATAGAGGAGAATCATTGGCATGTTACCGCCACATGTTAAAACATTAAGGCTTTATCAAAGTATCGCAGCAGTAAATCCATCTTAAATCTTGAAATAATATAAATTAGAAACCCAATAAGTCAAAGCTTAAAAATTGGAACCACAAAGGCCCTTATTAAAACCAAACCAATACTCAACGCGTATGTCAAGTCCCCAAATTTCACATCATCAAGCTGACCTATGCAATACTGCTCCCTAATAATACAAGTGTAATAATTGGATCATCATAGGGTCATTGAAAGGCGAAGGCCATGACCAAAAGGAAACACACACAAAAACACGCAATCAGCAAAGTTGAGTACATACAAGCTACAACGTACCAAACCTAGCATGCTCAATTAGTTTAAGTAAATAAACATACAACACGAATTCATTAATCAAGACTCCAAACTTAAACAATTCAATTGACTCAAAATACTTACTAACCAATTCCAAACACTTGACTCTTTATATTTAATGTGATTAATTTAATTTGGAGTAAGCAATAGACGAGGTTGTCCAACCCACCAAATCATTTTGGTCCCAATTGACCATTTAAAAAAAATAAATTAGCGCGATGCAAGAATGGGCGCGACTCCATTCTCACAAAGTTAGTCTATGATCCAATCTAACTTTTATTATAAAATAAAAATGTAAACACCAAAAGAGAAGAGGACATGTTGATCAAACCAACCTCGGAAAGCCACGGGCTACCACCGTGTACCCCAACCCATAATTGTCAATGATAATCTAGAAGTGCACACTTTCCAGAGTTTTAATGCTCATACTGAAGGAGTTCTGTCTTCGATAAGTGCAATTACTAGATATATCAAGGATCACTATTATGGAGATAATAAGTTCGTTCTTTTGGGTCGTCATTATCTGTTGCTAGACTATGATCATTGACCTTTGGGCTAGTTAAATAGTCCAAAGCCCACTAGAATGGATCCTATGAG
Source organism: Chenopodium album (assembly GCF_948465745.1). Lineage (NCBI taxonomy): Eukaryota > Viridiplantae > Streptophyta > Magnoliopsida > Caryophyllales > Amaranthaceae > Chenopodium > Chenopodium album. Next base: position 69,686,680 of record NC_137835.1, read on the forward strand.
GTCACACAACAAAGGTATTGGGTTAAGCAAGTTAGAGACCCATTTATGGGCCTCATGAACAAGTAACCAATCATGAATTGGATTGGGCTAGTATAGTTAGATTAGAGTTAGGATTTGGGCTTTGTCATGGACTCTTATTTAGAGATGAGATCTATAAATAAAGTCCATGCCTAGGGTTGTATAATATAACACAATTAACAGTTAATAATTGTGCACCAAGCAACCAGTAATCCAAACCTCTCTCTCTATGTCTGTACCACACGCCCATCTCCTCCCTTCGTGGTGGTTCGTGATTTGTTCGTTGCTCGTTCTACTCCATAGAAGGTCAATTGAAGAGTTCAATTGCAACTAACTAGCATTAGTGGAGGACTTAATCTGTGCCTGTGGACCAAGTAGAGGAATCACGCTTGAGGTTCTTTGTCTCCCTTGTTCTTGTTCGATCGCACGTGGAATCACGCTTCAAAGGTATTAATTCTAATTCTTTATGTGTTATGCATGATCTTGGGATTAGGTGCTATATGAATATGATTCATGTTTTTCGCATTCGTACCTATAAAATCCTACAGTGGTATCAGTTAGCCTATGCATGTACATATATTGAATATTAATTCTTTGATAGTCCACAATTTTAATTCAATTAGGAGGGAGAATAATTTAATTATGGTTCAATTTTTATATTAAATGAGATTTAATTTTTGGAATTGTTTAAATATGATTTAAATTGCTCAATTATTCTAGTAAAATCTGATTTAAGCCCTAGAATTTTCGAATATTTTGATTGAAATAAAGCCCTAAATTTTGATTTTGTGCTTAATTTTGATGATTTCGAACCCTAGATTTGAAATTGAATTGTGAATTTGATTTCAAAAATTGAATTAGGCATAAATGTTATGTTTTAATTTAAAAGACCTAATTTAATTTAATTTTACAAGAGTTGTTAAATTAAATTAAAACTCTAAAAAAAAAAAAAGAAGGGAAAAGAATTGATTTTTGGGAGGGGCAGCCGTGGCTGGGTGGTCGGATCACCGTCAGGTGGACCACGGCGGCTACCCAGGTGGTCGAAAGGGGTAGTGAGGGCGGCGGAAACTGGCGTCAGCATCAACAAAGTGCGACAGTCAACTGCTGGAGCAAGGTTGTGGTCTGCTCGTGGCTGGGCTCCGGCCTAGCTGCGACGCGCGGACAACCCTCAGACAACAACGCCGGTGTTTGACTGGAACTGTTCTAGTTAGGGTGAAGGTGGCGCCGTGGCTGGGCTTTGTTCCTAGCCGCGGTTGTGCGTTGGTTTCCCTAGCTGACGTGCAATGCCGGTGTTGTTGCTGCGTTGGTTGGGATTTTCCCCAGCTGACGTGGCAGCATATCATTAAAAAAAAAAATTTTTTATTAAAATTATTTTATTTTAAAATATTTTCAAAATAAAATCTGATTTTATTTTGAGGATAATGTCAAATTTCAAAAGTTGATTTTTGATAATTATCCTTAATTAAAGTTGTTAATTTTGGATAAAGTTTGTTAAGATAATTTCAAATCTTAAAAATTTTTTTAATCTTTGAAAATTTTATGGATTGTTGAGCAAGATTCCAAAAAGATAAAGATTGATTTAAATAATATGATTATCCCATAATTATTTTGGATAATAATTGAATTAAAATTATGTGATTGGCTAGCAATTAGGATAGAATCTCCTAAATTAGTTAGGATAACCATGGAAGATAAATATGATTTATCTTTCATAACTAAAATATGATTTGATTCTGTCTCTTACCTTAAATAAAATATATGATATTTTATGATTGGTTAGAAATAATATATGATATTATCTAATTGCAATAATAAATTAAAAATATGAGATATTTTATGCCATGTTTCCTCAATTATGATCATTCGATGTTATAGTTTAGGAAAGCATGATGAGTGATTTATTATGTGGCACTTTATAATATATGATATTATTTATTGCTATATATAAAGACTAGTATGACCCATAGATTCTAAATACGATCTGCGCATCGTTTCGTATTTTTGTAATCTAAATACGGTCTGCGTACCGTTAAGTATTTTTGTAATTTATTTTATTTATTTAAGTAGTAAATAGAATAGAATAGAATTACAGGTTGCAGTTAATCCAAGAAATCCATGGAGTGAAGGCCCAAAGGAGCAAGATGGATGAGATCCATGAAGGTTCAAGTGAGAGCTTTTTGCTTTATTAGTTTTTCTTAGGATTAAGGGGCCATACTATGTCATGTTTTACTTATGCATTAGTAGATTATGCATGTTAGATTTTATTTATGTTGATTGATGATGCGTTAGAGTTCACTAAATAATCACAACATAATAAATCTAGGTCCCAGTAATATTGAGGTAGCTTTTCCAATCAAAAACCCGATGAAACCTTCGATATTTATGATGGGTCATGCTAAAGCTGGGTGTCATATTATATCTTAGGGGAGTGGGGGTAAAACAAATTTTACACTTTTGATTGGTTATACTCAACGAGGTTACCTAAAGAGTTTAGAACCTTGAAGCTAAGGGTAATAATTAAACATGTGATGGGTAATTATTCAACCAAGAATTACAAAGAGTTGTAATCAGTAAAGAGTTTACTCACCTTGAAAATGTAATGGTTGATGGTAGGGCTAAAGTCCGGTCAATTATTGCACAATTAAAGGATCTTGGAATCATTTTATTCAATAGGGATCAATTAAAATTGAATAAATGCTTTAAAGTTACCAGTTTTATAATCGCTTATGGTACTTTAAATTTTATTAAACATAATTGAATTTTGTGTTTACTTATGAGTAACATGTCGTTCTAATTTTATTATTAAATATAATCTCCTCGATTGGAAATAAAGTTGAGAAACGTTCTCAAAAAGTTAAAAGATAATCCATAAATCTATATTCCAATTTTGCTAAGATGGATCTAAAAGGCAAGTTTTAGAAACCTATGTCATATGTCCAAGGTTAGTTTTATTCAAAATGTTTGAGTAAAATGCCAACACATCTTCATTTTGAAAAGTGTTTCAAGGGATATAATGAGATGGGAGGTACAAACCCTCTAAAAGACAAGTATAGAAGTCCAATAAAATCTCTTATCTTCAATATGATTGAATTTAAGAAAATGATTGGAAATCTCTATGATCAAAAGTTGATCAAATGACGCTATTCTTCATCCACTTTATATAAGAGTTAAATAGTTGATTAAACTCTAATATGAATGATGATTGAATAGACTTAGCAAAATCATGAAATGTGCTTAAAGTAGTTAAGCAAAGTATCATTTTGAACCTAAGAGAAGTGTTCTACGTGGCTCAAATGGGAAAGGTTTAGGAATATATGAGGATTGCATAAGAAGTTATAGGCTAAGAAATGCAAACAAGTTGCTACTTCTCAAACCTAGAACTGCTTACATGCTAAAAGTTGTTATGAACAGCAAATGTTTCAAATTAAATGGACCAATTCCAATTGATTAGAAATTACCTCATATAGTTGGAAGGTAAAAGAATGAAAATGTTCCAATTTAAGAAGTATATTATAGAAATTGATTTAGCACATTACTACTTCTTGGACATATGATGTCTTGTTTAGTTCTCTCTTATTGAGAATGAGGTTGAACTAAATGAAGAAGTATGGCTAAAGGAGAAATAAATTTACAAGTTTAGAAGCAAATGTTGCTACTTCACAAGTAGAATCTACGAGTTTAGAAGCAAAAGTTGCAACTTTACAAGTAAAAGCTATATTTCACCTTACCTTGTAATTGGCTAGAATTAAATAAATGTTATTCAATTTTGCCATTATCAAAACACCATTCAATTTTAGTAATGACTAAGCATCGAAGATTCAAAAAAACGTGGAATAAATGTTATTCTATGCTTCATTGAGTCCTAATGTGTTTTGAGATTGCTAAATAGGTTCAAAGTTCTATATGATAGAAATTATTAAACCATTTCTATATATTTAAATTGTCTCTAAAATGTCAATTAATTCGAATGAAAAATGAACATTGCATGTGAAAGGTCCAAAGGGATGGACTTTCAATATCAATGGATTATGAATCCATTGATATATGTAAATATCATTCTAATTTGAAAGTATTGACAAAGTCACCATTTAGAGAAATGATGATGAGAACCCAAGGTCGAATACGTATCGATTTAAGAAAACCAAAGGTTCAAAGGCTAGAGACGGACAATGAAACTTCATTTGTGATATGATCACATGTGCTTAGTTGAAGCATAAGAGTGAAAAATTTGAAAAGTTCAAAATGTTCAGTATGAAGTTCAGTATCAACTTGACAAGATAATGATTACATTACAATATGATTGTAATTGTGAAAATTTAAGTCAAGACATATACTTGGCAACACATTCAAAGTATTGCGATATGATCGTAATAATGAGAATATAAGCCAAGACCTTGATGAACATCCAAGAGTTGTGAAATCGTTTTACGACAAACTCCGAAAGAAAATCTTGTGAAGTGTTTATGAAGGGAGCTATCAATCTATATAAGATATATTTTGATAATGGATGAAAATTACCTATCTTCCAACCATTGTTCAAGGGATATACTTTTAAGATAAGCTACAAAACTAAACAAAGAAACATAGGTCAAATCAAAATGTAGCAAAGGTTTCATATGTGATATGGATAAGAAGAGTTCTTATAAAGTCTTTCTACGAAGCAAGGAATAAAATTTGTATTAAATCGTTTAATGCACGATCAATTCCTATACGGAGCACAGGGTACTACTACACAAATCATACTTAGCACAAAATGTTTGTTGCTCAAGTAGGTGCCCTTATGGAAATTGTTCCAAAAGGTCAAGTGGGAGTAGTATAAATCTCAAAAGAGTTCGAGAAAAGCAACAAACAAATATGGTTCAAACCATGGTTGGTTCACCCTATGCTAAAAGTGCCTCCTCAAAAAGGCAAGTGGAAGTACAAGAATGTAACACCCTAGAAATTCCTTTCCTTTAAATACACACTTTACTCTTTTTAAAATACGTTTTAGGAATATCTAAGATATTACCGCCACCGTGAAAACGGCTAAGGCAACTATCAAAGATACACAGCGGAAGACTTGAAAACCAAAACTATTTAAATAACCCAATTTAAAAACCAAACCAACGAAAGTAAAGTTGAAAATCAACAAACCCAAAGTCAAATAAAATCCACTACAACTTGGAACCATTTAAGGCCCTTATTCAAAACCAAAACAACCAAACCTTTGTGTTAGTCCATAAAGTAATATAATAAAATATTCAATGCATAAAACACATCATATCCTAATGGAAGCTAGCATGATTCTCTCTTCACTCATGCCCCGTCATGAGCATGCTTCAATACCTGAAAAGTGTATCTCTACTTGCCCCCACTACTCCCCATTAAAATGGATCATCGTAGGGCCAAAATAAAGACATGGCCAGACACAAACAACACACACAATCAGCAAAGCTGAGTACATAAGCGTAATTAAACACACTAACATGCATTCTCCTATCATCACACACACTTACCTCATTGCACCTGTTTACAAGCACACACAACAATCAACAAGACACTCTAACTAGACACTAAATAATTCATTTAGAGTTGATTACGCATCGAACGGGTTTCCAACTATACCTATCCCAAATAAATTGGGGTTAACTGACATGGGAGCTAACCGTGCCAGCAACAAACCTGTGCCACACATAGGTGGCGGAATTCCAGCGCATAATAATAAAAAAGGAATATACAACGTCCTGTACTCCGTTAGAAGTTATGATCAAATATAAAGTCACATAACTCCCCCCATATGTTCATACTCAAGGTATATACGTTCCAAGAGTTTTGGTGCGTAATCTCTTTCACTTTACGTTATTTACACATTATTAGACTTGGTGATGACTCTCAAGGCATAATAAGTCAATCAGCAATAATTATTCAATCAAACAAATATACCAATTTAATTCTTGAATCATTAGTGACCACATAATATTTAATGTTGAACCCTTTTAAATTCTACCTCAGTGTCGAAGACACCTTAAACGCATAAAGCGCCAACAATCCTATACTTCGGTGTTAAAACACCTTAAGTGCACAAAGGCACCAACATACAATTTATTCCTTGTGTACATAGACACTTATATAGCTCCTTTCTCATGCTTAAAGCATCAATAAAAATTATATGAACCATAATAAAATTTCTTTTCAATATTCCAAACATAATTAAACAATTAGTTTAATTAAACATGCTCTCTATCATGCCATAAATAAATATGTAGTCCATATAATCATGCCAAAATATAATTTTTTCAACCCATAAATCATCACAAATAATTCATGCTTCACAGTTCAATCACCAACACCAATAATTCACAATTCAATACATAAACCTTAGCATGATACTACTTGTAATTGATTGAAATTAAACCTAGCATGATTCTACATCATCAAAATATGCTAAGTACGCGAACGTACCTCAGATAAGCTCTTAAAATAATCGAGTACTCTACAACAATTCTCGAACCAAGTCTCCTACATAAAGGGACAATAATACTATATTAATTACCCTTGTATACACAATTTCCAGCAACTTAAACTCACTTTAAATAACTTATAATAATCTGAAAATTATTTAAAAACCCCTAATTAAACTCCTTTTTAATGGATAATCACACCCTTTTATTAAAAATCACAATTATACTACTTTAAATAAAATTCCAACATTTTAAACTAATAAAAAATCCTTTAAAACTTCATCAGAATACATCTTTATAATTAAATTATCCATAGAAACATTAAATTATCTCTTACCCCTTTTAATCTTAAAACGTTGTTTCTACTCGAAAAACACTACTATTTTATCAAAATCGGAGGAGTTTAGAACCTGATCGGGATTAAAACGAAATTAATATTAACGAACGGAAATATAATTATTGAAACATGAATTTTGCGTGTTCAAAATAAATCTGGAATTAAGTTAAACTAATAAGTAGTTATAATCACCAAAATTTCAAAACATCATTACTATAAAATCCCTAAATCAATTATTCATAAAAACCCTAAAATCATGATTTTCAATAATTAAAAACCCTAGGTTATAAAATTTACAAAATCTGAAAATTATAAAGTTCAATCATCAAAATACAATTTAATAAAATCAAAACCCATAAATCAATAATTATAATTACACAAATTAATAAAACAAAGGAGAGAGAAAATAAGACTAACCTTTTTGTGTGGGAAATTTTTGGGGATTCATGGGGTATTTATAGAGTAAAAAGTGTAGGGTTAAGTTTGGGCTTATAAAAATGTGGGCTTGAGTTATGGGATAGGGCTTAAGTTATGGGTTTGGAATGGGTTATTCCAATAAGAGTATGTAGGAATAATTTACATTGCCCAATAATTAATAAACGTTTGGCCCAAAACTTATTTTACTTTTATAAAACTTTATATTTAAAATACTTTAACCCTTTAAAATATTTAATTAAGCCCTTAACAATACATTTTATTAATACTTAAATACTTTATAAAAATACATAAAAATACGGGGTATTACAAAGAATCTCGAAAAGTTCGAGGGCCTTGAAAGAGTTCAAGAAAAATGATTTCGAAAATCTTGAAGAAATTCAAGAAGTAATCGAATAAAAGCAACAATATGAGCATGATTCACCTCATGTTACAAATGACAACGCGTGGTCTCATTAAGTGTAATGGGAATAATAACCATGTGTCGAAGGTAGTACATTCCAAGTGCAAATCCTCTATTGTCGTGTCTCATGGAAAACTAATAAAAGTTGTTGTATGAGTTTCAATTGTTGCATAAAAACCCACAATGATGACTAGCATATGTAAAACTTAGCCAAAGAAATATGATTTCATATTGACTAAGAGTTCTAAAATATTCATTTTGGAACATGATGATAATGCAAGTAATAAATATGATTTGACAAGTTATGACTCCAAGTGGTTTAAAAACCAAGAAATCTGAAATAGATTCTAAGTCTGTAAACAAGTGTTTGACACTTGAATAATTTGCTTAATTGGGTGAGACCCATTATAAGCAAAACAGACAAGAAAGAAAAAAAATTTCTAAATAAAGCAAAGACTTGTTAAAGGATTCAACAAATTCATAGTATGACTATGACTACGATGAAACCTTTACATTAGTCATCTTGCAAAGATCTATTAAAGATATTTTAGTGATTTCTACCTTATAAGATTTGATATATGGATTTCAAAACACTTTCTTGAAATTGTTCATGAAAGAAGATCTGTATACGATACAATCATAATGGCTTTGAAAACCAATAATCATAGGGATGCATAAAAGATCATTAATGGATTGAAGTTAGCATCTGGGAGTTAATGTTCTTAATTTTATGAGTTAATCAATTCGTTTGATGTTCTCGTAAAATGAAGAAAAGGTCTTGTGTGTACAAGATGTTTAGTGGGAGCTATGAAGTCTTCATGGTCTAGTATAAAGAGCAAATTATTCATTTCTTGAAGAGTCAAGTGGTGGGTAGCGCATTTTGTATGAAAAACCTTGAAGAGAATGATGAGTACATTTGGGATTCAAAATCTATAGAGATAGGTTTTGATTGATGTTTGAGTTTGGTTAAGAAGCTTATATTGATAAGATTCTTATAAGGTTTAACATTATATTGAAAGGAGTTTCAATCCCATGTAACATGGCACATTACTTAATGATTCAATACTTTGAGAAAGGTTGATGAAATTAAGGTTTTGAGTGATGATCCTTATGCAATATGCAAAGGATGCATCATGCATGTCATGGACTATACTCGTCTATTTGATTCACATGTTTTAGAACAAGTGATGATAGATTTCAATCGAAATCCAATATAACGTTGGAATACAAATTAGAAATTCCAGAGTTCTTTACGAAAGGGCGAAGGAAAATTCTTAGTGTATGGAGATGAAAATGATTATAATATTTAGAAATTGCAAAATTCATGTTTATGAGAATGTCTCATGAACTCTACTTAGTAAACCCCTTCCATTTCCAAAGCATGAGAAACATGCTAATGAAACTGGATTGAGGCAAATGATGTAATTAGAAGTTGTATTTGTTTTTGGAGAAAAAAAGTTACATGTGTAATACATTCATTTGCAGAATTATGTTTATCAATTGAAACAAAGTTTCAATCTTATTTAATCGTGGTTTCAAGATTAAATAAAATGTCCAAAATAATTATGGATTGATGGGCTCATCAGGTTAATTTATTTAAATAACCTGGTGAATGAAACCCCACAGGTGAACAAAATCCATACATTATTTTAGTTCCTAGTCTAGAGTCATTAAAGTGGACATAAATGATCCTTTTGAATGGACTAGCATGTAAGATTGATTGGATAGCGCTGTTTCTTGGGCTATAGGAGCGTAGTGAAGCTCGGTCAATCACATGGGTATGCATGAATGATGCATGATCGAACTATAAACCTATTTTGAAGTTCAAGTATAGAACTTCCGGATATATTAGTGGATTCCTTTGACATGAGTGGAACATTGATTTCATTCAATGATTGATGTAACTGTGTACATTCAAACGTCTTCCCGTAACTGGAGATTATAAAGGGTGTTTCCTGGTTACCTCAGCTCATGATTTGAGTGGGAGCCTTGGTTGCCACAAGATTGGATTGAGTCTACCTATTTAATTAGAAATGTGTCTTGGCCCCTTGAGGAGGGAGAATTCAGAAAATGTATGGCCGTACTCAAATGGATTACAAAGTAATCATTTGTTTTGTAATTCTAACTCAGTTTCTCAAGAAAAGATTTGTAGATTAATATGATCACAACATGAGATGCAATCATATTATCAAATCGACACACATTGACTTAAGGAATTTGAATATTGTGCACTTGTCTCAGACAAGTGGGAGATTGAAGGAGTTCTGTCTTCGATAAGTGCAATTACTAGATATATCAAGGATCACTATTATGGAGATAATAAGTTCGTTCTTTTGGGTCGTCATTATCTGTTGCTAGACTATGATCATTGACCTTTGGGCTAGTTAAATAGTCCAAAGCCCACTAGAATGGATCCTATGAGGTCACACAACAAAGGTATTAGGTTAAGCAAGTTAGAGACCCATTTATGGGCCTCATGAACAAGTAACCAATCATGAATTGGATTGGGCTAGTATAGTTAGATTAGAGTTAGGATTTGGGCTTTGTCATGGACTCTTATTTAGAGATGAGATCTATAAATAAAGTCCATACCTAGGGTTGTATGATATAACACAATTAACAGTTAATAATTGTGCACCAAGCAACCAGTAATCCAAACCTCTCTCTCTATGTCTGTACCACACGCCCATCTCCTCCCTTCGTGGTGGTTCGTGATTTGTTCGTTGCTCGTTCTACTCCATAGAAGGTCAATTGAAGAGTTCAATTGCAACTAACTAGCATTAGTGGAGGACTTAATCTGTGCCTGTGGACCAAGTAGAGGAATCACGCTTGAGGTTCTTTGTCTCCCTTGTTCTTGTTCGATCGCACGTGGAATCACGCTTCAAAGGTATTAATTCTAATTCTTTATGTGTTATGCATGATCTTGGGATTAGGTGCTATATGAATATGATTCATGTTTTTCGCATTCGTACCTATAAACTCCTACACATACATGTTTCACTTTACGTGATTACAAATTTAATTAATAGCCGACCCAATCAAGTGGACCATACATAACAATCATACATCAATTCACCTTTAATCTTATTTAGGAGATTGGTGATCACGTCACAAATTGACCTTTAGTTCCTTTGAACTCCAAATTATCCAAAATTGTTGAACATAGTCAACCCACCTAGCCATTTTGGCTTAATCCACTTTTACTCAACATACTAACAAGTCATGCTTGAGTAATAAATAAAATAATAATAACAAATAATTAATAAATTCATTCCACTTAAACCATTTAATTCCAGTTCTTTAATAATCAAAATATGGTTAACAAACCAATTTAATAAAAATATGCTTGTATCAACATTCCATACAAATAATTAATCCATTATAATTCAACATGCTTGCATCCATTATTTCATATAAACATAATCAATTCACCAAAACATGTCTCATAAACATAAGCACATGAATTAATTAAATGTATAACCAAACAATTTCCATCCAAGTGTTCTCTAAACATGAAACTAAGTTCTTTCCTTTTGGTACCTAAACATGATACTACTTACAACGAAGTAGACATGTACGTACCTCGTATAAACAATCCTTTGTGCCACTTTTAATCACTTAAAAGTCTCCTAGGGAGTAATCACTTCCTAGAAAACAAATAATAATCAAGAATTAATACTTAAACAAATTTTCAGCAATATAATTAGATTAAAAACTCCGTAAAACTTCCTTTAAAACATGTTTTTAAGCTTAATTAATCAATTGAAATTGAATAGGGACAAAAGCCCCAAATTAATTGATTATTGGAACCCCAAAATCCCATTTTAAATACGGGTAATGCTATATGTAGCCCTAAGGGGTATATATAAGCATTAAATACACTCTTGGAAATTGTATAAAATTAGAAATTCAAGACAAAAACACGCGTAAATCAGTGTAATTAGCGTTTATATTTTGATGATTTCTTAACTTTTTATGATTTTCAAGTGTAAATTTAATGCTTATACGTAGCCCTAAGGACTATGTATAGCATTTTCCTTTGAATAAATTAAAACCCTAGGTTTATAATTTATAAAATCTGAAAATTATAACAACATTATAATCTGAAAATATAATCTTCACACTATCAAAATATAATTTGATACTAAAAATATAATCTTTATAATATAAAATCAAAATCTAAAACAAATTCATAATTATTATACAAATTAAATAAGTAAAACAAGGGAGAAAGAAAGTTGGGTGGCGGTGGCTGTAGTTGTCGACGACTGGTGGGTGGTCACGCGGCGACCAGAGGCCGGCAATAGGTGGTTCCGATCGGCAGCAAACATGGGAAGCAGGGGAAGCACAATTCACGTAAGGAGGAGGAAGAAGAAAGAAATAAAAGGAAAAAAGAAAAGAAAATAAAGGGAAAAGAAAAATAAAAGGAAAATAAAGAAATAAATTAAAGAGAAGAGAAAATAAGACTAACCTTTAGTGTGGGGAAAATTTTGGGGATGCATGGGGTATTTATAAGAAAGAGAGTTGTAGGGTAAGTAGGAAGATTGGGCTTCATAAAAATAATGGGCTAATTAAGAATAAAAATGGACTAAGCTTTGTTTATATGGGCATAAATAATAGAATGATGGTTTATAAAAATTTCTTTGTAATAAAAATCGTTTATCAACCCAAAAATAATTTGTAACTTTTGAAATTAAATTCCGAAAAAATATAAATAAATATTATAAATAAAATAAAATTTTATTTATAAAATATTTAAAAATACAAGGGATTACAGTCTTTCATTCAAGTTCATGGTTCATGGTAAAATTTGGCCGTATTAAACCAAATTTGAGGTGAAACTAAAAGCCTATTTCGATATTAAAAGTATGTTTTCTTGTTTTTAAATTTCTTTCTTTTTTTGTTTTTTATTTGATTATAGGTTGTGGTTGTGGTTTTCGGTGCCCTTGGTAGGTAGTTTTAGGTGGGTGGTGTGGTGGTTCACTTAGGATGGGTTTAATTTGGGTGGTTTTAGATATGGGTTTAGTTGAGTTAAGTTTGTGTTTAATTCGGGTGGTTTTAGATATGGGTTTAATTTGGGGGGGGGGGGGGGGGGGTTAGGGTTAGGTGGGGTGGGTTAAGGTGGTGGGTCTGGTTCGGTTAATTAAGGTGATTGGTAGGTGTAAGGAATTTTTCAAACTCAACTTTGGCATCCAAAAAGAAGGAAGTTAGAGATAAAAGAGTCGCCACTAAGTTTTTGGAACTTATAAACCATTCACGGGTGTGAAGGTTACACCCCATTCATGATCACAGAGATTGATATCTCCATACTGATCAAGAACCATGATTGAATATTCGGGGATGGTGGTATGAATCCAACCTAAAAGAGATTATTGAACCTGCCCTAAATCGATCTTTACTTGATTCTTATGATATGCATGTGCGCTTTTCGATCAACATACATTCATCAAATTAATTCTAAGCATATTTAATCTATGGTGGTTGATTATTAATGCAAAAATAAATCTATTATTGGTGATCACTTGAATTAAATCATATTAGGCCTAAATCAAATTATTAATTATTTTATTAAGTGTGATTTCAAGTACAAATTATCGTTTAACCTGCAGAAAGGGCGTGATCAAGCAATAGCGATAAATCATGAATAATCAAGCAACATATGACAAATAAAACAATCATCATCATAACATCATAAAAACATGATAGATAGCAAGATCCTAGGCATGATACTAAACAGATTAATAACAAATCCTTCCATTCCACTAATAATCAAGATCAAATGAAGCTTTAACCTAAACATGATGCTAATAAATAGAAATTTTGGGGGTGGGGTTGACAATGGGTTTTCGGATAGTTGGAGGTGGTGAAAGGCCGTGCCGGTGGTGGTGTGGCGTGATTTTCTTTTAATTTGATTGCAGCATTTTCTGACGGAAATTTTGTCAAAAATTTTTAACGAAATTGTGTTCGTAAAAAATTTCTGATAGACTTTTCCAAGGCCGGAAAATCTCTTCCAATGACTGAATTCTGTCAGAAAATATGTTGTAAAAGTGTTTCCGACAGAATTTCCGTTGGAAAAGGTTGTTTTTCTTACAAAAGCTTTTCCGACAACTGGTTTTTCGTCGGAAATTCCGTTTGAAACGGTTTTTCCAACGGAATTTTTTCGTCGAAAATGGCCTGTTTTATAGTAGTGCTTGACTAACCTCAACTTAATTATGTGAGTGAGTAATAATTAAATAAACTAACATCTTTACTTAACTCCAATAATAAATGAATGAGTATAAAATCATGAATCATGCTCGATAATTATAATCTTAGCTCTTTTAAACATAATAAGCCTTGCTTAAATTTTATGCTTACTTGATACTTGAAGATAAAACATTTTTTTAAACAAGAAAGGAACTTATATTATATAAAGATGCTTAAAGAATCAAAGATAGTCAAAGTTTGATGGCAAAATAAGCAACCATGCTGGTACAGCTATTGAAAATTGCAGCCATGGTTCCTGAACTATCCTTAGTATACATAAAATTAAAAGACAGAAAATAAACAGAAGCTTAGATAAATTATGATTAGTAGGGGAGCTTAGAAGCTCAAGAATAGCATAACAAAGGGACTCAATTGCCACCTGCCATAGCAATGGTGTTGGCCAGTTCCTTTGTGTAGGTTGAGATGAGAGTAGGAGGCGAGTGGAAATGGTACACCAAATCGTCATCTTGCAGCCTTCCAATTTCAGCCATCCTGTGGGCAAGCTGGTTCGCATTTCTCTTCACATGGAGAATAGTAACAATCCATTCCCTCTGAAGAATTTTAGCAACATCATTTACTATGTTGGAAAGGTGGTGATCCATATAATAAGCTGGGTTTTGCAGCATATAAGTAAGGGCTTGTGCATCCGTTTCGAGTTCAAGAGCTCGAATTCCTCTTTCCCAAGCAGTAAAAACCTTCCCTTATGGCGATAAGCTCAGAAGAAGCTGGTCCTAATGTTTATATCTTCATTGAGTAGCCTATTTTCCACTTCCCCTTGTAGCAACGGATGAGACCACCTGCTTCTGCTTCACCTAGGCTCAACCATGAGCCGTCTTTGTTGAGTTTGTAGTACCCTTGCTGAGGAGGGGAACAAACTCTAGGAGAAGTGCATCGACTTGAAGAAGCGGCATCTCGACCAACCTGTGACAACTTTAGAGTAATAACATAATTCGAATTGAATTTGTTGAAACAAGTAGTTATTCCATCAAAGTGTTGTTCAAATACCATTTTATTTCTTATAGGCCAAATATGCCAAACGGCCACACAAAAAAGTACTTTCCAGGAACTATTATGCTTGTAATAAAAAGAAATCCAATTTTCAAAATCAGAGGAATAGAATTCTACATAATTAAAATCGGTTAGGGGTAGTTTTCAAAAATTAGAGCCCAAAAAGCAAGAGTATTAGGGCAGTCCCTGAAAAGGTGAATGTTGTCCTCAACGGGGTGGCTGCATCTAGTGCATATAGGGTTGAAATTAGGGATCTTAGTGGCTAATAAATAGCACCCACCGACAGGATGTTCCGAATTATATTCCAAAAAAGCATTTTATACTTAAAAGGGGTGTTGATTTTCCACATGCTTTTCCAGGGGAAGATGGAGAGGAAGGAGCTGTTAAGAGTGGTGTGGGTATCACAAGTCGATTGGAGATAAGCCCCTCTACCTTAATGACTGGAAGATAAAACATACTATCATGATTTATACATAATTCAACTTATATCATATCTCAATTAATATGTTCAAATGCTTGCATAAAAATTCATAATCAACGTAACCAACATCAATTTATTCCAAGCATTCATCAACCAAACATGTTACTAAGTCATCACTTGATACATACTTTCAATTCCTAGCATGATACTACGCATACACCATTAGTTTTACGCGCATATGTACCTTGAATAATGCCTAAACTCGACCACACTCGCTAGCTAGAAGTCACCTAGCTCGAAACTTCCTACAATTAAAAATACATAACCATAATTAATTCATTATTCTCACAAATTTCCAACACTAAAACATGATTTAAACCTTACTAAGGGCCTGTTCACTTCAGCTTAATTTAGTTTAGTTTAGTTCAGTTTAGCTCCAACCAGTTCAGTTAATTTCAGTTCAACTCATCTCCTAATATCCTTCTCTCCTAAAATATTCATTTCAACTCTATTCAGTTCAGTTCAGCTCCAACTAGTTCAATTCAGCTCAGTTCAATAAATGTGAACAAACCATAAATAACCCAATTTAATGGTTTATAAGCCTTAAAACTTCTCTTTAAGTAGGTACTTAAAACTCCTTCCAGCATACTTATTTTTATATAAAACATCATTAGTAAACCAGAAAATCATATTTAAATCATTAAAAATATTTTCCCATTTATGGGTAATTAAACCCTAACATAATAATTTAAAGGTAGTGTGTACAATAAATTTCCAGCATTAATTGAGGGTTTAAACTCATTAAAAATCTCATTTGGGGGTTTTCATCTAAACACTAATTTATCAACCACAACAATCTAGTATCAAACCTAGCTACAAACATTTCCCTCACAAAAAAAAACCCCCTAGCCACAAACATCAAATTCCCAAATTCTAGGGTTTTCAATTGGGGGTTTTTAATTAATTTAAAATCCAAAAATTATAATAATAAATTAACAACACCAACTATCCAAAAACATCATCAAAACATGATTAAAATCATGCCTAGAATTAAGACAAATAACAAGCTTTAAAATTAAATTAGGAGAAAAGAGTTTTTTTTCTTCTCCAATATCAAACCGCAAAAGAGAAGAGGAGAGAGAGTGATCGGACGACCGCTGGTATGTTGGCGACTGTTGTACGCTGCTTGTCGTCGGCGGTAGCTCTCGATGGTCGTCGGTGGTGCGTGGGAAAAAGGAGGAGAGAGTTGCGTGTGAAAAAGAGTAGAAAATAGGGAAAAAGAAGAGAGAAAAAAAAGGAGAAAAATTTTGGGTCTTTTTGTGAAATCTATTAATCAAATTGATTTTGAGTGGAAAATTCCTTGAGTTTATGGGTAATTATATCCCCTTTTAAAACCAAAAATCATTATTTACAAACTTGTCATTACTAATACTTATCCCTTCAAAAATCTCATTTGGGCTAGTTTATTTGGCCTTTAAAATCCTCTTAATTCCCAACAAGCTAGTCCAATATTTTGAATCAAGTCAAACCAATTTGAAATACTGTATTGCCCCAATTAATTACTCATATTACAAACACTTGTTTTATAATTAAATAATTAATTCATTAAAAATAAAATAAATCATCTTAAATTTATAATTAATATAAATATATATAATATTGTACTAGGTATTACAATAATCACCCCGAAAACCATTGAAACGGGTTTTTAAGATATCAATTTTACCCGTTTAGGATGGGTTTTGGGAAGGTGGTTTAGGCTTCGAGGCATCGATTTTGGGTGGGGAAAGAGGATGGAAGGGAGGGGGTGGGGTCGTTGGCGCTGAGGGTTGGGTTGGCCACCGGTAGGGGGAGGGAGGAAGGACTGGCAATGGGGTGGGGGTGGTTTGAGTTTTTTTTTTTTTTTTTTTAAAATTTTATGTTGTTAATTTACAAAGGATAATTAAAGGAAAAAAATGACAGGTTGTTCAGGTGACAGGTCATTTGGGTTTATTAAGAGAGTACAAAGTCTAGAATGGACCCGATGCACAATAACTTATTGTGCACCTAATCATCTAGTACTATATCATATGAAATGTGATTATATCATTTGAAAAGTGATTATATCATCTAGAAAGTTATTATGTAAATGTATCATTCAAAAAGTGATGTAATCATTATAAAAGTGTCAAATTAAACAGGTATTATATCATTCAAAAGATAATGTTATCATCTGACTAAATTATTTAAAATACGACTATATCAACAAGATAATTATATCATTTAAGAAAGTGGTTAAATCAGTCAGAATATGACTATATTATTTAAGAGTGTCAAATATTGGGTCTACAATAATTTAGACTGGGTCCATACAAGACCTGTTGTTATCAATTAACCTATACTAAAAGCAAACCAAAAACGACACTTGTCACAATGTCATTAATAATTTTCCTGCCTTTTTTTCCCTTTCCTTTATTGTTTTTCGTCGAATTTTGATAACTTCCATTTTATAACCTACAATAATACTTATTTCCATTATGAGACAACATATTTAATCCAATCATATATTATATATACTAGCAATCTTTTAGTTACAAATATACTAACATATATTAAAAAAAAAAAAAAAAAAGGTGTTGAAATCTATCGTTATAATACTAGATAAAAGCCCGTGCGATGCACGAAGATTTTTCATTGAGAGTTTGAGACATGAACGTAATCACCCTGTAATCAAAACTAAAAATTAAGTTAATTTAATGACCTTATTAAGCCACCTAAATCACAAAAAAATTGTTTTCATCATAAAATTAATTAATAAAAACTAAAATTTTTTATTAAAAATTAATAAAAGTAAACGATTTATAAAGTTGTAATACCGCTCCTCATCCAATAAGATCATCAGGGTAGAAAGTCATACTTTGATTTTTCAATCAATTTTTGCTCGAATTTAATTCTCTAACTAAGTTAGATATGCATGTAAAAACAAAATTCGTAAACAAAACATAAACATATAATCATTAAGTATCTCAAATAAACACAATGTAAGCAATAATCACAAATATACATTTAAACATGGATTTTAAAAATTAAGCTAATAATTACCCAACCATTAATGACCTAATAAAACTGACACAAAATTCACTCAATTTGGTTGTGTATTGATACAAAATTTTGTTGGTGTCGTATGATGCGTCAATTTATAATGGTAAATATAAAAAATTTAAAGTTAATTATAATTAATCTTATAATACTCTTATAATAAAAATATGAAGTTAATTTTTATTTCTTGTCATAATGTTGTTTCAAAGAATACTACAAGAAGGGGGGTTGAATTGTAGTATGAGAATTTAGCCTAAATTTTTGCGGAATTAAAATTAAGTTAGCTAAAGGAACTGAAAGATAAACTAAAGGAACTAAAGAATGCAAGAGAGATTTTACGTGGAAAACTCCTTGGCCCTAACAAGGAGAAAAACCACGACCACTTGGGATTTTGGGAAAAGAATCTTCACTATAATAGGGCAAATGATCCTATTACAAGCTAAAGACTCAAACTCAAGTTCCTCTACGAACTTGAGACCCTGAGGAACAAGTCACCCAACTTGTTACTCTTCTCTTCTCTTTCTCTCTTCTCACTTCTCTGTTCTCTCTTCTCTTTCTCTCTTCTCTTTCTTTTCTCTTTCTCTTCTCTCTCTCTCTTCTCTTTCTCATACACAAATGTTCACTCGAACTTCCCCATTCCCCAAATTACAACTCGAAAGAAAAACAAACTCTAGTATAAGAACATTAAAACACTCTAATGAACTTGTGTGGAATTGACACTTGACTCGATTTGAAGCTTGAAAACTTATATGAGCAAGGTGAGATTTTCCATCTGAAATCAACAACTATTTATAGAATAAAATTCGTTTAGGAAAAACTTCTTTGTGCAGCAAATCCATTACGCCACTACTCCAACCCACTAAGAAGATCATGTCCCTATAATTAAGGAACCATGAACTCCTTAATGTGCACGGCCATGACTTGAAGAAAATCATGGAGGAGTAGGCCGCAAGTTTTTAGAAAACATGGGAGATTTTATTTGCAAAAGATATTTTTAGAAAATCAGAAATAAAATCTTTTTGGTTGAGAAAAAGATAATCGTTAAAAGACTTAACCACTTACCTAAAAACTAGCATGCACAATTTTATCTCTTTAGACCAATTCCACACAGATTTTTCGAGTGCCATTTAATATCTTATACTTACATAAATCCTAAAATATAAAAATATATTTAGTCTTCATGTTCTCTGATGAAGCTTCTACTCCGAGACTTCTGTTCCTTGGGAGGAACTTCTCTTCTCTGATGAGGCTTCTTCTCTGAAGCTTCTGTTCCCTGAGGGAACCTTCTCTTCTCCAATCTTCATTTCTGAAGCGCCAGTTCCTGTGAGGGAACTTTTCTATATGGTTAGCTCTGCTTCTGGCCTTCTTGTTCCTCATGGTATTTTTACAAGACACTTCATTCTCCTGGTCTTTGTAACTGAGTACACACTTAAACAATCAAGCACTTATTAGTTTGTAAGTAAGTGAGGTTGTGTCATCATCAAAATCATTAAGTCCAACAATATTCCCCCTTTTTGATGATGACAAACAAACCAAACTTACTTACAAGGAAACAGAGATAAACCATTTTATTCCTAAAGAAAGAAAATGCAAAAGTAAGATACAATGCAGAATAGAAACTAAGTTAAGAAAATAAAAACAATGCATAACTAAATAACTTAAGGAAAAACTGAAAAACTTGAAAAAGCTAAAAAGCTTGTATATACATTATACCTGCTTGTAGAGATTTGGCAGCTTGTGAAGATTTCGAACAGAGACCATAGAATGATTAAGTTTCCCTTGATAGTTTGCATCCTTTTCCCCCTTTTGGCATTATCAAAAACTAACACACATATGTATAGTATACCATAACACAACACCAACTAGTGGTTTGGTGTTAAGACAAGAAGCATGCATAGAGAGAAAACATTCACAAAGCATATAGGCAAAAGAAACATAGATTATAATCATCCAAAACCGATTTAAAACATCGGCCAAATGTACCAAATTTGCAAGATTATCGAAAGAAATTAAAAAGGCCCAAAATATTACAGACCAAATAAAAATTGTTCCCAAAAGCAAATAAACAGAAGTTTCATCATAAAAAGGCTGCAAGGAAAGAGAGATTAGGAAGCAGTGCTCTGGTCATCATCAACAACAAGATCCTCCAGCTTCTTGCTGATTTGAGACACAATGTCCCTCACTGTGGACTGTCTCCCTTGTTCTGAGCTCGTGACCAGTTTCTTCAGATCAGCATCAAGAGTGAGCACACTCTTCTTCAGTTCCTCCATCTTCACCTTTGTTTTCTCTTGTTCCTTCAGCACCCTCTGGAGTATCTCCTTCAACTCCTTTACATCCTCGCTGGGAACCTTAGGTGGGGAACTAAATGCTGCAAAACCTGAAGTAGATGCATACTTGCCCGAAGTAGGAGAGGTGGTAATTTTCTGCAGTTCCTCCTGTACCCCAGTTATATCAATGCAGATAGATGCTGGGGCCTCCTTTTTCTTCATCAACCTCAAACTCTTCCTCTTCCTCCTTCCCCCTGTCTCAATAACCTCTTCCACCTGCCTTTCCTCTACCTCCTCTTGTTCCTGCAACTCCTGAACAACATTCCCTATGGCCTCTCCTGCCTGATCTTCGTCTACTTCCCTCTCAACTGGTCCACCTACTTCTTTTGGCCTCTTATCTTCCTGCACAACTTCAAAACACCCATCTACAACTTTCATCTTATGGTTTTTAAGGAAAATGGGTTGTATATATTCGGTGTTTTGGAGGGGCAGGGGTTCTTTGTCAGCGAAGGAAATGCCAAAACTTTCAAACACATAAGTAAGCAGGTTACCATATCCAACCTTCCAACCTTTAGTAACACAATGAGACAGGTGTTGGATCATGATAGAGGGGAAATTTATTTGGATCTTTTTGGCTAGACAGTAAATTAAGACAGAGTCAAGCTTGTTGGCACTGTCTCTCTTTTGAGAACGAGGGATTATGTCATTGAACACAAATTTCAGCAGGATTTTGTCAAGAGGGGTTAGGTCATTGTGGTTTATGTAGGTTTCCTCCGGGTCTCCTCCTAAATACTCCACTATTTCATCAATATTAGCATCAGGAATCGGATTCCTTATCACATTATTTTTGAAAGAAATATCATAGCCAGTATTGGGTACATCAAACAACTCAGCCAAATACATAACATCAAACTCAATATCCTTCTTAAGCACACAACATCGAATTATACCTTAAGAATACTTAAAGCTTTTACATAAATCTTTCATAGCATCAACATACATACTCCGATTAAAGCATTCACTCAACAAATTCACCCAATTTTGAGCTTCAAGCAAATCCAACAATTCATAAAGCTTAACAGATTTACACCAAGGTAAATTAAGTGCCAAACCTGTCACGAAGTGGTCACTGATTTTCTCCTGTTTCTTCATAGAGGCAGGCTTGTCTCGATAGTTGACACCCATCTTTGAAACGCTTTCCTCCTCTTCTTGCATGTTCTCGATTTTTCTTTTTCGGGAAGAATTTGATTCAGTAGGAGATTCCTTCTTTTGAGGCTCAGAATTTTGAGTTTCGGGGATGATTTCCATGGTGATTTCTGGAATAGGGTTTGGGTGTTCTTCGGCTTCAGTTTGGGTTTTTGGAGAGGTAGACATTGGAGAGTAGTTTTGATCGGAGTGATGAGAGAGAAGGTAATTTTTGTGTGGTGTAAATTTGTGTGAGGCTGACATCTTTTATGGTGGAGGTAAATTGGTGAAGTGAGGTGTCGTTTGGGAGGTGAGGTGAATTTAGTTGATTTGACATTCATATTTATTGCTTAGGGAAACGCAAACCGTGTTTCAAGAGAGTAGTGTAAGTGGGCTACTTTTTGAACAAAAGATAATGATGAATTTAGATGCATTCATCCGATTTTTGTGTTTAGATAAAAAGAATTTGGAATTTTGAAAAATAGATAAACACAACAATTTTATCTTTTGAATATTGTTAGTAAAGAACACTTGCAAATACAACTTGATACACGGAACAAATCAACAAGGCTCATGCAACCAATTTTAGACTTTTCATATTCTATGTCTTTCAAATTTACATGCCCTTAGTAAATATTACTCCTGCTTACAACCTGTCTTAACTATGTAATTAAACATATAACACTTATGCACAGTATACAACAGATTAAGCATGTCAGTTTGAGTTTCATACCTGAGGGAACTTGATGCATTTTTCTCAGTATAACTTAATCATCCCAAGTTCCATTCTCATCTTCTCATGCCTTTCTCTATTTAAGGGTTTTGTTAATATATCTGCAATTTGATTGTCAGTTTGGCAGAAATCTAATTTAATCAAACCCTTTTCAACATTATCCTTAAGGAAATGATGCCTTATATGAATATGCTTAACTCTTGAATGATGGTCTGGATCTTTAGATATGCAAATTGCACTAGTGTTATCACAGTAGATAGTAATGCAATTAAATTTAATACCAAAGTCACGTAACTGTTGTTTTATCCAGAGGACTTGAGAGCAACAAGCAGCTGCTGCTACATACTCAGCCTTTGCAGTAGACAATGCAACAGTATTTTGTTTCTTGGAACCCCAAGAAACTAGACAAGAGCCAAGGAACTGAACCATACCTGAGGTGCTTTTCCTATTGACTAGGTCACCTGCATAGTTAGCATCTGTGAATCCTCTAAGAATAAAGTCATCACTTCTAGGATAGAACAGACACAGGTCATCTGTTCCTTTGAGGTATCTCAAAATTCTCTTAACAACCGTTAGATGTGATTCCTTAGGATTAGACTGAAATCTAGCACACAATCCAACACTAAAGGAAATGTCAGGCCTACTGGCTGTTAGATATAACAATGAACCAATCATACCTCTGTAAGTGGTTTGATCCACACTTGTTCCTTGTGGATCCTCATCAAGTCTTGTTGCTGTTCCCATAGGTGTATGATTTGTCTTGGCATTTTCCATGTTGTACTTCTTCAGAAGTTCCTTGACATACTTCTGTTGGTGAATCATTATTCCTTCAGCTGTTTGCTTTATTTGAAGTCCAAGGAAGAAATTCAATTCACCCATCATGCTCATCTCAAATTCACCACCCATTAGCTCAGCAAAGTACTTGCACAAACCATTGTTAGTAGCACCAAATATAATATCATCTACATAGATCTGTACAACTAACAAATCAGTTCCTCGAGATTTAAGAAAAAGAGTTTTGTCTACTTTTCCTCTTTTGAAGTCATTTTTCAGTAGGAACTTTGAAAGCCTTTCATACCAGGCTCTTGGAGCTTGTTTGAGCCCATAGAGAGCTTTATCAAGCTTTAAAACATGATTTGGAAATTTTGGATTTTCGAAACCTGGAGGTTGTTCAACAAACACCTCCTCATTTAAGAAACCATTTAGAAAAGCACATTTCACATCCATTTGATAGAGTTTGAAACCCATAAAAGAAGCAAAAGCCACTAGAATTCTAATAGCTTCTAATCTAGCTACAAGAGCAAAGGTTTCATCGAAATCAATACCTTCCTGTTGGTTGTAGCCCTTTACAACCAATCTAGCCTTTTTCCTTACTATGGTGCCATGTTCATCAAGCTTGTTCCTGAACACCCATTTGAGCCCAATTACTTTCTTTCCCTTAGGCTTTGGCTCAAGGTGCCAGACCTTGTTCCTTTCGAACTCATTGAGTTCCTCTTGCATGGCCACTATCCAATCAACATCTCCCAAGGCTTCTTGATGATTTCTTGGTTCTAGAATGGACAGAAATGCATGGAATGCGCAGTAGTTCCTCATCTGTGATCTTGTTTGAGTTCCTTTTCCTATATCACTGATAATTAGATCAGTTGGATGGGAACCTCGATACCTGAATGGCCTGGGTTGGAATTCCCTTGCTGGAACTCCAATTTGAGGAGCTTCTGTTTCTTTTCCTTCTGCTTCTTCTGCTTGTTCCTCATTCACCTGTTCATCTGGATGAGGAACCTCTCCATTTTCTTGATGATCCTCTTCTGGAGCAGGCTGCTTTTCTTTGGTTTGCTTTTGGGTCTCTTCTTCATCCCTGTCTCTTATCAATCCAATTTCAAAATCATTATCATCTTCTTGTTCCTGTACACTCACAAACTGGTTAACTTCATCAAAGATTATATGAATGCTTTCCTCAACACACATTGAGCTTTTATTGTAAACTCTATAAGCTTTGCTATAAGAGGCATATCCTAGAAATATGGCCTCTTCACTTCTTTCATCAAATTTCCCTAGGTTTTTCTTACCATTGTTATGTACAAAGCACTTACAACCAAAGGCTCTAAGATGAGATATGTTTGGCTTTCTTCCCCTGAATAGTTCATAAGGAGTCTTGTTGATGATACTTCTGATTGTTACTCTGTTAAGGATGTAACATGCTGTATTTACGGCTTCAGCCGAGAAGTTCCTTGGCAATCCACTTGCAATCAGCATCGTTCTAGCCATTTCCTCAAGAGTTCAATTCTTCCTTTCTACAACTCCATTCTGTTGGGGAGTCCTTGGAGCTGAGAAGTTATGATTCATGCCATTTTCCCTGCAAAACTCATCGAATCTTGAGTTCTCAAATTCAGTTCCGTGATCTGATCTGAGATGGACTATGGAGTGACCACTGATTTTCTGTATTTTCTTGGCAAAGGCAACAAACTCGTTAAAAGTTTCATCTTTACTAGCAAGAAAAATAACCCAAGTGAATCTAGAATAATCATCAACAATAACCAAAACATATTTCTTGCCACTCCTGCTTTGAATTCTCATGGGACCACACAAATCCATATGGATTAATTCCAAAGGCTTTGTAGTGCTCACCATTTTCTTCAATTTAAAAGATGAGCGAACATGCTTGCCTTTCACACATGCATCACAAACTCTGTTCTGTAGGAACTTGATAATAGGAAGTCCCACAACCAAGTTCCTTGATCTTAGCTTGTCCAGTAATGAAAAGCTAGCATGTCCAAAACGTTTATGCCATAGCAGGGGATCATCTTCAACAACACTCAGACATGTAAGGTTGTTCCTTGGGATTAAGTTGAGGTCAACTGTATAAGTGTTCCCTCTTCTTGTTCCTTCTAGAACAACCTTTCCTGACTTGTTGTTGATGATGTTACAAGAATCAGAAGTAAAACTTACAGAGTTTCCTTTGTCACAAAATTGTGATATACTGAGCAAATTGTGCATTAAGCCCTCGACCAGGAACACATTATCAATGGAATGAGATTTTGATCTACCAATTTTTCCTTTTCCAATGATCTCGCCCTTCTTATTATCCCCAAAGGTTACTGTTCCTCCAGGGTAGTCTTCTAGTGAGAGGAATTTTGATTTATCACCTGTCATATGCTTTGAACAACCGCTGTCGAGATACCACGAGTTGTTCCCCCTCACTAGGACCTGCAAGAAAACTAAGCATTAGGATCAGGAACCCAGGTTTCCTTGGGTTCCTTAGACGTGGATGCAATATCAGTTTTCTTGACCCACACTTGTTTTACATTCTTTTATCAGCTTCTTCTCTTATCCTACACTATCAATAGAGATGTCCAGTCTTACCACAAAAAGTGCATACCTTCATGCTAGGAAGCTCAACATTTTTCTTTTGCTTACCTTTCTTGGTCATATAACCAAGACCTTCAGTTCTTTTTCCTTGAGCTTCAGCTATCCACTTAGGTATGACTTTTGGGTCAATACTTCTATCCTTTCTAACATTCAGTTCCGATTCAAGTTGATCCTTTTGGGTTTTTAAAGTAGAAAGCTCATTTTTCAAATTTTCAAAATCAACATTGAATTTAAGCAATTGATCGCTTGAGGAACTGCTAGAACTGATATCAGAATTCATGAGCTTATACTGAGTTAGTTCAACATTCAGAAGAATACTTTCATTCTTAATCCTATCAGCTATCTCAGTTATGTGTTTGTATTTAAAATCAAGCTCTCTTAGTTTGCTTTGAGACTTGGCATAGGCTGTTTCCAACCAAGCACCATGTTCTTTGCAAACCTTAAGAGCTTTTTCACATTTGTTCAACTTTACACATGTATCTCTAAAGAATTCTTCTTCTTCTAGACATATATCTATCAAGACATCTTTAGAGAGAGTTTTAAGCTGTTTAGGATCAAGAAATACCTCTTTCTGGAGTTCCTCAAGGTAAGCCTTTTCATCATCTGATTTGGCCATTAAACAGAGATTGGCTGTCTCCTCTTCTGGTTGGTCATCATCTTCTTCTTCTTCACTTTTTGAGTCTCCCCAGGCTGCTATCATGGCCTTCCTCATGTCTGACTTTTGATAGTTTGCTTTGCTGAATTTTTCTCTTCCCTGTTCCTTAGCCTTTCCTTTCCCTTTATCATTTTCCCAAAGGGGACAGTCTCTGATAAAGTGATCTGGAGATCCACACTTGTGGCAGTTGTAGTCAGGCTTTGGATTTGAGGTCTTTTTCCCGAAGTTCCTTGAGGTTCGGCCTTTCTTGAACATCTTTTTGAATCTTCGCACAATTAGGGCAGCCTCATCCTCGTCCACTTCTGAGTCTTCCTCCTCATCAGCCTTAAGAGCCAATCCCTTGTTCCTCATGGGTTCATTGTTGACTCCAAGGTGTAGCTCATGAGTCATGAGAGAACCTGCTAGTTGTTCAATATTGAACTTGGTAAAGTCCTTCGTTTCCTGAAGGGCTGTCACCTTAGCTCTCCACCTCTCATTTTGTGGAAGACTTCTAAGAACCTTCCTAACCTGCTCATCTGTAGGAATCTGTCTACCAAGGGAAACCAACTCATTTATGATGTTAGTAAAACGGGTTAGCATCTCTTGAATGGTTTCCTTAGGCTGCATTTCAAATCTTTCATACTTGGACATAAGTAGATCGATTTTTGAGCATTTAACCTCATTAGTTCCTTCATGAGTAATCTGCAGCAAATCCCAGATTTCCTTAGCGTTCTTGCACCCCATAACACGATTGTGTTCGTGAGGTCCAAGTCCACAGTGGAGCAATTTCATAGCCATAGCATTTATTTCCATTTTATCAAAATCCTCTTTTTCATATTCAGACATAGGCTTAGGGATTACCTCGTTCTGAGCATTTGTTTTGGTGACTTCGAAATCACCAACCTCGATGACCCTCAAGAATTGGTAGTTCTCTGCCTTGATAAAGATCTCCATGCGGTTCTTCCAGTAAGTATAGAACTTACCGTTGAACATAGGAGGCCTCTGTGTTGAGTATCCTTCCTCGAGCTTCTCATGAGTATTCATTTTCTCCAAGACCTTTCTTCTTCAGGGTTTCCTGATTTTCCTAGAAGTTAGGCTCTGATACCAATTGTTGTTTCAAAGAATACTACAAGAAGGGGGGGTTGAATTGTAGTATGAGAATTTAGCCTAACTTTTTGCGGAATTAAAATTAAGTTAGCTAAAGGAACTGAAAGATAAACTAAAGGAACTAAAGAATGCAAGAGAGATTTTACGTGGAAAACTCCTTGGCCCTAACAAGGAGAAAAACCACGACCACTTGGGATTTTGGGAAAAGAATCTTCACTATAATAGGGCAAATGATCCTATTACAAGCTAAAGACTCAAACTCAAGTTCCTTTACGAACTTGAGACCCTGAGGAACAAGTCACCCAACTTGTTACTCTTCTCTTCTCTTTCTATCTTCTCACTTCTCTGTTCTCTCTTCTCTTTCTCTCTTATCTTTCTTTTCTCTTTCTCTTCTCTCTCTCTCTTCTCTTTCTCATACACAAATGTTCACTCGAACTTCCCCATTCCCCAAATTACAACTCGAAATAAAAACAAACTATAGTATAAGAACATTAAAACACTCTAATGAACTTGTGTGGAATTGACACTTGACTCGATTTGAAGCTTGAAAACTTATGTGAGCAAGGTGAGATTTTCCATCTGAAATCAACAACTATTTATAGACTAAAATTCGTTTAGGAAAAAATTCTTTGTGCAGCAAATCCATTACGCCACTACTCCAACCCACTAAGAAGATCATGTCCCTATAATTAAGGAATCATGAACTCCTTAATGTGCACGGCCATGACTTGAAGAAAATCATGGAGGAGTAGGCCGCAAGTTTTTAGAAAACATGGGAGATTTTATTTGCAAAAGATATTTTTAGAAAATCAGAAATAAAATCTTTTTGGTTAAGAAAAAGATAATCGTTAAAAGACTTAACCACTTACCTAAAAACTAGCATGCACAATTTTATCTCTTTAGACCAATTCCACACAGATTTTTCGAGTGCCATTTAATATCTTATACTTACATAAATCCTAAAATATAAAAATATATTTAGTCTTCATGTTCTCTGATGAAGCTTCTACTCCGAGGCTTCTGTTCCTTGGGAGGAACTTCTCTTCTCTGATGAGGCTTCTTCTCTGAAGCTTCTGTTCCCTGAGGGAACCTTCTCTTCTCCAATCTTCATTTCTGAAGCGCCAGTTCCTGTGAGGGAACTCTTCTATATGGTTAGCTCTGCTTCTGGCCTTCTTGTTCCTCATGGTATTTTTACAAGACACTTCATTCTCCTGGTCTTTGTAACTGAGTACACACTTAAACAATCAAGCACTTATTAGTTTGTAAGTAAGTGAGGTTGTGTCATCATCAAAATCATTAAGTCCAACACATAAACACTATAAAAATTTATCTTATAATACCTGTATAAAAAAAGTTATCTTATAATAGTAGATATATAAATCCTATATCTAAAGATGATTTTCGTAACAGATAATTTTGAGTTTTTAAAATAAATTAAATGCTAATAAATCACGTACTATTCGTTGTTTTTACTTACGTGGCAAAATTCTTAAATCTTATTCATCACTTTTGTTAAGGTGGCAAGTGAATTTTTCAATTCCAAATGTTCCCAAAAATATACCTTTGCTTATGTGGTGCTCCGAATGCTCCCGAAAAATGTCTACTTTATATATTAGATTATTATCAATTTTTTTCCTCCAACATTTATCATTTAACAATGAAATTAATTTTAATTAAAAATAAAAAAAATCATTTTGGTAGTATACTTTGTATAATTTTTAAAATTATACATAACGTATATAAAAACAACTGAACAAAATCATTATTTCATTATATTTTACTCCCTCCATTTTTTTTAAAAAGCTAGAGTCGGATTTGCACATTTGCCGAAAAAAACACCCCACACCACCACCCACCACCACGTCCAACCCCCACTGCTACCCCACAAGGCTTTTTCCACCCTTCCTTCACCAAACAGCAATACCCAATAGGCCCCACCACCAACCACGCACCGCACCATCTAAATCAACCAAACCTTAAGCCGCCACCACCACCTTAACCCATTTAACTCTACCCACCTAACCTGAACCCACCTACCAGACCCACCACCTAACCCTAACCCACCACCTTTCCTCACCTAAAACCACCCATATATATATAACCTAAACCTACCCAAAAACCCAGATCTACCACCTTACCCGAACTATTCTAAACATAAAAATTTGCCAAAAAAAATATAATGAAAAAAAAACCCACAACAACAACCACGACTGAGTACCCAAAACAACAACCACAACCATAAAAATTTGCCCACCACGACTGCCCAAAACCACAACCACAACCCAGATCTACCCACCACGACCGCCCAAAACCAGAACAACAACACAAAAATTTGCAAAAAAAAACAAGAAAACATACCTTTAAAAACGAATTTTGCTTTGAATGTTACCTCGAATTTAGTTTAATATGGTCACATTTGACCTTAATAACCATTAATTTCTAGAGAACCACCGCAACTCGACGTCGACGAAAAAGAAGAACAAATCGACGTCGTGAACACTGCAACCCCATGCCGGCAGAAGGAGAAATAGAAGAGAAGGAGAACAGAAGGATAAGGGAAAAGAAAAGAAGGAGAAGAGCAGAGAATGGGAAGGAGAAGGAAAAAGAAAAGGAGAAAGAGCAGAGAACGGGAAGAAGAAAGGGAAATGAAAAGGAGAAAGAGCAGATGGAGAAATGAAGAGGAGAGATAAAAAGAGGCGGAAATAAGAGAGAAAGGGGTGAAGGGCGCCGATTTAGACTTTTAGGGTTTGGTAAAAAGATTTTTTTTAATTATATTCCGACGGGAAATTTTTGTCGGAAATTTCCAAAGGACTATAAATCCGTTAAAAATTGTAAATTACAACGGAAAAATCTGTCGAAAAGCACATATATTCCGAAGGATTTTATATTCGTCTGATAAATTCCTTGGAAATTCCGTCGAAAATATTCGATGGAACATATATCCGTCAGAAATTTTGCTATTTTTGATGGAATTTCGAGTCCATCGAAACCAGTCTGTCGGAATTTCCCTATTTTCTAGTAGTGAGATATGGGGGGTGTAGGGAATATTTCAAGCATTACCCCAAACTTGAATCCCATTGTGATCATACACTTAAGCATGGTGGCGTCCAAAGGGAAGGAAGCTAGAGCAAAAGAGTCGCCAACAAGTTTTAGGAACTTGTAACCCGTTCACAGGGTGAAGGTTACACCTAGAGCTGTCAAAAGCTGATCCGACCAGAAATACCGACCCTAACCCGACCTATTAATCGACCCGTCTGAACCCGAAAAAAATGGTGACCCGAACCCGATCTAACCCGACCTGAAACCAACCCTAGACCCGAGTTGACACGAGTATTTGAGACCCGAACCCGAACATTAAACAACCTAGAGACGACCCGACCCGAATGTAACCCGTAAATTATTGACCTGAACCGAACCCAACCTGACCCGAAATTGACCCAAACCCGTTTTAAACAAGACTGGAAGTTCAGGGATGAAGGTACAAATCCAATCTAAAAGAGAAAGAACCTGCCCTAATAATAGGTCTCTACTTTATTCTTCTCGTAGTCATGTGCGCTTTCTGACTAACATGCAGTCAATAGGTTTACCCTAAACCTGTTTAATCTATGTTGGTTGAATATTAATGCACAAATAAAGCTATTATTGGTGATCACTTGAATTATAGTCAAATTAACCCTAAACAAGATTATTAATTAACCCTAAACAAGTATAAATTTCCTTTAAACATGCATAAAAGGCGTGATCAAGCAATAACAATAACAAACATCAAGCAACATAATAATAATCATAAACATAATAATAATCAGAATAATAACAACCATGTTAAAGCATAAGAATAGCAAGATCCTAGGCATGATACTAACAAGATTAATAACAAACCCTAACACGTCACTAAACATCAAATATCAAAGCTTTAACCCTAACATGATACTAACATGCTATTAGGAAAGAAAATAAGAGGCATCATAGAAATCATAATTGATATAAGCAAATCACCCTAAACATCATACTAGGAAGCAATAAAACATCCTAACATGATTGACAAGGTAAAGTCGTATCCCCTAATCAAAAGTAAATACCTAAATCCTCTAACTAAAGTAGATAGGGAAGTAGGGTCGATCTCCACAGGGAAACAAGTCTTTTTACTCCTAATTAATTATTATAATCTAAATTATCTAAGTAACCAATATTTATATTTGAGTATGAAACTAAACTACAAAGAATAGGAGTAGGGAGAAAACAATATATAAAAGGATCTAGGGCATAGGTTCACCAATAAATAATACTCCGGGGTAAAACATAGTAATCAATCATTGACATTGCATAAATAACATGATTAACAGGCTCTCGCAATTTATTAATCAACATAGATCTAACAGGCTCTCGCAATTTACTAGATCTAAGTTCTTATTGAAAATAGCCTTTAATATCAAATTAACATATGCTCGATTCATCAATTTAATATTGCTATACTTTTACAAGCCGCAATTGTAAAACATTAAAACAATTCAATAAGAAATTATCATGCAATACCAATAATCAATAATAGTCAATCATCAATGCATCAATTAACCAGATTGTAAAGGGCTTTCGCTACGTATTACAATCACAGAATTAATCTACCGGTATTAAATCTCATCTCTCGAATCTTGACTTAACCATTTATAGATTAACCTGCATATTGAAACTAGACCTAAACATCAATTCTCATCTCTCGAATCTTGAATCAATATTGTCAAACTCATGCATAAAAGATAGGCCTAATCTAGTCACAGAGCATTAAATCAATCAATAGGAAATTAATCTAGCATTGATAATTAACAACAACAATTTATCCCTTCATATTATTTATTAGATCCCCATAAACCCTAGAAATTAAACTACTCACAAATCATCATGACTAAACTAATCAAATAAATAAATAAAAGCATAATCAAGGAAGCAAATAAAATAACTGAAGTTAAAGGGGAAGAAATTGTTACCAAAAAAGTAATCTGGAATTAATGGAAAAATTAAGAACAAAAGTTGAGAGAAAGGATTCTAAGAGAAAAATTAAGAGAGTAAAAAGAAAGAGTAAAAAGGAGAAGAAGAAGAGATCCTAAAAACGTATTACGGAGGAGTATTTATACTCCGTACAAAAATCCTAAACTAAAACAAATTAAAACTACGTTAAACATCAACTAATAAAACACGCGCCCGATCGGGCGAGGCACCGCCCGATCGGGCGCGCCTTTTTGCTCTCTAATACTAAACTCGCGCCCGGCCGGGCGCGTCACCGGGCGCCAGCCTAAGCTTCTCCCGCCCGGCCGGGCGCGCCTCCGGGCGCCAGCCTCGTTGGCCGGGCGGCTCATTTTGGCCACTATTTGGACTTCGATTGGGCTCCAATTCTTCGGGCCAATCTGGGTTTCCTCTTTGGGTCTTGAATACTCGGTCCAAATTCCCCGGTATCACCTATACCGAGCACTTAATCACCGGTTCGATGGCTCTAACCGGCCCTGGGCTATTGAATCTGGTCGTGCTTTTCCAATGCTCGTGATTGCTCCAAAATATCTCGGGAAAATACTCCAAAAGCATAAATCCCTGCAAAAGTCAACCAAATCTACGAAGACACTAGAAAACACCAATTAGTAATAAAAGTGGCTCTAAAGAGCCAAAAACACTACCAATTATGACCAAGGGACGGGGGTAAAATATTATATAAGATAGACACATCAATGATACTAGGAATCAAAATGAAATAACCTAAACATGATTTCTATATCATAATAACAATGAAAATAATTAAAGCACTTACTTGGATGCCTCGTACCTCTTTCTAATAACAAAATACACACGTTAGTAACTTCAAGGAAAATATAAAAATTAAAACAATTAAATTAAATAATTGAAATAGAAATTTGGGACCAAACCCTCAGAAATATCAAACCTTTCACGTCTAGGGCGAAGGCAACTTCGAATTATGCTAGGTGTGTCTATATCTTGTGAATGCGGAATTTTGTTTGAAAAGGCTAGGCTAGAAAGAGAGAGAGAATCAATAAATTCTTTATAGAGTGTTGATGATAATTAGATGGAGAATTGATGATTAAAAACGGAGGTCTAAGGGCGCTATTTATAATGAAAATAGGTCAGATTTGATAAAAAAAAAGAATCAGAGTTCGAAGAGGAATAAAAATCGACGTTGTCGCCGCAACTGCCTCTGTCGCCGCGCAACAGGGTGCAGCGCCAAGCGACAGGCCTGTTGTCTGGCGCTGCAAGACAGTTTTTGCGGATTTTGTTTTATCATATCTTTTGATACAGATGTCCAAATAAGGCATATAATATGTCATTGTAAAGCTCTTGAAGTCTAATTTTCAACCCAATTGGAATCAGATTAGAATCTTTTGTAGATAAAAAAAATTTGGCCGAAATAGTGGGAGGGTGTCAATTTTGGATAGAGTTTCATATCTCATTCATATCTTTTTCGTTATAGCTCAAAATTAATATTATAATATTTAATTGGAAACTTAATTTCAAGATCTATCCAACCATATAATATTTGGATAAAGATTATGAGTCACAAAAATAATATCTGAATATATTCCATTTCGTACAAAACAAGGATTCTTAAAAGGAGTAGTTTTATTCAATTTCAAACTCTTTGAAATATAATTATCAATCCTAACTACTTTAGGATTTAAGAGAACCTTCTAGAGTATTCTAGAAGACTATAATCAATCCTAATAGCTTTAGGAATGATAATTAATAATAGGCCCTCCTCTAGATCATTGGGTCGTATGTATGAACCAAACCGGGCCCAGTTTAGTATTTTAGCCATAACTTCCTCATTATTCATCGGAATTGGGCTTATAATATATCGTTGGAAAGGTTTTTTCAAGCCCCATCCAACTACACTATTATTGGAGCCATATCATGGACCAAACTAAACTGGAATGCACGTTTTTTTTAAATAGGGTAAGAAAGAAATATTTTCAAAAACATAAAGAAGAGATATTATAATAAAAACATCCTCATCACTAGGGGTGTTCAAAAAAACCCGACCCGCTTGTCCCGACCCGACTACCCGAAAGATACCCGACGGGTATTTTGGAAAATTTTCCCATTTTTTCGGGTCGGGTACCTTACTCGTTAAATTCTTCAGGTTGCGGGTCGGGTCATGGGTCGGAACTCAAGTTACACGGGTACCCGCCTGACCCGCATATTTTTTTTCCCTAAAATCCAATATACTTGTATTGTACTATTTGTACTACTGAACTAGGGTTTACTGATTACATATTGCATTTACACATTTTGCAGCCACCCCCTCTTCCTTTCTTATTTCAACTTTCTCTCTATTCCATTTTTCCTCACTCCTCCACTCCTCACCCCTCTTCTCAGACCATCACTATCTCACGGCATCCTCACCCCTCTTCTAAGACATCACTATCTCACGGCTCCACGACGGCAACAACTACTCCGGCGAGGCATGAGCATCATCTTCTCCACGATGAGGAGCGAGGATTCCGGTTAGTTGCTTGTTCTTAGATGTCGTCTCATCTCCTCTCCGGCGACCGCTCACTTCATGTTCGATCGAGAAATCTGAACTTCTACGACAGCTGCAGACACCCATTTGTGTCTCCCCAAAACCAAACCCAGTGATGAGTACCTTTCACGCCGAATCATAATCGAATGAAGTGAAAGTGTGGAAAGTCTAGTGTTGCGGAAAGTTTTAATTTCTTTTCCCTTCTCTGTGTTTTTGAAAACTTATTTTAAGAAAACAGCCAATCCAGTTTGGTTGGTCCATGATATGGGTCCAATATTAGTGTAGTTGGATGGGGCTTGCAAAGACCTTTCCAACGATATATTATAAGCCCAATTCCGATGAATATTGAGGAAGTTATGGCCAATTTACTAAACTGGGCCCGGTTTGAGCCTTATATACGGCCCAATGATCTTGGGGAGGGCTTAATATGATTTATCATTCCTAATGCAATTAGGAATGGTTTTAGTCTTCTAGATTCTTCTAGAAGGTTCTTTTCATTCCTAATTCAATTAGCATTGATAAATTGACTTTTGACTTTTCAGAGTTTTAATCAAAATCAAATACATTTTCGAGGAAATTATATGATTTTATCCTCCAGTACGGAAAATTTATCTGATTTTTGAAAACGCGTTAAAATTAGGCTTGGCGCCTAACCCCAGGCCTTGGCGCCTGGAACCAGGCCTGGCGCCTGGCGCTAGTGTTGGTATAATGAGTATTAAGAGTATCGATAAGAAGGTTTTCCCCTCTCTGTTCTCACTATCTCTTGAAACCGTTTGCCAACAATGGTACTTCTCCCTTGACAAAGAGAAAACCTCTACCTGGGAATCGATAGTAAACGCTTTCGTTGATAGGTACAAGTGCAATATTCAGGTTGAAACCGATCATAGACAACTTGAGATCCTAAGACAAAAAGAGAATGAAGGCTTTACTTCTTTCTTTAATAAGTGGAGGGAAACTTCCGCTAAGATGATTGAGGTGCCTACTGAAAAGGAGTCTGTGAGGATGTTTATCAAGAATCTCCAAGAAAAGTATTCAAAGCACTTAAAATATCAACACAACTTGAATACTTTCAAGGCCGTTTATGACATCGGAATTGAAATCGAAGATGACCTCGCAAAGCAAAAAGCTACTAACAACAGTAACCACGGTGGCTGGAAAGGAAAGAAGAACGACAATCCTTCTTTTTCCGAAAACGTCCACTCTAGTAACAATGTTAGTACCATTGATCTCAGTGAAGTTTTAGCCATGGATAACCAAGGATCTAAGAAGCAACTAAGGAAAGACTTCACCCCCATTGGGATGAGCTACGATACTGCCTTCGATCGACTCCATGCCAAAGGACTCATTACTCCCATTGGACCTATTCAAGATCCCATACCTGAAAAAAGGTTGCCTAGTTGGAATCCAAACGAACACTGCAAGTACCATCAAGGTAGGGGTCATACTACTGAGAGCTGTTGGAAGCTAAAGGAGGCTATCCAACATTTGATTGATAATAACAAGCTTCCCATGCCTTCAGTTAACAAGAAGAGCGAGTGATGACAAAGGAAACAACACAAGACAAGAGGCGAGCTTCAACGATAAGATTTCGTGACCTTTTTTTTTCTATTTCTTTTTTATTTACTCTTTCCCCAATAAGTCTAGCATAGGCACCTTTTCTTTTCCCTTAGATTAATTTTGTATATTCTTTCTTTTCCCTTAGATTAATTTTGTAGGATCATTATATATTTTCCTTTAATAAAATGAGCATTTGTTTCCTTACATATGATCATTTCATAAAAAAAATAAATAAATAAATAAAAAAATGTCGAATTAAACACAAGGTATACCAATGATTTAAGGCAACCCTTGTAGCCACATCATATCTCCTTTCACCTTTCAAATATGCAATCCTTTCTTCATAAACCACTTTGAGCCTCGTCTAACGATAGACCTTTCTTTCTTCAACCTACATTTACCTAACCTTGGGATGGGATGGTGTGCAATTTATGCAATTTAAAAAGGCTTGAGTGACTTCAAAAGATTAAAATAGCAGAAATAAGCAAAAGCAAAAAATAAATAAAAGTGTACAAAAGGGCAAGTGTTCCAATGTCTCTGATATGAAAATGTCTTTGATAAGAACACGTCTCAGATTGCGTCTCTTATCGAGTGCTCGGTACCGTGCCTGGGAAACATGAATACCAAGTGAGTGATAGACCGCATGATCGGGATTGCCCACACTTATAAAAATGAAATAAATGCTAAAGCAAAAAAAAAAGAGCTAAAAAATAGTAGAAACTCAAGCATAAAAATATAAAGATTCAAAAGCAAGGTTGCACACCTTGGGGGCTTATCTAGGGTCTTGAGCCTTTATCCCCTTCTTCTATAGCCTTTAGCCTAACCACGTTACAACCCTTAAAAAGACCTTTTTGAGGTATACACACACTTGTGCGAGGTTTGGCTAGAGCTACGTTCGGCCTGATTCCTAACGGATACGTAGGCAACCTCACATCAAGGTGCGGCCGTAATAAAAATGAATTTATATTCACACTTACACCATGATCATATCAAGGGATTCCCTATGCTCATCCCTATTCATTTAGAGCTAGAATTGGGGGCTTGATCCTTGTATCTTTAGCTTACCTAACCTAAGAGTCACCATCATTTGACTCTTCTAAAAATAATATTTTCCCACACACTTAGCCCTTGCGGCCTAACTTTAGTGTCACTTTCACACACATCACAAATACATGACAAAATATACCTTCCCTTAGGAACCCTTTGTCATGGAATCTTAACACAACGCTGAAGCATGCCTTGTCATATCAACATCACTCATCAATCATAATCATCATTGCATCACGAAGTATGAAGTGCTTAGCCTCCGTGCCTAAGTTACCCAAATACTTTCATCATTGAGTCAACCATTGAGATAGCCTAGGATGAATTAATCCTTGCACCTTGAGAGACAGTATCAAATGACATTTGACTAAGCTCATTCAACATGCATCTCCAACCTTCGATTCCT
Source organism: Chenopodium album (assembly GCF_948465745.1). Lineage (NCBI taxonomy): Eukaryota > Viridiplantae > Streptophyta > Magnoliopsida > Caryophyllales > Amaranthaceae > Chenopodium > Chenopodium album. The sequence continues at coordinate 69,724,884 of NC_137835.1, forward strand.
TTTCGGGTCTTTCTTTTTTGGGAGAAAGTCGGTACCCTCCACAAAAATGACGGAAAATTTTTGCTTTTTGCATTTTTGAGTCACATTGAGTCAACACTATACACACACGGGTCACGAGTCACACGTGTCATTTTACTTTGAGTCGAGTCAACCTTGAGTCAGTCAATCACAGAGAGTCAATTTTATACCTTGAGTCATGTCAAGTCAATGATTCAAGCAACGCTAAACCTTAGGTCAATCCTAAGATAATTAAAGAGATTGGCAAAGTTCTATAGTAAAAAATAAATTCAGGAGCAGCAGAATAGGGAAGACCCTACTCTAGAGATATTTCAGCAGCGACAGAGCTCGAAACCTCTCAGAAAGGTGATTTCGACCTCATACAGCAATTTTGGGTTCCTTGGTACGCCAGTTAGCCTCTCTAAGCAATTTGACATGATTTAGTAATCGGCTTGATTACCTAAAGTGATCGACCTGATGAAAGATCGTCTCACTTAGCTTAAAGCGCCTAAGCATTGGCTCACTAACAAAAAGCACCGACATACTGGTTCATTCGCAAAAGGACACCGACGTACAGGTTCAAAGCAACGGAAGCGCCGACGTACATGCATAGCGGAAGCAAAGTTCAGGCGAACTTTTAAGGATCGACAGATGGAGGTCTTCGGTAATTTCCTTTGGAAAATTATTGCATTAAATGAGGATGACTTCAAGTAAAGTAATTTTCAACGGCATTCGCTAAGATTGTGGAAGTTGTCACTAAAGATTTGAGAAGATAGCACGAGATGGGCGGTCTTCGACGGCATTCGCTAAGATTGTGGAGGTTGTCACCCAAGATTTGAGAAGATAGCACGAGATGGGCGGTCTTCGACGGCATTCGCTAAGATTGTGGAAGTTGTCACCCAAGATTTTAGAAGATAGCACGAGATGGGCGGTCTTCGACGACGTTCGCTAAGATTGTGGAGGTTGTCACCAAGATATGAGAAGAGCGGTTCATGATGAGGCGGTCTTCGACGACTTTTGCTATGATTGGAAAGGTTGTCACTATGATTCAAGAAAAGGCTCGAGATGTAGCAACGTTGATCGACGGCGTTCCCTAGATTGCGGAAGATCGTCAAAACAAACAGCAAGATGACGTTCCCTAGATTGTGGAGGGTTGTCACAAACAACTGAGGATTGTTTCAAGAGAAGCAATCTTCGAAAGTATTCCCTTGGACGCGGAATATTATCAATGCGGATGGAGATTGTTTCAAGAGAAGCAATCTTCGATAGTATTCCCTTGGACGTGGAATATTATCAATGCAACTGAGGATTGTTTCAAGAGAAGCAATCATCGATGGTATTCCCTTGGATATGGAATACTATCATAGCGAAGGAGGATAGTTTCAGGCGAAGAAATCTTCTAATTTGGAAGCAGTTACGGGCGTAGCGGTTTTCAAGCGGGATGGCATTCTCTAGCTTGCAGGGGGTCATCAAAACAATCGGTTACTTTCAGAGACGTGTGCTCGACGGTGCAAGATACGCGTTTCTTAACTCTCTTATCTGTTTTGACTAACGCTAGTTTTGCAGGTATCGGCGTTACAAGAGTGATTTAGGATCGCAGAACGTTCTGAATCATTCTCCGTCCCTATCGATACTTTGACTTTTGTTTTCAAAACTCGCGTTTCTCCAAACTCATTCAAAGTGGGGGCTTCTGTAGACACCCATTTGTGTCTCCCCAAAACCAAACCCAGTGATGAGTACCTTTCACGTCGAATCATAATCGAATGAAGTGAAAGTGTGGAAAGTCTAGTGTTGCGGAAAGTTTTAATTTCTTTTCCTTTCTCTCTGTTTTTGAAAACTTATTTTAAGAAAACAGTCAATCCAGTTTGGTTGGTCCATGATATGGGTCCAATAGTAGTGTAGTTGGATGGGGATTGCAAAGACCTTTCCAACGATATATTATAAGCCTGATTCCAATGAATATTGAGGAAGTTATGGCCAATTTACTAAACTGGGCCCGGTTTGAGCCTTATATACGGCCCAATGATCTTGGGGAGGGCCTAATATGATTTATCATTCCTAATGCAATTAGGAATGGTTTTAGTCTTCTAAATTCTTCTAGAAGGTTCTTTTCATTCCTAATGCAATTAGCATTGATAAATTGACTTTTGACTTTTCAGAGTTTTAATCAAAATCAAATAGCATTTTCGAGGAAATTATATGATTTTATCCTCCAGCACGGCAAATTTATCTGATTTTCGAAAACACGTTAAAATCAGGCTTGGCGCCTAACCCCAGGCCTTGGCGCCTGGAACCAGGCCTGGCGCCTGGCGCTAGTGTTGGTGCCTGGCGCCAGTTAGCCAGGGTTGGCGCCAGTCCTGTTTTCTGTGCGTCATACTCTATTTTGTTTATTTTATTTTTTGGCTAATTTTCTCTATAAATATCGTATTAAAAACTCCGTTTTCATTCATCATCTACATCTATCATTCACCAATTCTCCTCATTCACAAGTTTTCATTCGCATTCTTTAATTCTCTCTTAATTCATTCTCTCTTTCTCTTTTCCAAACTTTGTTTTCAAATACAAAATTCCGCATTCGCAAGATCTAGAAACACCTAGCCATATTCGAAGTTGCCTTCGCCCTAGATGTGAAAGGTTTAATTTCTGAGGGTTTGGTCCCAAATCTCTCTTTCAATTATTTAATTTAATTGTTTGTTATTTATTTTCCTTGAAGTTACTAACGTGTGTATTTTGTTATTAGAAAGAGGTACGAGGCATCAAAGTAAGTGCTTTGGTGGTTTTTATCGATGTTATGATATAGAAATCATGTTTATATTGTTATTATGATATTCCTAGTATCATGTTTAGGGAAAAGATTATAACATCAAATATATTAAATATGATTCCTTCGATGCTTCCTATATTCTTCCTAATATTTATGATTGTTAGTATCATGTTAGGGCTAAAGACTTGATTTTTATTGCTTAGTGACATGCTAGGGTTTGTTATTAATCTTGTTAGTATCATGCCTAGGATCTTGCTATTATTATGCTTTAACATGAATATTATTATAATTATTATTATGATTATCATTAATTATGATTGCTATGATTATGATTTTATGATTATAATATTTATTATAATTGTTATTGTGATGATCTGATATTATGATTGTTTTAATTATAATTTATTTTTATGATTTTATAATGATGATATTTATCATGATTATTTATTGTTGCTTGATATATTGTTATTGCTTGATCACACCTTTTATGCATGTTTAAAGGGAATTGGTACTTGTAATCATGCTTAATGAGATAATTAATAATCTTGTTTAGGGTTAATATGATTATAATTCAAGTGATCGCCAATAATAGTTTATTTGTGCATTTAAATTCAACCAACATAGATAAACAGGTTTAGGGTTAATCCTATTGATTGCATGTTAATTAAAAAGCGAACATGAATACGATCAGAATAAAGTAGAGGCTTATTATTAGGGCAGGTTCAATCTCTTTTAGGTTGGATTTGTACCTTCATCCCCGAACCCTTATTTGGTTCTAGACCTTATGGAGTTGACGATCTCTTGGATCGTTAAGGGGTGTAACCTTCACCCTGTGAATGGTTTACAAGTTCCTTAAAAAACTTGTTGGCGACTCTTTTGCTCTATCTTCTTCCCTTTTGGACGCCACCGTACTTTAGTGTATGATCACAGTGGGGTTCAAGCTAGTGGGATTTAAACGCTTGAAATTATTCCCTACAGCAGCCCATAAATATTTCAATTAATTTTTTTACGGTCCAATTGGACAATTATAATTATATCTATCAATTTGAGTTGATTTCATTAATTTTTTATTAATTAATTGTGGTTTTGATATTCATGAGCATGTAAAAGTTAGATTATTGCTCGATTTTGATTGTTGTTGATTTTTTGGCTTTTTTTTGTGATTATAATTTTTTTTAGGTATTGTGATTATAATTACTCCATTTATAAGCTGCTTGTGATTTTTTGAAGATGGAAGAAAAGGCTATATTAATTTTTTTTTGTATAAAGTTAATTATTTTTAAAAAAAAAACAATTTAATCGGGTACCCTGTGACTCGACCCGAGAAAATCGGGTACTCAAAACCCGGGTACCCGATCTTTTCAGGTCGGGACATGGGTCTAGTTTCCAACTACCTGAAGATCCGGGTACCCACCATTTCGGGTACCCGAAAACCCGGGTACCCGGATTTGAACACTCCTACTCATCACTAGACTTTTCACACTTTTGCCTCGTTCGATAATCAAATGCCATGAAAGGTATTCATCATTGGGATTGGTTTTGGGGAGACACATTTGGGTGTCTACAAAAGCCCCCACTTTGACTGAGTTTGGAGAAACTCAAGTTTCGAAAACTAAAGTCAAAGTAGCGATAGGGACGGAGAATGATTCAGAACGTTCTGTGATCCTAAATTATTCTTGTAACGCCGATACCTGCAAAACTAGCATTAGTTAAAACAGATAAGAGAGTTAAAGAAACGGGTATCTTGCACCGTCGAGCACACGTCTCTGGGGTAACCGATTTGTTGTTGCATTTGTCGTTGTGACAACCTTTCACAAGCTAGGGGCCATCTTGCTGTTTTGATGTTCACTTGTCTCTGAACAATAGAGCTTTTTTGGATATGTTCACGCGTCTCTCAACAAAGATCTTCTGAATGATATGCCCATGCGTCTTTGAGCAAAAGAGATTTTTGCTATGTCCACGCATCTCTGAACAAAAGAGCTTTGATGGTATGTCCACGCGTCTCTGAATAAAGAGCTTTTTGATATGTCCACGCGTCTCTGAACAAAAGTGCTTTGATGATATGTCCACGCGTCTCTGAACAAAAGAGCTTTGATGATATGTCCACGCGTCTCTGAACAAAAGAGCTTTGAAGATATGTCCACGCGTCTCTTAACAAAAGAGCTTTGATAATATGTCCACGCGTCTCTAAACAAAGATCTTTGAATAATGTGCCCATGCGTCTTTGAGCAAAAGAGTTTTTTTATATGTCCACGCGTCTCTGAACAAAGGAGCTTGAAAGGATTGTCCACGCGTCTCTGAACAATAGAGCTTTGATACTTAAATTTTTGTTGCGATCGTTTGGTTGGTTGCGAACAGGAGCTTTGCTGAATAGTTGTATCCTGTAAAAATCAAAAGATTGTCAAAAGATTTTGCTAGTGCTTTTTCTAAGGGTTGACCTAAGGCTTGATGTTTTTTTCTTAGGGTTGACCTAAGGTGATTGACTGACTTGAGGTTAACTCAAGGTGACTGACTGACTTGAAGTTGACTCAAGGTGACTGACTGACTTGAGGTTGACCCAAGGTGAATTGACACGTGTGACTCATGACCCGTGTGTGCATTGTATTATGATGTGCTTGACTCAAAATGCGAAAAAGAAAAAAATTTCCATCATTTTTGTGGAGGGCACCGACTTTCTCCCGAAAAAGAAACACGCGAAAAAAGAAAGAAGCGAAGTTTTTGAAGGTGCATGTTGAATGAGCTTAGTCAAATGTTGTGCAAGGATTAATTCATCCTAGGCTATCTCACTTGTTGACTCCATGATGAAAGTATTTGGGTAACTTAGGCACGGAGGCTAAGCACTTCGTACTTTGTGATACAATGATGAGTGATTTTGTTATGACGAAGTATGCTTCAATGTTGTGTTAAGATTCCATGACAAAGGGTTCCTAAGGGAAGGACTATTTGGTCATGTATCTGTGCAGTGTGTGAAAGTGACACTAAGGTTAGGCCGCAAGAGATAAGTGTGTGAAAAGATATTATATTTAAAAGAGTCAAATAATGGTGACTCTTAGGCTAGGTAAGCTAATGATGTAAGGATCAAGCCCCCAAGTCTAGCTCTAAGTAGATAGGGATGAGCATAGGAGATCCCTTGATATGATAATGATGTGTGAATGTGAATGCATTTTATTACAGCCGCACCTCGATGTGAGGTTGCCTACGTATCCGTTAGGAATCAGGCCGAACGTAGCTCTAGCCGAACCTCGCACAATTACATGTATACCTCAAAGAGGTCTTTTAAGAGTTGTACCGTGGTTAGGCTAAAGGTTTGAAAAGAAGGGGATAAAGGCTCAAGACCCTAGATAAGCCCCCAAGGTGTGGAACCTTGCTTTTGAATCTTTGTATTATTATGCTTGTGGGTTCTCACTTTTGAGCTTTTTCTCTTTTTTATATTTTTGCTCTCTTCTTTTTTTTTCATTTTTTTTTATATTTTGAACCTTTTTTATAAGTGTGGGCAATCCCAATCATGCGGTCTATCACTCACTTGGCATTCATGTTTTTCAGGCACGGTACCAAGCACTCGATAAGAGACGCAATCTGAGACGTGTTCTTATCAAAGATATTTTCATATCAAAGACATTGGAACACTTGCCATTTTGCACACTTTTATTATTTTTTTTTCTTTTTTATTTTTTGAAATCACTCAAGCTTTTGAAATTGCATAAGTTACACACCATCCCATCCCAAGTTGGGTAGATTTAGGTTGAAGAAAGAAAGGTCTATTGTTAGACGAGACTCAAAGTGGTTTATCAAGAAAAGATTGTATATTTGAAGGGTCAAAGGTAATATGATGTGGCTACAAGGGGTGCCTCAATCATTGGTATACCTTGTGCTCAATTCGACATGAATTTTTTTTATTTTTTTTTTTGGCAATGCTATGATCATATGCAAGGAAATAAATGCTCATTTTATTAAAAAGGGAAAAAAGAACATACAAAATAAGAATCTAAGGAAAATAAAAAGGTGCCTATTGCTAGACTTATTTGGGGAATGAAAAAAAAAAAGAAAAAAAAAGTCACAAAATCTTGTTGTTGAAGCTCGCCTCGTGTCTTATGCTTTATCATCACTCGGACTTCTTTCCGTTTAGAGGTATGGGAAGATTATTATTATCAATTAGATATTGGATGACCTCTTTTAGCTTCCAACAGCTCTCAGTAGTATGACCCCTACCTTGATGGTACTTGCAATGTTCATCTGGATTCCAATTAAGTAACCTCTTCTTAGGTGCGGGATCTTAAATAGGTCCAATGGGAGTTATGAGACCTCTGGCGTGAAGGCAATCGAATGTTGTGTCATAACTCATACCAATAGGAGTAAAGTTTCTCCTAAATGGTTTCTTTTGTCCTTGGTTGTTCATAGCAAGGACTTCACTCAAATTAAAGGTGCTAACATTATTTGAGTGGGTGGTTTTGGAAGAAGAAGGGTTGTCGTTATTCTTGCCTTTCCAGCTACTGTTGGAGTTATTGTTAGCAGCTTTTTGTTTAGCAAGGTCGTCTTCAATGTTAATCCCGATATCATAGACAGCCTTGAAAGTGTGTAGATTGTTTTGATATTTAAGATGCTTGGAGTACTTTCCTTGGAGGTTCTTGATAAACAACCTCACAGATTCCTTTTCACTCGGTACTTAAATCATCCTAGCAGAGGTTTCTCTCCATTTATTGAAGAAAGAAGTGAAACCTTCATTCTCTTTTTGTTTAAGTATTTCAAGTTCCCTATGGTCAGTTTCAACTTGAATATTTCATTTATACCTATCAATGAAAGCGTTTACAATTGATTCCCAAGTAGAAGTTTTTTCTTTGTCAAGGGAAAAGAATCATTGTTGGAAAACGGTTTCAAGAGATAAGGAAAATAAAGAATGAAATACTTTTCTATCAATACCCATAATATTCATTATAGTTTTAAAGGCTCTTAAATGAAAATAAGGGTTATCAGTTGCCTTGAACTTTAGGATGTCGTTGGCATTGAACTTCTGCGGAAGAAGCTCCTTGTCCATCGAGACCCCTTGTGAGCTAATACCCTGAAACCTATAATCATTGGATATCTTGCTCAAGCTCTCTTGCATGAGCTCCATTTGTTGTTGCTTCACAGGGTCATTAATTTGAAGGGTTAGGGTTTTTAGCAATTCAGTAACACCAGCCATTTGCTTCTTGAGCTCATTAACTTCTTCTTGACTTGCCATTATCTTCTTAGCTTTTCTTTTCCGACCGATTGGTTTGTCAAAAAGTTGTACTTGAACGAAAAAGTTGTCTCTGATCAAACGCCCTTCCTTTCTTGACCACGCGCTGTAAATTAAACCATTTTTTTATTTTAATGACTTGACTCAAATTGACTTTGACTTTACGGGTTTATAAAGAAAAAGGAAAAAAGCAAAAATATGGTGTATATTTTTGGGAATCAAGTATATGGGTTCAAACAAGTGGTTTAATTGGAGGATTAATATCTGTAGACACCTAAAAATGTCTCCCCAAAACCAAACCCGATGATGAACAACCTTTCACCGCCATTATTGGTCGGGTTTAGTATTTAATCTTTGGAGTGCTTAAATCCATATTCAAATCCATATTTTCATTTCATAAACCAACCCGATTCCTAGCCCATTTCCCCAAACCATAACTTATTTTCCTCTTTTCGTCCCTTTAAACCCAAAATAATTCATTTCGTGTCCTTTAAAATCATTCATTTCGTGTTCTTTTTATAAAACGTTTAATCCAGTTTATTTTGGTCCATAATATGGGTCCAATGATTAAATAGTTGGATGGGGCTTGAAAAAAGCTTTCCAACGATATATTATAAGCCCAAATCCGAGTTATATCGAATAAGTTACGGCCAAAATATTAAACTGGGCCCAAACAAAACCTAAGCCCACCTTACCTACAACTCAATGATCATGTGGAGGGTCCAAATGATTTATTCCAATTCCTAAACAAATTAGGATTAATTAGAAGCTTCTACAAGTTTCTAAAAGATCTTAATTATCCTTTTTGAAAAGATAAGATTAAAGAATTTGAAATTGAATAAAACTCCTTTTTTTGAAAATCCTAATTCTATCCGGATTGAAAGACGTTAAAAGATAGACAGATATTATTTTCGTGCTTCATAGTTTTTATCCAAATTTTATATGGTTGGATAGCCCATGAAATTATCTTTCCAATGATATATTATAATATCAATTCCGAGCTATAACGGAAAAGATATGAATAAAATGTCAAACTCTATCCAAAACTAACACCGTCTCTCTATTTCGTCCATATCTTTTATTCTATAAAATATTTTAATCTGGTTAAAATTGTGTTAGAAAATATACTTCAAGATCTTTCCAACGATATCTTATTCATCTTATTCCAATTTCTGGATCAAAAGATATGATAAAAATAAAAACCGCAAAAACGCTGTCTATCAAGTTTTATTCCGATTTAATTCGGATCTTATCTTAATTCTTCAACCCTTCTTTTTTTTTCTCAATAAATAGAGGTCATATCACTCCTTTTCCAATCAACAAGCTTGATCACAAAATCATTCTCTTCTCCCTCTTTAGCCTAAACACTAGCCTCCCTATTCTTTCATTCCTTCCTTAAGCACTCCAAGGAGTTCATACAATACCCAAAGTTCTATACTTTAACCAAGGCGTGAAAGGTAGAATTAACTGAGGGTTTGGACCAAATCAAATCTACATTTATTTAATTTAATTTTCATTTGATTTATATTTTTATTGAATTTACTAACAGTTTATTCATGATGTAGCAATTCAAGGAAACGCGGAAAGTGAGTAATTATTCACTTAATTACTCTTATTTTTATTCTTGTTGCTAGTATCATGATTAGGTTATTTTATATTTGATTTGACTAACGTTATCATTGTTAAATTGCTTCCAATATTAATGCTTATTTTATTATTATTTATTGATCACCATATTGCATGTTTAAAGGAAATATGTAATTGAAAATCACGCCTAATAAGATAATTTGGACAACCGGTTTAGGTTCCTTTTTAATCTTGTTATTTAATCAAGTGATCACTAATATTTTAGAATAATGTGTTGAATTAAACCAATTTCATAATAATAGTTTGGAGCAAATTGAATATTTTGTTTGTATGCCTTTGAGATCGCAGGAATCACTTTTCACTATAAGAATCGAGTAGAGGCCAATACGGGCGAATGTGACTCCATGACTCACTTCGTACCATCATCCCTGATCCTCCTTTCGTGGTTCCGAACCATATGGAGTTAGTAATCTTATGGATTATGAATGGGGTGTAACCTTCACGGGTCAATCGTTGTTGCCTTCGTTGTCCCTTATTCGTGGTTTCCTTAAATGATCCGTGAACGGTTTACAAGTTCCTTAAAAACTTGTTGGCGGCTCCCTACTTTCCTTGTCCCTAATCGTATATGTCAATTCCTACTTCCTAAGAGTTCCAAGCATATTCACACATGCTTTTAACGTAGGCGCACTTCAAACGACGCCTACAATATCCGACTTACCCCCCTAAAAAATGACGGAAAACACGTGCATACAAGACTCTCTAGACATGGTCAAAGTGTATATACATATTAGTGTGTGCTTTATTTATGAGTGTAAGTGACATGCTTTGACTCTTATGTAAGACCATGGGACTAAGTTCCTGACTCAATTAAGGACTAAACAAGAATACTGTTATTAATAAAATAATCGAACTAATTAGCAAACTATTTAATTAGACTCGTCGTGATGACTCGAGCAAAATCCTGAACTATCGCCAGGGCAACAGGACTGTCGCCGCACACTGCACTGCAGCGCCAGACGACAAAGTTGTCGCTCGGCGTTGCACAAAGTTGTCGCTCGGCGTTGCACAACAGCGTGTGGTGCTCCATTCCAAATTTTTGCGCCATTAATGGAGCATTAATCTGGGACTGCTTTAAATATTTTTACTCTACGGGACAGTCCTAAAGTCGTACTAAGTCAATTCTGATTAATTTATTAGACTTTAATTACTCTAATTAATTAATAAATTAATTAATTAATTAGGCAAAATCGTTTTAGTAATTTAAGGCTTAAACACAAGTCAAACAAACGGTTAGGAAAAACACAAAGAGTATGCACAACAAATAATGCGCAAAGAGTCAAGTAGGCACAATATGATGCAATGAGTTTGCAACCTAACCATAGCTCTAGTTCTCTAAATTTCGGGATATGGTTTAGTCAAAGAGGGTCCATGGTTATGAGTCCGGATGCACCGCGCGAAATCCTTACCTTTGGAAGGGTTGGCGTGAGTGGATGGGACCCCGCGAGTTAAACTCGCTTCCATGGTTTGGTGAATTCAACATTCTCGGTTGTACCCTTTGTTGCTCAGCGCGTTCAATCAGGTAGATGGAGCATGAATTCCCAGAGGGTTATGTCCATATGGAGAACACATATGGGTTTCAGAAAAGTGAGAAAAACTCAATCAGGAAGTAGAATCGAGCCAACATTATGTGCTAGAACTGGTCGAAATTAGAACTCATATTTCTGGCTCGGTATTGGAAGAACGCACCGCCAGCCAACAGGGACTGTAGTCGTGATATAGCCTTGTCGCCTGGCAACAGAATTGTCGCTCGGCGATAGAGCCTTATCTTTGGCGACAGGCTCTGTTTTCTAGACGCCATTTCCTATATGCCTCAGCAGCTTTCTGTGTTCGTAAAATTTTCCAATTTTCCGTAGCATTATTTCGGTTCTAGTTGTGAAAGATATTCCTCAAATTCCCTACGTGTAAAAATCCTATGTTTTTTGACTCATTACGGATGGTCTTTCCAATGAGATCCTTTTTTATGCATATGACAATAATGTTAATCAAAATTACACACATGAAATACTTAGAACTTTTCGAGCCTCATCCACTCATTCTAAATCAAATTTCAGGAATTAAAATAGAAATCCTCCCTAGTGGAGTCGCCAAAAACTGTAGGGAATATTTCAAGCATTACCCCAAACTTGAACCCCACTATGACCATACACTTAAGCATGGTGACGTCCAAAGGGAAGGAAGCTAGAGCAAAAGAGTCGCCAACAAGTTTTAGGAACTTGTAAACCGTTCACAGGGTGAAGGTTACACCCCTTAACGATCCAAGAGATCGTTAACTCCAATAGGTCTGGAACCAAGACTGGAAGTTCGGGGATGAAGGTACAAATCCAATCTAAAAGAGAAAGAAGCTGCCCTAATAATAGGCCTCTACTTTATTCTTCTCGTATTCATGTGCGCTTTCTGACTAACATGCAAGCAATAGGTTTACCCTAAACCTGCTTAATCTATGTTGGTTGAATATTAATTCACAAATAAAGCTATTATTGGTGATCACTTGAATTATAATCAAATTAATCCTAAACAAGATTATTAATTATCTTATTAAGCGTGATTACAAGTATAAATTTCCTTTAACCATGCATAAAAGGCGTGATCAAGCAATAACAATAACAAACATCAAGCAACATAACAATAATCATAAACATAATAATAATCAGAATAATAACAATCATGTTAAAGCATAAGAATAGCAAGATCCTAGGCATGATACTAACAAGATTAATAACAAACCCTAACACGTCACTAAACATCAAATATCAAAGCTTTAACCCTAACATGATACTAACATGCTATTAGGAAAGAAAATAAGAGGCATCATAGAAATCATAATTGATATAAGCAAATCACCCTAAACATCATGCTAGGAAGTAATAAAACATCCTAACATGATTAGGAATCAAAATAAAATAACCTAAACATGATTTCTATATCATAATAACAATGAAAATAATTAAAGCACTTACTTGGATGCCTCGTACCTCTTTCTAATAAAAAAATACACACGTTAGTAACTGTAGGGAATTATAGGTACTACGCAGCGGAAATAATCATGAATCATATTCATATAGCACCTATCCAAGGATCTCATGCATAACACATAAAGAGTAAGAATTATACCTTTGAAGCGTGATTCCACTAGAAATCGAGCAAGAACAAGGGAGACAAAGAACCTCAAACGTGATTCCTCTACTTGGTCCACAGGCACAGATTAAGACCTCCACTAATGCTAGTTAGTCGCGATCGAACTCTTCAATCGACCTTCTACGGAGAGGTATGAGCAACGAACTAGTCACGAACCACCACGAACCACCGCGAACACCACCAGTGGTGGTCGGCCGCAAGTCCAAAAGGGGGAGAGGGGTGCCGTGAGAGAGAGAGGGAGAGATGAGGGTATTGGGATTTGGTTGCCTTGATACACAATTCACTGTAAGTTAATTGTGTCTCTTGTATATTGCAACCTGATATGTCTATTTTATATAGTATTTTACCCCCGTCCCTTGGTCATAATTAGTAGTGTTTTTGGCCCTTTAGGGCCACTTTTATTACTAATATGTGTTTTCTAGTGTTTTCGTAGTTTTGGTTAAGTTTTGCAGGGAATTGCACCTTTGGAGCATTTTCCTGGGATTTTTATGAAGCGACTACGAGCATTGGAGGAACACGACCACTTTTGGAGCCCAAGGCCGGATAGAGCCATCGATCCAGTGATTAAGGGCTCGGTTATTTGCATCACGAGGCAATTGGACCATGTATTCGAGACCCGAGAGGAAATATGGATTGGGCCGAGAAATCTAGCCCAATCGAAGTCCAAGCCTCGAAGAAAAAGGCGCGCCCGATCGTGCGAGGCTTAGCACGATCGGGCGGGGCTATGAGAAGACCTGAGCGAGCAAAAAGGCGCGCCCGATCGGGCGGCCTCTAGCCCGATCGGGCGCGTGTTTCTGGAGAACCATTTTTGACGAGCAATTAGTTTCTAATTAGGAGTTGTTTTAGTTTTGTTTTAAATACGTTTTGTGCGGAATAATTAGGGGTCTCTTCTCTCAGACCTCTTCTTCTTCTCTTAATTCTTCTTCCTTAAACTTCCTCTCTCTACTTAGACTTCTCTCTCTAAACTCTCTCTCTCTAAACCTTTGTTTTTATTTCTTTGATTAATTCCAGATTATTTTGGTAACGATTTCTCTTCCATTAATCTTAGTTATTTATTTTATTTCTTTCATCATGATTTATTTTATTATTTTGATTAGTTTAGTTTTTAATATGTGTGAGTAGTTTAATTTCTAGGGTTCATGGGGATCTAATAAATAATATGAAGGGGTAAATTATTGTTGTTGATTATCAATGCTAGATTAATTTCCTATTGATTGATTAAATGCTCTGTGACTAGATTAGGCCTATCTTTTATGCATGAGTTTGACAATATTGATTCAAGAATCGAGAGATGAGAATTAATGTTTAGGTCTAGTTTCAATAGGCAGGTTAATTTATAAATGGTTTAGTCGAGATTCGAGAGATGAGATTTAATACCGATAAATTAATTGTGTGATTGTAATACGTAGCGAAAGCCCTTTACAATCTGGTTAATTGATGCATTGATGATTGACTATTATTGATTATTGGTATTGCATGATAATTTCTTATTGGATTGTTTTAATGTTTTACAATTGCGGCTTGTGAAAGTATAGCAATATTAAATTGATGAATCGAGCAGATGTTAATTTGATATTAAAGGCTATTTTCAATAAGAACTTAGATCTAGTAAATTGCGAGAGCCTGTTAGATCTATGTTGATTAATAAATTGCGAGAGCCTGTTAATCATGTTATTTATGCAATGTCAATGATTGATTACTATGTTTTACCATGGAGTATTATTTATTGGTGAACCTATGCCCTAGATCCCTTTATATATTGTTCTCTTCCTACTCTTATTCTTTGTAGTTTAGTTTCTTGCTTAATTATAAATATTGGTTACTTAAATAATTTAGATTATAATAATTAATTAGGAGTAAAAAGACTAGTTTCCCTGTGGAGATCGACCCTACTTCCCTATCTACCTTAGTTAGTGATTTAGGTAATTATTTTTTATTAGGGGATACGACTTTACCCTGTCAAAATTTGGCGTCGTTGCCGGGGAAACGGTTTTATTTTTATTTCTGATTGTTTTTGTAGTCTAGATTATTTCTCTTTTGTCTCAGAGAGCGTTAGTTCTCTGAGACAAATCTCATATTTGCTTCTAGTTTTTGTTTATGCCCAGGTGTTCCAGATCAGGTTATATCCCATTCGATCCTGAGATCGAACGTTCCTTCCTTAGACAGAAAAACTTCTACAAGCAAATCATGGCGGATTCTGGTGATACTAACAATAATCACCGCGATCCTCCGACTGATTCTAGCAATTCAGAGACATCATCAGACACAGAATTAGATATGGCGGCTCCAAAGAAGCTTAGTGATTATTCACAACCAAAGCTTACGGATTTTCCACATCTCACCCCTACTCCGGCTCTTGATGGGGTTCAATTCGAAATCAAACCCCAATTTATAACGATGATAGAGAGGAAGCAATTCAGTGGAGCCAAGGGTGAAGACCCGAATCTTCACATTGCCGACTATTGTCAATATTGCAACACCATAAGGCAAGCCGGGGTCACTCAAGACCAAATCAGGGAGATTCTCTTTCCCTTTTCTTTAACTGGAAAAGCTAAATTGTGGTTCAATGGCTTAAATAGAACTACACTTGGTATAACTGACTGGGAAACTCTTGTTTTGAATTTCTATAACAAGTATTATCCTGCAGAGAGAACAACAGTACTACGGAGTGCGATTCAGAACTTCGCCCAAGAAGCCGATGAGTCCTTATATGAGGCTTGGGAGAGGTTCAAGGACTTACAACGAGAATGCCCCCACCATAATTTAGCACAATGGCAGTTAATCCAAGCCTTTTATAACGGCATTGGAAATTCCTCTAGAATAATTTTAGACTCTGCAGCTAGTGGGAGATTTATGAATCTTAATGTTGATGATGCAGGTCAGGTTATTGAAGATATGGCGATACACAATTCCCAATATGGGAATCCCAGAGGATTTGCTAATAAAGGGAAACATAGCGTCGACTCTGTATCCTTTTTGCAAGCTCAACTGACCTCTATTTGTCAAAAATTAGATAATCTGAGCACTGCTAGCGTAGCTAATGTTTCTGCAATTAATAACAATTCTAATGAGGCTTTTTGTGAAAATTGTGGTATTGTAGGTCATTGGGAGCAGGATTGCAGGAGTTCCGTGGAGCAAGTTAATGCCTTCCAAGCTTATAGGCAGAATAACCCATACTCCAACACTTACAATCCTAGGTATCGGAATCATCCATACATTTCCTACCGGAGCACTAATGTTCAAAATCCACCACCACAAGAACCACACTAGCCACAGCAACACCAGCAGAAGTATTATCACCCAAATGCTAGACAGAAGAATCAACCACAACAACCCCCCCTCATCTTCAGACCCTTCTTTGGGGGAAATTAGAGCAATGTTGGTCAATATGCAAAAGCACATGGAGAGCAGAGATGCGACAATTGATCAAATTTTAGCGCATAATAAAATTGTAGATAATCTAATTGCGCAACTCTCCGCTACTCTACAAGCACGCCAACAGGGAGCCCTGCCGGCACAGCCGACTAGGCCTACGGATCAAGCATTTGCAATTACTCTAAGGAGCAGTTCAAACTATGAAGGGCCCTCTATGCCCAGAGTTGATGAACCTATTTTATTAAATAATGCTAATCTTGATTCCATTAAACCAAACAATGTAGTTGCTAGCCCTGCAGGGCTAGCGGATAATACTAACATATCTAATTCTACATTGCAGGGTAAAACTCCAGAAAAGGTGGCTACTCCAGACAAAGAGAAGAATGCTCAATTGTGGTTCTCTTCCTACTCTTATTCTTTGTAGTTTAGTTTCTTGCTTAATTATAAATATTGGTTACTTAAATAATTTAGATTATAATAATTAATTAGGAGTAAAAAGACTAGTTTCCCTGTGGAGATCGACCCTACTTCCCTATCTACCTTAGTTAGTGATTTAGGTAATTATTTTTTATTAGGGGATACGACTTTACCCTGTCACAACCCTAGGCATGGATCTTATTTATAGATCATATCCATAAATAAGAGTCCATGACCAAGCCCAATTCCTAATCCTTATCAAACTACACTAGCCCAATCCTATTCATGATTAGCTAAATACTCATAAGGCCCAATAATGGGCCTCTTACTTGCTTAACCCAATACCTTTGTGTGTGACCTCATAGGATCCATTCTAGCGGGATTTGGGCTATTTTACTAGCCCAAAGATCATCTCTCATAGTCTAGCAACAGATGATGACGCCCCAAGAGAACGAACTTATTATCTCCATAATAGTGATCCTTGATATATCTAGTAATTGCACTTATCGAAGACATAACTCCTTCAGTAACTTCAAGGAAAATATAAAAATTAAAACAATTAAATTAAATAATTGAAATAGAAATTTGGGACCAAACCCTCAGAAATATCAAACCTTTCACGTCTAGGGCGAAGGCAACTTCGAATTATGCTAGGTGTGTCTATATCTTGTGAATGAAAAATTTTGTTTGAAAAGGCTAGGCTAGAAAGAGAGAGAGAATCAAGAAATTCTTTATAGAGTGTTGATGATAATTAGATGGAGAATTGATGATTAAAAACGGAGGTCTAAGGGGCGCTATTTATAATGAAAATAGTTCAGATTTGATAAAAAAAAAAAAAGAATCAGAGTTCGAAGAGGAATAAAAATCGACGTTGTCGCCGCAACTGCCTCTGTCGCCGCGCAACAGGGTGCAGCGCCAAGTGACAGGCCTGTTGTCTGGCGCTGCAAGACAGTTTTTGCGGATTTTGTTTTATCATATCTTTTGATACAAAAGTCCAAATAAGGCGTATAATATGTCATTGGAAAGCTCTTGAAGTCTAATTTTCAACCCAATTGGAATCAGATTAGAATCTTTTGTAGATAAAAAAAATATGGCCGAAATAGTGGGAGGGTGTCAATTTTGGATAGAGTTTCATATCTCATTCATATCTTTTTCGTTATAGCTCAAAATTAATATTATAATATTTAATTGGAAATTTAATTTCAAGATCTATCCAACCATATAAGATTTGGATAAAGATTATGAGTCACAAAAATAATATCTGAATATATACCATTTCGTACAAAACAAGGATTCTTAAAAGGAGTAGTTTTATTCAATTTCAAACTCTTTGAAATATAATTATCAATCCTAACTACTTTAGGATTTAAGAGAACCTTCTAGAGTATTCTAGAAGACTATAATCAATCCTAATAGCTTTAGGAATGATAATTAATAATAGGCCCTCCTCTAGATCATTGGGCCGTATGTAAGAACTAAACTGGGCCTATTTTGGCCATAACTTCCTCATTATTCATCGGAATTGGGCTTATAATATATCGTTGGAAAGGTTTTTTCAATCCCCATCCAAATACACTATTATTGGACCCATATCATGGACTAAACTAAACTGGAATGCATGTTGTTTATAAATAGGGTAAGAAAAGAAATATTTTCAAAAACAGAAAGAAGAGATATTTTAATAAAAGCATCCTCATCATTAGACTTTTCACACTTTTGCCTCATTTGATAATCAAATGACATGAAAGGTATTCATCACTGGGTTTGGTTTTGGGGAGACACATTTGGGTGTCTACAGGAGGCTTGGGGTACTGTTTTCAAGGCAAGCAAATTTAGCTTTTTCTGACAAAGCTTGGGTGGAGAGTATTCACCGAGCCACATGCTCTATGGTCAAGTGTGGGTCGAAGCAAATATTTTAAAGGGAGCGAGATGCGATGTGAATATGTTTAAAGCAAAATCGAACATGTCTAATGTATGGAAAGGGATTACCAAAGCTGTAAGTATTATTAGTATAGGGGCTTGAGTAGTTGTGAGTGATGGAACAACTACTCTTTTTTAGGACCATAGGTGGGTTAACTCGAACCATTGAGGGAGGTAGAAATTGCAAGTATTCCTCTACACATAGAAGGAGATATTGTCGCTGAAATGTGGGATGAAAACCCAGGCTGAAAATGGTCAATGTTTTTCGATATCTTACCTCAAGGAACTTTGCATGAAATTGAAGCCCATAGTCTCACCAAAAATCCAGAGAGGGGCGACTTCTTGTACTGGATTAATGGCTCAAAGGGGAGGCTCTCTATTTAGTCAGCTCTGCAAGAATCTGACGTGACGATGAAGAGTAGGAAGATGGTTCATGGGAGCTTGTTTGGCGCTTGAGAGTGCAGCAGCGCATAAGAGTTTTCCTATGGCTGGTTTTACATGACAGTGTTATGACCAATGCTAACAGATTACAATGATCCTTAACTAAGGATCCGTGTTGTAAGCTCTATGCAAATATAGAAGAGAGTACTCTTCACATGTTGAGGGATTGCAAAGCTGCTCGAGAAGTATGGCTTCAAGTTAGGGGTCCTGCAAATGCTCATGACTTTCGTAATGGCTTATTAAAGCAGTGGATAACTCAAAACATCAAGGTACAGTATCACAATAATATGTCCCCTGAAATTTGGCCTACATATTTTGCTATTGTAATATGGTAGATATGGAGGTGGAGATGTGTTGTGGCTTTTGACAAAACAGGTGAAATCTTGGTGGATGTCAAGCAATTTTTGCTAGACAAATTCGAAGAGGTTTAAGGGTAATGGGTGATGGTATTGGTGAAAGCTCTCAAATAGCTGCTAGAAGAGAGGCTTTTATAAAATGGTCTGCTCCTTTGATAGGGTGGTTTGCATTGAACTCTGATGGTGTAGCAAGAGGAGCTCACTACTAGAAAATAGCTGAATTTCGACGGACTGCTTCCGACGGACCCAATATTCCGTCGGAAAAAGGGAAATTTACGACGGATTTTTTTTCGTCGGAAATTTCCGACGAATTCATCGATTCCGTCGGAAATTTCCGACGGAATAAATATCCGTCGGAATTTTTGTATTTTCCAACGGAATTTTCCGTCGGAAATTACCTTTTTCGACGGATTTATAGTCCGTCGGAAGTTTTCGACGGAATATTCCGTCGGAACATAATTTCTTTTTTTTAAAAAAAAACCATTTCCGCTACAAAACCCTAAACGAACTTGAGAAGCCAACCCGCCTCTTTTCTCTTCTCCTCTCCACTCTCTCTCTTCTCCCTTTATGTTCCTCTCACTCTCTCTCCTCTGCTTCTCTCTCCTCTCGTTCTCCTCTCTCTTCTCCCTCTTATCTTCTTCTCTTGATCTCCTCTCCTCCTCTCTCTGTCTTTCCTCTTCTCTCTGTTCTCTCTCCTCTCGTTCTCCTGTACTTTCCCGTCTTTCGACCACCACACCACGGCATCAACAACAAAACACCACCGTCATCAACAACACACCAACGACATCAACAACAAGTAACCATCGACATCAACAACAACAAAAGTTAACTACTTGAAAGGTTTTTTAGGCCAAATTCGGCCATGAAAAGTTTAGATCTAGACTTTTCATGGCCGAATTTGGCCTTGTTAAACCATTTCCGTGGTGAAATTCGAAGCATATTTCAATTTCAGGTATGTTTTATGTTTTAATTTTTCGATTTTTGTTTCCGATTATTATTTTTTATTTTTTTTAAATATGGATTTCGATGGTGGTGGTGGGTGTGGCTGATGTGCGTGCGTTTAGCATTTGCAGTGGTTTGTGGTGGCCGTGAGATCTGGGCTTAGGTGGGGTCGGGTTCGGTCGGGTCTGGGTTAGGGTTTGGGTGTTTAGGTGGGTGGATCTGGGTATGGGTGAGGGTGGGGTTTTGGTTAGAGTTCGGTCAGGGTGAAGGTAAGGTGGTGGTGGTGCTGTGGATAGGTTAGGGTGGTTGTGGTGGTGGTGCTGTGGATCTGGGTATGGGTGGGGGTGGTGCTGTGGATAGGTTAGGGTTAGGAAGTGGGTGTGGTTGGGGTTGACAGGGGTGGTTGGAGGTGGTGCTACGCCGTGCTAGTGGGAGAACCACTACAATAAAATAACCTTTTCGTAGCGATTGTTTTAACCTTTAGTATCGATTGTAATTGCAACAAAAAGCTTTCCCAACAAATGGTCATTCGATACAATATCCCCCGTTGCCTTAGCCTTTAGTAGTGGTTTTCAATATCGCTGGAGTTGGCCTCAATAATCGATACGAAAAACTACATCCAATCGTGGTGATTATTGTAGCAATTACAATCGCTATAAATTTTTAACTCATTTTCTTAAAAAAAAAAACATGCGTATGATCTTTACAAGATTCGAACATGTAACCTCAAACTCTTATATTAAATGTTTCACCAATAAGCTATGACATATTTTATGTATTCTTTGTCAAACAATATTTATATATATAGTGTTGAAAAGGCTTTTCGTATTAATTTTTAGGATTTAGTGGTGATTGTAAATGATACGATTTCTCAAAATTATATAAATGTGTAAAAATAGTGTGGATATGTATTATTATGTTTTCCGTATCGATTTTATATGGGAAAACCATGGCGATTGTAAAAATAATACGACATCCTTAATTATTTCACAAACATACTTGCATATTGTAGCGATTGTACAATCGCTACGAAATAGTCGCTACGAAAAGAGATTTTTCTTGTAGTGCGCGGCGTATTTTTTTGATATCTTGAAATTGTTTTCCAACGAAATTTCCGTCGGAAATTTCCGACGGATTTTGCCGGTGCCAGAAACTGACTCACGACGGAAAATTCCGTCGGAATAGTGTTTCCGACGGAAATTTCGTCGGAAAAGGTCATTTTTCCTACGAACGCTTTTCCGACAACCATTTCCGACGGAATTCCGTTGGAAACACCTTTTCCGACGGATTTCAAGGTGTTTTCGACGGAATTTTTCTGTCGGAAATGGGCCTATTTCTAGTAGTGGCTTCTGGGCCACCTGGTGGGGGAGGATTAATTAGGGACAATACGGGTAGGATAAACTATGCTTATTCTCTTAAACTTGGCCATTGTGGTGCATTCAAGGCAGAGGTCCTAGCTGTTGAATATGCATGGCTTGGAGTTGTCTTGTAGAATGGGAATCAATAAGTTGCATGTGCAATTGGATAACAAATCGGTTGTGCAAATTTTTAACAGTGAGGATAATTATATGGGTGATTGTGTTCATGATGTCATTCATTGTAAGGAGCTAATTAAGAAGTCGGATTGGGAAAAGGAAGTGAAACATATATATCGTGAAGCAAATCAAGCGACAGATTGACTAGCTAATCAAGGTGTTACCCAATATAACAAATTTGAGTTGATTCAAGTTCCCCCTTTAGCTTTGGGGCGTATTTTGCATAATGGTGTAGTTGGTGTGGCTATGTCACAATTTGTACCCCTTAGTTTTTTATTTGAGTTTTCTTTTTCTCGGTGCCTAGCCTCTCATCTGCACCAGCAAAAAAAAAAAAAAAAAAAAAAAAAAAAAAAAAAAAAAAAAAAAAAAAAAAAAAAAATCAATTATGATATATGAATAGTGTAAAATTCCAACTCTTGCTTAAAAATTTACAAAAAAAAAAGAGAGAGAGAGAGAGTACATAACATAGATTGAAAAATTCAATTTAATTACTTTACACATTTATGCAATGTGATTATTAAAAATAAAATAAAACCCGTAATACTCACTAAGGGGCCGTTTGGTTGGGGTTAATAATCAAAGGGAATCGAAATGAACTGATATCATTCCTTTTGTTGTTGTTTGTTTGTCACTTTTTTGATTCCCTTTACCCATTTTTATTTTTGAGTTCACCCATTTTTGGTCTACATTGATTCCCCACCCCCCTAGACTTTCCCATTCCCTTTCCCTAGCCACCATACCCACCACCGTTCTACTTTTCGGAACTTGCCCAACCACCTCGCCGCACCCAGTCACCTCGCCGGAACTCGCCGCACTCCCCCCATATCGCCGGAGCCCGCGCACCTCCCCCACCTCTCCCCTCGAAAATACCCATGATCCTCTCCCCGGAAAATGGGCAAATTCGCCATTGACGCAACAGAGGAGCTCCTGATCAAAATCCCAGCAACCATAGTCCACCTAATCGACAACCAACAAAGCATCGAGCTAGCATACGGCGATCTCGAAATCATCCTCCTTTGTCAAAATTGATGTTGCCGTTTTAGCAAGAATCGGAGATCGACTCCAATGGCCTTTAACAAAAGACGAAGCCACCCTCAAACTAGACGACTTTCACTACTTCTTCACACTCTCCTCCAACGACGACGTTTTGAATCGGAGATCAAAAGGACTGGAAACTCTGCTGAAAAAACTCTGATGGTGTTTTCTAGGGTTTTTGCGTGGGTGGTGGAATTTTTTCCGGGGAGGGTAGGGGCTGTGAGGGGTGGGGGAGGTGCGCCGAGGGCCGAAGATTCTCGTTGACGTTGTGGCTGGGCGGTGGGGTGGCTCGTGGTGGCTGGATAGTGAAGAAAGGGGATGTGTGGTGGTGGTGGTGATTCCTTTTGTATTTTGAAAACCAAACAACATAGTACTTGGAAAGGGTTTCATTCCATTCTCCTACATTCCCTTTGTTCATTCCATTCCGATTTTCCTGCGCGAAACAAACGGCCCCTAAAATATATTTTAAGAAAGTTGAATACGGGATACTAATTATCCTAAAGTAATATAAATCAATTAAATTTTCATACTACCTCCGTTAATTATTATGTGCAACAAAGGAGTATTATTTATGAGACATAAAATACTCATTTGTTGCACATAATAATTAACGGAGGTATTATTATGCCCGGCAAAGTGTGCCAAAAAAAATATAAGGACAAATCTAGTATTTTCAAATACTTATATAAAACCTTATAACTTCTAAATTTCTATTACTATATTATTGTGTTTTTATAAACTTCAATTCAATAACCATGACACCTGACGTAACATAGTCTAGAGATAAAATACCAGCATAAGATTGAATTATTCTCATTAAATTTTTCTAATTTTTATCTTATGAAATTTGAGCATGACAAATTTTTATTTTTTAGTGTTTAGAGAGCTACTAGAACGGGGATGAGAATCAATATCACTATCTCATGAAATGAGGAGGGAAGCTCTAACCACTTGAGCTCATAAATAATGATTTTAACCTTACACGTGCTCCAAAATATACCATTGATTGAGTCATCTTACAACTTACACTTCCCTTTCCTTCCTCACATATCCTTGTCACACTCTGAGACTCTCTCCTCGTCATTTTTTATTTCCTTCCTCACATATGTGTCCAACGGGACACTCTTTTAATAACACATCGTGAAGACCCTAAACTTTCCACTTTACTTCAAATCAAAACAAAACCGGAAGTTTCTCAAAAAACACTCTCAAACACAAACTCAAAGAAGAAAAAAACAGTTTCTCAAAATAAAAATGGCAGATTGGGGACCAGTGGTTATCGCGGTGGTGCTATTCGTTCTTCTCACACCAGGCTTACTCTTTCAAATACCCGGCCGCGGCCGTATCATTGAGTTTGGTAATATGCAAACAAGTGGCGCCGCTATCGTCGTACACGGGATCATTTACTTTGGTTTAATTACCATCTTCCTTATTGCTATTGGTGTTCACATCTACGCTGGTTAGCTTTACTTTGTTGATTTCATGTAAAGTAGATTTGATTCCACTGAATATTCAAAACAATGTCAAGTAGTATTATCATTGGAAGCTTTGAAAGATTTATTAAATGTATTGTTATTTTGCTTTTGGATCTAGAAAGTTGCTTTTAATTTGTGTTTTCTCGTTTTTTTTTGTTTTGTTGTCATTTTTTATTGGTATGATTTCTGGGCAATTATTATGGTTTTTGACATTGAGGGGATTTGATTACTGATTGGTGTATTAAAGAGAAATTGGTGGGTATTTTTGATTATTATAACGGATTTTCCGAGGGTTTTGGTAGTTTGTTAACTTGTTATTATAAATGAATCTAATTTTGTGTGAGAAAATGGGGAGCGCTAAATTTGTGATATCATTGAAATGGTCAAACTAAAAGTAATTTGTAGTTCTAAATTTTTTTTGCAACGAATTTGTACATGCTTAGAAAATGGTTAAAGTTGTAATCAATTTCGAATTAGCAATAACGCTATTCTTATGTGATTTTTGTAAGATAACTTAAGCTTAATTCCGTGATTTAAACTTGAATATAGTTTATTCAATTATACTCAAATACAGAGTAAACAATTAAATCATTTATAAAAATGAATTACTCCTTACTATATAAGGATGTGATAGTATCAATGAATCATTTCTATTCGATATTATCTTAAATAAGAAACTAATCTAATTTCCTAAAAAAAAAAAAAAAAAAAAAAAAAAAAAAAAAAAAAAAAAAAAGAAACTAATCTAGTAATCTTGCATAAGGTTGGTTTTTTTTTTTTTTTTTTTTTTTTTTTTTTTGAGGTCTGCATATGGTTGTCAATAAAGACAATTTGACTATATTGTAGAAAATTTTATATTTGGGCATCATCAAGTGACAAAAATGACTACGAAATAAATGTGACGTACACCTATACTAAATTCAGGGACAAAATTTCGTTCATGTTTCTCGACGATGTTAGAGCAACTTCAATGGTTGTAGGTAAGGACTTGGTTGTAATATTAAATAATCCTTGGCTATTAGCTTGACCATTGGAGTTAGAAAATGCAATTAGCTTGGTGGCAAGCTAATTTGTTTGGGAAAAATTCGCTAAAGTCAAACAAATTAGTATAAATAAAAAGAAAGTTAAAAACATAAATCAAGGAGGTGTGGATAATTTAAATAGTAAACTAATAGCTAACCACTAAAGCTCAAATGAGCTAAAATGATAATTAGGTTAAAAGTTTATGTGGCATAGCAATCTAATTCAACAATTAGCTTGTCATTGGAGTTGCTCTTACAATTCATGAGTTTGTTAAGCACGTTCGACTTAACTAGCTACTCGTATAATCTTTACTCGTACCGTTTTTCTACTATGGTGTAGCCGTGTAGGTAATGAAAGTAGTTGTGCTTATTTATTCTAAAATCACCCTCTCATGCTCATCATGCAATAAACATGCCGTGAGAATGACTGAAATACTGAATGAGTCGTTTTCATACGTAATACTTGTAATGTCGTAGTGTATTAAGGGATGAGCTAATAAACTTTTTTTTCTTTTCTTTTATTTGGATTAGCATATCGTTTTTCTTAAAGAAACTTTTTATAAAAGAAACTTTATGTAAAGAGCACGTATGATACGACGAAAGGGTAAGATAGGATGATAGAATATTGTAATTACGAATCTTAATTGGAGTGCATTCTCTTAGATTAAGAAAGGTGGCTTCAAATTTCAATATGGAGAGTGATTCCTGTCTGACCTGGCTTCTATGATTTTTATACTTGTACGAGTAGTACTCCGTATTTTATTGGAGATTTTCACGAATAATCATCTAATACATTGATTTTCGTAATCGTATGGTGATGAAATGAACAGGTTAAACATAGCACTCCTATTGTCTCATAATATAGTTTGCATTTTTCATGGAAATAAACAAAAACACTGAGATAAAGAGTAATTTAAGAACAAATTATTTGTGTAAAAAAAAAAGAACAAATTATTAATGCACTAATATTTGAATAAAAAATATATATGAAAAATAAAAGAACAATAAGTTTTTATCTCAAAAATATTGGATCATTTGGATGAGTATGTTTCACTGTGAGTCCACCCAAAGTTGATATATAATCTTCGTATGTATCAAATAACATGTACTTTGTCAAATTTTCAAGAACTTAGATAATATATAGTTTGACCCTATTTATACACTAATTCAAATTATAAGCATGTGGTTTAATTTGATATGATTTTCTTATTTGATCAAATTTTGACCCTATTGTACACTAATTCATAAGATAAATGTTGTCAAAGAGTGAAAGAGATGTTATCATATTAATATGTATGTAATTTCCAAATATGACACTTTCATACTAAATTAAAGGTCTTTAACGATTAATAAGCACAAATAAGTAAAAAGATAATATATGTCTTTGATTGATTTAATAATTCTGAAATGTCAACCTAATAAGTGGAACTGAATACAGTTCAAATTTAGGAAAAATACACTTTAATAATACTAACTATTGGTGATTTACCTATTTAGCAAGTAAGTAGTTATTGGGACGGTTGGTGGCAAACTCATAGTATAGTTGAGATTATTAGATAATAAACCTCTAGATATTGGTCTTTTGGATCAATCCTAACTTGAGTTAGCCACGTGCAAATTCATTTTGGTGAATATCTATGGATTGCCTTTCAAACGACGTGAGAGATAGTGTTACCCGGTTGATCAACGGCACCCAGATAAAAGAGGGAAAAGAGGGGTCGATTTTGCTTTCGTCACCCATGATAATCGATCAAGCAGTTGAGTAGAGAAAAAAAAAATTCAGAATTTTAGGGTTTAAGGTCCTGTTTTAGAGAGTAGATTGTAGTGGCTCCGATACCATGTCAAGAATAGAGAGAATAGTGATTCGTATTTTCTATTAGAGTATGCACAAGTGTATATATACAATCTAAAGAAAGTAGAGCTCGTAACTTCGGCCCATAAGCTATACAACCTAAAATAGGCTTAACAAAGTATAAGGTAGGGAGTAGATAGAAAGACAAGGTGGTCGAGTTCATTGTGTTGCTATGGGTAGTGACAGGGTGAGGGTGTTAGAGTAAGATGTGTGTTGGGGGGGGGGGGAGGGTTTATTGATGATTATTTGCATTTATAATTGGGACATTGGGATAGATAATAAGAAATTGTCCTTCTAGACTAAATCAGAAAGGATCAATGATATGAAATAATTGCTATCGTTGCAAGGTATATATGTACATAGACCTTATTAGAGTACTAGACGCAAAACATGTCGTCTTTTAAAATAAAAAGAAACATCAAAACATGGGACTATGGGAGCATGGATATAGCATCAATAATGCCATTATTTAAAGTAACATCCATGTAACTAACACTTGTTTAAAATTTTAGGGTATGCCATTGTAGGATATTGGTGTTCTTCACGGTAATTTGTGCTTTTAATGCTCAAGAATTTCCTAAGCCGAAAGGCCCAAAACATTATCTCTACAGTGTATGAAAATTAGTTGTATAGATGGATAGAGAATTATATCATATATGTTAAATTTGCAAAAGTTACAATAACTATGACAAAAAAAATGGTATCATACCACTAGTAGAAAGGCCGTAAATAGTAGAGAAACTACCAATGTTCATGATATTATTCAATTATCTTTGCTAAAATCAAAGACAAACAAATCAAAATTAAACCATTTCTTACAAAATTAAAATTCAAATAAAAAAAATACTATATAATCTAAAGAGCAATACAAAACTATAATGTATATATATATACCTTAATGACCCCAAGTTTCCCTATTTTCTCCATAAAAAAATTGTTTATATTGATGTCCTATGAAATCTTATTGTAGCATTATATTATGTCTCTTCACAAAATATCAAAATGGGCAAAATGGCATTATTTAGGAATATTTGATTGTGAATTTGTGATACCTTTGATGACTGAATATAATATGGAATGATTCTCTACATAAATAGGGTGATCAAAACAAGCTCTTAGTCTACTCTACATGATCATAATTTCTCTACCTTTGGTGTTCATTAAAATTATACATGATTTAAAGCAAGACCATACCCGAAAAGCCTTAACATCATCATTTACATAGGCTCCGACGAACAGTTTGCTTCATTCATTGAATTCACCAAGCTGCCTATACACAAGATATCAATATCTCCTATAATCATTATTAATCGCGGTCATACCATTGACATCTTCAAAGGCAATTCGCTCTCATGAGAAGCCATAGACGAGAGCGAGCCTCCATAAGATCCGTGGTTGTTGTGGTGCTCGCCTTGGGCCACTGAATCACCAAAATGAACCTGCTTTGAGGTATCTCCCTTAGAAGAATAGTTATTATTTGTGGTGTCATTTGTGTTACCATTTTCTAAGTTAGCACCACCTTCAACAGTAGCTTCGGTGTTGCCACAATCACCATTACGAATTGTATTGCTAGGTAACACGCTCTTTCCCCAACAAACCATCCTAAACCCGAGGGCTCGGGAGAGGATTCGATAAAGGACGGTGACGACCCAAAAAAACCAAGGTAGACAAACTAGAGTGATGCCGATGACCGGGTACCAAGATGTGGCGGGAGTTTCAGGTTGGGTCATGTAGAGCACCAAGAAGGTGCCTCCGGAAAGAATGCAGGTCAAAAGAAATACTGTAATGACCCATATGTAACATCTTGGCGTTAGAGTGAATGCTGACATTGGTGGTTTTAATTGCTCCTCAAAAATGATAACAATAAGAAGAAGAAAATATGGAGATTATTAAGGGTGGTTTCATTACTTTTAACGTGTGGAAAATAAAATTTGATGTTTGTTTGATTTTAGGCCCATTTTCTTCATCCTTGATGCATGAGAAAATGGGCAAAAATAAAAAGAATGTAAGAATCTATAAAGTTAGGAATAAATTGAATGAGAATTAATTAATTAAGCAGGTTAAATGTGCATAGAAGAATTGTTGATGGAGATAGAATTATGGTAAAATTGTTGTGTTTCAACAAATTTTCTCTCTCAATGAAGACGATGGTAGGCGGTAAGATAGGTTTCTCTCTCCCCCCTAAATCAAGGAAGGCTAAAAGGGTGAGAGAGAAGCGGGTTGTTTTTTGCTCTTGTTTTAACGGATGTTATTATTGGTGTGGTAACAAATTTTTTTTTCTTTTTTTTTTTTTATATTTTATATTTTATATTTTTTTTTATTTTTTATAATTTTGTTATAGAATTACTCATATAGATAGTATGATTTTATTTTGTTTTTCCTAGGATTTTAAAAGTCTAAACACACTTAATAAGTTAATTGGACAACAATTTATTTTTCACAACCTTTAATGCAAACATTATTTACCATTCTAGATGTAGGTAGTCCTCAAGTTTTGGATAGAGGTGCTCTCAAAGTCTCAAGTTTGGAGTTGGATAGATCTACTTGTTTATAATGTGTCGTCTAGCTGGACATATTTAAACCGATTCAAATTCATGACTCTGCCATATGTTTAAACTAATATATTAAAAAAAAAAAAAAGTGTTCTTAATAAGGGCATGTTCTGATTGACTGAATTGAGCTGAACTGAAATATTAAAAAAAAAAAATTGTTCTTAATAAGGGCATGTTCTGATTAACTAAATTGAGTTGAACTGAATTGAACTGAATTTTTTATGAGAGAAGAAATTAAGAACTAAACTGAACTTATTAGAGCTGAACTAAACTGAATTGAATTGAACTGAACTGAAAATAATCTGAAGAGAACAAGCCCTAATTCACGTGTCATATATTTATACATTAAATATGAATGAGCCAAAGTTCTTTAGATATTTAGAGTTTGTTAAATAAAATTTGAATATTATACAAGCTCTTAATTGATGGTGGCTATTTCAGAGCTTGATCATAAAAATTGCTTTGGTGATGCAAAATGTCAAAAAATAAAAAAATATCACGATCTTATTTGACACATATTTAACGATTTATTCCACGTAAGATAAGACTTATCGTAGTTTTTTTCTTGTCATTTAATTTTTTTTAATACGATGATGAATCATAAGATTGGAATCAAATGGATGAATGAAATTAAGAAATTACTATGCATTATAAAATTATGTGTATATTTGCAAGAAAAACCGATTGATCCTGATTTTGGTTGCAAGTAGTAAAAAAAACACCACCATTCCACCAACAAGGGGGAGGCGGTGGATTGTCGGTGAGGGAGTGGTGGTGTTAATTAAGGTGGTGGTCTGGTAAGATGATAGTGAAGTAGAAAGGGCATGATGGTTCATTTCATTGAAATGTTGGCGATGATGATGAATTTTGTTGGCGGCATTTAACAACCCCTTAAGAAAAATCTTTTTTGAATTTTATTTTTATTTATGATCATTTATGTAAGTATGCAGGGGATGAAACTTGGTGAACGCAATTGATAAGAATAAAGCTATAATATTTTATTTTATTTTATTTTTGTTACTATAATAAAGCAAAATAACTTTGGATGAAATTAATGTATGCTTATTACATCAAAAGCAAAGATAGTTTGAATATTTAAGAGAGAGTAATTAAAAACTACATATAGATCTTGCAAGAACGTTTAATTTATACAATCTCAATTAAGAAGTTGTATTAGAGGTTTCAAGGTGATTGTGTTATTGTCTCTTGGAAGAGATGGACTATTGTGTAACTATATAACTAGCCTCATGTGTCATATTTATCACATATTGGCTATTCATAATAGACAAGCTAAAAAAGACTTAACTTTTTACCTTTTGATGAAGGAAAAAAAAAATGATGTTGCAACTTATCTTAGGGTGTGTTTGGATAAAGAAATGGGAAAGAAAAGAAGGGGAGGGAGGTGCAGGGGAGGGAAGAGAAAGGGAGGGGAGGGAAGAAATATGAGTTTTCTTTCCAAATCTCTCCATTGTTGGAAAGATCAAATTCTTACAATTTAATTCTTTCATTTCTCTCCCCTTCAATTCCCTTCCTTCCACATTTGTTATCCAAATGAAAGATAATCTATCCCTCAATTTCCCTTCCCTTCCCTTCCTTTCCCTCCATTTCCATCAATCCAAACAAAGTGTTAAAGTCAACTTCATGCTATGTTTCACATATATCATCTATGTTATATGAATTAAAAGGAAATTTCTAGAAACCTCTCTACAAACTCACCCTCTTTAGCCGTCTCCCTTTCTTAGCCCCCCTCCCTTCGCAACATCTTCTCTGGCTATTAGTCTTTTCTTGAGATTAACACCTACTTGCACAACTAATCAGTACTACCACAACTAACAACTATATTTTGCCGAACACACTCGTAGGAGGAATCTTCTAGTAACCTTCCCTGAGATAAAGGGATTACTAGTACCTATGTTTTCCAATTAAACAAAATGAACTATTAGGATCAAAAGAATTTTCTATGTCATTTGAAACACCTCAATCTTTAACTTGTAAATATCAAGTGAACATAACAGTTGTTAAAACAACATACAATGAACTATTATTATCAATTGCCAGAAAAACAAGACCATTTAAATGTATGATATTAAGTTGTCAAATTAGGTCTACAATATTGATTAGATTCAGTCAATTCAACCCATATCAAATACTTTGTAACAATTTGTACAACGTTTTCCATACGAATCAAATGAGCATAGGCCTACTCAATTTAATTAAACCATATCGAATAACTATTTGTACATTTGTGTCCATAAAGATCAAATGTGCAACACAAAATCTTAACATGACTTTGATTTTTTTTTTTGAATCATTGTAAGGTCAAGTCCATTTCCGCAAATGCAAAAGTGAAATAAAAAAGACACACACAAAAGTCACTTCTAGAGGGAGAGATAGTTCAAGTGATTAAATCTTTCCCCCCGGTTAACTTGCTATTGAGATTTATTCTCACATCTCGTCGTTGTGGTTCTCTAAATGCCAAAAAAATAAAAAGGTCCCCTTACCTTTCCGGGCTCCTCCCTCAAACACCAAAACACATCTACACTCCCTTGAGCCCTCCTCCACCTTCAACATACAAATTGTGTCAAGCAAGGACCAGCTACTCTCTCTCTCTTACCTCCAACAACAATGGCGACATTAGCTCGACTCTCAAGAAAAGCCCTAAAACTCACCTCACCACTTTCTCTCTCCTCCCACCATCACAACCCTCTCCGCTCTCTCTCCTCCGCCGCCGCCGCCGTGCAACCCCACCAGCAATCTCCGCCGCCGACGAAGAGAGAGATAGTCGAATCACCAGATCGAGTGAAATGGGATTACAGAGGACAGAGATTGTCTATTCCTTTGGGTCAATGGAACCCTAAGATCGCTGTTGATGCATATGTTGCTCCCAATGTTGTTCTTGCTGGTCAGGTTAATGTCTGCGATGGTGCTTCCGTTTGGAATGGCTCTGTTCTTCGAGGCGATCTTAACAAAATTATTGTTGGGTTTTGCTCAAATGTTCAGGAAAAGTGTGTTCTTCATGCTGCTTGGTCTTCTCCTACTGGTAATTTTACCCCCCTTTGGATTAATTATGATTGTTTTATGCAATTGATGTGAATTTCTGATTCTGATTGTGTTGGGTTGAGTTGGAAGTTGTGAATTTGCTGGGAAATTAGGATGGGTAGATATTGTGGGAAGGTTAAATGATATTGTGATTGCTATTGTAGTTTATTGGATTGAAATGGGTTGAATGAAATTGTACTTCGAATTTGATAGTTTGAGTAGGAAATCATGAATGTTTTCGAAAATGGGGTTATGTAAAAATATAATGGGTAGCTTAACAAGTAATGTGATTACTACTGTACTATTCTTTTTATTGGATTGAAATGGGTTGGATTAAATTTCACAGTTAATCGCTCCTTGCTTCTTTTTGTTGTTATTATTGGGAGGGTAATACAGAGTAGGAGCTTAGGAATTCACCTTTTAATCGAGAGGTGAATGCCAAAGCAGCCGGTTTTCAGTTTTGGGAAAACGACTGGTTGTAATTTTGATCTCCCCAGTCCCCACTCCATTGCTTATATGGTGCTTAAACTCTCTTTACAGCTCAAGTATTAGTCTTTCGTATTTGCGTTCCAAATA
This sequence comes from Chenopodium album, assembly GCF_948465745.1. Taxonomy (NCBI): domain Eukaryota; kingdom Viridiplantae; phylum Streptophyta; class Magnoliopsida; order Caryophyllales; family Amaranthaceae; genus Chenopodium; species Chenopodium album. The sequence continues at coordinate 69,758,179 of NC_137835.1, forward strand.
GGTATGGAGACTTGAATGCTTCAATTATAGCCAACACATAGAACCTATTATGTTTTCATGTGTACATTATACATGCATAAGGAAAGTATCCTATATCCTTGTGCACATATTGTATATTAGGAGGCTCTTCTAATCTTATCCTTGTGCACATATTGTATATTAGGAGGCTCTTCTAATCTTTTGGGAGGAAATTTACACCTGGCCTTGAACTTTCTTCGTAATATCACTATGGATTATGCTTGGTTCTTGGGTGTCTAGGCTGTAGAGTCATATAGTGGCTTGTGACATGCTCGTGTTTGATGTGCACTGTCACCTAAACAAATATGAATAGTCAATTATGATTCTTGAAGAGTAGCAGGAAGACATACTGAAGCTTTTTGGAGGGATACTTCTAGTGATTAACAATTCTGAAGAGTCTGAGCAGCATAAGTTGTGAAAACAGAGAAGTTGTAAACTTTTTTCTGTTGGAAATATAAAATAGTTATCTACCATTGGTATTAAGAGGGTTTTCTTTTTGTTCTTGTGATGGTTGAATCTGAGATTATTTGCAATGATAAAAGTTTAATGGCTAACCACCTTCGGACCTTCCCCATCAACTAATACTGGTCTAAATTTCTTTTATACTCGTCATCCTTGTGTGTACTTCATATCTAATCACTATGATTACCAAAAAAATATTTGTTACTTTATTAGCAGATGAAGTGGAAAAATTAAGAGTTTCAGGTGTGAATTTCTGCTCCTTTCTAGGTTGGGATGATATATGATGCTTTAGTATTGGAATTGCATGACATTAAAATGTTCAGTCGTTGAATTACTTGAATTCGTTTCCTTCATAAATATTACCTCCTCAATTGTTTTGATGATGGCAACATTGGGAGATAAAGAAAAACCAATGTGATGAAGAGAGATGAGGTAAAGAGAACAATTAGCCCAAAAAGGTGATGTTGTATTTAATCTGCATCTTCCCAGAAAGGAACACCTTGTGATTATAGAATGGAGGAAGTACATGTTACATAGTAAAATTTAAAAATTCTAGATAATCAATTGTGCATTGGTATTTTAAGCTATAATACGCTTATCCTTTTATCTACATGTTTGCATCTCTTTTGAGGGACAAATGGATCCAAATAGGTTCTGTTTTAAATTCTATGAAGTGATTAAACCATTAAAGTATGATATTCTGCCATTGAATTTACCAAAAAATCATATGCTTGCTAGCAGCGACATAGGTGTCTGCAGCAGCAAGCAACAAGTTTACCACCTTTTTTTGAAACTATCACCTATCTTTTATCTTTCCTTTTTCCCCCATCTGTATTGCAAACAGCCTTTCTTCCATTATTGCGGTTTTATCTTTGTAATTGTTCTTCCACTTACCAAGCTTAAGGAGAGCACCTTCCTACCATGAGATTGGAGGTTCAATCCCCACTAATGACAATTTGGGGGATGTGACTTCCTTACCTCCCCTCACTCTCCCAAATTGTCTAGCCGCAAAACCGGGATGGGTTGACCCATGAGTGGTTCCGGCCCGCTAGTGCCTTTCATCTTACCTGCAAAAAAATAAAAATAAACATAAAACTTGTTCTTCCACTTGGACATTATCAATTATTTCAGGTGCTGTGAGCATTTTCTTCACTCTCACCACGGGGAGGACTACGTAGCACCATATCTTTCTTTTCCACCTATTATTACCTGTCTTTCATCCCTGGGCCTTGTCCTTGCAGCATTTGAATTAACTTATTTGCATATTAGTGATATACAGGTCTATAATGGTCTCTTTGCATCATTTAATTACCTTGTGAGGCTTTGGGCTTTTTTTTTCAAATTTTGCATATCTATTCCCAGCCGCTTAGATGCTTGAAATGATGACTTGCTTTATGGACTGTCCACCAAATGAGCTTATTTTGGCAAGATTTCCTTTTGGGTAAAACATGTGAACCATTTGAAGACATTTTTTAATCTGTAAACCTTTTCTTTACAATTTGTTCAAATATTTCACCTGGATTCTTGATGAGCCAAGTCTAGTAGGTGCAGATCTTGAGCTGAAGCTGTAGTATTTGAATTAAGCTGAATGTTTTCCGACTGGTGCATGTGCAATTGGTATGATTGCCACTCAAGGTTTTCAAAATCATCACTTCTGTAGTTGAAAGCACTTTTGCCATTGCCTCTAGGTAATAATTGGCTCTGATAAAAATTTGGAGGTAAAATCTGGAAGTTAGGAAAGTTTCCAATATATATTGAGAAATCTGGCTATAACCTATAGGAGTTAAAACTGGTCTTGGAGGGTATTTTCTGAAGTTAATGTATTTGTGTGAAAAGCTTAAAGCACAATTGCCACTCTAGTCAGTTTTTAGGCCAAATAAATATTTGTCACGTTGTCTCTTCCTTTTCTTTTCTCCTACAGTCCAACTTTTTTTTACCTTCCAAGCTGTTGCTGCTCCTCCACCCAACTTTTCCTTAGTTCTTTCCTCCCTCTTTACTAATCTCATTGACTGGTGTTTTAACTGCAATTCCTAGGCTTCAGATTTTTATTAACCTGAAATTCCAGGTTATCGGTTCTCATTAACCTAGATTCCTAGGTAAAAGGGTTAACTTGTATAAATTCAGGATAGACATGTTCCTATACTTTGTGACAATGGCCTATTGGAAAGGGGTTGCTTCAGAAAACAGATAAAGGGAGTATTGCTATTTTGTCTGGCCAATGTTATCATCTTAGTCCATTTTAACAAAGTTGAAAGAGTATTTAGTACAAGTTTTTAAACTTTGAGTTACAGTAGAGTACCAGTTATCTCATTGACTGGTTTAGAATAAATGGAATCTTTTGCAATGTATGAGAAAGATCTCATACATCTAATCCCTCTACCCCACCCTAGGTTAGATTCTGATTAGATGATGACTCTGTCATCAACTACATGTCTGAATAAACTGGTAAAATTCCATTGTCTTACTTCTTTCTGTGCTACTTATCAGTGTTGATTTGGGAATTATAGAAATGGAAAGTTTACTGATTAAAAAACTCACCTTCCTTTGGAATGGTTAGCATTCACAATTCCATAGGAAGGTGAGTTTTCAATCAATAACCTTAATCAAATCTATATTGACCAATCCCAAAACCGAATTTGAATCTTTGGGCTGTGTACATATGTTTTCAATCCACAATCTGTATTGACCCTTTACCATTGGACCACAAAATTCAAAATCACCACCGCCTCTCGTAGCTCAAAATTTCTTTGACTTCAATCTAATGCTCTTTATTCATTGAAGATGATTGGGGCATTGACAATTGGCGAACTAGTGGCTTGTGCTAATGATGGCTCATTATCATTTGCAACCACTATAGTAAATCACCTTGTAGAATAATAGACAAGAATGCAATAGAGATGATAATAATGCACGTTAGATGCTAGATCAAATGAATGCCTCAAATAACAGTGACATTAGGTTGCTTTTATCGGACTGGATTGTTTTGGCTTACACTTGACATGATCACGTCAGCCAAATGTCTAAATTAGATTCCCTACAATGCACTATGGTGTTTTAGAATCCTTCATTAGAAAGTATCCTTTAATCTCAAGCCTAATCCTGAGAAAACTTAAACAAGCAGTGGTGTTGCAATAGTTGTGAAATGCCACTTGTTTCGGCCACTGTAGTTTAAGAAACATTAATTCCAGGCCTTTTGTATATTGAAGCTCAAACCACTTAATGATTGCTTCGGCTATTGTGTATTTTGATCTTGTTATGAAGGCTTTGGTGGCTTACGATAGTGTATATGGTCATCACTTCTCTAGTTTCTGTTGATCAGTGTCTTATTTGTTGTACTTAGGAATACATGTGTTTCCATCATTCTTTCCATTACATTTTCTGGATGATTGGTTTTATTGTCCATTTACATGTTCACTTGCGTAAAGTCCGTATATAAAATAATGCCTAAATTCTTATTGTTTTTTATAGGAGCTTTATAACGATCAATTATTGTATCTTACATGTTAAAAGATCTATAAATGCATTATATTTGTTAATTTCAAGACTCATAAGTTTACTATTAACATTGGTTATTCATGTCACTAAGAGCATTAATTATGGAAAAAGTTAAAAATCCAAAACCAAAATATTTTAACTGTTCACCATCGTACTATTAAGTATATTATGCTGTGTGGTCTAATAGAGGGTTTTGGGATACTATCTAGGTCTACGAGGGGGTTTTTTTTTTGGGCTGTTTTAAGGATGGTTGTACTACATAAGCAGACATCTAAGAACACAGGGAGTGATCCATATGCATGTTTAGAATTGCTTGTTTTACTTTATTCTTCTAGTGCTCCAATTGGTTAATATACACAGTTAGCTTGGTGTAAGCTTAAAGCAACATAAAAAGACTTGCTGTATTGTCTAAGTATGCAATCTGAGGCATTAGTAGGCAGCGCTCTTGGCTTTCATTCATGTTGATAGACATTATCTGCTGTGGGCTTTTCCATTGTGCTCTCGGAGTTCGTGTAAGCTGAAGATGCCATTTACACTGTCGGTGTTAATTTATGAAGTCCGGACTATTTCTTTTAACCAGGAAAATATAGTATCAGTTTTGTCGTAAAATACTTTTTTTAAGGTTTAATAATACCCTTCGCTACATAAAATAACCTGATGTATAGTAAGTTAGTAACTACCTGATGTATAGTAAGTTAGTAACTACAGTCCAATTTCCAACCTTATACATTGAGAATCTGGCAGTGCTCTTGGTTTCATCTATGCTGACAGACATGAATGCTGTGGGATTTCCACTGTATTCTCTTAAAATTAGTGTAGCGAAGGATTTCCATTTACTCAGTAGGTCTTAAATTATGAAATTAAGAGCTTTCTTCTCCCAGGAGAGTATGAAGTATCTCTTTTGTTGTAAAGTTTATTAAGAATTTAAGGGCTAATTATGCTCGTAGGAGTCGTAGCAACCAAATGAATGTGAATGAGGTTTTGGGTTGTCTGGAATATTGACCTATGTTCATATTTTTGTAAAGCCCTTGCAATTTCCAATGACCAATTATCTGTCCACCTTATCAATTGCACTACTGCAGTAGGTAAGGTATGTTTTATACTTGATTATATTTTGACATTGTTGCCAGTAAATTGAGGACTGCTGCTATTTATAAGACCATCTTAGTAACTTTACTAAGAGCATTGTGATTTATGAGCATGCTGCTGAGTGGCATTTCCAAAACATGGTTATGCTATAGTCTAATATGTTTGCATTGTTCAGGTCTACCGGCTGAGACATCTATCGAAAGGTTTGTTACTGTTGGTGCATACTGTCTCTTGAGATCTTGCACAATTGAGCCAGAATGCATCATAGGACAGCACTCGATTCTAATGGAAGGTTCTTTGGTGGAGACTCATTCTATCCTTGAAGCCGGTTCTGTTGTTCCTCCAGGAAGAAGGATTCCTACTGGTGAGCTCTGGGCAGGTAATCCTGCCAGATTTGTGAGAACCTTGACTCATGAAGAGACACTTGAGATCCCTAAGCTCGCTGTTGCAATTAATGACCTGAGCAAAAACTACTTCCATGAGTTTCTCCCATACTCCACCGTATATTTGGAGGTTGAGAAGCTAAAGAAGAAGTTGGGGATTAATATCTGAAATATTTTTGCTTAGGAGATTTTCATGTTTAATTGTATCAAATCAACTCAACATCCTCTCTGAAATAAGCAGCGTCATGACTCGGGTTACATGATTTTGGAGTTCTGTATTTTCTGTTGACCTCTGTACGAAGTGTGGAAGTTCAAAAAGTCCCAAAATGGATAATACAGATGAAACATGGATCTCGCCATGTAGTAATTTGTAGTGTTTTTGGATTGATGTTTTTGGGCGATAATTTTAAATAGAGATGCATTTGTTTAGCATTACATTGATGGAAGATCAATTTAAATGTCTAAATCTGATACTATAGTTGTTTATTAAGCTAAAGGACATTACAGATTTTGTTGAATTTTCTTTACTTTGTGACATATGCATGAATTAAGCATGATAGCTAAAGTGACAATAAACTGACAAACTGGAAATATTCTAGTTGGATAAAAACAATGAATAACACAATATTATAAAAATAACAATGGACAAATTAATTATTATTATTATTATATATTTTTTTTTGGGTGAGTGGGTTGAGCCATTGAGAGAGGAGTGGGGGGTCATTTTTTTTTTTTTTTTTTTTTAAAGTAAGATACAATGGGGAGTTTAGGTATGTCTTCTCGCAAGACCGTGACCTAAACTATCAAGGAGCAAAAAATAAGAAAATTTACTATTTGTCTTGATGAGTCGGAGTCGAGTAGCGGAGAGAGGGGGTCATGGCGTTGCAAACTTTCACTTAAATAACAAAAGGAATGTTGAAAATTAAGTTTTAGAACTAGGGTTCTAGGAATACTATAATTACTAATCTAAGGTTGTTTTGAAGAATTATACCAAGTGTCTTATACAAGTACAAAATATGTATTTTTTGACGAAACTTATACAATGTTACCTACTTGAATTAACAAATAACTAAAAACAAAAGATAAATAAATAAATAAACCAAAGTTATTTTAATAGTTACTCAATCTACTTAGAGTTTATTCAAGTATAGGAGGAGATCTCAAAATATTTATGGAGTTACTAATTCTCTGTATTTTAAATTTGTTTTTGCTGAATCTCTGGTATATTTCTTCTTTAAAATTGACTTTTACCAAATTGAAATTATTTATTTGAGTATTAATTTTGTAAAATGAAGTGAAGAGGATCTTATTGTTAAATTTTAAGATAATACAAAATCCAAACAAGGAGGAGAGTTCAGTCCACAAGCAAGGCCCGAGAAAGTTTCATACTAAAACCAAGAAAGGATCTTTATTTAATTTTTTTTTTAATCTTGTATTTCCTCTATTTCTTTTTAGTTGAGAGGTTTTGATGTTGTTCACTATTCTTATGAACAATTTTTGAATTCATTTAATATAGTTTTAAGAAAAAACACGGTAATGTGATTTTTTTTTTTATTCGTCTCAACGTCTATTTTTCAAATATCAAATTTTTATAATTTTTTTCTAATATGTTTTAAAAATATTTACATTTAAAATTAGGCGTTGACAAACTAAATAAAATGTGTCTTGAAGTATACACGTAGTAAATTTATCACACGATCGATGAATCCGCACGTGTGGTACCCTTGGTTGTCTAATTATCTAAATATCCCTCCACTAGCTCCTTAATAGGGCCAATTATAATATTATGGACCAATCACTTGACCTAACTGATAAGAATCCTATATAGTTTAATGCATGAGCTTCATTAGTTAATTGAGTATGTTGATTAATGATGAAGTACCTAATTAGTAGTTAAATGGTGCTTTTAATTAGGGTACTACTAGCTAGTACAGGATAATTAGATAGTTGGTGTACAATCTTATTGCCTGCAAATTAGTTGGCATAGAATATATCCACCTTATTAACAGTTGTATATGTATGGACCTTAATTATTGGCTTCTTTTTAAGCAATTATTAGATTATTATTTTGGACGTGGGAACTGCAACCTTGGATGCGTACACCAAATTTATGTCTTGATTGAGTTATTTTTAATTTAGCTAACTCTTATACACAACAGGTGTATTGTATGCAGTTTTTCGGGACAATGATGTAGGTCTTTAAAATTATTCAAAGATTGCATGATCATCCTTTTTTTACAATAGTTGTTTAAAAAATGACTACCATATTATTTTAATGATATACAATGTGATTGGCTACAAACTACTCATTGAAAAACCAAACTTTTAATGTAATATGCTAATTGTACTGTAAATAAAAAATCCCAACTTGGCAAGCGTAATTTAATATAAACACACAAATTTCAACAAAAGGGTGGACAATATCTCCAAACACATTAGTAGAAGGGTAGCTAAGAGCTTATTGGATAATTACACATTTTTTTCATTGCCTATATAAACCCTAGCAGACAATAGATTGGCTAGAATTATTTACAAGATGGTTAGCAATTATTGGTAATAGTGTAAATAATTTGAAATATCATTATTTTATTACTTTTTAGCTAAATAAAATAAATAAATAAAAATTACTAACATACATAAACAAAAATTATACTTCTCCATAATAATGTTTGGTTTTGTAAAGAATTTAAAGTGAAGATAAATCATAAATCAAACATTTATTACACCAATTAATATGTAATTTTATCATACATTCTTAAATTGACCCTTACAATAATTTCAATAATAGATTATTGCTTTTATGTGCTACATGTATCATTGTTAAAACAACAGCCTTGAAACCAAGTTATAAATTATTAGCTCTTCCAAAATGAAATTAATTAAGTATTAGCTGTGAGACAAGTACAGTGATTATTTGTAGGAATGTATTAATATAAGAGTTAAGTACTCCAAAAAGAGAGAAGATAAGATGAATTAGACAATTAATTAGAACAAACATTATAAGAGTGAGAAGGAGCAACCTTCAAAATTATGCAATCTCTGATGATATTGCATCATCCAATACGTAGGTATTTTTAGGTCATGAAAATTAGGAGTGGAAGACCAAACAATAATTAACTAGATTTTTCCTTTTTTTTTTTAAGTGAAAAAGTTTATTTAAGATCTAGACATCTCAACCACTCTTATCTCCCACTACTAACCCTCAAATTTGTTCATTATATCTCTTAAATAAGTTTACTAAACATAATTAACAACTCATCTCAAAATTTTGCACAAGAATTGTTATTTTCTCTTCTCCCTTCAAAGTTTGATATGGTTTTGCATGGTTGTGTCTTGTGTGGTTAAGGATTATCATTTCAATTGTATGGTAAGTCGAGATTAGTTAGGGTGAAGATGTTGGAATGGCTCAATCAAGTTAAAGCATCCAAGTGTTTTGGCTTAGTTGGGTCCTTCTAATTTGATTGAGCCGTGCCAATATCAGGTTTTCATCTTATTACATATCTCTCTCTTTTTCTCTTTCTTCTATTTATCTATATACTTGTATATCCGACTTGCTTCCCCTTTCCTCTTATTTGAGTTACATGTTTTATTTGTGTAAGACATCCTAGTTCGACAATCGAATTAGGTCAGGTTTGAATTCAGGTCAAGTACTACATATCATGTTAATGTTGAGATGATAGAAATAGGTTGATGAGAATCTCTCCTTTTGCACTCAACTTAATTACATAAATGAGTTTTTATTTTATTTTATTTTTTATTTCTTCCGATCTGTAAAATATTTAAAATATCGCTATGTTAATCAAATCTTAAACCTTACATATTTGACCCATATGTTTAGGTAATTTGCAAGAAAATATGATGGATGATTTTTATCATAACAAATCTCTCATGCACTTTTAGTTCAATTTTTAAATAGTTGAATAATTGAGGTTAACATCCCAGAAATATCCTCCATTAAGTAAAATGATTGAAGAAGTATTAAATCTAGCTAATTAGAAAATTTATGGTTAAGAGGAATAATAAGACCTCCAATTTTAATTGAATTTGAATTGTATGCACTATTCTTAAGTTGAGCTTTCATTCTTAGTTTTAAAAGACTCGTGCTATATATATTCTTTGGTTTTGATGATAAGTATTAAGTTTCCATGCAAATAGATTACTACACGTTGATAGAATTTCTTGCTTTTCTTTTTCATGGTAAATTAGTTTAAATTTTATTGGATCGATTTAATGAATTTTTTTCTTAATATATATGTGTGTGTGTGTTTTTTTTTTTTTGAAAGTATAAACCATAATACTAAGAAGTCATAAAACATGAATGTAACAAGTAGGTAGAATATAACAAATTGAATCAGATTTTTTTTGTAAGAGACAATGTAGCAACTTGTTATTGTCCTTGGGATATTTTCCACTTGATTCATCTTATTACATGCCTGCTCTCGGCCACGTAGACACCCACCATCCCCTTGACAAGAAAATTACATGGATCGATATGTGGCACCAACTTGGAGATTTCTATAAATACTCAAGCATATTTCACTTCTAAGGTACAACATTCTCAATCAAAAACTCTCAAATCACTTTTCATATGCTTATCATCCAATTTACTAACTTTAGCATTGTGGCAATTATCTTAGGACAAATCACGAGGGCAACTAATCTGAACTATGTTGACTGTGTAGGCATCCATTAGACAATAAGCCATTACCGACTCAGATATTATCATAGCTCTCCTGGAAAAGTACTTGCTATTTTAGGATTGGAACTAAATTTGTGTATATACACAAAATAAATTGCTCATGTAGTAATGTTGACTAAATAATTATTAATGAGAAAATAAAGGTTTATTCCCTCGATAAACAATATATGTTTATCAAATGGCAAAAATGTAAATAATCAACAACTTTTGGTCATATATGGGTCTCACAATTTTTATTACCAAAATGCCATAATGACTAGACAAAATGACAAAAATGTAAATAAACTAACATATGGGTCCCACTATTTTTGATTTATTTACCAAGATGCCATGATAACTAAACAAAAAACTTCATTTATTTATGATTTTGCTACTTGATAACCAAAATTTGTTTATCAAAGAGATAAACTAGGACTTTCTCATAATTATCAGTCATTTAAAATTATTTGTTTAGAAATAAACAAATTAGTCATTTGAGTTACTTTGTATAGTATTAAATAAAGTGCTTCTATATGTGGAAATTAACATGTAAACACATGCTAATTATCTGATTTTATTTCATTTGTAATCTTATGTATATAGCTGTCCTGTATAGCTGTAAGCCTTTTTTGTTTTTTTCCTTAGCTGCTGTTTTTGTCTTTGGTTAGGTGTATAGGGTTTTGGGGTGTACCCTGATATATATATATATATACTGGCAGATCAGGTTGTAAAGGTAGAGAGCCGCAATACACAGAAATCAATATAGAGATTTGATTCATCATTGTGAGTGGTTTCTTGAGAAAAGAATATAAAGATCAAATCTTTACATGGTATCAGAGCAGCAAGGTTGAAAGCTTGAATCTTTTTACCTTACTGCATCTAAATCGACTTGAAATCAGAAGAATTTCTTGATCCTTGATAAAATGGCAGGACAAGATAAGGAAATAAGGAATGAGAATGGATATGCAGATTCATTGTTCCTTGCAAACTCTGAAAATGCTAATGTTCCTCTTGGAAACATTACATTCAATGGAGAAAATTTTCTGAACTGGAGCCAAAGCATCAAGCTTGCACTAGGGTCTAAGAATAAGCTTGGATTCCTTGAAGGGAAGGTCACTAAGCCTAAACCTGATGATCCAAAGTATGCTCTTTGGATGAGAAACGATTACATGCTTAGAGGATGGTTGTGCAGGTCTATGGATGTGAAGATTGCCAATAGTCTCACATACATAGATTCTGTTGAGAAGCTCTGGAATGAACTTAAGGAGAGATATGGAGAAACGAATGCACCTCTCCTTTACTCTATGAAGAAACAGGTTAAGAACCTTGAACAAGAAAGTATGCCAGTTTTTGAGTATTACTTCAAGATAAAATAGATTTGGGATGAAATACAAGACGTAGAAGGGTTTCCTGAATGCACCTATAGTGCTATGAAGAAGTGCACCTGCGAGCTGCTCAAGAAATTCATGGAGATACAGGAAAGAAACAAGGTGATAGATTTCGTAATGGGTCTAAGCAAGAAAAATGAGAACATTGCTGGGAATATAATGGCGATGGAGCCACTTGCAAGTCTGAACAGGGCATTTCATTTGGTTCAGCAAGCTGAAAAACAGAGGCGGATATTGGAAGGACAGAACACAACAGAAGCAAGTGCTTTTGCAGTGAACAAGATGAATCAAGGAAGAGGAAATGGAAGTTTCCAAAGAAGGGAGACGAAAGAGATGAAGATGAAGAAATAGTGTGATCACTGCAAAATGAAGGGACACACTATTGATGATTGTTTCAAGATTCATGGGTACCCGGACTGGTTCAAGAACAACCAAAAAGGAAAAGGAGGAATGAAATATGCTGCTAATGCTGAGAAAGAGGAGAATGAGTACCTGGAGGAAGAACCACTTGATTATGGAAGCAAGGGTGGCAATACAGAAGGTAAGATAGACAACAATCTTGTGTCTGCAGTAGTACAAGAAGTAATGAAGTCATTCAACACTCAACAAGGATCTGGAGCAAGCAGTAGCAAAATGGCCAATTTTGCAGGTATAATCTTAGTCTCGAATGTTATAACTTCCAGTAGAAAATATGATAAGAATACTTGGATTGTCGACTCCGGTGCCTCTGATCATATGTGTGGTAATGAGAAAGCTTTTAGTAATTTTAAATTGCTAAAGAAACCAGTTAAAGTAGGGTTCCCAGATGGAACTATCAAATTAGTTGAGAAAATAGGAGAAGTTAAGTTGTCAAACAAACTGATTCTTCATGATGTTCTGTACATTAAAGAATTTAAACATAACTTAGTATCAGTGAGTAAGCTGATTGAAACCAGTAAACTCAATGTGATCTTTGATACATATAGTTGTATCTTACAGGACCCTTACTGTAAGGAGAATGTTGGAAGTGGAGTGAAGGAGAATGGTCTTTACAGGCTGGAGGTGAAGTGTAATGAAGGAAATGAAGCTACGAGAGGAGTAGAGAAGAAGATGAGCAATAATGTAACCTTTTGTAATGAAGGAACAAAGTTGAATGTTCTTCATGCTAGAATAGGGCATAACTCTCTTCTAAGATGAAACATATCGAGATTCGCAATTGTAATTCCTTAAAAATTTTCTTTTGTGATGCGTGTTTCATAGGAAAACATCATAAACTTCCTTTTAAATTAAGTAATTCAAGTGCAAATGGAATTTTTGATCTGATACATGTAGATCTTTGGGGGCCCTATAGAGTTCCTGCTGTGATAGGGGAAAGATACTTTCTCACTATAGTGGATGACTATAGAAGAGGGAGTTGGACACATTTATTATCTTTCAAAGAACAGGTGAACGATATCTTGAGTACCTTCTTCAATTACATTGAAAATCACTTCAATGTAAGGGTGAAAATTGTGAGAAGTGATAATGGAACAGAAGTGTTTCAGAGTGAATGCAGGAAGATATTTCATGAGAAAGGGATAAAACATCAAAGAAGTACTGCAGGTGTACCTCAACAAAATGGTCGAGTTGAGAGAAAGCACATGCACTTGATCGAGACAGCTAGAACTATGAGAATCTATGCAGGATTACCAAGATACTTATGGGGTGAGTGTGTACTGGCAGCTACACACATCATTAATCTATTGCCAAGTGTAGTAGTTGGGTGGAAAACACCTTATGAGAGGTTGTTAAAGAAGAAACCAAAATATGATCATCTTAGGATCATAGGATGCCTATGCTACGCCTCGAGTACTGACAGAAGATTTGATAAGTTTGGAAACAAGGGAATACGATGTGTATTGGTTGGATATGCAAGTGATCAAAAGGGATACAGAGTATTTGATCTAGAAAAAATAAAGGTGTTTGTGACTAGGGATGTGGTGTTCAAGGAGGATATATTCCCTTTCCTTATCTCAGAACACAATAGAGAAGGAAGGAAAAGAATTCTGGGAGAATTTTCAAGTGAGAAAGAAGTGATGACAAATGAAGATGGAAAAGAGGACTTGATTCAAGAGACAAGAATTGACCTAGCTGGGATAGAAAAGGAAGAGAGAATTGAAAATGAAAAAAATATTACAGAGTTAGAGAATTATCAGAATGAGGATACATCGATAATTCCTGATGAGATAGAATAAGGGGAAGTTGGAAGAGTTGAAGAGATACAAAGAAATAATGTAGAAGAACAAAATAAAAGAAGTACCAGGGAATCTGTAGTTCCCAGAAAGTTCAAGGATTATGTGTACACCTTACCAGGAAAGAACAGCAGCAGCAACATGAGTGAGACATAAAGTTTTGTAGCAAAGGATCTTAGTGATCTGAGCTCTTATTCTAAGGAGTACATAAGATCCTTGAACAAAGTGTTTAAGGTGAAAGAACCGCATAATTACTATGAAGCAAGCAAAGATCCTGGGTGGGTAAACGCCATGAATGAGGAATTAGAAGCATTGGAGAAGAATGAGACATGGGAGTTGACAGAGTTACCGGAAGGAAAGAAAGCTTTAGATTGCAAATGGGTATATAAAACAAAGTTAAAAAAGGATGGAACTATTGAGAGATTGAAGGCTAGAGTTGTGGCAAGAGGAGACAGACAAGTTAAAGGGAAGGATTATGTGGACACATTTTCCCCAGTGGCAAAGTTTACCACTGTAAGAAGCTTAATTGCATTGGCATTTGCAAAGCGATAGAAATTGCATCAACTTGACATAAATAATGCGTTCCTACGTGGGTTTCTTGAGGAAGAGATGTACATGAAGCTACCACAAGGCTATGGGAGACCAGAAGAAGGGAAAGTATGCAGGTTGAAAAGGAGCTTGTGTGGATTAAAACAGGCTTCAAGACAATGGAATCAAGAATTGACCAGATTTCTTAAGGAATTTGGTTTGGAGCAGTCAAAGAGAGATCATTCATTATTCACCAGAGTGAAAGATGGGAAAACAACAATGGTGCTAGTGTATGTTGATGATTTATTAATTACTGGAGATGAAGAACAATATATTGAAGAATTGAAGAGAAACCTTGATAAAGCTTTCACCATCAAGGACCTAGGAGAAATGAGATACTTTCTTGGGTTAGAAGTATCAAGGAATGAGGAGGGAATAATCCTCAACCAGAGAAAATATATCCACGATCTTGTGGAAGATTCAGGACAGAAGGGAAGCAAATGCAGCGAGTTCCCTATGAAAAAGGGGCTGAAATTGTCAATTGACATGGGAGAAATACTTCCGGATCCAGAGCAATATAGAAGACTCATTGGAAGACTGTTATACTTGAGATTGTCCAGGCCAGATATCTCATATATTCAGTGCAGCTTCTTAGCCAACTCCCAGGAAGCCTCATCTGCTTGCAACACTTCATGTGATTTCCTATTTACAGGGAATATGTGACTGGGGGTTGTTCTATCCCTCATACACTGATTTGAAACTTATAGGGTTCTGTGATGCAGACTGGGGTACTTGTGCTTACAGTGGTCGATCTCTAACGGGATATTGTATATTCTTGGGGAATAGTCTCATATCTTGGAAACCAAGAAGCAGAAGACAGTCTCAAAGTCCTCTGCTGAATCAGAATACTGGAGCATGTCACACACAACTAGTGAACTGGTTTGGCTAGATGGGATACTTCAGGATATGAGAGTAGCTATTCCCAAACCAATACCTTTAATGTGTGATAATAAGGCAGCACATTACATCGCAAACAATCCAGTTTTTCACGATTTGACTAAGCATCTGAGGCTGGATTGCCATTATGTCAGGGATCACATTGATGATGGCTTCATATTCACTGCCTATGTGAAATCAGGATCACAATTAGCCGATCTCATGACAAAACCTCTAGGAGAAAGCCAGCACAATTTCCTATCCTTTAAGTTAGGGCTCGTTGGAACCTCCCCAAGTCTAACTTGAGGGGGTGTGTGCGTGTGTGGAAATTAGCATGTAAACACATGCTAATTATCTGATTTTATTTCATCTGTAATCTTATGTATATAGCTGTCCTGCATAGCTGTAAGTCTTTTTTTATTTTTTTCCTTAGCTGTTGTTTTTGTCTTTGGTTAGGTGTATAAGGTTTTGGGGTGTACCCTGATATATATATATATATATATATATATATATATATATATATATATATATATATATATATATATATATATATATATATATATATATATATATATATATATATATATATATATATATATATATATATATATATATACTGGCAGATTAGGTTGTAAAGGTAGAGAGCCGCAATACAGAGAAATCAATATAGAGATTTGATTCATCATTGTGAGTGGTTTAAAGATAAAATCTTTACACTATTTCTAATGATGAACTAGTATTTTGGTCCGGGCAGTACACCAAGTCAGATACACGCGATTGATTATTGTATACATTTAAATTATGGATTTATTATTATTATTATATATATATATATATATTTGTAATAAAAGTTGTTTTTATATTTTCATCCACTACATATTAATATTTTTTATTTAATAAAGAACATCAAATATGGCATAACTTAGCGATAATAAGACACTTAGTTTTAGAGGTAGAGGTTGTATGTTTGAATCTTGCTAATACTTGCTCTGTTTTTTTTAAAGTTGACACATTTATATTATCATGCTTGCCAACGCATGTTTTTAACGATTAATATCTCTAATTATCAACACTGTAAAATTATAAAAAGTGAATGTTAGTAAATTATACATTAAAACGATTCAAACAAGATCCCACCTGAATATGTTTTATATTATATATAAACCACAAAAGTGAGTCAAAGCGTATTGTGTGAATAGTGTAAAAGTTAAACGGTGTCAACTAAAAAAACGAAGGAAGTAAAGTTTTTTTTTAATGATTACATGCACACAATAAAATAAAAAAAAAAAAACAAAAAAAAAAATAGAGGAGAGTGACACATGACACATGTAATAAAAAACAAATAGGGGAGAGTGTCACGTGGCACATAATAAACATCCATTGGAACGCCTTTTGTTTTTTATATATATTAAGTAAGTACAGATATTAAGTAACATTTTAGCCCGTTCAATGCACGAGTTGTTACTTAGGTTATTTTATATGTATGTATGTTTTTTAATAATTGAAACTTTTAATATAAAATTAAGGAAAAATGGAAATAAATAATCTCACCTTTGCGTGGTCTGACAAAAATAATCACACCTTTTAATTATTACAAGGCAATCCTACCTTGGTATGTAATCTTCTTTTAATGAACCTTGACTTGTTGGTGACCTATTTTTTTAGGTTATATGCCATGTGTCAAATTTTTATAGGTTCATTTCATTTTTTATAATTATAAAAAAAATTAATACAAAACAAAATAAAACAAAGAAAAGAGAAAAAAAAAAAGCCACCAACCCCCAAACCCTAGCCCCTACCTCAACCACCACCAAAATCGGCCGTCCACCCTCCTTAACCTTCGAAATCGACCGACTAGCACCAAGTTTTGTTTAAGGGGGGTTTTCGGGGCTGAGATGGGGATTTTCGGGGTAGTTAAGGAGGTTGGATGGAGTTTTCGGTGGTGATGGCTGTGGTGGTTATGGAGGTTTTCGGCGTAGGTTATCGGTGGCTGAGTGGGGTTATAGATGTTTCGGGGCGGAATTTAGTTTAGGGGGTGATTTCGATGGTGGTTTAGGGGTGAGGTTTGGGCCAGGGGTGATTTTGGTGGTGGCTGTGGTGGTTTCGGGGGTGAGATTTGGGTCAAGGGGTTACAGACGACCTTTTTCGGTGATCTTCGACGTTTATAGGGGATGGGATGGAGGTTTTCGGGGCTGAGATGGAGGTTTTCGGCGGCATGGTGGTGTTTTCAGGGTGGTGGATGTGATTTCGGGGGTGGCTTATGGATTTGGGAGGTTTGGCCGGCGTTTTAGGAGGTTCAGAGTGACGGCCGGCGGGTTTTTGGTGGGCTTAGGGTATGGGTAAGGGGTTTCACGGTGGCTGGGGGTGGCTAGTGGCGGTGTTTTTTTTTTAGTTTAAATTTTATTATTTTGACCAATTAATGAGTGACATGTGGCTTTGAAAATTTTTTTAAAAAAATTTAGGAAATTTTGATTTTTACCACCTTCAAATAACGACTTTGTTGAATTTACCACCTCAAAAAAAAAAAAAGATTTACTTTACCACCTCATAAAAAAAATAAAATTCAGTTTTACCACCTAATCAGGACTCCGGTAACGGAAAACAGCTGTGGGGCCCTTTCTCACCTCCCTTTCTCACGATTTCCCTCTCTCTCCTCCCTTTCTCACCTTCCCTATTCAATTTATCACCTTCCTCCTCTTCAATTTCTTCTCGCCTCTTCGATATCTTCTCTCTCCTCTGTAATATCTTCTATCTCCATTGATTTTTCATCTTTCTCTCTGTAAAAAGTCTTGCCATTGGAACTCCTCAATGCCACTTTTTCTCCTTTGAAGGTGATATGCTAAAATAAGATATTCCCCTCTAAAATTCATTAACAAAAGCATTGAAATTAATTGTATATGAACACAATTACCATAATCTAACCCTAATTTTACTGCCCAATTGAAATATAAAAAACCCCCAAATTAATTTACACTTACATGAACCCTAATTATTTATAATGAAATTGGGGTTGAATTAATAACACAAAACGTGCAATTTCAATTATACTTCGCAATTGCAACATAATCACGCAAACAATTGCAAAAAATTACAACAAAATTCATGAAATTTGCTTACCTTTTTGCTGTTTTTCGTCGAACAGTTCAATTGATTCAGGGCCGAGTACAATCTTCAATAATTTGATAATTTGAGGATGTTGGATTGTTAAGGATCACCCAAATTAAGGATTTGTGAAGAAAATCGCAAAAAAAAACTTCAAATTTCACGAATTTGATGTAGAAATGAAGAAGTTAGGTTTAGATAGAAGGGAAATCGAGAGAATTTGGGGATAATTATAAAAACTAGTCGTTATGGTGGGCCCCACAGGCGTTTTCCGTCACCGGAGTTAGGAATAGGTGGTAAAACTGATGTTTAATTTTTTATGAGGTGGTAAAGTAAATCTTTTTTTTTTTGGAGGTGGTAAATTCAATAAAGTCGTTATTTGAAGGTGGTAAAAGTCAAAATTTCCAAAAATTTAACTTGTTTAACAGGTTGTAGGTCAAAAGGTCTATTAAAACAAAATCACATACCAAGGTGGGATTGCCTCATAATAATCAAAAGGTGGGATTATTATTGTCAGACCACGCAAATGTGAGATTATTTATTTCCATTTTTCCTAAAATTAAGGTGAATGAAGTTAAACTTAAAACAAAAAGAGTGAGATAAAGGGCTCGGAGTCGTGGAAGAAGATGAAGGAATTCAGTTAGGTATATGTACATAAATATTGTGGGATATGAAATGACATATTAGTCTTAAATTATACTTCGTATTTTAAGTTTAGGAGATAAAAGACTATTTTTATTGTATTTCATATGTTTATTAATTTGTACTAATTAGTCTAACTTTAATTTATTATGGTGGAAATAAACACTTAATTCTCTTTCTTGAATTTACAAGTTACGAAATGCATAAAAATTTTAGCTTTATTTTGTTTTAAGTTTGTTATAAAAAGTATTTATAAAAAAGAATTTTAGTGTTTTTAAATACTAAAGTTTTTTTTTTCCCCCTTAAGAAGTAAGATTCATGGGGTAGATTAGGGAACGTCTTCTCTCAAGATTATTCCCTAATCAATTTAAAAGTAAGAAATAAGAAAATTTACTATCCATAAATAGGTCTATATCTTAGTACATCGGTGTGGATTATCCAACAAAGGCAACATAGTTTGCCGCCTGATTTCCTTCACGATAGATATGCTGGGACTTGAAGGCTGAGAAAGAATTTAAAATGTTTTTGACATGATCCATTAGCAATTGGAGCTTCCATGGACAGTTATAGTCACCTTGCAAAATATTAATAATAGTGAGATTATCACCTTCAATAAAAAAATATGAGTAATATTATGCTTCCAAGCTAGGAGGAGGCCATTACGAAGGGCAATGGCGTCAGTAAGAAAATATGGATAAGAGCCTACATTATTTTAAGTACAACTAGCAATATGATTCTAAGAACAGCACCAGCAGATGCCAAATTATGAAGGGCAAAACTATCAAAATTGAATTTACAATAGTCCACAGGGGGAGGAGACCAAGAAATAATAGCAAGGGAAGATTGGGCAATAGTAGGAATGGACTTATTGCTTGGAAGGTGAATATCATCCAAGAGAGAACGAGCCTGCCATTCCTGAAATAGAGAAAAGGTACAAATATAAATACTAGTAATATAAGCTAAAGTATTGTTAAAAATAATAGCATTATGACATTTCCAAATGCTCTAAAAAAAGGATAGAAATCTTAGAGAGTGAGCGAAGAGAAGAAATCTTTAGAGATCGGAAAAGATCTGGGATCGTAGGAGAGGAGTGTATCAAACCTAGCCAAGTACAAACATAAGCATAAGACCAAAGATCTAAGAAGAAGAAATTTGTGTTGTTGAGACTCAAAATAATGCGTATTACAAAAAACACAAGAAAAAGGGACATTAGTATTTCTAGATACTAAGGTTTGTCTAGTAGGGAGACCGTTCAGAAGGATTTGCTATAAAAAAACATTTAATTTTAGGTGGTATATCTAAATTCCATATCCAGAATTCTCATTTAGGAGAACATGAGACAGAATTGTGAGCCAGCTATGTGGCTGATTTAATAGTAAACTGACTATCTTTAGATAGACCCCAATAGGGTTCATCGGGGCAGGGGCTGAAGGTAGGGGAATTCCTCTGATAATTTGGACATGGTCATGAAGGAGGACTGAAAGTAGAAAGGGAACATTCCAAGTAATATTCTCTAGTATAAACATGTTAGCAGTGACATCAATATTAGGAATTTCATCTGGGTCTAAATTTAAAAGAGCAATAATATTAGTATCAGCACACCATATATTGACCCAAAAAAGAATAGAAGAACCGTTTCCAATTTTCCATTGAAGGCCCCTAACCAATAGAGGCCGAATTTGGAGAATTTTTTCCAAATCCAAGAATTTGTAGGACAAGAATGATAGTTCAAAAAGTGAGAATGACGAAGGTACGTATTTTTCCATTATAGACCTTACCCATAAATTAGAAGGATCAGCAATGATTTTTCACCCTAATTTAGCTAAAAAAGTTGAATTAATAACATTAGACTTACGCAAACCTAGGCCACCTTGACTCTTGGGTTGAAAAATAGTATCCCAAGCAACCATGGGGAGATCTTTATTTGTAGGAGACTGTTTAGGAAAGAAATCTCGGTAAATTTTATTTAAAGAAGAAGTAATATAAATAGGAAGACGAGTTGTTGTCATTGCATAAGAGGGAATAGCCTTTAAATGGCTTTGAATTAGAACAATCTTCCCTGCTTTAATAACTAAATTGGAAGACCAGGAATTCATTTTTTGATCTTCTTTCAAGATAAGATGTTGAAAGTTATCCTTATTCAAACGTGAGGAATTAACGAAAACCCCTAAATATCGGCCAAGAAAAGAATTAGGAGTCATATTTTAAAAACTAGCCAAATTAGATTTATGACTATTCGAAACATATTTAGAGAAAACAATAGACGAAGATTTATGGAAGTTAATAAGTTGATCAGAGAGTGAAGCAAACTCAAATAAAGTATGACGGAGAGTGTTGCAAGTCGTTGTCGTAGCTTTACAGAATAAAAGTCTGTCATCCATAAATAAAGGACAAGGGATAAGCGGAGGTGATGGCGCAAATTTTAACTCCAATGCCTAGAGATTTGCTTTAGCTAAGTGTAGGGAATATTTCAAGCATTACCCCAAACTTGAACCCCATTGTGATCATGTACTAAAGTACGGTGGCGTCCAAAGGGCAGGAAGCAAGAGCAAAAGAGTCGCCAACAAGTTTTAGGAACTTGTAAACCGTTCACAGGGTGAAGGTTACACCCCTTAACGATCAAGGAGATCGTTAACTCCAATAGGTCTGGAACCATGACTGGAAGTTCGGGGATGAAGGTATAAATCCAACCTAAAAGAGATTGAACCTTCCCTAACAATAGGCCTCTACTTTATTCTGATCGTAGTCATGTGCGCTTTCTGACTAACTTGCAATCATTAGGTTAACCCTAAACCTGTTTAATCCATGTTGGTTGAATATTAATGCACAAATAAATCTATTATTGGCGATCACTTGAATTACAATCAAATTAACCTTAACAAGATTATTAATTATCTTATTAAGCGTGATTACAAGTACAAATTCCCTTTAAACATGCATAAAATGCGTGATCAAGAAATAACAACAACATATATCAAGCAACATAATAATAATCATAATAATAATAATAATAATGATAATAATCATGTTAAAGCATAATAATAGCAAGATCCTAGGCATGATACTAACAAGATTAATAACAAACCCTAGCATGCATGTCACTAAACAAAAAAAATAAAAGCTTTAGTCCTAACATGATACTAACATGATATTAAGAAAGAGAATAGAAAGTATCGCAGGAATCATAATTGCCATATTTGATATTAAAACCTTTACCCTAGACACGATTCTAGAAAGATCAAACACCCTAACATGACACTAGGAATCAAAACAACCTAGACATGATTTCCATATCATAATAACATTGCAAACAATTAAAGCAGTTACTTAGATGCTTCGTACCTCTTTCTAATAACAAAATACACGCATTAGTAACTTCAAGTAAAATAATAAACAAACAATTAAATAAAATAATTGAAAGAGATATTTGGGACCAAACCCTCAGAAATTAAAACCTTTAACGTCTAGGGCGAAAGCAACTTCGAACTTGGCTAGGTGTGTCTAGATCTTGTAAATGCGGAATTTTGTATGAGAAAAGCTAGTTTAGAATAAGATAGAGAGAGAAGAGTAATCAAGAAATTATTGATGAGAGTTGGTGATAATTAGATGAGAAGAATTGATGATTAAAAACGGAGGTTTTAGGAGGCTATTTATAGAGAAAATCAGCCGGATATGATAAAAAACAAATCAGAGTTTCGAAAAGAATAAAACACGACTGCAACGCCAAACACGCGCCTGTCGCCAGACGCTAGGTCTGTCGCCAGGCGATGTCGTATGGCGCTGCAAATAGTTTTCCACGCGTTTTCTTATTTTGATAAAATTTAAGCGTACGAGAGGGTAAAACTATATTTTCCTTAAAAACACTTGTTTTATTCTAATTAAAACTCTAAAAAGTCAATTAAAGATAATTTATCAAAGCTAATCAAATTAGGATTCAAAAGAACCTTCTAGAAGATTCAAGAAAACTATAATAAATCTTAATCGCATTAGGAACGATAAATCATTAATAGGCCATCCTCTAGATCATTGGGCCGTATATAATAATCAAACTGGGCCCATTTTAGTAATTTGGCCATAACTTCCACATTATTCATCGGAATTGGGCTTATAATATATCGTTGGAAAGCTCTTTTTGAACCCAACCCAACTACACCATTATTGGACCCTTTCCATGGACAAAACCAAACTGGATTGGCTGTTTTCTTAAAATATTTTTTCAAAAACAGAGAGAGAAAAGAAATAAAAACTAACCGCAACACTAGACTTTTTACACTTGCACTTCATTCGATTATGATTTGACGTGAAAGGTACTCATCACTGGGTTTGGTTTTGGGGAGACACAAATGGGTGTCTATAGAAACCCCCACTTTGACTGAGTTTGGAGAAACGCAAGTTTCGAAAACAAAAGTCAAAGTATCGATAGGGACGGAGAATGATTCAGAACGTTCTGCGATCCTAAATCATTCTTGTAACGCCGATACCTGCAAACTAGCGTTAGTTTAAACAGATAAAAGAGTTAAGAAACGCGTATCGTGCACCGTCAAGCACACGTCTTTGGGGTAACCGATTTGTTGCTGCGTGCTTTGCTGTTGTTGACAACTTTCCACAAGCTAGGGAACGCCATCCTGTTGTTTTAATGTTCACTTGTCTCTGAACAATAGAGCTTTTTGTTATGTCCATGCGTCTCTGAGCAAAGAGCGTTGATATGATATGCCCATGCGTCTCTGAGCAAAAGAGATTTTTTCTTGAATCATAGTGACAACCTTCCCAGTCATAGCAAAAGTCGTCGAAGACTGCCTCACCACGAACCGCTCTTCTCAAATTTCGGTGACAACCTCCACAATTTTAGCGAATGCCGTTGAAGACCGCCCATCTCGTGCTATCTTATCAAATCTTGGTGACAACCTCCATAATCTTAGCGAATGTCGTCGAAGACCGCCCATCTCGTGCTATCTTCTCAAATCTTGATGACAACCTCCACAATCTTATCGAATGCCATCGAAGACCGCCCATCTCGTGCTATCATCTCAAATCTTGATGACAACCTCCATAATCTTAGCGAATGCTGTCAAAGACCGCCAATCTCATGCTATCTTCTCAAATCTCGATGACAACCTCCACAATCTTAGCGAATGCCGTCGAAGATCGCCCATCTCGTACTATCTTCTCAAATCTTGATGACAACCTCCACAATCTTAGCGAATGCTGTCGAAGACCGCCCATCTCGTGCTATCTTCTCAAATCTTTGGTGACAATACTTCCACAATCTTAGCGAAAGCTATCAAAGACTGCTTCATCTTGAATCGTTCTTTTCTCAAATCAAATAATAACCTCCTCAATCATAGTGAAAGCTATTGAAGGTCGCTTCATCTCAAACCGTCCTTCTCAAATCCAAGCGAGAGACCTTTTTTTTTTTAATCTTAAAGCCCCCCTGTTCAAAGTTTTGTCATCTTAAACCTTCAAATCAACCCTTCCATCTTTGAAGAATCTTTTTCAAGAACCATATATGGGATTCTTAAAGGCTTCAAATTGATTTGTGAAAATCTTTCATCCTAGGAATTCTTTGTGAACCATTATGTCGGCGCCTTTGCTATGAGCCAATGTTTAGGCGCTTTAAGCTAAGTGAAACGATCTTTTATCAGGTTGATCACTTTATGTGATTGTAATCAAGCCGACTACTTAATTATGTCAAGTTTCTTATAGGGGATAACTGGCGTACTAAGGATCTCAAAATTGTTGTACTAGGTCTGCATAATCTAATATGGGGGCCACACATTGTGTCGCCGCACCAGCGCTCGCTGGAACTATCTTGCGCCGCGCTTTTCTTCTGTCGCCAGGCGACAGATGTTGTCGCCAGGCGACAACTTTTTCGTCTGGCGCTGGAGTCGGGTCTTCCCTATTTTGCCCTTGCTGCTGCTGTTCATTGCTCGATTTCGCTTCGAACTTTGAACTTGGTCGTTTCCTTTTAACCAAATCCGCTCAAATCTTTTGTGAATTAAAGCTCTTTATTACTGATCCATGTAATTTTGCTTAGAAGCCTCTTATCTTGGAGGAATTTCATGTATCATATTCACGGTTTTTTTAAAAAAATCCGGGAATGTCCTCCCTTGCTAGGATGCACCTGCATTTATATTTTTTACTATAGGACTTTGCTTATCTTTCTTTAGGGTTAACCTAATACTTAGGGTTGCTTGACTCATTGACTTGACATGACTCAAGGTATGACGACTCACTTCATGTGACTCGTGTGTGCGTAGTCTTAATTCAATGTGATAACACGACATGACTCAACGTGTACATGACTCGTGTGTGCATGATAATGTGATCATGCGACTAGAAAATGCAAAAAAGTAAAAAATTTCAATCATTTTTGTGGAGGGTACCGATTTTCTCCCGAAAAAGAAAGATGCAAAAAAAGAAAGAAGCGAAGTTTTTGAAGGTGCATGTTGAATGATCTTAATCCGTTAACGTTGTCTCTCACAGTACAAGGATTGTAACATCTTAGACTATCCTAGTTGACTTGATAATGAAAGTATTTAGGTAACTTAGGCGCGGAGGCTAAGTACTTCATACTTTATGATGTAATGATGATTGATCTTGATATGACAAGGCATGCTTCAGCGTGGTGTTATGTTTTCATGACAAAGGGTTCCTAAGGGAAGTATATTTGGTCATGTATCTGTGATGTGTGTGATGGTGATACTAAAGTTAGGCCGCAAGGGCTAAGTGTGTGGAAAAAGATATTATTTCAAGAAGAGTCAAATGATGGTGACTTTTAGCCTTGGTAAGCTAATGATGTAGGGATCAAGCCCCCAAGTCTAGCTCTAAGTAGATAGGGATGAGCATAGGAGATCCCTTGATATGATCATGATGTGTGAATGTGAATGTGAAAGCATTTTTATTACGGTCGCACCTCGATGTGAGGTTGCCTACGTATTCGTTAGGAATCAGGCCGAACGTAGCTCTAGCCGAACCTCGCACAAGTGTGTGTATACCTTAAAAAGGTCTTTTTAAGGGTTGTAAAGTGGTTAGGCTAAAGGTTGAATAAGAAGGGGATAAAAGGCTCAAGACCCTCGATAAGCCCCCAAGGTGTGCAACCTTGCTTTTGAATATTTATATTTTTATGCTTGAGGCTTTTAACTCTATTTTTTAGCTCTCTTTCTTTTTTATTGCTTTTGCATTTTTTATTTTATAAGTGTGGGCAATCCCGATCATGCTGTCTATCACTCACTTGGCATTCATGTTTCTCAGGCACGGTACCGAGCACTCGATAAGAGACGTAATATGAGACGTATTCATATCAAAGACATGTTCATGTCAAAGAAATTGAAACACTTGCCCTTTTGTACACTTTTAAGTTTTTTTTTGCTTATTTTTTGCTATTTTTTTTTGCTATTTTAATCTTTTGAAGTCACTAAACCTTTTTATGAAATTGAAAATTGCATAAGTTGCACACCATCCCATCCCAAGGTTGGGTAGATGTAGATTGAAGAAAGAAAGGTCTATCGTTAGACGAGCCTCAAAGTGGTTGTAGGGAATATTTCAAGCATTACCCCAAACTTGAACCCCACTGTGATCATACACTAAAGTACAGTGGCGTCCAAAAGGAAGGAAGCTAGAGCAAAAGAGTCGCCAACAAGTTTTAGGAACTTGTAAACCGTTCACAGGGTGAAGATTACACCCCTTAACGACCCAGGAGATCATTAACTCCAATAGGTCTGGAACCAAGACTGGAAGTTCGGGGATAAAGGTAAAAATCCAACCTAAAAGAGATTGAACCTGCCCTAATAATAGGCCTCTACTTTATTCTGATCGTATTCATGTGCGCTTTCTGACTAACATGCAATCAATAGGTTAACCCTAAACCTGTTTAATCTATGTTGGTTGAATATTAATGCACAAATAAATCTATTATTGGCGATCACTTGAATTATAATCAAATTAACCCTAAACAAGATTATTAATTATCTTATTAAGCGTGATTACAAGTACCAATTCCCTTTAAACATACATAAAAGGCGTGATCAAGCAATAACAATAAATATCAAGCAACATAATAATAATAATAAAAATCATAATAATAATCATCATAATAATTAAAATAATCATGATAATAATTATAAGTAATCATAATAATAAAATTAATCATGTTAAAGCATAATAATATTAGCAAGATCCTAGGCATGATACTAACAAGATTAATAACAAACCCTAGCATGTCAATAAACAATAAAAATCAAAGCTTTAGCCCTAACATGATACTAACATGCTATTAGGAAAGAAAATAGGAAGCATCGCAGGAATCACAATTGTCATATTTGATATTATAACCTTTTCCCTAAACATGATACTAGGAAGATCAAAACACCCTCACTTGACACTAGGAATCATAATAACAACCTAGACATGATTTCTATATCATAATAACAATAAATCTATTAAAGCACTTACTTGGATGCCTCGTACCTCTTTCTAATAACAAAATACACACGTTAGTAACTTCAAGGAAAATAATAAATCAAACAATTAAATTAAATAATTGAAATAGAGAATTGTGACCAAACCCTCAGAAATTAAAACCTTTCACGTCTAGGGCGAAAGCAACTTCGAACTTGGCTAGGTGTGGCTAGATCTTGTGAATGCGGTATTGTGTATGAGAAAAGCTAGTTTAGAAAAAAGAGAGAGAGAAAATCAAGAATTTCTTGATGAGATTTGGTGAGAGAGAGAATTAGAGAGAATTGATGATTGAAAACGGAGGTTTTAGAAGGCTATTTATAAAGAAAATCAGCCGGATATGATTAAAAACGAATCAGAGTTTCAAAAAGAATAAAACACGACTGCAGTGCCAAACACGCGCCTGTCGCCAGGAGACAGAGCTGTCGTATGGCGCTGCAAACAATTTTCCACGCGTTTTCTTATTTTGATAAAATTTAAGCGTACGAGAAGGAAAAATTGTATTTTCCTTAAAAACACTTCTTTTATTCTGATTAAAACTCTTAAAAGTCAAAGTCAACTAAAGTCAATTTATTAATGCTAATTAAATTAGGATTCAAAAGAACCTTCTAGAAGATTTTAGAAGACTATAATCAATCCTAATCGCATTAGGAATGATAAATCATAATAGGCCCTCCTCTAGATCATTGGGCCGCATATAAAGATCAAACCGGGTCCAGTTTAGTAATTTGGTCATAACTTCCTCATTATTCATCGGAATCGGGCTTATAATATATCGTTGGAAAGCACTTTTATTGGACCCTTTCCATGGACCAAACCAAACTGGATTGGCTGTTTTCTTAAAATAGGTTTTCAAAACAGAGAGAAAGAAAAGAATTAAAAACTAACCGCAACACTAGACTTTCCACACTTTCACTTCATTCGATTATGATTCGACGCGAAAGGTACTGATCATTGGGTTTGGCTTTGGGGATACTGTAGACACCCATTTGTGTCTCCCCAAAACCAAACCCAGTGATGAGTGCCTTTCACGTCGAATCATAATCGAATGAAGTGAAAGTGTGGAAAGTTTAGTGTTGCGGATAGTTTTAATTTATTTTCTCTTCTCTCTCTTTTTGAAAACTTATTTTAAGGAAAACAGCCAATCCAGTTTGGTTGGTCCATGATATGGGTCCAATAGTAGTGTAGTTGGATGGGGCTTGACAAGAGCTTTCCAACGATATATTATAAGCCCAATTTCGAATATTGAGGAAGTTATGGCCAATTTACTAAACTGGGCCCGTTTTGAGCCTTATATGCGGCCCAATGATCTAGGGGAGGGCCTAATATAGATTTATCATTCCGAATGCAATTAAGATTGGTTTTAGTCTTCTAGATTCTTCTAGAAGGTTCTTTTCATTCCTAATTCAATTAGCATTGATAAATTGACTTTTGTTGACTTTTTAGAGTTTTAATTAAAATAAAAGAGCATTTTTGGGGAAATGCGATTTTATCCTCCTATACGCCAATTTTTATCTGATTTTAAGAAAACGCGTGATTTTCTGAATCAGCGCCAAACGCCAGCTGTAGCGCCTGGCGCTAGCATTGGCGCCTGGCGCTAATGTTGGCATCTGGCGCCAATAGCCAGCGTTGGCGCTAATATCGTTTTATCTACGCCAGAACTCTGTTTTTGATATTTTATCTTTTGGCTGATTTTCTTTATAAATAGCGTCGTAAAAAACTCCGTTTTCATTCACGAATTCTAACCTACAATCACCAATTTTCATTCTCTCTACAATCTACCAACTCTCATCAAGATTCTCTTGATTACTCTCTCTCTCTCTCTTTTCTAAACTAGCCTTCTCTCATATACAAAATTCCGCACTCATTAGATCTAGAAACACCTAGTCATATTCGAAGTTGCCTTCGCCCTAGACGTGAAAGGTTTAATTTCTGAGGGTTTGGTCCCAAATCTCTCTTTCAATTATTTAATTATTTTTTTGTTTATTATTTTCCTTGAAGTTACTAACGCGTGTATTTTGTTATTAGAAAGAGGTACGAGGCATCAAAGTAAGTATTTTGATGGTTTTTATTGATATTATGATGTAGAGTTCATGTTTAGGTTGTTATTATGATATTCCTAGTATCATGTTTAGGGTAAAGAATGAGTTCCTTAAATTAAATATGATTGTTACGATGCCTTTTATGTTCTTCCTTATATTTATGATTGTTAGTATCATGTTAGGGCTAAATATATGATTTTTATATGCTTAGTGACATGCTAGGGTTTGTTATTAATCTTGTTAGTATCATGCCTAGGATCTTGCTATTATTATGCTTTAACATGATTATTATTATGATTATTTTTATGATTTATGATTATAATTGTTGTTATTATTATTATTATTATTATTATTATTATTATTATTATTATTATTATTATTATTATTATTATTATTATTATTATTATTATTATTATTATTATTATTATTATTATTATTATGATAATTGTTATGATTATGTTGCTTATTATTTATTGTCATTGCTTGATCACACCTTTTATGCATGTTTAAAGGGAATTTGTACTTGTAATCACGCTTAATAAGATAATTAATAATCTTTTTTAGGGTTAATTTGATTATAATTCAAGTGATCGCCAATAATAGATTTTTTTGTGCATTAATATTCAACCAACATAGATAAACAGGTTTAGGGTTAAACCTAATGATTGCATGTTAGTCAGAAAGCGCACATGAATACGATCAGAATAAAGTAGAGGCTTATTATTAGGGCAGGTTCAATCTCTTTTAGGTTGGATTTGTACCTTCATCCCCGAACCCTATTTGGTTCAAGACCTTATGGAGTTGACGATCTCTTATATCGTTAAGGGGTGTAACCTTCACCCTGTGAACGGTTTACAAGTTCCTAAAAAAACTTGTTGGCGACTCTTTTGCTCTATCTTCTTTTTCTTTGGACGCCACCGTACTTTAGTGTATGATCACAGTGGGGTTCAAGCTAGGGGATTAACGCTTGAAATATTCCCTACAGTTTTTTGGCGACTCCACTGGGGAGGATTTCTATTTTAATTCCTGAATTTGTTTCGGCAATGATTTAGAATGAGTGGATGAGACTCGAAACGTTTTAAGTATTTCACGTGCGTAATTTTGATTAACATTATTGTCATATGCATAAAAAAGATCTCATTGGAAAGACCATCCGTAATTAGTTAACACATAGGATTTTACACGTAGGAAATTTGAGAAATATCTTTCACAACTAGAACCGAAATAACACTGCGCGAAACTGGAAAATTTTATCAAGCACAGAAAGCTGTTGAGGCATGTAGGAATTAGCGTCTGCGAACAGAAACTGGCGCCAGGAATTTACCTGTAGCGCCAGACGACAGCCATGTCGCCAGGCGCTACAGCTAAATCCTGGCGCCAACCTCTTTTTGCTGGCGCCAAATTCTTCCAATACTGAGCCAGAAATATGCGTTCTAATTTCGACCAGTTTTTCGCATTGTTTGCTCGATCCTACTTCCTAATTGAGTTTTTCTCACTTTTCTGAAACCCATATGTGTTCTACATATGGACATAACCATCTGGGAATTCATGCTTCATCTACCTGATTGAACGCTCTGAGCAACAAAGGGTACATCCGAGAATGTTGAATTCACCAAACCATGGAAGCGAGTTTTTCTAAAACTCGCGGTGTCCCATCCACTCGCGCCAACCCTTCACGGTTAGGCTTCTGCGCGGTGCATCCGGACAATTAACCATCGACCCTCTATTGACTAAACCATATCCCGAACTTTAGAGAACTAGAGCCATGGTTAGGTTGCAAACTCATTGCATCATATTGTGCCTACTTGACTAATTGTGCATTATTTGTTGTGCATATACTATGATTTCTTAACCGTTTGTTTTACTTGTGTTGAGATTTAATAAATTAATGACTTAAAGAACTTTGCCTAATTAATTAATTGATTAATTAATTTGAGTAAATAAAGTCTAATATTTTAATCAGAATTGACCTAGTACGACTTTAGGTATGCCCCTGTTGATTAATAACACCGAAAACAGTCTTAGATTGAAGTTCCAGCATTGTCGCCAAAGTCTGAACTGTAGCGCCACTCCGTGGAGTGGCGCCTGGCGACATCTCTGTCGTTTGGCGCTACACTGCAAAGAGAGGCACCAGTCCTGTCGTTTTGACGACAATTCGGATTATTGATCGAGTCATCACCTAGTGTCTAATTAACCAGTTTGCTAGTTAATTCGGTTAAATTTACTATCAATAATACTTTGTCGAGTCAGTAATCGAGTTTAGGCACTAAGTCCCATGGTCTTACACAAGAGTCCAAATATGTCACTTACACTCAACGCACACACCAATACACATACTTTGACCATGTCTAAGAAAGTCTTGTATGCGCGTTTTTTCCGTCATTTTTTTAGGGGGGTAAGTCGGATATTAATCCTCCATTTTTTTTAAAAAAAAATATACTATACTTAGCTCTTAAAAATATACACATTATTTTTGCTTATTTTTGCCAAAAATATGCACCCATTTTTTTTAGTTTTTCCTCTTTAAAAAACCGTAAAGTCAAGTCGATCCGAGTCAAGTAATTAAAACGCAAAATGGTTTAAATTACAGCGTGTGGTCAAGAAAGGAAGGACGGTTAATCAAAGACAACCTTTTCGTACAAGTCCAACTTTTCGACAAACCCATAGCTCGTAAGAGGAAAGCTAGGACACTAATGGCAACACAAAAAGAAGTCAATGAGCTTAGGAACCAACTGGTTACCGTGACTGAGGCACTGAAGCTCCTCACACTTAAGATCGATGATCCCGTGAAACCACAACAGATGGATCTCATGCAAGAGAGTCTAAGGAAGCTATCTAGCGACTACAAGTTTCAAGGGCTTACTTCAGAAGGGGTCTCAGTGGACAAAGATCTTCTTCCGCAGAATTTCAATGCCAACGATATCCCAAAATTCAAAGCAACTGATAACCCTTATTTTCATTTAAGAGCCTTCGAAACAATAATGAGTATTAAGGGTATCGATAAGAAGGTTTTCCCCTCTCTTTTCTCACTATCTCTCGAGACCATTTGCCAACAATGGTTCTTTTCTCTCGAGAAAGAAAAGACCTCTAATTGGGAGTCCATAGCAAACGCTTTCGTTGATAGATACAAGTGCAACATTCAAGTTGAGACTGACCATAGAGAACTTGAAATCCTCAAGCAGAAAGAGAACGAAGGCTTCACCTCTTTCTTTAACAAATGGAGAGAAACCTCAGCTAAGATGATTGAGGTGCCAAGTGAAAAAGAGTATGTAAGGTTGTTCATCAAAAACCTTCAAGAAAACCACCCACTCAAACAACGTTAGCACTTTTAATTTAGGTGAAGTCCTTGCTATGAACAATCAAGGACAAAAGAAACCATTTAGGAGAAACTTTACTCCTATTGGCATGAGTTATAACGCCGCTAATTGGAACCTCTATGCACACTGTAAGTATCACCAAGGTAGGGGCCATCTCACCGAAAACTGTTGGAAGCTTAAGGAAGCTATCCAAGACTTTATAGATAACAACAAGCTACCATTGCCCCCTGCCAGTAAGAATCCAAGCATTGATAATGCACCTCTCGCTCATGCCTTGGCTATCTCTGATGAGGAAACGAGGTTGACCCCTCGTCTGTCATTAAACCTGTCAAAGAAATCCATGCCATTGAAGAAGACGAGGAGATATTCTTCGACGCCATGGATAGCCTTCCAGAACCGGCAAGTAAAGAAGACATACAATCGCTCACACTGTCTATGATGAAAGGGTCGCATTTTCTACGTGAAACTCTCAAAACTATAAAGGAACTTCAAAAGAAATATGACGAGGTTCCACTCCCGAAAGATGAACCCAAGAGAGAATTCACACCCATGAGAACGACTTATGAGGCAAAGTGTTTTCCTTTACAAGTCACTGAAAAACCTAAGAAGAGTAATAAAATTTACACTCCAATTGGGATTCCATATGCACAAATGTTCGAAATGCTCTCCGAGAGTGGCGAGATCAAACCTCTCGAACCAAGACCATTCGAATTATTGAAAAGGACAAATAGATATTACTGCCAGTATCATCAATCAGGGGGTCACACTATCGAAAACTTTTTAAATTTAAAGATTTAATTCAGAAAATGATTGATGAAAAGAAACTAGTCCAAGTTCCACAAGAGGACGATGAAACCATTAATGGAGTTTGGGATAGTGATGAAGAAGACGTCTATTTAAAAGACATAGTAGGATCTCCACCTTCTGTGTCATACGCCATGGATGACTTTTGGGCTGAAGAAGACTCATCGATAGACGTCCTCACAAGATTCGGGAGAATGCAACCTCCCGTTTCAACACAACCTATGCCGACCACACAACAAGTTCCCATATCTATCATTGAAGACAATGATATCGTTAAGCAGTTTAAGATGACAAAAGTTGAGATGAACGTATGGAAACTTTTGGCGACATCTCGAGAACATAGGTTGGCTGTAATGAATGCCTTGGAAAAAATAGGGATAGATTCTGACACTACTCCTGAGGGGTTAGCCAACTTCCTCACAAGTGATCTTCCTAGTCCAATCAATTTGATCACCTTTTCTGACAAGGATTTACCTCCAGAAAACAAACATTACAAGGCATTAAACCTCACAATAGTTTGCAAGAGAATGAATGTCCCTATGACTCTTGTAGACAATGGATCGGCCATCAACGTCTGTCTATTTAGAACTGCAAGGATGCTAGGCATAAGGGATGAAGATTTAACTCCGTCTACACAAGGAATAAGGGCCTACGACAACACTCGTCGTCAAGCTCTTGGTAAAATTACCATGAACGTAACAGCGGGAGCAATAGAACATGCTACTACTTTCCAAGTAGTAGACATTAAAGCTTCGTTTAATTTGCTTTTGGGGCGCCCTTGGCTTCATGACCTAAAGCCGTCCCCTCATCTCTCCACCAACAAGTAAAAGCTATAGTTGGGGGAACTCCTATCACCATCGATGCTTCGCCTATGAGGATCAAGTCTATAGAAAATCCAATCATTAATGTGGAGCACGACGAGGATGATGAAGACTTATGGGGCTTTAACGAAGAGGTCTCCTTAATCCAGGAGGATGAAAGGACCCCTCTTTGCCATTCCCCCCATTCCAACATGATTATAAATGCTATTCTGAAGAAACAAGGACATTTTCCTGGGATGACCCTAGGAAAGAAGAAAGGAATAGCAAAATCGCTGGAGTCACCTGGCCTCCCTAAGTTAGACACTTTCGGACTTGGTTTCGAACCGACTCGGAAAGATCTCAAGCAAGCCCAGGAAAAATCAAAGGCACGTAGAGACGCTCGCACTCAAAAGAAAGCAATCCCAATGGATCAGTACCCTCTTACACTTAATGGTCAATTTATAAAAGAAGGAGAGGACTATCCATGCCATGAATTTCCCGAGCCATTTGTTGTAAACGGCATAAGGCAACCGGGATTTGAGATTTTCTTGGATTGTTACTTCATAGATGAAATCCCAACTCCTGTCCATAAGGAGAAAGCACCCCCATGCTTTGACTTTAACGTCATGGGATTACTATTTGGGTGAGAAAAGAATGAGCCAACTTACAGAGAAAATAACTCCTCGCTCATTCAAACAGTCTTACAAAGCAAAAGCTTGGATCCCTCGAAGCTAATCACTCCAGCTGAAGGATCACTACAAGGGTGGCGCAAGACTATCAAGGTGACCACTCCAAGTGGAAGAAAAATATCCATCACGACAGGGCAAGGACCAATGTTTGAAGAGTCGTCTGAGTCAGAGTCTAAGTCAGAGTCTCTCCCTATAGAGTCTTCTAGGTCTTTAGTAGTAGCACCTTCCCCTCCTATTTCTTCTCCTAGAATAGTTAGTGATCAAGTCCTTGAGAACATATCACTCTTTGATGCAATGATCTCATAGTATAATAATATTTCTTCTTCTCCTTATTTCTTGTGTTCTTCTCTAAGCAAAGATGACGAGCATTGCTTAACTAACAATGAAAAAGACAAAGAAATTATTAAAGCAATGGAAACACTCGAAAAGAAAACACCGGTAATTGAAGAAACTGAAACGGTTGATATCTCAAATGATTCAACCAATAAAAGAGAAGTTAAAATCGGATTAACACTTAATGAACAAGAAAGAACCGATTTAATTAACTTACTTAAAGAATTTATCGATGTATTTGCTTGGTCATACGAAGATATGCCAGGCATTAATAGAGAAATAGCTCAACACACTATACCACTAATTCCAGGAATCAAACTTGTAAAACAAAAGTTACGTCGAATGAAACCCGACGTAACTCTTAAAATTAAAGAAGAAGTCCAAAAACAAATAACTGCGGGTTTCATCAAGGTATCCAAATACCCCGAATGGGTCGCCAATGTCGTCCCAGTTCTGAAAAAAGATGGAAGGGTAAGAATGTGTGTCGACTATCGAGATTTAAATAAGGCAAGTCCAAAGGATGACTTCCCTTTACCACACATCGATATTCTGGTAGATAACACGGCAAATCACGCGCTTCTCTCATTCATGGATGGGTACGCAGGTTACAACCAGATTCTCATGGCAGAAGAAGACATGGAGAAAACAACTTTCATAACACCATGGGGCACTTACTGCTACACGGTAATGCCATTCGGGTTTAAAAACGCGGGTGCTACTTACCAACGTGCAGCAACTGTCTTACTCCATGACATGATGCATAAAGAAGTCGAAGTATATGTCGACGACATGATTGTAAAATCAAAAGACCGTCCAGGCCATCAAATAGCCTTAAAGAAATTTTTCAAAAGGCTAAGAAAATATAATATGAGGTTGAACCCATCTAAGTGTACTTTTGGAGTCACCTCAGGCAAGTTTTTGGGTTATGTCATAAGCTCTAGAGGAAAAGAGATAGACCCAACCAAGATTAAAGCAATCATGTCGATTCCACCGCCCAAAACCGAGAAACAGATTCGAGGATTTATTGGCCGATTGCAATACATAAGTAGGTTCATATCAAAATTGACGACAATATGTGAACCAATCTTCAAAAAGCTCAAGAAGAATGTACCCGTGATATGGGATGACGAGTGTCAAAAAGCCTTTGAAAAGATCAAAGACTATCTCGCAAATCCTCCCGTATTAGCATCAGCACTTCCCGGAATACCTCTTAGGTTGTATTTGACGGTTACTAAAGAAACAATGGGAGTTATGCTAGCACAAGAAGTAGAAGGCAAAGAAAACGCAATCTACTATCTAAGCAAAAAGATGCTCGAATACGAAACACGCTATACACCACTTGAGAAGTTGTGCCTCGCCTTGGTGTGGGCCACAACCAAGTTAAGACATTACATGCTAGTGCATACTGTCTTCGTAGTCTCCCGATTAGATCCACTCAAGTATCTATTCGAGAAATCTACACTCAATGGACGCATATCAATATGGATAGTCAATTTAGCCTAGTTTGATGTAAGGTTTATGCCGCAAAAAGCTATCAAAGGATCTGTGGTGTCAGACTTTCTAGCAGACTTTCAATAGAAGACTCGACGCCAATACAAGACAATGAATTTCCAGATGAAGACTTAATGGTTACTGAAGATGATACTTGGACCTTGTACTTCGA
This sequence comes from Chenopodium album, assembly GCF_948465745.1. Taxonomy (NCBI): domain Eukaryota; kingdom Viridiplantae; phylum Streptophyta; class Magnoliopsida; order Caryophyllales; family Amaranthaceae; genus Chenopodium; species Chenopodium album. The sequence goes on from NC_137835.1 coordinate 69,795,212, forward strand.
CGGAGCCTCAAACCAAAAGGGATGTGGCGTTGGAGTATTACTAGTATCACCTAAAGAAGAGCATGTCCCAATCTCCATAAAGCTTGATTTCGACGTTACCAACAATGCTACTGAATATGAAGCATGCATGGTAGGCCTTGAAACAGCTTTGGCATTGGGAGTAAAAAAGTTAAGGATATTCGGAGACTCTTATTTGATTATCAATCAAATATCTAAAGGTGGAAAGTAAGGAGCAAAAGTCTAGCCCCTTACCAAACCTATCTGGAAACTCTTACCGATCAGTTAGAGAAGGTAGAATACACATACCTACCTAGGGAAGAAAATCAATTTGCTGATGCCTTGGCAAGACTAGCCTCAATGGTTAGGATTCCCACAGAAATCGAGCAAATGCCTCTAACTATAGAGAAAAGGCACAAACCAGCATACATCCAGGCTATAGAAGACGACGAAGTAGTCCAAGACGAAGAAGAAGAAGAAGAAGAAGAACCGTGGTACACGGATATACTCAATTATGTCACCAAAGGAGAATACCCTCCCCACGCTGACAAAAGAGCAAAACGAGCATTAAGACTCTTGGCTTCCCAATATGTACTCATAGACAACGAGCTACATAAAAGGGTACCTAAGGGTCGAGCTCTCTTATGTGTAGGAAAAAAGGATGCACAAAGAGCAATGAGAATAGTCCACGAAGGAATCTGTGGCACGCACATAAATGGCAAAATGTTAGTCCAAAAAATAATGCGAGAAGGATATTATTGGACTACAATGAATAGGGATTGCCATCAATATGTAAAAAGATGCCCTAAGTGCCAAATCTATGCCAATTTACAACATGTTCCTCCATCCTTGCTCTACACCTACACATCACCATGGCCATTCTCTACATGGGGAATTGACATCATCGGCAAAATCACTCCCCTAGGAACAGGAGGCCACGAATATATACTAGTAGCAATTGATTACTTCACAAAAGGGGTCGAAGCGCAATCATACGCTAAACTCACTGCAAAACATGTAGCACTCTTTATCGAGAGAAACATTATTTGTCGATACGGAGCCCCACATGAAATGATTAGTGACAATGGAACTCACTTTCAAGCCGAATGTGAAGAATTGTTACAAAAATATGGCATTCAACATCATCATTCTTCCCCTTTCAGACCTCAAGAAAATGGAGCAGTCGAGGAAGCTAATAAAAATTTAAATACTATCATCGAAAAAATGACGGAAAATTATAAGGATTGGCCTGACAAACTTCACTTCGCATTGTGGGGTTACCGCACATCAATCCGTACATCAACAGGAAATACGCCATTTTCCTTGGTTTATGGAATGGATGTCGTACAACCTGTTGAACTAGAAATTCCATCTCTACGCATTGCGTTAGAGAGTAAACTCGGTGAAGTTGAATGGACTAGGGCAAGATGTGAAGAATTGATTCTACTCGATGAAAAACGACTAGAAGCTCTACATCACACTCAGTGTTATCAAACTCGTATGGCTAGGCATTTTAATAAGAAGGTCAAGGCAAGGAACATCAAAGTAGGAGACTTGGTATTAAAAGCATTAAGGAAAAATGTTTTAGATCCAAGGGGAAAATTTAGACCTAATTGGTCTGGACCCTACATTGTCAAAAAAATCCTGTCAGGAGGTGCAGCAAAACTAACTGATATGGATGGCAATGAGTTCTCGAACATGACAAATCTTGACCAACTTAAGAAATACTACCCATAATTACTTAAGTAGGATACTCAAGAGAGCTACGTTTGGCCTGATTCCTTAAGAAAGGATACGTAGGCAACCCTTTACGGGTGCGGCCACTTTATTTTCCAAAAATCTCGCAACCCAGAATTAATTAAAAATTCGACAGAAGATCGGCAAAATATCGGCGTCACAGAAAACGTTCCAGCGCCAGCAGTTGAGCATTAGCGCCAGCCGACGACTGTTAGCGCCCGACGACGGCACCGTCGCCTTACGCTAGACCGCCGTGGCCGGCGCCAGTCACAGATAGGTGGCGCCAATTCACATTTTAAATTCTGGGAATATTTCGGTGTTTTTCGAAAAAATTTCGACTTCCGTACTCGAAGAATTTCTGAAAAATTAATATTTTTTGGTTTTCATTGCTTTAATAAATAAATTTAAAGTGAATAATTAATTAAAAGCTGAAATTTCATTAATAAAATAAAATTACATTATTGATGGAATTTTAATAAAGCTGAAATAAATTAACTTTAAATAAAAAATATAAACTAAGTCTAATAATTTGAAATTAAGCAATGCTTCTAATCTTCCTTTTCTTTCCTAGCCCTTTTCCAATTTTTGTCTGCCTACTCCTCCTCATCCATAACCTTAGCTAGTAGGCATCCTTTAGAGGACCTACATTCAATCTTAGAGTAGATAGTTTCCCCTTCAGCTAGGACTCCATGCTTCTTTTCTACCCAAGCTATTTTCTCTGTGGTGTCAGCTTTCCTTTTTCCCTTATCTTTTGTAGTACTTTTCTTCCTAGGCATTGCAGGTGTCTTGAATTCAATTCTTTCATCTAAGCGTTCCCTAACAGGAACCACCTTGTCACCTAGACGACTCTTCACATCAGTTTTACCCTGATTTTTCTTCGAGTCCTTTGAAGGTTTCTTCAACAGCCATTTCTTCACATCATTGGGCAAGGAAGGAGGAACCTTTTGAGTAATTACTTCCCATAAAGGTCTAGCACTCCAATAAGCATCAAATCTGTTTACTTCCTGGGAGACAGGGAACTCGTAGGGAGGACGAAGATCTCCGGAAGGAATATTCTGAAGTAAATCGTATTGTCTTTTTACCCTGCAGGGATAGTAATAAGTCATACGGGACAAACTTGGAAGACGGCAGAAAGGTTGCTTGTTGACACCAACCATCCTTTCTATTTTTCACCACGGGACGACCCACTTGATAGCAAAATTACGAGATTCGAAGACCCTTTTCCATTCGTGGCACCCCATTTTAGAGAAGCGTTTCTTCCTCCTCACGAAACAATTCGGAGTGTACTTCTCAATGTTGTCCGGAGGGCTAATTAATTCTAGCATTTCCATTAGCCACATCTGTAAAAAATTGCAATGCAAATAAATTATTATTACTATACAAAAATATATTTTTTGATTTCTGTAATTAAAAATATTATTTTTCTACCTGTAATAAAATTGGAGAACCTCGAAAAGGTGCTTTTAGGTTCCTTTTCAATTCATCAAGACTAATCATAGTCTCTCCAACCATCAATGGCATTGGATTTCTCCCTGATTCAATTTGTTCTAGTACGGTGGTTATAATTGATTGACTCTCATTATTTTTACCACTAGTAAGAAAAAATTGATTAAGCATACAAAATAAGAAAGCCCTTCTTCTATAAATATGAAAAGATTCGGAGTAAGGTTTATCAAAATAATGGCGAGCAAATTCTTTCAAATTAACTATGTTGCCATCTACTATTTTTGATAGATCCCTTTCTTTTAAATTGAAGAAGCGTTCAAAATCCTTGAAATAATATGCATCTATTCTAGGGATTACTATGAGGTCTATTGCAGGGAAACCTAAAATAGCACCAAATTCTTCCGGCAAAGGGCTAATTTCATCATACCCTATTCTAAAGCAATGAGTATCAACATCCCAATATTCTAGAGCGGTATGAATAAAATCTAAGTCAAGATCTACCCCTTTGATACCATAAATTCCCCCCAAGTGGAACACATCTAATTCTTTTATTTCTTTGGCATTAAGAGACCGACACCATTCATGGGTGTATTGGGTAAAAATTTTGGTGACTAGAGACATGATATTATTTTTTTCTAAAGCTAAGAATTATTTTATTTGCTGAAATTATGAAAAGAATCGGTTGGGCAGGGGGCTATTTATGCACGAGATCGGAGCAGTTTTAATCTAGGAAGGATACGGAGTCAGCGCTATTTGGCGCTAGACGTTGCTATTGGCGCCAGACGCCAAAGCTTGGCGCCAAACGCTAAGTGTAGCGCCCACCAATACGCGTGGCGCCAGCTGGCGCCAATTTTCCTCGTCGTACACGCTTTCTAAAATCGCGTTTTTACCTTAATCCAAGTCTACTAATGACTTTACGGCTTCCTTATTTTTTCTAAACATCTTTTTATTCTTTTTTTTAATTAATATAGCTATTATATTAATTATATTATTCTTTTTTGGATTTTATTTAGGTTAATTTCCAAGTTTTTATAAACCCAACATTTTATTTGACTTTTCCTTTTTTCATTTTTTCTTTTTGGGGGAGAAAGTCTGATACCCTCCATCAATAATAAAAATAACGAAATTTTTAAACTTACTTGTTACACTTTCTTGCACACACAAACATGCACATAATAATGATAATAATAAAAAATGAAAAAACATGATAAATAAAATAAACTCATAACAGTATGTATATACAAAATATGTCTAAAAAATGAGTCAAACTAAAAGGAAAAGTTCTATACAAAGTCAAATAAATAATAAAAAGCACAGGTACAAACTACGGCACCGGGGGAGGTAAATCCATCATCGCATAAAACTCCGCCGTACGAGGAGTAACCTCTCCACCTACTCCAGCCCCAGCTCCAGCATCAGCTCCAGTCTCCGCAGGAAGAGGAAAATTCAACGTGGTACCAGTCCACCCAAGATCAACCTGAGGCTGAGGCTGCGGAGGCTGCTGTGATGACGAGCCAAACTCATACATCCCACCACCTCTAAGAGCCGAGGTAGCCTCTCCCTGGCCTACTGGCACAACATGAGCACCCTCAGAGGAGGAACCTGAGCCCTCTGCCACATCAGTACGGGCAGCCTCAGAACGACCACCCCTACCACCCGAAGTAGTGCGGCGACGCCTCGAGCTAGACCTCACCGGATCCCTCCGCACCTCAGGTCTCGTGCGGGTACGAGAAGGAATGGGATGACCCTGCAAAAGGAATTAAAATCAGAAACAAGGCAAAATCGAAGCGGCAGTGCAAAAACATATGAAAGGAAGACTACCTCCTGAACGGCGTCGTCCCGACGGCAAGTAGCCACGTTCCTCATCCGGACAAGCTGGCTCCGGAAGGCATCTATACATCGTGCCATCGCCGAAACCACCTCGCGCGAGAACTGTCAAAGAAATAAGTCAGTAAACATGCATAATATATATGGACAAAAGTTGCAAATAAATAAGCTTACCCGGGTCTGGTGGCGAGGAATCGACCGCTCCACGAAGCGCTCGTCCTCAGGAGCCGGAGGAATGATCTCCTCAATCGGCCCATATGTCCCCTGGTAATGGATAGACATACGGGGTGGCACGAACTCAACAGCATCGTCCTGATAAAGCAAAAACAAAGTCAATGAAAGTCAATGAAGCATTACTTGGGGGCTACTTAACGAAAGATAAGAGCTGAAAAATCGTACCGCCACATCCTCAGCCGGTACAGGAACTGGAGCTAACAACGGCAGTAGCTCCTCCGCATAGCATCGCCCAGGGATCGTGCAAGATCGCCAAGGGATACCAGCTCCCTCTGACATGCTCAACAACCTCGCGACGTTAAACATGTGACGTGGTGGAGGAGCAGGAACGACAAAAATATCGGAGGAATGCTGTCTAGCAACCCTCTCTCCAAGGTATACGGTCGCTCCATAGGTCCCCAATAAATAGCGACGCTCAGCGAAATACTGCGCGGCTAACCCAGGGACTGCCAAGCCGACCCATGGCCGGTACAACACCTCAGGCTCCTGCAAAGAGCATCAATCAGGCGAGAGTCTATCTAAAGCATCACAAAATGGCAAATAAGAAAAGAATCATACCGCGATGATCCAGTCTCGGACATACGCAGTGGACATCCCCATACGGCGGCTGCCCCATGAAGCACTAACTGGAAACCTGCGCGGTGATGGTCTTGCCGGTGCGGCAGAAGGGAAGTACTCATAGAACCAGATCTACAAGGAGTTAAAATTATCGGCAAGTGCTAGCTAAAACGTAGAGCTAAACTTTATAGGGAATAATGTTTACCTCTACGACCCTCCAAAAGCTGGACAGAGCAACATTCGTCCCGAAGGACCGGTGTCGACACGAGTCCCTCAACGCTCGAATGAAGTCAGCATAGGCCAAGCTGGCCCAGTTGTAAGTCCCGATTCAATGTAGATTGCGGACGGCAGGAAGGTAGTAAAGCAGCGCCCTACTACCCTTGTCAGGGGAGAACGTCCCTGACAACAAAATAAGCGCAAAGATGCGCACCCGCTGCTCTCGGGTGGTCGCACCATCGTCAAAAGCCGCTGCTAGAGTCAAACGACGAATCCCCCTAGCGCTGAACTGAGACGACTCTACCTCAGCTCGAGCCCGAATGGTAATCGGCCCCAACAGCTCCTCGACCTCAGGGGAAAAGACGTCGATCCCGCTGTCGAACGGTAGTGGCACAGAGCTAAACTCCAGTCCTGTGATGAGTCTGAAGTCGGTAGGAGTGACCATCATCTCACCCCAAGGAAAGTGGAAAGTGTTGGTGGTGTCCCAAAAGAACTCCACCAGAGCACGAACTACATGGTGACCCCCGCTGGAGGCAACCATTGCCTCGGAGATCTCATACAGTGCAGTAAGAACGCAGGACTCCCATAGGAGTCTCGTCTCGTCATCTCTGGCGGTGTACATCTTGTACAGATCGCCCAAACCGTCACAGCCGGAGCCATGACAGCGCGTCCTCCCAACGGTGATACCCCGTCTCACCCTCTCAGAAATGTGGTGGACGGGGGAAAAGAACAAGGTCCGCTCATCCCACTCGGGGAGTCGACCAAGCGAAGTGGACGGCTCGGCATCGTCCTCCACGGGCTCATGCTCCCGTCGAATGTCTCGGGACCGTGAACCAGAACCTCGCTGTCTAGCCATGCTACATTGTGCAGAATTATCATAAATTAAGGTTTTATAGTATCTAAGGTTCGCCTAGCCGCATGATACTATGTTCGCAAAAAAAAAGAGTACGTAGTACTAAAACAGAGCACGAATTCAAATTGAGCATAACGGCATTTTTCAATCAATCAAACAATTTCTTGCAATACTATAGTAATTACTGTGACAAATTGGACAAGAATTGCTAGCAAAAACATCAAGAACGGACCACATTGTATTCCCGACCTCAAGAGGTCCAACAATGGCAATTCGTTCATTTCTTCACCAAATTGAGTCAAACATGTCTCAAATTACTCCCAAGGCAATATATAAACATAATCAAGCAATTTCATGGCATAAAATTTGACAAATAAAGAGAATTGAGCATTCTAAGTTTCGAATTTTCATGAAATTCGAAAATAAACACATGCAAAATTCATAAAAACCGGTGTGATTTCGAAGAAAACTTACATAGATCGGGAAAATGGATGAAATAAGCTTTGATTTGCAACAAATTTGAGCGAATTTGGTTGAGAAACGAGCAAGAACGAAGCAAATGAATTTCTGGAAATTTTCGAGCAAAAACGCGACGAGCAGCGGCGAAAATGAAGAAGAAAGGGGTATTTAAGGAATACCCTATTTCGGCGCCAAGCGCTAGACCTTGGCGTCAATATATAGGCTTGGCGCCTGGCGCCAATCCCAGCGTCTGGCGCTACAGCTAGTTATGTGGCGCTGATGTGTTTTCAGCGGCGCCAGAACACTCAGCCACTCAGTGAGGTTGTTCTACCTTTTTGCAATATATTTTGGGTTCCTTGGTACGCCAGTTAGCCCCTCTAAGCAATTTGACACGATTTTTAGTAATCGGCTTGATTGCAAAAAGTGATCGACCTGATGAAAGATCGTCTCACTTAGCTTAAAGCGCCTAAGCATTGGCTCATTAGCAAAAGGCACCGACATACAGGTTCAAAAGCAGCAAAAGCGCCGACGTACAGGCACAACGGAAGGAAAGTTCAAGCGAGCTTTTAATGATCGACAAGCGGAGATCTTCGGTAATTTCCTTGGAAAATTATCGCAACAAATGAGGATAGCTTCAAGCGAGGATATCTTTGACGGCATTCCCTAGATTGTGGAGAGTTGTCACAAACAACTGAAGGTGATTTCAAGCGAAGTTGTCTTCGATCATGTTCCCTTAGACGTGGAAGATGGTCACAAAGCGGAAGAGGATCGTTTCAAGCGAAGCAATCTTCTAAATTGAAAGCAGTTACACACGTAGCAGTTTTCAAGCGGGATGACATTCTCTTGGCAGGAGGTCATCAAAACAACAGCAATGCGGCAACAAATCGGTTACCTTCAGAGACGTGTGCTCGACGGTGCAAGATATATGTTTCTTAACTCTTTTATCTGTTTAACTAACGCTAGTTTTGCAGGTATCGACGTTACAAGAGTGGTTTAGGATCGCAGAACGTTCTGAATCATTCTCCGTCCCTATCAATACTTTGACTTTTGTTTTCGAAACTTGCGTTTCTCCAAACTCAGTCAAAGTGGGGGCTTCTATAGACACCCATTTATGTCTCCCCAAAACCAAACCCAGTGATGAGTGCCTTTCATGTCGAATCATAATCGAATGAAGTGAAAGTGTGGAAAGTTTAGTGTTGCGGATAGTTTTAATTTCTTTTCTCTTCTCTCTTTTTTTAAAAACTTATTTTAAGGAAAACAGCCAATCCAGTTTGGTTGGTCCATGATATGGGTCCAATAGTAGCGTAGTTGGATGGGGCTTGACAAGAGCTTTCCAACGATATATTATAAGCCCAATTCCAATGAATATTGAGGAAGTTATGGCCAATTTACTAAACTGGGCCCGTTTTGAGCCTTATATGCGGCCCAATGATCTAGGGGAGGGCCTAATATAGATTTATCATTCCTAATGCAATTAGGAATGGTTTTAGTCTTCTAGATTCTTCTAGAAGGTTCTTTTCATTCCTAATTCAATTAGCATTGATAAATTGACTTTTGTTGACTTTTCAGAGTTTTAATTAAAATCAAATAACGTTTTTTGAGGAAGATACGATTTTATCCTCCTGTACGGCAATTTTTATCTGATTTTAAGAAAACGCGTGAATTTTTGAATCAGCGCCAAACGCCAGCTGTAGCGCCTGGCGCTAGCATTGGCGCCTGACGCTAATGTTGGCATCTGGCGCCAATAGCCAGCGTTGGCGCTAATATCGTTTTATCTACGCCAGAACTTTGTTTTTGATATTTTATCTTTTGGCTGATTTTCTTTATAAATAGCGTCGTAAAAAACTCCGTTTTCATTCACGAATTCTAACCTACAATCACCAATTTTCATTCTCTCTACAATCTACCAACTCTCATCAAGATTCTCTTGATTACTCTCTCTCTCTCTCTTTTCTAAACTAGCCTTCTCTCATATACAAAATTCCGCACTCATTAGATCTAGAAACACCTAGTCATATTCGAAGTTGCCTTCGCCCTAGACGTGAAAGGTTTAATTTCTGAGGGTTTGGTCCCAAATCTCTCTTTCAATTATTTAATTATTTTTTTGTTTATTATTTTCCTTGAAGTTACTAACGCGTGTATTTTGTTATTAGAAAGAGGTACGAGGCATCAAAGTAAGTATTTTGATGGTTTTTATTGATATTATGATGTAGAGTTCATGTTTAGGTTGTTATTATGATATTCCTAGTATCATGTTTAGGGTAAAGAATGAGTTCCTTAAATTAAATATGATTGTTACGATGCCTTTTATGTTCTTCCTTATATTTATGATTGTTAGTATCATGTTAGGGCTAAATATATGATTTTTATATGCTTAGTGACATGCTAGGGTTTGTTATTAATCTTGTTAGTATCATGCCTAGGATCTTGCTATTATTATGCTTTAACATGATTATTATTATGATTATTTTTATGATTTATGATTATAATTGTTGTTATTATTATTATTATTATTATTATTATTATTATTATTATTATTATTATTATTATTATTATTATTATGATAATTGTTATGATTATGTTGCTTATTATTTATTGTCATTGCTTGATCACACCTTTTATGCATGTTTAAAGGGAATTTGTACTTGTAATCACGCTTAATAAGATAATTAATAATCTTTTTTAGGGTTAATTTGATTATAATTCAAGTGATCGCCAATAATAGATTTTTTTGTGCATTAATATTCAACCAACATAGATAAACAGGTTTAGGGTTAAACCTAATGATTGCATGTTAGTCAGAAAGCGCACATGAGTACGATCAGAATAAAATAGAGGCGTATTATTAGGGAAGGTTCAATCTCTTTTAGGTTGGATTTGTACCTTCATCGCCGAACCCTATTTGGTTCAAGACCTTATGGAGTTGACGATCTCTTGGATCGTTAAGGGGTGTAACCTTCACCCTGTGAACGGTTTACAAGTTCCTAAAAAACTTGTTGGCGACTCTTTTGCTCTATCTTCTTTCCCTTTGGACGCCACCATACTTTAGTGTATGATCACAGTGGGGTTTAAGCTAGGGGATTAACGCTTGAAATATTCCCTACAGAGACACAAATGGGTGTCTACAGTGGTTTATCAAGAAAAGATTGCATATTTGAAAGAGTGAAGATGATATGATGTGGCTACAAGGGGTGCCTGTAATCATTGGTATATCTTGTACCACTAGTAGAAAAAGGCTCATTTGCGTCGCTCATATATAGTGTATTTGCGTCGCTTCTATGAGCGACGCAACTGCTCGCGACGCAAATAAGAGTCATTTGCGTCACTCCTTTATAAACAAGTGACGCAAATAAGCTCCTTTATAAAGGAGTGACGCAAATAGATGTTCTGAGCAACTTCTTGTTTGTTATTTGCGTCACTTGTTTATATAGGAGTGACGCAAATGACTGTCTAGACAATACAAAATTGCTTTATTTCGTCACTTGTTTGTTTAATGAGTGACGCAAATGATATGATTTTTTTTTTTAATAATAATAATTGCTTGTATATGTTTGTAGTACCTGTTTTCCTTGCTAGTGGTATAAAATAATATGCTAACGCCAATAATTGAAATTAAAAAGCAATATTAATATGAATGCAAATGTAAATTTCGGCAGAGTCTCCTTTGTATTTTGGCCTACCCATAAAATTGGGAATGACGGCATTATATTAACAACCTGTAAAATAAAATTTACATCTCAATATCATAGACATTATACTCATCATCCCAACACCAATTAACCAAAATCATTCATGTCAAGCCTATAATCCAAAACAAGAGTTCAACATGCGCTAAGTATAAATCTAAAGTTCAATATTACATATAAAATACTCTGCCCAAATATCTCGAATCTCATTAATCTCCTCCTCGGTATACGGTGTAGTTCTTGAAAAATCCTATCAATACAACAAATATACAAGAGGAAAGTTTTAATTCAAGATTGTAGCTAACATCATATCAAATTGTATTTATCAAACAAAAATGAAATATTTGACAACTCATACCTTAATAAGATCCTCACTGCTATGATGATGTTTAAGAATTTCGTACATATAACGCATGACGTAGTAGCCACACTCACGTCCACCCAATTGCTGAGGACACTACATGTAATATATTTATAAGTTGAATTAAATCGACTACAGCCTAGGACTCAACATCGGAATGCTAGAGCTATAACATATTAAGGTGAAGAAATTAAACAGTAGAGGAAAAATGTTAATTTAAGTTCATATTACCTAGCTTCTTATATAAGTAAGCTTCATCCTCGGTGGCGGAAAATGTTCTTTCATTACTCATGCTCTTCCGCAGTCTAGCTTGTGGTGTATCTGTGCTCCCTAGTCCCAATCCAACAGATAGAAAAAAATCTGCAGCAGGTTTACAAAATGAACATTGTCAAGTTAATATATGTAGCCTGTGAAGCAAAATGTAAAAGGAATCATACTCTGCTTGCTATTATATTATTATCTTGCCAGAAATGATGTGAATTTTAGTACAAATATGAAATATTGGTTTTGAAGTATGTTTATTTATTTATTGTTATTTAATATGTACTTCGTACAAGATATAGGTGTTTTGATTTGATCAGAAACAAGAAATGACCACGCTAAAATTAGGGTACTCATCAGCTCATAAATTCTTTTAAAACCTTCCTCTCTTACTTCGTTGTGGTCCTCTTCCACTTCCTTACTAAACCATTAATTCAAATTACCTACTTTTGCCTCATATATCTAGATTTCAATTAACACCACTCCTCAATAGGAAATCACAATCAAACCCCCCTCCTCCCTCTCTTCTAATGACCTCACATCAATAAAAATCTTTTGGTATTTGGTTAAATTGCTATGTGATGTACCCTGGAGAAAATGTAAGTGGCCAAGACTATGGATAACTAACCACTATAGGTTTAATGACAACTAGACACTTTTGTTTAAAAACTGATGATGCCCTACTCAAATTCTGCTACATAGCTGAAATGCAAGTTGAAATGCCTTCATGTACCAGGGAAAAAAAGAAAAACACAGAAGAGAAAAATACCTAAAAGGACACAAGCTACTAGGCTACAATGCAACTAAATCATTAAGCAAAAGTTAAGGGCACTGCACAATTATATACTGATTCAAGTAGAAGAAAAATAACAAGGTAATCAACCTGTAGATGAAGGAGAAAACAATGCACATAGAAAAGCGCCTTTGTCGAGTAAATCTTTGCATGTATCAATCTCAAAAGAAGTCCTTAGGATATGCTCAGTAACCTTGCCAATGCCTCCAATCTATCCGTAAAGCATATAAAGCAAACAAGTGATGAACAAATGTTCATGTTCACTACAAAATTCAATAGGTTTTACAATTTACATTTATTGCCTTTCATAACATTCTAAATTACAGAAAAGATACCAAAAAAAGTAAAAAAATAAATAAATTGGGGAGGCTCATAACAAGTACCTTTCTTATTGGGAGGGAAGATATGAAAGTCATGACAAAAATTCGATCATTTGGCAAAATAAATTGTCCATTTGGCTTTTTTATATCTGAGCAAACCTAAAAATCATACAATAAACACAAATCCCGAGAATTTATGTCAATATCACAATACAAAATAGGCATACATCAAAGAACAGGACATCCAAATCTGCTATTTTCAAAGTTGGTAGAAATTTTTTTGCACATTTAAAGATGTAAATTACAACCTAAGATTGATAAAGAATCCTCAAAAAAAGGCAGAGTACATTGTAGCTCATATTTTTAAATCCCAAATAGAAGTTATATGCAAAAACAGATTTGATCACATCTTTAACAGAAGCTAGACAAATAACACTCAATCCCAAAGTCAGTCAATTATTGAAAGAGGGAACCCTTGGGTTTCGCTTTCTATAGGAGGTTTTAAATTACGTTCTACTTTGGCTTCATTTATACCTAATAAATAAGATACTCAAGGCTTTATTTTGATACCACGGAACTTTAAAACAGGAAGGCTTATAAAGCTCAGTGAGAACAAGACTAAACAGATAGAACTAGTAAAGGTTGTCAAAGAAAAGTGGGGAGCCACTATGACCAATTACATGAATAATATAGAGAGCATATCTGCTACTTGGGCTGCCAATATTTTTCCATGAAGTCATTTTAACCATTCAACTACGATAGAAAACAAGTGGATGTTAAAAAAAGGTTTTGGTAAATTTGGCATTATCTGTAAGATCATAATGTGCACAAAGTCGTTCCAAGAAATATAAGTAGTGTACCATTATTGATTATTCCAAATCATCAGATGCACAAAATGATAGCAAAAACTCCATAAAGGCCTTAAGCTGAGGGAAGGAACATATCCAACTTCCTAATTATAGGACAGTGTTGAGACTGTCGACCTTAACAATGATGAACATCATTTTGATAGGCAAGTTTCATTTCAAGAACACCTTATTACAGAGTACATCTTAATCTTTTTCACTTCAGCAGCTCAAAAGTAAATTAATAGACTTCTATATACTAAGCATGAAGCACATAATCTGCAAAAATAAAATTCTAAAATTTGTGCAAAAAATCACAACAAAATAGTAAAATTAAACTAAGGTCAAGCAAAATTGAACCCTAAATTCCATCTACTAGTTTGAAAACAGTAGAAAAAAAGAACAGATCTTACCTTCGTTGAAATCGACTACATAAATTTCACCAAAATAGAACCAAAATTCCTTAGAATCGAGTAAAAAACCATAAATTTCTTTGATGAACCCTAAATTCGAAAACGAACCCAAAAAATCTGTTATACAGAAATCTGCTTGTAATTCTAAAATTCGTGCAATTCATTTACAATTAAACTCCAAATATCTATGTAGATTGAAAATAAGATAAAGAGATGAAGAGCTCTTACATCGGATGAAGCAAGCTTGCAACTTCTGCAAAAGTAAGCCAAAATCCCATAGAATCGAGTACAAACCCTAAGTTTCAAATAATCGAAACAAATTGCAACTAATTAAAAGAACCCTAAATTCGAAACACAAACTTTAATTCTCTCACAATTTAGTGGGGGTTTTGGGTCGATCTTTTGCTCGAAAAATAGTGGGTTTTGGCTCGAATATACGGGTTTTGCCTACAATTTGCTGGGTTTATCGATTAGTGGTCGAATTTGTAGGTTTTGGGCTCGAATTTTCGAGGTATAGCTGTTGAATTCGCTGCTGTTTGCAGGTGGAATGGCAGCGCTGGGGAATTCTAGGGTTTTACTGGATGAATTTTTTAGGTTTTGCTGTTCAAATTTTGGGAATTTTGGGGTTGAATTTGCTGGGGGTTTTGAAGAACTTCGAACGGCAGCGTAAGTTTTTATTTCATTTTTTTGTATACTGAATAGTCATTTGCGTCATTTATCAGGAAATGAGTGACGCAAATAACAATAGTATATGCGTCGCTCCTATTTATAAAAGCGACGCAAATATAAATAAGCGGGAATGTATCAGACTTTTGCTTCGCTTTATAGCCAATGTCCGACGCAAATTACTTATAATGAAGCCAAAATATCTCATTTGCGTCATTTATTTCTACAAGTGACGCAAATAAGGCGACGCAAATGAGCAATTTTCTACTAGTGTACTTAGTTCGACATTTTTTTTAATGCAATGCGATGCGATAATAATATGCAAGAAAAGAAATGCTCATTTTATTTTAAAAAAAATCTACAAAGTAAATCTAAGAAAAAATAGAAGGTGCCTATGCTAGACTTATTGGGGAAAGGAAGAATAAAAAAGAAATAGAAAAAGAGGTCATGAAATCTTGTCATTGAAGCTCGCCTCTTGTTTTGTGTCGTTTGCTTTAGTATCACTCGCTCTTCTTGCTAGCTGGAGGCATGGGAAGCTTGTCATTATCGATCAAATGTTGGATAGTCTCCTTGAGCTTCCAATAGCTCTCAGTAGTATGACCCCTACCTTGATGATATTTTCAATGTGCGTCTGGATTCCAACTAGGCAATCTATTTTCAGGTGCGGGGTCTTGAATAGGTCCAATGGGAGTAATGAGTCCCTTGGCATGGAGTCGATCGAAGGCAGTATCATAGCTCATCCCAATGGGGGTGAAGTCCTTCCTTAGTTGCTTATTAGATCCTTGGTTATCCATGACTAAAACTTCACCGAGATCAAAGGTACTAACATTGTTACTAGAGTGGGCGTTTTCGGAAGAAGAAGGATTGTCGTTCTTCTTTCCTTTCTAGCCACTGTGGTTACTATTGTTAGTAGCTTTTTGCTTTGCGAGTTCATCTTCGATCTCGATGCCTATGTCATAGACGGCTTTGGAAGTATTCAAGTTGTGTTGATATTTTAAGTGCTTTGAATACTTTTCTTGTAAATTTTTGATGAATATCCTCACAGATTCTTTTTCGGCGGGCACCTCAATCATTTTAGCGAAAGTTTCCCTCCACTTATTGAAGAAAGAAGTAAAGCCTTCATTCTCTTTCTGTCTTAGCATCTCAAGTTGTCTATAATCGGTTTTGACTTGAATATTTCATTTATACCTATCAATGAAAGCGTTTACTATCGATTCCCAGGTAGATGTTTTCTCTTTGTCAAGGGAGAAAAACCATTGTTGGCAAACGGTTTCAAGAGATAAGGAAAACAAGGAATGAATGACTTTCCTATCAATCCCCTTAATGTTCATTATAGTTTCAAAGGCTCTTAAGTGAAGATAAGGATTATATGTTGCCTTGAATTTAGGGATGTCAGTGGCGTTGAACTTCTGCGGAAGAAGCTCCTTGTCCACCGAGACCTCTTGCGAGCTGATGCCCTGGAATTTATAGTCATTGGATATCTTGCTCAAGCTCTCTTGCATGAGCTCCATTTGTTGTTGTTTCACAGGGTCATTGATTTGAAGGGTTAAAGCCTTCAACACCTCAGTCACGTCAGCCATTTGCTTCTTAAGTTCGTTGACTTCTTCTTGACTTGCCATTATCTTCTTAGCTTTTCTTTTTCGACCAACTAGTTTTTCAAAAATTTGAACTTGAATGAAGGTGTTGTATTTGATTAATCGCCCTTCCCTCCTTGACCAAGTACTGTGGAAAGGGAAATTAGGGATATTCATTGTTAATTATTTGACTCAAACTCTATTCAACGTGCAATAGATGGAAGGAGGTTGGAAGAATGAATATTGTAATATGGGGAAAGCATGTAGAGAATGGAAAGAGATGATGTAGATGGAGAGATATGAAAAAATTAGGAATAGAATGTATCCCCAACTCAAATGACAGAAAAAACTGACTCATGCATGAACGTAAGACATGGTCATGGTGACTATACACAAAGTGTGTCTAAGACTAGTGAGTGTATGTGACATGTTAAGACTCTTGTGTAAGACCATGTGGCTAGACTATGCGACTGGGCTCAATTAAGGACTTAACAAAGGTACCGTTATTAACAAAATAATCGAATTGATTAGCAAACTGTTTAATTAGACTTATAGTGATGACTCGAGCAAAATGCTGAACTGTCGCCGCACTCTGCAGTGCAGCGCCAGACGACAGATTTGTCGCCGGGAGTTGCACAGCATAGTGTGGCGCTGCAGCCCAAATCTTGGCGCCATTACTGGAGCGTTAATCTGGGACTGTTTTCAGTATTTTAATTCTACGGGACATGCCTAAAGTCGTACTAAGTCAATTCCGATTAAATTATTAGACTTTAATTACTCAAATTAATTAATTAATTAATTAGACAAAGTCCTTTTAGTCATTAATCAGTTTATTTTTGTCTTAAACACAAGTCAAACAAACGGTTAGGAAAAACACATAGAGTATGCACAACAAATAATGCACAATTAGTCAAGTAGGCACAATATGATGCAATGAGTTTGCAACCTAACCATGGCTCTAGTTCTCTAAAGTTCGGGATATGGGTTAGTCAAAAAGGTTCCATGGTTACTTGTCCGGATGCACCACGCAGAAGCCTTACCTTTTGAAGGGTTGGCTCGAGTGGATGGGACACCGCGAGTTAAAAACTCGCTTCCATGGTTTGGTGAATTTAATGCAACATTCTCAGATTTACCCTTTGTTGCACAGAGCGTTTAATCAGATAGATGGAGCATGAATTCCCAGAGGGTTATGTCCATATATAGAACACATATGGGTTTTAGAAAAGTGAGAAAAACTCAATAAGGAAGTAGGATCGAGCAAAAAGTGCTACAAACTGGTCAAAATTAGAACGCATATTTCTGGCTCGGTATTGGAAGAACTTGGCGCCAGCGAGCAGAGGTTGTCGCCGCAATATGGCTCTGTCGCCTGGCAACAGAGTCATATCATCGGCTACATACTCTGTTTTCTGACACCAGTTCCTACATGCCTCATCAGCTTTCTGTGCTCGATACAATTTTCCAATTTTTCGCAGCATTATTTCGATCCTAGTTGTGAAAGATATTCCTCAAATTTCCTACGTGTAAAAATCCTATGTTTTAACTCATTACGGATGGTCTTTCCAATGAGATCTTTTTTATGCATATGACAATAATGTTAATAAAAATTACGCACAAGAAATACTTAGAACTTTTCGAGTCTCATCCACTCATTCTAAATCATTGCCAAAATAAATTTTAGGAATTAAAATAGAAATCCTGCCAGTGGAGTCGCCAAAAAACTGTAGGGAATATTTCAAGCATTACCCCAAACTTGAACCCCACTGTGATCATACACTAAAGTACGGTGGCGTCCAAAGGGAAGGAAGCAAGAGCAAAAGAGTCGCCAACAAGTTTTAGGAACTTGTAAACCGTTCACAGGGTGAAGGTTACACCCCTTAACGATCCAGGAGATCGTTAACTCCAATAGGTCTGGAACCATGACTGGAAGTTCGGGGATGAAGGTATAAATCCAACCTAAAAGATATTGAACCTGCCCTAATAATAGGCCTTTACTTTATTCTGATCGTATTCATGTGCGCTTTCTGACTAACTTGCAATCATGCATTAGGTTAACCCTAAACCTGTTTAATCTATGTTGGTTGAATATTAATGCACAAATAAATCTATTATTGGTGATCACTTGAATTATAATCAAATTAACCTTAACAAGATTATTAATTATAAGCGTGATTACAAGTACAAATTCCCTTTAAACATGCATAAAAGGCGTGATCAAGCAATAACAACAATATATATCAAGCAACATAATAATAATAATAATAATAATAATAATAATAATAATAATAATAATAATAATAATAATAATAATAATAATAATAATAATAATAATAATAATAATAATAATAATAATAATAATAATAATAATAATAATGATCATAATCATGTTAAAGTATAATAATAGCAAGATCCTAGGCATGATACTAACAAGATTAATAACAAACCCTATTATGTCACTAAACAATAAAAATCAAAGCTTTAGTTCTAACATGATACTAACATGATATTAAGAAAGAGAATAGAAAGTATCACAGGAATCATAATTGCCATATTTGATATTAAAACCTTTACCCTAAACACGATCCTAGGAAGATCAAACACCCTATCATGACACTAGGAATCAAAACAACCTAGACATGATTTCCATATCATAATAACAATGCAAACAATTAAAGCACTTACTTAGATGTCTCGTACCTCTTTCTAATAACAAAATACACGCGTTAGTAACTTCAAGGAAAATAATAAACAAACAATTAAATAAAATAATTGAAAGAGATATTTGGGACCAAACCCTCAGAAATTAAAACCTTTCACGTCTAGGGCGAAGGCAACTTCAAACTTGGCTAGGTGTGCCTAGATCTTGCGAATGCGGAATTTTGTATGAGAAAAGCTAGTTTAGAATAAGAGAGAGAGAGAGAAGAGTAATCAAGAAATTATTGATGAGAGTTGGTGATAATTAGATGAGAAGAATTGATGATTGAAAACAGAGGTTTTAGGAGGCTATTTATAGAGAAAATCAGTCGGATATGATAAAAAACAAATCAGAGTTTCGAAAAGAATAAAATACGACTGCAGCGCCAAACACGCGCCTGTCGCCAGACGACTGATATGTCGCCAGGCGACAGACATGTCGTATGGCACTGCAAATAGTTTTCCTTGCGTTTTCTTATTTTGATACAATTTAAGTGTACGAGAGGGTAAAATTGTATTTTCCTTAAAAACACTTGTTTTATTCTAATTAAAACTCTTAAAAGTCAATTTATCAATGCTAATCAAATTAGGATTCAAAGGAACCTTCTAGAAGATTCTAGAAGACTATAATCAATCTTAATCGCATTAGGAACGATAAATCATTAATAGGCCATCCTCTAGATCATTGGGCCGCATATAACAATCAGTGGCGGAGCTAGGAATTTTATAATGGTAGTGCACCGTACCATTTGAAAATCCGACCCGGCCTCAAATCATTGAAAAATAAAGAAAATTAATCAAGACACATCTACTTAGTACATAACAATCATGAAAATGTTCTTAATATCATTAAATAATCTACTTGACAAGCAATTGTATTTACGAACCTTTGCTATTCCACAACTCATCTAATGAGACCCCAATTCAAGACCATAAGCAATGACCCATTTGAAATTTATTTAGAAGTTTTTTAT
Source organism: Chenopodium album (assembly GCF_948465745.1). Classification (NCBI taxonomy): domain Eukaryota; kingdom Viridiplantae; phylum Streptophyta; class Magnoliopsida; order Caryophyllales; family Amaranthaceae; genus Chenopodium; species Chenopodium album. The sequence goes on from NC_137835.1 coordinate 69,815,123, forward strand.
GGGTTTAGAATCACTAAGCTAAATAGATTTTTCGTAACAAAAATACTAATTATAACTAACAATTTAGGCATGTACATGTTAAAAGAAATAGGCAAGAAATATTATAAACAAATAATCAACAATTAAAGTAGATGAGTCTCGACTCTCAAGTCTTCAACTCTTGAAATGGTCTATTAATTATCTTAACTAGAAAAGGTATAACTAAAAAAAATTGGATGATGGAGAAGAGAATCAAACCCATGACCTTTGTAGACAAAGGTATGGTCCTAATACTCCCAACCACTAGGCTACTGCAAAGTTTTTAACAAAATAGTCAGCTTTTTATTGTATTTATTTAATGTTTAATTTTCACTTTTTTTTTCTGGTGGCTTTGCCACTGATAACAATCAAACCGGGCCCAGTTTAGTAATTTGGCCATAATTTTCTCATTATTCATCGGAATTGGGCTTATAATATATCGTTGGAAAGCTCTTTTTGAACCCGACCTAACTACACCATTATTGGACTCTTTCCATGGACCAAACCAAATTGGATTGGCTGTTTTCTTAAAATAGTTTTTCAAAAACAGAGAGAAAGAAAAGAAATAAAAACTAACCGCAACACTAGACTTTCCACACTTTCACTTCATTGGATTATGATTCGACGTGAAAGATACTACTCATTACTGGGTTTGGTTTTGGGGAGACACAAATGGGTGTCTACACTAAGGAAGAGAATTTTTTTAGCCAAGACCTCCATACAAATAACAAACACACATGATAAAGAGGATCGCCCTTCCTTAAATCTCTTTTGGATGGGTTTAATTTAATTAGTTATGGTATAATTTAACTGTAAGAGAGTAAGACATACTTGTAATACAAGCTTTAATCCAGCTAATTCAATTATGACTTAAACCAAACGATGAGGGTGTGGACCATAAAAGTCTCATTCAATACAATCATTAGCCTTTTCCATAATAACTTCATGCACAAGAAGAATATTATCTTGTATAGCAATGCCCAGGAACAAACGCATTTTGGTGGAGACCAATAACTTTTTCTAAAAAAAGGCTTTAGACGATCGACCAAAATTTTAGAAATTGCTTTATAAATCGTACAACAAAGACTAATAGGTCTATACTAAGGGTCTGTTCTCATACGTTTATTTTCAGTTCATTTCAGTTTAGCTCAATTCAGCTCCTGATTTCCTTCTTTTAAAAATATTCATCTTCACTTCACTTGATTTCAGTCTATTAGAACAAGCCCTAACTTGCCTTAGTTGGATAAGCAATTTTGGGAATCAATGTAATAATAGTATGATCAAGCTCTTTTAAGAGAATGCATTATAGAAAAGGCTTTTTATTACTTTACAGACATCCGAACTTAATATCGTCCAATAATAGTGTTGAAAGAATTTTAGACCATAGCCAATCGGAACTCGAGGCTTTATAGGGAGACATATCAAAGAAAGCGCCCTAATTTCATCATTTGTAAAAGCATTAGTAAGTTCCATATTATCAGCGGAGGAATTGACAGGATCAATCCAAGGTAGTCAATTCAAGGTAGAGAGAAACTGGATCAATCCAAGGTAGAGAGATAACTCTTTGGAAGGGATGATCAGATTTGAATCTTTTAGAAAATTCAGAATAAAATACTCAGATTAGTTATTTTAGAGGGACTATCAACCTATTGTTTATCATCAATTTGAAGTCAAAAAATTTGCTTTTTACTAAAACGCAATTTCATCGACTCGTGAAAAAACGAGAGCTCCGATCACCTTTAATTAACCCCAATGTTCTGGCAATTTGCCACAGAATTTTTGGCCAAATAAAAGAAATTTTTCTCTTTGACGAATAAGATGTTATTGGATATGGAGGTTATTAGGGTCTAATAGTAGTTGATATACAACCGATAACAGTTTAGTCTAATTTAGACTTATCTTAGTTTGAAAATACCGCAAATTCTATGCTACTCCTAGAGTATAGTGGTGCATGGTACTCCAAGTTTATAAAATTTATGTTATTTTATTATGAACTTTTTGTTATTTCAATTTATATATATGTTATTCTAAAATAAGTATATGTTATTTTATATTTCGCTACTCTAGATTTATAAAATTCATCTTATTTTGAGGTGAACCTCTTATTATTTCAATTTATATATATGTTATTTTTTTAAATAATTACATGTTATTATTTTAATAAATGCAAAACACCAAAATAAAAATAAATAAATAAATCCATGTTTTTTTTTTTTTTTTATACATGATGTTAAAGTAAATTAGTGAATAACATATTATTTTAGCAAAATAACACAAGGTTTTAAGCAAAATAACATAAGACTTAAGCAAAATAACTCAAGTATACTCGGTATGGAGTAGTGAAGTACCGTGATCCAGGAGTATATAATATTAATTGGTAGATAATTTAGGAGTGAGATTATTATGAGTTGTACCCAGTTAATTCCCCCAAATAAATATCAGTGGATCAATTATAATCATTTTTTAAGTATCAGTGGAGCGGTACATGCGTCTTTTCATGTATTAGTTATTTAGTTGAGAAGCACAAGTGTAATTTCCTCGCCAAACAGTAAAAGCAAGTTGCAAACAGTAATTGGACAACTCATCAAAAGTACTAAATAAATGACCATGCTTTTTCAATATATTTACAAAAATACCATCAGATTAACAAAAATTCGTTTATCTGACAGATAAACTTGTATTTGCCCGATTATTATCAGTGACTAAAATTATAGAAGCACGCAGAAACTGAAAAATGTTCATATAAAACATTAGCACACGGATAAAGAGAGGACATTTGGGAACTAACAAAGTAACGATCAAGATCTTCATATATAACATGCAATTTTGTAAGTCCATAACATGCAATTTTATTATCAGCAAGTAAGAACTTGTCATTGAAATCTCCAACAAGACACCAAGGAAGAAGTGTATTAGAAACAAGATTAAAGATATCAGACCAAAACATACATTTTTGAGATGACTAAGCAGGTGCAGATAACAAAAAGCATAAAGACATTATCTTGAGCTAAGTCATGAATAATTAAAGATGCAATGCGATGTTGTAAATGTATAATACTACCTCTGCTTCATATTATTTGCAATAATTAGACATTTTTCCTCTCTACTTTATGTCAAATCGTTGCAAATAATATGAAACGGAGCTAGTAGTTACATTTAACTTAGATGTATTCCAAGTTTCCAACAAATCCACATCCCCCCACAACGGCCTTGAGGGTTGATAATATGGACAGATTCATAGCCAAGAGTTTTACTCAATCTATGACTGTTACAGAGAGAAACCATGGTTTCAATAGTAATAGAAATATCTGGGTTACATTTCTTTTTAATGAAAATCATCTCACTGATAGGCTGAGAACACTTTGCACCCCGAAAATTCCAGCTAACAGTCTTCATTTAAACAGAAAAGAGATAGAACAACATAATACCAAGTTATAGGGGATATCCAAAAACCAGGTCTTAGAAAGACCAACTGCATAAGGAAATAATCCAAGCCACATAAACGTAGGAAGACTGACTTCGAAAGTAGGGAACAACTGTTAAAGCAAACAGAAGAGCATAAGAAGAGAAAGAAATCAAATTGAAGGAGAAATAATACTCGTAACAAAAACAAAAATATAAAGTAGAACCAAGAGTATGATAAAGAATGAAACAAAAAACACATTACAAAGAGTAATGCAGTAACAATATGATCTGGGACAGTTGCAAAAACATAAAACCAAGTTCTTAAAAAGACAATTGTCATAAGTTCGAATAGAAGCACAAAACAAAAAAGCATAAATTCCGGTAAAAAAAAAGAGGAAAAATTGTAGAAAATGGAAAAAATAGCAAGACCAACATAAGAGCAAAAGAAAAGAAAAAGCCCAAGGAAGAAAATCACTTAAAATTAACAGAATTCCAAACAAATACCAAGAGAAGCTGATTAACAAAGTCATAATTCAACTCACTTAAATCAAAAGAGTGAAAATAATGCAAGTTTCAAATTGAAACTAAGGTCAGATATATAAGTAAAATAGAAGGAACTAAAAAATTAAAATAAACAAACCACAGATTGGATGTATAAATACCATTAGTATGACAAATTTCCAAAGGGGAGGTGAATAGCATATAACCAGTAAGAAGGACAAGGCAATAAATGGAATCAAAAGATATCAAATATAGAAAAGACAAGAGTAAGTGAACAAACAAAGATCAAGAAAACAACCCAATATCATGAACAATAGAAGAAAAGAAAAATCATAAAACTCATACGAGTTGTCGTACCCAAAGTTCCAGAGAGGAACAAATGTCAAGAGGAATTCAGCAATACTACTACAAATAAATAAATTAAAACCAGCATGAAATAGAAACACCAAAAAAAAAAAAATGCGGTTCATGTTTGGGTTAATAGAAAAAATTTGTAGAGAAAACAATCAGGGATAACAGAATAGAAAAAAGGAGGTAAAAACTCAATAAAAACTGAAAGATAGATAGATGGGTTACTTTCAAAATAGGTACTGACCAATAAGCTAAAGTCCAAATATAAGGCCTAACTGTACAGCTACAACACCCTCGTGCACTCTATAATATATATCTTTTATCTTAATTTGAGGATTAAATCAATTAGTAACCTAAACAGTTCAAGCATCATCAACCAGTTCTCTTCCTAGAAGAAGAGCAGAAAACCATACCGCTAATAAACAACTAGTGCGCTGCCGCTACTTGTTAAAATAGAAAAATATATTTCAAGTTCTACCAGCAAATAACTCAGACAAAGAACAATCACCAGCATGAATTTAAGGCAGTCATACTTATTCTATCAGGGTACAAACGAAAAACACAAAGCTTTCTCAATACTTGTCATTTGCTTTGCATACAAGACCCTCTTTAAGCAAGCACGGAGAGGTTCTCCGCTAGCATTCTATGGCCTAGGAGTAGGCGGAATGTAAGACAGAAGTAGGTAGATAGAACTATAGGCATGCAAGAGACTTTCTGAAGCTTCTTCTTGCCCTAAATTGGGGAAACCACGTCCAATTTCAGTACCACAAAAAATTCCTGCCAGCGGAATATTAGGAAAATTATCCAAGATTGGGGAGCTATCAACATTTGGCTTCTCAAAGAAAAAATCACCACGGCCACAGCAAGAAAATACTAAACCTCCGATGATATCCTTGTCCTTTAGCTTGCCAAAGTTTTCAGATACAGTGGCACATGAATCCAATGCATACTCTTTATCAGGAATGTAATAACGAAATTTATCACCAGTCTTAATATCCAAACCTCCAACATACAGGTAATGATCATCTCCCCTGCAAAATCAAATTTGGCAAAAGTCAACAACAGCATAGAATGCAGAAATAGCATATAGATGTTCAGGATACTCAATAACTAAATAGTGACATCAAGTGGGCATGTTAAGCTCAAAAAAGAAAACGAGGACGTTACACAAACGAATCCTGGAAGTCCTTTGATCCTCAGCTGTTTTATAAAAATGAATTGGATAAAAAAATTATAAAAGTTGCAGTTTCAAACACAACATATACAGTACGGAGTAAATTATTATGGCTAAAGTGAAATACATATTTATAATTGGTAAAAATCATAATTTAGGCAAGACAATAACATAATGAGAGCTCAAACAACAAAGTTGAACTCAATCCATAGTGATCTGTAGACATTGGAAACAGAACTTTGAGCAATCATAATACAAAAACCGATTATGACTGTGAACCTAGGACTAGGTGAAAAGGTCTAATATACTATAGTGTTATGCTTCATGCTGCAGAATGAGTAGGTTGAACATTCTAATAGGGAGCATAGTGATCATTATTTTGTTTCAAATTCATTCTCATTTTGTCTTAGAATGACGTCCAGTAGTGCTAGGGCCCACGGGTACACGCCTTAGAACAGCCATCCACCGATCATGGGCCAAACACATGAGAGCTCGATTGTGTGGGAGATACATTAACTTAAAAAATTGAATCAGAAAAACTAATGTCTGATGGTGATGATGATGATGATGTTGAATCGGAGGAGCAAAAAATGATAAGGGGATGTGAGAAGGAGCTCTAGGGTTGGGGTGGGTGTTTTGGGGGTGGATAGGGGTGGCCGGGTGGGTGTTTCGAGGTTTGGTGTTTTGGGTGGTGGCTAGGGTTTTCCTTCGTGGGTAAGGGGATTTCAGGGCTAGGGGTGGGGTTTTTGGGCTTGGGGTTGGTTTTCAAGGTAGTTAAGGGATTTTCCGGCATGGGTAGAGGTTTTTCAGGGTCGGGGTTGGGATTTTGAGGTGGTTATAAGGGTTTTTTTGGTGGTTGGGTGGGATTTTGTCGTTTCCGGGTTAGCGGTGGTGGAGTTGAGTGTTTAGGGGTCCAGAACGGCAGTGGGTGGGGTTGAGGTTACATTTAAGACGACAGTGGGTGGGTTTGTGGTGGTTATGGTGATGGGTAGCCATGGGAAGGGTGTAGGGAGGTGGGTGGAGAGATTAAAAAAATCAATTTAAAACTATTTAACATGCTAATCAAAAGGATTGTTAAAAGAAGATATGTGTAAAAGGTGGAATTGTTTTGGGAAGATGGAGCAAAATTGGGATTATTTATTTGTATTTTTCCTTTACAATTTTACTAAAATATAATTAAAGATACTCATGGTTCAATATGTGCATTGACAAGTGTAAAAATCTCGACGTCCTAATTAACAGAGAACAGAGGAATATTATTTAATTATAATAAAATAACAATAAATCATCAAATAGAAAACAACAAATCTATACACGTTTCTAAAAGTTTTAAGAACCTTTTGTTTTTGGTGTATTTTATTAAATTCTTCACTTTCACTCTATTTCATTTTTGGCATATCCTTTTGACACTTTTAACCCTCTCACACCATAATTTAAACACTTTTCAACTCACTAACACCCACACTCTTTATAAATCTCTCTTACTTAATTCATTTTTTTTTCTTACACTTATTCACCCCATCACCACTTTCCCTTCAATTGCCTTAATTTGTGTGCAAATAGTAAATGTTAATAGTATTTTTCTTTTACTTTAAATAAGTTTTCATTCAGCACCAAGAAACTAGAATTAATTTGAGAAGTGGAAAAATTAAGAGAATGTCATGGGAAGAACCTTAATCATTTGTCTAATTATGATGATTTAAAAACCCCAAATTGATTATCAATTCTCATAATAGGGTATGGTTCTTACTAGATCTTAATTTTATGTACTACTTTTGTTCCCTGAAAGTACTTTATGATTACTATTTGCACACAAATTAATGCAATTGATGAGAGATTGTTGATGTGATGAGTGGGTGGTCTGGGTATAATGAATAGGTGAATGAAGTAGGAAAGAGATTGTGAAAATTTGGGTGGGTGTAAGAAAAAGGTGGAAAAGGTAGAAAGATTGTGGAAAGCCGAGTGGTGTAAGCAATAGTTGGAAAAAGTATGACAGAGTGAATGGGAAGGTGTTTGCCAAAATATTAGAGTAAAATAAGTGTAAAGAACTAAAGAGCACACTAAAATGGAAGGTGCAAAGAACTTAACGGAGGAAGTGTATATACACTAACCCAATGTAAGAATGAAACCTACTATAATACTAAAAGCCAAAACTAAGGGTTATCATTTTCTATCAATCCAGCAACATAAACCAACTAAACATTTGCTAGATGTAGAGTACAATGAGCTGCTAACTGGTGAAGAAAAAGAGAGAAACTGACGCAGAAATACAGAATACGAGAGAAGCCAACTCTTTTTCCATATTAAAAACTTATCCAGCAAATAACTGGAAACTGCAAAACAAATACTTGGTTCCAAACTAAATTAAAGAGAAAATAAAAAAGAGAGGGTGAGAAACCCCAAATTATGTAGACAAGCCCTTACTCCTCACTGATTCAAACTTCAAAGATTTAACCAAGCCCAAAGTCCAATCTATCAGTATATAAGTATATAATTTCATGACAAAATACAGCAAAAACTGCAAATTTTAAAATCTAATAAGCATTGATAGATACTCCAATATGTTTTAAAACCTAAATCAAGTTTAGAAATATGAAATTCTCTAGAGGATGATCTGGTCTTTCATCAAATGTATTGATAGCTCAGGGTGGTAGTTTTATGTTATTGCAACAAAACTTTTGCAGTTATCCCATTTATTGTACATCTTGCTCTAAGCATGGTTACATTCTTTATTGATTAACTAAAGAAGCAGCATATATAGTCCAAAAGATGTAAGCATGGAAGACCATCTGTACTACAGTATCTAACAGAGTAGAATACCACTCGTGTTCAGTATATATATAACAAGCATTCAAACACAGTTGTTAGTGATTACACTAACAAAGTAGCATATACATATGCATGGGGCAGCAACATGTTCTTTAAACTTATATTTGTAATAAATAATAGTCAGATGTCTTACTCTTGAACAGGATGATAGGCCACAGTCTTCACATATCTAGCCTGCTCTGAGCCAATGGAATATTTTCTTCTTTTTCTTATCCCAATGTGCAGATCAAAATCCGGGAATAGATTGCCCATCTGAATAATCCAGAAAGAATTTTTCTTCACATGCAAATATATAAACATACAAGCAAAAAAGCATAGCCATATACAACATAAAAAATATACTCATAGTTGTTAGCTGCAAATCTTGCAATTATAAATATATTATAAATATATAACTAGCATTGAAAAATTCACATAATTTTCACATTTGAATACAAGTTGAGGTTGATATCCAAATACTTGAGCCACTAATAAATTTAAACACTTCATTGCAAAGACACAAGCATACCTCCATTTCATAAGCATTTAACAATCCTTCACCATCAAGAATCTCATTTTCTCCCTCTCGTTTGGCAGTCAACCATGTGGTAAAGTCAGGGGTACTCCTTTTAGCAGAAACCACTTGATATGTTGGGCCCACGGCAGTAACTCCAGCTCCTACTGCATAATGAAATTCAATTTTCCCTTGACCTGCATATTAAGAAGGGGCCAAAGTCATAATTCACTACTTAACTGCAAAAGAAAGCATTCAAGATAAAGTTTAAACTCTATCATATATGAAAAGTATTCAATGACATGTGTGGGGTAGTAACTTTGAGAACTGAAGCCAAATAAGAAATGTGCAACAAGTTTAAACTCTAAAAAACCACATGCATAATATCCTATAGAAATACAACAAAGAGAAGGTTCGGAGCAATGTAAAAAGCCTATGATTCATAGCAAGAATTATTTATGGTTTTACATGAGCATGGGTACAATCTGGAAGTTAATTCTCTGCATAAAATTTTTTACTTCAATAACAATAGTAAACTTTGTACACTTATGTGCAGATGATGAGTACTAAAGGTCACACATGAATGGCCATGACAATTATATTGTCCTCGCTCCTCAGAGAGAAGACATACGACTCGTCAACTCCACCACGCTGAAGCTTATGAACACAAGAGTACTACACTACTGAAGGCTTAATCCCTATGATAGGGTTGGCAAAATGAACCAAGATTTTATCTCCTATATACTTAATATGCGTATCACAAATTTGCAGATGATAATAAGAATCCACTCTAATAAATCAAAGTTACCAAGGAATCTAAGGCATTGTTTTAAATCTGAGATCTGGTCACAATCGCAATAATAATTGCAAAATCACTTGTAATATGGGTGGTTTGCAGCTGTTTCAGCCTTTAATTCGGTCGTGGTAATCTCAAGATCATTTACTATGCGGTCGCGATGTAGTGATGTGGCTATATTTAATACCACGGTCCAAGGTACTAAATAAAATAAGGCAGTTCATCCAGCATGGCCTCAAACCAAAATGAATTCATAACAAGAATGCTTCCAAATTCTCAAATTTAAAATTGGTGCACTTTACAAGAAAATCCTGAATAGTGAATGTGAACATAAGGTAGGTAACAACAAAAAATATCATCTAATGCAGCAACATCCCTCGCACATACAGAATCCCCACTCTATCAATAATACAATTACCAAGGTTTTTGTATCAGTTCATACAACATAAACCCTAACCCAAATGAACATATCATATATGCTACCAAAGAAACTAAAATTATAGCAGGGAAATTTCTGTATGCAAAAAGAGAAGGCAATATGTTATACCACCAAATGTAGTTCTCTCCATTGCAAAAACAAGAGCAACAGCATCATAAGATGATTCCTGTCCTCGATGTGTTGAAATGATTTCTGTATCAATGCTTGAATGCCTGAAACTGCAGATTTCATTTCCAGCAATGACAGTTTTTTTAGACAACGCGTAATCTGCAGGACACAAAAGTCAGCGGTAAAAAAATAAGTATGAAATTGATCATGGGAAAGCTAAAATCAGAAATACACAGTTTAAACACAAAAAGAAAAACAATACACTAAAATAGCCACTTTACCCTGGACCTAAGCCAAGCCGCTTGAAGGACTAAATGAATAATATCAAGGTCAAACATAGAGTGCATTGTAAATCATGATGAAACAATAAACTTGATTTCAAATTTTCAACAAGCAGAAGGAATGGAATATTAGAAGCAGTCATAATGAAACAGCCAACTACACTTGGCCAAAACCTAATGAAAGCCTGAAGCCAAAGGGATCTAGGGTGCTCAACTCAACCAACAAAGAAGGACCAAATAATATTGTAGGTTCCAACAACTGCCCAAGTGATATCAATAATCTAATTAATATATTAGGTTCCAAAAGGAATATGGATAGACTGGCCCATGGAATAATAGATGGACTAATGAAGAGCAGTTCAATACGATTTGGCCTATAATTCTTTAGCAGAAGTCATTATAAATCAGCAATGATAATCAATCCAGCATAACAAGAATTTAGCAATTATGGATTTATGATCATGATATGATGAAGCAAGGAATATCTGCCGAGCCAGCATTTTGCAATTTAAAACCATTTTAGAAAAGTAAAAGCCAAGGGAATACATACAATATGTACCAAATGACTATTTTCAGAAAGTAATAGCAAAATGTATGCCTAAACAAATCAATAGCTAGCTCTACTAAAACATAGCTAGAAGCATCTCCCTATTCTTTACCACACATGTACCACTTGCTTCACCTCAGTACAGGTGCATTTGAAATTTTGAATATCAGGTACTCTGTACTCACCAGATGGCCAGAAAATTGGTCCCCGTTGTCAAGATCATTTATCAGCTGCAATTCTCCTTCTCCCAACCCTCTAGCCCCCTTCCATTATCCAAGGCTTCAGGTTGATCTCCATGCTCAAGATTTTTTTTTTTATTTTTTTTTTTTTTTTGCCAAAGGCCAAACAGCTCTGATATCAATCTCCTAAACATCTTCACTAACCTGCCTATACCTCTCAGTGGTACTGTGGTTACTTGCTTTAAAATTTGTGGGCTATGTTTATTGTCTTTTTTTAGACATACATTTATACTGGTTTTATATAATAATTTCATTAACATTTCTAAGCCAGCAATTCAGGGAAGTTGATGCTTGAGATATATGATGGTCGTGATGATGGGAAATAATTGAGAGCTTATTATCATTAAGAAAAAAAATCTAATACAAAGTTGCCAACTCAACTGTTTAGAAACAAATTGCAGCTTGTCAGAAAGTGAAACTATTACAACATTGTTTTCCCAAAAGAGTTTAACATGCAATGGTTGGGCATAATCTTTACCTTCAGGACGTACAACTACAAAATCTAGCTCAATGGAATATAGGAACAAAATCAATGTGCCATTATTGGAGGTTTTTATGTACTATTCAAAAAATTCATTCTAATTGAGCTCTTATGCATTTGCAGCGACACAATTTGGGTAAATATGCATCTCAAAGAAGGATTGATCAAAAACCTCGCCACAACATACACATGGGTATATTATTAGAAATTATTAAGGAAACATGGAAAGAGTGGTATCACAATTATTGATGATACATGGAATGATCCATAATAGAGGCTGCTGATTGATTTCTAGACAGTTTAGGAGTTCAGGATATTAGCAAATAGTCTGTAGATCATTGCCTCCTTTCTAACAAAAAAAAAAAAAAAAAAAAAAAAAAAAAAAAAAAAAAAAAAAAAAAAAACAGCGGTTAATATTATGTTCTGGACCATAACAGGAGACATGTAACTAAACATCTATGAAGACCATGAGTAGCTAATACTCTAAAGTCTAAACCATGCCTTGATAATATTTGTCCAGCAAATATGAAGTCAAATTTATACATATGATGAGCGGCATAAATTCACAGACCTTATTGGTGATACGGACTAATACAATGCAAAGCAAAAACTTTATCCTCTCTAACAAATAAAAATGGACTGCAACTAGGAGGGAACTTCAGAGCGTACACATAATTGCTTCAAGCATTGGCATTTAGACTTTAAATAGCATAGCCAGCCAAATTCTTCCTCTTACTCAACTTAAATTTCACTTGAACTTTCATTCACACCTATAAGAGAAAATTACTCTCTAAAGTTGGTAACAAACTTTGTTTATCAATCTTGAATTTTTCGGTTTTTATTTTCCCTCCTAAAATAAGCATGCATGTCAGTCATAGCACTAATTTTGAAGTTCTCTTCATCTCTTAGGAGGAATTTGCAAGTGATAATATAAAATAGAGAATGAAACTCACCCAACTTTTCGAGAACAGGTTTCATATGAGCTTGTGAATCCTATATCACCATAATAAAAAATAAATAAAAAATAAAAACAAAATTGAAGCATTCAACCAAAAGATATTTCAAAGAGGAAATTATAGCTTTTCAGCAAGAAACAAATAAAGAACTCACTCCAAACATTATGATTGCCTCAGGGGATGTGAGACCTGATACAGAAGCTGAAAACCGCCTCAGGTCCATCACAAACTTGTCAATACTACCTCCCTATCAATACAAAAATTGTTCACTTTCAATGTTCAAGTTCTGCTAATTTAATGGTGATGAAATGGGGACTATGTTACAAAGCATATACCTGTTTTGCTTTAGGAAGTGAGATGATACCAACTTTAAGGCTAGGCAAATATCCAATTGTTAATGAAATACCCCCATTGTGCAGAGGACAATGATCATCATGATCAGCATCATCATCAAAATTTGGGAACATCACCTGTCCAGTTCTTAAGTCAATAATAAGCTACACAAATAAATAAATAAGCTATCATGAAATGCAACGCACTACGTGCTCAAGTTAGGAATTAAGATAAGAAATAGAAAAAGAATGGAAGAAGATAGTGGCAGATTGATTGATAGTAGCCAAAGGCTTTCAAGGTTACAAACTAATGGCTTTAGACCATCACTCTTTAATATACCAATACAAATTTCTGAATACCTTCTCACTCCTCACTTCTTGCTATTTAACTTAATCTATTACAAGTGATGTGGCATGAGCTTTAATTGATTCATTAACTAATCTTGTCTTCTTCCATAAGCTACCAAAATAGCCAGTGCAAAGCAAAAGTGCCCTGCAGCTTTAGTGCCGTTTCTAGTTGCTACTGTAGTAGTTTGTTGTTGCCCCCCCCCCCCCTCTGCTGCTGTCCCCTCATGCAGCAGGTGCACACAATGGATGGCTTGGGTTGTTTCATTGCATTACTCCCCCCCCCCCCCCCCCAAAACCACCACCTTGTCCTCAAGGTGGAAGTCGGGAATCGCTTAATGATTGACTTCGCCTCCTCCCACGTGGCTTCAAACTCTGGTAACCCTTTCCATTTCACCAAGACCTCTTGAACAACCTCCTTGCCCTATCCACCACCAACTCCAATACGGAAGTGATCTGCCTGGAATGGTGCTAAGCTCGGTAGATCCCCTATTACTCTTTTTAATTGCGAAACATGGAACACTGGATGAATGCGACAATTCTCCGACAACCCCAAATTATATGCAACCTTACCCATGCACTGAATGACCTTGAAAGGTCCATAGTATCGCGCTGCAAGCTTCTCAAAAGGTCTCTTGACCACAAAACGTTGCCTATACAGCTGCAGCTTAAGGAACACAAATCACCAATGTGAAAATCCTCATCTCGCCTCTATGCATCTGTGCTTCTTTTCATGACCTGTTGGGCACACATCAGGTTTAATTTCAGCTCATCCCACACGACCCCACCTTTATTATCTTAGGATAATACCTTCCATAGAGAACACAAAATGGAGACATTTGTGTGGAAGAGTAAACTGCAGTATCATAAGAAAACTCGGCCCATGGCAACCACTTAGCCCACATCTTAGGTTGTTCCCCAACAAAACAACAAAGATATGTCTCGAGCCCCTTGTTGACTACTTTGGTCTGACCGTCGGTTTGGGGATGGTATGAGGTGCTTTTTTCAATTCTACCCCATGCAAGCGAAAAAGTTATTTCCATAATGCACAAAAAAATGTCAAAGCCAAAAACAGGTGTCATACCCCGATAAAATGAGCATATTTCGACAGCCTATCCACCACTACCAAAATCGTATCAACTCCCTTCGATCGTGGCAACCCATCCACAAAATCTATTGTTATATCTTCCCACATTGCCTCCGGAATCAACAATGGTTATAGCAACCCCGCCGAAGAGAGTGTTTGTTTTTTTGACAAACGAGGCAAGCTCGCACATAATCAATCATGTCGCGCCTCATCCCTTGCCAAAACCATTCCCTTGCGATCCTCAAATAAGTCTTCGTTTCACCTGCGTGTCTGCCATCCGGCGAATCATGGTAAGCCTTAAAGAGTGTCGATTTTAGGCTAGAATTCTTCGACAACACCACTCGCCCCTTGTAAAGTAGTCGGATTCCTTCTATCATATACCACTTACTCTCTTTCCCATCTAATATGTCATGCTTCAGTATACTCAACACCGCATCCTCTCTCTCTCTCTCTCTCTCACACACAATTAACACCTTGTGTGGTTACCAAAGCCGCTAGCTCTAACTCATCTTCCCCCCTTCACGAGAGGTCGTCCGCGACCCAATCTAAGGACCCAGGTTTGTATTAAAGGTCAGAATCGAACCCGACTAATTTCTGAACCCATTTTTGATAATCCATTCCAACCTCTCGTTGTTAGGTAATGTGTCGTAAGCTCTGTTGGTCACTTCGAACCACAAATCTCCTCCCTCAAAGGCAATGCTTCCATTTTTTGAATCGTCATACACATCGATCGCTTGACCCCAAGACTTTGCTAAAGAAAGCCATTAGTCTTTGTTCTTCCATCAAAACCATGTTCTTGAACATTTCGAGGCATCGGTCTACACAATAAATTCTTTATGGAAATTAGGCATGGCAAGCACTAGAGCAGTAGACATAGCCTTCTTCGAATTCTCGCTTGTGTGGCTCCACTGACCAACTTAGAAAGTGAGTGGATGAGCAATGTGAGCATAATGGGAAATGAATTTCTTATAGTAGCCTGTAAGGCCTAAAAAGCCTCTAAGTTCTCTCAAAGTTTTTGGAGTGGGCCAAGTAATCATGGACCACACCTTCTCTTGGTCCACAACAACCCCATTCTTCAAAATTACATGGCCTAACTAAGCCACTTCACCTTTGCCAAATCCAGAAAAATTTCAATTGGCAAACAGTTGATGCTCTTTTAGTGTTGCTAAGACAATTTGCAAATGTTTCACATGCTCATCTTGACTAACACTACACACAATAATATCATAAAAAAATACAAGAACTTCCGAAGATAGGGTCGGAATTAATGTTACCAGTGCATTGGTGAGCCCAAATTGCATCACTAAAGTCGTAATGACCCTCATGATTGCGAAATGTCGTCCTGTGTGTATCCTCGAGTTTCACTAGTATTTGATGATAGGCGGCTTTGAGGTCGAGTTTTGAGAATACTTGAGCACCATCCAATTCATCTAATAGCTCATCAATGACCGATATTGGATACTTATCGGGGACGGTTTCTTGTTAAAAGCCCATTAGTCAACACAAAAAGCCATAACATGTCCTTCTTGACAAGAAGAACCGGGCTAGAAAACAGGCTAGTGGAGGGTCGAATTATACCCGCCTCAAGCATTTCACGAACGAGCTTCTCAATCTCATCATTTTGAAATTACGGGTACCTATATGGTCGAAAGCTAACCAGGATTGCTCCCTTCTTTGAGAGATATAGCATGTCTATGGCCCCTAGTTGGAGGTAGCCCCTTAGGACTCTCAAACACCTCCGGAAATTCCATGAGGGCTCCTTTTAAAAACTCAAGATCTTCTCCTTCTTGCTCACTCACAATCTCCTCCATTCGATTTAGCTCCACAAGTATTCCTCCCTTCCCCTTACGCAATGTTTTAATCATGGCCTTCAAGGTTATCCCGATGAGGGACAAAGAGGGGTCTCCCTTAAGGCTCAGAGTACCCTCCACTTGAGTTTTCAAATTTGTAAGCACCGCCCCAAGCTTCTCTAACCATTGTACTCCAAAAATGAGGTCAGATTTCCCTAAGTGAAGGGGTAAAAATCATCTACCACCTTTACCTCATCACCAGACTTGAGCTTCACTCCTAAACATTGCCCTTGTCCCTTCACTACCTCTCCATTGCCTATCGAAACACCAAACACTCCACTACCTACTATTGGTATTCCTAACTTCTCCATTACGAACAAGGATATAAAATAGTGAGTGGCCCTTGAGTCAATCATCACTACTACTCCCTCACCCTCACTTGTTCCCAATAGTTTCTTTGTTTTAGGATTTGTGATCCCCACTTATGAGTTAATCGATATTTCGATAGGCTTCTCTTCCTCTTCCTCATACGCCCTTTCTAAGGCCGCGAATTCGCCTTCACCGCCTTCCACAAACTCTTCCTTTACTAAAAGCACACTTAGCTCCTTCGCCTTACACACATGATAAAATCCCCATCCTCCATCAAACTTGAAGCATAGCCCTCTTGTCTTGCAGCTCCCTTTCTCTCAGTCTCCTAACTTCTCCACTAAAACGTGAAGAGTTTAGTGTGGATTTAGCCTTTGAGGCCTTGTTTGAATTAGCTTAGCCCATTGAACTTTGGGTTGGCTTGCTAAGCTGGCTAATAGAGTGAAAAGTGGCAGATTGGGCCTGCCCACTTCCCCTCCTAATAAGGTGCATGTTGGACTCCGATTAAAATATGAATACGAACTCGATTTAGAGAAAGCCCTACCCGAATTCTTTAACCTATGGATCCGATTCCGTTCTTCCACTTGGGTTGCTAAGTCCATAGCTTGCTCGAGGGTAAACAGGTTAAGCATCCGGATCTCAACCCATATGTCCTCCTTCAATTCATTTAAAAACTGCCCTTTCATCAAACTTTCAAGCATGTCAAGAGAGGCGACGCCTTTTCAAAGATCTCCCTTTTGTACTCCGCAATCGCCAGCCACTGTTCAAGAAGTGCGCTAGCGTTCATCGGTCAGAACTAGGTCAAAGCCCTATCCTTCATATCTTCCCCGCACGCAACGGCCTTCTCAAGTTCTCCCATTTATACCACCTGAACGCCTCATTCTTCATCGAAACCACACCAGCTTGAAGTAGTTTGTGCTACGTGAGGTTGTAGAACTTAAAATATTGTTTAGCCAGAGTATCCACCCATCGGAGTCGTCAGAAAATATGGGCATCTCAAGCTTTTAGTATTTCCAAAATCCCCAACCTCAATGGTTCACCGCTCTCCCAGCCTGCCTCTTGGTGGTTCTCTCTCAATGTCATTTCTAGGCTGGCAATGGCAATCCCTAACCTGACCCAATAACCCAACCCGAAACCGACCCGAAGTTATTGAGAGAAACCCGAACCCGACCCGACCCGAACGCGAACAACCCGAATTCAACCCGATTTTACAAAAATTTCATATTTCGTAATAACATAAAGTTTTACACTATTAATTGTTTCTAAGCATAACCCGAAATCTGACTCGCACCCGACATTGCCACCCCTAGTCATTTCCCAAGACCAAAATGTCTCATGGGACCATCACTGGCGCCGAATGAAGATGAAATATTTCTACTTATCTCTCACTGATGTCAACACGTCAACACTCCCTAAATCTCTTCGAATAATTTGTCCTGATTTCTTTTCACCAAGGGTGCTTGTTGGTTGTGGCCATCTTGGAAACGGTTGAGCCTCCCTCAAGTTGTCGCGCCTAGGCTTCATGCTACTTTGTGAACTGCTCCGACAAATGACTTTTGGAGTGCTTCCACACTCTCGGTGATAGTCTAAAACATGTTAAGATTTGAAACCACGTTCTTTGATTCTTTTTCACCCTTTTATGAAACAACTCTAAAGGATTACTCCGTATGTTACATGGACTCGAGAACGAGTGTCGGACACGGACACATGTCCAAGTGTCTAATTCGGCGAGTTGCAAAATTTTCGGGCACAAGGACTCTGTCCGATACAGGTACGGGGACACGTCGATACGTCATTTAAATTTAAATAAATAAATAATATGTCACAGAAGCTTTACATTTTCAATAAGTCCACCCTTACTTTCTTCATTTTATTTGCTCGGTAAATTCTCCCAATAAATGGCTTCTCTTTTTAGACAAATCCTTCATGCTTGATTAGCAAAACTAAAGACAATTTTGGTGATCAAAGAAACCTTACAAAGATTTTACAAAGAACATAGAAGCGTTGAAATTTGAAATATTCTAATCTTGGAACCACATAGACGACATAGGAATGATGTACAACCCCTTCTTGCGAAGATTCTTTGTTTTCCCTCTCTCACTTTTTTTCTTTCAAATAACTTATTAGGAAATTTACGGCATTAAGCCTTCCATTAATGGTTTTAAGCACTATTGACCCCTTACCACCATAAGTGGAACCCATCGATATGGCAAGTATAAGGGCATATTACTCAAACCCTTGGGTACAAAAGCTAATTTTTAATTGTTCCCTCCAGCTTTTTCTATTGTAAACATGGGATCATGGTTATGAAATGTATTTTGCATCAAGTCATCCAAGGGGGAAGATTATGTGTCATTTTCAAAAGACATAAAGGGATTTTGGCAACAATGAGAAGTTGATAGTAGTTGGGAAGATATGTTTTCAATAGATATTGAATTCCTCTAACTCAGATTTCCTTTTGGAAAAGTTGCACATGCTTGTTTAATCTTTAAACACAACGATGGAAAGTTTACACTATTCACACACACTCCTTTAACCATCTTGATTTATACGTTAGAAAAACAAAGCCATGTGATTTTCTTGTTGGATTCATCTCGATACGTACAATCACAATATTAAATTTTTTATGATTTTTACTAAAGTAAGATAAGGGATATTAATGGTATAAAATGTGTATTGGCAAATGTGAAATCTCCAATGTAGTTAACAGAACGAAGAATGCAATAATAAATAAAATTAAAATTTTAAGATAATTGAGTACTTTGTAACAACAAAATTGGTGAGTTGAATGTCAAAGCTCGTTGATACTTATGGATATTTCATTTCATCGGTGGATAATTCACCACACAATGGCTTAAGATAAGGCGTGAAACCCACTAATACACCAGAGGCTTTTCATAAGGTTATGAAAGATGCTCGTTGCTTGCCATTAATTGCCTTCATTTGGGTGAACTCCTTTGTTACAAGACAAGTTTGGGAAAGAAGAATAAAAAGGCCATGATTTTATTGTATGAAAACATGTAAGAACAGGGTGAAATCTCGTACTATTGTTTCTTTTAATTACAATTAAATGTGCGGAGGTCAGGCTAGGGTAAAGGTGGTAACAAACATTGTTAATCTTGCACTTGTAAGAAGTTAAAAAACTACAATGCTCCCGTGTACTTTTGGTTTTGTTGGGGTTGTTCATCCCAAGTCCCACATGGAAGACATAAGGAAGGGATGATTTCCTTATAACTGGAGCACACTCAATTAGTATGAGAAGGCTTTCTGGGAAGGTGCCCAAAAATAAATTTGTGCTTGGTCAAAGCAGACAATATCATTATAATGTGGAGTAGAGTGCGTGTGCGGCCCGACAAGGTGGATGACTCGGGTAGTCGGGCCTAACAAGTGGTATTAGGTTCAGCGGGACAAACACGGGTGTTATGTGTGTGGGACGCTTCCTTAAATGTATAACCTTGCAATTGTGGTGCCTAACGTCGAAAGTCCTTCTAATTTTGTGGCTTAGGCGGCGTGTCTCGTGGTGAAAGCGGCGATGCAAGATAGTTATAAGTGGTCCTTGGTCTAAGGGGAGGCTAAGAGTTTAAGTGGTCCTTGGTTTGAGGGGAGGTTTGTTGGGGTTGTTCATCCCAACACCCACATGGAAGAAATAAGGAAGGGATGACTTCCTTATAAGTGGAAGCACACTCAATTAGTATGAGGCCTTTTGGGATGGAGCTAAAAACAAATATGTGTGGCTAGGCCCAAAGCAAACAATATCATACTAATTTGGAGTGGAGTATGTGTGCGGTCCGACAAGATAGCCCAACAGGTTTGTCGTTATTCCAACTTATCTTGCATAAGTATGAACAAAAAAATTTGAAGAGATTTTAATCATCTCGGACGTCTAAAGTCTATGTGAAATTTTAAAAAGGCATAATAAGATTATTTGTAGGATATGAATAAGAAGCATAAGAGGATAGGATAAGGATAGAAAATTATGGGTGAGATAAGGATAAGATAAAGTGTTATCCTTTATTTTGTATAAGATAGGGATAATAGTAGGATAAATCTATGTTCAAGTGTTTACCCATCACAAACAATATCATACAAATATACAATATATTCCAGCACAACATTCACAAGGAAAAAACAATCTCACCTCTTTTAAACAGTCAGTTTCCGCATCCCTTCCAATGATCCCATTGACATCACATGTAACAATCGGGAGTTTAGTACCCAATTTCTCAGTAATCTACAAATACATTACAATTCAAAAGTTAGTTTCATAACCCCATTACAATTTTCAGTATAAAAAAAAATAACAATTGAAAGAGATAGAAGATAAAATTACAAGTTTATGAGCATCATCGAGATCAAATTTATGACAAATCGAGAGAATTGCAAAATCAGGTCGAATTGGCTCAGAAAGAACCTTTTCAGTCACCTCATTCACAGCTTCCTGCAACCAAATCAAAGAAATGAATTCAATTCAATTAATTCAATCAAAGAAATGAATTCAATTCAATTAATTCAATTCGACATTAATGGAATAAGGGTTAGATGAGAGAGGAGAGAGAGTTTACCCTAAGGCTGGTATTCAAAGAGAAGACAGATAATAATTTGGGACGAAATAGAATACGACTACAAATGTCATTCCAATCGCGGCTAACGCATGCGGCTGATGCGAAATTTTTGGCCGGGAGTTTGGAGAGAATCTTCTGCAGAAGGAAATCGTCGAGCTCTGATATCTCAGCACCGTCGATGGGGCATGGGATTTTTGGTGGGTTGTCCATGGAATTGAATTATTTGTTTGCCGGGAGAACAAGGCAATAAAATGAAATGTGTGTTCCTAAAAATAAATTAAAAAAAAACATAAAAAATATTAACATTTCAATTAGTTCATCATTGAATTAGCGATTTTGCCTTAAAAATCACTTATGTAATTCAAATAGCGGTTTTATCTAATAGTAAATTTAATCATTTTAGTGCAAAATTATACTTATGTTCCCGTAATAATCAGACCTCAACGTGGCGATTTTTCCTCCTTTATACCGAAAAAGATACACTTTTCGTCATTAGAGGTATATTTACAATTAGAGGACCCATAATTAGATGTGAAAGTTAGATTTACTATTTGATTCTGGCTTATAGCCAAAACAAAAACCAAACCGTATTCAAATCAAACCAAATTATATTACTATTCAGTCCAAACCAAACTACGTTGTTTATTATTTGGTTTTCACAAAATCAAATGAAATTTTATAAGAAACTCAATCTCCATCTCCAAGTTTTATTAAAAAAAATATATAAAAAATAAAAATAAAAATAAAAACTATTATTATAATCAACATAGAGCTAATAGTTATGAAAAAAAATTCACAAAACTAACAACAAAAGAAAATCCAAGAACAGAATTTTATCAAACACAATTAATAGCAAAGACCAAATATTCATTCAACTGGAAACCCTAAAATTGTAAACTGCGATTAAATCAAACAAAAGTTTCAATCCCAATTACATTTACGAAAAGCAAAAGAAAATGAAAAAAAAAATCCAAACATACATTAATTATAATCTAATTTGAGAAAGGAATCAAACAATTTAAGAATTACAAGTAATGAATCACAATTCAAAAGTTTGTTCCGAAAATCAATCGGGTTTTACCCATTTTTTTGTAAAAGTTACACTTTTTGTGATTAGGGGTGATTACATTTGAAATACTCGTGATTAAAAGTGAAAGTTCAATTTACGATTTGATTTTGATTTATAACCCAAACGGAAACCAAATCGTATAACTTTGGGCTTGTTTGGCATCAATTTTGGTTTTCAGTTTCCTGTTTTTTTTTAAAACCAAAAACCAAAAACAGAAAACAAGAAAAAGGTGTTTCCACTTTTCTGTTGTCAGTTTTCAAAATTATCATAATTTTAATAAGTTTATATAATTTTTTATTCATTATGGGACACATATCTTATACTTTTAGAATACAAAAAACCAAAAAACAGAAAACCACAGCAATGCCAAACGAACCCTTTGTTTTGGGATTTTTAAAACCAAATCAAACTATATTACTATTCAGTTCAACCAAACCGCACCATTTTGAATTTAATTTTCCAAAAAAAAAAAAATAAATAATAAAAACAACTCAGAATTTTCTAAGAAACCCAATCTCCATTCCCAAGTATAAAAAATTGTTATTAAAACTAACACATAGTCAATGGTTAGGAAGAAAAGAATCACAAAACTAACAACAAAAGAAAACCAAGAACACAATTTCATAAAACACAATTAATAGCAAAGACCAAAGATTCATTTAACTGGAAACCCTAAAATCGTTACTTGCGAATAAGTCAAATAAAAAGTTTCAATCCCCAATTTCACACTCGCGGAAATCAAAAGAAAATGGGAAAAAAAATACAAATATACATCAAATCAGAAGTCTAATCTAAGAAATGAATCAAAAAAATTAAAGAATTACCAGTAATGAATCACAATTCACAAGTTTGTTCCCCAGACCAATCGAGAAAGCACGGAGATAAAGAACGGGAGAGAGAAAGTATGAGAGAGAAAGTGAGAAACGCTGGAAGACTGGAAGTTAATAATAGGGTTTTTTGCCAAATATATATATATGAAGGGGAATTGGGCTGTAGATAGACTTGGTTATTGGACAAGGATAATAAGGCCAAACTTATAGGGCCCATTATGAATGGACATGGCCCTTATTGGGTAAAGTTAATAGGCAACATATTCAAATACCAGTCTTGATTAACATGCAATATTGTGATTAAAAAATAATGTAATAAAATCATGTGTAAGTGTATAACAAATAAAACAGGCCACATTAAAAAATTGGAAGCAATCTTGCATGCATGCATGAGTAGTGATAGACCACTACCAGGTATGGGCTCGTTGGGCCCAAACCAGGGGAAAATTTGTAATTTCCGCGCATTGACTAAAGAAATTACCAAGCAGTAAAAAAATTTTCTCATTCCAAAAAAGCACTCCTATTCTATCGGAAAACCTCTTTCCTCTTCCCTCGTTCTCTCTAGCTCCTCGTGTTTTCCTCTTTGTTCGTCCCTGTTTCTCATCGAACCGCCTCGACATCGGAAAAAGTTGTTGAATTTCCAACAAAATTCTCTTCTTAAGCTTATTGTGGAAAAAGCTTGTTGAATTTTATACCCAAATTCGGTGTTTAGGGTTTGTACTATGTCAGGTAATGATAATTGTTTGACTTAATTTTGAAATTTAAAGTGTAATTATGTTTGTTTTCAGTTACAATTAGGGGTTTTCTGTTCTGGTTTGTTTGATAATTGCGAAATGGGGTTGTAGGCGGTAGGCGAAGAGGTCCTCGAAGAGGAGGTGGTCGTAGAGGAGGTGCTAGCAGAGGAGGTGCTCGTAGAGGAGGTGCACGCAGAGGAGGTGCTCGCAGTGGCGATGTAGAAGAGGTACTTACTCTTGATTTTGGAAATTTGGGTGTGTATCTTTGATTTAATTTGTAGTTAGGGGGTAGTTAGGGGTAGCTTAAACGTGGGGGTATAGTTTTTTGATTCAATTACAAGTGTGTACTTTTTGTTCAATTACAAGTGTGAATTACTTTTGAATTGTCTTGGATCAGAGATAATAAGATTTGATTTTATTGTAGGAATTTTGGGGTATAGTTAGAACTATGAAGTTAGATAAGTACTTAGTCATATGCTTGTAACTTTGATATTTTTTTATGAATCTTATATAATTACTTAGGTGATTATGAATCTTATATAGTTGGTAGTCATATGCTAGTAACTTAGATGACTTTCATGAATCTTTTATATTAACTTAGGTAATTATGAAGACGTAAATGGAGCATTGTTTTCAGGTGCCATTGTAATCTTATATAATAGCTTAGATGATTATTTTGTTTTAGAAAGCTTACAATTGATGATGGAGAGTATTTTGAGGCTTTAGATAACCCGGATAGTCGGTATAGTTAACTGCACTCTAGTTTATAACTCGGATAGTCAGTATAGTTAACTGCAATCTATCCATTTCTTCTCCGAGTTAAAAGATATCCTATAACTCAATATATTACAAT
This sequence comes from Chenopodium album, assembly GCF_948465745.1. Classification (NCBI taxonomy): domain Eukaryota; kingdom Viridiplantae; phylum Streptophyta; class Magnoliopsida; order Caryophyllales; family Amaranthaceae; genus Chenopodium; species Chenopodium album. The sequence goes on from NC_137835.1 coordinate 69,839,709, forward strand.
TAAGAATTTGTCCAACTTCCAAATTTCTAATACTTAGTCTTGGCTTTTAATATTGTTCATAAATAGATTATTAGCTGCAGTTATGGTTCACTATGTCCATTAGACACCTGGCCACTGTTTTAGGAACATGAACATTCAATATGATTTTCTTGTTATTTAGAGTAGGTGCATATTGATGCAACAGAAATTGGCTACTGTAGTATTTGTTTAGCTCTTGTATATTTGCTTAGCTCTTATTCTAGTGGAAGATAGTTGCATGGCATCTAATGAATAATTTTATTTAATTCTCTACAGTGTTGGTGGTGATTACGACTCTTAATTCTTTATTTACTTGATCCTACATCAACATTAACATTTGACTTTCCCATGATATCCCAATAATTAATGGATGACAATTATATGCACCTTTAAAAAGTAGTCATTCATATTAATTTTGGGTGTGCTGCCATCAGGGGTCTTTTGAAACATCTCTATGTTGATTTTGGGAATGCTGTAATAATAAACATTAAGAATGAAACCTTTGATTTAACAAGTGCTTATCCAATTATTTGGGTTTTGGTTTCTTATCCATTGCTTACCTCTGACAATTTCTTATCTGTTTGAGTAATTCTTCTCATGTCTTGTCTCTGTGGTTCCTTTGTGTGTTGGTTTTACACATTGTCTATCCATTTTTGATATGTTCTGTTCAATTCAAATGACTGAACTTCTTTATAATATGCTGTAAAAGGTTGTGATTGAAACATCAGCGGGTAATGATGCAAGTGACGGGTGTCGCCCTCGTAAAGTGAGTGCGGATGTGTTTAGGGTGAGTTTTTCATTGTCAGTTGCTGTAGATGTATATGTTGTTATCTCCCTCTGTGGCTTGTATTGTAATTTGAGCCCTATTTTCAGGTTACTCAATATAAACCGTTTTGTTTTTGTAGGACAATTCTCTTAGCGAGGGTGGGAAGATGAAGGAACTTGGCACAGTAATTGAAAGATGCTCTATGGAATTGAAACGGGTATTTGGACTCACTAAATTATTGCTATTAACTCGTTTGTCTTAAGTTTAATTATTTGGAATTAGTAAATTATTGTTATTAGGTTTTGTTACGGTTTAACTTGTGTGTGCAGCTGAAAATGTTAATTGCCGTGTAGAGAGTTTTGGTGCAACAATAAGAAAATTTGATGATGATAAACAAAAGTTAGTGAAGGAAATGGGTTTTGCTGGACTGTATGCCCTTGTTGACAGGCAGCTTCCACGGGAATTATGTTACTGGCTTGCGACACGGGTGGATGTGAACTCTAGGTCTATGGTTACCATAGATGGCAAAGACTTTGGGTTTAGCCCCATTCAAGTTCATTGGGTTCTTGGTATTCCGATGGGAAAGAAGCCGGTACCCAAGAAAGCCACCGAAGAAATGAGTTTTATGCTGGACCGTGTACGCAGTAGGTACAACAGAACTACACCTAGTTTGGTGGAAGGAATTCCTAGGCAAAGCCTTGTTGAAGCAGTTGAAGGTCCATTAGAGGATCCTTCAGATTTCAAGATTGCCTTTTTGCTCCTTGCTATAGTTGATATACTATGTCCTACAACAAGCCATAGGTTATGCCCCTAGTTTTTACCTGCAGCGTTTGCAGCTGAAGATGCAAAGTCCTATGACTGGTGCTCCTTAGTAATCGACCATCTTATGCATGCTATAGGAAGCTTTGCCAGGAGGTTCTACCCAATGGGTTATTCCAAAAGTTGTGGAGGGTGTACAATATTTCTTGCGGTATATTTCCTTACTAATCAATCATTATATTGTTCTTTTTTATTTTTTTTAAACATTTGGGTTGTCTTTTATTTTAAATGAATTTTATGTTGTAGATCTTTTACTTAGATCGATTTTAATCCCCAAACTCCTCATACGCTACCCTACTCCGGGCATCAACCCACATCACACCGGTCAACCTACCATCATCATCTAGCCTATAATTGTGAAAAAAGTTCTGATTATCGGCACTCATCTTATCGAAATAGGCAAGCATTGCATTTGCATCACCGCCACACATCTTCAACTTCTTCAACTTAGCTAGAACATTCCTTAAGTCTCTTTCGGTGATGGCCATGTTCTCAACTCCGCCCCTCTCTTTTGCCAAACTACGATGTACTTGCGTCACTTTTCTCCGTGCACTGCAGTCATTAAAGAGCTTCCTCTTAACCACACTAGTTATTTCATCTTGCGGAAAACATAGAAATATATCTCGACTTCCGTGGAGTAGGATTGTGATTCACATGCTCTACGACTGCCTTCCTAACTTCCCATGAACCATCATGCTTATAAATTGCACTACTACAAAATTACCTTTAAAAGTCGCCCTTTTAGAGTCGCATGTCAAAAATATGTGACACATTAGCCTTTGGAGTCACCCCTTATAGATGAGGCGACACTATAGGTAGTATAATAAGTTTAGAAAAAATGTAAAGTGTCGCTTGATTATTATTGTGTGATTCATAAATGTTTGGAGTCGCCTCATATAAATTAAGTGATTCGTAAGGTTGTTGTATAAATATAGCTATTGAGTCTAATACATCGCCTGAAATTAATATCTGACTCATAAGCTTTACGAGTCACTCGTTATAAATTAGGCGACACATTAGGTCGTATTAGAAATTATGAAAATAAGTCTAAAGTGTCATATGTTCTTGATATGTGACACGTAAGCCTTTGGAGTCGCCTCTTATAAATAACGTGATGCGTAAGGTTTGAATATGAATTTATCTAGGTATTTTATTAACTCGTCCCTTAATTAGTACTATGTCTTCATATACTACTAAAAGAAAGAGTACTAGGTCTTAAAAAAAAAAAAAAGTACTACGTTTTTTTAATCAAAAAGAGAAAAAAAAAAAAAAAAAAAAGTAAACAGTACTACGTTTTTTTAATTTAAAAAAAAAAAAAAAAAAGGTAAAAGAGTACTACATTTTTTTAAATAAAAAAATAAAGTAAAAAAAGTTTAAAACCCTTGAAAACTATCCATATTCATCTTCTTTAACAATACTGTGATTTCCCACGCAAACCAAACCCTTAAATCTTGATTCCCAATCAAACCCCAGTATCTAAAAATTTGTAGTGAAATTCAATAATTTCCCTTGCAATTTGAAAGAAAGAGTTTGCTTTTGCTTAGAAGGGGGGAGTATTTACTGCTTCTCCTAACATTTAAAGAGTGAGAAAACTACCTCGACGGCAGCAAACGCTACTCGGCGGAGAAGCGACGGAGAGTCTAATATTGCGTCTCAACCCCAGCAACTAAATTTTCCGGCCTAATTGTGATAATTTCGACGGTGGGTCTCATCTAATATTTTGTAGAAGCTTCGAATTCGAAGGTAAGCATCTGATAAACCATAATTTAATCTATTTATACATGGGTTATTATAATTTTGGTGTTTTAGTTTATCAAAATTCATTATCTTTCATTGTCTTGTTATTTAAATTAGGCTCAATTCGTTTTTTTGGATCTTATGCTTAATTGAATTTCTACATTTTTGGGGTTTTTTTTTTTTTTTTCATAAAGTACGGTTATGTTCATATGTTGGACCATTGCATGTTGATTATTGATGTGATTTGTTAATCTTGGACTTAATTTTCTTTTTGTATTCCACTAGAAACTTATAAAATTAAGAAAGATGAAGATTATGCATCCCGTATCAGTTTGACATCTTTTAAAATTGATTTTTCAATTAATTTATTAGTCACGTGAATATTGACTATATGGATGCTCTCGTTTTAATTATATAATTTATTGATAAAACTATTTTGATTCTGATGCATATATGGTAGCCACTACGATGTGATCTTATGCTATTACATACTCTGCTACTAATAATAAAAAAAATCTAGAATGAGTTCAACCTATCAAAAAGTCATATAATATTAAATTCTTGTATATTGGTTTATGAGATTTAATGTTTATTAATTAAATATATGTGGGAAATGTATTTGTTAGAGATCAAATGGACAAAACTTGGATTATACGAAAGCGTACTACGCCTGAATTTCAACAAGGGGTTGAAGTTTTTATTCAATTTGCCTTGAAACATAAAAAAAAAGGGGGGAAAATATGTTGTCCTTGTAAGACTTGTGGAAATATGGGTACGGTGTCTAATGAAAATGAACTACGAGATCATATTTTTTGTAATGGGTATTTGAAGAATTATACTGAATGGGTTTGGCATGGTGAGGGAATAGTAGATGATGATATTAACTACGATGATAATGTAGTGGGCTTAAATAATGTTGATGATGATTATGAAGATAATCAGTTTGAAGAGATGTTACATGATATGGAGGAAAATATGGATGAGAGGGGACATGTTTTAGATAGTTTATTAAGTGATGCTAATAAACCTTTGTATGCTGGATGCTCCCAGTATACTAGACTTTTTGGTGTACTAAAGTTGTTCAAAATAAAAGCAAACATGGGTGGAGTGATAAGGGTTTCACATATATTTGTTGGAATCATTGATAGATATGCTTCCCGAAGGTAATGAGCTTCTAAGTTCTACATACCAAGCAAAGAAAATGTTGTGTCCAATGGGTTTAGATGCTGAGAAGATACATGCTTGCCCAAATGATTGTGTGTTGTACCGAAAAGAGTACAGTGACTTGCATGAATGTCCAAAATGTGGGACTTCACGATATAAGGTGAGTAATGATGGTGAAATTGTCAAAGGAGGGGGTCCTGCCAAGGTGCTTTGGTATTTGCCTATTGTGCCAAGGTTTAAACGTTAATTCGCTAATGTTAATGATGCAAAGAATCTAACATGGCATGTTGATGAGCGCGAAAAAGACGGAATGTTTATTTGGTTTCTAACTTTGTGATTGATTAAGGTGTATATTTTAAGTATATTTAAAGTATAACTTATTTGACAGTACACTAACCTTCATCTTTTGTTTTTGCTCTGACAGGTGAACTTTTTTTGTTTGTCAGTAATATAAGTAGCTACAAGTACAAAGTTAATTTCTCAGGATCAGGTATTTAATTATTCTCTCCCATTTTAGGTATATGCATTTACACTCTAATGCTTAACAACGTAACTTATTATGTTAGGATTTTCATATTACATGGTTCTGAGGAAGATCCTTAGCTTCCAGTTCTCATGCTGATGATCAGACTAAGCAATTGAAAAAAGAGAAGACAAAAGGCCTTACAACTGCTAAATATATAACAGAGGATGATGATGGACCGTATCCTCTTGAGTGGGATGCACATGGTACTGTAGTGGGAGAACATAAAGATAAGTACACAACTTATACTGGTGCTATTACTCGTTCAAAGGTCAAAGATTCACATTAAAAATTGGCGTCAAGTTGACAAGGAACTAAAGGATAGGTTATGGGTTTATGTCAAGGTATGTAAATATATATAATTAAGTACTTTTATGCTAAATGATTTTATTTCAATTAATAAGTAATTGATTCCATAACATATGAATATGTAGAAATTATTCATGTGCGATGATGATAAGAAAGAATTTGTATTAAGAGATTGCAACAAGAGGTGGAGAGGATTTAAGACAAGATTAACTCGTGAATATTTAACACAACATGAGAAAAATGAAGAAGAACACCCACCCTGGAAGTTTTACCCTGGCATTGATGAAGATGATTGGAAATTATTCAAGGAGCTACGTGAAAAACCTGAATTCAAGGTATTGCCTATTTTACTTTCTCTTTTCTCCTTTAATTCCAAATTGTTCAACATATTATGTGATGCTAAGTATATTATATTGTCAGGCTATAAGTGAACAAAATCGAAGTAACCAAGCTAAAAATGAGCACCCACATCATTTGGGTCGTGGTGGATATGAAAAACAAGAAGAACGACATATCAAAGCCCAACTGAAAAATGCTGCCCTTTCATCAACTTCCTCTTCTACTGGAGCTGAATTCGAAATGCCTGCAATACCTCCAAGACTTCGCTATGAGAAGTGGATAGAGGGAAGAAAGGACAAGAATGGGAATATCCCAAATGAGAAGACTAAAGAAATTGTGGAGAAAATTGTAAGCATTCATTTTTTTAGTCCCAAGTAACTATTATTTTACACTATTGCTGTTTTAAAGAACTATTTATGTTTATTATATTTTCAAACAGTATGAGCTTAGGGAAAAAGAAAAATCTGGTGATTTTGTGTCCTCCGGAAGTTATGATATTTTAACAAAAGCGCTTGGGACTCCCGAGAATGGAGGTCATGTGAGGGGAGTGGGAGGAAAAGCAACTCTTACATCAATTTTTAAAAGAAAGAAGCGTTGTCGTGAGATAAATGGTGTGCTAACATTTAAACAAGTGGAGGAATTTGCACATTTACTCATAGAACAAGTAAGGGAGCAAACAAGAGCAGAAATGAAAGTTGTTACCCTTGAGATTTTGAAGTCTTGTGGCATACATGTACCAAATGATGTTGAAGTCAATATGAATGGTCCTACATCTCTTCATCCTCGTAGCAGTTGTTACTCTATTGATCCCGATCCTTTCGTTAAAGGATCTAAGGTAATTATTTATATATCATTATTAGCATATACATGACCTCAAGAATTTGATTATAAAAACTGATATTATTAAAACTTGTGTACAGGAGCCCATTCCATGTGAGTTACTGGTCCTTGAAAAAGATCAAGTATATCGTGTTGTGGCTAGAGGGACCTTATGTAAAGCTGAACCGAGAGAGATTATTCATAATGTTCTATTACTTGAAGATCATGTCAAAGTAAGTGACTATCTTAGATATTGTTGACGGGGAGGAGAATACAACCCTACCTTTACCTTTTTCCGGACATGAATATCTTGGTGATGATGTAAAAGGAAGTTGGGCACAATGGCCTCGGAAACAAGTCAGATTGTCTTAGGAGGTAACTTACTTTTATTTTAGATAAAATTAAATTATAAAGTATAAGCATTTAATTATCTTCTCTTATTTTTCATATGAAGATCAACCAAAACCCACAGAAAAAGAACAAGGAAAATAGCCAAGATGGTAATAAAATAGGTGATATTGGTTCAGCGGCTGAATCTCATCAGAAGGAAAATGAGAATGAAACCATACAACGCTTCCTTGTTAGCAAGGTCACATTCTTGTCTTTTCCAAAAAGTTGCAAGGATCTATACAACTTGTATAAGAATCAAGACATTGATTTCAGCGTTGATGTTGAGTTTGAAGAGAATATATTCTCTTATCCCGAGAGAGTCACTTTTACAGCTTACGTATTTGGTGAGGATCTTAAGCAATTATTTGAAATGGCATGGCTAAACATATCATGTGTTCATATTTGGATAAGGTAATAATACTTAGATTGTGAAATTTCCTGTAAATTCACTAGTAGAAAATATGTAATGGCAAGCGGTTCAAACCCCCTAATGGGAAGCGGTTCTGAACCGCATGCTTTTAAGGGGCTTGCCATTAGCCTTTTACATGCCATTTGTAGTGAATGGGCAGCGGTTTTGGCGCCAAACCGCTGCCCATTATGGCTATAAAAAATTTTTAAAAAAAAAAAAAATTTTTTTGGTGTTTTTCACTAAAATTGATACACGAACAAATGTAAAACCAATAATATTTAGATAAATTAATTGATTGTTGTAACTTATAAGTATTACATTACATAAAAAAAAATTAATACAAGTAATAAAAATAATACAACAGCTTGATTAAAAAAAAAAAAAAAACAAACAAACAAAACAGCTCTTGTTCACTTGCTCCACCACCACCACCGTCCACATGCACCACCACCGTCCACGCACGCGCACCACCACCATCCACCAAATCCCAGCCATTTTTGCGTAAAACGACCCCCACCATCCATCAGATCCCAGCCCATTCGCCCACCAAGACCCCACCAAAACCCCCACCAACACCAGATCCCAACCTACTTCGCCCACCACGACCCCCACCAAAACCCCCACCAACACCAGATCGGCCTGAAACAAATCAATTCAACCACACATCACCATACAATTAAAAAAAAAAAAACTTAAAAAAAATAAAAATTACCATGAATTCCACCATAACCTCGAAATTGGCTTGAAATTTGGGTTTTAAGGGTCAAATTCGACCAAGAAAACTCTAGATCTAGAGTTTTATGGTCGAATTTGACCTAAAAAACTCGAAAATTATGGTCTAAACTCGAATTTGCTCGAAAAGGATGGTCTATGCTCGAATTTGCTCGAAAATATGGTCGAAAATTCGCTCGAATTTGCTCGAATTTGCTCGAAAATTTGTTCGAATTTGCTCAAAAATATGGTCTAACTCACGGAGATGGAGAACGGAGATGAGAGAAGAAAGAGAAGGAGATGGAGGAGAGCTGGAGAGAGTGAGGGTGTGAAAATGGAAGGGAGGAGGAGAGAGAGCGTGAGAAATAGAGAGGAGGAGGAGAGAGAAAGTGCGTGAAAACTGAGGGGAGGAGGAGAGAGAGCGTGAGAAATATAGAGGAGGAGGAGAGAGAGCGTGAGAATTAGGGTTTTTTTAAAGAAATGGCAAGCAGTTCATGTTCCAAACCGCTTGCCATTTACAATTTGGCAAGCGGTTCACCCTAAACCGCTTGCCATTTACAATTTCGCAAGCGGTTCACCCTAAACCGCTTGCCATTTACAACATTGCAAGCGGAATTGCAAAACCGCTTGCCATTTGGGGCTTCCCATTACATTTATTCTACTAGTGATTTTTGATTAAAAATGCTTATTATTTATCATATTAATATTTTTGCAATTGGTTTAGGTGTTTGCAAAGCGAAATCAATAAGAATGAAGTTCAAGACACCATTGGATTTTTTTGTCCCCAAAGGTTAGAAATGGTTAAATCTCGTCCTTCCTCGCTGACAAGTTATTTGAACCATTCAATGACCAAGCAACGTACGAAACAATATATACTTGCCCCTCTCTATCAAGAGTAAGCACACACAACTCATAACTAATCACATTACTTTGTTAACCTCAGTTTAGTTTTTTTTTTTTTTTTTTTTTTTTTTTTTTTTTTTTTTTGTGAATAATTTATCTAACTTTTTTTTCTTACTGTATGTTGTTTATTCATAAGTCATCATTGGATGCTAGTTGTGATTTGCCCCCAAAAAGGAGAAGCTTTTTTCTTCAATTCTTTGGCAGATTGGTCATTAGATAGTGTGCATCTCAAAGGAGCATTATCTGTGTAAGTATTACAAGTTAATCTTTTTCTGTTACTTGTTTGATAATATATGGATGCTGGTGGTGATAAGATGAATTGCCAAAGGTTATAAGTGATGATTTTCATGGTGTTTGAGAAGAGTTGGTTGTATATTGTAATGTTACAGATGTTATATGCCGGAAGTATTGGTGGTTTTAGATGCTTTTAATAATGGCATAGTGCCGTATAGGTCAATTTTATGGAGAGATGCTGCCAATTTTTTTTATAGGTTTGATTAGTTTTTTATGTCCATATGTAATGCATTCGTATCAAATTTGTGTACAGGGCATATAGAACTTTAATGAATATTAACAAAGGATCTCGGAAAACAAAGCTAACGTGGAATGTCATTGAGGTAGATGTTGCTGGTTTACATTATATTACTATGGTCATTTAAGTTTTATGTGTGTACTGACATTACTAGAAAAAAAAAATTATTATTTTCATTTCAGTGTTCTCGACAAAGAGGCGGAGTTGAGTGTGGCTATTATTTCATGAAGTATATGGATCAAATTGTCTCACTTATACTACAAAAAGATAACGATTGGGAAAAGGTATTAAATAAATATTTATTTTTATAAAATCAGCGGTTGTTTATGTTACATGTATGTATTACTAATATATCTATTTATTGTGTATGTAGCATTTCTCTCTTGAGCCTTTCACTAAGGAGGTGATAGATGATATTCGAGAAAGATGGTGTAGATATTTTTATGATAAATGCTTGTAGTTTAATGAGAATGAAACTTGTACTCAAAAGTTAGCGAACAAAGTTATTTCAGTTTTTTTCTTCGTTTTTTATAGCACAGAAATTTTCATGTATGTACTTGTTTTATTAGAAAATTTTCAATTATTAATATATTTTAGTTAATTTTGTCTTTATTAGTTTGAATTAGTCAAATATCGTCATTTTTTATTTATTCATTTTTATGATTATAAATAAATTTTAATACTATGCATGTTTAGGATAGCTGCACGTAGCAGGGCCATTACATTATAAGCATCGCCTCTAATGAATAGGTGACTCATAATTTTAATCATACGCATCGCCTCTAATAAATAAGTGACTCATAAATTTTATCATACGCATCGCCTCTAATAAATAAGTGACTCATAAATTTTACCATACGCATCGCCTTTACTAAATAAGCAACACATAATTTTTATTATATACATCGCATTTTTGTAAATAAATGACTTATAAAATAGACCTTACCCGTCGCCTCTAAAGTAACGTGTGACTCGAAAACTATATTTTTCAAGTCGCATCTAAAGAAACAAGTGACTCATAAACTATATTATAGTGACTCCTATACCTTATTTTATGCATCGCCTATAATCAACCAAGCGACTCGTAAAGTACTCTAACGCATCAGGTCATAGGCAACACGTAAGGGGGGTACCTATTGTGTCGGTGCCTGTAGTTTTGCCCTTGAAGCGATGTGTAAGATGGTTTAGAGGCGACTCGATAGGGGTTTTTTGTAGTGTTGCCCTCATTTGCACAAGACAACCACATTTCTTCGTCTTCCTACGATTTAGCTGCAAACTTAAACCACCACCATACACCCTTTTCCCATTAACTTTTCGTCTTAGTTTGGGCTGACCAGCACATTCACATCTCCATATGTAACTCCTCAACTTAGTATTATCAATTCTACCATTCTCAATTTTGTAATTACCAGCTGCACGTAAAACTCCAAAACCTTGGTGCTTCCCGTACTGCCTCCAGAATTTGTCTGCCTCCTCCCAACTACTAAAAACCATACCTACTTCAGGGTGGTTCAGTTTATCTTCAATTTGTCTTTCTTCATTCTCAACCACACAACGTAAAGGAGTACAAAAGCCCTCCTCCAAACCATGCTCCAAATTATCTACAACTGAAGCAATAGGGGTTGATAACAACTCCACCTGCCAACAAAAGACAACACATTCAACTATAAATGCTCTATTTAGGAAGTCTACAAATAAAACTGCCCACAAAACAACTTTGACATGTACAACGTACTACAATAACCAAAATACATACACTAGACTACTAACGACAAAAAAAAAAAAAAAAAAAAAAAAAAAAAAAAAAAAAAACCTCAACTAATTATACCTCTTCAATTTGTCCTTCTTTCTCAACCACACAACGTAAAGGAGTACAAAAGACCTCCTCCAAATTAAACCATGCTCCAAATGGTTGAAATCATCTACTGAAGCAATAAGGGTTGATAACAGCTCCACCTACCAATAAAAAAAATTACATTCAACTATAAATGCTCTAATGAGGAAGTCTACAAATCAAACTGCCCAAAAAACAACTCACATGTACAGCATACTACAATAAACAAAATACACCAGACTACTATCAAAGCACACAACTAATTATACCTCCTCAAGTTCTTCCTCATGCGACACAACCTCATTTTCTATATAAGCTTGTTCCATTTCTGTATAAGAATCTTCCATTTCTACAAACAAAACATAACACAGCCATGTGACTTCAATAATTCAAGGAAATTTGGAATAATACAAGTTCGTGATTTAAGCTCCATATCAAACCAAGCAAATATACCAACTCCAATTCATATATTAATGTCAAAATACAAACCAAAGGAATTATACAAACTTGAATTCACAAATTAACCCCACCAAATTCAAGGAAATTTCTAATGGGCTTAACAAGTTCAACGCAAAATTCAACAGCTATTAAAAATGGGCTTCAAATTCAACAACTTCCTTCACATACTCCCCATAATGCAGTACATTAATTTACAAATAAAAATAACAAATTAAACATTAAGGGATGAATTCACAAATTATTGTAAAAAAGCAGTAATTAATTATATACTTCAACAAGACTACGAAGAAATTGAAAACAACACTACCCAATCCCACTGATAAATGACATTCCACTTATACTACTCAAAAGGAGTAACTATAACCCAACCAGCAATTCAGTCAATAGCGTTTCAATTAACAACAAAACCCTAAAAATCATAAGTACAATTCACCTGACAATTAAGGGAGAGCTACACCTCTTGACGGACGATCTCTTCTTGTTACAGTTGACAGGTTGCGGAGCCAGATCTACTCGGATTTTCTTCGATACAGTTAAGCGGTTTTCCAGCCTTCAGAAAACCTTTGGCGCGGGTTGGATGTTTTTTAGCGGGTTCTGCTTTTACCCCCCTTGCTATCACTTTTACTTATTTTAATTCTTTTTAGCTTTAAAAAAATATAAAAAATAATTTTTTATTATCGTATGGGTTGGGCTTATCCCATACTAGGTAGTGGGTAATACTTACTCATACTAGTAAGCAAAGCAACAAAAATAAGTAGAGTAAATAAAACCAAAAAAAATAAATATTCTCTCCAAATGAAAGCCCAACAAAAATAATTCTAATTCCTTTTATTTTATTATTTTTTTATTGAACTTACAAACAATTTTTTATTTTTATTTTTATTGTCACCCTCGGATTTTGCCTTCACACCTTAATTAAAAAATTAAAGGTTGAACCTTAGGGTCTTCTTTTTGACTTTGAATTACTTGAATAAGATTAGAAATAAAGCTAAGAATAATAATTAATATATATATATGCATAGAAATTTTACGTTACATTTAAGCCTTTTGGGTTGTATGGGTTTGAAAGCTAGTTGTTAAGAAGTCGAATTCGTTCTAAACATCAAAAAACATAGAATTCGAATGAAGATAGAATTTAGAAAGCACATCACACGAGTCAGCAGTTTTGCGGTATTTGTTTTTACGAATTTTCCACCATGTATCATTGAGTTTTAACTTAATTCGTCGTATACCATCAAAAACTTTCAAATTCACCATATAACCTTTACTCTTATGAAAATGTCATAACATGCCACTAATGACTAACGAATGTTAACACCATTAGTCATAAGGCTAATGATGCCACGTGACAACATATAATTGGTTGTCTTTTAAATTATTTAATTTTGAATATTATTTAATTAATTATCAAAAAATGAAAAAAATTGAAAAAAAAACCCCAACCACCCATGTCTCCCCACCCAGCCACCATGCCGACGCAGATTCCGTCCACAACCCCCATGCCTTCGCGGATTTCGACCAGAACCCTCGCGCCACCACAAAATCCGACCAAAAAACCCCCCAAAACCCCAATCTCCCACGAAATCACCGTGCCTGCACGCTATAAACCACCGTGTCTGCACCCTAAGAACCCCTATCTCCCTCGAAAAACCCTCCCATACCACCGGTAGATGCCCAAACTTCCTCCCCCGCATCAGTGAACCGAATTTGCTCCTCCCGGTGCCATCTCCACACCATTGAACCACCAAGCACGTCATAACCCTAAAACCAAAATCTAGAGTTTCGATTTTGGTGTTTTAGGGTTTTAAGGTGGTGGTTCTCGACAATTAGGTGGGCGACGAAGGGGTTTTGCGGTGGTGGCTGGGTTTTCGAGTAATGTGGAAAACCGATGAGGGGTTTTTCAGGGATCAGGCCCGGAGGGAAAGGGGAATTCGACTAATAAGGTGGTGGTAGGGGAATTCGGCTAAGGTTGTGGTTGGGTTTTTGACTAAGGTAGTGGCTAGGATCGAGGTTGTCGCCAGCGGGGGAAGGGGGATGGTCGCTGTAAAATGGAGTAGACGTCCAAGCGCCGGCCAGCTAGGGTAGGGGTCAGGGCTGGGCTGGCGGTGGCTAAATTAGTGGTGTTATTTTTTTCTTTTTTTTTTGAGAAATTTTCTAAAGTTAATTAATTAAATTAAATAATTCTCCCTTCGTTTTTAAAAACTTGCTCCATTTTTCTTTTGCGGTCGTTTTTAAATACTTGTTTCATTTCTTTATTTGAAAAGCTTTTACAATATTTAATTCATTTCTCTCAACTAGTGGACCCATCATAATCTTATTTTATTAATTTCATATTCTCACTCCTCCAATTTTTTCAACTACTTTTGCTTTTCATAAGTTTTTATTCTTCCACCAACCCCACTACCTCCATATGTATTAAATTACTTTCTCTAATTTCTCCTAAAACTCTGCGCAAAGAGAAATGGAGCAAGTATTTCAAAACATAGGGAGTATTAATAAGAACTAATTACAAGCTTCCACGAAAATGGCATGTTGTGACTTTTCATAAAAACTGAAGATTATATGGTGAATTTGAAAGTTTTTGATGGTATACGGTGAATTAATTTAAATCTCAATGGTATATGATAAAAAATCCATTGTTTTTATCCTAACTTTTTATACCGAATTTGGAATTAGGTACCTCATATATATCATTGGAAAGATATCAAAATTTAATTTCCAAAGAAGTTAGATTTAGATTAATATATTTTATAGAACATAAGATATGTACAAAAATTTTGCAAAGATGTCGCTTTTGGACCGAGTTTGGTATTTAGTTTATATCTTATTTGTTTTAAACCGGAATTGGACGTATGATATATAGTTGCAAAACGTTTTTCAAGTGCTATCCATCCATGTAGAATCTGAATAAAAATTATGATACATTGTGGATTTTGGACTAAGAAAAGGCTTTAGGATATTGAAAAGCTAATATGTATATAGGTTGGCCGTTTAGACAGAACGACGCAAGGGTGGTTGTTTAGGATTTTATTGGGGATTTTGTAATTTTTTTTAAAGTTTTTGAAAAATGAATCTATATCTATATCTATACTTTATCTATTAAAAAGCGTTCCCAAAATAATTTATGTGCCACGTCATTCCCCTCTTATAGCATTGTGCCACATCATCACTTAATGACACGTCATTACCAATTAACAAATCATTCCAACTATTATTAAAAAAGCTTTTGATGGGTTTTGAACATTAGATCTCAAGAAAACAAGATCTACTTCATTACCATCTTAGCCAATAACAATTGATGTCATCTATACATATAAATATAACTATGAATGACATGCATCAATTAAAAAGGAAATACGAGATAAGCAGTTTGGAAGAAAAAAAAAAGAAGGAATAAAAACAACATTTCACAAATAATAGAGTGTTAAAAATTATCTTTCTATAGTCTTTATCAATCAGTAACATTATTTTTAGTATTTATGCATACCATACATAATCGATGATAATATATTTCATTTTGTCAAAAAAGATGATAATATATTTCATAAATAAACAATTTAATCAAAGTGGTAACCCGGTGCAGCGCCCGAGTCGCACACTAGTTAAACTTATTAAAAGTCGACACGTGACAACCAAACTAAGAAAATGAGTCACCAATAGATCAAAATCAAGGATTGTTAAAAGATGATCTATCCTATAAAAATGGGATTGTTTTGGGTAGACCGAGCAAAGGTGAAATGAGATCTTGTGAGAACTAAGGTGAATAATGAGAACTGGGAACCAATCTCAGCCAGGCCATTAATCGCGCTCAATCTGACGGCTCATGTTTCACCCACATTCATTAGTTAATGGCATTTTTGTAATTATGCAGCTTTTAAAATTTTTTTTTTTCCCAAATTTTCAACTTTAAAGGGAATTTCATTTACTTTATGACTGATTTCATTTACTTTTATTAACTTTTCATTTACTTTTAAAAAATGAAACTGGAAACTACTTTGTGAAGTTGTAATATTATGAAAATGCCATTAATAACACGGGAAGTATGTGAACCATCTAATCAACATGATTTAAGGGCCTAGATTAGTTTCTAGTTCTCATTTTAGCCTTAGTATTATAACTTGGTTATAATAGTTGTAAGTTAATCCAAAAATAATAGTCATAAATTAATTTTATTGATGCATCATCAAAATTTGAAAAAATAATGTCAATTGAAACAAAAAGTAAAATAAATAACACAAATATTTAACAACATCCGGTTTACACTAAATTAGTGTAAATCGGGCTGGGCATGTAACTTCATCAACTCTAAGCAATGGAGTCACCGCCGAAGTCAGCCAGACCACCGCCGAGAAAAACACTCACCGCCAAACCATCAACCCTGTCGCCACTTCCAGCTGCCACGCCAGCGTCGAACTCCCTTAGAATCTCCCAATAATCCGGCTGAACTCCGATCTATTGTTCCTTGTAGATCGTCATCTCAAAATTTTGCCTAGAAAGGACATTAGTTATCCATCCAAAGAAATTATAAACTCTTGATTTTAAAATCCCCTCATGTCCTATTGAAGCAGGAATAAACCGTAAAAGAATTCAATTGTTCTGCCCCGATTTCGCGTCGAACCCAATGTCGGGTTTGGTGGTTTTTCGAATAGTGGTCTTGAGGTTGGCTTGGGTTAATGGTGTTTTGGGTTGGCTGGCTGGGTGGGATTCCGATCTATACCTAGCAAGTAAAAAGAAGGAGAAGCTCCCTATTCAAGCCCCAATTTCAGAAACAAGCTAAGTTAATTGTCATTATTTCGTTAAGCATACGACATCAATCAAGTATACTTTTGCATGCGTTTATGTTTATTTTTATTGATTTTGATACTCTGTTTTTGGGAAAAAAAGTCACTTTTGTGAAAAAAAAGGGTCACTTTTGTGAAAAAAAGAACACTTTTGCGGAAAAAAGGGTCAATTTTATAAGAAAAAAGGGTCAAATTTGCAAATTGCAGCCATTTAAAGTTCGTATTTTGCAAATTGCAGCCATTTAAAACAAAATTGCAGCCCAAAAGTTCGTATAAATTGTAAATTGCATCCCGATTCAACTTTTTCATCGGTTTACATGTAAAAAAATCTTCGATTAAGGTTTTAGAGTTCATTTTAGTTCTTAGGGGTCCGAATTGAGCTCGGAATTAGCAAAAAAATAACGTAAGTGCCTCGTTTTGCGTAACAAAATTGTATCGATTTGTGGTAAACTGTAAAAATGAGACACTTACGTTATTTTTTTTGCTGATTCCGAGCTCAATTCGGACCCCCAAGGGCTAAAATGGACCCTAGAACCTTAATCGAAGGTTTTTTGACATGTAAACCGATGAAAAAGTTGAATTGGGCTGCAATTTACAATTTATACGAACTTTTGGGCTGCAATTTACAATTTTTTTTTCAAATGACAGCAATTTGGAAAATACGAACTTTAAATGACTGCAATGTGTAAATTTTCCTAAAAAATGTGTCACTTTTGTGAAAATATGGGTCACTTTTGTAAAAAAAAAAGGGGTCACTTTTCAAAAAATGTTCGATGTACAATAAAATTATTGTAAATCGGGGGCATGCAAAAGTTTTTGAATAAATAAATAATTATAGAAGATAAAAAATAAATAGATAAAGTAGCTCTTCGTACAATATAGGACCGCAATAATAAGAATATTTTTGTATAGAATCAAGTTAAGAATAACAATAATTAATACTTCCTCTGTTTATTTTATATTTGCAACATTTTTCTTTTTACGCTTGTCGATACATTTTCTGAATCGTTAATATATTTGAATACCAATATGTAAAAATTATAAATTTTAGATATTAAAGTTGTACAAAATCGAGACGAATCTAACAAGATGCCACATGATTATATTTTTATTTATATATAAATCGCCAAGGCTAGTAAAAGAGGAACATAGTGTAAAATTCAAACTGTTGTAAGTATAATAAAAAAAATGGAGGAAGTGCTAATCAACTCCATTAAAAGGGGAAATTTTTATTCAAATGTCATTCAAGAACTACATAACATCTCTTACTTTACTTATTTTTATATTGAAGGTGGCGGAGTACATATTCCGTTAGCGAAGCAAAGACAAGGTAAACAACATTCACCGGTTAAATTGTATGGATCACATAATTGGCCAAACTTTTTGCATTCGAGGCCAACAGGACTCGGGGTTACTACTTGAATGAGGTTGTTTGAGAGCAAGGGGATTATGGGATGCTGTCGGAGAGATGAGGTGGGTTGAATATTAGGTGCAACCACCATAATAGCCATCAACATTAGAAAATTAATCACCTTCTTCATCTCTATATATATTTCACTTGTATGGCTTGCTAATAATATTCTCTTGAATTCCTATAGATCTTTGTGATTTATAATGTTTGTGCTGCATTGTTAATTAGAGAGTACTCCATTTTATACATAGAGAAATAATCACATTATTTTTTCTAAAATAAAAGGCATAATAACTTTCAACTGTTTGTTCTAAAGAAGGAAGTACAACAATTACTACGTATTATGTTTCTTTCTTTTCTTGTATTGATTCTCTATTAATTGAGATATGGATCAATAATTTATGTGTACGTATGTACAAGCAATTAATGAAAATGGATTCTTTCTTTTCTTGTATTGATTATCTATATTGAGATATAAATTAATAACTAGCTTTTTGGTCCGTTCAATGCACGGGTTGTTACTTGGGTTAATTATTTTCATATGTAGGAAGATTGTGTCATTTATTTCTAAAATTTAAAAGAAAAAAAGAGAGAGGGTAAAACCGTGAAAGAAGATGAAGGAATTTAGTTATTAGATATTTACACGTGAAGATGTTAGATATAGACTATGTTTGGTAATTGGCTTTTTAATGGTTTTTTGGTTAGCTTTTGGCTTTTGGCTTTTTAAGGTGGTCAAACAGCCAAAAAATGTGTTTGGTAATTGGCTTTTTAGTCAGCGAAAAAGCTGGCCTTTAAGCCAAAATGAAAAAGCTGCTTTGAGTAGCTTTTTTGTTGGCTTTTGGCTTGTTGGCCCACAAATTATCTAATAAACAGCCAACAACCAACAATTAATTTACCAAACACATTTATAAACAGCCAGCTTAAACAACCAATTTCAAAAGCCAATATAAACAGCCAAACATTTCAGCTAGTCAAACGAGCCAAGTGAACCAGCCAACAACCAACCGCCAACAACCATTTGCCAAACAAGGCCATAAAATGACATATTATTTTAAATTATATTTAAAGTCTAGGAGTTGAAAAGATAATTTTTATTATAATTTATATATTTATATAATGTGTATTAATTAAAATATTATTTTATTTTTATGGTGGAAATGAAACACTTCATTTTCTTACTTGAATTTGCAAGTTGTATAATGCATAAAGACTTAAACATAAATATTTAGGGAAATGATATGTGGCATATAAGGTGATGAGTGACTTGTGAATTGTGATGCCACGTGTCATATGAAAAATTTGTGGTTTGTGTTTTTAAATACTAAGTATAGAAGTATAGATTTGTGTGTATGTCTATACATGGAAAAAAATGAAAATGTGAAAATTAACTCTATTCACTCGTGTCATTCTATTTTATGCATATGCAGTAGACACTGACAAACTAAATTCGTATCACTTTATCAAAAATAATTCCTAAGTCCTATAACTATGCAGATAGGGAAGAAGGGTCGAACCACAGGGAAACAAGTCAATTTATTCCTAATTAATTAAAAGTAATCTAAATTATTAAGTAACCAAATAGTTGTTATTAAGGGAAACTAAACTATAAAGATCAAGAATAGAGAGAATCAATGAATAAAAGACCTAGGGCATAGGTTCACCAATAAATAATACTCCAAGGTAAAACATAACAATCAATCATCAATGTATCAATTAATCATATTATAAAGGGCTTTCGCTACATATTACAATCACAGAGTTAATCTACCGGTATTAAATCACATCTCTCGAATCTTGAATTAACCATTTATTAATTAACCTGCCTATTGAAACTAAGCCTAAACATCAATTCTCATCTCTCGAATCTTGAATCAATATTGCTTAACGCATACAATTAAACCAGGCCTAATCTAATTGCATAGCAATAAAACAATCAATATGAAATTAATCAAGCATTGCCAATCAACATCAATAAATTACCCCTTCATATTATTTATGGATCCTCACAAACCCTAGAAAGAAAACTACTCACACATAATTAAATCTAAACTAATCAAAGAAAATAAACAAGACATAATGAATTAAAGAAATTAAATTACTGAAAGTAATAGAGAAAAATCGTTACCAAAGTTAACGAAAATTATGAATTGAATTAAAGAACAAAGTTGTAGAGACAGAAAATAAGAGAGATGTTTAAGCTAGAAACTAAGTAGAGAGAGAAAAGCTAAGAGAAGAGATAATTATATCAAAACAACTAAAAACGTATTTATACAAAGCCCCTAAAAATCCTAATTAGAAACTAAGTAAAATCGCCGGAAATAATCCTCCAAGACACGCGCCCGGTCGGGCAAGGCACTGCCTAGCAGGGCCCGCCTTTTTCCTTCATAGAGCATCTCTCGCGCCCGGCCGGGGGCGAGACAGGGCACAACATGCCCTTCTTCCTCTTCCACCCCGCCTGGTCGGGCGCGCCTCAAGGTGAGGTTGGTGACCCGAGCGAGGCCACTTGGGGCGACTTGGACTTCTTGTTTGGGCTATTAACTTTGGCCCAAACTAAATTTCCTCCTTCGGGCTTTAATCACTCGGTCCAATGCCTCGATATCTTCAAAGTCGAGTCCTTAATCATCAGTTTGATGACTCTAACCGGCCTTAGGCTACGAAAGATGGTCGTGCTCTTCCGATGGTCGTGCTCTTCCAATGCTCGTAGTTGCTTCAAATAATCCCGGGAAAATGATCCAAGTGTGCAATTTCCTACAAAACTCAACCAAAACTACGAAAACACTAGAAAACACAAATTAGTAATAAAATCAATGAAGCATAGAATAACATTTAGTCCATGTTTTTGAATCTTCAATGTTTAGTCATTACTAATATTAGATGGGTATGTTTTGATAATGACAAGAATGAATAACATTCAATTAATTCTAGTCAATAACTAGGTAAGGTGAAATACAAGTTCTACTTGTAAAGTTGCAACTTTTGCTTCCATGTAGATTCTACTCGTGAAGTAGCAACATTTGCTTCTAAACTAGTAGATTTATTTCTCCTTAGCTAATTTCTTAATATAGTTCAACCACATTCTCAATGAGAGAGAACTAAACATGACATTGTATGTCCAAGAAATAGTAATATGCTAAATCAATTTCTAATATATACTTCTTAAATTGGAACATTTCCATTCTTTTATTTTCCAACTGTATGAGGTTGTTTCTAATCAATTGGAATTGGTCCATTTAATTTGAAACATTTGTTGTTCATAACAACTTTTAGCATATAAGATGTTTTAGGTTTCAGAAGTAGCAATTTGTTTGCATTTCTTGGCCTATAACTTCTTAATGCAATCCTCGTGTATTCTTAAACCTTTCCCATTTGAGCCACTTAGAACATTTCTATTAGGTTCAAAATTGTTTTTTTTAACTACTTTAAGTACGTTCCATGATTTTGCTAAGTATATTCTATCATTATTCATACAAGAGTTTAATCAGCTATTTAACTCTATATGAAATGGATGAATAATAATGTCATTTGATCAACTGTTGATCATAGAGATTTCCAATCACTTTCTTATATTCAATCATATTGAAGATAAGAGATTTTATTGGACTTTTATACTTGTCTTTTAGAGGATTTGTACCTCCCATATCATTATATCCCTTGAAACACTTTTCAAAATGAAGATGTGATGGCATTTTACTCAAACATTTTGAATAAAACCAACCTTAGACATGTGACATGGGTTTCTAAAACTTGTCATTTAGAACCATTTTAGAAAAATTGAAATATAGGTTTATGGAATATCTTTTAACCTTTTGAGAACTTTTCTCAACTTTATTTTCAATCGAAGAGATTGTATATAATAATAAAATTAGAACAACATGTTACTTAAAAGTAAACGCAAAATTCAATTATGTTTAATAAAATTTAAAGTACCATAAGCGAATTAAATTGGTAACTTTAAAGCATTTTATTCAATATTAATTGATCCCAATTGAATCAAATGATTCCAAGATCCTTTATTCGTGTAATAGTTGACCGGACTGAGGTCCTACCATCAAACATTACATTTTCAAGGTGAGTAAACTCTTTACTAATTGCGATTCCTGCAAGGCTGCAACTCTTGGTTGAAATAATTAACCGTCACATGTTTAATTATTACCCTTTGCTTCAAGGTTCTAAACGCTTTATGTAACCTTGTTGAGTATAACCAATTAAATATGTAGAACGTGATCTACCCCAAAATTTTCCAAGATAATAAGTGACACTCTTCTTAGGCCGACCCATCACTTACGGTCGAAGGATTTGTGGGTATCTAATTAAAAAAGCAGTCCCAATATTACCGAGATTCAGATTTATTATGTTATGATTAACTTAGTGAACTCTAGCGCATCATCATTAACATCAATAAAATATAACATGCATAATTAACTGAATGCATAAACAAGACATAGTATGGCCCCTAATCCTAAGAGAACTAAGTAAATGCTCCTACTTGAACTATCATGAATCTCATTCACCTCGCTCCTTTAGGCCTTCACTTTATGGGCTTCTTGGATTAAGTGCAACCTGTACTTCTACTCTATTATTACAAAAATACTTTATCGGTACGTAGACCATACTAAGATTACAAAATACATCACGATGCGCAGATCGTATTTAGTAATCTATTGGGCCATACTAGTCATTATATAGCAAAATAATATCATATATTATAAAATTGCCACATAATAAATCACTCATCATGCTTTCCTAAACTACAACATCGAATGTTCATAATAAAGGAAACATGACATCTAAATATCTCATATTTTAACTACTGCATTAAGTTTGTATATTATTCATGACCATCAATAGAATATCATATGTTTTAAATTAATCATGAGATAGAATCAAAACTTATTTTAATCTTAAAACATAAATCATATTTATCTTCAAAGATTATCCTAACTAACTTAGGAGATTCTATCCTAGTTACTAGCCAATCACAAAATATTAAATCAACTATATCCAAAATTAATTATGCGATAATCAAATTATTTAAATCAATCTTTATCTTTTTGGAATCTTGCTCAACAATCCTTAAAATTTTCAAAGATTAAAACAAATTTTAAGATTTGAAATTATCTTAACAAATCTTGTCCAAAATTAAAACTTTAATTATGGATAATTATCAAAAACCAACTTTTGAAATTTGATTTTATCTCCAAAACAAAATCAGATTTTATTTTGAAAATATTTTAAAACAAAATGATTTTAATAAAAGCATTTTTTTTGAAGTCTGCTGCCACGTCAGCCAGGAAGAACCCAACCAACGCAACAACATAATCGCAGCGTGCGTCAGTCAGGGAGAACCCCAACCAACACACAACCGTAGCCAAGGGCAAAGCCTAGTCACGACGCCACCAGCAATCTAGCTGGAACTATTCTAGTCGGACGTCGGCGCTGCTGTTTGATGGCTGTCGCGCTTCACAGTTGGGCCGGAGCCCAGCCACCTGCGCTTGTTGGCTGCAGCAGGTCGCTGGCAACAGGCTGCGGCAGTACAACTGTTGCACTTCCTGCTGCCGCTTGTTGCCGCGACTCGCCGCTGCCGCCTGTCCTCTAGCCTGCGCCCTCCCTGCCCTTCTCTTCGACCACATGGGCAGCCACTGTGGCCACCTGCCGGTGGTTTGTCCACCCAGCCACGGCTGCCCCCTCCCAAAATTGAATCTTTTTCCCTTTTTTTTTTAGAGATTTAATCTAATTAAACAACATTTGTAAGATTAAATTAAATTAGGTCTTTTGAATTAAAAAATAACATTTATGCCTAATTCAATTTTTGAAATCAAATTCATATTCAATTTCAATTTTAGGGTTCTTCACAAAATTAATTCAAATTTAATCTAACTCTTAAATCAAATTATTGTTTAAACAAAAAATAAATCATATTTTATGTATCAAATCAATCTAATTAAATTTATGAAGCATAAATATTCCAAAATTATCAAAATTTAGGGCTTTATTTCAATCACATTTTTCGAAAATTCTAGGGCTTTATTCGGATTTTGTTAGAAAAATTGAGCAATTTTAAATCACATTTAAACAATTCCAAAAATAAATCTCTATTTAGTATAAAGATTAAACCATAATTAAATAATTCTCCCTCCTAATTGAATTATAATTGTGGACCATCAAGGAATTAAAATGCAATATGCGTAAATGCAATAGGCTAACCGATACCACTATAAGAGTTTTTAGGTTGCGGAAAACATGAATCATATTTATAAAGCACCCAATCCCAAGATCTAATGCATAACACATAAAGAATAAGAATTAATACCTTTGAAGCGTGATTTCACGTATGATCGAACAAGAACAAGGGAGATAAAGAACCTCAAACGTGATTCCTCGCTTGGTCCACGGGCACAAATTAAACCTCCACTAATGCTAGTTTGTCGTGATTGAACATTTCAATCAACCTTCTACGGAGAGGAGAGGAACGAATCAACCAAGAACCACCACCACGAACACCACGCGCCACCTAGAGGTGGTCGGCCGTACGGAGGGGTGAGAGAAGAGGGCCGTGAGTGAGAGAGGAAAGAGAGAACTTAGGGTTTTTGGGAATTGGTTGCTTGTTTTCACAATTTACTGACTTGTGAATTGTAACTTAATGCAACCCTAGGCATGGATCTTATTTATAGATCATATCTCTAAATAAGAGTCCATGTCAAGCCCAAATACCTAATTCTAATCCAACTACTCTAGCCCAACTCCATTCATGGTATGTCATGTCCTCATGAGGCCCATTAATGGGCCTCTTACTTGTTTAACCCAATACCCTTGTT
The DNA here is from genome assembly GCF_948465745.1 of Chenopodium album. Classification (NCBI taxonomy): domain Eukaryota; kingdom Viridiplantae; phylum Streptophyta; class Magnoliopsida; order Caryophyllales; family Amaranthaceae; genus Chenopodium; species Chenopodium album. The sequence goes on from NC_137835.1 coordinate 69,864,448, forward strand.
GTGTAACCCCATAGGATCCATTCTAGAGGGTTTTAGACTATTTGACTAGCCCAAAGATCATTTATCATAATCTAGCAATAGACAATGACGACCCAAAAGAACAAACTTATTATCTCCATAATAGTGATCCTTGATATATCTAGCAATTGCACTTATCGAAGACATAATTCCTTCAGGCATCGCCCGACCAGACTCGCCTTTTTTCCTTCATAGAGCATCTTTCGCACCCGACCGGGTGCGAGACAGGGCGAAGCATGCCCTTCTTTTTCTTCCCCCTCGCCTGGTCGGGCGTGCCTCAGAGCGAGGTGGCTGACTCGGGCGAGGCCACTTGGGGCGACTTGGACTTCTTATTTAGGCTATTAACTTCGGCCCAAACTGAATTTCCTCCTTGGGGCTTTAATCACTCGGTCCAATGCCTCGGTATCTTCAAAGTCGAGCCCTTAATCACCGGTTTGATGACTCTAACTGGCCTTGGGCTACGAAAGATGGTCGTGCTCTTCCAATGCTCGTAGCTGCTCCAAATAATCCCGGGAAAATGCTCCAAGTGTTCAATTTCCTACAAAACTCAACTAAAACTACGAAAACACTAGAAAACAATAATTAGTAATAAAAGTGGCTCTAAAGAGCCAAAAACACTACTAATTATGACCAAGGGACGGGGGTAAATCACTATCTGAAATAGACATATCAGATACCAAAAATGTCGTGTAACTAAATAGTGTCATTGCATATTAATTGGCCACATTGTACAATGAGCTAAACAAATGTTAAATCATAAACTATTTTATTAGCTTAACTTAATTGACTCATTTTAGTTGGCTCCTGAAAGTTCAACCCACCTGATTTTTTATTATGTATAAGCAAAAATTATTGAAAAATATGAATATTTACATCAAAATCAAACAAATCTAGAAAAATCTTGTGTGTTAAGTTCTTTCTAATATATAAATCATTTAATAGATAATGACATGCCATATCAAAAGTAGGGAGGTTTTTTATAAGTTATATAATTTTATCTGTTTTTGATATATAATAATAATAATAATAATAATAATAATAATAATAATAATAATAATAATGAAAACTAATAATCCCGCATTTGCTCTCTCTTTCCAAAACAATCTCACCTTTCACCCTAATCTTTCACGCACTAACAACACCTGACAGTTAATTTGTTTTGGTAACTGGCTTAAGTTACATTTGCCACATGTCGGATTATGACAGGTCTATTTTATTTTTTTTATTTTAAATAATTAAAAAAAAAAATCTGTCCCCCGTCAGCTGCCCCCTAAATATGAGCGACAAAAGTTACATGAGCTTCGACCCTTGTGCAACGAGACCACAATGACTTTTTGGTCGTTTCACAAGGCTATGGGCGACGAAAATTAAGGCTTGAGCAACGACTCACTTTGTTGCCCAAAAGCTTTTTCCATGTGGTGTGCAAAGGGGGAAGTAGTAATGGAGGAATAATGTTATGTATTTGTAAATACATAATAATGATTAAAATATTCTAAAAACACATGGTAGAGAGAGAATTAGAGATATGAAAAGAGAGGACAGTAGGTGGACCCGACCTATTTTTTGGCCAGCTTGTCTCATGTGATGGGGGACCACATGCTGATTGTTCCACTGAAAACCTATATAGTACCATTGAATCTTCATTGGTACTATTTAATATTTATGCATAAATTTAGTACAACAAACTGAATGCATATATAGTACCACTATATGCATACATAGTTCATAGTATATTCAGTGGTATTATTGATCATCCAATAATACCAGAGAATATGCATTCATTTGTATATATGAGTAATTACATGAATGCCCCTTATTATGTAACATTTCTCCCTTTAAAATCCCTCGTGCGTAAAGTGACACATAGCATCTTAACCAATCAAAATCGGTTACCAACATGTTAGAGATCAATAGAAGAAGATGTCTTATAAAGCTAGGATTATTATCTTATTATTATTAATAGAATCGATCAAAAGTAGGATTATTAAAATCAATTTTACCTTTACCTACATAATATATTGGGAAATTCTCTTTGGTAGCATCATGGTTTTTATTTTTCTCAATGGTGAATTGTGAAATTTTTTTATTATCTTTGGTAAAATTCAATTTTTAATATTAAGCTAATAACTATAAAATTAATGATTTTTTTTATAATTAAAATATAGTTAGTTTTTATCCTTGGTAAACTATAGTTTTTTTTTTATTTTTTATTTTATTTTTAACATTTGAATGATTTTAGATTATTTTATTAAAATAAAGTCACTTCCATCAATACCAGCCAGTCAGCCACCACTCCCCTGCCCCCACTCACGTCATCGGCGCTGGCACCCAGTCCCCTCCCTCCCTTGCCGGCGACCCCCACTCCTCTTCACCATCCCCTAAAAAAACCCCCAAATCGTGACCTTCTTCCCCAAAACCCACTTCTCTTCTTCCCGAAAACTCCTCCTTGAAGCCTTAGAAACCGCCAGCATCTCCTTGAACCACCACCTTTTCCTCGAAACCCACTTCTCTCCTTCCCGAAACTCCTCCCCGGAGCCTTAGAAACCAGCGCATTAACCACAAACACCCACATGAAGGAGGTGAGAAGAGCGGCGCGAGAGGAGGAGGAGATGAAGAAGGAGGCAAAGGTGAGAGCGAAGAAGAGGTCAAAAGGAGGAGAGGAAGAAGGTGGCGTCGGCGGAATCTGGGTGAATTAAAAAATTCTCAGAATTTTAACCAGATCTTCAATCAATAAATCTGGGTTTTTTGGTTCTGTGGGGAAGAAGATGAAGATTTGGGGTTTTTTTGTTCGGGGCTGGAGGAGGAAAAGGGGTCGCCGGAGAGACGAATGGGGTATGGGGGCTCTCCGACGGTTAGGGAGCTAACGCTGTCAACCAGGGGAAGGGGTCAAGTGGGTTGTTGGGGGCTGGATGGGTGGAAGAAGGGTTGTTTTTTTTTTTTTTTTTTTTTTTTTTAAAAAATTTTTCTAAAATTATTTATATTATAAAAAAAATGAATAATTAACTATGGTTAAAGGTTTTAAGTTTTTAACTAAAAATAGTTATTATCATTGGTATCAAAAAATACAATGTTACCAATGATAATAAGAATTTTCACAATTTACCAGTGAGAAAAATGAAAATCATGGTGTTATCAAAAAGAATTTCCCTAACATATTTATTCTAAATTCTAATATATAAAAAACCCGTTCATATAATCTACGATTTTGTCACCCCACCATCAATATGTACAACAATATATACTAGTATACATTTTCATAGCCAAAATTTGAAGTTATATAGTCATTAAAACTAATAAGTACTTAGATTCAAGTCTCAACCCCTTTTAAATATTTAATTACGTACAAAACTATATGCAAAATTCATCAAATCCGCCGAGCAATAATTGACTTAGGTCTACTATTAACCAGCAACCAGCATCATTAAACAGCAAATTCAACATAGTAGTTAGCCACCCCATGAAGCTAAACCATCAATACAGTGAATTAACGTGCAAATACGCGAATCGATCATTAATACTCGAAATAGTAGCAATTCTAGCAAATTGCAATTTCATAAGGATTAAGTTTGTATAATGCATGTATTATTTAATGCATGGCTTCTATTAAATAGCTAGTGAACGTATCAAAGTAATGGTTAAAGTCCTTAGAGTACAAAACAAATCAATTAAGGAAAAGAAATGAATGAACAACACAATCCAGATCATTGTGAAGAAGCATATCGGATTAGAGATATAAAGAGACATCATATATCACTTGTATCATTGTTATTATTATCATACCGTGTAATCTTTGATATATATAAGGATTTATTTATATATCTTTTTTTTTTTTGGTAGAATAAGAACTAGATTAGATAATTATAGAAGTCATACAGTTCACAAGCCTCGGCCTAATTACAAATAACACTACCATAGACTAAGGTGAGTTCAAAAGTGGTGTACTAACACCCAAATTACATACTTGGTTAGGAGTATTAATAAGTTTGTTGCCAAAAGAAACAGTATGGTTATTACATATATCTCTAATATTTTTCTATAAGGAATTTCAGCCCTTCTTATCCTCTCCATTACTTTTGATCTCTGCAGTACAAAATACAGAGTAAGAATATTAAGGAAATTTTGTCTAGAACTACCCTAAAGATAGGGTCATTTGTGAACAACTACCCAATTTTTTTTTATTTGTTTAGAACTACCCACAAGTTACAAAACGTTTGGGTAACACTACCCATTAACGTTTTCCGTCCAATTAAGACGTTATTGGGCCCACTTTTTCACTTTTCCCACTTAATTAACTCCCCTAATTACCTTCTCTCTTCTTCCTAATTAACTTCGTTCCTCTCCATTCTCACTCAATAATCCAAAAGATTATACTCAATCAATTGAAAACAAATTCTCAATTATTCAAGTAATGTTTCACACTTTCCTTTTAATTCATTGTTTATTGTATTTGTATACAAGTTATAATTGAACGCAATTAACATAATTAGGGTGTAAATTAGGGATTCAGATTAGGGTTTATGGGTTCAAATAAATTTGGGGGTTTTGATTTCTAGGATTTAGGGGTTTAATTGAGTTCTAGGTTTCACTTATTTTGACTTTGAGAATGAATTCAATTGCACTTTAATTACTAATTGGCCATTGCAGTTGGTAGGATGTCTAATTGACCATTGTAATTGATAGGATGCCTAAATTTGGGGGTTTTAATTTCTAGGGTTTAGGGGAAGTTAATTAGGGAAGAGGGAGAAGGTAATTAGGGGAGGTTAATTAGGGAAGAGGGAGAAGGTAATTAGGGGAAGTTAATTAAAGAAGAGAGAGAAGGTAATTAGGGGAGTTAATAAGTGGGAAAGGTGAAAAAGTGGACCCCATTAACGTTTTTTTGGACGGAAAACGTTAATGGGTAGTGTTATCCAAACTTTCTTAACTTCTGGGTAGTTCTTAACAAATAAAAAAAAACGGGTAGTTGTTCACAAATGACTTTATCTTTAGGGTAGTTATAGACAAAATTTCCGAAAATTAATTACGGAGTATAAAAATGGCCAACTTGTGCTCAACAAACTATACTTACACAAAAGATCGATACAAGTCAATCATACAATACATCATGATTGTTTTCTAGTCAAACAATACATTATGATAGTTTTCTCTCAAGACAATATCCTAATTTTCGTAGATATATACAATAGATAATATACATTACAAGGTTGTCCTACCCAAATACTTTGATTAGATTAAATGCATGTAATAGTGCTTTAAAATTTCAAAAACAAAAGTACAAGATTTACAATAGCAATTTAATTAAAAGAGCAAATTAGTTTGCCATGCCACATAAGCTTTTAAGCTAATTGTTATTTTAGCTCTAATGGCTAGCTAATAGCTTATCAATCAATAATCTATAAATAAACTAAAGGAACAACTGCTGACATCATATTGTTCACGTGTCGGCTTTATAAGAAAAATTTTCCTGCCTAAATAAAAATCTGACGTCATTATACTTTTTTTGGTTTCAAATTTCAAATTTAAACCTCCTCTCAATTTATCTATACTCTCTAATTTATTTATTTTTCTTCTATCACCAACGACTATTGGTATCTAATACAACTTTCCCTTATGCTTCATCGAATAAAATACTTTGATATATATATTTTTTCTATTTTCCTTTATATATTACAAGTTTAAAATCATTTTTATTTTCTTAATTAAAATCGTACATTAAATATCTAACTTTTATGTATATGCTTAAATTTTCATATGCGTTGTGTTCTTTTCTAAAATTGATTTCATAAAAATAGCATTTACAACTAATGTTTATGTCTCAATAATTTTTCTGATACGTAAGAATACATAAAATATATACTCTATATTTCAAAGAAATTCGTGCATCGCACGGGACTAATATATCTAGTATATATATATATATATATATATATATATATATATATATATATATATATATATATATATATATATACTAAAAGACACACCAGCAACGACACATGTCAATTTCTGGTGTGTCCTTAGTTTTTTTTTAAATAAAATTTTATATTTTAGGAATTATATTACGTACAATAATAATTGTCATAGATAACTATATAAAATAAGTAAAGATCTTTTACATTCTATAAATGGACGTATATGCAACTACTATAAGTCTATAAGTATGTGTTTTGGCAACATATAATTACTTTAAAATATACAAACTTTGAGAATTGAATCATTTTTTAAGAATATATAATCTTCATGTACTTTACAATAATAATTACTGAATTAGGGAAAAAAAAATTATTCTATATATGAATATAAATACTTCTTTGATTAATAGTAAGAAATAAAAAGAATACATTGATTTTGTCTTTGAAAAATTAAATTACCCATACGATCAAAGATCACTACAAAAAAACGCGTTTTTAGTGATCAATATTAACGATGGGCGTCAAATCAGTTGGTAAAATGAAATATTAGCAAATAATTTTGAAAGCATTCGCTAATTACCGACTGTTAAGATAATAATCAATCGCTAATTATCGATTGTTTTAAAAAGCACTCATTCGACATAATTTTTAAAATACTTTTTTTTTTTGGTGAAAAAGAGGGGCAAGCCCCTAAGCAATACAAAGAAAAGCCCAGTTGAAAAAGATAATTTTTAAAATACTCATTTGACTAAAGTACTAAACAACTCTTTCACGTGATATTCAATATTTAAATTTTTGTAAAGACATGCAATAATAAGAAAATAACTATATTTTGGTAAAAATTTGTTCACAATAGTTTTAGAAATTGTAATAATAAGAAAATAACTATATTTTGGTAAAAATTTGTTCACAATAGTTTTAGAAATTGTTTTTATTAAATATAATGCTAATTTAATAACGAAAATTAAAATATTCCGTGCATGGCAGGGGACCAAACCTATTTGTTTAAATGGACCACACCTCCTTAATTTACGTTGATAAATTTCATTTATTATTCTAATTTGTTTTATTTTAGCAAGTTTTTTTTCTAAGCAAATTAGCTTGCCAAGGCTAATTGTATTTTCTAACTCCAATGGTTAAGCTAGTAGTTAGAGATTATTTAATATTGCAAGCAAGTTCCTAGGTATAAACATTGGAGTTGCTCTAAGTTAGCTAATAGAATAAAGATAATCGACCCCGTTATGTATTTATGTACATTGCTTATATGGTTGATATGTGACAGTGTCTCGTCTATTTTGGATTTGAATTTCTAGTCTATACAAATCTATTAAAAGGCGTTCCTAAGAACGTTGATGTGCCACGTAGTCCCTATTTTGTTGTGCCACATCATCTTCCCAATATCTCATGACGCCACATCATCACTCAAACAATGCCACATCACCCAAGCAACCACTCAAACAATGCCACATCGCTCAAGCAACTAACATTACCATATAAAAACTTAAGGATAGGGGGTTCGAACCCTCAACCTCTTATAACATATATAGCTATTAAACCATTTAAGCCAATATTAACTATGTTATTTGAATGAAAAAAGAAATTCAAATAAGTGTCAGAAGGTTCAATTAAAAAATAATAATAAAAAAATTCAAATACTAACCCAATTTTTGTTTGACAACAACAATTGTTGTTTTGAAAAGCTTTTAAAAAAATTATCAATTGCACGTCTACAACAATAGAAATCCGGGGCAACGCCCAGGCTTACTCACTAGTTAAATATTTATACATTGCACAAATAACAGAGCTGGCAAACATATCGTTTTTTGCTCATGTTTCAAGAGAGAAGGGTTGAAGAACCTCAACGCTAATAATCCAACCTATTTAATTATACGTGTCATGTTGACCTTTAATTAAACGTGTTGAAAATCCTTGACATAAATCTGCTTTTCATTATCTGATTTATGTCATGTTGTGTTAGCTTTTTTTTTTTTTCAAAAAAAAAATAAGTTAGTTGTTTTAAAGATTTACCATCAATTCCAAATTATTGATTGGATATTTTTCTTAGAAAGAATTAAGTTCAATAACTTATTACCAGCTTAATAATTCATACAAAAGCCTTCTACAATCAGAAATACACTAGGATATTTCAAATCTATAATCAATGATATTTTGTTCAAAGAGATAGAGCTTAGTTAAAATAATTGGTGTCAAATTTTTCTTTCTAATTTGTGATAAATATAAGCTTTTTCGTACGTTGATACCCTGGAAACGTAATATTCCGTAGCTTACATCAGTTGGCAACAATAATATACGCACTTCGTACAGCAGCTGCATCATTCAAGCTAAATCAGGTGATATATATACAATAATTATTATCTTTATAAAAGTCTTCTAAAATTGATGATTATTCAATTTTTGTGACCTTGTATATAAATGAATGCATAGAATAGTATTGCTTCTTTTTTTTATAATAATCGCAGTACTTTGACTGACATACATGTCAATGCATAATTTAAAATATATTATTAATTAAGAAGTATAAAAGCTTTAGTTTTTTTTTTTTAAAAAAAAAGAAGTATTAAAGCTTTATCTATTGAAAATACACATAAACACTAATCCAAAAATATTTTACATAGCAAAATATATATATATATGTTTTTAAAAGATAAAGTCAAATTAAGCATATAAATAGTGTAAAAGTCATAATATTGTGATTATTGTTGGAAATAGGTAATGCAAACGGATGCTCGCGCCCGATCGGGCGAAGGTGGTCAAGGAAAATAAGAGAGCTTTTGCGCCCGATCGGGCAGCCCTCGCCCGACCGGGCGGCGGACTCGAGTTTTTGACGAGCCCGATCGGGCGGCTTCGCCCGATGGCTCGCCCGGGATGGGTTTTCTAGATCGCCCGACCGGGCGGTGTTCACCCGATCGGGCGCGACACCAGGTCTGGAGAAACTCAATCTCGCGCCCGATCTGGCCCGCCTTTTTCCTAGGTCGGTTTGCTTTGCGTGTTTCCTTTTTCCGGGACTCATATAAATACGAGCCTTGTTTTTTCATGAGATTCATTCACTTTCTAGCCGAAAACACAAACCTACCTTTTGAGATCTGAACAGTTCTTGAGCAATTCCACTCTTCGAGTTCGGGTGCACGGATTACGGAGAGAGTTGCGTTAAACTTGGGGGGCGTGCGTCACTAGGAAATCTGTACCGGTGGTGGCGTATTTCGCTTCTAAGACAGTGGATTTTGTTCCACGGCGCGACTGTGAGTTTGGGATCTTCAATCCAGGAAAGTTCTAACCTTTTGTTTGTTATTAAAGAAGATCTGCTAAGGAGATGTGGGAGTCTTTAGAGAAGAAATATGGTGCTGATGATGCTGGGAAAAAGAAGTATGTGACTGGAAATTGGTTGAATTTCAAATTGGTTGATACAAAGCCTATTATGGACCAAGTCCATGTGTATGAAAATTATGTTGCTGAAATTCTTGCTCAGGGTATGAAGATGTGTGAAATCCTTCAGGCTAATGTTTTGATTGAAAAATTACCTGATTCCTAGTCTGATGATAGAAATCACCTCAAGCATAAAAAGAGGGATTTAACCCTAGAAGAACTTGTGAGTCACATGAAGATTGAGGAAGCCAACAGGCTTAAGGATGTTTCCTCTAAGCCAAAGAATGTGTTAGCAATCAAGGCTAACCTTGTTGAATCTGGTGCTGACTCTGACAAGAAAGCAGGTGATAATCGTGCCAAGAAGGGGAGCTCTGAGAAGAAGGGAAATCTCCAAGCTAAGGGAAAGATTGGGAAGAAAGTCACTGTCAAGTGTTGGTCATGTGATGAAGTGGGGCACTTTTCTTCACAATGCAAAAACAAGAAGAAGAAAAATCTGAAATCGAGTGGAGGAATCAAGGGTCAGGCTCATCTGGTTGAGAATGAGGATGAAGATGTCATCGCTGCAGTTGTTTCTGAAGTCAACCTGGTTGAGAACAACAGTGAATGGATCGTGGACACTGGTGCATCTAAACACTACTGTGCTAACAAGGACCTGTTTGTCAGTATGGAAGAAGCAAAGGAAGGTGAACAAGTCTACATGGGAAATTCAAGCAGCTCTGAGGTACTTGGAAAGGGCAAAGTGGTTCTGAAGCTGACTTCAGGGAAGACCTTGGCTCTTCACAATGTGATGTATGTTCCTTCTCTTCGTAGATAGAAATTTGATTTCTGGTGCTTTGTTGAACAAAGTAGGAGTTAAGTTAGTCTTTGATGCTAATAAACTTGTGTTAACCCGTAATGGGGAGTATGTTGGAAAGGGTTACCTTAGTGGGGGCCTATTTGTTCTTGAGATTGTAACTGTTCCTTCAATGAATAAGATTTCTACTTCTGCTTATATTGTTGAGTCCTTTGAATTATGACATAGTAGATTGGGTCATGTTGGTGCAACAAAATTAAAACAAATGAAAAGTTTAAATTTGCTCCCAAATATGTCATTAGATGGATTTGAAAAATGTGAAGTGTGTGCGGAGTCTAAATTCGTGAAGAAACCCTACAAATCTGTCACGAAGAGAAATACCACACCACTTGAGCTAATTCATTCAGATTTAGCAGACTTTAAGAACTTGGAAAGTAGAGGCGGGAAACGCTACTATATCACCTTCGTTGATGATTGTTCAAGATATAGCAAGGTGTATCTTTTAAGAAAGAAGGATGAAGCTGAGTCCAAGTTTCATGTGTATAAGGCAGAGGTAGAAAATCAGTTGGAGCGGAAAATAAAGAGAGTTCGCTCAGATAGGGGTGGAGAGTATGGCTCCGATTTCCTCAAGGACTTATGTGAAAGTGAGGGAATCATTCACGAAGTATCTGCCCCGTATACTCCGCGGCAAAATGGTGTGGCAGAGAGGAAAAATAGACCTTGAAGGAAATGATGAATGCAATGCTTCTGAGTTCCGGGTTGCCAGATAATTTGTGGGGTGAAGCAGTTCTATCAGCTAATTATGTACAGAACAGAGTAACTCACAAGAAGTTAGACAAGACTCCATATGAAATATGGAAGGGTTATGCCCCAAACTTGAATCACATGAAAGTGTGGGGGTGTCTAGCTAAGGTGGGCTATTCATCGTTCAAGCGCTCAACTATAGGTTCTAGGACCTATGATACAGTATTCGTTAGCTATGCTGAGAATAGTGCCGCATACAGGTTTATGAGTCTAGAAGATCGCTCTATATCTGAATCTCGTGATGCAGAGTTCTTTGAACAGGTATTTCCTTTGAAGAAAAACTTAGTTACTAACGATGTTTCTTCAGTTTCTTCATCTGCAGAGCCAGAAGATGCTTCCCCTAGGATTGAAAGTGAGATTCAACCTAGGAGAAGTAAAAGGCAAAGAGTGGAGACAAGCTTTGGACTTGATTTCCTAACAGCCTTTATAGCAGAGTGCGGAAATCTAGGTGAATTCGAAGATGATCTAGATGAGATCATGCTGTGTCTACAGGTTGTGGATGAAGATCCGAAATCGTTTGAAGAAGCTATGAGTTCAGTAGATGCAACCTTCTGGAAGGAACCTGTGAACGGTGAGCTTGACTCAATCATGTCAAATGGGACCTGGGAGCTTGTGGATCTGCCAAAAGGGAGCAGAGCTATTGAGTGCAAGTGGATTTTCAAGAGAAAAATGAGAACCGACGGCACCGTGGAAAGGATCAAAGCTAGATTGGTGATAATAGGATTCACTCAAAAATTTGGCCTTGATTATTTTTATACTTATTTTCCTGTGACTGAAATTGCCACTATTCGTGTTTTGTTTGCCTTAGCTTCATCTTACAACTTGATTGTGCATCAGATGGATGTTAAGACAACCTTTCTGAATGGCGATTTGGAGGAGGAGATCTACATGGAGCAACCTCTGGGTTTTGTAGTTCCTGGCATGGAGAATAAGGTGTGCAGACTAAAGAAATCCTTGTATGGCTTGAAACAAGCTCCGAAGCAATAGTATGAAAATTTTCATAAAACTGTTCTTAGTTTTGGTTTTGTCGTCAATGGTAGTGATGCATGTGTGTACTCTAAGATGTTTGGTGCGCAATGTGTGATATTATGCCTGTACGTTGACGACATGCTCCTGTTTGGCACAAACATGTATGTCATAAATGAAACTAAGAAGTATTTGAATTCAAAGTTCGAGATGAAGGATTTGGGAGAGGTAGATGTGATCCTTGGTGTTAAAGTTACTAAAACCAAGAAAAGGGTATTTTCTGTCTGACTCTCATTATGTGGAGAAAATTCTGAAGAACTTTAATTGTTCTGATTTGCCGCCATTGAGAACGCCCTTTGATCCTTCTGGAACTTTGGTGAAAAATGTGGGGGACGGTGTGTCTCAAACTGAATATGCTAAGGTGCTTGGTAGTCTAATGTTTTTGATGAACTGCACTCGCCCTGATATTGCTTTTGCAGTTAGTAGACTTAGTCGCTATACTCATTGTCCTAGTGAGAAACATTGGGTTGCTTTGAGGCGTGTGCTCAGATATCTGTGTGGAACCGTGTCTTAGGGATTAAATTTTGTTGGTCATCCTTTGGTTCTTGAAGGGTATTGTGATGCAAATTGGGTAACGGATAGCGATGAAACAAGTTCTACAAGTGGCTATGTGTTTACCCTTAGTGGGGGTGCAGTTTCATGGAAGTCTGGAAAGCAGACGTGTATAGCTAGATCAACAATGGAAGCTGAGTTCATCGCATTGGATCTTGCTACACAAGAGGCAGATTGGTTAAGAAATTTGCTTATTGATATTCCTTTGTGGGGGAAGCCGTCACCGTCTGTGTCTATGCATTGTGATTCACAAGCTGCTATATGTGTTGTTAAAAACAACGTTTACAATGGTAAGAAAAGGCACATAAGAGTCAGACACGAGTCTGTGAGGCAGTTTATTGTGAATGGGGTTATTTCGTTGGACTATGTTCGAACAGAGAAAAACCTGGCAGATCCTTTTACTAAGGGATTAAGTCGTAGACTAGTGGTGGAGTCATCAACTGGTATGGGTTTAGGACCTATGTTATAATGACTTGAAATTGTAGCTATACTAGCTATGTGACATGATAATTTGGTTTTAATAAATCTGGAACCTGTTTTGGTTTGTTTGTTTCATTGGCATGAATCATGTGGATTTGTTATTTATGTATCATGTGTTTGAATCTATTACTCTATAAGAGTGGTAAGTTTTACTAGTTAGATTCTGCTAGGATGAGTTTGTCTCTTAATGTCATTAATCCAGTTGTTTTCTCAACAGAGATAGATGGAGGTTCTTAAGAGAGTTAAGACCTTTGTCCCAGTAGTTCTTAAAACAGGATAGATAATGACACCGAAAGTTGAAGGGTTGAACTTATGTTCTTAATGTTCTAGTTCCATTGCATGTAATTCTCTGGTTTGCAAGGTGCTTAAACATGTTTAAGCCTGCAAGGAAAGACCTTTGAATTTGCTGGGAACGTGTGTGTATAACACATAGGATGAACACCTACGTGAGTACGAGAGGTGGCCTCTCTCAAGGGAAGACTGGAGTATTGTTTTCCTGAAGTACTCATGAGAGCCCAAGTGTTGGCCAAGATTGGCGGAGTTGCTTAAGCTCTAAAGTCAAGGTATGTGTATTCAAGGTCCCTTCCTCGCTCCTAGGAGTTCAAATCTCAGGATACTCACTAGGGAAGTGTTGAAAACCTTGTGCACTAATGTGTTAGTTCAAACCTTTGGATACTAGCATTTAAGTACTAAGACTTTCATTTACTGTTCAGATTTCATGTTGAAGATCCGCTCGCATTAGTGGGGGATTGTTGGAAATAGGTAATGTAACGGATGCTCGCGCCCGATCGGGCGGCCCTCGCCCGATCGGGTGGAGGTGGCCAAGGAAAATAAGAGAGCTCTCGCGCCCGATCGGGCGGCCCTCGCCCGACCGGGCGGCGGACTCGAGTTTTTGACGAGCCCGATCGGGCAGCTTCGCCCGATGGCTCGCCCGGGATGGGTTTTCTAGATCGCCCGACCGGGCGGTGTTCGCCCGATCGGGCGCGACACCAGGTCTGGAGAAACTCAATCTCACTTCCGATTGGGCGACTGCTTTCCCGATCGGGCCCGCCTTTTTCCTAGGTCGGTTTGCTTTGCGTGTTTCATTTTTCCGGGACTCATATAAATACGAGCCTTGTTTTTTCATGAGATTCATTCACTTTCTAGCTGAAAACACAAACCTACCTTTTGAGATCTGAACAGTTCTTGAGCAATTCCACTCTTCGAGTTCGAGTGCACGGATTATGGAGAGAGTTGCGTTAAACTTGGGGGGCGTGCGTCACTAGGAAATCTGTACCGGTGGTGGCGTATTTCGCTTCTAAGGCAGTGGATTTTGTTCCACGGCGCGACTGTGAGTTTGGGATCTTCAATCCAGGAAAGTTCTAACCTTTTGTTTGTTATTGATTTCAACAGTTATTTTACCAACAATTGTTACAAAACGGAGGGAGTAGTATACATTATCAATCATTTCATGTTATTCATTGTCACATACTTGTCGTAAATTTTGTCTTTGGTTGTTGGAAACATCACAATCAAATTTGTAAGTGTAGAATACTATGTAGAAATTAATCAAGATGAAAAAGTATAGTCATTTAGGTTGTTGGAACATCATGATTGATGAATATAGAAGTCCACAATAATCCGACAAAAAAATATTGATATATACTACCTTCGTTAAATGTTATGTGCAACTTTGAGGTATTATTTGTGAGATGTACAATATTCCAAAATTGCACATTTAACGGAAGTAGTATAATGAATGACTTGTATATCTACCTGATAACAAAATACTGTGCTTAATAGAAGTCCACAATAATCGGACAAAAAAATTCATTATAAATGTACTAGCTCTCTTTTTTGAGGGGAATATATGTACTAATCTTAAACAAATTTTAATGATTATCATACAAGTTTGATTCTACTCTTTCATTTTGTTTTCCCAAGTGACAAATAAATTAAAGGTGTATTAAAAAAAAAAAAAAAAAAACAAAAACAAAGGCAGGTTTGACAATTATGGTCAAACTCAAGCACAGTTACTGTATGACTTATGAGTATATATCTTTAATATAGTTATTTGTAAAAAAAAAATTTAAAAAAAAAAAAAAAAAAAAACCCTATATATTCCGTAATATAAAATAAAAGAAAAGAAAAGAAAAAGAGAGAGAGAGAGTAATTATAAAGATCTTCCATTTAAAATATTTTTGGTCGATCTTGTGGGAATTTTGATTATAATTAATTATGGAAAAAGTATATCTAAGGAGGGACGTAAATCTGCATTTGCTTCAAAATATGTTCGAAATTATCAGTAGACCTCTCAACTGGATGTGTATGTACTCCTTCATATGTTGTTACCACCACTTCTTCATCTTTTGTTAGTCTCTGCACTTGCTTCTTTACGTTACACCCTCCATGAGTACATCGATAATAGCTTCTGCCATCATAATTAAATATGCATCAATTAACTGTTAGTCAGGGGAGGTAAATACTCTAAAATAAACGATACCTCTTACATATCGATTCAGTCTAACTTTGAATTTTGAAAGTCAATATCATTTGGAACTTGGGAGAGGGAGGGAAAGTTAAGGGAACTTTTACCCTAATGGTTAATTCTCATGACCTTGAATTGATAAAACTATTATGAGACCAAAAATTTACCATTAGTTTAGGCTTGAATCCTAGCTAGATGAATAAGATAGATCTAGATGGTACGGTGAATTTGTATTATACGAAGTGTGTATAATGTATAATCTGATCTAGTCTTTTTACGAACATATCATTTGTACATCCGTTATAATGCGACACATATGAAACGCCACGTGTTAGCAAATGTGATGTGTGAAAAGGTCTCTATTGCTTAGGTATGCATGCATTGCCTTAAATTGTGCCAACTCTACATTTCATTAGCAGGCTATACTCGATCTGTCTATTCGGGAAACTAGGTCAGGTTCGGTGAAATCAAGTCAAGTTTATTTTAAAATAGTCATATTAAATTATTGCCTCCATATGAATCGAAATCTTAATCGGGTTTTTTTTTAGTCGATTCAGATTGAATCGGTCGGATCAGTTATTTGACACCTTTATATCTTTATATCCGAGTGTAGTGTATCTTTCAAATATACGTTTTTTGGGGAGTTGGCCTAACAATAATAGTAATAAAGACTTGAATTAGTAACTTTTGCAAGGTGCTTAGCTATCTCATAATTATTGGTTTCCCTACCCGGCCAAGTGGCCAACCCTGGGCTCCTACATGCACACGCTCCCTACATTCAATTTCAGGAAAAATAGTACGGAAACTGCCTCCATATTCACTCTCATCACATGATATAAATGACGTTAGTTAGTTGTTCTGCATGCGCACGCTATCTACTTGTTAGAGGTTGGGTGATTAGTGATACGGATACTCAATTATTGGAGATAGCCAGACAGGCAAGCTTCAGTTGTGACTTGTGAAAGAGAGGCGTCGGAATACTCCTTCCGATACACTTTACCTAGGATCAGAGCATCGAGCATGGTGCTCCCGGACCACCGGTGTTGTGAAGTTTATGGTTGGACTAACATGTTAACTAGTCATAATGCACATGCGTCAACAAAATGCATGTAGTGAACGTGCCATGAGGAACGAATTGAACACGATGCATAAACTTTTGGATACATCCTGTGTATAGTAATTTTACCATATAATTACCCATTTTAGAATAAATTAAATTTAGGGTAATTTTTAATCTGCTTTAGAGTAAGTATATAACTTGTAATCAATTTTTTTTATTGTTACTTAAGATGTACATAATACTTTGTAATTTTTAAGAGATTGATTTTATAAACGATAACGTAATTTATAGTTTTATACATTATGAATTGAATGATTTGAACAGGGTAAATTTCTTTTTTTTTTTCTTTTTTCTTTTTTTTTTTTTTTTTTTTTTGAACGGGAGTAAATTTCTTATAAAGGAAGTAATTTGTTAATAAATGATATTCCTTATTCATATGTAAGTTTTATTCAATTTTAACTTTTGATTAATTTAAGGTAGCATCACCTCTAATGTACAATAATTATTCTACAAATAATTTGGTTTTGATCAACGATTTAGATTTAATTTGTAAATTATAAAGGTTATTGATTGAAGCTTCATTTTGAGGAAATTTGTGACAAAATTTCGGAAGGAAATAAATTATTTTTGAGAGGTGCATGCTCATCGCACAAATTGTTCACACCAAAAATAATTTTTGAGAGGTGCATGCTCATCGCACAAATTGTTCACACCAAAAATATTTGTATTGACACATCAAAAAAAGAAATAGGGTATACCAAAATGGATTAAAATGGATTTCTAAATAGACTTTTTTTTTATTTTAGAATTTTTGTGCCGATGATGGATTTTTCAATGTGTACTTTTCCATACATTAGTCAATTAAAAGCTAACATCCACAGATCCCAGTAATTAAGTTGAAATAAGATTGAAATTAAATAAACACAGTCAAAAATTTAATGAGGCTTTATGAGTGGTATCTAATTTCAATTTAGCTACTGTTATGACAACTCCTTATTCACCCAGATTTACATAGAGTTAGGTACATTCAAAGGGTAGTTTTTTAGCTTACCTTGCATCCGCATCACCGCATGTACGTAAATATATTTTTTTTTTATTGTTATGGCTTAAGTTATTGCAAGTATTTACTATTGTTAATTTATACTAATATATACCAGTTGCATCGTACTACCGTTTTGCAAAAAGAACATATTATACACATGTAAAGAACATACAACTATAGTGGAAAGAACATACTATTAAAATGTAGTGAACATATACATAAAGTAAAAAAGAACATCTTTGCACCAAAAAAGAGTGAAACGAACATATGTCCATGTTGTTTGATTGTCAGTGTAGTGTACTTTTATTTGTGAAATGTTATTTGAATTTTGCCTTGAAATTATGATGGATATATATAAATAATGTTTATTACATAATTTTTTCATGTTCTTTATTAATATTACATATAGATGTTCTTTAGATATAAAAAAAATTAATAATAAAAAAAATAAAATAAAATTGTAGGTTCTTTACAAAACAACGGTACGTATGTTCTTTTCCAAATAGTTACATATTCTTTTCGCGTTTTTAGTCTATATCAAACAAGGAACGGACTGTTGTACCTTAAAATTTTCAATATATACTACGTAGTCATTGCCATTAGTAAGTTGACAAAATTGACGATCATGCAAATTATTATTATTATTATTATTATTATTATTATTATTATTATTATTATTATTATTATTATTATTATTATTAATTTTTTATTTTTTTATTTTTTTATTTTTTTTTTGTGAGTAAGATTAGAGCAATCTAATATTACTCCCATTTCTAAAAGCTTTTTGTATTAAATGGTATTTGTCTCACAAAATAAAGTTAAAACAAGAATAATTTTTAGAGACAGAAGGGTGTTTTTCATGTACCACCATTTCTCATTATAAAAAAAATTTGAAAATGTGAAAAGTTCACAAGGCCACATGTAAGATATCCTATTTTCCTCCATCTATCCCTTCTCCTAAGTTACCCGGCTAGCTAACCCCTTACACCCATTTATCTCACTTATGTTATCCCACCCAATAATTATAATAATAGTAATAATGAATGCAAAATTATAATAAACAAATATAATAATGTTGTTGTTATCAAATTAAATCATTCTAAGGTTATACTTTGTATGTGCTAGGACAAGACTTGGATAATAATTAACTAGGTTTAATTTAGAGCAAACTTAACAAAGGATGGTTCGGACCTAGATTGATATATAACAATTACTAGGTTCTAATAAATTTAAAATAAGTCAAAACATGTTTACAAATAAAAAGTAAAATGAAAACACTCTTATTAGTTAGTTCGCATTCTACTGATTCTAGGTTGCAATATCAAATTCATCAAATAGATTTAATACTACCCCATTCTTTAATTAGATTCCTACTTTTAGCATGCATTTATTTCTCACATAATAGAGAGAAGTAGGAATCTAAGTAAGGGACAAGGGAGTAAGATAATAATCTTAATTCTTAATAAGTGTAAAGCGAAAAGAACACACTCTTATTAGTTGGTTCAAATTCTATTATGCCGTATCAAAGTCATTGGCTATTGACGATGAATATTGCTGATTATGCATATTTTGCCAATTACAAGTTCCTTGATTAGATAGCCCTCTTTATTTTCTTCTTGAAATGATATAATTAGAATCCATCATTTTCATGCTAAAGATAGCACGCATTCAAGAGGGTTAGCATGAAATACAAGACTTAATAAAATTAATAACCAATTAGATTGGTGCAAATAAAACAACTCCAATTATAGCTTAAAGTTGGTAAATTTTATTACCAAATTAACCGGCTAATAATTCTACCTTTAATTTGTAGAATATCATAAATAAGAAGTTTCTTTGAGTCATCAAACTACAAGTAGATAGATAGATGATCGTGGGATCTTCATGAACCTCAGGTGTTTTTTTGGTCACAAAAGTGAAAAGCATGTGTAAAAAATATATTTATCTTTAAAAAAGATTTCTTCCCTTTTTTGACAAAATTATTAATCATTCCAATTTCCAAATATTAAAACATTCAAAAATAATGAAAATAAAATTTGAGTATTACTCTAAAGACTTTGCTGATTGGCAACTGCCAACATATATATATTTTTTTTCTTTCACATAGCTGATTAAAATAATTTTAGTGATTACACTATGTATATTTAATTTATGTTCAAATCACCTAAGTTAAATATACTAATTTTTTTTAAAAAATAAGTTAAATTCATTAAAAACAAGTTTTAACCAAGAAAATGTTGTATTTTCTAAAGAACAAATAGCAATTTATTACAATGATGAGTTTAAATTAGAAGAAATAATTTAATTTCAGTAGAAATAATTTAACAAAAATTATTTAATTTCAATAAATACCAATAATGTAATTTCTCATACATGAACTTATTTATTTTGTAGCTTTAAATTGAATTTTAATGATTTGGATCGCATTATTGATTAAGGATAGATTAAACAATCTTTTATTGATTTAAATTGATAGATACTAATTTTAACAAATCACATAGTTATTGTTGTAAAAAACAATCACATAGTTAAAATTAAATGTTAAAGAATTGATTGATTGATTATATATATAATGCAGTATATATAAAATTACCTAGGAAATTTGTTGTTCTTGACAGCCTTTTGCCCATATTTTCTCCAACGATAACCATCATCAAGTATATCAACCTGGCTCCTTGTATGAAAAGCATACCTATGCCTTCTCAATTTCATTTTCTCCTTGTTATCCTTCTTGTTCTCTTTGATTCCGCCACTCGACGATCCGACATATTCATTAGGAGCTAATCTTTTTCCATTATCATGTTGAAAATCCATATTCATCTCCATCCCTAGCTCAGTCTTTGTATTCGTCGTATTTATCCCAATAAGTCCATTCTTGTAAACATCAATCAAAGACGACGAAGAAGAAGAAGAGATGGGTGTATGATGAGAGATTGGAATAATGTTTGTCATTGAAAAAGGAAAATTTTCTAAGGGTATTGATGAAAATGGAGTAGTAGTCATAGTAATAATGTTCTTAGCTTCTATGAAAGAGAAAGAGAGGGAGAGAGAGAGAGAGAGTGAGAAAGAATGAATGAGGGGAGAACAACGATATGATACGTTTCTTAATGGAATTATGGATGAAGACTAGTACAAGGAATTGGAGGTAGTAGAAGTCAAGAAGTTTTGTCATTCATGCAGTCATAAAAGGTGGAATTTGTGGAAAAAGGATATGATAGGCGGCTAGTGAAGCCCCGGCTGCATATTATTTGAGATCCGTATTGAAGGTAAGTTGTTTTAATCTCGTGCGATGTACGATTTTATATTATTGTTAAATTTAATACTCCGTATCAGTTATTGGCTCGGCGATGTCCCTGCTTATTATAAATTTAATACTTTAATTGAACTATATATATTTTAACTTGTTTATCACTAAGAGATTAAGTGGTGATTTTTAAAAAAATTTAAAGAGGATAGCTTAGGTAGTTTGTTATTTGTATAAGCTAGTTTGACTATAAGAATAATTTTTTGTTAGTAAATATAAGGTAATCAAATCCATTGTGGGAAAAAAAAATTGATAAAATAAATAGAGTAATGTTTAAGTTCTTACAAATTTATTGGTGTGCAATTATTAAAGAGTTATATTCCAAAGGGAAATTTAAATAGGGTATCGTGTTGCATATTAAGAGTTTTGCAATTAAACTAAACATTAATACATGTAAGTTAAAGCATGGAGTTTTTCAATTATTAATGGGCTGGTATGATGTGGCGTAACTATATACCAAATGGCAAAATTGGTGACACGTGGCAAAAAAGCATGTCTTGCCATGAGTTTTAATGAGGCCTTCCAAAGGGAGGTTTGATAGGTACCTGGACATACATATCAAGGGGCATAAGAGACATTTCGTATGAAATTTACCCATCTCTCTCCTCCTTTCTCTCACCCCCATGTGCTGAATTTAAGTGTACCACTAGGTGATTAATAGTATCACTAGATGATCAAATAGTATCATTGAACATTCAGTGGTAGTATATATTCATTCAATTGTACTGTATATTCATTCAGTGGTACTAACTACGTGTAGAAATAGTATCACTACATAGTCAATGATATTATATAAGCTTTCAGTGGTACATTTAAAACTGGTCCCACGTGCCCATATCTCTCCTCCTTTTCTCCCACCCCCATGTGCTTTACAATACTTTTCAATATTTTTGATATGTATTTGCACATACATATCAAACCTACATTAGTACTTCCTCGAGTTTTAATACTCCCTCCGTTTTTAAATACTTGTTCCATTTCTCTTGGACACGCATGCCGATGCTAATCTTTGATCACTAATATGTTTAATTATCAATAGGTATAACTTCTAACAATTGAAAATTATTAATCTATTAATTGAGATGATTCCAACAAGTACCCACACGACTATATTTTTTCTTATGTATAAATCACAAACAATAGTCAAAGTAGAATAAATGAATAGTGCAAAAAATAGAAATGGAACAAGTATTTAAAAACGGAGGAAGTAATACATACCATGTATATTGATTTTATTTGATTTCGAAAGTTTCGTTCATTTATGTTGTGTTTAATTCATCTTATTTTTACTTATCCCTTTATTTTTATTTAAGTGCTTTATATTGATTAAGTATGTATGTCAATACAAAACATTGACCAATAATATATTTGATTATCAATAAGTATACAAACATATAAATATTAGTAATTTATTTATTGAAAAGATTCCAATAAGTACCACAAATTGAAAAAAACTAAATGGGCACCGATTCAAAACCCCCCTTAGACACTAGTTTTGAACTGGTGTTGATATGGTTGGTACCAAAACCAAATGATTAAGGCACTAGTGCCCTTTTGTTATAACAGAGCTTTTTTGGTGTAGCAGGCCACACCATGTGGCCTGCTGCCAAATCAGTAAAAATAACGGATTATACAGTATAACGGGGTTACTATTCACTCGCATAACGGGGTTACTGGTTTTGTCAAGGTTACTTGTATTTTTTTTTTCAGGGGTTACTTGTATTTTTTTTTTCAGGACTTGTATTTTTTTTTTCAGGGGTTACTTGTATTTTTTCTTTCAGGGGTTACTTGTATGGATTATTTATTCAGGGTTACTTGTATTTTTTTTTTTCAGAGGTTACTTGCATTTTTTTTTCAGGGGTTACTTGTATGGATTACTTATTCAGGGGTTACTTGTATTTTTTTTTTTTTCAGGGGTTACTTGTATGGATTATTTATTCAGGGGTTACTTAATTGTACTTTTTTTTTTTTCAGATGTTGTATTTTTTTTTCCAGAGGTTACTTGTATGGATTACTTATTCAGGGGTTACTTGTATTTTTTTTTTTCCAGAGGTTACTTGTATGGATTACTTATTCAGGGGTTACTTGTATTTTTTTTTCAAGAGTTACTTGTATTTTTTTTTCAGGGGTTACTTGTATTTTTTTTCAAGATTTAGTTGTATTTTTTTTTTCAGGGGTTACTTGTATTATTTTTTTTTCAAGGGTTACTTGTATGGGTTAATTCAAGGGTTACTTGTATGAGTTATTTATCCAAGGGTTACTTGAATGAGTTACTTATTCAGGGATTACTTATATGAGTTACTTCAAAGGTTACTTGTATGAATTACTTATTCAACGGTTACTTGTTACTTATTCAACGGTTACTTGTAAGCCCCATACCAAACCAGTAACACCCTACAAGTAACCCTTGAGCAAAACTAGTAACACTCTACAAGCAATCCCTAACCAAACCAGTAACACCCTACAAGTAACTCTTGAGCAAAACTAGTAACACCCAACAAGTAACCCCTAACCAAACCAGTAACACCCTACAAGTAACCCCTGACCAAAACCAGTAACACCCTACAAGTAACCTGACCAAACCAGTAACACCCTACAAGTAACCCCTGACCAAACCAGTAACATCCTACATGTAACCCCTGACTAAACCAGTAACACCATCACCAAACCAGTAACCCCTGACCAAACCAGTAACACCCTACATGTAACCCCTGACCAAATCAGTAACACCTACAAGTACCCATAACCAAACTAGTAACACCCTACAATTTTTGACGTAGAATGTTTGATCTAAGATTCCACGAAGAAAACGAGCTCACATTTCTTTGGTTCTCATCAATTTCACTACTTCAAATGTTGTTGATGATTTTAAGGATAATTAATCACAATTTTTCACAGCAATTTAACACCCAATTTTTACAATTTTGGGCTTTAATTGCAGCAATTTGGCAAAGAGGAGAGAAAAAATGGGTGGAGTAGATATATGGTTGTTGGTGATGTGTGGTTTGGCTTGAAGAAGAGGCTAAGAAAAGAGGACAGAGAAAATGGGTATAGTAGAGATATGGTTGTTAGTGATGTATGGTTTGGAGAAGAAGATAAGAAAAGAAGAGAGAGAAGAGTTGTGGTATTTTTTAAAAAATAATAATAATAATAATAATAATAATAATAATAATAATAATTGTGGCTGGCCACACCGTGTGGCCAGCCACATACAAAAATTTGTGTTGTTATAAAGACATCGATTCAAATGCCAAACCAGTGTCCACTGGTTTAATGGTTTGGCCTCTGAGTCTGTGCCCTTTATGCGTGCCTAATAATTTTTTTTTTCTTTTTTCACCTAAATTGACCGGCAGACACTTGAATATATACATAAAACACATATATTTTCATTTTTTGACAACTAATATTTTCATTAATAATTTGTAATTTTACATTTGAAAAAAATGAAAAAAAAAATCACAATTTTGATCACCAAATGACTTACGATTAGCTACTATAACAAGTTACTCCATTTTCAACAGGAATAAATTATTTTACTTTTTTTTTGTAACTTTGGATGTTGTAGCCATATCTAAAATCAAGCCTAGCATTCTACAATGCTCATATTTATTTAGCTTGAAAATAAATAGTTAGTAGTTAGTACAAGCTTGAGCTATAATATATGGTAATTTAATTAAAGACCGCACAAAATCAACCACTCCATCAAGTTTAAAGGTCTAGCAGCCAGTGAATACAATACTTTCCTCACATATAGTACAATTGATTGCAAGCTTTAGGTTTTTTTTCAAGTCCCATTTGCATGAAAGAAAAGAAAAGGACATAAATTTCAATTTCATTGAGCAGAGTTGCATACTTTAAGGTATAATTTTGAATGAAGATATTCATCATCCAATAGAAATTGTGTGAACCACTTAATGAGAAGTTTCTAAGCAAAGAAAACAAAATTCAATCAAATTAGTTCTTGAACATCAAAATTAAAGAAATAGTGGGTTAGAATGATCCATTACTAGGATAGTTTCTGATTTAAATCTATGTTTCCATGATAATTTTGTAGATTGCACTGGATTGCTAAAAAATGTAAACAAACACAAGAGTACATTGTAAATTGTACTAAACTATGTCGTGTTTTTCTACTCAAAAACAAAGTTATTATGGCCCTGATAGACATTAGGATTATGGTTCAAATTTCAGAACCATTCAAGTTACCCCCTAAACCACTGGGTAACATTACCACCTTCTACCTAATATAATCTTCTTAATATATAGGAAAATTTGTCTAGATTGGACATATATGTTTACTATTTTGTGTGGAAGGGCCTTATTTGTTGGTTATGGAGACCTTGAGGTCGGAATCCGGCAATATTTGACTTTTTTCTCCGATGTTGACCTCTCATGTGAAACCCCCCCCCCCCACTTTTTTTTTTTTTTTTTTTTTTTTTTTTTTTTTTTTTTTCTCTCTATGATTTCCCTCAAATTTCCTTATTTTGATTTGTGTCATTTGGGGATTAGAAGAGAGAGAAGGAAGAATTGGAGGGAAAATGTGGAAAAAAAACCAATTATTGTCGGATTCCAGCCTCAAGGTCTCCCAAAGAACAAAATAGTCCTTTTAGACCACTTTAAATATATAAGGTCCTTCTAGACAAAATAATGAACATATATATATATACGTCCCTTCCAGACAATTTTCCTAACATATATACAGTGTCTCTCATTCCATTATATAGAACGAGACTACAGTAAGCAAAAGTTAATACAAAGTACATGATTTTGAGGTTGGAAATTATTAGATTCACGGTCATATTAAAAATAATTTAGGTTGAAAATTACTTATGGAGTTATTCATTCTTGAAAATTAATTTAGGTTGAAAATTATTAGATTCACGGTCATAGTAAAAATAATTTAGGTTGGAAAATTACTTTAGGAGTTATTCTTTCTTGAAATTTAGGATCTAATTTTCATTATAAAAATAAAAAATAAAAATAAAAAAAAGTTAGGAGGGAAAATGGGGGTAATTTGGGAAGGAAAATCTTTTTTTTTTTTTTTTAGGGAAATTATCAATGATACCCTTCAGGTTTTGACTTTTATCAATGGTACCCTTCATTAAACTTTCATTATCAGTGGTACCCTTACAACTTTACCTAAATTGCTACAGTAATCTCGACGTTAAACAAACGTTAAGTATGTGTACTTAACACGGTTAATGGGCTGAAGATCTTGAAAATACTTAAATGCCCCTATCTCCCTCCAAAAAACCCAAAAATTTTCCCTCATTTTCTTTCATTTTTTTCCCTCTTCCCTATATAACCCTTTAGCCCTTCCCTGTTTCCATCCCCTTTCTGATTTTTGTTTTCTTTTTCTTTCTAATCTGCTGTACTTTCGAGGGTTACAGAACAATGGCTTCTTCTGGAAGGGCTTTATCTACAAGCAACATGGTTAATGGGGGAGCTCTTTGGTTTAGAGGCATCAATTGTAATTGTGTACCAACAAGAGTTGCGGATATTAGGTTTTCAAACTCCACAGCAAATCCAAGAAGGCCATATTATAAGTGTAGGCTATGTGAATTCATTATGTGGCTAAGTGAAGACCAAATTTCAAGGGACATGGGAGGGAGGCAAGGATCTATGGCAGAAGCAGGTGTTGTTAATGCATTAAGGGCAGAATTTGCAGACTTTATGCACAAGACAGATGAATTTGCTGATTTTATGTACATGGTTGTGAAATTAGCTATAGTGATGTATTTGGTGTTGTTGATTGTTGCTTTGAAATAGTAGCCTTTTAAGATATTGGTTTGAAAAGATGTACTGAATATGTAGTTGGTTATGACTTTGAAATTAATGGAAGTTCTTTTCTTTGGTATTATATTGCAACATTTGACTTTATGTTTCTGTTTTGAAATAACACAAAAAATAGCAAATAATTACTCACATAAGCATATATATATATATATATTATATATATATATATATATATATATATATATATATATATATATATATATATATATATATATATATATATATATATATATATATATATCAGTACAGCAAATAAGTCATGCTGCATTGACTAACAAAAGAACACAGCTAGTTGCTGCCAAGTCAGTTCCCTAAATAAACTAGCATGTTGCAATTCAGTAATTACCCAAAAAAAGACAAGTGTTTGCATTACTAGTAGCTTATAAAACACGTTCAAAAACCTACATAACTATATCAAATTCCTTAACAAACTACTGTTGCAGCTTCATTGCAGATGTCAGGGTTGAGTTTGGGACAATTCTTGTGGTTGGCTTGCCAATTGGGAAGATGATATCTCTGTTGCAGCATTAGACATAGCTCTAGCTTCCTTTGCTGCATTTGACTGATCCCTTGACCTTGGATTTTTGACAACCATGCCATTAACTGACTGTAACTCCTTTCCAGTCAATCCACCCTTGCAAGTTGCTTTGTTATGCCCTAAATTCCCACAGTTGCTGCATTTCACTGTTCTAGATCTCTTCCCTGGTTGGTCTTCACCCTCTTCTCTTTTCCTGTTTCTACTTGGCCTACCAACACCTCTCTTCATCTTTGGTGGGTGAATGTGTTGAGGGTGGTTAGCATCAACAGGTGGCCACTGACTTGAATAAGGAATTGGGTGAATCACAAAGTTGTACACTTGTTTGCAGGTTCCAGCAGTGTACCATGAGCTCACATAATTGTGTGGATCCACTTTGGCATGCAGCATTGCCCTCACTGCATGTCTGCATGGTATACCAGACAATTGCCAAGCTCCACATGAGCATATTTTTTGGTTGAGACTTAAAGGGAACTGGGACCTCCCCTCATGTATTTCATACTCCCCTGGACTGCTCTGAAATGCTCTGCAGGTGGATGTTGCTTTGCTAATCTCCCTGACCAGCTTTGCAATCTTGGGGCATAAGTCATTATCCCCCCAGCTTTGTGCTCTCTCATGCCTTGAAGCAATCCTCACCATACACACTCTCCTAATTCCTGCAAATTATAAATATTAGAACTCATAAGCTTTTCTATTTTCATATTTTTGTATAGATGAAATAAAAGCAAATTTACCTTCAAGGAGTGTTAAGACAGGTCTGCACCTGTCAACACCCAATGTAGAGTTAAAACTCTCTACAAAGTTAGAGGTGTTTGAGTCATTGCATACATTAGGATCAAACTTGTGTTTGCTCCATTTTGATTGATCACCCAAGTTTGCAAACCAGACCATAACATCCTCTCCTCCTTCCTTTTGCAACCTTTCCATTGCTTTTCTGAAAGTAAACTTGTTTGTGGCATTGCATGCCCTCCAGAATAAGGTGTACATCAAAGGACCAGGGAATTCTTTTTTGTAGTTCATGCTCAAATGTCTGCAGCAGTATCTTCTCTTTGCATCAGGCCATACATCTTTCAAAGCCAGATAAACTCCTTGTCAGTGCAAGTAATTTGAGTTAGGTACTTTATTACAAGTGTACACAAACTAATATATACTCAAAAAGGTAAAATGTGTTTACCTTTTGTCTATCAGATATAATGGTCCAATGTTGCCTGTTGGACTGCTTGACTATGTTGTAGAGATGCCAGAAGAAGTAAGACCAACTTTCCTTGTCTTCAACACTCACTATAGCATAGACAATTGGGTAAATCTCATTGTTGCCATCTAATCCAACTGCTGACAAGAGAATTCCACCATAATTGCCTTTTAAATGTGCCCCATCAACACCAATTAAGGGTCTGCAACCTTCCAGAAAACCCATCCATTGCCCAACAAAACTGATAAAGACACCTGTGAACAAATTGACCCTTGGAATGCTCTCACTCAGTTGCCAAGCTACAAATGCTTTTGACTCTGGATTTGTGTGGCAAATCATGTCAGCATATCTTGGCATCAAGGAGTAGGACTCATCATGCCCACCAAACAGTTCTTGAATGACACACCTCTTGAGCCTATACAATGAAGCTTGTTTCATATATATCCCAAACCTCTGAAACAACAATTCATTCAATGCTTTTCGTGGAATATCAGGGGCAGCCCTAATATCTTCCATTACTTTTGGGGCAGCCCACTTCACAGTACAAATAGGATTATATGTTTCCAAGCCCCTACAATTATGCACATATGGCCAAATTTTCTTTATTGCCCAAGTTTTGCCATCAATTAACCTACAGGCATGCAATCTCCACTCACAACATTCAGCATATCATGTAACAGTGTATCTAGTGTTATCTGCAGCACCAACATGTAGAGCAAGACCTTCCTGGACTGCATAATCCTTCAAAGTCCCTCTTAAGTGAGCCTTGTCTATGAAGAGCATCCAGGGTCTGAGTACAATCTTCCCAAATTTAACATCCTCATACATTTCACCATTCCCATAGAGCTGTTTGAAGTAGTTATCATCATCATCATCATCTATAAATCCAGACCAGAAACCCTGCTCCCAGTTGTCTTCAATGTGGGGAAGTTGTCCTAGTTCTTCCCTCTCATCTTCTGGCACATCACCATCAGGGATCACCTCTCCATCAGAATCATCAAGCTCATCCCTGAACCCCCACCACCAGCATTGAACGCATCATCATCACTACTGCTCTCACTACTGCCAGAAGGTTCACCCCCACCATCAGCATTAATATCAAACAGGACTCTCCTCCTTGCAGTTGGTTGACTACCTTCCCCAACCTCTTTTGGCTTACTGGATTCTCTAGCCTTACCCTTAACCCATAAGCCTTTCCTAACAGCTGTACTCTTGGGCATTTTTCTACCAAAAAGTGTGGGGTTAGTGGTTGGATTTGGACCTCTTGTGTTTGGACTATTTGAGAGTACAGTGGTGGGTTGCTTGGTATTAGTTTGAATAGGGGAAAACCTAGGGCTTCTCCTAACAGGTAGTGTCTTAAAGACAGTGTGTGGGGAAATGGGAGATGGGGGTAACTTCTCACCACCAAAAACTAATAGCTTACTCTTACCCTTACCATTGCCCTTGCCCTTTGCCTTGCCCTTTTTCCCACTTCCCTTTGCTTTACCATCAGAAGAACCACCTACATCTTCTCCCTCAGCCTTATCTTGACACTTACCCTTACCCTTTTCCTTGTCCATGTACTTTTCAAACTCCTTTCTCCCCCTTCTGTACTCTTTTTCAGTCCGCTTAGCACTATTCTGTTCATACAGGTCTTCAATATCCATAAAAGTAGCATCTGGGTCATAGTTTATAATCCTAGGGTCAGAGTCTTCTACTGAAGGGTTAACAGAAGAGACATGGCTTGTTGGTTGAGGTTCTGATTGGTATTTAAGCACCAATCTCCTCCTAGGTTTTAGCTTGCTGCTCCCAGAAGGAGTAGCTTCAAAAGGGTTGGCTTCTTGTTCAATTTCAACAGGAGGTTCAAGAATGAATTCATTTTCAGCTTGTTCAAGAATTAGTTCATTTTCAGCTTGAGGTTCAAGAATTGGTTCATTTTCAGCTTGAGGTTCAAGAATTGGTTCATTAACAGGTGGTGGGTCATCAATTGGTGGAGGTGCATGTCCAATTGCTTGCATAGCTCTTTCAGCAACTATTTTGTTCCTCCTAAATTCAGACACTAGATCATTCAGGTAGGTTGAATTCATAGTAGTACCAACTAAAATCTCATACACATTAGCTTGTGGAAATGTCCTGAAAAACCTATGTATGCCACCATCATCATTTATTGGCCAGTGCTTACCTTTATAAGCATAAGCAAATATAGGGTTAAGTATAACTACTCCCTTTTTTTGTAACCTATCCTCAAACTCTATGACTAAATCCATTAAGTTACATTGATCAGGGTCCACTTCAATATCAATTTTATGCACCTTATACTTAAATCGAAACACAACCCTATCATGCTCAGTCATTCTGCAAAATCAGTACACAATCACTTTGTTCAGAAACTCATCATCAATTACACACTAAACACCAATTTACATATCTTTAAAGATTAGAATTTAAGCAAACACTGAGCAACATCACAAGTTACACTGTACATGTACCCACAATCCATGAAAATGTCTGACTTATGCATATTAATATATGAAAAGAATAAAACTTTAGCAACCTAGTAGTTATACTATGTAAATTAAGCATAATTCAGAGCTAAATCCTACACCACTTCGAAATTCTCCACCAAATCAAACACATTTCTCAAACATACATACATTTCCTTAAACTTAACAATTTAAACCAAAATTCCCAAAATTCAAGTAAGAAATAAGAACTAACCTTTAGAATTGCAGAAAAACGCTTAATCTTCAACGATCGTCCTTCACTCTTGCATCAGTTAGGGTTGCTCAGAAGAAGAAGAACAGGGGAGAGTGTGACAGAAGTTGAACGATCAAAAAATTTTGAACTATTAAATGGTGTTGGTTGGGCCTGGGGGGTATTAATGAGGGGGGGTATTTTTGTCAACTCAAGTTAGTGTCAAATATCCCATTAACCGTGTTAAGTACACCTACTTAACGTTTGTTTAACGTCGAGATTACTGTAGCAATTTAGGTAAAGTTGTAAGGGTACCACTGATAATGAAAGTTTAATGAAGGATACCATTGATAAAAGTCAAAACCTGAAGGGTATCATTGATAATTTCCCTTTTTTTTATTATTATTATTTTATTACACATTGAATACATTGTAATCTTATAGTTTCCTTTAGGGTTTTTCCTTAGGAGGATTTTCCTGGTTCCTTCTAGGGTTTTTCTAGCATCCATTACTAGATTTTTTTTTTAGGTTTTCCTTCACTCTTCTAGTCTTCTCCTTTTTTCTCTCTCTTTCATCTTTTTTTTTTTTTTTTTTTTTTTTTTTTTTTTTTTCTAGTCTCTCTTGTGAATCTTTGTAGGGGATTTCATCGGTACTTTTTACCGGTAATAAGTCCCAAAAAACTTTTTAATTGCTTTTAATAAATGGATCTTATCTTTGACATGGTGGTTAGTCTATTAGATTTTTTTTTCCCTACCGAAGATAGAAAATTTAGGGTTTCATAATATCCGAAAGTATGTAGAAGACCATATGATATGGGTAATTTTCACTCAAACAATTATTCATTAGTGGATCTCAAGCCGAATTAGTGCTAACTAATAGATTGTATTGCTTTGGATGAAGTTTTTTATTAAGGCGATTGTTGATCAAATTTGCGATATATTTAGTTCTTAGGTGATTTGTACTCGTGTTGAAATTTTAATTTTCCTAGGAGTTGTTTGTAAGTGTCATTTGGCTATATTTTATTACAATAATGAGATCATTTTTCTTCTTGTAAAAAAAAAAAAAAAAAAAAAAAAAAAAAAAAAAACCTACTTATAAGGTCTTATGTTAACTTTAATCTATACTTTTTTTTTTTTTTTTTTGAAATAACTTTAATCTATACTTCAATAAACCAAATATACATGAACTTCTTTTTATCAAATATAATATAAAGTCCAAATAAGTTCAACCTTAGCTAACACAAGTAATACGACTGAATATTTATCCACATTACTATTCTTAATGACTCTCCATACAATTGATATTAAAATGTAATTTGAACTATTCTTTAAGCTTGGATTTATCAACGATAGTCGCTTTCAACATTGGTATCTAGAGGTGATACAATTCTGCTGCATTTGGAAACAACAAGAATGTATACAATTTCATCATCCTTATCCTTATGTTTGCATTTATTCAAAAGAGGAATAATGAATATGGATTTAAAAAAAAGACTAAACAATAAAAGCAAAAATAAAGAAGAAAAAAAAGCTTAATTTGAGGAGTCACTCTACACTTCTCATAAATTTGAAAATAGCCACGTTTGTTCTATTATTATACTGACTATACATGTTATCTTACATTCTTACACGTATTAACATCATTTGGCATAAGATATGTGTAGGCGTCGCCCGAAGTGCGCCTACGTTAAAAGCATGTGTGAATATGCTTGGCACTCATAGGAAGTGGGAATTTACATTACGATTAGGGACAAATAAAGTAGGGAGCCGCCAACAAGTTTTTTAGGAACTTGTAAACCGTTCACGGATCATAAAAAGGCAACCACGATAAGGGACAACGATAGGCAACAACGATTGACCCGTGAAGGTTACACCCCATTCATAATCCATGAGATTATTAACTCCATATGGTTCGGAACCACGAAAGGAGGATCGGGGATGATAGTACGAAGTGAGTCATGGAGTCACATTCGCCCGTATTGGCCTATACTCGATTCTTATATTGAAAAGCATTCCTGTGATCTCAAAGGCATACAAACAATAATTCAATTCTCTCAAACTATTATTTAACTAAATTGGTTTAATATTAATGCACACATAATTCTAAAAATTTGGTGATCACTTCAATTAATAATAAGATTAAAAGGATCCTAAACCGGTTGTCCAAATTATCTTATTAGTCGTGATTTTTAATTACATATTCCCTTTAAACATGTAATATGATGATCAATAAAGTAAAATCAACATTAATATTTAAAACCAATTTAATCACAATTCCAACAACATAAAAATCGTTAGAAAAATAATAATAATAAAAAGAGAATGATCCTTACTTTGAATCTGTTTGTTTGCAACTACAAAATAATAAACGATTTAGTAACTTCAAGGAAATAAAACAATAACTAAATTAAATTAAATGAAATAAGGTTGATTTTGGGGCCAAACCCTCAAACGATTCTACCTTTCACGCCTTGGTTTAAGGATAGAACCTCGAGTAAAATATGGACTCCTTTGAGTGCTTGAAGAAGGAATTTTGAAGTGAAAAGAGTAGGCTAGTGTTTAGGTTAATAGCATAGAAGAGAGAAAATAAGAATCATAGAATTCTGGTTGCCCCGTTCATCAGAAATGAGGGGGTATTTATAGGGAAATGTGCTGAGGGAGCACACGGAACCCTAAAATGATAAAAACCCTAAAAAAGTATCCCGTGACACGGTCAGACTGTACCGTGACACGGTCAGACTGTACCGTCAGACGGTACACATTCCCGTGACACGGTCAGTTTTGGAGTGACGCGGGAAATTTCCAGAAAACGGAACGGAAAACGCGTTAAGGGTTTACGCGGAAAGGACACGGAACTTCCCGTGTCACGGCAGACCTCCCGTGTCACGGGAAGTCCCACCGTCAGACGGGAAGGGTTCTCGTGACACGGTCAGGCTGTACCGTGACACAGTCAGTTCTAGTCCATTTTTCCGTCTAAATTCATTTTTAACCCTAATTTCTTTCGGCTTTTTAAGTGCCGATTGATAATTTCGGGCTTTTTCCTGACTTTTATTATTCGGGCTAAAATAAGAAAATAATGAAATAAAAATAAATAAAATATTTGGGCCAAAAATAAATAATAAAATAATGAAATAAAAAGGTTTGGGCTTAAAATTAATTAACAAGCTTGGGCTAAAATTAAAACTATGCTTTTACCAAATACTTAGACTAATCCATGGACCTTTCAAAAATAAGAATTTAATAAAATACGATTTTTTAGGCACTCTCGGGATTAAATACTAAACCCGACCAACAGTGGCAGTGAAAGGTTATTTATCATCGGGTTTGGTTTTGGGGAGACATTTTTAGGTGTCTACAATATGTTTTCCGCTTTCCAAGTTGATTGCATCATGTAGATGCACACATTGATCAAAATTGGTTATGGATACAACGTGGACAAATATTAAGGACAAATATAAACATTGATCAAAATACAGTGATCTTTGATTATTTATTGATTATTTATTACTATACATATGTGTATATATAATTGTACATATTATTATTATTATTATTATTATTATTATTAATTATTGATGATGATGATTATTATTATTATTATTATTATTATTATTATTTATTGATTATTATTATTAGTATTATTATTGTTATTATTGTTATTATTATTATTATTATTTATTGATGATTATTATTATTAGTATTATTATTTCAATTATCATTGTTATTATTATTATTATTATTATTATTATTATTATTATTATTATTATTATTATTATTATTATTATTATTATTATTATTATTATTATTATTATTATTTATTGATGATTATTATTATTTATTACTTATTGATTATTATTGTTGTTGTTGTTGTTGTTGTTGTTGTTGTTGTTGTTGTTGTCGTCGTCGTTGTTGTTGTAATAAGAGCTTAAAAGAATGAAATTTGGCTTTATATCATTAGCAATATCATTAGACGTAAATTAAGAGCTGAACTGAACTGAACTGAACTGAACTGAGCTGAACTGAACTGAACTGAACTGAACTGAACTGAACTGAACTGAACTGAACTGAACTGAACTAAACTGAACTGAACTGAATTTCAACGGAAGAGAACATACCCTAACATCAATTGCTTAAACTCAAACACAACATTTTTTTATAGCTTTGTATCACCATTCTAATGACACAGTTGCTAACAATAATTAATACTCCCTCCGTTTTATAATGTTAGTTCAAAATATTATTTTGGACGTTTTAAAAAGATCTAATAAAAATTCAAAAAAGTTAAATAAGGTAAATTAATCATGAATCATGTTGTACTTTAATGTTAGATTTCAAATATATTTCTTTTCTTATTTTATGTGATTGATTGCATATGGGACTAACATTATGAAACGGAGGGAGAAATGCATTCAATTAAAAAAAACGAAAGTCATGCTTATGAGTGATAGTGAATCTAAGTTGCACAGAAACGGGAAACGGAAACGAAGGCAGGGAAACGAAAATTTTGAAATTATGGGAACGGGGACACGAAAAAATACATAAATAAAAGACATTTAATTGGAATGAAATACCAAATAAACTTGCAAGAAATAAAAACAAACAAATATATACTTCGTTTTGTAAATTGCAAGAATTCCCTTTCTTACAAATTAAATCCAAAAATAAACATCAAATTGGTGAAATATGTCGGTGGTAGTTAGATCAACGTTGTTCTAGCAAGGCGGTGACGGCGGTAAACAAGGATCTCCAAAGCTTGGAAGCGATAATTACAAAAAACAACTCAAACAACCATGCTGCTTGACTGCTCGTAATTTGTAAATTTAAGGGTTTAATTGTTGTTTTTTTTAAGGGAAAACGTTAATTAATATCTTTAATTAAGTTCCCCACAGGTTTCTGAACTTCTAAATTATATGAGAAGTGTCGCCAAATAAGGAAACTCCATGAGCCGATTTGAAACGCGTTTCGAAACATTTCGGAAATGATACGTGGGTAAAATCGAGAGTTTCCGTGCTTCAGAGAGTGATAATAATGGCAGCGTGGTTTGGCAAGCTTGCTAATAGGGACGATACCTCTAGTAGCAAGCAATTGTTGGGGTTTGGTGAGTCCAACTCACCGCGGAAACAAACCCAAAACCAAGACCACACTCGTAATAAATAAAACCATTGTAGACACCCATTTGTGTCTCCCCAAAACCAAACCCAATGATGAGTACATTTCACGTCAAATCATAATCGAATGAGGTGAAAGTGTGGAAAGTTTAGGGTTGCGGATAGTTTTAATTTCTTTTCTCTTCTCTCTGTTTTTGAAAACCTATTTTAAGAAAACAGCCAATCCAGTTCGGTTGGTCCATGATATGGGTCCAATAGTAGTGTAGTTGGATAGGGTTTGAAAAGAGCTTTCCAACGATATATTATAAGCCCAATTCCGATGAATATTGAGGAAGTTATGGCCAAATTACTGAACTGGGTCCGGTTTGAGCCTCATGTGCGGCCATATGATCTAGAGGAGGGCCTGATATAGATTTATCATTCCTAATGCAATTAGGAATGGTTTTAGTCTTCTAGATTCTTCTAGAAGGTTCTTTTCATTCCTAATTCAATTAGCATTGATAAATTGACTTTTGTTGACTTTTAGAGTTTTAATCAAAACAAAAGAATGTTTTTGAGGAAAATGCGATTTTATCCTCCCCTACAGTCAATTTCTATCTGATTTTAGAAAACGCGTCAATAATTAAGTTAGCGCCAAACGCCAGCATTAGCGCCTGACGCTAAGCTTGGCGCCTGGCGCTAATGTCAGCGTCCGGCGCTAACCTCCGTTTTACGCGTCAGAGCTTTGTTTTGATATTTTATCTTTTTGGCTGATTTTCTTTATAAATAGCCTTCTAAAAACTCCGTTTGGAATCATCAGTTTTATTATTTTCCTTGAAGTTACTAACGCGTGTATTTCGTTATTAGAAAGAGGTACGAGGCATCCAAGTAAGTGCTTTAATTGATTTATTGATATTATGATATAGAAATCATGCTTAGATTGTTATTTTAATTCCTAGTATCATGTCTAGGGTAACTTTAATATCAAGTATGATTAGAAGTATGATGCCTTTTATGTTCTTCCTATGATTGTTAGTATCATGTTAGGGTAAAGCTTTGATCTTTGATATTTAGTGACATGCTAGGGTTTGTTATTAATCTTGTTAGTATCATGCCTAGGATCTTGCTATTATGCTTTAACATGAATATGTTTATTTCTATGATTATTTTTATGATTGTTATTATTATTATTATTATTATTATTATTATTATTATTATTATTATTATTATTATTATTATTATTATTATTATTATTATTATTATTATTATTATTATTATTATTATTATTATTATTATTATTATTATTATTATTATTATGATTATTATGTTGCTTGATATTTATTGTTATTGCTTGATAACGCTTTTATGCATGTTTAAAGGGAATTTGTACTTGTAATCACGCTTAATAAGGTAATTATTAATCTTGTTTAGGGTTAATTTGATTATAATTCAAGTGATCGCCAATAATAGTTTTATTTGTGCATTATATTCAACCAACATAGATAAACAGGTTTAGGGTTAAACCTATTGATTGCATGTTAGTCAGAAAGCGCACATGAATACAATCAGAATAAAGTAGAGGCCTATTATTAGGGCAGGTTCAATCTCTTTTAGGTTGGATTTGTACCTTCATCCCCGAACTACCAGTCATGGTCCCAGACCTATTGGAGTTGACGATCTCCTGGATCGTTAAGGGGTGTAACCTTCACCCTATGAACGGTTTACAAGTTCCTAAAACTTGTTGGCGACTCTTTTGCTCTATCTTCTTTCCCTTTGGACGCCACCGTACTTTAGTGTATGATCACAGTGGGGTTCAAGCTAGGGGTAATGCTTGAAATATTCCCTATGGTTTTTGGCGACTCCACTGGGGAGGATTTCTATTTTAAATCCTGAAATTTATTTCGGCAATGATTTAGAATGAGTGGATGAGACTCGAAAAGTTCCAAGTATTTCATGTGCGTAATTTTGATTAACATTATTGTCATATGCATAAAAAAAAGATCTCATTGGAGAGACCATCCGTAATGAGTTAAAACATAGGATTTTTACACGTAGGAAATTTGAGGAATATCTTTCACAACTAGGATCGAAATAATGCTGCGCGAAACTGGAAAATTTTATCGAGCACAGAAAGCTGCTGAGGCATGTAGGAACTAGTGTCAGCGAATAACGTTTAGCGCCAACAATTTGACGTTAGCGCCAGGCGACAGCTTATGTCGCTAGGCACTAAAGCCAAATTATGGCGCTGGCCTCTGTTTGTTGGCGCCAAGTTCT
This sequence comes from Chenopodium album, assembly GCF_948465745.1. Lineage (NCBI taxonomy): Eukaryota > Viridiplantae > Streptophyta > Magnoliopsida > Caryophyllales > Amaranthaceae > Chenopodium > Chenopodium album. The sequence continues at coordinate 69,902,842 of NC_137835.1, forward strand.
TTCAATACCGAGCCAGAAATATGCGTTCTATTTTCGACCAGTTTTTAGCACTGTTTGCTTGATCCTACTTCCTGATTGAGTTTTTCTCACTTTTTTGAAACCCATATGTGTTCTACATATGGACATAATCCTCTGGGAATTCATGCTCCATCTACCTGATTGAACGCTCTGAGCAACAAAGGGTACATCTGAGAATGTTGAATTGACCAAACCATGGAAGCGAGTTTTTCTAAACTCGCGGTGTCCCATCCACTCGCGCCAACCCTTCACGGTTAGTGTAGACACCCATTTGTGTCTCCCCAAAACCAAACCTAGTGATGAGTACCTTTCGCGTTGAATCATAATCGAATGAAGTGAAAGTGTGGAAAGTCTAGTGTTGCGGATAGTTTTAATTTCTTTTCTATTCTCTCTGTTTTTGAAAACTTATTTTAGGAAAATAGCCAATCCAGTTTGGTTGGTCCATGATAAGGGTCCAATAGTAGTGTAGTTGGATGGGGCTTGACAAGAGCTTTCCAACGATATATTATAAGCCCAATTCCGATGAATATTGAGGAAGTTATGGCCAATTTACTAAACTGGGCCCGTTTTGAGCATTATATGCGGCCCAATGATCTAGGGGAGGGCCTAATATAGATTTATCATTCCTAATGCAATTAAGATTGGTTTTAGTCTTCTAGATTCTTCTAGAAGGTTCTTTTCATTCCTAATTCAATTAGCATTGATAAATTAACTTTTGTTGACTTTTTAGAGTTTTAATTAAAATAAAAGAGCATTTTTGGGGAAATACGATTTTATCCTCCTATACGGCAATTTTTATCTGATTTTAAGAAAACGCGTGATTTTCTGAATCAGCGCCAAACGCCAGCTGTAGCGCCTGGCGCTACGCTTGGCGCCTGGCGCTAGCGTTGGTGTCGGGCGCCAATTGCCAGCGTTAGCGCCAATCCAGTTTTACGTGCGCCAGACTCTGTTTTGATATTTTATCTTTTTGGCTGATTTTCTTTATAAATAACGTCGTAAAAACTCCGTTTTCGAGAACCAGTCTTCATCGATAACCAGTTTTCATCTACAATCTATTAACTCTCATCAAGATTCTCTTGATTATTTTCTCTCTCTCTCTCTCTTTTCTAAACTAGCTTTTCTCAAATACAAAATTCCGCATTCATTAGATCTAGAAACACCTAGCCATATTCAAAGTTGCCTTCGCCCTAGACGTGAAAGGTTTAATTTCTGAGGGTTTGGTCCCAAATCTCTATTTCCATTATTTAATTGTTGATTATTATTTTCCTTGAAGTTACTAAAGTGTGTATTTTGTATTTAGAAAGAGGTACGAGGCATTAAAGTAAGTACTTTAATGGTTTTTTATTGATGTTGCGATATAGAAATCATGCTTAGATTGTTATTATGATTCCTAGTATCATGTCTACGGTAACTTTAATATCAAGTATGATTAAAAGTATGATGCCTTTTATGTTCTTCCTAATATTTATGATTGTTAGTATCATGTTAGGGTTAAAGGTTTAATCTTTATTGCTTAGTGACATGCTAGGGTTTGTTATTAATCTTGTTAGTATCATGCCTAGGATCTTGCTATTATTATTATGCTTTAACATTATTATGATTATTTTTTTATGATTTATGATTATAATTGTTATAATTATTGTTATGATGATTATTTTTAATTATGATTATAATTTTATTATTTATGATTTATATTATGTTGTTTGATATATATTGTTATTGCTTGATCACGCCTTTTATGCATGTTTAAAGGGAATTTATACTTGTAATCACGCTTAATAAGATAATTAATAATCTTGTTTAGGGTTAATTATGATTATAATTCAAGTGATCGCCAATAATAGATTTATTTGTGCATTAATATTCAACCAACATAGATAAACAGGTTTAGGGTTAATCCTATTGATTGCATGTTAATCAGAAAGCGCACATGAATACGATCTGAATAAAATAGAGGCCTATTATTAGGGCAGGTTCAATCTTTTTTAGGTTGGATTTGTACCTTCATCCCCGAACCCTTATTTGGTTCAAGACCTTATGGAGTTGACGATCTCTTGGATAGTTAAGGGGTGTAACCTTCACCCTGTGAACGGTTTACAAGTTCCTAAAAAACTTGTTGGCGACTCTTTTGCTCTATCTTCTTCCCTTTTGGACGCCACCGTACTTTAGTGTATGGTCACAGTGGGGTTCAAGCTAGGGGTTAACGCTTGAAATTATTCCCTATAGTTTTTGGCGACTCCGCCGTGGAGGATTTCTATTTTAATTCCTGAATTTGTTTCGGCAATGATTTAGAATGAGTGGATGAGACTCGAAACGTTCTAAGTATTTCAGGTGCGTAATTTTGATTAACATTATTGTCATATGCATAAAAAAGATCTCATTCGAAAGACCATCCGTAATGAGTTAAAAACATAGGATTTTACACGTAGGAAATTTGAGGAATATCTTTCACAACTAGGACCGAAATAACACTGCGCGAAACTGGAAAATTTTATCGAGCACAGAAAGCTGCTGAGGCATGTAGGAATTAGCGTCAATAACCAGAGCATTGGCGCCAGAATTTTAACTGTAGCACCAGACGCCAGCATTGGCGCCAAGCGCTACAGCTAAAACTTGGCGCCAAGCTCTGTTTGCTGGCGCCAAATTCTTCCAATATCGAGCCAGAAATATGCGTTCTAATTTCGACCAGTTTTTCGTATTGTTTGCTCGATCCTACTTCTTGATTGAGTTTTTCTCACTTTTTTGAAACCCATATGTGTTCTACATATGGACATAACCCTCTAGGAATTCATGCTCCATCTACCTGATTGAACGCTCTGAGCAACAAAGGGTACATCCAAGAATGTTGAATTCACTAAACCATGGAAGTGAGTTTTTTCTAAAACTCGCGGTGTCCCATCCACTCGCGCCAACCCTTCACGGTTAGGCTTCCGCGCGGTGCATTCGGACAATTAACCACGGACCCCCTATTGACTAAACCATATCCCGAACTTTAGAGAACTAGAGCCATGGTTAGGTTACAAACTCATTGCATCATATCGTGCCTACTTGACTAATTGTGAATTATTTGTTGTGCATATATATGTTTTTTTTAACCGTTTGTTTGACTTGTGTTAAGACTAAAATAATGACTTAAAGAACTTTTCCTAATTAATTAATTAATTAATTTGAGTCAATAAAGTCTATTTTTTTTTAATCAGAATTGACCTAGTACGACTTTAGGCATACCCATGTTGATTAATAAAACCGAAAACAATTCCAGATTGAAGCTCCAGAATTGGCGCCAAAGTCTGGACTGTAGCGCCACTCTGTGGAGTGTGGCGCCTGGCGACAACTCTGTCGTTTGGCGCTACACTACACAGTGCGACGCCAGTCCTGTCGTTTTGCCGACAGTTCAGATTATTGATCGAGTCATCACCTAGTGTCTAATTAACCAGTTTGCTAATTAATTCGGTTAAATTTCGTTGTTAATAACACCTTGTCGAGTCATTAATTGAGTCTAGTCATATAGTCTAGCCACATGGTCATGACACGAGTCCAAGTATGTCACCTACACTCACTAGTCTTAGCACGCACTTTGAGTACATATCACCATAACCATGTCTTAGGTTCATGCATGAGTTGGTTTTTTTTCCGTCATTTGAGTTGGGGGGTACATCCTACTCCTAATTCTTCATATCCTTCCATCTATATATTTTTTTTTCACATTCTATTCCAACCTTTCTTCTCTTCCTCCATCCATTGCATGTTGAATAAAGTTTGAGTCAAATAATTAACAATGAATATCCCCAAATTCCTCTTCTACAGTACTTGGTCGAGGAGAGATGGTCGATTAATCAAGGACAACCTCTTTATTCAAGTCTCACTTTTTGATAAACCAATCCGTCAAAAGAGGAAGGCCAAAAAGATAATGGCAAGTCAAGAGGAAGTTAATGAACTTAAGAGTCAATTGAATGACGTGACTGAGGTGTTAAAGGCTTTAACCCTCAAAATTGATGACCCTGTGAAGCAACAACAAATGACCCTCATGCAAGAAAGTTTGAGAAAGCTATCTAGTGACTATAAATTTCAGGGCATGAGTTCACAAGGGGTCTCGCTGGACAAGGAACTTCTTCCGCATAAGTTCAACGCCACTGACATCCCTAAATTCAAAGCAACAGATAACCCTTACTTTCATCTAAGAGCTTTTGAAATTATAATGAACATTAAGGGTATCGATAAGAAGGTTTTCCCCTCTCTGTTCTCACTATCTCTTGAAACCGTTTGCCAACAATGGTTCTTCTCCCTTGACAAAGAGAAAACCTCTACCTGGGAATCGATAGTAAACTCTTTCATTGATAGGTACAAGTGCAATATTCAAGTTGAAACCGACCATAGACAACTTGAGATGCTGAGACAAAAAGAGAATGAAGGCTTTACTTCTTTCTTTAATAAATGGAGGGAAACTTCCGCTAAGATGATTGAGGTGCCCACTGAAAAAGAATCTGTGTGGATGTTTATCAAGAATCTCCAAGAGAAGTATTCGAAGCATTTAAAATATCAACACAATCTGAATACTTTCAAGGCCGTTTATGACATTGGAATTGAAATCGAAGATGACCTCGCAAAACAAAAAGCTACTAACAATAGCAACCACAGTGGCTGGAAAGGAAAGAAGAACGACAATCCTTCTTCTTTTGAAAACGCCCACTCTAGTAATAATGTTAGTACCTTTGACCATAATGGTGTCTTAGCCATGGACAATCAAGGATCTAAAAGGAAACCCAGGAGAGAGTTCACACACATTGGAATGACCTACGATGCTGCTTTCGATCGTCTCTATGATCGAGGATTAATCAAACCTATTGGCCCTACCGAGGATCCAACGCCAGAAAATCGATCTTCGAGATGGAATCCCAACTCTTATTGCAAGTACCATCGAGGAAACGGTCATACCACTGATGAATGCTACAGGTTTCAAAATCTCATTCAAGATCTCATAGAAGCAAACAAGATCCCATTGCCTCTAGCTAGCGAGAAGACTGGGTGATGATGAAGCGAATGACACAAGACAAGAGGCGATCTTCAACGACAAGATTTCATGACCTCTTTTTCTATTTCTTTTTCATTTTTTCCTTTCCCCAATAAGTCTAGAATAGGCACCTTTCTTTTCCCTTAGATTACTTTTGTAGATTCTCTATTTATTTTCCTTTAATAAAATGAGCATTTATTTCCTTGCATATGATCATCGCATTGCATTACAAAAAAATTAAAAAAAAAAAATCCATGTCGAATTAAGCACAAGATATACCAATGATTTGAGGCACACCTTGTAGCCACATCATATTACCTTTCACCCTTCAATTATACATCCCTTTTTCATAAACCACTTTGAGCCTTGTCTAACGATAGACCATTCATTTTTCAACCCATATCTACCTAACCTTGGGAGAGGATGGTGTGTAACTTATGCAATTTCAAAAAGCCTTGAATGAATTCAAAAAATTAAAATAGCAAAAATAAGCAAAAGCAAAAAATAAATACAAGTGTACAAAAGGGCAAGTGTTCCAATGTCTTTGATATGAACACGTCTCAGATTGCGTCTCTATCGAGTGCTCGGTACCGTGCCTGAGAAACATGAATGCCAAGTGAGTGATAGACCGCATGATCGGGATTGCCCACACTTATTAAAATAAAATAAATAAAGAAAAAAAAGGAGCTAAAAAAAAAAGAGTAGAAACTCAAGCATAAAAATACAAATATTCAAAAGCAAGATTGCACACCTTGGGGGCTTATCGAGGGTCTTGAGCCTTTATCCCCTTCTTCTATAACCTTTAGCCTAACCATGTTACAACCCTTAAAAAAACCTTTTTGAGGTATACACACACTTGTGCGAGGTTCGGCTAGAGCTGCGTTCGGCCTGATTCCTAACGGATACGTAGGCAACCTCACATTGAGGTGCGGCCGTAATAAACATGCATTCATATTTAAATTCACACACTTACACCATGATCATATCAAGGGATTTCCTATGCTCATCCCTTTTCATTTAGAGCTAGACTTGGGGGGCTTGATCCCTACATCATTAGCTTACCTAGCCTAAGAGTCACCATTATTTGACTCTTTTCAATATATCTTTTTCCACACACTTAGCTCTTGCAGCCTAACCTTAGTACCACTTTCACACACTGCACATATACATGACCAAATATACTTTCCCTTAGAAACCCTGTGTCATGAAATCTTAACATAACGCTGAAGCATGTATTGTCATGTCAAAATTGCTTATCAATCATAATTGTCATTGCATCATGAAGTATGAAGTGCTTAGCCTCCGTGCCTAAGTTACCTAAATACTTTCATTATCGAGCCAACTAGGATAGTCTAAGATGTTGCAATCCTTGTACTGTGAGAAACAATATTTGACTAAGCTCATTCAACATGCATTTGAAAATTTTGATTCTTTTTCGCGTCTTTCTTTTTCGGGAGATAGTCGGTACCCTCCACAAAAATGACGGAAAATTTTTGATTTTTTGCATTTTCGAGTCACACAATCAACACTATGCACACACGGGTCATGAGTCACACGTGTCATGTCGAGTCAACCTCGAGTCAATCACAGTGAGTCAAGTTTATACCTTGAGTCGTGTCAAGTCAATGAGTCAAGCGACATTTAAACCTTAGGTCAACCCTAAGATAATTAAAGAAAGAATAGCAAAGTTCTATAGTAAAAAATAAATACAGGTGCAGCAGAATAGGGAAGACCCTACTCCAGCGCCAGACGACAACATCTAGCGTATGGCGCTAGATCTCAGCGTCTGGCGGCAGAGTCAATTCTTGCCGCCAGAGATATTTTAGCAGCAACAGAGCTCGAAGCCTCTCAGAAAGGTGATTTCGACCTCATATAGCAATTTCGGGTTCCTTGGTACGCCAGTTAGCCCCTATAAGCAATTTGACATGATTAAATAGTCGGTTTGATTACAGTCTAAGTGATCGACCTGACGAAAGATTGTCTCACTTAGCTTAAGCGCCTAAAACACTGGCTCATTAAAATCGGTTTAAAAGCAAGCACTTAAACGACAATATTTCCAAATATGGATTGTTGCGCATTCTTATTAAACGACAAATTTTTCCAAAAATTGGATTTTCATCTTTGGATAGGTTTCCAAGCATGGATTGTCGTGCTCCTTCTTTGTTTGGCAAGTTTTCCCAAATTCGGATTGTCATACATTCATCGGTTCATTGGAAAGTTTTCCGAGATTGGATTGTCATATACCCAGTTCCCTATGGCAAAAATTTCCCAAAGGATTGTTGTAGGACTCTATTCATCATAAATTTCGGCAAAAGTTCCTCAACGTGGATTGTCATTCATTTCAGTAAGTGGCAAATTTTCCCGAAGTGGATTGTCGGTCGACTCTTTTTTGCAAATGTTCCAAGACGCGGATTGTCACATAGCATTGGCAAATTTTCAAGGTGGATTGCTTTCAAGAGTTATATTTCAAGATGTGGATTGTCGATCGTAGCAAAATTCTTATGACAGATTGTTACGAAGCATTGACAACTTTCCCTAAATCGGATTGTCATATATCATACAAGAGTTGTGTTGGCAACTATTCCCAAATAAAAGAGGATTGTCATCACACCAAAAGCACGGACATAATGGTTCACAAGCAGCAAACCGTCAACATACTGTCATAACGGAAGCAAAGTTCAAGCGAGCTTTAGAGATCGACAAGCGTTGGTCTTCGAAAATTTTCTTCGGAATATTATCGCAACAAACATTCAAGCATCGAAGCTCTATTGTTTAGAGACGCGTGGACAATCCTTTCAAGCTCTTTTGTTCAGAGATGCGTGGACATTTCTTTCAAGCTCTTTGCTCTAGAGACGCGTGGGCATATTAATCAAGCTCTTTTGTTCAGAGACGCGTGGACATATCATTAAGCTCTTTGCTCCAGAGACGCGTGGACATATCATTCGAAGCTCTTTTGTTCAGAGGCGAGTGAAGATCGAAACAACAAGATGGCGTTCCCTAGATTGTGGAGAGTTGTCATAAACAACTGAAGGTAATTTCAAGCGAAATTGTCTTCGATCATGTTCCCTTAGACGTGGAAGATGGTCATAAAGCGGAAGGGGATTGTTTCAAGTGAAGCAATCTTCGATGGTATTCCCTTGGACGTGGAGTATTATCAAAGAGGAAGAGTATCGTTTCAAGCAAAGTAATCTTCTATATCGGAAGCAGTTACAAGCGTAGCGGTTTTCAAGCGGGATGGCATTCTCTTGGCAGGAGGTCATCAAAACAACAGTAATGCAGCAACAAATCGGTTACCTTCGGAGACGTGTGCTCGACGGTGCAAGATACGCGTTTCTTAACTCTTTTATCTGTTTGACTAACGCTAGTTTGCAGGTATCGGCGTTACAAGAGTGATTTAGGATCGTAGAACGTTCTGAATCATTCTCCGTCCCTATCGATACATTGACTTTTGTTTTCGAAACTTGCGTTTCTCCAAACTCAGTCAAAGTGGGGGCTTCTGTAGACACCCATCTGTGTCTCCCCAAAACCAAACCCAGTGATGAGTACCTTTCGCGTCAAATCATAATCGAATGAAGTGAAAGTGTAGAAAGTCTAGTGTTGCGGATAGTTTTAATTTCTTTTCTTCTCTCTCTGTTTTTGAAAACTTATTTAAAGAAAACAGCCAATCCAGTTTGGTTGGTCCATGATATGGGTACAATAGTAGTATAGTTGGATGGGGCTTGACAAGAGCTTTCCAACGATATATTATAAGCCCAATTCCGATGAATATTGAGGAAGTTATGGCCAATTTACTAAACTGGGCCCGTTTTGAGCATTATATGCGGCCCAATGATCTAGGGGAGGGCCTAATATAGATTTATCATTCCTAATGCAATTAAGATTGGTTTTAGTCTTCTAGATTCTTCTAGAAGGTTCTTTTCATTTCTAATTCAATTAGCATTGATAAATTGACTTTTGTTGACTTTTTAGAGTTTTAATTAAAATAAAAGAGCATTTTTGGGGAAATACGATTTTATCCTCCTATACGGCAATTTTTATCTGATTTTAAGAAAACGCGTGATTTTCTGAATCAGCGCCAAACGCCAGCTGTAGCGCCTGGCGCTACGCTTGGCGCCTGGCGCTAGTGTTGGTGTCGGGCGCCAATTGCCAGCGTTAGCGCCAATCCAGTTTTACGTGCGCCAGACTCTGTTTTGATATTTTATCTTTTTGGCTGATTTTCTTTATAAATAACGTCGTAAAAACTCCGTTTTCGAGAACCAGTCTTCATCGATAACCAGTTTTCATCTACAATCTATTAACTCTCATCAAGATTCTCTTGATTATTTTCTCTCTCTCTCTCTCTTTTCTAAACTAGCTTTTCTCAAATACAAAATTCCACATACATTAGATCTAGAAACACCTAGCCATATTCAAAGTTGTCTTTGCCCTAGACGTGAAAGGTTTAATTTCTGAGGGTTTGGTCCCAAATCTCTATTTCCATTATTTAATTGTTGATTATTATTTTCCTTGAAGTTACTAAATTGTGTATTTTGTATTTAGAAAGAGGTACGAGGCATCAAAGTAAGTATTTTAATGGTTTTTATTGATGTTGCAATATAGAAATCATGCTTAGATTGTTATTATGATTCCTAGTATCATGTCTACGGTAACTTTAATATCAAGTATGATTAAAAGTATGATGCCTTTTATGTTCTTCCTAATATTTATGATTGTTAGTATCATGTTAGGGTTAAAGGTTTAATCTTTATTTCTCAGTGACATGCTAGGGTTTGTTATTAATCTTGTTAGTATCATGCCTAGGATCTTGCTATTATTATTATGCTTTAACATTATTATGATTATTTTTTATGATTTATGATTATAATTGTTATAATTATTGTTATGATGATTATTTTTAATTATGATTATAATTTTATTATTTATGATTTATATTATGTTGTTTGATATATATTGTTATTGCTTGATCACGCCTTTTATGCATGTTTAAAGGGAATTTATACTTGTAATCACGCTTAATAAGATAATTAATAATCTTGTTTAGGGTTAATTATGATTATAATTCAAGTGATCGCTAATAATAGATTTATTTGTGCATTAATATTCAACCAACATAGATAAACAGGTTTAGGGTTAATCCTATTGATTGCATGTTAATCAGAAAGCGCACATGAATACGATCTGAATAAAATAGAGGCCTATTATTAGGGCAGGTTCAATCTCTTTTAGGTTGGATTTGTACCTTCATCCCCGAACCCTTATTTGGTTCAAGACCTTATGGAGTTGACGATCTCTTGGATCGTTAAGGGGTGTAACCTTCACCCTGTGAACGGTTTACAAGTTCCTAAAAAACTTGTTGGCGACTCTTTTGCTCTATCTTCTTCCCTTTTGGACGCCACCGTACTTTAGTGTATGGTCACAGTGGGGTTCAAGCTAGGGGTTAACGCTTGAAATTATTCCCTACAATTAGGCTTCCGCGCGGTGCATCTGGACAATTAACCATGTACCCTCTTTGACTAACCCATATCCCGAACTTTAGAGAACTAGAGCCATGGTTAGGTTGCAAACTCATTGCATCATATTGTGCCTATTTGACTAATTGTGCATTATTTGTTGTGCATATGATATATGTTTTCCTTAACCGTTTGTTTGACTTGTGCTAAGATTAAATAAATCAATGACTAAAAATAACTTTGCCTAATTAATTAATTAATTAATTAATTAATTTGAGTAAATAAAGTCTAATATTTTAATCAGAATTGACCTAAGACGACTTTAGGCAAACCCTTGTTGATTAATAATATCGAAAACAGTTTCAAATTGAAGCTCCAGCAATGGCGCCAAAGTTTGAACTGTAGCGCCACTCTGTGGAGTGTAGCGCCTGGCGACAGTTTTGTCGTCTGGCGCTACACTGCAAAGAGAGGCGCCAGTCCTGTCGTTTTGACGACAGTTCGGATTATTGATTGAGTCATCACTTTGCGTCTAATTAACCAGTTGGCTAATTAATTCGGTTAAATTTTACTGTTAATAATGCTTTGTTAAGTCATTGATTGAGTCTAGCACCAAGTCCCATGGTCTTACACAAAATTCCAAACATATCACTTACACTCAACGCACACACCAATACACGTACTTTGACCATGTCTAAGAAAGTCTTGTATGCGCGTTTTTCCATCATTTTTTTAGGGGGGTAAGTCGGATATTAATCCTCTAATTTAAATACCATACTTGGTTCCTAAAAATATATACCAACCTTATTTTTGCCAAAAATATGTACTTATATTTTTATTTTTTCCTCTTTAAAACCGTAAAGTCAAGGTCGATTTAAGTCAAGTAATAAAAACAAAAATGGTTTAAATTACAGCGCGTGGTCAAGAAAGGAAGGGCGGTTAATCAAAGACAATCTTTTCGTACAAGTCCAACTTTTCGACAAACCCATTGCTCGTAAGAGGAAAGCTAGGACAGTAATGGCAATGCAAGAAGAAGTCAATGAGCTCAGGAACCAACTGGTTAGCGTGACTGAAGCACTAAAGATCCTAACCCTTAAGAACGATGATCCCGTGAAACAACAACAGATGGACCTCATGCAAGAGAGTCTAAGCAAGCTATCTAACGACTACTAGTTTCAAAGGATTAGTTAACAAGGGGTCTCGGTGGACAAAGAACTTCTTCCACAGAAGTTCAATGCCAACGACATCCCGAAATTCAAGGCAACCGATAACCCTTATTTTCATTTAAGAGCCTTTGAAACAATAATGAGTATTAAGGGTATCGACAAGAAGGTGTTCCCCTCTCTGTTTTCACTGTCTCTTGAGACCGTTTTCTAGCAATGGTTCTTTTCTCTCGAGAAAGAAAAAACCTCCACCTGGGAGTCCATAGCAAACACTTTCGTTGATAGATACAAATGCAACATTCAAGTTGAGACTGACCATAGGGAACTTGAAATCCTTAAGCAAAAGGAGAATGAAGGCTTCACCTTCTTCTTCAACAAATGGAGAGAAACCTCAGCTAAGATGATTGAGGTGCCCAGTGAAAAAGAGTCTGTAAGGTTATTCATCAAAAACATTCAAGAAAAATACTCCAAGCATCTCAAGTATCAGAATAATCTCCATATCTTCAAGGCCGTCTACGACATTGGAATCAATATTGAAGACGACCTGGCTAAGTTGAAAGCTGCCAACAATAACTCCAACAGTGGATGGAAAGGAAAGAAGAACGACAATCCTTCTTCTTCCAAAACCACCCACTCAAACAATGTTAGCACTTTTAACCTAGGTGAAGTCCTTGCTATGAATAATCAAGGACAAAAGAAACCATTTAGGGGGAACTTTACTCCTATTGGCATGAGTTATGACACCGCATTTGACCGACTAAATGCAAAAGGTCTTATAACTCCTATTGGACCATTTAGGGACCCACCAGTCGAAAAGAGGTCAGCTAACTGGAACCCCAATGCACATTGCAAATATCACCAAGGTAGGGGTCATTTCACCGAGAACTATTGAAAGCTTAAAGAAGCTATCTAAGACTTAATCGACAACAACAAGCTGTCGTTGCCCCCTGCCAGTAAGAAGCCAAGTATTGATAATGCGCCTCTCGCTCATTCCTTGGCTATCTCTGATGAGGAAAATGAGGTTGACCCCTCGTCTCTCATCAAACCTGTTAAAGAAATCCATACCATCGAAGAAGAGGAGGAGATCTTTTTCGACGCCATGGATAATCTTCCGGAATTATCAAGTAAAGAAGACATACAATCGCTTACACTGTCTATGATCGAAGGATCACACTTGCTACGTGAAACTCTCAAGGCTATAAAAGAACTTCAGGAGAAATATGATGAGATTCCACTCCCGAAAAATGAACCTAAGAAAGAACTCACACCCATGGGAACGACTTATGAGGCAAAACGTTTTCCTTTACAAGTCACCGAAAAACCCAAGAAGAGTAATAGACTCTACACTCCAATTGGGATCCCAATTATACAAATGTTCGAAATGCTCTCCGAGAGTGGCGAGATCAAACCTCTCGAATCGAGACCATTTGAATCATTGAAAAGGACAGATAGATATTACTGTTAATATCATCAATCAGGGGGTCACACTATCGAAAACTGTTTTAAATTCAAGGATTTAATTCAGAAAATGATTGATGAAAAGAAGTTAGTCCAAGTTCCACAAGAAGAGGATGCAAGTATTAATGGAGTTTGGGACAGCGACGAAGAAGAAGTCTACTTAAAAGACATGGTAGGACCTTCACCTTCAGTGTAATATGCCATGGATGACTTTTGGGTTGAAGAAGATTCATCAATAGACGTCCTCTCAAGATCCGGGAGAATGCAACCTCCCGTTTCAACATAACCCATGCCAACCACACAACAAGTTCCCATACCTATCATTGAAGATAATGACATCGTTAAACAATTCAAGAAAACAAAAGTTGAAATGAATGTATGGAAGCTTCTGGCAACATCTCGAAAACATAGGTTGGCTGTAATGAATGCCTTGGAAAAAATAAGGATAGACTCTGACACCACTTCTGAGGGGTTGGCTAACTTCCTCGCGAGTGATCTACCTAGTCCCATCAATTTGATCACCTTTTCTGATAAGGATTTACCCCCAGAAGGTGACAAACACTATAAGGAATTAAACCTCATAGTAGTTTGCAAGAGAATGAACGTCCCTATGACTCTTGTAGACAATGGATCAGCCATTAACGTCTATCCACTTAGAACTGCGAGGATGCTAGGAATAAGGGATGAAGATTTAACCCCGTCAACACAAGGAATAAGAGCCTACAACAACACTCGTCGTCAAGCTCTTGGCAAAATTACCATGAATGTAACGGCAGGAGCAATAGAACATGCTACTACTTTCCAAGTAGTAGATATTAAAGCTTCATTCAATTCACTGTTGGGACGCCCTTGGCTTCATGACCTAAAGGTCGTCCCCTCGTCTCTCCACCAACAAGTGAAAGCTATAGTTGGAGGAATTCCTATTACCATCAATGCTTCGCCTATGAGAATTAAATCTATAGAAAACCCAATAATTAACGTGGAGCACGATGAGGATGATGAAGATTTATGGGGCTTTAATGAAGAGGTCTCCTTAATCCAGGAAGATGAAAGGACCCCTCTTTGCCACGACCCCCATTCTAACATGATCGTGAATGCTATTCTCAAGAAACAAGGACATTTTCCTAGGATGACCCTAGGAAAGAAAAAGGTAATAGCAAAACCGCTAGAATCACCTGGCTTCCCTAAATTAGATACTTTCGGACTTGGTTTCAAACCGACTCGGAAAGATCTTAAGCAAGCCCAGGAAAAGTCAAAGGCACGTAGGGACGCTCGCATTCAAAAGAAAGCAATCCCAATGGATCAATACCCTCTTACAGTTAATGGTCAATTCATAAAGAAGGAGAGGACTATCCATGCCACGAATTTCCCGAACCATTTGTCGTAAACGGCATAAGGCAACCGGGATTTGAAATTTTCTTGGATTGTTATTTCACAGATGAAATCCCAACTCCTGTCCATAAGGAGAAAGCACTCCCATGCTTTGACTTTAATGTCATGGGATTATTATTTGGGCGAGAAAAGGATGAGCCGACATACAAAGAGGATAACTCCTCGCTCATTCAAACAATCCTACAAAGCGAAAACTTCGATCCCTCGAAGATAATTAATCTAGCAGAAGGATCACTATAAGGGTGGCGCAAGACCGTCAAGGTGATTACTCCAAGCGGAAGAAAGATCTCCATCACGACATGGCAAGGACCGATGTTCGAAGAGTTGTCAGAGTTTAAGTCAGAGTCTCTCCCTATAGAGTCATCTAGGTCTTTAGTAGTAGCACCTTTCCCTTCTTTCTCTTCTCCTAGAATAGTTAGTGATCAAGTCCCTGAGGACATATCACTCTTTGATGTAATGATCTCAGAGTATAATAATACAATTTCTTCTCCTTACTTCTTGTGTTCTTCTTTAACCTAAGATGACGAGCATTGCTTAACTAACAATGAAAAAGACAAAGAACTTATTAAAGGAATGGAAACACTTGAAAATTAAACACCGATAATTAAAGAAACTGAAACGGTTGATATCTCAAATGATTCAACCAATAAAAGAGAAGTTAAAATCGGAATAACACTTAATGAACAAGAAAGAACCGATTTAATTAACTTACTTAAAGAATTCATCGATGTATTTGCTTGGTCGTATGAAGATATGCCTGGCATTAATAGAGAAATAGCTCAACACACTATACCACTAATTCCGGGAATGAAACCTGTAAAACGAAAGTTACGTCGAATGAAACTCGACGTAGCTCTTAAAATAAAAGAAGAAGTTCAGAAACAAATAACTGCAGGTTTCATCAAGGTATCTAAATACCCCGAATGGGTCGCCAACGTCGTCCCAGTTCCGAAAAAAGACGGAAGGGTAAGAATGTGTGTCGACTATCGAGATCTAAATAAGGCAAGTCCAAAGGACGACTTCCCTTTACCACACATCGATATTCTGGTGGATAACACAGCAAATCACGCACTTCTCTCGTTCATGGATGGGTACGCAGGTTATAATCAGGTTCTCATGGCGGAAGAAGACATGGAGAAAACAACCTTCATAACACCATGGGGCACTTACTGCTACACGGTAATGCCATTCGGGTTGAAAAACGCGGGTGCCACTTATCAACGTGCAGCGACTGCCTTACTCCATAACATTATGCATAAAGAAGTCGAAGTGTATGTGGACGACATGATTGTAAAATCAAAAGACCGTCCAGGCCATCAAGTAGCCTTAAGAAAAATTTTCGAAAGGCTAAGAAAATATAATATGAGGTTGAACCCATCTAAGTGTGCTTTTGGAGTAACCTCAGGCAAGCTTTTGGGTTATGTCATAAGCTCTAGTGGAATAGAGATAGACCCAACCAAGATCAAAGCAATCATGTCAATGCCACCGCCCAAAACCGAGAAGCAGATTCGAGGATTGATTGGCCAGTTGCAATACATAAGTAGGTTGATATCAAAATTGACAACGATATGTGAACCAATCTTTAAAAAGCTTAAGAAGAATGTACCAGTAGTATGGGATGACGAGTGTCAAAAAGCCTTTGAAAAGATCAAAGCCTATCTCTCAAATCCTCCCGTATTAGCACCGACACTTCCCGGAATACCTCTTAGGTTGTACTTAACAGTTACCAAAGAGACAATGGGAGCTATGCTAGCAAAAGAAGTAGAAGGCAAAGAAAACGCAATCTACTATCTAAGCAAGAAAATTCTCGAATATGAAGCACGTTATACACCACTTGAGAAATTGTGCCTCGCCTTGGTGTGGACCACAACCAAGTTAAGACATTACATGCTAGTGCATACCTTCTTTGTAGTCTCCCGATTAGATCCACTCGAGTATCTATTCGAGAAATCTACACTCAATGGACGCATATCGAGATGGATAGTCAATTAAGCCCAGTTTGATGTAAGGTTTATGCCGCAAAAAGCTATCAAAGGATCTGTGGTGTCAGACTTTCTAGCGGACTTTCCAATAGAAGACTCGACGCCAATACACGACAATGAGTTTCCAGATGAAGACTTAATGGTCGTTGAAGACGATACTTGGACATTATACTTCGACGGAGCCTCAAACCAAAAGGGATGTGGCGTTGGAGTATTGCTAGTATCACCTAAAGAAGAGCATGTTCCAATCTCCATAAAGCTTGATTTCGATGTTACCAACAACGCTGCTGAATGCGAAGCATGCGTGGTAGGCCTTGAAACAGCTTTGGCATTGGGAGTAAAAAAGTTACGGATATTCGGAGACTCTTCATTAATCATCAATCAAATATCCAAAAGGTGGAAAGTAAGGAGCGAAAGTCTAGCCCCTTACCAAACCTACCTGGAAACTCTTACTAATCAGTTAGAGAAGGTAGAATACAAATATCTACCTAGAGAATAAAATCAATTTGCTGATGCTTTGGCAAGACTAGCCTCGATGGTTAGGATCCCTACGGAAATCGAGCAAATGCCTCTAACTATAGAAAAAAGGCACAAACCAGCATATATTCAGGCTATAGAAGATGACGAAGTAATCCAAGACGAAGAAGAAGAAGAAGAAGAAGAAGAAGAAGAAGAAGAAGAAGAAGAACCGTGGTATACGGATATACTAACCTACGTCACCAAAGGAGAATATCCTCCCCATGCTGACAAAAGAGCAAAACGAGCATTAAGACTCTTGGCTTCCCAATATGTACTCATAGACAACGAGCTACATAAAAGGGTACCTAAGGGTTGAGCTCTCTTATGTGTAGGAAAAAAGGATGCCCAAAGAGCAATGAGGATAGTCCACGAAGGAATCTGTGGAACTCACATAAATGGTAAAATGTTAGTCCCAAAGATAATGCGAGAAGGATACTACTGGATTACAATGAATAGGGATTTCCATCAGTACGTAAAAAGATGCCCTAAGTGCCAAATCTATGCCAATTTACAACATGTTCCTCCATCCTCGCTCTACACCTACACGTCGCCATGGCCATTCTCTACATGGGGAATTGACATCATCGGCAAAATCACTCCCCCAGGAACAGGAGGCCACGAATATATCCTAGTGGCAATTGATTACTTCATAAAGTGGGTCGAAGCGCAATCATACGCTAAACTCACTACAAAACATGTAGCACTCTTTATCGAAAGAAATATTATTTGTCGATACGGAGTCCCACATGAAATGATAAGTGACAATGGAACTCTCTTTCAAGCCAAATGTGAAGAATTGCTACAAAAATATGACATTCAACATCATCATTCTTCCCCTTATAGGCCTCAAGAAAATGGAGCAGTCGAGGCAGCTAATAAAAATCTAAAGACTATCATTGAGAAAATGACGGAAAATTATAAGGATTGGCCTGGCAAACTTCACTTCGCATTGTGGGGTTATCGCACGTCAATTCGCACATCAACAGGAAATACGCCATTTTCCTTGGTTTATGGAATGGATGCCGTACAACCTGTCGAACTAGAGATTCCATCTCTACGCATCGCGTTAGAGAGCAAACTCGATGAAGTTGAATGGACTAGGGCAAGATATGAAGAGCTAATTCTACTCGATGAAAAACGACTAGAAGCTCTACATCACACTCAGTGTTACCAAACTCGCATGGCTAGGCATTTTAATAAGAAGGTCAAGACAAGACACATCAAAGTAGGAGACTTGGTGTTAAAAGCATTAAGGAAAAATGTTTTAGATCCAAGGGGAAAATTTAGACCTAATTGGTCTGGACCCTACATTGTCAAAACGATCTTGTCAGGAGGTGTAGCAAAATTAACTGACATGGATGGCAATGAGTTCTCGAACATGACAAATCTTGACCAACTTAAGAAATACTACCCATAATTACTTGAGTAGGATACTCAAGAGAGCTACGTTTGGCCTGATTCCTTAAGAAAGGATACGTAGGCAACCCTTTACGGGTGCGGCCACTTTATTTTTTCCAAATCTCGCATCCCATAATTAATAAAAAATTCGACAGAAGATCGGCGAAACATCAGCGTCACAGAAAAAATCCTGGCACCAGCCGATGAACATCAGCGCCAGACGACAACATTCGTCGCCTAACGCCAGACTGCCGCAGCCGGCGCCAGTTGCAGAATTATGGCGCCAGTTTACAGTTAAATGTTTGGGAATATTTCGGTGTTTTTCGGAAAATTTTTGACTTCCGTACTCGAAAAAATTTCTGGAAAATTAATTTTTCGGTTTTCATTGCTTTGATAAACTAAATTTAAAGTAAATAATTTAATTAAAAAGCTGGAATTTCATTAATAAAATAAATTACATTATTGATGAAATTTAAATAAAAGTTTAAATAAATTAACTTTAAATTTAAAAACTAAGTCTAATAATTGGAAATTAAGCAATGCTCTTAATCTTCTTTTTCTTTCCTAGCCCTTTTCCAATTCTTGTCTGCTTCTTCTTCCTCATCCATAACTTTAGCTAGTAGGCATCCTTTAGAGGACCTACATTCAATCTTGGAGTAAATAGTTTCCCCGTCAGCTAGGACCCCATGCTTCTTTTCTACCCAAGCTTTCTTTTCTGTGGTGTCAGCTTTCCTTTTTCCTTTATCTTTTGCAGTACTCTTCTTCTTAGGAATTATAGGTGTTTTGAACTCGATCCTTTCACCCAAGCATTCCTTAACAGGAACCACCTTGTCACCGAGACGGCTCTTCACATCAGTTTTACTCTGATTTTTCGTGTCCTTTGAGGGTTTCTTCAGAAGCCACTTTTTCACATCATTGGGCAAGGAAGGGGGAACATTTTGGGTAATTACCTCCCATAAAGGTCTAGCGCTCCAATAAGCATCAAATTTGTCTACTTCCTGGGAGACAGGGAACTCGTAGGGACGACGAAGATCACCGGAAGGAATAGTTTGAAGTAGGCCGTATTGTCTTTTTACCCTGCAGGGATAATAAAAAGTCACACGGGACAAGCTTGGAAGACGGCAGAAAGGTTGCTTGTTGACACCAACCATCCTTTCTATTTGTTACCAAGGGATGACCCACTTGATGGTAAAATTACAAGACTCGAAGATCTTCTTCCATTCTTGGCGCCCCATCTTAGAGAAGCGTTTCTTCCTTCTCACGAAGCAATTTGGAGTATATTTCTCTATGTTGTCCGGAGGGCTAATTAATTCCAGTCTTTCCATTAGCCACATTGCAATGCAAATAAATTATTATTACTATACAAAAATATATTTTTTATTTCTGTAATTAAAAATATTATTTTTCTACTTGTAATAAAATTGGAGAGCCCCGAAAAGGTGCTTTTGGATTTTTCTTCAATTCATCAAGACTAAGCGTAGTCTCTCCAACTATTAAAGGCATTGGATTTCTCCCAGACTCAATTTGTTCTAAAACAGTGGATATGATTGATTGACCCTAAGAAAAAATTGATTAAGCATGCAAAACAGGAAAGCCCTTCTTCTATACACATGGAAAGATTCAGAATAAGGTCTATCAAAATAATGGCGAGCAAATTCTTTCAAATTAACTACGCTACCATCTACTATTTTTGATAGATCTCTGTCTTTTAAATTGAAGAAGAGTTCAAAATCCCTATAATAATATTCATTTATTCTAGGGATTACTACAAGATCTAGTGCAGGGAAGCCTAAAATAGCACCAAATTCTTCCGGCAAAGGGATATTTCATCATACCCTATTCTAAAGCAATGGGTATCAACATCCCAATATTTTAGAGCGGTACGAATAAAATCTGAATCAAGATCTACCCCTTTGATACCATAAATACCCCCCAAGTGAAAAACATCTAATTCTTTTCTCTCTTTGGCATTAAGTGACCAACACCATTCATGAGTGTAGTTGGTAAAACTTTTGGAGACTAGAGACATGATTTTATTTTTCTAAAAGCTAAGAAAAATTTTATTTGCTGAAATTATGAAGTAAATCGGCTGGGCAGGGGGCTATTTATGCACAAAATCGGAGCAGTTTCAATCCAGGAAGGATTCGGAGTCAGCGCTCATTAGCGCCAGACGCCAACTATTGGCGCCTGACGCCAGAGCCTGACGCCAAAAGCTAAGTGTAGCACCTGGCGCTACACCAAAACGCGTGGCGCTAGCTGGCGCTTATATGTGTCATCGTACGCGCTTTCTAAAAAACCGCGTTTTTGACTTGATTCGGGTCTGCTAATGACTTTACGGTTTCCTTATCTTTTTCTAAAAATTCATTTATTCCTCCCTCTTAATTAATATAGCTATTATATATATATTATATTATTTTTCGGATTTTATTTAGACTAACTTCCAAGTTTTTATAAATCCAATATTTTTTATTTGACTTTTATTTTTCATTTTTTCTTTTTTTGGGGGACAAAGTCGGATACCCTCCATCAATAATAAAAATGATGGAATTTTTGCGCAAAATTATTTTTTCACATTTCCTTGCACACACAAACATAACAATAATAAAAAATGAAAAAACATGATAAATAAAGAATAAACTCATAATAGTATGTACATGCAAAACATGTCTAAATAATGAGTCTAACTAAAAGGCAAAGTTCTATACAAAGTCAAAATAAATAATAAAAAGCACAGGAATAAGCTATGGCGCCGGGGGACGTACACCCATCATCTCATAAAACTGCGTCGTACGAGGAGTAACCTCTCCACCAGCTTCAGCTCCAGCTCCAGTTTCCTCGGGAGGAGGAAAACTCAACACAAAACCTGTCCACCCGAGATAAACCTGAGGCTGAGGCTGAGGCTGCGGAGGCTGCTGCGATGACGAGCCGACCTCGTACATCCCACCACCTCTAAGAGCCAAGGTAGCCTCTCCCTGGCCTACCGGCGCAGCATGTGCACCATCAGATGAAGAGCCTGAGCCCTCTACCGCCTCAGTACGAGCAGCCTCAGAACGACCGCCCCGACCTCCCGAAGTAGTGCGGCGACGTCTCGAGCTAGACCTCGCTGGTTCCCTCCGCACCTCAGGTCTCGTGCGGGTACGAGAAGGAATGGGCTGACCCTTCAATAGAAATTAAGATCAGAAACATGCAAAATAGAAGCGGTAATACAAAAACATAAGAAGGGAGGATACCTCCTGAACGGCGTCGTCTCGATGATAGGTAGCCACGTTCCTCATCCGAACGAGTTGGCTCCGGAAGACATCTATGCATCGTGTCATCGCCGAAACCACCTCGCGTGAGAACTATCAAAGAAATAAGTCAGTAAACATGCATAAAATATATGGACAAAAGTTGCAAATAAACAAACTTACCCGAGTCTGGTGACGAGGAATCGACCGCTCCACAAAGCGCTCGCCCTCAGGAGCCGGAGGAATCATCTCCTCAATCGGCCCATATGTCCCCTGATAATGGATAGACATACGGGGTGGCACGAACTCAGCAGGATCATCCTGACAAGGCAAAACAAAATCAGTAAAGCACCACTTGGGGGCTACTTAACGAAAGGTAAAAAGCAGAAAATCATACCGCCAGATCCTCAGCAGGTACAGGAACTGGAGCTAGCAACGGGAGTAGCTCTTCCCCATATCATCGCCCAAGGATCGTGTAAGATCGCCAAGGGGTACCGGCTCCCTCTGACATGCTCACCAACCTCGTGGCATTAAACATGTGACGTGGTGGAGGAGTAGGAACGACAAAGGTATCCGAGGAATGCTGAATAGCAACCCTCTCACCAAGATACGCGGCCGCTCATAAGTCCCCAGGAAATAGCAACGCTCAGCAGAATACTGCGCGACTAACCCAGGGACTGCCAAGTCGACCCACGGTCGGTACAACACCTTAGGCTCCTGCAAAAAGTGTCTATCAGGCGATAATCTAGCTAAGGCATCACCAAATGTTCAAATAAGAAATGAATCATACCGAGATGATCCAGTCTCGGATATAGGTAGTGGACATCTCCACACGGCGGCTGCCCCAGGAAGCACTAACTGGAAGCCTGCGCGGCGACGGTCTCCCCGGCGCATCTGAGGGGAAGTACTCGTAGAACCAGATCTACAAGAAGCTAAAGTTATTAGCAAGTGCTAACTAAAATCTAGAGCTAAACTTTATAGGGAATAAAGTAGACCTCTACGACCCTCCAAAAGCCGGATAGAGCAACATTCACCCCGAAGGACCGATGTCGACATGAGTCCCGCAGCGCTCGGATGAAGTCAGCAAAGGCCAAGCTGGTCCAGTCGTAAGTCCCGATCAAGTGTAGATCGCGGACGGCAGGAAGGTAGTAAAGCAGCACCCTACTACCCTTGTCAGGGGAGAATGTCCCTGACAGCAAGATAAGTGCAAAGATGCGCACCCGCTGCTCTCGGGTAGTCGCACCATCATCGAAAGCCGCTGCTAGAGTTAAGCGGTGAATCCCCCTAGCACTGAACTGAGTCGACTCTACCTCAGCTCGAGCCCGAATAGCAATCGGACCCATCAACTCCTCGACCTCAGGAGAAAAGACGTCGATCCCGCTGTCAAACGGCAGCGCCACGGAGCTAAACTCCAGTCCCGTAATGAGACTGAAGTCGGTAGGTGTAGACACCCAAATGTGTCTCCCCAAAACAAAACCCAGTGATGAGTACCTTTCGCGTCGAATCATAATCGAATGAAGTGAAAGTGTGGAAAGTTTAGTGTTGCAGATAGTTTTAATTTCTTTTCTCTTCTCTCTGTTTTTGAAAACTTATTTTAAGAAAATAGCCAATCCAGTTTGGTTGGTCCATGATATGGGTCCAATAGTAGTGTAGTTGGATGGGGCTTGACAAGAGCTTTCCAACGATATATTATAAGCCCAATTCCGATGAATAATGAGGAAGTTATGGCCAAATTGCTAAACTGGGCCCGTTTTGAATCTTATATGCGGCCCAATGTTCTAGAGGAGGGCCTAATATGATTTATCATTCCTAATGCAATTAGGAATGGTTTTAGTCTTCTAGATTATTCTAAAAGGTTCTTTTCATTCCTAATTCAATTAGCATTGATAAATTGACTTTTGTTGACTTTTCAGAGTTTTAATTAAAATCAAAGAACATTTTTGAGGAAAATAAACGATTTTATCCTCCTGTATGGCAAAATATATCTGATTTTAGAAAACGTGTCAAAAACGGGTTTAGCGTCCAACGCCAGCCATTGGCGCCTGGAACCAAGCCTGGCGCCTGGCGCCAATTAGCTGGTGCTGGCGTCAGCGCTGTTTTTCGTGCGCCAATACTCTGTTTTGTTAATTTTATCTTTTTGGCTGATTTTCTCTATAAATAACGTCGTAAAAACTCCGTTTTCATTCACCTACAATTAGTTTTCATTCATCAATTCTTTCATTCTTTTCTTCAATCATTCATCTCTCTTTTTCTCTTTTCCTAAACCTAGCTTTTTATAAACAAAATTCCGCATTCATTAGATCTAGATACACCTAGCCATATTCGAAGTTGCCTTCGCCCTAGACGTGAAAGGTTTGATTTCTGAGGGTTTGGTCCCAAATCTCTATTTCAATTTTTTAATTTAATTGTTTTATTATTTTCCTTGAAGTTACTAACGTGTGTATTTTGTTATTAGAAAGATGTACGAGGCATCAAAGTAAGTGCTTTAATGGTTTTAATTGATATTATGATGTAGAAATCATGTTTAGATTGTTATTATGATATTCCTAGTATCATGTTTAGGGAAAAAGTTATAATATCAAATATGCTTATTATGATTTCTGCAATGCCTTTTATTCTCTTCCTAATATTTATGATTGTTAGTATCATTTAGGGTTAAAGCTTTGATTTTTATTGCTTAGTGACATGGTAGGGTTTGTTATTAATCTTGTTAGTATCATGCCTAGGATCTTGCTATTATTATGATGCTTTAATATTAACATGAACATGATTATGTTTATAATTGTTATAATTCATGATGATTATGAATATTATTATTATTATTTTGATGATGATTATTTTAATTATGATGATTATTTTATTATGATGATTGTTATTATGATTATACTTTATGATTTCATGATTATAATTGTTATTATTGATTATCATTATGTTGCTTGATTATTTTATTGTTATTGCTTGATCACACCTTTTCATGCATGTTTAAAGGGAATTAGTACTTGTAATCACGCTTAATAAGATAATTAATAATCTTGTTTAGGGTTTAATATGATTATAATTCAAGTGATCGCCAATAATAGATTTATTTGTGCATTAATATTCAACCAACATAGATTAACAGGTTTAGGGTTAATCCTATTGATTGCATATTATTTGAAAAGCGCACATGAATACGATCAGAATAAAATAGAGGCCTATTATTAGGGCAGGTTCAATCTCTTTTAGGTTAACGCTTGAAATATTCCCTACAGTTTTTGGCGACTCCACTGGGGAGGATTTCTATTTTAATTCCTGAATTTGTTTCGGCAATGATTTAGAATGAGTGGATGAGACTCGAAACGTTCTAAGTATTTCATGTGCGTAATTTTGATTAACATTATTGTCATATGCATAAAAAAGATCTCATTGGAAAGACCATCTGTAATGAGTTAAAAACATAGGATTTTACACGTAGGAAATTTGAGAAATATCTTTCACAACTAGGAACGAAATAACACCGCGCGAAACTGGAAAATTTTATCGAGCACAGAAAGCTGCTGAGGCATGTGGGAAGTAGCGCCAGGGACCAGAGCATTGGCGCCAGCATTTTAACCGTAGCGTCAGACGCCAGCATTAGCGCCAGGCGCTACAGCTAAAAGCTGGCGCCAATCTCTGATTGCTGGCGCCAACTTTCCCCAATACCGAGCCAGAAATATGCGTTCTAATTTCGACCATTTTTTCGTATTGTTTGCTCGATCCTACTTCCTGATTGAATTTTTCTCACTTTTCTGAAACCCATATGTGTTCTACATATGGACATAACCCTCTGGGAAGTCATGCTCCATCTACCTGATTGAACGCTCTGTGCAACAAAGGGTACATCCGAGAATGTTGAATTCACCAAACCATGGAAGCGAGTTTTTTCTAAAGCTCGCGGTGTCCCATCCACTCGCGCCAACCCTTCACGGTTAGGCTTCCGCGCGGTGCATCCGGACAATTAACCATGGACCCTCTATTGACTAAACCATATCCCGAACTTTAGAGAACTAGAGCCATGGTTAGGTGGCAAACTCATTGCATCATATTGTGCCTACTTGACTAATTGTTCATTATTTGTTGTGCATATATTCTATGTTTCTCTTAACCGTTTGTTTGACTTGTGTTAAGACTAAATAAACAGATTAATGACTAAAGGATTTTGTTTAATTAATTAATTTGAGCTAATAAATAAACATAAAATCGAGTCATAGTTCCTTTAAGTCGACCCGGATTTTTATTCCCGTATACTGCACAAGCGTCAACTTGTTTTGGTCATAGCCGAAGTTCTAGGAAGAACTACGAGTCGTAAAACCTATGGATCTGTAGCCCCGAGTTTAATCTTTAATTTGGAGTTGGTTTCAACCAAATCAGAGTCACGGATAAAAAGTTATGACTAAAATACCACAGTCTATCCAGTTTAATGCATATACGTGAAATCTTAACTTAGTCTTTGCTTGAGTCTAGTCACATAGTCTAGCCACATGGTCATGACACGAGTCTTAACATATCACTTACACTCACTAGTCTTAGCACACACTTTGAGTATATGTCACCATGACCATGTCTTAGGTTCATGCATGAGTCGGTTTTTTCCGTCATTTGAGTTGGGGGTACATTCTATTCCTAATTCTTTATATCCCTCCATCTCCATCATTTTTCTTCACATTCTTCCATCTTTCTTCACCTCCTCCATCCATTTCATGTTGAATAAAGCTTGAGTCAAATAATTAACAATAAATATCCCCAATTTCCTTTTCCACAGTACTTGGTTGAGGAGAGAAGGGCGATTAATCAAGGACAACCTCTTTATTCAAGTCTCACTTTTTGATAAACCGATTCGTCAAAAGAGGAAGGCTAAAAAGATAATGGCAAATCAAGAGGAAGTCAATGAGCTCAGGAATCAATTGGTTACCGTGACTAAGACACTGAAGCTACTCACACTCAAGATCGATGATCCCGTGAAGTAACAACAAATGAACCTTATGCAAGAAAGCTTGAGCAAGCTATCTAGTGACTACAAATTTCAGGG
Organism: Chenopodium album; assembly: GCF_948465745.1. Classification (NCBI taxonomy): domain Eukaryota; kingdom Viridiplantae; phylum Streptophyta; class Magnoliopsida; order Caryophyllales; family Amaranthaceae; genus Chenopodium; species Chenopodium album. The sequence goes on from NC_137835.1 coordinate 69,929,504, forward strand.
CATGAGTTCACAAGGGGTCTTGCTGGACAAGGAACTTCTTCCGCATAAGTTCAAAGCCACTGACATCCCTAAATTCAAGGCAACAGATAACCCTTACTTCCATTTAAGAGCTTTCGAAACCATAATGAGTATTAAGGGTATCGATAAGAAGGTTTTCCCCTCTCTGTTTTCACTATCTCTTGAAACCGTTTGCAAACAGTGGTATTTCTCCCTTGACAAAGAGAAAACCTCTACCTGGGAATCGATAGTAAACGCTTTCATTGATAGATACAAGTGCAATATTCAATTTGAAACCGATCATAGACAACTTGAGATGCTAAGACAAAAAGAGAATGAAGGTTTTACTTCTTTCTTTATTAATAAGTGGAGGGAAACTTCCGCTAAGATGATTGAGGTCCCCACCGAAAAGGAGTTTGTGAGGATGTTTATCAAGAATCTCCAAGAGAAGTATTCGAAGCATTTAAAATATCAACACAATTTGAATACTTTCAAGGCCGTTTATGACATCGGAATTGAAATAGAAGATGACCTAGCAAAGCAAAAAGCTACTAACAATAGTAACCACGGTGGCTGGAAAGGAAAGAAGAAAGACAATCCTTCTTCTTCCAAAAACGCCCACTCTAGTAACAATGTTAGTACCTTTGATCTCAGTGAAGTTTTAGCCATAGATAACCAAGGATCTAAGAAGCAACTAAGGAAAGACTTCACCCCCATTGGGATGAGCTATGATACTGCCTTCGATCGACTCCATGCCAAAGGATTCATTACTCCCATTGGACCTATTCAAGATCCCGCACCTGAAAAGAGATTGCCTAGTTGGAATCCAGACGAACACTGCAAGTACCATCAAGGTAGGGGTCATAGTACTGAGAGTTGTTGGAAGCTAAAGGAGGCTATCCAACATTTGATTGATAATAAAAAGATTCCCACGCCTCTAGTTAACAAGAAGAGCGAGTGATGATAAACAACACAAGACAAGAGGCGAGCTTCAACGACAAGATTTTGCGACCTCTTTTTTCTATTTCTTTTTTATTTACTCTTTCCCTAGTAAGTCTAGCATAGGCACCTTTTTATTCTCCTTAGATTTATTCTATAGAATCATTATATATTTTCTTTTAATAAAATGAGCATTTATTTCCTTATATGTGATCATTTCATTATATTGCATTAATAAAAAAAAAAAATTCATGTCGAATTAAGCACAAGGTATACCAATGATTTAAGGCACCCCTTGTAGCAATATTATATTACCTTTCACCCTTCAATTATACATCCTTTTTTGGTAAACCACTTTCAGCCTCGTCTAACGATAAACCTTTCTTTTTTCAATCTACATTTACCTAACCTTGGGATGGGATGGTGTGTAACTTATTCAATTCTAAAAAAGAGCTTGAGTAATTCAAAAGATCAAGATTAAAATAGCAAAAAATAAAAATAAATAAAAGTGTACAAAAGGGTAAGTGTTCCAATGTCTTTGATATGAAAATATCTTCGATAAGAACACGTCTCAGATTGCGTCTCTTATCGAGTGCTCGGTACCGTGCCTGAGAAACATGAATGCCAAGTGAGTGATAGACCGCATGATCGGGATTGCCCACGCTTATAAAAATAAAATAGATGCTAAAGCAAAAGACAAAAGAGAGCTAAAAAAAAGTAGAAACTCAAGCATAAAGATATAAAGATTCGAAAGAGAGGTTGCACACCTTGGGGGCTTATCTAGGGTCTTGAGCCTTTATCCCCTTCTTCTTTCAAACCTTTAGCCTAACCACGTTACAACCCTTAAAAAGATCTTTTTGAGGTATACACACACTTGTACGAGGTTCGGCTAGAGCTACGTTTGGCCTGATTCCTAACGGATACGTAGGCAACCTCACATTGAGCTGCGGCCGCAATAAAAATGCATTCATATTCACATTCACACACTTACACTATGATCATATCTAGGAATTTCCAATGCTCATCCCTTTTCATGTAGAGCTAGACTTGGGGGCTTGATCCCTACATCATTAGCTTACCTAGCCTAAGAGTCACCACCATTTGACTCTTTTCAATATATTTTTCCACACACTTAGCTCTTGTGGCCTAAATTTAGTGTCACTATCACACACATCACAGATACATGACCAAATATACTTCCCTTAGGAACCCTTTGTCATGGAATCTTAACACAACGCTGAAGCATGCCTTGTCATATCAACATCACTCATCAATTATAATCATCATTGCATCACGAAGTATGAAGTGCTTAGCCTCCGTGCCTAAGTTACCTAAATGCTTTCATCATTGAGTCAACAGTTGAGATAGCATAGGATGGATTAATCCTTGCACCTTGAGAGATAGTATCAAACAACATTTGACTAAGCCCATTCAACATGCACCTTCAAAACATCGATTCTTTTTCGCGTCTTTCTTTTTCGAGAGAAAGTCGGTACCCTCCACAAAAATGACGGAAAATTTTTGTTTTTTGCATTTTTGAGTCACATTGAGTCAACACTATGCACACACGGGTCACGAGTCACACGTGTCATTTTACTTCGAGTCGAGTCAACCTCGAGTCAGTCAAACATATCGAGTCAAGTTTATACCTTGAGTCGTGTCAAGTCGATGAGTCAAGCAATGCTAAACCTTAGGTCAACCCTAAGATAATTGAAAAGATTGGAAAAGTTCTATAGTCAAAATAAATACAGGTGCAGCAGAACAGGGAAGACCCTACTCCAATTCCTGGCGCCAGAGATATTTCAGCAGCGCTAGAGCTCGAAGCCTCTCAGAAAGGTGATTTCGACCTCATACAACGATTTCGGGTTCCTTGGTACGCCAGTTAGCCCCTATAAGCAATTTGACACGATTGAGTAGTCGATTTGATTACAACCGCAAATAAGTGATCGACCTGACGAAAGATCGTCTCACTTAGCTTAAAGCGCCTAAGAATTGGCTCATCACGGAGACACCGACATACTGGTTTTAGCGGAAGCCAAGTTCAAGCGAGCTTTAGAGATCGACAAGCGTTGGTCTTCGAAAATTTTTCTTCGGAATATTATCGCAACAACTGAGGATGACTTCAAGTAAAGTTATTTTCGACGGCATTCGCTAAGATTGTGGAAGTTGTCACCAAAGATTTGAGAAGATAGCACGAGATGGGCGGTCTTCGGCGGCATTCGCTAAGATTGTGGAGGTTGTCACCCAAGATTTGAGAAGATAGCATGAGATAGGCAGTCTTCGACGGCATTCGCTAAGATTGTGGAGGTTGTCACCCAAGATTTGAGAAGATAGCACGAGATGGGCGGTCTTCGACGACATTCGCTAAGATTGTGAAGGTTGTCACACAAGATTTGAGAAGATAGCACGAGATGGGCGGTCTTCGTCGGCATTCGCTAAGATTGTGAAGGTTGTCACCCAAGATTTGAGAAGATAGCACGAGATGGGCGGTCTTCGACGACGTTCGCTAGGATTGTGGAGGTTGTCACCAAGATATGAGAAGAGCGGTTCATGATGAGGCGGTCTTCGACGACTTTTGCTATGATTGGAAAGGTTGTCACATGATTCAAGGAAAGGCTCAAGATGTAGCAACATTGATCGACGGCGTTCCCTAGATTGCGGAAGATCGTCAAAACAAACAGCAAGGTGGCGTTCCCTAGATTGTGGAGAGTTGTCACAAACAACTGAGGATTGTTTCAAGAGAAGCAATCTTCGATAGTATTCCCTTGGACGCGGAATATTATCATAGCGGAGGAGGATAATTTCAGGCGAAGCAATCTTCTATATTGGAAGCAGTTAGAGGCATAGCAGTTTTCAAGCGGGATGACATTCTCTAGCTTGCAGAAGGTCATCAAAACGATCGATTACTTTTAGAGACGTGTGCTCGACGGTGCAAGATACGCGTTTCTTAAATCTTTTATCTGTTTAACTAACGCTAGTTTGCAGGTATCGGCGTTACAAGAATGATTTAGGATCGCAGAACGTTCTGAATCATTCTCCGTCTCTATCGATACTTTGACTTTTGTTTTCGAAACTCGCGTTTCTCCAAACTCAGTCAAAGTGGGGGCTTCTGTAGACACCCATATGTGTCTCCCCAAAAACAAACCCAGTGATGAGTACCTTTCGCGTCGAATCATAATCGAATGAAGTGAAAGTGTGGAAAGTTTAGTGTTGCAGATAGTTTTAATTTCTTTTCTCTTCTCTCTGTTTTTGAAAACTTATTTTAAGAAAATAGCCAATCCAGTTTGGTTGGTCCATGATATGGGTCCAATATTAGTGTAGTTGGATGGGGCTTGACAAGAGCTTTCCAATGATATATTATAAGCCCAATTCCGATGAATAATGAGGAAGTTATGGCCAAATTGCTAAACTGGGCCCGTTTTGAATCTTATATGCGGCCCAATGTTCTAGAGGAGGGCCTAATATGATTTATCATTCCTAATGCAATTAGGAATGGTTTTAGTCTTCTAGATTCTTCTAAAAGGTTCTTTTCATTCCTAATTCAATTAGCATTGATAAATTGACTTTTGTTGACTTTTCAGAGTTTTAATTAAAATCAAAGAACATTTTTGAGGAAAATAAACGATTTTATTCTCCTGTACGGCAAAATATATCTGATTTTAGAAAACGTGTCAAAAACGGGTTTAGCGTCCAACGCCAGCCATTGGCGCCTGGAACCAAGCCTGGCAGCGTGGTTTGGCAAACTTGCTAATAGGAACAATACCTCTAGTAGCAAGCAATTGTTGGGGTTTAGAGAGTCCAACTCACCGCGGAAAAAAACCCAAAACCAAGACCGCACTCGTAATAAATAAAACCATTGTAGACAACAATTTGTGTCTCCCCAAAACCAAACCCGGTGATGAGTACCTTTCACGTCGAATCATAATCGAATGAGGTAAAGTGTGGAAAGTTTAGTGTTGCGGATAGTTTTAATTTTTTTCTCTCTGTTTTTGAAAACCTATTTTAAGAAAATAGTCAATCCAGTTTGGTTAGTCCATGATATGGGTCCAATAGTAGTGTAGTTGGATAGGGCTTGAAAAGATCTTTCCAACGATATATTATAAGCCCAATTCCGATGAATATTGAGGAAGTTATGGCTAAATTACTGAACTGGGCCCGGTTTGAGCCTCATGTGCGTCCCAATGATCTAGAGGAGGGCCTGATATAGATTTATCATTCCTAATGCAATTAGGAATGGTTTTAGTTTTCTAGATTCTTCTAGAAGGTTCTTTTCATTCCTAATTCAATTAGCATTAATAAATTGACTTTTGTTGACTTTTAGAGTTTTAATCAAAACAAAAGAATGTTTTTGAGGAAAATACGATTTTATCCTCCCGTACGGCCAATTTCTATCTGATTTTAGAAAAAGCGTCAATAATTAAGTTAGCGCCAAACGCCAGCATTAGCGTCTGGCGCTAACCTCCGTTTTACACATCAGAACTCTGTTTTGATATTTTATCTTTTTGGCTGATTTTCTTTATAAATAGCCTTCTAAAAACTCCGTTCAGAATCATCAGTTTTCACCAGTTCTCTCTATTCATTCACCAACTCACATCAAGATTCTCTTGATTACTCTCTCCCTCTCTCTTCTAAACTAGCTTTTCTTAAATACAAAAATTCCGCATTCGCAAGACTTAGATACACCTAGCCATATTCGAAGTTGTCTTCGCCCTAGACGTGAAGGTTTTAATTTCTGAGGGTTTGGTCCCAAATCTCTCTTTCAATTATTTAATTTAATTGTTTATTTTATTATTTTCATTGAAGGTACTAACGCGTGTATTTTGTTATTAGAAAGAGGTACGAGGCTTCCAAGTAAGTGCTTTAATTGATTTATTGATATTATGATGTAGAAATCATGCTTAGATTGTTATTTTAATTCCTAGTATCATGTCTAGGGTAACTTTAATATCAAGTATGATTAGAAGTATGATGCCTTTTATGTTCTTCCTAATATTTATGATTGTTAGTATCATGTTAGGGTAAAGCTTTGATCTTTGATATTTAGTGACATGCTAGGGTTTGTTATTAATCTTGTTAGTATCATGCCTAGGATCTTGCTATTATGCTTTAACATGAATATGTTTATTTATATGATTATTTTTATGATTGTTATTATTATTATTATTATTATTATTTTGTTGCTTGATATTTATTGTTATTGCTTGATCACGCTTTTATGCATGTTTAAAGGGAATTTGTACTTTTAATCACGCTTAATAAGATAATTATTAATCTTGTTTAGGGTTAATTTGATTATAATTCAAGTGATCGCCAATAATAGTTTTATTTGTGCATTATATTCAACCAACATAGATAAACAGGTTTAGGGTTAAACCTATTTATTGCATGTTAGTCATAAACGCACATGAATACGATCAGAATAAAATAGAGGCCTATTATTAGGGCAGGTTCAATCTCTTTTAGGTTGGATTTTTACCTTCATCCCCGAACTACCAGTCATGGTTCCAAACCTATTGGAGTTGACGATCTCCTGGATCGTTAAGGGTGTAACCTTCACCCTGTGAACGGTTTACAAGTTCCTAAAACTTGTTAGTGACTCTTTTGCTCTATCTTCTTTCCCTTTGGACGCCACCGTACTTTAGTGTATGATCAAAGTGGGGTTCAAGTTAGGGGTAATGCTTGAAATATTCCCTACAACCATAAACATAAATAAATTAATCACAAGATTAAGATAAGATAATTACCTTTGGAGCGTGCTTCGCCCAAACGGAACGGGCACTTACTTCGAAAGCAAGCCTCGAAAACACGACGGCCTCCAACGATAGTCCACCCACAACCCGGCCACCGAAAATGGTCCAATGCCTTGGAGTTAGCAAGGCCCGACCAAAAACCCGAGTGATTAATGAGTTCAAAGGTTTTCACAATGGTGATGCCTTTTTCAACTCTCACTCAAGTGATTTTCCCAATACCCCAACTTGGGTATTTATAGGGAAATGTAAGAGAGTGAAAAGCTCTCCCATCAATGTGGGAGAATTTGATTTTTCCGTTTTATTTTAAAGCTAAAATAAAATTAATAATCAAACTAGTAAGAAATCAACAAGTGGCAAGCTCATGTGAGAGGTTAGGTGAGGACCATTTGGAGGGGGGGACCAAACTTGTTCCCCACTCCCTGTCCAAAAACCGACCAACACACCCCTTCAAGCTCCTCTCACTTCGCGCCACGTGGCACCCACACTTGGGCACTAAGGCACCCAAGGTGCGTTGCCTTGCCGTGGCTGCCCAACAGGCCCAACACCGCTAGCATGCGCGCAATGGCCCAACCACGCTGATGCTAGCTGCTGTGGCTGGCGCGCATTGCGTGCTAGCTGTTGCGGCATGGCTGCTAGCCAATGCGCGCACAAGGCAGCCCCTTTAGCAGCGCTAGCACTCACTAGGTTGTGCCTAGTCTTGCGATGCTAGCCTTGGTGTGCTAGCACGCACCAGCAAGCCTAGGCTCGGCTTGGTGCGCATGCTAGCCACCATGCTAGGTCAAATGCCCCTAGCACTCGGTTTGCTCGGGGCATTCCGATGCTAGGGGTATTTTGGTCTTTTTTGATTTATTATTATTTTCATGTCTCGTCTTTTATTATTTTTTACTCGACTTCCAACGTTCGGTTTCGACGCTCTAAGCTCGAATTCCCGACGTCTAAATATTAATTACTCGGTTGACTTATTAATTAATTCATAATTAATTAGTTGCTTTGGTTTGTTAGTTATTACTTGGGTGTGACCCGAAGGGTTCAGTCAAGATTAAGCTGTAATATTAATTATGCATTAATATTACTGATCAGAAGCGGCCTCCACCCAGGCATTCCGATCACTTGACCTTACTGAATATATTAGCTTTCTAATAATTTTGAACCCACTAATGGAATAGTACACTTGTTCGAAGGACACCATTCCTTTCAATCTCCCACTTGTCCTTCCGGACAAGTGCGCATTTAGTGTACAACCTTTTTCCTATGTCGCTTAATGTCTCTTCATGAACTATAAGGTAAGATTATTTCGTCATCCTTATTACGTCCAGAAGTGTTTCTCGATTCCGAGTCCGACTGTCAATAAGCAGATGATTTCTAAAATCCATCCGAGCACGGCCATGCATTTTTACAGTCTCGCTCTACGAGAAGCCTTGTATACAACAAAGACATCTTCCCTATTTTAGTAGGGGGACATTCCCAGTCTTGTAATGTAGCTTCTCTTACTGAGAGGACCTAGCTGCCCGAGTGTTGTCGTTATAATCCCCTATTACGGCAGACGTTTGACAACATCAAAGCGGACTAGTACTCAAACAAGAGAACTCACAATACTCATGGTCAAGGAAATAGGTTTCGATAGCCATAATGAGAAGTATACTTATGACGATTTTTAATCTCTTAAAGTATTCTCATAGGTCGATCCAATATGGTTCTAAACCAATACCTGTGCAAATGATTTATGACAATCATGTCCTTGTAGCACAAGAAACGGTGCTATAAATCAGACTACACACTAATCTTAATTGGTCATTAATCGTCCACTGTTTAAATGACCTTGATCAGGGATAATTTTCGATTATAATATTCAATGTTCACTTAATAGTTCTTTCCTTACCAAGACTGGTCTTGATACCCTATTTTGAATATTCTCATAATCGAATGGACTCATTATTTAATCCTAAACCACAATTAAATAGCAAATGGAGTAATAAAATATTGCATGAAATTTATATTACTCCAAAACTTGAATGATTTTTCTTAGTGTCTTACATTAAATGTTCAAAATTTAACTAAAACACTAAACAAGGAAATCAAAGCCAGTCTCCTACATGCTTGATTCCCATTGCCTCAACGTGCTTGTTGTGCTTCACTTGAGGCAACGGTTTAGTAAGTGGATCGGCTACATTGTCATCCGTTCCAACTTTGCAAATTCTGATTTCACCTTCTGATTTCCATTCTCGAATCATGTGAAACCGTCGTTTGACATGTTTGACTTTCTGATGTTCCCTTGGCTCTCTGGTCTGAGCAATAGCTCCATTGTTGTCACAATAGAGGGCTATTGGACCCTTTATGGAGGGTAAAACATCAAGTTCACCAATGAACTTACGAATCCAAACAGCCTCCTTAGTTGCTTCAGCAGCTGCTAAGTACTCGGCATTAGTTGTAGAATCTGCAGTTGTACTCCGCTTGGCACTCTTCCAACTAAACGCTCCTCCATTTAGACAGAACACATATCCAGATTGCGATTTGAAATCGTCTCTATCTGTCTGGAAGCTTGCGTCGGTATAACCTTCCACAACTAATTCCTCTGAACCACCATACACCAGGAATTTATCCTTGTTCCTTTTCAGGTACTTTAGGATATTCTTGGCCGCAGTCCAATGAGCCTCTCCTGGATCTGATTGGTAACGGGTCGTAGCACTCAAGGCATACGATACATCTGGCCTAGTACATATTATGGCATACATGATCGATCCAATAAGCGAAGCATATGGAATCAGATTCATTCTTTCCCGCTCATCAGGTGTCTGTGGACACTGCTTCTTACTTAGGGTTATGCCATGTGACATTGGCAGGTGACCTCTCTTGGCCTCCTCCATGCCAAATCGAGCAAGTACCTTATCAATATAAGTACTTTGACTCAATCCAATCATCCTTTTTGATCTATCCCTATAGATGTTGATGCCTAGTATGTACTGAGCCTCTCCTAAGTCTTTCATTGAGAAGCATTTTCCAAGCCAGGCCTTTACAGACTCTAACAATGGAATGTTGTTTCCAATGAGCAATATGTCATCGACATATAAGACTAGGAAGGCGATGTCACTCCCAATGACCTTCTTGTAAACACAAGATTCATCTAGATTCTTGATAAAACCAAACTTACTGATGGCTTCATCGAATCGCAGATTCCAACTTTTGCTTGCTTGCTTTAGTCCATAAATGGACTTCTTAAGCTTACAAACCTTCCCAGCATTTTTTTGGTCGACAAAACCTTCAGGATGTGTCATATACACAGTTTCTTCCAAAAAAACCATTCAGGAAAGCGGTTTTGACGTCCATCTTCCATATTTCATAATTGTAATACGCAGCAATCGCTAGGAGGATCCGAACGGATTTCAGCATTGCGACTAGTGAAAAGGTTTCATCGTAATCAATACCATGAACTTGTCTGTCACCTTTTGCCACCAATCTGGCTTTGTAAATGAATACATTTCCATCTTTGTCGGTTTTCATCTTGAAAATCCACTTACATCCGATAGGTGTATAACCTTCGGGTAAGTCAACCAAGTCCCAGACTTGATTTTCAAACATGGAATCCATTTCAGATCTCATGGCCTCATGCCATTTAGCAGAGTCGGTGCTTACCATCGCTTGCTTGTAGGTTGCCGGTTCATCTCTATCCATAATCAGGATGTCCTCTGAGATCTCGGTTAATACTAAACCAAGATATCAATCAGGTTGAGATCTCGGCCTCTGAGACTTACGTAGGGTAATGGATTGAGCATTTGCGTTTGTCGGTTTGACTTTGCACATTTTGATCATTTTGACCTGCGTCAACAGATGCTGTTTAAGCACTTTGACTGTCATTCTGATTTTGTTGCTCATCCTCATGAACTTCGTCGAGTTCGATTTTCCTCCCACTTGTCATTTTGGAAAGGTGTTCCTTCTCCAAAAAGACACCATCGCGAGCAACAAACACTTTGTTCTCTGATTTTTTGTAGAAGTAATACCCTTTGGTTTCTTTTGGGTAGCCCACAAAGTAAACCTTGTCAGATTTGGGATGAAGTTTGTCAGAAATCAATTTCTTGACATATGCTTCGCATCCCCATATCTTTAGAAAAGACAACCTGGGAGGTTTCTTTGTCCATAATTCATATGGAGTCTTTTCTACAGCTTTTGATGGTGCACGGTTCAGTGTTAGTGCCGCAGTTAGAAGTGCGTGTCCCCAGAAAGAGATAGGAAGATCACTAAGCCTCATTGTTGATCGTACCATGTCTAACAAGGTCCGATTTCTCCTTTTGGATACTCCGTTCCATTGTGGAGTTCCTGGAGGTGTCAATTCTGAAAGTATACCTTTTTCTTTCAGATGGTCATCGAATTCTTGGCTCAAGTATTCACCACCTCGATCCGATCAAAGGGCTTTGATTTTCTTGCCAAACTGATTTTCAACTTCACTCTGAAATTCTTTGAACTTTTCAAACGATTCAGATTTATGCAACATTAGGTAGACATAACTATATCTACTATAGTCATCCGTGAAGGTGATAAAATATCGGTGTCCATTTCTTGTGGTGGAGCTCATTGGTCCACATACATCAGTGTGTATTAGACCTAATAAGTCTCCTGCCCTTTCTCCCAGCTTGGAGAATGGGTGCTTAATCATCTTGCCTAATAAACATCCCTCGCAATTCTCAAATGATTCTAAATCGAAAGAGTCAAGAACACCTTCCTGTAGAAGTCTCATGATGCGTTTGATGTTAATGTGGCCAAGACGACAATGCCAAAAGTAAGTTTGGTTTGACTCCATGGTCTTAGCTATATTGTTAGTATAATTCACATTATAAACTTGTTTGTCTAAGTCAAGCACATAAAGACCATTTTCAGAATGTGCAATACCATATAAAACATTATCGAGATAAAATGAACATTCATTGTCCTTTACTCGAAATTCAAAACCCTTGGCGTCCAACGCCAAAATTGAAATGATGTTTTTGGTAATGTTAGGAACATAATAAACATTATCTATTTCCAAAACTAGCCTGGTGGGCAAAGACAAACTGAGAGTTCCTACTGATACGACACCAATTCTGGCTTCATTGCCGACCTAGAGTTCAACCTCTCCCTTCTCTAGCCTTCTAGCGTTCCTTAGTCTCTGAGAAGTGGAACACAGGTGTGAGCCACATCCGGTATCTAATACCCATGATGCTAAGCTAGTGAAGTTAAAGTCTATAACGAATATACCTGATTCAGAAGTAACGGTTCCGTTCTTCTTATCTTCCTTGAACTTGAGGCAATCTCTCTTCCAATGTCCCTTCTTCTTACAGTAGAAACATTCGGAATCGAATTTAGAAGACGCTAACTTCTTTTCTTTGTTATCCTTGGTAGCTTTAGACTTAGGCGGAAAGGTTTTCTTCTTGCCCTTCCCCTTAAAGTCTTTCTTCTTCTTGCATGAGTATTTGAACGCTTTCCCTTTTTAATCATGAGCATATCATGCTTCCCCTCATCCTTGAGCATTTGCTCTGCTTGCTTCAACATACCATGAAGCTCGGTGAGGGTTTTCTCCATGTTGTACATGTTATAGTTCATTTTGAACTGATCATAGCCTTTGTGCAGCGAGTGGAGAATGATGTCAATTACCATCTCGGTTAAATACCCTGCATCGGGTCTTCCCATGTTCTCAAACAATCATATCATTTGAGTACATGTGGGCTGACTGGATCTCCTTTCTTGAGCTTGCTCTCAAGGATCTGCCTGTGGGTTTCAAACCTTTCAGTTCGGGCCTGCTCTTGAAACATATTCTGTAGTTCAGAAATGATCTCAAAAGCTGTCTCCTTCTCAAAGAAAGTCTTTTGAAGCTTTGGAGACATTGTGGCCAACATGATGCATTTGACATCTTGATTGGCACTTTGCTATCGATTTAGGGTAGCCTGAGTCACCTCCTCATTAGGAGCCTCGGGCATATCCTCATCAAGGACATATTCCTTTTGCTCTTGCATGAGAACAATTCGCAAGTTCCTTTGCCAATCAAGAAAATTTGGCCCACTCAACTTCTCCTTGTCGAGAATTGAGCGTAACGAGAATTGGTTGTTTGATTTATTTGAAGACATGATTCTACAATTGAAAGAATTTGAAATGAAAAACCATTCATAATACTTAAATAAGATTGAATTCATGCATTTTAATCAAACTTATTTAAAACGTCTTATTCACACATTTAAAAGTTGTCCCCATTTTAGGTGAGAATAAGTCGATTCCAAGATCCGAAGAAACAAAGAGTGGTTAAGCATGCTTTGGCTTGTCTTAACGCTCAATCTCCTAAGGTAAGCAACGCTTTGCTAATGGCTCTAAGCCACTCTTGGTTGAATAAATCGTCGCATCTAATGCTCTCTCAACAATTTATTCACTTTGCCACGACATGTTAGGACTCCATCACTCATATCATTGAGTACAACCAAAACCAACTTGCATACCCGGTATGCCTTACGTTCCTTGGAGAGGTAGTGATGCCTCGCTTTGGCGTAGCCCACCACTACCCTCGTTCGGTTGGTAAGTGTTATTTTGGAATGGCAAATTTTACTCAATATTTAGGGACCTAGGGTTTCTATGTTGGTTGATTTAAGTGAACTTAATTAATCATCACAACATTCGAAATCCTAAACATGCATCTAATCGTATAATTCATATACATAAGCATATATATAAATATATATATATATATATATATATATATATATATATATATATATATATATATATATATATATATATATATATATATATATATATATATATATATGTATATATATATATATATAGATGCATTTGTGTAGGGAATAATTTCAAGCCTTTAAAATCCCACTAGCTTGAACCCCACTGTGATCATACACTAAAGTACGGTGGCGTCCAAAAGGGAAGAAGATAGAGCAAAAGAGTCGCCAACAAGTTTTTAAGGAACTTGTAAACCGTTAACAGGATGAAGGTTACACCCCTTAACGATCCAAGAGATCGTCAACTCCATAAGGTCATGAACCAAATAAGGGTTCGGGGATGATGGTACAAATCCAACCTAAAAGAGATTGAACCTGCCCTAATAATAGGCCTCTACTTTATTCTGATCGTATTCATGTGCGCTTTCTGATTAACATGCAATCAATAGGATTAACCCTAAACCTGTTTAATCTATGTTGGTTGAATTTAATGCACAAATAAATATATTATTGGCGATCACTTGAAATTATAATCACATTAACCCTAACAAGATTATTAATTATCTTATCAAGCGTGATTACAAGTACCAATTCCTTTGATGCTTCGTACCTCTTTCTTTCACGTCTAGGGCGAAGGCAACTTCGAATATGGCTAGGTGTTTCTAGATCTTGTGAATGCGGAATTTTGTATGAGAAAACCAAGTTTAGAGAAGAAAGATGAATGAGAGAGATGAATGATTAAGAGAAAATTAAAAGAATTGGTGTAAATCGGTGAATGATAGATGTAGATCATGAATGAAAACGGAGTTTTTAATACGATATTTATAGAGAAAATCAGCCAAAAAAAGATAAATTAACAAAACAAAGTCTGACGCTCAGGAAACAGAGCTGGCGCCAACCCTGGCTAGCTGGCGCCAGGCGCCAATGGCTAGCGCCAGGCCTGGTTCCAGGCGCCAAGGCCTGGGGTTGGACGCCAAGCTTGATTTTAACGCGTTTTCGAAAATCCGATAAGTTTACCGTACTGGAGGATAAAATAATATAATTTCTTCGAAAATGCTATTTGATTTTGATTAAAACGCTGAAAAGTCAACAAAGTCAACTTATCAATGCTAATTGAATTAGGAATGAAAAGAACCTTCTAGAAGAATCTAGAAGACTAAAACCATTTCTAATTGCATTAGGAATGATAAATCATATTAGGCCCTCCCCTAGATCATTGGGCCGCATATAAAGCTCAAACCGAGCCCAGTTTAGTAAATTGGCCATAACTTCCTCAATATTCATCGGAATTGGGCTTATAATACATCGTTGGAAAGGTCTTTGCAAGCCCCATCCAACTACACTACTATTGGACCCATATCATGGACCAACCAAACTGGATTGGCTGTTTTCTTAAAATAAAGTTTTCAAAAACAGAGAGAAGAGAAAAGAAATAAAAAACTTTCCGCAACACTAGACCTTTCCACACTTTCGTTTAATTCGATTATGATTCGACGTGAAAGGTACTCATCACTGGGTTTGGTTTCGGGGAGACACAAATGGGTGTCTACAGAAGCCCCCACTTTGACTGAGTTTAGAGAAATACAAGTTTCGAAAACAAAAGTCAAAGTATCGATAGGGACGGAGAATGATTCAGAACGTTCTGCGATCCTAAAACCACTCTTGTAACGCCGATACCTGCAAAACTAGCATTAGTTAAACAGATAAAAGAGTTAAGAAACGCGTATCTTGCACCGTCGAGCACACATCTCTGAAAGTAACCGATTATTTTAATGACCTTCTGCATGCTAGAGAATGCCATCCCGCTTGAAAACCGCTACGCCTGTAACTGATTCCAAATTAGAAGATTGCTTCGCCTGAAACTATCCTCTCCGCAATGATAATATTCCACATCCTAGGGAACATTATTGAAGATTATTTCTCTTGAAACAATCCTCATCCGCATTGACAATATTCCACATCCTAGGTAATACTATCGAAGATTATTTCGCTTGAAATAATCCTCAGTTGCTCGTGACAACTCTCCGCAAGCTAGGGAACGTTGTCAAAGATATCTTCTCTTGAAGTCATCCTCATCTGATGCGATAATTTTCCAAAGGAAATTACCCAAGATCCACGTCTGTCGATCTTTAAAAGTTCGCCTGAACTTCGCTTCCGCTATGCCTGTACGTCGGCGTTCTTGTTGCTTTGAACCTTATGTCGGTGCACTTTGCTCTTGAACCTATATGTCGGTGCCTTTTACTCTTGAACCTATATGTCGGTGCCTTTTGCTAATGAGCCAATGCTTAGGCGCTTTAAGCTAAGTGAGACGATCTCTTATCAGGTCGATCACTTTACGTAATCAAGCCGATTACTAAATCATGTCAAATTTCTTAGAGGGCTAACTGGCGTACCAAGGAACCCAAAATATGTTGCAAAAGGCTAGCACAACCTCATCAGGTGGCTGGATGCTTTGGCGTCGCTGAAAAACCATCAGCGCTAGCTATTTAGTGTTAGCGCCAGGCGCTGATGTTGGCGCCAGGCGCCAAGCCCAACTTGTGAATCCAATGCATAGGGACTGGCGCCAGCACGGGAATCTCTTTAAATTCCCATTTTCTCTTAATTTCGCTGCTCTGTTCGTCGCGAAACTGCTCGAGGAAACCCGAAAGCTTCAATTGCTCATTGCTTGCTCGTTTTTTAACCGAATTCGCTCAAATTTGTTGAAAATCAAAGCTCTTATCATCTATTTTCCCGATCTATGTAAGTTTTCCTCAAACTCACATTAGTTTTTATGAATTCTTGGCATGAATATTCACGAATTTCATAAAAATTCGAATTTTATGATGCTCAATTTGCTTTGTTTGTCAAGTTTTATGCCATGAAATTGCTTGATTATGTTTATATATTGCCTTGGGAGTAATTTGAGACTTGTTTGACTCAATTTGGTGAAGAAATGAGCAATTTGCCATTGTTGGACCTCTTAAGGTCGTGAAGAACAATGTGACTCGTTCTTGACATTTTTGCTAGCAATTCTTGTTCAATTTGGCACAATAATCACTATAGTGTTGCAAGAAATTGTTTGATTGCTTGAAAAATGCTATCATGCTCAATTTGAATTTGTGCTCTGTTTTAGTACTACGTACTCTGTTTTTGTGAACATAGTATCATGCGGCTAGGCGAACCTTAGATACTATAGAACCTTAATTTATGATGATTCTGCACAATGTAGCATGGCTAGACAGCGAGGCTCGGGTTCACGGTCCCGAAACACTAGACGGGAGCATGAGCCCGTAGAGGACGACGCCACGCCGTCCACTTCGCTTGGTCGACTTCCGGAGTTGGACGAGCAGACCCTATTCTTTGCCCCTGTCCACCACATTTCCGAGAGGGTGTGACGGGGTACCGAGCTCGGAAGGACACGGCATCACGGCTCTGGCTGTGACGGTTTAGGCGATTTGTACAGGATGCATATCGCCAGGGATCTTGACACGAGGCTCCTATGGGAGTCTTGCGGGCTAGCTACTCTGTTTGAGACCTCCGAGGCTATGGTCGCCTCCAGCGGGGGTCATCACGTAGTACGCGCTTTGATGGAGTTCTTCTGGGACACCACCAACACCTTTCATTTCCCCTGGGGCGAGATGATGGTCACCCCTACGGACTTCAGTCTCATCACAGGACTGGAGGTCACTTCTGTGCCACTGCCGTTTGACGGTGGGATCGACGTCTTCTCTTCAGAGGTCGAGGAGTTGTTGGGGTCGATCGCTATTCAGGCACGAGCTGAGGTCGAGACGACTCAGTTCAGTGCTAGAGGGATTCGCCGCTCGACGCTGGAAGCGGCTCTTGATGACGATGCGACCACCCGAGAGCAGCAGGTGCGCATCTTTGTGCTGATGTTGTTGTCAGGGACATTCTCCCCTGACAAGGGTAGTAGGGCATTGCTTTACTACCTCCCTGCTGTTCGTGATCTCCAGCGGATCGGGACTTATGACTGGGCCAGCTTGGCCTATGCTGACTTCGTTTGTGCGCTGAGGGACTCGTGTCGTCACCGGTCCTTTAGGACGAACGTCGCTTTGTCTGATTTTTGGAAGGTCGTAGAGGTAAACATCCTTCCCTATAACGTTTAGCCCTACATATTAGTTAGCATTTATTCACACTTTTAACTCCTTACAGATTTGGTTCTACGAGTATTTTCCTTTCGTTGCGCCAGCGAGACCATCGCCGAGGGGATTTTCGGTGAGCGCCCCTTAGGGCGGCCACCATGTGGACATGTCTACTGCACGTGTTCGGAGATGGATCATCTCGGTACGACTTTTATCGTTTATCTTGCTTTGCCGCGGTGCTTTAGATATATTCTTGCCTGATTGATGCTTTTTATAGGGACCTGAGGTGGTATACCGACCGTGGGGCGGTTGGACAGTCCCTGGATTAGCCGCACAGTATTCTGCTAAGCGTCGCTATTTTCTAGGGACCTATGGAGCGGTCGCGTACTTCGGAGAGAGGGTCGCTAGACAGCACTCTTCTGATGTCTTCGTCGTTCCTGCCGCTCCACCACGTCATATGTTCGACGAGGCGCGGTTGTCGAGCATGTCTGAGGGAGCTAGTACCCCTTGGCGGTCCCATGTGATCCTTGGGCGGTGTTATGCTGAGGAGCTACTACCTTTGTTAGCTCCAGCGCCTGTACCGGATGAGGATGTGAGGGTAAGATTCTCAGTTCTTTACTTTTCGCTAAGTAGCCCCCAAGTAATACTTTACTGATTTTTCTGTTTTTATCAGGACGGTGCTGCTGAGTTCGTGCCACCCCGTATGTCCATCCACTACCAGGGGATGTACGGGCCGATCGAGGAGATGATTTCTCCGGCTCCCGAGGGCGAGCGCTTCGTAGAGTGGTCGATTCCTCGCCACCAGACTCGAGTAAGCCTAGTTTTTTTCAGAATTTTGTGTTCATATATCATGCATTTTTACTGACTTATTCTTCTGACAGTTTTCACGCGAGGTGGTTTCGGCTATGGCACGATGCATAGATGCCCTCCGGAGCCAGCTCGTCCGGATGAGGAACGCGGCCACCTGTCGTCGGGATGATGTCGTCCGAGAGGTAGTCTTTCTTTACTCATTATTTTTGCATTACTGCTTCAGTTTTACCTTGTTTCTGATTTAATTCTTTTTGCAGGGCCAGCCTATCGCTTCTCACACCCGCATGAGACCTGAGGGGCGGAGAGATCCGGCGAGGTCTAGCTCGAGATGTCGTCGCACTTCGTCAGGGGGTAGAGGCGGTCGCTCTGAGGCTGCTCGAGCCGACGTTGCTGAGGGCTCGGGATCTTCTTCTGAGGGTGCTCCTGCTGCACCGGAAGGAGAGGCTACCTCGGCTTTCAGAGGTGGTGGGATGTACGAGGTCGGCTCGTCATCGCAGCAGCCTCCGCGACCTCAGCCTCAGGTTGATCCTGGCTGGAGTGGTCCTATCTTGAGTCTCCCTCCTCCTACAGAGACTGGTGCTGAAGCTCGAGCTGGAGTCGGTGGAGAGGTGACTCCTCGTACGGCGCAATTTTATGGTATGATGGGCCTACGTCCTCCGGCGCCGTAGTTTGTTCCTGTATATATTTTATTTTGACTTTTTTATAGAACTTTGCCTTTGACTCATCATTTAGAGACACATTTTGTATTTTTATGTTGTCATAAATTTATTTGATTGTTTATTATTATGCGTATGTTAGTGTGTGTAAAAGAAGTGTGACAACAATTTTGCGCAAAAACTCCGTCATTTTTATTATTGATGGAGGATATTATCCGACTCTCTCCCCCAAAAAGAAAAAATAAAAAAAAAGGAAAAAATCAAAAAAATGTCGGGTTTTGGAATTTAAAATAAAGTCCAAAAAAAGAATAATATGAATTAAAAATAATAGCTATATTTAATTAATTAAGAAAAAAAAAAGATAGAAAAGATGTTTAGGAATATGAAACGGAGCCATAAAGTCATTAACCGACTCGAGTTTAATATATTAAAAACGCAAGCTGAGCACGCGCAGCTGTCTTGGTGACTTGGCGCCAGCTGGCGCCACACTATGGCGCGTGGCGCCAGGCGCTACACTTAGCGTGTGGCGCCAAGCTCTGGCAGTTGGCGCCAATATCGGGGGTTTGACGCCAATTAACGCTGACTCCGTGTTTCATTCTGATTAAAATTCCTCGCAATTTCTGCATAAATAGCCCCCTGCCCAGCCGATTCTTCTCGTAATTCCAACGAATAAAATTATTCTCTTCTTTAGAAAAACTAATAATCATGTCTTTAGCCACTAAAACCTTCACCCAATACACTCATGAATGGTGTCGGTCTCTTAATGCTAGAGACAGAAAAAGAACTAGATTTATTTCACTTGGGGGGGATTTATGGCATCAAAGGGGTAGATCTAGACCTAGACTTCATACATACCGCTTTAGAATTTTGGAATGTTGATACGCATTGTTTCAGAATAGGGTATGATGAGATTAGCCCTTTGCCAGAGGAATTTGGTGCTATCTTAGGCTTCCCTGCAATAGACCTCGTAGTAATCCCTAGAATAGATGCATACTATTATAAGGATTTTGAGCACTTCTTTAATTTAAAGGAAAGGGATTTATCAAAAATAGTAGATGGCAATATGGTTAATTTGAAAGAATTTGCACGCTATTATTTTGATAAACCTCTTTCTGAATCTTTTCATATATATAGAAGAAGGGCGTTTTTATTTTGCATGCTCAATCAATTTTTTCTTACTAGTGGTAAAAATAATGAGGGTCAATCAATTATCACCACTGTACTAGAACAAATTGAATCAGGGAGGAATCCAATGCCATTAATAGTTGGAGAGACCATGATTAGTCTCGATGAATTGAAAAGGGACCTAAAAGCGCCTCTTCGCGGTTCTCCAATTTTATTACAGGTAGAAAAATAATATTTTTAATTACAGAAATCAAAAAATATATTTTTGTATTGTAATAATAATTTATTTACATTGCAATTTTTTTTTTTATAGATGTGGCTAATGGAGAGGCTAGGATTAATTAGCCCTCCGGATGACATTGAAAAATATACTCCCAATTGCTTCGTGAGAAGGAAGAAGCGCATCCCTAAAATTGGGCCTCATGGGTGGAGAAAAATATTTGAATAACGTGATTTTGCTATCAAGTGGGTCATCCCATGGTGGAAAATAGAAAGGATGGTTGGTGTTAACAAGCAACCTTTCTGCCGTCTTCCAAGCTTGTCTCGTGTAACCTATTATTATCCCTGCAGGGTAAAAAGACAATACGGCTTGCTTCAGAATATTCCTTCCGGGGATCTTCGTCCTCCCTATGAGTACCCTCTATCTCAAGAAGTAGATAGATTCGATGCTTACTTGAGCGCTAGACCTTTATGGGAAGTAATTACCCAAAAGGTTCCTCCTTCTTTGCCTAATGATGTAAAGAAGTGGTTGCTGAAGAAATCTTTCATTAATCAGGGTAGAACCGATGTGAAGAATCGTCTAGGTGACAGGGTGACTCCTGCCAAAGAACGCTTAGGTGCAAGAATTGAATTCAAAACACCTACAATTCCTAGGAAGAAAAATACTACCAAAGACAAAGGAAAAAGGAAAGCTAACACCACAGACAAAAAAGCATGGGTGGAAAAGAAGCATGGAGTGCTAGCTGAAGGGGAGACTATCTACTCCAAAATTAAATGTAGGTCCTCTAAAGGGTGCCTACTAGCTAAAGTAATGGATGAAGAGGAGGAAGCAGAAAAGAATTGGAAAAGAGCTAAAAAGGAAAAGAAGGATTAAGAGCATTGCTTAGCTTTAGATTTATTAGACTTAGATTGTTATTTTTATTTAAAGTTAATTTATTTCAGCCTTATTTAAATTCCATCAATAATGTAATTTTATTTTATTAATGAAATTTTAGCTTTCAATTAAATTGTTTACTTTAAATTCATTTTATTAAAGCAATGAAAATCGAAAAAATTAATTTTCCAGAAATTCTTCGGGTACGGAAGTCGAAAATTTTCCGAAAAACACCGAAATTTTCCCAGATTTTATTCCCAAATTGGCGCCAGAAATTGGCGTTTAGCGCCAGCTATTGAGGTTTGGCGCCATGCGCCAATTCCATCGGCTGGCGCTGGCGCCAGGCTCTGTTCTGCGACGCCAATAATTTGCCGATTTTCTGCTGACTTTTTAATTGATTCTGGAATGCGGAGACGTCGAAAAATAAAGTGGCCGCACCCGTAAAGGGTTGCCTACGTATCCTTTCTTAAGGAATCAGGCCGAACGTAGCTCTCTTGAGTATCCTAATCAAGTAATTATGGGTAGTATTTCTTAAGTTGGTCAAGATTGGTCATGTTTGAGAATTCATTGCCATCCATTTCAGTTACTTTTGTTGCACCTCCTAACAGGATTGTTTTGACAATGTAGGGGCCATACCAGTTAGGTCTAAATTTTCCCCTTGGGTCTAAAACATTTTTCCTTAGTGCTTTTAATACCAAATCCCCTACTTTGATATTTCTTGTCTTGACCTTCTTGTTAAAATGCCTAGCCATACGAGTTTGATAACACTAAGTGTGATGTAGAGCTTCTAGTCGTTTTTCGTCGAGTAGAATCAATTCTTCATATCATGCCCTAGTCCATTCAACTTCATCGAGTTTACTCTCTAGCGCAATGCGTAGAGATGGTATTTCTAGTTCGACAGGTTGTACGGCATCCATTCCATATACCAAGGAAAATGGCGTATTTCCCGTTGATGTACGGATTGACGTGCGATAACCCCACAATGCGAAGTGAAGCTTGTCAGGCCAATCCTTATAATTTTCTGTCATTTTCTCGATGATAGTCTTTAGATTTTTATTAGTTGCCTCGACTGCTTTGGTTGCTTGAGGTCTATAAGGGGACGAATGATGATGTTGGATGCCATATTTTTGTAGCAATTCTTCACATTCGGCTTGAAAGTGAGTTCCATTGTCACTTATCATTTCATGTGGGACTCCATATCGACAAATAATATTTCTTTTGATAAAGAGCGCTACATGTTTTGCAGTGAGTTTAGCGTATGATTGCGCTTCGACCCACTTTGTAAAGTAATCAATTGCTACTAGAATAAATTCGTGGCCTCCTATTCCTGGGGGAGTGATTTTGCCAATTATGTCAATTCCCCATGTAGTGAATGGCCATGGCGATGTGTAGGTGTAGAGCAAAGATGGAGGGATATGTTGTAAATTGGCATAAATTTGGCACTTAGGGCATCTTTTTACATATTGATGGCAATCCCTATTCATTGTAGTCCAATAATATCCTTCTCGCATTATTTTCTGGACTAACATTTTGCCATTTACATGAGTGCCACAGATTCCTTCGTGAACTATTCTCATTATTCTTTGTGCGTCCACCTTTCCTACACATAGAAGAGCTCGACCTTTAGGTACCCTTTTATGTAGCTCGTTGTCTATGAGTACATATTGAGAAGCCAAAAGTCTCAATGCTCGCTTTTCTCTTTTGTCAGCATGAGGAGGGTATTCTCCATTGGTGACGTAGTTGAGTATGTCTGTGTACCACGGTTCTTCTTCTTCTTCCTCCTCGCCTTGGACTAAATCGTCGTCTTCTATAGCCTGGATATATGCTGGTTTGTGCCTTTTTTCGATAGTTAGAGGCATTTGCTCGATTTCCCTGGGAATCCTAACCGTTGAGGCTAATCTTGCCAAGGCATCAGCAAATTGGTTTTCTTCTCTAGGTAGATATGTGTATTCTACCTTCTCTAACTGATCGGTAAGAGTTTCCAGATAGGTTTGGTAAGGGGCTAGGCTTTCGCTCCTTAATTTCCATCTTTTAGATATCTGATTGATGATCAAAGAAGAGTCTCCGAATATCCTTAACTTCTTTACTCCCAATGCCAAGGCTGTTTCAAGGCCTACCACGCATGCTTCATATTCAGCAGCGTTGTTGGTAACGTCGAAATCAAGCTTTATTGAGATTGGAACGTGCTCTTGTTTAGGTGATACTAGTAGTACTCCGACGCCACATCCCTTTTGGTTTGAGGCTCCGTCGAAATACAAGGTCCAAGTATCATCTTCAGTGACCATTAAGTCTTCATCTGGAAATTCATTGTCTTGTACTGGCGTCGAGTCTTCTATTGGAAAGTCTGCTAGAAAGTCTGACACCACGGATCCTTTAATAGCTTTTTGTGGCGTAAACCGTACATCAAACTGGGCTAGATTGACTATCCATCTTGAAATACATCCATTGAGTGTAGATTTCTCGAACAGATACTTGAGTGGATCCAATCGGGAGACTACGAAAACAGTATGCACTAACATGTAATGTCTTAACTTAGTTGTGGCCCACACCAAGGCGAGGCACAATTTCTCGAGCGGTGTATAGCGTGTTTCGTATTCGAGCATCTTTTTACATAGGTAATAGATTGCGTTCTCTCTGCCTTCTACCTCTTGTGCTAGCATGGCTCCCATTGTCTCTTTGGTAACCGTCAAATATAACCTAAGAGGTATTCCAGGAAGTGCTGGCGCTAATACGGGAGGATTTGCGAGATAGGCTTTGATCTTTTCAAAGGCTTTTTGACACTCGTCATCCCATATTACTGGTACATTCTTCTTGAGCTTCTTGAAGATTGGTTCACATATCATTGTCAGTTTTGATATGAACCTACTTATGTATTGCAACCGGCTAATAAATCCTCGAATCTGTTTCTCAGTCTTGGGCAGTGGCATTGACATGATTACTTTAATCTTGGTTGGATCTACTTCTATTCCTCTAGAGCTTATGATGTATCCCAAGAGCTTGCCTGAGGTGACTCCAAAAGCACATTTTGATGGATTCAACCTCATGTTATATTTTCTTAGCCTTTCGAAAAATTTCCTTAAGGCTACTTGATGGCCTGGACGGTCCTTTGATTTCACAATCATGTCGTCGACATATACCTCAACTTCTTTGTGCATCATGTCGTGAAGTAAGGCAGTTGTTGCACGTTGGTAAGTAGCACCCGCGTTTTTCAACCCGAATGGCATTATCGTGTAGCAGTAAGTGCCCCATGGTGTTATAAAGGTTATTTTCTCCATGTCTTCTTCTGCCATGAGAATCTGATTGTACCCTGCGTATCCATCCATGAATGAGAGAAGCGCGTGATTTACCGTGTTGTCTACCAGAATATCGATGTGTGGCAAAGGGAAGTCGTCCTTTGGACTTGCCTTATTTAGATCTCGATAGTCGACACACATCTTTACCCTTCCGTCTTTCTTTGGAACTGGGACGACGTTGGCGACCCATTCGGGGTATTTGGATACCTTGATGAAACCTGCAGTTATTTGTTTTTGAACTTCTTCTTTTATTTTAAGTGCTACGTCGGGTTTCATTCGACGCAACTTTTGTTTTACAGGTTTCATTCCTGGAATTAGTGGTATAGTGTGTTGAGCTATTTCTCTATTAATGCCTGGCATATCTTCATATGACCAAGCAAATACATCGATAAATTCTATAAGTTAATTAAATCGGTTCTTTCTTGTTTATTCAATGTTAGTCCAATTTTAACTTCTCTTTTATGAGTTGAATCATTCGAGATGTCAACTGTTTCAGTTTCTTCAATTACCGGTGTTTTCTTTTCGAGTGTTTCCATTGCTTTAATAATTTCTTTGTCTTTTTCATCGTTAGCTAAGAAAAGCTCGTCATCTTGGGTTAGGGAAGAACACAAGAAGTAAGGAGAATGAGAAATATTATTATACTCTGAGATCATTACATCAAAGAGCGATATGTCCTCAGGGACTAGATCACTAACTATCCTAGGAGAAGAAATAGGAGGGGGAGGTGTTACTACTAAAGACTTAGAAGACTCTAAAGGGGAAGACTCTGACTCAGACTCTGACTCAGACGACTCTTTGAACATTGGTCCTTGCCCTGTCGTGATTGATATCTTCCTTCCGCTTGGAGTAGTCACTTTGATAGTCTTGCGCCACCCTTGTAGTAATCCTTCGGCTGGAGTAATTAGCTTCGAGGGGTCGAAGCTTTCACTTTGTAGGACTGTTTGAATGAGCGAGGAGTTATCTTCTTCGTAAGTTGGCTCATTCTTTTCTCGCCCAAACAGTAATCCCATGACGTTAAAGTCGAAGCATGGGGGTGCTTTCTCCTTGTAGACGGGAGTTGGAATTTCATCAGTGAAGTAGCAATCCAAGAAAATCTCGAATCCTGGTTGTCGTATGCCGTTTACAACAAATGGCTCGGGAAATTCATGGCATGGATAGTCCTCTCCTTCCTTTATGAATTGACCATTGAGCGTAAGAGGGTACTGATCCATTGGAATTGCTTTCTTTTGAATGCGAGCATCCCTACGTGCTTTCAACTTGTCCTGGGATCGCTTGAGATCTTTCCGAGTCGGTTCGAAACCAAGTCCGAAAGTATCTAGCTTAGGGAGGCCAGGTGACTCCAGCGATTTTGCTATCCCTTTCTTCTTTCCTAGGGTCATCCTAGGGAAGTGTCCTTGTTTCTTCAGCATGGTGTTGACAATCATGTTGGAATGGGGGTCATGGCAAAGAGATGTCCTTTCATCCTCCAAGATTAAGGAGACTTCTTCGTTAAAGCCCCATAGGTCTTCATCATCTTCGTCGTGCTCCACATTGATGATTGGATTCTTTATGGATTTGATTCTCATAGGCGAAGCATCAATAGTGATTGGAATTCCTCCAACTATGGCTTTCACTTGTTGGTGGAGAGATGAAGGGACGACCTTTAGATCATGAAGCCAAGGGCGTCCCAACAACAAGTTGAATGAGGCTTTGATGTCCACTATTTGAAAAGTAGTGGCATGTTCTATTGCTCCTGCCGTCACATTTAGGGTTATTTTTCTAAGAGCTTGACGACGAGTATTATCGTAGGCTCTTATTCCTTGTGTGGACGGAGTTAAGTCTTCATCCCTTATGCCGAGCATCCTCGCAGTTCTAAGTGGACAAACATTGATAGCTGATCCATTGTCTACAAGAGTCATGGGAACATTCATCCTTTTGCAGACTACTGTGAGGTTTAATGCCTTGTAATGTTTGTCACCTTCTGGGGGTAAATCTTTGTCAGAGAAGGTGATTAGATTAATCGGACTAGGAAGGTCACTTGTAAGGAAGTTGGCCAGTCCCTCAAGAGTAGTGTTAGAATCTATCCCGATTTTATCTAAGGCATTCATTACAGCCAACCTATGTTCTCGAGATGTTGCCAGAAGTTTCCACACATTCATCTCAACTTTTGTCTTCTTAAACTGTTTAACAATGTCGTTGTCTTCGATGATAGGTATGGGAACTTGATGTACGGTTTGCATAGGTTGTGTTGAAACGGGAGCTTGCATCCTCCCGGATCTTGTGAGGACATCTATTGATGAATATTCTTCTGCCCAAATGTCATCTGTGGTGTATGATACAAAAGGTGAAGGTCCTACTATGTCCTTTAGATAGACATCTTCTTCGTCACTGTCCCAAACTCCATTGATGGTTATATCCTCTTCTTGTTGAACTTGGACTAATTTCTTTTCATCAATCATTTTCTGTACCAAATCCTTGAACTTGAAACAGATTTCTATGGTGTGCCCCCCTGATTGATGATATTGTCAGTAATATCTATCTGTCCTTTTTAATGACTCGAATGGTCTCGGTTTGAGAGGTTTGACCTCACCACTCTCGGATAGCATTTCGAACATTTGCGCGTATGGGATCCCAATTGGAGTGTAGATTCTAGTGACTTGTAAGGGAAAATACTTTGCCTCATAAGTCGTTCTCACTGGTGTGAATTCTCTTTTAGGTTCTTCCTTTGGACATGGAAGCTCATCATATTTCTTGTGGAGTTCGTTCATAACCTTAAGAGCTTCACGTAGTAGTTGTGATGCCTCCTTCATAGACAGTGTGAGAAATTGTATGTCTTCCTTATTTGCCGGTTCTGGAAGGTTATCTTTGACATCGAAAAAGATCTCCTCTTCTTTTTCTATGGCATTGATTTCTTTAACAGGTTTAATGAGAGAGGAGGGGTCAACCTCGTTTTCCTCGTCGGAGATAGCCAGAGTATGAGCTAGAGGTGCATTGTCGATGCTTGGCTTCTTACTGGCAGGGGGCAACGGCAGTTTGTTATTGTCGATTAGTCTTGGATAGCTTCCAACAGCTTTCAGTAGAATGGCCCCTACCTTGGTGATACTTGCAGTGTGCGTTGGGTTTCCAGTTAACCGACCTCTTCTAGACCGGTGGGTCCCCAAATGGTCCAATGGGAGTTATAAGACCTTTTGCATTTAATCGATCAAATGCGGTGTCATAACTCATGCCAATAGGAGTGAAATTCCTCCTAAATGGTTTTTTCTGTCCTTGGTTATTCATGGCAATAACTTCTCCTAAATTAAAGGTGATAACATTATTTGAGTGGGCGGTTTTGGAAGAAGAAGGATTGTCGTTCTTCTTTCCTTTCCAGCCACTGTTGGAGTTATTGTTGGCAGCTTTTGACTTAGCCAAGTCATCTTCAATATTGATCCCAATGTCATAAACAGCCTTAAAGGTATGGAGGTTATTTTGATATTTAAGATGCTTGGAATATTTTTCTTGGAGATTTTTGATAAACAGTCTCACAGACTCTTTTTCGCTTGGTACCTCAATCATTTTAGCTGAGGTTTCCCTCCACTTGTTAAAGAAAGAGGTGAAGCCTTCATTCTCTTTCTGTTTGAGAATTTCAAGTTCTCTATGGTCGGTCTCGACTTGGATGTTGCACTTGTACCTATCAACGAAAGCGTTTGCTATAGACTCCCAGGTAGAGGTCTTTTTTTTCTCGAGGGAAAAGAACCATTGTTGGCAAACGGTCTCGAGAGATAGTGAGAACAGAGAAGGGAAGACCTTCTTATCAATACCCTTGATACTCATTATTGTTTCAAATGCTCTTAAATGGAATTAAGGGTTGTCAATTGCTCTGAATTTTGGGATGTCGTTGGCGTTGAACTTCTGCGGAAGATGATCTTTGTCCACCGAGACCCCTTGTGATGTAAGCTCTTGAAACTTGTACTCACTGGACAACTTGCTTAAACTCTCTTGAATGAGGTCCATTTGTTGTTGCTTCACGGGATCGTCGATCCTAAGTGCGAGAAGCTTCAGTGTCTCAGTCACAGTAGCCAGTTGGTTCTTAAGATCATTGACTTCTTCTTGAGTTGTCATTATAACTCTTGCTTTCCTCTTGCGAGCTATAGGTTTGTCGAAAAGTTGGACTTGTACGAAGAGGTTATCTTTGATTAATCGTCCTTCTTTTCTTGACCACGCGCTGTAAATTAAACCATTTTGCGTTTTAATTACTTGACTCGACTCAACTTGACTTTATGGTGTATTTTAAGGGAAAAAAGAGGAAAAAGAAAAAAAGGGTGCATATTTTTGGCAAAAATAACGTACATATTTTTAGGGAACTAAGTATTATTATTTTTATGTTGGAGGATTAATATCCGACTTACCCCCCTAAAAAAATGACGGAAAAACGCGCACACAAGACTCTCTTAATCATGGTCAAAGTATGTGTATTGGTAAGCGCATTGAGTGTAAGTGACATGCTTGGACTCTTGTGTAAGACCATGGGACTTAGTGCCTAAACTCGATCATTGATTCAATTAAACATTATTGACAGCAAAATTAACCGAATTAAACAGAAAACTGATTAATTAGACCCTAGGTGATGACTCGAAAAATAATCCGAACTGTCGGCCAAGCGACAGGACTGGCGTCACACTGTGGAGGTTGGCGCCAGACAACATAGCTGTCGTCAGGCGCTACACACCATAGTGTGGCGCTACAGCAAAGACCTTGGCGCCACTAATGGAGCTTCGGTGTGGGACTGTTTTCGGTATTATTAGTCAACTGGGGTATGCCTTAAGTCGTACTAGGTCAATTCCGATTGAAAAATTAGACTTTATTGACTCAAATTAAATAATTAATTAATTAATTAGGCAAAGTTCTTTAAGTCATTAATTTATTTAATCTCAACACAAGTCAACAAACGGTTAAGAGAAACATAGAATATATATGCATAACAAATAATGCACAATTAGTCAAGTAGGCACGATATGATGCAATGCGTTCGCAACCTAACCATGGCTCTAGTTCTTTAAGGTTCGGAATATGGTTTAGTCAAAGAGGTTCCATGGTTAATTGTCCGGATGCACCACGCGGAAGCCTAACCGTGAAGGGTTGGCGCGAGTGGATGGGACACCGCGAGTTTTAGAAAAAACTCGCTTCCATGGTTTGGTGAATTCAACATCTCGGATGTACCCTTTGTTGCACAGAGCGTTCAATCGGGTAGATGGAGCATGAATTCCCAGAGGGTTATGTCCATATGTAGAACACATATGGGTTTCAAAAAAGTGAGAAAAAATTCAATCAGGAAGTAGGATCGAGCAAACAATACGAAAAACCGATCGAAATTAGAACGCATATTTCTGGCTCGGTATTGGGGGAAATTGGCGCCAGCAATCAGAGACTGGCGCCAGATTTTAACTGTAGCGCCTGGCGCCAATACTGGCGTCTGGCGCTATAACTAAAACACTGGCGCCAAGCTCTGACCCCTGGCGCTACTTCCCACATGCCTCAGCAGCTTTCTGTGCTCGATAAAATCTTCCAGTTTCGCGCGGTGTTATTTCAGTCCTAGTTGTGAAAGACATTCCTCAAATTTTCTACGTGTAAAATCCTATGTTTTTTACTCATTACGGATAGTCTTTCCAATGAGATCCTTTTTATGCATATAAAATAATGTTAATCAAAATTACGCACATGAAATACTTAGAACTTTTCGAGTCTCATCCACTCATTCTAAATCATTGCCGAAACAAATTCAGGAATTAAAATAGAAATCCTCCCCAGTGGAGTCGCCAAAAAACTGTAGGGAATAATTTCAAGCCTTTAAAATCCCACTAGCTTGAACCCCATTGTGATCATACACTAAAGTACGGTGGCGTCCAAAAGGGAAGAAGATAGAGCAAAAGAGTCGCCAACAAGTTTTTAAGGAACTTGTAAACCGTTCACAGGATGAAGGTTACACCCCTTAACGATCCAAGAGATTGTCAACTTCATAAGGTCATGAACCAAATAAGGGTTCGGGGATGATGGTACAAATCCAACCTAAAAGAGATTGAACCTGCCCTAATAATAGGCCTCTACTTTATTCTGATCGTATTCATGTGCGCTTTCTGATTAACATGCAATCAATAGGATTAACCCTAAACCTGTTTAATCTATGTTGGTTGAATTTAATGCACAAATAAATATATTATTGGCGATCACTTGAAATTATAATCACATTAACCCTAACAAGATTATTAATTATCTTATCAAGCGTGATTACAAGTACCAATTCCTTTGATGCTTCGTACCTCTTTCTTTCACGTCTAGGGCGAAGGCAACTTCGAATATGGCTAGGTGTTTCTAGATCTTGTGAATGCGGAATTTTGTATGAGAAAACCAAGTTTAGAGAAGAAAGATGAATGAGAGAGATGAATGATTAAGAGAAAATTAAAAGAATTGGTGTAAATCGGTGAATGATAGATGTAGATCATGAATGAAAACGGAGTTTTTAATACGATATTTATAGAGAAAATCAGCCAAAAAAAGATAAATTAACAAAACAAAGTCTGACGCTCAGGAAACAGAGCTGGCGCCAACCCTGGCTAGCTGGCGCCAGGCGCCAATGGCTAGCGCCAGGCCTGGTTCCAGGCGCCAAGGCCTGGGGTTGGACGCCAAGCTTGATTTTAACGCGTTTTCGAAAATCCGATAAGTTTACCGTACTGGAGGATAAAATAATATAATTTCTTCGAAAATGCTATTTGACTTTGATTAAAACTCTGAAAAGTCAACAAAGTCAACTTATCAATGCTAATTGAATTAGGAATGAAAAGAACCTTCTAGAAGAATCTAGAAGACTAAAACCATTCCTAATAGCATTAGGAATGATAAATCATATTAGGCCCTCCCCTAGATCATTGGGCCGCATATAAAGCTCAAACCGGGCCCAGTTTAGTAAATTGGCCATAACTTCCTCAATATTCATCGGAATTGGGCTTATAATATATCGTTGGAAAGGTCTTTGCAAGCCCCATCCAACTACACTACTATTGGACCCATATCATGGACCAAAAAAACTGGATTGGCTGTTTTCTTAAAATAAAGTTTTCAAAAACAGAGAGAAGAGAAAAGAAATAAAAAAACTTTCCGCAACACTAGACCTTTCCACACTTTCGTTTCATTCGATTATGATTCGACGTGAAAGGTACTCATCACTGGGTTTGGTTTTGGGGAGACACAAATGGGTGTCTACAATTTGGAAACTAGCATGACCCCTTGAGATCTTCAAATCTTCAAAAGGTCTTCATTTGCAACTTCATGGTTACGTCTTCCAAGAGGCTCCGTCTTCAAGACTTGACCATAAATTAATGCCACTACTAGTATCTACGATTAGGACTAATCTAAATATTAAGGTACAAAAATACTCAACGGTACACAGACCGTATTTAGATTTAAAAAAATACATCACGGATCGCAGTCCATATTTTCTATCCTAATCGGGCCTCACTAGTTGCCATTTCATAAAATCTGTGAGAGAATATACATTACATTCATCCATTCACTATTTGTGAATAGCCCATGCATTTTACAACGATAAACAAGTAACAATGCATAAACACACGAGATCTAGTAACTAATCTAGGTGGTTAATCCAATTAACACGCCTAATTAAAAGTAGTCAAAGTTATTTTAACCGGTTATGTAAATAAGCGCAATTGATATTTGAAGCTCCCACTAAATTCCGCATCCAACTTAATTAATCCAATTAATTAAGCCGGTAAAACCCAAAATTTATTTGTCAAAATAAAATTTTGCCAATGCCGCTCAAAACCCGAGGCCTAGCCTCCAAAATTTTAATAAAAATAAACAAAATTAATTAAAATAAACAAAACGGCCAAAAAGCAAAATTAAAACCGAGAGAAAAGTGCATCGACTACCCAAGGCTAGCACCCTTGAGAACTCACACGCACGCAAGTGCTGAGCGCTTGCCTAGCAGCCTCGGCCTTGCGAGCTGTGATGCTGTTGGGCGCTGCTTGGCAGCGCGCACTCGATGCACGTCTAGCTGCAGCTGCCTAGCACTGTTGCTACGCCTAGCATCTTCTCGCACGCCCCTCATGCACCAAGTCAGCACACAGCTCCTCGCACACACCTAGCACCACACGCACCAAGCGCAACAGCTTCGTCCCTCGGCAGCCACATGCGGGCTGTGCAAGCAGCCCAGCTGGCCGAGGGATGCACATGGCTATTGTGCCTTGGTTTGCGTGCTTGTGCCTCGGGATTATTTCCCGATTATGTGTGACATCTCTAATCAATTCTAAGTTAATTTTAGAATTAATTCATTGAGCAAAAATGAAAATTTAAACAAGTCTAACTTAAAATAAAATTTTCAAAGTGCATCTAACCAAAATAATTCCCAAGAACCATTCTTTAATTAAATTAGTTTAACTTGGTGTAACAAAAATAAAAGGGCAATTATTCACTATTAATTTAATTAATTTAAATTAATCTTGAGTTTTTTTTTTTTTTTTTTTGACAAAATAAAAGGGAGTTGGAAAAATGAACATAAGTTCAATAAAGATTCCAACTTTAATACTTGTGATTCCTTGAAAAATTTATATCTTCCAATATGAAGATAAACAAATTTCTATCACAAAGTCTCAAACTTTATGATTCCAATCAACTAAAAAATGATTAAATCAACAAAGTTTATAAAAATTCATGGAATTTAGTAACATAAAGTTTCAATCACTTAACATAATTAAAGATTGAATCTTTAATACTTGGAAGCCTCAAAGAACAACAATTTCACACTTAATGCAATTAGTTTGCAATTATGTGAAAAATAAAACCAAGCTTTCAAACACAAATTACCACCAAGTAATCATGCCAAAAGAGGTTTAAAATTGCATATAAAATATGTATTGAACCAATTACATAACCACCATAAATATGCAATTAATTTTCAAGGTTAGAAAGACTTATAATTTTTCGTCAAAACAAAAAATCCCTCGAAAAATGCATTTCTAGTCGTTTTTTTGCTAAAAACCGAGTCCTGGAGGGGTAAAACCATTTCAACAACGTCTTTTTCACCCAAAATTCACTATTTTTGGGTCAAAATCAGGGTTCGGGGCTGATGACAGCTTTAATACAAGGTTAAAATAAATAAAACGAGCTACTAATCTAATTAGCAACTCAAAACCAGAAAAATTAAGCCATAAAAACACCTTGAAAAATATTATGATTTTAAAAATAAACGAGCGAGGCTCCGATACCGCTGTTTGGGTTTGGTGAGTCCAACTCACCGTGGAAACAAACCCAAAACCAAGACCGCACTCGCAATAAATAAAACCATAAACATAAATAAATTAATCACAAGATTAAGATAAGATAATTACCTTTGGAGCGTGCTTCGCCCAAAAGGAACGGGCTCTTACTTCGAAAGCAAGCCTCGAAAATACGACGGCCTCCAACGATAGTCCACCCACAACCCAACCACCGAAAAATGGTCCAATGCCTTGGAGTTAGCAAGGCCCGACCAAAAACTCAAATGATTAATGAGTTCAAAGGTTTTCATAATGGTGATGCCTTTTTCAACTCTCACTCAAGTGATTTTCCCAATACCCCAACTTGGGTATTTATAGGGAAAAGTAAGAGAGTGAAAAGCTCTCCCATTAATGTGGGAGAATTTGATTTTTTCATTTTATTTTAAAGCTAAAATAAAATTAATAATCAAACTAGTAATAAATCAACAAGTGGCAAGCTCAAGTAGAGGTTAAGTGAGGACCACTTGGAGGAGGGGGGGACCAAACTTGCTCCCCACTCCCTCTCCAAAAATCGGCCAACACACCCCTTCAAGCTCCTCTCACTTCACGCCATGTGGCACCCACACTTGGGCACCAAGCCACCCAAGGTGGGCAGCCTTGCCGTGGCTGCCCAACAGGCCCAACAGCGCTAGCATGCGCGCAATGACCCAGCCACGCTGCTGCTAGCTGCTGCGGCATGGCTGCTAGCCAATGCGCGCACAAAGCAGCCCCTTTAGCAGCGCTAGCACGCACTAGGTTGTGCCTAGTCTTGCGATACTAGTCTTGGTGTGCTAGCACACACCATCTAGCCTAGGCTCGGCTTGGTGCGCATGCTAGCCACCATGCTAGGTCAAATGCCCCTAACACTCGATTTGCTCGAGGCATTCCGATGCTAAGGGTATTTTGGTCTTTGTTAATTTATTATTATTTTCATGTCTCGTCTTTTATTATTTTACTCGACTTTTGACGTTTGGTTTCGACGCTCTAAGCTCGAATTCCCGACATCTAAATATTAAATACTCGGTTGACTTATTAATTAATTCATAATTAATTAGTCGCTTCGGTTCGTTAGTTGCTTGGGTGTGACCCGAAGGGTTCAGTCAAGATTAAGCTGTAATATTAATTATGCATTAATATTACTGATCGGAAGCGGCTTCCACCCAGGCATTCCGATCACTTCACCTTACTGAATATATTAGCTTTCTAATAATTCTGAACCCACTAACGGAATAGTACACTTGTTTGAAGGACACCATTCCTTTCAGCAATTGTAGCAGAAGCAAATGGAATCATACTTGGGATGGAGATGGCTATATATGCAGTGCAACACAAGAGCAATAGAGGTGAAATTTGATTGCTAACAAATGGTTAACTTAATATGTTAAAATTTCCTATATTACACAAAGAGAAGTTGTATTTACGTTGAAAGTAAGTAATTTCTAAGGCAGTCTTTAGGCTTTAATTTGTTCTCTTTGCCGGAAAAAAG
The DNA here is from genome assembly GCF_948465745.1 of Chenopodium album. NCBI lineage: Eukaryota > Viridiplantae > Streptophyta > Magnoliopsida > Caryophyllales > Amaranthaceae > Chenopodium > Chenopodium album. The sequence continues at coordinate 69,964,690 of NC_137835.1, forward strand.
ATGTTCTAGTATGAATTTAATGTTTGGTCTTATAAGGTTTGAATTATTCTGGTCTTATCTAATTGTCTGGTATGGTCTGATCTCAAAGCCTTAACTCCTACTCGTCTACAAAAAAGAAGTTATTAACATCTCATCTTGAGTTGGACCATGATAAATAACATAAATGATTGAGCAAGTTTAGGCCCAAGTCTTAAGACTTGAATGTGACATCATTTTTTGTGGTCCCTATTGAAAATAATGTCATCAAATTCTTGTTAAGACTCTGTAGACACCCATTTGTGTCTCCCCGAAACCAAACCAAGTGATGAGTACCTTTCACGTCGAATCATAATCGAATGAAGCGAAAGTGTGGAAAGTTTAGTGTTGCGGATAGTTTTAATTTCTTTTCTCTTCTCTCTATTTTTGAAAACTTATTTTAAGAAAACAGCCAATCAAGTTTGTTTGGTACATGATATGGGTCCAATAGTAGTGTAGTTGGATGAAGCTTGACAAGAGCTTTCCAACGATATATTATAAGCCCAATTCCGATGAATATTGAGGAAGTTATGGCCAATTTACTGAACTAGGCCCGGTTTGAGCTTTATATGCGGCTCAATGATCTAGAGGAGGGCCTAATATAGATTTATCATTCCTAATGCAATTAGGAATGATTTTAGTCTTCTAGATTCTTCTAGTAGGTTCTTTTCATTCCTAATTCAATTAGCATAGATAAATTGACTTTTGTTGACTTTTCAGAGTTTTATTAAGATCAAAGAGCATTTTTGAGGAAAAATACGATTTTATCCTCCTGTACGGCAATTTTTATCTGATTTTAAGAAAACGCGTGAATTTCCAGATCAGCGCCAAACGCCAGCTGTAGCGCCTGGCGCTACTCTTGGCGCCTGGCGCTAGCATTGGCGCCTAGCGCTAATGTTGGCGCCTGGCGCCAATAGCCAGTGTTGGCGCTAATTCAATTTCATTTGCGCCAGAACTCTATTTTGATATTTTATCTTTTTGGCTGATTTTCTTTATAAATAACGTCGTAAAAACTCCGTTTTCATTCACCAATTTTAATCAACAATCATCAATTTTCATCTACAATCATTAGTTTTCATCCACATTCATCTACGATCTACCTTTGCTCTTTCTCTCTCTTTTCTAAACTTGCTTTTTACAAACAAAATTCCGCATTCATTAGATCTAGATACACCTAGCCATATTCGAAGTTGCCTTCGCCCTAGACGTGAAAGGTTTAATTTCTGAGGGTTTGGTCCCTAATCTTTATTTCAATTATTTAATTTAATTGTTGTTTATATTTTCCTTGAAGTTACTAACGTGTGTATTTTGTTATTAGAAAGAGGTATGAGGCATCAAAGTAAGTGTTTTAATGGTTTTTATTGATATTATGATATAGAAATCATGCTTAGATTATTATTTTTATTCCTAGTATCATGTCTAGGGTAATTTTAATATCGAGTATGATTGTTATGATGCCTTTTATGTTCTTCCTATTATTTATGATTGTTCGTATCATGTTAGGGTTAAAGCTTTGATTTTTATGCTTAGTGACATGCTAAGGTTTGTTATTAATCTTGTTAGTATCATGCCTAGGATCTTGCTATTATTATTATGCTTTAACATGATTTATGATTTTTATAATTATTTTTGTTATTATGGTTATGTTGCTTGATATTATATTTATTGTTATTGCTTGATCACGCCTTTTATGCATGTATAAAGGGAATTTGTACTTGTAATCACGCTTAATAAGATAATTAATAATCTTGTTTAGGGTAATTTAATTATAATTCAAGTGATCGCCAATAATAGTTTTATTTGTGCATTAAATTCAACCAACATAGATAAACAGGTTTAGGGTTAATCCTATTGATTGTATGTTAGTCAGAAAGCGCACATGAGAGGCCTATTATTAGGGCAGGTTCAATCTCTTTTAGGTTGGATTTGTACCTTCATCCCCGAACCCTATTTGGTTCAAGACCTTATGGAGTTGACGATCTCTTGGATCGTTAAGGGGTGTAACCTTCACCTCGTGAACGGTTTACAAGTTCCTAAAACTTGTTGGCGACTCTTTTGCTCTATCTTCTTTCCCTTTGGACGCCACCGTACTTTAGTGTATGATCACAGTGGGGTTCAAGCTAGGGGTTAACGCTTGAAATATTCCCTATAGTCTCACTAATAAGACTTGCACAAATTTATCACTTTAGCCCTAAGACTCAAATATATGACATATTATATGTAGAAAAGTGTTAAAAAAAAAGGATAATAAAAATAAAAGTAAGGTGCTTGAGATTTAAGAAGAAAAATGGGAAAAGTCTTAAGCATAAGTCTTAAGACTCAAAATGATGATGTCATCCCAAGTCTTAAGATTTGGGGCTAAATTTGCTCTAAAAGCTATAATCAGTTATACAAAGTGAAGCAATTAATTCCATGCTTGAAATCAATAATAGTTATTGTAGAGATTTTTGAGGAATTCCAATAAATTAATAAAGCCACATACCACCTAAGACCAACTCCAATAGCAAGCTAATTGTCAAATTAGCTTGTCTCGCCACATAAGTTTTTAACCTAATTGTCATAGTAACTACTTTGAGCTCCAATGGCTAACTATTAGCTTCTTTTTTTTTTTAAATGATCTCAATTAATTAAATAGCTAATTTTTAGGAAATTTTGCGAAAAGCTGCCATATAAATGACGAGTTTTGAGAATAACTACCATTTTAAACTTTTTTTTTTTTTTTTTTTTTGAAAAAACTACCACAAATACATAAAAAAAATTGAGTAGCACTACCTTATCAAGTTTTCCGGCTAGAATCTCTGACTGCGGGGCCTTAATCTCTTCGTTTCAATCGATTCATGGCAAGAGAAAAAGAAAAAAAATTTGGCGAACTCAATTGAAGATAATGTATAGCTAATTTGCCTTGTAATTGACTTATTGAAATAATTTCTCAATTGAATCTTCAAATTAGGGTTAATGGTAAAAAAAATTTGAAATTAGGAGTTTCTGAAATAGGGGGATTTGAGACAATTGTTCTGTATTATCTAATCTAGGGTTCATTACTCATTATTTGTTATGTATTTACAACAATTAATTGACTTCAACCATGAAGAGATTAGGGTTTTAATTTTTTTAACAAAAGCAAAAAGAGGGAAACGAAGATTGGCAGTTATAAATAGAGGAGAGAGAAATAATTTTAGGATGGAAGTACTAATTGGTGGGCCCCACAGCCACATATTCTAGCCATAAAACTTGATAAGGTAGTGCTGCTCAAATTGTTTATATTTTTGTGCTATTTTTTCAAAAAAAAAAATTTAAATGATAGTTGTTCTCAAAACTCGTCATTTAAATATAGTTCTTCGCAATATTTCCCTTATTTTTATTTAATTTTATTTATTTGGCAAGTATTTTTTCAAACAAATTAGCTTGGCAAAGCTAATTTGCTTGGCCAAGCAAGACCAAGCTAATAGCATATTTTAGCTCCAATGGTCAAGCTAGTAGCTAGGAATTATTTTAAATTGCAAGCAAGTCCCTAGCTATGACCATTGGAGTTGCTCAATGGTTTTAAGGGTTAATCACTACATTTTAAAAAATATGAGATAACACTTATAAATAATGCTTGGACAATTATACCCTCTAAAATGTTTATTGACTTAATTGCCCTCATTAACGTTAATTAACTCTTTTTTTAAACTCTCAAAAATATTGTGTGGACATTTATACCCCTAAAAATATTTGTTTACATATTTCCCCATAACAATACTTTTAAATAGGTAAGGATTGACATAAGCACAAATCAAACGTTTATTAGGTTGAACCATATCAATCTAATAACTTAGGACAATTCGTGGCCATATCCCTTACCCTCACTCCATATTTTGTCACACATTATTTCAATTATTAATATCCTTAGTTATCACTTATCACTATATATAAATTATAAAAGTTGACATATTGAAAATATATCGATATTTCTAACAAAACCTCACATGACTATATATACATAAAGTAATCCCCGAATTGGACACTTGGCAAAATTTTGTGAAAAAATTTCCTTCCAAAATGCTACTTATTCAATATACTATATATTAAAAGACACAGCAACAATGACACGTGTCATCTCCTGATGTGTCTTTAGTTATTTTTTTTAATTAAAAAAACAACTTATTAAGGAAACAAATCATTTATAAAAATAATTTATTTTTGTATACATATTCCATATTAATGCAGTATCTATTATAATTAATAAAAAAAGATTTCACAAATATTTTAAAAAAAGTTTTGGCAACTACAAACCCAAAAATATATTTTAAAAATAATTTATAACCTTTTTTTCAACAAGAAAAAAGATTGCTTATATTTTTTGCCTACTTTTATTTTAGTTGTGTATTAGAATTGAAGCTCATGTAAATACAAATCAATCTATCACATACTTTTATTATTCCTCGACTAACATATAATTATAATACTTATCAATCAATAATATATCTACCTATAATTATAGATCACCGTGCATGGCACGGGATCTAACCTAGTTATTTTTAAAATTAAATTCTTTTAATATTTATATATACATACATACATATATATATATATATATATATATATATATATATATATATACTAATTTTGTGCCCCGTGCGATGCCCGGATTGTTTATTGAATTTTAAGATAAATTTATAGTCTATATGTCAAATTTTAAAATATCTCATTGATACAAAATTAGCTACAAAATGTTCGATTTAATACATTAAAAAAAAAATTAGCAAAAAATAAATTAAATAAAATAAATGTTCAAAGTACGTTGGGTTGACCTGAACCCAAAACTTTGGATAAGGGTTGAACATTTCTTGATTCGTAACCTGAAATGACCAAATCCGAGATGACTCATGACCCGACTCTAATTGACAGTTTACATAGTAATAAATTTCTACTTCGTATTAGATTGTGAAGTATATATTTTATTTTACAATAAAATTATATCCAAATAGAATTCTAATTAAGCTAACTTTTTTATCTTATTAAGTCTATTTAAATCTATCCAATGTGACGCGACACTGTATTTTATTTACGCATGCATTGGAACTTGAAACTCCTCCTTTCTCTCTCCCCTTTTCTCTCTCCAAAACCCTAGCCTCCCTTGTTGAATTTTGAAGGGGCTTCCATCGATTTTAATCGGTGGAAAGCCCCAATCCTTGTTTCTTTATTTTTTTTTTTTTAGGTTTATAATAATGCTTCCTCCTTTTGGGAGGAACTTTTCTCCCTCGAAAGAAAGGGTTTCCGATCTCCTTCGAAAGACAAGGGTTTTTCGACCTCCTTCGAAAGACAAGGTTTATCTCCTCTTTTCGAGGGAGAAATTTTTTAGTTTTGAATTCATGGTAGCAGATCTAATGGATTGTCGTGAAATTATTTCGTTGGTGAAAAAGTTATCAAGTTTTCGAATACGAATAGATGAATCAGAAGGAAAACATCCTTAGGGCTACAAAGGATCGTTAGATTGTCTCTCCAACAAGGCTGTAATTTTCAGCGATATAAGCGGGAGATGCTCCGCAGTGCAAGATCTACTCGATGATCGTAGTTTTTATGAAGGAAAATTCTATTTGATTCAATATCTTATGTATTTAATTTGTTAACGTCGAATCTCTATCGTAGATGTCGTATGACTTTTAATTAATGAAATATTTTTGCTATTAAAAAAAAAAACGTGACGCGACACTTGGCAAAAAGTTGAAACGTCAAGTATCGTTGTCTCGTGACCTGACTAAAAGTTTAGCTTTATATATCAGTTATATGATTAGTATATCTTTTTTTTTTTTGAGGGACTATGATTAGTATATCTGAAATATTGGTATGTTATCGAAAATAAAACTCTAAACTAACAATCAATAATAACATAATACTAAAGGTGAATCTGACATGACACTTGTCATGTTCTAATTAAAAATTTTCCCGCCATTTTTTACTTTCCTTTCTTTCTTTTTTTTACAAATTAAATCTTCGATCGCGTCGTGAATATTAATATATCTACATATTAGAATATTTAACCTTCAATTTGGCAACTATATTATAACAAAGTATATACTATATGCATTCAATGATAATAATATTTTAACCTATCTTTCATTATTTTATAATAGGTATTTTTTTCTAAAATAAACAAACATATAATATATTACAATAATCTAATATATATATATATATAAAGGGGAGTTTTTCCCCGAGTTTTTAGAGATCCACGTAGGATTTAATTTTCTTAGCGCGCCACGTAGGATTATAAATTTAAGTTGTAACCAATTAAATAAGAGATTATTAATTTATTTTACAATTAAATAATTCAAATGCCACGTAAGCAAAATTGACGAATGAGATTTTAAAGTTTAAATTAATTAAATACAAAATATTATCTTTTGAGATTAGGAATTTTATTCTAATATTTTAAAACTAATATAATAACAATTTTAATAACATAAATATGAAAAATATTTTCTTAAAAAAAATGCTAACAAACCGTGCATCGCACGGGCTTCATCTAGTAATGTACTACTTTTGTATCATTTTGTATCGTATTTTTATCTTTGGAGGGTTTTTTTTTTTTTTTTTTTTTTTTTTTTTTTTTTTTTTTGCTCCAACCTGGATTGACACTTTAACTTTTATTACGAAGTATATATTTGTTGATTTATTTATAATAATAACACTACAATTCAATAAATAAAAATATAAAATAAAAACCTTGATTATTAATTATCGCAAAAAAGTCAATTAAATTTGTATAAAATATTATATCGGTCAAAGTAAGCTATAAAACATTGTGCCGGTCAAAACATGCCAACAAAATTGGGACGTTGAGGTATGTACATTAACATGTTCCTCTAAAAAGAAAAGTACATTGCACGGGTTATAATTAACATAAAATTTAATTCTTATGTAAAATCCTATCATCATTAAATTTGTGTTTTTTTTTAAAAAAAAATGTTTAATGATCAATAACTTTTGACATCAATATAATATTAAACTCAAGTTTTGTTTTGCTTTTTTTTTTTTTAATTATTTTTTTTAAAGAAATTCAAGTATCTGTTTCAAGTTTTTGTAAATTAATATTGTAATTTAAAATTAGGTTAAGTAAAATCCGTGTATTGCACAGGATTTAAACTAGTTTTATCCTAAAATTCTATCCAAATAGAATTCTAAACTAATTTTTTAATCTTATGAAGTCTATTTAAATTAATCCAACGTGACGCGACACTTGGCGAAAAGTTAGAACGCCAAGTGTCGCTGTCTTGTGGCTTGACTAAAAGTTTAGCTTTATATATTAGTTACTAGATTTAAGCCCGTGCGATGCATGATTTTTAAATATTTCATTTTGTATATTTTTTTTTGTAATTTCTTAATATTTTTTGTTTTTATTTTCTATTCTATTATTTTAACATTAATTTAAGGTAAAATATTTTTTTAAGTTTTAAATTATTCTTATTCAAATTTTACGTATATAGAACTTGAATATATAAATTGAAATAAATATTATCTCATTCATCGGATAGTTAGATAAAATCATTAAATCAAAATATATTTATTAATTTCTAATTATTTGTTAAAATAATATAAATCCTAATGTAAAAGATAATATAAAAGATAATTTTTTTTTCATAATTTAAATATTAAATTACTATTTTTAGTTTTCAATTCTCAAATTTCATTTGTTAATTTTTTCTTAAATGGCGACTGAAAATTAAAATTCTAAATTAATTGTAAATCTAATTTATCATTGGTCGAAATATTACTTTTTCTTATGTGGCGTGCGATGCTCGAATTTTTATATACATTTTGTATATAAATATTTTTTTTGGTGATCTCTTAATTTTTTTTTTTTTGCATTATAAGTTTTAAAATTTTGTATGAAAGTATCATATCATCAGATATTTACATAAAACCATTAACATCAAATGATAGTTTATATTTTTTAAATATCAAAATATAATTTTTAGTTTTTAAAATAATATAAATCCTAATATCTAAAGATAATTTTTAGTTTTGTAACAAATAAAAATGATAAAATTTAGTGTTCTTTAATAATTAAAATCCTAATAAATTACTATTCGTCGTTTTTACCTACGTGGCAAAAATTTAAAATTTCATCCGTCACTTTTGTTTGGGTGGCGAGTGATTTTTTTAATTCTAAAATAAAATAAAAATCTAATTTTTGATTGGTCGAAAATATACCTTTTCTTATGTGGCGCTCCCAATGCTCTCCAAAAATGCCTACTTTATTTATATAATATTAGATAAGTTTTATGATTTTTATATATATGCAACACATAAAGATTTTAAGAGCCGATATTAAATAAATTCATAATTCAAAATAAAAAAAAAAAATTATCTTTCAATTGCCTACTATTATTATTATCATTATTATTAATAATAAATTTTATTATTATAAATTCGTGCATTGCACGGACCAAAACTAATTGTTATAAATTTCTATTTTTTTTACCCGAAAATTGTTATAAAAGTTAATATAGGTCAACTAGAAAACAAAGGAAGTAATTAACTAATACCAATAAGGCAGTAACTAACAGTCTAACACAGCCTTACACCAAGGTCATAAGTCTAACACAAGAAGTTAACCACACAACTCGTAAAAAAATTGGGAGTGTGTAAGATGGAGCCTCCACTCTAAACAATATACAACAATATTAGATTTTGATAGCTAATTATATGCATTATTTTAGCTTCCACTCTAAACATATAAGCTCAATAGACATGAAACATTAAATAAAATTTGTCTAACCATCTTTTTAGTAAATTTTACATAACATCATAGTAATTATTATGCTGCAACATTAAATAATAAACATTTTTTAAAAAGGACTATGTACATGTTTTTTTTATTATTTATATACCATTTTTTTTTGTTATTTTAAAAATGATATTAATAACAAAATATAAAAAAAGAAATATGAAAAATTACTTATCACCACCGTGCAATGCGCGGGTACTATACTAGTTAATTAATTATTATAAATTTGTGCATTGCACGGACCAAAACTAATTGTTATAAAAGTTAATACAGGTCAACTAGAAAACGAAGGAAGTAATTAACGAGTACCAATAACTAACAGCCTTACAACAAGGTCATAAGTCTAACACAAGAAGTTAACCACACAACTCAAAATATTGGGAGTGTGTAAGATGGAGCCAAACCCAGATCGTCTCCCACTTTCATCGTCGTCTTCTTTTAAATCCTCTTCTCTTCCCCCCGACATTTCCTCTCACCTCGACCTCTACACTATCCCCAGTCATTCCTGTACTCTCTCTTTCTCTCTCCTCTTTTCTTAAACCCTAACTTTTCAAATCCCCCATTTCCTAACCTTAATTTGTTTTCTTTGTTTTTGTTGCAGTTTGGTTTTCATGGGATTCAATTCACGACACTGAAAGAATCGAATTGAGGGAGTTTTTCGATGGGAGTTCATTCACAAGAACCCCTAAAATCTACAAGGAATACAGGGATTTCATCATTTGTAAGTATAGAGAAGACCCTTCTAGAAGGCTCACATTTACCGAGGTTCGTAAATCATTAGTGGGTGATGTTTGTATTCTTAATAAGGTGTTTAATTTCTTGGATAAATGGGGTTTGATTAATTTTGGTGCTCCGCCGCCACCGCCGCCGCCGCCGCCGCCGTCAGCGGTGGTGGAAGGGGTGGATGAGGAGGTGAAGGTGAGGGTTGAAGAGGGACCCCCAATTGGGGTTCGGGTTGTCGGTACCCCGAATACTTTGAAACCATTGAAGGAGCCGCTGTCTGCGGCCAGTGCCGATGGTGGTGGTAGTGGTGGTGGTGGGGTTGATAATGGGTTTAAGTTGCCGCCATTGGCTTCGTATTCGGTTGTTTTCGAGGATTTGGAGGGAGAGAAAGGGGTGGTATGTGGGAATTGTAAGGAGAAGTGTGAATCCAAGTACTATGAATGCACTAAGGTAATCTATTCTTTCTTGATTTTATGATTATTTTGGATTGATTTCTATTGAGTTTGCTATATTTTGCATTTAGTTTTGATTGTAAATGTTGCTATTAGTAATGGAAATTGGCTAGAGTTTTGGTTGATTGGTTATTTCTCAGGTTTGAGGAACATTCATACTATCAAGCTTCCGAAACTGTGGGCTTTAAATTTGAAAATTTGTTTGTATATTGAAATTGTTAATGATTATCATTGAACTATAGTTAGTTAAAACTTAATACGTAGTATATTGGTTTTGTATGATATATGATTATATGTGGTTAGTGTTGGTGGAAATTTTGCCTAGAGATGAGACTTGCAAATATGGTTTTATTGGTGGAATCTGGTAGTGTAATATTGTGACGTATTTATACAAATTCCAAATCATAGAAGCTCTATTTCAAGCTAATGAAGGTGGTGAATACACTAGGAAGCTCTAGTTGGTTCATTCTGTTAATTCAAACAAATGTGTCATATCTTCTTAGGGCCAATTATGTGAGATTAATTTGGAGGGCCGATGTAATCACTTTACACTTCATTTCACTCAAGTTTGTTAGCCATGGTAGATTGAATTATTTGATGAGAAGAAGAGAAACAGTGTTAATGAGCTTTAGTCTGCTAGATAGGGGAGAGAGATAGAGTAACAAGAAGAAGAAAAAAGCTCCCAGCAGTTTATATTTGACAGTTGCCTCTGTGGACTGCTGGGAGACCCTTCCTCCCACCATTGTTTAGCTCAATTTTTACTTTTTGAATTATAATTGATTTACTTTTGAACATATTATCATAGACTGTTACTTTTAGCAGGATAAATGTATACTATGCTTGAAGTGCTTTGAGAAAGGTGAATATGGAGAAAACAAATCTTCAGATGATTTCAAGTTAAATGGAAGCATAGAAAGCAGTGTTGATCAAGGTGGTGTGTGGACTGAGTCAGAGACACTTCTTCTTTTGGAAGCCATCCTGAAGCATGGAGATGATTGGGAACTTGTTGCTCAAAATGTGAAGACCAAAACAAAACTTGAATGTATTTCACGGCTTATTGAGTTGCCATTTGGGGAGCTCATGCTGGGTTCCTCAGGAAAGTTGTCTGCCAGGGCTCTCGATGCTGGTCAAGAGCAGAATGATGCTGGTCAAGAGCAGAAGGCCTCTACTCTATACCAAGAAAATAGCAAGATGGAGCTTTGCCATCATCAGGATAATCACCATGAGAATAATCAACATCTGGAGAATAATAATCATAAGGAAGAGATTAATCATCAGCAGGAAATTGTTGTTAGAGAAAATACCGAGGAGATTGAGAACCTGGAGCCTCCTTTGAAGAAAAGTCGCATTGACTCTTCAGATCCTAGTAGATCTTTAATGGAGCAGGTCAGTGCATTTAATTACAACGGTTTCTACCAATTTTCTTGTTTGGCCTTTCCATAATTTAACTCTACGGGACGGCTAAGAACAGTAAAATGTATGTTGCTCATGGGTTATGAGTCTTATGACAGTCAAACATATCCAATCTTACCCCTTGTTATTGCAAACTGTTTCTGTTACGTCTAAGCATTGGGTTGGAAATCCACGGGAGTATCCAGCTACTTTAAGATACAAATTTGAATAGAAATTTTTGTCTTCGCTTCTTAACGCATACCCACCTTTTTCACCTTCATTTATCGCTAGAATTTTCATGCACTTCGCCTGACCTCCATTAATGGCATTGACAAGTTACTGGATTAGCATAAATGAAATGGAGGAATGGGTTACTTGAGAGCTGTTCTTGACCTTGAGCTCTTCTTGTAGGCTCTAGTAGTTAGGGTGAAAATTCAGTTTCTAGTTAGTTAGTGTATGTGCTTATGCGCTTATCCTCAAGAGCAAAACCCCTTACAGAGAACTAGCTTTCTTTAATTCAGAAGCTGGACAATGCTTTATTTGGTTCTTGGTAAATTCTTCTCTTGCATATATGCATATGCATTGAACATTGTCAAATTAACATACATTTTGACATCATGAAACAAAGCTCAGAGACATTAAGCTGTATGGCAAATTCTATTGTTTTCTGTAATTAAACACATATTATTTCTGCTTTGAGATCCTGGCTCTTTTTCCTTTTTTTCGGAGAGGTACGGGGGCAAGTGCACGTGGCCTTATCAGGAATTATCAACAACTATAGAAAGATTAATAGCTCATGATTTCAAAAGCTTTGTCTTCCTAAACAAATAAGAAACATAGGTTGTAACCAAGGTTCTCGATTTATTCTCTTATAATTTAAGCTTTAAACTTCCCCTGTAGTGACTAGTAGCTCTGCTCATTGGTGGTGATTTTTTATGTTATTTTAAAATCAGGTAGCTCTCATTTCTACCATGGTTGCTCCTCAAATAACAGCCACAGCTGCTGATGCTGCAGTTTCAGTTCTATGTGATGGAAACCCCTTATTGAGGGAGATTTTCTATTCAGATGACCATATTTCCATAGACAAGCATAAATGCGGCAATCTTGATATGGAAATGGAAAGGTATCTAGTTCCTTTCTTTACAGACTCAGAATTATAATGCTCTTTGATTATTTATTAATGCTTTCTTACTGAAACTTCCAGGGCTTTTCAATCTGAAGATCAAGAAATGGACACTTCTCATCCTTCAGGTATTTTACACACTATTTTATGACTGAATCACCATATTGTATATTAAAAGGGGGCTTGCAAATTGCCACGTTGATATAAACAAAATGCTACGTAAAATAAATTCAGGTGGCATATTGGTATATACATATAGCTAAATATATGTAATTATTACCTAAAGTGAGGGAAAGGGTGTCTGCTTCTCACTTTATCGTTACCATCTATTTTTTCCAGTTGTACTATTCTCTTTTATCCTGATTTGTAGTAACTCACTAAAAGCAACTAATGACTCCACTTCCCTTGTTTGGTTTGTAACACTTTCTGTCCAGCCACTCTCTCAGATGAAGAGGATGTTGTTTGCAAGTTTCCCTTTCTATTTTTTTAGTTTCTTTTTTGTTCCACCCTCTGTATTTTCCACCACCAAATATAATATTGGTATGATTTTGCAGAGTATTGCAAGTTTGCAACCTTTCAGTCCATTATATGACCTTTGACCAGTTGGTACCCCTGACCATATTTAGAAGGGGTGTTTATGTACCATATTAGGTGTGTAGGATAATGGTCCAAGTATTGGGGTTTGTTTGCTTTGTGAGATGTACTTATCCTATCCTCAATGTTTTCTTTGAATATCTGTTATCTCAGTCAATCAAATGCTTTTGTAGAGATTGACAAATCATCGCAAATGGGAGATTCTATCCCAATAGCACTACGGATGAGAGCAGCAGTTGCTACAGCACTTGGAGCAGCAGCTGCTCATGCCAAAATATTGGCTGACCAGGAAGAGAGGGCGATTGAACATATGATGGCCTTCATTATTGAGGCCCAGGTAGAAACTTTATCACAATTTCCTCTTCAACTCTTTGAACTTGCTTTGATGAACAATGACCTTGACAAATTACTCACCCCTTTCTCATTTTTCGCTTCTTTTACGCCTATATTTTTTTGTGAATGCTGAGCAGTTAAAGAAATTGCAATGCAAAGTGAAGTGCATGGAAGATCTAGAAGACATGATGGAGAAAGAACATGTACTATTAGAGGAGTCAAAAGGTGATATAATTGAACAGAGAGTGGCCACTTTGCGAAAATCTTTTGATGCCGGAATATCCCGTCCAAGGGATCATAATGTGTAAAAACTGCAGTCAGGTAGTCTAAAACACCTGTGGTTCTGGTAATGCTTCTGCTTTGAAGAGAATGATTCAAAGCTTTTGGCTGGCTTCCAGGAATGCAAAGCTCCCTTGACTGCCTCTTCTTTGTAATGCCATGGGAGGTAGAAAGTTGATCTCCTCGGTGTTGTATCCATAAAATTTTCCATTTAGAACTGTCGGACAAATTTTAATTACAATGTAATATGTGAGCTTCAAAATGCAAACAGATCTTGTAAAGGTTAAAATTATGTTGCTTTTGAATGTTCATTTTTACTTAACATAATCACATTACCAAGACCAAAAACTGTAGCGATTTTTTTTAAAAATTCACAATGAGCTTCTAACAAAATTGTCACCCCTAAATTTAATGATCACATGGTATGAAAATACAGTATCAATCTTATCATGCAAAATACTTGGCTGTTAATTACTGCACCTAGACGCCTCATTGGGTTACCAAACAAGAAGCCTTTAGCTTTTTGTTGGAGTCCCATGGGACTTGATCGGCGTTTTTTTCACCGTTAGCACCGTAGCATGCTTTCTCCTATCTGCTCCCGTATCAATCAGCGGTCAGCTGATCAACAGCTCTACCACTATTATCAGTGACCCAATATATATGTTATACTTCCGCATCAACAGTAGAAATTTGTGCTCTCTTAATCCAACAGCCTATATCTCTAAGTACAGTCATAATTTTAGACAATTGTATCAGCTGGCCGTTGAAGCAAAATTCTACCTCAACCCCCTGCAGAATGAGTAGCCATTTTAGATTCTTACAAGCTTAACATCATAATTTCCTACTTGAAAAAATTGAGAAAGAAGCATTGAACAGTTTGCCGTAGCAATTAGCATGGAGAATTGTCAAATCCAATTTCAGAAAGTGCCAAAATGTCTATATGTAATCTTGAGGTCACCTCTGAGTCTGGGCTGTTAACGGTTTGCTCAAGAGATTCCTCCAGTTCATCACGTTCCTCAGTTCTGCTGATTGACCACCCATCGACGTGTCTAATGTAGTATTCCTGCATTTGTTTGAATATAAGTATCTTATTCACCTTGCAAGATTGTTTTCCACTAATTATAAGTAATTCTCATAGCCTCATGAGCAAGAACAAAGTTACACCATTTGAGAGAGAATGAAAAATCAGTGATCATGACACAGCTGCACTAGGATATGATAACTATTCCGTTACATAAAAACAAGCCTTATAATTGATATCATGAACTTGAAATTGCCAAAATTGAAACACAAGACTAGTCACTAGTACAATTATATCATACGCACCTGAAAAGTTTTTATCTTTCCTACTGATACAGATCCATGAAACACTACATGTTGCATAACCATGAGAGTACTAATTGTATCAAGCAAGAGATTTACTCTGTTGTCAGACCGTATATCTATGCGTGTATAGTCTCTGTAACTGCAGTTTGATGCAGTGACACGTGTCCTTGAACTCCTGTCTTCAACATTCCAGTCCTCCGGAGACCTGAACTTGACTGATGGTTTAATAATATGACCCAAATCTTTCTTGATCCCGGATAACTTTTGACTGTCACTGATTTTAGATCCTGTAGATTCATCTACAACATTGACCATTGCTGAAGCATGATGCTTATGAGTCCACAAGTCAGCATTAACAATACGAACTCCATGGTGTGCTAAAATTTCAGACAACTCATACAGTAACCCTGGCCTGTCAATGCCACTCAACAGAATCATAGTATACCCTTGATCTGGCAACACTTTTAGCTGCAAGAGCCTGTAACATTGATGTAAATGCTAAAATGCTATATCAGAAAGGGCTTGTCAGAGGAATGAGCTTATAACTAGTTGAAATGGCAAAAGGTCAGGTCATCATTATATTAGTCCTGAGAGCAAATTTGTAGCAAAAATTGAATGTTTAGAATCTTGCCTGGCGTAAATGATCAATAAGTCCTTCATCTTGAATTTTCTGCCCATACTCATCCATGACATGAAATACTGGTAAACCGAATTATTCAGAAGGTCATCATAAACCCTGAAAATTGATTGCTAGTTAAACAAGCTAGGTATTTACTCACCATCCATGAACCATCCATCCTCGCCTGAAACATAAGCTTTAGTCAATATGAGACTAAAATTGGTGATAGTTTGGATTGTTTCGAAAAGAATCTCATGCCTTGCACTGCTAACCTGAATATGAACGAAACTTCAAACTTTCAGATACATCAAACTGTTAGTCCTCTATAATATAATACCCAAACATGTATCAAAACTACAATAGGTGATATTCCTTGGCCTACGAACATATTCTTGATCAAGAACCAAAATAGCAAAAGGCCGAACTATTATGCACCCTTTTGGGACAATGGGACATATTCCGCAGTTCCAATTTAGGAGATGTTGAGCTAGTTCTCTAAAGATACATAATAATCCATTTAAAGATAAAACAAGACTGGAAATATAAGGATATATCTACCTGTATTATAGTGGCACTCTCAGACTTATCATTGTCAATTATTTCCCTGCAATGAAACCAAAAGCCAATCATGTGAGAATATCATAAACAATTGTAGGTTAAGTAGGAAAGACGAAACCCGAAAATATATTCTATTTTATACAAAAGATTCTCAGGAAGACAACATAAGGCCAACAAATCTATAATTTTTTTAAAATACGAATGGGAATCCTAAAAGATCAAATTCCCAAAACATATCAAACATATTTCTAATCAAAGAGAAGGATGCGAAATTCCACGAAAATAAAGCAATAAACAAAAGGAGAAGATAAGTATTGAAGAGTAGCATATGCACACCATTTGTTCTGATCTTGAGATGTTACCATTTTGTGCAAAGTTTATAACCAGAAATAGGAATTCAAGAAAACCAACTTCAAATCGTTTTAGTGCAAGAAAATAAACTACCTTGAGGAATGTTTTTAGTACTTATAACATTGCCAATATTTCTGACTACTTCATGAGTTCCACAGCTTTACGCGAACTCGAAAAATATTGAAAATGAAATGCAGGCATTTGTTGCTGTGAAGATATGATATAATAACACAAGTCAAATAGATAATTTAAATAAACAAAAATTAGTATGGTATAAACCATTATAAAAAAATTCAATAATAAAAAAGAAAGAAGAGAAAAATCATTACCTTAAATATTAAAGTTTAGGACAGTTCTGATAATCCCCATGAAAGTTGTAAAGGGGCACACACACACAACAACCAAGAAGCCATTAAAAAAAAAAAAAAAAAAAAATCCCAAAAATAATCAAATCATAATCTAAAAAATTGGATTTAAATGAGAATTAAATGCAACCCTCTTAATCCTTTTTTTTTTTTTTTTTTCTGAAAATGAAAACATTCCTCAACAATCCCCCTATTTCCACAATTCACAAAACATACTTACGATATATATAAACCAAAAACAAAAATAAAATGCAAACAAACAACAAAGAAAGCAATATGAATTCATTGCTCTCTTGAATTGTCATCATTAGAATGCGACTGCAAGTGCTGCTGTTGATGCTGGTGCTGATGCGAGTGCACGGTTTCAGCAGCAGCAGCACCTGAATTATCATTTTGTTCATGATCCTGCGCTTGGTGATGATGTTGCTGTTGTTGGTGCTGCTGCTGCTGCTGATAAATTTGTCCAATAACACCACCATGCCCGTCTTGCGAAAGCCCGAGTTGAAGGCCGGGAACCTGAGTTCCCCGAGCCAAAATCGGAGTAAAACTCAGTAATCCCATATTAGCAGTTGGCATTCCAACTCCTTGCAATTGAAAATTCGTGACATAACCAGAATTTTGACTGACTAAATTCGGAGCAGTAGCAGAACAACCATCAAAAACCTGTGCATACCCACTTCCAATAGACGGCCAAATTGATTGAGATCTTCCCAAACCATCACCAAAATTCGCCCAATTCACCCGATTCCCAACCTCAGCACCAGCCCTCAATTCATTCATCTTGGCGTGCAATCCCAAAGATACAGACGCGCCCTGCGGCGACACAGACGATGCCCCAGAAGCCGAGGCGGTAAGAAATGAAGCAGGAATAGTTCCAGAGCCAGTAGCAGCAACGATCGCAGGTTCAGCCTGTTGAAGCAGCCATTGAATTGTTTCACCATCAGTTTTATGACCCAATTCTCTTGTTAGCTGAAAAACTCTTGCAGCACAAAGGGCAGGCATTCTGATTCTTCGGCTTCGGCCATCAACCTTTGTGTGTCTGTCTTTGTTAGAAGTTCTCTTTGGCGCTAACGGCTGTTGATGTTGTTGTTGTTGCGACTTCTTCTGAAGGTCGTCTTTGCTGTTGCTGCTGGTGGTGGTGGTTGCTGCTGCAGTAGAAGAAGAAATGTTTAATAGGTGATGATGTTGTAACTGATGTTTTTCTTCTGGGTTGTTTCTGTTGTCATCCATGTCTGCTTCTGTGGATGTGTGTGTGAAAAAGGAGAGAGAAAGAGAGTGAGTGAGTGAGAGAAAGTATAAAAATGTAAATAATAAAAAATAAAAATAAAAATGTATATATACAATTGATTTTGTTGTGGCTAATATGAAAGAAAGATGATTTTTGGGTTAATTTGGAAAAAGATAAGAGGGAGGACCCTTCTAGACTTTGGAAGGCCTACTTGACAAAACTTTGCCTTTGCTTCATTTATGGCTTTTTTAAATAAAATAAATAAATTTTAAAAAAAATTATTTGATGTTTAAAGTTGGAGAAACAAATTTAAATAATGTTTTAGGTATGGAGGGCTAAAAAATGTGAACTATTTAATCATATTTAATTGGTTACTTGGATTTGAGGGAGATTGTTTTCCTTTAACATATTTGATGGAGATATATGATAAATATAAAAAAAATACTTTATTTAGAATATTATGACAAGTATAATAGGATTTAACACTAACTAATATATGCTAAATTGAATAAGATACATTCTACTTAGACAAAAACATTTTAAAAACAAACAAACAAAAAAATTTAGAGAATAACAATAAGTAAATCGATGGTGATAAAGAAAAAGTAAGATATTCTGGTAAATCTACTCAATAAAATAGTTACACCATTACATAGTTATTTTTCCCTATTTTATCCTAAAACAGTCCTTTCAACGACCTTTAAAATAAAATATGTTTATTATAGAACTATTATCACCTTTTGATTTAAATTATGAAGTGTTTTTGCAAGTTTTAGTACAATAGAAACTTTAATATTTGTCAATTAACTCTACATGGAACCAATAGCTTTAAAATTAACTTATGAGCAAAGATCTAACAAAAGTGTTTGTCATCTTTATTAGATCAAAATTTTAATTAAAAATAAAAATTCAAGCATCCCATTATCAAGATAGTGCTTAATATTATTTCAATATAACTCTCTTATTCAATTGGTTAAGATAAAGTATATGCTTTAAAGATAAGATGTGTTTTTTTTTTTCCTCATTCATTTATGAAGTGACATAAAATTTAGAAATTTAATTCCAAGACATACTCTATATTTTGTCCGATGATTTTTCTATTTGTATATGTGACTTATCTAGTTTGTCATAAAATAAATAAAGTGAAAGAGAATTAAACTAGTTAAACCAAATGAAAATATAAAATGAGTAGGGTTTAAGAAAATGGAGATAATATTAGTCAATTACCTTATAAATCAAATCTAAAATTACCTATCATTGGATAAAAAGTGTTTATACATTATATACGATCAAAATAATGTCATATAAGCATAAACCACTTTCGACAACTTTACCAAGCAAAACACTCATAAATGGTTATATGATATAGTTTGTTTGTAATGAACTAATGATCTACTATAATATAGTATAACCAATTTACCACCTAAGAGGGAGTAAGAAGTGAGTAAAGATCAAGTGGGGTTTAATCTTTTTGACACATGATTGAATTTTTTTTTTACTAAGCATGAACAATATTTAACAAGATACTCCAAAATTTCCATGATTGTAGCAGCAATGATTGGCTCTCCAATAAAAGACCCAACTGTCAATTGGAGAGACACACATGGAAAACCCTTATCATTTATTATTCTGTTTGGTGGAGTTCCACTCTTGGACCATCCTTCCCCACTCTCTCCACAAAAGCTTGAAATATTTTTTTCCACATTTTTTAAAACCTTTTTATTTATTTATTTATTTATTTTATTTTCTGATTCTCTCATATTTTAAATATTATTAGTGCTTTTTTCATTTGTTGATAATTAGGTAAAATAGGGAATTTGAAGTACATGTAAATATGAGTATTAATTTGATTAATTGTGTACTGTAATAGTGATGGATGAAAGATCTGTCACTATATATACTTGTAAGTAATAGTATGTGTCTTTTATAGTGGAAGAAATTAGCACATGCTGCTTCTGCTAACCATATTGACATGCTGACACCCAATAAATAACGTTGATGTTAACTTATTATGAGTACTCCATACGAGTAGCAATTAGGAATCTTTACTACTAGTATCTGTTAATCTGTAGGAGTTGGGTTATTATTAACTCTGTTTTAGGTATAATCGAGTTGGCTCATAATCATATTCATTTACTTTCATCGATTAATCCATATCGACTTGTTAATGTGGTTATTGTACGATTTGTTTATTTATTATGGGTTAAATGAGTTAAATTGGGTGATTTCTGTTGTAAACTAAGGTGTTTTTCAAGGCGGCAAAAAATAAGAGAACAATAAGATCGAAAAGTTGATCTTCTAATCAATGGAACAAATATGGTGTGTCGTGATGAAAATCACTGGCTTGAAAACAAAATTTGGCTTGAAAACAAAATTCCGGCGCAACCGAGGTGCTCAATTGTATTCGCCTGCACGTTCCCTAAGGCTCACACAAAGGCACTTTTGGGTGAGAAGTTGGAGTCACATTAACTTATGCCCAAAAAGAGGAATGTGTTTAGCTTAATGTGTTTGATGTAATCTTTTATATTTTCTGTTCTTGAAACCAAGAAATATATAATGTGAATGAAAAGATCAAGAGATTAGAAAATAAAAAAGATAATCTTTAATCATATATTAAGGTATATTAACAACCCCTTAAACCTCCCATTAATTGGAAGTTAAGAGGAAGTTACAAGGAGAAGAGGAAGAGAAAGAGTCATTGGTAATCTGACGTATTGGCTTCGACCGGTGGTACGCCCGGCAGGAAGAGCTTCTGCCCGGTAGGGCGAATAAACGACGAAAATCAACTTTACTCACCCACCCGCGCGGGCACCCGGTCGTATAAAAAAACACTTGCTCTCGCACCCGGTCGAGCGAGCTCCGCCCGATCAGGCGAGAGGTAAGCTATCTTTCCTCTCTTTATTCCAACAATCCCCCACTAAAATGAGGAAAGGAAAACAACAAAAGAACTGAGAATCAACATATGGGCATAAGAGGAGATTTAGTACATAACATTTAGATATTACATATAGTAATTTGAAATTTAGTGCTTAGCGAAATGAGGCAATGAACTACAAGTCTAAGGGCTGACAAACATTGAAACTTTTAGGACTCTTCATCAAGGAGTGGACGGATCTTGAAACTCCAAGATTTAGTGCAAGACCCCCATAACACATACATCACTCCAAGATTTTATATGAACTCCGTGAAAAGATGCACTTATTTTATAGCCAAGTACATTCACCTTAGGTCTAATGGAAGCTCTAGGAAATCCGCCCAAGTTTTCCATAGAAGATGGCTAATCTTCACAACCACATAGGTGAATCACAAGTAATTCTAAAAAGCACTTAGTCAATAGGGTTAAAACGTGTTCCTAAGAACTCAACAAATTCTCATTGTAGCCATTAACCCCCACAAGACCATGGATTCATTAAGAGCTTAATGCTCAACCTCACATCAATCATAAACAACGGTGATTCCAATGTTTTAGTGCGTCTACTCAAAAATTGGGTTCATTAAGAGTCTAAGGACTCAACCTCAAACAACAGATCAATCACGTACGTCTCAAATAGCACCAACCTGAATGGTTTATTGTTCCATTAAGAACTCAAAAGAGCTCAACCTCAATCAAGCATTAAAACACGTGTCATAGGGATAGGAAAGTAATGCTTTTAATCTTTCCACATAGGCTTAAGGCCTCTCCCTCAGACATTTCCACAGGTTTATCAAAGATTATTACATGTCTCAAATTTCCTTACCATAGTGCATAATTATTTTTGCTAGAATACTTTTCCAATAAGGAAACCTAGCATGTTACCAACATCAACTTAGTTTGCACAAATGGTTAAAAAATATGTCACACTCACCAATAGATGAATAAAGTAACAAGACTAGGGGTGAAAGTTCGGTTTTCGGTTTGGTTTTTTGCCCAAACCGAAACCGAAACCGAACCACCCTATTTCAGTTTCTTGATTTTGCGAACCACACCTCACCACTTTGGCTCTGAAACCGAACCAAACCAAACCACTTAAATTTCGGTTTTCATAAAAAAAAAACCAAACCACACCGAATTTTCCTATCAAGTATCATAGACATCAAATTTTGCAAAAAAACCGAACCAAACCACACCAATCAAAACCGAACCAAACAAAATCAAACCAAACCAAAGCCACAACGAACTGACAACCCACCCCCACCCACACCAAACCGAAACCATCACCACCAGATTTTTACCAAAACTAATGAAAGTTACCAAAACAATTCAAGCACAAAACTTACCAGAAATCAAATCATATTAATGGATTTATTAAAAATTCAAAAAAAAAAAAATTAAAAACAAGAAAACATACCTTTTAAACCAAAAATGACCCTTAAATTTCATCTCGAATTTGGTTTAAAATGGTCAAATTCGACCATGAAAACTCTAGGTCTAGAGTTTTCATGGTCGAATTTGGCCATTAAAACCTTCGTTTTGGCCAAATTTCGTGAATTTTGTTACGAAAAGTCAAAAACCTTCGTTTTGACCATGAAAAATCTTTGCTTTAATATGAAAAATCGCAAATTTCGTGCTAATTTTGAAGACAAAGAGGAGTAGAGGCAAGGAGAAAGACAAGAAAGAGGAAAAGAAAATAGGTGATCGAAGAAGAGAGAGAAAGAAGAGATCGAAGAGGACAGAGAAAGGAGCAAAGAAGAGGAGGACAACAGAGAGAAAGGGCGGAAAGTGGCTGAAGAAGGATTAGGGTTTTTTTTTTCCCTTTATATACTAGGGTTTTTTGGGGTTGGGCCGAAATTTCGGTTTGGTTTCGGTTTTTCGGTTTTTCATTTTCCGAAACCGAAACCGAACCACATAATTTCGGTTTCTTGATTTTGCAAACCGAAACCAAACCACTTTAAAAAAAAAAAACAGAACCATATTTGTTATTCGGTTTGGTTTTCGGTTTGGTTCGGTTCGGTTTTAAACCGAGTTTGTTTCACCCCTAAACAAGACAACCCAACACTTGAAATTTCAAAAACTTAATATAGTCCAATCCTTGAAATAACATAGCCACATTTTAGTGAACTTTCTTCATCAACCATCAATCACCAACACTTGCCTTCTAGAAAATTTTGAACAACTTTTCCTAAAAGCTAGTGTATTACTTCACAACCTTCGTACCTAATAGATACTTAGTAAAAGATGAAGCAAGTTTAGACAACGTTAGCCATTCACCATTAAATTTGTAAAATATTACACTTCAACTATTTCACAAATATATGCTATGTTAAGATAAAATGCAATTCATGTCACTATCACATTGCTAATCGTATTAGCATACTCCGCTCATGACATACTTTAAGACCTCTTTAAAGTACACATAAATTATGCTAATGCAAAACATAATCTACTCAATGATGACATGAACAACAAATATCATATCATCGCAAAAATCTTTCCAATCACGAAACATATATGACACTTTGGAAAAATAAAAAACACGTAATAATTACTATTATTCTCAAAATAATAAAAACATATGTCATATCCAAAATTGTGAAAAACAAATTGGAAATATAAGAAGTTCAAGGAAGTTAATTAATAACTACAATTACACATGTGATTCTCAACATCACCACACTCACATTATTTTATAAATAACACAAACAATATATATTACCTTGAAGCAAGTAGTGAGAAGCAAACTTAATCGCAAGTATTAGATTCTCACAAGGTAATAAACTCAAGTCAACTCACACTTGAACTTGCAATTCCCATTTCTTATCTTCAACATGGAACTCCCCAACCAACTCACTTAAGTCACCACACTAGTGGAAAAAATCTCATTCGTAACAGGCTATTTGTAACGGGCAAAGCTTTACCTGTTACAATTAAGATATTCATAACGGGCAAAATAGTGTCCGTTACAAATACGTATGTGTTTGTAACGGACAAATTAGTGCCCGTTACGAGTAAATAAGTATTCGTAACGAACACTATTTTGCCCGTTATGAATAAAAAAGTATTCGTAACTGACACTATTTTTCCCGTTACGAATACTATAATACACGTAACAAATGCCCAAACGTGGCCCAACTGGTGAAAGAAGGCCAATACTTGGTTTTTTAGGGTTAGCCGTCATTCACCTCTTTCTCTCTCCTCACTCCCTCTCTCTCTCTCCTCTCCTCTCCTCCCATCCCCGTCATGGCGTCATTCACCTCTTTCTCTCATTTCTATATTTCTACATATTCTTCTGCCATGGATGTACAAGTCAAGCAAGAATACTAAGTTCTCTTCCAACGAATGTGAGACAGAGCCGTCAATGCTGCTACTCCTTCCTCGGCGCCTGCTCCCGTCATTGATCTCAGCGAAGACAATGACGCCGGCGATGTTGGTGCCGAGAAAAGAGCTTTTTTCTTCTGGGTTTGATTTAAATTTTTTTTTTCAGTTGGTTTGTTTTTAGGTTTTTTGTTTCTTGGTGTTGTGTGATATTGGTCAACATTGGATTATGCATTTCTAGTGCATTATACTGCCTTTTCTGCTCTGTGCTGCTACATATTAACTGAAATTATAGATTGATTGAACCTTTTCTGCTCTGTGCTGCTACATATCAACTGAAATTATAGATTGATTGAACCAAATTTTACTTTTGGTGATAATGTCTAATGTGGCCCATGCAAGTGTGAAAAATATCAACAGTAAACTAATTTTTACTATTTTGACAGTTCCTTTCAAGCATGGAGAGCGTATGGGTTTCAGTTATCTTATATCCCAGAAATATACTGGAGATAAAGCTGAAATCAAGGTAGTGCGTGATTCAGCGGTGCACACATTCAACATTAAACTTGGTACTCACAGAAGGCTCATTCCTGCACATAGCAAGGGTAGACCTCCTTCGTATTATATAGTTACGGGATTTGTATTTACGGCTGTCTCAGTTCCATATCCTTGTTATGAGGTTTGGCTTTGAACTTCTTTCTACCTCCCCTGCTCCCCATTGATATATTGCGTGCCTCTGTATCTTTCTGGTTACAGAAGTATTATTTACTTTCATTGATGTATCTTTCTGGTTATTTGAAGAATAAGCTTTTCTCAATTGTGAAAAGATTTAAGAATTTCACCCAAATAAAAGGTTCATTGCTATAGTAGGATCTGTCAGGCACCTCATAATTCTCTTTTTTCCCCGTAATGTGTGTGTGTTTGTTGTAAGTTAGAATTGACTATCTTTAATATTGATTCATTTATGTGAAATCATTAGGAAAACTAAAGTAAACACCAAAGCTCACAACCATGGCAGAATCCATTGTTGCATCAGTTGTCCAGTGGATTGGCTCTATATTGATTCAAGAGGCCAATATATTATTCGATGTTGCAGATCATGTACGTGGCCTTCAGCTAGAGCTTGAACTGATGCAGCAATAACTTTGGCCTAAGAAGAATCAATGAAGCAGAAGGTTTAGACTAAGAAGATCACTGAAAAGTTAAATAGCTTTGGACTAAGAAGAAGCAGAAGGTTTTTAGTTTTAATTATTTAGGCAATAATAAATGTTTTTTTTTTTTTTTTTTTTTTTTTTGCTCATTGTATAAATATGAAGTACTATTTTTATCTCAATTAATTAATAAAATAATTGTGCTATAATTTTTATGCAAGCTAGCTAATCCAACACATCATGTGCTGGATTTTTTTTTTAAAATTGGGTTACACACTATTTGTAACGGGCAAATATCATGCTTGTTACAAATAACCCTGTTATTTGTAACGGGCAGTTGAAATTCCCGTTACAAATAACTTGTTATTTGTAACGAGCACTTGAAATGTCCGTTACAAATAACGGGTTATTTGTAACGATCACATGAAATGTCCGTTACGAATAACGGGTTATTCGTAACGGGCGCTTGAAATGCCAGTTACGAATAATGGGTTATTCGTAACGGGCGCTTGAAATGCCAGTTACGAATAATGGGTTATTCGTAACGGACACTTGAAAGGTCAGTTACGAATAATGGGTTATTCGTAACGGACATTTGAAATGTCCGTTAAGAATAATGGGTTAACAAACTTCAACGACTAGAGGGAAACTTATTATCAAGGACAAAGATCTAAAATAATTAAGCCATCCAAGTGAGACCTACATTGTACCGTTAAGACAAGAAAACCAAAGTACCCTTTACTCACAAGTAGGGGTGAGCATGGGACGGGTACCCAAAGTACCCGATAACCAAAATCACTAAAAGTGATACCCATAACCGGAACTGATAAGTTCGGGTACCCGGACTTTGGGTACCCGGATTTTCGGATCGGTTATCGGGTACCCAATAAGATATCCAATAATGATAATTAAACTTAATTATGTAGTTATTATGATATAATTTACAACTTAATAACAATACCATATGATCTTGACCAAATTATTAATAATATTATTAATCATTGATATTATAAATTGATTATGAAGTAAAGTAAAAGTTTAGATTTATATTAATAGATTTAAGTAGGGAAAAAAAGCAAAAAAAATGCTTATCGGATCGGATCGGGTAACCATTAATTTTAAAATGATACCCATAACCATACCCGATAACAAATTATCGGAACGGGTACCCGAATTGTTATGGATATCGGATCGAGTACCCTAATTTTCACAACGGTTACGGATCGGTTTTTTGGGTTTTCGGTTTCTCAGGTAGTTTTGCTCAGCCCTACTCACAAGTTTAGCCTTGAAACACTTCCAAACACTTAATGAATTGGTATTAAAAAACCTTTAAAAGAAATATCACAAAACACACTCCATATTAATAAAGGATAGGAGAACTCCAACCATTTTAGAAATGATCTAACTTATCCTCAATAGTTTCTTCCAAGGTAAACAATCATTCACGTCATCAATTCATATTAAGTTAAGGAAACACTTTTCAAACATAGACATGTCATAACAACAAATCAAGGCAAACAAATAATAATCTTTAGCATAGCTAGTCACTTTCATGCTTTTCATCAAATAATAGAGAGATATAATATTAATGCCTCTTATAGTCAACTTGTTAACTTATTAAACAAAATAATTACATAGATGGGAATATAGCAATCAAGAGACATGAGAATTCCAATATGCATAGCCAATCACTTATCACTTAAACTTGACATAATTAATGCATAAAATTGTTGAAAACAAATTATTATAGTAAAGGATGCCAAACATTGTGGTTGTAGACACCCATTTGTGTCTCCCCAAAACCAAACCCAGTGATGAGTACCTTTCACGTCGAATCATAATCGAATGAAGTGAAAGTGTGGAAAGTTTAGTCTTGCGGATAGTTTTAATTTCTTTTCTCTTCTCTCTGTTTTTGAAAACCTATTTTAAGAAAACAGCCAATCCAGTTTGGTTAGTCCATGATATGGGTCTAATAGTAGTGTAGTTGGATGAGGCTTGAAAAGAGCTTTCCAACGATATATTATAAGCCCAATTTCGATGAATATTGAGGAAGTTATGGCCAAATTACTGAACTGAGCCTGGTTTGAGCCTTATGTGCGGCCCAATGATCTAGAGGAGGGCCTAATATAGATTTATCATTCCTAATGCAATTAAGAATGGTTTTAGTCTTCTAGATTCTTCTAGAAGGTTCTTTTCATTCCTAATTCAATTAGCATTGATAAATTGACTTTTGTTGACTTTGTAGAGTTTTAATCAGAATAAAAGAACTTTTTGAGGAAAATACAATTTTATCCTCCTGTACGGCAATTTCTATCTGATTTTAAGAAATCGCGTCAAAAACTTAGTCAGCGCCAAACGACAGCATTAGCGCCTGACGCTAATGTCAGCGTCTGGCGCTAACCTCGTTTTGCGCGTGTAGACACCCATTTGTGTCTCCCCAAAACCAATCCCAGTGATGAGTGCCTTTCACGTCAAATCATAATCGAATGAAGTGAAAGTGTTGAAATTTTAGTGTTGCGGATAGTTTTAATTTCTTTTCTCTTCTCTCTGTTTTTGAAAACTTATTTTAAGAAAACAGCCAATCCAGTTTGGTTGGTCCATGATATGGGTCCAATAGTAGTGTAGTTGGATGGGGCTTGACAAGGGCTTTCCAACGATATATTATAAGCCCAATTCCGATGAATATTGAGGAAGTTATGGCCAATTTACTGAACTGGGCCCGGTTTGAGCCTTATATGCGGCCCAATGGTCTAGGGGAGGGCCTAATATAGATTTATCATTCCTAATGCAATTAGGAATGGTTTTAGTTTTCTAGATTCTTCTAGAAGGTTCTTTTCATTCCTAATTCAATCAGCATTGATAAATTGACTTTTGTTGACTTTTCAGAGTTTTAATTAAAATCAAAAAACGTTTTTTGAGGAAGATACGATTTTATCCTCCTATACGGCAATTTCTATTTGATTTTAAGAAAATGAGTGGCGCTAGCATTGGCGCCTGACGCTAATGTTGGCGTCTGGCGCCAATAGCCAGCGTTGGCGCCAACATCGTTTTATGTGCGCTAGAACTCTGTTTTGATATTTTATCTGTTTGGCTGATTTTCTTTATAAATAACGCGCTAAAAACTCCGTTTTCGAGAACCAATTTTCATTAATCTACCAACTCTCATCAAAATTCTCTTGATTACTTTTTCTCTCTCTTTTCTAAACTAGCTTCCCACAAATACAAAATTCCGCATTCATTAGATCTAAAAACACCTAGCCATATTCGAAGTTGCCTTCGCCCTAGACGTGAAAGGTTTAATTTCTGAGGGTTTGGTCCCAAATCTCTCTTTCAATTATTATTTAATTATTGTTTTAATTATTATTTTCCTTGAAGTTACTAACGTGTGTATTTTATTGTTAGAAAGAGGTACGAGGCATCAAAGTAAGTATTTTAATGATTTTTATTGATGTTATCATGTTTAGGTTGTTATTATGATATTCCTAGTATCATGTCTAGGGTAACTTTAATACTAAGTATGATCGTTATGATGCCTTTTATGTTCTTCCTAATATTTATGATTGTTAGTATCATGTTAGGGTTAAAGTTTTGATTTTTATTGTTAGTGACATGCTAGGGTTTGTTATTAATCTTGTTAGTATCATGCCTAGGATCTTGCTATTATTATGCTTTAACATGATTTATGATTATTAATTATGATTATGATTATTTTTATGATTCATGATTATGGTTATGAATATTATTATTATAATTTTATGATTATTATTATTATTATGATGATTATTATTATTATGTTGCTTGTTATTCATTGTTATTGCTTGATCACACCTTTTTATGCATGTTTAAAGGGAATTTGTACTTGTAATCACGCTTAATAAGGAAATTAATAATCTTGTTTAGGGTTAATATGATTATAATTCAAGTGATCGCCAATAATAGTTTTATTTGTGCATTAATATTCAACCAACATAGATTAAACAGGTTTAGGGTTAAACCTAATGATTGCATGTTAGTCAGAAAGCGCACATGAATACGATCTGAATAAAGTAGAGGCCTATTATTAGGGCAGGTTCAATCTCTTTTAGGTTGGATTTTTACCTTCATCCCCGAACCCTATTTGGTTCAAGACCTTATGGAGTTGACGATCTCTTGGATCGTTAAGAGGTGTAACCTTCACCTCGTGAACGGTTTACAAGTTCCTAAAAAACTTGTTGGCGACTCTTTTGCTCTATCTTCTTTCCCTTTGGACGCCACCGTACTTTATTGAATGATCACAGTGGGTTCAAGCTAGGGGATTAACGCTTGAAATATTCCCTACAGTTTTTTGGCGACTACACTGGGGAGGATTTCTATTTTAATTCCTGAATTTGTTTCGGCAATGATTTAGAATGAGTGGATGAGACTCGAAACGTTCTAAGTATTTCATGTGCGTAATTTTGATAACACTATTGTCATATGCATAAAAAAGATCTCATTGGAAAGACCATCCGTAATGAGTTAAAAACATAGGATTTTACACGTAGGAAATTTGAGAAATATCTTTCACAGCTAGGACCGAAATAACACTGCGCGAAACTGGAAAATTTTATCGAGCACAGAAAGCTGCTGAGGCATGTAGGAATTAGCGCCAGCGAACAGAAGCTGGCGCCAGACATTTAACTGTAGCGCCAGACGACAGCTCTGTCGCCAGGCGCTACAGCTAAATCCTGGCGCCAACCTCTGTTTGCTGGCGCCAAATTCTTCCAATACCGAGCCAGAAATATGCGTTCTAATTTCGACCAGTTTTTCGTATTGTTTGCTCGATCCTACTTCCTGATTGAATTTTTTCTCACTTTTCTGAAACCTATATGTGTTCTACATATGGACATAACCCTCTGGGAATTCATGCTCCATCTACCGGATTGAACGCTCCGAGCAACAAAGGGTACATCCGAGAATGTTGAATTCACCAAACCATGGAAGCGAGTTTTTCTAAAACTCGCGGTGTCCCATCCACTCGCGCCAACCCTTCACGGTTAGGCTTCCGCGCGGTGCATCCGGACAATTAACCATGGACCCTTTATTGACTAAATGTAGGGAATAATTTCAAGCCTTAAAATCCCACTAGCTTGAACCCCACTGTGATCATACATTAAAGTACGGTGGCGTCCAAAAGGGAAGAAGATAGAGCAAAAGAGTCGCCAACAAGTTTTTAAGGAACTTGTAAACCGTTCACGAGGTGAAGGTTACACCCCTTAACGATCCAAGAGATCGTCAACTCCATAAGGTCATGAACCAAATAAGGGTTCGGGGATGATGGTACAAATCCAACCTAAAAGAGATTGAACCTGCCCTAATAATAGGCCTCTACTTTATTCTGATCGTATTCATGTGCGCTTTCTGACTAACATGCAATCAATAGGATCACCCTAAACCTGTTTATCTATGTTGGTTGAATATTAATGCACAAACAAACTATTATTGGCGATCACTTGAATTATAATCATAATTAACCCTAAACAAGACTATTAATATCTTATCAAGCGTGATTACAAGTACGAATTCCCTTTAACATGCAATAAAGGTGATCAAGCAATAAATAATAAATAATGTATCAAGCAACATAATAATAATCATAAAAAATCATGACAATAATGAATATCATAATCATAGCAATCAGAAATATTAATAATCATAATTATAACAATATTCATGTTAAAGCATAATAAAAGTAAGATCCTAGGCATGATACTAACAAGATTAATAACAAACCCTAGCATGTCACTAAGCAATAAAAATCAAATCTTTAACCCCAACATGATACTAACATGAATAAATATTAGGAAGAGAATAAAAGGCATCATAGCAATCATATTTAATATATTAAAATACCCTAGACATGATACTAGGAACATCATAATAACAATATAAACATGATGTCTACATCATAAATCAATAAAATCAATAAAGTACTTACTTGGATGCCTCGTACCTCTTTCTAATAACAAAATACACACGTTAGTAACTTCAAGGAAAATAATAATCAAAACAATTAAATTAAATAATTGAAATAGAGATGATGGAAATAGAGATTTGGGACCAAACCCTCAGAAATTAAAACCTTTCACGTCTAGGGCGAAGGCAACTTCGAATATGGCTAGGTGTTTCTAGATCTTGTGAATGCGGAATTTTGTATGAAAAAGCAAGAAAGAATTGAAAAGAATGCTAAAGAATTAATGTTTATTGAGAATTGATGAAAGATGATGAATGAATTGTAGAATGAGGAGAATTGGTGTCTGAAAACGGAGTTTTGATACGATATTTATAGAGAAAATCAGCCAAAAAAGATAATTTAACAAAACAGAGTCTGAAGATCACAAAACAGCATTAGCGCCAACCCTGGCTACTGGCACCAGGCACCAGTGGCTAGCGTCAGGCGCCAATGGCTAGCGTCTGGCGCCAAGCCTGGTTCCAGGCGCCAAGGCCTGGGGTTGGACGCCAAACTGGATTTCAACGCGTTTTCGAAAATCTGATAAATTTACCGTACTGGAAGATAAAATAATATAATTCCTTTGAAAATGCTATTTGATCTTGATTAAAACTCTGAAAAGTCCTAATCGAATTAGGAATGAAAAGAACCTTCTAGAAGATTCTAGAAGACTAAAGCCATTCCTAATTGCATTAGGAATGATAAATCATATTAGGCCCTCCCCTAGATCATTGGGCCGTACATAAAGCTCAAACCGGGCCCAGTTTAGTAAATTGGCCATAACTTCCTCAATATTCATCGGAATTGGGCTTATAATATATCGTTGGAAAGGTCTTTGCAAGCCCCATCCAACTACACCACTATTGGACCCATATCATGGACCAACCAAACTGGATTAGCTGTTTTCTTAAAATAAAGTTTTCAAAATCAGGGAGAAGAGAAAAGAAAATAAAACTTTCCGCAACACTAGACCTTTCCACACTTTCGCTTCATTCGATTATGACTCGACGTGAAAGGCACTCATCACTGGGTTTGGTTTTGGGGAGACACAAATGGGTGTCTACACTAAACCATATCCCTAACTTTAGAGAACTAGAGCCATGGTTAGGTTGCAAACTCATTGCATCATATTGTGCCTACTTGACTAATTGTGCATTATTTGTTGTGCATATACTATGTTTTCTTAACCGTTTTTTTGACTTGTGTTGAGATTAAATAAATTAATGACTTAAAGAACTTTGCCTAATTAATTGAATAAATAAAGTCTAATATTTTAATCAGAATTGACCTAGTATGACTTTAGGCATGCCCCTGTTGATTAATAACACCGAAAACAGTCTCAGATTGAAGCTCCAGCATTGGCGCCAAAGTCTGAACTGTAGCGCCACTCTGTGGAGTGTGGCGCCTGGCGATAGCTCTGTCGTCTAGCGCTACACTGCAAAGAGAGGCGCCAGCCCTGTCGTTTTGACGACAGTTCGGATTATTGATCGAGTCATCACTTTGTGTCTAATTAACCAGTTTGCTAATTAATTCGGTTTATTTTCGTTGTTAATAGTACTCGGTTGATTCATTAATTGAGTTTAGGCACTAAGTCCCATGGTCTTACACAAGAGTCCAAACATGTCACTTACACTCAACGCACACACTAATACACACACTTTGACCATGTCTAAGAGAGTCTTGTATGCGCGTTTTTTTCCATCATTTTTTTAGGGGGGTAAGTCGGATGTTAATCCTCCATTTTTTCTAAAAAAAAATACTATACTTAGTTCTTAAAAATATACACATTATTTTTGCTTATTTTTGCCTAAAAAATGCACCCATTTTTTATTTTTTCCTTTTAAAAACCGTAAAGTCAAGCCGATTCGAGTTAAGTAATTAAAACGCAAAATGGTTTAAATTACAGCGTGTGGTCAAGAAAGGAAGGACGATTAATCAAAGACAACCTTTTCGTACAAGTCCAACTTTTCGACAAACCCATAGCTCGTAAGAGGAAAGCTAAGACACTAATGGCAACACAAGAAGAAGTCAATGAGCTTAGGAACCAACTGGTTACCGTGACTGAGGCACTGAAGCTCCTCACACTTAAGATCAATGATCCCGTGAAACAACAACAGATGGACCTCATGCAAGAGAGTCTAAGCAAGCTATCTAGTGACTACAAGTTTCAAGGGCTTACTTCACAAGGGGTCTCGGTGGGCAAAGATCTTCTTCCGCAGAAGTTCAATGCCAACGACATCCCGAAATTCAAAGCAACTGATAACCCTTATTTTCATTTAAGAGCCTTCGAGACAATAATGAGTATTAAGGGTATCGATAAGAAGGCGTTCCCCTCTCTGTTCTCACTATCTCTCGAGACCGTTTGCCAACTATGGTTCTTTTCTCTCGAGAAAGAAAAGACCTCTACTTGGGATTCCATAGCAAACGCTTTCGTTGATAGATACAAGTGCAACATTCAAGTTGAGACTGACCATAGAGAACTTGAAATCCTCAAGCAGAAAGAGAACGAAGGCTTCACCTCTTTCTTTAACAAATGGAGAGAAACCTCAGCTAAGATGATTGAGGTGCCAAGTGAAAAAGAGTCTGTAAGGTTGTTCATTAAAAACCTTCAAGAAAAATATTCCAAGCATCTCAAGTATCAAAATAATCTCCCTACCTTCAAGGCCGTCTACGACATTGGGATCAATATTGAAGACGACCTGGCTAAGTTAAAAGCTGCCAACAATAACTCCAACAGTGGCTGGAAAGGAAAGAAGAACAACAATCCTTCTTCTTCCAAAACCACCCACTCAAACAACGTTAGCACTTTTAATTTAGGTGAAGTCCTTGCTATGAACAATCAAGGACAAAAGAAACCATTTAGGAGAAACTTTACTCCTATTGACATGAGTTATGACACCGCATTTGATCGATTAAATGCAAAAGGTCTTATAACTCCTATTGGACCATTTGGGGACCCACCAGTCGAAAAGAGGTCGTATAATTGGAACCCCAATGCACACTATAAGTATCACCAAGGTAGGGGCCATCTCACCGAAAACTGTTGGAAGCTTAAGGAAGCTATCCAAGACTTAATCGATAACAACAAGCTACCATTTCCCCCTGCCAGTAAGAAGCCAAGCATTGATAATGCACCTCTCGCTCATGCCTTGGCTATCTCTGATGAGGAAAACGAGGTTGACCCCTCGTCTCTCATTAAACCTGTCGAAGAAATCCATGCCATTGAAGAAGACGAGGAGATATTCTTCGACGCCATGGATAGCCTTCCAGAACCGGCAAGTAAAGAAGATATACAATCGCTCACACTGTCTATGATGGAAGGGTCGCATTTGCTACGTGAAACTCTCAAAGCTATAAAGGAATTTCAAAAGAAATATGACGAGGTTCCACTCCCGAAAGATGAACCTAAGAGAGAATTCACACCCCCTTGAGAACGACTTATGAGGCAAAACGTTTTCCTTTACCAGTCACTAAAAAACCCAAGAAGAGTAATACAATTTACACTCCAATTGGGATCCCATATGCACAAATGTTCGAAATGCTCTCCGAGAGTGGCGAGATCAAACCTCTCGAACCGAGACCATTCGAATCATTGAAAAGGACAGATATATATTACTGTCAGTATCATCAATCAGGGGGTCACACTATCGAAAACTGTTTTAAATTTAAGGATTTAACTCATAAAATGACTGATGAAAAGAAACTAGTCCAAGTTCCACAAGAGGACGATGCAACCATTAATGGAGTTTGGGACAGTGATGAAGAAGACGTCTATTTAAAAGACATAGTAGGATCTCCACCTTCTGTGTCGTACGCCATGGATAACTTTTGGACTGAAGAAGACTCATCGATAGACGTCCTCACAAGATCCGGGAGAATGCAACCTCCCGTTTCAACACAACCTATGCCGACCGCACAACAAGTTCCCGTACCTATCATTGAAGACAATGATATCGTTAAGCAGTTTAAGAAGACAAAAGTTGAGATGAACGTATGGAAACTTTTGGCGACATCTCGAGAACATTGGTTTGCTGTAATGAATGCCTTGGACAAAATAAGGATAGATTCTGACACTACTCCTGAGGGGTTAGCCAACTTCCTCACAAGTGATCTTCCTAGTCCAATAAATTTGATCACCTTTTTTGACAAGGATTTACCTCCAGAAGGTGACAAACATTACAAGGCATTAAACCTCACAGTAGTTTGCAAGAGAATGAATGTCCCTATGACTCTTGTAGACAATGGATCGGCCATCAACGTCTGTCCACTTAGAACTGCAAGGATGCTAGGCATAAGGGATGAAGATTTAACTCCGTGTACACAAGGAATAAGGGCCTACGACAACACTCGTCGTCAATCTCTTGGTAAAATTACCATGAACGTAACGGCGGGAGCAATAGAACATGCTACTACTTTCCAAGTAGTAGACATTAAAGCTTCGTTCAATTTGTTGTTGGGGCGCCCTTGGCTTCATGACCTAAAGGTTGTCCACTCATCTCTCCACCAATAAGTAAAAGCTATAGTTGGGGAATTCCTATCACCATCGATGCTTCGCCTATGAGGATCAAGTCTATAGAAAATCCAATCATTAATGTGGAGCACGACGAGGATGATGAAGACTTATGGGGCTTTAACGAAGAAGTCTCCTTAATCCAGGAGGATGAAAGGACCCCTCTTTGCCATGACCCCCATTCCAACATGATTGTAAATGCTATTCTGAAGAAACAAGGACATTTTCCTTGGATGACCCTAGGAAAGAAGAACGGAATAGCAAAATCGCTGGAGTCACCTAGCCTCCCTAAGTTAGACACTTTCGGACTTTATTTCAAACCGACTCGGAAAGATCTCAAGCGAGCCCAGGAAAGATCAAAGGCACGTAGAGACGCTCGCACTCAAAAGAAAGCAATCCCAATGGATCAATACCCTCTTACACTTAATGGTCAATTTATAAAAGAAGGAGAGGACTATCCATGCCATGAATTTCCCGAGCCATTTGTTGTAAACGGCATAAGGCAACCGGGATTTGAGATTTTCTTGGATTGTTACTTCATAGATGAAATCCCAACTCCTGTCCATAAGGAGAAAACACCCCCATGCTTTGACTTTAACGTCATGAGATTACTATTTGGGCAAGAAAAGAATGAGCCAACTTACAGAGAAGATAACTCCTCGCTCATTCAAACAGTCTTACAAAGCGAAAGCTTCGATCCCTCGAAGCTAATCACTCCAGCTGAAGGATCCTTACAAGGGTGGCGCAAGACTATCAAGGTGATCACTCCAAGTGGTAGAAAAATATCCATCACGACAGGGCAAGGACCAATGTTTGAAGAGTCGTCTAAGTCAGAGTCTGAGTCGGAGTCTCTCGCTATAGAGTCTTCTAGGTCTTTAGTAGTAGCACCTTCCCCTCCTATTTCTTCTCCTAGAATAGTTAGTGATCAAGTCCCTGAGGACATATCACTCTTTGATGTAATGATCTCAGAGTATAATAATACTTCTTCTTCTCCTTATTTCTTGTATTCTTCTCTGACCAAAGATGACGAACATTGCTTAACTAACAATGAAAAAGACAAAGAAATTATCAAAGCAATGGAAACACTCGAAAATAAAACACCGGTAATTGAAGAAACTGAAACGGTTGATATCTCATATGATTCAACCAATAAAAGAGAAGTTAAAATCGGACTAACACTTAACAAACAAGAAAGAACCGATTTAATTAACTTACTTAAAGAATTTATTGATGTATTTGCTTGGTCATACGAAGATATGCTAGGCATTAATAGAGAAATAGCTCAACACACTATACCACTAATTCAAGGAATGAAACTGGTAAAACAAAAGTTACGTCGAATGAAACCCGACGTAGCTCTTAAAATAAAAGAAGAAGTCCAAAAACAAATAACTGCAGGTTTCATCAAGGTATCCAAATACCCCGAATGGGTCGCCAACGTCGTCCCAGTTCCGAAAAATACGGAAGGGTAAGAATGTGTGTCGACTATCGAGATCTAAATAAGGCAAGTCCAAAGGACGACTTTCCTTTACCACACATTGATATTCTGGTAGATAACACGGCAAATCACGCGCTTCTCTCATTCATGGATGGGTACGCAGGTTACAACCAAATTCTCATAGCAGAAGAAGACATGGAGAAAACAACTTTCATAACACCATGGGGCACTTACTGCTACACGGTAATGCCATTCGGGTTGAAAAACGCGGGTGCTACTTACTAACGTGCAGCAACTGCCTTACTCCATGACATGATGCATAAAGAAGTCGAAGTATATGTCGACGACATGATTGTAAAATCAAAAGACCGTCCAGGCCATCAAGTAGCCTTAAGGAAATTCTTCGAAAGGCTAAGAAAATATAATATGAGGCTGAACCCATCTAAGTGTGCCTTCGAAGTCACCTTAGGAAAGCTTTTAGGTTATGTCATAAGCTCTAGAGGAATAGAGATAGACCCAACCAAGATCAAAGCAATCATGTCAATGCCACCGCCCAAAACCGAGAAACAGATTCGAGGATTTATTGGCCGGTTGCAATAAATAAGTAGGTTCATATCAAAATTGACGACGATATGTGAACCAATCTTCAAAAAGCTCAAAAGAATGTACCAGTAATATGGGATGACGAGTGCCAAAAAGCCTTTGAAAAGATCAAAGGCTATCTCGCAAATCCTCCCGTATTAGCACCAGCACTTCCCGGAATACCTCTTAGGTTATATTTGACAGTTACCAAAGAGACAATGGGAGTTATGCTAGCACAAGAAGTAGAAGGCAAAGAAAACGCAATCTACTATCTAAGCAAAAATATGCTCGAATACGAAACACGCTATACACCACTTGAGAAGTTGTGCCTCGCCTTGGTGTGGGCCACAACCAAGTTAAGACAGTACATGCTAGTGCATACCGTCTTCGTAGTCTCCCGGTTAGATCCACTCAAGTATCTATTTGAGAAATCTACACTCAATGGACGCATATCGAGATGGATAGTCAATTTAGCCCAGTTTGATGTAAGGTTTATGCCGTAAAAAGCTACCAAAGGATCTGTGGCGTCAGACTTTCTAGCAGACTTTCCAATAGAAGACTCGACGCCAATACAAGACAATGAATATCCAGATGAAGACTTAATGGTTACTGAAGATGATACTTGGACCTTGTACTTTGACGGAGCCTCAAACCAAAAGGGATGTGGCATTGGAGTATTACTAGTATCACCTAAGGAAGAGCATGTTCCAATCTCCATAAAGCTTGATTTCGACGTTACCAACAATGCTGCTGAATATGAAGCATGCGTGGTAGGCCTTGAAACAGCTTTGGCATTGGGAGTAAAAAATATAAGGATATTCGGAGTCTCTTCTTTAATTATCAATCAAATATCTAAAAGGTGGAAAGTAAGGAGCGAAAGTCTAGCCCCTTACCAAACCTATCTGGAAACTCTTACTGATCAGTTAGAGAAGGTAGAGTACACATATTTACCTAGGGTAGAAAATCAGTTTGTTGATGCCTTGGAAAGACTAGCCTCAATGGTTAGAATTCCCACGGAAATCGAGCAAATGCCTCTAACTATAGAGAAAAGACACAAACCAGCATACATCCAGGCTATAGAAGATGACAAAGTAGTCCAAGACGAAGAAGAAGAAGAAGAAGAAGAAGAAGAAGAAGAAGAAGAAGAAGAAGAAGAACCGTGGTACACGGATATACTCAATTATGTCACTAAAGGAGAATACCCTCCCCATGCTGAAAAAAGAGCAAAACGAGCCTTAAGACTCTTGGCTTCCCAATATGTACTCATAGACAACGAGCTACATAAAAGGGTACCTAAAGGTCGAGCTCTCTTATGTGTAGGAAAAAGGGATGCACAAAGAGCAATGAGAATAGTCCACGAAGGAATCTGTGGCACGCACATAAATGGCAAAATGTTAGTCCAAAAAATAATGCGAGAAGGATATTATTGGACTACAATGAATAGGGATTGCCATCAATGTGTAAAAAGATGCCCTAAGTGCCAAATCTATGCCAATTTACAACATGTTCCTCCATCCTTGCTCTACACCTACACATCGCCATGGCCATTCTCTACATGGGGAATTGACATCATCGGCAAAATCACTCCCCCAGGAACAGGAGGCCACGAATATATCTTAGTAGCAATTGATTACTTCACAAAGTGGGTCGAAGCGCAATCATTCGCTAAACTCATTGCAAAACATGTAGCAGAGAGAAATATTATTTGTCGATACGGAGTCCCACATGAGATGATAAGTGACAATGGAACTCACTTTCAAGCCGAATGTTAAGAATTGTTACAAAAATACGGCATTCAACATCATCATTCTTCCCCTTATAGGCCTCAAGCAAATGGAGCAGTCGAGGCAGCCAATAAAAATCTAAAGACTATCATCGAAAAAATGACGGAAAATTATAAGGATTGGCCTGACAAACTTCACTTCGCATTGTGGGGTTACCGCACGTCAATTCGCACATCAACAGGAAATACGCCATTTTCCTTGGTATATGGAATGGATGCCTTACAACCTGTCGAACTAGAGATTCCATCTCTATGTATCGCGTTAGAGAGTAAACTCGATGAAGTTGAATGGACTAGGGCAAGATATGAAGAATTAATTCTACTCGATGAAAAACGACTAGAAGCTCTACATCACACTCAGTGTTATCAAACTCGTATGGCTAGACATTTTAATAAGAAGGTCAAGACAAGAAACATCAAAGTAAGAGACTTGGTGTTAAAAGCATTAAGGAAAAATATTTTAGATCCGAGGGGTAAATTTAGACCTAATTTGTCTGGACCCTACATTGTCAAAACAATCCTGTTAGGGGGTGCAGCAAAACTAACTGATATGGATGGCAATGAGTTCTCAAACATGACAAATCTTGACCAACTTAAGAAGTACTACTCATAATTACTTGAGTAGGATACTCAAGAGAGCTACGTTTGGCCTAATTCCTTAAGTAAGGATACGTAGGCAACCCTTTACGGGTGCGGCCACTTTACTTTTTAAAATCTCGCATCCCAGAATTAATTAAAAATTCGACAGAAGATCGGCGAAATATCGGCGCCGCAGAAAAAATTTTAGCGCCAGACTATGATCATTAGCGCCAGAAAACAGCTTCCATCGCCTGACGCCAGACTTCTGTGGACGGCGCCAGTCGCAGATAGGTGGCGCCAATTCACAGTTTAAATTCTGGGAATGTTTCGGTGTTTTTCGGAAAATTTTCGACTTCCGTACTCGAAAAATTTCTGGAAAAATAATTTCTTTCGGTTTTCATTGCTTTAATAAAATAAATTTAAAGTAAATAATTTAATTAAAAGCTGAAATTTCATTAATTAAATAAAATTACATTATTGATGGAATTTTAATAAAGCTTAAATAAATTAACTTTAAATAAAAAATATAAACTAAGTCTAATAATTGAAATTTAAGCAATGCTCCTAATCTTCCTTTTCTTTCCTAGCCCTTTTCCAATTTTTGTCTGCTTGCTCCTCCTCATCCATAACCTTAGCTAGTAGGCATCGTTTAGAGGACTTACATTCAATCTTAGAGTAGATAGTTTCCCCTTCAGCTAGGACTCCATGCTTCTTTTCTACCCAAGCCTTTTTCTCTGTGGTGTCAGCTTTCCTTTTTCCTTTGTCTTTTGTAGTAATTTTCTTCCTAGGCATTGCAGGTGTCTTGAATTCAATTCTTTCACCTAAGCGTTCCCTAACAGGAACCACCTTGTCACCTAGACGTCTCTTCACATCAGTTTACCCTGATTTTTCTTCGAGTCCTTTGAAGGTTTCTTCAGCAGCCACTTCTTCACATCATTGGGCAAGGAAGGATGAACCTTTTGGGTAATCACTTCCCATAAAGGTCTAGCACTCCAATAAGCATCAAATCTGTCTAATTCCTAGGAGACAGGGAACTCGTAGGGAGGACAAAGATCTCCGGAAGGAATATTCTGAAGTAAGCCGTATTGTCTTTTTACCCTGTAGGGATAGTAATAAGTCATACGGGACAAACTTGGAAGACGGCAGAAAGGTTGCTTGTTGACACCAACCATCCTTTCTATTTTCCACCACGGGACGACCCACTTGATAGCAAAATTGCGAGATTCGAAGACCCTTTTCCATTCGTGGCGCCCCATTTTAGAGAAGCGTTTCTTCCTCCTCACGAAACAATTCGGAGTGTACTTCTCAATGTTGTCCAGAGGGCTAATTAATTCTAGCCTTTCCATTAGCCACATCTGTAAAAAAAATTGCAATGCAAATAAATTATTATTACTATACAAAAATATATTTTTTAATTTCTGTAATTAAAAATATTATTTTTCTACCTGTAATAAAATTGGAGAGCCCCGAAAAGGTGTTTTTGGGTTCCTTTTCAATTCATCAAGACTAATCATAGTCTCTTCAACTATCAATGGCATTGGATTACTCCCTGATTCAATTTGTTCTAATACGCTGGTTATAATTGATTGACCCTCATTATTTTTACCACTAGTAAGAAAAAATTGATTAAGCATACAAAATAAGAAAGCCCTTCTTCTATAAATATGAAAAGCTTCGGAGTGAGGTTTATCAAAATAATGGCGAGCAAGTTCTTTCAAATTAACTATGTTGCCATCTACTATTTTTGATAGATCCCTTTCTTTTAAATTGAAGAAGCGTTCAAAATCCTTGTAATAATATGCATCTATTTTAGGGATTACTATGAGATCTATTGCAGGGAAACCTAAAATAGCACCAAATTCTTCCGGCAAAGGGCTAATTTCATCATACCCTATTCTAAAGCAATGAGTATCAACATCCCAA
Source organism: Chenopodium album (assembly GCF_948465745.1). Taxonomy (NCBI): domain Eukaryota; kingdom Viridiplantae; phylum Streptophyta; class Magnoliopsida; order Caryophyllales; family Amaranthaceae; genus Chenopodium; species Chenopodium album. The sequence goes on from NC_137835.1 coordinate 70,006,987, forward strand.
TATTCTAGAGCGGTATGAATAAAATCTAAGTCAAGATCTACCCCTTTGATACCATAAATTCCCCCCAAGTGGAACACATCTAATTCTTTTCTTTCTTTGGCATTAAGAGACCGACACCATTCATGCGTGTATTGGGTAAAAGTTTTGGTGACTAGAGACATGATATTATTTTCTAAAGCTGAGAATTATTTTATTTGCTGAAATTATGAAAAGAATCGGCTGGGCAGGGGGCTATTTATGCACGAAATCGGAGCAGTTTTAATCTGGGAAGGATACGAAATCAGCGCTATTTGGCACCAGACGCTGCTATTGGCACCAGACGCCAAAGCTTGGCGTCAAACGCTAAGTGTAGCACCTGGCGCTACACCAAAACGCATGGCGCCAATTTGCCTCGTCGTACGCGCTTTCTAAAACTGCGTTTTTACCTTAATTCGAGTCTGCTAATGACTTTACGGTTTCCTTATCTTTTTCTAAACATCTTTTTATTCCTTTTTTTTAAATTAATGTAGCTATTATATTATCTTTTTTGGGATTTTATTTAGATTAATTTCCAAGTTTTTATAAACCCAATATTTTATTTTTTTTCCTTTTTCATTTTTCTTTTTGGGGGAGAAAGTCGGATACCCTCCAACAATAATAAAAATGACGGAATTTTTGCGCAAAATTATTCGTCACACTTTCTTGCACACACAAACATGCACATAATAATAATAGTAAAAAAAAACATGATAAATAAAATAAACTCATAATAGTATGTATATACAAAATATGTCTAAAGAAAAATGATGAGTCTAACTAAAAGGCAAAGTTCTATACAAAGTTAAAAATAAGCAAAAAGCACAGGTACAAACTACGGCGCCGGGGGAGGTAAACCCATCATCGCATAAAACTCCGCCGTACGAGGAGTAACCTCTCCACCTGCTCCGGATCCAGCTCCAGCTCTAGCATCAGCTCCAGTCTCCGTAGGAGGAGGAAAGCTCAACGTGGGACCAGCCCACCCGAGATCAACCTGAGGCTGAGGTTGCGGAGGCTGCTGCGATGACGAGCCAACCTCGTACATCCCACCACCTCTAAGAGCCGAGGTAGCCTCTCCCTGGCCTACCGGCGCAGCATGAGCACCCTCAGAGGAAGAACCTGAGCCCTCTGCCACATCAGTACGGGCGGCCTCAGAACGACCACCCCGACCTCCCGAAGTAGTACGGCGACGTCTCGAGCTAGACCTCGTCGGATCCCTCCGCACCTCAGGTCTCGTGCGGGTACGAGAAGGAATGGGCTGACCCTGCAAAAGAAATTAAAATCAGAAACAGACAAAATCAAAGCAGGTAATGTAAAACATATGAAAGAAAGACTACCTACTGAACAGCATCGTCCCGACGGCAAGTAGCCACGTTCCTCATCCGGACAAGCTGGCTCCGGAAGGCATCTATACATCGTGCCATCGCCGAAACCACCTCGCGCGAGAACTGTCAAAGAAATAAGTCAGTAAAAATGCATAATATATATGGACAAAAGTTGCAAATAAATAAGCTTACCCGAGTCTGGTGGCGAGGAATCGACCGCTCTACGAAGCGCTCGTCCTCAGGAGCCGGAGGAATCATCTCCTCAATCCACACGTATGTCCCCTGGCAATGGATAGACATACGGGGTGGCACGAACTCAGCAGCATCGTCCTGATAAAGCAAAACAAAGTCAATGAAGCGTCACTTGGGGGCTACTTAACGAAAGATAAAAGCTGAAAAATCGTACCGCCATATCATCAGCCGATACAGGAACTGAAGCTAACAACGGCAGTAGCTCCTCTGCATAGCATCGCCCAGGGATCGTGTAAGATCGCCAAGGGGTACCAGCTCCCTCTGACATGCTCAACAACCTCGCGGCGTTAAACATGTGACGTGGTGGAGGATCAGGAACGACGTAGGTATCGGAGGAATGCTGTCTAGGAACCCTCTCTCCAAGGTATGCGATCGCTCCATAGGTCCCCAAGAAATAGTGACGCTCAGCGGAATACTGCGAGGCTAACCCAGGGACTGCCAGGCCGACCCACGGCCGGTACAGCACCTCAGGCTCCTGCAAAGAGCGTCAATCAGGCAAGAATCTATCTAAAGCATCGCAAAATGGCAAATAAGAAAAGAATCATACCGCGATGATCCAATCTCGGACGTATGCAGTAGACATCCCCACACGGCGGCTGCCCCAGGAAGCACTGACTGGAAACCTGGGCGGCGACGGTCTCGCCGGCGCAGCAGAAGGGAAGTACTCGTAGAACCAGATCTACAAGGAGTTAAAATTATTAGCAAGTGCTAGCTAAAATGTAGAGCTAAACTTTATAGGGAATAATGTTTACCTCTACGACCCTCCAAAAGCTGGAAAGAGCAACATTCGTCCCAAAGGACCGGTGTCGACATGAGTCCCTTAATGCTCGAATGAAGTCAGCATAGGCCAGGCTGGCCCAGTCATAAGTCCCGATCCGATGTAGATCGCGAACGGAAGGAAGGTAGTAAAGCAGCGCCCTACTACCTTTGTCAGGGGAGAACGTCCCTGACAACAAAATAAGCGCAAAGATGCGCACCCGCTGCTCTCGGGTGGTCGCACCATCGTCAAAAGTCGCTGCCAGAGTCGAGCGGCGAATCCCCCTAGCGCTGAACTGAGACGACTCTACCTCAGCTCGAGCGCGAGTGGTAATCGACCCCAACAGCTCCTCGACCTCAGGGAAAAAGACGTCGATCCCGCTGTCGAACGGCAGTGACACGGAGCTAAACTCCAGTCCTGTGATGAGACTGAAGTCGATAGGAGTGACCATCATCTCACCCCAAGGAAAGTGGAAATTATTGGTGGTGTCCCAAAAGAACTCCACCAAGGCACGCACTACATGATGACCCCCGCTAGAGGAAACCATTGCCTCGGAGGTCTCGTACAGCGCAGTAAGACCGCAGGACTCCCATAGGAGTCTCGTCTGATCATCCCTAGCGATGTACATCTTGTACAAATCGCCCACGCCGTCACAGCCGGAGCCATGACAGCGCGTCCTCCCAACGGTGATACCCCGTATCACCCTCTCAGAAATGTGGTGGACAGGGGAAAAGAACAAGGTCCGCTCATCCCACTCGGGGAGTCGACCATGCGAAATGGACGGCTCGGCATCGTCCTCCACGGGCTCATGCTCCCGTCGAACGTCTCGGGACCGTGAGCCGGAACCTTGCTGTCTAGCCATACTACATTGCGCAGAATTATCATAAATTAAGATTCTATAGTATCTAAGGTTCGCCTAGCTGCATGATACTATGTTCGCAAAAAATAGAGTACGTAGCACTAAAACAGAGCACAAATTCAAATTGAGCATAACGGCATTTTTCAAGAAATCAAACAATTTCTTGCAATACTATAGTAATTATTGTGACAAATTGGACAAGAATTGCTAGAAAAAACATCAAGAACGAGCCACATTGCATTCCCGACCTTAAGAGGTTCAACAATGGCAATTCGCTCATTTTTTCACCAAATTGAGTCAAACAAGTCTCAAATTACTCCCAGGGCAATATATAAACATAATCAAGCAATTTTATGGCATAAAATTTGACAAACAAAGAGAATTAAGCATTCTAAGTTTCGAAATTTCATGAAATTTGAAAATATACACATGCAAAATTCCTTAAAACCGGTGTAGATTTAAAGAAAACTTACATAGATCGGGAAAATAGATGAAATAATCTTTGATTTGCAACAAATTTGAGCGAATTTGGTTGAGAAACGAGCAAAAACGAAGCAAATGAATTTCTGGGAATTTTCGAGCAAAAACGCGACGAGCAGCAGCGAAAATGAAGAAGAAAAGGGTATTTAAGGAATACCCTATTCTGGCGCCAAGCGTTAGACCTTGGCGTCAACAGATAGGCTTGGCGCCTGGCGCCAATCCCAGCGTCTGGCGCTACGGCCAGTTATGTGGCGCTGATGTTATTTCAGCGGCGCCAGAATGTTCAGCCACTCAGTACGGTTGTTCTACCTCTTTACAATATATTTTGGGTTCCTTGGTATGCCAGTTAGCCCCTCTAAGCAATTTGACACAATTTTTAGTAATCGACTTGGTTGCATAAAGTGATCGACCTGATGAAAGATCGTCTCACTTAGCTTAAAGCGCCTAAGCATTGGCTCATTAACAAAGGCACCGACATAACTAGTTCATTTGCAAAGGCACCAATGTACAGGTTCAAAAGCAACAAAATCGCCGACGTACAGGCATAGCGGAAGCAAAGTTCAAGCGAGCTTTTAAAGATCGACAAGCGGAGATCTTCGGTAATTTCCTTGGAAAAATATCGCAACAAAGGAGGATAGCTTTAAGCGAGGATATCTTCGGCAGCGTTCCCTAGATTGTGGAGAGTTGTCACAAACAACTGAGGTGATTTCAAGCGAAGTTGTCTTCGATCATGTTCCCTTAGACGTGGAAGATGGTCGCATAGCGGAAGAGGATTGTTTCAAGCGAAGCAATCTTCGATAGTATTCCATTGGACGTGGAGTATTATCAAAGCAGAAGAGGATTGTTTCAAGCGAAGCAATCTTCGATAGTATTCCCTTGGACGTGGAGTATTATCAAAGCGGAAGAGGATCGTTTCAAGCGAAGCAATCTTCTATATGGAAAGCAATTACAAGCGTAGCGGTTTTCAAGCAGGATGGCATTCTCTTGGCAGGAGGTCATCAAAACAACAGTAAAGCAGCAGCAAATCGGTTACTTTTAGAGACGTGTGCTCGACGGTGCAAGATACGCGTTTCTTAAATCTTTTATCTGTTTAACTAACGCTAGTTTGCAGGTATCGGCGTTACAAGAGTGATTTAGAATCGCAGAACGTTCTAAATCATTCTCCGTCCCTATCGCTACATTGACTTTTGTTTTCGAAACTTGTCTTTCTCCAAACTCAGTCAAAGTGGGGGCTTCTGTAGACACCCATTTGTGTCTCCCCAAAACCAAACCCAGTGATGAGTGCATTTCGCGTCGAATCATAATCGAATGAAGTGAAAGTGTGGAAAGTTTAATGTTGCGGATAGTTTTAATTTCTTTACTCTTCTCTCTGTTTTTGAAAACTTATTTTAATAAAACAGCCAATCTAGTTTGATTGTTCCATGATATGGGTCCAATAGTAGTGTAGTTGGATGGGTCTTGACAAGGGCTTTCCAACGATATATTATAAGCCCAATTCCGATGAATATTGAGGAAGTTATGGCCAATTTACTGAACTGGACCCGGTTTTAGCCTTATATGCGGCCCAATGATCTAGGGGAGGGCTTGATATAGATTTATCATTCCTAATGCAATTATGAATGGTTTTAGTCTTCTAGATTCTTCTAGAAGGTTCTTTTCATTCCTAATTCAATTAGCTTTGATCAATTAACTTTTGTTGACTTTTCAGAGTTTTAATTAAAATCAAAGAACGTTTTTTGAGGAAGATACGATTTTATCCTCCTGTACGGCAATTTCTATCTGATTTTAAGAAAACGCGTGAATTTCTGAATCAGCGCCAAACGCCAGCTGTAGCGCCTGGCGCTAGCATTGGCGCCTGGCGCTAGCATTGGCGCCTGGCGCTAATGTTGGCGTCTGGCGCAAATAGCCAGCGTTGGCGCTAACATCGTTTTATGTGCGCCAGAACTCTGTTTTGATATTTTATCTTTTTGACTGATTTTCTTTATAAATAACGTGCTAAAAACTCCATTTTCGAGAACCAATTTTCATTCATCTACAATCTACCAACTCTCATCAAGATTCTCTTGATTACTCTTTCTCTCTCTTTTCTAAACTAGCTTCTCACAAATACAAAATTCCGCATTCATTAGATCCAGAAACACCTAGCCATATTCGAAGTTGCCTTCGCCCTAGACGTGAAAGGTTTAATTTCTGAGGGTTTGGTCCCAAATCTCTCTTTCAATTATTATTTAATTATTGTTTTAATTATTATTTTCCTTGAAGTTACTAACGTGTGTATTTTGTTGTTAGAAAGAGGTACGAGGCATCAAAGTAAGTATTTTAATGATTTTTATTGATGTTATCATGTTTAGGTTGTTATTATGATATTCCTAGTATCATGTCTAGGGTAACTTTAATACTAAGTATGATCGTTATGATGCCTTTTATGTTCTTCCTAATATTTATGATTGTTAGTATCATGTCAGGGTTAAAGCTTTGATTTTTATTGTTAGTGACATGCTAGGGTTTGTTATTAATCTTGTTAGTATCATGCCTAGGATCTTGCTATTATTATGCTTTAACATGATTTATGATTATTAATTATGATTATGATTATTTTTATGATTCATGATTATGGTTATGTATATTATTATTATTATAATTTTATGATTATTATTATTATTATGATGATTATTATTATTTTGTTGCTTGTTATTCATTGTTATTGCTTGATCACACCTTTTTATGCATGTTTAAAGGGAATTTGTACTTGTAATCACGCTTAATAAGGAAATTAATAATCTTGTTTAGGGTTAATATGATTATAATTCAAGTGATCGCCAATAATAGTTTTATTTGTGCATTAATATTCAACCAACATAGATTAAACAGGTTTAGGGTTAAACCTAATGATTGCATGTTAGTCCAAAAGCGCACATGAATACGATCTGAATAAAGTAGAGGCCTATTATTAGGGCAGGTTCAATCTCTTTTAGGTTGGATTTGTACCTTCATCCCCGAACCCTATTTGGTTCAAGACCTTATGGAGTTGACGATCTCTTGGATCGTTAAGGGGTGTAACCTTCACCTCGTGAACGGTTTACAAGTTCCTAAAAAACTTGTTGGCGACTCTTTTGCTCTATCTTCTTTCCCTTTGGACGCCACCATACTTTAGTGTATGATCACAGTGGGGTTCAAGCTAGGGGTTAACGCTTGAAATATTCCCTACAGTGCGTCAGAACTCTGTTTTGATTTTTTATCTTTTTGGCTGATTTTCTCTATAAATAACTTCCTAAAAACTCCGTTTTGATTCACCAACTCTCATCAAGATTCTCTTGATTACTCTCTCTCTCTCTTCTAAACTAGCTTTTTCACAAATACAAAAATTCCGCATTCGCAAGACTTAGATACACCTAGCCATATTCGAAGTTGCCTTCGCACTAGACGTGAAAGAAAGAGATACGAGGCATCCAAGTAAGTACTTTAGTGATTTTTATTGATATTATGATGTAGAAATCATGCTTAGGTTGTTATTTTTGATTCCTAGTATCATGTCTAGGGTAATTTTAATATCAAGTATGATTAAAAGTATGATGTCTTTTATGTTCTTCCTAATATTTATGATTGTTAGTATCATGTTAGGGTTAAAGCTTTGATTTTTATGCTTAGAGACATGCTAGGGTTTATTATTAATCTTGTTAGTATCATGCCTAGGATCTTGCTATTTTTATTATGCTTTAACATGATTATTTTATGATCATAATTATAATTATTATTATGATGATTATTTTTATCATGTTGCTTGATATTTATTTTTATTGCTTGATCACACCTTTTATGCATGTTTAAAGGGAATTTTTACTTGTAATCACGCTTAATAAGATAATTAATAATCTTTTTTAGGGATAATATGATTATAATTCAAGTGATCGCCAATAATAGATTTATTTGTGCATTAATATTCAACCAACATAGATAAACAGGTTTAGGGTAATCCTATTGATTGTATGTTAATCAGAAAGAGCACATGAATACGATCAGAATAAAGTAGAGGCCTATTATTAGGGCAGGTTCAATCTCTTTTAGGTTGGATTTGTACTTTCATCCCCGAACCCTATTTGGTTCAAGACCTTATGGAGTTGACGATCTCTTGGATCATTAAGGGGTGTAACCTTCACCTCGTGAACGTTTTACAAGTTCCTAAAAAAACTTGTTGGCGACTCTTTTGCTCTATCTTCTTTCCCTTTGGACGCCACCGTACTTTAGTGTATGATCACAGTGGGGTTCAAGCTAGGGGTTAACGCTTGAAATATTCCCTACAATTTTTGGCGATTCCACTAGGGAGGATTTTTATTTTAATTCTTGAAATTCATTTCGGCAATGATTTAGAATGAGTGGATGAGACTCGAAACGTTCTAAGTATTTCATGTGCGTAATTTTGATTAACATTATTCTCATATGCATAAAAAAGATCTCATTGGAAAGACCATCCGTAATGAGTTAAAACATAGGATTTTTACACGTAGGAAATTTGAGGAATATATTTCACAACTAGGACCGAAATAACACTGCGCGAAACTGGAAAATTTTATCGAGCACACAAAGCTGCTGAGGCATGTAGGAATTAGCGTCAGCGAACAAAGATTAGCGCCAGAATTTTGACTGTAGCGCCAGACGACAGCTCTGTCGCCAGGCGCTACATCCAAAAACCGGCGCCAATATCTGTTTGCTGGCGCCAAATTCTTCCAATACCGAGCCAGAAATATGCGTTCTAATTTCGACCAGTTTTTAACATTGTTTGCTCGATCCTACTTCCTGATTGAGTTTTTCTCACTTTTCTGAAACCCATATGTGTTCTACATATGGACATAACCCTCTGGGAATTCATGCTCCATCTACCTGATTGAACGCTCTGAGCAACAAAGGGTACATCCGAGATTGTTGAATTCACCAAACCATGGAAGCGAGTTTTTTCTAAAACTCGCGGTGTCCCATCCACTCGTGCCAACCCTTCACAGTTAGGCTTCCGCGCGGTGCATCCGGACAATTAAACATGGACCCTCTATTGACTAACCCATATCCCGAACTTTAGAGAACTAGAGCCATGGTTAGGTTGCAAACTCATTGCATCATATCGTGCCTACTTGACTAATTGTGCATTATTGTTGTGCATACTCCATATGTTTTTCCTAACCGTTTGTGTGACTTGTGCTAAGCTTAAATAAATTAATGACTAAAAGAACTTTGCCTAATTAATTAATTAATTTGAGTAAATAAAGTCTAATATTTTAGCCAGATTTGACCTAGTACGACTTTAGGCATACCCCTGTTGATTAATAACACCGAAAACAGTTTCAGATTGAAGCTCCAGCAATGGCGCCAAAGTTTGAACTGTAGCACCACTCTGTGGAGTGTGGCGCCTGGCGACAGCTCTGTTGTCTGGCGCTACACTGCAAAAAGAGGCGTCAGTCTTGTCGTTTTGACGACAGTTCGGATTATTGATCGAGTCATCACTTTGTGTCTAATTAACCAGTTTTCTAATGAATTCGATTAAATTTTACTGTCAATATACTTTGATAAGTCATTAATTGAGTCTAGGCACCAAGTCCCATGGTCTTACACAAGAGTCCAAGCATGTCACTTACACTCAACGCACACACCAATACACACACTTTGACCATGTCTAAGAGAGTCTTGTATGCGCGTTTTTTCCGTCATTTTTTTTAGGGGGGTAAGTCGGATATTAACCCTCCAATTTAAATAATTTAAATACCATACTTGGTTTCTAAAAAAATATACACATTATTTTTGCCAAAATATGCACCCATTTTTTTATTTTTCCTCTTTAAAACCGTAAAGTCAAGGTCGATTTGAGTCAAGTAATTAAAACACAAATGGTTTAAATTACAGCGCGTGGTCAAGAAAGGAAGGATGGTTAATCAAAGACAATCTATTCGTACAAGTCCAACTTTTTGACAAACCCATTGCTCGTAAGAGGAAAGCTAGGACAGTAATGGCAACACAAGAAGAAGTCAATGAGCTCAGGAACCAACTGGTTACTGTGACTGAGGCACTAAAGCTCCTAACCCTTAAGATTGATGATCCCGTGAAACAACAACAGATGGACCTCATGCAAGAGAGTCTAAGATATCTATCTAGCGACTACAAGTTTCAAGGGATTAGTTCACAAGTGGTCTTGGTGGACAAAGATCTTCTTCCGTAGAAGTTCAATGCCAAAGACATCCCAAAATTCAAAGCAACCGATAACCCTTATTTTCATTTAAGAGCCTTCGAAACAATAATGAGTATCAAGGGTATCGACAAGAAGGTGTTCCCCTCTCTGTTCTCACTATCTCTCGAGACCGTTTGCCAGCAATGGTTTTTTTCTCTCAAGAATGAAAAAACCTCCACCTGGGAGTCCATAGCAAACGCTTTCGTTGATAGATACAAATGCAACATTCAAGTTGAGACTGACCATAGGGAGCTTGAAATCCTCAAGCTGAAGGAGAACAAAGGCTTCACCTCCTTCTTTAACAAATGGAGAGAAACCTCAGCTAAGATGATTGAGGTGCCAAGTGAAAACGAGTCAGTAAGGTTATTCATCAAAAATCTTCAAGAAAAATACTCCAAGCATCTCAAGTATCAAAATAATCTCTATACCTTTAAGGCCGTCTATAACATTGGAATCAATATTGAAGACGACCTAGCTAAGTTGAAAGCTGCCAACAATAACTCCAACAGTGGCTGGAAAGGCAAGAATAACGACAATCCTTCTTCTTCCAAAACCACCCACTCGAACAATGTTAGCACTTTTAACCTAGGTGAAGTCCTTGCTATGAATAATCAAGGACAAAAGAAACCATTTAGGAGGAACTTTACTCCTATTAGCATGAGTTATGACACCGCATTTGATCGATTAAATGCAAAAGGTCTAATAACTCCTATTGGACCGTTTGGGGACCCACCAGTCGAAAAGAGGTCGGCTAACTGGAACCCCGATGCACATTGCAAGTATCACCAAGGTAGGGGTCATCTTACCGAGAACTGTTGGAAGCTTAAGGAAGCTATCCAAGACTTAATCGACAACAACAAGCTGCCATTACCCCCTTCCAGTAAGAAGCCAAGTATTGATAATGCGCCTCTCGCTCATTCCTTGGCTATCTCTGATGAGGAAAACGAGGTTGACCCCTCGTCTCTCATCAAACCTATTAAATAAATCCATGCCATCGAAGAAGAGGAGGAGATCTTTTTCGACGCCATGGATAACCTTCCAAAACCAGCAAGTAAAGAGGACATACAATCGCTCACACTGTCTATGATGGAAAGATCGCACTTGCTACGTGAAACTCTCAAGGCTATAAAGGAACTTCAGGAGAAATATGACGAGGTTCCACTCCCGAAAAGTGAACCTAAGAGAGAATTCACACCTATGGGAACGACTTACGAGGCGAAACGTTTTCCTTTACAAATCACCAAAAAACCCAAGAAAAATAATAGACTCTACACTCCAATTGGGATCCCATATATACAAATGTTCGATATGCTCTCCGAGAGTGGCGAGATCAAACCTCTCGAACCGAGACCATTAGAATCATTGAAAAGGACATATAGATATTACTGTCAGTATCATCAATCAGGGGGTCAAACTATCGAAAACTGTTTTAAATTCAAGGATTTAATTCAACAAATGATTGATGAAAAGAATCTTGTCCAAGTTTCCACAAGAAGAGGATGTAAGTATTAATAGAGTTTGGGACAGTGACGAAGAAGACGTCTACTTAAAAGACATGGTAGGACCTCCATCTTTGGTGTCATACGCCATGGATGACTTTTGGGTTGAAGAAGATTCATCAATAGACGTCCTCACAAGATCCGGGAGAATGCAACCTCCCGTTTCAACGCAACCCATGCCAACCACACAGCAAGTTCCCATACCTATCATTGAAGATAATGATATCGTCAAACAGTTCAAGAAAACAAAAGTTGAAATGAACGTATGGAAACTTCTTGCAACATCCCACGAGCATAGGTTGGCTGTGATGAATGCCTTGGACAAAATAGGGATAGATTCTGACACCACTCCTGAGGGGTTGTCTAACTTCCTCACGAGTGATCTACCTAGTCCCATCAATTTGATCACCTTCTCTGACAAGGATTTACCCCCAGAAGGTGACAAACACTACAAGGCATTAAACCTCATAGTAGTTTGCAAGAGAATGAACGTCCCTATGACTCTTGTAGACAATGGATCAGCCATTAACATCTGTCCACTTAGAACTGCGAGGATGCTAGGCATGAGGGATGAAGATTTAACTCCATCAACACAAGGAATAAGAGCCTACGACAACACTCGTCGTCAAGCTCTTGGCAAAATTACCATGAATGTAACGGCGGGAGCGATAGAACATGCTACCACTTTCCAAGTAGTAGATATCAAAGCTTCATTCAATTTGTTGTTGGGACGCCCTTGGATTCATGACCTAAAGGTCGTCCCCTCATCTCTCCACCAACAAGTAAAATCCATAGTTGGGGGAATTCCTATCACCATCGATGCTTCACCTATGAGAATCAAGTCTATAGAAAATCCAATAATTAATGTGGAGCACCATGAGGATGATGAAGATTTATGGGGCTTTAACGAAGAGGTCTCCTTAATCCAGGAGGATGAAAGGACCCTTATTTGCCACGACCCCCATTCTAACATGATCGTGAATGCTATTCTGAAAAAACAAGGACATTTTCCTGGGATGACCCTAGGAAAGAAAAAGGGAATAGCAAAACCGCTGGAGTCACCTGGCCTCCCTAAATTAGATACTTTCGGACTTGGTTTCGAACCGACTCAGAAAAATCTTAAGCGAGCCCAGGAAAAATCGAAGGCACCGTAAGGACGCTCGCATTCAAAAGAAAGCAATCCCAATGGATCAGTACCCTCTCACACTTAATGGTCAATTCATAAAAGAAGGAGACGACTATCCATGCCATGAATTTCTCGAACCATTTGTCGTAAACGGCATAAGGCAACCGGGATTTGAAATTTTCTTGGAGTACAATTTCACATATGAAATCCCAACTCTTGTCCATAAGGAGAAAGTACCCCCATGCTTTGACTTTAACGTCATGGGACTACTATTTGGGCGAGAAAAGGATGAGCCAACATACAAAGAGGATAACTCCTCGCTCATTCAAACGGTCCTACAAAGTCAAAACATCGATCCCTCGAAGTTAATCACTCCGGCAGAAGGATCACTACAAGGGTGGTGCAAGACCGTCAAGGTGACTACTCCAAGTGGAAGAAAGATATCCATCACGACAGGGCAAGGACCGATGTTCGAAGAGTCGTCTGAGTCTGAGTCAGAGTCAGAGTCAGAGTCTCTCTCTATAGAGTCATCTAGGTCTTTAATAGTAGCACCTTCCCCTTCCATCTCTTCTCCTAGAATAGTTAGTGATCAAGTCCCTGAGGACATATCACTCTTTGATGTAATGATCTCAGAGTATAATAAAATAAGTTCTTCTCCTTACTTCTTGTATTCTTCTTTAACCCAAGATGACGAGCATTGCTTAACTAACAATGAAAAAGACAAAGAACTTATTAAAGCATGCAATGGAAACACTTGAAAAGAAAACACCGGTAATTGAAGAAACTGAGACGGTTGATATCTCAAATGATTCAACCAATAAAAGAGAAGTTAAAATCGGACTAACACTAAATGAACAAGAAAGAATCGATTTAATTAACTTACTTAAGAATTCATTGATGTATTCACTTGGTCATACGAAGATATGTCAGGCATTAATAGAGAAATAGCTCAACACACTATACCACTAATTCCAGGAATGAAACCTGTAAAACAAAAGTTGCGTCGGATGAAACCCGACGTAGCTCTTAAAATAAAAGAAGATGTCCAAAAACAAATAACTGCATGTTTCATCAAGGTATCTAAATACCCCAAATGGGTCGCCAACGTCGTCCCAATTCCGAAAAAAGATGGAAGGGTAAGAATGTGTGTCGACTATCGAGATCTAAATAAGGCAAGTCCAAAGGACGACTTCCCTTTACCACACATCGATATTCTGGAAGATAATACAGCGAATCATGCACTTCTCTCGTTCATGGATGGATACGCGGGGTACAATCAAATTCTCATGGCAGAAGAAGACATGGAGAAAACAACCTTCATAACACCATGGGGTACTTGCTGCTACACGGTAATGCCATTCGGGTTAAAAAACGCGGGTGCCACTTACCAACGCACAGCGACTGCCTTGCTCCATGACATGTTGCATAAAGATGTCGAAGTATATGTGGACGACATGATCGTAAAATCAAAAGACCGTCCAGGCCATCAAGTAGCCTTAAGAAAATTTTTCGAAAGGCTAAGAAAATATAATATGAGGTTGAACTCATCTAAGTGTGCTTTTGGAGTCACCTCAGGCAAGCTTTTGGGTTATGTCATAAGCTATAGAGGAATAGAGATAGACCCAACCAAGATCAAAGCAATCATGTCAATGCCACCGCCCAAAACCGAGAAGCAAATTCGAGGATTTATTGGCCGGTTACAATACATAAGTAGGTTCATATCAAAATTGACAACGATATGTGAACCGATATTTAAAAAGCTCAAGAAGAATGTACCAGTAATATGGGATGACGAGTGTCAAAAAGCCTTTGAAAAGATCAAAGCCTATCTCTCAAATCCTCCCGTATTAGCACCAGCACTTCCCGGAATACCTCTTAGGTTGTACTTAACAGTTACCAAAGAGGCAATGGGAGCTATGCTAGCATAAGAAGTAGAAGGCAAAGAAAATGCAATCTACTATCTAAGCAAGAAAATGCTCGAATATGAAGCACGTTATACACCACTTGAGAAATTGTGCCTCGCCTTGGTGTGGGCCACAACCAAGTTATACATTACATGCTAGTGCATACCGTCTTTGTAGTCTCCCGATTAGATCCACTCAAGTATCTATTCGAGAAATCTACACTCAATGGACGCATATCGAGATGGATAGTCAATTTAGCCCAGTTTGATTTAAGGTTTATGCCGCAAAAAGCTAATAAAGGATCCGTGGTGTCAGACTTTCTAGTAGACTTTCCAATAGAAGACTCCACGCCAATACAAGACAATGAGTTTCCAGATGAAGACTTAATGGTCACTGAAGATGATACTTGGACCTTATACTTCGACGGAGCCTCAAACCAAAAGGGATGTGGCGTTGGAGTATTACTAGTATCACCTAAAGAAGAGCATGTTCCAATCTCCATAAAGCTTGATTTCGACGTTACCAACAACGCTGCTGAGTACGAAGCATGCGTGGTAGGCCTTGAAACAGCTTTGGCATTGGGAGTAAAAAAGTTACGGATATTCGGGGACTCTTCGTTAATCATAAATCAAATATCCAAAATGTGGAAAGTAAGGAGCGAAAGTCTAGCCCCTTACCAAACCTATATGGAAACTCTTACTAATCAGTTAGAGAAGGTAGAATACACATATCTACCTAGAGAAGAAAATCAATTTGCTGATGCCTTGGCAAGACTAGCCTCGATGGTTAGGATTCCCACGGAAATCGAGCAAATGCCTCTAACTATAGAAAAAAGGCACAAACCAGCATATATTCAGGCTATAGAAGATAATGAAGTAATCCAAGATGAAGAAGAATAAGAAGAACCGTGGTACACGGATATACTCAACTACGTCACCAAAGGAGAATACCCTCCCCATGCTGACAAAAGAGCAAAGCAAGCATTAAGACTCTTGGCTTCCCAATATGTACTCATAGACAACGAGCTACATAAAAGGGTACCTAAGGGTCGAGCTCTCTTATGTGTAGGAAAAAAGGATGCCCAAAGAGCAATGAGGATAGTCCACGAAGGAATTTGTGGCACTCACATAAATGGCAACATGTTAGTCCAAAAGATAATGCGAGAAGGATATTATTGGACTACAATGAATAGGGATTGCCATCAATACGTAAAAGATGCCCTAAGTGCCAAATCTATGCCAATTTACAGCATGTTCCTCCATCCTTGCTCTACACCTACACGTCACCATGGCCGTTCTCTACATGGGGAGTTGACATCATCGGCAAAATCACTCCCCGTAGGAACAGGAGGCCATGAATATATCCTAGTGGCAATTGATTACTTCACAAAGTGGGTAAAAGCGCAATCATACGCTAAACTCACTACAAAACATGTAGCACTCTTTATCGAGAGAAATATCATTTGTCGATACGGAGTCCCACATGAAATGATAAGTGACAATGGAACTCACTTTCAAGCCGAATTGAAGAATTGCTACAAAAATATGGCATTCAACATCATCATTCTTCCCCTTATAGGCCTCAAGCAAATGGAGCAGTCGAGGAAGCTAATAAAAATCTAAAGACTATCATTGAGAAAATGACGGAAAATTATAAGGATTGGCCTGACAAACTTCACTTCGCATTGTGGGGTTATCGCACGTCAATTCGCACATCAACAGGAAATACGCCATTTTCCTTGGTTTATGGAATGGATGTCATACAACCTGTCGAACTAGAGATTCTATCTCTACGCATCGCGTTAGAGAGCAAACTCGATGAAGTTGAATGGACTAGAGCAAGATATGAAGAGCTAATTCTACTCGATGAAAAACGACTAGAAGCTCTACATCACACTCAGTGTTACCAAACTCGTATGGCTAGGCATTTTAATAAGAAGGTCAAGACAAGAAACATCAAAGTAGGAGACTTGGTGTTAAAAGCATTAAGGAAAAATGTTTAAAGTCAATGCGACAATCTAATGTTGCATTGATGGCAAAACTTGGTTGGCGATTGTTAGCTGAACCTCATACTTTGTGGTCGAGAGTCCTTAGGAGCAAGTATTGTAACAACCGTTGTGATGTTGATATGTTCAAGGAGAAGAATGGTGCCTCCAATGCTTGGAGAGGCATTGTTAGTAGTGTGGATATTTTGAAAAAAGGTATCAATATGGAAGTTGGAAATGGCGGTGCTACCTCTTTTTGGAACCACAGATGGACCACGAAAAATACTCTTCTAAGCTTAGCTGATCCTCAACCCCCTGTTGATATACAGAGTGTGCTAGTGAAGGATATGTGGGACAACAGCATTGGACGGAAATTTGATATTTTTGCACCATATCTTCCTGCTGAGACCCTTGCTGAGATTGCTTTTTTCGAATTATTAGAGGACGAGGCTGCAATTGATGGTGTCTACTAGAATGGATCAAAATCTGGAGGGTTCACTCTAAGCTCTACTATGAAACTTGTGCGCAATGTGACTGTCCCTTCTGTTTCGCAAATCAGAGGTTGGAAGTTAATATGGCAATTAAAAGTTCATCATAAAATTAAGATCTTTCTCCGTCTTACAATCCAAGATAGGCTGATGTCGAATAACACTAGATTTATTCGAAAAATTTCAGATGACCCTCGATGTCCAAGGTGTAGCGCAAGTGAGGAAAATGCTGAGCATATTCTTCGTACTTGCCCTCTTGCGGTGAATGTGTGGAGAGCTTTGGGGTGGTCGAATGAGGTGGACCTCTTTGGGGATCAATTTCAAGAGTGGATTTTAGATAATTTGGATGATGGTAAACAATTTATGAGTGAGGATTGGCCTGTTATATTTGTTATAGCTTGCTGATGGATTTGGAAGTGGAGGTGTGAACGTGTATTTGTGCAATCTGCCAAGATTCTTTTTGACTAAGGAAGCTTTATCCTAGCTCGGGTTGGGGATATTAAACAGGCTTGGGAGATAAACTTGCTGCGTGCTGGTGTGAATAAAAAGAGGAAGGTCGAGCACCTTGTCAAATGGAAGTGTCCTAATGAAGAGTGGGTTTAGCTCAACACGGACGGAGCAGCTAAGGGAAACCCAGGGAAAGCAGGGGCTGGTGTTATCATTCGAGGCCACAGGGGTGAGATCCATGAAATTTTTGCGGTAAACTGCGGTATTTGTACGAGTACTAAAGCAGAGATGTTTGGCATTATGAGAGGTTTAGCCATTGCTTGGAATGGTGGACATAGCAAAGTCATGGTTGAAGGAGATTCTGAAGTTGTTCTTCGCATCTTGACCAATCCTACCTCTCCCAACTCACCCTTAATTTATATTATTCGTAAGTGCAAATCTCTTATTAGTCGTCAAGGTTGGGAGATAAGATTGGGTCATTGCTATAGGGAAGCCAATATGGCGGCAGATTGGCTTGCTAATTATGGGATCCGTTTGGAGCAGCGGATGATGATGATTGAGGAGATCCCGAAGGATCTTCTTGTCGTTTTATCGAAGGATCTTAGTGGTATCTCTCGGGCTCGGATGGTTCCGACGATGGGAAACTAAGTTTAGTTTGTGTTCTTTGTTTGGTTTTGTTTGCTTTTGTGTTTTTATTTCAGTTTGTTAGTTTCTTGTGTTTTGTTTAGGGGCTAAAAAGAAAAAAAAAAAGAACCACCCAATTCGTAGTTATATCAAAGGAGTTACAGCCTCTGCAAATTCTGCCTATTCTTTCCAACCCAAATCCAATTCTTCTCTTTTCCTTGGTTTCTTATCTTTTCTTCTTCTCTTCTCTTATTTTATTATTATTATTATTATTATTATTATTATTATTATTATTATTATTATTATTATTATTATTATTATTATTATTATTTTAAAAACAAAAGTCATACAACCTACAATAAATTAGTGGGAAGGCGAGATACAATATGGGCCCCCACTCCTCTAGCTATAGCAAAGCCTACCCTAGTGAATATATGAGCTGCAGCACGAGCCCCATTGTCTTGTGTCATTGAGAACCTTTGAATCCGCTTCAGCAACGCAACAACCTCCTTCTCTAAATCCCCAAGCGAAGAAAAGGAGAAGGGAATGAAACCATATCCAATCGCCAGACAATAAGCTTCATACTTAACCCGCTTCCAATGAGCCGCATCATCCACAAACCGTCCCGGAACAAAGTCAGATAGCCCTGTCTGTGTCAATGGAGAAGACCCTGTGAAGTCGACACATACATCACGACCACAATCCCATGAATAAAGTAACACATCGGCAGGTCTGAGGGCCCCGTCATTCCCTCCAGACAATCCTATGTCAACCTCCTTTCTTGCTGAAATCCCAGATCTGTAGTAAATATCAACAAATGTATCCCGAACAACATTGTGCCGATGTTTAATACCAACAATGCCAGCACACAACACTGTATAGTCGCCGAATACATCCCCAGTAAAAACCCGAGAGCAAGCAGAGCACGGTGTCAAGACAGAGAACAATGGAACACCCATCCGATAACACAGCACACATCGGTATGTCTTAGCGTTCATCGTCTGACCCAATCCAGAAATAGGGACTGCCCGAAGCCAAGCAAATGTGTGATCACCCTGCTACGACTTCCACAATGCCGACTGCCGATGAGACAAAGAAAAGGTGGATTCTGCAGAAGCGGTAACCTTTGTGAAATATATCTGCCAATTTCTTCATGAGTTTAGGGATTATTATTATTATTATTATTATTATTATTATTATTATTATTATTATTATTATTATTATTATTATTATTATTATTATTATTATTATTATTATTATTATTATTATTATTATTATTATTATTATTATTATTATTATTATTATTATTATTATTATTATTATTATTATGGGGGATCTATAAATAATTATTATGAGTAGTTTTAATTATATAAAATTAGATTTTTAATGATGTTTATGAGATTTTAATTTAATAGGTTCATGTACATATAGTTCGGGTTTTTAATTATTTGTTAACCTTATATTGATTAAGGTTATATTTATTTGTAGGGTGTGTTTGATCAAGATTCTTAAGGTTCTTTTGGTGTGTTTTGCTAAGCAAGGATCAAGGTACGTTAGGTGGCTAGATACCTTGAAAGTGATTGGTTTGAATAAGCGTGTTTGAATTATGATTGAATTAAAGTAATTGAATTGAATTATGATTTGTGAATAAAAGGATGTTTAAATAATTGGTATTAATAATTAATTTCGAGTATTGATTTTATATCATGTTTTAGATAATTAAAATTATTCATGTTTAAAAGGTTTGATTTTGAAAGCATGTGGAATTAAATAAAAAGGAGTTTGAATTATTATTATTAAAAGTTGGAAGTATTGGGTTTAAAGAGGACTTATTGAATTATTATTAAATATTTATAAGCATGTTAGTAATCCCACTATACAGATTTGCTTTATTTGCAGACTTTGGACTTTTTATGACCGAGTCTTTCCTCAAGAATAGCCTTGTAACATAAGGAGACTAGCTTGGGGGGTGTGCACACTTGAGTGAGGAATTGGTTTTAAAGGAATTGGTTTTATTGAATTTGACTATTGATTATTATTATTGAAATTGGTTTTGGAATTATGAGTTGGAATTATTGGTTTAAGTATTGGAATGAATGGAATTGGTTTCAAAAGCATGTTTGCTAATAAATTGAGTTTACATTATCTTGCACTTAGCGTACTTAGCATATTTTGCTAACCCGTATTTCTTATTTTGTTTTGGTTCGCCCTGTTTACCATAATGGTAAGCAGTGTTGACTAATTTTAGGTGGAGTCAATGATTGAGCATTTGGAGTCCCGAGAATGGTTTCACCTAGATTAGGAAATGTTGGTCTTTATGTTTATTTTGAATACTCATGAGTATAGTTACTATTTATGGTTTATTATTAATAAAAAGAAGAGTGTTGAAGTTTTCTGCTGCAAAATATTGGTTTTGTTTAGTAAGTTTTGAGTAGCCTTGCGTAATTATACGCCCTAGTCTATCACTACGGTATAATTATACGCATTATGCTGGTATTTCCGTAAAGGGAGATTTGGGAGTGTTACAATAAAGAATTTTATTTGGAATAAAACAAGTGTTTTTCAAGAGATTAAAATCTTATTTTCAAAGATAAGTACGGACGTTGTTAATCGAATTTAATTAGATTAAGGATTCCGTACAAGTTTTCAAAGAACGCGTGAATCAGCGCGGAACGACAAAGCTGGCGCTGAACAACAAGCCTGTCGCATCGCGCTGGACTCTGTCGTTCTGCGACAGAGGCAGTTTTACTCCTAATAGGTTCGGTCTTTTTTTATTGTTTCTGGGCCATTTTCTCTTTAAATAGGGTCGTATTTCTCGTATTTTAATCATTGACAAATAATCAACAATCATCTAATTCTATTCTCTTCTCTCTCTTAGGCTAGAAGCTTATTCTTTCTCCCTCTTTCTGAGCCTTTCCTTTTCAAATAAAAATACCGCATTCACGAGTCTTAGACATACCTAGCCAAGCTTAAAGTTGTCTTCGCCCTAGACGTGAAAGGTTAATAATTTCTAAGGGTTTGGTCCCAAATCCCTATTTCAATTATTTAAATTAATTGTTTGATTTAATATTTTCCTTGAAGTTATCAACGTGTGTATTATGTTTTTAGAAAGAGATACGTGGCAACCAAGTAAGTTGTTTTAATTACGCTATTTTTATCGAAAGCATGCTTAGATTATATTAATTCCTAGTATCATGTTAGGATGTCTTTTTAATTCCTAATATCATGTTAGGATGTTATTTATTGCTTTCTAGTATCATTCTTAGGTTGCTTCCTATTTCTTCTATCATGTTAGTATCATGTTAGGGATAAAGCTTTGATCTTTATTGTTTATTGAAATGTTAGGATTTGTTATGAATCTTGTTAGTATCATGCCTAGGATCTTGCTAATATTATTATGCTTTGAGATTATTATGATGATGATTTGTTGTATCGATTAATTATTTATGTTTCTTGATATTATTATTGTAATTGCTTGATCACGTCCTCTCTTGCATGTTTAAAGGGAATTTGTACTTGAAATCATGCTTAATAAGATAATTAATAATCTTGTTTAGGCTAATATGATTTTAATTCAAGTGATCGTCAAAATAGGTTTGTTTGTGCATTTATTATCAACCAACATAGATTAAACAGGTTTAGGATTAATATGTTGATTGTATGTTAGTCAGAAAGCGCACATGAATATGAGAAGAATAAACAAGAGGCCTATTATTAGGGCAGGTTCAATCTCTTTTAGGTTGGATTTGTACATTCATCCTCAAATATCCAGTCATGGTTCCAGACCACTATGGAGTTAGCGATCTCATGGATCGTGAAGGGGTAGGTGTAACCTTCACCCTGTGAACGGTTTACAAGTTCCTAAAACTTGTTGGAGACTCTTTTGCTCTAGCTTCCTTCCCTTTAGACGTCACCATGATTAAGTGTATGATCACAGTGGGGCTCAAGTTTGGGATGGCTTGAAATATTCCCTACAATAAGATTAACACAACTTAGTTAACACACTAAAATATCAAAAGTAGCCACCAAAATAATTTCAAAAGTAAAATTAATAGAAGTAATCATATAAGTATTCTCCAACAAAAACTATAGATTTATGGCACAACTAGGAGTCATAAAAACAACAACCATAATTATATTCTCTTCTAGAGATTAATACACAAATGACACTTCATAAAATAATTACATAATTCTCATTCAAAAATTTCTCATATTTAATAAATTGATTAATAGAATTAACACAAGTTCTTGAAAATTAGTATGCAAAGTGTAGGGAATATTAGCATTACCCCAAACTTGAACCCCACTGTGATCATACACTAAAGTGCGGTGACGTCCAAAGGGAAGGAATATAGAGCAAAAGAGTCGCCAACAAGTTTTAGGAACTTATAAACCCTAAACCTGTTTATCTATGTTGGTTGAATATTAATGCATAAATAAAACTATTATTGGCGATCACTTGAATTATAATCGTATTAACCCTAAATAAGATTATTAATTATCTTATTAAGCGTGATTACAAGTACCAATTCCCTTTAAATATGCAATTAAAGGTGTGATCAAGCAATAACAATAAATAAGCATCAAGCAACATAATAATAACAATAATAATCATGTAAAAGATAAAGCATAATACTAGCAAGATCCTAGGCATGACACTAATATAACAATATTAATAACAAACCCTAGCATGTCACTAAACAGTAAAGATCAAAGCTTTAGCCCTATCATGATACTAACATGCATATTAGGAAAGAAAATAGGAAGCATCCTTTTAATCATACTTGATATTAGGAATTTTTAGTTGTTACCCTAAACATGATACTAGGAAGCAATAAAAACATCCTAACATGATACTAGGAATCAAAATAACAATCTAAACATGATTTCTATATCAAAATATCAATTAAACAATTAAAGCACTTACTTGGATGTCTGGTACATCTTTCTAATAACAAAATACACACGTTAGTAACTTTAAGGAAAATATAAAATTAAACAATTAAATTAAATAATTGAAAGAGAGATTTGGAACCAAACCCTCATAAATTAAAACCTTTCACGTCTAGGGCGAAGGCAACTTCGATCTATGCTAGGTGTGTCTAGATCTTGTGAATGCGAAATTTTGTATGAGAAAAGTTAGTTTAGAAAAAAGAGAGAGAGTAATCAAGAATTTCTTTATGAGAGTTGGTGAGAAGAATTGAGAATTGATGACTGAAAACAGAGGTTGTAGGAGGCTATTTATAGAGAAAATCATCCGGATATGATTAAAAAAAAGAGAGAGTTTCGAAAAGAATAAAACACGACTGCAGCGCCAAACACGCGCCTGTCGCCAGATAACAGAGCTGTCGCCAGGCGACAGACATGTCGTATGGCGCTGAAAATAGTTTTCCACGCGTTTTCTTATTTTGATAAAATTTAAACGTACGAGAGGGTAAAACTGTATTTTCGTTAAAAATACTTCTTTTATTCTAATTAAAACTCTTAAAAGTCAATTAAAGTCAATTTATCAATGCTAATTAAATTAGGACTCAAAAGATCCTTCTAGAAGATCCTAGAAGACTATAATCAATCCTAATCACATTAGGAATGATAAATCAATAATAGGCCCTCCTCTAGATCATTGGGCCGTATATAACAATCAAATCGGGCCCAGTTTAGTAATTTGGCCATAACTTCCTCATTATTCATCAGAATTGGGCTTATAATATATCATTGGAAAGCTCTTTTCGAACCCCACCCAACTACACCATCATTGGACCCTTGCCATGGACCAAATCAAACTGTATTGGCTGTTTTCTTAAAATAGGTTTTCAAAAACAGAGAGAAAGAAAAGAATTAAAACTAACCGCAACACTAGAATTTCCACACTTTCACTTCATTCGATTATGATTCGACGTGAAAGGTACTCATCACCTGGTTTGGTTTTGGGGAGACACAAATGTGTGTCTACACAAAGTAAGCATTATGAGAATGAACAAAGTTTCCAAAAACATGACATATACATACCAACGTATATATATATATATTTGCTAAAAACAATAATCTTTGATAACATACTCAACGTAACACACGATTCAGGGTAAAGTTTATAAAACCTACAATTTAACAAGTCTTAAAAATTAACCATGAATAATCTATCAACATAGGCATGTAAACATTAGGTACTTATCAACACATTTCTAATAGAAATTAATCTAAAATAGCCCAATATTTACTTTCTCAATGAACAAAAAAAAAATGTTTAAAAAACCAACAAATTGGTAAATAAAACCAATTAACATATTTATAAGTACTAATTTCAAACAACAAATAGAACAAAGAAATAATCATATCATGTAATGTCACACATAAATAACATGAATTATACCCTAGCCAATAAATTAACAATCTGCAGACACCCATATGTGTCTCCCCAAAACCAAACCCGGTGATGAATACCTTTCATTTCATTTGATTATCGAACAAAGAGAAATTGTGAAAAGTCTAGTGATGAGGATGTTTTTATTAAAATATCTTTTCTTTCTGATTTTGAAAATATTTCTTTTCTTACCTTATTTATGAAAAACGTGCATTTCAGTTTAGTTTAGTCCATGATAAGGGTCCAATAATGTGTAGTTGGATAGGTCTTGAAAATACCTTTCCAACGATATATTATAAGCCCAATTCCGATGAATAATGAGGAAGTTATGGCCAAAATACTAAACTGGGCCCGATTTGGTTTTTATATGCGGCCCAATGATCTAGAGGAGGGCCTATTATTAATTATCATTCCTAAATCTATTAGGATTGATTATAGTTTTCTAGAATACTCTAGAAGGTTCTTTTAAATCCTAATGGAGTTAGGATTGATAATTATGTTTCAAAGAGTTTGAAATTGAATAAAACTACTCTTTTTTAGAATCCTTGTTTTGTACGAAGTGGAATATATTCAGATTTTATTTTCGTGCCTCATAATATTTATCCAAATTTTATATGGTTGGATAGATATTGAAATTATATTTCCAATGATATATTATAATATTAAATCCGAGCTATAACGAAAAATATATGAATGAGATATGAAACTCTATCCAAAACTGACACCCTTCCACTATTTCAGCCATATTTTTTTATCTACAAAATATTTTAATATGATTTCAATTGGTTTGGAAAGTAGACTTTAATATCTTTCCAACGACATACTATATGACTTTTTTGGACTTCTGGATCAAAATATAAGATAAAAACAAAATCCACAAAATCCGCAAAAACTATTTTCCAGCGTCTGACGACAGAACCAGCGCCAGACCTGGCGCCTGGCGCTTGGCGCTAGAGTCCAGCGTTTGGCACCACGCGCGTGTTTGACGCTGTGCTCATATTTTATTCTTTTCGAAACTCTGGTTCGTTTTTTATCACATCCGGCTGATTTTCTCTATAAATAGCCTCCTAAAACCTCCGTTTTCAATCATCAATTTCCATCAATTCTCTAATTCTCTCTCTCACCAACTCTCATCAAGAATTTCTTGATTCTCTCTCTCTTTCTAAACCAACCCTTTTACAAACATAATTCTTCATACATTAGCACTATACACATCTATCCAAATTCGAAGTTGCCTTCACCCTAGACGTGAAAGAAAGAGGTACGAGGCATCCAAGTATGTGCTTTAATTGATTTTATTGATATTATGATTTAGAAATCATGTTTAGGTTGTTATTATGATTCCTAGTGTCATGTTAAGATGTTTTATTGCTTCCTAGTATCATGTTTAGGGTAACAACTATAGTTTCTAATATCAAATTTGACAATTGTGATTCCTGCGATGCTTCCTTTTCTTTCTAATATCATGATAGTATCATGTTAGGGCTAAAGCTTTGATTTTTAATGCTTGGTGACTGATGAGTCTATTTTATATGTATTTTTATTCCCCGTCCCACGGTCATATTTGTGCTTATCTGAGCTCTACGGAGCTATTTTTATTACAAATATACGTTTCCTAGTGTTTTTGTAGCGTTGGTATTATTTTGTAGGAATGTGCAGATTTATTATAATTCCTGAGCTTATTGAGCCACTACAAAGATATTGGAGTTGGATCGTATTTTATGACCGGATTATTTAAGCCCAAGGCCGAGCTAGATAAATTTAGTTTGGTGATTAAAGGCTCGATTTGTTTAGAGTACTAATTTTATTACGAGTTCAATACTTGAATTTCAAGAAGAAGGAAATTATGGACAATAATAAGGCCACGGATCAAAACACAACTTCAATTATAGGCCCAAGTGAAAAGGTCCAATTTCACAATGAAGTCAGCTGGGCGAGCTTAAGCCTGCATGTTCTTCGCTTCATTAGTGGGCTTCGTTGTAAAGCCCATTAGACCTTTGTTAAGTCGGTGGACTTGTTTAGCTTAGGATTTCTTTTTATAAATAGGAGTAGTAGTAGTACGTATGGAGGAGGTTAGATTTTAATTAGTTTGGATTAGTTTTAGTTTTTTTTGCTTTTCATTATTAGTGACGAGAACTCCGTATTATTTTAGTTTTCATTCTAGCAACTTTGACTTATTAAATTACTTCATGCACTTTTGCAGCTTTGATTATTTTAGTTCTCTCTAAGATTTGTTTTTAGTGGCAACTTCCATTAGTTTTGTTCTCGTTAGTTTTAGCCTTTCAATATTACTCGACACTGTTATGCTTTATCATTGTTTTCGTTTCTACTTTAGCTCTATTATTATTGCTTTATTTTGAGTATGTTTAATTTAATCACTTTAACTTGTTAGTTTAGATTTAATTATGTTTGAGTAGTTTTATTTCTAGGGTTTATGGGGATCTAATAAATAATATGAAGGGGTAATTTGTGATTGTTGATTATCAATGCTTGATTAATTTCCTATTGATTGATTTAATGCTATGCAATTAGGTTTGGCTAGATTTAATTGTATGAGTTTAGTAATATTAATTCGAGATTCGAGAAATGAGAATTGATGTTTAGGCTTAGTTTCAATAAGCGGACTAATTTATAAATGGTTAAGTCGAGATTCGAGAGATGAGATTTAATACCGGTAAATTAACTCTGTGATTGTAATACGTAGCGAAAGCCCTTTATAATCTGATTAATTGATGCTTGATGATTGCTTATTATGATTTGCCCTGGAATATTGTTTATTAGTGAACCTATGCCCTAGGTTTTTTCCTTCATTGATTTATCTCCTATTTTATTCCCTTCCTACTTTTACCTTTAGTAGTTTAATTACTCTTTTACAACAAATTTGGCTACTTGATAATTTAGATTGCTTCTAATTAATTAGGAATAAATTGACTTGTTTCCCTGTGGTTAGACCCTTCTTCCCTATCTACATAGTTAGTGGATTTAGGTTATATTTTTGATTAGGTGAATACGACTTGAGCCTGTCAGTGACATGCTAGAGTTTGTTATTAATCTTGTTAGTATCATGCCTAGGATCTTGTTATTATTATGCTTTATTTTTAACATGAACATGATTATTTTTATAATTGTTATAATAATTATGATTATTATGATTATTATTATTATCATGATTATGATTATTACGTTGCTTGATTTTTTTTTATTGTTATTGTTTGATCACACCTTTTATGCATGTTTAAAGGGAATTGATACTTGTAATCATGCTTAATAAGATAATTAATAATCTTGTTTAGGGTTAATTTGATTATAATTCAAGTGATCGCCAATAATAGTTTTATTTGTGCATTAATATTCAACCAACATAGATTAAACAGGTTTAGGGTAATCCTATTGATTGCATGTTAGTCAGAAATTGCACATGAATACAATCAGAATAAATTAGAGGCCTATTATTAGGGCAGGTTCAATCTCTTTTAGGTTGGATTTGTACCATCATCCCCGAACTTCCAGTCTTGGTTCCAGACCTATTGGACTTGACGATCTCCTGGATCGTTAAGGGGTGTAACCTTCACCTCGTGAACGGTTTACAAGTTTCTAAAACTTGTTGGCGACTCTTTTGCTCTATCTTCTTTCCCTTTGGACGCCACCGTACTTTAGTGTATGATCACAGTGGGTTCAAGTTTGGGGTAATGCTTGAAATATTCCCTACACAATCATATAATAAATAATACATTATGGACAAAATAATCATCCAACATTATAATGCCAAAGAATCACAACTCATATATTTTTCAGGATGATTATTAGAATTAAAATCACATGCTAAGCATAATCAAAATTAAAAATTAGTTTAAAAAAAACCTCCCTTGAATTAATTCAAGTGTTGAAATTAACATTCTCCGTAGTATGCCCAAATATCCTCTCAAAAAATGCAGCTTAACTTTGAAGCCATAACTCCCAAACGTGAAAAGATATCAACGATCCAACCGTTGAAAATAAATCCTCATATGTCCCAAACAAGCTCCCAAAATTTCAGCACAGACGGAGAACGATTGACCTTCGACCGGGGGCCATTTGCGGGACTGCTCTCAGAAAAACGTGAACAAAATTTCCTTCAAAACTTATATTTCTTTGCACATTATTTAATCTTCCGATCAATTCCCAATAAATAGCCATGAAAATAATAATTTTGTTTTCAAATTGTTGTAAACTAAGGTGTTTTTCAAGGCTACAAAAAATAAAAGAACAACAAGATCGAAAAGTTGATCTTCTAATCAATGAACAAATATGGTGTGTCGTGATGCAAATCAATGACTTGAAAACGAAATTTTGGTGCAACAGCAGTGCTCAATTGTATTTGCCGACACGTTCCCTAAGGCTCACACACCACTCTCATACATAGACACTTTTGGGCGAGAGGTTGAAATCACATAGACTTATGCCCAAAAAGAGAAATGTGTTTAAATTAATCTGTTTGATGTAATCTTGTATATTTGTTCTTGCAACCAAGAAATATACAATGCAAATGAAAAGATAAGAGATTAGAAAGTCAAAAGGACAATATTTAATCATAGATTAAGGTATATTAATAACCCCTTAAACCTCCCATTAATTCGGAGTTAAGAGGAAATTACAAGGAGAAGAGGAAGAGAAATAGTCATTGGTAATCTGACGTTTTGGCTGCACCCGGTAGGGCAACCTTCCGCCCAGTAGGGCGAACAAACGACAAAACTCAACTTTACTCGCGCCCGGTCGGGCGAGCTTCACCCTATCGGGCACCCGGTCGTATCAAAAAACACTTGTTCTCACGCCCGGTAGGGCGAGCTCCACCCTATCGGGTCTCTTTATTCCAACAACTTCAGTTGTTATGTTAGCTAAGTTTTGCTACACTATAGTTGAATTTAACTTCACCTTATTTTTGTTGAACTGAAATTGTTTTAATTGATTATCTATTATTTTTCTTCTTTAACTTTACTGATTTTACTGAACTAAAATTATTTTTACTAAATAAAAATTATTTGTGCTGAAATGAACTTATTTTTATAGAACTGAAATTAATTTTACTAAACTGAAATATTTTTTAATGTGAACTAAACAAGGCCTAAATTGTAAGTACTTGGATATATATTTTGGCTTGAAAACCATGTGATAATGGATTAATGATTGAGATGTTAGCCGAGAAAAATTATCAATAACATAATATTAAAACAGATATCATGAATAACACGTGTCAGTTGATGGTGCTGTTTTTTTTTTTCCACCAACAATTTTTAAAGAAAAACTTTTATAAAAAAATAAATGTTTTTTTAATTATTGTTAAATATCTCTTGTTTGATTATACACAGAATTTTCCGTATTTTTTACCAAATTAGAAAATACTTGCCTAAAAAAATTACAAATATATGTGTAGCTCATTATCAAGTAATATATGTGTAGCTCATTATCAAGTATATATCTATGTAACTAAGAAATAATAATAATAATAATAATAAGACAACAACAACAACAACAACAACAACAACAACAACAACAACAACAACAACAATAATAATAACAACAACACAATAATAATAATAATAATAACAACAACACAATAATAATAATAATAATAACAACAACAACAACAACAACACAATAATAATAATAATAATAACAACAACAACAACAACAACACAATAATAACAACAACAACAACAACAACAACAACAACAACAACAACAACAACAACAACAACAACAACAACAACAACAACAACAACAACAACAACAACAACAACAACAACAACAACAACAACAACAACAACAACAACAACAACAACAACAACAACAACAACAACAACAACAACAACAACAACAACAACAACAACAACAACAACAACAACAACAACAACAACAACAACAACAACAACAACAACAACAACAACAACAACAACAACAACAACAACAACAACAACAACAACAACAACAACAACAACAACAACAACAACAACAACAACAACAACAACAACAACAACAACAACAACAACAACAACAACAACAACAACAACAACAACAACAACAACAACAACAACAACAACAACAACAACAACAACAACAACAACAACAACAACAACAACAACAACAACAACAACAACAACAACAACAACAACAACAACAACAATAATAATAATAATAATGATGATAAATAATAAATAAATAAATAATAATTTCAATTATACATGTATCATAATCTATTTATTTATTTATCATTAACCTATAATAAAAGCGAACCTAAAATGATACTTATCACAATCTCATTCACAATTTTCCCACCCATTTTACTTTCTATTTTTACGCAGATTCTTTAAGGAAATCATTTTATAATAATATCTTTCTTCCAATTAAAATTCTTAAAAATAATAATTCTCCATATAAACCCAACTAATTTATTTTTACATATAAGTAGTCTTTTATTTGGTATTATTTTTGTAAAAAAATAAGGTAAATATTATTAAACAATACTGCTATATATTATTTTAGTCTTCGATAATACTATTAACTTTTTTTTCTTCCAATTTTGTTACTTTTGCAATAATGTTTAATTCAATTAAAAATAAAATCATTTTGTTAAGATATATATATATACACTTTATTTTCTACTCTTAAAAGTCGTATCAATACTAAATTACTAACGCAGCATGTGCGGGTACTATCCTTAAAAAAAATTTACAAAAAATAAAAACTTCAAAGACCTCTTTTTTTTAAAATCAAGTCTAAGTGTCACTAATCTTGACATTGATAGAGTTACATATAAAACTAAAGTTATATTTATTTTTGAATTAGTATTATGAGTTTAATTTTTTTATAAAATTCAATGCAATCACTCTTTATAAAATTTAATAATAACCGTGCATCTGCACGGGACTTAAACTAGTAATCATACTAAAACACAAGACACTAGAAGAAAATTTGACACGTGTCACTATCTCATCTCTCGGGGCGCATTTTCTAAATAAAGCAATTTCAATAGTATGTGTATTTGACATCTTTTTATTTCCTATTAAATCTTAGAAATAGTTTTTTTTTTTTTTTTTTTTTTTTTTTTTTTTTTTTTTTTTTTTTGGGTTCAAGTAATGATAATTACCTAAATAATAATAAGTTATGATTATATTTGACATCAATATATAATCATATATAATGTAATAGTCTTATTTAAACCAATAATATATATACTAAAATAATATGAAGTACAAATTTGTCAAATTTTATTTTGGCCATTATGTTATCATTCAAAATTTCATCAACACTTTTTAATTTGTATTGAACTACTATTTACCTAGCATTAAAGTTGTATTTATATATAGATGATTGAAATGTAATTAGTTCGAACATGAATATTATACTTGTATATACTTTATAGTGTAGATATGTTATTGTAACATACTAATAAACAATCTATTAACATTAAAATAAATAAAGAAAGAAAATTATTTTGTGTACCCCTAAGATTTTGAAAAATGCACCGTGTACCCATGAAAACTTTTAAATGCACCATGTACCCTTGAAGTTTGTAAAAAAAAGGCACCAAATACCCTTATCGTCTAACAGAAACACATATCATTGACTTATCAAACTTTAATCATGCCCACACAATGACTCTCTTTTGGTACTTTATAATTATGCAGTAAAACCGCCTACAAACATGTGTTACATTAAAATTTGAACTCCATGTATCATTTTCGATTCTAACTACTACACTAGTGTAAATAATAAATCAATTCCATAAATCAAGGAATATAAGTAATTGTACAAATTAGTCCCTTAAATCAAGGAGAGAATCATTTTAAATTTTTTTTACTTGTTACTTCATATTTGTACATAGTGTTCTTTTCGCGTTTTTATAACCCTTATATCTTGATCGGGTGTACCGTGTAACCCGGGTGTATATATGATAAGATATTCAGTATTTAGTCAAGCTCGCTTGTTGGTGTTGTTGGAGGCATAGACCAAATGATGATGATTGGAACTGTCGGGGTACTGGCAACCCTCGTACAGTTCGTGCACTCTGATATTGTAGTCGCACTTTGTGACCGGCGTTGTTTTCTTATCAGAGACAATGATTGATAGTGGGTGTTCGGAGAATTTTAAAAGGTAGTTTGGCTTCTCTATAGCCATGGGTGTTGACATCAAAGGTAAGTCAAGAGGTTTATATACTTTCAGGAGGGAAGGAGTGGACTTTGCCTTAGTTTCTTTTCCGGACCATCATATTTGCGATGACAGCATTGAGATTGGAGGTAGGAAATGGAGATTTGTTGGGATTTATGGTGGGCTGACAAGGCTCTTAAAGGCAACAATTGGGCTCTTATTTGTGACATTTTTCTACGCCCTCCTCATCCCATTATTTTTGGTGGCGATTTCAATAAAATTACTAGTGGCAATGAGAAGGCAGGTGGGGCGATAAAACATGTTGGCTTTTTAAAGAGGAGGTTGCTCAGGATTCTTGGAATAAATAATCTAGGCACCTGAGTGTGACGCACAACCTTGATATGGTGGCGAAACATCTCTCTTAATGGAGCATGGCTTCTTTTGACAATCTAGCCTGGTAAGCAAATTGAAGACACTAAATAGGCTCTAAAATGTGCACAAAATAATCAAGGAGTTAACCCAAACTTCTAACAATAAAAACTTCTTGAAGCTATTTTAGATGACCTCACGAAAAAAAAAAAACGCTTTTGTTTTCATCGATCAAGGGTCTCCATAAACAAAGATGGTGATCGAAATACAAAATATTTTCATCATAAAGCGTCGTACCGGAAGAAAAATTACTATATTAAGGGCTTAACGAATGTTGAGGCTATTCGGAGATCCGAGAGAAGGAGGTTGAGGGCATCATCATGAAGTTATATTATTTTCTCTTCACTACAGGGAGGTTTGATGAGCACTTTGTGGAGGAGGTTCTACTTAGTGTGTTGAATCTGGTGTCGGAAGGTATAAATGGCTCTCTTTGATGATCATATTCAAAAGATGAAACTTTTGTTACCCTCTCTCAAATGAGTTCCTACAAGGCCCTTAACCCTGATGGTTTACATGTTATATTTTATCATAAATACTGCCATATTGTTGGTAATGATGTGACAAATTTGGTGAACAATATTATTTCTGGTAGAATCTCTCTTAGTCATGTTAACGGGACTGTAGGCGTCGTTCGAAGTGCGCCTACGTTAAAAGCATGTTGTGAATATGTTTGGTACTCATAGGAAGTGGGAATTGACATAATACGATTAGGGACAAGGAAAGTAGGGAGCCGCCAACAAGTTTTTAAGGAACTTGTAAACCGTTCACGGATCATAAAAAGCAACCACGAATAAAGGGACAACAATAGGCAACAACGATTGACTCGTGAAGGTTACACCCCATTCATAATCCATGAGATTACTAAATCCATATGGTTCGGAACCACGAAAGGAGGATCGGGGATGATGGTACGAAGTGAGTCATGGAGTCACATTCGCCCGTATTGGCCTCTACTCGATTCTTATAGAGAAAAGTGATCCTGCGATCTCAAAGGCATGCAAACAAAATATTCAATTTGCTCCAAACTATTATTATGATAAATTGGTTTAATATTAATGCAACATATAATTCTAAAATATTTGTGATCACTTGATTTAATAACAAGATTAAAAAGGAACCTAAACGGTCGTCCAAATTATCTTATTAGGCGTGATTTTCAATTACATATTCCCTTTAACATGCAATATGGTGATCATAAAAAATATAATAGAATAAGCATTAATATTGGAAGCAATTTAACAATAATAGTGTTATCCAAATCAAATAATAATAGTAACAACCCTAATCATGATACTAGTAATATATAATAAAATAAGAGTAATTAAATTAATTAATTACTCACATTCCGCGCGTTCCTTTAAATTGCTACATCATGAATAAATTGCTAGTAACTTCAATAAAAATATAAATCAAATTGAAAATTAAATTAAATTAAAAGTAGAGTTGATTTGATCCAAACCCTCGGTAATGTGTACCTTTCACGCCTTGGTTTAAGGACGGAACCTCGGGTTAAGTATGTACTCCTTGGAGTGCTTAGGGGAATTATTATGGAAGAATAAGGAGGCTAGAAATTAGGTTAAAGAGGGAGAAGAGAATTATTTGATGATCAAGCTTGTTGAAAAAAGGGGAGATATGACCTCTATTTATAGAGCAAAAAGAAGGGTCGAAAAAACAAGATAAGAATTCGAATCGGATAAAACTCTTGCGATAGACAGCAGTTTTTGCAATTTTTGTTTTTATCATATCTTTTGATCTAGAAATCGGAAAAAGATAAATAAGATATCTTTGGAAATCTCTTGAAGTCTACTTTATAACCCAATTAGAATCAGATTAAAATATTTTGTATAATAAAATATATGGCCGAAATAGTGGGACGGTGTCAGTTTTGGATAGAGTTTTTTATTTAATTCATATTTTTTTCGTTATAGCTCGGAATTGATATTATAATATATCATTGGAAAGATAATTTCAAGGGATATCCAACCATATAAAATTTGGATAAAAAATATGAAGCACGAAAATAATATCTGACTATCTTTGAACGTCTTTCAATTCGGGTATAAAAAGGATTTTCAAAAAGAAAAGTTTTATTCAATTTCAAACTCGTTAATCTTATCTTTTCAAAAAGGATAATTAAGATATTTTAGAAACTTATAGAAGATTCTAATTAATCCTAATTGGTTTAGGAATGGGATTAAATAATTTGGACCCTCCACATGATCATTGGGTCGTAGGTAAGGTGGGCTTAGGTTCGGTTTGGGCTCAGTTTAATATTTTGGTCATAACTTATTCGTTATAACTCGGATTTGGGCTTATAATATATCGTTGATTGGAAAGATCTTTTCAAACCCCATCCAACTATTTAATCATTGGACCCATATTATAGATCAAAATAAACTGGAATAAACGTTTTTATAAAAAAGGACAGGAAATGAATGATTTTAAAGGACACGAAATGAATTATTTTGGGTTTAAAGGCACGAAAAGAGGAAAATAAGTTATGGTTTGGGGAAATGGGCTAGGAGTTGGGTTGGTTTATGAAATGGAAATATGGATATAAGCACTCCAAGATTAAATACTCAACCCGGCCAATAATGGCGGTGAAAGGTTGTTCATCATCGGGTTTGGTTTTGGGGAGACATTTTTAGGCGTCTACAGGGACCAATGTGGCTCTCATCCCAAAAGTGAAAGATCGTGCTTGTATTTCTCAGTTTCGCCCCATTGCTTTGTGTAATGTCCTTTACAAACTTTCTTCAATATATGTTGAAAACTGGCTCAAACCTCTCTTACAAGATATTGTTTTTAAGAATCAGAGTGCTTTTGTTCCAAGGAGATTAATTACTGAGAATGCTTTGATTGCACTTGAACAATTCCATACTATGAAAAAGAGGGCTAAGAGTTGCCAATAATTTATTGAGATGAAGCTTGATATGAGTAAAACCTATGACCCTGTGGGATGGGAATTTCTTCGGAGACTGTTAACAAAATTATTAGAGTTTGGGTTGACATAACCATGATTTTTGCGTCGACGGTGCAACATTCTTTTATAATAAGTGGCAAGCCTTCGGGGGTCTTAATTCCTTCAAGAGGCCTTCGTCAAGGTGATCCTATTTCTCCTTATCTTTTTATTCTAGTTGCAATTGTACTTTCTAGAATGTTAAAGTTAGCTACGGAGAAAAAACAATTCCATGGTGTTCGAGCTAGTGGAAGAGCCCTAAAGATTTCTCATTTGTTTTCGCAGATGACAACCTACTTTTCACGAAAGCCACCCGATAGAAATGTTTAGTCATTTCTAATATTCTCAACAAATACAAAGCAACTTCCAGACAAAAAATCAATCTGGAAAAGTTGGAGGTTTCTTTTAGTAAAGGGGTTGATCTTGCTTCTAGAGTTTCTTAACTGGATTCTTGTTTGGAAATAACTGATAATCATGTGAAGTATTTGAGGTGGGGTGGGAAAAAAAAGCCTTTTTGCTTTTGTGAAAGATCGAATGTCAAAAATTAAATTTGGGGAAGGTGGAAAGTGTTTTCAATGAACGTGATCAGCAGCTCATCCTTGCCATTCCCATCAGCAAAAGACTCCCTGGGGATTCTCTAAAGTGGGCATGGTCGAAATATGGGAGCTATGAAGTCAAATCGGCCTGCATGTCTGGTATGTCTTTGATACTTAAGAACTTTTAAAGTTTCTGGTCTTAACTCTTGAAATTGATACCTCGAAAGTTCGCCACTTATCTAGAAGTGATTCTCTAATTCGCTTCCAACTCGTGGCGTGCTTGAGAAACGACATTTAATTGAGGTTTAGAATGAGAGTATATCATTCATGCCACAATTTCTTGCCCAAGTACCAATTTGCAGTGGACTCAAAGTGGCTACTCTAAAGCTTTAAATTTGGGTTCAGCTTGGAATTTTGGGGTTTTCATACTCCTATGGGTTGATAAGCTAAGCAAGGAAAGCTATCAAAGGATCTTGTTTCTCTTTTGGTTCGTTTGGTGCAGGCAAAACAGATGGGTCTTTGAGAACTCTTGTGAACCGGATAGTGCTTGATTGTTGTGAATATACTTAGAATATGTATGAGAAAGGAGATACATTCTCGGCCTCGGGTTAGAGTGGTGTAGACTCCTCCCCCACCTAGGGTTATAAAGATCAATGTAGATGCTTTAACCAAAGATGAGGGATGGATTGGTCTTAGAGATGTTGATCGAGATAGCTCCGATAAAGTTCTCTTTGCTGAAGTAAGAAGAGTGAAGGCAAGGTAGGAGCCTCTTGTAGCTGAGGGTAAGGATGTGCTTTGTGGCTTAAAGAAGGCAAATGAGTATGGTTACAGAAATATGATTGTTGAGTTAGACTCTAAAACTTTGATTACAAAGCTAAAAAAGAACTCTTTTACGCTCTCCAGTATTGATAACATCGTCAAGGATATTGTTTTGTCTAGCTCTAATTTTCCTTCCATGTTTTGGTCTCATGCTAATCGTTATGAGAATTTCGTAGCTCACCACTTAGCTTGAATACTATGATATAATAATATGCACTAAGCGACTTTAAAAAAAAAAATGATGATTGGTAGGTTTCTGTCCCATGATCGTCCCGCGTAGTCATCTCCAAGACTTTCATTTGAAAATTTGCAAGTTTTTGTTTTGACTAGCTACCTTGTGAGGCTCCTAAGGGTGATAACGAGTCAAGCCTGTTGTTTGATGCTCGGCTCGGTTAAACTCAACTCGAGAGTGCTTGACTCGAGTTTGGGTTTGGCTCGATATTTAACAAGCCAATCCCGAGCTATTCATGACTTAGCTCGAAAGCTCGTGAACAAGCTCGGATTTTTTTTATATTAATATTTTATTTTATTATATTCTAAATAATTTTTTTAAAAGCAAAAAGGGTTTTTCTATATAGTAACCCTGTTATTTTCACTTTTCTATATTGTGCTCCAACATATATTACTTTTCACACTGCAACCCCAATATATATTTTGTTTCCATACGATGGATGACCTTGACGTTATCCCGTCGTTAAAAAATTCCGTTAGTGGGGTCCACTCTCCCTTTATTAATATTTTTTTATGGATTTGCTCGTTGGAAAATGTTCCGTTAAAAGTTTTAGGTGCTATTTTAGTTGTTAAAGGACCAAATTGAACCAAGATTTGGCAAAAAAAATAACTTAAATACCTCGTTTTTCTTATTAAGAAATATCTCGATTTACGTGCTCACGTTTTAATACACAAGACGAGACTTCTACATTATTTTTTTTGTAAAATCTGAATTTAACTTGGACCCTTAAGTGCCAAAATAGCCCCCAAAACCATTAACGAAATATTTTTTCAACACGTAAATTGATAAAAAAATATTAATAAATGAAGAGTGGGTCTTACTAACGGAATTTTTTAACAGCAAGGTTACCATAAGGAAACAAAATGTATATTGGGGTTATAGTTTGGAAAGTAATACTCCTTCCGTTTTTAAATATTTGCTTCATTTCTCTATACGCAGAGTTTTAGAAGAAATTGGAGAAAGTAATAAAATATGGAGGTAGTGGGGTAGTTGAGAAAATAAAAAATTGTAAAAAGTAAAAGTAGTGGAAGAATAGGAGGAAAAAAAAGGTATTATGTAGTGTGAGAAATGAATTAAATATTGTCAAAGTTTTTCATAAAAGGAAATGGAGCAGATATTTAAAAACGGCCGAAAAAGGAAAGTGAA
Source organism: Chenopodium album (assembly GCF_948465745.1). NCBI lineage: Eukaryota > Viridiplantae > Streptophyta > Magnoliopsida > Caryophyllales > Amaranthaceae > Chenopodium > Chenopodium album. The sequence goes on from NC_137835.1 coordinate 70,045,560, forward strand.
GCAAGTATTTAAAAACGGAGGGAGTGTTAGGGTACAACGTAGAAAAATGAAAATAACAAGATTACTATGTAGAAAAACCCAAAAAAAAACAAAAAACAAAAAAAAACAAAAAAAAAACATCAAGACTTTTGGGGTAATAGCCTAATGGGGTATACGTATTTCCCAATTTCCACATTGGGCCTCATGTTCGTTTAACATTTACCCTCAATCACATCTCATTTACTCTTTCGCCCCCAAGAGTCTCTTATTGTAGCAAACTTGTATAGTAATGATAATACGAAGTAATAATGTTTCTTTTTCTTTGTTTTCTTCTTTTGATTTTAAGTTTTCCTTCTTTGGCTATATTTTACCTTTCTTTCTTTGGAGTTTGGTTGTGTTTCTGTCTGGATCCGATAACTCGAGAATCCAAACCCGAGATCCTGATACTCCTATCGGCAAGCTGAGAACCTACACAATGAGCAGAAGTTAGCTAACCCCGGGGTTATCCGGGGATAACCACTCCGATGATAAAGTTAGAATGTGTTTTAGAGAAGGTAAGTAAGAGAGAGAAAGTAGAGAGAGAGAGAGATTAATTAATGCTTACCATTAATGAAGTTTAACCTACTATTTATAATGAACAACAAGACAGGTGGCTAAAAAGCATGCAAAGCCTTTTTCGCCAAGTGTCACGCCATTGTTGCCATGTGTCGAATGCCGACAGGCCGTTATGTCTACCTTGTGGAACATATCAACTCATTTACCAGTTGAACTAGACTAAGGTCCATATTATGAAAGATGTCAGCCCGTTTCACATATCTTCTCATACAACTAGCCCCCCAAGTGAGGACGTTCGTTTATTAGGCGACGTTCTCACTTTTAGGACTTTATATTATGATATGTTCAGGCTTCCATTTCTTGCACTTTGTCGAGCACTTTATAGAGATTATGTACTGCAATATCTGGGATGTTATCTTAAAAAATTTTATTGACTATTTTATTATGATTTTCTGGTATGTATATGGTGAACGTTTTATGTATAGAAAGAGTAAAGGAGCGGAAAAAACTCCGTTTCCCCCCCCCCAAGTGACCTTGTATGCTTACAGCAGACAAGGTCTACTTTAATAAAAATTGGGAGCGGAAAAAACTCCGTTTTTCCCCCCAAGCGACCTTGTATGCCTACAGCAGACAAGGTCTACTTTAATAAAAATTGGGAGCGGAAAAAACTCCGTTTTCCCCCCCAAGTGACCTTGTATGGGAAGATATGTGAAACGGGCTGACATCTTTCATAATATGGACCTTAGTCTAGTTCAGCTGATAAATGGGCTGATATGTTCCACAAGGTAGACATAACGGCCTGTCGGTATTCGACACGTGGCAACAATGGCGTGACACTTGGCGAAAAAGGCTTTGCATGCTTTGTAGCCACCCGTCTTGTTGTTCATTATAAATAGTAGGTTAAACTTCATTAATGGTAAGCATTAATTACTCTCTCGCTCTCTCTACTTTCTCTCTCTTACTTACCTTCTCTAAAATACATTCTAACTTTATCATCGGAGTGGTTATCCCCGGATCACCCCGGGGTTAGCTAACTTCTGCTCATTGTGTATGTTCTCAGCTTGCCGATAGGAGTATCAGGATCTCGGGTTTGAGTTCTCGAGTTATCGGATTCAGACAGAAACAGGTTGTTTAATCTTTCCTTGTAGGTTTGTAGGTAAGTTTTTCCCGTTTGGCTTGAGGAGGGGTCAAAAGTCGTGGTCCTTTGCCTCACTCCTTCATTTCGCTTGTCATCTGATCCAATCAATCAATCATTCAACCAATCAAGCAGTATTCCGACTAAACTGTTTGCTCGCTCTTTTGGTCCATTTGTCTTATGAGGATCCTACCAAAAACTGAAAGGTTTTTTTTTATGATTTAAATTTGTTTCACAAAATTATTTGATTGTTGTGTTATGAGTGATAATAAGATTAATGACTTGTTCCATTCACCTTAATTTCAGTTCAGCTCCATTCAATCCAGTTTGTAATTTTCTTCTTTAAAAAAAAATTTATTTCAGCTCTATTCAATTTAGTTCAAATCCAATTAATTCAATTGTTTTTGGTAAATTAGAACAGGCCTAAGTAAGATTCCACGTCATAGTTGCTTTGAGCAACGAACTAAAATTTGTTCTCATTTATCCATGTTTAATTTCTTATACAAGTATCAGTTTATTAGTTAATGTCCTTACACATCGTGGTATTATGAATTAGGATTATGTCCAACAAGTCACTAAATCTAGATTGATCCGCCAGTGAAACAAAAGTCAACAAACCACAGAACAATTCATTTCTGAGAACAAATCAATTCAATTCAGAAGTGGAACTGATTGCCTGTCATCTCACCAGTTACTTGTCAAATTTAAGATGTTAAATTTATTTAACTGTTGCACTAGATAGAACATACCCGAGTAGAAGCTAATCAAATGAACAACAGATTATCAAGTCAAAACCTCACACCAATCCATAGCTTAACCTATCTTAATAGCTATGAGAACTTTTAACTGCCAAAACTACTGCAACAATCACTTCAACTACCAAAAGATTGGTAAACACATCTTAAGAGCTATTCTTTCCCCTCTCTATTCACACAAGCCGAGCTGTTTGATAAAATAAAGCAATCCAATTCATGTTACCAGTAAAAAATGTTGTTATTCACAGTATCCCAAACTCATAATCCCAGCTTACTGATAGTAATAAGCTGAACTCTAATACAAGCATGGGTTTAATATCGGGTGCTGCATTCATCCCTAAGGCACTACAATATAGCCAAAGAGTCAAACTTCAGACCCTTTATCAATACTCGTCCCAATTTAATTGTCACATTACCAATTCAAATTTTACTATCAACGTAACAATTAATCCCGAACAAGTACAAAAGTAACGACTTGAGTCGATAAAGAGGAAATGTAAACAGAGAAATAAGTAACAGAAAGCCCGTGAAATTATCGAGCAATCTGTGTCGCAAAATCTGTTCACAATTTTTGCCCAACAAAACGAAGCACCCAACTATAAGGAAGTTAAGCGCTAGATACCTTGGGCAATATAGTAAATTAATAATTAATTTTATGCAATCTCAGCCGAAAGATGGTGAATATTTATACGATTAATCACTGAAATTAACTCAGGAATTTTTCGGATAATTTTTCATCATTGATTGCATTTGATTTATCAAAAAAATAAAATAAAATTGTTCGCAAATCATGTTTGTGTACTATCAAATAACTTAATTGCGCTTATTTTATTGAAAAATTGATTACAAAAAAAAAATTGAAACTACTAAAAAAAAATCCCAAAAATAAATTAAATTGGTTGGAAAACGCAAGAGAGATCAGATGGTAGTGCATGTAAAAAGAATTCATCAATTTGAATTCAGAAAAATATATTGGGTAAAGTATATCCTCATATCTCCTTGCAAAATATATTCAGAAAAAATGTTAGATTTGAAAAAGAAAAAATGAAGAATCAGATAAAAATTGGTCAATCACCATAATAAAGCATCTAATTAAGATGCTTGTAAGACTGGGGCGACATGAAATATCATCATATTCAGGCTCATAATATGAAAAACGAAAGAGATTGTTGAGAAAGTTTGAAAAGGTTTTAGATGAATACTGCTCAATGAAGGATGGATGAATACAAGAAGAAATTAGGGTTTCTGAGTTTGTTGTAATTGGGAATGAGTTGTGGAGGGACTTTATAGTTGGAACTTGGAAGTTTTAAGCAGCCCAAATTAGGGTGCGCGCTATGCTGGGCCGCCAGCCGCAGGCCCGCAGATATTTGAGTTTTTTTTTTTTTTTTTTTTTTTTTGGTGAGCAGATATTTGAGTTTTTTAAAATTGAACAAAGTGGTTAAGCATATGGATATAGTTTTTTTTTAGGAAAAATTAAAAAGAATAATCTCACCTTTGACATATCTTCTTAAAATAATCATACATTTGCGTATTCCATAAATAATCTCACCTTTGTACCGAGTACCCCATATTCTCAAAATAGTCTTTTTCATTTATTGATCGGTTGATTAAATTGGTAACCTGTTTTAAAGAGTAATTTGACACGTGTCACTTTTTAATTGGGTTTTATATATAATTTTTTTAAACAATTAAAAACTAAACAAAAAAATATCTTCTTCCCACCCATGTCGGAGTAAACCACTCGCCGGAGTAAGCCAGACCCAGCCACCGTCTTCTTGGATTCCCTCCCCTTCCCATGGCAGCAACAACTACCACAACCACCACCGCAGCAAACACCGTCTTTCCATGAAATTACCACGTCGTCCTCTCTGAGTCCAACTCCCTCCCTTTCAATGGAGACTTCAATTCACAAGAATCAATACAACCCATTTCATCATACCCTCTTTCCCGTCGGACCATCAACAATAATCCCGACAGCCACAACCACCAATTAGTTGTTGATTCGACTCGACACGGGTATGAAATTTGGGTCGGAATAGGCTTTTTACACTCAAATACGACATTAAAGAAAACAAGATAAAATTACGTAGTTGTTTAAGCTCTGCAACTTTCAATGACTTCTTCTCGACATTTATATATTTTTCCTCTATTCTATCATATGTGCATTTGATAAAAGTATCTAAAGTTTGTTTGGTTTTTTTTTTAATCTTTCCTTTCTCCTATTCACATAGCTGTAAGTAGGGGTGAACACGGTTTGGTTTGGTGCGCTTTGAGTTCAAACCAAACTAAACCGCAAAATACGATTTTGGTAAATTTTTCAAACCAAACTATATTAGTATTGAAACTAGACCAAATCAAACCGTAATAATACGGTTTGGTGTGGTTTGGTTTGCGATTTATGATAAGACGACATTGTTCCCTACAAATAATACTTCATTAACTAAAATAATGTTTAAATAATTATCCCAAATGAATTTAATCATATACCACAAATCCACTGCACCTTGTTGTATTTTGATTTTTGATTTTTGATTTTATTTTATTATTTTTAATATATACTACCTCCGTTTTTTATTAGTTGACACATTTTGACTTTAGCACTATTCACACATCTTTCTTTGACCATGTTTTGTTAGACATATGTGAAGAAAAATATAGTCGAGTGAGATATTGTTAAATTTGTTACAATATATATTTTCAAAATATCAACATTTTATAATTTTTGTTTATCAGAAGTTAAAGATATTAATGATTGAATTTGTGCATTAACAAACGTGACTAAAGAAACGTGTCAACTAAAAAGAAATGGAGGAAGTAATAATTAATTATTTTTTTATTTAAATATTAAAATGTGATTTATTGGTTTACGGTTTGGTTTGACATATAATTTTTGAAATCCAAACCAAACCGTAAACCGTATTTATAAAAAATCCGAAACCAAACCGTATTTTATAAACCGTAATTCAACCAAATTGCTAAAATACGGTTTGGTCTAGTTTGGTTACGGTTTTGACCAAACTGTGTACAACCCTAGCAGTAAGCTTAAAAGGTTTATATTTTTTATTTATTTATGTTACACTAAGGTGGTGGCCAGGTTTTTGATTCAATATGTGAGAGCACTTAAAGGCCTTAAACCCGGTCAACAAATTTGAGCCTCTATTATTTTTACAATAGTATCAATGATAATTATTATTGTACTCCATTTTTTTTTTGTCAACTCATATTAAATGTGATTTATTAGTTTATTATTACTATTAGAGCACCAGCAACAATGATGATTTGTATCCTTTTAGCTCACTTTTTTGTTGGCTAAAAGGATCCTCATTGATGTGAAAGAGGGGGAAAGGATCCTCTTAAGAAGAAGAAAAGGTGGTTTCCTCTTAATGGAAAGGATCCTTTTCCTTGGCTCTTGTGCCAAAAGCTTTATTATTTTTGGTTTTTGTTTTTTTTAAACTATTATATTAATAAATAATTATATAAATAAGAGATAGAATATATAGTGGGGTATATGTAAATAGGACATTGAAAATGGGAAAGGATCCTTATTGATGTTGAAAATATTAGAGAAGGAGAATGAGAAAAAGGATGGAGATAGTGGTAAGTAATGTGGAAGAAAGAGAATATGATGTGTCTGATTGGAGAAAAAAAGAAATAAAATGGGAAAGGATATATTTATCCTCACTATTGTTGATGCTCTTACTCTTTATGAAGTATCTATTTTTTTTTAAATTTTATATTATATATATACTAGTACCCGTGTCTAAAATCCGGATAGAGTCCCCGTATCCTAATTTTTAGGAGATGATGTACCAGACACTTGGATCTGTACCCATACCCAAATCTCCTAAACGAGTATACTTATTGTGGAATTTAACAATTTACTTGGGGCAATATGGTCATTTAATACTACGCTTTTGGTATTTTTTTTATGGTGGAATTTTAGGAGATATTTGTTTAGTAGAGTGGTATGAGTTTGAAATCAAGAATTAGCCTTCTGCCCGTGCAATGCACGGGTTATTCATATAAAATTGTATTGAGATAAGTGAGGAAATATCATTAAGTCATTATAGGGTATAATATGTAATCAGAAAAATTGTATTGAGAGTTAAGTGAGGAAATATCAGTAAGTCATTATAGGGTATAATATGTGTATCGGAAACATGACTAAAGAAATTAGAATTTTGGAACTTTGATCGAAAAAGAGGCTTAAATAGAAGGTGGAAGGGCTAAAATTAAAGAGAGAATAGGAAAATGTTGAATTAAAGGGGAGAGATGAAGTGTGTATGAATGATAAAGTATAAGTTTAATGAAAGAATTAAAAAAAAAAAATGGTGTAAGAGCACTCACACTAGTGAGCAAAAAAAAATTTGTTCATTCTCTCTCTAGCCACTTTCTCTCTCTTTCCAACCATGGGCATTTTTTGTGAGCAAATTTTATCCCACTAGTGAGCAAAAAAAAAAATGCTCATCATTCTCTCTTTTACTTTTACACATACCCCACCAACATTTCTATCTCTTACACATCACCATATTATTTTTAATTATGTTTTGGTTAAATAAAGTTTTAGTGCTACTAATTACAATTATACTATTATTTAACTTGTTACAATTATTAAATATTAATTAATAATATTGAAATTTTAATTGCTAAACAATTATAAATTATAAATCTCACTAGAAATGGGAGTAAGAATAATATAGAGTGTTTTTATGATTTTTGAAATTATACCAAAATATGTCAAAATGGATCTCTATTTGTAGAGAAAAAAAAATTATAACCGTTGATAATTTTTTTTTATTTAATTATAAATCAGCCAAAATAGCCGTTTTAAATTAATTATCGTTTAAAAACGGTAATATTTGCTTATTGGAGGAAGAAGCTGACAGGGACATTGGAGAGTTGCTGGGCCCCACGTAGTTACTGTTCATCCTCAAATTTGCTCATAGGATGAGCAAAATCAGAAATGCTCATGAGCATTTTTCAATATGCTCATTGATGGGTCACCATTTTTAACAAATTTGCTCACCATTTTTGCTCATGAGCAAAAAAATGCTCACTGATGTGAGTGCTAATAAAAAATTAATAGTGTAAGATGACATATGACACTATAGTTAGAGAAGTGTAATAGAATGAATGAGGACATGTGTCTTTTTTAGTTTCTTGGTTATAGTTTTTAAATACTAAGTATAGATAGATGATGTAAAGGTGGTATCGGGTTGGAATTTGATATTTAATACCATGTATTTGGTTCAATTTTGAAATGAGATCTCATCCCCTGAGGGGGCGTTTGGTTTGCAAACTGGTATGGGGTTGGAATCAGGAATGAAACCATAGTGGTATGGGTTTGAAACTCGATTCTTAATACCATATGTTTGGTATGATTATGGAATGCAATTTTTTTTCTATTATTTGATACCTAAAAGTGTGGGAATGAGCCAAACCCATCTCTCCCCCAAGGTTTCTAAACCCCATACCTTGGGGGGTTTGAGGTATGAGTTTGAAACTCTTAAAATCATAAAACAAACACAAGGTATGAGTTTAAACCATTTTAAACCCATACCTTATACCTTAATTAAGTGAACCAAACACCTATGTATTTGATACCTAAGGGAATGAAATTAGCCAAACCCACCTCCCCCCTGGTATTGATTTAAAATTCATACTTTTAACAACCAAACATATGACATGTATTTTAGGACCTATTCTAGTTTACTAAAATGAACTGATTTATGAGAGAAGGAAATTAAAAATTAAATTGAATTGAAATTAAGCTCAAGAGAATAGGCCTTACTAATTCTAAACCCAACCCTACCTCATACCTATATTTTTTGATACCTATATTTTGTGAAACAAATGCCCGCAATTCAATGTACACTAATATTTTTTTTTGAAGCAAGATGGGGAAATATTATTAATAGATGATTAAGTTACATCAAGAACAACAAGAGTAGAAATCCCTTGCGGAAATGAGTTCAGAAAAACATGTTCAACCCCATCTAAAGGAACTAATCTAGCATCAAAGTGAGCCACTACATTACCACATCTCTTAACATGATTGCAAGAAAAAAACTCAAAGCAAGCAATGACGTCCTTGATATCTTCCAGCAGCAGATCTTCAGTCGCTCTCCCCGACTTCGGACAGCAAATAGCTTGCACCACTTCCAACGCATCACACTCGAGCTCGACAAACTTGTACCCCAGTTGTTTAGCAAGAAGAACACCACACCTAGCAGCAAGGATCTCTGCCATCCTCACAGACAGCACAACTCCAACTTTATGGACAGCCACTGCCAAGAGCTTCCCTTCCTCATCCCTGATGCACACGCCCAGACCCACACCATCAGCCAATATTGCCGCATCAGTGTTTACTTTCACACGCCCTTAAGCAGGACAGACCCATCCCTTACGAGACACCACAGCATTGCCCACAGCAGCAGCCCGAGAAGAACCAGCACCATGAGAAACCGAGGCCGCATACACTTGAAAATCATCCACCAATTTCAAGAAACCCAGCACACCAACTGTGATATTCTGCCAAGGGGACTGATGTACCACAGAATTGCGATAAGACCAAGTAGCCCAAGCCGTAGCAACAAAGGAAAGCAGTTCCGCTCTATTCAATCTCACCATAACCCATAGAAACAGGTCCCTAAACGAATCCATTGGGGCATCTTGAAAAAGAGACCATAAAGGGGAGTGTTCCCAGACATTCTTAACCTCAGAGCACTTAAAGATCGCATGACAAATAGATTCTTGCTCTGAGTGACATATCTCACAAATACCATCATCACGTATATGACGATCTAAAAGCCTACCCAACGTTGCCATGGAACCAGTACAAGCCCTCCAAAGAAATTGGCAAAGCTTAGGGGGACCACCAATATTCCAAATCCTATCCCATAACTCTTCCCTCTCCCCATTGAGCCTAAATCTCCAGCTGCTAATATGACCCATACGACCAAGCCAATAGGCAGATTTGGTAGTGTACAGACCATTAGAAGACGACCACCAATACCTCAAGTCAGACGTGTTCCTACAGCTCAAAGGGATACATTTTACAATGTTAGCATCTTCCAACGTGAGGTGAGAATGCAAAGCCTCCAAATTCCAACACTTCCTATTGCTATCAATCAAATCAGCAACTCTTAGATCAGGGGGGCTCTCAACATTGGGTGTTGGCACTTTACAAGCACTCTCTCCGGGCAGCCAAGCATCATCCCAGACATTGATGCTTTCACCATTCCCCACCCTCCATTTTAAGTCATCGAGAAGAAGAGCCTTCGCTCCCCAAATGCTCCTCCAAACATAGCTAGGGTCATGACCCCGATTCGAAGATAAGAAATCCCCATTCTTGAAATACCGGGCCTTCAAAATTTTATACGTCAAGGAGGAAGTATCACACATAAGTCGCCAACCTTGTTTAGCTAACAAAGCTTAGTTAAAAATTTTTAGATCTCGGAATCCCATTCCACCCAAATTTTTTGGCAAACAAAGTTTTTCCCAACTCACCCAGTGAATTTTACGATTAGTACCTCTAGCTCCCCACCAAAATCTCGCCAACATATAATGCATCTCATTAATTATACCATCCGGTATTTTAAAAATACCCATCATATAAGTTGGAATTGCTTGACCCACGGCCTTAATAAGAACCTCTTTCCCTACTTGAGACAAAAAGTTCTCCTTCCACCCTTGCATTTTCTTCCAAATTCTCTCTTTCAAACATGAGAACACAGCTTTCTTAGAACGCCCAATCATCGTCGGTAGCCCCAAATACTTCTCGTGCCTTGCAACTTGTCTCATACCAAGCACCGCGAGAATATCACGGCGTCGAACAACATCCACATTTTTACTAAAAGACACCTCAGATTTATATATCAAAGTTAATCTTTTGTCCCGAAGCCTCTTCATATGTGCTAATAATATTAGCAATCTTAGAGCACTCCTGAAGTGTCGCTCTAGCAAAAAGAATACTATCATCAGCGAAAAATAGATGAGAAACCCGAGGGGCACCTCTACAGATCTGAGCCCCGTGAATAGAATTCTCATTAGCAACCTTAGTTAACAAGCACGAGAAAGCCTCCGCACACAATAAGAATAGATATGGTGAGATTGGGTCTCCTTTTCGGAGCCCCCTCGAAGGAATCACTTCCCCATCAATCTTCCCATTCCATTTAAAAGCATAACTCACACTCGATAAACAGTCCATGATACGTCTCACCCAAACCCCATCAAAGCCAAACTTGTACATCACTTTCTCCAAGAAGGACCATTCGACCCAGTCGTAGGCCTTGCTCATATCCAACTTCATGGCCACATTTCCGGTTTTCCCCTCACCCTTTCTCTTCATTGCATGAAAGATCTCGAAAGCCACAATTGCATTATCAGTAATCAATCTTCCCGGAACAAAAGCACTCTGATTACAAGAGATAATATCCGGAAGAATTACTTTTAATCTGTTCGCTAACACTTTCGAGATGATTTTATATATAACATTGCATAAACTGATGGGGCGGAAATCACTCATTCTTTGCGCCTCATGACATTTGGGGATAAGGACAATACAAGTTTTATTAATATCAGACAAATCCACAGCATTGTTCCACCAATTTTTCACAAAAGAAACCACATCGGGGCCAACAACATGCCAACATTTTTGAAAAAAAAGAGCATGCATACCATCAACACCGGGCGCCTTATTTGGATGCATTTGGGAGAGAGCTTTAACAATTTCCTCCGCACTCGGTTCCCGATTAAGATCATAATTCATATCCTCCGAGACAAGCGGCATAATCCCTGCAGTAGCCTCCTCAAAGTCGGAAGGCGAAGATGTGGAAAAAATGTTAGTAAAATAATCAGAGATAATATCTCCAATTTTTTCCATATTCTCATGCACCATGCCACTTTCATCTTCCATTTTATGAATAAAATTCCTCCGCCTCCTATGAGAAGCTTTGTGGTGAAAGTAAGACGTATTTCTATCGCCGTCTTTCAACTCATTAGCACGGGCACGGGCATGCCAAAAATATTCCTCATTTCTATGAAGTTCATCAAGCTCCGCAACAATCTCCATACACCTCTCAAGCATAGTAGCATCAGGAACTTGTTTCTGCCATTCACCAAGTTCCTTCTCCTTCTCACCAATTTTTTTCTTTACATTGCCAAACTTAGAGTCAGCCCATTTTCTCAAGTGGGACGCACACAAAGCAATTCTGCCCTCCATACTCTGATACGAATTTCCTTCCCACACCTCCTTTACCACCTCATGACACTCTGGCTTGGATAACCACATAGCCTCGAAATGAAAACGTCGACCACCTTTTCGATTTTGGACATTTTCCCCCGCTTGTAGTAAAATAGGGGCATGATCAGAATAATATATTGGGAAATGCCGGACAGAAGCCTGCTGGAATAAGGAGCTCCACCTATCACAAGCGAGGAAGCGATCAAGACGTTCTCGGACAATGCCCCGGGGATCATTGCCTCTTTGCCATGTAAAAATACACCCTCGATAGCCAAGATCAGTAAGGGAGCACAAGTCGATCGCATCACGAAACAACTCCATCTTTCTGTCACTCCTTCGAACCCCTCCATACTTCTCATTTTCAAAAAGAATTTCGTTAAAATCCCCAAAAAATAAAATAGGCAGATCGATGGTCTCCTTTAAGGACTTCATTAATTCGAAGGTAAGGTGTTTATTGCCCGTTTCTGGCCAACCATAAACCCCCACAGCTGCCCACTTAGCAACATTAGTACTATCACACACCTCCACCGCTATATGATGGGTAGAATAAGAAATCACCCGCACATTAAGATCTCTCCACCACAAACCCATACCACCTGAATTCCCATTACTGCTTAAACAAAGACCCTCAGTGAAGCCACAATTATTCCAAACTAACTCAAGTCTACTATTATCAATCATCGTCTCCATAACAAAGACGAGGTTTGGGCGGTCCCTCCAACACCACGATCGGAGGGCAGTAACTTTCCGGGGATTGCCCAATCCCCGGCAGTTCCAGCTTAGGGTTTTCATTGTTGTTCACGGGGTTGGGATGTACCAACCTCCGCTACTTTCAGAAAATTTCCAACACCCAACTCCTTCTCTGCTACCTTAATTCTCTTACTGCTATCTATCATGTCACCATCCACTTCACTCTCAAAATCAGTCCCCTCCTTCCTCTTGCCACCAATTGATTGGATAGATAAGTCATTGTGAGTAAGCCGGTTACTGGAACTAATGATATGAACTTTTCGAAGCTGTCTCCCTTTTTTCTCAATCCCCTTACCAACCAGACTACCCTGATCACTATAACTGACAGGGTAAAGTCGTATCCCCTAATAAAAAATAATTACCTAAATCACTAACTAAGGTAGATAGGGAAGTAGGGTTGATCTCCACAGGGAAACAAGTCTTTTTACTCCTAATTAAATATTATAATCTAAATTATTTAAGTAACCAATATTTATAATTAAGTAAAAGATTAAACTACTAAGGTTGAGAATGGGAAGAAAACAATATATGAAAGGATCTAGGGCATAGGTTCACCAATAAATAATATTCCGGGGTAAAACATAGTAATCAATCATTGACATGGCATAGATAACATGATTAACAGGCTCTCGCAATTTATTAATCAACATAGATCTAACAGGCTCTCGCAATTTACTAGACCTAAGTTCTTATTGAAAATAGCCTTTGATATCAAATTAACATCTGCTCGATTCATCAATTTAATATTGCTATACTTTACAAGCCGCAATTGTAAACATTAAAACAATCCAATAAGAAATCATCATGCAATACCAATAATCAATAATAGTCAATCATCAATGCATCAATTAACCAGATTGTAAAGGGCTCTCGCTACGTATTACAATCACACAATTAATTTACCGGTATTACATCTCATCTCTCGTATCTTGACTTAACCATTTATAAATTAACTTGCCTATTGAAACTAGACCTAAACATTAATTCTCATCTCTCGATTCTTGAATCAATATTGCCAAACTCATGCATAAAAGATAGGCCTAATCTAGTCACAGAGCATTAAATCAATCAATAGGAAATTAATCTAGCACTGATAATCAACAACAATAATTTACCCCTTCATATTATTTATTAGATCCCCATAAACCCTAGAAATTAAACTACTCACACATATTAAAAACTAAACTAATCAAAGTAATAAAATAAATCATGGTGAAAGGAATAAAATAAATAACTAAGATGAAGGGAAGAGAAATCGTTACCAAAATAAATCTGGAATTAATGAAAGAATTAAAAACAAAGGTTTAGAGAGAGATTAAGAGAGAGAGAAAACTAAGTAGAGAGAGAAAGTCTAAGAAAGAAGTACTAAAATCGTATTACGGAGGAGTATTTATACTCCGTACAAAAATCCTAAACTAAAACAAATTAAAACGACACTAATCGTCTCCTAAAAATACACGCGCCCGATCGGGCGCGCCTTTTTTGACTCTAACACTAATCTCGCGCCCGGCCGGGCGCGTCACCGGGCGCCAGCCATAGCTTCTCCCGCCCGGCCGGGCGCGTCACCGGGCGCCAGCCTCTTTGGCCGGGCGGCTCATTTGGGCCACTATTTAGACTTCGATTGGGCTCCAATTCTTTGGGCCAATCTGGGTTTCCTCTTTGGGTCTTGAATACTCGGTCCAAATGCCCCGGTATCACCTATACCGAGCCCTTAATCACCGGTTCGATGGCTCTAACCGGCCCTGGGCTATAAACTCTGGTCGTGCTTCTCCAATGCTCGTGATTGCTCCAAAATATCTCGGGAAAGTACTCCAGAAGTGTAAATCCCTGCAAAAGTCAACCAAATCTACGAAAACACTGGAAAACACCAATTAGTAATTAAAGTGGCTCTAAAGAGCCAAAAACACTACTAATTATGACCAAGGGACGGGGGTAAAATAATATATAAAATGGACACATCAATAACCTTCCTCCATCATGTCCATATCCTCATAAGAGGATGAAAAGTTTTCTGCATTTTCCGCATTTTCCCCCTCCTCCCCCACCTTTTCCCCCTCATCTGCCATATTCTCTTCCACCAAAGTCACCTTATCAGATTGCCAGCCCTCCTGCTTTCCCTCCTCCGTCGCTACATTATCAGAATTTCCCATCCTACATACCACACGAGGTCTTAATACAACCTTGTTAGTACGATCATCAATCACCTTAACTAAGGTGGCTTCTCTTGTCTTTGGCACAATTTCACTATTCGGTGATTTTGGGGAAGCAAACATCAGTCTTCTTGCTGCCCCAACAGGGCCTAATTTTACAGTTTTTGCATCACTGTATTGAGCAGCACGACCTCTCCCTCCCGATTTCAGCATATCAACCAACTTCTTTTCCTTCTCTCTAACTTTCACAGAAGAATGGGAGATTTTCATAGGTGACGCTCTCAGCCACGGCCCATATTGGTAGACAAATTCCTGTTTGTCCATACTATCTTCCTCATTTTTCCCACAATCTCTGTCAGTATGATCAAGGATCCCACAATAGAAACAAAAATCATCCAATCGTTCATATTTGAAATCAAGCCACTTCGGTCCGGCATTACCTGTAGCCAGGAAAATCCCTCGTCTAAGGGGTTTCGTCACATCCACCAGAACTTTAATTCTCATAAAACTACCCCACCCGAGCGGATCAGATTCATCCAACTCAAGAAAGCCACCCAGAGAGTCACCAATTGATTGCATAACCTGTTTATTTCGCCTGCCAAATGGTACATCAAGAATTCTGGGTTGAACATCCCCTTGCATTTCCTTCAATAGCAGCGCCTTTCCATCAAAGAACCACGGCATACCCTCCAATACTCTGTTCTTATCTGTTTCATTGAAGAACTGGAAGACAAAGAGGTTTGTTTCCAGAAATCTAATCGCGAAGTTGTCATTCATCCTCCAAACATTCGCTAAGGTTCGTTTCATTGCATCGGTATTAAAGGGCTTTACAGTGCATAACTTCCCAACAAGTGCCAATCGAATTTGCTCTTCCGTAAAATCGTCATCTGTTGTCTCTGAATTCGCTTCAATAATAGTATTTTCATCATTCGTTAGTTGTAGTTTCTCCCAATCCTTGATCAGATCATCAGCCATGGCTAAAATTGATATTACAGAAGTGAAATTAGTGGAGAAAGGTTCAGAATTGAGGGGAAGAAGATGAATCGCCGCAAAACCCTAGAAAAGGACAAAACACCCTATTCCACGGACATGTACACTAATATACTCGTACTAGTATTGTCCTCTTTCCATTTGGAGGGAAAATTATTTGCCTTTTCATTTCTGAAATCCTACTCCCTCTCCTCTCTCCCTTCTCTGTTCACTGCACTTTAAAGTTCAATTCAATGTCCAGAAGGCGACTTCGTACCGTCTACACCTCCTCCGACGAAGACGAAGATGTTCCACAACAACCTCTGTTACACGAAAACCCTAATCACCCTCAACCACCGCAACAACAACAACAACCGCCACAACAAGATGTCAACGAACGAATGACGGAGGAAGATGACATTGAAACTCCATCTCCAGACCCTATCCCTAATATCAATTCTGTAACCCTAAATTCCACCACCACCACCACCACCTCTACAACCGCCGCCACCGCCACCGCCACCGCCGCCGTCTCCGAACATCCGTCAGTTCATGTTTCCGGTGAGGATTTTATGGATGTTTCTGATAATCTCTCTCCTCCGCCGGTGGTTACTGCTTCTTTCGCCGCTTCGGGTTGTCCGGTTAATGATCATTTGAGGAGAATGGGGGTGAATTTGAGGAGAGAGTGGCTTGATTCTTGTAAATTTGGCCTTCAGAATACTGTCCCGGGTTTTGCCAATTTCGATGTTGAAACTAAGGCTAAGCTTTGTTTTGGGCAGATTTTGAATTCGGATATGAATTATTCTGGTGCTGGAATTCTTCCTGAAAATGTGAAGGATTTGCATCTTGTTGATCTTACTGGCCCTTTTGTTTTGCAGGTAATGATTTTTTCAAAGTTAATTATTTTGGTCTAATTTGGCTTATAGTTTTTATATTTTATTTTTGATTTAGGGCTTTTAAGATTTTATATTTTATTTTTGATTTAGGGCTTTTAAGATTTTATTTTTGATTTAGGGCTTTTAAGATTATACTAGAAAGCTTGATGATATTTTGTTGCTGATAACTTGTGAATTATGAACTTCATTTTTAAGTTTGAAGTGGCGATTTAGCAGTCCTTAGAAGTTTATACAGCTTAAAATTTAGCAAGCTAATTATGTTTTCGTCAAAAAAAAAAAAAAAAAGCTAATTATGTGTATCATTTAGTACAAAAGAAATACTAGTATAATTATTGAGTAAAAGATGGTATATGTTATTTTTTTGAATTGTTATTGATAGCATTTGATCAATGAAATAAATTACATTATCATTGGTCTCTAGGGGGTATTCATTTACACTTTGTTTGGATAGAAAGAAATGAAAAGAAAAGAAGAAAAGATAAAAGGAGGGAGACAAATTCTTTTTTTGGGTAAAAGGATCAGGGGAAGGAAGGGGAAGGAGAGGGAGAAATCCATTTTCCCTCGCTCTAATAACCGTAATATCTCCAAAACTGAAGAGATTTGGAGGGAAGATGGAGCTCACCTCCCCCTCCCTTTCTTTTCCCTTCCTTTCCTCCTTTTTTCCCTCCCATTCCTTTCCTTCCTTCCTTCTTCGCTATTTAAACACAGCGTTAAGTATTCAAGAAGCAAAATTACTAGACTTGATAGTCAAAATTATTCAAAATGGCTCAAGTTTTGCAAACTTGTGTATTATATATGTTGATGTATCTAATCAATCAATCAATCAAAGCCTTGACATCTGATACAAAAGTTTAAAATAGAATCAGTTGTAGTCAAACACTTTATAAATGCGAAGATGGCTGGAATTTGCATGCTTTTGATGACCAAAACACCAACTAAAATGTCTTATGCCTCACCAACCCCCCTCCTCTACGAAAATGAAGATACAGCAAAAAGGCTAATGTCAAATCTTTTCCAAGAATTTAGGGTATCATTGGTGATTGGGGGGAGGGTGGGAATGTGAGGTTTCACCGTACTTGTTGTCTTGTCATGAGTTATATATTACTTCTGACTACTACACTATTCAGATTTTTTTTTTCTTTTCTTAGGTTGATGAAGTAGTCAATATTAGTTGTCCTCTGAAGGAGAGGTACAAGAATGCACCTTCAGGGCATAAAAGATGCCTCAAGCTCTCCATGACCGATGGCGTTCAACGTGTATTTGGCATGGAGTATAGGCCTATCAAAAGTCTTGAAGCCCTTGCACCTGCTGGGTTTAAGGTTGACTTGCTCTACCATCTTTAATGCATTTGTTTTCCTCAAATCATCATTTTAGTATCTGTCATATTTGTGTATTTGTAATGCTTCTGGTTATGATTGGTCTGTAGTCTTGTTTCTTGCTAAGTTTATGATTGGCGGGTGAGATTTATCCACATGGGCACCCTATTGTTTTGATTTCTGACCTTTAATTTCTATGTTGCAGTTCTGCTTTCCACCCAAATGGCTCCTTGTCTTTTTATAGAAGAAAATATTGTGTGTAAAAGACAAAATAAGATGGAGTTCTATGGAGGTTTTTATACAATTGAGTTGATAGAAGTCACAGAACTCTATGTCTTGATAATTACGTATTATGAGATTTTTTTTTTGAATTGGCATTTTACCCCTGATGTTGGTCTGTCTTCATATTATTAAGCAAATCTTTGTTTTTTGGGACTTGTGACAAATCCATTCCTTATATTTGTTCATGACCCACCGGAGAATGTGGTCAGACACATTCTAAACGAAAACGAATGCTGCTTATATATCATCTTAAAGCTCATTTTAATGTCTATGATTCTGTGAAGTATTGTTGGATCTGATGGTACTTCTTTTGGCAACTGTTTGATGTTTTTCATTTTGACAGGCTAAACAAAGTTGGTGTTCTTGTGTAGGTTGCCATTCGGGATGTGAATGTACGGCGTGGGATTCTGATGTTGGTTCCTGAAGTATTGGAAATTCTTGGTGGCTCTGTTGGAGAGCTTGAGGCAGCCAGGCAGAGGCTCGTTCAGGAAGTTAACAAGCCTCCAAGGGGAAAAAGGTATAAACAAATGGTTTTGTTAATGTTTTATTTGTAAGTGAAAAGATTTTGTGCTTGTCTCTCTCTTTTTTTTTGTGTTTCATTTGTTTTATTGGTTTTGGTTAGATTTTGATGTCTTCTATCATTAAATTCAGTGTATATGACTGACATACTTCGTATGATATACTAGTTGCATCATTTTGATGAATTCCTGAAGAAAAGTTTCATGTTGATCAGCACTTTGGAGTTTTGTAACCTGTTGGGACAATTGCTGCTGTAGCATTATGTTGAAAATATTTTGTATTATAAGATAGAAATATCAATTTAGAATCTGTAGTAATTGGCCAATCTAATCAGATAAACGAAGAAATTTACGAAAGCATAGATTGTGCCATATATGCGTGTCATTTCAATCTAAAAAATAAAAAAAAGTTACAATATGACTGGAGTATCAGTTTGATTAAAATACATAAATAAGCTTAAATATATAAACTAAAAAAGAGTTTAATTTGCAATCATAGACCAATGCTTATTATAATACTCAGTAGGACGTAGGTTTTTGCTACAGAATCTCATCATCATTATACCAATGGAAACAGCTCGAAATATATTTGAAAATAAGATCTATATTTAATATACTTATATAACAACATACTACAAAAAAACTATGTAAAGCTTTGTGAAATTATTTAATAAATTGTTACAAGACTCTTTATAATTTATAGATAATTCTCCTTTTGTTCTACTAAATACCTTTCTATTTACTATAGCTATGGATAATGAAAGATGAAAGTGGAAAGTGAGCATTGTTATTTTTAATTTTATTTTGTACTTTTTGGATAGGAAATAGGGTGTTTAGAGCCTTGAGTATTATTATATTGTGTAACTGAATCCATATGGTGCACTAGTGATGGAAGATCAAATGGAGGGAGTACAATCTTCCTAAAGTATGAGAATACGTTTACAATTTGGAATATTTTAGGTTTTTATATTTTTAGTTTAAATTTTATTTTTATTATCTAACTATATTGTACAACTTTATATCAATATCTGTATTGTTTACTCATATTATGTTTTAGCTGCTGCAATGCACAAGTTTTAATGCTGGTACTATTTCAAAGCTTATTGGGTATTTGGGTGTGATGCTTGCTTCGAATTAGGTTGATATTTGAGTCATGTCTTCAGTTGATTTGTTTGAGTTTTAAGTTCTTCAATAATTGAGTTAAGTACAAAGCGTTTCTTTATATTACTGGACATTAATAGCACATAAATAAATGTTTAATTTCCTTTTGTTTGATGTGCTAGGAAAGAAGGTTGTTGAAAATAAACATAGTTATAATTTATGAAGTGATCTTCAATGTAAACATGCTTAGAATAATTATAGTTGACACATTTCTTATCATCTGTTATGTTAAAAATTCTATTTTCTTATGTTGACATGTGTTTAGAATGGGTATTATCCCACTTTTTTGCTAGCACAGAAGCAAGTTGGTGAGCAGTGTTGAAGTTTGAGATATAATTTTACTTATTTATTGTGTCTTTCTCTTAAATTAAATGTATCCAGAACAAGAAATGGTATTGTTCCTCCATTGTCGGCGAGAGCAACTCGTGCTGCTTGGCCACAAAATGATGTTAGTATTGAAGCCATGCCATTGAATGATGCTAATCATGTCTCAGGGAACACCACAACTTCTATGCTACATGCTGCAACTCAGTTTCGTGGAAATACCTTGGGTAAGCTACTAAGCTGTAGCTTCGTTTATTATTTTGATGGTTTGATTGGGAGGACATAGATCTTTCCAATTTGTTTCGGAATTGCTGTCCTAATTTGTTTGGGCTGTTTCATATTTATTGTTGTTTTGTATGATTAATGTACTCTTCCACATTCACCTTTTGTTCTCTATGAATTGTGTTTATGTATTCACTACTTAAAGGTGGGCATGGGCCGTGCCGGCATGGGTTCGGCACGACACGGCACGGCGGCACACCTGTGGGCCGTGGGCCGTGCCGTGAACACAAATTCCAGATTTGGCATGGGCACGGCACGAGAAACGATGGGCGGCACGGTGGCCGGCACGCCCCGCAGGCCCGCCACGTGGCACAACTGGGCACGGCACGACACGAGGCCCGCCCGGCACGTGCCAACTAGCCGTTTTCTAACAGCTCTAAAACGGCTAGTTATAACGGCTAGTTTTTGCCCATTTTTCCCACCCAAAATCCCTATAAATAATTAAATACCCCATTTCTTTCTCCAAAATTTTCACAATTCATCGACTCATCTCTTCTCTCTTATTCTCTAATTCCTACAATCTTACTCTTTCTCTTTTATGCAAAGAAAAAAAAAAATTCCTACTCTCTTATAAATTTTACATTTTTACTATTATTAGTCTACTACAAAAAAAAAAAAATCTTATATTTACACTCGGGAAATTATAAGTTCGAGAAATTATAAGTTTGGGAAAGCAATTGAAGCGTCATTGTAAGATCTAACTCAATTTATTTTAATTTGTTATAGTTATTGTTATTATTATTATTGTTGTTGTTGTTGTTGTTGTTGTTATTATTATTAAATATCATGGCATCAAACTCGAACACTTTC
This sequence comes from Chenopodium album, assembly GCF_948465745.1. Classification (NCBI taxonomy): domain Eukaryota; kingdom Viridiplantae; phylum Streptophyta; class Magnoliopsida; order Caryophyllales; family Amaranthaceae; genus Chenopodium; species Chenopodium album. Next base: position 70,066,686 of record NC_137835.1, read on the forward strand.
TCCTCTAGAAAAGCCAAGTCAAAACGTAGGGAATCACCAAACCCAAACACTTCAATGCCCCCCCTAACACCTTTCCTTCCCCTAACATGCCCTTTCACTCCCCTAACTTGCCCTTTCCAAACACTTTCACCTAAACATGGGCAACGGGCTGAACTGTGCCACCGCGGGCCGTGCCGCGGTGGGGGGCGTGCCGTGCCTAATTTTGGCACACCCCAGCCCAAGACACGGCACGACCCAAACCGTGCCACTTTTTGTTTCTTTTTTATAATAATAAATGTAAATAAAAAACGATATATATATTTTTTAGTACAACTTAATTTTATATAAATAATGTGATTAAATTATGTTTATGTTAATGTTAATATATTTTGTTTTGAACAACTTTATTTTAATTAAGGTTATATAAATTATTTATCTAATTATGTTTAAGTTTATATAAACAAATAAAAACAATTTTATTAATTTAGCAAAAAACAACAATGCATATAATAATAATAAAAAAAATGACGAGTGCGATTATACGAAAACATAAAAAATCGAAGAATAACTTATTTTATTATATGCTGGTAGCCGGTATGATAAATCGATAATACAAATAATTTATAATAATTAAAAATCGTACAATATTTTGTGAATAACTTCATTTATTATACGGAATTCGAGGTTCAATAATACAAAAATTGTACAATAGTGTATAATGTAAATATGTAATAATAATGTAGTTATTATTGTTCGTCTTCGTCTTCTTGTGGTTCAAGTTTATCGGCCAATTAAGTTGATTGAGAAGTATGAGAACTAAAACAAGTCGACGACCTTCATCGTCGTCGTTTTGTGCGTAAGTACGATCTTGAGAACGAGTTTCGGCATCCAACCAATCCTTTAAGCAAACACACATTTCAAGAGTGTTTCGGGTTTTAGGCTTGTTCTTCTATCGTCTAAAACCCGTGCCGACGTACTAAAAGCTCTTTCGGAGGCAACGCAGGAGACTTGGATAGCAAAAATATCACGAGCCATTGCCGACAAAATTGGATGTTTCATAGTTTGTGATTTCCACCAATCAAGGATGTCGAAACCAAACTTCTCTTCATCGTCCATGCCTTTCATGAAGTCGTAACTTAGGTACAATTGCAACTCCGAAACATCGCTTTGTGTTCTCCTAGATGATGGTGATCCGTACCTGAAAACTAAGACATCATGTTAGCAGCTTGTGCAAATAAACCTTTGGCCCGTTTACTTACGTTTTTGGATGTTTGAGATGGGGCAAATCGAGACACGGTTCCATATTTACTTTCATAAACTCTATAGAATGAGAAAAACTCATGAGTCACCTTATTTTTAAAAGTTTCAACATCATCTTCAAAATTCATGTTACTATAATAAATATCAATTAATAAAAAAGTGTCATCATATTTTTGCCTAGGATCTAAAACTGAAGCAAAAATATAAATCATAAAAATATTAGTGTAATATTTACGCCATTTTTCCTCCATAGATGGAAGATATCAATGATAATCATGTTCTGATTAGTGTTTGGCAAAAAGTTGTGCAAGTAAACAAGCATTGCTAAGAAAAGAATGAGAACAAGGATTATATATAGAAGAAAAACAATGTGTCATACTATAAAGTAATAGTAAAAACTGCATATATTTTTCACAATTAGCCCAATCATCTTTTAGTAAAGCACATTGTGGAAATTTCATATTATGACTCAACATTTCTTAGGTGCAGCTCCACCTAGTTGGACAATCCGGTGCTATTTTTATAGTCTTTATCCTTTGTTGCCCGCAAAAACCTTTTACATTCTTGATATCTCAAGTTAGAGCTATTAATAGACATAATATCATTCCTTATTTTGTGATAAAATGGACCAATTGCTTGTGTTCCATCCTTCACACACAAGTTAAGAACATGACAAATGCATCTAACATGAACTGCATCTCCATCTAATATTACATCAGTCAATTGGGGTTTAGCCAAATTCGCACTATATGTCATGTAAGGTTGCATTATCGAAAGTCATATACATGATTTTATCCTTAAGACTATATACATCAATAACTTCCATTAAATGATGAGAATTGTTAAGACCGGTATGAGGATATTCAAGCATTTTAAAATGAATAATGCGCTTTTGTAACAACCAATCATTATCCAACCAATGACAAGTAACACATAAATAGTGAAGTCCGTATCCACTATCCCACGCGTCGGCAGTTAAAGAAGTTCTACTAGGAAGATTACCCAATTCCTTTAATAATTTCAATTTATACTCTTGATAATTCTTCATGGCAGCAGATCGAACGGTTTTTCGAGTGTTGTTTTATGTTTGGGTTGTAGTGCTCGGTTAATGTAGTTGTTAAAGGCATCATTTTCGGCGAAAATAAAAGGTTGTTCGGAATGTACAATCATTCTCCCAAGTTCATCTCTATCTCTCTCATAACTGTAAATGAAGCCTTGTGGATGGAATTGTGAAATTTTGGATTGGGTTGGGTTGGATCATTAGATGGTCCACCACATCTTTTTGAATATCTACTAAGGTGTCCCGTCTCTCCCTTGGTAACAGCCGAGAAAATTTTACAACAAGTCCGACACCGGACTTTGGTTCCATTTTTACTCAATTGATAATGTGCCCAAACTTCACTCTTTCGGTTGCTTTGAGCAAATTCCTCTTCAGTACACCATTCTAATATGTTAGGATTTTGGGTGTTAGGCATTTGTATGGATTGTTTACTCGACCCGGAAGCTTGTGTTTGGCTACCTTGGCCTTGGGTATTAGGAAGAGAAAATTCTTGTTGTGATCCGTATAAATAAGGTGTGAATTGAGTTTGTTGAAATCCCGAACTAGGCATAGTCCAAGGAACCATATAATCCATTTGTTCGTGCCCTCCCGTGGTTTGGGGATGAAAGAAAGGGATGGAAGTAAAGGTGGGCACGGGTCGTGGGTGGCATGGGCCCGGCACGACACTAGCCGACGGCGCACCCGTGGGCCATGGGCCGTGACTGAACACAAATTCCAGATTTGGCACGGGGCACGACGGTTGGCACGGTAGCCGGCTCGCCGGCACGACACGTGGAACGGCCAGGCACGGCGTGGCACGGCACGCTCGGCCTGGCACGGCCCGTGTGAACTAGCCGTTTTCCAACAGCTCTAAAACTGCTAGTTTTTGCCCATTTTTCCCACCCAAAATCCCTATAACTAGCTGTGCCTGGCAGGCCTCGTGCTGTGCCGGCCACCGTGATGCCCGCCGTGCCCCCGCCCTACCTGTGCCAAATTTGGAATTTGTGTTTACGGCACGGCCCACGGCCCACAGGTGGGCCGCCGTGCCGTGCCGGCCCGTGCCCACCTTTACTTCCACCCCTTTCTTTCATCCCCAAACCACGGGAGGGCACGAACAAATGGATGATATGGCTCCTTGGACTATGCCTAGTTCGGGATTTCAACAAACTCAATTCTCACCTTATTTATATGGATCACAACATGAATTTTCTCTTCCTAATACCCAAGGCCAAGGTAGCCAAACACAAGCCTCCGGGTCGAGTAAACAATACAAATGCCTAACACCCAAAATCCTAATATATTAGAATGGTGTACTGAAGAGGAATTTGCTCAAAACAACCGAAAGAGTGAAGTTTGGGCACATTATCAATTGAGTAAAAATGGAACCAAAGTCCGATGTCGGACTTGTTGTAAAATTTTCTCGGCCGATACCAAGGGAGAGACGGGACACTTTAGTAGACATTCAAAAAGATGTGGTGGACCATCTAATGATCCAACCCAACCCAATCCAAAATTTCACAATTCCATCCACAAGGCTTCATTTACAGTTATGAGAGAGATAGAGATGAACTTGGGAGAGTGATTGTACATGCCGAACAACCTTTTATTTTCGCCGAAAATGATGCCTTTAACAACTACATTAACCGAGCACTACAACCCAAACACAAAAAAACACTCGAAAAACCGTTCGATCTGCTGCCATGAAGAATTATCAAGAGTATAAATTGAAATTATTAAAGGAATTGAGTAATCTTCCTAGTATAGCTTCTTTAACTGCCGACGCATGGGATAGTGGATACGGACTTCACTATTTATGTGTTACTTGTCATTGGTTGGATAGTGATTGGTTGTTACAAAAGCGCATTATTCATTTTAAAATGCTTGAATATCTTCATACCGGTCTTAACAATTCTCATCGTTTAATGGAAGCCATTGATGTATATAGTCTTAAGGATAAAATCATGTATATGACTTTTGATAATGCAACTTACATGACATATAGTGCGAATTTGGCTAAACCCCAATTGACCGATGTAATATTAGATGGAGATGCAGTTTATGTTAGATGCATTTGTCATGTTCTTAACTTGTGTGTGAAGGATGGAACACAAGCAATTGGTCCATTTTATCACAAAATAAGGAATGCTATTATGTCTATTAATAGCTCTAACTTGAGATATCAAGAATGGAAAGGTTTTTGCGGGAAATAAAGGATAAAGACTATAAAAATAGCACCGGATTGTCCAACTAGGTGGAACTCCACCTAAGAAATGTTGAGTCATAATATGAAATTTCTACAATGTGCTTTACTAGAAGATGATTGGGCTAATTGTGAAAAATATATGCAGTTTTTACTATTACTTTATAGTATGACACATTGTTTTTCTTCTATATATAATCCTTGTTCCCATTCTTTTCTTAGCAATGCTTGTTTACTTGCACAACTTTTTGCCAAACAATAATCAGAACATGATTATCATTGATATCTTCCATCTATGGAGGAAAAATGGCGTAAATATTACACTAATATTTCTATGATTTATATTTTTGCTTCAGTTTTAGATCCTAGGCAAAAATATGATGACACTTTTTTATTAATTGATATTTATTATAGTAACATGAATTTTGAAGATGATGTTGAAACTAGTAAAAATAAGGTGACTAATGAGTTTTTCTCATTCTATAGAGTTTATGAAAGTAAATATGGAACCGTGTCTCGATTTGCCCCTTCTCAAACATCCAAAAACGTAAGTAAACGGGCCAAAGGTTTATTTGCACATGCTGCTAACATGATGTCCAAGTTTTCAGGTACGGATCACCATCAACTAGGAGAACACAAAACGATGTTTCGGAGTTGCAATTGTACCTAAGTTACGACTTCATGAAAGGCATGGACGATGAAGAGAAGTTTGGTCTCGACATCCTTGATTGGTGGAAATCACAAACCATGAAACATTCAATTTTGTCGGCAATGGCTCGTGATATTTTTGCTATCCAAGTCTCCTCCGTTGCCTCCGAAAGAGCTTTTAGTGCGTCGGCACGGGTTTTAGACGATAGAAGAACAAGACTAAAACCCGAAACACTCTTGAAATGTGTGTTTGCTTAAAGGATTGGTTGGATGCCGAAACTCGTTCTCAAGATCGTACTTATGCACAAAAAGACGACGATGAAGGTCGTCGACTTGTTTTAGTTCTCATACTTCTCAATCAACTCAATTGGCCGATGAACTTGAACCACAAGAAGACAAAGACGAACAATAATAATTACATTATTACATATTTACATTATACACTATTGTACAATTTTTGTATTATCGAACCTCGTATTCCGTATAATAAATAAAGTTATTCACAAAATATTGTATGTTTTTTAATTATTATTAATTATTTGTATTATCGATTTATCGTACCGGCTACCGGCATACAATAAAATAAGTTATTCTTCAATTTTTTGTGTTTTCGGATTATCGCACTCATCATTTTTTTTATTATATGCATTGTTGTTTTTTGCTAAATTAATAAAATTGTTTTTATTTGTTTATATAAACTTAAACATAATTAGATATATAATTTATATAACCTTAATTAAAATAAAGTTGTTCAAAACAAAATATATTAACATAAACATAAATTAATCACATTATTTATATAAAATCAAGTTGTACTTAAAAATATTTATATCGTTTTCTGTTTACATTTATTATTATAAAAAAAAAAAACAAAAAAACAAAAAAACAAAAAGTGGCATAGTTTGGCCCGTGGTTCGGCACGGCACGACCCGCCAAGGCACGTGGGCCGTGCTGTGCGCTGGGGTGTGCCAAAATTAGGCAAGGCACAGCGCGGCCCACCGCGGAGCTGACATGGCACGCCCCCACCGCGGCACGGCTAGGCTTGGCCCGCGGCGGCCCGGCCCGGCCCGCTGCCCATGTTTATCACTACTTCCTTTATTTTTTTTTTAATTTAATTATTGCATTTCCAAGTGGATGGCCTATTACTAATTTAAAATAATAAAAAGGGAGAATTTTAGACCAAAATCCGCATGTGATTAGAAATGAGAGATGAACATAAAGAAGTGGGTTGGGCAAGGGCAAACTTGTAACTTTGAGTATCTATGATAATAACATAAATTCTTAGGACTTGTACTTCCGGTCCTTTTTTGTTCTTCCCATTTGGATTCTTGGTACTATTCAGAAATTTCTAAATTACTCTTAATGTATATAGCATAACATAGTCATAAAGGGTATTGTTTGATTGAGTACTTTATTTGTATTGAACATATGTATCTTTATTACAGTAATATGCAACTGTTGATATATTTGATCAAAGTGGTGCACTGGTAAGCGTGCATAATAAAAAAGGTAGATAAGAGGTAGTATATATATATTTTTAAGTGAACATAAATTCAGTTTGCTGTCTATTATTCAAAACCTCAGTTTGTCAGTTTTAATAGAATTTTTTTTTTAAATAAAAAATGCTGTTTGTTAATGCTATCTATTAAATGTTGGATCCTTTACTGGTGAGTGTATTGTTGGTTTATGTTTTCTTTGATTTTGTGGCTGAACTTTTAGAGATTGCTCATTTTGTACTCAAATCTAGATGATGCATGCATGGTTAGATCTCGAGTAAGTTGCTTGTGTAAGGTCTTTATTAAGCAGAGGTATAGCAGGGCTATTTTAGTCTTTTATCCTAGAGAATCAAGTTTGTTACAAGGTTGTTATTTCTGCTATTGTATGACAGCTACTATATGCTCATGATTGGCTGAATGCTTCTAGATAGATTCCCTTAGCCGTTATTTGATGAGCTGTGAGGCATGAGAAAGAAGAATCACTAGCAGAAGAACCATCAAAGGGAGTGTTCACCAAATAGTACAAGCCATTTCTAGCTCTTCCAATCCCTTTAATCTTTTTTGTGACTGTATCTTTAATGACACAATGAGTTTTGCTGAAAGAGACTTCACATTGTGAATCTTTCATGAGTTTGTGAACAGACAGCAGATTATGTTTGAAATGAGGAACTACAAGTACATTTTGCAAATAAAGAGAATTAGGAAGTTCCACAGTTCCTATATGAGAGACTTGAGCAGTAGCACCAGTTGGAAGATTGATCTTGAGATGATCATTACAAATTCTGGGATTTGTGAGAAAATTCAAGCAAGAAGTCATATGATCAGAAGCTCTTGAGTCTATAATCCATTCCTCACTGTTAGATACAGTGGTATTGCAGGAAACCATGCCAGAAAAATTGTTGTCTAGCTCATCATCAGTATCACTGCTTTTTGCAGTTGCTATTGGTAGCTGTTTCAACAACTACTCAAACTGCTGTTGAGTCAAGGTAATGGCACTGTATGCTGTGCAACAACAACCATTTTTGGTGTTGATTTGTTCCATTTTTGATCCTGAGATCTGGCACCTAGTTTGACAGGACCAGATTTGTATTTATGATGCCAACTAGGATAGCCTATCACCTTCCAGCACCTATCAGAACCATGCCCTTTCACACCACACACATTACACACAACAGGTCTGCTATTGCTTCCTGAGCCAGAACCAAATGAACCAGAATTTCCTGAGCTACTAAAATTTCTGCTATACATTGCAGAAATGTCTAGTTCAGGCTTGGGCATATGTAAAATCTCCCTTTGACTCTCCTCCTGCTGCAGCATTGAACATGCTGATTCTACAGTAGGCAATGGTGTAAGCATGAGCAGTTGGCTTCTCATAGGCCCAAAATGCTCATCCAAACCATTTAAAAACTGAAAAAGTCTATTTTCTTCTTGATATTTTGCAGCAGCATTCATGAATGTTCTAATCTCAGCATTAGATTCATTAACAACAGGCAAAACATTCATAGCATCTATTTCCTCCCACAAACTAGTCATGCTAGTATAATACACATTGATAGAGCTATTGTTCTGTTTTAGACTGTACAGATCTTTGTTCAGCTTATATTTTCTAGAACCACTAGACATAGAAAATCTTTTCTCAAGCTGAACCCAAGTTTCTCTTGCTGTGCTAACATATAACACTGATTTTTTAATAGTATCAGATAAACAACTATGAATCCAAGAAATTACCATGGAGTTGCATGTATCCCATTGGTCTGCCTTGACTGGATCAGCATAAGTGGATCTGAGCACTGTTCCATGAATAAAACCAGCCTTCTTCTTAGCTGTTAAAGCTATTTCCATAGATCGTTTCCAGGATCTGTAATCAGCAGAACCAGTAAGCTTGTCTACACTGATTGAATATGAACCATCATTAGGGTGCATGTATAAAACGCTGCTTGTGTCTGCTTCCATGATTTGTATAGATAGAAAAGATTGAAAGAGAGAATATAAGAAGAAAAAGATTCAGAAAGGCTCAGACACAACAGAAGAATATTGCAGCAGTTTAAGAAAGAAGAAAAAAGATGAAACAAATGAGAATGAATTCCAATCTGCAAGATTTAATCCCGATTTTGCATCACCGCTCTGATACCATGAAGACTAAAATAAATCGAATGATGCAAGGGGAAAACCGAGAGAAACAGAGAAGAAATATAGCAGAGGAAATATCAGATCAATTCTCATTACTGATGTTATGATGCATTGCACCTTAAATACAAAATAAGACCATCACATGCTTTATTACTCAGCTCATCAAATAACGGCTAAGGGAATCTATCTAGAAGCATTCAGCCAATCATGAGCATACAGTAGCTGTCATACAATAGCAGAAATAACAACCTTGTAACAAACTTGATTCTCTAGGATAAAAGACTAAAATAGCCCTGCTATACCTCTGCTTAATAGTCTTTTAATCTATTGACTTATAACCTTCGTAAAGTTTATTTTATGTTATGATGCATATAGAGAGATGTTTTCAGTAGCAGTTGTGTTGCTAGCTAGATGTATGAATTTTTAGTTTAATATACCTATTTGTTGGTTTTCCAAAAAGATTTCGAAGTTGTTTAACACAGTAGTTTTTTTTGCTCTCTCATTCAATATTTAAGGAAAAATGTGTGCTCACAATTGCATATGAAATCACGTATAAAGTATGATTTTGCTCTTATGTGGTAGGTGTTGATCCAAGCAGCAGGATTAGGCAAGTCCCTCTGGCAGGCAGAACTGTTACTGAGCTTCCATCAGAAAGATCTGACCAACATTCTCTAAGTAGAGACTCTGCTCAAGTTTACATCAGTAGAGAAACTGCTCAACGTTATAACAGTGTCGAAGCTGGTGTGCTTCCTTCAAGTAGGGAAACTACTGAACCATTTAATAGTAGGGTATCTTCTGAGCATCTTATTAGCCGAGAGACTGCGCATTGTTCTATCACTATAAATGCTCAGAAGTTTCCTACAGCAGCCGAAGGTTCTGAGCAACCTCCTGCTAGACAATCTACTGGGATCAATCCAGTTTCTGCCACTGCCATTGAAAATGAAGATGCTCTCATGCTTGATTATATGGAGCACCCATTTATATTAAGCGGAGAGAAGGAATTACCTTTCATATATTTGGCAAGTCTGTCAGCAAAATGGGCTGCTGTGCAGGGTAACCAGCCTTCTGTCCGAGGGAATATCAAGGTATGCGTTTGGATTTTGGATGTTTCTAATTTCTATAGGCTCTTCAAATGCATAATTGACAATGGATGTATCATATTGCTAAGATATTATGATGTAATTCTTTTGCAAATAAGTATGTCCACTTCGTCATTGTTGAACTTGATGTATTTCCTAGCAGATTCTCTCTCCATTCCTTGACTCTACCATGACCTTTTTTTTTTGTTAAATTCAGTTGTTATTCATAAGTGTAGATAGCCTACAATGTAAAAATGTTGAAACTAAGGTTTGGTTGATACTTATCTTCATTCTTATACAATTTTTTTGATCCTCTGATGTGTTCTTATATCTAGATAAAATTCTATTTAGAAGTATGAATTTATATGTGTGACTTCGACCATGCACTATTTGGGCACATGTTATTAATTGTGATCTCTAATATTAAATTTTGCAGTGCATTTTGACTGGTGTGAATAGATTTCGGTACAAGGGGCGATCTACGTTTGAGCTTCAAGTTTATGTTGAAGATGGGAGCCTTATATCTGAAATCTTTATTCACCATAATGTGAGTTGAGTTGTTGGCTTGCTTCTGTTATGCACTTATATGTGAAATTTGGGACACACTGAATTGTAGTATCATTGTCTTTTATCAGGTTGTGCAGAAAGCGATAGGTTATTCACCTGAAGAGGTGAATGCTGCTCTTTCCTCCTCAAATGAGAAAGTAGTAGGAGACCTGAAGAGCAAATTGAATCAATTTCAATTATTCTTAATGAATTTTGAGGCAAGCTCTTTTAGAATTCACTTTTCCTCTTAGCTTTTGCATTTATGCGGTGGTTTTTAGGATGTTTAATCATAGTTGTTTTCCCTGGAAAGGGATGATAGTCATATCTTGGCTTCCCACTTCCCTGGCCCCCTCCCACCCCATTCCTTTAGTAGCTATCTCAATAGAAGAAAGAGCAATTGTTAACTCATTTTTTCTCTTTCAGGGTACGATGCTTGTGGAGATGAATGAGACTTCTACGTACCCGATTGCTCTTGAGATGAACCAAAATTGTCCTGCATCAGATGCATTGTTACTTTTGAAAAGACTGAAGCCTGCCTCTTCTGGCCCAATGTCCCAAAATAGCCAGTTAGATGTGATCAATTTGTCGCCTTGAGCCGACAAATGCACACTGTGGTTCCTTTCTTGATTATTTCAAACACAATGATATGAAAATTCTTAGATATGTGAATAGGTGAATCAGTAAGAGACTAAGAGTGTATCTTGATATGTATGGGTCACATAGAGGCATCTTTTCAAGTTGCTTGCTTTCTAAGGTTGGGAAGGTGTTTGCTATTTGTACCCTGTTATGATTGGGAGTTGAGACTGCCTTTTGCAAGTATGATGCTGAACGGTGACATTATCTGAAAGGCTGCAGTATCTACTTTTTATTCTACATTAATCCATTTTGGAGCATGGCGGAATTTGATTTGGTCAATTTTGGCGGATGAAAGGTTTTCTCTTCTGTTTGGTAATATACTGAAGTTCAAAGGTCTCAGCATCTGTCTCCTTCAAGATAGCATGTTCACAACCAAGCGTTCTCCATTTTTGGAGATCTATAGAGGTACTTGTACATTTAAACTCATATTCTATATTCATTTGCGAGAATTCTTCTTACTACAAGTTACATAACCTATTAGCTGTTTAATTCCTGTTAAAGGATTTTAAAGTTGTTTGCTGACAAAAAATGCTATCATGCATTGTCACACCTCACACATTCCCAACATTGTTATAGCAAAGCTCCCCAACATGGTTATGATTACTTTCCCCTTAAAAAATATGGTTTTGATGACCCCCCTTGTAAAAAGTGATTTTGCATACATGCTGGGCTAGTATCATCAAAATCCTTAGATAAGTTTGTATTGGTATTGTTGCAGTTATTAGGAAAAAAATGTGGGATTGGATGCCATGTGTAAGGGTACTGAGTTCGGTCACACCAAGTGGGTTATGGGCTCAAAGGTTGAATACTGGTAGTTGTGGGTTTTGAAGGGCTGGGTTATGGGCTGTGATACCAAGTGTAAGGGATTGAGTTCGATCACACAACAAAGTCAATGTAACAACAATGATTTCTGATTTTAACTAGCAAATCAATAATGAAGAAAGCTTTTAGATTGATAATGTTGGAAGGGTTACAAAAGATAATTAATAGCTTAAGGTATCAATCTTAGATAGCGAGTTTAGCTCACAACTCTCCAATAATGGCTTAAGGCCATAACTCTCCAAAAGGTTTACACCAAATTTCTGTCTACCTTGTTCTTCTTCCCTCTCTCTATTTATACAAAGGTTAAAAAACTACAAACCTAGTAATACTAAACTTCCCAAATTGCCCATATTACATTTGATGACTATTTAACATACTAAACTACCCATAATACCCTCCCCTAAGTTAGTTCATTACACCATGGCGAAGTACACTTGGTTGTATGAGCAACCAAATTCAGCCAGCTAGAGTTGGATGCAGTTATTTGCTGCTTAGTTTTTTTTTTTTTTTAAAATTAATGGTTACACTATTTTATCTTGGAGACAAGGAATATGGTATTCCATGGCTAGTGTATAGTGTCCGCCTTAGAACATATGTATTGGTAATTTTGCCAAGGGGGCCGTTAATTTCAGAAGTCTCAACAGTCTATAAGTGCATTCCAACATAAAATTTGTTGTTATTCTGCATATACAATTGTCACAAGGAAGTCGCCTAGAAAAAAAAACTGTTTTTCCGCCTGTGGGACACCTCAATCCAATGGTTACAACTGTGGACTTTGGTCATTGGATTGAAGGTGGATACATGACCTTTTGTAATCCAGTAAGATCCAGGATTTTCTTGCTAGGCGCTTCTGTTGGCGGTCTTTCAGGTCCAGCCACTAAGAGCATTCGGTTACACCACTCTAGTACTTCAGGTAGAAATACCTTCCATAGGATTGTTACCCTCATCCATGATGGCACTGTCAAATATTTGTCACCACAGCAAGCACTATCTACTATGGCCTTTGCACATCTATCCGCTGATGTTACTGGGACTGCACTAATTTGTACCTGGCATAAAATATGCAGCAGATGACTAAATTCAGTAATTGTGCTGTAAACATATGATGTTAAGACGTTGTAAAGATTGGTTTAGATGCAGTTTTGTGGAGAACACTCTGCTACCTAAGATGCAAACATCATGTGTTTCCACTTTTTTTTTTTTTTTTTTTTTTCCTGTCTTTGAAAAGATTGGTTTATATGATATGTAAACATATGATGTTTACACTTCGAAAAGACTGGTTAATATAAGAGAATTTCACCAATCTCAGATTAAAATTTTAATTATTATCTACACTATATTCCATCAGCTTTACCCCACTTATGGGATTAAGGCTTTGATTGATTCCATCATCTCTCGAGACTGTCTTACTACACTTTTTGTTAGATGAAATTGTGATTAATGTTTGTTTCAGAAGTTTTTATTAGATATAAATGAGTTGATCGAGTTTAATGTAGGTTGCTCAATCAAATTTCTTAGTGTGAAGTATAATTAGTGTTTCCTACAAATTTAGTAAGGCCATCATCAACTTCACAGTATTTTTTCTAATGAGCTTGATTAGTTGCTGTGGTATTTCTAGTTACCTTCTATGTTTTTATTATATATTTTACTAACACAAGTGTTTCTAGATATATTTTGCAGGTGACATGAATGAAAGAATTCATTGCATAGAAGGTTTGCCTTATGCCTTATATGATAGACATCATGGTATATGCTGTAATTGAACATAGTATCATTATCTTATTTTTTGAAATGCAACTCTAGAAAAGATACGAGGCAAACTTACATCTGTCATATTTTGATCAAGTACCATTTTGCCATCCTTTGAGAGGATCTTTCCTTTGGTCAATTCTGATTCAGTCAGCCCAGGAGTTACAATTGTGATCCCTATGTCTCCTCCAAGCTCAACTCTCAATGTCTCGAAGAAGCTTAAAACTGCTGCTTTACTTGCCTGTAAGGGCCATAGGTGAACAAGTGAGATGAAGAAATAATAAACATAGAATCGGTTTTATCAAGTATGGTGAGATGTTCACAGAGTAGAAAGCCATTCGTGGAACAGGCAACCAGGCTCCAGACGAGGCAGTAACTATTATCTTGCCTCTGCTTGCTTTTAGATGTGGAATTGCAAAGTGGGTACTATACACTGAGCCCCAGAAGTTCGTTTCCTGAAAAGATCTCCAGGAGTGGTGAATCATTAAAATAAGCTGTATCGGCTTAATGCAAGGGTTAAACCAGTATGATTCCCTCCCCTCACCCTGCCATAATGGCTCATTGTATTTACGTACTTTATGGTATATTATAAATGATAGAAGCTTCGTCAATAAACATTCACATGTTTTCATTGTATCATAATATTCTAGTGTAATGTGGATGATCAACTTACACCCCGGGGGAGCTGGGAAGGGGGGGGGGGGGGTGGTTTATCCTGATCAAATTGTGTACGTCATTGTCCTGTGGCTCTCTACACCAATTTAAATAATATCGTGGTTTAAGTATATTTTTTGCATCTAGTGTTTGAATGTAAGATGATATCTATTCTGTACTAAATTATTTTGGTTATGAATAATGTTACTGTTGTGTAGCATACATGTAAAAAACTTCTTCTTGTTATATTTCTGTTGTACTAATTAATCCTGTAGTAAATTCAATATGTTATGCATTAATGCATATACCCCATGTAGTCAATGCAAAGCTTTAAGCATAAACTTTACTTACATCTACCAAAATGATTCACTGTTTCATTGATGAAATGCTTAGAATCTTCAACTTTGGTAACATCTGCCGAGATGACAAGAACATCAGGTGCACCAAGATAACGGCTGGTGTCAGCAACATCTTGGAGACGTTGCCGCCGTCTGGCTACAAGGGCTAATTTGGCTCCTCTCCTTGCATACTCATATGCAAGATGCTTTGAGGATCAAAACAAGTCAATATCATATTATCATCTGTGAGAGAATGACAAAGTGGTAGTGCAAACTAATACAAAAGTATTTCCAATACAAAAATACACATCAACTTTACTTTGCCAATTTAAAAAAAAAAAACAAGTATTGGGATGCAAACAGATTAACAATGCCATTGGTAGAATAACAATGACAAATGTGGCGTAGGTTTTTGTAATTGTGATTTAACATATTGCTTTGCCTAGATACAACTAGATTTTGTGCACTTCATCTTTAAAAGATTGTTTATTCGACTTTTCACGATCTTCAATCCAAAGTCATAAAATTTGAATCTCTCACGCTATATGCTTAGAATTTTGACGTGTTAATTATAACAACGATTAGGTTTTCTACTATTCATTCACTATTCATTGACTACGCATATTAATTTAAAGGTAAAGAAAAATATAATTAAGTGGAGTCTTATTAAATTTATCATTATACTTTCACAACATCAAGTTTTATATTATAATTTTTACTTATATATTCCGAAGATATTAACGGATAAATTTTTATTAAGGGAAATGCCCAACTCTGAGCCTCTAATTGCTGCAACAATAAAATAATAAACATTGCTTATAAATAGTGCTAAAGTCAAACATGTTGCGTGTAAAAACGAAAGGAACCATAGAGACAACTCAGACAACAAACAAGTTAGGGATAGATGAACCTCGCCAATGCCGGAGGATGCTCCGGTAATGAGCACAACTTTTCCGGACACATTTTCGCTGAAGATGAAATTTAGACTTGAGAGAAAGAACTTCAAACATAAGAAAGGTGGAAGAATAAAGATTAGTGCTATGAAAGCTAAGCATGAAGTTGCAACGTCTAGAATCTGATTTATAAGGTTTTTCATAGCTAATTTAGCTTGTCTTGTGTATAAGAGAAAGAGAGGGATCAAAGGTGGGTGTGATATTAAGTGATTTAGTACACTAAATTTGGCATGGAAGATGGAAACTCGATCCAATTTCCAATATGGTGTGATGTGGCAACAATTTAGACCTTCTATACGATATGTAAGACACGTTAGCAAGGAGTATATTTTGTGCGATTATATTAGGAAACACAAATACACCTATACAAACACAATGTAGTATGTTAAAGATGTATATCTAACATGAGAAATGATTGCTTGATTGCTTGCTTGCTTTTAACATTTACTTGTACATATATGTATGATGAATTATGTAGCAAATTTATTAACTCCTATACAAATTAATGACTTGTATAATCAATTTAATAGTTTAGATCAAGTGTTCAATAATTTATATCGATAATGCTGTTGCTTATATCTGTTAATTTGTGACTCGAAATCTAGTAGGACTGACTTTGAATGCAGATATCCCTCAAACTATAAGTGATTTTGAGGTGATTCAAGTTGGAGGTGATAGCTTGGTTCAAGAGCTTTCCAATGATAATATTCAATTATGATAAGAAACGAGAAAATTATGACCATTTTACAAAGACTTGACGAAGTGCTTGATATAGCACGTCAGTGCCTAGTCGAAATCTCAAAATTTTAGGTCCGGTTTTAGCTTAATTATTTTAGGGATGATATCCTAAAATTATATCTTTTCTATGACGACTATTTGACTATATATACTTGGGGAAAAATTTTAGGGTTTAATTAAGGTTTCCTTATGTTATAAAAGGACCCTTTAGCTGAACAATTAGATCATACATTTTGAGCCATTATTAGATTTAGGACTCCTTGTATTATTCTCTCGTTATTTCTCCATTATAGTGAAGAAGCTCTCGAATCCCTCACTTATGGATGTAGGTCTAATTTGACCTAACCACGTAAATCCTTGTGCTTGTTTATCTTCTTTATTGCTTTTCTTGTTCTTATTTTATATTGACTTGTTCCGCATTGATAAAAGACAATTACACCCCTTATTTGCTAACAATATCAACAATTTTGTAGTTTAAATTCGGGCAATGTAGTGACTTGTATCAATAATTTTATGGCTTTAATCAGCAATTTAATTAATAATTCATATTAACACATTAATAATTTAATAACTTATATTGATGTTTCAATTGCTTATATATGTCAATAATTTTAGTTTAGTATAAATAATTTCAGCTCAGTATAAATAACTTCTGTTCAGTATAATAAGTTTTGTTCAGTAAAAATAAGTTTTGTTTTAGTAAAAATAAGTTCTGCTTAGAAAAAATTATTTCAGTTCAGTACAAATAATTTCAGTTCATTAAAAATCAGTAACTCTAAAGAAGAAATATAAAA
Source organism: Chenopodium album (assembly GCF_948465745.1). Lineage (NCBI taxonomy): Eukaryota > Viridiplantae > Streptophyta > Magnoliopsida > Caryophyllales > Amaranthaceae > Chenopodium > Chenopodium album. The sequence continues at coordinate 70,083,747 of NC_137835.1, forward strand.
GAGAATAAGTAAAAATAATTTCATTTCAGCAAAAATAATTTCAGTTCAGTGAAATTAGTTTCATTTCACCAAAAATTAGGTGAAGTGAACTGGGCTTTATTAGCTTATACTACTAATATCCAAAATTTTATTGCTTATATCAACAATTCGTAAGCTTATATTGTCAATTTAATGACTTATTTCGACAATATAATACTATTCATGTATGGCTTGTCCAAAAAAAAAAAAAAAAAACACTATTCATGTATGGCTTGTCCCAAAAAAAAAAAAAAATTCATGTATGGCAAAATTGTCAAAAAGTAGTTTGTTTTTGCTTGATTTTGTATGGTAACTGGTACTCCCTTTTTCTCTATGTTTTTGCCCATTGTCTTCAAAATGGGTGTTAAAAACGTAAATATTCGGTATTCCCATTTCTGTAAGCGTAAAAAACTCCTTGTCAAAAAAAAAAAAAAGTTATAAAAACTTAACACTAATAAAATGTACAATTAGATGAATCTAACATGATCCCAACCGACTATATAATTTCTTATATATTAATGGGAATCTATAATCAAAGTTATTAAAATTATACCAAATATTAGGTATGGGGCAAAAAAATAAAGATAAAAAGTCCCTTGCACAATTTACTTTTTGCCAAAAAATCACACATCTAGCCGAGAAGGATCGTACAAGAATAACTCTTACTTTATGTATGAGATTATGGTACATAATATAATTATTTCCTAGAGTAATAACTTGCATTTAGTAGGACATCCAATGAACCAAGTAATATAATATAAACTAGCCCAATACGTAATTTGGTACTCGTACTATGTAATACAACGTATAATTGTTGCAAGTCCATGATGAAAGAACCAACAGTTTTTTATATTTTTGGCTATCTAGACTATTAAGACACAACAAGCAATACAAGAGTAACATATTACTTGGTTTTGACTCCGGGTGAGTAGACTGAAGATGGATAAACCATAGCCCTTAACCCGGGGAGATCCAATATCATCTTGCTTAATGAATTAAAGGGTGAATCACCAATCTTGATAAGATAGAACGCCGAGAAAAACCAGTCTAGGAGCTCCGGAGTAAATGCTTTCCACCAGCTTAGTACCCTATACCATGTTGGTTCCGTCACATATCTATCACCCCTACATGCACTGTTTATTATGGCCTTCGCGCACCTTTGTCCCGTGACTATTGGTGATGCACTCACTTGCACCTATGATTAATCACCAAGGTTACTCACATAAGAAATAGTTTACATAACCTTATTTGTATTATTTTCCATTAAAATCAATTGTTGGAATTGATTATGATTACTACTGATAATAACAAATTAGAAATAAGATCAATAAAATCTTACATCTCTCAAGTTCACATCCACATTCATCAAACCTTCGGGTGCAAGGTGCTTCCCTTTTGTCATTTCAGACTCTACAAATCCAGGAGTTGCTATAGTTATTTGAATATCTGACCCGAGCTCTACCCTTATTGTCTCATAGAAGGCTATCATTGCTGCTTTGCTTGCCTGAAAATTATAACATTACCTTAAACTTATAACCAAGTCGCGTATTTTATTGATTGTAGACGAAGACAATTCATACATTGTAAATGCTCATTCGTGGGGTCGGCAACCAAGCAGCCGAGGAAGACATGACAATGATCTTTCCTTCAGTTTTTCTAAGGTGTGGAATTGCAAAACGAGTTACATATACAGCACCCCAAAAATTGATATCCTGCAAATAGTGATAAATATATAATAGTTGAGACCTAAATGACTAATGCCATATTCTGTATATTTCAAATTAAACGCGGGAAAAAGAAAAATGGATGTCCTACGCACTAAAAGAAAGAATCTACCATGATGGATGCTGGTATAATGATGTCTTCATAATCTTCAAGCATGCTAATTGATGTAATGCCAGCATTATTCACCAGATGGTCCACTTCAATTAACAAAATCAATATATCATCAACACAATAAATTGAAATCTTAGGCCATCTTTAGAAATAAAATTACAGTGAACTTCTATGGCAAATAGATAATATAATGAGAAATTGTTAAGATAATAATTAATAAATTAATAATACATATGTGTCAAGAATAATTGTCCTTCATTGAAGATCAAGGTTGGCGGATCCACGTAGTGACTCGGGGGGGCACGTGCTACCCCCGAAAAAAAAAAAAAAATTGTTTACAAAAAGGCCTTCTGTAAAATAGCTTATAAAGATTAAAAATGCTAACTTGACAACATTATTGAAGGTGCTTCAGTGGTTGCTATGTAGGAAGTTTAAACTTTCTGGTATCCTTGTAGTCTTACCAGCTTAAATTTAGCTCTTTTTTTTTAAGTCTCAAGTTAGTAGGCTAGTAGCTTTATATTATTTTTCCCTATTGTTTAGTGCTACCCCTACTTTGGAATCCTGGATCCGCCACTTTGCACAACTTATAAGTTTGGCGTGCTACTCCATATATTACCAATTGTTTTTAGGTTGTAAACACGTAGGGCTTGTATGGTATAGTCACGTTGTCCGTGGGAGTAGGCTTGGTTTAGCTAAATGAAGATTTATCCAAAATAGATGCATCTATTGAGTTCTTATATTAGAGCCACCCTTTGAAGACCTGGCCTATTGAGAATATTATTACCCATCGGGTGGCTAGGAGTGTAAGATAGATATAAAATATTAAAAGCTAGTGCAACTTACCCCTTCCGAAATGTGATATGGCGGAATCAACAATTCGTTTGCAATCATCAACAATTGAAACATCGGCAGTAACTGTAATAGAATCTGGTGAACCAAGCTCAAGGCACATATAGGCTACATCTCGGAGGCTTTGCTCTCTTCTCGCTGCTAGCACCAGGCATGCTCCTCTTCTTGCATACTCATATGCCAATTGCTACTCATACCACGTACATTACATGTTAAAGACAACACTAATTCACCCAAAAAAAAATACTAATTAAAGATAAATTAACTCAATCAAAATGATCATAATTATAGGATGAATCCCAATATTGTTCTCTCCTATTTATCACAGCATTGATTAAGGTTTATTTTATTTTTAATTAAAGAACTAAGCGAAAACCAAATTACAAGGTAAACTCCTTTTGACGGAATTTAAAATTCTCACTTTCATATAATAGTACCCCCTCAACTATCTATTGATCTTCTAAGTTATCGGGCCACAAGTAAAATGAATTTTTTGGGGAAATTCCCTGTTTCTCATAAGGGCATTTTCGTGAATAAATCAACAACTTTTTCATTATTATGGGCTCCACAATTGAATAAAGCTGAATAAAATTGTTGATTTATTTATAAAAATGCATGTGAGAAACAAATCACTATGAGAAACCGGCACTACAAGAAAAATCTCTTTTCGTAGCGATTATTTCGTAGCGATTGTACATTCGCTACAATATGCAAATATGTTTGTGAAATAATTAAGGATGTCGTATCATTTTTACAATCGCCATGGTTTTCCCATACAAAATCGATACGGAAAACATAATAATACATATCCACACTATTTTTACACATTTATATAATTTTGAGAAATTGTATCATTTACAATCGCCACTAAATCCTAAAAATCGATACGAAAAGCCTTTTCAACACTAGATATATAAATATTGTTTGACAAAGAATACATAAAATATGTCATAGCTTATTGGCGAAACATTTAATATAAGAGTTTGAGGTTGCATGTTCGAATCTTGTAAAGATCATACGCATAATTTATTATTATTTTTTTGCAGAAAATGAGTTAAACATTTATAGCGATTGTAATCGCTACAATAATCACCACGATTGGATGTAGTTTTTCGTATCGATTATTGAGGCCAACCACAGCGATATTAAAAGCCACTACTAAAGGCTAAGGCAACGGGGGATATTATATCGAATGACCATTCGTTGGGAAAACTTTTTGTTGCAATTACAATCGATACTAAAGGTTAAAATAATCGCTACGAAAAGGTTATTTTCTTGTAGTGCAGGGCATCCGCATTTTTTCTTTTGACATGTGTATGATGCTCCCCAGCCTATCCTACTTTAATCGCCACACCAAAATTTGCAATTATGTACTCCGTAATAAGCTAGTTAGATATTCTTGAATTCTTCTTAAAAGTCAATTTCCGACAATGGACATTCTTCCTTAAAAGGTTCCAGTGATCATGATGGTACCAACCTTAAAGGGATCCTTCTTAAATAGTCCCTAGCTAATTATTATGATCGAGTATACCGGTTAAAATTTCCAAGTGTTAAATATTTAGTGGTCTACGTAATATTGTTGTTTTTAAAGGTGAAGAGTAGAGGCCTTAAATAGAGGTAACTGGTGTTCATAGTGGTAGAGTTTTTTTTCCCTTTCCTACAACTAATTACAAACAAGGCCTGTGGCACTATATTAAATAGTCAAATTGGGTTTTGACACACCTTATCATCATTGTCAGTATGTACCGTTCTTTATAGCTAAATATCTTTAAGTTTGAATTAAATTTTTTTATAAAATTACATTAATTCAATACACATTATTATGAATCTAATAAGACCCCATTTGATATAATTTTTTGGGAAATTCTCTTTAGTAACACTGTAATATTTAATTTTCTCAATGGTGAATTGCAAAATTTTTTATTATCTTTGGTAAACTCAAACTTTTTATATTAACTAACCATAACATTAGTGATAAAGTATAGTTAAATATTCAACTATAGTTAGTTATTTTTTAATTTATTTTATTATTATTATTATTATTATTATTATTATTATTATTATTATTATTATTATTATTATTATTATTATTATTTTACTTATTAAAAAAAAATTAAAAAAAAAAAATCAACCCCACCAACCAGACACCATTCCCGCCCCTACCCACGCCGGCACGGTGGCGCCAGCCCCACATCCGCTGACTCGCCGGCCTCCCCCTCCCCCTAAACCGTCATCAACAACCACCACCCAGATCGCAACCTCCTTCTCCCCCTGAACCGTCATCATCAACCACCACCCAGAATTAAAACCAAAACCCTCCTTTGCCGGCGGCCAGGCGCTCCAAGCTCAGTCGGCGGACGCCCAACCTCCCCCACGGCCGGCGACACCCTATCTCTCCTATTCGCCGGCCGAAAACCCTTAAACCCACCCAAAAACACAAGAAAATACCCAAACCCGTTTTGGGGTTCGAAACCAAACCCAGAAAACAGGTTGGGTTTTCCGATGGTTTTGGGTGGGATTTAGGGTTTCCGTGGTCGGCTTACAGGGGAGGAGGTTTTTCGGGGAGGAGGAGTGGTTTTCTCGGTGGTTTGGGGTGGGTTTAAGGGTTTTCGGGTAGGGGAAATGGGGGATCGAGGTAAAGGGAAAGAGAGGAGGTGGGGGACGGGGAGGCTGGGCGTCGGTAGTGGGGGAGGTTGGGCGTCGGGCATGGGGGAGTCCAGACGTCGCCGACCGGGGGTTGGGCGCCTAGCCACCGGCAGTGGTGTTGCTGTCGCTGGTGGCTAGGTAAGGTGGTACGGGGTTTGATTTTTTTTTTTTTTGGGATTTGGGTTTAATATTAACCATGGTTAGTGAATTATATATAAAATAGTCATTCTCTTTGGTAATCAATAGTTTAGATTTACCAATGATAATAAGTTTTTTCACAGTTTACCACTTAGAAAAGTAGAAATGACAGTGTTACCAAAGAGAATTTCCCTTATTTTTTCTTATAAATAATTATCGTACCCATAAGATCGGTTTTTCATTTCCATTTCATCACTTCAAAAACCAACCTTGAATTTGTTACAATGTTTAATTTTTAATATTTTATTTAGCTAAAATGTTATTTATAAATTAAATGTGAACATGTAATATGTTGTTGAACTAGATTAACTCTGTGCGCGGTTTTAAAATAAGAATTGAATTATAGACTTTTAACACGTACTGAAAGAAAATAACTTCTTCCTTTTTCTTAACTAATTTCTAATAAAATATTAATATGCAATTCCCAAAAGAGTATAATTTTCATTTTTAATTAAGTATTTTAATTAAATTATATTATTAACTAAATAGCATAATATGGGTTGAAAACCCAAAATTTAAAATTTAAAAATTCAAATGGAATTTATTTTCGTTAAATAAGGTAGTTTAAAAAGGGAAAAAATATGACATCATCCTTACATTTTAGAGGGAAAAATTTAAATAAAAAAGTGACACGTAGGCAATGATGATATCATCGGTTGTTATTTTAGTATATATACATAGATAGATTGTTACAATGTTTAATTTTTAATTTTTTTTTTAATTTTTACTAAATGTGATTAATGATCGATATTGATGGTCAAAGTTTTGTGTCATCAAATGTGAAAACAGCATTTAAAAACGGAGCGGGTATATAGTAGCTCCATTGCACAAATAAGTTTGTATTATAGAATAAAATGAAATGGTAAATATAAGAATAGTAAGAGGGCGACTTTGTTTGGAGAGATTGTTATGTACACCTGTGTGCACACCATGCACATAAGGGTATTGGTGTATACTTATTTCGATGATTATTGCTCTTTTAATCATTAAATGAGCAAAAATTACTCTTGGATGCACCATGCACCTAGGTGAATATAATTATTTTCACCTTGCTTGGGACAACATAACAACTAACCAAGATTTACATAATTACGATACTCTTGATGTCCCTAATTGTTAGCTCTATATACCTTTGAGCCATTATTGCACTATTTACTCATATAGTAACATATCCTCACTAATAACTAACCCTACTTGGCTACTTGCATAGTTGCATCCATCCCCTTGTAGAATTTCGGTCCAAACCTTGATTAACCACATTTTTTCTATGGGCCAAACCAATTAAGTTGAAAGAAATACTAGTTATAATAAAGTGAGATAATGTGACAATTAATTAAGAATCAAAGATTTAAAAAAACAAAAAATAAAAATATAATTAAAATTAAAAATTAAGCCTAGGAGGTTCTTAGGAGGACTGGCTAGTGGCTAACTAGATCCAGATCATAACTACGATTGCAACACTAATTAAGATATTAGTCGTGATTTAGAATTAATTACCTCACCGATACCGGAGGAAGCGCCGGTGATGATAACAACTTTTCCGGCAACATCTTCGGAGTAGATTGAGCTTAAGATAGAAACGGAGAACTTGAGAAATTGAAAAAGTGGTAAAAAGAAACAAAGAAAGAAGAATATAAAGGGTGGAGCTGCTATGTTCAAGATTTCGTTTATCAAATCCATCTTTAATTAATTGTATCAAATGTGCAAATTGATTATACCAAAACTTATAATGTAGAATTCTAAATGGCATTGATAATTCGTGTCAATTTTCTTTTTAGTTTGGTGTCATGGTTTCATGCAACAAGAAAGACACGTGGTAGCTAGTTGAAAGTATTTTTTATTTTTATTTATTTATTTATTTTTTTTTTTTTTTTGAAAACTAGTTCAAAGCCATTTACTCGAGTAATTAATTTTTTAAGATTAGGGTAGTGTAGATTAGAGGAGTAATCGCACAGTAAAAAAAAAAAATAATAATTTTGCAAAAAATCAAGAATTTTTTTTTGCAACAAACCATCTTATAATTTATTTATTTATTTTTTTTTTTTGCAATGATGTACCTTAAATTAATTTTTTTTTGTTTTTTTTTTTGCAAAAAATACCTTAATGTCGAAAAAATGGGGTTTGACCCTTTTTTCAAGTGTTGACTATCCCAATCCACCCACAAAACCACCTCCCTATCCAACCCCACCCACAAAACCACCCTTTCACGGTGTTAACTACCTTATACCCACCCCTTTAACATCGTTGACTACCCTAAGTGCTCCTCTATACCCCTAGCCACCTTTCTCCCCTCCACTGTCAATGTCGACACCTCCTAGCCGGATCCCCAAACCCTAAATTTACGCTCGAACGACCCTAATCCCAGATTTCACAGGGTGGTGGAAAGATATGAGTTTCATTTCGTTGGTGGGGATGAGGTGGGGAGGCGGTTTAGTGGGTGGAGTTAAGGAGGGGATGAATTTGTGAACTAGGGTGGGGTTGGGGTCATTGGCGGATCTATGTGGCCACCAAGGGAAGCACTTGCATCCCCTATATTTTTGCATTAGAATTATGAAATTTAAGGCGTGTTAAAAAAAATCAATTTCATATCGTAGTTTTTGCTCTCCCATCCTAAAAAGTTGATTTCCTAAAAGATAAATCATACATTATTTCTCCATATAAAATTGCAAATAATATATTATTTTTGGATTTAAAATATTGCAACGTTTGCGCTTTCCCATTCTAATTCTATAAGGTTTATACGTAAGGAAAAATAATCACTTGGGGTTATTGTTATTGTTACTGTTACATACTCGTAATTAATTTTTTTTTAAAGGTTAAAATTGTGAATTGAAAAAAATGAAAAGAGTGATTACTACCCCCATGTTGCAATGTTAAAGGAACAAAAGATGTACGTAAACTTACAGGCTAAAGATGAATTAGAAAGTAGAAACATTATGCAATAAAGAAACATTAATAATATCAACGTTTCCAATTTTTGGGTTATATAAGTTTAAAAAATTCAGGACCCCCATTTTCAAATTTCTAGATCCGCCACTAGTTGGGGTGGTTAACGCTAGAAAATGGGGTTTGACTTTATTTTCCGTCAAAAAGGTATGTTTTTGCAAAAAAAAAATAAAAATAAAATGATTAAGGTAGTCTTTGCCAAATTAAAAATAAATAAATAACAAAATAAAAATTGTATGGAGGTTTCTTATAAAAACTCAGTACTTCAATACTATTATTTTAAAGGGTAATGCTATATGCAGCCCTTAGAGTTGCATATATCTTTTTCCTATTTTAAAACAAGAAGTTGGAAGGACACTTGTCCTCTTCCTGTTTTTCCTCTTTAAAAATAATTTTTTTTAATAACAAAAAAAAAAAAAAAATCACACGTATCCCAATCCCTAATCATGCCTATCAAAAAAAAAAAAAAAAAAAATCAATCCAACATCACTACCATCCCAATTACCAACTACTCCATCCGTCCCATAATTACAGGCAAATATACTATTTTGGGTGTCCCAAAATGTTCCTCCTATTACTAAAAATAACACCTAATCATTACTTACTTTTTAGCTTTTCCATACAAATTACACACATACCTAAAAAATCATTACTTACTTTTTCTCTTTTTCATACAAAGTACACACTTACCCAAACAATCATTACTTACTTTTTAATTTTTCTATACAATATTCTCTACTTTTTATTATCCCCATACAACATTCTTCACTTTTTATTTTTTTCATACAATATTCCTCTACTTTTTCCATCCTCCTTAAAAACCATACTTTTTAGAGTTATTTGCCTGTAATTATGGGACGGAGGGAGTATATTATTCATGCCTTTTCGAAGTACAGTCACTGGATTATTAGATTGTATCTTTTCGATTTATTTACCTTTAAAAAAAAAAAATCAACCAAACATCTCTTCCATCCCAATTCCTAACTATATTACTCATGCCTTTTGAAGTATAGTTATCCGATAATTAGATTTTATTTGAATCATACGGAGTACTATGTTTAGAAATAGATTTATTTGTTAATATCAATAATTTAAGTAGTATAGATAAGTTCTTATTAGTATAAAAACACGCTTTGAACTATTTTATACTGCTTCTATAAGTTCTATTAAACCAATCTTTTATATAATTTAAGAGTCGTCGTTTTAACAACTTCTCACCGCATCACTCCAAAACTCAATCCCTCAATTCTCATTCAATCCCTTTTTTTTCCTTTTTTTTTTCCCTACAAATAACTTCCACCTGTCATTTTTTTTTAAAAATAAATAAAAAAAACCCTCCTAAAAAAACTTCCACAGTTATTTTTCCTATTTAACACACACTACCCAAAAAAAACTACTAACGTAATATTTTATTATATTACCCAATTTCTTTTTAAAAACACCAATATTACAATAATTGCACATGTTTTTACAAAATTATGTGTACTTTTTTTTTTTTTTTTTTAGTATCGCTACCATAAGTTCCACTATTTACCTCTTTATTAATTCAATAATCATTGAAACAAAAGATACATACATAATGTTTTTTTATGTGACAACATTTTTTTTTTCCGACAAACAGACTGGAGTAACCCCTATAATATTGACGGAGTAACCCTCTATAACACAAAACACATAACCCTTATAACATTGGCGAGATAACAACAATAACACTTAACGAGTAACCCCTATAACATTGACAGAGTAACCCCTATAACACTGATTTAAGAGTCATTTTAACAACTTCTCACCACATCACTCCAAAACCCAATCCCTCAATTCTCATTTAATCCCTTTTTTTTTTTTTTTTTTTTTTTCCTTTTTTTCCCTACAAATAACTTCCACCTGTCATTTTTTAAAAAAATAAAAATAAAAAAAACCCTCCAAAAAAAACTTCCACAGTTATTTTTCCTAATAACACGCACTACCCCAAAAAAACTACCAACGTAATATTTTATTATATTACCCAATTTCTTTTTAAAAACACCAATATTACAATAATTGCACATGTTTTTCCAAAATTATGTGTACATTTTTTTTTTAGTAATATCGCTACCATAAGTTCCACTATTTACCTCTTTATTAATTCAATAATCATCGAAACAAAAGATACATACATAATGTTTTTTATGTGACAACATATTTTTTTTTCCCCGACAAACAGACTGGAGTAACCCCTATAATATTGACGGAGTAACCCTCTATAACACAAAACACATAACCCTTATAACATTGTCGAGATAACAACAATAACACTTAACGGGTAACCCCTATAACATTGACAGAGTAACCCCTATAACACTGATAAAGTAACTTCTATAATATCTAGCTACACGAAGTATCCAGACACATAAAAGAGTCCGTTGCTATAGCACAAACAACTTCACGTATTTAAAATATATTTTTGTTATTGGATTTTTGTAATGTCTTTCTATAAAATATATATCCCGTGCATTTTGCACGGGTACACTCTAGTTTAATATATAATTTAAGAGTTGTTTTTAAAACTTTTAATGACAAGCCTCCAAAATCTTAATCCTTAAATCTTATTAACTTTTACATTTTAAATTTTCTTTTTTTTTTAATAAAAAAAAAACCTGTAACTCCAAATAACTGCCGCATCTCCAAATTAACAAGCAAAAATTAACTTTCACTTGTATTTTTTTTCCCCTAAATATAATAATTTAAGAAGTATAGAGAAGTTCTTATATTAGTATAAACTAGAGTGTACCCGTGCAAATGCACAGTATATATATTTTACAAAATGATATTAAAAATATATTTAATGACAAAAATTGTTTTTCAAATACGGAAAGTTGATTTTGATATGGTAACTAACTATTATAACACCGTGTGTCCAACTCATATGGGAGTTACTTTATTAGTTTTATAGGGTTCATCCATTCACTGTGAGGTAACTTGTTGGTGTTATGAGGGTTACTCTGTTCGTGTTATAGAAGTGACTTTATTCTTTTACAACTTGTCACACAAAAAATGTGTTGTTTAATTATTTTTGTTATTGAATTAATAATAAGGTAGTTGCTGAACGAATATTTAAAATATTAGTCAAGGTTATAAAGATTACTTTGTTCTTTTGCAATTCAAGTGGTCATACGTTGTCGCTAGTTGCATCAAAAAGATGATGTATACATTTTATGTTTCACAAAGTTTCATATGTGGCTGGCCACATCGTGTGGCCGGGTTATTTGTTTAGGGGTTACTCAGTCAATCAGGGGTTACACGATATGTCAAAGGTTACTCGATCGGAGGCTACTCGGTTTGGGGTTACTCGGTCAATCAAGATGGTTAATCAGTTAGGGGATACTTGGTCGAGTAGGGGTTACTCAGCTCGGTCAGAAGTTATCGAGTTAGTGTTTTTTGTGTTCCAATCGACCACGCGTAGAAAACGTGCTATTTTTGTTTCGATACTCAGTAGATTAATAAAATTGGTAATTTTTTGTTTTTTTTTAATATTAATTAAAATGGATAGTATGTGTGTTATTAGGAAAAATAATAATTCAAAAAAGGAAAAATAATAAAAATAGTAAAAGTGGAAGTGTTTATTATTATTATTATTATTATTATTATTAGGAAAGAAGTGGAAGTTTAGGAAAGAAGTGGAAGTTATTTGGAGGATTATTTTTGTTTTTTTAAAAAAAACATGGAAGTTATTAAAAAAATAAATAAAAAAAAATAAAAGGGGAGTGCATGAGAATTGAGGATTGGGGTTTTGGAGAAACCATCAACTTACTCTTAAATTATACTAGATGAAGCCCGTGCGATGCACGGTTTGTTTGATTTTTTTTAAATAATGTTTTTTTTTTTTTTTTTTTTTTTTTTTTTTTTGTATTTATGAGCCTAAAATTTGTTATATGTTTAGATAAAATTTCTAATATTAAAAGATAATATATAATATTTAATTAATTTAAACTTAAAAATCTCATTCGCCAATTTTGCTTACATGACATTTAAATTATTTAATTCTAAAAGAAATTAATAATCTCTTATTTAATTGGTTACTACTAAGATTTATAATCCTACATGGCGCGCTGAGAAAAATTAGATCCTACGTGGCTCTCTAAAAACTCGGGAAAAAACTCCCCTTTATATATATATATATATATATATATATATATATATATAGATTATAGATACCCTTTGAACTAATTTATAATTATGTAAAATCAATAATTGCCTGCTTTTCATGATAACAACAATAATAGCTAAACTTAGAGTTCAGTTATTAAATTAAATAAAAAAAAAAAATCTATCTATACAACTGTTAATAGAATCCAATGACTTATGATCCTAAGGTATTTGATAATAGGTAATCCAAGTTTCTATGTATACTACTACTATTATTATTATTTTTTTTGAGGGAATACTCACTGCTATTATGGAGTATTAAATATGTTGTACATGTTTTTTTATTTGAAAAAAAAAAACTATTTATGTTTTGGTAAAAAAAAGGCCTTAATCATTAATTAATTATAGATTTTGGTTTCAAAAAATAAATTAATAGATTTAAATTAAACGTTTTTTTTAAAAAAAATCATCTGTCAAAAGAAAAAGCCCCCTTTTTTTTTTTAGGAACGATTTCCCATAATATTGTTGAAATAAAAATCAATTCCCACAATACATTGATTTAAAAATAAATTCCCTACATAGTGTCCACGTAAGATCGTTTTTTTTTTGGCTTTTGGTTCAACTTAAAACCGCTAATGGTAATAGCGGTTTTAAAAAAGAGACCGCCTCTAACAATAACAGGTCTCTTTGCGTCCTTGGTTAATTCACAAGGCATAGTATACAAGAAAATTATTTCAAAGAGACCGCCTTTCAATACGACAGGTCTCTTTGTGTCCTTGTTAATTCTTAGCCCACAACAAGAAAAGAGAGCGCTGGCAATTACACTTACAACTTCAAAGAGATCTCCTTTCAATAAAAACAGGTCTCTTTGACTTTATTTTACAAAAATTGCAAAACCGCTAATACCGTTAGCGGTTTTAAGTTAAACCGAAAACCAATCCTACGTGGACACTACTTTGGGAATTTGTTTTTAAAACGAAGCATAATGGGAATTAATTTCTATTTTAACTATATTAAGGGAAATCGTTCTTTTTTTAGTGCATACTCACCACGACTACTAATTAAATACGTTGTACATGTTTTGTTTTTTATTTTAAAAAATAATTTATGTTTTCGTCTTTCAAAAAAAAAATAAATTATGTTTTGGAAAAAAAATTATAGATTTTAAGTATACGTTTTTTAAAAATCCTCTGTCAAAAGAAAATAACCTTCACAAATTTAACATTTTGTCAATTTTTTTTTTCAAAAATATAAATATAGAAATGCTAAACCAAAACTAGTGTTTTATATCAAGGAAAGTTAATTGTTCATAAACCCAATTGTAATGTGGAGTACAGGATGCCTATATAAATTATTGAACAATTTTCTATTACTATAAGATTCGTTAGTAATGTTTACTTTTTCTTTTACTCCCTAATTTACAATAAAAATGAAAATAAACAAACATTTTGTTTGGTTATTCTTAATTTTGTTGATAAAATTTTATGGCTTTATTCTATTCTTCTTATTATATATGAACTCATTATGTATGATGTTGAAATCCCATAATATTTTAATTATAAAAAATATGATACAATAAATAACCGTGCATCGCATGAATTTAAGACTAGTTTCTTACAAAAGATGGTTTTTTGCAAAATTACAAAAAAAAACCAAAAATTTTATACACCCAGGTGTAAGGTTTATTAAAGGTTTTTTTTTTTTGTTTTTTTTTGTTTTTTTTTTAATAATTTTTGCTCATTTTAAAATTTAGAATTAATTTTAAAATGAGAAGAAAAAAAAAAACCACATTTGGGTTCATCTATTTTCTATATATATATAGGAAAATATTTAAGAGTAGTTTCTCACAAGATTTAGGTTTTATAAAGTAGTTTTTGACAAAAAAAAAAAATCCTTTTATTTAAGAAAAAAAAACCCGTAAAATTGAAAACAATAATTGTCTCAATATATTATTACTATACTAATAATAAAAAATTGCTTTCGAGTCCCCATATTAGCACCTTGACTTCATTGGTACTCTTTGGGGGCTTTGGTTATTTATAGGAATAATAGGGTTTTCTCTCTTAATTCACTTAAGCCAATCGCTTTGCACATTTTGGATATCCTACATACTCATACTATCTAATTGGATGAAGATCCAACTTTGGAGAGTTCTTCCTCTCCTGTTATTGTCGATGGTTTGCCCCTACCTAGATTTTATGTGGCATATTTAGGGATCACTTATACATGTCCGGACTCGGTACGGTGAAGATACAAATTGATGGTATGTGGTTCAAAGACACATGAAGAGCAGGAATGGGTTGGTGTCTTGACAACGCTGATCCTCCAGATCTCTTCACGTACTTCATCCTTGCACTCCGTAGCTTTGATTTGTTTGTACGGCTTAAAGTAGGCTTCAAATGCTAACATCTAGTCGCCACTTGTGTTCATTGATTCTTATAATTTGGTTACTCTCTTAAGGGGTGATGATCTGGGGACATCATCATTTTACTTTGACTGCTTAGACATAATCAATAATTCCTATGGTCCACTTTCACTGATGTTGTATTTACAAGGCGGACAGAGAGCGTGTTCACCAGGCTTACCAAATTGTAGGGGAGGCTACAATACATTTAATTTACTTTAATAGTAGTGTGTAGTTTTTTTTTAGTGTTGTTCCACCTTTTCAACCTTTGTTAAAAAAAAAAAAAAAATCTTTTTCTTACCAAATACTACCCATCACTTGTGACATTTAGCCAATGTTATATGCATTGAAGGACTATAAATGCCCTAACATATCTTGTTACTTTCAAATTAAGAGAATCCACATTGGTGCAGTAGCTCACAATATCTCACCACCACCAAGCCATCTTTCTCCTTCCCCTAACGCAACCCGACTGTCTTCTCACTACACAACTCACAACAAACATCAGGCCTTAAATCGCCACCAACGCTTAGCCAACATTGCAGCAACACCAACAACAACCAAAACAACGAGCTACCATCGTCAATTGCAAAATCAATGTCCTCATCAACCCACAAATCCAACCATTCCACTATTCCTAACATCGAGCTACCATCGTCAATCGCAAAATCAATGTGTTCGTTGGAGGTTAATTAGTTTATAACAGCAACGAAAGGGGAAAGGCGTTTCATCAGTAGTGGTGTTAGGGTGGGGGATGGTATGCGAAACAAAGGGGAGTCGGGTGGGGGTTAGTCTGTGACGAAAGGGGGGATTTGTTAGCGATGGTGGTCAGAGAAGGAGAGGGAAAGGGAGCGCCGATGGAATAAGGGGGCGCTAGCGGGGTAGTGGATGGTGGCAGGGAAGGAGAGGGAAAGGGTTTTTATTTTATTTATTTTTATTAATTGAGATAATTAATATTAATTAATTAAAATTTTAAAATGAACCAATCATGTTAAAACACGCAGCTTCATCAACCAAACAATCGGTTAGTTATAAAGCCAACCTGTTAGAAGATACTTTATAATAGTCGACTTATTTTGAGTTAATAAAAAAGTTTGCTTATTTTAGGAAGATCGAGTAAAGATTTACTTATTTTTGACAAATTTTTCTAATATATATGTGAACAAAAATATAATCTCAAACCCTACTTCAATTTGACTTTGTAGATTTTTTAGAGAAAAAGGAAGCCATACTCATGCTAAGGGGTGTACACAAGCAGGGTCGGACTTGAAAACTGTCCGGAATCGGACATGTTTGGACCAAATCGATGGATTCAGGTCCGATCTCGATCTTTAAAAATCAATGATTCTGGGTTTTTAGTCCGGTCCGAGTAAACTAGACCTGAAATATGATGAAATTGTATTTCTTTTTTAAAATTGCTTTTATTTTATTTAAATCAACAAAACAGTTCACAACTAACAACCTTAACTCCCTAAGTCGCGCAGCTGCACACCCCCTCACTCTTTCACTCACTCTTCTGTCCTATCACGTGTTTACCTTAGCCATGCCCTCAAATACTCCCTTCATCCACCGCGACGACCGTACAAACTGGGTCGGCGCGTGAAAACTCCTTACACCAGCAAAAACGCCCTCAAGCCTTCACCGATTCTTGCATTTTCGACCTCAACGCTTGAGGAAATAACTATCGGCTACTACATTCGCCTAGTAGCGCTTGTCGGAGTCACGAAGTCTTTGTCGCTCATTGCTTAATACCAATAGATTGAAATCACTTATGTGCCACTATTATTTCTTTTTTTTTTTATTCTTTGTTCAATATGAAATTAAAATCTTGAATTAACATAAAAATCAATTATATGTTGGATTACAATTGATGCTTGATACGATTTTTTTATTTGTGCACTTGATTACTTGTTTTACCGAGAAACAAAAATATCTCTATTTATTTATTTATTTATTTATATTTTTATATACTTTTATAATTTTTATGTGAAGGTTGTTGGTAAATTTGGTTTACATAAGTCTATACAATACTGTAGTTAAATTTTTGTGGTCTTTTTTTTTTCTTCAGTAAAGAAGTTAACAAGTCCGAAACCAGAACGAACAAAAATGAAGTCTTGACCGTAACCGGAATGAATGATTCGATTTCGATCTCCAATCCTTAAAAATCCTCGATTTTAGATCAGTGTAAATTCCTACTCATGCTATAGCACATGCTTCCCATTAAGCATAAAATTACAAAATTTCTTTTTCCCTATAACCTCTGACGTGCCCAAATCTAAGTATCATTATATTTCTTTTACTTGTTTTCATCAAAATACTAAAAAAAACTATTCACGTATATAAAAAATAAATTAAATATTGTATAAACTCATGTAATGATGATAATAAGACCTTTTTTCGCAATATTTCAAAATCAATTTCATTTTCATGATTTAGTGTAAATCAACATTTTCAATTATTTTTCTTCGCTTTTATTTTGAAAACTATAATATTTTTTGGGGTAGTTGTTCTCTATTGTACGAACACTCAACTACTACTCAAAAGCTGGTATTGAACACATATAGAGATGATTAAAATTTGTTCACTATGGAAATATTCGATATTTTTTTTAGATAACTATGTTCATGAGTTAACCTACCACAACCAATTTACAACGAGTTTAATATTTTCTAAAATTCAAAACAGTTAATACTATAAATAAGTACCATGATATGAATCTAACAATTTACAATTTGATTATATATTTTTTTTATTAACCACAAAATGTAGTTAAAGTAAAATTTGTAAATAGTATCATTTATGAAATATTTTACTTAATTGAATATTGTTTGTATATATTTATAAAGTGAGATATTAAACTAATAGTTACAAGTGGCTCTATCTTAGGCAGTAGAGAAATTTGTGAAAAATAACCTTTTAAGTGGTTGCTTTTTGTGAGGGGGGGAGCCCCAGTTTATCTTCATGATAAACATGAGATGTTTATCTTGTCTTGAAAATAGTGTAGATTGATTAAAATAATAATTTTTTTGACTGAGTGACATCTAGCTGTTTACTTCCTCAATTCGCAAAAGTAACGGACATTACTCACGTTACCCATCTACTTCCTTCATTCTCGTTCTTCCTCCATTGAAACTAACTTCTCCATCATCCTCCATCTTCTTCTTCTTCATTCTGCAATCTCCACCCCTTACATCCTACACCACTATCTCCGGTAGCTTCGCCGCCAAATAAAACGAAAACCCTATGAAAAAGGGTGAAATTAAGGGCATGGTGAACCCCTAAGGGTAAAGGTATTATCTTCCCCCATTGAAGCTAATTTCGAGCTTCACTTTTTCCATTGAAGCTTCTGAAAATTTTCTTGAAGCTTTTCTTTCATTAATGTTGTGCTTCACAAAGTTAACATTGTTAACTTCACATATTGTTGAAATTACAAGACTACCCAGACATAATTATATAGTTTGACAATTATACCCTCATGATAAACAAAATTTGTTTATCATGAAGATAAACTTGTATTTTCTCTTTTTGTAAAAGGAACTTTTAAGTGAAAAGTTGTGAAAAATGACCTTTTAAGTTGTATTTTTTTAAGGGTACTTGGGTGAGTTTTCTAGGTGGTCAACGCCGAAGCTTCGGTGTTGACCTTCACGTGTTACTCACATGAGTTTAAAAAAAAAACCAAAATTTTGGGATAGAGAAAGAAAGAGAAAAGGGAAAAAAAATAAATAAAAGGGGTAGTTCAAATAGGAAGGAAATTTAGGGGGAACTTTTTTTTTTCTTTTTTTGTTTAACTCACATGACTAACGCATTAAAGTCAACGACAGAACTCCGGCGCTGACCACCACAGAAAACTCACCCAAGCTAAGTACCCCTTAAAAACAAAATACTTCATCTGTTTTTTTAGTTGACACCTTTCTCTTATCACGGTTGCCAACACAGATTTTTTAAGATTAATATCTCTAATTATCAACATTGTAAAATTATAAAAAGTGGATATTAATAACATATACTTGAAACGATTCAAACAAGATCCCACATGAATATGTTTTATCGTATCTATAAACTACAAAAGCGAGTCAAAGTGTGTTGTGTGAATAGTGTCAAAGTCAAACAGTGTCAACTAAAAAAAATGGAGGAAGCATCCCTACCTTTCAAAAAGTAGAAACTTGCTCTTATGAACAGTGCATGGATCTTTATACCCCTCAAAATGTTTAATTACCTTCTTACCCCTATTTGTAATTTTGTATTTTTCTTACACTTTTTGTCTTTTTGACTTTTTTCCGACAAATTGTCTGTTTATTTTCTCACCCAAAATGAAATTTGAGCTTTCACTCTCCTCTCCATCTCTGTTCACCTCCCTTACTAAGCATTAATTTTTAACTTTCTATTTCTTCTCCATCTCCGTTCACATCTCCATTAAATTGAAGTACCTAGTTCCACAATCAGAACAATTAAAATCAAATTGGGGCAAAAAAAAATTCCAAAATTTCTAAATCAAGAACAATTATAATCAAATTGGGGCCAAGAAAAGTAGATAATATGAAGAAATAATCCAAGAAACAAAGGGAAAAAGAAGAAATGACAAGGAAACGAGGAGAGGGGGAGGTGGTGGAAGAGGGCGGACAGGGTCTCTATGAGGTGGGTCACCGGTAGCTCCGGTAACTCTCTTTGCTTCTCTATTATGTCAAGGGTGGAGATTTTGTTTGTTCAGTCATTGACCAAGCTTCCATGACCGTCACTCTGTGAGTATAAATGTTTTGTACTTCTGCTTCTGAATTAACAAAGTATTAGCTTTTGTACTTGCAATTAGAATCCTATTTTGATTTCAAAATTATTACTATTATTTAGAGGGAAATCATATAAATTATGTTTTCCCATTCTATCGAAGATCGATACGGCCCAAATTTTTGCAATATTCTGCTGCTATATTCGATTACCTTGATTTCAACATATTGTAATAATGTAATGCTTCTTTTCAATTAATTTGTTGTAGGTTGTTTTGGCAGCCAATGATTTGCCTTTTTTTTTTTTTTTGGTATAAAAATGACTTCTATCAATATATATTATTCTTCCACATTTTATCACAGGTATTTTTGCATCTCACAAGGCTTGCTGGTATTTCTATTTTCTTTATTAGTTGAAAGAGGAAAATGGACAATTCATGGGAATGACTGTAGCAATCAGCAACAAGTATCTTAAGAATTATGTTGTGGAATGGAGTCTCTTCTAAGATTTTCACTCCATTGTACGTGTTTCGGGAACACTTCTTGCAAAGAGGTTATCATTAATTCATAATGACGTGCTATGAAGTTGTCATATCACTCATACGGTTTTATGATAAAATATGATCGTATAATTCTCTGTGTAATTCCCATTAATCACAATGGCCACATACAATATTTATATATTAGGTATACTTGGAGGGCAAGACCAAATAACCTAAAATAGCTCACAATATTATCTAGGATATATTTTCACAATATTCACAATTATCTTGTTTCCTGAAATAAATCCCAAATTAATTTTGGATCTCACTCAGGCTCTGATACCATGATAAAATATGATCGTATAATTCTCTGTGTAATTCCCATTAATCACAATGGCCACATACAATATTTATATATTAGGTATACTTGGAGGGCAAGACCAAATAACCTAAAATAGCGAGCTCACAATATTCTCTAGGATATATTTTCACAATATTCACAATTATCTTGTTTCCTGAAATAAATCCCAATATTTTATAATCTGGCTACCTCTTGATAGTGTTCCCTCCTGATTTCAGGAGATCATGGGATCGATTATCAATTTCTCACCTCTCCCCTTATGGCTCGCTAAACACCTAAAAAAATAATTTGGCTATTTGCTTGACTTTTATTATGCATGCAAACTTGCTATTACATATTTATATATAGTCTATGTCCAAGGGGAAGGACCAACAATTTAGCACCCGATCATTTACAATGGTATAGGTTAGCACATAACCATCCGTTTTAAGTCAATTAAAGTTACTGTGACTGTCCTTTATTTTACACAATAATAACATACCATGCTTTTTCATAAACTAACCGACAACTAAAATTTCATCATATAAATAGACTTTTTCTACACGTTGTATGCATCAGTCTATTTCCCATGATTGAAATTAATTAGAAGACTCTATTAGATGGATGAATTTGAAGATCTGCCTAATTAATTAGAAATTCAATGGAAAATAGAATAGTAATGTTTAAAATGTTTGATATTTAATGGGAGTTATGGCTTAATTGCATGTAACTTTCAAATTTACCAATAAATTTTAGCAATCACCTAATTATATTGTGTTATAAGTTTTACCAATCACACTAAATTTTCAACTTACAAATGCAAAAAACAATGCCTATGCAATAGAGAGATATTCTTTTACCAATAAATTATCTCAACATTGTCCTAAAAAAAGTGCAAAAGTAGGCCAAGAAAAATTAAGTCGTAATGGCTAACCACTTCGCGCGCAACACGCGCGTTGACTGCCCTAGTAACTTAAATGTCCCTTTTCACAACTTTTCACTTAAAAGGTCCTTTTTCACAAATTTCTCTAAGCAATATACAGAAATGTTACTAATCCTAAAGTTTCAGGCCCTTTTCCCCTTAGATGTAAAGAGGTTTGGCTTAAACATACTTCATTCGTTTTTTTTATAGTTGCAACACTTTGAATTTTACACTATTCATGTGTTTCATTTTTACTAGATTTGACGATTTATACATAAGCAAAAATATAGTCATGTGGGATCTTGATAGATTCGTCTTGATTTGTACAATTTTAATATCTAAAATTTATAACTTTTACATATTGATAATCAAAGATATTAACGATTCAAAACATGCATCGACAAGCGTGAAAAGAAAAGTGTTGCAAGTATAAAAAACAGAGGAAGTATGTTATTTCATGATTTTTTCCTCAATAGTTGGTTTCCTTTTAATAATAACTAGCTCAAGTCCCGTGCAACGCACGATTGTTACTAACTTTATATTGTAACAAATTGCAATGTTAATTCAATAATACTTTACGTAAATAAAGGTATACAATTTTTTTTTTTTTTAAATAAAGTTTAAGGTCTATTAAATTTTTTTATTTAAAAAAATGAAAATTTTGATTAATATTTGTGCTATTATATATTAATACGAATATATATAGTACATGCATATATAAGTTTCCAAAATGAATTTTCTCTTTTAAATTTAAATAAAGTTCAAAAATAGTAAAGTGAAACAAAGAAATGGTATTATTTTGATAATGGAAAGAATATTATTGTCAATTAGGGAAAGAATATATTATGGGGTATAAATAGTTTTCTTGAAGTTTTTGGAGAAAGGAAAAAAAAAGGAAGGAAAAATGGAGAGAAAATTTTTAACCAGTAAATGACATGTGTCATTTCTGGTTTTGCTTTTAGTATAAAGTTATTGATTGATTTGATTAGTGGAATTAATGTGCATTGTGCTAATGTTTAATCTTGGAATCACAATGTTTTTGGAAATTTAAAAAAAGAAAAAAAAAATAGAAGTCTTACTAGGATTGATGGTATTCAGATTTCTCTAGCTAAAAGTTACTAGAGTTTCCTTGCTAATTTGGAAAAAGAGCTTATTCAACAGTTAGAGTCCATATAAAAAAAAGAAAGCATAGTTTGGGCTCAAAAAGTGGGTTTTAATCGGAGGAAATTCAATAATCTCAACACTAAATACTTCCTCGTTATGGCCAAAATTGAAAAATCAAGAGGAACGATATGATTTGGAATTAAAAGATATGGCTTCACCTTTTTCAAAGATATCTTTACCTCCAAAATTAGAGATGATAACAATCCTGATAATTGTGCTCCTAATACTTGCATTTCCAGTGAGGATTCTTTATTTCTGAATAGAAATCCTTGTATTGATGAAATTATAAGAATAGAATGAATATTTTCCGTGAGTATTCTCATTGACTGATGGTCATTATATACAAACTATAAGCCCATATTTAGGAATAACTAAAGGCTACAAAACAGGAAGCTAATTGATAGCCCTTTGACTATAATATATACAAGATAATTACAAAAGATTATTTACATAATCTATCACACCCCCATAGTCGAAACGGGAGCTTTGCGAACGCTAAGACTATCCCGAAAATCATCAAATAAAATCTTAGGCAAACCTTTAGTGAAAATGTCTGCAATCTGGTAACGGGATGGGACATGAAGGACACGAACCTCGCCTCGTTGGACTTTCTCACGAACGAAGTGAATGTCCATCTCAATATGTTTAGTGCGCTGATGTTGTACCGGATTACTAGAGAGGTAAATGGCACTAACATTGTCACAATAAACAACAATTGCCTTTGTAACCAAACATTGGAGCTCTAATAGTAAGTTTCGAACCCAACATGATTCTGAGACAACATTTGCAACCCCTCTGTACTCTGCTTCAGCACTAGACTTTGACAAAGTAGGTTGCCTTTTAGAAGACCAAGAAATCAGGTTATCACCAAGAAAGACACAATAGCCTGATGTAGACCGACGAGTGTCAGGACACCCGCCCCAATCAGCATCCGTATAAGAGACAAGAGAAGTAACGGATGACTTATATAACTGCAATCCATGATCTGAAGTACCTTGAATGTAGCGAATAATTCGTTTCAAAGCATTCATGTGAGCAACTTGAGGAGCATGCATAAATAAGCAAACCTGTTGCACATCATACGAAATGTCCGGACGAGTGAATGTCAAGTACTGTAACGCCCCACATAGAGAACGATAAGTAGTAGGATCATCATAAGGAGTGCCGGACTGAGTGCTCATTTTCCCTTTGGAATCAACAGGTGTTGAAGTGGGGTTGCAATTTGTCATACCTACTTTCTTGATAATGTCCTGAGCATATTTCTTTTGAGACAAAAACAAACCAGTTTTGGTCCGAGTGACAGCAATCCCTAAGAAATAACTAAAAGGACCCAAATCTTTCATTGCAAATTCAGAGCTAAGTTGAGAAATTATATTTTTCCGAAGAGACTCTGAAGAAGCAGTGAGAACAATGTCATCAACATATAGGAGAATGTAAGCAGTATCATTACCATGGTGATAAATGAACAAGGAAGTATCTGATTTGCTGTGTACAAATCCAATGGAGGCCACAAAATCAGCAAAACGTTGATACCAAGCCCGTGGTGCCTGTTTCAAACCATAGAGAGATTTCTGCAAGAGACATACATGATCAGGACGAGCCGGATCCTTGAACCCCAGAGGTTGATACATGTATACAGTTTCATTCAAGTTACCATGTAAGAAAGTATTCTTCACATCCAATTGATGAATTAACCAAGACTTGGATAAAGCAATGCTAAGCACCATCCGTATAGTAGCCGGTTTCACAACCGGACTGAAGGTCTCATCACAATCAATTCCTGCTCTCTGAGTTTTACCATCACCAACAAGACGAGCCTTACGTCTCTCAAAAGAGCCATTAGACTTCGTTTTATGCCGAAATATCCAAAGTGATCGAATAATATTGACATTGGATGGTCGGGGAACCAAGTACCAAGTACCATTGTCAATGAGAGCATCATATTCTTCCTGCATAGCAATTTTCTAATTATGGTCACGTAGAGCATGTACGGGATTTTTTGGAAAGGGTGATATGGAGGTAGAAGTATGAAGAGAGTGATTTTGATATTTCGGATTTGGTTTGACAATCCCATGACGACTACGAGTGGCCATAGGATGAGGATGGGAAACGACGGAAGGAGTATGAGAGATATGAGGCTCATCCGTGTCAAACAAATTAGCCCCTACATTAGCACCCGCGTTTAACCCGGCGGGGCTGGCAGGAGGTGACGAGTCACACTGCCGAGTGCTATGGGAGGTGGCACGTGTCTGCGGGGATGAGCTAGAAGGCAGAGGAGAGTGTAATGTGGGTGGGGAAGAGAAGAGATGGTGCGGCAGGGGGGAAGTGTGCTGCTGCAGGGGACTCCGCAGGGGGGCTGCGGCCTGAGCATGCTCGCCACACCCTGCCTGTGGAGTGTGCTGTGTGGTAGCTGCACCCGCAGGTCTGCCAGCACCAGCACCCGCTGGAAAGACTGCAGGCTGACCAGGAGGTGCGGTGTTGCCACCAGCGCCCGCTGGAAAGTCTGCGGGCTGACCAGTAGGTGCGATGAGAGGTTGGGGTTCGGGAGTTGTGAGCACTTGACGCAAGAGAGGAGACTCAAGGGGATCCGAATCATAACCCAAAAAATCATATGTGTGAGGATTAGGAGTATGGATTTTGGCAAATGGAAAAACCGACTCATCGAACCACACATGTTTGGCTATTATAATTTTTTTGAGATGATATATTAAAGCATTTATATCCTCTATGATTGGCCGGATAGCCGAGAAAGACACAAGGAGAAGACCGTGGTTGAAGTTTATGTATTTTGGAGGAGGGAAGAAGAGGATAGCACAAACAACCAAAGACACGAAGATGAGATTAGTCGGGATGCTTTTGATATAAAACCTGTGTCGGAGAATAATAACCAAGAAGCTTTGTGGGTAAGATATTGTGAACGTAGGTAGCCATTTCGAGGGCATGATGCCAAAAAGATGGTGGCATGGATGCATGACATAGAAGAGTACGAACAATATTATTTATGGTTTTGATTTTCCTCTCGGCCTTGCCATTTTGAAGAGAGGTATGAGGACAAGAAAGACGGAAAGTCATCCCATATTGGTGACCGAATTTTGTAAAATGATCATTTTTAAACTCAGTACCATTGTCACATTGGAAGGCCTTAATTTCTCTCTCAAATTGAGTACGAATATATGTTCGAACACGAATAAATAGGTCGTAGACATGTGACTTAGAAGAGATCGGAAAAGTCCATAAAAATTCGTGTAATTGTCAAGAAAGAGAATATAATATTTATGACCAAGAGAACTAAGAATAGGAGATGTCCACAAATCACTGTGTATAATGTCAAAAGGCATAGTAGTATGAGACATTGAATCAGGAAAAGGCGATTTTATTAATTTACCCAAAGGGCAAGAATGACAAACATGTTTAGCCTTGTTACATTGAATGGAATTACTACTACGCAATGAATCTAAAATTGCATTTCCCGGATAACCTAAACGGGAATGCCACACACTAGGAGAGATAACTGCAAAAGCTGACGGAGTGGAGGTGGAAAAGACTTAACGATCAGTGAGGAAGGGATAAAGATCGCCACTACTATTACATCTCACTAGCTTGCTCCCCGTCTGCAAGTCCTTCACAGAAAACCCAAAAGGATCAAACTCAATGGAAACATTATTATCAATCGAGAATTTCCTAACAGAAATGAGGTTTTTGACTAGTTTTGGGACATGAAGAACATTTTTGAGTTGGAGTGTGTTTCGATTTAAGGATTTGTGACCATAACCATGAATTGGAATTTTTCTACCATTACCAACAATAATTGCATTATCATGACGTTTGTTCAAAGTAAAATATGACGATAAGTTACCTTGAGAATTTGTCATGTGAGAAGTAGCCCCGGTATCCATGTAGTAGTTCGGATCGGACAAGGACATAGTGTGCATTGCTTGATCAATATTGGTTGGCATGTAACCTTGAGACGACGGACCCGACATATAGTAAGCTTGAGGTGAGCGTGCCCCAAGGACACCGGACTGATTTGCAGGCTGCGGTGGTCTGTTGGCGGACCATGGAGACGGGCCCGGGCCCTGTGCAGGGTATGGACATGGAGGGAGAGCCCAAGGCCCCTGCTGCCAATACGCCCAAGGAGGAGGGTACAACCATCCTGCCTGGTTTTGCTGCTGCTGCAGCGGGGTTGGAGTACCACGCTGCGAAGGCTGCTGTTGCGGCGAGGCACCCCCACGCTGCTGGTTGCCGCAGCCGCCTTTGCCCTTGCCGGAGCTGCCTTTACCCTTGCCGGATTTCCGGCCATTACCACTACGCTGATTGTTTCCTCGAGAAGAAGATTGAGAATTTTCAGCGTTGGGTGGAGATGTCATAGAGGATTGCGTAATGTGAGCCTCTTCATGAGATTCCACAGAAAGATCAGTAGCATTCCCCTGTTCTTCTAACTCAAGCATCAAACGAAGAGTGTCGAATGAGGGCAGCGGGTTGAGGTGACGAACGGAAGTTCGAAAGGGCTTGTACTCCTCCGAGAGCCCTTTCAAAAGCTGGAGAGCCATTCGATTGTCGGAAACCTTGTCTCCAACATTCCTCAAGTTGTCAGCTAGGGTCTTTAGGTGCGCGCAATACGACTTAACACCATCAAATTGATCAAGCCTGGTGTTCGTAAATTGCGCATCATATTGCAAAGCTCTCGCGGACTTGTTGTTTAGAAAATAGTTCTTCAACCTGTTCCAAGCGTCGGCTGCCGAATCATCGGGATCGAGGATGGAGGTGAGAAGGTCATAAGAAATTGTCCCATAAATCCATTGACAGACAATATCATCAAGTCTCTGTGTGAAAGCTTTTTCGGCTTTCGTCGGAGCGGAAACCTTGGCTGAAGGATCAACTGGCGAAGGTAAAATATGGTCTATTACCAAATTTGCGCGGCAATGGAGTTGAAACAGAGTGGACCAGCTGTTGTATTGTTTACCTGCATAATCAAGAGTGACAGGAATGCACGCCTTGATGTTGGTAACAAGGGTAGCTGGGTGAACCTTGCTAGCTTCAGCCATGGAGGAAAAAAAAGAAAGAAGAGAAGCGGAAGGGAGGATTAAGAAAGAAGATAACCTAGAACTCGTGATACCATATAAGAATAGAATGAATATTTGCCGTGAGTATTCTCATTGACTGATGGTCATTATATACAAACTATAAGCCCATATTTAGGCATAACTAAATGCTACAAAACAGGAAGCTAATTGATAGCCCTTTGACTATAATATATACAAGATAATTACAAAAGATTATTTACATAATCTATCAGAAATTAAGGAATGTCTATTTCGTATGGAACCCATGAAGTGTCCTAGGCAGGATTGAATTATGGCAAAAAAATTTCAACATTTCTAGGACGTGTTGGGAGGATCTATTTTTGAGTTTGTGAATCAATAATGCTTTCGTAATAGTTGCATTCATCCTGAAATTAATCACTCATATATTTTTGTGAGTTTACACCTATTGGGTTGTGCATATTCTATAATCTATCTTATTACTAAACTTATATCTGATAAATTAAAACCTTTTCTTAATAAGCTTATTAGTCCTCTTCAATTGAGTTTTGTTAAAGGGAGAGGAATAGAGGACAATGTTATTGTGATTAAAGAAATAGCTCATCTCTTCAATAAGGAAAAAAAAGGAAAGAATACTACTACTCTCAAACTTATCCCTCTAAAACATATGATAGCTTGGAAGGGAGCTTTATCAAAAGCATTCTTTTAGATTTCAAGTTCCCTACTCCTTAAGTTGTCTCATTATGTGTTGTATTACCAAACCTAGAATCTCGATTTTATGGAATGGTGAAGTTACAAATGAATTTAGTCCCTCTCATGGTATTAGGCAAGGAGATCCTATGTCTTCCTACATTTTTGTCTTATGCCTTGAGAGACTTTCTTCTTTGATTGAGAGTAGTATTAAAACCAAGAGTTGGAAACCTCTCAACATATTTTCTTCTATAAGCATCTCTCATATTTTTTTATGCTGATGATGTGTTTTTATTTGGTCAAGCTTCCTCAAGCAATATTAAGGAAATGATGGACGTTTTGAATCATTTTCCCTAATAAGATGTGTCATTGTGTAAGAAGGGAGCTAGGGAATTAGTTTAATATTAAGTTTTCCTCAACCTTTGGGAAATATTTATGAATCGAGATAAGTCCTAATAAGCTCAAAGCTGCTCATTATCTTTCTCTTCTTGATAAAACCATGAATAGGATTAATGGTTGGCAATCTAAAATGCTAAATTTTGCTGGTAGAAACACTTTAATCAAATCAGTGCTAAACTCTTATCCTCTCTATCATATGCATACCAATCTTTTTCCGGTTTTTATCACTTCCTCTATTGATAAAAGATGCAGAAAATTCTTGTGGATCAAGGTGGATAATATCCACTATTCTCCAAGAAATATATGGTCTCACATAACTAAACCAATTGCAATTAGAGGTTTGGGTATAAGAAGACTCAGAGAGTGGAATTTAGCCTTCATGGCTAAATTAGGTTGAACTATTTTGACTAATCCTGAGAAGTTGTGGGGTTAGAATTCTTATAGATAAAAACATGAAAAAATTTGCCTTATTTTTTTTATTTTTTTTTTATTGTATTGCTAACAACTCTCAGTCTCCAATTTGGAGAGACATTTTAAAGCGAAGGCATTTGCTTTCTTCTGGTTTGAAGGTTGGAATTGGTATTGGGAAGACAACCGCCCTCTGGTATCATCACTAGGTGGCTAAGAAACCTCTTTACCTTTACCTTGTCAGAGATGTTTCTGAATAAAAAATTCATTGGTTTGTTTGAGATATTATTAGGAGTGGGAAGTAGTGTCTTGATGTTATTGTTCATCTTCTCCCTCAGGCTATAATTGATTTAATTCTGGCTACCCCTATTTTCAATTCTGTAGTAATGAGAGTTTTATTAATTGGACTCTAACTAAGAATGGAATGTTTTCTATTAAGTCAGCTTACCGTTTTTTAATCAAGGATAATCGCATCAATTCTGGCTTCTTATCATGGAAAAAGCTTTGGAAAATTCCTGTTCCAGCCAAATATAGAATGTTACTTTGGAATTGTATGTACTCTATTCTTCATGTTGTTGAGAAAATTTCTCTTTCTTACCAATGATTGATCCCTAATGCTCCAGATGTTGTTTGTATAATGAGTCTCATTTACATATGTTTAGAGATTGCTTCTGCTCTCACAGTTTGTGGAACGATATTTATGCCAATGTCACTTTGCCTAGAGGTTTTAACTTTGTTAAGTTTGTAACTGTAGATTGGATTGACTGCCTCAATTTCAACTTGAGTTTTTCTGCACATTGGAAAATGGTTTTTGATACCGCTTTTTGGCATATCTGGAGAAATAGAAACATAGCTGTTTTTGAACTTAAATTTATGCTCATTTTCTCCATGATTATCAATGTTCTAATAATCTGTTGCAGGGAAAGGGTAAAGATGTTGCTTCTTATACTACCACTACATTTGCTACTACTGTTACTGAGAGTGATTCTTCTGGCTCAAGCTATGCAAGATGTCAAGGAAAAATGAAAGAGTTATGCTTCCACAGTTACTATTTCTACTCCAAGTGTTGTAACACTCCCAATTTACTAACTAATAATAAACATTAAATAAAGGAAAAATAGACAACCTTTAAATAAAATCGCGGAAGCATACGCCTAAATCGGAGGTAGTACTGCCACACTCGACAAATTGTCAAGTGCTAAGGCTTATAAAATCTCAATAATTACAACTCAATAAACTAGGTGAGCTATTTATACAACTTTACAAACTCGTTATACCATACTAATTGAAACACTTGAGCTCCTTTAGCTACGATCACTTGGTTAACCTGCTTATACAAACTTGACTGCTCACCATTAAGGGCAAATTCCAAAATAGATCATCGTAGGGCCACCATAAGAAAAAGACATGGCTGCAAACACAAGTAACAGAACAACAAACACACACACGTCCACTACAAGAAAATAACCTTTTCATAGCGATTACTTTAACCTTTAGTATCGATTGTAATTGCAACAAAAAGCTTTCCCAATGAATGGTCATTTGATACAATATCCCTCGTTGCCTTAGCCTTTAGTAGTGGTTTTCAATATCGCTGGGGTTGGCCTCAATAATCTATACGAATAACTACATCCAATCGTGGTGATTATTGTAGCGATTACAATCTCTATAAATGTTTAACTCATTTTCTTCAAAAAAAAAAAAAAAAAACATGCGTATGATCTTTACAAGATTCGAACATGCAACCTCAAACTCTTATATTAAATTTTTCACAAATAAGCTATGACATATTTTTATGTATTCTTTGTCAAACAATATTTATATATCTAGTGTTGAAAAGGCTTTTCGTATCGATTTTTGAGATTTAGTGGCGATTGTAAATGATACAATTTCTCAAAATTATATAAATGTGTAAAAATAGTGTGGATATGTATTATTATGTTTTCCGTATTGATTTTATATGGGAAAACCATGGCGATTGTAAAAATGATACGACATCTTTAATTATTTCACAAACATACTTGCATATTGTAGCGAATGTACAATCGCTACGAAAAGAGATTTTTCTTGTAGTGGTTAGCAAAAAAGGTAAGTAATCACCACTTATCAAATATATAATGAGGTAATATAATATTTAATAATATAATTAGATCACCGACTATGTAGATCGAAACTACATTTACCAAAATATCAAACTAAATACGACACTCCACACAACTAACTTTGATAAAATCCCACCTCAAAAATAATAATATGATACTCTTCTCAATTATCTCATCTAACCAATAAGTGTGCCACGCTCTTTGTTTTATACCTAGCCTTGGACATGAGTAATTCGAATAACAAACCAACAAGTATAAAAACTCGAATACTCTCAATACTAGAAAATACCTTGAACCAGACCATATTCGGGCCAATTACCACTGTAGAGGACCATAAAAAATATAAAAAATAAAGATTGTACCTCATCCTTAACTCATGATCTGATTATCATCTCCTTACCAACATGACAATGACTAAGGTATATAACGATGAGCCTCAAACCAAAAATAAAATATAATAATTCTCAACCTTTTGATCTCATGCTTGATCAAATAACCATTCACGAATTAATTGATAATTTCTCAGTAATAGCACATGTTCCCAAATAACATAAAAATTCGATTCATAAATATCTCAACTCTTAGGGCAATAATACTAGCACCCAAAATAATTAAATATCAACCCAATAATAATACTCCGCATTAGCAATCCTATAACCTTAATAAAACAATGCTCCTTATAGCAACAACATTAAAAACCCTAGAAAAATAACACAATCAATCAATACCACAAAAATAATACGACAATTAGAATCATATTATACCACACACTAGTCATGGATATATATAAATCATGATCATATATAATTCACAAATTATAAAATTTACACATAACAATACGGAGTACAATTAAAACTAACAATTTATAATCAAACAAATCCAAAAATCAATTAAGGTCGTGTGATTACATATAATAAATAATACAATTAAATTATAAAAAATAACTCCAAAAGATTGATAGTGTGATTACCTTTTCGATGAATACCAAAACAATGAAACATTTTAGAATCGAATATGAAACTATTACTCTAGCACTCCAAGTAGAATGACACACTATAGACACCTAAAAATGTCTCCCCGAAACTGACAGGCTCAAGTCGTATTCACCTAATAAAAAATAAAACCTAAATCCACTAACTATGTAGATAGGGAAGAAGGGTCGAACCACAGGGAAACGAGTCTTTTTTATTTCTAATTAATTAATATAATCTAGATTATAGAGTAACAAATTATTATTATCGAAGGGAAACTAAACTACTAAAGAGTAAAAGTGGGAAAGAATAAAAGTAGGAGGAGAAACAATGAATAAAAGACCTAGGGCATAGGTTCACCAATAAATAATATTTCAGGGTAAAACATAATAAGCAATCATCAATGCATTAGACAGATTATAAAGGACTTTCGCTACGTATTACAATCACAAAGTTAATTTACCGGTATTAAATCTGATCTTTCAAATCTCGACTTAACCATTAATAAATTAGTCCGCCTATTGAAACTAAGCCTAAATATCAATTCTCATCTCTCGAATCTCGAATCAATATTGCTAAACTCATACAATTAAATCCAGCCAAACCTAATTGCATAGCATTAAATCAATCAATAGGAAAATAATTAAGCATTGACAATCAACAATCACAAATTAACCCTTCATATTATTTATTGGATCCCCATAAACCCTAGAAATAAAACTACTCATGCATAATT
Source organism: Chenopodium album (assembly GCF_948465745.1). Taxonomy (NCBI): domain Eukaryota; kingdom Viridiplantae; phylum Streptophyta; class Magnoliopsida; order Caryophyllales; family Amaranthaceae; genus Chenopodium; species Chenopodium album. The sequence goes on from NC_137835.1 coordinate 70,116,746, forward strand.
AAATCTAAACTAATCAAAGCAATAGAATAAAACATGATGAAAGAATTAAAGAAAATAACTGAAATTAAAAGAGAAGAAATCGTTACCAAAAGTAATCTGAATTAAAGAATGGAATTAAGAACAAAGTTGAGAGAATTTTAGAGAGAGAAGATATTCTAAGTAGAGAGAGAAAGTCTAAAAGAGAAGGTAAATCAAAATTACGTACAAAAATCGTACTTAAACATTCCTAAAACAAATCCTAATTGAAAACTAAGATCTCGGCAATCAGGTGCCTCCAAAAACACGCACCCGATTGGGCCCGCCTTTTTCTTCAAGGTTCTCTTAGGCAGCCGCGCCCGCCCGATCGGGCCCGGTCTCTTCCTCGAGGCTTGGACTTCGATTGGGCTTGATTCTTCGGCCCAATCCGGATTTCCTCTTCGGGTCTTGAATACTTGGTCCAAATGCCCCGGTATCACACACTGAGCCCTTAATCACCGGCTCTAATCGCTCCTGGGCTTCAAAGATGGTCGTGTCCTCTTAATGTTCGTAGTTGCTCCATGAAAAACCTGAAAAACGCTCCAAATGTGCAATTTCCTACAAAACTCAAGCAAAACTACAAAAACACTAGAAAACACCAATTAGTAATAAAAGTGGCTCTAAAGAGCCAAAAACACTACTAATTATGACTAAGGGACACATCAAACTTCCCCAGGCCAAACCTTTGCTTGTCCCTAAGCAAAGAGCTCATCAATGAACATATAAAACATGTTTCATCCCAAGTAAACAAAATCAAGCACAAACGATTCAAGGCAAATCTAATGAACATGCTTCAATGTCAATCAATCTCATTCATCTAATCATTCTTCCTCCCCAACAATTGTCAAGTAGAGCAAACCACATGAGCATATAGAATTCAAGACTAGTGCTCACACACTCAACTCTCATTTATATATTATGTGGCGAGTAAAAGATGTACTCGATCGCTCTCCAACCAACCCCTTTATATGTGAAAAATGTCCTCCCAACTCACACTCTCGCGTGTTTATAAAGATGTACACTCAACCTACTAGTCGACTCGAAATATGTCAAATCATAACTTGCATTGATAAACAACACTTTCACATTCATACAACTCTTATGCACAAAGGTCGGAAGGTCTTTAAAGCTTGTAATGTAAGGCTAGGGTAAAGGGTAGGATAAATTTAGGAAAAATGTGAGAGAAAAGCCATGCTTAAGGGAGCCATATCCTAACAAAACCCAAGGTCAAAAACAAGTAATGACCAAAACATCTCCAATCACAACTTAACTCCACAAAAATTCACCAAGCAATCCCATGCATAACAACAATCCCAACACTTACATATTCACTCACAAAGTATGATAATAGGAAATAGAGTGAATTAAAACAAACTTTGAACTACTTATTTTTTTTTTCTTTTTTTTTCAAACTTGAACTTTTTTTTTTTCTGAATTTTTTTTTTCTTGAGCAACCTTCACATAGAACATTTGAAACAATTTTTCTAATCATAATATCAAAAGAACAATCACTCTTCTTTTATTCCCACATTGTGCAAATAGAGTGCACACCACAATTCCCTCACCTCACCTACTAATAGCTCCCCCGAGCCAAGTTTGGGACTAGTAACCAATGGGGCTCATATAGGCTTGTAATGTGGCTAAATAATCAATAAAAAGGGCACAAGCAATAACATGGGTAGCAAGAAGGGAACAAATGTATCTAATATCGTCTGAAAGCTACCTAAGAGAACAAATGCCTTCGTCCTCCTCAATGTGCATAATATTGAGCCATACAAACATTACTAACAGTTGGAAACCAATACTCAAATTCCTTGACATACCAGGAACTATCACACAATTCCTAACCAAATTAACTAGTCAAGCACTATATTCACAAATAGTTGGCAAAATTGACGCATGTTTAGGCATCCAAACAATTAAACTTCAAATCATGATAAAAAAATTCACAAAGCTCATTATCATATACCAAGAATCAAAACAATATTTTCCAAATATGGGGCACAGGGAAGCATGATTAATAATTCATTGGAATATTTTTTGGATATATTTTTTATTTTAAAGCAATAAAAACTGACTTATAAAAGCAATAAAATATATACTAAACACACAAAAAGGAAAAAAAAAATTAAATAAAAAGAGAGAGTGAAAGATATACCATACGAACATGGGAACCTCCCCCCAAGCTAAATCAGACAATGTCCTCATTGTCTTAAAGGGAAGCTAGTAGTCAAGGTGACTACTCCTCATCATCACCACATCAATGTCACCAAATCCTCAAGGATTGCAATGCATCTCTTTGGCACAAATTTGGGCAAAAATGAAACAAAGTGTTAGTGGGAAAAAGTCCAAATGTGAGTTAGGTGTACTCTTTAGATCATAAATTTTGATATATAAGTGATAATGCAGTGATTCCAATTTCATTGGAAATTTGACTTGAAGATCTTTACAACGATAGGTCACACACCAAATTCCGATAAAAAACGCAAAAGTTATGGACTGTCGAAGTTGAGCAGTTATGCTGACGCGTACCCGCGCCCGATCGGGCGAGCTCTGCCCGATCGAATACGAGTGTAGTTCCAGCGTGAATGAAACCTTCTCTAGCTCAAAATCTGCACAAAAACAAACTCCCACAAAGCATAAGTTACACTCTCCTTGCCTTTCTAATAGAATAAATAAATAAATAAATAAATAAAAATAAAACACACACATACAAAAATAAGAAAAAAAAAACTAAACTAAAAGGTAAAATAAAGTACGGGTTGCCTCCCGCAAAGCGCTAGTTTATTAAGGTCCCGCTCGACCATAATCCTTCTCTTAATCGGAAGAATTCTACGCATTGAGTAACTTATCAAACGCTCTTGCAAACATTTCATTAAACACTATATATGGCTTAATTGCAAGCACATTAATCCCTACAAAGAAAAGGTTAGGAGCACATAAAGAGAACTCAAGGTAGAAGGAAAAATCAAAAGAGAGAGATGAAAATACACCACAACCTTCTACTTCCTCCTATAAAAGTTTAGAATTAATAGAACGAACATGGAGGTAGTCATTGTCTTTGTCATCCAATAATGACTTGAAAATTTCACCCTTACGAATAACCTCATCATCAACAAAGGAATTTTCAACCACCGTTTCTACAACTAATGATTTTTCGATCACCGATTCATCAACCAATGATTTTTGAACCACAAATTCTACAACGAGTTCTTCGTTGTTAGTTGAGATGAACTCTACAAGAGGGGGGGTGAATTGTAGATGAGTTCCTAATGACTACTTTTGCAAATATAAAACAGAATAAAATAGGAACTTTCAAAGCACACAGTATTTTACGAGGAAACCTTCTAGTGCCCAACTAGAAGTAAAACCTCGACCCTACCTTAGGGATTTCAAACAGAAACACTTTCACTATAATAGGGCAAACACCAAGTTACAACCTATTATAATTAAGCCTCTACACACAAGTTCCTAAATGAACTTGCTACAGAACAGGACACTGTTCTACCCAGTCTAAGTCCCACACTCAGACTCTCTCGTACTCCCTAAGTACAGATCTTTCCCCTTCTCATTAGAAGCTCTCTCTGTATGCAATGATAATAAAAATACTCTCACCCAAATAATCCCAAACCAAATACAAGTATTAACACCTAGTATATGATAGGTAAGCTATACATGAAACCCGAAACTAATATGACAAGATTATAAGCTTGGCAAACTTACACAATTAAAGCTCTGTAATTCTTCACGCATAAACTCGCAAAAACCTAACCTCCTATTATTCTCTACTATTTATACAAGTATTACTTGTATAGAAAGTAGGTTTTTCATAAAGATAAATAAGTAAAACTTAACTTATCTTAAAACACGGTTTTTAAGTAAATCCTTTGAAGAAAATCTTTTCGGAAAATAAGATAGAAATATTGAGTTAAAAAAACATAATATCTTTTTAACAAACTGATTTTAAGAAATAAACATTGAAAGAAAATCTTTTTCAATTTCTATCTTTTATCTTTTCCAATTTTAATTTATTTGCCAAGCCAACTTGTCACGCTTCTAATAAATTTCATGCATATCCTACTTAACATATTTAACAATGAATCTAGAAGATAAAATCTTAACTAAAACATTGCTGCGCTGCGCTCTTGTTCTGGTAGGTTTACTTGGGCTCTACGCTTACTAAGTTCCTCCAAAGATCTTAGTCAGCAATCTTCAAGTTCCTGTAAAGGAACGTTCCTGTGAGGGAACTCAGTTCCTGTGAGGGAACTCTTCTTCTATTTTGAATAACTTTCTTGATAAAGAACTCCTTCAAGTCTTCTCAGCTTCAGTTACTTCTTCCATCTCCAAGATCAATTTCACCTAAGCTAAACAAACACTTGAAAATCCTTTATGAGATGAGTTTGCTGTAACTTAAGTTCCTCATCATCAAAACTTTTAAACATCAACAATTTCCCCCTTTTTGATGATGACAAACTTAAGCAAACTCTTGAGAAAGTTAATACAAAATAAAAGGTCGTATTTTTGCATTTTTAAATTATTAACAAAAATAAACACACAGCGGAATAAAACAAGAACCAAAATAAAAAAAACAAAAATAACTAAGACAGAAAGTAAACTAAACTAATAGCATCATATCAGAAGAAATTTCTGATACTTTATCAACTGGAACCCAGAACAACTTCAGCCTCCATGTTTGCTTCTTCATTTCCCCCTTTTGGCATTATTAAAAAGTCCTGTTTTTTAAGTTTATTAAACATCTACCTACAGCCCCACAAGCAATTCATCGAGTGTGGGAAACTAAAGGCAGCGCTGCTAAACAACCTCAAGTAAGATCTACCTTTCAGCATAAGTGTTCAAAATACACATAAACACACAAGTATAAGCAGAGTTCCAACTTTTCATTCAAAAACCAAAATATTTATCATCCAGTTGAACAATTAAAAACATTTACAAACAAAATCAATTGTTCAAATACTAAAAACAAAAATTAAACTTGTTCATAACTAAGACAGTGAAAATAGGCTAGGCTGAATGTGAGATAGGACAGGCTAGGTTTCAAGGAACTCCAGAATCTTCTTGAAGTCCTCCTTTGTCTGATGTGCAGAGGCCTCCAACCTTTCTTCAATACCCTTGAGTTTCACCAGGAACTCCTCCTTCTGTTCCTGTAGAGCCTTGTTAAGTTCTTGCTCTTGAAACTCCTTCTGTTCTTCCTCACATGCTGTTCAGACACAGCCTTTTCCTTCCTCTTCCCTGTCACCTTCTCTTTCTTTTTCTCTCCCTTCTCCAATCTTTGAATTTTTCCCTGTATCACTTCCAAACTTAACCCAGCCAGGGTTTCTTCATTAATCACATTTTCTGGCTTTTCATTCAAGGCCCCATATTTACCCTTCAGAACTACTCCAGCATTTTCAAATATAGTGGACAAAATGGCACCATACCCTACTTTTGTCCTACTAGGAACACAGTGTGCTAAGTGCTGGTACATTAAAGAAGGAAAATTGACCTTGATTTTCTTAGAAATACAGAAAATCACTGCCATATCCAACAGACATGCTTCCCCCTTTTTAGCAGTTCTGGGCAGAATTGTCTTCTTTACCAAATTGAACAATAGCTTGTTTAAGGGACTAAGATCATTATGACTCATGACCTTCTGCCCTCTCTGGCCACCTAGGGCTTCAACAATATCACCGGTCAAATAGCTACCTACATTGACATTTCACTTTCCCTTAACATAGGTGTCATACCCTTCAGTATGAGTTTTCAAAATTTTACCCAGGGTTTCAATGTTCAATTCAATTTTAACCCCATTGACCATACTTGAAATTGTACCTAATTTTTCTTGAAAATTTTGGCAAAATTCAGTCATAGCTACAGGGTACATATAGTTTGCCGAGACTCTTGACAACAGAAATTCCCAACCTTGAAACTTAATTAAATCAAGAAATTCTAGAAATCTTGCTTTCCTACACCAAACAACATCAATGCGATGACCAACTACATACCTTCCAGCCTGTGACTCAAGTTCCGCTTGATCAGTCACTTCCTCTTCTTCCTCTTCCTTTTCAGACTCTTCCTTTTCAGACTCTTCCTTTTCTGAATCATTTTCCTCATCCTTATCTTCTTCTACTTCCTTGATCATCTCTTCTTCTTCTTTGTTCTCCTCTGTTGTCTCTTCTGGGTTTTTCCCTTGAGCAAATTCGTCAACTTCCTCAATTTTCTCTTCAATAGACTTTACACTTTGTTTTCTTTCCTTCCATTCTTTTAGTCTTTGAAGAAAGTTTGAGACAGAGGAATCCCCTTGATCGATTTTACTCTCTACTTCTTTTGGTTTTGGAGGAGATTTTCTAGGTTTTTCGGAAGTTTTATTTGAGGTGGAGGATGATTTGTAGTTTACCATGGCTAAGGGAGATGTTTCTTCTTGGATTGTGTTTTCAGAGTATTGAGATTCTTCTGAGGAGATAAACTCAGCAATAATCACCATTGTTGTTTTAGGAAGGGTTTTAAAGGGTTTAAGAATTTACTGGAAGGGATTAAATTGATGTGACAGTGAGGAGAAAGAAGTGGGTGAAAATTTGCTTTTATAATAAATGAAGCAGTGTGAGGGAATTTAGGAAGTTTCACTGTTCAGTCATTAATTGAACAAATTCAATTCATTTTTCAAATTTTAAAATACTGGATGAACCTTTCAAAAACTTGATTTTCCAAATTCAATTAATCTTAAATGAGGTTTCTATAAAACACAATTGGAACACGCTTTCAAAATATGTGCAATGTACAAATTTAATAACTTATACCGTTGAGCAATTTAATGAACTTGCCTTTGGTAGTTAACAACGGTGACACTTTAGCTATGTTTATCACACCAAGTCTGTGGTAGAAGTTCTTTTTGCTCTATTTACAATATTTTTGACTTTGCCATATCTTGGAACTTCAGAGGCTAGTACTTCAGCTTGATCATCCCAAGTTCCAGTCTCAATTTCTCAAATATTTCTCTGTTCAAGGGCTTGGTTAGAATATCTGCGATTTGATTATCAGTTTGACAAAATTCTAACTTAATATTCCCTTGCTCCACATTATCTTTTAGAAAGTGATGCCTAATGTGGATATGTTTTACCTTTGAGTGTTGAACTGGATCCTTAGAAATACATATAGCACTTGTGTTATCACAGTAAATAGGTACACATTTAAAAATAATACCAAAATCTCTGACATGTTGTTTTATCCATAGAACTTGTGAGAAACATGCTGCTGCAGCCACATATTCAGCTTCTGCTGTAGATAAAGCAACTGTGTTTTGCTTCTTGGAACCCCAAGAAACTAAACAAGGTCCTAAAAAATGTACCATACCTGAAGTGCTTTTCCTATTTACCAAATCACCTGCATAGTCAGCATCAGTAAAGCTATTTAAATCGAAAGAATCACTTCTAGGATAGAAGAGACTCAAATCATCAGTTCCTTTCAAGTATCTGAGGATTCTTTTTACTGCTGTCAAGTGAGACTCCTTTGGATTTGCTTGGAACCTGGCACATAGACCTACACTAAAAGATATGTCAGGTCTACTAGCTGTTAAGTAAAGTAGTGAGCCTATCATACCTCGATACATAGATTGATCAATGCAAGTTCCAGATGGATCTTCATCCAATCTAGTAGCAATTCCCATAGGAGTATTGTTGGTTTTGGCATTTTCCAACTTGTATTTCTTGATCAGTTCCTTAATATATTTTTGCTGATGAATCATAATTCCCTCTCCAGTTTGCTTAATTTGCAAACCCAGAAAGAAATTTAATTCTCCAGTCATGCTCATTTCAAATTCTCCACTCATAAGGTCAGCAAAATACTTGCATAAAGATTCGTTAGTTGCACCAAATAAAATATCATCAACATAAATTTGTACAACTAAGATATCAGTTCCATTGGACTTTAAAAACAATGTTTTATCAATTTTACCATGTTTAAAATCATTTGCCAAAAGGAACTTAGATAATCTTTCATACCATGCTCTAGGAGCTTGCTTTAACCCATAAAGAGCCTTGTCAAGCTTATAGACATGGTTTGGGAACTCTGGATTTTCAAATCCAGGAGGCTGTTCCACATAGACTTCCTCATTTAAGTATCCATTTAAGAATGCGCGTTTGACATCCATCTGGTACAGCCTAAATCCCATATGAGCAGCAAAAGCAATAAGTAAACGAATAGCCTCTAACCTGGCTACAGGAGCAAATGTTTCTTCATAGTCTATGCCTTCTTGCTGGTTGAAACCTTGTACAACTAATCTTGCTTTGTTCCTGACAATAATACCATGTTCATCTAGTTTTTTTCTGAATACCCATTTTAGTCCAATGGACTTCTTGTCTTTTGGTCTAGGTTCCAGATGCCAAACTTTATTTCTTTCAAATTCATTTAGCTTAGCTTGCATAGCATTAATCCAGTCAGCGTCAGTCAAAGCCTCAACATAATTTTTTGGTTCCATAGAAGAGAGGAAAGCATTGAATGCACAGAAGTTCCTAAGCTGAGATATGGTTTGAGTTCCTATTGTGATGTCACTCATGATTGCATCAACTGGATGAGATTTCTGATGTTTCCAGGGCCTTGGAGTGAAATCTTTGATTGGATACAACCTCTCTTCATTATTGTTGACTGGTTCTTCTGTAGGAACTTGATTCTGGAACTCAGGTTGAACTTCTTCAAGAGTTTCCACATTTTGGCCTTCATTATGATTTTCAATCTGTTCTTGAAAAGGAGTTCCTGGTGAATTCTCCAACTCTGGTTCAGCATTTGCTTCAGGATTTGTTACTTCTGCAATTTCAACTTGCTGCTTCTGCAGTGATGCTGGTTCCTCATCTGGATTCTGCTTACGCACAAGTCCAATCTCGAAATCATCATCACAATCCTGTACATTAACAAAATTTTCAGTCTCATCAAATATAATATGTACAGACTCCTCAACACACATTGTTCTTTTATTATACACTCTGTAAGCTTTCCTATTTGAGGCATATCCTAGGAATACTGCCTCATCACTACGTTCATCAAACTTTCCCAAGTTCCTTTTACCATTATTGTGAACAAAACATTTGCAACCAAAGGATCTAAAGTAAGAAATATTAGTTTTTCTCCCTTTCATAAGTTCATATGGAGTTTTGTTAGAGATGGCCCTAACAGATACTCTATTGAGTATATAACATGCTGTGTTCACTGCCTCAGCCCAGAAGTTCCTAGGCAGCCTGCTTGATATCAGCATTGTCCTTGCCATGTCTTCAAGACTCCTATTCTTGCGTTCCACCACCCCATTTTGTTGTGGAGTTCTTGGGGCAGAGAAATTGTGATCCATACCATACTCAGTACAGAATTCGTCAAATTTAGAATTCTCAAATTCTGTTCCATGGTCTGATCTAAGATGTATCAAATGATTCCCTGTTCTTCTCTGTTCTTTCTTTACAAAAGCAACAAACTCATCAAACGTTTCATCCTTGCTTACAAGAAAGAAAACCCAAGTGAACCTTGAAAAATCATCAACAATAACCATTACATATTTCTTACCTCTTCTACTTTGGATTCTCATTGGACCACAGAGATCCATATGAACGAGTTCCAAAGGCCTTTTGGTACTTACCATCTTTTTGGACTTGAAAGAAATTCGGGTCTGTTTACCTTTAACACAAGCTTCACACACTTTGTCATACAAGAACTTAATGCAAGGAAGTCCTTCCACTAAGTTCTTAGATCTTAGTTTATCAAGTAAAGAAAAGCTTGCATGGCCAAATCTTTTGTGCCATAAAAGAGGATCATCCTCAATAACACTAAGACATGTTAAACTGCTGTTAGGAACCTCGTTAAGATCCACAACATATGTGTTCCCTTTCCGAGTTCCTTCTAAAATAATGTTCCCAGTGTCATTGTGGATGATTCTACACTTATTTGAAGTAAAGCTGACAGAATTACCTTTGTCACAAAACTGTGAAATACTCAACAAATTGTGTTTGAGGCCCTCGACTAAAAATACATTATCAATGGCATGGGAACGTGACCTTCCTATCTTTCCAATAGCAATTATATCACCTTTCATATTGTCACCAAAGGTCACAGTTCCACCATAGTAGGCATCCAGTGAGAGAAATCTAGTTTTATCTCCAGTCATGTGCTTAGAACAACCACTTTCGAGGTACCAAGTGTTGTTCCCCCTCATTGGAACTTGCAAGAAGAATTAAACGTTAGAGTCAGGAACCCAGGTTTCCTTGGGTTCCTGTGTAGCAAGAGTTGATTCATTTTTCTTAACCTAGATTTGTTCTACATGTTTGACATTCTTCTGAGTGCTTTGTTCTTTCTTAGGACACTTAACCTGCTTATGTCCTGTATTGCCACAGAAATAACAAACAATGCTACTAGGCAAGTTGACATACTTCTTTTCTTTCTGGAACTTCCTTTTAAAACCTAAACCTTCAGTTTTCTTGGTTTGAGCCTTAGTGATCCAGTCAGGAACTCTATACTCTATTGGTTGTTTACCTTTCCTAGCTCTCTCAAGTTCCCCCTCAAGACGTGCCTTATCCGTTTTTAACTCTTCCAAATCATGTTTTAATTTTTCAAAATTCGGATAATCAGTAGGTGGAGGAACTTCAGAGTTAGGAGTATCAACACTCAGTTTTAACAAAGACAATTCCACATTCAAGAGTATGTTATCTTGTTTTAAGTTCTCTAGAGTCTCTTTTAAAATTTTATTGTCATCAAACAGACTGAAGAACCTGTATTGAATGTCAAACTTCATGTTATCAACCCATTCACTGTTCTCTTTGTAAGTTACTAAAGCTTTATCACTTTGCTGTTTGGATCTATGTAATTCCTTTAAATCTTCTTGAATTTCCAAAACAGTATTTATTAGATTCTCTTTAGACAGATGTTTTAATTGATTGTAAGAGAACCATACCTCAGACTCAAGCTCCTTTAGTTTGGCAGCTTCATCAGTTTTTGCCATTAGACATAAATGAGCGGTTTCTTCTGATGGTTGGTCCTCCTCTTCTTCTTCTGAATCTGTATCTCCCCAAGCAGCCAGCATGGCTTTCTTTACGTTGTCCTTGGTGAAGTAAGGCTTATAGACTCTTGACTCTTTGGATTGCTCCTTGCCTTTAGTCTTTCCTTTCTCTCCATCCTAAACAGGACAATCTTTGATAAAGTGATCCTTTGATCCACACTTGAAACATGTTGTGTTTCTGGAACTTGTATACTTCTTGTTCCTGTCAAACTTCCTATTGTTCATCATCTTTTTAAATTTCCTCACTAGCATAGCCATCTCTTCCTCATCAACTTCTGATTCTTCTGAGTCTTGAGCCTTGAGTGCCAAACTTTTATTTCTGGAACTTTCAGTATTGGAACTCAGATGAAGTTCATGAGTCATCAATGATCCAGCTAGTTGTTCCATGTTAAACTTGGTGAAGTCCTTAGCTTCCTGCATAGCAATGACCTTGGATCTCCAACGTTCATCTTGTGGTAGGCTTCTTAAGATCTTCCTTTCCTGTTCATCAATAGGAATATGCCTGCCAAGGGAGTTCAGTTCATTAATAATATCATTGAATCTAGTAAACATCTCTTCTATGGTTTCTTTAGATTGCATTTCAAACCTTTCATATCTAGACATCAATAAATCTATTTTAGAACGTTTTACCTCGTTAGTACCTTCATGAGTTACCTGTAGCAAATCCCAAATCTGTTTGGCAGACTTGCATCCCATGATACGATTATGTTCATGGGGTCCAAGTCCACAGTGCAGATACTTTATAGCTAAAGCGTTCATTTTAAGTTTCTGATAATCTTCCTTATCATAATCAGAAATGGATTTAGGAACTACCTCATGTTTGTCATTGGTTTGAGTTATTTCAAAATCACCAGTTTCAATTACACGCCAAACCTGGTAATTTTCAGCCTTGATGAATATCTCCATCCTGTTCTTCCAGTAGGCATAAAACTTACCATTGAACATAGGTGGACGTTGGGTAGAGTACCCTTCTTCAAGTTTCTCCTTGTAATTCATCTCTCCAGGAACTTACTCAGCAAAATTATCTGCTTGCACGTGAGAACCGTGCTCTGATACCAATTGTTAGTTGAGATGAACTCTACAAGAGGGGGGGTGGGTGAATTGTAGATGAGTTCCTAATGACTACTTTTGCAAATATAAAACAGAATAAAATAGGAACTTGCAAAGCACACAGTATTTTACGAGGAAACCTTCTAGTGCCCAACTAGAAGTAAAAACTCGACCCTACCTTAGGGATTTCAAACACAAACACTTTCACTATAATAGGGCAAACACCAAGTTACAACCTATTATAATTAAGCCTCTACACACAAGTTCCTAAATGAACTTACTACAGAACAGGACACTGTTCTACCCAGTCTAAGTCCCACACTCAGACTCTCTCGTACTCCCTAAGTACAGATCTTTCCCCTTCTCACTAGAAGCTCTCTCTGTATGCAATGATAATAAAACTACTCTCACCCAAATAATCCCAAACCAAATACAAGTATTAACACCTAGTATATGATAGGCAAGCTATACATGAAACCCGAAACTAATATGACAAGATTATAAGCTTGGCAAACTTACACAATTAAAGCTCTGTAATTCTTCACGCATAAACTCGCAAAAACCTAACCTCCTATTATTCTCTACTATTTATACAAGTATTACTTGTATAGAAAGTAGGTTTTTCATAAAGATAAATAAGTAAAACTTAACTTATCTTAAAACACGGTTTTTAAGTAAATCCTTTGAAGAAAATCTTTTCGGAAAATAAGATAGAAATATTGAGTTAAAAAAACATAATATCTTTTTAACAAACTGATTTTAAGAAATAAACATTGAAAGAAAATCTTTTTCGATTTCTATCTTTTATCTTTTCCAATTTTAATTTATTTGCCAAGCCAACTTGTCACGCTTCTAATAAATTTCATGCATATCCTACTTAACATATTTAACAATGAATCTAGAAGATAAAATCTTAACTAAAACATTGCTGCGCTGCGCTCTTGTTCTGGTAGGTTTACTTGGGCTCTACGCTTACTAAGTTCCTCCAAAGATCTTAGTCAGCAATCTTCAAGTTCCTGTAAAGGAACGTTCCTGTGAGGGAACTCTTCTTCTATTTTGAATAACTTTCTTGATAAAGAACTCCTTCAAGTCTTCTCAGCTTCAGTTACTTCTTCCATCTCCAAGATCAATTTCACCTAAGCTAAACAAACACTTGAAAAGCCTTTATGAGATGAGTTTGCTGTAACTTAAGTTCCTCATCATCAAAAATTTTAAACATCAACATTCGTCCTTAATAGCATTCTTATTATTATAGTGTCCATAGACTTTTTCATCAAGAGCCTTCCAATAACTTTCATTAGCAACTAATCGTTTCCGAATATGATCATTTGTATATGGAAAGACTCTAAAATCATCAGGAGCACGCACGAAAAACACACTATAAGGGCATTCAGGATTTTCATGACAAAGACGATACTGACAAAGACAATATTCAGGTGATGCATAAAAATCATATAATTCTTGTAGTGGCGTAAGCATGGATATTTTCAACTCATAAAAAAAATCTAGACTTTAATAATAATTAGAAATAAAAATAAAATCGTTTCCCTGGCAACGGCGCTAAAATTTTACAAGTTAAAGTCGTATCATCTAATCAAAAGTAATTCCTAAAACCACTAACTAAAATAGATAGGGAAGTAGGGTCGAATCCATAGGGAAACGAGTATTTTTATTCCTAATTAATTAATATAATCTAGATTATAGAGTAACAAATTATTATTATCAAAGGGAACCTAAACTACTAAAGAGTAAAAGTGGGAAAGAATAAAAGTAGGAGAAGAAACAATGAATAAAAGACCTAGGGCATAGGTTCACCAATAAATAATATTTCAGGGTAAAACATAATAAGTAATCATCAATGCATCAATTAGACAGATTATAAAGGACTTTCGCTACATATTACAATCACAGAGTTAATTTACCGGTATTAAATCTCATCTTTCGAATCTCGACTTAACCATTTATAAATTATTCCGCCTATTGAAACTAAGCCTAAACATCAATTCTCATCTCTCGAATCTCGAACCAATATTGCTAAACTAATATAATTAAATCCAGCCAAATCTAATTGCATAGCATTAAATTAATCAATAGGAAAATAATTAAGCATTGACAATCAACAATCACAAATTACCCCTTCATATTATTTATTGGATCCCCATAAACCCTAGAAATAAAACTACTCACGCATAATTAAATCTAAACTAATCAAAGCAATGGAATAAAACATGATGAAAGAATTAAAGAAAATAACTGAAATTAAAAGAGAAGAAATCGTGACCAAAAGTAATCTGAATTAAAGAATGGAATTAAGAACAAAGTTGAGAGAATTTTAGAGAGAGAAAATATTCTAAGTAGAGAGAGAAAGTCTAAAAGAGAAGGTTAATCAAAATTACGTACAAAAATCGTACTTAAACATTCCCAAAACAAATCCTAATTGAAAACTAAGATATCGGCAATCAGGTGCCTCCAAAAACACGCGCCCGATCGGGCGAAGGGCCGCCCAATCGGGCCCGCCTTTTTCTTCAAGGTTCTCCTGGGCAGTCGCACCCGCCCGATCCGGCGCAAGCTTGCCCGATCGGGCCCGGTCTCTTCCTCGAGGCTTGGATTTCGATTGGGCTTGATTCTTCGGCCCAATCCAGGTTTCCTCTTTGGGTCTTGAATACTTGGTCCAAATGCCCCGGTATCACACACCGAGCCCTTAATCACCGGCTTTAACCGGTCCTGGGCTTCAAAGATGGTCGTGTCCTCTTAATGTTCGTAGTTGCTCCATGAAAAACCCGGAAAACGCTCCAAATGTGCAATTTCCTACAAAACTCAAGCAAAACTACAAAAACACTAGAAAACACCAATTAGTAATAAAAGTGGCTCTAAAGAGCCAAAAACACTACTAATTATGACCAAGGGACGGGGGTAAAACACTATATAAATTAGACACATCAAAAACAAAACCCGATGATGAACAATCTTTCACCGCCATTATTGGTCGAGTTCAGTATTTAATCCCGAGATTACTTAAAATTCCTATTTAATTAAATTCAGTTCATAAAATAGTCAACAGATCAATCTTAATGTTTAGACAAATCTTAGCTCAATTTTTATTTGGCTCAAACCTTTTTATTCATTTATTCATTATTTATTATTTATTATTTTAGCCTAGTTAATAGATAATAAACCTGAAATAGCCTGAAATTATGAATCGGCACTTAAAAAGGTTGAACGTAATTAGGGTAAAAATGTATTAGGACGGAAAAAAGGAAGCATAGCCTGTCGCGTCACGGAAAACTATGCCGTGTCATGGGAAATATTGCTGCGCCACGGCATATTCTCCCGTGAGACGGTGCCAGTTTTGTGACACGGGACAGCTCTGTGTCTTTTTTGCGTAAACCCTTCACGCGTTTTAACTCCCGTAGGTTAATTATTTCCCGCGTCATACGAGGTTTTCCCATGTCACGGCACAATTTGCCGTGTCACGTTGCCGTGTTGCGGCAATGATTTTAGGATTTTTTTTATCCTTTTTAGGGTTCCGTGTGTTCCCTCTACTCATTTTCTCTATAAGTACTCCCCCATTTCTGATGTACGAGGCATCACATCATTCTCTCTTCTCTCTTCTATGCTCTAAACTAAACACTAGTGTAGGCGTCGTTTGAAGTGATGCGCCTACGTTAAAAGCATGTGTGAATATGCTTGTCACTCATAGGAAGTGGGAATTGACATATACGATTCGGGACAAAGAAATTAGGGAGCTACCAACAAGTTTTTAAGGAACTTGTAAACCGTTCACGGATCATAAAAGGCAACCACGATAAAGGGACAACGATAGGCAACAACGATTGACCCGTGAAGGTTACACCCCATTCATAATCCATGAGATTACTAACTCCATATGGTTCGGAACCACGAAAGGAGGATCAGGGATGATGGTACGAAGTGAGTCATGGAGTCACATTCGCCCGTATTGGCCTCTACTCGATTCTTATAGTGAAAAATGAATCCTGCGATCTCAAAGGCATACAAACAAAATATTCACTTTGCTCCAAACTATTATTAAGCTAAATTGGTTTAATATTAATGCAACATATAATTCTAAAATATCGTGATCACTTGATTTAATAACAAGATTAAAAAGGAACCTAAACCGGTTGTCCAAATTATCTTATTAGGTGTGATTTTCAATTACATATTCCCTTTAAACATGCAATATGGTGATCATAAAAAAATAATATAATAGAATTAACATTAATATTGGAAGCAATTTAACAATAATTCTAACAATACAAAATCGTTAGAAAAATAATAGAAATAAAAGGAACATAATTCTTACTTTGATTCTTTTTGTTTGCAACTACAAAATAATAAACGAATTAGTAACTTCAAGGAAATAATAATAAAACAATAATTAAATTAAATTAAATTAAATAGAATTGATTTGGGACCAAACCCTCAAACAGTTCTACTTTCATGCCTTGGCTTAAGGACAGAACCATGAGTAAAGTATGAACTCTTGGGAGTGCTTGAAGAAGGAATTTTGAAAGAAGAAGGGTAGGCTAGTGTTTAGGCTAGAGCATAGAAGAGAGAAAAATAGAGAATTAATTGATGCCTCGTACATCAGAAATGAGGGGGTATTTATAGAGAAAATGTGCTGAGGGAACACACGGAACCCTAAAATGATAAAAACCCTAAAAAAGTATCCCGTGACATGGGAAATCCCACTGTCAAACGGGAAAAATTCCCGTGATACGGTGCAAATTTTGTGTGACGCGGGAAATATTTAGTAAACGGAGGAGAAAACGCGTTAAGGGTTTACACGTAAAGGACACGGAAATTCCCGTGTCACGGGAAATCCCACCGTCAAACGGGATAGTTTCCCATTACACGATGGACTGCTGCCGTGGCGCGGGAATTTTCAGTCCGCTTTTCCGTCTAAATTCATTTTTAACCCTAATTTCGTTCAGCATTTTAAGTGCCGATTGATAATGTCGGGCCTTTTTCTGATTTATTATTATTTGGGCTAAAATAAGTAAATAAAATAAATAAAAGGTTTGGGCCAAAAATAAATAATAAGTTTGGGCTGAAATTAAAACTATGCTTTTACCAAACATCAAGACTAATCCATGGACTATTCAAAAATACGAATTTAATCAAATACGATTTTTTAAGCACTCTCGGGATTAAATACTGAACCCGACCAATAGTGGCGGTGAAAGGTTGATCATCATCGGGTTTGGTTTTGGGGAGACATTTTAGGTGTCTACAGAAGCCCCCACTTTGACTGAGTTTGTAGAAACGTTAGTTTCGAAAACAATAGTCAAAGTAGTCGATAGGGACGGAGAATGATTTAAGACGTTCTGCGATCCTAAATCACTCTGTACACGCCGATACCTGCAAAAAAATGATAATTCCACTGATAAAAGAGTAAAAGGATAGAATACGTATCTGGCACCAGTGTATCGGTGACAAATGAGTTTGGCAGCTTCCTATGCTTGAAGGAATCCACCGGATAACGTTCGTTGAATTGCTTTCCATGCCTGAGGAAAGCCGACTGAGGAGTTTGGTAGTTTTCTAAGACTGAAGACATCTACCGGATGATACTTTCCATGCCTGAGGAAAGTCGAAGTATGATTTTGGTGTTTTTCTATGCTTGAAAAAATCCACCGATAATGCTTTCCATGCTTGAGGAAAGCCGACAAAGGAATTTGGCGGTTTTTTATGCTTGAAGAAATCCACCGATAATACTTTCCATGCTTTAGGAAAGTCGACTTGGCGGTTTTCTATACTTGAAGAAAAAATCCACCGATAACGCTTTCCATGCTTGAGGAAAGCCGACTTGGCGGTTTTCTATACTTGAAGAAAAATCCACCGATAACGCTTTCCATGCTTGAGGAAAGCTGACTTGGCGGTTTTCTATACTTGAAGAAAAATCCACCGATAACGCTTTCCTTGCTTGAGGAAAGCCGACTTGGCGGTTTTCTATACTTGAAGAAAAATCCACCGATAACGCTTTCCATGCTTGAGGAAAGCCGACTTGACGGTTTTCTATACTTGAAGAAAAATCCACCGATAACGTTTTCCATGCTTGAGGAAAGCCGACTTGGCGGTTTTCTATACTTGAAGAAAAATCCATCGATAACGCTTTCCATGCTTGAGGAAAGCTGACAACTACCATAATCGCTGAAATTTGCAAGTGTATGATGGTTCGATTATCCCCGAACGTGGGCCGCGGATGATTCACACCTTCAAGTCGATTATCAGACCATATTAGGTGTTTAAAATATCGACAAAATTGATTTTGACGCTTCCTAGGGGCAAAATAGTAATTTTGATACCCTTCAACCGTCAGTTAGAATTTTCCGCGTAATTTTACTGAAAAATTAACTGCCCAATTTGCGCGGAAAATAATGCAATTTTGGTCAAATTGCCAGGAATATTCGCTGCCAGCTTCGAAAAGTGTGCAGGACAAAAGCCTGAACTCCGTGCCACGTGGATAAATCCCGCGACACGGTTCTGGATTGCCGTCAAACGGGAGAAACTCCCGTGTCACGGGAATTATTTTTGGCACAAAAAAAATCCCACACGCTTCATTCCACGCGCCTGAACAGCGTTACTCAATAACGGGAAATGTAGAACGGTAACGGGGTCGTGCAACGGTTATTTTTGGCTTTAAATATCAGACATTGCTCCCATTTTTGTTCATTCACCATTTCTCTTTCTTGTCCTGCTCTTACTTCTCATCTCCATTTTTTCACCTTAACTGCTCAGATTCCCGTGGCACGGCGACGACTCACCGGTGCACGGTTTGTTTCCCGTCAAACGGATTTCCTTCCCGTGTCACGGCGGTTCTGCGGTTTGATCTCTCTTTTTTTTTTTTTTTTATTTTTATTTTTTTGCTACTGCTTGCTGCTATTCGTTTCTGCGCTGCTGTTCAGAGGTCGGTTCTATTGATCAGAGCTCCGTCAACTCCTAGAAACACCGTGACACGGGATTTTATCTCCGTGACACGGTACCTCATTACCGTGTCGTGGCGTAGCTTGACCGTGTCGCGGCGGCTGCTCTGGTGTCTTCACGTTTTTGCGAATTTTGGAGCTCAAATTTTCATCAATTTGGCTCTAAATTTTTGCTATTTTCTTCATTTTTGGTTCTCCACAAGGATCTATTTAAGTTTCCTTTGATTTTTGTCTCAAATTTGCTTTAAATAATTTCATGTAAAAACCCTTTAAAATCAATTTGGGGATTTTTTGATTTTGAGGTTTATGTTGAAATTCTTGCCATGAATTTACTTGCATATGTGTGTATGTGTGTTTGTGAGCGATTTGAGACAAAAATTGCATGATTTGGTGAAGAATTGAGCAAATCACCATTTTTGGTACTTCTTGTGGTAATTGGTGTTCCTTGTTGTTCTTTTGCACTTGAAATGATGACATATTGGTTGTAGATCTTGTAAAATATGCCATGATGCGTCGATCTTATTATTTTTGTGCAATTTTGAGACATGTTTTGTGTTGTGTATGTACTACATTGTCATGGAGAACATAGTATCATGCAATTAGGAGAACATAGTATTAGTTCGTCATGGAGAAACTAAATACTATAAATAATTCCATTATTTTGCCAATTTTTAGCCTTGAGGTAAAAAATTTAGCGTATAATGCAATAAATAACTAAATAACTTAGGAAATGATGCTAAGCATTTAGATTTTTATTTTTATCATATCATGCCTAGATGACGGGATCGCGATCTTTCCACTCATGGCCGACGTCAGGCTTTTTGGGAGGACACTCCCACGATTCTCGAGGGTATGGATGACGACGTCTTAGAGTATGAGCCTCGGGCCTCTACGGGTAGAGGTAGGTGGGCTCCACCTTCGTGGACATCGGACCAGTTGGTTTTCTGTCGTGAGAACCACGTTTCTCATCTTCCACTTGCCGGCATAGTTGACGGCACGCTTCGTCATCACGGTTCTGGAGCCGGAGATTTGATTTCTCGACTTCATCGGATTATCACGAGGGATCCTGCTACGAACGCTTTATGGGAATCAGCTGGTTTAGTGGACTTTTATTCGGCGATCGTAGGGTTTCGCAGCCCCCGGGGTTGTGGTGCGACAGTCGTTTGCGCGTTGTTGGAGTTTTTTGGGATACTACCAACACCTTTCACTTTGCTTGGGGGGAAATGATAGTGACCCCTCTGGACTTTAGCATGATTAGCAGTCTACGCTTCACTGACCGGGCCGTAGCATAGATGTCTGATCTTTCTTGGGGAGCGGCTGAGGCAGCTGACTTGTTAGGTCCGATCGTTCAGCATATCAGGACCCAGCCAGTGTCTCGAGGTGGTCCTAGGAGCGGGAGATCAGAGTTGGCTTCGGTTTTAGCCCGTGGTTTCGACATGGAGGAGACATCACCTGAGCAGCGAGTGCGGATCTTCATTTTGATTCTCATTTCCTTCACTCTTTCTCCTGATAGGAGTTCGCGTGCACTCCTTTTCTACCTTCCTTCTTTAATCAGGATCAGTGAGATAGGATCTTTTAGCTGGGCCAGCCTCGGATATGCCGACCTTCTCTTGTCGTTACGTCATGGCTTTAGGCAGCTGAATGACGAGTCCCCTGTCACTGTCTACGGTTTATGGAGAGTCGTAGAGGTGACGATCCTTTCCTCTTCTTGTTTTATTTTAATTTGTTCGACTCATGTGCTCAAAGATTACTTTTCATTGCAGCTATGGTTCTACGAGTACTTCCCAGGATTGGCTCCTCGACGGCGTCGTGGAGCGGTTCATGACTTCCCTGTCGGGGCCAGCTGGCGTGACCTAGGAGAGTCACGGGTGGAGTCCGTCTCTGCGTTGCGCGGGCTGCTACGCCGAGGCACCTCTTCTGTTGGGGTAAGAATTAGTTTTGTAGCCTGTTATTTTCTCTCTTGACGTTATTTCCGGTGCTTCATGCCAACTTTTTATGGTTTTCAGGTTGCTATTGATGTCCAGTATCGTCCTTGGGCTGGGATGACTAATCTTCTCGAGGCCTTGCAGCTTTCAGCGTACCGTACTGTTTTGGTTGGTACCGGACGCTTTGTCTAGTATCTGGGGGAGCGTGTCGTTCGTCAGCACAATGGTGATCGCTTTGTGGTGCCCTTATCTCCACCGGAGTCGATGCTGGACTCGCGCTTGCTTAGGGAGTTGATAAACAGGGGAAAGCGCTACACTTTTCCTTGGCAGGAGCTTGTGCGCATGGAGGGTGATTATGCGCAGGACTTGCTTCCCTCTTTGGCTCCTCCACCCCGCCTTCCTGAGGTATGATTTCTTTTAAGGAGTTTTGTCGCTAGTCTCTGTTTAAATAGTCGAATAACTTGATTATTCGATCGTATTTTCAGACGACTGTTCGCCGTGTGGGGAGGATTGAGATTCTGCCTCAATCTGTCCGCTACCCAGGGCCGATTGGTTTTACCGAGGACCATATTGCTGACGCGCCACAGGGTTTCAGACAGGCGCAGGAGTCTCTGCCTGAGGTTTTTGAGCCGGTAAGTTTTTGATGCATTATTCATCCCTTTTAACACCGCTTGTTACTGATTTTTATCTGTTTGGTTCTCAGCCTACCCGCCCGGAGATGATGGGATTCATGAAGTTGGTTGACGCTCTGAAGTATTGCATCATCAAGCTTCGGCGTGGTGCGAGTTGTCGGAGCAGTTCTGGCGATGTTCTTGAGGTATGCTCACTTTTTCCCATTTCTACCATTTGTTTTATTTTGCATTGTTGACGTCTTTTGATTTTGTATCTTTCAGGAGCAACGGAGGTCTCGCTCGCTGTATACACCCATTTGTGTCTCCCCAAAACAAAACCCAGTGATGAGTACCTTTCACGTCGAATCATAATCGAATGAAGTGAAAGTGTGGAAAGTTTAGTGTTGCGGATAGTTTTAATTTCTTTTCTTCTCTCTGTATTTGAAAACTTATTTTAAGAAAACAGCCAATCCAGTTTGGTTGGTCCATGATATGGGTCCGATAGTAGTGTAGTTGGATGGATCTTGCAAAGACCTTTCCAACGATATATTATAAGCCCAATTGTGATGAATATTGAGGAAGTTATGGCCAATTTATTAAACTGGGCCCGGTTTGAGCTTTATGTACGGCCCAATGATCTTGGGGAGGGCCTAATATGATTTATCATTCCTAATGCAATTAGGAATGGTTTTAGTCTTCTAGAATCTTCTAGAAGGTTCTTTTCATTCCTAATTCAATTAGCATTGATAAATTGACTTTTGACTTTTCAGAGTTTTAATCAAAATCAAATAGCATTTTCGAGGAAATTATATGATTTTATCCTCCAGTACGGTAAACTTATCTGATTTTCGAAAACGCGTTGAAAATAGGCTTGGCGCCTGACCCCAGGCTTTGGCGCCTGGAACCAGGTCTGGCGTCTGGCGCTAGCCATTGGCGTCTGGCGCCAGTGTTGGTGCCTGGCGCCAGCCTGCCAGGGTTGGCGCCAACTCTGTTTTTTGTGCGTCAGACTCTGTTTTGTTTATTTTATCCTTTTGGCTGATTTTCTCTATAAATATCGTATTAAAAACTCCATTTTCATTCACCAATATTCACGAATTCTCCTCAATCATCTACATTTATCTACAATCAGTTTTAATTAGCATCCATTAATTCTTTCTTTTTTTTTCTTTAAACTTTGCTTTTACATACAAAATTCCGCATTCGCAAGATCTAGAAACACCTAGCCATATTCGAAGTTGCCTTCGCCCTAGACGTGAAAGGTTTAATTTCTGAGGGTTTGGTCCCAAATCTCTATTTCAATTATTTAATTTGATTGTTTTGATTACTATTTTCCTTGAAGTTACTAACGTATGTATTTTGTTATTAGAAAGAGATACGAGGCATCAAAGTAAGTGCTTTAATGGTTTTAATTGATGTTATGATGTAGAAATCATGTTTAAATTGTTATTATGATATTCCTAGTATCATGTCTAGGGTAATTTTAATATCAAATATGCTTATTATGATTCCTACGATGCTTCCTATATTCTTCCTAATATTTATTGATGTTAGTATCATGTTAGGGTTAAAGATTTGATTTTTATTGCTTAGTGACATGCTAGGGTTTGTTATTAATCTTGTTAGTATCATGCCTAGGATCTTGCTATTATTATGCTTTAATATTAACATGAACATGATTATGATTATAATTGTTATTATTATTATTATTATTATTATTATTATTATTATTATTATTATTATTATTATTATTATTATTATTATTATTATTATTATTTTGATGATTATGATTATTGTAATTATTATTCATGATTATTATTATTTATTATTATGTTGCTTGATATTATTTATTCTTATTGCTTGATCACGCCTTTTATGCATGTTTAAAGGGAATCTATACTTGTAATCACGCTTAATAAGATAATTAATAATCTTGTTAGGGTTAATGTGATTATAATTCAAGTGATCGCCAATAATAGATTTATTTGTGCATTAATATTTAACCAACATAGATAAACAGGTTTAGGGTAAACCTATTGATTGCATGTTAATTAAAAAGCGCACATGAATACGATCAGAATAAAGTAGAGGCCTATTATTAGGGCAGGTTCAATCTCTTTTAGGTTGGATTTGTACCTTCATCCCCGAACCCTTATTTTGTTCATGACCTTATGGAGTTGACGATCTCTTGGATCTTTAAGGGATGTAACCTTCATCCTATGAACGGTTTACAAGTTCCTAAAAACTTGTTGGCGACTCTTTTGCTCTATCTTCTTCCCTTTTGAACGCCACCTTACTTTAGCGTATGATCACAGTGGGGTTCAAGATAGTGGGATTAAAGCTTGAAATTTATTCCCTACAGTTTTTTGGCGACTCCACTGGGAAGGATTTCTATTTTAATTCCTGAATTTGTTTCGGCAATGATTTAGAATGAGTGGATGAGACTCGAAACATTCTAAGTATTTCATGCGCGTAATTTTGATTAACATTATTGTCATATGCATAAAAAAAAAGATCTCATTGGAAAGACCATCCGTAATGAGTTAAAAACATAGGATTCTACACGTAGGAAATTTGAGAAATATCTTTCACAACTAGGACCGAAATAACACCGCGCGAAACTGGAAAATTTTATCGAGCACAGAAAGCTGCTGAGGCATGTGGGAAGTAGCGTCGGGGGCCAGAGCTTGGCGCCAGACTTTTAGCCGTAGCGCCAGACGCCAGTATTGGCGCCAGGCGCTACAGTTAAAAACTGGCGCCAGTCTCTGATTGCTGGCGCCAATTTCCCCCAATATCGAGCCAGAAATATGCGTTCTAATTTCGACCGGTTTTTCGTATTGTTTGCTCGATCCAACTTCCTGATTGAATTTTTTCTCACTTTTCTGAAACCCATATGTGTTCTACATATGGACATAACACTCTGGGAATTCATGCTCCATCTACCCGATTGAACACTCCGTGCAACAAAGGGTACATCCGAGATGTTGAATTCACCAAACCATGGAAGCGAGTTTTTTCTAAAACTCGCGGTGTCCCATACACTCGCGCCAACCCTTCACGGTTAGGCTTCCACGCGGTGCATCTGGACAATTAACCAGGGACCCTCTATTGACTAAACCATATCCCGAACTTTAGAGAACTAGAGCCATGGTTAGGTTGCAAACGCATTGCATCATATTGTGCCTACTTGACTAAGTGTGCATTATTTGTTGTGCATATATATTATATGTTTCTCTTAACCGTTTGTTGACTTGTGTTGAGACTAAATAAATTAATGGCTTAAATAACTTTGCCTAATTAATTAATTAATTAGAGTCAATAAAGTCTAATGTTTTAATCGAAATTGACCTAGTACGACTTTAGGCATACCACGATTGACTAATAACACCGAAAACAGTCCCAGATCGAAGCTCCAGTATTGGCGCCAAGGTCTGAGCTGTAGCGCCACATTATGGAGTGTAGCGCCTAACGACAGCTATGTCGTTTGGCGCGAAGCTCCACAGTTCGACGCCAGTCCTGTCTCTTGGCCGACGGTTCGGATTATTGGTCGAGTCATCACCTAGAGTCTAATTAATCATTTTTCTATTTAATTCGGTTAATTTTTTGCTGACAATAGTATTTATTTGAGTCAATGATCGATTTTAGGCACTAAGTCCCATGGTCTTACACAAGAGTCCAAGCATGTCACTTACACTCAACGCACACACCAATCCACATACTTTGACCATGTTTAAGAGAGTCTTGTGTGCGCGTTTTTCTGTCATTTTTTTAGGGGGGTAAGTCGGATATTAATCCTCCAATAAAAAAAAAACTATACTTAGTTCCCTAAAAATATGTACATTATTTTTGCCAGAAAATATGCACCCTTTTCCTTCTTTTTCTCTTTTCCTCCTTAAAATAAACCGTAAAGTCAAGTTGATTCGAGTCGAGTAATTAAAACGCAAAATGGTTTAATTTACAGCGCGTGGTCAAGAAAGGAAGGACGGTTAATCAAAGACAACCTCTTCGTACAAGTCCAACTTTTCGACAAACCCATAGCTCGTAAGAGGAAAGCTAAGACTATAATGGCAACACAAGAAGAAGTCAATGATCTTAATAACCAACTGGCTACCGTGACTGAGACACTGAATCTTCTCGCACTCAAGATTGATGATCCCTTGAAGCAACAACAAATGGACCTCATGCAAGAGAGTCTAAGCAAATTGTCTAGCAACTACAAGTTTCAAGAGCTTACATCACAAGGGGTCTCAGTGGACAAAGAGATTCTTCCGCAGAAGTTCAACGCCAACGACATCCCAAAATTCAGAGCAATTGACAACCCTTACTTTCATTTAAGTGCATTCGAAACAATCATGAGTATCAAGGGTATTGATAAGAAGGTCTTCCCTTCTCTGTTCTCACTATCTCTAGAGACCGTTTGCCAACAATGGTTCTTTTTTCTAAAGAAAGAAAAGACCTCCACCTGGGAGTCCATAGCAAACGCTTTCGTTGATAGGTATAAGTGCAACGTTCAAGTCGAGACTGACCATAGGGAACTTGAAATCCTCAAACAGAAAGAGAATGAAGGCTTCACCTCTTTCTTTAACAAATGGAGAGAAACCTCAGCTAAGATGATTGAGGTGCCAAGTGAAAAAGAATATGTGAGACTGTTCATAAAAAATCTCCAAGAAAAATGTTCCAAACATCTCAAATATCAAAATAACCTCCACACCTTCAAGGCCGTTTATGACATTGGGATCAATATTGAAGATGACTTGGCTAAATTAAAAGCTGCCAACAATAACTCCAACAGTGGCTGGAAAGGAAAGAAGAACGACAATCCTTCTTCTTCCAAAACCGCCCACTCAAACAATGTTAGCACCTTTAATTTAGGAGAAGTCATTGCTATGAATAATCAAGGACATAAGAAACCATTTAGGAGGAACTTCACTCCTAATGGCATGAGTTATGACACCGCATTTGATCGATTAAATGCAAAAGGTCTTATAACTCCTATTGGACCATTTGACGACCCACCAGTTGAGAAGAGGTCGGCTAATTGGAATCCCAATGCACACTGCAAGTATCACCAAGGTAGGGGCCATCTCACTGAAAACTGTTGGAAGCTTAAGGAAGCTATCAAAGACCTGATTGACAATAACAAGCTGTCATTGCCCCCTGCCAGTAAGAATCCAAGCATTGACAACGCACCTCTTGCTCATACCCTGGCTATCTCTGATGAGGAAAACGAGGTTGACCCCTCATCTTTCATTAGACCTGTCATAGAAATCCGTGCCAAAGAAAAAGAAGAGGAAATCTTTTTCGATGTCATAGATAACCTTCCAGAACCGGCAAATAAGGAAGATATACAATTGCTCACACTGTCTATGAGGGAGGTATCGCAGCTATTACGCGAAGCTCTCAAAGTTATGAACGAACTCCATAAGAAATATGATGAGCTTCCACTTCCGAAAGATGAACCTAAAAGAGAATTCACACCAGTGGGAACGACTTATGAGGCAAAGAATTTTCCCTTACAAGTCACTGAAAAACCCAAGAAGAGTAATAGAACTTACACTCCAATTGGGATCCCATATGCACAAATGTTCAAAATGCTCTCCGAGAGTGGCGAGGTCAAACCTCTCGAACCGAGACCATTCGAATCGTTGAAAAGGACGAATAGATATTACTGTCAGTATCATCAATCAGGGGGTCACACTAGAGAAAACTGTTTCAAATTCAAGGATTTGGTTCAGAAAATGATTGATGAAAAGAAACTAGTCCAAGTTCAACAAGAAGAGGATGCAACCATCAATGGAGTTTGGGATAGTGATGAAGAAGATGTCTATCTAAAGGACATAGTAGGACCTTCACCTTCTGTGTCATACACCACAGATGACATTTGGGCTGAAGAAGAATCATCGATAGACGTCCTCACAAGATCCAGGAGAATGCAACCTCCTGTTTCAACACAACCTATGCAAACCACACAACAAGTTCCCATACCTATCATTGAATACAATGACATTGTTAAGCAGTTTAAGAAGACAAAGGTTGAGATGAATGTGTGGAAACTTCTGGCAACATCTCGAGAACATAGGTTGGATGTAATGAATGCCTTGGACAAAATTGGGATAGACTCTGACACTACTCCTGAGGGACTAGCCAACTTCATCACAAGTGATCTTCCTAGTCCGATTAATTTGATCACCTTTTCTGACAAAGATTTACCCCCAGAAGGTGACAAACATTACAAGGCATTAAACCTCACAGTAGTTTGCAAGAGGATGAATGTTCCTATGACTCTTGTAGACAATGGATCGGCTATCAATGTCTGTCCACTTAGAACTGCGAGGATGCTCGGCATAAGGGACGAAGATTTAACTCCGTCCACACAAGGAATAAGGGCCTACGATAACACTCGTCGTCAAGCTCTTAGCAAGATTACCCTAAATGTAACGGCAGGAGCAATAGAACATGCTACTACTTTCCAAGTAGTAGACATCAAAGCTTCATTCAACTTGTTGTTGGGACGCCCTTGGCTTCATGATCTAAAGGTCGTCCCTTCATCTCTCCACCATTAAGTAAAAGCTATAGTTGGGGGAATTCCAATCACTATCGATGCTTCGCCTATGAGAATCAAATCTATAGAGAATCCAATTATTAATGTGGAGCACGACGAGGATGATGAAGATTTATGGGGCTTTAACGAAGAAGTCTCCTTAATCCAGGAGGATGAAAGGACCCCTCTTTGCCATGACCCCCATTCCAACATGATTGTCAACGCCATGCTGAAGAAACAAGGACACTTTCCTGGCATGACCCTAGGGGGGAAGAAAGGAATGGCAAAACTGTTGGAGTCACCTGGCCTCCCTAAGTTATATTTTTGGACTTGGTTTCGAACCGACTCGTAAAGATATCAAGCGAGCCCAGGAAAAGTCGAAAGCACGTAGGGACGCTCGCATTCAAAAGAAAGCAATTCCAATGGATCAGTACCCTCTTACGCTTAATGGTCAGTTCATGAAAGAAGGAGAGGACTATCCATGCCATGAATTTCCCGAGCCATTTGTTGTAAACGGCATAAGACAATCGGGATTTGAGATTTTCTTGGATTGCTACTTCACTGATGAAATCCCAACTCTCGTCCACAAGGAGAAAGCACCACCATGCTTTGACTTTAACGTCATGGGATTACTGTTCGGGCAAGAAAAGAATGAGCCAACTTATAAAGAAGATAACTCCTCGCTCATTCAAACAGTCCTACAAAGTGAAAGCTTCGATCCCTCGAAGCTAATTACTCCAGCTAAAGGATCACTACAAGGGTGGTGAAGACTATCAAGGTGACTACTCCAAGCGGAAGGAAGATATCCATCACGACAGGGCAAGGACCGATGTTTGAAGAGTCGTCTGAGTCTGAGTCTGAGTCAGAGTCTCTCCCTCTAGAGTTTTCTAAGTCTTTAGTAGTAACACCTCCCCCTCTTATTTCTTCTCCTAGGATAGTTAGTGATCCAGTCCCTGAGGACATATCACTCTTTGATGTAATGATCTCAGAGTATAATAATATTTCTCATTCTCCTTACTTCTTGTGTTCTTCTCTAACCCAAGATGACGAGCATTGCTTAGCTAACGATGAAAAAGACAAAGAAATTATTAAAGCAATGGAAACACTCGAAAAGAAAACAGCGGTAATTGAAGAAACTGAAACAGTTGATATCTCAAATGATTCAACTCATAAAAGAGAAGTTAAAATCGGATTAACATTGAATAAGCAAGAAAGAACCGGTTTAATTAACTTACTTAAGGAATTTATCGATGTATTTTCTTGGTCATATGAAGATATGCCAGGCATTAATAGAGAAATAGCTCAACACACTATACCACTAATTCCAGGAATGAAACCTGTAAAACAAAAGTTACGTCGAATGAAACCCGACGTAGCTCTTAAAATAAAAGAAGAAGTTCAAAAACAAATAACTGCAGGTTTTATCAAGGTATCCAAATACCCTGAATGGGTCGCTAACTTCGTCCCAGTTCCGAAGAAAAACGGAAGGGTAAGGATGTGTGTCGACTATCGAGATCTAAATAAGGCAAGTCCAAAGGACGACTTCCCTTTGCCACACATCGATATTCTGGTAGATAACACGACAAATCACGCGCTTCTCTTGTTTATGGATGGATACGCAGGTTACAACCAGATTCTCATGGCAGAAGAAGACATGGAGAAAACAACCTTTATAACGCCATGGGGAACTTACTGCTACACGGTAATGTCATTCGGGTTGAAAAACGCGGGTGCTACTTACCAACGTGCAGCAACTGCTTTACTCCATGACATGATGCACAAAGAAGTTGAAGTATATGTCGATGACATGATTGTAAAATCAAAAGACCGTCCAGGCCATCAATTAGCCTTAAGGAAATTTTTCGAAAGGCTAAGAAAATATAATATGAGGTTGAATCCATCTAAGTGTGCTTTTGGAGTTACCTCAGGCAAGCTTTTAGGTTACGTCATAAGATCTAGAGGAATAGAGATAGACCCAACCAAGATCAAAGCAATCATGTCAATGCCACCGCCCAAGACTGAGAAACAGATTCGAGGATTTATTGGCCGGTTACAATACATAAGTAGGTTCATATCAAAATTGACGACAATATGTGAACCAATCTTCAAGAAGCTCAAGAAGAATGTACCAGTAATATGGGATGACGAGTGTCAAAAAGCCTTTGAAAAGATCAAAGCCTATCTCGCAAATCCTCCTGTATTAGCACCAGCACTCCCCGGAATACCTCTTAGGTTATATTTGACGGTTACCAAAGAGACAATGGGAGCTATGCTAGCACAAGAAGTAGAAGGCAAAGAGAACGCAATTTACTACCTAAGCAAGAAGATGCTCGAATACGAAGCACGCTACACACAGCTCGAGAAATTGTGCCTCGCCTTGGTGTGGGCCACAACTAAGTTAAGACATTATATGCTGGTGCATACCGTCTTCGTAGTCTCCCGATTAGACCCACTCAAGTATCTATTCGAGAAATCTACACTCAATGGACGCATCTCAAGATGGATAGTCAATCTAGCCCAGTTTGATGTAAGATTCATGCCACAAAAAGCTATCAAAGGATCCGTGGTGTCAGACTTTTTAGCAGATTTTCCAATAAAAGACTCGACGCCAATACAAGACAATGAATTTCCAGATGAAGACCTAATGGTTACTGAAGATGATACTTGGACCTTGTATTTCGACGGAGCCTCAAACCAAAAGGGATCTGGCGTTGGAATACTACTAGTATCACCTAAAGAAGAGCATGTTCCAATCTCCATAAAAAGCTTGATTTCGACGTTACCAATAATGCTGCCGAATATGAAGCATGCGTGGTAGGCCTTGAAACAGCTTTGGCATTGGGAGTAAAAAAGTTAAGGATATTCGGAGACTCTTCTTTGATCATCAATTTGATATCTAAAAGGTGGAAAGTAAGGAGCGAAAGCCTAGCCCCTTACCAAACCTATCTGGAAACTCTTACCGATCAGCTAGACAAGGTAGAATATACATATCTACCTAGAGAGGAAAATCAATTTGATGATGCCTTGGCAAGATTAGCCTCAATGGTTAGGATTCCCACAGAAATCGAGCAAAATAGAAAAAAGGCATAAACCAGCACACATCCAGGCCATAGAAGACGACGAAGTAGTCCAAGGCGAAGAAGAAGAAGAAGAAGAAGAGTCGTGGTACACGGACATACTCAATTATGTCACCAATGGAGAATACCCTCCTCATGCTGACAAAAGAGAAAAACGAGCATTAAGACTTTTGGCTTCCCAATATGTACTCATAGACAACAAGCTACATAAAAGGGTACCTAAAGGTTGAGCTCTCCTATGTGTAGGAAAAAAGGATGCACAAAGAGCAATGAGAATAGTCCACGAAGGAATCTGTGGTACTCACATAAATGGCAAAATGCTAGTCCAGAAGATAATGCGAGAAGGATATTATTGGACTACGATGAATAGGGATTGCCATCAATACGTAAAAAGATGCCCTAAGTGCTAAATTTATGCAAATTTACAACATGTCCCTCCATCCTTGCTCTATACCTACACATCGCCATGGCCATTCTCTACATGGGGAATTGATATCATTGGCAAAATCACTCCCCTAGGAACAGGAGGCCACGAATATATCCTAGTAGCAATCGATTACTTCACAAAGTAGGTCGAAGTGCAATCATACGCTAAACTCACTGCAAAACATGTATCACTCTTTATCGAGAGAAATATTATTTGTCGATACGAAGTCCCACATGAAATGATAAGTGACAATGGAACTCACTTTAAGGCCGAATGTGAAGAATTGCTACAAAAATACGGCATTCAACATCATCATTCTTCCCCTTACAGACCTCAAGCAAATGGAGCAGTCGAGGCAGCTAATGAAAATCTAAAGACTATCATCGAAAAAATGACGGAAAATTATAAAGATTGGCCTGACAAACTTCACTTCACATTGTGGGGTTATCGCACGTCAATTCGTACATCAACAGGAAATACGCCATTTTCCTTGGTATATGGAATGGATGCCGTACAACCTGTCGAACTAGAATAACCATCTCTACGCATTGCGTTAGAGAGTAAACTCGATGAAGTTGAATGGACTAGGGCAAGATATAAAGAATTGATTCTACTCGATGAGAAACGACTAGAAGCTCTACATCACACTCAGTGTTACCAAACTCATATGGCTAGGGATTTTAATAAGAAGGTCAAGAAAAGAAATATCAAAGTAGGAGACTTGGTGTTAAAAGCACTAAGGAAAAATGTTTTACATCCAAGGGTAAATTTAGACCTAATTGGTCTAGACCCTAAATTTTCAAAACAATCCTGTCAGGAGGTGCAGCAAAATTAACTGATATGGATGACAATGAATTCTCAAACATGACAAATCTTGACCAACTTAAGAAATACTACCCATAATTACTTGAGTAGGATACTCAAGAGAGCTACGTTCGGCCTGAGTCCTTAAGAAAGGATACGTAGGTGTAGACACCCAAATGTGTCTCCCCAAAACCAAACCCAGTGATGAGTGCCTTTCACGTCGAATCATAATCGAATGAAACGAAAGTGTGGAAAGGTCTAGTGTTGCGGAAAGTTTTATTTCTTTTCTCTTCTCTCTGTTTTTGAAAACTTTATTTTAAGAAAACATCCAATCCAGTTTGGTTGGTCCATGATATGGGTCCAATAATGGTGTAGTTGGATGGGGTTTGCAAAGACCTTTCTAACGATATATTATAAGCCCAATTCCGATGAATACTAAGGAATTTATGGCCAATTTACTAAACTGGGCCTGGTTTGAGTTTTAAGTACGGCCCAATGATCTAGGGGAGGGCCTAATATAATTTATCATTCCTAATGCAATTAGGAATGGTTTTAGTCTTCTAGAATATTCTAGAAGGTTCTTTTCATTCTTAATTCAATTAGGACTCTTCAGAGTTTTAATTAGATCAAATAGCATTTTCGACTGAAATTATAGTATTTTATCTTCCAGTATGGGAAATTTATTAGATTTTCGAAAACGCGTTGAATTCTGAATTGGCGTCCAACCCCAGGCCTTGGCGCCTGGAACCAGGATTGGCGCCAGACGCCAGCATTGGCGCCTGGCGCTAGCCACTGGTCCTGGCGCCAATGAGCCAGGGCTGGCGCCAAGGTGTTTTTGTGGTCTTCAGACTCTGTTTTGATAAATTATCTTTTTTGGATGATTTTCTCTATAAATATTGTATCAAAAACTCCGTTTTCATTCATCATCAACCATCATCTACACCGATCGTTCACCAATTCTTTTCATTCTCAAGCTTTCATTAATTCTTTTCTTTCTTTGCTTTTTAATACAAAATTCCGCATTCGCAAGATCTAGAAACACCTAGCCATATTCGAAGTTGCCTTCTCCCTAGACGTGAAAGGTTTAATTTCTAAGGGTTTGGTCCCAAATCTTTCTTTCAATTATTTAATTTAATTGTTTTTATTATTATTTTCCTTGAAGTTACTAACGCGTGTATTTTGTAATTAGAAAGAGGTACAAGGCATCCAAGTAAGTACTTTAATTGATTTATGATGTAGAAATTATGCTTATATTGTTATTTTGATATTCTTAGTATCCTGTCTAGGGTATTTTTAATATTAAATATGATTGCTATGATGCCTTTTATTCTCTTCCTAATATTTAATTCTTGTTAGTATCATGCCTAGGATCTTGCTATGCTTTAACATGATTATGATTATTATTATTATGACTGACATGATTATAATTATTATTCATGATATTGATTTATGTTGCTTGATGATTTATTATTTATTGCTTGATCACCTTTTATGTATGTTAAAGGGAATTGGTACTTGTAATCATGCTTAATAAGATAATTAATAATCTTGTTAGGTTAACTTTGATTATAATTCAAGTGATCGCCAATAATAGATTTATTTGTGCATTAAATTCCATCAACATAGATTAAACAGGTTTAGGGTTAACCTATTGATTGTATGTTAATCAGAAAGCGCACATGAATACGAGCAGAATAAAGTAGAGGCCTATTATTAGGGCAGGTTCAATCTCTTTTAGGTTGGATTTGTACCATCATCCCCGAACCCTATTTTGGTTCATGACCTTATGGAGTTGACGATCTCTTGGATCGTTAAGGGGTGTAACCTTCACCTCGTGAACGGTTTACAAGTTCCTTAAAAACTTGTTGGCGACTCTTTTGCTCTATCTTCTTCCCTTTTGGACGCCACCGTACTTTAGTGTATGATCACAGTGGGGTTCAAGTTAGTGGGATTTTAAAGGCTTGAAATTATTCCCCACAGTTTTTGGCGACTCCACTGGGGAGGATTTCTATTTTAATTCCTGAATTTGTTTCGGCAATGATTTAGAATGAGTGGATGAGACTCGAAAAGTTCTAAGTATTTCATGTGCGTAATTTTGATTAACATTGTGGCATATGCATAAAAAGGTTCTCATTGGAAAGACCATCCGTAATGAGTAAAAAACATAAGGATTTTACACGTAGGAAATTTGAGAAATGTCTTTCACAACTAGGACTGAAATAACACCGCGCGAAACTGGATGATTTTATTGAGCACAGAAAGCTACTGAGGCATGTGGGAAGTAGCGTCAGGGGCCATAGCTTGGCGCCATACTTTTAGCCGTAGCGCCAGACGCCAGTATTGGCGCCAGGCGCTACAGTTAAAAGTTGGCGCCAGTCTCTGTTTGCTGGCGCCAATTTCCCCCAATACCGAGCCAGAAATATGCGTTCTAATTTCGACCGGTTTTTCGCGTTGTTTGCTCGATCCTACTTCCTGATTGAATTTTTTCTCACTTTTCTGAAACCCATATGTGTTCTACATATGGACATAACCCTCTGGGAATTCATGCTCTATCTACCTGATTGAACGCTCCTGGCAACAAAGGGTACATCT
Source organism: Chenopodium album (assembly GCF_948465745.1). Taxonomy (NCBI): domain Eukaryota; kingdom Viridiplantae; phylum Streptophyta; class Magnoliopsida; order Caryophyllales; family Amaranthaceae; genus Chenopodium; species Chenopodium album. The sequence continues at coordinate 70,151,755 of NC_137835.1, forward strand.
GAGAGGTTGAATTCACCAAACCATGGAAGCGAGTTTTTTCTAAAAAACTCGCGGTGTTCTATCCACATGCGTTAACTCTTCACGGTTAGGCTTCTACGCGGTGCATCTGGACAATTAACCATGGACCCTATTTGACTAAACCATATCCCGAACTTTAGAGAACTAGAGCCATGGTTAGGTTGCGAACTCATTGCATCATATTGTGCCTACTTGACTAATTGTGCATTATTTGTTGTGCATATATATTCTATGTTTCTCTTAACCGTTTATTGATATGTGTTGAGACTGAAATTAATGACTTAAAGAACTTTGCCTAATTAATTAATTAATTAATTAATTAATTTGAGTCAATAAAGTCTATTTTCTTTAATCGGAAATGACCTAGTACGACTTTAGGCATACCCCAGTTGGCTAATAATACCGAAAACAGTCCCGGATCGAAGCTCCAATATTGGTGCCAAAATCTAAGCTGTAGCGCCACTGTATGGTGTGTAGCGCCAGACATTTACTAAAAAGTCTGGCGCCAATCACCATATTGTGACGCCAGTCCTGTCGCTTGGCCGACAGTTCGGATTATTTGTCGAGTCATCACCTAGGGTCTAATTAACCAGTTTGCTAATTAATTCGGTTAATTTTCGCTGTCAATAACACCTTGTCAAGTCATTAATCGAGTCTTGGTCACATAGTCTAGCCATATGGTCATGACACGAGTCTTAACATGTCACCTACACTCACTAGTCTTAGCACACACTTTGAGTACACGTCACCATGACCATGTCGTAGGTCCATGCATGAGTCGGTCTTTCCGTCATTTGAGTTGAGGGGGTACATTCTATTCTTAATTCTTCACATTCCTCCACCTAAATCTTCTTCACATTCTTCCACCTTTCTTTACCTTCTCCATCCATTGCATGTTGAATAAAGTTTGAGTTAAATAATTAATGATAAGTATCCCCAAATTCCTTTCCCACAGTACTTGGTCGAGGAGAGAAGGGCGATTAATCAAGGACAACCTCTTTATTCAAGTCTCGCTTTTTGATAAACCGATTCGTCAGAAGAGGAAGGCTAAGAAGATAATGGCAACTCAAGAAGAAGTCAATGAGCTTAGGAACCAATTGGTTACCATGACTGAAACACTGAAGCTCCTCACACTTAAGGTCGATGATCCCGTGAAGCAACAACGGATGGATCTCATGCAAGAGAGTCTAAGCAAGCTATCTAGTGACTATAAATTTCAAGGCATGAGTTCACAAGGGGTCTCGTTGGACAAGGAACTTCTTCCGCATAAGTTCAACACCGCTGACATCCCTAAATTCAAGGCAACAAATAACCCTTACTTCCATATAAGAGCTTTTGAAACTATAATGAGCATTAAGGGTATCGATAAGAAGGTTTTCCCCTCTCTGTTCCCACTATCTCTTGAAACCGTTTGCCAACAATGGTTCTTCTCCCTTGACAAGGAGAAAACCTCGACCTGGGAATCAATAGTGAACGCTTTCGTTGATAGGTACAAGTGCAATATCCAAGTTGAAACCGACCATGACAACTTGAGATGCTAAGACAAAAAGAGAATGAAGGCTTTACTTCTTTCTTTAATAAATGGAGGGAAACTTCCGCCAAGATGATTGAGGTCCCCACTGAAAAAGAATCCGTGAGGATGTTTATCAAGAATCTCCAAGAAAAGTATTCAAAGCACTTAAAATATCAACACAACTTGAATACTTTCAAGGCCGTCTATGACATAGGTATCGAGATCGAAGATGAGCTCGCAAAGCAAAAAGCTAATAACAATAGCAACCACGGTGGCTGGAAAGGAAAGAAGAGCGACAATCCTTCTTCTTCCGAAAACGCCCACTCTAGTAATAATGTTAGTACCTTTGACCATAATGATGTCTTAGCCGTGGACAAAGAAGGATCTAAAAGGAAACCCAGGCGAGAGTTCACATCCATTGGAATGACCTACGATCCTGCTTTCGATCGTCTCTATGATCGAGGATTAATCAAACCTATTGGCCCTACCGAGGATCCAACACCAGAAAATCGATCTTCAAGATGGAATCCAAATTCCTATTGCAAGTACCATCGAGGAAACGGTCATACCACCGATGAATGCTACAGGTTTCAAAATCTCATTCAAGATCTCATAGAAGCAAATAAGATCCCATTGCCTCTAGCTAGTGAGAAGACTGGATGATGTCGGAGCAAACAACACAAGACAAGAGGCGATCTTCAATGACAAGATTTCATGACCTCTTTTGTCTATTTCTTTTTCTTTTTTTTCCTTTCCCCAATAAGTCTAGCATAGGCACCTTTTCTTTTCCTTTAGATTATTTTGTAGTTTTTCTTTTCTTTTCCCTTTTTAATAAAATGAGCATTTATTTCCTTATATATGGTCATTTCATTAAAAAAAAAAAAAAAAAATCCATGTCGAATTAAGCACAAGGTATACCAATGATTTGAGGCACCTCTTGTAGCCACATCATATCTCCTTTCGCCCTTCAATTATACGATCCTTTCTTCATAAACCCTTTGAGCCTCGTCTAACGATAGACCTTTTTTTTTCAACCTACATCTATCTAACCTTGGGATGGGATGGTGTGCAACTTATGCAATTTTCAATTTCATAAAAAGCTTGAGTAATTAAAAAAATAGCAAAAATAAGCAAAAGCAAAAATAAATAAAAGTGTACAAAAGGGCAAGTGTTCCAATGTCTATGATGTGAAAATATCTTTGATAAGAACACGTCTCAGATTGCGTCTCTTATCGAGTGCTCGGTACCGTGCCTGAGAAACATGAATGTCAAGTGAGTGATAGACCGCATGATCGAGATTGCCCACACTTATTAAAATAAAATAAATGCTAAAGCAAACGAAAGAGCTAAAAAAAGAGTAGAAAACCTCAAGCATAAAAATACAAATATTCAAAAGCAAGGTTGCACACCTTGGGGGCTTATCTAGGGTCTTGAGCCTTTATCCCCTTCTTCTTTAGCCTTTAGCCTAACCACGTTACAACCCTTAAAAAGACCTTTTTGAGGTATACACACTTGTGCGAGGTTTGGCTAGAGCTACGTTGGCCTGATTCCTAACGGATACGTAGGCAACCTCACATCGAGGTGCGGCCGTAATAAACATGCATTCATATTCACATTCACACACTTACACCATGATCATATCAAGGGATCTCCAATGCTCATCCCTATTCATTTAGAGCTAGACTTGGGGGCTTGATCCTTATATCATTAGCTTACCTAGCCTAAGAGTCACCACCATTTGACTCTTTTCAATAATATATTTTTTCACACACTTAGCTCTTGCGGCCTAACTTTAGTGTCACTATCACACACATCACACATACATGACCAAATATATTTCCCTTAGGAACCCTTTGTCATGAAATCTTAACGCTGAAGCATGCTTCGTCAAAATCACTCATAATCATCATTGCATAGAAGTATGAAGTGCTTAGCCTCCGTGCCTAAGTTACCCAAAATACTTTCATCATGGAGTCAACCATTGAGATAGCCTAGGATGGATTAATCCTTGCACCTTGAGAGATAATATCAAATAACATTTGACTAAGCTCATTCAACATGCATCTTCAAACTTTTGATTTTCTTTTTCACGTCTTTCTTTTTCGGGAGAAAGTCGGTACCCTCCACAAAAATGACGGAAAATTTTTGCTTTTTTCATTTTCGAGTCGCACGATCACATTACAATGCACACACGGGTCACGAGTCTAACACATGTGTCATTACACTTCGAGTCAAGTCAACCTCGAGTCAGTCATATCGAGTCAAGTTTATGCCTTGAGTCGTGTCAAGTCGATAAGTCAAACAATGTTAAGCCTTAGGTCAATCCTAAGATAATTAAAAAACATTGGCAAAGTTCTATAGTAAAAAATAAATACAGGTGCAGCAGAATAGGGAAGACCCTACTCCAATTCCTAGCGCCAGAGATATCTCAGCAACGACAGAGCTCGAAGCCTCTCAGATTGGTGATTTCGACCTCATACATCAATTTCGGGTTCCTTGGTACGCCAGTTAGCCCCTATAAGCGATTTGACATGATTAAGTAGTCGGTTTGATTACAGTCTAAGTGATCGACCTGACGAAAGATCGTCTCACTTAGCTTAAGCGCCTAAGTATTGGCTCATTACAAGCGCCAAAGCATCAGTTCAAAAGCAAGCACTTAAACGACAATATTTCCAAATATGGATTGTCGCGCATTCTTATTAAACGACAAAGTTTTCCAGAAATTGGATTGTCATCCCCAACTGACAATATTTCCAAAAATGGATTGTCGTGCATCTTCTTCAACGACAATTTTTCCAAGATTGGATTGTCATCTCTGGCAAAGTTTCCAAGCGTGGATTGTCGTGCTCCTTCTCTGTTTGGCAAGTTTTTCCAAGTTCGGATTGTCATACATTCATCGGCTCGTTGGCAAGTTTTCCGAGATTGGATTGTCATGCACCCAGTTCCCTATAGCAAAATTTCCCAAAGGATTGTTGTAGGTCTCTACTCATCATAAATTTCGACAAAAGTTCCTCAACGTGGATTGTCATTCATTTCAGTAAGTGGCAAATTTTCCCGAAGTGGATTGTCGGTCGACTCTTTTTTGCAAATGTTCTAAGACGCGGATTGTCAATAGTGGCAATATTTTCCCAAAAGGATTGTCGCATAGCGTTGGAAAATTTCCAAGGTGGATTGCTTTCAAGAGTTATATTCCAAGATGTGGATTGTCGATCGTAGCAAAGTTCTTATGAAAGATTGTTACGAAGCATTGGCAACTTTTCCAAAAATTGGATTTTGGCAAATTTTCCAAGATACGGATTGTCGCTTCATCGTGACAACATTTCCAAGGATGGATTGTTACGTGGCATTGACAACTTTCCCTAAATCGGATTGTCATACATCATACAAGAGTTGTGTTGGCAACTATTCCCAAAGAAAAGAGGATTGTCATCACAGCAAAAGCACCGACATACTGGTTCACAAGCAGCAAAGCGCCGACGTACTGGCATAGCATCATTAAGGATTAAAAAGCAGTGATCTTTTCGAAGACTATCACAATGGAAATTGAACATATCAAAAAGAAGCTCTTTGTTCATAGACGAGTGAACATCGAAACAGTAAGGTGGTGTTCCCTAGATTATGGAGAGTTGTCACAAACATCTGAGGATTGTATCAAGAGAAGCAATATTCGATAGTATTCCCTTGGACGTGGAATATTATCAATGCGGATGGAGATTGTTTCAAGAGAAGCAATCTTCGATAGTATTCCCTAGGATGTGGAATATTATCATTACGGAGAGGATAGTTTTAGGCGAAGCAATCTTCTAATTTGGAAGCAGTTACAGGCGTAGCCGTTTTCAAGCGGGATGGCATTCTCTAGCTTGCAGGAGGTCATCAAAACAAATCGGTTACTTTCAGAGACGTGTGCTCGACGGTGCAAGATACGTGTTTCTTAACTCTTTTATCTGTTTAACTAACGCTAGTTTTGCAGGTATCGGCGTTACAAGATTGATTTAGGATCGCAGAACGTTCTGAATCATTCTCCGTCCCTATCGATACTTTGGCTTTCGTTTTCGAAACTTGCGTTTCTCCAAACTCAGTCAAAGTGGGGGCTTCTGTAGACACCCAAATGTGTCTCCCCAAAACCAAACCCAGTGATGAGTGCCTTTCACGTCGAATCATAATCGAATGAAACGAAAGTGTGGAAAGGTCTAGTGTTGCGGAAAGTTTTATTTCTTTTCTCTTCTCTCTATTTTTGAAAATTTTATTTTAAGAAAACATCCAATCCAGTTTGGTTGGTCCATGATATGGGTCCAATAATGGTGTAGTTGGATGGGGTTTGCAAAGACCTTTCTAACGATATATTATAAGCCCAATTCCGATGAATACTGAGGAATTTATGGCCAATTTACTAAACTGGGCCTGGTTTGAGTTTTAAGTACAGCCCAATGATCTAGGGGAGGGCCTAACATAATTTATCATTCCTAATGCAATTAGGAATGGTTTTAGTCTTCTAGAATATTCTAGAAGGTTCTTTTCATTCTTAATTCAATTAGGACTCTTCAGAGTTTTAATTAGATCAAATAGCATTTTCGACTGAAATTATATTATTTTATCTTCCAGTATGGGAAATTTATTAGATTTTCGAAAACGCGTTGAATTCCGAATTGGCGTCCAACCCCAGGCCTTGGCGCCAGACGCCAGCAATGGCGCCTGACGCTAGCCACTAGTCCTGGCGCCAATGAGCCAGGGCTGGCGCCAAGGTGTTTTTGTGGTCTTCAGACTCTGTTTTGATAAATTATCTTTTTTGGATGATTTTCTCTATAAATATCGTATCAAAAACTCCGTTTTCATTCATCATCAACCATCATCTACACCGATCGTTCACCAATTCTTTTCATTCTCAAGCTTTCATTAATTCTTTTCTTTCTTTGCTTTTTAATACAAAATTCCGCATTCGCAAGATCTAGAAACACCTAGCCATATTCGAAGTTGCCTTCTCCCTAGACGTGAAAGGTTTAATTTCTGAGGGTTTGGTCCCAAATCTTTCTTTCAATTATTTAATTTAATTGTTTTTATTATTATTTTCCTTGAAGTTACTAACGCGTGTATTTTGTAATTAGAAAGAGGTACGAGGCATTCAAGTAAGTACTTTAATTGATTTATGATGTAGAAATTATGCTTATATTGTTATTTTGATATTCCTAGTATCATGTCTAGGGTATTTTTAATATTAAATATGATTGCTATGATGCCTTTTATTCTCTTCCTAATATTTAATTCTTGTTAGTATCATGCCTAGGATCTTGCTATGCTTTAACATGATTATGATTATTATTATTATGACTGACATGATTATAATTATTATTCATGATATTGATTTATGTTGCTTGATGATTTATTATTTATTGCTTGATCACCTTTTATGTATGTTAAAGGGAATTGGTACTTGTAATCATGCTTAAAAAGATAATTAATAATCTTGTTAGGTTAACTTTGATTATAATTCAAGTGATCGCCAATAATAGATTTATTTGTGCATTAATATTCAACCAACATAGATTAAACAGGTTTAGGGTTAACCTATTGATTGTATGTTAATCAGAAAGCGCACATGAATACGAGCAGAATAAAGTAGAGGCCTATTATTAGGGCAGGTTCAATCTCTTTTAGGTTGGATTTGTACCATCATCCCCGAACCCTATTTTGGTTCATGACCTTATGGAGTTGACGATCTCTTGGATCGTTAAGGGGTGTAACCTTCACCTCGTGAACGGTTTACAAGTTCCTTAAAAACTTGTTGGCGACTCTTTTGCTCTATCTTCTTCCCTTTTGGACGTCACCGTACTTTAGTGTATGATCACAGTGGGGTTCAAGTTAGTGGGATTTTAAAAGCTTGAAATTATTCCCCACAGTAGGCAACCCTTTACGAATGCGACCACTTTATTTTTCGAAATCTCCGCGTTTCAGAATTAATTAAAAATTCAATAGAAGATCGGCGAATTATCGGCGTCGCAGAGAAGAGCTTGGCGCCAACCAGAAATCATCAGCGCCAGCCGATGAAATTGGCGCCTGCCGCCAGACTCCAATGATAGGCGCCAATTGCAAATAAGTGGCGCCAATTTGAAAATAAATTCTGGGCAAATTTCGGTGTTTTTCGGAAATTTTCGACTTCCGTACTCGAAGAATTTCCGGAAAATTAATTTTTTTTCGGTTTTCATTGCTTTAATAAAATAAATTTAAAGTAAATAATTTAATTAAAAGCTGAAATTTCATTAATAAAATAAACTTACATTATTTATGGAATTTAAATAAAGCTGAAACAAATAAACTTTAAATTAAATAAAAATAATCTAAGTCTAATAATTTAAAGCTAAGCAATGCTCCTAATCTTTCTTTTCCTTTCTAGCTCTTTTCCAATTCTTGTCTGCTTCCTCCTCCTCATCCATATCTTTAGCTAATAGGCATCCTTTTGAGGACCTACATTCAATTTTAGAGTAGATAGTCTCCCCTTCAGCTAACACTCTATGCTTCTTTTCCACCCAAGCCTTTTTATCTGTGGTGTTAGCTTTCCTTTTCCCTTTATCTTTGGTAGCATTTTTCTTCCTAGGCATTGCTGGTGTTTTGAATTCAATTCTTTCACCTAAGCGTTCCTTAGCAGGAATCACCCTGTCACCTAGACGATTCTTCACATCAGTTCTACCCTGATCCTTCGAAGACTTCTTCAGCAACCACTTCTTTACATCATTGGGCAAAGAAGGAGGAACCTTTTGGGTAATCATTTCCCATAAAGGTCTAGCCTCCAGTAAGCATCAAATCTGTCCACTTCTTGAGAAACACGATACTCATAGGGAGGACGAAGATCCCCGGAAGGAATATTCTGAAGCAAGCCGTATTGTCTTTTTACCCTGCAGGGGTAATAATAAGTCACACGAGACAAGCTTGGAAGACGGCAGAAAGGTTGCTTGTTAACACCAACCATCCTTTCTATCTTCCACCATGGGACGACCCACTTGATAGCAAAATCACGTGATCCGAAGACTTTTCTCCACCTATGGCGCCCAATCTTAGGGAAGCGTTTCTTCCTCCTCACGAAGCAATTAGGAGTATACTTCTCAATATCGTCCGGAGGGCTAATTAATCCTAGCCTTTCCATTAGCCACATCTGTAAAAAAAAATAAAATTGCAATGCAAATAAATTATTATTACAATACAAAAATATATTTTTTGATTTCTGTAATTAAAAATATTATTTTTCTACCTGTAATAAAATTGGAGAGCCGCGAAAAGGTGCTTTTGGGTCCCTTTTTAATTCATCAAGACTAATCATAGTCTCTCCAACTATCAATGGCATTGGATTTCTCCCTGATTCAATTTGTTCTAAAACAGTGGTTATAATTGATTGACCTTCATTATTTTTACCACTACTAAGGAAAAATTGATTAAGCATGCAAAATAAGAACGCCCTTCTTCTATATATATGAAAAGATTCAGAAAGAGGTTTATCAAAATAATGGCGTGCAAATTCTTTCAAATTAACTATATTGCCATCTACTATTTTTGATAAATCCCTTTCTTTTAAATTAAAGAAGCGCTCAAAATCCTTATAATAGTGTGCATCTACTCTAGGGATTACTATGAGGTTTATTGCAGGGAAGCCTAAGATAGCACCAAATTCCTCTGGCAAAGGGCTAATCTCATCATACCCTATTCTAAAGCAATGAGTATCAACATTCCAAAATTCTAGAGCGGTATGTATGAAATCTAAGTCAAGATCTACCCCTTTGATGCCATAAATTCCCCCCCAAGTGAAATAAATCTAATTATTTTCTCTCCCTAGCATTAAGAGATCAACACCATTCATGAGTGTATTGGGTGACGGTTTTGGTTACTATAGACATGGTTATTATTTTTTCTAAAGCAAAGAATAATTTTATTTCGCTGGAATTGTGAGAAGAATCGGCTGGGCAGGGGGCTATTTATACACAAATTGCGAGAAGTTTTAATCAAAATGAAATACAGTATCAGCGTCAATTGGCGTCAAAAGCCCGTAATTGGCGCCAGCCGCCAGCGCTTGGCGCCACGCGCTATGTGTAGCGCCCGGCGCCAGCTGGCTCCAAGTTGTCACAACAGACGCGCGTGCTTAACTTACGTTTTTAATCCTAAACTCGAGTCGACTAATGACTTTATGGCTCCGATTATCTTTCCTAAACATCTTTTTTATCCTCTTTATTAATTAATTAAAATAGCTATTATATTAATTATATTATTCGTTTATTTGGATTTTATCTAGATTAATTTCCAAATTTTTTCTTTTTATAAACACCCGACATTTTATTTGATTTTTTCCCTTTTTATTTTTTCTTTTTGGGGGAGAGAGTCGGATACCCTCCATCAATAATAAAAACGACGGAATTTTTGTGCAAAATTGTTTGTCACACTTCACACACTAACATACACATAATAATAACAAACAAATAAACTCATAATAGCATAAATATACAAAATGTGTCTATAAATAGTGAGTCTAAGGCAAAGTTCTATGAAAAGTCAAAATAAAATATACACAGGATTAAACTACGGCGCTGGAGGACGTAGGCCCATCATATCATAAAATTGCGCCGTACGAGGAGTCACCTCTCCACCAGCTCCAGCTCCAGTCTCCGCAGGAGGAGGAAACCTCAATTTAGGTCCACTCCACCCAGGATCAACCTGAGGCTGAGGCTGCGGAGGGTGCTGCGATGACGAGCCTACCTCGTACATACCACCACCTTTGAAAGCCGAGGTAGCCTCTCCTACCGGTGCAACATGAGCACCCTCAGAAGAAGATCCGAGCCCTCTGCGACGTCAGCACGAGCAGCCTCAGAGCGACCACCTCTACCCCCTAACGAAGTACGGTGACGTCTCGAGCTGGACCTTGCCGATCCCTCCGCCCCTCAGGTCTCGCACGGGTGTGAGAAGCAATAGGCTGGCCCTGCAAAAAGAATTAAATCAGAAACAAGACAAAATTGAAGCGGTAATACAAAAAATATAAAGAAAGACTACCTCTCGGGTGACGTCATCCCGACGGCAAGTGGCCGCATTCCTCATCCGGACGAGCTGGCTCCGGAAGGCATCTATACATCGTGCCATCGCCGAAACCACCTCGCGTGAAAACTGTCAGGAAAAATGAGTCAGTAAACATGCATGATGTATGGACAAAAAAAAAAAATTTGGATAACTAGGCTTACTCGAGTCTGGTGGCGAGGAATCGTCCGCTCTACGAAGCGCTCGCCCTCGGGAGCAGGAGAAATCATCTCCTCAATCGGCCCGTACATCCCCTGGTAGTGGATGGACATACGAGGTGGCACGAACTCAGCAGCACCGTCCTGATAAACAATAAAAGGTCAGTAAAATATTACTTGGGGGCTACTTCATGGAAAGTAAAAACTGAAAAATCTTACCCTCACATCTGACAAGGGAATAAACGCGTCGTCAATTGTCTATCCCTAGATCAAATACAATTTATACAACCTAAACAAACCTAATACGAGTATAAGGCAAGCATAGGGGTCGAACCACAGAGAACGGTAAACACCACCAAATGTTATCGACAATTAAGCTAGTCCGGAATAGGAGATAAATAAACTAAAGTCTAAAGATGCTAAAACAAGAAATAAAACATTAAGACACCAAGGGAAATGGGTAGGTGAAGTTGACGCTTGACCATACAATAACAAAGTAGCATATCAATTGTAAACTAAACTTGCATGAATATCGAAGTAAAGGGTCCAATCTAGCCGCCTTCCGGGGTCAATTGGCTTCTCCTAGCATAGCCTCTATGTTTCCACATTAGAACCATATACTAGGAGGTACTATTAAATAACAATCGATAGTAATGAATCTCAACTAAGTCAACTTCTGTTACTTGTTAGTAAAGACTCATCTTTGATCAACTAACAATGTGCACTTGCAAGAAAGACCAAAGAATATCAAGCATGCAAAGACTTTAATCACCATTAACATAACCCCAACATTAAAAGCATGAACAATTAGCAACTACACCATCCCCACACCCTTGGCTAGGTGACTACTCACAAATCATGTTGAAAACAATATCAATCATCAAATCAATAAGCATCAACATGATTAATAAGCAAAGAAGAAAAATAAAAGCAAATAAGCAAAATAAAAAAAAACAAAGGTAAAAAGAAAAAGTAAGAGATTGCTCATTAATTGAAGATCAAGGTCTACAAAGGATTGAACAAGCTCCTTCTTCAAGATCCAAGTTAATTAATGAAGAAAACCACACTTTCTCTCTCTACCAATGAAGACTAATCCTAACATAACCTAAAACTAATTAGAGAGAAGAATAGATAGTTATTAAATGTCCTTTTAATTACCCCCAAAATTGGGTATTTATACTAAGCTAGGAAAAATAGAAAAAGAAAAGAAAATAAAATAAAATAAATTAAAAAGGAAAAGTAAAAATAAGAAACTAAAATAAAAATAAAAATAAAAGAAAGAAAATAAGAAAAGAGAAAAGAAAACAAAGAAATAATAATAAAAATAAAAGAAAAAGAAAATGAAATAATAAACTAAACCCACAAATCCCCACCAAAACAATCAGCTACCCCCATTTCTTCTTCGATATTCATGGCTGCTCCATCATCATCATCGAACAACCATCATCAATGGCTCAAAATCATCACCGACATCTTCATCAACCAGCAATAAATCAAGGCCGTTCAATTTTCATTAAAACTCGCGTGAGAAGCTCGTGAAATGGTTCGATCGAACCGGTGGCTGGTTCGACCGAACTACGGGGTTGGTTCAGTTGAACCAAGGGTATGTTCGACCACTCCTCTTCGAATAACAAAACCCCCAAAGTCTCTGACTCGAAGTTCGGCCGAACACTCATTGATTTGCTCGAACTTGATTAATTTGTTAATTGTTCTTATTTTTGGGTCGATTGGTTGCTTAATTGGTGGTGGTTGTTGACGGTGGTGCAGGTGCGCTGACTGTTGTTGTTGTGAGGTGAATTGGAGCAGGGGATAGGAATGCGTGGCTGGTTTCGGTAATTGCGGCTGCGCGTGAAGGTGGTGGTTGGTGCTGGTGTGTGAGTGGTGTTGTGTGGCTGGTGCGGGGCTGCTGTGGTCAGGTGGTGTGAGTGGAAGGAAGAGGTTAATTGGTGGCTTATTTGGTTGGTTAAAAGCGGTGGAGCTGGTGGTGCGTGGCTGCTGTAGTTGTTGAGGTTAGTAGATGCGTGGTTGCTCTGTTTGCGGCAGCTGGTGGTGGCGAATTGTTGCTGGTTTGTGGGAACGGTGGCTGATGGCGTTGGTTGCAGCTATTGATTAGTTTGGTGGGCTGCTGTGTGCGTCAGGGAGCAGGGGAGTTGGCTGGTGGATTTGTGGTGTTGGTTGCGCTGCTAGGTGTCTGGTGCAGTGGGTTGTTGGTGTTGTGAGGTGGTGGTAAGGTGAGAGCAGTGGGTGTGATGCGTGAGTGAAGGAGAGGGAGCAGGGGAGTGAGATGTTGTTGCTTGGGGTGGTGTAGGATAAAGAAGGGTGCGGTGATGGATAAGGGGCAGCAGGTTTGTTTGGCGTTTGACTCAACTTGGAACCCGAACCCACTTGACATAAAACCCGAACCCCTACGCACAAAACCAAAGGAAGGAATTGGGAAAAAGAATAAGAATAAAATAAAATGAAATGAAAATAAATAAAGGACGAAATAAAACAAAACCAGGACAAATAAAATAGAAATAAATAAAATAGAAATAAATAAAATAAAATAGAAAATAAGAGACATAAAACTAAACTAAAAATAATTAAAACTACGCAAGCAAATAAAATAAAATAAAATACGAAAATAGACTAAAACTAATAAAATAATGAAAATAAACCAAAACACTCCAAAATTACCAAAATAAACTAGAAACTTTATTAAAGAGAAAACAAGAGAATAAAAGGAAAAATAAGGGAAAATAAACACGAAAATAACCTAAACACTACCCCTAGGAGTGACATAAAAGTCACTTATCAACATCCTCAGCCGATACGGGGGCTGGAGCTAACAATGGTAGTAGCTCCTCAGCATAGCACTGCCCAGGGATCACATAGGATCACCAAGGGGTACCAGCTCCCTCAGACATGCTCGACAATCGCGCCTCGTCGAACATATGACATGGTGGAGCAACAGGAACAACGAAGACATCAGAGGAATGCTGTCTAGCAACTCTCTCCCCTAAGTACACAATCGCTCCATAAGTCCCCAAGAAATAGCGACGCTCAGCAGAATACTGAGCGGCTAACCCAGGGACTGTCCAACCACCCCATGGCCGGTACACCACCTCAGGACCCTACAACGAACATCAATCAGGCGAGAGTATACCTAAAGCATCGCGAAAAAGCAAGTAAACAATAAAAGTCATAACGCGATGATCCAATTCCGGACATGTGTAGTAGACATATCCACATGGTGGCCGCCCCAAGAGGCGCTCACTGGAAATCCCCGCGGCGATGGTCTCGCCGGCGCAGCAGAAGGGAAGTGCTCGTAGAACCAGATCTACAAAGAGTTAAAAGTGTGAGTAAATGCTAACTAATATGTAGAGCTAAACTTTATAGGGAATAATGTTTACCTCTACGACCTTCCAAAAGGCAGACAAAGCAACATTCGTCCCAAAGGACCGGTGTCGACACAAGTCCCTCAACGCACGAACGAAGTCAGCATAGGCCAAGCTGGCCCAGTCATAAGTCCCGATCCGGTGAAGATCACGGACAGCAGGAAGATAGTAAAGCAACTCCCTACTACCTTTGTCAGGGGAGAATATCCCTGACAACAACATTAGCGCAAAGATGCGCACCCGCTGCTCTCGGGTGGTCGCATCGCCATCAAGAGCCGCTGTCAGCGTCGAGCGGCGAATTCCCCTAGCACTAAACTGAGTCGTCTCGACCTCAGCTCGGGCTCGAATAGCGATCGGCCCCAACAGCTCCTCGACCTCCGAAGAAAATACGTCGATTCCACTGTCAAACGGTAGTGGCACAGAGGTGAACTCCAGTCCTGTGATGAGACTGAAGTCCGTAGGGGTGACCATCATCTCGCCCCAAGGAAAATGGAAAGTGTTGGTGGTGTCCCAGAAGAACTCAACCAAAGCGCGCACTACATGATGACCCCCGCTAGAGGCAACCATAGTCTAAGAGGTCTCGAACAAAGTAGCTAGCCCGCAAGACTCCCATAGGAGTCTCGTCTCGAGATCCCTGGCGATGTACATCCTGTACAAATCACCCAAACCATCACAGCTGGAGCCATGATGCCGCGTCCTCCCGGGCTTGATGACCTGTCTCACCCTCTCAGAAATGTGGTGGACGGGGGCGAAGAACAGGGTCCGCTCATCCCACTCCGGAAGTCGACCAAGCGAAGTGGAAGGTGTGACGTCATCCTCTACGGGCTCATGCTCCCGTCTGGTGTTTCGGGACCGTGAACCCGAACCTCGCTGTCTAGCCATGCTACATTGTGCAATAACATCATAAATTAAGGTTGTATAGTGTCTAAGGTTCGCCTAGCCGCATGATACTATGTTCGCAAAAAACAGAGTACGTGGTACTAAAATAGAGCACAAATTCAAATTGAGCATAACGGCATTTTTCAAGCAATCACACAATTTCTTGCAACTTTATAGTAATTATTGTGACAAATTGGACAAGAATTGCTAGCAAAAACATCAAGAACAAGCCACATTGTTTTTCACGATCTTAAGAGGTCCAACAATGGAAAATCGCTCATTTCTTCACCAAATTCTGTCAAACAAGTCTCAAATTACTCCCAAGGCAATATATAAACATAATCAAGCAATTTCATGGCATAAAACTTGACAAACAAAGCAAATAGAGCATTATAAATTTCGAATTTTCATGAAATTCGTGAATAAAACATGCCAAAAATTCATGAAAACCGATGTGAGTTTGAAGAAAACTTACATAGATCGGGAAAATAGATAAAAAGAGCTTTGATTTGCAACAAATTTGAGCAAATTCGGTTGAGAAACGAGCAAGAATCGAGCAATTGAAGTTTTCGAATTTTTTCGAGCAAATTCGTGACGAGCAGCCAACAAAATGAAGAGGAAAGGGGTATTTAAGGAAATCCCCGTGCTGGCGCCAAGCCCTATGCATTGGCATCACGAATTTGGCTTGGCGCCAATCTCAGCGCCTGGCGCTAAGACTAATTAACTGGCGCTGATGGCTTTTCAGTGGCGCTAGAGCACCCAGCCACCTGGTGAGGTTATTCTACCTTTCTGCAACATATTTTTGGGTTCCTTGGTACGCCAGTTAGCCCCTCTAAGCAATTTGACATGATTTAGTAATCGGCTTGATTACATAAAGTGATCGACCTGATAAAAGATCGTCTCACTTAGCTTAAAGCGCCTAAGCATTGGCTCATTAACAAAAAGCATCGACATATAGGTTCAAAAGCAAAAAAGGGCACCGACGTACAGGTTCAAAGCATCAGAAATTTCGACGTATAGGCATAGCGGAAGCAAAGTTCAGGCGAACTTTTAAAGATCGACAGGCGTGGATCTTCGGTAATTTCCTTTGGAAAATTATCGCATCAAATGAGGATGACTTCAAGAGAGGATATCTTCGACGACATTCCCTAGCTTGCGGAGAGTTGTCACAAACAACTGAAGGTAATTTCGGGCGAAGTTGTCTTCGATCATATTCCCTTAGGCATGGAAGATGGTCATAATGCGGATGGAGATTGTTTCGAGAGAAATAATCTTCGATAGTATTCCCTTGGACGTGGAACATTATCAATGCGGATGGAGATTGTTTCGAGAGAAATAATCTTCGGTAGTATTCCCTTGGACGTGGAATATTATCAATGCGGAAGAGGATTGTTTCGGGCAAAGCAATCTTCCAATTTGGAAGCAGTTACAGGCGTAGCAGTTTTCAAGCGGGATGGCATTCTCTAGCTTGCAGGAGGTCATCAAAACAACAGTAAAGCGACAGCAAATCAGTTACTTCCAGAGACGTGTGCTCGACGGTACAAGATACGCGTTTCTTAACTCTTTTATCTGTTTAACTAATGCTAGTTTTGCAGGTATCGGCGTTACAAGAGTGATTCTGGATCGCAGAACGTTCTGAATCATTCTCCGTCCCTATCGATACTCTGACTTTTGTTTTCAAAACTTGCGTTTCTCCAAACTCAGTCAAAGTGAGGGCTTCTGTAGACACCTATTTGTGTCTCCCCAAAACCAAACCCAGTGATGAGTACCTTTCACGTCGAATCATAATCGAATGAAGTAAAAGTGTGGAAAGTCTAGTGTTGCGGATAGTTTTAATTTCTTTTCTTCTCTTTGTTTTTGAAAACTTATTCTAAGAAAACAGCCAATCCAGTTTGGATGGTCCATGATATGGGTCCGATAGTAGTGTAGTTGGATGGGGCTTGCAAAGACCTTTCCAACGATATATTATAAGCCCAATTCCGATGAATATTGAGGAAGTTATGACCAATTTATTAAACTGGGCCCGGTTTGAGCTTTATGTACGGCCCAATGATCTTGGGGAGGGCCTAATATGATTTATCATTCCTAATGCAATTAGGAATGGTTTTAGTCTTCTAGAATCTTTTAGAAGGTTCTTTTCATTCCTAATTCAATTGGCATTGATAAATTGACTTTTGACTTTTCAGAGTTTTAATCAAAATCAAATAGCATTTTCGAGGAAATTATATGATTTTATCCTCCAGTACGGTAAACTTATCTGATTTTCGAAAACGCGATGAAAATAGGCTTGGCGTCTGACCCCAGGCTTTGGCGCCTGGAACCAGGTCTGGCGTCTGGCGCTAGCCATTGGCGCCTGGCGCCAGTGTTGGTGCCTGGCGCCAGCTAGCCAGGGTTGGCGCCAACTCTGTTTTTTGTGCGTCAGACTCTGTTTTGTTTATTTTATCCTTTTGGCTGATTTTCTCTATAAATATCGTATTATAAACTCCGTTTTCATTCACCAATATTCACGAATTCTCCTCAATCATCTACATTCATCTACAATCAGTTTTAATTAGCATCCATTAATTCTTTAATTCTTTCTTTTTTTTTCTTTAAACTTTGCTTTTACATACAAAATTCCGCATTCGCAAGATCTAGAAACACCTAGCCATATTCGAAGTTGCCTTCGCCCTAGACGTGAAAGATTTAATTTCTAAGGGTTTGGTCCCAAATCTCTATTTCAATTATTTAATTTGATTGTTTTTATTACTATTTTCCTTGAAGTTACTAACGTGTGTATTTTGTTATTAGAAAGAGGTACGAGACATCAAAGTAAGTGCTTTAATGGTTTTAATTGATGTTATGATGTAGAAATCATGTTTAAATTGTTATTATGATATTCCTAGTATCATGTCTAGGGTAATTTTAATATCAAATATGCTTATTATGATTCCTACGATGCTTCCTATATTCTTCCTAATATTTATTGATGTTAGTATCATGTTAGGGTTAAAGATTTGATTTTTATTGCTTAGTGACATGCTAGGGTTTGTTATTAATCTTGTTAGTATCATGCCTAGGATCTTGCTATTATTATGCTTTAATATTAACATGAACATGATTATGATTATAATTGTTATTATTATTATTATTATTATTATTATTTTGATGATTATGATTATTGTAATTATTATTCATGATTATTATTATTTATTATTATGTTGCTTGATATTATTTATTGTTATTGCTTGATCACGCCTTTTATGCATGTTTAATGGGAATCTATACTTGTAATCACGCTTAATAAGATAATTAATAATCTTGTTAGGGTTAATGTGATTATAATTCAAGTGATCGCCAATAATAGATTTATTTGTGTATTAATATTCAACCAACATATATAAACAGGTTTAGGGTAAACCTATTGATTGCATGTTAATTAAAAAGCGCACATGAATACGATCTGAATAAAGTAGAGGCCTATTATTAGGGCAGGTTCAATCTCTTTTAGGTTGGATTTGTACCTTCATCCCCGAACCCTTATTTGGTTCATGACCTTATGGAGTTGACGATCTCTTGGATCGTTAAGGGGTGTAACCTTCATCCTATGAACGGTTTACAAGTTCCTAAAAACTTGTTGGCGACTCTTTTGCTCTATCTTCTTTCCTTTTGGACGCCACCGTACTTTAGCGTATGATCACAATAGGGTTCAAGCTAGTGGGATTAAAGCTTGAAATTTATTCCCTACACTCGCGCTTGAGGCATAGAGGCTCGGACGAGGGAGAGCCTAGTCGTGGTAGACGATCTCCTGAGGTTCATCGGCATTCTCAGTCTCAGCGGGAGCCTTAGATAACTCATCCGTTTCAGGAGGCTCAATGGCAGCGACAATCGTTTTCACAGCCTGAGTTTAGGCCAGTTTTGACTCCCGTGGATCCTTGCTTATTTTCAGCTCCATCGTCTAGGGTTCCTCCACTGATGTCAGGCTTGTTTTCAGTTCCAGTGTATGGGACGATGCCTCCACCGACGATTCCCATTTCTTTGAGTCAGCCTACACCGTTTGCCAGTAGGACGGGTCCTGCTTTGATTTTGACTGCTGCTGGAGTTACAGGGACTAGTAGGGATACTACTCCTCGTACTCGGATGATGGCGGGACTCTTTGGCTAACCGTTCCCATATTCACAGGCTGAAGATGACACCGATCCTATCTCTTCTAGTTCTGCAGATTTTTGACCGAGGGTCTTTATTTGTACATACTGTGATGACACTTAGCTTGACGCTGCTTATTTATTATGACTCATTTTATACATTATTCACAGTTTATGTATTTATTGGTGTGTGTTAGTGTGTGCTTGAGACTCATTGTGTGTGATTGTGTAGTTATTAATGACGCGACAAAAAAACGTAAGTGGAGTAAGTGGAGGGTACCGACCTTCCCCAAAAGAAAAAGAAATAAAAAGAAAAGAAAAATCTGAATAAGTTTTACAACTACTCCAAAATAAATATGTTTGGAAATGGGACGAGGTTTATAACTTCCCCAAAGAAAAATAAAATAATAATAGAAATAAAATAATAAATAATAACGATGAATAAAATAAAAAATAAAATAAATAAAATAAAATAAATAAAATAATAAAAAAATTAATAAAAATAATAATAAAATAATAAAAAAAAATTAAAAAAAGGTTGAGAATTTTATTAGGAATGAAACTCTCGAGTAACAGAAAAAAATAAACGGTTAAGATAAAACACTAAAAAAAATCCGGATAGATACAGGAAAAGATAAAAAAAAAAAGAAAACGCGTGGGCGCCGCGACACAGCACTGTACACCGTGTCGCGGCAAAATCTGCCGTGTCGCGGCAAAAATTCCCGTGACACGGTGCGCGTATTGCACAACTGTGTGGTTTACGCGTATAGAAAGATAGATTCTGAGTAGTTCGAGCGTTTTCACTATAAAATAGGACCAGTATATTCGTGATATGCATAATTACGAAACACAAAATAATTAGAATTTCATATTTCAATAATAATGTCTCAGAATTTTGATGTTACATTGCGCGACTGGTCTTATTCTTTGACCAATGCTGATAAAAGAGAGTTGGAATTGTTTCATGTCAGGGGTTTACTAGCCCTGAGGCATGTAGCGATTTAACATGATTTTCTTAGGGCAGCATTAGACTATTGGAGTCCAGAAACACATTGTTTTAAATTTGATTACGATGAAATCTTTCCCCTGCCGGAGGAATTCGGTGCCATCTTTGGATTTCCTGCTAGAAATCTTATTGCCATGCCTACCCTACGTGAATATTATTACCAAGACTTTGAACGCCATCTGAATCTAACATATCCAGATTTAAATAGAATTGTGTGTGGTAATGAGGTAGACTTAGAAAAACTTGCAAATTTATATTTCAATCGCCCTGTCTCTGAGTCTTATCATGTATACCGTAGAAGGGCATATATTTTTTGCATGTTTGGCAAGATTTTATTTGCAAACGGTAGGGTAGGACATGCTTGTCTAGCGTCTGTGCTTGAACATGTTGAATCTGGAAGGTCTCCTATGCCTACGTGCCTTGGAGAAACATTTCGTGGCCTTCACGAAGCAAAAGCTGACCGGAAAGCCATCAGGAAGGGCTCTCTAGTACTGCTGCAGGTAAAAACACGCTCCGAGTAGCCCCCGTGACAAAAAACAGGCACCGTGTCACGGTGGAATCTCAGTTTTTTTTTTGTTTTTTTTTTCGACTGATTTTTTTTTTTTTGTTGCAGATTTGGTTGATGGAGCGTTTAGAACTATTTGAAGCCCCCGACGATATTGAAAAATATGGCCCTAACGATCTAGTCCGCATGAAGAAGAATTACTCTGTGAACATGTCGTATGAAGAATGGAAAAATTTCTTTGCAAAGAGAGAATTTTCCATTCGTTGGGTAGTCCCTTGGTGGAGGCTTACTAGGATGGTTGGTACGAATGATACTCCGTATTGTCGTGTTCCTAGTATCTCAAGACTGACTTTTTATTGCCCTTCTCAACTGATGCGGCAGTATGGACTTGAACAAGTAGTTCCACGCTATAACGATAATCCTCGTGAAGTATCGTTGCATGAAAGTAACGTTCACAAATACGAGACTTATTGGATTGGAAGACTTTTGTGGACCGTTTCTGCAAGTAACCAAGCTCCTCCTCCCTTATCTAGTGCATACAAGGCATGGTTGAATCCTAGAAGTAGGAGGGAACGAGTCGGATCACGCAAATCTGATGTGAAGAGCCGTCTTGGAAATAAGAAATCCTCCTAAAGATCGTCTAGGTCCGAGAACACAAGGGATTGAGTTTAAGACTCCTATAATGCCGAAAAGGAAGAATTATGTGAAAGGGAAGGGTAAGGAGAAGATGGTTTATAGAGAGAAACAACCAAAGAATTTTAAGAAAGGTGAAAGGGGTGAAAGTTCGACTGGGGGTGTGACAGTTCGGGCTACAAAAGACACATTAATGGTGAAGGCCGACCTAGTTGAAAAAGAGAAGGAGGTTCCTAAAGTGAAGAGGGATTAGATCAGTATTGCTTTGCTTTTATGATTTATAATTTTTTAAAATAAGGCGCATGATGCCGATAATTGTAGTCACATTTATTTCAATAATAATAGCATATTTATTTTCGCCTTTAATAAAAAATTACAATGATTATTTTTTATTTATTTAATTTTTTTTTATATCCGAGTCAAGGAGTCGGACGCAATGGAAGAATGAAAATAAAAAACATCAAACAAATGACTGAATTCGTAAAGAGCGCGTCATTAAAAAAAATCGAAAAATCTGAAATTCCACCGTGCCACGATGAAAAATTCCGTGACACGTTGGAAATTCCCGCGTCACGGAATTTTTTTTTAGGTCCACCGCGCCACGGTGGAAATTAGCCGTGACACGGTATAGTTTCCCGTGTCGCGGCAAATCCTTTTTTTTTTTTTCAGGTTCTCGCGCCACGGTGGAAATTCGCCGTGACACGGTACTGTTTCCCATGGCGCGGCAAATCCCTCCCCCCTTTTTTTTGTCTTGTTGTGACGCAATGCTAAAATGGCGCGTGTACTTGATCGACGGAGGAAGAAATTTTTTTTTTAAGTGGTCGGGCCCCCTTGAGGGGTTGCCTACATATCTTTAAAAAGGAATCAGGCCAAACGTAGCTCTATTGGGTCATGAACCCATGCGACTAGGCATATAATTTCTTGAGTTGATCCAAGTTGGTTAAATTGTGGAAACCGTTACCATCCATGTCTACCAATTGTGCCGCTCCGCCAGACAAGATGGCTTTAACAATGTACGGGCCTGACCAATTTGGTCTGAATTTTCCTCTTGGATCCAACACATTTTTGCTAAGTGCCTTAAGCACCAGGTCACCTTCTTTGATGTTCCTAGTCTTGACTTTTTTATTAAAATGTCGCGCCATACGCTGTTGGTAGGTTTGGACATGATGCAAAGCTGCCAAGCGTTTTTCATCGAGTAAGACTAGTTCATCATATCTTGCTCTAATTAAGTCGACTTCATCTAGTTGACTTTCCAACGCAATTCGAAGAGAAGGGATTTCGAGCTCTATTGGTTGTACAGCTTCAACTCCATAGACCAAAGAGAAACGGGTATCCCCCGTTGATGTACGAACAGAGGTTCGATAACCCCAAAGGGCGAAATGTAGCTTACTTGGCCAATCCTTGTAATTTTCTATCATCTTTTCGATGATAGTTTTCACATTTTTGTTGGCCGACTCGACCGCACCATTTGTTTGTGGTCTGTAAGGTGATGATCTGTGATGTTTGATATGATATTTCTGTAATAATTCCGCGCATTCGGCTTGGAAATGCGTTCCATTATCACTGATCATCTCATGAGGTACCCCATAGCGGCATATGATATTTTCCTCAATGAATTAAGCTACATGTTTTACCGTTAGATTAGCATATGAGGCAGCTTCGACCCATTTGGTGAAATAGTCGATTGCTACGAGGATGAATTCATGCCCCCCTTGTCCTGGTGGCGTTATCTTTCCAATGATGTCGATGCCCCAAGTAGAGAAAGGCCATGGAGAAGTATATGTGTAGTGAAGCGAAGGTGGAACGTGCTGTAAATTTGCGTAGACTTGACACTTCATACATTTCTTGACGTATTCGTGACAATCTCTCTCCATAGTAGTCCAATAATAACCTTGTCGTTGAATCTTTTGGACTAACATCTTCGCATTCATGTGCATTCCACATATACCGGCATGAAGGTTTTCCATGGTTCTGTGTGCTTCTTTCTTGGCTATGTGTAGGGAATCATTTCAAGCCTTTAAAATCCCACTAGCTCGAACCCCACTGTGATCATACAGTAAAGTACGGTGGCGTCCAAAAGGGAAGAAGATAGAGCAAAAGAGTTGCCAACAAGTTTTTAAGGAACTTGTAAACCGTTAACGAGGTGAAGGTTACACCCGTTAACGATCCAAGAGATCGTCAACTCCATAAGGTCATGAACCAAATAAAGGTCCGGGGATGATGGTACAAATCCAACCTAAAAGAGATTGAACCTGCCCTAATAATAGGCCTCTACTTTATTCTGCTCGTATTCATGTGCGCTTTCTGATTAACATACAATCAATAGGATTAACCCTAAACCTGTTTAATCTATGTTGGTTGAATATAAATGCACAAGTACAAATAAACTATTATTGGCGATCACTTGAATTATAATCACAATAACCCTAACAAGATTATTAATTATCTTATTAAGCGTGATTACAAGTACCAATTCCCTTTAAGCTTGCAATAAAAGGTGATCAAGCAATAAATAATAAATAATGTATCAAGCAACATAATAAATAATAACGATGATAATAATAATCACAATAATAATAATATCATAATCATAGCAATCAGAAATATTAATAATCATAACAATATTCATGTTAAAGCATAATAAAAGTAAGATCCTAGGCATGATACTAACAAGATTAATAACAAACCCTAGCATGTCACTAAGCAATGAAAATCAAATCTTTAACCCTAACATGATGCTAACAATCATAAACATTAAGAAGAACATAGGAAGCATTGTAACAATCATATTTAATATTAAAAATATCCTAGACATGATACTAGGAATCATAATAACAATATAAACATGATATCTACATCATAAATCAATTAAAACCAATAAAGTACTTACTTTGATGCCTCGTACCTCTTTCTAATAACAAAATACAGACGTTAGTAACTTCAAGGAAAATAATAATCAAAACAATTAAACTAAATAATCGAAATAGAGATTTGGGACCAAACCCTCAGAAATTAAAACCTTTCACGTCTAGGGCGAAGGCAACTTCGAATATGGCTAGGTGTTTCTAGATCTTGCGAATGCGGAATTTTGTATGAAAAAGCAAGAAAGAATGAATGCTAAAGAAAAAATGTTTTTAATTAAGAATTGATGAATGAAAACTTATGAATGAAGAGAGTTGATGAATGATAGATGTAGATGATGAAGATAGTTGGTGAATGAAAACGGAGTTTTTAATATGATATTTATAGAGAAAATCAGCGAAAAAAGATAATTTAACAAAACAGAGTTTGAAGATTGCAAAACAGCATTGGCGCCAACCCTGGCTAACTGGCGCCAGGCACCAGTGGCTAGCGCCAGGCGCCAATGGCTAGCGTCTGGCGCCAAGCCTGGTTCCAGGCGCCAAGGCCTGGGGTTGGACGCCAAACTGGATTTCAACGCGTTTTCGAAAATCTGATAAATTTACCGTACTGGAAGATAAAATAATATAATTCCTTCGAAAATGCTATTTGATCTTGATTAAAACTCTGAAAAGTCCTAATCGAATTAGGAATGAAAAGAACCTTCTAGAAGATTCTAGAAGACTAAAACCATTCCTAATTGCATTAGGAATGATAAATCTATATTAGGCCCTCCCCTAGATCATTGGGCCGCATATAAGGCTCAAACTTGGTCCAATTTAGTAAATCGGCCATAACTTCCTCAATATTCATCGGAATTGGGCTTATAATATATCGTTAGAAAGCTCTTGTCAAGCCCCATCCAAATACACTATTATTGGACCCATATCATGGACCAACCAAACTGTATTGGCTGTTCTCTTAAAATAAGTTTTCAAAAACAGAGAGAAGAGAAAAGAAATTAAAATTATTCGCAACACTAGACTTTCCACACTTTCACTTCATTCGATTATGATTCGACGCGAAAGGTACTCATCACCGGGTTTGGTTTTGGGGAGACACAAATGGGTGTCTACAGTAGCCATTGGTTTAAAGTAGACTGGAGATGGATCTTGTGGAGATGATTGTAGTGGTTTCCTTGTGCGCCTCTTTGGTATAAGAGGTTGTTGAGGTATTGACTCGAACCGTAACAATCTACCCCTGCTTCTTGACCAAGTGCTGTGACACCGAAACAAACACACCTTTAATGACCAGACTTAACCTTAACCCATCCGGAAAAATAAAAAATAAAAAAAAAAATTTGAAATTTTAAAAACCAACTTTGAAATTCTATTTATTTATTTATTTATTTTTAAAAATTAATAAATAAAAATATGGGAGGATAGTATCCGACTTACTCCGAAAAAAACGACACAAAAAAGACTACCCTAAAATACGGTCAAAAAGTGGTGCACGACTAAAGGAAAAAAAAAAGTGTGTGAACACGATATGTGAGTGATTAAGTGAGGTTATGAACGCGTGTTTTGACCGTACAGCTAGACATGACACCAAACTGGACATATAAACCACATATGTAAGCACAAAAACCGAAAAAAGACTGACGGGACACTTTTCCTGGGCACCGTATCACGGTGTTGACTATCGTGACACGGTGCAGCCTACCGTTAGACGGTAGAAAGCGCCGTGTCACGACACTGTTCACCGTGGCGCGACAGAACTTGCCGTGACACGGTGCGTAGTTCCATGTCTGTTTTGTGATTTTTCCAGATTTTAGTCGATTTTAGGTCCGTACTAATTACTATGTGGAAATAAAAACCCTCGGTCATGGGTTAAACAAAAAAAGAGAAACACATGAAGGTTAGCACCAAACATACCATGTAGCACTTAGTCACGATGATGTAAAAAAAGTTCGCAACCTAGAGTCAAGATCTATGTTCAACTATTGGTCAAGCTTTGGGTGTCAAAAGGGTACCATGGTTAAGAGTTTGGACGCGTTAGCAAGGCAGCCTCCCTTAAGGGTGTATACCAACGGGCGGCTCCGCGAGAACTCGACTCCATGGTTTGGGTGGATTTAATAACTCGGATGAACCCTTATTGCCATGAGCGTTTTTTGGTTGATAGAGCTTAAATCCCCCGGGGCTAAGACGCATGTAGAACACACACGTTTTTTCAGAAAAATTAAAGGAAGTTGACTGTGAGAAGATAAAACAAGCCACTGGACTGATTTTAGGACTGCTGTGACACGACAGAAATTCCCGTGCCACGGTACTGCACACCGTCAGACGGTGCACTGTACCATGACACGGCAGATTCTGCCGTGGCACGGCATTTAGAAAATTTGACTGGTGCCCAGTTTTCCTTCGTACGCAATCAAGTTATTCAATTTTTTCTACGGGACAGACCTAAATGCGACGTTAAAACGTCTATGCATATGCAAAAATGCCAAATTAATCACAGGAATATTTTTTAAGAATCTTTCAAGTCTCATCCACTCATCTTAATTAAATACCGATCACTCAAATCGATAAATAACCAAGAATCCTCCCTAGTGGAGTCGCCAAATTGTAGGCGTCGTTTGAAGTGCGCCTACGTTAAAAGCATGTGTGAATATGCTTGGCACTCATAGGAAGTGGGAATTCACATATACGATTAGGGACAAAGAAAGTAGGGAGCCGCTTACAAGTTTTTAAGGAACTTGTAAACCGTTCACGGATCATAAAAGGCAACCACGATAAAGGGACAACGATA
Source organism: Chenopodium album (assembly GCF_948465745.1). NCBI lineage: Eukaryota > Viridiplantae > Streptophyta > Magnoliopsida > Caryophyllales > Amaranthaceae > Chenopodium > Chenopodium album. Next base: position 70,178,659 of record NC_137835.1, read on the forward strand.
GGCAACAACGATTGACCCGTGAAGGTTACACCCCATTCATAATCCATGAGATTACTAACTCCATATGGTTCGGAACCACAAAAGGAGGATTAGGGATGATGGTACGAAATGAGTCATGGAGTCACATTCGCCCGTATTGGCCTCTACTCGATTCTTATAGTGAAAAATGATTCCTGCGATCTCAAAGGCAAACAAACAAAATATTCAATTTGCTCCAAACTATTATTAAGCTAAATTGGTTTAATATTAATGCAACATATAATTCTAAAATATTGTGATCACTTGATTTAATAACAAGATTAAAAAGTAACCTAAACCGGTTGTCCAAATTATCTTATTAGGCATGATTTTCAATTACATATTCCCTTTAAACATGCAATATGGTGATCATAAAAAGTAATATAATAGAATTAACATTAATATTGGAAGCAATTTAACAATAATTCTAACAATACAAAATAGGTAGAAAAATAATAGAAATAAAAGGAACATAATTCTTACTTTGACTCTGTTTGTTTGCAACTACAAAATAATAAACGAATTAGTAACTTCAAGGAAATAATAATAAAACAATATTTAAATTAAATTAAATTAAATAAAATTGATTTGGGGCCAAACCCTCAAACAGTTCTACCTTTCACGCCATGGCTTAAGGACAGAACCATGCGTAAAGTATGGACTCCTAGGAGTGCTTGAAGAAGGAATTTTGAAAGAAGAAGGGTAGGTTAGTGTTTAGGCTAGAGCATAGAAAAGAGAAAAATAGAGAATTAATTGATGCCCCGTACATCAGAAATGAGGGGGTATTTATAGAGAAAATGTGTTAAGGGAACACACGGAACCCTAAAATGATAAAAACCCTAAAAAAGTATCCCGCGACACGGCAAACTGTACCGTCACACGGGAAATCCCACCGTCAGACGAGAAAAATTCCCGTGACACGGTGCAAATTTTGTGTGACGCGGGAAATATTTAGTAAATAGAGGAGAAAACGCGTTAAGGGTTTACGCGGAAAGGACACGGAAATTCCCGTGTCACAGCAGGTTTCCCGTGTCACGGGAAATCCCACCGTCAGACGGGATAGTTTCCTGTGACATGGTGGACTGCTGCCGTGGCGCGGGAATTTTCAGTCCGCTTTTCCGTCTAAATTCATTTTTAACCCTAATTTCATTTAACATTTTAAGTGTTGATTGATAATTTCGGGCCTTTTTCTGATTTATTATTATTTGGGCTAAAATAAGTAAATAAGTAAATAAAATAAATAAAAGGTTTATGCCAAAAATAAATAATAAGTTTGGGCTGAAATTAAAACTATTCTTTTACCAAACATCAAGACTAATCCATGGACTATTCAAAAATACGAATTTAATCAAATACGATTTTTTAAGCACTCTCGGGATTAAATACTGAGCCCGACCAATAGTTGCGGTGAAAGGTTCTTCATCATTGGGTTTGGTTTTAGGGAGACATTTTTAGGTGTCTACAACTAGCCTACCTTATTCTTTCAAAATTTCTTCCTTAAGCACTCCAAGGGGTCAGTAATTTACTCGAGGTTCTGTCCTTAAACCAAGGCGTGAAAGGTAGAACCGTTTGAGGGTTTAGCCCCCAAATCAACTCTATTTAATTTAATTTAATTTAATTTTGTTTTATTTATTTCCTTGAAGTTACTAACTCGTTTATTGTTTTATAGCTGCAAGCAAACAAAATCAAAGTAAGAGTTATGTTCCTTTTATTTCTATTATTTTTCTCACAATTTTTATATTGTTGGATTTATTGTTAAATTGCTTCCAATATTAATGTTGATTTCTATTATTGTTATTGATCACCATATTGCATATTTAAAGGGAATATGTAATTGAAAATTACGCCTAATAAGATAATTTGGACGACCGGTTTAGGTTCCTTTTTAATCTTGTTATTAATCAAGTGATCACAATATTTTAGAATTATATGTTGTATTAATATTCAACCAATTTAGCCTAATAATAGTTTGGAGCAAATTGAATATTTTTTTTGCATGCCTTTGAGGTCGCATGAATCACTTTTCATTATAAGAATCGAGTAGAGGCCAATACGGGTGAATGTGACTCCATGAATCACTTCGTACCATCATCCCCGATCATCCTTTCATGGTTTCGAACCATATGGAGTTAGTAATCTCATGGATTAAGAATGGGGTGTAACCTTCATGGTCAATCGTTGTTGCCTTTCGTTGTTCCTTTATCGTGGTTGCCTTAAATAATCCGTGAACGGTTTACAAGTTCCTTAAAAACTTGTTGGCGGCTCCCTACTTTCCTCGTCCCTAATCGTTGTCCCTAATAGTACATGGCAATTTCCATTTCCTATGAGTGCCAAGCATATTCACAACATGCTTAACGTAGGCGCACTTCGAACGACGCTTACACACACAAATTACATTGAATGATGAATCAATATGTAGCATCACTCGAAACCCACGGCCAATAGTTCACAAGAAAAGGTAATGGTGTGCTCCCATGAAATTTGTATCAAGGGTAATTAAATAATAAATGGTTGAAGATAAAGGTTGGTTGAGTTCATGAATAATGATAATAATCAATATAGGTTTAGAGGTATATGGTGCTGGTTGAATCATAAAGCAACAAAATCAATTAAGATAATTAGGGTTTAATAATATATAGATGTTGATAAAAAATATTCCTATTTAAATTGAAATATGGTTTTAAAACTTTCCGAACTATAAATTAAAAATACGAGATTAGTAAAGTTATTTAATACATAAAAATAAACTACTTTTTATATATAAATGTATTATATAAAGTCATTAAGTATTCGCGTATTACAATTGTGCACAGATGGCTCATGGAGAAGCATCAATGTTGCGGTTGGAGGGGGGTCATTAGGAATGACGAAGGCTCTAAGTTCAATGGTTTTTCAAGCAAATACGATGTTGTGTCTTCCCTCGCTGGTGAGCTTTACACTGTTAGAGATGCTCTTAACAGGGATGAAGCTTATGAAGTAAAGAAAAAGACCTTCACACTAATGCCTTATCCATTAAGGTTATGTTTGACACCATTGATGCCAATGTTCATTATGAACTTGCTGCAGTGATTAATGATGTAGCAACTACTATTATGAAGCTTGATGATGTGATAATTACCCATATTAGGAGGGATTTGAACACCATGTTAGGCATAAGGATTACTTAGAGGTGCTTGATCGTGTGAAGAAGCGGTATGATAGAGAGATGGGTTCCTGTAGTTGCTCATTAATCAGCACTCTCTTGCTACCCTACCTAATGTTGGATGTCTTATAACTACTACGTACTACTAGTAGTAGCAATAGATGCTACTACTTTGTGTACGTTTTTGTTCCTAGTCTCTCTCGTTTGAATTCTAAGTCTTGCTCCTTGTGCTTTGTTTTTTGTTGAAGCTTAAATGTTTTGATGATGATGAACTTAAACTAAAGCAAAATCAACTCATAAAGGTTTATAAGTGTTTTATTAGTACAGGTGAAGTAGACCTTGGTGGTGGAAGAGTAACTCAAGATAAGAAGACATGAAGAGACCTTTGAAGAAAAGTCAAACAAAATAGAAGAAGAGTTCTCTAACAAGAACTGAGTTCCTTAACAAGTTTGTTCCCTAATAGGAACTTGAAGGATGCAAGCTGAAGACAGTAAGTTTTAGAAGGAACTTAGTCTGCGAGGTTCCAGTTGAAGATTAGAGCAAAAGTGACAACAGGAACTTGGTCCTGGTCTGTGTGAAGCCCAAGTAATTCACAACTACAGAATTGCGGCACATCAATATTTATTTAGTTAAGATTTTATCTTCTAGATTTATTGTTAAATATGTTAAGTAGATATGCACGAAACTTATTAGAAGCATGACAAGATATTTGGCAAATCTAATTAATTTTCTTAAAATCGGGTTTTAACAAAAGATATTATTCTCTTTGTTATAAATTATCTTATCTTATTTTCCGAAAAGATTTTCTTTGAAAAGATTTACATAAAACTATATTTTGTGATTTAGTTAAATTAACTTATTTATCTTTTGAAAAATCCTACTTGATATACGAGTTAATCTTGTATAAATAGTAGAGATCATATTTTCATAACTTTTTTTGTGAGTTTTGCGTGAAGAAATCTCTGAGCTTAATTTGTGTACGTTTGCCAAGCTTTTAATCTTGTCATATTAGTTTGGGGTTTCGTGCATTGCTTGCCTAACATATTCTAGGTGTTATATATTATGTAATTGGTTGGGTAATTGGGTGTGTGTGTATGAAATTTATATTGCATACAGGTGAGTAAGCTTTGAGTGTCAAAGCTGTGAGGTAGTACTGTGATAAGTACGAGTGAACTCAAGTGTGGAACTTGAGTTAGGTAGGATAGATATGGCCCTACTGTGTAACAAGTTGAATCTGGAACTTGTGAGTAAAGGTCTGTCATATAATAGGTTTGTAACTTGGTGTTTGCCCTATTATAATGGATTGGTTTTGGTTTGAAAATCCCTTAGAAGGGTCGAGGTTTTACTTCCAGTTGGGCCCTGGAAGGTTTCCTCGTAAAATCTTGTGTGCATTGCAAAGTTCCTTAATATTCTATTTTATATTTTGTAAAATTAGTCACTAAGAACTCACATACAATTCACCTTCCCTCTTGTAGTGTTCGTTTCAACTAACATTTTTTTTAACACAAAACAAAGAGAAATATATTACTTAGCCATTAGGGCTATAATTATCCATTACAATAAAAGCACAGCTTTTCCAATCATTACCATACAAGATGAAAATTATGGTAAGGAAAAAGGCAAGCTGAGATAAAAGCTAATACATAACAAACCAAATAGGAGAAAAGAAAATTGGACAATATAAAACAGACAAGAAAGGAAAAACGAAACTAGAAATTAAAGAAAATAAAAAGATAGTGATAGGACATCCACAACATCGAAGAGAGGAAATAGTGAGGTTATCCAGATGATTTAGACGCACCAAGATCAGCATCATAAATCTGCTTAGCAAAGGGAGGAACCAAGAAGTGATCCTTATGCCCAATGCTCATCTCAATGCCATAAGTAGCTATACTATGAGCCAAAATATTTCTTCCTCGAGGAACATGCCTAAGCAGAATGTTACCATTAGTCCTAAGAGCCTCTTAGACATCATTAAAAACAGCATAAAGCTCATGGTGAGGAACATGATCAACCGAGTTGAATAATTTCTTCAAGTATTCAGCATCAGTTTTAACTTCAATTTTTTTTAATCTTGAAATCAGCAGCAACATACACACCTTCACGCATGAGCTCAATAGCAAGAGGAGTGGGCGCATTGTATTTACTCGAAAATCCAAAAAACCAATTCCCATTAGGCTTTCTGATAACACCTCCTCCTGCAGCATCCTCAAAATGCTTCCAAGCCCCATCAGTGTTTAGTTTCATGTAACCTTCCCTGTGAGGAAGCCAAACTGAAGTAGAATAATTCCCAGCCTTATCTTTTCCTTTCCCCATCGGAATGTGAGCATTCATTTGATAATCAATAAAGAATTTGTTGATGGTATGCATAGAATGATACATCTTTTGCTAAAAAACTATTGTATTCCTGTAGACACCCATTTGTGTCTCCCCAAAACTAAAACCAGTGATGAGTACCTTTCACGTCGAATCATAATCGAATGAAGTGAAAGTGTGGAAAGTCTAGTGTTGCGGTTAGTTTTTAATTCTTTTCTTTCTCTCTATTTTTGAAAACTTATTTTAAGAAAACAGCCAATCCAGCTTAGTTTGGTCCATGGAAAGGGTCCTATAATGGTGTAGTTGGGTCAGGTTCGAAAAGAGCTTTCCAACGATATATTATACGGCTATTTCACCAAATGACACTGAGTAATTTAAAAATTCACCAAATGCCATCGGACTTTTCAGAATTCACCAAATGCCAATGAGTTTTTAAAAAATTCACCGAGTGCCATTAATCACTAACGGCAATTAACTCTGTTAGTCATTAAGGCTAATTATGCCACGTGGTGGCTTATGATTGGTTGCTTATAAATTAGTAAATTAATTACTTAATAAAAAACTTAAAAAAAAAAAAAAAACCCACCATAACCCAGCCCCAACCACCGTCTGTCACTGCCACCACCATATCTCCGCCTCCAACCAGTCCCCACCGCGGCGCAACCTAGCCCTGAACAACCACACCGGTGACGACGCAACCTTGCCTAGCTAACCCGCGCCAACGACGCAACCCAGCCTAGCCAACCCACGCCGACGACGCAACCCAGTCGCGATTCACAAACTCTCGTTCTCCCTCGACAATCCCTCCCCTCCCCACCGCCGATGACCAAATTCCCCCCCCCTCCACGCCGGAGAACCCAAATCATTTCATCCCCTCCGAGCTCCACCCTTTCAACCATCACGCCAGATCCCTTAATTTAAAACCCCAAAAATCGAAATCTAGGGTTTTGACACCTTAAACCCCCAATATCGATTTCCCTTAATTCGAAGCCCCTTCCCCGCTCCGGCGAACCCAAACCAGCCCTTCCCCTCCCATCTCCACCCCCTGAACCACCTCACTTAAACCCCAAAATCAAAAACCTTAAAATCGAAATTTAGGGTTTCGATTTTGGAGATTTCAATTTTGGGGTTTTAGGGGTGTCGAGGATGATGGTTTAAGGGGGGGAAGTGGATAGAGATGGTAGGGGTAGGGGGAAGGGTGGCCGCCGACACCAAAGAGGTTGTTGGTCGTCGGTGGGGGTGGGGGCAAGGTGTTGGGCTGGCGTAGGGGCGGTGGTGTCGTGGTGCGGTGGGAAGAGTGGCTGGGGTTTAGTTTTTTTTTGTTACTGATTTTAATTTTTTTTTTAATTTATTTTTTTTTTTTTTTGAAAACTTCTGATTTTAATTTTTTTTTTGATAAATAAATTAATAATAATGAAGTGAACCAATTAGAATACACCACGTGGCATAATTAGCCTTAATGACTAACGGAATTAACTGCCGTTAGTCATTAATGGCACTCGGTGAATTTTTTAAAAACTCAGTGGTATTTAATTCGGTGAATTTTGAAAAGTCCGATGGCATTTGGTGAATTTTTAAATTACTCAATGGCATTTGGTGAAATAGCCGTATATTATAAACCCAATTCCGATGAATAATGAGGAAGTTATGGCTAAATGACTAAACTGGGCCCGATTTGATATTTATATGCGGCTCAATGATTTAGAGGAGGACCTAATATTGATTTATCATTCCTAATACAATTAGGATTGATTATAGTCTTCTAGATTCTTCTAGAAGGTTCTTTTGAATCCTAATTTAATTAGCATTGATAAATTGACTTTAGTTGACTTTTAAGAGTTTTAATCAAAATACAACGATATATTTTACCCTCTCGTACGCTTAAATTTTATCAAAATAAGAAAACACGTGGAAAACTGATTTGCAGCGCCATATGACAGCTCTGTCGCCTGGCGACAGAGTGTAGCGTCTAGCGACAGCTCCAGCGTCTGGCGACAGCTGTCGTGTTTTATTCTTTTCGAAACTCTGATTCGTTTTTTATCATATCCGGCTGATTTTCTCTATAAATAGCTTCCTAAAACCTCCGTTTTCAATCATCAACTCTCTGTAATTCTCTCTATCACCAACTCTCATCAAGAATCTGTTGATTACTCTCTCTCTCTCTCTCTTTTCTAAACTAGATTTTCTCATACAAAATTCCGCATTCATAAGATCTAGAAACACCTAGCCAAGTTCGAAGTTGCCTTCGCCCTAGACGTGAAAGGTTTTAATTTCTGAGGGTTTGGTCCTAAATCTCTTTTTCAATTATTTAATTTAATTTTTTGTTTTATATTTTCCTTGAAGTTACTAACGCGTGTATTTTGTTATTAGAAAGAGGTACGAGGCATCCAAGTAAGTGCTTTAAGTGATTTATTGATATTATGATATAGGAATCATGTCTAGGTTATTATAATTCCTAGTGTCATGTTAGGATGTTTTATTGCTTCCTAGTATCATGTTTAGGGTAATAACTATAATTTCTAATATCAAATATGACAATTGTGATTCCTGCGATGCTTCCTATTTCCTTTCCTAATATCATGTTAGTATCATGTTAGGGTTAAATATTTGATCTTTATTGTTTAGTTACATGCTAGGGTTTGTTATTAATCTTGTTAGTATCATGCCTAGGATCTTGCTGTTATTATGCTTTAACATGATTACGATAATTATGATTATGATTTGGATTATGATTATTATTTTTATGATTATTATCATGTTGCTTGATATATATTTATTGTTATTGCTTGATCACACCTTTTATGCATGTTTAAAGGGAATTGGTAATTGTAATCACGCTTAATAAGATAATTAATAATCTTGTTAGGGTTAATTTGATTATAATCCAATTGATCGCCAATAATAGGTTTATTTTTGCATTAATATTCAACCAACATAGGTTAAAAAGGTTTAGGGTTAATCCTAATGATTGCATGTTAGTCAGAAAGCGCATGTGAATACGAGAAGAATAAAGTAGAGGCCTATTATTAGGGTAGGTTCAATCTCTTTTAGGTTGAATTTGTACCTTCATCCCCGAACTTCTAGTTTTGGTTCCAAGCCTATTGGAGGTAACGATCTCCTGGATCGTTAAGGGGTGTAACCTTCACCCTGTGAACGGTTTACAAGTTCCTAAATATTGTTGGCGACTCCTTTGCTCTAGCTTCCTTCCCTTTGGACGCCACCGTGCTTGAGTGTATGATCACAGTGGGGGTTCAAGTTTGGGGTAATGCTTGAAATATTCCCTACAATTCCTTTCCTTCTAGATATGCCATAAGCAAGAATAGAATATAACCTTCTAATTGTTAGATTGGGACATATTAAAAATGATCCATTGATCCCAATTAGTGTATTTAAAGGTATGATAATCAAACTCTTTAGGAATTGTCATTTGTTAAAAAACTAAAATTCCAGTCGATAGATAGAAGAAGAAAAAAGTCTCGAAAGAGATGGAGATGAGACTCATCATATAACCCACATCAAATGCAAAGTGAAGAAATGATAGGAATATAAAAGGAGAGAGAGGCAGCAACTAGGGGAATGGAATGGGCACAATGCCATAGGAGCATGTTATATTTATGAGAAGTTTTAATTTTCCAAATCTTTTTCCAGATATTGGCAGGAATTGAATCTTGAGTATCAACGAGAGTGGAGGTAGAAAATTGAAGGTGGTAGGTATTATCGATCCCATCCCTTGCATTATTCTAAGTACAAGGATTACCATTAAACCCAAGATCGACTAAACCCGCCTTATCCATGAAATTACGAAGATCACGGCATTAAGAAGGCCTAAAGCTACGGCCTCCGGATTTTTAAGCTTGAGAAGTGACCTCATTAAAGTCACCCAAAGTTAACCAAAGAGTATTTGGGGGGGGGGGGGGTGGAAGATCCTCAGCCAAATCATTCCAAAATTTTAGACGATCTGAAGGATTACTCTGTGCATGCAGACCGGTAATCAAACTCTCTGGAGATCCCTTTTTGAAATGGAAAAGGGCATGAAATTTGTGAGGATCGAAAGAGTATGACGGAAGAACGACAATATTTTTCCATAGTAACCAAATACCACCCCTCCTAGAAGTAGGTTGAATAGCTGTAAAATCTTGAAACCCTAATTGAACCATGACTTGTCTAGCACGCAAATCATCACTTTTAGTCTCCAGGAAGATAAAGATAGTAGGCTTATGATTTTGAACAATCCTTGTGCTTTGTTTTAGTTTATGCTTTTGGAATTTTTTTTAACGCAACAAGAAGAAAATATATATATAGAGAGGCTAAGCCTCAAACATTACAAATTAAAGGTCATAGTTGTAGGAGATTAATAGGTACTAAATTGCGGAAATATATGAATCATATTCATAAAGCACCTAAACCAAGGATCTCATGCATAACACATAAAGAAGTAAGAATTATACCTTTGAAGCGTGATTCCACAAGTGATCGAACAAGAACAATAAGGAGAACAAGAACCCCACGTGTGATTCCTCTACTTAGTCCACGAGCACGGATTAAACCTCCACTAATGCTAGTTAGTTGTGACTGAACACTTAAAGTAGCCTTCAACGGAGATTTGATCTACGAGCGCACCACAACACCACCCACGCACCACCACACGCGCCGCCCACAAGGGAGGGCCGTACGGACAGGGAGGAGAGAGAGAGAGAGAGTTGAGAGAGAGAGAGAGAGTTAGGGTTTTGGGAAGCTTGGTTGCTTGTGTGACAATTTACTGTATGTCAATTGTCGTATCATGCAACCCTAGGCATGGTTTATATTTATAGATCATATCTAGAAATAAAACCCTGTCAAGTCCAAAACCCATTAGACTCTTCTAACTATCCAAGCCCAATTATCAATATGTTATGTCATGAACTCATGAGTCCCAATAATGGGCCTCTAACTTGTTTAACCCAATACTCTTATGTGTGACCTTGTAGGATCCATTCTATAAGGCTTTGGGCTATTAAGCTAGCCCAAAGATCAATTGTCATATCTAGCACCAAACATTGACGACCCTATAGAATGAACTTATTATCTCCATAATAGTGATCGTTGATATATCTAGTAATTGCACTTATCGAAGACATAACTCCTCCAATCTCCCACTTGTCTGAGACAAGTGCGCAATATTCAAATTCCTTAAGTAAATGTGTGTTGATTTGATCATATGATTGCATCTCATGTCGTGATCATATTAGTCTACAAATCTTTTCTTGAAATACTGAGTTAGATTCACAGAACAAATTATTACTATGTAATGCATTTGAGCACGGCCATGCATTTTCTGAATTCTCCCTCTTCAAGGGGCCAAGACACATTCCTAATTAAATAGGTAGACTCAATCCAATCTTGTGGCAATCAAAGCTCCCACTCAACTCATGAAGCAACCGGGAAACACCCTTTATAATCCCCAGTTACGGCTGGACGTTTGAGTGTATTACAGTTAAATCAATCATTGAATGGAATCAGTGTTCCACTCATGTCAAAGGAATCCATTAATATATCCGAAAGTTCTACACTCGAACTTCAAAGTAGGTCCATAGTTCGATCATGCATTATTCATGCATATCTATTGACCGGGCATCATCACTATGCTCCTATAGCCCATGAAAATGCACTATCCAATCAATCTTACATGCTAGTCCAATTTAAGAAATCATTTATGTCCAGTTTAATGATTCTAAACTAGGAACTTAAATAATATATGGATTTTGTTCACCTGTGGGATTTCATTCACCAGGTCATCAACCTGATGAGCCCATCAATCCATAATTATTTTGGACATTTTATTTAATATCGAAAACCATCATTAAATAAGAGAAATAATAAAATTTCTGATTAAACATAATTCGGCAAATGAGTGTATTACATATGTAACTTATTTTTCTCCAAAAATAAATACAACTTCTAATTACATCATTTGCCTCAATCCAGATTCACTAGCATGTTTCTCATGCTTTGGAAGTGGAAGGGGTTTAGTAAGTGGATCAGCAATGTTCTCATCCGTATGAATTTTGCACATCTTGACATCTCCTCTGTCAACGATCTCTCGAATGAGGTGATATTTCCTCTCTACATGTTTGGATTTGAAGTGTGACCTAGGCTCCTTTTATAGAGCACTGGTGCCATTATTATCACAATACAACTCGATTTCCTTTTGAGCACTTTGTATGACATCCAGCTCAGCTAGGAACTTCTTAATCCAAACTGCTTCCTTAGCTACTTCAACAACAGCTAAATATTCTGATTCTGTTGTAGAGTCTACGACATTGCTTTGCTTCGAACTCTTCCCGCTCACTGCTCCTCCATTCAGATAAAAAAAGTATCTAGATTGTGATATGAAATCATCTCTATCTGTTTGGAAACTTGCATCTGTATAACCTTTGACAACCAACTCATCTTCGCCACCATATACTAGAAACATTCCTTTAGTCCTTCTCAAGTACTTAAGGATGTTCTTGGCAGCTGTCTAGTGTGCTTCTCCTGGATTTGCCTGAAACCTACTACACATACTCAGAGCATATGCAACATCCGACCTTGTACATAACATGGCATACATGATTGACCCTATTGCCGAAGCATAAGGTTTATCAACGATACGTCTCATCTCTTTTGCCGTGCTAGGGCATTGAGATTTACTGAGCGTAATGCCATGAGACATGGGGAGAAATCCTCTCTTAGAGTCTTTCATGGAATACCTATCAAGAACCTTATCAATATAAGTTTCTTGACTTAATCCAATTATCCTTCGAGATCTGTCTCGATGGATCTTGATCCCCAATATGTATTCAGCCTCACCTAAGTCCTTCATGGAAAAACAACTCTTCAACCATTCCTTGACTGACTCAAGCATTGGTATGTCATTTCCCATGAGTAGTATGTCATCTACATACAAGACTAAGAAAACAATGCTGCTCCCACTAGACTTCTTGTATACACAAGGTTCCTCTTCACTTTTGACAAAATCAAACTGTTTGATTGCTTTATCAAAGCGAAGATTCCAACTCCAGGATGCTTGCTTCAATCCATAAATGGATTTCTGAAGTTTGCATACCTTTCTACGATTCTCTAGATCTTCAAAACCCTCAGGTTGTATCATATACACTTCCTCCGTCAAGAACCCATTCAAGAAGACGGTTTTGACATCCATCTGCCAAATTTCGTAATCGAAAAAATGTAGCAATCGCTAGAAGAATCCGAATGGACTTAAGCATAGCTACTGGGGAAAAGGTTTCATCATAGTCAATACCATGAATCTGTCTATATCCTTTTGCAACTAGTCTTGCTTTATAGATGTAAGCATTTCCATCTTTGTCTGTTTTAATCTTGTAAACTCATTTGCAACCAATAGGTTTTACCCCATCAAGCAAGTCAACTAGGGTCCACACTTCATTTTCAGACATTGATTCCATTTCGGACTTCATGGCCTCAAGACATTTATCTAAGTTGGGGCTCGCCAAAGCTTGTCTGTAGGTTGTAGGTTCTTCATTCTCTAATAAGAAGATTTCAGAATCCTCAGTTATCAGAACCTCAACAAACTGTTTGTTTCTGATTCTGGCAAAGCTACATGGGGTAGGAGCAACAATAGAAATATTCTCTCCAACTCTTTGAAGATTTTTGCATGAACTACATTCAAGTGGGACGATAGGAGTCTCGCTAGTCGAATTAGCTTGCTCCGACGCATGATTAATCGACTCATGCGCCCTCGCCTCTGATGTGGTGTTATCCACATCCATTTGTTGCTCGTCTCGAATTTCTTCGAGAACCACTTTACTCCCACTTGGCTTTCTAGACAGGAATTCCTTTTCTAGAAAGACACCATTGCGAGCAACAAACACTTTGTTATCTTCGCGATTGTAGAAGTAATACCCCTTTGTTTCTTTTAGATAACCAACAAAGAAACATTTGTCTGATTTAGGGTGTAGCTTATCGCCTTGTAAGCGTTTTACATAGGCTTCACATCCCCAAATCTTGGGATAAGACAACTTTGGAACTTTTCCAGTCCATATCTCATATGGTGTCTTCTCAACTACTTTGGACGGGCTTCTGTTTAGTACTCTGGCAGCTGCTTCTAATGCATATCCCCAAAATGATATGTGAAGATCAGTAAAGCTCATCATGGACCTTACCATATCTAGTAAAGTCCTATTCCTCCTTTCTGACACATTATTCAACTGTGGCGTTCCTGAAGGAGTTAACTGTGAAATTATTCCACAATTAATCAGATGTTCATCAAATTCTTGGGTTAAATATTCACTACCACGATCAGATCGTAATGCTTTAATTGTTTTCCCAAGTTGGTTTTGTACTTCATTCTGGAATTCTTTGAACTTTTCAAAGGATTCCAACTTGTTCTTCATTAAGTAAACATAACCATATCTACTTAAATCATCAGTAAAAGTAATGAAGTAATTAAACTCACCCCTTTCTTTAGAACTCATTGGTCCACATACATCCGTATGTATGAGTCCCAAAAGGTCACTAGCTCTTTCACTTATACTCGTGAAGGGTGACTTAGTCATTTTCCCAAGCAAGCATGACTCACAATTTTCAAATGTTCATAATCAAAAGAAGAAAGGAGTCCATCCTTATGTAATTTCTAGATGCTCTTTTGGTTGATGTGACCAAGCCTACAATGCCATAGGTAAGTTGGGTTTGAACCATCTGTTTTCTGCTTTTTATGATCAATATTGTAGATATGAGTTGTATATTCTAAGACATACAAACCATTAATTAACTTTGCGTCAGCATATAACATGTTTTCTTTCGAAATAAAACAACATTTGTCTCTTATTTCAAATGAAAATCCTTCGGAATCTAAAATAGGAACTGAAATAATGTTTTTAGCAATTGTTGGTACATAATAACAGTTATTAAGCACCAAAATAAGTACAGAGGGAAGTTTTAAGTGATAAGTTCCAATAGCAAGTGCAACAACTTTTGCTCCATTTCCTACTCGAAGCGTTACTTCCCCTTTTGCTAACTTCTTACTTTCTCTCAAGCCCTGGACGTTATTAACGATGTGAGCACCACAACCGGTATCAAATACCCAAGTGGAAGATGAAGTAAGGTTAATTTCTACAACAAAAACATCAAGTAACTCTTTACCTTCTGTTTTCACTGGTGTATAGTGGGGACACCCTGGTGTATGGCATGGCCAACTACCACAAAAGAAGCATTCGCTTCCTCACCTTTTCAGGCACTCCTCAGCATGGTTAAGCAAAATATTGATCAATGTCACCGACGATCCCTCATCATGATGAGTGAGTTTGACAATGTCAAAACCATCATGGAGTGAGAACAAGATAACATCATGTGCAGAGTCATCATCGATCGGTTTCCCAAGGATATCCATCTGATTGAACATTTCAATCAGTTCCCTGACATGGGCCCTAACTGACTGACCAGGCATGAGTCTTTTAGCCAATATTTTACAATGAACATTGTAAGCCTCATACCTAACGCTGTCAGTCCAGGAATAGTAAATCTGAGGGATCGAGTTAACGACCTCTCTTACATTATGATCTTTGAAGCCTCCACTTCTTAATGCCCCTATGCCACCTCGACTGATAGCACGAAGACATTTGTACAAGTTGGTTAGCTCATAGTGCCTGTCTTCTTTTCCAACAACTTGAAATAGATTCTAAAATGAGCCCTCTGATTTTCTCTGCATCTGAAACAATTTCAGCATGCCTTTCAGCTTCATATTTTTCTGTATACTTGCTCTCAACAGGAATATATAAACAAGATTCAAGCCCATGGCTTGTCAGAACCTTTATCAACTCATTTTCCCATTCCCTGAAGTTTCTTAGATTCAGCCTTAAGTTAAGTTTCATTGGAAAAACAGTGTTGTCGTATAAGTTATTCATCTACAAACAAAAACCAAACAAGGCAAATTCAATAATTATGTTTAATAAATTTAAAGTACCATAAGCGATTATAAAACTGGTAACTTTAAAACATTCATTCAATTTAATTGATCCCTATTGAATAGAATGATTCCAAGATCCTTTATTTGTGCAATAATTGATCGGACTTTGGCCCTACCATCAACACTTACATTTTCAAGGTGAGTAAACTCTTTACTGATTACAACTCTTTGTAATTCTTGGTTGAATAATTATCCATCACATGTTTAATTATTACCCTTAGCTTCAAGGTTGTAACTCTTTAGGTAACCTTGTTGAGTATAACCAATCAAAAGTGTAAAATTTGTTTTACCCCCACTCCCCTAAGATATAATATGACACCCTGCTTTGGCATGACCCATCATAAATATCGAAGGTTTCATCGGGTTTTTGATTGGAAAAGCTACCTCAATATTACAGGGACCTAGATTCATTATGTTGTGATTATTTAGTGAACTCTAGCGCATCATCAAACAAGATAAATAAAATCTAACATACATAATCTACTGATGCATAAATAAAACATGACATAGTATGGCCCCTTAATCCTAAGAAAACTAATAAAGCAAAAGCTCCCACTTGAACCTTCATGGATCCCATCCATCTTGCTCCTTTGGGCCTCCACTTCATGGATTCTTGGATTAACTGCAACCTGTAATACTATTCTATTCTATCTACTACTTAAATAAAATAAATAAATTACAAAAAATACTTAACGGTACGCAGGCCGTATTTAGATTACAAAAATACAAAACGATGCGCAGATCGTATTCAGAATCTATGAGCCATACTAGTCTATATAGCAATAAATAACATCATATATTATAAAATGACATATAATAAATCACTCATCATGCTTTCCTAAACTACAACATCGAATGTTCATAATTAAGGAAACATGGCTCCTAAATATCTTATATTTTAATTAATTACTGTAATTAGATAATATCATATATTATTCATAACCAATTATAAAATATCATATATTTTAATTTAGGTATGAGATAGAATCAAATCTTATTTTAATTATGGAAGATAAATCATATTTATTTTACATGATTATCCTAACTTTTAGGAAATTCTATCCTAATTACTAGCCAATCACATGTTTTAAATCAATTAATATCCTAAGATAATTATGGGATAATCATATTATTTAATCAATTATTATCCAAATAGAATCTTTTTCTCCATATTTATCCTATCTTAACAAAATTAACAACTTTAACTTTGTTAATTATCTTTTCAAAAACAAAACTTATCTTTTAATTTTTAATTTTGAAAACTGATTTTATCCAAAATAAAGTAAAAATATTTTTTTTTTGGAAAAGCCGCGTCAGCCACCGTGGTGTGGCCAACCGAAGCCGGCCACGGTGGCCGTACACCTTGCGGTGTACGCTGCCCTGCAGCGACGCAAGGACAGCCGCAACAGCATACGCAACAGGGTGGTGCACCGCTGCGCTGCCCCTGTCCGACCCATGCCCAGCCCACCCTCCCTCCTGGACCACCGTCGGTGCGGCAGTCGCCGTAGCTGCGCCACCCAGCCGTGGCTGCCGCACCTGAATTTCTTTTTTTTTTTTAATTTTTAATTTAAAACAAAACATTTTTATTAAAATTAAATTAATGTGGTCCTTCTAATTTTAAAATTAAATCATATTCAATTTCAAAATTAGGGTTCTTCATGAATTTAATACCAAATTCAATTTAACTTTTAAATTAAATAATTGATCATGAAAAATTCACAATTTAACATGAAATCAAAAGGATTAAATTCTTTAAACACATAATATCGAATTATATCAAAATCAAAACACAAAATTTCATAAATAAGGGTTCTTGATTTCGAAATTTTCGAAAATTAGGGTGAGGGGGTTCGAATTTTTTTGAACTTTGTAGAGCAATTTTCGGATCAAATTAGGGCTAATATGGAGCGAATTAAACAACTTTTAATGATTCTATATGTTAAATCACATTCGATATAATAATTGACCCATAATTAAATTATTCTCCCTCCTAATTGAATTAAAATTGTGGATTATCAAAGAATTAATACTCAATATATGTAATTGCAAGAGGTTAACTGATACCACAATAGGAGATTATAGGTACTAAATTGCGGAAATATATGAATCATATTCATAAAGCACCTAAACCAAGGATCTCATGCATAACACATAAAGAAGTAAGAATTATACATTTGAAGCGTGATTGCACAAGTGATCGAATAAGAACAATAAGGAGAACAAGAACCCCACGTGTGATTCCTCTACTTAGTCCACGAGCACGGATTAAACCTCCACTAATGCTAGTTAGTTGTGACTAAACAATTCAATCAACCTTCAATGGAGATTTGAGCCACGAGCACACCACAACACCACCCATGCACCACCACACGCGCCGCCCACAAGGGAGGGCCGTACGAACAGGGAGGAGAGAGAGAGGGCCGAGTAGAGAGAGAGAGAGAGTTAGGGTTTTGGGAAGCTTGGTTGCTTGTGTGACAATTTACTGTATGTCAATTGTCGTATCATGCAACCCTAGGCATGGTTTATATTTATAGATCATATCTAGAAATAAAACCATGTCAAGTCCAAAACCCATTAGACTCTTCTAACTATCCAAGCCTAATTATCAATATGGTATGTCATGAACTCATGAGGCCCAATAATGGGATTCTAACTTGTTTAACCCAATACTCTTATGTGTGACCTTGTAGGATCCATTCTATAAGGCTTTGGGCTATTAAGCTAGCCCAAAGATCAATTGTCATATCTAGCACCAAACATTGACGACCCTATAGAATGAACTTATTATCTCCATAATAGTGATCCTTGATATATCTAGTAATTGCACTTATCGAAGACATAACTCCTTCAATAGTTCAAAGCTTTCCAAAATAGAACCCATGACCTGCCTAAGAAAGTAAAATTAGTATTGTTTTTCAGCAAAATATTTAGATAGTTACAACACCCAGTCATAAGAAAAAGAAGAAGAGATTAAGGTGTTGATTCACATCCAATCCTAAATATATAAGCTTCAAATGCAGCAGCAGCACTTGTTAGAATAACAAAATGCGGTTTGTGCCCTACACTCATGTCCATAGCATACTGACCAAGGTAGTGAGCTAATTGATTGCGCTCCCTAGGAACTTGGTTAAAGATGATAGTCATTTTGTTGTTCAGGATCAATTTCCCAATATCAATGATAACAGCAGCAAGCTCATGATGGTAGTTATCAGCTTCCTTATCCATTAAAACAGTGATATCCTTGGCATCTGTTTCAACCTCCATCTATTTCACAGGAAAGGCTCTTGCATAGTTCAGCTCCTCCCTTAACGCATACAGCTCACTTCCTAATGCACAAGGAGCATTATACTTGCTTGAGTACCCTAAATACTAAGCTCCCTTATCAGTTCTAAAGACTCCTCCATCACCTCCTTCTGTAGTGCTTTTCCAGGCTCCATTAGTGTTCAGCTTAAGAAAACCAGTCCTTGGAGGTTTCCATCTAGTATAGATAGAACCTCCTGAGCCACCTATATCTCCTACCTTTCCTTTGCCTTTTGTATCACCCTGTAAGATAAATGTATTGATTTAGTAATCCAAAATAAATATGTTAAACAGGGAATCATAGTTATAAGTTTCATTTTTAAAAATGATTCCATTCCTTAGTTTCCATATCTGCCACATTCCCATAAGAAAGGTGCAACTCCATTTTTTAGATTGACTGAAATTAAAAACCAACCAATCTTCCCAATCAGCATTCATAAATATTGAATAAGAAAAGGAGGCTGGAGGCTTAAATTTAACTAAAATCATCTTCCAGAGAATGATAGAAGAAGAGCAATCTCTGAAAAGATGAAGAAAATCTTCTGAATGGGAATTGCATCTTGAACAAATTGGATCAAAGTTAGGGAATTTGGAAGCCATGAGAGAGGCTGAAGGAATGATGGATAAAATGCAGTTCCACATGAACATCTTGTACTTAAAGGGGACTTTAAGTTTCCAGAAATTCTTCCAGTTAAAATCAAAGCTCAGAGATATAGGAGATGGATTAGTAGAGAGGAAGTAAGCAGTCTTGATTGTGAAGGAACTAGATTTATGGGGGTGCCATCTGATTTAATCAACTGAGAGATGTGGGATAATAATGGAGAGAGGGGTGCAAAGAATGAGTTGATATATATAATCTGGCAGAAGGTGTTTAACATCATTTATTTTAATGATGTTAGATACCCTCAAATGGCATTTGGACTGAGGTATATCTCTATCTAGAATTTTGTGAAGAGGAGCAGAACCAATCCAATGATGATACCATAAAGAGGTATCTTCCCCATTCCCTATTCTAATGACAATCCCCTTTTCCAACAATTCCCTTCCTTTGATAATGTCTTTCCACTGTGAAGAGTGTGAAGGATTAGTAAAGCAATCCATAAAATTGGACCTTGGAAAATATTTATCCTTTATAATCTTAACCCATAGCTTCTGTGGTTTGGTTAAGATTATCCATCCTAACTTTTCCATAAAAGCAAGATTCCATTCCCTAAGAGATCTAACACCCAAACCTCCCAAGGCTAAAGGATTTATAATATTCTTCCATTTGGTTCTAGGTGAATACCTAACTGCATCAGTTCTATTCCATAGGAATTTTTTACAATGCTTTTCAAGATAAAAAAGAACAGCAATAGGAAGGAGACAAGTTTGCATGGAATGGATGGGATAAGAATTTAAAACAGTCTTTATAAGGGTAGATCTACCTGCCATATTAAGCAACTTTTCCTGCCAACCCTTGATCTTGTTCATTGTTTATCTAATAATCCCAAATAGTCAACTTTCATGAGTTTAGTAGCCTTAATGTTTATCCTAAGGTATTTACCAAAAGAACTACTAAACTTGAAGTTGGCTAAGTTTGAAATATAAATTCTAATGTTGCAATCTATCTTATGAGGAAAAATAATACTGGATTTAACATCAATAACTTTAAGACCTGAGAAGGCACCAAAATCAGAAAGGATTGAGAGAATAGTTTGAACATTTGAGCTTGTAGCAGATCCAAAAAGGAAGACATCATCAGCATAAAAAAGGTGGGAAATGGTATAATGCTTTGAGATTTTAAGAGGTTTCCATTGACCCTGATTAACACTATCCTCAATAATAAGAGAGAGTCTTTCCATGCATAAGACAAAGATGTATGAGGACAAAGGATCTCCCTGTCTGATTCCTCTTGAAGGCTTAAAAGAGTCAGTTATTTCCCCATTCCAAAGGACAGAAATTGAATGAGAGGTAATGCAATGCATGATGAGTTTAATGATAGAATCAGGGAAGTCAAAAAGGGTAAGAGTGTCTTGAATGAAAGTCTATTCAAGGTAATCAAAAGCTTTTGTAAGATCAAGCTTTAGAGCCATTATATTCTTCCCTTTTTTACATTTATGAAAAAGATGAGCAACTTCCTTAATAAGGATTAAATTATCCTCCATGCATCTACCTTTTATAAAACTGGATTGAAGAGGGCTTATAATCATATTCAAAACATTCTAGAAGAAAGGATCTTAGTGATCAGTTTGTAAATGGTATTACAAACCCCTATAGGTCTAAAATCAGACATGGTTATTGGATTATCCCTTTTAGGTATGAGAGAAATGTAAGAATGATTGACATCATCAGGAAGAGAGCTTATGGAGAAAACATTAACAACAAAATTAAATATTGAATCACCAAGCTCGTGCCAGAATTTTTGTAAGAAAAGAGGTTGAATGCCATATGGCCCAGGACTTTTGATGGGATCTATGCTAAAAAGGTTAAGCTTCACTTCATTGACTGAAGGAGAAATAGACAAGGAGGTTTTTTCATAATCAGAAAGAGGAAGGATGGAAGGACTAGGAAGAGATGAAGAGTTGTTAAAAGAAGAACTTGCAAAAAGCTTTGTAAAATGACCCCTTGCAAGAACTTTCAAAGCAGAATGATTATGAACTAAAGTCCCTGAGGAGTCATATAAAGCTGTAATTTTGCCTCTACTTTTTTTAACCTTAGCTAACACATGAAAGTACTTAGTGTTATAATCCCCAAACTTTCTCCAATTAATGCCAGCTTTTTTAGCCCAAATGATTCTCTCTAAGTTATAAATAGCATTCAGATCAACTAAAAGAGTTTTTTCCAAATTAATAAGAAAATAAGAGTGGTGTTTAGATAATGCAATTTGAATACCATTAATTCTAGATAAGAGGACTTTCTTTTTTTGCTTAAGGTTTCCCAACACATTCGAATTCCAACTAGCAATTTTATCTAGAAAAACTTTTCTTCCTTCTATGAAGGGGAGCAGATTATCATGATTATGCCAATTAGATAAGAAGAAATCTCTAAAATTAGAATGTTGGAGCCAAACTTCCTTACATCTAAAAGGAAAGGGGCCCTTAATAGGAGAAGAGTTTATAGAAATTAGAATAGGATTATGATCAGAGTGAGTTCTAACCAAAGTTGTTACCTGCATTTGAGGGAAACTTTCAATGAAGGAAGCATTAACAATAGCACGATCTAAGCGTTCCCTTATGAGACGCTTTCCCAATCAATCTTGCATTTTCCCAGGAATATGGATTCCCAGATGTGCCAAGATCAATTAGACCAGCCTCATTTACAAAACTGTTGTAGCTTTGACATGGAGAGGATCTAAAAAGCCTTCCCCCTTTCTTTTCAGCTTGTGAAGTCACTTCATTCATATCCCCCACTACCAACCATGGGGTGTTTGGAGGAGGGAGATTTAGTTGCATGTTTTTCCAGAATATATTTCTATCTCTAGGAACACTAGGGGCATGCATGCCTGTGATTAAAATCTTAAGTTTATGAGCATGAAATTTGAAGAGTGAGTGAAATTTATGATCTTTAGTAGTGTACATTAGAAGATCAGGAGTAGCTCTCCAAAAGACACAAATTCCTCCCTTGAGGCCTTTAGCAGGGATCCCTCTGTGCTGGTGAAACCCTAGTCTAGTTTGCAAATCAGCAGCACGCTCAGAATTACATTTTGTTTCTAATAAAATCAACATATCAGGATGATGAGTGCAAATTAATTCCCATGCATGTGGGATAAAATCATCGTTGTTCACCCCTCTTACATTCCAGACAATGAGCTTCATTTTTAACTTAGGAAGAGGTTGTTGTGGTGATAAACGAGGTTGATTAGTTAGGAGGGCATTCTTTGGGAGAAAGAACTGCTCCCAATCCTTCCAATACTTCTAGTGACCCAATCCGTGTACATCTTCCACTTTGATCGGGGAGATGTAGCTCATTATCGCTCTGGCTAGACAAGGGTTTTCCAAGAACATAAATTGAGCTTGTAGCCCTAGTACCTCCTCTTGAGTCTGATAGATCGCCATATTGTGACCCAACAGACCCATGTCTTGCCCTTCTGATACGCAATGCAAGGGAGTGACTTGAGTTTTTTCTAACATTTTCCGAAACTGCAACAGTCTCTCCTGAGATGGCCATTGGAGAGAAAGACTCATTCTCGTATAAGGTGGGAGTATCTCCTCCCTCCTCCGTAAAGCGTCTAGAGCAGCCATTGCTGAGGTTGTCTGCAATGACTAAGTCGATGGGATTCTGGTTGGAGTGCAAAGAGGATGAGGTACTATGGGAAAGAGATTGAGGGTGTTCTGATGTTGGTGTTGGAGAGGGGCTGATGGTGGTATGGTCCAGAGAGTTTTGAAAGGTGGATTCTGAACATTCGGGTAAGGATTTAGATGTGGAGGGAGTGGTAGAGAAGGAGATGATGATGGGGATTTGATGTTCAAAGGATGATGGGAGGGAGGGGAGATTGGTTGGAAGTGCTGAGGGCGTTTCGGAGCAGGTCTCCATATCGGAGGTGATCTGCTTCGAGGTGTTGACATTTCCTGAGTCAGACTTAAGTATGATGGTACCACTATTTTTTATTTTTCCATTTTTGGGAGATGAAATCTGAGAAGCGGAAAGAGAATTCAAAGCTAAAGTAGAAGTAGGTGAAATCAAATTAGATGAGACAATATCTTTTTGAGTAAAACTAAGGAAGTAGAAGGAAGCTTAAATGGAATGTCCTGATTGCAAGTATCTTGTAAAAGTTTATCTCCTGACAAATCAGACAAGTGTGAAGGATGCTTGGTGAGCTCAGAGGTAGTAGCAGGGAAAATTTTTAAACACGGAATTTGAATCACTTCTCTAGCATTAATACTCTTAGTTGATGTAGTTGGCATTAAATGCTGCTTGGTATTACTATGGTATTTTTTATCACCCGAAATACTCTCAGACAAACCATGCTTTGAGTTCTTTGCAAGCTGATTGGCTTTAATGTTAGCATTTAACACTTTCTGATTTTGAGCTTTGTGAATTTGGCTTTTACCCTTCCAAAGAGGATTTTGTGTACTATTTTGAATAGTGGATTGTACCTTGGATTTCCCTCTTTTGGACCCTGTAACTAGAGTCCATGGGCCATATCCATCATAATCAAGGCTTGCATTTTCCAAGTGGGCCCCATCTGCCAAATTAGAAGTATCAGAAGTAGAATCCAAAATAGAAGAATGTTTGGCCAAATCAGAGGTGGGCTCCCTAAGAGGTGCCAAACTCGTACTAGCAACAGATTGCCCCTTCTGAATTTCTTGACTTTGATGAGGAATAGAGACAGATGTATCCAAAGAGGAGATTAAAGTACAATCCTTCTTCACGTGTCCTATTCTCCCACACGAAAAACACAGAGAGTGAATATTCTCATATTAAACAGCTGCCATCCGCCGCCAATCCAAACTTGAGTGATCAATGGCTTTGACATGTTAATCTCAATGCAAACTCTAGCGTATCTTGCCCTTGAAAGTTTATCCGTAGCATAATCAACACGGATTGGAATTCCCACCTTTTTGGCTATCTCAAATAGAGCCTCCTTATCATAGTATTCAACGGGGAGCTCTGGAAATCGAATCCAAATTGACATGATGTCAAAATTTGTATTTGAAGCTCTAAAATTTGGCTTCCATTTGGTGATCACTAAATAATGATCAAGTATAAACCATGGTCCTCCATATAAGGCACGTTCATAGTCATCTAAAGATGAAAAAGAAAGAGATAAATGTTATTTCAATTCCCACATCAATGGTTTCTAAAGTACCCTTTATCTTCCACATGATTTTGGCACGAGTAGCCATGAAAGAAGGCCTAATGTTTAATCCTAAACACCTTCCCATAAAGGTAAGTTGCAAGGGTTTTCTTAATCTTTTCAGCGTTTCAGAAGAGAAGCAAACAACATTCTCTGGTAGATCATCAGAATCATCATCACACTCCAGGCTAGTGATGGCAATGTTACGTGCATCATTAAACCATTGAGATGAATTGGCCACGGCCTCCCTAAACGAAATAGGGGGTGACGTTTTTTGAACTGCTTCAGAAGACGAATTAGTTGGAACAATTGCTGGTGCAACTGCTTCAATCATAAGTTCATCCGATTGAACAACATGATGCTGGAGATTATCCTCTTCCATTAAATGGAAGAGTATAAAAGTAAAAAAGAATCAACTTATAATTCACACTAGTTAAACTCCTAAGGTCCTTACACCCCGGGGTGTGATGAATATCCTCAGTTATTCAATTAAGCAAAGTATAAAATGAGAGGGAAAATTAGAGAGAAAATCCAGGGAGAGAAAAAAAAAAAACTCTTAACAAAATAACAGGCTAAGGATAATCTTTAAGGATAAACTTTTGGAATTACCTACATCCATTTTTCTTGTAATCATATTGATGTAAGGATAATCTTTAATTAATATATTTCGTCTTTGTTGTGTTAAAAAAGGTAGTACAAGCCAAAAATAAACCTATGCAACTTTGACGAGTGATCATTTTGTGATTAAATACCTTAAAATTTCATGTAGTAGAGTAATTCTAGACATATAGAGCTTATTTGTTTTTAAAACAAATAGGATTGATTGGGTAATGTTACATGTGTAAATGTATTAATTGGGCAATACATACCTTGAGATATTTTAACTAAGCTACCATATTGTATTGGAAATTCAGCAAAATACAAAAAGAAACTTAAAGAGTACAAAATATGAAATACGTGCATAACTAGTTAAACATTAAAACAAAATATTCAGCTGAGTTATTCAAACCAACTTTATTCCAATTATACCATAAATGTTGCCACAAAACATAATTAACTATTGATAGTATCTGCATAATTTTTAGGATGCCTTACATTATACATAGATAAAAGCTTTAAGAGATCTGAACACAAAAACCCAAAGCCATTTGATGTTACTCATCTTGAGAATTCAACTCTAAAGCCAACCCTTCACTTACTTTCTCTTGATATCTGCTGACTGGATACCAGAAGGATATAGCATTGCCTTTGCCCCGGGAAAATCCACCGCATGTTTCCCCATTGCTCCTGTTGGTGTACTGTCTGAGCTTATAAGGAACATCAAACGATATGCCCACTCGAGCACCTCAGGGCATAACATTTCCAAGAAGTACGTCACTTTAAACCATGCTGGGACTGTCACGTATCGATCACCCCTGCATACACTGCGAACAATGGACTTTGCAGTTCCTTCAACCGTTCCCACTGGTATTACATTCACTTGTACCTGCATATTACACATCAATTTCTTAAGGTCAATAGACAACAGTAATAGATCACACATTCTTTAAGATATTCTTGTTCAATGTTGTACTTGCAAATAAAAATATTGTTACACTAGAAAATTAAAGCTCACATCTCTTAATTCTTGATCCACTTTCATGCCACTTTCTGTCCAGACCTTGCCCTTGGAAAACTCGGACTCTATTATACCGGGTGTAACAATCGTTATCTTAACATCGGAACCTAGTTCAACCCTGAGTGTCTCAAAGAACGCCAACATTGCTGCTTTGCTTGCCTGTAATTTTGTTCGAAGCAGAGTCAGTTGATCAAAGGGGAATAGATTAAAATGTTGAATATTGAACATTTTTATTTTAGAATTCTAGCAAAAGTATATGTACATTGTAGAAACTCTCTCTTGGTACAGGCATCCAGGACGCTGAAGACGACATAGCAACAATTTTCCCAGTAGTTTGCTTGAGGTAGGGGATTGCGAATCGGGTCATATACACTGAACCCCAGAAATTAATGTCCTGCGACAATAATCGCTTTAGATGAGGAATTAGCTGAAAACTAACAAGAGTACACTTTCTAATTTAGTTTTCACATTAGTAGTCAGACTTGTCACATTACTAGTTCAAATAACATTATTAACGTGACAACTGGAGAGTACATACTTCGTCATAATCTATACTAGCTTTAAAAATTTTACATGTAAAGAATTTGTCCTATTTTGTTAAAGAGCAAGAAGTATATTTACCATAACAGGCCTCATTCTGGTGACATCTTCTAAGTCGTCAAATTGACTAACACCGATAATGCCAGCATTATTGACCAAATGATCCACTGCATTAAGAGAGGCAAACTTGTTATCTTCCAGTACTTCAAATAGCATAAAAATTGATCATAACTGTTATTTGAATACTAAGAAAACGACTTCGTTCATACATCTTCCGTAGTGCCCTATAGTAGCTTCAATGATTCGGCGACAATCTTCAACTTTGGTAACATCACCAGGCACCACTATTGCTTCGGGCGAGCCCAACTGAAGACATAAGTCTGCAACTTCATCTAGGCTTCCTTGTCTTCTAGCTGTAAGCACTAAGCATGCACCTCTTTCTGCATATTCATAGGCTAGATGCTGTACCAATATCACAAAATTAATTTAATTTCACGCTTAAATTCATCATTACATCTCTATGTACAACTGTACAAGTTACTAATGTAGCTACAATTAATCGTGTTAGTTGTAACAAAACTAGTTTTTGGGCCCATATTACTAGAATGTTAAGAATGTCTTAGCTTTCCCTCTCTTATAACACGGAGTTGTTTTCAATTTTTTTATTATATAGTCACATAAAAGTAATTAACAATCTAAATCAAATATGTATTCTTTCAAAATTACATAATGTCTCACTGTTCATCAGAATATTTCCCATTTACTGTCCCTATGGTCAATTATCTAGTTTTAAACTAGATAAGCCTCGTGCTATGCACAACATAAAAAATTTCTTTGAAATAAATATTTATTTTACATATGTCCCTCATATGAGATAAATTATAAAAACATAACCATTAATTACAATGCTATTTAGATCTAACTAATTTTTACAGAAGAGTATAAATTAAAGTAATTTATGCAATATGAAGTACTCCTTAACCGAAAGTAATTATATTTTGAATTCAAATAGTAACTCATAAATTCATCATAATATAATAATTGTTTATTTTAAAAAAAAAAAAAAAACTATTGTAATAATTTAAGGTAAAAAAATAAAAAAAATGATGTCAACAATTATTTTAGATGGGAAAATTTTTAACTACAACTTGACATGCATACAATTTGAAAAATTGATGATATCAACGGTTGTTTTAGTTTATTTATAGATATTTTTTTATTTATAAGAATAAATATTACGAGATTTTATTGGTTTTGTGTAGTATTTTCATATTCCCTCTATTTATTGTACAAACTAATTAAATGGCACGTGTGCCAACTTGAAACTTAAACTAATAGTCATTATAATCATTGGTATTCAAAAATTAAAATATACATTGAAAAAAAAAAAAAAAAAACTAACAAGTATTCACGTGACTAAGAAAAACTTTTAAATAAATTGGATGTACAATAAATAAATTGAATGTACAAAAAAAAGTGACCCGATGCACAATAAATTACTGTACACTGGATGTATACAAAAGTTATTCTATTTTAAATCCTACATACTTGTAGTAATGTCTCCGTTTTTCTTTTATATTTGTAGTACAACTTTTAAACCTGCAATTTAGGAGATAAGTGAAGGTAAACCAACGATCAAAATAATTTTGAAATTAGGATTAGAAAAGGTTTAGGTACCATGTGAAAAACCATTTTGATTAATTTCATCGTTTACATTATAAAATTTTGATCCCAAAGTATGTGTCATAAGGTTGTCTTACAATTATTAAAAAGCAAAGTATAGAGCACTAATATTGCAAAAGTTAGATTGTGCACAAACATTAATAGTAAAATGTAAGCTTTTAAAGACCAATAACTATGCAATTGAGAATAATTAACCTAAATGAAAGAATATTAAACAAGACACAAATGTAAGTTTACGAAGATAAAATATGATCGATATGTAAGGGTTGGACTATAAAGCACTGATAGGGCAATATGTATATAAGTATAACATAGGTGCATGTACGTAAAATTGATTAGAATTTCGACTACGGCTGTTCTCTTTTAACTTATTTTTGAAGAACTGAAATTATTTTTTTCTGAATTGAAATTATTTTTTATAGATGTCATATTATATTTATTAATTTATTGAATTTTCCTCAACTTATTTTTACTAAATTAAAATTATTTTTAAATAAACTGGGCCTATTATGAGTAGTATTTCTCAATAGATGCATTCATGCATAGCTTGAACTTTTTGTTGATAAATAAAATTACCTCGCCAATACCAGAGGAAGCGCCGGTAATGAGGACGACTTTGCCGGAAACATCTTCAGGGAAGACGGAGGAGAAAACAGACAAGAAAAACTTAAGGATTTGAAAAGGTGGCAACAAAAAGCACAATGTTATAAAAGTAAACGGAGGAGCTGCAAAATTCAGAAATGTATTTATCAACTCCATATTTCAAACCCAAATTATAACTGTAAATTATGAATCAAACAAAGAGAAAATAAAAAAAAGATAGAGATGAAGAGGAACTAAAGGAAGAGTGCATACTACTCTATAAGGGTCAGGAAGGAAAGCGGTGGAGACGATGCATGTTGTGGTCGACTGATGGCGCAATTGCATGGATTTTTTAGGACACGCGTGGACATTGCTCTTTGCCCCCACATTATCATTTGGGGTGCTTTCCAGTTGTATGTTTGTAGTATGTCTACTGAATCAGACCTTCTCATAGGTTTAGCCAGTCCAGTTCCGTAAGTCAATGCTTGAGAGTAGAGGGAGAGGTAAGAGAATCCCCCTACTCCAAAGCATTTTGTAGTTGGTGGGACTCGAACTTATAACTTCAAAGTCACAAGGTGAGTTTTCCACCAATTTCACTAAGCTTTACTTGGTCAATTGTTACATGTATTCTCCTATTGTACTTACATGATTATGCCGTATTAACTACGAGTCTACGAGTATATATGATAGTGCCCTCAGCTCGGTTCTTAAATTGATAAACTTATAAATGAACCTAGTTTACACGTTATATAATGGATCTTTTTCCTATATTCCTATAAGTTCTATTGTACATGTTACGTGGCATGAATATAAAGTTTACTTGATTAGTTGTTTTAGTTTAGATTATATTTTGGTATTTTTAGATCTTTGCACATCTATATACTCACCATCCTTGTCTGGTACACCTTTGACTTTCCTATCCAATTTAAGTCTAGATATCATAAGCTTTAAGATTATATTACAATGTTCAAGTGTATTTGCACTTCAGATTTATATTAGTGGTAAAATATCATACAAGGTCATTCGATCTTGGAGCTCTACTTGGATTGACATGGCGCCTTCTATAAAGAACAATGAAAAGTATTGACACAGATTATATAAGATTTTTATATAGACACAAATGGAGTAGTGACTAGGTTTCAAGAAGAGAACATTTTAAGATTTTTGCAACGTACGGAGTAGTGAGTACAAAATGTGATACATTTAGTACTCTTTCCGTTTTTAAATACTTACTCCATTTTTTTCATACGCGAAGTTTTAGGAGAAATTAGATAAAGTAACGGAGTAAAATTTGGAAATAGTGGGGTTGGTGGAAGAATAAAAAATTGTAAAAAACCAAAAGTAGTGGAGAGAATTGAAGGAGAGAGAATATGATATTAACATTGTTGGGTCCACTTGGTGAGAGAAATTAATTAAATATTATAAAAGGTTTCCAAATAAATAAATAGAGCAAGTACTTCAAAACGGCCGAAAAAAAAAGTAGAGCAAGTATTTAAAATGGAGGGAGTAGTTATTATAATATGGCATTATGGCAATTTGGTAAATTAATTGAATTTTTTGTGTAGGCCTCACTTCTTCTTCTTCTTCTTCTTCTTCTTCTTATTATTATTATTATTATTATTATTATATCTCAAAAACAAAAGTCATACAACCTACAATAAATTAGTGGGAAACCGAGATACAATCTGGGCCCCCCACTCCTCTATCTATAGCAAAGCCTACCCTAGTGAATATATGAGCTGCAGCCCGAGCCCCAATGTCTTGCGTCGTCGAGAACCTCTGAATCCGTTTCAGTAACGCAACAGCCTCCTTCTCTAATTCCCTAAGCGAATAAAAGGAGAAGGGAATAAAACCATATCCAATCGCCAGATAACGAGCTTCATACTTAACCCGCTTATAATGAGCCGCATCAGCCATAACCCGTCCCGGAACAAAATCAGATAGCCATGTCTGTTTCAAAGGAGAAGACCCTGTGAAGTCGACACATACATCACGACCACGATCCCATAAATAAAGTAACACATCGACAGGTCAAAGGGCCCCGTCATTCCCTCCAGACAATCCTATGTCAACATCCTTTCTTGCTGAAATCCCAAATCTGTAGCAAATATCAACAAAAGAGCTTATTATTATTATAATTATTATTATTATTATTATTATTAGGGAATGTTTACTTTTACCATCTCCAAAAAAACGACTTATTTTCTTTTACCACCTCTATAAAAAAAATATATTATTTTACGACCACATAAAAAAATGAAAGTTGGCTTTTACCATCAATCACCGCCAACTAGCATATTCCGGCCATAATTCCGTTAGTGGGGTCTATCATGTCCACGTGTCACCATATTATTAGGTAATTTTTCAAAAAAAAAATGAAAAAAATATTATTAAACCCGACTATCAGCCCCACCGTCAGACCGATTACCAATCCCACCGTCGGATTAACTACCAGCCCCACCATCAACTCGCCGCACTCTCCACACTCTCCTAGTGGTAGCTTAGTTCGGTTCCTAGTGGAGGATGTTCCTCCACACTCTCCTTATATTCATCTTGTTCAAAAATGCATCACTTATCTCTCGCCAAGGGTAGGATGTGACTATTAGTCATTGTTATAGGGAAGCTAATCAAGCAGCGGATCGGATTGGTTAGCAAACTATGGCGTTCACTCGGATCAGAAGATGGTGATTTTTGAGGCGATCCCCGGGGATCTTCGGGCCGTTTTATTAGAGGATTTAAGCGGAGTTGCACTTGCGGGGATGGTGCGTAAGGATCGCGCTTAGCAGACCTAGCTTCGAGCAGTTTGTTTTATTTTTGCTTTCCTAGTCTTTTCTGTTCTGTTTGGTTTCGTTTGATGTCTTTGTTTGTGTTTTCGGCTTGTTTGTTTGGTTTGTAGTGTTTGTTTTGGGACTTGCCCCTCTCTTTCACCAAAAAAAAAATCAACTCGCCGTACAACCTACCACCGGACCGCATAACGCACACAATACAGTTATCGTACAGCCACCACACTACACATCGACCGCACCCACAACACACCAGCCACAATCACCGCACCCATAACGAACCAGCCACAACCACTGTGCGCACAACACACCAGCCACAGCCACCGCACCACCCATAAAGCCCCCTCCTACCGAATTTCGAACACGCCTAAAACCCTTGCCATCACAAAAATTTGCACTCTTAAACCACCACCTAATTCCGACCCCCTCCTTAGCCAACATCAAATTTCGACTGTCCTAGCCACACTCGAAATTCCGACCAACTGAGGTGAGTCGATTCCACTGCCTGTTGGGATGCTAGTTGACTTCAAAAAGGTGGGCCATATTAACGAATTCATGGACGGAATCCGTTAATTGGTGGTAAAACCCAATTTTTGGAAATTTTGTTGGTGGTACAACTTTTTTTTATGGAGGCGATAAAAGCCATTAACTGGTTTATTCATGGTAGTAAAAGTCAAAAATTTCCTTATACTACTACCACTACTGCTACTGCTACTACTGCTGCTACTGTTACTACTACTACCGCTGCTGCTGCTGCTACTGCTACTGTTGTTGCTGCTGCTACTATGGGGAGCCGAGATAGAATATGGGCCCCCACTCCTCTACCTCTAGCAAACCCGATCCTGCTGAAGATGTGTGGGGAGCAAAGATACAATCTGGGCCCCCACTCCTCTACCTATAGCAAACCCGATCCTGCTGAAGATGTGTGGGGAGCTAAGATACAATCTAGGCCCTCATTCCTCTACCTATAGCAAACCCGATCCCGCTGAAGATTTGAGCAGCTGCACGAGCACCTATATCTTCGCTTCAGCAACGATATAGCATCCTTTTCTAATTCCCCCAATTAAGAAAATGAGAAAGGAAGAGAACCATAAATGATAGCCCTGCAACGTGTCCCATACTTATTTTGTTTCCGCTAAGCAGCAACCGATACAACATGACCAACAACAAAGTCTGAAAACCCTAATTGT
This sequence comes from Chenopodium album, assembly GCF_948465745.1. Taxonomy (NCBI): domain Eukaryota; kingdom Viridiplantae; phylum Streptophyta; class Magnoliopsida; order Caryophyllales; family Amaranthaceae; genus Chenopodium; species Chenopodium album. The sequence continues at coordinate 70,211,568 of NC_137835.1, forward strand.
GTCAAAAGAGAAGACCCCGTCAAATCAACACACACGTCAAGGTCGCCTCAATCCTATGATTAAAGCAACACATCTACAGGTCGAAGAGCCCCATCGTTGCCTCTAGTCAACTCAACGTTAACCTCATTTCTCGCAGAAATCCCAGACCGAAAACAAATATCAACAAGGGTGTTGCGAACAACATTATGCCAATTTTTAATACCCACCATCCCACCATAGGTGTAGACACCCAAATGTGTCTCCCCAGAACCAAGCCCTGTGATGAATACCTTTTATGTCATTTGATTATCGAACGAAGTAAAAGTGTGAAAGGTCTAGTGATGTAGATGTTTTTATTAAAATGTTTCTCTTTCTGTTTTTAAAAATATTTCTTTTCTTACCTTATTTATGAAAATTAGTCAGTCCAATTTGGTTTGAAAATAATAGCGTAGTTGGATTGGGTTTGAAAAGAGATTTCCAAGGATATATTATAAGCTCAATTCCAATAAATAATGAGGAAGTTATATATGGATTAAATTAAATTAGGCCCAATGATTTTAAATGTGGCCCAATGATCTAGAGGAGGGCCTATTAATTATTATTCCTAAAGTAATTAGGATTGATTTTAATCTTCTAGGAATATCTAGAAGGTTCTTTTTAATTCTAAAAGGATTAGGATTGATAATTATATTATTAAAAGATGTTTTATTTTGAATAAAATATATTATTTGTCACAAATATGATTTTAAATCTTCTTAGACGCGGAATTACCTGTTAACCGGTTTAAAAGATGATTTCGCGTTGTATTTTTGAATAAGCGCGAGACGACAGAGCTGTCGCTTGGTGTTAACAGCTGTCGCCTGGCGCTGACTCATGTCGTTGGCGACAGGAGATATTTTATTCCGAATATGACTTTCTTTGATCCCGTGCTAATTTTTCAATAAATAGGGGTCGTATTTTTCCGTTTTTATTCATTCACAACAATCATCTCTCTCTAAAAGCTAGAAGCTTTACTTCTCTTTCTATTATTTTTCTAAACCTTCCCTTTTACAAAATTCCACATACATTAGCTCTAGACACACCTAGCCAAGTTCGAGGTTGCCTTCGCCTTAGACGTGAAAGAAAGAGGTACGAGGCATCAAAGTAAGTAATTTAATTACTTTATTGATCTTTTGATATAGAAATCATGCTTAAATTATTTTGTTAATTCATAGTATCATGTTAATTAGGATGTTATATTGCTTCCTAGTATCATGTTTAGGGTAAAAACTAAAATTTCTAATATCATGTATGTTTATGGTGCTTCCTATTTATTTCCTAATATCATGTTAGTGTCATGTTAGGGCTAATTGATCTTTAATGTTTAGTGACATGCTAGGGTTTGTTATCAATCTTGTTGGTATCATGCCTAGGATCTTGCTAATATTATTATGCTTTGAGATTGAGAATATTATTATTATGATGATGGTTATTATTATGTTGCTTGATGTTATATTTTTATTGTTATTGCTTGATCACGCCTTTTATGCATGTTTAAAGGGAATTTGTACTTGTAATCACACTTAATAAGATAATTAATAATCTTGTTTAGGTTAATATGATTATAATTCAAGTGATTGTCAATAATAGTTTTGTTTATGCATTAATATTCAACCAACATAGATTAAACAGGTTTAGGGTAAACCTATTGATTGCATGTTCGTTAGGAAGCGCACATGAATACGAGAAGAATAAAGTAGTGGCCTATTTTTAGGGTAAGTTCAATCTCTTTTAGGTTGGATTTGTACCTTCATCCCCGAACTACCAGTCATGGTTCCAGACCTTTTGGAGTTAACGATCTCCTGGATCATTAAGGGGTGTAACCTTCACCCTATGAACGGTTTACAAGTTCCTAAAACTTGTTGGTGACTCTTTTACTCTATCTTTTTTCCCTTTGAACACCACCATGCTTAAGTATATGATCACAGTGGGGCTCAAGTGAGAGATGTTTGAAATATTCCCTACAACAGGACACTACATGATCACCAATTATATCCCTGTCGAAAACCCTTGAGCAAGCGGAACACGGTGCCGAAACCGAGAACAATGGAACACCAAATCTGTAGCAAAGAACCGAATGGTAAGCTGGCCTTACCATTCATAGTTTGACCCAACCCCGATGTTGGGACCGCCCGCAGCCAGGCAGAAGAGTGATCCCCCTGCTGGGATTTCCATGAGGCAACCTGATGCGGAGATAAGGAGAAAGTGGATGTAGTAGAAGTAGTAACCTTCATGAAATATATATCTGCCAATTTCTTCATGAGTTTGGGGGCAGCGATCTCACTAGGGTTACGCATAAGGTTGGTCTCCACAGTTCTATTAAAAAGACTAAGAGCATTATTGAAGGGCGGTCCTGGTCCAAAGATACCAGAATTACGAAGAAGCTTAGTCTCAACACTAGTAGACTGCAAACGCGACGCAAGAAAAGCATAGTGCCAAACATCACTTGCTGAATAAACACCCAATCCACCATAAGCAAAAGGTAAGGTGGCAAGACACCATTGCTAATCACCAAAACCAGGCCCCGAAGCGGTACCAATGCGCTCTAAAGATGTCCGAAGGGCCACATCAAAAGAAATCTAGGCTGCTTCAAAAAGACAAGAGAGACAAGTGTGCATAACAAAGTAGAGTTTTGAAACTCCAGAACGCACGAATTAGTAACAAATCATATTGGGGATCATCATGCTTAGCAAAAACAGCCATTAGCATAATGGTCTTCGATACTCTCTGCAAAATAAGCATACCACAGAAAGGAATTCGCACTAACAGGACCATCCATCAACTTAACACCATGCAGAGGACGACCAGTAGTATATTATTATTATTATTATTATTATTATTATTATTATTATTATTATTATTATTATTATTATTATTATTATCATTATTATTATATTATTATTATTATTATTATTATTATTATTATTATTATTATTATTTTATTATTATTATTATTATTATTATTATTATTATTATTATTATTATCATCATTATAATTATTATAATTATAAATTATTATCATTATCATTATTATTATTGTTATTGTTATTGCTATATTATTATTTTTGTTGTTATTGTTGTTGTTATATTATTATTGTTGTTGTTGTAGTCGTCGTTGTTGTTGTCGTCATTGTCGTCGTTGTCGTTGTCATTGTTGTCGTCCAAAAACACTCAATCATACTTATACAAAGCTCCTAACAAATCCTAATTAGAACTAAGTAAATCGCCGAAAACACCATATCAGAAACACACGTGCGCCCGATCGGACGAACTAAGTAAATCGACGAAAACACCATATCAGAAACATGCGCCCGATCGGGCGAAGGGCCGCCCAATCGGCCCGCCTTTTTCTTCGTCTCTTGATTCTGGGTAGCCGCCCAATCGAGTCATCAAAGTTTTCCCGATCGGGCCTTGCTTGCTTGGACTTGGATTGGACTTCACTTCTTATCCCACTTCGGATATCCACTTTGGGCTTGAGTACTCGGTGTCTGTAGACACCTAAAAATGTCTCCCCAAAACCAAACCCGATGATGAACAACCTTTCACCGCCATTATTGGTCGGGTTGAGTATTTAATCTTGGAGTGCTTAAATCCATATTTCCATTTCATAAACCAACCCAATTCCTAGCCCATTTCCCCAAACCATAACTTTTTTTCCTCTTTTCGTGCCTTTAAACCCAAAATAATTCATTTCGTGTCCTTTAAAATCATTCCTTTCGTGTCCTTTTTATAAAGACATTTAATCCAGTTTATTTTGGTCCATAATCTGGGTCCAATGATTAAATAGTTGGATGGGTCTTTAAAAGATCTTTCCAACGATATATTATAAGCCCAAATCCGAGTTATAACGAATAAGTTATGGCCAAAATATTAAACTGTGCCCAAACCGAACCTAAGCCCGCCTTACCTACGACCCAATGATCATGTGGAGGGTCCAAATTATTTAATCCCATTCCTAAACAAATTAGGATTAATTAGAAGCTTCTATAAGTTTCTAAAAGATCTTAATCCTTTTTGAAAAGATAAGATTAAAGAGTTTGAAATTGAATAAAACTTTTCTTTTTGAAAATTCTATTTCTATCTGAATTGAAAGACGTTCAAAGATAGACAGATATTAATTTCGTGCCTCATAGTTTTTATCCAAATTTTATATGGTTGGATAGCCCTTGAAATTATCTTTCCAATGATATATTATAATATCAATTTCGAGCAATAACGAAAAAGATATGAATTAAATAAAAAAACTCTATCCAAAACTGACACCGTCCCACGATTTCGGCCATATCTTTACTTCTACATAATATTTTAATCTGATTCTAATTGGGTTAGAAAGTAGACTTCAATAGCTTTCCAACTATATCTTATTAATCTTATTTCTATTTCTGGATCAAAACATATGATAAAAACAAAAACCGCAAAAACTGCTGTCTATCGCAAGAGTTTTAATCCGATTCGAACTCGATCTTTTCTTGATTCTTCGACCCTCTTTTTTCCCTATAAATAGAGGGCATATCACCCCTTTTTCAATAATCAACAATCTTGATCATCAAATAATTCTCTTCTCCCTCTTTAGCCTAAACACTAGCATCCCCATTCTTTCACTATTCCTTCCTTTAAGCACTCCAAGGAGTTCATACAATACCTAAAGTTTTATACTTAAACCAAGGCGTGAAAAGGTAGAATTAATTGAGGGTTTGGACCAAATCAAATCTATATTTATTTAGTTTAATTGTTTCAATTTGATTTATATTTTTATTGAAGTTACTAACGGTTTATTCATGATGTAGCAATTCAAGGAAACGCGGAAAGTGAGTAATTAATCACTTAATTACTCTTATTTTTTTATTCTTGTTGCTAGTATCATGATTAGGTTTATTATTTGATTTTACTAATGCTATTATTGTTAAATTGCTTCCAATATTAATGTTTATTCTATTATTTTTATGATCACCACATTGCATGTTTAAAGGGAATATGTAATTGAAAATCACGCCTAATAAGATAATTTGGACAACCGGTTTAGGTTCCTTTTTAATCTTGTTGTTTGATCAAGTGATCACAAATATTTTAGAATTATATGTTGCATTAATATTAAACCAATTTAGCTTAATAATAGTTTGGAGCAAATTGAATCACTGTTTGTATGCCTTTGAGATCACAGGAATCACTTTTCACTATAAGAATCAAGTAGAGGCCAATACGGGCGAATGTGACTCCATGACTTACTTCGTACCATCATCCCTGATCCTCCTTTATTGGTTCCGAACCATATGGAGTTAGTAATCTCATGGATTATGAATGGGGTGTAACCTTCACGGGTCAATCGTTGTTGCCTTTCGTTGTCCCTTTATCGTGGTTGCCTTTAATGATCCGTGAATGGTTTACAAGTTCCTTAAAAACTTGTTGGCGGCTCCCTACTTTCCTTGTCCCTAATCGTGTCTCTTATCATATATGTCAATTCCCACTTCCTATGAGTGCCAAGCATATTCACCACATGCTTTTAACGTAGGCGCACTTCGATTGACGCCTACAGTGTCCAATGCTCGGTATTTCACATGTCAATCCCTTAATCACTGGCTTGATGGCTCTAACCGGTGTTGTTGTTGTTATTACCAAAAAGACTCAATCGTACTTATACAAAGCTCCTAACAAATCCTAATTAGAACTAAGTAAATCGCCAAAAACACCATATCAGAAACACGCACCCGATCGGGCGAACTAAGTAAATCGCCGAAAACACCATATCAGAAACACGCGCCCGATCAGGCAAAGGGCTGCGCGATTGGCCCGCCTTTTTCTTCGTCTCCTGATTCTGAGCAGCCGCCCGATCGAGTCTAAGGTTGCCCGATCGGGCCCGGCTTGCTTGGACTTGGATTGGATTTCACTTCTTAGCCCACTTCGGATTTCCGCTTTGGGGCTTGAATACTCGGTGTCCAATGCTCGGTATTTCACATGTCAATCCCTTAATCACCGGCTCGATGACTCTAACCGACCCTGAGCTATGAAAAGTGGTCGTGCTCCTCCAATGCTCGTAGTCGTTCCATAAAATCCTAGGAATGTGCTTCAAAAGTGCAATTCTCTGCAAAACTCAACCAAAACTACGAAAACTCTAGAAAACACCAATTAGTAATAAAAGTGGCTCTAAAAAGCCAAAAACACTACCAATTATGACCAAGGGACGGGGGTAAAATACTATATAAAATAGACATATCACAACACCGGTCAAGGGGTTTAGGGGGAAAGTCGCGAACTGTTTGGGCAGGGGAAGGGAGAAGTTGACACGGGTGGCGGTGGCAGGTGGTGGTGGTAGGGGTTATGGTGGTCAAGTAGGGAATTAAGGGTTTTCTAGGTTTTTGTTTTGAATTTATTTTTTTTCTTTTTTTTTGGAGCAATTGCAACTTGACACGTGGTACATAACCTGTTACAACAGGTCATTGACTTTTGTTGACCGGTTTTGAATTGAAGAAAAAGAACACCCCCCAAAGTTTACATTATTTCAGAATAATCTAAAGTTGGGATTATTCCACCAAAATTGATGAAAATTGGGATTCATTTTTCTAATTTTTCCATTTAGTTTATTGTATAGTTTATATATATCATTTTATTTTTCAAATATATTTAAGATTAAGTGTGTGTATTAAAATTAAAGCGAAAAAAAGAGGGGAAGGATCCAGGGAGTATGTTAGTATAAAGAATCCAAGATGAGCAATATGGAAAGGGATTTAGATGAATAGATTTATTTTTTGGTGCACAAGGAGAGAAGAGGTAGATGGGGATATTGTTTTTTTTTTTATTATTATTGTTTACATAAAAGTAGAAACCAACCAATTAAATTATGCCACGTAGGCTAAATGGATAATTGGAGTACTCCATAGGTTACATAGATTAAATTAATTGAGAATATTGGCAAGGATCCTCATACAAGGAGTAGAGTAAGCTTTAATAGTTAGGTTTTTTTTTGTTTTTTTTTTTTTTGGCAAGAGCTAAGCACTATTAGAACTAAGGAATCGTGCCTCTGGTAAAATATAATTCCAAAACCTCATTATTTGTGTTTTTACCACTAAATCAAGTGCGAATTGATATATTTTTGTTAATATTAATATTAAAGAATAATACAATATTAATTGAGATTATTTATGTTGGTTTCCTTACAATGATTGGATAATGGATAGATTTTTTTTTTTTTTTTTTATTCCAAATGGACAACGAAATGATCAAAATATATATGAATTGTAATAATTTACAAAATAATTAACAACAAAAAATACTTTATAATTTGTGGTTTTATCATCAAACAAATAATATTATCTTTCTTAATTAAGATAAAACTATTGCTTAATTCATAAATACCATACTTATTTCAGCATCTTAACTACAGAAATGTAAGTGAGCTAAGTACTTAGAAGTAGCTAACTAGCAAAATCAACATAGTGACATACTAGCTACTTTATCATTTGCCACTTTTGTGCATAACTTTACCAATAATAATCTACAAAATATAAATCTACAAAAAAGATTCTATATCCCTTAGCTTATATTATCTCAATAACTACAAAGTAACAATTCATGATCAGCTTCAAATCTGATTTGCATATTAACCCTAGCAATAAAATCATCTGCCCTTCTATGCAATTCATCACTTGACAATAACTCATGAACAAATTCCTCCTTTTTACACTCCAACACTTCCTCAATGTGTTCAATCTCCTCTTCATCATCTCCTATCTCATTCTCCTCTTCATCAGCTCGACTCGATTCCTTCTCCACTTCCTCAGCCTCAATCTTTACCACCTCCGCGATCTTACATTCAACTTCAACCAATTTTTCTTCTTGTTTTCTCTTCTCCTTTTGGACTTCAACACGGTTGATTTTTTGTGGACATGTGGTTTCTGAGCCTTGATAAATCTTTGACTCACCCAAGAGAAATATAACAATAAGATTGCCAATAATGAAAAGAGATTTCACATTGAAGAAAAATGACAAGATTGTAGGAAGAGAAACACAAAGAAAGGATTTCAAAGATGAATATAAAGAAGGTAACCAAAATGGACTAGTACAAAATATACCACAAATTAAAGCAACAATTGGATAAAACATTAGGGTAGCCTTAATTTGTTGTTGTTTATATCTTCTTAATGCTAGGATTTTTTCAACATTGATAGAATCCATTTTTTTTTTTTTTTTTTTTGGGGAGTGTATGTAATAATAAGAAGATGAAATTGGTTGATTGACTGACCTTAGTGAAATGAAAAAATCTGGCATTTATAATAGTGATATTGGGGGTATTGGTGGTATTCAATAATACAATAATACATCTAACTTTCACGTTAAGTGTACGTGTATACTTTTTTGTATGGGGTAAGGTGATGACTTTTTGAAAAGCAAAAATATAAAATGGTCCATCACTCCATTTGCTATTTTTGTTTAACTTTGGACAAACTCCTTTTTTTTTTTTTATGTTGTTTTCTTTTGGGTTAAATTTTCTTTCTTTATTCCACAATTTCAGCTTATGGTTTTACATTGATCTTTGCTTAATGGCGTGGAAATCTACCTAGTAGATTCATAGAAAGGCAAGAATTTTATGCTTCATTTTTTCTTTTTCATCTTGACCATCTTTTTCTTTAATTTTCTTCTTTACCAAATTGATAGTATGGACTATGGAGTAGAGGTCAATAGGCCGGATCGCACACGGCCTACCTTGATCCACATGGCTAGTGGATCCACCGACCGAGTTTAACTTTGACAAATATGACACGACATGAACTAGGCACAACTTCAGGTTAATTAGACGTTATTATGTCGTAGACTATATTTTTTCATACCTAGTCCACTTCAACACAAGTACACAACCCACGTAACTTGACACGACTTCTTACAATCCAGCTAACACTGACTTCGTTTGGCGCACCCTTCTAAAGTTCTAATTAATCCACTGAACTATAAACTAAAATGACTAATTCAAACTACTTTGTTAAATTTGGTCTTAATAATATTCACTGTATTTCTCATTCATAATATTGGCCACAATACAACCTATGGACAATAATAATTTTTAACCTTAATATTCCTAAATATTTTAAGTTCCTAAAATTATCACAAGAGCTCACAAATCTCTTTTCACAAGATATTCTCCAGAATAGTATCACAATAATATCATTTACTACATATTTCATTCTACCTCTAATACTAGACTCCAAGTATTAAGATATCTTATACTTTAAACACAACTGTTGTGATTGGAAATTCTTCTCTTCATTGAAGTCAAGATGCACAAATCTGGTGATGTCGCCTTCAATCTTTTTTTTGTTTTTTTTGAAATGATGAGAACGTCATTTTTTTTTTTGGAACCTACCATTCAATGCAATAATCAAACAGGGACGACATTATTTTTGAAGCTGCAAATATATCAATACAACAAGAACACTTATTATTATTATTATTATTATTATTATTATTATTATTATTATTATTATTATATATATATATATATATATATATATTTTCTTCTCCTTTGAATTAAGGTTTTTTTTTTTTAAAAAAAAATTCTCTCCTCTCACACAAACTCTCGTGATTAAGGTTTTTTCATTACCTCCTCTCAAACGAACTCTCATATTTAAGGTTTTCTCATTCTCTTTTCTCACACGAACTCTCCTGTGAGAAGAACACCTTTTTTTATGTAATAGACAAGAACACCTTTTTTTTAATTGTCATATATATTTTTTTTTTCTTCTCCTCTGAATTAAGGTTTTTTTTTTTTTATTCTCTCCTCTCACACGAACTCTCGTATTTAAGGTTTTCTCATTCTCTCTTCTCACACGAACTATTAGGCCTACATATATTGTGTATATTTTATCTCATGAGCCCTAATCTCTTGTTAGGTGGTATAAATATACTTCTCATACTCTAATAGAAACCACGGAAAATTATTTTTTGACACGAACTCTTGTGTTTCTCCAGACGTTGTTTGAGAAGTTTATACTTCAGCATCGTTACTTGATTGTACCATCAATCCATAACATATAGTAGCTGTATATCACAACTTATGACTTTCTTCTTCTTTTTTTTTTTTTCCCCCCTTAAATGTCGCCATTTAATCTTTAAAAAACAAAGGAGAAATTTAATTTGACCATCCACAATTGAATTTCATGTAGCTTTATTAATTTTATAATAACATGTAGTAATCATAAACATAGGGAAAATATGTCATATAATAAGACGTTTATTTTTAATACTGTAACACATTTATTTGGCGCCGGAAAACAATTCGCTTCTATTATTTTTCCATCAAAAATATAAATATAATTAGGATTGATGTCTATTAACAAAAAAAAAATAAAATAAAATAAAAAGATAGGGTTTTGATTCATAGCTTTACGACTTTGGTTCGATCTTTTTCATTCTATAACATTTCTTAGCAAACGTGGGATTGCACAATGTGTGACCGAAGCAATAGGAAGCTTCTACTTTTTAGTTTAATTGAAAGGCTTGATATTCTTTCGACTATTCAAAAATGTTTTGTTGATCACACGTACAGATTCACAGTACTACATCCTTTTCTAATATACTAATACTTATATTATATTATACTTGTATATTATACTTCACAATGTACTACTCGACTTGATACTTAATGGTTATCACATAGAAATTTCTGCAATTTTAAAGGAAGTGTATTTGAACATTGAAACTACACAAAGATGAATCTAGCAAATAGCTATAATGTGAGACAAACAAAAAGAAATAGAGGTGTGCATAACATAATAAAATAAGTAGTATATATGTACTTGGTTTTGGTTAGCTTAAAACTGTAGTTTTCCTAGATACTGGTGCTAGGTTGAATCAAGCTAGATGTGCATTGGGCCATGCTTAATGGACATCCCAAGCTTGACTCGAAAAGGTGCTCATGGCCTAGGCATGGCTCGACCCACCCCTTGTATCGTTCTTTTTCATGATGTATAAATTTTATTCACTTTTTATTATACTGTCCTTATTTCGTGTCAATTTGTAAATATTAAAACTTTGTGTCTAATAGTGTTGCGATATAGATCGACTTGTGTAGTTGTGTTGAGTTATGTTGTGTGACCTTGTGTCACATTATTTGGCAACCAGTTGTTCCAATGTACTGCCTAAAGCTTCTTACCTTGGTAATATAAGAAGAAAACACTCGTGTATAATTAGGATTTAGGAATAGCGGGTAAGAAAAGTTTTAAGTCTAATTTATTGGTTGTCAAAAAAAAAAAAAAAAATCGAAAATACAGAAATTTTATTAAACCATTGTCATTTAGATCCATGAAGATTGTGGTTTTGATCAAAACTTTTGTCTTACAACATCTATTTTAATGTGCAAAAAATGCATAAGTTAGTCATTTTAATGGTATTTGTGAACTTTGAAATATGAACACACCACACCAATATATGTATTCTTGCATTGAAATTCACAACACTCTGCCAGAAAATTAAAATTTTAGTTACTTTAATTAAAAAAATCCCACATCAGTATCAAGACTAATGTACTAATTCAATAAGATTTAAGTTCATCAGTATCAAAAAATCATGACCACATTTCAATACTATTAGGACAATATTTACTACTATAATCTACACCATAATCAAATGGGCAAAATGCACAAAATGCCAAAATATGAGTAATGTTGTATTATGGGTAAGGTTTATTTTATTTTATTATTATTTTTTTTTTCTTTCTTTTTTTTTGGGAGGAAAAACATCGAGCTAGTGTATTAATCAACGGATAAAGAATATAAGAGTACATAATGCCATAAAATGAGTAATGTTATACATATGTGTAAGTTTAGCATATTCACTCAGAGTATACTCCTAATTTTTTGTATCTACCTTGACATAGGTGTCAAAAATTGATCTAACCTAAAATAATTTACTCAACATAATTTAAAGTTTTTCTATCTAATCTTTGATCTACATATGGACACATAGATTAATACATAGCAATTCGGCACAATAAAAGAGAATGACTAGCGATTGATCTGTACACCCAGTAAAAATAAAAAAGACGGAAAGAACATACTAGTGTTTGAAAAAAAACATACATATATTTGACAAAATAACATGTTTGTGTTTGACAAAGAATATGACATTACAAAGAACATAAAGTCTTTACAAAATAACATGATAATAATTTCATCAAATTAGTCATTGAAAAAGAAACCCTTTTGCTCATTCATTCTGGTCATAGTTACTCAGGTGGTTGAGGCCAATTCTTCAACCCCACCTCCTTTTTCTTCTTCTTCTTCATAATCTTCTCTTGATCATGTTCAGAAAACTCAGACTTTGATTTGTGCTTTTGATATTCTCTCTCATGATCTTTCGATCTTCCTTCCGACCCTCACCTCAGCGACGTTGGTGATGTTGATGAGGTTGTTTCGCCTTCCGGTGATGTAGAATTTGTGCTTTTAAATCAATTTAAGTGATGATTTTTTTATGGAAAATTTGTGAGTAAGGTCCTTTTAAGTGGTCGATGGGACCTTGTGAGGAAGGTATTTTTATGAAAAAGGTGGCACAAAAGGTCATTTTATCAGCATTGGGTTGTGAGGAGAGTCCTTTGACTAAACTCTGACATTTACCAATTTTTTCCGGCCAAAAAAAGTCACGTGATGTGCACGTGACTACTTAAATGACCATTTTTTTTTCTTTTTTTCTCCTTTCTCTCTTTTCCCTCGATTTTTATTTTTCCCCTTATTTATTTTTACCTCCCTTATTTCCCTTCAACTCTTCTGACGTGACTAGCAGCTACCTATTAATGGTGGTTCACTGTGCAGTGGAAGGATTTAATGGCGAGATTAGGAAGAGATTAGGAAGTTTAGTGAGGAAGAATTGAAGATATGGGATTAATTTTGTTATGAAATTATGGTTTAATAATGGGCAAAAAGGGGAAAAAATGAAAATCGAGGGAAAAGGGAAAAAATAAAGGTCATTTAAGTGGTCACGTTCTGTGCATGTGACTTTTTTTGGCCGGAAGAAATTGGTCGACGTCGGATTTTGGTCAAAGGACCCTCCTCACAACCCAATGCCAATAAAAAAGACCTTCTGTGCCACCTTTTTCATTAAAAGACCTTTCTCACAAGGTCAACCACTTAAAAGGACCTTCCATGTAAAATTTTCTTTTTTTATTTATTGTTTTGGATTCATAATGGGTTTTGATTGAATTTTAATTTGTGGTGTTTTTGTCGGGAATATTTATTTTATTGCTAATTTGATTGTTTAAGTGATTGTTCTTTTAATTTTTCTGGGTTTTCTTTAATAGGTTTTGTTCGATTTGTGATTATGAGTTGAATTGAATTTTTTTAGAATATACATACAGTAAAGAACATGTTGTATAACGTAAAGAACATATAATTAAAACTCAAAGAATATATTATGCCCGTGCAGTGTTCTATATAAATGCCTATAATGTTCTTTTTCCGCTCGTATTTTTTAACAAATGCATAATGTTCTTTTCGGATGCAGCATGAAAATTTCAGAGAATGACAAGTCTTTTACTTGTAATTGCGATGAAGTTGGTTTCCTCGTATTTTAATTTGCAAAGTAACAGTGATACTTTGGTATCAAATACGAAGTAATAATTGTGAAATTTGATTCTTGCCTTTATAATCTTGTTTCTTTTCCATTCTTTAACATCTTCTAGCGACGTGGTTTACATTACACCATGTGTTAGTGTAAGTGAGTAACAAAAGCAATACGATGGTATATATGGTTCTACTTTTTAGGTTTGATCTTCTTGACTTCTTTTGATAAATAGAGTATTACCGAGAACAAAAACTTTTGTATACATCCGGTTTACACTAATATTAGTGTACATCGAGCAATATAAGGGTAACTTTTAGCTAATTTTAGGATAACTTTTTGCCTGTTTGTGGGTAACTTTAAACATAATACAATTTTTATATAAATAGACAACAAGAAAAGTTTTATAAAGGTAATTTAATTACATTCAATCACTAATAATTGATTTTTAGTTATTTAAAATGTGATTCTTTACTAATAAGCGTAGATATTTTTTATTTGTATTGGGTTACTTTTTTGCATATTGGGGTAACTTATATTCATTTTAGGGGTAACTTTTAATCACTTTAGACTATCTTTTTAATGAATGTACAATAATTATTGTACACCCGATTTTTTTTAAAGTTTGTGTATCAAGAAAGATTAAAGAAGGTATCACAACCTTCTTAAAAGGCTCTCACCTAGCCCATAAGCCCATTAAAAACTTAATTAACTTACTTGAATCATTCCACCCACAATATTCCTTTAATTACTTCTTTATTCATACCTATTTAGCTTGTTCAAATGAGAAGCTTCTATGTGGTTACGCGCAAGTCACTTGACTTTTTATTCCCAAAGAAAAGTCAATGGTCGGAATCCGATCAAAATACCTCGCCACAACTTAAGTTGGATTAAAGGACCTTTGGTGTCACCTTTTTTTTAATATACAAAAAGACCTTTACCACAAAATGACCTACTTAAAAGGACCTTTCTCACAAATTTTATTTCCTTTTAATGTATTGGTGTCAGGTTCCTTATGATTAGCTTTACCAAAATATAATATAACTCTCTGATATGCATTTGTGCCTACGAAGATTATAGGCCTATATAATGAGCCAAGCCATGAGCTTGTTGGGTTAGGGCGTTCTCAAAAGAGTCGAGTCGAGTTAATATCCATTTGACTAGATCTAGTTAAATTATTGTTTTTAATTTTTTTTAGTTAATCTAATTTGACCTGTTATATATGTATTAAGTTAGGAAAAGTAGTTTAAATCAAGTAGAGTACGAGCCATGAGCTTGCTGGGTTAGGGCGTTCTCAAAAGAGTCGAGTCGAGTTAATATCCATCTGACTAGATCTAGTTAAATTATTGTTTTTAATTTTTTTTTTTCAGTTAATCTAATTTGACCCTTTATATATGTATTAAGGTAGGAAAAGTAGTTTAAAGCAAGAGTACTAAAAATTCTTGTGGCTTTTGAATCGATAATTAATAGACTTGATAAACTTAAAAATTCTTAGATAATAGTAATAAATAAAACCTCAACTTGAGTTGTTGCATGACTTGCATCCATTTCCTGCATAATGCTTCCCCTACAATTTGTTCACTCACTAATTATATATAATAAGTAGTATATAAGTAGCATAACACCCATATATAACATGAAAACAACCATTCTAGTAGCTAAATAAAACCCTTCAATTTTTTTTCACCAATCTATCATTGATAATATTGAAAATCTTGATTTATGGGTTTTCTTCGTCGTCTTGTTGAAGAAGGCACGAAACAAATCAATGAAGCAATGAACAAAAAACTTCAAGAAGCAATAGAAAAACAAGCTAAAAATAAGGGGTCGTACAATCAAGGATCAAGTAGTAGTCATACTTATAATAATGGCTCATCCTCCCGTCCTAATAACTATAACACACCTAGCTATAACACTAATCAAATTTCACAAGAACAACATTTGAGTAAGCTTCGGGTTCAACTAGTTGATGATCAAATTCGACGAGCACAAGAGAGAAGTGACATGATTAATTCAATAGGATCCAACGAAAACTATGTTTTGAAGGTAGAAAGACCAAGGCCAATTCGTAGTAACTATAGTACGTAGTAATAAACCGAGTCATATTTCCCAAGAACAACATTTGAGCAACCTACGTGTTGAATTGGCTCATGATCAAATTTGTCGATATGAAGAGAACATCATGGTAATGAATACAATTGGGACGAATACTCGCATAGAGTGGACGGATGGACGAGGTGGTTCCATGTCTGACCTTTGAAGTATGTTGGGGAGTAATTTTTATTATTATTACTTCCTCCGTTTCTATTTAGTTGACGCGTTTGATTTAGACACATATATTAAGGAGAGGATAGACAGTGAGAGAGAATGAAAAACCAAGTGGGGTAGCTTGTAAATACAAGGTAAAAAAATTACCCCAAAAGAAAACGTGTCAACTAAAAAAAAACTTCCTAAAAAGGAATACGTGTCAACTAAAAGAAACGGAGGTAGTATTTTTTTTTTTTTTTTTAATCCTGCTCTGCTATTTTTGAATTTAAAGTTTAAATTTACATATATATTAAAACTCATGGCAAGGATCACGTGTTGTCAATCTTGTCACGTGTCGTCATGTCACCTATATTAATTATCAATGTTTCCTCACAAAAATTTATTACTCCGTATTTGTTAGTATTAATATTTGAACCTATAAGCCGTATCCTTTAAATTAATTAAAATTGAACTTTGATCCAATGACACATCTTATATGATAATAAAGTTGTATTATAAAAAAGAGTTTTTATGTTCATAATTAAATTCTAAAATTATAATTGTGAACTTATATGTGGATATTTTAACAATAATATGATTACAAATTTTTTTCGTTTCTTTCAGTTACTCAACAATAATGCATATAGGTGTTAATTAAAATATGTAACCCAAAAATGCATAATATTTTTACATGTTTTTCTTTATACCTCAAAATATATTTAATCAAAGGACTTTATTTATTATGATAGTAAAATCCCTTTAGCAGTTAGAATAAACTGGTACAATATAACATTTAGATTACTGCATACTAAATAATTAATTTTGATGTTCAATTAAATTTACAAAATTTAACAAATGATATTATTTTTATAAAACCGCCAATACATTTCATTTTATTTTGTTGTACTTTTTAATATACAAGCAATGACCTGGGGCATTGCCCGGGCCAAAAACTAGTTTTATTGCTAAATAGCTTAGAGTTGAACTCCCCTATTTGACAACGTGTATGATAGATATTATATTTAGGATAATATTTGTCACAGTTTAGGATATATTTAATGTATATTTTGTATGTTTATCGTATCTAGGATTCCTTATCCTAGCGTTGTAAACTCTATATATTTGATCAATGGTACACACTCCAGATTTGAGGAGTTTTCCCGAAATCTCACATGGTATCACAGCTTTAGGTTTTCAAAGATCCTATTTTTATTTTTTTCCTTTTCATTCTTCCGCTATTTTTCATCATCACACCGCCTCTTCACCATGACTAAGGACGGTGAGAACAACCCACCGCCTCCACCTTCCACTGAATTTCACCCCGCACTTTCTGTCAGTAATATCCGGAATGCAATTCCTTTAACCCTTGATTATGAGAAAGTACAATATTCCAATTGGGTGGAACTTTTTGAGAACCATGCTCTCGCATATAACGTTCTTGATCACATAGACCCTACCACTACTCGCCCCACAGAGGTTTAGGATGCTTTATGGGCGAGGTTGGATGCGATAGTCAAACAGTGGATATATGGCACAATATCCACTGATCTCCTTGAAACTATACTATCTCGAAAGTCCACAGCACAACAATTATGGAATCGAATCAAGGACATTTTTCAAGATAATAAGAATACGAGGGCGGTGTATCTTGAGAATTTATTCAACTCTCTGCATCTTGATAATTTCTCTAATGTGACTGCCTACTTCCAACAGCTCAAAAGTATCTCCGATCAACAATGTTGATCAACCGGTGTCCGATCAAAAACTCGTCTTATGCCTCGTTGCAGGTCTCAACAAGACAGACTTTGATACTGTGGCAGCCATGATCGCCCAGACAGACCCCCTGCCATCATTCAACACCGCCCGATCGCGTCTCATTCTTGAGGAAAAACGTCGTGGCACAGACAATTCAACCTCGCCAACCTCCTTTGTCGTGTAACAACAACCCTCCGAGTCTTCCCAATCTCAACAACAAGGTCAGTCTGCCGGAAGAGGGGGTGGCGGTGGCGGCAGGGGTCGAGGCGGCGGGAAGAGCAACCGGGGCAGAGGTCGCGGACGCGGTGGTCCAGGTCGTGACAATCAGTCCGGCCAACAACAACAACAGTCACAGCAGCAACAAACCAGCCAACAACAACAAAGTGGCCCAATTGGCCAACCTTGGGCCCAGCAAGGCTGGCCCAGTCAGTAACAACTGTTTTGGCCTCAACAACAGGGTTGGGTCGTGCCCCCAACTCCCTTCCCCACTTCAAGGACATATCAGCCACGGCCCATTGCTGGCCAGGGTCGTGGCCCACCACCGAATCAGCAGGCATACACTATGGGTGCCCCGCAATACGACCCTCCTATGACCCCTACGGAGTTCGGAAGCGCCTACTCATCTATGAATTTTTCTGTTCCAGAAAACGGTTGGTACATGGACTCGGGAGCCACTTCTCATATGACCAATAATTTCGGTAATCTCTTACCCCTTTTTAATTTAAGCACTAATAATAATATTTTAGTTGGTAATGGTCATCGCATTCCAATTATTGGTTACGGTCATACTACTCTCCCAAACCACTCCCTTGCCCTTAAAAACGTCCTTCTCGCACCTCAAATTATTAAGAACTTAATTTCTGTCCGTAAATTTACCTCAGATAATAAAGTTTCCATTGAGTTTGACCCTAATGGTTTTTCTGTGAAGGATCTACGCACGGGGAGGGTAATCACGAGATGTAATAGTGCAGGGGACCTCTACCCAGTCACCACCACTTCTCCAAGCATGTGTCTGGCCACTTCTCTCACCACTGTCGCTCCCTCTACCTGGCATGATCGCCTAGGACATCCAGGACCTTCCTCTATAAGTTTTCTTATGAGCAATAATTTTATTGATTGTAATAAGGAGCGTAACTCCAATTTATGCAGTTCTTGTCAATTAGGGAAACATGTTAGACTTCCTTTTTATGATTCAAATACTCAAACTTCTTGTGCTTTTGACATTATTCATGCTGATTTATGGACATCTCCTATTCGTAGTGTTAATGGTCATAAATATTATTTAGTTCTTCTTGATGATTTCACCCATTATGTGTGGACTATTCCTTTAGGCTATAAATCTCAAGCATTCCAAAGCTTCCTTCTTTTTCGTCAATATGTGTCAACTCAATTTGAACGAGCCATTAAATCCTTCCAAAGTGACCATGGCCGGGAATTTGATAATGATCCGTTCAAACAATTTTGTGTCGAAAATGGGATGGTTTTTCGATTTTCTTGTCCTCATACATCCTCACAAAATGGGAAATTCGAACGTATGATTCGCACTCTTAATAATGTAAAACGTACACTCCTTTTTCATGCCTCATTGCCTCCTTCATATTGGTCACATGCTCTTGAGACCGCAACCTATCTTCTAAATATTTTGCCCACTAAGTCTCTAGAAAGCACAACTCCGGCTCAGGCTCTCTTTCGTAAAAACCCCTCCTATGCTCATCTTCGGGT
The DNA here is from genome assembly GCF_948465745.1 of Chenopodium album. Lineage (NCBI taxonomy): Eukaryota > Viridiplantae > Streptophyta > Magnoliopsida > Caryophyllales > Amaranthaceae > Chenopodium > Chenopodium album. The sequence continues at coordinate 70,230,849 of NC_137835.1, forward strand.
TTTTGGTTGTCTTTGTTTCCCTAATTTATCTGCTACCACTAAACACAAACTTGCTCCAAAGTCCACTCCTTGTATTTTTCTAGGATATCCGTCCAACCATCGGGGGTACAAGTGACTCGATCTCTCTACCAAAAAGGTAATCATCTCTCGTCATGTGACTTTTGACGAAACCATTTTTCCATATAAGAGTCTAGAGCACTACACATTAGGGGACTATAATTTTTTTGGTTATGATGAGCAATCCCCACTCATCACTCACCTCTATATGCGGCAGACCACACCTTCCCAGCCCACTTCGCAGGCTACCCGCGACCCAACCCCTCAAACCGTGGCCCACTTGCGGAACACTCTGCCCCACACAAATCCCTCACCCCAAACAAGCCCGCAGCAACCTGACAGCCTACCCCACTCCCCTCACAGCTCGCCTCACTCTCCTGCACCAAACACGGGCCCAGCAACAAGCCCAAGTCATATTGGGCAGCCTGCAACTCCCAATCCAGCCACACCCCTTACATATTCCCCTCCCCCTATGCGTGGGATACCTCCTATACAACCCACACGACCCCCTCCACCGTCTCCTCCCATTACCCGTAGCCAACGGGGAATATTTAGGCTAAACCCGAAATATTGTAACCTTTCTGTTCAACAATCGGGTCCTCCACCTCACAAATCACCCCTTCCAAGGTCCTATAAACAAGCTTTAAGTGACCAAAATTGGAATGCGGCGATGACTGATGAGTATAGTGCTTTAATTAAAACAGGGACGTGGGATTTGGTACCTAGACCTACGGGGGTGAATATTGTTAATTGTATGTGGCTGTTTAAACACAAATACAAGTCTAATGGTGACCTTGAAAGGCACAAAGCTCGTCTTGTTTGTGATGGCAGGTCGCAGGAAGTTGGTGTGGATTTTGATGAGACCTTCAGTCCGATAGTCAAATCAGCTACTATTCGTACCGTTTTAAGCTTAGCTATGGCTAAGAAGTGGTCGATTCATCAACTAGATGTCAAAAATGCTTTTTTACATGGTTATTTGCAGGAAACAGTTTATATGCATCAACCCCCAGGATTTGTTGATCGTCGTGCACCCTCTCATGTGTGTCGGCTACGCAAGGCTCTCTATGGTTTAAAACAAGCTCCCAGAGCTTGGTACCAACGGTTTGCCAACTTTCTGCTCAAATTGGGGTTTGTCATAGGAAAAGTATGCACAGGAGATCTTAGAGCGTGCAGGTATTGGCCCTTGTAAGCCTGCAGCAACTCCAGTTGACACTAAGTCCAAACTTAGTGCAGATGCAGGGCCACCTTTTCGGGATCCTACTTTGTATCGCAGTTTAGCAGGTGCTCTTCAGTATCTCACTTTCACTAGGCCAGATATTGCCTATGCGGTACAACAGGTGTGTCTATTTATGCATGATCCTCGGGAACCCCATTATGAGGCTTTGAAACGCATCCTGCGTTATGTTCAGGGTACCATTGATCACGGTATACATTTATATCCTACTGTTTCACATCGACTTGTTACTTACACTGACGCTGACTGGGGAGGTTGTCCCGACACTCGACGTTCCACATCGGGCTACTGTTGTTATCTTGGGGACAACCTCGTCTCTTGGTCATCTAAGCGTCAACATACATTATCTAAGTCGAGTGCGGAAGCAGAATATCGAGGCGTCGCAAATGTTGTCTATGAGGCGTGTTGGCTTCGTAATCTTCTACTAGAGTTACATTGTCCTCTACGGCAGACCACTATTGTTTATTGTGATAATGTCAGTGCTATCTACCTTTCTGGCAACCCCGTACAGCACCAACGCACCAAACATGTGGAGATGGATATTCATTTCGTTCGCGAAAAGGTTGCATTGGGACAAGTTCGGGTTCTCCATGTTCCTACTAGATATCAGTTCGGGGACATTTTCACTAAAGACCTACCACGAGAATTATTTCTGGAATTTCGATCCAATCTTAGCGTACGACCTCCTCCCGCTACGACTACGGGGGTGTGATAGATATTATATTTAGGATAATATTTGTCACCGTTTAGGATATATTTAATGTATATTTTGTATGTTTATCGTATCTAGGATTCCTTATCCTAGCGTTGTAAACTCTATATATTTGATTAATGGTACACACTCCAGATTTGAGGAGTTTCCCCGAAATCTCACAGTGTATATATCATAATACGATATTCAATTAACAAATTCAATACTTGTTTTCTTCACCCGAACGAAGAAGATCTGGTTTGATTTTAATAAGGTTTGATCAGGTCTGATCTAATCTGATTTAATAATTTGACTAAAATTTAACCGTATTTTAATACTAATCTATATAGAATTACATTAACAAAATAGATATATTGTTAGATTCGTCTTATTATGAAATTTTCACATATGTAATTTTCATAATTTTTTTAATACGCAATTAATGATCTTTAGCAATAATTAAATTGTTTTAAAAAAAGTAATAATTAAATGATAATTAAAAGTTCTGATCTAATCTAGTCTGAATGTTTCTAGACTGGTCTGATCTGATTTTAATTTATTAAGGAATGAGTGAGTAATAAGTATCTGAAACAAGTTGAAGAAAACAAGTCTTGAGGCATTAACACACTGGATTTATCTATTAGATATCTATTTTCTTACCTGTTGGTGTTCATCAAGCCCTCTCTCCGGACTTAACCTAGACCTACATTTTTTTATCCCTATTTGCATTTTAGTGGGTTGGTCTGGGCATACACTCCAATTTCTAGCTTTAAGGTGCTGCCAAACTAGAAAGTCGTTGGAGTGTATAATTTAATGGTTAATTTTTCAGATCAGTTGATGCATACACTAAGAAAGACCGGAGTTTCAAGATGCATAACCCTAACCTCATATCCATCACTACAGTATAAAAGAATGGAGATTTGAAGACTGCCAACTTTTTTATATTAATTGACTGTACTATTTATATCATTGTGAATTTTAATTTCTTATTATTATGTTTTTTGTACAACTTTGAAACCTAACAAGTTATTTGTACTCTATTTAAAAACTAAATTAAATGTTTTTTTTTTCTTTATAAAATTTGTTATATGTATACATTGCTCTCAAAATCATATTATTTATATTGTTCTAGCTAGAAGTAGTAATGTATATTCATTCATTTTTAATGAAAAATAGCTAAACCAAGCAAATAGAGATGAGGTCAATCTCACCACACAATGAATCATAACAAAACTCTTTTCAAATCAAATTGTTGAAATAGATACGTTGCATGATGAGCGTGTACAATCTAATTAGGACATTCTTATTTAGGACATCACGTGCTCACTTCGGCCATATAAAATTTGTTATATGTATACATTGCTCTCAAAATCATATTGTGTCAAAAAAATATGAACTGCCTAACCTTCTCATTCACATAAAGAATATATATAGTTACAAAGATATTCCTAACCCTAACATAATTAGGAATAAGATAGAATATTAACATAACTAGGAAACTCAAAGATATTATACAATAATATTTTCCAATTATTATCTTAACATCCCCCCTCAAGATGGAGCATGTAGATCTCGAATGCCCATCTTGCCAAGCAAAAACTCAAATTGCGCCTTTCCTAAGGCTTTTGTAAAAATATCCGCCAATTGAACCTTCGTGAAAACATACGATGTCTTAATCACTCCTTCTTTAATGGCATCCCTAATAAAATGACAATCTACCTCAATGTGTTTTGTCCTCTCATGAAACACCGGATTGTTTGCAATATGAAGTGTCGATTGACTATCACTGTACATGTTCATACCTTGCTAATGTTCTACACCCAAGGATCGAAGTATTTGTTTCAAGTGTTTTAACTCACATTGCAACCCCGTCATTGACCTATACTCTGCCTCTGTGGAACTTGTAGAAACTGTTGGTTGCTTTTTAGTCTTCCATGACACAGGAGATAACCCAAACAATACAAACCAACCTGTCAACGATCTACGAGTCAAGGGACAACTTGCCCAATCCGAGTCACACCAACCTTCCAACTGGAGACTACTATCCGACCTTAGTAGAATGCCTTGACCCGGACATTTCTTCAAATATCTTACTACTCTCAATGCCGCTTCCCAATGTTCCTCTTTTGGACATTGCATAAACTGTGATAAAATATGCACCGAATAAGCCAAATCCGGCCTTGTGACTACCAAGAATATCAGACAACCAATCAACCGCCTATATTGTTCACCATCTGCATGCTCCTTCCCCTCTGCTAAAGCAAGTTTATGATTTTGCACCATCGGAATGTCTGCCGGCTTCGCTCCTAGTAACCCTGTCTCAGAAATAATATCCAAAGCATACTTACTGTAGACACCTAAAAATGTCTCCCCAAAACCAAACCCGATGATGAACAACCTTTCACCGCCATTATTGGTCGGGTTGAGTATTTAATCTTGGAGTGCTTAAATCCATATTTCCATTTCATAAACCAACCCAATCCTATCCCATTTCCCCAAACCATAACTTATTTTCCTCTTTTCGTGCCTTTAAACCCAAAATAATTCATTTCGTGTCCTTTAAAATCATTCTTTTCGCGTCCTTTTTATAAAAACGTTTGATCCATTTTATTTTGGTCCATAATCTGGGTCCAATGATTAAATAGTTGGATGGGGATTTAAAAGAGCTTTCCAACAATATATTATAAGCCCAAATCCGAGTTATAACGAATAAGTTATGGCCAAAATATTAAACCGAGCCCAAACCGAACCTAAGCCCACCTTACCTACGACCCAATGATCATGTGGAGGGTCCAAATTATTTAATCCCATTCCTAAACCAATTAAGATTAAAATTAAGATTAATTGGAAGCTTCTATAAGTTTGTAAAAGATCTTAATTATCCTTTTTGAAAAGATAAGATTAAATAGTTTGAAATTGAATAAAACTACTTTTTTTGAAAATCCTATTTATATCTGAATTGAAGGACGTTCAAAGATAGACAGATATTATTTTCGTGCATCATAGTTTTTATCCAAACTTTATATGGTTAGATAGCACTTGAAATTATCTTTCCAATGATATTTTATAATGTCAATTTCGAGCTATAACGAAAACGATATGAATTAAATAAAAAACTTTATCCAAAACTGACACCGTCTTACTATTTCGTCCATATCTTTTATTCTACAAAATATTTTAATCTGATTTTAATCGGGTTAGAAATTAGACTTCAAGATATTTCCAACGATATCTTATTCATCTTATTCCGATTTCTGGATCAAAAGATATGATAAAAACAAAAACTGCAAAAACTACTGTCTATCGCAAGAGTTTTAATCCGATTCGAACTCGATCTTTTCTTGATTCTTCGACCCTCTTTTTTCCCTATAAATCGAGGTCATATCACCCATTTTTCAATCATCAACAAGCTTGATCATAAAATAATTCTCTTCTCCCTCTTTAGCCTACACACTAGCCTCCTTATTCTTCCATAATAATTCCCCTAAGCACTCCAAGGAGTCTATACTTAACCCGAGGTTCCGTCCTTAAACCAAGACGTGAAAGGTATAAATAACTGAGGGTTTGGACCAAATCAACTCTAATTTTAATTTAATTTAATTTTCCATTTACTTTATATTTTTATTGAAGTTACTAACAGTTTATTCATGATGTAGCAGTTTAAAGGAACGCGCAGAATGTGAGTAATTAATTAATTTAATTACTCTTATTTTATTTTTAATATTTCTAGTATTATGATTAGGTTTATTTATTATTCGATTTGACTAATGCTATTATTGTTAACTTGATTCCAATATTAATGTTTATTCTATTATTTTTTTGATCACCATATTGCATGTTTAAAGGGAATATGTAATTGAAAATCACGCCTAATAAGATAATTTGGACAACCGGTTTAGGTTCCTTTTTTAATCTTGTTGTTAATTCAAGTGGTCACAATATTTTAGAATTATGTGTTGCATTAATATTCAACCAATTTAGCTTAATAATAGTTTGGAGCGAATTGAATATTTGGTTTGTATGCCTTTTAGATCACAGGAATCATTTTTCACTATAAGAATCGAGTAGAGGCCAATACGGGCGAATGTGACTCCATGACTCACTTCGTACCATCATCCCCGATCCTCCTTTCGTAGTTCCAAACCATATGGAGTTAGTAATCTCATGGATTATGAATGGGGTGTAACCTTCACGGGTCAATCGTTGTTGCCTATCGTTGTCCCTTGAATCGTGGTTGCCTTTTATGATCCGTGAACGGTTTACAAGTTCCTAAAAAACTTGTTGGCGGCTCCCTACTTTCCTTGTCCCTAATCGTATATGTCAATTCCCACTTCCTATGAGTGCCAAGCATATTTACACCATGCTTTAACATAGGCGCACTTCGAGCGACGCCTACACTTACGTTGACACACATAAAAACCATGTTTACTAAGTGCCACTTCTAGCCCCAGAAAATATTTCACGGCACCCAAATCTTTCGTTTTAAAACATTGACACAAGTAGGCTTTAAAACTCTCTAATGCAACTGTATTATTTCCTGCAATTATCATATCATCCACATAAACTAAGACACTCAACTGCATTCTACCCTTTGAAAGAGTGAATAAAGAATAATCGGAATACGACTGTTTAAATCCATATTTCTTCAAAGTTGTGGACAATTTTTCAAACCAACATCTAGGAGCTTGCTTCAATCCGTACAAGGACTTATTCATCTTACAGACTTTATCTGAATTGCCTTTTTGAAAACCCAGTGGTACTTTCATATAGATCTCCTCCTCTAAATCACCGTGCAAGAAAGCATTGTGCACATCCATTTGTTGTACCTCCCAATTTTTAATTGCTGCAACTCCTAAAAAAATGTGTACCGTAGACATTTTTTCCACTGGAGAAAACGTTTCATTGTAATCGATCCCTTCTTCCTGATGATTGCCGAACACCACAAGTCTTGCTTTTAATCTTAGCAGATTACCATCCTCATCTCTCTTCTCAGTGTAAACCCACTTGCTTCCAAGTGCTTTCTTCCCTGCAGGAAGTGTTTCTAGAGTCCATGTGCCTTGGTCTTCTAAAGCTTTAATTTCTGCTGCCATAGCATCTCTCCAACCCTCATGTCTCATCGCTTCTTTGAACGATCTTGGTATTTGTGCTTCTGTCACCGCTGCAATATAGTGTCTTTGTTTCGAGGAAAACCGATCATAGTTAACAAAATATGTGATAGGATAGAGACTACCTGAAGAGGATGATGGTGTTGACAGTGAAAATGGATCTTTATTTTTCCGTATTGTGTGGGTCACGCAAGCCCGTAACTTCGTTGAAACAAATTTTTGCCTTTTTCCCCTTCCTAACTCTTCGTCACTTGATGAATTAATCATATGAGGAAAGTTCTGAGGCACACCCACATCGTAGGAAGTTTTGGTTGCTGCAGAGGTGTCGTGCTTGACTGTTTCGGTAGCTGAATCAGTGCCCTGTTGATGCTCGATTCGAGGAGGTGCCGTACCCTCTTGTTGTGGCTGTCAAGCAGCTGACTTGGGACTCCCTGTATGCTGCTATTCTTCACGCTGCTGGGCAGCACTCTGCTGGACAGAGAAGTCCGCAGCTAGGCTGCGGTTGAGGTCTTTCTCCCGCGGCCTGGCTGCGGCACTCTCTTCAGGGGCTACTGTCGAGGTCTGGGCAGTGTAGTCCGCAACCTTGTTGCGGCTAGGTACTTGCTCCCGCAGCCTGGTTGCGGAGCTCACTGATCCTGACGAATTTCCCACATAATCTCCACGTTGCCACATATCTATTTCATCATCACTTCCACCATACTCATGGGCTTCAAGTTCTTCTTAGTTCTCCCTTGAAGTCTCAACATACGGAAACACATGCTCATGAAAGTTAACATCACGAGATGTAAAAAATTCCCTCGTCTCCAAATCAAATAATTGCCACCCTTTCTTTCCAAATGGGTAACCAACAAACACACATTTTTGACTCCGTGATGCAAACTTATCACCCTTATGCCTTTGATTATGAGCATATGCTAAACACCCAAAAACTCGAATACACTCAAACATTGGCATTTTACCAAATAACATCTCATAAGCAGTTTTATTTTGTAGAATCGGACTCGGAGTACGATTAATCAAGTAACAAGCAGTCCGAACACACTCCCCCCAAAATTGTATAGGTAGTTTACCTTGAAATCTCAAAGCACGAGCCACATTCAAAATATGTTGGTGTTTTCTTTCTACTCTCCCATTTTTTTGAGGAGTACCCACACAAGAAGACTCAAAAATAATGCCATTCGTCACAAAACAATCTTGTAGATGATTAAACTCTGTTCCATTATCACTACGAACAACTTTAATAACTTTATCAAATTACCGTTTAATCAAAGAAACAAAATTAAGAAACATATGTTCAACTTCCGTTTTATTTCTAAGAAAATAAATCCAAACACCACGAGAATAATCATTAACAATTGTCAAAAACATCTTTGATCCACAAGACGAGGCCACCTTATACGGACCCCATAGATCAATATGAACTAGCTCAAACATACTACTTGCTTTGCTATTACTAACAGGAAAACTATCTCTTGTTTGCTTTGCACGAGGACATACATCACAAACATTATTTTTTTTTCTACTAGAGTGACTCACAGGAGGAAGTAACTTCAATATCTTTTCCGACGAATGCCCCTTGATGCCATAAGTCGACCACACAATCCACTGCTAGCACTTGTATTTGCGGAACAGCACGAAAAAAATAAAGTCCATCTTGTCATTCACCCACGCCAATCACCGTCCTCTTCGATTGGTCCTGAATCACACAAATTTTGTTAGTAAATTGAATAGAACAACCTAATTCGTCACTTAATTGTGTTACAGAAATTAAGTTACAATTCAATTGAGGAACAAATAACACATTATCAATTTTCAAACCACCCTCCAATGTGACCGAACCAAGTTGATTCGAATTTACTGTTTGACCATCCGATAAACCAACCGGAAAATTTTGATTGTTTTAATATTTCTCATGATAGAAATATCATTAGTAACATGATTAGATGCTCCGGTATCCACGATCCACAATCTTGCATTATCTTCTAACCTTGAAGCCTTGCTTATAAGATAGTCAAGAATTTGTTGTGCTTGATCTGATGTCACACCCATAAGACCTTGCGTTGAATTTCCTTGACTTGAGGAGTTAGTGCTAGAGTTATTATTAACCCCTCCTTGTACTGCATTTTCTCGGTGAGTGGAGTTTGTAGTAGTGTTTCCACGTCCCCCACTAGTGCCACGAACACCTTTTCCACCACGGGAACTTGAACCACCTCTTCCTCCACCTCTTCCGCCCTTCCTGTTCTTATCCCAGCCTTCGGGAAAGCCAATCAATTGATAACAACCATCTTTTTCATGACCTACCCTATTGCAATGAGTACAAAAGGGTTTCTCTCCATCATCCGATCTAGCTTGAGAGTCAACCTTAAAAGCCACGACATTCTTCTTTGGCTTTCCATCTTTGCCTCTAAGTCTCTCGGTATTGATAACCGTTTGATATGCGCTATCAACTAGCGGAAGAGGAGACTGTGCTAGCAATTGAGCACGAATGGCCTCATATGGATCATCAAGACCAATTAAGAAGTAATGCAAATAGTCTTCCTCACGAATTTCACCCACCTGTTTTGCAATATTGCATTTACAAGCACCACATGAACACTTTGGAACACGACAATATTGTACAAGTTCCTTCCATAATCTGGAAAGTCTACCAAAGTACTCTGTCACCGACTAGGATGCCCCTTGTTGCACGTCCCTAGGGACTGTTTGAGATGACACACCCGAGTCCCACTTACAACACAATAGCGTTGTTTTAGATGTATCCACAACTCACTTGCTACATCATAATCATCAATGGTAGATCGCAACTCATCATCAAGAGTGTTATTAATCCAAGAAACTAACATTGAGTTTACATCAATCCAATGTTTCTGCTTCATGGTGTCCACCGGCTCTGCAATCGAACCATCCACGAAGCCGAATTTCCACTTTGCGATTAATGCCCTTCGCACAGCTTTTGCCCATTCATCATAATTAGCACCCTTCAATTTTATTGGTGTAATCACAATTCCAGGATGATCACTTGATCCTAGATGATACTCTAGATCAACCGAGGGCGGTGGAGGAGGTACATCATCGTCTTTTGCCATAACTCAATTATCGTTCAGGAAAAAAAACTCACTCTTTGTATTTTTTTTTCAACCTATGCTCTCGATACCATGTCAAAATAATATGAACTGTCTAACCTTCTCATTCACATAAAGAATATATATAGTTACAGAGATATTCCTAACCCTAACATAATTAGGAATAAGATAGAATATTAACATAACTAGGAAACCCAAAGATATTATACAATATTTCCCAATTATTATCTTAACATATTATTTATATTGTTCTAGCTAGAAGTAATGTATATTATTTCATTTTTAATGAAAAATAGATAAACCAAGCAAATAGAGATAAGGTCAATCTCACCACACAATGAATCATAACAAAACTCTTTTCAAATTAAATTGTTGAAATAGATACGGTGCATGATGAGCGTGTACAATCTAGTTAGGACATTCTTATTAAGGACATCATGTGCTCACTTCGGCCTTATATATTCTTAATCAAAGGTATTTCAAAGAAATTTGGCAATATGGACCTCTTTGGATATGAAATTTAATACTCTTACGTTTACCATTGTTTAAATTTATATAATTCGCAAAAAAAGAATTATTTTATGCCATAAAAATAAATTTTGAATTTGTCAAACTCAAAAAAATAGTTTCCTTTTTTATCTATAAATTAAAATTAATAAATTTTGAATTGGTAATATAGAACATGCCCGTTCCTTTTTTTTTTTACCATCAACTCTCTTTTATTATTATTAATATCATTATTATTATCATTATAGAAAAATAACAAAAACCTAAAAAAATCAATCAATTTACAAGAAATTAGTGGAGAGCCGAGATAAAATCTGGGCCCCCACCTCATTAGCTATAGTGAATGCAATCATGTTGAAGATGTGAGAAACTGCACGAGCACCTGAGCAACTGCACAAGCACTAATATCCTTAGCCCAAGTGAACGCCAAAATCCTCTTCAGCAATGCAACAACATCCTTCTCTAATTCCCCAAATGAAGAAAAGAAGAAAGGAAGAAAGCCATAACCAATAGCCCTGCAACATGCCCTATACTTGTCCCGCTTCTGCTGAGCCTCTACTGACACAACATGTAACACTCCATCCTTTTAGAACTGGAAGCGTTAATGAAATTACGCCTGAATGTGAGGCTACTTAATTTCGATTAGCAAAGTCAAGCTCACTACTAAAATTCCGTCAAATTGCAACTATTTTTTTTACGACTGTTATTAAAACGGTCGCAAAAAATAAAATTTACGATCGATTTTGACACAGTTGCAATTTTGCGACCGTTTCTAAAGCGGTCGTCGATTTGTGACCATTTTTTTCCTATTTAACGGTCGCAAAGGTATTTTATCATTTTCTTTAAATAAAAAATACATGTGAAAAATAATTCTAAATAAAAATAATACCACTAAAAACGATTGCAAATTGTGACCATTGCAACCATTAATGAAATGGTCGCAATTTTGCGACCGTAACAAGCGGTCGAAACAGGGTTATTATTAATTTTTTTTAAAAAGGGTATAAAAGTAGTGTTGAACTCACCCTATTCCTCATTTTATTAATCAGCCGCTCCACCTCTCCTCTTTCCTTTCTCTCTCTTCTCTTTTCCTTTCTTTCTTTTCTCTCTCCTCTTTTCCTTTTCCTTCTCTTTCTCTGAATTTCCACCCATGCTTTTCACTGTATTTCGTCTTCTCCGTTTTCTCCTTCTCTTTCCTTTTCATATCCATGTTTCTGTGCAAAAAATTTCTCCACTTCATGAGGAGCAACTTAAGAACCGTCCCTCACATCAGTCTTTCCTCTCCTCATTTTGAAAGTCCAACAATTTCAGTGGTGTTAATTCAAGCAATTTAAAGGTTTTTAAGGTCAAATTCGACCATGAAAACTCTAGATCTTGACTTTTAATGGTCGAATTTGGCCTTATGAAACAAAAATCAAAGTCAATTCGGGGTTTGAGGTATGTTTTAGTGTTTGTAATTTTTTGGTTTGTTTTTATTCGAATTTGGTTTGATTATTGGTTTATTTTTTATTCGAATTTCCATGGTTGAATGTTGATTTTTTTTTTAAACTTGATTTTTGTTATGTTTGGGTTTGAAAACCATTTTGATTTTTTTTTTTTGTTAATTTTGGATTAATTTTTGTTTTGATTAATGTTAAGTTTGGGTTTGATTTCATTTTGAATTTGGCTTTGATTTTAATTAATTTAGATTTTGGGTTTAATTTTAGTGGGTAGTGTTGTGGATTTAGTTTTGTGGGTTTTTTTTTTTTTTTTTTTTTTTTTTTTGATAAATTCATATGTTTAGTTGTGGGTTTAGGATGTAGGTTTAATTTTTGTGGGTTTAGGATGGGTAAGGGTTTTTTAGGAAGGGCGCGACGGTGATGGTGGGTAGTGGTTGTTTAGGAAGGGCGCGGCGGTGGTAGGTAGTGGTTGTTTAGGGATTGCGGTGGTAGTGGGTAAAGTGGTTTAGTATGTAGTCAAGTGGGAAGTGGTTACTAGTCGCTTCTGTTCACAAATGCCCATATTTGCAACCGCTACGGTAACGATCGCAATCAATAATAATTGCGACCGTTTTAATAGAGGTCGTTGAAAATTAAAAAACGGTCGCAAAATTATTGCAACCACCAACCAGTCGTAATAATTATTTTTTTGCGACCAAGTGAATAACGACCACCCTATTACGACTAGTGACGGTCGCAATTATTTTTAACGATCGTTTTTGCTATTTTTTAGCGACAGTTCGAGATGGTCACAAACCATTATTTTTAGTAGTACGTGGCGTTTTACCTAGGTCTAAAAGTTATATTTAAGTCATTCAAATATCCAATTAAGTTGTTTTAACCTAAGCGCAAACTGAGTGAAGAAAAAGACAATAACAAATTAACTTTTTTTTACGGGATAACAAATGAACTTAAACATAGGAAAATCAATTACATTCTAAAGCCAAGGGCTAACCAACCCTCATCGGCCAAACTGAAATTAAACTGAACCAAATTCAAAGCACTTAAACAAACAAATAACAACAAAGGCATACAGTCTCAATAGTTGGTTTCTAAACTCTCAATCCCCAACCCATTGTCACATAGTTCAAATAAACATATAGAACTTGCAAACTATAACAACGATCCACAATCAGTAGGGAGCAACTAGAAGATCAGCCTCAAATTGGAAATAGGAGATTTTAGACTTAAATTAATAGAAACATACTACAACCACGAAGAGCTTGAAAACCCAAATGAAATCACTGAAAACCATCAAACCAAACAAACTATGAAATATGTCATAATCAACTTAAAACGGGAAAATTGATATTAAAATACTTAACTTCAATCATAATTTAAATAAACTTCAAAATAAGTAATTATTTCATAGTCTCAATATTTCAAACTCAAAACATTCAAAACAGCACAATTGGCATGTAGGAAACGCTAGTGGCCTCGCAATCCACTTCCTAAGTTTTGTCAAGACAAATCTCTGGTCATCTCGCAGAGACCGTGTCTAAGATTGGCCAACTCCCGGTCATGGGTAGATGCCTATAAGGTCTTACACTCGCCCAGACGATAACAATTAACCCAGGTTGAGCTACCTAAGACTCAGAATCCAAGTAGTTAGCATGTTCATTAACCATTGGGAAGCAACTGGACCTCAAATCCGACTATGGCCCCATGCACAATTCAAAATCATTTAAGATACTTAATATAATATATTTCACTCAGAAATCCGCGAAGAAGCCTTAATGGTCTTACACTCAATTCAAACTGCATAAGAAAATCATATTTCTTATATTCAATTGAAAATCCATTTCAAAACACACTTGAACCTAATAAATCACAAAAGGTATTGTCTAAGTTTGGGAATATAATTAATTATCGAAATTCAACAATAATTAAGTGCATTCACAACTCTTGGCAAAATGATGCTAAAGACAGTGTTATTCTTCTCTAAAGCATGACGATGTCGACAATACAATTACAACTCACACATATTCACACACACACATCAAAATATTTACTTTAGGGGTTTATAATACCCAAAAATTCACAGATCACTTATTTAAAATATAACTACTTTTTGGGCCCGTGCGATGCCTCGGGTAATTGTCTTTTGCTAAATATTAATATATATTTTGTATTTAAAAGATTTCATAAAAAAATCACGTAGCTTTGTAGTAAGACACTTAGTTTTAGAGTTATAGGTTGCGTGTTCAAATATTATAGAGAAGTTTTTTTAATTACAAATGCATAACATGCAATGAAAAATAAATGGAAGGGAAAGCCATGTGGCGTAATGAGTAGTTGAGTGAGTAACGTGGCATAGCAAGGGGGATCTACATGACACGTGGACGTTCTTAGAGACGCATTTTAATATATTAATATACATTTCAAATAATATATAATACTTACGATAAAAAAATTCCATAAAATAATTTATTAATTAGACCAAAAATCTAAACTACCATTTCATAAAACAACCAAAACGAGGCAGCAACATGTAAGTGCGAATATCATCATAAAAACCCAGTCAAACATGTATCAAACTCGAAATATAAATTAGGGTACATACACATACTCAATAGGCATCATATAAAAAAAACCATTTCGAACCTAAAATTCAAGAGAAACATGCTCAAATAAATTCATATTTACAGCAGCCCCTAGACTAATGTACATCAGCACCAATCATACCAAATCACCAAAAAAAGCCACCTTAAACATGAAACTAAGCTTAGCCCATTATAATACACGCTTTGAAAACATAATAGGTCATGTTAAACATGCATTTGGGATTAGAAACTAGGAAAAACACATCATAAAAACTCTCTAATCACACACCTCTCGCAATGGATGGCAGCAGCTCCTATACTTACTTTTAGGCCATTAAAATAAACCAAACTTTCTTAGAATCATGCGAAATTAATTAGGTGATAGCCGAACATGATGCTAAATCAAATTAGGAAAGAAAATCAATCAATATAATCAGATTTATGACCCCTAACCTCATGCATAACATGTTGTAACTTCAGTCGCGTACTTCAGTTTCTCATGCTCAATAACAAGTCCAAAACATGCCCAAAATCAAAGTTTATAATTGACACATGGATCGTGTACCTAACAATCCCTAGTATGCCACCACACATTAATCAGAAAGAATAAGACCAAGAAAATAGGTTAAACATGCGTCACAGCCACAACAAAACTCATGACAGGTTTGTAACATTTCAACAGTGCCCATGGTGCATTTCGAGCCTCCAAACCATGTATAAACTTATTAAAAACATCATACAAAGACCATACAACATCAAGGCTTTGACATCAATCAAGTTTGGGCACAAAAATATTGATTAAAATCACCAATTCAAGCTCTAGATTACACATATTACAACAACCATAGAGTGAACAAAAATCAGAAAATAAACCTAATCCTAGCCATGTTTCTACCTATCGAGTCAACCCTAAAACCAAGCATTTCTAATCTAAGGGAATCAAGGCTAGTTACCTTGATGTATAGGCCACCAAAACAAGAAGAAAAGGGCAGCAACACCAAGTGCAAACAGAGTCACAACATGCACAAACTCCCACCCAAGCAGCCCTCTTGAAAGCTCTCAAAGTTCTTCAATTTTGACACTTCCAAAGTGGAGGAATTTGAGCAGGAATTGGGGTAGGTTTAAGCAGAAATTAGGCTTTGATTTCTACCTTTCTTTGCCTTTGAAACCCACAAATAATAGAAGGGAAGAGGAAGAGATGTGCTGCATTTTTTTTTTTTTTGTTGAAGAAAAACTGATGAAAGCTTGCTATTTTGTATGTGAAAAGGGAAGGAGAAGAGGAGAAGTTGAGCGGCCATAATCAGGTGTTATTACTATTGATTAGAGAATGTTACTTAGGGTAAAATGATCAGCCACTAATCCCTCAAAGTTGTTGTGTAAGGCCATGTTCTTTTGAGCATCTGGACAGAGTAGAGCAAATTTAATTTTAGCAAAGCAGAGCAGAGCAGGGCATATTGAAGTAGAGCAAAGCAGAGCATAGCTGAGACGGGCAGAACACTACTACTATTGCTACTGCTAATGCTATAATCGCATTATTATTACTACCTTTGTTTATTATTATGTGCAACAAAGAGGTATTATCTGTGAGACATAAAATATTCATTTGTTTCACATAATAAGAAACGGAGGTAGTATAATCATTAAATATTATTATTACTCCCTCCGTTCCCTAATGTTTTTTACGTTTGAAATTATGCACGGTTATTAAGAAATTGTGTAAAGTTGAGGTATATTGGAATATTTCAATGATTGAAATACAATTTTATTGAAAAATACAATGTTGAGCATGTGGGGTGAAGAAATTAGAGGAGAGAGAAGAGAGAAAGTAATAATAAGTGTTGAAAAACTATTAAAATAGTACAAAAAGTACAATAGCACATGGAAAAGTAAGGAGTTTTGAGTAAAAAAATTGTAAAACAAGGGTAATTTTGTCCAAAATTTATGACCAAAATAGGAAAGATACTAAATGTAAAGAATAAAAAGGAACACCCTAAATGGAAACGTAAAAAACATTTAGGAACAGAGGGAGTAAATATTAATTATTATAATTATTACTACCTCTGTTACATATTAATTGCAACTTTGGAATATTTTATCTCTCACAAATAATACTCAAAGTTGCAACTAATATGCAACGGAGGTAGTATTATTATTAAATATTATTTAATTGTTATTTTATTATTATTATTAAAAATTAATAATTAGTATTATCTTGAAATATTAGTTATTTTATTTAAATATTAATATTTATTATAAAAAAATCAATTATTATTATTATAATTAATATTATTAATAATAAGTATTTATTATTATTATCATTATTATTATTACTATTATTATTATTAAATATTAATATAATTTTTATTACTATTATAATTATTAAATTTTAAATATCATTATTATTAATAATAATAATATTATAATTATTAAATATTAAATATTATTATTATTAAATATTTATTATTATTATTATTCAATATTTATTATTATTATTATTATTCAATATTAATTATTATTATAATTATTAAATATTAAATATTATTTATTTATTATTATTATCAAATATTATTTATTTATTTATTATTATTATTAAATAATAAATAATATTATTATAATAATTCAATATTAATTATTATTATTAATTTTTAATTATTTAATATTATTATTAATTATTAGTATAATACTTCAATATTAAGTACTATATTTAAGCAGAGTAGTATAGAGCAGAGTAGAGTAAAGCAAAGCAGATTGAAGTAGAGTAGATCAAAGCAGATTTCAGCAGAGCAAAGCAGATCAGCTCTGAAGAACGGAGCCTAAATCGGCCTAAAATGGGCTCAAATGAAGCTCACAAACAAGCCTAATAATCGGCCTAGAAATAGGTGCACCACTGTAGGGAATATTTCAAGCATTACCCCAAACTTGAACCCCACTGTGATCATGCACTAAAGTACGGTAGCGTCCAAAGGGAAAGAAGCTAGAGCAAAAGAGTCGCCAACAAGTTTTAGGAACTTGTAAACCATTCACGAGGTGAAGGTTACACCCCTTAACAATCCATGAGATCGTCAACTCCAATAGGTATGGAACCATGACTGGTAGTTCGGGGATTAAGGTACAAATCCGACCTAAAAGAGATTGAATCTGCGCTAATAATAGGCCTCTACTTTATTCTGATCGTATTCATGTGCGCTTTCTAACTAACATGCAATCAATATGCTAACCCTAAACCTGTTTATCTATGTTGGTTGAATATTAATGCACAAATAAATCTATTATTGGCGATCACTTGAATTATAATCAAATTAACCTTAAACAAGATTATTAAATATCTTATTAAGCGTGATTACAAGTACCAAATTCCCTTTAAACATGCATAAAAGGCGTGATCAAGCAATAACAATAAAAAATAACAAGCAACATAATAATAATAACCATGATCATGTTAAAGGATAATAGTAAGATCCTAGGCATGATACTAACAAGATTAATAACAAACCCTAGCATGTCACTAAACATCAAAGATCAAAGCTTTAACCCTAACATTATATTAACATGAATATTAGAAAGAACATAAGAAGCATCGCAGGAATCATAATAAGCATATTTGATATTAGAAATTATAGTTGTTACCCTAAACATGATACTAGGAAGATCAAAACATCCTAACATGATTTCTATATCATAATAACAATGAAAACAATTAAAGCACTTACTTGGATGCCTCGTATCTCTTTCTAATAACAAAATACACGCGTTAGTAACTTTAAGGAAAATAATAAATCAAAGAATTAAATCAAATAATTGAAAGAGAGATTTGGGACCAAACCCTCATAAATTAAAACCATTCACGTCTAGGGCGAAGGCAACTTCGAACTTGGCTAGGTGTTTCTAGATCTTGTGAATGCGGAATTTTGTTTGAGAAAAAAAGGCTAGTTTAGAAAAGAGAGAGAGAGAGTAATCAAGAAATTCTTGATGAGAGTTGGTGATTTGAAAACGGAGGTTTTAGGAGGCTATTTATAGAGAAAAATCAGGCGGATGTGATAAAAAAACGAATCAAAGTTTTGAAAAGAATAAAACACGACCGCAGCGCCAAACACATGCTTGTCGCTAGACGACAGAGCTGTCGCCAGGCGCCAGGGTCTGTCGCCAAGCGCTAGGATCTGTTGCCAGGCGCCAGGGTCTGTCGTCCGACGCTGCAAGACAGTTTTTGCGGATTTTATTTTTATCATATCTTTTGATCTAGAAGCCCAAATAATTCATAAAATATGTCGTTGGAAAGATCTTGAAGTCTACTTTCCAACCCAATTAGAATCAGATTAAAATATTTTGTATATAAAAATATATGGCCGAAATAGTGGAACGGTGTCAGTTTTGGATAGAGTTTCATATTCCATTCATATCTTTTTCGTTATAGCACGGATTTAATATTATAATATATCATTGGAAAGTTAATTTCAAGATCTATCCAACCATATAAAATTTTGATAAAGATTATGAGGCACGAAAATAATATTTGAATATATTCCACTTCGTACAAAACAATGATTCTTAAAAGGAGTAGTTTTATTCAACTTCAAACTCTTTGAAACATAATTATCAATCCTAACTCCATTAAGATTTAAGAGAACCTTCTAGAATATTCTAGAAGACTATAGTCAATTCTAATAGCTTTAGGAATGATAATTAATGATAGGCCCTCCTCTAGAGCAAAAAAATTATCAAAAAAATTATTTCAATTACTACAGAATTCAACAAATCAAAGGTGAAATTCAAAGGAGTAAGTGATTTTGTTCATATTTAGTTCAAAAAAGAGTATAAACCCGAGTTTAATAAATTTTTGTGGCAATTGTGTTACAGGAACAACATCGATCGAAGTATAAAATATGAAAAAAGAGTATTAACTATTGCATTTTAATAATTTTTTACTAATTTTCGTTAAATATTAGTAAGCTGAACAAATACATTTTGATTTTTGGGTATGAAGTTTTTTTTTTTTTTGGGCAATACGAAAGAAACCGTTTCAGAGAAGAACATCAAAGAATCTGGAGAAAAGTAAGAATTATTTAATTAGTTCGTAGTTTTTTTTTTGTTTTTTTTTTTAATGAATGTTCATTTTCAATTTGATAAATATTCATTTATATATTAGTATACAGTCATTCACATGTTAATAGATGATTAATATAATTGTTCATTTTATATATTAATACATAGTCATTGTATTAATGTTCATTCTTTTTCATATTTTGGAGTGGAAAATTAATTTGACGAGTGTTAATTTGTATTTTTGCAGATGTATGCTCGTCAAGCACATAAAAGTATATGATTTTCACATATATTAATATACGATTATTAGAATTTTGATAAATATTTATATTTTGGTCATCCTCTTCAAATATATCATGCTCGGTTCAATTTTGAGTTTCAATATATGTCTTTTTCATATGGTTGTATGGTAATCACATTTTGATAACTTCAAGAGTTATTCACGTATATATTTCATGTTCATTTATCGATATCTTTCATTAGCATTTTTAAACCAATGCACGTTCATTTATATATTAATAGATGTTCATTTTCATATTGAATTATGTAAAAATGTTCATTATTTATTAATAGTTGTTCATTTGCAAATTAATGGATGATCATTTATACACTAATGTATGTTCATTTATATATTAATATATGTTCATTTCCGTATTAATCATTTCAATTGTTATACTATTCATATTCATATGAAAACTGGTTCATTTAATAATTTCAACACTTATTCTTGCTCAAATCTAACTAAAAATTCATTTGTTTTTGTCTATTAGTTAACCAAAGAATTGTGGATATAGTGAGTTACACTACACAATAGCAAGGAAAAAAAAGGAAGACGACAAAAATAAGGAAATCAAGAAGGCATGGATTCGTGCAACATGAACCAATAACACGAGCTTGTATTTTTCGATTTTGGATCGAGATTTCGTAGTGTATAATAATATATGTGGAATTGTGTTGTATATTTTAATATCCAATATTTTAATTTTTGGTGATATACAATTTCTATTTGATTTTAATAAGAAGGAAATAAACTTTTTTCCTAGAGTAT
Organism: Chenopodium album; assembly: GCF_948465745.1. Taxonomy (NCBI): domain Eukaryota; kingdom Viridiplantae; phylum Streptophyta; class Magnoliopsida; order Caryophyllales; family Amaranthaceae; genus Chenopodium; species Chenopodium album. The sequence continues at coordinate 70,251,635 of NC_137835.1, forward strand.
GTACTATTACAAATCACACATCATTCAAAGCAAACATTTATTAAATAGTATATATATAATGTTCATATTTTGACGACTTATATAATAATGTTCATATTAGGAAAACAACATGTTCATAAACAAAAAACTTAATGTCATAACAACTTGAATTTGTAGTTGAGTATTTACAATTGTCAACTTTGAACCATCATTCAATAACTATATTAGAATATTGAACACTACATACATGTTCATAAACACACATGAATGATCAATAGAAAACTTTACAAAAGCTAAACATTCAGTTCTTGTATCAAGTCTCTCATAAGGCCTAATATTTTTACACATATTATCTTTATAACCCTCATTAACTCTAGTTACAAAACCTTTCATAAAAGCATACTCATTAATGCATTATACATTTCATAATTAAGCATCATCTTCAGAAGAAAATTGTTTCTCCCAAAAGTCAAACTGACTTGCTTCTTCAAAAATAACAGCATCCTCTTTTCCCACTGTAATAATTAAACATGGAACAAATGAACACATACAGTACCAATAATGGTCAATCATTATAATGCATTTGATCAATTACAGTTAAATTACCATATGTACAAATATAAATGATCATCTATATATACATGACTGAACATTATTTATAAAACTACAAAACAGTAATAATCATTAAAAGTCACATGTACGATACAACTTATAACTCCATAATATATATATATATATATATATATATATATATATATATATATATATATATATATATATATATATATATATATATATATATATATATTTATATATATATATATATATATATATATATATATGAAAATCATTGAAATTCACGTGTACATGAGTACATCATATATATTCAAATACAATTACAATAAACCAATAGTTTACTACAGAAAACATACATTAAACATAAATGAACATTTACTATTACAAAGGTGATCATTTTTTTTAACTAAGCTTATTTTTATATGAAACACCAAACTGATACTCCGTAAAAATAATCGGTTAGCAAAATGATAACAACTATATAAGTTCATATAAGATGCACAAAACTGGAAATTAAAGGCAACAATCAAATAATAAGATTATAATCAAAATTACAAAATAAAAACAATAACACAAATAAGAATCAAATTAGAAGAATAATACAACCAAAACTATGAATCAACTAATATCAACAATAACAAAACTAAACCAGAGCATTATCAAAATTTAAATCAATTAATACAACAAAACTATCAAATCAAAATATTATAATCATGCAATTACAATCGAAAAAGTAGCATTATCAAAATCAATTGATTGATTATCATTTAAAGTACGAATTACTCACAATCATCAAAAGCAATTGACCTTGAGATGTCGATGGAAGAGAAGGAAAATTGAAAAACAATCAAAATAAAGAGGAGAGAGAAATGAAATCAATGAAAAATAGGAGAGAGAAAAATAAAAATTAGATCTATAAAATGTATATATGGTTTTTTGGAGGAAAGTAAAAAAAAATGTAGAAGATGATGTAGTTAGAAGGGGGTGTAGGGGAAGCTGCCTACCCTAGAGTGTAGTGAAAAATTTGTAATTATTCATCGGAATTGGGCTTATAATATATCGTTGGAAATGTCTTTTCAAGCCCTATCCAACTACACTATTATTGGACCCTTATCATGGACAAAACTAAACTGGAATGCACATTTTTCATAAATAAGGTAAGAAAAGAAATACTTTCAAAAACAGAAAGAAGAGATATTTTAATAAAAACATCTTCATCACTAGACTTTTCACACTTACGCTTTGTTCGATAATCAAATGACGTGAAAAGTATTCATCACTGGGTTTGGTTTTGAGGAGACACATTTGGGTGTCTACAACCACGCATATACTTTTGAACATTTAGTAAAACATTTGAACAATTGCAAATTTTGAACATGTAGTAAAAACATCTAAACATCGCTAAATTTTGAACATCTCTACCTTTATAATTAAAAAGTAGAAGATAACTATTAGAAATAGTGTGCTACCAAATATACCCTCAAAAATATGTACAAAAATGTGTAATTACTTTTTTATTCCCGTATACTGCACAAACGTCAACTTGTTTTGGTCATATCTGGAGTTCTAGAAAGAACTACGAGTCGTACAACCTATGGATCTGTAGCCCCGAGTTTTTTCTTTAATTTAGCGTTAGTTTCATCCCAATCAGAGTCGCAGATCAAAATTTATGACTTAAATACCACATTCTGTCCAGTTTAATGCATATACGTGAAGTCTTAACTTAATATTTGCTTGAGTCTAGTTACATAGTCTAGCCACATGGTCATGACACGAGTCTTAACATGTCACCTACACTCACTAGTCTTAGCACACACTTTGAGTATACATCACCATGGCCATGTCTTAGGTTCATGCATGAGTCGGTTTTTTTCCGTCATTTGAGTTGAGGGGGTACATTCTATTCTTAATTCTTCACATCCCTCCACCTAAATCTTCTTCACATTCTATTCCGATCTTTCTTCACCTCCTCCATCCATTTCATGTTGAATAAAGTTTGAGTCAAATAATTAACAATAAATATCCCCAATTTCCTTTTCCACAGTACTTGGTCGAGGAGAGAAGGGCGATTAATTAAGGACAACTTCTTTATTCAAGTCTCGCTTTTTGATAAACCGATTCGTCAAAAGAGGAAGGCTAAAAAGATAATGGCAACTCAAGAAGAAGTCAATGAGCTTAGGAACCAATTGGTTACCATGACTGAAACACTGAAGCTCCTCACACTCAAAGTTGATGATCCCGTGAAGCAACAACGGATGGACCTCATGCAAGAAAGCTTGAGCAAGCTATCTAGTGACTACAAATTTCAGGGCATAAGCTCGCAAGGGGTCTCGCTGGATAAAGAACTTCTTCCACATAAGTTCAACGCCACTGACATCCCTAAATTCAAGGCAACAGATAACCCTTACTTCCATCTAAGAGCTTTTGAAACAATAATGAATATTAAGGGTATCGATAAGAAGGTTTTTCCCTCTCTGTTCCCACTATCTCTCGAGACCATTTGTCAACAATGGTTCTTTTCTCTCGACAAAGAAAAAACCTCTTCTTGGGAGTCGATAAAAAACGCTTTCATAGATAGATATAAGTGCAACATCCAAGATGAAACAGACCACAGACAACTTGAGATGTTAAAACAAAAGGAAAACGAAGGGTTCACTTCCTTCTTCAATAAATGGAGGGAAGCTTCTGTTAATATGGTCAAGGCTCCTACCGAAAAAGAATCTGTGAGGATGTTTATCAAGAATCTCCAAGGGAAGTATTCAAAGCACTTAAAGTACCAACACAACTTGAATACTTTCAAAGTTGTTTATAATATAGGCATTGACATTGAAGATGACCTTCTGAAAGATAATAGTGCGAGAGGAAAGAAGAGCGACCATCCTTCTTCTTCCTCTAATGAGGTACATGCTACAAACATCTCTAAACCACGAATCCAAAGATCAAAAAGGGTGTTCACTCCACTTGGTATAAGTTATGAAACGACTTTCGAGAAGCTACATCACAAAGGACTAGTCATGCCCATAGGGCCCATCAAAGATCCGGTTCCAGAAGCTAGACCACCTAAGTGGGACCCTAATAAGCACTGTAAATATCATCAAGGAAAGGGTCACGACACTGAAGAGTGTTGGAAACTCAAAGAAGCTATTCAAGATCTGATCGATGACAATGAAACTTCCGAGATTCTAGCCATCGAAGATGACCAAGCATCCTTTGACCCATCACTTCTTATCACACCCGTAGGAGAGCCTATGATCGAGACAACTTATATGAACTCTCTCGATGAAGTGGCCATAATCGAGGAGGATGAAAGTCTTTTCTTAGATAATACCAAGGAAGACTCGTCAGGTCTAAAAGAGGACATTCGAAAACTGCAAGATGTCATTGCCATGCTCTTGAATGTGGTAGAAGGATTAGCAAATCGGGTGATGGCCATCGAACAAAATTCTCGCCAAGAGTTTAATGAAGAACTCAATGCTCCTAAGCCACAAACAAAACGGACTATTGAAGAATACACACCAATAGGAATGACTTACAATGAAGCTTTTGGCTGTCTTCACGATCAAGGTCTCATTCACTCCATTGGTCCTAGTCAAGACCCTCCATCTGAAAAACGTTCTCCTAATTGGGATCCAAATTCCTATTGTCGATATCATAAAGGTCGCGGTCACATTACTGAAAAGTGTCTTGCCCTCAAGGATCGTGTTCAAGATTTCATTTATTCAAATCTCCTTCATGTTCCTCCACGCGACAAGAAGGCCAAGATTAGCAACAATGGTAACAGTGGCTGTAAAAGGAAGAAGAACGACTATCCTTCTTCTTCCAAAAACACCTACTCTAGTAAGAGCGTTGGTACTTTCGACCTTACTGAGATCCTAGCCATGGATAATCGAAAACAACCGAAAAGGGAATTTACCCCTATTGGAATTAGCTACGATGATGCTTTCGATCGACTCCATGCCAAGGGAATCATTACTCCCATTGGACCTACCAAAGATCCCCCACTTAAGAAAAGATCGCCTAGTTGGAATCCAGACGAACACTGCAAATACCACCAAGGTAGGGGTCATACTACTGAGAGCTGTTGGAAGCTAAAGGAGGCCATTCAGTATTTGATTGATAACAACAAGCTTCCCATACCTCCAGTTAACAAGAAAATCGAGTAATGATAAGGGAAGAAACACAAGACAAGAGGCGAGCTGCAACGACAAGATTTCATGGCCTTTTTTTTTTTTTTTTCTATTTCTTTTTCATCTTTTCTTTCCCCAATAAGTCTAGAATAGGCGCCTTTTTCCTTTCCTTAGATTAACTTTGTAGATTCTTTATTTTCTTCTAATTAAATGAGCATTTATTTCCTTGCACATGATCATCACATTGCATTGCATCAAATGTAAAAAAAAAAAAAAAAAAAAAAAAAAAAAAAAAAAAAAAAAAAAAAAAACCATGTCGAATTAAGCACAAGGTATACCAATGATTTGAGGCACCCTTGTAGCCACATCATATCTCCTTTCGCCTTTCTAATTTACAAATCCTTTCTTCATAAACCACTTTGAGCCTCGTCTAACGATAAACCTTTCTTTTTTCAACCTACATCTATCTAACCTAGGGATTGGATGGTGTGCAACTTATGCCATTCTAAAGAAAGCTTGAGCAAATTCAAAAGAAAGCAATAGCAAAAATAAGCAAAAAATAAATAAATAAAAGTGTACGAAAGGGCAAGTGTTCCAATGTCTTTGATATGAAAATATCTTCGATAAGAACACGTCTCAGATTGCGTCTCTTATCGAGTGCTCGGTACCGTGCCTGAGAAACATGAATGCCAAGTGAGTGATAGACCGCATGATCGAGATTGCTCACACTTATAAAAATAAAATAAATGCTAAAGCAAAAAGAGCTAAAAATAGTAGAAACTCAAGCATAAAAGCAAGGTTGCATACCTTGGGGGCTTATCTAGGGTCTTGAGCCTTTATCCCCTTCTTCTTTAAACCTTTAGCCTAACCACGTTACAACCCTTAAAAAGACCTTTTTGAGGTATACACACTTGTGCGAGGTTTGGCTAGAGCTACGTTCGGCCTGATTCCTAATGGATACGTAGGCAACCTCACATCGAGGTGCGGCCGTAATAAACATGCATTCATATTCACATTCACACACTTGCACCATGATCATATCAAGGAATTCCCTATGCTCATCCCTTTTCATTTAGAGCTAGACCTTGGGGGCTTGATCCCTATATTATTAGCTTACCTAGCCTAAGAGTCACCACCATTTGACTCTTTTCAATAATATATTTTTTCCACACGCTTAGCTCTTGCGGCCTAACTTTAGTGTCACTATCACACACTGCACACATACATGACCAAATATATTTCCCTTAGGAACCCTTTGTCATGAAATCTTAACGCTGAAGCATGCTTCGTCAAAATCACTCATAATTGTCATTGCATCACGAAGTATGAAGTGCTTAGCCTCCGTGCCTAAGTTACCCAAATACTTTCATCATGGAGTCAACCATTGAGATAGCCTAGGATGAATTAATCCTTGAACCTTGAGAGATAATATCAAACAACATCTGACTAAGCTCATTCAACATGCATCTTCAAAATTTTGATTTTCTTTTTCACGTCTTTCTTTTTCGGGAGAAAGTCGGTACCCTCCACAAAAAGGACGGAAAAATTTTTGCTTTTTTGCATTTTTGAGTCACATTGAGTCAACACTGTGCACACACGGGTCATGAGTTTAACACATGTGTCATTACACTTCGAGTCGAGTCAACCTCGAGTCAGTCAATCATATCGAGTCAAGTTTATACCTTGAGTCGTGTCAATTCGATGAGTCAAGCAACATTAAACCTTAGGTCAACCCTAAGATAATTCTAAGCCTTAGGTCAACCCTAAGATAATTAAAGAAATTGCCAAATTTCTATAGTCAAAAATAAATACAGGTGCAGCAGAACAGGGAAGACCCTATCACAGCGTTCGGCGACAGAATCAATTCTTGGCACCAGAAATATCTCAACAACAACAGAGCTCGAAGCCTCTCAGAAAGGTGATTTCGACTTCATACAGCAATTTCGGGTTCCTTGGTGCGCCAGTTAGCCCCTATAAGCAATTTGACATGATTAAGTAGTCAGTTTGATTACAATTGCAATAAGTGATCGACCTGATGAAAGATCGTCTCACTTAGTTTAAAGCGCCTAAGATATGGCTCATTACGGAAACACCGACATACTGGTTTTAGCGGAATAAAGTTCAGGCGAGCTTCAGAGATCGACAAACGTTGGTCTTTGGAAATTTTTCTTCAGAACATTATCGCAACAAACATTCAAGCACCGAAGCTCTATTGTTCAGAGACGCATGAACATTTCCATCAAAAGCTCTTTTGCTCCAGAGACGCGTGGGCATTTCATTCAAAGCTCTTTTGTTCAGAGACGCGTGGACATTTCATTCAAAGCTCTTTTGTTCAGAGACGCGTGGACATTTCTTTCAAGATCTTTTGTTCAGAGACGCGTGGACATTTCCTATTTTCAAGCTATTTTGTTCAGAGACGCGTGGACATATCATCAAAGATTTCCCTATTATCAAGCTCTTCGTTCAGAGACGCGTGGACACATTATTCAGAAGATCATATCAAAAAGAAGCTCTTTATTCAGAGACGAGTGAACATCGAAACAGCAAGGTGGCGTTCCCTGGATTATGGAGAGTGTCACAAACAACTGAGGATTGTTTCAACAGAAGCAATCTTCGATAATGTTCCCTAGGATGTGGAATATTATCAATGCGGAGGAGGATCGTTTCAGTCAAAGCAATCTTCTAATTTGGAAGCAGTTACAAGGCGTAGCGGTTTTCAAGCGGGATGGAATTCTCTAGCTTGCAGGAGGTCATCAAAACAGTAAAGCAGCAACAATTGGTTACTTTCAGAGACGTGTGCTCGACGGTGCAAGATACGCGTTTCTTAACTCTTCTATCTGTTTAACTAATGCTAGTTTTGCAGGTATCGGCGTTATAAGATTGGTTTAGGATTGCAGAACGTTCTGAATCATTCTCCGTCCCTATCGCTACTTTGACTTTCGTTTTCGAAACTTGCGTTTCTCCAAACTCAGTCAAAGTGGGGGCTTCTGTAGACACCCATTTGTGTCTCCCCAAAACCAAACCCAGTGATGAGTACCTTTCACGTTGAATCATAATCGAATGAAACGAAAGTGTGGAAAGGTCTAGTGTTGCGGAAAGTTTTATTTCTTTTCTTTTCTCTTCTCCCTGTTTTTGAAAACTTTATTTTTAAGAAAACAGCCAATCCAGTTTGGTTGGTCCATAATATGGGTCCAATAGTGGTGTAGTTGGATGGGGCTTGCAAAGACCTTTCCAACGATATATTATAAGCCCAATTCCGATGAATATTGAGGAATTTATGGCCAATTTACTAAACTGGGCCCGGTTTGAGTTTTAAGTACGGCCCAATGATCTAGGGGAGGGCCTAATATGATTTATCATTCCTAATGTAATTAGGAATGGTTTTGGTCTTCTAGAACATTCTAGAAGGTTTTATCATTTTTAATTCAATTAGGATTCTTCAGAGTTTTAATTAGATCAAATAGCATTTTCGACCGAAATTATATTATTTTATCTTCCAGTACGGTAAAATTATCAGATTTTCGAAAACGTGTTAAAATCCGGTTTGGCGTCCAACCCCAGGCCTTGGCGCCTGGAATCAAGATTTGCGCCAGACGCCAGAATTGGCGCCTGGCGCTAGCCACAGTTCTTGGCGCCAATGAGCCAGGTCTGGCGCCAAGGTGGATTTGTGGTCTTCATACTCTGTTTTGATAAATTATCTTTTTTGGATGATTTTCTCTATAAATATCGTATCAAAAACTCCGTTTTCATTCACGAATTCTCCTTATTCTTAAGTCTTCATCAACTATCTTCATCATCTACATCTATCATTCACCAATTCTCTCTATTCTTAGGTCTTCATCAACTCTCAATCATTCATCAAATTCTTTGAATTCATTCATCTCTTCATTCATTCTTTCTTTTCTAAACTTTGGTTTTCATACAAAATTCCGCATTCATTAGATCTAGAAACACCTAGCCATATTCGAAGTTGCCTTCGCCCTAGACGTGAAAGGTTTTAATTTCTGAGGGTTTGGTCCCAAATCTCTATTTAAATTATTTAATTTAATTGTTTTGATTATTATTTTCCTTGAAGTTACTAATGTGTGTATTTTGTTATTAGAAAGAGGTACGAGGCATCTAAGTAAGTACTTTGATGGTTTAATTGATATTATGATATAGAAATCATGCTTAGATTGTTATTTTGATTCCTAGTATCATGTCTGGGGTAACTTTAATATTAAGTATGATTAAAAGTATGATGCCTTTTATTCTCTTCCTAATATTTATGATTGTTAGTATCATGTTAAGGCTAAAGATTTGATTTTTATTGCTTAGTGACATGCTAGGGTTTGTTATTAATCTTGTTAGTATCATGCCTAGGATCTTGCTATGCTTTAACATGATTATGATTGTTATTATTATTATTATTATAATTATTATTCATGATATTGATTATTTATTATGTTGCTTGATGATTTATTTATTTATTTATTGCTTGATCACACCTTTTTATGCATGTTTAAAGGGAACTTGGTACTTGTAATCACGCTTAATAAGATATTAATAATCTTGTTTAGGGTTTATTGTGATTATAATTTCAAGTGATCGCCAATAATAGATTTGTTTGTGCATTAATGTTCAACCAACATAGATTAAACAGGTTTAGGGTTAATCCTATTGATTGTATGTTAATCAGAAAGCGCACATGAATACGAGCAGAATAAAGTAGAGGCCTATTATTAGGGCAGGTTCAATCTCTTTTAGGTTGGATTTGTACCATCATCCCCGAACCCTTATTTGGTTCATGACCTTATGGAGTTGACGATCTCTTGGATCGTTAAGGGGTGTAACCTTCACCTCGTGAACGGTTTACAAGTTCCTTAAAAACTTGTTGGCGACTCTTTTGCTCTATCTTCTTCCCTTTTGGACGCCATCGTACTTTAGTGTATGATCACAGTGGGGTTCAAGCTAGTGGGATTTTTAAGGCTTGAAATTATTCCCTACAGGGCCCTTAATTTTATTTTTCATTAAACATATCATAAATTAATTCAAAGTTTTTTTTAACAAAAAACTTGTAATGTCTTTTTTTTTTTTTTATTATTATACTTCATAGGTTATTTATATTATTCTTTAAATAAGAAAAAAAAAATAGTATTTACGAAGAGACTGTTTATTACCAAGAGACTTTATTTTTACTCCTTCGTGGTTACTCTTCTTATTTACAACCTTTTCATCCTTTAACTGCAACACTATTGTTAAGGTTTATTAGCTTTTGAATTGTACATTGTTTGATGGCAATAAATAGCGTTATGGAATTTGAATGAGATTCATATTAAACAGTGATAATCAAGCAGATGTTATTAAGAGGTGTAAGGAACTTTTATAAAAAAAAACGGTACGGAGTATTAATTATGGAGAGAATTTACGAGGAAAAATATAACTAAGTAGTTATTGATTTAGTATTAGATATAGATATAGATATTAGATGGTCATAGAACAATAAAGAAATTAGATTATTAAGTGTTTAGCTATACTATTACTCCGTGTGAACAAAGATCAAAAAAAATTCATTAGAAGAAAAACACACTAGGTATTATTGAATCATACAAATCAATTAAGAGTTCTAAACTAACAATATTTTAAGATATGAAGGGATGCAAATCAATTACATATTATTTAATAATAATAATTTTGAAATAAAAGTGTCAAACTTTTGAGGGTTTCAAAAAATAATTTTCATAAAAGATTTTAATACTTTTACAAAAAAAAACAAATAGTACGTATTAAAACTAGCAAGTTTATCATACCAAACCAAAGGTTTAAATACACAAAAATACAATTTCTTTACAAGAGCTAACTCTTTCACGCGCGTAGGCCACCCTAGTTTAGTTAAAAAATATGAACAATCTCAATGCATCACGCCTATACTTTTGAACATTTAGTTAAAAAATCTGAACAATCGCGAATTTTAAAAATTTAATAAAAAAATTCTTAACATCGCAAATTTTGAACATTTAGTAAAAAAATCTGAATAATCGTAATGCACCACGCATGTACTTTTGAATATTTAGTACAAAAATATGAACGATAACAAATTTTGAAGATTTAGTAAAAAATTTGTCTGACTCGTAATAATTCAATAGTTTTGTAATATAAAATGCACATTTACTGTATACAAAATTAACATTTCTTTATAAAATGTGAATATAAAAATTGCATGTTTATTTTCAGTTTTTGTGACGTGATCATATTTTTTTTTTACTAAATGTTCATTTTTTTGTAAAATGTTCAAATTTTTTTTACTAAATGTTCAAAAGTATAGACGTGGTGCACATAATACTAATTGTCATAATACATCAGTTCAAGGCTCCTCTTTTGGGCTTGATTGAATGGTTAATTTAGGGTTAAGAATGGAACTAAGGAAGTTAATAAACAAGCCTATCTTAATCTATTTAATCATGAAAATAATAAGGGAAAACCCGACCCATAAACAAATTCAAGTTGGTCCGAAACTAGACTAGGAAAGGAATGTAACGAGAGACCAGGGCCGAGGCTATAATTGGATAATATTTTTGGGCCCTGTTCAACTTATCAAATTGGGGCCCTAGATTCAATATATATAATAACCAATTATTTTTCAAAAAAAAATTCATTCATTATGATTATTAAGATTTATGATTATCTTGAAGATTTATTTTTTATTTGTAAAATTGAAAGAGCTAGTAAAATACATATATAAAGAATTTGTGGAGAAAATCAACGGTATTTTTACTAATTTCATCTTAAAATTGGAGAAAAAAGGGGAAGATTAAAAGATTTTAGATTGGGATTGTAAGTTAAATGAAAATTATATTGTTTAAAAATTAATAAGGGGTGAATTAATTTTAGGTAATTGTTAATTTTGAAGAAGAAATAAATGTAGATTGAAATAATTTGGGAGAAAGAAGGGAAAGATTAAAAGATTTTGGTTAGGATTGGAAAATTTGATGAGTGAATAAGGAAATGGCAGAGAGAAGATGAAAATTTTTAGGAGAGAATAAAGGGAAATAAGGAAGGGAAGATTTTTATGCGGTTATTCAATGAACATGGACATTCTCTAGTATTGCTTCCCAAAAAGAGTAAAATTTGTTGGTTTAATTGAACCTTAAACCTTTGTTTTAAAAAGTAGCAATCAAACCATCACTCCAATGTTATTTTTCTGTTTTAACATGAAACGAATATACATATATCCAAAATTTGGGGCCCCTAAAAATTGGGGGCCCTGTTCGGTCGATCACCCGTCACACCCTTAGAACCGCCCCAGCGAAAGACGATTTGAAAACCCATTTTAAAAAGATATAATAATTTTAATTATTAAAACTTAAATAATAATATCAATAATAATTAAAACAATAATTTAAATCACGACACAAAAATATATATAAAGTTCTTAATCATAGAAAAGCGACATAAAAGATATAAGAAAAGTGAAACCAATAATATTATTTATCTATAATAACCTAGATAATAAAAGGGCTTTATAATGAGTTTTATAAATATAAAATAAAATAATAGTTTTTAAATAATATCAATTTGACAAATGAGTCGACGGAATCACCCAATGTAACTTTATGTATCGATATTGATACGATTGAACGTAAAACGTCTTTAAAACTACATAATCATTAATACCTATCAAATTGGCACTTCAGTCAAGGAGTCACCCATGATGACCTATATCAATCATGACAGGTTAAATATTAAAATTACGTATAATTTAGTAACACTTACTGAATTAAGGCTTAAACTTAAGGAATCTCCCTCTAAGGCAGATATCAACTCAACCAAGCCAATACAATTGAAATGATTAAAAACTCAAATATGAAACCTTTTAAATAATAACTTTCAATCGTTTCGTCAAAACATTATAATTAGTGTTTTAAAAGCTTGGGATGACCCTTAAATCAAATAACAATTTTTATAATTAAATTAACATTTCAATTTAGAAATTGATATTTGAATTAGGTTTTAATAGGTTGAAATGCACATAAAATAGTGGTTCATAAATACGGGGTGTTACACAACATGACCAGGAACAAAGTCAGACAACCCAAGGTGTGTCAAGGACAAGACTCTGACAAGTCAACACATACATCGAAGCCTCTGTCCCATGAATAAATAAAGCAACACATCTTCTAGTCGAAAAGCCCCATCATTCCCTCCAATCAACCCGACGTTAACCTCATTTCTTGCAGAAATCCCAAACCGAAAAAAAATATCAACAAGCTAAGGATATCACGAACAACTTTAAAGAATGTTTACACTTTATTTTATCATTTCTTATATTACCCCACCAAACATTGTCATCATTAAATTATACGTTGTATAATAATATCATTTTTGTAAACAACTTTCTCTCTCCCACCTAAAAAGAAAAAGAAAAGAGAGCTTTTCAATTACCACTTCTTTAATATATTATTATTATTATTATTATTATTATTATTATTATTATTATTATTATACTTTGTCCCTGTGTATTATTTTATGTAAAACATTTTTCCTATGATGTATGCCAATGTAAAACTTTGACTAGCTAATAATGTACAGATACTTAATTATCAATATGTAAAATTTAAAACAATTGAAAATTGTTCATTAAGATAATTCTAACAAGTACTTGTAAGACTATATTTTCATATGAATATCTATCATCATAGTCCCTAAACTTTCGTATTTGTGCACTTTTAGTCCCTGACAACTCTTTTGTGCACTTTTAGTCCCTCCCCCACCACTTTAGGTGTTTTCTAGGCAAAAGTTTAGGGACTATGCTTTCTAAGCATTAGTTTAGGGACTATGAGTCAGCAAAATAGTTTAGGGATGTTGAGTCATCAATAGTTTAGGGACCATGACTTATATTTTTTTGTTTTTCCTTTTTTTTTTTCTTTCAGAATTTATTTAAAAAATAATCTTTTAATTACTTGTCATTTTTACTCTTTTTTTTTACAACATTATTTTTAAAATCAGCTTTAATTATAAATCAAAAGTAATTAAAAATAATACTTTTCTTTTTAAAAAAAAAATTGTCAGGAAAAAATAAAATTAAGCTTTATCTTTTCATGGCTTCTACTCTCTCCCCTTCTTCCCTAACACCGCCTTTCCAATTTTCTCTCTCCTCCCTTCACCCATGGCTTCCAACTCCTTCTCCTCCTTTGAAAAGGCTCCCACCCCTTAAAAAACCCAACCTCAACCACCAACAAAACAATGAACAAACCCTAATTTCCCCCTTCGAAATCTCCGCTGAATCCTCCCTAATCCTCCCACCATGACCCCACAAAAGCTTGCATCAACAATTGCTCGCACTTAAGGGTGTTTAAGAATGGGTTGAATTTGGCCGAATTTAAGGATTTATCTAGGTTAATGCAAATGTAATTGTTCTCTAATGGTGGAATTAATGGTGATTCGGGTGGTACAATTACAAGGCTTAAAATTACTTCGGTTGATGAAACATTTTAGGCTTTTGTTTGGATTGCAATGGCGGACGTGAATTAGGTTGCGGCTGCGTGAATTAGGTTGTTGTGGTGGAGATGCGCGAAGGGGGAGATGCGGTTGCGGCGACATGAGAGGAGGAGTAGCAGAAGTGGTGGTGTTGTGAATTAATGCAAGTTGCGAGGTTGGTAATGGTGTGGTACGGGAGGTTAGGGGAGGCAAGGGCTGTGTTTGGTGGTAGTTGCGGTGGGGATTGAGTAGCAACAATGGTGATAGGGGAATTACATGGTTTTTTTATTTTTATAATTTTTAAATAAGAATAGAGGTTTTTTTAATTAAAGAAAAAATAAAGGAATTTTTCTTTTTGTTTTTATTTATTTATTGTTGTTAATGGGGGTGTTAAATAAAATTCTGAAATTAAAAAAATTTTAAAAACAAAATAATATAATGAGTCATTGTCCCTAAACTATTGGTGACTAGGCTTAGTCCCTCAACTTTTGGCTGGAAAACACCAAACATGGTGGAGGAGGGACCAAAAGTGCACAAAAGAGTTTAGAGGGACTAAAAGTGCACAAAAGAGTTTAGAGGGACTAAAAGTGCACAAATACAAGAGTTGAGGGACTGTATTTTACCTTTACTCGGCGGTACTAAGAACGTCTCTGGGCCACGTAGATCACACCACGTCACCTACTATATCTCTCATTATGCCACATCATCACTACTCAATCAACTAGAATATTGCTTCATATTAAAAAAAAATGATGATAAGGGGATTTGAACACCAAACCTTTTATAAGAAAGATAGTTACTTAACCATCTATGCCACTCATAAACTATGTGATAAATATGAAAATAAATGTATATAATTGATAATCACAAGGTCTAATTAAAGTAGCAATCGGTGCAATACCCGAACGACACACTAGTTAGTAAGCAAATTAGGTGAACAATGCAAAAATTCAACCATTTTTTTAGGAAAATTTGTGAGAAAGAACCTTTTAGCGGCTAACTTTGTGAGATAGGATCTAATATCGCAAAATTTTTGAAAAAGGATTTTTACTGGGTTTGAAGTTGTGAGTTGGAACCTTGGCTTATTTTCCAGTGAGTCAATGTTGGAATCTGGCGTTAACTGCCACATGACTTAAGTGACACTTTAAAAAAATCCTTTTAGATTCCTCGAGTTACAAATTGAAATAATTGCTTGATTAAAGTCTTAGTCTCTTGAAAGTCAGCAAGCAAACCAAGATATTTCTAAGAAGTTGGCTTATAATTATAAATAGTGGCATGCAAATTAAATCGAGACGTTTTTAGAACGTAAAATGAGATATTGCTAGTTATTGTTTCTCTTTTGAACTCATTTTAAAACATTTATATGCTAAAATGACCTCGAAAACCTTAAACAAGCAAATTTTTCGGCTTAAAATTAATGACGCGTAAATCGAGACATTTTTCACGCAGGATGAGACATTTCTAATAATTATTTGCAACTTTTGACTTCATATTGGACACTTTAAAAGCCAAGATAACTTCCAAAACCTTAATTATCTAAACAATTTCCTAGGCTTTAAAATAATGAAAAGCAAATCAAGACATTCTTAGCATGCAAAACGAGGTATTATATTTTTTTGTCACTTTTTAATTCATATTTGTATGTTTACGAGCCAAAATAACCAAAAAAAACCTTAAGCAAGCAATTTTCCTTGCTTAAAAATAATGATGCGCAAGTTGAGATATTCATAGAACGCAAAACGAGATATTTCTAGTAATGTTTTGCCACTTTTTACCTCATATTAGATCCTTTATGGGACCAACAAGAGTAAAGAGCACAACTACTACCTAAACTTAGCCAAAAGTTGCAGTTAGCTCACTGAACTTTCAAAAGTTGCAAGTTACCTGTTGTAACTTCTTATGACTTCATTTACAACTTAATTGGTAGAGCTCCGATCCCTTAACTTTTTGATATAAAAATCAGCAACTCCCTAAATTTCTGCCATAAAAGGTTGTGCAATCTCTAAACTTTCCTATAACTCCTTAAACTTTCTCACATGATTTTTAATTAACTAGCCATTACAAAAATACAAATAATAATAATTAAAAAAATTGATATTATGTAAAAAAAAAATTCTAACAACGGCTATATATACACTTCAATGCATTTTCGATACTCCAATGCATTTTTGATACTCTGTTATTATTTTATAAAATAGAAAGTGATGAAAGCTCACAAAAAAAAAAAAAAAAAAAAAAAAGAATTATTCAGTTAAGATGAAAATAAAATGGCTACTATAGAAAAGTCTTTTTTTTTTCAATAAATATCTAATTCTAGTTTGTCTTCCTTTATATTTTCAGTCTGATTTAGCTCTTGTTAAAAAAAGAAATAGATAAATAACCCTTAATATAATACATAGTAGTGACAAAACATTTAAAAATGGATATGTTACCAAAATGGATAATTTAATAAAAATGTTTACCAAAACGACTTTTTATATAATTTAATTCCATAACTAGCTAAAATATTGATTTGAAAGGAAGTTATTTATTATTTATAGTTATTTATCTCTTTTGAATGGGTTTAGTTCAATTTTTTGGTTTTTATTTATATTTTTTGTTTTTTTGTTTAAAATATTATGTTTTTGGGCTTTTTAGTTAGAAAATTTTATAGCCACGTACTAATATAAGTAAACAACTGCTATTAAGCAAACCTAATTTCAACATCACAAAAAATTCTAAACTTTTTTCTAGATCATGATCATATCACAAAAAATTAGAATTTTAAGTTGATTGTTTTGTTGAGTTTAATGTGTATAATAAATCAAACATTCAAACTAATTACTATATGATATATAACGACACACGATAAATATGTTCATCTTGTTGGAAGAAAAATCTGAAACCTGATTGTTTGATTTGGTAAGTTATTCTTTCTACTTCGATGTTAATGTATATGGATCATCTTTTTTTCTTTTCTTTTCTTTTTTTTTTTTAAAAAAAAAAAAAAAAAAAAACCAACCAAACTAGTGCAAAGGGAAAAATTAATAAATAATTTCCTTCCATGTCAAAAAACTAAGTTAATTTTAGAATTTAAATTAAGAGTTCCCATTGGCTTACAAATGTATGATTAGATTGTTAAATTAAAAAAATGTAAAAAAAAAAAAATACCAAAGTTTAGGAAGTTTACCTATTAGGAGAATAGTTTAGGTAAAGTATAGGGAGTTGACCTGCTATATCAGGTTACAATCAGAAAAATGACCTCCAACCACGTGAATAGTGAGTAATTTGTAACTTTTAAGAGTTTAGTGAGTAAAGTGCAACTTTTGGCTAAGTTAAAGGAGTAGTTGTATGCTTTACTTGAACCAAAAGACCTCAAAATCTTTATTGAGCAATTATATTATTTCGGTTCATAAATTTTTAAAAAAATCTAGAAATTAGGTGTTTTTTAAAGTTCATTTGATCCTTTATAGACATTTTTTGGGGTTGACTCACCGAAAAATGGGCCAAGGTCCCGATTCACAATTTCAAACCACTTGAAAGTTTTTTTTTCCACAACTGTTGCGATAAACGGTCATTTCTCACAAAGTCAACTAAAATGTCATTTAATTTCAGAAAATTTGCAAATTGCAGCCATTTAAAGTCCGTATATTGCAAATTGCAGCCATTTAAATTTTTTTTTGCAAATTATAGCCCAAAAGTTCGTATAAATTGTAAATTGCAGCCTGATTAAATTTTTTCATCGGTTTACATGTTGAAAAATCTTCGGTTAAGGTTTTAGGGGTCATTTTATCCCTAAGGGACCCGAATTGAGCTCGGAATTAGCAAAAAAATAACATAAGTGTCTCATATTTACAGTTTCCCACAAATCGATACATTTTTGTTACGAAAAACGAGATACTTGCGTTATTTTTTTGCTAATTCCGAGCTCAATTCGGAGCCATAAGGACTAAAATGGCCCCTAAAACCTTAATTGAAGATTTTTCAACTTGTAAACCGATGAAAAAGTTGAATCGGGCTGCAATTTACAATTTATATGAACTTTTGGGCTGCAATTTGCAATTTTTTATTTAAATGGCTGCAATTTGCAAAATACAAACATTAAATGGCTGCATTTTGCAAATTTTCCTTTAATTTCTCACAAATTTTCCTTTTTTTGCTTCACTATGTTTTGGTGGTTCAAATTTTAACTACTTTGACCACACCATTATATATAAGAACTAATAAATTAAAGTCATGTAATATCTTATTATTTTACAAAAATAAAATGGGTAGGATCCTATACCATTAATTAGTGTTAATTGATTAAGAATTGCTAACATTTGTACCAATAGATTAACCAAACTAATTGAAGGCAAGTATTTCATATATTATAAAATAAAACCCCAATTTGAGTTTATATATATATATATATATATATATATATATATATATATATATATATATATATATATATATATATATATATATATATATATATATATATATATATATATATATATATATATATATATATACATTATGATACAATGCATGTGTGATGCATCCCACTTAGACATGTCAATCGGGTTGGTCGGGTCGGGTTCAGATCTGGTCGCTTCGGGTCATGGGTCATTTCGGGTCAAGCCACTTTGGGTCACGAAATCTAAAGTTTCGGGTTCGAGTCAACCCAATGGATTTAGAATAATTTTTATTTAATTTTTTTCGATTTTTATTTATAAGTTTTTTATTTATCAAGGTTACTTTGCTATTTTTTTTCTAATTTTTTAATCGAACATTTTTGCCATATTATTTTAGCCATAAAATACTACATAATTTAAAACTTCATCATTTCACCAAAGCTCATTAATTCATGACTAATAAAATAAGATAGTAATAAACTTAAAAATAAAACTTTATTTTAAACATTCCAATATTTAAGGAAGAGACCAACATAATTATATATCTGGATTATAATATCTCTTGATATAATATCAGTAGACCTATCGATCGGTGGTATGACGGTGATGTGGGTTATACGGATGCAATTAGTGTAGGTCGATAATTGGTGTAGGAGATAATTGGTGTGGATTTGAGCATGAGTTATATGAGATAGATAAATGAAAAAGAGATAAAATGAATGTCAGGTGGTAGATCGATAATAATCAATAAATTAATACTTTCGCTATTCTTATATATTAATATTGCACCACTTGCCTTTAAAGGAACTTTCACAAAAATTGCATCATTTCCATTTAATGAAACAAAATATGCGTGTTCACACTACAAATATCCAATATACCCTTTGTAACACCCTCAAATCTCCCTCTACAAAAATACTAGTATAATACATATAATTATACTGTAGAGATAGACTAAGGTGTATTACCGCAGCATGATTACTCCAGGCTACTCAAACTTACTAAACGAAACCAATACTTTTCAGCGGAAAACTTCAATACTCTTCTTTTATTAATAATAGACTATAAATAGTAACTATTGTTATGTGTACTCAAAAATAAAACACAAGACCAACATTAATTTCCTAATCTAGGTGAAATCATACCAGGGACTTCATATGCTCAATTATTGACTCCACCTGAAATTAGTCAACATTGCTTTCCATTAAGGTAAATAGGGCAAACCAAAACAAAATAAGAAATACAGATTGACAAGATATGCTAAGTACGATAAGTGCAAGATAATTAAATTCAATTTATTAGCAAACATGCTTTTCAAATCAATTCCTTCCATTCCAATAATTAAACCAATAATCCAACTCATAAATTTCAATAATTAATATCAATAGTCAATTCAATAAAACCAATTTCATAATAAAATCCAATTCCTTTAAAACCAGATCCTCACCCAAGTGTGCACACCCCCAAACTAGTTTCCTTATGTTACAAGGCTATTCTTGAGGAAAGACTCGGTCATACAAAGTCCAAAGTCTTATCAAATAAACCAAATCCACATAGTGGGATTACTAATATGCTTATAAAGCTTTAATAATAATGCAATAAATCCTCTTTAAATCCAATAATTCTAGCTTTTAATAATAATAATTCAAACTCCTTTTTATTAAATTCCACATGTTTTCAAAACCAAACCTTTTAGACATGAATAATAATTTTGATTATTCAAAACATGATATAAAATCAATACTCCAATTTATTTATCAAAACCAATTTATTTAAACATGCTTTTATTTCATAAATCATAATTAAATTCAATTTAATTCAATAATCATAAAATCATTCAAACATGCTTATTCAAACGATCACTTTCAAGGTATCTATAGGCTAGAGAGAATTATGAGAATTAGCTAGGGTGAGTGTTTGATCATGAATTGAAGGGGTATTTATAGGCTAGAATGAGCATGAATTATGGTAGAAAAATATTGGAAGAATTATGGCAAGTAGGGTTTATGGAATTACTTGGAGAAGTTTTTTTTTTTTAGGAATATGGAAAGTTTTGATATTAAGATGATTGTGTACGTGTAATTAAATATGGAAGGTATATTTGTCATGAAAAATAATATGGCAAGGTAAATTACTTGGGGAATAATTAAGAGGAATAAAAGGTAAGAAAATATGCTTGTCAAATATTAAGAAGATGGAAAATAAAATTTATGGAAAATAATAGATTTTTGGGAGATAATTAAAAATGTAATTTACCAAAATAATTTCCCCCAAAATAATACAAGAGGGCCGAAAATCTTGAGCTTTCCATAGCTCAGATTTTCGGATTCCGTTAGTAGTATGTCGGAAGATTTTTGCTCGGTTTAAGGAATAAAATAATTGTGTAAATAATATAGAATAATTAATTAAATAATTTATTAATTAAATACCAATTATTCACCAATAGATAACTAAGAAAATCAGATTTTCTATACATAGAAAATTCAAATTTCCTATACATAGAAATCCGAATTTCCTAGCTAAATAAATGGGAATTCTGCCATCTAATATAATTAATAAAATATAATTTTACTTTAATTAAAATATCCAAAATATATAAATAATCCGGTTTTTAAAATAAGATAAATGAATAATAAATCTTATCCAAAATAATAATTAGATTTCAAAATACTTTTGGCGCCAAAATTCAAATATCATTTTGCTCCAAATAATAAATTTACTAAAATACTCTTTTTATAAAAAAATTCCTAATTAATTAATTAGAAAATACGTATGAAAATACGGGGTATTACACCCTTACTTTTAACACTTGATTCTTTACTTTATGTTTACATCACATGGTTTATTTTGTACTTTTACACATACAATCATTGTATGTTGTCCTACATACAACACCTTTAAAAATTTTACACATCATCAAAGGAGGGGAGAAAAATAGAAGTCAAATATAAATTGAATTTAATAAAACTTGGGCCCGTTATTCTAGCCAATAAAAACGTAACAATATATTGTTGTATGTAGATACCATATAAAACAATTGTATGTGTAGCCTTTACTCTTTCTCTTCATTTTTCCCATTACCCAAAAATGTGTGCCCAACATGTATAGTGCAATAATTAAAAAACAAAACGGAGGAAGTATAAATTTTTAAATAAATGTATTTATTTAAAAAATTAAAAAACCATAAAATCGGGTTGCGGGTTCGGGTTTGGGATCAGGTCAGGTTTGACCACAAATTTACGGGTTAAACGGGTTCGGGTTATTTCGGATTATGAGTAAATAAAATTTGTTCAAGACCCAAAAAAAGGAGTCAAGTTCAGGTCGAGTTTGCGAGTTGAGTAAAAAATTGACGGCTCTTCAATCATCAACTAAGACTTGCCACAAAGTCAACATTCGCCCACGATCATGTAGTCTTGTAATCCTTAGGCCCTGTTCTTTAGAGTTATTCTGTTCTGCTCTGTCCTGCTATGCTCTGCTCTACTACTAAAATATGCTATTATATGCTCTTCCCTACTCTTCTAAATCTGCTCTAATATGCTCTGCAATGTGTGAAAGTCCTGCTCTACTCTACTGAAATATGATCTACTTTGCACTACCCCGCTCTGACTTTTACATATTCAAAATTTCTAAAACAAATACTTCAAACCTTAACATATTCAAAAATTCTAAAATGAACATACTAAAGAATGAAATGCATATTAGCAACCACTTAAGAAGTCTCTAGAATTCTTTATGCGATCGCAATTTTGCGACGGTTTATAATCGGTTGGTATTTGGCAACTTATTTAAAAAAAAAACAGTCAATAATTATCAATTTAAAAATGGCCGGTAATTAGAAAATAATTTTTTATATAATCGGCTAGTAAGAGAATGATTTTTAAAACAGTCAACAGTTACTGGCCAATTTTTAAAACAGTCTTTAATTAGTAATTGTTTTTTATTAGTCACTAATTTGTCAATATATCGATTGTTTTTGTACCATCAGTATTTACAAACTGATTTTGTACCACCAATAAAATCTGTTTAGGGTAAAAAATACCCCAAATACGTGGTCCAATCCCACAGAGACACGTGACCCAAATTAAAAGGCAACATGTTTCCATATAGGAAGATGACACGTGTAAACTATAAAAAGAGCATCTAAAAAAAGAGTAAAAGGCCTCCTTAGATCAGAAGGCCCAAAACCCAAGAAAGTCGCAAAAAGGGTGCCCCTTAGGACACGTGTCCTCTCCTGATTACACCGTCAATAATCAGAGCATAAAAAATTAGGGTAGGCTTCCTAAGGGGCACAAAATTTTCACCCCTATAAATACCCCAATCATTTATGATGAGGGGTGGATTGTGACATAATATTAAAATAGCACTAAAAGTTCCAACTTCTCTCTACTTTCTCTATCTAGTTTTTCCGTTTTCGGTTACTAACTTGACCGTCAGAGGTGAATATTCTGGTAAACGGAATATTCGTTATTTTGCAGATATCTGAGTCCATATGTCTGAAAAGCGTGATCAGTATCCCAAAGGAGTCTAAAAAATCCCCGAAACAAAATTGGTCGATAAAAACGCGTTGGTAATACTGATTAATTATACATTACAAACAATAAAAAAAATATATATAAAAAAAAATACTTATCATGTAAAGAACATTAATAATATAAAGAACATTACAAGATGCAAATGGTCATGAAAGAAACAGTGTGACTTAATATACAGAAAAAATTAGTGATAAAGTACAAAAGTTTTTTTTTGGAGTATATTTTTTTTAGAGAGAGAAAATGAAATAATACCTCTCTTTTCTTTTAGTTGCATCAATTTCCTAAAATGGAAACTTCAAATTGGTTGTTTTAATTTCTTTTTTAGTAAAATAAACTCTAGCTTTCTTTCTCCATTCACATGGGTTCATATTTTTTATTCTCTCTATCTTTCTCGAGCTTTCCCAAGTTGATCTATGAGAGAAACATGTTTATCTCAGGGTGAATTTGTCTTTTCACATGTAAAAGTAAGGGTAGTTATGTCAACATTTCTTGGACGAAATTTTGTTTTTATATGAGTGTTAAGTGAACAGAACTAACCATG
Source organism: Chenopodium album (assembly GCF_948465745.1). Lineage (NCBI taxonomy): Eukaryota > Viridiplantae > Streptophyta > Magnoliopsida > Caryophyllales > Amaranthaceae > Chenopodium > Chenopodium album. The sequence continues at coordinate 70,275,225 of NC_137835.1, forward strand.
GTTAGTTGCTGTTAGCCTCTGACCTACTCAAACCTATAAGAACATCGATTTTAATTTGACTATTTGTTCTTCAATTCAGTTTTTACATTTTGGAATTTTTTTTTTTAAAAATCACCATCACCTTCATCCTCACTCCACTATGACCCATCTCCATGATTATCCATGGTTTCCTTTCTTCCTTCTTTCACATTCCCAGCTGCCCGAACCTGCTTTTACCTTCATTTTCCCTTGCTCGTTTTCTTCTTCAAGATACGTCAATTATTTTCAGCGGCTTTGTCGCCAAAAACAACGAAAACCCTATGTCAAATGTATTAATTAAGGGAATGATTTATCCCTAAGGGAAAGGTGTTTTCGCAACCATCGCTTAACATATCTAGCAATCGGATTTACAAACCCATTTTCATGAACTTTGTGAGCTTTCTTGTATGTTTTTCTCTCATGTCTTTTTCCATTGCAGGAGGAAATGTTACCATGGGTTAAAGCCTTTGGTTTTGGCCTTGGGGAAACGGCTACATTATCGTTACTCAATTTTATCACACATGGCAACTGACTGGGCCCAGAAGTCGCATTTCATTGGATGTTTGCAAAAACCAATGCGATTAATTACAGAAATGCCATGAGATAAACAATGCTTGTTTATTAACGAGATCAACTTGGATTTTCTCATCTTTCTCATCTCTAAAAATTGTCTAGGAGTCTGAAATTTACAAAATTGGAAGAAGTTAAAGATTTTGAAAATTTAATATTTTTAACGTTGTAGGTAGCATTTTTATGTTTTTCATTTTCTAAAATTGAAAGAATGTGAGTAAATAAACACATGTTGCTGTATATGTATATTGTATGCAATGTTCTTTTTGCTCTACTTAAAGGAAATTTTGAAAAAATGTGTTAGTGTACTTTATATTTGTATTTATACAAGTGCCACACCAAATATTTCGTCAATCGATACCTTCTCTTTCTTAAACAAACTCTTTTCTTCCATTTTTTCATCATATTTTCCTTTGTCTTCACCAAACACCATCCATCAATGGTAGCTACAACTACAACAAATTTTCCTATCTCCTCCTCATCTAAAAAATCCTAAATATATACTATTAGCAATATATCATCGTCATCTTCTTGCGATGAAGAACAAGTTTTCACCCGATGACAAGATGATGGTGGTTACGGTGAAGGAGACAAGCGAGATCATTCATGGCGGAAGAGAGAAAGATTTTAAGAGCATTAAAGTGGATGGAGAGGAGTAAAAAAAATAAAGATTGTTGATTATATTTGTCCATGGTTTATGCTTGAATTATTTTGATAATTGCTTAAGATTCTCGGTTTTTTCGAAAAAATGCCCAAAAAACCGAATTGGGGTTTTCTTATGTAATATAAAATTATTGAAATTGATAGTCCCATGTGATTGTATGTTTAACTGTGATCATTTTGGTAACAGATGCATGTATTTTGGTAGAGAAACGAGCAAGTTTTATATGTTATTCCCATGACCTTTAATATGAGCTATTCAATGGAGGTTTCGCCATTGTTATACATATCCTCAAACAAGTTAGACATATCTTGCATCAAATAATTTATATCCTCCAATAATTTAGGGGGGTTGTAGACACCTAAAAATGTCTCCCCAAAACCAAACCCGATGATGAACAGCCTTTCACCGCCACTATTGGTCGGGTTTAGTATTTAATCCCGAGAGTGCTTAAAAAATCGTATTTTATTAAATTCATATTTTTGAACAGTCCATGGATTAGTCTTGATGTCTGGTAAAAGCATAGTTTTAATTTCAGCCCAAACTTATTAATTAATTTTAAACCCAAACCTTTTTTATTTTATTGTTTTATTTTTGGCCCAAACCTTTTATTTTATTTTTATTTAATTATTTTATTATTTTAGCCCGAATAATAAAAAGTCAGAAAAGGCCCGAAATTATCAATCGGCACTTAAAATGCCGAAGGAAATTAGGGTTAAAAATGTATTTAGACGGAAAAACGGGCAGGAATTTCCCGCGCCACGGTAGGTACCTACCGTGTCACGGGAATCCTTCCCGTCTGACGGTGGGATTTCCCGTGACACGGGGGGTCTGCCGTGACACGGGACATTCCGTGTCTTTTCCGCGTAAACCCTTGACGCGTTTTCTATCCCGTTTTCTGAAAATTTCCCAAGTCACGCCAAAAGTGTACCATGTCACGGGAAAGAGTGCCGTCTGACGGTGGAGCTTCCCGTGTCACGGTACATTTTGATCGTGTCACGGGATACTTTTTTAGGGTTTTTTTTATCATTTTAGGGTTCCGTGTGCTCCCTCAGCACATTTTTCCTATAAATACCCCCTCATTTCAGGTGAACGGGGCACCGAGTAATTCTCTCATTTTTTTTTCTCTCTTCTATGCTTTAGCCTAAACACTAGCCTACCCTTTTCACTTCAAAATTCCTTCTTCAAGCGCTTAAAGGAGTCCATATTTTACTCGAGGTTCTGTCCTTAAGCCAAGGCGTGAAAGGTAGAACTGTTTGAGGGTTTGGCCCCAAAATCAACTTTATTTAATTTAATTTAATTTAATTATTGTTTATTTATTTCCTTGAAGTTACTAACTCGTTTATTATTTTGTAGTTGCAAACAAACAGAATCAAAGTAAGGATCATGCTCCTTTTGTTTTTATTATTTTTCTAACGATTTTATGTTGTTGGAATTGTGATTAAATTGGTTTTAATATTAATGTTGTTCTATTGTTATTATGATCACTATATTGCATGTTTAAAGGGAATATGTAATTGAAAATCACGACTAATAAGATAATTTGGACAACCGGTTTAGGTTCCCTTTTAATCTTGTTGTTAATTCAAGTGATCACAATATTTTAGAATTATGTGGTGCATTAATATTAAACCAATTTAGCTTAATGATAGTTTGGAGCAAATTGAATATTTTGTTTGCTTAATTTTGTGGTGGTTTATGTTTGAGTCATGTTTGAGTTGGACTTAGGAGAGAGAAAGCAAAGTGGGATGAGTAAGGGTAATTTTATCCCTTCATTATTTTCGTTGGCGGTTTGATAAAAATCTTTGGCGGTATTTAGCAATTCACATAATTTATACATATTCTCTACTGGCGGGATGATATCCTCTATTGAATATATGATATCCTCTATAAGTTATATGATATCATGGATAGATGATATCCTCTATTGGCTATATAATATCATTTATTATCTGTCTACATATATTATCTTTTATTGGTTGAATGATATCTTCTATTGACTATATGATATCATGACGGGATAATATCCTCTATTGGTTGTTGGAATTATTGTTGGAGTTATATCTTCCCAAAGTAAAATTTCAAGTCTAGTTTCATTTTTGCTTCAAAAGATCAATAACCAAATTAACCATAATTATATCAATAACCAATAATTTCTTCCCAAAATGATATCAATAATTTCTTCCCAAATTGACGGTACTTAGCCATAATTATTTCTTTTCTATTACCCATTTTAAGCCTAACCGAGTAACCATGCATATTTGAGGCTAAGTACATAATGCTTGATTGCTTGTGATTACTCAATTAAAGGGATTCAATTGATACTCCTTGACTACTGCTGTGAATGGCTTCTTTCTTTGGTTACTAGTCTACTATAAATTGAAGTCTCCTACACTTCATAAGTACACAAAAAAAAAAAAAAAAAAAAAAAAAATTCTCTTTATTCACTCCAAAATTGTTGCACAAAATTATAGTCTCTTATTTTGGGCATTGATTAAAGTGTTCTCAATCTAGCTCTCCGTATTACACCGAAGAGTTAGAGTCGTGTAACCCTGGAGGTCGATTGCTATGAGTCTGTGTTTACATGTACGGGGCTAATTCGACTTTAGTGCAGTGATACTATGTCACGCCACGACATTAAATCAGATAAGTTTGTTCTATTATTAATTGCTATTAGTCATAATTCCTACAATGGTTATATGATATCACCCAGCCAGTAGAGGATATCATCCAGCCAGTAGAAGATATCATCATCAAGCCAATAGAGGATATCATCTAGTCAATAGAAGATATCAAAAACCCGCTGGACTGACAAAACATTTGGGCAGTCCGGACTGACGCAATACATTCTCTTGTATTTAATGTTCTTTCAACAGGTATACCATGCACTTTAGGCGTATGTGTATGAACCACTAATTATATTCAGAATTGATCATATTGTCGTAAAATATTTGGAATAAATAGTTAGAATGTTATTGTGCTAATTCGATCATGGTATTTATATTTGAAAGGAAAAACCATCATCTTAGTTGTAAAAAAAAATAAATAAAATAACGATCGAGATAGAGCAATGAAAGTTTAATTTAGTGTTAAACCTTGTATTATATGTAGCTAATGGGCAGGTGTTAAGCCCTAATTACTTCACCTAGATTGTATAAATATATTGTGAATATCGTAATACAACACACAAAAAATCATTTTCTCTAATCTTCCTCTCTAATTTGACATGGAATCAGAGCTAAAATCAATCTAAACCCTAAAACTCTAAAAAAAAATTTCTAATCTCTTCTATTCTCTAATCTCTACTCTTCTCTATTGATAATTGACAATGGTGGACGACTCAAAAATTGTTCCCTCATCCCCTTTCTACCTTGGTTCGGGTGATCAACCCGGAAACCTAATTTCTCACGTGATCTTGAAAGGTGAGAATTATCTACCATGGTCAAGGGCTATGTCCTTGTCATTGAAATCTAGGCACAAATTTGGGTTTGTGGATGGCACTATCTCCAAACCAACAAAGAAAAAGAAGTTACTTGATTGGGACTCAATGTTGGTGCCTTGGATTTTGAGGGCTATTGAGCCGAAAATTGCTGCATCTATCCCGTATTTTGAAGAAGCCAAACGACTGTGGGAATATCTAGAAAAACGTTACTGTGAAGCAAGTGGTCCTCGCTTGCAACAATTGCGGGCAGCAATCACGACTTACAAGTAATCGCCCACCATGAGTGTCGAGGATTATTATACCCAATTGATGGGTTATTTTGATGACCTTTTACGCCTTAAATCTCCACATGGCTGCAAGTGTGGCTCTTGCTCGTGTGACGTTGAATCTGAATACGAGAAGGACAAGGAGGAGGAGATTTTACATCAATTTTTGGTCGGCATTGATGATAGCAAGTATGCTATGGTTCGCACAAACCTTCTCTCTTAATAGACCTCCGCAACTCTTGATCGTGCTTATCAAGCACTCCTTCAAGAGGAGCGCTCTAAGAGTATCGCTCAATCTCATACCTCTATGGCACGTGAGGATGCTCATGTTTTTGCTCTTCCCATGGACCATAGACAATTTTAGTCACCTAATCGGGTTGACAAATCAAAGTTATATTGCACTCACTGCAAGCGGCCAGGCCATGACAATGCGGGCTATTTTATGCTCCATGGCTACCCTGACTGGTGGCTGGAGAAGTATGGTAAGAAGGGTCATCCTTCGTCCTCTGTTGCGGCTGTTTACTCGGGACAGCAGGCTGCTTTGCCTCCTGCACCTAGCACCAAAAGCCTTGCCTCCACCTCTGCTGCTGATGTGCCTAGCTCAACAAAACCCCCTCCTCTCCTCTTTCGCAAGATACTATATATTTTGCTCTCTCTGAATTTGAACCTGAGCATGTTCGCCTTCTTTTAAATATGGTTATTTAATCAACAAGAAAAAAATGAGTGATGAGTGGTGAGTATTTTTCTCCATTTTGTATTGTCGACACTGGTACATCTCACCATGTTACGGGGGATGAAACATGTTTGATGAATGTGACTGATATTTCTCCGTGTCCCGTTGGTTTTCCCGATGGTGCACACGCTATGGCTACGAAGATGGGAAGAGTGCACTTAACAGATTGCATTATTCTGGAAAATTTTCTTTTTGTTCCGAAATTAAATTGCAATTTAATTTCGGTCTCTAAAATTATTGATGACTCCCATTGTTTTGTACGATTCACTGACTCTTTGTGTGCTATACAGAACCAATGCTCGGGGAGCCTGATTGGAGGCGGTGAACGGATAGATGGACTATACTATTTCCGGCGACTTCCCAAAGTATGTGCGGTGACGGATCAAGAAGTGTCTACATTTGAGCTCTGGTATCGTCATATGGGACATAGAATTGTCAAGTTAGTTCCTGCAATTAGTGCTAGTTCTAGTCGCAAAATTTTGAATAAAGCATGTGATGTTTGTCCACAGGCTAAACAAACTCGTGATAGTTTTCCCGAAAGTGAAAGTAGGGATAGTCTTATTTTTGAATTAATACATTGTGATTTGTGGGGGCCGTATAAGACACCTTAGCTTCTAGTTGTGGTGCTCACTATTTTTTTTACTATTGTTGATGATTTCTCAAGAGGCATTTGGGTTTATTTGTTGAATGATAAAACTATAGTTTATTCTTCATTTTTCTCTTTCTTTGCTGTGATTAAAAACCAATTTGAAGTTAATGTGAAATGTGTGCGGAGAGATAATGGGACGGAATTTAACCACATGATTCCGTATTTTGATGAACATGACATTCTTTTTCAAACCTCTTTTGTTGGTACTCCACAACAAAATGACCGAGTAGAACGTAAGCATCAACATATTTTAAATGTGAGTCGTGCACTAATGTTTCAAGGCAATTTGCCGGTTAGTTTTTTGGGTGAGTGTGTGCTTGGGGCGGTTATTTAATTAATCGTACTCCTTCTCGTGTCTTAGAAAATAAGACTCCATTTGAAACTCTCTTTGGCATTGCACCTAATTTTGATGAATTAAAGGTGTTTGGGTGTCTTTGTTTTGTCCATAATTAAAAGACTAAGGGTGACATGTTTGCTCCTCGTAATCGGAAGTGTATGTTTGTGGGCTACCCTCATGATAAGAAGGGATGGAAGGTGTATGATTTGGAGTCGGGTGACATTTTTGTTTCTCGTGATGTCAATTTTTTTGAGAATGAATTCCCTTTTGCGGATGATAGTCAAGTGGGTACGGACACTGTGTCTAGTGACAATGTAGGGGTTGATATTGATTTTTTGGATGACCTTGAACACGTTTTAGAGGTAGATGAGGCCACTCTTGATCTTGGACTGCAACCTGAGGTACACAGCCCTGCTGCCACCACTAATGCTGTTGAAAATGCTCCCCCTGCTGTTGTTGGGAGCCTAGAACGCAGCCCCACCGCGACATCCAGTACTGGTCGCAGCCTACCTGTGGCAGAGACTGCTGCCGCAGCCACAACGCGGGACAGTCTGCTGCTTGTAGACACCCATTTGTGTCTCCCTAAAACCAACCCCAGTGATGAATACCTTTCACGTTGAATCATAATCGAATGAAGCGAAAGTGTGGAAGGTTTAGTGTTGCGGATAGTTTTAATTTCTTTTCTCTTCTCTCTGTTTTTGAAAACTTATTTTAAGAATCAACCAATCTAGTTTTGTTGGTCCATGATATGGGTCCAATAGTAGTGTAGTTGGATGGGGCTTGACAAGAGCTTTCTAACGATATATTATAAGCCCAATTCCGATGAATATTGAGGAAGTTATGGCCAATTTACTAAACTGGGCCCGGTTTGAGCCTTATATGCGGCCCAATGATCTAGGGGAGGGCCTAATATAAATTTATCATTCCTAATGCAATTAGGAATGGTTTTAGTCTTCTAGATTCTTCTAGAAGGTTCTTTTCATTTCTAATTCAATTAGCATTGATAAATTGACTTTTGTTGACTTTTCAGACTTTTAATTAAAATGAAAGAGCATTTTTGAGGGAAAGATACGACTTTATCCTCCTGTACGGTAATTTTTATCTGATTTTAGAAAACGCGTGAAATTCTGAAATCAGCGCCAAACGCCAGCTGTAGCGCCTGGCGCTACGCTTGGCGCCTAGCGCCAGCCTTGGCGCCAACAGCCAGCGTTGGCGCTGGTTTGTTTTTCTGTGCGCCAGGACTCTGTTTTGTTAATTTTATCTTTTTGGCTGATTTTCTCTATAAATAACGTCGTAAAAACTCCGTTTTCATTCACCTACAACCAGTTTTCATTCGCAATCATCAATTCTCGCGTTCTCTTCTCTTCCAACTCTTTCTTTTTCTAAACTTGCTTTTTACATACAAAATTCCGCATTCACAAGATCTAGAAACACCTAGCCATATTCGAAGTTGCCTTCGCCCTAGACGTGAAAGGTTTAATTTATGAGGGTTTGGTCCCAAATCTTTATATTAATTACTTAATTTAATTGTTGTTTTATTATTTTCCTTGAAGTTACTAACGTGTGTATTTTGTTATTAGAAAGAGGTACGAGGCATCAAAGTAAGTACTTTAATGGTTTTATTGATGTTATGATGTAGATATCATGTTTAGATTGTTATTTTGATTCCTAGTATCATGTCTAGGGTAATTTTAATATTAAATATAATTTCTATGATGCTTCCTATGTTCTTTCTAATATTTATGATTGTTAGAATCATGTTAGGGTTAAAGATTTGATTTTTAATGTTTAGTGACATGCTAGGGTTTGTTATTAATGTTGTTAGTATCATGCCTAGGATCTTGCTATTACTATGCTTTAATATTAACATGAACATGATTATGATTATAATTGTTATAATTTATGATGATTATGAATATTATTATTATTATTATTATTATTATTATTATTATTATTATTATTATTATTATTATTATTATTATTATTATTATTATTATTATTATTATTATTATTATTATTATTTTGATGATGGTTATTATTATGTTGCTTGATTCTTTATATATTTGTTATTGCTTGATCACACCTTTTATGCATGTTTAAAGGGAATTTATACTTGTAATCACGCTTATATAAGATATTAATAATCTTGTTTAGGGCTAATATGATTATAATTCAAGTTATCACCAATAATAGTTTTATTTGTGCATTAATATTCAACCAACATAGATAAACAGGTTTAGGGTAAATCCTATTGATTGTATGTTAGTCAAAAACCGCACATGAATACGATCTGAATACAGTAGAGGCCTATTATTAGGGCAGGTTCAATCTCTTTTAGGTTGGATTTGTACCATCATCCCCGAACCCTTATTTGGTTCAAGACCTTATGGAGTTGACGATCTCTTGGATCGTTAAGGGGTGTAACCTTCACCCTGTAATGAGTTAAAACATAGGATTTTACACGTAGGGAATTTGAGAAATATCTTTCACAACTAGGATCGAAATAACACCGCGCGAAACTGGAAAATTTTATCAAGCACAGAGGGCTGCTGAGGCATGTGGGAAGTAGCGCCAGGGGCCAGAGAATTGGCGCCACGATTTTAACTGTAGCGCCAGACGCCAGCATGGCGCCAGGCGCTACAGCTAAAATCTGGCGCCAGTCTCTGTTTGCTGGCGCCAACTTCCCCCAATACCGAGCCAGAAATATGCGTTCTAATTTCGACCGGTTTTTCGTATTGTTTGCTCGATCCTACTTCCTGATTGAATTTTTTCTCACTTTTCTGAAACCCATATGTGTTCTACATATGGACATAACCCTCTGGGAATTCATGCTCCATCTACATGATTGAACGCTTTGTGCAACAAAGGGTACATCCGAGATTGTTGAATTTACCAAACCATGGAAGCGAGTTTTTCTAAAACTCGCGGTGTCCCATCCACTCGCGCCAACCCTTCACGGTTAGGCTTCCGCGCGGTGCATCCAGACAATTAACCTTGGACCCTCTATTGACTAAACCATATCCCGAACTTTAGAGAACTAGAGCCATGGTTAGGTTGCAAACTCATTGCATCATATTGTGCCTACTTGACTAATTGTGCATTATTTGTTGTGCATATATTCTATGTTTCTCTTAACCGTTTGTTTGATTTGTGTTGAGATTAAATAAATTAATGACTTAAAGAACTTTACCTAATTAATTAATTAATTAGAGTCAATAAAGTCTAATATTTTAATCAGAATTGACCTAGTACAACTTTAGGCATACCCCAGTTGATTAATAACACCGAAAACAGTCTCAGATTGAAGCTCCACCATTGGCGCCAAAATCTGAGCTGTAGCGCCACCCTGTGGAGTGTGGCGTCTGGCAACAGCTCTGTCGTCTGGCGCCAAGCTACACAGTGTGACGCCAGTCCTGTTGTTTGGCCGACAGTTCGGATTATTAGTCAAGTCATCACCTAGGGTCTAGTTAACCAGTTTGCTAATTAATTCGGATTATTTTCGTTGTGAATAGTACTTGGTTGAGTCATTAATCGAGTTTAGGAACTAAGTCCCATGGTCTTACACAAGATTTCAACATGTCACTTACACTCAACGCACACACCAATACACATACTTTGACCATGTTTATGAGAGTCTTGCGTGCGCGTTTTTTCCGTCATTTTTTTAGGGGGGTAAGTCGGATATTAATCCTCCAATTTAAAAACTATACTTAGTTCCCTAAAAATATGTACATTATTTTTGCCAAAAATATGCACCCATTTTTTATTTTTCATTTTTTTATTTTTTCCTCCTTAAAATAAACCGTAAAGTCAAGTTGATTCGAGTCAAGTAATTAAAACGCAAAATGGTTTAAATTACAGCGTGTGGTCAAGAAAGGAAGGACGATTAATCAAAGACAACCTTTTCGTACAAGTCCAACTTTTCGACAAACCCATAGCTCGTAAGAGGAAATCTAAGACTATAATGGCAATACAAGAAGAAGTCAATGAGCTTAGGAACCAACTGGTTACCGTGACTGAGACACTGAAGCTCCTTACACTCAAGATCGATGATCCCGTGAAGCAACAACAGATGGACCTCATGCAAGATAGTCTAAGCAAGCTATCTAGCGACTACAAGTTTCAAGGGCTCACTTAACAAGGGGTCTCGGTGGACAAAGATATTCTTCCGCAGAAGTTCAATGCCAATGACATCCCAAAATTCAGAGCAACTGATAACCCTTATTTTCATTTAAGAGCATTCGAAACAATAATGGGTATTAAGGGTATTGATAATAAAGTTTTCCCCTCTCTGTTCTCACTATCTCTCGAGATCGTTTGCCAACAATGGTTCTTTTCTCTCGAGAAAGAAAAGACCTCTACCTGGGAGTCCATAGAAAACGCTTTCGTTGATAGATACAAATGCAACATTCAAGTTGAGACCGACCATAGAGAACTTGAAATCCTCAAACAGAAAGAGAACGAAGGCTTCACCTCTTTCTTTAACAAATGGAGAGAAACCTCAGCTAAGATGATTGAGGTGCCAAGTGAAAAAGAGTCTGTAAGGTTGTTCATCAAGAACCTTCAAGAAAAATATTCCAAGCATCTCAAGTATCAAAATAATCTCCATACCTTCAAGGTCGTCTATGACATTGGGATCAATATTGAAGACGACCTGGCTAAGTTAAAAGTTGCCAACAATAACTCTAATAGTGGCTGGAAAGGAAAGAATAACGACAATCCTTCTTCTTCCAAAAACACCCACTCAAACAACGTTAGCACTTTTAATTTAGGAGAAGTCCTTGCTATGAAAAATCAAGGACAAAAGAAACCATTTAGGAGGAACTTTACTCCTATTGGCATGAGTTATGACACCGCATTTGATCGATTAAATGCAAAGGTCTTATAACTCTTATTGGACCATTTGGGGACCCACCAGTCGAGAAGAGGTCGGCTAATTGGAACCCCAATGCACACTGCAAGTATCACCAAGGTAGGGGCCATCTCACTGAAAATTGTTTGAAGCTTAAGGAAGCTATCCAAGACTTAATCGACAACAACAAGATGCCATTGCCCCCTGCCATTAAGAAGCCAAGCATTGATAACGCACCTCTCGCTCATGCCCTGGCTATCTCTGATGAGGAAAACGAGGTTGACCCCTCGTCTCTCATTAGACCTGTCAAAGAAATCTATGCCATAGAAAAAGAGGAGGAAACCTTTTTTGATGTTAGGGATAACCTTCCAGAACCGGCAAATAAGGAAGATATACAATTGCTCACACTGTCTATGATGGAGGTATCGCATTTACTGCGTGAAGCTCTCAAAGCTATAAGGGAACCCCAAAAGAAATATGACGAGGTTCCACTTCCGGAAGATGAACCTAAGAGAGAATTCACACCCGCGAGAACGACTTATGAGGCAAAGTTTTTTCCTTTACAAGTCACTGAAAAACCCAAGAGGAGTAATAGAATTTACACTCCAATTGGGATCCCATATGCACAAATGTTCGAAATGCTCTCCGAGAGTAGGGGATCAAACCGCTCGAACCGAGACCATTCGAATCATTGAAAAGGACAGATAGATATTACTGTCAGTATCATCAATTAGGGGGTCACACTATCGAAAACTGTTTCAAATTCAAGGATTTGGTTCAGAAAATGATTGATGAAAAGAAACTAGTCCAAGTGCAACAAGAAGATGATGCAACCATTAATGGAGTTTGGGACAGTGATGAAGAAGATGTCTACTTAAAAGACATAATTGGATCTCCACCTTCTGTGTCATACGCCATGGATGACTTTTGGGCTTAAGAAGACTCATCGATAGATGTTCTCACAAGATCTGGGAGAATGCAACCTCCCGTTTCAACACAACCTATGCCGACTACACAATAAGTTCCCATACCTATCATTGAAGACAATGATATTGTTAAACAGTTTAAGAAGACAAAAGTTGAGATGAACGTATGGAAACTTTTGGCAACATCTCGAGAACATAGGTTAGCTATAATGAATGCCTTGGACAAAATAGGGATAGATTCTGATAATACCCCTGAGGGATTAGCAAACTTCCTCACAAGCGATCTTCCTAGTCCAATTAATTTGATCACCTTTTCTGACAAGGATTTACCTCTAGAAGGTGACAAACACTACAAGGCATTAAACCTCACAGTAGTTTGCAAGAGAATGAATGTTCCTATAACTATTGTAGACAACGGATCAACCATCAACGTCTGTCCACTCAGAACTGCGAGGATGCTAGGCATAAGGGACGAAGATTTAACTCCATCTACACAAGGAATAAGGGCCTATGACAACACTCGTCGTCAAGCTCTTAGTAAAATTACCCTGAATGTAACGGCGGGAGCAATAGAACATGCTACTACTTTCCAAGTGGTAGACATTAAAGCTTTGTTCAATTTGCTGTTGGGACGCCCTTGGCTTCATGACCTAAAGGTCGTCCCCTCATCTCTCCACCAACAAGTAAAAGCTATAGTTGGGGGAATTCCTATCACCATCGATGCTTTGCCTATGAGGATCAAGTCTATAGAAAATCCAATCATTAATGTGGAGAACGACGAGAATGATGAAGATTTATGGGGCTTTAACGAAGAAGTCTCCTTAATCCAAGAGGATGAAAGCACCCCTCTTTGCCATGACCCCCATTCCAACATGATTGTAAATGCTATGCTAAAAAACAAGGACATTTTCCTGGGATGAACCTAGGAAAGATGAAAGGAACGGCAAAACCGCTGGAGTCACCTGGTCTCCCTAAGTTAGACACTTTCGGACTTGGTTTCGAACCAATAGGAAAGATCTCAAGCGATTCTAGGAAAAGTCAAAGGCACGTAGGGACGCTCGCATTCATAAGAAAACAATCCCAATGGATCTGTACCCTCTTACACTTAATGGTCAATTTATAAAAGAAGGAGAGGGCTATTAATGCCATGAATTTTCCGAGCCATTTGCTGTAAACGGCATAAGACAACCGGGATTTGAGATTTTCTTGGATTTCTAATTCATTGATGAAATCCCAACTCTTGTCCTCAAGGAGAAAACACCCCCATGCTTTGACTTTAACGTCATGGGATTACTGTTTGGGCGAGAAAAGAATGAGCCAACTTATAAAGAGGATAACTCCTCGCTCATTCAAACAATCCTACAAAGCGAAAGCTTCGATCCCTCGAAGCTAATTACTCCAGCTGAAGGATCACTACAAGGGTGGTGCAAGACTATCAAGGTGACTACTCCAAGTGGAAGGAAGATATCCATCACGACAGGTCAATGACCAATGTTAGAAGAGTCGTTTGAGTTAGAGTCAGAGTCGGAGTCTCTCCCCCTGGAGTCTTCTAAGTCTTTAGTAGTAGCACCTTCCCCTCCTATTTCTTCTCCTAAAATAGTTAGTGATCAAGTCCCTGAGGACATATCGCTCTTTGATGTAATGATCTCAGAGCATAATAATATTTCTTCTTCTCCTTATTTCTTGTGTTCTTCTCTAACCAAAGATGATGAGCATTACTTAACTAACGATGAAAAAGACAAAGAAATTATTAAAGCAATGGAAACACTTGAAAAGAAAACACCGGTAATTGAAGAAACTGAAACGGTTGATATCTCAAATGATTCAACCCATAAAAGAGAAGTTAAAATCGGATTAACACTTAATAAACAAGAAAGAACTGATTTAATTAACTTACTTAAAGAATTTATCGATGTATTTGCTTGGTCATACGAAGATATGCCAGGCATTAATAGAGAAATAGATCAACACACTATACCACTAATTCCAGGAATGAAACCCGTAAAACAAAATTTACGTCGAATGAAACCCAACGTAGCTCTTAAAATAAAAGAAGAAGTTCAAAAACAAATAACTGCAGGTTTCATCAAGGTATCCAAATATCCCTAATGGGTCGCCAACGTCGTCCCAGTTCCGAAGAAAGACGGAAGGGTAAGAATGTGTGTCGACTATCGAGATCTAAATAAGGCAAGTCCAAAGGACGACTTCCCTTTGCCACACATTGATATTCTGGTAGATAACACGGCAAATCACGCGCTTCTCTCATTCATGGATGGGTATGCAGGTTACAACCAGATTCTCATGGCAGAAGAAGACATGGAGAAAACAACTTTTATAACACCATGGGGCGCTTACTGCTACACGGTAATGCCATTCGAGTTGAAAAACGCGGGTGCTACTTACCAACGTGCAACAACTGCCTTACTCCATGACATGATGCACAAAGAAGTCGAGGTATGTGTCGACAGCATGATTGTATAATCAAAAGACCGTCCAGGCCATCAAATAGCCTTAAGGAAATTTTTTGAAAGGCTCAAAAAACATAATATGAGGTTGAATCCATCTATGTGCGCTTTTAGAGTTACCTCATGCAAGCTTTTTGGATATGTCATAAGCTCTAGAGGAATAGAGATAGACCCAACCAAGATCAAAGCAATCATGTCAATGCCACCGCCCAAGACTAAGAAACAGATTAGAGGGTGTAGGCGTCGCTCGAAGTGCGCCTACGTTAAAAGCACGTTGTGAATATGCTTGGCACTCATAGGAAGTGAGAATTGACATTACGATTAGGGACAACGATTAGGGACAAATAAAGTAGGGAGCCGCCAACAAGTTTTTAAGGAACTTGTAAACCGTCCACGGATCATAAAAAGGCAACCACGATAAGGGACAACGATAGGCAACAACGATTGACCCGTGAAGGTTACACCCCATTCATAATCCATGAGATTACTAACTCCATATGGTTCGGAACCACGAAAGGAGGATCGGGGATGATGGTACGAAGTGAGTCATGGAGTCACATTCGCCCGTATTGGCCTCTACTCGATTCTTATAGTGAAAAGTGATTCCTGTGATCTCAAAGGCATACAAACAAAATATTCAATTTGCTCCAAACTATTATTAAGCTAAATTGGTTGAATATTAATGCAACATATAATTCTAAAATATTGTGATCACTTGATTAAACAACAAGATTAAAAGGAACCTAAACCGGTTGTCCAAATTATCTTATTAGGCGTGATTTTCAATTACATATTCCCTTTAACATGCAATATTGTGATCGATGAATATAATAGAATAAATATAAACATAAAAAGAACCAATTTAATCATAACTCTAACAACAGAAAAATCGTTAGAAAAATAATAATAAAAAGAGCATAACTCTTACTTTAAATCTGTTTGCTTGCAACTACAAAATAATAAACGAGTTAGTAACTTCAAGGAAATAATAAAACAACAATTAAATTAAATTAAATAAAAACAAGGTTAATTTTGGAGCCAAACCCTCAAACGACTCTACCTTTCACGCCTTGGTTTAAGGATAGAACCTCGAGTAAAATATGGACTCCTTTGAGTGCTTGAAGAAGGAATTTTGAAGTGAAAAGGGTAGGCTAGTGTTTAGGTTAAGAGCATAGAAGAGAGAAAATAAGAATAATCCAATTCTCCTCCCCCGTTCATCAGAAATGAGGGGGTATTTATAGGGAAATGTGCTGAGGGAGCACACGGAACCCTAAAATGATAAAAACCCTAAAAAAGTATCCCGTGACACGGTCAGACTGTACCGTGACACGGTTAGATTGTACCGTCAGACGGTATAAGTTCCCGTGACACGGTCAGTTTTGGAGTGACGCGGGAAATTTTCAGAAAACGGGACGGAAAACGCGTCAAGGTTTTACGCGGAAAGGACACGGAACTTCCCGTGTCACGGCAGACCTCCCGTGTCACGGGAAGTCCCACCGTCAGACGGGAAGAGTTCCCGTGACACGGTCAAGCTTGACCGTGACACGGTCAGTTCCAGTCCATTTTTCCGTCTAAATTCATTTTTAACCCTAATTTCTTTCGGCTTTTTAAGTGCCGATTGATAATTTCGGGCTTTTTTCTGACTTTTATTATTCGGGCTAAAATAAGAAAATAATAAATAAAATATTTGGGCCAAAAAATAAAATAATAAAGGTTTGGGCTTAAAATTAATTAACAAATTAAAACTATGCTTTTACCAAACACCAAGACTGATCCATAGACCTTTCAAAAACAAGAATTTAATAAGATACGATTTTTTAAGCACTCTTGGGATAAAATACTAAACCCGACCAATAGTGGCGGTGAAAGGTTATTTATCATCGGGTTTGGTTTTGGGGAGACATTTTTAGGTGTCTACAGAAGCCCCCACTTTGACTGAGTTTGTAGAAACGTTAGTTTCGAAAACGATAGTCAAAGTAGTCGATAGGGACGGAGAATGATTTAAGACGTTCTGCGATCCTAAATCACTCTGTATACGCCGATACCTGCAGAAAAATGTTAATTCCACAGATAAAAGAGTAAAGGGATAGAATACCTATCTGGCACCAGTGTGTCGGTGACAAACGAGTTTAGTATTTTCCTATGCTTGAAGGAATCTACCGAGTGACATTGGTTGAAACGCTTTCCACGCTTGAGGAAAGCCGACTGAAGAGTTTGGTACCTTTCTAAGCCTGAAGAAAGCTACCGGATAATACTTTCCATGCCTGAGGAAAGTCGACAGACGAATTTGGTGTCATTCTATGCTTGAAGAATTCCACCGATAATGCCTTCCATACCTGAGTAAAGCCGACAAAGGAATTTCGTGGTTTTCTATACTTGAAGAAAAATCCACGGATGATGCTTTCCATGCCTGAGGAAAGCCGACTTGGCGGTTTTCTATACTTGAAGAAAAATCCACCGATAACGCTTTCCAAGCCTGAGGAAAGCCGACGGTTGCTGAAAATTGATAAGTGTATGGTGGTTTGATTATCCCCGAACATGGGCTGTAAATGATTCACAATTTTAAACCGATTATCCGACCATATTATATGTTTAAAATGCCGCAAAATAGGCATTGACGCTTGCCAGGGGTAAAATGGTAATTTAGTCCCCCTTAAACATCAGTTGGGATTTTCCGCGTAACTGTAGCAAAAAAATAATCACCCAATAAACTCGGAAAGTCAGCCAAACTGGTCAAAAAGCTAAGAATATTCCCTGACCAGACTCGGATTTGCCGCGCCACGTCAGAAGGTTCCCGTGACACGGTCAGGGATTCCCGTCTGACGGGACTGGTATCCCGTGTCACGGGACACATACTTTCCTTTTTTCTTTTTTTTTTTATTTTCGCTGTTTGAATCAGTCAACAACGGCTCTTTTTTTGTCCTTTTCTGCCTTTAAATCCGCGTGCACCATTTTTCATTTCACATTTCTTCTTGCTTTCACATTTGCTTTCACCATTCACCAATTTAGCTTCTCTCTTTCCAAAAGCTGCCGCGCCACGTCTGGCGTTAACCGCCGGCCGTTCAAAGCTCGCCGTGACACTGTAACGGCGACCGTGACACGGTTAGCCTCTCTCTTTTTTTTTTGTCCTTTTTTTCTTCACCTTTTTTGCTTTGCTGCGGCTGTTTGGCTACTGCGCTACTGCTGTTTCGTTGCTACTTCTGTTTCTGTTCCTGTGCTGCCGTCCAGTTCACCGGAGTTCCGTCAGCCTTGAAGGTTTGCCGTGACACGGTTGCTGTTGACCGTGACACGGTTAATCTTGCCCGTGTCGCGGCAATTGCGCTGGTGGCCGGAACACATTTTCGAGTTTTGGAGTTCGAATTTCACCAATTTTGTTGTAATTCCTCAATCTTCTCCTCATTTTCGACTTTTTACACACATCCATGTAAGCTCCCTTTGATTTTTTCTTTGAATTTGCTTCACATTAAAAATTTCATGACAAACCCTAAAAAAAATCAATTTAGGGGTTTTTTGATTTTGAAGCTTTATGTTGAAATTCTTGCCATGATTTTACTTGTATATGTGTACATGTGTGTTTGTGAGAAATTTGAGATAAAAATTGCATGACTTGATGGAGAATTGAGCAATTCACCATTTTTGGGTGCTACTTTGTGAAATAATGTTCATGCTTTGAAATGGTGACAAAATAGTGGTGAATCTTGTGAAAAGATGTGTTGATTCATATTTTGCATATGTACTATATTGTCATGGAGAACATAGTATCATGCGGCTAGGAGCACTGTAGTATTAGTTTGTCATGGAGAAACTAAATACTATAATTTTTGCCAATTTTTAGCCTTGAGGTAAAAATTTAGCGTAAAATTCAATAAACAACTAAATAACTCAGGAAATGATGCCAAGTATTTAGATTATTATTTTGCAGTTTAAAATGTTTAGGAAATGATGCTAAACATTTAGATTTTGATAAAATTTAGCATATAATTCAATAAACAACTAAATAGCTTAGGAAATGATGCTAAGTATTTAGATTTTATTATAAATATGCAACTTGAATTAAATGTTTAGGAAATGATGCTAAACATTTAGATTTTGACAATAGCATGCCTAGACGACGAGATTGCGACCTTTCTACCCGCGGCCGGCGTCGGGCTTTTCGGGAGGACACTCCCACTGTCCCTAAGGGCGTGGACGACGACGTCTTGGAGTCCGAGCCTCGGACTTCTACGAGTAGGGGTAGGTGGGTTCCACCTCCGTGGTCTCCAGACCAGTTGGTTTTCTGCCGTGAAAATCACGTTTCTCATCGTGCACTCTCCGGCATAGTCGATGGCACACTTCGCCATCATGGTTCCGGGGCCGGTGATTTGATCCCTCGACTTCACCAGGTCATTACGGAGGATCCTGCTACGAGCGCCCTATGGGAGTCGTCTGGCTTGGTCGATTTCTACGCGGCAGTTGTAGGGTTTCGCAGCCCCCGGGGTTGCGGCGCGACGGTTGTTCGTGCGTTGTTGGAGTATTTTTGGGATACTACCAACACGTTTCACTTTGCTTGGGGGGAGATGACGGTGACCCCCTTAGACTTTAGCATGATCAGCGGGCTGCGCTTTACCGACCGGGCAGTAGGCCAGATGTCTGATCTATCCTGGACATCGGCTGAGGTAGCCGATTTGTTAGGTCCGATCGTTCAGCACATCAGGACTCGTCCGGTGTCACGAGGTGGTCCTAGGAGTGGACGATCGGAGTCGACTTCAGTTCTTGCTCGCGGCTTCGATATGGAGGATACGACGGCCGAGCAGCGGGTGCGGATCTTCATCTTGATCCTGATCTCTATGACCCTCTCTCCTGACAGGAGTTCACGCGTGCTCCTCTGCTACCTCCCTTCTTTGGCCAGGATTTCCGAGATAGGATCCTACAGCTGGGCCAGTCTTGGATACGCAGATCTTCTTCTATCTCTACGTCATGGCTGCCGTCAGCTGAATGACGAGTCCCCTATTACCGTTTTACGGCCTGTGGAGGGTCGTAGAGGTGATGATCTTTTCCCTTCTTGTTCCATTTCGGCTTGTTCGATTCGTATGCTGAATGTTATTTTTGTTGCAGTTATGGTTCTACGAGTACTTCCCAGGCTTGGCTCCTCGCCGACGTCGGGGAGTGGTCCATGACTTCCCCGTCGGAGCCAGCTGGCGTGACCGAGGAGAGTCACGGGTGGAGTCCGTTCCGGCGCTTCGTGGGGTACTACGCCGAGGCACCTCTTCTGTTGGCGTAAGGATTAGCTTTATTGCGTTTTTTCCTTTTAATGTTGTTTCTGTCGTTTCACGCCTAACTTTTTATGGTTTCCAGGTTCCCATTGATGTTCAGTATCGTCCTTGGGCCGGGATGACTGACCTACCCGAGGCCCTACGTCTTTCAGTGTACCGTACCATTTTGGTTGGTACTGGGCGCTTCGTCTGGTATTTGGGGGAGCGAGTCGTCCGTCAGCATAGCGGCGATCGCTTTGTGGTGCCTTCTTCCCCGCCAGAGTCGATGCTAGACTCCCGCTTGATCAGAGGGTTGATCAACAGGGGAGAGCGCTACACTTTTCCGTGGCAGGAGCTCGTTCACATGGAGCGTGACTACGCGCGGGATTTGCTTCCCTCTCTGGCTCCTCCACCCCGTCTTCCCGAGGTATGATTTATTTCGAGAATCTTCTTTACTAGTCTCTGTTTTAAATAGTCGAATAACTTGATTATTCGATCATATTTTCAGACGACCATTCACCCTGTGGGGAGGATTCAGATTCCTCCTCAGTCTGTCCGCTACCCTGGGCCAATCGGTATCACGGAGGACCATATTGCTGACGCGCCGGAGGGTTATAGACAGGCGCAGGAGTCAGTGCCTGAGGCTTTTGAGCCGGTGAGTTTTCTTCGACGTATTATCCACTCTTTTAATGCTGCTTATTACTGATTTTTCTTTGTTTTATCCTCAGCCTAACCGCCCGGAGGTGATGGGAATTATGAAGCTGGTGGACGCGCTGAAGTATTGCATCATCAATCTTCGGCGTGGTGCGAGTTGTCGGAGCTCTAGCGACGTCCTTGAGGTATCACTTATTACTTTTTCATTTCCACCATTTGTTTTATTTTGCATCATTGACACCTTTTGATTTTGTGTTTTTTCAGGAGCGACGGAGGTCCCGCTCGCGCTCGAGGCCTAGAGGCTCGGACGAGGAGGAGCTTGGTCATAGTAGACGATCTCCTGAGGCTCACCGGCGTTCTCAGCGAGAGCCGCAGACTACTCAGCCGTTCCAGGAGGCTCAGTGGCAGCATGGGCAGTCTTCTCATCGTCCATCATTTTCACAGCCTCCAGTTCCTGAGTTTGGGTCTCCTTTGGATCCTGGTTCATTCTCGGCCCCATTATCCGGGGTTCCTCCACCACTGTCGGGTTTGTTCTCGGTTCCGCTATATGGGACGATGCCTTCGCCGACGATTCCAGTATCTTTGGGCCAGTCTACTCCGTTCTCCGGCTGGACAGGTCTTGCTTTGAGCTTGACTACTACTGGGCCTACGGGGACTAGTAGGGACGCTACTCCCCGTACTCGGATGGTCGAGGGACTCTTTGGTTCGCCGTTCCCATATACCCAGGGCGAACCACCTACCCAGGGTGGAGACGCGACTGATTCTGATTCTAGAGATTTTTGACCGAGGGTTTTTGTATTATGACTCTTTCTACATGCTATGATGACACTTGACATATTGTATTACAACTCTTTATACATTATTTACAGTTTATACATCTATTATTACGTGTGTTAGTGTGTGTTTGAGACTCTTTGTGTGTGATTGTGTACTTATTAATGACGCGACAAAGGATATAAGTGGAGTAAAGGAGGGTACCGACCTTCCCCAAAAGAAATAAATAAAGAAAATACTTAAAATAAAATTTCCCCGAAAGAAAAGAAAAGAAATAAAATAAAATGATGAGTAAATAAATATATATTTTAAAAAAATCTTCGTGAAAACAAAACAAGTAAAACAAAAATAAAAAGGTGAGAATATTATTAGAAATAAAACTCTCAGAGAAGACTATAAGATAAAAATAAAAAAGGTGAGAATTTTATTAGAAATAAAACTCTCAGAAAAGACTAAAAAATAAATGTTAAAGATAAGAAAGTATTAAAAAAAATCCGGATAGATACGGAAAAGATGAAAAAATCAGGCGCGTAAAGTGCCGTGACACGGCACTGTTTACCGTGTCACGGCAAAACCTGCCGTGTCACGGCAAAGGTTCCCGTGACACGGTGGAATTTCCCGTGTCACGGGAAGCGTATCATTCAGCGATTTGTTTCATGCGTGCGAAAAGATAAGTTCTGGGCAGTTCCGAGCGCTTTTGCTATAAAATAAGACCAGATTATTCATGATGTGCATAATTACGAAACACAAAATAATTTAGAATTTCATATTTCAATAATCATGTCTCAGAATTTTGATAATACATTGCGCGACTGGTCTTATTCTTTGACCAATGCTGAAAAAAGAGAGTTAGAATTATTTCATGTCAGGGGTTTGCTAGCCCTGCGACATGTAGCTATTGAACATGATTTTCTTAGAGCAGCATTAGACTATTGGAGTCCAGAAACGCATTGTTTCAAATTTGATTATGATGAAATATGTCCTCTACCGGAGGAATTTGGTGCAATCTTTGGATTTCCTGCTAGGAATCTTATAGCCATGCCTACCATACGTGAATATTATTACCAAGACTTTGAACGTCATCTGAATCTAACAGATCCAGATTTAAATAGAATTGTTTGTGGTAATGAAGTAGACTTAGAAAAACTTGCTAACTTATATTTTAATCGCCCTATCTCTGAATCTTATCATGTATATCGTAGAAGGGCATATATTTTTTGCATGTTTAGCAAGCTACTATTTGCAAACGGTAGGGTAGGACATGCTTGTCTAGCGTCTGTACTTGAGCATGTAGAATCTGGAAGATCTCCTATGCCGACGTGCCTTGGAGAAACATTTCGCGGCCTTGACGAGGCAAAATTTGACCGGAAAGCCATCAGGAAGGGTTCTCTGGTACTATTACAGGTAAAAATACGCTCTGAATAGCCCCCGTGACACAAACAGTCACCGTGTCACGGTTAGGGTCTGCCGTGACACGGTCAAAACTGCCGTGTCACGGGAATCTGCAGTTTTTTTTTTTATTTTTTTATTTTTTTTTATTTTTTATATATATATATTCTTGTTGTTTTCTTGTTTTGCAGATTTGGTTGATGGAGCGTTTGGAATTATTTGAAGCCCCCGACGACATTGAAAAATATGGCCCTAACGACTTAGTCCGTAGGAAGAAGAATTATTCTGCGAACATGTCGTATGAAGATTGGAAAAATTTCTTTGCAAAGAGAGAATTTTCCATTCGTTGGGTGGTGCCTTGGTGGAGGCTTACTAGGATGGTTGGCACGAATGAAACTCCATATTGCCGTGTTCCTAGTATCTCCAAACTGACTTTTTACTGTCCTTCTCGACTAATGCGGCAGTATGGACTGGAACAAGTAATTCCACGCTATAACGATAGTCCTCGTGAAGTATCGTTGCATGAAAGTAACGTTCACAAGTACGAGGCTTATTGGATTGGAAGGCCTTTGTGGACCGTTTCTGCAAGTGACCAAGCTCCTCCTCCATTATCTAGTGCATACAAGGCGTGGTTGAATCCTAGAAGTAGGAGGGAACGATTCGGATCACGCAAGTCTGATGTAAAGAGTCGTCTTGGAGAGAAGAAAGCTCCTCTTAAAGACCGCCTAGGTCCGAGAACACAAGGAATTGAGTTTAAGACTCCTAAGATGCCAAGAAAGAAGACCTATGTGAAAGGAAAGGGTAAAGAAAAGATGGTGTATAGGGAGAAGCAACCGAAAAAGTTCAAGAAAGGTGAAAGGGGCGAAAGTTCGACTAGGGGTGTGACGGTTCGGGCTACAAAAGACACACTAATGGTGAAGGCCGACCTTATTGAACAAGAGAAGGATGTTCCTAAAGAGAAGAGAGATTAGATCAATAGTGCTTTGCATTTTATTATTTATTTTTATTTAAAATAAGGCGTATGATGCCAATATTATAGTCGCATATATTTTAATAATAATAGCGCATTTATTTCTTAAATAAAAAAAAAAACAATGACTTTTATTTATTATCCGAGTCAAGGAGTCGGACGCAATGGAAGAACGAAAACAAAACTCGAACAGGAAATTCGCAACGAATGCGCCAATAAATAAAATGGTAAACTGAAAATCTGTCGTGTCACGGTCAAAGAGTCCCGTGACACGGTTAAAGTTCCCGCGTCACGGCGAAACTTTTTTTTTTTTTTTTTTTTTTTTTTTTGCAGGCAGGGTTACGTGGCACGGAATAGTTCTTCGTCAGACGGGAACAAATCCCGTGTCACGGGAGGTACTCTGTTCTTTTTTGCCGTTCAGAGTTTGCCGTGACACGGGATTTTTTTCCGTCAGACGGGAATTCTTCCCGTGTCGCGGCATATTTACCCTTTTTTTTTTTTTTTTTTTTTTTTTTTGTCGTGACGCAATGTTGAACCGGGCACGTATTAAAGCAATAAAGGGAGGATTTTTTTTATTTTAAAGTGGACGGGCCCCCTTGAGGGGTTGCCTACGTATCCTAAAAAGGAATCAGGCCAGACGTAGCTCTATTGGGTCATGAACCCATGCGACTAGGTGTAGAATTTTTTGAGTTGATCCAATTTGGTTAAATTATGGAAGCCGTTGCCGTCCATGTCTACCAATTGTGCCGCTCCGCCAGACAGGATGGCTTTAACAATGTACGGGCCTGACCAGTTCGGTCTGAATTTTCCTCTTAGATCTAACACATTTTTGCGAAGTGCTTTAAGCACTAGGTCACCCTCTTTGATATTCCTGGTTTTGACTTTTTTATTAAAATGTCGTGCCATACGCTGTTGGTAGGTTTGGACATGATGCAACGCTGCCAAGCGTTTTTCATCAAGCAAGACCAGTTCGTCGTATCTTGCTCTAATCCAGTCGACTTCATCTAGTTGGCTTTCCAATGCGATTCGGAGAGAAGGTATCTCGAGCTCGATTGGTTGTACAGCTTCGACGCCATAGACCAAGGAGAAGGGGGTAGCCCCTGTCGATGTACGAACAGAGGTTCGATAACCCCAAAGGGCAAAATGTAGCTTACTTGGCCAATCTTTATAATTTTCCGTCATCTTTTCGATGATGGTCTTCACGTTTTTGTTGGCCGATTCAACTGCTCCGTTTGTTTGTGGTCTATAAGGTGATGATCGATGATGTTTTATATGATATTTCTGTAAAAATCCCGCACATTCGGCTTGGAAATGTGTTCCATTGTCACTGATCATCTCATGTGGTACCCCATAGCGGCATATAATATTTTTCTCAATGAATTGAGCTACGTGTTTTGCCGTCAGCTTGGCATATGAGGCTGCCTCGACCCATTTGGTGAAGTAGTCGATTGCTACGAGAATGAATTCATGCCCTCCTTGTCCTGGTGGTGAGATTTTGCCAATGATGTCGATGCCCCAAGTGGAGAAAGGCCATGGAGAAGTATACGTGTAGAGAAGTGAAGGTGGAACATGTTGTAAGTTTGCATGGATTTGGCATTTCATACATTTCTTGACGTACTCGTGACAATCTCGCTCCATAGTAGTCCAATAGTAACCTTGCCGTTGAATCTTTTGGACTAACATCTTTGCATTCATGTGAGTTCCACATATACCAGTATGAAGATTTTCCATGGTTTTATGTGCTTCTTTTTTAGCTACACATAAGAGATTCCTTCCTGTTGCGGTTCTCTTATGGAGTTCTCCCCTGATGAGCACATACTGTGAGGCCAGGAGCCTCAAAGCACGGCGTGCCCTTTTATCAGTATTAGGAGGATACTCTGCTCTTGTTACATAATTAAGGATGTCTGTATACCATGGTTCTTCATCTTCTTCTTGTTCATCATCAAGTGCATGAACATAAGCTGGTTCATATCTTCTCTCTATGGTCAGTGGCATTCTGATCGTGTCAGCTGGAATTCGCACCATTGATGCTAATTTAGCTAGTGCGTCGGCGAACTGGTTTTCTTCTCTTGGCAAATACGTATATTCCACTTCATCTAGTTGCTCCGTGAGAGTTTCCAGATGAGCTTGATACGTAGCGAGACTTTCACTCCTCACTTTCCATCTCTTAGAGATTTGGTTAATGATTAGTGAGGAGTCACCATAGATTCTGAGTTTCTTGATTCCCAAGGCGACAGCTGTTTCTAATCCCAAAATGCATGCTTCATATTCTGCGGCATTATTGGTGACATCAAAGTCGAGCTTCATGGAAATTGGGATGTGTTCTTCATTGGGCGATACGAGCAAGACTCCCACACCACATCCCTTTTGGTTTGAAGCTCCATCGAAATAGAGCGTCCAACTATCGTCTTCGGTCATGAGTAAATCTTCGTCAGGGAAATCGTACTCATCTTCTTCTTTTTCAGCTTCTTCTAGCGGAAAGTCTGCTAAGAAGTCAAAAACCGCAGAACCTTTGATGGCCTTTTGTGGCATGAATCTCAAGTCAAATTGAGCTAGATTGACTATCCACCTTGATAATCTGCCGTTGAGTGTTGCTTTCTCGAACAGATATTTGAGAGGATCCATCTTAGACACGACATGCACTGTATGAGTGAGCATGTAATGTCTCAGTTTTTGTGCGGCCCATACAAGTGCGAGACACAACTTCTCGAGCGGCGTGTATCGCGTCTCATATCCTTGGAGTTTCTTGCTCAAGTAATAGATTGCATTCTCCTTGCTTTCGATCTCTTGTGCTAGCATTGCCCCCATCGTTTCTCTTGTGACTGTAAGGTAGAGTCGAAGAGGAAAGTCAGGTATTGCTGGCGCTAGCACGGGTGGGTTTGCCAAATACTCTTTGATTTTGTCGAAAGCCTTTTGGCAGTCATTATCCCATGTGACTGGGACGTTCTTCTTAAGCTTCTTGAATATAGGTTCGCATATCGCTGTGAGCTTTGATATGAACCTACTTATGTACTGCAACCTTCCAATGAAGCCTCGAATCTCCTTCTCATTTTTGGGTGGTGGCATGGCCATGATCGCTTTTACTTTTGAAGGATCTATTTCAATCCCTCGAGAACTGATCACATATCCAAGTAATTTGCCTGACGTGACTCCGAATGCACATTTTGCTGGATTTAATCTCATGTTATACTTACGGAGTCTTGCAAAAAATTTGCGAAGTGCGACAATATGGCCTGGGCGATCTTTAGACTTGACAATCATGTCATCAACATAGACCTCCACCTCTTTGTGCATCATGTCATGTAAAAGTGCTGTAGCTGCTCTTTGGTAGGTGGCACCCGCGTTTTTCAACCCGAATGGCATTACCGTATAGCAATATGTACCCCACTGTGTGATGAATGTGGTTTTCTCCATGTCTTCTTCGGCCATCAATACTTGATTATATCCGGCGTAACCATCCATGAATGACAGGAGTGCATGGTTTGCTGTATTATCGACCAGAATGTCAATGTGAGGTAAAGGGAACCCATCTTTTGGGCTTGCTTTATTGAGATCCCTGTAATCAACACACATTCTGACCCTTCCATCCTTCTTTGGAACTGGGACCACATTTGCTATCCATTCCGGATACTTGTATACTCTGATGAAACCTGCGGCCAATTGTTTCCGGATTTCTTCTTTGATTTTGAGAGCCACATCTGGTTTCATTCGGCGCAGCTTTTGTTTGACAGGCTTCATACCTGGAATGAGTGGTATCGTATGCTGAGCTATATCCCTGTCAATTCCTGGCATATCTTGGTATGACCAAGCAAATACATCAACAAATTCACTAAGCAAGTTAATTAACTCTTTGCGTTCATCTTGACTTAGTGTTAATCCAATTTTTACTTCTTTAACAGTCGTATCATTGGAAATATTAATTGTTTATGTATCTTCAATAACTGCTGTTTTATTTTCGTGTTCTTCCATTGCTTTTATTATTTCTTTGTCATTTTTATCATTAGCAAAGCAATATTGATCAGGGCTAGGGGAATGGCACACATCGTAAGCAAAGGTATTCATTTCATTGAATTCACTGGCTAATACATCAAGAGAAGCAAGGTCAGCTGCGACCTCACCAGAATTATTAGGACTAGAAGGATAAGGCTCAACAAAAGATTCAGGGCTGAACTCTATAGCAGAAAGAGGGTCGGCCTCAAACTCTAAGGACTCATCTACAGACTTAGACTCAGACTCGGACTCGGACCCAGACAATTCAGACTCATCAAACATAGGACCCTCGCCAGCGGTTATTTCCAACTTCTCTCCACTTGGCGTAGTGATCCTCAATGTCTTGCGCCATCCCCTTGAAATGTTGTCA
Source organism: Chenopodium album (assembly GCF_948465745.1). Taxonomy (NCBI): domain Eukaryota; kingdom Viridiplantae; phylum Streptophyta; class Magnoliopsida; order Caryophyllales; family Amaranthaceae; genus Chenopodium; species Chenopodium album. The sequence continues at coordinate 70,303,522 of NC_137835.1, forward strand.
GCTTGGACGATTAACTCGGAGGGATCAAACTCCTTGTTTGCTATGACCGCTTGAACGAGCTCAGAGTTATCATTGCAGACCGGCTTGGATTCATTTTTCTCCATTCCAAAAAGAAGGTTAATTCCCAGATCATCAGAGTTCAGGTTGGCTGACTTCTCGACTGTGGAGAGTTCTTCATCGATGAAGTCACAATCGAGGAATACCTCAAATCCTGGTTCACGGATCCCATCATGGACAAATGGTTCGGGGAATTCATAGCATGGGAAGTCTTCCCCTTCTTTGATGTACTGGCCGTTGAGAGTGAACGGATATGGATCCATGGCCATTTCTGTCTTCGTGATTCAAGCATTGTTGCGAGCCTTCAATTTCAACGCAGCCCGTTTCAGGTCTTCCTTTGTCGGCTCGAATCCTAAGCCGAAAGTGTCCTTCTTGACTGCACCAGGATGCCCCCAAGATTTAGCCATTTTCTTCTTGAGCCCAAGGGTCATTCCAGGGAAGTGACCTTGCTTCTTCATAATGGCGTTGATACTAGTGTTTGAATAAGGATCGAAGTCGAGATGACACTTTTCCTCTTCTTCGATCGCAAGAACATCATCTAAAGAAAACCCCCACAGATCTTCATCTTCCTCATCGTGCTCAACATGGACGATAGGGGTATCAATAACTTGAATGCGCATAGGAGAAGCATCGATAGTAATCGGAATTCCTCCCACTATAGCTTTCACTTTCTGGTGAAGCGACGACGGAATCGCCTTTAGCTCATGAAGCCAAGGGCGTCCTAATAACAGATTGAAAGAGGCCTTAATGTCCACCACCTGAAACTTGGTGCGACGTTCAATAGCCCCAGTAGTTATATTCAGTACGATAGTACCCACGGCTTGACGGCGAGTATTATCGTAAGCTCGAATCCCTTGAGTGGAGGGAGTCAACTCTTCATTCTTTATACCCAACTTCCTTGCAGTACGGAGTGGGCACACATTGATTGCAGAGCCATTATCAACCAGGCTCATAGGAACATTCATCTGCCTACACACTACAGTGAGGTGTAAGGCCCTATTATGTTGGTCCCCTTCCGGGGGTAGATCCTTATCAGAAAAGGAGATCAGATTGTTGGTACTCGGCAGCTCAGTAGTGAGAAAGTTGACCAATCCTTGAGGAGTCATGTCGTCATCAACTCCTATCTTCACCAGAGCATTCATTACAGCCTTTCGATGCTCGTGGGAAGTGGCCAAAAGCTTCCATACATTCATCTCCACCTTGGTCTTTTGCAGCTGTTTGACCACATCGCTATTCACAGGGTCGATGGGATCAAGTATCGGATTTGATTGTGGTGGAGGTGGAGGTAGGTTAGGTTGTTGCAACCGTCCACTTCTGGTGAGAACCTTGACCTCAAGGTCCCCCCAAACATCTTCACTGGTGCCGAGAGATGAACAGGCTATGTCTTTGAGATAGACGTCTTCATCATCACTATCCCAAATCCCATTCACTTCTTCAGTGTTTGAGATAAATACAACTTCCGGCAGAGGTTTATTCACAGGTTGAATGAGTATTGACGGATCAAAGGAGACTTCATCTCCTATGATAGCCAAAGCATCAGAAAGAGGACCTGTTTGAATGTTAGGCTTCTTGCCCCCTGGAGGGACAGGAAGTTGGTTAGCATCTATCAGGTCTTGGATTGCGTCTTTCAGCCTCCAACACTTCTCAGTGTTATGACCCTTGCCTTGATGATACTTGCAATAAGCATTGGGGTCATAGTTGGCGGTTCTATTCTCAGGTCGAGGTTCTGGAAATGGTCCAATTGGCATAATCAGTCCCTGACCATGTAGACGGTCATAAGCCGCATCATACGTCATTCCCAAAGGCGTATAAATCCTCCTTTGCCTTTGGAATCTTTGAGTAGAGGCATTAAGGGCCAGCACATCATTGATGTTGATACTGTTAGCAGCATTATTGGGCTTAGAAGACGAAGAAGAAGGAGTGTCGTTCTTCTTGTTTTTCCAAGTGTTGTTGTTATTGCTGCTACCAACAGACTTCATCAGTTCGTCTTCGATATTGATTCCAATATCGTATACAGCATCAAAGGTACTTAGAGGCAGAAACCTCAGGTGTTGCTTGTATTTATGCGTCAGATTGGCAACGAACAAGCGAACCATCTCCTTCTCCTTGGGAGGATCCACCAAGAGCGCAGCTGTTTCTCTCCACCTGCTTAAGTAAGTGGTGAATCCTTCATTCTCTTTCTGTTTGAGAATGGAGAGTTCACGTTCAGAAGTCTTGGCCTGGATGTTACACTTGTACCGATTCATAAAACTTTCAGTAACATCCTCCCAGGTCGTGACATGCTTGGACTCCAGAGAATAGAACCACTGTTGACAGGCATGTTCTAAGGAAAGAGGAAACACCGTAGGGAAGAGTGTCACATCTACTCCCTTAAGAGCCATAGTTGCAGAAAAAGCCTTCAAATGGAAAAGTGGATTATCAGTAGGCTTGAACTTGGGAATATCAGCGGTGGAAAACTTCTCAGGGAGCTTCTCTCTTATGGACGAGGAAGTGACAGGCTGTTCCACATAAGTGAACTCTTCTGAAATCTTACTCATCTGTTCCTTGATCTTGTCCATCGCAGCAGCAGTAACACTGTTTTGCTTATCTTGCTCTACAGTGCTGACTCTAGTAGTGAGTGTCTGCATCATGTCAGACAACCTTTCGATTGTCCTGTTGAGGTTCTCGATGTCTTCCTTAGTGGCCATTGGTTGAAAGTAGACTGGAGACGGATCTTGTGGAGATGACTGAGGTGGTTTCCTTGTACGCCTCTTTGGTACGAGAGGTTGTTGAGGTATGGACTCGAACCGTAACAATCTACCCTTGCTTCTTGCCCAAGCGCTGTGACACCGAAACAAATACACCTTTAATGACCAAACTTGACCTTAACCTATCCGGATTAAAAAAAAAATTTTTTTTTTTTTATCGAAGCTCTACTTATTAAAAAAAAAGAAAACATGGGAGGATACCATCCGACTTACTCCAAAAAAAAACGACACAAACGAAACTTCCCTAAAAAACGGTCAAAAGTGGTGCATGACTAAAAAAAAAAGTGCGGACATGATATGTGAGTGATTAGGTGAGGTTATAGACACGTGTTTTAACCGTATAACTAGACACGACTCAATACTGGACACAAAAATCGAGAAAAAAGACTGACGGGACACTTTCTTGGGCACCGTGTCACGGTACAGACTGGCGTGACACGGTTAAGGCTTACCGTCAGACGGTAGCCTTTACCGTGTCACGACACTGTTCACCGTGACACGGCAGAAAATGCCGTGACACGGTGCGCAGTTCCAGGTCAGTGTTGTGATTTTTTTTTCAGATTTTAATCGATTTTAAGTCCGTACTAATTACTATGTGAGAATAAAAACCCTCGGTCATGGGTCAAACAAAAAGAGCAAACACATTAGGGTTAGCACCAAACAAACACATAACATTTAGACACGATGATGCAAAAAAAGTTCGCAACCTAAAGTCAAGATCTATGTTCAACTATTGGTCAAGCTTTGGGTGTCAAAAGGGTACCATGGTTAAGAGTTTGGACGCGTTAGCAAGGCAGCCTCCCTTGAGGGTGTATGCCAACGGGCGGCTCCGCGAGTTCGTGATGAAATCGAACTCGACTCCATGGTTTGGGTAGATTTAATGACTCGGATGAACCCTTATTGCCATGAGCGTTTTTGGGTTGATAGAGCTTAAATCCCCCGGGGCTAAGACGCATGTAGAACACATACGTTTTTTCAGAAAAATCGAAGGAAGTCGACTGTGGGAAAAGAAAATAGGTCACCGGACAGTTTTTAGGACTGCCGTGACACGGCAGAAATTCCCGTGTCACGGTACAGTCTACCGTCAGACGGTACACTGTACCATGACACGGCAGACTCTGCCGTGACACGGCAGTCAGAAAATCTGACTGGTGCCCTGTTTGCTTTTGCGCGCAACCGAGTTATCCAATTTTTCCTACGGGACAGACCTGAATGTGACGTTAAAACGTCTATGCAGATGCAAAAATGCCAAATTAATCACAGGAATATTTTTTCAAGAATCTTTCAAGTCTCATCCACTCATCTTAATTAAATACCGATCACTCAAATCGATAAATAATTAAGAATCCTCCCCAGTGGAGTCGCCAAATTGTAGGCGTCGCTCGAAGTGCGCCTACGTTAAAAGCATGTTGTGAATATGCTTGGCACTCATAGGAAGTGAGAATTGACATTACGATTAGGGACAACGATTAGGGACAAATAAAGTAGGGAGCCGCCAACAAGTTTTTAAGGAACTTGTAAACTGTCCACGGATCATAAAAAGGCAACCACGATAAGGGACAACGATAGGCAACAACGATTGACCCGTGAAGGTTACACCCCATTCATAATCCATGAGATTACTAACTCCATATGGTTCGGAACCACGAAAGGAGGATCGGGGATGATGGTACGAAGTGAGTCATGGAGTCACATTCGCCCGTATTGGCCTCTACTCGATTCTTATAGTGAAAAGTGATTCCTGTGATCTCAAAGGCATACAAACAAAATATTCAATTTGCTCCAAACTATTATTAAGCTAAATTGGTTGAATATTAATGCAACATATAATTCTAAAATATTGTGATCACTTGATTAAACAACAAGATTAAAAGGAACCTAAACCGGTTGTCCAAATTATCTTATTAGGCGTGATTTTCAATTACATATTCCCTTTAACATGCAATATTGTGATCGATGAATATAATAGAATAAATATAAACATAAAAAGAACCAATTTAATCATAACTCTAACAACAGAAAAATCGTTAGAAAAATAATAATAAAAAGAGCATAACTCTTACTTTAAATCTGTTTGCTTGCAACTACAAAATAATAAACGAGTTAGTAACTTCAAGGAAATAATAAAACAACAATTAAATTAAATTAAATAAAAACAAGGTTAATTTTGGAGCCAAACCCTCAAACGACTCTACCTTTCACGCCTTGGTTTAAGGATAGAACCTCGAGTAAAATATGGACTCCTTTGAGTGCTTGAAGAAGGAATTTTGAAGTGAAAAGGGTAGGCTAGTGTTTAGGTTAAGAGCATAGAAGAGAGAAAATAAGAATAATCCAATTCTCCTCCCCCGTTCATCAGAAATGAGGGGGTATTTATAGGGAAATGTGCTGAGGGAGCACACGGAACCCTAAAATGATAAAAACCCTAAAAAAGTATCCCGTGACACGGTCAGACTGTACCGTGACACGGTTAGATTGTACCGTCAGACGGTATAAGTTCCCGTGACACGGTCAGTTTTGGAGTGACGCGGGAAATTTTCAGAAAACGGGACGGAAAACGCGTCAAGGGTTTACGCGGAAAGGACACGGAACTTCCCGTGTCACGGCAGACCTCCCGTGTCACGGGAAGTCCCACCGTCAGACGGGAAGAGTTCCCGTGACACGGTCAAGCTTGACCGTGACACGGTCAGTTCCAGTCCATTTTTCCGTCTAAATTCATTTTTAACCCTAATTTCTTTCGGCTTTTTAAGTGCCGATTGATAATTTCGGGCTTTTTTCTGACTTTTATTATTCGGGCTAAAATAAGAAAATAATAAATAAAATATTTGGGCCAAAAAATAAAATAATAAAGGTTTGGGCTTAAAATTAATTAACAAATTAAAACTATGCTTTTACCAAACACCAAGACTGATCCATAGACCTTTCAAAAACAAGAATTTAATAAGATACGATTTTTTAAGCACTCTTGGGATAAAATACTAAACCCGACCAATAGTGGCGGTGAAAGGTTATTTATCATCGGGTTTGGTTTTGGGGAGACATTTTTAGGTGTCTACAGAGGGTTTATTGGCCGGTTACAATATATAAGTAGGTTCATATCAAAATTGACGACAATATGTGAACCAATCTTCAAAAATCTCAAGAAGAATGTACCAGTAATATGGGATGACGAGTGTCAAAAAGCCTTTGAAAAGATCAAAGCCTATCTCGCAAATCCTCCCGTATTAGCACCAGCACTTCCCGGAATACCTCTTAGGTTATATTTGACGGTTACCAAAGAGACAATGGGAGCTATGCAAGCACAAGAAGTAGAAGGCAAAGAGAATGCAATCTACTATCTAAGCAAGAAGATGCTCGAATACGAAGCACGCTATATGCCACTCGAGAAGTTGTGCCTTGCCTTGGTGTGGGCCACAACCAAGAGAAGACGTTACATGCTAGTGCATACCGTCTTCGTAGTCTCACGACTAGATCCACTCAAGTATCTATTCGAGAAATCTACACTCAATGGACGCATATCAAGATGGATAGTCAATCTAGCCTAGTGTGATGTACGGTTCATGCCACAAAAATCTATCAAAGGATCTGTGGTGTCAGACTTTCTAGCAGACTTCCCAATAGAAGACTCGACGCCAATACAAGACAATGAATTTCCAGATGAAGACTTAATGGTCACTGAAGATGATACTTGGACCTTATACTTCGACGGAGCCTCGAACCAAAAGGGATGTGGCGTTGGAGTATTACTAGTATCACTGTAGACACCCATTTGTGTCTCCCCAAAACCAAACCCAGTGATGAGTACCTTTCACGTCGAATCATAATCGAATGAAGCGAAAGTGTGGAAAGTCTAGTGTTGCGGAAAGTTTTAATTTTCTTTTCTCTTCTCTCTGTTTTTGAAAACTTATTTTAATAAAACAGCCAATCCAGTTTGGTTGGTTCATAATATGGGTCCAATAGTAGTGTAGTTGGATGGGTCTTGACAAGAGCTTTCCAACGATATATTATAAGCCCAATTCCGATGAATATTGAGGAAGTTATGGCCAATTTACTAAACTGGGCCCGATTTGAGCCGTATATGCGGCCCCATGATCTAGAGGAGGGCCTAATATGATTTATCATTCCTAATGCCATTAGGAATGGTTTTAGTCTTCTAGATTCTTCTATAAGGTTCTTTTCATTCCTAAGTCAATTAGCATTGATAAATTGACTTTTGTTGACTTTTCAGAGTTTTAATTAAAATAAAAGAACTTTTTTGAGGGAAAGATATGACTTAATCCTCCAGTACGGCCAAATTTATCTGATTTTACAAAACGTGTCAAAAACAAGATTGGCGCCTAACGCCAGGCATTGGCGCCTGGCGCCAGCACTGGCGCGCCTGGCGCCAATGGCCAATTCCTGGCGCCAATCTCGTTTTGCGTGCTTCAGACTCTGTTTTGTTAATTTTATCTTTTTGGCTGATTTTCTCTATAAATAACGTATGAAAAACTCCATTTTCATTCATCAACAACCAGTTTTCAACAATATTCACCTACAACCTAGTTTTCAATTCTCTCATTCTCTTTAATCATTCACCATCTCTCCCATCTCTCTTTTTTTAAACTAGTCTTTTATATACAAAATTCCGCATTTGCAAGATCTAGAAACACCTAGCCATATTCGAAGTTGCCTTCGCTCTAGACGTGAAAGGTTTAATTTCTGAGGGTTTGGTCGCAAATCTCTATTTTAATTACTTAATTTAATTGTTTGTTTATTATTTTCCTTGAAGTTACTAACATGTGTATTTTGTTATTAGAAAGAGGTACGAGGCATCAAAGTAAGTGCTTTAATGATTTTTATTGATGTTATGATGTAGAAATCATGTTTATATCGTTATTATGATATTCCTAGTATCATGTCTAGGGTAACTTTAATATTAAATATGATTGTTATGATGCTTCCTATGTTCTTCCTAATATTTATGATTGTTAGTACCATGTTAGGGTTAAAGATTTGATTTTTATTGCTTAGTGACATGCTAGGATTTGTTATTAATCTTGTTAGTATCATGCCTAGGATCTTGCTATTATTATGCTTTAATATTGACATGAACATGATTATGATTATAATGATTATAATTTATAATGATTATGATTATTATTATTATTTTTATTATTATTATTATTATTATTATTATTATTATTGTTATTATTATTATTATTATTTTGATGATTATTACTTTATTTATGATGATTATTATTTTTTATGATTATTATTATCTTGATGATGATTATAGTTTTATTGTCATGATCATAATTAATTTATTATGTTGCTTGATTTTTATTGCTTGATCACGCCTTTTATGCATGTTTAAATGGAATTGGTACTTATAATCACGCTTATATAAGATAATTAATAATCTTGTTAGGGTTAAATATGATTATGATTTCAAGTGATCGCCAATAATAGATTTATTTGTGCATTAATATTCAACCAACATAGATAAACAGGTTTAGGGTTAATCCTATTGATTGCATGTTAGTCAGAAAGCGCACATGAATACGATCAGAATAAAGTAGAGGCCTATTATTAAGGCAGGTTCAATCTCTTTTAGGTTGGATTTGTACCTTCATCCCCGAACCCTTATTTGGTTCTAGACCTTATGGAGTTGACGATCTCTTGGATCGTTAAGGGGTGTAACCTTCACCCCGTGAACGGTTTACAAGTTCCTAAAACTTGTTGGCGACTCTTTTGCTCTATCTTCTTCCCTTTTGGAGGCCATCGTACTTTAGTGTATGATCACAGTGGGGTTCAAGCTAGGGGTTAACGCTTGAAATTATTCCCTACAGTTTTTGGCGACTCCACTGGGGAGGATTTCTATTTTAATTCCTGAATTTGTTTCGGCAATGATTTAGAATGAGTGGATGAGACTCGAAACGTTCTAAGTATTTCATGTGCGTAATTTTGATTAACATTATTGTCATATGCATAAAAAAGATCTCATTGGAAAGACCATCCGTAATGAGTTAAAAACATAGGATTTTACACGTAGGAAATTTGAGAAATATCTTTCACAACTGGAAAATTTTATCGAGCACAGAAAGCTGCTGAGGCATGTGGGAATTAGCACCAGGGGCTAGATCTTGGCACCAGACTTTTAGCCGTAGAGCCAGGCGCTAGCATTGGCGCCAGGCCCTAAAGTTAAAAACTGGCGCCAGTCTCTGTTTGCTGGCGCCAACTTCCCCCAATACCGAGCCAGAAATATGCGTTCTAATTTCGACCGATTTTTCGTATTGTTTGCTCGATCCTACTTCCTGATTGAATTTTTTTCTCACTTTTCTGAAACCCATATGTGTTCTATATATGGACAAAACCCTCTGGGAATTCATGCTCCATCTACCTGATTGAACGCTCTGTGCAACAAAGGGTACATCCGAGATGTTGAATTCACCAAACCATGGAAGCGAGTTTTATCTAAAGCTCGCGGTGTCCTATCCACTCGCGCCAACCCTTCACGGTTAGGCTTCCGCGCGGTGCATTTGGACAATTAACCATTGACCCTCTATTGACTAAACCATATCCCGAACTTTAGAGAACTAGAGCCATGGTTAGGTTGCAAACTCATTGCATCATATTGTGCCTACTTGACTAATTGTGCATTATTTGTTGTGCATATATTCTATGTTCCTCTTAACCGTTTGTTTGACTTGTATTGAGATTAAATAAATTAATGACTTAATGAACTTTGACTAATTAATTAATTAATTAATTTAAGTAAATAAAGTATAATATTTTAATCAGAATTGACCTAGTACAACTTTAGGCATACCCCAGTTGATTAATAACACCGAAAACAGTCTCAGACTGAAGCTCCAATATTGGCGCCAAAGTCTGAGCTGTAGCGCCACAGTGTGGAGTGTGGCGCCTGGCGACAACTCTGTCGTCTGGCGCCAAGCTACACAGTGTGACGCTAGTTCTGTCGTTTGGCCGACATTTCGGATTATTGGTCTAGTCATCACCTAGTGTCTCATTAACCAGTTTGCTAATTAATTCGGTTAAGTTTTGCTGTCAATAGTACTTGTCGAGTCGTTAATTGAGTCTAGTCACATGGTCTAGCCACATGGTCATGACACGAGTCTCAACATGTCACCCACACTCACTAGTCTTAGCACACACTTTGAGCACATGTCACCATGACCATATCTTAGGTTCATGCATGAGTCGGTCTTTTCCGTCATTTGAGTCGGGGGGTACATTCTATTCCTAATTCTTCATATCCCTCCATCTAAATCTTCCTTCACATTCTATTCCTCCATCTTTATTCACTTCTTCCTTCCATTGCATGTTGAATAAAGTTTGAGTCAAATAATTAACAATAAATATCCCCAATTTCCTTTTCCACAGTACTTGGTCGAGGAGAGAAGGGCGATTAATCAAGGACAACCTCTTTATTCAGGTCTTGCTTTTTGATAAACCGATTCGTGAAAAGAGGAAGGCTAAGAAGATAATGGCAACTCAAGAGGAAGTCAATAAGCTTAGGAACCAATTGGCTACCGTGAATGAGACACTGAAGCTACTCACACTCAAGATCAATGATCCCGTGAAGCAACAACAAATGAACCTCATGCAAGAAAGTTTAAGCAAGCTATCTAGTGACTACGAATTTCAGGGCATGAGTTCACAAGGGGTCTCGCTGGACAAGGAACTTCTTCCACATAAGTTCAACGCCACTGACATCCCTAAATTCAAGGCAACAGATAACCCTTACTTCCATCTAAGAGCTTTCGAAACTATAATGAACATTAAGGGTATTGATAAGAAGGTTTTCCCCTCTCTGTTCCCACTATCTCTTGAAACCGTTTGTCAACAATGGTTCTTCTCCCTTGACAAGGAGAAAACCTCTACCTGAGAATCGATAGTAAACGCTTTCGTTGATAGATACAAGTGCAATATTCAAGTTGAAACCGACCATAGACAACTTGATATGCTAAGACAAAAAGAGAATGAAGGTTTTACTTCTTTTTTTAATAAGTGGAGGGAAACTTCCGCTAAGATGATTGAGGTCCCCACCGAAAAGGAGTCTGTGAGGATGTTTATCAAGAATCTCCAAGAAAAGTATTCAAAGCACTTAAAATATCAACACAACTTGAATACTTTCAAGGCTGTTTATGACATCGAAATTGAAATCGAAGACGAACTCGCAAAGCAAAAAGCTACTAACAATAGTAACCACGGTGGCTGGAAAGGAAATAAGAACGACAATCCTTCTTCTTCCGAAAACGCCCACTCTAGTAATAATGTTAGTACCTTTGACCATAATGGTGTCTTAGCCATGGACAATCAAGGATCTAAAAGGAAACCCAGGCGAGAGTTCACACCCATTGGAATGACCTACGATGCTGCTTTCGATCGTCACTATGATCGAGGATTAATCAAACCTATTGGCCCTACCGAGGATCCAACACCAAAAAATCGATCTTCGAGATGGAATCCAAACTCCTATTGAAAGTACCATCGAGGGCGCGGTCATACCACTGATGAATGCTACAGGTTTCAAAACCTCATTCAAAATCTCATAGAGGCAAATAAGATCCCATTGCCTATAGCCAGCGAGAAGACTGGATGATGTCGGAGCAAACAACACAAGACAAGAGGCGAGCTTCAACGACAAGATTTCGTGACCTCTTTTTTCTATTCCTTTTTTCCTTTCCCCAATAAAGTCTAGCATAGACACCTTTTTATTCTCCTTAGATTTATTTTGTAGGATCATTATATATTTTCTTTTAATAAAATGAGCATTCATTTACTTGCATATGATCATTTCATTACATTGCATTAAAAAAATAATCCATGTTGAATTGAGCACAAGGAATACCAATGATTTGAGGCACCTCTTGTAGCCACATCATACCTCCTTTCACCTTTCAAATTTACAATCCTTTCTTCATAAACCACTTTGAGCCTCGTCTAACGATAGACCTTTCTTGTTTCAACCTACATCTACCTAACCTTGGGATGGGATGGTGTGCAACTTATGCAATTCTAAAACAAAAGCTTGAGTGAATTCAAAATATTAAAATAGCAAAAATAAGCAAAAAATAAATAAAAGTGTACAAAAGGGTAAGTGTTCCAATGTCTTTGATATGAAAATGTCTTTGATAAGAACACGTCTCAGATTGCGTCTCTTATCGAGTGCTCGGTACCGTGCCTGAGAAACATGAATGCCAAGTGAGTGATAGACCGCATGATTGGGATTGCCCACACTTATAAAAATAAAATAAATGCTAAAGCAAAAGAAAGAGCTAAAAAAAAAGAAAGAGTAGAAACTCAAGCATAAAAATACAAAGATTCAAAAGCAAGGTTGCACACGTTGGGGGCTTATCTAGGGTCTCTAACCTTTTATCCCCTTCTTCTTCACCTTTAGCCTAACCACGTTACAACCCTTAAAAGACATTTTTGAGGTATACACACTTGTGCGAGGTTCGGCTAGAGCTACGTTCGGCCTGATTCCTAACGGATACGTAGGCAACCTCACATCGAGGTGTGGCGGTAATAAACATGCATTCATATTCACATTCACACAGTTACACCATGATCATATCAAGGGATATCCTATGCTCATCCCTATTAATTTAGAGCTAGACTTGAGGGCTTGATCCCTACATTATTAGCTTACCTAGCCTAAGAGTCACCACCATTTGACTCTTTTCAATATATTTTTCTACACACTTAGCCCTTGCGTCCTAGATTTAGTGTCACTTTCACACACTGCACAGATACATGACCAAATATACTTCCCTTAGGAACCCTTTGTCATGAAATCTTAACGCTGAAGCATGCTTCGTCAAAATCAATCATAATTGTCATTACATCACGAAGTATGAAGTACATAGCCTCCGTGCCTAAGTTACCCAAATACTTTCATCATTGAGTCAACAATTGAGATAGCCTAGGATGGATTAATCCTTGCACCTTGAGAGAAAATATTAAACAACATTTGGCTAAGCTCATTCAACATGCATCTTCAAAACTTCAAAAACTTCACTTCTTTCTTTTTCCCGTCTTTCTTTTTCGGGAGAAAGTCGGTACCCTCCACAAAAATGACGGAAAATTTTTTCTTTTTAGCATTCTCGAGTCGCATGATCATAATACTATGCACACACGGGTCACGAGTCACATGTGTCATTTCACTTTGAGTCGAGTCAACCTCGAGTCAGTCAATCACAGCGAGTCAAGTTTATACCTTGAGTCGTGTCAAGTAAATGTGTTAAGCAATGCTAAACCTTAGGTAAACCCTAAGATAATTAAAAAGATTGGCAAAGTTCAATAGTCAAAATAAATACACGTGCAGCAGAATAGGGAGGACCCTACTCTAATTCCTGACGCCAGAAATATCTCAGCAACGACAGAGCTCGAAGCCTCTCAGAAAGGTGATTTTGACCTCATGTAGCAATTTCGGGTTCCTTGGTACCCCAGTTAGCCCCTATAAGCAATTTGACATGATTAGTAGTCGGCTCGATTACAATCGTGGTAAGTGATTGACTTGACGAAAGATCGTCTCACTTAGCTTAAGCGCCTAAAACACTGGCTCATTACAATCGGTTTAAAAGCAAGCACTTAAACGACAATATTTCCAAATATGGGTTGTCGCGCATTCTTATTAAATGAAAATTTTTCCAAAAAATTGGATTGTCATCCCCAACTGACAATATTTCCAAAAATGGATTAACGTGCATCTTCTTCAACGACAATTTTTCCAAGATTGGATTGCCATCTCTGGCAAAGTTTCCAAGCGTGGATTTTCGTGCTCCTTCTTTGTTTGGAAAGTTTTTCCAAGTTCGGATTGTCATACATTCATCGACTCATTGACAAGTTTTCCGAGATTGGATTGTCATACACCCAGTTCCCTATGGCAAAATTTCCCAAAGGATTGTTGTAGGTTTCTATTCATCTTAAATATCAGCAAAGGTTCCTCAACGTGGATTGTCATTCATTTCAGCAAGTGGAAAATTTTCCCGAAGTGGATTGTCGGTCGACTCTTTTTTGCAAAAGTTCCAAGACGCGGATTGTCAATCGTGGCAATATTTTTCTAAAAGGATTGTCGCATAGCGTTGGAAAATTTCCAAGGTGGATTGCTTTCAAAAGTTATATTCCAAGATGTGGATTTTCGATCGTAGCAAAGTTCTTATGAAAGATTGTTACGAAGCATTGGCAACTTTTCTAAAAATTGGATTTTGGCAAATTTTCCGAGATACGGATTGTCCCTTCATCGTGGCAACATTTCCAAGGAATGTATTGTTACGTGGTATTGACAACTTTCCCTAAATTGAATTGTCATAAATCATACAAGAGTTGTGTTGGCAACTATTCCCAAATAAATAAGGATTGCGGACATACTGGTTCACAAGCAGCAAAGCGCCAACGTACTGGCATAGCAGCATTAAGAAGCAGTGATCTTTTCGAAGACTATCACAGTGGAAATTGGAACATATCAAAAAGAAGCTCTTTGTTCAGAGACGAGTGAACATATCAAAAAGAAGCTCTTTGTTCAGAGACGAGTGAACATCGAAACAACAAGGTGGCGTTCCCTAGATTGTGGAGAGTTGTCACAAACAACTGAGGATTGTTTCAAGAGAAGCAATCTTCGATAGTATTCCCTTGGACGTGGAATATTATCATAGCGGGGGAGGATCGTTTCAGGCGAAGCAATCTTCTAATTTAGAAGCAATTACGGGCGTAGCTTTTCAAGCGGGATGACATTCTCTAGCTTGCAGGAGGTCATCAAAACAAATCGGTTACTTTTAAAGACGTGTGCTCGACGGTGCAAGATACGCGTTTCTTAACTCTTTTATCTGTTTAACTAACGCTAGTTTTGCAGGTATCGGCAAGACAAGAGTGATTTAGGATCGCAGAACGATCTGAATCATTCTTCGTCCCTATCGATACTTTGACTTTAGTTTTTCGAAACTCGCGTTTCTCCAACCTCAGTCAAAGTGGGGGCTTCTGTAGACACCCATTTGTGTCTCCCCAAAACCAAACCCAGTGATGAGTACCTTTTACGTCGAATCATAATCGAATGAAGCAAAAGTGTGGAAAGTATAGTGTTGCTGAAAGTTTTAATTTTCTTTTCTCTACTCTCTATTTTTGAAAACTTATTTTAATAAAACAGCCAATCCAGTTTGGTGGGTCCATGATATAGGTCCAATAGTAGTGTATTTGGATGAGGCTTGACAAGAGCTTTCCAACGATATATTATAAGCCCAATTCCGATGAATATTGAGGAAGTTATGGCCAATTTACTAAACTGGGCCCGGTTTGAGCCTTATATGCAGCCCAATGATCTAGGGGAGGGCCTAATATGATTTATCATTCCTAATGCAATTAGGAATGGCTTTAGTATTCTAGATTATTCTAGAAGGTTCTTTTCATTCCTAATTTAATTAGCATTGATAAATTGACTTTTGTTGACTTTTCAGAGTTTTAATTAAAATAAAAGAACATTTTTTAGGGAAAGATACGATTTTATCCTCCTGTACGGCCAAATTTATCTGATTTTAGAAAACGCGTCAAAAACAAGATTGGCGCCTGGCGCCATCATTGGCGCCTGGCGCCAATCTCGTTTTACGTGCGCCAGACTCTGTTTTGTTAATTTTATCTTTTTGGCTGATTTTCTCTATAAATAACGTATTAAAAAATTCGTTTTCATTCATCAACAACCAGTTTTCAACAATATTCACCTACAACCTAGTTTTCAATTCTCTCATTCTCTTTAATCATTCACCATCTCTCCCATCTCTCTTTTTCTAAACTAGTCTTTTATATACAAAATTCCGTATTCGAAAGATCTAGAAACACCTAGCCATATTCGAAGTTGCCTTCGCCCTAGACGTGAAAGGTTTACTTTCTGGGGGTTTGGTCCCAAATCTCTATTTTAATACCTTAATTTAATTGTTTGTTTATTATTTTCCTTGAAATTACTAACGTGTGTATTTTGTTATTAGAAAGAGGTACGAGGCATCAAAGTAAGTGCTTTAATGATTTTTATTGATGTTATGATGTAGAAATCATGTTTATTTTGTTATTATGATATTCCTAGTATCATGTCTAGGGTAACTTTAATATTAAATATGATTGTTATGATGCTTCCTATGTTCTTCCTAATATTTATGATTGTTAGTACCATGTTAGGGTTAAAGATTTGATTTTTATTTCTTAGTGACATGCTAGGATTTGTTATTAATCTTGTTAGTATCATGCCTAGGATCTTGCTATTATTATGCTTTAATATTGACATGAACATGATTATGATTATAATGATTATAATTTATAATGATTATGAATATTATTATTATTATTATTTTGATGATTATTTTTTTATTTATGATGATTATTATTATGATTATTATTTTTGTTGATTATCATTATCTTGATGATGATTATAGTTTTATTGTCATGATCATAATTAATTTATTATGTTGCTTGATTTTTATTGCTTTATCACGCCTTTTATGCATGTTTAAAGGGAATTGGTACTTGTAATCACGCTTATATAATACAATTAATAATCTTGTTAGGGTTAAATATGATTATGATTTCAAGTGATCTCCAATAATAGATTTATTTCTGCATTAATATTCAACCAACATAGATAAACAGGTTTAGGGTTAATCCTATTGATTGCATGGTAGTCAGAAAGCGCACATGAATACGATCAGAATAAAGTAGAGGCATATTATTAGGGCAGGTTCAATATCTTTTAGGTTGGATTTGTACCTTCATCCCCGAACCCTTATTTGGTTCTAGAGCTTATGGAGTTGACGATCTCTTGGATCGTTAAGGGGTGTAACCTTCACCCTGTGAACGGTTTACAAGTTCCTAAAACTTGTTGGTGACTCTTTTGCTCTATCTTCTTCCCTTTTGGACGCCACCGTACTTTAGTGTATGATCACAGTGGGGTTCAAGCTAGGGGTTAACGCTTGAAATTATTCTCTACAATCACCTAAAGAAGAGCATGTTCCAATCTCCATAAAGCTTGATTTCGACGTTACCAACAATGCTGCATAATATGAAGCATCCGTGGTAGGCCTTGAAACAGCTTTGGCATTGGGAGTAAAAAAGTTAAGGATATTCGGAGACTCTTCTTTTATCATCAATCAAATATCTAAAAGGTGGAAAGTAAGGAGCGAAAGCCTAGCCCCTTACCAAATCTATCTGGAAACTCTTACCGATCAGTTAGAGAAGGTAGAATACACATATCTACCTAGGGAAGAAAATCAATTTGCTGATGCCTTGGCAAGACTAGCCTCAATGGTTAGGATTCCCACGGAAATCGAGAAAATGCCTCTAACAATAGAAAAAAGGCACAAACCAGCATACATCCAGGCTATAGAAGATGACGAAGTAGTCCAAGACGAAAAAGAAGAAGAAGAAGAAGAAGAAGAAGATGAAGAACCGTGGTACACGGATATACTCAATTATGTCACCAAAGGAGAATACCCTCCCCATGCTGACAAAAGAGCGAAATGAGCGTTACGGCTTTTGGCTTCCCAATATGTACTCATAGACAACGAGCTACATAAAAGGGTACCTAAGGGTCGAGCTCTCTTATGTGTAAGAAAGAAAGATGCACAAAGAGCAATGAGGATAGTCCACGAAGGAATCTGTGGCACTCATATAAATGGCAAAATGTTAGTCCAAAAAATAATGCGAGAAGGATATTATTGGACTACAATGAATAGGGATTGCCATCAATATTTAAAAAGATGCCCTAAGTGCCAAATTTATGCCAATTTACAACATGTTCCGCCATCCTTGCTCTACACCTACACATCGCCATGGCCATTCTCTACATGGGGAATTGACATCATCGGCAAAATCACTCCCCTAGGAACAGGAGGCCACGAAAATATCTTAGTAGCGGATTGATTACTTCACAAAGTGGGTCGAAGCGCAATCATACGCTAAACTCACTGCAAAACATGTAGCACTCTTTATCGAGAGAAATATTATTTGTCGATACAGAGTCCCACATGAAATGATAAGTGACAATGGAACTCACTTTCAAGCCGAATGTGAAGAATTGCTACAAAAATACGGCATTCAACATCATCATTCTTCCCCTTATAGGCCTCAAGCAAATGGAGCAGTCGAGGCAGCTAATAAAAACCTAATAAGAAGGTCAAGACAAGAAATATCAAAGTAGGAGACTTGGTGTTAAAAGCACTAAGGAAAACTATTTTAGATCCAAGGGGAAAATTTAGACCTAATTGGTCTGGACCCTACATTGTCGAAACAATCCTGTTAGGAGGTGCAGCAAAACTAACTGATATGGATGGCAATGAATTCTCAAACATGACAAATCTTGACCAACTTAAGAAGTACTACCCATAATTACTTGAGTAGGATACTCAAGAGAGCTACGTTTGGCCTGATTTCTTAAGAAAGAATACGTAGGCAACCCTTTACGGGTGCGACCACTTTATTTTTCGAAAATCTTGCATCCCAAAATTAATTAAAAATTCGACAGAAGATCGGCGAAATATCGGCGTCACAGAGAAGAATCTGGCGCTAGCCAACGACCATCAGCGCCAGCCGACGGCACTGGGGCCTGGCGCCAGACTGCTTTGGCCGGCGCCAGTCGTAAATAAACGGCGCCAATTCACAGACAAATTCTGGGCAAAATTCGGTGTTTTTCGGAAAATTTTTGACTTCCGTACTCGAAGAATTTCTGGAAAATAAATTATTTCGGTTTTCATTGCTTTAATAAAATAAATTTAAAGTACATAATTTAATTAAAAGCTGAAATTTCATTGATAAAATAAAATTACATTATTGATAGAATTTTAATAAACCTGAAATAAATTAACTTTAAATGAAAAATATAAACTAAGTCTAATAATTTGAAATTAAGCAATGCTCCTAATCTTTCTATTCTTTCCTAGCCCTTTTCCAATTTTTGTCTGCTTCCTCCTCCTCATCCATAACCTTAGCTAGTAGGCATCCTTTAGAGGACCTACATTCAATCTTAGAGTAGATAGTCTCCCCTTCAGCTATGACTCCATGCTTCTTTTCTACCCAAGCTTTTTTCTCTATGGTGTCAGCTTTCCTTTTTCCCTTATCTTGGGTAGTACTTTTCTTCCTAGGCATTGCAGGTGTTTTGAATTCAACTCTTTCACCTAAGCGTTCCTTAGCAGGAATCACCCTGTCACCTAGACGACTCTTCACATTAGTTTTACCCTGATCTTTCTTCGAATCCTTCGAAGGTTTCTTCAGCCACCACTTCTTCACATCATTAGGCAAAGAAGGAGGAACCTTTTGGGTAATCACTTCCCATAAAGGTCTAGCACTCCAATAAGCATCAAATCTGTCTACTTCCTGAGAGACAGGGTACTCATAAGGAGGACGAAGATCCCTGGAAGGAATATTCTGAAGCAAGCCGTATTGTCTTTTTACCCTGCAGGGATAATAATAAGTCATACGGGACAAACTTGGAAGACAACAGAAAGGTTTCTTGTTGACACCAACCATCCTTTCTATTTTCCACCATGACACGACCTACTTGATAGCAAAATTGCGAGATTCGAAGACCCTTCTCCACTCGTGGCGCCCCATTTTAGAGAACCGTTTCTTCCTCCTCACGAAGCAATTTAGAGTGTACTTCTCAATGTTGTCCGGAGGGCTAATTAATTCTAGCCTTTCCATTAGCCACATCTGTAAAAAAATTGCAATGCAATTAAATTATTATTACAATACATGTAGACACCCATTTGTGTCTCCCCAAAACCAAACCCAGTGATGATTACCTTTCACGTCGAATCATAATCGAATGAAACGAAAGTGTGGAAAGTCTAGTGTTGCGGAAAGTTTTAATTCTTTTCTCTTCTCTCTGTTTTTGAAAACTTATTTTAAGAAAACAGCCAATCCAGTTTGGTTGGTCCATGGTATGGGTCCAATAGTAGTGTAGTTGGATGAGGCTTGCAAAGACCTTTCCAACGATATATTATAAGCCCAATTCCGATGAATATTGAGGAAGTTATGGCCAATTTACTAAACTGGGCCCGATTTGAGCTTTATGTACGGCCCAATGATCTCGGGGAGGGCCTAATATGATTTATCATTCCTAATGCAATTAGGAATGGTTTTAGTCTTCTGGATTCTTCTAGAAGGTTCTTTTCATTCCTAATTCAATTAGCATTGATAAATTGACTTTTGTTGACTTTTCAGAGTTTTAATCAAAATCAAATAGCATTTTCGAGGAAATTATATTATTTTATCCTCCAGTACGGTAAACTTATCGGATTTTCGAAAACGCGTTGGAATCAGGCTTGGCGCCTAACCCCAGGCCTTGGCGCCTGGAACCAGGCCTGGCGCCTGCCGCTAGCCATTGGCGCCTGGGGCTAGTGCTGGTGCCTGGCGCCAGCTAGCCAGGTTTGGGGCCAGCTCTGTTTTCTGAGCGTCAGACTCTGTTTTGTCTAATTTATCTTTTTGGCTGATTTTCTCTATAAATATCGTATTAAAAACTCCGTTTTGATTCACCAATTCTCACGATCATCATCAACAATCAATTTTCTTTAGCATTCTCTAAATCATTCATCTCTCTTAAAACATTCAATTCTTTCTAACTTTTCTTTTCATACAAAATTCCGCATTCACAAGATCTAGAAACACCTAGCCATATTCGAAGATGCCTTCGCCCTAGACGTGAAAGGTTTTAATTTCTGAGGGTTTGGTTCCAAATCTCTATTTCAATTATTTAATTTGTTTGTTTTGTTTATTATTTTCCTTGAAGTTACTTACGTGTGTATTTTGTTATTAGAAAGAGGTACGAGGCATCAAAGTAAATGCTTTAATTGATTTATTTATATAATGATGTAGAAATCATGTTTACATTGTTATTATGATATTCCTAATATCATGTCTAGGGTATTTTTAATATTAAATATGATTGTTGCGATGCTTCCTACGTTCTTCCTAATATTTATGATAGTTAGTATCATGTTAGGGTTAAAGATTTGTTTTTTATTGCTTAGTGACATGCTAGGGTTTGTTATTAATCTTGTTAGTATCATGCCTAGGATCTTGCTATTGTTATTATGCTTTAATATTAACATGATTATGATTATGATGATTATAATTTTATTAATTATTATTATGTTGCTTGGTATTTATTCTTTATTGCTTGATCACCTTTTATGCATGTTTAAAGGGAATTTAGTACTTGTAATCACGCTTAATAAGATAATTAATAATCTTGTTAGGGTTAATTGTGATTATAATTTCAGGTGATCGCCAATAATAGTTTATTTGTGCATTAAATTCAACCAACATAGATTAAACAGGTTTAGGGTTAATCCTATTGATTATATGTTAGTCAGAAAGCGCACATGAATACGACCAGAATAAAGTAAAGGCCTATTATTAGGGCAGGTTCAATCTCTTTTAGGTTGGATTTGTACCTTCATCCCCGAACCCTTATTTGGTTCATGACCTTATGGAGTTGACGATCTCTTGGATCGTTAAGGGGTGTAACCTTCACCTCGTGAATGGTTTACAAGTTCCTAAAAAAACTTGTTGGCGACTCTTTTGCTCTATCTTCTTCCCTTTTGGACGCCACCGTACTTTAGTGTATGATCACAGTGGGGTTCAAGCTAGTGGGATTTTAAAGGCTTGAAATTATTCCCTACAGTTTTTTGGCGACTCCACTGGGGAGGATTTCTATTTTAATTCCCGAATTTGTTTTGGCAATGATTTAGAATGAGTGGATGAGACTCGAAAAGTTCTAAGTATTTCATGTGCGTAATTTTGATTAACATTATTGTCATATGCATAAAAAGATCTCATTGGAAAGACCATCCGTAATGAGTTAAAAACATAGGATTTTATACGTAAGAAATTTGAGAAACGTCTTTCACAACTAGGACTGAAATAACACAGCGCAAAACTGGAAAATTTTATCGAGCACAGAAAGCTGCTGAGGCATGTGGGAAGTAGCGTCAGGGGCCAGAGCTTGGCGCCAGACTTTTAGCCGTAGCGCCAGACGCCAGTATTGGCGCCAGGCGCTACAGTTAAAAGCTAGCGCCAGTCTCTGTTTGCTGGGGCCAATTTCCCCGAATACCGAGCCAAAAATATGCGTTCTAATTTCGACCGGTTTTTCGTATTGTTTGCTCGATCCTACTTCCTGATTGAATTTTTTCTCACTTTTCTGAAACCCATATGTGTTCTACATATGGACATAACCCTATGGGAATTCATGCTCCATCTACCTGATTGAACGCTCCGTGCAACAAAGGGTACATCCGAGATGTTGAATTCACCAAACCATGGAAGCGAGTTTTTTCTAAAACTCGCGGTGTCCCATCCACTCGCGCCAACCCTTCACGGTTAGCCTTCCGCGCGGTGCATCCGGAAAATTAACCATGGACCCTCTATTGACTAAACCATATCCCGAACTTTAGAGAACTAGAGCCATGGTTAGGTTGCGAACTCATTGCATCATATTGTGCCTACTTGACTAATTGTGCATTATTTGTTGTGCATATATATTCTATGTTTCTCTTAACCGTTTGTTGACTTGTGTTGAGACTAAATAAATTAATGACTTAAATAACTTTGCCTAATTAATTAACTAATTAATTAATTTGAGTCAATAAAGTCTAATATTTTAATCAGAATTGACCTAGTACGACTTTAGGTATACCCCAGTTGACTAATAACACCGAAAACAGTCCCAGACCGAAGCTCCAATATTGGCGCCAAGGTCTGAGCTGTAGCGCCACACGATGGAGTGCAGCGCCTGACGACATCTATTTTGTCTGGCGCCAAGGTCCATAGTGTGACGCCAGTCCTGTCGTTTGGCCGATAGTTCGGATTATTGGTGGAGTCATCACCTAGGGTCTAACTAATCAGTTTTCTGTTTAATTCGGTTAATTTTGTTGTCAATAATATTTAATTGAATAAATGATCGAGTTTAGGCACTAAGTCCCATGGTCTTACACAAGAGTCCAAGCATGTCACTTACACTCAACGCACACACCAATACACATACTTTGACCATGATTAAGAGGGTCTTGTGTGCGCGTTTTTCCGTCATTTTTTTAGGGGGATAAGTCGGATATTAATCCTCCAATAAAAAATAATAATACTTAAAAATATGTACATTATTTTTGCCAAAAATATGCACCCTTTTCTTTTTCTTTTTCCCTTAAAATAAACCATAAAGTCAAGATGATTCGAGTCGAATAATTAAAACGCAAAATGGTTTAATTTACAGTGCGTGGTCAAGAAAGGAAGGATGATTAATCAAAGATAACCTCTTCGTACAAGTCCAACTTTTCGACAAACCTATATCTCGCAAGAGGAAAGCTAGGGTTATCATGGCAACTCAAGAAGAAGTCAATGATCTTAAGAACCAACTGGCTACTGTAATTGAGACACTGAAGCTTCTCGCACTTAGGATCGATGATCCCGTGAAACAACAACAAATGGACCTCATGCAAGAGAGTTTAAGCAAGTTATCCAGCGACTACAAGCTTCAAGAGCTTACATCACAAGGGGTCTCGGTGGACAAAGATCTTCTTCCGCAGAAGTTCAACGCCAACGACATCCCAAAATTCAGAGCAATTGACAACCCTTACTTCCATTTAAGAGCATTTGAAACAATAATGAGTATCAAGGGTATCGATAAGAAGGTCTTTCCTTCTCTTTTCTCACTATCTCTCGAGACCGTTTGCCAACAATGGTTCTTTTCTCTCGAGAAAGAAAAGACCTCTACCTGGGAGTCTATAGCAAACGCTTTCGTTGATAGGTACAAGTGCAACATTCAAGTCGAGACTGACCATAGAGAACTTGAAATCCTCAAACAGAAAGAGAATGAAGGCTTCACCTCTTTCTTTAACAAGTGGAGAGAAACCTCAGCTAATATAATTGAGGTGCCAAGTGAAAAAGAGTCTGTGAGATTGTTTATCAAGAATCTCCAAGAAAAATATTCCAAGCATCTCAAATATCAAAATAATCTCCATACTTTCAAGGCCGTTTACGACATTGGGATCAATATTGAAGATGACTTGGCTAAGTCAAAAGCTGCCAACAATAACTCCAACAGTGGCTGGAAAGGAAAGAAGAACGACAATCCTTTTTCTTCCAAAACCGCCCACTCAAATAATGTTAGCACCTTTAATTTAGGAGAAGTTCTTGCCATAAACATTCAAGGACAGAAGAAACCATTTAGGAGGAACTTCACTCCTATTGGCATGAGTTATGACATCGCATTTGATCGATTAAATGCAAAAGGTCTTATAACTCCCATTGGACCATTTTGGGACCCACCAGTTGAGAAGAGGTCGGTTAACTGGAACCCCAATGCACACTGTAAGTATCACCAAGGTAGGGGCCATTCCACTGAAAGCTATTGGAAGCTTAAGGAAGCTAACCAAGACCTAATTGATAATAACAAACTGCCATTGCCCCCTGCCAGTAAGAAGCCAAGTATCGACAATGCACCTCTAGCTCATACCCTAGCTATCTCCGATGAGGAAAACGAGGTTGACCCCTCCTCTCTCATTAGACCTGTCAAAGAAATCAATGCCATAGAAAAAGAAGAGGAGATCTTTTTCGATGTCAAGGATAGTCTTCCAGAACCGGCGAATAAGGAAGATATACAATTGCTCACACTGTCTATGAAGGAGGCATCGCAACTACTACGTGAAGCGCTCAAAGTTATGAACGAACTCCATAAGAAATATGATGAGCTTCCACTTCCAAAAGAAGAACCTAAAAGAGAATTCACACCAGTGAGAACGACTTATGAGGCAAAGCACTTTCCCTTACAAGTCACTAAAAAACCCAAGAAGAGCAATAGAATCTACACTCCAATTGGGATCCCATATGCGCAAATGTTCGAAATGCTCTCCGAGAGTGGCGAGGTCAAACCTCTCGAACCGAGACCATTTGAGTCATTAAAAAGGACGGATAGATATTACTGCCAGTATCATCAATCAGGGGGTCACACTATAGAAAACTGTTTCAAATTCAAGGATTTGGTACAGAAAATGATTGATGAAAAGAAACTAGTCCAAGTTCAACAAGAAGAGGATACAACCATTAATGGAGTTTGGGACAATGATGAAGAAGATGTCTATCTAAAGGACATAGTAGGACCTTCACCTTCTATGTCATACACCACAGATGACATTTGGGCTTACGAAGATTCATCAATAGACGTCCTCACAAGATTTGGGAGAATGCAACCTCCCATTTCAACACAACCTATGCCCACCATACATCAAGTTCCCATACCTATCATCAAAGACAACGACATTGTTAAACAGTTTAAGAAGAAAAAAGTTGATATGAATGTATGGAAACTTCTGGCAACATCTCGAGAACATAGGTTAGCTGTAATGAATGCCTTGGATAAAATCGGGATAGATTCTGACACTACTCCTGAGGGACTAGCCAACTTCCTCACAAGTGATCTTCCTAGTCCGATTAATTTGATCACCTTTTCTGACAAAGATTTACCCCCAGAAGGTGACAAACATTACAAGGCATTAAACCTCACGGTAGTCTGCAAAAGGATGAATGTTCCTATGACTCTTGTAGACAATGGATCGGCTATCAATGTATGTCCACTTAGAACTGCAAGGATGCTCGACATAAGGGATGAAGACTTAACTCCATTCACACAAGGAATAAGAGCCTACGATAATACTCGTCGTCAAGCTCTTGGCAAGATTATCCTAAATGTAACGGCAGGAGCAACAGAACATGCTACTACTTTCCAAGTAGTGGACATCAAAGCCTCATTCAACTTGTTGTTGGGACGCCCTTGGCTTCATGATCTAAAGGCCGTCCCTTCATCTCTCCCCCAACAAGTGAAGGCTATAGTTGGAGGAATTCCAATCACCATCGATGCTTCGCCTATGAGAATCAAATCCATAGAGAATCCAATCATTAATGTGGAGCACGACGAAGATGACGAAGACCTATGGGGCTTTAACGAAGAAGTCTCCTTAATCCAGGAGGATGAAAGGACATCTCTTTGCCATGACCCCCATTCCAACATGAGCGTCAACGCCATGCTGAAGAAACAAGGACACTTTCCTGGGATGACTTTAGGAAAGAAGAAAGGAATAGCAAAACCGTTGGAGTCACCTGGCCTCCCTAAGTTAGATACTTTCGGACTTGGTTTTGTACCGACTCGGAAAGATCTCAAGCGAGCCCAAGAAAAGTTGAAAGCGCGTAGGGACGCTCTCATTCAAAAGAAAGCAATTCTAATGGATCAGCACCCTCTTACGCTTAATGGTCAATTTATAAAAGGAGAGGACTATCCATGCCATGAATTTCCCGATCCATTTGTTGTAAACGGCATAAGACAACCGGGATTCGAGATTTTCTTGGATTGCTACTTCACTGATGAAATCCCAACTCCCGTCCATAAGGAGAAAGCACCCCCATGCTTTGACTTTAACGTCATGGGATTACTGTTTGGGTGAGAAAAGAATGAACCAACTTATGAAGAAGATAATTCCTCGCTCATTCAAACAGTCCTACAAAGTGAAAGCTTCGACCCCTCGAAGCTAATTACTCTAGCTGAAGGATCACTACAAGGGTGGCGCAAGACTATCAAAGTGACTACTCCAAGCGGAAGGAAAATATCAATCACGATAGGACAGGGACCAATGTTTGAGGAGTCGTCTAAGTCAGAGTCTGTGTCAGAGTATTTCCCTTTAGAGCCTTCTAAGTCTTTAGTAGTAACACCTTCCCCTCCTATTTCTTCTCCTAGGATAGTTAGTGATCCAGTCCCTGAGGACATATCACTCTTTGATATAATGATCTCAGAGTATAATAATATTTCTCATTCTCCTTACTTCTTGTGTTCCTCCCTAACCCAAGATGACGAGCATTGCTTAGCTAACGATGAAAAAGACAAAGAAATTATTAAAGCAATGGAAACACTAGAAAAGAAAACACCGGTAATTGAGGAAACTGAAACAGTTGACATCTCGAATGATTCAACTCATAAAAGAGAAGTTAAAATCGGATTAACATTGAATAAGAAAGAAAGAACCAATTTAATTAACTTACTTAAAGAGTTTATCGATGTATTTGCTTGGTCATATGAAGATATGCCAGGCATTAATAGAGAAATAGCTCAACACACTATACCACTAATTCCACGAATGAAACCTGTAAAACAAAAGTTGCGTCGAATGAAACCCGACGTAGCACTTAAAATAAAAGAAGAAGTTCAAAAACAAATAACTGCAGGTTTCATCAAGGTATCCAAATACCCCGAATGGGTCGCCAACGTCGTCCCAGTTCCGAAGAAAGACAGAAGGGTAAGGATGTGTGTCGACTATCGAGATCTAAATAAGCAAGT
Source organism: Chenopodium album (assembly GCF_948465745.1). NCBI lineage: Eukaryota > Viridiplantae > Streptophyta > Magnoliopsida > Caryophyllales > Amaranthaceae > Chenopodium > Chenopodium album. Next base: position 70,330,681 of record NC_137835.1, read on the forward strand.
CCAAAGGACGACTTCCCTTTGCCACACATCGATATTCAGGTAGATAACACGGCAAATCACGCGCTTCTTTCGTTCATGAATGGGTACGTAGGTTACAACCAGATTCTCATGGCAGAAGAAGACATGGAGAAAACAACCTTTATAACACCATGGGGCACTTACTGCTACACGATAATGCCATTCGGGTTGAAAAACGCGGGTGCTACTTACCAACGTGCAGTAACTGCCTTACTCCATGACATGATGCACAAAGAAGTCGAGGTATATGTCGACGACATGATTGTAAAATCAAAAGACCGTCCAGGCCATCAAGTAGCCTTAAGGAAATTTTTCGAAAGGCTAAGAAAGTATAACATGAGGTTGAATCCATCAAAATGTGCTTTCAGAGACACCTCAGGCAAGCTCTTGGGATACGTCATAAGCTCTAGAGGAATAGAGATAGATCCAACCAAGATTAAAGCAATCATGTCAATGCCACCGCCCAAGACTGAGAAACAGATTCAAGGATTTATTGGCCGGTTGCAATACATAAGTAGGTTCATATCAAAACTGACGACAATATGTGAACCAATTTTCAAGAAGCTCAAGAAGAATGTACCAGTAATATGGGATGACGAGTGTCAAAAAGCCTTTGAAAAGATCAAAGCCTATCTCGCAAATCCTCCCATATTAGCACCAACACTTCCCAGAATACCTCTTAGGTTATATTTGACGGTTACCAAAGAGACAATGGGAGCCATGCTAGCACAAGAAGAAGAAGGCAAAGAGAACACAATCTATTACCTAAGTAAAAAGATGCTCGAATACGAAACACGCTATACACCGCTCGAGAAATTGTGCCTCGCCTTGGTGTGGGCTACAACTAAGTTAAGACATTACATGTTGGTGCATACCGTTTTCGTAGTCTCCCGATTAGATCCACTCAAGTATCTATTCGAGAAATCTACACTCAATGGACGCATTTCAAGATGGATAGTCAATCTAGCCCAGTTCGATGTAAGGTTTATGCAACAAAAAGCTATTAAAGGATCTGTGGTGTCAGACTTTCTAGCAGATTTTCCAATAGAAGACTCGACGCCAATACAAGACAATGAATTTCGAGATGAAGACTTAATGGTCACCGAAGATGATACTTGGACCTTGTATTTCGACGGAGCCTCAAACCAAAAGGGATGTGGCGTTGGAGTACTACTAGTATCACCTAAAGAGGAGCATGTTCCAATCTCCATAAAGCTTGATTTCGACGTTACCAACAACGCTGCTGAATATGAAGCATGCGTGGTAGGCCTTGAAACAGCTTTGGCATTGGGAGTAAAGAAGTTAAGAATATTCGGAGACTACTCTTTGATCATCAATCAGATATCTAAAAGGTGGAAAGTAAGGAGCGAAAGCTTAGCCCCTTACCAAATCTATTTGAAAACTCTTACCGATCAGTTAGAGAAGGTAGAATACACATATCTACCTAGAGAAGAAAATCAATTTGCTGATGCTTTGGCAAGATTAGCCTCAATGGTTAGGATTCCCATGGAAATCGAGCAAATGCCTCTAACTATCGAAAAAAGGCACAAACCAGCATACATCCAGGCTATAGAAGACGACGACTTAGTCCAAGGCGAAGAAGAAGAAGAAGAAGAAGAAGAACCGTGGTACACGGACATACTCAACTTTGTCACCAATGGAGGATACCCTCCTCATGCTGACAAAAGAGCAAAGCGAGCATTAAGACTTTTGGCTTCTCAATATGTACTCATAGACAACGAGCTACATAAAAGGGTACCTAAAGGTCGAGCTCTCTTATGTGTAAGAAAGAAAGATGCACAAAGAGCAATGAGGATAGTCCACGAAGGAATCTGTGGCACTCATATAAATGGCAAAATGTTAGTCCAAAAAATAATGCGAGAAGGATATTATTGGACTACAACGAATAGGGATTCCCATCAATACGTAAAAAGATGCCCTAAGTGCCAAATTTATGCCAATTTGCAACATGTCCCTCCATCTTTGCTCTACACCTACACATCGCCATGGCCATTCTCTACATGGGGAATTGACATAATTGGCAAAATCACTCCCCCAGGAACAGGAGGCCACGAATTTATCCTAGTAGCAATCGATTACTTTACAAAGTGGGTCGAAGCGCAATCATACGCTAAACTCACTGCAAAACATGTAGCACTCTTTATCGAAAGAAATATTATTTGTCGATATGGAGTCCCACATGAAATGATAAGTGACAATGGAACTCACTTTCAAGCCGAATGTGAAGAATTGCTACAAAAATACGGCGTTTAAAACCATCATTCTTCCCCTTATAGACATCAAGCAAACGGAGCAGTCGAGGCAGCAAATAAAAATCTAAAGACTATCATCGAGAAAATGACGGAAAATTATAAGGATTGGCCTGACAAGCTTCACTTTGCATTGTGGGGTTATCGCACGTCAATCCGTACAACAACAGGAAATACGCCATTTTCCTTGGTATATGGAATGGATGTCGTACAACCTATCGAACTAGAAATACCATCTCTACGCATCACGTTAGAGAGTAAACTCGATGAAGTTGAATGGACTAGGGCAAGATACAAAGAATTGATTCTACTCGATGAGAAACGACTAGAAGCTCTACATCACACTCAGTGTTACCAAACTCGTATGGCTAGGCATTTTAATAAGAAGGTCAAGACAAGAAATATCAAAATAGGAGATTTGGTATTAAAAGCACGAAGGAAAAATGTTTTAGACCCAAGGGGAAAATTTAGACCTAATTGGTCTGGACCCTACATTGTCAAGACAATCCTATCAGGAGGTGCAGCGAAACTAACTGATATGGATGGCAATGAATTCTCAAACATGACAAATCTTGACCAACTTAAGAAATACTACCCATAAATTACTTGAGTAGGACGCTCAAGAGAGCTACGTTCGGCCTGATTCCTTAAGAAAGGATACGTAGGAAACCCTTTACGGGTGCGGCCACTTTATTTTTCGACATCTCTGCGTTCCAGAATTTATTAAAATTTCAACAGAAAATCGGCGAATTATTGGCGTCACAGAACAAAACCTGGCGTCAGCCAGAAGTCATCAGCGCCAGCCGATGGGATTGGCGCCTGGCGCCAGACTTCAATGGCAGGCGCCAAATGCCAATAACTGGCGCCAATTCGGGAATAAAATCTGGGCAAATTTCGGTGTTTTTCGGAAAATTTTCGACTTCCGTACTCGAAGAATTTCTGGAAAATTAATTTTTTTTTTCGATTTTCATTGCTTTAATAAAATAAATTTAAAGTAAATAATTTAATTGAAAGCTGAAATTTCATTAATAAAATAAAATTACATTATTGATGGAATTTAAATAAAAGCTTAAATAAATTAACTTTAAATAAAAATAACAATCTAAGTCTAATAAATCTAAAGCTAAGCAGTGCTCTTAATCTTTCTTCTCCTTTCTAGCTCTTTTCCAATTCTTGTCTGCTGCCTCCTCTTCATCCATGACTTTAGCTAGTAGGCATCCTTTAGAGGACCTACATTCAATTTTGGAGTAGATGGTCTCCCCTTCAGCTAGCACTCCATGCTTCTTTTCCACCCAAGCTTTTTTGTCTGTGGTGTTAGCTTTCCTATTTCCTTTGTCTTTGGTAGTATTTTTCTTCCTAGGCATTGTAGGTGATTTGAATTCAATTCTTGCACCTAAGCGTTCCTTGGCAGGAGTCACCCTGTCACCTAGACGATTCTTCACATCGGTTCTACCCTGATCAGTCGAAGATTTCTTCAGCAACCACTTCTTTACATCATTGGGCAAAGAAGGAGGAACCTTTTGGGTAATCACTTCCCATAAAGGTCTAGCACTCCAGTAAGCATCAAATCTGTCTACTTCTTGAGAAATAGGGTACTCAAAGGGAGGACAAAGATCTCCGGAAGGAATATTCTGAAGCAAGCCGTATAGTCTTTTTACCCTGCAGGGGTAATAATAGGTTACACCAACCATCCTTTCTATTTTCCAATATGGGACGACCCACTTGATAGTGAAATCACGTGATTCAAAGACTTTTCTCCACCCATGGCGCCCAATTTTAGGGATACGCTTCTTCCTTCTCACGAAGCAATTGGGAGTATATTTTTCAATATCGTCCGGAGGGCTAATTAATCCTAGCCTCTCCATTAGCCACATCTGTAAAAAATTGCAATGCAAATAAATTATTATTACAATACAAAAATATATTTTTTGATTTCTATAATTAAAAATATTATTTTTCTACCTGTAATAAAATTGGAGAGCCGCGAAGAGGCGCTTTTGGGTCCCTTTTCAATTCTTCTAGACTAATCATAGTCTCTCCAACTATTAATGGCATTGGATTTCTCCCTGATTCAATTTGTTCTAGTACAGTGGTTATAATTGATTGACCCTCATTATTTTTACCACTACTAAGGAAAAATTGGCTAAGCATGCAAAATAGGAACGCCCTTCTTCTATATATATGAAAAGATTCAGAAAGAGGTTTATCAAAATAATGGCGTGCAAATTCTTTCAAATTAACTATGTTGCCATCCACTATTTTTGATAAATCCCTTTCCTTTAAATTAAAGAAGCGCTCAAAATCCTTATAATAGTATGCATCTATTCTAGGGATTGCTATAAGGTCTATCGCAGGGAAGCCTAAGATAGCACCAAATTCCTCCGGCAAAGGGCTAATCTCATCATACCCTATTCTGAAATAATGAGTATCAACATTCCAAAATTCTAAAGCGGTGTGTATGAAGTCTAGGTCAAGATCTACCCCTTTGATGCCATAGATTCCCCCTAGGTAAAATAAATCTAATTCTTTTCTCTCCCTTGCATTAAGAGATCGACACCATTCATGAGTATATTGAGTGAAGGTCTTGGTGACTAAAGACATGATTATTGTTTTTCTAAAGAAGAGAATTATTTATTCGCTGGAATTATGAGAAGAATCGACTGGGCAGGGGGATTTTTATACAGAAACTGCGAGGAATTTTAATCAGATTAAAATACAGCATCAGCGTCAATTGGCGCCAGCCGCCAGTGCTTTGCGCCACACGCTAAGTGTAGCGCCTGGCGCCACGCGCCATAGTGTGGCGCCAGCTGGCGCCAAGTTGCCAGACCAGCCGCGCGTGCTCAACTTGTGTTTTTAATATTAAACTCGAGTCGGTTAATGACTTTATGGCTCTGTTTAATCCTTTTTCCTAATTCATTTAATATAGCTATTATTTTTTTTTAATTTATATTATTCTTTTTTGGACTTTATTTTAAATTCCAAACACCCGACATTCTATTCAATTTTTTCCTTTTTTTATTTTTTCTTTTTGGGGGAGAGAGTCGGATACCCTCCATCAATAATAAAAATGACGGAATTTTTGCGCAAAATTGTTGTCACACTTCTTTTGCACACGCAAACATACACACAACAGTAAATAACTCGTAATGGCATACAAAATGTGTCTCTAAATAATGAGTCTAAGGCAAAGTTCTACAAAAAAGTCAAAATAAAATATACACAGGAACAAACTACGGCGCCGGAGGACGTAGGCCCATCATGTCATAAAATTGCGGCGTACGAGGAGTCACCTCTCCACCAGCTCCAGCTCCAGCTCCAGCTCTAGTCTCCGTAGGAGGAGGAAGACTCAATATAGGACCACTCTAGCCAGGATCAACCTGAGGCTGAGGACGCGGAGGTTGCTGCGATGACGAGCCAACCTCGTACATCCCACTACCTCTGAAAGCTGAGGTAGCCTCTCCTACCGGCGCAGCGTGAGCACCCTCAGAAGAAGATCCCGAGCCCTCAGCAACATCAGCTCGAGCAGCCTCAGAGCGACCACCTCTACCCCCTGACGAAGTGCGACGACGTCTCGAGCTAGACCTCGCCGGATCTCTCCGCCCCTCAGGTCTCGCGCGGGTGTGAGAAGCAATAGGCTGGCCCTGCAAGAAGAATTAAATCAGAAACAAAGTAAAATTGAAGCAGCAATGCAAAAATAATGAGTAAAGAAAGACTACCTCTCAGATGACGTCATCCCGACGGCAAGGGGTCGCATTCCTCATCCGGATGAGCTGGCTCCGGAAGGCATCTATGCATCGTGCCATCGCCAAAACCACCTCGCGTGAAAACAGTCAAAAAAATAAGTTAGTAAAAATGCATGATATATGAACAAAAAAAATCTGAAAAAATTAGGCTTACTCTAGTCTGGTGGCGAGGAATCGACCGCTCTACGAAGCGCTCGCCCTCGGGAGCCGGAGAAATCATCTCCTCGATCGGCCCGTACATCCCCTGGTAGTGGATGGACATACGGGGTGGCACGAACTTAACAACACCGTCCTGATAAAATGAAAAAAATCAGTAAAACATTACTTGGGGACTACTTAGTGGAAAGTAAAGCTAAGAAAATCTTACCCTCACATCCTCAGCTGGTACATGGGCTGGAGCTAACAAAGGTAATAGCTCCTCAGCATAACACCGCCCGAGGATCACATGGGATCGCCAAGGGGTACCAGCTCCCTCAGACATGCTCGACAACCGCGCCTCGTCGAACATATGACGTGGTGGAGCAACAGGAACGACGAAGACATCAGAAGAGTGTTGTCTAGCGACCCTCTCTCCTAAGTACGCGACCGCTCCATAAGTCCCCATAAAATAGCGACGCTCAGCAGAGTACTGTGCGGCTAAACCAAGGACTGTCTAACCGCCCCACGGCCGGTATATCACCTCAGGTCCCTATAAAGAGCATCAATCAGGCAAGAATACATCTAAAGCACCGCGGAAGAGCAAGATAAACAATAAAAGTCGTACCGAGATGATCAGGTTCCGGACATGTGTAGTGGACATGTCCACATGGTGACCGCCCCAAGAGGCGCTCACTGGAAATCCCCGCGGCGATAGTCTCGCCGGCGCAACGGAAGGAAAGTACTCGTAGAACCAGATCTACAAAGAGCTAAAAGTGTGAGTAAGGCTAACTAATATGCAGAGCTAAACTTTATAGGGAATAAATGTTTACCTCTACGACCTTCCAAAAGGCAGACAAAGCAACGTTCGTCCCAAAGGACCGGTGGCGACACGAGTCCCTCAGCGCACGAACGAAGTCAGCATAGGCCAAGCTGGCCCAGTCATAAGTCCCGATCCGATGAAGATCACGGACAGCAGGAAGATAGTAAAGCAACGCTCTACTACCTTTGTCAGGGGAGAATTTCCCTGACAACAACATCATCACAAAGATGCGCACCCGTTGCTCTCGGGTAGTCGCATCGTCATCAAGAGCCGCTGCCAGCGTCGAGCGGCGAATTTCCTAGCACTAAACTGAGTCGTCTCGACCTCAGCTTGGGCCCGAATAGCGATCGGCCCCAACAGCTCCTCGACCTCCGAAGAAAAGACGTCGATTCCACTATCAAACGACAGTGGCACAGAAGTGAACTCCAGTCCTATGATGAGACTGAAGTCCGTAGGGGTGACCATCATCTCGCCCCAGGGGAAATGGAAGGTGTTGGTGGTGTCCCAGAAGAACTCCACCAAAGCGCGCACTACATGATGATCCCCGCTGGAGGAAACCATAGCCTCGGAGGTCTCGAATAGAGTAGCTAGTCCGCAAGACTCCCATAGGAGTCTCGTCTCAAGATCCCTGGCGATGTACATCCTGTACAAGTCGCCTAAACCATCACAGCCAGAGCCGTGATGCCGTGTCCTCCCGCGCGCGATACCCTGTCTCACCCTCTCAGAAATGTTGTGGACAGGGGCGAAGAACAAGGTCCGCTCATCCCACTCCAGAAGTCGACCAAGCGAAGTGGAAGGCGTGATGTCATCCTCTACGGGCTCATGCTCCCGTCTAGTGCTTCGGGACCGTGAACCCGAGCCTCGTTGTCTAGCCATGCTACATTGTGCAAAATTGTCATAAATTAAGGTTCTATAGGATCTAAAGTCCGCCTAGCCGCATGAGGCTATGTTCGCAAAACACAGGGTACGTAGTACTAAAACAGAGCACAAATTCAAATTGAGCATAACAGCATTTTTTCAAGCAATCTAACAATTTCTTGCAACTCTATAGTGATTATTGTGACAAATTGAACAAGAATTGCTAGCAAAAATGTTAAGAACAAGTCACATTGTTCTTCACGACCTTAAGAGGTCCAACAATGGCAAATTGCTCATTTCTTCACCAAATTGAGTCAAACAAGTCTCAAATTACTCCCAAGGCAATATACAAACATAATCAAGCAATTTCATGGCATAAAACTTGACAAACAAAAGAAAATTGAGCATTATAAGTTTTGAATTTTCATGAAATTCGTGAATAAACATGCCAAGAATTCATAAAAACTGATGTGAGTTTGAAGAAAACTTACATAGATCAGGAAAATAGATGAAAAGAGCTTTGATTTGCAACAAATTTGAGGGAATTCGGTTGAGAAACGAGCAAGCAATGAGCAATTGAAGTTTCGGACTTCTTTCGAGCAGTTTCGCGATGAACAAAGCAGCGAAATGAAGAGGAAAGGGGTATTTAAGGAAGTCCCCGTGCTGGCGCCAAGCCCTATGCATTGGCGTCACAAATTTGGCTTGGCGCCTGGCGCCAATATCAGCGCCTGACGCTGATGGTTTTTCAGCGACGCCAAAGCACCCAGCCACCTGATAAGGTTGTGCTAGCCTTCTGCAACATATTTTTGGGTCCTTGGTACTCCAGTTAGCCCCTCTAAGCAATTTGACATTATTTAGTAATCGGCCTGATTACATAAAGTGATCGACCTGATAAGATATCGTCTCACTTAGCTTAAAGCACCTAAGCATTGGCTCATTAGCAAAAAAGCACCGACATATAGGTTCAAAAGCGCCTAAGAATTGGCTCATTAAAAAAAAGCACCGACATATAGGTTCAAAAGCAAAAGAGCACCGACATACAGGTTCAAGGCAATGGAAGCGCCGACGTACAGGCATAGTGGGAGCAAAGTTCAGGCGAACTTTTAAAGATCGACAGGCGTGGATCTTCGGTAATTTCCTTTGGAAAATTATCGCATCAAATGAAGGTGACTTCAAGAGAAAATATCTTCGACAGCGTTCCCTAGCTTGTGGAGGGTTGTCATAAACAACTTCGGGCGAAGTTGTCTTCGATGGTATTCCCTAGGATGTGGAATATTATCAGTGCGGATGGAGATTGTTTCAATAGAAATAAATCTTCCAAATTTGTAAGCAGTTACGGGCGTAGCAGTTTTCAAGCGGGATGGCATTCTCTAGCTTGTAGAAGGTCATCAAAACAAGGATACAGCAGAAAATCGGTTACTTTCAGAGACGTGTGCTCGACAGTGCAAGATACGCGTTTCTTAACTCTTTTATTTGTATAACTAACGCTAGTTTTGCAGGTATCGGCGTTACAAGAGTGATTTAGGATCGCAGAACGTTCTGAATCATTCTCCGTCCCTATCGATACTTTGACTTTTGTTTTCGAAACTTGCGTTTCTCCAAACTCAGTCAAAGTGGGGGCTTTTGTAGACACCCATTTGTGAATCCCAAAAACCAAACCCAGTGATGAGTACCTTTCACGTCGAATCATAATCGAATGAAACGAAAGTGTGGAAAGTCTAGTGTTGCGGAAAGTTTTAATTCTTTTCTCTTCTCTCTGTTTTTAAAAACTTATTTTAAGAAAACAGCCAATCCAGTTTGGTTGGTCCATGTTATGGGTCCAATAGTAGTGTAGTTGGATGGGTCTTGCAAAGACCTTTCCAACGATATATTATAAGCCCAATTCCGATGAATACTGAGGAAGTTATGGCCAATTTACTAAACTGGGCCCAGTTTGAGCTTTATGTACGGCCCAATGATCTCGGGGAGGGCCTAATATGATTTATCATTCCTAATGCAATAAGGAATGGTTTTAGTCTTCTAGATTCTTCTATAAGGTTATTTTCATTCCAAATTCAATTAGCATTGATAAATTGACTTTTGTTGACTTTTCAGAGTTTTAATCAAAATCAAATAGCATTTTCGAGGAAATTATATTATTTTATCCTCCAGTACGGTAAACTTATCGGATTTTCGAAAACGCGTTGAATCAGGCTTGGCGCCTAATCCCAGGCCTTGGCGCCTGGAACCAGGCCTGGCGCCTGGCGCTAGTGCTGGTGCCTGGCGCCAGCTAGTCAGGTTTGGCGCCAGCTCTGTTTTCTAAGCGTGAGACTCTGTTTTGTCTAATTTATCTTTTTGGCTTATTTTCTCTATAAATATCGTATTAAAAACTCCGTTTTGATTCACCAATTCTCACGATCATCATCAACAATCAGTTTTCTTTAGCATTCTCTAAATCATTCATCTCTCTTAAAACATTCAATTCTTTCTAACTTTGCTTTTCATACAAAATTCCGCATTCACAAGATCTAGAAACACCTAGCCAAATTCGAAGTTGCCTTCACCCTAGACGTGAAAGGTTTTAAATAATGAGGGTTTGGTCCCAAATCTCTATTTCAATTATTTAATTTGTTTGTTTTGTTTATTATTTTCCTTGAAGTTACTAACGTGTGTATTTTGTTATTAGAAAGAGGTACGAGGCATCAAAGTAAGTGCTTTAATTGATTTATTGATATAATGATGTAGAAATCATGTTTACATTGTTATTATGATATTCCTAGTATCATGTCTAGGGTATTTTTAATATTAAATATGATTGTTGCGATGCTTCCTACGTTCTTCCTAATATTTATGATTGTTAGTATCATGTTAGGGTTACAGATTTGATTTTTATTGCTTAGTGACATGCTAGGGTTTGTTATTAATCTTGTTAGTATCATGCTTAGGATCTTGCTATTGTTATTATGGTTTAATATTTACATGATTATGATTATTATGATTATAATTTAATTGATTATTATTATGTTGCTTGGTATTTATTCTTTATTGCTTGATCACCTTTTATGCATGTTTAAAGGGAATTTAGTACTTGTAATCACGCTTAATAAGATAATTAATAATCTTGTTAGGGTTAATTGTGATTATAATTTCAAGTGATCGCCAATAATAGTTTATTTGTGCATTAAATTCAACCAACATAGATTAAACAGGTTTAGGGTTAATCCAATTGATTGTATGTTAGTCAGAAAGCGCACATGAATACGATCAGAATAAAGTAGAGGCATATTATTAGGGCAGGTTCAATCTCTTTTAGGTTGGATTTGTACCTTCATCCCCAAACCCCTATTTGGTTCATGACCTTATGGAGTTGACGATCTCTTGGATCGTTAAGGGGTGTAACCTTCACCTCGTGAATGGTTTACAAGTTCCTAAAAAAACTTGTTGGCGACTCTTTTGCTCTATCTTCTTCCCTTTTGGACGCCACCGTACTTTAGTGTATGATCACAGTGGGGTTCAAGCTAGTGGGATTTTAAAGGCTTGAAATTATTCCCTACAATACAAAATATATTTTTTGATTTCTGTAATTAAAAATATTATTTTTCTACCTGTAATAAAATTGGAGAGCCGCGAAGAGGTGCTTTTGGGTTCCTTTTCAATTCATCAAGACTAATCATAGTCTCTCCAACTATCAATGACATTGGATTTCTCCCTGATTCAATTTGTTCTAGTACGGTGGTTATAATTGATTGGCCTTCATTATTTTTACCACTACTAAGAAAAAATTGATTAAGCATGCAAAATAAGAAAGCCCTTCTTTTATAAATATGAAAAGATTCAGAAAGAGGTTTATCAAAATAATGGCGTGCAAATTCTTTCAAATTAACTATGTTGCCATCTACTATTTTTGATAAATCCCTTTCTTTTAAATTAAAGAAGCGCTCAAAATCCTTGTAATAATATGCATCTACCCTAAGGATTACTATGAGGTCTATTGCAGTGAAACGTAAAATAGCACCAAATTCTTCTGGCAAAAAGCTAATCTCATCATACCCTATTCTAAAGCAATGAGTATCAACATGCCAATATTCTAGAGCGGTATGAATGAAATCTAAGTCAAGATCTACCCCTTTGATCCCATAAATTCCCCCCAAGTGAAACAAATCTAATTCTTTTCGTTCTCTAGCATTTAGAGACCGACACCATTCATGGTTGTATTGGGTAAAAGTTTTGGTGACTAGAGACATGGTATTATTTTTCTAAGGCCAAGTATTATTCTACTTACTGAAATTATGAAAAGAATCGACTGGGAAGGGGCTATTTATGCACGATTTACGAGCAGTTTTAATCGGGGTAAAATACGGAGACAACGCTAATTGGCATCACACACCGCGGTTGGGACCAGATGCCAAGGCTTGGCGCCACACGCCAAGTGTAGCGCCTGGCGCTACACCCAATTGTGTGGTGCCAGCTGGCGCCAAACTTCCACGTCATCCGCGCTTTCTAAAACCGCGTTTTTTTTTTCTTTCCTTAATCCGAGTCTGCTAATGACTTTACAGCTTCTTTATCTTTTTTCTTAAACATCTTTTTATTCTTTTTTTAATATAACTATTATATTAATTATATTATTCTTTTTTGGATTTTATTTAGGTTAATTTCCAAGTTTTTATAAACCCAACATTTTATTTGCCTTTTCCTTTTTTCATTTTTCTTTTTGGGGGAGAGAGTCGGATACCCTCCATCAATAATAAAAATGACGGAATTTTTGCGCAAAATTGTTTGTCATACTTTTCTTGCACACACAAACATGCACGTAAATAATAATAGCAAACATAAATAAACTCATAATAAGTATATATATACAAAATATGTCTAAAAATAGTGAGTCTAAGGCAAATTTCTATCAAGTCAAAATAAAAAACAGGAACAAACTACGGCGCCGGAGGACGTACACCCATCATCTCGTAAAATTGCGCCGTACGTGGAGTCACCTCTCCACCAGCTCCAGCTCCCGCTCCAGTCTCCGCAGGAGGGGGAAAACTCGATATAGGTCCACTCAACCCAAGATCAACCTGAGGTTGAGGCTGCAGAGGCTGCTGCGATGACGAGCCAACCTCGTACATCCCACCACCTCTGAAAAACGAGGTAGCCTCTCCCTGGCCTACCGGTGCAGCATGAGCACCCTCAGAAGAAGATCTCGAGCCCTCCGCAACATCAGGACGGGCAGCCTTAGAGCGACCGCCTCTACCCCCAAACGTAGTGCGGCGAAGTCTCGAGCTAGACCTCGCCGGATCCCTCCGCACCTCAGGTCTCGTGCGGGTGTGAGAAGCAATAGGCTGGCCCTGCAAAAAGAATTAAATCGGAAACAAGGCAAAATCGAAGCGGTAATGCAAATACATATGAAAGAAAGACTACCTCTCGGACGGCGTCGTCTCGACGGCAGGTAGCCGCATTCCTCATCCGGACGAGCTGGCTCCGGAAGGCGTCTATACATCGTGCCATCGCCAAAACCACCTCGCGCGAAAACTGTCAAAGAAATAAGTCAGTAAATATGCGTAATATATATAGACAAAAATTGCAAATAACTAAGCTTACTCGAGTCTGGTGGCGAGGAATCGACCGCTCTAAGAAGCGCTCGCCCTCAGGAGCCGGAGGAATCATCTCCTCGATCGGCCCGTACGTCCCCTGGTAATGGATAGACATACGGGGTGGCACGAACTCAGCAGCATTGTCCTGATAAAGCAAAAAACCAAGTCAGTAATGCATTACTTGGGGGCTACTTAACGGAAAGTAAAAGCTAAAAAATCTTACCCTCACATTCTCAACTGGTACAGGGGCTGGAGCTAACAACGGCAGTAGCTCCTTAGCATAGCATCGCCCGGTGATCACGTAAGACCGCCAAGGGGTACCACCTCCCTTGGACATGCTCAAAAACCGTGTGGCGTCGAACATGTGACGTGGTGGAGGAGCAAGAACGACGAAAACATCAGAGGAATGATGTCTAACAACCCTCTCTCCCAAGTACGCGATCGCTCCATAAGTCCCCAGGAAGTAGCGACGCTCAGCAGAGTACTGTGCGGCTAACCCAGGGACTGTCCAGCCGACCCATGGCCGGTACACCACCTCAGGCCCCTGCAAAGAGCATCAATCAGGAGAGAGTCTACCTAAAGCGTCGCAAAAAGGAAAATAAGAAAAAATCATACCGCGATGATCCAGTCTCGGATATATGTAGTGGACACCTCCACACGGCGGCTGCCCCAAGAAGCGCTCACTGAAAATCCGCGCGGCGACGGTCTCGCCGACGCAGCAGAGGGGAAGTACTCGTAGAACCAGATCTACATGGAGTTAAAATTGTAAGCTAAAATGTAGAGCTAAACTTTATAGGGAATAATGTTTACCTCTACAACCCTCCAAAAGGCGGACAAAGCAAAATTCATCCCAAAGGACCGATGTCGACACGAGTCCCTCAGTGCGCGAATGAAGTCGGCATAGGCCAAGCTGGCCAGTCATAAGTCCCGATCCGATTTAGATCACGGACAACAGGAAGGTAGTAAAGCAACGCCCTACTACCCTTGTCAGGGGAGAACGTCCCTGACAACAACATCAGCGCAAAGATGTGCACCCGCTGCTCTCGGGTGGTCGCATCGTCATCAAAAGCCGCTGCCAGCGTCGAGCGGTGAATCCCCCTGGTACTGAACTGAGACGACTCGACCTCAGCTCGGGCCCGAATAGTGAACGGCCCCAACAGCTCCTCGACCTCGGGAGAAAAGACGTCGATTCCACTGTCGAACGGCAGTGGCACAGAGCTAAACTCCAGTCCTGTGATGAGACTGAAATCCGTAGGAGTGACCATCATCTCACCCTAGGGGAAGTAGAAAGTGTTGGTGGTGTCCCAAAAAAACTCCACCAGAGCACGTACTACGTGGTGACCCCTGCTGGAGGCAATCATCGCCTCGGAAGTCTCAAACAATGCGGCAAGTCCGCAAGACTCCTATAGGAGTCTCGTCTCAAGGTCCCTGGCAATGTACATCTTGTACAAATCACCCAAGCCGTCACAGCCGGAACCGTGATAGCGCGTCCTCCCGACCGTGATGCCCCGTCTCACCCTCTCAGAAATGTGGTGGACGGGGGCAAAGAACAGGGACCACTCATCCCACTCGGGGAGTCGACCAAGCGAAGTGGATGGTGTAGCGTCGTCCTCTACGGGCTCATGCTCCCGTCGAGTGTTTCGGGACCGTGAACCAGAGCCTCGCCATCTGGCCATGCTACATTGCGCAAAATTATCATAAATTAAGGTTCTATAGTATCTAAGATTCGCCTAGCCGCATGGTACTATGTTCGCAAAAAAACAGAGTACGTAGTACTAAAACAGAGCACAAATTCAAATTGAGCATATACGGCACTTTTCAAGCAATCAAACAATTTTTTGCAATACTATAGTAATTATTGTGACAAATTGGACAAGAATTGCTAGCAAAAACATCAAGAACAGTTCACATTGTTCTTCACGACCTTAAGAGGTCCAACAATAGCAAATTGCTCATTTCTTCACCAAATTGAGTCAAACAAGTCTCAAATTACTCCCAAGGCAATATATAAACATAATCAAGCAGTTTCATGGCATAAAAATTTATAAACAAAGCGAATTAAGCATTATAAATTTTGAATTTACATGAAAATCGTGAGTAAACATGTCAAAAATTCATAAAAACCGATGTGTGTTTGAAGAAAACTTACATAGATCGGGAAAATGGGTGAAAAAAGCTTTAATTTGCAACAAATTTGAGTGAATTTGGTTGAGAAACGAGTAAGAACCAAGCAATTGAAGTTCTGCAGTTTTTCGAGCAAACTCGGCGAAGCAAAACAGCGAAAATGCAGAAGAAAGGGGTATTTAAGGAAAACCCCGTGCTGGCGCCAAGCTTTAGGCTTTGGCGTCATAATTCAGGCTTGGCGCCTTGCGCCAATCCTAGCGCCTAGCGCTAAAGGCAAATGTGTGGCGCTGATGGTTTTTTCAGCGGCGCCAAAATGCTCAGCCACTCGGTGAGGTTGTTCTACCTCCTTGCAACATATTTTGGGTTCCTTGGTACGCCAGTTAGTCCCTCTAAGCAATTTGACACAATTTTTAGTAATTATCTTGATTGCACCAAGTGATCAACCTGATGAAAGATCGTCTCACTTAGCTTAGAGCGCCTAAGCATTGGCTCATTGACAAAAGACACCGACATATTGGTTCATTCGCAAAAAGCACCGACATACTAGTTCATTCGCAAAAGGCAGCGACATGCTGGTTCATTCGCAAAAAGGGTACCGACGTACAGGTTCAAAGCA
Source organism: Chenopodium album (assembly GCF_948465745.1). Taxonomy (NCBI): domain Eukaryota; kingdom Viridiplantae; phylum Streptophyta; class Magnoliopsida; order Caryophyllales; family Amaranthaceae; genus Chenopodium; species Chenopodium album. Next base: position 70,346,832 of record NC_137835.1, read on the forward strand.
ACGAAAGCGCCGACGTACAGGCATAGCGGGAGCAAAGTTCAAGCGAGCTTTTAAAGATCGACAAGCGGAGATCTTCGGTAATTCTCTTTGGAAAATTATCGCATCAAATGAGGATGGCTTCAAGCGAGGAAATCTTCGACGACATTCCCTAGCTTGTGGAGAGTTGTCACAAACAACTGAAGGTAATTTCAAGCGAAGTTGTCTTCGACCGTGTTCCCTTACACATGGAAGATGGTCATAATGCGGATGAAGATTGTTTCAAGAGAAATAATCTTCGATAGTATTCCCTTGGATGTGGAATATTATCAATGCGGATGGGAATTGCTTCAAGCGAAGCAATCTTCGATAGTATTCCCTTGGACGTGGACTATTATCAATGCGGATGAGGATTGTTTCAAGCGAAGCAATCTTCGATAGTATTCCCTTGGACGTGGAGTATTCTCAATGCGGATGAGGATTGTTTCAAGTGAAGCAATCTTCGATAGTATTCCCTTGGACGTGGAATATTATCAAAGCGGAGGAGGATCGTTTCAAGCGAAGCACTCTTCTATATTGGAAGCAGTTACAAGCGTAGCGGTTTTCAAGCGAGATGGCATTCTCTAGCTTGCAGGAGGTCATCAAAACAAGAATACATCAGCAAATCCGTTACTTTCAGAGACGTGTGCTCGACGGTGCAAGATACGCGTCTCTTAACTCTTTTATCTGTTTAACTAACGCTAGTTTGCAGGTATCGGCGTTACAAGAGTGATTAAGGATCGCAGAACATTCTGAATCATATATTCTCCGTCCCTATCGATACTTTGACTTTTGTTTTCGAAACTTGCATTTCTCCAAACTCAGTCAAAGTGGGGGCTTCTGTAGACACCCATTTGTGTCTCCCCAAAACCAAACCCAGTAATGAGTACCTTTCACGTCGAATCATAATCGAATGAAGCGAAAGTGTGGAAAGTTTAGTGTTGCAGATAGTTTTAAATTCTTTTCTCTTCTCTCTGTTTTTGAAAACTTATTTTAAGAAAACAGCCAATCCAGTTTGGTGGGTCCACGATATGGTTCCAATAGTAGTGTAGTTGGATGGGGCTTGACAAGATCTTTCCAACGATATATTATAAGCCCAATTCCGATGAATATTGAGGAAGTTATGGCCAATTTACTAAACCGGGCCCGGTTTGAGCCTTATATACGGCCCAATGATCTAGGGGAGGGCCTAATATAGATTTATCATTCCTAATGCAATTAGGAATGGTTTTAGTCTTCTAGATTCTTTTAGAAGGTTCTTTTCATTCCTAATTCAATTAACATTGATAAATTGACTTTTGTTGACTTTTCAGAGTTTTAATTAAAATCAAAGAGCATTTTTGAGGAAAATACAATTTTATCCTCCTGTCCGGTAATTTTTATCTGATTTTAGAAAACTCGTGAATTTCTGAAATCAGCGCCAAATGCCAGCTGTAGCGCCTGGCGCTAGTGTTGGCGCCTGGCGCCAACAGCCAGCGTTGGCGCTGGTTCGTTTTTCTGTGCGCCAGGACTCTGTTTTGTTAATTTTATCTTTTTGGCTGATTTTCTCTATAAATAACGTCGTAAAAACACCGTTTTCATTCACCTACAACCAGTTTTCATTCGCAATTATCAATTCTCGCATTCTCTTCTCTTCCATCTCTTTCTTTTTCTAAACTTGCGTTTTACATACAAAATTCCGCATTCACAAGATCTAGAAACACCTAGCCATATTCGAAGTTGCCTTCGCCCTAGACGTGAAAGGTTTAATTTCTGAGGGTTTGGTCCCAAATCTCTATTTCAATTATTTAATTTAATTGTTGTTTTATTATTTTCCTTGAAGTTACTAACGTGTGTATTTTGTTATTAGAAAGAGGTACGAGGCATCAAAGTAAGTACTTTAATGGTTTTATTGATGTTAAGATGTAGATATCATGTTTAGATTGTTATTTTGATTCCTAGTATCATGTCTAGGGTAATTTTAATATTAAATTTGATTTCTATGATGCTTCCTATGTTCTTCCTAATATTTATGATTGTTAGTATCATGTTAGGGTTAAAGATTTGATTTTTAATGTTTAGTGACATGCTAGGGTTTGTTATTAATGTTGTTAGTATCATGCCTAGGATCTTGCTATTACTATGCTTTAATATTAACATGAACATGATTATGATTATAATTGTTATAATTTATTATTATTATTATTATTATTATTATTATTATTATTATTATTATTATTATTATTATTATTATTATTATTATTATTATTATTATTATTTTGATGATGGTTATTATTATGTTGCTTGATTCTTTATATATTTGTTATTGCTTGATCACACCTTTTATGCATGTTTAAAGGGAATTTATACTTGTAATCACGCTTATATAAGATATTAATAATCTTATTTAGGGCTAATATGATTATAATTCAAGTGATCGCCAATAATATGATTATATTTGTTTAGGGCTAATGTGCATTATATTCAACCAACATAGATAAACAGGTTTAGGGTTAATCATATTGATGGCATGTTAGTCAAAAAGCGCACATGAATACGATCTGAATAAAGTAGAGGCCTATTATTAGGGCAGGTTCAATCTCTTTTAGGTTGGATTTGTACCATCATCCCTGAACCCTTATTTGGTTCAAGACCTTATGAAGTTGACGATCTCTTGGATCGTTAAGGGGTGTAACCTTCACCCTGTGAACGGTTTACAAGTTCCTAAAACTTGTTGGCGACTCTTTTGCTCTATCTTCTTCCCTTTTGGACGCCACCGTACTTTAATGTATGATCACAGTGGGGTTCAAGCAAGGGGATTAACGCTGGAATTTATTCCCAACACTGTTGCAGCTGCCAGTGCCTCGGACAACAGCTCCAACGCTGATTCGAGAACAACCTCTACATCTCCTCTTGATTTGAGTCGTGATCAACGCAACAGACATCATCTTGGTTGGCACCGTGATTACGTCGCACGTACTATTTCTCTTCCCGGTCCATCTATCTGTCCAAGTTCATCGTCTTCTTCAAGCTCTTCAGGTACTCCCTATCCTATAGCACACTTTATGAACTGTGAAAAATTTTCTATGCGCTATCATGTCTTTATTGCAACTATTGATACGACGGTTGAGCCTCATAATTTCAAAGAGGCTATGCAACATGAAGGATGAAGGGAAGCTATGCAACAGGAAATTTCTGCCTTGTAAGATAACGAGACTTGGGTTATGGAAACCTTACCTCCGGGCAAGAAAGCTCTCGGATGCTGGTGGGTTTACAAGGTGAAACATAATTCTGATGGCACGGTTAAGCGCTTAAAGGCTCGTCTTGTTATATTTGGCAATCATCAGGTTGAAGGTATTGACTACAATGAGACATTTGCCTCGGTTGCTAAAATGGTCACAGTTTGTGCATTCTTAGCTATTGCTGCGACGAAGAATTGGAAACTTCATCAAATGGACGTTCACAATGCCTTTCTCCATGGTGATCTTGATGAGAAGGTTTATATGAAACCTCCCCCGGGTTTTGATACTTTTAGGTATTATTTGGTCTGTTGTCTCTGTAAGTCCATGTATGGCTCAACAAGCACCTCGATGTTGGTTTTCTAAATTAATTAGCCACCTCTCTGAAAAGGTACGATTTTCTGCAATCGTACTCTGACTACTCTCTATTTACTCTGCAAACTGGATATATTCAACTTACTGTTCTGGTGTATGTTGATGATTTAATCATCCCTGGTAGTGATTCTTCTGCTATTTCACAATTCAAATCATATATGAGTGATTGTTTTCATATGAAATATTTGTGTGTGTTGAAGTATTTCCTTGGTATTGAGGTTGCGCGTAGTCCGGAGGGCATATTTTTGTGCCAACGAAACTATACTCTTGATATTATTGCAGAGTCTGGTTTACTGGGGGCATGCCCGGCAGGTACTCCAATTGAGCAAAACCATACTCTGGCAACATCAGAGACTCTTCCTATTGCAGAGCCAAAAATGTATCGGCGTCTTGTGGGTCGTTTGATATATTTATCTTTCACTAGTCCTGATTTGGCATATACTGTTCATATTTTGTCACAATTTATGCAACAACCTCGTCAAGCTCATTGGGAGGCCGCTCTGCGTACAGTTCGTTACTTGAAAGGTTGCCCGGGTCAAGGGATATTATTGAGTTCAGATTGCGACTTACACTTGACAGGTTGATGTGACGCGGATTGGGCTAGTTGTCCTTTGACGCGACGATCCATTACTGGTTGGTTGGTGTTTCTTGGTAATTCTCCTATTTCTTGGAAGATTAAGAAGCATGATACTGTTGCTAAATCTTCTGCGGAGTCAGAGTATCGTTCGATGTCTAAAGCCACTGATGAGCTAAAACGGTTGAAGGCACTACTCGAAAGTTTGGGAGTTTTACATCCGCATGCGATGAGTCTCTTTTGTGATAGTCAATCTGCGTTATATATTGCGCAGAATTCGGTCTTCCATGAATGTACTAAGCACATTGAGGTTGATTGTCATTATGTCCGGGATGAAATTCAGGATGGGATTATTAGCCCGTCATATGTGAAGATGACGGATCAACTAGCGGTTATTTTTACTAAGGCATTAGGCAAAAATCAGTTCTTGTACTTACTTCGCAAGTTAGGCATTTGTGATTTGCATGCTCCAACTTGAGGGGGGTGTTAAATCTTGTATTATATGTAGATAATGGGTCAGTGTTAAGCCATAATCTCTTCACCTAGGTTGTATAAATATATTGTCAATATCGTAATACAACACACAGAGAATCATTTACTCTAATCTTCCTCTCTAATTTGACATTTAGTTTTTATGCTTTAGTGGGAGACTCAAATCCTACCTACATATAATTTATATTTTAATTTTGAAAGGAATGGTGTCCTTCGAACAAGTGTACTATTCCGTTAGTGGGTTCAGAATTATTAGAAAGCTAATATATTCAGTGAGGTCAAGTGATCGGAATGCCTGGGTGGAGGCCGCTTCCGATCAGTAATATTAATGAATAATTAATATTACAGCTTAATCTTGACTGAACCCTTCGGGTCACACCCAAGCATTCAACAAACCGAACCGACGAATTAATTCGGAAGGAATTAATGAGTCGACCGAGTAATATTTATTTAGACGTCGGAAATTCGAGCTTAGAGCGTCGAAACCGAGCGTTGGAAGTCGAGTCGAAAAATAGTGAAAGACGAGACGAGAAATAGTAATAAATCAACAAAAGACCAAAATACCCCTAGCATCGGAATGCCCAAGCAAACCGAGTGCTAAGGGCGTATGGCCTAGCATGGTGGCTAGCATGCGCACCAAGCCGAGCCTAGGCTGGCTGGTGCGTGCTAGCGCACCCATGCTAGCATCGCAAGGCTAGGCGCTGCCTAGTGCGTGCTAGCATGCTAGGCGCAGCCTTGTGCGCGCAATGGCTAGCAAGCCATGCCGCAACAAGCTGCAGCAGCTAGCACGCTAGGCGCGCCAGCTCGCCACAGCTAGCAGCAGCATGGCTAGGCCATTGCTTGCTGCCTAGCAGCGCTGGCCAAGGCACAAGACCAGCAGCAGCCCGCACAAGCATGCTGGGCTTGCTGGCCAGCAGCGCCTGGCAGCCCGCATGCGAGTGCTGGGCCTGCTGGGCTTGCTGGGCGTGGCTGCCACGGACAGCAGCACATGGCAGCCCACCTTGGCTGCCTTGGTGCCCAAGGGTGGGTGCCATGTGGCTTGTGGTCCTTGAGTGTGTGTGGAGTGAGGTGGCCGGTTATGGGAGAGGGAGTGGAGAGCAAGTTTGGTCCCCCCCCTTCTCCAAGTGGTCCTCACCTAACCACTCACATGAGCTTGCCACTTGTTGATTTATTACTAGCTTGATTATTAATTTTATTTTAGCTTTAAAATAAAATGGAAAAATCATACTATCCCACATTGATGGGAGAGTAAATGATACTCCCATCATTTCCTATAAATACCCAAGTATGGGCATTGGGAATGATGCTTGAGTAAGAGTTGAAAAAGGCATCACAATTAGTGAAAACCTTTGAACTTAATATAATTACTCGGGTTTTATTGGTCGGGTCTTGCTAACCCCAAGACATTGGACCTAGTCGGTTTTGTTGGTGCGGGTGGACTTCGTTGGAGGTCTCCGTGTGAGCGGGACTTGAAACTTTCAAGTAAGAGCTCATTTTGGAGCGAAGCACGCATCAAAGGTAATTAGCTTATCTTAATCTTGTGATTAATTTAATTATGTTTATGGTTTTATTTATTGCGAGTGCGGTCTTGTTTTTGGGTTTGTTTCCGCAGTGAGTCGGACTCACCAAACCCCAACAGCGGTATCGGAGCCCCGCTCGTTTATTTTTAAAATCATAATATTTTCAAGGTGTTTTTATGGCTTAATTTTTCTGGTTTTAAGTTGCTAATTAGATTAGTAACTCGTTTTTCCAATTTTTACCTCGTATTAGAGCTGTCTTCAGCTCCCGAACCCAGATTTCGACCCAAAAATAGTGAATTTTTGGTGGAAAAGGCGTTCTGGAAATGGTTTTCTCTTCAGGACTCGGTTTTTAGCCAAAAAACGACCAGAAATGCATTTTTCGAGGGGTTTTTCGTTTTGACGAAAAATTTTAAGTCTTTTTAACCTTGAAAATTGATTGCATATTTATGGTGGTTATGAATTTGGTTCTTTCCTTTATTTATATGCAATTTTAGACCACTTTAAGCATGATTACTTGGTAGTAATTGGTGCTTGAAAGTTTGGTTTTACTTTTTCACATAATTGCAAATTAATTGCATTAAGTGTGAAATTGTTGTTCTTTGTTTCTTCCAAGTACTAAAGATTCAATCTTTATTTATGATAAGTGATTGAAACTTTGAGTTACTAAATTCCATGAATTTTGGTTAAACTTTGTTGATTTAATCATTTTTTAGTTGATTGGAATCATAAAGTTTAAAACTTGTGATTGAAATTGGTTTATCTTCATATTGGAAGATATAATTTTTCATTAAGTCACAAGTATTAAAGTTGGAGTCTTTATTGAACTTATGTTCATTTTTTCCAACTCCCTTTTATTTTGTCAAAATCTCAAGATTAATTTAAAGTGATTAAATTAATAGTGAAAATTGCCCTAATTTATTTTATTACACCAAGTTAAACCAATTTTATTAAAGAATGGTTCTTGGAAATAAATTTGGTTAATTGCATTTGGATGAATTATTTAAGTTGGGCTTGTTATTTTTCATTATTCCTCAAAATTGATTCTAAAATTAATTTAGAATTGATTTATAATGTCACACACAAAAATCGATAATTTTCGAAGCATTAGCACGCAACACGAGGCCTAAGAGCCCCGAGCTAGCTCTCGGCCAGCTGGGCTGCTCACGCAACCCATATGTGGCTGCCGAGGCTGCTGGGCGCTTCGTTCTGAGGTGCGTGGTGTTGTGCGTCTGTGTGTGCGAGGAAGGGCGTGAGCTGCTGCTCGCTGCCAGCAGCATAGCGCGCCAGCCAGCAGCAAGCAGCAGCATGGCGCAGCAGCAACATAATGCTGTGCGCGCTGTGCATGCTGCTACGCTTGGCTGGGCTGGGCGTAGCGCATGCGAGCACAAGCAGCCCACATGCATGCTTGGTGTTGCGGGGGTGCGCATGGGCATACTACGTGCTTGTTGTACGGTACGTATAATCCCATAATTGGCACAATAACCCCAGGTTATTAAGGCGATGTTATTTTAAAGTTAATTTCAGCGTTGCTTAATATGTAAATAAGGGTATTTTTTTTTGGACTCCAAGTCTTAGTGCTAGGCACTTAGACATTTTGGAATTCGTAATTTTGCTTAAATTGTCGTTTTAATTATTTTAATTATTTTGTTTATTTAATTAAAATTTTTGGAGGCTAGGCCTCGGTTTTTTAGCGACATTTGCAAAAATTAATTTTGGCAAATATTTGGGTTCGCCGACTTAATTAATTGGATTAGTTAAGTTGGATGCGGAATTTAGTGGGAGCGTCTCTTAGTTATTTCCATAACCGATTAAAACAACTTTGACTAGTTTAATTAGGCGTGTTAATTGGATTAACCACCTAGATTAGTTACTAGTTCTCGCGCGTTTTATGCATTGTTACCTTTTATCGTTGTAAAATGCATGGGCCATTCACATATAGTGAATGGATGAATGGAATGTAAATTCTCTCACGGGTTTTATGAAATGGCAACTAGTGGGGCCCGATTAGGATAGAAAATACGGACTGTGATCCGTGATGTATTTTTGTAAATCTAAATACGGTCTGCGAACCGTTGAGTATTTTTGTACCTTAATATTTAGATTAGTCCTAATCGTAGATACTAGAAATTGTAATATTTTGGTCAAGTCTTGAAGACGGGTTCTTAGAAGACAAAGCCATGAAGTTGCAAATGAAGACCTTTTGAAGACTTGAAGATCTCAAGGGGTCATGCTAGTTGCCAAATACATCTCTATTTATGTTTTCGATATATATTTATGTTTATATATATATGAATTATATGTTAGATGCATGTTTAGGATTTCGAATGTTGAGATGATTAATTAAGTTCACTTAAATCAACCAACATAGAAACCCTAGGTCCCTAAAATATTGAGTAAAACTTGCCATTCCAAAACACACTTACCAACCGAACGAGGGTAGTGGTGGGCTACGCCAAAGCGAGGCATCACTACTTCTCCAAGGAACGTAAGGCATACCGGGTATGCAAGGTGGTTTTGGTTATACTCAACGATATGAGTGATGGAGTCCTAACATGTCGTGGCAAAGTGAATAAATTGTTTAGAGAGCATTGGATGCGACGATTTATTCAACCAAGAGTGGCTTGGAGCCATTAGCAAAGCGTTGCTTACCTTAGGAGATTGAGTGTTAAGACAAGCCAAAGCATGCTTAACCACTCTTTGTTTCTTTGGATCTTGGAATCGACTTATTCTCACCTAAAATGGGGACAATCTTTAATGTGTGAATAAGACGTTTTAAATAAGTTTGATTAAAATGCATGAATTCAATCTTATTTAAGTATAATGAATGGTTTTTCATTTCAAAATTCTATCAATTGTAGAATCATGTCTTCAAATAACTCAAACAACCAATTCTCGTTACGCTCAATTCTCGACAAAGAGATGCTGAGTGGGCTAAATTTTCTTGATTGGCAAAGGAACTTGCGAATTGTTCTCATGCAAGAGCAAAAGGAATATGTCCTTGATGAGGAAATGCCCGAGGATCCCAATGAGGAGATGACTCAAGCTGCCCTAAATCGATGGCAAAGTGCCAATCGAGATGTCAAATGCATCATGTTGGCCACAATGTCTCCTGAGCTTCAAAAGACCTTCTTTGAAAAAGAGACGGCTTTTGAGATCATTTCTCAATTGCAGAATATGTTCCAAGAGCAGGCCCGAACTGAAAGGTTTGAAACCCACAGGCAGATCCTTGATAGCAAGCTCAAGAAAGGAGAGCCAGTCAGCTCACATGTACTCAAAATGATTGGATTGTTTGAAAACATGGGAAGGCTTGATGCGGGGTATTCAACCGAGATGGCAATTGACATCATTCTCCACTCGCTGCACAAAGGCTATGATCAGTTCAAGATGAACTATAATATGCACAGCATGGAGAAAACCCTCACCGAGCTTCATGGTATGTTGAAGCAAGCTGAGCAAACGCTCAAGGATGAGGGAAAGCATGATATGCTCATGATTAAAAAGGGCAAGCCGTTCAAATTTTCGGGCAAGAAGAAGAAAGGCTTTAAGGGGAAAGGTAAGAAGAAAATTTTTCCGCCTAAGTCTAAAGCTACCAAGGATAAGAAGGTAGCGTCTTCTAAATCTGATTCCGAATGTTTCTACTGTAAGAAGAAGGGACATTGGAAGAGAGATTGCCTCAAGTTCAAGGAAGATAAGAAGAACGGAACCGTTGCTTCTGAATCAGGTATATTCGTTATAGACTTTAACTTCACTAGCTTAACATCATGGGTATTAGATACCGGATGTGGCTCACACCTTTGTTCCAATTCTCAGGGACTAAGGAACGCTAGAAAGCTAGAGAAGGGAGATATTGAACTCCGGGTCGGCAATGGAGCCAGAATTGGTGCCGTATCCGTAGGAACTCTCAGTTTGTCTTTGCCCACCGGGCTAGTTTTGGAACTCGATAATGTTTATTATGTTCCTAACATTACCAAAAACATTATTTCAATTTCGGCGTTGGACGCCAAAGGTTTTGAATTTCGAGTAAAGGACAAAGAATGTTCGTTTTATCTCGATAATGTTTTATATGGTATTGCACATTCTGAAAATGGCCTTTATGTGCTTTCTTTAGACAAACAAGTTTATAATGTGAATAATGATACCAAAAGAGCTAAGACCATAGAGTCAAATCGGACTTACTTGTGGCATTGTCGTCTTGGCCACATCAACATCAAACGCATCAAGAAACTTCTACAAGAAGGTGTTCTTAACTCTTTCGATTTAGAATCGTTTGAGAATTGCGAGGGATGCCTATTAGGCAAGATGATTAAACAGCCATTCTCCAAGTTGGGAGAAAGGGCAAGTTACTTATTGGGTCTTATACATACCGATGTATGTGGACCAATGAGCTCAACCACAAGAAATGGACATCGATATTTCATCACTTTCACAGACGACTATAGTAGATATGGCTATGTCTACCTCATGTCGCATAAATCTGAATCATTTGAAAAGTTCAAAGAATTTCAGAGTGAAGTTGAAAATCAGCTTGGCAAGAAAATCAAAGCCCTTCGATCGAATCGAGGTGGTGAATACTTGAGCCAAGAATTCGATGACCATCTGAAAGAAAAGGGTATACTTTCAGAATTGACACCTCCAGGAACTCCTCAATGAAACAGAGTATCCGAAAGGAGAAATCAGACCTTGTTAGACATGGTACGATCAACAATGGGTCTTAGTGATCTTCCTATCTCTTTCTGGGGACACGCACTTCTAATTGCGGCACTAACACTGAACCGTGCTCCATCAAAAGCTGTAGAAAAGACTCCATATGAATTATGGACGAAGAAACCTCCCAGGTAATCTTTTCTAAAGATATGGGGATGCGAAGCATATGTTAAGAAATTGATTTCTGACAAGGTTTACTTTGTAGGCTACCCAAAAGAAACCAAAGGGTATTACTTCTACAACAAATCGGAGAAAATAGTGTTTGTTGCTCGCGATGGTGTCTTTTTGGAGAAGGAGCACCTTTCCAAAATGACAAGTGGGAGGAAAATCGAACTCGACGAAGTTCGTGAGGATGAGCAACAAAATCATAATGACAGTCAAAGTGCTCAAACAGCATCTGTTGACGCAGGTCAAAATGATCAAAATGTGCAAAGTCGAACCGACAATGCAAATGCTCAATCCATTACCCTACGTAGGTCTCAAAGGCCGAGATCTCAACCTGATAGATATCTTGGTTTAGTATTAACCGAGAATCAGGACATCCTGATTATGGATGGAGATGAACCGGCAACCTACAAGCAAGCGATGGCAAGCACCGACTCTGCTAAATGGCAAGAGGCCATGAGATCTGAAATGGATTCCATGTTTGAAAATCAAGTCTGGGACTTGGTTGACTTACCCGAAGGTTATACACCTATTGGATGTAAGTGGATTTTCAAGTTGAAAACCGACAAAGATGGAAATGTATTCATTTACAAAGCTAGATTGGTGGCAAAAGGTTACAGACAAGTTCATGGTATTGATTACGATGAAACCTTTTCACCAGTCGCAATGCTTAAATCCGTTCGGATCCTCCTAGCGATTGCTGCATATTACAATTATGAAATATGGCAGATGGACGTCAAAACCGCCTTCCTTAATGGTTATTTGGAAGAAACTGTGTATATGACACAGCCTGAAGGTTTTGTCGACCAAAACAATGCTAGGAAAGTTTGTAAGCTTAAGAAGTCCATTTATGGATTAAAGCAAGCAAGCAGAAGTTGGAATCTGCTATTCGATGAAGCCATCAGTAAGTTTGGTTTTATCAAGAATCCAGATGAATCTTGTGTTTACAAGAAGGTCAGTGGGAGTGACATCGCCTTCCTAGTCTTATATGTCGATGACATATTGCTTATTGGAAACAGCATTCCGTTGTTAGAGTTTGTAAAGGCCTGGCTTGGAAAGTGCTTCTCAATGAAAGACTTGAGAGAGGCTCAGTACATACTAGGCATCAAGATCTATAGGGATAGATCGAAAAGGATGATTGGATTGAGTCAGAGTACTTATATTGATAAGGTACTTGCTCGATTTGGCATGGAGGAGGCAAAGAGAGGTCACCTGCCAATGTCACATGGCATAACCCTAAGCAAGAAGCAGTGTCCATAGACACCTGATGAGCGGGTAAGAATGAATCAGATTCCATATGCTTCGCTTATTGGATCGATCATGTATGCCATGATATGTACTAGGCCAGATGTATCGTATGCCTTGAGTGCTACGAGCCGTTACCAATCAGACCCAGGAGAGGCGCATTGGACTGCGGCCAAAAAATATCCTAAAGTACCTGAAAAGGAACAAGGATAAATTCCTGGTGTATGATGGTGCAGAGGATTTAGTTGTGGAAGGTTATACCGACGCAAGCTTCCAGACAGACAGAGACGATTTCAAATCGCAATCTGGATATGTGTTCTGTCTAAATGGAGGGGCGTTTAGTTGGAAGAGCGCAAAGTAGAGTACAACTGCAGATTCTACAACTGAAGCCGAATACTTAGCAACCGCTGAAGCAGCTAAGGAGGCTGTTTGGATTCGTAAGTTCGTTGGTGAACTTGATGTTGTACCCTCTATAAAGGGTCCAATAGCCCTCTATTGTGACAACAATGGAGCTATTGCTCAGGCCAGAGAGCCTAGGGAACATCAGAAGGTCAAACATGTCAAGCGGCGATTTCACATGATTCGAGAATGGAAATCAGAGGGTGAAATCAGAATTTGCAAAGTTGGAACGGATGACAATGTAGCCGATCCACTTACTAAACCTTTGCCTCAAGTGAAGCACAACAAGCACGTTGAGGCAATGGGAATCAAGCATGTAGGAGACTGGCTTTGATTTCCTTGTTTAGTGTTTTAGTTAATTTTGAGAAAAATTAATGTAAGACGCTAAGGAAAACCATTCAAGTTTTGAAGTAATATAAAATTTCATGCAATATTTTATTACTCCATTATGTTATTTAATTGTGGTTTAGGATTAAATAATGAGTCCATTCGATTATGAGAATATTCAAAATAGGGTATCAAGACCAGTCTTGGTAAGGAAACACCTATTAAGTGAACATTGAATATTATAATCGAAAATTATCCCTAATCAAGGTCATTTAAACAATGGACGATTAATGACCGATTGAGATTAGTGTGTAGTTTGATTTATAGCACCGTTTCATGTGCTACAAGGACATGATTGTCATAAATCATTTGCACATGTATTGGTTTAGAACCATACTGGATCGACCTATGAGAATACTTTAAGAAATTAAAAATTTGTCATAAGTATAATTCTCATTATGGCTATCGGAACCTATTTCCTCGACCATGAGTATTGTGAGTTCTCTTGTTTGAGTACTAGTTCGCTTTGATGTTGTCAAACGTCTTCCATAATAGGGGATTATAACGGCAACACTCGGGCGACTAGGTCCTCTCAGTAAGAGGAGCTACATTACAAGACTGGGAATGTCCCCCCCTGCTAAAATAGGGAAGATGTCTTTGTTGTATACAAGGCCTCTCGTAGAGCGAGACTGTAAAATGCATGGCCGTGCTCGGATGGATTTTAGAAATCATCTGTTTATTGACAGTCGGACTCGGAATCGAGAAACACTTCTGGACGTAATAAGGATGACAAAACAAATCTTACCTTATAGTTCATGAAGAGACATTAAGCGACATAGGAAAAAGGTTGTACACAAAATGCGCACTTGTCCGGAAGGACAAGTGGGAGATTGAAAGGAATGGTGTCCTTCGAACAAGTGTACTATTCCGTTAGTGGGTTCAGAATTATTAGAAAGCTAATATATTCAGAGAGGTCAAGTGATCGGAATGCCTGGGTGGAGGCCGCTTCCGATCAGTAATATTAATGAATAATTAATATTACAGCTTAATCTTGACTGAACCCTTCGGGTCACACCCAAGCATTCAACAAACCGAACCGACGAATTAATTCGGAAGGAATTAATGAGTTGACCGAGTAATATTTATTTAGACGTCGGAAATTCGAGCTTAGAGCGTCGGAAGTCGAGTCAAAAATAGTGAAAGACGAGACGAGAAATAGTAATAAATCAACAAAAGACCAAAATACCCCTAGCATCGGAATGCCCAAGCAAACCGAGTGCTAAGGGCGTATGGCCTAGCATGGTGGCTAGCATGCGCACCAAGCCGAGCCTAGGCTGGCTGGTGCGTGCTAGCGCACCCATGCTAGCATCGCAAGGCTAGGCGCTGCCTAGTGCGTGCTAGCATGCTAGGCGCGGCCTTGTGCGCGCAATGGCTAGCAAGCCATGCCGCAACAAGCTGCAGCAGCTAGCACGCTAGGCGCGCCAGCTCGCCACAGCTAGCACCAGCGTGGCTAGGCCATTGCTTGCTGCCTAGCAGCGCTGGCCAAGGCATAAGACCAGCAGCAGCCCGCACAAGCATGCTGGGCTTGCTGGCAGCAGCGCCTGGCAGCCCGCATGCGAGTGCTGGGCCTGCTGGGCTTGCTGGGCGTGGCTGCCACGGACAGCAGCACATGGCAGCCCACCTTGGCTGCCTTGGTGCCCAAGGGTGGGTGCCATGTGGCTTGTGGTCCTTGAGTGTGTGTGGAGTGAGGTGGCCGGTTATGGGAGAGGGAGTGGAGAGCAAGTTTGGTCCCCCCCCTTCTCCAAGTGGTCCTCACCTAACCACTCACATGAGCTTGCCACTTGTTGATTTATTACTAGCTTGATTATTAATTTTATTTTAGCTTTAAAATAAAATGGAAAAATCATACTATCCCACATTGATGGGAGAGTAAATGATACTCCCATCATTTCCTATAAATACCCAAGTATGGGCATTGGGAATGATGCTTGAGTAAGAGTTGAAAAAGGCATCACAATTAGTGAAAACCTTTGAACTCAATATAATTACTCGGGTTTTATTGGTCGGGTCTTGCTAACCCCAAGACATTGGACCTAGTCGGTTTTGTTGGTGCGGGTGGACTTCGTTGGAGGTCTCCGTGTGAGCGGGACTTGAAGCTTTCAAGTAAGAGCTCATTTTGGAGCAAAGCACGCGTCAAAGGTAATTAGCTTATCTTAATCTTGTGATTAATTTAATTATGTTTATAGTTTTATTTATTGCGAGTGCGGTCTTATTTTTGGGTTTGTTTCCGCGGTGAGTCGGACTCACCAAACCCCAACAAATTTTTGTTTGAGCATCTCTTTCAATTCGACTTTACCTCTACATACGTTGGAAAAACTATTTTATTTTTCACTACTAAGTAGAATTAGGCCTCGAAATCTCTCCAATTCCATCCTACAACTGTAGTAGATGATATAAAATCTTCTTTTTTTTTTTTTTTTTTTTTTTTTTTTTCTGACGAAATAGATGATATAAAATCAAACCTGCTCTTAATCTCACAATTGCAATCCTTTATAGACGAACAAGACCTAACAAGCTATTAATATCATGCAATATTAATTAGGTCTTAAAATATCTTTAATAATAGACAGTACACCTCCACCTTTAAGTTTGAGCATCTATTTCAATTTGACAATTTACCTTTACATTTGTTGAAAAATCTATTTTTTCACTAGTAATAATTATAATTAGGCCTCAAAATCTCCAACCTCCCGCATTTGTAATTATATGTGAATATTACCTATTATAGACAATCAAGATCTAATCAGCTCCTGTTACCGTGCATATTATGTCTTGATTTCTCGAAATATCTATTCTCTCCGTCCCAATATTTAATTTATATTTGTGTTTTTTCACGATATTTAAGAAATAGAAAGAAAATGTGGATGAAGGGTCTTTTTCCTTCAGCTTAATTTCTGTTCAGTTCAGCTCTAATCAGTTCAATTCAATTCAGTTGAGCTCCTAATTTCATTCTCTCATAAATTGTTTAGTTCAGCTCTATTCAGTTCAGCTCAGTTCAGTTCAACTTCAATAAGTTTAGTTTAGTTTTTTTAAGCTCAGTTCAGTAAATGTGAACAGGCCTGAAGTACATTAAAAAAAAAATACAAAGCACAATTGTAAACAAAAGTTAGAGAGAAAATGTGGAAAAAAGTAAAATGCAAGTGAAAAAGTAAAGGATAAAAGTAAAATGCAAGTGAAAAAGTAAAGGATAATTTAAAATGTATAATGAGTAAAGTAAAAAAATGAGGATATAATAGTTTTACATACTATCCAAAAATAAAATTTTAGGTCTCTAAAAAAGGGAAAAATAGGAAATCCCTTTCGTGATTAAGTGTCACACTTATCAAATACGTCCGTGTTTTTAATAAGTGTTACACTTTTTTTTTTTTAGCAAAAAGCTATATTTTGATATTATATCTTCACTCATGATCCCTTACAAACCCACTACTATTTTTTATATTATTTATTGGAAATTTTGAATTTTACCACCTTCAAATAACCACTTAATTGAATTTACCACCTCCAAAAAAAAAAAAAAAAAGATTTACTTTACCACCACCAAAATTTCCAAAAATTCGATTTTACCACCAACTACCGGATTCCGTCCATGAATCCGTTAGTATGGCCCACACTTTTGACGCTTCTTCTTCATCTTCCCCGATCTTCCATGTCAACCAACCAGCAACGACACAACTACCTCGGTTGGTCAGAGTTTCGTGTGGGTTTCTCGTCTGGGTGGTGGTGGTTTCGGGTCGCGATGGCTTCGCGTCAGGGCGGCGTGGTTTCTGGTCTGGGGTTAGGTTGGTTTTGGGGTTAGGTTGGCTAGGGTGGGTTGCGGTAGTTTCGCGTCTGGATGGTGGTGGTTTCGGGTCGCGGTGGTTTCGCGTCTGGGTGGCGGTGGTTTCTGGTTTGGGTTTGGATGGTGGTGGGTTTGGTCGTAGCTGTTAGGTGGTGGCTAGGGTTTTGAGGTCGGAAATTAGTGGAAAGGGATAGAAATTGGTGCAGCTGTGGTGTGCGGTGCGGTGGTAGCGGTTAGGTGGTGGGGTTGGTCGCAGCTATTAGGTGGTGGCTAGGGTTTTGAGGTCGAAAATTGGTGGAAAGGGGGTCGAAATCGGCACGGTTGTGGTGTGCAGTGCAGTGGTAGCGGTTAGGTGGTGGGGTTGGTCGTAGCTGTTAGGTGGTGGCTAGGGTTTTGAGGTCGAAATCGGTGCGGTGGCTGTGGGTCCCGACGGTGGCTGGTAGCGGTTAGGTGGTGGGGGCTGGTCATAACGGTTAGATGGTGGGGCTGTGATATGAATTTTGATGGATATAACCTTCAATCGCAGTTGAAAGGTTTGGAATCTTGAGTCTCGGTCAAGAAACGCTAAACAACACGAGCTTAAAACCTAAACTAGGCCAAGAATACACAAGCACAAGCTTACGTAAAACTTTATAAATTTCAAATCAATCAATCATTCTTTTCGTTAAACACCATCACGTATTTATAAGCTAAATAATTAGCCTAAAAATCGGTAAAACAAATTCTAATCTAACTAGGAAACTAACTCTAACTTGTAAAGATAATATTTTGCAAATATGATCTTTAAAGTTAAGCTTATCTTATACTAACCGAATTAAACTAACAAAAATATCCTAATAAATTCGGTCATCTAATAATAAACTAAAAATAACAATAAAAATAATTATAATAACAATATTGATGCCTTGGAACCGCATCATGCTCCCCCTCTTAAAAAAACTTGTCCCAAGTTTTAGCAAATCATGGAACCAAGATATCATCCAAATTAATCGAACATGAGCTAAAAGAATATGTCTCCATCCAACCACGTCATGCTTATATTTTACACCAATGAATGCACCACAAACTTTAATTGAATGCTCCAAAATTTTAATTGATGACACACCTTTGTCAATGCAATCAATATAATGGAAATAATACGTGAAAATATTTGTATCCCAATTATCACCATAAAAGGAAGTTGTAGAAATTTGACTTTTTGCTACCAACTTAGATAGTTCAAATGTAACCTCCTCGTCAACAAAACTAGACAAATATACACTTTTGTGCTCCATAACTTCTTTTTCTTCTACTAGTTGTTCATGAGATTGCTCTAAAATTGGATTTGTAAGATTATCACTCGGTAAAGATACAATCTTTTCCTCGTATATAGCCTCAACAATTGGTTGCTCTAGTTTCTCTTTCTCATAAGACATATCTTGTACACCACATCTCACGTCACGAATTTCAAAACGAGCATCAATTCTATCCAAACATTCATTCATTTTCTTGATTTCCATCATAAATGCTTCAAACCAACTTTTATTTTCCATGTTTATGTGGATGAGAAAACACACAAAACCAGTTCAGAAATTGATCGAAAGTACGAGGACCAAAACCCAATGAAGACACCTCGAAAAATTCTGAAATTTTGTATACTGCTAGCCCTATATGTCTAAAAGACTCGAACGAAAATTCAGCAAAAAATTCCTAGCCAAGTGATTGCAGTTTATTTTTTCCTCAACACTGCCAGATTAATTCGATTTTTGACCAGTTGTAAAGAACGAACCCAGTTTAATAGCTATGCTTCTTGAAAAGTTCTCAAATTTTGCAGGTGAAAACTAGACAAAAAATTAACCAATTTGAAAAAAAGAATCACCTCAAAATCTTTAGAAACGAAGGAGAACCAAGTCGATCAATATGACATTCGAAACTGAGTTTTTTTACACAAATTGTCAAACTCGTCCCTCGTCATCCCAGCAGCCACACCAATTTGATATGAATTTTGATGGATATAACCTTCAATCGCAGTTGAAAGGTTTGGAATCTTGAGTCTCGGTCAAGAAACGCTAAGCAACACGAGCTTAAAACCTAAACTAGGCCAAGAATACACAAGCACAAGCTTACGTAAAACTTTATAAATTTCAAATCAATCAATCATTCTTTTCGTTAAACACCATCACGTATTTATAAGCTAAATAATTAGCCTAAAAATCGGTAAAACAAATTCTAATCTAACTAGGAAACTAACTCTAACTTGTAAAGATAATATTTTGCAAATATGATCTTTAAAGTTAAGCTTATCTTATACTAACCGAATTAAACTAACAAAAATATCCTAATAAATTCGGTCATCTAATAATAAACTAAAAATAACAATAAAAATAATTATAATAACAATATTGATGCCTTGGAACCGCATCAGGCTGGTCATAGCCGGTCCGGCAGAGGGGGTCCCGACGGTGGCAGCAACCACCGGTTGCTTGATGGGGATTTTTTAATTTTTTTTTTTTTAAAACTTATCTAATAATATGGCGACACGTGTGCAAGGTAGGCCCCACTAACGGATTTTTGGACGGAATCCATTAGTTGGAGGTGATAGGTGGTAAAACTGATGTTTAATTTTTTTATGAGGTGGTAAAATAAATTTTTTTTTGTTGGAGGTGGTAAATTCGACAAAGTCGTTATTTGAAGGTGGTAAAAATCAAAATTTCCTTATTTATTTCTTCTTACATTAATTTTTTTTTCAATAAATTATTAATCTAACTATATTTCTTTTATAATTTTTAATATTTCAATTATCCCACTTATTAGTTAATTAAAATATCTAAAATTATATATCCATTAAAATGTAACGCTTATTAAAATCTAGGGGAAGATGGAGTACAAAATAGACACCTCGACCTTTTGTGAGTGCTGCCTTTTGTTTTTCTGATGGAAACTTGGAAGTAATTCGTGGCTCTACATACACTGACTGTCTGACACACTCGAATACAATTGCAAGCTTACAAACTCTGTTGCTACTATTTATAGGTTAATGTCGGTCAGATTTACTGCATCATATTTTTGCTTTTCATTGAAAGCTAAAGGTTTTCTACGGAGTAGTATATTGACTTTGCCGACATCATATCGTATCATATAACTAATATATAAAGCTAAACTTTTAGCCAGGCGACGAGACAACGACACTTGGCGTTCTAACTTTTCGCCAAGTGTCGTGCCACGTATGATAGAGTTATATAGAATTCAATTTGTAAGATAAAAAAAGTAGTTTAGAATTTTATTTTCAATCAAATTTGGATAGAATTTTAGGATAAAAATTGTTAATTTAGAGTTTTATTTTTGATAAAGTACCAATATTTCATATGTACAAATTGAATTATAATTTTATTCAAAAAAAATAATTAGATTATAACTCTCATAAATTATCATATAAATTTATTTTTTGTATCATAATTTTTTTTGGAGCGAAGGAATTAGTTCAAAATGTACCACGTCCATGGTTTATAATATATTCTAATCAATTAAAATAATATATTTCACAATCTAATATAATTTTATTACTGTGTATAGACCTGTCAATCAGGTCGGGTCACGAGTCATTTCAGACAAGGTCAAAAAAAAAAAAATTCACCAATATTATTATTATTTGTCATTACATGTCTACAAATTTAAATCGTCACAAAAACACGTCAATTCCTAACTAATTTTGTATCAATGATATGTTTTAAAATTTGACATATAGATTAAAATATATCTTTAAATTTAATAAATAACCCGGGCATCGCACGGGCACAAAACTAGTAACTAATATATAAAGCTAAACTTTTAGCCAAGCGATGAGACAGCGACACTTGGCGTTTCAACTTTTCGCCAAGTGTCGTGCCACGTAGGATAGAGTTATATAGAATTAAATTTGTAGGATAAAAAAGGTAGTTTAGAATTTTATTTTCAATCAAATTTGGATAGAAATTTAGGATAAAATTATTAATTTAAAGTTTTATTTTTGATAAAGTATCAATATTTCATATGTACAAATTGAATTATAATTTTATTCAAAAAATAATTAGATTATAACTCTCATAAAGTATCATATAAATTTATATTTTGTATCATATATTTTTTTTGGAGCGAAGGAATTAGTTCAAAACGTACCACATCCATGGTTTATAATATATTCTAATCAATTAAAATAATATATTTCACAATACAATATAATTTTATTACTGAGTGTAGACCTGTCAATCAGGTCGGGTCACGAATCATTTCAGACAGGGTCAAAAAAATATTTTTCACCAATATTATTATTATTAGTCATTACATGTCTACAAGTTTAAATCGTCACAAAAACACGTCAATTCCTAAATAATTTTGTATCAATGATATGTTTTAAAATTTGACATATATATTAAAATATATCTTTAAATTTAATAAACAATCCGGGCATCACACGGGCACAAAACTAGTCCTTGATATTTTTATTTTATTTTAATGTGCATGCTCCTTTGTCTTTTTGCCACTTACTTTTAAATACAAACATAACATAGAACTCCAAACTTACAAATGTGAAATACTAGCTCTGCTTCATTTTATTTTATTCTCTCTACTTTATGTCAAATTATCACAATATAGAATTTTAACAAATTATCACAATATAAAATTTTAACAAGCTATGCTATATTAGGAGGCATGAGATTACTAAACCCTCTACTTTACTTTTAAACTTTCATGTACTAAATAATCCAATCACCAATGAAAAAAACAAAATGATAAATAAACGACGAAGCAAACATCAAAATTTTAGCTTAGCTAGTAAATTATAAACGGAGACAGAAATCAATAGTAATATATATAACCGTAAAAGGGAAAGTGTATTAATATATTGGCTTGTAACATAAACGAAAACGAAGGTAAAAGTCCATTACAAATTGAAGAAAATGAAACCCTTAAATCTAACTAGTACGATACAAATGAAATAAACATCCTAGCTAGCTTAGTCTTATGTTTTCACCCTTCCTTTCATTAATGAGTCTCGATTTCACTTTCCTGAGCAAATTATAAAGCACGGTTCAATTTGCATTAAAAAAAATATAGAGAGAATAAAGATTCAATAAGGCAAAAGTAGCAAGACAATCACTACCTTAAGCATTGGTTAATGTAATTAAATCTTCACTTAACCTTGCCCTTGGCATTAAACCCTTTATAATCTTTGATAGCATACTTTCTAATATTTTCCCGAACGAACTTTTCGTAAATGAATGCTGCCCCTCTGAATTGGGGTAACACCAGCCACACCACCAACAACAACTTCACCGTGTACCAAATTGGTATCCTGTAACAAGAGACGTACATACAATGGGTTATAATACACTGTAACAAATAACAACATTAATCGTCTCATTCATTTACTTAAACCATTTATTGTGTTGGATACCAGTACAACTGTCACACAGTCTTATGTTGTGGTGCAACCATGGTACGTATAACGTCAAAATCAGACACTTGCCACTCATCACTTATCGATACATAATAATACATGACATGTCTTATTAATCTATCCAAATAAATATGAAAGTGTGTGTTCCATCTTCCAGAACAATAATTGGGAGAGGATTGAAACTTAATCACCCATAAAATAAGCCCAAATTCAGATTAGCTCGAAAGGTGAACCACGTTGAACCAAAAAAAATACTCCGTACTTCATATATAATTCGGAAGAGGTATTAATAGTTTTTTTTTTTTTTTTTTGAAGACAGTTATGAATAGAATTTAATAGGTCATTTAAATGCAAATTACTCCTTAAACGTTAAACAAAGTGATTAAATAACTTGATTAACATTTTAATTAAAATGAATGATCACAGGAAATATAAACATACCATTCAAGTAAAGGCTCCAATACCATCTCAGTAAGGGTGAGGAAAGAGTACAAGATCCAATATGCCAGCCATTGCTCATCGTCTTCTTTTGATGGGCTCTCTATAGCCATCACTGACGCATACCTAGATATTTAACACCGAAAGCCGAAAAATAAGTACCTCATATAATGATTTAAATTAGCAACATGAATACCATTCATTCAAAACCACTTTTGTATGTTTTTAATTTAAATTGGGTAGGTAAGATGAATGACCCAATTAAAGCAAACCCGAGTTCATCATCTAGCCTTTGACTAGGTTTGGTGGGGATAAGGATGGTGACCTAAAGTTAGCGTTATCGAACTTGTGACCTTTAGCTTAATCCAACTGCACCGAACGAACTCTTTTAATAGGTCCCTTTTTATTTTTTAAACGAAAAAAAAAAAAAAAAAAAAAAAAAAAAAAAAAAAAGGCTTAGGAGACTCTGCTTTCAAGCCCAGGAAAATACAAGTTTATCATCATCATAAACAAAAAAAAAAATGTTACAAATTCACGAAATATTCAATTGACAACATATGATTTTAACTAGGATCAACATGAATCGAATATAAAATATATATATAAAAAAATAAAAATAAAATAAAATAAAAAAAAAATAAAATAAAAAAAAAGAAGAAGAAGAAAAAAAAAATCTTTCTATTTTTATTTTATTGGAATGTTCAGCAATAAGTTTTTGGTGTTACTTAGACTGTAACTGATCCTGGTATCAATTTACACGTCACAAAAGAAACATAATAAAAATAGAAATTGAACACAAATTGAACAAGAGTCTAGATGACACATTGATTAAAATTTTAAGAGTGGTGCTCTAAACCTGAGACCAAAAATCAGGTCTACATTATTTGTTATTCATTGTGAAATAACAAATAATGTAACCAAACAACAAATTGAACAAAATAATGACTGAGAGTGAAATACTTACAAGGGGTACAGCAGCATTACCACTGGCCTGCATCAAAATAACATACCAAAAAATTTTAGAGAAACATTTATAGATACGTAATCAAACAACAAAAACCAACTTAAAACTCTAATCAAAATTGCAATGAAAATAGGAAAAAAAATAAATATTACCCAAGAACAGAGTGAAGATGAGTAAGAAATACCCAAAGTTTGCTCATGTTGAATTGTTTTCTTGTTTGAATTAAGAATAACAAAAACTATTTAAACAGACAAAATGAAACTTTAAAAAGAAGAAGAAGAAAGCAAAAGGTTTGAGAAGTCCAATGAAAAAACAAAGCAAGGATCTAAGTTAACTTGGAAATTAGGAATCCTAAATGAAGTTACAAGAAATAAGAAGAGAATAGCACGAGTTTATATGCACATTTGTAAAGGAGAAGTCACGTGGCAGGTGGGTATCTGATTCTGCCTTCGACGTGTCTTACCAAGCATTGCACCGTCCTACTTAATTCAAGTTTTATTTTTGTACTTTTTCATCATTCTATCTCTTCTCGATTTCGTTAATCATTTTAATTATGTTAAATTGTAATTAAGGGCGTTGGTATAAATTCCGTAAACGGAATAGAAAAGATTTATATAACTAAGGGAAAGGATAACGATACATTTTCACCTTATACCTGAAATTTTTTCTATGGAAGCGGATGCACGATGCTCCGTGCATCCATTTTCTCTTAAAAAAGGCGGAATGAACATTCCGTTGTTCAGTAAAGAACATACATGTGTTTTGTAAAGAACATATAGTTATTTCATAAAGAACAAAACAAATAGTTGTATTGTAATGAACATATAGTTGTTTTATAATGAACATATAACTATTTTGTAAAAAAAACATCCAACTTCATCTTCTTTATATACATCTAAAGAACATATGTAGAGGTGATCAATTTCGACCCGGCCCAAAAATTAAGGGTGGGATTAGACAAGCCTAAAAATGCTTTTTTAGTTAAAAATCCAAACTCGGCCCGAAAAAAACCCGAAAAGCCCTCTACATTTTCCGGGTTTTTTGGACACGATATATTATGTTAAGGCCCAGCCCGACCCGAATTTTTTATCACTTCTAATGATAATATAATGTAATGAACATTATTTTCATTCAACCACCATAATTTAAAGACAAAATTGAAATTCAAAATAAACAATTAACATATGTCACAAATAAAAGTCCATTATTTTGACAATTAAAGAACATGAAGATAAATAACATTATTTAACTGCACGTTATGTTCTTTACAATTTTATAACATGTTCTTTGCACTTTAACTGAATGTTCTTTACATTTCTATACAATGCTCTTTACAATTCTATAATATGTTCTTTTCACTTAAACTAAATGTTCTTTATGTTTCTATGCAATGTTTTTTCCGCTTTTTTTTTTTTTTGGAAGAGATGCACCATGTGGATCGTGCATCCGCCTACACGAACCACGCTTTACCTTATACCATTGAGTTTTAACTTAATTCACCATATACCATAAAAAACTTTCTAATTCACCATGTACCACTGAGTTCTTGTGCAATATCACAAAATACATTTTTTTATAACTGTCGTTAGTCTGCCGTTTAGGGTACTTTAATTATTTTACATTCTATCTCTTCTCGATTTCGTTAATCATTTTAATTATGTTAAATTGTACTCCCTCCGTTCCCTAATGTTTTTTACGTTTGGAATTATGCGCGGTTATTAAGAAATTGTGTAAAGTTGAGGCATATTGGAATATTTCAATGATTGAAAGTACAATTTTATTGAAAAATACAATGTTGAGCATGTGGGGTGAAGAAATTAGAGGAGAGAGGAGAGAGAAAGTAATAATAAGTGTTGAAAAACTATTAAAATAGTACAAAAAGTACAATAACACATGGAAAAGTAAGGACTTTTCAGTAAAAAATTGTAAAACAAGGGTAATTTTGTCCAAAATTTATGACTAAAATAGGAAAGATACTAAATGTAAAAAATAAAAAGGAACACCCTAAATGGAAACATAAAAACATTTAGGAACGGAGGGAGTAATTAAGGGGTGTTTGATATAAATTTCGTAAACGGAATAGAAAGGATTTTGCTAAATTAGAGAGAATATGATAGATAAAATAAACTCAATCACTTGAATTACAATAATGATGGCAATGGCCAATAAATAATACATCGTTTTCCTAACCCGATTGAATTAGGAAATAATCAAAGATATCAAAAAGATATTATGCTAGGCATAAAATATATACTAAGCATAAAATATGGAAACTAAATATATCCTAATAATTTCCTAAAATATATCCTCTAATACCACCCCCCCCCCTCAAGTTGGAGTATAGGGATTGTAAATGCCTAACTTGGAAAGAAGATGATCAAACTTAGACTTCCCAAGCGCCTTAGTGAAAATATCTGCAAGTTGCTCCTTAGTGGAAACATAGGAAGGAGCAATTAAGCCCTCTATAATGGCATCACGAACAATGTGACAATCAATCTCAATGTGCTTCGTGCGTTCATGAAAAACTGGATTTCGAGCTATATGTAAAGCAGATTGACTATCACAAACCAACTTGATCGCCTTAGGGTGTTCAACACCCAAACTCAAAAGCAAGGCCTTTAACCATTTCAACTCATGTGTGGTTAAGGACATGCAACGAAGTTCAGCCTCAGAATAGGATGTGGCAACTGTGGGTTGTTTCTTGGTCTTCCAAGTGTAGACACCCATTTGTGTCTCCCCAAAACCAAACCCGGTGATGAGTACCTTTCACGTCGAATCATAATCGAATGAAGTGAAAGTGTGGAAAGTCTAGTTTTGCGGATAGTTTTAATTTCTTTTCTCTTCTCTCTGTTTTTAAAAACTTATTTTAAGAAAATATCCAATACGGTTTGGTTGGTCCATGATATGGGTCCAATAGTAGTGTAGTTGGATGGGGCTTGACAAGAGCTTTCCAACGATATATTATAAGCCCAATTCCGATGAATATTGAGGAAGTTATGACCAATTTACTGAACTGGGCCCGGTTTGAGCCTTATATGCGACCCAATGATCTTGAGAAGGGCCTAATATAGATTTATCATTCCTAATGCAATTAGGAATGGTTTTAGTCTTCTAGATTCTTCTAGAAGGTTCTTTTCATTCCTAATTCAATTAGCATTGATAAATTGACTTTTGTTGACTTTTCAGAGTTTTAATTAAAATCAAAGAACGTTTTTCGAGGAAGATACGATTTTATCCTCCTGTACGGCAATTTCTATCTGATTTTAAGAAAACGTGTGAATTTCTAAATCAGCGCCAAATGCCAGCTGTAGCGCTTGGCGCTACACTTGGCGCTTGGCGCTAGCATTGGCGCCTGACGCTAATGTTGGCGTCTGGCGCCAATAGCCAGCGTTGGCGCCAACATCGTTTTATGTGCGCCAGAACTCTGTTTTGATATTTATCTTTTTGGCTGATTTTCTCTATAAATAACGTGCTAAAAACTCCGTTTTTGATAACCAATTTTCATTCATCTACAGTCTACCAACTCTCATCAAGATTCTCTTGATTACTCTCTCTCTCTCTCTTTTCTAAACTAGCTTTTGTCAAATACAAAATTCCGCATTCATTAGATCTAGATACACCTAGCCATATTCGAAGTTGCCTTCGCCCTAGACGTGAAAGGTTTAATTTCTGAGGGTTTGGTCCCAAATCTCTATTTCCATTATTTAATTTAATTGTTTTGTTTATTATTTTCCTTGAAGTTACTAACACGTGTATTTTGTTATTAGAAAGAGGTATGAGGCATCAAAGTAAGTACTTTAATGGTTTTTTTATTGTTATTATGATATAGAGTTCATGCTTAGAGTGTTATTTTGATTCCCATGTCTAGGGTAACTTTAATACTAAGTATGATTTCTATGATGCTTCCTATGTTCTTCCTAATATATATGATTGTTAGTATCATGTTAGGGCTAAACATTTGATCTTTATTATTTAGTGACATGCTAGGGTTTGTTATTAATCTTGTTAGTATCATGCCTAGGATCTTGCTATTATTATGCTTTAACATTATTATGATTATTATTATTTATGATTATTTATTATGTTGCTTGATATATTTATTGTTATTGCTTGATCACGCCTTTTATGCATGTTTAAAGGGAATTTGTATTTGTAATCACGCTTAATAAGATAATTAATAATCTTGTTTACGGTTAATTTGATTATAATTCAAGTGATCGCCAATAATAGATTTATTTGTGCATTTATATTCAACCAACATAGATAAACAGGTTTAGGGTAATCCTATTGATTGCATGTTAGTTAGAAAGCGCACATGAATACGATCAGAATAAAGTAGAGACCTATTATTAGGGCAGGTTCAATCTCTTTTAGGTTGGATTTGTACCTTCATCCCCGAACCCTATTTGGTTCAAGACCTTATGGAGTTGACGATCTCTTGGATCGTTAAGGGGTGTAACCTTCACCCTGTGAACGGTTTACAAGTTCCTAAAAAACTTGTTGGCGACTCTTTTGCTCTATCTTCTTTCCCTTTGGACGCCACCGTACTTTAGTGTATGATCACAGTGGGGTTCAAGCTAGGGGATTAACGCTAGAAATATTCCCTACACCAAGAAATAGGTGATTTACCAAGGAATACAAGCCAACCTGTCAACGAACGACGAGTAAGAGGACATGCTGCCCCAATCTGAATCACACCACCCCTGCAAAGTCAGGTCACTATTTTCACTCAACAAAATACCCTGTCCCGGGGTACCCTTTAAATAACGAACCACCCTGAGAGCTGATTCCCAATGCTCAATTCGATGCTCGTGCAAAAACTGTGAAAGAATATGAACCGAATATGCCAAATCCGGTCTAGTCACCCAGAGATAAATCAACCGCCCTACCAGTCTACGATAAGACTCAGGATTCTCAAGTAACTCACCACTAGCAAGACTTAGCATGTGGTTCTGCTCAATCGGAAATCCACTTGGTTTGGCACCTAATAGCCCTGCTTTAGAAACAATATCCAAGGTGTATTTTCGTTGACACAAAAACAAACCTGATTTACTACAAGCAACTTCAATGCCCAAAAAATATTTCAAAGGACCAAGGTCCTTCATCTTGAAACAATCACCAAGATAAGCTTTGAACACAGTTAATGCAGCGGAATCATTCCCAGAAGGAATAAGATCATCAACATAAACTAAGACATTAGTCTGAACATTGCCTTTAGTGTATGTGAAAAGAGAATAATCAGAGTAAGATTGAATAAAACCGTACCCTTTCAGAGCTGTAGTGAGTTTCGTAAACCAACATCTCGGAGCTTGTTTTAACCCATACAAAGACTTTCTCAAACGACACACCAAACTCGAATCCGAGCTCTCAAAACCTGGAGGTAATTTCATGTACACCTCCTCTTCTAGATCACCATGTAGGAAAGTATTATGAACATCCATTTGTTGAATCTCCCAGTTTTTTGAAACTGCTATAGCAAGAAAAGCGCGAACAATAGTCATTTTTGCAACCGGGGCAAAGGTCTCACCATAATCAATGCCTTCTTGTTGATGATTACCAAAAGCAACTAAACGAGACTTGAGACGTTCAATATCACCACTGGACAAAAATTTCATCTTATAAACCTGGAGCTTTCTTGCCGGGAGGAAGATGCTCCAATGTCCAAGTCCCACTATCTTCCAATGACCTTATTTCTTTCATAGAATGTCGCCAACCTTCGAATTTCATCGCTGTAGACACCCATTTGTGTCTCCCCAAAACCAAACTTAGTGATGAGTACCTTTCACGTCGAATCATAATCGAATGAAACGAAAGTGTGGAAAGGTCTAGTGTTGCGGATGGTTTTTATTTCTTTTCTCTTCTCTCTGTTTTTGAAAACTTATTTTAAGAAAACAGCCAATCCAGTTCGGTTGGTCCATGATATGGGTCCAATAGTAGTGTAGCTGGATGAGGCTTGCAAAGACCTTTCCAACGATATATTATAGGCCCAATTCCGATGAATATTGAGAAAGTTATGGCCAATTTACTAAACTGGGCCCGGTTTGATCTTTATATACGACCCAATGATCTAGGGGAGGGCCTAATATGATTTATCATTCCTAATGCAATTAGGAATGGTTTTAGTCTTCTAGATTCTTCTAGAAGGTTCTTTTCATTCCTAATTCAATTAGCATTGATAAATTGACTTTTGTTGACTTTTCAGAGTTTTATTTAAAATCAAATAGCATTTTCGAAGAAATTATATTATTTTATCCTCCAGTACGGTAAACTTATCGGATTTTTGAAAACGCGTTAAATTTAAGCTTGGCGTCTGACCCCAGGCCTTGGCGCCTGGAACTAGGCCTGGCGCCTGGCGCTAGCCATTGGCGCCTTGCGCTAGTGCTGGTGCCTGGCGCCAGCTAGCCAGGGTTGGCGCCAGCTCTGTTTTCTGAGTGTCAGACTCTGTTTTGTTTAATTTATCTTTTTGGCTGATTTTCTCTATAAATATCGTATTAAAAACTCCGTTTTCATTCACCAATTCTCACCAATTCTCCTCATTCGCAAGGAATCATCAACAATCATTAATTCTTTAGCATTCTCTAATTCATTCATCTCTCTTAAACATTCAATTCTTTCTTACTTTTCTTTTTTCATACAAAATTCCGCATTCGCAAGATCTAGAAACACCTAGCCATATTCGAAGTTGCCTTCGCCCTAGACGTGAAAGGTTTTAATTTCTGAGGGTTTGGTCCCAAATCTCTATTTCAATTATTTAATTTAATTGTTTTGATTATTATTTTCCTTGAAGATAATAACGTGTGTATTTTGTTATTAGAAAGAGGTACGAGGCATCAAAGTAAGTACTTTAATGGTTTTAATTGGTATTATGATGTAGATATCATGTTTAAATTGTTATTATGATATTCCTAGTATCATGTCTAGGGTAATTTTAATATTAAATATGATTGTTGTGATGCTTCCTATGTTCTTCCTAATATTTATGATTGTTAGTATCATGTTGGGGCTAAAAATTTGATTTTTATTGCTTAGTGACATGCTAGGGTTTGTTATTAATCTTGTTAGTATCATGCCTAGGATCTTGCTATTTTTATTATGCTTTAATATTAACATGAACATGATTATGATTATAATTGTTATAATTTATTATTATTTTGATGATAATTGTTATAATTTATGATGATTATGGTTATTATTATGATATGATTATAATTATTATTCATGATATTGATTATTTATTATGTTGCTTGATTTTTATTGCTTGATCACGCCTTTTATGCATGTTTAAAGGGAATTTGGTACTTGTAATCATGCTTAATAAGATATTTAATAATCTTGTTTAGGGTTAATTTTGATTATAATTCAAGTGATCGCCAATAATAGTTTATTTGTGCATTAAATTCAACCACATAGATAAACAGGTTTAGGGTTAATCCTATTGATTGCATGTTAATTAAAAAGCGCACATGAATACGATCAGAATAAAGTAGAGGCTTATTATTAGGGCAGGTTCAATCTCTTTTAGGTTGGATTTGTACCATCATCCCCGAACCCTTATTTGGTTCAAGACATTATGGAGTTGACGATCTCTTGGATCGTTAAGTGGTGTAACCTTCATCCTATGAACGGTTTACAAGTTCCTAAAAAAAACTTGTTGGCGACTCTTTTGCTCTATCTTCTTCCCTTTTGGACGCCACCGTACTTTAGTGTATGATCACAGTGGGGTTCAAGCTAGTGGGATTTAAAGGCTTGAAATTATTCCCTACAGTTTTTGCCGACTCCACTAGGGAGGATTTCTATTTTAATTCCTGAATTTGTTTCGGCAATGATTTAGAATGAGTGGATGAGACTCGAAAATTTCTAAGTATTTCATGTGCGTAATTTTGATTAACATTATTGTCATATGCATAAAAAAATATCTCGTTGGAATGACCATCCGTAATGAGTTAAAAACGTAGGATTTTACACGTAGGAAATTTGAGAAATGTCTTTCACAACTAGGACTGAAATAACACCACGCGAAACTGGAAAATTTTATCGAGCACAGAAAGCTGCTGAGGCATGTGGGAAGTAGCGTGAGGGGCCAGAGCTTGGCGCCAGACTTTTAGCCGTAGCGCCAAACGCCAGTATTGGCGCCAGGCGCTACAGTTAAAAGCTGGCGCCAGTCTCTGATTGCTGGCGCCATTTTCCCCCAATACCGAGCCAGAAATATGCGTTCTAATTTCGACCGGTTTTTCGTATTGTTTGCTCGATCCTACTTCCTGATTGAATTTTTTCTCACTTTTCTAAAACCCATATGTGTTCTACATATGGACATAACCCTCTGGGAATTCATGCTCCATCTACCCGATTGAACGCTCCGTGCAACAAAGGGTACATCCGAGATGTTGAATTCACCAAACCATGGAAGCGAGTTTTTTTTTTCTAAAACTCGCGGTGTCCCATTCACTCGCGCCAACCCTTCACGGTTAGGCTTCCGCGCGTTGCATCTGGACAATTAACCATGGACCCTCTATTGACTAAACCATATCCCGAACTTTAGAGAACTAGAGCCATGGTTAGGTTGCGAACTCATTGCATCATATTATGCCTACTTGACTAATTGTGCATTATTTGTTGTGCATACTCTATGTGATTTTTTCCTAACCGTTTGTTGACTTGTGTTGAGACTAAATCAATTAATGACTTAAAGAACTTTGCCTAATTAATTAATTAATTAATTTAAGTCAATAAAGTCTAATATTTTAATCGGAATTGACCTAGTACGACTTTAGGCATACCCCAGTTGATTAATAACACCGAAAACAGTCCCAGACCGAAGCTCCAATATTTGCGCCAAGGTCTGAGCTGTAGCGCCACACGATGGAGTGTAGCGCCTGACGACAGCTATGTTGTCTGGCGCCAAGCTCCACAGTGTGACGCCAGTCCTGTCGCTTGACCGACAGTTCGGATTATTGGTCGAGTCATCACCTAGGGTCTAATTAATCAGTTTTCTGTTTAATTCGGTTAATTTTGCTGTCAATAATGTTTAATTGAATCAATGATCGAGTTTAGGCACTAAGTCCCATGGTCTTACACAAGAGTCCAAGCATGTCACTTACACTCAACGCACACACCAATACACATACTTTGACCATGATTAAGTGAGTTGTGTGTGCGCGTTTTTCCGTCATTTAGTTTAGGGGGGTAAGTCGGATATTAATCCTCCAATAAAAATAATAATACTTAGTTCCCTAAAAATATGTACATTATTTTTTCCAAAAATACGCACCCTTTTTTCTTTTTTCTTTTTCCCTTAAAATAAACCATAAAGTCAAGTGGATTTGAGTCAAGTAATTAAAACGCAAAATGGTTTAATTTACAGCGTGTGGTCAAGAAAGGAAGGACGATTAATCAAAGATAACCTCTTCATACAAGTCCAACTTTTCGACAAACCTATAGCTCGCAAGAGGAAAGCAAGGGTTATAATGGCAACTCAAGAAGAAGTCAATGATCTTAAGAACCAACTGGCTACTGTGACTGAGACACTGAAGCTTCTCGCACTTAGGATCGACGATCTCGTGAAGCAACAACAAATGGACCTCATGCAAGAGAGTTTAAGCAAGTTGTCCAGCGACTACAAGTTTCAAGAGCTTACATCACAAGGGGTCTCGGTGGACAAAGATCTTCTTCCGCAGAAGTTCAACGCCAACGACATCCCAAAATTCAGAGCAATTGACAACCCTTACTTTCATTTAAGAGCGTTTGAAACAATAACGAGTATTAAGGGTATCGATAAGAAGGTCTTTCCTTCTCTTTTCTCACTATCTCTCGAGACCGTTTGCCAACAATGGTTCTTTTCTCTCGAGAAAGAAAAGACCTCTACCTGGGAGTCTATAGCAAACGCTTTCGTAGATAGGTACAAATGCAAAATTCAAGTCGAGACTGGCCATAGAGAA
This sequence comes from Chenopodium album, assembly GCF_948465745.1. NCBI lineage: Eukaryota > Viridiplantae > Streptophyta > Magnoliopsida > Caryophyllales > Amaranthaceae > Chenopodium > Chenopodium album. The sequence continues at coordinate 70,380,457 of NC_137835.1, forward strand.
CTTAAAATCCTCAAACAGAAAGAGAATGAAGGCTTCACCTCTTTCTTTAACAAGTGGAGAGAAACCTCAGCTAAAATGATTGAGGTTCCAAGTGAAAAAGAGTCTGTGAGACTGTTTATCAAGAATCTCTAAGAAAAATATTCCAAGCATCTTAAATATCAAAATAATCTTCATACCTTCAAGGCCGTTTATGACATTGGGATCAATATTGAAGATGACTTGGCTAAGTCAAAAGCTGCCAACAATAACTCCAACAGTGGCTGGAAAGGAAAGAAGAGCGACAATCCTTCTTCTTCCAAAACCGCCCACTCAAATAATGTTAGCACCTTTAATTTAGGAGAAGTTCTTGCCATGAACAACCAAGGACAGAAGAAACCATTTAGGAGGAACTTCACTCATATTGGCATGAGTTATGACACCGCATTTGATCGATTAAATGCAAAAGGTCTTATAACTCCTATTGGACCATTTGGGGACCCACCAGTTGAGAAGAGGTCGGTTAACTGGAACCCCAATGCACACTGCATGTATCACCAAGGTAGGGGCCATTTCACTGAAAGCTGTTGGAAGCTTAAGGAAGCTATCCAAGACCTAATCGACAATAACAAACTACCATTGCCCCCTGCCAGTAAGAAGCCAAGCATCGACAATGCACCTCTAGCTCATACCCTAGCCATCTCCGATGAAGAGAACGAGGTTGACCCCTCCTCTCTCATTAGACCTGTTGAAGAAATCAATGCCATAGAAAAGGAAGAGGAGATCTTTTTCGATGTCAAGGATAGTCTTCCAGAACCGGCAAATAAGGAAGATATACAATTGCTCACACTGTCTATGAAGGAGGCATCGCAAGTACTACGTGAAGCTCTCAAAGTTATGAACGAACTCCACAGTAAATATGATGAGCTTCCACTTTCGAAAGAAGAACCTAAAAGAGAATTCACACCAGTGAGAACGACTTATGAGGCAAAGTGCTTTCCCTTACAAGTCACTGAAAAACCCAAGAAGAGCAATAGAACCTACACTCCGATTGGGATCCCATATGCGCAAATGTTCGAAATGCTCTCCGAGAGTGGCGAGGTCAAACCTCTCGAACCGAGACCATTCCAGTCATTGAAAAGGACGTATAGATATTACTGTCAGTATCATCAATCAGGGGGGCACACTATAGAAAACTGTTTCAAATTCAAGGAATCGTTATAGAAAATGATTGATGAAAAGAAACTAGTCCAAGTTCAACAAGAAGAGGATACAACCATTAATGGATTTTGGGACAGTGATGAAGAAGATGCCTATCTAAAGGACATAGTAGGACCTTCACCTTCTGTATCATACACCATAGATGACATTTGGGCTGAAGAAGATTCATCAATAGATGTCCTCACAAGATCTGGGAGAATGCAACCTCCCGTTTCAACACAACCTATGCCCACCATACATCAAGTTCCCATACCTATCATCGAAGACAACGACATTGTTAAACAGTTTAAGAAGACAAAAGTTGAGATGAATGTGTGGAAACTTCTGGCAACATCTCGAGAGCATAGGTTGGCTGTAATGAATGCCTTGGATAAAATCGGGATAGATTCTGACACTACTCCTGAGGGACTAGCCAACTTCCTCACAAGTGACCTTCCTAGTCCGATTAATTTGATCACCTTTTCTGACAAAGATTTACCTCCAGAAGGTGACAAACATTACAAGGCATTAAACCTCACGGTAGTCTGCAAAAGGATGAATGTTCACATGACTCTTGTAGACAATGGATCGGCTATCAATGTCTGTCCACTTAGAACTGCGAGGATGCTTGGCATAAGGGATTAAGACTTAACTCCATCCACACAAGGAATAAGATCTTACGATAATACTCGTCGTCAAGCTCTTAGCAAGATTACCCTAAATGTAATGGCAGGAGCAATAGAACATGCTACTACTTTCCAAGTAGTGGACATCAAAGCTTCGTTTAACTTGCTGTTGGGACGCCCTTGGCTTCATGATCTAAAGGCCGTCCCTTCATCTTTCCACCAACAAGTAAAGGCTATAGTTTGAAGAATTCCAATCACCATCGATGCTTCGCCTATGAGAATCAAATCCATAGAGAATCCAATTATTAATGTGGAGCACGACGAAGATGACGAAGACCTATGGGGCTTTAAAGAAGAAGTCTCCTTAATCCAGGAGGATGAAAGGACATCCCTTTGCCATGACCCCCATTCCAACATGACCGTCAACGCCATGCTGAAGAAACAAGGACACTTTCCTAGAATGACTTTAGGAAAGAAGAAAGGAATAGCAAAACCGCAGGAGTCACCTGGCCTCCCTAAGTTAGATACTTTCGGACTTGGTTTTGAACCGACTCAGAAAGATCTCAAGCGAGCCCAGGACAAGTTGAAAGCACGTAGGGACGCTCGCATTCAAAAGAAAGCAATTCCAATGGATCAGTACCCTCTTACGCTTAATGGTCAGTTCATAAAAGAAGGAGAAGACTATCCATGCCATGAATTTCCCGAGCCATTTGTTGTAAACGGCATAAGACAACCGGGATTCGAGATTTTCTTGGATTGCTACTTCACTGATGAAATCCCAACTCCCGTCCATAAGGAGAAAGCACCCCCATGCTTTGACTTTAACGTCATGGGATTACTGTTTGGGCGAGAAAAGAATGAGCCCACTTATGAAGAAGATAACTCCTCACTCATTCAAACGATCCTACAAAGTGAAAGCTTCGACCCCTCAAAGCTAATTACTCCAGCTGAAGGATCACTACATGGATGGCGCAGGACTATCAAAGTGACTACTCCAAGCGGAAGGAAGATATCAATCACGACAGGATAGGGACCGATGTTTGAAGAGTCGTCTAAGTCAGAATCTGAGTCAGAGACTTTCCCTTTAGAGTCTTCTAAGTCTTTAGTAGTAAGACCTTCTCCTCCTATCTCTTCTCCTAGGATAGTTAGTGATCCAGTCCCTGAGGACATATCACTCTTTGATGTAATGATCTCAGAGTATAATAATATTTCTCATTCTCCTTACTTCTTGTGTTCTTCCCTAACCCAAGATGACGAGCATTGCTTAGCTAACGATGAAAAAGACAAAGAAATTATTAAAGCAATGGAAACACTCGAAAAGAAAACACCGGTAATTGAAGAAACTGAAACGGTTGATATCTCGAATGATTCAACCCATAAAAGAGAAGTTAAAATCGGATTAACATTGAATAAACAAGAAAGAACCGATTTAATTAACTTACTTAAAGAATTTATCGATGTATTTGCTTGGTCATATGAAGATATGCCAGGCATTAATAGAGAAATAGCTCAACACACTATACCACTAATTCCAGGAATGAAACCTGTAAAACAAAAGTTGCGTCGAATGAAACCCGACGTAGCACTTAAAATAAAAGAAGAAGTTCAAAAACAAATAACTGCAGGTTTCATCAAGGTATCCAAATACCCCGAATGGGTCGCCAACGTCGTCCCAGTTCCAAAGAAAGACGGAAGGGTAAGGATGTGTGTCGACTATTGAGATCTAAATAAGGCAAGTCCAAAGGACGACTTCCCTTTGCCACACATCGATATTCTGGTAGATAACACGGCAAATCATGCGCTTCTCTCATTCATGGATGGATATGCAGGGTACAATCAGATTCTCATGGCAGAAGAAGACATGGAGAAAACAACCTTTATAACACCATGGGGCACTTACTGCTACATGGTAATGCCATTCGGGTTGAAAAACGCGGGTGCTACTTACCAACGTGCAGCAACTGCCTTACTCCATGACATGATGCACAAAGAAGTCGAAGTATATGTCGACGACATGATTGTAAAATCAAAAGACCGTCCAGGCCATCAAGTAGCCTTAAGGAAATTTTTCGAAAGGCTAAAAAAGTATAACATGAGGTTGAACCCATCAAAATGTGCTTTTGGAGTCACCTCAGGCAAGCTCTTGGGATACGTTGTAAGCTCTAGAAGAATAGAGGTAGATCCAACCAAGATTAAAGCAATCATGTCAATGCCACCGCCCAAGACTGAGAAACAGATTCGAGGATTTATTGGCCGGTTGCAATACATAAGTAGGTTCATATCAAAACTGACGACGATATGTGAACCAATCTTCAAGAAGCTCAAGAAGAATGTACCAGTAATATGGGATGACGATTGTCAAAAAGCCTTTGAAAAGATTAAAGCCTATCTCGCAAATCCTCCCGTATTAGCACCAGCACTTTGCGGAATACCTCTTAGGTTATATTTGACGGTTACCAAAGAGACAATGGGAGCCATGCTAGCACAAGAAGTAGAAGGCAAAGAGAACGCAATCTATTACCTAAGTAAAAAGATGCTCGAATACGAGACACGCTATACACCGCTCGAGAAATTGTGCCTCGCCTTGGTGTGGGCCACAACTAAGTTAAGACATTACATGTTGGTGCATACCGTTTTCGTAGTCTCCCGATTAGATCCACTCAAGTATCTATTCGAGAAATCTACGCTCAATGGACGCATATCAAGATGGATAGTCAATCTAGCCCAGTTTGATGTACGGTTTATTCCACAAAAAGCTATTAAAGGATCCGTGGTGTCAGACTTTCTAGCAGATTTTCCAATAGAAGACTCGACGCCAATACAAGACAATGACTTTCCAGATGAAGACCTAATGGTCACTGAAGATGATACTTGGACCTTGTATTTCGACGGAGCCTCAAACCAAAAGGGATGTGGCGTCGGAGTTCTACTAGTATCACCTAAAGAAGAGCACGTTCCAATCTCAATAAAGCTTGATTTCGACGTTCCAACAACGCTGTTGAATATGAAGCATGCGTGGTAGGCCTTGAAACAGCTTTGGCATTGGGAGTAAAGAAGTTAAGGATATTCGGAGACTCTTCTTTGATCATCAATCAGATATCTAAAAGATGGAAAGTAAGGAGCGAAAGCCTAGCCCTTTACCAAACCTATCTGGAAACTCTTACCGATCAGTTAGAGAAGGTAGAATATACATATCTACCTAGAGAAGAAAACCAATTTGGTGATGCCTTGGCAAGATTATCCTCAATGGTTAGGATTCCCACAGAAATTGAGCAAATGCTTCTAACTATCGAAAAAAGGCACAAACCAGCATACATCCAAGCTATAGAAGACGACGACTTAGTCCAAGAAGAAGAAGAAGAACCGTGGTACACGGACATACTCAATTATGTCACCAATGGAGAATACCCTCCTCATGCTGACAAAAGAGCAAAGCGAGCGTTGAGACTTTTGGCTTCTCAATATGTACTCATAGACAACGGGCTACATAAAAGGGTACCTAAAGGTCGAGCTCTCTTATGTGTAGGAAAGATGGATGCACAAAGAGTAATGAGAATAGTTCACGAAGGAATCTGTGGCACTCATGTAAACGGTAAAATGTTAGTCCAGAAAATAATGTGAGAAGGATATTATTGGACTACAATGAATAGGGATTGCCATCAATACGTAAAAAGATGCTCTAAGTGCCAAATTTACGCCAATTACAACATGTCCCTCCATCTTTAATCTACACCTACACATCGCCATGACTATTTTCTACATGGGGAATTGACATAATTGGCAAAATCACTCCCCCAGGAACAGGAGGCCTGTAGACACCCATTTGTGTCTCCCCAATACCAAACCCAGTGATGAGTACCTTTCACGTCGAATCATAATTGAATGAAACGAAAGTGTGGGAAGGTCTAGTATTGCGGAAAGTTTTTATTTCTTTTCTCTCCTCTCTGTTTTTGAAAACTTTATTTTAAGAAAACAGCCAATCCAGTTTGGTTGGTCCATGATATGAGTCCAATAGTGATGTAGTTGGATGGGGCTTGCAACGACCTTTCCAACGATATATTATAAGCCCAATTCCGATGAATATTGAGGAAGTTATGACCAATTTACCAAACTGGGCCCGGTTTGAGCTTTATGTACGGCCCAATGATCTTGGGGAGGGCCTAATATGATTTATCATTCCTAATGAAATTAGGAATGGTTTTAGTCTTCTAGATTCTTCTAGAAGGTTCTTTTCATTCCTAATTCAATTAGCATTGATAAATTGACTTTTGTTGACTTTCAGAGTTTTAATCAAAATCAAATAGCATTTTCGAAGAAATTATATTATTTTATCTTCCAGTACAGTAAACTTAACTGATTTTCAAAAACGCGTTAAAATCGAGCTTGGCGTCCAACCCCAGGCCTTGGCGCCTGGCGCTAGCCATTGGCGCCTGGCGCTAGTGCTGGTGCCTGGCGCCAGCTAGCCAGGATTGGCGCCAGCTCTGTTTCCTGAGCGTCAGACTCTGTTTTGTTAATTTATCCTTTTTGGCTGATTTTTTCTATAAATATCGTATTGAAAACTCCGTTTTCATTCACCATTCATTCACCAATTCTCATGATCATTCATCTACAATCAGTTTTAATTAGCATTCTTTAATCTTTCAATTCTTTCTCTTTCCTCTAAACTTGGTTTTCTCATACAAAATTCCGCATTCACAAGATCTAGAAACACCTAGCCATATTCGAAGTTGCCCTCGCCCTAGACGTGAAAGGTTTTAATTATGAGGGTTTGGTCCCAAATCTCTCTTTCAATTACTTAATTTAATTGTTTGTTTATTATTTTCCTTGAATTTACTAACGTGTGTATTTTGTTATTAGAAAGAGGTACGAGGCATCAAAGTAAGTACTGTAATGGCTTTAATTGATTTATGATGTAGAAATCATGTTTAGATTGTTATTATGATTCCTAGTATCATGTCTAGGGTATTTTTAATATTAAATATGATTGTTATGATGCTTCCTACGTTCTTCCTAATACTTATGATTGTTAGTATCATGTTGGAAGACTGGAAGACAGAGGCGAGCTTCAACGACAAGATTTCGTGACCTCTTTTTTCTATTTCTTTTTTATTTTACCCTCTCCCAATAAGTCTAGCATAGGCACCTTTATTTTCCTTTAGATTTATTTTGTAGGATCATTATTTATTTTCTTTTAATAAAATGAGCATTTATTTCCTTATATATGATCATTTCATTACATTTCATTCAAAAAAAAAAAAAAAAAATCCATGTCGAATTAAGCACAAGGTATACCAATGATTTAAGGCACCCCTTGTAGCCACGTCATATCTCCTTTCACCTTTCAAATTTACAATCCTTTCTTCATAAACCACTTTGAGCCTTGTCTAACGATAGACCTTTCTTTTTTCAACCTACATCTACCTAACCTTGGGATGGGATGGTGTGCAACTTATGCAATTCTAAAGAAAGCTTGAGCAAATTCAAAAGAAAGCAATAACAAAAAATAAGCAATAATAAAAAACGAAAACAAGTGTACAAAAGGGTAAGTGTTCCAATGTCTTTGATATGAAAGTATCTTCGATAAGAACACGTCTCAGATTGCGTCTCTTATCGAGTGCTCGGTTCCGTGCCTGAGAAACATGAATTCCAAGTGAGTGATAGACCGCATGATCGGGATTGCCCATGCTTATAAAAATGAAATAAATGCTAAAGCAAAAGATAAAAGAGAGCTAAAAAAAAAGAGTAGAAACTCAAGCATAAAATTATAAAGATTCAAAAGCAAGGTTGCACACCTTGGGGGCTTGTCTAGGGTCTTGAGCCTTTATCCCTTTCTTCTATAACCTTTAGCCTAACCGCGTTACAACCCTTAAAAGACCTTTTTGAGGTATACACACACTTGTGCGAAGTTCGGCTAGAGCTACGTTCGGCCTGATTCCTAACGGATACGTAGGCAACCTCACATCGAGGTGCGGCCGTAATAAACATGCATTCATATTCACATTCACACACATACACCATGATCATATCAAGGGATCTCCAATGCTCATCCCTATTCACTTAGAGCTAGACTTGGGGGCTTGATTCCTACATCATTAGCTTACCTAGCCTAAGAGTCACCACCATTTGACTCTTTTCAATGTATTTTTTCCACACACTTAGCCCTTGCGGCCTAGCTTTAGTGTCACTCTCACACACTGCACTGATACATGACCAAATATACTTTCCCTTAGGAACCCTTTGTCATGAAATCTTAACATAACGCTGAAGCATGCCATGTCAGAATCACTCATCACTCATAATTGTCATTACATCGAAGTATGAAGTGCTTAGCCTCCGTGCCTAAGTTACCCAAATACTTTCATCATTGAGTCAACCATTGAGATAGCCTAGGATGGATTAATCCTTGCATCTTGAGAGACAGTATCAAATGACATTTGACTAACCTTATTCAACATGAATCTCCAACCTTCAATTCCTTTTCGCGTCTTTCTTTTTTGGGAGAAAGTCGGTAGCCTCCAAAAAAATGACGGAAATTTTTTGCTTTTTGCATTTTTTAGTCACATTGAGTCAACACTATGCACACACGGGTCACGAGTCACACGTGTCGTTTCACTTCGAGTCGAGTCAACCTCGAGTCAGTCAATCACAGAGTGTCAAGTTTATACCTTGAGTCGTGTCAAGTCGATGAGTCAAGCAACATTAAACCTTAGGTCAACCCTAAGATGATTAAAGAATTTGGCAAAGTTCTATAGTCAAAATAAATACAGGTGCAGCAGAACAAGGAAAACCCTATCATAGTGTTCGGCGACAGAGTCAATTCTTGGCGCCAGAGATATTTCAGCAGCGATAGAGCTCAAAGCCTCTCCAAAAGGTGATTTCGACCTCAGAACAGCGATTTCGGGTTCCTTGGTACGCCAGTTAGCCCCTATAAGCAATTTGACATGATTAAGTAGTCGGTTTGATTACAACAGCAAATAAGTGATCGACCTGATGAAAGATCGTCTCACTTAGCTTAAAGCGCCTAAGCATTGGCTCAAAAGCAGAAAAGGCACCGACGTATAGGTTCAAAGCAACGAAAGCGCCGACGTACAGGCATAGCGGAAACAAGGTTCGAGCGAGCTTTAAAGATCGACAAGTGTTGGTCTTCGGTAATTTTCTTCGGAATATTATCGCAACAACTGAGGATGACTTCAAGTAAAGTTATTTTCGACGGCATTCGCTAAGATTGTGGAAGTTGTTACCAAAGATTTGAGAAGATAGCACGAGATGGGCGGTCTTCGACGTCATTCGCTAAGATTGTGGAGGTTGTCACCCAAGATTTGAGAAGATAGCACGAGATGGGTGGTCTTCGACGACATTCGCTAAGATTGTGGAGGTTGTCACCCGAAATTTGAGAAGATAGCACGAGATGGGCGGTCTTCGACGGCGTTCGCTAAGATTGTGGAGGTTGTCACCAAGATATGAGAAGAGCGGTTCATGATGAGGCGGTCTTCGACAACTTTTGCTATGATTGGAAAGGTTGTCACTATGATTCAAGAAAAGGCTCGAGATGTAGCAACATTGATCGACGACGTTCCCTAGATTGCGGAAGATCGTCAAAACAAGCGGCAAGATGGCGTTCCATGGATTGTGGAAAGTTGTCAAAAAGCAACAGAGTATTGTTTCAAGAGAAGCAATCTTCAATAGTATTCCCTTGGACGTGGAATATTATCAATGCGGATGAGGATTGTTTCAAGAGAAGAAATCTTCAATTGTATTCCCTTGGACGTGGAATATTATCAATGCGGAGGAGGATAGTTTCAGGCGAAGCAATCTTCCAAATTTGGAAGTAGTTACAGGCGTAGCGGTTTTCAAGCGGGATGGCATTCTCTAGCTTGCAGGAGGTCATCAAAACAAATCGGTTACTTTCAGAGATGTGTGCTCGACGGTGCAAGATACGCGTTTCTTAACTCTTTTATCTGTTTAACTAATGATAGTTTTGCAGGTATCGGCGTTACAAGACTGATTTAGGATCGCAGAACGTTCTGAGTCATTCTCCGTCCCTATCGCTACTTTGACTTTTGTTTTCGAAACTTGCGTTTCTCCAAACTCAGTCAAAGTGGAGGCTTCTGTAGACACCCATTTGTGTCTCCCCAAAACCAAACCCATTGATGAGTACCTTTCACGTCGAATCATAATCGAATGAAACAAAAGTGTGGGAAGGTCTAGTGTTGCGGAAAGTTTTTATTTCTTTTCTCTTCTCTCTGTTTTTGAAAACTTTATTTTAAGAAAACAGCCAATCCAGTTTGGTTGGTCCATTATATGGGTCCAATACTGGTGTAGTTGGATGGGGCTTGCAAAGACCTTTCCAACGATATATTATAAGTCCAATTCCGATGAATATTGAGGAAGTTATGGCCAATTTACCAAACTGGGCCCGGTTTGAGCTTTATGTACGACCCAATGATCTTGGGGAGGGCCTAATATGATTTATCATTCCTAATGCAATTAGGAATGGTTTTAGTCTTCTAGATTCTTCTAGAAGGTTCTTTTCATTCCTAATTCAATTAGCATTGATAAATTGACTTTTGTTGACTTTCAGAGTTTTAATCAAAATCAAATAGCATTTTCGAAGAAATTATATCATTTTATCTTCCAGTACGGTAAACTTAACGGATTTTCAAAAACGCGTTAAAATCGAGATTGGCGTCCAACCCCAGGCCTTGGCGCCTGGCGCTAGCCATTGGCTCCTGGCGCTAGTGCTGGTGCCTGGCGCCAGCTAGCCAGGATTGGCGCCAGCTCTGTTTCCTGAGCGTCAGACTCTGTTTTGTTAATTTATCCTTTTTGGATGATTTTCTCTATAAATATCGTATTTAAAACTCCGTTTTCATTCACCATTCATTCACCAATTCTCTTGATCATTCATCTACAATCAGTTTTTATTAGCATTCTTTAATCTTTCAATTCTTTCTCTTTCCTCTAAACTTGGTTTTCTCATACAAAATTCCGCATTCACAAGATCTAGAAACACCTAGCCATATTCGAAGTTGCCCTCGCCCTAGACGTGAAAGGTTTTAATTTCTGAGGGTTTGGTCCCAAATCTCTCTTTCAATTACTTAATTTAATTGTTTGTTTATTATTTTCCTTGAATTTACTAACGTGTGTATTTTGTTATTAGAAAGAGGTACGAGGCATCAAAGTAAGTACTGTAATGGCATTAATTGATTTATGATGTAGAAATCATGTTTAGATTGTTATTATGATTCCTAGTATCATGTCTAGGGTATTTTTAACATTAAATATGATTGTTATGATGCTTCCTACGTTCTTCCTAATACTTATGATTGTTAGTATCATGTTAGGGTTAAAGATTTGATTTTTATTGCTTAGTGACATGCTAGGATTTGTTATTAATCTTGTTAGTATCATGCCTAGGATCTTGCTATTTTTATTATGTTTTAATATTAACATGAACATGATTATGATTATAATTATTATTATTATAATTATTATTATTATTATTATTATTATTATTATTATTATTATTATTATTATTATTATTATTATTATTATTATTATTATTATTATTATTATTATTATTATTATGATTATTATAATTTATGAGGATTATATTTTTATTGTCATGATATTGATTATTTATTCTTTGTTGTTTTATATTTATTCTTTATTGCTTGATCACCTTTTATGCATGTTTAAAGGGAATTTGGTACTTGTAATCATGCTTAATAAGATAATTAATAATCTTGTTAGGGTGAATTGTGATTATAATCCAAGTGATCGCCAATAATAGATTTATTTGTGCATTAATATTCAACCAACATAGATTAAACAGGTTTAGGGTTAATCCTATTGATTGCATGTTAATTAAAAAGCGCACATGAATACGATCAGAATAAAGTAGAGGCCTATTATTAGGGCAGGTTCAATCTCTTTTAGGTTGGATTTGTACCTTCATCCCCGAACCCTTATTTGGTTCTAGACCTTATGGAGTTGACGATCTCTTGGATCGTTAAGGGGTGTAACCTTCACCTCGTGAACGGTTTACAAGTTCCTAAAAAAACTTGTTGGCGACTCTTTTGCTCTATCTTCTTCCCTTTTGGACGCCACCGTACTTTAGTGTATGATCACAGTGGGGTTCAAGCTCGTGGGATTTAAAGGCTTGAAATTATTCCCTACAAGGCCACGAATTTATTCTAGTAGCAATCGATTACTTTACAAAGTGGGTCGAAGCGCAATCATACGCTAAACTCACTGCAAAACATGTAGCACTCTTTATCGAAAGAAATATTATCTGTCGATATGGAGTCCCACATGAGATGATAAGTGACAATGGAACTCACTTTCAAGCCGAATGTGAAGAATTGCTACAAAAATACGGCATTCAACATCATCATTCTTCCCCTTATAGACCTCAAGCAAACGGAGCAGTCGAGGCAGCTAATAAAAATTTAAAGACTATCATCGAGAAAATGACTGAAAATATTAAGGATTGGCCTGACAAGCTTCACTTCGCATTGTGGGGTTATCGCACGTCAATCCTTACATCAACAGGAAATACACCATTTTCCTTGGTATATGGAATGGATTCCGTACAACCTGTCGAATTAGAAATACCATCTCTACGCATCGCGTTAGAGAGTAAACTCGATGAAGTTGAATGGACTAGGGCAAGATATGAAGAATTGATTCTACTCGACGAGAAACGACTAGAAGCTCTACATCATACTCAGTGTTACCAAACTCGTGTGGCTAGGCATTTTAATAAGAAGGTCAAGACAAGAAATATCAAAGTAGGAGATTTGGTATTAAAAGCGCTAAGGAAAAATGTTTTAGACCCAAGGGGAAAATTTAGACCTAACTGGTCTGGCCCCTACATTGTCAAAAAAATCCTGTCAGGAGGTGCAGCAAAACTAACTGACATGGATGGCAATGAATTCTCAAACATGACCAATCTTAACCAACTTAAAAAATACTACCCATAATTACTTGAGTAGGATACTCAAGAGAGCTACGTTCAGCCTGATTCCTTAAGAAAGGATACGTAGGCAACCCTTTACGGGTGCGGCCTCTTTATTTTTCGACATCTCCGCGTTCCAGAATTAATTAAAAATTCAACAGAAAATCGGCAAATTGTTGGCGTCGCAGAACAGAGCCTGGCACCAGCCAGAAGTCATCAGCGCCAGCCGATGGAATTGGCGCCTGGCGCCAGACTTCAGTAACTGGCGCCAAATACCAATGACTGGCGCCAATTCAGGAATAAAATCTGGGCGAATTTCAGTGTTTTTCGGAAAACTTTCGACTTCCGTACTCGAAGAATTTCTGGAAAATTAATTTTTCGATTTTCATTGCTTTAATAAAATAAATTTAAAGTAAATAATTTAATTGAAAGCTAAAATTTCATTAATAAAATAAAATTACATTGTTGATGGAATTTAAATAAAAGCTGAAATAAATTAACTTTAAATAAAAATAACAATCTAAGTCTAATAAATCTAAAGCTAAGCAACGCTCTTAATATTTCTTTTCCTTTCTAGCTCTTTTCCAATTCTTGTTTTCTTCCTCCTCTTCATCCATGACTTTAGCTAGTAGGCATCCTTTAGAGGACCTACATTCAATTTTGGAGTAGATGGTCTCCCCTTCAGCTAGCACTCCATGCTTCTTTTCCACCCAAGCTTTTTTGTCTGTGGTGTTAGCTTTCCTTTTTCCTTTGTCTTTGGTATTATTTTTCTTCCTAGGCATTGCAGGTGTTTTGAATTCAATTCTTGCACCTAAGCGTTCCTTGGCAGGAGTCACTATGTCACCTAGACGATTCTTCACATCGGTTCTACCCTGATCAATCGAAGATTTCTTCAGCAATCACTTCTTTACATCATTGGGCAAAGAAGGAGGAACCTTTTGGGTAATCACTTCCCATAAAGGTCTAGCGCCCCAGTAAGCATCAAATCTGTCTGCTTCTTGAGAAATAGGGTACTCATAGGGAGGATGAAGATCCCCGGAAGGAATATTCTGAAGCAAGCCGTATTGTCTTTTTACCCTACAGGGATAATAATATGTTACACGAGACAAGCTTGGAAGACGGCAGAAAGGTTGCTTGTTAACACCAACCATCCTTTCTATTTTCCACCATGGGATGACCCACTTGATAGTAAAATCACGTGATTCAAAGACTTTTCTCCACCCATGGCGCCCAATTTTAGGGATGCGCTTCTTCCTTCTCACGAAGCAATTGGGAGTATATTTTTCAATGTCGTCCGGAGGGCTAATTAATCCTAGCCTCTCCATTAGCCACATCTGTAAAAAAATTGCAATGCAAATAAATTATTATTACAATACAAAAATATATTTTTTGATTTCTGTAATTAAAAATATTATTTTTCTACCTGTAATAAAATTGGAGAGCCGCAAAGAGGCGCTTTTGGGTCCCTTTTCAATTCGTCTAGACTAATCACAGTCTCTCCAACTATTAATGGCATTGGATTTCTCCCTGATTCAATTTGTTCTAGTACAGTGGTTATAATTGATTGAACTTCGTTATTTTTACCACTACTAAGATAAAATTGGTTAAGCAAGCAAAATAGGAACGCCCTTCTTCTATATATATGAAAAGATTCAAAAAGAGGTTTATCAAAATAATAGCGTGCAAATTATTTCAAATACACTATATTGCCATCTACTATTTTTGATAAATCCCTTTCCTTTAAATTAAAGAAGCGCTCAAAATCCTTATAATAGTATGCATCTATTCTAGGGATTGCTATAAGGTCTATCGCAGGGAAGCCTAAGATAGCACCAAATTCCTCCGGCAAAGGGCTAATCTCATCATACCCTATTCTGAAACAATGAGTATCAACATTCCAAAATTCTAAAGCGGTATGTATGAAGTCTAGGTCAAGATCTACCCCTTTGATGCCATAAATTCCCCCCAGGTGATATAAGTCTAATTCTTTTCTCTCCCTCGCATTAAGAGATCGGCACCATTCATGAGTGTATTGAGTAAAGGTCTTGATGACTAAAGATATAATTATTGTTTTTATATAGAAGAGAATTATTTATTCGCTGGAATTATGAGAAAAATCGACTGGGCAGGGGGCTATTTATACACAAATTGCGAAGAATTTTAATCAGAATGAAACACGGAGTCAGCGTCAATTGGCGCCAAAACCCCGTGATTGGCGCCAACCTCCAGCGCTTGGCGCCACGCGCCATAGTGTGGCGCCAGCTGGCGCCATGTTGCCAGACCAACCGCGCGTGCTCAACCTGTGTTTTTAATATTAGACTCGAGTCGGTTAATGACTTTATGGCTCCGTTTAATTTTCCTAAACATCTTTTCTATCCTTTTTTCTTAATTAATTAAATATAGCTATTATTTTTAATTTATATTATTCCTTTTGGACTTTATTTTAAATTCCAAACACCCGACATTTTATTCGATTTTTTTTCCATTTTATTTTTCTTTTGGGGGAGAGTCGGATACCCTCCATCAATAATAAAAATGACGGAATTTTTGCGCAAAATTGTTGTCACATTTTGTTCTTGCATACACTAACATACACATAACAGTAAATAAATTAAATATACAAAATTTGTCTATGAATAATGAGTCTAAGGCAAAGTTCTATAAAAAAGTCAAAATAAAATATACACAGTTACAAACTACGGCGCCGGAGGACGTAGGCTCATCATGTCATAAAATTGCGTCGTACGAGGAGTCACCTCTCCACCAGCTCCAGCTCCAGTCTCCGTAGGAGGAGGAAGACTCAATATAGGACCACTCCAGCCAGGATCAATCTGAGGCTGAGGTCGCGGAGGCTGCTGCGATGACGAGCCAACCTCGTACATCCCACCACCTCTGAAAGCCGAGGTAGCCTCTCCTACCGGTGCAGCGTGAGCACCGTTAGAGGAAGATCCCGAGCCCTCTGCAACATCAGCTCGAGCAGCCTCAGAGCGACC
This sequence comes from Chenopodium album, assembly GCF_948465745.1. Lineage (NCBI taxonomy): Eukaryota > Viridiplantae > Streptophyta > Magnoliopsida > Caryophyllales > Amaranthaceae > Chenopodium > Chenopodium album. Next base: position 70,396,209 of record NC_137835.1, read on the forward strand.
GCCTCTACCCCCTGACGAAGTGCGACGACGTCTCGAGCTAGACCTCGCTGGGTCCCTCCGCCCCTCAGGTCTTGTGTGGGTGTGAGAAGCGATAGGCTGGCCCTACAAAAAGAGTTAAATCAGAAACAAAGTAAAATTGAAGCAGCAATGCAAAAATAATGAACAAAGAAAGGCTACCTCTCGGATGAAGTCATCCCGACGGCAAGTGGCCGCATTCCTCATCCGGACGAGCTGACTCCGGAAAGCATCTATGCATCGTGCCATCGCCGAAACCACCTCGTGTGAAAACTGTCAGAAAAATAAGTCAGTAAATATACATGATATATGAACACAAGATTCTGAAAAAAAAACTAGACTTACACTAGTCTGGTGGTGAGGAATCGACCGCTCTACGAAGCGCTCGCCCTCAGGAGCCGGAGAAATCATCTCCTCGATCGGCCCGTACATCCCCTGGTAGTGGATGGACATACGGGGTGGCACGAACGCAGCAGCACCATCTTGATAAAACGGAAAAAATCAGTAAAGCATTACTTAGGGGTTACTTAGTGGAAAGTAAAGCTAAGAAAATCTTACCCTCACATCCTCAGCCGGAACGGGGGCTGGAGCTAACAAAGGTAGTAGCTCCTCAACATAACACCGCCCGAGGATCACATGGGACCGCCAAGGGGTACCAGCTTCCTCAGACATGCTCGACAACCGCGCCTCGTCGAACATATGATGTGGTGGAGCAACGGGAACGACGAAGACATCAGAAGAGTGTTGTCTAGCGACCCTCTCTCCTAAGTACGCGACCGCTCCACAAGTTCCCAGAAAATAGCGACGCTCAGCAGAGTACTGTGCGGCTAATCCAGGGACTATCCAACCGCCCCACGGCCGGTATACCACCTCAGGTCCTTATAAAAAGCATCAATCAAGCAAGGATATATTTAAAGCACCGCAGAAAAGCAAGATGAACAATAAAAGTTGTACCGAGATGATCCGGCTCCGGACATGTGTAGTGGACATGTCCACATGGTGGCCGCCCCAAGAGGCGCTCACTGGAAATCCCCGCGGCGATGGTCTCGCCGGCGCAGCAGAAGGAAAGTACTCGTAGAACCAGATCTACAAGGAGTTAGAAGTGTGAGTAGATGCTAACTAATATGCAGAGCTAAACCTTATAGGGAATAGATGTTTACCTCTACGACCTTCCAAAAGGTAGACAAAGTAACGTTCGTCCCAAAGGACCGGTGTCGACACGAGTCCCTCAGCGCACGAACGAAGTCAGCATAGGCCAAGCTGGCCCAGTCATAAGTCCCGATCCGGTGAAGATCACGGACAGCAGGGAGGTAGTAAAGCAATGCCCTACTACCCTTATCAGGGGAGAATGTCCCTGACAACAACATCAGCAAAAAGATACGCACTCGCTGCTCTCGGGTGGTCGCATCGTCATCAAGAGCCGCTGCCAGCGTCGAGCGGCGAATTCCTCTAGCACTGAACTGAGTCGTCTCGACCTCAGCTCGGGCCCGAATAACGATCAGTCCCAATAGCTCCTCGACCTCCGAAGAAAAGACATCGATTCCACTATCAAACATTAGTGGCACAGAAGTGAACTCCAGTCCTGTGATGAGACTGAAGTCCGTAGGGGTGACCATCTTCTCGCCCTAGGGGAAATGGAAGGTGTTGGTGGTGTCCTAGAAGAACTCCACCAAAGCGCGCACTACGTGGTGACCCCCGCTGGAGGCAACCATAGCCTCGGAGGTCTCAAACAGAGTAGCTAGTCCGCAAGAATCCCATAGGAGTCTCATCTCAAGATCCCTGGCGATGTACATCCTGTACAAATCGCCTAAACCGTCACAGCCAGAGCCGTGATGTCGTGTCCTCCCGGGCGCAATGCCCTGTCTCACCCTCTCAGAAATGTGGTGGACAGGGGCGAAAAACAAGTTCCGCTCATCCCACTCCGGAAGTCGACCAAGCGAAGTGGAAGGCGTAACGTCATCCTCTACGGGCTCATGCTCCCGTCTAGTGTTTCGGGACCGTGAACCCGAGCCTCGCTGTCTAGCCATGCTACATTGTGCAAAATTATCATGAATTAAGGTTCTATAGTATCTAAGGTTCGCCTAGCCGCATGATACTATGTTCGCAAAAACAGAGTACGTAGTACTAAAACAGAGCACAAATTCAAATTGAACATGACAACATTTTTTCAAGCAATTAAACAATTTCTTGCAACACTATAGTGATTATTGTGACAAATTGAACAAGAATTGCTAGCAAAAACATCAAGAACGAGTCACATTGTTCTTCACGACCTTAAGAGGTCCAACAATGGCAAATTGCTCATTTCTTCACCAAATTGAGTCAAACAAGTCTCAAATTACTCCCAAGGCAATATACAAACATAATCAAGCAATTTCATGGCATAAAACTTGACAAACAAAGCAAATTGAGCATTATAAATTTCGAATTTTCATGAAATTCGTGAATAAACATGCCAAGAATTCATAAAAACTGATGTGAGTTTGAAGAACACTTACATAGATCAGGAAAATAGATGAAAAGAGCTTTGATTTGCAACAAATTTGAGCGAATTTGGTTGAGAAACGAGCAAGCAATGAGCAGTTGAAGTTTCGGACTTCTTTCGAGTAGTTTTGCGACGAGCAGCCAGCAAAATGAATAAGGAAGGGGGTATTTAAGGAAATCCCTGTGCTGGCGCCAGGCCCTATGCATTGGCGTCATAAATTTTGCTTGGCGCCTGGCGCCAATATCAGCGCCTGACGCTAAGGCCAGCTGTGTGGCGCTGATGGTTTTTCAGCGACGCCCAAGCACCCAGCCACCTGATGAGGTTGAGCTAGCCTTCTGCAACATATTTTTGGGTTCCTTGGTATGCCAGTTAGCCCCTCTAAGCATTTGACATGATTTAGTAATCGGCTTGATTACATAAAGTGATCGACTTGATAAGAGATCGTCTCACTTAGCTTAAAGCGCCTAAGCATTGGTTCAAAAGCAAAAGGCACCGACATATAGGTTTAAAAGCAAAAGAGCACCGACATATAAGTTCAAAAGCAAAAGAGCGCCGACGTACAGGCATAGCGGAAGCAAAGTTCAGGCGAACTTTTAAAGATCGAAAGGCGTGGATCTTCGGTAATTTCCTTTGGGAAATTGTCGCATCAAATGAAGGTGACTTCAAGAGAAGATATCTTCGACAACATTCCCTAGCTTGCAAAGGGTTGTCACGAACAACTGGAGGTAATTTCCGGCGAAGTTGTCTCCGATCATATTCCCTTAAGCATGGAAGATGATCATAATGCAGATGGAGATTGTTTCAAGAGAAATAATCTTCAATGGTATTCCTTAGGATGTGGAATATTATCTATGCGGATGGAGATTGTTTCAAGAGAAATAATCTTCGATGGTATTCCCTTGGATGTGGAATATTATCAATGCGGATGAGGATTATTTCAAGAGAAATAATCTTCGATGGTGTTCTCTAGGATGTGGAATATTATCATAGCGGAGGAGGATCGTTTCAGGCGAAGCAATCTTCCAAATTTGAAGCAGTTACAGGCGTAGCGGTTTTCAAGCGGGATGGCATTCTCTAGCTTGTAGAAGGTCATCAAAACAACAGTGAAGCGGCAACAATCGATTACTTTCAGAGACGTGTGCTCGACGGTGCAAGATACGCGTTTCTTAACTCTTTTATCTGTTTAACTAACGCTAGTTTTGCAGGTATCGGCGTTGTAAGATTGATTTAGGATCGCAGAACGTTCTGAATCATTCTCCTTCCCTATCGCTACTTTGACTTTTGTTTTCGAAACTTGCGTTTCTCCAAACTCAGTCAAAGTGGGGGCTTCTGTAGACACCCATTTGTGAATCCCCAAAACCAAACCAAGTGATGAGTACCTTTCACGTCGAATCATAATCGAATGAAACGAAAGTGTGGAAAGGTCTAGTGTTGCGGATGGTTTTTATTTCTTTTCTCTTCTCTCTGTTTTTGAAAACTTATTTTAAGAAAACAGCCAATCCAGTTCGGTTGGTCCATGATATGGGTCCAATATTAGTGTAGTTGGATGGGGCTTGCAAAGACCTTTCCAACGATATATTATAGGCCCAATTCCGATGAATATTAAGGAAGTTATGGCCAATTTACTAAACTGGGCCCGGTTTGAGCTTTATATACGGCCCAATGATCTAGGGGAGGGCCTAATATGATTTATCATTCCTAATGAAATTAGGAATGGTTTAAGTCTTCTAGATTCTTCTAGAAGGTTCTTTTCATTCCTAATTCAATTAGCATTGATAAATTGACTTTTGTTGACTTTTCAGAGTTTTATTGAAAATCAAATAGCATTTTCGAAGAAATTATATTATTTTATCCTCCAGTACGGTAAACTTATCGCATTTTCGAAAACGCGCTAAATTTAAGCTTGGCGTCTGACCCCAGGCCTGGCGCCTGGCGCTAGTGCTGGTGCCAGCTAGCCAGGGTTGGCGCCAGCTCTGTTTTCTGAGCGCCAGACTCTGTTTTGTTTAATTTATCTTTTTGGCTGATTTTCTCTATAAATATCGTATTAAAAACTCCGTTTTCATTCACCAATTCTCCTCATTCGCAAGGAATCATCAACAATCATTAATTCTTTAGCATTCTCTAATTCATTTATCTCTCTTAAACATTCAATTCTTTCTTACTTTGCTTTTTTCATACAAAATTCCGCATTCGCAAGATCTAGAAACACCTAGCCATATTCGAATTTGCCTTCGCCCTAGACGTGAAAGGTTTTAATTTATGAGGGTTTGGTCCCAAATCTCTATTTCAATTATTTAATTTAATTGTTTTGATTATTATTTTCCTTGAAGTTACTAACGTGTGTATTTTGTTATTAGAAAGAGGTACGAGGCATCAAAGTAAGTACTTTAATGGTTTTAATTGATATTATGATGTAGATATCATGTTTTAATTGTTATTATGATATTCCTATGTTCTTCCTAATATTTATGATTGTTAGTATCATGTTGGGGCTAAAGATTTGATTTTTATTGCTTAGTGACATGCTAGGGTTTGTTATTAATCTTGTTAGTATCATGCCTAGGATCTTGCTATTTTTATTATGCTTTAATATTAACATGAACATGATTATGATTATAATTATTATAATTTATTATTATTTTGATGATAGTTGTTATAATTTATGATGATTATGGTTATTATTATGATATGATTATAATTATTATTCATGATATTGATTATTTATTATGTTGCTTGATTTTTATTGTTTGATCACGTCTTTTATGCATGTTTAAAGGGAATTTGGTACTTGTAATCATGCTTAATAAGATATTTAATAATCTTGTTTAGGGTTAATTTTGATTATAATTCAAGTGATCGCCAAAAATAGTTTATTTGTGCATTAAATTCAACCAACATAGATAAACAGGTTTAGGGTTAATCCTATTGATTGCATGTTAATTAAAAAGCGCACATGAATACGATCAGAATAAAGTAGAGGCCTATTATTAGGGCAGGTTCAATCTCTTTTAGGTTGGATTTGTACCATCATCCCCGAACCCTTATTTGGTTCAAGACCTTATGGAGTTGACGATCTCTTGGATCGTTAAGGGGTGTAACCTTCATCCTATTAACGGTTTACAAGTTCCTAAAAAAACTTGTTGGCGACTCTTTTGCTCTATCTTCTTCCCTTTTGGAAGCCACCGTACTTTAGTGTATGATCACAGTGGGGTTCAAGCTAGTGGGATTTAAAGGCTTGAAATTATTCCCTACAATCGCTTCTTTTAAGGATTTTGGATCCTTTCACAAAACCACGGCTTCAAAAAATTTGCGATAATTCATAGAAAACATGTCACAATTTCTATAGTGTGCTAGAGGGTAAGGTGTACCTAAAGGAGGAATTGGAGACGGAGTGGACGGAGACGGACTATTATCAAAGATGGAGTGAGTAACATAATCACGAAGCTTCACCAATTGAAATTTTTCGCGGCAACCCTTACCCATTGCCTCCGGCTGAGGCTATTGTGTAGACATAGACTGATGGGCTGTTGTGGTGTCGCAGCTAGACTGCTCGAGGGAACTGGCCTACTCGAGCGTAGTGCAGGCTTGCTCGCAAGACGCAGCGCTCGCTGGATTTCCCTCGGGCCGAGCAGACGCTGGGATTGCGAGCTGGTCGTTGCTGCCAGTTGCTGCTGGATTCTGCCCAGCACTCGCAGCTGAATTCTGCCCAACATGTTCTTTAAACGGGGCTGCTTGCACTTCTTCACATAAATTGCTAGAATTTTCATCAAAAATTTCAGCACCTGACTCCTCAATTTCCGTAAAATCCTCATGAATGTAAGCATTATTGTCAGAAATTGGAGAAGTTATATTTGCATCTTTCGGGCAACTAAATGGAAACAACCCTTCAACAAACTTCACATCTCGTGACACAAAGAAAACTTTCGACTCAAGATCATACAATCTCTATCCTTTCTTCCCAAAGGGATATCCCACAAAAATACATTTCCTACTTCGACTCGCAAATTTGTCCCTATTTGTTTTCTGATTATGAGCAAAACAAAGACATCCAAAAGTACGGAGTGCATCAAACAAGGGTGGTTTATTTAAAAAAATTTCAAATGGAGTTTTATTCTGTAACAAGGGAGTAGGTGTTTGATTAATTAGATGAGCAGCAGCAAGGACACACTCCCCCTAAAAATAAATAGGCAAATTGGCTTGAAACCTCAAAGCTCTCCCAACTTCAAGAATGTGTTTGTGTTTTCTCTCAACCCTCCCATTCTGTTGTGGAGTCCCCACATAAGAGGTTTGGAAAATAATACCAGTAGCACTAAAATAATCACGCAAGGAATTAAATTCTGTACCATTATCACTATGCACAATTTACATGGTATGAGAAAATTTCCTATCAACCATTGCAACAAACGCTAAAAACATCCTAAAAATTTCAGTTTTATCAACCAACAAATAAATCCAAACAGCTCGGGAAAAAGCATCAACAATAGTTAAAAAATAACGAGCTCCGCACGACGATACATGTCGATATGGACCCCACAAATCACAATGTATTTTCTCAAAAATCCTAGAAGCTCTACCATCACTTAAAGGAAATTTATCTCTAGGATATTTAGCACGCATACATACCTCACACCCTTTAGCAAGACTTTGTTTATTGCTACTGACACGAGGAAGCAACTTGACCACTTTTTTGGAGGGATGACCCATTCGACGATGCCACAATTCCAAGGTCGAGGTAGCTTCACCAACACCAACATGATTCACCGAATCTGAATTGCTAAAATAGTATAGTCCGTCTCTCCTAGCTCCCGTTCCAATCAACTCCTTCGTTTGATCCTGTAAAACACACATATAAGGGTTAAATTGGACAATACAATTAAGCTCATCGGTAATTTGCGACACAGAAAGCAAATTGCAACTCAAATTAGGAACATAAAGAACTCCGGTTAGGATTAGTTTATCCGACAAATGGACAGAACCAATCAAAGAAGCCAATACGGTGTCGCCAGTGGGAAGACCAACCGGACACTAAAAACTCTGCATATCAAACAACCAAGATTTGTCTTCGGTGACATGATGAGTTGCTCCTGTGTCAATTATCCAAGAAGTAACATCAAATTTTCCAGTCAAGCGATTTTCGGGAACAGTGACATTACCGAACAATCCTAACTGCCCCCCATGACTGCCATAACCCTCACAACCTTAATCAGGGATCGCACAACTCTCTCCTAGTACTGCACGGACGACAGATAATCTAAGGGCATCTCCAACCAACTTTGTGCGGTTGTGGTCTGGTTGTGCCGTGTGTATAGTAGTGATAGATGTTTGCGGTGAAGGTGTTTCATCATCTCCGACCATTGTATGAGTTTTGAAAAAAAAAACAAGAAATTTAACTTGCTCTTGATACTATGCTAAATTAGAGAGAATATGATAGATAGAATAAACTCAATCACTTGAATTACAATAATGATGGCAATGGCCAATAAATAATACATCGTTTCCCTAACCCGAAAGAATTAGGAAATAATCAAAGATATAAAAAAATATATTATGCTAGGCATAAAATATATCCTAAGCATAAAATGTGGAAACTAAATATATCCTAATAATTTCCTACAATATATCCTCCAATAGATTTATATAAGTAAGGAAAAGGGTAACGATACACATTACCTTTGATATATGTTTGGTATCTTTATGGAATGTAAACAGCTTGAGGACTTTATGATTGAGGAGGAAAACACATTTTGTTTTCACTAGTTAGATAAGGGTAATAATTTGGGGGATTTTGTTACCCTTTGGAAACAGTATTTGTTACTTGTAGCTCATACCAAACAAATAGAAATGGAAACACTTATTTGTTTACGTTTCCTACATTACAAATTTTCATACCAAACACCCCCTAAAAGTGTATCGGTTCATGAATCATGATCCATCATTTGATGATAAATACTCCCTCTTTCTCAGCTCACTAATACGGAGTATTATTTTGATTTTTTTAGTAGTCACGGAAACTAATTTAATCATCTTTATGCTAATGTATACTTTGTATGTATGTGTATATCTTCAAAATATTCACTATTTTATGTATCTTCTTCTCGATTTTTTTTTTAATGCAATACTTGAACTTTTACACTATTATTCATATAATCTACTTACCTAACTTTGATAATTTATAGTTATGGAACAATATAATCATGTCAAATGTTATTAAATCCATCTTAGTTTATACTTTATTAATATCAATATTTTATAGTTTTTATATTTTAGTAATAAAAGATATTGATAATGATTGAAATACAGTGAAGCATTAACAAGTATGTAATGAAAATTGTTGCAATTAAAAGAAAACAGCGAATTTGGACTTTCTTAGAGATGATCCTAGGTTGGCTACGACATTTACTTGTGTGTTATGATCTCTGGGGTATTGTTTGATAGAAAAAATGGTGAACATGGGTGCTAGATATTTGGCGAAGTCTAGGTATATATAAGATCATCTTGGAGTCTTTAGCTGCAAATTCACCGTTCATTTGGCTTGCTACCATGAGAGAGTCACAAAACACTTTCAAATTAGAAGCTCCAAGATCCTTTTCTATGTTCATTCCTACAATCAAAGCCTCATACTCTGCTTCATTGTTAGTAGCTTTAAAATCACAACAGATAGATTGTACCATCATGTCCCCCAGTGGCAACTTTAGCACTACGCCTAAACCTGCACCTTAAAAATTTGATGACCATCGACGTACAAGATCCAGGTTCCTGTGTTTGAGACCTGGGTGATTTTCTCCACTTCTTGGGCTGCCTGCTGCTTTAGGTCAGGGCTGAAGTCAGCCACAAAATCGCCCACTTGATAGTTGTTCTTGGTTCATACTTGATGTTGAATCCACTTAGTTCGATTGCCCATTAGCTCATTCGACCTATCAATTTTATTCTGCGTAGCACAACCTTGATAGGGTAATTAGTTTTCACCACTATTGGGTCAGTTTCAAAGTAATGACGCTGTTTCTTACAAGATAATATTAGTACTAACACCACCTTTTCAAGTGATGAGTATTTGGTTTCAACACTAAAGAAAGTTTTGCTAACATAATAAACAGATAATTGCTGACTTTCAGCTTCCCTTGCCAGGACAACACTTACAGCTTGTGTGCTAACTGCAAGGTAAAGCTGTAAAGACTCTCCTTCAGCAGGCTTATTAGACAGTAAGGGAGGTGTCATTAAATAGAGTTTAAGGTCCTGTAGGGCCTTTCCATGGTCATCAATCCAAATCAAAACCTTTATTTTTCTTTAAAACATTATAAAACAAATGAAATTTATCTGATGACCTCGAAATGAATCTATATAATGCAACTACTCTACCTGTCAATTTTTGAACCTCTTTAAGGTTTCTAGGTGATTAAAGATTAATAATGGCACGTACCTGTAGGCGTCATAGAAGCGCGCCTACGTAAGCATGTTGTGAATATGTTTGGCACTCAGAGGAAGTGGGGATTGACATATACGATTAAGGATAAAACAAAGTAAGGAACCGCCAACAAGTTTGTAAGGAACTTGTAACCCGTTTACGGATCATTATATGCCAACCACAATAAAGGACAATGATAGGCAACAACGATTGATCCGTGAAGGTTATTACACCCCATTCATAATCCATGAGATTACTAACTATATATTGTTTGGAACTACGAAAGGAGGACCGGGAATCATGGTACGAAGTGAGTCTTGGAGACACATTCGCCCGTATTGGTTTCTACTCGATTCTTATAGCGAAAAATATTTCCTACAATCTCAATGGCATGCAAACAAAGATTCAATTTGCTCCAAACTATTATTATGATAAATTGGTTGAATATAAATGCAACATATAATTCTAAAATATCGTGATCACTTGTTTAAATAACAAGATTTAAAAGGAACCCAAATCGGTTGTTCAAATTATCTTATTAGGCGTGATTTTCAATAACATACCTTTCACATGCAATATGGTGATAAATAATAACAAAAGAATAAACATCAATATTGGAATTAATTTAACAATAAATCATTAGTCAAATCAAATCATAATAATAACCCTAATCATGATACTAGCAATATAAAATAAAATAAGTAATTAAATTAATTAATTACTCACTGTAGACACCCAAATGTGTCTCCCCAAAACCAAACCCAGTGATGAATACCTTTCATGACATTGATTATCGGACAAAGCGAAAGTGTGAAAAGTCTAGTGATGAGGATGTTTTTATTAAAATATCTCTTCTTTCTGTTTTTGAAAATATTTCTTTTCTTACCTTATTTATGAAAAACGTGCATTCCAGTTTAGTTTGGTCCATGATAAGGGTCTAATAATGGTGTATTTGGATGGGGTTTGAAAATACCTTTCCAACGATATATTATAAGCCCAATTCCGATTAATAATGAGGAAGTTATGACCAAAATACTAAACTGGGCTCAAACCGGATTTTACCTACGACCCAATGATCATGTGGAGGGTCCAAAGGTTAAATCCTATTCCTAAACTAATTAGGATTAATTAGAAGATTCTATAAGTATTTAAAAGATCTTAATTATCCTTTTTGAAAAGATAAGATTAAAGAATTTGAGTTAAATAAAAACTTTCCTTTTTTAAAACTTTCCTTTTTTCTTAAATCCTAATTCTATTCGAATTTAAAGATGTTCAAAGACAATCAGATTTTAATTTCGTGCCTCATAATATTTATCCAAATTTTATATGGTTGGATAGATCTTGAAATTATCTTTCCAATAATATATTATAATATTAAATCCGAGTTATAACGAAAAAGATATGAATTAGATATGAAACTCTATCCAAAACTGACACCGTCCTACTATTTCAGCCATATCTTTTTTCTACAAAAGATTTTAATTTGATTTTAATTGGGTTGGAAAGAAGACTTCAAGAGATTTCCAACGACATATTATATGCCTTATTTGGACTTCTAGATCAAAAGATATGATAAAAACAAAATCCGTAAAAACTGCTGTCCATCGAGTTTTATTTCGATTCGAATTCGGATTCTTTTCTTTTTTTTTTCGACTCTCTTTTTTCCTATAAATGGAGGTCATATCTCCCTTTTTTAAATCATCAACTCTCATCAAGAATTTCTTTATTCTCTCCCTCTTTCTAGCCTAGCCTTTTACAAACACAATTCCTCATACATTAACACTAAACACACCTAGCCAAGTTCGAAGTTGCCTTCGCCCTTGATGTGAAAGAAAGAGGTATGAGGCATCCAAGTAAGTACTTTAATGGTTTAATTGATATTATGATATAGAAATCATGCTTAGGTTGTTATTATGATTCCTAGTATCATGTTAGGATGTTTTTCTTAATTTGATGTTTAGGGTGACAACAATAAGTTCCTAGTATCATGTTTAGGGTAAATAATATAATGTCAATTATGATTTCTATGATGCCTTTTATTGTCTTTCCTAATATTCATGTTAGTATCATGTTAGGGCTAAAGCTTTGATCTTTATTATTTAGTGACATGCTAGGGTTTGTTATTAATCTTGTTAGTATCATGCCTAGGATCTTGCTATTAATATTATGCTTTAACATAATTATTTTAATTATGATTATTATGATATTAATTATTATTATTATTATTATTATTATTATTATTATTATTATTATTATTATTATTATTATTATTGTGATTATTATGATCATTATTATGATTATAATTATTATTATTGTTATGATTTATGATTATTATTATGTTGCTATATTTATTGTTATTGCTTGATCACGTCTTTTATGCATGTTTAAAGGGAATTGGTACTTGTAATCACGCTTAATAAGATAAATTATTAATCTTGTTTAGGGCTAATTTGATTATAATTCAAGTTATTGCTAATAATAGTTTTATTTGTGCACTAATATTCAACCAACATATATTAAACAGGTTTAGGGTAAACCTATTGATTGTATGTTAGTAAAAAAGCGCACATGAGTACGATAAGAGTAAAGTAGTGGCCTATTATTAGGGCAGGTTTAATCTCTTTTAGGTTGGATTTGTACCTTCATCCCCGAACTACCAGTCATGGTTCCAGACCTATTGGAGTTGACGATCTCATGGATCGTTAAGGGGTGTAACCTTCACCTCGTGAACGGTTTACAAGTTCCTAAAACTTGTTGGCGACTCTTTTGCTCTAGCTTCCTTCCCTTTGGACGCCACCGTACTTTAGTGTATGATCACAGTGGGGTTCAAGTTTGGGATAATGCTTGAAATATTCCCTACACTCACATTCGCACGTTCCTTTAGATTGCTACATCTGAATAAATTGTTAGTAACTTCAATAAAAAAAATATAAATCAAATTGAAACAATTAAATAAAATAAAAAGTAGAGTTGATTTGGTCCAAACTCTCAATTGATTCTACCTTTCACACACCTTGGTTTAAGTATGGAATTTCGTGTCAAGTATGGACTCCTTGAAGTGCTTAGGGGAAGTATTATGAGAGAATAGGAAGGTTAGTTGTAGACACCTGATTGTGTTTCCCCAAAAACCAAACCTAGTTATGAGTATTTTTCACGTCATTGATTATCGAGTAAGGTGAAATGTTGAAAAGTCTCGTTAATTTTCCTTTTTCTAACCTTTCTTAGAATGTAAGTCAAAATCATTCATTTCGTGCCTTTAAACCCAAAATAATTCATTTCGTGTCTCTTAAAATCATTCATTTCATGTCCCTTTTATGAAAAATATCCAAATCAGTTTATTTTGGTCTATAATCTTGGTCCACTGATTGTATAGCTAGAAATTTAAATATTAATTCAAAAGCGCACACACTCTTGGGAGACAGCTCGTCAACTTGTAATGCACATATTGTTAGGATCATCAATTTATACCCCATAATATATATATATATATATATATATATATATATATATATATATATATATATATATATATATATATATATATATATATATATATATATATTGTTAGGATCATCAATTTATAATGCACATATTGTTAGGAACTCTTTGTATCTTACCATAGCTTGTTTGTAAGTATGCATGAATGAGAAAGCATTATTAAATGGAAAAATAGCCCAAAATAATCTCACCTTTAGGCCGTCAACTAAAAATAATCCTACCTATGGATTATTTTTTAATATTCCGACCTTTTATATCAATTCGCTCCAAATGGTCCTAACCGGTCATGTAACTTGTTATATTAAGTTACCTGACACGTGTCAACCTGTGATTGGACAAAACAAAATTTAAGAAAAAATAAAAAAAAATATTTAATTAATTAACTAAACCACCCCACCATCCAAAGCCAACCCCCCGACAACTCTTGTCCTCGCGGCTCCGGCCATCCAACTCCTCTACCTAGCGTCGGCGCCGCTTGACCCCCTTCCCCTGTACCACCAACACCCTAGAGCTTCCCCAGAAAACCCAAGCAGCACTTTGGGATGCACCGGCGAACAATAATCATCCTTCACCATCGATTTCGAAAAGCTAGTCCTGATTCTGGCACCTCGGCATTCCCCCGTTTCGATTCCGGCTTCTCTGCCGTTCTCTCGTCGCAATTATGGCCTCCCTCCACTTCTCCCATACGGATTCTAGCCCCCTCCCCTTCCCCCGCCCTAATTTCAGCTTCCCTTAGCCTCCCCCGCCTCGATTTCGCCGCTCTGACCACCGACAGTTCGATGAAGAAGTCGACGATGGTACGTCGTGCAACCCGAGCTCCGATCTCATGGCGGGTGATTGCAATTTGACGGAGATTAGTGGTCGGGGTTGGGGGAATGGGTGGCTATGGTTGTTGATGTTTTTTATCCTTTTTGTTTAATTCAATTTTCTTTTTATTTTATAATTTTAGACAAATTATATAGTGACATGTGTACTTTAAACCAAAAAAAATATATATATATATATATGTTTAACAGGTTATTGATCACTTTCATCGATTCGCTTAAAATAATCCCAACTTTTGAATTATTTTTAAATAATCCGAACTTTAAGGAGTATTTAATTTGTTCAAAATGGTCCTAAGTGACTGGTAACCTATTAAAGAGGTAATATTTTTTTTTGGGTTTAAGTGACACATGTAACCATGTGAATGGCTTAAAATAAATTAAAAAAATAAAAAAGAACACCCAACCCCAACCAACGACAACCCACCACCACCCAAGTTCGGCACTCCGGCATCCCTCCTCCCACCGGCCTAACCCAAAACCCTCCCCAACCGCCGGCTCTGCCGTACACGACAACTTTTTCGGCGCCCTTTCCCCCTAAACCCCTACCGTGAACCTCCAAATCTAAACCCAAAATGTAAAATTACATTTTTATGTTGGTTCGTCAGTATCACACGCCATTTGGGTATTTCTTATTGGAGCATAATTCAAAGATGGAAGATGTTGTAGTCCCAAATTGATGTAATCGGTGGTGAATTGATGATTGTTGGAGTCGAATTGCTAATGTTGATGGCAAAGTGGCAGCGAATTGGTGGTGAATTGGTGGCTGAAGCAGGGGGGTTGCAGTTTGTGGTGTGTGGGCAGCCATTGCGTGGGAAAGGCGAAGGAGTTGCGTGGTGTTTGTTGTTGCGGGGCTATTGCAAGGTGGTTTCGTGCTGGTTGTGGTTGATGTGTGTTTGTGGGTTGGTGCTGGTCGCGACGAAGCTGACGGTGTATAGTGGTGATTAGATTGTGTAGTGCGGCTCGGTGTTTGGTGTGCAGGTACCGAGTTTCAAGGGGTAGTAGACGGCGTCGCCGGCGCCGGAGCGGAGGAGAGGTGTCTAGCTGCCGGCGGTGATGGGGGTTTCGGGAAGGGGCCGTGGCTAGTGGTAAAGAGGGTGGTCGTGGGGTGATGGTTTTGTTTTTTTAATTTTTTCTTTTTTAAAAAAAATTATTAAGATATTTTTAGTTTTTAATTTATAAGTTTTTTTCCTCAACCAATTACATGGTTACACGGGTCACCTTAACATGTTATAATAGGTTAGGTGATCGGTTGGGACCATTTTGAGCGAATTACCCTTAAAGTTTGGATTATTTAAAATCAATTCAAAGTTGGGATTATTTTGAACGAACCGGTGAAAGTTGGGATTAGTTTTGTCAATTTTTCCTAAAAATAATCCAAAGGTGAGATTATTTTTAGCGGACGACCCAAAGGTGGGATTATTCCGGTCAATTTTTCCTTATTAAATTGTGAAATTCAAAATTGTGTATTTGTAATTCAATCGCTGCTAGGGTAGTGTTTGAGTAGCATTTATGAGTTCAAATTCAAGAGGTTATGAGGTCAACTACAAAATGTGGCACACCTAAGTTGAGGCTGGCCTAGTTTATCTTGATGACAAACAAGAGTTATTTATGTAATGACAATTGTGTAAATATTTGACGTTGAAAATCATATAGTTACTTAAAATGATAGTTCTTTCGGTATAGTGTTTTACAGCTATAAAGTGGACAAAACTGATGAATTTAACGCTATTCAATTCTTCTCCCATTGAAAGAGCTCATGCTTTCATCCTCCATTAAAGGAACTCACCTTTTCTCCTTTCTCTAAAATGGCTCATGAACCACCAATTATTCCACTTAGGGCTGTCAAAAGCTAACACGACACGATAACCCAACACAAAATAAGCGGGTTTGGGTTAAGAATTCTCGACTCGTTTATTGGGTCGACACGAGCCCGACACGTAAGTATATGGTTTTTTTTTGGTTGAAATTTTCAGCCCGAAACCGACACGCATAACCCAATTATGTAAATGGGTTGAACGAGAACCTGTTAATTCAAACCCGACACGCTTTACCCGATTATTAAGTACTAAATGAAACCTGAATTTTATTCTAAACTTGTTATGTACTTGTTTTGTAGAAAGCATTGGCGCTATTCTAAAATTTTGGTAATTGTTTGATGGTTTAATTTGGCGGTCAAATAAACTTTTTTAACATCTTTACATTTCACTTTTCAACTTTAGAGGATTCTAGATAGGCTTACCCGTACTCAGTTACTCTTTATTTAAGACTTTCACGATTTCACCCCTCTTCAATTCATCAAAACTAACGCCATCTTCCACCTCCTAATATCCTTCAGGAGTTTTTTTTCCTGAGGTTTTAGAAAGCCACGTAGGATTCAATTATATTAGCACGCCATGTAAGATTATAAATTTTAGTTGTAGCCAATTAAATATATGGGGTTGATAAATATTGTCCTCGAATATCTAACTAACGCTCGCAAAATAAAATAAAATAAAATTACGTACTTATCCTTATAATAACGATTATAAAAATAATTAAATTTACCTCAATTTCACTCTTTTACCGTACACAAAAATTTTAATCGTTCTTTCTAGTGGTCAACGGCCACCAACGCTCATCGGTCAACCATTCCAACCACCGTGATTTTCAAAATCAAACAAATTTTAAAAATTTGAAATTGTACGGACTCAGTACGTTGCGATAACTGTTTTTATAAAAATTCGAAACCCAAGAAAACGCCTAGGATTTTCCAAAACCCCAGGCTGAAAAGACTGATTTTCGAAAAAACTAGGCGTTTAGCCTAGGATTTTCGAAAATCCTAAGCTTTTTCCTGGATTTCAATTTTCAACCAAAAAAAAAAACAAATTAGTACAAGTCTAAACTATAAACAAACTAGCGAAGCTGTGAATTTTATTTTATTTGTTTTTTAAAAAAAACAACAATAATAATCAACGATAGCGAAAAATAATAATAAAAAAACGAATTTGTTTTTAAAAAAAAATTAAAACCCAGGCAAACGCCTAGTTTTTTTTTTTTTTAACGTCCTAGGCTCAAACGCCTAGTTCCTGCGGACAACCTTGCGGTTATTCGAAAAAACTGGGCGTTTGAGCCTAAGACGTTCGAAAAAATCGGGCGTTTGCCTGCAATTTCTGGAAAAAAAAACCTTTTCTCCGGCGATCGACTTCCCTTTGTCCTTCCACGTCATTATTGCGGCTGTTTAGATCGTGAAACCGAAGGTAAAAAGAATTGGTGGTTAAAAGAGGAGGAGGAGGTGGTGGTGGTAGTGGTGGGTAGTATGAAGAGGTGGTGGTGGTTGTTGTTGTAGTTTAGAGAGAGAATTATGTTTAAGAGAGTGAACAAGGAGTGAGAGTATGGGGGGTAATTTTTTGGATAAATTAAGGGTAAATTTGTAATTTTATATGATTTTGCAGGCGTTAGTTAGATATTCGAGGGCGGCGTTTAGCTTCCTAAAACCAAATGTCACGCAAGCAAAATTAGCGAATCATATTTTGATAAATTAAGAGATTATTAATTTCTTTTTGAATTAATTAAAATCTAATATCACGCAAGCGAAATTGGCGAATCATATTTTTCAGTTTAAATTAATTAAATATAAAATATTATCTTTTGATATTAGGAATTTTATCTAAATAGAGTTAAGCATAATACAAGGACTAGACTTAACATTTGACATTTTTCACCGTTAAGGACCTGTGACTGTTTTTTTTCACCTTTAAGGACTTACATTAACTTTCCAGTGATAATTTAAAATAACTAACCCAAGGTGAGTTAATCTTTGGTTAAATGTTTTTATTTTTATTTTTTCTTTTTACTGATTGAACTTTCTCACTTATTATTTTATTATCTCCAATAAAAAGCATTTTGGCGCAAACTTCTTCCCTATTCTAGAAGCGGTGCTACAGTTTGGCTAGGGGATTGACGAAGGCAATTTTGGGTAAATTCACGGAATTTTGACCCGATTCTGGGTAAAGTTGCAAGGTACGCCTGTTTTTCTTATATTCGTGTATTTATTTTGTGAATAATGCAAAAGAAATTTGTGGTTTGTTAGGGTTTAGGGTTTTGACGAAAATGATTTTGATCAAGTGATTATTTTTTCTAAATTTGATATTGTTGTTTATGAAATTGTTGTTTGTTGTCTAGATGTTGTGATTTGAATTGTGTTTATGACGACTTGGAAGGAATTGACGAACCCAGACCCTAATCTATGTTAGCAGTAAACTTGTGAAAACAGGGGTAGTATGTACGGTGTTTGGAATTTGGTATTTTGGCTCAAACATAATTAAAATAAAGAGCAGCAATTGAGCAGGGCAAAAACACTTAAGAAACAACTATTATAAAATATATTATCTAAAATTCAATAATGCTTTATTGCCACAAACTTCGATTTGTTTAGAGTAGTAATGCTTTATTATCTTCTGTTGCATGTATGCTACTAGTCTACTACTATTGTCTATTACTTTCAGGGCTTGTTATGATAGCAATATACAAGCATATACATGCATTTGAATCATTTTGGAAAAATTTTATGCAAGGGAAGTTTGTATGTATTTAATGTATCCCTCAATTGGGTTAGATTAGTAATGATTAAGGGATAATTAGTTGTCAATGGTTGACATTGTGATTAGGATGTTGTTAGACAATGTCATAACAATGACAATGCTTTTATAATGATCTGAACTTGAAATTATTAATGCAATGAATGATCTTTTTATTTTTGCTCATTTTTGTTTGATATTTGGTCAATATTTTGTGTTGTTGTGTAGAAAATATGGATTTCCAACCTATTATTGTGCTGCATCATGGGGGCAAGTGGGAATACAATCCTAATCTTTGTTACATTGGTGGTCAAGTAAAATTAATCAATGATATTCCACTTGATTTTAATGCCACCTACTTTAAATCATTGATTGATTCACTAGGCTATGATAATGTGATAAAGCTCCATTATTGTGACCCTTTGAAGAATCTTCAAACAGGAGTGAGATTCTTGGCATATGAAGACTATACTTTTGCTAAGTTCAAGAGTCTTCTAAGTGAGTTCAAGATAATTGTTGTGTTTACTGAGCATGATGATGAAGGCCATAGGGTCTGTGGTAGTGCTACACCTAGTTTTAGAGCTAGTGGGACTAAAAATCAAACCCATACACCTGTACAACCATTTTTTACCACAAAACTAGTGCACACAGAACACCAACCTGCTGACTATATTGAACCTGAAACTGAGACAACCAATTTATTCAATTTGGGGGATGATATTGATTATGATGAGGAGGGTAGTGATGAGGAGGATGTAGAGGTGATAGATGCTAGAGATAGACTTAAAGAAGCAAGTAAGGTTGAGCTTGAGTTTATGAATGAGCTAGATTCTTTGAATAGAGTTGCTGGTAGGTTAGGAGACCGTAAGGGTCAAGATGCTGATAATGTTGATGATGGTGATGCTTCATCAGAGTATGAATCTTTGTCAAACTCTGATGATGATGATGATGATGAGTGTGGTTTTCTATTTCCACAACCTGGTAAGAAAAAGAAAAGAGTCGGCAAACAAACTAGCTATTTACCCTTTTCAACACACTCAGAAACAAAGTCCCCTTTCTATTTAGGACAGAAGTTCAAGGATATTGTGGAATTGAGAGAAGCTATTACCACTTACTCTGTAAGCATAGGGAGGGATATAGAGTATATAAAAAAAATGACAAAACAATGATAGGGGCAAAATGCAAGGAAAGGGAAAGGGGATGTCCTTGGTACTTATGGGCATCAATGAGTGGCAATGGGACATTAAGTGTGAAGACTCATATCCCGCAACACAACTGTGGGAGAGTGGAAAGAGTGAAAAGAATAAGGGCTACATGGATTGCTAGTAAATACCATGGTAAGTTCAAAATTAATCCATACTTGACGTGTCAAGAAATTGTTGTTGACACTATATGGTCTGAGTGGGGGATCAAGATTTCACTTTGGATGGCTCAGAGGTTGATATTAGGTGAATATAAAGAACAATACTTACTCCTTCACATATATGGTCAAGAAATTCTTAGGTCTAATCTTGATAACACAGTGAAGTTCAAGTTGAATAACAATGTTTTTGAAAGAGTCTGCATCTGTTTTTCTGCTTTGAAAAAGGGGTTCCTAGCTGGTTGTAGGCCCTTTTTTAGATTAGATGGCTGTTTTTTAAAAGGTCCTTATGGGGGTCAACTTCTTGTTGCTGTTTGCAGAGATGGGAACAACCAAATGTTCCCAATTGCCTGGGCTTGTGTTGAAATTGAAAACACATAGACATGGACATGGTTTTTGTGTTTACTTGCTGATGACTTAGGTACAACCGATGGTGCTGGTTATACCATCATGAGTGACCAACAAAAAGGGTTGCTCAAGGTTGTTGGTGACATATGGCCTAGTGTAGACACAAGAGTTTGTGCTCGACATGTTTATTGCAATTTTAGGCAGAAATTTGGAGGTAGTTTGCAATACAGGAGAGGGTTTTGGAAAGTGGCTAAAAGCACAACAGAGAATGATTTTACTAGAAACATGCAGCTCTTCTCCTTAATGTCAGTCAAAGCAGGTGAAGACTTGATGAAGAGAAATTATAAGAAGTGGGTGAGGGATTTTTTTGACTTCAAAATCACAGTGTGAGAGCATTGATAATAACATGAATGAAGTTTTCAATGCTTACATACTTTCTAGCAGACACAAGCCCATCATAACCATGCTGGAAGATATTAGAGAAAGCCTAATGGAGAGGCTTCACAAGAAAAGGGACTTCATTGGTAACAAGGAAATTCAAATATGTCCTAGAATAAAAAAGAAATTAGAGAAGTCAAAGATAGATGCAAGAGGTTGGGTTGCATTTTGGGATGGACATTTCACATATCGGGTTAGGGAAGGGGCAACACAAACTAGATATGTTGTGAGCCTACTAGACAAAACTTGTATTTGCAATGCCTGACAGCTTAGTGGAGTGCCATGTAATCATGCTGTCGCAGCAATTTGGAAAGCCATTGATGAGCACCCGGAACATTATGTATCATCTTGGTTCACTAAGGAGAAATACTTAAAGGCTTATGAGTTCCCACTTGAGCCTTTAAATAAATGGACCCCAAGAGTGGCCTGAGTCCCCTTATGCTCCAATACAAGCCCCGATGGTCAAGAAACTCCAAAACAGGCCAACTACAAAGAGAAAGCCATCTTTGGGTGAGGTAGAAGGCTGCAAGCAGTCAAAGAAGGGAGAGTTACACAAATGCACTAACTGTGGAGAAGCTGAGCATAACAAAAGAAAATCTCCATTTCCATTGATAGATAATTATGTGCCTCAGTCATCAAATCCAGCTAAATCATCACGGGTGGGTGACTCTACTGAATCAGGGCAACATCAGGCCCCAAAGAAGTTGAAGCAGACACCAGCAACTAAAGGAAAGGGAAGCATTGTACCAGACAGCAGTAGTCAAGTAAATCTCCCTATACACAACAGAGGTGTGGGAGTTTACACTTATCTTAATGGTTACACCAGGCAGGCAGTGGTAAGTATACACTTGCTCATATTTTTATTTAACAAATTTGCTCATGTGCACTTGTTTATACATACTAACATTATATATTATTTCAAAATTGTAGTACATCAACCAAAATCAAGCACTATCAACTCCTCAGTCAAATCTGACAGATTTAACAATAGATTAATGAGGTATGTTTCATTCAATTCATCAACTTCAATTGTCATTATAAACAACATCTAACTCATTGTAATTTTTTTTTCGTGGTTACTACACATGATGGAAGAAGAAGCTATCTTTTATACTGTTAAGTTAGTGTAACGACTATTTTTTGGAATTCTCAGCAAACCTCTTATTTTGACAGTTGGAATATTTAGTGAATACTTGGATTTTTTTTTTTTTTTTTTTTAAAGTTGGAATATTTTGATATTTTGGCAGTTGGAATGTTTGAAATGTATTAAATGCTTTGAGGACTTAACTTTAGTATTAGAAGGACTTAACTTTTTATTTAGAAGGACTTAACTTTTTGGCCGGAGCTCAAGTGGATTAACTTGCCGGAAAACTAACCACATGTCCTTAAAGGTGAAAAAATAAGTGTCAGGTCCTTAAAGGTGAAAAATGTCAAATGTTAAGTCCTTCCTTTATGCTTAACTCTTTTAAATATGTAACAAATTTTAGCACATAAATACAAAAAAAAAAAAAAAAAAAGAAACACTTTAAAAAATTCAAACAAATTGCACAGGTTTCATCTAATTTTTCTTTAATTTTCACTAAAAAGTAATTTTCTAATCTCCCCCTCTTGGTATGTTTTTTTTTTTAATTGTTATGTTGAATATTAATTATTATTATATATTATGTGTGTTAAAAGGTTACTCTGGTAACCTATTTAATAAATAGGTTAGATTTGGGTCAAGAGTTTTCAACCCGTTTAATAAATGGATTAGATTTGAGTCAAGGGTTTTTCTACCCGTTTAATATTAACACAAACACGACACTACGCGTTTAATATCCCTAATTCTACTACCATGTTGAAAACCCTAAAAATAAAATAAAGAAACAAGGGACATGGTTATCCCCAAAGGGTTTGGGTTTGTCTTCATCTTCAATTTGTCCATTGCAAGTGACCATTTCTCCATTGAAGTTGAAGGCTTGAAAATAGAGGAGAGCGGGAAGATGAACTTCACGGCGTTAATAAAAAAAGGAGTTGATGAGTTTTGTCGATTGAACTTTACAATATTCACGAAATTACCTTGACGCCCTTATAAAATTGTAATAGTTGATATTTTTACCCATAACATTACAAATTTATTAAATTTATTATCAAGATAAACTTATAGTTTCTCATAAAGCTTGGTGTTGTCTGATCTCCATTTAACATGAATAACTGTATAACACCATATGTTATCCTCTATTTTCACTTTCTTACTCCGTACATTTTTTTAGGGAACCGTACAATTTAATTAAGAAAGGCAATCTAAACATTGTAGTGTTTATTTGAGATGCTCTTTGCAAATTTATTTTAGAGATTAGATCATGGTTTTTATTTGCATTAATTACAAGGCACGTGCATGTCTCGTATTTTGAAGCTTACTTACAATGTCGGTGGCACGTGTGATCAATCTTTGTTGAGCTTTTATGTCTTCCACAGCTCCACCATGCTCTGAGAAATCGCTGTAAAAGAGGGAAAGCTTAGTGTCGAAGGGTCTTGGTAAAGTTGTAAGGATTTAGAATAAATGAATAACTTTGTATCATAGGTGATAAGTTCATAATTAACATCGACCAAGCCTATCTACCAAGCTAGATCACAATTGTCCAAGACTTTGGAAATTCAGCCCAACCTCCTTCGTTTTAGCCCAAGTCCAATTTAGATTGGTGGTTTTTTTTTTTTTTTTTTTTTTTTCATCTTAAAATACTTGTTCAAGGATTCCCTCTTTGATTAACTTTGGCTATCAGTCTTATGGCTCTTATCATTTAGTAAATTAAGAGGTTGTTTAGGTCATTATATTTTTGCTTATCTGATATGATATGTTCTAATTTTACTAAACTTTAGCCTTAAGTATATAATTATCAATAAAAAAGAAATATATCAAGTGAAATTTTGTTAGATTCATATTAATGTGTATTTTATTAATATTTATGTAATTTTTATAATTTTTTGTTACATAATTAAAGCTATTTTGTGTTAAAAAACCACACATAAAATGATAATCCTATTTGAACTTATTTTTCTTATATAATTTTTTAATTTGATCTGACTTATTTTTCTGAAATAAGTAAAAATTTGTTGAACTAAATAAGGCCTAAATGACCAATATTGAATTAATTGACTTGAAATTCCAGCCAAGTTGAAAGTACTTAGTCTAATTTTGACCTGATCCAAGCATATCTTATTTGCTGATATTAGTGTTTCTAATAATGATTATTTTACTATATTGGCTACACCATCATCGAAAATGGCATGATTCAAACGTGAAATCAACTCAATTAAGTCTTTCGCAAAATGACTTGAATCGAACTAATTATTCGAATGAGCCGATTACCATTGATTACGTAACACCTCTATTATAACTTGTTTTGGAATTAAAAATTAAATTTATGGATATTTAAACTTCAAAAAGGTAAGTACGTAGATGCCTATTAATTTTAAGCTCATTGATAATAAATCTAAATAATTTATGTTCATCAATCCTAAGGTAGTACAAATCCAAGAAACGACGGTCCTCTCCGAGTCTCTCCTCCTCTTTTCTAGGGTTTCTCTAGTTTTTGCCATTTAAGCTGGAAATAGTCTAATTTCTTCTGAAATTAGACTATTTCGACCATTTTTTCTTTTAATTTTTAGTTTAGCATTTTTGGTTTTAATATTTCTACACGAGTAGTGTAGAGATACTTGTTCGTCTCCATATCTATGGTGGAGTCGTAGTTTTTATTGGTTTAGTTGTTTGGTTATGTTTAGGGTTTATTTATGTGTTAGGTTTATAAAAAAAGTAATCATCTTTTGCCCTATTATCAGTTTGTTGGCTGGTAAAAATTTGTTCAGAGATCGCAACGACTGTCAAGTTTTCAAATGTGTTCGAGTGAATCAGATGAAAATCATCCTTACGGGTATAATAAATCGTTAAATCTCTCTGCGAAAAGGTTGTATGTTCCAGCGATGTGTGCGAGAGATATACCACAGTGCAAGCTCTATCCAACGATCATAGCTTTTTTATTTTTGAGGGACCACATTAGGCTTGCATTTTATATTAAGTTGTTCTCCTCCAAAGTAGAAATTCTTTGGGGGAACGTATCCATACAAACAAGTTCATCATTTCCATGAGTATCCCATCTAGAAACTAAATGGGCTACGATATTACCTACACGTTTTACATTAGAAATGCTAAAGAAATCAAAAGATTCAACGAGTTGAAAAATGTCATAAAAAATCAAACAGAGAGGAGACAATCCGGTGGTCATCTTGTCCACCAGAGAGAGAGAGTCACTTTCCACCCACACGCATCTATACCCAAATCATCTAGCCACTTGCAGATCATGTCGAACAACAACAGTTTCAGCTTGATCCACACTCCAAACACCAACAGACTTGCGAACTGAAGCTAGCACAATCTCACCCCTTGAATTCCTAACAACAGCCCCCAAGCCAACATGAGAGTTAGCAGCCATGTGGGCGTCAACATTTATTTTGAATACACCCTTTGGAGGGCACGCACAACTACTGGCAGAGAGGAAGTCCATTATTGCAAGAGGGTGAGTAAAAACTTTGTGCGAGTAAGAGCTGTAGTCAGATGCATTTTTCACTAAGCTTATTCCCATTGAAAATGGACCCAGGCTTCAATTCTATTTTCAAAGATTAGTTTATTCCTACAAAACTAAACTGATAAGGTCATTGCAAGAATTTGATTAAGCACATCCTTAGACACCTTACTCGCCAGGCATACCAGTTTTTCATTAAAAGATGCTGAAGGAGAATCTTGAATCAGATTGTTAAACTCACTGCTACCCTAGACCTCTCTAGCAACAAAGCAATAAAAAAAGGATATGATTGATAGTCTCACTTTCAACTTCACAACAACCACACAAGTCATCAGCTGCAATGTGGCAATGAAAAAGATTTGCTTTCACCGACATAGATCCTTTGCCAGCCTTCCATATGAAGTGATTGATTTGGCTTTGGTTGTCTGCTATTTTCCCATACTAGCTGCCATATATCTCTGTCAATATCACATATATTGTTGTTCAAATCAAACAAGTGACCAAGAAGACCAAGCCAATATCCCGATTTGACACTGTACTCTCCATTTTTCAAAGGCCGCCAAAAAAGAGAATCACTCGTTCTAGATATGGACATTGGAATTTGCAGTATTTTGTTAACATCCTTGCTGAAAACACATAATTAAGGACCTCAAGGTTCCATTCAGAACAATCAAGATGCATTAGGTCAACAATTAGAAGCTCAAGATCATAATTTGGACCATGGCAAAGGGACTGCAGTAGATAGTTTTCTAGGCAACCACTAATGGAACCACACACGAATATTGGCCCCTGTTCCTACCCTCCATTTCATTCCTTCCAACAACAATGATTTTGAACCCCATAAGCTAAGCCACGCATAACTAGGATTGTGTCCCTTATAGGCCTCAAGAACAATGTCATGTTTTAAATATTGAGTCTTCAACGTAGTGTGCACAAAAGATTGTGGTCTAGTGTGGAGCCGCTACATTTGTATGCAAGAAGGGCTTGATTAAAAACTTTTAAGTCCCAAAGCCCCATACCACATGGACTTAGGCCTACACATTACATCCCAGCTATGCCAATGCATCTTTCGAGATGATTCATTTAATCCCCACCAAAAACGAGCCAATTAGGAGTGTATTTCATCAATGAGCTCATCGGGGATTTTGAACGTGCTCATCATGTTAGTCGGGATTGCTTGGGCTACCGCTTTAATAAGAACTTCTTTCCCGGTCCTCGAAAGTAATTTCTCCTTTTAACCTTGGATCTTTTTCCACATCCTCTCATTCAAGCTTGCAAACATGACCTTCTTTGACTTTCCTATTATTGTAGGTAAGCCATGGTATTTCTCATGTTGCTCAACTTCTTGAACACCCAAAATTTCGACAATTTCTTTTCTCCGATCTTCATTCACAAATTTGTTGAAAACGACATATGTTTTTGTAAGATTGACACTTTGTCCGGATGCTCTCTCATATTTGTTATCACCGAGCATTCACTCACAGTTGCCTTTGCAAATAAATAAGATACTATCGTCGGAGAAAAAAGGTGCGACACTCTAGGTGCCCGTAGAAAATTCTTGCTCCATGAATTTGGTTCTCTCTAGTTGCTTTTGTCAATAAAGTGGAAAAAACCTCAGCCACAATAAGAAATAAATACGGAGAAATTGGGTCACCTTGCCGGAGTCATCTTCAGGGGATAACAGAGCCCGAAATTTTCCCATTAATCTTAAAGGAGAAGGAAACACTTGAAAGACAGTCCAGAATTTGACAGAACCAATCATCATTGAACCCCATCTTATACATGACCCTTTCAAGAAACACCCATTCAACTCTATCATATGTCTTGCTTATATCAAGTTTCATAGCAATCAACCCAGTCTTACCACCCCTACTGTTTGGGGGTAAAAATACCCCCTATATGTGGACCAATGCCACCGCGACACGTGTCCGCAAGCTCAGCGCTCAATGAGACAATTAGAGCATGACACGTGTCACTCAATGATAGAAGGGTGAAAATGGGCTTCAAGCCCATTTCCCTGGAAACCGTAAAATAGTGGGAAGCCAATATACTTAGGTTAAATAACCTAAGAGGCACATATCCCAATGCTATATAAATACTGATCATTACATCAGTTTGAGGGGATCCAATTCTCTCTCTAAGGGCAATGCCCCCCACAATTACTCTCCCTTCTCTCTACTTTCTCTCTCTAAAATACATTATTTTGATCACTGACTTGATTGTCGGAGGCGGACCTCCGGCCCCCTTGAGGTGCGTTGTTTTGCAGGTGAACGGGTCGTTCAAGTGTTGCATTGCGAATCTGTCTCCTGCGGGACGTACACGCCCTCCACTTGGGTACGTACAAAAAACCCCAAAACATTTGGCGCCGTCTGTGGGGAGACACATCTGTAATGGCACAACGGTTGTGGATCACCGATTCAAGAGGGGAGCCTCCTTTGGGAGGAAGTAGGCGTCATGAGGCCGGATGTCAAGTACAGCAGGCGTCATGTGGCTGAATGTCGAGAGTTAGGCGGCCAAAAAGGCATATCAGACTAAGTCATGCATTTTTGAAGGTTAAAGGGCAATGCCGTTTAATCTAAGTTTTATTTGGGGAGAGACGGCTAAATTGGCCAACTCCACTATTTCAATCTGACTCATTTAATGAGTCGGCCGCATGCTCAGGTCACCCAGCCGGCATTTATGCTCAGTCAGGTGGCCACATGCTATCTTTGATTGATAGTTTGATATTATCAACATCACACAAATTGTATTATTACATACGTAATATTCCCCAAGAGTAAACTCTTGTAATTAGTGGAAGTACATGTGGCAAGTGACATTCACTTCCATACTTCCAAGTTTTGACAGCTAGCCTGTTCATTAATTCATTAAAGTTCACTAGCTCATTAACTAGTGGAAGGAGAGATTCCATCATTTTTAATTTTTAAAATTAAGCGGGTGCCTTGCTTGCATTAGTACAGTTGGTTTTTCTTGCACTATGACAGCCGACATTTCTCCATTTGAGGGCATTTGTGAGCTCCATGATTAGCAATAACTCAAGCTGCACGACAAATTTTTGGCAAACAAGTCAGCCGTAAGAGCAGCCTGGCTCTTAAATTAAGTCCGGCTGCAATGATGAAATTTTGATTGTTTGATTAGTCAGGCGACATTTAGAAAGTGGATGCCTGATTGATACAAATTTAGAAAGTGCATGCTATTCATGATTGATAGTTTGATACTATCAACATCATATATATTAACAATATATATGTACATGAATATTAACAATTGTTTCACTAGTGGAAAAAGGCTCATTTGCGTCGTTCATTTATAGTGTATTTGCGTCGCTTCTATGAGCGACGCAACTGCTCACGACACAAATGATTTAAAAGTCATTTGCGTCGCTCCTAGACGCAACGCAAATAAGAGTCATTTGCGTCACTCCTTTATAAATAAGTGACACAAATAATAGTTATTTGCGTCGCTCTTTTATAAAGGAGTGACGTAAATAGCTGTTCTGATCAACTTCTTTTTTGTTATTTGTGTCACTTGTTTATATAGGAGTGACGCAAATGGCTGACTAGACAATACAAAATTGCTTTATTTGCGTCACTTGTTTGTTTAATGAGTGACGCAAATGATGTGAAGTTTTTTTTAAAATTAAAATAATTGCTTGTATATGTTTGTAGTACCTGTTTTCCTTGCTAGTGGTATAAAGTAATATGCTAACGCCAATAATTGAAATTAAAATGCAATATTATTGAATGCAAATGTAAATTTCGGCAGAGCCTCCTTTGTATTTTGGCCTACCCATAAAATTGGGAATGACGACATTATATTAACAACCTGTCCAATAATTTACATCTCAATATCATAGACATTATACTCATCATCCCAACATAACACCAATTCACCAAAATCATTCATGTCAAGCCTATAATCCAAAACAAGAGTCCAACATGCGCTAAGTGTAAATCTAAAGTTCAACATTACATATAAAATACTCTGCCCAAATATCTCGAATCTCATTTATCTCTTCCTCGGTATACGGTGTAGTTCTTGAAAAATCCTATCAACACAACAAATATACAAGAGGAAAGTTTTAATTCAAGATTGTAGCTAACATCAAATTGTATTTATCAAACAAAAATGAAATATTTGACAACTCATACCTTAATAAGATCCTCACTGCTATGATGATATTCAAGTATTTCGTACATATAATGCA
This sequence comes from Chenopodium album, assembly GCF_948465745.1. NCBI lineage: Eukaryota > Viridiplantae > Streptophyta > Magnoliopsida > Caryophyllales > Amaranthaceae > Chenopodium > Chenopodium album. The sequence goes on from NC_137835.1 coordinate 70,425,904, forward strand.
TGACGTAGTAGCCACACGAGTACTCACGTCCACCCAATTGTTGAGGACACTACACGTAATATATTTATAATTTGAATTAAATTGCTATACTTAAATTATTAAGAGACAAAAAGTTAGGGTAAGAAATTAAGGTAACCTGTCCCAAATGCCATGTCAATTTACTTCTCCTAGATTGTCCACTTAATGCCTTGAAACTTCGAAAAGCACTACACATTTGAAACAAATAACATATTTATACATAGTATGTAAAACCATCTATTATCCTTACACACACATAAAATCATGACATTAATAACAAACTAGACTTATTTTGTCATTGCAAACTTAATTGCTAAATTTCACTTCTGCCTCAAAGAATCAAAGATGATGACTTCACGCTTAGCCATGCATAAGACCAAGAGAACCCAATGATTCCTACATAATAAATTAGACACACATTTGTAAATGAGTAAAATAATATCAACAATTTGCAAAGTTCAAATAAATACAAGTTCAAATAAATACAAGTTCAAAGTTTATACTTTTCATGGTATGGGCATAAGATGAACTGCTTAGATTTTTGTTTTTCTATCACATGTGTCATGTATAGTAGGATACGATCTGCATCACTATGAAAATAGGTTTCTGAAATCATTTCCGGACACATGAATCTAATGGAAGCCACATCCACCGTATCGAGTGTGTCACTCAAGGCCCTACATATATATCATGTAATAACATTATAAATGGTAATAAAGTATATATGGGAAAAGTGAAATTTGAATATCTTACATCATAAAAACTTGCAAAATTGAAATATTCAGCCAAGCTCCCGTGAGATGTTGATTGACATCTTCACGTCTGATAATGATGTCCTTACTATCTTCATAACTAAAGGTCCAAGCATCAATCTTTACCTTAATAGTTTCACCTTCGGGTAACGAAGATAACAAACTATTCAAAGACCCACACTTCTGAGACAAGTTTTCCAAAGCATAATCCATAAGAAAAACTTTTTTTGGATTGGTGTTGGACTCTTTTGTTTCGTGACCACTTTCAACTACTTTCACTTTGTCTTGCATGTTTTATTTGGCCGCTTTGTTGTTATCATCGTTCTTATTTGATATGAATGCCTAATCAATAGTAAAGCAAATCTATTCAACAATTTGCTATATTTTGTATGGCAAACTATGTAAATTGTTATAAAAATAATTTACGTTGTCATGCATGAGTTAAACCAAGTCTTTCGGCCATTGGGTAAAGGTACCGTGAGCATGCTTAAGTTTCTTGATGACTGAAGAAGGAACTGGAACCGAGAATTCTTTGAACTCGTCAAAAAAATCATCAACAGTTACCCTCACGTGATCTGGAAGGAGGTTACTATGATGATCAAGGATTAACTCCGGATGATATGTACCTTCAGTGACAATGACTTTCTCAGAGTCATTTTTCAACAATGATTGCCGACATGGAACCGGTTCCTTACAAAGATTGAAAAAAATCATTATTAAAAAAAAAAAAAGAAAATTGAGTTACAAAGTTAAAAGTATATCGCAGTCATAAATAATTACAAAAAAAAAGATAAAAAAAAAATAAAATAACAAAGTTTTGGATACCTGTATGTTTGCAAATGGATCATCACCCACTGATTGGCAACTACTAGGATTTTGTGGAGTCGTCCGGCCTATGTTATTCATTTCCATCAATTCAGTTGGAATTTAAATACCAATCTGTTTAGCAAATAACATAAACTTCTCTTGAACCATGGAATCCATTTTAGAGTCCATCTCCTGCATAGTCTCCTCTCGTACCCTCCGGGTTACTCTTGCCTCTAATTCTTCCAGCTCAGCATCTCCGATTTCCCTACCCCGACGGCCACTATGCCTCTCTCCGGATCCCCATACAGCTTTAATGCCAATTCCACTGTCAAATGCTATTGCCCGACCATTACGATCTTTTTTCCCAAGGGCACGAGATAAGATATCATCATGCCTATTAGGAACAAATTTTCCATCAGCTTGTTGCTTTCTCCAATTATCCTACACAAAGACTTCAAGCTAGAAAACTTTGGTTGCAATACATAAACTTAACAAAATATATTCAAAATTGAAATAAAGACTTCTTATATACTTACAATGGATTCTTTCACCTCTCTTGTTTTCTCATCCGGCAAATAAGGATTTCCCTTATCATCTTCTATTGATCTTGCTAGAAGCCAAGCATATGTCCTATCCGGAAAACTAGACACAACCGAAGAACAAGATGAAGTACTGGATGCTGAAGATGCTGTGGGAATATACCCTTTTCTACGCCATACAATATTCATTTCACCATATGATTTGGCTCCTAAATGGTGAGGGTATTCGTTGAAAGACTGGCTTTGTCGTTCCTTCTCACTGATTTCCTATTTTCACGAGCATAAATGGAGACTAGTACATAAGAATCCGTTAACAAAATATTAATAACATGCATGATCATTGATATTAATACACACAAACCTTAAAATCATCTGTACTATGCTCCTCCACAAATGTTTTCCACATATCTTTAGATATGAAATCATAGAGTACATACGACATTCTTTTCTCCTTCGGCATATTCCTGGTACATGTGATCCAACCACTAACCAATTTTATTTTAAAATCTCTCCAAGTTTTATCACAAGTGCGTAGGACCTTTTTTTTCCTGTCTTCATCTTCTTCGATTTGAAACTCTCTCTACCAAAAAAATTTTAAAAATAAAAAAAAGAATACCCACTACTACAAAAAACCCCTATCGAGTCGCCTCTAAACCATCTTATACATCGCTTCAAGGGTGACACTACAGGCACCGACACAATAGGTACCCCCCTTACGTGTCGCCTATGACCTGACGCGTTAGGTTGGTTTATGAGTCGCCTTTTTCATTACAGGTGATGTGTTAGGTTGGTTTATGAGTCGCCTTTTTCATTACAGGTGATGTGTTAGGTTGGTTTATGAATCGCCTTTTTCATTATAAGCGACGTGTTAGGTGTATTTTATGAGTCTCCTGCTTTTTATGAGGCGACGCGTAAAGTAATTTTTTTAAAAGTATAATTCTTCAATAACGATGCCAAAAATATAATTTATTTTCTTTTTCCTCATTAAATTTACACTTGCTATTATAATTACAACCTATGTAGGACTTGAACCTACATCTATGTGCAATAGCACATTGCTCTACCATTTGAGCTAATAGGCTTTTGAAAACTTCATTGGCAAAACTTCTATAACACTAACATTAGAAATATCAACATAAAAATTGACATCCTAGAATAACAAAGATAAGTGACAATAAGCTTTGACCATCATTAACCAACAATTGCAGAGAAATGTACCCACTATACCAAATATCATAGCGGTGCTTTAAATTACTAAAAACAGGAAACCCACAGGTTATAATGTTCTTTCACACATTTCACCATAAATTTAACAATCAAAATGATAAGGTCAGTACTACAATAATATAATTACCATATCCAACCATTACATATTTACACTACTTCACATAAACTTAGGAATGAATTAAATGAAATGACCATAACTGACGTAAAAACTACAGCTTGAAAGAAAGCATACCAATATAATTATTTTCAGAGAAGAAAGGGAGGAAATCACACAAGCTGATTTTATAATGCAATGCTCAAATGGAAATAAACAAGAGATTGTGAAAAAGGTAAAGTATAAAATTGCAGCAGGACAAAGATACTATAAGAACTATCTTAGTACTCTATGGTTTGTGCGTACCTTAGTGGAGTCAAGACAATAGTTCATGATATTCTCACATGATCCAAGCTAAGTAAAATTGCAAAATCCATTTTTCCATGCATTTCTTTGAATGAAAATAACATCCTGTAAAGAGAAATATTAGGCATCTTAGAAAGAAGTCAAATCAGTATATATCCAATCATAGTATTTAAGGTTCAATAATAGCAATCACTTTAAGGTTAAAAGGGTATGTGTTTTCACCACTCTTTTTGTCTAGAACTAAATTGCAATTACCAAATCATGACAACAAAAGCACTCACTTATCAAAGATAACTTCAGCGCAAGCAAGGATAAGAAAAACAACAAACAAGCTTGGTTAAAAGAATTCAGACATTCAATCACATATCAAAGTTTGATTGTCATAACATGATAGGTACAATAAACATCTAATCATACACTCAAGCTTATAAAAGAGCTAAAAATACTCACTGTTCACCAAATACAGCAATAACAATTTCTAATGTGGCACACCCACAATTAAATTTAGCACCAACAAAAATTTATAAACAAAAGTACCATCAAATCATTGGTCTAGTTAATTGATAGTAATTTAAAGATACTAAAATATTTTCAATAAGCATCACCAATAAACAAACAAATTGAATGACATTATACTAACAAAGATAATGTGAGATAATTGCATATAGTGACTAACATTGGAGAAGCAATGTGACGTCAATTGTGTAATATGTTCAAGTTCAATTTGCAGAAAAAATAAATAAATTAAAGGAGCAATATATAACACAAATATGAATGAAGAAAATAATAAGAGCAAATATTGGAATGGAAAAACTTCAACATAAGTGTATAAAATCTCCCTATTTGTAATGTTGTTTTAGGAAATTCAACCCCCCTCCTCCCCAAACTGCCACACACTCCAGCATTACTCCAAAATCATGTAAATCGAGCAACAAATTCAATTACAATTCACTAATGCAGCCCACCTAGTGACTTATATACCCCCCCAAACTGCCACACACTCCTTCAACTGTACAATTACTCGAAAATCACGCAAAATGAGCAACGATTCAATTACAATTTAGTAATGTAGCCCACCTAGTGACTTCTATATACATTATACAAAATAATTGTAATAAATCACAAATCTCTTTTAACATTGAATAAAACTGAAGAGATTAAAGGAGAGAGAAAGAGAACTGAAGAGATGGCGGAAAGCATTGCGGCAAGCATCGGAGACGAAGGAGGCGTAGTGGTTGTCTTTCTCGGCGTTTCTCATGATTTCCGGCTGCGCTGCTGCCGGAAACCCGCGTATTGGTTCATAAAATCGAAACCTGCAAACCAAAACCCAATTCATAAAATCAAAAACCCACAATTTACCACCACAAATTATTATTCAAAATCCAAAAACAATAAACCTAACCCTACTCATCAAACCTGATTAACAACAAGTAATTCCCAGAATCAGTATTAATCCCCATATAAACCGTCCTAAAAGCGCCGCAACAAATAAACTCCCCTTTCCGCCATCGAATAGGCAGAGCTTCATCTTTAATCGACGGCACCATATTCTTTTTCACCGAAGAGCACGAAAGTCCCCTGATTTGGGACTTTGTCGCGAACAATTTGATGCGAGATTTATGAATTGAGGAGCCAATTTTATCGACAAAACCACAAAACTGACGTCGGTGTTGGTGGTTGAGGAGGAAGAACTTGAAGTTCGTAAGATTAAGGATCCAAGAAAAGAAAATGAATGAGGGAGGCAATGAGAGGAAGGAACAAAAAAATAAGGGATTGAATGAGGTTTCTAGGTTTTTTTTTATAAAGTTGCTTTCCGTCAAAAAAAAATTTGGCAAAGGTGTTGCCTGTAGCAGTACAAGGCTATAGGCGACTCCTAAAGTATTACTTTAGCAGTCACACATGATGAAAGATGGGACATGTATAGTTTACACGTCGCCTAGTATAGTGTAGGTGACGCCTATGACTTTCATTTTATTTTTTGGTGCCTTTTATGTGTCACATACTTTATAAGAGGCGACTCTAAAATCTTACGCGTCACACATTAATTTGAGGCGACTCTAAAAGGGCGACTCCATAGGGTGTTTTTGTAGTAGTGACCCATTGATGTGGCTCATCTTCCTCACCTTGCGAAGACATGGAACGATTATGCATATCCTCATCCTCCATTATTACTTACCTGAAAAAAATACATAAATAAATTAAGACATCTATTTGTATCATTTTTAAATTATAAACTTGTACACATAACAATAATAAGCAATTTATGCAATTAGTAACACATATTGGAAAAAAAAAAATCACAGAATTCATACCTACTTCATTCTTCTCTTTTGCGACATAAAATCCTTCATTATGATCTTTACGTTTCAACGTTGTGTCAAAATCATCGACTATTGGAGGGATGCTCCAAACGGAAGGTGGTGACTCATTAAATTGCTCATCATATTCTTCCTCGTCCACCACATCTTCAATGCCAAGTATCCTTCTTTTACCTTCTAAAACAACTGACCATTTACAATCAGGTGGGTCAGCCATGTAAAAAACTTGTTTTGCTTGTGAAGCTAATATAAATGGATCAGCTAGATGCCCTCGTCGACCATGATTTACAAGGGTCAAGTTCCCTTGTTCATCTTTTTTTACACCATGGCTACTATCAGCCCACTTACATCGAAATAGAGGAATCTTGAAATCAACATAATCCAGCTCTATTATTTCTTCAATGATTCCATAATAAAATTTCTTCTTATCCACAAGTGTTTTATCATGTGCACTAACATACTCAGATGACAAACCTATTACTTTAACACCACTATTTTGCATTGTTGACTTGTCATCTTGTTGGCTAGTGTAAAAAGAATATCCATTGATGTCGTATCCCTCATATGACATGACTTGACATTTAGCACCATATGCCAACCATCTCAATGTGTCAGATATATCGTTAGGTGTGGTGGACAGTTGGGACATCACTCGTTCCTTGAACCATGTAACAAATGAACAATTATGCTCCTTTATCAGCTGAAGATCACTTTTGAAAGGATATTTATTTTTAAGAAAAATCATGTGCTCATCCAAGTAAGGATGAACATCACTAAGATTTTGCAACACAAAAAGCTCAGCCTTAATTTTCATTTCAAAGCCCATGGATATCCTTTTCCTGCCAATAGTACCTTGACCTCCGAGCCTCCTATCGTGTCGAGACTTTGGCACCCTAATTTTCTGTGAACGTGAAGATATTGAGCAACCCATGTTGCCACTTCCTCAGTAACTGTTTGTTGTACAATACTAGCTTCAGGTTTGGCCAGATTCATGACTTTTCCCTTTAAGTCACCCATTTCTCGTTCAAAAGGATACATGTATCTCATACACACTGGTCCACAAAGTTTAATTTCACGTACAAGACGAATAACCAAATGAGGCATCACGTCAAAAAAAGATGGGGGAAAATACATTTCAAATCGACACATTGTCTCAAGTACCATACATCTGCTTACAAGTCATCTAAAATACTTGGATTTATGACCTTGCTACAGATAGTGTTAAAAAAGACACATAATCTTGTAATCATGTACCTCACTTGAGGTGGCAAAATTCCTCAAATGGCAACTAGTAATAATTGTTGCATCAAGACATGACAATAATGAGATTTCATGCCACCCAATTTCAAGTCAGACATTGACACAAGTCTACAAAAATTAGAAGAATATCCAGCCGGGACCTTTAAACCATGCAATGACTCACAAAAGCTAGTTTTTTCCTTTTTAGACAAGGTAAAGCAAGCTGGGGGAAGATACCAGCGTTTTCCTCGAGATTCGGGTGCCAACTCTAAACGACCCATAACAGCCATGTCTTTTCTTACTTTAACTCCATCCTTTGTCTTTCCTAGCATATTTAATAAAGTTCCCACAATGGCATCACAAATATTTTTCTCAATATGCATTACATCTAGACAATGTCTAACTTCCAAATGTCTCCAACATGGAAGAGACCATAGCTCAGACTTCTTGTAACCCCCAGTTGATTTGCTTTTGTAAGGCTTACCAAACTCATTCTCAATGTCTTTGACCCGCTGATGATAAACCTCACTTGCACGTAAAGGGCCACGAGCTTCTCTCAACTCCACTTTACCATTAAAAGCATTCTTATTGAATCGAAAAGGGTGGTCTTCAGGAAGATGTCTGCGATTATCCATGTATACATGCTTGCCACAATTGTCTAGGCGTAATGCCTCCAAATCATCTTCACAAATGGGGCAAGGAGTTGTTCCCTTCATAGTGTACCCCGACAAATTCCCATAAGTTGGGAAGTCATTTATTGTACAAAAAATCATGGCACGTAAAGTGAAATTGGTTTTACTATATGCATCAAACATTTGGACACCTTCATTCCACAACAATTTCAAATCTTCAATGAGAGGCGCTAGATACACATCAATGTCATTTCCAGGTTGTTTAGGCCCAGATATTAGAAGGGACAACATAATGTATCTAGACTTCATGCATAACCAAGGAGGCAAATTTTAGATAGTTAGAAGAACCGACCAAGTGCTATATTGGGTACTTAGTGTCCCAAATGGGTTCATTCCATCTGTACTAAGACCAAGACAAAGATTTCGATCTTCTTCACCAAAGTCCTTGAACTTTCGATCAATGTTCCTCCATTGCGGGGAATCAGTAGGATGCCTCATTAGCCCATCTTTCTTCCTCCCATCAGCATGCCACCTTAATAATTTTGCAGCTTTTTTATCCGAGAAGAGTCTCCTAAATCTCAGTATAATTGGAAGATACCATAATACCTTAGCCGGAGACCCTTTCTTACACAACTCACCAGTATCATTCATCTTGTAACGAGAAACTCCACACCTTGGACACTCATGCAAATCAGCACACTCATTTTGAAACAACACACAGTCATTGGGACAAGCATGTATCTTCTCATACTCCATACCCAAAGGGCACATAAGTTTTTTGGCCTCATAGGTGGAGTTTGGAAGTTCATTCCCTTCGGGAAACATTTCTACTACGGCTTCTAACAACTGCGTAAAACCCTTGTCGGTCCAACAACTGCTCGCCTTTAAGTTGAATAACTTCATAATAGCACCAAGTTTAGTGAATTTTGTACAACCAGGATATAACGGGGTTTCCACAGCTCTCAAAATACTATCATATGTCTGGGGACACTCTGTGAAATGGTCTTCAACATCATGCATCATTTCATCTATCCTGTCCTTCTCCACTTTACTCTCATTTTCAACACCAATATTAGCTGTATTGATATCCTCATCTTAGTGTTCATTATCATCATCATAATGATTCTCATCTTCCCTTGGGCAATAACTAGAACTTGCCTCAATATATATGCTCTCACCATGCCATGCCCACCTCGTGTAGTTTTCTTTAAACCCACGACAAATTAGATGATCTTTAATATCATCTATATCACGATATCCCCTCGAATTATTACAGTCACAACAAGGACAAAGAATAATCGTTGATTTATTCTCTGTTTGGTGTTTTAAGGCAATAGTGCTAAACTCTTCAATTCCTCGTAAAAAACTTGTAGAATTTCGTTTACCATACATCCAATCTCGATCCATTTTCAACCACTAAATAACAAAATTAATTTTAAGATAATGTGTATATTTTCTAACATATATAGCTCCTTAACCATAAACAAGAATATAAGGCATCAAACATTTTCATTCAAAATTTATCTCATGTAAATGCAACGACATGATCCAACAAGGTCCTTATCACTCCAACCTAACCCATTTTTGAATGTCCTACCTCACTAATAACTACTTGTAAAGTTTGGTTCTAAAGAAAATCTGGCAGCATTTCCCTATAGTTCTCCAAGCACACAATGTAGATAATCGGCTATCTACATATGTACCCAGAGAACAATCGTGAAATATTGAGTCATGATCTTCTTAGACCCAAAAACAGTTCAAGTAGTTATCACTTAAATGAGATAGAACATTCAAGAACAGTCCCAAACCGGGGACTATTCAAGACTTACTCCTAATGAGTAAGCCCCGAACGGGTATCTAAGCCAATGATGCAAGTATTATTGCAATTCCAATAAATTATATCACAATTAAAAATATCATACAATTCACAATCATTATACCAACCACAACAAATAAGTTAATATTGCAAAGAATGGTTCAGATATATATACCACAAGTGAAGTCAATCTCGTATGCGTATTACCGCCTTAATCGTTTGTCCACAACCAGAACCTCGAGCAACTTGTGGAATTCACTTCCGCATAATTAAGAATCTGCCATAAAAAAAATTACATTTATTAAACCAACATAGTTGATTCAACTTAATCTGCCATGTGAAATAAAAGTTGTTATTCGGCATTGCTTATTAGCCAATCATGGTGTAAAACTTGAAGACCTGAAACGAGTGTTAAGCCATCCGCAAGTATTTAGATCTTTTACTAATCCATGTCTTTCTTAGATATAATATTTGCGTCAATTTAAATAAAAAAAAATTGAATTTGTAGGCTCTTGCTCTATGTGAGAATACATTGACCAAGTTTGGATTAATTAGAGAAGTTGCTGGTTCAGCACAAGTAAGTTTTTGTTTTAGCTTGTTTAAGTTTTTTTTGTCCTTTTTCCTTACTCCTTTTATTTCGCAGTAATTATCAAATATACTATTTGTGATGATTGAGGAAAGTGTGAGACTAGTTCGATTAATGAGAAAAGTGTGAGAGCAACCCAACTGATAGAATTGGTCCGATAGTTTTTTAAAACTTTTTTTTTAATTAAGGGTTGAACAAGGTGGTTGTTTAATGGATGGAATATTGATTTATAGTTTTTTTAACTTGATGGATGATTGAAGGTCACCTTAGCTAGGTCCAATAGATGGGAAGTACCTTTTTTGTCGCCTAAAGTATGTGAAACTTCCAGTCCAATGAATTAACAACCTTATAACAGCTGAAAAGCTAATGTTTTATTGCCATCAAAGTTGACAACTCCAGTGAATTAATCGTTATGAGGCATAGGTGCCTCTGCCTCAGCTAGGCAAGCAATCTAACTGAATTACTGCATCCTAATGGCTTATACTATGACCCTGATTGTGACTTTTACTAAACATTTACACCATTTAAAATGTGACTATATATGATGCGGTATGTATTGTTTTATTTGTAGTTTATTGCAAACCAGCAGCTCAAAGATGCAGGTGCAGTTGCTAGTGCCACAGCTGCAAAAATCTACGGACTAAATGTACTAGCTGAAAACATTCAGGTGAATATATTAAAGCTTTGAATTGAGATGAGCCTCAATGAAAATTCAATGACTGAAACTATATATATTCAACTAAATCTGCCATATATTTTCTAATTAATGAACTAACACTAAACCTGAAATTAAACTAAGTCATTGTTCAAGTTAAATGCTACATTCTATCTACCATGAAAATATTGAACATAAATAGAAGCAATCTTACCTTATGTGAAATCGACTTCACAAATTCAACAATGTCGAGCCGAAATCGAACTTCAATTATTGTTGCTGTAATTTGCTAGAACTTCCTCGGGTTTTTTGGGGCGAAATTAATCAATTTTTCCAGTCAAAAATTTCAGTCAGAGTTGGAATATTTTGGCCAGGATTTTTAATTGAATTTTTTGGGGTTTCTAGGGTTCAAATTCCTATGGTTTTGAGTAGATTTTTTGCTCGAAATGGGGGAATTTTGGTCGGAATTGCTCAATTTTTCTAGGGTTCATGGGTTCGAATTTCTTAGGGTTTTTGGTCTAAATTATTGCTTGAAATTGCTTGGATTTGCTGCCGATTATGGGTCTTGAACTTGATTGCGATTTTGGATGTTGAATTTGCTGGGGAATCGGAGTTTTTTGGCCGAATTTTTTGGATTTAAGGGTCGAATTTCTGGGTGTTTTGCTGTAAAAATTCACTGGAGTAGCAACTCTTTTTTTTTTTTTTTTCTTTTTGTTTAGTGAAAGGTAGGCGTGAAAAGCTAAGGTCAAAAATTCTGAAATAAAGTAAATGCAAAAGAGTTATTTGTGTCACTTAATTACTAAAATGCGACGCAAATAACAAAATGTATAATGCTGTAAATTTTTCATATGCGTCGCTCATTTATTAAAAGAGTGACACAATTTATTCACTCACTTATTTGCGTCACTTGTCAATAAATGAGTGACGCAAATAAGATTATTATATGCGTCGCTTCAATAAATAAGAGCGACGCAAATGTTAGAAAGCTGAAATACACCTGACTTTTGCATCGCTTCTTGAATAACATGCGACGAAAATAACTTTAAAGGATGGTAAAAATAAACATTTGCTTCGTTCTTTAGAATGAGTGACGCAAATATGGCGACGCAAATGTACGTTTTTCTACTAGTTTTTTATTATATACATAATATTATACAGTTGATTTCAAGAGTAAACTATTGTAATTAGTGGGATACATGCATGCGGCAAGTGTATTCATGCATTTCCACACTCCCAAGTTTTTGACAGCTAGCAAGTATAATTTATTAAACTTCATAAGTGTACGGAATATTTCAAGCGTTAATCCCTAGCTCTAACCCCAGTGTGATCATACACTAAAGTACGGTGGCGTCCAAAGGGAAAGAAGATAGAGCAAAAGAGTCGCAAACAAGTTTTAGGAACTTGTAAACCGTTCACGAGGTGAAGGTTACACCCCTTAACGATCCAAGAGATCGTCAACTCTATAAGGTCTTGAACCAAATAGGGTTCGGGGATGAAGGTACAAATCCAACCTAAAAGAGATTGAACCTGCCCTAATAATAGGCCTCTACTTTATTCTGATCGTATTCATGTGCGCTTTCTGACTAACATGCAATCAATAGGTTTACCCTAAACCTGTTTATCTATGTTGGTTGAATATTAATGCACAAATAAATCTATTATTGGCAATCACTTGAGTTAAAATCATATTAACCCTAAACAAGATTATTAATTATCTTATTAAGCGTGATTACAAATACAAATTCCCTTTAAACATGCATAAAAGGTGTGATCAAGCAATAACAAATAATAATATCAAGCAACATAATAAATCAAAATAATAATAATAATTAAAATAATAATAATAATAATAATAATAATAATAATAATAATAATAATAATAATAATAATAATAATAATAATAATAATAATAATAATAATATATTAATAATCATGTTAAAGCATAATAATAGCAAGATCCTGGCATGATACTAACAAGATTAATAACAAACCCTAGCATGTCACTAAGCATAAAAATCAAAGCTTTAGCCCTAACATGATACTAACATGAATGTTAGGAAGAGAATAGGAAGCATCGCAGGAATCATAATTGATATAAGCAAATCACCCTAAATATCATACTAAAGAAAGCATCCTAACATGAGACTAGGAACATCCTAAACATGATACTAGGAATCAAAATAATAACCAAGACATGATTTCTATATCATAAAATCAATAAATCAATTAAAGCACTTACTTGGATGCGTCATACCTCTTTCTAATGACAAAATACACACGTTAGTAACTTCAAGGAAAATAATAATTAAAACAATTAAATTATATAATTGAAAGAGAGATTTGGGACCAAACCCTCAGAAATTAAAACCTTTCACGTCTAGGGCGAAGGCAACTTCGAACTTGGCTAGGTGTGTCTAGTGCTAATGTATGAGGAATTGTGTTTGTAAAAGGCTAGGCTTAGAAAGAGAGAGAGAATCAAGAAATTCTTGATGGGAGTTGATGATAGAGAGAATTGGTGAATGAAAACGGGGTTTTTACGACGTTATTTATATAAAAAATCAGCCAAAAAGATAAAACATCAAAAATAGAGTTCTGACGCGTAAAACAAGAATTAGCGCCAAACGCTGACCTTGGCGCCAGACGCTAAGGCTAGCGCCAGGCGCCAAGCGTAGCGTCAGGCGCTACATCTTGCGTTTGGCGCTACAGCTGGCGTTTGACGCTGACTCAGAATTTCACGTGTTTTCTTAAAATCAGATAGAAATTTCCGTACAGGTGGATAAAATCGTATTTTCCTCAAAAATGTTCTTTGATTTTAAATAAAACTCTGAAAAGTCAACAAAAAGCCAATTTATCAATGCTAATTGAATTAGGAATGAAAAGAACCTTCTAGAAGAATCTAGCAGACTAAAACCATTCCTAATTTCATTAGGAATGATAAATCCATATTAGGCCCTCCTCTAGATCATTGGGCCGCATATAAGGCTCAAACCGGGCCCAGTTAAGTAAATTGGCCATAACTTCCTCAATATTCATCGGAATTGGGCTTATATTATATCGTTGGAAAGATATTTTCAAGCCCTATCCAACTACACTATTATTGGACCCATATCATGGACCAACCAAACTGGATTGGCTGTTTTCTTAAAATAGGTTTTCAAAAACAGAGAGAAAAGAAAAGAAATTAAAACTTTCCGCAACACTAAACTTTCCACACTTTCACTTCATTCGATTATGATTCGACGTGAAAGGTACTCATCACTGGGTTTGGTTTTGGGGAGACACAAATGGGTGTCTACAGAAGCCCCCACTTTGACTGAGTTTGGAGAAACGCAAGTTTCGAAAACAAAAGTCAAAGTATCGATAGGGACGGAGAATGATTCAGAACGTTCTGCGATCCTAAATCATTCTTGCAACGCCGATACCTGCAAACTAGCGTTAGTCAAACTGATAAGAGAGTTAAGAAACGTGTATCTTGCACCGTCGAGCACACGTCTCTGAAAGTAACCAATTTGCTGCTGCTTTACTATTTTGATGACCTCCTGCCAAGAGAATGCCATCCCGCTTGAAAACCGCTACGCTTGTAACTGCTTCCAATATAGAAGATTGCTTCGCTTGAAACAATCCCCTTCCGCTTTGATAATATTCCACGTCTAAGGGAACACTATCGAAGATTGCTCCCCTTGAAACAATCCTCTTTCGCTTTGTGACAATCTTCCACGTCTAAGGGAACATGATCAAAGACAACTTCGCTTGAAATCACCTTCAGTTGTTTGTGACAACTCTCCACAATCTAGGGAACGCCATCTTGTTGTTTCGATGTTCACTCGTCTCTGAACAAAGACCTTCTTTTGGATATGTTCACGCGCCTCTGAACGAAGAGCTTCTTTTTTTTTATATGTTCACGCGCCTCTGAACAATAGAGCTTGATAATAGGATGTCCACGCGTCTCTAAGCAAAAGATCTTGAAAATAGAAGATCTTTGATGATATGTCCACGCGTCTCTGAACAAAAGAGCTTTTGAATGATATGCCCACGCGTCTCTGGAGCAAAAGATCTTGTTGATATGTCCACGCGCCTCTGAACAAAAGAGCTTCGATGCTTGAATGTTTGTTGCCATAATATTCCAAAGATCAACGCTTGTCGACCTCTAAAGCTCGCTTGAACTTTGATTCCGCTAAAACCAGTATGTCGGTGTCTCAGTGATGAGCCAATTCTTAGGCGCTTTAAGCTAAGTGAGACGATCTTTCATCAGGTCGATCACTTATTGTGATTGTTATCAAACTGATCATGTCAAATTGCTTATAGGGGCTAACTAGCGTACCAAGGAACCTAAAATTGTTGTATGAGGTCGAAATCACCTTTCTGAGAGGCTTCGAGCTTTGTCGCTGCTGAAATATCTCTGGCGCCAAGAATTGACTCTGTCGCCAGACGCTGTGATCTAGCGCCAGGCGCTAAAAGCTATTGCCAGACGCTAGATGTTTCCGTCTGGCGCTGGAGTAGGGTCTTCCCTATTCTGCTGCACCTGTATTTATTTTTTACTATAGAACTTTGCTAATCTCTTTAACTATCTTAGGGTTGACCTAAGGTTTGATGTCGCTTGACTTATTGACTTGACACGACTCAAGGCATAAACTTGACTCACTGTGATTGACTCGAGGTTGACTCGACTAAAAGTTTTTGACACATGTGTTAGACTCAAATCAAGGTGATATGACACAACATGACTCAATGTGTACATGACTCGTGTGTGCATTGTAATGTGATCGTGCAACTCGAAAATGCAAAAAAGCTAAATTTTTCCGTCATTTTTGTGGAGGGTATTGACTTTCTCCCGAAAAAGAAAGACACGAAAAAAAAAGAAGCGAAGTTTTAAAGATGCATGTTCAATAAGCTTAGTCAAATGTTGTTTCTCACAGTACAAGGATTGTAACATCTTAGACTATCCTAGTTGACTCGATAATGAAAGTATTTAGGCAACTTAGGCACGGAGGCTAAGCACTTCATACTTCGTGATGCAATAACGATTATGATTGATGAGTGATGTTGATATGACAAGGCATGCTTCAACGCTGTGTTAAGATTCCATGACAAAGGGTTCCTAAGGGAAAGTATATTTGGTCATGTATCTGTGCGATGTGTGATAGTGACACTAAAGTTAGGCCGCAAAGGCTAAGTGTGTGAAAATATATTGAAAAGATTCAAATAATGGTGACTCTTAGGCTAGGTAAGCTAATGATGTAGGGATCAACCCCCCAAGTCTAGCTCTAAGTGAATAGGGATGAGCACAGGGGATCCCTTGATATGATCAATTGTGAATGTAAATATTAATGCATTTTTATTACGGCCGCACCTCGATGTGAGGTTGCCTAAGTATCCGTTAGGAATCAGGCCGAACGTAGCTCTAGCCGAACCTCGCACAAGTGTGTGTATACCTCAAAAAGGTCTTTTAGGGGTTGTAACGTGGTTAGGCTAAAGGTTAAAGAAGAAGGGGATAAAAAGGCTCAAGACCCTAGATAAGCCCCCAAGGTGTGCAACCTCGCTTTTGAATCTTTGTATATTTTTTTTATGCTTGAGTTTCTACTCTTTTTAGCTCTTTTTTGCTTTAGCATTTATTTCATTTTTATAAGTGTGGGCAATCCCGATCATGCGGTCTATCACTCACTTGGCATTCATGTTTCTCAGACACGGTACCGAGCACTCGATAAGAGACGCAATCTGAGACGTGTTCGTATCAAAGACATTTTCATATCAAAGACATTGGAACACTTGCCCTTTTGTACACTTTTTATTTATTTTTATTATTATTTTTTTTTTGCTATTTTAATCTTTTGAAGTCACTCAAGCTTTTTTCTTTGAAAATTACATAAGTTACACACCATCCCATCCCAAGATTAGATAGATATGGGTTGAAAAATGAAAGGTCTATCGTTAGACGAGGCTCAAAGTGGTTTATCAAAAAAAAGAGATTGCATATTTGAAGGGTGAAAGGAGATATGATGTGGCTATAAGGGGTGCCTCAAATCATTGGTATACCTTGTGCTTAGCTTGACATGTTTTTTTTTTTTTTTTTTTTTTTTTTTTTTTTTTTTTTTTTTTTTTTAATGCAATGCAATGATCATATGCAAGGGATAAAATGCTCAATTTATTGAAAGTGGACGGTAAAAATCAAACTCTAAGAAATAAATTCAATGAGGATGAAGGGTGCCTATGCTAGACTTATTGGGGAAAGGGTTTGAAAAAAAAGAAGAAGAAAGCATGAAATCTTGGTGAGAAGCTTGCCTTGTGCATTTGTTTCATCATTACCCTCATTTTTTTTTGTTTGTCAATCACATGACTCAAACTCGATTCAACATGCATGGATGGAAGAAGGTAGGAATAATGAAGGTTGTGATATGGAGAAAGCATGTAGAGAATGGAAAGATATGAAAAAATTAGGAATATAATGTACCCCCAACTCAAATGACGGAAAAAACCGACTCATGCATGAACCTAAGACATGGTCATGGTGATGTGTACTCAAAGTGTGTGCCAAGACTAGTGAGTGTAGGTGACATGTTAAGACTCTTGTCATGACCATGTGGCTAGACGATGTGACTAGATTCAATTAATGTCTTAACAAGGCATTATTATATTGATAGTAAAATTTAACCGAATTAATTAGCAGACTGGTTAATTAGACACACAATGATGACTCGATCAATAATCCGAACTGTCGTCAAAACGACAGGACTGGCGCCTCTCTTTGCAGTGTAGCGCCAGACGACACAGCTGTCGCCTGGCGCCACATTCCACAGAGTGGCACTACAATTCAGACTTTGGCGCCATTGCTGGAGCTTCAATCTGAAACTGTTTTCGGTGTTATTAATCCACAAGGGTATGCCTAAAGTCGTACTAGGTCAAATCTGATTAAAATATTAGATTTTATTTACTCAAATTAATTAATTAATTAGGCAAAGTTCTTTTAGTCATTAATTTATTTAATCTCAACACAAGTCAAACA
Source organism: Chenopodium album (assembly GCF_948465745.1). Lineage (NCBI taxonomy): Eukaryota > Viridiplantae > Streptophyta > Magnoliopsida > Caryophyllales > Amaranthaceae > Chenopodium > Chenopodium album. Next base: position 70,443,893 of record NC_137835.1, read on the forward strand.
AATGGTTAAGAAAACATAGTATATGCACAACAAATAATGCACAATTAGTCAAGTAGGCACAATATGATGCAATGAGTTTGCAACCTAACCATGGCTCTAGTTCTCTAAAGTTCGGGATATGGTTTAGTCAATAGAGGGTCCATGGTTAATTGTCCGGATGCACCGCGCGGAAGCCTAACCGTGAAGGGTTGGCGCGAGTGGATGGGACACCGCGAGTTTAGAAAAATTCGCTTCCATGGTTTGGTGAATTCAAAATTCTCGGATGTACCCTTTGTTGCTCAGAGCGTTCAATCAGGTAGATGGAGCATGAATTCCCAGGGGGTTATGTCCATATGTAGAACACATATGGGTTTCAAAAAAATGTGAGAAAAACTCAATCAGGAAGTAGGATCGAGCAAACAATGCGAAAAACTGGTCGAAATTAGAACGCATATTTCTGGCTTGGTATTGGAAGAATTTGGCGCCATCAAACAGAGATTGGCGCCAGGTTTTAGCTGTAGCGCCTGGCGACAGAACTGTCGTCTGGCGCTACAGTTAAAATTCTGGCGCTAATACTCTGGTCGCTGACGCTAATTCTTACATGCCTCAGCAGCTTTCTGTGCTCGATAAAATTTTCCAGTTTCGCGCAGTGTTATTTCGGACCTAGTTGTGAAAGATATTTCTCAAATTTCCTACGTGTAAAATCCTATGTTTTAACTCATTACGGATGGTCTTTCCAATGAGATCTTTTTTATGCATATGACAATAATGTTAATCAAAATTACGCACATGAAATACTTGGAACGTTTCGAGTCTCATCCACTCATTCTAAATCATTGCCGAAACAAATTCAGGAATTAACATAGAAATCCTCCCCAGCAGAGTTGCCAAAAACTGTAGGGAATATTTCAAGCGTTAATCCCTAGCTCGAACCTCACTATGATCATACACTAAAGTACGGTGGCGTCCAAAGGGAAAGAAGATAGAGCAAAAGAGTCGCCAACAAGTTTTAGGAACTTGTAAACCGTTCACAAGGTGAAGGTTACACCCCTTAACGATCCAAGAGATCGTCAACTCCATAAGGTCTTGAACCAAATTGGGTTCGGGGATGAAGGTACAAATCCAACCTAAAAGAGATTGAACCTGCCCTAATAATAGGCCTATACTTTATTCTGATTGTATTCATGTGCGCTTTCTGACTAACATGCAATCAATAGGTTTACCCTAAACCTGTTTATCTATGTTGGTTGAATATTAATGCACAAATAAATCTATTATTGGCGATCACTTGAGTTATAATCATATTAACCCTAAACAAGATTATTAATTATCTTATTAAGCATGATTACAAATACAAATTCACTTTAAACATGCATAAAAGGTGTGATCAATTAAGCAATAACAAATAATAATATCAAGCAACATAATAAATCAAAATAATAATAATAATTAAAATAATAATAATAATAATAATAATAATAATAATAATAATAATAATAATAATAATAATAATAATAATAATAATAATAATAATAATAATAATAATATATTAATAATCATGTTAAAGCATAATAATAACAAGATCCTAGGCAAGATACTAACAAGATTAATAACAAACCCTAACATGTCATTAAGCATAAAAATCAAAGCTTTAGCCCTAACATGATACTAACATGAATATTAGGAAGAGAATAGGAAGCATCGTAGGAATCATAATTGATATAAGCAAATCACCCTAAATATCATACTAAAGAAAGCATCCTAACATGGTACTAGGAACATCCTAAACATGATACTAGGAATCAAAATAACAACCTAGACATGATTTCTATATCATAAAATCAATAAATCAATTAAAGCACTTACTTGGATGTCTCGTACCTCTTTCTAATGACAAAATACACACGTTAGTAACTTCAAGTAAAATAATAATTAAAACAATTAAATTAAATAATTGAAAGAGAGATTTGGGACCAAACCCTCAGAAATTAAAACCTTTCACGTCTAGGGCGAGGCAACTTCGAACTTGGCTAGGTGTGTCTAGTGCTAATGTATGAGGAATTGTGTTTGTAAAAGGCTAGGCTTAGAAAGAGAGAGAGAATCAAGAATTTCTTGATGAGAGTTGATGATAGAGAGAATTGGTGAATGAAAACGGGGTTTTTACGACGTTATTGATAGAAAAAATAAGCCAAAAAGATAAAACATCAAAAATAGAGTTCTGACGCGTAAAACAAGAATTAGCGCCAAACGCTGACCTTGGCGCCAGACGCTAAGGCTAGGCGCCAAGCGTAGCATAAGGCGCTACAGCTGGCGTTTGGTGCTACAGCTGGCGTTTGGCGCTGACGTAGAATTTCACGCGTTTTCTTAAAATCAGATATAAATTGCCGTACAGGAGGATAAAATCGTATTTTCCTCAAAAATGTTCTTTGATTTTAAATAAAACTCTGAAAAGTCAACAAAAAGTCAATTTATCAATGCTAATTGAATTAGGAATGAAAAGAACCTTCTAGAAGAATTTAGAAGACTAAAACCATTCCTAATTGTATTAGAAATGATAAATCAATATTAGGCCCTCCTCTAGATCATTGGGCCGCATATAAGGCTCAAACCGGGCCCAGTTCAGTAAATTGGCCATAACTTCTTCAATATTCATCGGAATTGGGCTTATAATATATCGTTGGAAAGCTCTTTTCAAGCCCTATCCAACTACACTATTATTGGACCCATATCATGGACCAACCAAACTGTATTGGCTGTTTTCTTAAAATAGGTTTTCAAAAATAGAGAGAAGAGAAAAGAAATTAAAACTTTCCGCAACACTAAACTTTCCACACTTTCACTTCATTCGATTATGATTCGACGTGAAAGGTACTCATCACTGGGTTTGGTTTTGGGGAGACACAAATGGCTGTCTACAATAAGCTACACTTGAGTTATTATGCATTAAAATAGCATAGGCGGCAAAGTTTTAATACACACTTTCATGAGCAGCTTGTATATTCATCACACATTGAAAGTAAGCTCCATGGTCGTACATCATTCAAAGCCGCCTATGAGTGTCATGCGGCACATTCATTCTACATTGCTCAATACACCCAGTGCTACATGCTAATGATACATACGACAAGTCGGCAACCGGGAGACATATGGCTTCTAGGACCAGTTGTTGAGCTACCTAGATGGCCTAGCTTATTTCTTGTGTTATCATACACAAGCGGTTCAATAGTCGGCTCAGACGGTATTTAATACTATATCACATTGAAGCTCTGCTATTGAGACAATTAATACAAGAGGGGGGGTGAATTGTATTGAGTTCCTAATGACTACTTTTTGCGGAATAATAAACAATGCATATAGGAACTTGCTAGAACACACAGATTTTACGAGGAAACCTTCCAGGGCCCAACTGGAAGTAAAACCTCGACCCTGCCTTAGGGATTTCAAACACACAAACTCCACTATAATAGGGCAAACACCAAGTTACAACCTATTAGACACGGACCTTTATTTTCACAAGATCCTCACTAGACTTGCTACTTGATAGGACCCTATTCTACCCAATCTAAGCACCACACTTAGATTCACTCGTACCACCAAAGTACTACACGTAATGCCAAAGTACAAAATACTTGCACCACCTAAGTACAAAACTCTCAGCCTCACCTCGAAGCTTACAAAACTGTATGTAAAGCAAACAATAAACTCACTCAAATAACCCAACCTAATATAAGTGAACGACACCTAGTATGATAGGTAAGCAATGCACAAAATCCAAAACTAATATGACAAGTTAGAAGCTTGGTAAACTTACTCAATTATAGCACTGTGATTTCTCCACGCATAAACTCATAAAAACCTAAAACCATTTTGCTCTCTACTATTTATACAAGTATCACTCGTATAGAAAGTAGGTTTTCTACAAGATAAATAAGTTAACTTAACTTATCTTTAAACACGGTTTTATGTAAATCAAGTGGAATAAAATCTCTTCCGGAAAATAAGATTAAAAAGATATTTGTTAAAAAGATTTATCTTTTTAACAAACTGATTTAAAGAAAACAATCTTTTTAGAAAATCTTTTCCTAAAATCTATCTTTTATAATTTTCAATATTGTTTTATTTACCAAGCCAACTTGTCACGCTTCTAATAAATTTCGCGCAATAACCTACTTATCATATTAACAATAATCTAGAAGATAAAAACCTTAACTAAATATAATTGCTGCGGCGCGCTTTTAATCAGGTAGATTACTTGGGCTCCAAGCTTATTAAGTTCCACCAAAAAACTTAAGCTTGCTGTCTTCAAGTTCCTGTTAGGGAACGTTCCTGTTAGGGAAGAGAACTAGTTCTTGTTACAGAGCTCTTCTTCTGATTTGTTTAACTCCTTCAATAAAGATCTTTTCATGTCTTCTTAGTTCCAGCTACTTCTTCCATCACCACGATCAACTTCACCTAAACTAATCAAACACTTGAAAACCTTTATTAGTTGAGTTTGCTTTAGTTTAAGTTCCTCATCATCAAAACCTTTATGCTTCAACAATTTCCCCCTTTTTGATGATGACAAACTTAAGCAAACTCTAGAAACAAGTTAAACAAAATAGAAGGTCGTATTTTTGTGTTTTTGGTTAATTGACAGAAAGTAAACACACATAGAAATAAAAACATAAACAGAAAGAACAAAACAAAAACAAAAATAAACTAAACTACTGTAGACACCCATTTGTGTCTCCCCAAAACCAAACCTAGTGATGAGTACCTTTCACGTCGAATCATAATCGAATGAAACGAAAGTGTGGAAAGTCTAGTGTTGCGGAAAGTTTTAATTTCTTTTCTCTTCTTTCAGTTTTTGAAAACTTATTTTTAAGAAAAAAGCCAATCCAGTTTAGTTGGTCCATGATATGGGTCCAATAGTAGTGTAGTTGGATGGGGCTTGCAAAGACCTTTCCAACGATATATTATAAGCCCAATTCCGATGAATATTGAGGAAGTTATGGCCAATTTACTAAATTGGGCCCGGTTTTAGCTTTATGTACGGCCCAATGATCTAGGGGAGGGCCTAATATGATTTATCATTCCTAATGCAATTAGGAATGGTTTTAGTCTTCTAGATTCTTCTAGAAGGTTCTTTTCATTCCTAATTCAATTAGCATTGATAAATTGACTTTTGTTGACTTTTCAGAGTTTTAATCAAAATCAAATAGCATTTTCGAGGAAATTATATTATTTTATCCTCCAGTACGGTAAACTTATCGGATTTTTGAAAAGGCGTTGGAATCAAGCTTGGCGTCTGACCCCAGGACTTGGCGCCTGGAACCAGGCCTGGCGCCTGGCGCTAGCCATTGGCGCCTGGCGCTAGTGTTGGTGCCTGGCGCCAGCTAGCCAGGGTTGGCGCCAGCTAGCCAGGGTTGGCGCCAGCCTTGTTTTCTGAGCGTCAGACTCTGTTTTGTTAAATTATCTTTTTTGGCTGATTTTCTCTATAAATATCGTATTAAAAACTCCGTTTTGATGCACCAATTAACCAATTTTCACCAATTATCATCATCTACATTCATTCACCAATTCTCCTCATTCGCAAGTTTTTATTAACAATCATTAATTCTTTAGCATTCTCTAAATAAACATTCAATTCTTTCCTTTGTTTTTTCATACAAAATTCCGCATTCGCAAGATCTAGAAACACCTAGCCATATTCGAAGTTGCCTTCGCCCTAGACGTGAAAGGTTTTAATTTCTGAGGGCTTGGTCCCAAATCTCTCTTTCAATTATTTAATTTAATTGTCGTTTTTATTATTTTCCTTGAAGTTACTAACGTGTGTATTTTGTTATTAGAAAGAGGTACGAGGCATCAAAGTAAGTACTTTAATTGATTTTATGATGTAGAAATCATGTTTACATTGTTATTATGATTCCTAGTATCATGTCTAGGGTAATTTTAATATTAAATATGATTGTTGCGATGCTTCCTATGTTCTTCCTAATATTTATGATTGTTAGTATCATGTTAGGGTTAAAGATTTGATTTTTATTGCTTAGTGAAATGCTAGGGTTTGTTATTAATCTTGTTAGTATCATGCCTAGGATCTTGCTATTTTTATTATGCTTTAATATTAACATGAACATGATTATGATTATAATTGTTATAATTTATTATTATTTTGATTATGATTATAATTCATGATATTGATTATTTATTATGTTTTTTGATGCTTATTATTTATTGCTTGATCACCTTTTATTGCATGTATAAAGGGAATTTGTACTTGTAATCACGCTTAATAAGATATTAATAATCTTGTTTAGGGATGATTTGATTATAATTCAAGTGATCGCCAATAATAGTTTATTTGAGCATTAATATTCAACCGACATAGATTAAACAGGTTTAGGGTTAATCCTATTGATTGTATGTTAATCAGAAAGCGCACATGAATACGATCAGAATAAAGTAGAGGCCTATTATTAGGATAGGTTCAATCTCTTTTAGGTTGGATTTGTACCTTCATCCCCAAACCCTTATTTGGTTCATGACCTTATGGAGTTGACGATCTCTTGGATCGTAAAGGGGTGTAACCTTCACCTCGTGAACGGTTTACAAGTTCCTAAAAAACTTGTTGGCGACCCTTTTGCTCTATCTTCTTCCCTTTTGGACGCCACCGTACTTTAGTGTATGATCACAGTGGGGTTCAAGCTAGTGGGATTTTAAAGGCTTGAAATTATTCCCTACAGTTTTTGGCGACTCCACTGGGGAGGATTTCTATTTTAATTCCTGAATTTGTTTCGGCAATGATTTCGAATGAGTGGATGAGACTCGAAAAGTTCTAAGTATTTCATGTGCGTAATTTTGATTAACATTATTGTCATATGCATAAAAAAGATCTCATTGGAAAGACCATCCGTAATGAGTTAAAAACATAGGATTTTACACGTAGGAAATTTGAGAAACGTCTTTCAAAATTAGGACTGAAATAACACCGCGCGAAACTGAAAAATTTTATCGAGCACAGAAAGCTGCTGAGGCATGTGAGAAGTAGCGTCAGGGGCCAGAGCTTGGCGCCAGACTTTTAGCCGTAGCTCCAGACGCCAGCATTGGCGCCAGGCGCTATAGTTAAAAACTGGCACCAGTCTCTGTTTGCTAGCGCCAATTTCCAATACCGAGCCAGAAATATGCGTTCTAATTTCGACTAGTTTTTCGTATTGTTTGCTCGATCCTACTTCCTGATTGAATTTTTTCTCACTTTTCTGTAACCCATATGTGTTCTACATATGGACATAACCCTCTGGGAATTCATGCTCCATCTACCCGATTGAACGCTCCGTGCAACAAAGGGTACATCCGAGATGTTGAATTCACCAAACCATGGAAGCGAGTTTGTTCTAAAACTCGCGGTGTCCCATCCACTCGCGCCAACCCTTCACGGTTAGGCTTCCGCGTGGTGCATCTGGACAATTAACCATGGACCCTCTTTGACTAAACCATATCCCGAACTTTAGAGAACTGGAGCCATGGTTAGGTTGCGAACTCATTGCATCATATCGTGCCTACTTGACTAATTGTGCATTATTTGTTGTGCATATATGTTCTATGTTTCTCTTAACCGTTTGTTAACTTGTGTTGAGACTAAATAATTTAATGACTTAAAGAACTTTTCCTAATTAATTAATTAATTTAAGTCAATAAAGTCTATTTTTTTAAATCGGAATTGACCTAGTACGACTTTAGGCATACCTTAGTTGATTAATAACACCGAAAACAGTCCCAGACCGAAGCTCCAATATTGGCGCCAAGGTCTGAGCTGTAGAGCCACACGATGGAGGGTAGCGCCTGACGACAACTATGTTGTCTGGCGCCAAGCTCCACAGTGTGACGCCAGTACTGTCGCTTGGCCGACAGTTCGGATTATTGGTCGAGTCGTCACCTATGGTCTAATTAATCAGTTTTCTGTTTAATTAGGTTAATTTTGCTGTCAATAATGTTTAATTGAATCAATGATCGAGTTTAGGCACTAAGTCCCATGGTCTTACACAAGAGTCCAAGCATGTCACTTACACTCAACGCACACACCAATACACATACTTTGACCATGATTAAGAGAGTCTTGTGTGCGCGTTTTTCCGTCATTTTTTTTAGGGGGGTAAGTCGGATATTAATCCTCCAACAAAAATAATAATACTTAATTCCCTAAAAATATGTACATTATTTTTGCCAAAAATATGCACCCTTTTCTTTTCCTTTTTCCCTTAAAATAAACCACAAAGTCAAGATGATTCGAGTTAAATAATTAAAATGCAAAATGGTTTAATTTACAGCGCGTGGTCAAGAAAGGAAGGACGATTAATCAAAGATAACCTCTTCGTACAAGTCCAACTTTTCGACAAATCTATAGCTCGCAAGAGGAAAGCAAGGGTTATAATGGAAACTCAAGAAGAAGTCAATGATCTTAAGAACCAACTGGCTACTGTGACTGAGACACTAAAGCTTCTCGCACTTAGGGTCGACGATCCCGTGAAGCAACAACAAATGGACCTCATGCAAGAGAGCCTAAGCAAGTTGTCCAGCGACTACAAGTTTCAAGAGCTTACATCACAAGGGGTCTCGGTGGACAAAGATCTTCTTCCGCAGAAGTTCAACGCCAACGACATCCCAAAATTCAGAGCAATTGACAACCCTTACTTCCATTTAAGAGCTTTTGAAACAATAATGAGTATCAAGGGTATCGATAAGAAGGTCTTCCCTTCTCTGTTCTCACTATCTCTCGAGACCGTTTGCCAACAATGGTTCTTTTCTCTCGAGAACGAAAAGACCTCTACCTGGGAGTCTATAGAAAACGCTTTCGTTGATAGGTACAAGTGCAACATTCAAGTTGAGACTAACCATAGAGAACTTGAAATCCTCAAACAGAAAGAAAATGAAGGCTTCACCTCTTTCTTTAACAAGTGGAGAGAAACCTCAGCTAAAATGATTGAGGTGCCAAGTGAAAAAGAGTCTATGAGACTGTTTATAAAAAATCTCCAAGAAAAATATTCCAAGCATCTTAAATATCAAAATAATCTCCATACCTTTAAGGTTGTTTATGACATTGGGATCAATATTGAAGATGACTTGGCTAAGTCAAAAGCTGCCAACAATAACTCCAACAGTGGCTGGAAAGGAAAGAAGAACGACAATCCTTCTTCTTCCAAAACCGCCCACTCAAATAATGTTAGCACCTTTAATTTAGGAGAAGTTCTTGCCATGAACAACCAAGGACAGAAGAAACCATTTAGGAGGAACTTCACTCCTATTGGCATGAGTTATGACACCGCATTTGATCGATTGAATGCAAAAGGTCTTATAACTCCCATTGGACCATTTGGGGACCCACCAGTCGAGAAGAGGTCGGTTAACTGGAACCCCAATGCACACTGCAAGTATCACCAAGGTAGGGGCCATTCCACTGAAAGTTGTTGGAAGCTTAAGGAAGCTATCCAAGACCTAATCGACAGCAACAAACTGCCGTTGCCCCCTGCCAGTAAGAAGCCAAGTATCGACAACGCACCTCTAGCTCATACTCTAGCTATCTCCAATGAAGAAAACGAGGTTGACCCCTCCTCTCTCATTAAACCTGTCAAAGAAGAGGAGATCTTTTTCGATGTCAAGGATAGTCTTCCAGAACCGGCAAATAAGGAAGATATACAATTGCTCACATTGTCTATGAAGGAGGCATCGCAATTACTACGTGAAGCTCTCAAAGTTATGAACGAACTCCATAAGAAATATGATGAGCTTCCACTTCCAAAAGAAGAACCTAAAAGAGAATTCACACCAGTGAGAACGACTTATGAGGCAAAGTACTTTCCCTTACAAGTCACTGAAAAACCCTAGAAGAGCAATAGAATCTACACTCCAATTGGGATCCCATATGCGCGAATGTTCGAAATGCTCTCCGAGATTGGCGAGGTCAAACCTCTCGAACCGAGACCATTTGAGTCATTAAAAAGGACAGATAGATATTATTGCCAATATCATCAATCAGGGGGTCACACTATAGAAAACTGTTTCAAATTCAAGGATTTGGTACAGAAAATTATTGATGAAAAGAAACTAGTCCAAGTTCAACAAGAAGGGGATATAACCATTAATGGAGTTTGGGACAGTGATGAAGAAGATGTCTATCTAAAGGACATAGTAGGACCTTCACCTTCTGTATCATACACCCCAGATAACATTTGGGTTGAAGAAGATTCATCAATAGATGTCCTCACAAGATCCGGGAGAATGCAACCTCCCGTTTCAACACAACCTATGCCCACCATACATCAAGTTCCCATACCTATCATCGAAGACAATGACATTGTTAAACAGTTTAAGAAGACAAAAGTTGAGATGAATATGTGGAAACTTCTTGCAACATCTCGAGAACATAGGTTGGCCGTAATGAATGCCTAGGATAAAATCGGGATAGATTCTGACACTACTCTTGAGGGACTAGCCAACTTCCTCACAAGTGACCTTCCTAGTCCGATTAATTTGATCACCTTTTCTGACAAAGATTTACCCCCAGAAGGTGACAAACATTACAAGGCATTAAACCTCACGGTAGTCTGCAAAAGGATGAATGTTCCCATGACTCTTGTAGACAATGGATCGGCTATCAATGTCTGTCCACGTAGAACTGCGAGGATGCTCGGCATAAGGGATGAAGACTTAACTCCGTCCACACAAGGAATAAGAGCGTACGATAATACTCGTCGTCAAGCTCTTGGCAAGATTACCCTAAATGTAACGGCAGGAGCAATAGAACATGCTACTACTTTTCAAGTAGTAGACATCAAAGCTTCATTCAACTTATTGTTGGGACGCCCTTGGCTTCATGAACTAAAGGCCGTCCCTTCATCTCTCCACCAACAAGTGAAAGCTATAGTTGGAGGAATTCCAATCACCATCGATGCTTCGCCTATGAGAATCAAATCCATAGAGAATCCAATCATTAATGTGGAGCACGACGAAGATGACGAAGACCTATGGGGGTTTAACGAAGAAGTCTCCTTAATCCAGGAAGATGAAAGGACATCTCTTTGCCATGACCCCCATTCCAACATGATTGTCAACACCATGTTGAAGAAACCAGGACACTTCCCTGGGATGACCCTAGGAAAGAAGAAAGGGATAGAAAAATCGCTGGAGTCAACCTGGCCTCCCTAAGTTAGATACTTTCGGACTTGGTTTCGAACCGACTCGGAAAGATCTCAAGCGAGCCCAGGACAAGTTGAAAGCACGTAGGGACGCTCGCATTCAAAAGAAAGCAATTCCAATGGATCAGTACCTTCTTACGCTTAATGGTCAGTTCATAAAAGAAGGAGAGGACTATCCATGCCATGAATTTCCCGAGCCATTTGTTGTAAACGGCATAAGACAACCGAGAATCGAGATTTTCTTGGATTGCTACTTCACTGAGGAAATCCCAACTCCCATCCATAAGGAGAAAGCTCCCCCATGCTTTGACTTTAACGTCATGGGATTACTGTTTGCGCGAGAAAAGAATGAGCCAACTTATGAAGAAGATAACTCCTCGCTCATTCAAACAGTCCTACAAAGTGAAAGCTTCGACCCCTCGAAGCTAATTACTCCAGCCGAAGGATCACTACAAGGGTGGCGCAAGACTATCAAAGTGACTGCTCCAAGCGGAAGGAAGATATCAATCACGACAGGACAAGGACCGATGTTTGAGGAGTCGTCTGAGTCAGAGTCTTTCCCTTTAGAGTCTTCTAAGTCTTTAGTAGTAACACCTCCCTCTCATATTTCTTCTCCTAGGATAGTTAGTGATCCAGTCCCTGAGGACATATCACTCTTTGATGTAATGATCTCAGAGTATAATAATATTTCTCATTCTCCTTACTTTTTGTGTTCCTCTCTAACCCAAGATGACGAGCATTGCTTAGCTAACGATGAAAAAGACAAAGAAATTATTAAAGCATTGGAAACACTCAAAAAGAAAACACCGGTAATCGAAGAAACTGAAACGGTTGATATCTCGAATGATTCAACCCATAAAAGAGAAGTTAAAATCGGATTAACGTTGAATAAACAAGAAAGAATCGATTTAATTAACTTACTTAAAGAATTTATCGATGTATTTGCTTGGTCATATGAAGATATGCCAGGCATTAATAGAGAAATAGCTCAACACACTATACCACTAATTCCAGGAATGAAACCTGTAAAACAAAAGTTTCGTCGAATGAAACCCGACGTAGCACTTAAAATAAAAGAAGAAGTTCAAAAACAAATAACTGCAGGTTTCATCAAGGTATCCAAATACCCCGAATGGGTCGCCAACGTCGTCCCAGTTCCGAAGAAAGACGGAAGGGTAAGGATGTGTGTCGACTATCGAGATCTAAATAAGGAAAGTCCAAAGGACGACTTTCCTTTGCCACACATCGATATTCTGGTAGATAACACGGCAAATCACGCGCTTCTCTCGTTCATGGATGGGTACGCAGGTTATAACCAGATTCTTATGGCAGAAGAAGACATGGAGAAAACAACCTTTATAACACCATGGGGCACTTACTGCTACACGGTAATGCCATTCGGGTTGAAAAACGCGGGTGCTACTTACCAACGTGTAGCAACTGCCTTACTCCATGACATGATGCACAAAGAAGTCGAAGTATATGTCGACGACATGATTGTAAAATCAAAAGACCGTCCAGGCCATCAAGTAGCCCTAAGGAAATTTTTCGAAAGGCTAAGGAAATATAACATGAGGTTGAATCCATCAAAATGTGCTTTTGGAGTCAGCTCAGGCAAGCTCTTGGGATCGTCATAAGCTCTAGAGGAATAGAGGTAGACCCAACCAAAATTAAAGCAATCATGTCAATGCCACTGCCCAAGACTGAAAAGCAGATTCGAGGATTTATTGGCCGGTTGCAATACGTAAGTAGGTTCATATCAAAACTGACGACGATATGTGAACCAATCTTCAAGAAGCTCAAGAAGAATGTACCAATAATATGGGATGACGAGTGTCAAAAAGCCTTTGAAAAGATCAAAGCCTATCTCGCAAATCCTCCCATATTAGCACCAGCACTTCCCGGAATACCTCTTAGGTTATATTTGACGGTTACCAAGGAGACAAAGGGAGCCATGCTAGCACAAGAGGTAGAAGACAAAGAGAACGCAATTTACTAACTAAGTAAAAAGATGCTCGAATACGAAACACGCTATACACCGCTCGAGAAATTGTGCCTTGCCTTGGTGTCGGCCACAACTAAGTTAAGACATTACATGTTGGTGCATACCGTTTTCGTAGTCTCCCGATTAGATCCACTCAAATATCTATTCGAGAAATCTACGCTCAATGGACGCATATCAAGATGGATAGTCAATCTAGCCCAGTTCGATGTAAGGTTTATGCCACAAAAAGCTATTAAAGGATCCGTGGTGTCAGACTTTCTAGCAGATTTTCCAATAGAAGACTTGACGCCAATACAAGACAATGACTTTCCAGATGAAGACCTAATGGTCACTGAAGATGATACTTGGACCTTGTATTTCGACGGAGCCTCAAACCAAAAGGGATGTGGCGTCGGAGTGCTACTAGTATCACCTAAAGAAGAGCACGTTCCAATCTCAATAAAGCTTGATTTCGACGTTACCAACAATGCTGCTGAATATGAAGCATGCGTGGTAGGCCTTGAAACAGCTTTGGCATTGGGAGTAAAGAAGTTAAGAATATTTGGAGACTCTTCTTTGATCATCAATCAGATATCTAAAAGATGGAAAGTAAGGAGCGAAAGCCTAGCCCCTTACCAAACCTATCTGGAAACTCTTACCGATCAGTTAGAGAAGGTGGAATACACATATCTACCTAGAGAAGAAAACCAATTTGCTGATGCCTTGGCAAGATTAACCTCAATGGTTAGGATTCCCACGGAGATCGAGCAAATGCCTCTAACTATCGAAAAATGACACAAACCAGCATATATCCAGGCTATAGAAGATGACGACTTAGTCCAAGAAGAAGTAGAAGAAGAAGAACCGTGGTACACGGACATACTCAATTATGTCACCAATGGAGAATACCCTCCTCATGCTGACAAAAGAGCAAAGCGAGCGTTGAGACTTTTGGCTTCTCAATATGTACTCATAGACAACGAGCTACATAAAAGGGTACCTAAAGGTCGAGCTCTCCTATGTGTAGGAAAGGTGGATGCACAAAGAGTAATGAGAATAGTTCACGAAGGAATCTGTGGCACTCATGTAAACGGCAAAATGTTAGTCCAGAAAATAATGCGAGAAGGATATTATTGGACTACAATTAATAGGGATTGCCATCAATACGTAAAAAGATGCCCTAAGTGCCAAATTTACGCCAAATTACAACATGTCCCTCCATCTTTGCTCTACACCTACACATTGCCATGGCCATTCTCTACATGGGGAATTGACATAATTGGCAAAATCACTCCCCCAGGAACATGAGGCCACGAATTTATTCTAGTAGCAATTGATTACTTTACAAAGTGGGTCGAAGCGCAATCGTACGCTAAACTCACTGCAAAACATGTAGTACTCTTTATCGAAAGAAATATTATCTGTCGATATGGAGTCCCACATGAGATGATAAGTGACAATGGAACTCACTTTCAAGCCGAATGTGAAGAATTGCTACAAAAATACGGTATTCAACATCATCATTCTTCCCCTTATAGACCTCAAGCAAACGGAGCAGTCGAGGCAGCTAATAAAAATTTAAAGACTATCATCGAGAAAATGACTGAAAATTATAAGGATTGGCCTAACAAGCTCCACTTTGCATTGCGGGGTTATCGCACGTTAATCCGTACATCAACAGGAAATACACCATTTTCCTTGGTATATGGAATGGATGCCGTACAACCTGTCGAATTAGAAATACCATCTCTACGCATCGCGTTAGAGAGTAAACTCGATGAAGTTGAATGGACTAGGGCAAGATATGAAGAATTGATTCTACTCGACGAGAAACGACTAGAAGCTCTACATCGTACTCAGTGTTACCAAACTCGTATGGTTAGGCATTTTAATAAGAAGGTCAAGACAAGAAATATCAAAGTAGGAGATTTGGTATTAAAAGCGCTAAGGAAAAATGTTTTAGACCCAAGGGGAAAATTTAGACCTAACTGGTCTGGCCCCTACATTGTCAAAACAATCCTGTCGGGAGGTGTAGCAAAACTAACTGACATGGATGGCAATGAATTCTCAAACATGACCAATCTTGACCAACTTAAAAAATATTACCCATAATTACTTGAGTAGGATACTCAAGAGAGCTACGTTCGGCCTGATTCCTTAAAAAAGGATACGTAGGCAACCCTTTACGGGTGCGGCCACTTTATTTTTCGACATCTCCGCGTTCTAGAATTAATTAAAAATTCAATAGAAAATCGGCGAATTGTTGGCGTCGCAGAACAGATCCTGGCGCCAGCCACAAGTCATCAGCGCCAGCCGATGGAATTGGCGCCTGGCGCCAGACCTCAATGGCTGACGCCAAATACCAATGACTGGCGCCAAGTCAGGAATAAAATCTGGGCGAATTTCAGTGTTTTTTGGAAATTTTCGACTTCCGTACTCGAAGAATTTCTGGAAAATTAATTTTTTTGATTTTCATTGCTTTAATAAAATAAATTTAAAGTAAATAACTTAATTGAAAGCTAAAATTTCATTAATAAAATAAAATTACATTATTGATGGAATTTAAATAAAGCTGAAATAAATTAACTTTAAATAAAAATAACAATCTAAGTCTAATAAATCTAAAGCTAAGCAATGCTCTTAATCTTTCTTTTCCTTTCTAGCTCTTTTCCAATTCTTGTCTGCTTCCTCCTCTTCATCCATTACTTTAGCTAGTAGGCATCCTTTAGAGGACCTACATTCAATTTTGGGGTAGATGGTCTCCCCTTCAGCTAGCACTCCATGCTTCTTTTCCACCCAAGCTTTTTTGTCTGTGGTGTTAGCTTTCCTTTTTCCTTTGTCTTTGGTAGTATTTTTCTTCTTCTTAGGCATTGTAGGTGTTTTGAATTCAATTATTGCACCTAAGCGTTCCTTGGCAGGAGTCACCCTGTCACCTAGACGATTCTTCACATCGGTTCTACCCTGATCAATCGAAGATTTCTTCAGCAACCAATTCTTTACATCATTGGGCAAAGAAGGAGAAACCTTTTGGGTAACCACCTCCCATAAAGGTCTAGCGCCCCAGTAAGCATCAAATATGTCTACTTCTTGAGAAATAGGGTACTCAAAGGGAGGACGAAGATCTCCGGAAGGAATATTCTGAAGCAAGCCGTATTGTCTTTTTACCATGCAGGGATAATAATAAGTTACACGAGACAAGCTTGGAAGACGGCAGAAGGGTTGCTTGTTAACACCAACCATCCTTTCTATTTTCCACCATGGGTAGACCCACTTGATAGTAAAATCATGTGATTCAAAGACTTTTCTCCACCCATGGCGCCCAATTTTAGGGATGTGCTTCTTCCTTCTCACGAAGCAATTGGGAGTATATTTTTCAATGTCGTCCGGAGGGCTAATTAATCCTAGCCTCTCCATTAGCCACATCTGTAAAAAATTGCAATGTAAATAAATTATTATTACAATACAAAAATATATATTTTGATTTATGTAATTAAAAATATTATTTTTCTACCTGTAATAAAATTGGAGAGCCGCGAAGAGGCGCTTTTGGGTCCCTTTTCAATTCATCTAGACTAATCATAGTCTCTCCAACTATTAATGGCATTGGATTTCTCCCTGGTTCAATTTGTTCTAGTACAGTGGTTATAATTGATTGACCCTCGTTATTTTTACCACTACTAAGAAAAAATTGGTTATGCATGCAAAATAGGAACGCCCTTCTTCTATATATATGAAAAGATTCAGAAAGAGGTCTATCAAAATAATAGCGTGCAAATTCTTTCAAATTAACTATATTGCCATCTACTATTTTTGATAAATCCCTTTCCTTTAAATTAAAGAAGCGCTCAAAATCCTTATAATAGTATGCATCTATTCTAGGGATTGCTATAAGGTCTATCGCAGGGAAGCCTAAGATAGCACCAAATTCCTCCGGCAAAGGGCTAATCTCATCATACCCTATTCTAAAACAATGAGTATCAACATTCCAAAATTCTAAAGCGGTATGTATGAAGTCTAGGTCAAAATCTACCCCTTTGATGCTATAAATTCCCCCCAGGTGAAATAAATCTAATTCTTTTCTCTCCCTCGCATTAAGAGATCGACACCATTCATGAGTGTATTGGGTGAAGGTCTTGGTGACTAAAGACATGATTGTTGCTTTTGTATAGAAGAGAATTATTTATTCGCTGGAATTATGAGAAGAATTGACTGGGCAAGGGGATTTTTATACAGAAACTGCGAGGAATTTTAATCGGATTAAAATACAGCCTCAGCGTCAATTAGCGCCAGCCGCCAGCGCTTGGCGCCACACGCTATGTGTAGCGCCTGGCGCCACGCGCCATAGTGTGGCGCCAGCTGGCGCCAAGATGCCAGACCAGCCGCGCGTCCTCAACTTGCGTTTTTAATATTAAACTCGAGTCGGTTAATGACTTTATGGCTCTATTTAATCCTTTTCTATCCTTTTTTTTCTAATTAATTAAATATAGCTATTATTTTTAATTTATATTATTCCTTTTGGACTTTATTTTAAATTCCAAACACCCGACATTTCATTCGATTTTTTCCTTTTTTATTTTTTCTTTTGGGGGAGAGAGTCGGATACCCTCCATCAATAATAAAAATGACGGAATTTTTGCGCAAAATTGTTGTCACACTTTTCTTGCACACACTAACATACACATAATAATAACAATCGAATAAATTCATGATAGCATAAATATACAAAATGTGTCGATAAATAATGAGTCAAAGGCAAAGTTCTATAAAAAAGTCAAAATAAAATATACACAGGAACAAGCTACGGCGCCGGAGGACGTAGGCCCATCATGTCATAAAATTGCGTCGTACGAGGAGTCACCTCTCCACCAGCTCCAGCTCCAGTCTCCGTAGGAGGAGGAAGACTCAATATAGGACCACTCCAGCCAGGATCAACCTGAGGCAACCTCGTACATCCCACCACCTCTGAAAGCCGAGGTAGCCTCTCCTACCGGTGCAGCGTGAGCACCCTCAGAGGAAGATCCCGAGCCCTCTGCAACGTCAGCTCGAGCAGCCTCAGAGCGACCGCCTCTACCCCCTGACGAAGTGCGACGACGTCTCGAGCTAGACCTCGCCGGATCCCTCCGCCCCTCAGGTCTCGTGCGGGTGTGAGAAGCGATAGGCTGACCCTGCAAAAAGAGTTAAATTAGAAACAAAGTAAAATTGAAGCAGCAATGCAAAAATAAGGAGCAAAGAAAGGCTACCTCTCGGATGACGTCATCCCGACGGCAAGTGGCCGCGTTCCTCATCCGGACGAGCTGGCTCCGGAAGGCATCTATGCATCGTGCCATCGCCGAAACCACCTCGCGTGAAAACTGTTAGAAAAATAAGTCAGTAAATATACATAATATGTGAACACAAAAATTCTGAATTAAAACTAGGCTTACTCTAGTCTGGTGGCGAGGAATCGACCGCTCTACGAAGCGCTCGCCCTCGAGAGCTGGAGAAATCATCTCCTCGATCATCCCATACATCCCCTAGTAGTGGATGGACATACGGGGTGGCACGAACTCAGCAGTACCATCCTGATAAAACGGAAAAAATCAGTAAAGCATTACTTGGGGGCTACTTAGTGGAAAGTAAAGCTAAGAAAATCTTACCCTCACATCCTCAGCCGGTACGGGGGCTGGAGCTAACAAAGGTAGTAGCTCCTCAGCATTACACCGCCCGAGGATCACATGAGAGCGCCAAAGGGTATCAGCTCTCTCAGACATGCTCGACAACTGCGCCTCGTCGAACATATGACGTGGTGGAGCAGCGGGAACGACGAAGACATCAAAAGAGTGCTGTCTAGCGACCCTTTCTCCTAAGTACATGACCGCTCCGTAAGTCCCCAGAAAATAGCAACGCTCAGTAGAATACTGTGCGGCTAACCCAGGGATTGTCCAACCGCCCCACGGCCGGTATACTACCTCAGGTCCCTATAAAGAGCAATCAATCAGGCAAGAATACATCTAAAGCACCGCGGAAGAGCAAGATAAACAATAAAAGTCATACCGAGATGATCTGGTGCCGGACATGTGTAGTGGACATGTCCACATGGTGGCCGCCCCAAGAGGCACTCACTGGAAATCCCCGCGGCGATGGTCTCGCCGGCGCAACGGAAGGAAAGTACTCGTAGAACCAGATCTACAAGGAGTTAAAAGTGTGAGCAAATGCTAACTAATATGCAGAGTTAAACTTTATCTTGCTGGCCCAGATCTACAAGGAGTTAAAGTACTCGTAAAACCGACAAAGCGACGTTCGTCCTAAAGGACCGGTGACGACACGAGTCCCTCAGCGCACGAATGAAGTCAGCATAGGCCAAGCTGGCCCAGTCATAAGTCCCGATCCGCTGGAGATCACGAACAGCAGGGAGGTAGTAAAGCAATGCCCTACTACCCTTATCAGGGGAGAATGTCCCTGACAACAACATCAGCACAAAGATGCGCACCCGCTGCTCTCGGGTGGTCGCATTGTCATCAAGAGCCGCTGCCAGCGTCGAGCGGCGAATTCCTCTAGCACTGAACTGAGTCGTCTCGACCTCAGCTCGGGCCCGAATAGCGATCGGCCCCAACAGCTCCTTGACCTCTGAAGAGAAGGCGTCGATCCCACTGTCGAACGGCAGTGGCACAGAAGTGAACTCAAGTCCTGTGATAAGACTGAAATCCGTAGGGGTGACCATCATCTCGCCCCAAGGGAAATGGAAGGTGTTGGTGGTATCCCAGAAGAACTCCACCAAAGCGTGCACTACGTGATGACCCCCGCTGGAGGCAACCATAGCCTCGGAGGTCTCGAACAAAGTAGCAAGCCCGCAAGACTCCCATAGGAGTCTCGTCTCAAGATCCCTGGCGATGTACATCCTGTACAAATCGCCTAAACCATCACAGCCAGAGGCGTGATGCCGTGTCCTCCCGGGCGCGATGCCCTGTCTTACCCTCTCAGAAATGTGGTGGACAGGGGCGAAAAAAAAGGTCCGCTCATCCCACTCTGGAATTCGACCAAGCGAAGTGGAAGGCGTGATGTCATCCTCTACGGGCTCATGCTCACGTCTGGTGTTTCAGGACCGTGAACCCGAGCCTCGTTGTCTAGCCATGCTACATTGTGCAGAATCATCATAAATTAAGGTTCTATAGTATCTAAGGTTCGCCTAGCCGCATGTTACTATGTTCGCAAAAACAGAGTACGTAGTACTAAAACAGAGCACAAATTCAAATTGAGCATGACAGCATTTTTTCAAGCAATTAAACATTTTCTTGCAACACTATAGTGATTATTGTGACAAATTGAACAAGAATTGCTAGCAAAAACATCAAGAACAAGTCACATTGTTTTCACGACCTTAAGAGGTCCAACAATGGCAAATTGCTCATTTCTTCACCAAATTAAGTCAAACAAGTCTCAAATTACTCCCAAGGCAATATTTAAACATAATCAAGCAATTTCATGGCATAAAACTTAACAAACAAAGGAAATTGAGCATTATAAATTTCGAATTTTCATGAAATTCGTGAATAAACATGCCAAGAATTCATAAAAACTGATGTGAGTTTGAAGAAAACTTACGTAGATCAGGAAAATAGATGAAAAGAGCTTTGATTTGCAAGCAATGAACAATTGAAGTTTCAGACTTCTTTCGAGCAGTTTGCGACGAGCAGCCAGCAAAATGAAGAAGGAAAGGGGTATTTAAGGAAGTCCCTGTGCTGGCGCCAGGCCCTATGCATTGGCGTCACAAATTAGGCTTGGCGCCTGGCGCCAACATCAGCGCCTGACGCTAAGGCCAACTGTGTGGTGCTGATGGTTTTTCAGCGACGCCAAAGCATCCAGCCACCTGATGAGGTTGATCTAGCCTTCTGCAACATATTTTTGGGTTCCTTGGTACGCCAGTTAGCTCCTCTAAGCAATTTGACATGATTTAGTAATCGGCTTGATTACATAAAGTGATCGACCTGATGAGAGATCGTCTCACTTAGCTTAAAGCGCCTAAGCATTGGCTCGTTAGCAAAGAGCACCGACATATAGGTTCAAAAGCAAAAGAGCACCGACATACAGGTTCAAAGCAACGGAAGCGCCAACGTACAGGCATAGCGGAAGCAAAGTTCAGGCGAACTTTTAAAGATCGACAGGTGTGGATCTTCGGTAGTTTCCTTTGGGAAATTATCGCATCGAATGAGGATGACTTCAAGAGAAGATATCTTCGACAGCATTCCCTAGCTTGCGGAGAGTTGTCACAAACAACTGGAGGTAATTTCGGGCGAAGTTGTCTTCGATCATATTCCCTTAGGCATGGAAGATGATCATAATGCGGATGGAGATTGTTTCAAGAGAAATAATCTTCGATGGTATTCCCTAGGATGTGGAATATTATCAATGCGGATGAGGATTGTTTCAAGAGAAATAATCTTCGATGATGTTCCCTAGGATGTGGAATATTATCAGTGCAACTGAGGATTGTTTCAAGAGAAATGATCTTCGATGGTGTTCCCTAGGATTTGGAATATTATCATAGCGGAGGAGGATCGTTTCAGGCGAAGCAATCTTCCAAATTGGAAGCAGTTACAGGCGTAGCAGTTTTCAAGCGGGATGGCATTCTCTAGCTTGTAGGAGGTAATCAAAACAGCAAAGCAATCGGTTACTTTCAGAGACGTGTGCTCGACGGTGCAAGATACGCGTTTCTTAACTCTTTAAAGGCTTGAAATTATTCCCTACAACTACTGTAGCATCATATCAGAGAAATTTCTGATACTTTCTCAACTGGAACCCAGAACAACTTTAGCCTCCAAGTTTGCTTCTTATTTTCCCCCTTTTGGCATTATTAAAAAGTCCTGTTTTTCAAGTTATTGAGCATCTAGCCACAGCCCCACAAGCAATTCATCGAGTGTGGGAAACTGAAGGCAGCGCTGCTAACTTCCCTTAAGTTAGTTCCACTCTCCTGCATAAGCATTCATAACATACAAATACATACATGTATAGACAGTTCCAAAAGGCATTCATTAAAAACCAACAATAAACATCCTGCTGAACAAAATTTTACAAACCAAAATAAATTGTTCAAGCATTTAAAAACATAAGCTGAAAATGTTCATGACTGCAAAAGGAGTAAGGATAGGCTAATATAAGTAAGCTGAAAGGTAAATGTCTAAGTTTGCAAGAGGCTCATAATCTGTTTGCTGTCTTCCTTTTGTTGTGCAATAAGAGCTTCTAGCTTGTGCTCAAGACTCTGTATCTGCTGATGGAACTCCTCCTTCTATTCCTTCAGAGCCTTGTCCTTTTCCTACACAAGCTTCTTTTGTTCTTTCAGTGCCTTTCCTAGCTCTTTGACAAGCTTTTCCAGCTTTTGAACCTGAACCTTTCCAACTGGTTCCTTCACTTGAGTTCAACTATTTCCATTCTATCCATCAGTTCTGCAACTTGCCCATCAAGCACTTTCTCATTAACATCCAAATCTAAAGGTTTCTCTAGACTGGTTTGAGGAAGAGTACTTGTTGATAGCCTCCTGCTTTTCCTAACAGGTTGCTCCACCACTTCTTTTTCCTTTCTTTTTCCTGTTCCCTTTTCTTTCTTTTTCTCTCCCTTCTCTATTCTTTGAATTTTTCCTTTTACTACCTCCAAACTCAGTCCAGCTAGTGTTTCCTCATTTAGCACATTCTCTGGCTTCTCATCTAGAGCACCATACCTACCCTTCAGAACCACTCCAACATTTTCAACCACAGTTGACAAAATGACTCCATAGCCCACTTTTGTCCTACTTGGAACACAATGTGCTAAGTGCTGATACATCAACGCTGGGAAATTAACTTTAATTTTCTTAGACAGATAGAAAATTACAGCCATATCCATCAAGCATGCCTCTCCCTTCTTTGCAATTCTTGACAAGATGGTTTTCTTAACTAAGTTGAACAACAGCTTGTTTAACGGGTTCAAATCATTGTGACTCATGATCTTCTTCCCCCTTTGACCACCTAAGGCTTCAACAATGTCACCAGTCAAGTAATTTCCTACTTTGACATTAGCTTTTCCCTTAATGTATGTTTCATACCCCTTAGTCGGAGTTTTTAGATTTTTTCCTAGGGTTTCAACATTCAATTCAATTTTTACACCATCAACTACACTAGAAATTACCCCTAATTTCGCTTGAAAATTTTGATAGAACTCGGTCATAGCAGTTGGATACAAATAGTTTGCTGAAACTTTTAACAAGTATTCCCATTCTTGAAACTTAATCAAATCAAGAAACTCTAGGAATCTAGCTTTCCTACACCAATCTAGATCAATATGATGTCCTACAACATACCTCCCTTCCTGTGACTCAAGTTCGACCTGATCAGTTACCTCCTCTTCTTCATCTTCTTTTTCTGATTCTTCCTTTTCTGAAATGTTGGGATCTTCTTTGTCTTCCTCTCCCTCATTCATCTCTCCTCTTTCTTCGTCATCTTCTTTGGTCTCTTCTGAATGTTTTTCTTGAGCAAACTCGTCAACTTCTTCAATTTGCTCCTCAAGAGACTTCTCTCTTTGTTTCTTTTCTTTCCACTCTTTAAGCCTTTGAAGGACACTTGAAACAGATGACTCTTCTTGATCATTCTTACTTTCCACTTCTTTAGGTTTTGGAGATGAGGTTTTAGGATTCTCAGGGGTTTTGGTTGAAGTTGAAGAAGGTTTGTAGTTCACCATGGCTAAAGGCCATGTTTCCTCTTGAATGGTGTTTTCGAAGCTTTGAGAGTTTTCTGATGAGACGATTTCAGCAATGATGACCATTGTTGTTCTAGAGATGGTTTTTGAAATTCAAGAGGATTTTTACTAGAAAGAGGTTAATTGATTTGACAATGAGATGAAAGAGGTAGGTGAAATCACCTTTTATAATTAATGAAGCGGTGTGAGGGATTTTAAAAGATTTCACTATTCAGTCATTAATTGAACAAATTCAATTAATTTTTCCAATTTTAAATTCACATGACGAATTTGCCAAAATACTTTTCTTTCCAAATTCATTTAATTTAAAAGAAACTTTCTATAAATACACAATTGGAACACGCTTTTTACATATGTGCAATGTACATATTTAATAACTTACACAGTTAAGCAATTTAATGAACTTACCTTTAGTAATTAACAACGGTGACACTTCAGCTATGTTTAGCACACCATAATTGTGCTAAATGCTCTTTTTGCTCTA
This sequence comes from Chenopodium album, assembly GCF_948465745.1. Taxonomy (NCBI): domain Eukaryota; kingdom Viridiplantae; phylum Streptophyta; class Magnoliopsida; order Caryophyllales; family Amaranthaceae; genus Chenopodium; species Chenopodium album. The sequence continues at coordinate 70,468,215 of NC_137835.1, forward strand.
TTTCCAATGTTTTTGACTTTGCCATATCTTGGAACTTCGGAAGCAATCAATTCAGCTTGATCATCCCAAGTTCCAGTCTCAATTTCTCAAATCTTTCTCTGTTCAAGGGTTTGGTCAAAATATCTACAAGTTGAAATTCCGTATTACAAAATTTCAATTTAATATTCCCTTGTTCTACATTATCTTTTAGAAAGTGATGCCTAATGTGGATGTGTTTTACCTTAGAGTGCTGAACTGGATCCTTAGAAATACATATAGCACTTGTGTTATCACAGTAAATAGGCACACACTCAAAAATAAGACCAAAATCTCTAACTTGTTGCTTTATCTAGAGTACTTGTGAACAACATGCTGCTGCTGCCACGTACTCAGCTATAGATAATGCAACTGTGTTTTGCTTCTTGGAACCCCAGGAAACTAAACAAGGTCCTAAAAATTGTACCATACCTGAAGTGCCTTTTCTATTAACCAAATCACCTGCATAGTCAGCATTAGTAAAGCCATTTAAATCAAATGAGTCACTTCTAGGATAGAAGAGACACAAGTTATTAGTTCATTTCAAGTATCTAAGGATTCTCTTTACTACTTTCAGGTGAGACTCCTTTGGGTTTGCTTGGAACCTGGCACACAAACCTACAGTGAAAGATATGTCAGGTCTACTAGCTGTTAGGTAAAGTAGAGATCCTATCATACCTCGATACATAGGTTGATCAATACAAGTTCCGGTTGGATCTTCATCCAATCTAGTTGCTAAACCCATTGGAGTATCACTGGTCTTAACATTCTCAAGCTTGTATTTCTTAATCAGTTCCTTGATATACTTTTGTTGATGGATCATGATTCCTTCTTCAGTTTGCTTGATTTGCAATCCGAGAAAGAAATTTAATTCTCCCATCATGCTCATTTCAAACTCTCCATTCATAAGGTCAGCAAAATACTTGCACAAAGATTCAGTAGTTGCACCAAATAAAATATCATCAACATAAATTTGTACAACTAGGATATCAGTTCCATTTGATTTCAAAAATAAAGTTTTATCAATTTTTCCTCGTTTAAAATCATTTTTCAAAAGGAACTTTGATAACCTTTCATACTATGCTCTAGGAGCTTGCTTCAACCCGTAAAGAGCTTTGTCAAGCTTATAGACATGGTTTGGGAACTCTTGACTTTCAAATCCAGGAGGTTGTTCCACAGAGACTTCTTCATTTAGAAATCCATTTAAAAATGCACATTTAACATCCATCTAGAACAACGTGAATCCCATATAAGCAGCAAAAGCAATAAGTAAACGAATAGCCTCTAACCTGGCTACTGGAGCAAATGTTTCTTCATAGTCTATTCCTTCTTGTTGATTGAAACCTTGTAAAACAAGTCTTTCTTTGTTTTTGACAATAATCCCATGCTCATCTAGCTTATTTGTGAACACCCTCTTTAAACCTATAGTCTTCTTATTCTTGGGTCTAGGTTCCAGATGCCAGACTTTATTTCTTTCAAACTCATTTAGTTCAGCTTGCATAGCATTAATCCAGTCTGCGTCAGTTAAAGCTTCAACATAGTTCTTAGGTTCCATAGAAGAGAGGAATGCATATAATGCACAGAAGTTTCTAAGCTGAGATCTGGTCTGAGTTCCTTTTGTAATATCACTCATGATTGCATCTACAGGATGTGACTTCTGATATTTCCATTTCTTAGGTGTAAAGTCCTGTACTAGATACAATCTTTCCTGATCATTGTTGACTGGTTCTTCTGTAGGAACTCGTTCTTAAGCCTCAGTTGGAACTTCAACAAGATCTTCCTCATTCTGATTTTGATTCTGTTCTTAAGGAGGAGTTCCTGGTGCATTCTCCATTTCTTGATCTTCATTTGCTTCAAGATTCGTTTGCTCAGCAATTTTAACTTGCTGCTTCTGCAATGATGTTGATTCTTCTTTTGGATTTGTCTTGCGTACAAGTCCAATTTCAAAATCATCATCACAATCATGTACATCATTCAATTGTTCAGTTTCATCAAATATGATATGTACAGATTCCTCAACACACATTGTCCTTTTATTATAAACTCTATATGCTTTACTATTAGAGGCATATCCTAAGAATACTGCCTGATCACTACGTTCATCAAACTTTCCTAAGTTTCTTTTACCATTATTATGAACAAAGCATTTACAACCAAAACATTTAAAGTAAGAAATATTAGGCTTTCTCCCTTTGATTAGCTCATAAGGAGTTTTGTTGGTGATGGCTCTAACTGATACTCTATTAAGAATATAGCATGCTGTATTCACTGCTTCTGCCCAGAAGTTCCTAGGCAAACCACTTGAGATCAGCATTGTTCTAGCCATGTCTTCAAGGATTCTGTTCTTGCGTTCCACCACTCCATTTTGTTGTGGGGTCCTTGGGGCAGAGAAGTTGTGATCCATTCCATGCTCAGTGCAAAATTCATCAAATTTTGAATTTTCAAATTTAGTTCCATGATCTGATCTGAGGTGAATCAGTGGATTACCTGTTCTTCTCTGTTCTTTCTTTACAAAAGCTACAAATTCATCAAATGTTTCATCTTTACTAACAAGAAAGAAAACCCAAGAAAACCTTGAAAAGTCATCAACAATAACCATAACATATCTCTTACCACTTCTGCTTTGGATTCTCAAAGGACCACACAGATCCATATGAACAAGTTCCAAAGGTCTTTTGGTGCTTACCATTTTCTTAGACTTAAAAGAAATTCGATTCTGTTTTCCTCTAACGCAAGCATCACACACTTTGTCATACATGAACTTAATGCAAGGAAGTCCTTCCAGTAGTTACTTAGATCTCAATTTATCAAGTAAAGTAAAGCTTGCATGGCCAAATCTCTTGTGCCATAATAGAGGATCATTCTCAATGACACTAAGACAATTTAAACTGCTATTAGGAACCTCGTTAAGATCCACAACATATGTGTTCCCTTTACGAGTTCCTTCTAAAATAATGTTCCTAGTGTCATTGTGAATGATCCTGCACTTATTAGAAGTAAAGCTTACAGAGTCACCTTTGTCCCAAGATTGTGAAATACTTAACAAGTTGTGCTTGAGGCCCTCGACCAAAAATACATCATCAATTGCGTGGGAACTTGACCTTCCTACTTTGCCAATAGCAACTATATCTCCTGTCATGTTATCACCAAAGGTCACAGTTCCCCATAGTAGGCATCTAGTGAGAGAAATCTAGATTTGTCTCCAGTCATGTGCTTAGAATAACCACTCTTAAGGTACCAAGTGTTGTTCCCCCTCACTGAAACCTGCATGAGAAATCAAATGTTAGTTTTAGGAACCCAGGTTTCCTTGGGTTCTTGTGAAACAGCAGCAGGTTCATCATTCTTCTTGATCCAAATCTGTTCTACATGTTTTTCATTTTTCTGTGTACTCTTTTCTTTCTTAGGACACTTAACCTGTTTGTGTCCAGTATTACCACAGAAATAACAAACAATACTACTAGGCAGGTCAACATACTTCTTTTCCTTTTGGAACTTCTTTTTGAAACCCAAACCTTCTGTTCTTTAGTTTGAGCTTTGGTGATCCAATCTGGAACTCTGTATCCTACAGGTTGTTTACCTTTCCTTGCTTTCTCAAGTTCCCCCTCAAGGCTTGCCTTATCCGCTTTTATATCTTCCAAATCAGATTTTAGTTTTTCAAAATTCGGATATTAAGCAAGTGGAGTAACTTCAGAATCAGGAGTATCAAGACAGATTTTCATCAAAGATAGTTCCACATTTAACATTATGTTATCATATTTCAACCTGTCTATAGTTTCTTTCAAATAATTATTATCATCAAACAGACTAAAGAATCTATATTGAATATCAAATTTCATATTATCAACCCACTTACTGTTTTCTTTAAAAGTTACCAAAGCTTCATCACTTTGTTGTTTAGCTCTATGCAATTCTTTCAATTCTTCTTGAATTTCTAAACCAGCAAATATTAAGTTTTCTTTAGAGAAATGTCTAAGTTCTTTTTGATAAAACCATACCTCAGATTCTAGTTCCTTCAATTTTTCTTTTTCATCAGTTTTTGCCATCAAGAATAGATGCACAGTTTCCTCTGACGGTTGATCTTCCTCTTCTTCTAAATCCGAATCTCCCCAAGCAGCCATCATAGCTTTCTTCACATTGTCCTTGGTGAAGTAAGGCTTATAGACTCTTGATTCTTTGGATTGCTCCTTGCTCCTTGCCCTTTGTCTTTCCTTTCTCACCATCTGGTAGTGGACAATCTTTGATGAAGTGATCTTTGGACCCACATTTGAAACAAGTTGTGTTTCTGGAACTTGCATACTTCTTATTCCTATCAAACTTCTTGTAGTTCATCATCCTTTTGAACTTTCTAACTAGCATGGCCATTTCTTCCTCATCAGCTTTCGATTCCTCTGAGTCTTGAGCCTTAAGAGCAAGACTCTTGTCCTTGGAACTTTCAGTATTGGAACTCAGGTGAAGTTCATGAGTCATCAATGATCCAGCTAGTTGTTCCATGTTAAACTTCGTGAAGTCCTTGGCTTCTTGTATGGCAGTAACCTTGGATATCCATCGCTCATCTTGTGTTAGGCTCCTTAAGATCTTTCTTTCCTGTTCATCAATAGGAATGTGTCTGCCAAGGGAATTCAATTCATTAATAATATCATTGAACCTAGTAAACATTTCCTCTATAGATTCCTTTGATTGCATTTCAAACCTTTCATATCTAGACATTAATAAATCAATCTTAGAATGTTTTACCTCATTAGTACCTTCATGAGTTACCTCTAGTAGATCCCAAATCTGTTTAGCAGACTTGCATCCCATGATACGATTATGTTCATGAGGTCCAAGTCCACAGTGCAAATACTTTATAGCTAGAGCATTCAATTCAAGTTTCTGATAATCTTCCTTATCATAATCAGAAATAAGTTTAGGAACTACCTCGTTCTTATCATTGGTTGTAGTTATTTCAAAATCACCAGTTTCAATAACACGCCAAACCTGATAATTTTCAGCCTTGATAAAGATCTCCATCCTGTTCTTCCAGTAGGTGTAAAACTTACCATTGAACATGGGTGGACGTTGGGTGGAATACCCTTCTTCAAGTTTCTCCTTGTAATTCATCTCTCCAGGAACTTACTCAGCAAAGTTATCTGCTTACACGTGAGAACCTTGCTCTGATACCAATTGTTAGTTGAGACGATCAATACAATTCACCCCCCTCTTGTATTAATCGTCTCAACTAACAAGCTCACATGGAAATATTCATATATATAGATTATGAAAAGCCGTATGAAGTATATGAGCATTTATGTGAGATCAAAACCGCTCTCTCATGAAAGTGGAGCATCACTATCCCAACTGGCAATCATTCAAGAGAATTCTTGGGGCTACAATCGTACAATGATCAGACAGTATCCATGCCCAGCCGTATACAAGCGGCTCTAATGCCGAGCCGAATGGGTTCATGTACGGAAGCTGCTTGGCACCAACAACAAGAGTCTCTTGTAAGCATAAGAGACAAGCAACATTATAAAAGATCAAGCAGCCAAATCTAAGTTCAAGCCAAGCGGCAAATATGTTAACTCAAATTCGTTTCGAGAGCTCATGTGAACATGGCTGAATAGCCCCTGTTCGAAAGGCTGCATGAGTGTTGTTCACTTGTTCATGTGAATATTTATCATAATATATCATTATTATAATTAAATAAAAAAAAAGGGAAAAGCCGCAGCAAAGTCAAGTCGGAAGTCGGTTATAAAATAACATAGGTGACAGGATAAAGTCGTATCCCCTAATCAAAAGTAATTCCTAAATCCTCTAATTAATGTAGATAGGGAAGTAGGGTCGAATCCACAGAGAAACGAGTCTTTCTATTCCTAATTAATTAAAATAATCTAAATTATAAAGTAACCAATATGTAAATTTGGATATAAAACTAAACTACGGAGATTAAGAATAAGGAGAAAACAATATATAAAAGGATCTAGGGCATAGGTTCATCAATAAATAATATTCCAGGGTAAAACATAGTAATCAATCATCAATGCATAAATTAATCAGATCATAAAGGGCTTTCCCTACGTATTACAATCACCCAATTAATTTACCGGTATTAAATCTCATCTCTCGAATCTCGACTTAAACATTTATAAATTAACCTGCCTATTGAAACTAGACCTAAACATCAATTCTCATATGTCGAATCTCGAATCAATATTTTCAAACTCATGCATAAAAGATCTGCGCAAATCTAGTCACAGAGCATTAAATCAATCAATAGGAAATTAATCTAGCATTCACAATTAACAACAATAAATTACCCCTTCATATTATTTATAGATCCCCACAAACCCTAGAAATAAAACTACTCACACATAATAAACACTAAACTAATAAAAGCAATAAAACAAGACATGATCAAAGGAATAAAATAAATAACTAAGATTAAGAGAAGAGAAATCGTTACCAAAGAAATCGGGAATTAAGAATAAAGTTAAGAACAAAGTATAAGAGAGTGAAAACTAATCTAAAAGCTAAGTAGAGAGAGAAAATCTAAGAAATAATTAAGAAAGAGTAAAAAGAAGGTCCTAAACTCGTTTTACGGAGAAGTATTTATACTCCGTAAGAATCCTAAACTAAATCAAACTTAAACGTCAAAAATTAACTCCTAATAATAACACGCGCCCGATCGGGCGAGGCACCGCCCGATCGGGCGCGCCTTTTCTCCTCTCAAAGTTGAATCTCGCGCCCGGCCGGGCGCGAGTTCGGGCGCCAACCTTGCTTCCCTCGCCCGGCCTGGCGCGCCTCCGGGCGCCAGCCTCTTTGGCCGGGCGGCTATCTTGGGCCACTATTTAGACTTCGATTGGGCTCCAATTCTTCGGGCCAATCTGGGTTTCCTCTTCGGGTCTTGAATACTTGGTCCAAATGCCCCGGTATCACATATACCGAGCCCTTAATCACCGGTTCGATGGCCCTTAATCAATACTCAAATTCATTAACATACCAGGAACTATCACACATTCCTAATCAAATCAACTAGTCAAGCACTATATTCACTAATAGTTGGCAAAATTGACTCATGTTAAGGTTTCAAGATAATCAAACATCAAATCATGATCAACTAATCCACAATGCATATCATCATATACCAAGTATCAAAACAATTTTCTCAAGTAAGGGGCACAGGGAAGCATGATTTATAATTCATTGGAACGTATTTTTGGAATTTTTTTTTCAATTTTTATTTTTTATTTTTCATATATAAGAAAGCAATAAAACTAACCTAGAAAGAAATAAATCTAAACTAAGAAAACACACCAAAAATAAAAGAAAAGAGAAAAATAAAGATACCAAATCCAAAATCTCCCCCAAGCCAGAATCAGACAATGTCCTCATTGGCTCGGGAACTAGCCCAACATAGCTAGTCCTGATCATCCTCATCCATGGAGCCGAAACTTCCACCTCTACTGCCACCTGCACCACCTGCACCAGAAGAGCTACCACCAAAATAATCAGTATGAAAACTCCCCCCCGCCGGTCCCCCGAAAGGAATGTCCTGGCCGTACCCATGGAAGACCTAATAGTCAGTATAAATGCCATGGGCAGTGGGATCCCTATTGTATCCCTGGGGTGGAGGATGAAACCAGTCAGGGTAGATAGCATCGTCGGGAATGTTGCCCTGACGATCATAATCATCGTACATAGGGTAGAGAGCTCTACCCTGGTTCATCTCCAGGTACCCTAACCTCTGGTCTATGGAGCCTACAATCCTCCTAAGGTCAGTGTGAGAATGCTCGATACGTCCTAAAGCCTGACCTATACTCTGAAGGTCCCAAACTAGGTCAGAGTCAACATGGGGGACGGAGTGAGACATGCGAGGTGCAGAAAATGCTACCTCGGGCTCAGGCTGGGGTGGTGGAACTGGTGGTGGTACTGGTGGTGCTTTCCCCTAGCATTGGAAACTAAATAGTCGTATGTGTAGGATGCTTGCCCGGGGGGAAAGGCAATCAAGTCAGGACTAGGTAGGGAAAAGATGGGCAAAGGCTTCTCGGTCCCAGTCCTAATACACCAGTGGGGTGTCTGCTCACTGTCCACATAGACCTAAGTTTCTATCCTAGTGATAAGGCCTCCTAGAAGAATGGGGGTGCGAGATTGGGTACTGGTTGTGGCATATCTTCTCAGATGGTGGATGATGTACCTACCCATGTTCAGTTTCCCAAACCCATACACATAGTGTCCTATAACAGCTAGTTCGTTGGTTTGGGCGTTATGGCGCTCATTCCTACCCAGAAAACACAAACCCGCAAATCTTTGCCAGATTTTTGGAATAGGGTGATGGATAGGTTTTGTACTAGCCTGTTGGGGGTCGGGGGTAGGCAAACCAGTAAGAGCATGATAAATGTCACCCATTTTGTAATCAGCATGTCATTGGAATGGTAATTCAGAATTCAATTTAAACAATTTACAAAATTCCACATATGTTAAACTAATATTTCTATTGTTTAACCTAAAATATAAATTCGGCCCATTTCTACTATTTACAACTTTCAAAGAAGACAAGAATTCACAAGTTAATTCACCGTATGTAGGATAATGCATATCAACGAATTTTCTCATTCCTATGTCACTCAAAAATCGTTTAACAAAATCATACAAACCATAAGTTTCTAAAGTAGGGCGGTGTAACCACCGTGAAGGAATTACCTCGCGCCCGACTAGGTGTTCTAGCCGCTCCTTTTGCTCGTGGCTAGCAATACGGATCGTTGGCCAGTAGGGGAGTTGTAAATCCGGGTCGTACTCCTCCCTCGAGATAGAAATCCTACCGAAAATAGATCGAGCCCTCTTTGTAGCCATGGTAAAAATGGGTATGAAAATTTATTTGAATGGAATTCGAAAATTTATACGTAGTATTGTAGAGGATGAAGAGAGGATTAAGAATATGTAAAAATATTTGGATTTGGGTGAGAAATGAAGAGAGAATCTTACAGAGAAGGTAGAGGTTTTAAGTTTTTAGAGAGAGAAAGTTATGGAGGAAAGAGAATAAGAATGAGAAAAGAAAGAAGAACGGAGAAGAAATAACCCGGAGGCTGTCGCGCCGGGTCGGGCGGCATTCGCCCGATCAGGCGATCTAAATGCCCGATTTTCTTCTACTCTCACGCCCAGTTGGGCGCCCTTCGCCCGGTCGGGCGATCTTACGCCCAAAAAATACTTATCTCTCGCACCCGGTCGGGCGGTATACGCCCGATTGGGCGGAAAAGAATGTCCGTATAAGTCAAATCTCGCGCCCGGTCGGGCGAAAATTGAACTTTTTCAACCCTTGCTCTTGCGCCCGGTCGGGCGAGCTTCGCCCGATCGGGCTCAAGGCTAAATGGACGAGTATTCTGTTTTCTTCTTTTCTTCAATTTTTGGCTAACTCTTTTCCTTCAAACCTGTATAAAAACTCATAAAACTCATTAAATTCCCTCTTCTCTCCTCTCATAAGAAAAAGAAAGAAAAACTAGTCTAAAAGCATTAAAATACGGGTTGCCTCCCGCAAAGCACTGGTTTATCTAGGTTCCGCACGACCTTCTTACCAAGTACAGGAACTAGGACCCTTGGCCTAACGCTTGGTTGGGTGGTTTCTCACCCGGTCGAGCGTTGTTTAGGCTACGACGCGACTTCCTGACATACTCTGTGGGACGCCAATTCACTTTATCTGGTGGATCTTCCTTGACTTGGATTGGGGGCTCTTCAATGCTACGCACTAAAGATCCCTCTTTGATCGAGGGTTTCTTCAAACTGTTACTGTATTTAGCACTTGCAACTTGATCTGGCAGAACACTCACCGTAGGATCAATTTCCACAACTTGCTTGATTGATTCCACTTTTTTGTCCTCAAAGCCAAGACCGAAAGTGTAGAGGGCTCTTTCTATTGCATCAACTTCCTTTTGCCATTTGTCTATCTCATCTGAAAGGGATGCAACACAAGATACTGCCTCCAAGGGATCTTTTACAAGAGATTGGGGCTTGTTAGAATAACTATGAACCACATTACACTAAAGCACTTCTCCTCCGTCATGGGGCTTTTAGGGGTATTATTAAGATTAAAGATAATTTAATTGTCCCCTACTGATAGTGTTAATTTGCCACTTCTCACATCTATAATTGCTCCTGCAGTGTTAAGGAATGGTCTGCCCAAAATGATTGGGGTTTGCATATACTCAGCCATATCAAGAAGAACAAAATCAACAGGTATATAAAATTTACCTACTCTAATAGGAACATCCTCTAAAACACCTAAGGGGTATTTGAAAGAACGGTCGTCCATTTGTAGAGTAATATTATTAGTTTTTAATTTACCCATATTCAACTTGGAACACACAGATAATGGCATAACACTAAAACTAGCACCCAAATCACACAATGCATTATAAATAATTATATTGCCAATATGACAAGGGATAGAAAAACTACCTAGATCTTTTAATTTAGGTGGAGATTTATTTTGAAGTACGACACTACACTCTGCAGTGAAAGCTACTGTCTCTTCCTCATTAATAGACCTTTTTCTTGTCAATATTTCCTTCATAAATTTAGCATATGTTGTCAATATTTCCTTCATAAATTCAGTGAAGGGATTGTTACCTTCAAATCTTTTACCATCTCCAAAAACTTACCAAACTGCTTCTCTAAATTTGTTTTCAAGTGATGATTGGGGAATGGAAGTTTGATAACCGGCTTTGGAGCATTATTTCTCTTATATGGAGTGGAAACCTTCTCTGGAGTCATACCCTGCAATGTAGAATTAGATATATTAGTACTATGCTTTAGCCCTGCAGGGCTATTAGCTACATTGTCAGGTTTAACGGAATCAAGATTAGCATTATTTATTAAAACAGGTTCATCGTCTCTGGGCATAAGAGGCCCTTCATAGTTTGAACCACTCCTTAGAGTAATTGCATAGGCTTGATCCGTAGGCCTAGTCGGCTGTGTAGGCAGAGTTCCCTGTTGACGGGCTTGTAGAGTAGCGGAAAGTTGCGCAATTTGATTATCTACAATTTTATTGTGTGCTAAGATTGAATCAATTTGGGCATCCCTACTCTCCACGTGCTTCTGCATATTAACCAACATTAGTCTAATTTCTACCAAAGCAGGGTCAGAAGATGAGGAGGATTGATGTGGTTGGTTCTTCTGGCCAGCATTGGGGTGGTAATATTTCTGTTGTTGTTGTTGTGGCGCTTGTGGTTCTTGTGGAGGTGGATTTTGAACATTAGTACTCCTATAGGAAAGGTACAGATGATTCCTGTACCTAGGATTGTAGGTGTTGGAGTGTGGGTTATTCTTCCTATAAGCTTGAAAGGCATAAACTTGCTCCACGGAACTCCTGCAATCTTGTTCCCAATGACCTAAAATTCCACAATTTTCACAAAAAGTCTCATTAGCGTTATTATTAATTGCAGAAACATTGGCTATATAAGCAGTGCTAAGATTATCTAATTTATGGCAGATAGAGGTTAATTGAGCTTGTAAAAAGGATACAGAGTCGACACTATGTTTCCCTTTATTAGCAAAGCCTATGGGGTTCTGTAGACACCTAAAAATGTCTCCCCAAAACCAAACCCGATGATGAACAACCTTTCACCGCCATTATTGGTCGGGTTGAGTATTTAATTTTTGGAGTGCTTAAATCCATATTTCCATTTCATAAACCAACCCAATTCTTAGCCCATTTCCCCAAACCATAACTTATTTTCCTCTTTTCGTGCCTTTAAACCCAAAATAATTCATTTAGTGTCCTTTAAAATCATTCATTTCGTGTCCTTTTTATAAAAACGTTTAGTCCAGATTATTTTGGTCCATTATCTGGGTTCAATGAATGAATAGTTGGATGGGGCTTTAAAAGAGCTTTCCAACGATATATTAAAAGCCCAAATCCGAGTTATAACGAATAAGTTATGGCTAAAATATTAAACTGAGCCCAAACCGAACCTAAGCCCACCTTACCTACGACCCAATGATCATGTGGAGGGTCCAAATTATTTAATCCCATTCCTAAACCAATAAGGATTAATTGGAAGCTTCTACAAGTTTCTAAATGATCTTAATTATCCTTTTTGAAAAGATAAGATTAAAGAGTTTGAAATTGAATAAAACTTCTTTTTTTTAAATTCCTATTTATATCCTAATTGAAAGACGTTCAAAGATAGACAGATATTATCTTTCCAATGATATATTATAATATCAATTTCGAGCTATAACGAAAAAGATATGAATTAAATAAAAAACTCTATCCAAAACTGACACCGTCTCACTATTTTGGCCATATCTTTTATTTTGTAAAATATTTTAATCTTATTCTAATTGGCTTAGAAAGTAGACTTCAAGAGATTTCCAACGATATATTACTCATCTTATTCCGATTTCTAGATCAAAAGATATGATAAAAACCAAAACCGCAAAAATTGTTGTCTATCGCAAGGATTTTATCCGATTCGAATTGTTATCTTTTCTTGATTCGACCCCTCTTTTTTTCTCTCTATAAATAGAGGTCATATCACCCCTTTTCCAATCATCAAAAAGGTTGATCACAAAATAATTCTTTTTTCCCTCTTTAGACTAAACACTAGCCTCCCCATTCTTTTACTATTTCTTCCTTTAAGCACTCCAAGGAGTCCATACTTTACCTGAAGTTCTATACTTAAACCAAGGCGTGAAAGTTATAATTAACTAAGGGTTTGGACCAAATCAACTCTACATTTATTTAATTTAATTTTCATTTGATTTATATTTTAATTGAAGTTACTAACAGTTTATTCATGATGTAGCAATTCAAGGAAACGCGGAAAAGTGAGTAATTGATTCGCTTAATTACTCTCATTTTAATATTGCAATTATCATGATTAGGGTTATTATTTGATTTGACTAATGTTATTATTGTTGAATTGCTTCCAATATTAATGTTAATTCTATTATTATTTATGATCACCATATTGCATGTTAAAGGGAATATGTAATTGAAAATCACGCCTAATAAGATAATTTGGACAACCGGTTTAGGATCCTTTTTAATCTTGTTATTAATTCAAGTGATCACAATATTTTAGAATTATGTGTTGCATTAATATTCAACCAATTTATCTTAATAATAGATTGGAGAAAATTGAATTTTTGTTTGTATGCCTTTGAGATCTCAGGAATCATTTTTCACTATAAGAATTGAGTAGAGGCCAATACGGGCGAATGTGACTCCATGACTCACTTCGTACCATCATTCCCGATCCTGCTTTCGTGGTTCCGAACCATATGGAGTTAGTAATCTCATGGATTATGAATGGGGTGTAACCTTCACGGGTCAATCATTGTTGCCTATCGTTGTCCCTTTAATCGTGGTTGCCTTTTATGATCCGTGAACGGTTTACAAGTTCCTAAAAAACTTGTTGGCGGCTCCCTACTTTATTTGTCCCTAATCGTATACGTCAATTCCGACTTCCTAAGAGTGCCAAGCATATTCACCACATGATTTAACGTAGGCGCACTTCGAGCGACGCCTACAATTTGGCGACTCCACTGGGGAGGATTCTTGGTTATTTATCGATTTGAGTGATCGGTATTAAATTGAGATGAGTGGATGAGACTTGAAAGATTCTTGAATTGTATTCCTGCGATTTAATTGGCATTGTCACATATGCATATGCATTTTAGGTCACCTATTTTGCCACAATAGTACGTGTTCTACGTATGTGGCTAGCCCGGGGGATTTAAGCTCTATCAACCCGAAAACGTTCATGACAATAAGGGTTCATCCGACTTTTTAAATCCACCCAAACCATGGAGTCGAGTTCGATTTCATCACGAACTCGCGGAGCCGCCCGTTGGCACACACCCTCAAGGGAGGCTGCCTTGCTAACGCGTCCAAACTCTTAACCATGGTACCCTTTGACACCCAAAAGCTTGACCATAGTGGAACATAGATCTTGACTCTAGGTTGCGAACTTCATTGCATCATTTATGACAATGTGCTTATATGTGCCTTTTTTGACTTTTTATTTATTTATTTTTTTTCTCTTATCAAATCCTTTTTTTTATTATTAGAGTCGAGCCATAGATTTTATTATTTTTTTTAAAAAATTTTGAGTCACCCGGATTTTTATTCCCGTATACTGCACAAGAGTCAACTTGTTTTGGTCATAGCCGGAGTTCTAGAAAGAGTTACATGCCGTATAAACTATGGATCTGTAGCCCCGAGTTTTATCTTTCATTTGGAGCTGGTTTCGTCCTAATCAGAGTCACAGATAAAAAGTTATAACCGATATACTACAACCTGTCCAGTTTAGGTGTCTTTTTAACGTTACCTTTTTTATTTTATTTTTCTTTTTAATAAAAAAAATCGTGTCAAGATAGTCTTAGACAAGTCCTTTAATCCATGTCAACTCGTATAACATCGGATTAAAGATTTTTTTTTTTTTATACCCATGAGTCTTAACTCTTCTAGAATTCTAGTCCTCTTCCTAGTTTCTTGTGATCGATTGTTGTGCTAACATTAACATGTGTTCTTTGTCTTTGATTGTGGTTGATCTTATTTATGACTAACGATTGCCAATGGACTGTTTTCACCTAGTAAATAGCATAAACATTAAAATTGGACAAAATTAATCAAGTTAGTTTTTCTTTAGTCTTCCGTGCTATTTTGTCATTGGGTCCTTTGTTTTTCACAAAGTCCTCATGTCTAGCCATGCGATCATACCACGAGTCTTAATAAACTCACCTAATCACACATGTTGAGTCATTGCACACACTTTGTCTTCGAGTACTGCACTATATTGTTTATGATCGTATACTAGGACCATGCATGCGTCGTTTTCTGTCGTAATAGGAATGGGTGGAGTATTCCCCATTGGTTTTCAAAATTCTTTCATACACTCTTCCTTTCCAATCCGAGTATTGAGTCAATGCATTAAGTGAGCTCATTTTGTTCCATAGTACTCGAGTGCAAGAATCACTAGGCAAGAGTTGGAAGAATAAGGGGAACGTCATTCCTTCCTTCTTTTCTTCCAATCAAAGCATCAACAATAACAAACTTCTTGTTCCTCTTGGCGGTAACAAGTAATTCATAAGCAACCATGAAGACGAAGCACAAGACAAGTTTCCATACAAGATTTCATGCTTTTTTCTTTCGTTTTAACCCTTTTCCCCGAATAAGTCTAGCATAGGTTCTCCTTATCCTTATGTCTATATGTCATGTTCCATCAATGATCATTTCTTTCCTTCGCATTCGATCATGTCATTCGCCAAAAAAAAAAATCAATTACCGAACTAAACACAAGGTACACCAATGATTTGAGGCACCTTTGCAACCCTGTCATTCCCTGTTAACCGTTCAATCACATATCCATTTCTTGATCAACCACTTTGAGCCTTGTCTAATGTTTGGCCTTCATTTCTTTAACCCACATTCACTCGAACCTGGGATTGGAATATGTGTAATTTGTGTAACATTCAAAAAGCAAGTAAAAAAAAAGTAGCAAAGCAACAATAAAACAATGTCTAAGGGCAAGTGTTCCAATGTCTTTGATATGAACACATCTCAAATTGCGTCTCTCATCGAGTGCTTGGTACCGTGCCTGAGAAACATGAATGCTAAGTGAGTGATGGACCGCATGATTTGAGATTGCCCACATTGATTCAAAAGAATGAAAAAAAAAGCGAAAAAAAGAAGAAAAAATGAAAATAAACTAGCAAAATTCAAAACAAAAAAATATCTGAAAAATAAAACTTGCAAAGTCTAATACACAATTGCATATCTTGGGGGCTTCTCTCGGGTCTTGAGCCTTTTACCCCTTTCTTCCTTAAACCTTCAGCTTAACCACCTTACAACCCTTGAAAGACCTCTTTGAGGTGTACACACACTTGTGCAAAGTTCGGTTAGAGCTACGTTCGGCCTGATTCCAAACGGATACGTAGGCAACCTCACATCGAGGTGCGACCACATTCATATTCATATCCATGCATGATCGAGTCAAAGAATATCCAATGCTTACCCTTACCCATTTAGAGCTAGACTTGGGGGCTTGAACCCACATCATTTAGCCTACCCAGCCTAAAGAGTCATCATCTTTGGCTCTTCTCATATATATTTCCATCGCCATAACCCTTGCAGCCAGCCTTAGTATCACATTCACACACTACACTCACACATCCATATCCATATCATCCTTCTCTTTAGGAACCCTTTATCATGAAATCTTGTTTCAACATTGTGCATGTTTCATCATCTTTCAAGACAACATTCATTAGAAGAAACGTTGTATACTTGCTTAGCTTCCTGACCTAAGCAATATTCATTGTTTCACGCATAGCATAATGTGCTGAGCAACATTTTTTAATCATACAAAGCATACCGTGCTTAGCTCCTTGACCTAAGCAATGTTCATTATGCAATAATCACTTTATCTGTATACGTGCTTAGCTTCCAGACCTAAAAGACGTTCAAGATCGTTTCCTTACACCATATATGATGCTTAGCTCCATGACCTAAGTTCATTCATCGTGTCACATGATGTAATTGTCCTTAGCCTCCTGGCCTAAGGACATGCATCATGCATACATTACTTTCAAGAAAAGAAATTCAATCCATGCGATTCATTTTGTCTTGCTCAACGAGGAAGTTCAAAACTTCTTTCCTTTTCTTTTGGAGAAGTTCGAAAACTTTTTTAAAATTTTCTCATCAAGGGAAGTTCAAAATAGAAGTTCAGTTTTCACGTCTTTCTTTTTCGGGAGAAAGTCGGTACCCTCCCCTCGTCTCATGACAAAAATGACGGAAAATTTTTGTTTTTTCATTTTCGGTTGCTTGTGTTTGCACACGCACACACCATATACACACACGACCACAAGTTATACACATGTCATGTCATGTTGTGTCAAGTCAAACTTGGTCAAGTTAGTTGGTCAAGTCAATCATAGTCTATACGAGTCCCTTGGCAAATTTAATTTTGCAGTTCTCAATTACAGCCCACGTCCGGGGACAAACGGACCATCTATAGCCCACGTCCGGGGACAAGCGGACCATCTACAGCCCACGTCCGGGGACAAGCGGACCATCTACAACCCATGTCCGGGGACAAGCGGTCCATCTACAGCCCACGTCCGGGGACAAGCGGACCATCTACAGCCCACGTCCTGGGACAAGCGGACCATCTACATCCCACGTCCGGGGACAAGCGGACCATCTACAGCCCACGTCCGGGGATAATCGAACCACCATCATTTCATGATGCAAGGTTCTCGATACACAGAGACTTGCAATCTCATCATCTATCGACTTTCCTCAAGCATGGAAAGTATTATCCGGTGGATTTCTTCAAGCATAGAAAACCGCTAAATTCCTTTGTCGCCTTTCCTCAAGCATGGAAAGCATTATCGGTGGATTTCTTCAAGCATAGAAAAACTCCAAAATCATATGTCGACTTTCCTCAAGCATGGAAAGTGTCATCCGGTACGTTTCTTTATGCTTAGAAAGCTACCAAACTCATCTGTCAGCTTTCCTCAAGCATGGAAAGCATTTCAACAAACATCATCCGGTGGATTCCTTCAAGCATAGGAAGCTACCAAACTTATTTGTCACCGATACACTGGTGTCAAATAAGCGTTCTATCCCTTTACTCTTTTATCTGTGGAATTAACATTTTTTGCAGGTATCGGCGTATACAGAGTGATTTAAGATCGCAGAACGTCTTAAATCATTCTCCGTCCTTATCGACTACTTTGACTATCGTTTTCAAAACTGACGTTTCTACAAACTCAATCAAAGTGGGGGCTTCTGTAGACACCTAAAAATGTCTCCCCAAAACCAAACCCGATGATGAACAACCTTTCACCGCCATTATTGGTCGGGTTGAGTATTTAATTTTTGGAGTGCTTAAATCCATATTTCCATTTCATAAACCAACCTAATCCTATCCCATTTTCCCAAACCATAACTTATTTTCCTCTTTTCGTGCCTTTAAACCCAAAATAATTCATTTCGTGTCCTTTAAAATCATTCATTTCGTGTCCTTTTTATAAAAACGTTTATTCTTGTTTATTTTGGTCCATTATCTGGGTTAAATGATTGAATATTTGGATGGGGCTTTAAAAGAGCTTTCCAACGATATATTATAATCCCAAATCCGAGTTAAAACGAATAAGTTATGACCAAAATATTAAACTGAACCCAAACCGAACCTAAGCCCACCTTACCTACGATCCAATGATCATGTGGAGGGTCCAAATGATTTAATCCAATTCCTTAACCAATTAGAATTAATTGGAAGCTTCTATAAGTTTCTAAAAGATTCTAATTATCCGTTTTGAAAAGATATGATTAAAGAGTTTGAAATTGAATAAAACTCCTTTTTTTTAAAGTCCTATTTCTATCCGAATTAAAAGACGTTCAAAGATAGACAGATATTATTTTCGTGCATCATATTTTTGTATCTAAATTTTATGTGGTTGGATATCCCTTGAAATTATCTTTCTAATGATATATTATAATATCAATTCCGAGCTATAACGGAAAAGATAATAATAAAATGTCAAACTCTATCCCAAACTGATATCGTCTCACTATTTCGGCCATATCTTTTATTCTATAGAATATTTTTATCTGATTATAATTGGTTTATAAAGTAGACTTCAAGATCTTTCCAACGATATCTTATTCATCTTATTCCGATTTCTGGATCAAAAGATATAATAAAAACAAAAACTGCAAAAACTGATGTCTATCGAGTTTTATTCCGATTTAATTCGGATCTTATCTTAATTATTCGACCCTTCTTTCTTCTCTATAAATAGAGATCATATCACCCCTATTTCAATCATCAACAAGTTTGATCATCAAATAATTCTTTTCTCCCTCTTTATCCTAAACACTAGCCTCCCTATTCTATCATTTCTTCCTTAAGCACTCCAAGGAGTCCATACAATACCCAAAGTTCTATACTTAAACCAAGGCATGAAAGGTATAATTAACTGAGGGTTTGGACCAAATCAACTATATTTATTTAATTTAATTTTCATTTGATTTATATTTTTATTGAAGTTACTAACAATTTATTCATGATGTAGCAATTAAAAGGAACGCGCGGAATGTGAGTAATTAATTAATTTAATTACTTATTATTTTTATATTGCTAGTATCATGATTAGGTTATTTTATATTTAATTTGACTAACGATATTATTGTTGAATTGCTTCCAATATTAATGTTTGTTCTATTATTTATTATTATAATCACCATATTGCATGTTTAAAGGGAATATGTAATTGAAAATCACGACTAATAAGATAATTTGGACAACCGGTTTAGGTTCCTTTTAATCTTGTTGCTTAATTCAAGTGATCACAAATATTTTAGAATTATGTGTTGCATTAATATTCAACCAATTTAGCTTAATAATAGTTTGGAGCAAATTGAATATTTTGTTTGTATGCCTTTGAGATCGCAGGAGTCACTTTTCACTATAAGAATCGAGTAGAGGCCAATACGGGCGAATGTGACTCCATGACTCACTTCGTACCATCATCCCCGATCCTTCTTTTGTGGTTCCGAACCATATGGAGTTAGTAATCTCATGGATTATGAATGGGGTGTAACCTTCAAGGGTCAATCGTTGTTGCATTCGTTGTCCCTTTATTCGTGGTTGCCTTTTATGATCCGTGAATGGTTTACAAGTTCCTTAAAAACTTGTTGGCGGCCCCCTACTTTATTTGTCCCTAATCGTATTATGTCAATTCCCATTTCCTAAGAGTGCCAAGCATATTCACAACATGCTTTAATGTAGGCGCACTTCGAACGACGCCTACAGGTTCCCATATTGGGAATTATGTATCGCCATATCTTCAATAACCTGACCTGCATCATCAACATTAAGATTCATAAACCTCCCACTAGCTGCAGAATCTAAAATTATTCTAGATGAATTTCCAATGCCATTGTAAAGGGCTTGGATTAACTGCCATTATGCCAAATTATGGTGGGGGCACTCTCTTTGTAGATCCTTGAACCTTTCCCAAGCCTCATATAAAGTTTCATCGGCTTCTTGGTCAAAGTTTTGAATTGCACTTCGTAGTACGGCTGTTCTCTCTGCGAGATAATATTTGTTATAAAAATTCAAAACAAGAGTTTCCTAGTCAGTTATACCAGGTGCAGTTCTATTTAAACCATTAAACCATATTTTGGCTTTTCCAGTTAAAGAAAAAGGAAAGAGAATCTCCCTGATTTGGTCTTGTGCGACCCTTACTTGCCTGATGGTATTACAATACTGACAATAGTCTGCAATGTGAAGATTTGGGTCTTCACCCTTAGCTCCACTAAATTGCTTCCTCTCTATCATTGTTATAAATTGAGGTTTAATCTCAAATTGTACCCCATCAAGAGCCGGATTGGGAGTGAGGTGTGGAAAATCTGTAAGCTTTGGTTGTGAGTAATCACTAAGCTTCTTTGGAGCCGTCATCTCTGATTCTAGATCTGATGATACCTCTGAATCGCTAGAATCAGCTGGAGGGTCCCGACGATTATTATTATCACCATAATCCGCCAGAATTTGCTTGTAAAAATTCTTCTGTCTATGGAAGGATCGTTCGATCTCAGGATCGAATGGGATGTACCCTGATCTGGAACACCTGGGCATAAACAAAAAACACTAAAAGCAAATATGAGACTTGCCTCAAAGAACTAACGTTCTCTGAGACAAAAAGAAATAACCTAGACTACAAAAATAATCAGAAACTAAAATAAAACCGTTTCCTCGGCAAAGGCGCCAAATTTTGACAGGGTAAAGTCGTATCCCCTAATCAAAAGTAATTCCTAAATCCTCTAACTAATGTAGATAAGGAAGTAGGGTCGAATCCACAGAGAAACGAGTCTTTCTATTCCTAATTAATTAAAGTAATCTAAATTATAAAGTAACCAATATGTAAATTTGGATATAAAACTAAACTACGGAGATTAAGAATAAGGAGAAAACAATATATAAAAGGATCTAGGGCATAGGTTTACCAATAAATAATATTCCAGGGTAAAACATAGTAATCAATCATCAATGCATAAATTAATCAGATCATAAAGGGCTTTCGCTACGTATTACAATCACACAATTAATTTACCGGTATTAAATCTCATCTCTCGAATATCGACTTAACCATTTATAAATTAACCTGCCTATTGAAACTAGAGAAACATCAATTCTCATATGTCGAATCTCGAATCAATATTGTCAAACTCATGCATAAAATATCTGCGCAAATCTAGTCATAGAGCATTAAATCAATCAATAGGAAATTAATCTAGCATTGACAATTAACAACAATAAATTACCCCTTCATATTATTTATGGATCCCCACAAACCCTAGAAATAAAACTACTCACACATAATAAAAACTAAACTAATCAAAGCAATAAAACAAGACATGATCAAAGGAATAAAATAAATAACTAAGATTAAGAGAAGAGAAATCGTTACCAAAGAAATTTGGAATTAAGAATAAAGTTAAGAACAAAGTATAAGAGAGTGAAAACTAATCTAAAAGCTAAGTAGAGAGAGAAAATCTAAGAAATAATTAAGAAAGAGTAAAAAGAAGGTCCTAAACTCGTTTTACGAAGAAGTATTTATACTCCGTAAGAATCCTAAACTAAAACAAACTTGAACGTCAAAAATTAACTCCTAATAATAACACGCGCTCAATCGGGCGAGGCACCGCCCGATTGGGCGCGCCTTTTCTCCTCTCAAAGTTGAACCGGGCGCGAGTTCGGGCGCCAGCCTCTTTGCCCGGGCGGCTATCTTGGGCCACTATTTGGACTTCCATTGGGCTCCAATTCTTCGGGCCAATCTGGGTTTCCTCTTCGGGTCTTGAATACTTGGTCCAAATACCCCGGTATCACATATACCGAGCCCTTAATCACCGGTTCGATGGCTCTAACCGGCCCTGGGCTATAGAAACTGGTCGTGCTTCTCCAGTGCTCGTAATTGCTCCATAATATCTTGGGAAAATGCTCCAAAAGTGCAAATCCTTACAAAAGTCAACCAAACCTACAAAAACACTAGAAAACACCAATTAGTAATAAAAGCGATTTTGAAGAGCCAAAAACATTACTAATTATGATCAAGGAACGGGGGTAAAATACTATATAAAATAAACACATCAATAGGCGACTATGAGTGTTATTGTTATCAATGGGGTCAAACGACACTTAATGGCCGGATGATCAAGAAGATGGTGAATATGGCATGCGTGGGTAAGTGCAGCCAAGCTCAAACGGTATCAAAAAATTTATTAGCCATAGCCGGCACCTGATCATGAATGAGCACAAGCGGCTGAGCCCTTTTCTTACGTGAGCATACACAAGCGGCACATATCCATGGTCAGCATGACACAACTGTAATGCAGGCGGTAAGGGGTAGCTTTGCTCCAATGGTGTCAGCCGGTGATAGCTAGCAACGGTGGCTGCCGCTCAGAGCCATGAACGGTGCCTCAATTAAGCGGGTGCCATAGCTGCATTGCGCTTCAATTTATCCCGGCTGTAAGGGAAGCTTTGCTCACTAATTAAGCCCGGATGAGGGGCTATTGCCTGCCTCAATTAAACGGCTGCTATGGGTGCTTTGTTCTTTAATCAAAGCCGTCTGCCGTGGTTGCTTTGTTCAACCTCAAAGCCGGCTGCAATGGCTACTATATTATTAATCATTATTAAAAAAAAATATCCAAAAGAAAAAAAAAGTGGGAAAGCCGCCTAACTGCATGGTCATTTTGGTGGAAAAATAAAAGTACGCAGTTATTAATGACTGCAGACAGACACCACTATCAATGGTGGCAGTTAGTGATCACTATCAATGGTATCAGCCGGTGATCACTGTCAATGGTATCAGCCGGTGATCACTGTCAATGGTGTTAGCCGGCCCAGTCGCCTGCTCTGTTCCTCAATCAAGCACCCTGCTGCAGGAGTTGCTGTTGTTTTACTTTTTTCTCTAATTAAATCCGGCTGTGTGTGACAGGTTCAAGTCGTATTCACTTAATAAAAAATAAAACCTAAATCCACTAACTATGTAGATAGGGAAGAAGGGTCGAACCACAGGGAAACAGGTCAATTAATTCCTAATTAATTAAAAGCAATCTAAATTATCAAGTAACCTAATTGTTGTCAAAAGTTAATTAAACTACTAAAAAGTAAGAGTAGGAAAGGAATAAAATAGGAGATACATCAATGAAGAGAAAACCTAGGGCATAGGTTCACTAATAAACAATATTCCAGGGCAAATCATAATAAGCAATCATCAATTCATCAATTAATCAGATTATAAAGGGCTTTCACTACGTATTACAATCACAGAGTTAATTTACCCGTATTAAATCTCATCTCTCGAATCTCGACTTAACCATTTATAAATTAGTCCGCCTATTGAAACTAAGCCTAAACATCAATTCTCATCTCTCGAATCTCG
Source organism: Chenopodium album (assembly GCF_948465745.1). Taxonomy (NCBI): domain Eukaryota; kingdom Viridiplantae; phylum Streptophyta; class Magnoliopsida; order Caryophyllales; family Amaranthaceae; genus Chenopodium; species Chenopodium album. The sequence goes on from NC_137835.1 coordinate 70,491,660, forward strand.
AATCAATATTGCTAAACTCATACAATTAAATATGGCCAAACCTAATTGCATAGCATTAAATCAATCAATAGGAAATTAATCAAGCATTGATAATCAACAAACACAAATTACCCCTTCATATTATTTATTAGATCCCCATAAACCCTAGAAATAAAACTACTCAAGATAATTAAATCTAAACTAATCAAAACAATAAAATAAAACACGATGAAAGAATTAAAGAAAATAACTGAAATTAAAAGAGAAGAAATTGTTACCAAAAGTAAATCTGGATTAAGGAATGGAATTAAGAACAAAGTTGAGAGAATTTAAGGGAGAGAAAATATTCTAAGTAAATGGAGAAAATCTAAAAGATAAAGTAATCAAAATTACGTACAAAAATCGTACTTAAACATCCCTAAAACGAATCCTAATTAAAAACTAAAACTTCAGCTTCCAAAAACACGCGCCCGATCGGGCGAAGGGCCGCCCGATCGGGCCTGCCTTTTTTCCTTCAATCTTCCTGGCAGCCGTGCCCGATCGCGCTTACGCTCACCTGATCGGGCGCGCCTTCTTGCTGATGCTCTCATATAAGCACCCGCCCGATCGGGCGCAAGCTTGCCCGATCGGGCCCGATCTCTTCTTCGAGGCTTGGACTTCGATTGGGCTCGATTCTTCGGCCCAATCTTGATTTCCTCTTCGGGTGTTGAATACTCGGTCCAAATGCCCCGGTATCACATATCGAGCCCTTAATCACCGGCTTTAATCGGTCCTAGGCTTCAAAGACGGTCGTGTCCTCCTAATGCTCATAGTTGCTTCATGAAAAACCCGAAAAACGCTCCAAATGTGCAATTTCCTACAAAACTCAAGCAAAACTACAAAAAATACTAGAAAACACCAATTAGTAATAAAAGTGGCTCTAAAGAGCCAAAAACATCACTAATTATGACCAAAGGACGAGGAAAAAACACTATAAATTGGACATATCAAACTCCCCCAAGCCAAACCTTTGCTTGTCCCTAAGCAAAGAGCTCATTAATGAAAATATAAAACATGGTTCATCCCAAGTAAAAAAAAATCAAGCACAAATGATTCACGGCATATCTAATGAACATGCTTCAATGTCAATCAATCTCATTCATCTAATCATTCTTCATCCCCAACAATTGTCAAGTAGAGCAAACCACATGAGCATATAAAATTCAAGACTAGTGCTCACACACTCAACTCTCATTTATGTGGCGAGTAAAAGATGTACTCGATCGCTCTCCAACCAACCCCTTTATGTGTGAACAATGCCCTCCCAACTCACACTCTCGTGTGTTTAAAACAATGTACGCTCAACCTACTAGTCGACTCGAAATATTTCAAATCATAACTTGCATTGATAAACAACACTTTCACATTCATAAAACTCTTATGCACAAAGGTCGGAAGGTCTTTAAAGCTTGTAATGTAAGGCTAGGGTAAAGGGTAGGATAAATTTAGGAAAATGCGAGAGAAAAGCCATGATTTAGGGAGCCATATCCTAATAAAACCCAAGGTAAACAACAAGTGATGAAAAAAACATCTCCAATCACAACTTAACTCCGCAAAAATTCACCAAGCAAACCCATACATAACAACAATCCCAACACTTACATATTCACTCACAAAGTATGATAATAGGAACTAGAGTGAATTAAAACAAACTTTGAACTACTTATTTTTTTTCCTTTTTTTTTTCAAACTTTAACTTTTTTTTTCTGAATTTTTTTTCTTCTTTTTTTTTTTTTGAGCAACCCTCAAATAGAACATTTGAAACAATTTTTTTCTTTGCTATTTTTTTTTCTTTTTATGTCATATTGGAAAATTTTCAACTTTGAAACACAAAACATCAATATTTTCCAATCATACTACTAAAAGAACAATCACTCTTCTTTTAGTCCCACATTGTGCAAATAATATGCATACCACAACTACCTCACCTCACCAACTAATAGCTCCCCCAAGCCAAGCTTGGGACTAGTAACCAATGGGGCTCATATAGGCTTGTAATGTGGCTAAATAAACAATAAAAAGGGCACAAGCAACAACATGAGTAGCAAGAAGGGAACAAATGCATCTAATATCGTCTGAAGGCTACCTAAGAGAACAAATGCCTTCGTCCTCCTCAATGTGCATAATATTGAGCCATACAAACATTACTAATAGTTGCAAATCAATACTCAAATTCATTGACATACCAGGAACTATCACACAATTCCTAACCAAATCAACTAGTCAAGCACTATATTCACAAAAAGTTAGCAAAATTGACGCATGTTTAGGCATCCAAACCATTAAACTTCAAATCATGATCAACAAATTCACAAAGCTCATTATCATATACCAAGAATCAAAACAATATTTTCCAAGTATGGGACAGAGAGAAGCATGATTTACAATTCATTGGAACGTATTTTTGATTTTTTTTTTTTTATATTTTTCATTTTTTTTGTACTTTTTTCATAAAGGAAAGCAATAAAAACTACAGTAGAAAGCAATAAAATCTATACTAGAAAAGCAATAAACAGAGAAAAAGAGAGAAAGAGTTACCATATGTACAAGAAATCTCACCCCAAGCCAAATCAAGCAATGCCCTCATTGACTTGGGAGTGTAGCTAGGAGAAGCTACTCCTCGTCATCATCCTCGTCCATCCTCTGGTAGCCTCCTACATATCTCCAGCCGGCACCACCCTAGCTCGTACCAACACCACCAAATCCTGAACCACCTGCAAAGTAGTTAGGGTCCACATTCCCCCCTATTCCCCCAAAAGGAGCACCGCCCCCCATAACCATGGACTGAAGAGTAGTCCACATAAGTACCGAAAGCTCTGGGGGTCGAATACCCTCCTTGGGGGTATTGGAACCAATCGGGAACTAATGCCTCGGGGGGAATAGCCCCTCGGCGTGCATAGTCATCGTACATAGGGTATAAACCCCTCCCGAGGTTCCTCTCAACATGGCCTAGCCTTCTATCAAGAGTGCTTAACCTAGAGTCTAGGTTTTGCACCATGCCCTCCACTCCCCCTTTCCCTCTCTCTATAAGGTCAAGTTGGCTTCTAAAAGCCAAAAAATCATAAGGGGCATGGGGGTTGATGTTATAATCGACGGAGGAGGTGGGTATGTCATAGGTGTAGGGTTGGGGTGGTGGGTTGTATTAGGGTGAATGGTGTTGGGGTGAACGGTGGGGTTGTGGTGAAGGGTGAGGCTCTTGAACCTCACCTTGACCGTTTAACTCAAAAGTGTAAGAAGGCTTCCCCTTCTCAAATTTGGTCAAGGTGGGGTTGGGTAGTGTAAAGGCTTGGTCTCTCCTACCCGATACCCGGTGGACTATCCACCATGTCTCACCGCCCATAGGTTGCACCCAGTTAAGGCCCCCTAAGTATGCTAGGTCCATAAAGGTCGAACCCTCCACTTTCCTATGCTCGGTCGGGTTTCATCCTAGGTGTTTCACTGCAATATGGGTCACCAACCCCCCAAAGTAGATAGGCGCCCTAGACCTACCCCCCTCGGCCGCATTGGCCGCCCTTTGAAAGTGTTGGGCTATCCTATGTGGTATGTTCAGTTTTTCAGCATTAGGGATTAAATAGGAAGCCAACAGTTCAAATTCATCCCTCCTAACGTTTGCCGGTTCATGCCTCCCAAAGATTGTGAGGCCGGCAAACCTTTGCCAAAATTTTGGGACGGGTGTTGAATCCACGTCCCTTTGTCATGTTGGAGGTTAAGCAAAGCCTCCCCATTGAGTCTTTTATAGACCACGACAATGTGGTCTTGGGAGGGTTCAACAGGTTTATCCGATTTAAGCTCAAACAATTTACCGAATTCTTTTAAAGTTAATCGCACATCATTGTTTAGCAATTGGAATTGGACATGAGTGATTAAAGCATTAGTTTTAATAACATTGAAGCTAGAAATAAATTCTAAAAGTCAAATAATCATAGGTATCATAATGCATTTTAAAAAATCCACTCATTCCTGTACCCTTAAACAATTTCTCTACCGGTTTATCAATTCCTAACCTAGACAACGTAGGATGATGTACAAATCGAGTAGAGATTATCTGCCTCTGGATGAGGTTGAGCATCCTAGCTCGTTGTTCGGTTGAGGTCACGACAACTTCCTCTGATCTTGGTATTTGAAGCTCCGGGTCGACCATCGGTTGTTGTTGTTGCCTAGAACCTTCACCCCTTTGTTGTCTAGATCTCTTCAAAGCCATTTTTAGTGAAAAAGTTAGGAATTGATGCTTTCTCTCTCTAAGGGTTTTGAGAAATTTTGAGAGAAAGTGGTAGAAATTTAGTGGAGAATGTAGAGGAAGGTGTAAGGATTAAGAATATGTGAAAATTTTTGGGTTTTGATGGATGAATTTGAGGAGATCTTGAAAGGAAAGTGAGTTTGGAGGTTTGAAAATAGAGGTTTTAGAGAGAGAAAGTGTGAATGAAGAAGAAGAAGTAAGAAAGAAAAAGAAAAGAAAGGGGGAGAAAGAAGTATAAGACGTTCAGAAAATTAGGCGCGCCCGATCAGGCGAGCCTCGCCCAATCGGGCGAAGACTGGTCCTTCTGAAATATGAAATGCGCGCCCGATCGGGCGCGAACTCAAACATGAAATTCGCTATGTTGCTCGCCCGATCGGGCGAGCTTTGCCCGACATTTCTTTTTGTGTCACTCGATTTCTCCAAAATTCCACCCGATCGGGCGGCCTCGCCAGATCGGGCGAAATTTCCCTTGATTTTCTTCCTTCCTTGCGCGCCCGATCGGGCGAATAGGAGCTCCGATAAAATCCAGATTGCGCACCCAATCGGGACTCCTTGCCCGATCGGGCATGTTTTGCTGGATTTCTGACCTCTAGGTGCGCGCCCGATCGGGCCTGTACCCAATCGGATAGTTATTTTTTTCTCTTCAAACTTTTTCTCTTGAAAACTCCTTACTTCATGATCTAAAACCTGTACAAAAACACTTATGAAAGGTAAAATTTCACTCTCCTCACCTCTCTAAAAAAAATAAAGGAAAACTAGTCTAGAAAGCAAGAAATACGGGTTGCCTCCCGCAAAGTGCTGGTTTATCTAGGTCCCGCACGACCTTCTTACCACATTGAAGCTCAAAATGAACCGGAACCGCTTAGGTGAAGTAGTTCAACTGCACCAATCGTAGCCCCCTCATGATATAGCTTGAGTCTTTGGCCATTAACCTTGAACTCGTTACCATGTTCATCGAAAACCTCCACAGAACCAAATTTATTAGCCCTTTTGACAGTAAAAGGACCCGACCACCTTGACTTCAACTTCCCTGGGAAAATTTTAAGTCTAGAGTTGAACAACAACACTTTATCACCTTCTTTGAATTCTCTCGGAAGGATTATCTTGCCGTGCCATCTCTTTGTCTTCTCCTTGTAGACACGAGCACTATCATAGGCCGTCAACCTAAACTCATCGAGTTGGTTAAGCTGAAGTAACCTCTTTTCTCCCGCTAACTTGGCATCCAAATTGAGCTCCTTAATAGCCCAATATGTCTTATATTCTAACTCCACCGGGAGATGACATGCCTTACCGTACACGAGTCTATATGGATTAGTACCTATTGGGGTCTTAAACGCAGTTCTGTACGCCCAAAGGGTGTCATCCAACTTATCGCTCCAATCTTTCCTTAACTTTGCCATCACCTTCTCTAGAATGGCCTTGATCTCACAGTTGGAAACTTCAACTTGGCCACTAGTTTGGGGGTGGTAGGCTAAACCTGTCCTATGGTAAACACCATACTTTTTGAGGAGGGTGTCTATCTTCCGCTCATGAAAGTGAGATCCTCCGTCACTGATTAAGCTCTAGGCACTCCAAATCTTGGAAAGATGGTCGTCTTAAAAAGTCTGTGGACCACCTTGGCATCATTAGTAGGAGTAGCGATGGCCTCAACCCACTTGGATACATAATCGACGGCGACAAGTATATAACAGTTCCCGTTTGAAGAAGGGAACGGCCCCATGTAATCTACACCCCAAACATCAAAAAATTTCAACTTCCAAAATTCCAGTTTGGGGCATCCTCATGCCGCCGCGAGATGTTGCCAGTCCTCTGGCAAGAGTCATAAGCCTACACAAAAATGTTAGCATCCTTAAACATAGTAAGCCAATAGAAACCTGACTCATTGATCTTGGCCACCGTGAACTTCCCATTTGGGAACACACCTGCGAAATAATCCATCTACACACTCACGAAACAAAAAAATATCATCCCAAAATTAATGTTTAACATCAAAAAGGAATTTCTTTTTTTGTTGGTGGGACAAGTCAGGAGGTAGAGTACCACCCACTAAATAATTAGCAAAGTCAGCATACCATGGGTGTTGCTCTACAACTGCATAAAGGTTGTTATCAGGGAAAGAATCGTCTATATGAAGAGAATCCTTACCCTCATAATACCTGATATGTGACAAGTGGTCTGCCACTACGTTCTCTGCTCCCTTTTTATCTTTTATCTCGATATTGAAATCTTGGAGCAAAATAACCCAACGGAGTAGCCTAGGCTTCGATTCCGCCTTAGCTATCAAGTACTTCAAAGCTGCATGGTCAGTAAAAACAATGACTTTAGAACCAACAAGATATGATCTAAATTTTTCTAAAGCATATACAATATCAAGAAACTCCTTCTCCGTAGTGGCATAGTTGACTTGTGCTTCATCTAAAGTTTTGCTTGCATAATAAATAGCATGCAAAACTTTGTCCTTTCTCTGTCCGAGAACGGCTCCTAGTGCGAAGTCACACATGATCTCGAAAGGGAGATTCCAATCGAGAGCACATATGATGGGTGCCGATATCAAAGCCTGCTTAATCCTGTTAAAAGCCTCAATACACTCGTCAGTAAAAATAAAAGGGGCATCCATGAGTAAAAGTTGAGTTAGTGGTTTAGCAATTTTAGAAAAGTCTTTGATAAAGCGACGATAAAACCCCGCATAACCCAAGAAACTTCTAACTCCCTTTACATTAATTGGGGGAACTAATTGCTCAATCACAGAAATCTTAGCTTTATCTACTTGTATGCCCTTGTCAGATACAATGTGACCTAGAACTACTCCCTTTGTCACCATAAAGTGACATTTCTCCCAATTTATTACCAAATTGCATTCTTCACATCGTTTCAAAATTTTAGCGAGGTTGATTAGACATGAATCAAATGAAGAACCATACACGCTAAAATCATCCATAAAGACTTCCATAATAGACTCTATGAAATCAGAAAAAATGCTCATCATGCAACGTTGAAAGGTAGCGGGGGCATTACATAAACCAAAGGGCATCCTACGATATGCAAAAGTACCATAAGGGCATGTAAAGGTTGTCTTTTCCTGATCTTCAGGGTGAATTGGAATTTGGAAAAATCCCGAATACCCATCCCAATAGCAAAAGAACTTATGGTTAGCTAACCTCTCAAGCATTTGATCTATAAAGGGAAGGGGGAAGTGGTCCTTTTTAGTGGCGATATTTAATCTACGATAGTCAATGCACATACGCCGCCCTGTAACAGTTCTAGTGGGGATTAATTCATTTTTCTCATTAGAAATCACAGTCATCCTACCTTTTTTAGGCACTACCTGCATAGGACTTACCCACTTGGAGTCAGAAATAGGATAGATAATACCTGCATCAAGTAATTTCATAACCTCTTTCTTAACTACTTCCTGCATGTTAGGATTCAATCTTCTCTGGGGTTGAATGCAGGGCTTATAGTTATCCTCTAGATGTATCCTGTGCATACAAAAATCAGGGCTAATACCCTTAAGATCATCAATAGTGTACCCAATTTCTTTCTTATGGGTTTGAAGAACCCCTAGAATTTGGGAAGTTTGTAGGTCATTAAGTGCAGTACTAATGATCACGGGGTATAGTTCTTGCTCATCTAGAAAAATATATTTAGAGTGAGAAGGGAGAGGTTTTAGTTCAGGTTTCTTGACCTCTGCAGGTTTCGATTCCTGAACTAAATTTACTACCTTCATTGTCTCCTTAGGGTCTAACTCTTTTAGGGAAAGAGCTCTTTCAATATCTTGTACTTCATTACCCAAGACGCTTGCATTATCTGCAGATAAATTCCCACAAAGAATTTCATCTAGGGGATCCCTTGCAAGAACCTGTGGCAATCTATCATCACAAATATCGTCCATTATATCAATAACATCAATGAAACAACAATTTTCCTCTAGCATAGGACCTTTCAAAACTTTCCCTAGATTAAAAGTAATATTATCATCACCAACAAAAAGGGTTAGTTTACCATTTTTTACATCAATAATGGCTCCTGCATTATGGAGGAAAGGCCTACCTAATATAATGGGTATTTGTGTATCCTCAGCCATGTCTAAAACTACAAAATCAACAGGGATAAAAATTTACCAACTCTGACAGGGACATCCTCTAAAATACCTAGAGGGTATTTTACAGAACGATCTGCCATTTGCAAAGTTATATTAGAAACTTTTAAAGCACCCATATTAAGTTTAGCACAGACAGACGATGGCATAACACTGACACGGGCACCCAAATCACACAAAGCTTTATCAATAAAAACATTCTCTATATGACAAGGGATAGAAAAACTACCAGGATCCTTTAATTTAGGAGGGGATTTATTTTGCAATAAGGCACTACATTCCTCTGTAAATGCTACAGTTTCTACCTCATTAAAGGCCCTTTTCCTAGTCAGAATGTCTTTCATAAATTTAGCATATGCAGGAACTTGAGTGATTAAATCAGTGAAAGGAACTATTACCTGCATGTTTTTCACAACCTCTAAGAACTTACCAAATTGTTTATCAAACTTACCCTTCAATTGTCTATTAGGGAACGGTAGTTTGATAACTGGGCTATGCACATCTCCTCCCTTATCCTGAGATTTACCCTGCAAAGAAACATTAGAGGGGTTAGTATCTGTTTGTAGCCCTGCAGGGTTAGCAGGATTAGCGTTTGGTATAGAGGAATTTGGATCAGGAACTGGTCCATCTTCCTTTGGCATAGGAGGTCCATCATAATGTGAACCACTCCTTAGAGTGATTGCATTGGCATGATCTGTGGGATGGATTGGTTGTGATGGTAGAGCTCCCTGCTGACGGGTTTGTAGGGTAGATGAAAGTTATGCAATTTGATTATCCATGATTTTATTATGAGCTAAAATATAATCAATTTGTGCATCCCTACTCTCCATATGCTTTTGCATGTTAGTAAGCATTGCTCTAATTTCTGTCATGGCAAGGTCAGAAGATGATGAGGGTTGTGCTTAGCTTTTCTAGCCAGAATTTGGATGGTAATATTTCATTTGTGGTGGAGGTTGTTGTTGTGGTTGTTGTGGGGGTGGAGGGTTTTTTACATTGGTGCTCCGGTACGAAAGATATGGATGGTTCTGGTAACCAGAATTAAAAGAGTTGGAATATGGGTTATTTTTCCTATAGGTTTGGAAGGCATTAACTTGTTCCATGGAACTCCTAAAATCTTGCTCCCAATGCCCTACAATTCCACAATTTTCACAAAAAGCTACATTGTTAGCAACAGCAGAAACATTAGTTACAGAATTAGGAGTAGCAGTAAGATTATCTAATTTTTGACAAATAGATGTTAGTTGAGCCTGACAAAAGGATACGGAATCGACATTATGTTTTCCTTTATTTGCAAACCCTCTTAGATTCCCATATTGGGAATTATGTATTGCCATATCTTTGATAACCTGTCCGGCGTCGTCCACATTTAAATTCATGAATCTCCCACTAGCTGCAGAACCTAGAACTAATCTAGATGAATTTCCAAGTCCATTGTAGAACGCTTGGATCAATTGCCATTATGCTAGATTGTGGTTGGGGCATTCTCTCTGTAGATCCTTGAACCTCTCCCAAGCCTCATGTAGAGTTCCATCGGCCTCTTGAGCAAAGTTCTGAATAGCACTCCTTAGTACAGCTGTTCTCTCTGCAGGTTAATATTTATTATAAAAATTCAAGGCAAGAGTTTCCCAGTCAGTAATACCAAGTGCAGTTCTATTCAAACAATTAAACCATAATTTAGCTTTGCCACATAATTAAAAGGGAAAAAGAATCTCCCTGATTTGGTCCTGCGTGACCCCGGCTTGTCTAATGGTGTTACAATACTGGCAGAAATCTGCAATGTGAAGATTGGGATCTTCACCCTTAGCTCCGCTGAATTGCTTCATCTCAATCATAATGATAAATTGGGGCTTGATTTCTAATTGTACTTCATCTAGAGCCGGAGTGGGAGTAAGGTGCGGGAAATCTGTGAGCTTCGGCTGCGAGTAGTCACTGAGCTTCTTTTGGGCCGTCATCTCTGATTCTGTATCTGAAGGAATTTCTACGTCACTAGAATCAGATGGAGGGTCGACAGTCTCTTCTATTATTGTCTTCCTCAAAACCCGCCAGGATTTGTCTATGAAGATTCCTTTGCCTATGAAACGAGCGCTCGATCTCATGATCGAATAGTATGTAACCTGATCTGGAACACCTGGGCATAAACAAGGAACTAAAAGACAAATATGAGAATTGCCTCAAAGAACTAACGTTCTCTGAGACAAGAGGGGATAATCTAGACTACAAAAATAATTAGAAAAAAAAAATTGTTTTCCCGGCAACGGCGCCAAAATTTGACAGGCTCAAGCCGTATTCACCTAATCAAAAATAAAACCTAAATCCACTAACTATGTAGATAGGGAAGAAGGGTCAAAACACATGGAAACAGGTCAATTAATTCCTAATTAATTAAAAGAAATCTAAATTATCAAGTAACCAAATTGTTGTAAAAAGTTAATTAAACTACTAAAAAGTAAGAGTAGGAAAGGAATAAAATAGGAGATAAATCAATGAAGAGAAAACCTAGGGCATAGGTTCACTAATAAATAATATTCCAGGACAAATCATAATAAGCAATCATCAATGCATTAATTAATCAGATTATAAAGGGCTTTCACTACGTATTACAATCACAGAGTTAATTTACCCGTATTAAATCTCATCTCTCGAATCTCGACTTAACCATTTATAAATTAGTCAGCCTATTGAAACTAAGCCTAAACATCAATTCTCATCTCTCGAATCTCGAATCAATATTGCTAAACTCATACAATTAAATATGGCCAAACCTAATTGCATAGCATTAAATCAATAAATAGGAAATTAATCAAGCATTGATAATCAACAAACACAAATTACCCCTTCATATTATTTATTAGATCCCCATAAACCCTAGAAATAAAACTACTCAAGCATAATTAAATCTAAACTAATCAAAATAATAAAATAAAACATGATGAAATAATTAAAGAAAATAACTGAAATTAAAAGAGAAGAAATTGTTACCAATAGTAAATCTGGATTAAGGAATGGTATTAAGAACAAAGTTAGGAGAATTTAAGAGAGAGAAAATATTCTAAGTAGAGAGAGAAAATCTAAAAGAGAAGGTAATCAAAATTACGTACAAAAATCGTACTTAAACATCCCTAAAACGAATCCTAATTAAAAACTAAAACTTCAGCTTCCAAAAACACGCGCCCGATCGGGCCCGCCTTTTTTCCTTCACTCATCCTGGGCAGCCGTGCCCGATCGAGCTTACGCTCACCCGATCGGGCACGCCTTCTTGTTGATGCTCTCATATGCGTGCGCGCCCGATCGGGCGCAAGCTTGCCCGATCGGGCGCAAGCTTGCCCGATCAGGTCCGGTCCTTCTTCGAGGCTTGGACTTCGATTGGGCTCGATTCTTCGGCCCAATCTGGATTTCCTCTTCGGGTCTTGAATACTCGGTCCAAATGCCCCGGTATCACATACCGAGCCCTTAATCACCGGCTTTAACCGGTCCTGGGCTTCAAAGACGGTCGTGCCCTCCTAATTCTCATAGTTGCTTCATGAAAAACCCGGAAAACGCTCTAAATGTGCAATTTCCTACAAAACTCAAGAAAAACTACAAAAAACACTAGAAAACACCAATTAGTAATAAAAGTGGCTCTAAAGATCCAAAAACATCACTAACACTAGTAGAAAAATGCAAAAAGGCACTGCTCAATGGCCACCGGTTTTCGAAAACCGGTGGGAAAAAGTAAGGGGAAAATGGGCGGGATTTTGAGGGATTAGTATTGCCACCGTTCAAACCGAACCGGTGGGGAAAATATTAAACCCACCGGTTCAAAACCGGTGGCTTAGTTTTAAAAAAAAAAACGCCCCCCCTTTATAAACCCCTAACCCTAACACTCTCCTCTCACTCAGCCTCTCTCCTCCACTCTCCCCTCTCCTCCTTCTCTCTCCTGTCTCTTTCTCTCTCTCCTCTCCTCTCCTCTCCTCTCTTCTACGATCCTCCTCTCCTCCTTTCACCTATCTCTTTCTCTCTCCTCTCCTTCTCTATCTCTCCTGCGAACTCACCCCCCTCTCTCCTTCTCTCTCGTTGCCCTCCTCTTCTTTCCCCTCAACGGCCACTACCACCACCGCCACCAACCACCGCCGAAGACCTTCATCAACAACATCCCTCTTTTCATACGCATTTGTGGTGATGGTTTTAGGCAAATTAATGGTTTTCAAGGTCAAATTCCACCATGAAAATGCTAGATCTAGCGTTTTTATGGCCGAATTTGACCTTATTAAACCAAGTTCGAGGGAATTTCGAAGCTTTTTTTACTTTTAAGGTTCGTTTTAATATTTTTGCTTTTGATTTTTTTATTAAATTTTTGGATGGTGTTAGGTTGGTGGGTTTGATTGTCGGTTCGGTGGTGGTGGTCTTACGTGTTGAGGGTTTTAGGTGGGTGGGTTGGAGGAGTGTGGGTTCGGTCAAGGTTGGTTGTTTAGGTGGGTAGATCTGGGTTTGAATGGGTTTGGTGGGGGTACGGTCAGGGTTGGTGGTTTTAGGTGGGAGGTTTGTGGGAGGTGGGTGGTTTTAGGTGGTAAAGTTGTGGGTTGTAGGTGTTGGGTTGTGGGTCGTGGGTTATGGGTTTAATTTCTGGGTTAAGTGTTTTTTTTTTTTTAATTTTCTTTGCAGTTTCTTATGTGATTTTATTAATTTTAATTTGGTGTATTTATTCATGCAGGTATTAGTTTATGATTGTGAAGATTGAAGATGTTGATTTTTGATTTTGATGTTGTAATTTTCTTTTTTTGATTTTGTAATTTTTTTTCTTTTTATTTTTATGTTGTAATTTTTGTTCTGTTGCATGTAATAATATATTTCAAGTGATTATAACATATTTCTGGGTTCAATATATTTTGGCAGATTTTTTTTGCAGATTTTGATTTTTAATTGTGTTTAAATTTTTTGTTATTTTTTGCAGATCTATTGCAGATTCAAGGTTAATTCAAAGAGTTTTTTTTTTTAATTGTAAATTGACTATTTATTCATTGATACATGTAATTTATGTATATTATGATTATTTCTCAATTTCTAGGAAAAAAAAAGATGTTTATTATGATTATATGTAATTGTCTCTTGATTTTTAAGTGAAAAAATTGAAAAAAAAAAAATTATTTTTTTTTTGGCATAATTGCCACCGGTTCCACCGACAAACCGGTGGCAATACTAATTAATACCAAAAAAAAAATGCGGGAAGTGTTATTGCCACCGGTTAACCGGTGGCAATAAGTCTTTTTGCCACCAGTTTTGAATCGCTAGCCTTGCTTCGGTTTATTGCCACCCCCCAAATGACCACCGGTTCAAAACCGGTGGCCTTGGGGGGTTTTGAACCGGTGGCCAATTCATATTTTCGCCTAGTGTAATTATGACCAAAGGGCAGGGGTAAAACACTATATAAATTGGACATATCAGTGTGGCTGCCTTGTTCATAAAATAAGGACGATTGTGGGCTGCTTTGTTTATCATTATCATGCAAAATAACCGCCTGTGTAATCAGCGATAAATCATTCTTCAAGCTCAGTGGCTTGACATCCCAAAGCCGGCCAACCTTCGAGAACTTGTGTTCAATAGTGTATAAGCTAGCACAGGCGACAAATTAAGTTCAAGGCAAGGGACATGAAATGACAAATGCCGCATGGCACTACAAGAATGAACTTGCGATATCTCTTGCTCCGATTCTTAAGCTTTCAAAGCAATTCAAAGCCGCACCAAGCATTTGAATATTGGAGGTAACAATATAATATTATTTTATTCCCTCCAATAATATTAATGCATTAAGATAGTAATGATAGTCTTCATCATTATTGTTATAATTATTATTATTGAGTCTAAACTCCAATAATAAACTAAGTTGAAAACTTAGTAGCTAAACTAACGTCCAAGTGACGTGAGGCCAATGGCCGGATAATAAACTAAGTTGAAAACTTAGTCGCTAACCTAACGTCCAAGTGAAGTGAGGTCAATGGCCGGATAATGAACTAAGTTAAAAACTTAGTAGCTAAACTAATGTCCAAGTGACATGCGGCCAATGGCCAGATAAATAAGCTAGGCACAAAAACGCTTAGTGGCTATACAGCTGGTCTCAACCTAGACTAGAGGCCAATGGCCGGATGGCTGTTTCTTTCATAAAATCGCTTGTCCCAACATGGACAATGGCGTCCGGCGACACCCCTCCGGGTGCAATCGTCGCAAAGAGAAGCCTATCTGTTTGCTCTACGTACCTATGTAGACGGCACAAATTGAACGACCAAATTGGTCAACTCATAGCTGTCTAACCAGAACAGTCTAAAGAACGACTAAGTTTTTGGAACACCGGATGTCCTAAGACATCAGCCGGTGACCGACCGAAGTTCATATTTAGGCTTTTCATTCCAAAATTGCAGACTCTCCCATTGGGGAAAAAAGAGTTGTGTAATGGCTATACAACCGTCTTAAAAAAGACATGAGCCCAATGGCCGGATGGTTATACATTTTTACAAATTCGCCTGCTCCAATGTGAAATATGGCGTCCGGCAACACCCCTCTGGGTGCAATCGTCACAGAAAGCACTCTATCGTTTCCTTTACGTACACTGCAGGCGACAAAAATTAAATGACCTCATTGGTCAACTCATAGACGCCTGACCTGGGTAATCTAAAGAACGACCAAAGTCTTCAGGAACCTGGTGTCCAAAAAGACATCAGCCGGTGACCGACCAAAGTTCTAACCTAGATACCTTCCGAAATTATACAAGTCCACCCAATGGGGTAAAAGAACATTGAAAGAATAATTGGATTGCAAACATCCCAAGCGGCCATTTGCCTCCTGTCCTATGAAGAGTCATGCAGCCATTTGCCTCCTTCCCCTAGGCGGCCATTTGCCTCCTGTCCTATGAAGAGTCAGGCGGCCATTTTCCTCATTCCCTCTAAAGAGTCAGGCGGCCATTTGCCTCCTGCCCTCTGAAGAGTCAGGCGGCCATTTTCCTCCTGCCCCTAGGCAGTCATTTGCCTCCTTTCCTATGAAGAATTAGGCGGCCATTTACCACCTGCCCCTAGGCGGCCATTCGCCTCCTGCCTTATGGGATGTCAAACTTCTCAAAAATATTCTAAGTCACCCAAAGGTCATATGACCACCATAGTGGGGCTAAAAGAAATAAAAGTCATCATCTATCTAGTTCAGGCGGCACTTAGAAAATATCATGCCATTAAGGTATCAGATTTTCCAAGTTAATCAAATCTCTCTTTTATTGAACTAGACATATGCCGCCCATAGAGCTTTTGAACAAGCGGAAAATAAAGCCTTGATTTCGAAAGGAGTAATTCCTCTTGAAAGAGAAATTACCCCTTCCGAGGGGCTAATGTTTGGGGGTAAAAATACCCCCTATATGTGTACCAATGCCACCGCGACACGTGTCCGCAAGCTCAGCGCTCAATGAGCCAATTAGAGCAAGACACGTGTCACTCAATGATAGAAGGGTGAAAATGGGCTTTAAGCCCATTTCCCTAGAAACCGTAAAACGGTGGGAAGCCAATCTACTTAGGTTAAATAACCTAAGAGGAACATATACCAATGCTATATAAATACTGATCATTACATCAGTTTGAGGGGATCCAATTCTCTCTCCAAGGGCAATGCCCCCCACAATTACTCTCCCTTCTCTCTACTTTCTCTCTCTAAAATACATTATTTTGATCACTGACTTGATCGTCGGAGGCGGACCTCCGGCCCCCCAGGGGTCCGTTGTTTTGTAGGTGACCGGGTCGTTCGAGTGTTGCATTGCGGATCTGTCTCCCGCGGAATGTACACGCCCTCCACTCGGGTACGTACAAAAAACCCCAAAACACCCACATCTCTTCATAGCATGATAAATTTCAAAAGCAATGAGAGCATTATCGGTAATTAGCCTCTTCAGAATAAACACACTTTGATAAATTGAGATAATTTTATCCAAAAAAGGCTTGGGTTTATTTGCCATCACCTTTAAAATAATACTATATAGTTTTAAAGAATATTTCAAGCATCCCACACTTGAGCCCCACTTTGATCATACACTTAAATATGCTAGCGTACAAAGGGAAGGAAGCTAGAGTAAAAGTGTCGCCAACAAGTTTTAGGAGCTTGAAAACCGTTCACATGGTGAAGGTTACACCCTTTCACGATCCATGAGATCGCTAACTCCATAGTGGTCTGGAACCATGACTAAATATTTGGAGAAGAGGGTACAAATCCAACCTTAAAGAGATCGAACCTGCCCTAAAAATAGGCCTCTATTTTATTCTTCTCATATTCATGTGCGCTTTCTGACTAACATACAATCAATAGGTTAATCCTAAACCTGTTTAGTCTATGTTGGTTGAATATTAATGCATAAACAAAACTATTATTGGCGATCACTTGAATTATAATCATATTAGCCTAAACAAGATTATTAATTATCTTATTAAACATGATTACAAGTACAAATTCCCTTTAAATATGCAAGAGAGAGCGTGATCAAGCAATAACATAATAGTATATCAAGCAACGTAATAACAAACCATCATTATAATAATATTCAATAAAGCATAATAATATTATTAGCAAGATCCTCGGCATAAAACAAGATTAATAATGAATCCTAGCATATCACTAAACAATAAAAATGAAGGCTTTATCCCTAACATGATACTATCATGATAGAAGAAATAGTTTGCAACCTAAGCATGATACTAGAAAGAAATAAAAACATCCAAAGATGACACTAGGAATTAAAATAATATAAACATGCTTTCTATATCAAAATAATAGTAAATAATCGAATTACTTACTTCGATACCTCGTATCTCTTTCTAATAACTAAATACACACGTTAGTAACTTCAAGGAAAATATTAAATCAAACAATTGAATTAAATAAATGAAATAGAGATTTGGGATCAAACCCTCAAAAATTATAAACCTTTCACGTATACGGAGAAGGCAACTTTGAACTTGGCTAGGTGTGTCTAGAACTTGTGAATGCGGAATTTTGTAAAAGGGAAAGGTTTAGAAAAAGAGATAAGAATAAGCTATTGCTCGAGAGAATTAAGGATGATTGTGAATCTTGATGATTCTCAGTGCACGAAAACGGGGAAATACGAACCTATTTATAAAGAAAATAGCCCAGAAACGATAAAAAAGAATCGAAATTTGAATCGGAATAAAACTAACCTTTGTCGCTAGCGATAGAGCCCTGCGCGAAACGACAAGCATCACGCACGGCGACAGGCTCTGTCGTTTGGCGAGAACATTGTCGTTTGGCGCTAATTAAAAGATAAAACACACTTTTGTACGGAATCCTCTTCTTAATATAATTAAGAAATTAAACTCCGTTTTTATCAATTTTAAATCAGATTTTATCAAAATAAACACTTGTTTTATTTATTTCAAACCAAATTCACTATTTTTCTAAAAAAAAAGGCAATTATCAATCCTAACTCTATTAGAACTCAAGAGAACCTTCTAGACTATTCAACAAAATTAGAATCAATCCTAATAATTTTAGGAATAATAATTAAGGGGCTCTCCACTAGATCATTGGGCCATAAAACCATTTTAGACCCAATTTAGTATTTTGGCCATAACTTCCTCATTGTTCATCGGAATTGGGCTTATAATATATCATTGGAAATCTCTTTGCGAGCTCAACCCAAATACACTATTATTGGACCCCTATCATGGACCAAGCCAAATTGAACTAGCTATTTTCATAAATAGAGTAGATTTTTGAAAACGGAAAGAAAGATTTTTATTAAAACAACCACATCACAAGACTTTTCACACTTTCACTTCGTTCGATAATCAAGCGACGTGAAAAGTATTCATCACTGAGTTTGGTTTTTGGGGAGACACACTTGGGTGTCTAAACCAGTACATTGTAACAACTTATGGATCTAAATTCCGTCATATGTTTTGGGGACTCACATTTCGGATAAGACCACACAAGTCTTATTCACCTCTGTCAAATCCACATTGCCATGCCACCAATTTTTAACAAAACATACAATATCATTATCAACAATATGCCAAAACTTATGAAAAAAATAATGCATGCATACCGTCGGGTCCCAAGGCCTTATTTAGGTGCATTTGGAGTAGCGCCTCTTTAATTTCCATTTCCTCCGACTCGGCTCGGCATTCAAACACATGTTCATATCATTAGAGACCACTGACTCAATTCCTTCCATTGCTTACTCTAATTCTGTGGGACGTTCTGTACAAAATAAGGATTGGAAATAATCAGCCACTACATGTTCTAATTCTTCTTTACTGCCACGCCATACACCCTCTTTGTCAAAAAGCACAAAAATTCTATTATAGTGTCTTCTCAAGCTAGCTCTTTGATGAAAGTAGGAAGTATTCTTGTCCCCATCACGTAATTGATTTTCCCGAGCCCTTGCATGCCAATAGGACTCCTCAAGCCGATGAAGATCATCAAGCTCACATGAAATGTTGTTACATTCGGCTAGCATTGCAGCATTGGGGCTATAGGTTTGGGCCTCTTTAAGTTTCTCTTTGGTGTTTTTTATTTTCTTTTTTAAATCACCGAAATTTTTTGCTGCCCATGAGGTGAGGGATCGAATTTAGCGCATGTCACCGAACGTCTTGTGGTGAGTTCACCAACACTAATTTCTCAAACTTCCTTCACTACTTTCCCACACTCCTCCCTTGACAACCATGGCACTAGCATTAAGAAGAATGGGTGCATGGTCGGATTGGTAAAAAGGGAAGTGGCGCACCTTATAGAAAGGGAAAGCCGAACACTATCCCACGTCACCAAGAAAGCAGTTAAGGCGCTCCCTAACAAAAGTTGTTGGTGAAGTACTCTTTTCCATATAAAACTGCTCCCATATCCCAAGTCTTGTATTACACAATCATCAATCGCCTCTCAAAATGCATCCATCATCACCCTTTAAGGTTTCGACACTTCAAACTCTTTTTCATCCAAGCTAGTAATTTCATTGCAATCGCCAAACATCACACACGGAAAAGGACTACTAGCTTTAATACTAGCCATAAGCGACCATGTACGGTGTTTGTTTTCTTGTTCAGGCCACCCGTAGATGCCCACTGCTCTCCAAATCCGAACATCATTATGATCACAAATGTCTACGGTAAAGGATGTTCTGAGTATGAGACCGTCTTCACAATGATATCTCTCCATCAAAATCCCATACCACCTAAATTCCTATTACTACTAAGACATACACCATTTACATAACCACACCGATTTCAAATCCTCTCAAGACTATTAGCATTGATTATTGTTTCCATGATGAAAACAATACTTGGCCGCTCTCTCCGACAAACACCAGTCCCTGAGAGCGTCACTTGTCCATGGGTTGCCAATCCCATGGACGTTTCAACTAAAGATTTTCATTGTTATTCGAGGGTGTGGAAGACAATACCCTCTACTTGCATTTTGTTCGAGTTCACTTCATTCATCATACTCCTTTTTGTCTTTTCCCAGAAATTACATCATCAAAAAAGTCTATAGGCCCTTCTGCCACATTCGTAGCCACCCTTTTATTACCCACCATCACCCCACCATCATTTCCTACGCTCACATCCATACGCACACCCCTCTTTAATTTTTTTTTTCACTTTTTCCCCTCACCTTGGAATTTGCCGCAGAGTTTTGGTTTGCCACAAAACTGAAAATAGTAGGAAGTACAGCAAGGAACTTCTCACATAATTTATTGGCAACATCGTCAAGTACCGTCAGAGTAGAAATAGTAGCATCCACAACCTCCTTCTCAGTATTAGGCCCCATTTAATCAAGGTTACTTAACTCATGTACATTCTTAGATGCAGTAGCAGCAATCTTCTCGCTCTTTTCCAAATCTGGTGCATTCGGAGCGGTTAATTCCACACTAACAAAGCACTTAGTAACCATAGATAAATCTTCACTGGATTCCTTCTATAGATACCCAAATGTGTTTCCCCAAAATCCAAACCCAATGATGAATTCTTTTCACGTCACTTGATTATCGAACGAGGTGAAAGTGTGAAAAGTCTTGTGATGCGGTCGTCTTACTAAAATCTTTCTTCTTGTTTTTGAAAATCTACTCTATTTATGAAAATAGCCAGTCCAATTTAGCTTGGTCTATGACAAGGGTCCAATAATATTGTAGTTGGATTGGGCTCGCAAAGAGTTTTCCAGTGATATATTATAAGCCCTATTCCGATGAATAATGAGGAAGTTATGGCCAAAATACTAAATTGGGTCTGAAATGGATTTATGGCTCAATTATCTAGTGGAGGGCCCATTAATTATTTATTGCTAAAGTTATTAGGATTGATTCTAATCTTCTAGAATAATCTAGAAGGTTATTTTAAATTCTAATGAAGTTAGGATTGATAATTATCTTGTAAGAAATAAAAAATTTGGTTTGAAAAAAAACAAGTGTTTTATTATGATAAATCTGATTTAAAATTGATAAACACGGAGTTTAACTACTTAATTATATTAGGAAAAGGAGTTCCGTACAAAAGCATGTTTTATCTTTTAAACTAGTGCCAAACGAAAGCCTTGTCTCCAAACGACAGAGCTTGTCGCTATACGTGATCCCTATCGTTTCGCGTTGGGTCCTATCGTTTGCGACAGGAGCCAGTTATATTTCGATTCGAATTCTAACTCTTTTCTATCGTTTCCAGACTATTTTCTCTATAAATAGGGTTGTATTTTCCATTTTTTATTCATCAACAATCATCAATTCTCTCAAGCAATAGCTTATTCTTCTCCCTCTTTCTAAACCTTCCCTTATAGAAAATTCCGCATTCACAAGCTCTAGACATGCCTAGCCAATTTCGAAGTTGTCTTCGCCCTCGATGTGAAAAGTTGATAATTTCTGAGGGTTTGGTCTTAAATACCTACTTCAATTATTTAAATTAATTGTTTGATTTGTTATTTTCCTTGAAGTTACTAACGCGTTTATTTTGTTATTAGAAAAATATATGAGGCATCGAAGTAAGTAATTAGTTTACTTCTTAATTATTCTTTCGATATAGAAAGCATGTTTAGATTATATTAATTTCTAGTATCATGCTTAAGTTGCTTCATATTTCTTCTATTATGCTAGTATCATGTTAGGGCTAAAGATTTGATCTTTAATGCTAAATGACTGTAGGGAATATTTCAAACATTACCCCAAACTTGAACCCCACTGTGATCATACACTTAAGCATGGTGGCGTCCAAAGGGAAAGAAGATAGAGCAAAAGAGTCGCCAACAAGTTTTAGGAACTTGTAAACCGTTTACGAGGTGAAGGTTACACCTCTTAACGATCCAGGAGATCGTTAACTCCAATAGGTATGGAACCAAGACTGGTAGTTCGGGGATGAAGGTACAAATCCAACCTAAAAGATATTGAACCTGCCCTAACAATAGTCCTCTACTTTATTCTGATCGTATTCATGTGCGTTTTCTGACTAACATGCAATCATTAGGTTTACCCTAAACCTGTTTATCTTTGTTGGTTGAATATTAATGCACAAGCAAACTATTATTGGCGATCACTTGAATTATAATCAAATTAACCCTAAAAAAGATTATTAATTATCTTTTCAAGCGTGATTACAAGTACAAATTCCCTTTAAACATGCATAAAAAGCATGATCAATCAATAACAATAAAAAAACATCAAACAACATAATAATAATCATAAAAATAATTACAACAGTTATAAAAATCATAATAATCATAATCATGTTAAAGCATAATATTAATAGCAAGATCCTAGGCATGATACTAACAAGATTAATAACAAACCCTAACATCTCACTAAGCAATAAAAATCAAAGCTTTAATCCTAACATGATACTATCATGAGTATTAGGAAGAGAATAGGAAGCATCATAGGAATCGTAATTGATATAAGCAAATCACCCTAAATATCATACTAAAGAAAACATCCTAACATGATACTAGGAACATCCTAAACATGATACTAGGAATCAAAATAACAATCTAAGCATGATTTCTATATCACAATATCAATAAATCAATTAAAGCACTTACTTGGATACCTCGTACCTCTTTCTAATAACAAAATACACGCGTTAGTAACTTCAAGGAAAATAATAATAAAAGAATTAACTTAAATAATTGAAATAAAAATTAGGGACCAAACCCTCAGAAATTAAAACCTTTCACGTCTAGGGCGAAGGCAACTTCGAACAAGGCTAGGTGTGTCTAGATCTTGTGAATGCGGAATTTTGTATGCAAAAACTAGAGAAATCTTGAGAACTAGAGAGAAAAAGAAAAACTAGAGAATTGATAGTTGTTGATGAGAATTGATGAGAATTTGATGGAGATTAATGATTGAAAACAAAGATTTTAGGAGACTATTTATAGAGAAAATCAGCCGGATGGATAGACAAACGAATCAAAGTTTCGACGAGAATAAAACACTATTGGCGCCAGAACAGCCAGGCGCTGAAGGTTAGCGCCAAGCCATAGCGTCAGGCGCTAATAACTGGCGTGAGACGCTAATAGCCGTTATCACGCGTTTTCTTAATTTTGATAAAATTTATCCGTACGGAAGGGCAAAATCGTATTTTCCTTAAAAACACTTCTTTTATTATGATTAAAACTCTAAAAAGTCAACCTAAGTCAATTTATCAAGGCTAATTAAATTAGGAATGAAAAGAACCTTCTAGAAGAATCTAGAAAACTATAATCAATTCTAATTGCATTAGGAATGATAAATCAATATTAGGCCCTCCTCTAGATCATTGGGCCGCACATAAATATCAAACCGAGCCCAGTTTAGTAATTTTTCCAGAACTTCCTCATTATTCATCGGAATTTGGCTTATAATATATCGTTGTAAAGCTCTTTTCAAGCCCCATCCAACTACACTATTATTGGACCCTTGCCATGGACCAAACCAAACTGGATTGGCTGTTTTCTTAAAATAGGTTTTTAAAAACAGAGAGAAAGAAAAGAATTAAAAAATATCCGCAACACTAGACTTTCCATACTTTCACTTCATTCGATTATGATTCGACGTGAAAGGTACTCATAACTGGGTTTGATTTTGGGGAGACACAAATGGGTGTCTACAGAAGCCCCCACTTTGATTGAATTTGGAGAAACGTAAGTTTCAAAAATAAAAGTTAAAGTAGCGATAGGGACGGAGAATGATTCAGAACGTTCTGCGATCTTAAATCATTCTTGTAACGCTGATACCTGCAAAACTAGCATTAGTTTAACACAAATAAGAGAGTTAAGAAACGCGTATCTTGCATCGTTGAGCACACGTCCCTGGGAGTAACCGATTTGTTGCTGCATTGTTGTATTTGTTGTTGTTAACAACCTTCCACAATCTAGAGAACGCCATCTTGCCTTTTGTTGTTCACTCGTCTCTGAACAATAGTGACAACCTTCCCAATCATAGCAAAAGTCGCGGAACACCGCCCCATCACAAACCGCCCTTCTTAAATCTCGGTGACAACCTCCACAATCTTAGCGAATGCCATCGAAGACCGCCCATCTCGTGCTATCTTCTCAAATCTTGGTGACAACCTCCACAATCTTAGCGAATGCTGTCGAAGACCGCCCATCTCGTGCTATCTTCTCAAATCTTAGTGACAACCCCCACAATCTTAGCAAATGCTGTCGAAGACCGCCTATCTCGTGCTATCTTCTCAAATCTTGGTGACAACCCCCACAATCTTAGCGAATGCTGTCGAAGACCGCCCATCTCGTGCTATCTTCTCAAATATTTGGTGAAAACCTCCACCATCATAGCGAATGTCGTCGAAGATAACTTTACTTGAAGTCACCCTCAGTTTTCGCGATAATATTCCGAAGAAAACTACCGAAGACCAACGCTTGTCGATATTTAAAGCCAATATGTCGGTGCCTTTATGATGAGCCAATGTTTAGGCGCTTTAAGCTAAGTGAGACGATCTTTCGTCAGGGCGATCACTTATTTGCGGTTGTAATCAAATTGACTACTCAATCATGTCAAATTGCTTATAGGGGCTAACTGGCGTAACAAGTAACCCGAAATTGTTGTTCTGAGAGGCTTCGAGCTATGTCGCTGTTGAAATATCTCTGGCACCAAGAATTGGCTCTGTCGCCAGACGCTGGGATCTAGCACAAGGCGCTGAAATATGTTGCCAGACGCTGAATGTCGTTGTTGACAGGGTAAAGTCGTATCCCCTAATCAAAAATAATTACCTAATTCACTAACTAAAGTAGATAGGGAAGTAGGGTCGATCTCCACAGGGAAACAAGTCTTTTTACTCCTAATTAAATATTATAATCTAAATTATTTAAGTAACCAATATTAAAAGTTGAATATGAAACTAAACTAAAAAGAGTAGGAAAAGGGAGAAAATAATATATAAAAGGATATAGGGCATAGGTTCATCAATAAATAATACTCCGGGGTAAAATAGGGTAATCAATCATTGACATTGCATAAATAACATGATTAACAGGCTCTCGCAATTTATTAACCAACATAGACCTAACAGGCTCTCGCAATTTACTAGATCTAAGTTCTTATCGAAAATAGCCTTTAATATCAAATTAACATCTACTCGATTCATCAATTTAATATTGCTATACTTTTACAAGCCGCAATTGTAAAACATTAAAACAATCCAATAAGAAATTATCATGCATTACCAACAATCAATAATAGTCAATCATCAACGCATCAATTAACCAGATTGTAAAGGGGTCACGCTACTTATTACAATCACACAATTAATTTACCGGTATTAAATCTCATCTCTCGAATCTTGACTTAACCATTTATAAATTAACTTGCCTATTGAAACTAGACCTAAACATCAATTCTCATCTCTCGACTCTTGAATTAATATTGTCAAACTCATGCATAAAAGATAGGCCTAATCTAGTCACAGAGCATTAAATCAATCAATAGGAAATTAATCTAGCATTGATAATTAACAACAATAATTTACCCCTTCATATTATTTATTAGATCCCCATAAACCCTAGAAATTAAACTACTCACACATAATTAAATATAAACTAAGCAAAGCAATAAAATAAATCATGATCAAAGGAATAAAATAAATAACTCAGATTAAGGGAAGAGAAATCGTTACCAAAATAAATCTGGAATTAAAGAAAGAATT
Organism: Chenopodium album; assembly: GCF_948465745.1. Taxonomy (NCBI): domain Eukaryota; kingdom Viridiplantae; phylum Streptophyta; class Magnoliopsida; order Caryophyllales; family Amaranthaceae; genus Chenopodium; species Chenopodium album. Next base: position 70,517,140 of record NC_137835.1, read on the forward strand.
AAGAACAAAGGTTTAGAGAGAGATTAAGAGAGAGAAAACTAAGTATAGAGAGAAAGTCTAAGAGAAAAGGTTAAGAGAAGAGGAAGAGAAGAAGAAGAGAGAAGAAGATCTCCCCATAAGAAGAGACGATCTAAAAACGTATTACGGAGGAGTATTTATACTCCGTACAAAAATCCTAAACTAAAACAAATTAAAACGATGCTAATCGTCCCCTAAAAATACATGCGCCCGATCGGGCGAGGCACCGCCCGATCAGGCGCGCCTTTTTTATCTCTAATAGCATTCTCGCGCCCGGCCGGGCGCGTCACCGGGCGCTTCTCCCACCCGGCCGGGCGCGCCTCCGGGCGCCAGCCTTTTTGGCCGGGCGGATCATTTGGGCCACTATTTGGACTTCGATTGGGCTCCAATTCTTTGGGCCAATCTGGGTTTCCTCTTTGGGTCTTGAATACTCGGTCCAAATGCCCCGATATCACTTATACCGAGCCCTTAATCACCGGTTCGATGTCTCTAACCGGCCCTGGGCTATAAACTCTGGTCGTGCTTCTCCAATGTTCGTGATTGCTCCAAAATATCTCGGGAAAATACTCCAAAAGCATAAATCCCTGCAATAGTCAACCAAATCTACGAAAACACTAGAAAACACCAATTAGTAATAAAAGTGGCTCTAAAGAGCCAAAAACACTACTAATTATGACCAAGGGACGGGGGTAAAATACTATATAAAACGGACACATCAAACTCCCCCAAGCCAAACCTTTGCTTGTCCCTAAGCAAAGATCTCATCAATGAATCAATAAATATGCTTCACCCGAAAGTAAAATCAAGCACAAACGATTCAGGGTAAATCAAATAAACATGCTTCAGAGTCAATCAATCAAGTCCATCCAATTACGTTTCTTCCCTAACAATTGTCAAACAGAGCAAACCACAAGAGCATATAGAATTCAAGACTAGTGCTCACACACTCGACTCTCATTTATGTGGCGAGTAAAATATGTACTCGATCGCTCTCCAACCACCCCTTTAATGTGAACAATGCCCTCCCAACTCACACTCTCGTGTGTATAAAACAATGAACGCTCAATCCTACTAGTCGACTCGAAATATGCCAAATCATAACTTGCATTGATAAACAACACTTTCTCATTCATACAATTCTATGCACAAAGGTCGGAAGGTCTTTAAAGCTTGTAATGTAAGGATAGGGTAAAGGGTAGGAATCTTTTGGGAACAAGTAAGAGTAAAGCTATGCTTAAGGGAGCAAATCCTAATAAAGCCCATGATCAAAATAAATAATGATCAACATCTCCTACATAACCAACTCTAACATAAACCAAATATACTCCAATCATAATAAATAATCCCAACTCTTCAATTTCACTCATAAGATATAATAATGAAGAAGTAGAGTGAATAAACAAACTTTATTTTCCAAACTTGAATATTTTTCATTGAGGCTCAGAATTATTTTTCTTTGATCAACCTCCAACTAGAACATTTGAACATTTTTTTTTCTTTCGAAGTTCACTTATTTTTTTTCACATTTTTTATTTCTTTGAACTTCTATTTTTTCATAACATCATGCTTTATTTTTTTCAAGAAAATATAACTCTCATACTCATCAAAAATAAACATGAATAACAACAAAACAACTTCTCAAACCCCACCTGAATTGTGCAAATAATAAACACACTACAAACTCCCTCACCTCACTCACTAATAGCTCCCCCAAGCCAAGCTTGGGACTAGTAACCAATGGGGCAAAATAGGCTTGTAATATGGCTAATAAACAACAAAAAGTCAAGGCAACAACATGGGTAGCAAGAAGGGAACAAATGTATCTACAATGTCTGGAGGCTACCTAAAAGAACAAATACCTTCGTCCTCCACAATGTGCATAATAATGAATCATATAAATATTACTAATAGTTGCAAACCAATACTCAAATTCATTGACATACCAGGAACTATGGAACTATCACACATTCCTTGCCAAATCAACTAGTCAAGCACTATATTCACAAGTAGTTGGACAAAATTGACGCATGTAAAGGTTTCAAGGCAATCAAACATTAAATCATGATCAACTAATCCACAATATTTATCATCAATAACCAAGAATCAAAACAATTTCGAAAAATTTTCATCAAGGGGCACAGGAAAGCATGATTCATAATTCATTGGAATAAAACTAACCTAAGAAAGCAATAAAATCTGTACTAAAAAAAATAAAAGTAAAAAGAGAAGAGAGAGAGTGAAAGATGTACCATACGAACACGAGAACCTCCCCCCAAGCTAAATCAGACAATGTCCTCATTGTCTTAAAGGGAAGCTAGTAGTCAAGGTGACTACTCTTCATCATCACCACATCAATGTCACCAAAGTCTCGAGGATTGCAATACATCTCTTTGGAACAAAATTGGGCAAGAAAGAAACAAAGTGTTAGTGGGAAAAAGTTCAAATTTGAGTCAGGTGCACTATTCTGATCATAACTTTTGATATATAAATGATAATGCAGTTATTCCAATTTCATTGGAAACTAGACTTGAATAGCTTTCCAACGACAGGTCACACGCAAAAATCGGATAAGAAACGCAAAAGTTATGGCCTGTCGAAATTGACGTAGTTTGCTGACGCGTACGCGCGCCCGATCGGGCGAGCTCTGCCTGATCGGGCCCGTGCTACTGATTTGACGGGGCAGCTTGCTGCTGCTAATTGGCCCGGGATTCCTTTAGCCCTTCGATCTTTTCTCAACTTTTCTAGTATCTGTGCACAAAATCACACTCCCACAAATATAAGATATACTCTCCTCTACCTCTCTAAAACAAAACAAAAAGAAAACACACAAACAAATAAATAAATAAATAAAAAGCAACAAAATACGGGTTGCCTCCCGCAAAGCGCTAGTTTATCAAGGTCCCGCTCGACCATACTCCTTCTCTCAATCGGAAGAATTCAATGCCTTGAGTAACTTATCAAACGCTCCTGCAAACATTTCATTAAGCACTATATAGGGCTTAATAGCAAGCACATTTATCCCTACAAAGAAAAAGTTAGGAGCACATAAAGAGAACTCAAGATAGAAAGAAAAATCAAAAGAGGGAGATGAAAATACACCACAACCTTCTACTTCCTCCGCTAAAAATTTAGAATTAATAGAACGAACATGGAGGTAGTCATTGTCTTTATCATCCAATAATGACTTTAAAATTTTACCCTCACAAACAACCTCATCATCAACAAAGGAATTATCAACCACCGCTTCTACAACTAATGATTTTTCAATCACCGATTCGTCAACCAATGATTTTTCAACCACAAATTCTATAACCGATGGTTCTTCATCCTCAATAACATTCATATTATTATAGTGTCCATAGACTTTTTCATCAAGAGCCTTCCAATAACTTTCATTAGCAACTAATCGTTTCCGAATATGATCATATGTATATGGAAAGACTCTAAAATCATCCGGAGCACGCACAAAAAACTCACTATAAGGGCATTCAGGATTTTCATGACAAAGACGTTGACAACTACAGTAGTTAGGTGCTGCATAAAAATTATATAATTCTTGTAGTGACATAAGCATGGATATTTTCAACTCATAAAAAAAAATTAAAAATTTAAAAAAAAATAATAAAAATAAAAAATAATTAATTAAAAATAATCTAGACTCCAATAATAATTAGAAATAAAAATAAAACCGTTTCCCCGGCAACGGCGCCAAATTTTGACAGGGTAAAGTCGTATCCCCTAATCAAAAATAATTACCTAATTCACTAACTAAAGTAGATAGGGAAGTAGGGTCGATCTCCACAGGGAAACAAGTCTTTTTACTCCTAATTAAATATTATAATCTAAATTATTTAAGTAACCAATATTAAAAGTTGAATATGAAACTAAACTAAAAAGAGTAGGAAAAGGGAGAAAATAATATATAAAAGGATATAGGGCATAGGTTCATCAATAAATAATACTCCGGGGTAAAATAGGGTAATCAATCATTGACATTGCATAAATAACATGATTAACAGGCTCTCGCAATTTATTAACCAACATAGACCTAACAGGCTCTCGCAATTTACTAGATCTAAGTTCTTATCGAAAATAGCCTTTAATATCAAATTAACATCTACTCGATTCATCAATTTAATATTGCTATACTTTTACAAGCCGCAATTGTAAAACATTAAAACAATCCAATAAGAAATTATCATGCATTACCAACAATCAATAATAGTCAATCATCAACGCATCAATTAACCAGATTGTAAAGGGGTCACGCTACTTATTACAATCACACAATTAATTTACCGGTATTAAATCTCATCTCTCGAATCTTGACTTAACCATTTATAAATTAACTTGCCTATTGAAACTAGACCTAAACATCAATTCTCATCTCTCGACTCTTGAATCAATATTGTCAAACTCATGCATAAAAGATAGGCCTAATCTAGTCACAGAGCATTAAATCAATCAATAGGAAATTAATCTAGCATTGATAATTAACAACAATAATTTACCCCTTCATATTATTTATTAGATCCCCATAAACCCTAGAAATTAAACTACTCACACATAATTAAATATAAACTATACAAAGCAATAAAATAAATCATGATCAAAGGAATAAAATAAATAACTCAGATTAAGGGAAGAGAAATCGTTACCAAAATAAATCTGGAATTAAAGAAAGAATTAAGAACAAAGGTTTAGAGAGAGATTAAGAGAGAGAAAACTAAGTAGAGAGAGAAAGACTAAGAGAAAAGGTTAAGAGAAGAGGAAGAGAAGAAGAAGAGAGAAGAAGATCTCCCCATAAGAAGAGACGATCTAAAATCGTATTACGGAGGAGTATTTATACTCCGTACAAAAATCCTAAACTAAAACAAATTAAAACGACGCTAATCGTCCCCTAAAAATACACGCGCCCGATCGGGCGAGGCACCGCCCGATCGGGCGCGCCTTTTTTATCTCTAATAGCATTCTCGCGCCCGGCCGGGCGCGTCACCGGGCGCTTCTCCCGCCCGGCCGGGCGCGCCTCCGGGCGCCAGCCTTTTTGGCCGGGCGGATCATTTGGGCCACTATTTGGACTTCGATTGGGCTCCAATTCTTCGGGCCAATCTGGGTTTCCTATTTGGGTCTTGAATACTCGGTCCAAATGCCCCGGTATCACCTATACCGAGCCCTTAATCACCGGTTCGATGTCTCTAACCGGCCCTGGGCTATAAACTCTGGTCGTGCTTCTCCAATGTTCGTGATTGCTCCAAAATATCTCGGGAAAATACTCCAAAAGCATAAATCCCTACAAAAGTCAACCAAATCTACGAAAACACTAGAAAACACCAATTAGTAATAAAAGTGGCTCTAAAGAGCCAAAAACACTACTAATTATGACCAAGGGACGGGGGTAAAATACTATATAAAACGGACACATCAGTTGTCTAGCGCTGGAGTCGGGTCTTCTCTATTCTGCTCTTACTGCCTATGTTGCTTGATTTCGCTTCGAACTTTAAACTTAGTCGTTTCCTCTCAACCAAATCCGCTCAAATCTTTTGTAAATTAAAGCTCTTCATCTCTAATTTACTGATCAATGTAACTCCTCTTATCTTGAAGGAATCTCCTGTGTCATGTTCGTGGTTTTTTCGAAAAAATCAAGGAATGTCCTCTCATATTGGGATGCACCTACATTTATATCTTTGACTATAGGACTTTGCTCATGTAATTAGGGTTGACCTAAGACTTAGTGTTGCTTGACTCATTGACTTGACATGACTCAAGGTATAAACTTGACTCAATGATGACTCACTTCATGTGACTCGTGTGTGCATAGTGTTGACTCAATGTGATAATACAACATGACTCAATGTGTACATGACTCGTGTGTGCATTGTAATGTGATCGTGCGACTCAAAAATGCAAAAAAGCAAAAATTTTCCGTCATTTTCCGTCATTTTTGTGGAGGGTACCGACTTTCTCCAGAAAAAGAAAGACGCGAAAAAAGAAAGAAGCGAAGTTTTTGAAGGTGCATGTTGAATGAGCTTAATCCGTTAACGTTGTCTCTCACAGTACAAGGATTGTAACATCTTAGACTATCTTAGTTGACTCAATAATGAAAGTATTTAGGTAACCTAGACACGGAGGCTAAGTACTTCATACTTCGTTATGCAATGATGATTGATGATGATATGACAAGGCATGCTTCAGCGCTGTGTTAAGATTTCATGACAGAGGGTTCCTAAGGGAAATACTATTTGGTCATGTATTTGTGATGTGTGTGAAAGTGACACTAAAGCCAGGCCGCAAGGGCTAAGTGTGTGGAAAGATGTTATTTCAATAAGAGTCAAATGATGATGACTCTTAGGCTAGGTAGGCTAACAATGTGGGGATCAAGCACCCAATTCTAGCTCTAAATGAATAGGGAAGAGCACAAGGGATCCCTTGATATGATCATGGTTTGAGTGTATGTGAATATGAATGCATGTTTATTACGGCCGCACCTCGATGTGAGGTTGCCTACGTATCCGTTAAGAATCAGGCCGAACGTAGCTCTAGCCGAACCTCGCACAACTGTGTATACCTCAAAAAGGTCTTTTTAAATTAAGGGTTGTAACGTGGTTAGGTTAAAGGTTAAAGAAGAGGGGATAAAAGGCTCAAGACCCTAGATAAGCCCCCAAGGTGTGCAACCTTGCTTTTGAATCTTTATATTTTTATGCTTGAGGCTTTCTACTCTTTTTTAGCTTTTTCTTTTGCTTTAGCATTTATCTTATTTTTATAAGTGTGGGCAATCCCGATCATGCGGTCTATCACTCACTTGGAATTCATGTTTCTCAGGCACGGTACCGAGCACTAGATAAGAGACGCAATCTGAGACGTGTTCATATCAAAGACATGTTCATGTCAAAGACATGGGAAAACTTGCCTTTTTGTACACTTTTATTTATTGCTTATTTTTTATTTTGCTTATTTTTATTCTTTTGAATCACTCAAACTTTTTTTCATTGAAAAATTGCATAAGTTACACACCATCCCATCCCAAGGTTAGGTAGATATGGGCTGAAAAAAGAAAAGTCTATCGTTAGACGAGGCTCAAAGTTGTGTATCAAGAAAGGATTGTATATTTGAAAGGGTGGAAGGTATGATATGGCTACAAGAGGTGCCCCAAATCATTGGTATACCTTGTGCTTAGTTTGACATGAATATTTTTTTTTTCAAAGCAATGATTATATGCAAGGAAATAAATGCTCATTTTATTAAAAGGGAAAAAAGAAAGAATCTACAAAATTAATCTAAGGGAAAAGAAAGGTGTCTATGCTAGACTTATTGGGGAAAGGGTAAATAAAAAATAAATAGAAAAAAGAGGTCACGAAATCTTGTCGTTTAAAGCTCGCCTCTTGTCTTGAGTCGTTTGCTTTGTCATCACTAGCTCTTCTTGTTAGCTGGAGGCATAGGAAGCTTGTTATTATCGATCAAATGTTGGATAGCCTCCTTTAGCTTCCAACAGCTCTCAGTAGCATGACCCCTACCTTGATGGTACTTGCAGTGTTCATCTGGATTCCAACTAGGCAATCTTTTTACAGGTGTAGGATCTTGAATAGGTCCAATGGGAGTAATGAGTCCCTTGGCATGGAGTCAATCGAAGGCAGTATCGTAGCTCATCCCAATGGGGGTGAAGTCTTTCCTTAATTGCTTCTTAGGTCCTTGGTTATTCATGGCTAAGACACCGTCATGGTCAAAGGTACTAACATTATTACTAGAGTGGGCGTTTTTGGAAGAAGAAGGATTGTCGTTCTTCTTTCCTTTCCAGCCACCGTGGTTACTGTTGTTAATAGCTTTTTGTTTTGCGAGGTTAACTTCGATTTCAATTCCGATGTCATAGACAGCTTTGAAAGTATTCAAATTATGTTGATATTTTAAATGCTTCGAATACCTCTCTTGTAAGTTTTTGATGAACATCCTCACGTACTCTTTTTCGGTGGGCACCTCAATCATCTTAGCGTAAATTTCCCTCCACTTATTGAAGAAAGAAGTAAAGCCTTCATTCTCATTTTGTCTTAGCATCTCGAGTTGTCTATAATCGATTTCGACTTGAATATCGCATTTGTACTTGTAGGGAATATTTCAAGCATTACCCAAAACTTGAACCCCACTGTGATCATACACTTAAGCATGGTGGCGTTCAAAGGGAAGGAAGCTAGAGCAAAAGAGTCGCCAACAAGTTTTAGGAACTTGTAAACCGTTCACGAGGTGAAGGTTACACATCTTAACGATCCAGGAGAACGTTAACTCCAATAGGTCTGGAACCAACACAAGTAGTTCGGGGATAAAGGTACAAATCAAACCTAAAAGAGATTGAACCTGCCCTAACAATAAGCCTCTACTTTATTCTGATCGTATTCATGTGCGCTTTTTGACTAACATGCAATCATTAGGTTTACCATAAACCTGTTTATCTATATTTGTTGAATATTAATGCACAAGCAAACTATTATTGGCGATCACTTGAATTATAATCAAATTAACCCTAAACAAGATTATTAATTATCTTTTTAAGCGTGATTACAAGAACAAATTCCCTTTAAACATGCATAAAAAACGTGATCAAGCAATAACAATAAACAAACATTAAGCAACATAATAATAATCATAAAAATAATTACAACAATTATAAAAATCATAATAATCATAATCATGTTAAAACATAATATTAATAGCAAGATCCTAGGCATGATACTAACAAGATTGATAACAAACCCTAGCATCTCACTAAGCTATAAAAATCAAAGCTTTAACCCTAACATGATACTATCATGAGTATTAGGAAGAGAATAGGAAGCATCATAGGAATCGTAATTGATATAAGCAAATCACCCTAAATATCATACTAAAGAAAACATCCTAACATGATACTAGGAACATCCTAAACATGATACTAGGAATAAAAATAACAATCTAAGCATGATTTCTATATCACAATATCAATAAATCAATTAAAGCACTTACTTGGATGCCTCGTACCTCTTTCTAATAACAAAATACACGCGTTAGTAACTTCAAGGAAAATAATAATCAAAGAATTAAATTAAATAATTGAAATAAAAATTAGGGACCAAACCCTCAGAAATTAAAACCTTTCACGTCTAGGGCGAAGGCAACTTCGAACTTGGCTAGGTGTGTCTAGATCTTGTGAATGCAGAATTTTGTATGCAAAAACTAGAGAAATCTTGAGACTTAGAGAGAAAAAGAAAAACTAGAAAATTGATAATTGTTGATGAGAATTTATGAGAATTTAATGGAGAATTGATGATTGAAAACGAAGATTTTAGGAGGCTATTTATAGAGAAAATCAGCCGGATAGATAGAAAAACAAATAACAGTTTCGACAAATAAAACACTATTGGCGCCAGGCGCTGAAGGTTAGCGCCAGGCGCTGGACATTAGCGCCTGGCGCTGAAGGTTAGCGCCAGACGCCAAGCCTTAGCGCTAGGCGCTAATAACTGGCGTCAGGCGCTTATAGCCATTTTCACGCGTTTTCTTAATTTTGATAAAATTTAGCCGTACCGAAGGGCAAAATCATATTTTCCTTAAAAACACTTCTTTTATTCTGATTAAAACTCTAAAATGTCAACCTAAGTCAATTTATCAAGGCTAATTAAATTAGGAATGAATAGAACCTTCTAGTAGAATCTAGAAAACTATAATCAATTCTAATTGCATTAGGAATGATAAATCAATATTAAGCCCTCCTCTAGATCATTGGGCCGCACATAAATATCAAACCGAGCCCAGTTTAGTAATTTGGCCATAACTTCCTCATTATTCATCGGAATTAGGCTTATAATATATCATTGGAAAGCTCTTTTCAAACCCCATCCAACTACACTATTATTAGACCCTTGCCATGGACCAAACCAAACTGGATTGGCTGTTTTCTTAAAATAGGTTTTCAAAAACAGAGAGAAATAAAATAATTAAAAAATATCCGCAACACTAGACTTTCCATACTTTCACTTCATTCGATTATGATTCGACGTGAAAGGTACTCATAACTGGGTTTGGTTTTGGGGAGACACAAATGGGTGTCTACAGAAGCCCCCACTTTGATTGAGTTTGGAGAAACGTAAGTTTGGAAAATAAAAGTCAAAGTAGCGATAGGGACGGAGAATGATTCAGAACGTTCTGCGATCCTATATCATTCTTGTAACGCTGATACCTGCAAAACTAGCATTAGGTTAACACATATAAGAGAGTTAAGAAACTATATCTTGCACCGTCGAGCACACGTCTCTGGGAGTAACCGATTTGTTGCTGCATTGTTGTATTTGTTGTTGTTGACAACCTTCCACAATCTAGAGAACGCCATCTTGCCTTTTGTTGTTTACTCGTCTCTGAACAATAGTGACAACCTTCCCAATCATAGCAAAAGTCGCCGAAGACCGCCTCATCACGAACCGCCCTTTTCAAATCTCGGTGACAACCTCCACAATCTTAGAGAATGCCAGACCGCCCATCTCGTGCCATCTTCTCAAGTCTTGGTTACAACCCCCACAATCTTAGCGAATGCTGTCGAAGACCGCCCATCTCGTGCTATCTTCTCAAATATTTTGTGACAACCTCCACAATCATAGCGAATGCCGTCGAAGATAACTTTACTTGAAGTCATCCTCAGTTGTCGCGATAATATTCCGAAGAAAACTACCGAAGACCAATGCTTGTCGATCTTTAAAGCTCGGGTGAACTTGCTTTACCCAGTGCGTTAGCGCTTCTGCTGCTTGTAAACCAGTATGTCGGTGTTGTGAACCATTACGTCGGTGCTTCTGAACCAGTATGTCGGTGCCTTTGTGATGAGCCAATGTTAGGCGCTTTAAGCTAAGTGAGACGATCTTTCGTCAGTCCGATCACTAATTTGCGGTTGTAATCAAATCGACTATTCAATCATGTCAAATTGCTTATAGGGGCTAACTGGCGTACCAAGGAACCCGAAATTGCTGTTCTGTGAGGCTTTAAGCTCTGTCGCTGTTGAAATATCTCTAGCGCCAAGAATTGGCTCTGTCGCCAGACGCTGGGATCTAGCGCCAGGCGCTGAAATATGTTGCCAGACGCTGGATATCAATGTCTAGCGCAGGAGTCGGGTCTTCTCTATTCTGCTCTTACTGCCGATGTTGCTTGATTTTGCTTCGAACTTTGAACTTAGTCGTTTCCTTTCAACCAAATCCGCTCAAATCTTTTGTAAATTAAAGCTCTTCATCTCTAATTTACTGATCAATGTAACTCCTCTTATCTTGGAGGAATCTCCTGTGTCATGTTCGCGGTTTTTTCAATAAAATCCTGGAATGTCCTCGCTTGCTGGGATGCACCAACATTTATATCTTTGACTATAGGACTTTGCTCATGTAATTAGGTTTGACCTAAGACTTAGTGTTGCTTGACTCATTGACTTGACATGACTCAAGGTATAAACTTGACTCAATCATGACTCACTTCATGTGACTCGTGTATGCATAGTGTTGACTCAATGTGATAACACGACATGACTCAATGTGTACATGACTCGTGTGTGCATTGTAATGTGATCGTGCGACTCAAAAATGAAAAAAAGAAAAAAAATTCCGTCATTTTTGTGGAGGGTACCGATTTTCTCTAGAAAAAGAAAGACGCGAAAAAAAAAGAAGCGAAGTTTTTGAAGGTGCATGTTGAATGAGCTTAATCCGTTAACGTTGTCTCTCACAGTATAAGGATTGTACTATCTTAGACTATCCTAGATGACTCTATAATGAAAGTATTTAGGTAACCTAGGCACGGAGGCTAAGTACTTCATACTTCGTTATGCAATGATGATTGATGATGATATGACAAGGCATGCTTCAGCGTTGCGTTAAGATTTCATGACAAAGGGTTCCTAAGGGAAATACTATTTGGTCATGTATATGTGATGTGTGTGAAAGTGACACTAAAGCTAGGCCGCAAGGGCTAAGTGTGTGGAAAGATGTTATTTCAAGAAGAGTCAAATGATAGTGACTCTTAGGCTAGGTAGGCTAACAATGTGGGGATCAAGCCCCCAAGGCTAGCTCTAAATGAATAGGGATGAGCACAAGGGATCCCTTGATATGATCATGGTATAAGTGTATGTGAATATGAATGCATGTTTATTACGGCCGCTCCTCGATGTGAGGTTGCCTACGTATACGTTAGGAATCAGGCCGAACGTAGCTCTAGCCGAACCTCGCACAACTGTGTATACCTCAAAAAGGTCTTTTTAAGGGTTGTAACGTGGTTAGGTTAAAGGTTAAAGAAGAAGGGGATAAAAGGCTCAAGACCCTAGATAAGCCCCCAAGGTGTGCAACCTTGCTTTTGAATCTTTGTACTTTTATGCTTGAGGCTTTCTATTCTTTTTTAGCTTTTTCTTTTGCTTTAGAATTTATCTTATTTTTATAAGTGTGGGCAATCTCGATCATGCGTTCTATCACTCACTTGGCATTCGTGTTTCTCAGGCACGGTACCGAGCAATCGATAAGAGACACAATCTGAGACGTGTTCATATCAAAGACATGTTCATGTGAAAGACATGTTTATGTCAAAGACATGGGAACACTTGCCCTTTTGTACACTTTTATTTATTGCTTATTTTTTATTTTTCTTATTTTTATTCTTTTGAATCACTCAAGCTTTTGTTCATTGAAAAATTACATAAGTTACACACCATCCCATCCCAAGGTTAGGTAGATATGGGCTAAAAAAAGAAAAGTCTATCGTTAGACGAGGCTCAAAGTTGTGTATCAAGAAAGGATTGTATATTTGAAAGGGTGGAAGGTATGATATGGCTACAAGAGGTGCCTCAAATCATTGGTATACCTTGTGCTTAGTTTGACATGGATTTTTTTTTTTTTTGTTTGCAAAGCAATGATCATATGCAAGGAAATAAATGCTCATTTTATTAAAAGGGGAAAAAGAAAGAATCTACAAAATTAATCTAAGGGAAAAGAAAGGTGTCTATGCTAGACTTATTGGGGAAAGGGTAAATAAAAAAGAAATAGAAAAAAGAGGTCACGAAATCTTGTCGTTTAAACCTCGCCTCTTGTCTTGAGTCGTTTTCTTTGTCATCACTAGCTCTTCTTGTTAGCTGGAGGCATAGGAAGCTTGTTATTATCGATCAAATGTTGGATAGCCTCCTTTTGCTTCCAACAATTCTCAATAGCATGACCCCTACCTTGATGGTACTTGCAGTGTTCATCTGGATTCCAACTAGGCAATCTTTTTACAGGTGTAGGATCTTGAATAGGTCCAATGGGAGTAATGAGTCCCTTGGCATGGAGTCGATCGAAGGCAGTATCGTAGCTCATCCCAATGGGGGTGAAGTCTTTCCTTAGTTGCTTCTTAGGTCCTTGGTTATCCATGGCTAAGACACCATCATGGTCAAAGGTACTAACATTATTACTAGAGTTGGCGCTTTTGGAAGAAGAAGGAGGATTGTCGTTCTTCTTTCCTTTCCAGCCACTGTGGTTACTGTTGTTAATATCTTTTTGTTTTGCGAGGTCATCTTCGATTTCAATTCCGATGTCATAGACGGCTTTGAAAGTATTCAAATTATGTTGATATTTTAAATGCTTCGAATACCTCTCTTGTAAGTTTTTGATGAACATCCTCACGGACTCTTTTTCGGTGGGCACCTCAATCATCTTAACGGAAGTTTCCCTCCACTTATTGAAGAAAGAAGTAAAGCCTTCATTCTCTTTTTGTCTTAGCATCTCGAGTTGTCTATAATCGATTTCAACTTGAATATTGCATTTATACTTGTAGGGAATATTTCAAACATTACCCCAAACTTGAACCCCACTGTGATCATACACTTAAGCATGGTGGCGTCCAAAGGGAAGGAAGCTAGAGCAAAAGAGTCACCAACAAGTTTTAGGAACTTGTAAACCGTTCACGAGGTGAAGGTTACACCCTTTAACGATCCAGGGATCGTCAACTCCAATAGGTCTGGAACCATGACTGGTAGTTCGGTGATGAAGGTACAAATCCAACCTAAAAGAGATTGAACCTGTCCTAATAATAGGCCTCTACTTTATTCTGATCGAATTCATGTGCGCTTTCTGACTAACATACAATCATTAGGTTTACCCTAAACCTGTTTATCAATGTTGGTTGAATATTAATGCACAAATAAAACTATTATTAACGATCACTTGAATTATAATCACATTAACCCTAAACAAGATTATTTATTATCTTATTAAGCGTGATTACAAGTACAAATTCCCTTTAAACATGCATAAAAGGTGTGATCAAGCAATAACAATAAATATAAGCAACATAATAATAATCATAATAATTAATCATGATAATAATAATAATAATTATTATTATTATTATAATAAAAATAAAAATAATTAAATTAATCATGTTAAAGCACAATATTAATAGCAAGACCCTAGGCATGATACTAACAAGATTAATAACAAACCCTAGCATGTCACTAAGCAATCACTAGTGGAAAAAAGCCTATCCGTAACGGGCAAAAACATCCCATCCGTAACGGGCAATGACCGTTACGTATGCGGCCGTTACGGATAGCAAATGTTATTGGTAACGGGCACTTGTCCGTTACAAATAAGTTGTTATTCGTAACGGGCAAACAAGTGCCCGTTACAAATAACGGGGTTATTCGTAACGGACATTTGAAATGCCCGTTACGAATAACCCCGTTATTTGTTACGGGCATCCAAATGTCCGTTACGAATAACCCCGTTATTTGTAACGGGCATCCAAATGTCTGTTACGAATAACCCCGTTATTTGTAACGGGCATCCAAATGTCCGTTACGAATAACCCCGTTATTCGTAACAGAACATAGTTTGCCCGTTACGAATACTTACTTATTTGTAACGGGCCTAAAATCTGCCCGTTTAAAATAGTGTGTGATCTAATTAAAAAAAAATCCAGCAAATGCTGGATTGCTTTGCACACTATTTTATCAATTAATAATGAGAGATATTTATATTTTATACAAATATAGTATAAATTAATATACAATCAACTAATATCTTGCAAACTTACAAATTGACTTAACACATCCTACCAAACCGGCATTGTTCATTTATCCAACTATAAACATTCTAATTATAGCAAAACAAAATTGGAAACTCTGAACGACATCTCTTAGACAATGGCATTGGCAGCACTAGCAATCCTTGGCCACAAATCGGCATACTCCTTTGCAATGGGACCAGTAATAGCAGATCCTGAAACACAGAGAGATATGGATTAAGACGGGGATATATAAACAATTATATTGTAATAAGCAATAAGCAGAGAAGTAAACTTCATATACAGTAAAATTGTTGGCATAATAAGCTTTTTATGTTCTGTTTGTTCAGAACACACCCACAGAGGTGAAGAAGTTTCTAATGCTTTACATCTCAGACAAATGTTATAAACATATACACTGAAATGCAGCCATGTCAAAATAACAGAGAGTTCACACCTAAACACATCAACTCATCAGATGCTAGTCTCAAAACATGTGAGAAATGTTCTGCGGCAACACTAGTCAATAGACTTTTTTTCAGTTAACAAAAACAGAAAAGGGTTGATTGTATACAAGTCGAAAGCTATAAGAAGAAACTTGTACAACATTAATTCACAAGATTATGTTGTGTTTTGGATCATAAATCAACAAAGCAGGAAATGGGATGTAGGGTGCAAAAGGTTCCATTGATAAATGGCAAGGGAAATCTTTGTAACAAAATTTTGATGACAAGGGAAGTTTAATTCACCTACCTACCCAGTCCCCTTACTTAAGATTTTTTTTTTTTTTTTTTTTTGAACCATTACATAAGCTGATATGCATGTTACACATTCCATATAAATTCAAGTAAATTCAGGTTTCATGGAAATTGAACAGTTTACCAAAATGCCATGAAATTCTAAGCTACCATGTCAAACTACTCCCGAACTAACAAAGGCTCAAATATAGTCACAAAGATCCCCCAAAATATTCAAAGTTGGTGCAATCACATACCTTTCATTTCACCCTTGGTCAGCAAAAGGTAAAATTCAATTCAAAAAGATTTTTAAAAAGCAAATCAATGCATTCAAGAAATTTGATTTACATGAACAAGAACATCTAAAATTCATCGAGTCCCATAAGAAATAATGCCAATCAAACCCCTTTAGTGCTAAAAACATTCCTCAAACCAAAAAATTCAATATAATACTACTATACTTCTATGCAGTACAAGGATTAACATCGGTTATATGGGTATTCAATGCATCAGTAAATGAGATAGAATACGTCGGCCTTTGCTGCACCTGCCTTCAATTGAAAAAGATCATAATAGTGCTTCATGCCACTATCTACCAGAATCCGAAGTTCAACATCGGTTATATGGGTATTCAATGCATTTCTGAGTTCGCAAATCTGTTTATTATGCTCCTCAACCCAATGTCCATACTCCATCTCAAAAGCAACAATCCCTAAAAAGAAAAAAAAAACAATAATTAAAGAATGCATAAGTCTCATGTTTTAAAATTAAAGTAAGCTTAATAGGTATGCACTAAAAATAACCCCATATTGGTAAATCCGGATGAATGCATAGGATCTAGTAATGGAGATAGGAAATGAGATCAAGAGACAATTTGGAGTCACAAGTTCCAATAGTCTAAATCTTTTTTCTTTTTTTTTTTTTTTTTTGGCAGCAATATAGTCTGACTTTACTTCAGTATAGTTTCATAGTCTATCTCAATATCAATTAAAAATAAAAGGCTATACTCAGCACTCTGCTTACAACTTTCAAATGACTTAAATTGATCTTGTTTGAAAATAGATTGCTGATATATCAAGCTATGCAACTGTAGAATTCTACAATTCAAAATAAGAAGGCTATTATTCAAAAGACTCTTGACTGGTCTTTTTTAATTTATTAAACCTTACTCCACTTAGCAGTTTTTTAATTTTTTAAATGATTGAATGAGCAATACGTGCATTCTTAAAATAATGACTTAATTTGCAGCTATATATTACACAAACAACTAATTGAATTAGCAGTTTATCAAAAGACAGAAATTTTAAGTAGAAGAATGCTAGAAGCAGACATATTGGAAGGCAAACCTGAATTATAGTGGCAGAGAAAGGAAGCGAGTCAATATCATTGCTTACAAGCGTACCCTGGAATCAACCATTCAAGGATGTGTTTAGCATTTTAATTAAAGATGCAGTCTTTAGGAAACACATCTATAATAGATAAGAAGGGCAATGAGAATTATGTCAATTATCATCTTACCTGTTATCTCACTCGTTCAAGCTCTTGCTCCATTTGCATCAATTTTGAATGGCTCAACTCTAATTGCTGAATATAGACCTATGAATAACAAAGTTCCAAGAAGAATTAGATCAGCAAAAACAAGTACCATAACTCATTAAACTTGTAACACTTCTCTTCCCACCTTTTTCCGCATACGACTTTTGCGAGCAGCCTCACAATTTTGTGCAATACGTCTTTGTACCTAAAAAAAGGTAGACAAGCAAAAAAATTTTCAAAATACTGGAGAAGAAAATGCACATCAGCATCAAAATCATTTGTCTGGAAAAACACTCATTTTAGTGTCCAATCCATAAGACTAAGTGAGGCTTCGCCTTAAAGCCAATTGGCAACAGATAAAGTGACTTCATAGAAGTGGAAAATGGTACTTTTCTCTTTTTCCCAATGTGGAACAGCACCCAAGTGCATATATGGGTTTCAATTTGCAACAACTTAAATCAAGTATCTGCTCTTTTTCACAAGTATATTTGCAACAACTTAAATCAAGCGTTTACATTATTATTCTAAGGTGCTGCTAATTTATAGGTTCTAAGTTCTAACTATAGCGCTTAGTCTTCTCACCTTGGCCACAAACAAGTTTGTGCACCACTGTGCTATATCATCGCTTGTTTCAGGCAATTCATGCATCAAATGCCGCTTAACTTGCACTTTTACCTGCAACATAGAGTAGCTAGCACATCAGCATCAGGAAAGTCTCAAAAGGCACTAATAACACATCATAGCAAACAAAAGAAAGAAAATAGGGAATACCAAAATCAGCAATTTTTACTATATTAAATAGATTTATTTTACTATGCTTCTCTTACTATAAGGACAGATCGACTGCTACTTACCACAGAAGATTTGCCCTTTAATAAAGTTAGCAATGAAGGTGGGGAATTATCTCTTGCTACAGTGAAGGTAACATCATATACTGCTGGAACAAATGAGCGCAAATGTTTTACAACCAGAATTAGACCCTGAAAACACCCAGATGGATACATCATACATCATTAGAAGGTAGTTCAAACCACATAAAAACTCCAAATGGAAATACAAATAAAAAGGGAGTTAGCCCCCAAGGGAACACATACTCTGTAAAGAACATATGTACATCATAGTGAACTTTATACTTATTAAGATCAGTTAATCAAATTTCAAAAGAAAAACAAAAAAAAAAAAAAACATATATTCCATAAAACTTCAAATAAAGATCAAATTGTACTGGCTAAAATGATAATTGCTGAGTAAAATTGGCAGAAACTAAAGCAAGTCAAGCAATTAAGATCAAATTTGACACTATCAAATCAATAATTACAAAAAAAAATGTAAATTAGCATATAATAAGCTGGAAACAAGATCAAATTCATCATTTTACAACATTGCAGCATCAAATTTGAGAAATTAACAAGGCCAAACAAAATGATAATATACAGAAATTAAAACAGAAGTGAGAAACAAAAAAACGTACCGGATTTTAACGGGACTAATACTGCCGGCGGCGAGTGATGCCGGTGATAAGATCTTGGCCGCATTTTGCAAATGATTTTAGATTATCGACAACCGAAGCAACTGGGTCCATTTAGAAAACCCTAACTCTAAAATAATAGGATTTGAAGAGTGGATCGTGAGTAAAAATGGAGTAATTTTTCAAACAATATAACATAAATTAAACCCAAAAAAATCAAGGCATTTAACCTGAATAATTGGACCAAAACGCAAAGCTACAGAACCTAGAAACCCTATCATCAAATTTCTGATTTTTGAATCAGTAATTGATTAAAGTTTGTTGTTGTTGTTGTATTTGGTTCAAATTGACGACAGCGGCGACGGTGGTTATGGGCAATCGATGCTTGCTCCGGATCTAACCCCAACCAGAAGTTGACGACGCTTCTTCGCCTTTTCAGGCTCAGACAACGTCTCATCGGCCTCGATCTCCCTAATCTTCTTGAGCAAATCACTTTTGAGTTTTAGCTATTGACAATTTCTGGTTTGAGTAGAGAGAGTGAGTGATTTGAGGAGAGAGAAAGAGCAGATGAGTGAGGAAGAAAAGAAATGTGGAAAGAGACAGTGGTATGAGGAGAGAGAAAGAGAAGAGGAGTGAGGAAGAAATGCGGCTGGGGGAAGTGGGAACAGATTGAACATTTAACCCCAGAGAGTTATTTAGTTGTAACGGGCTTTATATTTATCCGTTACAATTAATAACTATCCGTAACGGACATTTATTTGCCCGTTACAATTATTAATTGTTCGTAACGGACATTTGTTTGCCCGTTACGAATAAGTTTTTCCGTAACGATCAAATATTTTTCCCGTTACAATTACTCTTTTTGTAACGGATTTTATCATGCCCGTTACAAATAGGGTGTTACAAATGACAATTTTTCCACTAGTGAATAAAAATCAAAGGTTCAACCTTAACATGATACTAACATGCATATTAGGAAGAAAATAGGAAGTATCGCAGGAATCACAATTGTCATATTTTATATTAGAAATTATAGTTGTTACCCTAAACATGATACTAGGAAGATCAAAACGCCCTAACATGACGCTAGGAATCCTAACAACCTAGACATGATTTCTATATCATAATATCAATAAATCAATTAAAGAACTTACTTAGATGCCTCGTACATCTTTTTAATAAAAAAATACACACGTTAGTAACTTCAAGGAAAATAATAATCAAACAATTAAATAATTGAAAGAGAGATTTGGGACCAAACCCTTAGAAATATCAAACCTTTCACGTCTAGGGCAAAAGCAACTTCGAATCATGCTAGGTGTTTCTTGGTCTTGTGAATGCGGAATTTTGTAAAGAAAATTAGAGAGAGAAGAATTCTTAAAACTAGAGAGAATAAGAAAACTAGAGACTATATGAGAATTAGAGAGAATTGATGATAGTTGATGATGAAAAACGGAGGTTTTAGGAGGCTATTTATAGAGAAAATCAGCCAAACGGAAAGAAAAACAAATCAGAGTTTCAAGGGGAATAAAACACAATTAGCGCCAGACGCTGGTCATTAGCGCCAAGCGCTAATGCTTGTCGTCAGGCGCTAATAATCAGTTTCACGCGTTTTTGTTTTTATCATATCTTTTGATCCAAAAGTCCAAATAAGTTATATAATATGTCGTTGGAAAGATCCTGAAGTATACTTTCCAACCCAATTAAAATCATATTAAAATCTCTTGTAGATAAAAAGATATGGCCGAAATAGTGAAAGAGTGTCAGTTTTGGATAGAGTTTCATATCTAATTCATATTTTTTTTGTTATAGCTCGGATTTAATATTATAATATATCATTGGAAAGATAGTTTCAATATCTATCCAACCATATAAAATTTGGATAAATATTATGAGTCACAAAAATAAAATATGAATATATTCCACTTCGTACAAAACAAGGATTCTAAAAAGGAGTAGTTTTATTCAATTTCAAACTCTTTAAAACATAATTATCAATCCTAACTTCATTGGGATTTAAAATAACCTTCTACAGTATTCTAGAAGACTATAATCAATCCTAATAGCTTTAGGAATGATAATTAATAATAGGCCCTCCTCTAGATCATTGGGCCGCATATAAAAACCAAATCGGGCCCAGTTTAGTATTTTGGCCATAACTTCCTCATTATTCATCGGAATTGGGCTTATAATATATCGTTGGAAAGGTCTTTTAAAGCCCCATCCAACTACACCATTATTGGACCCTTATCATGGACCAAACTAAAATGGAATGCACGTTTTTCATAAATAAGGTAAGAAAAGAAATATTTTCAAAAACAGAAAGAAGAGATATTTTAATAAAAACATCCTCATCACTAGAATTTTCACACTTTCGCCTTGTTCGATAATCAAATGACATAAAAGGTATTCATCATTGGGTTTGGTTTTGGGGAGATACATTTGGGTGTCTATAGTACCTATCAATGAAAGCGTTCAGTATCGATTCCCAGGTAGAGGTTTTCTCGTTATCAAGGGAGAAAAACCATTGTTGGCAAACGGTTTCATGAGACAAGGAAAACAAGGAATGAAATATTTTCCTATAAATCCCCTTAATGTTCATTATAGTTTCAAAGGCTCTTAAGTGAAGATAAGGATTATCTGTTGCCTTGAATTTAGGGATGTCAGTGGCATTGAACTTCTGCGAAAGAAGCTCCTTGTCCACCAAGACCCCTTGCGAACTGATGCCCTGGAATTTATAGTCATTGGATAGCTTGCTCAAGCTTTCTTGCATAAGGTCCATTTGTTGTTGCTTCACAGGGTCATCGATTTTGAGGGTTAAAGCCTTCAACGCCTCAGTCACGCTAGTCAATTGATTCTTAAGTTCGTTGACTTCTTCTCGAGTTGCCATTATCTTCTTAGCTTTCCTCTTTTGACGAATCGGTTTATCAAAAAGTAAGACCTGAACAAAGGTGTTGTCCTTGATTAATCGCCCTTCTCTCCTTGACCAAGTACTGTGGAAAGGGAAATTAGGGATATTCACTATTAATTATTTGACTCAACTCTATTTAACATGCATAAATGGAAGAAGGTAGGAAGAATGAAGGTCGTTGTGATGTGAAGAAAGATGATGTAGATGGAGGGATATGAAAAATTAGGAATGGAATGTACCCCCAACTCAAATGACGGAAAACAACTGATTCATGCATGAACCTAATACATGGTCGTGGTGATATATACTCAAAGTGTGTGCTAAGACTAGTGAGTGTAATGAGTGTAGGTGACATATTAAGACTCTTGTGTAAGACCATGTGGCTAGACTATGTGACTAGACTCAATTAAGGGCTTAATGAGGTATTATTATTAATAAAAATAATCGAATTGATTAGCAAACTGTTCAATTAGACACAAAGTGATGACTCGAGCAACATACCGAACTGTCGCCAAAACGACAAGACTGGCGCCGCACTATGTAGTGTAGCGCCAGACGATAGGGCTGTCGCCAGGCGCTACACTCCACAGAGTGGCGCTGCAGTCCAAATCTCGGCGCCAGTGCTAGAACGTTGATCTGGAACTGCTTTCGGCATTATTACTCTACAGGGTATGCCTAAAGTCGTACTAGTCAACTCTGATTAAATTATTAGTCTTTAATTACTAATTAATTAATTAGGCAAAGTCCTTTTAGTCATTAAGCAGTTTATTTAGCCTTAACACAAGTCAAACAAACAGTTAGGAAAAATCACATAGAGTATGCACAACAAATAATGCACAATTAGTCGAGTAGGCACAATATGATGCAATGAGTTTGCAACCTAACCATGGCTCTAGTTCTCTAAAGTTCGGGATATGGGTTAGTCAAAGAGGGTCCATGGTTAATTGTCTGGATGCACCGCGCGGAAGCCTTACCTTTTGAAGGGTTGGCGCGAGTGGATGGGACACCGCGAGTTTAAAACTCGCTTCCATGGTTTGGTGAATTCAACATTCTCGGATGTACCCTTTGTTACACAGAGCGTTCAATCAGGTAGATGGAGCATGAATTCCCAGAGGGTTATGTCCATATGTAGAACACATATGGGTTTCAGAAAAATGAGAAAAACTTAATCAGGAAGTAGGATCGAGCAAACAGTGCTAAAAACTGGTGGAAATTAGAACGCATATTTCTGGCTCGGTATTGGAAGAACTTGGCGCCAGCAAACAGAGGCCGGCGCCAACGCCAGCGCTAGACTCTGTTTTTTTACGCTAGTTCCTACATGCCTCAGCAGCTTTTTGTGCTTGATAAAATTTTCCAGTTTTGCGCAGCATTATTTCAATCCTAGTTAAGAAAGATATTCCTCAAATTTCCTACGTGTAAAAATCCTATGTTTTAACTCATTACGGATGGTCTTTCCAATGAGATCTTTTTTATGCATATGAAAATAATGTTAATCAAAATTACGCACATAAATACTTAGAACTTTTCGAGTCTCATCCACTCATTCTAAATCATTGCCAAAATAAATTTTAGGAATAGAAATAGAATCCTCCCTAGTGGAGTCGCCAAAAACTGTAGGGAATATTTCAAGCATTACCCCAAACTTGAACCCTATTGTGATCATACACTTAAGCATGGTGGCGTCCAAAGGGAAAGAAGATAAAGGAAAAGAGTCGCCAACAAGTTTTAGGAACTTGTAAACCGTTTACGAGGTGAAGGTTACACCTCTTAATGATCCAGGAGATCGTTAACTCCAATAGGTCTGGAACCAAGACTGGTAATTCGGGGATGAAGGTACAAATCCAACCTAAAAGACATTGAACCTGCCCTAACAATAGGCCTCTAATTTATTCTGATCGTATTCATGTGCGCTTTCTGACTAACATGCAATCATTAGGTTTACCCTAAACCTATTTATCTATGTTGGTTGAATATTAATGCACAAACAAACTATTATTGGCGATCACTTGAATTATAATCAAGATTATTAATTATCTTTTAAGCGTGATTACAAGTACAAATTCCCTTTAAACATGCATAAAAGGCGTGATCAAGCAATAACAATAAATAAACATCAAGCAACATAATAATAATCATAAAAATAATTACAACAATTATAAAAAATCATAATAATCATAATCATGTTAAAGCATTATATTAATAGCAAGATCCTAGACATGATACTAACAAGATTAATAACAAACCCTAGCATCTCACTAAGCAATAAAAATCAAAGCTTTAACCCTAACACGATACTATCATGAATATTAGGAAGAGAATAGGAAGCATCATAGGAATCATAATTGATATAAGCAAATCACCCAAAATATCATACTAAAGAAAACATCCTAACATGATACTAGGAACATCCTAAACATGATACTAGGAATCAAAATAACAATCTAAGCATGATTTCTATATCACAATATCAATAAATCAATTAAAACACTTACTTGGATGCCTCGTACCTCTTTCTAATAACAAAATACATGCGTTAGTAACTTCAAGGAAAATAATAATCAAAGAATTAAAGTAAATAATTGAAATAAAAATTAGGGACCAAACCCTCATAAATTAAAACCTTTCACGTCTAGGGCGAAGGCAACTTTGAACTTGGCTAGGTGTGTCTAGATCTTGTGAATGCGAAATTTTGTATGCAAAAACTAGAGAAATCTTAAGAACTAGAGAGAATAAGAAAAACTAGAGAATTGATAGTTTTTTATGAGAATTTGATGGAGAATTGATGATTGAAAACGGAGATTTTAGGAGGCTATTTATAGAGAAAATCAGCCAGATAAATAGAAGAAAGAATCAGAGTTTCGACGAGAATAAAACACTACTGGCGCCAGACGCTGGACATTAGCGCCAGACGCTAAAGGTTAGCGCCAGGCGCTGGACATTAGCGCCAGGCGCTGAAGGTTAGCGTCAGGCGCCAACACTACTAGAAAACACCCAAATTACGATGGAAATTTTCCGTCGGAAATTCCGTCGGAACCGGTTGTCGCAATGTAGTTCGTCGGAAAACCCACCTTTTCCGACGGAAATTCCGTCGGAACCACTTTTCCGACGGAAATCAGTCCGTCTGAAGAGGTTTTCGGGTCTGGGAAAGTCCGTCGGAAATTTCTTTTTAAAAAAAAAAAAAAAATCCTGCCCCCACCACCAGCCACCACCGCATAGCACCAGCCCCACACCTCACCTGTACCACCACCGAAACCTCCACCAGAACCCACCTAACCAAATTAGACCCCCATAACCCTAAACGACCAGACCCACCACGTTACCTACCCCATCAAACCCAAGCCCACATCTACAACCCTAACCCTAACCCTTTCGGCCGAACCCCCCAACCTAAGCAAACCACCCCACCACCCACCTAAAACCACCACCGTGGCCGCCGAATACCTAAATCACCACCAAAAATTAACAAAAAAATCAAGAAAGAAAATTCAAACAACCCCCAACACCCGAACTTCAACAGAAACCACCCACCACCACCATAATTGTAAAAAAAATCCAATAAAACAACAAAATAAAATCGAAATTGAAAAAAAAAAAGGATACATACCTTAATACGACCACACATAACCTCAAAATTGGGTTTTTAGGCCAAATTCGACCATGAAAACTCTAGATCTAGAGTTTTTATGGCCGAATTTGACCTAAAAACCTTTGTTTATAACGTGAGAAGAGAGAGAAAGGACAAAAACAGACGAAAATTGTTGTTGATGCCGATGATGGTGTTGTTGTTGATGTCGGTGTTGGTGGTGGTTAGTGTTGCCGGTGTTGGTGGTGGTTAGTGTTGCCGGTGTTGGTGAGAGGTAGGGGAAAGTAAAGGAGAGAAAGAGAAGAAGGGAGAAGAGGAGGGAGAACGCGAGGAGAGAGATAGAAGAGGAAAGGCAGCAAGAAAAGGGAGAAGAGGAGAGAGAAAACGAGAGGAGAGAGAAGAGGGAGGAGAGGAGGGAGAACGCAAGGAGAGAGAAGAGGAAAGACAAAATGAGGGAGAGGAGGCGGAACATTGTTTAGGGTTTTATAGAAGTGTATGAATTAAAAAAAAATTATATTTCCGACGGATTTATAGTCCGTCGGAAATATCCGACGAAATGAAAATCCCTCAGATATTTCGGCTTTTCCGACGGAATAATATGTCCGTCGCAACAAGTCCGTCGCTATTTAACTGTTTTCTAGTAGTGCAAGCCTTAGCGCCAGGCGCTAATAACTGGCGTCAGGCGCTAATAGCCGTTTTCACGCGTTTTCTTAATTTTGATAAAATTTAGCCGTACGGAAGGGCAAAATCGTATTTTCCTTAAAAACACTTCTTTTATTCTGATTAAAACTCTAAAAAGTCAACCTAAGTCAATTTATCAAGGCTAATTAAATTAAGAATGAAAAGAACCTTCTAGAAGAATCTAGAAAACTATAATCAATTCTAATTACATTAGGAATGATAAATCAATATTAGGCCCTCCTCTAGATCATTGGGCCGCACATAAATATCAAACCGAGCCCAGTTTAGTAATTTGGCCATAACTTCCTCATTATTCATCGGAATTGGGCTTATAATATATCGTTGGAAAGCTCTTTTCAAGCCCCATCTAACTACACTATTATTGGACTCTTTCCATGGACCAAACCAAACTGGATTGGCTATTTTCTTAAAATAGGTTTTCAAAAACAGATAGAATAAAGAAAAGAATTAAAAACTATCCGCAACACTAGACTTTCCAAACTTTCACTTCATTCGATTATGATTCAACGTGAAAGGTACTCATCACTAGGTTTGGTTTTGGGGAGACACAAATGGAAGTCTACAATGACATGCTAGGATTTGTTTTTTAACTTGTTAGTATCATGCCTAGGATCTTGCTATTATTATTATTATGCTTTATTGAGATTGTTATTATGATTCAATATGTTGCTTGATATTATGTATTATTGTTATTGCTTGAGCACGCCCTCTCTTGCAGGTTTAAAGGGAATTTGTACTTGTAATCACGTTTAATAAGATAATTAATAATCTTGTTTAGGCTAATATGATTATAATTCAAGTGATCGCCAATTATAGATTTGTTTGTGCATTAATATTCAACCAACATAGATTAAACAAGTTTAGGGCTAACCTATTGATTGTATGTTAGTCAGAAAGCGCACATGAATATGAGAAGAATAAAGTACAGGCCTACTTTTAGGACAGGTCCAATCTCTTTTAGGTTGGATTTATACCTTCATCTCCGAATATCCAGTCATGTTTCCGGATCACTATGGAGTTAGCGATCTCATGGATCGTGAAGGGGTGTAGCCGTCACCTTGTGAACGGCTTACATGTTCCTAAAACTTGTTGGAAACTCTTTTACTCTAGCTTCCTTCCCTTAGGACGCCACCATGCTTAAGTGTATGATCACAGTGGGGCTCAAGTGTGGGATGCCTTAAATATTCCTTACACCTTCACACTTGCTTTAGGGATCCTTGTAATAAAGATACAGGGTACATGATTGAGATGGTGGGTCTTCTTGTACAAAGCCTTTCTTTGTCACTTGCCAAGGAGAGGCAACTCAAGAGGAATCATTAAAAGCACGTTTCGGGGATGAATTACCAAAGCTTTTGTCACAGTCCTTCTCACCCTGACCTAGCATACCACACACATAGAAGAATAGGGGAAGCCTCTCATAAGCAATCTTGAAGGAGTGTTTTACACCTCCCTCATCTTCAGTTCAACATAGGATTTGATCGGTTTGCATAAATCCACAAGCACCCGAATTTGCAATGATTTATTCATGCCCTCACCAAAAGAACGGTCCATTGTCAAGAAAGTGCCCAGTTTGTCTCCTAGTTTTCGTACATTCTCCTCATTATTCCTCCCTTTGAATGGAAGGTCATACACCTTAATCCAAAAAGGAATTGAGTGCAAAGGTGTTTCCGAGGGTTTAATATATCCTTCAATATTACTTAGCACTAGCATGTCTGTCAAAATCCATGGTTATTAGGGGTGCTCATAACCGGGTACCCGGGTTTTTCGGGTACCCGGAAGTGCGGGTACCCGAAAGTGCGGGTAGTTATTTAAGCGGCCCATTACCCGACCCGCTAAAAGAGGGTACCCGCTTATCGGGTACCCGTTTTTACCGGGTACCTTCCCCGGGTACCCGAAATTTTAACATATATGTTTGTTTAAAAAAAAAACATGTCGTAATATGGCCTTAAACCTGCCGTTTTAATAGATAAAAACAAAACAACCAAATAAATTACAAAGTCCAAACAATATTCTCAAAGCCACAAATCAAACTAAATGGGAGAGGGGATAAATTCTGTCACTTGTGACATCCGAAGCTTCAATAGTTTCATCAATGATAATTGTTGGTTGCTCCAAAACCAAGTCTATAATCCCTACACAAGATAAATCATTCAAACAAAAACATAAATCAATTGTCGAATATCACCAAGGATAAAAAGTAAAGAATTAAGCAATTAACCCCAAAAAATCGAGCAAAGAATTACTAAACTAGCAAGCAAAGAATTAAGCGATTAACCTCAAAAAAATCGAGCAAAGAATTAAACAATTAACCCCAAAAAATCAAGCAAAGAATTAATAAACTAACAAGAAAAGAATTAACGTACAAGCAAAAAATTAAGCAATTAACCCCAAAAAATCGAGCAAAGAATTAATAAACTAACCTTGCGTGGCGGATCTGAGGTTGCCTGAGAGGGTCTGACGGATCGGAGGTCGCCTAAAAGGGATTGACGGAGGTCGTCTGAAAGGGATTGACGGAGGTCGCCTGATAGGCAGGAAGGAGATTGCCTGGGAGTGTTTGAGAGTGTGTGTTTGACAGTGAAAGAGGCGAGAGAAAAGGAGAGTGTGACTTAGAGTGAAGAGGAGAGAGAAGAGGGGTGAGTTAACTGAGTGAAAGAAGAGAGAGAAGAGGGGAGAGTGAGTGTGCGGCTACTAAGAGAGTAAGAGGAAAGAGTAGTAACCCTAATTCCCTAAAGGACTTCCAGCTAATAAAATTATAAAAAAAAAAAAAAAATCCTAGTATTTAACGGGTACCCGATACAGTCAAAGGTCGGCCCATTACCCGACCCGCGAAACTTATATTTTAACGGGTCGGGTACCCGACTCGCAAATTAGGGAAAAAATATCAAAAATACCCGTCGGGTACTTTGCGGGTCGGCGGGAAAACGGGTCGGGTCAAATGGGTCGGGTATTTTTTAACACCCCTAATGGTTATGCATCTATGACATTTTCTTTATCCTTGTAGTGATGAAATTGAAAATAGAAAATATTTTTTTCGATGCAACTGACCTCTAGCCCATGTTTCGAGTTCCATAATCGTTTCATCATCGTCATGAAAGCATTAGCATTCACATTCCTGCCAGTCCAGACTTTCCTTACCACTGCGAGGGACACGCGAGCCTTCTCTTCCTCCTCCTCATCCACCGCTAATTCAACATCAGTATCATTGTTCCCCTCCTTTATGGTTGGGGATGATCTTCCATTTGTCTGCTATAAGTTCAAGAGACAGAGTGGAATGTTCATAAGCCAATGAGGAACACAACTCGGAGAATCGAGATGCAATCTTCGAGAACAAAAGGACATGCTAGCAATCGATTGAAAAATCGCCCTCCCAAGGAAACCCTAGAGGGAAAATATTAGGCAAAATAGTTTATATAAATATGTTTTAAAATATAGAAAAATTATTCAACGATCATAGCTTTTATAAAGAAAACCCGACCCTAATTTGATTCAGTTTTATGTATTTGTTAATTTAGATTTTAATTTTAGATGCTGGATGACTTGATATTAATAAATTGATTTATTTCCAAATAAAAATATGTTCAAATCAAATAAAGAGTACCAAATTACCAATTAACTCACAACTTCAATATGCTCTGAATTATCCTATTTATCTATCTCACATATGTCAAATTGCCAATTATGAACCAAAGGAGTTTAATTAGTTCATAACTAATGTAAATGTGTATTAAATCCATTTGTATATAGCATCCATGTCATGCAGGCCATTTAGGAAAACTTGTGGTAAATTTAAGGTTTTGAACAATTGTTGGTGGTAAAATAATAAGTAAAAAAAATTATTGGTGTTAATTACTAAAACGTAAATTATATAGTTTATTATTATTATTATTATTATTATTATTATTATTATTATTATTATTAAATGAAATCATGGAGGGGATGGAAGATTAGTCCCTTCATCTCCTTCAAGAGTGACCTGGGTTCGATCCACACCCCTTAAAATAAAGATAAATTGCCAAAATATCCTTTGATTTGATTCTAACATATATATTAGCATAATTTCTTAGGTAGAAGACATTTTTGGTCATATATTGTACCAAATATACTTTTGGAAATAAATTTTGGAAGAGAGATTAAATTATTCCATGATTTACAAATCTCAAACACTTTATAAATCATATAACTAATATATAAAGCTAAACTTTTAGTCAGGCGATGAGACAGCGACACTTGGCGTTTCAACTTTTCGCCGAGTGTCGTGCCACGTAGGATAAAGTTATATAGATTTCAATTTGTAGGATAAAAAAGGTAGTTTAGAATTTTATTTTCAATCAAATTTGGATAGAATTTTAGGATAAAATTGTTAATTTAGAGTTTTATTTTTGATAAAGTACCAATATTTCATATGTACAAATTGAATTATAATTTTATTCAAAAAATAATTAGATTACAACTCTCATAAATTATCATATAAATTTATATTTTGTATCATAATATTTTTTTGGAGAGAAGGAATTAGTTCAAAACGTACCACATCCGATTTATAATATATTCTAATCAATTAAAATAATATATTTCACAATATAATATAATTTTATTACTAGGTGTAGAACTGTCAATCAGGTCGGGTCACGAGTCATTTCAGACAGGGTCAAAAAAATATTTTTCACCAATATTATTATTATTATTAGTCATTACATGCCTACAAGTTTAAATCGTCACAAAAACACGTCAATTCCTAACTAATTTTGTATCAATGATATGTTTTAAAATTTGACTTATAGATTAAAATATATCTTTAAATTTAATAAACAACCCGGGCATCGCACGGGCACAAAACTAGTATCTGTATAAACACATTCAAATGTACTTATGTAAAAATTCAAAGGTAAGCATGTTGTATTATTTTGGACAAATAAGTCGTTGATCTAAACCTAAAATTTATTTTCAAAATACATTATTATCTAAAAGACCAAATTTGCAAATAGGCTAATTATTACTACTATGTAACACATTACAACAATTCATAAGTAAATAAATATATAAGCGCGTAGTTTGTCGTATAAGCTATATTTTCCCGCCAACCCAATATAGTAGTTGAGCTACTTATAAAATTCGTTCAACTTTATTAAACAACCGCATTACAATGTGTTAAATTGTCTTTCTTGTCTTAATTATTTTCATTAACATCTTTAATACACTTTGACAAGGTTTAATTATTTTCCCACCAATATTTGAATATTTTTATCCTCTCAAAAACGCAAAAATCAATACATCTCCCGTCTTTTTTGCTCTCATGCTACTACAATTTTTCATAACCCAAAAAAATAAAAAATAAAAAACTTTCTTTCAACACAAATTAAGGCACCAAAAATATGACAACTTCAGCTAAAAGCACAAGCTTTGATTATGTAAAATCTCAACTTTTCCATTCAAGAAAGAAAAATATTGAAGTTGTGAGTAAATTTTCTCCTAGTGTAAATGGGTTCAATAAGAATCGTTTCGATGGCTCGAAATCGTTTCGATTGTACAACAGGATTCGGCCGAATATAGATGTGGTAAATGGAAAAAAGATCAATGGTAGTGCTAGTGTTGGTGAGACATCGTACGTTGGGTTGAAGAAATGTGAAGTTATAAAGTATAAAGAGGAGGATTTAGCACAAACATGTATGTTGGGAAAATTTGTGGAAGGAAGGTTTGTTTATAAGCAAACTTTTATAATTAGATCTTATGAAATTGGTCCAGATAAGACTGCTACTATGGAAACATTGATGAATTTGTTACAGGTTGGTTAATTTCTACTATGGAGTAACAATTTTGTGGGCTAATTTTATTTAATTTATTTATTTTATTTGACTTTATTTTGTTTAAGCTAGAAGACTAGTTTACTAATAATTTAGTCATTGGAATATGAAAACGAGTTCTTTTAGATTATATTCAATTTAGTTTATATTCTAAGTTCAGATGTATGGACATCTTGTCACATGAGAACAAAAGGAGAAAATCTCATCCATCTAATTGTTGACTTCAAAATTTGCTCTTACCTTCGATTTTTTTATATTACAACTTTGGATTATTTTATATATATCTCACAAATAATATCATAAAGTTGCAACTAATAAAATTGGAGATAGTATATGCATTAGTTGCTTTGGCCCAATGAACCCGATGAAGATTTAAGTTTATTATGTATGGATTGATAGTGTTTTTACTATTGAGTATGTATTTATAGTCGAATTATATCAAGCATTTAATTTTTTATTTGTAAAAAAAATAATATAAAAATGCAGGAAACAGCTTTAAATCATGTAACAAGCTCTGGACTAGCTGGAAACGGGTTTGGTGCAACACGAGAGATGAGTCTTAGGAAACTCATTTGGGTTGTAACCCGTGTACATGTCCAAGTTGACAAATATAGCTCATGGTATGCACTTTTTTTTTTTTTTACTTCAATCCTTTAAACATATTCTACTACTAATTAATAAAAGCATGATTGGCAAGAAAGATGATTAATTTCATTACTTATAGGGGAGATGTAGTTGAAATCGATACATGGGTTGATGCAGCAGGCAAAAATGGCATGCGTAGAGATTGGATTATTCGAGACTATAGAACTCAAAATGTCACAACTCGGGCAACAAGGTAATTTTTTTTTTTTTTTTTTTTTTTTTTACACAGGTAAAATTTAGTTCATACTCCTTCAATTCATATTAATTTCAAATTACATGAATTAAAAAATTTGACATACAAAGGGCATGTTATAATTGACTGAAATGAGCTGAACAGAACTAAACTAAGTGTTTTATTGTAATCGTTTTTGTACATGTGTTTCCATTATCATATAGATTGAGAAGATTTTGGTAGAAACTCTGTATTGTTAATTAATATGAAATGAAGTAAAATCATATTGAGTTGTTAATACTTTATAGCATTTTAACTTAATTAGTTTTGTCTTGGCTATTATTTTGTCTAATTTATTTGATTTTTGTTGATTTACATTCACAATTGGCAGTACATGGGTGACCATGAACAGAGAAACAAGGAGATTATCAAAAATCCCAGATGAAGTTCGACAGGAAGTCGAACCCTTTTATTTAAATCGATATGTATTTGCAAATGGAGATGATGATCCTGATAAAATCAACAAACTCACTGATGACACAGCTGATATTATTCAATCTGGCTTAGCTGTAAGTAATTCTTTAATTTCTTATCAATAATTGAAAATTTTTATGCTATACTACATTATAATTTTGAGCGAATATGTACATGGTATTTATGGGACCAAATGTGATATATATGGTAAGATAAGGAAAAAAACATGGTATAAACTGTTAGTGGACCGACTCAACCAAAAACTTAAGCTAGTGGTTGATGTCCAGGAATATATTTTATACTCTATCAATATATTAATTTTTGGTAATAAATGCAGCCTAGATGGAACGATATGGATGCTAACCAGCACGTAAACAACGTCAAGTACATTGGCTGGATTTTGGAGGTAGGTTTTCATTATTTCCTATTTCATAGGATGTATACTCCTTCTGTCCTAAATTAATTACAACAATATAATTAACAAATAATTTTAAAATATAACTTGACTTGTTATTTGAATATGATGTCAGTTGAGGACGCCACGACATAGATGAGGCAGTGAGGGGGCGTTTGCCACCCTCATTTTTTTTTATTTTTTTGATTTTTTTTTTTGTTCAAGAAAATTTTACGATGAATTGTACATTTGTACAACTATGATGGTTGTAAATCGAACAATAAGTAACCGGTGGTTGTTAATTGACAAATATTGAAGGATGGAAGGTTGGTGATATATAGCAAGAGTGGTTATGCATTCAATGGCAACTGGCAAATGTTGTTCAATGTGGTAGGAGTGGTTGTTGATATTTGGTGGTGGTGGTGGTGGCGGTATGTTGTTGATGGAGGCTGATTGTTAGTGGTAGTGAGAGTCAAGGGTAATTCTAAGCATGTGAAGGGTGGTCGATCGCACAGACCTTTAAGTGAAACTACTATAAAAGGGCCCTGATTTTTTAATTTAGTAACATATTTATCCTATAAAAATGATTTTAGGGTCCAATTTAACAAAATTACACCGAATCACTTTCAGTTTTAGTATTTATAGCCCCGTCTTTAGTGAGAGTGGATGAGGATAGAGAAGGTGATCTTAGTGATTTGTTTTGTTACTGTTTTTTTATTTTTTAAATTACTACCTATATACTTCGTATATATATAGCTGTAGATACTCTATAGGTATTATTGAAATCGAAATCGATTGATGTCCAAAACAAGTAGACCATGGTGCTGGTTTTGGATCCATACAGTATGCTTTAGGAACCTATCCTAGCTCTTAAAATTATGGGCCCATAATCAACCAAGTACTATTACACCTTTTTTTCAAAATGGGTACCGAATAGAACCAGCTCTCAAGTCTCAAAGTACGTTCTTAGCCTATAGTTTTGGTAGTTTCATTTTTTTTCATATATTTCCTCCGTTTTTTAAATGAAAAACCTCTAAGTTGACAAATACAAATCCGGACATGTGGTATAGGTCAATTATGCAGAGTCAACATACTTAAAACAACTTAACCCCATTTAAGCAACTTGTTTTTTTGGGGGGGGGGGTTTAGAGAGCCATAAGGGCAGGGATGAGAATCGATTACAGAATCTTCTGGGGCCGAGAGGGAAACTCTAACCACTTAAGCTATCCCTCATTCTCTGAAGCAACAATTTTTAAGTATGAAGCAACAATAATAACTTCTTTACATGGGCTGACCAAAATTTGAATTTTCTTGCAGAGTGTACCATTGAATGTGTTGCAAGATTACGACATGACAAGCATGACACTAGAATATCGACGTGAATGTAGGCAAGCCAACGTACTTGAATCCTTGACTACCATGAAAAATGCTGATCCTTTAACTACCATTACCAAAGATATTGAAAGCACTCATCTTCTTCGTATGCAAGATGATAGAGCTGAGATCGTTCGAGCTAGAACAAAATGGCTTCCCAAAAATATGATAGATCAACAACCTTGAAATTTAAATTTGATTACAATGAAGATGCATTCTATTTCTTATTATTTTAATTGGTTTCCCTTGGATTTTAGATTAGGTTATTTGTATGAACGGATCCATGATCATAGTAAGGAGACAGATTTTAAACAATTCAAACACTATTATGTTAACTTCAATTCATCTGTAATATAATGTTTTTTGTGATAGTATTGAGAAGAGTCCTTAAATATATCATAAAACAGCATGATTTTAAGCTACTACCAGCTTTCTTACCTCTTACGTTATCATAATTTAGTAACAAGACAAGGGATGGATACATTATATTGTGTGTGTCATCATTAGGAATTTAGATAATGAAAGGAATTATAATTTAAATTTATTTTTAATACATTCACGTAAACAGACCAGTTAAACAACGGTATTTACAGAGGACAAGGAGACGGGATTTTTTAGCTTAGGTGTTTATATAAATCATATATTTTCTTCTCCGGCGTTGTATCCAAATAAAATAAATAAGAATTTGAATTCCATAATTTAATGCAACCTAATGGTAATTAGCCTAATGCAACCTAATGGTAATTAGCCTAACGTGGGCCAACATAATATGATCAACCTTTTAAAACCTAATGGGGTTGTTTTATGACATTCTCAAGCCTAAAAGAAGATACGCCTGCTGTTTTTTGGGCTTCACATGATCACAGCTCTTTGGATCAAACTGGCTTTGAAGCTCACGCCTTGCCTGGACTCATACACAGACTTAGGCATGAGCTCTAAAAACTACTAGTGATCATTAAAAAAATTACAATGGCCACCAACGGCAAAAAGTCAACAATAAAGGGCTCGCGCGCGATGGGCACGAAAGAGTTAGCTCTTGCATAGAAGTTGTATTAGCGCATAGTTACACCTTTGGTTTGGGTGGTAGATCTGGTAGTTTTAATACGTACTATTTGGTTTATGTGCCTATATAGTGGTTTTGTAGAAATATAAAAAAGCCACCAAAATCTTTAATGATAATTATTTTGTAAAACCCTCAAAAGTTTTGCAGTGTTATTTCAAAATTATTATTAAATAATATTTGATTGATTTGCATCCCTTCATATCTTAAGCTAGTTTAGAACTCTTAATTGATTTACATGATACAATAATACTTAACGTATTTTTCTTCAAACGAATTTTTTGTGAGCTTGGTGATACGGAGTAATAATATGTGAAATGTTCGTTGTAGCTAAAAACTTAATAATGTAAGTTCAATGTTCTACTACCATCTAATATCTATATCTATATCTGATACTAAAGCAATAATCACTTAGTTATATTTTTTCTCTTAAATTCTCTCCATATTTAATACATTTTTTTTTCTATCATTGATTTCCTTCGATTTTAGGATTTTAAAGTTATTTACACCTCTTGATAACATCTGCTCAAATATCATTATTTAATATGAATGTCATTTAAATTCCACGTTGTTTATGTGTGTGCCATCAAATAATGTACAATTAAAAAGCTTATAAACCTTAACAATATTTGTAATAATTAAAGGACAACAAAATTGTAAATAAGAAGAGCAACCACGAAGCAGTAAAAATAAATCATCTCATGGTAATAAACAAAGTCTTCGTACATACAATTTTGTTTCCTTTTTAAATAACAATAATAACATATGAAGTACAAAACATTATAATTTTTTTATTTTAAAAAAAGGCATTACAAGTTTTTGTTAAAAAAAAACTTTGTATTAATTTATGGTATGTTTAACGAAAAAAGAACCCAATTAAATATATTAATGAGAGTAAACATATTACTGAGGGTAAAAAAGTAAATATATATTTTTGTACATATTTTTGAGGGTATAGTTGGTAGCACACTATTCCTAAGAGTACGTTATTTTCTACTTTTCATAAGGTAGGGATTTAACATAATTGATACAATGTGGTTAAAGAGAATCATATAAATAAAAGTGTAAATGTTGTAATATCAACCAATAACACAAGAAAAATTTGATAATTACCACCATCTATATATAGTAGGCAAAATTGAAATTACCACCTCACGTTTTTTTTTTAAATTACCACTTAGTTTTTTCCAAAACTTTTTAAACTCCCACCTGTTTGATGAATGACGTTATCATGGGGCCTAATTTCGCGTTTTCCCTCTTTTCCCTCTCTTTCCCTCTCTCCTCCCTCGAATAACCCTGTCTCCCTTGCCCAAATTGCATGATTTAATTGTGTTTTTGCCCCAATTACTTGTTTAATTGTCCAATTTTCATTTTATAAATCCTAATTTTTCAATTTTAGCAAAACCCCTAAATTGATTACCCACAAACCCTAATTACCCTATTCAATTCAATTCGAAATAGGTAAGATTGCAGAAATGTAAACCTAATTTGAGTAATTGAAATCAAATTTCAAAGAAGAATTCGAAAAATGGGAGAAGGAAGGCAAGGAAACAGGTGAATTCGAGGGAGGAGAGAGGAAAAACGCGAAATTGGGCCCCATGATGACATCATTCGTCAAATAGGTGGGAGTTTTAAAAGTTTTCGAAAAAAACTTTAAAAATAAAAAATAAAAAAAAAAAAAAAAAAACCTTGAGGTGGTAATTTCAATTTTGCCTACTATAGATGGTGGTAATTATCAAAATTTCCATAACATAACTTTAAAACAGGCACCAGCAATGACATGCAGTTTTTTTTTCCTCCAAAAACACTCAATCCCTTTTTTTTTGTCAAAATCTTTATTGATTTTTTTTTTTTTTTTTTTGTTCTACACATATCACCCTTTGGGCTAATCCAGCTTCGGGGATCAATTTTGGGTGGTTAGGTTTTAGTCCCCCCTCAATTGTTGTTGCGAGGGATCGAACACATATCCTCCCTACAAGTGTAGTCCCAATCACCACTACACCAACATCCAAATAGTATCTTCATTGAGAGTTTTAGTATAATATAAGTATCATAATATTATTCCAAATCTTAAATGAGTTTGAGGAATGAAAATCAAAATTTAGTTGAATCTTAAAGAGTCTTAACATAATTATAAAATATTAAAAAATAAAAAATGATGTGGCATGGAAAAAAAATTTAACACAAGACAATGCTAATCTTGCTCTAAATATTGTTTCGTCAGTTTGGACTAACAAAATGCGGCCTTTTGATATCCTCATTTGGTTGGATGATATCCTCTATTGGCTGGATGATATCCTCTAGCTATATGATATCCTTTATTAGATGGATGATATTTTTACTACCTGGATGATATCCTATATTGGCTGGATGATATCCTCTATTGACTGGATGATATCTCTACTAATTGTATGATATATATCCTTTATTGGCTAGGTGATATATCTATTACTTGGATGATATCCTCTATTGAATGGATGATATCCTCTATCGGCTGGATGATATCCTCTAGTAACAGGATGATATCCTTTATTAGCTATATGATATCCTTTATTCACTAGATGATATTTCTACTAACTAGATGATATCCTCTATTTGCCGGATGATATCCTCTATTTGCTGGATGATATCATATAGCCAATAGAGGATATGATCTAGCCAGTAGAGGATATGTATAAATTATAGGAGGATACAAATTATTTGATGGAGGATATATATAACTTGTTTGAGAATATGTATAATTTGTTTGATGATATGTATAACAATGGCAGAACCTCCATTGAAGATCTCGTACTCAAGGTCATGGGTATAACATAACTTGCTTATTTCTCAACCAAAATACATACATATGTTATCAAAATGCTCAAAATTCAACATAAACTCATATGGAACAATCAATATCAATAATTATACATCACATAAGAAAGCCCGAATTAAATTTTTTGGGCATTTTACGAAAAAAAAATCGAGAATTAAACTCTCTCTCTTCCGCCATGAATGATCTCGCTTCTCTCCTTCGCCATTGATGTCATCATTGTCATCGTCATCATCGCCTACAGAGAGAGAAGGAGATCCACAATTGTTGTCATCATTGTCATTGTCGTCTTTATCGCCATCGTCATCTCTTGCGACTGACGAAACGCTGGGTGCGGCTTGTCGCACCCAATACTTTATGATTCATTAATAGTTATTTTGTCATCTTAATTCTTCCATACACATTCACCTAATGAGATAGTATTCCAATACTCTAAAACATCACTTAAAATTATTTCAAATTAGCTTAAGCCTCGTGCCATGCACAGTAATTTAAAATAACTACTTTTCAAATTAACACTATATCAAATTTTATGACTTTTGTATGATATATTTATATCAATTGAATGCTAAAGAACAACAACAAAAATTGTTGGAAAAAATAACATTTAAAATAATCAACATGTGTCGTTCTTGGCAAGCATTATTGAAGTTTCCTTCGAGTATTACTTGATTAAAATTATATTCATAAATTATTGAAGAAAATAATGAAAGAATCATTTGTTGATTTGATATTTGTATTTTATTGTTTAAGTTTGTAGCTTTTATTACATAATTAAGAATAAAAAAACCTTGTTGTAATTAACGTATGTAGTACATAAAATGTGTTTCCTAAAAAAAATACTCCATATGTCATAAATTATGTTAAGATTATTATTTTTTAAGTTTATATTGTCAATATTTTATTTTATTGAAAAATAAATTAAATCTTCTATTATACTTTTTACATAATTAGTACCTTAAATTTGTAAAATATTTGTTTTTTAAATTGATTTTATTTTC
Organism: Chenopodium album; assembly: GCF_948465745.1. NCBI lineage: Eukaryota > Viridiplantae > Streptophyta > Magnoliopsida > Caryophyllales > Amaranthaceae > Chenopodium > Chenopodium album. The sequence goes on from NC_137835.1 coordinate 70,556,843, forward strand.
TAAAAAAATAAAAAAATAAAAAAAAACCTAAGGACACACCAAAAGATAACACGTGTCATTGCTGGTGTATCTTTTAGTATATAGTTATTGATGATTGATTGATATCTACATTACTTACAAATTAAATATTTAATATATATTCAAATCTATCTAGATATATAATACTAAAAACAAAAATCTATTATATACTATTATTAAATATATACAAAATACTCACCAAATTATATCACTATGATAGTTTTGATTCACATATTTTACAAATCTATAACAAAATACTATTACTTCGTACATTAAACAGTTTCCTATATCTATTAATAATAAAAAAATACATCATAATAAATATTACTCTATATGCCACATCATTAATACATCATAATAAGGATTCGTACTACGGATACACAAATTATTATTTTTATTATTATTATTATTATTATTATTATTATTATTATTATTATATCTAAAAACATACAAAGTTATAGAACCTATAGAAAATTAGTGGAAAGCCGAGATACAATCTGGGCCCCCACTCCTCTAGCTATAGAAAATCCGATCATAGTAAAGATATGAGCTGCAGCACGCGCCCCAATGTGTTGAGTCTTCGAGAACTTCTGGATCCGCTTCAGCAATGCAACAACCTCCTTTTCTAACTCCCCAAGAGAAGAGAAAGAGAAAGGAAGGAAGCCATATCCAATTGCTTGACAACTGGATTCGTACTTGACCCGCTTTCGATGAGCCGCATTAGTCACTACCCGTCTAGGAACAAAGTCAGAAAGCCCAGACTGTGTCAATGGAGAAGACCCTGTCAAGTCAACACAGACATCGCGACCACTATCCCTTGAATAAAGTAACACATCTGCAGGCCTAAGAGCCCCGTCGTTCCCTCCAGATAACCCAATGTCCACCTTTTTTCTAGCAGAAATCAGCAAATATCAACAAAGGTATCCGAAAAACATTGTGCCGATATTTAATGCCCACCAAACTGTAGGAGATTATAGGTACTAAATTGCGGAAAAAAATATATAAATCATATTCATAAAGCACCTAAACCAAGGATCTCATGCATAACACATAAAGAAGTAAGAATTATAACTTTGAAGCGTAATTCCACAAGTGATCGAACAAGAACAATAAAGAGAACAAGAACCCCACGTGTGATTCCTCTACTTAGTCCACGAGCACGGATTAAACCTCCACTAATGCTAGTTAGTTGTGACTGAACACTTCAATCAACCTTCAACGGAGATTTGAGCCACGAACACACCACAACACCACCCACGCACCACCTAGAGAGGAGGGTCGTACGGACAGGGAGGAGAGAGAGAGGACCGAGTAGAGAGAGAGAGAGAGTTAGGGTTTTAGGAAACTTGGTTGCTTGTGTGACAATTCACTGTATGTCAATTGTTCAGTCATGCAACCCTAGGCATGGTTTATATTTATAGATCATATCTAGAAATAAAACCATGTCAAGTCCAAAACCCATTAGACTCTTCTAACTATCCAAGCCCAATCATCAACATGGTATGTCATGAATTCATGAGGCCCAATAATGGGCCTCTAACTTGTTTAACCCAATACTGTTATGTGTGACCTTGTAGGATCCACTCTATAAGGCTTTGGGCCATTAAACTAGCCCAAAGATCAATTGTCATATCTAGCACCAAACATTGACGACCCTATAGAATGAACTAATTATCTCCATAATCGTGATCCTTGATATATCTAGTAATTGCACTTATCGAAGACATAACTCCTTCAATCTCCCACTTGTCTGTGACAAGTGCGCAATATTCAAATTCCTTAAGTCAATGTGTGTCGATTTGATAATATGATTGCATCTCATGTCATGATCATATTAGTCTACAAATCTTTTCTTGAAATACTTAGTTAGATTCACAGAACAAATGATTACTATGTAATGCATTTGAGCACGACCATGCATTTTTTAAATTCTCCCTCTTCAAGGGGCCAAAACACATTCCTATTTAATAGGTAGACTCAATCCAATCTTGTGGCAACCAAAGCTCCCACTCAACTCATGAAGCAACCGGGAAACACCCTTTACAATCCCCAGTTAAGGCTTGAAGTTTGAGTGTAACACAGTTAAATCAACCATTGAATGGAATTAGTGTTCCACTCATGTCAAAGGAATCCACTAATATATCCGGAAGTTCTATACTTGAACTTCAAAGTAGGTCTATAGTTCAATCATGCATCATTCATGCATATCCATGTGATTGACCGAGCATCATCACTATGCTCCTATAGCCCATGAAACTACACTATCCAATCAATCTTACATGCTAGTTCAATTTAAGAAATCATTTATGTCCAGTTTAATGATTCTGAACTAGGAACTCAAATAATATATGGATTTTGTTCACCTGTGGGGTTTCATTCACCAGGTCATCAACCTCATGAGCCCATCAATCCATAATTATTTTGGACATTTTATTTAACATCGAAAACCATAATTAAATAAGAGAAATAATAAAATTTCTGATTAAACATAATTCTGCAAATGAATGTATTACATATGTAACTTATTGTAGGGAATATTTCAAGCATAATCCCTAGCTTGAACCCCACTGTGATCATACACTAAAGTACGGTGGCGTCCAAAGGGAAAGAAGATAAATCAAAAGAGTCGCCAACAAGTTTTAGGAACTTGTAAACCGTTCACGAGGTGAAGGTTACACTCCTTAACGATCCAGGAGATCGTCAACTCCAATAGGTTTGGAACCATGACTGGTAGTTCGGGGATGAAGGTACAAATCCAACCTAAAAGAGATTAAACCTGCCCTAATAATAGTCCTCTACTTTATTCTGATCGTATTCATGTGCGCTTTCTGACTAACATGCAATCAATAGGATTAACCTTAAACCTATTTATCTATGTTGGTTGAATATTAATGCACAAATAAATCTATTATTGGCGATCACTTGAATTATAATCAAATTAACCCTAAACAAGATTATTAATTATCTTATTAAGCGTGATTACAAGTACCAATTCCCTTTAAACATGCATAAAAGGTGTGATCAAGCAATAACAATAAATATCAAGCAACATAATAATAATCATCAAAATAATAACAATCATAAATCATAATCATGTTAAAGCATAATAATAGCAAAATCCTAGGCATGATACTAACAAGATTAATAACAAACCCTAGCATGTTACTAGGGCTGTTCATAACCGGGTACCCGGCTTTTTGGGTACCCGAAGAGTCGGGTACCCGCCTTTGCGGGTAGTCAAGTACTCGGCCCATGACCCGACCCGCAAACACCGGGTACTCGGATTTCACGGGTCAGGTCATCGGGTACCCGTTTAAAATCAAAATTAAAATTAATTTTTTTTTTTTGAAGACAAATGCAAATTAAAATATTAATTCATTAACATAGATGATGTATACGGAGTACTGATATTGTTACACACTTACAAAACCAAATCATGTACTATTCAATTCATTAATTTAATCTAAATGCCTTCACCAAAAAAAAATAAATAATTTAATCTAAATGCAAATAATTACTTAGTATAACCAAAACCTTACGTTACAACTTTGCCATTCATTATTCTCAAGAGTTGGGGCAATTCCATGGTATTTCACTGCAGTATATGCCAGCCCAGACCCTACTCAAAGGGTTCAATTATGGGAGGAGCTCAAATCTTTTGCTTTAAATCACAATCACCCCGGGCTTATAGCCGGAGACTTCAATGACACTCGATTCGCTTCTGAAAGAAATAAATCGTGTCGTGAAACGGACAGAAGATCAGCTCGATTTAACTCATGGATTGAAGACATGGAACTACTTGAGGTTGAATTTTCGGGTGCTTCGCATACTTGGGCAAGAGGATTGACCCCGGAGACTCGTCAGAGTGGTAGACTAGACAGAGCCCTATGCAATAAAAATTGGGTTGTTCGATTTGAAAAGGCATCTATGAAACACCTAACGGCAATCCATTCTGATCACTGTCCCTTGTTCATCTCTCCAAATGGTTTTGCTCCACTGCAAGCTCTTCATCGCCCATTTAGATTCCAGGCAACGTGGTTATCTCATGAAAATTTTCGAGATTTTATTTCAGCCAATTGGGATAATAATAGTGCTCTTATGCCTGCCTTAAATAAACTTTCTCGTGATCTCCAAACTTGGAACAGAGATGTTTTCGGCAACATCTTTAAACAAAAACGCACCCTTGTTGCTCGGCTGGGGGGTATCCAAAAATCCTTGGCTGTGAAGGTGGATAGAGGTCTGCTGAAATTGGAGTCTCGTCTGCGTAAGGAGCTTGATGTGGTCCTAGATAGAGAAGAGACTTTGTGGTACCAAAAATCCCGTATTGATTGGATAAAAGATGGCGATCGTAAGACGACTTTTTTCCATCTTAGTACTATTGTCAGAAGGTGGAAAAACAAAGTTCTTGCATTGAAGAAGTTAGATGGAACTTGGCTTCGAGATAAATGTGACATACAGTCACATATTGTTGAATATTTTACTAGCCTATTTACTGAAGAGGGAGGCCCGTGTGAATATGAATTACCACAGGATGTTTTCCCTAATCTCTTGAATCAGGATTGGAACCTGCTCACTAGGTCGTACTCGAAATTTGAGATTGATGATGTGATTAAGGAGATGGGAGCTTTGAAAGCGCCAGGCGGCCCAGATGGATTCCAAGCACTCTTTTATCAAAAAAATTGGGATTTTATATCTCCTACTGTGTATAATTCTCTGCTTCCCATTCTTGAAGGTAAGGGCATACCCTCTGATTTTAATGAGACTTTTATAGCCCTTCTACCAAAGGTGGATAATCCCGAATTTGCTTCCCAATTCAGACCGATTGGACTATGTAATGTGGCATACAAGATTGTGACTAAGGTGGTAGTTAACCGCTTAAAATCTGTGCTCCCAAATTTAATATCCAACACTCAAGCAAGTTTTGTTCCGGGTCGTCAGATTACGGATAATATTGTTATAATGCAAGAAGTTCTCCATACAATGAGGAAGAAACAAGGGGCTAAGGGTTACATGGCTATCAAGATTGATTTTGAAAATGCCTACGATCGTCTTCGATGGGTCTTTATACGGGATACTCTTGTTGCTATGAACTTGCCGATTACTATGATCAATCTCATCATGGATTGTGTCACCACAGCTTCTCTTCGAGTTTTGTGGAATGGGGAACCATCTCAACCCTTCAAACCAAGTAGGGGAATCCGTCAAGGTGATCCTTTATCACCATATTTGTTTGTCATGTGTATGGAACGTCTCTATCAAGTTATTGAGGAGGCTATTTCTTTTGACTTATGGAAACCCATCCGAGCAAGTCGAGGTGGCCCAATTTTGTCAAATTTGTTCTTCGCGGAAGATATTGTTCTATTTGCAGAGGCTGATATTTCTCAAGCTGATCTTATAAAATCGTGCCTAGCCCGGTTTTGTGATGCATCTGGGCAGAAAGTTAGTCTACCCAAATCGCGTGTTTTCTTCTCGAAAAATGTGACCTCTATGGATCAGCAAACAATTGGTGAGGCTCTCGGAATGGAAGTAACAGAAGATTTGGGTCTATACCTTGGAATGCCTACTCTCTCAAGTAGGGTCACTAAGGATACTTTCAGCCATCTTTGTGAAAAGATTGACCGCCGCCTTTGTGGTTGGAAATCAAAATATTTATCTCTTGCTGGTCGAATGACTTTAGCAAAGTCCACCCTTTCCACAATGTCCTTCTATTCGATGCAAACGGCAAAAATTCCCAGAGCAATTTGCGAAGACATAGACAAAAAAACCAGACGCTTTGTCTGGGGGGGCGATGAAGATACAAGAAAAGTGCATCTCCTTTCTTGGTAATTGCTACAGCGTCCTAAGGAACTTGGGGGTATTGGTCTAATGTCGGCTAAACAAGCAAATGCGGCATTCCTCACAAAGTTGGGTTGGCGTGTCTTGACAGAGCCTAACACCCTTTGGTCAAGAGTCCTTAGAGCTAAATACTGTAAAGGTCGCTGTGATGTAGATATGTTCGAACATAAAAAAGGAGGCTCGAATGTATGGATGGGTATTACAGATAATGCGCATATCCTAGCCAAAGGTATGAAGACTGCTATTGGTAATGGTTCACAGACTCTATTTTGGGATCACTTATGGGCAACTGACAGGCCTCTAAGTGACCTTGCTGTCTCTCCCATTCCTGAAACTCTAGCTGGTGCCACTGTAGAAGAGATGTGGGAGTCTGATCAGGGGTGGAGGTGGAACGTGATTGCCCCCTTCCTTGACTCAGACACGCTGAAGTTAATTCAACACCACAAGGTTCGACCTGACCCAAACATGGGTGATTTAACCTACTGGAAAACTGGTTCAAAGGGCAAGTTCTCCATTAAATCAGTCCTTAACATTATGCGGCATGAGACTGATTTCCTTGACGAAGAATGCTAGAATCTAATTTGGAAAGCTCCTCTCCAACAGCGGATCAGGGCGTTTCTATGGCTCGTCTGTCATGATCGATAACTTGGTAACTTAAATCGATTTAAAAGACGTCTGACTGAAGATGCGAGTTGCTTTATTTGTGGGCACGCTGAAGAAAGCACTTTGCATATCCTCCGTGATTGCCCTGCAGCTAGACAAGTGTGGCGTATTGTATTAACTACAAACTTGGCTAATAACTTCTACAATAAGCCTCTTAAAGAATGGCTAACCCACAATCTGCAAGATTCAGGCAATGAAGATGATCAGGGGTGGCCGACTTTATTTGGTATTATTGCTTGGTGGGTGTGGAAATGGAGAAATTGCCATGTCTTTAATAGGAGTGATGAAATTCCTGTTGACATTGGTGCTTTCATTCGCATCAGAGTGGATGAGGCTTTCTGTAGTATGCATACTCAAGTTCCTAATGTTCATACAAAACAGAATAAGAAGCAGAGTTATATAACATGGCGCTCTCCAAGCTTTGGTTGGTATGCACTTAACTGTGACGGAGCAGCTAAGGGGAGCCCAGGTTTAGCTGGTGGTGGTGCTTTAATTAGAGACCAAGATGGCAACTTTATATCTGGTTTCTCAATGAATCTTGGAAGATGTACGTCCTTTCGTGCTGAAGTTATAGCTCTTACTCGCGGTCTTGAACTGGCAAAAAACCTTCAGATCACACACCTCGAAGTTCAATTAGATAACTTAGCCTGTGTGCAAATTCTACAACAGGGAAAGGCCCCTAGTGGCGAGTGTGTTCATGAGATCTCAAGATGTATTAGCATGATTAAGGATGACAATTGGGAAGTACAGGTTACACATGTTTTTCGTGAAGGAAACCGCGCGGCGGATTGGTTGGTCAAGCGCGGAGTCTCTCAAGACACTCATTTAGATATTCTTGATTTCAGGTGTGGCTTTCCCACGCCTAGTTCCTCCTTGATTGTGTGTTTATTTGTTTTCTTGTCTGTTCTTTCATTTTATTTTCTTTGTATTTGGCTATGCCTCTCTTGAATCAAAAAAATAAAAATAAAAAATAAAAATTATTCCCAAATTATACACTTGATGCATCCGTCATAGCCACTGTTGTTGACTCATCTTCCTGGTTAATCTTCCCAAGCAAATATTCGTCTCACCCCGAAGAAAGAATAGGCCGAAAAAAAGTAGTAGTGTAGTATACTAGTATTATATAAATGAGCATCAACACTTTAGCATATTTCTCATTGTCTCGTGATTCCGTGAGCGGGTTGGCCGGAAATATGTAGTAGTGTAACACCCAAAGACTCGTAAATTAAATAAATAAATCCCAATATGTAGATCTCGCTGTTAAATCCTAATAAATTGAGAATGGAGAGGTGTTGAGGTTGGTTGGGCGGTGAGTCTGGAGTGTTTGGGAATTGGGAGTGAGTTTGGTGAGATGAGAGAGAAAGCTATTGTGGGTTTATGCGGCTATTGCTAGACAACACAAATGAATAGAGTATTGTGTAAACCCTAGTAAATGGACTAATGTCTAATGGGCTCTCCAGAAGAAGAAAAAAAAAAAAAAAAAAAAAAAAAAAAAACGGGAATTTAACGGATACCCGAGGAGCTCATAGTGCGGCCCATTACCCGACCCGGAATTTGAAATTTTTAACGGGTCGGGTACCCGACCCGCAAAAATAGGAATAAAATTAAAATTACCCGTCGGGTACTTTGCGGGTCAGCGGGTCGGGTCAACTGGGTCGGGTTTTTTTGAACACCCCTACATGTTACTAAGCATTGAAAATCAAATATTAAACCCTAACATGATACTAACATGAATATTAGGAAAGACAATAAAAGGCATCATAAAAATCATAATTGACATTATATTCTTTACCCTAAACATGATACTAAGAATTTATTGTTGTCACCCTAAACATCAAATCAAGAAAAACATCCTAACATGATACTAGGAATCATAATAACAATCTAAGCATGATTTCTACATCATAATATCAATTAAACAATTAAAACACTTACTTGGATGCCTCGTACCTCTTTCTAATAACAAAATACACACGTTAGTAACTTCAAGGAAAATAATAAACAACAGTTAAATTAAATAATTGAAATAGAGATTTGGGACCAAACCCTCATAAATTAAAACCTTTCACGTCTAGGGCGAAGGCAACTTCGAATTATGCTAGGTGTATCTAGGTCTTGTGAATGCGGAATTTTGTAAAAAAAAAAGGGTAGGTTTAGAAAAGAGAGGGAGAGAAGCTTTAGCTTAGAGAGAATGAATTAGAGAGAATAAGATTTGATTATTGTAGATGATCCAAAACGGAGTTTTTAGGAGGCTATTTATAGAGAAAACCAGCCAAAAAGATAGAAAATCGAACCAGAGTTCTGTCGTGAAAAAACAGAGTTAGCGCCAGACGCTGACATTAGCACGCCAGGAGCTAATGCTGGCGTTAGGCGCTAATCAAGTTTTTGACGCGTTTTCTAAAATCAGATAGAAATTAACCGTACAGGAGGATAAAATCGTATTTTCCTCAAAAACACTCTCTTATTCCGATTAAAACTCTAAAAAGTCAACAAAAGTCAATTTATCAATGCTAATTGAATTAGGAATGAAAAGAACCTTCTAGAAGAATCTAGAAGACTAAAACCATTCCTAATTGCATTAGAAATGATAAATCCATATTAGGCCCTCCTCTAGATCATTGGGCCGCATATAATGTTCAAACCGGGCCCAGTTTAGTAATTTGGCCATAACTTCCTCATTATTCATCGGAATTGGGCTTATAATATATCGTTGGAAAGGTCTTCTCAAGCCCCATCCATCTACACCATTATTGGACCCATATCATGAACCAAAATAAACTAGAATGCACGTTTTTCAAAAATAGGGTAAGAAAAGAAACATTTTCAAAAACAGAAAGAAGAGACATTTTAATAAAAACATCCTCATCACTAGACTTTTCACACTTTAGCTTTATTCGATAATCAAATGAAATGAAAGGTATTCATCACTGGGTTTGGTTTTGGGGAGACACATTTGGGTGTCTACAGAAGCCCCCACTTTGACTGAGTTTGGAGAAACGCAAGTTTCGAAAACAAAAGTCAAAGTATCGATAGGGACGGAGAATGATTCAGAACGTTCTGCGATCCTAAATCATTCTTGTAACGCCGTTACCTGCAAAATAGCATTAGTTAAACAGATAAAAGAGTTAAGAAACACGAATCTTACACCGTCGAGCACACGTCTGTAGAGGTAACCGATTTGTTGTGACGATCTTCCGCAAGCTAGAGAATACCTCCTGAAGACTGCTACGCCTGTAACTGCCTCCAATTTCCGCTGTGATAGTCTTCGAAAAGATCATTGCTTGTAGATCCTTAATGCTGCTATGCCAGCACGTCGGCGTTTTGCTGCTTGTAAACCAGTATGTCAGTGCTTTTGCTGTGATGACAATCCTCTTTTCTTTGGGAATAGTTGCCAACACAACTCTTGTATGATGTATGACAATCCGATTTAGGGAAAGTTGTCAATGCTTCGTAACAATCCATCCTTGGAAATGTTGCCACGATGAAGCGACAATCCGTATCTCAAAAAATTTGCCAAAATCCATTTTTGGGAAAAGTTGCCAATGCTTCGTAACAATCTGTCATAAGAACTTTGCTACGATCGACAATCCACATCTTGGAATATAACCTCTTGAAAGCAATCCACCTTGGAAATTTGCCAACGCTATGCGACAATCTTTTTAGGTAAATATTGCCACAATTGACAATCCGTATCTTGGAACATTTGCCAAAAAAGAGTCGATCGACAATCCACTTCGGGAAAATTTGCCACTTACTGAAATGAATGACAATCCATGTTGAGGAACTTTTGCCGAAATTTATGATGAATAGAGACCTACAACAATCCTTTGGGAAATTTTACCATAGGGAACTGGGTGTATGACAATCCAATCTCGGAAAACTTGCCAGCGATGACAATCCGAACTTGGAAAAAATTGACAAACAGAGAAGGAGCACAACAATCCAGGCTTGGAAACTTTGCCAGAGATGACAATCCAATCTTGGAAAAATTGTCATTGAAGAAGATGCACAACAATCCATATTTGGAAATATTGTCAGTTGGGGAAGACAATCCAATTTTTGGAAAAATTGTCGTTTAAGAAGAATGCGCGACAATCCATTTTTGGAAATAATGTCGTTTAAGAAGAATGCGCGACAATCCGTATTTGGAAATATTGTCGTTTAAGTGCTTGCTTTTAAACCGATACGTTGATGTTCGTAATGAGCCAGTGTTTTAGGCGCTTAAGCTAAGTGAGATGATTTTTTGGAAGGTCAATCACTTATTGCGATTGTAATCAAGCCAACTACTTAATCATGTCAAATTGCTTATAGGGGCTAACTGGCGTACCAAGGAACTCGAAATTGCTGAAAGAGGTTGAAATAACTGCTCTGAGAAGCTTCGAGCTCTGTCGCTGCTGAAATATCGCTGGTGCCAAGAATTGGCTCTATCGCCAGACGCTGGGATCTAGCGCCAGACACTGAACTTTGTCGCCAGACGACAGATGTTGTCGCCAGGCGACAACCTTGTCGTCTGGTGCTGGAGTCGGGTCTTCCCTATTCTGCTATTGCTGCCGCTGTTGCTTGGTTTTGCTCCGAACTTTGAGCTTGGTCGTTTCCTTTCGACCAAATCCGCTCAAATCTTTTGTAAATTAAAGCTCTTCATCTCTAATTTACTGATCCATGTAACTCCTCTTATCTTGGAGGAATCTCATGTGTCATATTCGCGGTTTTTTTTTCGAAAAAAATCCGGGAATGTCCTCGCTTGTTGGGTTGCACCTGCATTTATATCTTTGACTATAGGACTTTGCTTATCTTTCTTTAGGGTTGACCTAAGACTTAGTGTTGCTTGACTCATTGACTTGACACAACTCAAGGTATGAACTTGACTCGCTGTGATTGACTCGAGGTTGACTCGACTCAAAGTGTTTGACACATGTGTTAGACTCAAATCAAGGTGATATGACACAACATGACTCAATGTGTACATGACTCGTGTGTGCATTGTAATGTGATCGTGCGACTCAAAAATGCAAAAAAGCAAAAAATTTCCGTCATTTTTGTGGAGGGTACCGACTTTCTCCTGAAAAAGAAAGACGCGAAAAAAGAAAGAAGCAAAGTTTTTGAAGGTGCATGTTGAATGAGCTTAATCAAATGTTGTCTCTCACGGTACAAGGATTGTAACATCTTAGACTATCCTAGTTGACTCGATAATGAAAGTATTTAGGTAACTTAGGCATGGAGGCTAAGCACTTTATACTCTGTGATGCAATGATGATTAATGTTGATATGACAAGGCATGCTTCAGCGTTATGTTAAGATTTCATGACAAGGGTTCCTAAGGGAAGTATATTTGGTCATGTATCTGTGCGTTGTGTGATAGTGACACTAACGCTAGGCCGCAAGGGCTAAGTGTGTGGAAAATATATTGAAAAGAGTCAAATGATGGTGACTCTTAGGCTAGGGTAAGCTAATGATGTAAGGATCAAGCTCCCAAGTCTAGCTCTAAGTAGATAGGGATGAGCATAGGAGATCGATCCCTTGATATGATCATGGTGTAAGTGTGTGAATGTGAATATGAATACATTCTTATTACAGCCGCACCTCGATGTGAGGTTGCCTACGTATCCGTTAGGAATCAGGCCGAACATAGCTCTAGCCGAACCTCGTACAAGTATGTGCATACCTCAAAAAGGTCTTTTTAAGGGTTGTAACGTGGTTAGGCTAAAGGTTGATGGAGAAGGGGATAAAGGCTCAAGACCCTCGATAAGCCCCCAATGTGTGCAACTTTGCTTTTATATTATCATGCTTGAGGTTTCTCACTTTTGAGTTCTTTTCTTTTTTTTTGATTTAGCATTTATTTTATTTTTATAAGTGTGGGAAATCCCGATCATGCGTTCTATCACTCACTTGGCATTCATGTTTCTTAGGCACGGTACCGAGCACTCGATAAGAGACGCAATCTGAGACATGTTCATATCAAAGACATGTTCATGTCAAAGACATTGGAACACTTGCCCTTTTGTACACTTTTATTTATTTATTTTTCTATTTTTGCTATTTTAATCTTTTGAAGTCACTCAAGCTTTTTATGATATTGAAAACTGCATAAGTTGCACACAATCCCATCCCAAGGTTAGGTAGATATAGGTTGAAAAATGACAGGTCTATCGTTAGACGAGGATCAAAGTGGTTTATGAAGAAAGTACTGTAAATTAGAGAGGTGAAAGGCAATATGATGTGGCTACAAGGGGTGCCTCAAATCATTGATATACCTTGTGCTTAGCTTGACAATGATTTTTTTTATTTTATTTATTTATTTATATTTTTTTAATGCAAGGAAATAAATACTCATTTTATTAAAAGGGAAAAAGAAAGATTCTACAAAATTAATCTAAGGGAAAAGAAAGGTGCCTATTCTAGACTTATTTGGGGAAAGGATAAATAAAAAAAGAAATAGAAAAAAGAGGTCATGAAATCTCGTCGTTGAAGCTCGCCTCTGTCTTGTGTCGTTTGCTTCATCATCACCCAGTCTTCTCGTTAGCTACATGCAATGGGATCTTATTTGCTTCTATGAGATCTTGAATGAGATTTTGAAACCTGTAGCATTCATCAATAGTATGACCGTGTCCTCGATGGTACTTGCAATAAGAGTTGGGATTCCATCTCGAAGATCGATTTTCTGGCGTTTGATCCTCGGTAGGGCCAATAGGTTTGATTAACCCTCGATCATAGAGACGATCGAAAGCAGCATCGTAGGTCATTCCAATGGGTGTGAACTCTCTCCTGGGTTTCCTTTTAGATCCTTGATTGTCCATGGCTAAGACACCATTATGGTCAGAGGTACTAACATTATTACTAGAGTGGGCATTTTTGGAAGAAGAAGGATTGTCGTTCTTCTTCCCTTTCTAGCCACTGTGGTTACTATTGTTAGTAGCTTTTTGTTTTGCGAGGTCATCTTCGATTTCAATTCCGATGTCATAAACGGCTTTGAAAGTATTCAAATTATGTTGATACTTTAAATTCTTCGAATACTTCTCTTGGAGATTCTTGATAAACATCCTCATAGATTCTTTTTCAGTGGGCACCTCAATCATCTTAGCGGAGGTTTCCCTCCACTTATTGAAGAAAGAAGTAACGCCTTCATTCTCTTTTTGTCTTAGCATCTCGAGTTGTCTATAATCGGTTTCAACTTGAATATTGCACTTGTACCTATTAATGAAGCGTTCACTATTGACTCCCAAGTAGAGGTTCTCTCTTTGTCAAGGGAGAAGAACCATTGTTGGCAAACGGTTTCAAGAGATAGAGAAAATATAGAGGGAAACACTTTCTTATCAATACCCTTAATACTCATTATTGTTTCAAAAGCTCTTAGATGAAAATAAGGGTTGTCAGTTGCCTTAAATTTCGGGATGTCGTTGGCATTGAACTTCTGCGGAAGAAGCTCCTTGTCCACCGAGACCCCTTGTGAACTAATGCCTTGAAATTTGTAGTCACTAGATAGCTTGCTCAAGCTCTCTTGCATGAGGTCCATCTGTTGTTGCTTCATAGGGTCATTGATTTTGAGGGTTAAAGCCTTCAATGCTTCATTCACGGTAGTCAATTGATTCCTAAGTTCATTGACTTCTTCTTGACTTTCCATTATCTTTTTAGATTTCCTTTTTTGACGAATCGGTTTATTAAAAAGTAAGACTTGAACAAAGGTGTTGTCCTTGATTAATCGCCCTTGTCTCCTTGACCAAGTACTGTGGAAAGGGAAATTAGGGATATTCATTATTAATTATTTGACTTAAACTCTATTCAACATGTAAAAATGGAAGAAGGTAGGAATAATGAAGGTTGTGATGTGAAGAAAGCATGTAGAGAATGGAAAGATGATGTAGATGGAGAGATATGAAGAATTAGGAATGGAATGTACCCCCAACTCAAATGATGGAAAAAACCGACTCATGCATGATCCTAAGACATGGTCATGGTGTATATACATATTAGTGGGTGCTTTATTGTGAGTGCAAGTGACATGTTAATACTCGTGTCATGACCATGTGGCTAGACTATGTGACTAGAATCGAACAAATACTAAGTTAAGACCTCACGTATACGCATTAAACTGGACAGGCTGTGTTATTTTAGTCATAACTTTTGATCTGTGACTCTGATTGGGATGAAACCAACGCCAATTTAAAGATAAAACTCGGGGCTACAGATCCATAGTCTGTACGACTCGTATTTCTTTCTACAACTCCGGCTATGACCAAAACAAGTTGACGTTTGTGCAGTATATGGGAATAAAAATCCAGGTTGACTTAAAGGAACTATGACTCGATTTTAGACATATTTATTAGATCGAATTAATTAATTAATTAATTAAACAAAGTACTTTAGTCATTAATTAGTTTATTAAGTCTTAACACAAGTCAAACAAATGGTTAGGAAAAAAACACATAGAGTATGCACAACAAATAATGCACAATTAGTCAAGTAGGCACAATATGATGCAATGAGTTTGCAACCTAACCATGGCTCTAGTTTTCTAAAGTTCGAGATATGGGTTAGTCAATAGAGGGTTCATGGTTAATTGTCCGGATGCACCGCGCGGAAGCCTAACCGTGAAGGGTTAGCGCGAGTGGATGGGACACCGCGAGTTTAGAAAAACTCGCTTCCATGGTTTGGTGAATTCAACATTCTCGAATGTACCCTTTGTTGCTCAGAGCGTTCAATCAGGTAGATGGAGCATGAATTCCCAGAGGGTTATGTCCATATTTAGAACACATATTTCAGAAAAGTGAAAAAAAACTCAATCAGGAAGTAAGATCGAGCAAACAGTGCTAAAAACTAGTCAAAAATTAGAACGCATATTTCTGGCTCATGTCAAAGGAATCCACTAATATATCCGGAAGTTCTATACTTGAACTTCAAAGTAGGTATATAGTTCGATCATGCATCATTCATGCATATCCATGTGATTGACCGAGCATCATCACTATGCTCCTATAGCCCATGAAACTGCACTATCCAATCAATCTTACATGCTAGTTCAATTTAAGAAATCATTTATGTCCAGTTTAATGATTCTGAACTAGGAACTCAAACAATATATGGATTTTGTTCACCTGTGGGGTTTCATTCACCAGGTCATCAACCTCATGAGCCATCAATCCATAATTATTTTGGACATTTTATTTAACATCAAAAACCATAATTAAATAAGAGAAATAATAAAATTTCTTATTAAACATAATTCTGCAAATGAATGTATTACATATGTAACTTATTGTAGGGAATATTTCAAGCATTATCCCTAGCTTGAACCCCACTGTGATCATAAACTAAAGTACGGTGGCGTACAAAGGGAAAGAAGATAAAGCAAAAGTGTCGCCAACAAGTTTTAGGAACTTGTAAACCATTCACGAGGTGAAGGTTACACCCCTTAACGATCCAGGAGATCGTCAACTCCAATAGGTCTGGAACCATGACTGGTAGTTCGGGGATGAAGGTACAAATCAAACCTAAAAGAGATTAAACCTGCCCTAATAATAAGCCTCTACTTTATTCTGATCGTATTCATGTGCGCTTTCTGACTAACATGCAATCAATAGGATTAACCCTAAACCTATTTATCTATGTTGGTTGAATATTAATGCACAAATAAATCTATTATTGGCGATCACTTGAATTATAATCAAATTAACCCTAAACAAGATTATTAATTTTCTTATTAAGCGTGATTACAAGTACCAATTCCCTTTAAACATGCATAAAAGGTGTGATCAAGCAATAACAATAAATATCAAGCAACATAATAATAATCATCAAAATAATAACAATCATAAATCATAATCATGTTAAAGCATAATAACAGCAAAATCCTAGGCATGATACTAACAAGATTAATAACAAACCCTAGCATGTTACTAAGCATTGAAAATCAAATATTAAACCCTAACATGATACTAACATGAATATTAGGAAAGACAATAAAAGGCATCATAAAAATCATAATTGACATTATATTCTTTACCCTAAACATGATACTAAGAATTTATTGTTGTCACCCTAAACATCAAATTAAGAAAAACATCCTAACATGATACTAGGAATCATAATAACAATCTAAGCATGATTTCTACATCATAATATCAATTAAACAATTAAAACACTTACTTGGATGCCTCGTACCTCTTTCTAATAACAAAATACACACGTTAGTAACTTCAAGGAAAATAATAAACAACAGTTAAATTAAATAATTGAAATAGAGATTTGGGACCAAACCCTCATAAATTAAAACCTTTCACGTCTAGGGCGAAGGCAACTTCGAATTATGCTAGGTGTATCTAGGTCTTGTGAATGCGGAATTTTGTAAAAAAAAAAGGGTAGGTTTAGAAAAGAGAGGGAGAGAAGCTTTAGCTTAGAGAGAATGAATTAGAGAGAATAAGATTTGATTATTGTAGATGATCCAAAACGGAGTTTTTAGGAGGCTATTTATAGAGAAAACCAGCCAAAAAGATAGAAAATCGAACCAGAGTTCTGTCGTGAAAAAACAGAGTTAGCGCCAGACGCTGACATTAGCACGCCAGGCGCTAATGCTGGCGTTAGGCGCTAATCAAGTTTTTGACGCGTTTTCTAAAATCAGATAGAAATTAACCGTACAGGAGGATAAAATCGTATTTTCCTCAAAAACACTCTCTTATTCCGATTAAAACTCTAAAAAGTCAACAAAAGTCAATTTATCAATGCTAATTGAATTAGGAATGAAAAGAACCTTCTAGAAGAATCTAGAAGACTAAAACCATTCCTAATTGCATTAGAAATGATAAATCCATATTAGGCCCTCCTCTAGATCATTGGGCCGCATATAATGTTCAAACTGGGCCCAGTTTAGTAATTTGGCCATAACTTCCTCATTATTCATCGGAATTGGGCTTATAATATATCGTTGGAAAGGTCTTTTCAAGCCCCATCCATCTACACCATTATTGGACCCATATCATGAACAAAAATAAACTAGAATGCACGTTTTTCAAAAATAGGGTAAGAAAAGAAACATTTTCAAAAACAGAAAGAAGAGACATTTTAATAAAAACATCCTCATCACTAGACTTTTCACACTTTCTCTTTATTCGATAATCAAATGACATGAAAGGTATTCATCACTTGGTTTGGTTTTGGGGAGACACATTTGGGTGTCTACACGTATATTTCTCCAAAAACAAATACAACTTCTAATTACATCATTTGCCTCAACCCAGATTCATTAGCATGTTT
This sequence comes from Chenopodium album, assembly GCF_948465745.1. NCBI lineage: Eukaryota > Viridiplantae > Streptophyta > Magnoliopsida > Caryophyllales > Amaranthaceae > Chenopodium > Chenopodium album. The sequence goes on from NC_137835.1 coordinate 70,574,603, forward strand.
CTCATGCTTTGGAAATGGAAGGGGTTTAGTAAGTGGATCAGCAATATTCTCATCCATATGTATGAATTTTGCACATCTTGACATCTCCTCTATCAACGATCTCTCGAATAAGGTGATACTTCCTCTCTACATGTTTGGATTTAAAGTGTGACCTAGGCTCCTTTGATTGAGCAATGGTGCCATTGTTATCACAATACAACTCGATTCCTTTTTGAGCACTTGGTATGATATCTAGCTTAGTTAGGAACTTCTTAATCCAAACTGCTTCCTTAGCTGCTTCAACAACAGCTTAATACTCTGATTCTGTCGTAGAGTCCGCGACAGTGCTTTTCTTTGAACTCTTCCAGCTCGCTGCTCCTCCATTCCGATAGAAAATGTATCCAGATTGTGATCTGAAATCATCTCTGTCTGTTTGGAAACTCGCATCTGTATAACCTTTGACAACCAACTAATCTTTGCCACCATATACTAGAAACATTCCTTTAGTCCTTTTCAAGTACTTAAGGATGTTCTTGGCAACTGTCCAGGTTGCTTCTCCTGGATTTGCTTGAAACCTGCTACACATACTCAGAGCATATGCAACATCCGGCCTTGTATATATCATGGCATACATGATTGACTCTATTGCCGAAGCATAAGGTTTATCAACAATACGTCTCATCTCTTCTGGAGTGCTAGGGCATTGATATTTACTGAGTGTAAAGTCATGAGACATGGGGAGAAATCCTCTCTTAGAGTCTTTCATGGAATACCTATCAAGAACCTTATCAATATAAGTCTCTTGACTCAATCCAATCATCCTTCGAGATCTGTCTCGATGGATCTTGATCCCCTATATGTATTCAGCCTCACCTAAGTCCTTCATGGAAAAATAAATCTTCAACCATTCCTTGACTGACTCAAGCATTGGTATGTCATTCCCTAAGAGTAGTATGTCATCTACATACTGGGCTAAGAAAACAATGCTGCTCCCACTAGACTTCTTGTATACACAAGGTTCCTCTTCACTTTTGACAAAATCAAACTGTTTCACTGCTTTATCAAAGCGAAGATTCCAAATCCTGGATGCTTGCTTCAATCCATAAATGGATTTATGAAGTTTGCATACCTTTCTAGGAATTCCTGGATCTTCAAAACCCTCAGGTTGTATCATATACACTTCCTCCGCCAAGAACCCATTCAAGAAGGCAGTTTTGACATCCATCTGCCAAATTTTGTAGTCGAAAAATGCAACAATCGCTAGAAGGATCCGAATGGACTTAAGCATAGGTAATGGGGAAAAGGTTTCATCATAGTCAATACCATGAATCTATATGTACCCTTTCGCAACCAGTCTTGCTTTATAGATGTAGGCATTTCCATCCTTGTCTGTTTTAATCTTGTAAACCCATTTGCAACCAATAGGTTTTACCCCATTAGGCAAGTCAACTAGGGTCCACACTTCATTTTCATACATTGATTCCATTTCGAACTTCATGGCCTCAAGCCATTTATCTGAGTTGGGGCTCGCCAAAGCTTGCTTGTAGGTTGTAGGTTCTTCATTCTCCAATAGGAAGATTTTCAAAATCCTCAGTTATCAGAACCTAAACAAACTGTTTGTTTCCGATTCTGGTAGACCTACGTGGGGTAGGAGCAACAATAGAAATATTCTCTCCAACTCCTTGAAGATTTTCGCATGAATTAGATTCAAGTGGGACGATAGGAGCCTCGCTAGTCGAATTAGCTTGCTCCGATGCATGATTAATCGACTCATGCGCCCTCGCCTCTGATGTGGTGTTATCTACATCCATTTGTTGCTCGTCTTGAATTTCTTCAAGAACCACTTTACTCCCACTTGGCTTTCTAGAGAGGAATTCTTTTTCTAGAAAGACACCATCACGAGCAACAAACACTTTGTTATCTTCGCGATTGTAGAAGTAATACCCCTTTGTTTCTTTTGGATAACCCACAAAGAAACATTTGTCTGATTTAGGGTATAGTTTATCGCCTTGTAAACGTTTTACATAGGCTTCACATCCCCACATCTTCAGATAAGACAACTTTGGAACTCTTCTAGTCCATAACTCATATGGTGTCTTATTAACTGCTTTGGACGGGCTTCTGTTTAGTACTCTGGCAGCTGCTTCTAATGCATATCCCCAAAATGATATGTGAAGATCAGTAAAGCTCATCATGGACCGAACCATATCTAGTAAGGTCCTATTCCTCCTTTTTGACACACCATTCAACTGTGGTGTTCCTGGAGGAGTTAACTATGAAAGTATTCCACAATTTATTAGATGTTCATCAAATTCTTGGGTCAAATATTCACCACCACGATCATATCGCAATACTTTAATTGTCTTCCCAAGTCGATTTTGTACTTCATTCTGGAATTCTTTGAACTTTTCAAAGGCTTCCGACTTATTCTTCATTAAGTAAATATAACCATATCTACTTAAATCATCAGTAAAAGTAATGAAGTAATTAAATCCACCCCTTTCTTTTGAACTCATTGGTCCACACACATCTGTATGTATGAGTCCCAAAAGGTCACTAGTTCTTTCACCTATACTCGTGAAGGGTGACTTAGTTATTTTCCCAAGTAAGCATGACTCACAATTTTCAAATTATTCATAATCAAAAGAAGAGAGGAGTTTATCCTTATGTAATTTCTGGATGCGCTTTTGGTTAATGTGACCAAGTCTACAATGCCATAGGTAAGTTGGGTTTGAACCATCTGTTCTTTGATTTTTATGATCAATGTTGTAGACATGAGTTGTATATTCTAAGACATATAAACCATTAATTAATTTTGCGTTAGCATATAACATATTTTCTTAAAAAATAAAACAACATTTGTCTCTTATTTCAAAAGAAAATCCTTCAGAATCTAAAACAGGAACTGAAATAATGTTTTTAGTAATTGTTGGTACATAATAACAGTTATTAAGCACCAAAATAAGTCCAGTGGGAAGTCTCAAGTGATAACTTCCAATAGCAAGTGCAACAACTTTTGCTCCATTTCCTACTCGAAGTGTTACTTCCCCTTTTGCTAACTTCTTACTTTCTCTCAAGCCCTGCACGTTATTAACGATGTGAGCACCAAAACCGATATCGAATACCCAAGTGGAAGATGAAGTAAGATTAATTTCTACAACAAAAACATCAAGTAACACTTTACCTTCTGTTTTCACTGGTGTATAATGGGGACACCCTGGTGTATGGCATGGCTTACTACCGCAAAAGAAGCATTCGCTTCATCTCCTTTTCAGGAACTCCTCAGCATGGTTAAGTAAAAGGTTGATCAATGTCACCAACGATCCCTCATCATTATGAGTGAGCTTGACAATGTCAAAACCATCGTGGAGTGAGAACAAGATAATATCATGTGCAGAGTCATCATCAATCGGTTTCCCAAGGACATCCATCTGATTGAACATTTCAATCAGTTCACTGACATGGGCCCTTACTGACTGAACAGACATGAGTTTCTTAGCCATTATCTTACAATGAACATTGTAAGCCTCATACCTAACGTTGTTAGTCCAGGAATAGTAAATATGAGGGATCGAGTTAACGACCTCTCTTACATTATGATCTTTGAAGCCTCCACTTCCTAATGCCCCAATGCCATCTCGACAGATAGCACGAAGACATTTATGCAAGTTGGTTAGCTCATAGTGCCTGAATCTTCTTTTCCAACAGATTGGAATAGATTCTAAAATGAGTTTTCTGATTTTCTCTGCATCTGAAACAATTTCAGCATGCCTTTCAGCTGTATAACCCTCTGTATACTCGCTCTCAACAGGAATATATAAACGAGATTCAAGCCCATAGCTTGTGAGAACTTTTCTCAACTCATTTTTCCATTCCCTTAAGTTTCTGAGATTCAGCCTTAAATTAAGTTTCATTGGTAAAACAGTGTTGTCGTATAAGTTATTCATCTACAAACAAAAACAAACGAGGCAAAATTCAATAATTATGTTTAATTTTAATAAATTTAAAGTATCATAAGCGATTTTATAACTGGTAACTTTAAAGCATTCATTCAATTTAATTGATCCCTATTGAATAGAATGATTCCAAGATCCTTTATTTGTGCAATAATTGACCGGACTTTGGCCCAACCATCAACCATTACATTTTCAAGGTGAGTAAACTCTTTATTGATTACAACTCTTTGTAATTCTTGGTTGAATAATTACCCATCACATGTTTAATTATTACCCTTAGCTTCAAGGTTCTAAACTCTTTAGGTAACCTTGTTGAGTATAACCAATCAAAAGTGTAAAATTTGTTTTACCCCCACTCCCCTAAGATATAATATGACACCCTGCTTTGGCATGACCCATCATAAATATCGGAGGTTTCATCGGGTTTTTGATTGGAAAAGCAACCTCAATATTACCGGGACCTAGATTTATTATGTTGTGATTACTTAGTGAACTCTAGCGCATCATCAAGCAACATAAATAAAATCTAACATGCATAATCTACTAATGCGTAAATAAATCATGACATAGTATGGCCCCTTAATCCTAAGAAAACTAATAAAGCAAAAAGCTCCCACTTGAACCTTCATGGATCTCATCCAGGGCCTTCACTTCATGGATTTCTTGGATTAACTGCAACTTGTAATACTATTCTATTCTGTCTACTACTTAAATAAAATACTACCTCCGTAACATATTATTTGCAACGATTAGACATTTTTCCTCTCTACTTTATGTCAAATCGTTGCAAATAATATGTAACGGAGGTAGTAAAATAAATTACAAAAATACTTAACGGTACGCAGACCGTATTTAGGTTACAAAAATACATCACGATGCGCAGATCGTATTTAGAATCTATGGGTCATACTAGTCTATATAGAATAAATAACATCATATATTATAAAATTCCATATAATAAATCACTCATCATGCTTTCCTAAACTACAACATCGAATGTTCACAATTAAGAAAACAGGGCTCCTAAATATCTCATATTTTAATTAATTATCGTAATTAGATAATATCATATATTATTCATAACCAATTATAAAATATTATATATTTTAATTTAGGTATGAGATAGAATCAAATCTTATTTTAATTATGGAAGATAAATCATATTTATTTTCCATGATTATTATCCTAACTAATTTAGGAGATTCTATCCTAATTACTTGTCAATCACATATTTTAAATCAAGTATCCTAAAATAATTATGGGATAATCACATTATTTAATCAATTATTATCCAAATAGAATCTTTTGCTCCATAATTATCCTATCTTAACAAAATTAACCGCTTTAACTTTGTTAGTTATCTTTTCAAAATCAAAACTTATCCTTTTAAATTTTTTTTAATTTTGAAAAACTGATTTTTATCCAAAATAAAATATTTTTTTTTTGAAAATCGCGCCAGCCACCATGGTGTGGTCAGCCGAAGCCGGCCACGGTGGCCGACTGGCCGTACACCTTGTAATGTACGCTGCCCTGCAGCGACGCAAGGACAGCAGCAGCAGCACACACAACAAGGTGGTGCAGTGCTGCACTGCCCCTGTTTGACCCCTACCCAGCCCGCCCTCCCTCCTGGACCACCACCGGTGCGGCAGTCGTCGTGGCTGCGCCACCCAGCCGCGGCTGCCGCACCTAAAACCCTTTTTTGTTTTTAATTTAAAACAAAACAATGTTATTAAAATTAAATTAATGTGGTCCTTCTAATTTTTAAATTAAATCATATTCAATTTCAAAATTAGGGTTCTTCATGAATTTAATCCCCAATTCAATTTAACTTTTCAATTAAATAATTTGATCATGAAAAATTCATAATTTAACATGAAATCAAATGAATTAAATTCTATAAACATATAACTATCGAATTAAATCAAAACCAAAACACAAATTTCACAAATTAGGGTTTATGATTTCGAAGTTTTTGAAAAAAAAAATAGGGAGGGGGGTTGGAATTTTTCGAATTAATTAGGGCAATTTTCGGATCAAATTAAGGCTAATATGGAGCAAATTAAACAACTTTTAATGCTTCTATATTTTTAAATCACATTTAATATAATAATTGACCCATAATTAAATTATTCTCCCTCCTAATTGAATTAAAATTGTGGATTATCAAAGAATTAATACTCAATATATGTAATTGCAAGAGGCTAACTGACACTACTACAAATTTGGCCAAAGAGACCCGTTCGAATTAGCCAAAGAGACTGCCTTAGAGGCGGTCTCTAGCACATCGGTCTCTTTGGCAAAGAGACTGCTTTGTTAAAGGCGGTCTCTAGAATGGGAAAGCTGAGACCGCCTCTTGAAGATAAGTGGTCTCAATTTTGAAAAAGACCGCCTATCTTAATTAGGCAGTCTTTGTTAGAGGAAGTTGAGACCGCTTTTTAGTTATAACGGGTCTCATTTTAAATAAAAAAAATTAATCAAATTTAATTTGATTTTTAAAATTTAAATTACAACATATAAAATTGTTGGAAAATTACAAGTATCAAATACAGAAAACTTGAAAATAATGTACTCCAAATTCGTATATAAATTATTGTAATCATTACAAAAATAATTACATTAACATATAAAATGTAGCTAATCTTAAGTACTCCAACTTCTTCGTCTCGAGTTTTTTTTTTCCTTGTGAAAGAAGCATATCTATCAAAGCAAAAACCACATAATTAATCAATAATAATTAAGATTATTAAGAACTTACCAGAAAACAACTTAACATTAAAACGATGAACACTAAACAAATTAAAAAAAATTCGGGTTCAATTCTCTTTAAAATTTGTTGCAATGCTTCTGGGTATTCAACTATACATAATATAATTCACCCACTAACTTAATTTCATGAAACTAACAACATACAAAAACTTGAGAATTCCACTAAAATAAGAAATTAAACAACAAAAAATGAACAATTATGAATTTAAACACATACCACGGTAACAGTAGCAATAACAGAAGCAATTGCAGCCATAAAAATACTCACCCAGAAAAAAAAAAACGCAAAATTACTCACCCATATAAACCCAGGAAAAAAAAAATTACTCACCCATATAACAGTTGCCTCTACCAAAATAAACCTAGAAAAAAAACGCAAAATTACTCACCCATATAAACAATTGATATTCATAATAAATAAATAAATAATTGAAATTTATTAATCAAATTAAAAACCCAAATCAAGAAAAAGATGAAGAATAAGATCCGAGAATACCTCGACACATTAGGCTTTAATTTGATGGGGTTCAAGAGGAGCAGGAATCAATATAGATTGGTTGTTGTTTTTGTTGACGATGGAGTTATTTTTTGACCAGTTATTGCGCTTAGAATTCCCATTTTTGTCTCTCTTATTACATAAATTCGATTTCTTCGATCTGTTGTAGCGAATGAACTTGCCAAATGTTGATATTTTGCTTGACTCAGTTCCGATGTCGTCTTCTCTAAAGTTATTGTCTTGTTATGGTGGATTTGATAGAGCGAGGTGGATGCGGGTCATTACTTTCACTCAACTTGGTCGGATATAAACCGGGTGAGGAGATAGATTAGGAGGAAGTAGATCATGGTGGTGGTGGTGAATTCATTTGTTGCATGGGAGAGAAGGGAGGAGGAAGAGAAGGAGAAGCAGTTGGAGAAAAAAAGAGGAGGGAGAGAAGGAGAAGCAGTAGGAGCGGCGGATGAATGTAGGTTTGTGAATTATTAGGGTTTCATTTTTTTTATATTATTTGTAGATTAGGGAGACCGGTTAAGTTGTCACAGGTCTCTCCTAATAAGTTTTTCAATTTTTTTATATAAAAAAAAAAAAAAAAGAGAGAGACCGGTTATGTACTAACACAGGTCTCTCCTTTTAAAATTTAAAATAAAAAAATTAAGAGAAACCTGTTATGTACTAACACATGTCTCTCCCTTTTAAGTTAAAAATAAAAAAATCAAGAGAGACCTGTTATCTATATTAAAAGGTCTCCGTTAAATATTTACCTCTTAAGACAATACCAAAGAGACCGGTTTTTTGTAATATTGGGTCTCTTGAAACAAAGAGACCTGTTATCTACTAAAACAGTCTCTTATTTACGGTCTCTTTGAGCCTTTTTGTAGTAGTGTGATACCACTGTAGGAGACTATAGGTACTAAATTGCGGAAAAGAATATATGAATCATATTCATAAAGCACCTAAACCAAGGATCTCATGCATAACACATAATGAAGTAAGAATTATACCTTTGAAGCGTGATTCCACAAGTGATCGAACAAGAACAATAAGGAGAACAAGAACCCCACGTGTGATTCCTCTACTTAGTCCACGAGCACAGATTAAACCTCCACTAATGCTAGTTAGTTGTGACTGAACACTTCAATCAACCTTCAACGGAGATTTGAGCCACGAACACACCACAACACCACCCACGCGCCACCTAGAGAGGAGGGCCGTACGGACAGGGAGGAGAGAGAGAGGGCCGAGTAGAGAGAGAGAGAGAGAGTTAGGGTTTTAGGAAACTTGGTTGCTTGTGTGACAATTCACTGTATGTCAATTGTTCAGTCATGCAACCCTAGGCATGGTTTATATATAGATCATATCTAGAAATAAAACCATGTCAAGTCCAAAACCCATTAGACTCTTCTAACTATCCAAGCCCAATCATCAACATGGTATGTCATGAACTCATGAGGCCCAATAATGGGCCTCTAACTTGTTTAACCCAATACTGTTATGTGTGACCTTGTAGGATCCACTCTATAAAGCTTTGGGCCATTAAGCTAGCCCAAAGATCAATTGTCATATCTAGCACCAAACATTGACGACCCGATAGAATGAACTAATTATCTCCATAATCGTGATCCTTGATATATCTAGTAATTGCACTTATCGAAGACATAACTCCTTCACAAACTAGCACACGACACTGCGTGATCACCGAAAATATCTCCTGTAAAAACCCTTGAACAAACAGAGCACGACATAACCAAATGAACATATATTATTATTAAACGAGTTTTTTTTAATACTTTAATTGGTTTCTTGCCTAATTCTAATGCGAAGAACATAACAAAATGAAGGAAGTATATAACAACATAGATTATTGTGTAAGAAAAATTGATTAATTAAAATTTCATTCATTTAGTTATATCTCCAATACTTTCATATATTATCATATTTCATGAAATCAGGTTTATTATTCTTACTTATTAGGGAAGTATTTTATTAATAAAAAAAGAAATTTGATACTCATTAAAACACCCATATGGTTTAATATTTTGTTTTAATATACTCATTTGTCAAATCAACTCTTTCGTTATATTTCATGTTTTATTTCATTATATAATTTAATCAAAATAAAAATATAATAAATACTAGATGAAACCCGTGCGATGCACGGTTTGTTTGAATTTTTTAAAATAATTTTTATTATATATATTTATGTGCTAAAATTATATATTTAGATAAAATTCCTAATATCAAAATATAATATTTTATATTTAATTAATTTAAACTGAAAAATCTCATTCGCCAATTTTGCTTACGTGTCATTTAAATTATTTAATTCTAAAAGAAATTAATAATCTCGTATTTAGTTGGCTACCACTAAAATTTATTATCCTACATGGCGCGGTGAAAAAATTAAATCGTACGTGACTCTCTAAAAACTCGGGAAAAAATTCCCCTATATATATATATATTAGATTAGATTAGATTGTTATAGTTGTATTTTATTTATGTTATTTTTAATATAAAAAAATCCTTACCGGTTGAATGTTATAAAACTATCGTGCATGGCACAGGATCTAACCTAACTTATATAACAAATGAATGCCAAGTGGAAACACATAGGAGGGTAAAATAGTTATTTGACATTCATAGAGGTATATTTTATAGTTATAATGGTAAATTTTGTGTATTATTATGCATGTAAATTATACCATTAGATTATAGGTTGTCTTAGCTTAATAGTACTATTATATCTCACAGTGGTATAATATTTGATGGACATTTACGTCAGGGCCGGCTACTAGGGGAAGCTCGTTGAGCGATCGCTTAGGGCCCCCCTTTTGTGGGGCCCACATTTTTTTTTTGATATCTTATTAAAAAAAATAATTAAAAAAAAAAAAAACTATTCTTTGATAAATTGTAGTGCTAATGACAAGTATAACTGCTTCTTTTTAATCTAAAGATGAATCAAAAAATTAACTTACTTAGCTTAAGTGATTTTTTTGGGGTTCAAATGGAGGAAATGAAAAAGCACTAAAGCAGGGTTTGGTTTATTTGCTTAATTATCTTTTTGTTTGTATTTTTAGATTTTTTGGTGAACTATAATCAATAATTTTGGTGAACTTTATAATATAAAAATTTATGAAATACATTCTCATAATTTAGGGGCCTTTTTTAAGATTTTGCTCCGGGCCCTAAAATGTCCAAGACGGCACTGATTTACGTACTTATTTGTACGATTAGAAAAATATTTATACTAGTACAACATTTAATGATACTATTATCTATTTAATAGTACTTTGAACTCATGTTAATATTGGTACAAATTTAGCCATCCTTTTTATTAAAAAACTAGTGTGTAGCCCGGGTATTGCATTGGTTGCTACTTTAGTTAGACCTTGTGATTATCAAATTTACATTTATTTTTATGTTTACAACATAGTTTATAATTGGCTTAAATGGTTAAGTAACTATCTTTCTTATAAAAGGTTGGGTGTTCGAACCCCTTATCATCACTTTCTTTATATGAAGCAATATTCTACTCGTAGATTGAGTAGTGTGATGTGGCATAATGAGAGATGGAGTAGGTGACGTGGCGTGGTTTACGTGACACAGAGACGTTCTTAGTAAAGCCTTTTAATATATTAGTATAGACACTACAAAAATTTGGCCTTTTAGCAACAGGTGAAATCCGTTGCTAATTGCTAAAAATCCGTCGCTGGACATAGCTAGCTACGGATATATCGACGGAATCACTCCGTTGATAAAAACCTTGTCGCTAAATGAATTTAGGGACGGGAAAAAAAATTTGTCGCTGGACTTAGCAACGGAAAAAAAAAATCCGTCGCTGGATTTAGCAACGGAAAAAATAAATCCGTCGCTAGACTTAGCAACGGAAAAAACAATTTTGAATCTAAAAAGAGCTGCTATTTGGGTCGATCTCACTTAGTAGGAGTCAAACCCGTGACCTCAATGTCAAATAGTGAAACTCTTACCAACTATACCAAATATTATTTGTTTACTTTTACGCACATAATTGATAATAAATGAAAGAAATATTAGAGACGGAATTTTAAATCCGTCTCTAGTTTAGTAACGGAATTTAAAATCCGTTTCTAATTTAGCGACGGATTTAAACATCTATTTCTAGTTTAGAGACGGATTGAAAATCCGTTTCTAGTTTAGAGATGAATTTAACTTACATGATTCGTCTCTAATGTAATATTTTACATAATTAGTTTTAAAAATTATCTAGAGACGGGATCAAAAATCTGTCGCTCATATTAGCAACGGAAAAAAAAAAATCCGTCTCTAACTTAGCAACGGAAAAAAAAAAAAAAAAAATCGTTGCTAACTTAGCAACGGAAAAATAATCCGTCTCTAAATTTAGCAACGGAAAATAAATCCGTTGCTAGATTCAGCAACGGAAAAAAATCCGTTGCTAATTTAGTAACGGAAAAAAATCCGTTTCTAATTTAGAGACGGATTTTCAATTCCGTTGCTAATTTAGCGACGGAATTTTTAATTCCGTTTCTAATTTAGAAACGGATTTTTAAATTCCGTCTCTAAATTAATTTAGAGACGGATTTTTTTATTCCGTCTCTAATTTAGAAACGGATAAAATTCCGTCATTAGAATTCAGTTTCTATATGGACATTTTTGTGTGGTGAGATAAATAGGTGTTTGTAAGATAAAAAAATTCAATCAAATTAAAGAAAGCAGCTTTAATTATCTACAAGATCGATTAATTCTTCACAAAAAAGTTGTTCTTCCTTTTCTAGTGTAGGCCACGTGGCATTCATAAGATAGCAACCTTTGGATCCTTAAACTAGTGTCAATGATCGAATTGAATGATAATTTGACTTAAGTGTCAAGTCAAAGAACCTAATCAATTACGCCATTGAAAGTAGGAGGTCTTTAGGTAAGATAAAAAAGTTAGACGAGCAAATTATAGTAACTAGATTGGCAGTTAAAGTTTTCTCTTTACTCATTGTAGATTCGTAGCACAATGCATGTAATCAGAAGTCATGCATGTGACGCAAATGATTGAGAGATACTATAATCTATGATGCATTTTGTCCAACAATGTTACGAATGTATGCATCATCCACAATCTTATAATCTATCATTGTATAGAATATGCCAAGACTTAGAACTAATTCATGTGCTCTATTTTTTAGTGTATTATTGCTCCTTCAAATCTATTCTCTCCATTCCACCATGTATTTCACATTTGTAGTTCATGCACGTTTCAAGTAACTATCCTAGGGTTTTACATGATTATTTATAATCAATGAAAATTAATGCATACCTAAGATACCTTGGTTGATTCTTTAAACGCTTCTCTCCTCAAACTGAATTTTTTTAAATTTTTATATGGAAAAATTAAAAATTCTTCTAAAATTGTGTGTGTCTCCAATTCTAGAAACCCTGAAAATTTGCTTTAAATGGCTTTGACGTCACTTCCTACTTAGAATTGCTACTCATACCAAAAAGATGCATCTTTTTTTAAGGAGACTTGTATTATAAATATCTTCTATGTAATCCTTAATTCCTCTTGTAACCCTTATTAATTCCTCTCCATTCACTTCATTTCCTAAGTAATCTAGGTTTAATCTTTAGACATATCAAGTTTTTAACTTATTTTGCTTTTTCCTATAAACATACACGTTCTCTTGTATTCTTAGGCTGCTGCTAACTCCCTCTTAACCCCATCATGACCAAACAATTCGTAAGAGCTTAGTCACTCATAAGAGGGAGCTAGCTAGCAGAGTAGGGATATAGACAAGGAATTGATAAGAAAGATAAAGACTGAAGTTCTTATTTAACCCTTTACTAATTAATTTCTTTTTCTCCCCTCTATAATAAGCAGTGTTTCTTTCCATAAATATAATCCTTATCCCACTCTTTTATAAGGTAACCTCCTCCCTAGCTTAAGAACTAGGATATAGGGGTTGTTTGTTGTTATCTTATTTCAATTCATATTTGATCCTTTTAAACAAACACTATATATCTTCTATCCTCGCCCCTTTATCCTTTTATCTTCCTCCTTTCTCACTAAACAAGCACTCCTTTAGGATTAGGAATAGGTGACCTTTGCTGAGTTATGACACAATTACAGTTTATAATTTATGCTTGGTTTGTGGATTTATAGATGTCGAATTATAACGTAGTGTATTAATACAAATTAATCCTTATATATTTTAATAGCCTCTTTTGAGTAGTATTGAAATTCGAAATAGCATCCATAAGGAAATACTTATTAGCCCTTTCTTTAATTTTCCTTCAAAGAGGGTTATATTCACTCAAGTTCAATAGAGTACAAAGCTCATATACATTACATTAAAGCACATTAGCACTAGCACTAGCACTAGCATCAAGAGGATTTTGTAACACAATTGGTGAAATGATGAGTCGGATCAAGGGAGGCATAATGTCCATGCAGCATTATCAACCAATCAAAGCTGACCACAATTCTACAACCAATCAGCATTGTGCAACTCAAACATTACTACACATGCATGTAATTGGAAGCTTGACAACTATACAAGTAGTTAGTTACAAAAGTTTGTTACAAAGGGTTTTATAGGCCCTTAGTTGCTTCTTTTTATTCCGTTCATATATATTTTATAAACTATTTTCTTCTATAGTTACTTCTCTCCCTAGGAATGAATTAGTTTTAAGGACATAAGCTACAAGTAGTGATAGAGTATTAAACCAATCATCATATCAAAACCTTAAGTTAAAATCAACATTGGAATTCTAATTTTAGACTTAAATTTTGATTGAATTGATCCTTTAACATGGTATTAGAGTCAAATTTGACCTTGACAAAAAGATCGCATAAAAAAAGGTTACAGGTACAAATCTCATCATTTCATCTTATTCAAAGTTGGATTTGAACTCCGCGAATGAGAATCTTTATGTTGCATGCATCAACATGAAAACCTAAGTGACACTCATGTGAAAGAACATATGATGGAATTAATCTTTAGTGCATAAAAGGGTAGAGCAGTATTGTAGGCGTCGTTTGAAGTGCGCCTACGTTAAAAGCATGTGGTGAATATGCTTGGCACTCATAGGAAGTGGGAATTGACATAATACGATTAGGGACAAATAAAGTAGGGAGCCGCCAACAAGTTTTTAAGGAACTTGTAAACCGTTCACGGATCATAAAAGGCAACCACGAATAAGGGACAACGAAGGCAACAACGATTGACCCGTGAAGGTTACACCCCATTCATAATCCATGAGATTACTAACTCCATATGGTTCGGAACCACGAAAGGAGGATCGGGGATGATGGTACGAAGTGAGTCATGGAGTCACATTCGCCCGTATTGGCCTCTACTCGATTCTTATAGTGAAAAGCATTCCTTCGATCTCAAAGGCATACAAACAATAATTCAATTCGCTCCAAACTATTATTTAACTAAATTGGTTCAAAATTAATGCACACATAATTCTAAAAATTTGGTGATCACTTCAATTAATAATAAGATTAAAAGGATCCTAAACCGGTTGTCCAAATTATCTTATTAGGCGTGATTTTCAATTACATATTCCCTTTAAACATGCAATATGGTGATCAATAAAAATAATAGAATAAATATTAATATTAAAACCAATTTAATCACAATTCCAACAACATAAAAATCGTTAGAGAAATAATAATAATAAAAAGAGCATGATCCTTACTTTGAATCTGTTTGTTTGCAACTACAAAATAATAAACGAGTTAGTAACTTCAAGGAAATAATAAAACAACAACTAAATTAAATTAAATGAAATAAGGTTGATTTTGGGGCCAAACCCTCAAACGATTCTACCTTCCACGCCTTGGCTTAAGGACAGAACCTCGAGTAAAATATGGACTCCTTTGAGTGCTTGAAGAAGGAATTTTGAAGTGAAAAGGGTAGGCTAGTGTTTAGGTTAATAGCATAGAAGAGAGAAAATAAAATAATAAAATTCCCAGTCGCCCCGTTCATCAGAAATGAGGGGGTATTTATAGGGAAATGTGCTGAGGGAGCACACGGAACCCTAAAATGATAAAAACCCTAAAAAAGTATCCCGTGACACGGTTAGACTGTACCGTGACACGGTCAGACTGTACCGTCAGACGGTACACTTTCCCGTGACACGGTACAGTTTTGGAGTGACGCGGGAAATTTTCAGAAAACGGAATGAAAAACGCGTTAAGGGTTTACGCGGAAAGGACACGGAACATCCCGTGTCACGGCAGACCTCCCGTGTCACGGGAAGTCCCACCGTCAGACGGGAAGGGTTCCCGTGACACGGTCAGACTGTGCTGTGACACGGTCACTTCCAGTCCATTTTTCCGTCTAAATTCATTTTTAACCCTAATTTCTTTCGGCTTTTTAAGTGCCGATTGATAATTTCGGGCTTTTTTCTGACTTTTATTATTCGCGCTAAAATAAGAAAATAAAAAAAATAAAAATAAATAAAACATTTGGGCCAAAAATAAATAATAAAACAATAAAATAAAAAAGGTTTGGGCTAAAAATTAATTAATAAGTTTGGGCTAAAATAAAAACTATGCTTTTATCAAACATCAAGACTAATCCATGGACCTTTCAAAAGTATGAATAAAATACGATTTTTTAAGCACTCTCGGGATTAAATACTAAACCCGACCAGCAGTGGCGGTGAAAGGTTATTTATCATCGGGTTTGGTTTTGGGGAGACATTTTTAGGTGTCTACAGAAGCCCCCACTTTGACTGAGTTTGCAGAAACGTCAGTTTCGAAAACGATAGTCAAAGTAGCCGATAGGGACGGTGAATGATTTAAGACGTTCTGCGATCCTAAATCATTCTGTGCACGCCGATACCTGCAGAAAAATGTTAATTCCACAGAAAAAAGAGTAAAGGGATAGAATACGTATCTGGCACCAGTGTGTCGGTGACAAACGAGTTTGGCAGCTTCCTAAGCTTGAAGGAATCTACTGAGTGACATTGATTGAAACGTTTTCCATGCTTGAGGAAAGCCGACTGAAGAGTTTGGCAGTTTTCTAAGCCTGAAGAAAGCTACCGGATAATACCTTCCATGCCTGAGGAAAGTCGACGAACGAATTTGGTGTCATTCTATGCTTGAAGAATTCCACCGATAATGCCTTCCATACTTGAGGAAAGCCGACAAAGGAATTTTATGGTTTTCTATACTTGAAGAAAAATCCACTGATGATGTTTTCCATGCCCGAGGAAAGCCAACTTGGCGGTTTTCTATACTTGAAGAAAAATCCACCGATAACGCTTTCCAAACCTGAGGAAAGCCGACTTGGCGGTTTTCTATACTTGAAGAAAAAATCCACCGATAACGCTTTCCAAGCCTGAGGGAAAGCCGACTTGGCGGTTTTCTATACTTGAAGAAAAATCCACCGATAACGCTTTCCAAGCCTGAGAAAAGCCGACTGATGAATATGGTGTCATTCTATGCTTGAAGAATTCCACCTATAATGCCTTCCATGCTTGAGGAAAGCCGATTTGGCGGTTTTCTATACTTGAAGAAAAATCCACCGGATAATACTTTCCATGCTTGAGGAAAGTCGAAAGATGATGAGATTGCAAGTCTCTGTGTATCGAGAACCTTGCGTCATGAAATGATGGTGGTCCGCTTGTCCCCGGACGTGGGATGTAGATGGTCCGCTTGTCCCCGGACGTGGGCTGTAGATAAGACCTGCAAAAATAAATTTGCCAATGGAGTCGTACATACTGTGATTGACTTGACCACTAACTTTACCAAGTTTGACTTGATGTGACATGACATGTGTATGACTTGTGAGTGTGTGTGTGTGTGTGTGTATATGTGTGTGTGCAGACACAAGAAAACGAAGATGCAAAAGCAAAAATTTTCCGTCAATTTTTGTCATGAGTGGAGGGTACCGACTTTCTCCCGAAAAAGAAAGATGTGAAAACTGAACTTTTATTTTCGAAATTCCTTCGATGAAAACTTGGAAAAAGTTTTTTGAACTTCCCCAAAATAAAATAATGAAAAGGGAGAGAAGTTTTGAACTTCCTCCTTGAGCAAGACGAAATGATTCGTATGGATTGAATTGTTTGTCCTGAAAATAATGTATGCAAGATTCATGTTCTTAGGCCAGGAGGCTAAGGACAATTACATCATGTGACACGATAGATGAATGAACTTAAGTCATGGAGCTAAGCATCATATATGGTGTAAAGAAGCGATTTTGAACGTTACTTAGGTCTGGAAGCTAAGCACGTATAGAGATGAAGTGATTATTGCATAGTGAACGTTGCTTAGGTCAAGGAGCTAAGCACGATATGCTTTGTATGATTAAAAATCATTGATATATAAATGTTTCTTAGCACATTATGCGAAACAATGAACATTGCTCAGGTCAGGAAGCTAAGCAAGTATGCAATGTTTCTTCTACTGAATGTTGTCTTTAAATATGATGAAACATGCACAGTGTTGAAAAAAGATTTCATGATAAAGGGCTCTTAAAGGGAAGGATGATTGATATGGATATGGATGTGTGAGTGAAGTGTGTGAATGTGATACTAAGGCTGGCTGCAAGGGTTATGGCGATGGAAAGAGACGTGAGAAGAGTTAAAGATGATGACTCTTCAGGCTGGGTAAGCTAATGTGATTTGGGTTCAAGCACCCAAGTCTAGCTCTAAATGGGTAGGGATAAGCATTGGATATTCTTTGACTCGATCATGCATGGATATGAATATGAATGTGGTCGCACCTCGATGTGAGGTTGCCTACGTATCCGTTAGGAATCAGGCCGAACGTAGCTCTAACCGAACTTTGCACAAGTGTACGTACACTTCAAAGAGGTCTTTCAAGGGTTGTAATGTGGTTAAGTTGATGGTTTAAGGAAGAAAGAGGTAAAAGGCTCAAGACCCGAGAGAAGCCCCCAAGATGTGTAATTGTGAATTTGAAAATTTTGAATTTTGCAAGTTTATTTTCAACATATTTTTTTGCTTTGAACTTTTTTTTTTCATTCTTTTGAATCAATGTAGGCAATCTCAGATCATGCGGTCCATCACTCACTTAGCATTCATGTTTCTCAGGCACGGTACCGAGCACTCGATGAGAGACGCAATTTGAGACGTGTTCATATCAAAGACATTGGAACACTTGCCTTTAGACATTGTTTTATTTTTGCTTTGCTACTTTTTTTTTTACTTGCTTTTTGAATATTATACAATTACACATCTTCAAATCCTAGGGTTAAGTGAATGTGGGTTGAAGAAATGAAGGCCAAACGTTAGACGAGGCTCAAAGTGGTTGATGAAGAACTGGATATGTGATTGAGTGGTTAATGGGGAATGACAGGGTTGCAAAGGTGCCTCAAATCATTGGTGTACCTTGTGTTTAGTTCGGCAATTTTTTTTTTTATTTTTTTTTTATTTTTTTGCTAATCACATGATCGAATGTAAGAAAGAGATGCTCATTTATGAAGAAGGTAAGAAATGTGACACATAGACACATGGATAACGGGAACATATGCTAGACTTATTGGGGGAGAGGGTCGAAACAAAAGAATAAAAAAAAGCATGAAATCTTGCACGAAGGATATGTGTGCCTTGTATTCATTACTTCTTGCCGCCTGGAGGGACAGGAAGTTTATTTGCATCCATCAAGTCTTGAATGACGTCCTTCAAATTCCAACATTGCTCCGTAGTGTGGCCCCTTCCTTGATGGTACTTGCAATAGGCATTGGGATTCCATTTTGCGCTCCTTTCTTTAGGTTTTGGCTCTGGAAATGGCCCAATAGGTGTGATCAAGCCTTGACTGTAAAGGCGATCAAAGGTTGCATCATAAGTCATTCCTAAAGGAGTGTAAGTTCTTTTCTTCTTGGGCAATGGAGCATCAAGAGCTAACACTTCATTGATATCAACTCGGCTTATATTGTTGGTAGTATTTTCGTGCTTAGAAGACGAAGAAGAAGGATGGTCGTTCTTCTTGTTTTTCCAAGTGTTATTATTGTTACTACCAGCAGTCTTTATTAGCTCATCCTCGATATTGATGCCGATGTCGTATACAGCTTCTAAAGTGTTCAGTGGAAGAAATTTGAGATGTTCCCTATATTTATGAGTCAGATTTTGAATAAAGAGGCGAACCATCTCTCTTTCTTTGGGAGGATCTACCAAGAGTGAAGCTGTTTCCCTCCACCTGTTCAGGTAAGCGGTGAAGCCTTCATTCTCTTTCTGTTTGAGAATGGAGAGTTCACGTTCAGAAGTTTTAGTTTGAATGTTACACTTGTAACGATTCATGAAACTTTCGGTGACATCTTGCCAAGTCGCAGTACGCTTGGCATCTAGGGAATAGAACCATTGTTGGCAAGCATGTTCTAAGGGGAGAGGGAACACCGTAGGGAAGAGTGTTACGTCCAATCCCTTAAGAGCCATGGTTGCAGAGAACGCCTTCAAATGGAATATTGAATTGTCGGTAGGCTTGAACTTTGGAATATCAGCAGTGGAGAACTTTTCAGGAAGTCTGTCCTTCACATTCAAAGGAGTGGGAGGCCGTTCCACATAAGTGAAATCCTCAGAAATCTTACTCATTTGTTCCTTCAGTTTGTCAAGGGTGGAAACAGTGACCTTGTTTTGTTCCATGGTAGTGACCCTAGTGGTAAGGGTTTGCATCATGGAAGACAGTGCCTCAATGGATTTGTTGATGTTCTCAATGTCTTCTTTAGTGGCCATTGAAAGGTGATGAGTAACGGAGATGACAAAGTTCTCTTTGAACGCCTATTAGATCTGAGAGATTGTTGCGGTAATGGCTCGAACCGTATTGATCTATCTCTGTTCCTTGAACAAGTACTGTGAAATAAAATAATTCACTTAATTGTTTGACTCATTGCTCAAGATAGGAAAGGAAGGAAAAAAAAATAGACATTTGAAAACAGGTGAGAAAACTCCACTCATTTTTTATTATGACGAAAAAAGGGTGCATGAACCTAATATACGATCATAAACGACCTGGTGCACGACTCGAGTCAGAACATAAAGAAAGTGTGTGGACTATACTTGACTCGTGAGTGACTAAGTGATGTTATAAGACTCGTGGTATGATCGTATGGCTAGACATGTGAACAATAATCAAAATGACTGACGCGAGGACCAAATTAACACGGAAGACTTGACTGGCGCTTTTTTTTTTTGTTGCCGTGACACGGAAACTTCTCCCGTCAGACGGGATAGCATCCCGTGTCACGGGAATATTTGACTTTTTTTTTTTTTTTTTTTTGCCGTGACACGGGACATTTCTCCCGTCATACGGGATAAATTCCCGTGTCACGGGAGTCTCTCTTTCCTTTTTTTTTTTTTTTAACACAAAAACAAGACTTCCCTAAAATACGGTCAAAAAAGTGGTGCACGACTTAAAGCAAAAAAGTGTGTGAACACGACATGTGAGTGATTAAGTGAAGTTATAGACGCGTGTTTTGACTGTATAGCTAGACACGACTCAAAACTGGACACAGCATTCGCACAAAAATCGAGAAAAAGACTGACAGGACACTTTCCTGGGCACCGTGTCACGGTGCAGACTGTCGTGACACGGTCCAGTCTACCGTCAGACGATAAACTTTCCCGTGTCACGGCACTGTTCACCGTGACACGGCAGAACATGCCGTGACACGGTGCGCAGTTCCAGGTCAGTTTTGTGATTTTTTCAGATTTTAATCGATTTTAAGTCCGTACTAATTACTATGTGAGAATAAAAATCCTCGGTCATGGGTTAAACAAAAAGAGCAAACACATGAGGGTTAGCACCAAACAACCACATAGCATTTAGGCACGATGATGTAAAAAAGTTCGCAACCTAGGGTCGAGATCTATGTTCAACTATTGGTCAAGCTTTGGGTGTCAAAGGGGTACCATGGTTAAGAGTTTGGACGCGTTAGCAAGGCAGCCTCCCTTGAGGGTGTATGCCAACAGGCGGCTCCGCGAGTTCGTGATGAAATCGAACTCGACTCCATGGTTTGGGTGGATTTAATGACTCGGATGAACCCTTATTGCCATGAACGTTTTTGGGTTGATAGAGCTTAAATCCCCCGGGGCTAAGACGCATGTAGAACACATACGTTTTTTCAGAAAAATCGAAGGAAGTCGACTGTGAGAAAAGAAAATAAGCCACCGGACTGATTTTAGGACTGCCGTGACACGGCAGACTCTTCCGTGACACGGCAGTCAGAAAATCTGACTGGTGCCCCGTTTGCTTTTGCGCGCAATCAAGTTATCCAATTTTTCCTACGGGACAGACCTGAATGCGACGTTAAAACGTCTATGCAGATGCAAAAATGCCAAATTAATCACAGGAATATTTTTTCAAGAATCTTTCAAGTCTCATCCACTCATCTTAATTAAATACCGATCACTCAAATCGATAAATAATTAAGAATCCTCCCCAGTGGAGTCGCGAAATTGTAGGCGTCGTTCGAAGTGCGCCTACGTTAAAAGCATGTGGTGAATATGCTTGGCACTCATAGGAAGTGAGAATTGACATAATACGATTAGGGACAAATAAAGTAGGGAGCCGCCAACAAGTTTTTAAGGAACTTGTAAACCGTTCACGGATCATAAAAGGCAACCACGAATAAGGGACAACGAAGGCAACAACGATTGACCCGTGAAGGTTACACCCCATTCATAATCCATGAGATTACTAACTCCATATGGTTCGGAACCACGAAAGGAGGATCGGGGATGATGGTACGAAGTGAGTCATGGAGTCACATTCGCCCGTATTGGCCTCTACTCGATTCTTATAGTGAAAAGCATTCCTTCGATCTCAAAGGCATACAAACAATAATTCAATTCGCTCCAAACTATTATTTAACTAAATTGGTTCAAAATTAATGCACACATAATTCTAAAAATTTGGTGATCACTTCAATTAATAATAAGATTAAAAGGATCCTAAACCGGTTGTCCAAATTATCTTATTAGGCGTGATTTTCAATTACATATTCCCTTTAAACATGCAATATGGTGATCAATAAAAATAATAGAATAAATATTAATATTAAAACCAATTTAATCACAATTCCAACAACATAAAAATCGTTAGAGAAATAATAATAATAAAAAGAGCATGATCCTTCCTTTGAATCTGTTTGTTTGCAACTACAAAATAATAAACGAGTTAGTAACTTCAAGGAAATAATAAAACAACAACTAAATTAAATTAAATGAAATAAGGTTGATTTTGGGGCCAAACCCTCAAACGATTCTACCTTCCACGCCTTGGCTTAAGGACAGAACCTCGAGTAAAATATGGACTCCTTTGAGTGCTTGAAGAAGGAATTTTGAAGTGAAAAGGGTAGGCTAGTGTTTAGGTTAATAGCATAGAAGAGAGAAAATAAAATAATAAAATTCCCGGTCGCCCCGTTCATCAGAAATGAGGGGGTATTTATAGGGAAATGTGCTGAGGGAGCACACGGAACCCTAAAATGATAAAAACCCTAAAAAAGTATCCCGTGACACGGTTAGACTGTACCGTGACACGGTCAGACTGTACCGTCAGACGGTACACTTTCCCGTGACACGGTACAGTTTTGGAGTGACGCGGGAAATTTTCAGAAAACGGAATGAAAAACGCGTTAAGGGTTTACGCGGAAAGGACACGGAACATCCCGTGTCACGGCAGACCTCCCGTGTCATGGGAAGTCCCACCGTCAGACGGGAAGGGTTCCCGTGACACGGTCAGACTGTGCCGTGACACGGTCACTTCCAGTCCATTTTTCCGTCTAAATTCATTTTTAACCCTAATTTCTTTCGGCTTTTTAAGTGCCGATTGATAATTTCGGGCTTTTTTCTGACTTTTATTATTCGGGCTAAAATAAGAAAATAATAAAATAAAAATAAATAAAACATTTGGGCCAAAAATAAATAATAAAACAATAAAATAAAAAAGGTTTGGGCTAAAAATTAATTAATAAGTTTGGGCTAAAATAAAAACTATGCTTTTACCAAACATCAAGACTAATCCATGGACCTTTCAAAAGTATGAATAAAATACGATTTTTTAAGCACTCTCGGGATTAAATACTAAACCCGACCAACAATGGCGGTGAAAGGTTATTTATCATCGGGTTTGATTTTTGGGAGACATTTTTAGGTGTCTACAAGTATTGTAAGCATAATTTGTTTAGAAGCCTTGAATACCTGAAAATACTCTATCATCCTGATACATTAATAAAGGAATCAATCCTCAGTACATAAATGATAGACTAGTGATGTACACATAATTTGTTCACGAGCCTTAAACGCCATAAACAAAGTAACTCATTACATTTCATATTTGAATTTTGAACATAAGGTAAATTTCGAAAAAGAATAGTACTAGTACCACATAATAGACAAACTTTCATAATTTCATTTTTAAAAAAGTACAAAGGTATATATAAAGATAATAAAATACATATATAGTAGACACATGCATTGACATATCCATTTCAAAATAAAAAAAAATTGAAAAAAAAAAAAAAAAAAAAAAAAAAGGTCTGGTGGGCAGAAGCTCTACCATTTCTAGTTGCTAATAATTGCAATAAGAAGGGAGCAAGAGAACAGAGCACTCTGTTTTTTTATGAATGAAATTACCCTAAAAAATAAAAGCTATAAGAATGGAGACAATGAAGTAAAATCTATCGCATTAATTTTATCTATCATGGCTTTCTGAACCTACCTTTGTCCCCACTTTTCTTCGTGGACAACTATTGCTTCATTACACTTTTCTATGTTATTAATACTAGGAGTATTAAACTTCCGACGTCCCTAAATTTTACATCATTCTTTGTTGCTAATTTAGTTCTACTTTTCTTTTTCAAGTATATGGAATTTTAAAATGGATTATATTAATTACAAGTTTGACCCTTTTTCTAAAACTCAATCTCTTGGTGATTGTGAAGTTGTAGGCTTGTAGCTACAAACCTACGATATATAAACTGATCATGGACTTCAACCATTAAATTAATACTCCCTCCGTCGCTAAATTATATTCCTCTTTCTCTCTATTATGTGAGGAATAAATGTTAGAAAGAGGAATGTAATTTAGGGACGGAGGGAGTAACTCGTTGATTGACTAGTTTCTCTGATTTGGTATCAATAGTTAACATAATAAGAAAATTATGTGTTCAAATCAGATACCTCTCCTTCTAAATGAAATATTTAGCATTTGAATATGCTTACTATTCGAAAATGATAAAATTATTAAATAAATAAATTTTATATTACTAGTGTCTGTTTTGTTCAGTTTAATTTTAATTAAATCAATTCAGCTAGCTTTAATCAGTTCAGTTTACTTCAATTCAACCTCAATGAGTTCAGTTTAGTTCATTTCATTAAATAGGAACGGAGGCCCTAATTTAGAGGAAAGACTTATTGAGTTCTTGTACAATCTTTCTCTCAACACCCATGGATCACCATAAAGTTGTATAAATCATTTTCCAAATAATATAATAACGCCTTTGTTTCTTAATCTTTTTCCCTTACAGAAAACATGACTTTGAGTGACCATATATATAATATAATCAATCAATACTACGGAGTATATACTAAAGTAATCACCAGCATTTCCCCCAAAATACACGTGTCACGCTCACATTAAAAAAAATTCCCCCAAAAATCTTTTTTTTTTTTCAAAATAAGATAGCTAATAATAATCATAAAAATAAATAAATAAATAAATAAATAAATAAATAAAAAGTGAATAGACAACCTAAACAACCTGAAAGATAGAACAATAATAACAACTTAAATAAATAAAAAATTTAATCATTAATCTATAAAATGTATTATATATAATCACTTGAATCTATGTATTGTTCGTTTTCAACTTTAAAAAAAGAATTTTTACTCAATTTCAAATTCATAACATTTCAGCAAACTAAAATTAGAGATAAGTACTCTACATTACCGTATTTAATCTATAATATTTAGATAATATAAATAGATACTTCGTACAAATTTATAATAATTTATAAAAAATAAAAAATAAAAAAATTCCTTTTGAATATCCGAGCGTTGCTCGGGAAAAGAACTAGTAGTATGTATACTCATATAAAATCTTATTAGACTAGTATTAATTGCAAAGATTATTATTGTTTATCATTGTAAATATAAAAGTTGTTGCGCAAAGTTGTACATCTATACTTCTACACTATGGTTTTAAAGCTGTCTCAATTAAACTCTACTATCAGTCTATCACATGACACACTCGCCCATTTGATTTACATTTAAAGTCTCGTAAACATATAATAGAAGAATAAATTAAATAAATAAACTTATTAGTAGGCAACTCGTCATACAAGATTTGAACCATATAACCTCCCATTCTAACACTACATGCCTTCATACCAAGCTAATAAAGCTTTTTTGAGGCAAAGCTATGACATACTTTTATGCTCTCTTCTGAAATTAAAATATTAATATGTAATGAATGACAATATAAAAAGTAAATTTAATAATGAGAAGATGGAGTCACTAATAATTAACCTCATCATGTAACGACTCGAGGCATTGCTCAGACCCAAATATTAGTGAAATACTATTAAAAAGAAATAACGGAACAAACACACATCAAGCAAACAAAAGAAAGAGTAAAAATAAATACATCCCTTAAAAATGTATAAGTATTTCACTCATTCACAAATTGATATAAAGTTAGGGACCATGGTCGTTAAGATCTCAATTTGGATTTTGTATGATTCTAAGACCTAAAAAATTGTCACCAATCCAAATCTCAGGTTAGGTACTAATGTTTGTAGATGAGTAAAATTGTGGTAGGACCTTGACAATTGAAATACATGTTTAGTTACGTATAGAGGTGTCAATTCAAGTGTATAGGTAAACTTTAATGATGGGTCAAGTCGGGTTGAATCGGATCAATTTTAATATTAAGTCATACTAAATTATTGTGTTTATAAAACTTATATTCTGAATTTAATTTATTTCAAATCGGTTTCTGATTGGGTCCATCGAGTCAAATTTTACACCACTAATTATCAAGCATAATACTTATAGAGTTATAATGTGGCAAATGCTAACGAATGCCCCGGGTGCATTGGATAAGGTAGTTAAAATTAGAAAGATTAAATTAAAATTAACATTAATTACACCGATCGACGCGTGATTTTTCATGATTTCCCAAATTAATGCCACTTTAGCAAGATTTTAAATGCTTATCCAACGGCCCGAAGACGTTCGGGTCTGATTGAGCCATAAGGGGTGAAGGGATTGGCACATATAACATATCGAACAAATGCATTAAGTATTAATCATTAGGTGTAGACCTCATTGAAATAGATGTAAATTTCTAATAAATTTCACTTTTAATCAGAAGTGATTAAATTATAAACATCTCAATTAAAAAAATAAAATAAAATAAAAACCCTAATGCACTACAGTTCAAAAAGAAATGGAGAGCAGTTGCAAAACCATATGGTATTTTGGGACCAGAGAGCAAAGGCAGATAGCTCAGTTCCACCCCCACTTGAATCTTAGGGACCCATCTCTTTCTCAGTTTCTCCTTTGGTACATATTTATAAATTACCAAAGATTCTCAAAATATGCTACTATGTCTAGATTGCCTACTAAATTAACTATACTCAACTAACTGCCATGCTAATGCTTAGGATTCCAATTTGTAAGAAACACTTAACTATCCCTCTGTTGTACTTTGTGTCTTAGTTGCCTTTGATTCGTAATTTATTTCTACTTCCTAATACGGCTAATGTAATGAAAGCCAATTCGATATTGATAGAATTTACACCAATCTGAATACGTTCCCTCAACCATCAGTTTAGATTTTTGATTAATATATGTTGATCTTAAAAGTATATTATAGACCAATTTGACAACTCCGACCATCAGCTAAGGATTTTGATTAGGATGTTGATCTTAAGAGTATTTTTTTTTTTTTTTTGAAAACTGATCTTAAGAGTATATTGTTTTAGTATATATATTGAAAAACTTTATACAGCCTCCATGATTATGTTAATCATTTAATCATGTTAATTTCGTCGAATAACGATAGAAGACAAAAATCAAGTTACAAGAAACAACGATAACCTAGTTAACTTAAATCTTATGATCATGTTATATATTTAACTAGTTCAATAATCTATAAAAGCATTAAGATTTTCTAGAATATCAAATTGGTAATATAGCTAAAACAACAGTAAGGCTTGCATTGGAGAACCAAATTGGATTCCAAGTGGTATGTTACGTATGTACTATAAATACTTATTTATTTACTCATTGTTAATATAATACATTACTACATTATTAGTAGTATATGTACTACATAAATCATTATTTTGATTTCTATTTTTCTACTACATTATTAAAAACAACAAAAAGGTACAAAAGGTCCTCACCAAAAATTTCATTCTAGGATTTCTCTGCATGGATTTTATACTAAACTACTAAAAGGAGCTTGCTAACCAAAGAGCACATGTAAAGAGACAAAAAGAAAAGGCGAATTATGAATTTACACAATTACCCTTCCATTCCTCCCACCACTAGGCCACCACCCCTCACTTTTTTTTTTTTTTTTTTTTTTCTTTTAACATATCCCAAAATTATACTTGTACTAGTAAAATCAACTAAATATTTATCCCCATAAATTGGTTTTACAAGTAAAAATTTACATTATAGAACAAGCATTAGGGTTTTCATCACTAAAGATTTGAGGAGGATATGCATACATATCCAATGCATACCTAGGAGGGTAATGGTTAAACTCATTCCTCTTCAATTCTACAATCCTAGGTCCCTCCTCCACCACCATGGCCGCCCCATCGCCCTCGCCCGCTACTCCTTTTCCCTCCTCTCCTCCCCCGCCCCCTTCGCCACCGCCACCGGCTTCTTCCTTTTTGTCTCCCTTCCCCTCCCCTTTTTGTTCACCCTTTTTCCCTTCATCATTTTCCCCTTTCTTTTCTTCTTTCCCTTCTTTGCCCTTCCCATCCTCTTTCTTCTCCGCAGGAGGATCTTGGCTCACTATGCTAGCATGCTTCCCGGTGCGCTTGTATACATACTCCACTATCTTCGCCGCCTCGAACGTACCCTTTACCGTCACTAATGAGTTCTTTAGATCTGGGGTTGCTTCTTCGACCTCTGAAATCATTCAATAATTTATTCAATAAACAAATCACTGACTAAATTAATGTATGGCTGAATTAAGAATCAATTTTTAACCAATTAACTAATCATGATTTCTTCAGTTGTTAAACAATAGATAAAAATAGAAGAATGTCCTCATTTTGATGCAAGGAATAGAAAATCACATCAATTTTTTTATATTCATTGACAGAAAATCACATCATTACTACAACGAGAAACAATAAAATTCATATCAAAAATACTTGATTTGGCAAATTCGTAATTGTAGCCCCACAAAAAGTGTTGATATGAAAATACTAGTGGTGTATAAAAGATGATACACTTGGGATATAATAAGACCAATGTTCAAGTCTTAATCCTAACAATGGGGTCGGTTAATGAACCAAGATTTTATCTCTGGTTTATAATAGGGAAATAATAATAATAATAATAAAAAAAAAATAAAAAATAAAAAAAATAAAAAAAGGGAATCACCTTTCATTTTCTCTATACGTTTTTTGATCTCTAAGGAGCAAGCCTCACAATGCATGTGAACCTTGAGCACCACAGTTATTATTTTTGGCTGCATAATACAAAAATAAACACTTTTAAAATTAAACAAATTAAAATAATATTAGCCCAATTGCAATAAAGCTAAAAAGAAAATAAAAGTAGTGCGAGTATATCGAACTACACAAAAGTCACACTATAACGGAAAATAGTTAATTTAGGAAAATCCAAACAAATTAAAAGAAATGTAAAGTAACAATAAAATAATTAAATGAAAATACTACACCTCTTCCTTTTTCTCTTCTGGTTTAGGTGCTTCTTTCTCCTCGGCCTTCTTAGGCTCTTCGGCGGGTGGTTTCGGAATCGGCGAAAGTAGCTCGACTTGACGATGCGTCTTTTTTTGTACTCTACTTAACACCTTCAGCGGATCTGCTTTCTCTCCTTTCACCACCACTTTGTGCGTCTTGCAATCCGTCGTCACGTCTTCCACCCCTAACAATCGAAATAAAAGCTCAATTAATCGAATCAAAGCGACACAGGACTGAATCTCAAAAATAATAATATTAAAAATAATATATAAATATTAACTCCGATTTTTATTAGTTGCAACTTTGAAATATTGGAAATGAAAAAAAATCGGAGGTAGTATTAATAATAGTAACGGACTGTTACTAGAGCAAGGTCACTCTGCCACTGACATACCGTCAAAGCCTTTAAGGCATTTACGGACTTTGCGAGCGCAACCTTCGCAATGCATGTAAACTCTCAAAACAATCTCCGGAGGCGGAGGTGGTGGTTGTTCTTCTTTCGAATCTTTACCATCTTTGTCATTTTTATTTCCATCCTCTGATTTCTTTTCATCACTTTTTGGTTTTTCTTCCGTTGCGGCCGCCGCCGCAGCAGCCTTTTCAGTTTTCTCCGCCTTCTTTTCCGGTTCCGGGTTTTTCCCTTCCTCCGCCTTTTTCTCCTCTCCTTCAGCCTTCTTCTTCTCCTGAACAAAACAGACCATAAAAAACCATTCAAATCAATTAACACCCAAAAAAACAAAAACAAATACGAAATCATTTTAATTTACTGGTGATAAAAATAAATAAGAGAAAATCCAAGTTTGATGACTGAAATTAAATTAATAAATAAATAAACAAACCTCTCCCATTGATTTTATGAAGAGAATAGGATTTCTTTAAAATTTTGTTGATTTTTTTTTTCTCTCTCTATTTTTGAGGAATTTTATTTAAAGTTTGGTGACTGAAATGGTGGGAGGAGTAACAGTGAGCGGAGTTTAGGAGTTAAAAGAAAAGAGAGAGTGTGAGGGGAATAGAGCCAGATCTGTGGCCACTCATCGTCATCATCAACGCCCTCCAAAATGACGTGGCTTTTTATAGGGAAGCACGTGCACTGCATTTTGAGGCCACTTCTAGACACATGATATGCTCCACCTTACCATTTCCCCTCCTGCTATACAATCATCTTCTGAGATAGATTATTAGCAATACTAATGTAATTATGATGGTATTGAGACACTATCATTTTATGGCTAGATTGTATTTTGGGGTATGTATCATGGCTCAACTTTCGAGGTTAGAGTTTGGGTTTTATCCAATTCAGTAATTAAGTGTTACGGTTTGATCGACATATATTTTAAAAATTATTTAATAAGATTGAACTTTGTGATAATGAAAATTAAGCTCAGTGCACTGAGTTATTGTAAGATTATTTCATAGCATGATATCTATATATAGTTAGTTTGTCAATAATGGATGAGTAGAAGAAAGATCATGAAGGTGGAGTGAGTGAGTAAGTGAATTGATGAATCATATGAACAAGGGAATATGATGATAGCCAAAACGTAATAGATGAAATTTGAAATGACGTTAATTTAAGATAATAAATATTCGAATTCTAGTTTTGAATTTGTAATTATAAAAGTGTGGAATTTAGTTCATAAGCGAGTCGGAAACTTAGCTTAATCAAATTAATTTAACCTAACCATCAAAATAATTTGAAATGAATGGAGTATATTTAAGGGTCTGTTTTGATTTATTGAACTGAGCTGAACTGAACAGATTGGAACTAAACTAAACTGAACTGATTGGAACTGAACTAAACTGAATTAATTGAATTGAACTGAATTGTTTATAAGAGAAATAAATTAGGAACTGAACTAAACTGATTGAAGCTGAAGTGAACTGAACTGAAATTAAGCTGTGAGAACATGCCCTAAGTTTGCAATATCCATTGTATTCTTATAACAAATCACGGTCATTCAACAATACATCATAGCCAACCCTTAGCCCTTTGCTATGTCCTCGTCCCTTAGCTAGTTAACAAGTGATATCAGTTAGTAAATTCACTTATGATAATAATGTAGTTGTAGAATTTGATTAAAGTGATTTTACAGTAAATTACCTTCACATGACGTCAGTAATTACAAGATGTAAGGAGACCTTTAATTTATCACCAGTCCACAATCAAGTTGTCTTGACACAACCTTTGCGCCTTTCTCTACATTAACTTGGAACAAACATTAAGGACACCTTAGGGCACCAATTTAAGCTTTCTTAGATTGAATAGATTCATAAACTATATTAAGGATCATGACTCCGCACTTTGCAATTCTTTTCAACTAGGAAAACCTGCTAAAATTACATCTCATTGAATCAATTTAAGATGATCATAGGCGTGAATTTGATAGTACTGCTTTAAACTATTTTATGTTAAAAATGGATTGGTGTACATACTTAATCATGCGTGCATGTCTTCTTCGTCTTTTTTATTACTAATAATCAATCAACTAATCACATCATGCAGGTAAGAGGAAGCAAGTAGCTTCTGCAAGTAGCAATGGGTCGTGGAAGCCACCTCAACCAGTTTATGTGAAAAATCAACACTGATGGAGCTTGGAGTTCGATCAATGTAGCTACTAAAGCAGGAACTACAAGGAAGTAAGATTGCTCTTGGTTCTTAGGGTTCTCAAGCAAATATAACACAATCACCTCCCGCCTTTCCCAAACCCCTCCCCCTGGCTACTTAATTGAAGTGGAAAATGATACCCCTGCTTAGGTTATTAATTACACATATTTACGCGTGATTTTGCCATGCATTCCTAAATTAATACCAAATTACGAGTAGAAAGATATTAAATGCTTGTTAATGTTACATATAGCATTACCCTATTGTTTATGCAACTCATTGATGTGTCTCACAATTTTTATACTTCTTTTATTATTTATAAAAGTTCGAATTACTTTATGTTTTAAGGTGTTTCATAAAGTTTGAGTTACTTTTATTTTGTGCTATTGTTACATTTTGTGCTATTATTACATTAATGAGCTAACTTAGAAAACTAATTGAGTCGAAGTTTCAAAAACTAGGATATTTATTTAAAATCGTCAAAAATAAGACTTTGATTTACCTTTTTAAATTGATCACTAAAACTAAGTTAAAAACGTAGTCAAATTGGGTAACAAGTCCAAAATGTTTACTTGAAAACATAAAAAAAGTAAATTTATGCATAGTTGCGTGATTGATCCATGCTACGCAAGATCACTATTGGTGGTAAATTTGGATTCTTTTACGAGTAGAATTCAATGATATTTCCAAGAGCTCAAAAAATAACAAATTGGAAAGGACGCCAATACCTTCGATTCAATTTTGGCTCTTCTGTATTGGTGATTAATTCTAATGCTATAATTGTCATGTAATTAAATCTACCCAACTAAGATTTTTGTTTCCCTTCTTTAGTGATAAACAATAAATCTATTCAACTAGGATTTTAATTTTTCTTTTATTTTCATGGACTGACATTTATATTAAATGCCATGTGTATATGTGTATGGTGAAACTATTATCATTAACATTGGTTACAGAAATAGGAATTACTTGTCAGTGGTCAGTGGGCATCAAGATCGAATCCGATAATTAAAATTACAAACGGTAATGTTGCAATATATTTTCAATTATTTTCACAAATTAACAAAGGAAATAGCCAATTTGTTGACTAGATTACATGTAATATAGAGTCGTGGAGTACAATTGTAATAAGTTTTATGTTGAAAACGGTTATCATAAGACACTAGAAGTCATGAGTACAATTGTACAATATTGCCATTGTATGCTAGACATTAAGTTATCGGTCCATTTTTATTATACATCCAATTGCACATTGTTGTGTACATCTGGTTATATGTTTCCCTGCTTGCGAAAAATGAGTGTACTGGTTTCACTCATTTTGCTTTAATTTTTTAACATGTAAAAATTAGGTAAATATGTAAAGTACTCTGTGATGGGTAAGATGAGCAAAACCAATTTGCTCATTAGTGCAAACTGAATAAATTTGATTAGCTTCATTAGTGCAATTGAGTATTTTATTGAGCAACCTAGGCAACCAATGGTACCGACCTTGTAAGTTACTATTAGTTGTTGTTTGTATGACGAGGAAATTTAAATTATCATCACCAATGAACTCACCAAGTTTATATCCTTAAGTTTGCTTTACTATTGGTTGTATGACGAGTACAAAATAATCATGTTACCTCTCTTCCAATAATAACGGTGAAGAGACTGTAATGTTATTTGAGCACCTTTTTGTCATGCTAATTTTCAATTCAAGTACGAAGTCTTATATTAGCCACACATCAAAAGATAAATTAACAGACTTATAGTTCATCATCTAAGGGGACTATTCTGTCCCCTTTGTGTTTAATCATTTCGGAAACCAATGATCATCACTTGGATTATATTCAGTAGTGTTTCTCTCCTCTTTGCCTTTCACCCATTTATAACAAGTGGTATTAGAGTCATATTCAACTAGGGTTTTCACATTGTATATATGATATATACAAAATTTGCATTGGGAATTGAATGTGGAGTCGAAATCAAATTTTTGGTGGTCTCCTCAATGCTTCTTAATCGCATGATTACCTTAGTTTTTACCCTTTTGTTAGAAGGGTTGAGTATATCCATTCCAAAATTGACAGATGAACTAAAAAGTTTATATTTACTCTATATTATATTAGTTTCTTAGAATTTCACCTTTTAGTAGTCCATAATTGGTTTTTAGTTTTTTACACTCTTTTTGAGAACACAAACTCTTAAAAAAATCGGGTGTACAATAATTATTGTACATCAATTATAAAGATAGCTATAGTGATCAAAAGTTGTCCCTGAAATGAATAAAACTTACCCCAATATGCATTAAAGTAACCCAATACAAATAAAAATTATATAAGCTTTATTAGTAAAGAATCACATTTTAAATGACTAAAAATCAATTATTAGTTAGTTAATGTAATTAAATTACCTTTATAAAACTTTTCTTGTTGTCTATTTATTTAAAAATTGTATTATGTTTAAAGTTACCAAAAAAAAAGGCAAAAAGTTACCTTAAAATTAACTAAAAGTTACCCTTAATACATTATCCTTCCTACCACTTAGTGTCCCAAAATCTCTCACATTTAACTAGCTAATGATTGTCATATGAGCTTCTATCACATTTATTATTTCATTCTACATAATTTTTTTCAAATGAAATAACAAATAATGATCAATAATAAAAACAACTTATCATTTGTTTTAATTTCATTTCAAATCTTCTCGAACCATATTTGATCAATTTCCAACTAGATTTTGCCTAGCGACTACTATTTATTTATTAATTAATTTATTTTTATCTAGTGACTAATATTAATCACATTAAAGATATGATAAGGTATTTAGTCATGTAAAAATGGGGAAAATATAGAAGTGGATATGGATGAGTACGAGTTATAAACTTATATAATCACTAAAGATAAGACACTGATCTAAACTTTTAATCTTTTCATTAGAGATAGTACGTACAAGTAATCCTCTACTTTTTTTTTGTACTTTTATTTAGTGGAAAAAAATGTTTGATATCTACATATTAGCACTCAGTTAATGCTTCAAAACTTTTGTGAGCCTAAATGATAAACACTGAAGAACCGCCGTCAAAATCACTATCAATGAAAATAAACAAAATTTAGTTTAGAAGAAAAAGGGAGATGCGTGCAAAATAAGGAAGGTGATCAAGAGTTGAGAAAGTGAATGAATTGTGGACATTAAGCCAAAACAAGACAACGAACAAGCACGAACTTGTAGGATGCGGTGGAAGTGTTGCGTATAATGTGAATAATGTGATGGCCTGATGGGGTTAATACTTGATACTAGTAGGGGTGAGCAAAAACATCATGTAGTTCAAAGATCTAACAAGTCCAATAAAAATTTTCAACTAATAACCTGCTACAAAGTTGCATTATCAAACATTTACCTGGTCCAAGTAAGAAACCATCTGAATTTGCAATGATTTGTATGTATTAATGTATATACAACCGGAACTCGAACAATGAATGACTTATAACTCGAATTCGCAAACTTCGTATGAACTAGAAATTTTATTACCTCAATCGAAATTAACTTATTTGACCAGATCTGACAATGATCCAAATTGGAACAAACGTCTAAATCTATTAGAACTCAAACCACTTACCAACTGAAACATTCTATTATTGGACATCAGTTTTCATAGTCTTCTTTAAATAAGAAATTACTAGTTCAAGTTTTAGTCCAACCTAAGTGATCAAATACAAGTCTGGCCTAATTTGATCGTAATTTGATAGGGATTTATCTGACTCTGACCCGAATTTGACCTGAGCCCAAAAATGACCTACCTAAAAATTTCTGATACAATTCACAAGATGGCTAGCTAGATGCATATATGATTTTTGAAACTTTTTTTTTTTAATTTTTTCTTATTTTATAAAATCACCCAAACCCAATTTGACCAATTCCAAACCTAAAGTTGAACTTGTCCCTACTTTGACTTGAATCATACTTATTGCACCCGAAATGGTGAGCATCTTGTAATTACCTAAGCTGAACATAAACTGACTTGAACCCAAACCTAACATTGAGGACAACTAGCTCAACCAAACTCAATTCACAATGACGTGAAGCCTATCTTATACATACAGGCTTGAGTCGCACCTCTAACATCAAAGTGAGAGGGTCCAATTCACTAGTTTGAAGATTTTTGATCTTAAAACCATAGGATAAATGAAAGAGTAGCCTCCATTAAAACCAAAGTCTCAAACCGTAGGCTTGCTCTAATAGCATGTTAAATACAGGTTTAGGTCACATCCATCACCAAAAGAGAGGGTCTGCTTCATTAGTGTAAGAAAGTTTCATCATATATATCAAAACCAAATGATAATAAAAGGATTACAATTATAAGTGTTTAACTCTCTCATCTTTCATCAATGTAGGGAAATTACATGTGTAGTTTAGGAAGTAAATACTTTAATGTTAAAATTTAAAATAAACAGATTTGGGTAACCTAAACAAGGAGAGTTTCATACTAGAACCAATTGGTAATAGTAGGTAGGAGTAACTCATTTACCTTATAAGGTGGTCATTTCTCTCTTTTTTCTCCAATGTGAGATACTTACAAGTGAGCCTATAATAATGGGTTTCAACATTCCCCCTCATTTGTAAGTGTTCTAAGAAATTCAAAGCTAACTGGAAAGGTAGTTGTCAATAATAATCTTCTTGGGGCTAGCTAGACATCTCATTGAGGCAAGTTGCCATTATCTTAACCTAACTTGAGCTATCAAATTGATAGCTACTTGCAACAAATACAATTCCCTAAGATCTCGTATTCTTATTAAGAAAATAAGATTTATCAACATCAACAACGGTGGTTCATCAATTATTTAACATATATTTTCCAAGTATATAGATTCTAGAATGAAAAGGTTTGATAATTTTAATTTGATGTCACATATATTACATGGATGATCAACTGGCTAAATCAGTTCGTTAAAGTCTTGATAAGAAGTTTTATTTAATATGTTAGATCAAATCTCTGTCACATTATTTGCTCTTACGGCTCTCTATACACCATATCATTCTTGAATATAAAGTTATTATGATATCTAGTCAGTAGTCTTGCATTTAGTGAAAAAATAAAATCAAGTGAGAAAACTAAAATAGAAACATATACGTGCATGGAGAGTCTTTCAGTCCAACTCATGAGGGCCTACTCTTATGAAGTTATGATAGATAAAGTCCCACAATATATTCTTGGAACCTTATTAGGAACCCAATACTTTGCTCATCATGTGAACGTGTACAAGGTTTGAGAATAGCAATTAATTGACATTTTTTCAGCAATCTTTATGCTGCTTAATGCGGACTGGTAGACTAATAGTTCCAAATCTACAACCTAAACAAAAACAAATTAACAATAAATATCAAGTATTTAAGGGCTTTTATGTTCTACATACAACTCTGTCCTTTCCAGGATTATTATTTTTTTCCTAGCTGGCATTTTTGAAGATAAATCTCAATAATGGAGGCATATTGACCTACTGTATAGTGACAAACAAAAAGTATGTATAAATTTATAAATAACTATATCAAGTTCATTCATCATTTACTTGACAAATAAAGTTTGATAAATATATGTACTACCTACATGACTACATGTATATATATACGAAGTATATATTTGAATAAATTGTCCAAGACATTATTTTATACTCCGTATTAAGTTATATAATGGTAAAATTCAACTTATATAAACTAAGGTTAGAAAATAAAATTTAATAAGTAAAGGATGTATACAACAATTCGGATTTTATAAGAATATGTACATTGTTAATCATGTCTTATTGATTAGGGTTATTAAAATCGTCAAAATAATAGCCTAAAATTAATTTTGGTAGAAAGAAATAAAGTTTTTATTATTATATTTTTATCTTTAAATTTTTCATTTAATGTTGTCAAATTCTCAATCAACCTACAATTCACTTTAACCTTTATAAAAATGACTATCAATCTTATTATCTGACTCATTACTAACACACAGTCAAACACCATCCATGACCCGACCCGTGCAATAACCAAGACTATACAAAATATAGCATAGATAACTATCAGTTTAATTAAAATAAATATTAAAAAAAATAAAAATGGTACGTGTTTGATATGTTAGACTGCCATGTAGTTTATAAACATGATGTTCTCCACTTCTCCAGTCCAAATGCTTCCAAGTAGTACTAGCAGAATTTGCCATCATGACAACATCTTTGTTACGGCTTTTATCCACGTGTATTACTTTCATGTCTTATACTTTCTTAATTTAGCAAGGCTTTCCTCAAGGTTTCTTATAAACAAGGAAAGCTATTAAGCTAAAGATTATAATACAAATATCTTATCTCTTCTTTCCTATTATAGTATTATTTTTTAAGAGACTATAATACTATAGTATATTACAATTCAAGTAGTTTTCACCTTTTGCTAACAAGAATATGGCGAAATTTATCAGTGTATTTTCTCATCTATTATCTTTTTTCATTTATTTATTTTATAAAGATTGTAAAGAATAACCTAAAACTCAAAAAGTACAAAATGATTAAGACAATAACATTTTTGTTGTGTACAAGGTCAGCAGTATTATAAAGTATGTGCAACTTGGTTCATGAGCCATAATAAATACTACTTGTAGTTGTTATGGACCACCAAAATTATTTGCATTAACTTTTGCTTTATATTAATGTCTTTACTAAAGACTTGAATTTACCACGGTATGAAACTTCAAAATAAACCCATGTGCAAGTTTGTAGTATGTCATATTAAGCATAAATGACTTTATATTGTTAATTTGTTGTAGTAACTTAGTAAGTACAACATTAAAGAACAGAGAAAGTATTGAATATTTATGTGTTTACGTAATTGATATACGTAGTATATATATTTGGTTATGGCCAAGCTTTTTGGATAGCTAGCTTATCTTTTGAATATGTTGTAATTGTTGTTAGTGTTATGAAAGCAAACAACTAACATGTATATTCCATAACAGTTTGAATAATTTTTTCACTTTTGTTTTTTAGAGGAGGTGACATGTGTTTGTGTTTTTGCCGAAATAACTTTTTAAATTATATTTACACAATTGTATCCAAGTCAATTCCCAAATGATAATGAAAAATAATGCTTATAAGATGATAATATAATTAGATGTAAGAACATCGCTTTAAATAAGTTATATTTCCGACTCACATAATATTAAGGAGTATATGCTCCCATATTGTCCCTTAATAAAAAAAAACAAAATTATTGTATTTTGTAAAATTATAGCAGATAAACATCTAATACACTCTAAAACTACAAATAAATATTTAAGAGAAGTTTGATAGAAATAAAGGATATGGATTAAGCGGATAAAATGAGAAAATAAGAGTATAGAATCATCCATTGTTATAAAAATTAGGGATAAATCATAATTGTTTTCTCATGTTTGATACTGGTAGCAACTAAGATTGTGATGATGCATCGCAGAAAGTTATTACTATTGTTTACTATATACTACGTACTAACGTACTATGTAGTTACTATATATATGTTTCATTCTTTTCTCTATCATTTCTAGAAAGTATAAAATGGGTGAGGTAAGTGGATTTTATTTTTTTTACCACTAGCCCTATCTCTCCTCTAGCTAAGCTAGATTTCATTTTTATATCCTCATCTCTTTACCTATCCTTATCTCCTCTCATCATCGGACATATCTCTTTAAACAAACACCCTCTTAGGAACGAAGAGAGGACGTACAATATAGGGACCAAGTGGTTCCCTCTCTTTATAAGGCAATTTTAATGTAAAAATGAAGTAGAAAAGATTTATGGACATATTACATTATTAGTATTCTTTATAGAAGTCAAAATCAATCGATGTTAAGCAAAAAGTTTTAATAAGAGGTAGCTTTGCAACGACCAAAACATGCTCCAGCTAATCCACTCACCAAAATTTGGCCACTCGTTAAAATTTTGATGAATCATAGAAAGTGGAATTTTTCTGAACCACCAGTAAACCAAAATCATTACTAAGTTGTCTAGTTTCTACAGTACTAACTAGCCACATAAACTTTGTCAATAGTTTTCATTTATTTGATACCCTTCTTTATTTTTTTTTAATCCTTTACTGTTGTTGTTTTTTTTTTTTTTTTACAAGCTAAGTCACTTGAACATGGTAGTTTTAAATAGTAGTGCAGTTGAGCAATGTAGAGGTCTAGATGTAAACACTAGAGGTGGCAATTTGGTCATGAAATCTGATTTGGATTGAGTCAATTTGGTCGGATCATTTTTTGTAATACTCGTAGTCATTCGGATTGACTTTGGGTTCACATCAAGTCATATCACTTTTGATTCTATTGCCTGAATAGTGAAAAAATTAATAACAAAAGTCAAAGTAATGCATTATTAAAAAAAATAAAAAATAAAAAAAAAACAACAGAGGGAGTATTAAATAATCCCTTTATTTTTTTGCCGAGCTTGGTAACGCAAGCTTATGACCCAAGTGGGATCATTAAAGTGGTGGATCATGTTGAAGTTTTAGAGCATCTGTGCACAGGTAAGGGACGGTAGCTAATTCGACATACGAATGAAACTGAGCTACTGGCTAACACACACGCAGGGCCGAAGGACAGACCTAAAACAATCCCCATAGACGGATGAGGTCACACCCAAAATAATCAGTGTTGTCAACATTTATTTTTGGATTAAGTCAATTGATTTAGGGTTTCAAATAAGGTGTTTTAAATATGGTGATATCGAGTATAGATCAGTTTTGTCTTCTTGATCTTTGTCTTCTTGATCACAAGAAACACTTGAAATTTAATGAAAACTTGACAGTTTGGATGGCCCAACCAAGGTAGGCAATTGGATCCATTGAGTTACCAAATTAATTAGCCTCTTGGCCCTTGCCATCTAATTATGTTGCCTTTTTATTGAAGTGTTGTGTGATCGAATTGAGATTCCATCAAATTTATATATTGTGGGTCGTGTCATTTGTGATTGTATTAGAAATTATAATTGGTCGGCGCCTTGGTGGGGTTCATAGAATAATCGAATAATTGCATGATTAACTACTGGGTAGTAATTTTTCTCGAAACACTTCATAATGCATTTAATTTTTTTCTTCGTTTAGGATTGAACTTGACTCATATCCACGCTAAAGTACGAATATCATTTAAGATATTACATTAAAAAATTGTATTTACTTTATTGTTTATGATGTATAAACTAAATCATGTTGTTGTATTCAATAACTAATGATGCCAAATTAGTAATTGAATAAGATTTGGATCTGTTATTTTGGTTTACAGCTTTAGTTATTAGGAAAATGTTATACATAACTCTTAAATTAGGATTTTATATAAGCATTGAATATACACTAGTAAATCGTATAAATTTAGAAAATCATAAAAATACAAATCCTAATTATTATACTGATTTACGCGTATTTTTGTCATAAATTTCTAATTTTATATAATTTTCAAGAGTGTATTTAATGCTTACATATAGCCCTAAGGAGTACATATAGCATTACCCTTTTATTTATTAATCTTTCTTCTTGCATCTATCATATCATGCATAACACATTCCGATTAAATCTCCGAACACAGTTAAACAAGTATCACTAATTAATGACATATTTGTTGTATATCAATGTTTTGATCAAGCTACATCAATGATTGTTTCAAGAACGCCCCCACCCCAGCTTTACATGATTAAATCATGATTTGGTAATCAAGATTTCTAAGGCATGTATACAATTCAAACATTTAACAAAAAACTAAATTTCTTCTCTTAAGAAATAAAGAATGATAATATTAGGGGGAATAAAATCCTCTCACTATGCATGTGACCAACATCGAAGTAGAATAGCACAAACAACTCAAGATAAAAGGTCGGCAACCTAAAGCCATTGGCCCTAAACTCAAACAACTAGTTAAGAAACATTATAATAGTGCTTCATATTATATATATAGCATAAATCAATTGTCATTTGAAATGTCTCATAATAGCCTAACAAACGATTGTAGAGCGCAATATGTTTGGCAATGCATGTGATATGTGAACGTAAAATGGATGAATATACGGCCATTTACCCCACTTTGAACAATATTATTGTGTAGCATGCTTCATAACTTTGCCTAGACAAAAAAAGCTTTCA
Source organism: Chenopodium album (assembly GCF_948465745.1). Taxonomy (NCBI): domain Eukaryota; kingdom Viridiplantae; phylum Streptophyta; class Magnoliopsida; order Caryophyllales; family Amaranthaceae; genus Chenopodium; species Chenopodium album. The sequence goes on from NC_137835.1 coordinate 70,616,426, forward strand.
ATAATGTTTATGATTCCTTGCACATTAGGCATTCCATTATTTTAATCTACCGAATTTGAATATTTGCTTTATATGTACTGTAATTGGACAAATATTGATGAATTATACGAAGTATAACAAATGATCCATATAAGTCATGTGATATTGTATAAAACTTGTTTTGAAGTAAAGTTTTCAAATATAAACTTGTATTTTAATTTATTGAAAAAATATGACATATATGATCAAAATTTTTTTACTTCTGATGTGGGTCTAAAGGACTGTTCTCATTTACTGAAATGAGCTAAGTTGAACTGATTGGAGCTGAACTGAACTGAACTGAAATGAACTTGGATATTTTATGAGAGAGGGAAATTAAGAACTGAACTAATTGGAGCTGAAATGAACCGAAATTAAGTAAATGTGAACAGACCTTAAGTAGACCCACTTAAAATTAACTAGGATAGATCCCAATTTTGTGGGAATAAGGGTTTTTCATCAATTCTTTTCAAATCCACCATATCAGCAAATGTAAAAAAAATCATAATCACTTAATAAAATTAATAATGTAATATAAAATAACACAAATTCTTATATGTGGCTAGCCATATGGTTTCACATATAAGGTAATTTAATTAAATAATAGGGATTACGGTAATGAATAAATGGGGTTACCTTGATGTATGATTGTATGTGGGTTACTTCAAGAGAAAATGGGGAACCTCTATTAAATAAGTGAAATTATTCTTTCATTAGTAAAAAGGAAGAATAAGAATTACTCGAATAAACTAATGAGTAATTGGGGTTACTTATTTTTTAATTACTTGATTTTACTTACATAATGAATTTGGTTTCCTTTTATAGAAATTTGAACCTACTTTTAAGAACAAAATGACTGCAATGAGGTTACTCATACAGATAAATAAAGATTATTACTCTTATAAACTAACGTGGTCACCATATAACTAGTCACATACAAGACTCGCAGTATAAAAATAAAGTTATTTTTCCTAAGAAAAATAAAAAATAATTAAGCCTATTTGAGGGGTATGCCACCAATGTAGCCAATTGGGCCCTTTGAAGTTTATCACAATCCGAGCAATGCATCACTAGGAAGACTAAACAGATGTGACAAAAGTAAACGATTAGCTTGGATATGAGGCCATTGTCGACTGACGCTTCAAATATGCAATCAAACAGTGAATCTCTTTGGACCCTCCAACTTGCTATTTTTCCTACAACTGATTAAAGAAAAAGAAAATCACTTATAAGCTACTTCCTTTTTATTTTTTTTTATTTTATTTTTTGGAGGAATTATAAGCTACTTCCCTAGTTTGAAGTTAGTAAAACGATCGTCTCTGCATTGATCGATCTAGGGTATGACAAATCGAGTAATTTAAATAGTTTTCCCTTCACTTAATTTCACATATTTTATATTATTTGAATACATTTGTCCTGATATTATTATCTAAACTAATTACTATACTCCTAAACTTTATCCATTCTAAATTTATTAGCTATAAATTATCGTTAAAATCTGAAATTATTTGATCTAATATAAGAGAAAAATAATTTTGGAAGAAGAGGGGCAAATACAAGTTTATCTGTCAGATAAACGAATTTTTGTTAATCTGATGACATTTTTGTAAATATGTTGAAAAAAACGTGTTAATTTATTCAGTACTTTTGGTGAGCTGTTCAATTACTGTTTGCAACTTGCTTTTACTGTTTGGTGAGGAAATTACACATGTACCCCTCAACTAATACATGAAAAGACACATGTACCCTTCCATTGGTACTTGAAAAGACGATTATACCCCCAGATAAACAAATTTTGTTTATCTGGGAAATTAACTGGGTACAGCTCGAAGAAGAGTGCCCTAAACTTATTTAACTAATTAATCTTAAACTCATATAATATGATTTAATTAGCAATTTACTTATGACATTATTAGGCTTTGAATCAATCTATCTGAATGTATAAATCTTATAAACTATGAGTTTAAATTATCTAAAATGTTAAAATAGTTTATGGGTTATTATTCTTAACAAATGTATTTTACTTATCCTGTACTTCGACAACAATTGTTTATTAGTAATTTGGACACTATATAAAAGATGATCGAATTCAAAATTTCCTCATATGAATGATTGACCGCTTGTGTTCATCCAAACAATAATCAATCAATAGTCGCCTTTATTAACTTATCAAGCCACCATAGAGTCAGTTGATAACGCATAGGAGTTCCATCTTCAATTCCATGTACCTAATAACATCAAACATGACAAATACCCTATATTATCCTACTACAATAGGATTACTTGATTTTGTTTTTGAATCATATTTGATCATCTTTGTATCTATTAGGTTAAACCTTGAAACAAACAAGCAATAACACATTGGAGATTACCAAATTTTAAACCATTGTAAAGTATGAAAACTAGGTAAAGAATTTATTTTTCCAGTTTTTGTACGTTACTTTATACTTCCTCCGTTCTTTTATTATTGCACCATAAGGGTTTGATACAATATTTTTGGTAGTGGAAAAAAGGATGAGAGAGAAAGGTAGAAATACAAAGTTGCCCATGTGATTGTACAAAATAAAATGTAAGTGTTGAAAAGCAAGGGTATATTAGGTAATTACAGTGTGAACACAACTATTTCTTTTCCTAAAATAAATATGGTGCAATATTTGTGAAACTTTCTTAAAAAACAAGTGGTGCAATATTTGTGAAACTTTCTTAAAAAACAAGTGGTGCAATATTAAAAAAACGGAGGAAGTACTAGTTTTCAAAATTAACATTATTTGTGTAAGTATAACTAACTTTATTTCATCAACAAAAATTGTTCTATACGCAAAAATTATAAGATATTGTGACATATATTCCTTAGAAGAATCATCAATCAATAACTATATACTAAAAGACACACCAGCAATGACACATGTCAATTTCTGGTGTGTCCTTAGAATTTTTGTAAAAAAACATATTTAATAGAAAATTTATTTAAGGAAATTATTTGTAAAATTTAATTACGATATAAATAGAAATGATATTTACCTTTTTTCTATATTCACATTCAATTAACTAATTAATATGAAAAATAGAATAGCAAAATATAATCTTTGTAAATATTTTTAAAAAATACAATCTTCTACTATAAGTTTTTGTGTGGCAAACATAATGTTCGTTTCAAGGATACAATTGAGATAGACAAAAGTTAATGACTAAAACGAGATATTACAATATATGATCACTGATAAGTATATATGTACATAATTTTTTTTGTCAATAACCGTGCATGGCACGGGACCTAACCTAGTTTACGTACTAACCTTGAGAATAAAATGGCAATCAAGAAATAAAGTTGATTTATTATTTATTTTTAGGGTGAAATAGAGGGGAAAGCTCCAACACTCAGTTGATTACTTGATTAAGGTAAACCAAATAAAAAAATAAAAATAAATAAGGGAACTTGAAAGTTAAAAGGTATTTTAACAATTTTATATTGGTAATTTTGACAATTACCACCTTCTATTTTTTTTTTTTTTGAAAATTACCACCTTCTATTTTCAAAAACATCAAAAGTTACCACCTTCTTGCCTCCCAACTAGGGGTGTTCAAATCCGGGTACCCGGGTTTTCGGGTAGTTGTTCATTCGGAGTTTCGAGATATTCGGGTTCCGGGTACCCGAATTTTTTTTATATTTTTTTTTAAAACAACTGTTTACTTAATTTTATGTATTTATGGTTTAAAAAAAAAATTCTCAAAAAAAATAAAATGTATTTATCCTACTGTAATCTAATGGAAAAAAAAAAAAAAAAACTAGGGAAACAAATACACTACGGATACCTTGAATTCCATGAACAATGAAGAATATAGCCATAGACAAACGCAATACCACAAATTCAACGAAATACACTACGGATTTAGTCCAATTACCACAAAATATTATCAATTGGATTACATAAATTCAAATCTACCACAAATTACAAAGAAATTTAAAATACCCCTAAAAATACCATAGATTGAAGGCTTCAGTCGCTTGAAATTGTGTGAACTCAGGATTGAGTCGCGTGAAGCCTTGAACTCGTGTGAACTCGTGAAGGCTTGAATGAAGGCTAATCCGTGAAGGCTTGAACTCGCGTGAACCCTAATTTGCAGTCTTTCGAAGCAGAGAGGAACCCTAATTATTTCGTAGCAGAGAGGAAGAGAGGGGCACGAAAGCGGCAGTCAGCACGAGAGAGAAGAAGAGGAAGAAAGGAGGAGAGAGAGAGAGAGCAGCAGATGAGGAATGAAGAGAGAGAGAGGAAGAGGAAGAGAGGAGGAGAGAGAGGGGAAGAGAGAGAGAGAGAGAACGGCGAGAGAGGAGAGAGGGGGGAAAAGAGAGAACCCTAATTTGCACTAAACTGAAATACTGAATGGGCTGGGCTAAACTTTGAGGTTTATTTTTTTTATTTTTTTTTTATTTTCGGGAAATCCGGGTACCCGAGTATTAAAATATGCGTCCCATGTCCCGACCCGGATTACAAGTAATTTTCCCGGGTCGGGTACCCGTCCCGAAAAAATAGTTTTTTTTAAAAAAATTTCCCATCGGGTATCTATCGGGTCATCGGGAAATCGGGTCGGGACAATCGGGTCGGGTTTTTTTGAACACCCCTACTCCCAACTACCACATGACGTCATTTTGGGCTCATTCTTTCCCTTTCCTCCCTATCTCTCTCACATTTCTCATTCCTATTTTCCCCCAAACAATAAAAAACACATCAATTCACTACTCTAAATCAAAATTGACGAACAATTATTGGTGGTTTGGGGGAAAAAAAGTGAAAAGGGAGATGAGAATCCACATAGAAATGAGAAATGTGAGGGAAATAAGGAGGGAAGAGAAAGAATGAGCCCAAAATGACGTCACGTGGTAGTTGGGGGGCAAGAAGGTGGTAACTTTTGATGTTTTAGAAAATAGAAGGTGGTAATTTTCAAAAAAAAAAAAAAAATAGAAGGTGGTAATTGCTAAAATGGACATAACAGAAGGTGGTAAATGTCAAAAGTTCCTTTTATATTCATAATTTATTCCTAATTGTAGAATACATGATAATTTTAATTTTTGTTATGTCTCTACTTTATATGTATTGACTTATGAGCAAATTACACTGAGTCATTACTATAAGATTTTTTATTTGAGCTCATAGAAACAAAATTATAGCACTAAACCATGGCATAATAGATTTTTTTTGCTTGTTAGCCTTAACTTTAATCTGTTAAAATGTTTATTTATAATAACATAATAGATAGAAATGGATTGTTAAATCTGTCACTAAACTTCTTGTCTAGTGAAAACCTCCTTTCAGTGAGACGAAACAATGGTTATCCAATAAAAAAACACAGAAATTAAAAAACTTGAATTTAAAAATGGGTCAAATAAGATCGAGAATCTCTGCCAATAAAAAAGAGTCTTGTTTGTAATTACTGTACTTTTGGATTAAAGGTTCAACAATTATTGAAATGCGAGTACAAATTGGTGAGTGCTGAATTCACCTCTTTTCTATAGTGAAAGAGTACTGAAAGCGGCCCACGATCTTGTACATCCAGTAATTACATACTTACATTCATCTTTGGTTTTCAACTGACTAAAGGATATTCGACCCCACATGAATCTCTATTGGAAATTACATAGTGGTAATTGGGTTGTTAGAATCGGGTTAGCTAACGTTCACTTTGAATGATGAGTTCTCTAGCTAGCTAACTAAGGATTTCTGTTACTTTTTCTGTCTCTAAGTTGAAGTTTTTGTTTTCCTCAAAAAAAAATAAAAAAAAAATAAAAAAAAAAATAAAAAAATTGAAGTTTTGTTTGTCTTTGGCGCATATTTTTAAGTATGTAAAATAATTATTAAAAAAAAAATAGTGAAGTTTGGTTGATGAGTCGAAAATATAAAAAGTATGTTAGTATGATAATGAGGTTTGGTTGATTTAGAGGGAAGGAAAAAAAAAAGAGATGGCAAGATTTGGTTTTATTGAAGTGAATAAGGGTTTATTCTCTTCAGATTATTTTCAGTTCAGTTTCGTTCTAATAAGTTCAGTTCAGTTCAATTCTTAATTTCCTTTTCGCATAAAATATTTAGTTCATTTTAGTTTAGTTCAGATCCAATAAGTTAATTTAAGTTCAGTTTAGTCAATTAGAACAGACCCTAAGTTTTTTATTTAGAGACATGAATCTTAGGTGAAACAATAGTTTTATTTAGGGAAGGATGGAGTTCAACTTATGAAGGATCTAAGGGTCAAGAGTAATTCAGTTTGACTTTGGAATTTTCAAATTCTTTCTCTTTCAAAATAAATGTCCTTATTTGATCCGTAAAAAAAAAGAGAGGAGTTCGGTTTTCCGAAACTACACATTGAGACAATTTATTGAAGTACCACAGTCACAATATCATATTTAATGTTATGTAATGTATAAAACATTAACATTGATTAACTAAATTATGTAAATTGTACAAATGTCAAATAAAAGTGTTTATTTAGAAACGTACTATAGATGAATATGACAAAGTACTCTCTCCCTTTTTAAATACTTGCTCTATTTTTCTTGGATATGCATGTCGATGTTAATCTTTGATCACTAATATATTTAATTATCAATAAGTATAAATTCTAATAATTGAAAATTTATAATCTATTTATTGATATGATTCCAACAAATACCCACAAAACTATATTTTTTCCTATGTATAAATCACAAACATTAGTCAAAGTAGGACAAATAAATAGTGTAAAAAATAAAAATGGAGCAAGTATTTAATAAGGGAGGGAGTATCAAATACTTCACCTTACATAAAATTTTTACTTGGGTCAGTTACATTTTGGATCAAAGTTTCGAATTGGCAGAGCTTGATGATTTTTATAAACCATCCGATGCCAAACTAACAAAGTATAAGCTGGGCTGGATATGATTTGGCTAAACTGTACATTAAAGTCAGCCACACTTATAAGAGTTATAGCTGTAAATCTGTAATGTATCAGTCCAAATAAAAATGAATGAGGTTGGAAAACAAATCTACTAGGCCCATATACCATGGACTAGATAATTCACACAGATAATTGCACATCGTCTTTCAATCTAAGAAACAAAAAGATTTCTATGTCCTACTTCCATTTTTTTTAACTAATTTTTAGACCCGAACAATGTTGTTGGTTATACATGTTTTACAATAATTATGAATGATATTCTTGATAATCTCTAGCTCAACTCAAAAAATGGAGAGCGAAAGAACTCTCGAGTGAGGAAAAAGACCAAATGTCAAGATCGAACAAAAAATTCAAAAGAACTCCAGAAAATTCTCCTAGCAATCATACTGATTATCAGATGAATGAAATGGAGACTGAAATTGTGCCTGAAACGGTTGAAATGATGGTTGATTCAACACCACTGGTGAATCGACCCTCCTATAGCCATACGACTGGAAAAGGACATGGTGCGGATGGAATTAGCCTTAATCATTCGGCGATAGGTGAGGACTGGGACTCTGATGACGACGTCCCTCTTGACTGCGATTCGGATGATGAATCATGCCCTACCTTTCTGCTCACAAAAGAAGAGAAGAGAAGGTTGCGCCTCCCATGGCAAAATGCGCTTATCATTAAGCTATTTGATAAAAAATTCAGTTATGAGGTTTTTATCAAGAGACTACGACTCAAATGGAGTCTAAAAGGAGACATTTCCTTGACAGATGTAGGATTCGACTACTATGTGGTAAGATTCACCAACATGGAGGATCATCACCATGTCTTGACTCAAGGGCCGTGGATTATTGGGGATAGTTATCTTACTATTCGAAAATGGGTGCCTAATTTCGTTGCAGATGAGGCACCTATTAAGTTTCTAACAGCCTGGGTTCGTATCCCTCAATTATCCTTGGAGTATTTTGACAAGAGATTTTTGCATCAAATAGGGTCCAAGATTGGCAAAGTGATTAACATTGATAAGAACACTGAGTCAATAAGCAGAGGTCAATATGTTAGATTCAGTATTGAAGTTGACCTGTCCAAACCATTGCTCTCTAAATTCAGACTCAATGGTAGGGTATGGAGAGTTCAATACGAAGGATTAAAGCAAGTTTGCTTCAAATGCGGCAAATTAGGCCATAAAGAAAGTGATTGTGAATTTGAGGTAACTACTGATGTCAATGGTGACAGAGTTCTCAAAAAGATCGGTGCTCCTGTTACGAAACAAAGTCCAGTAATAAGACCAGAGGAGCGTGATCAGTTTGGTTCGTGGATGTTGGTCCAAAGAACCACTAGAAAGTATTCTCCTAAGTCCAAAGGGGAGATTCAGCAGAAAACCACAGAGAGTGCGAAAGCCAAGGGAGGTAACAATGGTTCTAAACCACAGGCTATAACCAAATTGGGTCAACAAAAATCTAATGATGGTGCGAATGGAGCAGCAGGGTCTAGCAAGCAAGGACATAACAAAGGGTCTAGGTTTATCATTTTGAACCAGGATCAGGATATGGAAACTGAAGAGGAAACCTTGAGGCCTAATCAAATGGCTGAAAATAAGGAGGATACAGTTGAATGCTCAACTGAGATTAGCAACTTGGAAACAAAAAAGATAATAAATTTAGGAGAGGATAATATTGAGGGGCTCAAGGATAATTCCTTAGGAAATACTGGACAGCTTGGAATGAAGATTGACTTAGACGGAGAATCAACTATTGATTTGGGTATATCCTTGAAAAATAATTTCAAGAGTGGTCAACAAGTTTTGGAGACTTATAAGGAAATTGATAGGAACGAATATGACAGAATATTGGGTAATACCAATCAGAAATATCTTCCTAACAACTTTCAAGATTCAGTTACCAAAAAAAATAAGGAGAATATTGAACCGAATATTTTTGATATTGAGCTGAATATTTCTCCTACCCAATCGAGTCCTGGGGGTAAGTGTAGTAAAGGGGGTTTCCCAATTACTTCTCACACCTCCTCTCCTTTGACACAACAAGTTGAAGCACTCCCAAGTGATCAACATGCATCCCCTTCGAATTCCAATCTCTTTGGAAACTCAAATACCTCCAGCTTACGCGGCGTTAATGGACTATCCGATGGATGGTCCATCAGTAATCAAGGTGCATCCCTCGGCAAACAGAGCGGAGATCCAAGTGAATTCATTCCTGCCACCGCGACACAATCCCCCGGAGATGTTGGTGACAGTGGAGATTCCAATCCAAACGGACGGACCAATGAAGGCGTTGAGAGACGCGTTCTTAAGTCTACTGCCTAACATTCCTAGTAATGTATATGATCGTTTCCCTATTTTTCCGATGTTTAATATGTCGATAAAAGTCATGGTGTGGAACGTTCAAGGAGTAGGTAGTAAACTAGCTGCAATTCGTGAACTAGTTAGAATTAATGATCCGACTATTATGACTCTTATAGAAACTCATATAAGTGGGGATCAAGCACAAAAAATATGTGATAAAATTGGCTTCTCAGGCCAAACGAGAGTTGATGCTCAAGGTTTCAGTGGTGGTATATGGCTTTTTTGGAGAGAGGAATTGATAGAGGTGACTGTTTTAGATAATCACTCTCAGCATATTATTGTCGAAGTTAAGAAGAAAGATGAAAACCCTTGGATCTTTTCAGCAATCTATGATAGTCTTGACTCGACTTTGAGAAGGGATTTATGGAGAGAATTAGAAAATATTAGTAGGTCTTTTTCTGGCCCTTGGATGTTGGCAGGGGATTTTAATGATACTATGAGCATGACTGAAAGAATTGGTACTGGAGGTTCGGAGATGGAGAGAAGATGCAAAGAGTTCTCAGATTGGGTGAATGAAAATCATCTCATTGATTTAGGTAGTTCTGGTCCACAGTATACTTGGAGTCGGGGTCTCTCTGAAGCAACTTATAAAGCGGCAAAGCTAGATAGGGCGTTGGCTAATGAGGACTGGCGTTTGAGATTCGATGAAGGAGCAGTTCGAAATTTGACTCGTATAACTTCAGATCACTGCCCGATTTTGGTCTCACTAAATGGTTTTACTCCGATCCCTAAGGCCTTAAAACCGTTTAGATTCCAGGCAGCTTGGTTGAAACATGACTCGTTTAAGGATTTTGTTAGTGGGAAGTGGAAAAATAGCGAGCCACTCATTCCATTCTTGAAAGTTTTTGCTACAGAATTGAATATATGGAATAAAGAGAAATTCCACAATATTTTCAGAAAAAAAGCTGAGCTTTGGGCTCGTTTGGAAGGAATTCAACGCGCTATGGCTAATGGAGCTCCTATTCATCTTCTCAAACTCGAAGCTGAATTGAAGAAAAAGATGACAGAAGTTCTAGAGCAAGAAGAGCTTTTATGGTTTCAAAAGTCGAGGGTTGAAGCTATTTGTGATGGGGATCGCAATACTCGTTACTTCCATTTATCAACCATTATTCGAAGAAGAAGAAATCGAATTGAGACTTTACAAGACTGTAATGGAAATTGGATAAGTGATTCAAGAGAAGTTAAAAATTTGGTCATGAAATACTGGCAAGATTTATTCTCCGAAGAGGTTAATACAGGGGTTAGTAGGGGTAACACTTCAGGATTACTCTTGGACTATTTTCCTCATATTGACCAACCTGATTGGGAGCTGCTAACAAGACCGTTTGCATCGTGTGAGATTCAAGCGGCTATTATGCAAATGGATCCATATAAAGCTCCCAGACCAGACGGATTTCAGCCAATTTTTTATCAAAAATTTTGGGAGACAGTCCAACCAAGTGTCACGAAATCAATTCTGGAAATTCTGGAAGGGCGTAATTTCCCTGCTAGTCTCAACGAAACCTTCTTAGTCCTTATTCCTAAGGTGGATACCCCTCAGAAAGCTAATCAATTTCGCCCCATTGGACTTTGTAACATTACATACAAAGTGGTGACAAAGGTCCTTGTAAATCGGTTGAAACCTCTCTTACCTCACTTGATATCCCCGACTCAGTGTAGTTTTGTCCCGAAAAGACAAATTACAGATAACATTATCATAGTGCAAGAGATGCTTCACACTATGAGAAGAAAACAAGGTAAGAGAGGCTATATGGCGGTGAAGATAGATTTTGAAAAGGCTTACGATCGTCTTCGATGGTCCTTCATCAGAGAATCTCTTCTAGAGCTTAGGTTGCCTCAAAGGATTATTGAGCTTATAATGTTGTGCATAAGTTCTACTAAACTAAGCATTTTATGGAATGGTGAACCAACGGAATTCTTTTCTCCTTCAAGAGGAATCCGACAAGGAGATCCACTTTCTCCCTATATTTATGTCATATGTATGGAGAGACTTGCTCACCTTATTGATCGGGAATGTAACTTGGGAAGTTGGATACCCGCAAGAGCTAGTGTTGGAGGACCTCCCATATCGAACTTAGCTTTTGCAGACGATCTTATTTTATTTTGTGAAGCTAGTTTGGACCAAGCTCGATGTATGAAAACCTGCCTTGACACCTTCTGTGAAGCTTCGGGTAGCAGGGTCAGTGTTGAGAAAAGCCGAGTATACTTTTCCAATAACACGAGCTATGACATTCGTGAAGCAGTATGCGATGAATTAGGAATGGAGCATACAGAGGATTTTGGGAAATACTTGGGTGTGCCAACGATCAATGGCCGTGTAACAAAGGAAAATTACCAATTTTTAATTGATAAAATCAATAATAAACTGGAAGGGTGGAAGTCTAAGGTTCTATCGATGGCTGGTAGACTTACCTTAGCCCAATCTACTCTATCAGCAGCTCCATATTATGCTATGCAAACAACCCGGGTTCCTCGAGGTATTTGTGATAAAATTGATAGCAAAATCCGTGGGTTCTTGTGGGGAAGCACGGATACAAAGAAGAAAATGCATCTTGTGACTTGGGATAAAGTGGCTATACCTAAGAATGAAGGAGGGCTTGGCTTGCGTTTTATGAGACAAGTTAATGCTGCTTTCTTGTCAAAACTAGGATGGAGAGTGCTTGCGGAGCCAAATTCACTTTGGGCTCGTGTCATTCGTCAAAAATACTGCAAAGGCCGTTGTGATATTGAGATGTTCAAACATAAAGCTGACTCTTCTAATGCTTGGAGAGGTATAGTTGAGAACATCAATGTGTTGCGCAAAGGGATTGACATAGCTGTAGGAAATGGGAAATCAACTTCTTTTTGGCATCAAAAGTGGGCTACAAAAGCCCCTTTGATTGAATTAGTCACAGTTGCCCCTCCAGATTCTGTTCTTGGATGTACAGTAGATGAAATGTGGGATCCTTCTATTGGGTGGAAAATTGAGTGCTTTGCTGATTATCTTCCAACCAATGTAGTGCAAGAGATATACTCTCATGAATTAATAGCGGATGATGAAGCCATTGATTCGATAGTGTGGAATGGTTCGACAAAAGGGGATTTCTCTTTGAAATCTGCTATGAACATAATTCGAACAGGGAGTGCTGACAGCCCTCAAGAGGATAAGAAATGGAATTATATTTGGAAGCTTCAAGCTCCTCAAAGGATCCGATTGTTTCTTTGGCTAGCCTATAATGATAAACTTATGACAAACGCTAATCGTTTTATTAGGCACCTTACGGCTGATCCCAGATGTTACGTTTGTGGATATGTGGAGGAGAATATGAATCACATCCTAAGAGAATGTCCAGCAGCAAGGACAGTGTGGCGCAAGTTGGGTATTAACTGTGAGGGTGGATGGAATAGCCTGAGCTTCCAGGACTGGTTGTTGCATAATTTGAACCCACCAAAGCCTAATGAGGAAAATGATTGGAATTTAACATTTGCAACCACTTGTTGGTGGCTGTGGAGATGGAGGAACGAGAGATCCTTTGAAGAGAATGCTGTTATTCCACTTGAGCAATGCAGCTTCATTATGGCTCGAGTGGGGGACATTAAGCGTGCGTTTGAAAGAGATATTGTTGGAAGTAATATCCGCAAGAGGAAGAGAACTGAAATACTGATCAGATGGATTGCTCCTCGTGAGTATTGGGTGCGTTTAAATACTGATGGAGCTTCACGGGGTAATCCTGGACCAGCAGGTGCAGGAGGCATCATTCGAGGTCATCGAGGTGAACTATACGAATGCTTTGCCTCTAATTGTGGAATTTGTTCGAATACTAAAGCTGAGATGCTTGCGGTGATGAGGGGTCTAGCTATAGCTTGGAATGGGGGTCATCGAAAGATCCAAGTTACAGTCGACTCGGAGGTTATTATGCGTATGTTGGTGGATCCAATTCCCCCCAACTCTCCTTATATACACTTACTACGGAAATGTAAGTCCTTAATCACTAAGCGTGGGTGGGAACTTACATTTAGTCATTGCTACAGGGAAGCTAATCGGGCTGCGGATTGGTTAGCTAACTATGGAGTAACGGCTACAGAGAAATTAATCATCTTTGAGGCGGTCCCGGACGATCTTCGAACCGTTTTATTGGAGGACTTGAAGGGAGAGACGAGGGCTAGGATGGTGCCGACCGAAGCTCCTTGATTTGGAATAAGAGGCTGCTGTAGGTGGCTCTTAGCAGCAGCCTAGTTTAGTAGTTTGTTTGTTTTATTTTACTGTTGCTTTATTTCCTTTTGTTCCTTGTTTCTTGTTTTCTTTTTTTTCTAGCTTTTTTCTACGTATTTTCTTCCATTTTGGGGCTTGCCCCTCGTGTTCACCAAAAAAATAAAAAAAAAAAAAAAAAAATGAATGATATTCTTGATTCAAATCTTGGATTATAATAATTGTGCATGACATTCATAACTCAAACCTACTTTTATTATTATTTATTTATTTATTTATTTATTTATTTATTTATTTATTTTTTTTTTTTTTTGTATTATGTTGCTGTACAATTACTGTTTTTGCTATCTTAAACACATATTACGACTTAATTCAATGGTTAAGTTCCTATCAATTAAATGAGATAAAGAGTTCGAATCTTATATAAATCATGTTTCTAAGTTTTATAATGTGTAATAACATGGAATAATATAATAGCCAAAAAGAAAGCGGGGAGAGTGTTATGTGGCATGTGGGCTTGATTCGACACATCTTTTAATATATAATAATAATAATAATAATAATAATAATAATAATAATAATAATAATAATAATAATAATAATAATAACTAGTGTGTGACCCGAGCGATGCTCCGGGTTATTTTTTTTAACACCTGTAATTGAATAGATAAGTTCATTCTTTATTATTTATTTATTCATTATTTGTTTAAAATTTATAATAGTTTCTCATTAAACCTTTGAATAAATTATTTATGGAACAAAATTGACTAATTATATAAACATAATCTAATAAAAAAATTATATAGATATATTCTTTGTATATAATTTATAATATAATGAAAGATAATTAAATAAGTAAAATTTATAAAAATAGTTAATTTTTGTTGCTTTTATATATTATCTCGATGATCATAATTAGCAAATAATAGGGTATGGTTAACCCTAAAGGGTAAGGTTGTATATATTATCTCGATGATCATAATTTTTGTTGCTTGAGGGAGCCCAGATTTATCATTTTGATAAACTCGTTTTGTTTATCAAATGGCAGTTCTGTAATTATTTTGCTTTGTTTTTCGTGTAATAGCTTTAAAAAATATTATTTTCGCTACATTGCCAGTTGGCAGTCACATACCCTTGTTAACGGCAACCAAATGTTGTTTTGTTGACTCTAGAAACCAAGAGTTACTTTTTTCATTCGTGAGAAACAATGTTGGACAAACAACCACCCTTCCCACATTTTTCAATCCTCCATTTCCTGCATTGAAGTTGCTTGTGAACTCAACCACCATTCCTAACACCATGCATGTTTCCGACGGCAAAAACCCTAAGAGAAAATGGTGAAATTAAGGGTATGGTTAATCCTAAAAGGTAAGGTTGTATCATTCTCCTCCATTAAAGATGCTTGAGAGTATGTGTATACTTTCTTCTCCATTAAAGTTGAGGAAGTTGAAAGCCGACTTCATTCGTGAATATAAAATTAAACTGTAAATGAGCTTACCATTCTTAGATTTTGCCAAAGCTTCTATCAAGTAAACAAAGAACAATTGCTGTTATGGTAGACTAATTGCCCAGCTCCAGTGTTCGATTGCTATGGTGGAACAAGAATATAATGCTTGATATGGCAATTGAAAGGCACTCATGGAGACATGGCTGCTATGGGTAAAATAAAAGGAGGAGAGAGAAAATGTTAATTATTTGCCATGGTTAAACAAGAGTAAAGCCTTCTAACGTCGCCATGTTATAACGTCAATGAAAATGTCACTAATGTCTATAACTTTTCAAATGAAAGTACAATAAAGCCCCTTAATAAACATAATATGCTTATCATATTGAGAAACTTGAATTTTCTCATTTTTTTTAAAGAATTGCAGTTATTAAATATCAAATCTCCATTCAATCCGTATACTTATATATTTATGAGTCGAGTATTAAAATATGATTAATATATGGATGAAATGGTAAGACATCTAATGCATATTTTTGTGGTTGTGATTTCGAATATCATGATACACATCTATCTATATCTATACTTAGTATTTAAAAACACAAACCACATATTTTTCACATGACACATGTCATCACAAGTCACTCATTATCCTATATGCCACATGTCACCTCCCTTAATTTTTTTGTTCAAGTCTTTATGCATTCTATAACTTGGAAATTCAAGAAAGAAATTGAAGTGTTTCATTTCCACCATAATTTGTACATATTACATAAAATATATGAATTATAATCAAAATTGTCTTTTCATCTCCTACACTTAAAATATAACTTAAACTAATACGTCATTTTATATTCCACAATCTTCATGTATAGATACCTAATCCTTCATCTTCTTTCAAAGTTCTACTCTAACCATTTTTTTTTCCAGTTTTAGCAATGAAACAATTACTTCATATACTATATCAAAAGTTTCAACTTATGAAAAGTATACCTTTATTTGAAAATAATTTATCCAAGTAACAACCCGTGCATCGAACGGGTCAAAAGGCTAGTTTTTATTAGAATATGCTGAAAGATGACATGGCAAAGGTGCCACGTGGCACATAAACGTGCATCTTACTGCATTAATTTCATGATTAAAATCCTTAATACAGTCTATCTTTAAAAACATTCAAAACGAGTTAACTTATAAAGTCAACCACATGAAAGTAAAGTCAAACCAAAGTCAACCTACAACTTGGAAGTTGGAACCATTGTAGGCCCTTCTTAAAGACCAAACCAACTTCAAAACCTTGCGTTAGTCTCACAGATAAAATAATAAAATATTCAAATAAAAAGCAATAAATCACATTGCAAACTTATGGAAAATAAGCATGATTCGCTCTTCACTCATGCCCCATCTTGAAATATGCTTCATCACCTGAAAATATTCTCTCTACTTGTTCTCACTACTCTCCATTATATTAAAAATGGGTCATCATAGGACCAAAGTAAAGACAAGACCAAACAAATATACAAACACACAATCAGCAAAGCTGAGTACATAAGCGTAACAAAACACACTAACATGCTTTCATCCTACCATCACACCACTTACCTTGTTGCACCTGTTTACAAGCATACAACATACAATATGACTCCATGACTAAGTAACTAAATAATTTATTTAGCTTGATTACGCATCGAACGGGTTTCCCCCTAACTTGCCCTAATAAAGGGGTACTAGCACGGGAGCTAACCGTGCTAGTATACAAGAACCACTCGTAAGTGGCGGAATTCTTGCGCATAATAATAAAAGGAAAATATAGCGTCTTGTACTCCCAGTAGAAGTTATGGTCAAATATAAAGTCGCATAACTCCCCCCCATATGCTCTTACTCAAGGTATATACGTTACAAAAGTTTTGGTGCGTAATCTCTTTCACTTTACGTTATTTAAATATTATTAGACTTGGTGATAACTCTCAAACCATAATCATTCAATAAAAAAATAATTATTCAAACAATCAAACATACCAATTTAATTCTTGAATAATTAGTGACCACATAATATTTAATGTTGAACCCTTTTTAAATCTACCTCGGTGTCAAAGACACCTTAAACGCATATAGCGCCACAAATCCTATCCATCGGTGTTAAAAACACCTTAAGTGCACTAAGGCACCAAAATATAATTTAACCCTCGTGTACAAAGACACTTAAATAGCTCTTTCCTCATGCTTAAAGCATCAATAAAAATTATATGAACCATAAATAAATTCCTTTTCAATATTCCAAACTTAATTAAACATGTAGTTTAATTAAACATGCATTCTAACATGCCATAAATAAATGTGCGGTTCATATACAACATGCCAAACAATAATTCCCAATCAATATTCCATCACAAATAAATCATGCTTCATAATTCAATCACCAACATCAATAAATCCACAATTTCCAATCATAATCTTAGCATGATACTGCTTGGGATTAATTAATCAAGCCTAGCATGTTACTACATGATGAGTCTATTTTATATATATTTTATTCCCCGTCTCACGGTCATATTTGTGCTAATTTGAGCTCTACGGAGCTAATTTTATTACTAATATACGTTTCTTAGTGTTTTTGTAGAGTTGGTATTATTTTGTAGAAATTTGCAGATTTATGATAATCCCCGAGCTTATTGAGCCACTACGAACACATTAGAGTCGAGTCGTATTTTTATGACCGGGTATTCAAAGCCCAAAATCGAGTTAAAGGAATTTAGTTCGGTGAATAAGGGCTCGATTTTATTGAGGTCCAACGTTCCCCAAGAAATTACAAACCAAGGTCATTGAGAAATTGGGCTAAAGTTAACAAGATCCAACTTCAAAGCGCAAGTACCACAAGAGAAGTCCAGCTCGCTGCTATGATTGACGGGTCGGTCGGGCAGAAGCTGGCCTGATCGGACGTGCTCGTATACGCTGATACTACGTAGTTTGTTTCATCATAGTGGGCTATGTTATTTAGGCCCACTTGATTGTTGTTATGTCGGTGAGATTAATTATAAAGGGGGTAATAGTATCTTTCATCATAGGAGGGGGGCAGGACGGAGGTTAGCTTATTATTCTTTCTTTTCTTAGTTTTAGATTTCCGTAATTTGTTCAGTTAAGAATTTTCATAGTCTTTGTTTGTTCATCAATTTCGTTTTTATGCAAGTGTTAGTTGACTTCTTTTAATTTGATTATATTATTGTTTTCTTTAACTTTTAATATAATTATTTTCTTAATCTCATAATATCTTTTTAATTATGCTTTGCTTTTATTTTGTTAGTTGAGTATTCATACGTAATTATTATAATAATAATAATAATAATAATAATAATAATAATAATAATAATTATTATTATTATTATTATTATTATTATTATTTAATCGCCTTGATTAGTTTAGTTTTAATTATGCACGAGTAGTTTAATTCTAGGGTTGTGGGGATCCATAATTAATATGAAGAGATACTTTATTATTGTTGATTGTTAATGTTTTGGGTTAATTTCCTATTGATTGATTTAATGCTATGCAATTAGATTAGCGCTGGTTTAATTGTATGAGTAACGCAATATTGATTCGAGATTCAAGAGATGAGAATTAATATTAAGGCCTAGTTTCAATAGGTGGAATTAATTTATAAATGGTTAGGTCAAGATTCGAGAGATGCGATTTAATACCGATGAATTAATTATATGATTATAATACATAGCGAAAACCCTTTATAATCTGGTTAATTTATGAATTGATAATTGATTGTTATGTTTTATCCTGGAGTATTAATTATTGGTGAACCTATGGCCCTAGGCTTTTTATTTATTGATTTCTCCTTACTTTTATTCTTCGTAGTATAATTCCCTTAAATAATAATTACTTAATAATTTAGATTATAATAATTAATTAGGAATAGAAAGACCAGTTTCCCTGTGGATTCGACACTACTTCCCTATCTATATTTAGTTAGTGGTTTTAGGTAATACTTTTGATAAGGTGATACAACTTTAGCCTGTCACTACATCATCAAAAATTTGCTAAGTACGCGAACATACCTTGAATAAGATCTTAGAATCGCCACGACTATGAGAAATCACTTAATTGGAAATCTCCTACAAATCAAAATTATAAGAAGGCATTAATATCTAATCAACAAAAATTTCCAGTAATATTAACACTCATTAAATCCCTTATAAATTAATTAAAACAAGCTGAAAATTAATTATACTTGTGTGTTAGCTAGCCACACCGTGTGGCCAACCATACACAAAACCTGATGTTTTAACAATTTCGTATTTTAATATGAAGCAAATCAAGCCTCAACTTTATAAGGCCAAATGTAAAGGTAGGATTTATGTAACATGTAAAATTGGAATAAAAAAAAATAATAAATGGGTACCCGAAATTTGAATTGGTACCCAATGATATCAACTTCAATAACTAAATTTTAGGATGCGATTGAAGCAGTTTCAATTCTAATTCCAATTCTGAATTTTATAACTCGGTCCAAACCAATTTCAAATCCAGTTCCTAAAATATTGGTCGAGTACCCAATTTGCTCACCCATATTCTCCCCCATCTCTTATTCCAAAAGATTATGGAGTGAAATAAAGGAGAGAGACCACTAAAGATTGAGTGGTGGTGGGAAATTGGAAATGAAAATGAAATCAAAGAGATGAATGGCTATGAGGAAATTTGGGAGAGGTGAAGGAAAAGAAGTTGACTAAGAGTGCTATGTTCAAAGTAGGAGTGCTCATGATGAAAGTTGAGTTCGAGTTTGGGGTAGCTCGACTCAGCTCGTTAACATATCGAGTTGAGCTTAATCGAGTTGAGTTGTGACCGAATCAATCTTTGACCAAGTCGATCTTGAGTAGCTTGCAATTTAATCCATCCTAGTAGAACTCTCTATTAATTTTGTCATTTGAGAAATATACATATGATGATACGAGTACATATATAATGTTTTATTTATTAATTATTAATGTTAAAAAAAAGTTTTATTATCATAATATTTTAATTTTTAGTACATATAATATCATACGTAGTTAAAGGAATTCGAGCTTCTCACAAGTAGAGTAATGAACTAGCTATTCGACTCGACTCATTAACATTTCGAGTAAACCTCAAGTTCAATTAATCGCGCTCACTGAAGTCGAGTTTTGTCCGAGTCGAACTCGAGTAGCTTGCGAGTTGTCTCGTCTCCTAATTCAAAGTCTAAGGAAAGAAGCTAACCACGATAACCTAAGCAATTGGGAGGGGACTAGAATCTAACCACACAGAACTGATTCTCGAATTTGGATTTGCCCAAAGGGTGGATTACCCAAAAAAAAAAAAAAACCTAAGTAATTTTGGAAAGAGAACACAATCGAGGGTATTTTCGGGACATTAAGAGACAATGAATTGCCATCCCTCCCCTATTTATTTCTCACGCCGCAACATTATTTATTCATTCCTCCGCCCTTTTTACCCTATTCCTCCATCAGAAGTTTAGGAGGTTTTTGGCAAGTGGGAATTAAGGGTGAGATTGAGAATTTTAATCCCTTGTTTGTTTGGTGGGAATGAGAATAAAAAGGGATTTGGAAATGAGATTATTTATGGGTGAATTCCCACCATTTTATTACTTAGGGAGGGTAGGTAATAACTGGATGGGAATGGGAATAGGGGTGAAATGACATTTTTGCCATTAATAAAAAGAATGAAATAGTAATCTTAATAAGGGTATATTTGTAAAATTGTTATTTATTCCCTATATATTACCACCCACTATCCAAATAAGGTATTGACAATTTTTCATATATTACCAATTATTTACCATCAATTAATTCTCAATCATATTCCCACCTTTTAATCCCAAATTCCCATTCCCACAATCCAAGCACCCCGTTAGGGTTTTATCAAATTGTCATAATCGATCTCCAATCTTCGCGCATCAGATCACTGTATTGCTAAGGTAATCGATCTTCATGTGTTCTTGTAACTTATGATGGGATTATTGATTGGTAAAAGTGAGCACATGATTTTTTATGGGTTTTTTTTCTAAAACACAATTGAGTAAGTTCTAGGTGAATATGTTTAGAAAGTGGGATGATGAGTTACATAAAGAATTATCCTTTTCTTTTTTTTTTTTTTTTTTTTAATTGTATGAGACGAAGATAATTTTTATTTTTTGTAATTTGTTAGTAGTACCAGACTACCAGGTATAAGTTGTTTTAAATTTGTCGGAGTCGTTTGAATTCATTTTAGAATTGTCAAGATTCCGCTTTTCAATCGATTGAGATAATATAACATTTTTGGAAATTTTGTGTAGAACTACCTTAAAGATAGGGTCATTTGTGAACAACTACCCAATTTTTTTTTATTTGTTTAGAACTACCCACAAGTTTGAAAATATTTGGGTATCACTACCCATTAACAGTTTCCGCCCAATTAAGACGTTATCGGAGCTCATTTTTTTTTCACTTTTGCCACCCAATTAATTCTCCCAATTTGTATATAGGTTTTAATCTACTTTAATTAACCTAATTAGGGTTTTAATCATAATTCATTTTAGGGTTCATGAGTGTAATATTATTTGGGGATTTTAATTTCTAAGGTTTGGAGGTTTAATTGAATTGGGGTTTTTGCTTATTTTAGAATTAATTGACCATTGTAATTGAAAAAAGTGAAAAATTGGACAAAAATAACGTTTTAATTGGACGAAAAACGTTAGTGGGTAGTGCTACTCAAACTTTTCCAAATTTGCGTGTAGTTCTAAAAAAAAAAAGGGTAGTTGTTCACAAATGACCCTATCTTTAGGGTAGTTCTACACAAAATTTCCTTTTTCAGGTTGTGCGAACGATTTGGGACTGATCCGTCACTGGTTGAAGATGGGAAAACGAAGGGTGAGAAAGGTAAAGGAAAAGGTTGAAAGGAAGATTGAGAAAGATGTCAAAGGCGACGGTGGACATAAAATATTTCTACAAACAATAAAAGGGGGTGTAGAAGATTGTTATAGCGAATTCCACATTGTTGATATGGATAAAGATGAGGTGGTAAAATGTCCTTGTGTTCTAGAAAAGGAGGGAGGTAATAGTTCTATGGTAGCTTTGGGAAGTCGGATCTACCTCTTTGCTGGTTTTGATGAAGGTGAAACCAAAGGTCAAGGTCATGGTGGCACATTGTATTTAGATTTGAACAATCAAGTTGAAGGATGGAAGTCATCTCCTCCTGTGGAAGCGTTAAAGAATAGATGTTGCATGCCTGGTTGTGATGCCTTTGGTGGTAACATCTATTTGCTTCTTTATGGGGAGTGCTTTTGTTCAAAACTTAACCAGCGGGTTAAGCTACCTCCACCCCCCGGTATTGGTTTTTTCTCACTATCTAAGCCCTTCCTCACTGACCCTTCCAATAGCCGCCTGTTATTGCACTTCCCTCGTCACAAATACCTCTATGCTTACTATCCTGCTCAAGCCCGCTGGGAACTACTTGCCGAAAATTTTAATTTGTGGACTTCTGGAGTTGTTTTTAATGATGGCGTCCTCTTTTTTTATGTTCCCTCAGATGTCCCTTGTTCGAATTCTAAATATAACGTCATATATGTTGCTTATGATGTTGCCACCAAATGCTGGTTGAATGTTATTCTCTCGTCTCCCTTTGATCCCATAGTTAGGAAATGTCCATTCGAAGCTTTTTTTTTTTTTTTAATTTAGGCAATGGGATCATGTGCCTGGCTACCTATTCCCCTTGTTGACTCGAATGAACAATACAAGAGGGGGGGGGGTGAATTGTATTGTAGAGGAACTAGGGTAGTTTTTGCGGAATTTATAAAGGAACTCAAATAAAAACTAAAAGTGCAAAGAGAGATTTTACGTGGAAAACTTCTTGGCCCTAATCAAGAAGAAAAACCACGACCACAAGGGATTTTAAACTCAACTCTTAATAATAATAGGGCAAACAACCTATTACAAATTAAGATTCTAAACTTAAGTTCCTCAACGAACTCAAGCTCCCTTCAACTGATCCCTCAATCAGTTGATCTCTCTAACTCTCTCTTTCTCCTTGCTTCACTCAAAGCAATAAAACACTCTTAACACTCAAGGACTTAAGTGGATTATTACTCTTTTGAAAGCTAAAAGACTGTAATGCTCAAGTGTGTCTTTCTCAACAGAAAACCGAAGCTATTTATAGAAGAATTAGGAAGTTAAAATAGTCGTTGCCTCAATCACCACTCAACCACAACTCCCTTAAAATTAGGAAGTGCAAGGAGTGGGATCTTGGGCAGCAAATAAAGCGATATACTAGGAAGTGGTTTTACTGCTTCCTCAGTTTTCTCAAAAACACTTTTGACAAAGTAAACATATGTTGATATAAAGATTTTCCAAAAAGATAGGCATGATCAAAACAGAAAATCTTTTCAAAAAGATATTTTAACTTAAAAAGATATTTTCGAAAGTCAACAAGTTAAAATATGGAAAATAAAATCTTTATCATAAATAAAATTAAATCCACTTAAATCCTAATTTATCATTGTACTTAACATAAATACAAGAAGCCTAAAATAAAGACAAAATAAATTAGACTCCTTGAAACTCTAAGAAGCTTTAACTCTGAAGCTTTAGTTCCTCACTCAAGGAACTTGCCTTTGAAGCTTCAACTCTGGAGCTTCAGTTCCTCACTAAAGGAACACGACTTGTGATTGACTTCTTTATCCTCTCATAGCTGACTTAGACCTTGTGCCATGCTCCCTTCTTACTCCAGAATTTCATAGCATAAGCCTGTCATTAATCAAAGCTAAAAACGAAAGTTAAACTTATATGGGTTTGCTTAGGTTCCTTGAGTCATCATCAAAACATAAGGTCAACACCCCTCCAGCTATTAAACCACACTACACCTCTCTTTACACTGCCCTTTTCAAAATCCACCGCAATGCTTGTCAAGACATAGTTGTCACTCCCATTTCTACCAAAGATTATATAATTGAGGATGACTGCGTATTTGGTAATTATTTACCTATATGGTAATCTTCTCTACTTTACTTCTTCCATCTCAATTGCAATTTCTTTTTGTTGTTGTTGTTGTTGTTGTTGTTGTTGTTGTATGTGTATGTGTGCGCTAGTTAGTTTGCTATATGGTAATCTACTCTACTTCTTCCATCTCAATTGCAATTTCTTTTTGTTGCTGTTGCTGTTGTTGTTGTTGTGGTGTATGTGTATGTGTATGTGTGCGCTAGTTATTTTGTAATCTACTCTACTTCTTCCACCTCAATTGCAATTTCTATTTGTTGTTCTTGTGTATGTGTGTGCGTGTTTGAAAAAATACGTTCGGTTCTCCACAATGCTAGCACTAGGCAGTAGTACATGAGATCTATTGTTCACCTTCATCTAATATAATAACAACTGATTCGTTGTATTCTTCCATTTTAGCACCTTTGACTACTTTGTTTCTTTATGTAGATATATTGAGAACTATACTGGTGGGCATTATTGATTAGTAAAAAATATTTTGAATTGTAGCAACTGCATTCTTAACACTGGTACTCTCATCATCACAATATATCATCATTACCAAGCTTACTATCATTGCTGCACATCCCTACCATTGCATCATTAATGCGATGCTTGACACCCCATTGTTTTCATTTGGTATCTTCGTTCTTTTTTTGTAATTGAATGTTGTCTCAATGAAGTCCTTTTTTTTCATACCCCATGTTTGTACCTGAATCTGATGGAAGAGGTTTCTTCTTTTGTGTGCAATTCAACTTATGTTTGAATGGATATATTGATGTGATAATGGCTAGATAGAGAATAACTATCATTTGTAGGTTAATGTATGATTGTGTGTAAATAATTCCAGAATTATATCTGCTGCACTAGGGTAAATTACTTTTTTTTTTTAGGAAATTTTGTCTAAAACCACCCAAAAAAAAAAATGTTGCCTAAGACCACCCAAATAATAAATTTTGTCACGTGGTTGTCACGTGCCCTTGGTCAACGCCGGAATTCAAAGTCAATGCCGGAAAGCTGATCCAGGTGGTGTTCAACAACAGAAATTTGAAATTGGGTGGTCTTAGGCAACATATTTTTTTGGGTGGTTTTTGACAAAAACAAGAATTTGGCGGGTGCTTTTAGACAAAATTTCCTTTTTTTTTATACACCTAAGATCAAAATTTTGAAGTTCCTTGTATCGGATAAAGAGCTCGTATTTCTTACATTAATACTTTGTACAACTGAAGGAATGGTGTTGCCTATGTACCAGAGAACTCTGCTGAGATGGAGGAAACGTGAGAGTTGAGTTGAAGACCAGTTATATTTATATTACGTTTTGGGGCTTGCCCCTCTCTTTCACCAAAAAAATAAAAATATTTATATTATGTAGTATGTCATTTCGTGCTCTGTCTTTCTTTTGGATTTATGTTTTACATTATATTTGGTTGATGATTGAATTTAATGTCTTCGTGGATTATTTATGGATTAAATAGATTGTTTTTCTTTTGGGTCTCTTTTGGACAATTTGATTCTTCAGACACAGCAAAACAGAGCTCTTAACTTTTGCTTTGGTGAGAATATAATCAATCGTCCTTAATTTGGAATATTATACTACCTCCGTTACACATTATTTGCAACGATTAGACATTTTTCCTCTCTACTTTATGTCAAATCGTTGCAAATAATGTGTAACGGAGATAGTATTTAAAGTGTCAAAAGAAAATGTATTCATATCCTTGTGTTGCAATGGAGATTGACCAGAGATGCATTGGAAGTGAACATCTTGACTAGCGTACGCCAGTTTAAGTAGGCAAGTAGCCTGCCCCGGTTTGAGTGTGAGTGTGTAACTCAGATGTGAGGAAAGATAAAGGTAGGGTCCTTATTTATTTTATAATACAAAAAGCATTTATAATACAAAAATCATTTACGAAAATGATACTACCTCCGGTCCAATTTACTCGCAACAAAGGAATATTTTATATCTCACAAATAATATCCCTTTGTTGCAAGTAAATTGGACCAGAGGTAGTATTTACAATCTATGGCATTAGCATGCATTGTAGTTACTCCCTCCGTGTTTTTTTTAAGTGTTACAGTTTGTCCGGCACATAGTTTTAGACAATTTAATTGAGTTAAATAAAATAAGAGGTAAATGGGGTAGTTGGAGTATTAAAAAATTGTAAAAGAAAGATAGTTGGGTTAATAGTTTATTGAAAAGTAATGAATGTGAGAGGAAAGATATAATAAAAAAGTAATAGTGGGTTTTGGGTGGGGAACATGAGAGGAGAGAGATATTATATTTTAATGTAGCTTTTTGCCACAAAAGGAAGTGTAACACTTAAAAAAACACGATTGGAAATGGAAAAGTGTAACACTTGAAAAAACACGGAGGGAGTATATAAAATCAAATAACTGAATACCAAATGCTTACACAGTTACACTTTTCCATTTCTTGTCATTCAACATTTCCTACTTTGAGATTTAATTTCTCCTTGCAATCACCAGTTTCATTTTAGCATAGATTTTGCACTAACACTTTTAGAGATATTTTTGTGTCAATTTTATTAGGTGAATTTAGATGATGTATAAAATGCTTAATCTTTTTTTTTTCTTTTTGAAAACAAAATGCTTAATCTAATATATATAAGGAAAAATTAGAAATAATAATCCCAACATTCATCAATTTTGGTAGAATAATCCCAACTTTGGATTATTTAGGAATAATCCGAATTTTGAGGGGTCTTTTTTTTTCTTCAATTCCTAATCGGTCAACAAAATTCAATGACCGATTATATCAGGTCACTTGACACGTGTTAATTCCTGATAGGTTCCAAACAAAATTTATAATTTTTTTTTGAAAAAAAGGAAAAAAAAGCCCCAAAATTGACAAACTACCTCTCAACCTCCACTTCACCAACCGACCCACCCTTACCTCCACCGCCCTACCAACCTGCCTCCGCTCCCTCGCCGGCCTGCCACGCTTCCCCCACTCCCTGGCATCGCCGTTTTCCTCTCTCCCCGAAACACCCTCCCATTCCACCACGAAACCTCTCCCCACTGCCAAAAACCCTAAATCTTTCCTCCCACCACCCCAAAATCCTAGCGGCTAGGGTTTTCGATGGTGGGGGAGGGGTTTTCGGCAGTTTTCGATGGTGGGGAAGGTGGTTTTAAGGGATTTTTGAGAGCAGGGAGAGGTTTCAAGGGAGGATGGTGGTTTTCGACTGAGAATTTTTGCCGGAAATAAAGAGGGACGGTGGGGGGTTCACAGCACCGACGTAGGGAGGAGGAAATCGACACAATGGGAAGGGAGTTTGGCGGTGGTCGGAATTAGGTTGTTAGGCGGTTTTTGGGGGTCGGCTGGTTGTTTTTGCGGTTTGGCCGGTGGTCGGGATTAGGGGGTTTAGGCGGTGACGGTGGTTGGAATTATTAGGTGGCAATTCACGTGTGACACGTGTAACATTAAAAAATGTAACATTAAAAAAACAAAATTAACCCATTCAACCGGTCACTGGTTTTTGGGATTGAAGAAAAAGAACTACCCCCAAAGTTTGGATTATTCCAGAATAATCTAAAGTTAGGATTATTCAACCAAAATTGATGAAAGTTGGGATTATTATTTCTAATTTTTCCTTATAAGGAAAAATTAGAAATAATAGAGTAGGAATTTTTGTCCCAAAAAAAAGTAAGTAGTTTTCGAGAGCATTTGGAGTGCCACATAAGCAAAGTCATTATTTCGACCAATGAAAAAATTAATTTACAATTTATTTTAGAATAAAAAAATTCAATTGCCACATAAGCAAAATTAATCTAGTATTCTCTAGAAAAGGAAAGGAAGAAAAGCCAAATATATTGATCAAACTCAACTTTACAAACTGTTAGAGATGCATCCACATCAGTTCAACGAGGAACCAATTGAGCTGAGCAAAAAATACTTTCTCAAAAGATAAAATTCCTCTATGGGTGAAAGAATACTGGAATGTTACAAGTATCTATTGAGTATACACCTCTCTCAATACATTTAAATTCAAGTAAGTTGAACCTTGGACTCTGCATGACTTCTGAACCTTCCCAAAATTCTACAGGTTCAAATCTACGAAGACATCCTCTTCAGAAAATTGATAAACAGCTTTTGTAAGCACAAAAGGCTTGTTTAAGAGCTCCAACCCCCTTGATTCAATCTTGATGATATACAAAAATCTCACTATTCCTACACATTCAAACCATGTACGTCATGCCTACTTGCATTAGATGAGAATAAGGCACACTCAAGTTTGCAGTTCCACTGTGGCTGTTCTTCCGTAAGAAGGCGTAAAAGTAATTTACATTTTACAACAAGCTTTTTGACAAACCAAGAATCTTTTCTTAACCTAATATCACCATGACCTAGCACATAAACAACCCCGGATTCCTTCGGCAATTCCATGTTTATCTTTATGATTGTTTTATCTCGTAAATCTAAGCCTAGTTTCGTCATTTCAACTCCTTTACTGAAGGACACAAACGTCATTTCCAGGATACACGCTCCATATGTGTACCTCCTGATGTGTACACAAGTCCAGGTCATTTGTACATATCAGGCATCCCGTTATATGCCTACCCCCAACTACCGTTGCCGTTATGACCCCACCGACCTCGACGCAACCTTGACGTGTTTTAGGGTTACCTATCCTTGGCCTCTTTACAGTCCATTTTTGACATTGAAGTTTCCAAAGTTTTTTCTAAACAAGCTCCACCCAACTCAGTTATCCCTGGGATCGCCTCTAATTGGAACTACAGGTAAAGCATCTCATATAATGTATATTTCAATCACTGCTTTGTTTCGTATCGATTTCTGAGTTCGTTTCCAAACCATCTTGCCCTGTTCGTAGGTTTTATAATGTTCAGTAACGAATTGGGAAAGCGCTACCGATCTATGACCCAGTGTATGGGGTTTGACCTTGTACTGCCGGATTCCAGTGATATGTTAGCATCGGATGAAGTGAAGGTTAGTAAAATTACAGCTTTGTTGCAATTTCCTATGGATTTTAGTATTGCGAATTTTATTTTCAATTTATGTGTAGTACTTATGGCAATTATGAATATTTTTTCCCAATTTATGTTTTACTAATGGCAATTATGGCCAAATTGTTTAATCCAATACGAGTCTTACTTTATATATATGGGACTTATATACAGTTATTCCTAGTATACCGTTTATTATGTGTTATTCCGATTGGATTTTTAATCAATTTATAAGTTAAATGCTCAATTCATATTGCCATTGTACATATAACCTTAAGGAATGGGGGAGTATTACACTACTACAAAAGTGAACTTAAGTAACATCCATTGGTTATGCTCCAAAAAAAAAAAAAAGTAACATCCATTGGTAACACTTTTAAAATTTCAAGATTATTTAATTTTTTACGTAACACTTTTGTAACATTGTAGTATTAGGTAACATTTTTTGTAACACATTAATATTATATAACACTTTCCGGTAACACTTTGATATTAGGTATCATTTAGTAGTAACACTTAGCGGTTTTATACAAATGAACATTGTTAATACCGATACAAATTAAAAACTAATCGGAGCCCTATAGTCTTTTTTTTTTTTAATTACTGGTATTTAATTTTTCAGTCTAATGTATCTTCCCCCCTCATTTTATGTGAAATACTTGTTCTCTCTCTCAGCCGCACTGCCGCAGCTGCTGCCACTGCCGCTGCCGCAACCATCGCTGGCCAAAAATTCTTTTTCCCCTTCCTTTTCTCTCTCCTCTAGCTTGGTATTCTAGAGTTTTATGAGATTTTACTTATGCAATTCTCACTTTTTCTCTCCTCCATCTTGGTATTCTAGGGCTTGACAAAATTTGTGATTTTATTTCGAAAAATTCATCTTAATTTATGAAATTCAGGCTTGATTTTCAGTGAGATCAATGAAATTTTCTCAGCGCTTCAACAAATTAGAGAAATGTTGCAAAAGACAGTCAAAATAAGAAAGAAGAAACGATTTTTAGGTCTGGTTTGTTTTTCTTCTTCAATCGTTAAATTTTTAAACTGTATTCATAATTTTTGGAATTTTTACATTGTTTGCCTTCATTTTCATTTTAATCGCAATGATGCGTCACTATGAGTTTTCCTATCAAGCTGTTTGATACTTTGATGTCAACATTATAGTTTCTTAATTTGTTGTTCCTATTAAATAAATTAAATTTACAATTATGCATCGGATTTTCTCTGATATATTTGACAAGTACTGTACAGGTAGGATTTCGAATTTTCGAATTTTTTTATAATTGTGATGAATGAATTGATAATTTGTGATTGTAAATAATTGGGTTTAGCGTTTAATTTATGATTGAATCTGAATTGGGGGTAGATTATGCTTGATTCCTTAATTGGGGGTTTTGTAAATAATTCATATAATTTAATTAATATATTGAATTAGGTAGTTTGTAATTGAATTGAGTGTTGATTTTAGGGTTCTAACTCTAATAATTGAATTTTAGTTAAGGGATCAGTATGATTAAATTAGCCAGCTCTAAATGCTAACAATCATTTATGGGTATATATTATTCATTGACTTTCCTCAAAATTCCATGTAAATTGGTGAAATTGGCGTTTCGTAGAAGGATTAATAATGAATGCAGTAGTTGCAAGCCCATGGAAGAGGTAGAAGACCCCCAAATCAAAGACGTTGAAGTTTTGATCAAAATTGAAGCAATTACGCTTAATCGTGCAGACATCATTTAATTTAGAGGAAGGTCTCTTTGGAACTATCCTGGTCTACAATGTTCTGGAACTATCCTTCAATTTGGAAACAATGTCACTCGCTGGAGAGTTGGTGATTAGGTTACAAATTTTACCTTTTCTGCTTTAATTTTCCAATTATTTGCTATTGCTTGAAGTTTGGTGATTTGGGTTTTCATAATTTTTAATAAAAGTTATAATCTTGACAATTTTTTATTTGTGGGGTGTGATTAACTAGTAGTTTTGTTCTGTCTGCGATTAAATTGATTGATTAATCATGTTAGTTGGTGCATTTTCTCTTTTCATTTGATATGATTTATTTCTAAATAGAAAGTGATAAATGTTGCTTCAACATGTTGTTGATTGATGGTAGTGGAGGTAAGCTAAATATTGTTATATAAGTTGGTTGTCTGATTGATGCAGTAGAATGACTAGTAATGCTAAAGATGAAATGCATGTAGAGCTGGCCAAAATTGCCTTTGACGGATTTGATTTTACCATCTAAAGTTTCTTGTATCACATTTTGAACCATGTAGATCCTAAAGGGAAATTATCATGACTAGATACGCATTTAATGTTAATATTTATACAACATGGGTCTTAATTGATTCATTATTACTTATCATTATTCATTAAATAAAAAAGAAATATATCTCATGAAACTAACAAAAAAGATTGTGTGGGTGTAGGGAAAAATTTCAAGCCTTTAAAATCCCACTAGCTTGAACCACACTGTGATCATACACTAAAGTACGGTGGCGTCCAAAAGGGAAGAAGATAGAGCAAAAGAGTCGCCAATAAGTTTTAGGAACTTGTAAACCGTTCACGAGGTGAAGGTTACACCCCTTAACGATCCAAGAGATCGTCAACTCCATAAGGTCATGAACCAAATAAGGGTTCGGGGATGAAGGTACAAATCCAACCTAAAAGAGATTGAACCTGCCCTAATAATAGGCCTCTACTTTATTCTGATCGTATTCATGTGCGCTTTCTGACTAACATGCAATCAATAGGATTAACCCTAAACCTGTTTAATCTATGTTGGTTGAATTTAATGCACAAATAAATCTATTATTGGCGATCACTTGAAATTATAATCACATTAACCCTAACAAGATTATTAATTCTTATTAAGCGTGATTACAAGTACCAAATTCCCTTTAAACATGCATAAAAGGTGTGATCAAGCAATAAATAAAATATCAAGCAACATAACAAATAATAATCATAACAAATATAATTAAGAGTAATCATCATGAATTATACAATTATAATCATAATCATGTTCATGTTAATATTAAAGCATAATAATAGCAAGATCCTAGGCATGATACTAACAAGATTAATAACAAACCCTAGCATGTCACTAAGCATTAAAAATCAAATATTTAGCCCTAACATGATACTAGCATGAATAAATATTAGGAAGAACGTAGGAAGCATCGTAACAATCATATTTAATATTAAAATTTTCCTAGACATGATACTAGGAATATCATAATAACAATTTAAACATGATTTCTACATCATAACATCAATAAAAACCATTAAAGCACTTACTTTGATGCTTCGTACCTCTTTCTAATAACAAAATACACACGTTAGTAACTTCAAGGAAAATAATAATCAAACAATCAAATTAAATAATTGAAAGAGAGATTTGGGACCAAACCCTCAGAAATTATACCTTTCACGTCTAGGGCGAAGGCAACTTCGAATATGGCTAGGTGTTTCTAGATCTTGTGAATGCGGAATTTTGTATGAGAAAGCAAAGTAAGAAAGAATTGAATGTTTTAAGAGAGATGAATGATTAAAGAGAATAGGTGAATGATGGATGAATGAAGATGATGAATGAATGTAGATGATGATAATTGGTGAATGAAAACTGATTGTTGGTGAATGAATGAAGATGATCGGTGAATGAAAACGGAGTTTTTAATACGATATTTATAGAGAAAATCAGCCAAAAAGATAAATTAGACAAAACAGAGTCTGACGCTCAGAAAACAGAGCTGGCGTCAACCCTGGCTAGCTGGCGCCAAGCACCAACACTAGCGCCAGGCGCCAATGGCTAGCGCCAGGCGCCTGGCCTGGTTCCAGGCGCCAAGGCTTGGGGTTAGGCGCCAAGCCTGATACCAACGCGTTTTCGAAAATCCGATAAGTTTACCGTACTGGAGGATAAAATAATATAATTTCTTCGAAAATGCTATTTGATTTTGATTAAAACTCTGAAAAGTCAACAAAAGTCAATTTATCAATGCTAATTGAATTAGGAATGAAAAGAACCTTCTAGAAGATTCTAGAAGACTAAAACCATTCCTAATTGCATTAGGAAAGATAAATCATATTAGGCCCTCCCCTAGATCATTGGGCCGTATATAAAGCTCAAACCGGGCCCAGTTTAGTAAATTGGCCATAACTTCCTCAATATTCATCGGAATTGGGCTTATAATATATCGTTGGAAAGGTCTTTGCAAGCCCCATACAACTACACTACTATTGGACCCATATCATGGACCAACCAAACTGGATTGGCTGTTTTTCTAAAAATAAGTTTTCAAAAACAGAGAGAAGAGAAAAGAAATAAAAACTTTCCGCAACACTAGACCTTTCCACACTTTCGTTTCATTCGATTATGATTCGACGTGAAAGATACTCATCACTGGGTTTGATTTTGGGAAGACACAAATGGGTGTCTACAGTGGGCATATTTGCTATGTATCAAAAATTACAAAATTACTTTTAGTGCAATCGTAACATAATCTGAATGTGACTATATCCTCTTAATCTAGTATGGTAGTTCATTTTATACACAAATCTATAATTCCTTATTTATGTATAATTGCTCTTTACTAGTTCAAAAATCTGGTATGAAGTGTATGTTTAGTTTGTCTATTATCAGTGTTCTAATAATTTAGAATTTTAGAGTAAGTATGGCGTTTGAGTTATACTTGTTATGATTTTTTTTTTGAAGGTACAATTCTCTTTTGGTAGAGAATGAGTCATACGTACATACTTTTTTCTTAAAGTATTTCCGTAATTTGATCTTGTTGCAGCTAGAGTTACCAATTAGTTATTGATTTAATACTCTACAATTGTTAGCTTCTACATGATGAATTTACAAATATACATAGTTTCATGAGCTAATATAAATTAGATCATTATCATCCAAATGTATCAAAAGTCAAAATCACAAAGCAATACTGAAGGAATTTTGGAATTAAGATAGTGTGATTAACAAAATGTGAACCACGAGGCTCACTACTTGCAAATTTTAATTGTGAAATAATTAGTGCAAAGAATTTTGATCTCTAACATTTGTGAGTCAAGTAGGTGGTAGTAGCCTAGTGGCCTTTTTAGCGTTTTATCTGTGTACTTCTAATTTATAAGGGAAGGCAAAAGGAAGTTTCTATTCGATCAACTGTCAAGGGCCTTGAGATAGCTTGTTGTGACCTGTGAGACTGGAGGAGCCTACTGGGCAATTTTGCTGATCAATTTGACTAAACTATTTTCTTTTTAGTCTACATTTGTTTTTTTTTTTTTATATATATATATATCATTCTCTTTTGTATTGTAAGATTTTGTGAGTGCCCCGTTCTTTTTAGTCGATTAGAAGTTCTAAACATATCAGTAAACCATCTGCTTGTGGAACTTACCTGTCCACCATATTGGATAACTGCAAAGGTGAAATTTTTTCTTTTTTATATGTTCTAATATTGTTTTCGTAATTCCATGAATCAATACTCAAATCAATTCTCTTGGTCTTACTATGAAGGACTTTAAAGTCTGAATATTGAATCTTGGCAGGACATAACAGCCCTATATTCATTAACTCTTTATCCAACTGACTATCGAATCTTGGGAAGCTATAAAGGTGAAGGGTTTTCATACTTATTTGCGGCTGTCATTTTGAACCTTAACTTTCTTATAACTGTGATAGTTGTAGGTTCTTAGAACTTAGATTGTAGTGAATAATTAATGAACTAAAATTATTGTAAGTGTGGTTAGCATCTCCATTTTATTTGACCAACCTTGGCTGATGCACTTGTGTTTGCATTCCCGAGGATATGACTCCCACCCCAACAGACAGTACTCACAAAAAGGGAGGCAGCAGCGGAAGGAGGATGTGAATGATCATGTTTCAGCATTGTTTAAGCATTGTAGTTGTATTTTATTTTAATGAAATTGTAATTTTTTTTGACACAATGAAATTGTAATATTACAAGCATTTATTAATAATAAAATCTAAGTTTATCTATATACATTGGTTTGTTTATCAATTTTAGTGAAAAAAGCAAATTTTTTTTTAAAGGGCACTGGTGACCGATCTAAGGAAAAAACCGGTGCATATAATAATAATGATGAAAAAATGATGGAAAAGTGTTACCTAATAATCAAGAAGGTGTTCCTTAAGTTTGCAAAAGTGATACACAATGTTAGATAAAGTGTTACTATGTGATTGAAAAATGTTACTAAAGATTAGTAAGTGTTACATAAGAAATAAAAAGTAACACTATAAAAATGATACTAATAGTATAAATAGTGTTACATAAAAGGGTTTATAGTAACACTTTTAAAAGTGATACCATACGTGACCCAAAGTGTTACATAAGACCTTAGGTAACATGAGCGGATGTATCACCCACTAAAGTGTTACCTATTGTCTATAATAACACTTTTATCACTTTATGAGACACTTTTTGGGTGTTACTTAAGGTCAGTTATGTACTAGTGTTATGTAGTATACTTATGTAATTATTTGGGAAATGCAGCAATCACACTGTGGTATGGCGCAGAAAACTGTAGACATACATCCTGCATTATTTAAGGTATCTATTTACTTAAAATGGTTAGTTCTTATGGAGGTTTTGTGCCGTTTATACAATTAAATTGACGAGGTTTCTTTACGGAATAGGATAACTCTATAAGTGTTGGTGGGTTTGTGAAAGAGAGAGGCATAGTGATACATCAATATTCCACTTCAATTCGGAGGGTAAGTGGTAGTTTTAAATCACAAAACATTATTCATAACGCCAAAGTAACAATGTTATTTTCCTGTTTTACCGTAATTTAAATATATTCTACGTTTGTGTCAGCCTCCCAATATGAACTGTCGGGTTGAGTCCTTTGGTAGGATATGCCAAAAATTTGATGAGAGGAGAACAAGATGGGTATGTGAGATGGGTTTTGGCGGACTACTCCATTTTGCTTCCCATCATATGCATTTGCCACGACAATTATCATATTGGATGATGACTAGAATTGATCCCATTAGTAAGTTATTTATCGGTCCAGATGGCCGTGTCTTTCCGTTTTCAAGGAATCAAGTTCGTTGGATATTAGGAATCCCATGTGGAACAAAGCCGGTACCATCAACAAAAGATATGTTAGACAACGTACGTGGGAAGGTTCAAAGCATGATATTAAAATATGGTAGAGCATGGGAGACTAAACCATCAACACTTTATGGTCGGACATATACTTCTGTGGGCATTCCTGTAACTGTAGAGATGATGGATAAGTTAGAAAGTTATTTTGAAGAGGAACAAGAAGAAGAGTTTAAGACATTGTTCTTGATTATTGCACTTCAAATGGTTTTATGTCCAGCTTAATCACCAAGACTTGCTCATGACTTGTTACCTGCCGTAAGCTGTGCAATGGATTGTAGCCAGTATGATTGGTGTGAGTTGGTGCTTACAAAATTGATGGACAATGTGTCAAGCTTTGCGAGAAGGTTTTATGCCAACGGTTTTGCTGGAGGATGTGGTGGATGTGCGATTTTTGTAGTTGTAAGTGAATTAAAAACTTATAAACTGGTTATTGATAAAGTTTCCATGATAAATTATGTTGACTAATTCTGGTTTATGAATGAACATATTTTTTTACCTTGACCGACTAAATGTGGAACCTGTCAATTGGGAAACCTTTCCAAGACTGAAAGCATGGGACATGAAGAAGATTGGCAATGCCGGTAAGCGTGATCGATGTTTTTCTGGGGACTATGGTAAATTAGGGGTAAGTTTTGTCCCTGACCGTTTACTAGGTTTTGGCATCAGTCTATATTTGAGGAAAACAATATAATAACTGTATCTCACAGTTGATCGATGTTGCTTACGGTGAGAGACACCCAAGACAAGCACGGGACACTTTCGAACCTCCGGGTTGTCCAATCTACCGCGTAAGTTGTTTTGAACTCTCTGAGCAATGTTAAACATGGAATTCCTATACAAATAAAGTTTGACTTTGTAACAAGTTTTGGGTTGCTTATTTAAATGTTTCAGGACGTTTCCAAACTAGTAGGCTGTACTAGGGACAGAAGAAGGCGTACTGATCTGCGTCATTCTCGGGGAGGTTCACAACATATACCTCCTCAGATACAATCCCCAGCTACAGAAGACGTTGATGTAGAATGTACAAATTCGGATTAGTATTATGGAGTTTAATTACATAGTGTGAAAGAAATATTTTGTTCAATTAAGGTTGTAGCTGTACTTGATCATTAAGATTAAACCTTGATATTTCATTTCATAAAACTATTTAAGTAATTTTGTTTTTTTTAATCAAAGAGTGGTTCAGTAGCATTATAGAAAATATAATCGAGTTTATATTAATTACAACAGTGGCCATATGAATAGGCCGATACCAAAGTGTAATATTGGTCTCGTGTCAAAAAGTAATATATATACTTGGCCCAACAACAAATGCATTTATACACACGTATTGTTAGCAGTAACACTGGCCGGCATTTCACTTGAACAGTGTAGTAACAATTCACAAGCCCTTTGATTATTTTATAGTTATAAAAAGTACGTATACAAATACATGTATATGGTTAATTAAAAATTTTTACAAATCGAGGAGTCCCAATTTATGTTAACAATATATACATACCTATAATCAAATACAAATTCAAAAATTTGCAAAAACTTCTTACCTCATTTGTTACGCAATTTGGAAGAATTATGGTGGTATCATATAGAAGGTAGAATATATATACGTAGAATCATACCATATTTGTGTTATCAAAAACTTGTATGACATATTTAGGGCCAAAAGGATATATATTTTAGGATAGGTATTCAACCCCCCCACTAAAGGATAATATTTAGCCTTAAAAATTTAGTAAATGATTGTAGGGAATATTTCAACCATCATCCCAAACTTGAACCCCACTGTGATCATACGCTAAAGTACGATGGCGTCCAAAGGAAAAGAAGATAGAGCAAAAGAGTCGCCAACAAGTTTTAGGAACTTGTATACCGTTCACGAGGTGAAGGTTACACCCCTTAACGATCTAGGAGATCGTCAACTCCAATAGGGTCTGGAACCATGACTGGTAGTTCGGAGATGAATGTATAAATCCAACCTAAAAGAGATTGAACCTTCCCTAATAATAGGCCTCTACTTTATTCTAATCATATTCATGTGCGCTCTTTGATTAACATGCAATCAATAGGATTACCCTAAACCTGTTTATCTATGTGTTGGTTGAATATTAATGCACAAATAAAACTATTATTGGCGATCACTTGAATTATAATCAAATTAACCCTAAGCAAGATTATTAATTATCTTATTAAGCGTGATTACAAGTACCAATTCCCTTTAAACATGCATAAAAGGCGTGATCAAGCAATAAAAATAATATAATCAAGCAACATAATAAATCATAATAATAATAATAATAATAATAATAATAATAATAATAATAATAATAATAATAATAATAATAATAATAATAATAATAATAATAATAATAATAATAATAATAATAATAATAATAATAATAATAATAATAACAATAACAATAAAATAATCATGATTAAAGTAATCATGTTAAAGCATAATATTAATAGCAAGATCCTAGGCATGATACTAACAAGATTAATAACAAACCCTAGCATGTCACTAAACATTAAAGATCAAATATATAGCCCTAACATAATACTAACATGCTATTAGGAAGAGAATAGGAAGTCGCAGGAATCATAATTGATATAAGCAAATCACCCTAAATATCATACTAAAGAAAGCATCCTAACATGATAATAGGAACATCCTAAACATGATACTAGGAATCAATAAAACATCCTAACATGATACTAGGAATCAAAATAACATCCTCATCACTAGACTTTTCACACTTTCGCTTTGTTCGATAATAAAATGACGTGAAAGGTATTCATCAGTGGGTTTGGTTTTGGGGAAACACAAATGGGTGTCTATAATGATAGTATTATTAAATTAAGTACCAATACCGCCAATAAACTATAAACATTGTAGACTTTTTCAAATATCAACAATAGAATTGAAAAAATAATGAAACACTATGGAATGGGCATTGGGCAACCTGAACATGGTGGAGGATAGTTTGATCTACAAAAAAGGCTTTACTAAAAAGAGTCGTCCCTTTTTACCAACATTTTATATGTCACAAGTCACAACAATTATTTAAAATATTATCCCTTTCGTTCTCCCATTGTTTGAGTTAGTACAGTTACTATTTCATTAATTGTGAAGTAAAATGTCTAATTTAATATGTTTTAGTATACGTGGATATTTTTTGAGGTGGATACTTGTTAAGCAAGTAATGTCTGTGAGGAGAACCATTCATGCCTCCTCCCGCATGGTGTTTCTATATAAAGGGTTGCCCCTAGCCTTCATATCTCACAATACAACTCAAATCCCTTCCTCCTTGCTACGAAATATCCTCATAAACATCCCACAGTTTGTCCAATTTTTTTTTTCCTCTTAAAAATGGCTCGTCGTGCACGTACTAGGGCTGGAACTGTAGCTCTTTTGTACTTTACACCTCCTTCCGGCCTTGTGTTGGAGATGGATTTCAAGTCATTTGAGTACCTACTCAAAGAAAAATCCAATCCAAACACCTATACAGTAATAACTACCGACACTATTGCTGCCTTAATACTCAATCCCTCTAGTCCCAATCACAATCACTTAAACAGTATGTTAATGCGTAAGGGTTCCGGTGATGGGGTTATCCGCCCTGCTCATCTTCCCAACTCTAATGATATTTACCCCATTAGGCCTGAATATCATCTTTTCCTTAAATGGTGTCTATGAGATTCTTACAACACAGACCATGTTACCCCAACTCTGCATGTGCTTGACCCACAACCTGTAATCAAATTCAATGAGCTTGTTATGGACCTTGATATATATGGGATGCGTTTGTGTATGGGAACATACACAGACGGATTTCAAGTATTAAAACTCCCAGCCCTACCACACATCTTGCATGTTTGGGTATCTTATGATATTCACACCGATCTCATTCCTGGTTACCACCACGTTAATTTTACTCCATTTCAAGGTGCAAGAGTTGCATCCCTTGTCAATAGCGCATGTATCCCCATGCCAAAAGACACCACTGTTTGTTGCTGGAATGTGAGGGGTCTTGCAAGAGCATCTTTTATTGAGCACTTCCAGCAACTATTTGATCTCCATAAGCCCGGTATAGTTGTTATGCTTGAGATGCGTCAGAGTGTAGAGAATGTGCAGGTAATTGTTGCTTCACTCCCTGGGAAATACAGCTGTGTATTCTCGTCCCCTAATGGTCTTTCTGGTGGCCTTGCCATACTTTGGAGGAATGATTTCATTGCCGTTGAGCAGAGGCGAATTCAGTCTGACCATGTGAAGGCGGACTTGTACTTCAAGGTACAAAAGTTTTCTAAAAAATTCATATTTTGATTGAATCTGTTTTGTATATCTTTATAGTAATCTATTATCCTTTTTATTTAATGCAGGGCCACCCAATTGCTAGGCGTCCTTTGTTCTAAATTGGAATGTCTTCATGTGAGATGTAATATCGAGACTAGGCTGGGAGTGTGGTTCAACCCATCATCTACATCACGTTTATGGTTTTATGCGTTTGTTGTAGTGAAAAATAATTGCAGTAGGCAATGTCTTGTGTTGTATGCTTTCGTTATTATGGCATTTTTATGTTTTAGTTGTTTACTCTTGAATGCATGGTTTGTCATCCCAATGTCGGTTCTAATTTAGTAGGTGTACTAAACTCTGTATCAATGTTATCATGAATGTTAGACCATTTTCTTTTACGTTGATGTTTTATCTACATGTAGTTGAAATTGTTAAATTTGTTAAAAGTAATCCATATAAAACTGTATATGTTATAATTATCCCACCTAGTGTGATTTCAAAATAATAAAAATAATAATTTTACAGTAAAGCGGCCAAGTTGAATATTATCCATAAATTGGGGTACTCACAGTTTGCTTGTAGCACGAAAACGCAAGTTTTTATTCATAGTAAAAGTAGTACCCATTGGCATACAAATGAAACTTATAATTCCTAAAGACTCATGATGAAATTTGATTATGAAAGGGGTACAATTTGTCAAGCAGTAGCCACTACACCACGGAATGACAAGTACATCGCTAAGCACACTATTACAACAAATGAAATTAAGTTGTTCCTTGATGAAAGCTTTAAGTTATGCGTACACAATGACTTGTTAAGTTTCATCACAGTTTGTAACTCCGACCTTAGCTCAAAATTCTCTCTAGTCAGGGACTCGATAATCTTTGTTAATTTATCAATTTTATCTTCCAACTCCATTCTGTCAAAACTTGGTAATTTAGGTAACGCATCCTCTGCCCACAAGAAGAATCCACAATCGCGTGGCGCAATTTATTTAGTCACAAAATTAATATGATAATTTCTAAGTACAATTAAGGGGTTATTATTTTCTAATACTAATTGTAAGTGATGTTGTTACCTTCCAGTAAGGACACCCGAAAAATCGCTTGCCGGCGTTAACACCTTTTCGTACATTCGACATTCTCGCCAAGACACCATGGTTGCAAGTCAAACAAGTCGGATTAGAGGGTGTTGAGCTACTTTCAGAAGCCATTTATTAGAATTATTGGATTTGCATGCGATGTTGTATGGCAAAGAGCCAAATATATAATTATGTGTTAAATAATTGCACGGCGTGGACAACAGATAGCCCTCTCATTTATGGTTTTGTGTAATAGTATTTTTATCTTGCATCGAAAGTTTTATGTAGTTACCTTACTCTATACGCAATAGTCATTTAAAGTTACCTTACTCTATACGCTATTGTTTATACCA
This sequence comes from Chenopodium album, assembly GCF_948465745.1. Taxonomy (NCBI): domain Eukaryota; kingdom Viridiplantae; phylum Streptophyta; class Magnoliopsida; order Caryophyllales; family Amaranthaceae; genus Chenopodium; species Chenopodium album. The sequence goes on from NC_137835.1 coordinate 70,658,170, forward strand.
ATTAGATGACTTAAGTGTTGTTCTGTACACCTAATGCATAGGGGACTATACTATGGTAGCATGGAACGTGATCTACTTCAAATTTCAACTGTGTGTTGACTATGGTCTGCGTCACATTTATGAATAAATATGCATACCTTGATTCTTAAAGGCCGTGTATACGCATTGCTAAAGGTGATTATAAGAGCGCTGCGTGTCTGTTTTAGAGTTGCAACACTCCTCATGTTATAATGTTAGACCACTACCACGGTATAAATATTCGGTGATTATAAGAGCGTAGTTTGTTTGAAAAAGAATGTCAGTAGCCGTGTTATTAAATTCTTTTGGAAACAATTACCATTTTTAATAATAATTCAAGACCAATAAATAGACAATCATATTAATATACTTATATATATTTTTTTCAATTTATTAATAAAACGTGGTTATTTTTTGTAAATAAGTTTAATAACATTAAATTTGTAAAAAATATATTAAGTATTTAAATATGCACGTATACTATAGGAACGAGAAAGGGTAGTACATATTTTTTTTATCCAACCGTTAAATGCATTTTATACAAATTATTGTGTTGTGTTATGAAAATCATACCAAATATATTGGTTTATAAAAAGTGGGAAAATTTGGTTATAAAACTGAGAAACAAATATAATTGTTTGTTCTACTGAATGTGTATTAAGACGTATGAATCAACACGATTTTGACATGAAAATAAAGTTTAATACTATCGGGACTTGTGTTATAGTCCCTGCTCGTAAGTGTTTTATGCATTGTGGAAGTTATATCTCATCAAGGAAAAAATGATTTTAATCTACGGAATTACGCCCATAGTCATCATTTACTAAAGTCCTACAAAGTCGTATCTTGAAGGGAAATTTTCATAGTAGAGAGGCAATATCGTTTGCCATTAATGCCGGCTACCATTACACATGAGTCAGGTAGTATACATGGTAAATTTTTAAAAGAAAGTTATCCCAGTATCTGTTTATAATTTATGGCCAGCCATTGGTTAAATGGATATGGATTATATAAATGAAAGAAGTCTACGCCTCTGCGCAATGCTTAGCAGGGTAGTTGGATTATTTGACTTTTTATCTATTATACATGGACTTTAATTCTGAAACTAGGTTGGACTTTGTCTTAAAACATTAAATACGGAATACACTACATTAACAAGTTACAACAACTGCCCACAGTAAAAAAAATTAGTAATACGAATTAACAAAATGTAATACGTTGTACTTGTAATGCTTGTATATGGCCATCATGAGGAGAAATTCAAGGTAAAAACCCAAAAACATGTATCTAAGGGTTATTATGAGACTGAGCTATTTGTGAACTATTCGAGCTGTATTCGGTCAAAGCTATTACCTATTTCCTTCGCCTGTTCAACGCTCGATTCTTGGTGGGTGAGGTCTTGTTTTGAGTTCGGATAGAGACCTTAACGAGCAAAGCTAAGTTATGCCAAGGTCGGCTCGAAAAGTTTGTAAACAAGCTCGTTTATTTGTTCGATATAAAAAATCATGTATAAAAATATTATTTTTTTTTATCAATGGATATGACACAACAATAAGTTAGTATTTTCATTATTAAAACAATAAACTCGTTTTAAAGTAAAAAATTTAATAATGAACAATAAAGAAGACAAGTAAATTAGGGGTAACAATAAATCAAGGTTGTTCGTGAACAGTTTGATTTCAGCTCGTTCAATGTATATTCAAAGGTCGGCTCGGTTGAAGCTCGACTCATAGAGGTTCGAATTCGGTTTGAGTTCGAACAAATTTAAATGATCACGAGCCGAGCTGACCATGGTTTTGGCTCTACTCGCCTGATTAGCACCCCTACATGTATCCCACATTGGCAAAAACATAAATAACCGTAAGGAAAATCAGAAATGCCCAAGGACATTACATTTTTGTAAGGCTGAGTGATATGAATGATTGTCGATAAAATTATTGATATTAACGTAGATTCTGGATAACTGTTCATTCAAATCTAAAATTTTTTATGTCCAACATTTAATAAAAGGAAGAATTATTTCATTTTTTTATTTTTGTAACAAGTTTATAAAGACTTGACTGTATTGAAGGCCACTTATGTAAGCCTTGACTGTATTATTTGGAGAATGTATTTTCGTGAAATTTAATTATTTAGCAAAGTAGGTATTAAGGATTGTCCATAGTATTGTATTTTATAAGTTATTCTTTTTTTTTTTTTTACATAACGGAACATATAAATTGATTTTAATAAAAAAAATTAACGAAACATATAAAGTTTGACATGTGCGAAACATATATTCATTTTTTTGACACATATATGATGATAAGTATGAAAACATTAACACCTAGTAAAGAAAATGCGACTATGCTTAAAGTCTTAAACATGTATATGGAAAAATAAAATGAAATAAGGAGGATCGAACCACGCTTCATCAAGCCTTGGTTAAATGAGTTACGCGGTTCAGTGGATCTAAACGTAGAAACTTTCTCTAAAACGATTCATGTCGGCTTCATTTGTGTTTTAAAAAAAATATATATGATTTTTTAGGTTAAAATAATATGGGCCGACAATTCCTTTTAATGACCCTATCTATTTAAAGGCCCATTGAGTTGTAAAGGCCCAAAGTCGTTGCTGCATATAACTACTAAGCTTAAATTCTATTGAAATATGGTGTTGGAATAAATAAAGTTTAGGACCAATACAATTGTATCAAGTATCTATAATAAATTTTGGAATGGAAATTTAGCACGTTTATAAACACAACATTGTTTAAAAGAGGTTACTATCAAGTTACTTAGCAGTACAATAATCGTAATTTCTACTTTATTGTCTACAATCAGTACAATTTTACTAAACAGCTAAGATACTTAATAAAGCAACAAATCACTACAACACATAATACTAATAAACCTTTCCACTACACCAGAAGTACGCCAAAAAAAAAAAAAATACAGTTCTAGGGATGGTGCCTAGGAAAGTAACAAAATACAAGAACCAATCAAACATGCCTTCTAACGTACAATAGAGGAGGTGTCACGTCGCCATAAAACTCAACTTGGACCTTGTCACCAGGCCTAATGTTCTCACAATGAATCATTCCTTTAACACCTTGCCTAATTAAACATTGCTTGATTTCTCGGTCTGAGTCGTACTTAATTGTCATTTTTGCATCCCAAATGTGGCTTCCCATGAGCAGTTGCACCGGCGTGGAGTCCGGATACCCCGGGTACCCATTTACATTCTCTCGTGCAAAATATACTGGAACATACTACAAAAAAACACATTTGATTCAAGATTAAACTAACTGAGTTAACCAAAACAAATATTGAATTAATGTTGGCCAGGGATGATAAGTGTAACAATGTTGTGTTAGTAACCATACCATTCTCCCTGCTCTTATGTAAGGCTTCATAAAAGTGACAATGAACAAAGGTGGGTCGCTATCAAGGCTATCCACATCATGATCCCCCTCTACCTCACCTACCATTTTCCCTTTTCTGTATATTCTGTGCCTAAGATAGCGACTACCTCTCCACAACATCTCCGTTCCTAATGTCATTTTGTACAAGATAATTAGCCCATCCATCTTTGATATAGCACTTCCATAAAAGCCCAACCTCAACTAGCCTTAGGATGACCCGATATGGCCCATTAGTGTCACCCCTAACTAGAAAGTATTCCCCAGAGGATGTTTGCAGCTCTGCTGTGATCTTGTTTGGGATACACTGATAGTTTTTAAAACATAACAACATTATATAAACAGATAAAAAGTACAAATTTTAGAATGCATGTAAGTATACAACCCTTAAAATCAACTGACGACAGTAATTATTAAATAATAATAGATTAACTAATCACTCTCTGGCTAGTGGAATCATCAACCATGAACTGAAACCATGGTATTTTTGGGAATTCCATATCCTTCATTTTCACTGTTTGAACACAAATTTATAACACTACTTGTAAAGATGAATCATGCGTGTTGGACTTTCTACAGTAGTTCGTAAATCAGATGTGTGAAACAAAAAATAGAATGCAACTATGCAAATCATTAGTAGTTCCACCCCTATTACCCTAACACTTTAATCCCCATCAATCCTAATACTTATATGAATTTAAATTATTTATTCTAAGCATTTGAAAATTTAACAAAACAAAATTTTTAGAACAACTAATTTTGTTTTATGTCATCTAATTATAAACAGAAACATTATTTTGTCTAATTGTAAACATAAACATTATTTTATCATTATCATTTAAACAAATAAGTTAAAGTGTTGGTGTTCGATTTAAACACCACAATAATTTGAATAATGAAAACAATAAAAATTTATCAGTTGAGTGGAGTACCTTAACTAGTGATCGACAATTAGATGCGCTTTGAAAAACAAAGATGTTTTGCCCTTATCTGTAAAAAAAATTGGAATGCTCCTCCTGGAAAAGCTGTTGAACTTTTCTTATTTATTGGGAAATTCGTGGTGTCTAAACCCAATTTCTTCACAACCAAGCAATCTAAGTTGGTGAAGGCCTTAATCGCACCTTTGGACTTTGGTATCGGTATTTACTTGTTATTTTTATTTTGTTTAATATTTTTTTTATAACCTTTTCATTTAATCACGATTGTCAATACAAACCTGTAACGATCAATAACTTATATTTCGTGTAATAAAAATTATAAAGTCGTTTATTATGATAGTTCGTATTATAAACAATAGACGGTCATTGTAGGGCGTGGTAAAAATAGTGAAAGTCAAATCGGATCAAGTAATAAACAACGGGTGAGAAGTATGTTGTTAGGATGTTTAATTTCCCAATTTAACTGGGGTACAACCTCCAATTTTACCGCTACAGACTTAGGCCCTGTTTGGCACTGTTGGCGCTTAAATGTTGGCTAGTTTACTTGGCTTGTTTGACTAGGAAACGTTTTTGATGACTATAAATTCGATTATCAAACACATGTATTGGCTGTTTGACCACCTAAAAAAGCCAAAAACAAATCAAAAAACCATTACAACGCCAATTACCAAACATTGCCTTAATAGGATACGTATATATCACCATGTTTAATTGCATAATTGCATATTTCATAACTAACTACCTAGTACTATCTGATTTCATATATGTATCTGTTAATAATATTAGGTTACTTCATCTTCTATTGAATTATTGTAAAACAAACTTTCAATTACTATTTTGATATATTAGGTTAGTTCATCTGTCAAACAATTGACTATATGAACTAACCTTAAGATTTTGTAATTTTTTATGGGACTATTTATTGTTTAAACAAATTAGGAATTTTTACACTATTATATGTATTACAGGTATTATCCTTAATAAGGAAACAACAACCTATAGTGCATTCAGTTTAGGTCGATCAATATATTCTGGTAGTATGTAAGTTGAAGGCATGAATTATTGTAAGAAACCTACAGAGTGGAAGAATAAGAAGATAAAGAGAATTATGTTAGGTCCGTTAAGGATGTATAATTTCAAATTTTTCCTTTTGACTTCCCTATTACGACTTCCCTATTATGTCTCCCTTTAACAAAAATATGATACATATAATTATATAGCAAACTACATTATTTTATATAACAACAGACTCTTAGAATTTCCATTTTTAGATATCTACTGATTGCGTTTATTTAATATATTTAATATCCTTAATCATTACCAACTTCGTTACAGATGGTAAACCCCATAGGATTAGTAAAAATACATTACGACATTCACATACTATTACTTCTTTGTGATTAGTTTTTTCGTACGATTAAATTCGAAGTAATTTTATCCCAAAGCTTTTGCTTAAACAAAGAGGTAATGCACTATCGCAGTACTACTTTAACCCATAAATTAAATGGTGCCTTATTTAACGGGTCTACAATTTACAGAACCTACAATCTAGACACAACAATAGCCACATAGGTGTAATGAGTAATTTCCCAATATTATTAACATATAAACATCTTTATCAAAAATAAATTAAAAAACATATTAATAGCTACAAGCTGGATAATTTTTTTGCATGAATTTTTTTCAGAGCAAAGTGCAATCCGTGTATCCATTAAATATAAAAACTGAAGTGCAATTCATCCATATAATTTTAGTGCTAATAGCAATTACCGGGTAAGATTAATGTAACAAGATAAGAAGTAAAACTCCACAAGGTCTTTGTGCTCCTTTAGCTGATTATAAAGACAATCGTCACTTCCATACATACATTACTTGAAAATGTATATAATAACTATTTACGACATGCAAATATAGTTGCGTTTAGACCATTTGATTAGTTGCGGTTAGACTAATCTTGTACTACTTATTTGCATATTTGCAATATATGGGTTTTTTGGGTCACCCAAATCTATAATAAGCATACATAGGTGGTAATTGATAATCAAATAGTAACAAACTTCGGCAACGGATTAACCACATTAATGTTGTATTAAAGATTTTATAGACATGAATTTCATTTATAATTTAACAAACAAAAGATTTATCCAAAAAATACCTAATATATATATATATATATATATATATATATATATATATATATATATATATATATATATATATACTTCGTCCGTCATTTTTTACTTGACCCGCTTTGACTTTTACACTATTCACCAACCCACCTTTGACCGTCTTTCGTGAATTAAAGAAAAACATATTCATGTAGGATCTTGTTAGAATAGTCTAAATAAATACTATCACAATATATAGCTTTTATAATTTTTACTTATAGAGTATTAAAATTATTGATGGTTAAACTTGTGCATTGATAAGTGTGATAAAAGAATCACGTCAAGTAAAGAAAAACAGAGGAAGTATATAATTATATATATATATATATATAAAGCAAAATTGTTAGTGGTCTATATTATCTTGGTGCCTCAGACCCTGACTACTGGTGGTAAATTTGTAAAAAAAAATTTTGGCATCGTTAATTTGTAGTTTAAATATCTATTTTTTTAGTAAGTAGATTGTGATATAATGTAATGAAAACTAATGAGTACAGTAATGAGTTTACTATCCAATTTACGTATGCATCCAAATAAATAATAGTGAATGTTACAAAATATCATTGCCTAATGTTGACTGTTCCCTTTTTAAGTCTACAGTGTTTAAATGGAAAATAAAATCACCTAGCAGTAGGTTTTATTTGTCAACTGACGTCTTCGCCAGTAGGCCTTGACTTTCCTACCTAGGTTTGATGGAACCGATAGAGGCTTAGTTCAGACTTATACTAAAATTAAATGTCCACCAACCATATGGACAGGTTTAGCGAATCAAAAGCTAACACGTCGTGTTTATCCTTCATGAGGACGCTATCTTCCGGTTTGCGCCTTTTGATCTCTTCCTTTACAGCTTGTTTATGTAGATAGATTCCAAAGGAAAGTATCATGACGTGACGTGGGAGGCTAGTATTTGACAGAAGACACTTAATTCGTTCTCTTTTCCAATAAACCAGAGCATTTCTACAAAATCTGACTGATTAATTTTTGGCAGAAGGAAAATAATTTCCTCAACTAATGGCAGCAAAATAAATGTAGGTAGTTGGGCAGTTGCGAAATTATTTTACATGGCTATTGCTCTTTATAGTGCATAATAACACATAATGATAATTATAATTTTTTGGCATGACAATAAAATTTTTGCTATATGTTTGCACTACTTACACTCAAGAGTCAATAGCATAAGTTTTTAGTTTTCTTTAGGATCTTTTACCAAAATAGCTACTTGAACAAAAATATTTACCAAAATGGCTATTTTAAAATATTAATTCCCAAACTAGCAATAATATTGGTATATAATTCAAAAGATATGGAACACTAATCTTTTTCCTCATTTCTTTTGAACTGATTTTGCAGAAGAATTTTATTTGGTTTTTTTTTAAAAAAAATACAAAAACAAAATAAACATTATATAAAATAATCGATCAATTTTATTTGGAATTAGGTTTAACCTTCCCACTTTGCCACAAGTTTTCAATTGATCCAATACCCTCTTTTTAATCTTTGATTAAAGCTAGATACTTCTCATCATTCTATAATTTGTAATTATGTATACTGTGTTGTTCATATTTTTTAATTGCGTATCTGATTGAATAAAAAACTTTTTTTGCATATGTATTTGTAGGTTACGTAACTGTAGATGATGAACAAATTTAAATAGCAATTTTTTTTTTTGAAAAAAAAAGAATATGCTATAATTAAACATTGTTAATAAATTATTATACTATTAATTTAGTGCAAATGATCACTTGATTCCATATTGTAATTATCCAATATAGGTGAAGATCATATTATACTTTGATGCTTAACAATGTTGTGAACTTAATTTGGGTATTTCATCAAACACCCTTACGTGCAAGAGTATGTAGCTAATAATAGAGTTATGAAAAAGAGAATGTTGAAAAGCTTAATTATATTGATGAATATACACGAGTATATATAGTACAAGATTAGAACATTGAACATACCAAACTATGACTAGATACAATATGTGACTAGGTACGTTAGGTAATTATAAGGGATATACTTTGACTATCGAAATTAAGGAGTAAATCAAGGGATTTATATATTCTAAACATTAACTAATAATGATAATGATGATATAATCATCTTTATCCTTTATAGCTAGTGGGTTTAATTAAAAATAAATAAAAAAAAAAGATTCTTTTGGTAAAACACAAATTTTCAAAATTCATAAATGATAATTAAATGGTAATGTATTATTTAGTCAATGTTAGAGCTAGTTTTTTCCTAAAAAAAATTTTATGCTAGTTTGGGAATTACATTTTAACTATAGCCATTTTGGTAAATATTTTGGCTACAGTAGCTATTTTGGCAAAATATCTTTTTCTTTAGATGCAAGTCAATAACTTCAGTCTCATGAAAATATAAATTAAAAAAATAATTTTCGTCACCGAATTGAATAAAATTCAATAATCCCGACTTATTAAAGAACCAAGAAACAATATTGTTAATGTTACTATTCGCGTACCCATTCGACAAGTTACCTTATCGTAATCATTAGAAATACATACCCTCGTTTTTATAATACTTTCTGCATATATGTGTCATGCACAACTGGTTTAATACGATTAAGGAACTCGCCTAGGATCGAATCGTTCAAACCGTTGGTCTAACCAAATGAGTCCAACTCGAAGCCATTTTAATTTATTTTAACCATTAACCATCCCTCTTACAATATTAGGAGCGTGTGTTATCATTTACTGAACTAAGCGTAACTGAATTGAATTGAAAATTGAATTGAAAACAAAGGAACTGAAATGAACTGAACTTGATCGAAATTGAAATGAATGTTTTATAAGGGAAGTAATGTAGGAGCTGAAAAGAACAGAACTGAACTGGGAGATTAACTAATCTGAGTTGAAGAACTGAACAGGACTAAACTGAATTGAGTTGAAGTTTAACGTTTGAGAACGAGTCATACTTAAAGAAAAAAGTAATGGATACATTGGTTGGGGCCATAAGTTGTTTGCAAAATAATTACGTATTGTATATGTTTTCCAAAAAATGAATTAGAACAAATGTATTAAAACGCTGGAAATTGTATCAAGTACTTGCAAACGGTGGGAGTATAAACAAATAGGATTAAAACCCACCCGAAAAAACTTTTTTTAAAAAATAATCCAAATCGATATGAAATCAATAGAATTTTAACAACTAACAAAATGGTAAATCCATTTTATACCGTCTCATAACACCCAAAATCGGTACTTTCAGCCTAAAGTGCAAACCCGATTGAAACCCCTAGTTATATATCTGGTTTATTATTATCAGCTAACGATGTACCAATTGGTGAAGGTTGACACTGATTGTCTTGATTGCTTAAAATGTATGATATATTGGTTATCTATTATATCCATTTTTGACTTATTGAAAACTAAACTATAAAAGCAAATATTATGATGGAATGATTTTATTACTTCTCGAAATGTGATTGAAAGACTAAATATGGTGTACTCCCTAAGCTCCTAATTACTGTTAGGCTTGGCAATAGACATTTTAGTAGGTGTTGTAATAGGCGTTTCAATAAATATTTCATAATCTATCTACTATGTAATATTTTCCTGTGTTGGCAAAAATAACTTAAATATACTTCCTATTAACCTTTAATGGTCCCCCAACTACAACCATATTTTCAAAATATGTTTATGTAATTAATTATTTATTATAAAAACAAAACTGAGACTAAATACATAACAAGTAACCCTAATCTATTCCCATCACAATAAACACACTGTTATGTTACCCTAATCTTATTTAATTTTCAAACTTGAAATGATCTAACAACATCAATTACATGCTTACGGTAACAAATAAACTATTTTCAGTGACTGAAAATTCTTTTAATGTAACATACATGTACAACGTATTCATGCTAAAACCATACATCGGGCCAGGTAATGCTATAGCTAAAGACTCAAGAGAGCATTTACATTTAATGGAGAGCCTTTACATTTAATTCTTAAGTTGAATAAATAATAATCCATAACTCGAATGAATTATAATCTAGATACCATTTAGTCTTTACGATTAGATAGCATTGTTGGGGTGAAGTTGGATTTAAAACATATTTAATAGAATTTCATTTTTTTGGTGGAGTATTTCAATTGCCGAAGGAGCAAACATTTGCATAAAATGCCTTATTTTATAGTTTACCTCAGTTCAATTTAGCTCCAACAGAATTTAATTCAGTTTTGTTATTAAGCTCGAACTAGATTAGTGATTTTCATGTTAACATAATGTCCTAATTTAAGTCTCTATAAAATCACTAACTTAGGTCATTAAGTTCAGTTGAGCGCACTTCACTTCTGTGCGGTTCAGCTCCACATACTTCATTACAGTACGGTTTAGCCAAGCTCAGGTTTTAAGAACATTACAGTTAAGGATCTGAAGGTGTGGATTTTAGATGACAAATCACGAAGTATTTCCTACATAAAGCCCCACACATGAAAATAGTTTTCAATAACGTTAAGATATTAAAAAAGAATTCATTTGTTGTAGATCGTTGTATTACGATGTTGTATTAGAAATAAAAGTTTATTACACAAAAAAATCACGTTTTTTAAATAACTTGTTTATATCAAAGTCCATCCAGGAAAACTCCTATTTGCATTCTCACGTCCTAATTGTGATGATAAATTTTATTAAATTAAGTAATTAACACGGTGGCATCTTGCTACCAAGTTCGCTAAACATGCTCATCCATAAGGTACTACATTAGTACATGGCTCGATTTGTTTAATTGATACCCCTACGAAAAGGACCCTGAGCACCACGTGACTTACTATAAATACGTATGTGCCCTAGTTGAATTTCCCACACTAAAAATATTCAAACATCATTCCACATAATAATAACAAAAGCACTAGGTAAAAATGTCTTCCACCCACACCATTGTCAAATCATCATCTCCTTCTTCTCCATCAGTTTGCAGTCCACTCTGCTCCAACCCTTCGAGCTCTTCCTGGCGAACATAGCGTCGGAGCTCGCTTCCGTCGAGTACCTTGTTTGCGGCCCGAAGAAGGATCAACCTCTTGGCAAGTGTACTTGGTCGGCATTTGGCTCGACTCAGGCGCACTCGTGTGAGACGCGGTGTCGTACCGCCTGTTATTCAAGGTGAGGCTGTCTTTGTCCCTGATTTGAATAATGATGTTCTTGATGTTCCTGCAGTTGATGCAGTGCAGCCACAACATGTTCATGCACCACCTCCTGCCGATCTGGACATCCTAAACCTTTTGCTGGCTTTGAAATTCTGGAAATAGCGCCACTCCTTGGCGATATTGAACCGGAAAACAACGAAGCTGAGCCTGAGTTCCCTATGGTAGAACCTGACTTAAACCTTAATCCGAATTTTAATTTAATGCCTTTGTATGCGATCATAGTAAAAAGCAACAATGATCTTAACCCTGGTGTAACCTACTACGTACGAGGTGACGAGACTTTTCAGCGAGTCTATCATGACTACGCATGGAAGGTTGATAGACGTGTTCATGAAATACTGATCTACAAGCAACGCTCTTAGATAGACATGTACGATACTCCCATGGAAGTTGGGATAGTTAACGGCGAAGTGCTGATTGTTCTTGGCCAGGTGTGTAATTAAATGTTTAGTAGTTATTGTATTTTTTTTAATTGAATCGTGTAGGGAATTTATTTTATTGTTTGTATGTTCAGCGACTCAGCAAGTGTATACATATACTCGTGTCTGCATAAATTATATTAAATCGTGACTAACTGATAATTGTTTTGGTATTAATTGTCTTACAGAATCCGGAACATAACATGAATGCCTGGGTCAAACACTTTTACGTGAGGGATCACAGGACTCACCCAACTAGATTGAAGATCACCGGAGATTTAGACGCATAGTTAATTGGTCTATACAACTTGTATGCAGAGTTTGAGAACTATAATCCGGAAGGATTAATCATGAGCTTTGAGAATGGTATGCTGACTCGTTATCACACAATGCGAGTTGCTCAGATAAAAAATGGTGCTGAGGTCTTTGTGTATCCCAGCGCTTAGATATTTCTGGGTGTTAAGTTGTTAAGCGGTCATCTAATTAAATTTTTTCAGCCAAAACAGTGGCCTCCTTAATACCGGATATGGTTAAAACAATTAAATATTATGGTTTTTAATTTATTTTGTATTTAAATTAAATATCAGTCATTTTGTTGTTTAAAAAATCATAAGTCTAAGGTAGTACGTAGTATAAATCTAGCTTGGAGAACGACTAGGGTTAGTGCGTTGTGCTTTTGAAGTGTTAAAACGTTTTAAGGAATTATTTATTCCACTAGTAGCAAGGTACTAAATCGTGGCTCCATTGTAATATAAATTATTCTATTAAGTAATGTAATATTTTCTACTGCTTTATAAATGTTATGTTTGTATTTTTTTAATGGAACTATTTTCCATAAGAAGTTAATAATTTTAATACGTAACATGTGCAAACATAATCGATTGTATCACGAAGTATAAATCGAGAGAATAATTTGATTTAAACAAGGTTAAAAACACCATTTTAATACTCTTAGGGTCATATGTCGTAATCATGTATACTACTCATGTTAGTCATGTACAATTACAAATTATTAAATGCTGTAAATTTGGTATAATTTCATTAAAACCAATTTACAACACTGTAATATCTTACAAATTAATTTGTAAAAAAAAAAAGCTCCATAATTTATGAGAGATGACAAGCATTAATGTGATACTCCCATTTCCTTATGTGTCAATGTATGTTTTATCTTTTTGGTCTCATAACTCGACCTAGTAGATTAAGTACATTGAGTAAAAGGGTTGCATTATATTTATTAGAATTTGACTATTTGTAGCTAGTATAACCCCCAATAATGTGTTCGAAGTTGATAAAGTATGATGTCAAAAGCGAAAAACTGCAATAAAATTTCAATGTTAGTAGTTTTTTTTTGCAAAAGGTGTAATTTATTCACATTAATAAAAAGGTTAAAGACATGTAATCATACGTTGCATGAAATTCAGTTCAATTTATTTAAGTTCCAGGTAAGTAAGTCGAGTTCAGAATACGAGAACATCCACTTAATGATGCGATTCTTATATCTCAGTAAAATTTACGTAAGGACAAAATTCCTCCAAAATCCAGCAAAAATATTCATAGTTTCACACAATTAAGATACAAAAGAATTATTACAAAAGGAGAATTTTCAACTACGTTGCTCAATTACGATGATTCTTTGACGTCATATTTATGTAGTTCTAATGACTTATTATATTTTTGTTTAGAAAGTATCATTTCTACTTGATACTAGGCATAAACACTATTAGCTAGTCATTATGTCGGCTATCCATTTATTTGGTACCATAATATATAAAACCGGCGTCCCACATAAAATACGTTATTATAATTTAGTCTATATATATATATATATATATATATATATATATATATATATATATATATATATATATATATATATATAATTATCATTTATAATGGATTATTTTATTTTTGTTTGGAAATTATCATTTATACAATGATACTAGACATAACATATTTACGATATATGGTTAGGAAAGTATCATTTATACAATGATACTAGACATAACACATTTACGATATATAGTTAGGAAAGTAAAAAGCTAGGGTGTTAGAGAGGGATTAATAAATTGATAATTCTGTTTTAGTAAACTAATTGCAATATAAGGGAAAGCAAAATTAGTAAGGTAACTTAAAGGAAAGGGGATAAGAAAATTAGACTTTTAAGCCTAATTAATACAACGTCGTCTATCAATACGACCATTAGGTCAAGTTGAATAGCATGAAAAATTTTCATGTAATAGTACCTATTTACACTATTACTACTTATTCTTTCTCCTTAAACGAAGTAACTTAATTGAGCATTTCTATCATTGAACGCGTTTGTCGAGAAAAAAATATACATGCATGTAGACATACACTTCTTCATTTACTAACCTAATTTACATTTATGAGCACTTGAGCCTTCACTTAGAATTTGCTCAAAGGATGAGGAAAAAGAACGATACCTTGTAAAACCTCGGGGCCAACTCATCAAGAAGACAACAATCATTTCATGTAAAGAATACGAGCAGTACTTAATTGACAAAAACATATTCTAGGAAAAAAATTCATAAAAAAAATTGGTCATCAACGTAAGGTTAGAATATATATATAGGAAAATATAAAGGTTAGAATGTTGGTGATCTATTGTTTATGTAATAATTAGTTACACCCTTACAGTTATGGAAAAAGGTGTTTTGTTAATATGGGCTGAACGCAACAACATTACGCTACGAAATGAAGTTATAATGTGTCAATCATCCAAATAGTCTGAATTGGATGTGATCGGAATTCAATTATTTGTCACTCCGGATGTTAAGAGCATATCTGTGCTACCTTTTTTTTGAAGTATTATAAATATCATAAATCACGCGAAATCTAACCCAAGTTTTAATAATATTCTTATGTAAACCTAACTCAGTTACAATTTTGTTGGTAATCACGTCACATTACTGTACAAATATGTTACCTTATGTTTTGAATCTAATCTGTATTAATCAAGTGTTAAATATGAATGGATGAATACTTATTAATTGAATTTATTTATACTTATATTTAATAAAATTTCATAAACAAAAGCGAGTTTTTTAGTGGGGAATTTGGATCGGATCCCTAAAAACAAATATTTTAGTGGGATGGGATGATTAGAGAACTTCATATGTGACTGGATTAGTAAGATTGTGCATTTTAGTTCTGAATAAATTTGGTCTAACTAGTAACCGGAAATTAATAACTAAACCAAGAAAAGCATTAGAAAGATTTTTTTATTTTTTTGACACACGAGCATTAGAAAGATGTTGAATTGAATTTACTCTAATAATAATGTAATATAATGACGTTGTAATGTCCAATTAGGGTATTATGAAACAAGTTTCATTTGAGTATGTCTTCTGCACTTCCAGTTTATCACAAATATACCCATTTTAAACTCAATATCATTTACTTTTATGACAACTTCTTAATATAGAATAAATCCTTCACCTACCTTTACACTCAGTAATAAATTCTTCTTCTCTCATAAGTTCGAACTATAAAAGTGAAAGGGTCCTCTGTCTCAATATTCCCCTTCACTTAACTTCCATTGTCAGAGAAAAACAAAATTAATATATACAAATGTACTCACACAACCATGTTTTATACTTCCTTTCATAAACTTCATGCAAAATACAGAGCAAAATACCCTTCAGCCCATATTTAAAAAAATTAAACAACAGAAAATTATCAAGGACGAAGTCAAGTGCCGCAAAACGTTGGTGTGGGATGGTACGGTGCTTCAAAAAAGGTGGGTGTTGTATATAATTCCGATTCATCCAAAATATATTGCCTTATAAATCGAATTATGACCTTGTTTTTACAAAAGTTTGTTCTTATTTTGCTGTGGCACATAATTTTGTTTGTTATTTATTTCTTATTTTTCCAATTTTGGCAGATCCGCAAGTTGAACAAGAAGGTTTTTCTGATTTTTGCAACAAAGTGGTGGATGCTGTTGACAACTCGTCGTGGGATGTACCAAAAAGACAGGACAACTTCTCTTTCCCAATACTATGTCCAAACGTGTTCACATACACTGGGTTGCTCAAACCGCTTGGAACACCGCCACATTCTCGCTGTGGCTCTAAAGATGTTATAGAAATCCTGGATGTTGGTAAGTTAACGGAAGATGATAACACAATTTATTTGGATGGTTGCACCGTTGATTGTTGTTGGTTATGGTGTAGTGGTGAGGTAGACAGTGTTTCGACTGGAATAGGGTCGTTATCAAACCCAGAAGAAATATTGGAGGGCCCTAGACTAGGATTGTTCTGGAAAGTTGGTTTTTTTTTTTTAGGTGTTTCGTATTTCCCTAGTTTCCGAGGACTGTGGGTGTGGAACTCGGTGTTAGGGGCGGGTATTAACTGGGCTCAAATATAAACAAACTAATGTTAGACATCACTAATTATAAAATGTTATGCTTTATTAAATTTTTTGTACAGTCTAATTCTCATGTCATTATTGGTGGGAGTTTGACTTTTTTAGGTGTTTGACGCGTTTATGGTGTTTTAATATATTTGTACTAAATGGGCCTGTACCTATTAGATTAGGCACAACTTAGACATTTTGCGATTGAACAATCAGATATTCAGATATTAGACTGTCATTTTGTAATTAAGCAGATATTTTTTACGTTATTTATCGATCCCTGCAGTTTAATTCAGAGTAGACGTTTTGTAAATGTTGTTTATGATATAAAGCGTGGTGTTTGTTGTTCCATTACATTGCATTTTATTCGTTTTAAAAATAAGGTTTGTGGTACTTCAAATTCCTGATACAAAATGTCGGTACTTAGGTGATTCCCAAAATAAGCGTTGCATTCGTCGTCATAAGTTTGTATGGTAAACTAATTTGATTTTATTTTCTAAATTTGACATTAAACCGAGACCTATATAAATTGTGGATATCACAATGAAGAATAAAACACGTTTACGGCGGTTTTGTAGTTTAAAATATAAAGCAAATTAAATTCTTGAATGTATTTGATAAAGAATTAAACGTGGTGTTACTTATAAACATTTAACCAAGTTAGAATATTTTTGTTTTTTAGGAATTTATCCAAGTGAGATAGATTACAGGTAAAGTAGTCATAACTCTCAAGGACAATTTTAATGTAAATAATAATTGATATGAAGCGTTCAAAAAGTTTACCCGTCAAGGATCAATAGATATCAGTCATACTGATTTATAAGAACCGAATGAATAAAGACTTTACATTACATTAAGGTTAGTACATATAAAATAAAGTAAATAATAAATAATAAGGAGCAAATGTAGATTGAATAGAGCGTTGAAACTGGCCTATTATAAATCTTTGACCTAATACCCATGTATTATGGAATTAGAATTGTAAATAATAATTGAGCAATGATATATATGTCATTATTAAAGTGAACTTATCTTGATCCTTTTAAGTATACGAGAAACCAATTAATATGGGAGTACAATTTATGTCTCTAAGTCGTGAAATCTCGTAAAGTTATTTTTTTTAGCCTTTTAAGTTATTTTTGAACCAGACCATCAAAGTAATTGAAGGAATGGCAGCACTCCCTTCTAACCAAAAAATTGTACCACGGTAACTCACTGTATCAAATCTTTAATTCCACTTAAATAAAGTAGATGTATATATCACGTTTAACTCCAATAAACAGTGTGTTTCCAGTATTGCCCTTACTCCACATCATATTTTAAGCGTAAAATGGTAATTTTGGCATTTTTAATTTCGAATTAATTTGATACAAACACAATGTCACTGTTTATCTTCCCCATTCCTTCCTCCAATGAACACCAATGTCAGTCTGACTGTGTGAAGCGGTGGGTAATGAAACACCTGCTTTTACTATAGATTCTTCAATATAATTCGTACTTCAAACAACAAAAAACTAAACAATTTCTTCATTATCGGAAAGGTAAGATGAAATGAATCAAACCCCCTTTTGATTACTCAGTTGCTTAATTTTGTTCCATAGTATGTTTAATAATCTCACTTAATAGGTGTTTCTATGATTTATCAGGCGAAAACAACGCTTCGAACTCAGTCAAGGTCTCAAATTATTCAGCACACAGCCATCTCATGTCATTACGGTACAAATCGCAGCCGTATGTTAAGTTTGATGTTGTTTTTGTTGTCTTTATCATATTTTGTATGCTAATTTGTTTGTTTTTTGATGGATTTCTGGATATTTATTTAAAGTTTGATATTATTGATTTCAATTTTGTTTTTTGAAATTGGAATCAATTTTGATAATCTTGCCAAACCCTATGATTCAGTGTAGTCACATTTCCTTTCCATTGCGTGTCTGTAATCAAATTTGATAAATATGTTTTTTGGAATACGAATCCAATTTTTATTTCTTTTAAAACCCTAGGATTGATTGTGGTCCCATTTCCTATCTTGTGTGTGTAATCAGTTGTTGTTATAAATTAGATCTCTGGTATTCGATTTAAGTACATATTGATATTATTGTGTTGTGGGAAACACGACTATCACCTCGCCTCTGTTCAATTTATGTCGAAATATCTTTCCTTAGTAAGGACCTCAGTGTCTACCCATTAGGTATCCAGTAAGAGTAGAGGAAATTGGAAGAGTACGACTATGCATCATTTTTAATTGGTGTCAAAGAACAATTTAATGTTTACTGTATCGTGTTTGTACGAAAGAGCTAAATACAATTAAACATAACATAGGCACATCACACAGTTGAACTTCACAAAGAAAACTATTACAATTTTTACTTGGAACAAATAACAGGCAACATTAGAAATTCAAAACACAAGGATAAAGCAAAAAATACATCACAAATTCTGAAGATAATTATTGCAGTACAACAATACAAAGAAACATGGAAATAACTTTGGTAGTTCAAAGAGTGAATTACTAAGAACGTCCCGCAGATCAGTGTTTTTTGGTTATACGAATTTACCCAAGCGTGTATTGGCTTAAAAACATGCGTCCTTTAGGTTGCATTTGTAGTCTTGCGCTTCTTAGTCTGTTACAAACAAGTCAATTCAGTACTAGTGAGTATTGCAATTCATTGCTAGAACATACAAATAGTATTAATAATTAATACCTTTTGTGTCGGTTCCGAATCACAAACTGGAACCAGATCATGTAACATCCTAATCTTACGAACCTACATGTCATTAGTGTCTCCAACATTAGTTCTTACTATGGCTTTATATAATTGGTAAATTAGGGGGTAACTCTTACCTTAGGTGATTCCGGAATTGGCTTCGCCATATTAACCACTGCTTTCTTCTTAACAGCGCTCAATATGACCTTTCCTGTACCCTTTCTTGTATCCACTTTTGATCTGTTCTTGGTCATCTTTCCTTCCACGTTTTTCACAGCAGTACCATTTGATTTGTTACTGTCGACAACTCCTTTGTCCTTATGTGCACTATCCTTACATTTGTTTCCCTTGGCAGCACTGCATTTGCTGGCTTTGTTCTTGTTTGCATTGCCGGCTGTGCATTTGATTTCCTTGTTCTTATTTCCCTTCACAGCAGTGCATTTGATTGCTTTGATCTGTTTTCCCTCAACAACAATAACTTCCTCATTGCAGATACTAGCACTTTTATTCTTCTTTCTATCTCCTGGCTTCTTAAAGCCCATCTCACCAAGTGTCTTGTGTCGTGATGCCTTCGGCTTACCACGCCGTTTCTTATTCACAACGGGATCCTTTATGATGATATCACAAGAAGAGGGACATGTCTGTGAATCACCATAATGGGGTTTGTGGCCTGTTGACATAATAGTCGTGCTAGGTGATGCTACCAACCCTGATTCTGTTGTTTCCTCCGGGAATGAAATGGAAATGGTTTCCTGGTCCTTACTATTCTTGAACTTTTCAACTTCCGAGCGTATATTCCTCAGGGAATTACTTACCAATTCCACAGCATCATCGTTCACCATTGCAGCTTCATCACACAACGCTTCAAACTCACCCATCATCTTATTGTACCTTTGTACAGCTAAACTCTTATTTGGGTCATGATAGGATACACGAACTCGAGTGTGTTTCCTGAGGATATCTTTCCGCCATCGATTCACAATATATATCTCCGGTATTTCTAGCACACGATTCTGATCAAGTATGCGCATCATGTGCTTTCACATTATACCGTTTGTTACAAATTTTCGACAGTTGCAGGACACAACTTTCGTCTCACGGTTGTAAATTGCAGAATAGTACCTTCGACGGGAGGTTATGATTTCCTCACTCATTCCTTCTGGTACAACCCAGACATGGTCTTCTACAACATACTGAACTGTATTTTCATCCAACATATTCTCCTCCGTACAATAACAATACATCATTCGAGACCATTCTGTTTGTACCTCCTGAAACTTAGTGTTCGTATACAACCGATGAAAAAACTTCTCTACAGTAAATCATGTAACTAGGCGCCTTAAATATTTTGCACAATTCGCATCAGCAGCTGTCTTATCCCACACGCGCTTATCCATGGCGTTAGCATACTTTTTGGGAAACTCAAATAGTTTGGTGTTCCGATTCACAAATCCATCAAAGAAACTATTTATACTCTCCACCCGCTGCGTAGTCTTCATGCCAGCCCAAAAATAATCTCTCATGTATGCTGGAACCCACATATGACGTTCCTTATACAGACTACTTAACCAATCGTTATTTTCCAGCTTAAACTCAGCAATTAGCTTATTCCAATCACTCTCGAATTCTTCCACAGTCATACTCTCATAGACAACAACCTTAAGCACTCCCTTGAAATCTTTGTACTTGAAAATTAATTGATGGTCCCATCCATTAAGAACATGGTTTCTAACTATAAAATTATTAAATTAGTTTTATGATATGTATAATGACTAACTCACCTAGCACACTTTCCAAGTTTTTCTAGAATCTTCCTCATAATGTGCCATATGCACCACCTATGTCGCGTCAAAGGCATGACCTCTTCTAAGGGCTTCCTCATGGCCGCAGCCTGATCTGTAAGGATGGCAGCAGGAGCTCTGTTATTCATACAAGAAAGCCACTCCTTGAACATCCATGTAAATGTATCACAATCCTCACGAGAAACCAATGCACAGCCCAACAAAATAGATTGCCCGTGATGATTTACGCCAACAAAATTAACAAACGGTAACTCATACTCATTTGTCAAATAGGTAGCTTCAAAGCATACAACATCACCAAATTCTTCGTACGCAGCTCGACTACGCGCATCTACCCAAGGCACATCTTTCAACCTAGCCTCAGCATCTACCCTCTGTGCATGATAGAAATTCTGGTCGGTTGCTTTCAATGTTTTAAAATAAGCCATCATCGCTGCTGAGTCCCCCCCGACCATCTTCAACCTTCGAGCCTTATACACCTCGTGCTACAAGTCTTTCACTGTCCAATCCATGTTGCCTTGGCCTTCATGGTCAGTTGCAAGGCAACCATGAATTTGGCTAATACGCACACCTTCGTCGAAATAATGTAGCAACTGTTTTCTAGCCTTAGTATTGAATTTCTTCATTCTATATTCTTTAACCAGCTTGGCCTTACCAGGGGTTGGGGTGTGGTTAGAATGTGCTAACACCACCCTCTTTATCACCCACTCTCTTGCACGATTAACACTTGCATATACCTTTGCTTTACATTCACATTTTTTGGACTTCCTCTTGCGTTGGCTCAATTCACCCACACAAACTATACCATTCACTACACCTCCAGACCCAGAAACATCCATAGCTTTAGCCCTCTTCTGTGCTTCCCTCCTCGCTCTCATGTCTGGTCTACCCCAGCACTCACACCTCCATGTTGTGGTTATTCTCTCTCTCACCTCCTCCTTAGAATAAACACCTTGTGCTTGAGTTACTCCAAATCCCTGTTGCTCGGCGTATGCTTTGTAGTAGACCTCCACGTCTTGCCAACTCTTAAAGACCATCCCAACCTCAGGAGGCTCAACATAATTTTCTACACCCACATTATTGCTATCAACACCGGCTGATAAATTCCCTAGTGTGGGAACTAGAGACATGTATTGCATATTGTTCCGGTCACCATAGCCCTGTGACTTGGTTGTGCTTTGTCCATCTACTAGTGCAACAGCCTCTTCATCAACAAGTTGTCCAATATTATCAGTGTTGTTGAATACAATTCCACAATCTATATCAATAACATCATCTTGGAAAGCAACTGCTTCACGTTCGCCTGTCATACTTTCGACTATTAATGTAGTTTGATGCTCGATATGTCCGCAACTTATACCTGCGTCAAATATGTCCTGGTGTTAGATTCACTCGGCGACCTTCTTGTTCAATGACGCAAATTGGAACAAATAGATCGGCACATGACAAATACGCTTTTTTTAAAAAACATGTAACATTAAATCTGCTATAATTCTTTAATCTATTGTTGTTATATAATTCTATTTCAGCGCGACAATACCTTCAACATAATGATATGCTATTAAGATCATATCCAATAATACATCATATTTGAGTATTTAATATGATCGGTGAATGATGCCCCCTTATTCCATTAACAAAACAATAACACAACTGTACATTACAACCAAAATGAAGCATAATTGCAATTAAGATATCCAGTGCAACCAACTCCTTTGCCAGTATTTTTAACATATTCGGTAAAGACTTGGTAAACGTTTACTTGAAGCCCTAGTATAGATTACATTTGCTCGCACAATTATTGATTATAAATTAAATAAACACGCAATTTAAATGTCTACAAACTCAAAATTTCAAGATCCATTCAGTCATATTATGAAAAAATTTATTATCAAAGATTTTTGGTTTTTTAAAGGTTAAAGCTACCAATTTACACTGCAATTTGACATTGAAACCATAATATTTCAATATAAGTATTAATTTGTAGTAGACTATTGTCAAACCTAAAAGATTCATGTTTATTAACTAAACTGTCAAATTTCCATATGGTAGCTTAACATCCTATTTATATATATAATAACATTAGAATAATACATTGTTTATAACTTAAGCAATATCTACATGAAATTCGGTAAGGGTTAGAATTAACATGAACTAACCAAAGGATTTCTTATCACTGCGATCGTTCAACTTTGGTACCTGCCCATCATATCCACACAAACCACTTGAGCAATTTTTTGGAGGAGTAGTTATGTTTTGGGGTTTTCCAGATGTATATTCAAACGAGAGTTGTTATGCAAGAAATGAAGCCCACATACTTATCGTTCAAGTTTTATACCAACCTTGACTTGCTATGCAAGAAAAGAAGCCCACATACTCATCATTCAAGTTTTATACCAAATAACCAACCACTGGACCACCCATTTAATTTCTGATCTTAAAGGCAGCTTACACATCAAGTTATATCCAATATTCATTACTGCATAACGGGGTCTAATAATCACCTACTTGTCACCTTCGCCGCTACCTGTCGCATGAGTCACTGCCCTATTATTACATTTGCTTAGTTGGCAAAAAAGATTGACATGCTAAATCAATCATAAAGATTAACTGGGCAAGCCTCGGATTCCTTAGCCTGATGAATGAAGGACAACTCCCTCTCAAGACTTTGTTCTGGATCAGATGTGTCTGATGGAGTGTCTGGCTTCATCCCTCTAGAAGTGCTTGGCTCTAAAATGTGCACATTTGTGTCATTGAAATCTGTTAGAAGAGGGCCAAGTGAAAAGGCACTTCCATTTTGGGCAACAAGGAAATTTGAAAAAAAGCTACACATACATTGAATGTATGTGGCTCCCACATACATTGTGACATGGTAGCATTTTATTGGTTCTTTTGAAGGGGCCCAAAATCCATTAGTTTTCAAATTTCATTCAAATTTGAATAAAAATTCAGAGGTTTGAATTTTAAATTAATTGTCATTTTCAATGCAATTAATTTAATATTTTTTTTTTTTTGCAAAAAAAAAAAAAAATCATTTATGCAATACTCGATGAGCGCAGAGGAGAAATCAACAGTATTTTCTCATGATCTTATTTTCTTGTGATTTCTCATCCAAGACATGTTAATTTATGCAACACTCGATTGGTGCGGTCTAGTTGCGGTGGTGAATGGAGATGAATTGGAGCGAATTGATGTTGTTGTAGTGGTTGTTGCGGTGGTGATTGGAGGTGGTTTGGGCGGCTATGCGAAGTGGTGGGAGGTGCAAATTGGTGAGCTGAGAATGCGTTGTGGTGACTGTGAATTGAAGGGCTACCGAATTCAATTGGTGGCTAATGTTGCGAGTTGGCTGGGCAGAGGTGGTTGCAGTTGGGCGATTGATGAATACAGGGGAATTATGAGAGGAGGAAATGCAGGGGAATTGGTGATGTTGGTGTGGTGTAGGATAGTGAAAGGTGTGGTGATTGTGGGGTGTAGGATAAGCTGCTAGCAAGAGGGCAATTAGTAGCATAGAGCATTTGCCTCAAACCTCGTACCTTGAACTCGATTTGAACTTGTAATTCGACCAAGGATCCGAATACACCTACAACCAAAAACAAACACGAGGGAGAATCGGGAAAAAGACTAAAATAATAAAATAGAACGAAGTAAAATAAAAGGTTAAACTAAAATAAAATAAGAAAATGAGATAAACTAGGAATTATTAACTAAAAAATATTAAAAACTACGAAAATACTCAAATTAAGAGACAAGAGACGAGAATAAGATAAATAAAGAACAAAATGAGCTAAATTATTGGAAAATAAGCCGAAAACGACTCTAAAAACACCCCTAAAAGTGAGATAAAAGTCACTTCTCAACAATAAAAGTGTATTTGGTAACCACAGTAAAATTGACTACAATAAAAATTACAATCGGAGCAACATTTTGTATTTGTTTGGTAACATGTTTTGTTTAACTGGTATCCCAATATAATTAATTAGTAGTTGAACAATGTCTAAAGATAGAGTTTGAAACAAGTTTTCTAAATATTATTCAACACATAGTATTTTTTATTTTAGTTGTTATAAGGAAATTATTCATGATATACAATTTCGTCCTAAATAAAGTGATATCCTTATTTAGACGAAATGTACGTATGTGGTAGATCATCGGTTTTAAACACAAATTCAAAACAAAAATTAAATATAATATTCGAAACTATATATTTTATTCTTATATAACACTTTTTTTTAGTAACAACCTTTTTTTATAAAAAAATGAAAAGTAATAACCTATTATTTAAAAAAAAATATCGTAAACACATGGAATATTTAGTATAAGTGACATGTTTACTGAAATGAGCTTAACTGAACTAAATTGAACTGATTGGAGCTGAACTGAACTGAACTGAATAGAGCTTAAATGAATTTTATGAGAGAAGGAAATTAAGAGCTGAACTAAACTAATTGAAGCTAAACTGGGCTGAACTGAACTTAACTGAAATTAAGCTGTAGTGAACATGCCCTTAAACTCTTAATTAATTTATTTAAATCTTCAAATCTATAAAGTAAATCTACTACACTTATAGTGTAACTCTCAAAGGCCTCAATAATGTTTCAATTTTGAAGTTTACAAGCATATAATTCATCCTTTTTTAAAAAAAAGCATCCTTTTGTTTTTTTTAATAACACTTTGTATTTATTTTATTAAGACTTTGTATCTAACACTACTTGTTTTTATAAACCAACTTATTTAGTAACGCAAATAAAAAAGATAAGTTATAAACACACGGGAGAATTTAGCAATAAGTGATAAAAGTTTGTGTGTAACCTTAGCTTTTGTGATTTCATGTTAACTCTCAATTATTTGATTAAAAACCTTCAAGAAAGGAATAAAACCCTCCAATGTATGAATTATTCTGTACAATACTTGATAATTTCATGTAGTTAACACCTATTTAATTTTATATAGTTCCTTATATGTAATAACAAATATAAACTGTTCTTTTTTGGTATGTTTGAAATTTTTGTAGTAACAATAATGATAAATTACTAACACTTCTTTAACAAACATATTAAGGTTAAAATTGGCCAACTTTATAAATTTTTTGAAAATATATCGATATGGATGTCTATAAAAAGATCTTTAAAAATTAATTTCATTGGTTTTTTTATATTGATTTTTTGATTTATAGTTTGTAAAATATCGTCAAATGAAGTATTATTCGATTTTTATAATAAACATCTCTCTTCATTAATGACGTTGACTAGGATGCTATTTTCTCAGTAACAAAATTGTATATTTTAGTAACCTAAAATATTTTTTTGGTAACAAAAGAAACATTACTTGGCGCTAATGAAATTTATCCCGCCTTCTTATGGTAAATGGCGCCAAAAACCAAAAATTTTCCCTCTCATTTTTTAGCTAATGATGAGTTGTCAATCTTTAATTGGTAATGTATGTTGGGACCACATACATTCAATGTATGTGTATCATTGTCTAGGAAATTTGAAAAAGATTCTTCCTCGTAATCTGTATAGTCATTGCCATCACCATCACTTTCTAGAGATCGTTCTTGCGCTTCTCGGCGAATAAATTTCTCAAGGCTGTCAATAAGTAACTGCTCGAATATCTGATGAGTCTCTTTGCGAACATATTTATACCCATACCTGTCCATTATCAAACCATTTTGACTCAAACTCCAAGGACGTAGCAGCATCTGACCATACTTTTATAAATGAAAATGCAAGAGAACATATCTTCATGAATATGCAAGAAGCATATGTTCAAATAAAAAAAACCTGACCAGGCAATGCAACGAAACATGTGATAGGCTGATAGCTCTTTGAGCACACACGTCGGAAGAGGAATCTTTCATTTTGTGGCACCATTGACACTGGGACATACTTGATGCACAAAAAAAAAATCATGGAGTGAATAGCAGGAAGGGTGGTTATAAAATGACCAAATATGGCTGGGATTCCTCTTACTAGCTCATTGTAAACCAAACCTATACCCGGAGCTCTAATGGTCCCAAGATTAGGGCCCAGCTGTCGGAGAAGATCCATAGACATCTTTCGCTTGACTTCAGTCTCATATTTCAGTTTACTCCCATAGTTCCATACACACATCATAAGAAACAAAACTACAGCAAATAGCAGTATGATCCAACTTCCATCACCCACAAACCATAAAACTGAGGAGAAGAAAGTTAATTCTATCCCCATGAAGACAACAAGAAAGGCCACAACGGTAACGATATTTATCTGCCAAATAAGAAGCATAACAAGGGTTACCAAAATGGATGATTCTACCGTAGTTGTCGACTACGGACGACTACGGTCGACTACAATATTATAATGTGCTTGGGTGATAATATGGGGTATGGAAGCTTCACCTAAGGTCCGCCACTTTTTCTGGCGCTTCTGCTCAAATACTCTGCCATCAAAGGCCCTGCTGAAGCATCGTCACCTACTGGAAGATGCCACTTGCCCATGGTGTGGGAACGAAGAGGAGACGAGCAATCATGCTATCTTTGACTGTATCAGAGTTAAAGATCTGTGGGAGGAAAGTGGGTGTTCGAGCTTAATTTGTGACAGGAGAGGCGGTGCCTGCGACATGGTAGAGAGATGGAGGAGTCAGGATGCAAAAAAGATGCAAACTGCAGCTTTCCTCGCGTGGCTGATTTGGAATGAGCGCAACAATCATGTGTTCTCTGGGAACACAACTCCCCACAATGTCTTGATGGGGCGTTTGAGGAGGCTGGTGGAAGATTATGGAGCATATGCAAAGAAGATCTACGGGGTTGCGAGACCAGCAGCAAAGCGCAGCCCATCTAAGTGGCTTCCTCCGTCAGATTCAGTGATAAAGTTAAATGTAGATGCAAGTTTGGTGGATGAAGGGTGGGTGGGATTGGGTGTTGTTGCGAGAAATCACAAAGGCGAGGTGCTGCTCACAGCGTCCAGAAGGATACGTGCTTGGTGGCCGGTAGAAATTGCAGAGGCAAAAGCAATGCTCATGGCTGTTAGACTCGCGAAGAAATATGGCTATAAGGAAGTGATGCTGGAGTCGGATTGTGAAACTCTTATGAAGCGCCTGTCGAAAGCAGCAATATACTTCTCTGATCTTGATGGAGTAATTGAGGACATTCTGTTTCTAAGTAGTGAATTCGATTCCTTCTCTTGGTCTCATGTAAAAAGGGGAGGGAATTGGGTAGCTCATCATCTATCTAGGATGATACCTTTTGGGGTAGAACAAACATGGATTAATCATTGTCCACCGGAAACTGCTCCATATGTACTCTCGGACGCGTTGTCTATTGATTAATAAATGTGCTCGATGCGTTTCTCAAAAAAAAAAAAAAAAAAAAACCTCTATGATTTCATCAATGTATAAACCCATTAATATTTTTTTTTATTAGAATAAGGTAGATAATATTTTAGAAAAAAAAAGAGAATCGAGTCGTGCATATTAATTTCTTATGTTGCACACGCAATTTGCGAGTGTCTCACAGCTTGTAAAGATAAAATCGACAAAAACAAATAATCAAAACTCAACCTTGGTAGTTGGTGTCGTTGTAAAATAATATCTCAAATACAAAAAAAAAAAAAATTGCAACGTTCATAAAAAAGTATACATCAACATTTATCTTCAAACTTAATATTAAATAAATTTCACTTGAAATCATTACTAACTTACATCAATTCCACATTTTTCAGAAACATATAAAGTATTATTCGTTCGGTCATGGGTTATTCGGTCGGTCACGGATTACGTACTCTCACACAGAAAAGGCGCTAACGGATTGAGAAAATTTAGTAACCAATGACTGTTTGAGTAACCCCTACATAAATAATTCCGGCGAAAATGCGTTAATCGACTGAGTAACCCCAGAATAAGTAATCTTGGCCGACTAAGCAGCTAGTCCCGACCACACTGAAAAAGCACCGAAATTTTATTTAGGCGGGTTGAATAATAATTTATAAAAATAAGTAAAGTGTTAAAAAGTGAGTCTTTTTTATTTTTTATCTTGTTTATTGGGTCGTCCTATATTATGGGTGGGTATCCCCACCTTGTTCGGGTATGATAAAAATAATAATTGTATTTTTGTCATTTTCCAACAATATGACACTCAGCCTTGTTAAATTAAATTAATTGTCAAATACAATGGTGGTAATGATTTAATAGTCAAATGTTCTTATCAATTTATTACCAACAATGTTCTTCACCAAAACATGTGTATACATATTAATATATTATATAAAAAAATATATATAATTAAATCGTCCTAAACTCCTAAACAATCATAGGCAGTCCCAAAAAAAAAAAAAAGCAAAGATTAACTTGAATCAAAAACAATTTGAAGAATAATCATTAAAAAAGGCTACCATATTTGATTGTAATAACCTTCAAATATTCTTAATAAGGATTACACAATATATACTCCCTCCGTTGTTATCATCTTCTTATATTCCACTTTGCTATGTTCATTTTTTTTTTTATCTTCCCGCTTATCATTTATTCCTTTTATGGTTAAAAAAATCACTTTAAACACTTATTTCGTCACCACATAGCCTACACAAAACTCTATTTATAACGAAACGAAGGAAGTACTTAAATGAAATTGTCTAATTTAATTGTAATAACTTTACAATTTCTGTATTGGGACTCTACAAAAATTAGTTGGGTCAGCCTAATTTGATTGTAATAATAATCTTCAACTGCTAGACTCTATAATACTTAATTATTGGGACTGCCTAGTATTTTTTATTGGACTCTATAATACTTAATTATTGGGACTGCCTAATTTGATTTTAATAACTTTCAAATATTCTGTATTAGCACTCTACAATACTTAGCTGGGACTGTCTAATCTGATTATAATATAACCTTCTTCAACTATTTTTTTATTAGACTCCATAACACTTAATTAGGATTGCCTAATTAGATTGTAATATCCTTTTTATTTTTTATTGGGACTCTATAATGCTCAATTGGAACTGCCTAATTGATTAAAAAATATTAAACCTTCTATTATTTTTTTATTGAGACTCTATAATACTTGATTGAGATTACCTTATTTGATTGTAATAACCTTTAAATATTCTTAATCGGGACTACATATCATTCCCACGATTTTTTTTTTATCTTCTTATATTCCATTTAGCTATGTTCATTTTTTTATATACCCTCTTACCCTTTATTCTTCTTACAATACAATTTTTTTTCACTTTTATTATGTAAAAATAATTTCAGTTCAGCAAAAATAAGGTGAAGAGAACGGGGCCTTACTTTTCTTTTTAGATTATAAGTTTATACCGTGCTCACTCACTGACACACAATTTTAACTCGAACTACCTTATTTGATTATAATAACCGTCAAATAATATTCTTAATTAAAACTACATATATAGTTCTCTGTCCATTCTTTTTTATCTTCTTACTTTTCATTTTGATATGTTGTTTTATTATCTTCCTACTTACCCTTTATATATTCCTTATAAGGGTTTTTTTTTTTTTTTCACTTTTAACACTTCTTATTCTTACCTCACTACATAAACTATATTTAACAATACCAGTGTTTATAAACAAATTTCTATCTCCTATCTAAAAGGTAAAAATATGGACCCACTTTTCACTTATTACTTCAATTTATATGATCAGTAAACGAGAAGATTATTAAAAAGAAAAACAAAGGAGGAAGTACTTAGGGCCTGTTCTCTTACGTTGAAATTCAGTTCAGTTCAGTTCAACTCAGTTCAGTTCAGTTCAGTTCAGTTCAGTTCGGTTCGGTTCAGTTCATCTCGGTTCAGTTCGGTTCAGTTCAGCTCCTTATTTCCTTCTCTTATAAAATATTCATTTCAGTTCAGTTCAGTTCATTTCAGCTCAGTTCAGTTCAGTTCAGCTCAATTCAGTTCAATTCAGTTCAGTTCAGTTCAGCTGAGTTCAGTCAATGAGAATATGCCCTTAATTGGGACTATCTAATTTGATTGTAATAACATTCAAATATGCTGCTAAAAAAAAAACTTTTATTGGGATTTGGGACTATATAATATTTAATTAGGATTGCCTAATTCGATTGTAATAATCGATCTTCAACGGTTCTTTATTGAGACTCTATAATACTTAGGGCCTGTTCACATTTACTTAATTTCAGTTTAGTTCAGTTCAGTTCAGATTCAATCAGTTCAGTTCAGTTTAACTCCTAATTTCCCTTTTTCATAAAATATTCATTTCAGCTCAATTCAGTTCACTTCAGTTCAACTCCAATCAGTTCAGTTCAGCTCACTTCAGTAAATGTGAACATGCCCTTAATTGAGATTGCCTAATTTAATTGTGATAACCTTCAACTTTTCTTTATTGAGGCTCTATTATACTTAATTGGGACTGACTACTTTGAATGTGATATCCTTCAACTTTTTTTTATTGAGACTTTATAATACTAAATTGGGACTGCCTAATATGATTTTAATAATCTTCAACTTTTCTTTATTGAGACTCTATAATACTTAATTAAGACTGCCTAATTTATATTTTAATAACCTTATATAATGTTTTTAAGGAATATTACAATTTTCGTTTAGTGATGAATAATACAATATTCGTTTAATATTGTAGTGAAATCAATATGCAGATTATATATATATATATATATATATATATATATATATATATATATATATATATATATATATATATAGGGGAGAGATCCGGTGAGAATAGGTTCATATGTGAGAATTCATACTTATATGAGAATTGATTTTAAATTTAGAACATGTGAGTAAAAGTTTAGAACATACGAATAAAAATTTAGAACATGTGTCTGAAATTAAAATTTAGAACATCTGAGTAATAATTTAGAACATCTATGTGAGTAATATGTTTAGAACATTTGATTTAAGAATTAGAACAAGTGATTAAAAATTTATAAAATATGCTTTATGAAATTTTAAACATATGAGTAAAATTTAGAACATCTAATTTAAGATTATGAACATGTGAATAAAAATTTAGAACAAACTGATATAGAATATAGAAAGTGTGAGTAAAAAATTTAGAACATATGAGTAAAAAAATAGAACATACGCTTTAAAATCTGGAACATATAATTAAAAATCTTAGAACACACATTTTAAAATTTAGAACATATAAGTTAAAATTTTGGAACAAGTTATTTAAAATTTATGATATTAAACTTAACTAATTTATGGTATAGAATATGTGAGTACTAAATTAGAACATTTGATTTAATTTAGAACACCTAAGGAAAAGTTTAGAACATTAGATTTAAAATTTAGAACATACGAGTAAAAATTTAGAACATAAAGAGTGTTCTCACATAAGAAAAATTCTCACGAGAGCCTCCCCCTATATATATATATATATATATATATATATATATATATATATATATATATATATATATATATATATATACTAGTTTTGTACCCCGGCGATGCCCGGGTAGTTTATAGACTTTTAAGATAAAATTATACTACGTATTATAATTCAATTTGATTGAAAATAGAATTCTAAATTAACTCTTTTTGCTACAAAGTCAATCTATATTTATCCAACATGGATACTTGGCGAAAAATTAAAACGCTAAATGATGCTGTCTTGTGGCCTAATTATAAATTTATTATTTGGTATTTTATAAAAAATATAATTCTTAACTAATAATCTTATTCTAAAATTCTATCCTATAGAATTCTTACCTAATTTTTTTTTATCTTATGAAATCTATCCAAGGTGGCGTGACACTTGACGGTTTTTTTTTTTTTATCATATGAAGTCTATTTAAATTTATCCAAGGTGGCGCGACACTTGGCGAAAAGTTACAATGCCAAGTGTCGCTATTTCGTGATCTGACTAAAAGTTTAGCTTTATATATTAGTTATATGATGATTATTTTTTTTTATCAGAAAAAAAAGTTGATTACTTTTTTTATCTTAACACAATCATATCATTAAACATATATAATAATTTTAATAATTTAATTTAGTAAAAGATATATAATGGAGATCAATTTGATAGAAGATAATTGTACTCAAGTTGATTATACCCCGTTTAAAAAAAAAAAAAAAAAAAAAAAAAAAAAAAAAAAAAAAAAAAGTTGATTACACAGTTGACTAAGTTCCTTTTCATCTTCTTCTTTTTCTTTTCTTTTCTTTTCTTTTTTTTTTTTTTTTTTTTTTTTTTTTTTTTTGGCAAAGATTTCCAAATTTATTTTATTTTATTGCTTTGTTATTTAAGTAAATGTAAATATTGAAGCCTAGAATTACGCCATCTACTATTGTAAATAAGGATGATAGATTATACAGTAAATTTTATTCAAGGAATATATCCTCATTCACATTTTGTTATGTATCCCTTCCTAAACTCACGCCAATTTAAAAAAACTCATCCCATTTCCTAATTTATAGGTTATTATACAAAAAAATAAAAATGAAAAATTGAATGGTTATTCAATTTTTTAGAGCTTTAAACGTTCAGTAATGGCAGACAAATAACAAAACTTGACTGATCACAACATAACTTATAAAATAACCAAATCAACCATAATACATATATATTGTTATGCTAATGATTATAAAAATACTATGTCGACCTTTGTCAATATAATTGCTGCTTCAGCATTTAACAATGGCAAATTACTCCCAAAATCATATGATTTTTAAAAATTAATAAACGCTTAAATCTTAGAGTTATTTTGACTTAATATTGAAGCACATTTATGATAAATTATCATTAATTTTATTGATTTCATATACACTTAAGTAATTTATATGGACGAGTTTTATATGATGGGTGAAGGTTTTTGGTTGGAGATGAAGATTTTAGGTTGAACATGACATAAGATGTAGTTGATCGAGATTCATAGGAAGGTTATTTAAGGTTGAAGATGACATATTTATTATTTGCTAAATTTTTTTATTCTAAAAAAAATAATAATTTCCAATTGTTAAACATAAATCAATTAAACAAACAATCCCTTGATGACTGTTTTGTTGAGGTATTGAATTGGACGGCTAGGATTAGTCAATTAAAAAATAAACGGATGAGATTTAATCTCTTACCGTAGTCGTTCATAGTTTTCCGTAGTCGACGACTACGGTAGAATTTTTATACCAAAATTGTTGTCATCATCATAACTGCCAGCTCAACAATGCCTACCTTTAAAATAAAAATAAAAAATAATAATAAAAAGAATAATAAAAAAAACACTATTAGAATATAATTTTAACATAATGAGTTATATGTCCAAATCATCTTCCTCAATATATGAGTACTTTTAAAAGCTCTAAGTCCGTTAGCTCGCGGACAAACCCAAGCCGTTTACTAGGGCGGGTATGAATAAATTGTCAATCCCTCATAAAAGGGGCTTGAGTTTGCTATATTAAACCCGTTGGAAAATATATGAACTATATGCCAGGTCCGTTTCCCGCCCAAGCTTGCAAAATTATCATCTCTACTTCATTTGACCCATTTTTTTCTCTGTTTACCTAGTCTCCAACACTTCTTTTTATGAATTTAATAGAGGTTGTTTGCAACTCTAACGCACCCATACATCGAGGAAGAGGATTTAGACATATAAATCATGGTTTTAAAATTTGTGGTTAAACAAATAAGATGGCTGCTATGGGTTGAGTATTTATGTAAAAAGAGTGAAAACAAAAACTAACGATTAGCTTTCTAAATTTCAAAATAGTCATTTCATTATTTGGTGATTTAAATTTCATTTAACAAAGTTAGGGCATTTGGTGAATTATTTAACAAAGTTAGGGCATTTGGTGAATTAAATTTTATAACTAACGGACCTTTAATGTCAGGGGCATTTTGAGGTCACAGTATGAATAATAACAAACGTCAGTGGTATTTGGTGAATTTTTGAAATACTTGAGGGTATTTGGTAATTTTGAAAAACTTGAGGGTATTTGGTGAATTTTTCGAAAGGTCAAGGGCATTTGGTGAAATAAAAACCGTTTTTTATTTATTTATTCTTATTAAATATAGTTAATGTATGGCATTCGTTTTTTTGTTTTCTACAAATTATTTTCTTCAAATAAGGGCCTGTTCATATTTACTTATTTACAGTTCAGTTCAGTTTAGTTCAGTTCAGCTCCAATCGATTAGTTAAGTTCAGTTTAGTTCAGTTCAGCTCCAATCAGTTCAGTTTAGTTCAGTTCTTAAATTTTTTTTAGATGTTTTAGCATATTACAACAACAAAGACAATAATAATAATAATAATAATAATAATAATAATAATAATAATAATAATAATAATAATAATAATAATAATAATAATAATAATAATAATAATAATAATAATAATAATAATAATAATAATAATTATTATTATTATTATTATTATTATTATTATTATTATTATTATTATTATTATTATTATTATTATTATTATTATTATTATTATTATTATTTTAAATTATATTCGTCATTCAAAATGGTCACATTTTTTTTATAGTTGAACTCATTGACAAAATGAGAGTACAACACAACAGTTACTAGCTTTCATAATCGGTTAGTTCTTCGTCTTCTTCTTCTCCATTAAGTTACTCCATTACCTCGGCATTCCTTTGAATTGACTCCTATATCTGATCAGTTATTTGGTTTCGTACAATATCCATAGCTGCTTTTCTGTTATCATCGTACATTGTATGATCTTCTATTGGTCCCATGACTTCAACTTGGTGCATGAATGGAATCTCTAGTTCATGTAAATGAACAAAATTGTGTAGAGTACAACAAGCAACGATTATTTGCAACTGATAGCAAAAGTCCATTTGCGGCATCGAATTAGGTTGTAAAACCTTCCACCTATTTTTCAGAACCGCAAAAATTCTCTCAATTACATTTCGACAAGAAGAGTGTAGGTAATTGAATTGCTCAATCTTTCCTCGCGGAGGACCTGTTCTCTTGAAATTAGGCAAATGATACCTCACATCAGGTCCTCCATGTGGACTCAAGTACCCGAGTGTATTAGGATAAGCTGAATGGACCACATATATTAGGATGCCTCATATATTTTTATGCATTTTAATTTTTCAAATCATTTCAGTTCAGTTCAGCTCCAATTAGTTCAGTTCAGTTCAGTTCAGTTCAGTTTTGTTAAGTAAATATGAACAGGCCCTAAATCTATATAATATATAATTGCAGAGTGAGTTAATGAGGTTTTCTCCGAAACTTCAATCCTCAATTCTCATGCACTCTTTTTTTTTTTTTTTGGCACCATCCTCCAAATAACTTCCACCTTTTAAAAAAAAAATAAAAAATAAAATAACTTCAACTATTACTATTATATTTATTTTTCCTAATAAAACATGTACTATCCATTTTACTCACTATTACAAAAATAAAATAAAATAAAATAAACAAAAAACAAAAAATTACCTATTATAATATATCAATCAATAATTTGGTTTTTAGAAACCCTAAAAGTACAAGGAATTTATATTGTTATTGCACATTTTTTTCCTAACTTATCCGCATAACACTTGAAAATTAATCTTAAGCTTATATGTAGACCATTTAAAATAAACAACACAACCACCATAAGATCCACTATTTTCCGTTAAATTAACAATTATTTTTCTTTTATATTTTTATAAATCACACCTTTTTATTAATTCAATAGTAATCAAAATTAAAACAACACGATTTCTGTCGGGCTGGCCACACTGCGTGGTCAACTGACACACTATACTCTAACCATGTAATCCTAGTCGGAGTAACTTCTGACCAAGTAACCTCTGTCCAACCGAGTAACCCTTAACTAAATAACTCTAGACTGATTAACACTTGACTGGCCGAATATCCCCCGACTGATTAAAAACTGATTGACCGATCGAGTAACCCCTAATTGACCAAATAACCTTTGATCTGGTAACCCCTAAGGCCCTAACAGACCAAATAACACCTGGTCAAGTATCCCCTAACAGAGTAACCCCTGACCAACCGACGAGTAACCCCGATCAAGTGACCCCTTATAAAGTAACCCTTGATCAACTGAGTAACTCCAAAACAAATAACCCAGCCACAGTTTGTGAAACAAAAAATGTACACATCATATTTACTACCCATCCCAATAATTTTGTTTTTTTTTTTTATTATTATTTTTTATTTTATTTTTATATATTTTTCAAGGAATTCATATAATTACTACTACGTAACATATTACTTTGTGTTGTTTTCCTTCGCGTATAATATAATCCATGCATTACCACGGGTATGCACATTGAATGATATATCTAAAAAAAATGTTCAATAACTACCTTTTTGTTAATCCAATAATCACCAACAACAAAAAAATATAACTCCAATAACACTGACGGAATAACCCTTATAACAATAACGGGTTTACATGTGTAACACTAAATGGATAACCCCTATAAAATTAAACTAATAAAATAACTAAGCACACAGAATGGTCAGCCACATATAAAAGTTAGTTATCATATAAAATTTAACTTCATGTATTTAAAATATTATTTTTCCCGTGCATTGCACGGGTACACTCTAGTATAATATAAGTATTTAAGATTATTATAATACAAGAAAACTATAATTTGAAGTAAAAAATATTTAATGTATAGACCCAAGGCATCACTCGAGCTAAACATTAGTGAGTGTGAAAAGTGAAAAGAAAAACGATAAATTTTTTTTGCAGGAATACATCACACCAATTATCAACACATGTCGTCACTCTTGGTGTCTACTTTAGTACGGAGTGTATAGTTATAGATTGTTTAATGAGGCATGTGTGTGAATATTTGACAGTCATAGCTTCTTGAATTAGGAGAGTCAAATAATTATAAATATTACTTGCGTCATGTGGGATCTTATTAGAATCGTATTAATAAATACTATCATAGAATAATTTTTTCTTTCTTATTAAAAATTAAAGATAGTGATATATAAAGTTAAGCATTAACAAACTTGATAAATGAAATAAGTTAAGTAAAAAAAACCATGAAAGCATGATTTTTTTTTCAACAATATTTTTTTCTTATTGTAAAAATCACATTCAAAATATTGATAATCATATCTTTAATAATTTTAAACAATTTCTACATTAAAAAAAAAAAAAAAAAAAGGTTCAAACTTTAAAAAGTAGTTACTACTAAAAAAATAATGCTCTTCTTCAATTTAAACTTTATCATCAACGATTGACAACCAAGTTTCTACTACCTTGATTATTTTGCTATTTGAAAATTCTACCACAGTGAAAGCCCGAATTGAACCTCCTGAAGTCGGATATTTCACTCTACGAACAATGGCTGCATTTAGGTACATGGTGTCAGCGTCCATGGCTATCATCTTCCGCGAAGATCCACAAGCCAACCCTTTATGCATGTGTCCAAATACTACCAAAGGAATGTTATAATTGGTAGTCTCTTTCAATTGCAAGATTGCTTGAGCTAAATCTGTATAATAGCATAAAATAATAATTATCAATTCAAGAAAATATTATAAATAAAATATATATGCAATAATATAATTTTGTTTATCTCTAGACAAAATAATACTTCCTCCGTTTTTTTATTATTGAACCACTTGCCTTTTTAGGAAGTTTCACAAAGATTGCACCATTTCCTCTTTAGGAAAAAAATTATTTGTGTTCACACTACAAATACCCAACATATCCTAGTTTTTTCACACTTACTTTTTAGTTTATCAATTATCGGACAATTATGTAATTTTTACCTTTCTCTCTCTTACTTTTTTCCACTACCAAAATATTTGTACCCAACCTCTATGGTGCAATAATAAAAAAAAACGGAGGAGGTATAAGTTTAGTTAAAATAAATCCAAACTCATAGGAAATTAGATCAAAATTTTATCAGGATCTCCGTGATCTCCACCTTCAGGCTCCCAATCTATGCCGCATATGTCGTCATTACTGGAACCAAGACCTATCAAACAAAATTACAATATTCAAAATGGTTTTTAGTTTTTTTTTTTTTTTTTTTTTTTTTTTTTTTTTTTTTTTTGGATCACAAAAATAATACTCGTAACATTTTAATTGTGTACATTATTCACTTACTAAATTTCAATTACATTTCGTGATTTATACTTAAAGAAAAAAATAGTCATATGAGATCTTGTTAAATTCGTCTCAATGTCTACTTATTAAAATCTGATTTTATAGTTTTTACATATGTATAACTAAAAATATAAAAAAAATTTGAAATCTCATACTCCGTATTTTACATTAAAAAAATAGTCATATGAGAAAAGGAAGTATTTCGTACTCCGTATTTTACATTACAATTATCACTATTGACTTAAGAAATTTGTGTAAAAAAAAAAAAAAAAACTATCCACAATTTATGACGCTCACTTTGTTGGTTAATTTCATGCTATATTACAAAATTAATTTGATATATGATAATAATTTAATGTGTCAATCTGTTGATAGACATGAAAATTCTAATTTTATACTTGTATAGATTTTGAAACTCAAATTTTAACAAATGAGTGTTATTAAAGGTATTTAAATTTTAAAAATTATTAATAAACTTAAAGAGAAGTACTATTACCTGAATGACACAGAGAGACACTAGGAGTAGCTAAATATTCAAGGCAAAGTTTTAGAAGTCAGTAAATACCTTTTGGTTCGTTATGAAAGAGAATCAGAGAAGTATTATGGAATTCTCCTTTGGAGTCCGTAAAGCAGCCTTATAAATTTGTTCGGCACTTTCTTCCATATTATGTACACCATACCTGAAAACACATATACGATCAATGAATAGCATGCAAAAGCCACATTGTAATTCATTTGACATGGATTATCCTACTACAATAACTGGTCATGC
Source organism: Chenopodium album (assembly GCF_948465745.1). Lineage (NCBI taxonomy): Eukaryota > Viridiplantae > Streptophyta > Magnoliopsida > Caryophyllales > Amaranthaceae > Chenopodium > Chenopodium album. Next base: position 70,697,986 of record NC_137835.1, read on the forward strand.
TACAACTAAAGGTCTGTTCTCTTCATCTTAATTTCATTTTATTTCATTTTAATTCAACTCTAATCAGTTCAGTTCATTATTTAATTTCATTCTCTCATAAACAATTCATTTCATTTCATTTCAATTCAGTTCAATTCAGCCCAATCAATTCAGTTCATGTCCTAATTATATATACAAGTATATAGTGTGGAACCTGGCAGTTAAAAGCTTTTTCCTGAATAATTGGTTGCCTCCACAAGAAAACGGTCCCCCACCTACAACACTAAGCTTTAATGGAGGGAAGTCCAAGTGGTCATATTCGACATGCGCTTCACCGAGACATTCCAGCTGGACTTGAACTCCATCTTTCACCTTCTTGGAGAGATTACAAGTAGACCAGGAATCATGATTTCCAAGTATTGCTCCTTTGGGAAAGTTAAGCTTTGCGATACCCTTAACAAGCTCAACATTCTCGTTGCCGAAGTCACCTGTGAACAACACTAGATCTGGCTGCAGAAAATGGAGTGCTTTCGAGTCGTACTCCAATGACGTAGAGAGGTTAGCTTCTCGGTTCGACGAAGAAGTGCAACGTCATAAGGCTTGATTTTCAGTTTTTAAGGGTAATGATTTCTACTAGTCGGGCTCCCGAGTCAGATTGCTTAATAAAATACATTTTCGGAAATGGAAACGGGCCAATGAGTTCAACACACAGCTTCGCCGTGACTGACAGGTTTTTTAAGCCATCCGATTTCGTTTAAGGCCCGAAAATAACGTTTAAACATTTTTCGGATTTTAATTTTTATTTTATTTTCGCATTAGGGTTTTGTTTAGACTACTTAAACGTTTTAGCCGTCTTTGATATTCAGTTTTTGGACATTTTTTTAATAATCTCAAGAGTTAAACTCTTTTCTGGTGGATTCCGGAGTCTTTCAACAGATTTACCGTTTGTAAATCTGTCTGTTTCGCGAAGGATTAGCGCTTGCTTTTCTTGCAACCTTTCCGACTGCGTCAAGTGGTATCAGAGCAGGCTTTCTCCTGTTTCGTTTGGAAGCTTGAACAACCATGGGTGAACCAGCCACCAAAGCAGATCTTGAAGGTGTTACCTCGGCTTTTACCAAGGCCCTTACTGCTTTGACTAATCAGATGACAGCTATGACTACACAGATGAATGATATGCAGGACAAGGTGAACCAGCAAGGAGACAGGAGAAAGGAATCGAATAGGGTTCTGCGTAATAAAGGAAAAGGACCCATTGCTACAGATAGTTCGAGTTCTGAGGAAGAAGAGTCCTACGATGATGTACGAAGTGACGAAGGTAATCATTACCACAAGCATGATTATCGAGTGAAGGCTGATATCCCTTTGTTCTATGGAACCATGGGAGTAGAAGAATTCTTGGACTGGCAGATTGATGTTGATAGGTTTTTCGAAGTGATGGAAGTTCCTGAAAACAAACAAGTCAAGATGGTGGCAATTAGGTTGAAAAGCACTGCTGCTGTTTGGTGGGATAAACTAGTTGTACAGAGGCAACGACAAAGGAAGGGACAATTAAGACTTGGCGAAGGATGAAACAATTGATGTTAGAGCGTTTTTTACCAGAAGATTATGAGCAAATTCTGTACAAGATGTATATCGAGTGTGTTCAAGGAAAACGAACTGTGACGGAGTACACTACGGAGTTTTTGCGTTATTCTGAACGCAATGACTTGAGAGAGTCCGAAAATCAGAAAGTAGCTCGGTACATTAGTGGCTTGAAGAGCTCCCTGCAAGATAAAATGGGATTGCAGACCGTGTGGACTGTTGCAGAGGCATCCAATTTGGCTTTGAAGGCCGAGTTAATGGAGAAGTCCCCTAGAAACTTCTCGTCCTTTAGAAGGTACTCACCCCAGAGTAATTTTGACACTGTAGCAGTAGATAATGAAAAGAGTGCAGCAACTAAAGACAACCCTAGCAATAAAAGTAGTTCTAGCAGTGCACAGCAGGGAAAATCAACTTTTCAGAAGCAGAGAAATCCCTATGCCAAGCCTAGCGGTGATACGTGTTATCGCTGTAATGGCAAAGGTCACAGATCGAATGTTTGTTTAACCAGAAGAGTAGCTGCCATGGTAGAAGGAGATGGAGAAGAGCTTGCAAGAGAAAATGATGAGTATGCTGATGTTGAATTCGCAGAGGAGGAATCTGATGAAAGAGTTAGTTTTGTGTTGCAAAGGGTTCTGTTGACTTCTAAAGATGAAGGGCAACGCAAAAATTTGTTCAAGACACACTGTTCAGTTCAGAATAAGGTTTGTAATCTTATCGTGGACAATGGGAGCACGGAGAACCTCGTCTCACAGAAGTTAGTAGACTACTTGAAGCTTCCCACCGAACCTCATGAGAAGCCGTACACCCTTGGTTGGGTTAGTAAAGGGTCCCGAATTCAAGTTTCATTAACTTGTAGAGTTCCCATCTCCATAGGGAAACACTACAAGGAAGAGGTAATTTGTGATGTTCTTGATATGGATGTTTGTCATATTTTACTTGGTAGACCTTGGCAATTTGATAATGATGTTACTTATCGGGGAAGGGATAATGTGATGTTGTTTACTTGGGGTACACATAAGATTGCTATGGCTCCTGTGTTGCACTTTAACAATAACTCAGGCGGAAGAAAAACAAATTTCCTAGTCATGACTTACAATGACAAGGAGTTTGTTGAGGCTGTAAAGGAGACTAATTACTTCTGCCCAATAGTTGTTAAGGGGTTATTGAGCGCTGTAAAGGAAGAAACACCTATTCCTGTAGAAGTGTTGGAAATCCTTGAGGGTTACTCTGACTTGGTTGCCGACGAATTACCTGATGAATTGCCGCCCATGAGAGATATACAACACCAGATTGATTTGATTCCTGGTCGTAGCCTACCGAACCTCCCTCATTACCGCATGAGTCCCAAGGAGAACGAAATTTTAAGGGAGCAGATTGAAGACTTGCTCAAAAGGGGATTCATTCGAGAGAGTATGAGTCCATGTGCTGTTCCAGTCCTTCTTGTCCCTAAGAAAGGAAACCAATGGCGGATGTGTGTTGATAGCCGAGCCATTAATAAAATAACTATCAAGTATCGCTTTCCAATCCCTCGACTGGAAGACATGCTTGATGAGTTGTCAGGTTCTAAGGTGTTTACGAAGATAGACCTGCGTAGTGGATACCATCAAATTAGAATCAGACCCGGGGATGAGTGGAAGACAGCTTTCAAGAGCAAGGATGGTTTGTATGAGTGGTTGGTGATGCCTTTCGGGTTGTCGAATGCTCCTAGCACCTTTATGAGGATGATGAACCAGGTTCTTCGCCCTTTTAATGGATCTTTTGTGGTGGTCTACTTTGATGATATTTTGATTTATAGCAAAAATCAGAAAGAACACCTCGAGCACGTGAAACAAGTGTTGCAAGTATTACACGAGAACCAACTGTACATTAATTTAAAAAAATGTACTTTCTGTACCCACAAATTGCTCTTCTTAGGCTTTGTTGTTGGTGAGGATGGAATCCAAGTGGATGAGGAAAAGGTGAGTGCAATCCGAGATTGGCCCACACCTACATCAGTGACTGAAGTTCGTAGTTTCCATGGCCTGGCAACTTTTTACAGAAGGTTTATCAGGGATTTCAGCACTATTACTGCACCCATCACCGAGTGTTTGAAGAAAGGGAAGTTTAAGTGGGGAGATGAACAGGAACGCAGTTTTGCATTGATCAAAGAGAAGTTATGTCATGCCCCGGTGTTAGCCCTTCCTGATTTTGATAAGGTGTTCCAAGTCGAGTGTGATGCCAGTGGGGTAGGTATTGGAGCTGTTCTGTCCCAAGAAAAAAGGCACGTTGCTTATTTCAGTGAGAAGTTGAGTGATGCTCGACAGAAATGGAGTACTTATGACCAAGAGTTTTACGCCGTGTTTCGAGCTCTGCGACAGTGGGAGCATTACTTGATACAAAGAGAATTCATTCTCTTCACTGACCATCAAGCTCTGAAATTTCTTCACAGTCAGAAGGTGATCAATAAAATGCATGCAAGGTGGGTGAGTTTTCTGCAGAGATTTCCTTTCCTCATACAGCATAAATCTGGAGTTTCAAACAAGGTGGCTGATGCGTTGAGTAGGAGGGCTTCCCTGCTCATTACTTTAGCACAGGAAATTGTGGGTTTTGAGTACTTGAAAGAGTTGTATGCTGAGGATGTCGACTTCAAGGAATTATGGTTCAAGTGTTGTAAAGGGCATCCGAGTGCAGATTTCCATATCCGGGATGGTTATCTTTTCAAGGGTGACCGGTTATGCGTTCCTTGTTCTTCTTTAAGGGAGAAACTGATTAGAGACCTTCATGGTGGTGGACTTGGTGGTCATTTGGGCAGAGATAAGACGATTGCAGGTTTGGAGGAGAGGTATTTCTGGCCTCACTTAAGACGAGATGCTGGTGCAATAGTCCGACGATGTCGAGCCTGTCAGGTGTCAAAGGGTCAGTCCCAAAACACTGGTCTTTATATGCCATTGCCTATTCCTGATGATATTTGGCAAGATTTAGCAATGGATTTTGTGTTGGGGTTACCTCGTACTCAACGAGGAGTGGATTCTGTTTTTGTGGTGGTTGATCGTTTCTCCAAAATGACACACTTTATTGCTTGTAAGAAGACTGCTGATGCCTCGAATGTAGCAAAGTTATTTTTCAGAGAGGTGGTACGCCTTCATGGAGTTCCTACTTCTATCACCTCGGATAGGGACACTAAATTTCTCAGCCATTTTTGGATCACTCTTTGGAGACTGTTTGGGACAGCACTGAATAGGAGTTCTACTGCTCATCCACAAACAGACGGCCAGACTGAAGTGACTAATAGGACCCTAGGGAATATGATTCGTTGTGTTTGTGGAGAGAAACCGAAGCAATGGGACTTGGCATTACCTCAGGTGGAATTTGCGTATAACAGTGTTGTACATTCAGCTACAGGAAAGTCACCTTTTTCCTTGGTTTACACTTCTGTTCCTAAGCATGTGGTGGATCTGATTAAGTTACCTAAAGCCTCCGGAGTTAGTCAAGCAGCAGGAAAAATGGCTGAGGAAATAGTTGCTGTCAAAGAAGTTGTGAAGGCTAAACTTCATGCCACTGGTCAGAAAAATAAAGATGCGGCTGACAAACACAGGAGATCCAAAGTCTTCAATGTGGGAGATGAACTCATGGTGTTTCTGCGTAAAGAGCGGTTCCCAGTTGGCACTTACAGCAAGCTGAAGCCGCGAAAATATGTTCCATTCAGAGTGACGAGAAAGATCAATGACAACGCATATGTGGTAGCTCTTCCGGATAATATGAACATATCCAACACTTTCAATGTGGCTGACATTTATGAGTACCATGCCGATGAGATACTTTATGAAGATACGAACTCGAGGTCGAGTTCTTTGGAGGTGGAGGAGACTGACGTAGAGAGGTTAGCTTCTCGGTTCGACGAAGAAGTGCAACGTTATAAGGCTTGATTTTCAGTTTTTAAGGGTAATGATTTCTACTAGTCGGGCTCCCGGAGTCAGATTGCTTATTAAAATACATTTTCGGAAATGGAAACGGGCCAATGAGTTCAACACACAGCTTCGTCGTGACTGACAGGTTTTTTAAGCCATCCGAGTTCGTTTAAGGCCCGAAAATAACGTTTAAACATTTTTCGGATTTTAATTTTTATTTTATTTTCGCATTAGGGTTTTGTTTAGACTACTTAAACGTTTTAGCCGTCTTTGATATTCAGTTTTTGGACATTTTTTTAATAATCTCAAGAGTTAAACTCTTTTCTGGTGGATTTCGGAGTCTTTCAACAGATTTACCGTTTGTAAATCTGTCTGTTTCGCGAAGGATTAGCGCTTGCTTTTCTTGCAACCTTTCCGACTGCGTCATCCAATATCGAATCCTCATGGATGTCTCCAATGACAACAACCCGGAAAGAGGAAGACTTAGATGTTGATGATAAACATTGATTTTCGTGAGCAGATGGCTCAAACTGAGGCTTCATGGTTGGAAACAGCAGGACTTCCTGTATGCTTTGGGAATCTGTCACCAACATTGCTAGGTGATCAATACTCAAACCCCAATTAGCATAAGGAGGCAGCCCATGCTCAAGCGCCATAGAAGCCTCATCCAAAACCATTAGTTGTTCTGCAAATCGTAGGATGGGATCATTTAATTCGGTACAAGCATTGCAAAGCATGCGTTTGTTCACAAACAGCTTGAAATATTCACTCAATCCAAGCTTTGATCTATGGCACTCGGCCAAAGGACTTATCATTTCTGGATAATCCATGGTGAAAGTTGGGTTTATACAAGTATCCTCCAAAAAATGTCCGACCAGTTTATCTAGCAAGCGCGCTGTAGTTTTTGGAGGTGGACATTTGACATTATATTTCACACAAGCATGCATCAGATATCTATTTGCTTCCTCGCTAGCTAAATCATGTTGTATCGATATATGTGTAACTTTCTCTAATTCTTCTATCACGTTAATCCTCCTGCAATTTAACAAGTCAAGGATTTAAGTGTGTTTCATATCCAACGATTTGAATAAAAATTGATAGATTATAAAACATATTCCTAGATCTCGAACCATCAGCTTAAGCTTTTGGTTGAGTTTGTCATTCTAAAAAAAACCATCAGTTTAATTTTTGGTTGAGGCCCAACAATATGTTTTATACTCTATAAAAAATAAACAGTGATAGTGCACAGACCTGAATGGAGGGGTAAAATCAATCTCGACCAACTTCTTTTCTGGGTCATTTGAATGACATGTAAGCTTGAAGCTACCAGTCAATACCTTCACCATCTCACTCAGCAATTTTTCAGTTAGCTCCATCATATCGTTGTAATCTGCATATGCCATATAGAATTTGCAAGTGGTGAACTCAGGGTTATGTGTCTGGTCAATACCCTCATTGCTAAATTGCTTTACAATTTCATAGAAACGATCTATTCCACCAACAACAAGCTGCTTTGGATAAAATTCAGGCGTACTACGCATGAACAACTTCATATTCAGCTCATTATGATGGATCACAAATGAACTTGCACCACCAGGAGCAGGATTCATTATGGGTGTTTCAACCTCTAGGAAATCTAAACTGTCAAGAAACTTCCTTATATATGTGATAACCATTGAGCGGGTCTTGAACCCCCTCTTGGTTTTTCCTGGAAATCCAGTTTAACCAACAATATTAAAACGTTTCATAGAAGAATGGAACTTGGAAAATTCAGCTTCTTCTAATTTAGAAGTCATAGTATCAGCGATAACATGGACTTTGGCATCACCACCATTCAAATCGTAGAAGACAAGCTTTGATGAAGATTGGTGCTTGCTCATTGTTATTTCAGATGGTATACTACAAGAGGGGGGGTGAATTGTAGTAAGTTCCTAGTGCCTAATTTTTGCGGAATATAAAACAGTTATAGTTAGGAACTTAAAGAGTGCAAAGCAGATTTTACGAGGAAACCTTCCAGGGCCTAACTGGAAGTAAAACCTCGGCCCTTTTCGGGACTTTCAAACAAACTCCACTATAATAGGCAATTCTTCCTAGTACAACCTATTATTACAGACCTTTCACAAGTTCCACCACAGACACTTGCCACTTGATAGGAACCTATCCTACCAGACCTAAGACACACTCAGGTTCCTTTTTCGACCCAAGACACACTCAGGTTCCTTTCTCGATCCAAGACACACTCAGGTTCCTTTCTCGATCCAAGACACACTCAGGTTCCTTTATCTCACTGTGCAACCCAAGACACACTCAGGTTGACTAACTACCACTTGAATTTTAGAGAATTCAAACTCATACACTCAAACGTGAATTTGTAGAGAATTCACAATCTCACCCTAAAACCAAAAACACTCAAACCCTTTTTCCCATTACAAGATCTCATCGAATGACTCTAAATACATATCTATGAATAAAGAGATAAAATTAATATGTTGGACACTCGAGATCTGTATGGAACTCACTAGACGTACTATAACCAGAACATGATAGGAACTTTGACTAGGGCTGAGCAAAACTACCCGAAAAACCAAAAACCCAAAAAAACCGATCCGTAACCGTTCCGAAAATTAGGGTACCCGATCCGATAACCATAACGGTTCAGGTACCCGTTCCGATAATTTGTTATCGGGTATGGTTATGGGTATCATTTTAAAATTAACGGTTACCCGATTCGATCTGATAAGCATTTTTTTTTTTGCTTTTTTTCCCTACTTAAATCTATTAATATAAATCTAAACCTATACTTTACTTCATAATCACTTTATAATATCAATGATTAGTAATATTATTAATAATTTGGTCAAGATCATATGGTATTGTTGTTAATTAGTTGTAAATTATATCATAATAACTATATAATTAAGTTTAATTATCATTATTGAATATCTTATTGGGTACCCGATAACCAATCCGAAATTCTGGGTATCCGAAGTTCGGGTACCCGAACTTATCGATTCTGGTAATGGGTATCACTTTTAGTGATTTTGGTTAGTACTAACGGTACGGGTACCCGTCCCATGCTCACCCCTAACTTTGACCAGGAGGACTGACTTAGCTTTGTGGTGAAGGACGAAACCATTAAGCACGACCACTACACTTCATCAGCCTCAAATTTGAATGAATACAGAGCATATTTATAGTACACTCGAATTATTCATTTCATCTTGAAAAAGATAAGTTTTCTGAAAAGATAAATTCAAAAGATATTTTCTAAAAACAAGTTTTCCGAAAATTTATCTTTTTGTTAAGAATAAAAACTGTCAATAATAATAAGATAAACTTAACATAAAATCAAATTTTATTCAAAACTTATCTTTTTGTTTAAATATACTTTTTAAACAAACTTATCTTTTTCCAAAAGGGATTTATTAGAAGATAAATATCTTTATTCATTAAAACCAAATCCCTAAAAGATATGCACGTAATAGGTAAATATATACATCATTAAAATCGACTTTTAACGACGTGCATATATACTTAAGTTACTGTTAGGTTCCTGAACTCTAACAGTCTCTGAGTTCCTGACAAGTTAGTTACTCTAATTTCATTGACTATCTGGAGTTCACCTTGGGTTCTATATAGACTTGTTCCAGACCGACTTTTATGTCCAACATACTTACATGAATCCTAAAGCAATATACTTCTATTTCTCTATCTTCATGTTGCTTCTCTGAAACTCTTGTTCTGGAATCTTGTAGTCTTGATATATTTTGGATCTTAGGGTTTGCCCCAGCATTACACCGGAACCAGGTTGTTACAACCCGTTGCGAAGTTCCTGTTAGGAAACTTCTTGAAGTTCCATTTCTGGAACTCTTTTTCTAGCTTTAATTGTATCCTCATGGATCTTCTAAAGTTCGTCTGTTTCAGTTCCTTCTTCAACTCCCAAAGTTTACTAAACCTGTAAACATCACAACACTAGAAAATCCTTATTAAATGGAAGTTTGCACAATCATAACTATCATCATCAAAACCTCATAAGGGTCAACAAGTTTCCCCTTTTTGAGGATGACAAACTGAGCAAACTTCTGAGGATAACAAAGTAAAACAGAAGTTTAATTTTTTCATTTATAAAGACAATAAAGAAAACTAAACTAAATTAAAAGACTCCTACACATACATGACCTATATATGCATAGGATACTTACCTTATGAAGCTAACATATGCAAAATGGTTCCTTAGCCATCATCACGCTTATCAATCATAACACTTATCATTGTTCTTGTTCCTCTGTTGCTTATCATATATTACTCAAGCTCTTTACATATATACCTGTCATTACTCAGGTTCCTTGTACCCTGTTCCAAGAATAACTTGTTCTTTCTATGCACAACTAAAAAAACACGTTAGATAGATAATCATCATTAGTTTACAATTATCAAAACCTAATTAATCAACAATTTTCCCCTTTTTGATGATGACAAACTAATGATGCTTATCACATATTAAAGGATAATGGTTGTACATTTACTCCCCCTTAGTTTTTCAAGGAAATAGCATTTCAACAGGTTAAGAACATACATAGGAACTTAACATTCTTAGGAACTTAGCAATACACATCATTTATCAATAAATATATACTTTTAACGATCATGATGTAAGAACTTTAGACTTAATTACTGCATATGTAATACCCCCAAATCTCCCTCTACGGAAATACTAGTATGATACATATAATTATACCGTAGAGATAGACTTGGGCGTATTACCGCCGCGTGATTATGCAAGGCTACTAAAAAATACTTAACTCAACAACAAAACTTGCAGCGGAAACTCAACTTTCTTTTATTAATACTTATAAAAAATAGTAACATTGTTATGAGTACTCAAAATAAAGACAAGACACATTCCTAAACTAGGTGAAGCAATCCCGGGACTCCCATATGCTCATTCATGACTCCACTTAAAAATAGTCAATGCTGCTTACCATTATGGTAAACAGGGCGAACCAAAACAAATAAGAAATACGAATTACCAAATTATGCTAAGTACGGTAAGTGCAAGATAGTGTAACTTCAATTTATTTGCAAGCATGCTTTTAAAACCAATTCCAATAATTAATCCAATAAATTCAAAACTCATTATTCCAAAACCGATTCCAATGATTCATATTCAAAATAATAGTTAATAAAACCAATTCCTTTATTAAGAACCAATTCCTTTTAATTCAATTCCTTACCCAAGTGTGCACACCCCTCAAGCTAGTCTCCTTATATTACAAGGCTATTCTTGAGAAAAGATCCGGTCATACAAAGTCCAAGGCCTTATCAATAAACCAAATCCGCATAGTGGGATTACTAACATGCTTATAAAGCATTAATAATAATAATTCAATGGTTCAATAAATCCTTTTAATATCCAATAATTCCAATATAATTCAAAATCCTTTTTAATTAATTCCACATGCTTTCAAAATCAAACCTTGTAAATAAATACTTGAGAATAAAATCTCATATTAATAACTTTTCAAAATAAAAAAACTCTTCCTTGAAAAGCCTCTATTTAATTCAACAAACATTTTAAAATCAATTCCTTTATTTAAACATGATAAATAATTCAAACCATTCAAAACATGATTTTAAAATCAATCATTCAAAATAATTTTATTATATTCAATACCTCCAAACATAATTTATTTCAAAATCATAATTTAAGTACATTTAATTTAATCGCCAATCAAATCATGTAAAACATGTTATTCAAACCAATCACTTTCAAAAGTATCTAGCCACCTAAATGTACCTTGATCCTTGCTAGAAAAACCACACAAAAAGAACCTCAATAACCTTGATCGAACACACCCTACATATAAATATAACCTTAATCAATAAGGTTAACAAATAATTAAAAACCCCCAACTATATGTACATGAACCTTTTAAATTAATTTCTCATAAACATCATTAAAAATCTGATTTTATATAATTAAAACTACTCATAATAATTATTTATAAATATCCCAAATAATAATAATAATAATTGAATAAGAGAAGAGAATAATAAAAGATAAGAAACCAAGGAAAAGAGAAGAATTGGATTTGCGTTGGAAAGAAAAGACAGAACTTGCAGAGGCTATAACTCCTTCAATATAACTCAAAATTGGGTGATTCTTGAGCCTGACCTCAAGGATATTTTGAGAGAAACAATTTAATGTGAAACGTCAATACCTCAAAACTTACCAGAAGTGCCCGAAAATTGGCTTCAAAGATAAACGGGATGATTTGTGTAAAATTGAGGAGAAGAAAAGAAGAGAATTGGTGTGAAGAATGTGAGAGGTATGAAGGGGTATTTATAGGCTAGCTCATGCAAGAATTATGAAAAAAGAATGTGTGAAGAATTATGGCAAGTAGGGTTTACAGGATTACTTGGAGAAGTGAGTAAAAGAATTAAGGAAAGTTTGGATATTAAGGTGATTGTGTATACTTGAATATGGAAGGTATGTATGTCATGAAAAATAATAAGGAAATTAGAATTACTTGGGGAATAATTAAGAATAATGAATGACAAGAAAATATGATGATTAGATATTAAAAAGATGGAGAATTAGAATTAAGGAAAATAAGAGATTTTAAAAATATAATTTTACCAAATAAATTCCCCCAAAATAATTCATGAGGGCCGAAAATATTGAGCTTACCACAGCTCAAATATTCGGAATCCTAAAATATATTTAGGAAGATTTTGCTCGGTTTTTAAGGAATAAAATAATTGTATAAAAATATAGAATAAATAATTAAATAATTAAATACCAATTATTTACCAATAAATAAACAAGAAAAAACATATTTTCCATTCGTGGAAAATCCGAAAATCCTAGCTAGTTATTTGGTAATTTCGGCCATAATAATTAATTAATTAAAAGATTATTTTGCTTTAATTAAAATATCCGAAATATGTAAATAATTCGGTTTTTAAAATAGGATAAATGGATAATGAATCTTATCCAAAATAATGATTAGTTTTCAAAATACTTTTGGCGCCAAAATTCAAATATTATTTTGGCTCCAAATAATAAATTTACTAAAATACCCTTTTTATAAAATAATTCTTAATTAATTAATTAGAAAATACGTACTACCTCCGTTACATATTATTTGCAACGATTTGACATAAAGTAGAGAGCAAAAATGTCTAATCGTTGCAAATAATATGTAACGGAGGTAGTATGAAAATATGGGGTATTACAACATACCTTGAGCATCATACATATTCTTCCCCCTTTTGTTATTATCAAAAAGGGTATTGTTCCACATGTTTGTTTTTCATAAATTATACACATGTAAAGTCATATGTCACGCCTACCACCATATAATAAGTAAATATATAATGGTTAAACACTTGGTGTTCCTAAAAGACTCAAGGTACTCACTTTTCAAACACGAATACCATTTCCACACTAATTTCCAACTCACAATCCAAACGCCCAACTTCAAAAGCCTTAATTGAACTTGAAAAATAAGAAGTTAAAAATCAAGTAAAGATCAAAGCTAAAAAGTTAAAAATGGATTGCATGAATAGGCAATTGAAAGCGCAAGCTCAAAGGATATATGGAGAAGCATATGGAACAAAATAAGTAGAGGGAACATGAAGTGAAATTTGTGCTCTTCGTTTAGACCTTTTGAGACGAGGGCCGCCACATTGTACTTCAACTCAAAACTCTTGAACCTCCTGCTAAACACAACACATATTCATCTTGCCAATTGATAATCAAGTTCCCCTACTTCAACCACCAACTTCTTTGAGGAACATTCTGCATACTGGAACTTAAATAGATTTCAGTTTCATCATATTCAAGTTCCTTCATCGTTTATTATTGTTCCTTCACTAGCTCACCAATTATACGAGTACACGACATCAACATAGTCAACATTCTTCATATATAGATATCTAGGAAATTAAATATTTGATCACCCTTTTTCTTTTTCTTTCTTTTTTTTTTTCACAAAGGGTGTCATTACACAGATTTTGCATGCTTTCCTAGAATAACACATTTTAAATTAATGAAGATAATATTTACTCATACACTTGAGTTCCACAATCAGATATGAACCATTTTGAATTCTTGGTTCCTACCTTATTCCCCTTGAGTCCCTTACCATTCTTCTTCCTTTTCAAGTACTTACTTCTTTCTTTTTCTTCAACTTCCCTCATGTAATCACCATTTTCACGTTTCATCGAACCATAAAAAGATGGTGAACAAACTTAGAGCACATGGGAATTAAGAATAAGAAGTAGGGCTATATGATAAGATAAGGAAATAGGGTGGATAAGAATACTTGAATATATGAAAATATGAAATAAGTATAGCACAACACGGACATACAACTAGAAGTTGTAGAATAATGTTGCATTCAAAGATATATGGCATGGATGCTTGAAAGTTGGCTAAAAGATAGGTTAGTTCCCTTTGAAATTTAAACAAGTGAGGTACAAACGGTCTGGTAACTTACCTGTCTTGTTCCATCAAAGTTTCTTCCATTGTTCCTTTGACAACTTAGGAACTTCGTGTTTGACATCATCCATAGTTCTATTATATGAGACCTCTAATACTCTTAGGCAAGTGAGTATGTCTTTTACAACACAAGAACTAAGTGTGACACATAAACAATAAGCGCACATTCTTTACTTTAAGTTTAACATGCATAGGAACCCTAACTTGACATAACTTAAGGGAAAAATACTTTATACTCATGTTATGTTTCATTAAGTCTTGTTCCATTAAGTAATAAACAAGAATATGACAAGTCAAGACAAAACCATTAGAGAATCAATTCACATATTCACATATTGCATTCATACCAAACATATATCAACTCAACTCATCTAATGCAGACATGAGAAAGGAAATTTATATCTTATGTAGTCTTCTACCAGTAAAAATGTAACTTTTAATACACTAGTTGATATGATGGCTTACCTTGGAGTTCTTGAAGTGGCTGTTTTGTTCCTTAATGATCTCGAATCTAATATGAACTTCCACTTCTAACTCAAGTTCCATTGTCAGTGGTTAATGCTTACAAATATATTTTCTCGTTATAGAATTAGCAAAAGCCAATGCACAATGGCTCGTTAGTTGTATAAAAAAAATATGATCAATGTAAGTAAGTAAAACTAATAAACAATTCCATATTAAAAACACTAATTGACAATTTTAAAGCTCCATTTTCAAGAAGGAACTTGGATAGCAATCTATCCTGGCATAGAGTATGTTCCACATAGACGTTTATATAAAAATTCATATCAATACATACAAGACATCCATGTGTTACAACTCTAATCTCATATAAACAACAAGAACAAATAATAATTAATTACCTTCAAGTTAAGCTACACATGAAACAAGTTCCTTAAAAACAATACATACCTTTGTATTGGTTGTTTCCTTTAAGAACCAACCTGGCCTTGTTCCATTCACGTGCCTTACTCAACAAGCTTTTTCCAGAACACCCTTTTTAATCTCCGACCCTCTTTAGGTGTTCTAGAATAGGTTCAGGATGTAACAAACACCTTCTTCCTTTTAAGCTCATTGAGTTCCTGTTACACATCTAACTTTCAAGCTACATACATCCTCAAATGCTTTAATGTCGTGAAGCTCACCCTTGGTTACATATGCATATAAGACACTGTAGTTCCATAGTTTGTTGAGATTTTGCTTGTCGGAACAAATATTATCTCAGCTCTGGAACTTCGTCGGAACTTGCTTTCTAGTATTGAGTTCATTGAACTTTGCTGCATGAGTTAGAACTTAACATTTAAAAGTTCCTTATTATGTGTAGCTACCCCTTGCTGTTATTCTTAGTGACATATTTCTTTAGTAGGAACTTAGTTAGTTCTAGGAACTTGTGAGTTCATCTTTTATACCTGTTTGATGGGAATAAATCTATTAGTCTCAAAATATGTTCACTTATTGCACATTAAACAAGATAGAGTAAACTCTTTATGTTTTACTATTCTAGGCATTTATGGGTAAATCGCCTTGTCACTTCTATCATCAAACATCCCTAAGTGGAACATAAGGTGTCTTGTTAATCAAAGATCTATTGCTTTAGTGTTGATGATGTAGCAAGAGCCATTGAAAACTATTCCAAAGAACCTGCAAAGACCATTAACATATAACTTTGTTCTCTTCGTGTCTTTCATGATTCAAAATTGGAAACTTGTTGTCAGTCCTGTTTTCCTACAAGAACCATCAAACATGACTGGAACTAGATTCCTTTATTAGATCTTTAATTTCATAAATGATGAACACTTAGCCACATATCCTATTACAGAAAAAAAAAACTTTCAATAAATAGTTCATCATCTCTTCTATTAAGAAAAGTAATCAAGTGCCCATTTTCATTCAACACTTATAAACAAGACATCTCTTTCAATTAATCTCAAAATATCACATGGTAAAGAGATCCATAAATATTACTAAGATCCAAGGGATTAGTGTTGCTTACCATCTCCCTGATGTTGAAAGAGAATATAACATGTTTTGATTCTCATTCTTCTCGATCTTCACCTGATTGGAACTTACATATACATATACCTATTATCGAGTTCCTACCAGGTTTATCAAACATGAAAAGATTAACATGTTTACAATTTGAAGCATAGAAGTATTTCATCTTCAATAAAACCTAGAAATGTCAGATTGTTGTTAGGAATCAACTTGATATCCACAAATGATGTGTTCCTTATTTGATTCCCTTAATATATGACATTTACACTCTTTATTGATAATGTCATCTTGAAGCCATGAAACAACTAGAGTTACAAGCATTTGAAAACCATAATGTGCATTAAAAACTCGACAAGAAAAATATTCACAATGGGATAGGAACTTGACTTACTAACTTCCTGTTATGTAGCAATTTTACCTTTCGCGTTAGTCTTATAAGTTATAGTTCTTCCATTGTAGGTTTATAGTAGGATATATCTTAATTTGGCTATCATCATATCTTTGGAATCTCGCTGTCGAGATACTACGAGTTCCTTCCTACTGTAAATCTTCAACTCTCCATATTCCTTTTGACATAAAGTTGGAACATGTCTTTTTGGTCCTTTAGACCATTGTTTCTTGGGTAGAGGAATGTGTTGATTTCACCTTGTCAAAGTCCCTCATATTATCATTCAAAAGATATACCTTCGTGCCATTAAAATGTCAGTAGGTTAGTCAAAAGAGATAGATAAAACCTAAAGCATAAAAGTATTGAAGCATAGAGTTCCTGTAAGAATACTCCCTTTTGGATGTCGTTCCATCAACGAAATTATGAATCTTCAACACACAGTCAAAGATAATCATCTTAACTCATCATCCTTCATAAGAGTTTGCTACAGGAATTAATGCGTTGTTCCAAGGAACTTTGAACTGTAGGAACTTGACTGGAACTTGACCAAGAAACTGAACAGAAACTTATACATTAACTCCTATAGCACCTTGATATAGAAGCTTTGTTATTTCTATATACCTAATCCGTTTGATCATTTCAAGTTCACCAAGTTCCAACTCCTTTCAGCATTGAGTTCCTAAAGGAACAAACTTTTATGCCTCGATTTATCTATATGGACAAACCTACACAATCAGTAATAACTTGCACAAAACTAGAAGAGAAGTTAGTTTGTCATGATATATATCATAAGCTTTAAAACAACTTCTCTTTTACATCCATTCACAAATACCACCTTAGAAATATGGAGTTGAAGTTCAATAGGAATTTGTGAAGGATTAATACATACCAAAAGCAAATGACCATTATTTACAGAGAGATGTATAGGCGACTCACAAATAACACCTTAGAAATATGGAGTTGAAGTTCAATAGGAATTTGTGAAGGATTAATACATACCAAAAGCAAATGACCATTATTTACAGAGAGATGTATAGGCGACTTACACACTTATCCATGTCAGCGCTTAACCTATTACAAACCTCTTATAAAGGCTCTCAAGTGAGAGGAACTTGCACATAATTCCTTATATACAAACAACCAAAGATCATCGTTATTAATAAGTTGTCTCCACTCACATAGCCTGCAAAATCAGTCGTCTGTTGGCTTTGGTTACCCAATATATATTGGGTGCCTTCATGTTAGTAATAGACGTCAATAATCCATAATTAAACCAACTACAGTTAAACTAACTATCTTTACTAACAATAAACATCATGTGTCTACATAATAAATATTCAAAATAATAAAGACATATGATAAGGTCATTCTTTGGCAAATATTCAAAATATGCGTTCATTACCTTGCCCAAAGAATTAAGTTTCCATTCAGGGGTAATTCAGGTTCCAAGAGACTAAATATGCATAATTCTAAACAATATGTTTCTTGAACTATTTCTAGCAAATTGATTCTTTAAAAATAAATCAATTTGTAAATCTAAAAAATACTTTTCACACTATAAATCAGATTTGAGGTTACACAAAATTGATTTAAAAAACTATCAAAAAAAAAAATCCAAAATTTAACTAGAAATACTGCAAGGAACTTGTACACATAATAACATGCATATAACCAAGAATTAAAAAATGAGACACTTACCTCAAAAATGTTCTTTGAATCACTTCTTCTTCACAAGCAAACTTTGGTCTTTCACGTGGTATTGGGAACTAGGGTTGAGTTCCATTCGTTGCATTCCTTGTAGGTATCCATCCTAGCCTGGAACTTGCTCCTCGGGGTTGCCTGGTTTATCAAGAGCACTGGATCTGATACCAATTGTTATTTCAGATGGTATACTACAAGAGGGGGGTGAATTGTAGTAAGTTCCTAGTGCCTAATTTTTGCGGAATATAAAACAATTATAGTTAGGAACTTAAAGAGTGCAAAGCAGATTTTATGAGGAAACCTTCAAGGGCCTAACTGGAAGTAAAACATCGGCCCTTCTCGGGACTTTCAAACAAAATCCACTATAATAGGCAACTTTTCCTAGTACAACAGTAAACTGACAGCTCATCAAAAGTACTGAACAAATGACCACGCTTTTTCAATATATTTACAAAAATGTCATCAGATTAACAAAAATTTGTTTATCTGGCAGTTAAACTTGTATTTGCCCTTTTAAAAAGGCAAAAAACTGGTACATTAAAGAGACCTATTTTTACACAAACTGGTCTCTTTAATTACGTGTTTTAGCTGCTCTCTTCTAGCTTATGTCAGCCTATCACTGTCAGACAAAATTTCAGTTCATATGTTAGAGACCGCCTATTTTAGAAATCGGGTCTCTTTTCTTAACAGGTTTTTTTTTTTTTTTTTTTTTGAGAATGGGGGTACAGTTGTAACTCTATGTACCCCCTGGATCCTCCATTGGTATGGGGTGTGTTAGGAATTTAGGCTTGTTCTTCGTTTGATTAGATTATATGCTTCGTAAGAATCGTAATTGTTTTTTTATGGGATATGCTTCTTACTAAATCATGATGTTTATAATTCTTATGCTCCTAATAAAAAGAAGAAAAAGAAGAAAAAAAAAAGAGTTCAAGTTTGAAACTTGCTAGTTATTAGACGAGAGGTGCGAAGAGATTGTGAAAGAAGCCTGGAGTGGTACGGGTAGGGGAAATGCAGCTCATAAGATAGTAGCATTGAGCCTTAAACTGAGGCAATGGAGTGAGGTGGCCTTTGATAAACTTGGTAAACATGTTGCAGCAATTGAAGTCGCTCTCTTAATTGCTCAAGGTCGTCCCATCAGTGATGATAGCTGCAAGGAATGCTCCGACCTTGAGAGTCTTCTCGATCATTTAAATGACAAATATGAGGCCTATAGGCACTTGAGATCGAGGTGGCTGAGGTTCGAGATGGAGACAAGAACACCAAATATTTTCACCACAAAGCTTCGCAGAGGCAACGGAGAAGTCATATTATGGGATAAAAATGCAGTGTGGAAGGAAGAGAAGGAGGAGATCGAGGAGGTCATAGGGGCTTACTTCAGGGGCATATTTACTTCGGCAAACCCATCCACTAAAGACATCAGCTCAGTGCTAGACAAAGTGCAAAAGTCAGTCACATGTGATATGAACCGCAAGCTCACACGACCTTATACCAAAGATGATGTGTTCACCGCTCTCAAGCAAATGCATCCTAGCAAGGCGCCTGGCCCAAATGGTATGCATGCTAATTTTTATCAACGTTTTTGGCATATTATTGGCGATGATATGGCTACTTTTGTTACTAATATTTTGAATGGAGGTTCTATTCCGGAAAATTTAAATATAACTAATATTGCTCTTATTCCGAAAGTCAAAGAACCAAAATTGGATGTCGAGTTCCGCCCTATTAGTCTCTGTAATGTGCTATATAAGCTTATCTCTAAGTGTCTGGTTATTCGCTTGAAAAGTATTTTGTTTGACATTATCTCCGAAAACCAGAGTGCTTTTGTGCCAGGGAGACTAATTATTGATAATGCTCTGATTGCTCTGGAATTATTCCACACGATGAAAAAGAAGAGTCGAGGCTGAAAGGGCCACATTGCCATGAAATTGGATATGAGTAAGGCCTATGACAGAGTAGAGTGGGGTTTTCTAAGACAACTTTTACTGAAAATGGGGTTTGATGGCAGATGGGTCGTGAATAGGTGATGAAAGTAGCTTCGTCTGTTAAATACTCTTTCATTATTAATGGAGGGGTATGTGGCTCGGTAACCCCTTCTAGAGGGTTACGTCAAGGAGATCCTCTTTCTCCTTATTTATTTATTATTGGGGCTGACACTTTTTCGTTGGGAAATTCATGGGGCTAAAGCAAGTCAGAGTGGCCCAAAAATTTCTCATCTTCTTTTTGCAGACGACAATCTCCTCTTTACCAGGGCAAACTGGAAGGAATGCGAAATAACTATTGATATTCTCAACCAGTATGAAGTAGCATCCGGGCAAAAAATCAATTATGATAAGTCGGAAGTGTCCTTTAGTAGAGGGGTTCGAGCAGAGCAGAAAGAGGAAATTCTTATTATTCTAAGTATGGAGCAAGTTGACCGGCATGATAAATATCTTGGCATTCCGAATATTTTGGGAAGATCGAAGAGAAGTGTTTTTGAGGCCATTACTGATCGTGTATGGAAGAAGTTGCAGGGTTGGAAAGAAAAACTCTTATCACAAGCCGGGAAGGAAATTCTGTTAAAATCGGTTATTCAAGCCATTCCAACCTATCTTATAGGTGTTTAAAAATATCCTTGTGAAGTAATTAGAAAGATGCATTCGGCCATGGAAAATTTTTGGTGGGTCAAAGTGAGAATAAAAGGCGTATTCACTGGAAGAGTTGGGATTCTCTTTGCACCTTAAAATGTCATGGGGGATGGGTTTTAGAGACTTGTTAGTATTTAATGATGCACTCCTAGGTAGACAAGCTTGGAGACTAGCAACAAAGCCGGACTCTCTTCTTATCCGAGTAATGAAGGCTAAGTACTACCCAAATTCCGATTTCTTGGAGTCTTATCTAGGCTATGGTGGGAGCTTCTCATGGAGAACTATTTGGGGTTCGAAATCGCTGCTAAAGGAAGGGGTTTTTTGGAGAGTAGGCAATGGTGGTAACATCAATATTTGGTCGAACCCTTGGCTTTTGGATGATAGTGGCCGTTTTGCAACAAGCACTCCAACAAATGAGCTGACTAAGGTGAGTGATCTGATTTGTTTTGAAAAAATGGAGTGGAATTATAATTCGCTTCGTGATGCGTTCAATGAGAGGGACACTCGCTGTATTCTAGCCATTCCCTTAAGTTCATCGAGATTGCCTCGAGATGAACTTGCTTGGGCTTTCTCCAAAAATGGCTTATACTCTGTAAGTTCAGCTTACTTGATTGGTAAGGGATGTAATTTGGATTATTTCCATCATGCTTGGGTCAAAATCTAGAAAATGAACGTCTTCCCAAAAACTCGCAATTTCTTATAGAGATTTTGCGAGGAGACTTTACTTGTGCGAGAACTTCTTAAGTATCACCATCTCACTGATTGTGACTTATGTCCCCGGTTTAATAAAGAGACTGGAAGTTGGAGGGATGCTTTTTTCGAGTGTGAACGAGTTAGAGAGCTTTTGTATGATCTGGACTGGGGTGAAATGGTTAAACACGAGTCCTCTTAGGGAGCTTGCGATTTAATTGAACAATGGAAGGGAATGCAAGCTGATATGTTGGTGCGTGGAGTGTACCTCATGTGGGGAATTTGGCAGGACCGTAATCTCAAGGTTTTCCAAAACTCCAGCACTCCAAACAACATTCTCATTACTCGATTTTTGAGATGAGCTGAGGAAACGAACAAATATGCCAATGTTATCTACAAGTCCCCTGCTAGCACTCATCAACCTAGCCCTGCAAGTTGGTCTCTCCCCCCTGCTGGAACTATCAAAATTAACACAAACACGTCCCTGGCAGAAGAGGGTTGGGTGGGATTAGGCATTGTAGCACGCAATTCGAAGTGTGAAATGGTGTTTGCTGCAACTAGGCGAGTAAGGGCATGGTGGCAGGTTGAAATTGCTTAAGCGAAAGCTATCGTTATGGCTCTCAGGCTGGGGCTTAATATAAGTATGGCTGTGATAGAGTGGTTATTGAATCAGACTGGCAGCTGATTATCAACAAGTTGTCACAGGGGGCTGCGTTTAATACTGATCTTGATTTTGTTCTTTGTGATGCTATGTACTAGAGCTCCCTGTTCTCTAGTCTTCAATGGCAACACGTCAAACACGATGGAAACATGGTTGCTTACAACTTGGCTAGAGTACTTCCATTTGGTGTAGAGCAGATTTGGGGAAATTGTACTCCCCCTAATGTAGCTTCATTTGTACTCATGGATGCTTTGATTAATGAGTAATTTGTGTGCTCCCCCTCGGAAAAAAAAAATTAAAAAAAATTTATGATGTTTATATAGTATGGAGTATTAAAATTAAATCTGATATTTGTAGGCGTCGCTCGAAGTGCGCCTACGTAAAAGCATGGTGTGAATATGCTTGGCACTCATAGGAATTGGGAATTGTCGTATACGATTAGGGACAAGGAAAGTAGGGAGCCGCCAACAAGTTTTTAAGGAACTTGTAAACCGTTCACGGATCATAAAAGGCAACCACGATAAAGGGACAACGAAGGCAACAACGATTGACCCGTGAAGGTTACACCCCATTCATAATCCATGAGATTACTAACTCCATATGGTTTGGAACCACGAAAGGAGGATCGGGGATGATGGTACGAAGTGAGTCATGGAGTCACATTCGCCCGTATTGGCCTCTACTCGATTCTTATATTGAAAAGCATTCTTGTGATCTCAAAGGCATACAAACAAAATATCCAATTCACTCCAAACTATTATTTAACTAAATTGGTTGAATATTAATGCAACACATAATTCTAAAATATTGTGATCACTTGAATTAATTAATAAGATTAAAAAGGAACCCAAACCGGTTGTCCAAATTATCTTATTAGGCGTGATTTTCAATTACATATTCCCTTTAAACATGCAATATGGTGATCAATAAAAATAATAGAATTACCATTAATATTGGAAACAATTTAATCACAATTCCAACAACATAAAACCGTTAGAAAAATAATAGAAATAAAAGGAACATGATTCTTACTTTGATTCTGTTTGTTTGCAACTACAAAATAATAAACGAGTTAGTAACTTCAAGGAAATAATAAAACAATGATTAAATTAAATTAAATAAAGTAGATTTGATTTAGGGCCAAACCCTCAAACAGTTCTACCTTTCACGCCTTGGCTTAAGGATGGAACCACGAGTAAATTATGGACTCCTTTAAGTACTTGAAGAAGGAATTTTGAAGTGAAAAGGGGAGGCTAGTGTTTAGGCTAAAGCATAGAAGATAGAAAAATAAATTCGAGAGAATTAATTGATGCCCCGTACATCAGAAATGAGGGGGTATTTATAGGGAAAATGTGCTGAGGGAGCACACGGAACCCTAAAATGATAAAAACCCTAAAAAAGTATCCCGTGACACGGCAAACTGTACCGTGACACGGGAAGTCCCATTGTCAGGCGGCACACTTTCCCGTGTCACGGTACATTTTTAGTGTGACGCGGGAAATTTTCAGAAAACGGGATAGAAAACGCGTTAAGGGTTTACGCGGAAAAGACACGGAATGTCCCGTGTCACGGAAGACTTCCCGTGTCACGGGAAATACCACCGTCAAACGGGAAGGATTCCCGTGACACGGTGGGTACCTGCCGTGGCGCGGGAATTTCCAGCCTGTTTTTCCGTCTAAATACATTTTTAACCCTAATTTCATTCGACATTTTAAGTGTCGATTGATAATTTCGGGCCTTTTCTGACTTATTATTATTTGGGCTAAAAAAAGAAAATAAAAAAATAAAAATAAACAAAAGGTTTGGGCCAAAAATAAATAATAAAACAATAAAATAAAAAGGTTTGGGCTAAAATTAAATAATAACTTTGGACTGAAATAAAAACTATGCTATTACCAAACATCAAGACCAATCTATGGACCGTTCAAAAATATGAATTTAATTAAATACGATTTTTTTAGCACTCTCGGGATTAAATACCAAACCCGACCAATAGTGGCGGTGAAAGGTTGTTCATCATCGGGTTTGGTTTTGGGGAGACATTTTTAGGTGTCTACAATATTCCATTTATTTTAACTAATTTATCCTATGTGAATATGTATACTTTTGGAGAGAGCCCAGGTTACTCATCATGAGTAACTTCAAATGCAACTCAAATGCCATTAAGAGTAAATAAGTGCATTGCTTTGCAATTGAATATGTTATTTTAATTAGCCCAGGTGAGTTGGCAAGTGGGAATGCACAGTTATTTTTGTAACGACGTTATTTTGAACGTTTGAAGGGTTAAGTGACGAAGACAACGAAAACAAAAAAGGTGGATAACAGTCATAACACATAGTAGGTCGACGACGGCCATAGTTCTGGTGTTTCAATTAGCTTAATGATCAGCGAATGTCCTCTGGTTGTCTATTCACGGCTTAGTTTAAGGTGCGTAATTGCTGAATGTTCTCTGGTAGCCGCAAAATTTTAATTTTTTTATAATTTTTTCGGACATATATGCGTGTAATTGTTGGATTGAAGTTTTAAATTGCTGATTTTGGGGTTCTTTGGTTGATTAATCGCTGAATTGATGGTGATTTCGGCTGGAGTTTGGTTTGGTTTGCTTTTGGTTGGAGTTTGCTTTAGTTCGCTATGATTTTTGGTCTGAATTGGTTTCGGTTGTATTAATTAGCTTAGCTTGCATTTAAATTTTGTTTGATCCTGCACTCCATTTTGGTGTATCAATTAGTTGAGTTTGCATTGAATTTGTGTTTGATTTTGCGCTCCATTTTAGTGTGCTTGAGTTTAACTTTGTTTGGATTCAATTGCTATTTGGTCTGCAATTGCTGCAGTGTGGTTTTGATTTTGTTTCTGGGTTAGTTATGGTTTTCAATTTGTGAATGTAGGGTAAAATGGATGCAATTGATGGTGAATTGAGTGATTCTATTGCCTTTATGCAAAATGACTTTTGCAGCAGTCCTAGTACATCCCCATTGGTTCCGATTGTTGAAAATAAATGCATTACTCCCTAGAGTGGAAACTCACTGGTTCCAGATTCTATAGAAACTTGCACTGCTGTCATGTCACCACCCATTGGTACTGTTCATACAATTGACACCATACATTCAAGTAATAGGGGTGTCTTTGTGTTAGAGCCTCCGAAGGTAGGTATGATTTTCAAAAACTGGGAAGATATTGAAATGTATTATAAAGATTATGCTGAATAAGTAGGTTTTGGGGTGACTAGGTGTCAGTGGTCTTCGTATAAGAAAGACAAGAATGTAAAGCTTTGTTTTACTTGGAGGTGTGAGTGTTGGGGTCCACCTAACCTCAGGGCCAGAAGGGAAGCAAACAAACGGGCGAAGGCCATGGGTGAGGGTGGTACTGGAGGTGTTGTGAATGGTGTAATTGGTGAGGATGAGCTTGCCCGTGGGAAAAGGAAGTCCAAGAAATGCTTTTGCCTTGCAATGTTATATGCTGGTGTTACTTCAGAAGGTTCTTGGGAGGTCAGAAAAGTTGAGTTGTATCATGTGCATGAGGTGAACCCTGATTTGTCTAAATTAGTCAAAGAATACCGTATGAAGAAGTACACCGCTACAGTGAAGAGGAGGTTAGTCAATTATTTTGGAGAAGAGGTTCCTATTAAAAAGATCCATGGTTGCTTAGCTATGGATAAAGGCGGTGTTGAAAACATGCCAAGTGTTAAGGACCTCCAACATGAGGCGTACAAGGACAGGAGGCTTAAAATGCAAGGTGGAGATGCTGCCGCCATGATGAGGTATTTTGAATACATGCAACGGGGCAACGAAAATTTTTATCATGCTATTTAGTTAGATGAAGAGAGTCGATTGAAAGACGTTATGTGGGTTGATGCTCGTAGCCATGTTTCTTATGAGGAATTTGGTGATGCGGTGTGTTTTGATGCAACGTATTTGACGAACGAGTACGAGTTTCCATTTGCTAATTTTGTGGGGGTCAACCATCACGGCCAATCCATCCTCCTTGGATGTGCTCTTGTCTCTCATGAAACCATAGAGACTTACATATGGGTGTTAGAGCAGTGGTTGTTGGCCATGAACAACAAACCTCCCCGGGCAATACTCACTGATCAAGCACCTGCAATGCGTAGAGCAATGTCTAAAGTTATGCCCGGTTCTAGGCACAGATGGTGCATTTGGCATATTATGAAGAAACTGCCAGAGAAACTTGGGAAGCTTGAGTTGTAAGTTGTTCACTAATCATCGTTTGTGTATGTTTTAATGTTTATTAGTTTAGTTATAAATTGCTTATCCTTATATGGCTGCTGGTAACTTTATTGTTTGTAATGTCTGTTGTGAGAGCTCTTAGGTTCATTTTTTGCTATAGTTGTAACTTAGAGTTTAATTTTTGTAAGGTGTTTGCTATAGTTGTATGCTCATTATTAAACTTGATAGAATTGAACTTGTCATAATACATAAATAAAGAACATGCATCTGACAGTTGTCTTTTTTAAGTACACATACATTAACTAGAAAGAAATTGATTTTTTGTTGAGAATGCTTATGTGTTATCTCTTATGTTCTAGAATGATGTTCTAGAAGAATATGAAAGTGCTAGCTTTTGTCTTCCAAATTGCTTGCTGTGTGAGATGTTTATTTTTTTGATATATTAATGAACTAATGAACTACTAACCATAGTGACTACTTTTGTATTTCCTTTTCTATTTTATGAATTTTTATTATACTGCAAATCTAGGGTCACCATCTCATTGAATTGGTGTTGTTTCATTTTACAACTGAAATTCGAGTGAGTAGACTCAGGAACAAATTTATGTCACTAGATATATTCTGATAGGCACTAGATATATTCTGATAGTCACTAGATATGGGTCAGAAAGAAATAGATTTTTTGTTGAGGGTAATCTAGAACTTCATCTAACATGTCTTGAAATCTAAAAATCGAAAAGAAATAAACATAGAGCATAGATATAGATCTATTCCAATGATGTTATGGTTTTACATAATATTTGTAATGTTTGAGCAGATACAACGACTTCAAAAATCCCTTGAAGGCCGTCATATACGAGAGCTTTACGGCGGAAGAGTTTGAAAGTAGTTGGTGTTCTTTAATGAAAGAGTATGACCTTGAGGGAAATGATTGGTTGGAGGGGTTGTATGATGAGAGACACATGTGGGTGCCAGCCTTCATGAAAGAGTATTTTTGGGAAGGTATGAAGACTACCTAACGGGTGGAAAGCATTAACAGTTTTTGTGATGGATTTGTTACAAGGAAAACCAAATTATTTGAATTTCCACAACAGTATTGCAAAGCTTTGGAGAAGCGTGTTGAAGATGAAACAATTGCAGATGACAAGGGGATGAAGTATGTGAGGAGGCTAGTAAGTGGTTTCAGGGTTGAAAAGTTATTCTATAAGCTTTATGCCGATGCAAAATTTCAAGAAGTGCAACAGGAGTGCGCACGCATGTTGTACGTTGTTCATCACTTTCATCGACAATTAAATGAAACTAATTGGGAGTATGTGATGGAGGATAGGGTCTGGATTGTTCCGGAAGGTTGTAGAGAGGAAAAACTGATGGAGATGAGAATGATGTACTCTGTGACATTTAATTCTGTCATAAAAGAAGTAAAATGTGACTGTTGCAAGTTTGAAACATTTGGCATCCTTTGCAAACACTTCATTCGTGTACTTGATCAAAATTACGTCAATGACTTGCCTAAGAAGTACATCCTTGATCGGTGGAGGAAAGACGTGCCAAGGAAGCATGTCCGGGTCGTAGTGCCATATCATGATCCCACCAAAAGTATTGAAGTGAAGAGGTTCAACTTGATGTTGTCTGAGTATGAGGCCGTGTTTGATGATGCAGCTACAACCAATGATGCAACAGTTGAAATTGTTATGAACAATTTAGCTAAGTTAAAAATTGATGTCAAGGAAAGCAGGGAGAATTTTAGGAACAGACAATTAATTGACTGTTCGGAATTACCTCCACCTTCTGAAATTGGATCTAACAGTCAACAGAAACAACATGGTAGTACTCCTACATCAGCTTTCGTAATAGGGCATGAGGCTGCTGGATTAGATTTCCCTTCGGTGATGGAGGTAGGTTTTCAGTCCAACAACACCAATATTGTGAAGGATCCAAAGACTTTGAAGAGGCCACGGGGTCGGCCTAAGGGAAGTAGGAACAAGTCGTGGGCAGAGACAGGTTTCAAGTTGCCTAAATGTAAACCGGGTGCTACCAACAAAACTGTTTCACGTGGACATGAAGTTCCAAATGTGCTTCCCAAGAATCAAGTCAATTGTTTTGTTAATTTTTTTGTTATTATGTTTATGTTAGTGTGTGTTATGTGTCTGTATTTGGGGTTATGATTTTGTTGTCTTATATTTTGGGGTTATGAATTCAGGGCCAAAAAAATTGCGGTAAGAGGTGTAACGAAGGCAAGGCTGCTACAGCAAGTAATGGAAACAGAAAGCGCGCAACAAAGGATGGAGATACTGTCGTGAAAAGGAAACGATATAAACGTGTGATTGATGTGTCATTTCCAACCCATTCATTTGAGTTCTGATGTGGTGGCCATATGGGGTGTTTAATTGTAATGGGCTATTGTGTAATTGTAATGGGCTTATATATCCATTGTAATGGGAAAAATGATTTCCCAACATTTTGGACTACTATGGATTGTTCATCATTTTAGACCTATTTGTTTAAATATGGGTTGTATTTAAGTATGGACTGTATTTAAATTGTTATGTTTTTTAAATATAAACTTTTTTAATATGGGCCAAATAGCTTTTACACCTATTTTAGACCCATTTGTTTCAATATGGGTTGTATTTAAGTATGGACTGTATTTAAATTGATATGTTTAAATATGGACCATTTTTTAATATGGGCCAAATAGCTTTTACACCCATTTCACTAGATTAGCCAAATGCCAAAATCATAATGGGCCAAATAGCTTTTAAACTCGTTTCACCAGATTAGCCAAATGGCAAAAGGCCCAACTTTTATCCAAAAATATTGTATATGATTATTTAAATTCCTTCCGAGATCATTTAAGTAATGAATATACTACCAAAATTAGTTTGAGATCAATTAAATGACGAATATGCTACAAAATTATGATGTACTTAGAGCTGTCAATTTCTGACCCGAACCGTTAAACCCGACTGTTTCGAACCGATCCGAAAAGGAACTGAAATGTTTAAAACCCGTTTTTTAGAAACCGAAAACTGACCCGACCCAATTTTTTCCAACCCGAAACAGAATTGAACCAAATTTGTGCAAACCGTTACTAACCCGACCCGTTATCAAGCCAAACCGTTACAACCCAAAGCTGAAAGCAACCCAAACCGATTACGTTTAAACCCGATAGTACCCTACCCGTTTTAAACCGAAAAACCGTTAAAACCCGATAAAAATCCGATAAACCTAAATCGTTCCAACCCGTAACCCGTTGTGACCGAACCGTTTACGACCCGTAACCCGTTGTGACCAAACCGTTTAAAACCCGTAACCTGTTATGACTGAGTCATTTAAAACCTATTACCTAATATGTTTATGATCTAATTTGTTTTAACCCACTACTCAATAAACCCAACTTATTTATGACTTGACTTGATTATAACATGACTCGTTCCTACCCGTTATCTGACTAATTCGATTCGATAATCATCCGACTCAATTTTAACCCGATATTATTTGATTAGAAACCCGCTTCAAATTGGGTAAACTCGTTTTCAAACCAACCAAGTTCAATCTAAACCGATTATAACCTGAAACGATAATGATTGGACCCGATTTCACCCGATCTGTTTTGAACCGAAACCCATTTTCGAACCGACCCAGTTAAACCCAAACTGATTATGACCCAAACCAATTACGACCCGTCCTGATTAAGACCCGAACTGTTTTTAACCGAAACCCACATTAAACGGGCTAAACCCGTTTTCAAACTGACCCGGTTCAACCCAAATTGATTATGACCCGAACTGACTAGAACCCGACCCAATACGAATAGAAACTGCAATTAAAAAAAACAAACCGAATTGACCCGATAATTTTCAAAACCGACCCAAACCGATTCGCTTATTATTTCAACCCGTTATAACCCAAAACTGATAAACTCAACCCAAATCCGAACTGTTTAACCTCATTGACACCCCTAGATGTACTCAAATATTCCATATTAACCGGAACTCAAAACTAACCATATTAACGAATATGGTAAAATAATATGATGTGTACTCTAACTAATCATATTAACTGGAACTCAATTATTACCCTTAACTATTTTAAATGATTATTTCAAATTCTAACGAGATCAATTACATTATGAAATAAAGTACCACAAAAATATGATGTGTACTTATTTCAAATTCTGGGGGTTTAATTTATATCAATTGTGTTACTCCACAATTGAGTAATTCCATTTAAAATTTTTAAATGTAAATGAAAATATTAACACCAATATTCAAAATAATTGTAACAAAATCAAAATAATACCAATCACAAAAGGCAAAGTTACCAAAATAAAGAGTAACATCCCATCTGCATCATAATATGTTACAAAAGTTCATATCCAAATTAACCAAAAGTTGACTACTAACACATATGGGTGTACTAACATCCTATAAGGATACTACCCACCATTTAATACAACAAAAGAAGGTGGATGTCAATAGAGTCCATGATACTCGAGGTTCACATTTGCCTTAACACTTCCAAAAGGGTGGACCTAGTCCGCAACCAACTTAGTAAGCATTGTTGAAAGCCACCACCTTATCATTGTTACGAATCCCAGCATCGCTCACGGTCTGGCTTGGCTTTAAGTACTTCCTCTCATGCATAAGTGTGATGTTTGATGGGTCAGCTCCAATCCTGTTTGCCCACACGAAGAACACTCGATTCATGGAAGTGTAGATACGACCTTTCACCCTATGTTCAATAGGATCCCTCGATATATCAACAATCCAAAACTTTTTAATTCTTGTATCAAGGTTGACTACGCCCACCTGGTCATATAAAATACGTGTAAAGCTTACTGCAATGTTGACTTAATTGATTAAAAAAAACAAAAAATTGTAGAGGAGAATTTTGAAAATCAAAAGGAGAATTTTGTATTATTTTCAAAAGGGTATAACTTTTGGGCTTTCACCATCCTAGCAATGTGATTAGCCCATCAACTTAGGCCCACTGCCAAAAAAAGCCTACTTATCAAAATGCTTCAGCCATGAAATGTAAATGATATAAATTATGGGAATTCCCGAAAATTTTTAATATAAAGTTATTTGCTAAAAAATAAAACAAAGTCTTCATTCTATTCATGATCGTAAATATAGTTAGGCCGAAAAAAAAATTTAATAAAATGGAGCTTAGTGCAATTTTGACTTAATTTATTAAAATAAAAATGTAGCTAAGTGCAATTTTGGGATAATTAATTGAAACAAAACATAATAAAATAAAATAAAAACAAAACATAATAAAATAAAAACAAAATAATTAGAAATACCAGTCCATGGACCAACAACACATCCCCAGTCTGAACACCCGTAGTTGCTGGTGTAGCTTGGCGCGCAATATGGTTACCCAACTTGAACAAGTTAATTTGATGAGGTCCAACGTCTATCTTTGATGAGTAGTCTCTGTAGATTCCCATGAAGGTTTCATTATCAGCAATCTCATACATAACTCTAAGATCACCTGGTTCTTCGCTCTTCATCAATATTGAATTTCGTGGAACTTCTTCTTGAATATTTGGATGCTCAAGAAGGTCCATATCAATATCAGGCGCGGGTTTCCTGATATTAGGTTCATCATCATAGTCAGTAGTATCGACATCCCCATTGTAGACCCGCATATCAGCTTCAACAAGGATACCCGTAGTATCAACATTCATTCGACGAGATAGTGTTTGTGCAAAGCTAGGAATCATGAAGGCTCGTGGGAGCCACAGAGATTCCTCCCTGCTGATGAAGCGAATTCTCGGTCGTAAAGCAGGTAAGCCAGGAGCAATCGGTATCCGACGAGGTCGTCTTCTTCTGGACCTACTTTTATTCTGAGGTGCTCGGAGAGGTAGAGGTACAGCAGATTGTTGCTGCGCTTGGGAGGTAAGCGTAGGCAGTGTAAGAGGGAGAGCTTGTGGATGGCTACCTGAAGACTCACCTTTGCAAGTTATCGAAGGCAAAGTGAGGCGGGAACGTTTCTTGGATGGTGCCATGTTTGTAAATTTTATAATTAGTTTATTTAAGTGAAAGGTCTAGACAAAGAAGAAGAAGAAGATCGAAGAAGAAGAAAGGTGGTTTATATATAGCAAAACAAATGAACAACATGCCTTGGCTTCTTACCAAATTGCCACTTAACACTTGTCATATTTTGGGCATATGTAGCAATTTCTCATTTTTTAACCATAAAATGTAGAATACAAAGGATTAATCATAAAGTTTTTAGATTAATTGGAGTAAAAAAAAAAGGATTAATCATATACTCTAAATTAATTTAATTCTAAATAACTTTAATAATCAAAAGTAAGCATTATTGAACCTATTAAATTTGCGATTTTACATCAAACCGTATGAATAATGTCGCTTTTCATAACTAGTCAATTTCAATAATGATCTATCGATGATAACTATCGATGATAACTATCTATATTATGAATATTTACAATCATGTGATATGTACGGGTTTTTTGAAATTTTAATAATGATCTATCGATGATAAGTACCGGTCACATAAATTTTAACGGGACGATAATTATATTATCTTTGTATGACCTATCGACGAGTTCTCATTGCAATCGAATTAAAATTGAAGTAGAGGACCAACGCATTACCGATGACCTACCCTAGATCTTAAGATTATTAAACTTATTAAATTTGCGATTTTACATCAAAACGTATTAATATTGTCGCTTTTCAATAATGATGACCTACCATAGTCAGTTTCAATAATGATCTATCGATGATAACTATGTGTATTATGAATATTTACAATCATGTGATATGCACGGGTCCCGTGAAATTTTAATAATGATCTATCGATGATAAGTACCGATCACCTAAATTTTAACGGGACGATAATTTTCTTTGCTATGGTGCCATTTTAATAATGACCTATCAACGAGTTATCATTGCAATTGAATTGAAATTGAAGTACAAGACCAACGCATTACCGATGACCTACCCTAGATCTTAAGATTATTTATGACATCATCATCTCAACTTCACACTGAATTCAACACTCAATTTATAGGTGCTAAAGTCGTATCACCTAATCAAAATTAATTCCTAAATCCTCTAACTAATGTAGATAGAGAAGTAGGGTCGAATCCACAGGGAAATAGGTCTTTCTATTCCTAATTAATTAAAGCAATCTAAATTATCAAGTAACAATTTAATAATATGGATATAAAACTAAACTACGGAGATTAAGAATAAAGAGAAAACAATGAATTAAAGGCCTAGGGAATAGGTTCACCTATAAATAACATTCCAGGGTAAAACATAATAATCAATCATCAATGCATAAATTACTCAGATCATAAAGGGCTTTTGCTACGTATTACAATCACAGAATTAATCTACTGGAATCAAATCTCATCTCTCGAATCTCGACTTAACCATTTATAGATTAACCTGCCTATTGAAACTAGACCTAAACATCAATTCTCATCTCTCGAATCTCGAATCAATATTGTCAAACTCATGCATAAAAGATCAGGTTTAATCTAGTCATAGAGCATTAAATCAATCAATAGGAAATTGATCTAGCATTGATAATTAACAATAATAAATTACCCCTTCATATTATTTATGGATCCCCACAAACCCTAGAAATAAAACTACTCACACATAATTAAGTCTAAATTAATCAAAGCAATAAAATAAGACATGATGAAAGAATTAAAATTAATAACTGAGATTAAAGTAGAAGAAATCGTTACCAAATAATCTGAATTAAGGATTGAGTTAAGAACAAAGTTGTAGAGAGAGAGAAACTAATCTAAAAGCTAAGTAGAGAGAGAAAATCTAAAAGAAGAATTAATAAAGAGTAAAAGAAGATCCTAAACTTGCTTAACGAAAAAGTATTTATACCAAGCAAGAATCCTAAACTAAAACAAACTTAAACGACGATTAAAACCTCCTAATAATGACACGCGCCCGATCGGGCGAGGCCCACCTTTTCACTCTTAGATGCGTCTCTCGTGCCCGGCCGGGCGCGAGTTCGGGCGCCAGCTTTTCTTCCCCACCCGGTGGGCACGCCTTCGGGCGGAAGCTCCTATGGCCGAGCGGCACTCTTGGGCTATTCCTTGGACTTCGATTGGGCTCCAATTCTTCAGGCCAATCTGGATCTCCTCCTCGGGTCTTGAATACTCGGTCCAAATGCCCCGGTATCACATATACCGAGCCCTTAATCACCGGTTCGATGGCTCTAACCGGCCCTGGGCTATAGAAACTAGTCGTGCTTCTCCAATACTCGTAAATACTCCATAATATCTTTGGAAAATGCTCCAAAAGTGCAAATCCCTACAAAAGTCAACCAAATCTACGAAAATACTAGAAAACACCAATTAGTAATAAAAGTGGCTCTAAAGAGCTAAAAACACTACTAATTATGATCAAGGGACGGGGTAAAATACTATATAAAATGGACATATCAATAGGTTTTTAAAATGTTCAAAAAACTATAATAATTTCATTTATACAAAGTGGCGATACACTTTATCGAGTCATAAGGAGTCTTTAAATAGTATTTTTATTAGAAAAAAAAAATTAAATTCATCTCAAAAGGTTTCTAATGCTTAAACATAAAGTATGTAATTTTTCATGCAAATTTTATAAATGTCCTAGCCCGAGAGGCTGCGGTTTTAACACCCATTTAAAAATGTAAATAGTTATAACATTACTTATCAATATAATAATCGCTTTTACAATATTTATACCATTACCTATAAATATAATAATCCGCTATCTCAAAAACCCAAAAATGTCGTAAAATTACTAATATATCATTATCTCAAAAAGTTTGTAATATGTTCCATTTTTTATTTATACTTTATCGCTCATTACCATAGCTAAATAAAATATTAATATCATTAGTTTTAAATAATATTGTCAATTTATTTCAATATTAATATCATTATCTATAAACGTTTGTAATTTGTGAAATTTGACTGAATATTTATAATCATATTCAATTTGCAAATATTTGTTTCTACGACAATTGCTAAATTAATATCACATTTGAATTGAAATAATAATATATTAAAAACTTCTAGAGCTGCGTGCACAACACTTCATTACCCCGAGGGGTACTTTGTTATAGTCACATCAACTTAAAAAAGTACAATTCTTAACAGCGAATAAGATTTACTCTTATTTTAAAACAACAAATATATAGGATTATAAGAGTCATTGTACACATGGTTCAACCTTTAATAAGCAACAATAGAACTAGTAGGATTATAAGAGCCACCCACTTCATACAGCCTGCTCCAACGTTGTGTTGTGGTTGCGGGTTAGTCGGGTCAGGTTGTTCGCCACTTATGAGGTTCACATAACCTTTATAAGTGACATCTGCAGGACTGATCCACCTGAAATACCCACAAGCAGAACAACAAAAATATGCCCTTCTCGGATTTGTAATTGTTGTTAATGCTCGGACATCAGGGAATTTGGGTGGGTGACAACCACACAAAGGTGTGTTCAACACCACAGGGGAAGCAAGACCATTAATTACTTGCGTGCGCCGCCAAGGTCTCATCATTGATTTGGCAAAAAAAAAAAATAGGAGGGGTACTGGGAGTAGGTTTGGTAGGGAGTTGAGTGTGTTGGTAAAAATTACAATTTATATAAAGATATTGGTTGATAATATTGGGACACTTGTAAAGGTACTCTACTAGATTGTTGATACTTGTAAAGGCAATTTTTTTTTTTTGGAAGGGAAATGTCATACTTTAAGTTTTGGATGAGAAAACTTAAAAGTAGTACATTAGGTCTGACTCTCTATTAGACTACAAGACATGAATTTAGACTAGAACTCCACCTAACCAACCTTGAACTAGCTTCTACATTTAATCATCCATTAAAAAAGTTTCAAAATATAAATTTTACAAAAATTACTTCCTGTATTTTGTTATTATTTCTAATTATTAACCCGGGTTTTATATTACGAGTACATAATAAAAGTGAATGGCCTAATTCTTTTGTTAAACGTTTCATTTCTTTTATTACATAATTAGAGGCCAATTATATTATGTTATTTTTTTATTACATATTTCATACTTATAAGTACTAGCCTATCAATTAGACTACATGAAAGGACTTTAAACTAGATATTGCACTTCTCAATAAAATTAAAGTTGTGATTTAAACTAGAATTACAATTTTCAATATATTATTGTGTTGATTTGACAACACAATGCAAACTTTATTTTTTAACATAATAACACAGCACATGTATAGAGTATATGTACTAAGTATTAAAAAGTGTGTTGATTTGACAACACAATGCATATGTCTTTGTACCTTTTCAATCAAATTTTACATCAAAGATTTTTGAACCTCAATACCAGTTTCAACCAATTCAATTAACAAAGATGTCTTCATTATTCAAGATCAATTGTCTTAATTATTTAATTTTTTTTTCAACTTATAAATCAAAATTAAGAAACATACACCTTGTTAATTAATTTATTGATTTGTTTTAAAGAACCCATTATACTCCCTATATTAGTCTGTATGTAAATATTTAACTTTTCATTTATGCACATTTTATAAACATTGGATTTAGTTCATTCTTGGAGTTTGTATGTTTAATTTTGCAATCAAATTGGCTCAATTTTACAAAACATACGAGAGCATATTATAGTAAATTCTTTATAAGTTGATGCATATATATACTTAGCTTTGTGAATATACATTACCTCAAATGTATTTCAGGTATCTAGTTGTTAACTGTTAAAATTGAATAAAATCATTACTATGGACATCCTTACATAAATTTTGCTTAAAGTGAAGTTATAAGAACAGTCAATTTTATTAATTGATTTTTAAAAAAAAAAACAAAATTTCATACATATAAGTATTATCAATTAGACTTCATAAAAGGACTTTAGACCACATATTGCACTTCACAATAAAAAAAGGATGCGATTTGTCCTACAATTCCAATTTTCAATAACTTAAAGTGTTAATTTAAACAATATTTTTGACATAATAGTACAACATATATACTACCATAGGGATTATGTAGTACTATTAAATATTTTATGATTTGACAACACAATGCCCTTGACTTTCAACCTTTCCAATCAACTGTTGTAGTTTAATTTTTTTTGTTTAAAAACTATCATACTTAAAAGTAGTACACTTCTCACCCAATAAAAGTAGTAAACTAGGGGTTTCAATTTAAAAAAATAAAAATCAAAACTAGGCAAAAAAAAAATTAAAAAAAATAAAAATCAAAACTAGGCAACTAGGAGACTATGAGTCTATGACTGCAACAACAGACTACATATTTCTAAAAATGAAAAAGGTGTTTACACTTCAAATTGTACTTATCAATTTTCAAAGTTATGATTTAGACTATAATTCCAATGCTAAAAAAATAATAAAAAAAAGGAGTGTAGATTAGAAACTTTTCATCTGAATTTAATAAGTTGTGATTAACATTACAAATCTCAATAACTTAATGTGTTGATTTGACAACACAATGCAAACAACATTTTGATTGAAATGTGAGCTCCAATGAACAACACAATGCCACTAATGCCACTTGTCTTGGTAACTTCCAATCAACCTTAAGTTTTTTTTTTAATGTACAAATATAATAGTTTTTTTAAAATTAAAGTATTTAAAAAAACAAAATTAATAATTTAACGTAGACCAGGACTATTTGTAATATTCATTTGCTTTATTGCATTCTTCAAGACAAAATATCAATCTTAACTAGTAAGCATTGAAATAAATCTCTTACAAGATTTCACTTACTTTTGGTTAATATCAAGATCCAACTTGAGGATATGGTCTTATTTACTTCGTATTAGTTAAAATTCTTGATCAAAATTTTCATACTTAGACTATAAAAGCTACAATGAGGCTAATAAATAGGACGAGGGGAGTATAATTAACTTACCAAATGAAGTCAAAATACAAGTAACATATAAGCTTATCTATTAAAATGAAAAGGTTTATATACTCAGTATTATATTTAAATAGTCAAGTGAAATTTATCATATTCGTATATTGATTATATGTAAGACTTTTAATGTCTTTTACCAATAGATAATAAAAAATATATAGATCATTACTAACTAGTAAAATCGATGGCATTCCAAAGGTTGTAATAGGACAATATACAATTCTTGATTTGTTAGAGATGCAACATACTTACATACATTATTTACTTCATATGTTGGATAATCCTTAATTTAAAGTATAACCAACATAAATGGACTAATATATAATGTATAACTTAATTAAATAGACTAGGATCGATTATCTATTAGACTACAAGGACAGGCTGTAGACTAGATGTTGTACTTGTCTGTAATAAAAGTAAACTTGGGACTTAAAATAACAAAAGTGTCGATTTGACAACACAATGCCACCTTTTGCTAAAACCAACACAACTGATACACTACTCAAGTGTTTGGCAGACAATAATGCTTTTGTTTTTTAAAATAATAATAATAATAATAATAATAATAATAATAATAATAATAATAATAATAATAATAATAAACAGTAAAAATACTAAATCAACTACAAATCGCAATCATGAGACCCAATTGGCACATATATTACTTTATCACACACATCATCTATTTGGCAAAACTTTTGAAAACAACAAAAATTTTATAAAAACAAAAAACATATAAAAAAAATAAAATTAAAGTCCTAATTTCATGTAACAAAGTATATGAAAATAAATTGTACGTAGAATATACTATTATATTGTTACAAATATAAGTAAAATATTTAAAATGTGATTTTTAAACAAAATAATTAAAAAAAATGAAACATTTAGGCAGCACACTACCTTAGTATGGTATAAAAGATTTTTTTGTGCTAAAATCAACACAGTCAAAGACTGTCACAATGGCACATGGTACTACACAATCTCCTTCTTCTACCCACACATCAAGGGTTTGAATCCTGCTACACCCCCCACCCCCAATTTTATTTTTTTTATTGTTTATTTTTGTTGCTTATTCCAATGTATTCAGAAATTTTTTTTTTTAATATTTTTGAAAATTTTGGCTTCGTGTTGTTAAAAAAGTGTAAACTTTTATTTGTAATTTAGTAGTTGTGATATATTTCGAAAAAAAAAATAGTTGTGATATATTGTCACATTTTACCCTTAACATTAGAATTAAACTAATAAATAATACGAAGTACCTATAGTTTTTTTTTTTAATTTTAATTATTTTAAGATGGAAAAAGTTAATTGGTGTTAGGAGTTGATGGCTATTGGTCTTAACTTGTACTTGTTTTAGAACGTGTTTTAGACTACATGACCAAGCTGTAGACTACAATACCTAAGTGTAGACTAAAATTGGCAAGGGTTGTAAAGGAGAGTATTGATAGGACAACTCACACTCTTACAAGGTGTGAATGTGTGATTGGACAACTCAGAACTCTTACATTGATTGGAAAATGCAACTCTTACAAAGTTATAATGCATAAAGATCAATATGGGAAAATATTTAATATTTAATTTATTAACAAAACATTAAGAAGATCAAGTACAATGGCTTGTAACAATGTTCAACAACAAATAGTTGAATTGAAGAAGCATGACTTTTACAATTTTTAACAAAAGATACAGATTAGACCAGTTTTTGAACTTAATCCTAATGGTAATACATACATGTGAAAAATGGGAGGGTTGTCGTCGTAAAATTCTACAACAAATTCTTACTTAGCCCGGATATTTTTTTTGTTGAATTAGATCTATAATCCCCTTGTTAATGAAATAAGTAATGATTTTATTCCAACCATCACGTTCTATTTGCAAATTCGCATCCCACTCATTATCTCCAAATCATAATAAAGCAGCGGTGTCCTCAGGGAAATCAATGAAGTGCTCCCGAGCGAATTCAATTGGAACACTCTACACAATAATGTAAAAATCAAAAACAAGTTTGACACATTTAGAATAATATGATTCGGAATAAGACAAATACATTAAAAATTGAATAAGCCTTTTACCATTACGCCTAGCTAGATGCATGTAAGACCTCGTAAAAGTTGACAAAAACCACGGTCTTTCTTCTTCTACAACGTTTGGGATATCATTTGGGGCTAAGTCAATAGGATCCACAACCTCTACACCGGCTCTAAACACCCTAACACGAACACATGTGTTATGACATAAATAAATTTTTAAGACATCACCAAGTCTTATGTCATTTTCAGTCACAAAATTTTCCCAACCGTCTTCCAAAGAATACTTCCACTTGGATCCCAAATCTACGATCCGGAGGTGTACGTTCCACGATGTGTTACCATATCCCCTAAATACTTCAAGATTTCATTTCACACCTTGCATTTCTTCAATTAAAGTACCCGGAATACGCTACAATTCGGTGTCCAAAAAACCATGATTTAAAAAAAAAAACAAAATTTAAATAACGAATGCTAGATATTATAAAAACTTACCACGCCAACAAGCCTTCTTTCGTTCACCTCCACTTCAAAATTCGGGTGATTCCATGTCGCCTACAAAAAATTTTGAATAAATTGTTTATACTTTAATGTTAAAGATTTAAAACCTAACAAATCATACGCACAAAGTTGACACGAGATTACGCATTCAAAACAATACCATATCAAAATTATTGCTAACACTCTTATAAAATTTTGTAGATTTTTAGCCTTTGGTAATTTGTTGCTAATACCGTAATGCTTGAGTTATGAGATTTTTCCATCTTTCTTTTATAGGATAGAAAAGTAAGTAACGACGAGACCCGTCAATAAAAGAATCTTGCGTACAATTATTGTGTTTTATTACTTGAACTTAAAATTATGAAAATAAAATTTGTAGCTTTAGCAATACTAAGTTACGTAAAGACGTGGAATGAGCGTACAATAAAACCTTATTTTGTAAAATGTCCTATAACACTATGAATGAATTTTTGTTGTTATTTTTAATAATTTCTGACTTTAACCATACTTAACCCCACTAGTAGAAAAATGTACATTTGCGTCGCCATATTTGCGTCACTCATTCTAAGGAGCGAAGCAAATGTTTTATTTTACCTTCCTTTTAAATTATTTGCGTCGCATATTATTTAAGAAGCGACGCAAAACTCAAGTGCATTTCAGCTTTCTATCATTTGCGTCGCTCCTATTTATTAAAGCGACGCAATTAATAAACTTATTTGCGTCACTCATTAGTTAGCAAGCGACGCAAATAAGTGATTAAGTAAATTGCGTCACTCTTTTACTAATGAGCGACGCATATGTACATTGTACAACATTATAAACAAGGTTATTTGCGTCGCTTTTTTATAATAAAGTGACGCAAATACTCTTTTGGCTTTAGGTTTTTCTGCGTTTTTTACCTTAGTTTTTCATCAGGTACCTACATTCACTATACAAAAAGAAAAAAAAACAAGAGTTCTTAACTTCCAGCAAATTTCTACAGCAAAACACCCACAAATTTGTCTCTGAAATCCAACAAATTCGGCCAAAAACTTGCGTTTCCCCAGCAAATTTAACATCTGAAATCGCAGTGAAGTCGAAGACCCATAATCGGCTGCAAATCCGAGCAATTTCGAGCAAAAATTTAGACCAAAAACCCTAAGAAATTCGAAGCCTTAAACCCAGAAAAATTGATTGTTTCCGACCAAAAATCCCCCATTTCGAGCAAAAAATCAACTCAAAAGCATACAAATTCGAACCCTAAAAGCCCCAAAAAATTCAATTTCGGTCTTCAAGTTCGATTGGGGGATTTCGTGGGGGGATTTCTAGGGTTTTTGGCAGCGACGCAATATACCCTAAGAAATTCGTCCCATTTCAGTCATAAATAATTTTTGTTCGAATTTCAGTCAAGAAATTACAGCAACAATAGGTTAAGTCAAGAAATTACAGCAACAATAATTGTTTGAATTACGTCTTTTTCTGGGTTCAAGTCAAGAAATTACAGCAACAAAAATTCGAGCAATAACTGAAATTTTCGAGTGGAAAAATCGCTTAATTTCGCCCCAAAAAACCCGAGGAAGTTCAAGCAAATTACAGCAACAACAATTGAAGTTCGATTTCGGCTCGACATTGTTGAATTTTTGAAGTCAATTCCACCTATGGTAAGATTGCTTCTATTTATGTTCAATCTTTTCTTGGTTTAAGGCTTCGAATTCGGGGAAGATTAATGAGTGTGCTGAGTAAGCTTAATTTGCAAACTTTGGCTATTCATACATGATTCATAATTATTGTGTCTCTGCTTGGTAATTTTGCAAACTTTGATTTAAGTTATTACTGCCTTAATCTATTCTAGTCTAGTACAAATGTACATTACTTGATGATTTAAGTTATTACTGCCTTAATTGCAATTAAAAAGTCCATTATGATCTCGGGTTTAGTCATTGAAGCATGCTGAACGAGCACTTCAGTCGAGTGATACATTGTTATGTCTATCTTAGTTGTAATTAGCCTAACAGATGATTAAGGTTTACGTGCTCGCATTTGTAAGCATCGAAAAGTCGATATCCATCATACATACTGTCATGCAGCTTGATTATTGCTGGCATGCTGTTCAACATACCTTAAGAGCATGGTTCAACCCCTGGCCTAAGATCTGCCTTTTGGTCCAAACTTAACTTTTCCGGCAGTTGGAAATTGAACCTTTTCTGAACTTGGACCACAACAAGCAATTCAAGAATTAACATGAAAATATAAATATAAATATAAATATAAATGGAAGTATAAAATGTCAGTGTAATCATTGAAGTGTAGTAAACTTAAAATTTACTGTAATGAAGCTTTAGGTGTCGGCTCCTGTAATGGTCTTCACATATTCATCAGTTCTGTAAGACCTTTTTGTTTTGCTGGTATTAGAAATTTAGTTTAAACCTTTATTGAAAAGGAGGCAATGTCAGTATTTCTTACTCAACTAATGTTATGACTATTTTGCTAATAATGAAAAATAGTGTAAATGTACTTTTTTTAACTAGTGGTTTTTAGTGATGATGGTTTTTAACTTGTTTTTAAACCTAGTATCAAGTTTTCTTATCTGTTAAGCTACTTTTGAAGGCCTAAATCTGGAGGAAAAAACCCAGAATTATTATTATTATTATTATTTTCAATTTTTTTTTTGTAAATCTCAAGCATGAACAACTGTCATCTCCGATTCATTAAAATGGAGAATCCGTATGTTCCCTTGTAAATGGTTGAATAAAAGGAAGTTATTGTGAATCAAATGATCATTGATAAAACAATTAATACATATGAAATTATATAAGGGAATGGTGTTGTATGCATTGCTTTTTATCTTAGTCTAGGGCTACCGGGGTAGATTCTAAAACTAACATTGCTAATTGCAGATCATTTGATCCTTACGCTTAAGTAAAAATTGATATGTACTGTAATACACTTTGGTTATGCATGACATATTCATCCTTTGTTACATTAATTCACTTATGATTCTAGTCTATTAGCCGCTTCATCTATATATACTTCTTGGTTAGTTCTCATCTGGAAATATTTTTTTCTTATTGATTTCTAAATTTTGGTTGGTTTAAATCTTGGCAAAGCCAGAATTCGGGGAAGATTAATGAGTGTGCTGAGTAAACTTTATTTGCAAACTTTGGCTATTCTTACATGATTCATAATTGTGTCTCTGCTTGGTAATTTTGCAAACTTTGGCTATTTCTCTCGTGCTCGCTCTTGTTCTATGAGATTTAGGATCACGAGCACACACGCAACTATGTTGGTTTAATATATGTAATTTTTTATGGCAGATTCTTAATTATGCGGAAGTGAATTCCACAAGTTGCTCGAGGTTCTGGTTGTGGACAAACGATTAAGGCGGTAGTACGCATACGAGATTGTCTTCACTTGTGGTATATATATCTGAACCATTCTTTGCAATATTAACTTATTTCTTCTGGTTGGTATAATGATTGTGAATTGTATGAGATTTTTAATTGTGATATAATTTATTAGAATTGCAATAATACTTGCATCATTGACTTAGATACCCGTTCAGGGCTTACTCATTAGGAGTAAGTCTTGAATAGTCCCCGGTTTGGGACTGTTCTTGAATGTTCTATCTCATTTAGGTGATAACTACTTGAATTGTTTTGGATCTAAGAAGATCATGGCTCACTATTTCCCGATTGTTCTCTGGGTACATATGTTGATAGCCGATTATCTACATTGTGTGCTTGGAGAACTATAGGGAAATGCTGCCGGATTTTCTTTAGAACCAAACTTTACAAGTAGTTATTTGTGAGATAGGACATTCAAGAATGGGTTAGGTTGGAGTGATAAGGACCTTATTGGATCATCCGGAGTTGCATTTACATGATATAAACTTTAAATGAAAATGTTTGATGCCTTATATTCTTGTTTATGGTTCTTTT
Source organism: Chenopodium album (assembly GCF_948465745.1). Lineage (NCBI taxonomy): Eukaryota > Viridiplantae > Streptophyta > Magnoliopsida > Caryophyllales > Amaranthaceae > Chenopodium > Chenopodium album. The sequence goes on from NC_137835.1 coordinate 70,742,567, forward strand.
GGTCTTATGCATGGCTAAGCGTGAAGTCATCATCTTTGATTCTTTGAGGCAGAAGCGAAATTTAGCAATTAAGTTTGCAATGACAAAGTAAGTCTAGTTTGTTATTAATGTCATGATTTTATGTGTGTAAGGGTAATATATATGTTATTTGTTTCAAATTTGTAGTGCTTTTCGAAGTTTTAAGGCATTAAGTGGACAATCTAGGGGAAGTAAATTGACATGGCATTTGGGACAGGTTACCTTAATTTCTTACCCTAACTTTTAGTTTCTTAATAATTGAAGTATAGCAATTTAATTCAACTTACAAATATATTACATGTAGTATCCTCAACAATTGGGTGGACGTGAGTGTGGCTACTACGTCATGCGTTATATGTACGAAATACTTGAACATCACCATAGCAGTGAAGATCTTATTCAGGTATGAGTTGTCAAATATTTCATTTTTGTTTGATAAATACAATTTGATGTTAGCTACAATCTTGAATTAAAACTTTCCTCTTGTATATTTGTTGTGTTGATAGGATTTTTCAAGAACTACACCGTACACCGAGGAGGAGATAAATGAGATCCGAGATATTTGGGCAGAGTATTTTATATGTAATGTTGAACTTTAGATTTACCACTTAGCGCATGTTTGACTCTTGTTTTGGATTATAGGCTTGAAATGAAGTAATTTGGTTAATTGGTGTTGGGATGATGAGTATAATGTCTATGATATTGAGATGTAAATTATTGGACAGGTTGTTAATATAATGCCGTCATTCCCAATTTTATGGGTAGGCCAAATTACAAAGGAGACTTTGCCGAAATTTACATTTGCATTATTCAATAATATTGCATTTTAATTTCAATTATATTAGCGTTAGCATATTACTTTATACCTAGGAAAACAGGTACTACAAACATATACAAGGCAATTATATTATTATAATTAAAAAAAAAAAAAATTCACCTCATTTGCGTCACTCATTAAACAAACAAGTGACGCAAATACAGAAATTTTGTATATTGTCTACTCAGTCATTTGCGTCACTCCTATATAAACAAGTGACGCAAATAACAAAAAATAAGTTTATTGGAAGAGTCATTTGTGTCGCTTGTTTATAAAGGAGCGACGCAAATAACAAAAATAAGTTTATCTGAAGAGTCATTTGCGTCGCTTGTTTATAAAGGGGCGACGCAAATGACTAAACATAATATTAGTAAAGTCATTTGCGTCGCTCTTTTATAAAGGAGTGACGCAAATAACAAAAAATAAGTTTATCTGAAGAGTTATTTGCGTCGCTCATTTATAAAAGAGTGACGCAAATAACAAAAAATAAGTTTGTCAGAAGAGTCATTTGCGTCGCTTATTTATAAAGGAGTGACGCAAATGACAAAAAATAAGTTTATCAAAAAAGTCATTTGCGTCGCTTATTTATAAAGGAGCGACGCAAATGACAAAAAATAAGTTTATCAAAAAAGTCATTTGCGTCGCGCCTTTATAAAGGAGCGACGCAAATGACTCTTATTTGCGTCGCACCTAGGAGCGACGCAAATGACTTAAAAGTCATTTGCGTCGCGAGCAGTTGTGTCGCTCATAGAAGCGACGCAAATACACTATAAATGAGCGACGCAAATAAGCCTTTTTCTACTAGTGACCGCACTAATTTAATTGACAAAAACCAGATTAACAAAAACTACTATTTCAAAAATAAAAATTTGCAAAAATAATAATTTATACCATACTTAAGCATTTCCAAATTGACATCCAATAGACTTGATTTGATGTACTTATGCACCACTCAATTTTGGTGTTGATTTATGTTTAAAAAAGCACTATTTCCATTAATGACAAGTCACATCCATCCAATGGGCATCTAATCTAATAAAACATTTCTAGTCTAAACTAAGTTGCAATGTAAGTGTAATGCTCAACCTTTGCCAATTGTAACTGTATCTAAACTACATGTTTATTGATTTTGTAAAAATTGTTTTATACAAAAAGTGTACATATTTTATTTTCCTTATTTAGTCAATTTAGTCTTACTAATTTAACTAACTAAATATTTAATTGGGAAATTCTCAATGGTACTCTTCAACTTTCTTTTTTTCTCAATGGTAAACACTAAAAAAACAAATTATCAATGGTAATCTATAATTTGTAAAACAAATTCAGTGGTAACATTAATGACATTATTCCATTATTATTAGCTTAACCCTAGTTAACTAGAGGCATAATGACTAATATAACCCTATTAATTAAATAAAAAAAATTAAAAAAACCCCAGCCACCCAACTCCAACCCACTGCCAACCCCCTCCCCTGCCAGCGACGGCCGGCGACGGTCTCCCTCCCTTCCCATGGCGTCGACGACCTCTCCCTCCCTTCCCCTGGTGCCGGCGACCCTCACCTTCCGCGATTTCCTCATATCTTTTTCCCTGATTCTTTCTCCTTCCCCTATTTCTTTCTCCTTCCCCTGTTTCTCTCTCATTCCCCTGATTCTAAGCTCAGTCACCACCCTTTCATAAATTTCACAAATTTTTTCTCTCTCTCGAATTTGCAGAACACTCTCTTTCTCTCCAAATTTCCGTCACATTTTCCAGAAGACAGAACTACTCTGAAAAGTAACCCAAACCAAACTCATATTTTCGGATTTTTGGTTGAAATTTCTAGGGTTTTTGGAGGCAAAATAATCAGCTTTTGATTTGAATATTCAGTCGTTATTTGCTCGATTCAAGGTGTTTTAGGGTGTTTTGGGTCGATTTATGCTTGAAAATGGGGGTTTTGGCTCGAATTTGCTCGAATATGGCGGTTTTGGCTTAGATTTGTTATGGTTTTCGGTGAGTTTGTTATCCGGGTTGGATTTCTTAAATCACGGTGGAAAATCAACGGCGATGGTGAAGAGCAGGTGGTGGTGGAAGGAGTTTGCAAATGGCGATGGTGAAGAACAGGTGGTGGTGGTGGAAAATTAATGGCGATGGTGGTTTTCGGTGAGTTTGCAAATTGGTGACGGTGAAGAAGGAATCGCGGCGGCAAGGGAAGCCTGGCGCCAACGCCAGGGAGGTGATCTACGTAGTCGCGGCCGGCGCCGGCCTGGATCTAGGTGTCGAGGCTGGGCGGGCAGGGGTTGGCGGGGAAGAAGTGGGTGGTGGGTTTTTTCAATATGGGTATTTTAGGCATTTCCTTTTTCCTTCCATTTTAAAACAGTAATCATAGTTAATATTTTATAAAAATGCTTAACTAATGTTACCACTGAATTATTTTACAACTTAGAGATTACCATTGATAATTTGTTTTTTTAGTGTTTACCATTGAGAAAAAAAAAAGTTGAAGAGTACCATTGAGAATTTCCCTATTTAATTAATCTTGAAATTTTAAAATCATACATATTATAGTTAGTTAAACTAATATTTAGCAAATTATTTTAATCACCTACTATATTAGCTATTTATTTTAATATTTAGCTAATTATATATATCACTTAACTACTACAACTATTAATTTATCTATGTCTAATTTCGACCCTTACGAATAATAATTAATAATTACTTTCTGTAATTAGAATTAACCACAAGTAAAGTTAAATACTAACTAATAATTAATGTCAAACATACAATATTACACAAACATACTAAATTACTAAATTACACAAAAGCATTGTTAATAGATAAATGGGGCAAAATAGTATGATAGCAATACAAAATAGGCCCCTTAATTACAAAATAGGACAAGGAGTTCTTCATACCAACTTCTAATTAATCAATTAAAACAACAATTAAACCAAGTTCTTAAAATAGGATAACATGGATCCGAGCTTAGCTTAATACAACTACCAATGGCTTCCTCAAAATACAACCAAAAACAACAACATCAACCAAAAGTACTCTAGCTCATTGCACGCCATTGGACACCATTCTTGCTCATTCACCTCGCTGCTGGGGGATATCCCTGTGACAAATTAGAGTTTATTTAATAATTAGCTAAATTAACAAAAAAAATTCAATATTTAACTCACATAGCTAAACCCATCACCTGAACAAAGGCTTCTAAAATGCAAAGCGACCCAGGACCGTGGTAGTGGGTCTAAGTCTGAAGGACTTCAGACCGCCATAGCAGCGCTGCCCCTCCTTCAAAGGAGTTAAGAACAGAGTATGTGTAGCTAAAATTACCACCAACTCTTGCAATCGTTTCAACAAGATTGCCAACGCTGTTTCTAATTTCTAACAGAATGACAACATCAGGATGATGCATTTGTAACATGAAGTTGAAATTTCGAACAAAGGAAGGTCTACCCACCCCTCGCACATTCCAACAAACAAGCTTAGTTGCAGGAGGCATTGGATGTGCGCATCTCTTCGAGTGTACCGTATTGCTTGAATGACTGCACAAGTATAACTTGGTACTTAAAGAGGGTGAGACTCAATGACATAGAGATGTAGAAAGCGTGGTGCGATGGGAGATAGACCACCTGGAAAGAATCACATCACAGAAGAAAGCCATCCGGAGGCGCAAATCATCATCGTGCATAATAAATGGAGGGGCTGCAAAATTAATTACAGGCTCAGGGTCTATTAAATGCATCAAGAACGGCGACAATAGGGTTTGTGTATCCTCCTTCTCTAGTGCTGAGATGAAGTACCAATCGAGCAAGATTTTAAACTTCTCGTCCATTCCCAGCCAGTCGTTGATGGATGGGAGGTGGGCCGGTCGTAGTGGACCACCAGCTTTAGGAGCCATTTTCAAGTTTGAAGGTTCATTGTTGAAACGGATTGAGGGGTCAAACACTGCCTTCCAGAGGTCCTTAATTTCAGTTGGGCTAGTTTTTAGGTTGGTTTGGGTGTAGTAAACCATCTCATTCATGTCAAACTCGACATTCAAACCACCTTATGGGGCGGTGTAGTACAGTAAAACAGGGCTACCTAAAGGGGTGAAGCTTTATATAGGAGGCATAATTAGTGAGTGGCTTTCGAATGTGAAAAAAATTTATGAAGGGGAAGAGCAAATTCTATAGTAATAAAGCACCTTTTATAAATATAAAGCCCAATGGAAATGTGACATGTGGCCACTTATGGGGGAAATTGAAATTTTAATTTTGGAACCCAATCCATATTTAATTCAATGACACAATTCATATGCAATTCGATAATGTTACAATACTTTTGCGAAATAAATATTAATTATTTCAAATGACCACATCAAATTGCAAATTCGTATAAGGTATTCAAATGAAGTAGTTGTCGATCACAATATGAATCATAATATGAATCATAAGTATAATTTTAAAATTAAAGTAACAACTATTCGATAAATTATAATCATAATCATTTTCTTAATAATTACTCTATTCAAAAATCAACGCATTCATTTTTTTACAATGACTATTGAAAGAATGGATTCGGCCTAATTGATTCCCGTCAAAGGTTATTCGGTCAAAGGTTTAATGGTAGTTTGGTTAGTAGCACCACATTCATTTATAGTACTAATTTTATAATAAGTTTATTTTGTTCGATCAATCAAAGTAATCGATTTTGTAACAATGAATGAATTTCCTTATTTTGATCGATCAATCAAAATAGTCGATTTTGTAACAATGGTTGGATTTCAATTGTTTGTTCGATCAATCGAAGTAGTCGATTTTGTAACAATGAATGAATTTCCATATTTTGTTCGATCAATCAAATTACTCGAAAGTTTGGTCAAAGGTCCTTCAGTCAACTGATTTCGACCAAAGGTTTATCGGTAGTTTGGTTTAATCACCCATGAATTGAAAATTAAACATATGCGAACAAACCCTTAATTTAATCACTTAACTAGTTTTTGGGCCCAGGCTATGCCCCGGATTACTACATGAAACAAACTGATCATTTATATACATTGTAATTTATGATTTAATTTTATTTGAATGAATATGTGTTTTTTTTAAAAAAAATAATTATACCATGTGTTTTATACTTATATATATATATTTCCTTTTCATATTTAATTATAAAATGTTTGATAATTAGCTTAGATGGCTTAATAGTCAATTTTGTTGTAAGTGGTTTGGGGTTTGAATCCTCTTATCTTCGTATTTTTTAAATATTTAATGATGATGTGGCATGTTGTGATGTTGGGTAAGTGACGTGGCGCCACCAAGTGTTTGTGAATTGATGTGGCGTCATGAATTGTTAGTGGAGTGACGTCATGAAACTTAGATTAAGAGTTACAAAGGGGGTTACAAAAACAAGTAGTAATGCTAAAAGAGTACAAAAGAGTACAAAAATGTAATGGAAGTACATTAATATATACTTTTTGAGTCTTTTTTTTTAAGGGAACATTAATATACATTAATATGAAATTATTTTTTTTTTTTGAAAAGAATTAATATGAAATTATTAGTATACTGCAATTGGGTATGAAATTATTAGTATTACTTTTAAAAAAATATTACTAGTATATAAACAAAAAAAATTTTAAAAATTAAAAAAAATAGAAAAAACTAATTATAGTACGGAACTGATTTCTTATTACATTAGATTCCTTAAATAAATAAATAAATAAAAAGAACCCTTAGATTTACTTATTACAGTACATACTAAATCTTAAGGGCCCACGTGTTAACACTTACCCTATTATTTCATAGACCTGGCAATCCTGACCTAGACCCGATGACCCGACCCGAATGACCCGACCCATGACCCGAAATCAACCCGAAACTAGTGACCCGAAATTGACCCAAAACCCGAATTAACCCGACCCGACCCATACCCGACCCGAAGTGGAACTGACCCGACCTTGACCCGAAACCCGAAATAACCCGACCCGAGATGACCCGACCCAAAGTTGACCCTAGACCCAAAACGACCTGACCCGAAGTTGACCCGAGACCCGAAGTTGACCCGACCCGAAAATGACTCGACCTTTAACTTCTTTTAGTAAATAATTATATAAGTTATAAAAATTTTATATTAAAAAATTATACATTAAAATAGACCCAACAACATCTTACATGACTACATAGTCTTTCATATAATAGCTAAAAAAGATGGTCAAAGTGAGATGTGTGAATAGTGCAAAATGTCAAATCGTTAAGAGTAATTTGGGGCGGAGGGGGTATAAGAATAATTCAAAGAAATTATTACAACAATGACAATGATAATAAGAGTACGTATTAAAACTAAGATCAATAAGAGAGTGAGGTATAACTCAATTAGTTAGAGCATCCCTCTTAGTTTCAGGAGATCCTGAAAGTGATTCTCAGTCTAAAAATTCTAAACACAAAAAAAAAGGTTAATAAAAGTCAAACAATTACTATAATCCATGAAAAAATTAGCCTTAATAAATATAGTGAGTTTTTCGTCAAAAAAATAAATAAATAAATATATATATACATAGTTGAATTTAACCCAATGAATCACCTGAATATGACTCGACTAGAAATTGACCCGACCCGAAGTTGACTCGAAAATTTGACCCGAAAATTGACCTGACCCGAACTGACCCGACCCGAAATTAACCCAACCCAAACTGACCCGACCCAAACTTGACCCAACCCGAACTCGACCCGAAGTGCTGACCCGATACCCGACCTGACCCGATTATCGACCGACCCGAAATCAACCCGAAACCCGAAATGACCCGACCCAACCCGAACTTGACCCGACCCATACCCGACCCGAATGACCCATTTGCCAGGTCTACTATTTCATCCCCTTTATAAATATCAACTTTGCCTTTTCTCACTCCAAACTCAATTGACTCTCCAACTTCTAGTTCTAACCAAGCCAAGCTCTGTCAAGGTAAGTTTCCGCCATTTTTGCTTCATTTTATTAAATTATTTCAGTATTTTTCTTTTTACTGTAGCTTGTAGAACATAGTTCATGTATAATTTCTATTTTTCAACTTAATTTAGGATTTTAATAAACACTTTTTTTGCGGAAATTGATTCCAACCTTAGACCCATACAAGTAATATATGATAAATTTAAGGTTCTCTAGACATTGATGATGAAGATTCTACTCGTTATGGTATATGTAGCATTTCTAGTGTGGTAATTTGTATAAATTTAGGGTTTAATTCACCAAGTAGGGTATGTTTTATGTTGAATTGATGTGGATAGATCTCAAAAACTCGTTAGTGGTTTTGTATGTTCATGGTAATTGTTTGAAATGGTTTTATTCTGTGAAAAATGTAGATGTTTTAGGTTAATTTGGGAAGGTTAGTGGTTTTGAGATGCATGCACAGAGACTATGTACGGAGTGTGTAAGCGTTTATGGTGGTTGTACTGTACTGTTGTGTTGCCTCTTGATTGTGAAATATGCTTGTTGGGAGAGCTTTAGTGAGAGATTTAGTTCATTTTTGGAAATTTATGGTTTTATAGGCCTCTATAAAACATGGGTTGTTGTTGTCTCTATTTATTGCATTTTTTAAGTGTAATGTACCTATGGTTTTATCAACTACAATGGCTTATTTACTAAGCAACAAATAATTTGGTTTATTTATATTTAAAATTCTTACATTGAGTTTGGCAGTAAATGCTTGATAAATAAATTGGATTATTTATATTTTTAATTGTTACATTGAGTTTGGCAACATTTGCTTTATAATTGTTCACATTATTGGTTGTGAAGTGAAGGAGGTGAAGCATGTCGGCTTGGCGCTATGAATTCATAATCGACAGTGATCGTCTATTAAGAAAAGTTGTAAGTTATTGTTGCTATGGTTGCTCTGTTTTCATAATTTTATACAAAAAAACAATAATTCCTTTTAATTGCTCTGTTTTGGTTGGCAGCCGCTTCCTAAGCGTATGGCCAAGGAGGTGAAAGAGGTATGGACTAAGGAGAAGGGTGAAGCGGGTGTTTTACGCATTCATCGGGGTACAGAGAATAGAAAATACTCTGTTAGGATGAGGGAACGGATGAGGAGCAGTGGTGAAGTTCAAACTGTTCTGTCTGAGGGGTGTGGAGCGAGTTTGTTAGCTCAAACAACCTGCAGATTGGGGACCGAGTACAATTTGTTCTAGAGGAGATAGATGAAATGTTGTATCGGGTTCGGATTTGGCGTGATGATGAAGAAATAGCAGTTGTTGACCCACACACTGTGATAGAGCACGACCAGTCTATTAGTGACGCCGAGTCCTTCGATTATGTGCCCATCAACCTTCTTTATAAAGATCCGTCCTTCCATTTCACGTTCACCAAAGGCTACATTCAAAAACCCACAATTGTATGTTTTCACTTCTAATCTATCTTTTTTTCATTCTAATCTATATTTTTTTCAATCTAATCTCAATTACTTCCTCCGTTTTCTTTTACTTGCAACACACCTTTTAGGCACGCAATTTTAGGAGATGATTAGTGAGGGTAAACGAGCTATTTTATCAATATAATTTTTACACGAAGATTAGAATAGGGTTAAGTATCATTTGTAAAAATTATAATGAATAATTTATCCGTTTACATTACATAAACCCGACCTCAAAACACGTGCCCCAAGGCTGTGTTGCAAGTAAAAAGAAACGGAGGAAGTATATCATTAAAACTTTGGTGTCTTTTGTATTTGTCAGCAACTTTGATATTTTGGTTGTTAAGCTTGTTTATTGTGTGTGTAGTGTGATTATGGTCTTAAGGGTCATGGCATTATGGTGCCTTTTGATCCAATTTTTGTAAAGTCTAATTATCAGTTTAAATAATTACTCTTCCTTTTCCCTTAAAAGAAAAAGTGTTGACTTATGAGTTGTGCTATATATGTGTTTTAATTTTTTGGAGTTATGCTATATATGTCTTTTATTCCCAAGTATATGTTAAATACTTAAACAATAATAATTACAATTACAATTAATGGAATATGAATTTTAGCCTCAAAATCAAAATATCAATTGTAGCACAAATTTTGGTTGAGCTACTGCTTTTGCTATGGGCAGGTGTGGGTTTAATAAATTTTGTTTTTATATATGTTTATTTAATGGAGTTATGAATTAGGCTAAGTGTGATATGAGTTGGGCTATGTTTTCTATATATGTGGGCTATGTGTGTTATATATGTGTACATTCTTAAACCAGAAGAATTTGGTATGAATTTTGAAGCCTAACTTGATAATTGACTCAAATTTGGTTAAAACCCTTGAATTGGGCTATGTGTGCTATGAGTTGGGCTATGTGTGATAACTGAGTCAAATTTGGTTAAAACTCTTGAATTGGGCTATGTGTGCTATGAGTTGGGCTACGTGAGTTGGGCTATGTGTGATAACTGAGTCAAATTTGGTTAAAACCCTTGAATTATCTATCTTTCTTGTCATGAAAGTTTTATGATTTTATTTGATTAATTTAGAGTATTTGCCAGCATGTCTTGTTTAGTATGGGTGTATGGCTATATTGAATCTACTGCATCAAGCAAAGCAGCTTCAATAAGCCTTTGGACTTCTTCTTTTTAGCCACCACAAGTTGTTGTATTTCTTTAACAAACACTTCGCATCTGACCACAAGTTGTTGATATGCAAAACGTTCCTTTGGACTTCGCTAGAAAACATTTTTATGGTCTTAAAAACCAGTCTCTAGTTGTGTTGTATTTAAATAATCGACATTGGGATACCAGAATGAGGATTAAGTAAAACAACAACAAGAACAACAAAATTATCACCAAATGCAAGATCAAGAAAGGGATTCGGAAACTGATTGACGGGGAGAAGATTGAAGAAGGTGAGAAAGCAGTGATTGAGTTGGCAATGATGGATCCCCCATTCCTGGTCATTATCTTCATTTGATCTTTGATGAATGCGGGTAGAATTCGCAGTATTTTGGGGTTTTAAACCTTTGATTAATCATGTGTATTCGTAGATTATCGTTGTTGGACTTTTGTTTTATTTTATTTTCAAAACTATGTTAAGCCTGACTAGACTTTTGGGTTGCACAACTTTGTTCTCCTTAATCTAACTTTCAGTCATGTAATATATACTATTGATGTAAGGAGAATTGATCAGATATTTTTTGGTCCTTATCTTGTTTACTTTATTGATGTAAGGGTAAATTGTGAACTACTTGCTTTATTAACATACCTTTGACCTTTAAAAAAAAATATATTGTTGCTAGCATATAGAATTATACATGAAATGGGGCAAAAGGTCACAAAGCAAGTTTGAATTATTGATATATGTTGCTTTAATTAACATACCTTTGACCTTTAACAAAAAAAAAAAAAAAAATTGTTATCCTTACAATAATTTTTCAACTTTTAAAATGTTATCCTTACAAAAAAATTTCAATTTTTAAAAATGTTTTCGTCGAAACAAATCTTTAATTATCAACTCTTAAAAATGTTATCCTTACAAAAAAAAAAATTCAATTTTTAAAAATGATTATGTACTACTATTAAAAAAATGTATAGGGAAACTAAACTGGGCCAAACATGACAATTATACTAAGGAACAAAGTTTATCAAACTAAGGAACAAAGTTTATCAAACAAGGCCCGTATTCTAAACTGGGCCCTTATGCTAAATTGGCCCCATTAGCTTAACTCGGCCCTTATGCTAAATTGGGCCAGAGGATTTGTCACATGCTAAATTGGGCCTTATTCTAAATTGGGCTAGAGGATTTGTCACATATGTGTTCATGCAAAACCCACCCAACCCAAAACAAACAAGGTTTGCAAACAAACAAGGCCCTTAAGATAAGCCATAAAATTAATACAACACAAATTAGTTGGGTTAGGGCCCAGGTCCTAAATTTTGGACCTACTAATCTGTATTATACAACAACATAATATTCACAATTACTATCACTCGTCACATAATGTTACATGATTTTGTTGAAATCATTATTGTCCATATGGATTCACCTATAAGTTATTGTTACATAGAAGAATGAGGTTTCTCGTTAATTGGCAAAAAGTTAAGCCTTGCATATAACTTTTGTGGATTTCATCCTCCATTTGTCTCGGGAGATGAATCTGCAAGAACAAAAACATTTCAATACTCACAATTGACAAAATTAGAAGACTACTACTACAATCTATACCTTACCGTCTTTGACTTCTGGAAGGAGCTTGTTAACATAGAATCTAACACTGTGAACAAGTACTCAGAAGACGAGACTGCTTTACAAACAACACAAATCCTAAACAGTATGGGTTGAGAAAGATTTTCACCCAATGCATCAGCACCAACAACTAGTTCGCGATGCAGCTGAGAATACAACCAAAATAAAATTAACTCCACACTAAAAACAAAAAAAAACTCCTCCAGAACTCTAAAACAAGATTTAAGTAAATAATACAAAAATATACCTCGGATACAACCACAAGGACAAGGGACCCTTTGTCCTCCAAAAAACGCATTATGGATGACTGCGTCGCTGACACTGATTCACTCCCTCCGATGAAAGATACGACTTCTCGCTTGAAAAGGTCAACGAAAAAAAACAATGACATCTGTGGAGCTTCAATGTAAAAGGGGAAGTACGATACCTAACTGCTTTACCTGTACAAGTCCTGGAAGGAACTCTCGTTGGTGCCAATTACAAGAACCAGTTGTCCATTTAGAAAGCTTACATATAGAGTCAAAGTGATCATTAAAGGATGAAAAAAAAAATTACAATTACTACATACAGATAATATACACATGATAAGCATTATTACATACATACATACCAAGGATGTTAGCGGGGACAGAGAATCTGTTGAGATCCACCTGAGAAGAACAAAGGCAGAACAAGGGGTCAGAAAGAAAGAAGTTCAACAATTTCACCATTTGCGTACAATGTTGAGAACCAAGATCAAACCTAACAAACACATTGTAGGGAATAAATTTCAAGCGTTAAACCCCTAGCTTGAACCCCACTGTGGTCATACACTAAAGTACGGTGGCATCCAAAGGGAAAGAAGATAGAGCAAAAGAGTCGCCAACAAGTTTTAGGAACTTGTAAACCGTTCACAGGGTGAAGGTTACACCCCTTAACGATCCAAGAGATCGTCAACTCCATAAGGTCTAGAACCAAATAAGGGTTCGGGGATGAAGGTACAAATCCAACCTAAAAGAGATTGAACCTGCCCTAATAATAGGCCTCTACTTTATTCTGATCGTATTCATGTGCGTTTTCTGACTAACATGCAATCAATAGGATTAACCCTAAACCTGTTTATCTATGTTGGTTGAATTTAATGCACAAATAAACTATTATTGGCGATCACTTGAATTATAATCAAATTAACCCTAAATAAGATTATTAATATCTTATTAAGCGTGATTACAAGTACCAATTCCCTTTAAACATGCATAAAAGGCGTGATCAAGCAATAACAATAAATATCAAGCAACATAATAAATAATCAATATCATAATAATAATCATATTAATCATAATAATAATAATTATAGCAATAATAAAATTATGATCATAATCAAGACAATTATAAAAATAATCATAAATCATGTTAAAGCATGATAAAAATAGCAAGATCCTAGGCATGATACTAACAAGATTAATAACAAACCCTAGCATGTCACTAAGCAATAAAAATCAAATCTTTAACCCTAACATGATACTAACAATCATAAATATTAGGAAGAACATAAAAGGCATCGTAACAATCATATTTAATATTAAAATTACCCTAGACATGATACTAGGAATATCATAATAACAATATAAACATGATTTCTACATCATAACATCAATAAAAACCATTAAAGTACTTACTTTGATGCCTCGTACCGCTTTCTAATAACAAAATACACGCGTTAGTAACTTCAAGGAAAATAAGAATCAAACAATTAAATTAAATAATTGAAAGAGAGATTTGGGACCAAACCCTCATAAATTAAACCTTTCACGTCTAGGGCGAAGGCAACTTCGAATTTGCCTAGTTGTTTCTAGATCTTGCGAATGCGGAATTTTGTATGTGAAAAAGACGAGTTTAGAAAGAGAAAGATGAATGAATGAAAGAGAATGAAAGAGAATTAAAAACTGATTCTAGGTGAATATTAATTAAAACTGATTGTTGATGAATGAAAACGGAGTTTTTAATACGTTATTTATAGAGAAATCAGCCAAAAAGATAAAATATCAAAACAGATCATCTGGCGCACCTAAAACATTGGCGCCATGCGCCAACACTAGCGCCAGGCGCCAATGCCAGCGCTAGGCGCCAGGTCCTAGTGCCTGGCGTTAGGCGCTAGTCCTGTTTTTGACGCGTTTTCGAAAATCAGATAAATTTGCCGTACTGGAGGATAAAATCGTATCTTTTCCTCAAAAATGTTCTTTGATTTTAATTAAAACTCTGAAAAGTCAACAAAAGTCAATTTATCAATGCTAATTGAATTAGGAATGAAAAGCACCTTCTAGAAGAATCTAGAAGACTAAAACCATTCCTAATTGCATTAGGAATGATAAATCATATTAGGCCCTCCCCTAGATCATTGGGCTGCATATAAGATTCAAAACGGGCCAAGTTTAGTAAATTGGCCATAACTTCCTCAATATTCATCGGAATTGGGCTTATAATATATCGTTGGAAAGCTCTTGTAAGCCCCATCCAACTACACTACTATTGGACCCATATCATGGACCAACCAAACTGGATTGGCTGTTTTCTTAAAATAAGTTTTCAAAAACAGAGAGAAGAGAAAAGAAATTAAAACTATCCGCAACACTAGACTTTCCACACTTTCGCTTCATTTGATTATGATTCGACGTGAAAGGTACTCATCACCGGGTTTGGTTTTGGGGAGACACAAATGGGTGTCTACACACATCCATTAGGGGACTAGGTTGTTTTCCACCGTTTTCATGATATTTCCCTGAATCCTCATATGTATGAGCCTCAGATGTATGAGCCTCTGTTGGTGTTGCTGAAATGTTGTCAGAGTTAATATCATTTTTATTCTAGTAGCATTTCTTCACTACCCTGGTGTCCACCAAACCAGGTTTATCTCCATCCATGTTGCAAAAATTAGGTGTGGATTCCTTTTCAACTTTCTTCTTCTTTGTGTATTGACGTCGTGCTCTACGTTTCGGAACATACGGCACATACAGAGAAGAAGCATCCTAGATTCCTGGTCCACTGCTATCTCTAGCATCTTTTGGATGAGTCTCACCATATGCAACATCCAACACCTGTGCGACATGAACAGATGACATTCTCAAGAGTACTAACACTTTACAAACATTTTAAATATTAAGCACATTCCCAAATTAAGATACAAACATTTTAAATATTAAGCACCACCCAAATTATATTAAGCACCACCCAAATTGAATATCACCTACCCCTATATGTCCAAAGTCTCCCGCCGTATTTGGCCGATCTAGCTTGCTAGCAGCCCATATCTGTTTCATGTTCCAAGCCTTTAATCTAGGGAACACACCCCACCTAACCGGCTCCCTACGAAGCCTGTGAAGGTAGAAAACCTATTCAAGATGCAATTTCACTATTGTTAGTATCAACCAATACTGTTATCATCAACCAAAAAATAAACTTAAAAGCTAAATTGCGGGAGTTACCACTATAAAAATTACACATCCGCCACATCCGCCAGTATAGCCTTCACGGTAAAACCGACGTGCAAATGACATGACACTAGCCATCAGCTTTTCTAGCACTAATTCACAACAATCATACTCAGCAGCTTGTACAGCACAACAAAGCGCAGGAACCAGATCAGAATCCAACCGAGGAGACTGCGTTTGAGTTAATATCATCTCCAAAACAACTAGCAGAAACAACGTCTTGAACTCTTCCTCCTCATGTACCTCTGTAGGGAATAATTTCAAGCGTTAAACCCCTAGCTTGAACCCCACTTTGATCATACACTAAAGTACGGTGGCGTCCAAAAGGGAAGAAGATAGAGCAAAAGAGTCGCCAACAAGTTTTAGGAACTTGTAAACCGTTCACGAGGTGAAGGTTACACCCCTTAACGATCCAAGAGATCGTCAACTCCATAAGGTCTAGAACCAAATAAGGGTTCGGGGATGAAGGTACAAATCCAACCTAAAAGAGATTGAACCTGCCCTAATAATAGGCCTCTACTTTATTCTGATCGTATTCATGTGCGCTTTCTGATTAACATGCAATCAATAGGTTTACCCTAAACCTGTTTATCTATGTTGGTTGAATATTAATGCACAAATAAACTATTATTGGCGATCACTTGAATTATAATCAAATTAACCCTAACAAGATTATTAAATATCTTATTAAGCGTGATTACAAGTACAAATTCCCTTTAAACATGCAATAAAGGTGTGATCAAGCAATAAATAAAATAAGCATCAAGCAACATAATAAAAAATCAATATCATGATAAATAATGAATAATAATCATCATGAATTGTAACAATTATAATCATAATCATGTTCATGTTAATATTAAAGCATAATAAAAATAGCAAGATCCTAGGCATGATACTAACAAGATTAATAACAAACCCTAGCATGTCACTAAGCAATAAAAATCAAATCTTTAACCCTAACATGATACTAACAATCATAAATATTAGGAAGAACATAGGAAGCATCGCGGGAATCATATTTAATATTAAAAATACCCTAGACATGATACTAGGAATATCATAATAACAATGTAAACATGATTTCTACATCATAACATCAATAAAACCCAATTAAAGTACTTACTTTGATGCCTCGTACCTCTTTCTAATTACAAAATACACACGTTAGTAACTTCAAGGAAAATAATAAACAAAACAGTTAAATTAAATAATTGAAAGAGAGATTTGGGACCAAACCCTCAGAAATTAAACCTTTCACGTCTAGGGCGAAGGGAACTTCGAATATGGCTAGGTGTTTCTAGATCTTGTGAATGCGGAATTTTGTATGAAAAAGCAAAGTAAGAAAGAAGAAAAACATGAATGATTTAGAGAATGCTAAGGAATTAATGATTGTAGATGAGAACTTGTGAATGATGAGAGTTGGTGAATGATTAGAGAGAATAGATGAATGAAGATAATTGGTGAATGAATGAATGTAGATGATGAATGAAAACGGAGTTTTTAATACGATATTTATAAAGAAAATCAGCCAAAAAGATAAATTAGACAAAACAGAGTCTGACGCTCAGAAAACAGAGTTGGCGCCAACCCTGGCTAGCTGGCGCCAGGCACCAACACCAGCGCCAGGCGCCAGGCCTGGTTCCAGGCGCCAAGGCCTGGGGTTAGGCGCCAAGCCTGATTCCAACGCGTTTTCCGAAAATCCGATAAGTTTTCCGTACTGGAGGATAAAATCATATAATTTCCTCAAAAATGCTATTTGATTTTGATTAAAACTCTGAAAAGTCAACAAAAGTCCATTTATCAATGCTAATTGAATTAGGAATGAAAAGAACCTTCTAGAAGAATTTAGAAGACTAAAACCACTCCTAATTGCATTAAGAATGATAAATCATATTAGGCCCTCCCCTAGATCATTGGGCCGTACATAAAGCTCAAACTGGGCCCAGTTTAGTAAATTGGCCATAACTTCCTCAATATTCATCGGAATTGGGCTTATAATATATCGTTGGAAAGGTCTTTGCAAGCCCCATCCAACTACACTACTATTGGACCCATATCATGGACCAACCAAACTGGATTGACTATTTTCTTAAAATAAAGTTTTCAAAAACAGAAAGAAGAGAAAAGAAATTAAAACTTTCCGCAACACTAGACTTTCCACACTTTCGTTTCATTCGATTATGATTCGACGTGAAAGGTACTCATCACTGGGTTTGGTTTTGGGGAGACACAAATGGGTGTCTACAGAAGCCCCCACTTTGACTGAGTTTGGAGAAACGCGAGTTTCGAAAACAAAAGTCAAAGTATCGATAGGGACGGAGAATGATTCAGAACGTTCTGCGATCCTAAATCACTCTTGTAATGCCGATACCTGCAAAACTAGCGTTAGTTAAACAGATAAAAGAGTTAAGAAATGTGTATCTTGCACCGTCGAGCACACGTCTCTGAAAGTAACCAACTGTTTGATGACCTCTTGCAAGCTAGAGAATGTCATCCCGCTTGAAAACCGCTACGCCTGTAACTGCTTCCAAATTTGGAAGATTGCTTCGCCTGAAATGATCCTCCTCTGCAATGATAATATTCCGCGTCCAAGGGAATACTATCGAAGATTATTTCTCTTGAAACAATCTCCATCCGCATTGATAATATTCCACATCATAGGGAATACCATCGAAGATAACTTTGCCCGAAATTACCTCCAGTTGTTCGTGACAACTCTCCGCAAGCTAGGGAATGCTGTCGAAGACATCTTCTCTTGAAGTCATCCTCATTTGATGCGATAATTTTCCAAAGGAAATTACCGAAAATCCACGCCTGTCGATCTTTAAAAGTTCGCCTGAACTCTGCTTCTGCTATGCCTGTACGTCGGCGCTTTCGTTGCTTTGAACCTATATGTCGGTGCCTTTTCTGCTTTTGAGCCAATGCTTAGGCGCTTTAAGTTAAGTGAGACGATCTTTCATCAGGTCGATCACTTATTGCAATTGTAATCAAACTGACTACTTAATCATGTCAAATTTCTTATAGGGGCTAACTGGCGTACCAAGGAACCCAAAATTGCTGTATGAGATCGAAATCACCTTTCTGGGAGGCTTCGAGCTCTGTCGCTGCTGAAATATCTCTAGCGCCAAGAATTGACTCTGTCGCCGAACGTTGTGATAGGGTCTTCCCTATTCTGCTGCACCTGTATTTATTTTTTACTATAGAACTTTGCTAATCTTTTTAATTATCTTAGGGTTGACCTAAGGTTTAGCATTGCTTGACACATTGACTTGACATGACTCAAGGTATAAACTTGACTCTCTATGACTGACTGACTCGAGGTGGACTCGACTCAAAGAGAAATGACACATGTGACTCATGACCCGTGTGTGCATAGTGTTGATTATGCGACTCGAAAATGCAAAAAGCAAAAATTTTCCGTCATTTTTGTGGAGGGTACCGACTTTCTCTCGAAAAAGAAAGACGTGAAAAAGAAGAAGCGAAGTTTGAAGATGCATGTTGAATGAGCTTAGTCGGATGTTGTTTGATACTATCTCTCAAGGTGCAAGGATTAATCCATCCTAGACTATCTCAATGGATAACTCAATGATGAAAGAATTTAGGTAACTTAGTGTAGACACCCATTTGTGTCTCTCCAAAACCAAACCCAGTGATGAATACCTTTCACGTCGAACCATAATCGAATGAGGTGAAAGTGTGAAAATTCTAGTGTTGCGGTTAGTTTTTGTTAAAATTCTTTCTTTCTGTTTTCGAAAACCCACTCTATTTTATGAAAACGTCCATTCCAGTTTAGTTTGGTCCATGATAAGGGTCCAATAATGGTGTAGTTGGATGGGGATTGAAAAGACCTTTCCAACGATATATTATAAGCCCAATTCCGATGAATAATGAGGAAGTTATGGCCAAAATACTAAACTGGGCCCAAACCGGATTTTACCTACGACCCAATGATCATGAGGAGGGTCCAAAGGTTTAATCCTATTCCTAAACTAATTAGGATTGATTAGAATCTTCTATAAGTTTCTAAAATATCTTAATTATCCTTTTTTGAAAATATAAGATTAAGGAATTTGAATTAAATATAAACTTTCCTTTTTTATAAAACTTTCCTTTTTTTAAAGTCCTAATTCTATTCATATTTAAACATATTCAAAGACAGTCAGATATTATTTTCGTGCCTCATATTTTTTATCCAAATTTTATATGGTTGGATAGATCTTGAAATTATCTTTCCAATGATATATTATAATAATAATTCCGAGCTATAACGGAAAAGATATGAATAAGATATCATCAAACTCTATCCAAAACTGACACCGTCTCACTATTTCGTTCATATCTTTAATTCTACAACATATTTTAATCTGATTCCAATTGGGTTAGAAAGTAGACTTCAAGATCTTTCCAACGACATCTTATTAATCTTATTCCGATTCCTGGATCAAAAGATATGATAAAAACAAAATCCGCAAAAACTGCTGTCTACGAGTTTTATTTCGATTCGAATTTGGATGCTTTTCTTAATTCTTCGACTCTCTTTTTTTCCTATAAATAGAGGTCATATCTCCCCTTTTTGAATTAACCAACTCTCATCAAGATTTTCTTGATTATTCTCTCTCTCTCTCTCTCTCTTTTTCTAAACTAGCCTTTTCTCAAATACAAAATTCCGCATTCATTAGATCTAGAAACACCTATCCATATTCGAAGTTGCCTTCGCCCTAGACGTGAAAGGTTTTAATTTCTGAGGGTTTGGTCCCAAATCTCTCTTTCAATTATTTAATTTAATTGTTTTGATTATTATTTTCCTTGAAGTTACTAACGTGTGTATTTTGTTATTAGAAAGAGGTACGAGGCATCCAAGTAAGTACTTTAAAGGTTTAATTGATATTATGATGTAGAAATCATGCTTAGATTGTTATTTTGATTCCTAGTATCATGTCTAGGGTAACTTTAATATCAAGTATGATTAAAAGTACGATGCTTCCTATATTCTTCCTAATATTTATTCATGTTAGTATCATGTTAGGGTTAAAGATTTGATTTTTAATACTTAGTGACATGCTAGGGTTTGTTATTAATCTTGTTAGTATCATGCCTAGGATCTTGCTATGCTTTAACATGATTATGATTATTATGATTATGATTGATATTATTATTATTATAATTATTATTCATGATATTGATTATTTATTATGTTGCTTGATATTTATTTATTGCTTGGTCACCTTTATTGCATGTTAAAGGGAATTGGTATTTGCAATCACGCTTAATAAGATAATTAATAATCTTGTTTAGGGTTAATTGTGATTATAATTTCAAGTGATCGCCAATAATAGTTTATTTGTGCATTAAATTCAACCAACATAGATTAAACAGGTTTAGGGTTAAACCTATTGATTGTATGTTAATCAGAAAGCGCACATGAATACGAGTAGAATAAAGTAGAGGCCTATTATTAGGGCAGGTTCAATCTCTTTTAGGTTGGATTTGTACCTTCATCCCCGAACCCTTATTTGGTTCATGACCTTATGGAGTTGACGATCTCTTGGATCGTTAAGGGGTGTAACCTTCACCTCGTGAACGGTTTACAAGTTCCTTAAAAAACTTGTTGGCGACTCTTTTGCTCTATCTTCTTCCCTTTTGGACGCCACCGTACTTTAGTGTATGATCACAGTGGGGTTCAAGCTAGTGGGATTTTAAAGGCTTGAAATTATTCCCCACAGTTTTTGGCGACTCCACTGGGGAGGATTTCTATTTTAATTCCTGAATTTGTTTCGGCAATGATCTAGAATGAGTGGATGAGAATCGAAAAGTTCTAAGTATTTCATGTGCGTAATTTTGATTAACATTATTGTCATATGCATAAAAAGGTTCTCATTGGAAAGACCATCCGTAATGAGTCAAAAACATAGGATTTTACACGTAGGAAATTTGAGAAATGTCTTTCACAACTAGGACTAAAATAACACCGCGCGAAACTGGATGATTTTATTGAGCACAGAAAGCTGCTGAGGCATGTGGGAAGTAGCGTCAGGGGCCAGAGCTTGGCGCCAAACTTTTAGCCGTAGCGCCAAACGCTAGTATTGGCGCCAGGCGCTACAGTTAAAAGTTGGCGCCAGTCTCTGTTTTCTGGCGCCAATTTCCCCCAATACCGAGCCAGAAATATGCGTTCTAATTTCGACCGGTTTTTCGTATTGTTTGTTCGATCCTACTTCCTGATTGAATTTTTTCTCACTTTTCTGAAACCCATATGTGTTCTACATATGGACATAACCCTCTGGGAATTCATGCTCCATCTACCCGATTGAACGCTCCTGGCAACAAAGGGTACATCCGAGATGTTGAATTCACCAAACCATGGAAGTGAGTTTTTTCTAAAACTCGCGGTGTCCCATCCACACGCGCTAACCCTTCACGGTTAGGCTTCTGCGCGGTGCATCCGGACAATTAACCATGGACCCTCTATTGACTAAACCATATCCCGAACTTTAGAGAACTAGAGACATGGTTAGGTTGCGAACTCATTGCATCATATTGTGCCTACGTGACTAATTGTGCATTATTTGTTGTGCATATATATTCTATGTTCCTCTTAACCGTTTGTTGATTTGTGTTGAGACTAAAATTAATGACTAAAGGACTTTGTTTAATTAATTAATTAATTTGAGCTAATAAATAAACATAAAATCGAGTCATAGTTCCTTTAAGTCAACCCGGATTTTTATTCCCGTATACTGCACAAACGTCAACTTGTTTTGGTCATATCTGGAGTTATAGAAAGAACTACGAGTCATACAACCTATGGATCTGTAGCCCCGAGTTTTATCTTTAATTCGGAGTTGGTTTCATCCCAATCAGAGTCGCAGATAAAAAGTTATGACTAAAATACCACAGTCTGTCTAGTTTAATGCATATACGTGAAGTCTTAACTTAGTCTTTGCTTGAGTCTAGTCACATAGTCTAGCCACATGGTCATGACACGAGCCTTAACATGTCATCTACACTCACTAATCTTAGCACACACTTTGAGTACACATCACCATGGTCATGTCTTAGGTTCATGCATGAGTCGGTCTTTTCCGTCATTTGAGTTGGGGGGTACATTCTATTCCTAATTTTTCATATCCCTCCATCTAAATCTTCTTTCGCATTCTATTCCAATCTTTCTTCACTTCTTCCATCCATGTGTGTTGAATCGAGTTTGAGTCATATGATTGACAAACAAAAAATGAGGGTAATGATGAAACAACACAAGACAAGAGGCGAGCTTCAACGAAAAGATTTCATGACCTCTTTTTCTATTTCTTTTTCATTTTTTCCTTTCCCCAATAAGTCTAGCATAGGCACCTTTTCTTTTCCTTTATATTATTTTTGTAGATTTTTCCTTTTTCCCTTTTTAATAAAATGAGCACTTATTTTCCTTGCATATGATCATTTCATTACATTGCATTAAAAAAAAAAAAAAAAAAAATCCATGTCGAATTAAGCACAAGGTATACCAATGATTTGAGGCACCTCTTGTAGCCACATCATATCTCCTTTCACCTTTCGAATATGCAATCCTTTCTTCATAAACCACTTTGAGCATCGTCTAACGATAGACCTTTCTTTTTTCAACCTACATCTACCTAACCTTGGGATGGGATGGTGTGCAACTTATGCAATTCTAAAGAAAGCTTGAGCAAATTCAAAAGAAAGCAATAGCAAAAAAATAGATACAAGTGTACAAAAGGGCAAGTGTTCCAATGTCTATGATATGAAAATATCTTCGATAAGAACACGTCTCAAATTGCGTCTCTTATCGAGTGCTCGGTACCGTGCCTGAGAAACATGAATGCCAAGTGAGTGATAGACCGCATGATCGAGATTGCTCACACTTGCAAAAATAAAATAAATGCTAAAAGCAAAAGATGAAAAAGAGCTAAAAAAGAGTAGAAACTCAAGCATAAAAATATAAAGATTCGAAAGCGAGGTTGCACACCTTGGGGGCTTATCTAGGGTCTTGAGCCTTTATCCCCTTCTTCTTCTATAACCTTTAGCCTAACCACGTTACAACCCTTAAAAAGACCTTTTTGAGGTATACACACTTGTGCGAGGTTCGGCTAGAGCTACGTTCAGCCTGATTCCTAACGGATACGTAGGCAACCTCACATCGAGGTGCGGCCGTAATAAACATGCATTCATATTCACATTCACACACTTACACCATGATCATATCAAGGGATCTCCAATGCTCATCCCTATTCATTTAGAGCTAGACTTGGGGGCTTGATCCCTACATCATTAGCTTATCTAACTTAGGAGTCACCACCATTTGACTCTTTTAATAAATAATATCTTTTCACACACTTAGCTCTTGCGACCTAACTTTAGTGTCACTATCACACACATCACACATACATGACCAAATATACTTCCCTTAGGAACCCTTTGTCATGGAATCTTAACGTTGAAGCATGCCTTGTCGCATCACTCATCACTCATAATGGTCATTGCATCACGAAGTATGAAGTGTTTAGCCTCCGTGCCTAAGTTACCCAAATACTTTCATCATGGAGTCAACAGTTGAGATAGCATGGATTAATCCTTGAACCTTGAGAGATAGTATCGAACAACATTTGACTAAGTTCATTCAACATGCATCTTCAAACTTTTGATTTTCTTTTTCACGTCTTTCTTTTTCGGGAGAAAGTCGGTACCCTCCACAAAATAGACGGAAAATTTTTGCTTTTTTGCATTTTTCGAGTCGCACGATCACATCACAATGCACACACGAGTCATGTACTCATTGAGTCATGTCGTGTCATATCGCCTTGATTTGAGTCTAAGACATGTGTCATTTCACTTTGAGTCGAGTCAACCTCGAGTCAGTCAAACATATCGAGTCAAGTTTATACCTTGAGTCGTGTCAAGTCGATGAGTCAAGCAACATTAAGCCTTAGGTCAACCCTAAGATAATCAAAAAGATTGGCAAAGTTCTATAGTAAAAAATAAATACAGGTGCAGCAGAATAAGGAAGACCATACTCCAATTCTTGGCGCCAGAGATATCTCAGCAACGACAGAGCTCGAAGCCTCCCAGAAAGGTTATTTCGACTTCATGCAACAATTTCGGGTTCCTTGGTACGCCAGTTAGCCCTATAAGCAATTTGACATGATTAAGTAGTCGGTTTGATTACAGTCTAAGTGATTGACCTGACAAAAAATCGTCTCACTTAGCTTAAGCGCCTAAAACACTGGCTCATTACAATCGGTTCAAAAGCAAGCACTTAAACGATAATATTTCCAAATATGGATTGTCGCGCATTCTTATTAAACGACAAAGTTTTCCAAAAATTGGATTGTCATCCCCAACTGACAATATTTCCAAAAATGGATTGTCGTGCATCTTCTTCAACGACAATTTTTTCCAAGATTGGATTGTCATCTCTGGCAAAGTTTCCAAGCGTGGATTGTCGTGCTCCTTCATTGTTGGCAAGTTTTTCCAAAAACGGATTGTCATACATTCATAGATCGCTGGCAAGTTTTCCGAAATTGGATTGTCATACACCCAGTTCCTTATAGCAAAATTTCCCAAAGGATTGTTGTAGGTTTCTATTCATCATAAATACCGGCAAAAATTCCTCAACGTGGATTGTCATTCATTTCAGTAAGTGGCAAATTTTCCCGAAGTGGATTGTCGGTCGACTCTTTTTTTGCAAATGTTCCAAGACGCGAATTGTCAATAGTGGCAATATTTTCCCAAAAGGATTGTCGCACAGCGTTGGCAAATTTCCAAGGTGGATTGCTTTCAAGAGTTATATTCCAAGATGTGGATTGTCGATCGTAGCAAAGTTCTTATGAAAGATTGTTACGAAGTATTGACAACTTTTCCAAAAATTGGATTTTGGCAAATTTTCTGAGATACGGATTGTCGCTTCATCGTGGCAACATTTCCAAGGATGGATTGTTACGTGGCATTGACAACTTTCCCTAAATCGGATTGTCATACATCATACAAGAGTTGTGTTGGCAACTAGTCCCAAAGAAAAGAGGATTGTCATCACAGCAAAAGCACCGACATACTGGTTCACAAGCAGCAAAGCGCCGACGTACTGGCATAGCAAAAGAAGCAGTGATCTTTTCGAAGACTATCACAGCGGAAATTGAACATATCAAAAGAAGCTCTTTGTTCAGAGACGAGTGAACATCAAAACAGCAAGGTGGCGTTCCCTAGATTGTGGAGAGTTGTCACAAAAAACTGAGGATTGTTTCAAGAGAAATAATCTTCGATGATGTTCCCTTGGACGTGGAATATTATCATTGCAGGGAGGATAGTTTCAGGCAAAGCAATCTTCTAATTTGGAAGCAGTTACGGGCGTAGCGGTTTTCAAGCGGGATGGCATTCTCTAGCTTGCAGGAGGTCATCAAAACAAAAGCAGCAACAATCGGTTACTTTTAGAGACGTGTGCTCGACGGTGCAAGATACGCGTTTCTTAACTCTCTTATCTGTTTAACTAACATTGGTTTGCAGGTATCGGCGCTACAAGAATGATTTAGGATCGCAGAACGTTCTGAATCATTCTCCGTCCCTATCGCTACTTTGACTTTTGTTTTCGAAACTTGCGTTTCTCCAAACTCAGTCAAAGGGGGGGCTTCTTCAGACACCCATTTGTGTCTCCCCAAAACCAAACCCAGTGATGAATACCTTTCACTTCGAACCATAATCGAATGAGGTGAAAGTGTGAAAAGTCTAGTGTTGCGGTTAGTTTTTGTTAAAATTCTTTCTTTCTGTTTTCGAAAACCCACTCTATTTTATGAAAACGTCCATTCCAGTTTAATTTAGTCCATGATAAGGGTCCAATAATGATGTAGTTGGATGGGGATTGAAAAGACCTTTCCAACGATATATTATAAGCCCAATTCCGATGAATAATGAGAAAGTTATGGCCAAAATACTAAACTGGGCCCAAACCGGATTTTACCTACGACCCAATGATCATGAGGAGGGTCCAAAGGTTTAATCCTATTCCTAAACTAATTAGGATTGATTAGAATCTTCTATAAGTTTCTAAAATATCTTAATTATCCTTTTTTGAAAAGATAAGATTAAGGAATTTGAATTAAATATAAACTTTCATTTTTTATAAAACTTTCCTTTTTTTAAAGTCCTAATTCTATTCGGATTTAAACCGGTTCAAAGACAGTCAGATATTATTTTTGTGCCTCATATTTTTTATCCAAATTTTATATGGTTGGATAGATCTTGAAATTATCTTTCCAATGATATATTATAATAATAATTCCGAGCTATAACGGAAAAGATATGAATAAGATATCATCAAACTCTATCCAAAACTGACACCGTCTCACTATTTCGTTCATATCTTTTATTCTACAACATATTTTAATCTGATTCCAATTGGGTTAGAAATTAGACTTCAAGATCTTTCCAACGACATCTTATTAATCTTATTCCGATTCCTTGATCAAAAGATATGATAAAAACAAAATCCGCAGAAACTGCTGTCTACGAGTTTTATTTCGATTCGAATTTGGATGCTTTTCTTAATTCTTCGACTCTCTTTTTTTCCTATAAATAGAGGTCATATCTCCCCTTTTTGAATTAACCAACTCTCATCAAGATTTTCTTGATTATTCTCTCTCTCTCTCTCTCTCTTTTTCTAAACTAGCCTTTTCTCAAATACAAAATTCCGCATTCATTAGATCTAGAAACACCTATCCATATTCGAAGTTGCCTTCGCCCTAGACGTGAAAGGTTTTAATTTCTGAGGGTTTGGTCCCAAATCTCTCTTTCAATTATTTAATTTAATTGTTTTGATTATTATTTTCCTTGAAGTTACTAACGTGTGTATTTTGTTATTAGAAAGAGGTACGAGGCATCCAAGTAAGTACTTTAAAGGTTTAATTGATATTATGATGTAGAAATCATGCTTAGATTGTTATTTTGATTCCTAGTATCATGTCTAGGGTAACTTTAATATCAAGTATGATTAAAAGTACGATGCTTCCTATATTCTTCCTAATATTTATTCATGTTAGTATCATGTTAGGGTTAAAGATTTGATTTTTAATGCTTAGTGACATGCTAGGGTTTGTTATTAATCTTGTTAGTATCATGCCTAGGATCTTGCTATGCTTTAACATGATTATGATTATTATGATTATGATTGATATTATTATTATTATAATTATTATTCATGATATTGATTATTTATTATGTTGCTTGATATTTATTTATTGCTTGGTCACCTTTATTGCATGTTAAAGGGAATTGGTATTTGCAATCACGCTTAATAAGATAATTAATAATCTTGTTTAGGGTTAATTGTGATTATAATTTCAAGTGATCGCCAATAATAGTTTATTTGTGCATTAAATTCAACCAACATAGATTAAACAGGTTTAGGGTTAAACCTATTGATTGTATGTTAATCAGAAAGCGCACATGAATACGAGCAGAATAAAGTAGAGGCCTATTATTAGGGCAGGTTCAATCTCTTTTAGGTTGGATTTGTACCTTCATCCCCAAACCCTTATTTGGTTCATGACCTTATGGAGTTGACGATCTCTTGGATCGTTAAGGGGTGTAACCTTCACCTCGTGAACGGTTTACAAGTTCCTTAAAAAACTTGTTGGCGACTCTTTTTCTCTATCTTCTTCCCTTTTGGACGCCACCGTACTTTAGTGTATGATCATAGTGGGGTTCAAGCTAGTGGGATTTTAAAGGCTTGAAATTATTCCCTACACTTAGGCACGGAGGCTAAGCACTTCATACTTCTATGTAATGACAATTATGAGTGATGAGTGATGTGACAAGGCATGCTTCATCGTTATGTTAAGATTTCATGACAAAGGGTTCCTTAGGGAAGTATATATTTGGTCATATATCTGTGCAGTGTGTGAAAGTGACACTAAAGTTAGGCCGCAAGAGCTAAGTGTGTGGAAAAAATATTATTGAAAAGAGTCAAATGGTGGTGACTCTTAGGCTAGGTAAGCTAATGATATAAGGATCAAGCCCCCAAGTCTAGCTCTAAGTGAATAGGGATGAGCATTGGAGATCCCTTTATATGATCATGGTGTAAGTGTGTGAATCTGAATATGAATGCATGTTTATTACGGCCGCACCTCGATGTGAGGTTGCCTACGTATCCGTTAGGAATCAGGTCGAACGTAGCTCTAGCCGAACCTCGCACAAGTGTGTATACCTCAAAAAGGTCTTTTTAAGGATTGTAACGTGGTTAGGCTAAAGGTTATAGAAGAAGGGGATAAAGGCTCAAGACCCTAGATAAGCCCCCCAAGGTGTGCAGCTTTACTTTTAAATCTTTGTATTTTTATGCTTGAATTTCTACTCTTTTTTAGCTCTCTCTTATCTTTTGCTTTAGCATCTATTTTATTTTTATAAGCGTGGGCAATCCCGATCATGCGGTCTATCACTCACTTGGCATTCATGTTTCTCAGGCACGGTACTGAGCACTCGATAAGAGACGCAATCTGAGACGTGTTCTTATCGAAGATATTTTCATATCAAAGACATTGGAACACTTGCCCTTTTGTACACTTTTCTTTATTTTTTATTTTTGCTTATTTTTATTTTGATCTTTTGAAGTCACTCAAGCTTTTTAGAATTGCATAAGTTGCACACCATCCCATCCCAAGGATAGATAGATGTAGGTTGAAAAAGGAAAGGTCTATCGTTAGACGAGGCTCAAAGTGGTTTATGAAGAAAAGATTGTAAATTTGAAAGGTGAAAGGAGATATGATGTGGCTACAAGGGGTGCCTTAAATCATTGGTATACCTTGTGCTTAATTCGACATGGATCTTTTTTTATTTTTTTTTTAATGCAATGCAATGCAATGATCATATGCAAGGAAATAAATGCTCATTTTATTAAAAAGGGAAAAGGAAAAAAAAAACTACAAAATTAATCTAAAGGAAAAGAAAAGGTGTCTATGCTAGACTTATTGGGGAAAGGAAAAAATGAAAAAGAAATAGAAAAAAGAGGTCATGAAATCTTGTCGTTGAAGCTCGCCTCTTGTCTTGTGTTGTTTCCTTTATCATCACTCGCTTTTCTTGTTAGCTGGAGGCAATGGGACCTTGTTTGCTTCTATGAGATCTTGAATGAGATTTTGAAACCTGTAGCATTCATCAGTAGTATGACCGCTCCCTCGATGGTACTTGCAATAGGAGTTTGGATTCCGTCTCGAATATCGATTTCCTGGTGTTGGATCCTCGGTAGGGCCAATAGGTTTGATTAATCCTCGATCATAAAGGCGATCGAAAGCAGCATCGTAGGTCATTCCAATGGGTGTGAACTCTCTCCTGGGTTTCCTTTTATATCCTTGATTTTCCATGGCTAAGACACCATTATGGTCAAAGGTACTAAAATTATTACTAAAGTGGGCGTTTTCGGAAGAAGAAGGATTGTCGCTCTTATTTCCTTTCCAGCCACCGTGGTTACTATTGTTAGTAGCTTTTTGCTTTCCGAGGTCGTCTTTGATTTCAATTCCGATGTCATAAACGGCCTTGAAAGTATTCAAGTTGTGTTGATATTTTAAGTGCTTTGAATACTTTTCTTGGAGATTCTTGATAAACATCCTCACAGACTCCTTTTCGGTGGGGACCTCAATCATCTTGGCGGAAGTTTCCCTCCATTTATTAAAGAAAGAAGTAAAGCCTTCATTCTCTTTTTGTCTTAGCATCTCAAGTTGTCTATGGTCGGTTTCAACTTGAATATTGCACTTGTACCTATCAATGAAAGCGTTTACTATCGATTCCCAGGTAGAGGTTTTCTCCTTGTCAAGGGAGAAGTACCATTGTTGGCAAACAGTTTCAAGAGATAGTGGGAACAGAGAGGGGAAAACCTTCTTATCGATACCCTTAATACTCATTATGGTTTCAAAAGCTCTTAGATGAAAGTAAGGATTATCTGTTGCCTTGAATTTTGGGATGTCAGTGGCGTTGAACTTATGCGGAAGAAGTTCCTTGTCCAGCGAGACCCCTTGTGAACTCATGCCCTGAAATTTATAGTCACTAGATAGCTTCCTCAAACTTTCTTGCATGAGGTTCATTTGTTGTTGCTTCACGGAATCATCGACCTTGAGGGTGAGAAGCTTTAGTGTTTCAGTCATGGTAACTAGTTGGTTCCTGAGCTCATTGACTTCTTCTTGAGTTGCCATTATCCTTTTAGCCTTCCTCTTTTGACGAATCGGTTTATCGAAAAGTGAAACTTGAATAAAGAGGTTGTCCTTGATTAATCGCCCTTCTCTCCTCGACCAAGTACTGTGGAAAAGGAATTTGGGGATATTCATTGTTAATTATTTAACTCAAGCTTTATTCAACATGCAATGGATGGAGGAAGTGAAGAAAAAATTGAATAGAATATGGAGGAAAAATGATGTAAATGGAGGGATATGAAGAATTAGGAGTAGAATGTACCCCCAACTCAAATGACGGAAAGACCGACTCATGCATGAACCTAGGACATGGTCATGGTGACATATAAAAAGTGTGTGCTATGACTAGTGAGTGTATGTGACATGTTAAGACCTGTGTCATGACCATGTGGCTAGACTATGTGACTAAGACTCGATTAATGACTCGACAAGGTGTTATTGACAGCGAAAATTAACCGAATTAATTAGCAAACTGGTTAATTAGACACTAGGTGATGACTCGACCAATAATCCGAACTGTCGGCCAAGCGAAAGGACTGGTGTCACACCATGGAGCTTGGCGCCAGACGACAGAGATGTCGTCAGGCGCTACACTCCATAATGTGGCGCTACAGCTCAGACCTTGGCGCCAGTATTGGAGCTTTGGTCTGGGACTGTTTTCGGTGTTATTAGTCGATTGGGGTATGCCTAAAGTAGTACTAGGTCAATTCCGATTAAAATATTAGATTTGAATGACTCAAATTAATTAATTATTAAATTAAATAGGCAAAGTTCATTAATTCATTAATTTTTTTAGTCTCAACACAAGTCAACAAACGGTTAAGAGAAACATAGAATATATATGCACAACAAATAATGCACAATTAGTCAAGTAGGCACAACATTATGCAATGCGTTTGCAACCTAACCATGGCTCTAGTTCTCTAAAGTTCGGGATATGATTTAGTCAATAGAGGGTCCATGGTTAATTGTCCGGATGCACAGCGCGGAAGCCTAACCGAGAAGGGTTGGCGCGAGTGGATGGGACACCGCGAGTTTTAGAAAAAACTCGCTTCCATGGTTTGGTGAATTCAACATCTCGGAAGTACCCTTTGTTGCACGGAGCGTTCAATCGGGTAGATGGAGCATGAATTCCCAGAGGGTTATGTCCATATGTAGAACACATGAGGGTTTCAGAAAAGTGAGAAAAAATTCAATCAGGAAGTAGGATCGAGCAAACAATACGAAAAACCGGTCGAAATTAGAACGCATATTTCTGGCTCGGTATTGGGGGAAATTGGCGCCAGCAATCAGAGATTGGCGCCAGCTTTTAACTGTAGCGCCTGGCGCCAATACTGGCGTCTGGCGCTACGATAAAATTGCTGGCGCCAAGCTCTGGCCCCTGACGCTACTTCCCACATGCCTCAGCAGCTTTCTGTGCTCGATAAAATTTTCCAGTTTCGCGCGGTGTTATTTCAGTCCTAGTTGTGAAAGATATTTCTCAAATTTCCTACGTGTAAAATCCTATGTTTTTAACTCATTACGGATGGTCTTTCCAATGATATCTTTTTTATGCATATGACAATAATGTTAATCAAAATTACGCACATGAAATACTTAGAACGTTTCGAGTCTCATCCACTCATTCTAAATCATTGCCGAAACAAATTCAGGAATTAAAATAGAAATCCTCCCCAGTGGAGTCGCCAAAAACTGTAGGGAATAATTTCAAGCGTTAAAACCCTAGCTTGAACCCCACTTTGATCATACACTAAAGTACGGTGGCGTCCAAAAGGGAAGAAGATAGAGCAAAAGAGTCGCCAACAAGTTTTAGGAACTTGTAAACCGTTCACGAGGTGAAGGTTACACCCCTTAACGATCCAAGAGATCGTCAACTCCATAAGGTCTAGAACCAAATAAGGGTTCGGGGATGAAGGTACAAATCCAACCTAAAAGAGATTGAACCTGCCCTAATAATAGGCCTCTACTTTATTATGATCATATTCATGTGCGCTTTCTGATTAACATGCAATCAATAGGTTTACCCTAAACCTGTTTATCTATGTTGGTTGAATATTAATGCACAAATAAACTATTATTGGCGATCACTTGAATTATAATCAAATTAACCCTAACAAGATTATTAAATATCTTATTAAGCGTGATTACAAGTACAAATTCCCTTTAAACATGCAATAAAGGTGTGATCAAGCAATAAATAAAATAAGCATCAAGCAACATAATAAAAAATCAATATCATGATAAATAATGAATAATAATCATCATGAATTATAACAATTATAATCATAATCATGTTCATGTTAATATTAAAGCATAATAAAAATAGCAAGATCCTAGGCATGATACTAACAAGATTAATAACAAACCCTAGCATGTCACTAAGCAATAAAAATCAAATCTTTAACCCTAACATGATACTAACAATCATAAATATTAGGAAGAACATAGGAAGCATCGCAGGAATCATATTTAATATTAAAAATACCCTAGACATGATACTAGGAATATCATAATAACAATGTAAACATGATTTCTACATCATAACATCAATAAAACCCAATTAAAGTACTTACTTTGATGCCTCGTACCTCTTTCTAATTACAAAATACACACGTTAGTAACTTCAAGGAAAATAATAAACAAAACAGTTAAATTAAATAATTGAAAGAGAGATTTGGGACCAAACCCTCAGAAATTAAACCTTTCACGTCTAGGGCGAAGGGAACTTCGAATATGGCTAGGTGTTTCTAGATCTTGTGAATGCGGAATTTTGTATGAAAAAGCAAAGTAAGAAAGAAGAAAAACATGAATGATTTAGAGAATGCTAAGGAATTAATGATTGTAGATGAGAACTTGTGAATGATGAGAGTTGGTGAATGATTAGAGAGAATAGATGAATGAAGATAATTGGTGAATGAATGAATGTAGATGATGAATGAAAACGGAGTTTTTAATACGATATTTATAAAGAAAATCAGCCAAAAAGATAAATTAGATAAAACAGAGTCTAACGCTCAGAAAACAGAGCTGGCGCCAACCCTGGCTAGCTGGCGCCAGGCACCAACACCAGCGCCAGGCGCCAATGGCTAGCGTCAGGCCTGAGGTTAGGCGCCAAGCCTGATTCCAACGCGTTTTCCGAAAATCCGATAAGTTTGCCGTACTGGAGGATAAAATCATATAATTTCCTCAAAAAATGCTATTTGATTTTGATTAAAACTATGAAAAGTCAACAAAAGTCAATTTATCAATGCTAATTGAATTAGGAATGAAAAGAACCTTCTAGAAGAATTTAGAAGACTAAAACCACTCCTAATTGCATTAGGAATGATAAATCATATTAGGCCCTCCCCTGGATCATTGGGTCGTACACAAAGCTCAAACCGGGCCCAGTTTAGTAAATTGGTCATAACTTCCTCAATATTCATTGGAATTGGGCTTATAATATATCGTTGGAAAGGTCTTTTCAAACCCCATCCAACTACACTACTATTGGACCCATATCATGGACCAACCAAACTGGATTGGCTATTTTCTTAAAATAAAGTTTTCAAAAACAGAAACAAAAGAAAAGAAATTAAAACTTTCCGCAACACTAGACTTTCCACACTTTCGTTTCATTCGATTATGATTCGACCTGAAAGGTACTCATCACTGGGTTTGGTTTTGGGGAGACACAAATGGGTGTCTACAACCTCCCACCGCCCTTATAACCGTTCCAATACTTTTGAAGTCACTGGAATACCATTTAATGTGTACATCCTACCACCATGGTTTGATTTAGTCACCCATGTCTTCCCATACTATTTCTGAATTTGCATCACCTTGTCCTTCATTTCTTTATTTAATGTTTTCCAAGTTGGTATTTCCTTCCCACCGTTGGGAATCCCCAAAACCCAATGAACTTGATTAGGAGACAACTTCATACGCAACCCATCAGGAGCAATTAGTACCTTACCAAACAAATCAATTCGTGTCATTAGCCAGTATCCCAACTGCCTAGGCAGATACATCTCAACAAGATTTAATAGGCCCCCGAACCCCATTTCCCTAACCCACCGCTGCCGTTGCTCATCAAATGTTTGACATATCCTTCCAAAACTCTCAACCTAACAATTGATATTGGGTGCCTGTTAATAAAACATCAACCTTAGGTTGCATCACCATACTCATTAGAACATAAAAAAGGATCAAACAACTTTCTTACCCTCCTCCCAGGCTTAGTCAATTCCTTAAGAACTTTTCCTTTGCGTTTTACAACTCCACCAATTGTCGAATTATCATCCAGTTAATAATAATGCATGCTTATATGAGAAACGATTCCTAATGTATCAGAAACAATTACCAAGTTTTCACACAATATTTAAGATACCTGAAACATTTCAGGGACCAATGGGTGTCGATCCTTCATCACCACAGTATTCAACAACCTACCAAAGGGTATTCAACAACCTATCAAAGGGTATTCAACAATCTATCACAAAGAATCAATGAACACAACCTTATCACCACTGACAGGCATATTCCATCTTCAATGGCAAACAATCAAATGGAATCAATGAGAACACAGCCCTATAACAGATATGCATATTCCATCTCCGATGGCAATGAGTTTCTTAGATAAAAAAACACTTTAGGTCTTCAATAGCCAACAATTTACAAATTTACAAATTCATGTAAGAATGAACTTACTAACTTTATGTATTAACCTTACACATTTCGATTTTCACTACAATATACAAATATACAAAATAACATTAACACATTCATAACATTGATAAATCGCATAAAAATGAACACTACACTATACCAAATCTAGATTACAAAACCATATCAATTTGATCAAATTAACTAAACACTTTAGCATATGAGGTTACTAATCCAATCAATTAACACCAACACAGGTACATCAACAACTTACCTTAAAAAACCACGATTTGGAGCTCGCAAACACAAGTGGAAATTGGCCAACACCGACGATTTGGACCTCCCACACCTAATGTTAAATTGTGACTCGAAATCTAGTAGGGATGACTTTTAACGCTTATATATCTCAAAATACAACTGATTTTGAGATTATTCAAGTTGGAGGTGATAGCTTGGTTCAAGAGCTTTCCAACGATAGGTCATATGCTCAATTCCAATAAGAAACGAGAAAGTTATGACCGTTTTACAAAAAACCTGACGAAGCTGGAAATTTGCAACGAGGCTGGGAGCTATAGCTCTATGCGAGTGAGCTATAGCTCGGCCCTATGAGGACTTGCGGCAGGCATGAGCTAGTTTCCGAGCTATAGCTCGGTAGTTAGGTTATTCTAGGATAATTTATGGAATATTTCCTATAATTATATCTTTTCTATGACGGCTATTTGAGTATACTTGGGGAACAATCTTAGGGTTTTATTAGGGTTTCCTTGTGTTATAAAAGGGCCCTTTAGTTGATCAATTAGATCATACCTTATTGAGCCATTAGATTTAGGACTCCTTGTATTATTCTCTTGTTTCTTTCTCCATTATAGTGAAGAAGCTCTCGAATCCCCCACTCGTGGATGTAGGTCTATTTTGATCGAACCACGTAAATGCTTGTGTTCTTTGTTTATCTTCTTTATTGCTTTTCTCGTTCTTAATTTCATTGACTTGTTCCGCATTAATCAAACACAATTACACCCTAATTTCCTAACACCTAACACCAACCTCCCACTCTAATTCACAATCCTGGCGACACCACTGTTACACTGCACACCCCCACCCGAATTCACAATCTCATCCCCGGCGACACCACTATCTTACTTGAATTCTGACTCTCTTTCCACTCTCTTTCTTGAATTCGATAACCAAAAACAAACCCTAACTTTTCTTACCTCAAATATAACGTTAATGGCAGAAAACTCATCCATTGTTGTGAAATATGTTGTGGACGTTTTTACCCCCAACTTAAAAGCACGAAATTACATTCGTGCCCCTGGAGTTACATTTGTTGTGACTCAGGATGAGTAACTTGTATTTTCCTATACTTTTGGAGTTTTGGTGAATGAAATCAGTTAGTGGTTTCATTTTTTCATTATCAATTTCCATTGAATTATTCTATTAGATAATCATAGTATATATATTTTGTATTAAATATTCAATAATTTTAATTATAGGTTTATAACTGACAAGGGGTCGGACTAGGTCGTTGAAACTAACCCTACCCTAGGTCAAACAAAATTTGTAATCTCTCAGCACACCCTTATACAAGTATAATGGTAAGTCGAGGGTCGAACCACTAAGGAATGGAGGGCGATCTTATT
Source organism: Chenopodium album (assembly GCF_948465745.1). NCBI lineage: Eukaryota > Viridiplantae > Streptophyta > Magnoliopsida > Caryophyllales > Amaranthaceae > Chenopodium > Chenopodium album. Next base: position 70,779,494 of record NC_137835.1, read on the forward strand.
TTGCCAAGTCAAGCTATTTTGGAAAGGTGAGGTAAGGGTGTGAATGCTAAACAACTAAACAAGCTAGGTTGGGACAAATGTAATAAACACTAGGGCTCGGGATCCACATATACTTGTAACGGATTCCGCTAATTAGGAAAGAGTTGACTAAGTCGAGTGATGCAAGGGAAAACCAATCATGCAACCAAAAGAGCATATCAAGCTATTTTCCTAGAGGTCTAACTAGCGTCAACTACGATAAACTCTAGCTAGGAACGTCACAAGACACCTCAATCGTTAAATGCAAGCCACAAATCAATGGTCCGTATCAATGTGAACCTACAATGCAATCTAGTGTGAATAACTAGGGTGATCAAGCCTAAATCAAACACACACATGCACATAATCAATTAACCAATTTAATCACATCATCAACTCCATCAATTTCCCCCAAATTAACATCAATCTGTTACTCATATATGCTTCACCATTACCCTAGCAATCAAACTACTCACAATCCATAGAAATCAAGATCAAAACAAATCTAAACAACAAATTCATCATGATCAAATTAAACAAACTAAAATCAAATCACAAATCAATCAAACTTCAATCAAACTTAAACATTCAACAAAACAATTGAAATCAAACTAAAGATTGAATTAAAGAAAAGGAATCCTTACAAACTTGATCAAAAATCAAAATAAATGGAGAAATCTTCAATCATAAACAATCCACCATGAAATTCTCTCACTAAAACCTAAAGTTTCTCTCTCTAAAAATCTCTCTAATTTGATCTAAAACTAATTCTAATTCTATTCTAATCCTCCCTCTCTAAAAACAGAAGGAAAAACTATATATAGTAAAACTAACAAGAGAAAAGTTAGTTAGATCGTCCAAAAGAAACCCCGGAATGCGCGGTCGCAACAAGGGAGAGGCGCGGCCGCGAGAAAATGGGTACGAAACAGGGGCTCTAGCAGGCGCGCCCGCACCCACCCAGGTGCGCGGCCGCACCACCCTCGTGCGCGCCCGCACCTGGCAGCAAGGGAGCTCCCTCTTCTTTGTCCTAGCTCATCCTCATGCGTTCGTCTTGGTGATGATGATGATGAACACTAAGGTAGGCAGTCTTGAAATGGCTTTTTTTGGTGGGTTCATGCCAAAGATGATGCCCCCACCGCATGCATGCACCGATCTCATGAACTTGCTCCTTGCATTCCTTCAAACTTGAGCTCCAAATGACAAGCAAGAGGCATCCAAAATGATGAGAAATATGATAGGAAGGCTCGGGAATCCTTGGAACACGATCATGACCTGAAAATACATGAAAACAAGCAAATAAAAGGGAAAAAGACCAAATAAACAAAGAAATGCACAAAGAAAGAAAACTAACTAAGGAAAGCACAAACTAAAGAAATAAAGAACAAAACTAAGGAAAACTAAAGAAAAGAGCTATAAAATAGCATGAAATTCATCCTAAAAGAAGCCAATTGAGTGCCATAAATGACGCTTATCAATAACGGCTTTTTTTTTTGGAATTCGATTGTTGAATAGGACGATTTAGAACCCTATCTATTTTTTTAAGAGGAATTTCTGGTTTTGTTGAAACTTTGCATTACTAAACAGTGATTGTTAACTCAACTTTATTATGAATTTCACCCTATATAAACTTGTGCACTAGTCATATGTAATTTGTCACCCATTGATATACATATATTTGCATGTGTGTCAAGTTTCTTATATATTATGCATAGCCTCTTGACTATATAATTAATAACACATTAAACTGATATAATGGATTGGAGCAGATTAAGTAAATTTGACGATAGAGTGGTATATATCCAGATTCATACTACATGATCATGCTTGATTTAATGTCTAGAGGTTTATCGTATATACACAACTTAATTTATTTATTTTCCCCTGCTAATATTTGACAGTTTATGAGTAATACGTTTTAGAGTATACTAATATTTTTGTTTGGTATGAGTGGTCATGTATAAATTCCTAATAATCTTTATACTAATAGAACGTTATGTTACCTCTAAGTCCCTTTTCTTTTAATTCGTATTATTTATTTTGTAATAAGTTAAGTCCAATCTTGCAAAAGTAGAATTTATTACTCTTGATATTATCAGGTTTAATTATTTGTCTTAGATGTTGGATGTTGAAACACTTATAAATGTAAAAGTGCTTCGAAATAATACTACCAAAGGAAATATTTTCATACCTAGTATGAGATAGCAGCCAATACTATACTATGAGTATATGTTTAATGGAGCACTAAAGTTTATGGACTAATCTTAATGAGAATGATTTACAAATCATGCTACTATTATATGAGATACATATAATAAGGAAGACAAGTAGTATATTACTAGTTACATGCATGCCAATATCCTATAATTGCATCCTTTTCCACTTTAGGAATAGATTTTTCTAGATTTTATTCAAGTACTCGCATTACAATTTACTTGAAATTGGTACCATGCTCATATCACTAGTTAAATTTATATTATTATGAAGAATATTTTTATTTATATATAGATTGTATGATTTCATTCCATTATACATGAAGATTAATTATTGAAAAGATATGTAAATTAAACATTGAATTCTTGTACATATGGACTAGAAGTTCCTTTATGAAAACATGAGTATGACCTAGAAATGCCTAATAATTTCGAAAGTATGTTGACTAAATTATATATCTTTTGTTCACAAAATTAATGTGTTCTTATGTACACCAATAATGTCACGTGAGAGCTATACAAAGATTTTGGATGGATCGGATATTGTTGATACTGAACTTTGAGTAAGAATTGATGTTGCATAGCTAACTAGCCTTCTAGCTAATTCCTAAAAATGAATGAGTATAACAAGTATGATTTCATTATGTGTTTCTTGATTATATATAATTCATGGAATAGTTTATAACAATATATTTGAGCAATAAATATATAGTGTATGTTATAAGTTCAAGAAATTAAGCATGACATTGTGAGCAACTTATGAAAAATATATCTATTATGCCCATAATTATAAGATATTAATTTAATTGGGAATGAGTTACGAGTAAGAGTTTATAAGAATAATTTTCTTGTGCTTGATACATGCACTGCTAAAAAGAATTTGTGCCTCAAAATGTGGAAGAGATTTAAAGGTTGTTAGGTTCATTTTATGCCCCCATATGCAAGGATTAGGGGGGAGATTGTATGTATTCCATTAAATTATGTAATCCTTGCACATAAATAATTAAATATCTTGATGGTCAGTTTGGTACATACATTAACTTAAATATCAATGATTTATTTGATAGAAGTGGCCACATCTATTAATTAAATATTTAGAAATGATATCATCCTGAAGACGGATATAAATAATAAATGTCATTGATCATATACTAGTTGTAAATGCTCCAATTGAAATTGATGTCCCATAAGGACAATATCAATTGCTGATAAATTTATAGCACACTTGAAGCGTAATAGATTAATAGATTCTAAAGATAATTAAATACCTTTGAAAAGGAAAGAAGTCACAATTGACAATGACAAAGTTGAGAAAGTGATAAATCATGTTACGTTTCTAGAAGACATTACTTTTAGTGAAATTTATATGTTCCTTGTATTATTATATAAAAGACTCCAGAATATTATAAAATGTCCAACAAGCTTAGCATGTATCGAGATTATAGTCAAAGCACTCCAGAAGAGTATGAGTTAATATTGGATAAAATATTAGTTAGTTGTCTTATTAATTGTATAAAGAAACACATGTTGTTGTTCTTGTTGTAATATAAGAAGTATTTTCAAGGCTTTATTGAAAGTAAAATAATAATATCGAAAAGATGATCTTATGAAAATGAAAGAGTACGGTGTGTCATGATGCAAATCACTGACTTGAAAACGAAATTCCGGCACAACCGTGGTGCTTATTGTATTCGCCGACACGTTCCCTAAGATTAACACACCGCTTCCACACAAAGGCACTTTTAGGTGGAAGGTTGGAGCCAAGTAACTTATGCTCAAAGACAGGTGTTATTAAGATATTGTGTTCTTGATTATTATCAAATATAAAAAAAAAAAAAAAAAAAAACAGAAAATGAGTCTTCCATTTATAGAGAAGGATGGAAGAACATGGAAGATCATAGAGGAATCTCAAGCATCAATGAGGGGTGAATAAATAAATAAATAATGAAGATTTAATCACCATAATCATCTTCTTAAGTGAGGGGGTTACAAGGAGTCAAAAGAGAACAAGAAAGGAATCCAAGAAGAAGGCTAAAAGACGCTCAAGAATTCGGTATCCCACGTGCCCGACCGGGCGAGATTGCCTAGCTAAACATTGCTTCTCGCGCCCGACCGGGCGAGCTTGCCCGGTCTTCCCCGACACAAGAGAATTCTCTGTTTTCTTGAGAGTTAGTTTCCGCCTTCTTCCGCCCTGCCAGGGCGAGTTTTCCTTGGCAGCCAAGGCAAGCAAGATATTAAAAATTACTCCTTGAACTTGTTCTTTTTCGTTCCTTTAACACAACAATCCCCCTCTAAAGGGAGAGAAAAAGATCAAGAAAAGATTAGAAGCAACATATTGGGCATAAGAGGAGATCAATACATAACACTTAGATATTACATAAGTAATTTGAAATCTAGTGTTTAGTGAGATGAGGCAATGAATTACAAGTATAAGGGTGGACAAACCTTGAAACTCTTAGACCCTTAATCAAAGAGTGGACGGACCTTGAAACTCTAAGATTTAATCCAAGACCCCCACATCACATACCTTTCTCTAAAAATTTACTTGAACTCCGCGAAGAGATATGCTCTTTTATAGCCAAGCATATTCACCTTAGGTCTAGTGGAAGCTCTAGGAAATCCGCCCAAGTTTTCCATAGAAGATGGCTAGTCTTCACAACCACATAGGTGAACCACAAGCACTTCTCAAAATCACTAAGTCAATGGGGTTAAAACTTGTTCCTAAGAACTCAACAAATGCTACAATGTAGCCATTAACCCCCACAAGGCCATGGATTCATTAAGAGCTAATGCTCAACCTCACAACAATCATAAACAACGGTGATTCCAAAGTTTTAGTGCGTCCACTCAAACATTTGGATTCATTAAGAGCCAAAGGACTCAACCTCAAGCGGTGGATCAATCAAGTGCGTCTCAAATAGCACCAACCTAAATGGTTTATTGACCCATTGAGAACTCAAAAGAGCTCAACCTCAATCAAGCATTACAACACATGCCATAGGGATAGGAAGGAAATGCTTTTCCACATGGGCTTAAGGCCTATCCCCCTCGACATTTCCACAAATTATCAAGGATTGAGTTACATGTCCCAAATTTCCTTGCCATAGTGCAAAATTATTTTGCTAGAATATTTTTTCCAATAAGGAAAACTAGCATGTTTTCAACATCAACTTAATTTGCACAGATGGTTAAAAAAATATATCACTTAGTTTTCACCATTAGATGAATAAGTAATAAGACAACGAACCTAAGACTTGAAATTTCAAAGCCTTAATCAAGTCCAATCCTTGAAAATAACATAACCACATTAGTGAACTTTCTTCATCAACCATCAATCACCAACACTTGCCTTCAGAAAGGTTTTTGAAAAACTTTTCCCAGAGGCTAGTGTATTTCACGGCCTTCGTACCTAAAAAGATACTTAGTAAAAGATGAAGCAATTTTAAACAACAGCGTTAGTCATTCACTATTAAATTTGTAAAATATTGCCCTTTAACTATTTCACAAATATATGCTATGTTAAAATAAATGCAATGCATATCACTATCACTATCACATTACTAAATGTATGTATTAGCATACACCAATCAAAACATATTTTAAGACCTCTTTAAAGTACACATAATAATTCATGCTAATAAAAAACATATTCTACTCAAATGATGGCATGAACAACAAAAAACATATCATCGTAAAAACTTTCCAATCACGAAACATGTATGACACTTTGGAAAAACCAAAAACATAATAACTATTATTATTATTCTCAAAATAATAAAACACATGTCATATTCAAATTCGTGAAAAATTGCTCAACAAATTGGAAAGAGAAAAAGTTCAAGAAAGTTATTTACTACAACTACGCATGTGATTCTCAACACCACCACATTACTCACATTATAGAAATAGCACAAAAATATATATTTCCTTGAAGCAAGTAGTGAGAAACAAATTTAATCACAAGTATTAGATTCTCACAAGGTACTAACCACACTCTTGTACCACTCCCTAGGTAATAATCTCAAATCAACTCAAACTTCAACTTATAACTCACACTTGAACTTTCAATTCACATTTCTTATCTTCAACATGGAACTCACCAACCAACCCACTTAAGTCATCACTTAGAAGGCTTAACAAACTTCAACCACTAGAGGGGAACTTATCATTAAATACTAAAGATCCGAAATAATTAAGTCATCCAAGTAAGACCTACATCGTTCCATTAAGACAATTAGACAAGAAAGACAAAGTCACCTTTACTCACAAATTTAGCCATGATCATTCCCAACAACACTTAGTGAATTGACATTGAAAAGACTTTAGAAGAAATATTAGGAAACACACTCCATAAAAAGATAGGATAACTTTAGGCAAGTTAGAAATTATCTAACTTATCCTCAATATTTTCTTCCAAAATAAACAATCATTCACGTCATCAATTCATTAAGTTAAGGAAACACTCTTCACCATTGCATAGAGAAACCAAATCAAGACAAATAAATAATAGTCTTTAGCATAACTATTCACTTTCATGCTTTGCATCAAATAGAAGAGAAACTAAAAATGATGCCTCTTATTCCTCTTATAGTCAACTTGTTTACTGAATAAACAAAATAAATACATATATGGGAATATAGCAATCAACATACATGAGAATTTCATATGCATACACTCAAACATGACATAACGCATAAAATTGTTAAAAACAAATTATTAAAGTAAAGGAGATAATTTAATTGTGATGCATAGAGATTGCCAAATATTATGGTACATGGAGATAATCCAACAATCACATACAATAATCCTACATTGTGGTATATGGAGACAATCCAATATTCACAAACAAAATCCTGGAGCATACTATCAATTGCTTAAAAAGCAAATCCAAAATATCAAATAAACCAAGACTTTGAGTCCAACATTTATTCTCATATACTTTTCCCCCACATTGGACGATAAAAGTCTTCAACTTAAGTATTAAAATTAGACATGGTAAACTTTATTCCTTTCACATGTGGCATATAAGGACTAAATTCCTACTACAAAATTCTACACTCATAGAATCATAACCCCCACATGCCAAAGTTAAGTCTAAAATCAAAACATAGTTGATAATGGAGAAAAGGAATATGTGAACATAACTCCATAGTGCCTCTAATAATTTACCTTAGCGATCATTGACGAACAACCCAATGACCACCACTTGTATTGATTGTGCATCCACCAAGTGATTTGAGCTATTTAAGGCACATTTGGATTCATATTCTTTACTTGAATCATATTGACATGATGTGGAGATTTACTAAACATAGCATCAAAAGAAATAAAATTCTTAAGAATCACTTCCCACACATAAAGAAATCGATAAATTATCCTTAAAGAAATGTCAATACCAAACCAAATTGAACCAAGTAAGAACAAATATGAACGAAACACGTAATAAGAATTAATAACTCTTGAAAACTCTCTCTTAAGGTGAATAAACAAAGAAGTAAAATAACCTAACCATTGAATTAAATAATAATTCAAACATTATCATACTTCCAAAAATTCATCACAAGGTTAACACACTACAATATGTAAAATAGCCACCAAAAGAATTTCAAGAGTATTAAAAATTAATATAAGTAGCCATGCATTCCCAACAAAAACTATGGCACAACTAAGAGTCACAAAAACAACCACTAAGGATATTCTCCATGGAGAAAAATATACACATGACTCTTCACAAGATAATCACATAATTCTCATTCAAAAACTTCTCATATTTAAAAATTGATAGAATCAACACAAGTTATTGAGAAGAATTATGCAAATAGAGCATTATTATGAGCAAGAGCAAATCTTCACAAGCAAGACAAATATCTATATGTATATAAACACATATGTACCAAAAGTAATAAACTTTGACATTGCATCATACTCCACATCATACTCATTGTAAATAAAATCATGGTAAAACTTATAAAACCTACAATTTAACAAGTCTTAAATAACCATGAATAATCTATCAACATAAGCATGTAAATATTAGGAACTCAATAACACATTGCTAATAGAAATTGATCTAAAGCAATAACCTAAAATTTACTTTCTCAATGAACAAAACAACATATATGTTCAAAAATCAACAAATTGGTACATAAAACCAACTAACGTATTTCTAAGTGCTAAGTTCAAACCACAAGCATAGAAAAAAGACATAGAAATAATCATACCATGTAATATCACACATATATAACATGGATTATACTTTAGCTTATACACTGATAATCATGTAACAAATACTACATTATGGACAAAATAATCATCTAATATTATAATGCCAAAAGTCACAACTCATATATTTGCCAAGATGATTATTAGAATTAAAATCATGTGCTAAGCATAATCAAAATAAAATTAGTTTAGAGAGGACCTCCCTTGAATTAATTCAATTGTCAAAGATGAGCATTCTCTATAGTATGCCCAAATTTCCTCTCCAAAAATGCAGCTCAACATGAAGTCATAACTCCCAAACGTGAGCATCTATCAACGATCCAACCGTTGAAAATGAAGATTCATATGTCCCAAACAAACTCCCAAAATTTCAGCCCAAACAAACAAAGATTGATTTTTGATCAGGGTCCATTTTCGGGACTGCTCCCAAAAAAACGTGAACAGCATTTTTTCCCAAAAAATTGTTTTTTCTTGACATCATCCAATCTTTCTACCAATAGCCAATATGTAGCCAATGAAAATATATAATTTCGTTTTCAATTTGTTGTAATATAATAAGTATTTTCAAGGCTCTATTGAAAGTAAAATAATAAGATCGAAAAGATGATCTTATGACAATGAAAGAGTACGGTGTGTCGTGATACAAATCACTGACTTGAAAACGAAATTCCGGCGCAACCGTGGTTCTCATTGTATTTTCCGGCACGTTCCCTAAGGTTAACACACCACTTCCACACAAAGGCACTTTTGGGTGGAAGGTTAGAGCCAAGTAACTTATGCCCAAAGAGAGATGTGTTTAAGCTATTGTGTTTTTTTATTATTATCAAGTGTATCCAAAAAAACATAAAATGAGTCTTCCATTTATAGATAAGGATGGAAGAACATGGAAGATCATAGAGGAATTTCAAGCATCAATGAGGGGTGAATAAATCAAAATAAAGATGAAGATTTAATCACCATAATCATCTTCTTAAGTGAGGGGGTTACAAGGAGTCAAAAGAGAACAAGAAAGGAATCCAAGAAGAAGGCTAAAAGACGCTCAATAATTTTGTATCCCACGTGCCCGACCGGGCGAGATCGCCCAGTTAAACATTGCTTCTCGCGCCCAAACAGGCGAGCTTGCCCGATCTGCCCGGGCACAAGAGAATTCTCCGTTTTCTTGAGAATTAGTTTCCGCCTTCTTCCGCCCTGCCAGGGCGAGTTTGCCCTAGAAACCAGGGCAAGCAAGATATTAAAAAAATAATCCTTGAACTTGTTCTTTTTCCTTCATTTAACACAACAGTTCTAATATCACATCATATTCATGACCATGCAAAAAGTAACTATAATAAAAAGTTATCACTAATGTTGAAAAACTGACCATAATTCAAATTTCGAGAAGTTATTGAATGTGATAATGAAAATTAGGCCATCCGGGTTTAATAATTACCCACATAGAAACTTGAACTTTCACTTGATATGAAAGAAATAATGTGCTGACGCTCTCTCATGTTGAATTGAATGGCAAGACATAACGTTGAGATTGAGCTATATTTAGATTGTAATTTAATTGTTTGTTTTGAAGAAATTTGATTAAGAGATTATTTGCTAGTTTTGAACAATTTTGCATGTGAACCAGTAATAAACTAAGTGGCCAGAAGCTCACTAAGCTAAAACAAGATGTGTGTGTAGAGATTTTGAGTAACTAAATGCTCATTATTAAAGTATTTGGAGGATTAGAAGATCTCCATATTTTGGCTTTACAATTTACATGCAAGTGGTTAATTTCTTGATTTGGGCTATTTTATATCAGTACATAAGAGATAGAATAAGAAAATAGACAATTGCACAATTTATGACTCCCTGTTAATATTGATCTCCAGAAGAGAACAAAATTTCATTATTCTCCAAAATAGATAGAAATGTGTAGAATATGATTATCCTACGAGATGAAATTTGTTGCGCATGAAATTATATTCTAAGTTGGTGAAGAATTGCCCTAATATTTAAGACATCTACCAACTTAGGGGGGGAAGAATTAAAGTAATTAAGTTGGCAAAATTATAATGTTATAATTAAGTAGGTGATCCCTATATTGATACTTTGTAAAGTTACCTGCCAACTTTTGTATCAACATATGTTGCACATTTATGATTTGATTTGTATTCAGTTATAACTCATGTTGCCTAGCATTGAAGATACATTTTGGTCATACTATGTGTATATATTGAGATAAAATCTTGTCAATTATATTTGATTCACTACACTTGAAGTTTAGGTCTTATGATCGGTTCCAAAATAAAGATATGATACATGGCAAGATAGTGAAGCTAACACTTTTAATAGTGTGATAGTATATAAATACCATAATGTATGAAATACCCTAAAATTGGTATAGATGTTTGAATTATTACAATAGATGGTCTATGATGTAAGAAAAGTTATGATGGTACCAATGCGAATATATTCAGACATCATTGTCAAAAAAACATGCAAATTAAAATTGTATCTTGAGGAATTATATGATGATATCGGTATATGATGGAACCGATAAATAATACGCATATGCCGAAGGAATGGACTTGTGAACAAGGGATCATAAATATATGTCGTCCATTTTGATGTCGACATAATGATAATGATCAAAAGTTTATTATGGACCAAAAGTCCAATGAAATATGGATTTTTAAATCCACACTATACAATATTTTGCATTATTTTGAGTCTTATGTATGTTCATATACATGTGTGAGTCATAGGTTAACGAATTATTAATTGTATATGTTGGAAGTTGTTAGATGCATTATTGTAGACACTTGATTTGTGTCTCCCCAAAAACCAAATCCAATGATGAGTATCTTTCACGATATTGATATCGAGTAAGGTGAAATCTTGAAAAGTCTCGTTAATTCTTCTGTTTTCTAAAATGTTTTAATAAAAATAATTCATTTCTGTTTTCGAAAATCATTCATTTCGTATCCTATTTATGAAAAACGTCCAATCCAATTTAGTATACTCCATAAATAGGGTTCAATAATTATGTAGTTGGATGGGGGTTTGAAAAGACCTTTCCAACGATATATTATAAGCCTAATTTCGGACCCTTGATCACCCATTTTCCGGTATCCTTATCAAACGCATGGAGAGAACAAATGAAATCGCCGGCACGACTCACCAACGTAGTGATCGTGGAGTCAGAGGCTTCTTTGGATGACTCTAGAAGCGATTTGGGGTATAGTCCCTCCTTGACCCAAGTTCCCCTCCATTCACCATATATCTTGGACCCCATACGATGGGTGTACTCCTTCTGCAATGCATTTTTTTTATTTTGCTCTCGAAGTTCCTACATAAATAGAAATGTTAGTATCATTACTTTAAAATTAGTCAATATATTATACAATTGTCAATAGATTTACTCAAACTTACAATTGCTTATGGCTGAAATTATTGAACAACGAAAGCTTTCCACTGATCCTCCGTCACGCTTGGCCCTTTTTGCCACGAGAGTTGGTCTTCCTCAACAGCTTCGCCATTTCCACCTTCATTATCCTTTCCCTTGCAAGCTTTCTTATTCTTTGGTTTATTCTTCTTATGGATCCATCTATTAGCTAATAAGGTCTTGAAGCCTCTCAATCTTTCCGCTACTAAAAATTCAAACACCATTCTCTTGGCGTCATCATTAGAAATATTAAACAGCTTCTGCAAGCACAAATAAAAGTGATAATTAGTTTCCACTTACAAATTACACAACCCTAAGAAGAAAGTATTTATAATCAGATAACTGTCCAAAAAAACACTTACCTTTGTATCATCCCAAAATGTTTGAATCAAGCCTAGAGGTTCTTGATCCATTTAAGTGTAATGGGGATTTTGTGCGCACACCTGCCAACTTGGTTTCCATATTGTCGATGTCATTTGCCCGCAAGTTGGCCTCTGTTGTCATACTCCAGGACCATGGGACTGGTAGGTTTCTTAAAACTTGTCGTCGGACCCCTACCCTTTCTCTTAGTTTTTGCCTTTAACCCCCCCTCCACCACCACATGTGTTCATTTAATCATGTCCTTGGCTTTGATTTTGAGGAGTAGGATTCTCACCAACATCTCACAAATTGAATTTTTAGTAGGAGGCGCTCGTTCAGCAGAAATTTCAAATTCTTCAAGCCTACGCTCAAACTTATCTTGAGCCTGATCTTCTAGCTCACCCAAATCATTCTCCTTGTTGACATCATAAAGCTCATCCTTGTCCTCATCATCATCCACCTCCAAATCTTCAACATAATGAAGGTTATACTCGTCCTCCATGAGATATAAACACCTGCCATTACAAACATAACACGTTATTAGTTATATTAGAAATAAACTAGTTACGTAAATTATAAATCAAATATAAATTTATGAATTATAATACAACTAAACATAGGAAATGGGCAATTAAGTTAACATATAGGTCATTTTTATTCCATTTTCACCAAATTGACTTCATAAATTACCTAACTTATGATATTCTAATACTGTTAACACTTAAAATATTATATGCTATCATATTTAACATGTTTTGAGATTTAATTCATTCATTAAATAGAAATTGTGATTAATTGGCAACTAAGTTAACACTTTCATTCATTTTCACCAAAATTAATCATAAAATCACCTAACTTGTGATTAAATAATACTTTGAATGCTTATAATCTCAAATTCAAAATAATACTTGTCCGTTGTGGCCTAATTGCGTATAATTTTCTTGGTCGTCTATATCATTTTCTACAACAGGTCTAGGAACAGTGAAAGGTGCTGAATCGTCAAAAGCATCATATTCGTCATCATCCTCAACATCTCCAATGCCTAGGATTCTTCTTTTGTCGGCTAGCACAATAGACCATTTTAAATCGGCTGGGTCAGTTAGATAGAACACTTGCTTAGCTTGAGAAGCTAGGATGAATGGTTTCGCACTATCATTCAAGTGGCCAAGATCTACAAGAGTAAAGTCATCATATTTGACAGTACGCCTGATATTATCAACCCACTTACACTTGAAAAGAGCAACCATGAAGTTACAATAATCAAGCTCTCATATTTCTTGAATTCGACCGTAGTATGACAACTTTGCATCGACAGGTGATTTATCCTTAGCACTTGCAAACTCCCTTGACGATGCCACAAGTGTTAAACCACTATTTTGAGTCGAGAAAGATTTTAAATCCCGACCCTCTGTCCAAAAAGTGTACCCATTGATGTCATATCCCTCAAATGAGCGAACATCATCCCTAGGACCTTAAGCAAGACACCAAACTATATCGGTGACACTATCATCCAATTGACCCATTACTCGATCACGAAACCAACTGACAAACCTCTTATTATACAACTGCATCAGTGCCATTTCACCTTTCGATGGAAATTCATCATGCAAGCTAGCCATGTGCTCATCTAAATATGGGTGAACATCTGCAACATGGTGCAACACATATGTGTGCTTGTAATAACTGATCTCGGTCGGGTGACATTTGTTTTGACCTAATTGTGCCATGACCATCAAGTCTCCCTTTATGTTGATAAGTAGGAAGACCAATAGGTTCAGTAACGGCTACATATTTGGCCACAAAATTACCAATCTCCTCACTCACGGTCCCTTGAATCATACTTCCTTCCAGGTGAGCCGAATTCCTTACTTTATCTTGCAAGATGCCCATGTGTCTTTCAAAAGGATAACACCACCTCATGAACACTGGACCGCACAACTTAATATCACGCACCAAATGAAGAATCAGATGCACCATTATGTCAAAAAATGAGGGTGCGATATATCTCAAATTTGCACAAAGTCACAACCACATTTATTTGCAATGTATCAAGTGAACAAGGATCAAGCACTTTTCTGCATATAGTATTGAAAAACGAACAAAGTCTTGTAATAGTTTCCCTTACGTGCTTCGGTAAAATACCATGTATCGCAATCGGTAGGAATACTTGCATCATAATGTGACAATCATGGGATTTCATACTTGTCAGCTTCAATTCTCCATTTAATGATACAAATCTTTTCATATTAGATGCATACCTTGATGGAAGCTTAATGTCGTACAGACATGCACAAAACATTCGTTTTTCTACCCTTGACAATGTGTAGCAAGCCGGTGGTAAATAAGTCTTTTCATCCTTGCCTTTACCCTCATCTTTCTTCTTTAACGTATGTGTGGCCTTTCCCTTTCCCTTGCTCTTCCCCTCTCTTGTTTTCGAAACATTTATATTTTCCTTTTCTGGTTCATTTCCCTTTCTAACCTTTCCCATTCTAACCTTATCCTGAGGCCAAATTCTGGACGAACCCCCATCTCTTGCAAATCTAACCGTGCACCCTTTCCATCCTTTGTTTTACCTTGAATATTCATCAGCGTTCCCACAAGTGCATCACACACATTCTTCATACTCATTTCAATAAAGAATACAATCATTAGGACATGCATGTATCTTCTTATACTCCAAACCAAATGGACACATGAGCTTCTTAGCATAACAGTAAAACATAGGAATTTCATTCCCATCAGGCAAGATCTCACTTAATGCGATCAACAAAGATGTAAAACTAATGTCCGTCTACTCATGCTTAGACTTAATGTTAAAAAGTGTTAGCAAGGCTAATAGTTTGGAGTATTTTTTGCACCCTAGATACAAAGGCTTTTTGGAAGCCTCCAATAATAACTTAAACACACCACCTTCAACACCATACAACATCTCATCCACGTCTTCATCCTCAACCTCATCCACTTGATCATCCGTAGCTCCATCCTCACCATTATCAATAATATATTCATCATTTTCGTATTCCTCGTCCACATAAATCTCGTTGCTTTTATCATGCACATCATTCCCATCAAGATCCCCATTGTACTCTCTATCTTCACCGTGCCAAATCCACACATGGTATTTAAGCCTAAATCCACAACAAAATACATGATCTCTAATGATTGCAACACTGTTGACCACCTTCACATTATTACAATAAACACAAAGACAATAAAGGCCTTTGTCACCCATTTTGCGTTGATAAGATAAAGTCCTCTCGCAAAACTCTAAAACCCCATTCCAAAATTCCAATGTATCACGTCTACCATACATCCAACCACGATCCTTCTCCATTTAGTAAATTGTCTCTAAACATATATAGAAACATATTATGAATAATGTATAATTGCTACATATTTTATGTAAATCAATTTCAAGTACACACCGTGAATTTACCATTTATATAGTGAAAAAATGCATGTTTCCAAACTATCCTTATCACTCCAACCTAACTCATCCTTGAATGTCTACTCTCACTAGTGGATGTATGTCAACTTTCTAATTTTAAGGAAAATCCAGCAGAATTTCCCCCTAGTTTTTCAAGTACACAATGTAGATAATTACTTACCCACATATGTACCCAGAGAACATGGTGAGAAAATTTTAATCCGAGATGTTTCTTAAAATTAAAAAGAAGACATACATTCACCACCTAAGTGAGAATAAACATTCAAGAACAGTCCCAACCGGGGACTACTATTCAAGACTTTCTCCTAATGAGAAAGGCTTGAACGGGTATCTAGGCATATGATGATGCAAGCATTTTATATATTGTTGTATTTATTTGTAATTAACCAATAATACACAAGTTGTAATATCATGAAAAAACTTTTATTAAATGGATATATAGAATTAATTAATCCAAACTAAGAAATTGCCACAAAATTCAATGAATAAAACACGAAATTGGGAACAAATTGCAATGTTTGTTGATAACAGAGACATTAAACTAGTAAAGACAGAAAAAGAGAAACATATATAAATAGAGGGAGAAGAAGAACAAACCCAGAGAAATGGAAACAAATTGCAAGGATTAGGGCAAAGGACTAGCAGCGGCAGGCGCGGAGTTCCCCGGTGGGGCAACTATGGCGCTCGATTTGAGGGAACAGCTTTGAGCTCCCCCAAATTGGCTAAGGTTCTTGCTGTTTTCACTTCTCAACTGTGAAGTAAATCATTCAAACACAATTAACTTTAATCATTATTACACTTTAAAAATTTCAGTTTTATCAATTAAATCAATATAAATCAATTCATTTTAACAATCAATTTAATCAACAAATATCATTTCAATTCAATAAATTCAATAAGAAGTAACAAACTCAACATCATATTCCTAATAAAAATCGCAAACCCAACAACAAAATAAGTACACCTTCGATTTTATCAATTAAATTAGGTTAATTTTTAAATTACCTTCCAAAAATGTAACCATTTTCGTACAATTGGGGTAGAATTTGGTGAAGGAAATGTGAATTGATGTTAGGAAAGCGTTTTTAAAGAGAAAAATCGGGGAAAAAATCAGTCAAAATAAGCGTTAGGTGGGGCCCACGAACGGAAAATCCACCGGATTTTTGAAATGAGTGGTAATCTGAGCATTTATTTAAGTTAAGGGGTCGTAATTTGAAATAAAAATTAAACGGGCGGTTAATTCGAAAATGGTTACATTTTTGGGTGGTAATTTAAAATTTTTCCTTTTTAATATAAATCCGTTCATTTTAGTAATCAATTTAATCAACAAATATCATTTCATTTTAATCAATTCAACAAGAACTAACAAACTCAACATCATATTCCCAATAAAAATAGCAAACCCAACAACAAAATAACTACACCTTCGATTAATTATCAGAACATACTATGCATATGAGAATAATAATATTCGAACTCATAATCAGAAAAATGAAATTAAAGAAATATTATACCTTGATACCAATCTGTAATTCTTTGACATTATCGGACTTTTTAGCATAAGTTGTACCTGTACATTAATGGGGTTTATCCAGAATGTCAAATCCAAAAAAATGGGAGTTGGAATTAGAGAAGAAGACATAACTAAACTAATTAAGAAATAATAGAGTCGATTTATCATTACATACTAGGGATATTGTATATGGAGTATATCTTTTATACAAGACTAATAAGAGTAACCAAAAATGCTACTTGTAATTATTTTTCAATCTAAACTTCCAAAGTAATAATCACTAACATTCCCCAATTTAATTCCTGAATTAAAGTGGAGTATAACTTGAGATTTAAATTATTATATCACAAATCTATATCTTTATTAAACGATTGACAGTGTAATAATAAAATTAATTTGAGTAATAAAAAAAATAAAAATAAAAAACTTACCTCATTCTTTCTACAATAATCCTCATCAGTCCATCATTCTTCATTCTGATTTGGGAACATCAGCTGGCCAATTAGGGCTAGGCACAATAGAAGAAATTGATCCCAAGTGACCACTACTCGTTTAACTCCAACCTTCTCGACTGTCGTTATAACATTTTAAAAAAGGAAAGAGAAGATTAAACGGGCTTTAGCTAACCTCGATGGCGAAGCGGCGGCAGCGCGGCTACGGTGGCGTCACTGGTGCAGGGGGTGATTCAGAGGAGGCGTCGCATCAGTGGTGGAGGGGGTTTGAGAGTGAGGAATGTAGGGAGAGTGAAGAGAGTTGGCGTCAGTGGTGGAGGGAATTGTAGGTGACGGCGGTGGTGGAGGAGGTAGCAGCTGTGGTGGCCGGCGTTGCAGGTGACTGTAGTGGTGGAGGACGGAATTGCAGTGAGCTTCGAGTGAAAAGGGTTTTGCTGCTTCGAATGAAAATGAAAAAGGAAAGGGGAAAGAGAAGAAGAAAAGGAAAGGGGAAAAGGCGGGTTTTTTTTTAATATTGCCATCGGTTTTGCTTGAACTTATGGCCTTTACAACATATGCCACCGGTTTGGTTTGAAACCAGTGGCAATTAAAAAAAGCATTATCCTGCCCATTTTTTCCCCACCGATTTTTAAAAACCGGTGGGCATGGCTCAGTGCCTTTCTTTATTTTTCTACTAGTGATGACATTGTCATGATACTAAAATACTTAAATGGTGCAAGGCATTTTTAAAGGTTGTTGAATTTTCGTTCCCCGTATATATGGTTTAGAGGGATAATACCTTATTTTATGTAGTCCTTGCACATGACCAATATTATATTATATTAATGGTTTGTTTAATTGGTATATATATTAGCTTTGTTAAGTAATATAATTATTATATATATACCATGACATCATCCTAAAGGTGGATTTGAATAAATACCATTGTCTATATTAATAAGGCGTTTTTTAGAATAGTTATATCAAGTAAAAATTGGTATATGCCAAGATTTTTATAGGGTGCTCTTGAAGAGTAAAATATGTTTGATCAATAAATTTAACATGTACCAACATTGTTAATTAATATTTTAAAATAAGTTATCATAATATAAAGTATAATTAACCGATTGTATGTCTTGCTGAAAAAAGCATGTTGACATTCTTATATCACATCATATATATGGTCATGCATGGCAATTTGTATAAAGTGATCACTAATTGTAGACACCTGATTATGTCTCCTCAAAAACCAAACCTGGTGATGAATATCTTTCACGTCATTTAATTATCGAACAAGGCGAAGTGTGAAAGAGCCTCGTGGAATGCGGTTGTTTTAATAAAAATACATCTTTCTGTTTTTGAAAATATTTCTTTTCGTACTCTATTTATGGAAAATGTCCAGTCCAGTTTAGTTTAGTCCATGATAAGGGACCAGTTTTGGTGTAGTTGGATGGGGCTCGAAAAGAGCTTTACAACGATATATTATAAGCCCAATTCTGATGAATAATGAGGAATTTATGGACAAAATACCAAATTGGGTCTGAAATGAGTTTTATATACGACCCAATGATCCAATGGATGGCCCATTACTAAAGTCATTAGGATTGACTTTAATCTTCTGGAATAATCTAGAAGGCTCTTTTAAATTTTAGTGGAATTAGGATTAATTATTATATTTTTTTAGAAAATAAAGAATTTTATTTGGAATAAAACAAGTGTTTTAAAAGATTAAATCTGATTTTTAAAGGATAAGTACGAATGTTAATTATTCTAATTTAATTAGATTAAGGACTCCATACGGTTTTAAATTAACGCGTTCACCATCGCGAAATGACGGCTTCACATCGCGCCGCGATATAAGTAGTTTTACTCCAAATCAAATTCGATCTTTTTCTTTTCGTTTCGGGACTATTTTCTCTATAAATAGGGTCTTTATTCCCCATTTTCAATCATCAACAACCAACAATCATCAACAACCATCCAATTCTAATTCTCTTCTCTCTCTTAAACAATAGCTTGTTCTTTATTCCTCTTTCTAAGCCTAGACTTTTTACAAACACAATACCACATTCACGAGTTCTAGACACACCTAGCCAAGCTCGAAGTTGTCTTCGCCCTAGATGTGAAAAGTTGATAATTTCTGAGGGTTTAGTCCCAAATCCTTATTTCAATTATTTAAATTAGTTGTTTTATTTAATATTTTCCTTGAAGTTACTAACATGTGTATTGTTTTGATAGAAAGAGATACGAGGCAACAAAGTAAGTTGGTTTATTGTTATATATCTTTAGAAAGCATGCTTAGATTATTATTATTCCTAGTATCATATTAGAATGTTATTTATTGCTTTCTAGTATCATTTTTAGGTTGCTTCTTATTTTCTTCTATCATTTTAGTATCATGTTAGGGGTAAAGCTTTGATTTTTGATGTTTAGTGACATGCTAGGATTTGTTATTAATTCATGTTAGTATTATACCTAGGATCTTGCTAATGATATTATGTTTTGATGAGATTGTTTATGACGATGTTTGTTGTATCAATAATATTATGTTGCTTAATAATATTGTTATTGCTTGATCACGCCCTCTCTTTCAGGATTAAAGGGAATTTGTACTTGAAATCATGCTTAATAAGATAATTAATAATTTTATTTTAGGCTAATATGATTTTAATTCAAGTGATCGCCAATAATAGATTTGTTTGTGCATTAATATTCAACCAACATAGATTAAACATGTTTAGGATTAATATAATGATTGTATGTTAGTCAGAAAGAGCACATGAATATGAAAAGAATAAAGTAGAGGTCTATTATGAGGGCAGGTTCAATCTCTTTTAGATTGGATTTGTACCTTCATCCCTGAATATCCAGTCATGGTTCCGGACTACTATGGAGTTAGCGATCTAATGGATCGTGAAAAGGTGTAACCTTCACCTTGTGAACGGTTTAAAAGGTCCTAAAACTTGTTGGCGACTTTTTTGCTCTAGTTTCCTTCCCTTTGGACGCCACCATGCTTAAGTGTATAATCACAGTGGGGCTCAAGTATGGGTTGCTTGAAATATTCTCTACACTAATGTTATTAGAATAATGATTTATTGGATGTGATAAGTTAGGCCATCAGGCTTTAAAGTACCCACTATGAAAAATTAAACTTTTATTTGATATAAAGATATAATGTGTTGACTTTATTACATGTCACATGTATTAAATGGATTGAAAGTCAAAACATGACATCATGTGATTTTTTATAGTTTGATTTGAAAAAAATATCAAGAGATAAGTATTGGCTTTGAGCAGTACAACTTTTATGCAAACAAGTAATAGGTGACCAAAAGTTCATCACAATAACTTATGTGTAACCAAGCATTTGGTGACTTGAAGAACATCATCATATATAGTGGTATATATATTACATACATACAATTACTAAATAAAATAATTTCTTGAAATGGGGCTATGGTATGTTAGCACATAAGAAATATAATAAAAAAAGACAACTGCACAATTTATAACTCCCCATTAATATTGATCGCTTGAAGAGAGTAAAATTATGAAATATTTTATCGAAAATGCATTTAAAAATTACATAATTCTCCAGAAGAGATAAATATTTGTTGATTATGGTTCTCCTAGAAGATAAAGTTGTTACACATGAAATTATATTCTCAGTTGGTCAAGAATTTAGTGAAGGATTTATGTCTTCGTCAAGTGCAATTACTAGATATATAATGGATCGAATTATGCAGATAATTAAGTTCGTAACCAAACCCTAGCCTCGCGCACATACTCTCTCCTCTTCCCTCATGACTGCACACGCCGGTGGTGCATGTGGTGCACGGTGGTGGTCGTGGTTGTTCGTGGTCGGTTTCCTCCTTCCCTCTCTGCATTATAGTACCTAAAACCCTACATTTAGTGCCCCTATATTCGAGATATATTTTACCAACTTATGGGGGGAGAAAAACTAAAATAAGTTGGCAAATTTTGGAATTATTACTTGATTCCCATAATTGGTGATTTGAAAAGTTTATTATATGCCAATTTTTATTTATATGCTATCAAGATATGTTGTACATAACTCTATGATTTGATTTTTATTCACTTATAACCTATCCAGAGGTGTAGAAGATACATATTGATATAGTGGTATTATTTGCATACTTTGAAATGAATCTTGCCAACATTTACTTGAATCTTTACGCCTGAAGTGAAGATTATATGATCGGTTCCAATATTAAGATATGATACATGACAAGATAGTGCAGTTGATAATTTTGGAGGGCATACAAGTTGATAAAAAAAGTATTATATGAGATGCCCCAAAAGTGAAATATATATCTGAATTATATAAGATGGCCTAAAATATGAGCAAAGTATTTGGAAGAAGCATTCAGAAATCATTACTTATAAGCATGCGAATATTACATGAAAGAATTATTATGATACCAGTTTACAATGGAACCGATGTGATTTTGCCTACATATTTACTAGTGGACTAGTGAAAAGGAGATATTCGTTATACGTCCATTTTGATGCCGACATAATTATAATTATAAAAAATAGCTTATGGACCTGAAGTCCAACAAAATATAGATCCAAAAATCCACATTGTACAATATAAAAGAATATGCATGCCAAGCATTGTAAGAATATTTTGCATGTTTTATGAAGTTAAATCATATAGGAAGAGTTTCAAACTCCAATTCGCTAATGGTTTTAGAAGCATATAATGTTCCAATAGCATGTATGTTATGAACTATGAATGAAATTAAGTAGAGTTCCTAAAAACTTAGATATTGTTTATTTATATGTCTATCTTTAAAATTTTACTTTCTCATATTGTAATATTGATGAGATATTATCCAAAACTCTACAAGATCATTATGGACTAAATTCATGGCATCTCAACCAAAAGTTTGAGCATGTGAGAGTTGTGATGTTTTATTTATTTGTATTCTCAAGATAACTCTCAAATTAAATATAAAATGTATACATAATAGTTGAAATTATGAAATACTTATCCCTGTGAATAATTTTGTTATGGTCCGGAAGAACCAGAAGCGTCGCACTGAGATGATTTATTGCAAGTTAGCGATAATTCTTATTTGACAATGATGATATATATGTGTTTTATGAGTGTTTCATCAAATATTGATTAATTTCAGCTATATATCAATGACCTCCGGAAGAAAGTACAAGTAACTCAAAAATATATATAAATGGATAAGAACCATAGTCTTTATATGAGGATAAGTGTTATTATCAAAGATATACATATATATGTATTTGGAATTTTGTTAAAATATTGTTACATAAGAATAATGAGATCTATACATCATTACATTCTATGTGTATTATTCTCGTAAGTCAGGTGACAAGAAAATAATTTAATGATTCAAGTGAAGATTTGAAAACTCATGTTAAATTTTGAAAAACCAATTATCGATGAAGATTTTGTTGCTACACAGGAGAAGTTGCTTGTGTCAGTATAGGACCCATTGCATTGAAGATCTAAAGTGATGTAAAAATCAGGGGGAGAAAATACGCGTTATACTCTTTTTCCTTTAACCATGGTTTAATCCCAGTGGATTTTCATGGTAAGGTTTTTAACGAGGTAGCCTCTCAGGCGTATTATGTAGAATGATGTACTCTTTTTCCTTCACTAGGTTTTTATCCCATAGGGTTTTTCCTAGTAAGGTTTTAACGAGGCATAATCTTCAATAATGGACATGCAAGGGGGAGTGTTATGAAATGTAGTTATGAATGTCCATTATACATAACTTTGTAACCCCCTTAGCATTATTACTTTTCTTAGTAACCCCTTGTAAATCCCTTTTGCCTTATTGTTCCCCTTTGCCTTATTGTCTTTGAGAGTTACTTATGCTCATGTATATATAATTTACATTGCCTAATGAAGAAGTACAACTAAGACTGATATTTACATTTCTCTCATGTATTATTCCTTTCTCATTATTTTATAACAATAATTACTTTTTTTTATTTATAAGTGTAGGGAATATTTCAAGCATTACCCCAAACTTGAACCCCACTGTAATCATACACTTAAGCATGGTGGCGTCCAAAGGGAAGGAAGCTAGAGCAAAAGAGTCGCCAACAAGTTTTAGGAACTTGTAAACCGTTCACAGGGTGAAGGTTACACCCTTTAACGATCCATGAGATTGTTAACTCCAATAGGTTTGGAACCAAGACTGGAAGTTCGGGGATGAAGGTACAAATTCAATCTAAAAGAGAAAGAACCTGCCCTAATAATAGGTCTCAACTTTATTCTTCTCGTATTCATGTGCGCTTTCTGACTAACATGCAATCATTAGGTTAACCCTAAACCTGTTTGATCTATGTTGGTTGAATATTAATGCACAAATAAAACTATTATTGGCGATCACTTGAATTATAATCATATTAACCCTAAATAAGATTATTATTTGTCTTATTAAGCGTGATTACAAGTACAAATTCCCTTTAAACATGCATAAAAGGTGTGATCAAGCAATAACAATAAATAAGCATCAAGCAACATAATAATCATAATTGAAATAATCATGTTAAAGCATAATAATAGCAAGATCCTAGGCATGATACTAACAAGATTAATAAAAACCCTAGCATGTCACTAAACAATAAAGATTAAAGTCTTATCCCTAACATGATAATAACATGCTATTAAGAAAGAAAATAGGAAGCATCACATAAATCATAATTGATATAAAGAACTTATTCTTTACCCTAAACATCATACTAAGAAAACCATCCTAACATGATACTAGGAATCAAAATAACAACCTAAACATGATTTCTATATCAAAATATCAATAAAGAAATTAAAGCACTTACTTGGATGCCTCGTATCTCTTTCAAATAACAAAATACACACGTTAGTAACTTCAAGGAAAATAATAAAATAAACAATTAAATTAAATAATTGAAATAGAGATTTGGGATCAAACCCTCAGAAATACCAAACCTTTCATGTCTAGGGCGAAGGCAACTTCGAACTTGTCTAGGTATGTCTAGTGCTAATGTATGAGGAATTTTGTTTGTAAAAGGCTAGGTTAGAAAAGAGGGAGAGAGAATAAGCTTTAGCTTAGAGATAGAGAAGAATTAGAGAATTCTGGTTATTGAAAAATGGAGGTCCAGTGACCCTATTTATAATAAAATAGTCCAAAATCGATAAAACGAATCAAAGTTTGAAAAGGAATAAAACACGCCTCTGTCGCCAACAACAGGATCTGTCGCCAGGCAACAAAACCTATCGTTTGGCGCTGCAAGACAGTTTTTGCGAATTTTGTTTTTATCATATCTTTTGATCCAGAAGTCCAAATAAGGCATATAATATGTTGTTGGAAATCTATTGAAGTCTACTTTCCAACCCAATTAGAATCATATTAATATCTTTTGTAGATAAAACGATATGACCGAAATAGTGGAAAGGTGTCAGTTTTGGATAGAGTTTCGTATCTCATTCATATCTTTTTCGTTATAGCTCGAAATTAATATTATAATATATCATTGGAAAGATAATTTCAAGATCTATCCAACCATATAAGATTTGGATAAATATTATGAGGCACGAAAATAATATCTGACTGTCTTTGAACGTCTTTAAATTCGAATAGAATTAAGACTAAAAAAAAGGAAAGTTTTATTCAATTTCAAACTCTTTGAAACATAATTATCAATCCTAACTCCATTAGGATTTAAGATAACCTTCTAGAGTATTCTAGAAGACTATAATCAATCCTAATAATTTTAGGAATGATAATTAATAATAGGCCCTCCTCTAGATCATTGGGCCGTATGTAAGAACCAAATCGGGCCCAATTTAGTATTTTGGCCATAACTTCCTCATTATTCATCGGAATTGAGCTTATAATATATCGTTGGAAAGCTCTTTTCGAGCCCTATCCAACTACACTATTATTGGACCCTTATCATGGACCAACCTAAACTGGATTGCACGTTTTTCATAAATAGGGAAAGACAAGAAATATTTTAAAAAACATAAAGAAGAGATATTTTAATAAAAACATCCTTATCACTAGACTTTTCACACTTTCACCTCGTTCGATAATCAAATGACATGAAAGGTATTCATCACTGGGTTTGGTTTTGGGGAGACACATTTGGGTGTCCACAATAAGTAACACCCATGGGCGTAGATTAGGGAGTGCAAAGTGCTCCCTAGCACAGGACCCCGATTATTAGAGGGCCTATTTTTTTCAATTATTATTTAATTTTTTTACAATGCTGCAACTTTCAAGAGCCTACTTATTTGTAATGCACATCATATTCCCTCTATTAATCCAAGCTCCCATATTAATTTCTAACACTTTTCATATTCTTCTATCAATTCAAATTAGTATTTTCACAATTACATCAATTCAATTCCATGAAATTGTAATGAATATTTCCCCATTCCAAAATTTTCGGCGTAAAAAAGTTAATTTCAGTGAAATTAAAAATTAAACGATTCGTATCCCGTAACAACGGCAAAACATTTAAGGGTTCGTTTGGCATCACTGTGGTTTTCTGTTTTTTGGTTTTTTATTTTTTAAAAATATATTATATATGTCACATAATGAAACAAAAGTTATTTAGGCTTATTAAAATCATGATAATTTTGAAAACTGACAACAGAAAAGTGGAAACACCTTTTTCTTGTTTCCTGTTTTTTGTTTTTAGTTTTAAAAAAAACAGGAAACTGAAAACCAAAAATGATGTCAAACAAGCCCTAAGCAATTAATTTTAATTTTTCATAATTATTCTTATCAAGCTGCTAAATATCTTCCCAATATATAAGGGTTACCTAATTGTGTATGGCATAAATAATAGGTTAAAAATTAAAATTTTGTATGTTTTCAAATTATTAAGGGCCCATTTTTTCAATTTAGAACAGAGCCCCCAAAAACATTGCAACGGCCCTGGTAACACCATTAATTACATTTTTCATCTAATAAGGTGATTATTAAGCCTTAAAAATGGGGTTAGAATGACATAAACTACATTTAAGGTAACAAGTGTCATCATAATTGAGCTAATTGACCAGAAAACTACTGGAGGTCGTAATCGCACAAATAAATCATTTTTAAGGGTAATAATCAACAACATATTTTACTTTTATGGTAGTGATTAACAACTTTCTTTTTAAGAGTAATAATTGACAAAACGCTTTTTTGTGAGTAGTAATTGACAAATTTTACTTTCAATAAACCTATACAAGTAATGTAGCCCTATTATGGTGGAGTTGTGTGGTTTAGTTGTTCGTTCCCCCTAGGAACTATTGAAGGCTAGGGCTTTCAAGAAATATACCATCTTTTTCCCAATAATCGATTTGTTAGTTAGTGATTGAAATTTATGCAGAATTGTAATGTTTCGTTGTCAAATTTTCAAATACATTCGAATAAATCAGATGAAAATTATTCCGTTGGCTACAAGCCGGAAATGGTTAGAATGCCTCTCCAAATTGGCTGTCTATTCCAACAATGTGTGCAAGGTACGTATTCCAGTGAAAGATCTATTCTACAATCATAGCTTCAATATTTACGTGAACTTTTTAATTCAAAGTTTTAATGTATTTGTGACGAGGGGTGGAACTAGGTCGTTGAAACTAATCCTCCCTTAGCCAAACAAAATTTATAAACACTTAACCAACCTAAATACTAGTATAGAGGCAAGTCAAGGGTAGAACCCAAAGGAACGGTAATGTTCAAGCGCTCTCAATTATGCGCCTAAGCTAGGTCGAAGTCTAAGGATTAAAGGTAAATACTAACCAACTAACAAAACGAAGAACCAAACAAATAAAACACTAGGAATGGGGATCAAAAAGTAATTATAACAATTGTAGTAACTCAGGAATACATGCAAGTCAGTGTTTATGAAGACTAATGGCAAGCTCAATCAAAAGAGTCAACAAGCTTAATCAAAAGAGTCAAACTAGCGCCAACTACGAGAGACTCTAACTAGGAGCATCACTAATCAAGCTCAATCGACAATTGCAATTCCTAATTAAATCAATGGTCTGTATCATTAGAAACTACAATGCAATCTAGCATAATTCTCAAGGCCTAATAGAATTACACACATGCAAACTTCCATCAATCACTTTAATCTCAACGATTAATCAACACAATCCCCAAATTAAGCACAATCAATCAATCATACAAGTTTCACCCTATCCCTAGCCAAACAACTACTCAAACATCATCATCTAGTCACAAACAACTAAAGAAATCAAGAATCATCAAAATATGAAGAACAATTACACTAATCAAAGATAAAATCATCAAAATCAAACCAAACAAATAAGAAATCAAACAAAGCAATAAAATGAGATAGAGTTAGAAATCCTCATTGATTGATTTGATGATCTTCAATACAATTGTCACCTTGAATCTTCAATCACTCAAATCACCATTGAAATTTCTCACTTTCTCTCTCTATAATCTACTCCTAAAACTAACCCTAAAACTAGAGACAGAAGCTCTCAACTAAGCTAAAATTATGATCAAAATCTAAAATGAAACTTGCTTACAAAAATTGGGTTCAAAAGGGTATTTATAATAGGCACGAAACAAAGAAGAGCGAAGCCGGAACCTCCAGAGGAGCGCCCGTGCAGCAGTGGTGCGCGCCCGCGCAGCAGGCCTACGCGCTCGCGCAGCAGGCCTACGCGCTCGCGCAAGGGGCTGTGTGCCCGCGCTTTTCTGGGTTTCTTCGGATCTTCTCGCGGTTTCGTGCATTCGCTAAGGTCTTCGAGTGAATGCGCAATATGATGATGATGAACACTAAGAATGGCAGTCCCAAAAAGAACTTGATAGTGGGTTCAACAACCCATCTTCATGAGAGCACGACTTGAGAGCGCAAGAGCTAGAACTTGGAGAATCCACTTCTTTGTATCTTGAGCTTTCCAATTGCCATGAGCTTGCTCCAAAAGCATCTTCCACCTTAGTAAATCACCAATATCAAGACCCGGACCTTGTACAATACCTACAACCACGAAAATAGAGCAAATAAAGGAGAAAAGAGTAGAAAAACCAACAAAATGCACAAAAGCTACAAAATAAGAGAGGAAAGGTAAAAGCAAGGCCAAATGCATAAAAGTAGGCATTTATTGAGCATGTAAGCTATTAAAAGAGGAAGAAAACAACCTAAATGCTCATCAAATGGGTGTCATTTATGACACATATCAAATTGTTAAATTTAGATTTATTTGTAAATGTTGCATGGTTTTTTTTATTAATGTATTGATTATTATTTCAAATGTTCATTCTCTATGCAACTCCATTATGTTGTGGTTACTAGGCTATGTCTTCTTGTGTCTAGTATTAACTAACAGTTTTATAAGTTATAACTATTTACACTTGTAACACCTCGACCCTAAACAAATTAGGAAGGGGCCTATTGTCACGAAATGCGCATCAAGGGCTAACAACTGTCCTCACATGCCTACACAAGTCCCTTCGGCGCATTTTGTCATCGCTAATACAAACCTAGGGAAAACTTCCTAGGAGGTCACCCATTCCAAGACCACTCTTAGCCAAACGCGCTTAAATGAGAAGTATTTAGCATATGAACTCCCTAAAAGGGAGATGCATCTTGTTGGTATGAGTAGTATATTAAACTCTTTTAAAACAATCATGAGGGGTATTACATACACCCCTACTTGAGAATGGTCATGCCGTCGTTTCTCTTGGAATCCTAGGGATCCTAGTATCACGCCTAAGGCAATTGGGTAGACGAAGTGTTACATCCAGTCTGCATACAGCCATATGGCCCAAGAATTCTCCCCGCTAGGTGACTAACATATGATTAATTATCCACAATTAGCACACGCTCGCAAGGTTACTCTGATACCATTTGTAACACCCCGACCCCAAACAAATTATGGAGGAGTCTATTGTCACGAAATGCGCATCAAGGGGCAACAACTGTCCTCACATACCAACATAAGTCCAGGGGCGGTTCTGGGCCGGAGCAAGGTGGTCGACGGAACAGTGCCCCCAAATTTGAGGGGCCCCAAAATTTAGATATATCTAATTAAGTTGGGAATAATATCATAAAGTTGTAGTTGGAGTAGTGGTCAGGGCACTTATACTTTGTACATGAGATCCGGTTTCAAGCCTTTGGGCCAACATTTTTTTTGGGGAAATAAAGTGTGTACAGCTGGCATGTGATGTCGTTGAGTGTCCAAATACAATGAATGAAATTACTCTAGAATCCTCTGCCCAAACCAAAAACTAGATCTTTCCTCTTTTCAAATATTTTTCTCCCAAAAAAATTTCAATCTATCATTCTAATTCCCAAAAAAACTCTAGATTTTCAAAATTAATTTCACACTTAACTATTAAAACATATTGTTTTTAACATTTCTAATTTACTTTTTATTACTATTTTCAATTATTCAATTAATCAACAAATTTTTCATCTTCCAAAATTATTTTACCCAAATTAATTCATAATTTCAACGGATAAATCTTCAGTTTTAAGATGAAATTAATTGTTAAACTGTTGTTAATCCCCCCAAATTTTTCTATATATGCATTTTACTTAGTTTTTCAATTTTACAAATAAAAAATAAATCTTTAAGATAATATTAATTTCAAAATTCTTTGCAAGTACTTTGAGTATAGCTAGTAATTGGATAAAATTTCATCACAAACCTCTTTGGAATCAACAATGGATATGGACATACGTGGATTCGCCTACGGTATGTGTTAAATCTGTCATATTTTTCACCAAATACCACTGAGTTTTTAACAAAATTCACCAAATACAACCAACTTTTTTCAAATTCACCAAATACCACTCACTTTATACAAAATATCACAAAATGCCTATTTTCTTAATAGACGTTAGCCTGCTGTTTCTGTTAGTTTACTAATTCATCATATACCACTATGATAAACTTTAATTCACCATATACCACTCTGGTAAAATTTATTTCACCTTATAACCAAATCTAATAATGGCTACTTTAAATTAATAATAAAATTTAAAAAAAAAAAAAAAAAAAAAAAAAAAAAAAAAAAAACCTAGTCGTTGCCAATTATAACGGCCAGTTTGTGTATAAAAGCAGCTTCCTATAGGGGTGTAAAGCACAACCACACCTTAGTTAATTTGCAAAGATGTTCACACACTCTAATTCGTCATCCTCTTATTATGAATCTTCATATGTGAGAGTGCCAAACAAAGTGTGCTCATGTGGAAGGAAATTTGCAATTAGGAGCACCGATTCGGCAAAAAATCCTCAAAGATTGTATTACAAGTGTGATGTTTGTGATAAATTTAGATGGTGCAAGGGTCATATTGAGCAAAATGTTGGTTCGGGTTAGAAATTCATATTGAGCAAAACACTTTGCCGACCTTGAAATTCATAACCCGAACCAACATTTTGCTCAATATGACCAAATACCACCAACTTTTTTCGAATTCACCGAATACCACTCACTTTTTACAAATTATCACAAAATGCCTATTTTCTTATCAGACGTTAGTCTGCTGTTTGTGTTAGTTTACTAACACAAACTAGGCGTTATAAATGGCAACAGCTAGTTTTTTTTTTCTAAAAAAAAAAAGTAGCCGCTATTAGATTTGGGTATATGGTGAAATAAATTTTATCAGAGTGGTATATGGTGAATCAAAGTTTATCAGAGTGGTATATGGTGAATTAGTAAACTAACACAAACGACAGACTAACGTCTGTTAAGAAAATAGGCAATTGTGATAATTTGTAAAAAGTGAGTGGTATTTGGTGAATTCGAAAAAAGTTGGTGGTATTTGGTGAATTTTGTTAAAACTCAGTGGTATTTGGTGAAAAATCCGTAAATCTATTAATGTTTGATAGTATTATGCTTTTTTATTTTTTTTGTTAAATTTTGGCAATTATTATTTATAAATTATTAATAAGTTTTTTTTTTATTTTTTTTATTACATAGGTTGATGAATGGTTTTGATGGAGTATTGGATTATACATAGCAATTAGCAATCTCGCATCTGTCGACTTGTTACAAGCTTTTTCTGGTGATATTTTTCCTCTCTATCAAATATTTTGTGTAATTGTGTTTAATATGTTTCGAAAGTATCCATCTGCATGAAAAACGCAATAAAAAAAAGGAAGATCAATTCATTCAATCATAAAAAGGTGCTTTATATAAGTTTTTTTAAAAAGTGCCAAAGTCAAGTGTAAATCCCATTGATTCAGAGTTAGATGAAAATAATGATAATGTTGGTGGTGATAATGTTACTGTTGATAATGATAATGTAGATGTGAATAATGACAGTGTTAATGTTGATAATAATAATATTAATGTTGAGCAAGAAGATGTGAATCTGAATAATGTTGATGATTTTGAACAAAATGTGGAGGAAAATTCAGACCATAATATTCACAATGTTCAAGAAAATGATTCTGTTTCTCGTGATATATATGATCCAAGGATATGGGAAGCTCTTGATAAAAAGTCGATTGACATTTTGGCTCTCAATGTCCCTAAAAGAGACTTAACCATAGTGAAAGGCCCTAAAGACAAAGTATCTAAGAGATTTACTACAAATTTATATAGTAGATATTTGCCTAATGGCGAAACTTGTGATAGAGACTGACTTGTTTTTTTTTAAAGATATTGACAAAGTATTTTGTTTTTATTGTAAAATCTTCAAAAAGGGTATTGGAAAAGGCAATTTAGTGAATGAAGGATATAATGATTGGTCACATGTTAGTTATAGACTTAAAGAACATGAAACAAGTGTTGATCACGTTTCTAACATGGCTGCTTGATGTGAACTAAGAAATAGATTGAAAAATAATGAAACAACAGACAAAGTTGCCCAAGACCAATTTCAAAAAGAAAAAGAATACTGGAAAAGTGTCATTATTAGAATTATTGCTATTGTGAAGTTCCTTGGTAGAATTAAAATAACCTTGCATTTCGTGGGAAACACGAAAGGTTATATCAAAGTAGCAATGGAAATTTTTTAGGTTTGATTGAAATGTTGGCTGAATTTGATCATGTTATTATTGAGCATGTTCATCATATTGAGAATGGGATTATTCATCATCATTATCTTAGCCATGACATTCAAAACGAATTGATACTCTTACTTGCTTCTAAAATCAATTATGTTATTATGAAGAAAATAAAATAAGCAATACATTTTTCTGTGATGTTGGATTGTACACCTGATGCTAGTCATCAAGAACAAATGCCTTTAATTTTAAGGTGTGTTGATAAATGTTCAAATTCTTATAAAGTGAAAGAATTTTATATTGAGCTCTTACAAGTTAATGATATTACTGGTCTAGGACTGTTTAAAGTGTTTGAAAATGTGTTAATATCTCATGATCTTGACATAGATAATATTAGGGGACAAGGATATGATAATGGTTCTAACATGAAAGGTAAACATTAAGGTGTGCAAAAGAGACTAGTAGATTTGAATCCTAGAGCTTTTTATTCTCCATGTGGTTGTCATAGTCTTAATTTAGTTTTGTGTGACATTGCAAATGCTTCTCCTAAAGCAAGGGAATTCTTTGGAATAGTCCAACACATTTATACTATATTTGTTAATTCTACCAAGAGATGACATATTTTAAAAGAAAATGTTAAAAGTTTAACTCTTAAATCATTATCTGCCACTCGATGGGAAAGTCGTGTTGAAAGCATCAAAGCAATTAGGTTTCAAATACCTGAGATACGTGAAGCATTACTTGAAGTAGCTGATGCTGACAATGACCATAAACTTCCAGGTGAAGCTAGACCTTTAGCAAATAATGAACTTGATAGTTTTGAATTTTTGCTTGCACAATAATTTGGTATGAAATTTTATGTGTTGTAAACTTTGTTAGTAAACAATTACAATCCCATGATATGCTGATTGATATCGCCATTGGTGAGATTAAAGGGTTGATTTCCTTTTTAAAAAAAAATACAGGGAGAATGGTTTTTCAAAGGCCATGGATATTGCAAAAAAAATTAGATATTGAAATTGGAATCAATCCTATATGGTTGTATTTCCTCAAAGACGTATAATACATAGAAAAAGACAATTTGATGAAATAAATGGTGGTGATGAAACACTATTATATCCCGAGGAATCATTTAGAATCCAATATTTTATATACATTATGGATCAAACTATTACATCATTGGAAAAAAAGGTTTGAACAATATGAATCATATGAGAATATATCTTTGGCCTTTTATTCAATTCTGATAAGTTGCATTCAATGGATGATGAGAAACTTTTATCTTCTTGTTTTAATTTTGAAAATGCTCTTAAGAAAGGTGAGGTTTCTGATTTTGATGGAGATGATTTATTTGTTGAGTTAACATGGTTTAGAGAGTTTTTACCCAAGGAGAAAGTGGGAGCAATTGATTTATCGAATTTTTTAAAACGATATACTTGCTTCCCAAATGCAACAATTGCATATAGAATATTACTAACAATTCCTATTACTGTTGCTTCTGCAGAACGGAGTTTTTCAAAGTTGAAGCTGCTGAAGTCGTACTTAAGGACGACAATGTCACAAGAAAGATTAAATGAACTCGCTTTAATGGCTATTGAATCTGATCTTTTAGATGAAGACGATATGGAGAATGTCATCGATGATTTTGCTACAAAACATGCAAGAAGAGCTGCTCTTTTTAAGTGATTTCTTCGAATTTTTAGGATTTCACTTTACTTTTGACAAATTTTCTAATGTAATGAATTTTTTTATCAAATAAAGATTAGGTATTAAATTTATCGAGTAGAAGGCCCCATTTTGAAAAGTTGAACAGGGCCCCGAAAATAATTTGCAATTTTAGCCCCGACACTACATAAGTCCTTTCGACGCGTTTTGTCTTCACTCATGCGCACCTTGAGAAAAATTCTCAGGAGGTCACCCATCCCAAGACTACTCTCAACCAAGCACGCTTAAGTGAGGAGTATCTTAGCATATTATCTCTCTAAAAAGAAGATGCATCTTGTTGGTATGAGTAATATATTAAATCCATTTAAAGCAATCATGAGGGGCATTACAACCTACAAGTATCTTAGGCTTCTTAGCATATGAGCTCCCTAAAAAAGAGATGCATTTTGTTGGTATAAGTGTTGTATAACAGTATAAGTAGTATATTAAACTCTTTTCAAAGCAATCATGAGGGGTATTACAACACTAATATTGACATACACACCTGACACCTCTACAACTTTATATAATTAGTTTCACCATAGTTTAAATTCATAACAATAAATCAACCAAGCACAAGCTACTTAGGATATATGGTTAGGTTAATGTCACCATACATTAAAATTCGAATCAACCTTCCACATACAATACTTGCAAAGATTAAAATCTAAACCGAGGTAGAGATAATCTAGGACGCTCTTAATATTTCGCATTTATCCTACTAATAATATGTTCTTTACCATATATAAAAAGAAGTAAGATTATACATTAGACACCAAATACGTTCCACTATAAGCAACTTAATATAGATTGTTAAGTGAATTCCGATAAACTTTAAAAATAATCTTAATCAATCTACTATAGGTAATTATCTAGCTTACATACGCAGCGGGATGGAATATCTCAAATACCCTAAACGAATTTACTATGCACAAACCTAAAAACAAGACATAGATAAATTAAAGACGCTTTTAATGCTTCATCTATTACTAATAAGCTAACATTTAAATAATCAAACTCGAATCCTAAAAGTGGGTATCAGAGTACTAATTAAACACATAGCTAATATGACATATTTTATAGGCCCTCCTTTTTATTAGAATGCTCCGTTAGAGCTTGGAACACATTATAATGTAGAACTTTGATAAAAAAAAATAGGGAAATTCCCATTGGTACCATCCAGGTTTTGGCTTTTCCCAGTGGTACCACATTTTATTTTTGACTTCCTGGTGATACACCCCAGTTTTTTACTTCTTAACTGGCGTGATTAAGTCTGTTAAACAAACGTTAATAAGTTATTAATTAGGTGATTTAGGGTTAAAAATATGAAATGACTAAAATGCCCCCTTTTAAAACCTTCCCTCCAACATCCATAATTAAACCTCTTCCCCTTTCATTTATGTCGATTGGACATAAAACCATTTCATTCAAATTTCTTCTCTCTCTCTCCTTTGCTCTGGTAAATTCACGAAGAATTCCTGGTGATAACAAGGGAAATTCGCAAATTTGGTTGGTCTACATAGCTAACAGGGGGAAATCTGAGCATAATTCAGGTATATTAGTACTACTACTGTTCATTTATGCATGATTTGGTGCTTTTGATTGATATTTTGTTTTTGTATGCGAATTTAGGTTTATTTCATGATTTAAATGTTGTTTATTTGTGCGAATTTAGGGTTATTTCATATATATTTGATGTGTGATTATGTTTGATCAAATATTGGTTTAGAGTATGGAATGAAATTGAATGAAATGCCTTGATCATGTTTGATTGAATTGGAATTTTTTTGCATGTTGTAAGTGTGTACATTGTTTACCTTATTTTGCAGAATGGGTGATGTTGTGATAAGATGTCATTACTTGAATAAACATGTTGATATTGGGGTTGACTTAGATAGATGTAATTTGATGGACTTGGTTATGGAATTTGAGGACAGTGATGTAGTAGACACTGAGTATCCATTAATCAACCCTTCCTATGGTTATGGTCACAAAGAAAAGCATATCCCATTACTAGATGATGCTGATTTTTTTAAGATGATTCATGCCCTAGGTGAGTGTGATGTGTATCACATTTGGGTTGGGTGTGGCAAGAAACCAAGTGTGTTGAATAAAATGACCCAGAAGTTAAGGAAAACTCAAACTATTCCACCCCTTGTTGATCCACCCCAAACTGAACCCTCCCAAATAGAACCATCACAAACAGAACTATCACAAACTGAACCATCTCAAACTGAACCCTCTCAAATTGAACCCTCTCAAACTGAACCCTCTCAAACTGAACCCTCTCAGCCTTCCTTGAAAGATTTATTTGTAACTGAGTCTTCTCCACCTAGGTATGCTGATGTCAATTCACCAATAGATGAACCAAGTGTCCAACATAATGATGCTGAGTACACAAAGGGTAGAATTGAGTTTGAGAAGACTATGGAGAGGATAGAAAAGTCAAAGAAGGCTAAGGCTACAAAGAGTAAGAAGAGTGCTGCCACCAAATCAATCCCAATGCAACCACCATCACCTAGGTCACCAAATACTGTGTTCAAGACCTTAACTTTGAGAAGAAGCCCTAGATTTTCACCTATTCCAGTCACTGAGACAGCTGCTCCCAATGTTGAACCATTAAGTAATTCATCTCAGATCTCTGTTTTTGCTAAAAAACTTCCTAGAACCACAACATATAGGAAGGGGGTAAGGGTTGGCAGTACTGTCAATGAGAGAAGAATGCTTGGTGTAGGTTCTAATTTGGAGTCTAGTCAGGTGGAGGGACTTAGAATTGGTGTGACTGAGACAGAAGTTGAGGACCCTAGTTTTGGTTTCAAGGGGAGAAGGAAGATGGACTTTGTTGTTCAGAGTGATTCATCTGTTTTGAATGAGAGTCAGGAGGGAGGCAATAGTTTGGGTTTAAATGAGAGTCAGGTGGAGGGACCTAAGACTGGTTCAAAAGTTAGAAGAAAAATGGAGTTTGTGATGCAAAGTGATTCAGATGAAGATAGTGAAGGAGAAGTAGCACCAAAGGGTGATGTTTCTGCAGATGAATTGGTTCAGCTTCAAAGGATTCCTAAAATCAAGGATAACTGGAAACCTGGTAAATGGTTTGAGTTTTTAGATGATGAAGATGATGAGGATTACTTTAAGAGACTTTACAAGAATGGAGAGATGTATGAGGATGCTGATTTTGGGAAGATAGTGCTAAGGCCATGGATGATTTTCACTGATAAGGCACACTTTAAGAATACTCTTAAGGACTTTGCTGTACAAGAGAGATTTGCAATTAATGTGGAGTATGCTGACAACAAAAGGTATACAGCAGTGTGCCAATCTCAATGTTGTGACTGGAGGCTGCATGCAAGCAGGCTTTCAGATGGAAGAACTTGGGCAATTAAGAAGATTTGGCCCAATGTACACACTTGCACAGGGTTAGAGACATACAACCCAGTATGTAATGTCAAGTGGGCTTCCCAGAAAGTTATGGAAGACATCAGAGCTAACCCTGACATTCCTGGGAAAGCTTTAAATGAACTTTTATTCCAAAGATATGGAATCTACATGAGACAGTCTACTTTGTATAGGTTAAAGAGTTATGTAATTGAGCAGCTCTTTGGAGGCCATGATGAGTCTTATTCATTGTTGCCCATGTATGCTAAAATGTGTATTGAGACAAACCCAGAAACTTTAGCATTTTGTGCATGGCAAGAAACTGAATCCCTGCCTAAGCAACTGCAATTCACAAGTATATTCATTTCCTTCACTGGACAGTGGAGAGGGCTTCTTAGAGGTGTTAGGCCTTTGATTGGTGTAGATGGAACACACCTAAAAGGTAATTATGGGGGAATTTTGTTATCTGCTGTGGGAATAGATGGCAATAATGAGATCTTTCCCATAACCTATGCTATTGTGAGTCAAGAAGACAAGGAGTCATGGAGCTACTTCTTCTGGCATTTGAGCAACATGATCAAAGAATCTTAAAGGGAGCATTGGACTATCATTTCTGATAGGCAAAAGGCAAATACTGAAGTTAAAATTCAATTTTTTGCTGTTTATGATAACATTTGCATATTACATAATACTAATCTTGTTAATTATTGTTCCAGGGAGTAGAATTAGCCTTAGACAATGTATGGCCAGAAGCTGACAGAAGGTTCTGTTGTAGACACCTTAGTAGGAATTACAAAAAGAAGTTTCCAGGCCCTATGATGTATGTTTTATTTTGGAGAGCATGCAATGCAACTTCAGCTTTCACATTCAGGAAAGCTATGGAGAAGCTGAAGAAAGAGGGAGGTGATGATGTCATGTGTTGGTTTGCTGACTTGGGAGAACAGTCCAAGTGGACTAAGCACAAATTTAGCCCTAATGTCTGCAATGAGACCAACACATCTAATTTTGTGGAAAGCTTTAACTCCACACTTGGAGTAAACAGATGTAGGCCTGTATTAACTCTGCTAGAAGGTAACAAATTTACATAACTTTGTTTTGTGCTTATGATAATGTGAATATAATCTGATCATCATGTGTAATTATGTACAACTATGCAGGAATAAGGAGGGTCTGTACGGTAAGAATTGCAACAAGACTTGAGAATGCAAGGTCTTGGAAAGATGAGGATATTTGCCCAAAAATTGTCAAACTGGTGAAACAGATAGGGAAGGCAAGCTCAAACTGCAGAGCTTTTAAGTCCAGCCCTGGAGAGTATGAAATCCATGAGGGCAGATCTCAATTCCCTTTGAGCCTTAACAAGAAGATTTGTTCTTGTGGTGCATGGCAACTTTCAGGAGTGCCATGTAGGCATGCAATTAGGGCCCTAATTGATGCAAAATTGGACCCACATGACTTTGTTAGTTCTTGGTACTCTGTCAAGACATACAAGCAAGCATACAGTACCTGCATTAATCCCATCCCAGACACAGACCAATGGCCTATTGATGACTCAGGCAGAATTATCATGCCACCTAAGATGAAAAGGGGCATTGGAAGACCAAGTAGGAATAGAAAAAGGGAAGAAGGAGAAGTCCAACCAGGCAAGAGAAGCAAAACAGTCAAATGCTCAAAGTGTGGTTGCTTTAGGCATAATAAAGCAACCTGCAAGGGAGGCTTGACTGGGAAAGAGTTGAAGGCATATGAGCCTGTTGTCATCAAAAACCCAAGGGTGAGAGACTAATCAAATGCAGCAAAGGCATCAAAAGCAGCAAATGAAGCATTATCTGATGTTGCAGCATCTAAGTCAATGAAGAAAGGGAAGCAGGTCACTGATTATCCAACTGAGTTGAATGCTTCACAGTTGCCTAGCCAACCAGCAAACATGTCTCAAGCTTACTCTGACTCTCCAAGTTTCTAGTTTGTGTGGATGCAATTGCTATGTAGTTAACTTTGTTTTTTGAAACTTTAGCTACAATCTTGGTACTTTAGATGAAAAGTGATTATTTAGTCAACTTTTTTAGTGCTTTATTCTAACAGTAGGTAACTGATGCTTTTTGGAACATAAGTTTGGTTTTGGATACTTTGGCAATCATCTTCATTTTGGATATATGAAATCAGCAAACTATTGCCATTTTAAAAGTTGTGATTTGAGTTCAGTTATTGATCTTGTTCTGTTGCATTATTGTACTTATTACTTAGTAAACAAAGTATAAAACAGAACAAAGTAGCTCTTTTTTCATTTCTCATTCCTTCATCCAGAAAAAACAACTTTTAAATGCTAATAATAATCTACCAATTACATAGCATGATTTGAAGGAAAATTACACCACTTTTATTTTAGAGCAACAAATTGTAAAATCAAGTACATGACAAGAGCAATCCTAACAACCATGTATATGTAGGCTGCAAATTCATAAGCTCTCTTTGTAAATTCAGTTAAATTAATCTCTCAGATTAGCATACTCTGTAATACCCCGTATTTTTATGTATTTTTATAAAGTATTTAAGTATTAATAAAATGTATTGTCAAGGGCTTAATTAAATATTTTAAAGGGTTAAAGTATTTTAAATATAAAGTTTTATAAAAGTAAAATAAGTTTTGGGCCAAACGTTTATTAATTATTGGGCAATGTAAATTATTCCTACATACTCTTATTGGGATAACCCATTCCAAAACCCATAACTTAAGCCCTATCCCATAACTCAAGCCCACATTTTTATAAGCCCAAACTTAACCCTACACTTTTTACTCTATAAATACCCCATGAATCCCCAAAAATTTCCCACACAAAAAGGTTAGTCTTATTTTCTCTCTCCTTTGTTTTATTAATTTGTGTAATTATAATT
Organism: Chenopodium album; assembly: GCF_948465745.1. Classification (NCBI taxonomy): domain Eukaryota; kingdom Viridiplantae; phylum Streptophyta; class Magnoliopsida; order Caryophyllales; family Amaranthaceae; genus Chenopodium; species Chenopodium album. The sequence goes on from NC_137835.1 coordinate 70,820,056, forward strand.
ATTGATTTATGGGTTTTGATTTTATTGTTTGAAATTAATTTAACTAGTATCAAATTGTATTTTGATGATTGAACTTTATAATTTTCAGATTTTGTAAATTTTATAACCTAGGGTTTTTAATTATTGAAAATCATGATTTTAGGGTTTTTATGAATAATTGATTTAGGGCTTTTATAGTAATGATGTTTTGAAATTTTGGTGATTATAACTACTTATTAGTTTAAATTAATTCCAGATTTATTTTGAACACACAAATTCATGTTTTAATAATTAGATTTCCGTTCGTTAATATTAATCTCGTTTTAATCCCGATCAGGTTCTAAACTCCTCTGATTTTGATCAAAAAAGTAGTGTTTTTCGAGTGGAAACAATGTTTTAAGAAAGACTCACTACCTCTGATTTTGGTAGTGAGCACTACCTTCTCGTGGCAAAATTCAGCCTCTAAATACGATTTTTGAGCAGTTTTTGATTTTTAACGAAGTTTTTTTTATGCTTTAAATTTTATCTTTGAGTTTAAAAGGGGTAAGAGATAATTTAATGTTTCTATGGATAATTTAAGTATAAAGATGTATTTTGATGAAGTTTTAAAGGATTTTTTATTAGTTTAAAATGTTGGAATTTTATTTAAAGTAGTATAATTGTGATTTTTAATAAAAGGGTGTGATTATCCATTAAAAAGGAGTTTAATTAGGGGTTTTTAAATAATTTTCAGATTATTATAAGTTATTTAAAGTGAGTTTAAGTTGCTGGAAGTTGTGTATACAAGGGTAATTAATATAGTATTATTGTCCCTTTATGTAGGAGACTTGGTTCGAGAATTGTTGTAGAGTACTCGATTATTTTAAGAGCTTATTTGAGGTACGTTCGCGTACTTAGCATATTTTGATGATGTAGAATCATGCTAGGCTTGATTTCAATCAATTACAAGTAGTATCATGCTAAGGTTTATGTATGGAATTGTGAATTAATGGTGTTGGTGATTGAATGGTGAAGCATGAATTATTTGTGATGGTTTATGGATTGGAAAATTATATTTTTGGCATGTTGTGTTTAAACCACATTTTTATTTATGGCATGTTAGAAGGCATGATTAATTAAACTACATGTTTAATTATGTTTGGAATATTGAGAAGGAATTTTATTATGGTTCAAATAATTTTTATTGATGCTTTAAGCATGAGGAAGGAGCTATATAAGTGTCTATGTACACAAGGAATAAATTGTATGTTGGTGCCTTTGTGCACTTAAGGTGTTTTTAACACCGAGGGATAGGATTTTTGGCGCATTATGCGTTTAAGGTGTCTTTGACACTGAGGTAGAATTAAAAAGGGTTCAACAATAAATAATATGTGGTCATTAATTATTCAAGAATTAAATTGGTATGTTTGTTTGATTGTATAATTATTGTTGATTGACTTATTATGCTTTGAGAGTCATCACCAAGTCTAATAATATGTAAATAACGTAGAGTGAAAGAGATTACGCACCAAAACTCTTGGAACGTATATACCTTGAATATGAACAATGGGGGGAGTTATGGGGTTTTATATTTAACCATAACTTCCAACGGAGTACAGGACGCTGTATATTCCTTTTTATTTTTATGCGCTGGAATTCCGCCACCTATGTGTGGCACAGGTTTGTTGCTGGCACGGTTAGCTCCCGTGTCAGTTAACCCCAATTTATTGGGATAGGTATAGTTGGAAACCCGTTCGATGCGTAATCAACACTAAATGAATTATTTAGTGTCTAGTTAGAGTGTCTTGTTGATTGTTGTGTGTGCTTGTAAACAGGTGCAATGAGGTAAGTGTGTGTGATGATAGGAGAATGCATGTTAGTGTGTTTAATTACGCTTATGTACTCAGCTTTGCTGATTGTGTGTGTTTGTGTGTTTTGGCCATTTCTTTATCTTGGGCCTATGATGACCCATTTTTAATGGAGAGTAGTGGAGACAAGTAGAGATAAGCTTTTCAGGTATTGAGGCATATTCATGATGGGGCACGAGTGAAGAGCGAATCATGCTAGTTTATATTAGTTACAATGTGTTTCTGCTTTAATTATTTATGCTAATATTTATATGTGGAACTAATATCAAGTTTGGATTTGGTTTGGCTTTTAATAAGGGCCTTTAATGGTTCCAAGTTGTAGGTTGATTTTCATTTTACTTCGCTCATTTTGGTTTTAACTTGTACTTTTGTTTGGTTAGCTTTTCAAGTTGGTTTGTTTTGGAAAGGTTTTTAAAATTAGTCTTCCGCTGTGTATCTTTGATATTTGCCTTAACCGTTTTCACGGTGGCGGTAATGTCTTAGATATTCCTATTTAAAATTTTATACAGGGCAAAACAGGTATTTTAAAATAAAGGAATTTCTAGGGTGTTACAAAGTCAGCAACATTTAGTTCCCCTGTTTTGTTTCCCATAAATTGACCTTCAGTGACTCACATCAACAAACCACAGTGCCTGCATTTGTAATATGTTCTTCCTGGGTTCGAAATGGAGTCAGTTACCTACTGCCAGAAGAAGAACCTGAAATACCTGCCATGTCAGAGAAAAGGAAAAAGAAAATATTGAGAAGAAGAGTACTGCAGCAATGGAGGAGAAATGAAATGGAGAAAGGAAAAGAAAATGGCGAATTTTATAGGAAGGGTTTTGGTGGGAAATAACAGAAAGAATCAGTGGGAAAAAATGGAGGGGAATTTTTAAAATGAGGGCAAATTAGTCTTTTTCTTTTTTAACCTATTTTACTAACTTATTAACGTCTGTTTAACAGACTTAATCACGCCAGTTAAGAAGTCAAAAACTGGGGTGTATCACCAGGAAGTCAAAAATAAAATGTGGTACCGCTGGGAAAAGCCAAAACCTGGATGGTACCAATGAGAATTTCCCAAAAAAATATCTTTAATTATCAATAAGTATAAAAGTACAACAATTAAATATTAATAATCTATTCATTGAGACGATTCCAACAAGTACCCATAAAACTATTTTTTCTTACGTATAATTCACAAACACTGGTTACAATAGATCAAATAAATAGTACAACATGTCCCAATGGGGAACTTATAAAAAAAAAGGTGTGAGTATATATCCTTAACAAGATAATTATCTACAAAGATTATTAACCTAAAATGAGATAAATAATTTATGACGCTTTTAATATACTGTCTCCTTCTAATAAATTGATTTTCGTATAATTATTTTGATTCCTTGCCGTAAAAGGAGTGAAATTACACATTACACACCAAACAAATTCCAACAATTAGCAACCTAAAATCGATTGTAAATCTAATGTTTCATACTTAACATTTTAAGGAAAAATTGGTTTTAATAATCTTAACTTTAGCCGAGTTTCTTTTAACATTCCCAGTTTTTAATTATTATTATTGAATAATATAATCCTAATTTTATTAGAATTTGCTTTTATTGGCCTAAGAGGTTACTAAACTTGTTATAGCAGGTCATTGAATACATGTCATCACCCTATCGACATAAAAAAAGCTGTAAAAAAATCCCTACCAACCACTGTCGGGCGGCTAGCCTCCCCAAACCAGCCCCTGGCCCACCCCGAAAACCATCTCCCACTCTAAAAACCTCCAAAAACCTAAACCCCAACCCTCAAAACCACCCCCCTCAGCTCCATTTTCCCCACTTTAACACCTAAACCCCCACCCTCAAAACCATCATCTCCATTTCTCCTATCCTAAAACCACCTTAATTAAGCATGCCCTCGAAACGCCTCCCTTTCTCCTACCCCGAATTAAAACCACCCTAAGCCCTTCCCCCATCATCAAAAACGAACCTAATTGCATCCAACCAAAAACCTCCACCACCAATGATTTTAAAGTTTGAGAGAGAGAGAGAGAGATGCAAATATGGCTACTGGAGGTGGGGGGAGATGGATTGACAGTAAAGGGAGAAGGGAAGAGGGAGTTGGGTCACAGACATGGGGGGAGGACAGTGTTGGGCTGTCGGTGGTGGAAAGGGAGGAAAGAGAAAGAAAATAAGAACCAATAAAAATTTAACATGACAACTTTTACAAAAAAAAAAAACAAAAAAACACATTCATCTGGTTGGCGATCATGTGGGCCTAATAAAAAGTAATACCCCCAAATTGAGATTATTTAATAATAATAATAATAATAATCCAAACTTAGGATTATTTTAAAATAAAAAATCAGCAATTGTTTCCAATTTTTAATCAATCTACCATAGGTAGTTACTTAGCTTATTTGTAAGACGCGTAGCAGGGACGAAAATATGTTAAAAATACCTTTAGCATATTAACTATATGAAAAACCTAAAACCACAAGTATCTTAATATGCTTTGAATATATCACTTTCAACCAATAAAGCTACTTGTAGGTAATCAAACTCGATTTTTTACCATTAAAGAGCAAGATTATTACACATCAGAAGGATTCCAAACATTAATAACTTAAAATAGATTGTTAAGTTAATGTGGTCATACTTGAAAATTTTAATCAACCTGCTATACCAGGGATGAAATATCTTAAGTGAATTAGAACATGCACGAAGTATAAGGCACTATTGATACTTCATTCACATCCTAATAATTTGTCTGTTAAATAACCAACCTGATTTCTTACCGCAAAACAAGCAAGATTACACACCAAATGGATTCCAAACATTAGCAACTTAAAATATATTGTTAAGTTAATGCCGCTGTGCTTAAATTTAAAATTAACCTACTATATAAGGGATGAAATATCTAAAATGAATCACGACATGCACGAAATATAAACTTAGGACACTATTAATACTTCACAACCGAATAATATGGTGTCTGTTAAATAATCAATCCGATTCCTTACCATAAGAGTAGATTGCACACTAAATTGATTCCAAACATTAGTAACTTAAATAGATTGTTAAGTTAATGTCGCAATGCTTAAAAGTTTAAATCTACCTACTATACAAGGATTGTTTGAAATATCTTAAGCAAATCAAGACACGTGCGAAGTATAAATTTAAGACACTATTAATACCTCACATCTTAATAATAAGTTGTCTGGTAGGTATTCAACCCGATTCCTTACTTAAAACACTATTAATACTTCACATCCTAATAATAAGCTGTCTGTCACATAATCAACCCTATTCATTACCATAAAGGAGCAAAGATTACATGCCAAATAGATCCCAAACTTTAACATCTTAAAATCAACAGTTACGGATATGTCACCATACTTATAAATTCTAATCAACCAACTCCACCAGGGATGAAACATCTCAAACGAACCAAGACACTAATTTACAAAGTATGATAACTTAAGACGTCTTTAATACTCCGCATCTTAAAACTAAAAAAATCTGTTATATAATGAGACTCGATTCCTTACCAATCGAACCCGATTCCTTACCATAAAAGAGCATGATATAGAAATGACAAGAAATCCCAAAAAATCTGAAGAAATTAAAACCCGCGGATTGAATTTACAAAATGAAAAATTTGGTGATGAAATATTTGAACCCCGCCTAATCGGCAATACAGCCCGCCCTCATCCAAAAAAATTCGCCCCCTAAAAAACCCCAAATTCTCTCTCTTTTTCCCCCCAATCGATCCAATTCCATTCTTTTCCCCCCCGAATTTCTCTCTCCTCTCTCCAAAATTTCGCAGTACTTTGAATCTCACTGTCCGATCACTGCTTCACTTCGCTAGGGTTTCCAATTTCTGCTAGGGTTTCCGCTAAACCTCTGCAGATTCAAGCTTCGTCAATGGCGACGGAAGTTCAGGATGACAAGAAGCCGGAGAACGAGCCGGAGGTTGAAGATGAAGGCAAGGAGGTAGCAGAGGAGAAGGAAGGGAAGGAGGAGGAGGAGAGAGAAGATGATGTCAAGGAAGAGGAAATGGAGGAAGGAGAAGAAGAGGAGGAAGTTGAGGAGAAGGAGGTGAAGAAGGGTAAGAGAGATCGGAAGACGAAAGGCGAAGATGAGGAGGAGGAAGTTGAAGAGGAGGAGGAAGGAGAGGAAGAGGAGGAAGAGTCTGAGAAGAAGAAGAGGAAGAAGAGTCCGGATTCGAGTCCGAAAGAAGAGGTTACTCCTAAGGTTGAGAGGCCTACTAGGGAGAGGAAAGCTGTTGAGAGGTATCAGATTGCTTCGCCGGCTAGTCGGTCTTCCGGTGCTAAATCGTTGTCGATTGCGAAGGTGAATTCTGTTTCTTTTGTTTGTAGTTTGTGTAAAGATTTGTTCTTGGTTGTAATTTTATATGTACTCATTCTGTTGTTGTTCAATATAGTTTGTACATGAATTAATGAATGTGGTATTAATATGAATTCTTGATTTTTTTTTAACTATATGTAGGGTAGTGGAACTGTGCTCAAGGAAATTCCAAATGGTATGCATTAATTTCTTGTCTTTTATAGTTCTTTGTGTTTTATTTGTGTATATGCTTGAAATTGCTGGTTAATGTAGGTGTTTTGTGGTGAATTTTGTACTTTGAACTGTAAATTGGGTTTATTGTTGTGGATTTTATCCCTTTTCTTTAAGGGAGTAGTTAAATTGAGCATTGTATTTTAAGAGGTTTGAAATGTTGGTGTCTTTGATGTATCTTTGGGTTGAGATATATGGGGATGGGAGATGGTTGGAGTAGTGAATGAGATTGATGAGTTATAATCGTAAAAGTCAAAAGACGGGGATGGTGAACCGGTATGTTGATAATACGTACTGTATGAGTTCTTTTAATCTTACATTTTTGCTGTTTTTAACCCTTTGGACTTTAAATGGACCTGGCTATAATTACAAGATCTAGATGTTGTTGACCTTGATATTTCCTTGAGGCTGGGGATGGGGAGTGGCGATAACTAGAGAAGGCGAGTAGCTTATGAGATTGGGATTTATATTTATAGAAGTCAACAAATGAGGATGGGAATTGTGCTGCTTTTATAAGATTTATAATTAGTGCTTTTGAGATCCTACATTGCTGTTTATTAACAATTGTTAGAACCTGCAAAGAACTGATTTTGGTTTTAATTTCTTTTTCATTGCTGGGAAGTATAAAAGCTAAGCTGTGGAGCTGAACTGAAGGTGGTGTAAGGTTGATAGTAAAGTTATGATTTTGTGAATACCTAAAATCTTTTGATTAGTGTGGTATAACCAGGTTACAAGTTCATTCAATAGATAAGCCGTCGTATTGTTCAGTGCCCTTCTGTAGGTGTTACAACTAAAAAAGTGAAAATTTTGATGTGTATGGTGTTATTGCTTACCTACAACTAAGTTTAATATGGAGTATGATGTATATATGTTATGTGCTATTGGCTTTTCAATTTTCCTTGGTATTATTGCTATTTAATTTTAGTTATGTCTCTGTAGAAGAGATAAAGTAGTTAATATTTGCAATTTTTAAATCTGATTGTTTTTTGAATTCACGTATTGATGGATGAATATTGACATTGCCAAGCTTACTTACTGCAGACTGGCTTGTTTTAATTCTGATCTTTTGACATGTTTTAGTGGCTTATAAGCTTTCAAAGAGAAAACCTGATGATAATCTGCAATTACTGCACACAATTCTTTTTGGAAAGAAAGCAAAGGTAAGTTTTTTTCTTTTAATTTAAAAAACCTTTTCATGTTCTTGGTTGTGTTTGATGATAATTTTGTCTGATAAGTACTCAAACTTCTGATCCTTGCCTTTTTTCTTAGGTGCATAATTTGAAGAAAGATATTGGTCAATTTTCTGGCTTTGTGTGGGTTGATAATGAGGTAGCTTGCCCTTTATCTCACCTAAGCTTTATATTATTATTTGTTTCTTTTATGCAGACATGGGTTATGAGTCACATAGAAGTAACTAGTTTGAAGTTTAGGAACCAAGAATGCTCATTTGCTGTTAATGTCACTCTGTATTAAATCTTCCAATAACATTATATTGGTGTTACTTTTTGTCGTTGATTTTTTCTTTCTTTTTTTTTATTTTTTATTTTTTTATTCAACAGTATCTTGTTAGTTACATGCTATTCATGTTCTAAAGATCGTGTAACGAATCAAATTTAAGATTATGGCATTATCTCTAGGGTTTAATTACCATTTTTTTTTATTTTTTATTTTTTTTGTCGCAGTTTTTAATTACGGTTGCTTTCAACTCTATCCTGCCTTTTCTTGATACCCACTTTGTTCTTCTCAATTTATGCCCATATTTTCTTTTCTTGCAGTAAAGGGAATAATATTTCTTCTGTATACATGTATGATGTATCTGCATTTTTATTTGTGTATCTTTATATGCAATTAAGCTCCTATGGTCAATGTCTTATAGATCACTAATTTGCTGTAGCCAATTTCCTTATCTTGAAACTTTGCTGTTGTTCCTAGTTTGATAACAATATGCATTGGCAATATGATAGGCACTTGTTTACAAACAAGTTTTGGAATATTTATGTTTTGAAAAGTAATAGGACTCCCATGTTGTTATAAAGTTTTGACAATGTAGGTCAAATTCTTATATGCTTTAACTTTTCCGGAAAGTTCTTTATGCCTTTTGTGTTAGTCAATTCTTGAAAGTTCAACATCTTTCCATTCATTCTCTCATACTTGTTCCAACATTTTCTTATGCATCCCAATTTTTTACACTCTATCTTTTACATTTTCACCTTTTGTTTACACCCACTTTTTTACACTCACTCCTACTTTATCCACCTTTTTCTTGTACCCGTTCACTACATCAACACTCTTCACAATTACATTAATATTGTGTGAAATAGTAGAGCCATAAAGAAATTTTGAAAATGGAGGTAGTAAGAGTTTTCCATGAATTGTTTAGTCATTATATTAGCTTGGTAATAATGGTCATTACTATTCCTAATTTTGTTTGGCTTTGTCTTAAATGGAACCAATGTATAAAAAGGCTCAACCGCTCAAGGCACACCAAGGCGTTTTGGAGTACATTGCGCCTAAGGCGCGCCTTAGTGCTCCTCATTGAAGTGAGGTGCATATAATAAGAAATAAAAAAAATTCTGAAAAAAACTGTGTGCCTTGGCGCACCTCATTGAAGTCGCCTCACCCTGACCATAAAAAGCGCATGACCTCTAACGCCTTGCGCCTCAGCATCTTTGTGCGCTTTTTCAAACACTATGGAACTATATGGATAAAATTGGTGTAGATGGAACTAAAAGGCTAACATTGGTGTATATAGTATTGGTTAGAGCTATACCTGGCTGCTTTACAGAGCATATGCAGATTAATTATGTTTTACTTAGCTGGATAAATGTCAAGTAGGATTTTTGGAACTCTGTTTTGAACTTTTGATCTTGTTGGTCAATTATGATAAAGTTGAAACTGTGGGAGAAAGAGGATGAATAGAGAAAGTGAGGAGAGGGGTACAAGAAAATGATAAAGTTTGGGGGTTGAGGTGAGTGTAGGGGGTAAAAGAGATTTTATTTGTTGGAAAAATTAAGACATACTCTGTAGTAAGATTGTAAGAGACACCAAGCAGGTGTCTGTCATATCATAAGGAGTGCTTTACTGCTTATCCAATAACATGCATGCATTTTTTAAAATGATTATTGCAGCCTTTTTTCCTTCTATCCCCAATGGTCTGAGCTTGATATTTTTCATTTTGACAGGAAAAACAGAGAGCCAAAACAAAGGAGAAGCTTGACAAATGTGTTAAAGAAAAATTGTTGGACTTTTGTGATGTGCTAAATATTCCTATTAATAAAGCTTCGGTTAGAAAGGTGAATAGTAGAGCAGTATCGTGATAAAAGACATTCCTTTAATTTTTATTTTTCCGGTCTGTTTCAGTGCTTGTGTTTTGTTACTAATCTGTATTTGTCTTAATCAATGTTTTCAGGAAGATCTCTCTGTGAAGTTGTTAGAGTTTTTGGAGTCACCACATGCTACCACTGAAGTTTTGCTTGCTGAGCAGGTCTCTAGTAATAAATTATTGTTGCTTAAGGTAGTTTTGAATTTGGCTCTAGTGAAAAATGCTTGTCCTAATCCTTCTTAGTAATTGACAGAAAGGGAAAACACAGAAGAAAAAGGCAACCCCTGCAAAGAGCCGCTCCAAAGCTTCATCTGCTGAAAAGTCTGCCAAGGTTTGTTATAGCTTTTGTTTACCCATTCTCTGTCAGCTTTTATATAATTTAAATTGAATTATACTTGGAGTAGATGAGTCACACTTAATTTCAATAGATTGAAGATACTTGTCTTATCACGGAGGTAATGATTTAGTGGTGACATTTAAATTGAATTATGAATTTGAGTGTTGTTTCTACTTTTCAAACTAAAAATTTGAATTTATTAGCTATATATATATATATAATCTGTTATATATTTAGATAAAATTCCTGACATCAAAAGATAATATTTTATATTTAATTAATTTAAATTGGAAAATCTCATTTGCCAAATTTGCTTCTGTGTCTTTTAAATTATTTTATTCTAAAAGAAATTAATAATCTCGTATTTAATTGGCTACCACTTAAATTTATTATCCTACGTGGCACACTGAAAAAATTAAATCCTGCGTGTCTCTCTAAAAACTCGGAAAAAACTCTCTCTTTCTCTCTCTCTCTCTCTATATATATATATATATACATATATATATTAGATTTGCACATCACCTTAAGGGCTTAAGTCACATTTGATTTTTTCTGGAATTTCTGGTAATTGATTATGGAGTTTCTTTAGTAAAGCAATAACCTTAATTTTTAAGTAGATGAGTCCCATGGCTTAGCTGCGTCACCCAGTTTTTACGATTGACTATTATACTTAATATGACCATAAAGTAGGAGCCTCCTTAGTGGCAATTGAGATCGCAAATAGTCGCATACGGAAGTGTAGTTGCTAAAAGATGTTAATTTACAAATAGAATATGTGCTATTCACAGTTTCCCATATGACTACCTTTTTTGACCTATATGCTTGACAAATTATAGTTATATGCCTAGAAGGAACACAAAGGCACGCACCTTTTATAGGTCTTTGAGCCTCACAGAGCTAAGGCATCGTGCCTTATTGTGCCTTGTGCCTAATCTTTTGTAAAACTAAGCTGAGTTTTTAGAGTATTGTATGGGTTTTAATTTACTAGATCTTGTTAGTATAGAGCTCATATCACTTTGAGCTTAGGAAGCATTTGAGTGTTGATTAAGAATGATGTAATTTTTGTCTCCTAGTTAACACTCCTAAAATTGAATAAAATAGGCAAAGAAGCTAGTGTGTTTTTTGTGAATTTGAGTATAATTTGGTCACCCCCATTTGATTCAAGGAGGGGTTTGTAAATTTAAAAACTTTGATACGACATTTAACACCTTACCCATGTCACGATATAACACGAAGCCAATATGGTTATGAAATTTGGCAAACCTGACTAGAGCTGTCAAAAGCTGAGTCGACTCGAAATACCAACCCGAACCCGATTCTTAACCGACCCATCCGAACCCGAAAAAATAGTGACCCAAACTCGACCTGAAACCAACCATAGACTCCAGTCGACTGAGTATGTGAGACTCGAACCCGAATGTAACCCGTAAATTATTTACCTGAACCGAACCCGACTTGAACCGAAATTGACCCAAACCTGTTTTAACCCGTCAAAACCCGAATTTAACCTGACTTACCCGACCCGAAATTCAACCCGACCCGAAATCAACCCGACTTGTTATTGACCGACCCAAATTCAACCCGACTTGTTATTGACCCGACATAAAAATTCAACCGATCTGTTACTAACCCGACCTAAAAACAACACGACTTGTTATTGACCTGACCTAAGTTCAACCCAAATGGTTGTTTATCTGATTTCAAATCACCTTAAATTAAATTTAGACCACCTTATTATTGCTGATGAAAGCATTTTGTCTAGGGAGACCAAGTCGGTCCAGGCGAGCAAAAAAAAGGAGCATCATCCCCAAATTTAAGAGTTTAATATAGTATATATTTGTTGTATGGTCAAAGGAGATAATTATCTTCCTAAATTATAAGACATAGTTCCCTTTTAGTATGTTGTCATATATATTATTATAGTCAAAGGAAATAATTAACTTGATAAAAATGATAATTATCTATTTATAGTTAGTTGAACCTAAATGTGACCCAACTTGGAAATCACCTGACCTGATTGCAACTCGCAAATTATTGACTTGAACATAATCCGACTTGAACCCTAGAATGATCTGACTTGGAAATGCCTCAACCTAATTGTAACCCGCAAATTATTGACTTGAAACGAACCCGACTTGAACCCGAGAATGACTCGACTTGGAAATGACCCGACCTGATATAACCCGCAAATTATTGACTTGAACCGAACCCGACTTAAGCCCAAAAATGACTCGACTCGGTTCTAACCCGCAAATTATTGACTTGAACCGAACCCGACTTGAACCCAAGAATTACCCTAACCCGTGAAAACCCGAATTAAACTCGACCTATTGTTCAACCGATCCGAATGTATCCCAACTTGTTATTAACCCGACCTAAACCTGATCCAAACCCGATAAGATGTATGACCCGATGTGACCCGACTCAAGCATGACCTAACCTGAGCTAGACCCGCATAGGTTATGGCATTAACCCGAATTGACCCGACCTAAGTTGACCTGAACCACTCTTACCCGACCCAAACCTGACTCGTTTACTCAAATTGACAGATCTAACACTGCATTTGGACACATAAATCTATAAAATAAAGAAAGATATATATTTTGAATGCATTTGTAAATCGGGAACAAGCTATATACCGATATACTATAATTGAGGAATTGCAGGGCATCTATGAAGCCCAAAAACACAGGGGTTTTGGACTTTTGGTTGCCTGAGACGGGAGTCCATTAGTGAGCTCACAGCCCTAAATATTGATCTCTGGCATGGTGGTGTGTAATGTAGCATGAGTGAAAGAGACAGAGACTCTGAGAAGGGACGATGCATGTACTATTCTCTTATTGTTATTATAATTATTCTTTTATTTATTTATTTATTTATTATTTCTCCTTTTTATTTATTTATTTATATTTTTAATTAATTAATTAATTTATTTTTACTTTGTTAGTTGCGAGCTAGCTCAACACATTAATATTCTATACGACTTTATGATTGTTTGCAAATAGGCGGTCTTAAAACATTTTTCATCGAGTCCTTAACATAATCTGGATTTATTAAAATTGCTTGGCTGAAATATGAGGTAATTGTTTAATAGGTTAGCCATAGAAATTCATGAGACTGCTAGTATTCATGTGTACAAAATTCTTATGCCTTGGATTATTCTCCTAAGAGCAAAATTCCTTTTATGCTTTTTTATATGTCAGTGTAGGATGTAGGATTGTGTTGGATTATAAATGTAATTTCATTTTTTAGTTTTGTTTTTCTGTAGTTGTTATTGGATGTATTGTTGGTGTTTCTCTTACACTTATTTTACAAAATTTATATGAGCAGAAAGCTCCATCTGGGGAAAAACAAAAAAAGACAGCAAAAGCTGAAGAAGAAACTGAAGCTGATGATAAGGATGATAATATGGAAACTCAATCTCACTCTTCAGAAGAGGAGGGTTCCATGCAGAAACAAGAGAGTGATCAGGAGACAGATTCGGAGCAAGAGGAAGAGGATTCTAAAGAAACAACCCCAAAGAGTTCGGCCAAGGATGATTCTGGGGCTAAAAATGGCAAAAAATCTATAAATGCTAAGAAAAGTAGCTCTGAGAAATCTGCCAAAAGCCCTGCAAAATCTGCCAAGAAAACCGCAGTTGCTCCCAAAAAATCTGCAGCTTCTGCTGAAGCCTCAGCCTTATCCTCCAAATCTAAGGGATCTTCAAGTAAGAAGAAAAAGGTTGAGGAGGAAACCCAAAAGAAATCCAGTCCTGCTGAGGATAAGCCCTCAAACAAGAAGCAAGGAAGCAAGTCAGCAGCTAAGTCTGCTGCCAAAGATCAAGGTAAATTTGGATTCTTTTATCTCCAATATTTTTGCACTTTTGGTGTGAGTTTAGGACTTTAGGTCCATAGAATTGGTTACATATAGTTGCCCTTGGTTACACCTAAGGTTTTCTTGTAATGTTTTTACATAATGTGAATTGACCAACCTGATCCTTGCCTCACAACTGAAAGGGGCTGGTTCTGCAAAATAGTTGGGCTACCTGGGATGTTTATTTCAAGTCAAATTTTTAATATGAGATCAAGGTGTAAAAAAGCTCAAGGCGCACTGAAGCGAGCGGGGTTCTGCTGCGCCTAGGTGCGCCTCTTTGAAGTGAGGCACAGTATATGGGCAGTTAAAATTTTTTGGCTGAAGTTTGCCTCATGTGTGCCTCAGGTGCGCTTCGAGCGCTTTTTGTGCGCCTAAACCAAAACGCCTCACCCAGACCTGATTAAGCGCTCACCCCTGATCGCCTTGCGCCTCAGCGCCCAGATGATAGAACCTGAGCCTATTGGCTTTGCCTTCAGACAAACTTGATCTACCCATTGTTATCCCTATCATTATATTTCTTTTGCTTTTGTTGGATTTCTTGAGGCATAATTGTTATGTTAAAACTCTTGCCTGTTAAGATTGCTAATTTATTCTATCATCTTTTAACTGTATGTTGTAGCCTATTGATGACTCCTTTTAAAATTTTCTATATGTTTTCTGTCATTTAGGTAAAGGAAAAACAAAGAAAGAAGCAAAAGCAGAGCCAACAAATGATGAATTGCGTGCTCAGGCAGTTAATATTTTGAAAGAAGTGGACTTTAATACTGTATGTAACTGTGATTTCTATGTTTCTTTCTAAGCTATTATTTTCAGATGGTTGTCTAAACTTCTGGTATATTGGTGCAGGCAACTCTATCAGATATCCTCCGACTGCTTGGTATGCTACGTTTATCTCTTTTATGCCCATACTCTCGCCTCATTAAATTTGGTCAGAATATTTGTCCATGTGCTTATAGGGGTATAGAAACAAGGACAATTTAGTTGTGTTTGCAGAAATTTATGTGAAATTAACTTGCGCTAGTCAATTAGCCAAGATAGGTAGTGGGAGAGAGAGGGGATATGGGGGGATTGCGATGTGTTGAATTCTGATATGCGCATGGGGAGGGAGAATTGCTGCCAGAAAGTGTAGTTTGGTGGTTGGGCTACCCATTGGTGGCTTCAGACATGGGTTTGGGAAAGCTGTAATCAAAGACATCAGGTATACACCAATATATATATAATATAATATGAAGTACGTTTCACTACTTTTTGTAGAAGTATAAGAAAATTACATCCAACTTAATGATTGAAACTATTTAAACAAAATTTTACATCATAAGATAATTTTAAAAAGTGCAGAATATTTCTACGGAGGCCAAGTAGAAGCCAAGCTTGTGAATTCTTAATCACTGTACTACTACTAATTTACTTCAACAAAAAAATCTCCAACTTCCTAACTCTTTATGGCCTTGACAAGGTGGGTGTGCATCTTACTAATCTTGTATTGTTTTTCTCAGTATCAGTACCCATGATCTTATCCCTTCACTTAAATTAATTATATTTTTTTTAACATATTCACACAAGATTACAAAAACAGACCTACTCGTCTGCTCTGTATTTGCTGAGGCCTTGGTTGTAGCTTGTAGGCCTATTACTCGGTGTACAGTGAGCTTCAGGGATGTGGGTATGGTTGTGAGTCAAGAAGTTGGCTGGGTCTTGGTGTAGAGATTGGGACCGGAGAGGGAGGGAGGTTGAGAGAGGGTTGTGGCGGGGCTGATGAATGAACTTCACAAGAAACCTATGATCTAACCTTGTCTCTTTGAGCTAATTTTCTTTCTCAGTTTTCCCTTCCAATTTTTGATCTGCTATCCTTCACAATTTGGATTTTTTTTGGGGGAAATTTTCCTTGGAAACACTATATTTTGTAATTTTATCTTTGGTGAATTGTAAAATAATTGATTATCTTTGGTAATCTTGTACTTTTTATTACCAAAAATAATAATTATTTTACCTAAATCATTAACCATGGTTAAGGTTCTTTTTTACATTTTTTTTAAAGAAAGAAAAGAAAACAAAAACCATGAACAGCCCCTCCATCGCCAGCTTGTTGACCCAACCCCCCTCGCCGGCTATGACCCTAGGCGGCTAGGCCCTTCATGACTTTGAAATTGTCACAGAAATATGGAAAATTTTCTCCAAAATCCGCCATTTGATGGAGATAATCAAAGCTGAACCTGAACATGTAATTTCAATTTGACAACTTGAATAAGTATGTTGTCAAATTAACCTCCCAAAACCCCATAAATCATCTGATTTTCTTCGAAAATCCCCGAAATTGTTTGATTTGTACAAGGATTGTAAAGGGACTTTGTGGGTTGGAATGACTAATTCGCTTGAGGGAGAAGAGAGGGAAATTGAGGCACATTCTTATAATTAGCTGACTTGGATTTTGATGATGTTTGATAAGCGAATTCGGGTTGATAAGGTTGATCATTTTAGGAGGGTTTTTGGCTGCCATTTTATTTTAAACACATTTGGGTGCTTAATTATTTAGTCTTTTTAGGTTAAGGTTGAGGCGGATAATGGGGGTACTGATCGTGAGTATTTAGAGTTAGTGAATTGGAAAAATGGAAGGAGTGGTGAAAATTATTCTATACACCCCCGTGCACTTAACTAACTCAAAGTTAGTTTTTACTCTTCATTTGATGATTAAATGAATAACAGTCATAAAAAAGTGAACAAAATGTGTATAACAATCTCTCCAGGGGAGAGAAGGGGAGGAGGTTGGGTGCCAAGGGGAAAGGAAATTGGTGGCTGACGAAGGAGGGGCCCATGTCTAATGTGTGCCCGTGGGCAAATGCTATAATAAGTGAACCCTTAAGGACATTTTTTAAGATTCATTGATTTAAATTAACCATTTATGGAACGATTCTCAATATATTTGTTAAAATAATTTTATTGATAATGAATCTTGTATGTTGTGTGCTTATGGGCACACGTTAGAATATGTATTGTAAAAGTTATAAAAATTAGAATCTAATATAATAGATTGAGATAGGCCTAAAAAAGTTATAAAATGATGATAAATTCTAATTTTTACAATTTATAATAGATTGAGTTAGGCCGAAAAAAGTTACAAATCAAAGCTCAATACACTAGGCCTATAAAAATATTGTGCTTTGGTTTGGACTGTATAGTAATTTTGTACGATTTAAAAAATTTCAAACCGAATCAATGTGGTTTTGTCTATAAACCAAACTGAACTTTCGCCCCTACTTTTAAGTGACATTTTTTTAAAATGGCTTTTTATATAGTGAGTCTTCTAAATATGGATACTTTCTATTATATATCTATTATACCTCTTCTCTAGTCTTCACGGTTAAGTTTTAATTAAATTTCTTCTCACATAGTTTCCACTATTACATTCTCCCCTCTGAATCTCATATTCTTAACTTTCTAATAATATATATACCCATTACATTATTCAATTCTTTAACAAACTTCACTATGATATTATTTTCTCAGTTTCACAACACATACACCATTTTAGCTTCTTATAATCCCTCTATTTTTTAGTGTTCTACTTTCCATAATCAATTGTATTTTTTAGTCGACCCATTATTGTTTTGGGTAAATGATTTCATTTTAACATTTTATTCCTCCTTTCATCGTTTTCTCTCCTACTTATACTCTTTTATTTTTATTTTTTTATTGTTTATTCTCTATTCTTACATCCTTTACTTCTTCAATTAACTACTCCCTTTGTCCCTATACAAAGCCTTATTTCCTTTTTGAGTAAACCAAAATACAATGTCCCTTTCTATTTAAAGTTTGTATTTTTTGACATTATTACCCTCTTTTTGATGAGTTGTCATTTTTTCCCCTTTACTTTTATGTACTTTTAGCATCAATTCCCAATACTTTCTCTCTCTATCTCTTCAATTATTCCCAACTACTCTCTCCGTCCCTAAATTACATTCCTCCTTTCTATTTTTGGTAAGTTTTTTTTTAGTAAATCAACTCTTTTTTTCTGTTTTATATTTAATGCTTTCTCACTCATCCTTACCTAATCTCACTCATAATCCTTGTGCCAAATTACAATGAATATGATTGGTTAAAAATTTTCAATTAGGAGCATGTGATTGGTCCTTTTTTTTTTGCAAAGGATTGATGACATGTCATGAGTAATAACTAATCTATCTTTGTACTTCCCATTGCATTATCTAATTATTGTTATTTGTCTTATTCTTTCCTCCTTAATTCCCGTGTAAATTTCCAAAGAGGAATGTAATTTAGGGACGGAGGGAGTACTTTTTTTTTTCTCTATCTTTCTCTAACCCCACATGCACATGTGTACTTTTAATCATTAGTTTTAAAGAATTTACAATTTTCTAAATTCCCGCGCAAAAACCAAAAGAGGTTTTTTATTAAGGGACCGAGGGAATATTAATTTTAGCATTTATACTTACAATTTTTTAAGTCCTCAATTTTTTACATCTTATTATTCTTGTAAAGTCAATTAAACGACATTAGACTATGTATTGATCAAAGTGTAATACTTATATAAAAATGGAGGATGTATTGTTTATGACTTTGATATTGTTTATTAGTATTATGTGTAATAAATGTCATATTGTTAATTGTTGGTGGGTGAAGTACATTTTTAAAATATTGGTTTTTTAAAACTTTTAAAACCTATAACTTACACTTACAACTATCAATGGTTGAAATAGTATAGTCAACAATTTTAAAAGTCAAATGGTGTATGTATTTAGAAATAGAGGAAATGTTTTAATTACCTTATATATTTCTCCTAAAACTCATTTTGAAAATTAGTATGTCACTTGAAAAAAATATGGAGTAACACTTATTTGAAAGTTCTTCATATCAATCAATCATTCTGGAGTTTTTTCATATATATTTTGCATTTTTATTTACTCCTTTACGCTCATATCTTAGGGGTCATTTGGTTGACATAGAAAGCTGTATTTCATGGGAAATTATTTTTGTTTGGTTAGCAATGTTGGAATTATAAATTCCCATGAATTTTAATTGAACGCTCATATCTTAGGGGTAGGGGTTATGGAATTTACTTCCCATGTTTTGTGAGAAGTTGAAATTTTCATGAATTTCTATTCCTTCATTTTAACTTTAATGTGTCAACCAAACAACTACCTAACATATCAATTCATATGAATTTTCATTTTTCTCGTTTTATATTGGCAACCAAGCAAGGACTTAGCATATTCACACCTTTCCATTTGTACAACTTTCTTACTTTAACAGTTAAACCTACTTTTTAAATATCTTATTTCATTCACCTTTTTTCATACCCACTCACAATATCAAACTTTTTCCAATTACCTTAATTTGTGTGCAAACACTAAATGTTAAGAACTTTTGAAATAGATGTAGGATTTACTCTCCTTGCCAATGCATAAGTTTAACTTAAAATATGCAATGTTTTACTAATAAAAATTATGAAAAAAATATTGAAAATTTTCATTGAGACTGAATCAAACATATTACACATTAATATTTGATATATATGTTACTCTTTATTTTATTTTATTATTTAATTTTATTTACATCACTTGCTACATTTTTATTTATTTGCGTCACTTTTGTATTTGGTAAGTTTATACGACATTTTATTATTTTTCTCTTCCCTAAATTTCCACTCAAAATAGTTATTCATTTCTTTCTTTCTTTCATGGCCCTTAGTCCCTTACCTTAGTTATTCCTTTTTAGGTGTTTGTAAATAAAATCTTCTTGTTACTTAATATGGAAATTTCATGCATCCAACCTTAGTGAAGTGGATCCCTTTTTATCTTCTTTCTCACTCTCTCTTTCTATTCAATGTCATGTGAGTCTTATTACCATCTTTTGTTCAATTTATTTGTATGTAAATTCTCATCTACCAAAAAAATCTACCTCACCCTATTGCATCCCTTAATGTCCAAATCTAACATGAAGTTTTTTTTGAGGATGGAGCGAGTGTTAAAATGTTGACTTCATGTGTAACATCTAACATTTTCCCTTGGCGCTAACTTAAATGCACACCGTTTGGTTCTTTCTTTTTACATGTGCTTTTCCTTGTCTTTGCTTCCTTTATTCAGCTTGTGCTTCTGCTTTTATCTTGTCTTGTTATCTAGTATATGATTGCATACTCTTCTCTGTTAGGTGCTTTCATAGCATATTGCTAATGCTTGCTGTTGTTCAATCCCCTATTCTTGCTTGTGTGCCTGTACTTTAATTACTTGCCTACTTAGGTTGGGTCTACTGCCCTTTCCCTTATTAATACAGTTGCATACCTGACAATTGCTTATTAGGATAAGATCTTAGAACTACTTGATGTTCCTTCTAGCTAGATATACCGGGCACTACCATATGTCTTGTTTAGTCTTGTTTAGAGATCTGGAATCTGGTCTTACAATGGATGAGATCTTCAAAGACAGGATGCAATTTTGAGTGGAGTTATTACAAGAATCTATGCTTTCTGGAGGGCTTCTGGATACATTGCTGATGTGCTGTAAATATGTTTTGCAGGTTCCCATTTTGGCGTGGACTTAATGCACAGAAAGGCAGAAGTCAAGGCCATTATCACAGAAGTAATTGAAAATATGTCTAATGATGATGAGGACGAGGATGAGGATGATGGTGAGGATACAGACGACTCTGGAAAAGCATAAGTATATGAAGAGATGGAGTTTGGCTGGCTGTTCTAATGCATTTAGCCAGCCTGCTCGTGTGATTGATTAAAGAATTTGAATTGTGTTAGTGTTCGTCATACCATAGAGTTGTAGACTAGTAGATTAGAGAAAGCCTGCCGCAGTGGTCTATGTATCATAGACAATTCTTTCTATTTTACCTTTAAAAACCGTTCTGTAGGTTGTTTTTAGATGTCTCTAACAGTCTGTATTTCTTATTGTATTGGGAACCTTTTTGTTTAAATTTCTGAGAATCAATAGAGTTTATTTAGGATTCATCTAGTTGCTTCTACTTTGTGCTGTATTATTATTGTTCTGTAAACAGTACTCTTATTCTCTTGTATCGTCACTATTCACTAATCTTTTTTTGATGACGTAGATGTATGCGATGATGGGCTGGAGGGTTATGGCTTATGATAAATAGACCTGACTAAGAATAGTTCGGATTGGTACTGTTTTGATTCAAGTTTGTTTTGTTTTTCGGTTGAGTTCTATTTAGGTTTCCCAAATTCAGGTTTGGATTGATATCAAGTCTCCGTTTTCGGGTCAATATTAGGTTTTGGGTTGGGTCATTCACTCATTTGGTTCAATTCTTTCATGTTGGGTTGGTTTTGCCAAGTTTAGTAATGAATGATAGTTCTGAATTTCTGACAGATGAGCCTGTATTTAGGCTATCACATAAATATGAGTAATGCCAAATTTGTTATGAAGTAAATTAATAAAGTAGATCTTTCCCAAAATTATCCTTTTGAGTTTAAATCATTCTTTCAATCCTGTATCAATCAAACATTCCCATTAGAGATTTACCTAGTTAATCTTTCATTTTCTTCAAACCTCTCTACGTGGCTAATAGGCATGTTGTCGTAAGTGTGTAACCTTTATTTTAAGTTAATGCTTTGATTGCTACAACATTTTGTACCAAACTATTGGATAAAGTGTGACTATGTTCACATTTATGAATTAATATGTGGTCCGTGGCCAATCTTTTTTCCATACTTGTTATAGTTATTACAGTACTTTGTATTAGTCATCATTTTGATTGCAACATCCTTACATGTTCCTATTTTAAGCAAATGGTTCCATACTTAGAGCGCTCAAGATGATAAATGAGGGTGGTGATAGTGACATTGAGATGGGTGGGGGTTGATTGACCCAAACTAGCTCTTTAAAAAATTTGTTATAAATAATTAAAATATAAAAAATGGAGTCTTGTAATTGAACCTACATATTTGGGTTTGCCCAAATATTAATTTTATATTCAACTGAAAAATCTAAGCACAATTTAAATAAATTAGAAAGGTCACGAAGTAGAATATAAGATTAGACAATTTAAAGCAAGAAAATCACAAACTTTCTAAAAAGACGGATTTACATTAACTTATTGTAAGATGATTAAAAAGTTACTTAGCTTTAAAAAAGTACTTAAAGCTACCCTTTATGCTACAAAAGTTATTATTTTTCAAATAATAAATTATATCTTACAAAAAATTTATAATGTATTAGATTAATCATATTAGCCTTTATAGTATGTAATCATGAATTTATAAGAAATTACATGTTTAAATAAAATTTAAACTAACAATAAATTAAAAGTTACCCTTTAAGGGGTTAAAAGTTACTATAAAAATGGTAAAAGTTGCTTTCAAACCGAGCGTTTTACAATAAAATTAATGTACACCCGTCTTAAACGAGACATATTGAAGAAAATTTAAGGAATCCATGTCCAATTCGCAACCAACTAAACTTAAAACAAATTTGAAGTTAAGTTTGGAAAACTAGAATCAGATTATTAGAATCTACTCCATAAATATTTTAAAAAAATAAAATAAAATAAATTAATTATAGGTAACTAAAAATTAGCTGAAGTAATATAAACTACAAATGCAATAACATACTTTTTTTCTTGTTAAAAAAAAAAAAAAAAAAAAACTTTCTTCACTATTTTTCATTTGCCCATTTTAGAATATTCTTGCCGAACAGAGAAAGTTCAATCATAATAATCTGCGATAGTATTTATACAATCTTTAGTTACGGCAAATACAAGTTTATCTGCTATATAAACGAAATTTTTGTTAATCTGGTAGCATTTTTGTAAATATATTGAAAAAGCGTGGTTACTTTTTGTGAGCAACCCAATTACTGTTTGCAACTTCCATTAAGAAAATTACACATGTACCCTTCAACTAGTACATAAAAAGACGCATGTATTCCTTCAATGGTACTTAAAAAGACGATTATATCGTTTATCTTGGGAATTAACTGGACACAGCTCCTATAATAATACATAATTAAAAAAATTTGATCAAAGATATGAAAACTTTTATAAGGGCAAATATTGAAAAATACATTATATTAAATTGTCTATTAGATCATCCATTGCTAGTTTTTTTCTTCTATATTTACAAATTATTTTTTATATATATTTGTATGCTTTATTTAATAGGGAGTTATTGAACTCAAAATTTATTCACAATTTTGGACAATGACTGATGTTAATATATACTCCGTATTATGTATGGCCCCAAAATATCCCCAAAGTCCAAAACATTGTTGTTTACACACATTTAACTTTGGATTGTCTGGTGGCTGACATAGTAAATAAATGTTGACCTTTGATGAATGCGTTGTTAGTAGTTACAAGTGTGGCTTGGCATTTAAAATAAATAAAGCGGTTATAATTGAGTATATTGCAAGTCGAGACCTCAAATTGAGTATGCGGTAGGGGTTAGGGTCATGAACAGTTATGTTAAATTGGTTTGATCCACTTTCAACTACGAGTAACAAGTGAATAAGGATCAAGTGTGTGTAGTGTGAAAATTTGATATTGGCACTATGTTCGATTTGAGTTAAAATTGTTCCAGATTCCAGTTGGTTTCACTTGGCACTATGTTCTATTTGAGTTAATCTTGGATCAAGTGTGTATAGTGTGAAAATTTGATATTTTTGCCAAATTCTAATTGGATTAAATTAGTGCAGAAACAACTATATTATCAATACTTAATTAGATTAGAATTTCTGAAAGCTACACATATCATACAATTATTAAAATCTATTTGTATTTTATTTGTGTGAAAATGACCAATAAAGCATTTGTCATGTAATGTGGAAAAAACGAGACATAATATTTATTTGAAAAAGGGGTATTTTCTTTTATTGGTCCAACCTGTTTATTAACTTGTTGTCATGACATGTGTCAACACAGAATAATTGTAAAAAACAAAAAAGAAAGTCCCTACATCTACCAATGTCGGCAAACCCTTCTTATAACCACCACTTGGCCTAATCCCTCCCGTTTCCTCACCACTGAAACCATTCCCTTCCCCCACCACACGAAACCACCCCTCTCTTTAATTTCTCCACAACCCTTCCCCTTCCCTTCCATCGAAACCCTTCCTCCCCCCCCCCCCCCCACCCCTAGTCCCCTCACTACCAAAGCAATTGAGAGAAAAGAGAAAAGATGGGAAAGGAAAAGGGCTGATAATCAAAGGGAACGAGGGGTTGCTGAAAAGGGGGAAGGGGCTACTGAAACTAGTGAAAAAAAAATTTACTCATCCATCAAGCATTAGCTCATCAGTCATCTAAGATTAATAAAAGAAATTACTCAAAGTTGGGATTAATAAAAGTAAATCGGACAAAGTTGGATCGGATTACTAAAACCCAATTTCCTTTTTAGTATGATATAAGGACAATATTATTATGTTAATTTTTGCTAGATAAGTCGTAATTTTAATTTTCGTAATATCAACTTATTATTAATAATGCTAATAGATAATTAAATTACAGATATTAATGATTAAATTTGTGAATTGATTGTTATTAAAGTTGTCTGTGAGAGGACCATGACCTTTCTTGGCGAATTTGAAGCTGCCAACAGTCGTGACTCTGCTGCCCCAAGCCCAATTGCTCCCATACCTGAGAGTGTTTGGAACCCTCCCCCTCATGGATGGTATAAATTGAACACAGATGCAGCAATCTCAACAGATGGTAATGCTGGTCTTAGTATGGTTGTTCGTGACAGCCAGGGAGATGTGTTGATGTCTGGTGGTAGGCCTCTTGTTGGTGTGAGTAATGCTGGTATTGCAGAAGCTGAAGCAACCCTTTTTGGCACCCAATATGCCTATGATGCTGGTTTTAGACGACTTGTTGTTTCATCAGATTGCTTACATTTGATAAACCTCCTGCAACTCAAGTCGAAGGAAAATACTCCAACTCAACTGATAGTTAATGACATTCTGCGTGTTGCAAATTCATGTTTTAGCTGTAGCTTTTCTTTTCAGCCTAGATCTTGTAATAAAGTGGCACACTCCATTGCTAAACTCTCCCTTTCCTTAACGAGGGAGCAGATATTGATGGAGGATTGCCCTCAATCTTCGTTACCCTTTGTCATTTCTGACAAAGAGGCCCTTTGATTAATGAATTTGCCTTGCGGTTTGTGTCAAAAAAAAAAGTTGTTTTTTTTTTCAAGATTGAAACTATGAAACTATTGAAAAAGGTTATCACTTTTGCTATCTACTTTCATTTTTACTAACTCATCCGATAAGAGAATATTTTAAATAAAAAATTTTTTTTTTTTTTGAAACATACAAAAAAAACTTATTATTATTATTATTATTAACAGCGTATTTTGTTTGCAGCTGGTCACACCATATGGTCATTTGTAAATGAACAAATTAACCCCTATAACACTAACGAAATAACCTTATGGTGGATTGGGGGCTGGCCATATAAAAGTTTTTGTGTTTTTAATGATTCGTTTACTCTAGTCCCTTCATTGGAAATAATTTGAATGATTGATAAAAGACTTGTGGGTACACATATAATATGGCCATTTCCTAGATATTTAATTAGAAAATTTTAACCCACTCTATATTAGTCTTTTTTTAAATAAATATTCAACTAAATGCATATACACAAAGTCATGCCAAATTAATGGATCTTATTACTTTTAGTACTTAATATAAAGTATAACATAATAATTAGGAAAAATTGCTCCCATTAATCTGAACTTTGCCTCGTCCGCCCAAATTAATCCCAACTTTCGTTTATTATCTATCACTCCCAACTTTAGGGGGTATTAATTTCTATTGCACCCAAATGACTTGAAACCGGTTGAAGAGGTAAATTTTGCTGACTTGTGATTAGTTGCACACGTGTCACATAATGATTGGTTAAAATTAAAAAAAAAATTAAAGATTAAAAAAAAAAAAACCAAAACCTTCCCCACGACAGCAATAACCCGCCCCACCCACCCACGGCCACAAACACCTTCCCCCGGAGCACCGACCACCGCCCAGACCCCCCCTTCCTGCCCTGGTGTCGGCGCCACGGCCACCACCCACCCTCCTATTCTCCTTCACTCTCCACGACCACGACCACAACCCCATGTTTCTCCTTCCTCGCACCAAAACAGGGGAAAAGAAATCGGGGAACGAAAAGGGGGTGAAATTCGACGGGGAAAGGGATGGGTAGGCGAAATCCGGCAGGGAAGGGGAGAAAACGGTGGTAAAGAGGGTGAAAACGGCTGGGGAACTGGGCAAGTGAGATGCGTGGTCGTGGTGCTGCGGTTGTGTGGTGGTGCTTGGCTGGTGCGTTGTGGTTGTCGTGGTGCTGCGGGGCTAAAGGGGGCGAAAACGACCGGCTGTTTTCAGTGGTTTAGGGGGGTTGGTGGACCGGTTTCCGGCGAGTTTGGAGGCTGGGGTTAGGGTTCTGGGATAGGGTGGCTGGTATTAACGGCCGGCTGTTTTAAGTGGTTTAGGGGGGTTGGTGGACCGGTTTTCGGCGAGTTTGGAGGCTAGGGTTAGGGTCCCGGCGGGTTAGGGGGTGGGAATAGGGTGGCTGGTATTTTGGTTTTTTTTTTTTTTTTTTTTTTTTTTTTTTTTTTTTTGTATTTTTTTTGGACCTATCACGTGTGGACACGTGTCTAGGTAACCTGCAATATCAGGTTAGATTACCTGTTGGGTGCAATAGAAATTAATACCCCCTAAAGTTGGGAGTGATAGATAATAAACGAAAGTTGGGATTAATTTGGGCGGACGAGGCAAAGTTCAGATTAATGGGAGCAATTTTTCCTAATAATTATAGTGTTTAGATGATTATTACTTAACAGGAAGTACAACTCATGCCATATGCAAGATGAAAAACTTATTTCTTAAATTACTTGTAGTAAGAATGTTGACATATAATTACTTAAATATTTCTATCTTGTAAAAATTAAATTAAACTATCAATTTACATATCTATAATAAGTTAGGGACAAAACAACCTGTCGTCGTTAAAATATGAACACTTATTCAAGTTTCTACTAAAATATTGATATAGTTTTGTTGAACAACATTAAACAACCATAATATAATTGTCTACCTAATATATATAGTTACTTGTAATAAGGGGTTTGACATTGCTTGTTGTGCAATTAGGAAATTTGTATTGGCTATTGATTGAGATTTCCTTCAGAATGGTTAAAGTGGGCAAAGCACACTAAATTGACGGTGAGATGTCATTTGTTCATATTTTGACTTTCTTGCATAACAATGTCTTCCATATCTCATTCTAATCTGTTTTAGGAACAAGAAATACTTCATTTGCTCGCAAAAAAGGGGTCAAATTGCGTGGACTTTGACTTTGTCTTTTAGAATCTCGTGCAGGCATTACTTCTTTTCTTTTTTGTACACTACGTACATTATATTTTTGACTTTTAATAATAATAATAATAATAATAAATAAATAAATAAATAAATAAATAATAATAATAATAATAATAATATCATATCATATCACTAATATATAAAGCCGGTCACACTGTCAGGCCACGAGACATCGACACTGACATTCCAGTTTTTTGCCAAGTGTCGAGTCACGTAGGCGATAAATGAGGAAGTACTAATCAAGGTTTGTGATGTATGAGAAAATATATAACGAAGGGTAATTCAGACTTTTCGCAAACCATAAATATCTAAAGTACTTTTGTAAATCGAATTAGTATCATTGTAGTTCTTAGTGGTAGTATTTTAATTCCTAGTAGTACAAATTTGTTATTTAGTAATATTAAGTTATTTGGTAGTAGTAGATATCTAATAACATTCTAAAAGTTAGAAAAAATTTCAAATAAGCTAGTAAGTTTGTCGATCTTCAGTAGTATTATTAATAGTCTCAGTAGTAGAAAACTACGGTTTAGCAGTACAAAAATAATATCTAGTGAAGGATCCTAAACCTATTTTCTCTAGAAAATTTTGCTAGTTGTATTATTAATAACTATTTTATAATTTTATATATTAATCTTAGTAGCTGCGTCGATTTAATCCATACAATTAGAAGCTAAACTAAGTTGTTAATATTAACAAGTAAGTAAAACTGGAGAATACTAGGCCCTCTACTAAGTGTAAGAAACCTGATTTCAAGCATTATTATCATATTCCTGAAAATACTAGTAATTTTGGCCCACTCCTTAATTATATAGTAGATCAAATTGGTGAATTAAGATCGGAAGTTAATAACATACATGCTCGTTGTATTAATATTGAAAATAAGATATCAATAACCACAACCGATATTAATAAAAAAGTAAGCGATCTAAATGAACAGGTTAAACAAGTTCAACTTGCTTTAACAAACGAAGTTAGACATCAATTTGGTAAGGAAGTATCACCTAATAAGGAAAAAATTGTCCCGTATAAATATAAGTATCCTTTTCAAAATTTAGATAAAAATAAAAAGTTTATTGTATCACTCCCTAAAAGACCTACAAGTAACCAAGAAAAGAATAAAGAAAGAAAAGATGAACCCTCATCTTCAGGAGAAAACACTTAATGAACTACAAACCCTATTTGATAAAGAAGACCCTAATAAACTTAACAAAATCATGAATTTCTAATAAAAGGATTGCTTCTGAAAATGAAATAGAGGAAAATAATTATGTTACTTTAGAGGAAGATTTATATCAACAAATGGGATTAATGAAGTTAAATGAACTAGACTTTCTACCCATAGAAGCATGGGCGTAGAATACGGAGTGCAAAGTGGTCCCTAGCACAGGGCCCCGATTATTAGAGGGCCTAATTTTTTTAATTTTTTTTTTCAATTCTTAATTAATTTATAACACTTTCATATTCTTCTATCAATTCAAATCAGTATTTTACAATTACATCAATTCCATTCCATATATTATAATGTATATTTCTACATTCCATAATTATCAACGTAAAAAAGTTAATTTCAGGGAAATTAAATAAACGATTCATATTCCATAACAACAACAAAGCATTTAAGCAATTAATTTTAATTTTTCATAATTATTCTTATCAAGCTGCTAAATACCTTCCCAATATATAAGGGTTATCTAATTGTGTATGGCGTAAATAATAGGTTAAAAATTAAAATTTTGCGTGTTTTTAAATTATTAAGGGCCCATTTTTTCATTTTAGAACAGGGCCCCCAAAATCATTGCAACGGCCCTGATAGAAGTTTTTCGGCAAAAGATTGAAAATAAACTAGGTAAAAGAGTAATATATGGATAATAATGATGTTGGAGAAGAAATTATTAATGAAAATAATGTTATCCAAAGATCTAGGTACCAAGGAGAAGGAAGTTGCACACGACCAAAATACATTCCAGGGAAGACTATAGTGTCAAGGTTATGCCTAATCATGTACCTAAACAAGAAGAAGTGACTCTTGAACCTATAAGTCAAACTGGTTATATGCTTAAATTAGATGGTGCAAGAGATAGACATGATGTTTTGGATCAGTGGAAAAAGAGTATGAGTAGTGTACTTAACCTAAATACTGAATGGACTTTTGAAAATTTCTTAAATTATATCGAACATAGTTTCTATGGCTGTGTAGAAGATTGGTATGATGGTGTAGACACCTAAAAATGTCTCCCCAAAACCAAACCCGATGATGAACACCTTTCACCGACATTATGGGTCGGGTTGAGTATTTAATATTTGAAGTGTTTAAATCTATGTTCCATCCAATACATTTCATAAACCAATCCATTTCCTAGCTCATTTCCCTAAACCATAACTTGTTATCCACTTTTCGTGTCCACATCACAAAACCGAGCTGAACCGATTTTATGGCTATATAATTTTGATCCAATTATTATTTGGTTGGATAGGCCTTGAAATAATATTTCCAACCATATATCATAATCCCAATTTCGAGCTATAACGAAAAAGATATGAGCAAAACACTAAACTCGGCCCAAAACCGACACCCTTCCACTAAAACGACCATATCTTAAAATATAAAATTATTTTGACCTGATTTTAATTTGGTTGGAAATTAGACTTAATAATATTTCCAATGATATATTATATGCCTTATTTCGAGTTACGGATCAAAAGTTATGATGATTTTAAAAATGGGTAAAAAATTGGAATCACCGCGCACAGTGCAAAAGCACCGTGTCACGGCGCCTGATGACGTGGCACGGTGCCTAGTGCCGTGACACGGTAATGTACATCGTGTCACGGTGCTATTTTCTAAGCTTTTTCGCGTCAAATTCCACCGTGGCACGGTACCCGTTGCCGTGACTCAGTACCTGCTGCCGTGACACGGTATTTCTCACCGTGTCACGGTGCTTTTTCCGTGTAATTTCGGCGTTTTCCCAGATCGTGGCACGATGTACTGTACCGTACCACGGTGTACACTGTCGTGTCACAGTACGAGTGCCGTGTCACGGAATTTTATCGTGTCTTTTCTACGTAAACCCTTCACGCGTTTTCACTTCCCGTAGGTTAAATATATCCCGCGTCACTCCAATTTCCCCCGCATCATGGGATTTCCCCCCGTTTGACGGTGCCTTCCCCCGTTTGACGGTGTCTGGCACCGTGTCACGGTGTTCTCTGCCGTGTCACGGTGTTAATTTTTAGGGTTTTAATCTTTTTAGGGTTCCATGTGTTCCCTCTGCTCATTTTCCCTATAAATACTCCCCTCTTTTCTGCAGTTCGGGGGATCAAATCCTTCTCTCTTTCTCTCTTTTACACCAAAAATCATTCTCTTCTCTTTCTCTCATGTTCTAAGCCTCAAACCTATATTCCTAATTATATCATTCTTCCCCTAAGCACTCTAAGGAGTCTATACTTAACCCGAGGTTCCGTCCTTAAGCCAAGGTGTGAAAGGTACAAATAACTGAGGGTTTGGACCAAATCAATTCTACTTTTTATTTAATTTAATTTAATTTAATTTTCATTTGCTTTATATTTTTTATTGAAGTTACTAATAGTTTATTCATGATATAGCAATTTAAAGGAACGTGCAGAATGTGAGTAATTAATTAATTTAATTACTCTTATTTTATTTTAGTATTGCTAGTATCATGATTAGGTTAATTTTATATTTGATTTGACTAACGCTATTATTGTTAAATTGCTTCCAATATTAATGTTTACTCTATTATTATTTATGATCACCATATTTCATGTTTAAAGGGAATATGTAATTGAAAATCGCGCCTAATAAGATAATTTGGACAACCGGTTTAGGTTCCTTTTAATCTTGTTGTTTAATCAAGTGATCACAATATTTTAGAATAATGTGTTGCATTAATATTAAACCAATTTAGCTTAATAATAGTTTGGAAAAAATTGAATATTTTGTTTGTATGCCTTTGAGATCGCAAGAATCACTTTTCACCTTAAGAATCGAGTAGAGG
The DNA here is from genome assembly GCF_948465745.1 of Chenopodium album. Classification (NCBI taxonomy): domain Eukaryota; kingdom Viridiplantae; phylum Streptophyta; class Magnoliopsida; order Caryophyllales; family Amaranthaceae; genus Chenopodium; species Chenopodium album. Next base: position 70,851,301 of record NC_137835.1, read on the forward strand.
CCAATACGGGCGAAGGTGACTCCATGATCACTTCGTACCATCATCCCCGATCCTCATTTCGTGGTTCTGAACCATATGGAGTTAGTAATCTCATGGATTATGAATGGGGTGTAACCTTCACGGGTCAATCGTTGTTGCCTATTGTTGTCCCTTAATCATGGTTGCCTTTTGTGATCCGTGAATGGTTTACAAGTTCCTTAAAAACTTGTTGGCGGCTCCCTACTTTATTTGTCCCTAATCGTATTATGTCAATTCCCACTTCCTAAGAGTGCCAAGCATAATCACACATGCTTTAACGTAGGCACACTTCGAGTGACACCTACATATGGTATAGAGGAAGAAATCAAAGCTACGTTAAGAGCTAATGAATCTCCTACTAGAATGTTTAGATAGCTATGTCAATACATTGAGTTGGAATTTATTGGTCCTAGAGCTGATCTGAATGAGAAAAGAATGGAATATCAAAGAAAGTTAAGTAATTTGTCCATCTGTAATATGAAATATGTTGAGAACTATATTATGTAATTTGAAACATATTATTATAAAATTGGTGAAAATAAAACAAATCTTGGAATGTTCTATGATAAGTTACCAAGTCCTCTTAATGAAGAAACTAGTGAAAAATATCAAGAATGGAGAGAGAAATTCTTAGCTAGGGATGCCCTAGCTTAGGTAATAGAATTGCTTTCCTAAGATAGTGGATTGAAAAGAAATGTACAGAGGTTTTAGGAACTCAACAAATGAAGAGACAATTTCTCCCTTGTTGGGATTTCTCAAATAACTATGGATGTGAAAGAAAAAACTATAACAAGAGAAGGAATTATAAGAAAAATAAATTTGACCGATCAAGAGGAGAAACCTATAAGAAAAAGTATTATAAACACAAATATAAGAAACCAAGTAGGTTTTTCAAAAAGGCAACATATTGTCCTCAGAAAAAGAAAACATGCAAATGCTGGTCTTGTGGAGAACTAGAACATTATGCTAATGAATGTAAGAAAGTTAATAATAAATTTATAGAATCCTTAGGTAGTTGAGACTACATAGAAATACCAGAAGACGAGGCTTTAGAATTGGCTTTAAGTAATAAAGGGATTGTAGAGATACACTACCACAAAATAGGGAATAAGTAACACACAATACATAACTGTTAAGTTACACAGGCGATCTCTAGAATGATACAAATCGCCTATGTAATATAAGCATTTTGTATATTATAACTTATAGAGCGCCTATCAAAGGTAACCGCTCAATATAATATATCCGACTTTTACACTTAACAATATAGATCGCCTCTTTTACTTAACAGTTCTATGAGTATTAAAAAAAAATAAAATAACGAACGTGAATATTTCCAACCCACCTTAACCCTAATTAATACAAGGAACAACTTATATCCTCTCCCTTCTATCCTCTTCTCTTTCTTTTTAGATCAAAATCATCATCATCCTCCTTTATTTCTCACTCCTTTTCTCTTTCTTTTAGATCAAAATCATCATTATCCTTAAATCCTAGCGCACTGTGGTGCTGCTCTTCACGTCCACCAGTCCACCACCTTACAAGCTTCTCACGCCCACCGTTGAGCCACTAGAGTAAGTTTGTCTTTGTAATCATCGAATACCGACTTGCAAGTTATTTGAGTTTAACTGTTGTAAATGATGATTGCTTAAGTTGATTTAGCTCTATATTTTACATTATATGTTGTTTTGAGTTGATTTAAGTTTTAGATACTGGATTTTTTATGATTTTTTTTTTCGATCTAAAGATTTTAATTTAAGCTAATTCCAATTTTTAAAATACATTATAGATTTTCGTTAATTTTCAATTATATTAGCTCTGTAATTTGAGTAATTTCTGATTTTGGATGTCTTGTTAATATCCAATTATTTTAGATCTAAAATTTTTGAATTTTCATTTCAAAATTAAATTACTTTAGATCTTGTTATGGGTAAAAATATGCAAGGGTTAGTCAACGATAGTCAATGAAGGTCAATGACGAAGACTCCCCTTGACGAAGCCGCAAGCTCGGCGACGCACTATCAGCATTGACGAAAGACAAAGTCAAGTAACAACTCCCTATTTTTTAGGAAGAGGATAAGCAAGGACTTAGTCCAACCTCAGCCAAATCAGTCCGTTGGAATTCAAAACAGAAGAAGAATATTTTCAGCAACTAAAACCCGATAAATATGGGCATGATCTTATCTCCTTGCAACGGCTAGGGTTCAACCTAGCAAACCATCTATATAAAGGGCAGGACAACGACGAGTAGAGCACATTCTCACCTGACGATATACATCCTACATCACATCTTGTAAACTGATATTATTTTTGCATAGTGAGAGTTTGGTAGATCCTCATTCTACCCGCGGTTTTTACCTTCATTGGGTTTTCTGCGTCACCAATTCCTCGTGTCATTTATTCCCTTTTTAGTCTTGTCTTACTTTTGATTTTGCTTAGTTGATCCGTAACCTAGATTTTGATACTCAATTCCACCTAACAAAAATTAGCATAAACAATTTGGCGCCCACCGTGGGGCTACAACTAGGTAAAATCTAAAAAAATCCCTCGTCAAACCCTCCAATATGTCAGCTGACGAAATGACCCCAGAACAGCTAAAAGCTGCTTATGAGAAAATTCAAGCCGATCTTGAAGCAGCTAGGGAATCCAACGAGCGTCTCAGCAAGGAAAAAGAAGCGTCAGATTCTGATGCGGCTGCTCTCCGCCAGCAATTGGAGTCCGCCCAGAGCAATCGTCGTCGCCGGCCAAGGCAGTTAAGCCTGATCCCCAGAATGCCATCGCTGGATGTCATTGAGTCTCCACATGACACTGATACTGAATCCAGTGACGGAGAAATGAATTTGGACCCCCCAATCAAGAATGCCGGGCAAGGGATCATTCGGACTTCAGGAGACGACCAAGGCAACCCGCAGCCGGAGCAGACGGAAATCCTGCTCCAGAGGTTGGCTGCCTTAGAAAAGCAGAACTCCAGGGTCCTGTCGATGATGAAGAAGATGCTCGGCGTGCCGATCCCCGTCCAGCGAGAAGCTCCAGATGGATTCGCAGCGACCCCATTTTGTGACGAGTTGGCCCTGGCCCAGATTCCCAGAAGATTGTCGCTCCCGATGTTTACGTCGCTCTACGACGGAACGACCTGTCCCGAGTAACATGTCGAGTACTACAAGCAGAGAATGTGGCAAGCTTCGATCCCGTTCGAGTGCTGGGAAGCGTGCATGTGCAAGTCGTTTGGTGCGACGCTGACAGGCCCCGCCCTCAAGTGGCTCGGCAAACTCGAACCAGGTAGTATAACTAGTTTTGCTATGTTAGTTAACAAATTCTATTCCCATTTTGAAAGTAGCAGGCAGTTCAACAAGAAGACGATCGATCTGTATCGGATCGTCCAGGGTCCCAAGGAGACCATCAGAACTGTCTCGATTCAACAAGGAGAAGGTCTCAATAAAAAATGTCGACAATAGGACTGCCATTGAAGCCTTCCTCCGCGGATTGCATACGGACTCGGACCTGTACAAAGATATGGTTAAGTATCCTTGCTTAACATTTGAAGAAGTCCAGAATAGAGCCGTGGCTCAAATGCGCTTTGATGAAGATATTGCCAATCGCAGCTCCTACCCAAGTTCCAGAAGTTTGTCCGATCGGAAGGCCCCAAGCCACCCGAGGGGATTGTGGCGACATCAGCCTTACGAGGCAACAGGTAGATCACACTCTGTTAATGCTTTGCAGGTCGAAGATATCCTCGACGCCCCGCAATACCCTGAGATATCGGAGTATGGCTTTGACGTGAATATTGTAGCAGTAGTAAAAGAGTTGGAGCCCTTGGGAAGCAAAGTGCGTTGGCCGTCAAAAAGCAACAAGCTGGAATCGGAGAAAGATATGAGCAAATGGTGCGAGTTCCATAGTGATCATGGCCATAAGACGGAAGATTGCTACGCCCTGCGAAGAGAGGTCGCCTTCCAGCTGAAGAAAGGCAACCTCAAGCATCTATTGGGGAAAAAGAAAAGCAATGACGCAAGTCGCCATCAGCCAGAAACGACGACGACAGCTGGACCTCTGAAGCCCCCTGTACCTAAGGTAATAGTTAATGTTATCACTGGTGGCTCCGATATTTGTGGACTAACCTATTCTACAGTAAAGAGGATCGCAAAGTCGACGATAGATAATGCAGATGTCCCGGATGAGATCAGAGATCCCCTGGAAAAGAAGTTGGAGGCGATGTCAATTACTTTCGATGATGACGACGTCAACAACATCAACAGAGAGCATGAAGACTCTTTGGTAATTTCTTTGGTCGTCGGGAATTTTCTGCTTCGAAGGGTGCTGGTCGACGGAGGAAGCTCCGCAAATGTCCTGTTAAGAAGAGCCATGGAAGACATGGGATTGAAAGATAGCGACATCACCAGAAGGTCGACGACTCTGGTTGGTTTCAGTGGAGAAAGCATGTCAACTCTCGGAGACATAACCCTTCCAACCTATGCAGGAGGCCTAAACCCTCAAACCAAATTCAACAATATTGTCGACTGCCCGTCAGCCTATAATGCCATACTAGGACGACCCTGGATTCACCGATTGAAAGCCATTCCTTCCACCTACCACCAATCAATCAAATTTCCCACCCCATGGGGAGTTCAAGAAATTAAAGGAGAACCCCGCAAAGCTAAACACTGCTACAAAACAACCCTTAAACCAACCATGAGGACCGCATAGCAATTACAGCATGGCCCGACACCAGACAATCCCAACGACCTCGAAATTGACGAAATACCTTTAGACCCCGAAAAGCCTGATCAAACCGTCCGTGTCGGAGCCAACTTAACACCTGAACTCAAAAACAACATCCTAGCCTTTCTCCGAGAGAACAAAGATTGTTTCTCTTGGTCTCACAAAGACATGACTGGTATAGACCCGAGCATCATCTCGCATAAACTGAACGTCGACCCAAATCATAATCTCGTCAAGCAGAAGCGTCGAAAGTTTGCTCCGGAAAGAAATAAAATCATTAACGACGAAGTGCAGCAGCTGATCAACACGGGAAAAATAAGAGAAGTCAAATATCCAGATTGGCTCGCAAATGTTTTCGTCGTTAGTAAGAAGAACGGCAAATGGAGAGTATGCATCGACTTCACCGATCTCAACAAAGCATGCCCTAAGGATTCGTTCCCGCTCCTGCACATCGACGCCATGGTAGACGCAACAACAGGTCACGAGCTCTTAACATTCATGGACGCCTACTCCGGATACAACCAGATCCTAATGCATCCCGACGATCAGGGGAAGACGACCTTCATGACCGACAAAGGTATATATTGTTATAAAGTCATGCCATTTGGACTAAAAAATGCAGGTTCGACGTACCAAAGGCTAGTCAACAAGATGTTCAAAGACCAGCTAGGAGAGACGATGGAGGTATACATCGACGATATGCTGGTGAAATCTAAGAAGTCGAAGGACCACGTCGATCACCTCAGACAAACCTTTGAGGTATTGCGAAAATATGGTATGAAACTTAACCCTACTAAATGCTCATTTGGAGTGTCTGCTGGAAAATTTTTGGGCTATGTAGTAACACAAAGGGGAATTGAAGCCAGCCCTGACCAAGTCAGAGCCCTAATAAATATTCAATCCCCCCGGAATGTTAAAGAAACCCAAAAATTGACAGGACGAGTGGCAACATTAAATCGCTTCATCTCTCGATCATCATATAAATGTCATCTATTTTACAAAGTTTTGAGAAAAAATAAAGGTTTTGAATGGACTGACGATCATGAGAAAGCTCTGCAAGATTTAAAAACATACCTAATGACGCCACCCCTCCTGTCGAAACCCAAAACTAACGAGCCTTTGCAGCTTTATATTGTCGTCAGCACTGTGGCCGTCAGCGCAGTACTGACGAGAGAAGACGACGAAGCTGGGCAGCTCCCGGTTTACTATGTAAGTAAAACACTACTCCCAGCCGAGGTAAGATACACTTCCCTAGAAAAATTAGCCCTCGCTTTAATCACTGCTGTTAAAAAGCTAAGGCATTATTTTGAAACCCACCACGTAGTGGTGATGACTAATTATCCGCTTAAGTCTGTTTTGAGAAAACCAGATTTGACAGGACGTTTGGGTAAGTGGAGCATTTCATTGAGCACGATGGACATCGAGTACCAACCCAGAAAAGCAATAAAATCCCAAGCCCTAGCAGATTTTGTGGCTGACTTCAGCCCCGACTTACAGGCTATAGCTGACAAAGAGGTAGAAGAAATCAACAACGTCCAGAGCGAAAGCAAATGGATCTTGTTCGTCGATGGCTTTTCCAACCAACGAGGAGCTGGCCTGGGAATGGTGCTAAAGTCACCACAAGGGGACATGATAGTAAGGTCTATATCTTGTTATTTTAAAGCAACTAACAATGAAGCAGAATATGAAGCTTTGATTGCAGGAATGACCGTCGCGAAAGACCTAGGTGCCACAGCCTTGGATGTATACAGTGACTCCCTCCTCGTCGTCAGCTAGATAACAGGTGACTTTGCAGCAAAAGACTCCAAAATGACAGCGTACCTTGACATAGCCAAAGAAAAAGCCAAACATTTTGATCCTTTTACCATCTCACAAATCCCAAGAGACCAAAATGCCCAAGCCGACGCATTGGCAAACCTAGCCTCCGCCCTCAAAAAGACACCCTTCACAAATATCCCCTTAGTTCATTTGCAAAAGCCATCCGTATCCTTTAAAGAAATCCTACCAGTCGACGACGTCAACAACGACGACGACTGGACCAGACCCATCATAGACTACCTGACCAAAGATATCCTACCCAGTGACAAAGAAGAATCACGAAAACTAAAATACAAAGCCTCCCGATACCACACCATTGACGGAGTCCTGTTCCACAAATCAGCATCGGGGTTATCCCAAAGATGCATCCAAAAACATGAACAACAGTCCATCCTTAGCCACTTGCACGATGGGATATGCAGTAGTCACGTAGGAGGGAGAAGATTAGCTAAAATTGCGAAACGACAAGGATACTTTTGGCCAACGCTTCATGAAGACGCAGTGCAATACGTGACCAAATGCGACAGCTGTCAGCGGTTCGCCAATACCGTCCATAAGCCATCGGAGCCCCTCCACCAGACATTATCTCCATGGCCCTTCATGAGGTGGGGAATGGACATCGTTGGGAAGCTACCTGCGGCACCAGGACAAAGAGTCTATATGTTAGCACTAACCGATTATTTTTCTAAATGGATTGAGGCAGTTGCTTTGAAACAGGTGACAGACAAGGAGGTCATTACGTTCATATGGACTAACATTATATGCAGATTTGGAATCCCGTCAGTGATCGTCTGTGACAATGGGTCACAGTTTATTAGCGACAAAACTTGTTCTTTTTTGCAGAAATTCCGCATAAAGTTGAGGACGTCGACACCAAGGTACCCACAAGCCAATGGACAGGCCGAGTCCAATAACAAATTCGTCATGGCAGCCATCAAGAAAAGACTAAAAGCAGCAAAAGGCAAGTGGGCTGACGAGCTCCCATCAGTCCTATGGGCCAACCGGACGACGCCAAGAGAAGTGACTGGGAAGACGCCCTTCTCCCTTATCTATGGGTGCGAAGCCGTTCTCCCAGTCGAGGCTGACTTCCCAACGCCAAGATTCGGTCTCATGACGGAGGAAAGAAATCAAGAGGAAATGGAGGACAGCTTAGACGCAATTGAAGAATTAAGAGAAACAACGCTAATCAGAATGGCAGCACAACAACAAATCGTCGCAAGAAGCTTCAACAAAAACGTCAAAGCCAAAACATTTAAATTGGGAGACTGGGTACTAAGGAAAGCGTTCCAGAATACAAAGAATTCGGCCGACGGAAAGCTCGCTCCCCCATGGGAAGGACCATATGAAATTACCCAAGTCATCGGCAACGGTGCTTATCGATTAACTGACCAGCAAGGTAACCCCGTTCCACAAAGTTGGAACGCAACTCATCTCAGAAAATACTACTTTTAAGCAGACAGTCGAAAGCGTTCGTCGACGAAAAGGTACTGTTCTAAACAAAACGCTCAGCTTATTTCATTTGTTTAAAATTTCTATTTACGACTAAGTGTACTGACTTAAGCATTGGAGGGCCGTTGGCCGTGCCAACGGCCAACGATGCTTTAACCATGTTTGTTTTGCAGTACATCGGTCGACGAAGCATTTGACTAAACGAAAAGAAAAGCGTAGCTTTAACCCAACTGTAAAAAGCAAACGACGACAGACGTCAGCTACACTGACATCCTTCAAAAAGATGAGTAAAGTTGCCGTTCAAACGACAATCGAAGCACGACGAAGCCCGAGGCAAAACCTGACCTTAGCGTCTGACGCCAAACACCCGATACCTGAGCCACGAACCAGTCTTCAGGGTTCAGCGTCGACGCTGGGACGCAAGGGGCATTGGCAAACAATGCAACGATAGGCCTAAAATCACAAAGTCTTCGATGAAGCATACTGTGTAGCTACAAAATATTTCTATATTTAAAACGCCTCCTCTTGTTTAAGCATATTATCCTAAAGTTAATAAAAATTGAAGTTTTTCGGAATTTTTGGAATTTAAATATTTTATTTTTTGACTTATCATTGACAGGGTAAAGTCGTATCCCCTAATAAAAAATAATTACCTAAATCACTAACTAAAGTAGATAGGGAAGTAGGGTCGATCTCCACAGGGAAACAAGTCTTTTTACTCCTAATTAAATATTATAATCTAAATTATTTAAGTAACCAATATTTATGAATGAATAAGAAACTAAGCTAAAAAGAGTAGGAATAGGGAGAAAATAATATATAAAAGGATCTAGGGCATAGGTTCACCAATAAATAATACTCCGGGGTAAAATAGGGTAATCAATCATTGACATTGCATAAATAACATGATTAACAGGCTCTCGCAATTTATTAACCAACATAGATCTAACAGGCTCTCGCAATTTACTAGATCTAAGTTCTTATTGAAAATAGCCTTTAATATCAAATTAACATCTGCTCGATTCATCAATTTAATATTGCTATACTTTTACAAGCCGCAATTGTAAAACATTAAAACAATCCAATAAGAAATTATCATGCAATACCAACAATCAATAATAGTCAATCATCAATGCATCAATTAACCAGATTGTAAAGGGCTCTCGCTACTTATTACAATCACACAATTAATTTATCGGTATTAAATCTCATCTCTCGAATCTTGACTTAACCATTTATAAATTAACTTGCCTATTGAAACTAGACCTAAACATTAATTCTCATCTATCGATTCTTGAATCAATATTGTCAAACTCATGCATAAAAGATAGGCCTAATCTAGTCACAGAGCATTAAATCAATCAATAGGAAATTAATCTAGCATTGATAATCAACAACAATAATTTACCCCTTCATATTATTTATTAGATCCCCATAAACCCTAGAAATTAAACTACTCACACATATTAATAACTAAACTTATCAAAATAATAGAATAAATCATGATGAGAGAAATAAAATAAATAACTAAGATTAAGGGAAAAGAAATCGTTACCAAATAATCTGGAATTGATTAAAGAAATAATAACAAAGGTTTAGAGAGAGAAAACTAAGTAGTGAGAGAAAGTCTAAGAGAAAGGATTAAGAGAAAAAGAAGAGGTAGTCCTAAAATCGTATTACGGAGGAGTATTTATACTCCGTACAAGAATCCTAAACTAAAACAAATTAAAACGACTCTAATCGTCTCCTAAATATACACGTGCCCGATCGGGCGAGGCACCGCCCGATCGGGCGTACCTTTTTTCACCTCTAATAGCAATCTCGCGCCCGGCCGGGCGCGTCACCGGGCGCTTCTCCCGCCCGGCCGGGCGCGCCTTCGGGCGCCAGCCTTTTTGGCCGGGCGGATCATTTGGGCCACTATTTGGACTTCGATTGGGCTCCAATTCTTCGGGCCAATCTGGGTTTCCTCTTTGGGTCTTGAATACTCAGTCCAAACGCCCCGTTATCACCTATACCAAGCCCTTAATCACCGGTTCGATGTCTCTAACCGGCCCTGGGCTATAAAATCTGGTCGTGCTTTTCCAATGCTCGTGATTGCTCCTAAATATCTCGGGAAAATACTCCAAAAGCATAAATCCCTGCAAAAGTCAACCAAATCTACGAAAACACTAGAAAACACCAATTAGTAATAAAAGTGGCTTTAAAGAGCCAAAAACACTACTAATTATGACCAAGGGACGGGGGTAAAATACTATATAAAATAGACACATCAATCATTTTTAGCAAACAGATTTTAATAAACTTTATATTGCGTTTTGCCTTACGTCCACAGATCGCAACTTAAGCAAATGAAGAAAAGCAAAGGAATACTTAGCATATAAAACAAAGCAAACTGTCAAAAGAACCACTTGCCCTCAAGTGGAACAAAAGCACAAAGACACAAGTCACCAAATCAAAATACAAGTTTTTGAAGCAAAAGCAAAAGATTGTTTAAAAGCATACAAAGCAAAAGTTTGAACCATCACAGACGACGGCCTTCAAGCATCGGTCCCGTCAACAGAGAGCCCATCGACGACCTCCTTGACGATCTCATCAGCTCGAGCATTGTCATCAACAACCTCGACCTGCGACTCCTCGGTACCACCGACAGATTGGTCAGCGGCAATAGCAGGCTGATCATCGACGATAGCAGGCTGGTCGTCAGCGATCACAGGCTAATCCCCAATGACGGGAGACTGGACATCAACTACAGCAATAGACGAAGCAATAGTGACGGAAGGGCCAGGACCTGAATCCGCAGTCGACGCCACCGCAGCGTCCTCTTCCAGCTTGTCAAGGGTCCCGCCGTTAGCCAGAAAACGATCGATCACCTCTTGAGGACGCCACTCTGAAGCCTTTCCATCCAAAAACTGTTTCATTAGCTTTGCCCTCACCTTGATATCCAGTTCGTCATAGTCGTCCAGCGCATCCTCCAATTCCTTCTGGGTCGATGCCAACTCCTCCTGAACCTTCGATAAAGCCTCATCCTTAGCAGCGATAACCCCCACCTTATCCTCCAAATGCTTAGCTTGTTCCTTCAGCTGATCCTTGAGCATCTGAGTTTCCTCCTCCATCGTCTTCGACTGAACCTGCAGCTGCCTTTCCAGATCGTCCACCTTCTTTTTTGCCTCGTCCAACTCCTTCTTGGTCAGTTGGAACACGTTAACCGCAGTCTTCCGCTGAGCCTCACTGTTCTTGGCAGCACCGTCCAAGCTTTGCATCTCCTTAGCCAGCCCGATCACCCTGTCCCTCAACACCAGAGAATTTTGCAAACACTGGCCAAACACATCCCCAATTACAAGCCATAGAATTAACCTTGACAAGTAAAAACTAAACCAAAGTAGAAACTTACGTATAAGTGAACCGAAGCAGCTTCAGAGGCTATGTCCAGGACGGACGCCCCAGCCAAGACCTCCTTGGACTTAGGAAACAACAGTTGATTCAGGGCGGGAAACAATGAGTCTTGATCGTCCTTTCGACAATCCAAGAAGTTGGCAGGAAAACGCATTAAGATATCGGGAACCGGAGGTTCATCGTCGGTCTTCTGTTGCTTGCGCGGAGGAGTCGCCGACAACGTGATAGTCCCTGATTCATCAACCGTCCTCTTAGATGACGGAGTCAAGACAGGCTCCACCTTCTCGACCGCAGGCGACGGCTGCTGTCCTTGGGATGCCAGACCTAGCTTCCTTCTCATTCGTAAATCAGCTTCCTGCTGGGTCAAGCTCCGTCCACGATGATTACCCTGAGCAGCTGACTCTGTCACGATGCAAAGTCCAACAAGACAAACATATGAGTAAACATACGACGATGAACAACGCAGCAATAAAGCAACGACAATGCAAAACTTACGAGTCGACATCGTTTCTTCGGAATCTTCGACTTGTGGAGAAGTAGTTGACGGCGTCTCCTGCTTCTGCCCCGACTGGTCACCAGCAGTCTTTTTCTTCCTTGCAAAAGTTCTCACTGCAGGGCTAAGTGCCAAGAACTTCTTCACGTTCGACGAAGGTGTCTCCGACGTCTCAAGAAACCCCAAATCCAACTCTGCACAAGGAAAACCAAGATCAAACAATTTAGCCAACTTTAGCCCAAAAGAACGCGTATTAAAAGAAAGGCACTTACCCTTCACCGGCCACCCTTCCGTCAACCACGCCCCGACCTCACCTAAGGACGATATCCTGACAAAGAGAAACCATTTCTTCCAACCTCTGTCATTCACGTCTGTGTTCAAAACCAACCTATCTCCTTTTTTGCACAAACTGACAAACCCACTTTCTGCCATTTTTATCTCGTAACCTATGGCTAGATCCTCCAAAGTGAAGGGATCTTCCCAATCCTTCGTCCTCTCCGATATCAGCGACAGGATCCTCCAACCAGACGGCATTAGTTGTCCGGGGCTGATACCCAGAACTTCAAGAAAGGAACGGACCAAAGGAGGGAATGGGAACGTAATCCCCGTTTCCGCAAAAAGGTACTTAAAGAACACAACAAAACCTTCGGACAATCTTCCACCAACTGTCCGGATCCTGGAATATGAGCAAAGGTAGTGTCGGGAAAGCCCGCCATTTTGACGAATTCTTTCGTCATATTAGGCGTCATTGATGATTTTTGCCGAGACATCGATTCTTTCTGTGAAACAATCGTTCCTCTTTTTTCAACAACGCGAAGAGAAAACCTAGTTCTAATTTTGGGAATTTTGTTCGACATCGTGCTTAAATTGAGTAATGCAAAGAGAAATTAAATGAATTACCTGGTAATTGACGATGCCGGAAGTTCAAAATCACCGCTGCACGCTGCCGCCAAACCGCCGGGAAAATTTCGCAAAAGAAAGAAAGAGCAAAGAGAGAAGAGTAGAATGGAGTGGAAGTTTGGGGAAGCGCGAAGCGTGTTGCAGTAAATAAAGGTTGAAGTGACGGTTAGAGTAAGGGAGTGGGAGAAGTGGAGTAACTTCCCTGAAGAACGTGCGTGATAAAAGACGAAAACGCCCCCCAAATAGTTTGAATTTTCTTACAGTTATTAGTCTTTTAATTCTTGTTTACTTTTTATTTTGCATTTTTATTTTTTAAGTAATTGCCAAAAGTGTATGGTTATCCACGTTTTAGAAATTAGGGGCAAATTGTTATGGGTAAAAATATGCAAGGGTTAGTCAATGATAGTCAATGAAGGTCAATGACGAAGACTCCCCTTGACGAAGCCGCAAGCTCGACGACGTACTATCAGCATTGACGAATGACAAAGTCAAGTAACAACTCCCTATTTTTTAGGAAGAGGATAAGCAAGGACAAAGTCAAGTAACAACTCCCTAATTTTTTTTTTTTATAAATAAAAGATTATTGTTATGGTGTTTTATTGATTATACATTTATACGTATGAATTATTATTATTATTATTATTATTATTATTATTATTATTATTATTATTATTTTGAATAATAATAATAATAATTCTTTTTTTATAAAAAAAAAGGAAAAGAGAGCGCCTATCTGTGATAGGCGTTCTCTTTTAATAAAGTTATAGAGCGCTTATCCTAAGATGACAGCTCTCTTTGGCTTGTTTTTTATTTACTTTATACCTAGAATAAGAAGCACCTTTCTTAGATAGGCGATTTGTATTGTATTAGATATAGATCGCCTCTTGGAGGCATCTGCAGACTTTATAAGGCACCCCACCTGAAAAGCCTTAGAGGCGATCTATATAGCTTGTTTCAGGCGATGTGTATTCCCCTTTTTGTGGTAGTGATACTAGAGGAAGAAAATGAGTATAACGAAGAACTTGAGGATAGCGAATTTGAAGAAGAAAATTATGAAGAAATAAATAATATGATGGAAGGATAAGAGTAAGAAATTCAAAATCAGGTGACAATGAGGAAGATAAAAGAAAAATGGCTATAGGTCAACTGAAAAGAGCTGAGTATTCATTTGAAGATAATGACCTGGATTAAGTAAACAAAGAAAAGCTGGAATTTTCCCCTGATTACTAAGGATAAAATATTTAAAACTTCTTTCTTAAAACTAGAACCAAATTTGTCTATGAAGAAATGGAAGGAAGTATAGTAATCGAAGATTGTGAGCAAAAGGCAGCCGAAATTAATATCATAAACTAGAAAAGTATTAAAAAACACAAAGAAAAAGGAAATTATAGTTATATTGTATTGGTGCAGTACAAGTATACAAAACTCCTTTACAAGATTTTGGCGAGGTTGTTAAATACTTGAGTTTTATTTGTGATATTAGACATAAAGAATTTTATGATCAAATAATTAGCGGTATCACATGTAATTTAAGTCAAGGAATGGTAAGCTATATATGTGAACCTAGATATTATGTGAGATTAGAGGATTCATTTGTGTCAAAGTTTTTAGCTATCAAGCTACCTATTAACAGAAGGAGTGAAAATGCATAAAGGAACACGACCCAAAAAATTAAGATGGAAGGTGGTTTATAAGTTGGTAAATACTATAGACTCATCTTTAAGAAATACATAGTCAATGCTCAAAAATATGAGCAAGGAGGAGGTCCTAAGAAGAAAATTATACCTATAAAAGTAAATCCTAATGAAATTGAAATTGAAAAAACTTGGGAGGAATTCTTTATGAGCCCTGCAGTTAGTAATAGATCAAGTAAGATGTTAATTGATGAATCAGGATTACTCCATATTGGGATGACTAAAAAACCTAAAATACAGAGAAATATGAGTCTTAGAACGTACACCAAATCTAAGTAGACATAATTCAACAATAATAAGGATGAAAAAACAAGGTGATGAAAATCTAGAAGAGGATGAATAAGAAATATTAGTTCTACTAAAGAAACTTAATGAAAAATATGAAAGTAAAAAAGCCTTAAAACAACGGGCAAGACATAGTGTAAGGAGGGTGATCCCATCGTAGGGGGTCCTTCCTTAAATGCCCATGGCCATTTAAAAGCCTAGGACTTTACAATTGTTATTAGGGTGTTTTAGGATTTGAATTCCTGACTGTTTGGGGGACCTTGCACTAGTAGAAAAATAGCAAAGGGCACTAGTTCAAACCCGACTTAAGGCATTGGTTTGAACCGGTGCCAATGTGGGGGGGGGGGGTGCCAATTACCCCCCTTTTTGGCACCGGTTCAAAACCGGTGCCTTAAATAATTCCACGAAATATTACTTTTTAGTGGAAGCTCTTTTAGGCACTGGTTAACCGGTGCCTTTTTGGTATTATTTTTATTTTTACTTTTTTCTTGCAATAATAATAAAAATAATATAAAAACAAACATTAGAAATACGAACCAAACAAAAATAAATGGTAAAATACAGAGTCTTGAAATTGTTATAGTCAACATAAAAACAACGGTAAATCACATTATATTCAACAAGTAAGTTGTTATTGTACAATACAAAAAAAAAAAAATTAAAAATATACAATGAATTATAATGAAATTAAACTCAGAAATTGATATTGTAAAAAAAATAAAATAAAATTACAACATCAAAACAATATTCCAAAATCAAAGTCTTGAATACTTGTTGCATGAATTAACACCTGCATCAATTAAAACCCAGAAATTATTAAAACTAAAAAAAAAAATTACGAAAAACAATAACCCAGAAAACTCATGCATGAAAGAGAAAGATAAAATCAATCGCCCAAATAAATCCCAGCAAATCAATCGCCCAAGAGAAAGAGAAAATCAATCGCACAAACAATGAATTATAATGAAATTCAACCCAGAAAACCCAAATAAATCGCCCAATAAAACCCAGCAAATCTACGAACTCCAAAAATTTTGAAAATCAATCAAACCCAGCAAACCCAGAAAATCAATTAACCCGAAAACTTTTGAAAATCAATTAAACCCAGAAATTTCGAAAAATCAATTAAGTGCAAAAAATGACAAAATCAATTAACCCAAATAATTCCAATATCAATTACACCAATCAATTTCGAACAATATTACAACAATCAAACCCAAAAAAATTAAGGCATATAACATAAATAATTAAACCTAGAAACCCTTACCCCAAATAATTAAACCCAGAAACATGCACTAACCTCAAATTTGACCTGAAAATAAGCGGACTTGGTGGCGGCGGTGGTTAGTGGCGTCGGTGGTGGTGGGAAGAAGACAGAAGAGAGGTCGGAGATCGAGACAGAAGAGAGATCGGAGATCAAAAGAAGAGGACAGAGAGGACAGAGAGGGGAGAGAGGACAGAGAAGAGAGGTCGGAGAGAGAAGGAGGGGTGGAGAGGAACGCCGAGTTCAGAGGAGAGAGAAGGACGAGAGGCACCGATCGAGATCAGAGGAGAAGGAGGAGAGGCTTCGATCGAGATCAGAGGAGAGAGAAGGAGGTAGGTTAGTTTAGGGTATTTAAAGGAAAAGGCCAATTTTTTTTTTGGTGCACCGGTTCAAACCGGTGGACTTTTTATTTTTGGCACCGGTTTGAGCTGAACCGGTGCCATTGTTCCTGGTCTAAATCCCCGCCCAATTGTAGGCCGGTTTTTAGCACCGGTTTGGCCTGAACCGGTGCCATTTGGGGGTTGCCTTTTTGTATTTTTCTACTAGTGTTGAATTAGAATTGATTCTATCATCACACTTTTTTGTAAGAAACTAGTAGGAGTCGCCAATGAGTTTTGGGAAAACCCATAAACCTCGTTCATGCCTTTCTCCCATGTGGAGTTCATGGGATATTTAGCACAAATCGTAACTTTACCCATGCCCAAATTGGTCTACATAAACTAGAAATGAGTTCGGGAGCGAGGGTACTAAAATAACGTTCCCTTTAAAGGAGAATCGCTATTCTAGTCCTAGTGCGGCCTCTACTAGCTCTTCCTTTTGTACAATTTCATCACCAAACAATATATGCAACGTGATACCTAAAACTAAGTTAGTTGGTTTTGTTTACAAGAATTAATCACGTAGGAATTACATTGTAAAGTCGTTTTTCTTTAATTAACTCAAATTTGTGAAAGGAGCAAAAATAAACAAGATTCGCCTTAGCTTAGGTGATCAATCAATCAATTAATCATTCAATTCTAATCTTATTTAACACAAAACACTATGTGGGATTTATTAATTAAATATCCTTTTAAAGTGGTCAAACAACACTATTTTGTTGATTAAAGTTCTTTAAACAAGAAAAGTAAATGTGATTTGTCTAATTGCTCGGGAATTTACCACTTCTCTTTGCTAGATCTCCGTTTAGAACACTTATGGACTCCTTCTTGTTCGGGAACCTCCACCGTAGTAACAAAGATTAAGAGGGGGGAGTGTTTAGGACAAGAGGGTTTGGTAGCACAAGTTCACAAGAGTTTCTGCCAGGATTTTAGATTAATTTCTATGTGTTTAAGCCTCGTATTAAGCCCCTATTTATAGGGAATGGGTGAAATTAGGGTTTTAAGCAATCTTCCGCAGCAGGTGTCGCGCACATCTGGATGACTTGTGCGCGACATCCCAGCGCAAGTGATTTAGTTGCGCTGCTATGGGCAGCGCAACTGAATGTCTTGCGCGCGGTATTATGGTAAGATTCGATTCTATATTTTTACAAAAGTCTGAATCTTCCGCGAGCACATCTCTAGAAGTTGCGTTGGGTGTTGTACGCAACTAAATTAGTTGCGTGCGCCAGACCAGCGCGACTCATTGATATGCGCGCGGATTTTTCCGCGGCAGCATTAAATTTAACCTAGGCGCCTATAAATCC
Organism: Chenopodium album; assembly: GCF_948465745.1. Lineage (NCBI taxonomy): Eukaryota > Viridiplantae > Streptophyta > Magnoliopsida > Caryophyllales > Amaranthaceae > Chenopodium > Chenopodium album. Next base: position 70,869,012 of record NC_137835.1, read on the forward strand.
GTCATTATTGGGTCTTAAGCACTGGCTTAAGCCTAATTATGATCGAGTTTGGTTAATTGAACCTTGTCTTGTATTTGTTTTGGGTTAGGCTAGTCTCTTTGTGTCTTTGCGGTTTAGCCAGTCATCCATAAGCATTCTTTACTTTGATCCAACACGAATATGGTTTTATTTATCGTCATTGCATTTCCTATCGGGAGAGGAGGCCAAAAGTGGATGTCTACACATAGCATTGATATAGGGTCATATTCTAATTTAGAGTTAAATGAAGATCCAAATAATCCTATTGATAAAAGGAAGGTAATTGGATATAAGACCAAAACTGTGAGTGAACCAGTATATGAAGATGAAGTTAATATGCAAATAGAAGCTTGTAAATGAAATATCCAGTACTAATCCTAATAGCATTTATATTCCAATTAATATATGCATTGAGGATTATAATAAATATAAATTATGTGCATATATTGATAGTGGTTGTTCTACATGTTTTGGAAAGAGGTCTTTATTTCCAGAATTCTTGTGGAAAAAGGCTAAAAATCTTATGCAAGTCAGAATTGCTAATAATAGTGTCATGATGCATATAGAGATAATCGAAGAATTATCAATAGGAATTGGAGGAGTTCTATGTGTTATTCCTATTCTATGGGCAACTGATCAACCTAGTCATGATATGATAATAGGAAATAATTTTCGGAGATTATACTCTCCATGCACTCAAACCATTGATCAAATAATCTTTACGATTAATGGCCATCCTGTTCCTATACAGAAAATAACAAAGGCTTATACTCATCAGACTATGGAATTTACACACAACCAGCGTGGTGATAGGGTTACTCCTACACAACGAGAGGTTGCACTTAGAATTTCTGAGTGTGATTCATCATTAATAGATGAGATAAATAAGCATCAAGAAAAATTATGTGAAAAATTATATTCAACAAATCCATTAGAACATTGGAAAAAGGATAAGGCATTTGCTAAGATAACTTTAACAAATCCTAATAAGATTATTAGAGTAAGACAAATGGTCTATACCTACCAAGATATACAGGAATTTGATGAACAAATAAAAGAATTTCTAAATAAAAAGATAATTATAAATATCAAGAGTCCTCGTAATAGTCCAACATTCATGGTAAGGAATCATGCACAAAAGAAAAGAGGTAAAGCTAAAATGGTCATTAATTATAAACAGCTAAATAACAATACTGTTTTTGATGGCTATTACATTCCAAATAAAACTGTGTTATTTAATAGAATACAAAGAGCCACATGATTTTCTAAAATGGATTGTAAGAGTGGCTACTGGAAAATTAAAATGGAAGAAGAAAGTATTCTATTAATTGCATTTAATGCCCCTCAAGGGCATTATGAATGGTTAGTAATGCCTTTTGGATTAAAAAATAATGTTCCACAAATATTTCAGAGAGAAGAATGAATAATATTTTTAGAGAACTTCATCATTGTTGTTTGGTCTATATAGACTATATTTTAATATTTTCAAAAGGTTTAGAGTAACATAAGAATGAAGCAGTAACTCAAAAATGTGCCGAGCATGGTATTATCCTTGGAAAGGATAAATGTGTCTATGCTAAACAAGAAATTGAGTTTCTAGGATTAGAAATTAAAGTTGGACAAATAATATTGCAAAAACATATTTTGGAAAAGATTGAAAAATTCCCAAATTAAATTTAAGATAGAAAACAACTATAAAGGTTTCTAGGATGTTTAACCTATGCTTCTAATTTCATAGAAAATCCTGCTCTATTAAGAAAACCATTACAACAAAAACTCAAGAAAGAAATAACATGGAACTGGAAGGAAAGTGATTCCAGAATTGTTTAAGATTTAAAAGCCATGTGTAAAGGTCTTCCTGAACTAACACTACCTACTAGTGAAGATGATTTAATCCTTGAAACAGATGCTAGTAATGAGCATTGGAGTGCTGTGTTAAAAATCAAAGAAGGAGAAAGACTTTGCAGGTACAGTAGTGAAAGTTTTAATGAAGCTGAGTTAAATTATCCCACAATGCAAAAGGAAATTCTTGCAGTAATTAGAGGGATCAAGAAGTTCTTAATCTTCTTAGACCCTAAACAGTTCTTAATAAAAACATATTGCAAAGGCATACTTGGTTTTGTTAAAAAAAAATTGTCTAATATGCAAACGCAAGGGAGAATCCTGCGTTGGAAATTATGGCTTAATCAATTCTCTTTTACTATTAAACATATACAGGGAACAAAGAATTCTCTGGCAGATAGCTTGACCAGAGAATTAGCTAATGTCGTCCAAGAAGCTCAAGAAAACACAAAAACCTCCCGCATACGAACTTCAAAAAGATGGATGTAGAGAGGAAAACTCTCATTGATGAAACAGAAAAGGCCATGGAGCGGGTTTCACCCTCCAATTGGGCCTTAATGAAAGGCTTAATTATATCAGCAAAACAACGTTCACGATATGGTTTAATCAAGGGTTGCCATCGGGAAGTCCAAAGGTTATTGATGTTCAAAGTAACAATTATGTTATTTCAGCTCATTCATGATTTACGAAATATAATATTGAATAAAATAAGAGATAATGATTTTAGAACATGGCACGAGTTGGTGGTGACAAAGTCCAGTAAATTCTTTACCCTTTCACCCTTTACCCTTTCACCCTCAAAATGGACGGAATCGACCATGGAAACCCAGAATGGTAAATATTGGTGGTCGATTTGGCTGTTTCAAGGGTAGGGCAAAAGGAGGTGGTTTTTTTATGGTGGTTTTTTGCGGTGATTTGAAGTAGTTGGGTTGTTTTTAGGGAGGAGGAAGAGGTGAACAGGTAGAGCCTCCGGTAAAGAAGTGTTGGTCGCTCGGTTTCACTGGTCAAGGTAGGGGCAACGGTGGTTTTTGGCTGGAGTTGGGTTGCCAGCGGTAAGGTGGTGCGGTGGTGGGGCTGACTGGGTTAGGGATTAGGTTTTCTATTTCTTTTTTATTTTTCTTTTTTTAATTAATCAAGAGTGCCACCTGTACTTGGCGGGTCCCACTAATGGATTCCATCCAAAAATCCGTTAGTTGGTGGTGAAATCAATTTTTTTATGTTTTTTTGGGGGTGTTATAATAAAAATTTGAGATAATGTGGTGTTATAATCATAATTTTTTAAAATTTGTGGTGTTATTTTCTAAAAAATCCTACAAATAAAATAGAAATTATTCCATCATTTTAAATTTATTTTAATATTTGGATTTAACTAGAATTTCAATTTCAGAATTGTAAATTTAGTAGCTTAACAAAAACATTATAAAACTTATACAATCTTAAACTAAAAAATTAACCAAATTGGTATGAGATCCTAAATTTGTTGCAACTTCAAAGTGAATTGCTTTCGGTGAGATGATTTTCGTCGGGTTTGAAATTGATAAGATGATAAATTGGTGCGAAAAATGCTTCAATAAAGCATTTAGAGTACATATACAATGGAGAATATAAAGCTCCAAAACAACTTTAATGGAGATTCTAGAGTATGCTCCTATGAAATGGAGGAGGGAAAGCTCCAAAGACGATGGAGAATTTAGAGTATACTACAATGGAGGAGTGAAACCTCCAAAGCTGCTTCAACAGAGGAACTAAACCACAAAGCTGCTTCAATGGAGGAGAGACCAAGCCCTAGAACAGAGACAATTGGGAACACTACTACAAAAAATGGTTTAGAGAACAGTTTAAATAGGCTTTATAGAACGTCTCAGGACCGTTCTTCTGCTAAGCGATGTGTAAAGTATAAAGAACGGTTCAAATAGGCGTATTGTATACTCAACTATAGAGAACGGTTGTGTGTAATCACCGTCCTCTATTCCCTGCTTAAAATTAGAAAATAATGAAGGAAAAGACAACGGTCATATTACTTAACCGTTTTGTTTTGCTTTATCAAAGAGAACGGTTTGATATGCCAACAGTTCTCTATTCCTCCTTTTTTTTAATAAAAAAAAAAAACCATTTGCGAGATATATTAGGCAGCTAATTGCAAATTGAAAAACTTACTCAAAGTAAATACATAGAAGTCAAATCAAAATACCAACTACCAAAGTACTCAAAACTTATAATTAAAATTGATAATATTTTCATACAACTCAATTGCAAATGAAAAAGGAATAACAAGATATCAAATTAAAAAATAAATAAAATTGTGCTACAAGGATCTCTTTTTCTTTCAATGATGTTGATCGACCGACAACAGATCATAAACTTGTATGCAATACTTGATCTTCTTTATGAATAATCTGCAATAACATGAAAATAACATGTAAATTTCGAATTCACAAGACATGTTCTGCAATTAAACAAATCTCCGACATTACAGAAGTAAACCATCCACCTCCTTACAAAAAATCACTACAGAGTAACAACAATCATACTAGTATACTACTAATGAAAAGAGCCGTACCCTAAGATAATTATTAACTCTAATCTTAGAAAATAAAATTAAAAATTCATGTGAAAATAATCACACCCAACCTTCAATTCCGCAACATCCAAATTGGATGGAAGTAACACAATTTACCAGAAGTTCACCAATCTCCAATTTAATTCACTGTACACAGAAGAGCAATAACTTCAACACCATCAACCAAACATCAACAGCAAAAAAATGCATACTTGGACAAAGGACGGTTAAAATATTCTTCCAAATCGAACAAGAGATAATGAAATAAGAAAATCAAAGCAAAATTTATAACTTTAAAATTGTGAGAAATATATTTTCAAAATAACATCAAAATTAAGATCTAATTAAGAATCAAGAAAAATCAAACAATAAAAATCGAAATCATAAGAATTTGGATACATCGATAATAGCAAGACCTGAAAACTAAATTGAAACTAAATTAAACGAAATAAAAGAGGAATGATTTACCTTGAAATTGGATCTTATTGACTTCGTTTTGTTGATATAGCTTTGAAATTGTTCAAAAGGAAAAGCTTATAATTATAAACCGTGGATCGCCATTGTTAAGCATCTCTAAGGTCGAAGCTTCTCTTCGCTTATTAATGACCAATCAGTTAGGGTCAAATTCATGGAGGAAAGGAACTCTAAACCAGATTTAAGGAGAAGAGAAAAGGAAATATGTGAGAGAGATGAGAGTGAAAGAATAGAGCGGCTGAAAAATTAAGAGAAAAGAAAGAGGATGGAGCATTGGAGCGGCAGTCCTGCTAGGGTTAACAATACAATACTTTTTTCCTTTTTTTTTTTTTTTTTTTTTTTAAGTTATTCAACGTGAATGTGAAAGTGAAAATAAATTATTCCGTATATTTTTTCCTCCTAATTAAAAAAAAACAATTAATTAATACAATACAAAACGGTTGTCAAGATGACTGTTCTATATCATATATAATAATTTTTTTTTAATTATTTGAGTTAAAAGAAATAGAGAACGGTTAAATATGCTAACCGTTCCATATGTATTAACATACATAACGCCTCTTATATAAACACGTTCTATATTCTTCTGGAGAACTCCTACCTTTGGTAACCGTTCTATATTTTGCGATCTCTAATCTAGTTTTTGGTGTAGTGGAAGCAGGTGAAAGGTGAAGGTGGAATTTAAAATGATGGGGTAAAATAAGTTATTTACAAATCCAAGTTGTAAAGAGGTTTAATAAGGAGGTTGGAATTGACCCAACTTCAATGTCAAATTTTTTGGATTCCCAAATAAAGGACAAATAAAGGATTTGGGCCAAATCCATCATTTGATATGAACTACCTATTTCCAAACAGGCCATTAGTTTATTTTATATATATTTGCACAAAATCCTACCTAATCGATAATATTAAATTTTATTTACATCTTAAACCCTAGAATAATTATTTCAAGTTCGTATACAATACTCTTTTGCGTCAGTGTCAACTTTTATTGAGAAATACATTTAAAGGATTGCCACAATGTTGAAATCACTACTTATTTAAATTGATCACTAACTAACCATTGAAATATGTTGGACTTAATGATTTTGATGATGACACAACCTAACTTATTTACAAACTATTAAGAGCTTGATTGTTTGAGTGTGTGATCAGTTGCAATGAATAAGAGAATTAAGTGTCTTGTGAAGATACCGTGAGGAACAAGATAGCTAGGAACAAAGCAATCCAAAAAGAGAAGAGTTCTCTCACAAGAACTGGCGCTTTAGAAATGAAGACTTGAAAAGAGAAGTTTCCCCTCAGGGAACAGAAGCTTCAGAGTAGAAGCTTCACCAGAGAAGAGAAGTTCCTTCCAAGGAACAGAAGCCTCGGAGTAGAAGCTTCATAAGAGAATCATGAAGACTAAGATATTTTATAATTTAAGATTTATGTAAGTTTAAGGATAATATTACACTCGAAAATAGATGTGTGGAATTGGTCTAAAAAGATTAAGTTGTGCATGCTTAATTTTAGGAAGACAGTTCAGTTTAAATTTCATCTTTTTATTTTATGAAAAGGATTTTATTTTATTTATTTTCAAAAATCAATTCAACAAATAAAATCTGTTTTGTTTTCCCAAACTTGCGGCATACTCCCCATGATTTTTCTTAAGTCATGGTCTTGCACATTGAGGAGTTCATGTCCCTTGAATTTAGGACATGATCTTCTTAGTGGGTTGGAGTATTGACGTTATAGACTTGCTGCACAAAGAGGTTTTTCCTAAATGGATTTGGTCTATAAATAGTATTTTGATTTCAGTTGGAAAAACTCACCCTTGCTCAAATAGATTTCAGTCTTTGTTTTCTTTAATAGAGTCAATAGTCAATTCCACACTAGTAAAATAGAGTGTTCTAATGTCCTTATACTAGAGTTTATCTTTTTGAGTTGTATTTTGGGGAATTGGGAAGTTTGAGTGAACTTCTGTTTGTGAGAAAGAGAAAGAGAAGTGAGAAGAGAGAAAGAGAAGAGAAGAGTAACAAGTTGGGTGACTTGTTCCTCGGGGCTTTGGGTTCGTTGAGGAACCGAAAGTTAGAGTGTTTAGTTTGTAATAGGTCCATTTGCCGTATTCTTAGCGAAGATTCTTTTCCTAAAATCCCAAGTGGTTGTGGTTTTTCTTTGTGTTTAAGGCCAAGGAGTTTTCCACGTAAAATCTCTCTTGCACTTTCGGTTCCTTTAGCTTACTTATTTTTATTTCCGCAAAAAGATTGACAAATCTGTTATACTACAATTCAACCCCCCTTTCTTGTATTATTCATTGAAACAACAAAATATTGAATGCTAATTATCTATAATGAAGAATTTAAGACCAAAAGAAGTGAAAGAAATGGCCTAATGGTTTTGGAGGATTAGGTCGATCCAATCATATTAATCACTACCGGCTACAACCACGTGAAAATTTTATCGTAAAAATTTAAACCAACTCTAGATATATACTCATGTATTAAAAATACATCAAATTGAAAAAAAAAAACACATTTTAATTGAACCAATAAAACAAATCCAATCAAGTGAACAACACATTAATTACACATTAATAAAAAATGCATTGCATGACATATTGTTCAACATAACATAAAATCAAAACTAGCAATTTAATAAAAAAAAATAAATTAAAGCCCTAATTACTACTATAAAAGCCAATCATCCAACCATTAAACAAACCATTAAGTCTAATTATTATTAAAAATAAACGTAATCATCTAGAGATGAAATGAGCCATTAGACTCAAGTTGCTTGCATAATTCAAAATAAGAAAGGTAAATCTGCTTATTCTAAGCACCAATATGATTGAAGTTTAACATGTTTGCAAAATACTTCAATTGTTGTAAGGTGCAATATCCAAAATTTGTATAATAGCAAGAACAATCAATTTGTACGTCTTCTTCTCCGATATCAATTGCTTACAAACATATTTCTTCCAACAAAGTTTACTTATTTGAAGCACAAAATCAATAGTGTATTATGTCATTCGTCTATTTCCCATCGGCAACCACCGAAGGACCACCGGCTCCACCACTGACCACCAGCGGCCAACACCAACAGTCGGCAACCCCACCTGGCCACCGTTTCTCTCTCCTTAATCTTCCCCCTTCCTTTCCGGTTTTGGTACAAAAGAAAAAAAAACACTTTCTCTTCCTAATTTAATTCTAGTGTTTTATTGTTTTTAAAGCATGATCTATATTATGTTTTGGTATTGATTTTGGGTATATGATGTTGTTAAATGATTCATATAAATTTCAAATTTTTATTTAATCAAGAACCCTAATTTATAAACCCTAGAATTTGGGAATTTTATGTAATTGGTTAGGGTTTGATCCTAGGTTATTGTTAGTATTTAATTAATGGTTTAAACATATTTATAATGAGTTTAAAGCCCTCAATTTAATGCTAAAATTTAATTATACAGACTACATTTTAATTATTGAGTTAGGGTTTAATTACCTATAAAAGGAGAAAAGGTTTATTTGATTTAAATATGATTTCATGGTCTAAAAGTGATGTTTTATGTTAAATAAGTATGTTGAAATTTTATTTAAATCATAAAAACTAAGTCTTTTTGAAAGGATTTAAAGTACCCACTTAATGTAAAGGTTTTATGGCTTTTATCTCATTAAATTGGGTAGATTAGTAAGGTTTAAATAGTATTACGGTTGCTGAAAATTTGTGAGAATAGTGGATTAATTATAGTTATGTATTCTTAATTGTAGGAAGCTTCGATCTAGGTGATTTCTTGCGAGTGTGGCCGAGTTTAGGCATTATTCAAGGTACATATGTGCGTGCACAAGAATATTTGTGTATGCGTAATATCATGCTAGGATTGTTAAGTATGATTTTAGTGATGAATTAGTAGCATGTTTGGTTGATTATATGCTTGGAAATGAATGTGAATATGTTATTTGAAGCATAATACAAGTTGAATATGTATGAATCATGGAAGTATGTTTTATTTTCAAGTATCAGGAAAACATGAAATTAATAAGCAAGGCTTATATCCCTACCTTATAGAAAGTGGGAGAATACTCATATGAATAGTGCATGGACATTTATATCCTTAAAAATGTTAAATTACTTATTTACCCCCATTGAATTCAAAAGCCTTAAAATTGTCTCTTGAATCACCAAAATTGATTTATTGATTGTGTTTATTTCAATGTTTAAAGCAATTTTTAGACTCTCTATTTTTTACATTCTCCATATTTTACAAAGTATATAATTATTACTATACAAATAGATATAATAAAATACCATGCAAATATGAATAAGGTATGCTAATTATATCCTTCAAAATGTGCATTTACATGTTTACCCTTATTAATATGTACAAGTTTTTACTTTGCCTCCATTAATATTAATTGTTTTTTTTAAAAAAATTGGCTTTTATTAAGGAAAAATTAGAAATAATAATCCCAACTTTCATCAATTTTGCTACAATAATCCCAACTTTGGATTATTCTGGAATAATCCGAACTTTAGGGGGCATTTTTTTTCTTCAATCGCAAACCGGTCAACAAAAGTCAATGACCTATTATATCAGGTCACTTGACATGTGTCAAGCCCTGATTGGTAAAAAAAAAATTAAAAAAAAACCCAAAACTAACCAACCACCAGTCAGCCTCCCCTTCCCCCACCAGCCACCCTAACCACCACCTCACGGCCAACCTGCCACCCATTTATCGCCGACCAGCCGAGTGAAACAACCTCCACCGCGTCGCCGTCTTCCTCCTTCCCTGAAACAACCCCCATTCCCCACGAAACACCTCCTCAAAACCCGAAACCACCTCCCTGAAACCCCAAATCCACCAACGAAACCCTAAATCCACCAACGAAACCTCTCCCACCGCCAAAAACCCCCAATTGTTCCTCTCACCACCCCTAAACCTTAAGCGGCTAGGGTTTTTGACGGTGGGGAGGAGTTTTTGGGGGTTTTCGAGAGTGGGAGACTGGATTTAAGCGACGATTTCGAGTGGAGGAGATTGGGGGAAAAAGAGAAACGGAGAGGGGGAAGGGGGAAACGGCGCAAGGGGAGGGGAAAGAGGAAACCAGCGCAGGGGGAGGGAATAGCGCCGCCGTTTAGGGTTAAACTGGTGGTTTTGGGGGTTGGCTGGTGGTTTTTGAGGTGGCTGGTGGCTGAGATTTTGGGGGTTGGTTAGTTTTTTGTTTTTTTTTAGAAATTGTTTTAGCCAATTCAGTAGTGACACGTGTCACTTTTAAAAGTAAAAAAAAAAAAATTAACCCATTCAACCAGTTACCGGTTTTTGGGATTGAAGAAAAAGAGGAACCCCTAAAGTTCGGATTATTCCAGAATAATCCAAAGTTGGGATTAATGTAGCAAAATTGATGAAAGTTAGGATTATTATTTCTAATTTTTTCCTTTTATTAATGTTAGTTGTTTATATTAAAAAATATTTAGAAAAATATGCAGACAATTTTGCTTCTAATGCAGACATTTTTGCCTCCGAAAAATTTTAGTTTACATATATTATGTTATCAATGTAACCAAAAACAAAAAAAAGCGTTTAGAACAAGACTAGCTATGGCGCGCAACGCGCGCGTTAGCCACCCTAGTATGATTAAAAAGCTAAAGTTAGAATTATTGAGAATAATTCATGAATTTATTTCTCACCCATTTTATTATTGGTGTTGATTCAAGAATCTAGTTTATTTATTTACTCACTCAAGTAAGTTGAGTTTCAGTCAAGGACGTATAGTAGTGCATTTTATGCACCAAGATAGTAGTCTTGCAATTTTGTGCACAAAACTAGGCAAGGAACCTTAATTAAAATAAATAGTTGATGGGCGTTAGAACGGTCGCACATTCCACACTCAATCAAACACATTTATAAACAAACATCCTATAAACCAAGCACAATGATAAGTAAGAGTTCGGTCCACAAGGGACGGGATATGGTTGCTAAGGATCTTAACACTTAAGCTAATTCAAAGTCTTTAGTGATCTGGGGGTTCGTCAAGTAGACAAACAAAATATAGTTTTGATTCAATGGCTTAAAGACACTAGGGAATGAGATCCACTCAACCAAGGTAATTAGGTAAATAGTGAGTAAAATAGACAAGAGATAGCAAGGACTATGTGTAAGATCAACCTCATGCAATTAGGAAACAACTCACACTACTAAACTTAGATTCCTCATTAGTTTAGCAATAAAAGATACATAATCAAATTGCAATAAGTAATGACATACTCAATTCACATTTCCATGTCAAACTAAGCATACCATGATCTCAAACTCCAAAATCAAGGATAGCTAATCCTATCATGAAGAATTAACAAGCAATCTCATACAGTCAATTTAATTGCAATACAAACATCAATACTTCTCCCACATTTACATAACTAACCAATAGGTTGAGCTTCACCCAACCCCTAGCAAAGAAGACTACTCACAACTTATCTTAATCAACATACAAACAAGGATTAGGGTTCTAACTACTTCAATAATTGGGGAAAAGTGATTAACTATTGAATAAAATATCATCCAACAACAAATTATCAAGAACTAAAGAGATTCAAGTATCATGAAAATACCAAATAAAATAAGAAATTAAATAGATGAAGGTGGAAGAAATTACTAATTGAAGCTTCAAATGTTGAATACAAAGTGCCAACTCTTGAGAATAATTCTTTAAACTCACTATTACAATGATTGAATTGATGAAAACTAAACTAGATTATCAAAGTGGAATGTTTCAAACTAAGAGGAACTAATAAAATCTAGACTACTGCTGTCAACTTCTCAAATGAACTAAAGGGGAAATATTTATACTCCCCAAATTACATAGGTTAATCCGTCAAAATAAAACGGATTTTTAGCGAGGAGTGCTCGCTCCACAATGAGAAGCGTCTGCTCCTCAGCTAGGAGCGCCCGCTCCTGGTTCTTGCGCGCCCGCTCCTTCAGCAACAAAAGAAGGCAAAATCCAAATTGTCAGGGAGGATCGCCCGCTTCTGAGAATGTGCTCTCCTGCTCCCTTGTTCCTCACCATAGGTCATGATTAGCTTGAAGAGGGAGAAGCGTCCGCTCCTTAGCAGATGCATGCACGCTTCTCACAATCCATGAGAAAGGCAGAATGTGATGGAGTGGCTAGGAGCGCCCGCTCCTAGCAGGCTTAGAACTTGGGCAGAATTTTGTTTATGATGTATGAGCGCCCGCTCCTGGAGAGGTGCATGCCCGCTCCGCCAGGAGCGGGCTCTCATTTCTTTGATTTCAAGCCTTGCTATCTCTTCCATGCTTTCAATGCTTGTCAAATTGTGTTATAACACCTGCAAAACATGGACAAACACAAATAAAGAGGGAGCATGGTCGAGAAACATCTTTTTTTATACAAAACGGGCTAGCAAGAGGGGAAAGGATAGCAAAACCTTGTTAATTAAAATCACCATAATAAGTGGTTAAATAAACTACTTATCAATAGTATGGGCTCACTACTATTCGATGCGTAATCCAAAACTATTAATTAATAATTAATATTTTTAGTTATGAGTCAAAGGTAAGTTGACTTGTGAATTGTATGGTGAGAATGTTTTAATTATCTTTATTATTGCTAGAATATTCATGTTAGTGTGGTGCATATGTACTCAGCTTTTGCTGATTTGTGTTAGTGTTTTGATTTCCTTTGGATTAGCCCTACTATGACCCATTTATATGGTGAGTAGAGGGTTAAAATAAAGAGAAAGTGCGTGGCATGTACTTGAAGCATAAAGAGCATGAAGGGAATGAGTACAGAGAATTACTTGTTATATTTCTTAATTTAATATTTTTGGATTGTTGATTTATTGAATTGGTTCCAACTAGTGAACGATTTAGTTTTACTTTTATTTTGAGGTTGTGATCTCAAGCTTTATTTTGAAAAGTTGATTTATGTTTTAGACTTCCGATGTGTCACTTTGAAAGATAGCCTTAGTCTTTATCACGGTGGCGATAATAATTTGGCAATTTCCTAAAAAGGGTTTTATTTAGTGTAAAAAGAGTATTTTAAAAAGAGGAAATTTCCAGGGTATTACAAGAGCATCATGTTCCTCCAAAAGCTTTTGGTTCCTCAATAGAAAAAGATTGTATGGTCCTAAAGTAGAACTTTATAGGTACTATAAGCGGAATTTCATGAATCATATTCAAAAGCACCTAACTCAGGATCGCAAGTGTAAAACCTCGTATTTTTATACGTATTTAAATTTAAATAAGTATTTTTTGAAGTATTTAAATAATTCGAAATGAATTATTCTGTCATTTTAATTATTTATCTTAATAATTATGGAAATACTTCATAAAATGAAATTTTTTATAAAGTCAAAGTCAAAAACAAATTTGAATAAGAATGGGATTAGTAAAGGTAGGAAGGGAATTTAAGTATAGGAGGGTTTCTAAAAAAAAGGGTATAAATTTCAACACATGGGCAAATTGAACTTTGCCCAGAGTGAAGAATACCCAAAGGTAAATTTTCTCTCCCTTCTCTCTTATTTTTCTTTGTTTCCCCTTCCCTTATTTTTTTAGCACCATTGTCTACCACCACCACACCGCCGGACAGCCGCCGCACCACCAGCAGGCGTAGACGGCAGTGACGGCACCACTAGGGGCGCGACAAATACATTTTTTGAATATTAATTCTTTTGTTTAATCCTAAACTAGCCTAAATTGAAAACCCTAGGTTTCTAAATTAGTGTATGATGATGGAATTTGATTATGGGTGGTTTATTTAAATCATTGAATTAGGTGTTTTAAAACATATTTACAACAAGTTTTAATGATTTAATAAAGCTGAATTTTTTTTAGTAAGCCATAATTGAGTTTCTTGAAGGGATTTTTTATTACCCATCAATTGGGATTAAAGTAAGGGGTTTTAAATTAATTTTCAGCTTGTTTTAAGTAATTTATGAGTGATTTAAGGAGGGTATATATTGCTAGAAATTTGTGTGGAGTGGATTTTAATGCCTCTTTATAATTTTGAATTGTAGGAGATTTCCAAGTGAGTGATTTCATATAGTCATGGCGATTTTAAGATCGTATTTAAGGTACGTTCGCGTATTTGGTATTTATGATGATGTAGGAACGAACGTGCTAGGCTTTGAATAATTAATTCCAGATTGTATCATGATAGATTTTGATTGGAATTTGTTGCTTGGTTGATGTTGGTGATTGAATTATGAAGCATGGAGTATTTGTGATGGATTAGTGATTGGAAATAATTAATTTGACATGCTGTATATGAACCACACTTTTATTATTGGCATGATAGTGAGCATGTTTAATTAAACTAAAGGTTTAATTTGGTTTGGAATATTGAAAAGTAATTTATTATGGTTTATATAATTTTTATTGATGTTATAAACATGAGGAAAGAGCTCTTTAAGTATCTATGCACACGAGGATCGATTAAATTATATTTTGGTGCCTTAGTGCACTTAAGGTGTTTCTAACACCGAGAGATAGGAATTTTGGCGCATTATGCGTTTAAGGTGTCTTGACACCGAGGTAGATTAAAAAGGATTTAACATTAAATATTATGTGGTCACTAATTATTCAAGAATTAAATTGGTATGCTGAATTATTTGAATAATTATAATGATTGATTGTGTGATGTTTGAAAGTCATCACCAAGTCTAATAATTTGTAAACAACGTAAAGTAAAAGAGATTACGCACCAAAACTCTTGGAACGTATATATCTTGAGTATGAACATATGGGGGGAGTTATGGGGTTTTATTTTTAACCATAACTTCTACTGGGAGTACAGGACGATGTATATTCCTTTTTATTATTATGCGCAGGAATTCCGCCACTTACGAGTGTTTCTTTTATACTGACACGGTTAGCTATCATGTTAGTACCCCTTTATTGGGGCAGGTTAGGGGAAAACCACGATCACCACCTTTGCGAACAACCGACCACCGCACGAACCGCCACCACCACGAGCACACCACCGGCGCCGAGAGAAGAGGAGAGAGCTATGAGAGAGAGAGGGAGAAAAAGTTTGAGAGGCTTGGTTTTGAGTTCGCTAATTAGGGTTTCAATTTGACAATAAAATTATTCTGTAGAATAATCTAGGCACCTAGTCTACTTATAACCATATTATAATTAGACTAGTTAGGAAGCCCGAAACCTCTCAAATCCCTCCATATGACTGGCCACCTAAGGGATGAGGCTGATCATGGGTCTCGTCCTCTAATACTCGACCTAGGCCTTTTGTGTGACCTTATAATATCCGTCCAATTGGGCTTTGGCCTATTTTACTAGCCCAAATATCGTTAGTACCTCTAGATATGATATAACAACGACCTACCTTAAAGTACGAACTTAATTATCTCCATATTTTGATCCATTTATATATTTATGTAGGGAATAATTTCAAGCCTTTAAATCCCACTAGCTTGAACCCCACTGTGATCATACATTAAAGTACGGTGGCGTCCAAAAGGGAAAAAGATAGAGCAAAAGAGTCGCCAATAAGTTTTTAAGGAACTTGTAAACCGTTCACGAGGTGAAGGTTACACCCCTTAACGATCCAAGAGATCGTCAACTCCATAAGGTCATGAACCAAATAAGGGTTCGGGGATGAAGATACAAATCCAACCTAAAAGAGATTGAACCTGCCCTAATAATAGACCTCTACTTTATTCTGATCGTATTCATGTGCGCTTTCTAATTAACATGCAATCAATAGGATTAACCCTAAACCTGTTTATCTATGTTGGTTGAATATTAATGCACAAATAAATCTATTATTGGTGATCACTTGAAATATAATCATAATTAACCCTAAACAAGATTATTAAATATCTTATATAAGCGTGATTACAAGTACAAAATTCCCCTTAAGCATGCATAAAAGGTGTGATCAAGCAATAAAAATAATCATCAAGCAACAATAATAAATCATCAATAATAATAATCATGAATAATAATTATAATCATAATAATAATATCATAAAATAATCATCATCAAAATAATAATAATAATATTCATAATCATAATAAATTATAACAATTATAATCATAATCATGTTCATGTTAATATTAAAGCATAATAATAGCAAGATCCTAGGCAAGATACTAACAAGATTAATAACAAATCCTAGCATGTCACTAAGCAATAAAAATCAAATATTTAACCCTAACATGATACTAACAATCATAAATATTAGGAAGAAAATAGGAAGCATCGTAACAATCATATTTAGTATTAAAAATACCCTAGACATGATACTAGGAATATCATAATAACAATGTAAACATGAATTCTACATCATAACATCAATAAATCAATTAAAGTACTTACTTTGATGCCTCGTACCTCTTTCTAATAACAAAATACACGCGTTAGTAACTTCAAGGAAAATAATAAACAAACAATTAAATTAAATAATTGAAAGAGAGATTTGGGACCAAACCCTCAGAAATTAAAACCTTTCACGTCTAGGGCGAAGGCAACTTCGAATATGGCTAGGTGTTTCTAGATCTTGTGAATGCGGAATTTTGTATGAAAAAAGCAAAGTAAGAAAGAATTGAAGAGATGAATGAAATCAATTGGTGAATGAATGTAGATGATGATAATTGGTGAATGATTAGTGAGAATAGGTGTAGTTGCTGAATGATTAGTGAGAATAGGTGTAGTTGATGAATGAAAACGGAGTTTTTAATACGATATTTATAGAGAAAATCAGCCAAAAAAGATAATTTAACAAAACAGAGTCTGACGCTCAGAAAACAGGGCTGGCGCCAACCCTAGCTAGCTGGCGCCAGGCACCAACACTAGCGCTAGGCGCCAGGCCTGGTTCCAGGCGCCAAGGCCTGGGGTTAGGCGCCAAGCCTAATTCCAACGCGTTTTCGAAAATCCGATAAGTTTACCGTACTGGAGGATAAAATAATATAATTTCCTCGAAAATGCTATTTGACTTTGATAAAAACTCTGAAAAGTCAACAAAAGTCAATTTATCAATGCTAATTGAATTAGGAATGAAAAGAACCTTCTAGAAGAATCTAGAAGACTAAAACCATTCCTAATTGCATTAGCAATGATAAATCATATTAGGCCCTCCCCAAGATCATTGGGCCGTACATAAAGCTCAAACCGGGCCCAGTTTAGTAAATTGGCCATAACTTCCTCAATATTCATCGGAATTGGGCTTATAATGTATCGTTGGAAAGGTCTTTGCAAGCCCCATCCAACTACACTACTATTGGACCCATATCATGGACCAACCAAACTGGATTAGCTGTTTTCTTAAAATAAGTTTTCAAAAACAGAGAGAAGAGAAAAGAAATAAAAACTATCCGCAACACTAGACTTTTCCACACTTTCGTTTCATTCGATTATGATTCGATGTGAAAGGTACTCATCACTGGGTTTGGTTTTGGGGAGACACAAATGGGTGTCTACAGAAGCCCCCACTTTGACTGAGTTTGGAGAAACGCAAGTTTCGAAAACGAAAGTCAAAGTAGCGATAGGGACGGAGAATGATTCAGAACGTTCTGCGATCCTAAACCAATCTTGCAACGCCGATACCTGCAAAACTAGCATTAGTTAAACAGATAAAAGAGTTAAGAAACGCGTATCTTGCACCGTCGAGCACACGTCTCTGAAAGTAACCGATCCGTTTTGATGACCTTCTACAAGCTAGAGAATGTCATCCCGCTTGAAAACCGCTACGCCTGTAACTGCTTCCAAATTAGAAGATTGCTTCGCCTGAAACGATCCTCCTCCACTATGATAATATTCCACATCCTAGGGAATACCATCGAAGATTATTTCTCTTGAAACAATCCTCATCCGCATTGATAATATTCCACATCCTAGGGAATATGATCGGAGACAACTTCGCTCGAAATTACCTCCAGTTGTTTGTGACAACTCTCCGCAAGCTAGGGAACGCTGTCGAAGATATCTTCTCTTGAAGTCACCTTCGTTTGATGCGATAATTTTCCAAAGGAAATTAACGAAGATCCACGCCTGTCGATCTTTAAAAGTTCGCCTGAACTTTGCTTCCGCTATGCCTGTACGTCGGCGCTCTTTTGCTTTGAAACCTATATGTCGGTGCTTTTTGCTTTTAAACCTATATGTCGGTGCCTTTTGCTAATAAGCCAATGCTTAGGCGCTTTAAGCTAAGTGAGACGATCTCTTATCAGGTAGATCACTTTATGTAATCAAGCCGATTACTAAATCATGTCAAATTTCTTAGAGGGGATAACTAGCGTACCAAGGAACCCAAAAAGATGTTGCAGAAGACTAGCACAACCTCAACAGGTTGCTGGGTGCTTTGGCGTCGCTGAAAAACCATCAGCGCCAACCAGCTGGCCTTAGCGTCAGGCGCTGATATTGGCGCCAGGCGCCAAGCAAAATTTGTGACGCCAATGCATAGGGCCTGGCGCCATCACGGGGATTGCCTTAAATACCCCCTTCCTTCTTCATTTCGCTGGCTGCTCGTCGCGAAACTGCTCGAAGAAACCCGAAAGCTTCAATTGCTCATTGCTTGCTCGTTTCTCAACCGAATTCGCTCAAATTTGTTGCAAATCAAAGCTCTTTTCATCTATTTTCCTGATCTATGTAAGTTTTCTTCAAACTCACATCAGTTTTTACGAATTCTTGGCATGTGTTTATTCACGAATTTCGTGAAAATTCGAAATTTATAATGCTCAAATCGCTTTGTTTGTCAAGTTTTATGCCATGAAATTGCTTGATTATGTTTGTATATTGCCTTGGGAGTAATTTGAGACTTGTTTGACTCAATTTGGTGAAGAAATGAGCAATTTGCCATTGTTGGACCTCTTAAGGTCGTGAAGAACAATGTGACTTGTTCTTGATGTTTTGCTAGGAATTCTTGTTCAATTTGTCACAATAATTACTATAGTGTTGCAAGAAATTGTTTGATTGCTTGAAAAATGCTGTCATGCTCAATTTGAATTTGTGCTCTGTTTTAGTACTACGTACTCTGTTTTTTGCGAACATAGTATCATGCGGCTAGGCGAACCTTAGATACTATAGAACCTTAATTCATGATAATTTTGCACAATGTAGCATGGCTAGACAACGAGGCTCGGGTTCACGGTCCCGAAACACTAGACGGGAACATGAGCCCGTAGAGGATGACGTTACGCCTTCCACTTCGCTTGGTTGGCTTCCGGAGTGGGATGAGTGGACCTTGTTTTTCGCCCCTGTCCCCCACATTTCTGAGAGGGTGAGACAGGGCATCGCGCCCGGGAGGACACGACATCACGGCCCTGGATGTGATGGTTTAGGCGATTTGTACAGGATGTATATCGCCAGGGATCTTGAGACGAGACTCCTATGGGAGTCTTGCGGACTAGCTACTCTGTTCGAGACCTCTGAGGTTATGGTCGCCTCCAGCGGGGGTCATCACGTAGTGCGCGCTTTGGTGGAGTTCTTCTGGGACACCACCAACACCTTCCATTTCCCCTAGGGCGAGATGATGGTCACCCCTACGGACTTCAGTCTCATCACAGGACTGGAGTTCACTTCTGTGCCACTGCCGTTTGATAGCGGAATCAATGTCTTTTCTTCGGAGGTCGAGGAGCTGTTGGGACCGATCGCTATTCGGGCCCGAGCTGAGGTCGAGACGACTCAGTTCAGTGCTAGAGGAATTTGCCGCTCGACGCTGGCAGCAACTCTTGATGACGATGCGACCACCCGAGAGCAGCGGGTGCACATCTTTGTGCTGATGTTGTTGTCAGGGACATTCTCCCCTGACAAGGGTAGTAGGGCATTGCTTTACTACCTCCCTGCTGTCCGTGATCTCCAGCGGATCGGGACTTATGACTGGGCCAGCTTGGCCTATGCTGACTTCGTTCGTGCGCTGAGGGACTCGTGTCGTCACCGGTCATTTGGGACGAACGTTGCTTTGTCTGCTTTTTGGAAGGTCGTAGAGGTAAACATTTACTCCCTATAAAGTTTAGCCCTGCATATTAGTTAGCATCTACTCACACTTTTAACTCCTTGTAGATCTGGTTCTACGAGTACTTTCCTTCCGTTGCGCCGGCAAGACCATCGCCGCGAGGATTTCCAGTGAGCGCCTCTTGGGGCGGCCACCATGTGGACATGTCCACTACACATGTCCGGCACCGGATCATCTCGGTATGACTTTTATTGTTTATCTTGCTCTTCCGCGGTGCTTTAGATGTATTCTTGCCTGATTGATACTTTTATAGGGACCTGAGGTGGTATACCGGCCGTGGGGCGGTTGGACAGTCCCTGGATTAGCCGCACAATACTCTGCTGAGCGTCGCTATTTTCTGGGGACTTATGGAGCGGTCGCGTACTTAGGAGAGAGGGTTGCTAGACATCACTCTTCTGATGTCTTCGTCGTTCCCGTTGCTCCACCACGTCATATGTTCGACGAGGCGCAGTTGTTGAGCATGTCTGAGGGAGCTGGTACCCCTTGGCGCTCCCATGTGATCCTCGGGCGGTGTTATGCTGAGGAGCTACTACCTTTGTTAGTTCCAGCCCCTGTTCCGGCTGAGGATGTGAGGGTAAGATTTTCTTAGCTTTACTTTCCACTAAGTAGTCCCCAAGTACTGCTTTACTGATTTTTTCCGTTTTATCAGGATGGTGCTGCTGAGTTCGTGCCACCCCGTATGTCCATCCATTACCAGGGGATGTACGGGCCGATCGAGGAGATGATTTCTCCGGCTCCCGAGGGCGAGCGCTTCGTAGAGCGGTCGATTTCTCGCCACCAGACTAGAGTAAGCCTAGTTTTTTTTTTTTTTTTTTTTTTTTTTTTCAGAATCTTATGTTCATATATCATGTATATTTACTGACTTATTTTTCTGACAGTTTTCACGCGAGGTGGTTTCGGCGATGGCACGATGCATAGATGCCTTCCGGAGCCAGCTCGTTCGGATGAGGAACGCGGCCACTTGCCGTCGGGATGACGTCATCCGAGAGGTAGCCTTTCTTTGCTCATTATTTTTGCATTGCTGCTTCAATTTTACTTTGTTTCTGTTTTAACTCTTTTTGCAGGGTCAGCCTATCGCTTCTCACACCCGCACGAGACCTGAGGGGCGGAGGGATCCATTGAGGTCTAGCTCGAGACGTCGTCGCACTTCGTCAGGGGGTAGAGGCGGTCGCTCTGAGGCTGCTCGAGCTGACGTTGCAGAGGGCTCGGGATCTTCCTCTGAGGGTGCTCACGCTGCACCGGTAGGAGAGGCTACCTCGGCTTTCAGAGGTGGTGGGATGTACGAGGTTGGCTCGTCATCGCAGCAGCCTCCGTGGCCTCAGCCTCAAGTTGATCCTGGCTGGAGTGGTCGTATATTGAGTCTTCCTCCTCCTACGGAGACTGGAGCTGGAGCCGGTGGAGAAGTGACTCCTCGTACGGTGCATTTTTATGATATGATGGGCCTACGTCCTCCAGCGCCGTAGTTTGTTCCTGTGTATATTTTATTTCGACTTTTTTTATAGAACTTTGCCTTAGACTCATTATTTATAGACACATTTTGTATATTTATGCCATTATGAGTTTATTCGATTGTTATTATTATGTGTATGTTAGTGTGTGCAAGAAAAAGTGTGACAATAATTTTGCGCAAAAATTCCGTCATTTTTATTATTGATGGAGGGTATCCGACTCTCTCCCCCAAAAAGAAAAAATAAAAAAAGGAAAAAATCGAATGAAATGTCGGGTGTTTGGAAATTGAAATAAAGTCCAAAAGGAATAATATAAATTAAAAATAATAGCTATATTTAATTAATTAAGAAAAAAGGATAGAAAAGATGTTTAGGAAAATTAAACGGAGCTATAAAGTCATTAACCGACTCAAGTCTAATATTAAAACGCAAGTTGAGGACGCGCGACTGATCTGGCAATCTGGCGCCAGCTGGCGCCACACTATGGCGCGTGGCGCCAGGCGCTACACTTAGCGTGTGGCGCCAAGCGCTGGCGGTTGGCGCCAATCACGTGGTTTTGACGCCAATTGACGCTGACTCCGTGTTTCATTCTGATTAAAATTCTTCGCAATTTGTGTATAAATAGCCCCCTGCCCAGTCGATTCTTCTCATAATTCTAGCGAATAAAACAATTCTCTTCTTTAGAAAAAACAATAATCATGTCTTTAGTCACCAAGACCTTCACCCAATACACTCATGAATGGTGTCGATCTCTTCATGCGAGGGAGATAAAAGAATTAGATTTATTTCACTTGGGGGGAATTTATGGCATCAAAGGGGTAGATCTAGACCTAGACTTCATACATACCGCTTTAGAATTTTGGAATGTTGATACTCATTGTTTCAGAATAGGGTATGATGAGATTAGCCCTTTGCCGGAGGAATTTGGTGCTATCTTAGGCTTCCCCGCGATAGACCTTATAGCAATCCCTAGAATAGATGCATACTATTATAAGGATTTTGAGCGCTTCTTTAATTTAAGGGAAAGGGATTTATCAAAAATAGTAGATGGCAATAAAGTGAATTTGAAAGAATTTGCGCGTTATTATTTTGATAAACCTCTTTCTGAATCTTTTCATATATATATAGAAGAAGGGCGTTCCTATTTTGCATGCTTAACCAATTTTTTCATAGTAGTGGTAAAAATAATGAGGGTCAATCAATTATAACCACTGTACTAGAACAAATTGAATCAGGGAGAAATCCAATGCCATTAATAGTTGGAGAGACTATGATTAGTCTAGACGAATTGAAAAGGGACCCAAAAGTGCCTCTTCGCGGCTCTCCAATTTTATTACAGGTAGAAAAATAATATTTTTAATTACAGAAATCAAAAAATATATTTTTGTATTGTAATAATAATTTATTTGCATTGCAATTTTTTTTTACAGATGTGGCTAATGGAGAGGCTAGGATTAATTAGCCCTCCGGACGACATTGAAAAATATACTCCCAATTGCTTCGTGAGAAGGAAGAAGCGCATCCCTAAAATTGGGCGCCATGGGTGGAGAAAAGTCTTTGAATCACGTGATTTTACTATCAAATGGGTCATCCCATGGTGGAAAATAGAAAGGATGGTTGGTGTTAACAAGCAACCCTTCTGCCGTCTTCCAAGCTTGTCTCGTGTAACTTATTATTATCCCTGCAGGGTAAAAAGACAATACGGCTTGCTTCAGAATATTCCTTCCGGGGATCTTCGTCCTCCTTTTGAGTACCCTATTTCTCAAGAAGTAGACAGATTTGATGCTAACTGGGGCGCTAGACCTTTATGGGAAGTGATTACCTAAAAGGTTCCACCTTCTTTGCCCAATGATGTAAAGAAGTGGTTGCTGAAGAAATCTTCGACTGATCAGGGTAGAACTGATGTCAAGAATCGTCTAGGTGAAAGGGTGACTCCTGCCAAGGAACGCTTAGGTGCAAGAATTGAATTCAGAACACCTGCAATGCCTAGGAAGAAAAATACTACCAAAGACAAAGGAAAAAGGAAAGCTAACACCACAGACAAATAAGCTTGGGTGGAAAAGAAGCATGGAGTGTTAGCTGAAGGGGAGACCATCTACTTCAAAATTGAATGTAGGTCCTCTAAAGGATGCCTACTAGCTAAAATCATGGATGCAGAGGAGGAAGTAGACAAGAATTGGAAAAGAGCTAGAAAGGAAAAGAAAGATTAAGAGCATTGCTTAGCTTTAGATTTATTAGACTTAGATTGTTATTTCTATTTAAAGTTAATTTATTTAAGCTTTTATTTAAATTCCATCAACAATGTAATTTTATTTTATTAATGAAATTTTAGCTTTCAATTAAATTATTTACTTTAAATTTATTTTATTAAAGCAATGAAAATCGAAAAATTAATTTTCCAGAAATTCTTCGAGTACGGAAGTCGAAAATTTTACGAGAAACACCGAAATTCGCCCAGATTTTATTTCTGAATTGGTGCTAGTCATTGGCATTTGGCGCCTGCCATTGAGGTCTGGCGCCAGGCGCCAATTCCATCGGCTGGCGCTGATGACTTCTGGCTGGCGCCAGGTTCTGTTCTGCGACGCCAACAATTCGCCGACTTTCTATTGAATTTTTAAATAATTCTGGAACGCGGAGATGTTGAATAATAAAGTGGCCGCACCCGTAAAAAGGTTGCCTACATATCCTTTCTTAAGGAATCAGGCCAAACGTAGCTCTCTTGAGTATCCTACTCAAGTAATTATGGGTAGTATTTCTTAAGTTGGTCAAGATTGGTCATGTTTGAGAATTCATTGCCATCCATGTCAGTTAGTTTTGCTGCACCTCCTGACAGGATTGTTTTGACAATGTAGGGTCCAGACCAGTTAGGCCTAAATTTTCCCCTTGGGTCTAAAATATTTTTCCTTAGTGCTTTTAATACCAAATCTCCTACTTTGATATTTCTTTTCTTGACCTTCTTATTAAAATGCCTAGCCATACGAGTTTGGTAACACTGAGTATGATGTAGAGCTTCTAGTCGTTTCTCGTCGAGTAGAATCAATTCTTCATATCTTGCCCTAGTCCATTCAACTTCATCGAGTTTACTCTCTAATGCGATGCGTAGAGATGGTATTTCTAGTTCGACAGGTTGTACGGCATCCATTCCATATACCAAGGAAAATGGCGTATTTCCTGTTGATGTACGGATTGACGTGCGATTACCCCACAATGCGAAGTGAAGCTTGTCAGGCCAATCCTTATAATTTTCAGTCACTTTCTCGATGATAGTCTTTAAATTTTTATTAGTTGCCTCGACTGCTCCGTTTGCTTGAGGTCTATAAGGGGAAGAATGATGATGTTGAATGCCGTATTTTTGTAGCAATTCTTCACATTCGGCTTGAAAGTGAGTTCCATTGTCACTTATCATTTCATGTGGGACTCCATATCGACAAATAATATTTCTTTCGATAAAGAGTGCTACATGTTTTGCAGTGAGTTTAGCGTACGATTGCGCTTCGAACCACTTTGTAAAGTAATCAATTGCTACTAGGATAAATTCGTGGCCTCCTGTTCCTGGGGGAGTGATTTTGCCAATGATGTCAATTCCCCATGTAGAGAATGGCCATGGCGATGTGTAGGTGTAGAGCAAAGATGAAGGGACATGTTGTAAGTTGGCGTAAATTTGGCATTTAGGGCATCTTTTTACATATTGATGGCAATCCCTATTCATTGTAGTCCAATAATATCCTTCTCGCATTATTTTCTGGACTAACATTTTGCCATTTACATGAGTGCCACAAATTCCTTCGTGAACTATTCTCATTACTCTTTGTGCATCCATCTTTCCTACACATAAGAGAGCTCGACCTTTAGGTACCCTTTTATGTAGCTCATTGTCTATGAGTACATATTGAGAAGCCAAAAGTCTCAACGCTCGCTTTGCTCTTTTGTCAGCATGAGGAGGGTATTCTCCATTGGTGACATAGTTGAGTACGTCCGTGTACCACGGTTCTTCTTCTTCTTCTTCTTGGACTGAGTCTTCGTCTTCTATAGCTTGGATGTATGCTGGTTTGTGCCTTTTTTCGATAGTTAGAGGCATTTTCTCGATTTCCGTGGGAATCCTAACCATTGAGGCTAATCTTGCCAAGGCATCAGCAAATTGGTTTTCTTCTCTAGGTAGATATGTATATTTTACCTTCTCTAACTAATCGGTAAGAGTTTCCAGATAGGTTTGGTAAGGGGCTAGGCTTTCGCTCCTTACTTTCCATCTTTTAGATATCTGATTGATGATCAAAGAAGAGTCTCCGAATTCCTTAACTTCTTTACTCCCAATGCCAAAGCTGTTTCAAGGCCTACCACGCATGCTTCATATTCAGCAGCATTGTTGGTAACGTTGAAATCAAGCTTTATTGAGATTGGAACGTGCTCTTCTTTAGGTGATACTAGTAGCACTCCGACGCCACATCCTTTTTGGTTTGAGGCTCCGTCGAAATACAAGGTCCAAGTATCATCTTCAGTGACCATCAGGTCTTCATCTGGAAATTCATTGTCTTGTATTGGCGTCGAGTCTTCTATTGGAAATTCTGCTAGAAAGTCTGACACCACGGATCCTTTAATGGCTTTTTGCGGCATAAACCTTACATCGAACTAGGCTAGATTGACTATCCATCTTGATATGCGTCCATTGAGTGTAGATTTTTCGAACAGATACTTGAGTGGATCTAATCGGGAGACTACGAAAACGGTATGCACCAACATGGAATGTCTTAACTTAGTTGTGGCCCACACCAAGGCGAGGCACAATTTCTCGAGCGATGTATAGCGTGTTTCGTAATCGAGCATCTTTTTACTTAGGTAATAGATTGCGTTCTCTTTGCCTTCTACTTCTTGTGCTAGCATGGCTCCAATTGTCTCTTTGGTAACCGTCAAATATAACCTAAGAGGTATTCCGGGAAGTGCTGGTGCTAATACGGGAGGATTTGCGAGATAGGCTTTGATCTTTTCTAAGGCTTTTTGACACTCGTCATCCCATATTACTGGTACATTCTTCTTGAGCTTCTTGAAGATTGGTTCACATATCGTCGTCAGTTTTGATATGAACCTACTTATGTATTGCAACCGGCCAATAAATCCTTGAATCTGTTTCTCAGTCTTGGGCGGTGGCATTAACATGATTGCTTTAATCTTGGTTGGATCCACCTCTATTCCTCTAGAGCTTATGACGTATCCTAAGAGCTTGCCTGAGGTGACTCCAAAAGCACATTTTGATGGATTCAACCTCATGTTATACTTTCTTAGCCTTTCGAAAAATTTCCTTAAGGCTACTTGATGGCCTGGACGGTCTTTTGATTTTACAATCATGTCGTCGACATATACTTCGACTTCTTTGTGCATCATGTCATGGAGTAAGGCAGTTGCTGCACGTTGGTAAGTAGCACCCGCGTTTTTCAACCCGAATGGCATTACCGTGTAGCAGTAAGTGCCCCATGGTGTTATAAAGGTTGTTTTCTCCATGTCTTCTTCTGCCATGAGAATCTTTTTGTACCATGCGTATCCATCCATGAACGAGAGAAGCGCGTGATTTGCCGTGTTATCTACCAGAATATCGATGTGTGGCAAAGGGAAGTCGTCCTTTGGACTTGCCTTATTTAGATCTCGATAGTCGACACACATCCTCACCCTTCCGTCTTTCTTTGGAACTGGGACGACGTTGGTGACCCATTCGGGGTATTTTGATACCTTGATGAAACCTGCAGTTATTTGTTTTTGAACTTCTTCTTTTATTTTAAGTGCTACGTCGGGTTTCATTCGACGCAAATTTTGTTTTACAGGTTTCATTCCTGGAATTAGTGGTATAGTGTGTTGAGCTATTTCTCTATTAATGCCTGGCATATCTTCATATGACCAAGAAAATACATCGATAAATTCTTTAAGTAGGTTAATCAAATCGGTTCTTTCTTGTTTATTCAATGTTAATCCGATTTTAATTTCTCTTTTATGGGTTGAATCATTCGAGATATCAACCGTTTGAGTTTCTTCAATTACCGGTGTTTTCTTTTCGAGTGTTTCCATTGCTTTAATAATTTCTTTGTCTTTTTCATCGTTAGCTAAGCAATGCTCGTCATCTTGGGTTAGGGAGGAACACAAGAAGTAAGGAGAATGAGAAATATTATTATACTCTGAGATCATTAAATTAAAGAGTGATATGTCCTTGGGGACTGGATCACTAACTATCCTAGGAGAAGAAATAGGAGGGGGAGGTGTTACTACTAAAGACTTAGAAGACTCTAAAGGGAAAGACTCTGACTCAGACTCTGACTTAGACGACTCTTCAAACATCGGTCCCTGTCCTGTCGTGATTGATATCTTCCTTCCGCTTGGAGTAGTCACTTTGATAATCTTGCGCCATCCATGTAGTGATCCTTCGGCTGGAGTAATTAGCTTCGAGGGGTCGAAGCTTTCACTTTGTAGGACCATTTGAATGAGTGAGGAGTTATCTTCTTCATAAGTTGGCTCATTCTTTTCTCTCCCAAACAGTAATCCCATGACGTTAAAGTCAAAGCATGGGGGTGCTTTCTCCTTATGGACGGGAGATGGGATTTCATCAGTGAAGTAGCAATCCAAGAAAATCTTGAATCCCGGTTGTCTTATGCCATTTACAACAAATGGCTCGGGAAATTCATGGCATGGATAGTCCTCTCCTTCTTTCATGAACTGACCATTAAGCGTAAGAGGGTACTGATCCATTGGAATTGCTTTCTTTTGAATGCGAGCGTCCCTACGCGCCTTCAACTTTTCCTGGGCTCGCTTGAGATCTTTCCGAGTCGGTTCAAAACCAAGTCCGAAAGTATCTAACTTAGGGAGGCCAGGTGACTCCAACGGTTTTGCTATTCCTTTCTTCTTTCCTAAAGTCATTCCAGGAAAGTGTCCTTGTTTCTTCAGCATGGCGTTGACGGTCATGTTGGAATGGGGGTCATGGCAAAGAGATTTCCTTTCATCCTCCTGGATTAAGGAGACTTCTTCGTTAAAGCCCCATAGGTCTTCATCATCCTCGTCGTGCTCCACATTAATGATTGGATTCTCTATGGATTTGATTCTCATAGGCGAAGCATCGATGGTGATTGGAATTCCTCCAACTATAGCTTTCACTTGTTGGTGGAGAGATGAAGGGACGGCCTTTAGATCATGAAGCCAAGGGCGTCCCAACAATAAGTTGAATGAAGCTTTGATGTCCACTACTTGGAAAGTAGTAGCATGTTCTATTGCCCCTGCCGTTACATTTAGGGTAATCTTGCCAAGAGCTTGACGACGAGTATTATCGTAAGCTCTTATTCCTTGTGTGGACGGAGTTAGGTGTTCATCTCTTATGCCGAGCATCCTCGTGGTTCTAAGTGGACATACATTGATAGCCGATCCATTGTCTACAATGGTCATAGGAACATTCATCCTTTTGCATACTACCGTGAGGTTTAATGCCTTGTAATGTTTGTCACCTTCTGGGGGGTAAATCTTTGTCAGAAAAGGTGATCAAATTAATCGGACTAGGAAGGTCACTTGTGAGGAAGTTGGCTAGTCCCTCAGGAGTAGTGTCAGAATCTATCCCAATTTTATCCAAGGCATTCATTACAGCCAACCTATATGTTCTCGAGATGTTGCCAGAAGTTTCCACACATTCATCTCAACTTTTGTCTTCTTAAACTGTTTAACAATGTCGTTGTCTTCGATGATAGGTATGGGAACTTGATGTATGGTGGGCATAGGTTGTGTTGAAGTGGGAGGTTGCATTCTCCCCAATCTTGTGAGGACATCTATTGATGAATCTTCTTCAGCCCAAATGTCATCTGTGGTGTATGACACAGAAGGTGAAGGTCCTACTATGTCCTTTAGATAGACATCTTCTTCATCACTGTCCCAAACTCCATTAATGGTTATATCCTCTTCTTGTTGAACTTGGACTAGTTTCTTTTCATCAATCATTTTCTGTACCAAATCCTTGAATTTGAAACAGTTTTCTATAGTGTGCCCCCCTGATTGATGATACTGACAGTAATATCTATCTGTCCTTTTTAATGACTCGAATGGTCTCGGTTCGAGAGGTTTGACCTCGCCACTCTCGGAGAGCATTTCGAACATTTGCGCATATGGGATCCCAATCGGAGTGTAGGTTCTATTGCTCTTCTTGGGTTTTTTAGTGACTTGTAAGGGAAAGCACTTTGCCTCATAAGTCGTTCTCACTGATGTGAATTCTCTTTTAGGTTCTTCTTTCGGAAGTGGAAGCTCATCATATTTTCTGTGGAGTTCGTTCATAACTTTGAGAGCTTCACGTAGTAATTGAGATTCCTCCTTCATAGACAGTGTGAGCAATTGTATATCTTCCTTATTTGCCAGTTCTGAAAGGCTATCTTTGACATCGAAAAAGATCTCCTCTTCTTTTTCTATGGCACAGATTTCTTCAACAGGTTTAATGAGAGAGGAGGGGTCAACCTCGTTTTCCTCATCGGAGATAGCTAGAGTATGAGCTAGAGGTGCATTGTCGATGCTTGGCTTCTTACTAGCAGGGGGCAACGGCAGTTTGTTATTATCGATTAGGTCTTGGATAGCTTCCTTAAGCTTCCAACAGCTTTCAGTGGAATGGCCCCTACCTTGGTGATATTTGCAGTGTGCATTGGGGTTCCAGTTAACCGACCTCTTCTCAACTGGTGGGTCCCCAAATGGTCCAATAGG
The DNA here is from genome assembly GCF_948465745.1 of Chenopodium album. Classification (NCBI taxonomy): domain Eukaryota; kingdom Viridiplantae; phylum Streptophyta; class Magnoliopsida; order Caryophyllales; family Amaranthaceae; genus Chenopodium; species Chenopodium album. Next base: position 70,899,013 of record NC_137835.1, read on the forward strand.
ATTTATAAGACCTTTTACATTTAATCGATCAAATGCGGTGTCATAACTCATGCCAATAGGAGTGAAGTTCCTCCTAAATGGTTTCTTCTGTCCTTGGTTGTTCATGGCAAGAACTTCTCCTAAATTAAAGGTGCTAACATTATTTGAGTGGGCGGTTTTGGAAGAAGAAGGATTGTCGTTCTTCTTTCCTTTTCAGCCACTGTTGGAGTTATTGTTGGCAGCTTTTGACTTAGCCAAGTCATCTTCAATATTGATCCCAATGTCATAAACAGCCTTAAAGGTATGGAGATTATTTTGATATTTAAGATGCTTGGAATATTTTTCTTGGAGATTCTTGATAAACAGTCTCACAGACTCTTTTTCACTTGGTACCTCAATCATCTTAGCTGAGGTTTCTCTCCACTTGTTAAAGAAAGAGGTGAAGCCTTCATTCTCTTTCTCTTTGAGGATTTCAAGTTCTCTATGGTCAGTCTCGACTTGAATGTTGCACTTGTACCTATCAACGAAAGCGTTTGCTATAGACTCCCAGGTAGAGGTCTTTTCTTTCTCGAGAGAAAAGAACCATTGTTGGCAAACGGTCTCGAGAGATAGTGAGAAAAGAGAAGGGAAGACCTTCTTATCAATACCCTTGATACTCATTATTGTTTCAAACGCTCTTAAATGAAAGTAAGGGTTGTCAATTGCTCTGAAATTTGGGATGTCATTTGCGTTGAACTTCTGCGGAAGAAGATTTTTGTCCACCGAGACCCCTTGTGATGTAAGCTTTTGAAACTTGTAGTCGCTGGACAACTTGCTTAGGCTCTCTTGCATGAGGTCCATTTGTTGTTGCTTCATGGGATTGTCGATCCTAAGTGCGAGAAGCTTCAGTGTCTCAGTCACAGTAGCCAGTTGGTTCTTAAGATCATTTAATTCTTCTTGAGTTGCCATTATAACCCTAGCTTTTCTCTTGCGAGCTATAGGTTTGTCGAAAAGTTGGACTTGTACGAAGAGGTTATCTTTGATTAATCGTCCTTCCTTTCTTGACCACGCGCTGTAAATTAAACCATTTTGCGTTTTAATTACTTGACTCGAATCATCTTGACTTTATGGTTTATTTTAAGGGGGAAAAAATAAGAAAAAGAAAAAGGTGCATATTTTTGGCAAAAATAATGTACATAGTTTTAGGGAATTAAGTATTATTATTTTTATTGGAGGATTAATATCCGAAATTTTTAGGGAATTAAGTATTATTATTTTTATTGGAGGATTAATATCCGACTTACCCCCCTAAAAAAATGATGGAAAAACGCGCACACAAGACTCTCTTAATCATGGTCAAAGTATGTGTATTGGTGTGTGCGTTGAGTGTAAGTGACATGCTTGGACTCTTGTGTAAGACCATGGGACTTAGTGCCTAAACTCGATCATTGATTCAATTAAACATTATTGACAGCAAAATTAACCGAATTAAACAGAAAGCTGATTAATTAGACCCTAGGTGATGACTCGACCAATAATCCGAACTGTCGGCCAAGCGACAGGACTGGGGTGACACTGTGGAGCTTGGCGCCAGACAACATAGCTGTCGTCAGGCGCTACACTCCATCGTGTGGCGCTACAGCTCAGACCTTGGCGCCAATAGTGGAGCTTCGGCCTGGGACTGTTTTCGATGTTATTAGTCAACTGGGGTATGCCTAAAGTCGTACTAGGTCAATTCCGATTAAAATATTAGACTTTATTGACTCAAATTAATTAATTAATTAATTAATTAGGCAAAGTTCTTTAAGTCATTAATTTATTTAGTCTCAACACAAGTCAACAAACGGTTAAGAGAAACATAGAATATATATGCACAACAAATGATGCACAATTAGTCAAGTAGGCATAATATGATGCAATGCGTTCGCAACCTAACCATGGCTCTAGTTCTCTAAAGTTCGGGATATGGTTTAGTCAAAGAGGGTCCATGGTTAATTGTCCGGATGCACCGCGCGGAAGCCTAACTGTGAAGGGTTGGCGCGAGTGGATGGGACACCGCGAGTTTTAGAACAAACTCACTTCCATGGTTTGGTGAATTCAACATCTCGGATGTACCCTTTGTTGCACGGAGCGTTCAATCGGGTAGATGGAGCATGAATTCCCAGAGGGTTATGTCCATATGTAGAACACATATGGGTTTCAGGAAAGTGAGAAAAAATTCAATCAGGAAGTAGGATCGAGCAAACAATACGAAAAACTGGTCGAAATTAGAACGCATATTTCTGGCTCGGTATTGGGGGAAATTGGCGCTAGCAAACAGAGACTGGCGCCAGCTTTTAACTGTAGCGCCTGGCGCCAATGCTGGCGTCTGGCGCTACGGCTAAAAGTCTGGCGCCAAGCTCTGGCCCCTGACGCTACTTCCCACATGCCTCAGCAACTTTCTGTGCTCGATAAAATTTTCCAGTTTCGCGCGGTGTTATTTCAGTCCTAGTTGTGAAAGACGTTTCTCAAATTTCCTACGTGTAAAATCCTATGTTTTTAACTCATTACGGATGGTCTTTCCAATGAGATCTTTTTTATGCATATGACAATAATGTTAATCAAAATTACGCACATGAAATACTAAAGTACGGTGGCGTCCAAAAGGGAAGAAGATAGAGCAAAAGAGTCGCCAACAAGTTTTTAAGGAACTTGTAAACCGTTCACGAGGTGAAGGTTACACCCCTTAACGATCCAAGAGATCGTCAACTCCATAAGGTCATGAACCAAATAAGGGTTCGGGGATGAAGGTACAAATCCAACCTAAAAGAGATTGAACCTGCCCTAATAATAGACCTCTACTTTATTCTGATCGTATTCATGTGCGCTTTCTAATTAACATGCAATCAATAGGATTAACCCTAAACCTGTTTATCTATGTTGGTTGAATATTAATGCACAAATAAATCTATTATTGGTGATCACTTGAAATATAATCATAATCAATAGGAAAGGTCTTTGCAAGCCCCATCCAACTACACTACTATTGGATCCATATCATGGACCAACCAAACTGGATTAGCTGTTTTCTTAAAATAAGTTTTCAAAAACAGAGAGAAGAGAAAAGAAATAAAAACTATCCGCAACACTAGACTTTTCCACACTTTCGTTTCATTCGATTATGATATGACGTGAAAGGTACTCATCACTGGGTTTGGTTTTGGGGAGACACAAATGGGTGTATACAATTTAGTAATCACACTTGATGAAGATAAAAATCCTTCAATGTCCCTTAATCCTTTAGTGTATCATTGTTTTATGATTAATATAAGGAAAAAGATATATGCAGCCCTAAGGGCTACATATAAGAAGCTAAAAGTGGAAAGAATTAATAATAAATATACAATTATTACACCGATTTACTTGTGCATTGTCGATAAATTCTCAACTTAATACTAAAAAAAGGAAAGATATTAAATGCTTATATGCAACCCTTAGGACTGCATATAGCATTACCCTTGATATTATGCTTTTTCTTGATTTAAAAAAATAAAATAAAATAAAATAAAATAAAAAATAACAATAATATTTTTATTAAAGGGGTCTAGCAAAATGAAAGCTCAATGTTTATTTACTTTGTCAGCCACCAAACCATCTATGAGTAAACTTCTCTGTATCTCCTAGTCTTCGTCTCCTACCTAGTTTTAAACTTTGGGGATAAGTGTCGGATAACACACATTAACATCAATCATTTTCCAAACATGTGAATGAATTTGTGAGATCAATTATTAAAACAAGCGCATTTTTAATTAATGATTGCATCCAATATCATCACTTAACTAGGGTGTACCATGCTCATGGTACACCTAGTGTTAAATGATGCGTTTTTAACATTTTATTTGCAAGCTGTCAATTTGTTATTTAAAAAAAAAAAAAATCAATCTCTTATATTCATGGGATTCAACGTGATATTCTCCATTTTTACATAACTTTCAAAATTAAATTTCACCATATTTCAATTTCGAATTAAGAGAGAATAAAGTTTATAAACAATTTTGTAGAAAGAAAAATACAGAGCAAATTATGAGAACATTGTAATCGATGGATGGGAAAAGCTAAGGTAATTTGGTTTTATTTGTTATGATTTAATTTCATAATTTTACTTATTAGGTTGATTTTGTTTCGTTATTATTTTGCACAATTATTGTAACATATCGTTGTTTTTTTTTTCAACTTTGAAATATATGAATTTGAGATCCATATGACAAAGGTTGAATATAGGTTCTTTTATTTTGTCAAAGGTTGAAGATAATGTTCTTTATATTTTGTCAAATGTTGAAGATGATGTTCTTTATAAATTGTACATATGTTCGTTATTACAGGTATTGAACAATTATATGAATGTTCTTTATTTTTATCCTTTATGTTCTTTGCTTCGATGTTCTTTGATTTATTCTGTATGTTCTTTGAATTATTATAATTTTTTTAAAATAATATATCATTTATTAATTCTATATACATATATTTTTTTAAAATATTAATTATCACTAACTACATATATATATTTTTTTAAATCAGGATCGTGAAGCTAAGGTTGATGACGATATTCTTTTTAGATCTCCTCTATTGATAATTGTTTTTCAGATCTAAAGAACATCCGTAATATTATTAAAGAACATGATAATATTATGAAATGAACATAACTTATATATATATACCTACCACGATCCAAAGACAAAATTTAAAGAACATTTCACAATAAGCAATGAACATTATGTGACGATAAAAGTACATTGCAATTACAATAAAAAAAAAACATGGACAATTAAAATAAACTATAAAAAAATCTAAAATCATTATATGATATAATTATGGACATAAAGAAAAAGATATAGTTTTAAAAAATAATTGTACATTACAAACAACTATAAAGTACATCATGTTTTCTAATAGAGAACATTATTAAATCACATATAGAACATCACAAAAAATGTATATATACCAACCCTAAAATGAATATTGTAATTATATATATTAAAGGTGAAAAATATGAACGAAATAAAATAAAAAATAAAAAAATAAAAATTGAAAACTAAAATTTTAAAAACGAAATTTATAAATTTAAAATTTGAAATTTAAAAACGAAATCTTAAGTTATTTTTAGGTCAAATAATTTTATAGAATAAAAATTATTTTTTTTATAAAGAAAATTATATAAAGAGCCTCATTTAAAATTTGAAATTCAAAATTCAGTATGCATGGTACACCTGGGTGTAGGAACCACGCACTGTTTCAAGGAAGAGATTTTAGAAGGTAAAGGAAAAAATTAAAATTTGTTTAGTTCAATTTTGTTTTTTTTTTTATTTTTTATTTTTAATCTGATCTAATATAGTCTGATTTTCTAATTTGATCAAACTTTAACCTTATGTGTACGATAAACTTTGACCAAACTTATTTTTCTAATCTGAACTTTTTTTTTTTTTTTTTTCCAGATCTGAACTTTGACCAAACTCGGTTATATGCATGCTATGCATGCGTGAACTTGTATAAGTTAAATAAAAAATATAAAATAAACAGTTTGTGATTCGATAACAAATTTAGATCATCTAGTTTGCCGATAGTAAGTAATACAACAAACAATTGTAATGAAAATGAAGTTAATTGAATGAAATCATCGTGCTATATTTTCTTTGTTATTATCTCTGATTCATACATACAAAGCGCAATAAGGATATGTTTAATTCATTTTATCTAAGGACCTTATTATTTTTTATTTATTTATTTTTTTTGAAAAAAGGACCTTATTATTAATTTCATATTAAATTCAAAAAAAAAAATTGTGACCATATTTTATCGTACACATTAATTTTTGGTGTTTAGAGAGTCACAAGGACGAGTGATGAGAGTCTGCACCAAGAGGGGATCTTTAACCACTTGAGATATTACTCACTCTCGAAATTTATACATTGATAAATTCATATTAATACAAATCTAATAAAACCCCATTTCATACATTTTTAGCGTTTTTAAAGCTTAATTAAGTTAAGTAATGAGATAGATAAGTTAAAATACGTTCAGATAAAATCAAATAAAAAAATACGTTTAAATCCGATTAGATTAACAAAAATAAGGTAAATTAATCCCATCCTAACATAGGTCACACCATGAAATAAAATATTGTTTAATGTGGGGTAGTATCCATTGATTTTGTATAAAATCTTGTATTAATTGACTGGCAATTTTTTTTTCTTTATCTGAAACTAGATAAAACCCGTGCGATGCACGGTTTGTCAGTATTTTTTTTAAAAAAAATAATTTTCATATTTATGTGATTAAAATTGTTATTATATTAGTTTTAGAATATTAGATAAAATTCCTAATATCAAAAGATAATATTTTTTATTTAATTAATTTAAACTTTAAAATTTCATTTATTTTTTTTGCTTACGTGGCATTTGAATTATTTAATTGTAAAAGAAATTAATAATCTCTTATTTAATTGGCTACTACTTAAATTCATAATCCTACATGGCGCTAAGAAAATTAAATCCTACGTGGCTCTCTAAAAACTCGGGGAAAAACTCCCCTCTATATATATATATATATATTATATTACTTTCATATCATTCTTCTTGTCTTCTTCTTCTTCCTTTTTTCTTTTTTCTTTTTTTTTTTATTTATTTTTTTTTATGCAACTTTCATATCACTCATGGCTTGACGTTTTCTTGATTTTTGCTCCTTATTACAGTTATTTATTTATTATGAATTGTTTTTTTCCTTTGCTTTATTTTGAGCAGTATCAATGGATAGGACTAGACCAGGAAAATGGGTCATTCGGGTCTGGGTCGGGTCACTTCGGGTCAGCTAACATTCGGGTCGGGTCGATTCGAGTTTCGGGTCAACTTCGGGTCAGGAATCGGGTCCAGTTCAGGTCGGGTCAATTTCGAGTTGGGTATGTTCGGGTCGGGTCAATTTCGGGTCAAGTTTGTTCGGGTCATGTTCGGGTTGTTTCATTTGTGAATCAAGCTCAAATCAATAATTTAATACGCTGTATATATTTTGTTATTGTTATAAAAACACTACCAATTCAGTTTATGAGCTTATCTACGATTAAAGATGAATAATTTAAGTTATTTTTGGTACAAGACATTTTAAGTTCAATTATAAAGTAATTTTAGTTCTAGACATTTTGGGTATTGGGTTCGTTCGGGTCAATTTCGGGTATCGGGTTTGTTCGAGTCAAACAATTCGGGTCAATTTCAGGTCGGGTCAACTTTGGGTCAGGTTAGTTTAGGTGTCGGGTCAGGATTGAGTCAACTCCATTTTCAAGTCGGGTATGAGTCGGGTCGGGTCATTTTCAGGTTTTGGGTCATTTTCGGGTCAATATTTTTGGGTTATTTTCGGGTCGTGGATCGGGTCATCGGATCTGGGTCAGGATTGTCAGGTTTAGATAGGACACTATTAAATTTTACACATATGTAATAAAATATTTAGTAACGTGACATGTTTTACTAAAGTACTTCATAGTTCATATCAAATAAAATGCGAAGTATACTTTCATCGTCTCTAATTTTTTGCCACATGGTCAATATTTGGGTCAAAATTTTAGAATCGATCATTAATTATCATTGATCTATAAGATATAATATAGTTGTATGGAATTTTATTGGATTCACATTATATATTTTATTAATATAAAGTTTTTATTTACGTACATAAAATAGACAAATATATTTGTTTTAAGGCGTGTTTAGAGAATTGGTAAAAGTCAAATGAGGCAAAAGTTTATGGGCACGTGACTAAACAAACAATTTTTTTTAAAAAAAAAAAATCAGTAAATAACTTTCATTTCAATAGAAGTAGTTTAGGGAAATGATTTGAATTAGGTCAAGGAAAAAATATAAGCAAGACTAACAATCAACCCAAAAAAAATAAAAATAAAAATAAAAATAAAAAATAGTTGTTTCATTTTTCTAATATTTTTAAGGAAAAGATATATGCAGCCCTAAATGCTGCATATGAGAGCATGCCCAATGGTTAACCAATTGGGTTGGTTATTAGGAGAGATAAAGTGAAAAATAATAAAAAAAAAATTGAAGAGAAAGAAAAAGTTGGGAGAATATTTCAATAACCTGGTTATTTTCATAATCTGTTATTTGGGGTTGGTTATGCAATAAAATATTGCAAAAGGGTGGGTTTTTATGACAACCCTGGATGACGTGGCACAATAATTAATGTATGCTAATAGTAATTATTAGTTTTAATTGATTATTACCAAGTGCATTAGTTATATATGATACTGATTTAAGAGAGATATTTTGTGGTGGGGTTAAGTAAAAGTAGGAGAGAGTGTATAACCAAAAAAATGTGGTTAACTATTGGGAGACATTGGTTATTAAATGGGTATAAGAGTGGTTATAGGTGAGGTGGAAGATGTAGAAATTAATAAAATAAGCAATAACTACAATGGTCGTGGGCAACCATTGTGTTTGCTCTAAGGAGGGCTTTCAAATGAAGGGTTGTGAGACAATAAAGCCATGTCTCGCAAGGGTAATGTAGGCATTTTAGGCGCCAGTTTAAAGTTATCTCATTAAGTTATCAAATAATATCATTGGAGTTTAAGTGGTACAAAATATTGTCTCAGTGTTACTTGAAAAAGCCCCACTAGAGTTTTTGTGGAACAAAATATAAACACAGTAGTAGTGGTCCCCATAAATTTTTGTCCGTTTTTGCACGTGATACATGTGAAAAGTTTTAGTGGAGCCCACATCACCTTTTTCACTCTATCTATCTCTCTCCTCCTTTCTCTTTCTTCCTTATACTTTTATGTTATTTAAATAGTTGTGAGACATTCACAACACTTCATTTATACTTCCTCGCATAAAAGAAGCTAAAAGTGGAAAGAATTGACAATAAATAAACATTTATTACAACACTTAAGATTGCAACAGTTATAGAAATATTACTCTTAATAATATAAGACAACAATATTTATTTGTTACCTTTAACTAAAGTAACAAAAGAAGAAAAAAAAAGTGTTGTTCTAGACTATATAAGGCAACAGTCGCTTAAAGTTTTACCTTTTTCTTGTCTAAGAAGATAAACATAATAAATGTTGCATGAAAATATTACAATAACAAAACTATTGTTTAAAAATGTAACATTAATATCTATGTTGCCATCTATGGCAACATTTATATTAAAAAGACAACATAATTTAAGATGTTGTGTGTGTGTGCGCGCGCATAATTTTTGTACTAAATGTGCATATTTTTTTATCTAAATGTGCCAAAAAGAAAAAAAAATTGACTCAAATTTGATGTGCATATTTTTTGAACAAATGTGCATAATTTTCGTTTTCCAGAAAATTAAAAAATTTTATCAGTTTGAAACACAATTATGCACATTCAATATAAAAAAAAATGCGCATTTAGTGTAAAATATATGCACATTTGTTCATTCTCATCCTTCTCTTTTTATGCACATTTTGAGATCCAATGAGATGACCTTAAAATGAGAAGGATGAGAAGGAACAAATGAGCATATATTTTATACTAAATGTGCATTTTTTTTATATTGAATGTGCATAATTGTGTTTCAAACTGATAAAATTTTTTAATTTTCTGGAAAAACGAAAATTATGCACATTTGTTTAAAAAATATGCACATTTAGTACAAAATTTATGCACAAAAAAAATCTTTCTCATTCTTCTCATTTTAAGGAACTTCTCATTTGACCCTAAATCTGTATATGTATATGTGGCAACGTTTAGAAACACTTTTGAATTGTCTACTTAGATGGCAACATTTTTCATTTGTTGTCTTTGTAAAAGTGTTGCCTTATGTATCATTTTACCTTGACTTTCAGAATTGTTGCCTTTAAATAAAAATGTGTTGCCTTAGCTACAAGGCAACACTTTTTTTAATATTAGGCAATGATTTTTCACTGTTACCTTTGCTTTATTTTGTTGTTGTATACTCATGAATTTTCGATAAATTCCCAACTTAACACTAGTACTAAAAAAAGGAAGTATATTAAATGTTTATATACAACCCTAAGGGTTGCATATAGCAACAATACCATTATTTTAAACTTTTTTCTAAAAGCTCTATAAATGCCAATTTTTTATTTTTTTTGTTATTTAGAGAGCCACAAGGGTGGGGGTGAGAATCGATCCCAGGATCTCCTGGAATCGGAATCGAGAGGGAAGCTCTAACCACTTGAGCTATCCCTCACTCTCAGTAACATATGGATAAGATTGATGTCAAGAATAATTACTTAATTTATAATCATACATTTGTATGCCTTTCAGGCATAAGGTCTTGTTTTATTCAAATTATTTCCACTTATCCACAACATTTAGGCATGATAAACTAAGGGTTAACATATTTGCATAAAAAAAAAAAAAAAAAAAAAAAACACTAAGGGTTAACATATTGTACTCCCTTCATATTTTATAATTACTTGCTCCATTTCACCAGGTGTGGAGTTTTAGGAGAAATAATAGAAAATAATAAAATATGAAAGAAATGGAGTTAGTGAAAAAATAAAGTATGATAATTGGGAGGAAAGAAAATCTAGAAATATTAAAGTATGATAGTTGAGGGTCCATTAAAAAAGAAGAAATTAGAAAAATATTGTGAAAATTTTCCAAAAAAGAATGTGGATCAAGAATAAAATATGATCACAAAAGTAAAGTGGAGCAAGTAATTAATAACATACAGAGGAAGTATAAGATAATTAATTCAAGAACATTAAGTTCCAATAAGTTTTGAGTAAAAGTTTATCACATGAGTTACATTAGGTTTGTAAAAAAAAAAAAAAAAAAAAGTTACATTAGGTTAACATATATGATATAGAATGCAATATAGCTTAAATTAACAACAGTAATTATGAGACTATAATATAAGCATTGATTTGATTAATGATAACCAGAGTTTTTAACTAACCCAACCTAATTCGAAGTGATCTAATTTAAAATTTGATTTGAATAGACATAATAATTTAACATAAATTAAGTTCAAATTGACTCGACTCGGCCGAGTAGAACCGACTCAAACCCAACCGGTGGCCAAATTGATACGTCTATAATATTGATAACGCCGCCATCTCAACCTGCTTTTGAAGGGTAAATCCAGGGCCGTATCTAGCCCGGGGCAGCCGGGGCACCCGCCTAGGGCCCCCAAATCTGAAATCCAGATTCGTTAAAAAACAAAAAAAAAAAATATTAAAATTAATGGTGAGTGTTACGAAGTAATTGAGCAGCATTTCTTTTTTGTCAGTTAATCAAATTATTCCCTTAATAATCTCCTCACATTAATTTCTCCTAGAAAATAGCTATTTTATTTTGGGGAATTGCCAAATTATTTCCCATAATCAAAACAAATTTATCCGTATAATATTCAATTTTCATCCATGAAATCAATTATTTTTATCAGTATCTTTATTTTTCTGATCTTTCATCTTCCCAAATTAAATCTAAAAATATGATTTCCCCATAAACGTTCTTCTTTGCAATCAATTTTCAATGAGATACAAATCTAAGTCTAAAATTATACTCTTTCAATTGTTCTTCACATATCAATTTCCTTAATCACTTTTTTCTATTTTTTAATTATTTTTTCACCATGATTATGGAGTTTGGCTTCAACGTTCGAAGATGAAATCAGAAACAATACGAATTTTCTATTATGTCATTGGTAAGTTCTTTAATTTAATTTTTTCCAGAAATTAAAAGTTATGGAGTATTAATTAATTTTACTTTATGATTTATTCTGAAATATTAATTTTATACGATGTTATACGATGTCTTACCTCATACGGATTATACTTTTCTAGTTAATTCTCATTTTGTTTGAATTATGATATTTGATTAATGATTATGAATTGTCAAATGATAAAGATAAATTTTTAATTATGATTTATGAATTATCAGTATCATAGTATATGGAATTGTCCATTGATAAATTTTTAATTATGAATTATCAATATTTATGTTATTGACTATTGTAGGTGTTGCTCATTCTACCATATATGACAACTTTTGGACTTTCCGGCTTTACTACTAGCATTTTGCGAGATTCGGTGATATCATTCTTTAACTTTTATTGTACTAATGTTTTGTATAAGCGTTATTGTACTACTAAAATTTCTTACATTATATAAATAAAGTATTTTTTTTTTTTGCATACCCAATTTTTTCTCTTAGTAAATTCAATCATCACCCAACTAGGGCCTCATTTTTTTATCCGCCCCTAGGCCTCCAAAATCTCAGAAACGGGCCTGGGTAAATCAAAGTCAAGCATGTTTATTATTTGACAAATTATATTGGCTGTGGTTCCAAGATCTAAGCTTGCAAGAATATGATTGTGTGAGCCCCCACAAGAAAGAGTGGGAGTCGACAATTTCTAAGCTTCTAGATTATAAGCTCCTGTATGTACGGAATATTTTATGTCTAAATCAATACTCCTATCAGATAGTTTTGCATTAAAAAGACGGTTCATATTTGCCATCAAGTTTATAGCATTTGAGCAATATTTTGTATGCTTAATGAAGGAAAATTCTATAGTAAATGACATGTATCACAATGTACCACTAAAGTAATGTACTGCTATGTACCACTAATTCTATTTATCTAATATACTATTTAATATTTGTATTTTTAAACAAATTTTAAATCTAGCTAAGATGGTCAAGTGTTTCCTAGTTTCACTTGAAGGTACCAGGATCGATTCTTTTTCCAAATTATTATTTTTTTTTTTTCAATTATAGTGCTTATTATTTATTACAAAATATTTTTTTTTTACATATTATTTAATGTGAATACCAACACTTAAATTAGCCTTTTTTTTTTTAAGATTCTTTTTTGCCATCTCTTATTGTCTTAATTATTTTCGTTTTAATTGTCTTAATTATTGAATTAATTGTGCCATATACCTTACAAAGAGGGATTAAATTTTCACAAAATATGATAAATGAGCATTTAATAATGGGACGGAGAGAATATTTATACAATTTATTTATTCTTTTTTAAGGCGACATGATAAACAAAACATGAGATCTATTAGTTTGAGCCATCTATCTATATATTATACTAAAAGACAAGCGCCTCAATGTGAGGATGACAAATGTCACTCTCTCATTGGCTTATCTTATGTATAAAATATATCTATATAATTACTATTTACATATTCAAGCATAGTTATTTTTGTTAAACTTCAAACAATAAAAACAAGTTTCTATACATGCATAAGATTTTCATGATTTCCTAACATAAATATTGATTTAATTTTTTATAATAAATATATACTTTCCAATACTACAAATAATCCATAAAATCTTTCCAATCTTTATTTATAGTTAAGTTAAAGAATAATAACTAATTTGAAGCAATATGATTAAAGTGACATAATTAAGGAAACAAATATTTCTTATTTTGAAAGGCTAATATTGTTTTTTTTTTATGAAAATTAAATAAAATTGATAATATTTAGTTTGACGTCAATTATGAAATCAATACAAACATTTAAAAAAAATCAGATGTACAATAAAATATTGTGCACCTATTATAAAAGCTACCCTGTAATGAATGAAAGTTATTTATACTTTATTGATAAAAGTTACCCAAAATAGTTTACAAGTTATCCTAAATTCAATTCAAGTAATCGGATGAATACAAAAGTTTTTGATAAAGATACAAAATAGTGTAAAAATTACTGTTATCGTCTGTTGTACTCCTTGACAAATACTGAATGCTGAGCCAAAATGTTGTCTTGGAAAAAAATACATAATCTTGAACATAAATTTAATTTTAATCGGCCTTTCATTTTCTATACAATGTGTTTTACAATGACTTTTTGTTTTCCTTGCATTAAAAAAAAAAAAAAAAAAAAAAAAAAAAAAAAAAAAAAAAAAAAAGAACTGAACCAATAACCAATCTAAACAAGAAGAATAAAAGTTAAATTGAATTAGACATTTGACAGAAAAGGGATAGATATAAAATGTATTATAACTATTACTCATGTTTTAAATTGTAATATTCGTATTAACAATGCTATTACTTACGAATTTTTTTTAGAAAAACTAACATTTTGATTTAAAAATCGTGCATTGCTCATGTACTATACTAGATATACAACAATCATGTGCAATAATGTATTATGTTTTATACATAACAATACTTTTAACTATAATAGTATGTGTATATAATATAAAAAAGTATATGTATATAATATAATATTTTATAACTCGTGTCCTCCATACCAAAGTGTAATCTCAATCACCACTACACCAATTGGTTGTTGGTGTAGTACTGGTGATTGAGACTACACTTGGTAGGGAGGACCTATGTGCTCCCCTGCAACAACAATCGAAAGGGGAGTGGAACCTAATAACTAAAACTGATCCTCAAATCTGGATTAGCCCAAAGGGTGAACCGGATAGAACACCCAAAACTCAATGCATATATGACGGGAATTGACTTATCCTTTATCTATCTCATACAAAACTCCAAAGTCTAAATTTTTTTTCAAAATATAATAATAACATTTGTAAATTTTTGTTAATATGAAAGATATAAACCTATCAAAATGTATATATATAGTTAAATTGTTTAATAACTTATATCGAATGCGTAGTTTTATTAAAATTATTTGCATGTAATCATTAAATGTGTTGGATGTTGTGTAGCTATGCAATGTCCAAAACTTTAGTTGAGCGACTTTGATTTAGTGATTGTACGGTAAAAAGATATTGACTTTGATCTTGAAACTTAATAGTCTAATAAATTCTAAATAGAAAAATCAAAACAAAAGGAAATGAAAATTGTAAATGGCTTTAAATATTGAAATAAACATAACCTTTTAAATCAATTTAGCGAATTCAAGAGACAATTTTAAGGCATTTAAAATTAAATGGGGGAAAATATATGTAAAAAGAACATTTTTAGATATATAAATGTCCATGCACTATTATAAGAGTTTTGTTAACCTTTTTATAATTAAGGTAGGGATAAATCTTAGTAATATATACTCCGTATATTTTATTTATATAAAATTATCAGTATCCATACCTATATACGAAGTATTTGTGGTATATACTATATTTAATCAGTTGTTGGTTATATATATGACTATTATATAATATATAGTTTTTGGCACAATGCTTAACTTAGGAAAATATATGTTCTGGTAGGTCAAATATAAGGTTATTATTGTGTCTATAGATTTAATGAGTGCGACGGGTAAATAAAACATGTATATATTAGATTGATTGTAGCTACTGATGCGGATGGTATGATAAGAAAATTTTAGTTTTTTCTCAACGGGACATATAAATAAATTAGTTCACTTCTTATATAGCTATGTGGAGTATTATTCAATTATTTTTCAATTAATAAAATAACATTATAAAAAAATTAAAAGAGATTCAAATAACGTTCCTTTAATTTTTTTTATTGACTATTAGTACAAGTCCTTTAATAGTAAATGAATTACCTTTGTTTTTATTTTTATTTTTCCTACGGGTTTAATAATTTAATTTATAAACCGTGCATCGCACGGGCACTATGCTAGTTAAGTACTAGAAATGATGCGTAAAGCACCATAATATTTCTTTTGCCGCATCCAATTTATATGTAGTGTTATAATTATATTTTATGTAGGATTTGAACCTACATCTATGTACAAAGGTACATTGCTCTATCATTTGAGTCAATAAGCTTTCAAATTCAAAATAAATAAGCTATTCAATAGAAAATACAACACAATTTTAAGAGTACAAAACTAAATGTCCACACGATATGAAATTATTAAGCTATTACAAACCATGTCACTTACTCGTACATAAGAGCAATTGAGCAAACACTTGATTTGGCAACACAACACTTACGTTCAAACCCTAAAGCTTTTGAATAATTATTAATTACCTAGCTATGATAATCATATAACACTTGATGATGAAGTGATCTATTATATTATAGATGACTAACAATTTTTTCAGATTTTGACCTAAAGAGTTTCTAATCCGTATAAGACAAGTACATAATCAATCCCAAACATATATACTCGGAATTCACACTTGTATCCCATAGTGCCATTAGGTGAGCTAATGTGGTACAAGCTCTTTGAACATGAGAAAAACAACAAACATCAAACAAATACGATCCACAACTTTCTATACCCAAACCATCTCTCTGAAAACAACACCAACACATGCCCAATTCTCAGCTGGAATATGAGCATCAACAGTAGCCTTGATGCAGCCACTAGTCGGGCACTTCCACACTGATCTGATGTCCCTAAGTGCAGCCCCTACAACGCCATGAAGCCCACATTAGATTTCAATTAATATTTTTATGTTTATATCAATGCTATTATTTATTCTTTAATATTCGTTGATACAAAAATAATTAAATGAAATATGATTGTTCAATGTTTGAAATATTAATCACGAACTCAATGAAGGTAAATGTTAATAATTGATTGATTCAATATTGGAAACACAAATTAGGGTTTTAGATATGTGAGGAAGATTTAAAATTGACAAACAATCAAATTAGTTACCTCAATTGAATCTTCAATGAATCAATGATATTGAGTGATTTTATTCCTTCCCATTATAATTTGCTTCAAGCTACATGAAATAATTAAAGTGGAAAGCAAAATTGGGAGGAGAAAGAATCGACTTTTTAATTTTTTTGGCAGGAGGAATTAACTTTTTTCTTTAAAAAAAAAATTAAAAGTTTTAATTTTAAATCTATATATCTAATTTAGTAGTACATAGCAATACGTATCATTTATAAAACATAACAGTGTATGTCATGTACTGTAGACTCTCCCCTTAATGAATACATAAGCAAGCCTCCTTTGGCCGGCCAATTTGAATTTAAATCCTATTCTATAAGCCAATTGTAAAAGAAGCCTAAATTTCTTGTTCAAACATCTATATATGAAGCTTATTATACATATAACTAGTTATTTGTCCAAGCAATACTCGGATATTCACAAAAAATAATTTATTTTTATAAATTACTATAAGTTTGAGAAGTATCTATTTATGTTATCAAATTAGTATAGATTGAATACGGTAATGTATAGTGCATATCTCTAATTTTAGTTTCCTGACATCTTATGAAATTAAAATTGAGTTTAGAGTATAAAACGAATAATACATTTTATATATTAACGATTAAAGATTTAAGGGAATATACAAAAAAATATTTTATTTATTTAAGTTGTTATTGTTGCTCTATTTTTGGGTATTTCTAAGTTATGCCCCAAAGGTTATTGAGTTTCTAAGGTGTGCCCATGCTTTTTTAAAATTACAAGATATACCCTCTAACTTAAGGTGTTTATTCAACCGTACCCTATAACGTTAATTCAATGTTAGTAGTTGTGTTAACGGTTCATTACCACACTTTGGAGAGAAATTTCACGCCCAAATTGAGTTAGAGTTATATAAGTAGGTTAACATTTAACATTTTTTTCCAAATTTTCTCATATGTCTTTTCTTCTTTCTTCTAAAAGCAACCATTGATATGTCAAGCTCTCAGTGTATTTCTTATTCTTTTTTCTCATCCGCTTCTTATTACTTCCTATTTATTTATTTATTATTCTAACGTCGAGTTTACGTCAGAGGGTACGGTTGATTAAACAACTTAAGCTGGAGGGCACAACTTGTAATTTTGAAAAAGCATGGGCACACCTTAGAAACTCAACAACCTTGAGGGAATAGCTTAGAAAAACCCTCTATTTTTGGGTTTTATATATATATATATATATATATATGTGTGTGTGTGTGCGTGTGCAGAGTTATCCCTTAAGTACACATGTCATATTCACAACAAAAAATTTCCCGCCCAAATATTTTTTAGCTTTTTTTTTTAATTTCTTTTTTTTTTTCCCTTAAAAAATAACATGACAAAAAAATTTAATGCATTCAAATTCAAAAATATAAAAATGTTATATATAAGCCATTTCATATGAACTCAGTCCATTTTAATTAACTTTATTATTTTTAAGTCTTATTATTATAAATCCGGGCATTTGCACGGGGATATATATATATATATATATATATATATATATATATATATATATATATATATATATATATATATATATATATATATATATATCATATAACTAATATATAAAGCTAAACTTGTAGCCAGGTCACAAAATAGCGACACTTGGCATTCCAACTTTTCGCCAAGTGTCGCGCCACCTTGGATAGATTTAAATAGAATTCCTATGATAAAAAACCGTCAAGTGTCGCGCCGCCTTGGATAGATTTCATAAGATAAAAAAAAAAAATAGGTAAGAATTCTATTTTCAATCAAATTAGGATAGAATTTTAGAATAAGATTATTAATTTAGAGTTATTTTTTCGATAAAATACCAAATAATAAATTTATAATTAGGCCACAAGACAACACCATTTAGTGTTTTAATTTTTCGCCAAGTATCGTACCACGTTGGATAAATATAGATTGACTTTGTAGCAAAAATAGTTAATTTAGAATTCTATTTTCAATCAAATTGAATTATATTACCTCCGTTTTTAAATACTTGCTCCATTTCTCTTGGACACGCATGCTGATGCTAATCTTTGATCACTAATATCTTTAATTATCAATAGGTATAACTTCTAACAACTGAAAATTAATAAACTATTCATTGAGATGATTCCAACAAGTACCCACATGCCTATATTTTTTCTTATGTATAAATCACAAACATTAGTCAAAGTAGGATAAATGAATAGTGCAAAAAATAGAAATGGAGCAAGTATTTATAAACGGAGGGAGTAATAGTATGATTTTATCTTAAAAGTCCATAAACTACCCGGGCATCGCCGAGGCACAAAACTAGATATATATATAACTTTATATATATATATATATATATATATATATATATATATATATATATATATATATATATATATATATATATATATATAAATTTAAGCTTTGAGCCAGGCGACGAGACATCGACACTTGGTGTTTCAACTTTTCGCCAAGTGTCGTGCCACGTAGGATAGAGTTATATGGAATTCAATTTGTAGGATAAAAAAATTAGTTTATAATTCTATTTTCAATCAAATTTGGATAGAATTTTAGGATAAAATTGTTAATTTATATTTTTATTTTCGATAAAGTACCAATATTTCATATGTACAAATTGAATTATTATTTTATTAAAAAAAATTAGATTATAACTCTCATAAATTATCATATAAATTTATTTTTTGTATCATAATATTTTTTTGGAGCAAAGAAAATAGTTCAAAATGCACCACATCTATTATTTATAATATATTTTAATCAATTTAAATAATATATACTTCACAATCTAATATAATTTTATTACTGTGTGTAGACCTGTCAATCGGGTCTGGTCACAAGTCATTTAGGACAAGGTCATTATTTTACGGGTTAAGAAATATTTTTCACCAATATTATTATTATTATTATTATTATTAGTCATTACATGTCCACTACATAGTTTAAATCGTCACAAAAGCACATTAATTCCTAACTAATTTTGTATTAATAATATATTTTATAAATTGACATATAGATTAAAAATTTATCTTAAAATTCAATATACAACCTGAGCATCGCACGGGCACAAAACTAGTATATATATAATTGAGATCATGTGAGAACCAAGGTGAATATTAGGAACTAGGAACCAATGTCAGCCTTGAATTGCGCTACATCCAACGCTCACATTTCACCCGCATTCATTAATGACCTTTTCGTAATTTCACGAATTTTAAAACATTTTTTCAGTTTTTTTACTTTTAAGTCAATTTTATTTACTTTATGACTGATTTCATTATATTTTACACTAAATGCGCATTTTTTATATTGAATGTGCATAATTGTGTTTCAAACTGATAAAATTTTTTAATTTTCTGGAAAACGAAAATTATGCACATTTGTTCAAAAAATATGCACATCAAATTTGAGTCAATTTTTTTTTTTTTTTGGCACATTTAGATAAAAAAATATGCACATTTAGTACAAAAATTATGCGCGCGCACACACACACAACATCTTAAATTATATTGTCTTTTTAATATAAATGTTGCCATAGATGGCAACATAGATATTAATGTTACATTTTTAAACAATAGTTTTGTTATTGTAATATTTTCATGCAACATTATGTTTATTGTCTTAGACAAGAAAAAGGTAACACTTTAAGCGACTGTTGCCTTATATAGTCTAGAACAACACTTTTTTTTTCTTCTTTTGTTACTTTAGTTAAAGGTAACAAATAAATATTGTTGTCTTATATTATTAAGAGTAATATTTCTATAACTGTTGCAATCTTAAGTGTTGTAATAAATGTTTATTTATTGTCAATTCTTTCCACTTTTAGCTTCTTTTATGCGAGGAAGTATAAATGAAGTGTTGTGAATGTCTCACAACTATTTAAATAACATAAAAGTATAAGGAAGAAAGAGAAAGGAGGAGAGAGATAGATAGAGTGAAAAAGGTGATGTGGGCTCCACTAAAACTTTTCACATGTATCACGTGCAAAAACGGACAAAAATTTATGGGGACCACTACTACTGAGTTTATATTTTGTTCCACTAAAACTCTAGTGGGGCTTTTTCAAGTAACACTGAGACAATATTTTGTACCACTTAAACTCCAATGATATTATTTGATAACTCAATGACATAACTTTAAACTGGCGCCTAAAATGCCTACATTACCCTTGCGAGACATGGCTTTATTGTCTCACAACCCTTCATTTGAAAGCCCTCCTAGAGCAAACACAATGGTTGCCCACAACCATTGTAGTTATTGCTTATTTTATTAATTTCTACATCTTTCACCTCACCTATAACCACTCTTATACCCATTTAATAACCAATGTCTCCCAATAGTTAACCACATTTTTTTGGTTATACACTCTCTCCTACTTTTACTTAACCCCACCACAAAATATCTCTCTTAAATCAGTATCATATATAACTAATGCACTTGGTAATAATCAATTAAAACTAATAATTATTATTAGCATACATTAATTATTGTGCCACGTCATCCAGGGTTGTCATAAAAACCCACCCACTTGCAATATTTTATTGCATAACCAACCCCAAATAACAGATTATGAAAATAACCAGGTTATTGAAATATTCTCCCAACTTTTTCTTTCTCTTCAATTTTTTTTTATTATTTTTCACTTTATATCTCCTAATAACCAACCCAATTGGTTAACCATTGGGCATGCTCTCATATGCAGCATTTAGGGCTGCATATATCTTTTCCTTAAAAATATTAGAAAAATGAAACAACTATTTTTTATTTTTATTTTTATTTTTTTTGGGTTGATTGTTAGTCATGCTTATATTTTTTCCTTGACCTAATTCAAATCATTTCCCTAAACTACTTCTATTGAAATGAAAGGTATTTACTGATTTTTTTTTTTAAAAAAAATTTGTTTGTTTAGTCACGTGCCCATAAACTTTTGCCTCATTTGACTTTTACCAATTCTCTAAACACGCCTTAAAACAAATATATTTGTCTATTTTATGTACGTAAATAAAAACTTTATATTAATAAAATATATAATGTGAATCCAATAAAATTCCATACAACTATATTATATCTTATAGATCAATGATAATTAATGATCGATTCTAAAATTTTGACCCAAATATTGACCATGTGGCAAAAAATTAGAGACGATGAAAGTATACTTCGCATTTTATTTGACTAGGGGGCTAGAGCGCGCTACGCGCGCTTATGGTTTGTAAATCACGTTCGTTTGTCGTGTTTAGAAATGGGGCAATGTTGGGGGTTTAACAAAATCACGTTCGTTTGTCATGTAGTTGTGAATTTTAATGTAAGGGAGTATTGAGGATTAGGGAAAAAAATAGTATAAGTATATGTAATAATATACTTTAGATTTTATGCATTTTTTCCTTGTGTATCATAAACAAAGTGATGTATATACATCATATATATTGATACGAAGTGTTAGAATATTATTGATGTAAAAATTGCATGTATATGTTATTTTAAAATTATAGATAATCTATATTACATGTAGAAGTCAAGTAATCTATTAAAGATTCACTTAAATTTATAAGTTGGAGTTAGAATGCTAGGTATTGAATTAGGTTGGATGTTATTGTTGACTTTTGAATATAATTATTTATGGTAGATGTTAGAGTTTGTATATTATGCATTGAAAAAGAATAATTGGTGTTGGAGTTATGGGTGACTAATGTGTTGTTGATTGGAGATTGGAATGCTAGGCATTGAAGTAAGGTGGATGGTTATTGTTGACTTTGGAATATTATTATTTATGGTAGATGTTAGAGTTTGTGTATGTATTGAAAAAGGCTAATTAGTTTTGGAGTTATGGGTGACTAATGTGAATTGGTAAATGATATTTATTGTAGTTTGACTTAAGTTTGAACGTTGTCCTCTTAGTGTTTATTTGTGTATAAATACTGGCTAAGTAATTGTAGTTGTTTGCATGAAAAAGTGAATTATTTGATATGTGATGGCTAGTAGAGGTGGTGTGCGTGGGCGCAAGCCTTTTGTGCAAGGGTCTCGGGAAACAATAGCCGAAACACATGCGTGGTTGAATGATATGGCAACCGATTGGGAAGGGATGTTTTTTAAGTTTGTGTTTTCTAAAGCATATTATGATCAAAGAATTATTGTAAATTTTTGTGAGACTATGTTTACATAGTGATTATTTTTCATGGTTTTTTTTTTTTTTTGTTGTGTTGTTAATCATGTTTGATGATTTTATGCAGAATGTTCCGTTGGGGTTTGCTAAAGCACACTTTGGCTTGTTTCCAAAATCAACGGATGTTGTTGTGCAACTTTATGATACTCGCTTTGATGCTCAGCTGAAAATCAATAGGCGTGATGAAAAGCTTATTCAATGTTTCATCAAAAATGGAGTTGATGCTGCGATTGACTATTATGAAATACAAATTGATGAAGGAGCGATTATTAGTTATTTTCATGGAAATCCTATAGTATTCGATGTCACATTACAATTGAGTGCTGATTCTTAATGTAGTGTGTTGGTAGAATAATAACTTCTTATAGTGTGAATAAGAGTGTTATTATTAGCTTATTGTGTTATGAAATAACAATTAGAATAAGTTAAGTGTATCATCATTTTCTCACATATTTCGGTATTTTAATATGTTATACACATATTTTGGTATTGTAATAAATAGAAATTATAAATCAATTTAGATATGTATTTCATGAGTTAATTGGATTATCTAATAACAAATTGTAATACATTCTAATATAAAAGGTTTTTGACATATGTGAAGAGAAAAAAATTATCCGGGATTATTTATATGTAGGCTTTTTTTTTAACAAAATTTTTTTTTAAAAAAAAAATTACTTTTATAATCGAGTGTTTGCGCGAATAGGTGCATTGTATGAAACAGTGTAATTTTTCTTCTTCTTTTGCATGGTATGGTAGACAACTGAAAAGACATTTACGGTAATTGATGGTTTGCGTTGCTTGAAAACAGAGAAAATAATCATCATTTTCTCACATTTTCCCAAACTCTTTTTGCATTCTTGAAAGTTGAATACCCTTCCTCTCAATTTCTCCCGTTTCATCTTCTCCATCTGCACACCTAATTGAAAGATCTAAACAACACCATGTCTGGATTTGATGATAGTAATAGCATCTTTGATGATTGGTACCGGAATTTCCTTGTCAAGCGCAAAGACAGCCTTCGTGGCCAGTTTGTGGCCTGGGGAGGAATTCAAACACAAGCTAAAATGAAGATGGATGAAGTGCTTGATGAGATGAAGGACTGTGATGCGCAGATAGCAAAGTGTGATGAGGTGGCTAAGAGGAAAAGCAAGGCCAAAGAGAAAAAGCCAGGAACGCAGGGCAAGAAATCTGAACCCGAGAGCAACTATGAAACTCCAATCAAAGTCGACAGCGATTTTGATGATGACGAAACACCAGTGAGAATGATAAGATATGTTGGTGTGCAGGGAGAGCCGTCTAAATTCAGAGGTCAATGCAGTGGTACTAAGTTGGTGTTTGGTGCTGGGGTCGAAGGAGGGGAGGCTGATATGGATATCAGCGAGGATGAAGGTACAGTGAAACATGTTATTGACACAACGGTGGGTGCGTTTGCTGAAGCAGAGGAAGAGGAACATGTTGTTAGGGTTCAGGGTGTTGGTGCAGCGCAACAGAGCCCACAGCAGCAGCAGCAAAGGGATTCGGAGGAGGAGGATGCAGATGAGGATGAGGAGGCTGAGGAGCAAGGTGATACTTCTGAGTCAGCTAATGGTCATCCTTACCATTATTATTCTCCGGATATGTCTGAAAGCGATGATGAAGCTTATGGGTTTGATTCTGATTAAGATTCAAAGCTTTCTATGTTTTTGTTCAGTGAAGTAGCTTTATTTTAGGTCTTTCTTAGTTATTTTAAGACATTATCTATTTTGAACCTAAGTTATGTATTTATGTTAGATGTATTGATACATGATTGTAGGGGTCTTTTGTTCACAAAACATGCTTTGAATTATTGTTGGTGGTGTATTACAGCATGCTTGCTATTGTTGAAGGTGGATATTGCTTGTGAATGAATATGATTATGCTGGAATTACTTATGTCTTTGATTGTTGATTGTGGTTGAATGAAATATGTTAGTTTATTTTGAGCCAGATAGTTACAATGTAATTTTGCATAAAAGCAAAGTGTTCATTGTGGAAGGAGAGTGATTTTTCTTGTTTCTAAATGATGTTGAGTTAATATATTGTTAAGTTAATGAAATTCTGCCCAATTTTAGGAATTAAGTAGGGTTTAGTGAATTGATATAATCCATTCTATGCAACACTAATTTATTTATTTTTTCCTTATGCTAACTGTCTTAGATCCAACTTTGTTTTAAATAGACATTTTTCCTTTGGGCTTGAACATTTACCTTAGCCCTGCAGCTGCAATCACGGTGGTGCCATTGTGCTCTGCTATTGATAAAATTCTTAGAAAAAGATTAAGTCATATATATTTACTGAATGTGAATTTTTTTTATTAGTGTTATATAAGTTGAAAAAAAATTCTTTATAATGATACCTTTTGTTACTAAGCTAAGTGTTTTGGAATTTTGATATAGTTGTTGAGCATTGCAATGTTGTATGCTATATATCAAATACAGGTTTGGGGTTGGTTTTGAATCAGTCTGAAAATAGCAAACACTAACCCTTGTTTGATGGCCAAATGCATACTGCTTTGCTGTGTTTTGATGATAGAACTAAGGACAGATTTTTTGGGATTGGTATTGATAGCATATTCTTAGGTAATTAAGGCTGACATATATTTAGTATAGTATGCCATGGTCTTCTATTGTGATTTATTTTATAAGCCTATTTTGATTTATTCGAGGAGTTTTTGTATAATTACATACATTGATGTTGTATGTATGAAAGCAAGTGAATACTCAAGAGAGCTATTGGGGCACAAGATGGTGTGTTGGTGCTAGAAATAAGGCTTGTGGGGTTTTGGGTGTAGGGTCTGATTGTATAATCAGGAAGGACGGAAGTGACATTTTTCGATAGATTGGCCTTTATTTTGTTGGAGAAGAATAAGGGAAGAAATTAAATGAATGTTGGTAAATTTACTGGCATAAGTAAGGCTGATTGTTGAGTTTAGTATAACTGCTGTCAAGTTTTGGTCATTGTGTTTGAGAAAGTATAAACTTGCTGTTGTTTGTCACTCTGTGTGTGCTTCTTAAGTAGTTAGTAATATGTGTTATGTGTTGTTTAACAGGTGTTTAAGTACAACACTGTCTGCAAATTTTAACCTTTACACATTTATTGTGTGAGGGAAGTTTGTCTGCAATAGAATGTGGAAAATGAACTTAACCTGTGATGCATTGTGTAATATAAATTGCTAAGCTCTGGGTTTGTCTTTCACATGAACTGTGGAGCTGAGTGATAGGGTTACTTAGTGTAAATTAATTACTAGATTTCCTGTCACTCAAAATCCTTAGAATTTAATTTAGTCTGATAATTTTGGCAATGAGCTTCTGCTGTAGAATTTTGTATTCATTTCAATTTTAAATGGCTTATTTGAAATGGATTGAAGGATAGGGTAAGCTGTTCAACTATTATGTCAAATTATCAATAATTACTAGTCCATTTATTAGCTGAATCACCAGCAAATTATTAGATGTAGAATGGTAAGCATGGAAGCAGTCCATTTTGATATAGGTGAATTTTCAGAGTTGTAGAATGTTTGGCAGGGAAAATCAGTTGAGCATTGAAATCATTCACAAACAAAGAGTGTTTGATCTTTCAATCTATGTAATGCTGGCAGAATTTTGGTGCTGTGAATTCGCGTAGAACAAGTACATATCAGGAAGCCTATTTTGTTGTAGTTCTAATACTAATTTCTAATAGCCATGACTTGTTTAACTAATGGGATTTTTCGTTAAAACTAAAAAATACTTGTCCTAGAAAAACTCAACCGAAATTTGTTGCTTTAGCGTGCTATACGGCAATGTAGTTAATAATAATATTTAGACGATGCATTTTGAGAGCTTTAGCACGTAAAAACTAAGGAAAAAATTGCTAGAAAGCCGTACACATTAATTCGGAAGAACTAAAACAAAATTAGTGATTATGCGTGATATTTGAAGGGGAAAGGCAAGAAGATTGACTATTAGTAAGGAAATTTTTAAAAATGGTAGAAATAGCTGCTAACTGACACAAATCATGCATTGACTATGAAACATTAGAGTATATAGTACAAGAAATTTCTGAATTGAAGCCTTAGTTTAGTATGCAGCAGATAATTTTTTTTACAAATTGAGCGAAACTGCATGCAAGACAAAACAACAACATACAAACAAAAGCAAGATTTAAGTGCCAATCAAAAGCAAGTCTTTTTGGCAGGTGATTAGAGAATAGCTAACTTGCTAATAGCAATTACCAAGGTCTCAAACAAGAACACAACTCAAAATGATAAGCAACGCTCATCGAGAACGATGTGTTCTTATGTGAGCCCGTAGATCAGCAGACTTAGTATTCACTCGCGGGAAACTGACTGCACTACCCACCTAAGTACCCCTGCCCTGTTCAAGGACTGTGCTGGGTGAATTATGATGTGCATTGGTGTGTTCTTCAGTGCTGCAGCAAGGTGATCAAAGTCACTCTAATCATCCTAAGATAAATAGAATAGAAGAAAGTGTCATGGCAAGAATAGGTTTATATAAGCGATTTTATTCAATAAGACACTTGTTTGATTAATTAGGCACCTTAATTTTCCTCTAAAAAATTTATAATGTAGGCAACTGGAGGATTTTCTCACATACTGGACCAAAGGCAGTCAGGCGGAATGTTCCATTATTGTCTGCTGCATCAAAGGTGAAATTAACCCTGTAATGGCCTGGAGTTAGTGTTTTAAAATTGAGTGTAGTAGTTGGCTGCATAAAATAAGCATGCTAAAAAGCAAAGTGCACCTTTCAGTGGAAGTGCATTTTTTGTTAGGGCAATGTGGACAAAAAAATGGTACATTTGCAGCAACTCCACAGCGTTTACCACAGCCATCACAGCCAATGTAAGCAATGACATTGCTTAGCTGTGCATCAGGAATTGTGACAGTGATTGTGTACACCTCTTCTTGGACAGTGTTGTCAACCTGGAATATTTAGGGTGAGTTAGAAAATTAAGTGCTGGTGGCAATGGGATAGGGAGTAGTTGCCAAAGAGGCTCACATTTTTTTTGATGATCTGATCAAGTGTTGTAGGAACTGGTTCAGCACCAACAGTCATGAATTCGAGTTGCCTGGCCATATAGTCAGTAATGACATCTGGATGTGCATGAGCCCTATTGACAGCAAAAAGGGCAGGAAGAAGTGAATTGAACTGAGGAAGCTAAATATAATTCTATAATACAATGTAATCTTAGTGCTGACTAGGAACACTAAGGTTGTTTACTTACCAGGCTCTTAAAGCTTCAACTTTCTCACCAACAGGGGCTGGGTTAATTTCTGTAGACATACTTGATTGCAGAGAAAAGCCTGTGAAGATTGCATTAGTAATTTGATATTGCAGAACATTTAAATAATAGATGGTGTAAATGTGTATAACCTCTGTGAGTTGCAGGCTTAAGAGAAGTTAAGCTTACAACCAAGGGGCTGGATGACCAATCCTTAAGGAGTTCACAATCAGAAGTTGCAAGCTGACCCCATGCAGAGATGATCATGGGTCTAGTACCAGTGCTGCAAGGGAAAGGAATTGTAAGTTTGTATTTTGGTTAGTATATTGGTAGTGGTGCTGTTAATGTGCAGCAGAGGTGTTACCTTTCATCAACAATGCTTATATCGCGCACATCAGCAACTCTGCCTGACTTGTATGTCACTTGGCGGACATCTTCCATGTGGACCACTACGCCTAGCAAATCTAGCAAACGGCAACAGATGAGTTCATTATGGCTAAGAGATGATGTGGTCTTAAGTAGTAAACACAAAGGAAGTTTTCATGCAATGAAGACAATACAAGCAGCTTACCAAACCGATCATCCTGACCACTGGTCTTAGGGACATCAGCAATAGGGATGTATTCTGGCAATACAGGTCCTTCAGTTCGATAAACAGGTTGGATTTTAGTCATGCCTCCAAAGGTTAGCTCACATTCGCCTGGGAAGGAACTAAACTTGGGGTTTACGACTCTGACCGGAGCATTAGCAATTTCATACTTTTTCTTGTGTTCAAAGACTCTCTTGAAGTGGTCACATTCATCTCCGAACAAAGTAGCTTTCATGCTGTTTCCCTGCATTGCAAAATATTAAGCTGATGTGCAGTAGCATATGCTTATATATTTGAAAAGAAGAAGGGTAAATGGTAACATATACCTCATCGTCTTCGAATACCAGCTTTTGGAATCTTTTTTTGTTAGGAGGAGATCGGATAGGGGACTTTTCTTTCACGGTAACCCGCACTTTGTATGCTTTCGTTATAGGTGAAAGCTTGTCCAAAGGGGTGTATTCAGGTTTCATCTGTGGACATGAGTTTAAATAAAAATGTTACATGGGTCTAAGTTGTTTTATTTTGCAGAGTCACACATTATTTGTTGTAGCTAACAATCAAATATGCTATAACTGGATTTTCAAATGTACAAATAATCTAGGATGATATCTGTTTTATTTTATTAACTCTGCCACTTGTATTGAATGGTAAGGCACATGAGGGAATCTAGTATGAATAATTATTTTGGCAGGAACAGCTTTAACTTGCAGACAATAGAGTGACACTTAACCATATATAAAAGAAAGGTAAGTGTTCACAATTTTACAAGCCTTCCTTTTCATTTTTTCCCTTACAGTGTTGTAGCTTAGTGTTCTCAGAACAAAGTAGGCAGCAATGTCCAGCAAAGGAAAGAGTAAGATGGAAAGCAGTAAAGAAGGTGACCTCCCCAACCAGCAAAGGTCAAGCCCTCTGGAGGAAAGGGTTGCTGTTTTGGAGCAGAAGGTGGAGAACCTGGAAGCAGTTGTGCAAGCACTTTGCTTTGAGCCAGAAGATAAGCAACCAAGCCCAAAGAAAGAAACTCCAATAGAGGGAACCAGCAAGCCTAAGATTATTCTTGGCTTGGATGACATCCACCACCATTCAAGCCCGGAATATTCACCTGAGAGTGATGCTTCTTATGGTGGTCGTTTCTAAGGGAGCTCTTAATTTATATCCACACTTGTTGTAGGTTTTTAGGCTTACTAATGCTGGTTCTTAACTAAAAAGGTCTTATTATTGTTGTTTTCATGTAATACCAGCTTCAAGCTGGATTTTCAAAGTGGGAGTAGCTAGTTGTTGTTTTTTATCAGTTGTACTTTGTCTTTAAATTTCCCAAGTAGTAGTTATTATTGCTATAAGTTGTATTTTCTAAGTACTAATGGTTATCTATTAGTGTTGTGTGGATTTATTTATTATGTATGTTTTTACCAAAAAATAAGTCCTTTTTTTTCCAACTGCACATGCAAAACCTATTATCTTCACTAATGCAGAACTAAGCAATTCTCTATGAGATTGAATTTTAAGGCATGGTTTCCATGCAAACTTGAAGATAAAGAAAAGTTTAACCATTTTTAGATTGTGTATTGTGGTCCAAATAAATGAAGTCTGAATATGGCTAGCTAATACTGAGTTCTAATTAAGCAAATTCTGTAAATTTTTTGAATTGTCAGCATATTATCAACTAAGGCTTGTATAAAAGGAAGTGGTAACTTTAGTAAGGCAAAGCTTTACAGGTAAATGTACCAAAAAGAGCATTTTTTATAAGCTTAGCATTTACATAATGAGTGTCAAAGTGCTAGTCAAAGCTAGTATAAAGGGCACTGATTATAAGTTTAGGAGAATGTAATGTGAAAGTTGTTTAAAGTGTACATGCAAATTTCGAAAGCTAGGTAATGCACCCTGTATAAATTAAGCAATTGATAAATTTCTAAATAATATTAGCTTTAAAACAAAGCATGATTATCTGTCATAGAATTATACAAATGAAGTTTTAGGTACATGGTTTGTTAAGTGGCTTAGCAAGTAAGCTAGAGTGAGGGATTGTGTCCTATCTTTGTAAATTGAATCTAGACAATAGCAAGGCATTGCTAATTTGAAAGCAAAAAGAAAATTACAAATGAAAAACTGAGTTTAAATTGAAGAGGAAAATCATTTATGGACGTACCTTGTTAGAGTGGGTTTGCAAGCAGTTTTTGCTAGATCACAGCAGCAGAAAACTAAAGTGACAGAGAGAAAAGCTAGAAGTAAATGTTCTCTGTGAAATATTATGATTTTAAATAGCATCAGAGGCTTCTAGACTTAACATGAGTCCTATGTAATATTCAGGGTATCTTGCTTTGGTGTGGACCTTTTTATTATCCAGCGGATTAAGAAGTGCATTAAGCAAGACAATGGCTAGAAACCTGCTGTGCAGTAAGTCTGTTATTTTCTCTAAAATAAAGTAGAGCATAGTATGGACCATCAGTCAATAAGATGTGTGTGGGAAAAGTAAATGCTGAAATTTGTACTGTGGGTAATAGAATGAATGATGTTTTGCTGCAATACAGCTACAAAAGCAAAGATGTAATACAAAAGCAAAAATAAGATTTGTCTTTATAGCAAATCTGATTCATTTTTTTTAAGGGTAATAAGGTTGGAAAACCTAGGATATTTCCATTTTTGTGTTACCAATTTCAATGTACTTAAGATTGTATTTAAAAATAGAAAAGTGGGGAAAAAAAAATCACATGCAATAGGTGCAAAAGTAACTGTATATATCATATAACATAATACATGGCTGTAAACATAAATATCTCTAGAACCATTTTATTGTGCTTTAACACAAATGAGCTTACAAGAATTTAGAAAGCTTAACCTTAGGCTCAATTACATTATAGATATATAGAAGCAAAAGAACCTGCATTTGTAACATGGTAAATATTATATTAGTTACAGCATGTAGAATAGTTGATTTAAAATTAGGCTAGCAGATTAAGTAATTAGGGAGCTATACCTTTACATTCACGTATCATGTTATGCCAGATAATTGCAAGACATCATACGCTACAACGTTTTTCAGGACCGGTGAAGTGTGTTGTTCATTTGGGTATGTTGTGATCACAGTCACTTTAGCTGACTTCTTTGCCCTTGACAAGGCAACATATAGCTGTCCATGGGAAAAGCATGGTTGTGGGAGGTAAACTATCACTTGGCTTAGTGTCTGGCCTTGAGATTTGTTTACAGTCATTGCAAAGTTGAGTTTCAGAGGGAATTGAATTCGCTCAAACTGAATAGGATATTTTGTTGATGATGGAGGTCAGAGATTAACACGATGAATGAATACAAGCTCTCCTCGACGATGACCAGTGGCTATAGAACAAACAATTACATTCCTTTTGAAAGACTTGCATATAAGACGCGTTCCATTGCAAAGCCCATCTGCTGGATCAATGTTTCTGAGCAATATTACAGGACTGTTTATTTTAAGAACAAGTTCATGCGGAGTCATACCACCAGGGGCTAGCTGGTTTAGGAACTCTGTAAGGTAAATGGCACAATTGTCATCTAGCATGCTGTCAAAGCTCTTGTAAATTACAGAGTTTCCTGGAAATTTGTCTATGAGAACTGTGTTAATAGCATCAACTGCATCATTCAATGGTGTAAGAATGGCTCTCTCTGTGAAGATATCTGGTGAAAATACTGCATGTTCTAATTCAAGAAATGCAGTAGCAGCTAGGTGATTGATAGGATCATCACTCTCATGATAATAACTCACAATGTGAGGAGGAACCTGAACATAAGCATTTCCATTAGATTGCAGCTGGCCATTGCCCAAACTCAGCAGAAATGAAGCATATGGGGGATCTTCTCTTGCTCTGATGTTTTCAGTTAGGTGTAGCTTCTCTAGCCAAGGCCAAATATGTGAGTTTACCAGGCTTGCTGCAACAGCTTCTCTTTGAGTTTTGCGAGGAACAACTGGAAAAACCTGCCTAAAATCTCCCCCAAAAACTACAATCTTTCCACCAAATCGTTGTTCTGCGTCACAAAGGTCACGAAGCAAAAGCTCAACTGATTCAATGTTTTCTTTTTTAGCCATTGAAGCTTCATCCCAAATAATAAGAGTTGTTTCTCTGATTAAAGCAGCTAGGCTGCCTTGTTTGGGAACATCACAGGCAAGAGATGTCTCTGAATCCAGGGGAATCTTAAATCTTGAGTGCGCTGTTCTTCCAGAAGGGATGTTTGCTGCAGCAATCCCTGATGTAGCTGTTGGCATAACAATCTTTCTTGACATGCGAACCTCTGCGTATAACGGATTGTATAAGAATGTTTTGTCAGTTCCTCCAGGACCATCAACAAAGAAACAGCCAGGCTTTCCTGATTGGACTTGAGAAATAATCCTGTCAAATGCAATTTGCTGAGCTGAGTTCAGTTTGCCTCTATAATCAATACACTCCTGAGGAATAGGTGCATCTAAGGCATCAATGATGTCTTTTGTTCTGTTCAGCTCTTCAAGTAGCTCTTCATGTAAGTGATCAAGATGGAAATGAGCTAATGATTTTCCCATAGACTCTAAATGCCGTTCAATTGACTGTATAGTCAGCAACTTAACACGGAATTTGCTCCCAGGATCAGCATGCCTGTAATCAATAGATAGGTCATTGTAGAATCGCTGCCACAGTCTATTAGGGTCAGTGGAGTTGCAGAACACACAAACAGCTGCAAATAAGCGCCGTAAGGCTCCTGGCAAGTGTATTTCTGCTGCTTCAGCCAAGCATGCATGAACAACATTGTCTTCCTCACATAAGCCTCTTTTAATAGCTGCTTCTTGAAAAGTGGCGCAAAGTAATCCATTAACAGTCCGAAGGTCAATGAATGACTTAGGGCTGCGTACATTAACCAGCAACAGCCGTAAGAAAAACCGCTCTCCTTCTGCTGGTGTCACACTTGACAGCCGACCAACCACAAGTTTCTTGTTTTGCCGTTGAAACCATCTTTTCTTACCGGCATCCCATCTGTTGTGCTCTATAAATTCGCTGTAAAGGTATCCTGTACCTTGAGGTGAGGCTGCATTTGCCTTAAAAAATTCTGACAATTGAGTTTTGGATCTACGCTCATTTAGCATGGCAGAATCTAACTGTTCATGAGCACGTAACTGAACAGTTTGCATGTTTTCCAGATGCACTACCAATTGTTGCACAGGTGGGTACATCTCAAAGAGATTAAAGGAAAAAAATTCGCCAAGCTGCCTCACATGGTGACACCCATCGTCCAGACTGAAACCTCTCTATTTCATCTTCAGAATTTTTTTCTGTACCAACCACATTGAAAGAAACCCTATCATGGCCCTTATAAACATACTTGTACAGATACTTCACAGTCTTAATAGATGAGCACACTTCTACATTCAAATGGCAATCAAATAACATTGAAAGGTATGGATTGTATGGAATGACCCAGCGGTTATCAAGGCTTGCACCCCTTATTCGGACACTTTCTCCCGTATCTCTTCTTTTGTACATGGGATATCCATCATCGTGGTTCGTTGTTTCATGTAAAAAATGTTTCGGGTAGCCATATTTACAAGACAGGGGAGAATTGTGCTTTGTAGTCATGCATGCACATTCAGGGTTAATTTCTCCACATGGCCCATGCATCATATGTCGTACCACAATCTTCCGAAGTTCCGGGGAGCTGTGAGGTGGCAGCTCTGCAGAGACAAAGCGATCAAAATCTGTAGGATTTTGGATCTTGCCGCCTGGTTTTAAGATAATGAGAAAGTGTGCATGAGGTAGGCCCCTTTTTTGGAATTCAACCACATATATCATAGCAGCAACTTTTCCAAAAATATGCTTCTTCATTATTTTTTTTTTCAAGCAGATCAACTTTGCCCGGAAAACACGAGCAACAAGATCTGGTCGGTTTTGCGCTGCTTCCCCAGGAGCCAGTTCTGCCTTAATCTCTTGCCAATTAGCATTGCAAGTCATTGTGACAAACAGATCTGGCTTACCGAATCGCTGAACCAAAGCCATTGCATTTAAGTAGCGGCGCTTCATGTCTCGTGGACCACCAATAAAAGTTGGAGGTAATATAACTCGCCGGCCAACATTCATGGGATTTGTTTCGCCACTCTCAATTGATTCTAAGATCCCCTGGTACAAATCAGCTCTGATTGCATGTTGATTGTGTCGGAAAAAATCTAGGCGAGTATTTTCAATCTTCACATACATATCGACTATATATTGCTGAAGACATCAGCCTGCTTTAAGAAGCATGTTGTTTGGCCGAGATTGCAACTTGTAAGCATAATATTCACGAGGCGAAATATGCCTAGCTGAAGTACCACTTGCATCTGCTAGACCTGAAATCAGGATGCTTGCAATGTCTGTCAGATATGGCACACAATGATAGGCTAAGAGGTATGATGAAAACAAGCAAGTTCATTACGCAGCAGCAATCTCTGTGATATGTAAATGTCAGAAGCAAGGTCTAAGCAATCAGGCATCTAAAAACTAACTGAAAAGGTAATGTGTACAGTTTTGTTGTTAAGATAGCATTAATAGTGGTCACTGCATATATAAAGTGTTTATGTGTCAACCTTTTGCCTCATGGACAATGATAATTAAATAGCTGTTGTGTCAAAGCTTAGCTTGCTGTTAAAAAACTATACTGAAAAGTCTATTTGCAATATTAACACCTAATATGAATTTCATTATAAAAGGGAAGAGGTCACTTTGAATTGTATTTTTGTTTCCACAGGCTAACCTACTGACCTTTGCCTGAGCTAGCTGTGGTGTAGATTTAAAATTACCCTCTTTTTTTGGGGGGGGGGGGGGTAAGAAAAGCAAACAAATGAATATGGAAGGAGATGGGGATAAATTTCCAGTAATGCAGAATCATGATATTGAAGCTAGGCTTCGAGTGTTAGAGTTAAGCGAAGCTAATCTACAGGGAAAATCATCTAATGCCATGTCTGTTCATTCTGATGCAGAAAAGAGGATAACAAAGCTAAAGAGGAAATTAGATGAAATATCAACTGAGGTTTTAAAGATCAGGAAGCTTGGTAAAGGGAAAAAAGCTAGAAAGAATGTTGCAAGCAAAGCTGGTGAATTTGCACCTGCTGTGCAGTTAAGAAAGAGAAAAATGCTAAACAGAAACTGCAATGAAGATGCCACCATTGCTGTTAATGATGAGGATGCTAGAATAGCTCATGAAGATGTGAACAAAGACATTGTCGAAGAAAATGAAGTGAAAAGTGATATAGTCATCCAACACTTGTGGTGGGGATAATACACAAAATAAAAATTTTATGGGATCTTCATGTAAATGGCTTGACAATGAAGAATGGTTATTATGATCTTAATGTTGGCAGGGAATTGTGCACTCTGAATTTTAGCTTGTTTTTGTTATGTTGTAAGCCATTTTAGATTTTGCTACTTTATAATAAATGAATAACCTCTACTCTAGATCCTGATGATGCTGGGTTATAGAGTTGCCAGGGAAAATTGTTCAATTTGTTGTAAAAGCAGAAATGCAAATCTGAAGAGGTTATTATTAAGTCTATATGATATGCTATTCTGAACTATACCATGTACACTTACTGGTTGTCTTAGTTTGTGATTTCTTCAACTTTGGGTTCCTTGTTTTGCCTTGTTCACTGGTTTCACTTATTTCCCTATATTCACAGCAACCAGTCAATGCTAAAGAAGTGATGTTGTTAACCATTAAATAGAAAAAAATATGTGTCTTAGTGACAAATAGAAGCAGTAAGACCTTATAGGAACAGGTGGTTCAGACATAGAAGCAATTGCTCGCTTGCGCTTGCTAGTTCTCGGATTATTAGTAGTATTCTGATACAGCATGCACTGGTCTAAAAGTGGCCTTCCAGTAGCCTCACTGGCAGTTTGTGCACTATTCAATTTAGGTGCATTAACAGGCAAGACATGAGGGCCTATAATCAAAAGACCATGTTATCTAAGTGCAGCAATAAAGCAATGCATAATTCAAGACTGTGGTTTATAGTTAGGAGTGTTCATTTAGCATGCCCTATGAGTATCAGTCTAAGATCTTTACAGTTCACAGCCATAGTACTTATCCAAAAGACATATAATTGTGCTTACTTTTACTTCTGTTCAGCAATCCGGCAGACAATTGATCACCTCTGGCTAAGCATGCCTCATTAGGTTCTCTGTATGATACAAGCAAATAGGGAATTTAACTGAATGTGAAAAAAAGTGTGAGCAAACACTGTGAGTAAATTAGCAGGGTACATTTGCAACCAGAACAACAAATGACCTTATTGAAACAGGTGTCCCAGACAAAGCTTGTAAGCCCTGTAAACGCTTGCTAGTCCTAGTTTTTGCAGGACCCTTCTTAGCAACTAAGCAGCGTTCTGGAATACAATTAAAGATATTCAGATTCACTCCCCAAAAAATTTGTTTCTAGGTGTATTATGTTATTGATGAGTTGGTGTTGGTATATAAATAACAATCAGATTTAGCAAAAGATAGCAGTAGTACTCATGGTAGCAGTAAAAGGTTGGTGCAGCACAAACAGTTGAAAGCTGGAGTTTAGCTGCCAAGCAAACAAACTGTGCTGGAAGGAATGCACCTAATTAAACTTGGGATTGGGAAGAAATGCAGACTGGTCACATTAGCCATCTATTTTGGCCAAAACCAGTGTCTACGTATTAAGGTTTAGCAAAAAACCAAAAACATAAAGAGCAAAGTACTAAATACAAATATTCTGGTAACCTTTTAAAATAAGCACTTAAATATTGTAAAGCATGTCAAAACAATTTTATATCATTGATTAACCACAAAAGGTTGCAATACATTATACTAAGCAAAAGCAGTACACCAGTTTTGCCAATTACAGGTACACATAGAGCAGCTTTAACTATAAAACTAAATGGCAAAATGATAGAATACAAGTCTTTGCCAACTACATGTACACACAAGTACAAAAAAATGGAATCAGACCATAACTATAAACCTTAACAAAATAAGCGTACTTAAAAACTAAGAATGCAAAGCTATCGCTCTATGTGAAATGCAGCAGCACACTATTCAAACTTTCTACGCTTGAAGAAGCTGTTTAACTCAGCCGGTGTGGGTGAGAGGTGGCCAGTATAGCGAGCGCTGAAGGATGGCCTTGATCTTGGCTTGTGAGGTTGTAACACCCTAGAAATTCCTTTCCTTTAAATACACACTTTACTCTTTTTAAAATACGTTTTAGGAATATCTAAGACATTACCGCCACCGTGAAAACGCTAAGGCAACTATCAAAGATACACAGCGGAAGACTTGAAAACCAAAACTATTTAAATAACCCAATTTAAAAACCAAACCAAAAGTAAAGTTGAAAATCAACAAACCCAAAGTCAAATAAAATCCACTACAACTTGGAACCATTTAAGGCCCTTATTCAAAACCGAAACAACCAAACCTTTGTGTTAGTCCATAAAGTAATATAATAAAATATTCAATGCATAAAACACATCATATCCTAATGGAAGCTAGCATGATTCTCTCTTCACTCATGCCCCGTCATGAACATGCTTCAATACCTAAAAAGTGTATCTCTACTTGCCCCCACTACTCCCCATTAAAATGGATCATCGTAGGGCCAAAATAAAGACATGGCCAGACACAAACAAGACACACAATCAGCAAAGCTGAGTACATAAGCGTAATTAAACACACTAACATGCATTCTCCTATCATCACACACACTTACCTCATTGCACCTGTTTACAAGCACACACAACAATCAACAAGACACTCTAACTAGACACTAAATAATTCATTTAGCGTTGATTACGCATCGAACCGGTTTCCAACTATACCTATCCCAAATAAATTGGGGTTAACTGACACGGGAGCTAACCGTGCCAGCAACAAACCTGTGCCACACATAGGTGGCGGAATTCCAGCGCATAATAATAAAAAGGAATATACAGCGTCTTGTACTCCGTTAGAAGTTATGATCAAATATAAAGTCACATAATTCCCCCCATATGTTCATACTTAAGGTATATACGTTCCAAGAGTTTTGGTGCGTAATCTCTTTCACTTTACGTTATTTACACATTATTAGACTTGGTGATGACTCTCAAGGCATAATAAGTCAATCAACAATAATTATTCAATCAAACAAATATACCAATTTAATTCTTGAATCATTAGTGACCACATAATATTTAATGTTGAACCCTTTTTAATTCTACCTCAGTGTCGAAGACACCTTAAACGCATAAAGCGCCAACAATCCTATACCTCGGTGTTAAAACACCTTAAGTGCACAAAGACACCAACATACAATTTATTCCTTGTGTACATAGACACTTATATAGCTCCTTTCTCATGCTTAAAGCGTCAATAAAAATTATATGAACCATAATAAAATTTCTTTTCAATATTCCAAACATAATTAAACAATTAGTTTAATTAAACATGCTCTCTATCATGCCATAAATAAATATGTAGTCCATATAATCATGCCAAAATATAATTTTTCCAATCCATAAACCATCACAAATAATTCATGCTTCACAGTTCAATCACCAACACCAATAATTCACAATTGAATACATAAACCTTAGCATGATACTACTTGTAATTGATTGAAATTAAACCTAGCATGATTCTACATCATCAAAATATGCTAAGTACGCGAACGTACCTCAAATAAGCTCTTAAAATAATCGAGTACTCTACAACAATTCTCGAACCAAGTCTCCTACATAAAGGGACAATAATACTATATTAATTACCCTTGTATACACAATTTCCAGCAACTTAAACTCACTTTAAATAACTTATAATAATCTGAAAATTATTTAAAAACCCCTAATTAAACTCCTTTTTAATGGATAATCACACCCTTTTATTAAAAATCACAATTATACTACTTTAAATAAAATTCCAACATTTTAAACTAATCAAAAATCCTTTAAAACTTCATCAAAATACATCTTTATACTTAAATTATCCATAGAAACATTAAATTATCTCTTACCCCTAAACTCAAAGATAAAATTTAAAGCATAAAAAAAAAAAACTTCGTTAAAAATCAAAAACTGCTCAAAAATCGATTTAGAGGCTGAATTTGGCCACGAGAGGGTGGTGCTCACTACCAAAGGTAGTGAGTCTTTCTTAAAACGTTGTTTCTACTCGAAAAACTTTACTATTTTATCAAAATCGGAGGAGTTTAGAACCTGATCGGGATTAAAACGAGATTAATATTAACGAACGGAAATCTAATTATTGAAACATGAATTTTGCGTGTTCAAAATAAATCTGGAATTAAATTAAACTAATTAGTAGTTATAATCACCAAAATTTCAAAACATCATTACTATAAAAAGCCCTAAATCAATTATTCATAAAAACCCTAAAATCATGATTTTCAATAATTAAAAACCCTAGGTTATAAAATTTACAAAATCTGAAAATTATAAAGTTCAATCATCAAAATAAAATTTAATAAAATCAAAACCCATAAATCAATAATTATAATTACACAAATTAATAAAACAAAGGAGAGAGAAAATAAGACTAACCTTTTTGTGTGGGAAATTTTTGGGGATTCATGGGGTATTTATAGAGTAAAAAGTGTAGGGTTAAGTTTGGGCTTATAAAAATGTGGGCTTGAGTTATGGGATAGGGCTTAAGTTATGGGTTTGGAATGGGTTATTCCAATAAGAGTATGTAGGAATAATTTACATTGCCCAATAATTAATAAACGTTTGGCCCAAAACTTATTTTACTTTTATAAAACTTTATATTTAAAATACTTTAACCCTTTAAAATATTTAATTAAGCCCTTAACAATACATTTTACTAATACTTAAATACTTTATAAAAATACATTAAAATACGGGGTATTACAGAGGTGGTGGTGGAGGAAGAGTAGGTGCTGGGATCCTATGGACAACAGACTTAGGCGTAACACAACTTTCCTCGACTAAAAAAGGAGCTAACTGAAGAGCACCTTGAATCCCTAACACACGTTCTTTGGCTGCTAAATAGCTCTCTCTAGCCAGGGAACATTTTATGCCAGCATAAATCCCATTTCCATAGTTCAGATCAACCATGTCAAGATTGTATGTAGTACGTATGAAATCAACAGCCTTCCTAGCTGCATCTTGCTTAGTTGCTTTCAAGTCAGCACGCACAGCACTAAAGAAACACTCCACTCCAGTAGCAACTAAAGATCCATAAATTGTCACCAATGATACAAATTTTCCAGGGCCGACATTAAAGGTGTCAACTTCAGAAATACGCACTTTGGTTTCGAAAGACAGGGTGTGCAAAACATCCATGTAATCAATGCAAACATATTTCTTTCGGCGCTTGTGATCAGGCACAGCCGGCCACTTCACTGGAACCTGCCCTGTCCCTCTTTCAATTGCTTCTAGCTCAATACGCTTCATCTGATACAAAAACTCAGCGCGTTCGAGTCTTTTGATTTTCCTAGAAGTGAAGTCCTCAACCTGAATACTGAATTCCATCCGAAGAGCACGGACAGCATTTTCAGCAGCCTTTTCCCGGGATTCCCTAACTGTTGTAGCAGGACCACCCTCATACACAGAAGGACCCAAACCTGGATCAGTCTCCATGACAATCTTCACAGCATTCTTCCTCACATCCACCAAATAGTAAGTTGGCACATGAAGTTTCAGGTACGCAACAACCTGATGGAGGAGGTGGGTAAAAGAAATAGAAACTTTCCGAGTTTCATGCCCACCCACCTGTGTGCACACCCATGACATGAGAAAAGTATGTATGCAACTGATTCTAGCGTAGACATCTAATAACCTTAGCTACATTTTTAAAAAGGCAAACGCATTCCACAAGAACATTGTAATTCTATACCCTAGTCATAATAAACTAAGTACATACGCAATTTATAAAAGCATCTAAGAACACGGTATCATGCTCATGTAGCCAAAGGAACTGCATTCTTTTTTTAAAAAAAACAGCTACCTCATATATACTCAGCTAATAAAAGCAACTAAGACATGCAACATGATACAGCAAAGAAGAAAAAACAATAAAGGTAGCATAACACAAAATCAAGCTGCCTAGCTTGGCATCACTTTGCTAACACAATGCATCCCCTCAACAAACCCATGGTAGCCAATCTTGAACCCACACAATGCATCAATAGGAACAATAAAAACCACATCCAGACAAGGCATACTGCCAGCTTATTTAACAAGTGGAAAAATGTGAAATGAACATAGCAAATTTAGCATCAGCTAAAAACAGCAACTAAACAAACACATGAGCCAAATCAGGTATACATAGAAAGGTTTCAGAAATACTCACAGCAGGAACTTCATCTGCAGCCATTGCAAGGTCATAACTCTGCACAACATGAAGCCAAAACAAAAACAGAAAATTCAGCATTTTATCAAAATAATCTGAAAAAACTGTAACTGATTAACTAATAAGCTGGTAAAAAAAAATGCACAATTTGCAAGCACTCCATTACTTTGACAATGGCATAGGGCAGAAACCCAAAGCAAGCAATCTAAACCTAAGCATTAACAATGCAACAACAGTAAACTTGTAATTGTTCCTTAGCAAGGCCATGGTAACCCATCAAGAGTAAAGCACAATTAAGTAACACAATGCGTCCCCTCAACAAACACATGGTAGCCAATCTTGAACCCACACAATTATTGTTTTTAGCAAAATAAGACAGAGTTAATTAGCCAGTAAATGGTACAATCTTATAATCACACAGCAAATAGATCTGCAAGTCAGTTTCTGCAAGTCCAGCATTCAATTTTTTGGGTGAATAGTTAACGATCAGTGAATCACCAACCAAGATAGCATAGCAAGTCAAGGTAATTGTTCTCAGT
Organism: Chenopodium album; assembly: GCF_948465745.1. Taxonomy (NCBI): domain Eukaryota; kingdom Viridiplantae; phylum Streptophyta; class Magnoliopsida; order Caryophyllales; family Amaranthaceae; genus Chenopodium; species Chenopodium album. The sequence continues at coordinate 70,941,338 of NC_137835.1, forward strand.
GCACATAATCTAAGATCAATGTTCCAAAGCAAGTTATTAATTGTTCTATTTTCATAGTCAGCTCTTGAATGTTGAAGTGCTGTTGACCAACACAAGTAAAATCTAGATCTAATTTCTGCATTACCTCTAATGCAACCTCCATGAAATCTGAGCTGTATAGTGCATATGCAGGAAACCAAATAAACCCTCCCTGTATTTATTAACCAACAAAGCAGTAGAAGACAAAATAAAGAGAAAAAGGTTCAGCAAAACACAGCAGGTAATTGAGTTCACCTATTAAAGCCTACAATAAAGTAAGCATGCGTTGATCTAATGACAACCTTACAAGCTCATTATCACAAAACAAGCAGCCAAACCCACTGCCCAAAAACCAAATAAGCTTCTTTAAAAGAGTAATGCTCTTACCCATTGTAAACAAAGACAGACCAGTGTGTAATGCAATGCTTCAGCTTCATATTCCAAGTAAAATGAGTATCGAAAACCCACTGGTCCAAAGAATGTTCTGCTGAACAGGCAGAATAAAATGTCAGTGCTACTTATTAAAAATAATTAACTAAACACCCTCATAACTTTATAAGATCTTAAACAACCTAATTATCAATTGGCCATTTTAACCCCTTCCAAAACTAATAACATAGCTAAACAAGTTACAACTAATTAATCAAGCAGCACATTAGTAACCCACTTTTGCAGAGTAACACCTAACAAAACACCCTCATAACTTTATAAGATCTTAAACAATCTAATTATCAATTGGCCATTTTAACCTCTTCCAAAACTAATAACATAGTTAAACAAGTTACAACTAATTAATCAAGCAGCACATTAGTAACCCACTTTTGCAGAGTAACACCTAACAAAGCTGTAAAAGAATGGCTTACTAAGCAATTATTAACTTACTTATAAACGAACATGCACTAATAAATCTGAACAAATTGAACAACCAATGAAGAAGGCTAGCAAGCAGCAGTAAGTGGACTGAACAAAATTATCCCGGCTATTCCGCACAATAACTAATTTAAGACTAACCTCCTGCTCTCCCTAGCAATCTCGCCCTCAAAGAAGCAGTTATGAACTCCAAATAACCTCCATTGTCAAGCTGAGGAAGAAGAAAGCTGACCCACCCCGCAACACGTGGTTTCTTTTAAAAATACAACGTGGACAATTTTGAGGGACCACATAGACCCTCACATGCACAAATACAGAAGGGCAATGTGGGCATGACACTATTGACAAAGAAAGACCTCACACAAAAGCAAGGGCACTTTGGGCAGAAATCTTCAGCAGCACATGACATATTTATGAGGGCAATTCGGGGAGCACACTATTCATAAGGAATTATCAAGAACAAATACAAGGGCAATATGGTCAGAGCACTATTCATAAGGAGGGGAAAAAAATGATGCTTGGTGCTTTTTTAGGTTTAGGGATATGAACTATGAAGTACTTTAGTAAAACATGTCACGTTACTAAATATTTTATTACATATGTGTAAAATTTAATAGTGTCCTATCTAAACCTGACAATCCTAACCCAGATCCGATGACCCGACCCACGACCCGAAAATAACCCAAAAATATTGACCCGAAAATGACCCAAAACCTGAAAATGACCTGACCCGACCCATACCCAACTTGAAAATGGAGTTGACTCAATCATGACCCAACACCCGAACTGACCTGACCCAAAGTTGACCCGACCTGAAATTGACCCGAATTGTTTGACTCGAACAAACCCGATACCCGAAATTGACCCGAACGAACCCGATACCCAAAATGTCTAGAACTAAAATTACCTTATAATTGAACTTAAAATGTCTTGTACCAAAAATAACTTAAATTATTCATCTTTAATCGTAGATAAGCTCATAAACTGAATTGGTAGTGTTTTTATAACAATAACAAAATATATACAGCGTATTAAATTATTGATTTGAGCTTGATTCACAAATGAAACAACCCGAACATGAACCGAACAAACTTGACCCGAAATTGACCCGACCCGAACATACCCAACTCGAAATTGACCCGACCTGAACTGGACCCGATTCCTGACCCGAAGTTGACCCGAAACTCGAATCGACCCGACCCGAATGTTAGCTGACCCGAAGTGACCCGACCCAGACCCGAATGACCCATTTGCCAGGTCTAGTCCTATCCATTGATACTGCTCAAAATAAAGCAAAGGAAAAAAACAATTCATAATAAATAAATAACTGTAATAAGGAGCAAAAATCAAGAAAACGTCAAGCCATGAGTGATATGAAAGTTGCATAAAAAAATAATTAAAAAATTAAAAAAAAAATAAAAAAAAAAAGGAAGAAGAAGAAGAATGATATGAAAGTAATCTAATATATATATATAGAGGGGAGTTTTTCCCCGAGTTTTTAGAGAGCCACGTAGGATTTAATTTTCTTAGCGCCATGTAGGATTATGAATTTAAGTAGTAGCCAATTAAATAAGAGATTATTAATTTCTTTTACAATTAAATAATTCAAATGCCACGTAAGCAAAAATAGCAAATGAAATTTTAAAGTTTAAATTAATTAAATACAAAATATTATCTTTTGATATTAGGAATTTTATCTAATATTCTAAAACTAATATAATAACAATTTTAATCACATAAATATGAAAATTATTTTTTAAAAAAAAAAATACTGACAAACCGTGCATCGCACGGGTTTCATCTAGTTTCAGATAAAGAAAAAAAAATTGCCAGTCAATTAATACAAGATTTTATACAAAATCAATGGATACTACCCCACATTAAACAATATTTTATTTCATGGTGTGACCTATGTTAGGATGGGATTAATTTACCTTATTTTTGTTAAGCTAATCGGATTTAAACGTATTTTTTTATTTGATTTTATCTGAACGTATTTTAACATATCTATCTCATTACTTAACTTAATTAAGCTTTAAAAATGCTAAAAATGTATGAAATGGGGTTTTATTAGATTTGTATTAATATGAATTTATCAATGTATAAATTTCGAGAGTGAGTAATATCTCAAGTGGTTAGAGATCCCCTCTTGGTGCAGACTCTCATCACTCGTCCTTGTGACTCTCTAAACACAAAAAATTAATGTGTACGATAAAATATGGTCACAATTTTTTTTTTGAATTTAATATGAAATTAATAATAAGGTCCTTTTTTTCAAAAAAAATAAATAAATAAAAAATAATAAGGTCCTTAGATAAAATGAATTAAACATATCCTTATTGCGCGTTGTAGGTATGAATCAGAGATAATAACAAAGAAAATATAGCACGATGATTTCGTTCAATTAACTTCATTTTCATTACAATTGTTTGTTGTATTACTTACTATCGGCAAACTAGATGATCTAAATTTGTTATCGAATCACAAACTGTTTATTTTATATTTTTTATTTAACTTATACAAGTTCACACATGCATAGCATGAATATAACCGAGTTTGGTCAAAGTTCAGATCTGAAAAAAAAAATAAAAAAAAGTTCAGATTAGAAAAATAAGTTTGGTCAAAGTTTATCGTGCATATAAGGTTAAAGTTTGATCAAATTAGAAAATCAGGCTATATTAGATCAGATTAAAAATTAAAAAAAAAAAAAACAAAATTGAACTAAACAAATTTTAATTTTTTCCTTTACCTTCTAAAATCTCTTCCTTGAAACAGTGCGTGGTTCCTACACCCAGGTGTACCATGCACACATGCATGGTACACCTGAATTTTGAATTTCAAATTTTAAATGATGCTCTTTAGATAATGTTCTTTATAAAAAAAATAATTTTTATTCTATAAAAGTATTTGACCTAAAAATTACTTAAGATTTCGTTTTTAAATTTCAAATTTTAAATTTATAAATTTCGTTTTTAAAATTTTAGTTTTCAATTTTTATTTTTTTATTTTTTATTTTATTTCGTTCATAATTTTCACCTTTAATATATATAATTACAATATTCATTTTAGGGTTGGTATATATACATTTTTTGTGATGTTCTATATGTGATTTAATAATGTTTTCTATTAGAAAACATGATGTACTTTATAGTTGTTTGTAATGTACAATTATTTTTTAAAACTATATCTTTTTCTTTATGTCCATAATTATATCATATAATGATTTTTATTAGATTTTTTGATAGTTTATTTTAATTGTCCATGTTTTTTTTTATTGTAATTGCAATGTACTTTTATCGTCACATAATGTTCATTGCTTATTGTGAAATGTTCTTTAAATTTTGTCTTTGGATCGTGGTAGGTATATATATATAAGTTATGTTCATTTCATAATATTATCATGTTCTTTAATAATATTACGGATGTTCTTTAGATCTGAAAAAAAAATTATCAATAGAGGAGATCTCAAAAGAATATCGTCATCAACCTTCACGATCCTGATTTAAAAAAATATATATATGTAGTTGGTGATAATTAATATTTAAAAATATATATGTATATAGAATTAATAAATGATATATTATTTTAAAAAAAATTATAATAATTCAAAGAACATACAGAATAAATCAAAGAACATCGAAGCAAAGAACATAAAGGATAAAAATAAAGAACATTCATATAATTGTTCAATACCTATAATAACGAACATATGTACAATTTATAAAGAACATCATCTTCAACATTTGACAAAATATAAAGAACATTATCTTCAACCTTTGACAAAATAAAAGAACCTATATTCAACCTTTGTCATATGGATCTCAAATTCATATATTTCAAAGTTGAAAAAAAAAACAACGATATGTTACAATAATTGTGCAAAATAATAACGAAACAAAATCAACCTAATAAGTAAAATTCTAAAATTAAATCATAACAAATAAAACCAAATTACCTTAGCTTTTCCCATCCATCGATTACAATGTTCTCATAATTTGCTCTGTATTTTTCTCTCTACAAAATTGTTTATAAACTTTATATTTTCTTAATTCGAAATTGAAATATGGTGAAATTTAATTTTGAAAGTTATGTAAAAATGGAGAATATACCGTTGAATCCCATGAATATAAGAGATTGATTTTTTTTTTTTTTAAATAACAAATTGACAGCTTGCAAATAAAATGTTAAAAACGCATCATTTAACACTAGGTGTACCATGAGCATGGTACACCCTAGTTAAGTGATGATATTGGATGCAATCATTAATTAAAAATGCGCTTGTTTTAATAATTGATCTCACAAATTCATTCACATATTTGGAAAATGATTTATGTTAATGTGTGTTATCCGACACTTATCCCCAAAGTTTAAAACTAGGTAGGAGACGAAGACTAGGAGATACAGAGAAGTTTACTCATAGATGGTTTGGTGGCTGACAAAGTAAATAAACATTGAGCTTTCATTTTGCTAGACCCCTTTGATAAAAATATTATTGTTATTTTTTATTTTAATTTATTTTATTTTTTTAAATCAAGAAAAAACATAATATCAAGGGTAATGCTATATGCAGTCCTAAGGGCTGCATATAAGCATTTAATATCTTTCCTTTTTTAGTATTAAGTTGGGAATTTATCGACAATGCACAAGTAAATCGGTGTAATAATTGTATATTTTTTGTTAATTATTTCCACTTTTAGCTTCTTATATGTAGCCCTTAGGGCTGCATATATCTTTTTCCTTATATTAATCATAAAACAATGATACACTAAAGGATTAAGGGACATTGAAGGATTTTTATCTTCATCAAGTGTGATTACTAAATTGTAGACACCCATTTGTGTCTCCCTAAAACCAAACCCAGTGATGAGTACCTTTCACGTCGAATCATAATCGAATGAAACGAAAGTGTGGAAAAGTCTAGTGTTGCGGATAGTTTTTATTTCTTTTCTCTTCTCTCTGTTTTTGAAAACTTATTTTAAGAAAACAGCTAATCCAGTTTGGTTGGTCCATGATATGGGTCCAATAGTAGTGTAGTTGTATGGGGCTTGCAAAGACCTTTCCAACGATATATTATAAGCCCAATTCCGATGAATATTGAGGAAGTTATGGCCAATTTACTAAACTGGGCCCGGTTTGAGCTTTATGTACGGCCCAATGATCTTGGGGAGGGCCTAATATGATTTATCATCCCTAATGCAATTAGGAATGGTTTTAGTCTTCTAGATTCTTCTAGAAGGTTCTTTTCATTCCTAATTCAATTAGCATTGATAAATTGACTTTTGTTGACTTTTCAGAGTTTTAATCAAAGTCAAATAGCATTTTCGAGGAAATTATATTATTTTATCCTCCAGTACGGTAAACTTATCGGATTTTTGAAAACGCGTTGGAATCAGGCTTGGCGCCTAACCCCAGGCCTTGGCGCCTGGCGCTAGCCATTGGCGCCTGGCGCTAGTGTTGGTGCCTGGCGCCAGCTAGCCAGGGTTGGCGCCAGCCCTGTTTTCTGAGCGTCAGACTCTGTTTTGTTAAATTATCTTTTTTGGCTGATTTTCTCTATAAATATCGTATTAAAAACTCCGTTTTCATTCATCAACTACACCTATTCTCACTAATCATTCACCAATTATCATCATCTACATTCATTCACCAATTGATTTCATTCATCTCTTCAATTCTTTCTTACTTTGCTTTTTTCATACAAAATTCCGCATTCACAAGATCTAGAAACACCTAGCCATATTCGAAGTTGTCTTCGCCCTAGACGTGAAAGGTTTTAATTTCTGAGGGTTTGGTCCCAAATCTCTCTTTCAATTATTTAATTTAATTGTTTGTTTATTATTTTCCTTGAAGTTACTAACGCGTGTATTTTGTTATTAGAAAGAGGTACGAGGCATCAAAGTAAGTACTTTAATTGATTTATTGATGTTATGATGTAGAATTCATGTTTACATTGTTATTATGATATTCCTAGTATCATGTCTAGGGTATTTTTAATATTAAATATGATTGTTACGATGCTTCCTATTTCTTCCTAATATTTATGATTGTAAGTATCATGTTAGGGTTAAAGATTTGATTTTTATTGCTTAGTGACATGCTAGGATTTGTTATTAATCTTGTTAGTATCATGCCTAGGATCTTGCTATTATTATGCTTTAATATTAACATGAACATGATTATGATTATAATTGTTATAATTTATTATGATTATGAATATTATTATTATTATTTTGATGATGATTATTTTATGATATTATTATTATGATTATAATTATTATTCATGATTATTATTATTGATGATTTATTATTGTTGCTTGATGATTATTGTTATTGCTTGATCACACCTTTTATGCATGCTTAAGGGGAATTTTGTACTTGTAATCACGCTTATATAAGATATTTAATAATCTTGTTTAGGGTTAATTATGATTATATTTCAAGTGATCACCAATATAGATTTATTTGTGCATTAATATTCAACCAACATAGATAAACAGGTTTAGGGTTAATCCTATTGATTGCATGTTAATTAGAAAGCGCACATGAATACGATCAGAATAAAGTAGAGGCCTATTATTAGGGCAGGTTCAATCTCTTTTAGGTTGGATTTGTACCTTCATCCCCGAACCCTTATTTGGTTCATGACCTTATGGAGTTGACGATCTCTTGGATCGTTAAGGGGTGTAACCTTCACCTCGTGAACGGTTTACAAGTTCCTTAAAAACTTGTTGGCGACTCTTTTGCTCTATCTTCTTCCCTTTTGGACGCCACCGTACTTTAGTGTATGATCACAGTGGGGTTCAAGCTAGTGGGATTTAAAGGCTTGAAATTATTCCCTACAGTTTTTTGGCGACTCCACTGGGGAGGATTTCTATTTTAATTCCTGAATTTGTTTCGGCAATGATTTAGAATGAGTGGATGAGACTCGAAAAGTTCTAAGTATTTCATGTGCGTAATTTTGATTAACATTATTGTCATATGCATAAAAAAGATCTCATTGGAAAGACCATCCGTAATGAGTTAAAAACATAGGATTTTACACGTAGGAAATTTGAGAAACGTCTTTCACAACTAGGACTGAAATAACACCGCGCGAAACTGGAAAATTTTATCGAGCACAGAAAGTTGTTGAGGCATGTGGGAAGTAGCGTCAGGGGCCAGAGCTTGGCGCCAGAATTTTAGCTGTAGAGCCAGACGCCAGCATTGGCGCCAGGCGCTACAGGTAAAAGCTGGCGCCAGTCTCTGTTTGCTAGCGCCAATTTCCCCCAATACCGAGCCAGAAATATGCGTTCTAATTTTGACCAGTTTTTCGTATTGTTTGCTCGATCCTACTTCGTGATTGAATTTTTTCTCACTTTTCTGAAACCCATATGTGTTCTACATATGGACATAACCCTCTGGGAATTCATGCTCCATCTACCCGATTGAACGCTCCGTGCAACAAAGAGTACATCCGAGATGTTGAATTCACCAAACCATGGAAGTGAGTTTGTTCTAAAACTCGCGGTGTCTCATCCACTCGCACCAACCCTTCACGGTTAGGCTTCCGCGCGGTGCATCGGACAATTAACCATGGACCCTCTTTGACTAAACCATATCCCGAACTTTAGAGAACTAGAGCCATGGTTAGGTTGCGAACGCATTGCATCATATTGTGCCTACTTGACTAATTGTGCATCATTTGTTGTGCATATATATTCTATGTTTCTCTTAACCGTTTGTTGACTTGTGTTGAGACTAAATAAATTAATGACTTAAAGAACTTTGCCTAATTAATTAATTAATTAATTTGAGTCAATAAAGTCTAATATTTTAATCGGAATTGACCTAGTACGACTTTAGGCATACCCCAGTTGACTAATAACATCGAAAACAGTCACAGGCCGAAGCTCCACTATTGGCGCCAAGGTCTGAGCTGTAGCGCCACACGATGGAGTGTAGCGCCTGACGACAGCTATGTTGTCTGGCGCCAAGCTCCACAGTGTCACGCCAGTCCTGTCGCTTGGCCGACAGTTCGGATTATTGGTCGAGTCATCACCTAGGGTCTAATTAATCAGCTTTCTGTTTAATTCGGTTAATTTTGCTGTCAATAATGTTTAATTGAATCAATGATCGAGTTTAGGCACTAAGTCCCATGGTCTTACACAAGAGTCCAAGCATGTCACTTACACTCAACGCACACACCAATACACATACTTTGACCATGATTAAGAGAGTCTTGTGTGCGCGTTTTTCCGTCATTTTTTTAGGGGGGTAAGTCGGATATTAATCCTCCAATAAAAATAATAATACTTAATTCCCTAAAAATTTTGGATATTAATCCTCCAATAATAATACTTAATTCCCTAAAAATATGTACATTATTTTTTCCAAAAATATGCACCCTTTTCTTTTTCTTTTTCTTTTTTTTCCCCTTAAAATAAAACATAAATTCAAGATGATTCGAGTCAAGTAATTAAAACGCAAAATGGTTTAATTTACAGCGCGTGGTCAAGAAAGGAAGGACGATTAATCAAAAATAACCTCTTCGTACAAGTCCAACTTTTCGACAAACCTATAGCTCGCAGGAGAAAAGCTAGGGTTATAATGGCAACTCAAGAAGAAGTCAATGATCTTAAGAACCAACTGGCTACTGTGACTGAGACACTGAAGCTTCTCGCACTTAGGATCGACGATCCCGTGAAGCAACAACAAATGGACCTCATACAAGAGAGCCTAAGCAAGTTGTCCAGCGACTACAAGTTTCAAAAGCTTACATCACAAGGGGTCTCGGTGGACAAAGATCTTCTTCCGCAGAAGTTCAACGCCAACGACATCCCAAAATTCAGAGCAATTGACAACCCTTACTTTCATTTAAGAGCGTTTGAAACAATAATGAGTATCAAGGGTATTGATAAGAAGGTCTTCCCTTCTCTTTTCTCACTATCTCTCGAGACCGTTTGCCAAAAATGGTTCTTTTCTCTCGAGAAAGAAAAGACCTCTACCTGGGAGTCTATAGCAAACGCTTTCGTTGATAGGTACAAGTGCAACATTCAAGTCGAGACTGACCATAAAGAACTTGAAATCCTCAAACAGAAAGAGAATGAAGGCTTCACCTCTTTCTTTAACAAGTGGAGAGAAACCTCAGCTAAGATGATTGAGGTACCAAGTGAAAAAGAGTCTGTGAGACTGTTTATCAAGAATCTCCAAGAAAAATATTCCAAGCATCTTAAATATCAAAATAATCTCCATACCTTTAAGGCTGTTTATGACATTGGGATCAATATTGAAGATGACTTGGCTAAGTCAAAAGCTGCCAACAATAACTCCAACAATGGCTGGAAAGGAAAGAAGAACGACAATCCTTCTTCTTCCAAAACCGCCCACTCAAATAATGTTAGCACCTTTAATTTAGGAGAAGTTCTTGCCATGAACAACCAAGGATAGAAAAAACCATTTAGGAGGAACTTCACTCCTATTGGCATGAGTTATGACACCGCATTTGATCGATTAAATGTAAAAGGTCTTATAAATCCTATTGGACCATTTGGGGACCCACCAGTTGAGAAGAGGTCGGTTAACTGGAACCCCAATGCACACTGCAAATATCACCAAGGTAGGGGCCATTCCACTGAAAGCTGTTGGAAGCTTAAGGAAGCTATCCAAGACCTAATCGATAATAACAAACTGCTGTTGCCCCCTGCCAGTAAGAAGCCAAGCATCGACAATGCACCTCTAGCTCATACTCTGGCTATCTCCAATGAGGAAAACGAGGTTGACCCCTCCTCTCTCATTAAACCTGTTGAAGAAATCTGTGCCATAGAAAAAGAAGAGGAGATCTTTTTCGATGTCAAAGATATCCTTTCAGAACTGGCAAATAAGGAAGATATCTAATTGCTCACACTGTCTATGAAGGAGGCATCTCAATTACTACGTGAAGCTCTCAAAGTTATGAACGAACTCCACAGAAAATATGATGAGCTTCCACTTCCGAAAGAAGAACCTAAAAGAGAATTCACATCAGTGAGAACGACTTATGAGGCAAAGTGCTTTCCCTTACAAGTCACTAAAAAACCCAAGAAGAGCAATAGAACCTACACTCCGATTGGGATCCCATATGCGCAAATGTTCGAAATGCTCTCCGAGAGTGGCGAGGTCAAACCTCTCGAACCGAGACCATTCGAGTCATTAAAAAGGACAGATAGATATTACTGTCAGTATCATCAATCAGGGGGGCACACTATAGAAAACTGTTTCAAATTCAAGGATTTGGTACAGAAAATGATTGATGAAAAGAAACTAGTCCAAGTTCAACAAGAAGAGGATATAACCATTAATGGAGTTTGGGACAGTGATGAAGAAGATGTCTATCTAAAGGACATAGTAGGACCTTCACCTTCTGTGTCATACACCACAGATGACATTTGGGCTGAAGAAGATTCATCAATAGATGTCCTCACAAGATTGGGGAGAATGCAACCTCCCGCTTCAACACAACCTATGCCCACCATACATCAAGTTCCCATACCTATCATCGAAGACAACGACATTGTTAAACAGTTTAAGAAGACAAAAGTTGAGATGAATGTGTGGAAACTTCTGGCAACATCTCGAGAACATAGGTTGGCTGTAATGAATGCCTTGGATAAAATCGGGATAGATTCTGACACTACTCCTGAGGGACTAGCCAACTTCCTCACAAGTGACCTTCCTAGTCCGATTAATTTGATCACCTTTTCTGACAAAGATTTACCCCCAGAAGGTGACAAACATTACAAGGCATTAAACCTCACGGTAGTCTGCAAAAGGATGAATGTTCCTATGACCATTGTAGACAATGGATCGGCTATCAATGTCTGTCCACTTAGAACCACGAGGATGCTCGGCATAAGGGATGAAGACCTAACTCCGTCCACACAAGGAATAAGAGCTTACGATAATACTCGTCGTCAAGCTCTTGGCAAGATTACCCTAAATGTAACGGCAGGGGCAATAGAACATGCTACTACTTTCCAAGTAGTGGACATCAAAGCTTCATTCAACTTATTGTTGGGACGCCCTTGGCTTCATGATCTAAAGGTCGTCCCTTCATCTCTCCACCAACAAGTGAAAGCTATAGTTGGAGGAATTTCAATCACCATCGATGCTTCGCCTATGAGAATCAAATCCATAGAGAATCCAATCCTTAATGTGGAGCACAACGAGGATGATGAAGACCTATGGGGCTTTAACGAAGAAGTCTCCTTAATCCAGGAGGATGAAAGGAAATCTCTTTGCCATGACCCCCATTCCAACATGACCGTCAATGCCATGCTGAAGAAACAAGGACACTTTCCTGGAATGACTTTAGGAAAGAAGAAAGGAATAGCAAAACCGCTGGAGTCACCTGGCCTCCCTAAGTTAGATACTTTCGGACTTGGTTTTGAACCGACTCGGAAAGATCTCAAGCGAGCCCAGGAAAAGTTGAAGGTGCGTAGGGACGCTCGCATTCAAAAGAAAGCAATTTCAATGGATCAGTACCCTCTTACGCTTAATGGTCAGTTCATGAAAGAAGGAGAGGACTATCCATGCCATGAATTTCCCGAGCCATTTGTTGTAAACGGCATAAGACAACCGGGATTCGAGATTTTCTTGGATTGCTACTTCACTGATGAAATCCCGATTCCCGTCCATAAGGAGAAAGCACCCCCATGCTTTGACTTTAACGTCATGGGATTACTGTTTGGGCGAGAAAAGAATGAGCCAACTTATGAAGAAGATAACTCCTCATTCATTCAAACGGTCCTACAAAGTGAAAGCTTCGACCCCTCGAAGCTAATTACTCCAGCCGAAGGATCACTACATGGATGGCGCAAGACTATCAAAGTGACTACTCCAAGCGGAAGGAAGATATCAATCACGACAAGACAGGGACCGATGTTTGAAGAGTCGTCTGAGTCAGAGTCTGAGTCAGAGTCTTTCCCTTTAGAGTCTTCTAAGTCTTTAGTAGTAACACGTCCCCCTCCTATTTCTTCTCCTAGGATAGTTAGTGATCCAGTCCCCGAGGACATATCACTCTTTGATTTAATGATCTCAGAGTATAATAATATTTCTCATTCTCCTTACTTCTTGTGTTCCTCCCTAACCCAAGATGACAAGCATTGCTTAGCTAACGATGAAAAAGACAAAGAAATTATTAAAGCAATGGAAACACTCGAAAAGAAAACACCGGTAATTGAAGAAACTGAAACGGTTGATATCTCGAATGATTCAACTCATAAAAGAGAAGTTAAAATCGGATTAACATTGAATAAACAAGAAAGAACCGATTTGATTAACTTACTTAAAGAATTTATCGATGTATTTGCTTGGTCATATGAAGATATGCCAGGCATTAATAGAGAAATAGCTCGACACACTATACCACTAATTCCAGGAATGAAACATGTAAAACAAAAATTGCGTCGAATGAAACCCGACGTAGCACTTAAAATAAAAGAAGAAGTTCAAAAACAAATAACTGCAGGTTTCATCAAGGTATCCAAATACCCCGAATGGGTCGCCAACGTCGTCCCAGTTCCAAAGAAAGACGGAAGGGTGAGGATGTGTGTTGACTATCGAGATCTAAATAAGGCAAGTCCAAAGGACGACTTCCCTTTGCCACACATTGATATTCTGGTAGATAACACGGCAAATCACGCGCTTCTCTCGTTCATGGATGAATACGCAGGGTACAACCAAATTCTCATGGCAGAAGAAGACATGGAGAAAACAACCTTTATAACACCATGGGGCACTTACTGCTACACGGTAATGCCATTCGGGTTGAAAAACGCGGGTGCTACTTACCAACGTGCAGCAACTGCCTTACTCCATGACATGATGCAAAAAGAAGTCGAAGTATATGTCGACGACATGATTGTAAAATCAAAAGACTGTCCAGGCCATCAAGTAGCCTTAAGGAAATTTTTCGAAAGGCTAAGAAAGTATAACATGAGGTTGAATCCATCAAAATGTGCTTTTGGAGTCACCTCAGGCAAGCTCTTAGGATACGTCATAAGCTCTAGAGGAATAGAGGTGGATCCAACCAAGATTAAAGCAATCATGTCAATGCCACCGCCCAAGACTGAGAAACAGATTCGAGGATTTATTGGCCGGTTGCAATACATAAGTAGGTTCATATCAAAACTGACGACGATATGTGAACCAATCTTCAAGAAGCTCAAGAAGAATGTACCAGTAATATGGGATGACGAGTGTCAAAAAGCCTTAGAAAAGATCAAAGCCTATCTCGCGAATCCTCCCGTATTAGCACCAGCACTTCCCGGAATACCTCTTAGGTTATATTTGACGGTTACCAAAGAGACAATTGGAGCCATGCTAGCACAAGAAGTAGAAGGCAAAGATAACGCAATCTATTACCTAAGTAAAAAGATGCTCGAATACGAAACACGCTATACACCGCTCGAGAAATTGTGCCTCGCCTTGGTGTGGGCCACAACTAAGTTAAGACATTACATGTTGGTGCATACCGTTTTCGTAGTCTCCCGATTAGATCCACTCAAGTATCTGTTCGAAAAATCTACACTCAATGGACACATATCAAGATGGATAGTCAATCTAGCCTAGTTCGATGTAAGTTTTATGCCGCAAAAAGCCATTAAAGGATCCGTGGTGTCAGACTTTCTAGCAGAATTTCCAATAGAAGACTCGACGCCAATACAAGACAATGAATTTCCAGATGAAGACCTGATGGTCACTGAAGATGATACTTGGACCTTGTATTTTGACGGAGCCTCAAACCAAAAAGGATGTGGCGCCGGAGTGCTACTAGTATCACCTAAAGAAGAGCACGTTCCAATCTCAATAAAGCTTGATTTCGACGTTACCAACAATGCTGCTGAATATGAAGCATGCGTGGTAGGCCTTGAAATAGCTTTGGCATTGGGATTAAAGAAGTTAAGGATATTCGGAGACTCTTCTTTGATCATCAATCAGATATCTAAAAGATGGAAAGTAAGGAGCGAAAGCCTAGCCCCTTACCAAACCTATCTGGAAACTCTTACCGATCAGTTAGAGAAGGTAGAATATACATATCTACCTAGAGAAGAAAACCAATTTGTTGATGCCTTGGCAAGATTAGCCTCAATGGTTAGGATTCCCACGGAAATCGAGCAAATGCCTCTGACTATCGAAAAAAGGCACAAACCAGCATACATCCAAGCTATAGAAGACGACGACTCAGTCCAAGAAGAAGAAGAACCGTGGTACACGGACATACTCAACTATGTCACCAATGGAGAATACCCTCCTCATGCTGACAAAATAGCAAAGCGAGCGTTGAGACTTTTGGCTTCTCAATATGTACTCATAGACAACGAGCTACATAAAAGGGTACCTAAAGGTCGAGCTCTCTTATGTGTAGGAAAGATGGATGCACAAAGAGTAATGAGAATAGTTCACGAAGGAATTTGTGGCACTCATGTAAATGGCAAAATGTTAGTCCAGAAAATAATGCGAGAAGGATATTATTGGACTACAATGAATAGGGATTGCCATCAATATGTAAAAAGATGCCCTAAATGCCAAATTTACGCCAACTTACAACATGTCCCTCCATCTTTGCTCTACACCTACACATCGCCATGGCCATTCTCTACATGGGGAATTGACATCATTGGCAAAATCACTCCCCCAGGAACAGGAGGCCACAAATTTATCCTAGTAGCAATTGATTACTTTACAAAGTGGTTCGAAGCGCAATCGTACGCTAAACTCACTGCAAAAGATGTAGCACTCTTTATCGAAAGAAATATTATTTGTCGATATGGAGTCCCACATGAAATGATAAGTGACAATGGAACTCGCTTTCAAGCCGAATGTGAAGAATTGCTACAAAAATACGGCATTCAACATCATCATTCTTCCCCTTATAGACCTCAAGCAAACGGAGCAGTCGAGGCAACTAATAAAAATTTAAAGACTATCATCGAGAAAGTGACTGAAAATTATAAGGATTAGCCTGACAAGCTTCACTTCGCATTGTGGGGTAATCGCACGTCAATCCGTACATCAACACGAAATACGCCATTTTCCTTGGTATATGGAATGGATGACGTACAACCTGTCGAACTAGAAATACCATCTCTACGCATCGCGTTAGAGAGTAAACTCGATGAAGTTGAATGGACTAGGGCAAGATATGAAGAATTGATTCTACTCGACGAGAAACGACTAGAAGCTCTACATCATACTCAGTGTTACCAAACTCGTATGGCTAGGCATTTTAATAAGAAGGTCAAGACAAGAAATATCAAAGTAGGAGATTTGGTATTAAAAGCACTAAGGAAAAATGTTTTAGACCCAAGGGGAAAATTTAGGCCTAACTGGTCTGGACCCTACATTGTCAAAACAATCCTGTCAGGAGGTGCAGCAAAACTAACTGACATGGATGGCAATGAATTCTCAAACATGACCAATCTTGACCAACTTAAGAAATACTACCCATAATTACTTGAGTAGGATACTCAAGAGAGCTACGTTTGGCCTGATTCCTTAAGAAAGGATATGTAGGCAACCTTTTTACGGGTGCGGCCACTTTATTATTCAACATCTCCGCGTTCCAGAATTATTTAAAAATTCAATAGAAAGTCGGCGAATTGTTGGCGTCGCAGAAAAGAACCTGGCGCCAGCCAGAAGTCATCAGCGCCAGCCGATGGAATTGGCGCCTGGCGCCAGACCTCAATGGCAGGCGCCAAATGTCAATGACTAGCACCAATTCAGAAATAAAATCTGGGCGAATTTCGGTGTTTCTCGGAAAATTTTCGACTTCCGTACTCGAAGAATTTCTGGAAAATTAATTTTTCGATTTTCATTGCTTTAATAAAATAAATTTAAAGTAAATAATTTAATTGAAAGCTAAAATTTCATTAATAAAATAAAATTACATTGTTGATGGAATTTAAATAAAAGCTTAAATAAATTAACTTTAAATAAAAATAACAATCTAAGTCTAATAAATCTAAAGCTAAGCAATGCTCTTAATCTTTCTTTTCCTTTCTAGCTCTTTTCCCATTCTTGTCTGCTTCCTCCTCTGCATCCATGATTTTAGCTAGTAGGCATCCTTTAGAGGACCTACATTCAATTTTGGAGTAGATGGTCTCCCCTTCAGCTAACACTCCACGCTTCTTTTCCACCCAAGCTTTTTTGTCTGTGGTGTTAGCTTTCCTTTTTCCTTTGTCTATGGTAGTATTTTTCTTCCTAGGCATTGCAGGTGTTCTGAATTCAATTCTTGCACCTAAGCGTTCCTTGGCAGGAGTCACCCTGTCACCTAGACGATTCTTCACATCGGTTCTACCCTGATCAGTCGAAGATTTCTTCAGCAACCACTTCTTTACATCATTGGACAAAGAAGGTGGAACCTTTTGGGTAATCACTTCCCATAAAGGTCTAGCTCCCCAGTAAGCATCAAATCTGTCTACTTCTTGAGAAATAGGGTACTCAAAGGGAGGACGAAGATCCCCAGAAGGAATATTCTGAAGCAAGCCGTATTGTCTTTTTACCCTGCAGGGATAATAATAAGTTACACGAGACAAGCTTGGAAGACGGCAGAAGGGTTGCTTGTTAACACCAACCATCCTTTCTATTTTCCACCATGGGATGACCCATTTGATAGTAAAATCACGTGATTCAAAGACTTTTCTCCACCCATGGCGCCCAATTTTAGGGATGCGCTTCTTCCTTCTCACGAAGCAATTGGTAGTATATTTTTCAATGTCGTCCGGAGGGCTAATTAATCCTAGCCTCTCCATTAGCCACATCTGTAAAAAAAAATTGCAATGCAAATAAATTATTATTACAATACAAAAATATATTTTTTTATTTCTGTAATTAAAAATATTATTTTTCTACCTGTAATAAAATTGGAGAGCCGCGAAGAGGCGCTTTTGGGTCCCTTTTCAATTCGTCTAGACTAATCATAGTCTCTCCAACTATTAATGGCATTGGATTTCTCCCTGATTCAATTTGTTCTAGTACACTGATTATAATTTATTGACCCTCATTATTTTTACCACTACTAAGAAAAAATTGGTTAAGCATGCAAAATAGGAACGCCCTTCTTCTATATATATGAAAAGATTCAGAAAGAGGTTTATCAAAATAATAACGCGCAAATTCTTTCAAATTCACTTTATTGCCATCTACTATTTTTGATAAATCTCTTTCCCTTAAATTAAAGAAACGCTCAAAATCCTTATAATAGTATGCATCTATTCTAGGGATTGCTATAAGGTCTATCGCAGGGAAGCCTAAGATAGCACCAAATTCCATTCAATATAAAAAAAATGCGCATTTAGTGTAAAATATATGAATTGTATACCCTACTTGTTTTCATTTCTTCAATTAGGAATTTTCAGAAGAAAAATTGAAAAAGTGGGCCCCACACGCCGAACTTTCTCGCCGGAAAATGCAAATGGGTAGTGCTACTCTAACTTTTTAAATTTAGGGGGTAGTTTTTTTGATAAAATATTTTAGTGGGTAGTTGTTTCCAAATACCCCTATTAAGCATGTAGTTCCTAACAATTTTTCCTATTTTTAATTAACTTTAACAGTAATTATAAAAAGTTGATACAGAGTTTTTTTTTTTTTGTTAAACTATATATTAAGACAGATCTAATAAAATCTCATCCCCATATTTATAATATGTATTAATGACAATTACTAGTCAAATTCTTTAAATTTTGAGCATAAAAATAAAAAAGACACAAAAGCTATATTATAGGATGGAGGAAATAACAGTATATGATTTTGGGAAACAAGCCTATGTACATATCATGCACAAGTTGTAACCTAAAATCTAATAGATGTATATATCAACAAGGCAAAAAGTCAAGCAGGATTAATATTAGGAAAATTTGATGGGAATAATCCCACCTTTTAAGCGTCGTAGATTAATAATCCCACCTTTGGGATATTTTTAAATAACTCCACCTTTGTACCTAATCCACTCCTAATAGTCCCAACCGGTTATGGAACTTGTTATAACAAGTTACCAGACACATGTTAGCTAATGATTGGTAAAAAAAATTAAGTTTAATTTCTTTTTAAGAAAAAATAAAAAAGGAAATTAATTGATTAATTAAAAAAATCACCCATCAGTCCCAACCACCTTCCCCACAGCCTGTTCTAGCCGACCTCGCTGCCGGACTCCCCTGCCCCATAGCGCTGACCGCCCAGACCGCTTCCCAGCGCCGACGCCACCCTCCTCCTCCCCCGAACCAACAACCTCCCTCCACCATCACAAAAACCCTCGAAATCAACCATCCCGCAACCCTCAAAGACCCTTTATCCGCCTCGTTCCCCCGTTCCGATTCCGGTAGCTCTTCTCTTCCCCCGTCCTGATTCTGCCTCCTTGCCCCCTTTAATTTCCGATCTGATGGTTGTTGGGATCTATGTTGCAGCCTCCCTCTCCTTTCCCCGATCTGATGGTTGCAGCCCCAGCCATCCACGGTTGATCGCCGAATTGCAACAACCAGATTGGAGCTCGCGCCGTCGTCGTCTGGACTGGGTAAGAGGAGTTGCGGCAACTGGCTGGTGTTCTAGGCTCGGCGTCTCGGCTAATGGTCTGGGCTTGACGACGTGTCTGGTTTAGGTTGATTATGGCGGTGGGGAGGTGGTTGGGGATGGTGGTGGTTGTTTTAACATAATTAATTAAATTAGTTAAAATTAAAATTAAAACTTATTTTTTGACCAATCACGTGGTGAAACGTGTAAATCAAACTTATTTTTTAAAAAAATTACCCATCCAACCGGTTATAGGTCACTTGGGATCATTAGGAGTGGATTAGGTACAAAGGTGAGATTATTTAAAAATAGGAAAAATTAGAAAAAATAATCCCAACTTTGTCTGAATAATCCCAACTTTCGTTAATACTGGAATAATCCGAACTTTGGGGGGTCTTCTTTTTCTTCAATCCCAAACCGGTCAACCAAAGTCAATGACCTATTATATCAGGTCACTTGACACGTGTCAAGTCCTGATTAGTCTAAAAAGTTTTTAAAAAAAATTAAAAACAAAAAAAAAATAAGAAAACCACCCAGCATCCCCTTCTCTCACCGAAGCATGCACCGACACCACCACCATAACCTAGCCCGCCGCCCCACCGATCCACCCTAACCTCCACAACCACAGCCCAGGCCGCCGCATCTCCCCCGCCCTTTGAATCGTCGTTTTCCCCTCTCCCCAAAACCCCACGCAACCCTCGAAATCACCAACCCCAAAAACCACCGTAACTCCAAATTGCAACCACGAAACCCCAAAACACTCCTCTCCCACCCCGAAACCCTAGCGTTTAGGGTTTTCGATGGTGGGGGAGGAGTGTTTTGGTAGTTTTCGAGAGTGGGCTGGTGGCATTGAGCGATTTTCGAGAGTGGGTTGGTGGCTTTTGGGGTTTTCGAATATAGGGGATGGTGGTTCTTGGGGTTTGAATGGTGGCCTGGGAGTTTTGAAGAGGGGGGATGGTGGTTTGGCTTGGAGCGGCGACTTTAGGGGTGGGGGAAGGCTGGAGGCCCGGCGAGTAATTCTTATTTGATCTATTTATTGATTTAATCTTTCTTGAAATTTACTAACGTGTGTATTATTTAGATAGAAAGTGATACAAGGCATTAAAGTGAGTAATTCGAATACTTAATTGTTCTTTCGATATAGAAATCATGCTTAGAATATTATTTTAATTTTCTAGTATCATGTTAGGATGTTTTATGATCTCTAATATCATGTATATTTCTAGTATCATATTTAGGATAAAGCTTTGATTTTTATTATTAGTGACATGCTAGAAATTGTTATTAATCCATTTAGTATCATGCCTAGGATCTTACTAATTATATTTTGATGATTTTCATGATAATGGCTGTTGTGTCAATAGTTATGTTGCTTGATTATTCATGATTTATTATTTATGATCACGCCCTTTTCTGCATGATTAACGGTAATTTGTACTTGAAATCACGCTTAATAAGATAATTAATAATTTGATTAAGGCTGATATGATTTTAATTCAAGTGATCACCAATAATAGATTTATTTGTGCATTAATAATCAACCAACATAGATTAAATATGCTTAGGATTAATTTATTGAATGTATATGTTGATCAAAAAGCGCACATGAATACCATAAGAATTAAGTAGAGGTCGATTTATGGCGGATTCAGTCTCTTTTAGGTTGGATTCGCACCATTATCCCCGAATATCCAATCATAGTTCTGGACCATTATGGAGTTAGCTATCTCTATGATCGTGAATTGAATAGGGTGTAACCTTCACACACGTAAACGGTTTACAAGTTCCTAAAACTTGTTGGTGGCACTTTTATCTCTAGCTTCCTTCCCTTTGGATGCCACCATGCCTAAAAGCATGATCATAGTGGGGCTCAAAGTTGATGTTTGAAATATTCCCTACAATAATATAGAGTATTATTTTTGCATGTTCGTTATTATATCATATATTGTCTTTTTTTATTTGATCTTTTGGTAAACTATTTTAAATATGCATGCTCATCAATTATAATCGCAATGTAATTTTACTATCTCATAATGTTCATCACTTGTTGTAAATTATTATTTAAAATTTATCTTTTGATCATAGTGGTTAATTAACGTATTGTTCATTACATGATAGTATCATGTTCTTTATTAATAACATAGATGTCCTTTATCAATATTATGAATGCTCTTTAGATATGAAAGTCCATCATTGTCCCAAAAACTTCTCATCAACCTCGGTAATCCTGATTACCAAAAAAAAAAATATTTAGATGATATAAATTAGAAAAATGTGGATAACAAAATAATAATAATAATAATAATAATAATAATAATAATAATAATAATAGTAATAATAATAATAATAATAATAATAATAATAATAATAATAATAATAATAATAATAATAATAATAATAATAATAATAATAATAATATAAGGGATAAACCAAACATGTCTACGTATAATACTCTCTTTTTCTCAAAAAAAAAAAAAAAAAAAAAAAAAAAAAAAAAAACATGAACATGAAAGTATAAGAATATACTATTAAGTAAAAACAACATTATTGATATTATTGAATCCCAAAGAATATTTTTAATTTACTTATACCTTAAAGAACATAATTGATAATGTACATAACATATGGTTTTGTAGGGAATATTTCAAGTATTCCACACTTGAGCTCCACTGTGATCATACACTTAAGTATGGTGGCGTCCAAAGGAAAGGAAGCTAGAGCAAAAGAGTTGCCAACAAGTTTTAGGAACTTGTAAACCGTTCACATGGTAAAGGTTACACCCCTTCACGATGCATGAGATCGCTAACTCCATAGTGGTCTGGAACCATGATTGGATATTCTGGGATGAAGGTACAAATCCAACCTAAAAGAGATTGAATCTGCCCTAAAAATAGACCTCTACTTTATTCTTCTCATATTCATGTGCCCTTTCTGACTAACATACAATTAATATGTTAATCCTAAACCTGTTTCATCTATGTTGGTTGAATATTAATGTGTTAACAAATATATTATTGGCGATCACTTGAATTATAATCATATTAGCCTAAATAAAATTATTAATTTATCTTATTAAGCGTGATTAGAAGTACAAATTCCCTTTAATTCTGTAAGAGAGGGCGTGATCAAGCAATAACAATAATAATATCAAGCAACATAACAATATTGACAACATATCATCATCATAATAACAATATTTTCATCAAAGCATAATAATATTATTAGCAAAATCTTAGGCATGATACTAACAAGAATAATAACAAATCCTAGCATGTCACTAAACAATAAAGATCAAAGTTTTATCCCTAACATGATACTAACATGATAGAAGAAATAGGAAGCAGCCTAAGCATGACATTAGAAACATACATGATATTAGAAATATTAGTTATTACCCTAAACATGATACTAAGAATCATAAAGACATTCTAACATGATACTAGGAATTAATAAAATAATCTAAGCATGATTTCTATAGAAATAAAACAATAAAACAACTTACTTTGTTGCCCCGTATCTCTTTCTATCAAAACAATAAACACGTTAGTAACTTCAAGGAAAATATTAAATCAAACAAATAATTTAAAAAATTGAAATAAAATTTGGGACCAAACCCTAAGACATTATCAACCTTTCACGTCTAGGGCGAAGGCAAGGCAAAAGCAACTTTAAGCTTGGCTAGGTGTGTATAGAACTCATGAATGTGGTATTGTGTTTGTAAAAAGGCTAGGCTAGAAAGAGGGAGAAAGAATAAGCTATTGCTTAAGAGAGAGAAGAGAAAGATGATTGTTGATTATTACGAATGATTAAAAACGGGGAAATACAACTCTATGTATAGATAAATATCCCGGAAATGATAAGAAAAAGACCTAATCCTATCAGGAATAAAACTGCCCCTGTCACAGAACGACAGGATCCAGCGAGACGTGACAGCCCTGTCGCTGTGTGATAAGCTTGTCGCGGCACACTAGCTTTGTCGTTTCGCGATAGTTCATACATTTTCTAAAAAAACTGTAAGGAATCCTTAATCTAGTTAAATTCGGTTAATAATATTCGTACTTATCTTTTAAAATCAGATTTAATCTCTTTAAAACACTTGTTTTAAACCAAATAGAATTCATCATTTTCATAAAAGATATAATTATTATTCCTAATCCAATTAAACTCAAAATAACCTTCTAGATTATTCTAGAAGATTAAAATCAAACCTAATAACTTTAGGAATATTAATTAATGGGCCCTTCACTAGATTATTGGGCCATAAAACCATTTCAGGCCCAATTTAGTATTTTGGTCATAACTTCCTCATTATTCATTGGAATTGGGCTAATAACATATCGTTGGAAAGCTCTTTTCGAGCCCAATCCAACTACACTATTATCGGACCCTTATCATGGACCAAACTAAATTGGACTGGATATTTCCAATAAATAGAGTACATTTTCGAAAACAGAAAGAAGAGTTATTTTTTTTATTAAAACAACCACATCACAATTTTCACACTTTCACTTCGTTCGATAATCAAATGACGTGAAAGGTACTCATCACTGAGTTTGGTTTTTGGCGATACACAATTAGGTGTCTCCAGGTTCAAACTCAAAGAACATATATTAATCAGACTAAAAAGTACATATTCCATTTCATTTTAAAAAAATGGATCAAACAAATAAAAGAACGTTCATTATAGTTTGAAGAGCATCATCTTTAACCTCTAGAAATAACACAAATTTAGAAACTAAAAATAATTGAAAAGTAGATACTTTCAATACCGAATTTGTTAACTAGGATCAATGAACAAATATAAATTATCATCAACAAAAAAACATCAAAATTATGAAATTCAAAAATAAATATAAAATAGTTTAAAATTACCTTTTAATTGAGTCACAAATTCCTCATGAATCTCACCTTCATAATAAAAAAAACATCATTTTTTTTATAAGCATTAATAAGAGATCTTTGATCAAAATCGCGATGAAATTCACTAAGCACTATCATTTCTCTATGTGTAAAATTTTCTCTCTCTACATCTCATAAATTATGGATATTAATATTTTAGAATCCATAAATATGAAAAAAATTAACAAATTCCTTCAATTAAGGAAAACATATTTGAAAACTTATTTTTTATTTAAAAAAAAAAACCTATTGTAGGGAATATTTCAAGCATTACCCCAAACTTGAACCCCACCGTGATCATACACTAAAGTACGGTGGCGTCCAAAGGGAAGAAAGCTAGAGCAAAAGAGTCGCCAACAAGTTTTAGGAACTTGTAAACCGTTCACAGGGTGAATGTTACACCCCTTAACGATCTAATAGATCATTAACTCCAATAGGTCTGGAACCAAGACTGGAAGTTCAGGGATGAAGGTACAAATCCAATCTAAAAGAGAAAGAACCTGCCCTAATAATAGGCCTCTACTTTATTCTTCTCGTATTCATGCGCGCTTTTTGACTAACATGCAATCGTTAGGTTAACCTTAATCCTGTTTAATCTATGTTGGTTGAATATTATGCACAAATAAAACTATTATTGGCGATCACTTGAATTATAATCAAATTAACCTAAACAGGATTATTAATTATCTTATTAAGCGTGATTACAAGTACCAATTCCCTTTGAACATGCATAAAAGGCGTGATCAAGTGATAACAATAAATATCAAGCAACACAATAATCATAATAACAATTACAATCATAATAATCATAATTAAAATAATCATGTTAACAATAAAGCACAATAATAGCAAGATCCTAGGCATGATACTAACAAGATTAATAACAAATCCCAGCATGTCACTAAACATTGAAGATCAAAGCTTTAACCCTAACATGATACTAACATGATATTAAGAAAGAAAATAGGAAGCAGCATAACAATCATACTTGATTTAAGGAACTTATTCTTACCCTAAACATCATATTAAGAAAAGCATCCTAACATGATACTAGGAATCAAAATAACAACTTAAACATGATTTCTTCATCATAATATCAATAAAACAATCAAAGTACTTACTTGGATGCCTCGTACCTCTTTCTAATAACAAAATACACACGTTAGTAACTTCAAGGAAAATATTAAATCAAAGAATTAAATTAAATAATTGAAAGAGAGGTTTAAGAAAGTTTAGACTAGATTTGGGATCAAACCCTCAGAATTATCAAACCTTTCACGTCTAGGGCGAAGGCAACTTTGAACTTGGCTAGGTGTGTCTATTGCTAATGTATGAGAAATTGTGTTTGTAAAAGGATAGGCTAGAAAAAGGGTGAGAGAGAATAAGCTTTAGCTTAGAGAGAGAGAAGAATTAAAGGATTCTGGTTAAGAGTTGATGATTGAAAACGGAGGTCCAGGGTCACTATTTACAATAAAATAGTCCGGAATCAATAAAAACGAATCAGAGTTTGAAAAGGAATAAAACACACCTCTATCTCCAACAACGGGACCTGTCGCCAGGCGGCAGGGTATGTTGCCAGGCGATAAACCTGTCGTCCGGCGCTGCAAAACAATTTTTGCGGATTTTGTTTTTATCATATCTTTTGATCCAGAAGTCCAAATAAGTCATATAATATATCGTTGGAAAGCTCTTGAAGTATAATTTCCAAAACAATAAGATTCAGATTAATATATTTTGTATATAAAAAGATATGTTCGAAATAGTGGAAGGGTGTCAGTTTTGGATAGAGTTTCGTATTCCATTCATATCTTTTTCATTATAGCTCGGAATTAATATTATAATATATCATTGGAAAGATAATTTCAAGATCTATCCAAAAATATAAGATTTGGATAAATATTATGAGGCAATAAATAATATATGAATATATTCCATTTCGTACAAAACAAGGATTCTCAGAAGAAGTAGTTTTATTCAATTTCAAACTCTTTAAAACATAATTATCAATCCTAACTCCATTAGGATTTAAGAGAACCTTCTAGAGTATTCTAGAAGACTATAATAAATCCTAATAGCTTTAGGAATGATAATTAATAATAGGCCCTCCTCTAGATCATTGGGCCGTATGTAAGAACCAAACCGGGTCCAGTTTAGTATTTTGGCCATAACTTCATCATTATTCATCGGAATTGGGCTAGGCTCTTTTTGAGCCCTATCCAAATACACTATTATTGGACCCTTATCATGGACCAAACTAAATTAGAATGCACATTTTTCATAAATAGGGTAAGAAAAGAAATATTTTCAAAACAGAAAGAAGAAATATTTTAATAAAAAACATCCTTATCACTAGACTTTTCACACTTTCACCTCGTTCGATAATCAAATGACATGAAAGGTATTCATCACTGGGTTTAGTTTTGGGGAGACACATTTGGGTGTCTACACCTACCGATGTAGTTTTTCATCCAAGTGTACCAAGCATGGTACACCTGGGTGTATTATAAAAACACAAAGTTTCATATACGACTAGCTGTACCGTGCGACCAGTCATTTTTTTTTTTCATTTTTTATCTCCTCTCCTCCATTTTCTCTTTCTAACTTTCTCTCTAACTATCAATGGCGAACTAGGTCTTCCGCCACCGTCGTGTTCGTAATCTTCGTCCTGATCTCCTCGAAGCTCCAACCTAGATCGCCATCGCCGTCTTTGATTCGTCGTTGTCAAAGCTTCTCGAAGCTCCAAACCAACCATACCTCCGTCGTCTTCGTTTGATATTTGTCTTCATCCTTGCAAGAAAAATCAGTCAAATCAACCTCTACTTTCAAAAAGTTAGTTAAAGCCATTAATTAAATATAATTATAGTATAAATCATAATGATAAAGATGATGATTTTGTAGGGACAGAGGTTAGGCAAAAGGGAAGAAAATTAGGCAGGTGCTAAGAAGATGATTTAATTTGGGGTTAATTTGGAATGCCAAATTGATGATGATTATTTGGGGTTAATTTGGAATGTCAAATTGATGATGATTTGGAAGAAGATGAAGAGCCACAAACTTCTGATGGTTCATCTTTGCGGGTTGTGATGAAGGTGAGGTGGTTAGGTGCGGTGGAGGAGCAGGTGCGAAGGTGGTGGCTGCTACAACTTGGGTTAGTTGGCCAGGGTTACTAGGTCAGGTAGGGGTTACTCGGCCAGGGGTTACTAAGTTGGAGGGGTTACTCGGTCCGGTCAGGGGTTACTATGTCGGAGGGGTTACTAGAGGGGGTACTAGATGGGTTACTTGAGGGGTTACTAGATGAGTTACTTGAGGGGTTACTTGGTCCGGTCAGGGGTTACTAGGTCTAGTCAGGGGTTACTAGGTTCGGTAAGGGGTTACTAAGTCCAATCAAGGGTTACCAAGTGGGTCAGGGGTTACTTAGTTGGAGGGGTACTAGGTTGGTGGGGTTACTTTGTCATTTGTTGATTTGGCACCCTGTCGCATGGTGCGGCCAGCCGCATCAGAGACACACTCTTATAAAAATTTCAACAGTAATTACTATGAATATGATAAATTTATAATTATTTTATCTTGCTAAAGAACTTACATAACTACATTTAGGGTTTTTCAAAAAAAATAGTGTGGACTAAACCGAACCGAATCGAGTTTGAAAAAAATCAAGATCAACCTGGATATTGAGCCAGATTTGACTAGTTTTAAATTTTTAAATATATATTTTTTAAAAAATTATTCATTACATTATGAAACAATAAAGAAAAAAATTAAATATAAAGAGAATGATTGTTTAATGCCTTCATGCTGTTGAATAAAAATAGGTTGACTTGACATCTTCTTTCATGCTGCTTTCGAGTGTAGTCGATGTCAGGGTGGGTTAACAATGACGAGTTGAATAATAATGGGATACTGGTGACCATGGGTCGGGTCAATAGCAGGTTGTGTGTTGAGTTATAATTGGTTTTGAGTTCTAATTCAAGTTCGGGTCATTGTCTAGCCAATTAAATAAATTTTTTGTTAATATTAGTTTGGGTGAAAGTTCAAGTCATGAGTCATAAAATATCGGATTATATTGGTTGTTAGTTAATACTAGTTTGGTTTATTTAGGTCGGGTTATAGGTCACTAGTTACATTCTGTTGCTTGCTTGGGTACATGTCACCTTTGATTCACTGTCGGTTCAGGTATATATATATAGCGAGCGAGAAATAAAATAACGTAAGCACATCTTTTTTTCTTGCGATCTCAATATATTATCAACAAATACTCACTACTAAATTACTTTTCGATCATATCCAATCAAATCTATAATTTCTCACTAAGCCCTACTTTGAGTGTAAGTATTATCTACAATATTGTTTTCAAGTTTAGACTAAGGGCTTGTTCTAATTGACTAAACTGAGCTGAATTGAACTAAATTTATTGGAGCTAAACTAAACTGAACTGAACTTAATATTTTATAAGAGAAGAAAATTAAGATAAAAATTGAACTGAACGGAAATGAACTGAACTTATTGAAGCTAAACTGAATTGAACTGAAAATAAGCTAAAGAGAACAGACCCTAACTTGTTTAGTTGGTTTGCTACTAGGGAAAACACCTGTCTTCACATTTGCTACCGGTTTAAAGTTTTTTTTCCTTTGCTACCACCTAAATCAGAGTTGGATTCCGTTAAGTTTATTAAAAAAAAAATCAAAAACAAAAAACAGCCACCCTTAAAAGCCTAGTCGCTCCCGTCAGCCACCTTCCCCCTTCCGGCGACCGGCGCCAAGAGATGCAACTTGGGCCGGCGACCCCACCGGAATCAAACCCCTCCCCTTTCCCCACCCAAAAATGGACACCCCTAACCCTAAACCACTAGCCCGAAACCACCCAAACGGGTTTTAGGGTTTTGTAGGTGGCTGGGGAACTCCTTCGCCCCGCTTCTACTTATGGTGGTTTTTCTTATGGTGGTTTCGCTTTTAGGGTTGCTATGGTGGTTTGGCTTATGGTGGCTTTGCTTATGGTGGTTTTGCTTATGAGGGTTTCGCTTTTAGGGTTTTGCGGTGGTGGTTTCGCTTATGGTACGGTGGTTTCACTTATGGTGGTTTTAGGTGGCTGGGCTTCCGCAAATTGGTGGCTGCGAATTGGTGGCTGGTGAATGTGTGCGGTGAAGGTGGATGGTGAATGCGTACGGTGAAGGTGCAAATTGGTGGTTGTGAGGGTGGCTGAAAGGAGGGTGGCTGGAAGGGAAGGTGCCTAGAAGGAGGGGGGAAAGGGAAGGGGGTGGTTTTGCCGCCGCCAGAGGGGGGAGGGGCAGCATTGATGGGGGGATAGGAAGGTAGCAGTGAGGTGGTTGGAAGGTAAATGAACGGTGTTTGGACCCCACTAACGAAAATGGTAACGTTATAAGGCATTGGGTAGTGATTTTTAACAAACTTTGATTTAGGTGGTAGCAAAGTAAGAAAAAAAATTAAACCGGTAGTAAATGTGAATACGGATGTTTTCCCTGGTAGCAAATGTCAGAATTTCCTAAAAATAATAACATGACACTCGTTATTAGTAATCTACTATGCAATTTGAGCATGACTTAAGATTATTTTTACAACGTGGTATATCACATACATGTTCTTTTATCACAACGACGGATTGACATGTACTTAATTTCTTATACATATGCAATTATTTTCTTTGGGGCATTATAGAAAGATGTATATCCCATGTACATTTATCCCAAAGAGAAATTAAAGAATGGAGTTTGCCTTCATCAATGCTCCTTTGTCCCAAAAATAAAATGCAACTACCAAAAGAATAGTGTAAATTCATGTATATATATGTATCAGTTAATCTTAGCATCTTCACTCAATTGCTCATTCATGTAAGAGTAGCATTATTTTAATTCATATATAACTGAATAATTAATTACAAGCATATATGCTCTCTACAAGTCTTGAACATCAAGAAATTATTAACCATTGCATTATGCAACTTTAGAAATTCTCCATCTCAGAACAAAATGTGATAATGCCAATATAAGAAAGTAAAATCAATTCAAAATTGAGAAAGAGGTTGGAGGAGGAAGTGGGAGAGGAAAATATAATGGAGCGTTTGGACAGGGCATATTGCAACGTGGCTTTCAAGGACCTTTTCCCGGAAGCTCTAGTGTGGAACTTTCCCATTTTCATTTTGGACCATGGGCCAATCCTTTTTTACTCAAACCCGAGCAAGCTTGACCGAGTTAAGAGGCCTTATAGAATGGAAGCATGGGCGTTGAACTTCAGGGAGGTGCAGCAGCTGATTGATGATACTTGGAAGGAGGAAAACAAGGGCTCTAGGATTTACTCTCTTCAACAAAAAATAAAAGCAGTCTGTGGTAAGTTGAGATCCTGGTGCCTGGATTTCAGAGATAAGCATATAATCAACTAGGAGCAAATTTCTAAGTCGTTAACAAGCGTGCAACTAGCGGGCTTGACAGTGGACGAGGTTGAGCAGGAAAAGAATTTGAGAAAGAGGTTGGAGGAGGAAGTGGAGATCAGGAACTTGTTTTGGAAGCAACGTGCTAAAGGGAATTGGGATCATCTAGGGAATAAATCAACATCCTTTTTCTACAGAGCAGTTAAAGGGAGGAAACTGAAGAATGAAATTAGAGTCTTGCAATTAGGGGAAGAAGATTGGTGCGCGGACCCTACCAGGATTAAGCAGGAATTTGTTAGCCATTTCAAGTTTATCTACTGCAGTAAGGAACAGCAGGATCTGAGTGATAATGACGGATAAGTTTTTCTGAGGGAAGAATGGTTACAAAATCTACCTCAACTCTCTAATGCCCATCTTTCTCACCTGAACGGGGAATTTACCAAGAAGGAGGTTAAAAAAGCAGTGTTCGGCATGAAACCAATGAAAGTGCCAGGCCACGACGGCTGTCCCCCTGTAGTTTTCCAAAATTGCTTGAATATTATGGGAGAAGATATTTACTTGGCAGTAAATAGTTTCTTTACTGGAGGGTATATTTTGAAAGAGTGGAATAAAACTTTCATTTGTCTGATCCCAAAGGAGGAGACTGCTAACAGAGTGGAATTGTTCAGACCGATTGGGCTATGTAACACTATCTACAAAGTGATCTCGAAGTGCATGGTGAATAGGATAAAGCCTATATTGTGGGACTGATGACTGGTAATGCATTAATGGGCCACGAGCTCATTCAGTTCGTAAAAGGCAAGCGGAAGAAGGACAAGAATTTTGCAGGGGTGTTGAAAGTAGACTTGAACAAAGCTTATGACAGGGTAAGATGGGACTTTATTATTGACATCCTAAGATCTATGTTGTTCCAAAAAAGTGGATCCAGTGGATTAGCTAGTACATCAAAACGGTCAACTATGCAGTCCTTGTGAATGATGATCAGACAGATTGGTTTTCTCCAAAGGCAGGCCTTTGTCAAGGTGATCCGCTTTCCCCCTATCTCTTCATCCTGTGCATGGAGGTTCTATCGAGAAGGCTATCTTGGCTTCAAGGTCAGGGGAGGATTACAGGAATAAGAATTTCTAGGAGATGCCCGACCATCTCTCACTTATTCTTTGCAGATGATGCGCTACTGTTCTTCAAGCCAAGTATGGAGGTATGAAGGAAACTAAGAAAGGCTCTGGACGAGTTTTGTGAAATATCAGGAGAGGTTGTCAGTGCAAAAAAAATCCTTTGTCATGTTCAGCTCAAATATTCCATCCACCTCTGTGAAAATCCACTGGTTGACCTTAGGTATGGAAAGGAAATACTCATTTGGATCATACCTGGGGTGCCCTATGGATGTAGATGGTAGAAGTCAATCCCACTTTGATTATCTAGTGGAGAAAATCTCGAGCAAGATTCTTTCGTGGAAATTCTCTGCACTTTCTCAAGCTGGGAGGCTCCTCCTGATTAATATAGTCCTTGTGGCTATGGCAACACACATTTGGCCCTTTACCTGTTACCTAAGAAGATCCTGGGAAAAATCAGCTCACTGTGTTTGAAATTCTTCTGGGCTGGTGTAAAGGATAAGAGACCAATCTACTGGAAGAAGAGAGAGGTGCTAGAAAAGCATAAATCGGAGGGTGGACTTGGCCTGAGAAACTTGTTAAGACTTAATCAAGCAATGGTGCTCAAGCAGGCTTGGAGAATTCATGATAACAGAAACTCGCTGATGAGTAGGCTCATTATTGGTAAGTATGGTGGTTCACCAATAGAACGAGGTGCCAGGGAGAACCCACCAAGGAGATTCTCTTGGGCGTTTAGAGGAATGACAAAAATAGCATCACTAATGAAAGAGGGTTTCTAGTATAAGATAGAAAGGGGTGGAAAGGTAAGCATCGAAGGGGACAAGTGGACCACAGCAGGAAAGGTGAGGCTAAAAGAGGGGGTTAGTGAAGAGGACAGGAGGAAGTATGGAAGAGTCTCAGATTTGTTGGATAAGGAAGGGGAATGGAGGGCAGAGGTAATCTGGAGACTGTTTGGAACGGAGGATGTAAAACGCATCCTCTCGATCCACCCGAATCAAGATTTAGAAGACGAGATCCTCTGGGAAGAAACTGTAAATGGCAGTTACACAGCGAAATCGGGTTACAAATGGCTAGAAGGGCATCAATGTGGAGGGGAAGAACATCGATTTTGGAAGGAGTTTTGGAAGCTGAATCTCCCGCCTAAGTGTCTCTTGATGGGATGGAAATTTATGAATAATGCTAGTAGTTGCAGTTCAAGTCTTGCAAGGAGGAGGGTGTTGGTCAATGGCTCTTGTGTCTTATGTCTCAAAGAAAGAGAAACACCGACCCATCTATTCAGGGATTGTGAGATTGTCAAAAGGGTTTGGCTATGTGGACAATTTGGAATCAGGGTACAAGACGAAATGCTGCCAATGGGGACATGAACGAGGAATCTTCTTACATATGCCTTCAAAATGAAAAAGGAATACCCCTTGCTTGCTGAGGGTATTGTGGCGACCCTATGGTGTATTTGGAAACACAGAAATGACATCATCTTCGGAAAAGCCGGCTTTTCGCCTTTTCGAATCATGCAGTTGCTTCGTGAATCTTTAAACATGGTCTCAAGGGATTTAAACAAGTCAAATGAGCTCAGTGGGGACCAAGTGATGCCGGATCAGGGAAGACAGGATCTAAATTATTGGCATAGTGGTACTCACGACCCGGATGAGGTAGCGGTAGTAACTGTGGATGGGGCATGGAAGAATGCTCGTGGAAGGCTAGACCTTGCGGCAGAACGTTGGGTACTTTCGAAAGAGGGAGTGGTAATACAGGAGGGGGGTAGGCGCGTAGTAGGTATTTCGTCCCTTCAATGTGAGTTGTTGGCTATAAAGGAAGGAATCACTATCACGAATCAACTCTTCAACCAACAAGAAATAAAGACAGATAGCAAACTCAGTGTGGAAGCTATCAGGAACCCGAACCAGACAGCCAAGGAATTTCGGAATATAGTCTTGGATATCCTTCATCTAAGCTCTAGTCTCACTTACTTTTGCTTTCGTTATGTTCCCAGGAATGTTACTTCTAGGGCCCATGACCTGGCGGTAAAGGCTATGAGAGGGGGATAGGAGTTATATTCCTGGTTTGCCTAGTTTCCCATCTGTCAAAAAAAAAATCAATTCAAAATTAATTTAATATACAATATCACGGAATATGTTATTAGCATTGTCCATGCAACAACCCTCCAAGGCCGAAGACTAGATTTACTTTTTTAAATAATAATAATAATAATAATAATAATAATAATGAAAATTTTTAAATTACCACCCAAAAATGTATCCATTTTCAAAATAACCACCCGTTTAATTTTTTATTTTATTTTACCACCCCTTAAATAATTTTAAAACAACTCAGATTACCACCCATTTCAAAATTTCGGTGGAATTCTGTTATGTTGACCCACCCAACGGTTAATAGCGGCTATGTCTAAGCATTACAATCAGCCTTGTCTTCACTCCAGCTCCTTAAATAGGTTTATGGAGTACAAGACAACCTAAAACCAAAAGAAAACAACTAAAAAAACCAAGAGCTTGATGTCTGAATTACCACTATTACTGATCATCTTCTTCCTGTCACCACTAAGAGTCATTGGGTGGGGCCCACATAAAAAAAAATCCACCGGAATACCGGAATTTTGAAATGGGTGGTAATCTGAGTAGTTTTTGAATTTCAGGGGTGGTAAAATAAAATAAAAATTAAATGGGTGATTATTTTAAAAATGGATATATTTTTAGGTGGTATTTAAAAAAATTTCCTAATAATAATAATAATAATATCACGCTCTTAGTCTTTTTAATATGATTATGGAGACTTACCTTATGAGCAACCCTAGTGAAATCGCTGCCCCAAACTCATGAAGAAATTGGCAAATACATATTCACGAAGGTTACTACATCTGCAAAATCCACTTTCTCCTTATCTCTGCGTCAAGTTTCCTTATTGAAGTCCCAACAGGGGGATTAAACTTCTGCCTGATTGCGAGTGGTCCCAATATCAAATTTGGGTCAGACTATGAATGGTAAGGCTTACCCTTGTGTTCTTTGTTACCGGTCGAGTGTTCCTTTGTTCTCCGTTTCGACAACGTGTTCTGATGCTCAAGGGTTTTTGATGGGGATATTTATGGGGATCATGTAGAGTCTTGTGCTTGGATGGTGGATATTAAACATCAGCATAATATTGTTCATGATACCCTTGTTGATATTTATTTTCGATCTGAGATTTCTGCAAGAAAGGTGGTTAACGTTGGGTTAATTGGAGGGAACGATGGGACTCTTCAACCTTCGGATGCATTAACGTTGCTTTATTCCTAGGACATAGGCCTTGATGTATGTGTTGACTTGACAGGGTCTTCTCCTTTAACACAATCTGGGTTATTTGACTTCATCCCTAATCGTGTTGTGTCGGCTGCGGCTCAACGGAAGCGGGACAAGTATGGGCGAATTGCAGATTTGCAGGGCTATATGCTATGGTTTTCTTCCTTTCTCCTTTTTTTCATTGGGGAATTAGGAAAGGATGTTGTTGCGTTCTTGAAGCAGGTTCCAGCGTTCGCCAGGACTCAGGCTGAACTTTATCCGAATCTGAATTTAACCCGGTCGGAACTTAACCCGGCGCCGATATGACCCGACTTGAACTCAGCGTAACCTGAACCCAATATGACCCGACTTGAACTCAAACTAAACTGATTTAACCCGTCTTGAACTCAACCCGATCCTAAAATGACCCGACAAAAATAACCGATTTAATCCGATCTTTTTTTAACCCGAATTGATATCAAACTGACCCGATTTTAACCCGATTCGATTTTAACCCGGCCATAACTTTAAACCTAACCTATTATTGAACCTTTTTTTTCAATTTCTTAATTATTAATAAGTTAGAAAGTCTAAAACTCTAACAAATATCTTATACAAATTGAATTACTAATAAAGTAAACTAATACTCCTTCTGTCCCATAATACTTGGAACGTTGGTATGGACACGTAGTTAAAGAAAATTTCAAATTGGTCTAATATTTGTTTATTATATAAAAAGATTCTATTTTGTATTTTATAGTGTAAGAAAGCAAAAAGTGGAGGGTGGGCTTAGTGAGGAGAGAGAAAATGTACAATTTAATAGGGTTTTGAGGTTTGTGGTCCCAAAGAGAGTAGGAAATTTTTTTTTTATTAGTGATCCCATTCAATATTTAGTAGGGGTGTTCAAAAAAATCCGACCCGATCGTCCCGTCCCGATAACCCGCAAAAAACCCGATGGGAAATTAACAATTTTTTTCTTTTTTTCGGGTCGGGTACCCGTTCCGCTTAAATAATAGTTTTGTGGGCCGGGACATGGAATAAGCTTTGCTATTCTCGGGTACCCGGATACCCGTTAAAAAAAAATTATTTTGTTACTCACTCAACTAGCCCAGCCCACTTAGACTTAGGGTTTCATTTTTCTCACCCCCCCCCCCCCCCCCCCCAAAAAAAAGCCACCATCATTCACTCAGTCAAACTTCTTCTCTCTCTTTCCTCTTTCCTCTTTCTTGCGCCTCATCTCCTCTCTCAAAAAATCATCTCAATCAATTCTTCACTTGAAATTCGACCACATTCATCATCAAACATCAGTCGATCTCAGGTTAGTTTTATTTGTACTATTTTCGTGGTATTTTTGTAGTTTTTTTTATGGTATTTACTTTAATTTTTATTAATAATCTAATTATATTTTTTATCATCAATTGCTAGATCTAAACCTTTATTAATCTAATTATTTTTTTTCATGGTATTTTTTTTAATTTCATGGTAGGAATGAAAGACTTGGTTTTGGAACAACCGAGACGATTGTTATTGATGTCGGATCTCACAAGTGAATGAATTGAAGCCCTCCCATTTCGTTTGTTGTGTGGCTTTGTGCCATTATTTGTACTTTATATGTTTTGAAGTTATGTAATTAAAGACTAAAAAACTTTGTATTTTTGTCCTTAAACTCTAGCTTGGATTTTGTTTTACTTTGATTCGTAGTTTAAAAGGTATTGCATGCTATAAATACAATTTTTTTTTTTTAAATACAGCAGGTTATTTTTAAATAAATTACAGCAGATTCTCAGTAAAAAATAATATTCAGCAGGTTTTTACAAATAAAAACAACCAGCATCACCAGATTTTAGATTAAAAAAATATAAGAAAAATACGGGTAATTGCCCGTGTCCTGTCCCGGATAATCGGGTACCCGATATCCAGGTACCCGAACTATCCGGGACGGGACACGGGACGACTTATCAATTACTCGATGATCCGGGTACCCGGATTTGAACACCCCTAATATTTAGTAATGTGTCAAATATTTTGGGACAGACGAAAATGGTAACTGTGACAAGTATTTTGAGACGGATGAAGTAGTATTTGTAGCCTCATGAGATTAAACAATTGAAGAGTAGTACTCCCTCCATTTTTTTTATTTGCATCACTTTCCTTTTTGAAGTGTTTTTTTTTTTAATGCATCACTTTTATATTTGGTAACTTTATACTATATTTTATCAATTCTCTCTCTTACTTTAAAACCCACTCAACTTATTTTATCATTTCTCTCTCTTCCATGGATCCCACTAAAATAATAAAAATATCTATCTTATCTCACATACTTTCTCTTTCATGGTCTCTATCTTACTTTTACTAAATAATTTATTCACTCACTCACAATATTATATT
Organism: Chenopodium album; assembly: GCF_948465745.1. Taxonomy (NCBI): domain Eukaryota; kingdom Viridiplantae; phylum Streptophyta; class Magnoliopsida; order Caryophyllales; family Amaranthaceae; genus Chenopodium; species Chenopodium album. The sequence continues at coordinate 70,978,794 of NC_137835.1, forward strand.
ACTCTCCTAAAACTTTGTGCAATCCAAAGTGATGCAAATAAATAATAATAATAAAAAAAAAAACGGAGGGAGTTGAGTACCTTAAAAAGAGGACATTCTTTTTTGTATATCACCATATGTGACCATCATCTATCAATCTATCAGTCTATCACTAGTTCAATACTAATTGTCTCACTAATATATGTACATAGATATGAAAGTCATTGATAATTATTCAATTTAAATTTGGCTCCAAGATAAACAATACACAAAAATTGATTAAATGAGAAAACTAATTCTTCGCATTTTGTAATAATTAATTAACCATGTAATATGAAAAATGACACATGAATGACTTAATCAACCCAATAATAAGGTAAAAATTCAATGATTACTCTTGTTTAAAAAAGACCTTATCTTAGATATTGAATTTTGTCAACTCGACCAAAATTTAGAATATTAAGGAAATGATTTGAATCGGAATTGACCAAATACTGAATCAACCTTATCTTAATCAAACTGAACTTGACCGAACCGAAATCAACCCAAAAAAAAATTAATCAGATCAAACCCTATTCAAATTTATCCAAACTGACATGAACTCATCTAGTGTTGACTTGCCTGACCCGACTCTATTATCTTACCCGAACTCGATAGACCATGACTCGAATGCAACCCAACCCGATCAGTGTTAAAAAAAATAATTTTAACCCAAACATATCTGACTCGAACAAACCCAACTCGAATAGACCCGACCCAAACTTCATATGATTATCCGAATCGACACCTCTACTAGTCTTGGGCTTCTTTGGTAAGAACGGTTGGAGCATTAAATAACTATGTGTGTTCATGCATATGCTCTTAATACCGGTTTCGTTACAAAGATTTTAATAGTTAGCTAGTCTTCTCTCTTCCCCCATGCTCTCCCCATCCCATCTCTAGCTCATTCTATCTACTTTCTTGAATAGCCAATCCCATCACATTCTACTTTCTTGAACAATCAATTCTATTGAATATTCTTTTAGTTATCATAGATTTAACAAATTTAATAAAGCATATGTATAATATATTATCCTATTCTATTTAGTCTCAACTATAACACCAAACAAATTTTATTATTCTAGATTCTCATCAAACCGGAATAGATCAAATTTATCACTTACATACAGTCAAGATTAACCTTTTTGTTTCTTCTTTACATTTCAAAATTTGATTAATTAAGTATTACATGTTGGGATTTGTTGAGAATGCAACAACAATCATGCTTGATAAACTATAAGATATTCTTGAAAGCAGAGTGATGAGTGTAAGTCTAATGTATTATTGTCTTCAATTCTTCAATGATAGCTCTTTATTTCCCATTAATTGTTTTAAAAATTATTGCTCCTCCCCCATCAAAAAGATTTACACATTTTATGTCTCAACAAATTTACATACTTTACCGGCCGAACAACTTTATGATAATACTTCGTATGTTTTACGAGTAATTCGCTTCATTTCAAATTAACGGAAAGTTTGACAATTGTAGGATGCATATGGGTTAATCAATTAATTGGGAAAATGTAACAATAGTTAGGAAAAAAACATGTATTTTTTATATGATTAATTAGGGTTAGTGTGAGAGAAATAATAATCAGAATTTGATGAAAAAAAAAAAAGCAAATGTAAATGTTTGTGAAGTTTACACTTCAACATTACCACATATAATTCCTCGAAGAGTTTGGCAAAAAGTTCAACTATATTTGGATGTATTACAATATTTCCTGTATTAACTTGACAATAACACCAAATGATAGGATTCTTCAGGCAAAAATGCTTTTACATTGAAAGACTATGCATAGGAATGGAATTTTACTTATTTCGGGCTTGAAGTAGGTAACCTGTGATTCTATGAAAGGGCTTTTAATAATTAGGAGTACAATTTCCTTAAACAATAGGATTGAAAAATTACATGGACTCCTCTTAATTATAGCTTTAATTTTCCGTTGCCACATGGTATCATTTGGACCACATTTCTCAGAGTATTATTTAGAGTTATCCAATTATTATTTCTTAACTAGCCTTTTTGGCTCTTGTTATGTACGGGGTATACATAGAAAAACAGGAAGAAAAAAAAAAAAAACATGAACAATTTTTTGTTCTTAGGTGGATAGGAATCTCAATAAATGTTTTTTTTTAAAAAAAAAAAATTTGTAACCATTGTGTGATTAAAAATCTATCAATTAATTTAATAAAAGTGGAGAAGTAGGGGAAAAGTTAATCTATTACGTATTAATTAATTTATGAAAGTTAAGGAGTGAGGGAAGAATATAATTACTTGTATGTGAATTGAATAGGAAAATGAATACAATTGATGAAGAATGTTAGAGGGATATAAATGTTGGAAATGAATGGAGAATATGGAGTGTTAAGGCAAGAGAGCTTGTAAAAGTTTTCTCATGAAAAAAATAAAAATTATGGATCCTTAGATTATGCAAACATTTGGGGTTGTATAAATCATTTTCCCTAAATAATCTATCCTGTAAATGTTTCTATTTAAATAAATTATTCTCTTGGTTTTTTAAATGCATCACTTATAACTTTTGGGTGTTTTTTTTTAAAAAAAAATGCATTACTTTTATGTTTGGTTATTACAATCCATAAATACAAATATTTATCATTTTTTCTATATTTCCTACAATCCCACTCTATTTTATCATTTTTCTCTATTTTATCGTCCTTAAGTGATTAAAAAAAAAAAAAAACTAATCCCTCTCGCATGTTATCTCATCATGGATCTTATTGTACTTTTATTAAAACTAGGGTGGCTAATATGCGCATCATAACTATGAACTATCTATACCCGGAGAGTATTTTTTGGTTTGGTCTTATGTCACAATTTAGTTATTGCTAGCATTAATAAGAAAAAATAACTAAATGAATAGTTTGGGGTATAAAGGTTCGCACATTATTCTTAAGAGTTTTAAAAAGCTGCAATTAATATTAATGATGACAAATGAGTACATAAACGAATATTTTGGGGTTTATAAAATTTTATGTTATTTTGATGTTAACTTCTTATTATTTTAATTTATATATATGTTATTTTGAAATAAGTACATGTTATTTTATACTTGCATTTTTTTTTATATTCTCTCTTTTTTTTTTTTTCTTTTTGACAAGAGCAAAGGAACAATAAAACTAAATAAGATTAAGCATATTGAGACGGAAGTATCTAGCGATATCGTGTGCCCGTTTGACCTGGTCTCTCGTAACCTTTAGGATGGTCCATCTTTTGAAGGAGGCACCCACCTCTTTTATCTCATTTACCGTCCACGAAATCTCAATATCCTTACCTATGCGATCTTGAAGGTTGTTGATGAGGGATGTAGAGTCCGAAAGGACAAGGAGTCCCTGTTTGCCCTTGGCTCTAGCCCATTTCATCGCTTCCAAATTAAACATGCCCAAGCTTCACACTGTAGTGCTGAATTTGCAATTCCATGTCTTCCTCCTCCATCTCTGGTTCCTTCAACACCATCTCCCAATACTGACCATCCAATCCAAGCTCTCTTGGTCCTTTTATCCCAAGATACATCCACTCCTATCAGGATGGTGTCAAATCCTTATCTTTCTTGACCTAGTTGGACATGATTAAACCCAGGTGGAAGAACAGGGCCTTCCCTTACCTCATCTACATTATCATAATGCTGATTTTCACTATAAATGAAGGTCTTATGATTATGCATTTCTTGGTTAATGAATTTTGTGGCCAAGCTTGCTCCTCCATTTGTACCATTAAAACACCTTGCATTCCTCGTTTTCCAAAGTCCCCATAAGATTGCAATAAACATAGCCATACGGGTACTATTCTTACCATCCTCGCTATTGAACAGCGGGATAAAAGATTGGGTCCATTCTCTCAGAGAATCGAACCCATTAGAATCAGAGCGAATTGCTAGGGAACTATTTCCCCATACCTCTTTTGCTAGAATACAAAACCTAAAAAGGTGTTGGCCGTCTTCCGCCTCCACCCCACAATAGCCACAGGAATCATCTATTTGGATACCCCTGGTGGCTAAATTCACCTTGACTGCAAATCCATTATGGTAAAGCTTCCACAAAAATAACTTCCATTTTGGTTGGATGTTCATCCTCCATATAAGCTTTACAAAGATTTTGTCCCTATCGTTGTGAAGTACCCCTCCATTCGAATCATCTTTTTGCATTAGGAAGTAGTAGCCCGTTTTGACCGTATATCTTCCCGATGGGTGAAACTTCCAGTAAATGAAGTCATCCTAACTGGAGGAGGGGAGTTCCATTGATAAAATGGACCTTGCGCTTTCCCAATCAAAGCATTCTCTTACCTTCCCAACCTTCCATGAAGCTGTTTCCCTATCAATAAAATCACTTACCTTCCAGTTCATTGCGGCCCCTAGGGTTTGCCCGGAGCTAACTATCGGTGCGTGCTTTTTTTATACATGTTGAAGTAACTAAGTAAATTACATAATGTTTTAGCAAAATAACACTTTAAGCAAAATAACTCAATCATAATTAGTATGGAGTACATGATCCAAGAATATATAATACTAACTCAATAAATATAATTAAAGGGTAAATATGTAAATTAACATTTTAATGGGCATAACTGTATTAACATTGCATTATTCATTAGTGTTTGGTTATACTTTTAAAAATGTAGAGATGTAATATATACGAAGTGTATTTTTTTATGTGATATGATATTAAAACAGATAAACTCTCCTAAAACTTTGAATAAATACAAGTGATATGCATTTAAAAAAATTGAGTGAGTAAGAATTTCCAATCAAAAACTTTGTATACACCGGTTTACACTAATTTTACTGTACATCGAGCAGTACACGGGTAACTTTTACCTAATTTTAGGGTAACTTTTTGCCTTTTTTGGGTAACTTTTAACATAATACAATTTTTATATAAATAGACAATAAGAAAAGTTTTATAATGGTAATTTAATTACATTTAATCACTAATAATTGATTTTTATTTATTTAAAATGTGATTCTTTACTAATACTTTTTATTTGTATTGGATTACGTTTATGCATATTAGGGTAACTTTTATTTATTTTAGGGGTAACTTTTAATCAATCTAGTCTATCTTTATAGTGGATGTTTACACCCGATTTTTTTTAAAGTTTGTGATTTCCTATACAAGTTTATGCATTTATGATAACTAGCCTTTTATGCATGCCATGTAGGTGGATAATTTTTGTTTTGAATGCATGATCTTTATTTTACTAATTTTTTTATTTTAATTTTTTTATTATTATTTTTTTTAGGAATTGAATGCATGATCTATATTTTAAATTGACTATTTTTATTTTTTTTTTTTGTGTGTGTGAAAAAAATAATGGATATAAAAATCATGTAATTAATAAAATATGTAGTACATATTAATTCAATAGTGTGATTTTAGACATCTGATAAAATTTTTATCAATTTTATGACGTTTTTTTTTTTAATGATTGGACATGACTTGGCCAACATCAAATTTTGATATATATGTGTAAGTAAAAACTTGATTATGTACCATCTTGTTTCAGTTGTTTGATTCATTAATCAATACAATATACGATTTCATATTATCGGTTTTTTAATTTGTAATATTTGTAACACGTATTTGATTAATTTGAAGATAATTACTCCGTATGATTAAATGTTGTACTAGAAATTGTGCCAAAGCGAAACATGATTATCATTTAAAAATAGAGGGGTATATACTTTCTTCTTTCTTTAATAATTGCTCAATTTGGACGCTGTTAAATATTTCTATTGATCATAATTTTTGCTTAAATGAAATAGTTATATAAAATTTTGATAAATTTGTCTTGATTTATAATATTAAGAATTTAAGATATTAATAATTTAATGGTGAAACTTGTATATTTGTAAGCTTGAAACAGCAATGGTTTAAGTATAAAAAATGAGTTTAATTGCGTATGACCTTCATCAGGTTAACTGATTTTTCACATCTCCCTTCGATTATACCAGCCTATTCCCAGTTTAAATTAATTAAATATAAAATCTTATCTTTTGATATGAGGAATTTTATCTAAATATAAAATAAATTTTAGCACATATATATATAAATTATTTTAAAAAATTCAAACAAATGGGCTTCATTTAGTTATTTAATAAAAGGATTAAATTAAGTCTTAAAGTCTAGGAGCTCTAAAAAATTAATAAAATAAAATAAAAAACCTTAAAGTCTATGAATCTAAAAAAAATTATATCAATCACTCTTTAATTCATCCATCTATTAAACAAAAAAAAAATGTAAAAAAGTGAAAAAGATGGGAAAATCTTGACCTGCTGCGCTAGTAATAAAAAGGTTCCGTGTGAGTTATATGCAATTACAGCAATGCGCGTGTCCCAGTTCAGCTACTACCATCACCAAACTAGACTTTTTTTTATTTACAAATTGACTTCTTCCAAAAGTGTATTTTACAAGTGTACCTTATTTGTGTGTATATATATGCAACTTATTTCACCTAAAAGTCATATTAATTCCATTTCTTCATGCAAAATTCTAGCTATTGCTAATAGTATTTCAACACCTTGTTATACTTTCATAATCACTTCATAAATTATAATCAAGAAAGTAAACTTTTCATTCTATATATTTCCATTTTCGACGATTTCTTGGTATGCCTTGTTATGTTATTTTTATATGATACGTTACATTATTGTGTTTATGTGATCAAACTGATATTTGTAGTAAATCTGTGTATGTTCTAGCAGGAAAGATTTTTCGAGCTGTTTCGAAAAAAATAAAATGGGGAGTGCTGCTTGTGATGGGAAATTCGAGCTCGAAATCAAGCAAGAAGAGCCTACAAGAGTTCCACCAGTGGAGAAAACAGAAAAAGGGCATTACTTCTTGTGCAACTTAGACCAAAACATTGCTGTTATAATGAGAACGATTTACTTGTACAAGTCACCAGAGAAGGGAAATGCAGATGCTGCAAAAATTGTCAGAGAATCATTGTCTAAGGTTCTTGTTCATTTCTACCCTCTTGCAGGGCGGCTAACTATCAGTCCTGAGGGTAAGTTGATCGTTGATTGTACTGGAGAAGGACCTCTGTTTGTCGAGGCAGAGGCGAATTGCTCTGTGTTAGAGCTGGTTGGCATAGCTGGTGCTGATCCCATGGTGCTAAAGAACCTTGTATATGATGTTCCTGGTGCTAAAAATATCATCGAGACTCCTATTTTTACTGTTCAGGTATATTTTTTCTATTTCTGAGGTCCAAAATCTTATATTTTTTTCGTTATCTAATAAATAATTTGGTGAGAATTACCTAAAATGGTTAGGAGATTAATTGAAATATGAGATGTTTATACTGTTATGACTTGTGATGTCCTTTTTCTCTACCTTAATTAAGAGTTTGGGACTTTTAAGCCAAATCACTTTTATAGAAATTATATCATTGTGTCCTTCAAAAAAACAAATATTATTTTTTCATATGTAAAAATTACAAAAAAAGATTTGATATAATGAATTTAAAAATCGGGGCAAATCTAGCAAAACCCATGACTATATTTTTCTTTAACTATAAATCGTTACTGCTAGTCTGAGTGGAGTATTAACCGTGCATAAGTCAAAGTGTTACAAGTAAAAAAAAAACGAAGGAAGTATATATTCTTAGTGTGTAAAACATTCTAATTTGTTTCCAGAGGTTTTCACACTTCCATATTCAATCTTCTGTAAGTTCATTTTAACGTTCTGGAAAGTTTTGCTAAGCTAGAATTTTTAGTTAATTTTTAAGCTCTTCTATGTTCCCTTCAATTTCAAGGATACTTTTGTTTCCCAAAAAAAAAAAAAAAAAAAAAAAAAAAAATCAAGGATACTTTTGCAATAAATATGCATAGGTACTTAACTAATTATTTACATGAACATGATAAAGTTTCTGACTAAATTTTTTCTGTCATCTATTGTTATGAAATCAGGTCACAAAGTTCAGCTGTGGAGCCTTTGCAGTAGGCTTAGCCATGAACCATTGCATGGCTGATGGGATTTCTGCAGTGGAGTTCATCAACTCATGGGGTGAAATAGCGCGAGGATTACCATTAAGCACCCCTCCCTCTTTAGACAGAACGATCCTTAAGGCACGAGATCCACCTCAGATTGAATTCCCTCAGAATGAATTCCTTGACATTGAGGACATATCAAACACCCATGAGCTGTATGATGAAGAAATGATGTACCGAGCCTTTCCATTCAGCCCTGGGAAGCTAGGAAGATTGAAGGAAAAGGCTTTAGAAGGCGGTGCTTTAAGCAAATGCACTACTTTTGAAGCATTAACTGCCTTGGTCTGGAGAGCTAGATGCAAAGCCCTGAGAATGCATCCTGATCAACAAACAAAGCTCCTCTTTGCAGTTGATGGCCGGTCTAAATTTGATCCTCCACTGCCTATGGGTTTCTTTGGTAACGGGATTGTTCTGACTAATGCACTGTGCAAAGCAGGGGATCTCCTTGAGACCCCTTTGTCACACGCGGTAGAGTTGGTTCAAGGAGCAGTTAAGCTAGTTACCGACAGTTACATGAGATCGGCCATAGACTACTTTGAGTTGACCAGGGCTAGGCCTTCTATGAATGGTACACTATTGATCACAGCATGGTCTAGACTTGCTTTTCATTCCCCCAACTTTGGATGGGGGGAGACAATTTACACGGGGCCTGTGGGTGTGCCTGAAAAAGAGGTCGCATTGTTTCTTCCTAGTGGAGAAGATAGGAGAAGCATAAATGTGCATCTTGGTATGCCAGCCTCTGCTATGAAAATCTTTGAAGAAGAAATCATGCAGATATAAGGATATATAAAAAGGAAAAGTTTAATTGTCCTAGTATTGCTCTTTATTGCAAGTTATATATATTTGTATTGTGGTACATAGTAGTATAGTTCTACATCTATACGCAGATCAATGGATGTGGAAGAGCTTGAACTCAAATATCCAAACACTGAAGATAGAATTTGTGAGCTTCTAGACTAAGAGGTAGGAGAGTTTTCGAGCTACAATATTTCCATTTCCATTTGTCATCGTTTATACCATACTGTTGAGTGTTTATGCTTATGATAAACCTATAAAAATTCGATAAGATGTATATTTATGCAGGTGTATAAGATGTATAACTATGCTGGTGTATCAAATGTGAAAAGTAATGCAAATCATGTATTGACAAACTTAACTGTGAAGGACATCAGTTGGAAAAGTATTTTACTGTTAAAAATTCTGCAAAATAAATCTTTGTTTCAGATACTATGATTTAGGCCATCAAGATTTTGTACTTTGGTAAATATTTAAGCCCAAAAACAGAACTTGTGAGCTGCTACAAAAACATAGTAAGTAGAAGCAGAGTTGTTGCCAATAGTCCCACCTTTAAGGCATCAACCAAAATTTCCATTTAATTTTAGGCCTTTTGGGTGTCCTAAACATCTCTTTACACATTCTTTAATTCTCTTTGACTTTTTACTTTTCTAAAAATATGTCCAATCCCAAGCATGATAAAAAGATCTAGGACGGAGGGAGTAAATAATTTATCTTTTTTTATTTCAAGAGACACTTGTGATATTGGCATTAGTGGTTTTACTTTTATCAATGCATTCATTGTCTTTAGATTTTTTTTAACTGTTGAACAAAAAAAAAAAAAAAAAAAAAAAAAAAAAAAAAAAAAAGGAAAGGAAAAATGCAAATCTTTTTTTCATAAAATAATTTAGTATAATTATCATTACATCAGCACAATACTACATACAGCTATACACCAATCAAGCCATTTACATTATGAAATAACATCCAATCCAAATTTGGTATGAACAAATTCAAACCTGAACACAATGTTTTAAGAAACAGAAAATCAACCACTTCTAGCTCAGATCATCCTATAAAACGCGAAATCTGAAAATAGAGCTGTATATACACTTATTAAAACTGGTTCATTCTGATCAATTTCGACGGGCTAAGTAGACCATACGAGCCATATCCGCCACAACCATGATGCCTAATAATATCAGTATTATCACTGTCCATTTCAGCCAAGACATTAAGAAAGTAATCAACATCACAAGGAAGCAAAAGAGGCCCATCACTGCAATACCCATATTGCCTCTCTGCATCATCTAACAGCATCTTAAACAAAGGGTGGTTAGCATACTTTGCCTTGATCACGAACCTCTGCCTCGCCGATCCTACATAGACAGAGAAGCATCCCCCGGGTGTGACCGGCCTCTTAGCCTTACCTTGCGACGAAGGTGATGGACTAGGACTGCACCACTGTGGAAATGACTTGCACCTAGGCAATGTATACGTATCAGGGTTGCTGCTAAATATACATTCTTTTACTTCCTTTTTCTCCTTCATTGACTTGCATCTTGTTAATAAAGTCTTCTTCAATTTCTTCAACCTCTCCATTTCTTGATCTTCTTTGTTTAATCTATTTCTTTTTGTGGGATTTGTAATAAGACCTTAACTAAGGTTATTGCTTTGATTTAGTCTCTATCATAGGATGAATGAATATTGGCTTCAATGGAAATTGATTGATTTTGGTCCATTGTGTATAATTTTGTTATAGTACATAATTTATATTTTTATATATGTATATATATAAGGTCAATAAAATACAAATGCAAGTTAAGATATGAGGAAGTGGTTAAGTGGATCAGAAAAGATATAACAGATGCAGCCTAAACAGATTTTATTTTGTTACCCTCCCTCTATAATTCTGATTCTGTCATATAAAAGTTGACAGTATTATATTGTATTTAGAGGGTTGATTGGGTAAAGTGTATCTGGGGATTTTTTTTAAACTGAATTATTAAGTGTAGCAGCTGGATGTATATATGTGTATTTATAAGGCAATATATTAATAATTATTAAGAATCATGGACTTTTTTTTCTAAGTAAATTGATATTATAGTGTATCTCAATGCCAACGGTTTTGTGACCTTATATAATCACAAAAGGTTTCAAATCTCTTTAAATATTAGAGCTTAAGTAGATACACTAACATTGACGAACCTTTTGAAGAGCATAGAAAATTATGTTCTCAGTTCTCTCAGTAGGTATGAGTATGACAATTCTCGGTTTCTTTTGTATATGTGTACCTAGGTACTAGATAGGGTGTGAGCCCAAGGGTATAGACTTTTGCTCATTTGAAAATATTTCAATAATGAATAGAATTGATTGAGCAAAAAAAAAAAAAAAAAAAAAAAAAAAAAAAAAAGGTATATTTGAGTCCACATTGTACTATGGACAATAAGAGCATGCAAGATTTTCCTTCTTTTTTAAAAAAAACCTCCATTATTATCTTTACACAAACGTGTAGCCAACCACAATTATTTTTTATTTTTTTTGTTAAAAAAAAAATCTTAAACTAGTTTTCTCTCTCCTCTTTCTTCTTCTCCAAGCGAACATTTATTTTCTGTTTGTATCATTCAAGCTTTCTCTCTCTTACCTCTTTCATTTGCATTAGTGAGAAAATTTTCTAGAAAACCACTGATTTTTGTTCCATTTTTGTTTGATTCTTCATCAATTTTGATTATTAATCTGGTATTATGCTCAACAATTTGCGTTGAAGCGATTTGAAAACTCAATAGTACAGAAGAATCAATAATAAAGAAGAGGACAGAAATTGCAATTATTGGTACGATCTTCAAAGTCGTCGCTTCAATTTGATTTTCCGCCATTTTTGTTTAAATAAGCTCAACTTAAAGGTTTTCAAGGCCAAATTCGGCCATAAAAACCCTAGATCTAGAGTTTTCATGGTCGAATTAGGCCTTTTTAGTCGTATTTGAAGTGAAATTCGAAGCCATTGTTAATGTTGAAGGTATTTGTTCGTTTTTATTTTTCTGATTTGGTTGTGGGTTCTGTTGGATCTATGTTTGTTTGTGGGTTCGGTGTATGGTGGCGGTGGCATGGGGTATTGGGGGTGGGGCTAGTGGCGTTTTGGGGGTGGTGGTGGGTCAAGGGTTACAAGGTTGGGAGTTACTTAAAGGGTTACTAGATAGGTTACTTAAATTAAGTGGGGTTACTTAAATTAAGTTGGGTTATTAGGGGTTACTTGGGAGGTTATTTAAGTGAGGTTACTTGAGGGGTTACTGGAGGGGTTACTTAAGTGGGGTAATCTAAGGGGTTACTAAGTTGGAGGGGTTACTAGAGGAGTTATTAAGTCTGAGGGATTAATACAGGGGTTACTTGGTCCGGTCAGGGGTTACTTAAGGGGTTACCAGTGAGGTTACTTAATGGGTTATCAGAGGGGTTACTAGATGGGTTACTTGAGGGGTTACTTGGTTCAGTCAGGGGTTACTAGGTCTGATCAAGGGTTACTTGCTCAGGGGTTACTTGGTTAGAGTGGTTACTAGGTTGGTGGGGTTATTTTGTCATTTGATGATTTGACACCTTGTCGCATGGTGCGGCCAGCTACACCAGAAACGCACTGTTATCTTTATTATGTTTAAATTACTACTATTCACCTTATTTAAAAAAAAATCAAAAAAAGAAATCAAATTAGACACTCTTTGTATGGGTATTTCATAATGTTGAACTACAAATCTCCTTTACAATTGTATCTCTCTTACGCCACATATATAAACACATTTTCACTGCTTTGTCTTACTTTATCCACCTTATTCTTAGCTTACATTCACCCACCTTTAACTTCACATTTTTTATTTTATTCAATTGTTTTTTATACCCGGCCCACTCACTTAAGTTTTTTTTTTTTCATCACTTTATTCTTGTATAAATCAGATTAGTTCAGATCAAAAATCAAATCAAATCTTCTTTTCCATTTGCTTAATAGCATATATCTTTTGATATTTCGTTTGACTTAGTTTGACTTTAAGTTTATTTTTATTGGACTTAAACTTTGTTTTGAAAGACTTTGAAAAGTATGTTGTGTGTTTGTGATAATTGCCTTAACATTTATCATGATCCCGATAATGTCTGGTTACTTCCATAATCGAGATTTTTTTTGGGAAAAATACACTTTAATAATCCTAACTTTTTTGGGAAAAATACACTTTAATAATCCCAACTTTGCCAATTTACTTTAACTAATCCTAACTTTTGATTATTTCACAATGATCTTAACTTTCACATACGCTTTCTTTCTTCAATCACAATTATTGATGACCTGGAAAGAGGGTAATTTTTTTTGTAAGAAACCATAATTGTCACATGTTGCTTGTTTAGTGGTTTTAAAAAGTTAATACCTTTTTTAAAAAAGAAGATTTAAAAAAAAAAAATCAAAACACGAAGCTGACATGACCACCGCCGGTAGCCAAGGCCTCCCCAGCTCAATTTCAACCCTGATTTTCGACGGCCACCACCAATTTCGTCCCCCTCTCTTCCCCTATCCCATAAACCTACCCTCACCACAACCTAGCTAGCCCGAAACCATTGTCGTTGACTCATTAGGACCGATTTTGAAGTTGGGGGAAGGGAGTGAGGGCCGGTTTTGGTGGTGTTGGAAGAGAGGAGGCGTTGGTTTTAGTGGTGTAGGAAGGGAGGGGTTCCATTTAGGGGGTTCGGTTAGGGATGAAAAATGGTATCTAAGCGGCGTTTTGAACGGCGGTGGCGGTTTTTGAGGTGGGCTTGGGGTGAAGGGGTCGATTTCTGGTGTTAGAGGCTGGTTTGGTGGCGAAATGCAGTGGCAGAGGGCTGGGAGGAGGTGGTTCAGGGGTTGGCTGGGAGAAGGGTCACCGTTGGTGGCGCCTGGCCGCTTGTTTGTTTTTTTTATTAAAATTTTTTTTTTCTTTTATTTATTTTTTTTCTAATTTTTTTGGACCAATCATGTGTTAGGTAATCTAGAGGTTAGGATAATTAAATTTTGTTCACAGATTTGGAATTGAAGAAGGAAAACGTAGGTGAAAGTTGAGTTTATTGCAGATTAATTGATAGTTGGGATTATTTAAAGTAAATTGGGCAAAGTTGGGATTATTAAAGTTTATTTTTCTTTTTTTAATAAATCCTTAATTGTGTTTATCACAATCAATCAATCATCAATAACTATATGCTAAAAGACACACCAGCAATGACACATGTCAATTTTTGGTGTGTTTGTAACCTTTTATAAAACTTTTATATTTTAGGAAATTATTGTATACAATAATAATTGTCATAGTTAACTATATAAAACAAGTAATGATCTTTTACATTCTATAGATGGACATATATGCAACTACTATAAGTATGTGTTTTGGCAACATATAATTACTTTAAAATATGCAAACTTTGATAATTTTTTTTTAAGAATATATAATATTCAAATACTTGACAATAATAATTACTGAATTAGAAGGGAAAAAAAAACCTATATATGCATACAAAAGGTTTTGTGTGAGGTCGGACTCACGTGAGACCGGGTTCAATAACAAAAGGCCAACAAAAAGGCGCAGACTAACTAAACCCGATCGCGAGGCCCGCGACACCAACTCTGCCTTAGTACTGCTTCTTCCTCCATTTTCTTGGATTGTTTTTCGTCGTTGTTGATATTCTGAAGAAGAAGGTTGAGTTTCGAAGATCGGCTTCCGAGTCTAGATCGAGAAACTACCGATTCTTTGATACTTTGACCATTCTCTCTCCTACAACAACCAAAAATGAAGTTATACGAGAGAGAAAATCGGATCAAAAATCTGATATCACTAAAAACCAGAACAACAATGGCGGAAAAATTTATAATATTCAAAAAATTAAAAGAAATTTCCTTATCAATGCCAAGTAGTGTCGGTCAAGAATAAGTAGTCTCCATTTGGTATTGCTTTGTGTAAAGGTGTTGCACCTCAGAATCTTGAAGATTGATTAGATTTTGTGCGATTAATCTGTAGAAAGTCTTCATACCCTTACTCAGCAAAAGTCAGAGTTCGTTTGTTGATGAAGATGATGAGGTATTGATGAGGTTGGAAAACATTAGCAACTTAATATCAAACAACAATAAGTCTAACACCTGACCAATATAACTTATTATCAAACAAAATAAGTCTAATACCTAACCAATATTCTAATACATGACACTAATAATATTGTTATACATGACACTAATATTTTAATATCTGACAATAATATTGTAATGCATGACACTAATATTCTTATACCTGAAATAATATTCGTATACATGACACTAATATTTTAATATCTGACAATAATATTCTAATACATGACACTAATATTCTAATACCTGACAATAATACTCTTATACATGACACTAATACTCTTATACATGACACTAATATTCTTATACATGACACTAATATTTTAATATCTGACAATAATATTCTAATACATGACACTAATATTCCTAACACCTAACCATACTAATCTATTACCAAACAAAAGATTCCTAAAACCTGACTATACTAATTTAATACCAAAAAAAAAAAAACCTAATACCTGACTATAATAACCTAATATCTGACATTAATAATCTAATATATGATATTATAAGTACTAATAGCTGGTCGTGTAAAATAATCTAAAACCAAACACTTATATTCCTATAGCTGACAAAAATGCTCTAATATCTATAATATTATATCTAACAAAATAATATAGGAAAAATTGCTCCCATTAATATGAACTTTGCCTCGTCCGCCGAAAATAATCTCAACTTTCGTTTATTATCTATCACTCCCAACTTTAGGGGGTATTAATTAGCAAATGCTTTTAAAAACATTCGCTAATTACCTACCGTTAAAATGGTAATCAATCGCTAGCTAATTACCAATTGTTGTTAAAAGCATTCATTTGACATAAATTTAAAATTAAACACTCATTTGACTTAAGTACTATACAACTCTTTCACGTAAAATTCAATATTTAATTTTTTGTAAAGACATGAAATAATAAGAAAATAATTATATTTTGGTAAAAATTTGTTCGCAATAGTTTTGGAATTTTTTAAAAAATATAATTCTAATTTAATATTGAAAATTAAAATATACTAATTTAATTAATAATGAAAATTAAAATATACCGTGCATGGCACGAGACCTAACCTATTTATAGAATAAAATAGGGCTTTTAAAGGAAGGATATTCCTAAGGTGTTACACTATGTGATAACCACAACTGGTAGCGAATATATACCCATAATGAAAAAATAAAGTCAAATTAATTTCTATAACATAAATGCCTAGAAGCACCAATATTCGTATCTACCAGATACTTAGGGCAATTGAACTTCCAGTGTCCTACTTTCTTGCAATAGTAGCACTCGCTTTTTAGTCTCGCCTTCGCCTTAAATTAGAAGACGCCTATGGTTGTTAAAGTTTGGCCAACTTTCTTTCCCTATCCTTCTTCTTGCCTACCCCTTTCTTGAAACCCATCCCTTAGCTTTTTGAATCATCATAACCTTCCTTCTTAGTTTTCTTAGAGATGTTTTCTGTCAACATTGACCTTCATCCTATCATGCGATTCAGATAACATATTCTTAGACTCGTTCATACTAAATACCATTTTAAATTGGTTATAACTATCAGGTTGTGAGTGAAGAACTATATTAGTAGCAATTGTTGGCTATAGGGGAACCCAAATTGTCCATGCTCTTAAAGACCGATCATTTTGAAGACATGGTTACCAACAAATTGTTCTTTTTCCATCTTACATTCTAGAATTTCATGACGAGTCTCGAAAATCTTAATCCTAGCCTATTTTTAAAACATGGCCTTGACTTCATGCATGATGGTATAGGCATCAATCCTTCTAAACCTCTTTTGGATGTTAGATTTCATGGCTGCAACATCAATCAAATTAAATAATCTGGTATAGCTCGATCAGTATCTTGTTTAGCCTAGCACCTATTGACCTCAAATGCATTCTTAGCGAATACAAGTAAGGGTATTTCAAGGATATCGTCTCTCCGTTTTCCTAGTTTATGAAGTTTTCCCCTTTTATTTATCCTTCTTAGAATGGACGGATATTGAACACATAAGAGGTGGTGCTGTTTTTGCTTGAAATTTACATTGTACATCAAGATGTACCATGCTCATGGTACACCTAGATGAAAATTCTCATTAAAAAAAAGGTCAGCTTCCTAAATTTATGCTCCTTAATTGAAGGATTTTTGTTATTTCCTTTCCATAATTTTAGCTTCCTATATCCATAATTGTTCATATCAGTTTTTGAAAAAAAAAAATCATCTAATTGAGTATATGTATATTTTTTGAAATCAGGATCATAAAGGTTGATGAAGGTGTAGACACCCATTTGTGTCTCCCCAAAACCAAACCCAGTGATGAATACCTTTCACGTCGAATCATAATCGAATGAAGTGAAAGTGTGGAAAGTCTACTGTTGCGATTAGTTTTTAATTCTTTTCTTTAATTTCTCTCTATTTTTGAAAACCTATTTTATGAAAATAGTCAATCCAGTTTAGTTTGGTCAAAATTAAGGGTCCAATAATGGTGTAGTTGGATTGGGCTCGAAAAGAGCTTTCCAATGATATATTATAAGCCTAACTCCGATGAATAATGAAGAAGTTATGGCCAAATTACTAAACTGGGCCCTGTTTGATCTTTATATGCGGCCCAATGATCTAGAGGAGGGCCTATTATGATTTATCATTCCTAATGCAATTAGGATTGATTATATAGTCTTTTAGAATATTCTAGAAGGTTCTTTTGAATCCTAATTTGATTAGCATTGATAAAGGAGTTTTAAGAGTTTTATTTAGAATAAAAGAAGTGTTTTTAAGAAAATTACAGTTTTACCCTCTCGTACGCTTAAATTTTATCAAAATAAGTAAATGCATGGAAAAACTAATTACAGCGCCGCAATTACGGTATGTCGCCTGGCGACAGGCCCGGCGTCTGGCGACAAGTCTAGCGTCTGGCGACAGGCGCGTGTTTGGCGACAGCGTCGTGTTTTATTCTTTTTGAAACTCTGATTCGTTTTTTATCATATCCGGCTGATTTTATTTATAAATAGCCTCCTAAACCTTCGTTTTCAATCACCAATAATCATCAAATCTTCTCATCAATTCCTCTCACCAACTCTCATCAAGAAATTCTTGATATGCTCTCTCTCTTTTTCTAAACTACCCTTTTTACAAACAAAATTCGCATTCACAAGATCTAGACATACCTAGCCAAGTTCGAAGTTGTCTTCGCCCTAGACGTGAAAGTTTTATATTTCTGAGGGTTTGGTCCCAAATCTCTATTTCAATTATTTAATTTAATTCTTTAATTTTATAATTTCCTTGAAGTTACTAACGCGTGTATTTTGTTATTAGAAAGAGGTACGAGGCGTCCAAGTAAGTGCTTTAATTGTTTTTATTGTTATTGTGATATATAAATCATGTCTAGGTTGTTATTTTCATTCCTAGTGTCATGTTAGGGTGTTTTAATCTTCCTAGTATCATGTTTAGGGTAAAGATTATAATATCAAATATGCTTATTATGATTTATGTGATGTTTCCTATTTTCTTTCTTAATATTCATGTTAGTATCATGTTAGGGTTAAAGCTTTGACTTTTATTGTTTAGTGACATGCTAGGGTTTATTATTAATCTTGTTAGTATCATGCCTAGGATCTTGCTATTAATATTATGCTTTAACATGATTATGATTATGATTGTTATTATTATTATTATGTTGCTTGATATTTATTGTTATTGCTTGATCACACCTTTTATGCATGTTTAAAGGGAATTTGTACTTGTAATCACGCTTAATAAGATAATTAATAATCTTGTTTAGGGTTAATATGATTATAATTCAAGTTATCGCCAATAATAGTTTTATTTGTGCATTAATATTCAACCAACATAGATTAAACAGGTTTAGGGTTAATCTATTGATTGCATGTTAGTCAGAAAGCGCACATGAATACGAGAAGAATAAAGTAGAGGCCTATTATTAGGGCATGTTCTTTCTCTTTTAGAATGGATTTGTACCTTCATCCCCGAATTTCCAGTCTTGGTTCGGGACCTATTGGAGTTAACGATCTCCTGGATCGTTAAGGGGTGTAACCTTCACCCTGTGAACGGTTTACAAGTTCCTAAAACTTGTTGGCGACTCTTTTGCTCTAGCTTCTTTCCCTTTGGACGCCACCATGCTTAAGTGTATGATCACAGTGGGGTTCAAGTTTGGGGTAATGCTTGAAATATTCCCTACAGTTCTTTGGCGACATACTTTTGGGACCTTTTCTATAGATGATTGATTTTTCGATAGATCTAAAGAACATTCGCTATATTAATAAAGAACATGATAATTTTATTTAAAGAACATTATTTATATTATTTACCCAACATGTTAAAACATAATTCAGAAAATATTTCATAATAAGTAATGAACGTTATGCGACAATAAAGGTACATTAAAATTACAATCAAAGAACATAGACATTTAAAAATCATATCATGAACATCATAATAGATACACATGACCAAGATAAATTTTATAACAAGATATGAAAATATATAATTGGTTATTTAGAAGAAAAAAAATTAAAAAAGAAAGAAAATATAATAAAAATATTGGAATTTGAAATTTTGACATTGAATTTCAAATTTATAAATTTGAAATTTGAAATCTTGATAAAAATTAGAGAGATCGTAGAAAACTGAATATTTTGAAATGATGTTACATTAAATACATGGTAAAAATCAATTGGTATTTATCTTTTACCTTTTTAAAAAATTGTTTCACGAAAATTATCACATTTTTTATATTTCAATGTTATGTTCTTTTATAAAGTTGTGATGTTCATTACAAATGTAAGTTATGTTGTTTCCGCTTTTTTATTAAACTAGTTTGATCCGCATGGTACACTTGGGTGTACCAACTAACGATTAGTTTTTGCTAGTCATCTACATGCAAAATAAGACAAAGTTCAATTTATGTTTAAATTAATGCACCTAAACTAAAACCAATAGGAATTAATAGTCCACATGAATTAAGTGATTCCAAGAAACGATTTTAATGTTTTATTAAAACAAACCAATTCAGTGTGTAAAATAGCGTATTTTCTTAAATTATATATCCAAAGATTATTAGTAACATCCTGTGGAAGCATGATCCATTACAATTAATCGAAGGGTTTTAAGTACTTTGTTTGGAAATGCAATCCTTGAATTAATATTATTCGGGATATAAGTTTATTATGTTGTGATTAATATTCTCGATGTTATTTGGAACCTAAGGTTATTATGTTGTGAATAATATAAGTGAGATATATCATGTTTGATCATCGACACACAATAAACTAATAAGCTAGCATAAAAAAATGCATAAGAAAAATGAATTAGCATGACTCTTAATCCTAACTTAATGTACTTGATGGACTCTTCCTTAGACTATTTATAGATCTTCATTCTTGATTTGTCATGGACCTTTTAATCTTTGCGCTCTTCCTTGGTTACAAATACTTTCCATACATTTTATTTACAGCTTAAATAAAATTACATAAATACTTAACAGTACACAGACCGCAATACAACACGATTCGCAAATTGTATTGTCTAACTTAATTAGGTCATACAATACTAGTTATTTATAGAAACATAATACCATATAGTATAGATGTTGTCATATAATAAATCACGTAACATGTTTGCTTTAACTAAAATATCGAATATTCTTAATTAAGGCAACAAATGTCATATTTTAAAGCTTGGAATTAGATAACATCCCCATATTTTTCAATACCTTGTTTAAAATATCATATATTTCAATTTAGGAAGGAGATAGAATCAAATCAAACTTTAATAATATCATATATTTCAATTTAGGAAGGACATAGAATCAAATCAAACTTTAACCATAGAAGATAAATTACATTTATTCTCTATGATTATCCTAACAAACTTAAGAGATTCCATCCTAATTATTAGCCAATCATAATTTTAAATCAATTATCTTAACTAATAAATCATGGAATAATCATATTACCTAGTCAATTAACTAATTTTTGAACAAGCTAAATTATCTCCTATAAAACTTATTTTTAAAAATCATCCAAGATAATTTTTTTGTTTTAATTTTAAAAATCGAAAATCCAAGGGGTTGCTTTGCGCCACCTGCAGCGGTTGGTTGAAGCCAACTATGATGGCTGTTGGCGCCTCTTGACCTGCTACATTGGTGTTAGTTATGCAACCCTTTCCCAAAGTTGTTACTTTTCTCTAGCCTAGTCACATCGTCCCCACCACCCACCTAAACCAGCAACCTTTGTGACATTGTTAGCCATTGATATGCGCCATTCAGTTGTGGTTGCTCCCTTAAAGAATGAAATCATTTTAAGTTAATTTGATTTACAACGATCATTGTAAAATTAAATTCACTGCAAGTTCAATCAAACACAACAATTATGCCTAGTTCATAGGTTAAGATAAGTTTTCCCAATTCAATTTCAATCTAGGGTTCTCATAAATTCAATCAAAATTCATACAAAACAACTTTTCATGCATTCATCTAATTAATCATACAAAAAGATAAAAAGATAATGTGTCAAATTAATCCAATTAAACTCATGAAACAAATTAAATAACCAATGGAATTTTTGATATTTAAAGGGCAATTTACGGCTAATATTATGTGTAATTTAGAAATCAAATCATCATTTAATTGATTCCAAAATATTAAATTTCCATTTAATCATGCTAAGCCGTTAAATCTTTAAAGAGTCTTCTGTTCCTTTTCCTCCAAAGCTCTAGTCGATTTCTTTATTTTTATTTCTTTCCTTTTGTTTTACCGCCCCTAGATCCATTTCATTTAAAAAAAAAAAAATTATCAAACTCAAGCCGTATGCCCTCAAAGGCTCAATTGCTCAAAGACATGAACCAAATAATCTCTTAGACATCTTTAATACGATTAAATGATTAATTAGACCAACCTAATATTAATCACATTCATTCATTAATCAATTAATTCACAACTCAATCAAACCGCCCCAATTCTCATAATCTTACTCGCCATTAACCTTCTCAAAAGCAACGCTTAATTACCCCGCCAATCCGCCATAATTACCACTCCGTCATTACAATTACAAAAAAAAAAATTTTAAAAAAAAAAATCTACCAGTAAATTTTCCCTTTATTGTTTTCCCTTTGAAAAATAACATTAAATTCCATCAAATTTGAACACACACAAAAAAAAAAAAAAACCGACTTTTCTTTTCTTTTCATCTTCCCTTTTATTCAATATTTTCTGCTGATCTAAAAAATCAATTCAATTCAACTCCAATTGACTTTCTCTCTCCTCTTTCTTCCACTTTCTCTCTCTTTCATGCAAAAATCTTCCGCCATGGATGTACAAGTCAAGCAAGAATACGAAGTTCTCTTCCAACGAATGCGAGACAGAGCCGTCATTGCTGCTACTCCTTCCTCGGCGCCTGCTCCCGTCATTGATCTCAGCGACGACGATGACGCCGGTGATTTTGGTGCCGAGAAAAGAGCTTTGAGCTCCTCTAATGGCGGTTTTCCGGCGAAGAAGCAGAAGGTTGGTGATGGTTCTCTTCCGCCGGGGTTTCTCGATCCCATTCCGCCGTTGCCGGAGTCTTCTTTGCTACTTCCGCCGCCGTTAGCGGCGGTTCCGGTGATTTCGCAGGGGAATAAGCAGTTTTGGAAGGCGGGTGATTATGAGGGTGCTCCTTGTGCTAAGTGGGATAATAATACAGGTTTTTTTTTTTTTCCTTCTGGGTTTGATTTAGTTTTTGTGTTTTTTTTTTTTTCAGCTGGTTTGTTTTTAGGTTTTTTGTTTCTTGGTGTTGTGTGATTTTTGTTGAAATTTAAGTAAATGTGTGTGAAATTCGTTGCTTGAAGATTTAGAATGTTTTTAATTGAAAGTTGATCCTTGTATTGTAATGGGTTTTTGATGGAAGTAATTGGGTTTATGGGAAGTTGAGTTAGTTGGTATTTTGATTTCAAGTAACTGGGTTTTTGTTTTTAATGGCGCAAGAATAATTTTTGTAGTGGTTTAATGAGGATTTGGATGGTAAATTGTGATTTTTGTAGTGATATATTGTAGATTGATTGTTTAGTCTGTGAGATTTTTTCATGAAGTGTGGAGGGTTTCGTTGCAAATTGAGTTTCTCTTATGAACTGGGGAGTGTTTTCGTGGCGAAAGGAGAGAGATAATAATCATAATATGGTTTTGTGATTTATTAATACTAGTTTGGAAGATTGAAAACTTGGAAATAAGTGATTCTTTTTGGGCACTGAATGCTTGTTGAATCATACATCTAATTATGGACAATTTAGTTATGGTTATTTTTCGTGGGGTTAATAGAGAGGTCTTGCTTTGATCATGAATTCTGGTAATTCATCTGAAGATTAAAGGATTATTTTTCTCTAGAGGGGAATTTTATTATTATTATTATTATTATTTTTTAATATTAAGATGGTTCGTACACCCAATGTGGTTATGTGTGCCTTCTGATGTTTCATAATGGTGTTGGGTTGGTTTCTAAGAAAAGCAGATTGCTGCTTAAAATTTGAATTTGTATACAGAAGGAAGTTCTAATTGGTTATAGCCTCTATACTCAATAGCCATATGCTCAACAAAAGCTCAAGTTCCTCCTATGTTAATTGACAGAACAAAGAACCCTTAATGGAGAGCATATTTTATGGATTATAGAGGACATACATTGATGGAGTAAGGGGACAAAACCAATGCCCTTCACATTAATGGAGAACATTTATGGATTATTGAGTTACCTGATTGTTCCATTAGACAACTAAATTGTCATGATAGACCTTTACATTTGTAATTTGAACTTTATGCTCTTTTTCTTTCAATTCAGTGCTTTCTGTGATCACTTTTGTCTGGTTTTACAAGTAATTAAAACCTTCTCTGTAATTTAACTGCTAATCAATCATTAGCAGGATACGTGTTTTAATTACTTTTAATCATTTTGCAGGTGGAATGGATCATGTTAGGGTTCACCCCAAGTTTCTGCATTCTAATGCCACAAGTCATAAGTGGGCTCTTGGAGGTAAGAACATTCTATATGTTTTATCTGTGGAAGTCCTCTTTGCATAATCTCTAAATGTTTGTATTATTAATTTTCTCAATCCTCTCTTCTTTTGTTTATTTAATGAGATTATCGCATTCACTTTTCTGTGTAGCTTTTGCGGAGCTGTTGGACAATTCATTGGATGAGGTACTTGGCCTCTTTGTGTATGATTAACTATTGAATACATGTCCTATTTAGAGTGTCTACTTTGTCTGCAATGACTAAGGTTCTGATTTTTTTTACTGTTAGGTCTGCAATGGAGCAACATTTGTCAACGTAGATATGCTTATAAACAAGAAAGATGGGAATCAAATGTTGCTGATTGAAGGTACTGATTGAACTATTGAAGTGGTAGCATGCCTCTTTGATGCAGTATTGTTATAGGCATTCATGCACTTTCATTTCTATTCATTATTCACTTCATTTTCTAACTTCGAATCTATTTGGCCATCATATGCCTCTTACAATGATTAATGAAATCTAATTGGAACTTCTGGGTATAAAATTATCACGACCTCATCTTTTTATGATGATTGATGGCTTTTAGTTGATATACTGCATTATTATGATGTGCTTTCAACATTATAATCAATGTGGCTGTTAAATGCTGAATTGCTATGGACTTAACTATCTCAAATTTCTTCTGAGTTTGTTGGTAACCTTTCATATAGATAATGGTGGTGGGATGGATCCTGATAAAATGCGTCAATGTATGTCCTTGGGGTACTCTGCAAAGAGCAAATTGGCGAATACAATTGGGCAATGTAAGTGAACTTTGCTGTATATATGTTTGTTTTCAGTAAGTGTCTGGCTTTCCTGTTGTGTTAGACTGTTGACATGTTCTTATCTGTTATCTTTCAAGATGGCAATGGTTTCAAGACAAGTACTATGAGGCTTGGAGCTGATGTTATTGTCTTCTCACGCAGCTGTGGAAAAGATGGTAAAAGGTTTGTTTGAAAATTGCAATTTTTTCTCGTAGTGATTTCTGTTTTTCTGTGTCACAGTTTGGATTCCCTTATAGATTTTCTACAGAATTTCATCTACCAGGACATATGTTGAGCCACTAAGTTACTAAGATTGACTTTATCAATTAAGATATGCTTAAGTCTCAATACTTAGGTTTGACAAGTTAATCCTAGATAAGCATTTTATTGCTTTGTCTCTAATTTTAATGCAGAAATTATGTTTCATTATGTACACATGGGGATGCTTGTCCTACACAAATATGTCTATTGATTTTCATATAATTTTCATACTAATTATGCTTCATATGGAACTTGTAGTTGTCTTTCAATTTCATCACTTTTAGACAATCCACTTGTGAACAACTTGTAAAAATGATGAAAGCTGTTTTCAAGTGCAAGGTGAAGAGTGACGGCTTTAGAAATGCCTATCTATTTAGGTCTTTCTCATGAGCATTTGATTGAGATATACTATTTTTTTGTTGCAACTGTTCTGTATCTCATTTATGATAGCATAATATATCAACCAAGCATTTCCTGTGTACCCTATGTGCATAGATTTGGTTTAGGTTTTAATGATGAATCTCACAACAACCTCCCTTAATTCTGCAAATTGGAAAAACTAATTAAATTACTTATCTGATCCGGAAACCCCATGTGCACATTTTGGTGTAGGTTTTAATGATGAATCTCACAACAACATCCCTTATTTCTGCAATTGGAAAAACTAAGTAAATTCAATCATCTGATCTGGAATTAAAGTTCCTGATTCTTACACTTGTTTTATTGTAAAAAATATAGTTTTAGAGAGATGACTGATGGACTAATATGATGAATGAATGGGAAAACATAGAAATTTGATTCAAGAGGGTATGAAACTATCCAGTAAGCAGAATTCTTGAGTTTCTTGTTTTTGGGAAACTCAGTCTGATTCTTGTACTAAATGATAAACCTTGTATTCTGCACACACCCAAGTCTAGTGCAAACTGAGGAGATTAGAATGGTGTTGAAATTCGATTTTTTTTCATTTTATTTTATTTTTATTATTTATTTATTTATTATTAATTTTTTGACGAATTGTGTGCTCGAATTATGTCTTGATTTCCTACATATTCCTGAAGATTTTGACATTGCCTCTTCTGACCAACTAGACTGGACAATAAGGATCATGTTGCGATTTAACCAATTGCTACAATAGGGGCAGAAAGGCTTTTCTTGTTGGTCATTGTCTTTTACATTTTACATTCTCTTTCCTTGTTTGAGCGTGTAAGTATTTATAGTTTCCATCATCTGTATGTCAAATATCTAATAATTTCTATTTTATGTTCTTGTACATTTCAGCATCACACAAAGCATTGGGTTGCTGTCGTACACATTTTTGAGAAGCACAGGAAAGGAAGACATCGTAGTTCCCATTGTAATGTTGACATACTCTTTCATGTTTTGTTATGTCTAGCATATATATGTTGCTCTTTACTTTAAACATGAAGAATAATATAAGGAAACCACTTCTAAATCTATTGCCTCTATCTCCATTCCCCTTAAGAATGCATTTAATCAATAAATGGGTTTTGGTTTATGGTATAATTGTATATTCTTTGGGGGGCCATTTGACCCAACATATAATCAAATAATCAAAGTATCAGTTGCTTTGGTTTCAATAACTTGTTTTGTAATTCTGAGACCTGCTCATGTAGTTGTTGTGGTTCACTGTTCCCTTGCTAGTTCTGAATAACTTGAAATATGCCGTTGACTTTAAACCAGAGTTGATGCTATATATTATCAATATATAGTTTCTGTTTGTGTGTTTTCTGATAATATATCTTTTGCACTTTTCTAATCCTGTCTACTTTGCTGTTGGATTCAAAGCTTGACTATGAAATGAGAGAGAGGGAATGGCAGAAGATGATGCGGTCCTCTGCTGATGATTGGACAAGAAATGTTGATACAATGATAAACTGGTCACCGTATTCAAGTGAAACTGAACTCCTCCAACAGGTAATTATTCACTTTTTAGCTGTTGCAAGGTGAATAGTTGGTGGCCTTCTTGTATTCTGAATTTTGGCTTTGCTTTTTGAGCTCTCATTCTTCTTGTAAATGGAATTGAGGGTACAGACTACAGAGCCACAGAGCAGTTTATATCCTCATAGACTCATAATAAAGCATGATATATTTCAAGTATAAAGCTGTAGGTTAATATCTTGTGTTTTCTATCATTTTTATTTCAGACTAACTTTAATCCCTAGTTGTCCGTTAAAATTTTCTAGTTTACCTTAATTCTTAAGGTTCCATGGTTTTTGTGTGTTAGAATTTTTAGTTTTACATCCTAAACAGCCACTTTTTAAAAAATGGCCTTGCACTGCTGCAGTTTAATTTAATGAAAGACCATGGTACACGTATAATCATATACAACCTCTGGGAGGATGATCAAGGACTACTGGAACTTGACTTCAACTCTGATCCACATGTAAGTTTGTCATTTATTGAACTCTTTATTTCCCTTGTATTTTGTGCTATTATCTTTCTTTTTCCTACTTGTAAACAATATTGACGATGGGAAATGACAGGATATTCAAATTAGGGGTGTCAACAGAGATGAGAAGAGCGTAGAAATGGCAAAGGAATACCCAAATTCTAAACATTTTTTGACTTACAGGCACTCATTAAGGGTAATTGTTACTGCTTTTGATATTTCCTTGTGTAATGCTAAAAATTTCAATTACTTGGCAAATCAATGCGAGTTGCTTCATATGATTTCCAACTTTTTGGATGAATATCTCAGTGACTACTGTAGACTAGGAAGCACGGAGTTTTGAATATGTTTGTATCGTTTCGAGTGAAAGCCTGGACATGGAAGTTAATTGTTAGGTAGTTGAAGTGATGATAGATAAAAAATTATTCGTTTTCTCTGTTACTGCTAATAGTTTTGTTTTTTATGTTCCTCCTCCCACAAGAGACATAAATTTTTGAATGAATGCTTTTGATATGGCGGCTTTTCAATTATTCCGAGAGGGGGGGGGGGGGGGGGGGGGAGGTGCTTCTTGTCTTCAGCTCTTTTTATGAATACATAGATCAACTCTGTGTACATGGTTCTCTAGATTTTCGCTGTTGCTTTCCCTTCTATTTGATTAATTTTGCAAATTGTGGAGGTCTGACTGTCTGTGGGGTGAGGACATTAGTATTGTTTTAGCAGTGTCCCTTTCTAACTATACTCCTGCTTTTCAACCTTCAGAGTTATGCATCAATTCTATATCTCAGACTTCCACCAAGATACCGCATGATTATCCGAGGAAAAGATGTTGAGCACCACAACGTAGTGAACGACATGATGATGAGCCAGGAGGTTACGTACCGTCCCCAGCCTGGTGCTGATGGTGTTCCTAGGAATGCAGATGTAATTATTCACTATCTAATGTTCATTTTTAATTACATTTATTGCTATTTTGCTCACCGCCTCTTGTGTGTCTAATTGTAGATGGTTGCTATTGTCACTATTGGATTTGTGAAAGACGCAACAGCTCATATTGATGTTCAAGGATTTAATGTTTATCATAAGAATCGTCTAATAAAGGTTAGTTACATACTTATGTCTTTTAGTGTTACCTACTAGTGTTTTCTTATGTATGGTATTCATTCTAACCATGGAGACATTATTCGTAACATCTCCCCTCAATTTTGTCGCTTGATACCTCACTTTCATGATTCTGATTTTCACATGTTATGTGGATACTATCATTCCTCGTAGTTTGATTTCCTACATAAACACTTTGCATCTGATATGATCTTTCTCTTTGATACTTTTGCTGCATTAGCCTTTCTGGAGGGTCTGGAGTGCTGCTGGAAGTGATGGCCGAGGTGTCATAGGTGCTGCTTTTTTGCTTTCATTACTCCTTTATGTTGAATCTAGTTCAGCATTCTCAGCCAAAATATGTATTACAGGTGTGCTAGAAGCAAACTTTGTTGAGCCAGCTCATGATAAGCAGGGATTTGAGCGCACTACAGTTCTTGCCAGACTGGAAAATAAACTGGTGCAAATGCAGAAAAACTATTGGTTCGTTATCTCACCCAACTCTTATTTCTGCTTTATTATATTCTTCACAAGATCTAAACGTTGTTATTTTTCTTTGTTTAGGCGCACTTACTGTCATAAGATTGGCTATGCACCTAGAATCAACAAGAAACAAATAGAAGCTGGAGAAAGAGGTATATAATTATCATTAATGACTGAATGAAAGTTAACTTGTGATTATAAGTGGGTTGCTATTTTTCTGTTACTTCTTCACTAGAGTAAAAAAAATTACAATTTTTAAGTGATCAATCATTTCCAAACTTATTTTGTTAATTGGTGTACCAATGTATGCAAAAGAATTATCTCTGGTGAGGAGGGGCTCTTAATGTCTCCTTTTTTTTACTATCTAAAAAAAAACCATTATAAATAATAAGATATCAATATGTAATAGACTAACTTTGAGGGGTAGTATAGGTATTCTAGTTTTATTAGTTTATTAGGGCTGATAGTCCTTAGTATAAATAGGGAGGTAAGGGAAGGAAATCGAGAGGCGGAAATTTGGTATGAACCTTTTGGAGAGTTATGGCCTAAAGCCATTTTGGAGAGTTGTGAGCTAAACTCACTAACGAAGATTCATAGCCTTAAGCTATTAAATTATTGTTTGTAACCCTTTCACTATTATCAATCAATTTAAAGCTTTCACCTTTATTAATTTGCTATTTACAATCCGAAATCAGTTTTGTTACACTGACTTTGCTGGGTGACCGAACTCAGTTCGTTGCACTTGGTACAAGGTGGAACTTTAGGGGGCCGGTATTGTAATAGACTAACTTTGAGGGGTAGTATAGGTATTCTAGTTTTATTAGTTTATTAGGGTACGTAGTCCTTAGTATAAATAGGGAGGTAAGGGAAGGAAATCGAGAAGCAGAAAATTGTAAGAACTTTTTGAAGAGTTATGGCCTAAAGCCATTGTTAACCCTACGCAAGCCTTTGACCTATCAATCAAACAATTTAACCTTTTTTTCAATCTTAGTTCGTACCACGAAGTCCGTTGCACAATATGGATCCAAAGCTGACAATATTAGATTTCCTGTTTTAATTTTTCAAATTACTCCCTCCGTTTCGCATTAGTTGCAACACTAGGCTTGGCTTATAGTTTAAGGAAATTATAGGCTAGGCTTATAGGCTGATAATATAAAGTATTGTTAGTAAAAGATAGAAATAATAATAAAAAAAAGTAGTGTGGGTGGGGTTGGTAGGAAAGAGAATTAATAAAATATTTGTAAAAGTGGGGTTAGTGGGAGAGTGAAATTATAAAATAATGGTGGGTCATTTCCAAATATAGTAGTGTTGCAACTAATATGAAACGGCCTAAAATAGAAAGTGTTGCAACTAATGCGAAACGGAGGGAGTACATTATATACTAAACCATTTGTAATGGAATTAATTTAGGTATAACCTATATTTAAAATCTAAATTATTTAATTCAATGAATTCAGTAGGGAGATAATGTAGCAAACATTTATGTACTATTTTGCCCCCCCCCCCCCCCAAAAAAAAAAAAAAAAAAAATTGAAATAATATGAGCTGGAATTTTTATCTTAGGAAAAGGAGTTTGAGTTTTAATATATGTTTTTCATATTCTGAACCGCCAATGGCAGACTCTTCTCCTGATTACACTCCATCGTCATCACGTGCTAAAAGCAAAGGGAGAGGCGTGGATTATGATAAGCTATATTCCCCTCGTACATCTGACAAGCATGGAGGGAATACAGTGGGAAAATATAACAAATATGGAAATGGTCATACATCTGACAAGACTGGAGAGAAAACAGCGACAAAACATATATCAGTGAATGAGAAATATGGAAATGGGCAATCATCTGATAAAAATGGAGAGAAAACTTCGGGAAAACATGTATCAGTGAATGAGAATTATGGTAATGGCCGCACTGCCAGAGATAGAGAAAGTTCTGAAGAGCCATCATCACCGTCTTTGGAAGATACTTCTGAAAATTATGAGCTACCTAGGGTTTTAAGGAAGAGAGTTAATGAAACTAGTCATTCAACATTGAAGACTCCTGAAACTAGTCCTTCGACATTGAAGACTCCTGAAACTAGTCCTTCAACATTGAAGACTCCTGATAAAGACCAGTTGGACAAAGACCAGACAGGAAAAGCTTTTCCTTCCAGAACAACGAGCTGTGCAGTACAACAGGTATTTTTACATTTCTGTCAGTATATAATCGATTTGTGCACAGTTCTCTTAGATGCATGCTCACTTAGGAAGAAATAGTTATTGCATGAGCAGATGATTTTTCATGTCAAAAGTAGGCTGTAGCTGTGAAGTCATATATGAAAATGGATCAAAGACAGTGTAGCGTGAAAATTTTATCTATCGAGTTTTCTCTTTTTTGAAATGTTTCTGTTTTACCTAAATGAGGGCGAAAATGGTCTGTCCATGTGCGGTTTGAAAAGGCAAGGTCTTCCCTAGATATCTTCTATCTGGAGTTGGAGCTCTGACTGAAGAATTCTTGAATTCTAAAATTGAGGCATGTCTGAATTGAGTGCTGTTTTACTCAAATATTTGAAAGTGTAATCAAATTTGAAGTATTTACAATGCAAATGTTGCGTTGATGAAATTCATGGGCTAGGTTGGTAAAATTAAGGTGGTCACATTAGAGTGAGGTTTGGGTTTCCTTGTTGTCATCATGCCTGCTAGATATCTGAAAGCTAAATTTAATTCAGAGGGTTTCCTTGTTTGGCGTCACAGGTTGAGTTTCTAATGAGTTTCCATCTTTCTTTTTAAATTACTTTTGACAGGAAAAAAGTGCTAATGGTGCTATGGATACCACATCTTCCTCTGATTTGCAAGTTTTGGTTCGGTCAGAAGAGGAGAAAGAAAGATTGCAAGCTTTGGATATGCTGAAGGAGGAGAATCGTATATTGAAAGAGAAGTTGCAAGTTCTGGATGAGTTGAAAGAGGAGAATCGTGTATTGAAAGGAAGGTAGGAAAGTTGGACTGAGCTTGATTCTGATTCCAGACCATCTGTGCTCACTAATTTTTGCATCAAGCTGTAATGTTGGTGATGAAGCAAGTGAAGAAGAGTTTGAGTCTAAAGTTGAGACATGCAATAGGATAGAGGATCTTTACTGATATACTATGACATGTGGCATAATGGCATTCAGATACATTTTTTTATGCTTACATTTTTGTGTTTTTTTATTAGGTTGGAGGAAAACAATGGGGAGAAGCTGAATGCTTTGCAACGTGACTTGCAATTTGAAAGAGGCAAATGCAAATCACTTGAGACAAAGGTACAATCTGTTATACCAACTAGTCACTGCGAACAAATTTCCCAACTCTAGCTGTTCGAATTCGATTTATCTATTCTTATTTTCTAAATTGTTTCTTGCAACTCATTGACTCCTTACTGTGTCAACCTCCTTTTCTGAATTCTCCTTTCTGTACTTTGATCTTGAATGCTTTGCTCCCACTCTATTTTACTGTGGTAGGAATCAGATGGTTGTAGCCTTGCATGAATCTATGCTTTGCCCCACTTTTGTTCTTGTGACACATGCTAGGTTTCTTCCTAATTGGTAACATGATTATAGTAACAAATCTCAAACCATGCAATAAAAATAACAGTTCCTCTTGTATGGCTCCCTTTTGTGAATGGACACGATGGTTATTTTATTAGATGCGTTGTCTTGTTTGTAACTGTAGAACGTCTTTTTTAAAAATAATTTTTCCCTTAATTTTGAAAACTATGACTAACAGCTCCATGAAGCGGAATGTAAAATTGAGGAGCTCAACAAGGAGCAGGAGAGTCTAATTGACATTTTCTCAGAGGAGAGAGACAGACGAGATGTTGAGGAGGAAAATCTGAGAAAAAGACTAAGGGTTTGTTCTTTCACTAATAGATTTATGTCATTGCTTTTTTTACAGCATAAAAATAACGGTGTATTATCTGGTGGTGTGAGTCTGTTCATTTTATCCTTTTGCCAAGCAGGATGCATCCAACACAATTGAAGAGTTGCGCGGGAGAGTGATGCAACTTGACAACCTGAATTCGTCTAATGGAAGGCGTTAGTGTATAGGCTGCAATCACGCAATAGCGTGAGGGAGCTGTAGATATGTCCTTGTTGCAACCTTTATTCAGCAATGGCAGTGTACATGGTGGGACTTAGAAGATATGTGTATCACTAATCATCTGGCATGTAAATTTTAGTAGTATATCAGCGTCATTCTTTGTTGTTCTTGCTTACAAACTTGTTCAAGTGTGGTATTAGGTGGGCAAGTGCCTGAGTTGGGAGGTTTTGTAGGCTTGTATTATACGAGTCCTTTTTTTCTATTTGGCAGTGTGAAAGGAAGTACTGGGCAGCGACAGCTCTTCTCTAGCACAGCTGCATGCCTTGGGCATCAGCAAAACTGATAATTCAGTGAAACCACGATCATCGTTATCTGTAGTTATAACACCCAGAAGATAGTCTCTACACCATCTACCAGTTACTGTCTGCTTCTTTTCAAACTCTGGACTGGAATCCTAAGTTTTGGATTTTCAACTGAACCAAAGAAACCAAGGATCCGAATCTGTGGAGATAGCTGAGGCCATTCACTTAAATGGTGACTTTGTATTGCATCGATCCTTTAGGATTGAATAGCGCACTAATCCTTTGCTCATAGAAAGGTGAATAATTGTACTGAATGTATGGAAGAACTGTAATTGGATAAATTCCAATAATGTTAGTCTTGATGAATGACAGAAATTTTCAGGAAGAACGTGTTACTGTGTTAGGAATAACTTGATGATTGACATTGTTATGCACGTAGATGGGCAATAAGAATATCTTCAGAGTCCTTTGATTTTTTATTTTACAGATCCTTTTGCCATAGACATAATTAACCTAGTCGAAGTTAAGAGGTAAACTTGAAATCGCAAGCAAGGGTTGAGAATTTGAGATGTTGGTTGATGTTCACAATAGGCTAAGTTAGTCCAATGTTTGGTGACATTGGTCTCCAAAATAGTAACATCTACCAAAGAAGCAGGGGCTAATCTAAATTACTAAAATAGAAAAATCAAGAGTTAACCATACAAACTAAAGCACTGAAGTCCATAAGAGCTAGGCTAGGATCTAGGTTTTCAGCTTTCCAGTAAAACTAGACAAGCATAGTCTAAGAAAAACAACATTAACTTAGAAAGAAAATCAAAGTAATTAGTTAAGGAAGGGCAAAAATTCTTGGGTGGACCTGGTCCACAATAAATTTATTGTGGACCTTATGGTCTCACGTGCCATCCAATTGCAAGTACAAAACACAGCCCAGCCCACTGACTTGTTTCACAAGCCATTTCTTCTGCCACAACCTACTAATTTCCTTCCCAGTTCGACGCCATTAACAACTATCCTAGAGCTCGAATTTTCATCTCTCTCCTTCTAATTCTACTCAATTCTAGGTTTTTTTTTCTGCTTAATCAATCAATTTCTTCAAATTTCATGGAGAATTCTTCTATACAATCAATTGAAATGGATCTAAATCGAAGTATACAGGACACTATAGAAAACTTCGATATTAATGTCATCAATTTCGATCTAAACGAAGCTATTGAAGATGAAGAACAAGCTATTATTGAAGCTGAGGATGAGAATGAAGTTCATGAGGAAAATCAATCTCTAATGAAAGCTCAAGGTATTATACGATATATTTATATGCAATTCATATTAGAATTTGATAATGTGAATTAAGCGATTATGCAATTGTTTGATTTGAAAATTAAATTAGGCATTTAGGTGTTAATTTGATAATTTGAATTAGGCGATTATATTATGCAATTGTGAATTAAGCGATTATGCGTAATTTATGTTGATTGAAAATTAAGTAATTATGCGTAATTTATGTTGATTGAATTATGCGTAATTGTGAATTAAGCGATTATGCGTAATTTATGATGATTGAAAGTTCAGCGATTAAGTGTAATTTATGTTGATTGAAAATTAAGCGATTATGCATAATTAAGCAACTTTTAAGTAACATAGTTGCCTTTAGTGATAATATAGTGATCTATTTGTAAAAATAAATACATGATACTTATATGATGCTTGTTAAAGCTTTTCTGACATGCAAAGCCACTTTTAAGTAACATAGTTGCCTTTAGTGATAGTATAGTGATTTATTTTTTAAAATAACAGGTGCAAGTAATAACGATGAGATTAGTGGTTGGTTAGTAGGAGAAACTCGAGCAACACTTGCGGAAATACATGAATTGTATTGTCAACATGCTGCTGCAGTTGGTTTAGTGTTAGAAAAGCAAAACAAACAACCAAAATTGGAACTAAAGATATCATCACCAAAAAGTTCTTTGTATGTTCTGCAGCTAGATTAAGAAATTCTGGTAAAAAGAAGGAAAAAATTGCAGAAGAACTCTTGACAGAGGAAAGTTCTTCGGTTAAAAAAAAATAAGACAAAGTAGGAGAGTTCCAATAACAAGGACAAAATGTAATGCTTTGATAATAGCAAAATTGAATGAGGAAGGGAAATTTGAGATAGTTCAGCATGTGTTGGTGCACAATCATCCACTCACTAGACCACAATGGAACCATTTCCACCGTTCAGAGCGTGCAATGACTGGAATTAAAGGGCAAGTGATTGAGGCCATGCAAGAATCTGGACTAAGACCTATGGAATCCTTTAATTACATGTCAAATGAAGCTGGTGGAGAAGATGCTATTGGTCATACAGTGAAAGACCACATGAATTATTGTTATAAACTAAAAATAAAGGCCATTGAAGGAGGAGATTCTCAAGTAGTTTGTGACAAATTACAGGAAGTTTATTCTGAGGACCCTGACTTCTTTTTCAGAGTAAGGTTGGATTCAGATGGAAGGGTTTGTAACTTGTTTTGGAGGGATTCCATGATGCTTGAAGATTACAAATTATATGGGGATGTGACTGTATTTGACACCACATATAGGACGAATCGTTACAACCTCATCTGTGCACCCTTTGTAGGAATAAACAACCACTAGAAGAACACTATGTTTGCTTGTTCTTTTATTGGTGATGAGACCACAGATTCATTTGTGTGGTTATTTGAGACCTTCAAAAAGGCAATGGGTGGTAAATGTCCTGTATCACTGTTTACAGACCAAGATGCAGCCATGGCAGCAGCAATACCAAAGGTAATTTCTAATTTTGAAGGAACTTTTTGAATACCACTACATCTAAATATGTTTGTACTAAAATTATATTTAGTTACCTCTATTTTAAATGCAGTAATCAATTTTGAAACTATAGTAACTGTATAAAAATGTGCAGGTATTTCCAAATACTAGACATAGATTATGTCTATGACACTTGATTCAAAATGTTGTAACAAGATTTGGAGTTTTGAAGAGTGATGATACATTCAAAGCTGCTTTCATGAAATGCTTGAGTGGTTGTGTTAACGAAGCTCGGTTTGAAGAATGTTGGGATTCAATGATGACAAAGTACAAACTGAAAAACAATAGTTGGTTCAAAAGGTTATACTCACTAAAGCACAAGTGGTCAACAGCTCTAAGTAAGGACTTTTTCTCCGCGGGAATCTTGTCATCACAGAGAAGTGAGAGCACAAATCATGCAGTGGGATTCAAAGCAAACAAGAAAACAAGTTTGACAGAATTCTACAACATATTTCAGAAGACAGTGAAGACTTGGAGAAGGAATGAGGATTTTTATGAGTTCAATAGCATAAAATCAATTCCTACTTCAAGCTATCCAATGTCTGCCTTACTAAAACATGCTGCTGAGGTTTATACACATACATTATTCAGGGACTTTGAAGAAGAATTCAACCTAGCCATTGGATCTCAAACTAAACTGCTATTCATTAATGGAGACAAAAT
The DNA here is from genome assembly GCF_948465745.1 of Chenopodium album. NCBI lineage: Eukaryota > Viridiplantae > Streptophyta > Magnoliopsida > Caryophyllales > Amaranthaceae > Chenopodium > Chenopodium album. The sequence goes on from NC_137835.1 coordinate 71,015,584, forward strand.
GGTTTACCAAGTGTACCTTGAAGGCAGAGATGGCACAACTCAAGCAGTAACTTATGATCCAGTTAACCAAACAATTCAATGTCCATGCAAGAATTTTGAAGAGTCAGGTTGGTTATGCTTCCATAGCCTTAGAATCTTACACATGCATTCTGTTGAAAAAATCTCAGAGCAATACATATCTATCAGGTGGACTAAAGTGGCTAAGGATAAAGTTTGGGAGAGTATTGAGGCAGAGCAAAGGATGAAGGGGACATTAAACAACTTCACACCCTGGCGGCTACACATGGTGAGGAAGTATTATAGTTTAATCCTTAAGAGCCACAAGTTTGAAAAAGCAAGGAAAGTCTTAGAAGAAAGCTATGCAAAAGATTCAAGTGCAATTGATGAGATTATTTCTGCTATGAAGTCAACTGACAACCATTCTGAGAACACTACAGGTGTAGAAGAGAATTCAGAAGCAACTTTATCTAATGTGGTTCAAATACTAGACCCAACTCGTGCAAAAACTAAAGGAGGCCAATCAAATAAAAGGATTCCAGGAAGCTATGACTACATGAAAAAGGGGAAGAGGAGGAAGAATAGAGAATTTGGTGCCAAAACACCAAATATTAATAATAAGTATATGCTCTGATAGTCTGAAGACATCAAATTTTATCTTAAGAACAACATTTTTTATCATAGTAACCTGAATTGTTACATGGTTACCTTTTATTTGTAATTTCATTCTTGGAAACTTTATATCTTTTAAATACTTATATAGTGTCTTTTTTTTTATGATATAGTGTCTTTTTTTATGATATAGTGTCTTTTATGATTGACATAGTGTCCTTTGTTATCATATAGTGTCTTTTAATTTGATCTTAATTGTACTTAATGTTTTTCAAAGAAACAAGGAATAAAGCACATGAGTACTGTAATACCTTATACCCAAAGCTTTCTTCTCTAAACTTGTTTTTAATTGGTAGTTTGCTGTCCTACACAGAAGGCTCCTTTTAGTTGTTAAATGAAGGCTCCTTTTAGTTGTTAAAGCTCTTTCAATGTTTCCTGTGATCAACAGATAACAAATCAAGAAAATGAAATGCTCAAATCTTATAACTAAATACTGATTATTATGATATAGTATCTTTTATGATTAACATAGTGTAGACACCCATTTGTGTCTCCCCAAAACCAAACCCAGTGATGAATACCTTTTATGTCATTTGATTATCGAATAAAGCAAAAGTGTGAAAATTCTAGTGATGAGGATGTTTTTATTAAAATATCTCTTCTTTCTGTTTTTGAAAATATTTCTTTTCTTACCTTATTTATGAAAAACGTGCATTCCAGTTTAGTTTGGTCCATGATAAGGGTCCAATAATGGTGTAGTTGGATGGGGCTTGAAAAGACCTTTCCAACGATATATTATAAGCCCAATTCCGATGAATAATGAGGAAGTTATGGCCAAAATACTAAACTGGACCCAAACCGGATTTTACCTACGACCCAATGATCATGTGGAGGGTCCAAAGGTTTAATCCTAATCCTAAATTAATTAGGATTAATTATAAGCTTCTATAAGTTTCTAAAAGATCTTAATTATCCTTTTTGAAAAGATAAAATCAAAGAATTTGAATTAAATAAAAACTTTCCTTTTTTAAAACTTTCCTTTTTCTTAAATCCTAATTTTATTCGAATTTAAAGATGTTCAAAGACAGTCAGATTTTATTTTTGTGCCTCATAATCTTTATCCAAATTTTATATGGTTTGATAGATCTTGAAATTATCTTTCCAATGATATATTATAATATTAAATCCGATCTATAACGAAAAAGATATGAATAAGATATGAAACTCTATCCAAAACTGACACCGTCCCACTATTTTGGCCATATCTTTTTATCTACAAAAGATTTTAATCTGATTTAAATTGGTTTAGAAATTATACTTTAAGATATTTCCAACTACATATTATATGCCTTATTTGGACTTCTAGATCAAAAGATATGATAAAAACAAAATCCGCAAAAACTGCTGTCCATCGAGTTTTATTTCGATTCGAATTCGGATTTATTTCTTATTTTCGACCCTCTTTTTTCTCTATAAATAGAGGTGATATCTCCCCCTTTTCAATCACCAACTCTCATCAAGAATTTCTTGATTCTCTCTCCCTCTTTTCTAAGCCTAGCCTTTTACAAACACAATTCTTCATATATTAGCACTAGACACACCTAGCCAATAGACGTGAAAGGTTTAATTTCTGAGGGTTTGGTCCCAAATCTCTCTTTCAATTATTTAATTTAATTGTTTGTTTATTATTTTCCTTGAAGTTACTAACGTGTGTATTTTGTTATTAGAAAGAGATACGAGGCATCCAAGTAAGTACTTTAATTGTTTAATTGATATTATGATATAGAAATCATGCTTAGATTGTTATTTTGATTCCTAGTATCATGTTAGGATGTTTTATTGCTTCCTAGTATCATGTTTAGGATAAAGAATAAGTTCCTTAAATCAAGTATGATTGTTATGATGCTTCCTATATTCTTTCCTAATATTCATGTTAGTATCATGTTAGGGTTAAAGCTTTGATTTTTAATGTTTAGTGACATGCTAGGGTTTGTTATTAATCTTGTTAGTATCATGCCTGGGATCTTGCTATATTATGCTTTAACATGAATATTATTATCTTGATGATGATTATTATTATTATGTTGTTTGATATTTATTGTTATTGCTTGATCACGCCTTTTATGCATGTTTAAAGGGAATTGGTACTTGTAATCACGCTTAATAAGATAATTAATAATCTTGTTTAGGGTAATTTGATTATAATTCAAGTGATCGCCAATAATAGTTTATTTGTGCATTAATATTCAACCAACATAGATAAACAGGTTTAGGGTAATCCTATTGATTGCATGTTAGTCAGAAAGCGCACATGAATACGATCAGAATAAAGTAGAGGCCTATTATTAGGGCAGGTTCAATCTCTTTTAGGTTGGATTTGTACCTTCATCCCTGGACCCTATTTGGTTCAAGACCTTATGGAGTTAACGATCTCTTGGATCGTTAAGGGGTGTAACCTTCACCTCGTGAACGGTTTACAAGTTCCTTAAAAAACTTGTTGGCGACTCTTTTGCTCTATCTTCTTTCTCTTTAGATGCCACCGTACTTTAGTGTATGATCACAGTGGGGTTCAAGCTAAGAGGTTAATGCTTGAAATATTCCATACACATAGTAACCTTTAATTTTGAGATATATACTTCTTGGAATAGTAAACTTTTTTTATATAGAGTTCTTTATTTTAATATAGTAATCTTTATATAATACCCTTATATTGTCAGTTTATTACCATTAATTAACATAGTCCATAATTTTGACTTAGTTACCTTTATATTTAGAATAGTAACCTTATTAATAAAATAGTGACTTTATTTTAACATATAGTGACCTATGATAATTACCATTAATTTAAAACATAGTCCTTAATTTTGACACTATAAAATATTGAAAATGAAGTGACCTTTTTTTACCAAACAAAGACCTTATAAATAATATAGTGACTTTATTTTAACATATAGTGACATATGATAATTACCATTAATTTAAAACATAGTCCTTAATTGTGACACTATAAATTATAATGAAAACGAAGTGACCTTTTTTCACCGAACAAAGACCTTATAAATAATATAGTGACTTTATTTTAACATATAGTGACATAAGATAACAGAGATCTTTAATAATTGAATTAAACAAACAATATACCATTTTCATAAAATATTGGCAAAAGCTTGTTTACACAAAATGAATATTTTTCCAATCTTCATTCAATAACCTACACAAAAGTTGAATGAATACTAATTAGCTATACATTCTTCAAAGTACTTTGCTTAGTTTCAGAAAATTATGATCACAACTAAGTTTAAAAATCAGTTACACAATGTTCTGACATCTTAAGCCTTTCCTTTCTTCTTCTTGTCTACAGTCTGCTTCTTCTTATTCTTCCTCTGCTCAATCTCTTTCTTCCTTCTTTCTTCAACCTCTTTTGAAAGACGCTGCCTATCAGGTTTGAATTCAGCCACCTTAACAATTAAATTTGATCTAGCTTCATTCATATCAGATAACAATAAAGATGCAGCAATTTGAACCCGGAGAATCTTCCTATTTGAAACCTAAAAAAGTAAATAATCAATATAAGATATTGTGATATTAATTAAAAGAAATAAAACAAATAATTTAAAAGGGATAGAATCATGACTGTTTTTAAAATTTCACATTTAAACTCATCAGCTCCATTGAATAAAAGCATACTCATTATAGTATAAAAACCAGAATCTGAATTATCTTTGCTAGATCTCCAATTCAAAGTAGGAAACTCCAAAGCATAGTCAACCATAGCTCCAGATTGAGTAAGCCTTTGATAAAAGAAGGTACTGATCATATCACACTAGCAAAAAATCATATAATCAGATCACAGTCACATTAAATGATCTATTAAGAGTCATTATAACATGTAAACTACTTTAAAATTTGTCCAAATCCTAATTACTAAAACTCACTATCAAAACCTTTAGACAAGAAAATAGTGAGAATATGGAAGAGTGAGAAAGTAATACCAAGAGACTAGATAACTTTTTCAAGAAGTTACGACCATCCTCATCATAATTCAGATTATCAATAAACTGAATTTTTCCTTCAGTCAAATTCACCACAAATAAGCAATAGTGATTGCCACAAAGACAAGGTAAAAATATCTGCGACAAAGATACCATAATTAGTAATAAAAAAACACATATAGATTCCATTTTAGTAATTTCCAGCCACTATAAGGTCTAGGTTATATGTTGTATTGCGTCATTGGTGATTTTATTGCTTTCGTATTACAACAATCATCAGTTTAACAAAAATAGATTACCAAGCATGTAGATCATTAAGAAATTTTGTTCTTGTTGCTGTGAAACCTGATCTGAAGGTCATAAATATACCCTCTCTAGGTCATGCCTTGCCAAACTAAGTTTAACTATTACACCTCCAACTCTTAAGCTTATGCCATGTAGGCCCATTTCAGAGCCTTTAACCTACTCCACAAGGCCAGGATACACGGAAAATGAAAGCCCCTTCCAGCTACACTCATTTTTATATTGTTTATGCTGAACTAATACAGTGAAAAACTTACAAGATCTATCCCTAACTTGCTATATTCTCTATGGACTGAAAACTGGACTACTCAGTAAGTAGTTCTTATTATTAATGATATCACTGGTCTTTTCAGTTATAATGTAGACTTTCTAAGAGTATTTTACAATAGGCACTCTCATTTAAATAAAGGTATCTACAACATAAAAAAAGGGAACTATATTATCATAGCATCAAAAAACAGAAAGTATTACCCGCTCCACTTCTGACAAATCAAAATTATTGCAAGCTATTTTCATCCACTCCTCCAATTCTTGATATACATTATCCACTAGTTGTGAATTGTCATCACTGCCGGCAACTTCTACTATTGTAACCTTCATAACATTTAAACAAATAAAAAAATAAGTGAAAAGTAAAAACATGTATAAACATTGAAATAATTAAACAACTCACACTAATTGAAGAACCAAAGTACAATTTCCGAGGTCCATCCTTAAGAAATTTCTGATTTTCATTGAGAAGCAATGCCCAGCAATCCAAAATACTACTGCTCATGATTCCAGAAGGCTCTCCTAATGTGTAGAACTCTTGCCTTTGAATCAAATGATTTTCATGAAAACATACCAACAGTTCACTGTGTCAAAGAGTATAAAATAAGAATTAAAAAAGTGTTTCATAAATAAATAAAAAAAATAAAAGAAAATCAATGTAATCAAACAAAAGCTTACTTACTTAGGAGGCAAACAAGAATCATTGATAATGCAATAGTCAACAATCTCTAGGACTAATGGATCCAATAGCTTCATTTCCTTGTTATTTGACTTCAAAAAGTGTGAAATAACAATAAGATTTTCATCAGATTTCCAATTAAAAGAAATCGAACACCTGGACCCTCCATTTGTAATAATATTTTCAAAGCCAATCACAGGAAAAGTTCCTCTAATTTCCTCCATCCCTTCATTTGTTTTGTTGTGGTCAAATGCAGAAACTTGATCCAACACCTCGGGCATTTTTGTCACCCAAATAGCAAGTTCAAAGATCTCATCAATCACAGATTGAACTTGAGGATCCAAAAAAAAAAACTGATCATCCTGAGACACATTAATACCAAGAGCATTGTTGATCTCATTGCGGCGTGAAAGAAGAATCTGTTTTATCTTGTCATTGTAAAACAAGATATCACATTCATATCTCTTTTCATGAACAAAAATTGTTCATGAACGGGCTGCAAAGACATTAAAAAAATCATGTATAAATATTTAAATCATATCCAATAATTTAAAAAAAAAAAGAATAAAAGTCAGCTATTCCTTACATCAATAGCAGATGAATGGATCTCATGATCTGACATCGAACCTGGTGGGAGAATAAACTGTATTGTACCAGGTACATCATTACCCTCTCTGACATTATCAACATTCCCCACACTTCCCCTGTAGTACCCACAGGAGCATCCTGAAACTTCAGCTTACGACTAACAGGATACACATCACAGAGCAAAATCCCAGACCCAAAACTTTTCGACAATTTTTCCTTCTTAACTCTGTCCCTAATCAACTCATCATTCCAATGTTGAATTAAGGGTAAAGAAGTACTTAATTCAACATTCCTAAATTTCAACCTATGAAAGTAAATAATCTCCAACATCAAAATACAACCACAACAGTTTTGAATTTCTCCTTTTTGGTTACTTTTAACACCTTCACACAGTTTTTCAAGAACATATTTACACCAATTCAAATTTTTAATTTGTCCAACATCATCAAGTGCCTTAGCAATCCTAAGATCAGCAGTTCTGTTAGAAGTAGGAGCTAAAAAAAGGATACTGCATGCATAACAAAGAGTTGCTTAAACTCATCTCCACCTTGATCTAAAGTAGGTATCCTATCCTCTAACAAATTAAGTGGAATTTGGTCATTTTCATCCGCCAACCCAAAATTCAACCTCCAATTATGTTTGAAAACAAAGTAAGGATTACTTTTATTAGCAGATCGAGGTATCTCCTCAACATTATTGGGGTTCAAAGGAAGGCAAAACACATCATACACATCATACTCAGTCACCACAAACTCCTTACTATTATCAATTGAAAACATGCAGCTACCACAGTCAAAACAATCAATTAGCCACCTATACATACTAGTAGGATTCCTTTTCAACTTCAATGATAACAACCCTCCAAAGCCGATTTCATTCACATAAATTTTTTTATCATCAGTAAAGTTAGATATCAAGTCAACCAATTGCAAAGGCCTACATTTAGTTTTAAATGGCCGCAATCTGCAAAATAGAAATACTAATGCATAGTCACACAAACATGCATGTTGAATCTAATTTTTTGAGAACACTCCAAAGTAAACAAAGTTACTTACGTAGGTACATCACCACCAGCTTCAACTATTGATTTATTTGTTCTTATCCTTTGCCTCTTAACACGAACAGGAGCAGTAGCTTCGACACTAGGTTCAAGTTCATCTTCACGAGTTCTCTTTCGCCGAGACGAAGGTGAACCAGTTGCAGAGCTTCAACTATTGATTTATTTGTTCTTATCCTTTGCCTCTTAACACGAACAGGAGCAGTAGCTTCAACACTAGGTTCAGGTTCATCTTCACGAGTTCTCTTTCGCCGAGACGAAGGTGAACCAGTTGCAGGAACCTGATGCTCATGAAACTCTCTAGAAACATCTTGTTCAGCAACATTCTTTTTCTTTTTAGCTCTAGTATTCTTCAAGCCTTTGGAAACATTTGTATACAAAAGAAATCAAAATGTATATAATAGTAACCTTACTGAAACAATAGTGACCAGAAAATTTAAGACTGTGACATGTCAATGTAAAGTGCACGTTTATACAGCATATATGATACACATGGAGCACTAAAAATAGAACGAAAAATAATCAGCAAAACTGAGACATGCTCATTCAATCAAGCAACTTAGAATGGTAAAAAAAATATTTTAAAAATTGCCCTTCCCTTGTAAAAGAGAAAGCATAAACAAGATACAAGCACTCAACAAGTATTATAATTGAATAAACAGCTAGTAAAGAATCTGGTTAGTCTTATGATATATACTAGAATTGCAACTTAGAATCTGGTTAGTCTTATGATTGAATAAACAGCTAGTAAAGAATCTGGCTAGTAAAGAATCTGGTTAGACTTATGATATATACAAGCACTCATCAAGCATGATTTTTCAGTTACACATATATAACTAATTAAGCATGCACTTTGGTCTTGGATTAGTCTTATGATATATACTAGAATTGCAGCTTAGATGGCATATAGGAAACACATAGGAAACATATTGCTATCAGAGTTACATTCTAATTAACATATTGTTACTTGTTAGTACTAACAGGAACCGATTGCTAGGCAATCACAATCAAGTGACAGTTAGCTAGTTTAATGTTTATTCTTTTCTAAACTTCTAACTAGATACATTAGACAAACATATAATCTATAAAAATTACTATCCCAAAACATTTAAATATATCATAAAGTAGAAAACAACAATTAGTCAACTCAAAATTGCACAAATCATCATCATGAACAACACATTATCAATAAAATTGAATGAGAAAACAAAAAACAATCAAAATTGAACAAAATAAGAATCAAACATCACAAAACACTAGATCTTTAATACGAAACAAAATTCATGCAAATAGTTCAATTAAAGAAAAACAACAATTAATCAGCTCAAAATTACACAAATCTTAATCGAGAACAACACATTATCAATAAAATTGAATGAGAAAACAGAAAACAATAAAAAATGAAAGAAATAAGAATCGAACATCGCAAAACCCTAGATCTTCACTACGAAACAAAATTCAAACAAAATTCATACAAATAGTTTCAAGTAAAGAAAAACAACAAAAAATCAGCTCAAAATTACACAAATAATCATCGACAACAACACATTATCAATAAAATTGAATCAGAAAACAAAAAACAATCAAAGTTGAACGAAATAACAATCAAACATCGCAAAACCCTAGATCTTCACTACGAAACAAAATTCAAACAAAAATTCATACAAAATTCATGCAAATATTTTCAATTAAAGAAAAACAACAATTAATCAACTAAATATTGCAAAAAAAGATATAAACAAAGATTACCTGAAGGTGGTGGTTCGTCGAATTTTGTAGCGGAAGAACGAAGACCGCGTTTTCGTTGATATGTAGCACCTCCTCTGGTTCTCGTCATTGAAGAAGTCGAGCTGAAGAGAGAGAAAATGGAAGAAGGGAAGAGAGAGAAAGTGTCAGATTGATTGAGAAAATAAAGGAAACAATTAATTTGGAGCAATTAATATAATATGTAAGAAATAAGAAATAAGAAATAAGATAGGAGAGGAAAGTAAGTAGCTTGGCTGAGTGAGAGTGACTAAAGTCACGTGAGAAATTTGGTCCACAATAATGTTATTGTGGACCAGGTTAATTTAAGAAAAATTAGGGTCATGTTAAAATTGAATTATGTTGGGTCAATGTTTCTCTGTTGATTTGAAATTATGAATTTGAATGATCACAAATATGTTAACATTACGGGTTTGAGTAGATTTTGAATCAGATAAGTTTTGATTTTTAATCCAATTCAGGATAAAATATCTATCACACTTTGTTTAGATAGCAATTACAGTCTTGGTCAAGGGGAGATGAAGGGAGGGGAAAGCTGAGCTCCATTTCCCCTCCAAATCTCTTTAATTTTGGAGAAATCGTGCTTATTTAAGACTAAAGAGTAGAAAAATGGATCCCTCCTCCTTTCCTTTCCTTCTACCAATCTATAGACTTATACTAAAACAGAGTTTTTTTGAAAGGAATTTTCTCTCCTAAATTCTACTTTATCTTTTTTTTTTTCTATAGATTTTTGCTAAACTACTATTTTATTATTTATTGTTATGATTGACTTATGTGTTACATATTTCGAAAGACTAGTTTTTTGCTAAAGTACTTCTATAATTGAATTTCAATTACCATCAATTTAAAATGGCTCGGGAAATAGATAGTCATTTACCATTTTTTAGAGGGGGAATCTAGTTATTTACCTAAACAGGATAAATTATCCTCCTCCCTTTCTATTATCTCCTTTTCCTTCCATTACTTACTATCCAAATAAATTGTCTATAATAAATTGTCTATTTATTTAAATTAAGGTCGAGTTTGATTTGGAATTGTATCAAATTTAAGTCAAGTCTAAAGTCTTGTTCAATCATTCCAAACTTGTCATATTGTACACTCTAGTACTTATTGAAGTTTCAATCAAACGTGTAATGCATGGTCTGTGCACTCGAAAGCACCATGCGCATGGTGCACCCGTTAAAAAAAAGGAAAGAACATTAGGTGTTTGAAATTGAACATTTAGGTGTTTGAAAAATAACATGTTTGTCTTTAACAAAGAATATGCATGCATTACTAAAGAGCATAAAGACATTACAAAAACAACATGAAAAAAAAAACTTTATTAAAATTTCATGAAAAATTACACTTTAACAGAAAAGATCTTTACCAAAGATATCATTCCCCCAAAAAAATTTCATTCTCTCCAAAAATTCAACTTTCCATAATAATTTTAGTTTTTTCTCTTTAAAATTATTTTCAATAAAAATAATTCAAGATTTCATTTTCAAATTAAATTTTAAAATTTAAATTTCAAGATTCAAAATAACATACTACCTCCGTTCCCGAAAGTTCAACTCACTTACTATTCATGTGGTCAAAATAAAATAACTTTGACCACATTTTATGATTTATACAATCAAAATAAAGTAACAAGTTTGATCATATTAAATTTCCCATATGATAAAATTTTCAAATATCAACTTTTAAAAATTTTCACTTATACATAGCCGAAATTATTAGTGGTCAAAGATGTTCATTGGATATTGTGCAAATGCAAAGTGAGTTAAACTTCCAGAAACGGAGGGAGTAGGTTAAAAGAGCACAAGTTAAAGAACATACGTTAAAGAACATGAGTTAAAGAACTCATTACCTCAAAGAACATACGAGCCAATAATAAAAATTTTTTAAAAAAAAGAATACACGAGACAAATTCAAAGAATATATTTTGTATAATTGAAATCCAAAAAACATGTTTAATCAACATGTGTTAAAAAACATAACTATAGAAGAACATATTATCAAACATAAGACTTCGTTCTGTTCACCTTATTTCCACTTATTTCAGGGTTAATAAGTTTAAATAAGGGTTAATAAGTTTAGATAAGATAAGTTCAGGAAAAATAAGTTAGATAATTAAGATAAGTTCAGGAAAAATAAGTTCAGATAAGTTGTGAGAAGGGTTAATCAGGGCTACCCAAGTTTAATTTAAAACTGAAATAAATTCTAAGAAGGGTTAATAAGTTCAGATAAGATTAGATAAGTTAAGATAAGTTGAGATAAGATTAGATAAGTTCACATAAGTAAAAATAAGGTGAATAGAAAAGTATATTCTTTGTCATACTCGATACGTTCTTCGTCAAATAACGATATGTTCTTTCCGCCTTCCAAGTACACCATGCGCATGGTACACCTGGTTGTACAGTACTATTTTCATCAAACGTGGACACAAAGGTTCTAGATTAGAGTTGTATATTTGTACTCAAATTCGAGTTTATATTCTAGTCAACTGCAATGTTTTGAAATTGTAATTATATACTTAATATAATTTAGGAAATTTTAGAAAATAACACCTACAAAATCACAGAATTTTGTTTTTAACACCAGAAATTTTCAAATTTTAATTATAACACCACTTAAAAAAATTCAATGTTGGTTTCACCACCTAAATTGGTACGCCGTTGGAGGAACTGTTAGTGGGGCCCACTATAGCGGCTTTTTTTGTCAAACTCTTTTATATAGTTGTGATTTCCTTGCAACTTATTCAACTTTGTGTGTGTGTACACAAAAATTGGTTCAAATTTAACGATTTCAACAACCAAATTGCAAAAATTGCTAGAAATTGCCATCTTTGTTCGTTGGAAGAAGATATGGAAAAAGGTAATTGGTTGAAATTTCTAAATAAAACCCTAATTTTTGTCTGCTTAATTATTACAAAAATTAGGATTAGTTGTTGTATGTTGGGCATAAGTCATTGATTTTGTGCGCGTTGTAATTGTTAGTACTCATACAATTTGGGATTAATTTCAGGAATTAATTGCAATATTTTTTACTAAATGAAGTTAGGGTTTGTCGGAAAATTGAATTGGGGTTCTTGATAATTAGGATTGATTGCTTGATTACTGTTGTTTAATTGTTTCATTTATCATAGTTAAATGGTTTTACTTGCTTTGGATTGTATATTGATGCAGGAGATGTCTTTCATAACTTCCTCTCCTTCAAAAGAGAAGAAGTGCAAGTGTGGTGTTCCTCTTGTAAAGCTCACCAATTGGACAAGGGAGAACCTTGGTCGGAAGTTCAGAACATGCAAGTTCTATGACTGTAGACACCCATTTGTGTCTCCCCAAAACCAAACCCGGTGATGAGTACCTTTCGCGTCGAATCATAATCGAATGAAGCGAAAGTGTGGAAGGTTTAGTGTTGCGGATAGTTTTAATTTCTTTTCTCTTCTCTTTGTTTTTGAAAACTTATTTTAAGAAAACAGCCAACCCAGTTTGGTTGGTCCATGATATGGGTCCAATAATAGTGTAGTTGGATGGGGCTTGCAAAGACCTTTCCAACGATATATTATAAGCCCAATTCCGATGAATATTGAGGAAGTTATGGCCAATTTACTAAACTGGGCCCGGTTTGAGCCTTATATACGGCCCAATGATCTAGGGGAGGGCCTAATATGATTTATCATTCCTAATGCAATTAGGAATGATTTTAGTCTTCTAGAATCTTCTAGAAGGTTCTTTTCATTCCTAATTCAATTAGCATTGATAAATTGACTCTTGTTGACTTTTCAGAGTTTTAATTAAAATCAAAAAGCATTTTCGAGGAAAAGATACGATTTTATCCTACAGTACGGCAAACTTATCTGATTTCCGAAAACGCGTCAAAAACAGGCCTGGCAGCTAACTCCAGGCATTGGCGCCTGGCGCCAGAAATTGGCGCCTAGCGCCAATTAGCTGGTACTGGCGCCAGCTCTGTTTTGCGTGCGCCAAGTGCTCTGTTTTGATATTTTATCTTTTTGGCTGATTTCTCTATAAATAACGTATTAAAAACTCCGTTTTCATTCACCTACAATCAGTTTTCATTCGCAATCATTAATTCTCTAACTCTCTCTTAATCATTCACCAATTCTCATCAAGTTTTCTTGATTATTTCATCTCTCTCTTTTCTAAACTTGCTTTTCAAATACAAAATTCCGCATTCATTAGATCTAGAAACACCTAGCCATATTCGAAGTTGCCTTCGCCCTAGACGTGAAAGGTTTAATTTCTAAGGGTTTGGTCCCAAATCTCTCTTTCAATTATTTAATTTAATTGTTTGTTTTATTATTTTCCTTGAAGTTACTAACGTGTGTATTTTGTTATTAGAAAGAGGTACGAAACATCAAAGTAAGTGCTTTAATGGTTTTTATTGATATTATGATGTAGAAATCATGTTTATATTGTTATTATGATATTCCTAGTATCATGTTTCGGGAAAAGGTTATAATATCAAATATGCTTATTATGATTCCTGCGATGCTTCCTATTTTCTTCCTAATATTTATGATTTTTAGTATCATGTTAGGGCTAAAGATTTGATTTTTATCGCTTAGTGACATGCTAAGATTTGTTATTAATCTTGTTAGTATCATGCCTAGGATCTTGCTATTGTTATTATGCTTTAATATTAACATGAACATGATTATGATTATAATGATTATAATTTATAATGATTATTATTATTATTATTATTATTATTATTATTATTATTATTATTATTATTATTATTATTATTATTATTATTTTGATGATTATTATTTTATTTATGATGATTAATATTTTTTATGATTATTATTATCTTGATGATGATTATAATTTTATGATCATGATTATATTTATTTATTGATTATTATTATGTTGCTTGATATGATATTTATTTTTATTGCTTGATCACACCTTTTATGCATGTTTAAAGGGAATTTGTACTTGTAATCACGCTTAATAAGATATTTGATAATTTTCTTTAGGGTTAATATGATTATAATTCAAGTGATCGCCAATAATAGTTTTATTTGTGCATTAATATTCAACCAACATAGATTAAACAGGTTTAGGGCTAATCCTATTGATTGCATGTTAATCAGAAAGCGCACATGAATACGATCAGAATAAAGTATAGACCTATTATTAGGGCAGGTTCAATCTCTTTTAGGTTGGATTTGTACCTTCATCCCCGAACCCTTATTTGGTTCAAGACCTTATGGAGTTGACGATCTCTTGGATCGTTAAGGGGTGTAACCTTCACCCTGTGAATGGTTTACAAGTTCCTAAAACTTGTTGGCGACTCTTTTGCTCTATCTTCTTCCCTTTTTGGACGCCACCGTACTTTAGTGTATGATCACAGTGATCATACACTAAAGTACGGTGATCATACACTAAAGTACGGTGGCGTCCAAAGGGAAAGAAGCTAGAGCAAAAGAGTCGCTAACAAGTTTTAGGAACTTGTAAACCGTTCACAGGGTGAAGGTTACACCCCTTAACGATTCATGAGATCGTCAACTCCAATAGGTCTGGAACCATGACTGGTAGTTCGGGGATGAAGGTACAAATCCAACCTAAAAGAGAGTGAACCTGCCCTAATAATAGGCCTCTACTTTATTCTGATCGTATTCATGTGCGCTTTCTGACTAACATACAATCAATAGGATTAAACCTAAACCTGTTTAATCTATGTTGGTTGAATATTAATGCACAAATAAATCTATTATTGGCGATCACTTGAATTATAATCAAATTAACCTTAAACAAGATTATTAATTATCTTATTAAGCGTGATTACAAGTACAAATTCCCTTTAAACATGCTTAAAAAGGTGTGATCAAGCAATAACAATAAATATCAAGCAACATAATAACAATAAATTATAATCAAAATAATTATAATAATCATGTTAAAGCATAATAATAGAAAGACCCTAGGCATGATACTAACAAGATTAATAACAAACCCTAGCATGTCACTAAACAATAAAAATCAAAGCTTTAACCCTAACTTGATACTAACAATCATAAATATTAGGAAGAAAATAAAAGGCATCATACTTTTAATCATACTTGATATTAAAGTTACCCTAAACATGATACTAGGAATTATAATAACAACCTAAGCATGATTTCTACATAATAACATCAATAAAGATCATTAAAGTACTTACTTGGATGCCTCTTACCTCTTTCTAATAACAAAATACACGCGTTAGTAACTTCAAGGAAAATAATAAAACAAACAATTAAATTAAATAATTGAAAGAAAGATTTGGGACCAAACCCTCAGAAATATCAAACCTTTCACATCTAGGGTGAAGGAAACTTCTAACTTATCTAGGTGTTTCTAGTGCTAATGTATGAGAAATTGTGTTTGTAAAAAGCTAGGCTTAGAAAGAGGGAGAGAATCAAGAAATTCTTGATGAGAGTTGGTGAATGAAAACGGAGTTTTTAGAAGACTATTTATAGAGAAAATTAGCCAAAAAGATAAAAAATCGAAACAGAGTTCTGACGCAAATAAAACTTGATTAGCGCCGACGCTGGCAATTAGCGCCAGGCGCTGAAGGTTAGCGCCAAGCTTTAACGCCAGGCGCTAATGCTTAGCGTCAGGCGCTAATAATCAGTTTCACGCGTTTTGTTTTATCATATCTTTTGATCCAGAAGTCCAAATAAGGCATATAATATGTCGTTGGAAAACTATTAAAGTCTCCTTTCCAACCCAATTGAAATCAAATTAAAATATTTTGTAGATAAAAAGATATGGCCGAAATAGTGGAAGGATGTCAGTTTTGGATAGAGTTTCATGTCTCATTCATATCTTTTTCGTTATAGCTCGGATTTAATATTATAATATATCATTGGAAAGATAATTTCAAGATCTATCCAACCATATAAAATTTGGATAAAAATTATGAGTCACGAAAATAAAATATAAATATATTCCACTTCGTACAAAACAAGGATTCTCAAAAGGAGTAGTTTTATTCAATTTCAAACTCTTTAAAACATAATTATCACTCCTAACTCCATTAGGATTTAAAAGAACCTTCTAGAGTATTCTAGAAGACTATAATCAATCCTAATAGATTTAGGAATGATAATTAATAATAGGCCCTCCTCTAGATCATTGGGCCACATATAAAAACCAAATCGGGCCCAGTTTAGTATTTTGGCCATAACTTCCTCATTATTCATCGGAATTGGGCTTATAATATATCGTTGGAAAATTCTTTTCAAACCCCATCCAACTACACCATTATTGGACCCTTATCATGGACCAAACTAAACTAGAATGCACGTTTTTCAAAAATAAGGTAAGAAAAGAAATATTTTCAAAAACAGAAAGAAGAGATATTTTAATAAAAACATCCTCATCACTAGACTTTTCACACTTTCGCTTTATTCGATAATCAAATGACGTGAAAGGTATTCATCACTGGGTTTGGTTTTGGGGAGACACAAATGGGTGTCTACAATACCCTTCTGAGTTCACTGTCTCTAATAGCCCCTTAACTTCTGCTTCATTTAGTATTTCCCTTCTCCCTGTATTAAAAGTCCTTCCTCTTTGTTTATACCACAGTCTATAGTTAGGAGGGACATGAACATTATAGTACACAAACCCATGCACAGCAGCTTCCCTCAAATAGCTCACGTCTATCCTATCCTGTACCACATCCCTCCTCCAATAACATAATCCACCACACCAGCAAAGCAAATGTTTTGTTTGTGACACCCTTTTGGGAACAAAAGCACCCCCAACTCTGAACACTATATCAATTAAACCATCTTGGTTGTTGGCCATTTATCTACTCAATAAACATATGCAGAAGAAGTCAAAATAAGCCATCATCTATTGACCCAATTACACAGTCAATTGTACTACTTTAATGAACAAAACCAAACATATTTTACCAACTAAACAAACTTCAGTCAACTAAACCAAGGACAAAAGAGTGAACAGGTCAACAAAATCAATGAATCACAGTAAACAAAAAACTAATTGCACTAATGCATAGTTCACTTAAGCGAATTCTATTTTAATTAGAAAATCGCACAGTACACTAAGTAATTCACACCCAATTTCCCTTTATTATTTAGGGTTCCCAATTTTTTTCCCAAAATACCCCAGAATACTAATGAAAATGGCATAATTAACTTCAACAGATGCTTAAAATAACTTTAAAAGATTCGAAAGGTACCTCTTTTGGAATCTTGCTGCTATTTCTGTCAGATTCCACGAAAAAATCCAAGCTTTTTTGTTGTTGATAATGGCTGACGCCCACTCGCTGACTTGTTTCGCTCCACTTCTGACACCTCCCTATCCAACTCAAATTCAATACCACACAATCCAAATTGTTAGGGTTTAATTCTTGATAAGTAGTTGAAGGTATAAAGAGAGAATTGATTGAATGAAGGAGGAGTAGTTGGGTATTGAAGGAAGAAGAGAGAGAATCGAATTGAAGAGGATGAAAATTGGAGGGTAAATTGTTATGTGGGCCCTTTTCAAATTTTCCGTCACAGTTTCCGTTATCTGGTGGTGAAACCAACATTGAATTTTTTCAAGTGGTGTTATAATAAAAATTTGAAAATTTCTGGTGTTAAAAACAAAATTCTGTGATTTTGTAGGTGTTATTTTCTAAAATTTCCTATAATTTAAATAATATGTGATTTATAATTTTACAAATCATAGGAATGAATGTCATTAAATTTATTTCCAAAGTGGTATAAGTTTGACAATTTATGAAAAAATAACTTGTTGATGAATTTTGTTATTCCCTCCGTCCTCGATTGATAGTCACTTTTGCCATTTTTGGTGACTCAAAATGTTAGTCACATTTGCTTTTTTCAAGTACCATTAATATTATTTTTTTACCAAAATTCTCTAACATTTGCAAAAATATTTGTGCAAATTTAACTTTTCCATGTAAAATTTTACTTTCCCATGTACTTTAATTACTTTTTCACTCTATGTTTTTGCATACCCAATGTAAATTTACTTTTTCAATGTACTTTCTTTAATTCTCCTTAATTCCCGTGATTTTTCTTTAAAAGTGACTATCAATCGCGAACGGAGGGAGTATTTCTTAATAAGTACGAAGTGTAATATTAATCTTTGTGGTTAACTTAATTGGTTAAAATTTTAAGGAGTGGTGCTCAAAACCTGTAATCAAATCACGTATACATAATTTGATTTGTCATTGCGGCTTTGGCTATCAATCCAATAAGATAATTGCTAAAAATAATTAATTATTATTCCTCAATGTATTATAGGTTATGTTTTGTAAAATTTGCCTATGTAAGAATTTAAGAGTGATGTTTGTGTAGGCTTTTAGGTACTCTAAGCGGAATTTCATGAATCTCATTCATACGTACCTAAACAGGATCTCATGCATATACAAATAAAGGATCACATAATAGTTTAGAATTAACCTTTGAAGCGTGAATCCTCTTAGCAATCTTCTTCTCTACCATAGATAAAGAGCCTCAAATGCAACTCCTCTATTTGGTCCACCGGGTTGTTGAATCAACACTCCACCAATGCTAGTTGGACGGAAAAACCTTTCACCTTTCTTGGAGTAGAGAACCGTTTTTAGAGAGAAAATATGGAGAGGAAAACTTACGTTGTTTTTGAAAACTGAATACTGTATTTTTTTTATTTTCCCAAAACACTAATTAATATATAATCATATTATTATTAATTAGGTTAGGGTTTTCTCTCTCCTTTCCCTCCTTGGCCGGTCACCCTAAGGCCCACTTTGGGCTTCGGGTTTCTTTTTTGATCCAAACCTAATGTGTGACCTTGTAGGATGCGTTTAGGCGGGCTTCGGGTTTGTTACTTACTAACCCAAAGTTCTATAGCATTCTCTAGCAAGACGAATAGACGACCCAAATAAACGAATTATTATCTCCATAATACGATCCATGATTATATTAAGTAATTGCACTAAAGTCGAGGACACATTTCCTTCAGTTTGTTTAGACCACATGGATTTAGTCGTTTTTTTTGTTTATATTTATTTTAAGTTTATTACAGTACAAAATATTATATTTACTACTTTGTTTTACTTTTTGTTTATATATATATATATATATATATATATATATATATATATATATATATATATATATATATATATATATATATATATATATATACTATTTTATAAAATAGTATAAAAGTTTATAATTTTAATTTCTAAAATGTATGGATGTGGGTGCGGGTAGGGCGGGACGGCCGAACGAGTATGAAGTGGGGCAGGTGAGGCGGGATGGGGATTGGGTTGGTACAACTTAAAATCCACCCTGCTCATCATTCATGACAGGTATGGTTTTTATCTCCATCTTTGTCCCACCACCCGTCAAATTGAGACCCATCCTCGCACTAGTCTCATACTTGATCCACCCCAGTAATATCCCTAATTTAGCAGTAATATTTTAGCCCATCATGGACCCGGCTTGACCCGAAGCTTTGACTCAAAATGGGTCAAAATTTTGAAAGAGGGGGAGTAAGCTATTCCCCATTACTTGTGAATTTTGCACCATATATACTTTATTTGTCCCATTGTAGTGCATGTCTTACTTTTTCTAAGTGTTAAAATAGTGAGCCTTTATTTTTTATTTTTAATTACAACCCAATTCACACACGCATAAATTAAAAAAAAAAAAATGAAAAGAAAAGAATGATATTTTACCATGGAAATAACACCAATAAAGTACATGCATATATGTTTTTAAAGAAATCAATCTACACCTTATATTGTCCTCCATTTTACACTATATTACAGAGTAGAAGGTAAGGGAAGTATCATGTTATTAATTCGAAATTAGATTTTAAGCTATGTAAGACAAGGTTTTTTTTTTTTTTTTTTTTTTTTTTTTTTTTTTTTTTTAATTTTTTATTTATGTTTATTTTTATTTTTATAAATATGTTAATAATCATCCACAATCGTCTCAAGTCAATGTAAATTATGCTAGCTCATAATAATTTGGATTGACCTAGAACTTTCATAAGTTTTATTTGTTGGCTCGTTAATATCTTTAATTGTCGAAACACATTTTTTTTATTAATCAATATGTGATATTGCTATAAATTTCACTAGTAGAAAAATAGCATTAGGCACCCCCCATATGGCACTGGTTCAGGCCAAACCGGTGCCAAAAATCGGCCCAAAATTGGGCGGGTTTTTAAACTAAGGGAAAAGGCACCGGTTCAAAGCAAACCGGTGCCAAAGACATAAAGGCCACCGGTTTGAACCGGTGCCTTTTGAACCGGATCCATTAAAAATTAAAAAAAAAAAAAAAAAAAAAAACCGGCCCTTTAAAACCCCCCCAACCCTAACATATTCACTCCACTCAGCCGTTTCTCTTTCTCTCTCCTCCTCTCATCCTCTTCTCTCTCCTCCTCTCATCCTCTTTCTCGATCTCCTTCTCCTCCTCTTTCTCGATCTCCTTCTCCTCCTTCTATTTATCTTCCCTCATCTCCTTCTCCTTGGTTTCCTCCTCCCTCATCTCCTTATTCGAATTTAAAAGGTTTTTTTTTTCGATTTTGATATATTATATTTTTGTTCGAATTCTTGGTATTTGTTTTTTGATTTCATTTCTGGGTATGATTAATGTTTTTCGATTTTGATTCATTTTTCGATTATTATTTGTTTTTCGATTTCTGGGTATTTTTTCGTTTTTTTTTTTTTATAATTTTCTGGGTTTTTTTACTAATTTTCGATTTCATTTTTTTTTTATTTTCTGGGTTTTAATCTTTTTCGATTTTCTGGGCTTTGATTTAATTTTTTCTTCATTTTCTGGATTTTCAACTCATTTTCGATTTTCATTTTTTCGATTTTCTGGGTTTTAAGTTTTCGATTTTAATTTTTTCGGTTTTTTTTTTTTAAATTTTCTGGGTTTTAAACTAATTTTCAATTTTATTTTTTTTTAATTTTCTGGGTTTTAATTTTTTTCAATTTTAATTTTTTTAGATTTTCTGGGTTTTAATTTTATTTTTTCTTCATTTTCTGGATTTTCAACTGATTTTCGATTTTCATTTTTTCGATTTTCTGGGTTTTAAATTTTCGATTTTCTGGGTTTTAAATTTTCAATTATAATTTTTTCGTTTTTTTTTTTTAATTTTCGATTTTCATTTTTTCGATTTTCTGGGTTTTAAATTTTCGATTTTCTGGGTTTTAAATTTTCAATTATAATTTTTTCGGTTTTTTTCGCAGGTATACTATTTGCTTTGCAAGCCCGTGCAATAATCGAAGAATCAAGAATCAAGAATTGTGATGTTTGGGGATTTTTTTTATTGTGATGTTGTAATATTTTTTTTTTTGGTTATATTGTAGCTCTTTTTTATTTATTAATATGTGGTAATTGTTTAATTTTATAATTCGTATATTGTAATTTTTTTCTTAATTATATACTGTAAATTTTCGGTTATATTCAATGATATTTGATTAATATGTTGTTGTTCTCATTTATTTTAGTCACTTTTATTTTTAAGTGAAAAATGACAAACAAAAAAAAAAAAAAAATATTTTTTGGGGCTTTTTGGCACCGGTTAACCGGTGCCAAAGACTTTCAAATAATTTTCAGTGGGCTATTTTGGCACCGGTTAACCGGTGCCTATTAAACCCTATGGCACCGGTTTTGAACCGGTGCCAAAAAGTAGGTTTTTGGCACCCCTCAAATAGGCAGCGGTTCAAACCGGTGCCTTAGACCGGGTTTGAACCGCTGCCTAATGCGTTTTTTCTACTAGTGTTTTAAAGGTAACATTTCATGTCATTCTATAAGATATATATGTACATAATCGATCCTTATATTTCGTATTTATGTTTATCAAAATTAAAAATGTTTACCTGCAAAAAACACCAGACACGATATTACCTCTAAATTTGAGTTATGATCCCATTGTTTCTAAATGAGTCTTTCAGTTTGATATATATATATATATATATATATATATATATATATATATATATATATATATATATATAATCAACACGAAACTTTATATATATATAATCAACACGAAACTTTGACAATCAATTAACTACAGAGTAAAAATAATCGTGTAAACCAAATAAACTTATCTCAACATAGTATTTTTTTTTTTTTTTTTTTCATTTTTTTCTTCCCTTTTCTTATACGGAGTACAAGTCTATCCACTTAAAGGTTGCATCTAGAGGTGGTTATTGGATAGGGTAGCCCGATGATAATAGGGTCAGGGTCAAGCTTAAAGGAATTTTAATAGACAAGGTCCTTATTAGACAGGGTCAATATTAGGCTAAAATGTTTTTCCAATTTAATTAATAAAGAAAATAGATAATGTAAAAGTAATTACATAGATAAATTTATATTCATATATACTTCTATTAAAAAAAAAATATTCATATATACTTAATAATGGCTGTTCAATATTTTTTTTAATTGATATTTTATAGGCCTGTCCATTATCGACCCGCTATTGACCTACAACCCGCATTGATCCGACCCAATATTGACCCTATAAAATTTGACTCTCTTTGACCCGACCCGCAACTGACCCGCACTGACCCTAACCCGACCTGCCCAATAACCGGGTCTAGTTGCACCTATGTCATCATATGTGATTACACATTTACACTACACTACTACATCAACACAATCAATGAGAAGCAAATCATACTAAAAACAGCAATAAACCCAGAACAAAACCACGTGCAACATTAATTAATTGAATAACAAATTGAATAAAATATGATCATTAACTAAATTCTATCTCTAACTAAATTGAATAATTTTAATTTGTTCAGAAATGAACAAATTAAATTAATAAGTAAATAAACATACATTCTCCATCCTATTAACATTCCCCTCATCATTTGATTTTGTAGGTTGTGCGCGTGTCACTTTCCCCCCACTCGTGTGTAAAATCACATTTCAACATTCCCTCCATAACACAACCCCCCCACCTCACCTCACCTTCACCCCCACCTTTCCACTCTCACTCACTTTCTCTCTCTAAACTCCATTAATGGCTTCCTAGAATTTTCTCTCTCTAAAACCCACCATTTTTTCTCTCTCTAAACCTTTGTCGCATTTTCTGCTACTGCTGCTGCATCAACACTTTCTCTCTTATCGTCTGCGCCTTTTGTCGGGGTAAATTTTCTCTCTCTAACTCTCACATTTTCACTCTACTTTTTTTTTTTTTTTGTTTCTGAAGCTTTTGCTAAGTTTAGACATGGCAGAATCAAATTTCTGCGCTCCGAAATGCTTCCATTTCTACTTTTTTTGTTGAGTTTTTTTCAAAATAAAATCTGGTCGAAATCCCAAATTTCTCTCATCTAGGGTTTCGTGAAGTTTCTGTTTTGGTTGATTCGTAATACGATGCATATTTTCGATGCATTTTCTCTCTCTTACCTTTTCCAAAAATACGCCGTCGATTTAGAGATCTTCAGGAAGTCAAATCCTATTCTTCTACAGTAATTTTTGTTGTTTGATGTGATTTTTCTGACGCTTTTTTCATTTATTTATTACTCTTCACATTAAATAATCAAATAAATACTCCATTGTTTCATTTTTTCGAGGTTTCTTATACTTTTATTCTCTCTCTCCAGTTTCTTCTTCATCAAGCTCTCATTTCTGAAGGTCTCTTCTGCTGAGTTAACTCGCTCCGAGTTGCTACGTTCACTCGATTATTCGTCGATTTTTGCGACCATTTTTACGGCGATGTGTACGTCGACGAGTACGCCTTCTTCGGGTGGTTTGTGGCGGAGAATCGCGGTTGTTACGACGGCTTTTTCGTTGCTGTTGTTCCTCATTCTACTACTTCATACTGGTACACATTATCAACTTTTTTCTTAAAATTATTGAATCTTCTCTACTTTATTTATCCGAAAATTTTCTTCGTCATTTTTTAACTCAAAAAATTGCGTTAATAATATTATGAATTATCATGATTTTTAGTTTTTGTAATTTTTATGACGTTTGATTTTTTTTTTGTTTGTAAATAATCTGTAAATTTTTTATAAGTGCAGAAGAGAATAATCTGTAGTTGTTTCCTCACAAATTTCATTTTTCAAATAAAATTTCTCCAATTTTTTTTTTTATTAATTTCGAAAAATAACGAAGAAATTTATTTTTGTCGACTGAAGTTACAGCTAGACAACAATGGCGGTCTATAACATTATTATTAATAATATTTTGTTATTATTATTATTATTATTATTTTTATTTACAGGGAAGAAAATCAATATCAATGGTTTTCAAATGAAGAGGTTGATTTCATCCGCCATTAACGACGTTTTTCCATCTCCTCACCGGAAACTTCTAGGTACTTTCTCTCTCTTACAGTCTTACCCTCTGTTAGTGTGTACTTTTTTCGGGGTATATGGCCTGGAAATTGTGTAATGGCGATGTGTAGTGGAAACGCATATGAACAGAGGTAAAGGGGGTGTACTAGTACTATTACTGTTAAGATTGAGTACAATATTATTTTTTTGTCTTTGTTAGAATTTTTGTCACATTCAAATTAATTTTATTTGAGGATGAATTTATGGGTTTATTTTATGTTAACTTGCACCTGGTTGAATTGGATTGGGTTAAATGCTAAAATGCTGTAATTTTTGCTGTTCATATATTCAATTTTGGTATGGTTTTTGAGTGACAAATATTTGGTAGGGGACCACGTGAAGTTTTTTTTTTTTGGTATTTCTGAAATTTGTCATTTCAGGGTAATTTTATTTTAATGGCAAATTTGTTGGATATGCGCATGTTTAGCAATATATGAGTAACTAATTAGGAGTTCTCACTTTGCTTTCAAAAAAAAAAAAAAAAAAAAAAAGGTTAGGAGTCCTCACTAAATTATGATATAACCCACTTTTGAAGTAAACTTGATTTTGTAGAATTTAAGAACTTTAATTGAGTACATTATTCCCTTGTTTCTAAATGTTGTTCTTTACTTTGATGTTGCTAGAGATAGAGGGGAGTAGTTAGACTTTTGATTTGAATTTTGATTTTGTCTTGTGTTTTTGTTAATTGTAGTCAAGTTTAACTGGTTTGATTGTATTAATTGATTGGTTCTTAATTAGATCTTTGTTTTTTGTATATCCATTTAGGCTAGTGTAAATTTGGGCTTTGGGTTTAAGATTAATGACTTGTGATTTTCGATTTGAATTTTAATCTAGTCTTGTATTAATTTGCTAGATTGTACTAATTGATTGGTTCTTAATTGGATATTTGTTTTTTGTATATTCATTTAAGATAGTGTAAATTTGGACTTTGGGTTTAAGATACAATGATTTGTGATTTTCGATTTGAATTTTGATTTTGTCTCGTATTTTTAGTAATTGTAGTCGAGTTTAATTGGTTAGATTGTACTAATTGATTGGTTCTTAATTGGATCTTTGTTTTTTTTTTGGTCCATTTTAAGCTAGTGTAAATTTAGACTTTGGGTTTAAGATACAATGATTTGTATTATTCAGTTTATGTACAAGTTATAGTGGTGGTTAGTCACTTACAATAGTGCAATTGCTCCACTAATTGATACAATTTCTTAGGATCTGGTTAATGTCTGATTTGAATGAGATAGTGTATTTTTTTATTAATTCGATTTCATGCTCCAATTTGAATGACATTATTTCGTTGCTCTAGTTGGTGCTTGGTAAGTTGCCAAAGTTAGTGGTACTATGGAATCTGAATCCATGAATTGGAAATGATTTTAGCAAACCATATATATAGGGGAATAATAATGTTGTGATAAGCAGTCTATAGTTGTCGCACAAAAGATGAACCATAATGTAGGGGACCTTACTAAATTCACTTACTCTATGATGTTTGCTTTTATTTGATTATTTATGCTTGCCCCTGTCCCTTTTCAATAAACTCATTCATACTAAAAAAAAAAGTTAATTTTGTCTCCATAATCCAAATGCATTCTATTTTTTCTATTAACATTAGTATGTTCTTTGCTTAAATGGGTGTTGTTTTTCTGCTTAAAAGTTTATTACATTCTTACTATTTTTTGACCCCGTGTTTTTGTTTCTAAATTTGGGCAGCACCGAGCGTTGAGCCAACCCGGTTTTGGGATGATACCAACAAGTGCTCTGAGTCTGACCTTTCCGTTGGCCAAATACCCAGTGCACCATTGCCCTCGGGTATACCCACTTACACTGTTGAGATCGTGAATGTGTGCTCCTCTGGATGTGACATCGCCCACATTCATCTCCGTTGTGGTTGGTTCAGCTCTGCCTTCCCCGTCGACCCATCTCTCTTCAGGCGTATTCGTTTTGATGATTGTGTCGTCAATGCTGGCAGAATTCTAGGGAATGGGGAGTCGTTTACCTTCCAGTATGCCAATACCTACAGCTACCCTCTTTCTATTTCATCCATGAGTTGCTTATAGATAATTAGATACTCAATAGCAATTAGTCTTTTTTTTTTTCTTGCCTAACGGAGTAGTACCTAATGTTGTCTACAATTAGGCTTGGCTTAGGCTAACTAAAGAACACCCAGCAATTATATGAAGCAACGAAGCCATAGTTGTGACTCGCAAGCTCGTGCCTTATATAATTGTTGGGTGTTGATTTGCCTTATTCCTTGGGTAGTTTTTCATATAATTCTTGGTATACATGAGGCTTAGAGAGAATTAGTATTGATTTTGGTAGGGAATTTCGTGATGTAATTAGTCTTAAAGTTCAAGTCTCTACCTTGGGCAATTTTTTGTGGGGGGTATATATAGATGTATATACGAGTAATCTCGTAGTGCAGTTTTTGCTAGTACGTTTTTTTTTACACTAAAAGCCTAAAAGGTAAAAAATATCATTTGTTCACATTGTTGATGTCCTACTCGTACATTGTATTAGAATTTTTTTTTGTTTTCATTACCCATGCTGTATCTTGACTAGTTTTCGGACTTGGTTGTGTTGTTTGATTTCTTTAGTTATAAACCCGAGTTAAGACATAAATTTTGATACGTAAAGGCACAATGATAGTGTAGACTATAGACCGGTTACACTATAATTACCCAAGACGGCCCTGTGCCCTTTTTTTTTTTAGGATAAAAAAAACGCCTAATAAGGCTGTGGACTTGAACCCAACATAATCAGCCAAAATCGGGACGTGTCGGACCACGGTTGATTAGGCTATGTAAGGAATGAACCAAAGAGGCTTATGTAATTCCATTTGTTATGAGAAAATACCAAATTCCTGTAGTTAAGTTTAGTGGTAGTAAATGGCAGAGAGAGGATGAAGGTAAAAACAAAAGACAATAAATAGTGGACAATGGACATAACCTGAGGGCTGAGGCAAAGAAGCCCTGATAAAACTAGCGGTCCCTAGACCCTGAGTAGGGTGTTTGGTTTGGTTAGAGTTGAGTAAAGAAAAGGAAAAGCTTTATCTGTGATAGCAATGGGTTGATAGCGAAAAAGAGGAAAGTATGAGGCAGGGGACATTGGGGCAAGTGTGGTGGATTAACCATAACCAGTGTTTAATAGCCGCCAGTAGCAGTAAGCAGTCAGCAGTGGGATGGACGGTCATCTCCACCTTTTGTATTTGTCTCTCACTGTCACCTCCGTTTGACCACCCTTTCTCTTACTGTCACACTCTCCCTACGGTAGTACGGTCTACACTACTTTTAATAAAAAAATGTTCAAATAAAATTAAGTTTTTGGTATTTTAACAATTTTTACTCTATCTATTTCAAAATTCATTACTCCTTCCATGTTTATATACTTGATGTTATTTTACGATCGTATTTTATAATTTTACTAGTTTAGAGCCCGTGTTGTGTACCGTTACTATTAAAACTATCATTAATCATTTTGACTTAACAAAACATTTTTATATCACTAATTATAGTTTTATGAAGATAATTGTATAACTTCGTGTGCAAAGCACACTCAAAAGTGTTTCGTTCGATAATAATTGAATGAACAATATTTATTAGAAAAAGTAAATAATAATCTTGAGTATACATATTACCTACTATGAGAGGGCCTGTACTGCATCTGTGAGGGGGAGTGATAGAGTATAAATCATATTCCTTGGCCTCAACCATCAGTTTGAGCTTTTGGTTGAATTGGTCCTCTAACATGGTATCGGAGCCAGCGTGATACAAAGGTCACAGCTTCAAATCTCATCCACCCCTCTTTCAAAGTGGAATTAATTTGCGCCGGGTATGAGAGGGCATGTGTTGCATCCACATTTCAAGCCCAAAGGGCCTTTCATGTGAGGGGGAGTGATAGAGTATAAAACATATTCCTGGGTCTCAACCATCAGCTTAAGCTTTTGGTTGAGTTGGTCTTTTATTTTATAGTGTCTCCCCAAAAACCAAATCCATAGATGAGTACTTTTCACGTCATTGAATATCGAATGAGGTAAAATGTTCAAGAGTCTCGTGAGTTCTTATGTTTTCTAAAATGTTTTAATAAAAATAATTCATTTTGTTTTCGAAAATCATTCATTTCGTATTCTATTTATGGAAAACGTCCAATCCACTTTATTTTGGTCCATAATATGGGTTCAATAATTGTGTAGTTAAATAGGGTTTGAAAAGAGCTTTCCAACAATATGTTATAAGCTCAATTCTGAGTTATGACGAGGAAGATTTGGCCAAAATACTAAACTGGGTCTGAAATGAGTTTTATATACGGCCCAATGATCATGTGGAGGGTCCATTAGTTAAAATTGTATTCCTAAAGTCATTAGGATTTATCTTAAACTTCTAGAATCTTTTAGAAAGTTATTTTAAGTTTTAAAGGGATTAGCATCTATATATATATATATATATATATATATATAAAAGTTTTGTGCCCCGTGCAATGGCCGGGTTTTTTTTATGGACTTTTAAGATAAAAATATATTATGATTCAATTTAATTGAAAATAGAATTCTAAATTAATTTTTTTTTGCTACAAAGTCTATCTATATTTATCCAACGTGGTACGACCCTTGGTGCGTGAAAAATTAAAACACTAAATGATGTTGTCTTGTGGCCTTATTATAAGTTTATTATTTGGTATTTTATCGAAAATAAAACTCTAAATTAACCTTTTATCTTATGAAGTCTATCCAAATATATCCAAGGTGGTGCGACACTTGGCGATTTTTATGTATGAAGTCTATTAAAATCTATCCAAGGTGGCGTGACACTTGGCGAAAAGTTAGAATGTCAAGTGTCGCTATTTCGTGACCTGGCTAAAAGTTTAGCTTTATATATTAGTTATATGATTAAATACTAGTTTTGTATCCCGTGTGATGCCAGGACTATTTATTAAATTTTAAGATAAATGTTTGATCCATATGTCAAAATTTTAAATATATCATTGATACAAATTAGTTAGGAATTGATGTGCTTTTGTGACACTTTAAACTATCTGTGTAGTAGACATGTAATGACTAATAATAATATTATTGGTGAAAATGTTATACATTAAAAAAAAAAAAAGCAAAGTAAGCATGAAATATTAGAAATTTCTAAAATATTAGAAAAATAAAGTAAATATGTAATACTTCGTATTTTTTATTATACTTTTATATATATAAAAATTAATTATTTAATTTAATTTATTTATTAAAAGGATTTATTTAATTTTAAAAAGAAATTATTTATTTAAATAAATTGTAAGTGTGTATAAATAAAATGGATCATGAATTGAGACAATAAAAGTATTTTTAATTGGATCAATCCTATTGAAATGAGTGGACCAACTTATTGAAAATTTAAGGGGCCAATTGAGAAATTGAAGGGAAACAGGAATTAGTAATGGAAAAGTTGTAAATATGAGTTTTATTAAGGAGAGTATAAATAATTTAAAATCTAAAGATTTTTCCACACAAGTTCATAATAGTTAGATTTCACAAAAATTCAAAGATTTTCTTTTTATTTTATCTCTCTTCTTGTTCTCTTCTTTTTCCTTTATTTTTATTTTCATTTTCTTCTTCTTTTCCCTCTAAATGCCACGCCTCTCTGTCCTTCTCCCTCCTCTTGCGTGGATAGCACATCGGCGCCACCACCACCACCGGCGGCAGCCAGTCGACGCACTCCCTCTCCTCCTTCTCTACTCTTTTCGGTTTGTGTGTAAGAAAAACATCTTTTAATTTTAAAATAATTCTATTGATTGATTGTTTTAAAGGCATGATTTTTATTATGTTTTGGTATTGATTTTGGAATTTTAATGTTGCTAATTTATTAAATAAATTTAGATTTTTATTTGATTAAAAACCCCAAATTATAAACCCTAGAAATTGGGGATTTTGTATAATTGATTAGGAATTGAGGTTAGGTTGTTGTTATTGATTAATTCATGGTATAATCATGTTTTTTTTTGATGAGTTTAAAGCCTTCAATTAATGCTGGAATAATTTATTTATACACACTACTTTTTAATTATTGAGTTAGGGTTTGATTACCCATAAAAGGAAAAAAGGTTTTATTGATTTATATATGATTTTCTAGTTTAAAAGTGATATTTTATAATAAGTATGCTGGAATTTTATTTAAGTCATGAAAATCAAGTTTTTTTTTGAAAGGATTTAAAGTACCCACTTACAGAAAAAGTTTTATGGCTTTATTGTCATTAAAGGGTTGATTAGTATGATTTATATAGTATTAATAGTTACTGGAAATTTGTGAGAATAATTGATTAATTATGGTTATGTATTTTAATTATAGGAAGTTTCGAGCAAAGTGGTTTCTAGAGAGTGTGGCCGAGTTATTAAGACGTTATTCAAGGTACGTATGTGCACAAGAATATTTGTGTATGCGTAGTATCATGCTAGGATTGTGAATTATGATTGAAGTGAAGAATTAGAAGCATGTTTGGTTGATTATATGTTTGGAATTAATGTTGGTTGAGCATAAATTATTATGCAAGCATGTGAATATGATATTTGAAGCATGATACAAGTTGAATATATGTGAATCATGAAAGTATGTTTTATTTTTGAGTATCAAGGAAACATGAAATTAATAAGCAAGGCTTATATATGTTTAAAAGAGCTATAATTAGAATGATTGAACATGATTCATGAATTTTATTCTCACCCATTTATTATTGGTGTTGAGTCAAGGAAGTTAGTTTATTTAATTGCTCACTCAAGTAAATTGAGATTGAGTCAAGGAAGTTTATTAGTGCATTATGTGCACCAAGGTAGTAATCGTGCAATTTTGTGCACAAAACTAGGAAAGAAACCTTAATTAAAATAAATAGTATGTGCTCACTAATTAATCCAAGAATTAATCGAAAGGAAGTGTTGATTATTGTTATGTTTATTCTTGATTTATTGGTTGGAGTCTTCACATGTTAAATTGATAAATCACGTAAAGTGTAAAAGGATACGCACCTGTAGGGAATATTTCAAGCATTATCCCTAGCTTGAACCCCATTGTGATCATACACTAAAGGACGGTGGCGTCCAAAGGGAAAGAAGATAGAGCAAAAGAGTCGCCAACAAGTTTTAGGAACTTGTAAACCGTTCACGAGGTGAAGATTACACCCCTTAACGATCCAGGAGACCGTTAACTCAACCAGGTCTGGAACCATGACTGGTAGTTCGGGGATGAAGGTACAAATCCAACTTAAAAGAGATTGAACCTGCCCTAATAATAGGCCTATACTTTATTCTGATCGTATTCATGTGCGCTTTCTGACTAACATGCAATCAATAGGATTAACCCTAAACCTGTTTATCTATGTTGGTTGAATATAATGCACAAATAAACTATTACTGGCGATCACTTGAATTATAATCACATTAACCCTAAACAAGATTATTAATTATCTTATTAATCGTGATTACAAGTACAAATTTCCTTTAAACATGCATAAAAGGTGTGATCAAGCAATAAATATAAAATATCAAGCAACATAATAAAAATAATCATAATAAAAATAATCATAATAATAATAAATCATAATCATAATTATCATAATCACGTTAAAGCATAATAATAGCAAGACCCTAGGAATGATACTAACAAGATTAATAACAAACCCTAGCATGTCACTAAACAATAAAGATCAAATATGTAGCCCTAACATGATACTAACATGAATATTAGGAAGAAAATAGGAAGCATCGCAGGAATCACAATTGTCATATTTGATATTAGAAATTATAGTTGTTACCCTAAACATGATACTAGGAAGATCAAAACACCCTAACATAATACTAGGAACCATAACAATCTAGACATGAATTCTATATCATAATATCAATAAATCAATTAAAGCACTTACTTGGATGCCTCGTATCTCTTTCTAATAACAAAATACACAGTTAGTAACTTTAAGGAAAATATAAAACAAACAACTAAATTAAATAATTGAAATAGAGATTAGGGACCAAACCCTCAGAAATTAAAACCTTTCACGTCTAGGGCGAAGGCAACTTCGAACTTGGCTAGGTGTGTCTAGATCTTGTGAATGCGGAATTTTGTTTGGGAAAATCTAGAGAGAGAGAGAAATCAAGAGAATCTTAAAGAGAGAGAGAATTGAGAATTAATTGATAGTTGTTGAAAATTGAAAACGGAAATTTAGGAGGCTATTTATAGAGAAAATCAGCCGGATGGATAGAAAAACAAATCAGAGTTTCGAAGAGAATAAAACGAATTAGCGCCAGACGACAGACATTAGCGCCAGACGCCAAGCCAGACGCTAATCCTGTCGTCAGGCGCTAGAAACAATTTCCACGGGTTTTCTTAATTTGATAAAAGTTAGCCGTACAGGAGGACAAAATCGTATTTTCCTTAAAAACACTTCTTTTATTCCGATTAAAACTCTAAAAAGTCAACTAAAGTCAATTTATCAATGCTAATTAAATTAGGAATGAAAAGAATCTTCTAGAAGAATCTAGAAGACTATAATCAATTCTAATTGCATTAGGAATGATAAATCTTTGTCAAAAAAAAAAGGAATGATAAATCAATATTAGGCCCTCCTCTAGATCATTGGGCCGCATATAAATATCAAACCGGGCCCAGTTTAGTAATTTGGCCATAACTTCCTCATTATTCATCGGAATTGGGCTTATAAAATATCGTTGGTTAGGTCTTTTCGAACCCGACCCAACTACACTATTATTGGACCCTTGCCATGGACCAAACTAAACTGGATTGACTGTTTTCTTAAAATAGGTTTTCAAAAACAGAGAGAAAGAAAAGAAATAAAAACTATCCGCAACACTAGACCTTCCACACTTTCACTTCATTCGATTATGATTCGACGTGAAAGATACTCATCACTGGGTTTGGTTTTAGGGAGACACAAATGGGTGTCTACAGCATCAAAACTTTTGGAACGTATATACCTTGAGTATGAACATATGAGGGGAGTTAT
The DNA here is from genome assembly GCF_948465745.1 of Chenopodium album. Lineage (NCBI taxonomy): Eukaryota > Viridiplantae > Streptophyta > Magnoliopsida > Caryophyllales > Amaranthaceae > Chenopodium > Chenopodium album. The sequence goes on from NC_137835.1 coordinate 71,049,155, forward strand.
GAGGTTTTATATTTAACCATAACTTCTTATGCGCTGGAATTCCGTCACGAAGGTGTGACATAGTAGGTGCCAATTGAGGTACGTAGCTCCCTGAGTGGAAGCTCCATTTTAATGGGCTATATTATTAAGGAAGGAAACTCATTCGATGCGTAATCCAAAGCTATTATTTACTAACTAATATTGCTAGTTATGAGTCAAAGGTAAGTTGACTGTGATTATATGGCAGACATGTTTTATTATTATTTTTATTGATAGGTGTAGACATCTACTTTTAGCCTCCTTTCCCGACAGGAAGTGCAATGACGATAAATAAAACCATCTTCGTGTTGGATCAAAGTAAAGAATGCTTATGGATAACTGGTTAAGCCACAAAACACAAAAGACTAGCCCAGATAAAAGAACAAGGCCAACACAAGGTCCAAATTAACTAAACCCGATCATAATTAGGCTTAAGCCCATGCTTAAAACCCAATAATGACGGATTTAGAAGCGTCTAGGTTAAAACAAAAGCTGCCGCGGAAAATATCGCGCGCATCTCACAAAGTCGCGCTCAGCAGTCGCGCACAACTTTCAGAGATGCGCTCGCGTAAGATTCAAAATATTAAAATATTGGAAAATCGAATCTTACCATAGAGCTACGCGCAATGACAAATAGTTGTGCGCGTATACTGTGCGCGACCTATTCACTTGCGCGCGACACCTGCTGCGGCAGAATGCTCTAAACCCTAAACCTAATCATTCCCTATAAATAAGACCCTTATCCGAGGCTTCAAGACACAAAAAAATTAACCTAAACTCTGGCAGAATACTTGTGAACTTGTGCATCCAAACCCTCTTGTCCTAAACACTCACCCTTTTCGATATTTTGTTACTACGGTGGAGGTTCCCCAACAAGAAGGAGTCCATAAATGTTCTAAACGGAGATCTAGCAAAGAGAAGTGGTAAATTCTCGAGCACTTAGTTAAATCACCATTATTTTTATTGTTTAAAAGAACTTTAATTAATTAATTAGTGTTGTTTGATCGCCTTAAAATAATAAATTAATTGATTTCACATAGTATTCTTTCGTTAATCAAGATTAGAATTGAATAAAATAATTGTTGGTTGATCACCTAAGTCAAGGCGAATATTGTTTATTTTATTGTTCTTTTCACGAATTTGATTAAATAAGAATAACGACCTTACGATGTAATTCCTATGTGAATTAATGTGTGTAAAAAAAATCAATTAACATAGTTTTTAGGTATCACGTTGCATATATTGTTTGGCAATGAAATTGTGCAAAGGAAGAGCTAGTAGAGGTGGCCGCACTAGGGCTAGGATCGCGATTCCCCTCTAAAGGGAACGTTATCTTAGTACCCTCGCTCCCGAACTTATTTCTGGTTTTCTAGACCAATTTGGGCATGGGTAAACTTATGATTCATGCTAAATATCCCTTGAACTCTACTTGGGAGAAAGGCATGAACGAGGTTTATGAGTTTTTCCTAAAACTCATTGGCGACTCCTACTTGTTTCTTACAAAAAAGCGTATATGATAGAATCATCTCTAATTCAAAGGTCTCCCAAACAGTCAGGAATTCAAATCCTAATACACCCTAACAAGTGTAAAGTCCTAGGCTTTAAGGGGTCATGGGCATCTAAGGAGAAGATCCCCTACGATGGGAACACCCTCCTTATAGTGGCGACTCCACTGGGGACTTAGAGGTTACATGATTAGTTCGTAGTTATGGTCCAAGGTATCCTACACCAGGTTACCTATGGGTTGTAACGAGAGCTAACTTGGATAATCTCTAGTTAGAGAGCGAGACTTGAACGCATAATATCTTGCTTTTGCACAAAACTAAAAGTCAAACAAGCAACATTGCATCATGCATAAGTATAGCACACTTAAACCATGCGGATTGGCTCATTGACTAGGGGTTGCCAACACCAGGCTTCTATCCCGAAATCAATAACAATCATCCTACCCATATCACCAACAAAACGTTGGGAGAGCGATATCATGAGTCAACTCGTTGAGTGATTGATTTGTGCGTCGTTTCTTAAGATATGGTACCTTGGACACCCAAGCCTTTTCGACCTTAGAATGGCTATATGTGGATTATAACTTGTGGCATGCTTATGTGATTACATGACTATATGCAACGTGTTAGGATAGATTTCTTTCTTCTTTTTAGCTTGGTCTAGGTTCCCAATTACGAAGTCGTCTCTTCGTTATTTAGAGTCATATTCAACGGGTAACATAAAAAATAATAATAATAAAAAAAAAACAAACAAACAAAAAAAAGAACGATGTAAAAATAAAAAGAAGGGAAAATAAAAAAAAAATGCTCGAACAAAAAAAAAAGTCATACGAGAAGGTGGCACGCGCAACTCACAGAGTTGCGCGCCCATACCCAGCGCAAGAAAATTAGTTGCGCGCGACATCCACGCGCAACTCAATTACTTGCGCGCACCCACTATATGAATCAGTTTTGATTTTGCAAAAAACAAGTTGATTCGTTAAAACGATATCTTTATTCAAGAATTGTTGGGGGCAATGTTATCCGTTCGAATATATCTTGCGTCATTTTCTTTTTTTTTTTTCTTTTTCTTTTCCTTCTTCCCCTTCTAAGCAAGCATATTGGTTTACTTATCCTTTCGTACTTCTTTAGGGCTGGTTTCCAATCTTGGGAAAGAAGAATCCCGGGCGCTTGCCTTCTACGTTTACCACCTAAAGATCCAACCCTTTCAAACCATTCTCCTTCGACAACTAGTCCTAGTCCAATAATGATGTCTACCATTCAAGAACTTCAAGATGAGATTCTTTGTTTGAGAGAAGAAAAGGCTCAAGAAGCCGAGGAAAAGAGAATTAAGAAAATTGAAAAGGCTAGTGCTGAAGCTTTAGCCTTGCAAGAAAAGATGGAACAATTATCCATCAAAGAAAAATCGTTAGAGAAGCTAGTTCTTCGTTCTACAATGGGGAACAAGTACTTTGATGCAGAAAAGTTTGCTCCTCCCGCAGGACTTGCTTTACCGGAAAAGTTCATAGCAACGGACTTACCAACATTCAAGGTGACCAATAATCCACAAAATCATTTAATGTGTTTTACTGGCACCATGGCACTAAAGGGGGTTGATCCTAAGCTTTACGCTTTGACTTTCCCCTTGTCTCTAGACCCAACCGCAAGAGAGTGGTACTATGGGCTAGACCCAAAATTCAAAGCAACATGGGAAGATGTAGTTTCGGCTTTCATTACCAAATATGAGAGTAACGTAGAGTTCAAGTCCACTCTACGTGAACTCGAAATGCTTAAGCAAGGCGACGATGAAGGTTTCCTTGCTTTCTATGGTAGATGGCGAGAAAAGGCGGCCCACCTTGCCCAAAGGTCACCCGAACTCGAGCTAGTACAAAATTTTATTGACAATTGTCATGAAAAGTACAACAAGCATCTACGTTACCTTGGTTTAGACACTTTCCAAAAGGTCTATTCCGTGGCTACTAGGATTGAAGTTGATCTTGCTAAAGAAAAAGCAAATAAGCCTCATCATCATCAACCTAAAAATAACTACAAGAAGGGGAATGATGGCTCATCATCCTTTATTGATGTATTTGCGACCTCCACGCAATACCACAACACAAATCAATATAATGATCCTAGGAAAAAAATGGACAAAAGAAAGAAAATCTACTCCATTTCCCGTAAGCTATAAAGAATTGTTAGAAAAATTAAATGAAAAAGGCTTACTTGCACCAACAGGACCAACACCACCCACTCCATTAGAAAGAAGGTTTCCTAATTGGGATGGTAATGCTTATTGTGCTTATCATAGAGGCAATGGACACGACACTGAACATTTCTTTGTCTTAAAACATAAAATACAGGATTTGGTAGACGATGAGAGAATTCCCACGCCTAAACCAAACAATAATGCGTCTCCCTTGGGGGTGTTTCACATTGATGAGGACCATATGGGAAGCGATACGTTCAATCCATTGAACTACATCACACCTATAGGAGAACCTCTACCCACAATACTCATAGGGGCAACTAATGAAGTATGTGGGCTATGGGACGACGACTTTCAAGACTTATATATCTCTAAGTATGCCGCCGTCCCACCTCCATCTTGTTTACAAAATGAAACAAATGGAGCGCTTGATTGGGATCATTTCTTGGGGAAGTCACAAGACTTATCAAATCTCTCCTTGGATGAACAATGGCATCAAGCTCAACTCATGGAACATCTTGAAATGGAGGCACGCTCAAATCCTCTAGAAGAAAGTTGGTTCATAAGTCCTACAACTAATCCAAACGAGATAGATCATTTAACTCGTTCTGGACGAATTTACCAAGCACCACCACCAAATGGATCTTCGACCACGCAAAATCAAGGTCAAGTACAAAATACAATATCACCTCCTCTTGAGGTGGAAGATCCATTGGTCAAACAACTTCCCCAATCCAAGGCGAATGTTAGTGTAGACACCCATTTGTGTCTCCCCAAAACCAAACCCAGTGATGAGTACTTTTCACGTCGAATCATAGAATGAAACGAAAGTGTGGAAAGTCTAGTGTTGCGGAAAGTTTTAATTTCTTTTCTCTTCTCTTTGATTTTGAAAACTTATTTTAAGAAAAAAGCCAATCCAGTTTGGTTGGTCCATAATATGGCTCCAATAGTAGTGTAGTTGGATGGAGCTTGCAAAGACCTTTCCAACAATATATTATAAGCCCAATTCCGATGAATATTGAGGAAGTTATGGCCAATTTACCAAACTGGGCCCGGTTTGAGCTTTATGTACGACCCAATGATCTAGGGGAGGGCCTAATATGATTTATCATTCCTAGTGCAATTAGGAATGGTTTAGTCTTCTAGATTCTTCTAGAAGGTTCTTTTCATTCCTAATTCAATTAGCATTGATAAATTGACTTTTGTTAACTTTTCAGAGTTTTAATCAAAATCAAATAGCATTTTCGAGGAAATTATATTATTTTATCCTCCAGTACGGTAAACTTATCGGATTTTCGAAAACGCGTTGGTATCAGGCTTGGCGCCTAACTCCAGGCCTTGGCGCCTAGAACCAGGCCTGGCGCTTGGCGCTAGCCATTGGCGCTTGGCGCTAGTGTTGGTGCCTGGCGCTAGCTAGCCAGGGTTGGCGCCAGCTCTGTTTTCTGAGCGTCGGACTCTGTTTTGTTTAATTTATCTTTTTGGCTGATTTTCTCTATAAATATCGTATTTTAAAACTCCGTTTTGATTCATCACCGATAATCTATCATTCACCAATTGATTTCATTCATCACCTATTCTCTCTAATCATTCATTCTCATCATCCACAAGTTCTACAATCAGTTTTAATTAGCATTCATTCAATTCATTCTTTAAACTTTGTTTTCTAATACAAAATTCCGCATTCACAAGATCTAGAAACGCCTAGCCATATTCGAAGTTGCCTTCGCCCTAGACGTGAAAGAAAGAGGTACGAGGCATCAAAGTAAGTACTTTAATGGTTTTTATTGATGTTATGATGTAGACATCATGTTTATATTGTTATTATGATATTCCTAGTATCATGTCTAGGGTAATTTTAATATTAAATATGATTGTTATGATGCTTCCTATGTTCTTCCTAATATTTATGATTGTTAGTATCATGTTAGGGCTAAAGACTTGATTTTTATTGCTTAGTGACATGCTAGGGTTTGTTATTAATCTTGTTAGTATCATGCCTAGGATCTTGCTATTATTATGCTTTAATATTAACATGAACATGATTATGATTATAATTGTTATAATTTATGATTATTATTATTGTGATGATGATTATTTTTATTGTTATTTATTATGTTGCTTGATATTTTATTGTTATTGCTTGATCACACCTTTTATTGCATGCTTAAAGGGAATTTGTACTTGTAATCACGTTTAATAAGATAATTAATAATCTTATTTAGGGTTAATGTGATTATAATTTCAAGTGATCGCCAATAATAGTTTGTTTGTGCATTAAATTCAACCAACATAGATTAAACAAGTTTAGGGTTAATCCTATTGATTGCATGTTAATTAAAAAGCGCACATGAATACGATCAGAATAAAGTAGAGGCCTATTATTAGGACAGGTTCAATCTCTTTTAGGTTGGATTTGTACCTTCATCCCCGAACCCTTATTTGGTTCTAGACCTTATGGAGTTGACGATCTGTTGGATCGTTAAGGGGTGTAACCTTCACCTCGTGAACGGTTTACAAGTTCCTAAAAAAACTTGTTGGCGACTCTTTTGCTCTATCTTCTTCCCTTTTGGACGCCACCGTACTTTAGTGTATGATCACAGTGGGGTTCAGGCTAGTGGGATTTTAAAGGCTTGAAAATATTCCCTACAGTTTTTGGCGACTCCACCGAGGAGGATTTCTATTTTAATTCCTGAATTTGTTTCGGCAATGATTTAGAATGAGTGGATGAGACTCGGAAAGTTCTAAGTATTTCATGTGCGTAATTTTGATTAACATTATTGTCATATGCATAAAAAAGATCTCATTGGAAAGACCATCCGTGATGAGTTAAAAACATAGGATTTTACACGTAGGAAATTTGAGAAATATCTTTCACATTTAGGACTGAAGTAACACTGCGCGAAACTGGAAAATTTTATCGAGCACAGAAAGCTGCTGAGGCATGTGGGAAGTAGTGTCAGGGGCCAGAGCTTGGCGCCAGACTTTTAGCCGTAGCGCCAGACGCCAGCATTGGCGCCAGGCGCTACAGTTAAAATCTGGCGCCAGTCTCTGTTTGCTGGCGCCAATTTCCCCCAATACCGAGCCAGAAATATGCGTTCTAATTTCGACCGGTTTTTCGTATTGTTTGCTCGATCCTACTTCCTAATTGAATTTTTTTCTCACTTTTCTGAAACCCATATGTGTTCTACATATGGACATAACCCTCTGGGAATTCATGCTCCATCTACCCGATTTAACGCTCCGTGCAACAAAGGGTACATCTGAGATGTTGAATTCACCAAACCATGGAAGCGAGTTTTTTCTAAAACTCGCGGTGTCCCATCCACTCGCGCCAACCCTTCACGGTTAGGCTTTCGCGCGGTGCATCCGGACAATTAACCATGGACCCTCTATTGACTAAACCATATCCCGAACTTTAGAGAACTAGAGCCATGGTTAGGTTGCAAACGCATTGCATCATATTGTGCCTACTTGACTAATTGTGCATTATTTGTTGTGCATATATATTCTATGTTTCTCTTAACCGTTTGTTGACTTGTGTTGAGACTAAATAAATTAATGACTTAAAGAACTTTGCCTAATTAATTAATTAATTTGAGTCAATAAAGTCTAATATTTTAATCGGAATTGACCTAGTACGACTTTAGGCATACCCCAGTTGATTAATAACACCGAAAACAGTCCCAGACCGAAGCTCCAATATTGGCGCCAAGGTCTGAGCTGTAGCGCCACATTATGGAGTGTAGCGCCTGACGACAACTCTGTCGTCTGGCGCCAAGCTCCATGGTGTGACGCCAGTCCTGTCGCTTGGCCGATAGTTCGGATTATTGGCCGAGTCATCGCCTAGTGTCTAATTAACCAGTTTGCTAATTAATTCGGTTAATTTTCGCTGTCAATAACACCTTGTCAAGTCATTAATTGAGTCTTGGTCACATAGTCTAGCCACATGGTCATGACACGAGTCTTAACATGTCACATACACTCACTACTCCTAGCACACACTTTGAGTATATGTTACAATGACCATGTCTTAGGTTCATGCATGAGTCGGTCTTTCCGTCATTTGAGTTGGGGGGTACATTCTATTCCTAATTCTTCATATCCCTCCACCTAAATCTTCTTCACATTCTTCCAATCTTTCTTCACTTCCTCCATGCATTGCATATTGAATGAAGTTTGAGTCAAATAAATAACAACAAGTATCCACAAATTCCTTTTCCATTGTACTTGGTCAAGGAGAGAAGGGCGATTAATCAAGGACAACCTCTTTATTCAAGTCTCACTTTTTGATAAACCGATTCGTCAAAAGAGGAAGGCTAAGAAGATAATGGCAACTCAAGAAGAAGTCAATGATCTTAAGAACCAACTGGCTACTGTGACTGAGACACTGAAGCTTCTCGCACTCAAGATCGATGACCCCGTGAAGCAACAACAGATGGACCTCATGCAAGAGAGCCTAAGCAAGTTATCTAGCGACTATAAATTTTAGGGCATGAGTTCACAAGGGGTCTCGCTGGACAAGGAACTTCTTCCGCATAAGTTCAACGCCACTGACATCCCTAAATTCAAGGCAACGGATAACCCTTACTTCCATTTAAGAGCATTTGAAACAATAATGAGTATCAAGGGTATCGACAAGAAGGTCTTCCCTTCTCTGTTCTCACTATCTCTCGAGACCGTTTGCCAACAATGGTTCTTTTCTCTTGAGAAAGAAAAGACCTCTACTTGGGAATCGATATTAAACGCTTTCGCTGATAGGTACAAGTGCAATATTCAAGTTGAAACCAATCATAGACAACTTAAGATGCTAAGACAAAAAGAGAATGAAGGCTTTACTTCTTTCTTTAATAAATGGAGGGAAACTTCCGCCAATATGATTGAGGTCCCCAGCGAAAAGGAGTCTGTGAGGATGTTTGTCAAGAATCTCCAAGAAAAGTATTCAAAGCACTTAAAATATCAACACAACTTGAATACTTTCAAGGCCGTTTATGACATCGAAATTGAAATCGAAGATGACCTCGCAAAGCAAAAAGCTACTAAAAATAGTAACCACGGTGGCTGGAAAGGAAAGAAGAGCGACAATCCTTCTTCTTCCGAAAACGCCCACTCTAGTAATAATGTTAGTACCTTTGACCATAATGATGTCTTAGCCATGGACAATCAAGGATCTAAAAGGAAACCCAGGTGAGAGTTCACATCCATTGGAATGACCTATGATGCTGCTTACGATCGTCTCTATGATCGAAGATTAATCAAACCTATTGGCCCTACCGAGGATCCAACACAAGAAAATCGATCTTCGAGATGGAATCCAAATTCCTATTGCAAGTACCATCGAGGAAATGGTCATACCACTGATGAATGCTACAGGTTTCAAAATCTCATTCAAGACCTCATAGAGGCAAACAAGGTCCCATTGCCTCTAGCTAGCGAGAAGACTGGGTGATGATGAAGTGAATGACACAAGACAAGAGGCGAGCTGCAAATACAAGATTTCATGGCCTATTTTTCTATTTCTTTTTCATCTTTTCTTTCCCCAATAAGTCTAGCATAGGCACCTTTTCCTTTCCTTAGATTAATTTTGTAGATTCCTTATTTTCTTTTAATAAAATGAGCATTTATTTCCTTGCATATGATCATCACATTGCATTGCATTAAAAAAAAAAAAATCCATGTCAAATTAAGCACAAGGTATACCAATGATTTGAGGCACCCCTTGTAGCCACATCATATCTCCTTTCACCTTTCGAATATGCAATCCTTTCTTCATAAACCACTTTGAGCCTCGTCTAACGATAGACCCTTCTTTTTTCAACCTACATCTACCTAACCTTGGGATGGGATGGTGTGCTACTTATGCAATTCTAAAAAGCTTGAGTGATTTTAAAAGATGAAAATAAATAGCAAAAATAAGCATAAGCAAAAAATAAATAAAAGTGTGCAAAAGGGCAAGTGTTCCAATGTCGTTGATATGAAAATATCTTTGATAAGAACACGTCTCAGATTGCGTCTCTTATCGAATGCTCGGTACCGTGCCTGAGAAACATGAATGCCAAGTGAGTGATAGAACGCATGATCGGGATTGCCCAAACTTATAAAAATAAAATAGATGCTAAAGCAAAAGCAAAGAGAGATAAAAAAAGAGTAGAAACTCAAGCATAAATATAAAGATTCAAAAGCAAGGTTGCACACCTTGGGGGGGCTTATCTAGGGTCTTGAGCCTTTATCCCCTTCTTCTTCAACCTTTAGCCTAACCACGTTACAACCCTTAAAAAGACCTTTTTGAGGTATGCACACTTGTGCGAGGTTCGGCTAGAGCTACGTTCGGCCTGATTCCTAACGGATACGTAGGCAATCTCACATCGAGGTGCGGCCGTAATAAACATGCATTCATATTTACATTCATAATTGATCATATCAAGGGATCTCCTATGCTCATCCCTTTTCACTTAGAGCTAGACTTGGGGGCTTGATCCCTACATCATTAGCTTACCTAGCCTAAGAGTCACCACCATTTGACTCTTTTCAATATATTTCTCCACACACTTAGCCCTTGCGGCCTAGCTTTAGTGTCACTTTCACACACCGCACAGATACATGAGCAAATATAATTTCCCTTAGGAACCCTTTGTCATGAAATCTTAACACAACACTGAAGCATGCCTTGTCACATCGCTCATCACTCATAATTGTCATTGCATCACGAAGTATGAAGTGCTTAGCCTCCGTGCCTAAGTTACCCAAATACTTTCATCATGGAGTCAACAGTTGAGATAGCCTAGGATGGATTAATCCTTGCACCTTGAGAGATAGTATCAATCAAATGACATTTGACTAAGCTCGTTCAACATGCACCTTCACACTTCGATTCTTTTTTCGCGTCTTTCTTTTTCGGGAGAAAGTCGGTACCCTCCACAAAAATGACGGAAATTTTTTGCTTTTTTGAGTCACATTGAGTCAATACAATGCACACACGCGTCACGAGTCACATGTGTCATTTTACTTTGAGTCGAGTCAACCTCGAGTCAGTCGATCACAGAGAGTCAAGTTTATACCTTGAGTCGTGTCAAGTTGATGAGTCAAGCAATGCTAAACCTTAGGTCAACCCTAAGATAATTAAAGAGATTGGCAAAGTTCTATAGTAAAAAATAAATACAGGTGCAGCAGAATAGGGAAGACCCTATCACAGCGTTCGGCGACAGAGTCAATTCTTGGCGCCAGAAATATTTCAGCAACGACAGAGCTCAAAGCCTCTCAGAAAGGTGATTTCGACCTCATACAACAATTTCGGGTTCCTTGGTACGCCAGTTAGCCCCTATAAGCAATTTGACATGATTGAGTAGTCGGTTTGATTACAATCGCAATAAGTGATTGACCTGATGAAAGATCGTCTCACTTAGCTTAAGCGCCTAAGTATTGGCTCATTACAAGCACCAAAACATCAGTTCAAAAGCAAGCACTCAAACGACAATGTTTCCAAATATGGATTGTCGCGCATTCTTATTAAACGACAAAGTTTTCCAAAAATTGGATTGTCATCCCTAACTGACAATATTTCCAAAAATGGATTGTCGTGCAACGACAATTTTTCCAAGATTGGATTGTCATCTCTGGCAAAGTTTCCAAGCGTGGATTGTCGTGCTCCTTCTTTGTTTGGCAAGTTTTTCCAAGTTCGGATTGTCATACATTGATTCGGCTCGTTGGCAAGTTTTCCGAGATTGGATTGTCATGCACCTAGTTCCCTATGGAAAAATTTCCCAAAGGATTGTTGTAGGTCTCTACTCATCATAAATTTCTACAAAAGTTCCTCAACGTGGATTGTCTTCAGCAAATGGCAAATTTTCCCGAAGTGGATTGTCGGTCGACTCTTTTTTGCAAAGTTTCCAAGACGCGGATTGTCAATAGTGGCAATATTTTCCTAAGAGGATTGTCGCATAGCGTTGGCGAATTTCCAAGGTGGATTGCTTTCAAGAGTTATATTCCAAAGATGTGGATTGTCGATCGTGGAAAATTTCTTATGAAGGATTGTTATGAAGCATTGACAACTTTCCCAAAGATTGGATTTTGGCAAATTTTCTGAGATACGGATTTTCGCTTCATCGTGGCAACATTTCCAAGGATGGATTGTTACGTGGCATTGACAACTTTCCCTAAATCGGATTGTCATACATCATACAAGAGTTATGTTGGCAACTATTCCCAAAGAAAAGAGGATTGTCATCACAGCAAAAGCACCGACATACTGGTTCACAAGCAGCAAAGCGCCGACGTACTGGCATAGCAAATATTAAAAAGCAGTGATCTTTTCGAAGACTATCACAGCGGAAAAAGAAGCTCTTTGTTCAAGAGACGAGTGAACATCGAAGCAGCAAGATAACATTCCCTAGCTTACGGAAAGTTGTCAAAAAGCAACTGAAGATTGTTTGAAGAGGAATAATTTTCGATAGTCTTCCCTAGGATGTGGAATATTATCAATGCGGAGGAGGATCGTTTCAGGCGAAGCAATCTTCTAATTTGGAAGCAGTTACGGGCGTAGCGGTTTTCAAGCGGGATGACATTCTCTAGCTTGCAGGAGGTCATCAAAACAGTTGGTTACTTTCAGAGACGTGTGCTCGACGGTGCAAGATACGCGTTTCTTAACTCTTTTATCTATTTAACTAACGCTAGTTTTGCAGATATCGGCGTTACAAGAGTGGTTTAGGATCGTAGAACGTTATGAATCATTCTCCGTCCCTATCGATACTTTGACTTTTATTTTTGAAACTTGCGTTTCTCCAAACTCAGTCAATGTGGGGGCTTTTGTAGACACCCATTTGTGTCTCCCCAAAACCAAACCCAGTGATGAGTACTTTTCACGTCGAATCATAATCGAATGAAACGAAAGTGTGGAAAGTCTAGTGTTGCGGAAAGTTTTAATTTCTTTTCTCTTCTCTCTGATTTTGAAAAATTAATTTAAGAAAACAGTCAATCCTGTTTGGTTGGTCCATAATATGGGTCCAATAGTAGTGTAGTTGGATGGAGCTTGCAAAGACCTTTCCAACGATATATTATAAGTCCAATTCCGATGAATATTGAGGAAGTTATGGCCAATTTACCAAACTGGGCCCGATTTGAGCTTTATGTACGGCCCAATGATCTAGGGGAGGGCCTAATATGATTTATCATTCCTAATGCAATTAGGAATGGTTTTAGTCTTCTAGATTCTTCTAGAAGTTTCTTTTCATTCCTAATTCAATTAGCATTGATAAATTGACTTTTGTTAACTTTTCAGAGTTTTAATCAAAATCAAATAACATTTTTGAGGAAATTATATTATTTTATCCTCCAGTACGGTAAACTTATCGGATTTTCGAAAACGCGTTGGTATCAGGCTTGGCACCTAACCCCATGCCTTGGCGCCTAGAACCAGGCCTGGCGCCTGGCGCCAGCTAGCCAGGGTTGGCGCCAGCTCTGTTTTCTGAGCGTCGGACTCTGTTTTGTTTAATTTATCTTTTTGGCTGATTTTCTCTATAAATATCGTATTTTAAAACTCTGTTTTGATTCATTACCGATCATCTATCATTCACCAATTGATTTCATTCATCACCTATTCTCTCTAATCATTCATTCTCATCATCAACAAGTTCTACAATCAGTTTTAATTAGCATTCATTCAATTCATTCTTTAAACTTTGTTTTCTAATACAAAATTCCGCATTCACAAGATCTAGAAACGCCTAGCCATACTCGAAGTTGCCTTCGCCCTAGACGTGAAAGAAAGAGGTACGAGGCATCAAAGTAAGTACTTTAATGGTTTTTATTGATGTTATGATGTAGACATCATGTTTATATTGTTATTATGATATTCCTAGTATCATGTCTAGGGTAATTTTAATATTAAATATGATTGTTATGATGCTTCCTATGTTCTTCCTAATATTTATGATTGTTAGTATCATGTTAGGGCTAAAGACTTGATTTTTATTGCTTAGTGACATGCTATGGTTTGTTATTAATCTTGTTAGTATCATGCCTAGGATCTTGCTATTATTATGCTTTAATATTAACATGAACATGATTATGATTATAATTGTTATAATTTATGATTATTATTATTGTGATGATGATTATTTTTATTGTTATTTATTATGTTGCTTGATATTTTATTGTTATTGCTTGATCACACCTTTTATTGCATGCTTAAAGGGAATTTGTACTTGTAATCACGTTTAATAAGATAATTAATAATCTTATTTAGGGTTAATGTGATTATAATTTCAAGTGATCGCCAATAATAGTTTGTTTGTGCATTAAATTCAACCGACATAGATTAAACAGGTTTAGGGTTAATCCTATTGATTGCATGTTAATTAAAAAGAGCACATGAATACGATCAGAATAAAGTAGAGGCCTATTATTAGGGCAGGTTCAATCTCTTTTAGGTTGGATTTGTACCTTCATCCCCGAACCCTTATTTGGTTCTAGACCTTATGGAGTTGACGATCTGTTGGATCGTTAAGGGGTGTAACCTTCACCTCGTGAACGGTTTACAAGTTCCTAAAAAAACTTGTTGGCGACTCTTTTGCTCTATCTTCTTCCCTTTTGGACGCCACCGTACTTTAGTGTATGATCACAGTGGGGTTCAGGCTAGTGGGATTTTAAAGGTTTGAAAATATTCCCTACAGTTAGCATTTGGGAACTCCTAAGTACTTCTAAAGAACATAGGAATTCCCTTATGAACGCTCCAACGGCTTTGTCTGTAAGCACGGACACAACCCCTCAAGATCTCGTTAGCTTGCTTACTAGCAAGAAATCTTACAAGTCAATCATTTTCACTAATGATGATTTGCCTTCAAAAGACACTACCCACAACAATGCATTATACTTAACTGTGGGGTGCAAGGGATATAACATCCCTCTAACTTTGGTAGACAATGGGTCAGCTGTAAACGTATGCCCATTGCGAACTGCAAAATATTTAGGCCTTAATCTAGAAAAAGATTTTCAATCAACAACACAAAGCATTAGGGCCTATGACTACTCGAGAAGATCGGTTTGTGGAACTGTTAAGCTACCAATTACCACATGCCCAATACAAAAGATGGTTGAATTCCATGTTATGGACATAAAACCTACATTCAACCTTCTACTTGGACGTCCTTGGATACATGAGCTTGGTGCAATACCATCCTTACTTCATCAAATGATTAGGTTGAATTATCAAGGGCTTCCTATGACTATACATGCTTCTCGACTAAAAATAGCAATAAACGATCAATCACTCCTAGAAATAAACCATGACAATGATGAAGAGGACATGTGGGGATTCGCCGCGGAGCCAATCTGCACAATAGAAATGGAAGAAGACTTGGAAGAACCTTTCAAGCTTGATCCATATTCCACCCAGATAGTAAACAACATCTTATTTAAGAGTAGTTACTTTCCTGGGATGCCTTTGGGAATAGGAATGAAGAAATCTTTCTTACTTTCTATCCCAAAGAAAAGCTTCTCCTTTGGATTGGGATACAAACCAACTAAAGAAGAATTGAAGTCTCACGATGCGAAAATAAAGGCACGTAGAGATGACAACAACAAGGGGATAGTCACTTTACTCCCATCCTATCAACAAACCCTTAATGGACAATTCATTAGGGAGGGAGAAGACTACCCATGCTATGACTTTCCAGAACCATCGGTTTTGGAAGGAATCAAGAAGCCTGGATTCGAAATATTTCACGATTGCTACTTCTTGGATGACGATTTTAGTATCGTTAAATCAAAGTACCCAACTCCAGGGTGCTATGATAGGAAAGCTTTAACTTGCTATTTGGACTAGAGCAAAATCATGTCGCTACAATGACCAATCAAAATGCCATCCAGAATGAAGCTTTTGACCCAACTTCATTGATCACCCCTTCTAATGAAACCTTGGAGCATGGATGGAAGAAATCTTTCAAATGGACCAATCACAAAGGCGATAGGCTGGAAATCGTCACAGGCGAAGGGAAGATGTTTGAAGAATCGGACGACGAATCTATTATAGACTCTAGGGAAGCTGAAAATTTAGGCCTTGTGGCCATTACTGAGTCTTTATTTTCTAGTTCTAAGGATGAAGATTCCAAAAAAGATTCTTCTCTTAATGTACTTTGTTTTGATTCTAATAATATGAGCTCTATTTCCAAGTATATGCCTTCTTTTGAATCTTTTGAATGCTATAATAATCAATCTAATGAAGATGATATTATTAATAAGTTGGTTGAACTAATGAATGAACGAGAACAAAAGAACCCTATCATTGAAGAAACTGAAACAATCAATATAGGAACTAATGAAAAAAAAGAGAAGTCAAAATTGGCTTAACAATAAATCCGGAAGAGCGATCGACCCTCATATCGACGCTCAAAGAATTCGAAGACATGTTTTCTTGGTCATACAAGGACATGCATGGAATAGATAGAGAAATCGCGGAACATACCATTCCCTTGAACCCTACCTCTAAACCAGTAAAACAAAAACTTCGACGAATGAAACCTGACGTCGCACTAAAAATAAAAGAAGAAGTACAAAAACAATTGGATGCAGGTTTCATTCGCGTATGTAATTATCCAGAATTGGTAGCGAACATCGTCCCAGTCCCTAAAAAGGATGGACGAGTTCACATGTGTGTCGACTTTAGGGACCTTAATAAGGCTAGCCCTAAAGACGATTTTCCTCTACCACATATTGATATATTGGTAGATAACACGGCTGAACATGCGATGTTATCCTTTATGGATGGATACGCAGATTACAACCAAATTTTAATGGCAAAAGAAGACGAAGAAAAGACATGCTTTATTACCCCTTGGGGGACGTATTGCTATACAATCATGCCATTTGGTTTAAAAAATATAGAAGCTACGTACCAAAGAACGGCTACGATTCTCTTGCATGATATGATGCATAAAGTAATAGAAGTGTATGTGGATGATATGATCATAAAGTCCAAAGATAGAATGGGACATATAAAAGCTTTACGCAAATTTTTCACTCACATAAAAGATTATAACATGCGATTAAATCCACAAAAATGCGCCTTCGGGGTAACTTCTGGCAAGTTACTCGGATACGTAGTAAGCACTCGCGGTATTGAGATTGATCCCTCTAAAATAAAGGCAATTATCGACATGCCTCCCCCTCAAACAGAAAAAGAAATTAGGGGGTTCCTTGGCAAATTGCAATACATTAGTCGATTTATTAACAAATTGACTATGACTTGTGAGCCAATATTCAAAAAATTGAAAAAAGAAGAAAAACATGAATGGGACGATCAATGCCAAAAGGCCTTTGAGAAAATCAAAGATTATCTCAAAAGTCCACCAATTTTAGCACCACCAGTACCCAAACTACCTCTTAGGCTATACATAACAGTTACAGACACGGCCACAGGAGCCATGTTAGCACAAGAGGTAGAAAAAGTCGAGCGTGCAATATATTACATAAGTGAAAAATTCATCCAATATGAAACAAAATATAGCACTCTAGAAAAGACGAGTCTAGCATTAGTGTGGGCAACTACAAAATTACGACATTATATGCTAGCACACACCACTCATGTGATTTCTCAACAAAATTCGATAAAGTATTTGTTTGAACAACCACCTATACAAGGAAGAATATCCAAATGGTTGGTGATGTTGGCCGAATTTGAGTTAAAATATATTCTAGAAAAATCAATGAAAGGAAAAGTAATTTCCGACTTTCCGGCTCAACATCCAATTCAAACAAGTCATGCTGAAACTACTCATCTTCCGGATGAAGAGATTCTCATGACACAAGATGACAAATGGGTAATGTACTTCGACGGTGCATCCAACCAAAAAGGATGTGGCGTAGGAGTGTTACTCATAAGTCCAGAGGGAGCACATACTCCAATCTCTGTAAAATTAGACTTTGAGGTTACTAATAATGCCGCGGAATGTGAAGCGTGCATTATTGGATTAGAAGCAGCAGCTAGCATAGGTGTGCAAAAATTAGAGGTATATGAAGATTCCAGTTTGATTATAAATCACATACTGAAAAAATGAAAAATAAAGAACTCCACAATGATATTATACCAAGCACACCTAGAGCAACTCATCGAGCATTTTGAACATATTGACTTCAAATATCTCCCTAAGGATGATAATCAATTTCCCGATGCGCTAGCAAAATTGGCCTCAATGATCAACATTCCAGATCACTTAAATATGATGCCATTATGCGTTGATAGAAGAGAAGAACCATCATATTGCAACGCAATAGAGGAAATAAATGACATCGAAGGAAACAATCCTTGGTATGATCATATCCTCCGATATATTACTCATGACACATATCCCGAAAATACTTCATCGAAAGACCAACGAGCCTTACGAACACTTGCGGCTTAATACGGTCTATTAAATGGTCAATTACGCAAAAAAGGACCTAATGGTCAAAGTTTGTTGTGTATAGACCAACCCGAAACCACACGCCTTATGGAGAATACTCACAAAGGTGTTTGTGGACCTCACATGAATGGTAAAATGCTCGCAAAAATGATTTCACGACAAGGGTATTATTGGTCCACTATGGAACATGATTGCATACAATATGTCAAGAAATGTCCAGAGTGCCAAATGTTTGCTAATTTACAACACCTTCCACCATCTGAACTATATAATCTCACTTCCCCTTGGCCCTTTTCAACTTGGGGAATTGACATAATTGGAAAGGTCTCTCCAACAGGAGCAGGAGGGCACGAGTACGTATTAGTAGCCATCGACTACTTCACTAAGTGGATTGAGGCTGCTTCTTACGTTAATATCACTTCTAAACATGTCGCAAAGTTTCTCGAACGAAACATATTTTGTAGATGAGGAGTTCCACATGAACTATTTAGTGATCAGGGATCACAATTCAAAGCTGAAGTTGAGACCCTCTTAACTCGTTATAAAGTAAAACATCATCACTTACCCCCATACAGATCTCAAATGAATGGAGCTGTAGAATCGGCAAATAAAAATATAACTGTCATCATTAAGAAAATGGCAGAAAATTATAAAGATTGGCCAAATAAACTACACTTTGCACTATGGGGTTATAGAACTTCTATACGAACATCAATAGGGGTAACTTTATACTCCTTAGTTTTCGGAATGGACGCAGTTCAACTAGCCGAACTGGAAATACCATCTCTACGCATCGTACTCGAAAGTAAACTGCCGGAAGCTGAATGGGTAAGAGCGAGGCATGAAGAGCTCTTATTGCTCGATGAACGACGATTAAGAGCTTTGCATCATGTACAAGTCTACCAAAGGCACATTGCGCGTCATTTTAATAAAAGGGTAAAACCTAGAAACATAAAAGAAGGTGACTTTGTACTAAAGGAGGTTAGGGGTCCACCTACTGATCCAAGAGGAAAATTTAAACCTAATTGGATCGGTCCCTATCGCGTGATTGAAATCCTATCAGGAGGAGCCGTCAGATTAGTGGACATTGGAGGAGATGAAATTCGCCAATTAATAAACATTGATAGAATTAAAAAAATATTACATATGAAATCCGGATTACTCGTTCATTCATACAACCAACTTTAAATTAGCATTCAACTAAAAGATTCTAAGTGTTATGCATTTTATCGAACAACACGATAAAGTACATAACACTTGGGGGGGTAATTCAAGAATAATAAACCATTCTAAGTGTTCATATTTTCTTCGAACTTCACGAAAAAAAAATCTTCACACTTGGGGGGGGGGTAAATAGCACAAAAATAATTTTTTTTTTCGAAACACTCGTAGTACAGGTGTCGCGCGCAACTGGAATAGTTGCGCGCGGATACCACGCGCAACTGATTAAGTTGCGCGCGACATGCCCGCGCAACCTCTGATGTTACGCGCGCCACCTGACTGTCAAACTGCGAACCCGAACTTTTTTGTTTGAACGAAGTTGTAACTTCTACTTACAATGAAAGAAGGGCGTTTCATAAAAATATACTCGAAAAATAAAAAATTAAACTTTGATTTAACTCTCTATTAAACAAAGTTTGATTAAATTTTTCATTTAACTTTTATCTAAGGAGTTAAAGAAAAAAATAAAAAAATATATATAAAGAAAAAAGAACTACGCAATGACCTGATTTCGTGATGCGAATATGTAGGCAATCTATAAGATTCGGTCATATAAAAATATCGAAATATAAAGCTCATTTTATTTCATTCAAAAAAATAAATAGAAAGGACATTGTTGAACTAAATTGTAAAGCAAAAAAAAAAAAAAAAGAGGCATAGTAGTGATTACACTTTATTCAAAAAAAAAAAAACATAATAAAATTGTGTAACATTCTAAGGCTTCACTATATCCTCGATTGTCACAGATAATGGAGGAGTAGTTTCCATCGCAATATTTTCAGAAACCTTAGAACTCTCCCCTACATTCTTCTTCTTGACCCATACATTGTTCTTCAATTTGGGAATAGGAGCCTTTTCAACCCTTTTTTCTTTTTCTGAAGCTTTTGTTAGAGTCCTTTTTCGGGTTTGTGGCGAAGGTTCCTTGATTATCACGCCTTTTTGTGCGGGTTTGGAAGGAGTTTTCCTTTTGGATTCCTTCGAACGCGCCTTAGGAGATGAGAAGTCCAATTTTCTTCTCAATCCTTTGTTTTGACCACTAGGAGGAGTAGTGGTGGTCGAATGCATTAGAGGCTTAGGTGGATTGCGAGTTGTGGCAATTTGATATTGAGAACGGGCATTGTTTAACTCTCCCTTGTCCGCCGCATTCATCCAAGCCTTATAAAAGGAAGATAATACAATGCTCGCAGTAGGATTTTGTACTACCCATCTTGGAAGACCTGACCAATACTCTATCCAACGGAAAATTCGCTCGGGTCTAAAAGACACATCCTTGGGTGCGTCACAATCTTGCGGGGGTATAATCTATTTCATCCCATATTGTCTCATTACCCTACAAGGAAAGATGTAAGTAGCGCTAGATAGGCCTAAAAGCCTAATGTAAGGGCAGTTGTGACTACTCCCAACCATACTATCTATGTTCCACCAAGGAATCACGAAGCGTATGTTAGGAACCCTGTGACAAAAGAACGACGTCCACTCCTCTTCATTCTTATGCTTGTAAAGGATTCGACTTCCAGGGAATGTCCGCACTCCGTTGGCCTCAATGCTTTGTGGCTGGTCGACTATTCGCAAACGCTTCATGAGCCAAATCTGAAAAAAAAAGTAAAAAAAAAATCAGTTTGCGATTTTACACGAGCAGGTGGCGCGCGCAGCATAGGAGATTGCGCTAGCAGTGCCAGCGCAACTCCTTAACATGCGCTTAAAATACAAAATAAATAAATAAAAAAAACACTTATGTGTAATAGGAGTGGACTCCCCGTGAAGCCATTTTCGCTAGGATCCCCTCTAAGGCGATTCAAGCATAGAATGGTTTCCACCAAAGCCAAAGGAGCGGGTGAATGACATCCCTCTATTTGCTCAACTACAGACACTATGGAATAGTCTCCATATTCTTTGCCTGTCCTAAGTAAACAGTTGACAACAAGACAATAACATAAAGCACGAATTTTAAAGCGTTGTTTAGTCATGTTGTCACGAGGGGCGACGAAATGTTCAATAAATTGAATTAAATTCAAGCCTTCATCAGTTCAAATATTAGTCATGTCATTGTCAGACAAGCCGAAAAATCTTTGGAATACAGGTTTGGGATCTGACAATGGAGGCGAATAAGTCACGGGGAGAGTATTTGTAGGGAAGCCTAGCAAGGCCTCAAACTCACCAGGAAGGGGAATAATTTCGTCCCCTTTAAATAAGAAAAGATGGTGGTTGGAATCCCAATGATTAACCGCGGCATGAAGGAAGTCAAAATTAATCACTAATTGCAGATAGTTCAATAGAGGATCTAGGTGATAAATTTTGAAAGCTAGTTTGTCCTCGTTTGAAAGGGAGGTGACCCATTGCTTCAATTGTCGTTCAAAGGTTTTTACCATTGTTCAATATTTAAAAAAAAAAAGAGAGAGAAGAAGAAAATAAGAATTTAGAGAGATTATTTCTTTTAGTTCTTATAAAATTACTAAGCGAATGAATGCGAGATGATCAGAAACCTATACGAAGCCATGCTTAAATAGATCCAACAGGGGCAAATTTTCGACAATTTTCGCTCGAAGAAAAGTTCAGAAACAGGTGGCACGCGCAACTCATGAAGTTGCGCGCGACATCCGCGCTCAACTAAATCACATGCGCGCGACAGCCGCGCGCAACTCCTTCAGATGTGCGCCTCTGTCGCGACATGTGGTTTAGGATTATTTCCGTATTTTGACTTACATAATAACGGAATCTTAACAAAATCTTAAGACTAATAATATGCTTGCCTTTTGCTAACTCTTGTGTTCTTTATTTCCTTTTTTTTTTTATTTTTTATTTTTTATTTTTATTTCCTTTTATTTTTGTTTTTTCTTGTTTTCTTTTTTTTTTCTTTTCTTTTTTCCTTTTTCTCTCTTTCTTTCCTTTTCCTTTCTTTCTTTTGTTATTTTTTCAAGGGGGGGTAAGTCGGGAACCCTTTCCCTCCCTCGGATTTTTTTTTTGTTTTTTTTAAGTACACATGGAAACAAAAAAAAAATAATAATAAAATGACATATACAAAAAAAAAAAGAAAATGTGTGTCATATGTACAACAAAAACAAGAAATCTATGTACAATGTTTCCTAAAAAATAATAATAATAAAATGTGTACAAAAGGGCTCAGGGTGCTCTGCGACTGCTAGACGGCTGCTGTACATCCTGTAAAATCCCAAACCGAAGATTAATTCATGCAATGTAATAACTTCGTCAAAAAAATATATATAAAACTTACCGCAATCATCCGATGATCACGGCATGACAAAGTCACGAGGGATCTTCGATAAGCAGCTCGGAAAGCACGTAAGGTCCTCACCATGCCGTTCACGGTCTCCCGCGGAACCTGTTCCAAAAAAAAAATACAAGGACAGTTAATAGATAAATATATATGAAACAAAAATAGAAGTATTTTAAGTAAATATACAAAAGGACATACCGACTCAACCGTCTCAGGAACAAACGGTATCCCCTCATCATCCTCCGCTACTAGAAGGATCTCACGAATTACTGATCCAACGACATCGGTATACGTGATCTCCGCTTAAGGAGGCACCCAACCACCTAGCTTGAGCCGCTAAAAAATATAAAAAAATAATAAAATGATAAAAAAAGAGGGTCGAAGTTCCGAAAAAAAAATATAAACAAAAAAAGATAATCGAGATACTAATCGGAAAAAAAGCTGGGAAAGGAGTCAGCCTGGAAGCAATAAAAGCCGGATAGGAAGCATCCGACAACACCAACTGATCCACTAGATAACCAAGGATCGCCTGAGCTCGATCCTCGGTCGACAGCAAATCCGGGCGTAGCATCCGGACCAGAGGATCCATAGGGACCACAGGCTCCTCTGACGAATGCTGCCAGAGAACGCGCTCGCCTAAAAACCAAGCGTCCGTCCTTTGCAGCACTGGAAGTCCTGAGTAGAGAGCTCGAAACTGGCAACGAACCATGCCAGACCGGATATCCTCAGGAACTCCAACGATCAAACTCCAAGGACGGAGATCGATCTAATAAAATCACATGAAAATCATCAAAAAAAAAGAAAAGAGATATACATGTGTTGTCAAAATACTCACCGATGCACGAGTCGCCGAAAGAATCCTCTGGCGAAAGTCGCCGGCTGAAGTATCTCGGTTCTTCTTGACCATGGCCAGTCGATGGCCGATAGGAAAGCAAGCAGCCCCGAGAACCCTGGGGCTAAGAAAGGCAGGTACGAGTATCCCCAAGCTTAAACAAAAAGAAAAATGACTTAGAAAGAAAAAAAAATGTATATATGAGTTAAAAGGAAAATTTAAGGGTACATACCTCAAGGATACGACCATGCCATGTAAGGGAAATCCGAGGCACCTCAATAGTTGCCGCAGGATCCTCTACCCGGGTCGCCTTGCCCATAGCTCTAAGCATACGGGGATACGACACCTCTGCCCAGTTCAGGCTACTTACCTGCCCCAAGTCTGAGAGGCAAGTAAGTAACCCGATAGGGAAACGCTCTCCCCGATCACTCAAGAGAGTGACGGAAAGAATATGGGAAATGTATATCCGAGCCAGCTGCTCAGGTGTGCACTGCCGATCAACTTCATCAGTCGACAACTCGTCGGCAAGAATCGAGTACGGACAAGTCTGAGGATACACATGAAGGACCGCCGCTAGATGATCCCCCACGAGGTCCCTCAGTCTCGAGTCCGACCTCGCTACGGTCTCTATAACTACAGACTCGCCTACAAAAGGGAAACCCGTAATAATAGAGACGTCGTATGGGGTGACCGTCATCTCTCCCCACGGAAAGTGAAAAGTGTTGGTGGAATCCCACCAAAACTCAAGCAATCCGCGAAGGAAAGCCGACGAAGCAGACTGACTCGACAAGTCCCGAAGAGCCGCCAGCGCACGGCCAATCCCGGAAGGCTCCACAATGTCCCTTACCACGTCGGGTAAGCTCCTAAAACAGGTCCGCAAGTCACCAGAACCGTACAATCTCATGCTAGACTCACCCTAAAAAAAATAGAAGAAGAACCAAGACAATAAAAGACGGTTCCTAAAAGAAAAGAGGGAAAGAAAAAGAGGCGTAAGAAACTCACGATGCCACGCCACCTTCGAACCAAGACGTGATGGTCTGGGTCCCACTTAAGGACCCTAGGGTCCCAGTTGGGAGGATCCTCCCAGATCACATCCTCCTGGCGACGTCGATTAGCAGTGGCACGTCGCTCTCGAACCTCCTCACGAGGCCGGGTCACCCTCTTTCGAGGGCGAATTACCTCGTCAGGACCTACTAAAATCTCCTCAACATCGACGAATGGAGGCGAGTCCATGCTATGATAACCGAGGTTTCTCTATTAGTTTACTTTCTAAACTAAGCTAATAAACGTGTTCTAGATCCATTTCGGCAGCATAACGGCTACCGATAGGATGAAACACGAAAATCGAATGCCACCCATGCTTGGGGGCTACGATCCTGCAATTAAACTCAGTAAATGGGGGCTTTCAAACACCCACAAAAGCCATCCTATACCAGTTTCAACTAAGTATTCAAAAGATTATATTTCAAAATCTCATGGAATCAATTAT
The DNA here is from genome assembly GCF_948465745.1 of Chenopodium album. NCBI lineage: Eukaryota > Viridiplantae > Streptophyta > Magnoliopsida > Caryophyllales > Amaranthaceae > Chenopodium > Chenopodium album. Next base: position 71,074,033 of record NC_137835.1, read on the forward strand.
TTTCAGGCGAATAATAGTAACAACAAAACGCAATTATCGTCTACCAAACAATCTTGAAGTTCGAATATGGAAAAAACAAACTAAGTATATACTTCGCGCCATTTTTCAATTTCAAAATTTACAAAATATGAATTATGAAAGTAATGTTAGTTCTAATACTATAATCTACTCCATAATCAACAAGTATAACCAAAATGAGCAAGAAAAAAACACATTCGAGCAGAATTCAAGCAAAAAAAAGGCAAGAACGAACTTAAGCGAAGAAATGCTCATACAAGGTTCAATACTTAACCATTTTTTCATGAAATTTGTTGCAAAACACTCCTTGAGCATATCATGACAACATGGAACAAACAATTTCAAGAATAATGGACGAAATCGAAAAACTCCAAATTCGAAAATAGGGGTTTAACGATTCGAAAATCGTTCGAATTCAGCCAAAAAAGAGCAAAAAAGGGCAAAAGACTTACATTGGATTATGGAAAAAATGAATTAAGAACGAAATTTGCTTCCTTTAGCTTTAAAAATCACGAAAATCTGAGCTCTATAGAGAGAGAAAGGGGCAAAAATGGAGGAAGGAAAGAGAGAGAAAGCGAAATGAAAATTCGCTTCTGCGATTTTCTTTTTGATGAACTGAATGTCGCGCACAACTTCAGAAGTTGCGCGTGACACACGAGCGCAACTCAGAAAGATGCGCGCGTCTGACCAGCGCGACCTACTGAGTTGCGTGCGGATACTGGTCACTAAAATGACCGGTATCCGGATTTTGATCCGTTAGATCATTTTTCAACGGTTTTCGCTCGTTATTAGAAGTAATAGCGCGCGAATTATCAAAATCCTTTTTAAATTGCTTTGCATTTGTAGTTTATTTTTCTTCTTTGATAGATTTTTGCATCATCTTTGCATGCACACCGTGCTTTGTGCCTTCCCCAAGCATACGTTTTGAACGTTTTTCGTAAGTGTGCCTTAAGACGTTCCGTGGTGGTGCTTTACGTAAAAGCACCCATAGACAGGTTTGTCATTTTACTATACTGACGATATAAGTGTCCGGGTTTTCTTCTATTTCACGTACAAAGCAAAAGGAAGGCGTTTTCATGCAGCGTAAAAATGCAAATGGCGTAGCGTACAGCGTAAAATTGTACGGCGTAGGTGTTGCGTAAAATTTGACCACAGCCCAAGCTGTGCGAGATCTACCTCTCGGAACTAAAAGGTAAACTATTTACTGTAGGCGTTAGCTCACGAGTCGACAGGCGCGCCGAACCTTCAGGAACAGGCACTTCATGAAGGGAAGCAAATACGATAGTTAGTGAGCTTACTAACTTATCGGACAGTTAGGGTGTTCGTCCACCCCCTGTATAAAGAGCGACGGAACGATGTCGCACCCATATAGTCACGTGCCCCAAGTCCTGAGACACTTATACTCATCTTGTGGATAAAACTGCTGAGAGAGTTGCTGACTTTCTTCTCTCTCATTGGATTTGGATATATGCCTCCAGTCTTGAGACATGTATTTCTATCTTGTGGACATCCGGCTCGAATACCGGACCCGGCTCGAATACCGGACCCCTTTTCGATTCGCATATCGAAAACCCCATTTCATTCTTTTTACTTTGTTAAAGTCAGGCTAAAGTTTCAATGACATATCGAGGGACGTTAGACCAATGATGACATGATTGGGAGGAAATCATCCCTTTTTATTCTTTTAAAACCGATCTTTTCTCATGACTTGACATCACCCAGAACACCTTTACTTGTAAAAGGGTTCTACAAATTGCAAAAGATCAATCTAGATTCTTTAGCGCATTAAGACTAGGGGAAAATTTTTCTAGCCTTAATAGCTATTTGTTTCAAACACTTAGCGAACCAAGGACTGATTCGACATCCTTAAACCTTACTGAAAGATTCTCTAACCTTGGAGAACTTCGCAGAATGAGTCTCGGATTTTTCCTTGACTACTTTGATCATCGTCTATTCTAGACTCGATCAAAGTGGGGGCTAAGTGTAGACATCTACTTTTAGCCTCCTGTCCCGACAGGAAGTGCAATGACGATAAATAAAACCATCTTCGTGTTGGATCAAAGTAAAGAATGCTTATGGATAACTGGTTAAACCACAAAACACAAAAGACTAGCCCAGATAAAAGAACAAGGCCAACACAAAGTCCAAATTAACTAAACCCGATCATAATTAGGCTTAATCCCGTACTTAAAACCCAATAATGACGGATTTAGGAGCGTCTAGGTTAAAATAAAAGCTGCCGTGGAAAATATCACGCGCATCTCACAAAGTCGCGCTCAGCAGTGGCGTGCAACTTTCAGAGATGCACTCGCGTAAGATTCAGAATATTAAAATATTGGAAAATCGAATCTTACCATAGAGCTACGTGCAAGACAAATAGTTGCGCGTGTATACCGCGCGACCTATTCACTTGCGCGCGACAGCCGCGCGCAACCTACTCAGTTGCGCGCGACACCTGCTGCGGCAGAATGCTCTAAACCCTAAACCTAATCATTCCCTATAAATAAGACCCTAATCAGAGACTTCAAGACACAAAAAAATTAACCTAAACTCTGGCAGAATACTTGTGAACTTGTGCATCCAAACCCTCTTGTCCTAAACACTCACCCTTTTCGATATTTTGTTACTACGGTGGAGGTTCCCCAACAAGAAGGAGTCCATAAATGTTCTAAACGGAGATCTAGCAAAGAGAAGTGGTAAATTCCCGAGCACTTAGTTAAATCACCATTATTTTTATTGTTTAAAAGAACTTTAATTAATTAGTGTTGTTTGATCGCCTTAAAATAATAAATTAATTGATTTCACATAGTATTCTTTCGTTAATCAAGATTAGAATTCAATAAAATAATTGTTGGTTGATCACCTAAGTCAAGGCGAATATTGTTTATTTTATTGTTCTATTCACGAATTTAATTAAATGAGAATAACGACCTTACGATGTAATTCCTATGTGTAAATTAAATCAATTAACATAGTTTTTAGGTATCACGTTGCATATATTGTTTGGCAATGAAATTGTGCAAAGGAAGAGCTAGTAGAGGCCGCACTAGGGCTAGGATCGCGATTCCCCTCTAAAGGGAACGTTATCTTAGTACCCTCGCTCCCGAACTCATTTCTGGTTTTCTAGACCAATTTGGGGATGGGTAAACTTATGATTCATGCTAAATATCCCTTGAACTCTACTTGGGAGAAAGACATGAACGAGGTTTATGGGTTTTTCCTAAAACTCATTGGCGACTCCTACTTGTTTCTTACAAAAAAGCGTATATGATAGAATCATCTCTAATTCAAAGGTCTCCCAAACAGTCAGGAATTCAAATCCTAATACACCCTAACAAGTGTAAAGTCCTAGGCTTTAAGGGGCCATGGGCATCTAAGGAGAAGGATCCCCTATGATGGGAACACCCTCCTTATAGTGGCGACTCCACTGGGGACTTAGAGGTTACATGATTAGTTCGTAGTTATGGTCCAAGGTATCCAACACCAGGTTACATATGGGTTGTAACGAGAGCTAACTTGGATAATCTCTAGTTAGAGAGCGAGACTTGAATGCATAATATCTTCCTTTTGCACAAAACTAAAAGTCAAACAAGCAACATTGCATCATGCATAAGTATAGAATACTTAAACCATGGGGATTGGCTCATTGACTAGGGGTTGCCAACACCAGGCTTCTATCCCGAAATCAATAACAATCATCCCACCCATATCACCAACAAAACGTTGGGAAAGCGATGTCATAAGTCAACTCGTTGAGTGATTGATTTGTGCGTCGTTTCTTAAGATATGGTACCTTGGACACCCAAGCCTTTTCGACCTTAGAATGGCAATATGTGGATTATAACTTGTGGCATGCTTATGTGATTACATGACTATATGCAACGTGTTAGGATAGATTTCTTTCTTCTTTTTAGCTTGGTCTAGGTTCCCAATTACGAATTTGTCTCTTCGTAATTTAGAGTAATATTCAACGGGTAATATAAAAAAAAAGAACGATGTAAAAAAAAAAAAAGAAGGGAAAATAAAAAAAAACGCTCGAACAAAAAAAAAGTCATACGAGCGAGCAGGTGGCGCGCGCAACTCACAGAGTTGCGCGCCATACCCTGCGCAAGAAAATTAGTTGCGCACGACATCCGCGCGTAACTCAATTACTTGCGCGCACCCACTGTACGAATCAGTTTTGATTTTGCAAAAAACAGTTGATTCGTTAAAACGATATCTTTATTCAAGAATTGTTGGGGGCAATGTTATCCGTTCGAATATATCTTGCATCATTTTATTGTTTTTCTTTTTCTTTTCCTTCTTCCCCTTCTAAGCAAGCATATTGGTTTACTTATCCTTTCTTACTTCTTTAGGGCCGGTTTCCAATCTTGGGAAAGAAGAATCCCGGGCGCTCGCCTTCTACGTTTACCACCTAAAGATCCAACCCTTTCAAACCATTCTCCTTCGACAACTAGTCCTAGTCCAATAATGATGTCTACCGAGGAAAAGAGAATTAAGAAAATTGAAAAGGCTAGTGCTGAAGCTTTAACCTTGCAAGAAAAGATGGAACAATTATCCATCAAAGAAAAATCGTTAGAGAAGCTAGTTCTTCGTTCTACAATGGGGAACAAGTACTTTTACGCAGAAAAGTTTGCTCCTCCCGCAGGACTTGCTTTACCGGAAAAGTTCATAGCTACGGACTTACTAATTTTCAAGGTGACCAATAATCCACAAAATCATTTAATGTGTTTTACTGGCACCATGGCACTAAAGGGGGTTGATCCTAAGCTTTACGCTTTGACTTTCCCCTTGTCTCTAGACCCAACCGCAAGAGAGTGGTACTATGGGCTAGACCCAAAATTCAAAGCAACATGGGAAGATGTAGTTTCGGCTTTCATTACCCAATATGAGAGTAACGTAGAGTTCAAGTCCACTCTATGTGAACTCGAAATGCTTAAGCAATGCGACGATGAAGGTTTCCTTGCTTTCTATGGCAGATGGCGAGAAAAGGCGGCCCACCTTTCCCAAAGGCTGCCCGAACTTGACCTAGTACAAAAGTTTATTCACAATTGTCATGAAAAGTACAACAAGCATCTATGTTACCTTGGTTTAGACACTTTCCAAAAGGTCTATTCCGTGGCTACTAGGATTGAAGATGATCTTGCTAAAGAAAAAGCAAATAAGTCTTATCATCATCAACCAAAAAATAACTACAAGAAGGGGAATGATGGCTCATCATCCTTTATTGATGTATTTGCGACCTCCACGCAATACCACAACACAAATCAATATAATGATTCTAGGAAAAGATGGACAAAAGAAAGAAAATTTACTCCATTTCCTATAAGCTATAAAGAATTGTTAGAAAAATTAAATGAAAAAGGCTTACTTGCACCAACAGGACCAACACCACCCACTCCACCAGAAAGAAGGTTTCCTAATTGGGATGGTAATGCTTATTGTGCTTATCATAGAGGCAATGGACACGATACTGAACGTTGCTTTTTCTTAAAACATAAAATACAGGATTTGGTAGACGATGGGAGAATTCCCACGCCTAAACCAAACAATAATGCGTCCCCCTTGGGAGTGTTTCACATTGATAAGGACCATATGGGAAGCGATACGTTCAATCCATTGAACTACATCACACCTATAGGAGAACCTCTTCCCACAATACTCATAGGGGCAACTAATGAAGTATGTGGGCTATGGGACGACGACTTTAAAGACTTATATATCTCTAAGTATGCCGCCGTCCCACCTCCATCTTGTTTACTAAATGAAACAAATGGAGCGCTTGATTGGGATCATTTCTTGGGGAAGTCACAAGACTTATCAAATCTCTCCTTAGATGAACAATGACATCAAGCTCAACTCATGGAACATCTTTAAATGGAGGCACGCTCAAATCCTCTAGAAGAAAGTTGGTTCATAAGTCCTACAACTAATCCAAACGAGATAGATCATTTAACTCGTTCTGGACGAATTTACCAGGCACCACCACCAAATGGATCTTCGACCACGCAAAATAAAGGTCAAGTACAAAATACAATATCACCTCCTCTTAAGGTGGAAGATCCATTGGTCAAACAACTTCGCCTATCCAAGGCGAATGTTAGCATTAGGGAACTCCTAAGTACTTCTAAAGAACAAAGGAATTCCCTTATGAACGCTCCAACGGCTTTGTCTGTAAGCACGGACACAACCCCTCAAGATCTCGTTAGCTTGCTTACTAGCGAAAAATCTGACAAGTCAATCATTTTCACTAATGATGATTTGCCTTCAAAAGACACTACCCACAACAATGCATTATACTTAACTGTGGGGTGCAAGGGATATAACATTCCTCTAACTTTGGTAGACAATGGGTGAGCTGTAAACGTATGATCATTGCGAACTGCAAAATATTTAGGCCTTAATCCAGAAAAAGATTTTCAATCAACAACACAAAGCATTAGGGCCTATGACAACTCGAGAAGATCAGTTTGTGGAACTGTTAAGCTACCAATTACCACAGGCCCAATACAAAAGATGGTTGAATTCCAGGTTATGGACATAAAACCTACATTCAACCTTCTACTTGGACGTCCTTGGATACATGAGCTTGGTGCAATACCATCCTCACTTCATCAAATGATTAGGTTGAACTATCAAGGGCTTCCTATGACTATACATGCTTCTCCACTAAAAATAGCAATAAACGATCAATCACTCCTAGAAATAAACCATGACAATGATGAAGAGGACATGTGGGGATTCGCCGCGGAGCCAATCTGCACAATAGAAATGGAAGAAGACTTGGAAGAACCTTTCAAGCTTGATTCATATTCCACCCAGATAGTAAACAACATCTTATTTAAGAGTAGTTACTTTCCTGGGATGCCTTTGGGAATAGGAATGAAAAAATCTTTCTTACTTTCTATCCCAAAGAAAAGCTTCTCCTTTGGATTGGGATACAAACCAACTAAAGAAGAATTGAAGTCTCACGATGCGAAAAGAAAGGCACGTAGAGATGACAACAACAAGGGGATAGTCACTTTACTCCCATCCTATCAACAAACCCTTAATGGACAATTCATTAGGGAGGGAGAAGACTACCCATGCTATGACTTTCCAGAACCATTGGTTTTGGAAGGAATCAAGAAGCCTGGATTCGAAATATTTCACGATTGCTACTTCTTGGATGACGATTTTAGTATCGTTAAATCAAAGTACCCAACTCCAGGGTGCTATGATAGGCAAGCATTCAACTTGCTATTTGGACTAGAGTAAAATCATGTCGCTACAATGACCAATCAAAATGCCATCCAGGATGAAGCTTTTGACCCAACTTCATTGATCACCCCTTCTAATGAAACCTTGGAGCATGGATGGAAGAAATCTTTCAAATGGACCAATCACAAAGGCGATAGGCTGGAAATCGTCACAGGCGAAGGGAAGATGTTTGAAGAATCAGACGACGAATCTATTATAGACTCTAGGGAAGCTGAAAGTTTAGGCCTTGTGGCCATTACTGAGTCTTTATTTTCTAGTTCTAAGGATGAAGATCCCAAAAAGGATTCTTCTCTTAATGTACTTTCTTTTGATTATAATAATATGAGCTCTATTTCCGAGTATATGCCTTCTTTTGAATCTTTTGAATGCTATAATAATCAATCTAATGAAGATGATAACATTAATAAGTTGGTTGAACTAATGAATGAACGAGAACAAAGAACCCTATCATTGAAGAAACTGAAACAATCAATATAGGAACTAATGAAAACAAAAGAGAAATCAAATTTAGCTTAACTCTAAATCCGAAAGAGCATCGACCCTCATATCGACGCTCAAAGAATTCGAAGACGTGTTTGCTTGGTCATACAAGGACATGCCTGGAATATATAGAGAAATCGCGGAACATACCATTCCCTTGAACCCTACCTCTAAACCAGTAAAACAAAAATTTCGACGAATGAAACCTGACGTCGCACTAAAACTAAAAGAAGTACAAAAACAATTGGACACAGGTTTCATTCGCGTATGTAATTACCCAGAATGGGTAGCGAACATCGTCCTAGTCCCTAAAAAGGATGGACGAGTTCACATGTGTGTCGACTTTAGGGACCTTAATAAGGCTAGCCCTAAAGACGATTTTCCTCTACCACATATTGATATATTGGTAGATAACACGGCTGAACATGCGATGTTATCCTTTATGGATGGATACGCAGGTTACAACCAAATTTTAATGGAAAAAGAAGACGAAGAAAAGACATGCTTTATTACCCCTTGGGGGACGTATTGCTATACAGTCATGCCATTTGGTTTAAAAAATGCAGGAGCTACGTACCAAAGAACGGCTACGACTCTCTTACATGATATGATGCATAAAGAAATAGAAGTGTATGTGGATGATATGATCGTAAAGTCCAAAGATAGAATGGGACATATAAAAGCTTACGTAAATTTTTCACTCGCATAAAAGATTATAACATGAGATTACTAAGAAACAACGATTGAACCGTGAAGGTTACACCCCACTCATAATCCATGAGATTACTAACTCCATATGGTTCGGAACCACGAAAGGAGGATCGGGGATGATGGTACGAAGTGAGTCATGGAGTCACATTTGCCCGTATTGGCCTCTATTCGATTCTTATAGTGAAAAGTGATTCCTGCGATCTCAAAGGCATGCAAACAAAGATTTAATTTGCTCCAAATTATTATTACGCTAAATTGGTTTAATATTAATGTACACATTATTCTAAAATATTTGTGATCACTTTAATTAATAACAAGATTAAAAAGGAACCTAAACCGGTCGTCCAAATTATCTTATTAGGCGTGATTTTCAATTACATATTCCCTTTAAACATGCAATATGGTGATCCTAACAATAATAGAATAAACATTAATATTGGAAGCAATTTAACAATAAATATCGTTAGTCAAATCGAATATAAATTAACCTAATCATGATACTAGCAATATTAAAAATAAAATAAGAGTAATTAAATTAATTAATTACTCACATTCCGCGCGTTCCTTTAAGTTGCTACATCATGAATAAATTGTTAGTAACTTCAATACAAATAATGTAAATAAAATGAAAATTAAATTACAATAATGTAGATTTGATTTGGTCCAAACCCTCTGCTATTTATACCTTTCACGCCTTGGTTTAAGGACGGAACCTCGGTATAAGTATGGACTCCTTGGAGTTCTTAAGGGAAGAATGGTGTAATTAGGAATATAGGTTTAAGGCTTAGAATATGGGAGAAAGAGAATAGAGTGATTTTTAGTGTAAAAGAGAGAAAAAGAGAAGGATTTAATGCCCCGAACTGTAGAAAGAAGGGGGGTATTTATAGGGAAAAAGAGTAGGGGGAACACACGGAACCCTTAAAAAAAGTTGTCGCGACACGGCAAAAAATTTCCGCGACATGGGGGAAACTGGAGCGACGCGGGAAAAACTGGAGTGACACGGGAAATATTTGACCTACGGGAGTAAAAACGCATGAAGGGTTTACGCGGAAAAGACACGAAAAGATTCCGTGACACGGAAGTGTCTATCGTGGCACGGTATGGTACACCGTGTCACGGTAAAAAAAAGTACGCGGAAATTACACGGAACAGCCCCGTGTCACGGAATCGGCACCGTGACACGGGAAATTGTACCGTGACGCGGTGCAAAATCCCGTGGCGCGGCAATAATCCCTTGACACAGTGGATTAAAAACATGGAAAAACGACCGTTGTAAATTACCGTGTCACGGCACCAGGAACCGTGCCACGTCATCAGGCGTTGTGACACGGTGCTTTTACAATGTGCGCGGTAATTCCAGTTTTTTACACGTTTTAAAAATCATCATAACTTTTGCTCCATCACTTGAAATAAGGCATAAAATATATCATTGGAAAGCTTATCAAGTCTACTTTCCAACCCAATTAAAATGAGTTCAAAATCATTTCTAGATATAGCCGTTTTAGTAGAAGAGTGTCGGTTTTGGGCCGAGTTTAGTGTTTGACTCATATCTTATTCGTTTTAAATCGGAATTGGGATTATATGGTTGGAAATATTATTTCAAGGCCTATCCAACCAAATAATAATTGGATCAAAATTATTAGGCCAAAAATACAATTTCTCTCGGTTTTGCGATGTGGACACGAAAAAAGGAAAACAAGTTATGGTTTAGGGAAATGAGTTAGGAAATGGATTGGTTTATGAAATGTATTGAATAGAACATGGATTTAAGCACTCCAAAGATTAAATACTCAACCCGACCAATAATGGCGGTGAAAGGTTGTTCATCATCGGGTTTGGTTTTGGGGAGACATTTTTAGGTGTCTACAAGGAGCTGAGCTGAACCGAGCTGAACTAATTTGAACTGATTGGAGCTGAACTGAAATTAAGCTGAAAAGAGTAGGCCCTAACACCAACTAAGTAACCCTATCTATAACACTGACCAAGTAACCCCTATAGCAATAACGAAGTAACTCTTATAATAGTTGGTGACATGGTTTGACCAACTACGTATAAAAGTGTGATTTAATATATTATAAATGGAACTTATTTTAATAAACTTTTTAAAACGAATTTGATGATGAATAGAGCAGATTTATAGGATACTTATAAAAAATTTTGATTAATTTTGTATATATGAAATATTACTGTAGAATTCAATCGATGATAAAACTCTATACAACAATTTTATCTTAAAAAATCTATCCAAAAATCGCTTACTTAGTAATAAATGTATCACAATATATAATACCTATTTTCGCCTACGTGGCGCAACACTTGGTGAAAAACTGGAATGTCAAGTATCGCTATCTCGTGGACTGGCTGCGAGACCGACTTTATGTATTAGTGATATAACTAGCCTTTTGGCCCTTTCGATGCACGGGTTGTTACTTAGATTAATTATTTTCATATATAGGTATGATTTTCAAAAGTTGAAACCTTTGATATAATGTACGAAGTAATTGTTGCCTTTATAAAACTTAAAAGAAAAAAAAAAGTCAGAGTAGGACTATGAAAGAAGACGAAAGAATTTGGTTAGGTTTACTGTAAACACATGAAGATTGTGGGATATGAAATAATATTATTAGCTTAATTTATACTTCCTATGTTTTTTTAGTTGATACCTTTCTATTATCACGCTTGCCATTGTATATTTTTGACGATTTATATCTCTCATATCAACATTGTAAAATTATAAAAAGTGGATATTAATAAAATATACATAGAAGCGATTCAAACAAGATCCCACATGAAATGTATTATCGTATATATAAACCACAAAATTGAGTCAAAGCGTGTTGTGTGAATAGTGTCAAAGTCAAATAGTGTCTACTAAAAAAACGGAGGAAGTATTTTAAGTTTAGGAGATGAAAAAACAATTTTTATTAATTAATTTATATGTTTATGTAATGTGTACTTATTATGGTGGAAATGAAAACTTCATTTTCTTCCTTGAATTTGCAAGTCATAACATGCATAAAGACTTAAACAAAAACATTAAGGGAGGTGACATGTGAGATATGGGGTAATGAGTGACTTGTGATGACATGTGTCATGTGAAAAATTTGTGGTTTGTGTTTTTAAATACTAAGTATAGTCGTATAGATATAATTTTTGGATACATTTATAATTTAATTTCTACACATGAAATATTGGTATTTTATTGAAAATAAAATTCTAAATCAACACTTTTTTCCTAAATATATATCCTAATTTTATTGAAAACAAAATTCCAAAGTAACTTTTTCATTCTACAAAATCTATCCAAATCTACCCAGCTTTTTTTATCTTAATAAAAAATCAATTATTGTTGCTTATATGACGCGACACTTGGCGAAAATTAGTATTCTAAGTGTCGTTGTCTCGTGACCTGACTAAAAGTTTACCTTTATATATATATTAGTTATATGATATGAAAGTTTGGTTATAAGTAATAACCAAACACTAACCATTATAAATACCCTTCTACACTACCATTCTAATTCGTTTCATCATCAACCCATTATTTCAAACAATTTTTTTTACTAATAACCCAACAAAAATTAGCTTGGTTATTCCATTGCATATATTTCTTTAGTTTTGTATTGTTATAGTTATTAACTAGTAATGGCGTCGGTATGCTAATATTATTAAAAAATTACCCTCAAAATTGGTTTATTGTGGGTTTGATAGATAAAATGGCGAGGAAATTTCCTGTATTAAATTATTAACTAGTAAAGGCGTCAGTATGCTAAGATTATTGAAAATTATTAGTAAAAAAAAGGTTTAATGTTTTGACAATAGAATCCATTATGCTATCAAGATTCAATTTTGATCATATATTAAAAAAGATTAAATTTTTGATTGATTTACCTAATGCCACACTTAATGTGATTACTGAGTTTTACTTTGATAATTTGGCTGGGTACTGTAAGAATCATCAGATGCAGGAAAAAAGATATTTTATTGCACATTAGGCTAAACCTTTTTTTTGGTGTTTAGAGAGCCACAAGGCGGATGATGAGAATCGATTATAGGATCTTGAGGTATTAGTTTTAAGGTTTTTGCACGGACAACATCCTGAAACTATCCACTGTAACTTTAGTATTGAGAACATAACCATCACTGGACCTAAAACTGTTACTAAGTTAGCAAATTTGAATTTTGTAAAGTTTTTATTTATAAGTTTGATAGTTAACTAGAGAATGATATTGAAATCAGAAAATGTTAGATTTTGGGAAAGCATTTCAAATTGAATTATGTACCACCGATCAATATATATAGCGTTTACAATATTAGTTCTAAATACGTTACGATGAGGATACAAAATATACACAAAATCTATCCTAATCCGCAATAAATATTATCGTAAATATAATATCTATCACACACTACAAGAAAACACGGCATTTCCGATGGAATAATTTCGATGTCCACCTAAAACCGTCAAAAAATACATATTTTTTGATGGTTTTATAAGTCATTGGAAATTTCCGATGGTGTAGACATCAATTTTTGGCCTCCTGTCCCGACCGGAAGTGCTATAACGATAAATAAAACTATATTGTGTTGGATCAACGTGAAGAATGATGTTGGATCAACGTGAAGAATGCTTATGGACAACTCATTAAGCCACGAGAATACAAAACAACTAGCCTAACCCAAAACAAAATAAATTAAAGTCCAATTAACTAAGCTCGATCAATAATTAGGCTTAAACCCGAAGTTAAAACCTAATTTTGACGGAGTTAGAGGCGCCTAGGTTAAAAACTAAAGTTGCCGTAGGAAGACCCGCGGGCATCTCAATGAGTCACGCTGGTCTGGCGCGCGCAACTCACAAGGTTGCGTGTGACACCCAGCGCAGCCTCTAGTGATGCGCTTGCGGAAGATTCAGAATTTCATGAGAATATAAAATCGAATCTTACCATGATGCCACGAGCAAGACATTCAGCTACGCTGCCCATAGCAGCGCACCTAAATCACTTGCGCTGAGTAGACGCACACAACTCATTCAGATGCGCGCGACACCTGTTGCGGCAGAATACTCAAAACCCTAAACGCATTCATTCCCTATAAATAGGGGCTTAATACGAAGCTTAAACACACAGAAATTAACCCAAAATACTGACGGAAACTTTGTGAACTTGTGTACAATAAACCCTCGTATCCAAAACACTCACCCTTCTTATTACTTGTTACTACGGTGGAGGTTCCCGAACAAGAAGGAATCTATAAGTGTGTTAAACGAAGATCTAGCAAGGAAAAGTGCTAAATTTCGGAGCACTTAGATCAATCACCTTTTCTTTTCTTGTTTAAACAACCTTTAATCAATTAATTAGTGTTGTTTGATCACCTAAAATAAACTTTTAATTAATTAATTTCACATAGTATTCTTTCGTTCAAAGACTAGGAATTGAATAATTAATTGTTGTTTAATCACTTAAGTCAAGGCGAATCTTGTTTATTTATTGTTCTTTTCACGAATTTGATTAAATAAGAATAACGATTTTGCAATGTAATTCCTACGTGATAAATGCTCGCTTGTAAATAAAATCAAATAACTTAAGTTTAGGTATCACGTTGCATATATTGTTTTGTGATGAAATTGCAAAAAAAGGAAGAGCTAATAGAGGCCGCACTAGGGCTAGAATAGTGTTTCCCCCCCCTAAAGAAACGTTATTTTAGTACCCTCGCTCATGAACTCAAATCTGGTACAAGTAGACCAATTTGGGCATGGATAAACTTATGATTCATGCTAAATATCCCCTGAGCTCTACTTGGGAGAAAGGCATGAACGAGGTTTATCAGTTTTCCTAAAACTCATTGGCGACTTCTTACTAGTTTCTTACAAAAAGGCATAATTATAGGATCAACTCTAATTCAAGGTCCCTCAAACAGTCAGGAATTTAAATGTTAATACACCCTAACAAGTGTAAAGTAATAGGAATTTAAAGGGCCATGGACATAAAGGAGAAGGGTCCCCTACGATGGGCACACCCTCCTTACATATGGTTTAATAATTTTTCCGATGGAACAAACCATTGGAAATTTTCAACGACCCAACTAATAAGCATCGAAAAGTGTATATCCTATGGCTTTTCCAGGAAATTTTCGATGGTTTTAAAAGCCATCAGAAATTTCCGATGGTAAAAAACCGTCAAAAAATGGATAATTTCCGATGGTTTTAAATTATAGAGAGAAAAAAAAAACCCTAAGGGCTTAAGAGCCAACAGCCGCCCCCTCCTCTTCTCATTTTCTTTTCCCTCTCCTCTCTTTTCTCCTTCTTCTTGTTTCCTTTCTCTCTCCTCCTCTCCTCATTTCCCCCTTCTGACTTCCTCTTCTTCTCACTTCTCTTCTTTTCTTACCCCTCTCCCCATTTCCCCCATTTCGGTGCCGTTCTCCTCTTAATTATTTCTCTTCTTATTCTCAACTTTCTTCCTTTCTTTCTTCTTTAACTCTCTTTTTTAGGCCAAATTTTCTAGAGTTTATTACTTTATTTTGAGCAAACACTACAAGAATTGTTTTTAAGCAATGTTGGTAGGTTATTGTAGACACCTAAAATTGTCTCCCCAAAACCAAACCCGATGATGAACAACCTTTCACCGCCATTATTGGTCGGGTTGAGTATTTATCTTTGGAGTGCTTAAATCCATATTCAAATCCATATTTTCATTTCATAAACCAACCCAATTCCTAGCCCATTTCCCCAAAATATAACTTATTTTCCTCTTTTCGTGCCTTTAAACCCTAAATAATTCACTTCGTGTCCTTTAAAATCATTCATTTCGTGTCCTTTTTATAAAAACGTTTAATCCAATTTATTTTGGTCCATAATCTGGGTCCAATGATTGAATAATTGGATGGTGTTTGAAAAGAGCTTTCCAACGATATATTATAAGCCCAAATCCGAGTTATAACGAATAAGTTATGGCCAAAATATTAAACCGAGCCCAGACCGAACCTAAGCCCACCTTACCTACGACCCAATGATCATGTGGAGGGTCCAAATTTTTTAATCCCATTCCTAAACAAATTAGGATTAATTGGAATCTTCTACAGGTTTCTAAAAGATCCTAATTATCCGTTTTGAAAAGATAAGATTAAAGAGTTTGAAATTGAATAAAACTCCTTTTTTTGAAAGTTCTATTTCTATCCAAATTGAAAGACGTTCAAAGATAGACATATATTATTTTGACGCCTCATATTTTTTAGGAAAAATTGCTCCCATTAATCTGAACTTTGCCTCATCCGCCGAAATTAATCCCAACTTTCGTTTATTACCTATCACTCCCAACTTTAGGGGGTATTAATTTCTATTGCACCCAACCGGTTATCTAACCTGATATAGCAAGTCGCCAGACACGTGTCAACACGTGATAGGTCCAAAAAAAATAAAAAAAACAAAAAAAAACAAAAAAAAAAACCAAAGTCAGCCCACCACCCCTATCCCGGTAAACACCCCACCCCCACCCCTACCTCGCCGGAAAAACACCCCCACCCACGAAAACCCCTCCCCCGCTGCCGAAAAATGGCGCCCACCACTCCCCCACCCTCCAAACCCACCCAATCTTCACCAGCCCCCGCGTTTTCGCCCCCTTCTCCATCTCCTTCACCGCAAAACTCAGCCACCACAACCCCCTATTCTTACACCAACCCACAACTCACACTCCCCAAATTTGCACAGCAGCAGCCGCAATTAGCAACCCATAGCCTCACCATGATCTGCAGCCGCCCTCAAGTTCGACAATTCAAACAGAGCAGCCCGCAAATTCAAACTTCGAATCAACCCCAATTCGAGTTCGTCGTCGGCGTGGCCTCTGCCACCGCGGGCGCCCCTTTCCTTTCCCCTGCTTTGGTGCGCGAGTGAAGAGAGATGGATGGGGGCATGGGGCTGCTGCTTTACGAGACCGGTGCTCCGGGGGAAGAGGGATGGCTGGCAGGTGGCTGCGGGTTGCGGTATTGGGTGGTTTAGTTTTTTTTTTTTTCATTTTTTATTTGTTTTTTTTAACCAATCCGGTTGCGACACGTGTGCAATTAATCACAAGTCAGCAATGTTTACCTGATTAACCGGTTGCAAGTCATTTGGGTGCAATAGAAATTAATACCCCCTAAAGTTGGGAGTGATAGATAATAAACGAAAGTTGGGATTAATTTCGGCGGATGAGGCAAAGTTCAGATTAATGGGAGCAATTTTTCCATATCTGAATTTTATATGGTTTGATAGCCCTTGAAATTATATTTCCAATGATATATTATAATATCAATTCCGAGCTATAACGGAAAAGATATTAATGAAATGTCAAACTCTATCCAAAACTGACACTGTCTCACTATTTCGGTTATATCTTTTATTATATAAATTATTTTAATCTTATTCTAATTGGGTTAGAAAGTAGAATTCAATATATTTCCAACGATATCTTATTCATTGTATTCCGATTTCTGGATCAAAAGATATGATAAAAACAAAAACCGCAAAAACTGCTGTCTATTGCAAGAGTTTTAATTGATTCGAACTCGATCTTTTCTTGATTCTTTGACCCTCTTTTTTCCTTATAAATAGAGGTCATATCACTCTTTTTCAATGATCAACAAGCTTGATCGTCAAATAATTCTCTTCTCCCTCTTTAGCCTAAATACTAGCCACCCTATTCTCTCAAAATACTTCCCCTAATTAAGCACTCCACGGAGTTCATACAATACCCAAAGTTCTATACTTAAACCAAGGCGTGAAAGGTATAATTAACTGAGGGTTTGGATCAAATATAACCTTTATTTAATTTAATTTTTTCAATTTGATTTATATTTTTATTGAAGTTACTAACAATTTATTCATGATGTAGCAATTTAAATGAACGCGCGGAATGTGTGTAATTAACTAATTTAATTACTCTTATTTTATTTTAATATTGCTAGTATCATGATTAGGTTATTTTGTATTTAATTTGACTAACGCTATTATTGTTAAATTGCTTCCAATATTAATGTTTATTTTTTTTTATTATTATGATCACTATATTGCATGTTTAAAGGGAATATGTAATTGAAAATCACGCCTAATAAGATAATTTGGACAACCGGTTTAGGTTCCTTTTTAATCTTGTTATTTAATTAAGTGATCACTAATATCTAGAATTATGTGTTGCATTAATATTCAGCCAATTTAGCATAATAATAGTTTGGAGCAAATTGAATATCTTTGTTTGTATGCCTTTAAGATCATAGGAATCACTTTTCACTATAAGAATCGAGTAGAGGCCAATACGGGCGAATGTGACTCCATGACTCAATTCGTACCATCATCCCCGATCCTCCTTTCGTGGTTCCGAACCATATGGAGTTAGTAATCTCATGGATTATGAATGGGGTGTAACCTTCACGGGTCAATCGTTGTTGCCTATCGTTGTCCCTTATTCGTGGTTGCCTTTTATGATCCGTGAACGGTTTACAAGTTCCTTAAAAACTTGTTGGCGGCTCCCTACTTTATTTGTCCTTAATCGTGTTATGTCAATTCCCACTTCCTATGAGTGCCAAGCATATTCACACATGCTTTAACGTAGGCGCACTTCGAGCGACGCCTACAGTTATTTTAGGTTTTTTGGCCAAATTCAACCATGAAAATTCTAGATCTGGAGTTTTCGTGGTTGAATTTGACCATACAAACCCATTTTTCTTGAAATTATGAAGGTTAGATTTTTTTTATTGCTTTCCTTTTTTTTTCATTTTCTTGTGTTTTTTATTGGTGCTTTTTGTTTTTTTTTCGAGTGTTTTGGGCGGCCGGTGGTTGTAGCGGTGGTTAGTGGTGGTACAAATGGGCGTGGTTAGGGTTTTTTGGAGTACATGTAGGGATGGCAATTTGATTCGAGTTTGATCCGAGTCCAATCCGATCCGAGGAAAAAAGTCCCGAGTCCGAAATAATGAAATCCGAGTTCGAGTCCGATAAAAAACTCCGAATTCGAATAGGATTCGGATCGAACTCGGACCTTACATAGCATTCGACCAATTCCGACCCGAGTCCAACCCGCGAGTTTTACATGGAGTATAAATTTATTTTACCCTACTTTTTGTACTCTTCCGCCACTTTTCCTCAACCAGTCAACCTCAAGGCCTCAATTCTTCCTCTCCTCTCTCCTAACTCTTCTCCTTCCTCTCTCCTAACCCCCTTTCTCTCTCCTCAATTTTCTCAGAACTACTCCATTTGTTTGAGAGTTTTTTGTCAACTACTCCAATTATCAATCAATAATGGAAATCTAAACCAAAATAATAAGAACTCGTGAACAGTCTCTCATCATCGATTATGAAGTGATTTTTGTTTTTTGTATGGTTGTTTGATTTCACACCACTAGTTTCACTTGAAAATCTGAAGGCCGAAGCCAAGAAAAACCTTGGAAGTTCTCTGTTTCCCTAAGTAATTTGGGTAGAACTGAAAGTTCTTGGAGTACGAGTATTTATTTTTGTGTAGATCTGAAATTTATTTAATTTTTTTATAATTGATCAAGTGATAATCGTTATTAATTTTATGTGTAAAAATTAAATTCTAAACTTCTATAACCCCTCTATTTGTATTTTTTCTAATTTTGATCTAAGAAACGGAAGAAATTTGTAATTCTGATTTAAGAAACGGAAGAAAATAATGTTTGGAAAACGGACATGGATTCGGAGTCGGAGGAGGTCGAGTCCATCAGATTCGGATTCGGGTTTTATATAAGCGGAGTCGAATCCGGAGTCGGAATCGAACTTTAGGTTCGTTTAGTAAACAGATCGGATTCGGACCTTACACAGTCCGACCCGAGTCCGATCCGTTGCCATCCCTAAGTACATGTGTGTGGGGCTAAGGTGGTTGCAAAGTTGGATTAGGGACGGATTAAATGAGGTGATGTGTGGCTGGGGTGGTTTAGTGTGGGTTTAAAAGGTTTGGGTAGGTAGGTAATATGAGTGGTTTGGGTCGATGTAGGTCTGGTCATTAGGATTGTGGGCGGGGGTGGTTTAGGGTTAGGGTGGGTGGTGGAGAGGGAGGGATTTTTTTAAAAAAAAAATCTTGCTTTTAGGCCATCGGAAATCTCCGACGGTTTAGCCACCCATCGAAAGTTTCTGATGGCAAAGCTGTTGGATATTTTCGATGGTTTTTGCAATCGGTTTTTTCCGATGTCTTTTAAAAGCCATCGAAAAAGTCATTTTCGAGGGTTTTTCTGTCAGAAAAGTGCTAATTTTCGACAAAGGACTTTTAACACACTTTTCCGACGGAAAACCATCGGAAATCACATTTTTTACGATTTTTTTTGTATTTCCGTTAGATTTAAACCACCAGAAACCCTTTTTTCTTGTAGTGAAACCCTCCGCAGTCATAACGGGAGGACGTCGTACACTAAGACTGAATTTAAAATCCAAAAATTGTCTTGTGGAAGGTTTTTGTGAAAATGTGTGCAAACTGATATCTAGTTTGAACATTTAGAACTCGAACGTGATCTAATTTAACCTTTTCTCGAACAAAATGAATATCCATCCACACATGTTTGGTGCGTTGGTGTTGAACCGGGTTGCTAAAAAGGTAAATAGCACTTACATTATCACAATGAGAGAAAAAAAATAATTTGAGAAATCTGCAATCAGTATGAGAATTAGATCAAAATACTTAGTGGATGCACAATCACCACAAGTGGTGGTCATTGGATTGTTCATCATTGATCGCTAAGGTAAATTATTAAAGGCACTATGGAGGTTTGTCCACATATTCCTTTCTCCATAATCAACTATGTTTTGTTTTTAAACTTAAATTGGCATATGGGGGTTATAATTCTATGAGTGTATAGAATTTTGTAGTAGGAATTTAGTCCTTATATGCCCTATGTGAAAGGAGTAGAGTTTACCATGTCTATTTTTATTACTTAGTTGAATACTTCTATCGTCCATTGTGGGGGAAAAGTGTAATATGAGAATAAGTGTTGAACTTAAAGTCTTGGTTTGTTTGATGTCTTGAACTATTTTTGCTTTTAAAGCAACTGATTGCATGCTCCATGACGTTGTATGTGATGTTGGATTGTCTCCATGCATCACAATATTGGATTATTGTATGTGATTGTTGGTCGGATTGTTGACTAATCTCCATGTACCACAATATTTGGCATCCTTTACGATAATAATTCCTTTTTAGCATTTTTATGCATTATGTCATGTTTAAGTGACAAGTGATTGGCTATGCATATTGGAATTCTCATGTCTCTTGATTGTTATTTTCCCATCTATGTATTTGTTTTATGAACAAGTTGACTATAAGAGGAATATAGGCACTAATATTAGATCTCTCTATTATTTGATGCAAAGCATGAAAGTGACTAGCTATGCTAAAGACTATAATTTGTTTGCCTTGATATATTGCTATGACATATCTATGTTTGAAGAGTGTTTCCTTGACTTAATATGAATTGATGACATGAGTGATTGTTTACCTTGGAAGAAATTATTGAGGATAAGTTAGATCATTTCTAACATGGTTGGAGTTCTCCTATCCTTTTTAATATGGAGTGTGTTTCCTAATATTTTTTCTAAAGTTTTTCCAATGTCAAATCACTAAGTGTTGTTGGAAGTGTTCAAGGCTAAACTGGTGAGTAACGATTACTTTGTTTTTCTTGTCTTAATGGAACAATGTAGGTCTCACTTAGATGACTTAATTATTTTGGATCTTGATCCTTGATGATAAGTTTAATTTCCCTCTAGTGGTTGAAGTTTATTATGCCTTCTAAGTGGTGGCTTAAGTGAGTCGGTTGGGGAGTTCCACGGTGAAGATAAGAAATGTGAGTTGAAAGCTCAAATGTGAGTTGAAATATCAAGTGTGAGTTGACTTGAAATGATTATCTAGGACGTGGTACAAGAGTTTGGTTAGTACCTTGTGAGAATCTAATACTTGAGATTAAGTTTTCTTCTCACTACTTGCTTCAAGGTAATATACTTTTTGTGTTATTTATACAATGTGAGTGTCCAGTGATGGTGTTGAGGATCACATGTGATGTGATTGTAGTTAATAATTTTTTTAAACTTCTTAATCTTTCCAATTTGTTAAGCTTTTTCACGAACTTGAATATGACATGTGTTTTATTATTTTGAGAATAATAATATCATTATGAGTTTTTTGTTTTTCCAAAGTGTCATACATGTTTCGTGATTAGAAAGTTTTTGCTATGATATGATATTTGTTGTTCATGTCATCATTTGAGTGGAATATGATTAGCATGAATCATGTGTACTTTAAAGAGGTCTTAAGTATGTCTTGAGTGGAGCATGCTAATACATTTAGCATGTAACGTGATAGGGATATGCATTGCATCTTATTTTAACATAGCATATATTTGTGAAATAGTAGTTGTAGTGCAATATTTTACAAATTTTAATAGTGGATGACTACCGTTGTTGTTTAAACATGCTTCATCTTTTACTAAGTATTTTTTTAGGTACGAAGGTCATGAAATACACTAGCTAGCCTCCTGAAAAAATGGTTCAAAAATTTCAGGAATTCAAGTGTTGGAGATTGGTGGTTGATGAATTATGTTCACTAATGTGAAGGCTATGTTATTTTCAAAGATTGGACTTGATTGAGTAAAGTGTTGAAATTTCAAGTTTTTTGAGTTGTCTTGTTACTTTATTTACATCATGGTGAATGTGACACATTTTTTAGCCATTTGTGCAAATTAAGTTGATGTTGGTAACATGCTAGTTTTCCTTATTTGGATAATATTCTACCAAAATAATTTTGCACTATGGTAAGAAAATTTGGAACATGTAACAATCCTTGATAATTTTTTGTGGAAATGTCGAGGGGGATAGGCCTTAAGCCCATATGGAAAAGCATTACTTTTCTATCCATATGACATGTGTTGTAATGCTTGATTGAGGTTGAACTCTTTTAAGTTCTTAATAGATCAATAAACCATTTAGGTTAGTGCTATTTGAGACGCACTTGATTGATCCACTGTTTGAGGTTGAGTCCTTTGACTCTTTGTTCAGTAATTAGGTTTTGATGATTGTAAACTAATGATGATTATCTATCTAACATGTTTGTTAAGTTGTGCATAGAAAGAACAAGTTATGCTTGGAACTGGATACAATGAACCTAAGCAATGTCAAGTATATATATAAGGAACCTGAGCAATATATGATAAGCAATAGAGAAACAAAAACAATTGTGAGTGTCATGGTTGATAAGCATGATGATGACTAAGGAACCATGAAGGTAACTATGTAAATAGGTGTTTTCATATGTTATCTTCATGAGGTAAGTACACTATGCATACATGAATTGTATATTTGTAGGAGTATTTACATAAGCTTTAAGTTTAATTAGTTCTCTCACTTGAAGTTTGTTTATGACAAACAAACTTCAATATAATGTTTCTCTTAAGTGTTTATGTGAAGACAGGAACTGACTTAGGTGAAGTCAATGGGTTGGAACATAGAAGACTTCAAGAGGAACAAGAGAGAATGAATGAGCCTAAAGCAGGTTCTCCCACGAGAACCAAACCACGAAGGAACTTGAAGATATTCTCTAACGAGATACATAAGGAACCTTCGGCAGGATTTCCCACGAGAGCCGGAGCATGTTCCCTAACAGGTACATGAAGTTTTCTCTAACAGGTACACACAAGGAGCTTCCTAACAGAAGCATGACAACAAGCTAAAGAGTGAAGCTTGGACTGCGAAGATGACAACAAGTTCTAGAAAGGAACCTGGTCTGCGAGTTCCAATAAGGAATGAAAAGAGTGACAACAAGTTCCATTTAGGAACTTGGCCTGCTGTTCCAAAAGTGGAACATTGCCCCAAGATCTAGAATACATCTATACTACAAGATTCCAAAACAAGAATTTCAAAGAAACAACATGAAGTTGGAGAAATCGAAGTATATTGCTCTAAGATTCATGTAAGTATGTTGGACATAGAAGTCAGTCTAGAACAAGTCTAAAGAACCAAGGTGAACTCATGATAGTCAATGAAATTAGAGTTACTGACTTGTTAGGAACTCAGAGACTGTCAGAGCTCCAGAACCTAATAGGATCCTAAGTCTGCATGACGTGAAAGGTCGATTTTAATGATATAAATATTAACCTAATACGTGCATATCTTTTAGGGATTTGGTTTTACAGAATAAATATATTTATTTTCTAATAAATCCCTTTTGGAAAAAGATAAGTTTTTTTTGGAAAGTATTTTCAGCAAAAATAAGTTTTAAATAAAATATGATTTTATGGTAAGTATATCTTTGAAAAAGATAAGCTAGTATATTTGGAAAATATTTGTTTGGAATAAAATCTGATTTTATGATAAGTATGTCTTTGAAAAAGATAAGCTAGTATATTTGGAAAATTAAGTTTGGAATAAAATCTGATTTTATGATAAGTATATATATCTTTTGAAAAAGATAAGCTAATATATTTGGAAAGTATAAGTCTGAAATAAAATCTGATTTTATAGCAAATAAATCTTATTATTCTTAACAAAAAGATATATTTTTGGAAAACTTATTTTTGGGAAATATATTTTAAGCATATCTTTTTGAGAAAACTTATCTTTTACGAAAAAATGATTTGGGCTTACTATAAATATGCTCATATGTATTCAATCAAAGTTGAGGCTGACAAAGCTTATTGGTTGTGCTTAATGGTTTCATCCTTTACCATGAAGCTAAGTCAAACCTCTAGGTCAAAGTTCCAGCCAGGTTTGGTTTCAGTTCGTCTAGTAAGTTCCAGACAGATCTTGAGTGTCCAGCATATTATTTTTTATCTCTTTATTCATTTATATGTATTTAGAGTTATTCTTTGAGATCTTGTAATTGGGAAAAAAGGTTTTGAGTGTTTTATGTATTGGGGTGTGAGAGTTCGTGAGAAGTCTCGTTATCATAATTGTATTAGTGCAAAGTGTACGCGAGCTTTTAGGGTGAAGCCGAGTGAGCTTCTAGTGAGAGGCCGAGTGAGTAGTAATCAGGAAATACGAATGAATTTAAGTGAGGGGCTTAGGTTAGGTAGGATAGGGTCCTATCGAGTAGCAAGTTTCCAGGTACAAACTTGTGAGAAAGGTCTGTTTGTAATAGGTTATTGTAACTAGGAGTGTTTAGCCTATTATAGTGGATTGGTTTGGCTAGAAATACCTTGGAGGGTCGAGGTTTTACTTCCATTTAGGCCCTGGATGGTTTCCTCGTAAAATCCGCTTTGCTTTGTCTAAGTTCCTAACAACAATCAGTTTTATATTCTGCAAAAAGTAGGCACTAGAAACAAACTATAATTCACCCCCCTCCTGTAGTATATCATCCGAATTAACACTCTTAATGAATCCAAATGTTTGAGTGGACGCACTAAAGCATTGGAATCACCGTTATTTATGATTGTTGTGAGGTTGAGCATTAATCTCTTAATGAATCCATGTTTTTGTGGGGGTTAATGGCTATATAATGCAACATTTGTTGAGGAACATGTTTTAACCCTATTGACTAACTGATTTTGAGAAGTGTTTGTGATTCACCTATGTGGCTGTGAAGACTAGCCATCTTCCACGGAAAACTTGGGTAGATTTTCTAGAACTTCCACTAGACCTAAGGTGAATATGTTTGGCTATAAAAAAAAAGCATATCTCTTCGCGGAGTTTAAGTAAATTTTGGAGAAAGGTATGTGATGTGGGGTTTTTTTTAATTAAATCTTGGAGTTTCAAGGTTAGTCCACTCCTTGATCAAGAGTCTAAGGCTTTCAAGGTTTTTCCACTCTTATACTTGTATTCATTATCTCATTTCACTAAGCACTAGATTTCAAATTACTTATGTAATATCTAAGTGTTATGTATTAATCTCCTCTTATGCCCAATATGTTGCTTCTCAGTTCATTGTTGTCTTCTTCCATCCATTTAGTAGGGGATTGTTGGAATAAAAGGGAGGAAAAGGAGTTATCGCATTAAGCATCTGCCCGATCTGGCTAGCTGTGCTCGATCGGGAGCGAGGAAGATTAACAGATATGCCGGAATCCCCTTGCCTAGTCGGGCGCAAGTGAAAGCCTTGAAACAGACCTTCGCTCGCCCGATCGGGCAAGTCACGCCCAGTCAGGCGCAAGGAACTTTGAAATTTTTCATATTGATGCTCGCCTGGTCGAGCGAAGCCTTGCCCGATCGGGCGCGATAGTATCCGTTGGAATTCCAACAGGTTTTTTTCCATTGGATTCTTCCTTGATATCATGATGATCCTTTGTAACCCGGCCCCCTCATTAAAGAAGATGTTTATGGTGATTAAATCATATTATTTATTCTTATTTAATCACCCTTTTCATGTCTAGATTCATTCTCATCATCTTACTTTCTTGATTATACTACCTCCGTTTCATATTATTTGCAACATTTACTAAAAATAGATGCTACATTTTATTTGCAACAAATGTTTTCTTTCCTTTTATTGGTTGTCATTTCTCTCTATCTCTCTCCTCATCACATGCTTTTTTATATTTCTCTCTCCATTTACCACTCACATACCAATTTTGTCTATGAGTCTGTGTCGATATTTTTGTTGCACATAATATGTAACTGAGGTAGTAAAAAGCTTGTTCATTATCTGAAATATACATACTTGAGCATAACCTTCAAACACAAGCTTGCTTAAACACGTACTTTATATTGGGTATAAGTTACTTGGCTCCAACCTTCCACCCAGAAGTACCTTTGTGTGAAAGTGGTGTGTTAACCTTAGGGAACATGCTGGTGAATACAATTGTGCACCTCGGTTGCGCCGGAATTTTGTTTTCAAATTAGTGAATTTGCTTCACGACACACCGTACTCTTTCTATTGTCATAAGATCATCGTTTCGATCTTATTGTTTTAATTTCATTGTAGCCTTGAAAATATCTCTTTATTTTACAACATTCTAGACTTCTAGTCATTAGAGTAACATGATCAGCTTGAGCCAGATTGTGGTATTACAACAATCAGATTGAGCTAGTCGCATTGTGTAATCTTTAGTAAAATCTGATTATTAGATAGGTGGGCTATGCAAGTGATTTAGATGACCCATTTGGCCGCTAGTTTGTACCATCGTATATTTAAACTCTTAATGTTGGCAAGTTCATTGGCCTTACTTACATGTTACTAGAGCTGTCAAAAACCGACCCGAACTGGTGAATCCGAACCGTTTTGAACAGTTCCGAAAAGGAATTGAACCGCTAAGAACCTATTATTTTAAAACCGTAAACTGACCCGACTCGATTTTTTAAAACCTGAAACTGAACCGATCCAAATGTTTGAGAACCGTTAATGAACCGTTCTCGATATCAAGCTGAACTGATACACCCCGAAACCGAGAACAACCCGAACCGAGTACTTTTGAACCCGATAGCAACCCGACCCATTGTAAACCAAAAGCGTTTAAACCCAACAAACCCAAATCATTTACAACCTGTAACTGGTTAGGATTGAACCGTTTATAACCCGTAATAAGTTATGATCGAACTGTTTACAACCCGTAATCGGTTATAACCAAACGTTTATAATCCGTAAGTTTGTAACTCGTTATGACCGTAGCTTTTTATTTATTTTTTATTTTTTTAAAATTTTTTTTTGGTATATTTTATCACTAGTAAAACAAAAGGGTTTAATTTGAATTATAAAGTATTTATATTGAAATATTTTGGAATTTTGATGTCATTGAAACTCTTATGCTACAATATTATCGTCCTCTAACGAGTAATGGCTTATAGAACACTATATTATATTTAAAAAAAAATCAAAAATCTAAATCAAAAGCTAACTCTAGATTTGTTGTTATTATTTGATCATTAAAATCATCATACAAAAAACGGACATAAAGTTGAACAACTAATTAATACTCCGTTTGATCAACTGGAATAACTAAATAAAGATTATTGAGGATATACTAGACGATATACGTTAACGAAACCCGTTCAAAACTGGCAAAACTAGTTGTCAAACCGACTAAGTTCAACTCGAACCGATTAAAACCCGAACCGATTACAACCCGACCCGATTAGGACCGGATATGTGTTGACCCAAAACCCGCTTTAAATTGACAAACCCCGTTTTTAAACCGACCGAATTTAACCCGAACCGATTATGACCCGAACCAATTATAACCCGACCCGATTAGAATTTGACCAAAAAAGAAACTGTAATAAAAATAAACCAAACCAAACTGACCCAAAATTATTTGAAACGACCCGAACTGACCCGTTCATAATTCCAACCCGTTAAAAACCGACCCGTTACAATCCGAAAACTGAAAACCAATAAACCGAATCCAAAACTGAACCGAAAACCCGATGGACACCCCTACATGTTACACAACATGGTTAAAGTGGCCTAGGTATGTTGCTTTCTTAAATTAACTTGTGTTCATAGCTTGTCCTTTCATTTTAATTACTCCCTCCCTATTTAATAGTCACTTATTTCATTTTTGGTGCCTCAAAATGTTAATCACATTTGCTTTTTTCAAGTACCATTAATATTAATTTTTTATCAAAATTTTCTCCAATTTGCAAAATATTTTTGTAAATATAACTTTTCCATGTATATTTTGCTTTCTCATGTACTTTAATTACTTTTTCTCTCTACTTTTTTGCATACCCAATGTAAACTTATTTTTTCAATGTACTTTTGCTGCTTATTATTCATATTTATTAATTCCCGTGAAAATTGCCCAAAAGTGACTATCAAATAGGGACGGAGGGAGTATTATTTCTACTATTACAGGATAAAAACGAAATATTTATGACTGACGGGTCGCATCACTGTCACTAAATCTACCATCACCACCTTAGCAAATTACTTGATGCAAACGGCGAATCTACCTCGTTCCATTTGTGATGAGATTAACAAAAAAAGCTCGGCGTTTTATATAGGGGAGTTTAGCGGAAAAAAAAAATCATTTACTCTCCTGAGATATTATACTACCTTCGTTAATTATTGTGTGAAACTTTGGGGTATTATTTGTGAGATATAAAATATTTCAAAGTTGCACATGATAATTAACGGATGTAGTAAAACCTTTGAGATAAAGGTGGTTTAAGACTTTGTTCGACACGTCAGGACAACTCAGCCTCCCTAACTAAACTTAGGGCCTGTTCTCTTCCGTTAAAATTCAGTTCAGTTCAATTCAGTTCAGTTCAGTTCAGCTCAGTTCAGTTCAGTTCAGCTCAGTAAAGTTCAGTTCAGTTCAGCTCTTAAGTTACGTCTAATGATATTGCTAATGATATAAAGCCAAATTTCATTCTTTTAAGCTCTTATTACAACGACAACAACAACAACAACAACAACAACAACAATAATAATAATCAATAAGTAATAAATAATAATAATAATAATAATAATAATAATAATAATAATAATAATAATAATAATAATAATAATAATAATAATAATAATAATAATAATAATCATCATCATCATCATCAATAAATAATAATAATAACTGATTTGGGTATTTTATACCCGGCCAGGTGGCCCAATCAGAAAGCGCCACGTGTCTTCCGTATAGGTGACATTTGGACCTATGGAATGATGACACGTGGAGGGTGGACTCTTCTCCATCCTACGTGGACTGAAGGTCCAGCAGGGACCATTCAGGTGGCGACACGTGTCACACAAAAAGTTCTTCAAAATCCTTTGGGCACAGTGACACGTGTCACTCAGGCATTGGCCCTGGGATGGCGGCCTTCTAAGGCCCAAATCCCGAGGCGCCACAAAACGGCGTGACCTAATTCCTAGGTCACCAGATTCTAGGAAGGCACACTTTTCAAAAGGACCCTATAAATAGGGACATTATGTCATTTATGACGACACAGAAAAAAGGAGAGAATTTTTGACACGCAATACGAGACAATACGTCACTTACCACAGAGCTGTCGTTTTCAAGGAACACACAGCACTTTACCTGAGCTTGGAATCCAAGCAGATAACTTTACTTCCGCACGTTTTATTTCCGAACGTTTACTGACTTAATCTTCGGAGGCGGACCACCGACCATCCGGCGGCCCGTTTGCTTTGCAGGTACAGGCATCCTCAGTTGAATCCAGTTTCAGTGTTGTAACTCTCCCGAAAGACAAAAACCCCCGAAACATTTGGCGCCGTCTGTGGGGAGAGTACCTCTGAAATGGCTTCACAAGAACCTGTACCAAATCCGGAGGCCATTCGGCCTCCAAATGATGTACTGGTCAAAACGGACCATGACTTAGGTGACGACGCTGATGTCGAAACCTATGTGGATCCAAATGGATCCCTCATCTCTAAACGCATCCGCAATAAGGAACGGCGAGAGCGTCCCCATGTTCAGGCAGGACCAAGCAAAACTGCTGGTCAGCCAAAGAAGCCTTCGGGGCGGCCGGTTGATCCTTCCTAGGCGGCAGGATCAACTCCCGTCACTCGGGATGAGCTAATGTCACTCCTGAGCAGCCTCAGGGGTGAAATCAAGCAGCTCGCCTCAAAGAAGTCGCCTACTCCTAGAAAGGAGCAGTCGGCCAAGAAGCCAGCCCAAGCTGGCAAACAGAAGTCGGTCAGGGACCGTCAGCTGACTCCTCATCCTGCTCCTAAGGAGAAGGCCAGGCCCCAATTTGACCTTAATCGGCTCCGTTTCCCAGAAACGGGCGCAAGAAAACCCATCCGGCACATACAGCCGGATGGTAGCAAGAAAACGTTCTCTGACGCTCGGCAATACATTGAGGAGAGGAGAACTCAGCAATCAGAGTCGGCTTCAACGTCGACTTATCATGATAGCTTTCGGAATACCTCTGTGAGGTGTTCCCAGTCTGTACATGAGACCCCAGCAAGCAGCCAAAGGGTTCAGTCTGGTTCGCATGTGATTCAGTCCGCCCAGTACATGGCACCGCCACTGTACCAGGCGCCAATAGTACCTTACATGCAGCCTACCCTCTACGGGGGACAGGCGGCATACGGCTATCAGCCGATGGACTGGCAGCTTAGACTGCAGCACCTTGGAGACCAACCCTCTGCTTTCTCCAGAGAAATAACTGAAGCCGTGCAGCCGGCTAAAGTTAAAAACGTTCTGGTTGGGGCCTATGACGGGACCTCCAACCTAGAGGACCACCTGTTGGCATACACCCACCTCATGTATTTACAGGGGTTGGATGATGCCGCATGGTGTCGTTGCTTTCCAGCCACCCTGAAGGGCATAGCCCAGCAGTGGTTTGGCAACCTGCCGGCTGGCTGCATAAATAGCTTCAAGACGCTTGCGTTCTTGTTTGCATCAAACTTCTCTATGAACATCCCTGCCAAAAAGACAAGTCTTGACTTGGGCAATGTACAGCAGGGAGATAAAGAAGGTTTGCGATCCTACGTCAGGCGGTTCAATCTGGTCCGAATCCAGATTCATGGGCTATCTGATGAGGTCGCCTTCACAGACTTCTTTAAGGGTCTGAAGGACGGGTCTACTTTTAAGTACGAACTCGTCCGCAAACAAATCTTTACCCTACAAGGATCCTTGCGAGAGGCGGAAGCCTACATACAGGCGACCGAACTCTGCTCCTCCAATAAGCAGTCGGACCATAAGAAGTCCGACCGGCAGAAAGAGAGTCGGCCTGCTCAGCCGGCTCCTAAGCCAGAAGAGAGCAAAAAGAAAAAGCAAGTCTGGGCCATTGATAACTCTGATCAACCGGCCCAGAAGAAGAAAAAAGAGTGGAAGTCGTACGTCCCAAGGTACGAATTCCACAAGGACTGCTGCTCCATCCTTTTGGAAATTAAGGATCGTCTAACTCTTGAAAAGCCGACTGCTATGAAAGGTTCCGCTGAAAATCGGAACAAGAACAAGCATTGCCATTTCCATGAGGATGTTGGCCATGACACGAACGACTGCTTTAGTCTCAAGAGGGAGCTCGACCGTCTGGCCGACAAAGGACAGCTGAAGTCCTATGTGAAGTCCAAAGTGACTTCAAAAGCAAATCAGGGGCAGTCCAAGAAAAAGACTCCCCAGCCTGCTGTGAGTGCCGAAACTGATGAAGAACCGGTGTACACCATAGCAGGCGGATTTGCCGGTGGTGGCCCGACCATTCGGGGTACCAAGGACCATCTAAGAAAGATGGTCAATTCTGTTGAGGAGGGGGATGCAGCTAGCACATCCACCTTCCCTAAAGTTGTCATCACCGAACAGGACAAAGGCAAAGTCCGTCGGCCGCATGATGACCCTGTTGTCATTGAGTGTAAAGTCGCCAACCAGCTGGTTGGCCGAATTCTGATTGACACAGGAAGTTCCTCTGACCTCATCAGCCTCAAATGCTTGTCCAATCTCAAGTACAAACCGGATAGCATGATGGAGGTCACCCACACCTTAGTTGGGTTTGGGGGAGGACTTGTGCACCCAGTCGGACGAATTGACCTACCTGTCCGCCTGGGAAGCAGGGGAGACGGTCGGCACATGACCAACCGTTTCCTAGTGGTTGAAGAGCTCACGGCTTACAACCTCATCTTTGGCCGAACCACTCTTAATGAGTGTAAGGCCGTCATCATCCCTGCTCTCATGCTACTCAAGTATGAGAAGGATGATGGAACAGTTGGTTCCCTTAATGGGGACCAAAAGACGGCTCGAGAGTGTTATCTCTCGGACGTCAAGCCTGCGGCCGCAGCATCCGGGCGGGGCAAGCAAATGATTGACCTCGACGATGTCGAGGAAGAACAGTCGGCCCCACTAGCCGGAAAGAAAAGAAAGACTGATCAGCTGGTGGTGGTCAAAAAAGAAAAGCAATAGCAATCACTGACCGGGGAACGGTCGGATGATCTTCGTCCCCAGCCTGCTGGTGAACACATTGATATCCCTCTGGATGATAGCCGTCCAGAGCGGACTGTTAAGGTGGGGACGATTGCCTTTGCAAAGCTGGGTGAAAACCTTCACCAGCTGCTCAAGGAATTCAAAGACATCTTTGCCTTTGAAGTGGAGGAGATGCCAGGCATCAGCCCGGATCTCGCTGTCCACAAACTCGCCGTCGATCCTAAAAAGAAGCCCATCCGGCAAAAGAAAAGAAACAACGGCAAAGAAAGAAGTCAGGCGGCAGCTGCCGAAATAAAAAAGCTGTTAGATGCCAAGTTCATTCGGCCGTGCAACTTCCCTGAGTGGGTAGCTAATGTTGTGTTAGTAAAAAAGCCGAATGGAACTTGGCGGATGTGTGTTGATTACACAGATCTCAACAAGGCATGTCCAAAGGATAGCTATCCACTGCCTAAGATCGACAGTCTGGTCGACTCAACAGCCGGACATGCCCTGATGAGTTTCATGGACGCCTATTCAGGTTTCCATCAGATCCCCCTGTGGAAAAAAGATCAAGAAAAGACGGCATTCGTCACTGATCAGGGGTTGTTCTGCTATACGGTGATGCCGTTTGGTTTGAAGAATGCGCCTGCTACCTTCCAACGAATGATTAATACGGTCTTCTTTAATCAAATCGGAAGGAATGTAGAGGCGTACATTGATGATATGATAGTCAAATCCAAACAGCAGGCGGATCACCTTGTTGATCTCCGAGAAACATTCGCCACACTCAGGCGGCACAAGGTCATTCTTAACCCAAAAAAGTGTGTCTTTGGTGTTGAGTCTGGGAAGTTTCTCGGATTTTTAATTGACCAAAGGGGAATAGAGGCCAACCCTGAGAAAATACAGGCGGTGATCGACATGCAGTCGCCCCGTACTGTGAAGGAAGTGCAAAAACTAACAGGTTGTCTGGCGGCCCTGGGGAGATTCCTCAGCCGTTCAGGTGACAAGTGTCTCTACTTTTTCCAGGCAATCAAAAAGAAGACAAACTTTGAATGGGGGGATGATGCAGAGGCGGCCTTTCAAAGGCTAAAAACTCATCTGCACTCTTTGCCGAGGCTTGTCAGCCCTTTGCCTAAAGAGAAGCTCTTCATGTACTTAGCCGTCTCTGATCATGCCCTCAGTGCTGTCCTCTTAGCTGAAAGAGACGGCATCCAGCTCCCGGTGTATTTCATAAGCCATGTTTTGAGAAATGCGGAGCTTCGGTACCCCATGGTTGAGAAATTCGGCCTTGCCCTTTACATGGCCATCAAGAAGCTTAAACCTTACTTCTTGGCGCATGCGGTAGAGGTCTATACTGACCAACCAATCAAACGGCCGCTCACAACCTTGGAGTCTTTTGGACGAATGCTCAAATGGGCGATTGAAATGCAAGGATTAGAAATCACTTACGAACCAAGGAAGGCAATAAAGGGACAAGCATTCGCTGACTTTATTGTCGAAATGACAAGGCCGGTTGTTCCGGACAATACTGACCAGGTTTGGAAAGTGTATGTGGATGGGAGCTCCACTGTGAACGGCTGTGGTGCGGGGATTATATGTCAATCTCCTGAAGGAGATAAGTACGAATACGCACTACGGTTCAAGTTTCAGGTCTCTAATAATGAGGCCGAGTATGAGGCCCTGCTGGCCGGCATCCGGTATTGCAAGGCGGAAGGGGCGAAGAAGATATCCGCCTGCTCTGATTCTCAACTGGTCGTACTCCAAGTTAATGGAACGTATGAGGCCACTCATCCGGCCATGGTAAAATATTTGCAGGCGGTCAAGAGTGAAGTTGGGTCACTTGAAGAATTTCTTCTAACTCAAGTGCCCCGGTCTTCAAACAATCAGGTGGATGCTCTGTCCAAGTTGGCATCATCCGCCTCCTGTGAAACGCCTCGGTCATTTTTCTGGGAGGTCATGGAAAAAAGAAGTATATCTGAAGAAGATTCCATTGGAATTCTTGACCGAAGCTCAACCTGGATGGACAGCATCCGGGCCTATCTTGCAGACGGCACGCTCCCTGACTCACCACGGGAGGCGGCTGTTCTAAAAAAACGAGCAGCTAACTTCGAGTTGCGACAAGGAGAACTCTTCAGGGCTGGCTTTCTGAAACCCCTGTTGAAGTGAGTTACCCCTGAAAAGGGGAAGGAAGTCCTCGAAGAGTTGCATTCGGGATTCTGCGCCTCCCATATAGGCGGCAGATCCCTCGCAGCCAAGGCCAGGCGGCTTTACTTTTGGCCAACTCTGGAGTCGGATGCCATGGAAATGGTGAAAAAATGTGACAAGTGCCAAAAGTTTGGCAAACTCATCCATCGTCCGGCTACTGACCTGACGGCCATCCACAGCCCAATACCCTTTGCCAAATGGGGCATGGACATTCTGGGGCCATATACAACTACACCAGGCGGCAAGCGCTATATATTGGTGGCTGTGGATTACTTTACCAAGTGGGTAGAGGCTGAGGCAGTCAAAAACATCAAGACTAAAGACGTCATTTCCTTTATCTGGAGGAACATAATCACTCGTTTCGGGGTGCCCATGTCTATGGTTTTTGACAATGGTCCTCAATTTGAGACGCCTCAACTCAAGACTTGGCTGGGAGACCAGGGGGTCTCAAGCTTCTTCGCATCAGTCGGCCGGCCGCAAGCAAACGGCCAGGTCGAAGCCTTCAACAAGTTAATCTCAGACGGGATTAAAAAGAAAATTGAGCGGGCTGGTGGCCTTTGGGCGGATGAATTACCACACGTCCTTTGGTCCATCAGAACGACTGCTAAAGGGGCAACGGGAGAAACCCCATTCCTAATGGTGTATGGTGCAGAAGCTGTTCTGCCCGTTGAGCACTATGAGCCGACCCTTCGAATCATGTTGTATGATGAAGAGGCAAATTGGGAGGCCATGCGCCTAGCATTGGACTCACTTCCAGAGCGCAGGGGCAATGCTGCCTTGCGTCATGAGATATACCGTCTGAGAATGACTCGGGCATACAATAAAAGAGTACACAAGCGTCCTCTCAAAGTGGGGGACTTTGTGCTACGGAAAATGGAGGCAGTCGGTAGGGCGAACGAACAGGGAAAGCTAACCCCAAATTGAGAAGGCCCCTACCAAATCTATGAGGAAGTAAGAGACGCCACCTACCGCCTGGAAGACCCAGACGGCAGGCAGCTGCCCAGAACTTGGAATGTAGACAACTTGAAAAAGTACTACTTCTAAGTACGAATGTAAAACCCTCAATTTTGTAAATTTCACGTATTGTTGATGAGAATATGCCTTCATTTCCCAACTTATCTTTTTATTTAAGTTTTTAAAGTGTCGCCTGTACCAAATACAGACGGCCAATATGTTTGGAAAGCGTCTGTCCTAACAGCAGACGCCCCAATCCCTCTGAAGGAGCCGATTGTTTTAGAACAGTCGTTCCTACTAAATTCATCAAGTTTACACCAACACTTGACGAATATTTACTTAATCATTAAAGAGGCCTAAGGCTAGATAAAATCATGATGAGGCCCATGGCCGGATGTTAATAAACAAAAAGAGACCGAATGGTCACAGTCTGCTCCAACATGAGCATGACCGTCTGCTCCAACATGAGCATGACCGTCTGCTCCAACATGAGTCAGATAACCGGCGACGTCCATTTGGGCGAATTCGTCGAGGAGAAGCATCTCCCATTTGGGTGGCACATTGCTCTACGAACATATCAAGCGGCCCTACCGAATGCTAAGGCAGCATTCGCAGTCGTTTGTTTTAATCGAAAGTGAAATCTAAAAGACCTGAATTTTCTATCTAGCGCAATTCAGAAATGGTCACTGTTTCATAAGTAGAGGCTAAGCGAGGCATAAAGCCGGATGCGCCTGTTATTGCTCAGGGGCAAAACAGGCGGAATATTTGATTAATATACAAGTTAAGTTAACTACTTAACACTTATTGAGGCTATTGGCCGGATGACGCCTGATCCTTGTCTATGGGGCAAGACAGGCGGACAATTATTTTTAAAGAAAATTTGTTAAGTTACAAACTTAGCATTTTATCTCAAAGAGGTCTATGGCCGGAGGCGCTTGTTTTTGCTTATGGGGCAGAACAGGCGGATGTTTACCCTTAGCAAATTAGCTAAGTTGGAAATTTGAGTTAGTTCGAGCCAATGGCCGAATGAACACTTATGTTTGCCAATTCTGGATGGACGTCTGCCGCGTGGTTTGGGGCAATCACCATAGTGATTGATTGACTTAGAAACCATGCATACTCTTCTAAGTATCAAAAAATTCTAAGTCAATCAATCCAATAAACCGAAACCACTTGACATCCGTCCAGGGGCAAGAACATTCGCATGGTAAACAGGTTATAATACTTAGCCAAAAACATGCAATGAGAAATAAACATTCAAACAGTTCAAAGGACAGAATATGGATAACTTCAGCCAAATGGCCGAATGATTCAAATTAAAAAAGACCAATCGTCACCAGACGATTGGTTAAGATTGTCATCTGGCAAAGCCAGAAAGATTGTCAAATTACCCGACCCCTCGGTCGGTAAAGATACAAATACTCGGCACGCAGGCCGGAAAAGAAAAGTACATGGCCATTCGGCCGCAGAAAAGCATAAAAGCTTAAGTGATCAGGGGAGAGCCTCTTCAGTGGCAGCCGGCCTGTCGTCCTTCGGCTGCTCTTCATCCTTTTTCTCTTGCTCCTCCGCCTGATCCTCCTCCTCGCCATAAGAGGACGACCCCCCAGAAGAGTCGGACCCAGAACTTTCCTCGGCCTCAGCATTCTCAGCCTCTTCAATAAGGCGAGCGTCGAATGCTTTGCTGGCTTCGTCAAATTTGGATTTCCAAATCTGATAGTCCGAGTCCGGCTGTACAGCCGCCCAAGTGTCCCGCATGATGGCTTCATAATCGCTCATCATTTGCTTAACAAGAGCCTCTCTCTCTTGATCAACCACGGACTCAAACTTGGACTTCAGCTGATGCTCCTGGTTGCTGAGGCGCTGCTCCAGGCGGCCCACCTTCTGCTTGGCTCTCTCGGCCTCTTCTTTGGCATCTTGAACAGGCTCGAGCTTCTCCTTAAGAGTTGTAATCTCTTTCTTAAGGGAAGTGATGCGCAGGCGGGCCGAATCCAGGTCCTTCTTCACCTGCATATTGGCTTCCGCCTGCGAATACATCATATAAAGCGTCAGATACTCATTCTGAGCAATATCAAATTGAGCTCGATCCAAGGCGGACTCGGCCCGAGCTTTAGCGACTGTTACCTCTTTGGATTTCTCCTTGAGGGGTTGCCTGAGCCCTTGGACGCGCAGCATGGCCTGCAAAAGAGCCGAATGGTTAAAACCAGGCAAAAAAAAAAAAAAAAAAAAAATTGCTTGAGCTAAGACTCATACCTCGCAGAGGTTCCCCAAGATGCCATCCAAGTCAAGGGTGTCGACTCCTCTGACAGACGCCTTGTCGTCAGGATCAACCGCCCTCAGCATGGACTTAGCCATCTGGACTACAGTCGGCCTCTGCACAGGAACTGAGAAGGAGAGAAAGTTAGAAAAATAACTCAAGTGTATCTAAATGGAAGAACAATAGAGGCGAATGGATTTTACCGTCAACCTTCTGTTCCTCCTCTCTCCCCAAGCTCCTCTTCTCTCCTGCTGAGCCGACAGCAGTGGTGGGTTGCTTAAAGCCACCCTTCGATGCCCTCTGGGCATCCGGTTTGCTGATCTCCTTTTCAGCTTTGAGAGAAGAGGCGTCTGGGCCCTTCTTGGGCCTATGAGCAATGTGCTTCCGGCCGCCCCTACCGGATGCGCTCACATAACCCGCCCTAGTCTTTTGGATTTTAGGGTCGGATGGTTTTGAAGGAGATTTGGAAGGCGCACCCTACATCAACACAAGATAAACGCAAGTTAGAAATCATTCGGGCAAATTTAATATTGGTCAGAAATGAAAGTATAACAATTTTCTACCTTGGAGGTGCCGCCAGTTTTTTGCTCGTCCACTTTGGTGTGAGTAGTTACTTCTGCCCTGTTTAGGACATTCGACCTGTATCGAGCAGCAGATACAGCCGGCTTCCTTGTGGCCGAGAGCTTTTCCATTGCTTTGTCTGCAAAAATGAACAAGTGATTAGCATCATTAAACAAGTACTGAAAAGCAAAAGTAAATTGCATATAAAACAGACGGCCAACTACCTCTCGGCATCTCAGAACTTAGCCCACAGGCGGCTAAGAATGTCCCTTCTTCAAACCACTTGTACAAAGGGAGATAGCATTGAGGGGTGACCTCCTTGTCCCCCTCATCATTCGTCCACACGGACACGGTAAACAACCCCGCGTCCATGATCTCCTCCTTTGCCCACCTGGGAATAGGCGGCAATGCGCTCCTGCCTGCTAGGAGAGGTGGATCCTTATTCCACCTGTTATACTTTTGGTTCAGGCGGCTGTCGGCAGACTTGACTATGTAAAACTTAGTCCTTCAGTCTTTCCACTTGTTCTCTTTGCCAACAGCCATCATGTACCCCTTGCAAGTGGTCAAGGTGTACCAGCCTTCACCGCCCCTAGCAGGCGCCCTGCTCAAATAGTGCATGTGGGCGAACGCTTCAAAGCTCGCCTCCACCTGCAGCATCTCACAGGCGGCAACGTACCCCAGAATATTGATCCAGGAGTTGGGTACAAGTTGCCAGATACCCAGTTGGTATCCGTCCAAGATCCTCTCCACGGCCGGATGGAGAGGGAAGCGGAGGCCAGCCTGGAAGGCCGCTTCATAGCAGCCGAAAGCTTTGTCTTGATAGCTGGCCAGGCTCGGCCAGGTTATGGTGTCGCCCTCGTTAGGGACCGACAAAGTGTAGCCATAGCCTAGGACGACCTTGCGCCTAAAATTGGCAAGGCCGGATGCCATGGCGCTCCGCCTGCCTGGCGGAACATGCTGATAGTAGGGGGCTCTCTCCAAGCGCCTGGAAGCACTCGGCTCGGCCCAGCTTTCCCCCCTATCCACTGCCAGGGACTCTTTGGCAGAATCTATGTTTGATCTAGCCTCCTCTGAAGTTACGGAGGCATTCTCTGAAGAAGATGACGAGGCCGACTCATCATCAGAGCTCTCATCAGAGCTAGGGGACCGCCGACTGGTGCCAGCGGGGTCCTCCCCTAGACTCTCTTCCGGCGCCTGTCCAGAAGGCCCGGGTTGATATTCTTCATCCGCCTCCCCCAGGATTCCATCACTGGGAGTTCCACTAGATGTGGGCGAATGGTAATAGGTGGGGGTTGGAGGAAGATAGGAAGGGCTGTCATGGTGTTCCGACAGCTCACTTCGAGGCACTCTTATTGAGCCGTCTGAATAAACAGTCGACCCGTCCGAATGGTAGAAAACTCCATCGGAGCTACATTGCCTTGCTGTTCTTTTGGTCCTGGCCATAGTGTCCTGCACAGACACGGAAACGGTCGGATTCGGAGAAGTTCGCAAAGCAGGGTCTTTGGCCAAGCATTCGGCACTGCTAGTTCTAGATTCAGCCGTCCCCGGTGACCGGCTGATCACTATCCTACGCCGTGTCGCATGCAATTGGGGAGCCATTTTTTCGAAAACAAAGAAAAAATGAAGAGTAAAAAGAAAATACAGGCGTTACCTTTAGAAGAAGGGAGAAAGACGCCTGGTTGACTAAAGAAC
This sequence comes from Chenopodium album, assembly GCF_948465745.1. Taxonomy (NCBI): domain Eukaryota; kingdom Viridiplantae; phylum Streptophyta; class Magnoliopsida; order Caryophyllales; family Amaranthaceae; genus Chenopodium; species Chenopodium album. The sequence continues at coordinate 71,113,909 of NC_137835.1, forward strand.
GGTCGGACTGTTGGCCGAGTGTCGGATGCTTGAAAAACGCTTAGGGAATTTTGAGATTCTTTAAGTAAAAAAGTCCAAGATTCTCCAGAGATTCGCCAAGGTGTGAATCCAAGGGGGGGGTCAAACCTTACTATTTATAGGGGGGTAAAACCCTAATTTTTTCCCTCCAGTAATTTTTGAATCTGACCACTCAGATACTGACACCTGTCACAGGAGTCACGTGCAATGCACGTGACCCCTGTGAGGGGCAAATGATTTGGGTATTTTATACCCGGCCAGGTGGCCCAATCAGAAAGCGCCACGTGTCTTCCGTATAGGTGACATTTGGACCTATGGAATGATGACACGTGGAGGGTGGACTCTTTTCCATCCTACGTGGACTGAAGGTCCAGCAGGGACCATTCAGGTGGCGACACGTGTCACACAAAAAGTGCTTCAAAATCCTTTGGGCACAGTGACACGTTTCACTCAAGCATTGGCCCTAGGATGGCGGCCTTCTAAGGCCCAAATCCCGAGGCGCCGCAAAACGGCGTGACCTAATTCCTAGGTCACCAGATCCTAGGAAGGCACACTTTTCAAAAGGACCCTATAAATAGGGACATTATGTCATTTATGATGACATAGAAAAAAGGAGAGAATTTTTGACACGCAATACGAGACAATACGTCACTTACCACAGAGCTGTCGTTTTCAAGGAACACACAACACTTTACCTGAGCTTGGAATCCAAGCAGATAACTTTACTTCCGCACGTTTTATTTCCGAACGTTTACTGACTTAATCTTCGGAGGCGGACCACCGACCATCCGGCGGCCCGTTTGCTTTGCAGGTACAGGCATCCTCAGTTGAATCCAGTTTCAGTGTTGTAACTCTCCCGAGGGACAAAAACCCCCGAAACAATAACAATAATAATAACAATAATAATTGAAATAATAATACTAATAATAATAATCAATAAATAATAATAATAATCATCAATAAATAATAATAATAATAATAATAATAATAATAATAACAACAACAACAACAACAACAATAATAATAATAATAATACTAATAATAATAATCAATAAATAATAATAATAATAATAATCATTAATAATTAATAATCATTAATAATTAATAATAATAATAATATTAATAATAATATGTACATTTGTTTACACACATATGTATAGTAATAAATAATCAAAGATCACTAATCCGTAGTTAAAAATCACTAATTAATAAGATCAGTTCAATTCAGTTCAGTTCAGTTCAGTTCAGTTCAGTTCAGCTGAGTTCAGTCAATCGGAACAGACCCTTAGATGGAGAGTTCTCACTGAGCCTAATGCTTTATTTAGAATTATAAATAACATTTTATTACATAGTGAAAAATTTCTTGAATTAAAGAAAATTTATGTTATAAATTGAGTGTTTTAAACTTCTTTAGATTGACATGCACAACCAAAGTTTTCTCTCTAATGATTCTAATTAAAAATCATAATTAAGTATTTTTGTTAGTTACTAATCACTTTTATGAAATGTCTCTTAAATAAATAAAAAAATCTTTATTGAGTAAGGGCAAGTTAAAGGAATTTAATTATTTAATAAAGAAAGTTACACAAATAGCATGTCACGTGTCATACATAACACATTTTTTGTACGATGTTTTCTATCAAACGAATTTAGTTAGGTATTAAGTAGTCACTTGATAAAATTTGAAGGAAAAAAAAAAAATCAAGAAAGGGCATTTTCTAATTCTTGATCTTGATAACAGATTGAACTAACTACAATTGGATAGATTGAAGATTTCTAGCCTTGGATAACGACACTAGAAACTACTCACCCTACAAAAACAAGTTAGAGGCATCATTTTATGATTTTATCACAGGAATTTGCTCTGCCTATGGAATTTGCACATTTTCTAGGACACTGGAAACTACTCACCCTACAAATACTACTTGTGATCTTCCCCTGGCTTGCTCTGCCTATGGAATTTGCACATTTTCTAGGACATGTTCGTGTATACGATTGTTAGCAAAGGGACCAAGATAGTTCAAACGACGATAGATTGCAATGAAGAGTTTATCACAGGAAAGATGAGGTATGGATCATGCTTGAGTTAAAAGATGCTGATAGTTACTAAAAATGCTACCTCATCGCGCTTAAATTACTGTACTTGTGCTGCTGCACTGTACTCATCACGCACAAGGGAATGCATGTTCTTTGATGTGGTTAGAGGTGCTAAACAGGTTAATCGAGGAAGTGGGTTGAGTTACATGTTTGGACATAATTAACAACCAAACACTTAACTAATTCTTGATCTTTTTAACTGACTTAACTAACTGCATAAATTAAAGATTAATCGGTTTGTATATAGGTAACAACCCAAACACTTACCCTTATAAATACCCTTTTACACTACCATTCTAATTCATTTCATCATCAACCCATTATTTCAAACATTTTTTTTTCCTCCTTATAGGACTAATGAACAATATGCGGACTGCTGATAATATTTCTACCCCCATCACTTTAGACGATTACTACGAGCAGAGCGTAGAGCCTCCTTAACTTAAAACAAATGTGTTTAACTAGACCGACTAATAGTTTAGTTGAACCGGCTTACTTGGAATAAAATATTAAAATTATTTCTATTGATGTAACGCTTCAATCATTTAATGATAATTCTACCGGTCATCAACAAAATGTGGAAATATGAACACTATTTTTATTAAATAGTAAAAAATATATTCTTGATTAATGGACAAATTAAAGATTTTGAAAATAAATTGGGTGTTTAATAATCTCTCTAATGATTCTGATTAAACAATAATAATCATAGTAAAAAGTGTTCACCTAAAAATGAATTTTGTTACTCGTAGTTACTAATCACTTTTAAGAAAGCAAAAATATCTCTTAAATAAAATATACTCCGTTTTAAAAAAAATATTGAATGGAGGGCAAATTTTAGATTTTTTTTAAAAAAAAAAAATTCAAGAAAGGGCATTTTCTAATTCTTGATTTTGATAACTGACTTAACTAACCCAAACACTTGCCATTATAAATACCCTTGTACATTACCATTCTAATTCATTTCATCTTCAACCCATTATTTCAAACATTCTGTCTTTTCTCCTAAAAATTCCATCCATCTATAGAAATCAACTTCATTAGCTTGATTCTATTGCAATTCTTTCTGGGAAATTCCCTGTTTCTCATGGTGAGAAACGAAATTTGTTTCTCATGGTGGCATTTTCGTGAATAAATCAACAACTTTTTCATTATTGTGGGTTCCACAGTTAAAAAAAGTTGAATAAAGTTGTTGGTTTATTTACGAAAAAGGCCATGTGAGAAACAAAATTTGTTTCTCACCATGAGAAACTGGGGCATCCTCATTCTTTCTTTAGTTCTGTTTTGCTGTTGTGTTAACTAATAATGGCGGGTTCGAGTTCAAGCGGAGGATACGACGATTATGCGGTTATGGAGACAGATCCTACAGGGCGATACACAAGGTACAGTAAGCTGATTGATGAAGGCGATAATAAAGAAGTCTATTTGGGATATGACAACAATAATGGCAGAGAAGTTGCTTGGTGTAAGAAATTTCTTAAACATAATGATCTTGTTACTTTGGTTAGAGAAGCTAAGTTGTTGAAGAGTTTTAATCATCAAAACATAATCAAATGCTACCATTATTGGGTTGACGCAGAAACCACAGTTGAGTTCAACATGATTACTGAGCTTTATTCTGGGAATTTAAAGGATTACATTCAGAAACATCAGGTTAAAGATAACAGTCCTGAAATCAAGAAATGGTGTCAACAGATTCTGACAGGGCTTCATTTTCTTCACAGTCAAAATGAACCGATTATTCACAATTATCTCAAGTGCGAAAACATCTTTGTTGTCGGAAATTCAGGCATGATTAAGCTAGGAGATTTGATTGCCACGACGATTCTTGCACCCAAGAGTAGTCCAAAGTATGATGCTATTATTAATCGAGTGATAGAGCGGTCTGAGTTATACTATGTTGGGTTGTGCGCACTACGGATGGTGAATAAGGATGCTGCAGACAGCACATCGCGAACAATGGATATGAGGCTTTGGAAAAAGGTACAAGACAAAGGGCTTAAGAGCTTCATTGAGGTGTGTGTGTTTCCTGCAGATGTCGGGACTACAGTAACTCAACTCCTGAAACATCCGTTTCTTGTGCCGAGGAATGCGCCTTCTGGCAGCACATCAGTACCATCTGCTGGGCCCTGGTCTACAATTCAACTGCAGCCTGCTACCATCACTAGTGCAGCTGCAGAGTCTGAAGGTGCTATCGATGACAGTAACACTCGCAAGGCAGCAAGGTGAAATGTCTGATGGGAGTGATTAAGATGAAATGTCTGTTCGTTTGCTATAGAATATAGTTGCTTCAGAAATCTGTTATTTCTTGGCTTACTAGTTTGATTTTTTTAAGTACAAAATTAGACTCGTTTATGTCATAAATTTTTGAATAATTCTAGGTATGTTAGTGATACTTAGTGTGTCAATAAGTATGATTTCTCAGTTTTAGGTCCAACTGAGATTTATTGTTTCGTTTCTTGATTAATTTTCATTGTAATTGTGTGATTTAGACAAATGAACATTGGTGTGTTAGTCATAAGAATTTAATAAAAATAGAAACTGCAATTTGTTTTTTCTTTCTTTTACTTTTCAATCCTTTCATCTCTTCACTACTATAAGCACGGGCTATAAATTTATGTCACCAGAATTCTTTAAATAAAGTGTTCAATTAAAGCAGATCAAGCTAGTATGACTAATTAGAGTAAGTTGACTATAACTCTTTGATTAAAAGTAGTGTTCAACTAGAGCTAGCCGGGTCAAGTTAATTGGACTAATTAGAGTCAACTCGTAAAAATAAGTATGGTTTGACATTTCTCAAACCAAATCAAAACGTAAAAATAAGTATGGTTTGACATTTCTCGAACCAAATAGTAAAATTACAGTTTGACATTTCTCGAACTAAATCAAACCATATTAATGTCAAATCGGACAATCTTCTCTCTAAAGAACATCTCAATAAGTACCCTGGCCTATTCCAATTACCTGAAAGTATCGCTCAAAATACCTCAAATCCATGTTTCTAATTAAAAAAGTTGATAGACAAACTTACAAAGTCTATCACTAAAACATACGTAGTAGTATAGACGGATACTTGTCGGATAGTACGTACTCAAAGAAATAAGAAATATCATACTTAATTATAGGCTCAATAAAACAAAGTAATAAAGATTCATTTCATCATAATTAAAAAATCAAGATCAAGAAAGGGCATTTTCTAATTCTTGATCTTGATAACTGACTTAACTAACTACACAACAATGGATAAATTGAATATTAATCAGTTTGTATATACTAACCATTATAAATACCTTTTACACTTTCATTCTAATTCATTTCATCATCAAATCAATAAATCATTCACTACATACTCCAAAATTTCCTTCTGTTTAACACAACAAAAAATTCCATCCATTAGAATCAACTTGATTCCACAACTTTAGTTCTGTTTTGCTATTGTTATTAACTAGTATTGGCGGCTTCGAGTTCACATGGAGACGATGGTACGATAAGGCAATACACAAAGTACGATGACACCATTGATCAAGATGTATCGAAAGTAGTTTACAAGGGATTAAACAGAGTTATTGCTTGGATTAAGAAGGAAGAAACAGAGGAAAATCGTAATGCTTTGTATTGTGAAGCTTAAGCGTTGACGAACTAAGACCATGCTAGTATACTGAAATGCTACGATTCTTGGTCTGATTCAAACTCGGGCACGCGCGACATGATTACTGAGTTATATTCTTGTAATTTGAGAGCCACTTGATCTGTCTGATGTATAGGCCGCATCGATTTCTGAGAGTATGGAGCTACTGATAGCAAAACTTGTGGCTTAATATGATAGCAATGAGGGCAGTGACAGTAACATGGTTTTGATCTTTGACAGTGTTTCATCTCTTCGGATTTCATCTACTGAGAGAACTATTGTGAATCATCACGCAGGTGCTCCTCCAATCATAATGCCACACAACCAAGACGCGCAACAGGATCAGCAACAGCAACAGCGACAGCATCAGCATGGAATGCGTGATGACAATAATGCAGCTGCATCTGATGAAGAGGTCCAACAGAACCAAGACGCGCAGCAGGATCAGCAACTGCAGCAGCAGCAGCAGCAGCAGCAGCATGGAATGCCTTTATTGCCTGATATCGATGCATCTGATGACGTTGAAGAGGAAATGCCTGTCTTACCTGACATCAATACATCTGCTGATGAAGAGGGAATGCCTGTCTTGCCTATCATCAGCACATCTGATGATGAAGAGGCCCGACTGACAGCTAATGCAGTGGGTCTAGCAAATCCGGTAACACTCGCAAGGTGAATCGTCTGAATGGTATGATCGAAGTAGTTACAAGGGAGAAAGGCACAATATGTAGTTGCATCAGAAGGCTGTTATTTCTTGGCAGTAGCTTATTCTAAGCTCATCAGTTTAAATGATTCTTTGGTACAAATTAGACTTTGGTTTATGTCATAGTACAGGAATTTTCTGAATTAGGTATTTGGTGATACTTTAGTGTTTCAATAAGTATGATTTCTCAGTTTTAGGTCCAACTGAGATTTAAATCTTTCGTTCATTGTCATTTGTTAGTGTGTGATTCAAATATATGAACATTGGTGTGGTAGTTATGATTTTAATAAAATGTGAGACTATGCAATTAGATTTTGTTACTGTGTAATTAGTGTCTTTCCACATCTAATTTCTGTACTTTTCAATCCTCTCATCTCGTTACTCTATAACTTAATTACTATTAAGGCTCTTAAGCACGGGCAATAATTTTCCATTACTAGAGATCTCAAATAAAGTGTTCACTTCTTGGTATGTTAGTGTGTCAACAAGCAACAAAACACTTCACATTAAGCCGTGAACTAACATTAGTATGAAAACTAAGGGTGAAATAAATTTAAACCAATACAGCAATTTCGTATGACAGAATTGAACCAGTATTTAAAGTAAAGACGAAGAACTAGCAACGCAACACTTCAAACTAAATGGTGAAGTAACATTAGTATGAAAACTATGAGTGAAATAGATTTAAACCATGTTAAACATTCAGCAATTTCTTATCATAGAATCATTATTTAAAGTAAAGATGAAGAACAAGCAACATAACACTCACATACGTGAAGCTTCTTCAAGAAGACATGAAGAAAATTTAACGATCTTCTTCTAGATTCAGTCTTCATCCTGTCAATAACCTTGGTTTCGATCGTTTATGCAGTACTAAACTCTCCTTAATAATGTCTAAATATCTACTAGGACCATCATTATTATAATTTTCCACAAGTTGTATGTGGTGACTTTTATAATTATAAGAATACAATCTCCGTTTATTAAATACGAGAACTCCCGTACGAAAACTTCTTGCAAGAAACCAAAAGGCTTTTACACTTGAATCTCCATTATACCACAACCACCATGATTTACCACCACCATCCTCATCGACCTAAACCCATATACAGGTACGACCCGAAGACATACCGAAAACTGCTATATATAGACGACTCACCGAGGACAAAACTAATTTTAATGATGAGCCCCGTTTGTTTAAGAGCATCAGGCAAATCCACAAAGCTAATTTCCTCGGAATCAAAATCGAACCACCCAAGCTGAGTATGTAAGCCTCGAGGTTTGTCCTGATCAAATCCAAACCAATACACACCACCTTTACAATTAAATTTATCCCCATCTATAAAACTTAAAATGCCTCAAACGTGAGCATCCGACCTATCTTTGATCCTCCAGAGGCGATCGTGTAATGAATAAATCGCGATTGAAAACTCAGGAAGATTAAAATACCCGTAAGCAAGCAACTTATAACCCTTACTAAACGGAGCAACACTTAGAAAATAACCTACGTGATATCTATAAAAAAGACAAGGAGGAATGACCAACGACTTTCGAATGCAAGGATTATAAAGTATCATCTCTTCTTTAGCCGTCGTTTTATCAAAGCATCTGTGATAAAAGAACTTTTGGTGCCACTACTCTTATTTTTTTTTTAAAAAGGATATTTACTACAAAATGGCCTAGCTATTTTACTAATCCTTTCGTTTTTAAATACTTGCTCCATTTCTATTTTTTGCATTATTCATTTGTCATACTTTCACTAATGTTTGTGATTTATACATAAGAAAAAATATAGTCTTGTGGGTACTTGTTGGAATCATCTCAATAAATAAATTATTAATTTTCAATTGTTAGAAATTATACTTTTTGATAATTAAATATATTAGTGATAAAAGATTAGCATCGACATGTGTGTCCAAGAGAAATGAAACAAGTATTTAAAAACGGAGGGAGTACTTAGGGCGTGTTCGGCGCTAGCGTTTGAGTAGCTTTTAGGTAGCTTTTAGTGATTTGACCAAGTCAAACCACTATTTTATAAAAAATGTGAGTTTTTGGCAAAGTAGTGATTAGGATAGCTTTTAGTGGTAGAGGTAACTTTTATGAAAAGTTAGAAATATTAGCTTTTGAAATTAGAGGTAGCTTTTGATGTAGCTGTTGAAAAATTAATTTATAGTTTTAAAAATAAAATATTAATTTTTATATGTAAAAGCTAGCCAACCGCTACTATGCCGAACACTCGTACCTAAATTATCTGATTTCACAGCTAACCGCTTGTTGACGGCTAAAAACTACCTACACAGCTAACAGCTACCTCACAGCTATAATTTGCCGAATACGTCCTTAAAAGCACCTTTTTGACTAATTTTCATTTTCATTTTTAAGGGTTTGATTTGGATATATGAACATTATATTGGTGTGTGTTACTGTGTGTTACTGACTTATGTGTTAGATATAAGATTTTAATAAAACTTGAGACTATAAGTTTCTTTACAAGTGTATATGTGCTTGCATTTACAATCTATTTACTTTTCAACCCTCTTATCTTGCTACTCTATAACTTATTAAGCATTAGTTGAGACTAGGGATGACAATGGATCTGGACCCGATCCGGATCCGTGGATCCAGATCCGTTTTTCACGAATCTGGGTATTCAAATTTTGGACCCGACGGATTCGAGTCGGATCCGGGTCCTGTTGACAAAAACGGATCTGGATCTGGGTCAAGGCCCTAGACCCGTTTCCAGATCCTTGGACCCGTTTTTTTTTTTTTTTTCCTATTAAAAAAAAACTAAAATTGTTTGTTCCTAAATTAAAAATGTTGATAATGTTAGTAATGATAAAGATTAACCCTTTCAAGAGATGAATTTTGGATGCTCATATTATATACATCATCATTGTTTTTTCACTAGCTCATATGTAACATCGTATTTTTTTTGTTGTTTATAATTTTAATTCAAAATATGAGTGTATAAGTTGGTTAATTTGGGGTTGAACTTAATAACCAACAACGTAAGTTTGAAATAAATTTTTTTGACCCGAACATTACATTTATTGCAAAAAATTAGGCAAAATATATTGGACCCGGATCGGACCTGGATCCATTGGACCCGACGGATCCGGATCCGGGTCTTAATTTTCTAGACCCGACGGATCCGGGTTGGATCTGGATCCTATATACAAAAACGAATCTGGATCTGGGTCCATCCGGACCCGGTCCAGATCCGACCCGTTGTCATCCCTAGTTGAGACCAACTTTGACAGAGAAGGAAAGAAGGGTAGGGCGAACCCTTTGGCTCTTTAACTAGCAATTGGGCTATCCAAACCAAAATTGAATCGACATATACCCGATTCAATCCGATCTTTTTTTTTTTTTTATCTAAACTGATATTAATCTGACCTAATTTTAACTCGACTTGATTTTGACTTGACATGATTTCAAACCAACCATATATAATTTTAAACCCAATCTTTTATTTACCCTATTTTTTATTTTTTATTTTTTTTATTTACTTAAGCATATATTAAAGATACGACATGAAAAATGACACATGAATGACTTTATATTGACCTCTAAGAAGATTAAAACAAAAAAAAAAACCTAAAAAAAACCTCAATAATTACTCTAGTTTTAAATATGGACAAATTTTTGTATGCGGCTGGCCACATGGTGCGGTAGGGGTTACTTAAGAATTTTACTTGTATTTTGAAGTTACTTGTAGGGTGTTACTGGTTTTTGTCAGGGTGTTACTTGTATTCTGGGGTTACTTGTAAAGGGTTACTGGTTTTGGTCAGGGGTTACTTGTAGGGTGTTACTAGTTTGGTCTGGGTTACTCAAAACCTACACATAACCCATACAAGTAATCTAAAAAGTAACACCTACAAGCAAGTAACCCCTGACAAAACCAGTAACACCCTACAAGTAACCCCTGCCGCACCATGTGGCCTACCGCACTGAAAAATATCTGTTAAATATGTGCTTATTTGAATGTTAAATTTGGTCAACTCAATTAAAATTCAATCAAACACGAAAAGTATCTGAATCAAAATTGATCGAATATTGAATCTAACCACTATAATTAAACCGAAATGAACCGAACTAGAACCAACCCGATCCAAAGTCATCCGACCCAAAATTACCCCTTGTCAAACCCATTTTTTTGGAATCTGATTCAAATTTATCCGAACTGAATATGACCCACCAATAATTTACCCGAACCCTACCTAGACATAACAGATCTTGACCCGAATTGACCTGAACCGAAAGAAACCTAATTCGATATGAGGCAGGTTAAAAGGGTTATTTTAAATCGAAAGTAGTATTTCTACCCCTACGCTTTATTGGACTACTACTACGGATAGAGTGTAAAGTCACCTTACTTAAGACAGATGTGTTTAATTAACTAGACCCACCAATAGTTTAGTTGAACCAGTTTACTTAGAGTAAAATATTAAAATCATTCCCATTACGGTAACACTTCAACACTTTAACAATCAGGGGGTGTTTGGTAATTGAGAATTGAGGGTGGGATTGGGAGTTTTAATCCCTATATAAAAAAAATAAGCGTTGTTTAATTGGTAGCAATGCGAATAAAAAGGGTTTTGAGAATGAGATTATTTATGGTGAATTCCCACCATTTTATTACCTAGGAGGGTAGGTGTAGACACCCATTTGTGTCTCCCCAAAACCAAACCCGGTGATGAGTATCTTTCACGTCGAATCATAATCGAATGAAGTGAGAGTGTGGAAGGTCTAGTGTTGCGGATAGTTTTTAATTCCTTTCTCTTCTCTCTGTTTTTGAAAACCTATTTTTAGAAAACATCCAATCCAGTTTGGTTTGGTCCATAGAAAGGGTCCAACAATGGTGTAGTTGTATGGGGCTTGAAAAGAGCTTTCCAACGATATATTATAAGCCCAATTTCGATGAATAATGAGGAAGTTATGGTCAAAATACTGAACTGAGCCCGGTTTGATCCTTATGTGCGGCCCAATGATCTAGAGGAGGGCCTGATATTGATTTATCATTCCTAATGCAATTAGAATAGATTTTAGTCTTCTAGATTATTCTAGAAGATTCTTTTCATTCCTAATTCAATTAGCATTGATAAATTGACTTTGGTTGACTTTTTGGAGTTTTAATCAGAATAAAAGAGTGTTTTAAAGGAAGATACGATTTTGCCCTTCTGTACGGCTAAATTTTATCGAAATTAAGAAAACGCGTGAAATTATTGTTAGCGCCTGACGACAGGGATTAGCGCCTAGCGCTAATGCTTGGCGCCTGGCGCTAGCCTTAGCGCCTGGCACTAATGTTCAGCGTCTGGCGCTAACCTGTTTTATTCTCGTCGAAACTCTGATTTGTTTTTTCTATCCGTTTGGCTGATTTTCTCTATAAATATCCTCCTAAAACCTCCGTTTTCAATCATCAAAAAAATAAAAAATCATCAATTCTCAAGAATTAGCATCAACTCTCTAGTTTTTTTATTCTCTCTAGCTTTTAAGAATTCTTTTCTCTCTCTTTTCTAAACCAACCCTTTTGCATACAAAATTCCGCATTCACAAGATCTAGAAACACCTAGCCAAATTCGAAGTTGCCTTTGCCCTAGACGTGAAAGGTTTTAATTTCTGAGGGTTTGGTCTCAAATCTCTATTTCAATTATTTAATTTAATTGTTTGATTTATTATTTTCCTTGAAGTTACTAACGTGTGTATTTTGTTATTAGAAAGAGGTACGAGGCATCCAAGTAAGTGCTTTAATTGATTTATTAATATTATGATATAGAAATCATGTTTAGCTTATTATTATGATTCCTAGTGTCATGTTAGGGTGTTTTGATTTTCTTAGTATCATGTTTAGGGTAATTTATAATATCAAATATGACAATTGTGTTTCCTGCGATGCTTCCTACTTTCTTCCTAATATTCATGTTAGTATCATGTTAAGGCTAAAGCTATGATCTTTAATGTTTAGTGACATGCTAGGGTTTGTTATTAATCTTGTTAGCATCATGCCTAGGATCTTGCTATTATTATGTTTTAACATGGTCATGATTATTTTAATTATGATTGTTATTATGATTATTATGATTATGTTGCTTGATTATATTTATTGTTATTGCTTGATCACGCCTTTTATGCATGTTTAAAGGGAATTGGTACTTGTAATCACGCTTAATAAGATAATTAATAATCTTGTTTAGGGTTAATTTGATTATAATTTCAAGTGATCGCCAATAATAGATTTGTTTGTGCAATATATTCAACCAACGTAGTTAAACAGGTTTAGGGTTAATCCTATTGATTGCATGTTGTAGACACCCATTTGTGTCTCCCAAAAACCAAACCCAGTGATGAGTACCTTTCACGTCGAATCATAATCGAATGAAGCGAAAGTGTGGAAAGTCTAGTGTTGCGGATAGTTTTTAATTCTTTTCTCTTCTCTCTGTTTTTGAAAACTTATTTTAAGAAAACAGCCAATCCAGTTTGGTTGGTCCATTATATGGGTCCAATAATGGTGTAGTTGGATGGGGTTTGAAAAGACCTTTCCAACGATATATTATAAGCCCAATTCCGATGAATATCGAGGAAGTTATGGCCAAAATACTAAACTGGGCCCGATTTGGTTTTTATATGCGGCCTAATGATCTAGAGGAGGGCCTATTATTAATTATCATTCCTAAAGCTATTAGGATTGATTATAGTCTTTTATAATACTCTAGAAGGTTCTTTTAAATCCTAATGGAGTTAGGATTGATAATTATGTTTTAAAGAGTTTGAAATTGAATAAAACTACTCCTTTTAAGAATCCTTGTTTTGTACGAAGTGGAATATATTTAGATTTTATTTTCGTGCCTCATAATATTTATCCAAATTTTATATGGTTGGATAGATCTTGAAATTATCTTTCCAATGATATATTATAATATTGATATGTCTATTTGATATAGTGTTTTACCCCCGTCCCTTGGTCGTTATTATTAGTGTTTTTGGCTCTTTCGGGCCACTTTTATTACTAATTTTTGTGTTCTAGTGTTTTCGTAGTTTTAGTTGTATTTTACAGGAAATTGCACTCTTGGAGCATTTTCCCGGGCTTTATGGATCTACTACGGAAGCTAGAAGGACACGACCACTTTTGGAGCCCAGGATCGGTGAGAGCCGGTGATTAAGGGCTCGGTAATTGGGATCCCGAGGCATTTGGACCAAGTATTCGAGACCCGAGAGGAAATCCGGATTGGCCCGAGAAATCTAGCCCAATCGAAGTCCAAGCCTCAAGGAGAAGCAACCGCCCGATCGGGCTATCTCTAACACGATCGGGCGCGGCAAGACGATTAGGCTGAGCGTGCTGAGGCGCGCCCGATCGTGCGAGCATCTAGCACGATCGGGCGATGCTGCTTGGGAAGAACGCGAAGAAAAAGGCGTGCCCGATCGGGCGGCCCTTCGCCCGATCGGGCGCGCGTTTTTAGAAGACCTGATGATGTTTAGTTTTAATTCTTGTTTTAGAAGGCGTTTAAATACGATTTTTGTACGGATTTATTGGAGGATCATCCTTCTTTCTTAGACTTTCTCTCTCTACTTAGGATCTTTTCTCTCTCTTAACTCTTCTCAAAACTCTTGTTCTTGATTATTTCCATTAATACAGATTAGTTTGGTAACGATTTCTCTTCTCTTAATCTTATTTCCCTTCATCATGACTTATTTTATTGCTTTGATTAGTTTAGATTTAATTATGTGTGAGTAGTTTCCTTTCTAGGGTTTGTGGGGATCCATAAATAATATGAAGGGGTAATTTATTGTTGTTGATTATCAATGCTAGATTAATTTCCTATTGATTGATTTAATGCTCTGTGACTAGATTTGCGCAGATCTTTTATGCATGAGTTTAACAATATTGATTCGAGATTCGACAGATGAGAATTGAAGTTTAGGTCTAGTTTCAATAGGCAGGTTAATTTATAAATGGTTAGGTCGAGATTCGAAGGATGAGATTTAATACCGGTAAATTAATTGTGTGATTATAATACGTAGCGAAAGCCCTTTATAATCTGATTAATTTATGCATTGATGATTGATTATTATGTTTACCTTGGAGTATTATTTATTGGTGAACCTATGCCCTAGATCCTTTTATATATTATTTTCTCCCTACTCTTAATCTTCGTAGTTTAGTTTCTTTTAATTACAATATATTGGTTACTTTATAATCTGGATTATATTAATTAATTAGGAATAGAAAGACTCGTTTCTCTGTGGATTCGACCCTACTTCCCTATCTACGTTAGTTAGAGGATTTAGGAATTACTTTTGATTAGGGGATACGACTTTACCCTGTCAAATATTAAATCCGAGTTATAACGAAAAAGATATGAATGAGACATGAAACTTTATCCAAAATTGACACCCTTCCACTATTTTGGCCATATATTTTTATCTACATTTCCACCTAAAAATCGCCCGATCGGGCGTGGCTGCCCAATCGGGCGCGAGAGGAGAGCTGGGAATCGAGCAAAAATTTGCCCGATCAGGCGAAGTTGCCCGATCGGGCGCGCAAGTTCAGTTAGAAACTCGAGCAAATTTCGCCCGATCGGGTGCAAATCGAGTGAAGGAAAAGATATATCGGGCGAAGCTCGCCCGATCGGGCGAATTTTTCGTTCGTGTTTGCGCCTCGGGCGCGCAACTTCAATTCATGAAATTCAAACGATCCGCCCGATCGGGCGAGGCTCGCCCGATCGGGCGCACCTATTTTTGGCCGTCCATATACTTTTCCCCCTCTTTCTTTCCTCACTTCTTATTTCATATTCTTCTCCATTACTTTCTCTCTCTAAAACCTCCATTTTTACACCTTCAAACTCACTTCTTTTTCAAGATCTCCTCATATTCATCCATCAAAACCTCAAAATTCTTACATATTATTAATCCTCACATCTCCCTCTACATTTCCCACCTATTTTCTCCCACTTTCTCTCATACTTCCTTCAAACACCTAGAGCGAGAAAGCTCCAAGCATCAAGTTTTTCCATATATAATGGCCTCAAAACGTTCAAGGACACAACAGGGTGAGAGTTCGAGGGCACCACAACCAACGATCAACCCGGATCTTCAAATTCCGGGATGGGAGGAGGTTGTCATTACCTTGGAGGAGCAACGGGCTAGGATGCTAAACCTTATCGATCGCCAGGTAATATCTACCAGTTTTATTCATCATCCCACACTAGTTAGGTTAGGCCTAGATAAATATTTGGAAAAATTGTTCAAAGGTATAGGCATGAGTGGTTTCTTTCAAATGTGTCATGATACGTATGATTACTTAACATTAGAATTTATTTCAAGTTTTAATGTTATTAAAATGAATGCACTAATTACTCATGTACAATTCCGATTATCAAACAACGATGTGAGACTAACTCTTAAGGAATTCGGAAAGTTGTTTGATTTAAAATCGGATAAACCGATTGAACCCTCTCAAGACCACACCGCCGTGGTCTATAAGAGGCTAACAGGGGAGGATTTAGTTAACCTCTAGCATGCCAAAGGGACGTGGATTCAACATCCCATCCCAAAACTTTGGCAAAGATTTGCCGGCCTCACTATTTTTGGGAGGCATGAACCGGCAAATGTTAGGAGAGATGAATTGGAACTTTTAGCATCCTATGTAATTCCTACCGCCGAAAAATTGAACATACCCCATAGGATAGCCAATCACTTCCAAAGGGCGGCCAATGCGGCCGAGGCTAGTAGGTCTAGGGCACCTATTTATTTTGGGGGGTTAGTGACCCACATTGCTAGGAAACACCTAGGTTGGAACCCGGATGGGCATAGGAAAGTTGTAGGATCAAACCTCATGGACCTACCCTATTTAGGGAGTTTGAACTGGGTGCAACCCGTGGGGAGTGATACTTGGTGGATAGTCCACCGACAATCGGGTAGGAAGGACCAAGACTTTACCTTACCCAACCCCGCCTTGACCAAATTCGAGAAGGGGAAGCCTTCTTATACTTTCGAGATTAATGGTCAAGGTGAGGTTCAACCACCTCACCCTTCACCACAACCCCACCAATCCCCCTTAGACCATTCCCCCACTCACCATTCACCACACTACCAACCACCTCCACCCTTCACCTATGGCATGCCCACTTCCTCGGTCGACTACAACGTCGACCCCAATGCCCCTTACGACTTTTCGGCTTTTAGGAGCCAATTAGACCGCATCGAGACGGGGCAAAGGAGAGTTGAGGGTATGATGCAAAACCTAGATTCTAGGTTAAGCTCCTTAGATGGGCGGGTTGGTTACATAGAGAGGAATCTCGGGAGGGGCCTATACCCCATGTATGACGATTATGCCCGTCGGGGGGCTATTCCTCCCGATTCACTTACTCCCGATTGGTTCCAATACCCCCAAGGAGGGTATTCTCACCCCGGTGCGTATGGTACTTATGTGGACTACTCTTCAGTCCACGGATATGGGGGTGATGCTCCTTTTGGGGGTAGGGGTGGGAATGTGGACCCTAACTACTTTGCAGGTGGTTCGGGTTATGGTGGTGCTGGACCAAGCCAGGGTGGTGCCGGTTCGAGTCATGGAGGAGGATATGAGAGGATGGATGATGATGAGGACTAGCTATGCTGGGCTAGTTTCCGAGCCAATGAGGACATTGACTAATTCTGGCTTGGGGGAGATTTTTGTTTGGTATTTTTCTTTTTCTCTTTTCTTTTATTTTTGGTGTGTTTTCTTAGGTTAGATTTCTTTCTTTCTAGGTTAGTTTTTATTGCTTTCTTATATATGAAAAATACAAAAAAAAATTGAAAATATAAAAAAAATCCAAAAATACGTTCCAATGAATTATAAATTATGCTTCCCTGTGCCCCTTACTTGAGAAAATTGTTTTGATTCTTGGTATTTGATGATAAATATTATGGATTAGTTGATCATGATTTGATAGAAACCTTTATATGCGTTAATTTTGTCCAATTACTTGTGAATATAGTGCTTGACTAGTTGATTTGGTAAGGAATGTGTGATAGTTCCATAATTCCTGGTATGTCAATGAATTTGAGTATTGGTTTGCAACTATTAGTAATGTTTATATGATTCATTATTATGCACATTGTGGAGGACGAAGGCATTTGTTCTTTTAGGTAGCCTCCAGATGATTGTAGATACATTTGTTCCCTTCTTGCTACCCATGTTGTTGCCCTGACCTTTTGTTGTTTATTAGCTGCATTACAAGCCTATTTTGCCCCATTGGTTACTAGTCCCAAGCTTGGCTTGGGGGAGCTATTAGTGAGTGAGGTGAGGGAGTTTGTAGTGTGCTTATTATTTGCACAATTTGGGTGGGTTTTTGAGAAGTTATTTTGTTGTTCATGTTTATTATTGATGAGTTTGAGAGCTATATTTTCTTGAAAAAAAATAAAGCATGATATTATGAAGAAAATAAAGAGAAGTTCAAAGAAAAAAAAATGTGAAGAAAAAAATAAGTGAACTTCAAAAGAGAAAAAAATGTTCAAATGTTCTAGTTGGAGGTTGATCAAAAGATAAAAAATAGGAAAAAATATTCAAGTTTGGAAAATAAGTTTGTTTATTCACTCTACTTCTACATTATTTTATCTTATGAGTGAAATTGTAAGAGTTGGGTTTATTTATTATGATTGGAGTATATTTGGTTGATGTTGGAGTTGGTTATGTAGGAGATGTATGATCACTATTTATTTTGATCATGGGTTTTATTAGGATATAGCTCCTTTAAGCATAGCTTTTCTCTCACTTATTCCCAAATTTATCCTACCCTTTACCCTAGCCTTACATTACAAGCTTTAAAGACCTTTTGACCTTTGTGCATAGAATTGTATGAATGTGAAAGTGTTGTTTATCAATGCAAGTTATGTTTTGGCATATTTCGACTAGTAGGATTGAGCGTTCACTGTTTTATACACGCGAGAGTGTGAGTTGGGAAGGCATTGTTCACATAAAGGGGTTGGATGGAGAGCGATCGAGTACATCTTTTACTCACCACATAAATGAGAGTTGAGTGCGTGAGCACTAGTCTTGAATTCTATATGCTCTTGTGGTTTGCTCTATTTGACAATTGTTAGGGAAGAAAGGTAATTGGATGGATTCGATTGGTTGATTTTGAAACATGTTTATTTGATTTACCCTGGATCGTTTGTGCTTGATTTCTACCTTTTTGGGGTGAAGCATATTTATTGATTCATTGATGAGATCTTTGCTTAGGGACAAGCAAAGGTTTGGCTTGGGGGAGTTTGATATGTCCATTTTATATAGTGTTTTACCCCCGTCCCTTGGTCGTTATTAGTAGTGTCTTTGGCTCTTTCGGGCCACTTTTATTACTAATTTGTGTGTTCTAGTGTTTTCGTAGTTTTAGTTGTATTTTACTAGAAATTGCACTCTTGGAGCATTTTCTCGGGCTTTATGGATCAACTACGGAAGCTAGAAGGACACGACCACTTTTGGAGCCCAGGATCGGTGAGAGCCGGTGATTAAGGGCTCGGTAATTGGGATCCCGAGGCATTTGGACCAAGTATTCGAGACCCGAGAGGAAATCCGGATTGGGCCGAGAAATCTAGCCCAATCGAAGTCCAAGCCTCAAGGAGAAGCAACCGCCCGATCGGGCTATCTCTAGCACGATCGGGCGCGGCAAGACGATTAGGCTGAGCGTGCTGAGGCGCGCTCGATCGTGCGAGCATCTAGCACGATCGGACGATGCTGCTTGGGAAGAACGCGAAGAAAAAGGCGCGCCCGATCGGGCGGCCCTTCGCCCGATCGGGCGCGCGTTTTTAGAAGACCTGATGATGTTTAGTTTTAATTCTTGTTTTAGAAGGCGTTTAAATACGATTTTTGTACGGATTTATTGGAGGATCATCCTTCTTTCTTAGACTTTCTCTCTCTACTTAGGATCTTTTCTCTCTCTTAACTCTTCTCTCAACTCTTGTTCTTGATTATTTCCATTAATACAGATTAGTTTGGTAACGATTTCTCTTCTCTTAATCTTATTTCCCTTCATCAGGGAAATGTGCTGAGGGAGCACACGGAATCCTAAAATGATAAAAACCCTAAAAATGCATCCCGTGACACGGTCAGACCGTACCGTGACACGGTTAGACTGTACCGTCAGACGGTACAAGTTCCCGTGACACGGTCAGTTTTGGAGTGTCGCGGGAAATTTTTAGAAAACGGAACGGAAAACGCGTTAAGGGTTTACGCGAAAAGGACACGGAAATTCCCGTGTCACGGCAGACCTCCCGTGTCACGGGAAGTCCCACCGTCAGACGGGAAGAGTTCCCGTGACACGGTCAAGCTTGACTGTGACACGGTCAGTTCCAGTCCACTTTTCCGTCTAAATTCATTTTTAACCCTAATTTCTTTCGGCTTTTTAAGTGCCGATTGATAATTTCGGGATTTTTTCTGACTTTTATTATTCGGGCTAAAATAATAAAAGTAAATAAAATAAATAATAATAAAAAAAGGTTTGGGCTTAAAATTAATTAACAAATTAAAACTATGCTTTTACCAAACACCAAGACTGATCCATAGACCTTTCAAAAACAAGAATTTAATAAGATACGATTCTTTAAGCACTCTCGGGATTAAATACTAAACCCGACCAATAGTGGCGGTGAAAGGTTATTTATCATCGGGTTTGGTTTTGGGGAGACATTTTTAGGTGTCTACAGAAGCCCCCACTTTGACTGAGTTTGTAGAAACGTCAGTTTCGAAAACGATAGTCAAAGTAGTCGATAGGGACGGAGAATGATTTAAGACGTTCTGCGATCCTAAATCATTCTGTATACGCCGATACCTGCAGAAAAATGTTAATTCCACAGATAAAAGAGTAAAGGGATAGAATACATATCTGGCACCAGTGTGTCGGTGACAAACGAATTTGGTATTTTCCTATGCTTGAAGGAATCTACCGAGCGACATTGGTTGAAATGCTTTCCATGCTTGAGGAAAGCCGACTGATGAGTTTGGTAGCTTTCTAAGCCTGAAGAAACCTACCGGATGACACTTTCCATGCTTGAGGAAAGTCGACGTATGAATTTGGTGTCATTCTATGCTTGAAGAATTCCACCGATAATGCCTTCCATACTTGAGGAAAGCCGACAAAGGGATTTTGTGGTTTTCTATACTTGAAGAAAAATCCACGGATGATGCCTTCCATGCCTGAGGAAAGCCGACTTGGCAGTTTTCTATACTTGAAGAAAAATCCACCGACAACGCTTTCCAAGCCTGAGGAAAGCCGACTTGGCGGTTTTCTATACTTGAAGAAAAATCCACCGATAACGCTTTCCAAGCCTGAGGAAAGCCGACTTGGCGGTTTTCTATACTTGAAGAAAAATCCACCAATAACGCTTTCCAAGCCTGAGGAAAGCCGACTTGGCGGTTTTCTATACTTGAAGAAAAATCCACCGATAACGCTTTCCAAGCCTGAGGAAAGCCGACTTGGCGGTTTTCTATACTTGAAGAAAAATCCACCGATAACGCTTTCCAAGCCTGAGGAAAGCCGACTTGGCGGTTTTCTATACTTGAAGAAAAATCCACCGATAACGCTTTCCAAGCCTGAGGAAAGCCGACGATTGCTAAAAATTGATAAGTATATGGTGGTTCGATTATCTCCGAACGTGGGTCGCAGATGATTCACAATTTTAAGCCAATTATCCGACCATATTAAATGTTTAAAATGCCGAAAAATAGGCTTTGGCGCTTGCCAGAGATAAAATGGTAATTTAAGCCCCTCCCCCTTTAAATATCAGTTGGGATTTTCTGCGTAACCGTAGCGAAAAATCATCGCCCAATAAACTCGGAAAGTCAACCAAACTGGTCAAAAAGCTAAGAATATTTCTTGACCAGGCTCAGATTTGCCGCGCCACGTCAGCAGGTTCCTGTGACACGGTCAGGGATTCCCGTCTGACGGGACTAGTATCCCGTGTCACGGGACACATACTTTTCTCTTTTTTTTTTTTTTTTTACTTTTTGCTGTTTGAATCAATCAGCAACGGTTACTTTTGCTCCTTTTTGTCCTTTTCTGCCTTTAAATCCGCATGCTTGCTTTCACCATTTCACATTTCACATTTCACATTTCTTCTTCATACTTGTTTTCACACTTCACCATTTTTGCTCCTTTCTTACCAAAAACTGCCGCGCCACGTCTGAGGTTAACCGCCGGCCGGTCAAAGCTCGCCGTGACACGGTAACGGAGACCGTGACACGGTTAGTCTCTTTTTTTTTTTCCTCCTTTTCTTTTTGCTTTGCTGCGGTTGTTTGGCCACCGCGCTGCTGCTGTTTCGTTGCTGCTTCTGTTTCTGTTCCTGTACTGCCGCCCAGTTCACCGGAGCTCCGTCAGCCTTGAAGGTTTGCCGTGACACGGTTGCTGTTGACCGTGACACAGTTAGTCTTGTCCGTGTCGCGGCAGCTATGCTGGTGGCCGGAACACATTTTCGAGTTTTGGAGTTCGAATTCCATCAATTTCGTTGTAATTTCTCGATCTTATTTTTGACCTTTTACAAACATTCATGTAAGTCCCTTTGATTTTTGCTTTGAATTTGCTTCACATTAGCAATTTCATGACAAACCCTAAAAAATCAATTTGGGGGTTTTTGATTTTGAAGCTTTATGTTGAAATTCTTGCCATGATTTTATTTGTATATGTGTACATGTGTGTTTGTGAGAAATTTGAGACAAAAATTGCATGATTTGATGGAGAATTGAACAAATCACCATTTTTGGGTGCTACTTTGTGAAATAATGTTCATGCTTTGAAATGGTGAATTTTTGTGAAATGATGTGTTGATTCATATTTTGCATATGTACTATATTGTCATGGAGAACATAGTATCATGCGGCTAGGAGAACCATAATTTTGCCAATTTTTAGCCTTGAGGTAAAAATTTAGCATATAATTCAATAACCAACTAAATAACTCGGGAAATGATGCTAAGTTTTTAGATTATTATTTTGCAATTTTAAAATATTTAGGAAATGACGCTAAACATTTATAATTCAATAAAGAACTAAATAACTTAGGAAATGATGCTAAGTATTTAGATTTTTATTTATAAATATGCAACTTGAATTGAATGTTTAGGAAATGATGCTAAACATTTAGATTTTGACAATAGCATGCCTAGACGACGAGACTGCGACCTTTCCACCCGCGGCCGGCGTCGGGCTTTTTGGGAGGACACTCCTACGGTCCCTGAGGACATGGACGACGACGTCTTGGAGTCCGAGCCTCGGACATCTATGAGTAGGAATAGGTGGGTTCCACCTTCATGGACCCCGGACCAGCTGGTTTTCTATCGTGAAAACCACGTCTCTCACCGCGCACTCTCTGGCATAGTCGATGGCACACTTCGCCAGCACGGTTCCGGAGCCGGTGATTTGATCCCTCGGCTTCACCAGGTTATTACGAGGGATCCTGCTACGCGCGCTTTATGGGAGTCGTCCGGCTTGGTCGATTTTTACTCGGCAGTTGTAGGGTTTCGCAGCCCCCGGGGTTGCGGTGCGACGGTCGTTCGCGCATTGTTGGAGTATTTCTGGGATACTACCAACACGTTTCACCTTTCTTGGGGGGAGATGACGGTGACCCCCTTAGAATTCAGCATGATCAGCGGGCTGCGCTTTACTGATCGGGCAGTAGGCCAGATGTCCGATCTATCTTGGGCATCGGCTGAGGTAGCTGATTTGTTGGGTCCGATTGTTCAGCACATCAGGACTCGACCAGTATCTCGAGGTGGTCCTAGGAGTGGACGATCGGAGTCGGCTTCACTTCTTGCCCGTGGCTTTGATATGGAGGATACGACGGCCGAGCAGCGGGTGCGGATCTTCATCTTGATCCTGATCTCTATGACTCTTTCTCCTGATAGGAGTTCACGCGTGCTCCTCTGCTACCTCCCCTCTTTGGCCAGGATTCCCGAGATAGGATCCTACAGCTGGGCCTGTCTTGGGTACGCGGATCTTCTTCTATCCCTACGTCATGGCTGCCGTCAGCTGAATGATGAGTCTCCTATCACCGTTTACGGCCTGTGGAGAGTCGTAGAGGTGATGATCTTTTCCCTTCTTGTTTCATTTCGGCTTTTTCGGTTCGTGTACTAAGTATCACTTTGTTGCAGATATGGTTCTACGAGTACTTCCCAGGCTTGGCTCCTCGCCGGCGTCGAGGAGCGGTCCACGACTTTCCTGTCGGGGCCAGCTGGCGCGACCGAGGAGAGTCGCGGGTGGAGTCTGTTCCAGCACTTCGCGGGCTACTACGCCGTGGCACCTCTTCTGTTGGCGTAAGGATTAGTTTTGTCACATTCTTTCCTTCTGATATTGTTTCCGTTGTTCACGCTTAACTCTTCATGATTTTCAGGTCCCCATCGATGTCCAGTACCGTCCTTGGGCCGGGATGACTGACCTGCCTGAGGCCCTACGTCTTTCAGCGTACCGTACCATCTTGGTTGGTACTGGGCGCTTCGTATGGTATTTGGGGGAGAGCGCTTGATCAGAGGGTTGATCAACAGGGGAGAGCGCTACACTATTCCGTGGCAGGAGCTCGTTCGCATGGAGAGCGACTACGCGCGGGATTTGCTTCCCTCTCTGGCTCCTCCGCCCCGTCTTCCGGAGGTATGATTTCTTTCGAGAATCTTCTTTGCTAGTCTCTGTTTCAAATAGTCGAATAACCTGATTATTTGATCATATTTTCAGACGACCATTCACCCTGTGGGGAGGATTCAGATTCCTCCTCAGTCTGTCCGCTACCCTGGGCCGATCGGTATCACGGAGGATCATATTGCCGACGCGCCGGAGGGTTATAGACAGGCGCAGGAGTCAGTGCCCGAGGTTTTTTAGCCGGTGAGTTTTCTTTGACGCATTATCCACTCCTTTAATGCTGCTTATTACTGATTTTTCTTTGTTTTTATCCTCAGCCTAACCGCCCAGAGGTGATGGGAATCATGAAGCTGGTGGACGCGCTGAAGTATTGCATTATCAAGCTTCGGCGTGGTGCGAGTTGTCGGAGCTCTAGCGACGTCCTTGAGGTATCACTTATTATTATTTCTACCGTTTGTTTTATTTT
The DNA here is from genome assembly GCF_948465745.1 of Chenopodium album. Taxonomy (NCBI): domain Eukaryota; kingdom Viridiplantae; phylum Streptophyta; class Magnoliopsida; order Caryophyllales; family Amaranthaceae; genus Chenopodium; species Chenopodium album. Next base: position 71,138,414 of record NC_137835.1, read on the forward strand.
GTATCATTGACATCTTTTGATTTTGTGTTTTTCAGGAGCGACGGAGGTCCCGCTCGCACTCGAGGCCCAGAGGCTCGGACGAGGAGGAGCTTGGTCGTGGTAGACGATCTCCCGAGGCTCGCCGGCGTTCTCAGCGAGAGCCACAGACTACTCAGCCGTTCCAGGAGGCTCAGTGGCAGCAGGGTCAGTCTTCACAGCGTCCGTCATTTTCACAGCCTCCAGTTCCTGAGTTTGGGTCTCCTTTGGATCCTGGTTCATTTTCGGCCCCATTATCCGGGATTCCTCCACCAGTGTCGGGTTTGTTCTCGGTTCCGCTGTATGGGACGATGCCTTCGCCGACGATTCCAGTATCTTTGGGCCAGTCTACTCCGTTCTCCGGCTGGACAGGTCCTGCTTTGAGCTTGGCTACTACTGGGCCTACGGGGACTAGTAGGGACGCTACTCCCCGTACTCGGATGGTCGAGGGACTCTTTGGTTCGCCGTTCCCATATACCCAGGGCGAACCACCTACCCAGGGTGGAGACGCGACTGATTCTGATTCTAGAGATTTTTGACCGAGGGTTTTTGTATTATGACTCTTTGTACATGCTATGATGACACTTGACATATTGTATTACAACTCTTTATACATTATTTACAGTTTATACATCTATTATTACGTGTGTTAGTGTGTGTTTGAGACTCTTTGTGTGTGATTGTGTACTTATTAATGACGCGACGAAGAATATAAGTGGAGTAAAGGAGGGTACCGACCTTCCCCAAAAGAAAAGAAATAAATAAAGAAAATACTTAAAATAAAATTTCCCCAAAAGAAAAGAAAAGAAATAAAATAAAATGATGAGTAAATAAATATATATTAAAAAAAAATCTTCGTGAAAACAAAACAAATAAAACAAAAATAAAAAGGTGAGAATATTATTAGAAATAAAACTCTCAGAGAAGACTATAAGATAAAAATAAAAAAGGTGAGAATTTTATTAGAAATAAAACTCTCAGAAAAGACTAAAAAAATAAATGTTAAAGATAAGAAAATATAAAAAAAAAATCCGGATAGATACAGAAAAGATGAAAAAAAAAATCAGGCGCGTAAAGTGCCGTGACACGGCACTGTTCACCGTGTCACGGCAAAACCTGCCGTGTCACGACAAAGGTTCCCGTGACATGGTGGAATTTCCCGTGTCACGGGAAGCGTATCATTCAGCGGTTTGTTTCACGCGTGCGAAAAGATAAATTCTGGGCAGTTCCGAGCGCTTTTGCTATAAAATAAGACCAGATTATTCATGATGTGCATAATTACGAAACACAAAATAATTTAGAATTTCATATTTCAATAATCATGTCTCAGAATTTTGATAATACATTGCGCGACTGGTCTTATTCTTTGACCAATGCTGAAAAAAGAGAGTTAGAATTATTTCATGTCAGGGGTTTGCTAGCCCTGCGACATGTAGCTATTGAAAATGATTTTCTTAGAGCAGCATTAGACTATTGGAGTCCAGAAACGCATTGTTTCAAATTTGATTATGATGAAATCTGTCCACTGCCGGAGGAATTTGGTGCAATCTTTGGATTTCCTGCTAGGAATCTTATAGCCATGCCTACCTTACGTGAATATTATTACCAAGACTTTGAACGCCATCTGAATCTAACAGATCCAGATTTAAATAGAATTGTTTGTGGTAATGAAGTAGACTTAGAAAAACTTGCTAACTTGTATTTTAATCGCCCTATCTCTGAATCTTATCATGTATATCGTAGAAGGGCATATATTTTTTGCATGTTTAGCAAGCTACTATTTGCAAACGGTAGGGTAGGACATGCTTGTCTAGCGTCTGTACTTGAGCATGTAGAATCCGGAAGATCTCCTATGCCAACGTGCCTTGGAGAAACATTTCGCGGCCTTGACGAGGCAAAATCTGACCGGAAAGCCATCAGGAAGGGTTCTCTGGTACTATTACAGGTAAAAATACGCTTTGAATAGCCCCCGTGACACAAAACAGTCACCGTGTCACGGTTAGGGTCTGCCGTGACACGGTCAAAACTGCCGTGTCACGGGAATCTGCAGTTTTATATATATATATATATATATATATATATATATATATATATATATATATATATATATATATATATATATATATATATATATATATATATATATATATATATATATATATTCTTTTTGTTTTCTTGTTTTGCAGATTTGGTTGATGGAGCGTTTGGAATTATTTGAAGCCCCCGACGACATTGAAAAATATGGCCCTAACGACTTAGTCCGTAGGAAGAAGAATTATTCTGCGAACATGTCGTATGAAGATTGGAAAAATTTCTTTGCAAAGAGAGAATTTTCCATTCGTTGGGTGGTGCCTTGGTGGAGGCTTACTAGGATGGTTGGCACGAATGAAACTCCATATTGTCGTGTTCCTAGTATCTCCAAACTGACTTTTTACTGTCCCTCTCGACTAATGCGACAGTATGGACTGGAACAAGTAATTCCACGCTATAACGATAGTCCTCGTGAAGTATCGTTGCATGAAAGTAACGTTCACAAGTACGAGGCTTATTGGATTGGAAGGCCTTTGTGGACCGTTTCTGCAAGTGACCAAGCTCCTCCCCCATTATCTAGTGCATACAAGGCGTGGTTGAATCCTAGAAGTAGGAGGGAACGATTCGGATCGCGCAAGCCTGATGTAAAGAGTCGTCTTGGAGAGAAGAAAGCTCCTCTTAAAGATCGCCTAGGTCCGAGAACACAAGGAATTGAGTTTAAGACTCCTAAGATGCCAAGAAAGAAGACCTATGTGAAAGGAAAGGGTAAAGAAAAGATGGTGTATAGGGAGAAGCAACCAAAAAAGTTCAAGAAAGGTGAAAGGGGCGAAAGTTCGACTAGGGGTGTGACGGTTCGGGCTACAAAAGACGCACTAATGGTGAAGGCCGACCTAATTGAACAAGAGAAGGATGTTCCTAAAGAGAAGAGAGATTAGATCAACAGTGCTTTGCATTTTATTATTTATTTTTATTTAAAATAAGGCGTATGATGCCAATATTATAGTCGCATATATTTTAATAATAATAATAGCGCATTTATTTCTTAAATAAAAAATACAATGACTTTTATTTATTATCCGAGTCAAGGAGTCGGACGCAATGGAAGAACGAAAACAAAACTCGAATAGGAAATTCGCAACGAATGCGCCAATAAATAAAATGGTAAACTGAAAATCTGTCGTGTCACGGTCAAAGAGCCCCGTGACACGGTTAAAGTTCCCGCGTCACGGCGAAACTTTTTTTTTTTTTTTTTTTTTTTTTTTTTTTTGGCAGGCAGGGTGACGTGGCACGGAATAGTTCTCCGTCAGACGGGAACAAATCCCGTGTCACGGGAGGCACTCTGTTCTTTTTTGCCGTTCAGAGTTTGCCGTGACACGGGATTTTCTCCCGTCAGACGGGAATTCTTCCCGTGTCGCGGCATATTTACCCTTTTTTTTTTTTTTTTTTTTTGGAGTGACGCAATGTTGAACCGGGAACATATTAAATCAATAGAGGGAGGATTTTTTTTATTTTAAAGTGGCCGGGCCCCCTTGAGGGGTTACCTACGTATCCTAAAAGGAATCAGGCCAGACGTAGCTCTATTGGGTCATGAACCCATGCGACTAGGTGTAGAATTTTTTGAGTTGATCCAAGTTGGTTAAATTATGGAAGCCGTTGCCGTCCATGTCTACCAATTGTGCCGCTCCGCCAGACAGGATGACTTTAACAATGTACGGGCCTGACCAGTTCGGTCTGAATTTTCCTCTTGGATCTAACACATTTTTGCGAAGTGCTTTAAGCACTAGGTCACCCTCTTTGATATTCCTGGTCTTGACCTTTTTATTAAAATGTCGCGCCATACGCTGTTGGTAGGTTTGGACATGATGCAAAGCTGCCAAGCGTTTTTCATCAAGCAAGACCAGTTCGTCGTATCTTGCTCTAATCCAGTCGACTTCATCTAGTTGGCTTTCCAATGCGATTCGGAGAGAAGGTATCTCGAGCTCGATTGGTTGTACAGCTTCGACGCCATAGACCAAGGAGAAGGGGGTAGCCCCTGTCGATGTACGAACAGAGGTTCGATAACCCCAAAGGGCAAAATGTAGCTTACTTGGCCAATCTTTATAATTTTCCGTCATCTTTTCGATGATGGTCTTCACGTTTTTGTTGGCCGATTCGACTGCTCCGTTTGTTTGTGGTCTGTAAGGTGATGATCGATGATGTTTTATATGATATTTCTGTAACAATTCCGCACATTCGGCTTGGAAATGTGTTCCATTGTCACTGATCATCTCATGTGGTACCCCATAGCGGCATATAATATTTTTCTCAATGAATTGAGCTACGTGTTTTGCCGTCAGCTTGGCATATGAGGCTGCCTCGACCCATTTGGTGAAGTAGTCGATTGCTACGAGAATGAATTCATGCCCTCCTTGTCCTGGTGGTGAGATTTTGCCAATGATGTCAATGCCCCAAGTGGAGAAAGGCCATGGAGAAGTATATGTGTAGAGAAGTGAAGGTGGAACATGCTGTAAGTTTGCATAGATTTGACACTTCATACATTTTTTGACGAACTCGTGACAATCTCGCTCCATAGTAGTCCAATAGTAACCTTGTCGTTGAATTTTTTGGACTAACATCTTTGCATTCATGTGAGTTCCACATATACCAGCATGAAGGTTTTCCATGGTTTTATGTGCTTCTTTCTTGGTTATACATAAGAGATTCCTTCCTGTTGCGGTTCTCTTATGGAGTTCTCCCCCGATGAGCACATACTGTGAGGCCAGGAGCCTCAAAGCACGGCGTGCCCTTTTATCAGTATTAGGAAGATACTCTGCTCTTGTCACATAATTAAGGATGTCTGTATACCATGGTTCTTCGTCTTCCTCCTGTGATTCTTGTTCATCATCAAGTGTATGAACATAAGCCGGTTCATACCTTCTCTCTATGGTCAATGGCATTCTGATCGTGTCAGCTGGAATTCGCACCATTGATGCTAACTTAGCTAGTGCGTCAGCGAACTGGTTTTCTTCTCTTGGCAGATATGTATACTCCACTTCATCTAGTTGCTCCGTGAGAGTTTCCAGGTGAGCTTGATATGTAGCGAGACTTTCACTCCTCACTTTCCATCTCTTAGAGATTTGGTTAATGATTAGTGAAGAGTCACCGTAGATTCTGAGTTTCTTGATTCCCAAGGCGACAGCTGTTTCTAATCCCAAAATGCATGCTTCATATTCTGCGGCATTGTTGGTGACATCAAAGTCGAGCTTCATGGAAATTGGGATGTGTTCTTCATTGGGTGATACGAGCAAGACTCCCACACCACATCCCTTTTGGTTTGAAGCTCCATCGAAATAGAGCGTCCAACTATCGTCTTCGATCATGAGTAAATCTTTGTCAGGGAAATCATACTCATCTTCTTCTTTCTCAGCTTCTTCTAGCGGAAAGTCTGCTAAGAAGTCAGAAACTGCAGAACCTTTGATGGCCTTTTGTGGCACAAATCTCAAATCAAATTGAGCTAGATTGACTATCCATCTTGATAATCTGCCGTTGAGTGTTGCTTTCTCGAACAGATATTTGAGAGGATCCATCTTAGACACGACATGCACTGTATGAGTGAGCATGTAATGTCTCAGTTTTTGTGCGGCCCATACAAGTGCGAGACACAACTTCTCGAGTGGCGTGTATCGCGTCTCATATCCTTGGAGTTTCTTGCTCAAGTAATAGATTGCATTCTCCTTGCTTTCGATCTCTTGTGCTAGCATTGCCCCCATCGTTTCTCTTGTGACTGTAAGGTAGAGTCGAAGAGGAAAGTCAGGTATTGCTGGCGCTAGCACGGGTGGGTTTGCCAAATACTCTTTGATTTTGTCGAAAGCCTTTTGGCAGTCATCATTTCATGTGATTGGGACATTCTTCTTAAGCTTCTTGAATATAGGTTCGCATATTGCTGTGAGCTTTGATATGAACCTACTTATGTACTGCAACCTTCCAATGAAGCCTCGAATCTCCTTCTTATTTTTGGGTGGTGGCATGGCCATGATCGCTTTTACTTTTGAAGGATCTATTTCAATCCCTCGAGAACTGATCACATATCCAAGTAATTTGCCTGACGTGACTCCGAATGCACATTTTGCTGGATTTAATCTCATGTTATACTTACGGAGTCTTGCAAAAAATTTGCGAAGTGCGACAATATGGCCTGGGCGATCTTTAGACTTGACAATCATGTCATCAACATAGACCTCCACCTCTTTGTGCATCATGTCATGTAAAAGTGCTGTAGCTGCTCTTTGGTAGGTGGCACCCGCGTTTTTCAACCCGAATGGCATTACTGTATAGCAATATGTACCCCACTGTGTGATGAATGTGGTTTTCTCCATGTCTTCTTCGGCCATCAATACTTGATTATATCCGGCGTAACTATCCATGAATGACAGGAGTGCATGGTTTGCTGTGTTATCGACCAGAATGTCAATGTGAGGTAGAGGGAACCCATCTTTTGGGCTTGCTTTATTGAGATCCCTGTAATCAACACACATTCTGACCCTTCCATCCTTCTTTGGAACTGGGACCACATTTGCTATCCATTCCGGATACTTGGATACTCTGATGAAACCTGCGGCCAATTGTTTCCTGATTTCTTCTTTGATTTTGAGAGCCACATCTGGTTTCATCCGGCGCAGCTTTTGTTTGACAGGCTTCATACCTGGAATGAGTGGTATCGTATGCTGAGCTATATCCCTGTCAATTCCTGGCATATCTTGGTATGACCAAGCAAATACATCAACAAATTCACTAAGCAAGTTAATTAGCTCTTTGCGTTCATCTTGACTTAGTGTTAATCCAATTTTTACTTCTTTAACAGTCGTATCATTGGAAATATTAATTGTTTCTGTATCTTCAATAACTGCTATTTTATTTTCGTGTTCTTCCATTGCTTTTATTATTTCTTTGTCATTTTTATCATTAGCAAAGCAATATTGATCAGGGCTAGGGGAATGGCACACATCGTAAGCAAAGGTATTCATTTCATTGAATTCACTGGCTAATACATCAAGAAAGGCAAGGTTAGCTGCGACCTCACCAGAATTATTAGGACTAGAAGGATAAGGCTCAACAAGAGATTCAGGGCTGAACTCTATAGCAGAAAGAGGGTCGGCCTCAAACTCTAAGGACTCATCTACAGACTTAGACTCAGACTCGGACTCGGACCCAGACGATTCAGACTCATCAAACATAGGACCCTCGCTAGCGGTTTTTTCCAACTTCTCTCCACTTGGCGTAGTGATCCTCAATGTCTTGCGCCATCCCCTTGAAATGTTGTCAGCTTGGACGATTAACTCGGAGGGATCAAACTCCTTGTTTGCTATGACCGCTTGAACGAGCTCAGAGTTATCATTGCAGACCGGCTTGGATTCATTTTTCTCCATTCCAAAAAGAAGGTTAATTCCCAGATCATCAGAGTTCAGGCTGGCTGACTTCTCGACTGTGGAGAGTTCTTCATCGATGAAGTCACAATCGAGGAATACCTCAAATCCTGGTTCACGGATCCCATCATGGACAAATGGTTCGGGGAATTCATAGCATGGGAAGTCTTCCCCTTCTTTGATGTACTGGCCGTTGAGAGTGAACGGATATGGATCCATGGCCATTTCTGTCTTCGTGATTCGAGCATTGTTGCGAGCCTTCAATTTCAACGCAGCCCGTTTCAGGTCTTCCTTTGTCGGCTCGAATCCTAAGCCGAAAGTGTCCTTCTTGACTGCACCAGGATGGCCCCAAGATTTAGCCATTTTCTTCTTGAGCCCAAGGGTCATTCCAGGGAAGTGACCTTGCTTCTTCATAATGGCGTTGATACTAGTGTTTGAATAAGGATCGAAGTCGAGATGACACTTTTCCTCTTCTTTGATCGCAAGAACATCATCTAAAGAAAATCCCCACAGAACTTCATCTTCCTCATCGTGTTCAACATGGACGATAGGGGTATCAATAACTTGAATGCGCATAGGAGAAGAATTGATAGTAATCGGAATCCCTCCCACTATGGCTTTCACTTTCTGGTGAAGCGACGACGGAATCGCCTTTAGCTCATGAAGCCAAGGGCGTCCTAATAACAGATTGAAAGAGGCTTTAATGTCCACCACCTGAAACTTGGTGCGACGTTCAATAGCCCCAGTAGTTATATTCAGTACGATAGTACCCACGGCTTGACGGCGAGTATTATCGTAAGCTCGAATCCCTTGAGTGGAGGGAGTCAATTCTTCGTTCTTTATACCCAACTTCCTTGCAGTACGGAGTGGGCACACATTGATTGCAGAGCCATTATCAACCAGGCTCATAGGAACATTCATCTGCCTACACACTACAGTGAGGTGTAAGGCCTTATTATGTTGGTCCCCTTCCGGGGGTAGATCCTTATCAGAAAAGGAGATCAGATTGTTGGTACTCGGTAGCTCAGTAGTGAGAAAGTTGACCAATCCTTGAGGAGTCATGTCGTCATCAACTCCTATCTTCACCAGAGCATTCATCACAGCCTTTCGATGCTCGTGGGAAGTGGCCAAAAGTTTCCATACATTCATCTCCACCTTTGTCTTTTGCAGCTGTTTGACCACATCGCTATTCACAGGGTCGATGGGATCAAGTATCGGATTTGATTGTGGTGGAGGTGGAGGTGGGTTAGGTTGTTGCAACCGTCCACTTCTGGTGAGAACCTTGACCTCAAGGTCCCCCCAAACATCTTCACTGGTGCCGAGAGATGAACAGGCTATGTCTTTGAGATAGACGTCTTCATCATCACTATCCCAAATCCCATTCACTTCTTCAGTGTTTGAGATAAATACAACTTCCGGCAGAGGTTTATTCACAGGTTGAATGAGTATTGACGGATCAAAGGAGACTTCATCTCCCATGATAGCCAAAGCATCAGAAAGAGGACCTGTTTGAATGTTAGGCTTCTTGCCCCCTGGAGGGACAGGAAGTTGGTTAGCATCTATCAGGTCTTGGATTGCGTCTTTCAGCCTCCAACACTTTTCGGTGTTATGACCCTTGCCTTGATGATACTTGAAATAAGCATTGGGGTCATAGTTGGCGGTTCTATTCTCAGGTCGAGGTTCTGGAAATGGTCCAATTGGCATAATCAGTCCCTGACCATGTAGACGGTCATAAGCCGCATCATACGTCATTCCCAAAGGCGTATAAATCCTCCTTTGCCTTTGGAATCTTTGAGTAGAGGCATTAAGGGCCAGCACATCATTGATGTTGATATTGTTGGCAGCATTATTGGGCTTAGAAGACGAAGAAGAAGGAATGTCGTTCTTCTTGTTTTTCCAAGTGCTGTTGTTATTGTTGCTACCAACAGACTTCATCAGTTCGTCTTCGATATTGATTCCAATATCGTATACAGTATCAAAGGTACTTAGAGGCAGAAACTTCAGGTGTTGCTTGTATTTATGCGTCAGATTGGCAATGAACAAACGAACCATCTCCTTCTCCTTGGGAGGATCCACCAAGAGCGCAGCTGTTTCTCTCCACCTGCTTAGGTAAGTGGTGAAGCCTTCATTCTCTTTCTGTTTGAGAATGGAGAGTTCACGTTCAGAAGTCTTGGCCTGGATGTTACACTTGTACCGATTCATAAAGCTTTCAGTAACATCCTCCCAGGTCGTGACATGCTTGGACTCCAGAGAATAGAACCACTGTTGACAGGCATGTTCTAAGGAAAGAGGAAACACCGTAGGGAAGAGTGTCACATCTACTCCCTTAAGAGCCATAGTTGCAGAAAAAGCCTTCAAATGGAAAAGTGGATTATCAGTAGGCTTGAACTTGGGAATATCAGCAGTGGAAAACTTCTCAGGGAGCTTCTCTCTTATAGACGAGGAGGTGATAGGCTGTTCCACATAAGTGAACTCTTCGGAAATCTTGCTCATTTGTTCCTTGATCTTGTCCATCGCAGCAGTAGTGACACTGTTTTGCTTGTCTTGCTCTACGGTGCTGACTCTAGTAGTGAGTATCTGCATCATGTCAGACAATCTTTCGATTGTCCTGTTGAGGTTCTCGATGTCTTCCTTAGTGGCCATTGGTTGAAAGTAGACTGGAGACGGATCTTGTGGAGATGACTGAGGTGGTTTCCTTGTACGCCTCTTTGGTACAAGAGGTTGTTGAGGTATGGACTCGAACCGTAACAATCTACCCTTGCTTCTTGCCCAAGTGCTGTGACACCGAAACAAACACACCTTTAATGACCAAACTTGACCTTAACCTATCCGGATTAAAGAAATTTTTTTTTTTTTCGAAGCTCTACTTATTAAAAAAAAAAAAGAAAACATGGGAAGATACCATCCGACTTACTCCGAAAAAAAAAAAAACGACACAAATGAAACTTCCCTAAAATACGGTCAAAAGTGGTGCATGACTAAAAAAAAGTGCGGACATAATATGTGAGTGATTAGGTGAGGTTATAGACACGTGTTTTGACCGTATAACTAGACACGACTCAATACTTGACACAAAAATCGAGAAAAAAGACTGACGGGACACTTTCCTGGGCACCGTGTCACGGTACAGACTGGCATGACACGGTTAAGGCTTACCGTCAGACGGTAGCCTTTACCGTGTCACGGCACTGTTCACCGTGACACGGCAGAAAATGCCGTGACACGGTGCGCAGTTCCAGGTCAGTTTTGTGATTTTTTTCAGATTTTAATCGATTTTAAGTCCGTACTAATTACTATGTGAGAATAAAAACCCTCGGTCATGGGTCAAACAAAAAGAGCAAACACATTAGGGTTAGCACCGAACAAACACATAGCATTTAGGCACGATGATGCAAAAAAAGTTCGCAACCTAAAGTCAAGATCTATGTTCAACTATTGGTCAAGCTTTGGGTGTCAAAAGGGTACCATGGTTAAGAGTTTGGACGCGTTAGCAAGGCAGCCTCCCTTGAGGGTGTATGCCAATGGGCGGCTCCGCGAGTTTGTGATGAAATCGAACTCGACTCCATGGTTTGGGTGAATTTAATGACTCGGATGAACCCTTATTGCCATGAGCGTTTTTGGGTTGATAGAGCTTAAATTCCCCGGGGCTAAGACGCATGTAGAACACATACGTTTTTTCAGAAAAATCGAAGGAAGTTGACTGTGAGAAGAGAAAATAAGCCACCGGACTGATTTTAGGACTGCCGTGACACGGCAGTTAGAAAATCTGACCGGTGCCCTGTTTGCTTTTGCGCGCAACCAAGTTATCCAATTTTTCCTACGGGACAGACCTGAATGCGACGTTAAAACGTCTATGTAGATGCAAAAATGCCAAATTAATCACAGGAATATTTTTTTCAAGAATCTTTCAAATCTCATCCACTCATCTTAATTAAATACCGATCACTCAAATCGATAAATAATTAAGAATCCTCCTCAGTGGAGTCGCCAAATTGTAGGCGTCGTTCGAAGTGCGCCTACGTTAGAAGCATGTGTGAATATGCTTGGCACTCATAGGAAGTGGGAATTGACATTACGATTAGGGACAACGATTAGGGACAAATAAAGTAGGGAGCTGCCAACAAGTTTTTAAGGAACTTGTAAACCGTTCACGGATCATAAAAAGGCAACCACGATAAGGGACAACGATAGGCAACAACGATTGACCCGTGAAGGTTACACCCCATTCATAATCCATGAGATTACTAACTCCATATGGTTCGGAACCACGAAAGGAGGATCGGGGATGATGGTACGAAGTGAGTCATGGAGTCACATTCGCCCGTATTGGCCTCTACTCGATTCTTATATTGAAAAGCATTCCTGTGATCTCAAAGGCATACAATAAAATATTCAATTTGCTCCAAACTATTATTTAACTAAATTGGTTTAAAATTAATGCACACATAATTCTAAATATTTGGTGATCACTTCAATTAATAATAAGATTAAAAAGGAACCTAAACCGGTTGTCCAAATTATCTTATTAGGCGTGATTTTCAATTACATATTCCCTTTAAACATGCAATATAGTGATCATAAATATAATAGAATCAATATTAATATAAAACCAATTTTATCATAATTCCAACAACATAAAAATTGTTAGAAAAACAACAATAATAAAAAGAGCATGATCCTTACTTTGAATCTGTTTGTTTGCAACTACAAAATAATAAACGAGTTAGTAACTTCAAGGAAATAACAAAACAATAACTAAATTAAATTAAATAAAATAAAGTTGATTTTGGGGCCAAACCCTCAAATGATTCTACCTTTCACGCCTTGGTTTAAGGACAGAACCTCGAGTAAAATATGGACTCCTTTGAGTGCTTGAAGAAGGAATTTTGAAGTGAAAAGGGTAGGCTAGTGTTTAGGTTAAGAGCATAGAAGAGAGAAAAAATAAGAATAATCGAATTCTGCTCCCCCGTTTATCAGAAATGAGGGGGTATTTATAGGGAAATGTGCTGAGGGAGCACACGGAACCCTAAAATGATAAAAACCCTAAAAATGCATCTCGTGACACGGTCAGACCGTACCGTGACACGGTTAGACTGTACCGTCAGACGGTACAAGTTCCCGTGACACGGTCAGTTTTGGAGTGTCGCGGGAAATTTTTAGAAAACGGAACGGAAAACGCGTTAAGGGTTTACGCGAAAAGGACACGGAACTTCCCGTGTCACGGCAGACCTCCCGTGTCACGGGAAGTCCCACCGTCAGACGGGAAGAGTTCCCGTGACACGGTCAAGCTTGACCGTGACACGGTCAGTTCCAGTCCACTTTTCCGTCTAAATTCATTTTTAACCCTAATTTCTTTCGGCTTTTTAAGTGCCGATTGATAATTTCGGGCTTTTTTCTGACTTTTATTATTCGGGCTAAAATAAATAAAATAAATAATAATAAAAAAGGTTTGGGCTTAAAATTAATTAACAAATTAAAACTATGCTTTTACCAAACACCAAGACTGATCCATAGACCTTTCAAAAACAAGAATTTAATAAGATACGATTCTTTAAGCACTCTCGGGATTAAATACTAAACCCGACCAATAGTGGCGGTGAAAGGTTATTTATCATCGGGTTTGGTTTTGGGGAGACATTTTTAGGTGTCTACATTATCGCACTCAAGGTTGATGATCCCGTGAAGCAACAACAGATGAACCTCATGCAAGAGAGTCTAAGCAAGCTATCTAGTGACTATAAATTTCAGGGCATGAGTTCACAAGGGGTCTCGCTGGACAAGGAACTCCTTCCGCATAAGTTCAACGCCAGCGACATCCCAAAATTCTGAGCAACTGATAACCCATACTTTCATATAAGAGCATTCGAAACTATCATGAGCATTAAGGGTATCGATAAGAAATTCTTCCCCTCTCTGTTCCCACTATCTCTCGAAACCGTTTGTCAACAATGGTTCTTTTCTCTCGAGAAAGAAAAAACCTCTTATTGGGTGTCGATAACAAACGCTTTCATAGATAGATATAAGTGCAACATCCAAGACGAAACAGACCACAGACAACTTGAGATGTTAAAACAAAAGGAAAACGAAGGGTTCACTTCTTTCTTCAATAAATGGAGGGAAACTTCTGCTAATGTGGTCAAGGCTCCTACCGAAAAAGAATCTGTGAGGATGTTTATCAAGAATCTCCAAGGGAAGTATTCAAAGCACTTAAAGTACCAACACAACTTGAATACTTTAAAAGCTGTCTATAATATAGGCATTGACATTGAAGATGACCTTCTGAAAGACAATGGTGCGAGAGGAAAGAAGAACGACCATCCTTCTTCTTCCTCTCCCATTCATGAAGTACATGCCACGAACGCCTCTAAACCACGAATCCAGAGATCAAAAAGAGTGTTCACTCCACTTGGTATGAGTTATGAAACGGCTTTCGAGAAGTTACATCACAAAGGACTAGTCATGCCCATAGGGCCCATCAAAGATCCAGTTCCAGAAGCTAGGCCACCTAAGTGGGACCCTAATAAGCACTGCAAATATCATCAAGGAAAGGGTCACGACACTGAAGAGTGTTGGAAACTCAAAGAAGCTATTCAAGATCTGATCGATAACAATGAAACTTCCGAGATTCTAGCCATCGAAGATGACCAAGCATCCTTTGATCCATCACTTCTTATCACACCTGTGGGAGAGCCTATGATCAAGACAACTTATATGACCTCTCTCGATGAAGTGGCCATAATTGAGGAGGATGAAAGTCTTTTTCTTAGATAATACCAAGGAAGACTCGTCAAGTCTAAAAGAGGAAATTCGAAAACAGCAAGATGTCATTGCCATGCTCTTGAATGTGGTAGAAGGATTAGCAAATCGGGTGATGGCCATTGAACAAAATTCTCGCCAAGGGTTTAATGAAGAACTCAATGCTCCTAAGCCACAAGCAAAACGGACCATTGAAGAATACACACCAATAAGAATGACTTACAATGAAGCTTTCGACTGTCTTCACAATCAAGATCTTATCCACCCCATTGGTCCCAGTCAAGACCCTCCACCTGAAAAGTGGTTTCCCAATTGGGATCCAAATTCTTATTGTCGATACCATAGAGGTCGTGGTCACACCACCGAAGTATGTCTCGCCCTCAAAGATCGTGTTCAAGATCTCATTAATTCAAATCTCCTTCATGTTCCTCCGCGCGACAAGAAGGCGAAGATTAGTAACAATAGTATCAGTGGCTGTAAAGGGAAGAAGAACGACTATCTTTCTTCTTCCGAAAACACCTACTCTAGTAATAGTGTTGGTACTTTCGACCTTAGTGAGATACTAGCCATGGGTAATTGAAAGCAACCGAAAAGGGAATTTACCCCTATTAGAATTAGCTACGATGATGCTTTCGATCGAATCCATGCCAAGGGAATCATTACTCCCATTGGACCTATTAAAGATCCCCCACTCAAGAAAAGATTGCCTAGTTGGAATCCAAACAAACACTGCAAGTACCACCAAGGTAAGGGTCATGCTACTGAGAGCTGTTGGAAGCTAAAGGAGGATATCCAACATTTGATTGATAACAACAAGCTTCCCATACCTCCAGTTAACAAGAAGAGCGAGTGATGATAAAGGAAACAACACAAGACAAGAGGCGAGCTTCAACGACAAGATTTTGTGACCTTTTTTTTCTATTTCTTTTTTATCTACCCTTTCCTCAATAAGTCTAGCATAGGCACCTTTTCTTTTCCTTTAGATTATTTTTGTAGTCTTTTTTCCTTTTCCTTTAATAAAATGAGCATTTATTTCCTTACATATGATCATTTCATTATATTGCATAAAAAAAAAATAAAAAAAATAAAAAAAAAAAAAAAAAAAAAAACAATGTCGAATTAAACACAAGGTATACCAATGATTTAAGGCAACCCTTGTAGCCACATCATATCTCCTTTCACCTTTCAATTATACAATCCTTTCTTCATAAACCACTTTGAGCCTCGTCTAACGATAGACCCTTCTTCTTTCAACCTACATCTATCTAATCTTGGGATGAGACAGTGTGCAACTTATGTAATTCTAAACAAAAGCTTGAGTATTTCAAAAGATAGCAAAAATAGCAAAAATATAAATAAAAGTGTACAAAAGGGTAAGTGTTCCAATGTCTTTGATATGAACACGTCTCAGATTGCGTCTCTTATCGAGTGCTCAGTACCGTGCCTGAGAAACATGAATGCCAAGTGAGTGATATACCGCATGATCGGGATTGCCCACGCTTATAAAAATAAAATAGATGCTAAAGCAAAAGATAAAAGAGAGCTAAAAAAGAGTAGAAACTCAAGCATAAAAATATAAAGATTCGAAAGCGAGGTTGCACACCTTGGGGGCTTATCTAGGGTCTTGAGCCTTTATCCCTTTTTTCTATAACCTTTAGCCTAACCACGTTACAACCCTTAAAAAGACCTTTTTGAGGTATACACACTTGTGCGAGGTTCGGCTAGAGCTACGTTTGGCCTGATTCCTAACGGATACGTAGGCAACCTCACATCGAGGTGCGGCCGTAATAAATATGCAGTCATATTCACATTCACACACTTACACCATGATCATATCAAGGGATCTTCAATGCTCATCCCTATTCACTTAGAGCTAGACTTGGGGGCTTGATCCTTATATCATTAGCTTACCTAGACTAAGAGTCACCATCATTTGACTCTTCTAAAAATAATATATTTCCACACACTTAGCCCTTGCGGCCTAACTTTAGTGTCACTTTCACACACCGCACAGATACATGACAAAATATACTTCCCCTAGGAACCCTTTGTCATGAAATCTTAATGCTGAAGCATGCCTTGTCATATCAACATCACTCATCAATCATAATTGTCATTGCATCACGAAGTATGAAGTGCTTAGCCTCCGTGCCTAAGTTACCCAAATACTTTCATCATTGAGTCAACCATTGAGATAGCTTAGGATGGATTAATCCTTGCACCTTGAGAGACAGTATCAAATGACATTTGACTAAGCTCATTCAACATGCATCTTCAAACTTTTGATTTTCTTTTTCACGTCTTTCTTTTTCGGGAGAAAGTCGGTACCCTCCATAAAAATGACGGAAATTTTTGCTTTTTGCATTTTCGAGTCGCACGATCACATTACAATGCACACACAAGTCATGTACACATTGAGTCATGTCGTGTCACATCACCTTGATTTGAGTTTAACACATGTGTCAAACAGTTTGAGTCGAGTCAACCTCGAGTCAGTCAATCACAGCGAGTCAAGTTTATACCTTGAGTCGTGTCAAGTTATTGAGTCAAGCAACGCTAAACCTTAGGTCAACCCTAAGATAATTAAAGAGATTGGCAAAGTTCTATAGTCAAAATAAATACGGGTATAGCAGAACAGGGAAGACCCTATCACAGCGTTCGGCGACAGAATCAATTCTTGGCGCCAGAAATATCTCAGCAACGACAGAGCTCAAAGCCTCTCAGAAAGGTGATTTCGACTTCATACAGCAATTTTGGGTTCCTTGGTGCGCCAGTTAGCCCCTATAAGCAATTTGAAAGGATTAAGTAGTCAGTTTGATTACAATCACAATAAGTGGTCGACCTGATGAAAGATCGTCTCACTTAGCTTGAAGCACCTAAGAATTGGCTCATCACGGAAACACCGGCATACTGGTTTTAGCAGAAATAAATTCAGACAAGCTTTAGAGATCGACAAATGTTGGTCTTCGGAAATTTTTCTTCAGAACATTATCGCAACAAACATTCAAGTACCGAAGCTCTATTGTTCAGAGACGCGTGAACATTTCCACCAAAGCTCTTTGCTCCAGAGACGCGTGGGCATATTATTCAAGCTCTATTGTTCAGAGATGCGTGAACATTTCCATCAAGCTCTTTTGCTCCAGAGACGCGTGGACATATCATCAAAGATTTCCTATTTTCAAGCTCTTTTGCTCAGAGACGCGTGGGCATCCTATTATTAAACTCTTTGTTCAGAGACGCGTGAACATATCAAAAGGAAGATCTTTGTTCAGAGACGAGTGAACATCGAAACAGCAAGGTGGCGTTCCCTAGATTGTGGAGAGTTGTCACAAACAACTGAGGATTGTTTCAAGAGAAGCAATCTTCGATAGTATTCCCTTGGACGTGGAATATTATCAATGCGGATGGAGATTGTTTCAAGAGAAGCAATCTTCGATAGTATTCCCTAGGATATGGAATATTATCATTGCGGAGGAGGATTGTTTCAGGTGAAGCAATCTTCTAATTTGGAAGCAGTTACGGGCATAGCGGTTTTCAAGTGGGATGGCATTCTCTAGCTTGCAGGAGGTCATCAAAACAGTAAAGCAGCAACAATCGGTTACTTTCAGAGACGTGTGCTCGACGGTGCAAGATACGCGTTTCTTGACTCTTTTATCTGTTTAACTAATGTTAGTTTTGCAGGTATCGGCGTTACAAGATTGATTTAGGATCACAGAACGTTCTGAATCATTCTCCGTCCCTATCAATACTTTGACTTTTGTTTTCGAAACTTGCGTTTCTCCAAACTCAGTCAAAGTGGGGGCTTCTGTAGACACCCATTTGTATCTCCCCAATACCAAACCCAGTGATGAGTACCTTTCACGTTGAATCATAATCGAATGAAACGAAAGTGTGGAAAGGTCTAGTGTTGTGGAAAGTTTTTATTTTCTTTTCTCTTCTCTCTGTTTTTTGAAAACTTTATTTTAAGAAAACAGCCAATCCAGTTTGGTTGGTCCATGATATGGGTCCAATAATGGTGTATTTGGGTGGGGCTTGCAAAGACCTTTCCAACGATATATTATAAGCCCAATTCCGATGAGTATCGAGGAAGTTATGGCCAATTTACTAAACTGGGCCCGGTTTGAGCTTTATGTGCGGCCCAATGATCTAGGGGAAGGCCTAATATGATTTATCATTCCTAATGCAATTAGGAAGTGTTTTAGTCTTCTAGAATCTTCTAGAAGGTTTTAGTCTTCTAGAATGTTCTAGAAGGTTCTTCTAGAGTTTTAATCAAAATCAAATAGCATTTTCGAAGAAATTATATTATTTTATCCTCTAGTACGGGAAATTTATCAGATTTTCGAAAACGCGTTGAAATCAAGCTTGGCGTCCAACCCCAGGCCTTGGCGCCTGAAACCAGGCTTGGCATCAGGCGCTAGCCGTTGGTGCCTGGCGCCAGCTAGCCAGGGTTGGCGCCAGCTCTGTTTCCTGAGCGCCAGACTCTGTTTTGTTAATTTATCTTTTTTGGTTGATTTTCTCTATAAATATCGTATTAAAAAACTCCGTTTTCATTCATCAATCATCATCTACATCTATCATTCACCAATTCTCACCAACTCTCCTCATTCATGAGTTCTCATCTACAATCAGTTTTTAATTAGCATTCTTTAATCTTTCATCTCTCTCTTTCTTCTTCTAAACCTTGGTTTTCTCATACAAAATTCCGCATTCAAAAGATCTAGAAACACCTAGCCATATTCGAAGTTGCCTTCGCCCTAGACGTGAAAGGTTTAATTTCTGAGGGTTTGGTCCCAAATCTCTCTTTCAATTATTTAATTTAATTTGTTTTGATTATTATTTTCCTTGAAGTTACTAACGTGTGTATTTTGTTATTAGAAAGAGGTACGAGGCATCAAAGTAATTACTTTAATTGATTTATTGATGTTATGATGTAGAATTCATGTTTATATTATTATTATGATGTTCCTAGTATCATGTCTAGGGTAATTTTAATATTAAGTATGATTAGTACGATGCTTCCTATTTTCTTCCTAATATTTATTCATGTTAGTATCATGTTAGGGTTAAAGATTTGATTTTTATTGCTTAGTGACATGCTAGGGTTTGTTATTAACCTTGTTAGTATCATGCCTAGGATCTTGCTTTTGTTATGCTTTAATATTAACATGAACATGATTATGATTATAATTGTTATAATTTATGATGATTATGAATATTATTATTTTGATAACGATTATAATTATTGTTATGATTATTTATTATGTTGCTTGATATTTATTGCTTGATCACACCTTTATTGCATGTTTAAAGGGAATTTGGTACTTGTAATCGCGCTTAATAAGATAATTAATAATCTTGTTTAGGTTAACTGTGATTATAATTCAAGTGATCGCCAATAATAGTTTATCTCTGCATTAATGTTCAACCAACGTAGATTAAACAGGTTTAGGGTTAATCCTATTGATTGCATGTTAGTCAGAAAGCGCACATGAATACGAGCAGAATAAAGTAGAGGCATATTATTAGGGCAGGTTCAATCTCTTTTAGGTTGGATTTGTACCTTTATCCCCGAACCCTTATTTGGTTCTAGACCTTATGGAGTTGACGATCTCTTGGATCGTTAAGGGGTGTAACCTTCATCCTGTGAACGGTTTCCAAGTTCCTAAAAAAAACTTGTTGGCGACTCTTTTGCTCTATTTTCTTCCCTTTTGGACGCCACTGTACTTTAGTATATGATCACATTGGGGTTCAAGCTAGTGGGATTTAAAGGCTTGAAATTATTCCCTACAATAGGCTTTAATCTTTTCAAAGGATTTTTGACACTCGTCATCCTATATTACTGGTACATTCTTTTTAAGCTTTTTAAAAATTGGTTCACATATTGTTGTTAATTTTGATATGAACTTGCTTATGTATTGCAACCGGCCAATAAATCCTCGAATTTGCTTCTCGGTTTTGGGCGGTGGCATTGACATGATTGCCTTGATCTTGGTTGGGTCTATCTCTATTCCTCTAGAGCTTATGACATAACCCAAAAGCTTGCCTGAGGTGACTCCAAAAGCACACTTAGATGGATTCAACCTCATGTTGTATTTTCTTAGCCTTTTGAAGAATTTTCTCAAGGCTATTTGGTGACCTGGGCGATCTTTTGATTTCATAATCATATCGTCCACATATACCTCAACTTCTTTATGCATCATGTCATGGAGCAAGGCAGTCGCTACTCGTTGGTAAGTAGCACCCGCGTTTTTCAACCCGAATGGCATTACTGTGTAGCAGTAAGTACCCCATGGTGTTATGAAGGTTGTTTTCCCCATGTCTTCTTCCGCCATGAGAATTTGATTGTACCCCGCGTATCCATCCATGAACGAGAGAAGTGCATGATTCGCTGTGTTATCTACCAGAATATCGATGTGTGGTAAAGGGAAGTCGTCCTTTGGACTTGCCTTATTTAGATCTCGATAGTCGACACATATTCTTACCCTTCCATCCTTTTTCGAAACTGGGACAACGTTGGAGACCCATTCAGGGTATTTGGATACCTTGATAAAACCTGCAGTTATTTGTTTTTGAACTTCTTCTTTTATTTTAAGAGCTATGTTGGGTTTCATTCGACGCAACTTTTTTTTACAGGCTTCATTCCTGGAATTAGCGGTATGGTGTGTTGAGCTATTTCTCTATTAATGTCTGGCATATCTTCATATGACCAAGCGAATACATCGATGAATTCTTTAAGCAAATTGGTTAAATCGGTTCTTTTTTGTTCATTAAGTGTTAATACAATTTTAAATTCTCTTTTATTGGTTGAATCATTTGAGATATCAACCGTCTCAGTTTCCTCAATTATCGGTGTTTTCTTTTCAAGTGTTTCCAATGCTTTAATAAGTTCTTTGTCATTTTCATTGTTAGTTAAGCAATGCTCGTCATCTTGGGTTAAAGAAAAACACGAGGAGTAAGAGGAAGAAGACATATTATTAAATTCGGAAATCATTACATCGAAGAGAGATATGTCCTCAGGGACTTGATTGATAACTATCCTAAGGGAAGAGATAGAAGAAGAGGGTGCTACCACTAAAGACTTAGATGACTCTATGGGAAAAGACTTTGACTCTGACTCTGACTCTTGCCCCGTTGTGATGGAGATTTTCCTTCCGCTTAGAGTAGTCACCTTGACGGTCTTGCGCCACCCTTGTAGTGATCCTTCCGCTGGAGAGATGAGCTTTGAGGTATCAAAGCTTTTGCTTTGTATGACCGTTTGGATGAGTGAGGAGTTATTCTCTATGTATGTTGGCTCATCTTTTTCTCGCCCAAATAGTAATCCCATTACATTAAAGTCAAAGCATGGGGGTGCTTTCTCCTTATGAATGGGAGTTGGGATTTCATCTAGAAAATGGCAATCTAGGAAAATTTCGAATCCCGGTTGCCTTATGCCATTTACGACAAAAGGTTCGGGAAATTCGTAACATGGATAGTCCTCTCCTTCTTTTATGAATTTTCCATTGAGGGTAAGAGGATACTGATCCATTAGGATTGCTTTCTTTTGGATGCGAGCGTTCCTACGTGCTTTTGACTTTTTTTGGGCTCGCTTGAGATCTTCTCGAGTCGGTTCAAAACCAAGTCCTAAAGTGTCTAATTTAGGGAGGCCAGGTGATTCCAGCGATTTTGCTATTCCTTTCTTCTTTCCTAAAGTCATCCCAGGAAAATGTCCTTGTTTCTTCAAAATAGCGTTCACTATCATATTGGAGTGGGGGTCGTGGCAGAGAGGGGTCCTTTCATCCTCCTCGATTAAGGAGACCTCTTCATTAAAGCCCCACAAATCTTCATCATCTTCATCGTTCTCCACATTAATTATTGGATTTTCTATAGACTTAATCCTCATGGGTGAAGCATCGATCGTAATGGGGATTCTCCAACTATGGCCTTTACCTGTTGGTGGAGGGGCGGCCTTTAGGTCATGAAGCCAAGGGCGTCCCAACAATAAATTGAATGAAGCCTTAATATCTACTACTTGGAATGTAGTAGCGTGTTCTATAGCTCCCGTCGTTATATTCATAGTAATCTTACCAAGAGCTTGACGACGAGTGTAGTCGTAAGCTCTTATTCCTTGTGTTGATGGGGTTAGGTCTTCATCTCTTATGCCTAGCATCCTCGCAGTTCTGAGTGGACAGACATTAATGGTCGATCCATTGTCTACAAGAGTCATAGGGACGTTTATTCTCTTGCAAACTACTGTGATGTTTAATGCCTTATAATGCTTGTCACCTTTTAGAGGTAAGTCCTTGTCGGAAAAGGTGATCAAGTTGATAGGACTAGGGAGATCACTCGTAAGGAAGTTAGCCAACTCCTCAGGAGTGGTGTCAGAATCTATCCCTATCTTATCCAAGGCATTCATCAATGCCAACCTATGTTCTTGAGATGTTGCTAAAAGCTTCCATACATTCATTTCAACCTTAGTTTTCTTGAACTGTTTGATAATATCATTGTCTTCTATGATAGGTATGGGAACTTGCTGCGTAGTAGGTATAGGTTGTGTCGAAATAGGAGGTTGCATTCTCCCAGATCTTGTGAGGACATCTATGGATGAATCTTCTTCAACCCAGAAGTCATCCATGACATATGACACTGAAGGTGGAGGTCCTACCATGTCTTTTAAGTAAACGTCTTCTTCATCACTATCCCAAACTCCATTATTACTTATGTCTTCCTCTTGTGGAATTTGGACTAGCCTTTTGTCATCAATCATTTTATGAATTAAATCTGTAAATTTAAAACAGTTTTCAATAGTGTGACCCCCTGATTGATGGTATTGACAGTAGAACCTATCTATCCTTTTTAATGATTCAAATGGTTTCGGTTCGAGAGGTTTGACCTCGCCACTCTCGGAGAGCATTTTGAACATTTGAGCATATGGAATCCCAATTGGAGTATAGAGTCTATTACTCTTCTTGGGTTTATCAATTACTTGCAAAGAAAAGGGTTTCTTCTTTGTGGATGGAATCTTGTCACCCTTTTTCTGAAGCTCCTCTAATTGTTTCTTCGCGAATTCAAGAGCTTCGTGTTATAAGTTTGATCCCTCCAACATGGACAATGTAAGCAACCGTACATCCTCTTTACTTGCTAATTCAGGAAAGTCATCCACGGCATCGAAAAAGATCTCCTCCTCTTTTTCAATAGCATGGATTTCCTCGATAGGCTTGATGAGAGAGGAGGGATCAACCTCGTTTTCCTCGTCAGAGATGGTTAAGGAGTGAGCGAGAGGTGCACTATCAATGCTCGACTTCTTACTTGCAGGAGGCAATGGCAGTTTGTTATTGTCGATTAAATCTTGGATAGCTTCCTTAAGCTTCCAACAATTTTCAGTAAGATGGCCCCTACCTTGGTGATACTTGCAATGTGCATTGGGGTTCCAATTAGCCGTCCTCTTCTTGACCGGTGGGTCCCCAAATGGTCCAATAGGAGTTATAAGACCTTTTGCATTTAATCGGTCAAATGCGGTGTCATAACTCATACCTGTAGGAGTAAAATTCCTCCTAAATGGTTTCTTTTGTCCTTGATTATTCATAGCAAGGACTTAACTTAAGTTAAAGGTACTAACATTGTTTGAGTAGGTGGTTTTGGAAGAAGAAGGATTGTCGTTCTTCTTGCCTTTCAAGCCACTGTTGGAGTTACTGTTAGCAGCTTTCAACTTAGCTAGGTCGTCTTCAATATTGATTCCAATGTCATAGATGGCCTTGAACGTATGGAGATTGTTCTGATATTTGAGATTCTTGGAGTACTTCTCTTAAAGGTTCTTGATGAATAACCTCACAGATTCTTTTTCTCTTGGTACCTCAATCATCTTAGCAAAGGTTTCTCTCCATTTGTTGAAGAAAGAGGTAAAACCTTCATTCTCCTTCTGCTTGAGGATTTCAAGTTCCCTATAGCCAGTCTCAACTTGAATATTGCACTTGTATCTATCAATGAAAGCATTTACTATAGACTCCCAAGTAGAGGTTCTTTCTTTCTCAAGAGAAAAGAACCATTGTTGGCAAACGGCTTCAAGAGATAGGGAGAACAAAGAGGGAAACACCTTCTTGTCAATACCCTTAATACTCATTATTGTTTCGAAGGCTCTTAAATGAAATTAATGGTTGACAGTCGCTTTGAATTTCGGGATGTTGTTGGCATTGAACTTCTGCGAAAGAAGATCCTTGTCCACCGAGACCCCTTGTGAGCTAATTCCTTGAAACTTATAGTCACTATAAAGTTTGCTCAGACTCTCTTGCATGAGGTCCATCTGTTGTTATTTCACAGGATCATCAATTTTGAGGGTTAAAACCTTTAACGCCTCAGTCACAGTAATCAATTGGTTCCTGAGCTCATTAACTTCCTCTTGAGTTTCCATTATTGTCTTAGCTTTCCTTTTACGAGCGATCGGTTTGTCGGAAAGTTGGACTTGAATAAAAAGGTTGTCTTTGATCAAACTCCCTTCCTTTCTTGACCACGCGCTGTAAATTAAACCATTTTTGTTTTAATGACTTGACTCAAATTGACTTTGACTTTACGGTTTGCAAAAAGAGAAAAAGCAAAAATAGGTGCATATTTTTGGCAAAAATAAGGTATGCATTTTTGGGAGTTCAGTATAGGGTTCAAACAAGTGATTTAATTGGAGGATTAATATTCGACTTACCCCCTAAAAAAATGACGGAAAATACGCGCATACAAGACTCCCTTAGACATGGTCAAAGTGTACATTAGTGTGTGCTTTATGTGGTGAGTGTAAGTGACATGCTTTGACTCTTGTGTAAGACCATGGGACTTAGTGCTTAGACTCAATTAATGACTTGACAAGGTAAAAATTAACTGAATCGACTAGAAAACTGTT
Organism: Chenopodium album; assembly: GCF_948465745.1. Classification (NCBI taxonomy): domain Eukaryota; kingdom Viridiplantae; phylum Streptophyta; class Magnoliopsida; order Caryophyllales; family Amaranthaceae; genus Chenopodium; species Chenopodium album. Next base: position 71,163,482 of record NC_137835.1, read on the forward strand.
CAGTTAGACATAAGGTGATGACTTGAGCAACAAACCGAACTGTCGCCAAAACGACAGGACTGGCGCCTCTCTTTGCAGTGTAGCGCCAGACGACAGGATTGTCGCCAGGAGCTACGCTCCACAGAGTGGCGCTACAGTTTTAATCTTGGCGCCATTGCTGGAACGTCGATCTGGAACTGCTTTCGGTATTATTACTCTATAGGGTATGCCTAAAGTCGTACTAAGTCAACTCTGATTAAAATTTAAGACTTTAATTACTCTAATTAATTAATTAATTAATTAGGCAAAGTTGTTTTAGTCATAAATCAGTTTATTTAATCTTAACACAAGTAAAACAAACGGTTAGGAAAAACACATAGAGGATGAACAACCAATAATGCACAATTAGTCAAGTAGGCACAATCATGATGCAATGAGTTTGCAACCTAACCATGGCTCTAGTTCTCTAAAGTTCGGGATATGGGTTAGTCAATAGAGGGTCCATGGTTAATTGTCCGGATGCACCGCGCGAAAGCCTAACCGTGAAGGGTTGGCGCGAGTGGATGGGACACCGCGAGTTTAGAAAACCCGCTTCCATGGTTTGGTGAATTCAACATTCTCGGAAGTACCCTTTGTTGCTCAAAGCGTTTAATCAAGTAGATGGAGCATGAATTCCCATAAAGTTATGTCCATATGTAGAACACATATGGGTTTCAGAAAAGTGAGAAAAACTCAATCAGGAAGTAGGATCGAGCAAACAGTGCTAAAAACGGGTCGAAATTAGAACGCATATTTCTGGCTCGGTATCGGAAGAACTTGGCGCCAGCAAACAGAAGCCAGCGCCACAATTTGGCTTTAGCGCCTGGCGACAGAAGCTATCGCCTGGCGCTAACGTCAAATTGTTGGCGCTAGACTTTGTTCCCTGCGCTAGTTCCTACATGCCTCAGCAGCTTTCTATGCTCGATAAAATTTTCCAGTTTCGCTCAGCATTATTTCGGTCCTAGTTGTGAAAGATATTCCTCAAATTTCCTACATGCAAAAATCCTATGTTTTAACTCATTACGGATGGTCTTTCCAATGAGATCTTTTTTATGCATATGACAATAATGTTAATCAAAACTACGCACATGAAATACTTAGAACTTTTCGAGTCTCATCCACTCATTCTAAATCATTGCCGAAATTAATTTCAGGAATTAAAATAGAAATCCTCCCCAGTGGAGTCGCCAAAAAACTATAGGGAATATTTCAAGCATTATCCCTAGCTTGAACCCCACTGTGATCATACACTAAAGTACAGTGGCGTCCAAAGGGAAAGAAGATAGAGCAAAAGAGTCGCTTACAAGTTTTAGGAACTTGTAAACCGTTCACGAGGTGAAGCTTACACCCCTTAACGATCCAGGAGATCGTCAACTCCAATAGGTCTAGAACCATGACTGGTAGTTTGGGGATGAAGGTAAAAATCCAACCTAAAAGAGATTAAACCTGCCCTAATAATAGGCCTCTACTTTATTCTGATCGTATTCATGTGCGCTTTCTGACTAACATGCAATCAATAGGTTAACGCTAAACTTGTTTATCTATGTTGGTTGAATATTAATGCACAAATAAATCTATTATTGGCGATAACTTGAATTATAATCAAATTAACCCTAATCAAGATTATTAATTATCTTATTAAGCGTGATTACAAGTACCAATTCCCTTTAAACATGCATAAAAGGCGTGATCAAGAAATTACAATATATATTAAGCAACATAATATTAACAATAATAGTAATAACAATAACAATTATAATCATAAAAATAATCATGTTAAAGTATAATAATAGCAAGATCCTAGGCATGATACTAACAAGATTAATAACAAACCCTAGCATGTCACTAAACAATAAATATCAAAGCTTTAGCCCTAACATGATACTAACATGAATATTAGGAAAGAAAATAAAAAGCATCATACTTTTAATCATACTTGACATTAGGAATTTTTAGTTGTTACCCTAAACATGATACTAGGAAGATCAAAACGCCCTAACATGAAGCTAGGAATCATAATAACAACCTAAACATGATTTCTATATCATAATATCAACAAAAATCATTAAAGCACTTACTTGGATGCCTCGTATCTCTTTCTAATAACAAAATAAACGCGTTAGTAACTTCAAGGAAAATATAAAACAACAATTAAATTAAATAATTGAAAGAGAGATTTGGGACCAAACCCTCAGAAATTAAAACCTTTCACGTTTAGGGTGAAGGAAACTTCGAACAATGCTACGTGTTTCTTGGTCTTGTGAATGCAGAATATTGTATGCAAAAGGGTTGGTTTAGAAAAGAGAGAGAGAAAGAGAGAGCTTAAAGAGAAGAGAATTAGAGAATTGATGATCTTTGATGAGAATTGGTGATGAAAAACAGAGATTTTAGGAGGCTATTTATAGAGAAAATCAGCTAAACGGATAGAAAAACAAATCAGAGTTTCGACGAGGAAAAAGAAGTTAGCACTGACGCTGAACATTGGCGCAAGGCTAGCGCCAGGCGCCAGGCATTAGCGCCAGACGCTAATGTCTGTCTTCAGACGCTAATTAATTTTTTCATGCGTTTTCTTAATTCAGATAAATTTTAGTCGTACAGAAGGGCAAAATTGTATTTTTCTTAAAAAAACTCTTTGATTATAATTAAAACTCCAAAAAGTCAACAAAAGTCAATTTATCAATGCTAATTGAATTAGGAATGAAAAGAACCTTCTAGAAAAATCTAGAAAACTAAAGGCAATCCTAATTGCATTAGGAATGATAAATCCATATTAGGCCCTCCTCTAGATCATTGGGTCGCATATAAGGCTCAAACCGGGCCCAGTTTAGTAATTTGGCCATAACTTCCTCATTATTCATCGGAATTGGGCTAATAATATATCGTCGGAAAGCTCTTTTCAAGCCCCATCCAACTATACCATTATTGGACCCTTGCCATGGACCAAAACAAACTGGATTGGCTGTTTTCTTAAAATAGGTTTTCAAAAACAGAGAGAAGAGAAAAGAAATTAAAACTATCCGCAACACTAGACCTTCCACACTTTCACTTCATTCGATTATGATTCGACGTGAAAGGTACTCATCACCAGGTTTGGTTTTGGGGAGACATAAATGGGTGTCTATGGGCTTCTTTTTAGGATCCACAACGAGTTTGTGGACAACAAGATCCGGGCTTATGCCTGGAATCTCTTCCACTTCAAAGGCAAAAAATATCTTTGTATTCTTTCAGCGGAAGGTGCAAGTCTGCACCCAACCTTTCAAAGGCAGTCGTCCCCACCTTAATAGTTTGTTCCGGATGACTGTTATCGAGAGGAATATCAATGTGCTCGCTAGCCTGTTGGGGACGGAGCTCGCCTGACTGTTCCCTGGTCAGTGATTGCTTTTTTTTCTCTGTCTTCACCTCCACCAGCTAATTAACTTTTCTTTTCTTTCCAGTTGCTGGTGGGGTTGGATCAGAGTCCTTGACATCATCAAAGTCTAATTGCTCCTTTTGCTGACCGGCTGCAGCAACCGTTGATTTGACGTCTAAGAGGTAACACTCCCTCGTCATCTTCTGATCCCCATTCAGGGAGCCAATAAAGCCATCATCCTTTTCATATTTTAGCAACATGAGAGCTGGAATGATGATGGCCTTGCACTCGTTTAGAGTGGGTTGGCCCAGAATGATGTTGTAGGCAGTCAGCTCTTCAACCACCAGAAACCGGGCGATCATATGTCGCCCTTTTTCCTTCTGCCCCAGCCTGATGGGTAGGTCAATTTGTTCGACTGGGTGCACGACCCCTATCCCAAAGCCAACAAGGGGATGGGAGACGTCGTTTAGATTGTCCAGCTTATAATTTAGCTTGGACAGACACTTGTAGCTGATGAGAGGAGATACCAGTGTCAATAAGGATCCGACCAACCAGCTGGTTGGCGACCTTACATTGAATGTCGGAAGACTTTGCCTCGATCCTTCTTAATGATGAGGACATCTGGGAAAGTACCACTAGTGGACGTTTGTCCATCATCAACTGAGTAGATCATCTTCTTCAGATGGTCCTTGGTACCCCGAATGGTGTAGACCAGGTCCTTGTTGGTGTCTGAACTACTAGTAGGCTAGGGAGTCTCTTTGAACGAATGCCCCTTGTTTATCTTCGGGGTGACCTTGGACTTGAGGATGCATGACTTCAACTCCCTTTGATCAGTCAGATAGTCCAACAACCTCTTGAGGCTAAAGAAATCAGTGTTGTCATGGTCGATGTTCTCATAGAACTGACAGTATTTATTCTTGTTCCGATTCTTGGTGAAACCTTTCATGGTCGCGGGTTTCTCAATAGTCACCCGATCCCTTATCTCCATGAGGATGGAGTAGCAGTCTTTAATAAACTCATACATTATGACGTACGGTTTGAATTCCTTCTTTTTCTTGGGGGACTTTTGATCAGAATCTTCAATCGCCCAGACTTCTTTTCTCTTTTTTCCTATGATCAGCCTTGGGAGCTGGCTGAGCAGACTGACTCTCCTTTTGTTTGTTAAACTTCTTGGAGTCTAACTGATTGCTGGACTTGCAGAGGTTGGTTGCTTGTATGAAGCTTTCTGCCTCTATCAATTCCTCTTAAAGGGTGAAAACCCTCTTTTTGACAAAGTCAAACTTAAAACTTGACCCATCCTTCAGACCCTTAAAGAAGTCTGTATAGGCAACTTCGTCAGACAGTTCTTGAATCTTGATTCTCACCAAATTGAACCGCTTGACGTAGGAGTGGATTCCCTCTCTATCCACCTGCCAAATAGTGCTCAAGTCGAGACTTGTTTTCTTAGCAGGGATGTTCATCGAGAAGTTTAAAACAAAAAAGAGGGCAAGCCTCTTGAAGCTATCTATACATCCGGCTGGAAGGTTGCCGAACCATTGTTGGGCTATGCCCTTCAAAGTAGTCGCGAAGCATCGCACTACATAGCATCCTCCAACCCCTACATGTGCATAAGGTTGGTGTAGGCCATGAGGTGGTCCTTAGGTTTGGTGGTGCCATCATAGGCACCAACCAACACATTCTTAACCTTGGCGGCTATGCAAACTCGGTTATCTCCTTGGTGAACACAGAAGTCTGTTCACCAAGTTTAAGCAAACGAAGCTGTCAGTCCATGGATTGGACGTTATATGCAACTAATCCCCTAAAGAGGGTTGACTGCATGAAAGGAGGGGTGTACTGCCCGTATGGCATATGAGGCACAAACAAGACTGGCCCAATCATCTGAGGGCCAGTATGGACGGACTTACCACCTGTATGGCTCTCATGCAAGGATTGAGAATTCCTTGCAGATGTATTTTGAAAGCTCGATCTTGACGCGGACTCAGACAGTTGTTGCCTCCTGTTGTGCTTGATGATGTGTTGAGCATCGGAGAAGGTTTTCTTGCTGCCATCCGGCTGAACAGCTTGGATGACCTTCCTTTTGCTCGTCTTGGGAACAAGGATCTTAGTCCAGTCAATGGCAAACGTAGTCTTCTCCTTAGGATGTGGAGTAGGCTACCTATCTCTGACTGACTTTCTCCTATCATCTTGAGGAGTGTTCTTGGCTTACTGACCCTTGCTAGGGCCTATCGTCCTCTTGTTGATCAATTCCTTGGTTTCACCCTTGAAATTTGTCATGAATTTCATGAGTTCGCCTCGGGTTACTGGAGCCTGACCTCCTACCGCCTTGGTGTTACTAGGCGGTGGTCCAGCAGGCTGGCTGATACCGGTTTTATTGTTAACTCGTTGCAGCTTATCTGTTGAATGGATGTGTTTAAAAATGAGTGACCCATCAGTGGCCACATATGTTTCGATGTCCACATCGTGGTCGTCTTCATGGTCTGTAAAGACCTCCTTGCTGTCAACCGTAGGACGGTTGGGGTCTAGCGGTGGTACAGACTCTTGAACCATCTTTGAGGTACTCTCCCCATAGACGTCGCCAAATGTTTTAGGTGTTTTGTCCCTTGAAAGAGTTATAGATTGAAGATTGGTCCGACGCGCTCTATACCTACAAAACACGAAGACTCCGGTTGGTAGGAGCTCTGCCTCCGAAGATCAAGTTAATATTTGTCAAAGAATACGAAAAGGTGCGGAAAAGTAAAGTGAGATATTCTCGAATACGAAGACTCCGGTTGGTAGGAGCTCCGCCTCCGACGATCAAGTTGGTATTTGTCAAAGTATAAGATCAAGTTTAGGTGTCTTTTTAGCGTCAACTTCTTTTTTTTTATTTTTTAATTTTTCTTTATATCTTTTCTCGTCAAGCTAGTCTTAGCCAAGTCCTTTAATCCGTGTCAACTCGTATAACATAGGATTATAGATTTTTATTTTTATTTATTTATTTTTTTATACCCATGAGTCATAACTCTTCTAGAATTCTAGTTCTCTTCCTAATTTCTTGTGATCGATATTTGTGCTAACCTTAACATGTGTTCTTTGTCTTTGATTATGGTTGATCTTATGACTAACGATTGCCAATGGACCATTTTCACCTAGTAAATAGCATAAACATTAAAATTGGACAAAATTAATACAGTTAGTTTGTCTGATCTTTTAGTCTTTCGTGCTATTTGGTCATTGGGTCTTTGTTTTTCACAACGTCTTCTTGTCTAGCCATACGATCATACCACGAGTCTTATAGCATCACTTAATCGCTCACGAGTCAAGTATAGTCCACACACTTTCTTTATGTTCCGACTCGAGTCCTGCACCAGGTCATTTATGATCGTATACTAGGTTCATGCACCCTTTTTTCGTCATAATAAAAAAATGAGTGGAGTTTTCTCACCTGTTTTCAAATGTCTATTTTTTCGTTCATTTCCTATCTTGATCAATGAGTCAAAAAATTAAGTGAATTTATTTCATTTCACAGTACTTGATCAAGGAGCAGGGGTAGATTGGTACGGTTCGAGCCATTACTGCATCAACCTCTTAGAAGAGAACTTCACCATCTCCACATCACTCATTACCTTCAAACTAATTTCAATTTGTCCCAATGGCCACTAAGTAAGATATTGAGAGCATTAACTCTTCCCTACGGTGTTTCCTCTCTCCTTAGAACATGCTTGCCAACAATGGTTTTATTCCCTAGATGCCAAGCGTACTGCGAATTGGCAAGATGTCACCGACAGTTTCATGAATCGTTACAAGTGTAACATTCAAACTAAAACTTTTGAGCGTGAACTCTTCATTCTCAAACAGAAAGAGAAATAAGGTTTCACTGCTTATCTGAACAGATGGAGGGAAACGGCTTCACTCTTAGTAGATCCTCCCAAAGAAAGAGAGATGATTCGCCTCTTTATTCAAAATCTGACTCACGAGTATAGGGAACATCTCAAATTTCTTTCACTGAACACTTTCAAAGTTGTATACGACATCGGCATCAATATCGAGGATGAGCTAATAAAGACTGCTGGTAGTTACAATAATAACACTTGGAAAAACAAGAAGAACGACCATCCTTCTTCTTTGTCTTCTAAGCACGAAAATACTACCAACAATATAAGCCAAGTTGATCTCAATGAAGTGTTAGCTCTTGAAGCTCCATTGCCCAAGAAGAAAAGAACTTACACTCCTTTAGGAATGACTTATGATGAGGCCTTTGATCGTCTTTACTGTCAAGGCTTGATCACACCTATTGGGCCATTTCTAGAGCCAAAACCTGAAGAAAGGAGCGCCAAATGGAATCCCAATGCCCATTGCAATTACCATCAAGGAAGGGGCCACACTACGAAGCAATGTTTGAATTTGAAGGACGTCATTCAAGACTTGGTAGATGCAAACAAACTTCATGTCCATACAGGCGGCAAGAAGTAATGAACACAAGGTGCACAGCAGATCCTTCGTGCAAGATTTCATGATTTCTCTTATTTTTCTTTATCATTCATCTCCATTCCCCCATTCATGTCTAGCATAGGTTTTCCATTTCGAATTCTTATATGTTTCATGTGTTTCGCTCACCTTTTCCATTAATAAAATGAGCAAATGTCTTTTGCATCTCGATCATAGCATTTTTCATTCCTTCAAAAAAAATCAATTACCGAACTAAACACAAGGTACACCAATGACTTGAGGCACCTTTGCAACCCTGTCATTCCCTGTTAACCGTTCAATCACATTCCATTTCTTCATCAACCACTTTGAGCCTCGTCAAACGTTTGGCCTACATTTCTTTAACCCACGTTCACTTAACCCTGGGATTGAAAGATGTGTAATTGTATAACATTCAAAAGGCAAGTAAAAAAAAGCAGCAAAGCAACAATAAAACAATGTCTAAAGGCAAGTGTTCCAATGTCTTTGATATGAACACGTCTCAAATTGCGTCTCTCATTGAGTGCTTGGTACCGTGCCTGAGAAACATGAATGCTAAGTGAGTGATGGACCGCATGATCTGAGATTGCCTACATTGATTCAAAAGAATGAAAAAAAAAAGAAAAAGAAATTTAAAAAATGTTGAAAATAAAACTTGCAAAGTCTAATACATAATTGCATATCTTGGGGGCTTCTCTTGGGTCTTAAGCCTTTTATGCCTTTCTTTCTTAAACCTTCAGCTTAACCACCTTACAACCCTTGAAAGACCTCTTTGAGGTGTACACACACTTGTGCAAAGTTCGGTTAGAGCTACGTTTGGCCTAATTCCTAACGGATACGTAGGCAACCTCACATCGAGGTGCGGCCACATTCATATTCATATCCATGCATGATCGAGTCAAAGAATATCCAATGCTTACCCCTACCCATTTAGATCTAGACTTGAGGGCTTGAACCCACATCATTTATCCTACCTAGCCTAAAGAGTCATCATCTTTGACTCTTCTCACATCTCTTTCCATTGCCATATCCCTTGCAGCTAGCCTTAGTATCACATTCACACACTTCACTCACACATCCATATCCTTATCAATCATCCTTCCCTTTCAGAGCCCTTTATCATGAAATCTTGTTTCAACACTGTGCATGCTTCATCATCATCAAAGACAACATTCATTAGAATAAACATTGTATAATTGCTTAGCTTCCTGACCTGAGAAATATTCATTGTTTCATGCATGAGAAACATTTATATATCAATGATTTTTAATCATACAAAGCATATCGTGCTTAGCTCCTTGACCTAAGCAACGTTCATTATGTAATAATCACTTCATTTGTATATGTGCTTAGCTTCCAAACCTAAGTGACGTTCAAGATCGTTTCTTTACACCATATATGATGCTTAGCTCCATGACTTAAGTTCATTCATCGTGTCACATGATGTAATTTTCCTTAGCCTCCTGGCCTAAGGACATGCATCATGCATACATTACTTTTAAGAAAAGCAATTCCATCCATGCGATTCATTTTGTCTTACTCAACGAGGAAGTTCAAAACTTCTTTCCTTTTCTTTTGGAGAAGTTGGAAAAATTTTTCAAAATTTTCTCATCGAGGGAAGTTCAAATATAAAAGTTCAGTTTTCACGTCTTTCTTTTTCGGGATAAAGTTGGTACCCTCCACTCGTCTCATGACAAAAATGACGGAAAATTTTTGCTTTTGCATTTTTTGTTGCTTGTGTTTGCACACACACACCATATACACACACAACCACAAGTTATACACATGTCATGTCGTGACAAGTCAAACTTGGTCAAGTTAGTTGGTCAAGTCAATCATAGTCTATGTGAGTCCTTTGGTAAATTTTATTTTTCAGGTCTCTATTACAGCCCACATTCGGAAACAAGCGAACCATCTATAGCCCACGTCCGGGGACAAGCAGATCATATACAGCCCACATCCGGGGACAAGCGGGCCATCTACAGCCCACGTTTGGGGACAAGCGAACCAATTACATCCCACGTCCGGGGACAAGCGAACCTTTTACAACCCACGTTCGGGGACAAGCGAACCAACTACAGCCCACGTCCGGGGACAAGCTGACCATCTACAGCCCACGTTCGGGGATAAGCGAACCATCTACAGCCCACGTTCGGGGAAAATCGAACCATCATCATTTTAGTGATCATCTCCCAAGCGAAGATGATTCACGGCGCAAGGTTCTCGATACAAAAAGACTTGCAATCCCATCATCAGACAAGTTTTTCCTCAAGCATGGAAAGTGTCGTCCAGTGGATTTCTTCAAGCATAGAAACCTGCCAAAATCATCTGTCAACTTTCCTCAAGCATGGAAAGTGTCATCCGGTGGATTTCTTCAAGCATAGAAAGCTGCCAAAATCATCTGTCGACTTTCCTCAAGCATGGAAAGTATTATCCGGTGGATTTCTTCAAGCATATAAAGCTGCCAAAATCATCTGTCAACTTTACTCGAGCATGGAAAGTGTCATCCGGTGGGTTTCTTCAAGTATAGAAAGCTACCAGCAAGTTCATCTGTCGGCTTTCCTCAAGCATGGAAAGTATTATCCGGTGGATTTCTTCAAGCATAGAAAATCGCCAAATTCATATGTCGACTTTCCTTAAGCATGGAAAGTATCATCCGGTAGATTTCTTCAAGCACAGAAAGCTACCAAACTCGTCATTCGGCTTTCCTCAGGCATGGAAAGCATTTCAACAAACATCATCCGGTGGATTCCTTCAAGCATAGGAAGCTACCAAACTCATTTGTCACTGATACACTGGTGTTAGATAAGCATTCTATCCCTTTACTCTTTTATCTGTATAACTAACATTTTTCTACAGGTATCGGCGTATATAGAGTGATTCAAGATCGCAAAACGTCTTTAATCATTCTCCGTCCATATAGACTACTTTGACTATCGTTTTCAAAACTGATGTTTCTACAAACTCATTCAAAGTGTGGGCTTTTATAGACACCTAAAAATGTCTCCCCAAAACCAAACTCGATGATAAACAACCTTTCACCGCCATTATTGGTCGGGTTGAGTATTTAATCTTGGAGTGCTTAAATCCATATTCAATACCAAAACATTTCATAAACCAACCCAATTCCTAGCCCATTTCCCCAAACCATAACTTATTTTCCCCTTTTCGTGCCTTAAAACCCAAAATAATTCATTTCGTGTCCTTTAAAATCATTCATTTCGTGTCCTTTTTATAAAAATGTTTAATCCAGTTTATCCAAATCTTATATGTTTGGATAGCCCTTGAAATTGTCTTTCCAATGATATATTATAATATCAATTCCGAGCTATAACGGAAAAGGTATGAATAAAATATCAAACTCTATTCAAAACTGACACGGTATCACTATTTCGGCTATATATTTTATTCTACAAAATATTTTAATCCTATTCCAATTGGGTTAGAAATTATACTTCACGAGCTTTCCAACGATATATTATTTATATTATTTTGATTTCCGGATCAAAAGATATGATAAAAACAAAACCGCAAAAACTGCAGTCTATCGAGTTTTATTCCGATTTAATTCGGATCTTATCTTGTTTTCTTCGACCCTTCTTTTTTCTTTATAAATAGAGGTCATATCTCCCCTTTTTCAATCATCAACAATCTTGATCATCAAATCATTCTCTCTTCCTCTCTTTTATACCAAAAATCATTCTCTTCTCTATCTCTCTCATACTCCAAGTCTTAAACCTATATCCCTAATTACATCATTCCTTCCTTAAGCACTCCAAGGAGTTCATACAATACCCAAAGTTCTATACTTAAACCAAGGCGTGATAGGTATAAATAACTGAGGGTTTGGATCAAATCAAATCTAATTTTTATTTAATTTAATTTCCATTTGATTTATATTTTTATTGAAGTTACTAACAGTTTATTCATGATGTAGCAATTCAAGGAAACGCTGAAAGTGAGTAATTAATCACTTAATTACTCTTATTTTTATTCTTGTTGATAGTATCATGATTAGGCTAATTTATGATTTGATTTGACTAACGATATTATGGCTAAATTGCTTCCAATATTAATGTTTATTTTATTATATTTATTGATCACCATATTGCATGTTTAAAGGGAATATGTAATTGAAAATCACACCTAATAAGATAATTTGGACAACCGGTTTAGGTTCCTTTTTAATCTTGTTATTTAATCAAGTGATCACAATATTTTAGAATTATATGTTGCATTAATATTCAACCAATTTAGCTTAATAATAGTTTGGAGAAAATTGAATCTTTGTTTGCATGTCTTAGAGATCGCAGGAATCACTTTTCACTATAAGAATCGAGTAGAGGCCAATACGGGCGAATGTGACTCCATGACTCATTTCGTACCATCATCTCCGATCCTCCTTTCGTGGTTCCAAACCATATGAAGTTAGTAATCTCATGGATTATGAATGAGGTGTAACCTTCACAGGTCAATCGTTGTTGCCATCGTTGTCACTTATCGTGGTTGCCTTTTTATGATCCGTGAACGGTTTACAAGTTCCTTAAAAACTTGTTGACGGCTCCCTACTTTGCTTTGTCCCTAATCGTTGTCCCTAATCGTAATGTCAATTCTCACTTCCTATGAGTGCCAAGCATATTCACACATGCTTTAACGTAGGCGCACTTCGAACGACGCATATAGAGATCAGGTGTTCTCTCTGATGTAAGAAAATGTAGGGTTGTTGTAATAAAATTTATCTGTCCCATACATGGGGGAAATCTCCCTATTTATAGGGTCATTGGAAAAATGCCCTTTATTAGGTCATTCTGACCTAATTTTGTGGGTTGTGCCGTAATACGGCTTCCTCGGGATTTGGGCTAGAAAGGCATCCTTTTCTCCCATTTGTTTGGAGGGACACGTGTCATTAGCTGAGAGATCCATTTGGAGCTCTCACCGGCTAACACGTGTCAGCTTTTGATAGGACCATGTGTCTTGGGTAATTTTACCCAAAACAGAACAAGTAATCTAATATAAAATGGAATATAAGTGTTTTGTTTAAATTAGTATATACTGTATGTTATTGCAAAAATTTTATAAAAGAATATAATTAAGGGAAAATATACTTTAATAATCCCAACTAGTGCTAAATTACTTCTAATAATCCCAACAAATATTTATTTTTTTAATAATCCTAACTATGACCTGACTTTGCCTCAAATAGACCCAATCGGACAACACCATTGTAGCAGGTAACTAATATATGTGTTAGCACGTGATTGGTCTAAAATTAAAAAAAATAAAAATAAAAAAAATAAAAATAAAAAAAATCCCTTAACAACCACCACTGGGAAACCCAAGACCGCAGCCCATCAAAAATAGCCGGTCGCCTCCCCTTACCCCTGAAAACGTCCGATCAACCTGTGCTGACCCCAAAAATTGCCGCTGGAGTTAGTTGCAGCGTCCGTGTTAATTATTGGATAGTGGAGTTGCGTATTGTGGTGAAAATTATTGGGCGGTTGAGATTGCGGCGAGGAGGGAGGGAAGGGAGGGAAGGGAGGGGGTGGTTTGATGTTGCTGCTGCGATTTGTGGTAGAAATTGATGTAAAATGTGGTGATTTGCGGCTATTGGAGGTCGAATTGATGTTTCATGGATTGTGGTTTTGAGGTTGATGCGACTGCTGCTGTTGTTGTTGCTAAGACTGTTGTTGTTGTTGATGATGCAACGACCAAGTGGCGACGCGAGCAATTAGGGGTTGGTAATGTTAGGCCATAGTTAGCATTATTAGAAAATAAATTTTAGCTGAGATTATTAGACGTAAACCGGCAATAGTTGGGATTATTGAAGCGTATTTTTCCTATAATTAATTATCGGTAAGTATAAGTTGCTTTGAAAATTGAGGATTCCATTATGTACACAACATGAATTAATCTAGAGATGGTACTAAGTTATTGCAAAAATTCAACAAAAGAATATGATTAATTATAAATAAGTATAAATTGTTTGGAAAATAGACAATTCTATTATGTACACAACATAAATTAATATTGAAATGGTACTAATTGAGTCTAGATTCACTGTGAGAGAGGTATAACTTATTGAAATTTCATATAAGTTATTTAAAATCTAGACTTTTCAAATCCATTCAAATACTTCCCTTTATTTCATTATTAGTACAAAAAAAATTGCACCAAGTGCTGTCAAATTTCAAACCGAAACTGTTTAACTGCCCGAAACAAACCGACCCAAATGAGAACCGAACCGATTAAAAACCGTTTTTTTTAAACTGAAAACTGACTCGAATCGTATGTGAATGAACCCAAAACCGAATCGATCAGAATAACGTTACACCGTATAAGAATCAAACCCGTTAATGAACCGAACCAGTTCTAAACCGAACTGAAATCAAACCGAACCCAAAGAGAATCGAACTATTTCTAACCCGAAACCGTTTGAACCAGGATAAAAACCGTTAACAACCCGCGACCCGTTAGCACCAAACTGTATATAAACCACACCGTTTATAAACCAAACCGCTTACAAACCAAATCCAAATGGGTAGCAAGTACTATCAAATTTCAAACCAAAACCATTTTACTACCCGAATTCAAACGACTCGATAAACAATCGATTTTTTGAAACATGAGCAGCTGCTTTGGAACAAAAAGAAGCTACCACGCCACGAAAACCGACCCGAACCGTAATTTAGTAAACTCAAAATGGAACCGATCCAAATAACGTTAAACCCTAGAATAACCGAATCAGTTATAAACTGAAACGAAAAAGAACCGAAGCAATTATAAACTGAACCGAAAACAAACCGAACTAGTTATAAACTGAACCGAAAAAAACCGAACTGTTTCTAACCCGAAACCGTTTCCAACCCGAAACTGTTTGGACCGGGATAAAACCATTTACACCGAATTGTTAACAAACCGCAACCCGTCTGCACCGAACCGTTTACTACCCGGACTATTTACAACCCCAACCTAATTAAAACCGCTCAAGTATAAACCGAAACCGAATTGAACCAATAACTGTTTAAAACGAACTGAAACTGACGCGCGAGACACTTAAAATGATTTCAAACCGATCCGATTTAATACCGAACCAATTTCTAACCGAACCGAACCTGAACTTTCAAATCGTTTTGACATTGCGAATTGCACCATATAGGCATATAGCCTTCACAAAAAAAAAAGGCATATAGCAAGTCATTTTAATATGACCACCAAATCATTTTTTGGAAGATACTTGGGGGATTTATTCAATTCACCGTCCTTCACAAAGAATAATTTTTAACATTTGACTGTAAAAGCCAAAAAGGGAATGAACAATTACTTCACTAACACACTCTCTAAAGGAGGAAAATTGTTTTAATTATTCAAAGTCATTTAGAGGTAATGCTCTGTTTAGAGAGCTTTTTCACTTGTTGGCAACATTAGTGAGGAAAAATATGTACACAAATAATTTTAAGGCTATAAATGTTCATATAATGTTCTTAGGAGTTAAAGGAAAAAGGTAACTATTAACAATAATGAGGGCAAATAAGTTAATAAACATTTAGAGGACATAAATTTTTAAATACTAATCATAAGAGTTCAATAAAAAAAAATCATACAAGGAAAACCTTAGATGCAATTAACATCTTAGTAATAGCGGCATATAAGTTATAAACTAACATTTTAATTATATAATTGTCCTCACACTATCAACTAGTGTTTTCTCATAGTGTCTGTTACTAATGACGTGTCGTAAAAGTTCCATTCTAGAGTAGTAGTCTATACCAGTATGCTCTGCATACTTCACATTTACCAGAAATTTAATGAGACAATTAATTATGTTTTTATATATTTATTTTAATTTAGTTTGTTTTGTTGAAGATTCTAAACTCCTCTTCCTTCGTGATTGAGCGATTAAGTTTGTGGTTTAATTTAAGTCAATATATATTCTTAAGTGTAGAGTTATATGATTTTATAATACTTATGTGGTAATTGCATTATTTGAATTAATATTATCATTTAATGCAAACTTTATATATAATAAATAAGTGACGGTTACTCAACATTTTGAAGACATATTGAGTTATTTTCTTTGCGATCAATCTTTATCTTTTGTGGCCCTATGACGATAAATTTATTACAATTTTAAATAATGGTTGGCATTCAAGATTGATTAAGCAGGTTGATCATGTGATTTTGTAAGCCTTACAATTTAACATTGTGGTCAAGAATGACAGTTCCTTTAAGTTTATATATACTTCCACAATATTAATTAAAAGCTATTTTTTTCTATAATTAATATTTTTTGTACTTAAAAAATGAGGGTTTACACTGCATGTTTCCTTAAGTCATAGCATGCGATTATCTTCTTCCACACATACAAATAGCATTATAGGAGAGTAAAAACAATAAGTAAACCATTATAATTAGTATGCGATACTGAATAAAATTTTATTTCATAATTATTAAGGGCCACAATATCTTTTCAAATTATAATTTTGTTTACTTTTTGAAGTTTCGATATCTATATTTCTTAGCCCAAACATGCTTCCCTCCTCTAATCTTAAACTTGATAAGACTTTTACCTTTAAGTATTATATCTATAGTCTCGACGTACTTCATGGAAACACGCGCAAATAGAGTTTGTTGCCTATGCCTAATTTCTGGCATATGAACACGCTGGACACAGTCTCCAAATTCTAAGGTGAACAATGATCTCACCTCATCTTCTGATACAATTTCACCTTTTGAAAATGTCAGATATAGGGTTCGGTCCTCTTCATCCTCGATGTAGCCCAATGCATGTATCCACGAAAAAATGTCATAATTTGTGGAAAAGACATGATTTTTAGGCCAAAATTTAAAGTAGATGAAACCAAAAATTGGATCTGGAGATCCTGGAATTCGAATCATTTGGTATGGGATAAATTGAATTGAACAACCAGATTGTAGTTTTGAAGCTAGTATGTCAGAAAAAACTCTGGTACAAGTTTTTCTAAGATATCTTTTTATACCGCTTATGGCAGTGTATTTGTTTTGGTAAAGGGTTTGTATAGGTATGACCAATCGTAATGGATTGTCAAAAATTGGGGCATATATGGTGGAAAGATGTTGAGGATCATCAGCCGATGATTCTAAGAAATTTATAAAGAAAGCGACTTCTCTTATAAACATTTTTGCGTCATCTATACGCAAAATATGTATCAATCTGTAAATTACATATTTGTCATTATTACAGTCTTGTAGCCACATCATAAAAGCAATAATGACAAGGGATGATTTTAGATCAAAAGCAAATTCATCTAAAAGAACAAGAAGGAAGATTCGACTCATTACATGGAGATCACAAAGATGTCCAACCGTAATTGAAGCCATCACAAAAAAAATTTCAAGAGACAAACTTAAATATTTGAAAGAGAAATAACACTTTTGCACAAATTGAAGAGAATTATTGGGTTTGTATTGAATGGTTTTTTTTTTACTCACACTTACATGTGTATATATATACAAACAGAGTCAACATATGTGTCAAAGCACTCTAACCACACGTTATTTTCTACTCTCTATATTTCAATAACTACCCATTTTTATTTTTTTAAACGGTTCATATAATCCACTTTGACCATATTTGTAATTCATAAAAAAAATTAAAAAAAAAATTATCATGTGTATTCTTTTTAAAATCGTATTAACTTATAGTTTTCAAATATCAACTTATATATACTGATTGAAATTAAAAATAGGGTTATGCTATATGTTGCCCTTTTTTTTTTAGGGAAATGTTGCCCTTATCAGTGTAATTAGTGTTTATATTTTCATGATTTCCTAACTTTATACGATTTTCTAGTGTGTTTTTAATGCTTATATGTAGCCATAAGGCCTATATATATCATTTTCTTAATAAAAAATTATTGGTCAAAGTTATATATAGGCATATGCACCTAATCAAACTGGGGCATTTATTTTGAAATGGAGGAAGTATTAAAAAAAATATTTTTTTTATTTGCAAAACTAACCATTTTCAAGAAAGAAAATTTATTATCAAATTAATGAGGATTAATTATCTTAGGATTTGTTTGATCTCTTCATTTAATATATTTCATCTATTCTAATAATATTACAACAAGGATAAGATCACGAATCCTAAAGCACATTTTATATAGTAATAATCTATATATTTCGTATTTTTCATAATTTACTTCTTTGGTACATAATTAGTCGAACGGTTACATTTATATAAGGATCTTGCTAACGAATGCCCCTGGGGCTTTGGATAACCCTTTTAAAAGTCCATAAAATGCTACTAATCCGAGAATGTATGTCCAAATCATGCGTCGATTTGTGTAATTAATGTTTATTTCAAGTTAAGTGTTCTATTATTCAACGCCCCCGGGGCGTTCGTTAGCTATTGCCTTTATATAATTTACTTCTAAACTTCCATAATCGCATGTTTTTCTTAAAGACTTGTTCAATACAGATAGAATAATTATTTAATTTTTTTTAGAAAAGAATAATTAATTAATTTACTGACATAATTTATAGTTTTTGAAGATTCAAAATAAAAGAATTTGTTTACCGAAATTTCTAACTTAAAGATTAGTTCTACCAAATACGTCATTTGAATTGAATGTTAGAGGATCATCCATATCCTTTAGTCCAAACTTTGGAAAAATGAAACTACTTTACATTGTGTAGGTAAATATATTTATTTTTTGATGGATTTTCGTGATATGTTTCAACATTTCAAATTCGTTTCCTTAGTAAACACATTTCTTTTTAAATTTTACGAAGTCTATAATATATATGTTGATGTATGAAAATCAATATACAAATTGCATTATGTTTCCTTATTTTACATAGTTGTGCCTAGGGGTGTTCATAAATCGGTCAGGACCGAAAAAATGGACCGGACCACCTCAGACAACCCCGTGGATCGAAAATTGGTCCGGTCTTTGGGTTTAGAAATGTATTTTTTTCGGTCCGATCTAAAACCTTATTAAAACCAATCTTGGACCGGACCCGTTTTTTTTATTAAAATATGCGTGAAATCTTAAATAATGGTTAAATTTATCCTTAATAAGCTTAGAAAACTTTAAATTTCTGAGCTTTTTGTACTCAATATACAAAAACAATGTTAAAGTGTTGAATTTACTTTTTTCGAGTTTTCCATAAAATTATTAAAAAAAAAATAGAACTTTTTTTTTAAAAAAATTTCAATCGGTCCAAAGCGGCCTGATCCGGGTTTGGACCGATTCTTTCGGTCTGTCCGGGTTTGGTCCAAGCGTAATCGATTTGTTCTTCGTTATTTAAAATTCTAATTTATAGTCTTTGGTCCGGGTCGGTCCGGTCTTGGACCAATGAATAGCCCTAGTTGTGCCTACCTTTTAAGGATTCCAAGATTTGCCATATTAATATTTCAAAATTAAAATCATAACGAATCTTTATTGCTTCATAAGAAATACATGAAATGTTTGTTAAAATTATATTATATATATGTTAGAATAAAGGAAATTTTTTAAATTACCACCCACAAATAACACCTATTTTGAAATAACCACCCGTTATTTTATTTTATTTTATTTTACCATCCCTCAAATTAAAAAATTACTCAGATTCCCACCCTTTCCAAAAATCAGGTGACTTTTCCGTCAGTGGCCCCACCTAACGTATTTCCCTCCCTTTTTTTCTTCTTATTTTCTCTTGATTTCACCCTCTTACTTTTCAATTTAACTCTACTAAACCCTTTTCTCATTAAATATTTTCATTAAATCCTCTAAAAAAAATCATCTTTATTCTCCTTCTTTCGTCATAAATTCGCTGGCAGTTGTTTTCCTCACCATTTCTTTGTATAAAATAGCTTCCCAAACTAAAGTAGATGTTTCTTCTTCAATTTCTACCAAATATTCACACTTCTTGCTAAGTTGTTTTTGAAGACGATTCTCCTAAGTGTAGAAACTCAATTTGCAATCAGATATGTTGTTAAAATTAGGGTTCTTCGCGTATTTCAATTGGGGAAAGTTGGGGTTTTCTTGCATTAGGGTTCTTTGCATAAATTAATTGGGGTATTTCGACAATTAGGGTTCTTGTTACTAATGAATTAGGGTTTTTCGCATAAAGCTACGGAATTTCTTACCTCTATGCACGCCATTGCCCTGAACTAATATCAAGAAATTTACCACAACTTTTGGTCCCCAACAAACAACCAAAGATGGCGTTAAATAATCAACGATGGGTTCTTTGCAGTAGCTATTTTCCAGAAAAAAGCAAGAACCCTAATTAAATAATCCTCCAATTTCCCCTAATTACAGTGTGACAAGAACCCTAATTTTAAAAAATAAGTGAGAATACCTGATGCAAATTCAGCTTTTTTGGTTCTTGGGGATGCGTTTACAATTAAAAAGTAGCTAAATTTGTGGGATTTTGGGAGAAATTGCAGTAGAAAGGGCTAATTGATTTAGAGGAAGTGTTATAGGAAAAAATCGGGGAGAGAAACAATTAGAAAGCTAAATATAGCAACTACTAGCCGTTGGGTAGGACCCATAGAAGAGAATTCCACGGAATTTTTCAAAAGGTGGTAATATGAGTAAATTTTTAATTTAAGGGGTGGTAAAATTAAAAAATAAAATAAAAGGTGGTTATTTAAAAAAATTCCTAGAATTAATGGTTTATTAATTAAATTTGGAATAACCTAGTTAAAACCGAATATATTTGAATATATATTAGTAAATCAAAATTTATAAATTTGTTGTGATTTGTAAACAAGCCAAATAGTTAAATGTTTTAAACCCAGTCAATCATCATTGATCTACTCGTTCTGTTCCTAAAATTAAAGAATGTTATGTTTGTTATTTTAGGCTTTCCCCTTTAATGGTTACATTTCAAATATAATCTAAAATTGATTAATAAGATAAATTTCTTATCCATATGCCAAATTTTAAAATATATCATTGATACAAACTATATTATGTAAGAGGTGTATATCCTTTTTGTTTGGGGTAAAAATACCCTGACACGTGGACTAGTCAGATCGTGACTCGTGTTACCATGGAAGGCGCTCAAAATGAGTCAACAATGATACGACATTTGGCTCTCCCATCATTAGGGAAATTGCGGCCTTCAAGGGCCCAAATCCCGATGTGCGGTAAAAATGGCGTGGCAGTCCAATTACCTAGGTAAAATGACCTAAGGTAAGACACGTACTCCCATACTCTATAAATAGGGATATTTATTACCTTGAAATTACTTACAATTCTCACATCAACTTTAGACATTATTCATTTGTTATTACAACTAAAAAACTACTTAGATCTCGGGACATGAGAAAAGCATTTTTACTTTCCGCATTTATTCTACTGTATCAGTTACTAACTTGATCGTCGGAGGAAAAACTCCAAACAACTGGAGTTTTTGTTTATTTTAGTTACAGGCGTACGTCGATCCAGTCTTGGAGTTGTAACTTTCCCAAATGACACCTCAGGAAACAACCTAATTCCAATGACTTATTTCCATCGGAAATGGCGTCAAAATCCGTCGGAGAATTGTTTTCCGATGGTTTTTCGTCGGATATAGGTTGATTATATGTCCATTTATATAGTGATTTACCCCCGTCCCTTGGTCATAATTACGAGTTTTCTAGTGTATGTTTTTGTAGTTTTGGTATTCTTTTATAGGAAATTGCAGGTTTTAAGCATTTTCCCAAATTTATTTGGAGCTACTACGAGCATTAGAGAAGCACGACCGTCTTTCATAGCTCAAGGCCGGTTAGAATCATCAAACCGGTGATTCAGGGCTCGGCAAAGAAGAAACGAGGCAACGGACCGAGTAATCATGTCGTACGGAGGAGATACGAGTTTGGACCAAGTTTAGAGGCCCAACGGAAGTCTAAGATTAGTCCATGTCGGTCCACTCGACCGGATGAGGCTTCGCCCGAAGGCGCGTCCGGTTGGGCGAGACGAAAAACTCCTCCACCACCTCAAAACCCTAGCATCTAGGGTTTTCGATGGATCTGATTGGAGTTTTTGGGGGTTTTGGGGAGATGAGGGAGGTGGTTTTAAAGGTTTTCGAGAGTTGGGGAGGGGGTTTTTTGGGGGGTTTCAAGTGGTGGTGGTGTGTTGACGGTAAAGGAGATTATGAGAATTGTGGGGAAATTTGAGGGTGGTGGTTCAAGGCGGAAGGACGGTTAGGGTTTAATAGGAGTAAGTGCAACTGGATGGCGAGAGGAGGGTTGTGGGTTGTGGATGGCGGGAGGAGGGTTGTGAGATTGTGGTGGCTAGGGTTTCGATGGGTACTGGGGCTGGGTTTCTGACTTTTTTTTTCATTTTTTTTTTTTTTTTTGCTAATTAGCTCTCGACACTTGGCTCTTTTTAAAAAAGAAAAAAATAATTAACCATTTCAACATATAACCGGTAATTGGGATTGAAGAAAAAGAAGACCCCCTAAAGTTCGGATTATTCCAGTATAATCCAAAGTTGGAATTATTCTACAAAAATTGATGAAAGTTGGGATTATTTTTTCTAATTTTTCCTATATTATATAATGTGTTGTTAAATATGAAGTGTAAACTTTCCAATAGGTGTTGATATTATTCTTTCAAAATAATATGTAATTAAGTTATTTTATCTGCCAAAAATTAGGAGTTAATGGATATTAGATTGTTAGTGGCTTAGTGGCATATTAATCTCCTCAAATAAAGTAGATTTTTAGGAGTATTAGAAATCATTTTATTTGGTGGAATAAATCATAGACCATGTTTATTCACTAAGTACATACTAGCATTATCTATTTTTTAGTTTAAGTTTGTTATTATAGGGCTTATATAAGAGGTATCTATGTAATCATGATTGAATGAAGTATCAGTATTATTTTCTATTAAAAAAAAGTATCAATATTAAATTATTTTCAATGTTTATTTATGTTCTCTTTTACTTCTTATTCCAATAGTAGGATGATTGACAGTTATATAATTTTGATTTTGGAGGGTCTTTAAGAAGGGTGTGTCCATCGTAGGAGATCCTTCTCCTATATGCCCATGACCATTTAAAAGCCTAGGACATTACATTCTTTAGGGTGTGTTAAGATTTGAATTACTGGCTTTTTGGGAGACCTTTAATTAGAGTTGATTCTATCCTTACCTTTTTTGTAAGAATCTAGTAAGGATTCGCCAATGAGTTTTAGGAAAACTCATAAACCTCATACATGGCTTTCTCCCAACTAGAGTTCTAGGGATATTTAGCATGAATCATAAGTTTACCCCATTCCCAAATTGGTCTACTTATACAACAAATGAGTTCGGGAGCGAGGGTATTCAAATAACATTTCTTTTAAAGAGGAATCACTATTCTAGCCCTAGTGCGGCATCTACTAGCTCTTCCTTTTTCACAATTTCATCACCAAATAATATATGCAACGTGGTACCTAAAACTAAGTTAGTTGATTTAATCTACAAGCATTAATCACATAAAGATTACATTGCAACGAATATCGTTATTCTTACTTAATTCAAATTCGTGAAAAGAACAAGAAGTAAACAATATTCCCCTTGACTTAGGTTATAAAACAATCAATTAATTATTCAAATTCTATTATTGATTAGCGTAAGAATACTATGTGAATTAAATTAATCAAAAGTTTGTTTAAAGTGGTCAAACAACACTAAGGGCTTGTTCACTTCAGCTTAATTCCAGTTCAGTTCAGTTTAGCTCCAATCACTTCAGTTCAGCTCCAATCAGTTCAGTTCAGATCCTAATTTCCTTTTCTCATAAAATATTCATTTCAGCTCTATTTAGTTCAATTCAATTTAGTTCAGTTCAACTCTAACCAATTCAATTTAGTTAAGTTCAGCTCCAATCAATACAATTCAGTCCATTTTAGCTCAATTTAGCAGTAAATGTGAACATGCCATAATTAATCAATTAAAGTTATTTAAACAATAAAAGAAAATTGATTTATATAAGTGCTTAGGAAACTAACCGTTCTTCTTTTATGATAAATCTTCGTCTAATGCATATGGACTTTCTTTCTTCTTTGTACCTCCAAGGGCTTCAATAAATGGATTAGGGTTGAAGAGTATTTAGGAATAAAGGAGAAAAGTAGTATGATAGTAAGAGAACTTGAGAAATTAGGGTTTTAAGAATGCTAGGGTTTAGAATTTTGATTTTTCCGTCCTCTTTAGGGTTGAACGAAGACCCCTATTTATAGGTGTAGGAATCTACGTTTAAGGTTTTAGAGCCGCAGCGTTAGGTGGCACGCGCAACTCTCATATTCACGCTCGGTGCGATTTGCCTTATACAAAAACACGATTTTAAAACATCCATAACTTTGTATTGCAAAGTCGGATTAAGGCGTGTGAGATATCATTGGAAATCTCTGACTGTCTACTTTACAATCAATGCCGTTAGAATTAGGTTAAAATTTGTTATGGATAAAAAGATATGGCTTTTGGAGTGCAAGAGTGTCGGTTTTAGGGCCTAGTTTAGTATTTTGATGATAACTTCTTCGTTTTAACTCGAAATAGGTTCCATTAGATTCAATCATTGCATTTAACGTATTTGGCTCTGTTATTAATCAAGTTTAAACATGTATGAGCACGTTTAGTATTTTGTCTAATTTCCTTCACTCATAAAATATTCAATTCAGTTAAGCTCCAATTAGTTCAATTCAGCTCAATAAATCAGAACAGACCCTAATCATAGAGAAATGTAATAATGTGCCCCTAGGTTCATGTTTTCATAGTTTTTGTAGACACCCATTTGTGTCTCCCCAAAACCAAACCCAGTGATGAATACCTTTCACGTCGAATCATAATCAAATAAAGTGAAAGTGTGAAAGGTCTAGTGTTGCGGCTAGTTTTTAAATTCTCTCTTTCTATTTTCGAAAACCTATTCTATTTTATGAAAATAGACAATCCATTCTATTTTGGTCCATAAAAAGGGTACAATAATGGTGTAGTTGGATAGGGCTCAAAAAGACCTTTCCAATGATATATTATAAGCCCAATTCCGATGAATAATGAGGAAGTTATGGCAAAAATACTAAACTGGGCCCGGTTTGGTTCTTACATACGGCCCAATGATCTAGAGGAGGGCCTATTATTAATTATCATTCCTAAAGCTATTAGGATTGATTATAGTCTTCTAGAATACTCTAGAAGGTTCTCTTAAATCGTAATGGAGTTAGGATTGATAATTATGTTTCAAAGAGTTTGAAATTGAATACAACTACTCCTTTTGAGAATCCTTGTTTTGTACGAGATGGAATATGTTCAGATATTATTTTTGTGCCTCATAATATTTATCCAAATTTTATATATTTGGATAGATATTGAAATTATCTTTCCAATGATATATTATAATATTAATTCCGATCTATAACGAAAAAGATATGAATGAGATACGAAACTCTATTCAAAACTGACACCCTTCCACTATTTCGGCCATATCTTTTTATCTGCAAAATATTTTAATCTGATTCTAATTGGGTTAGAAAGTAGATTTCAATATCTTTCTAACGAAATAATATATGCCTTATTTGGACTTATGGATCAAAATATATGATAAAAACAAAATCCATAAAAATTGCATTGCATTGCCGAACGACAGGGGCTGTTGTGGCGACAGCGACGTGTTTTATTCCTCTCAAACTCTGATTCTTTTTTATCTAATCCGGACTATTTTCATTATAAATAGTGTACTTAGACCTCCGTTTTTAATCATCAATTGCCATCAATTCTTACTAGTCTTAGACCTCCGTTTTTAATCCGGAATATTTAGCAAAACCCTTATTCTCCCTCATCAGTCATCACCTCACTCCGGCCATCGTCTCCGTATCCCACCACCACCTTCAATTCCTTAGTACTCCACTACTCCCTCAGAAACCCTAAGTATCTAAATGCCCTTTCTCTTTCATCCGCCTTCTTTCAATATTTTCTCATCTGTGTTCTTTCTTGTCTCATCTCATCCTCTCTTATGGCTCAAATATTAAATATTTCGACCTTCAATCGCTTGTTCTCCTCTACTTTTCTACAATGTAGTTTGATCTATGAATTTGGTTTTCACACCATAGATGATGTAAATGCAAGCTAGAGGTGAATGACAACAAGGAATGTCACAAATAGTTTATGTAATTTCTTTGTTTCATTTATTTTCTTTCACAGTATATTCATATGCTTTTAATGAATGTAAATTTATTTAATTCTATTTTTTTGGGTAATTTGAAGATGGATCTAAAGACTGAATTAGATCTTATTTTTTTGTCATTACAATTATAAATTTTGCTTAATAGTATCGCAGATAAAAAAAAACAAGTAAAAATTTCGGTGTATGGATTGGATTCGGTTTATACATTTGAAAATCAGTTCGGTTTGGATTGGACCGAAATTCAATTCGGTGTGGATTTGGATTGAAAAAACTAAAACCGAATTATTTTGGTTCGGTTTCAGTTTGGGACATAATCCAAACCGAAAACCGAACTTTCACCCCTAGTCTTGAGCCCTTATCCCCTTCTTCTTCAAACCTTTAGCCTAACCACGTTTTAACCCTTAAAAAGTCCTTTTTGAGGTATACACATACTTGTGCGAGGTTCGGCTAGAGCTACGTTCGGCCTGATTCCTAACGGATACGTAGGTAACCTCACATCAAGGTGAGGCCGTAATAAAAATGCATTCATATTCACATTCACACACTCACACCATGATCGTATCAAGGGATCTCCAATGCTCATTCCTATCCATTAAAGCTAGACTTGGGGGCTTGATCCCTACATCATTAGCTTATCTTAGCCTAAGAGTCACCATCATTTGACTCTTCTTGAAATAATATTTTCCACACACTTAGCCTTTGCGGCCTAACTTTGGTGTCACTTTCACACACATCACAGATACATGACCAAATATACTTCCCTTAGGAACCCTTTGTCATGAAATCTTAACACAACGCTGAAGCATGCCTTTTCATATCAAGATCAATCATCATTCCATCACAAAGTATGAAGTACTTAGCCTCCACGCCTAAGTCACCTAAATACTTTCATTATTGAGTCAACTAGGATAGTCTAAGACGTTACAATCCCTGTGCTATGAGAGACAACGTTAATAGATTAAGCTCATTCAACATGCACCCTCAAACACTTTAATTCTTTTTTGCGTCTTTCTTTTCGGGAGAAAGTCGGTACCCTTTGCAAAAACGACGGAAATTTTTTACTTTTTCGCATTTTGAGTCAAGCACATCACAATACAATGCACACACGGGTCATGAGTCACACGTGTCAATTCACTTTGAGTCAAACTCAAGTCAGTCATTCACGTTGAGTCAACCTTAAGTCAGTCAGTCACATAAAGTCAACCTCAAGTCAGTCGATCACCTTAGGTCAACCCTAAGAAAAACACCAGCAAAGTCTTTTGCAATCTTTTGATTTTTACAGGATATAACCATTCAGTAATGCTCCTGATCGCAGCCAACCGAAAGATCTTAATCAATCAAAGATCTATTGTTCAGAGACGTGTGGAAAATCCTTTCAAGCTCTTTTATTCAAAGACACGTGAACATATCAAAAAGCTCTTTTGCTCAGAGATGCGTGGGCACATCATTCAAAGCTCTTTGTTCAGAGACGTGTGGACATGTATTTCAAGCTCTCCTGCTCAGAGACGAGTGAACAATCCTCAAAAAGAAGCTCTTTTGTTCAGAGACGAGTGAACAATCCTAAAAAAGAAGCTCTTTTGTTCAAAGACGAGTGAACATCAACAGCGGCAAAGCACAACCACAACATCAAAGCAGCAAGATGGTGTTCCCTAGCTTGTGGAAGGTTGTCACAACAACAAATGCAGCAAAAAATCGATTATCCTCAGAGACGTGTGCAAGACGGTGCAAGATAGGTGTTTCTTAACTCTCTTATATGTTTAACTTACGCTAGTTTGAAGGTATCAGCGTTACAAGAATGATTTAGGATCGCAGAATGTTCTGAATCATTCTCCGTCCCTATCGATACTTTCACTTTTGTTTTCGAAACTTGCGTCTCTCCAAACTCAGTCAAAGTGGGGGATTCTATAGACACCCATTTCTATCTCCCCAAAACCAAACCCAGTGATGAATACCTTTCACGTCGAATCATAATCGAATGAAGTGAAAGTGTGGAAAGTCTAGTGTTGCGGCTAGTTTTTAAATTCTCTCTTTCTGTTTTCAAAAACCTATTCTGTTTTATGAAAATAGCCAATCCAGTCTAGTTTGGTCCATAACAAGGGTCCAATAATGGTGTAGTTGGATAGGGCTCGAAAATACCGTTCCAACGAGATATTTTAAGCCCAATTCGGATGAATAGTGAGGAAGTTATGGCCAAAATATTAAACTGGGCCTGGTTTGGTTCTTACATACGGCCCAATGATCTAGAGGAGGACCTATTATTAATTATCATTCCTAAAGCTATTAGGATTGATTATAGTCTACTAGAATACTCTAGAAGGTTCTCTTAAATCCTAATGGAGTTAGGATTGATAATTATGTTTCAAAGAGTTTGAAATTGAATAAAAACTACTCCTTTTGAGAATCCTTGTTTTGTACGAGATAGAATATGTTCAGATATTATTTTTGTTCCTCATAATATTTATCCAAATTTTATATGGTTGGATAGATATTGAAATTACCTTTCCAATGATATATTATAATATTAATTCCGATCTATAACGAAAAGGATATGAATGAGATACGAAACTCTATTCAAAACTGACACCCTTCCACTATTTTGACCATATCTTTTTATCTGCAATATATTTTAATGGAATTCTAACTGGGTTAGAAAGTAGATTTCAAGAGCTTTCCAACGACATATTATATGCTTTATTTGGACTTCTGGATCAAAAGATATGATAAAAACAAAATCCACAAAAATTGTCTTGCATTGCCGGACGACAAGGGTTGTTGTGGCGACAGCGACGTGTTTTATTCCTCTTCAAACTCTGATTCTTTTTTATCTAATCTGGACTATTTTCATTGTAAATAGCATCCTTAGACCTCCGTTTTTAATCATCAATTGCCATCAATTCTCATCAACTCTCATCAAGAAATTCTTGATACTCTCTCTCTCTTTCTAAACCAATCTTTTACATACAAAATTCCGCATTCACGAGATCTAGACACACCTAGCATAATTCGAAGTTGCCTTTGCCCTATACCTGAAAGGTTTGGTATTTCTGAGGGTTTGGTCTCAAATCTAGTCTAAACTTTCTTAATTCTCTATTTCAATTATTTAATTTAATTATTTGATTTTATTATTTTCCTTGAAGTTACTAACGTGTGTATTTTGTTATTAGAAAGAGGTACGAGGCATCCAAGTGAGTGCTTTAATTGTTTAATTGATATTATGATATAGAAATCATGCTAAAATTGTTATTTTGATTCCTAGTATCATGTTAGGATGCTTTTCTTAGTATGATGTTTACGGTAACAACTAAAAATTGCTAATATCAAGTATGATTAAAAGAATGCTTCCTATTTCTTTCTTAATGGCATGTTAGTATCATGTTAGGGTTAAAGCTTTTTTTTTTTTATTTCTTTAGTGACATGCTAGGGTTTGTTATTAATCTTGTTAGTATCATGCCTAGGATCTTGCTATTATTATGCTTTATTTTTAACATGAACATGACTAATTTAATTTACATGATTATTATTATTATTGTCATGATTATAATTGTTATAATTATTCTGATTATTTATGTTACTTGATTATATATTTATTGTTATTGCTTGATCACGCCTTTTATGCATGTTTAAAGGGAATTAGTACTTGTAATCACGCTTAATAAGATAATTAATAATCTTGTTTAAGGTTAATATGATTATAATTCAAGTGATCACCAATAATAGATTTATTTGTACATTAATATTCAACCAACATAGATAAACAGGTTTAGGGTTAACCTATTGATTGCATGTTAGTCATAAAGCACACATGAATACGAGTAGATTAAAGTAGAGGCCTATTGTTAGGGCAGGTTATTTCTCTTTTAGATTGGATTTGTACCCTCATCCCCGAACTTCCAGTCTTGGTTCCAGACCTATTGGAGTTGACGTTCTCTTGGATCGTTAATGGATGTAACCTTCACCCTGTGAACGGTTTACAAGTTCCTAAAACTTGTTGGCGACTCTTTTGCTCTAGCTTCCTTCCCTTTGGACGCCACCATGCTTTAGTGTATGATCACATTGGGGTTCAAGCTTGGGGTAATGCTTGAAATATTCCCTAAAGTTTCATAATAATTTTATGTTATATTGTATAATTAATTTTTCTTTAACTCGGTATGAGACATGCCTACTACCAGGTTTGTTCAATCAATTATTCAATTAGGAGTATATTAATTAATAAAGAAATTTTTATAGTTTCTCATTTTTATAAGAGGATTAAAGTTAGGAGAGGGAGTGTTGTCACTCACTTTTTTATGGTTGATGAAGGAGTATGGTGTTTAAAAATCATGGATTCGTTTTACCGTAATTGATGGACTTGATATCAACGAGCAATTTGTTCTAACTCCGGTGATTAACGATGACAAGCTATTGATATTAACCAAATATTTTAAGAATTTCTCTTTATTGATGTTTATTATCAAAAGAGTGCCTTTGTTGAAGGGTTGGACAAAAAAATAAAGAATAAGGATGGCATTAGATAATTTTGTGTATTGTGTTAATTAGATCTATCTTTTCCTATTTTTTCTCATACTAAAATTATATCTTTAAAAAAAGTTTATCTTTTTTATAAAAAAATAAATAAATAAAATATACGAAGTATATCCTTAGTTGGTTGTCAATCTTGAATAGCTAGTGGAGTATTTCCTAATCCTTATAAATTGCTTCTTATATATACCCATCAAAATTACCATAAAACCTCTATTATAAACCAAGCAAACACCATTTTTTTATTTTTCCAAAGTTTTTCATCCATCAAAGCCAAACACCTAAGAAAAATCAATAGTATAAGCATGGAGGCATGGCAGGCACGCCTAGTTCGAAGCAAGAGAAGAAAGATATTAAGAAAATTCTATAGTATAAGCATGGTGGCATGAGGAAAGACATAAAAAAATCACAAATATCACTAAACACAAAGTTACAACAAATGCCTACTGAAATTCTTGTAAATATTGCTAGTAAACTTCCCATTACCAAAATTTTACAATATCTGCAAGCTTTGTCACTCAATAACAATAAATTTGACAATATTTTTTTTTACCCTATTTTTCCTAGTTTAGTCCAATCCCACATCAACAATAATTATAATTATTTATCCAAAAATTCCACTTTTGTAGCTTATAATGGTGTAGACTATTATTCTTATACCTTGATCGACTATAGTACTCCTGATCACGTAATAACCGAGTTTCGTTTTTTTGATAACTCGGATTCTCTACGTCTAGATGATACTAGAACCACCATATTTAGAAAGGTTATGGATTCCTGCAATGCTTTTGTACTGATTTACTTGTTGATTCATAATAATTCTAATCGGTTTTTATATTCTCCTTCATTGTGGTAGATGAATCCAATGACGAGGCGTCGTTTGGTCCTTCATGAGTTACCGCTTGCACGAGAGGGGAAGGACATTAAATATGGGTTGGGTTATGGCTCCAAGACTGGACTATTAAAAGTGGTTAGGTTGTACCATTGACATAGACATGATAAAATTACAGCGGAAGTCATGACAGTTTGGGATGAAGGTGATTGTGTTTGGGAGGTTGTAAATAAGGAATGGTCTATTGGAGTAAAGTCGATACAAACCAAGGCTGTTGTATTGAATGGTGTGTTACATTTGCTAGCGTTATGATAATTTGATACTAAATTTTGATATCGACCAACAGAATTTCGAGTTTATTCCTTCGCCTTACTAAAAAATAAACAAGACTCGAAGAGGGTGATTGTTCCCCATCTAGGCGTATTGGATGGGATGCTTTGCATCAGCTCAACTATTGACGAAAAAGGTGTGGAGCTATGGGTGATGAAGGAGTATGGAATTGAAAAGTCACGGACTCGTTATACAGTCATCGATGGACTCAATATCAATGAGCAATTCGTTCTAACTCCGGAAATAAAAGATGGGAAGATGATATTATTGACGACATTGTCGTGTAATCAAGGTACTAAGGATTTTGCTAAGGATTTCTTTGTTGATATTTATGATCAAAAGCTAAGAAAGAGGGTCTTTATGTGAGGGGGTGGATGAAAAAGTAAGAGCTACAAGGAGACGGTAGATTATTGTGTGCCTAGTTTCTTCTGAAAGATCTTCAGATTAGAGTTATGCAATTTCAATTTTAATTGGTAATTTTAATCTTTCGTTTAACCAACTTGGTATTCAAACTTGTACAAATTATGATTTTCACTTATCTTTTTCTTGGTTATGTTATGTTAATAAGAAATTTTTTCTGTAAATGGATTACTTTTTAATGACTACAATAAAAATTGTGGCTGTTATAACTAAATTCTTAAATGGACCTAGTTCACACTAATTTATTATGGACCATTAGCATTAGAGATACTATGATTGTTTTATTAATATAAGTTAGTTTTTTGGGATGTAAACAGAAATAACATTAAAGATCACACAAGTTTTAATAAAAGTTACTATCTTAAAGAATAAGAATACTATGTTAAAATTACGATTACTATGTTCCAAAAGTCAGTTCAGCATGTATATAAATCTTAGGTCCACAATAATATTATTATGGACCAGGTCCACACAAGAATTTCTGTTATTTTCAATTTTAACCCTTTAAGTGTTATAGATTTATCTAATCCGTACATGTAGTTTTTTGACATAAAAATATAACCAAAAAAACTATACTGCATTTATTTATTTTTTATTTTAATTTTTTGACAAAGGATACAAACTGACTACATATTAATACTAAAGCAAATAAAATTAACAACCGCTTTTCTAGCTATTTGGTGAGCTTGTTGAACGCGTTGACGATCCGCCTTGTGTATACTACACTGAAATGTTGAGCCAAGTTGCTTAATCTTACGAATGAGCCAAAGGTAAGCTACGGTACCCAGCCCATCCCTCCTGAGAAGGGTAACAAGATTTTATGAATTAGTGAAGACCGTAAGAGAATAAAAGCCACTATCTAAAGTCCATTGTAACCCATACATGCAGGACAAAGCATCCACGTGTAAAGCCGAAGTACACACCCAGAAGTTACTTCCACCAATGATCCGATCATCCAATGGGTCTTCATTATCCAAGCACCAACCCATCCCTACTTGTGAAGAGTCTTTGAACCAAGACCCATCTATTTGAATAGAAACTAAAGCAGTCCCATGGATACTCGGTCCAAACTGAGCTATGTAGAACCCTGGCGGAGGAGAAGCAGCAGCATCACCCCTCGTAACATTAGGGGGGATAAATAGGCGTCGGAGTTAACAAATATTGAATGTACTACATTTAAGTTCTTACTAAAATATTATTTTGTCACCATTTATGGTTTCTCTGCCTCTAATCTAAGGGACATCTACTTCACATCTCCATCAAATATACGTAGAGTCATATAAGCATACAAATTGATTAGGTAATTAAGAATTAACAAAGGGAAATTGCATTTTCCCCCACCCAAATTTATCGTTCATCATCATCCTACCTTTAAAATAAATCACCCAAATTCCATCTTCCGATTAAGTATGTGTGAGGATTTGTGATGTATTTTCATAAAAAAACAACAACCGCAAATAAAGGAATGATGGAGGAAAGCAAGGTACAGAGTAATCAATCTATATCTATCTATCTATCTATATCTATAACTAATACTAAAGTGGCAACCGCTAATGTCATGTTTTTTCAAAGTCTCATGAAAAAAATTTCTGCACAAATGCTATTTTTTTTTTTTTTTTGAAACAAAATGGTAATAAATTTTAAATAGGTTATAGCTATTATTAAGGTAATGAATTTAAAATAGATACCTAATTTTTTTTTTTAGGAAATGTTATCAGTGCCTTATATAGATAATTTGTCCATCAAAACATACGGAGACACATCACAAGGACAATGGTTCTCCTAAACTTGTTCTACATCAAAAGGAATTAAATGAGCAAGATTATGAGCATCAACATTACCTTCCCGCTTAACGTGGCACCAAAAAACAGAATTAAAAGAGCTACAAGAAAATAAAATATCATGCAAGATGGCATCCAAGTCGGTGAAGAAGATCGAGCCTTTTCCTAGACGGTTTATAAGCACTTGATTATCTGATTCAATGATGATGTTTGTCAGCCCGAAACGCTTAGCTAGCTTGACTGCCAGCTCTATCTCCTTCCCTTCTGCTACTATAGTAGGCCAGTAGGCTTTGGTGCGACGATTGGCTGCGAAAATGACATCTCCACTCGAATCTCTTGCTACAACGCCAAGGCCTACCCATCCCTCATCTCACACAGAAGCGTCACAGTTAAGTTTGGTAACACCCACATGGGGGGTTTCCAAACTCGAGGGCTCTTGCTAGCAGGCTTCCTAGTTCCACCATAAATTTTTCTTGCGTAGAAGATACAATTGGCAGCAAGTCGATGAACTCGGTCAATAATAACACCTCGGTCAATAACAACAGGATGGTAAGTCTACTTCCCATTAAAAATCATGTCATTCCTTCTACACCAAATATACTATAACAAAATGGCCCCCCTACATGTCTTTTTCGAGTCCAGTTTACCCTAAGATTCGATCAAATCAAGAAAAGACATACCTGAAGGCCATAAAGACATTTCAACGCAATCGCACTCAACCCATAGATCACGCACGGAAGGACAATCGAACAAGGCATGAGATGTTGTTTCGGGGCAGCCTGAACACCGAGGGAAGTCCATCTCCACAATCATGTGACAGTAGCTCTTATGTTGATATTAGGTTGTTGGAGTCTTTATAGGAGTTGTTAGCATAGTTGAGGTCAAATAAAGTGAACTTATGAACATTCTAAACTCAAAAAAATTTGAATTTTTTTTTAGAAAAATCCAAAGATAAATTACTGTGAAACCCGTGCATCGCACGGGTGCTATCCTAGTATATACTAAAATAATAACCGTTGATGTCATCATTGCCTACGTGTTAATTTTTTATTTAATTTTTTCCCTCCAAAATGTAAGGATGATGTCATATTTTTTTCCTTTTTAAGCTACCCTATATAACATAGCTTTGAAAATATATTCCATTTGAATTTTTAAATTTTGAATTTTAGGTTTTCTACACATATTATGCTATTTAGTTATTTACGAGTTGTTAACGATAGTTAATAATATAATTTAATTGAAATTTCTTAATTAAATATGAAAATTATGCACTTTCAAGAATTGTATATTCATATTTAATTAAAAATTAGTTAGGAAAAATGTTGAAATTATTTTCTTTCAGTATGTGTTAAAAGTCTATAATTCAATTTTTATTTTAAAATCGTTCATTGCATGGGGTTAATCTAGTAGCATAATACTAAAATAGACACCAGGAATGACACGTGTCACTTTTTGGTGCTGTTTTTTCGTTCCAAAACCCCCTCTACCTCTTTAGCAAAATAAATCTTCTATTTTTGTAATATTTGTATAATACAATTATAATAATATATTATTCCTAATCTTATATATTATCTTTATAATAATTATATTACTTTTTAGTGTGTGTTCTATTTATTTAAAATAGTTACAACAGATTTTGAGACCTTTTATTTAATGGAGAATAAGTTATAAGTTAGAGGCTTGATATATGGTGGAGATCAAGTATAAACTTAAGAAGCCCAAAAAACTACAATATTAACATTTAAATTACCATTATATTTTTTTTGAGGCAAAAATTACCATTATATAGTTGTAAAATCTTATGAAATAATAATAATTGAGTTAGTTTTTTGTTAAATGTTCCTGTAATAATTTTTGTAACTTATAACTTTTTTTTTCCTTTAAAAAATCAATTAAGTATTACTAAAGCAGGTCATGCTTACATCAATATGGACATAGTTGCTATCCTTAAAAAAATTATCGCCAATAAAATATATGATGTCAGCTTTATTTTTTTTAGTTATTCTACTTAGCTTTTTTATTGGAAAAACTATAGTGTTTTTTTTTTTTTGGGAACTAAATTAATTTATTATTAAAAAGTCATACAACATCTACATTGTATAGTTTTATTGGGAATAACATACATCATTAATGTAACATAATGTATACTATTTATAAATATTTTCAACACGACTAATGAAATATAATTTTTTTTCTCAATTGTAGTTTTAATAATTATTGCCTCATTATTGTATTTGTTAATAATTTCACATGAGTTGCTTCATTTTTATATTATATCACAAATTAATTAATGTTAAAAAGACTATTACTATCGTGCATCGCACGGGCACTAATCTATCAATAACATAATACTAAAATAGACACCAGGAATGACACGTATCAGTTCTGGGTGTTGTTTTTTCCCTCCAAAACTCCCTCTCCCTTTATAGAAAAACCAATCTTCTATTTTTGTAATATTTGTATAATACAATTATAATAATATATTATTCCTAATCTTATATAATATCGCTAAAATAATGTATTCCTTTTTAGTTTGTGTTCAATTTATTTAAAATAGCTACAACATATTTTTGAGACCTTTTAATTAATGGAGAATAAATTATAATTTATAAGCTTGAAGATCAAGTATAACTAACGGAGCCCAAAAAAACTACAATATTAATATTAAAATTACCATTATTTTTTTTAGGCAAAAAGTACCATTATATAGTTGTAATATCATATGAAATAATAATAATTGAGTTAGTTTTCTGTTAAATGTTCCTGTAATAATTTTGTAACTTATAACTTTTTTTTCCTTTAAAAATCAATTAACTATTACTAAAGCAGATCTTGCTTACATCGATCGATTTGGACATAGTCACTATCCTTAAAAAACTTATCTCCAATAAAATATATGATGTCAGCTTTAATTTTTTTGTTAAGTTATTCTACTTAGCTTATTTATTGGAAGTACTATAGTGGTTTTTTTTTAACTAAATTAATTATTATTAAAAAGTCATACAACATCTACATTGTATAGTTTTATTGGGAATAACATACTTCATTAATGTAACATAATGTATAATATATATAAATACTTTCAACACGACTACTAAAAAATAAATTTTTTCTCAATGGTAGTTTTAATAATTATTGCCTCATTATTGCATTTGTTAATAATTCTACACGAGTTGCTTCATTTTCATATTATATCACAAATTATGCCTTCAAAAAAATATATTATATCACAAATTAATTAATGGAAAAAAGACTATTACTATTGTGCATCGCACGGGCACTAATCTAGTTAAAGGATAAAAACTGAGTATTTTTTTCATATTTTTTAATCAAATTATCTTTTTAAACTTCAAAGTCATCCCAATAAAAGGTTTGGATTAGTCAAAATCTAATGAATGGCTAAGTTTTAATCAAGTATAATGACTACAATTTTATTGTAGCCACTTGAAAACTATTCCTAAAAAATAATACGTACTATATGTTTATC
This sequence comes from Chenopodium album, assembly GCF_948465745.1. Taxonomy (NCBI): domain Eukaryota; kingdom Viridiplantae; phylum Streptophyta; class Magnoliopsida; order Caryophyllales; family Amaranthaceae; genus Chenopodium; species Chenopodium album. Next base: position 71,200,776 of record NC_137835.1, read on the forward strand.
TTTTATTGAAATATACGAGTACATAAATACATGTATTTTACTGAACAAATATTAAGGTGGCCTTTCATTTTCTCATGATAAAAAATCAATCACTAGTTGAATCAAGGCTAATGTTACAAACACATCAACTGCAAATGGCTTGAATAAACTTTGGGCCACTTGTTTCGGTGTGATCACTTGAACCTTTTGGTATTGAGATCGATGTTCACCTAGGCAATAACAGCATTCCCATAGTGTAGCTCTAACTTATGATCGAAGACTAATTATTTTGGGAGGGGAATGTCTCCCAAATGTTAATGTATTCCTCTAAAAAAATATGAAGTGTGTTATATTCATTGACATGAATAATTGAGTATGTATTCATAGCTCATGTGTCCAAATAATCCGAACTTTGGGGGTTCTTATTTTTCTTCAATCCCTAACCGGTCAATGACCTATTATATCAGGTCACTTGACACGTGTCAAACCCGGATCGGTTAAAACAAAATTTAATTTATAAAAAAACAAAAACCTAAAAATCCCCAAACCACCGGTCAACCTCCCCTTCCTCCACCGGACCTCCCTTACCACCACCAAATCGCCCAGCCTACCGTCCCTTTCTCCCTGGCTAGCCGCGTGAAACACCCTCCGCCGTGTCGCCGTCTTCCTCCCTCCATGAAACACCCCTATTCCCCACAAAACTACAGAGTAAACCCCTCAACGAAACCACTGATTTTTCGGCAGTGAGGAGGATTTTTTGGGGGTTTTCGGGAGTGGTTGCACTGGTGTATGCGGTTTGGTTGAAGAGTGGGAGTTGTTGTAGGATAATTGACGATGAGAGGAAGAACAAGGCGGTGTTTGGTGGTTGGTGTGGGCTGCTGCTCTATTTTAATGCGGTGGAGTGTAAGGAACAGTGGGGAGACGAGGTTTGCAAAGGAGATTTGAGGGTGGTGATTCAAGGGGAAAAGATGGCTAGCATTTTTAGAGATTAGAGGCGACTGAACGGTAGGAGAGAGTTGTGGGTTGTGGACGGCGGGAGGAGGGTTGTGGAGTTGTGGTGGCTAGCGTTTCGGTGGGCAATGGGGCTGGGTTTCTGAATTTTTTATGTTTTTTTTATTTTTTTTGGCTAATTAGCTTTCGACACGTGACATTTATATTAAAAAAAAATAAAAAAAAAAAATTTCAATAGGTAACCAGTAATTGGGATTGAAGAAAAAGAAGAACCTCTAAACTTCGGATTATTCCAGAATAATCTAAAGTTGGGATTATATATTCTAGCAAAATTGATGAAAGTTGGGATTATTATTTCTAATTTTCCTAAAAAAAATAGAAGTAAAATAAAACTTTACGTAGTGTGTAGGATACAAAAGAATCTTTAGATATCCAATTATATCAATAAAATACGATTTTTTTTTAATCTCAATCTATTAGTGTATTTATCCTCTATAATTTCAGTTCAGTAAAAATAAGTTTAGTTTAGTAAAAATAATATCAATTCAGCAAAAATGAGTTCAGCTTTGTAAAATCCATTTACTTTAAAGATATACTATATAATAGAAAATCGGTAAAAATTATTTATGTTTAGTAAAATTAATTTCAGGAAAAATAATTTAAGTTCAACAAAAATTATTTCAATTCAGTAAAAATAATTTTAATTCAGTAAGATTAGGGTGAAGTGAACAGTGCCTATTTGAATAATAATTTTGGGCTATTTTAAGACTTAAAAATATATACAGCAACTAACCTCCTATTTTTAAGACTTGAAATTCTAAAGTCGATTCGGTGTTGGACCAATAAACAACCCTATTTAGATATATTAATATATAGCAAGACAATATTACATATTAATTAATTTTGTTTTTTTTTTCCTTTTTTTTAATGGATTGGGGAGGGGTAATTTCATTAAATAATAAGACAAACATTTTTAAAAAAATCGGATGTATAATAAAATATTGTAAATTCGCTTCAAAGTTACCTCAAAAATAACAAAAGTTACCCTATAATGAATGAAAGTTACCCAATGTATTTAAGTTATCCTGATATACTACCTCCGTTAACTATTATTTGCAACAAATGGGTATGATTTGTGATTTGTGATATATAAAATATTCCTTTGTTGCAAATAATAGTTAACAAAGGTTGTAAATTAAATTTTTTTAAGCTTTATGGATAAAAGTTTCCCTAAATTTAACAAAAGTAACCTAGATGTACAGTAATATTATTGTACATTGGATGTATACAAAAGTTTTTGAAATAATATTCATTCGTCACTTACATTCATCCCTTAAAAGATCTAAATTCTCAATACAAGTATTAAATATTCCTAAACTAATGGCTTCGCTTCTAACTGCTTCTGAATAATTTTAGATGTCTTTGCATCGTTCTTGACGAAGCTTCATTGATGTACAGTCGCAAAAGTGATAAAATTTGGTTGGTCATCAAGATCGACATATTTGTTGGACGAATAGTGCAAGTTTCTCTTAAGGCTAGACATGCTTGCTAACCACTTCCCTTCATGATGATGGCATTTTTCATTCCATAACTCATTCTTCTTGATCACATCCCCATACTTGTCAAAAATAGTTTGATATATCTGAACTCTTGTTAGATGGGCTAAGGCCAAAAGAACCATCCAAGGTGGTTGAATTGGATCAAGACTCCTAGATTATACTTCTCGTAAAGGGTTAAGGCCAAAGTAACAATTCCAATCATAAAATCACTAACTTTGACTCCATCATCTTTCAAGTAATGCAAGTTATAATAATTCTTTCTCATATCATCAATCCTTTCCAACTGTTTCACATTCACATGTAAAACAATCAATTCAATGTTAAATCACATAAACAATTCAATTCAAAATTCATTTGCAATAAGCAATTCATAACTCAATTAACCAAGTATAACTCAAGATCACCCAACCGTAGGTAATAACTAAAAAATTTTGGACCTAATTATGCAGACATGCGGTACAGACAATGAATGGGAACAAATAAGAATATTGCATATTTTTACAAAAATATATACATATAGAAACAACCCAATAAGTAAGACTACTCAAAAATAAAATTAAAAATATTGGGATACTAATATTGTAGGCAAAAAGATATTACAAAGTATTTTATTGAATTAATTAGTTTGACATATTTAGATTCTCAAAGATTATGGGTATCGAGTAGATAATTTGTCTTGGAAGTGTTTTTTTTTTTTACTGGACAATATCAGCACCCTAAAAAATATATCTTTCAAAAAAAAAAATTAATCCTATATTTCTCTTTTTTTTTTTTTTGAAAAACAAATAATTTTTTTTGAAGGAATGAGAAAACAAATAATTATACTACGTAATACTCCGTTTATTGTAAAGTTAAATTAGGCAAAGTATTATTCTGCTTCATTCATTATGCAAGGACATATTACCAATTGGTTGTTGGTGTAGTGGTGATTGGGACTACACTTGGTAGGGAGGACCTGTGTTCGAACCCATACAACAACAATTGGAATGGGACTAGAACTTAACCACCCAAAACTGATCCCCAAATCCGAATTAGCCCAAAAGGTGAACCGGATGAAACACCAAAAAAACATTATGCAAGGTCATAACTACACAATGCTAGGAATCAAACAGAATCCCAAAAGATAGAATTAATGCCTAACTTAAACTCTATCAAATCACACAACTATAGACATATATTCTATGATATCAAAGATATATATTTTCTAATATATATCCTTATTCCTTAGTGTAGTCGGTTGTTCAACTTGAATCGCAAGGATTTCCTAATCCTTTTGCTTTTTTTTTTTTTTTTTTTTTTTAATTTCGTCAAACAGCTTCTTATAAATTACCCATCAAAATCCAAAACCATAAAACCTCGTTAAAAAATAAAAACCAAATAAACAAACACCATATATATTATTATTGTCCCAAAGTTTTTCTCCATCAAAGCCAAATACTAAGAAAAATCAATAATATAAGCATGGTGGCACGAGTAGTACGAGTCTCAAGCAAGAGAAGAAAAATATTAAGGAAAATCTATAGTATAATCATGGTGGCACGAGTAGTTCGCATTTCAAGCAAGGGAAGATAAACATAAAAAAAAAATCACAAATATCACTAAACACAAAGTTACAATAATTGCCTACTGAAATTCTTGTAAAGATTGCTAGTAAACTTCCCATTACCAAAATTTTACTATGTCATCAAGCTTTGTCACACAATAACCATAAACTTAACAATATTTTTTTTGACCCCATTTTTCCTAGTTTAGTCCAATCCCACATCAACAATAATTATAATAATAACTCATCCAAAAATACATCTTTCTTAGCTTATAGTGGTGTATCAAATTCTTACACCTTGATTGACTATAGTCTTGATGATCACCTAATAACCGAGTTTCCTTTCAATAACTTAGATTTTGGAGAAATTGTGGCTTCTTGCAATGATTTAGTACTGTTTTTGGTTCAAGATTCTTGTCGTCATCTTTCGTTGTTGGGTACGTTGCGGTTGGTGAATCCTATCGGGAGGTATTGTTTGGTTTTTCCTAAGCAATGTATACATTTCCACGGCCGTACCTTGACTATGGGTTGGGTTACGGTTCCAAGACTGGACTATTAATAGTGGTTAGGTTGTATCATCAACGAGGTAGTGCTAAAATTACGGCGGAAGTCATGACAGTGAGGGATGAAGGTGATTATGCTTGGAAGGTTGTTATGGATACAAAATGGTCTATTAGATTTACTTCGATATGAAGCAACGCTTTTGTATTGAATGGTGCGTTACATTGGCTAGTAGACAATGATAATTTGATACTAAGTTTTGATATCGACGAAGAGAAGTTCTATTTTATCCCTTTGCCTTGCACTAGTAATACTCTTCCTGAAATAAACCCGAAAGCAGAGATGATGGCCGCGTCACATCTCGGTGTGTTGGATGGATTACTTTGTGTGGGTGTTGCTTGCGGTTCAAAGATAGGTAACAAAGGTGTGGTGATATGGGTGATGGAGGAGTACAGCGTCGTAAATTCATGGACTTGTTTTACATTCATAGATGGGCTTGATATCAATGAGGACTTCATTCTAACTCCGGAGATTAAAGATGGAAAGATTAAAGATGGCAAGATGATATTACTGACGACATTGTCGCATAGTCTATGTGTTACGGATTTCTTTATTGAGGTTTATGATCATAAGCTAAGAAAGAGGGACAAAAGGGTGCCTTTGTTGGAGGGGGTGGAGGAAACAAGAGCATGGATGACAGTAGATTATTTTGTGCCTAGTTTCTTGTGAAAGATCTTTAGATTGGAGTTATGTAATTGCATTTTTTAGTTGGTAATTCTATAATAATGTATGCACAAAAAGGATTAATACCTTCTCTTATACTCGTATAATTAATGTTCTTTTTTATGTTTTAAATCAAGAAACTAAGGGCATATTCACTTCAACTTAATTTCATTTCATTTTAGTTCAGATCTAATTAATTCAATTCAGTTTAGCTTCTAATTTCCTCTCTCATAAAATATTAATTTCCTTCTCTCATAAAATACTCATTTCAACTTAATTCAGCTCCAATCAGTTCAGTTCAGTTTAGCTTTTAATTTCCTTCCCTTATAAAATATTAATTTCAGCTCAATTCAATTCAGCTCCAATCAGTTCAGATTAGCTCAATTCAGTAAATGTGAACAAACCCTAATAGTATTTTGTATATATAATGTGCCCTTGATTCATTTTTTTTGGTGCATACGAGAGGCTAAGCCCTAGGAAATAAAAATAAAAAACGAAACTTAGGGGGTACAAATCGTGGCAAGGCCACACCTACTACATCATTATGTAAGATACGCCCTAAAGCTAAGGGGGGGACTTGAACCAACTGGAATTTGTTGTTCTGATTTACTCCTTGATTGGCTAGCCAATCTGCCGCTTGGTTTGCTTCACGATATATGTGATTCACTACAACTTCCCAATCTTGCTTCTTGATCAGATTTTTACAATGGACAATATCATGAATACACTCTTCATTGTAATTATCATTATTAAGGATGTGGACTACCGCTTTATTGTCTAGTTGCATCTATAGCTTCTTAACACCTAAATTTCGAGCTAATTCAAGACCATACTCCGCAGCCAACACCTCTGATTTAAAGGCATTACAATTGCCAAGCTTGAGGGAGTATGCATAAACAATTTTCCCTAAGGTATCCCTGATGATGCCTCCTCCTCCAGCTGGACCAGGTGCACCCTTGGCTGCCCCATCTGAGTTCAACGCAAGCCATCTAGGTGGCAAAGCAACCCACTTAATGAATTCTTCCCTTTTAGTACAACTTGGGAGTTATCAGTATTGTTATCCCCCATAACCCTCCACACTTATTCAAAGCGCTCTAGCAAGAATTGCTTAACATCAACTGGAATTTAATTTGATTTATCAAATGCTACGACGCATCTCCATCTCCAAATCCACCAAATCACAATAACAAAGTATGTAGGCCAAACTTCAGGAGATAAATTGTTATGGTGTTGTACCTTTACGTTTTGAATTATTCATTGCTTCAGTGTGGCAATTCGGAAATTTGATGCATTTGCAGGTCCTCCTACTTGACGCCATACTTCCTTAGCTGCCTTACAATCTCTCAGAACATGGAGTGTATTTTCCTCCATGTTATTACATAGCTTACAGGAAGGATCATCCGTTAATGCTCGCTTAAACCTATTTGCATTAGTCATTACCTTGTCATGGAGGACCAACCAAAGGAATACTCTTGTTCTTTGTTGCACTCTAAGGCGCCAGACTAGCTCCCACGACCCATCTTCTTGAGTCTCATCATCATTACAAATAATTTGCAAAGCAGACTTTATGGAGAACCTCCCTTTTGAGCCATTCTGCCAATAAAATAGATCACTTCAATAATGCTATGTGATTCGATCTCCTTCAATATGTCTGGAGGTAAGATGTCAGCAAAAGCAGCCCACTTCCATCCTAGCTGCTCGTCCTACATTTTGGCTATTGTAGCCCCTTCAATATCCAAGGGGATGATACCAATAGCCAGCTCTCTAAGTGGCTGAGAACACACCCACCTATGGTCCCAAAAAAGGGTGGTTTATTTTACCATCACTCATTACAACTCGAGCGCCTCTTGAAATGATGTGAGCGTTTTCTATAATGCCCTTCCAAACATTTGACATATTCAATTTTGGCTCGAACATATCAACGTCACATCTACCTTTGCAATATTTGCTTCTTAGTACACAAGCCCAAAGAGCGTGAGGTTCAGTGAGAATTCTCCACCCTAGCTTTGTCAAAAAGGCTGAGTTTGTTTCCCTTGAAGTTCGAATTCCCAAGCCTCCCATATCCCTCAACTTTTGCAAGTTTTCCCAAGAAATTAAGTGGATTTTTCTTTTCTCTTCATCACCACCCCAAATAAAGCGCCTTGTTCTCTTATCGATATCATCACATATGGTTCTTGGTATCCTTGCGGTTTGTATTGCGTAAGATGCCATTGTTGATTTGGATAGAGTCATCCTTCCAGCTAAAGACACATATTTCGACTTCCACCCTGCCAAACGCCTATTTATATTTTCACATAAATAGCCAAAAGTGTCTTTGGTCACTCTTCCTATTAATGTTGGCATACCCAGATAGCTACCAAGGTCTTCTGTTTGTTCAATTTCCATAAAATTTGTGATGAGTTGGCGCTGAGTTGCATCAGTATTACCCGAAAAGTACACCCTCGATTTCGGATAGCTTACTCTCTGACCTGAAGTTGCACAGAAACGATCCAAACATTGCTTGATATACCCCGCTTGTTCAATGTTAGCCTCGGCAAACAAGATGATATCATCTGCAAAAGCTAGGTTCGAAAGTTGGGGACCATTTCTGCTAGCCCGTATGGGTTTCCATTGATTGAGGATAATTGACTTTTCAATTATTTGGTTTAATCATTCCATACAAAGTACGAAAATATAGGGTGATAAAGGATCACCTTGTCTAATTCCCCGTTTATGGGAGAAAGCTTGAGTAGGCTCTCCGTTCCATAGCACATGCATTGACGAGGTGGTTATGCACTCCATAATAACATCAATAAGAAGGATAGGAAATCGAATCTCCATTAGAGTACCTTGAATAAATTCCCATCTCAACCTATCGTATGCCTTTTCAAAGTCTATTTTTATAGCCATAAAACCCTTTGCACCTTGCTTATTGCTCATAGTATGGATCACCTTTTGTACAATAACTATATTATCCATTATTTGTCGGCCTAGAACAAAACATGTTTGTTTGCTTGAGGTAAGATGAGGCATCATGGGTTTGATACGGTTGACTATAGCTTTTGTAATGATTTTATAAGCTACGTTACATAAGCTAATGGGTCGAAATTAGAAGCTACCTCTGGATTGTCCACTTTCGAAATTAGCATAAGGACATTATCATTTAAGCTTTGTGGCATTCCTTTCCCATTTAGCACATCAAAGACAAGCTTGTACACATTCTGAGATACTAGGTCCCAATTCTTTTGGTAGAATAAAACTTGGAAACCATCTGGATCCGGTGCTTTTATAGCACCCATTTCCTTTATCACCCTATCTAATTCACATTGAAGAAAAGGCCTCGTCAGATTGTTCCAGTCACGAGTTGTAAATTTTGGGAAAATATCATGAGGAAGATCCTCATGGGGCTGCTAATCTTCACTTTCGAACAAGGTTGTAAAATAGTTGACAATGTTATTTTGAACCTCGACTTTGTCAGTTAGCCACTGGCCATCAGGCTCATCTTTAATGGCCAAAATTTTGTTTTGCAGCTATAGTGCTAAGTTGAAAGAAGGTGGTATTACAATCTCCATCATTGTTCCACTCCACTCTTGATTTTTGATACCATAACAATTCCTCTAGGGCAAGTACCTCATCAAGCTCCACCCTTAATTTCGACTCAAGTTTTATTAAATCCCTCGCCTTTTGAAGCGCAAGAGCACGTTGTACACCTGCAATATGTGCTAGGAGATTGCGTTTATTCTTAAAAATGTTATGGAAAGTCGTTTTATTCCATTCTTGCAGATCAGCAGCAAGTTGGTTAAGGTGAGGCATATGAGGAGCCTCTTTATCCCACTTACTCTCGACAAAGTCCCAAGCTAAAGTTCTCGTGAGTCATCCAAGCCGCTTGAATCCTAAAGGGCCTATTAATTTTTGATAAAGGAGCAAACCCGTTTGGAGCAATAATTATCGGACAGTGATCCGATTGGATTGCGAGAAGGTGCTTCACCGAAGCATTAGGGAACCTTAGATTCTATTCTCCATTGCAAAGAGCGGGCACGGTCGAGTCTTGCACTCTGCCAAGTATCAACCGAGTTCCCTCTAGACCAAGTATGTGATGCACCACTAAGTTCAATTTCCAATAAGCCAACATCTTCCACCCATTCATTAAATGAAGCATCTCTTCTAGAGGTTTCAGCACAACAAGAGCTTCTTTCCCATCGAAACCTTGTATCATTAAAATCCCCTGCTAACATCCAGGGAACATTGTGATTTGCAGCATAGTCTTTGAGCTCTCTCCATAGTTCTTATCTTTTCGAGGGGTCTGGGTTGCCATATACTGCTGTAAAGTACCATGGAACACCATCCACTCTTTTTATTTCCATAGTAATAAATTGGTTGTGTTTATGTATTGGTTCGACAGTGACTAATTCCCTTCTCCAATACACCCACATGCCACTACTAAAGCCCTGAGCATCGACTCTAGTATGACCATTGTATCCAATAATATTAGCAATTCTCTCCGCTTGAGCTCCTCCCATATGTGTTTCCACGAGAGCTATCGCATTCGGCTTATTTACTCTAATTATTTCCTTCAAAGCAGACATAAACTCCCTACTTCCTACCCCTTGTACATTCCAGATCATACAAGATATAAGCAATGTGTTGGATGCCAAATTTGCTAGGTTTGCATTCATTGTATCAATAGAATATGAAGGATTACTTAAATTATAAGCTTCTTTAATTAATCGAATTATTCGATTAATTTCTACTGGAATTTAGAGGTACACCACTAACACTGGCGGCTCCGGAATTGTTTCTATCCACGTCTCCTTTCGAACCTCCTTCACATGAGTCAGGGGGTCGACTATCCCACAAAAAGTGTTTTCTTCGGAGGGATCGATAGAGTTATTACCGCCCTGCTAAACAAATCCATAGCTGCTTAAGGGCACCACTTCCTCTATATCCTCTATTTCGACAACTGTTTTATCTTCTTGAGTTGTCTTCTGTTCAGTTGCTTCTGTAGAGTTGGCTTCATCGAAAGTCAAATTTTCTTTTCCAGGATGTAAATTTGGAATTTTGCTGGCTGTCGAGAAGATTGTGGGTAATTTGTTTTCAATGGGACCAAAGGGGTAATTTTTTGGTTAAAATTTTTTTGGGAAATATTTTTATTAGAGAAGTTGCCTTTTTTATTTTTTGGAGCATTCGAATTTCCAGCTTTGTTGCTTCCCAATTGGAAATTAATATCTTTTTGTTTATTTTGAGAATTATCTCCAAGATTAACAACTGTACCAAATAAATTATCTTTGCTTAAACCTTGCGAAGATAATGTTTCCATATCTTTAGTATGCATATCTTCTAAGGCCAAATCTTCTTGTTGCTTATCTTGCACTACACCTTCCTCATTTAATGCCTCAAATCTTGACCCCGAAGATTTTGGCATATTTTGTTTTGAATTTTAATTTGGCGCCCCACTTTTATTCTGATTTTTTGTATGCGTACCTCCACCATCTTTGGTGTTTTCCGGTGGTGGCTTGTCTATCCTTGGATTCCGTTTCCGGACTGGTTTTTTAACCAACATCCACGAACCAAAATAACTATCTTCCTCAGGTCTTGGATTGGATGTTTCTCAATAACTCCTTCAACACCCACACCATGCTGTTTGCAATCTCGTTATTAACTTGCTCCACAATCATATCTTGACTCGAGTGGGATGAGGCACACTAGTCTTCAACATGCCCTAACATACCACACTTATTGCAAATTAATTTGATCCCTTCATATTGGATCTTCCAAATTTTTCCTTTAAGCTAGAACTTCGACAACAGGGGCTTTGACAAATCAATCTCTACACTTAATCTTGTAAACTTCCCTCTTTCAGCATATGCAGTAGATTTATCCATCCTAATTACTTTTCCAAGTTTCGCTCCTATTTTCTTAAGAAAATCCTTATCGAAGTATTCCACTAATCTGATAAGTTCAAAATACGAACCCAAGCTGTCAACACTTTGATCGAAGCTTCCTCATGGATAAAATTTGGTGTCCATTTACGGATGGTAAGATATTTATCATCAATCAACCAAGGTCCTTGAGTCAGAACATAATTATAGTCTTCTTCATTATTAAATCTAGCAATAAAATACTTACATCCTATGCCTGTGAGGGACATTTCACCTTTTAATAACAATTTCCTCTTTAGCCTTTTCATTAATCCCATGTAGCCCAGACTTCCATCAAACATTCGAATGATTAGAGTGTTTCTCCAAGGTCGGCGTATTGCTCTCTTCTCTTCCTTTGTAAGCCGTATGTCAGGGCACCTATCATTATCTACCACATCCTCCGGGGGGACATCATCATCAGAAACATCATCCTCATCATTATCAAAAACCTGGTCGATGTCCTTTGCCATTGGTTCTAGATGGGTATCTCGAATGAGATCTCTGAAGGACCTTTTGGGGCTGACCTTCCCTATGCGAAATAGGGACAAAGGTCTGATTGTTCAACATCACTAGTCTCCCACCTTGAATATTGGAGTTTAAAGGTGCAGCCTCCATCCCAGGGTTTTCATTCTCGTCATTTCTATTAAAAATTTCATGTGTAATCTTTCGTTTTGGTTTTTTATTGGACCTAGCCACCTGGTCAGCGACCTCCGGTGGGATTGGCAGTTGAAGGGACGATTGTTGCGCATGTTCCATTTTGAGAGTGTATTTTGTAACTTATTGCTATAATGTCTATTGTCTTCAAAAAAAAAAAAAAAAAAAAAAAAAAAAAAAAAAAAAACAAACAAAAAACAAAAAACAAAAAAAAAAAACCTCTTAGTTGGGGTAATGCGGTAAACCATAGATATTTTTCCTCATTGAAATTTGATTTTTTATTTAAGAGCAATTTTATAAAAAAAGTATAAATAATTTTTTATCAGGCAACTTTTTTTTATAATTTTTATTTCGGGGTTAACTTTAGGGAATTTTGTGTAGAACTACCCTGAAGATAGGGTCATTTGTGAACAACTACCCATTTTTTTTATTTGTTTAGAACTACCCACAAGTTTGAAAACATTTGAGTATCACTACCCATTAACATATTCCATCCAATTAAGACGTTATCGGAGCTCATTTTTTTCACTTTTGCCACCCAATTAACTCTCCCAATTTGTATAAAGGTTTTAATCTATTTTAATTAACCTAATTAGGGTTTTAATCATAATTCATTTTAGGGTTCATGAGTGTAGTATTATTTAGGGATTTTAATTTCTAAGGTTTGGGGGTTTAATTGAATTGAGGTTTTTGCTTATTTTAGCATTAATTGACCATTGTAATTGAAAAAAGTGAAAAATTGGCACAAAATAACGTTTTTATTGGACGAAAAACGTTAGTGGGTAGTGCTACCCAAATTTTTCCAAACTTGCGGGTAGTTCTAAACAAATAAAAAAAAATGGGTAGTTGTTCACAAATGACCCTATCTTTAGGGTAGTTCTACACAAAATTTCCTTAACTTTATATCATTTTAAATAAACCTAAAAGTGTGCTGACTTGTTCACAAACTTAAAGGCGATGATTTATACTACATGCTACTCATAACCAAGTGCTAGTAATCTATTCGATTAAGAAATAGAGGGTGACAAGTGTTAGTTAAGCAAACCCCAATACTATCCTCTCACTACCTAGGAGTGAGCATAACACGATACCCTAGTAAAATTTTCTGAATCGGAACTAAAATATTTACAGCAGGTTCCTCAAAATGAAAATTGGACCTACAAGTTCTAGTTTTGATTCAGGGTACAATGTCTTTTAATATATTTCATACTTTTTTGCAAAAATGATTTTGAAAAAAAAAATTAAGGGGTCATTCATTTATACTCCCTCCGTCCCTAATTTTTTGCCCCATTGCTATTATTTGGGTCAAACTTTTAAAACTTTGACCATCAATTGTCATTGATCAATAAGAACTAATATAGTCATGTGTGATCTTGATGTGTTCATCTCGTTGTATATTTTATTAATATCAAGTTTTTATAACTTTTACGTGAATGAAAATAGAGATATATTCGGCTTAAAACACGGCTTGGAGATAGTGAAAAGTCAAATGGGGCAAAAATAAAGGGACAAAGGGAGTAACTATTATAACTTGCAATACAACAAACCAAAGTGAGTTGTTTGGCAAATTTAATACTCGAAGAAATTGGAGAAAGTATTTTAAGTACTCTGATTTTTGTGGAGCAATGAGAGGGTTTGATCCAAGTTATTCGTGGAGAAGCATTTGGGGGGCTAAAGCGTTGCTCCTTGAGGGTTTGAGGTGGAGGGTGGGTAATGGTTCCTCAATTAAGGTGTGGGAAGACTCATGGCTACCTGGCAATTGCTCTAGTGCTACTCCTACAGTTCAATTGTACTGTGACATTGATATGCGTGTTTGCGAGCTAATCGACTTCGATAATTATTGAGATAGGAATGTATATTGTGGTATGATATTATGAGAATAATATCATATAAAATATTATTGTGAAAAGATATACGTAAGATATTGTGATAGAGTTTAGGAAGTTAAGATAATAAGGAATATTAGGGTTAGGTATTTCTACTGTCTATATATATTGTAATGTGACCAACTATTATGAATGGAAATATAGAGAGAACTATTTTCCCAATATTTAACAATAATATGTGCTGGGATTCGGAGATCATTGCTGCCACTTTTGAGGCAGCTGATTGCAGGGTAATTTTGGATACTCCTTTGCCGAATGTGTGGTCGAGAGATAGAAGGTACTGGTGGCCAACATAAAATGGGTTGTTCTCTGTCAAATCAGCTTATTGGCTTGGAAGGATAGGCAAAATGCAGTCTTGGGAACTATTAATGGTGATCGAGAACGTGAGCTGTGGAGAGATGTTTGGGATTTAAAGGGGCCTCCAAAACTTTGTCATTTAATTTGGAGAGTGTACAAAGGATCTCTCGGTGTAATGGATGTCTTATTTGCTCGATATATTCGACCATCAAGATCATGTTCCATCTGTGGGGCTGCAAGGGAGACAATAATCCACGCTTTGTTTCATTGTACATTTGTACTCACGCTGAGTGCATTTGGCAGCATAGTGAGTTCATGGATTTGATAAATGAAGGTCCGTCTTCTTCTTTCCAGGAACTTTTTAGTTGGATTATGAGCAAAATTGACAAAGCTCAACTCCGTAAATTTCTGTGTCTTGTTTGGGCGGCTTGGCATTGTAGAAATCATACCATTTTTAATGGGACTGCTGGGGTGAATGCAGTGTCGGTGGCTGTAGGATTTGTGAAATGGTGTGAGGAGTATGTCACATACAATGCTAAGGTTGGGGGCTGTGTGTCTAGTGTCTACACCATTGAGCTACTCCAAAGCGAGCTGGGTTCGTCCTCTTCGCCATTACATCAAGGTGAATGTCGATGCTTTTGTGCCACGAAATATGGGAGTAAGCTTAGGGGTGGTGATCAGGGACGAATATGGGAGTCTTCTGCTTGTGGCAGCAAAGAAGACGAGATGCAATTGGACCCCTGAAATTGCAGAGGCTGCAGCGGCAAGATACGGAATTGAAATTGCTCGCAGGTTGGGATATGCCAAGGTGATGTTGGAATGCGACTCGTTAAGCGTAGTGAAAGCTATTAGAATGAAGGAGGAGGGTGCAGCACCCATTTTCACTTCTATGAGGATATTTCTCGTATGTGTAGTTCTTTTGTTTCGTTTGATTGTGTCCATGTAAGACGGGCGGGAAACACGGCTGCTCATCTAACCGCTAGGTGGGATACGGATTCTAGCGATGAATTTATTTGTACGAACTCTTTTCCTCAAAGCTTACAAGCTTTGGCGGACCTTGATTTAATAAATTAAGTTTCCTGCGGTGGTCTTCAAAAAAAGAAATTGGATAAAGTGATAAAATATGGAGGTAGTGGGTAAGTGAAACACTAAAAAATTGTAAAAAGCAAAAGTAGTTGATAGAATTGAAGGAGAGAGAATATGAAATTAATAAAATAGAATTTATGTTGGTTTACTAGTTAAGAAAAATGAATTAGATATTATAAAAACTTTCCAAATAAGGAAATTGAGCATATATTTTAAAACGACTAAAAATAAATAGTGGAGCAATTATTTAAAAACAGAGAGAATACATATATTTATTTATTTTTATTTGTTAAAAATTGGTGTTGGATTGATGCATGATTTAGGATTAAGTTACAGAGTAAGTTAAAAGGTACCCTACATGTTCCGATTTGAAATCCTGAATCGAAACCAATTGCAACAAGTTCTCTATTTTACTATGCGAAACCGGAACCACTTATACAAAAGTTTCGGTACTGATTGTATCTTGATTTTTTTTGGTTCTCACCCCTATCACTATCTATAAGGCCCGTTCAAACAAGAAAATTATAATTACAACTATTCACAAAAAATAAGGTGAAAAATATACTCACTTCGTTTCGGCCTAAACAAAAATCAACCCAACATTTCAATAAAAAAAAGCCCAATTTACATAATCACCAAACTTTATTGAAGCTTCGTCGTATTCATCTTGTATCTTTTTGGTGAAGAAAGTGGCTCATCTCCTTTCTCTTATCTTGACTTCCTGCAATCGAGAGGAGAGAGAAAGCAAGCAATTTTGAGGAGAGAGAAAGCTAAAAGGCAGCCATGGCAGGTGTTGCAGGAGGAGTAGGTATCACATGGCCATCAAAGCTTTCCGCAATTAAACCATCTTCTTCCAAATCTAAGCACCCTTTTCGCTCCCATTCTCCTCTTGTTGTTAAAATGACTGTTTCTGTTGATGAGAAGAAGAAGACTTACACCCTTCAAAAATCTGAAGAAGCTTTTGCTAAAGCCAAGGTTTTGATTTCTCATCATTTCTCTTTAATTGTGAATTTTTTGTTGATTGTTCATGATTTTGAGAATTGGGTTCGTTCTTCATTTTCAGTTTAATTGTTGAATTTGCGTGCTATGTAATTTGAGATTTGGGAATGTTTTGCGATCTTTGTTACTTTTTGGTTCAGGTAACTACCTCATCTTTTTGGCATTGTAAAACTAAGGCCTTTTTGGTTGACATTATAAAATGGGGGAATTGAGAATTCATGGGAATTGGTAAGGTGGGTAGTTGTTTGGTTGACACAAAAAAGCAAAAATGGGGAAGTGAGAATTCATGGGAATTTCAACTTCCCACAAAACAAGGCCTAAAATGTACTCATAGTAATGTATAGAATATATTAAAGTTCCAAAGCAAAACGATGATGAAATTGGGTATAACCCAAAACACCTATACAAAGAGCTAACATTCTATGTTTTATGTCACATTTAATGGATTGTACAATGTTGGGGATGTTCATGATTTTACTCTCCAAATATGCTATGTTCCTGACCCTCGAAATTTGATACATGACTGCCAGAATGCAGCAAGTATTTACCAAGTTTCTCTGGATGCTATTTTTTATCCTGCTGCAAGCTTTAACAATGGTATCCAGCTGGATGCTTTGTGGCCCAAAACCAATCTAAGCTCTGATATGCTGCCATATCCTGCTGCTGTAATTACATTGAAAAATATATGACTATGTGGCTCATCAAAATCTACACCTAGTAGACACTTCTTCTCATCCTGTTGCAGTTGAATATGCTACATGTCTCTAGTCTTCAATCTATGCTGAATGACTAGCCAAGCAATGAACTGATGTTTAGGTTGCGCTGTCTTCACCCAGATTACCCTATCCCATCTGCATCTGTGATTCCTGGCTGAGTGAATCTTATAATACTTCCCAATCTTCTCTGTTCCATTTCTGTTACTATGACATAATTTATCCCCTAGAAAATGGAATGGTTGTTGGGTTGGTGGTGCTATTAAGACTCTAGCATGAACCTATATATGATAAAATTAAACTCTTCGGTCTTATGTATATGCAAAGAAGGTAATAAGAGCAGAGCCTGCCCCCTGTACTTGGTTAATTAGTGATGCATCTTTGGGTATGAACCTTTGTATTCTTATTTGTAGAGTCATGATTGTCAATTGCTAGGATTTGAGGCTTTGAACTGATAAGCGCTATATACTTGTATTTCTTTATAATGTTTTCAGTTGGGCCCTATTTATTCGTTTCTTCTTGAAACAATTTTGTTGGAAATGTTAGATGATGAGATATCTAGATAGATGGAATTAAGGAAGTTTTTGTAATGATTGATTACTGTAGTATTTCTTGGATGAAATCCTCATTACAGCCTCATTTGTTGCAAATATGACAAGGGCGCTTTGCACCTTTTGCCTTTTATGTTGTCATCTTAACATTATGAGCCGCTGGAACAGGATGGTATCTATTATAATGTGGTATCTTTTTCCATAACAGCATTGTTATCTGCTGTAAAAAATAATTATGATGTAGCATAAAGTATTTGGTGGCTCACTTGTTGGAGTAAGTATTGCTGGAAGAAATCTGTTCAACAATAAACACTAATGGAGCACCCTTGAACTTTTCAAGTATCCTTTGAATGGGATATGATTAGCTGATGGGATTTGCTAACTGATGTATCTTAGAATTTTCAAGTACCCAATTATAGTCCCTGAAAAACTTTGACTAGAACAGAAGAAACTGTGTACTAAAATATCCTTTGATTGGAACAGAAATTAATCGAGTCCGTAGCCTGGGTGTACTGCACTGCTATATGTTACCATTTAAATTGATTCTTGGAGGATTTAAGGAATTATTTGCTAGAGAAAAGAAATCTTTGTGTTGATTACCTAAGCCAACAAACCTCAATCCCTTTTTGTTTATTAGAAATATTAAGTAGATTCTACTTCCTGCAGACTTTATGGAGTTCACCTTGGATCTGATTTTTTAATTTTTTTTTTATCATTGAATATCGTGCTGAATGAGGTGTTGAGGCTGGCTGTTTAGTTAGTGTTTTATTTAGTTATTTATTTTTAATATATACTACGTGTATGTTAATTTTATCGCCATTTAGCTAGGCAAATTTTCAATATTCATACAACACCTGATTACAAAGTTTTCCTTCCGATTTTAAAGATGGTTTCATATGAAATGCAGGAGTTGATGCCTGGAGGTGTAAATTCCCCTGTCCGTGCCTTCAAGTCAGTTGGTGGACAGCCTATAGTGGTAGACTCTGTCAAGGGTTCTCACATGTGGGATATAGATGGCAATGAGTATATTGACTATGTTGGCTCATGGGGACCAGCTATTATTGGTCATGCTGACGATGAGGTTTCATTTTTTTCTCCGGGATACAACTTCTGATATATCATCCTCTGAAAACTGAGCATCTGGTTTTACTTGATGTTATTTGTATTATAAGTTGTAATGCTATTTCGTACTGGGTACCAATTTTTTGGTCCCGACATCAGCTAGTGTTAATGCATAGGTTAACAAAACCAGATAGTTATGCTTGTACCTAATTATAATTGATCTCCCAATAATAACAGGTACTTGCAGCCCTGGCTGAAACTATGAAGAAAGGAACAAGTTTTGGTGCTCCTTGTCTTCTTGAGAATACTCTGGCTGAGTTGGTGATATCAGCTGTTCCGAGCATTGAAATGGTCCGATTTGTGAACTCAGGCACGGAAGCATGTATGGGTGTTCTCCGTCTGGCCCGTGCATTTACTGGCAGACAGAAGATTATCAAGTTTGAGGGTTGCTACCATGGCCATGCAGACCCATTTCTTGTGAAAGCAGGAAGTGGTGTTGCTACTCTAGGGCTTCCAGACTCTCCAGGTGTACCAAAGTCTTCCACCTCAGACACCCTAACTTCTCCATATAATGACATTGAAACTGTGAAAAGTCTCTTTGAGGCTAACAAAGGGGAAATTGCTGCCATAATCCTAGAACCTGTTGTTGGAAACTCAGGTTTTATTCCTCCAAACCCTGGCTTCCTTGAAGCCCTCCGGGAAATCACCAAAGAGAATGGAACTCTCTTGATCTTTGATGAGGTTATGACTGGATTCCGTTTATCTTATGGTGGTGCACAAGAGTACTTCAAGATTACGCCTGATCTTACAACACTGGGGAAAGTCATAGGTGGTGGCCTTCCTGTTGGTGCTTATGGAGGGAGAAGGGATATTATGGAGATGGTTGCACCTGCTGGACCAATGTATCAGGCTGGTACTCTCAGTGGAAACCCATTGGCAATGACTGCTGGGATACATACACTCAAACGATTGATGCAACCAGGAAGCTATGAATACTTGGACAAGATTACTGGTGAACTTACGCAAGGACTCCTTGATGCTGGGAAGAAGGCTGGGCATGCAATGTGTGGTGGATATATCAGGGGAATGTTTGGGTTTTTCTTCACTGATGGGCCTGTATACAGCTTTGAGGATGCAAAGAAAAGTGACACTGCAAAGTTTGGCCGCTTCTACAGGGGAATGTTAGAGGAAGGAGTCTACTTTGCCCCTTCACAGTTTGAAGCTGGATTTACTAGCTTGGCTCATACTACTGAAGATATTCAACAAACAATAGCAGCAGCTGAGAAGGTTTTCCGAGAGATATAGGACGCTGAATCTTTACCTCGTGGTCTCCAGTTTTGTAGCTTTGTTTAGTTGATAACCTGTATCAGACATTGCTTCTAATAAATGTGGTTGTATTTTCTATTGTCCTGTTGTCTCTCTTGTAAGTTGTATTTTCTAGTGTATCTTCTTAATATTTGTAATCAATAGTTAAGTTTATTTGCCAATGTTTTCTTGAATCCTTATCATTAAAGGAAGTCATGTATGTAACTACTTGAGAAGAGAAAATAGTTGTTTAATCTAAAAACTTTATAGAGATGAGAAGTTGGGTTTTAAAGAGGTTTCCCCTTCTTAGCTGTCTTATTCCTCCTCCTTTCTCTAGTTCCGTGCTGTGTGCCTTTAATGGCTTTCCTGCTTGCTTTCTTTCTTGGCTTTTGTTATGCATTGTTTATGGTTGTTGTTTGTGGAACTTTCGAGTGACGTTTGAAAAATAGAAATTAACACTGGTGCTGGTTTCAACTCTGCAGGATGGCGTTTATGGAAGAAGTTTTAGCGGTACTGTTGTTGGTGCTGCCGTCTAACGTTTCATAACCTAAAGTAGGAGTTTTTGCTAGTATAAGGTTTAAGGTTTACTTTAAATTATAGAGTTAATTAAAGTGAATACTTTTGATTTTAGAAATGTGATAAATTGATTATTGCTACTTTACATTGATTTTTGGTTTTTTTGGTAACAATTGCGGCTTTTGTGGTTGGGACTGGACTGCAGTGGTGGTGGTGGTTCAATTGCTGCTGATTTCCTCCCTGTTTTTATAGTTTTATTCTTAGTTTCTTACTATAGAAATTTAGCTGTTTCTTTATTTATTTGTTGTGATTATTTTATTTGCAGAATTATTGCATTCAGTTTAATATTTCTTAAGTAGTTGAGTTGGGTATGTTGTATTATGGTTTAGTTGAGTTGGGTATGTTGGAGTTCTTTATAAGAAAAGCTCCAGCCTTATTATGCAATTTCGGAGGAAGTACTAATGAAGGTTTGATATGTATTTGCAAATACATATCAAACCTTAAAATATTAAAAAGTATTGTAAGCACATGGGGGTGAGAGAAAGGAGGAGAGAGATTGGCAAGTAGGACCAATTTTTAAATGTACCACTAAAAGCTTATATAATATCATTGAATGTGTAGTGATATTATTTCTATACGTAGCTGGTACCACTAAATGAATATTCAGTACCATTGAATGAATATATAGTATCACTGAATGTTCAATGATACTATTTTATCATCTAGTGATACTATTAGTCACCCAGTGGTACACTTAAATCCAGCACGTGGGGGTGAGAGAAAAGGAGGAGAGAGATGGGTAAATTCCATGCGAAATGTCTCAAATGCCCCTTGATATGTATATACAAGTACCTATCAAACCTCCCTTTGGAAGACCTCTGCAATGTTGTGTGATAAAATATGCTTCTTTGTCTATTTTTCTCTCTTAAGCTTCTTTGTTGCACAGAGTGACCCATTTTCTGATGGAGTTTTTCTACTGATATTATATTCTGACATCTTTTTCTCATCAATGGAAGTCAACTCTTTGTTTTCCTTTTGAATTTTTAAACCACATAGATTAGTTGTTGCCAACTATCGATTCTTGATACTAGGAGTACTATTTAACATCTAGGGTGTCAACTCTTTGTTTTCCTTGTAAAATTTGCTGCTCCAAAATTAAACTGTGTAGATTTTTCTGTGGTATTATAATTAAGAAGTCCTAATAATTTCCATACACAATAGTGTTGAAATGATTATATTGTTGAGATAGCAATGGAAATGATATTTGATATCAAATGTTTATGAATCTAGAGTGGATTGTATGTAACGTATGTAAGAGACATTGTTGTCGTAAAAAATCGAGCTATGTTACTCAAATTGGAGTGCATCTCAGCGCATAGCTCCTATGTATCTACAAAACATATATGAGGGTAAAAATGTAAATTTGACAAGCTTTTGGAAAAAACTAACTCTACAGTGGTATATTATAATGTATCATTATGCATCTACAATGTTCTATTAAAATATAAGTTGTATGAATAATACTTTTTGTGTACTATTATGCATGTAGTGGTACTTTTTACCATCCAATAGGTTGAATATTTTTCCCCAAAATATTTACCACCTGTCACATATTATACATGTAATGGTATATTTTTCATCCTATACGTTTGCTAAACCAATAGGAGCTATGCGCTAAGGGTTAACCCTCAAATTGATAAAAGTGTCAGAGTGTGGCTTGCACTGTCAAATTATGCAGCTATGCTATGATCTTGTTGATTGGACACCTCCAGCAGGTACTCATTCAAGTTATTGATGGTGCCTACTGACTTTGATAGAATTATATCATTTGCCTTTAATTATTTTATGGTAATCTATATATGCTCAAGGTCTTTTAGTTGTAAATTTGGTAATCACTATAACTTGCTCTTCATTATTTTGTGAATTTGTAGTTGTGATGCTTGATTGTTCATGCCCAAAGCTGCCTATTGATTGAATGGAGAAGCTTGTAAGTATTTAGACCAGTTGGCTCTTTCTGTCTTTCACTGAAAGCTCATGATACAACTTCACTTGTTTTTTAATATCCTTCCTGAATTGCTGTTATGTACTCTCTACAACAATGGAAAGAATATATAGGATGATAAAATGTGTGTAAAATAAATAAATGGATTTAGCCTATATGCATTTGGTACCCTGTTGAAAATTTTTGGACTTCAAGAAAGTATTACCTTTTCTTTTGCTTTCAGAAATTCATTCCCCTTAATTGCACTTTGCTCATTTTCCCATCCTAGCTGTATTACTGCTCTATACAGAATTGCTGCTCAAAGTTATATTGTAAAAATGATAGGTTTTCTATTTCTGGTGATGAATTGATCCTGCCAGATCTTGAAATGTGAATATGTTGTTCTTGTTAAAATGGTTTATACTATTTTTGCTTTTACTTAGCTTCCAATAATGTCGTGTATAGCTGTATATCAAGTACTCTGATCCTCTGGTTCATTTAAGTGGAGTATCAACGTAAACAAAACTGATTCCTGTTTCAAATTTTTTGCCATTTTACAATCACATTGTAAAATCTAATTACTTATTGTTGTGTATGATTATCTTTCTTGTTGCCAGTTTTTTTCTTGGTTTGATTTATTAATTTAATGTTTGTTTAATATAATCACATATGATTCCCAGAGGATTAATAACTAGCATGTATAAAGATCAAGAAATTTATGTCTGATTGTTTGAACATGGCAGTACTTCTCATTTATAAATTATAATTAATGGTAAAATGAGTCTGTTCAACTACACTTAACACTAACAGATAAGAGAATGGTGGAGACTAGAGATAGAGTGCAACTAAGGTTCATGTAAATTGAGTTGGGATTGACTATTAGGGATCCACTGCAGTTAATCACTTTGATATGTTTAACTTAAAGGCCAGTTTTTTGCTTTGTGAGATATATATAACAGAGTTAATCTTCGTTGGTTCTGTCAAGATCATTACGAGCCAGAGATTCAAAACCTTGAAAGGCAAACAAATCATTGTTTTGAGCTACTACACATAAGGATCTTAAATTATATGCGTACTTGTATGAAATAATATACCTTTATAGATACCTATAACTGTATTTGCAGAAATATCATTGAGATCAGGTCTTGTTGAATAATAAATTGAGCAAAGAGGTTATGGAACTTCGGGAGGAGGCCAAATTGATAAGAGAAGTTCGTCTTATGATGTCCGACTTCAATTTGTGACTACTTGTAAAGACATATATAAGGATGTCCTATCTGTTACGCATTGAGATCAAAATGCTCCTCTATATAATATATGTGAAGTGACTCCATCTGGCTTGAGCTTAATTGTACCCTTTGGATTTTTGCAGTGTTTGATGATGAAAAATCTTTTGCAAATATCTTGCTAACCACCATGACTGATATCGACACACATCATTTTTTTCAACTATGGGAACTCACTGCAGAATGGATGTAGATGGTCATAAACTTTCAGCGCGGATACCTCTATACTACAGAAGCAGCGTAAACTTCTTTGAGAGAGATTGAACAATTCTGTTTCATTGTTGGTGTCATCAGATGCACAAGGAATAACAGAGAAAGAATTGACAACCAGACTACGTGGCTATGATTATAAACTGACTTTTTGCCTCTATTATTCTCTTTATAAACTGATTTCATTACACTATTGTCAAATTTATCTCATGTTTAGACTTAAGCACGAAGCATTAGGGATAAATGAAAGCACAATCACTTGAAGAGTATGTACTGGACTCTTTATTGTCAAAACTATCAGATTATGTCAAAATTAATTTGAATATCATGTTGTTGATGTAATGGGTTTCACCTAGAAAATATTGAGTAATAAACTTTGATGCATGACTGAACCAACCGCTGGAACTACATGATGATATTGATAGTTGTCGGTGGGAATTTTGATAGTGTGTCGAACAGTAGAAAGCATGGTTGTTTTTTTTAATAGGTACTAGGAGAATATCTGAATTAGTTTCATTTCCTTTTTCTTTGGGTAAAAGGTGCTGACTTTGGCAAAGAGCTCACTTGTTGGAAGGAGAAATTGAGCAATGAACTCAACACGTTCAGAGACTAATGAGGTCGATGCCGGCTAGTATACAGCTCCAAGTGTAATACAGTCATAGCAGCTAGTTATTAGGATATTTATGTGATGTTTTCCAGGTTGATTGTATTGTGTGCTAGGCAATGATTAGCTGTAAGGATTGGCTGCTACTCTTGTCTTCTAGCTAGTATATAAACTGATGTAATCAGTCCTTGAGGAACAATGAGAAATGACTTAATATTCTCTCCCTTATTCTTCCTCTTTTCTTCTCTAATATTCCCTGAGTATTGAGCTAGTCTAGTTGCATCCATTCTCTTTATTTTAGTGTTCATGGTATCAGAGCCACTGATGCAAAATCGAGACTTTATTGCTCACATCTTCATTTCTGGTCATCTCATTTGTTAAAAATCTCATCTTTTTCCTAGCTCCTTGTTTTCTTCATAAAAATCCTGCCTTTATCTGATACATCCAGTCCTTTATATCTTCATCCCAATGATGGGTCTTACTCCATATCTGTTGACAAGCTTACAGGAGCAACAGCTGATTACAAATCATGGAAACGTTCAATGGAGATAGCTCTATATTCAAAGAACAAACTGGTTTTTGTTACAGGCTCTGTTCTCAGATATGCATATGCTGAGGATGCTGCAAAATCAGAACAGTGAGATACATGCAATTCGATTGTAATATCTTGGATCCATGCTTGCTTATTCGATAATATTAAAAAATATGTTCTCTATGTTAATACTGCTAGAGAAACTTGGGTACAACTTGAAAAAATATTTTCAATGTCCAATGGATCTAGAAAGTATAGGTTGAACAAAGACATATATAATCTTAAATAGAACAATGAATCTGTCAATGCTTATTATACTGCAATGTCTAGTTTATGGGAGGAACTTGATGCTATGAATGTTTTGCCAACTGATACTGATGGTAATACTGAGGTCAGAAATCTTTCAAATGTCATTGCTAAGTTTCAAGAAGAAAGCAGGCTATTTCAGTTTCTTAATGGGTTAGATGATTGTTATGCTCAAATGAGAAGTCACATTTTAATTCTCACACCTCTTCCCATTGTTGAATCTGCCTGTTCTATGCTACAACAAGAAGAAAGCCAGAGAGAAATCTTGCTCATAGGCAGGAATGAGCCTGATGTTTTAGCTATGTATAGCAAAAACACTGGTAATCCAGGCATTCCTGCTCCTGCAAACTCTGGGAATGTTAGTAGATTTCCTGTATGCAGTGCTTGTGGAAGAAAAGGACATGGTCCTAATAAATGTTGGTTTCTTGTTGGATATCCACCTTGGCATCATAAGCATAAGCAAACCACATCCAAGCCAACTCCGATCCCAGACCAAATGAGTCAAAGTGGTCTAGGCCTGCTCCTAAGGTGGCTGCTGTAGCTCAAACTGCTGGCACTGGCAGCTCAGGTTCTGTCACTCTCACTCAAGCACAATTTGAACAGTTGCTATAGAATATCCCTTTAGCAAATGCTGCATCCCATCTTAGGGGAGATGATACTGATGAAGAGCTTGAGAACTTCTCTGGTATGGTATCTTACTGTAATGCAATTAAAGTGTCAAATGACTGGATCATTGACTCTGGTGCATCTGACCATATGACCTCTAATCTTCAAAGCCTTACTAATTTTCAACATGTTCTCTCTCCTTTCAAGATAAACTTTCCAACTGGTGAAACTTCCAGAATCTCACACATAGGCTCTGTGGAACTTCCTAACACTTTGACCCTTAAAAGTGTCCTATGTGTTCCTAACTTCAAGCATAATTTGTTGCTGTAAACAAATTAATCAAAGACTCTCAGTGTGAAGTGGCTTTCTATGGGACACATTGTGTGATAAAAGGACATCAGAACAAAGAAGATTAAGGGTTTGGGAAAGATGAAAAATGGTTTATACAACCTGATCAACAACAATACTGATCAGAGTTCTATACTCTCTCAAATGACTAGGAACAATGAGAATGTTGGCGATGAACATACAACTCTGGCAATCCTATCACTGAGAATGTCCCCTTTGTTGTGTGGCATCACAGAGTAGGACATGCCTCACTCAGTAAATTGAAGCACATTGAATGTGTCAAGAGAACAATAACACAAAATAGCCAAATTTGTGTTACTTGTCCCCTAGCTAAATTCACTAAGCAACCTTACCAATTGAGTGCATCTCATGCTAAAGCACCATTTGAATTGGTCCATATGGACATTTGGGGACCTTACAAAGTGTGTAATAGAAGAAAATACAAATATTTCCTCACTTTGGTGGATGATTATTCAAGAATGACATGGGTGTACTTGTTGCAGCAAAAGTCTGATTCTTTGGCTCAATTCAAGTCTTTCTACAACTATGCATACACTAGTAGAAAAATACAATAAGGCACCCCGATAAAGGCACCGGTTCAGGCCAAACCGGTGTCCTAAACCGGCCCAAATTTGGGCGCCATTTTACACAAATATAAAAGGCACCGGTTCAGACCAAACCGGTGCCAAAAACTAAAAGGGCACTGTTTTGAACCGGTGCCAATTGAACCGCTCCTTAATAAAAAAAAAAACGGTTAAACTTAAAAAAAAAAAAAAAAAAAAAAACCGCCCATATATATACCCCCCAAACCCTATTTCTTCATTCTCGCCGCTTCTCCTCTCCTCTTCTTTCCTACTCTTTCTCTCTCCTCTTCTCCTCTCCTCCTCTTTCGCTCCACTTCACCAGTCTTTCTCATCTCCTTCTTCCCTTTCTCATCTCCTCCTTCTCCCTCAAGACTAAGCTACCGCGTCTCCTTCTCCTTCAAGCCTACCACGAAGACCACCACGGAGACCACCTCGAACACCACCACGGAGACCACCGCGAGCACATGCAACACCACCACGGAGACCACCGCGAGCACATGCAACACCACGAACATGTCTCCTTCTCCCTCAATTTCTGGGTTTTTTTTTTTCCGATTTCACTTTAGGTTTTTTTATGCGATTTTGATTTTTTTTTTTGTCGATTTCTGGTTTTTTTTTAACTCGATTTTAATAGATTTATTTTTTTCGATTTTGATTTTTTGTTTTCGATTTTGATTTATTTTTTTCGATTTTGATTTTGATTTATTTTTATCGATTTTGATTTTAATACATTTTGTTTTCGATTTCGATTTTTTGTTTTTTGATTTCTGGGTTATTTTTTTTCCGTTTTCAATTTTGATTTTTTTTTTCGATTTTTGTTTATTCGAATGTGTCATAACTGTTGTTCATATTATAAACAGATTGCCTACCACAGTCTTGAATAACAAAACACCATATGAAATGCTATTTAATTCTGCTCCAGAATATGATCATATAAAGGTGTTTTGGTGTTTGGCTTTTGCCTATACACACTCAATTCAGAAAGACAAGATGAAACCTAGAGGCCTACCATGTGTGTTTTTGGGATATCCAGCTACTCAAAAAGGATACAGACTGCTTGATTTGTCAAATAAGAAGATATTTGTATCTAGAGATGTTGTATTTCATGAAACTGTTTTTCCTTTCCAACTTCCCTCTCTTGACCAGCTAATGAAATCATTACCAATCCCTTTTCCCAATTATTCTCTTTCACTCTCTTTGGACGATTGTCCTGTTCCTATGGGAGATCAGCATGATACTCATGACAATCAGACTATTTTTGATAATGACAGTGATACTGATGACCAGATTCATACACCAAACACAACCCAAAATACACCAAACACAAACTAAAATACCCTGTCTTCTTCACCACCAACTCCCCCACCCCCACCACCTCCCAGACAGAGCTTAAGACCATCAAAACCTCCCTACTGGATGAAAAATATATTCAGCCTGCAGATAAGAACAAGAAACAACATATAGCAAATTATGCAAATCAGCAAGTTTTCCCAGAATTTTACTATTTTCTCTCTACTCTCACAAACACAATTGATCCAGTTCATTACAAGGATGCTATGAAATCTGATCATTGGGTTACAACAATGAACCTAAAACTGGCTAAATGTGAAGAAAATGGTACTTGGGATGTCACCACTTTTCCTCCTGGTAAAAAGGTAATAGGCAGCAAATGGGTGTACAAAACAAAATTCAACTCTGATTGCACAATTCAGAGACACAAGGCAAGGATAGTTAGTTGTCTTGGGTAACAGATAGCAGTTTAGCATTGATTACAAGGAGACATTTGCTCCTGTTGCCAAGATGACAACTGTAAGAGCAATTTTAGCTATGGCTGCTATGTATAATTGGCACACAACACAAATGGATGTCACCAATGCTTTTCTGCATGGGGATCTTCTTGAGGATGTTTATATGTCTATGTCACCAAGATACACATCTTTTGGGAGTAGACTTCAAGTAGATTCCAGTGCCTCTTTTCCCTCAAAGACTTCACACTTGTTCTGTAAACTTAGAAAATCACTATATGGTTTGAAGTAAGCATTAAGACAATGGTTTTCTAAGCTCTCTGAGACTATTTCGTCCTTTGGTTTCACTCAGTCTAAGGCAGATTATCGTTTGTTTACTAAGTCTCAAAACAATAGCTTCACTGCTGTCTTGGTATATGTAGATATTGATGAAGTGAAGCTTCTGTTATCTTCAAAGTTTCACATGAAAAATCTGGGGCCTCTGAGATATTGCATTGGCCTGGAAATAGACAAATCAGATCAAGGTATTTTTGTCTCTCAGAAAAAATATACAGCAGATCTGCTGCAAGAATACAACATGCTTGATGTTAAACCTTTGAAGCTGCCAATGGACATTCACCTCAAATTAAGTGCCAACAAAGGTGATCTTTTATCAGATCCTACACCATATTAGCAGCTCCTAGGAAAACTAATTTATTTAATAGTCACCAGACCAGATATCTCTTTCACAGTTCAGATTTTAAGTCAGTTTATGCATTTTCCAACAACTGTGCATATGCAAGCTGCAAAGAGACTCCTCAGATATCTGGCTGGTACATGTTCTTAGGGCATCTTACTAGCTTCTGGTTCTGCTGCCACTCTCACTACTTATTGTGACAGTGATTGGGCAAGCTGCCCTTTTTCAAGAAGGTCAACTACAGGTTATTGCATTTTACTTGGAGATTCATCTATCTCATGGAAATCAAAGAAACAACCTGTAGTAGCTAGATCATCATCTGAAGCTGAATACAGGGCCATGGCTCTTACAGCTTGTGAAGTCACTTGGATAAAATCCTTGCTTAAGGACTTAAATCTCTCTCACTTGGCTAAAACTGCTCTGCGATCGATGTGACAACAAGGCATCTTTGGCCATTGCAGCAAAACATGTGATGCATGAAAGAACAAAACATGTCGAAATAGACTGCCATTATGTTAGGGATATGGTCCAAGCTGGTGATATTGAACCTCAGTATGTTTCTTCTTCACAGCAGATAGCATATGTCTTCACCAAAGTTCTATCAATGAAGAAGCACAATGGTCTCCTTCTCAAGCTGGGAGTCAAATCTTCCCCTGCCTCTCAGCTTGAAGGGGGGGGGTAATGAGGTTGATGCAGGCTAGTATACAACTTCAAGGGTAATACAGTCATAGCAGCTAGTTATTAGGATATTTATGTGATGTTTTCCAGGTTGATTGTATTGTGTGCTAGGCAATGATTAGCTGTAAGGATTGGCTGCTACTCTTGTCTTCTAGCTAGTATATAAACTGATGTAATCAGTCCTTGAGGAACAATGAGAAATGACCTAATATTCTCTCCCTTATTCCGCCTCTTTTCTTCTCTGATATTCCCTGAGTATTGAGCTAGTCTCCTTGCATCCATTCTCTTTATTTTAGTGTTCAGAGAAAAATGCATATCTCGATCGGTACCTTGATCTTGAGAGAAAATTCTTTATTCTGCAGAAAGTTACGGAAATCTTGCTTGATAAAGTATTCAAATGAAGTCAAAGTCTGTACTTAGTATCAGAAGAAAGAAATCTTCTTGGAGACTATGGAGAGCTACAAAAAAGAAAAAAAAAACCTTAAACAAAGGGATCACACAGTTAGCCCATATGGTTCCCTCTAGGTTTCCCTTGGGAGGGTTTGTCTAGTTCTTTGCTAGGGCTTCCTTTTTTCTAAAGTATTGTCTGTTTTTTGAATTGCTTCGATTCATCCTTTTTCTTTGCCATGGCATCTGTAGAGACCTAAAAATGTCTTCCCAAAACCAAACTTGATGATGAACAACCTTTCACCGCCACTATTGGTCGGGTTCAGTATTTAATCCCGAGAGTGCTTAAAAAATCGTATTTAATTAAATTCAATTTTTTGAATAGTCCATGGATCAGTCTTGATGTTTAGTCAAAGCATAGTTTTTAATTTTAGCCCAAACTTTTTTTTTTTATTTATTTTATTGTTTTTTTTTATTTTGGCCCAAACTTTTTATTTATTTTATTTTCTTATTTTAGCCCAAATAATAATAAAAACAGAACTGGCCTGAAATTATCAATCGGCACTTAAAATGCTGAACAAAATTAGGGTTAAAAATGAATTTAGACGAAAAAACGGACTGAAAACTCCCTCGTCACGGTAACAGTCCATCGTGTCACAGGAAACTTTCCCGTCTGACGGTGGGGTTCCCCGTGACACGGAACACATGCTGTGACATGGGGGTTTCCGTGTCCTTTCCGCGTAAACCCTTAACGCGTTTTCTCCCCCCGTTCACTAAATATTTCCCACGTCACACAAAAGTACACCGTGACACGGGAATGTTTCCCGTCTGACGGTGGGATTTCCCGTGTCACGGTACACTTTGCCGTGTCGCGGTATACTTTTTTAGGGTTTTTATCATTTTAGGGTTCCGGTGTTCCCTCAGCACATTTTTTCTATAAATACCCCCTTATTTCTGATGTACGGGGCATCAATTAATTCTCTATTTTTCTCTCTCCTATGCTCTAGCCTAAACACTAGCCTACCCTTCTTCTTTCAAAATTTCTTCTTCAAGCACTCCCAGGAGTCCATACTTTACTCGTGATTCTGTCCTTAAGCCAAGGCGTGAAAGGTAGAACTGTTTGAGGGTTTGGCCCCAAATCAACTCTACTTTATTTAATTTAATTTAATTATTGTTCTATTATTATTTCCTTGAAGTTACTAACTCATTTATTATTTTGTAATTGCAAGCAAACAAAATCAAAGTAAGAATTATGTTCCTTTTGTTTCTATTATCTTTCTAACAATTTTATATTGTTGGAATTATTCTTGAATTGCTTCCAATATTAATGTTGATTCTATTAATATTTATGATCACCATATTGCATGTAAAAAGGAACATGTAATTGAAAATCACGCCTAATAAGATAATTTGGACAACCGGTTTAGGTTCCTTTTTAATTCATTGCTTTTGGCACAGGTTAACCGGTGCCAAAAGTGCGAAAAATAATATTTTTTTTTACTTATAAATTAAATAAACTAAAATAAAATGAGAATAAAAAAAAATCGAACATCACAATCAATATAATATACTCTTTTCAATATATATATAATCACCAACAAAAATTTACAGTATAGAACAATAAAAAAAATTACAACATATAAATCAAAATAAAAAAAAATTACAACATCTAAATAAAAAAAAAAAATTACAATATAAATCAAAAAAAAAAAAATACAACTTACAATAAAAAAAACCCATACAACATCTAAATCAATATAATTGCATCTTGATTCTTTGATTTAAGTGTACCTTCACCAATTAAAACAACCAAAATAAATCAATTAAAGTGATTTAATAAAGCTACGAAAAAATAAAAAAAAATAACTAGAAAATCGAAAAATAAAAAACAAAATCAGTTGAAAAGAAAAAAAAAAACCAGAAGATCAGTTAAAAACCAAAATTGAACCCAAAAAATAAAAACCAAAATCGAAAATCAGGAAAAAAAACCCAGAAAATTAAAGAATTTCGAATTTAAATCGAATAAAATAAAAAAAAATCGAAAAATAAAAAAGAAAATCAGTTGAAAAGAAAAAAAAAAACCCAGAACATCATTTGATAACCAAAATTGAACCCGGAAATTAAAAATCAAAATCGAAAATCAGGAAAAAAAAACTCAGAAAATAAAAAAATTTCGAATTTAAATCGAAAAATAAAAAAGAAAATCCCAAAAGAAACCCAGAACAACAAACCCAGAACAAATCTTGCATCTTTAACGGATCTAAATCAAGTAAAAAAAATCAACAAACCCAGAAAAAATCTTGCATCTTTGACACATTTCCAAAACAAACAAAAATCCCAAAATTAACAGATCACAAAAGTTCGACAAAAAAAAAACCCAAAAACGCATGCATTAACCCAAGATCGATTATTGTAACTAAAAATTAACCCAGAAATCGAAAAACAAAATCAAAATCGAAAAAAAAAAACAATCGATATTGAAAAAAAAAACCCAGAAATAGAAAAAAAAAATCAAAATCGAAATAAAAAAAATTAACCCAGAAAAATCCACAAATCGAAAACACCCAGAAATCGAAATAGTTGAAATCGAAAAAAAATTGAAATCGAAAGAAAAATAAAAAAACCCAGAAAAAAAATTGAAATCGTAAAAAAAAAAACCGAGAAATCGCTGAAAAAAAAATCAAAATCAATTGAAAGAAGAGTTTGAAATTAAAAAAATCAAAATCGAAAAAAAACTATTAAATTCGATTGAAAAACCTCAAAATCGATTGAAACACCTCAAAATCCGTGGTACATGTTGTTGTCTTCGAATTGTTGGTGGTTTTCGAGTGATGATAGAAAGGAGGAGGAGATAAAGAATGAAGGATTGAAGGAGATCGGCGAAAGAGGAGGAGAGGAGAGAGAAAGAGGAGGAGGAGGAGAGATAAAGAGGAGAGGAGAGGAGAGAGAACGACCGAGAATGAATTAGGGTTGGGGGGTAGTTATAAGGGCGGTTTTTTTTAATATTTAAATGAACCAGTTCGTAAAGGCACCGGTTCAAACCGGTGCTCTTTTTAATTTTTGGCACCGGTTTGGGCTGAACCGGTGCCTTTTCTATTTGTGTAAAATTGCGCCCAAATTTGGGCCAGTTTAGGGCACCGGTTTGGCCTGAACCGGTGCCTTATTGTATTTTTCTACTAGTGCATGGTTAAGAGTTTGGACGCGTTAGCAAGGCAGTCTCCCTTGAGGGTGTATGCCAATGGGCGGCTCCGCGAGTTCGTGATGAAATTGAACTCGACTCCATGGTTTGGGTGGATTTAATAACTCGGATGAACCCTTATTGCCATGAGTGTTTTTGGGTTAATAGAGCTTAAATCCCCCGGAGCTAAGACGCATGTAGAACACACACGTTTTTGCAGAAAAATCGAAGGAAGTTGACTGTGAGAAGAGAAAACAAGCCACCAGACTGATTTTAGGACTGCCGTGACACGGCAGAGATTCCCGTGCCATGGTACTATAAACCGTGAGACGGTGTACCGTACCGTGACACGGCAGATTCTGCCATGGCGCGGCAGTCAGAAAATCTAACTGGTGCCCTGTTTTCCTTTGTACGCAATCAAGTTATTCAATTTTTCCTATAGGATAGACCTAAATGCGACGTTAAAACATCTATGCTTATGCAACAATGCCAAATTAATCACAGGAATATTTTTCAAGAATCTTTCAAGTCTCATCCACTCATCTTAATTAAATACTGATCACTCAAATCGATAAATAACCAAGAATCCTCCCTAGTGGAGTCGCCAAATTGTAGGCGTCGTTTGAAGTGCGCCTACGTTAAACATGTGTGAATATACTTGGCACTCATAGGAAGTGGGAATTGACATAATACGATTAGGGACAAGGAAAGTAGGGAGCCGCCAACAAGTTTTTAAGGAACTTGTAAACCGTTCACGGATCATAAAAGGCAACCACGATAAAGGACAACGATAGGCAACAACGATTGACCCGTGAAGGTTACACCCCATTCATAATCCATGAGATTACTAACTCCATATGGTTCGGAACAACGAAAGGAGGATCGGGCATGATGGTACGAAGCGAGTCATGGAGTCACATTCGCTCATATTGGCCTCTACTCGATTCTTATAGTGAAAAGCATTCCTGCAATCTCAAAGGCATATAATTCTAAAATATTAGTGATCACTTGATTTAACAACAAGATTAAAAAGAAATCTAAACCGGTTGTCCAAATTACCTTATTAGGCGTGATTTTCAATTACATATTCCCTTTAACATGCAATATGGTGATCATAAATATTAATAGAATCAACATTAATATTGGAAGCAATTCAACAATAATTCCAACAATATAAAATCGTTAGAAAGATAATAGAAACAAAAGGAACATAATTCTTACTTTGATTCTGTTTGCTTGCAACTACAAAATAATAAACGAGTTAGTAACTTCAAGGAAATAATAATAGAACAATAATTAAATTAAATTAAATAAAGTAGAGTTGATTTGGGGCCAAACCCTCAAACAGTTCTACCTTTCACGCCTTGACTTAAGGACAGAATCACGAGTAAAGTATGGACTCCTGGGAGTGCTTGAAGAAGGAATTTAGAAAGAAGAAGGGTAGGCTAGTGTTTAGGCTAGAGCATAAGAGAGAGAAAAATAGAGAATTAATTGATGCCCCGTACATCATAAATGAGGGGGTATTTATAGAAAAAACGTGCCGAGGGAACACCGGAACCCTTAAATGATAAAAACCCTAAAAAAGTATACCGCGAAACGGCAAAGTGTACCGTGACACGGGAAATCCCACCGTCAGACGGGAAACATTCCCGTGTCACGGTGTACTTTTGTGTTACGCGGTAAGTATTTAGTGAACGGGGGGAGAAAACGCGTTAAGGGTTTACGAGGAAAGGACACGGAAACCCCCGTGTCACAGCAGGTGTTCCGTGTCACGGGGAACCCCACCTTTAGACGGGAAAGTTTCCCGTGACACGGTGGACTGTTACCGTGACGCGGGAGTTTTCAGTCCGCTTTTCCGTCTAAATTCATTTTTAACCCTAATTTTGTTCAGCATTTTAAGTGCTGATTGATAATTTCGGGCCATTTCTGTTTTTATTATTATTTGGGCTAAAATAAGAAAATAAAATAAATAAAAAGTTTGGGCCAAAATAAGAAAAACAATAAAATAAAATAAAATAAAAAAGGTTTGGGCTAAAATTAAAAACTATGCTTTGACTAAACCTCAATACTGATCCATGGACTATTCAAAAAATTGAATTTAATTAAATACGATTTTTTAAGCACTCTCAGGATTAAATACTGAACCTGACCAATAGTGGCGGTGAAAGGTTGTTCATCATCAGGTTTGGTTTTGGGGAGACATTTTTAGGTGTCTACAGCATCTAATTCTTTAGAGGTTGTGGTGATAGTAGAGAATCCATTACTACAAAATTCTGAAATTAATAATAGTGCACAAGAGAAAACTGTCGAGTCTGATGATCGTAATCCTGAAAATAAACCGAAGGATGAAGCGGTTGATTGGATTGAGGACGCTGAAGAAGACGAAGATGCAAGGGTCAAACTAGGGTTAGTAGGGAAAATTTGGACGAACCGAAATGTGAATGTTAACGCCTTCATATCCACTATGAAGAATGTTTTCCAACCCAAACATGGTTTGGAGGTTAGTAATATTGGCAAAAATACTTTTGTATTTCAGTTTTTTCATTGGAAAGATAAATTGAATGTTGTGGAAGGACAACCCTGGCACTTTAATCGTCATTTTTTGATATTAGGAGATATATATAGCAAAAAATATTAAACCCATGGATGTGGAGTTATTTGAACTGCCATTGTTGGTTAGGGTCTATAATTTACCCTTCAAAGAGAGATTAAACTCGACTAATTTTGAGGCTATTGGTAACAAGATTGGAAAGTTTATCAAGGCCGACTCTTCTGGTCTCATGGGGATTGAAAAATCTGTTAGATTAAGGGTTCTCATTGATGCTAACAAACCCTTGCCTCAAAAAGTAAAGGTAAAGATGAGAGGAGGAATCGAAGATTTCTTTGATATAAAGTACGAGAAACCGTCGTTCTCCTTTTTCTGTGGAAAAATAGAACACAAAGTCAAAGACTGTGAAGGGTGCGGTGATGAAGATAACCCAAAGTTGCCTTATGCGGGGTGGCTAAAGGCCTCCCCATGGAAAAGTTACAAAGGAGAGGATACCAACGTGGGAAAGCAACAACATAGTGCATGTGCAAGAAGTCTCTTTACCACCAGTCCAAAGAAGAAAGACAAAGAAGTTGTGGATGGCCAATTGATAGGGGAGCTGCAATGTTTGATTGTGAAGGAACATGACAACAACATGGAACTAGGATGTAAGGGTAGTAAGTCTATCAACACCACTGACCCTATCATCATGAAGGGAGGAGAAGGAAGTAACCCAAACACTAACCCAAGTGATACCTCTACAAAAAACCTAAACACCCAAGACTATACCACCTCTTGCATACCTCCAAACACTACCATCTAATGTGTGAAATAACACTACCGTGCCAAAACCCGTGTTGAAAAAATGAGAGCAGCCCCTAACTTAGTCAAATTTTTGGAGTAATCAGGAAAATGAGGGATGGTGAAGGAAACAAAGAGAAGGGAGAGTTGAATGAAGGATTCAAAAAGAAGAAAAAAAACTAGTGGGAGTCATGGAGATTATTATGACTCGATTATGGCTGAAAATGTGGCGAGCCCCACACCATGGGCTCTCAGTGAACAATGAAGTACACCCTTTCTTGGAATTGCCGGGGGTTGGGAATCTCTCGGAAAGTCAATGCGCTAAAACGCATTGTCATCACTGAAGATCCAGGTTTGGTGTTCTTGGAAGAAACGAAACTTAGTTTCTTTGAAATGGAAAAATTAAAAAATAAATTGAAGTATAGGGAAATGATAGCAGTTGGGTGTAGGGGAGAAGGGAGAAAAAGAAAGGGTGAAATTGCTTTATTGTGGAGAGATGATTGGGATGTAACTCTTAGTTCTTACTCCCACAATCATATTGATGTTTTCATAAAATGGGAGAATGTGGCAGCTTGGAGATTCACCGAAGTGTATGGCTTCCCTGAAAATGAAAACAAGCACAAAATAGGTGAGATGTTGAACAACCTCAATGATATGAATGGCACTCCTTGGCTAGTTGATGGAGATTTCAATCTGATGATGTGGTCTGTTTTGGGGGTTTTTGTCCCTTGGGAGAGTTACGTCACAAAGTCTAATCTGGCTGAGCTGTACCTGCAAAATAACGGAGACTCCGGGTGGTTGGAGCTCCGCCTCCGACAGTCAAGTTAGTAACTTGAAAAGGAATAAAGAGAACGGAAATTTAGGTGGGTATCTGCTCGGATTCCAAGCTCAGGTCTTTCTCTGATGTGAGAGAATGCAGGTGTAATAAATGATTGAATGTGTCTCCAAAATGGGGAAATATCTCTCTATTTATAGGGTCATTGGAAATTGTGCCCTTATCTAGGTCACTTGAGCTAGATTGTGGTGGGCTACGCCGAATTACGACGCTCTCTTGGGATTTGGGCCCTTGAGGACCGCCATTTCAGAATCTATATGAAGGAGCCACGTGTCAAATGGCTAGGGGGCCACTTGGGTCAGTTTGATCTTGACACGTGGCCTTCTCTTATTGGGACACCTGTCTAGGGTAATTTTTACCCTAAACATTTGCCCCTCACATGGGTCACGTGGATGTCACGTGGGGCATGTGACACGTGTCCACTTATCAAAGGTGAACAGTAACGGGTAAAATTTTTGAATTTCAAATCAAAAATTTCCCCCCACTTTCACTTTCTATAAATAGAAAGTTACCCCCCCTTTTCACACCTTACGTTCACATTGAATTTTTAGAGAGAGGAAAAGAGAGATTCTAGAGAGAGATTCTCTGCCCCCGTCTGCGTCACAGCAAGTTCACGTTCCCGAGTGCGAGCAGTTCAACACCCGGTTTACCGGCTGTAGCGGTTTTCTGATTTTTCAGAATAAAAGCGAGGTAACCGCCTGTACCATTTTAGCTTTTCTCCCTTTCAATTTGTATAACATTTTTTCCGCCTGTATACCTAGCTTTTTTAGAGAATATAAATGAGTTCCCAATCCACTCACTCGGTACTGCCTAGGACACTCAGCCGATCCCCCGGAACGGCTGAGTCTAGAACAGGGGGTGCCTCTTCTGGACTGTCGGAACCAATATGCTCATCTCCGAATTCCTCCCTCTCTGTGTCTGTGCAGGACACAATGGCCAGAACGAAACAGACGGCCAGACGGTCAAAGAGCCGGCGCACTATGAGAGTGCCAGCCGATGAGGTTTTCCCGGAAGGGAAACAGAGGGATTGGGAGGAGAGAAGATCTGACGAAGAGGCTCCCTCTACCTCCGGGAGCTCTGGGGTAGGAGAGGTAGACGGCGAGGGAGCCGCCTCCTCTAATGAAGCCGGCGATGCTGAGGTCGGCCAAGGATCAAGAGCCGAATCTTCCGGCTCTGACCAAGACAATTTTGCGGCTGACTATCAGCAGCCGCCCAAGGTCGCTGACAACCCCAACCCCAACCCCAAAAGGACCCGGATGCTGCCGGGTAACATCGCCCTCCTAAATAGCGGATTCAGGGCCTTCAAGGAAAAGCACCCCTTTGGAAGGGGTTGGGAGATTATTGTCCCTCCGGCTGACGCTGTAATGGCTTGGAGTGATGATATTGAGCACGCAGATGATTACTTCATCTACTACGAGGCGGTTATCGAAGCCGGCCTCCGGTTCCCCCTCCACCCCGGGATTAGGAAAATCCTTAAGGGGTACGATCTAGGGGTTTGGAAGCTCACCCCCAATTCGTGGGTGAATATCCTAAGTTACATCGCCGCCTGCGAGTTTCAATGCTTGAACCCCAACTTCTCCGCCTTCGCTCATATGCACTATTTGAGCAAGGCTCCAGGCGGCCATGGGGCATGGTATACTCTGACTACCTTGCCCCAATACTTGATGACTCTGGACAAAGTGTCCAAATGGTCCGGGTGGAAGGACAAGTTTTATTTGGTTTCCTCCCCCACCCTTAGACAAAACCGGACATTGCGCCGGTACAATACTGAGCCGGCTCTTCTTGGACGTAAATGCCCTCTCCCGGCACTATCTACTAAGGCCCGGGAGCAAATAATGGAGCCGGGATTCTTTGAAACAACAACTGATCCCATGGGGGATGGGACTCACATTATTGTACCCAAAAACTGGATTCCCCATCCGGACTTCTTCAAGGACGAGTGCTTCTTGTCCGCCTGCGGGCTAAGTACCATGTTTCCCAGGGGTAGAACACTTCTCATCCGGAATGATTGTTATTTTACTTTAGTTGCAAACTTGCCATAACTTCTTCTAACCATAAATTCTTGCTCTTACAGACGAAGCCTTAAGAATGGTAGACCAGGCAAAGACACCGGCTAAGTCCGCGGCGCTGCTGCGCAAAGAGGCGGCACTTGCCAAGAAGGCAGCCGTCGAGGCTAAAGATTCCAAGAAAGGCGGGGTAAGACCGCCTGACTTTATGTGTTTGCATTTTTTTTTTTTTACTTTACCAGTTGGGTGTACTTACCCTTTGTTTATTTCTCAGGAATCCGTCAAGAAGGTCCCACGATCTTTCTCCAAGCTGCTCAAAAGGCAAGGAGACGATATGGAGAAGACTCCGGCTGCTAAAGCCGCCAGGAAAGGCCCTCCTCCTCCCCAGAAACAATCATCTGCTTAATCCGGTCGTCCAACGACAAGGGGTAAATCACCTGCTGCAATGAAAATTCTGAGCGAAGGCTCGGAACGCTCGCAGCAGAAAGCGTCGGATGCCTCTACGACATCGAAGGATGGCGAGCCACCTAAGGTTGAAGGCGGTGCGGCAACCACTGGGGAGGAGCAGAAGCCGAGACCCGTCCGAAAGCCCAAGGTAAGGAACGAATTGAAATACCTTGGCCACTTGATTTTATGAGAGTCAAGACCAAGGTTGATCCTTCAAAAGGGTCGGTCAGCAGCCGGCAACGGATGAGTGCCGACTACGCTGCTTCTATCTCACAGAGTGCTACTTTTGATGTAGATCTGACTTCTGACGAGCCGGATCTTGCGAGCTTTGCAAAACGGATGGTGAGGACTCTTACCCGGTCTGAGAAGAACTTCATACCTGATCTGCAGGTCGTGGACTTCGACCGGATAATGGGTCCACTAGCTGAGGTAAAAAATCCCTCAACCTTGATATCTTTTATCTTTAATTTGGCTAAGTAACTCATAAACCGGCTGTTATTGTCTCAGGTGATGCTGAGAGTGGACAGTCTCCGGGGCCCCTTCAGGCGGAAGCAGGAAGAGGTAAATGACGCCAAACGGAGGGCCCTAGAAAACCTCAACTCTGCTGAATATTCTGATTATATGTGTAATTTAAAGATTAAAGCAGTAGAGTTGAAACAGAAGGAGCTGATCCGGAGTTTGACGGCTGCAAACGATGAAGCTAACAGCCGGGCTGATGACCTTGAAAAGCAACTGAAAGATTCCAAATCAGATCTCAAGGCATTAGAAGATGCTGACAAGGAGAACGCCCAGCTCCGAGCAGACGTTACCCGCCTGGGGATTGAATTTGTCAATCTGCGAAACAAGTAGTCGGACGAGCTTACCCAGGAGCAAAAACGGCCGACAGAGGAGAATGAGCGGGACAACTTGGCCCGGCTGAAGATCACATGGAGCCTTCTTTACCCAGAAATAGACTTGAGGTCTATAAGCTGAGGTATGATTACGCCACTGAGGTGTATGATGCCAAGCAAATGGGTGATGCTCCCCCGCCTCGCTTCAAGGATTGGGCTGCTGAGCAGGGATATGAAGTCTCTGATACTGAGGAGCCGGCGGATGAGCATAACAAGGGCCAGACCAGCCAAACTCAGCCGGAGCAGCCACCTCAGCCTTAGGCGGGCCTCCCCCCAAACTTCTGCGGCAGTATGCCATTTTGTTTCTTTACCGGCTTGTATGCCGTGTGTTGTTGTATCTTTACCAACTAAGGAGTTGGGTTAACATTTTATTTCTTTCCTTCTTCACCGGATGTGTCCGGTTAACACCTATTCTGGCCTTTGTGCCATTATTAATATTAATAAAGTATTCTGACTCAGTCG
Organism: Chenopodium album; assembly: GCF_948465745.1. Lineage (NCBI taxonomy): Eukaryota > Viridiplantae > Streptophyta > Magnoliopsida > Caryophyllales > Amaranthaceae > Chenopodium > Chenopodium album. The sequence goes on from NC_137835.1 coordinate 71,242,087, forward strand.
GTGTTTATATACGTTTGTGTTATGAGTTTTTTTCAATTTGAAATTTTTTGCGTATGCTTGCAATTCTCTAATTTTTTGCCTAACTTAAAAAAGCATGCGGCAATTTGCAATCCGGGTGCTCTTGCCCCTAGGCGACTGTGTGGTTGGTTTTATTTCACATTGATTGATTGGCTTGAAAACACTTGATACTGGAGAGGTATGGAATGTTTTTAGGTTAGTCAATCACAATGGTGATTGCCCCAAACCAAGTGCACAGCCGGCCATTGGAGCGGGTGCTTTGAGCTTCTTACCCAGGCAGTTTTATTCCGTCTGGGGTTAACATTTAGCCATTACACAAATCTTTTGCCCCAATAGGGAGTGAGTGCAACTTTGGAATAAATAACCTAAGTGAGAACTTCAGCCGATGACCGACTGATGCCTCATGGGATCCGGTACTCGGTAACTTAATCGTTCTTCATAGATTATTCTGGTCAGACGGCTATGAATTGACCAATTTGGTCGTTCAATTTTCGCCATCTGCATTTGTACATCGAACCGACGAATAGTCCGTTCTCTGCGACCATTGCACCCGGAGGGGTGTCGCCAGACGCCTTTGTCCATGTTGGGACAGGCGATTTTATAAAATAAGCAACCATCCGGCCATATTGGCCTTTGGTTTTGTTTGAGACCGGTTGTATAGCCACTAAGTGTTTTTGTGCTTAGTTTTTAATCGGACCATTGGACGAGCGTTATTACAACATTGAATTTACACTAAATATCGAACTTAGTTGTTTGAACGAATAGTCCGTCCGAGTATTACCCAGGCGAACAAGAAATTTATTAAATTACACTATCAAACGTAATTAATCAAACAAAGAGTCCGTCTGAGCTTTACCCAGGCGGACCAGCGATTATTAGATTACGCTAAGTATCAAACTTAGTTATTCAAACAAAGAGTCCTTCTGAGCTTTACTCAGGCGGACAAGCAGTTGTAATATTCAACCAAACTAAGTATCAAAATTAGTAAGTTAAACACAGGGTCCGTCTGGGTATTGCCCAGGCGGACGAACAATAAAGATGGAAAAATAAATCTGCAAACAAAGCCTGAATCACTAGTAGAAAAAGTGCTATTTGTAACTGGCGAAATTGACTTTTTGTAACTGGCATTGTTGGTTGCGAATGCCACCGTTACAACTAGTGAAAATTATTCGTAACCGGCTAATGTTAGTTACAAATAATGTATTATTCGTAACTGGCATAACCCAACGCCAGTTACAAAAAGTCTATTTTCCAAGTAAAAAATCTAACTATTTGTAACTGGCATTAAGTTACGTCAGTTACAATTAGGGTATTATTTGTAACTGGCATAACCCAACGCCAGTTACAAAAAGTCTATTTTCCTAGTAAGAAATCACACTATTTGTAACTGCATCAAGTTACGTCGGTTACAATAAGGGTATTATTAGTAACTGACAAATCATAACGCCGGTTACGAATATATTTTTTTTTTGAAAAAAAAAAATAATGCTATTAGTAACTAGCACTAGTTACGACAGTTACAAATAAATAATTTTATTTTAAAAAAATATTTGATTCAAATACAAAAATGGTAGTATATCCTACCAAACGACCCATCGTCAAATAGGCTATAACCTGTTACAATTCAACCAACAAAACACGTACTACGAATACTTCCATGTAACTTAAATTCACCCACGATATACAATACAAACACTCTAAATAGTTCCACACAACTCGAATTATTCATCTACAACCATACAATACAAAAAATTAATTATACTTTAATTTCCAAAAAACAATTAAAACTTGAATTAAAAAAGCATTGATTTATAATTTAGAAATGTAATAACAATAACCAATAGGCTAAATAAAATTAAAGTAGATATATAAAAATGTGTTAATTTTTTTATTAATTAAGCTAAATGTGATTAATCATAACATCGATTAATAAGATAACTAGTCTTTCAACAAAAAATTAAGCCTAAAAAACTTAGGTCATTGTTCTCGAATCTCATCCAATTCTACATCGTTGTAGACTGCAAGTCTTGCCAAATACTCCTGAAAAAAAAATTATACTTTATAAAAATAAAAATCAACCAAAACTCGTAATATATCTCAACACTAACCTCTTTCAAATTACCCTTGCAATCGCTATGGAAAGATAGTATCTCATACATATATCTCATCACATAATAAGCACATTCGGTACGGTACCACCACATTGTTGAGCACACTAATTCAAATTAAATGAACATATATAGTACAATTATTTAATATATTAAATAATAATTTCATTACTAATGGAACGAAAAAGCAAGAATTATACGCTTGCCTCCATTCTTATGTGTAGTAATTGTGGCTTACTCATTTTCAAAGCATTTCCTTTGAGGTGTGACCTATATACATTGTAAGGTCTAAAAAAAATCATAAAAAGCATTAGATTAGACGAATGAAAAATAACTTTTAATCACATGCATGAGTACGTAGTGCTAGGAATGAAAAATTCCAATAGCATCTTGTCAAGCATATATTTCTGGTATGAGCAATATGCCCTCTTAAAAATTCCCTGAAATCTCCAACCTTGGTCCCTCTCATTATGGTTTTAGACAGGAAGAGAAGACAATAATAAACACACACAAGTTAAGAGCATATATTTCTTCTCGGAATTATTATTAGACACTAAAGTGCAGGAGTACAACCATAAGGAGCTAACATCCGATACGACAAATAACATATTTCGATCTGAAACCTACATAAAATGCCAAATCCAAACCTATGGACGTTTAATTAAATTGAAGGACAAAGGACTCTAACAACTTAATTAACACATTTTCGGATTGAAAACAGATCCAAACCTATGACCTAATGATTGGCTACTGTTTAATGATGAAAAAAGATTACAAACCACAGAAATCAGATCAATAAGTTAAAGTAGAATCATTCAACAAAATACCTTTCATCTATAAAGAAAAATCAAACAGCTATTTTATTTTATATTAACTCACAAATAAAATATTTACATTCAAGTTGGAGATTCAACCACAATCTAAATTCCAAAAGATTAAGATCAATTCAATGCTTCAACTCTTATATTTCTGTAGAAATTTTCTCCTCGCTTTTCAATGTTACCACCCAAAAAAAAAAAAAAAGGTGAATGCAAACTCAAAGAATAATTTTGAATAGTCATTAGGTTCATATCTTAAAACCTCACTTTTACTAAATTTAGTCCTCCAAATTTTACATAATCACCTCAAACATTAAGAAGCACATATATCTCACACAAATAATCCCTCATTGAAGTGACAACAGAAACAAATGAGCTTGCACTCTCCAGTTGTCAGCAGTTTAACAATTAATCTTGCTATACATGAGGACTGACCAACAGTAAACATTAAAAGCATTGACTTCCTTTTTATTTTTAGATTTTCCCTTCTCATACTGTTTCCATGAAACAGCAAAAAATCTAGCAAGTAAATTAAAGTAAACTACTAAATAGTGCACATGCACTTAAGGCCGTGCACTTTGTCCACTGCACTTTGTGTAACTGCCTAAGACATTAGGAAACATATGCCTCTTCCATTCATTTTCAGTTCTGCATAATAACATATATTTATGGACAAACTTATGCATTGACACATAGGCCAGTCAAGTTTTCAAGATTGGAGAGATTACAATTTATTACAGATAATCATGGTAATTTAACTCAAGTCTCTAATCAATGTGGCTTTTTGTTTAGGGACGGAAGTAATTATGTGTTTGTTTCTTTCCAGATGATGAAAAAAGCAAAATTGAATAATTCAAGATCAGATTTTCTATTTGTGATACACTTCAAAACTTCATAAAGTAACTTTCTAGTGAATTCTCCCCATATCCACACCCCAGAAATAATCTCACAAGTCACAACAGTTATCAAGAAAACTACCTCACTTGCAGCAGCCTTGAAACAGACATATATAACAGATGCCTCTACGCCTTCAGAAAATGCTGGTTTACTACCACAAATATTTCGTATTGCTTCATGAACCTAATCAAGACAACTTAAAAATCACATAATTTTCTAACTTTAACAGTAATAGCAAACATAACAATAATATATTGCTGATAATCACCTGAGATGATGCATTTTTTAGGACTTACTGGACATGCGACCTTATTGCATTCAATGCTCGTGACTGTAATCAACATCAAAGAGAAGAAAATTTGAAACCTGAGCTTAATCTTGATAAAAGAATTGCATTCTTAGTATCGTACACAAAAAGTATGAGTCATTACTACCTGGCTGGAGCTGTCGGAATTTGACCAAGTACACACTAGACTCTGCATATTGGGGATTGCTCTCAACGTACCTAAAATTCAGAATTCAAGCATAAAAATTTGATAAACTACAACATCCAAAAAACAGCAGCAAAGACCAGTAAGAAAAATACAGCACTCTTAGAAGCATAGTTATGGGAGAGGCCTCTGTTTCAGCTCTGATTTCAGTTCTGATTTTCAGTTCTGAACTTCAGATCTGAAATTCAGCTCTGAAATCAGTTCTGAATTTCAGCTCTGAAATCAGTTCTGAATTTCAGCACTGAAATCAGTTCTGAATTTCAGCACTGAAATCAGTTCTGAATTTCAGCACTGAAATCAGTTCTGAATTTCACCTCTGAATTTTAGCTCTAAAATTAGTTCTGAATTTTAGCTCAGAAATCAGTTCTAAATTGCAGCTCTCATTTCCTTTCCCCTTTATTAACCTTTTTGGGCTTTACTTAATCAAATATTATGGTATTGATGTTAAAGTGTGATAGTCTAAAACAGTGGCGTCGAAAGCAATATTTCCTACTTTGTCGATAAATGTCAACATTTGTAGCTCTCAAAATCAGTTCTGATAAATGTCTGAGTTATGTCTCACTAAACTCTACCATATGCTCATTATCTTATTGGATATTTTATCTCACTATAATATACAAAGTAGTGTTTCAGACTTTGATTGCAGGCTTGGCCTTTATATTCTGTCAAGAACGAACAACAAAGCAAAAGGATGTAATTCAACCACTTAATACACAAATTAGCATGACTATTAGACCGAGATAAAGTAACAAGCAGCTACAATCACAACACAACAACAACATCAGCTTGATGTACTCGGCTAGTTCAACATTGAAGCAATAACAATAACAATAACTTGCTAATAATAGCGTTCAACACAACAACAACCACAACAGCGTTCAACATAGAAGCAATAACAACAACAAAAACAGCAGCATTCTCAATGTGACATTTATTTCAATTAACTTGCACACACAAATTTACACACACATCAAAGAGAAAAACAACAGCTTGACATACTCGGCCAGTGTATCCCCCAATTACAACCTTTATCTATTAAACCTCAATCAAAATAAAATCACACCAGAAGACATAAATCCTTCCTTGAAACTAATATCAAATCAAATAAAGCTTGGGAAAATTGGGATACAAAGCATGGATCAGAGAACACAGCAACATCGTACCAGCACCAAAAATTCACCAAAACCTAATTTTGATTATATTTGTTCGAAATTATTCATCAAAACCTAATTTTCTTGGTTTTTAATAATCCAACTTCATTAAAAATTAATCAAGTAATTGAAAACAACAACATTCAATTCGAATTTACATGTAAACCCACTAATTTGAAAGTACAAGAACCCTAATTCAAAAGGAACACATACCTCAAAACCTTGATAAAAATCCACTAAAGCTGATCCCAAATTCGAACAAACCAAAACAACAATGAATGGAGTGTGATGCAGCGAAGGAGAGGGAGGAGTGGTGAAGGAGAAAGTGGAGCAGTGAAGGAGGAGCAATTCGTTATTGGAGCGAAAGTATGAGTCGTTTTTTTGCTTTCTGCGAATTTAACATTCATTAGATTCTTAATTTTTTTTTTAAAACCTTTAATCAAAATTTTAATGAAAATTAAATAAAATAAAATTAATAGAAAGTAGAAAACTAGAAACTTAATATTTGTTGATAAAAAAAAAAAAAAACAAACAAAAATTATTGTTAGACTTATTATTTATAACCAGCGTTTGTAAGCTAGTTACAAACTTTTTGGTCAAATTTACGTTGACTTATTATTTGTAACTGGCGTTTGTAAGCTAGTTACAAGTGTTTTGGTCAAATTTACTTTAACTTAATATTTGTAGATGGCGTTTATAAGCTAGTTACAAATGCTTTGGTAAAATTTTCTTTGACTTAATATTCGTAACTGGCGTTTGTAAGCTAGTTACAAGCTTTTTAGTCAAAGTTTTTTTGACTTAATATTTGTAACTGACATTTATTTAGTCAGTTACTAATAAAACTTCAAATAATGATAAACCACATATTAGTAACTGACATTTACTACGTTGGTTACTAATGTCATGAAATTTGTAACTGGCATTATCTTAATCGGTTACTATTGATGCTTTCGTAACTAGCATAATATACGCCAGTTACTAATAGGACGTTACAAATAGCAATTTTTCTACTAGTGAATTTTCATTAATTGACTTACTGTTTACAAAAATTATACATTCTAAGAAGTAGTACTTTTTTAGATTGTCTACATTCCAAGTTCTAGGCAGGCGGCGACCGTCCAGGGTTTCCAGACGGTAGGTGCCGTTCCTGACTTCTTCATAAATCCGGTAGGGGCCTTCCCAATTAGGGGTTAGCTTCCCAGCCTCATTGGCCCTACCGGTTGCCTCCATTTTTCGTAACACAAAGTCATCCACTTTCAGAGGACGCTTGTGCACTTTTTTGTTATAAGCTCTGGTCATTCTCAAACGGTATATCTCATGGCGCAGGACAGCGTTGCCCCTGCGTTCCGGGAGGGAGTCCAATGCCAGCCGCATGGCCTCCCAATTTGCCTCTTCATCATAGAGCATAACTCTGAGAGTCGGCTCATAGTGCTCAATGGGCAAGACGGCTTCAGCACCGTATACCATAAGAAATGGGGTTTCTCCGGTTTCCCCTTTAGCAGTAGTCTGGATGGCCCACAGGACATGAATTAATTCTTCTGCCCATAAACCACCGGCTCTTTCAATTTTCTTTTTTATGCCGTCTGAGATGAGTTTGTTGAAGGCTTCAACTTGTCCGTTTGCTTGGGGTCGGCCGACTGATGCAAAACAATGTGAGATACCCTGATCTCCCAACCAAGTCTTGAGCTGGGGGTCTCAAACTGAGGTCCATTATCAAACACCATAGACATAGGTACCCCAAACCAGGTGATGATGTTCTTCTAGATGAAAGAGATGACATCCTTTGTCTTAATGTTCTTAACTGACTCAGCTTCTACCCATTTGGTGAAATAATCTACAGCCACCAAAATGTAGCGTATTCCGCCTGGAGCAGGCGTATAAGGACCCAAGATATCCATGCCCCATTTGGCGAATGGGACTGGGCTGTGGATTGCCGTCAGATCAGTAGCCGGGCGGCGAATCAGTGGGCCAAAACTTTGGCACTTGTCGCATCTTTTGACTAACTCTTTGGCATCTGCTTCAAGAGTAGGCCAGAAGTAATGCCGCCTGGCTCTGACGGCTAGGGACCTGCCGCCTATATGAGAGGCGCAGTACCCAGCATGCAATTCTTCGAGAATTTCTTTCCCCTTCTCTGGGGTAACACACTTCAATAAAGGTTTGAGGAAACCCGCCTTGAAGAGTTCTCCATTTCTCTACTCGAAGTTTGCTGCTCGCCTTTTCATGACGGCTGCCTCCTGTGATGAATCAGGAAGCTTGCCGTCTGCTAAATATGCCCGGATGCCATCCATCCAGGTATTACTCCGGTCTAAGATTCCAATGGGCTCTTCATGTATGCTTCTCTTTTCAAGAACTTCCCAAAAGACCGACCGAGGAGTATCACAGCAGGCGGAAGAAGCCAATTTAGACAACGCATCCGCCTGGTTGTTATCTGACCTAGGCACTTGATTCAGACGGAATTCCTCAAGTGCCCCAGTCTCTTCTTTGACTGCCTGAAGATATTTGATCATAGCCGGATGAGTTGCCTCATATGTTCCCTCATACTGGCTGACGACCAACTGTGAATCAGAATAGGCGTCAATTTTAGTTGCCCCTGCTGCCTTACACATGCGGATTGCGGCTAGCAGGGCTTCATATTCCGCCTCGTTATTTGAGGCATGAAACTTAAACCGCAGTGCATATTCAAATTTGTCCCCCTCAGGGGACTCATATATAATTCCTACACCACAGCCGTTCTTCGTTGAGCTTCTGTCTACATACACTTTCCAAACCTGGTCAATATTATCCGGTTGCACCGGTCGTGTCATTTCAACAATGAAGTCGGCAAACGCCTGACCTTTCACTGCCTTTCTAGGTTCAAAAGTGATTTCAAGACTTTGCATTTCAATAGCCCATTTCAACATTCTGCCAGATGACTCCAAAGTAGACATTGGCCGCTTGAGTGGCTGGTCGGTGTAGATTACCACCGGATGAGCCAGAAAATAAGGTTTCAATTTCTTAAAAGCCATATACAGGGCAAGGCCAAATTTTTCTACCATGGGGTACCGGAGCTCAGCATTTTTTAGAACATGGCTAGCTAATGAAATAGACCGGAAGCTGAACACCATCTCTCTCAGCAAGGAGAACGACACCGAGGGCATGATCTGAGACGGCTAGGTACATGTATAACACCTCTCTAGGAAGTGGACTAACAAGCCTTGGCAAAGAGTGGAGGTGTTCTTTCAGCCGTTGAAAAGCCGCCTCAGCATCATCCCCCCACTAAAATCTGGTCTTCTTCCTGATTGCTTGGAAGAAGTAAAGGCATTTGTCACCTGACTGGCTGAGGAATCTCCCCAAGGCGGCCAGGCAACCGGTTAGTCTCTGTGCTTCCTTGACAGTGCGGGGTGACTTCATGTCAATCATCGCCTGTATCTTCTCAGGGTTAGCCTCTATCCCCCTTTGATCAATAAGGAATCCAAGAAACTTCCCAGACTCAACACCAAAGACGCATTTCTTAGGATTTAACATAACCTTATGCCGCCTGAGTGTGGTGAAGGTTTCTCGGAGATCAGCAAGGTGATCCGCTTGTAGCTTGGATTTGACTATCATGTCATCAATGTACGCCTCCACATTTCTCCCAATTTGATTAATGAAGACCGTATTAATCATCCGTTGGAAAGTGGCAGGCGCATTTTTCAAGCCAAACGACATCACAGTATAACAGAATAACCCCTGATCAGTGACGAAGGCCGTCTTCTCTTGATCCTTTTTCCACAGGGGTATCTGATGGAAGCCGGAGTAGGCATCCATAAAGCTCATCAAGGCGTGACCGGCTGTAGAATCGACCAGATTGTCGATCTTTGGAAGCAGGTAACTGTCCTTTGGACACGCCTTGTTGAGGTCTGTGTAATCAACACACATGCGCCAGGTCCTATTCGGTTTCTTAACAAGAACCACTTTGGCCACCCAGTCGGGGAAGTTACAAGGCCGAATGAACCTGGCGTCTAGCAGCTTTTTGACTTCGGCAGATGCCGCCTGACTTCTTTCCTCACCGTGGTTTCTTTTCTTTGGCCGGATGGGCTTCTTTTTGGGGTCCACGGCGAGTTTGTGGACACCAAGATCCGGGCTAACGCCTGGCATCTCTTCCACTTCAAAGGCAAAAATGTCTTTGAATTCCTTCAGCAGAAGGTGCAAGCTTGCACCCAAGGTAGCATGAGCAACCGTCCCTACCTTTACAGTACGTTCTGGACGGCTGTCATCCAGAACGAGATCAATGTTTTCACCAGCCAGTTGGGGACGGAGCTCATCTGACCGTTCACCGGTCAGTGATTGCTATTTTTTCTCTTTCTTCACCTCCACCAGTAGAGGTGCCTTTCTTTTCTTCCCGGCTGCTGGTGGGGCAGGCGCTGGTTCGACATCCTTGACATTGTCAAGGTGTATTGGTTCCAGGCCGCCTGGGGCCACAGTTTCTCTAACGGCTGAGAGATAACACTCTCGGGCCGTCTTTTGATCCCCATTCAGGGAACCAACAGTGCCGTCATCCCTCTCATACTTGATGAGCATGAGAGACGGGATGATTACTGCCTTGGCTACGTTGAGGGTTGGCCGACCAAGGATAATGTTGTAGGCGGTCAACTCCTCAACGACCAAGAATCTGACGACAATATGTCTTCCTTGGCCCTTCTCTCCCAGCCGGATGGGTAAGTCAATTCTTCCGGCTGGGTAGACCATCCCACCCCCAAAACCAACCAAGGGGTGGGTGACCGGATGCATGCTGCTGACGTTGTATTTCAGCTTTTGCAAGCACCGGAGGCTGATGATGTCTGATGAGCTGCCGGTGTCAATAAGGATTTTTCCAACCAGTTGGTTGGCAACCTTACATTCAATGACGACCGGGTCATCATGCGGACGGCGGACGCTGCCCCTATCCTTCTCAGTGATCAAGACGTCTGGGAAGGAGGTGCTTGCAGACGCTTGCTCATCATCATCCTTGTCCATCTTTCGAAGATGGCTCTTGGTGCCCCGGATGGTAGGGCCACCACAGGAGAACCCGCCTGCTATTGTGTAGACCGGCTCCTTGTCGGTATCTGAGCTACTAGCAGGCTGGGGGGTAGTCTTGGATGACTGACCCTTGTTTTTCTTTTTTGCCCCGGCTGAGGACTTAGAAATGTAGGACTTCAGCATTCCCTTGTCAGCCAGACGGTCCAACGGCCGTTGAAGGCTGAAGCAATCGTTGGTGTCATGGCCAACTTCCTCATGATATTGGCAAAATTTATTTTTGTTCCTTGATTGAATGGAACTTTTCATTGGATTCGGCTTCTCTAGGGACAGCCGGTCCTTAATCTCCATGAGGATGGAGTTGCAGTCCTTATTAAACTCGTACTTTGGGACGTACGGTTTAAATTCTTTCTTCTTCTTCTGGGACGGCTGGTCAGAATCACTAACCACCCAGATTTCTTTTCTCTTTTTACTCTCTTCTTTCTTTTTGGCCGGCTAGGCAGGCCGGCTGTCTTTCTGCTTGTCGGACTTCTTGGAGTCCGACTGGTTACCAGGCGAGCAGAGGTCAGTAGCTTGAATGTAGCTTTCCGCCTCCCTCAGAGCTGCCTGTAAGGTGAAGGCCCCTTTTCTGACTAGGTCGAACTTAAAAGTCGACCCGTCTCTCAGACCTTTAAAAAAGTCTGTATAAGCTACCTCTTCAGACAGTCCTTGAATCTGAATTCTAATCAGATTGAACAGCCCGACATAGGAGCGCAACCCTTCTCTCTCCCCCTGCTTAATGGTGCTCAAGTCCAAGCTTGTTTACTTAGCAGGAATGTTCATTGAGAAGTTGGAAGCAAATAGGAAGGCAAGCTTCTTAAAACTATCGATGGACCCGGCTGGCAGTTGACCAAACTATTGTTGGGAAATGCCCTTCAATGTAGCCGGGAAACACCAACACCAAGTGGCATCATCCAACCCCTGAAGATACATGAGGTTGGTGTAAGCCATGAGGTGGTCTTCCGGATTGGTGGTACCATCATAGGTACCAACCAATACATTCTTAACCTTGGCCGGTTGGGCCGCCTCGGTTATCTCCCGGGTGAATGCAGAAGGTTGTTCACCCAGGCGGAGCAGACGAAGCTACCAGTCCAGAGGCTGGACATTGTGATATGCCGCCTGACCTCCAAAGAGAGCCGGCTGCATATAGTAAGGTGGGTACTGACCATAAACCTGAGAAGGTACATATGGTGCAGCTCCAATCATCTGAGGGCCAGAGTGGACGGTATTACCGCCTGTCTGACTCTCATGCAAGGAAGGTGCGTTCCCCGCAGAAGTATTGTTAAAGCTGTCTGGAAAATTCGACGTAAAAGCTGATTCAGACAACTGCTGATTTCTCTTCCGGTTGATTATTTCCCGGGCATCAAGAGATGACTTTTTACTTCCCACTGGCTGCTGAGTCCAGCGGGTGTTGTTGTTGTTCCTCTTAGGGAGAAGAATTTTTTACCAATCAATGGTCCCGGCTGCCTTCTCCTTTGGATGAGGAGTGGGCTGCCGGTCTCTGACTGACTTCCCCTTCTCCAGAGGAGTCTTCTTGGCCGATTGACCTTTACTTGGGCCAGCCCGTCTTTGGGTGATCAGCTCTTTAATTTCACCCTTGAAACTTGTCATGAATCTCATGAGTTCGTCTCGGGTGATTGGGGCTGATCCAGCGGCCGTATGGGTTTCCCCTTCCGTCTGCCCAAGGGGTCGGATTGTACCCGCCTGGGAGGCACCCTGCTTCAGAGTGTCTCTGGGCCGGATGCGCTTGATTCTGAGAGAGCCGTCTTCGGCTGTAAAGGTTTCGACCTGAGGATCTTCATCTTCATGGTCTGTAAAGACTTCTGGGTCTTCGCCCAGACGGTTAGGGGGTGGTACAGACTCTTGAACCATCTTCGAGGTACTCTCCCCACAGACGGCGCCAAATGTTTTGGGGGTTTTTGTCCCTTGGGAGAGTTACGTCACGAAGTCTGATCCGGCTGAGCTGTACCTGCAAAATAACGGAGACTCCAAGGGTTGGAGCTCCGCCTCCGACGGTCAAGTTAGTAACTTGAAAAGGAATAAAGAGAACAGAAATTTAGGTGGGTATCTGCTCGGATTCCAAGCTCAGGTCTTTCTCTGATGTGAGAGAATGCAAGTGTAATAAATGATTGAATGTGTCCCCAAAATGGGGAAATATCTCCCTATTTATAGGGTAATTGGAAATTGTGCCCTTACCTAGGTCACTTGACCTAGATTGTGGTGGGCTACGCCGAATTACGGCGCTCTCTTGGGATTTGGGCCCTTAAGGGCCGCCATTTCAGAATCTATCTGAAGGAGCCACGTGTCAAATGGCTAGGGGGCCACTTGGGTCAGTTTGATCTTGACACGTGGCCTTCTCTTATTGGGACACCTATCTAGGGTAATTTTTACCCTAAACATGGTCCATGGAGAAAAAAGGGGGAGTTGGTTTTGACTTCAACGAGGCTTCAATCATGCGTGATATTCTGGACAAATTCAAGCTTGGTGACCTTGGCTATGTGGGATACCAGTACACTTGGTCAAATAATAGAGAATGGGAAGAAAATGTACAAGAAAGGCTCGACCGCTATGTAGCTAATGATGAATGGAGAGAATTGTTCCCGGGTAGATTTGTGTCACAGTCCGGGAGTTTGGACCCCGAAACGTGCGGAGCGCTCTAGCCTTTTGGCGGCAAGAACGCTAACCTTGAGAGAAAGAGGGACTTGTGAGCACAAAGCAACACAAGCGGGCAATTAAATCAAAGGAGCACTCGTGTCTCTTTAGGCGACGGAGTGCGGGTGTGGTCGGGGTTTGTGACTGCCGATAATTCAAGGCGGGCACAAGCGGGTACAAACCGCGAGTTCTTAGTGCATCAAGTTGGTTTGGAGGAGAGCTATTATGCAAGTAAGACAAAATATCTATAAAGGTCTAACAACAAACAAGCATAAGATCAAAGAAACACTTGGTAGAAGGCTTAAGATTTCATTAATCATTCACCCGCTAAAGAGCTTTAATTTGCTTACAAGGAGAATCCCTAGTGAACACTGAACTGACAGTAACATAATAATGGGACCTCAAGCTAAGAAAACATAAACTAAACTCTAAGAAAGCATCTAAAGGGAAACTAATACATCAAAAGGAGTTGGATTCTAACACTTTGTCACTCACCTTTAGAGGAGAAAATCAGATCATCTTCCAATTCTCTTGTGCATTAAGGACAGTGTTTGCGCCCCTAAGGTGAAAAAAAGAGTTAAAATTTTCCGTTTTAAGGAAATGTGGCTGCGTGAGGACTCATGTGGTGATATCATCCGTCAAGCTTGGGAAGGTGGTGCCGATATTTCTTAGAATATAACTCGTACTACCGCAAACTTAGGAGGGTGGAGTAAAACCTACATTGGCAATTTTGCCAAGGAGATGGGTAACTGTAAAGCTAGAATGGCTGCTCTTACCCCAAAAAATATAGCTCAAATGAAAGCCACTGACGAAAGGATGGATGAACTTGAAGAAAGGGATGAGGTTTATTGGAAGCAACGTAGTAGGCAAGAGTGGCTAAAGAGCGGTGATAAAAATTCCTAATTTTTTCACACGAAAGTTCAACAGAGGCGTAAGAGAAACTCTATTGTGAAAGTCCGAGACGAGGCTGGAAATGTTTATAAGGATGAGGACTAAATTGCTGAGGTCTTTGTCAAGCATTTTAATGATCTTTTCGGCTCCTCTCTTCAGGTTGAGACAGACAATGTTATTGAGAAGGTGATTCCATGTATTGCGGATGATATGCAAGCTATGTTGACCGAAACTTTCAAGGGTGAAGAAGTCTATGCGGCCTTGAAACAAATGCATCCAACCAAAGCTCCCGGACCCCATGGTATGTGTGCCCTATTTTATCAAAAATTTTGGAGTATTGTTGGTAATGATGTGATAGATTGTGTGATAAGTGACTTTTATGTCACTTTTAGGGTGTTTATTGAGTCGCTTTCCGGCTTATTTTACAATAATTTAGCCCATTTTGTTCTTTATTTCTTTTATTTGCTTATTCTCGTCTTTTATCTTTATTTTGAGTATTTTTAGTAGTTTTTAATGGTTTTTAGCTTATTTTCTTAATTTATTTAAATTATCTTATTTTCTATGTTTATATTTTAAGTTTTTAGTTCTTGTTATTTAATAAGTTCCTAGTTTCTCTCATTTTCTTATTTTATTTTATTTTCATGTTTGTTTTCTTTATTTTATTTAATTTCTTTTGATTTTATTTTTAAGTTATTTTTATTTTATTTTATCTTTATTTTATTTTATTTTATTTGTCTCGGTTTCACCCTCGGGTTTGTTTGTGTGTAGGCTCGAGTTCAAGGTCCAAGCCGAGGCTTTTCAATTGCCACCCAACACCAACTCCCCTGGCAGCAACCTACCACCAAAATCACCACTCACAAACCACCAGCTCCACCACTGATTTCCCTCAATTCACCAACTGCAACAGCGACAAACACACCACCTCCAATCACCTTCCCCTGCTTCCTCACGCAAACCCCAACAGCCTCCACAGCCACCGCCAAAACCGCCATTAATACACCACCAAAACAACTCCAATCAACCACCACACAAAACCGCAACCACCTGCGAACCTCCACCATCAATTCTCCCCTGTTCCACCGTCCTTCACCACACATAAACCGCACCTTCCGTCAGCCACCAATCAACCACCAACCTCAATTCACTAAACCACCTGAACTACGCCCTTCCCCTGTTTCCACTCGCAACAACAACAATCAGCAACCAATTCACCACCTCACCTCCAACCAAACCCACGCAAAAACCACCCACCAATCAAAGAAGCCGCTTCAATCGAACCTCCAAATTCGCCCAACCCAGACCACCGCGGCCGCGCAGCCCTGTCAGAAAGCGCGCAATTGGAATCCAAAATCATAGTCGAGGCAGTAGCTTTGCGCGACTTGCTGGGCGACTTCTGTGCGGGCGCGCAATTGTGGGTCAATCACGAGCTTTTCACGTGATTTTTGATGAAAATTGGACGACCACGATAGATGATGATGATGTTGATTTACGGTGGTGATTATGATGATTTTTTTTGCTGGTGATGAAAGTTTGGAGCAGCCAAATTCGAAAGAGAAGATGAAAGGAGGTCTGATGTTTTCGTGGGTTTGGGTGGGAATTTTAGGGATTTTGGGATTTCTTTTTTTTCCTTTTCCTTTTCTTTTATTTTATTTTATTGTAAGTTTTGTTTTTATTGGTTTTTAGTTTAGTTTTTTTTTTTTTATAATTGTTTTATCTAGTTTTATTTCTTTTTAGTTTCTTTCTTTTATTTTATTTTTTTTATTTAACTTGTATTATAAATACCCCTTTGGGGTTATTTTCTCATAACTTTCAATCAACATTTTATTTTAGATAGTTTAGATTAGTTTAGCCTTTATTTTCTCTCTCTTAGGGTTAGTTTAGGAGTAGTGTAAAGAGAGAAAGCTTGGGTTTCCATGGAGTTTTTGAGAGGTTGAAGAAGCAACTTTGTGGAACTTCTTCTCATCTATTCAATGAGCATTTTCTAACTTTCTCTCATCTTTATTTCTTGCTTAATTCTTAGTTTTTGCTTTTTGTTTATTGATTTGAGTAGATTAATTAGTTTATTTGTTTAATCTTGTTTTTATTCTTATTTTACCTTGTTTTCCATGTCTTTCTTCATTATGTTAGCTTAGATTTTGTTCTAGGGAAATGGATGAAGGTTATGTTAATAAATTGAATGATTGATTGTGATTAGTATGGAATTGTTTCTTGATTATTGTGTATGGATGATGCTTTTATGGATTAGAATCTTTCTAGCTAATTGATTTTATGTTCTTAATTGTGCTTTCAATCGATTGTGCGAGAGTGAGTTGGTTGAGAGCCCTAATTTCTTCTATACCTTTGCTAGGCTAGTTGCACGAGAGTGAATCAGTTTAGTAGGATAATTAACATGCTTAATTGTGCGAGAGTGAGTTAAATGTGTTGATTGTTCCTAATCAAGGTCATTTTCATCTAATTGTATGATGTTATTGAATGTATTGATGTAATTGGATTCCACTTTCCCTAGTTTTAGTTATTTGTTCTTAGTTGTGTTTAGTTGAACCTCTCTCTATCTCACAAGCTTTCCTACTAGTCTAGTTAGCACAAATTGATACACTTAGTCCTTTTGGGTTCGACCCTTTACTTGCCACTAACTAGTTTAGTGTAAGTTTAGGTATTATAAATGATTAATTTGGTTAGGGTGGTAGCATAACGACCTATCTATCCGCGATCATCGTGTTCTTGACATCTTGAATAATGGAGGTGATATTGGTTCTATTAGTCAGACTTACATTATCTTAATCCCTAAAAAGAAAGATTGTGAGTCTCCTGCTGATTATAGACCAATTAGCTTGTGCAATGTATTGTACAAAATTGTTGCGAAGGTTCTTGCTAATAGTCTAAGACTTGTTCTCCCTGATATTATTCATGAGTCTTAGAGTGGTTTTGTGCCCGGTAGATTGATAACGGACAATATCCTTGTGGCGTATCCGCGTATGAATGCTTCCATTATTTGAGAAAAAAGAAAAAAGGGAAATTTGGGCATTTGGGTCTTAAGCTTGATATAAGTAAAGCGTATGATAGAGTGGAATGGTGTTTCTTGGAGAGAATAATGAGAAAAATGGGTTTCCCGGATTTTTTTGTGAATCCGATAATGAACTGCGTTAAAAGTACCTCTTTAAAGATCTTTGTTAATGGGCAGCCATCGAGGGAGTTCTTTCCATCTAGGGGGATTCGACAAGGCGACTCGTTATCCCCGTTCCTCTTTATTATTTGTGCATAAGGTCTTTCTACCCTTCTAAGAGATGTCGAAAATAGGAAGCTTATTCACGGGGTGAAAATTGGGAACAAAGTTGCTCCGATTTCTCACTTATTTTTTGGTGATGATAGTCTCCTCTTTATAAGGGCTAATGAAGATGAAATTGAGAATGTTCTTGATATTCTTTCCACTTATGAAGCTGCTTTTGGCTTAAAATTGAACATGGAAAAATCTGAGGTGTTCTTTAGCCGAAACATTGATCTAGAAAAGAAAATTTTGCTTCAATCGAAGTTATCCTTTTAGGCCGTTGATGGACACGGTAAATACCTTGGGATCCCAACTTACCTTGGTAGTTCAAAAAAACGGATTTTTTCCATCATTCAAGATCGGGTTTGGAAAAATCTAAAAGGGTGGAAGGAGGGATTTCTTCACAAGCCGGTCGTGAGGTTCTCATAAAGGCCATTGCTCAAGCTATTCCCACATATGCATTGCTTTAGTCTTCCCTCTAGCATGTGTCGCAATTTTTTTTTGGGACAAAAGAGGAATGAGCGTAAAAACACTCTGGGTTGCTTGGGATAAGATGATTTTCTCAAAAACAAAAAAGAGGGAGGCATGGGTATGCGTGATCTGCATATTTTTAACCAAGTTATGCTTGCGAAACAGGTTTGGAGACTGCTAAAAAACTCGCATTCTCTGATGGCCAGAACTCTCAAGCAAAAATATTTCCCTCATGCCGAGCTGATGGATGCGAAAGTGTCTGCTAATGCTAGCTTTACTTGGAGATCTATTATGTCTGCAAGAGACTTAATCTCTCAGGGTGCTAGGAAGTTGATTGGAAAAGGGATGTCTATTGAAATCTGGAAGGATCCTTGGGTTCCCACCTTACCCAAGTTTCGTGTGTTCTAAATAGGCAGCAACAGCCTAATGATGGTGCCCCTATTCTGGTTGCTGACTTGATCATTGAAAGTGAGTAGAACCGTTCCATTCTTAACTCATATTTCCTCGAATGGGAGAAAATTGAAATTCTAAAAATCCCCTTAGCTCGTTTTGGGGGTGAGGACACTTGGACTTGGCATCACACTAAAAATGGTGAGTTCTCAGTTAGAAGCACATATCATATTATGCTTGAAGCTATTAAAAATTGTTCTGCTTCTTCCTCAAATCCCCCTAGTCAGGCTATCTGGTCTAAAATTTGGGGTGCTAAAATCCCCCTAAGATAAAGCATTTTGGTTGGAGGGCTCTTAGATTAGCTATTCCAGTCAGAGCCAATCTGAGAAAAAGAGGAATCTGTGATGATGATCTATGTCCTAGGTGGGGTGAAGCTCCGGAAACTGCAGCTCATGCTCTGTTATTTTGTAGTATGGCCAAAGAGGTGTGGTATTTTTCCCCATTAGACTGATAATTCAAGCTAAGACCTACCAAAATTTTTTTATCTTGGTGTAAAACAAAAGATGAACATATTAAAGATAAAATTTGGTGGGGTAATTTTTGGAGTATACTTTGGGGGATTTGGCTAAGGCGAAACTCTTGGTTGTTTAAGAAGACGGAAACCCAGGTGTTTGATGTTATTCGAAAAGCTACTAGCATCGTTGGTGAGTATGAAAAGGCAAACTCCACATTACCATCTGAGATTGGTAATAGAAGCCAGACAGTTCATGTTTGGAGCCCTCCTGCTGCTGGTTTTTACAAATTGAACACTGATGCAACTATTTTCAAGGATACAACAATTGGGTTAGGGGGCATTATCTGTGATTGCTGTGGGGATGTTATGCTCACAACCTGATGGTGTGTTAGTGGCAGCTTTGAAGTGGATACAGCTGAAGCCATGGAAGCAAGACACACCATAGGCATTACAATTGATGTTGGTCTTAATCGACTCACTCTGAAATCGGATAGCCTGAAGATGATACATCACTTAAAGAGCAAGAAAGTGGAGAACTCATACTTTGGTCGCATTGTTGCTGATATTCTCTACTTAGCCAGAGCATGCACTTTCTTTGAAGTGTCTCATATTGGCAGAAAAGGCAATAATTTTGCCCATAAATTAGCTCATACTAGTAAGAATTATGTAGATATGAGAGTTTGGATTGAAGAAGCTCTAGATTATGTAATAGCTACCATTGCTTTTGACTCTGCTGGTGCTTAATAATATCTGATTACTTTTCGTCAATAAAAAGGATCACACATTTTAGTGTGCCTTTTCCTCTTGACAAAGATCTGCGACATCCTTTCACAATAAAATACTTTCACCAACCTCAAAATCATGTACTAACATGTGGTTTAGTAAATGATTTTGGCTGTGTGAAACAAGGGCCGATCATTATCATTGTTTTTCGTAGGAGCTGCTGGGAGTGCTGACTTCTTTTGGCTTGTTTACCTTCGTTACAGAAGCTTCTTTTTTAATTTAGGTATTTCTCTATCTAATCTTGCCTGTAAAATTTCAGAAATTTGCGAGTTTATCTGCACTATTAAATTTGGTTGTTTAGTTCAGACTTGTCTGTTTTGGTTTGAATGTCTATCCTGGCTGTTTGGGTGTGATTTTAATAGGGTTATGCTTCAGTTTTCCCTGTGGGTTCCTGTGTAATTTTAGGTATATTGAGGGTTTTTTAAAAAATATCATTGCAATTTTTATTTCCCCCATGCTTCTTGCTTTAGTTTTCTTGTGCATTTATTCTGTCACTTGTATGTAGATGCGTTAATTTGGTTGTTCGGATCGGATCTGATGAGGTCGGGTTGTAGATCGGGTTTAGCCACGGCGCCAGCACCTGCCTTTATTCCATTCTTTTTCCATGCCCTATCTTTGTTGATTTTTATTTCACCTTCATTGGGTCTCTTCCATCTTTCCTCTGGTCGCCTCAAAGCAAGAGCTTGTTCCCTTCTCTGGAAAATATTAAGAGTTGTACGTCACCAAGTCCAGCTTGTATCTATTAAACAAGGTGAGGGTGTGAAGCATGGCTAGTTGAAAAAGAGGGTTGTCTAGTTAATCTTCTTTATTGCTGAACTTTGTTAATCTTTGATGCCATGTCAGAATCTAGAGTTCGAGCATGTCAAGTCAACAAGCAATTCAGGAGTAGAACGCTACAGGTAGGCAAACTGTTATTAAACTCTGAGACTTTACCACTTCAAGCAAAATTTCCCCTTCGTTGTCTTCATTAATTGGACACATCTGTTTTCCTACATCATTTTGTCCTATTCTGAATTGTGTGTTCAAAAGTAGTGAAAGTATGTTGAAAAAATGAATTCAGAGTTTTGGAGGGGTGTTTTCAAACTTAGAGTTAGACAAAGGAGATAGCAAGTTTTTGGTAGAGTTTTTCAAACCCTAGTCTGTCGTTCACAAACGGCTGTTAAATGGCGTGAACTCCTACTGGCAATCCGTGTTCTTATGTGGCTGCTCAGTCAAGGGTAGTTGTCCAACTCAGGAGATGAATTTTAGAATGGTATCCTCAACTTAATAGGATGAAATACTGAAATTGCCTCTAGATTGACAAAGTTTAGCAATCAACAAGATTAACTTGGATTTTTCGGTTGAAAATGATGTAATTTCTAGCCTTCCAAATATGCCACAAAGCAAAAGAAAACATAGTCTTCCAAGAATGGCTACACTAGTAGAAATTTACAAATGGACACCGAGGTATGCCCATCGGTTTTTAAAAATCGGTGGGGAAAATAATGGGTGGGATTGGGTAAGAGGTTATTGTCGGTGGCAATTCAAAAAAAAAACCCGCCCTATACCTTTCCCCCTTTTCCTTCTCTTTCTTCATTCCCCATTTCATTTCTTTCCCTCCTTTATTCCCTCCTTCAGTTCGACCCTTAGCTTCACCACTGCCCTTCTTTGTTCCTATCGTCAACCCTTCACCGGTGACCCACTCTTCACCGGCGGCCGCATTTCGTCTCTTTCTCTTTTCGGCAACTCTTCATCCAGCAGGCCCCTCCACCACTGCGCGCGAGTCCAGCATGCCCCTCCACCTCTCCGCCACCTGCACACGGCCACGTCGACGCCTGTGCGAGTTCATCCGCCTCCACCACTCCGCCACTTGTTCAGCAACCCTCCTCGTCTTCTACCCTCCAGCTCTCTACCACTTCCACCTCTAATTAGGGTTAGTGTTTAATTTTGTAGGAATTTTTAACCATTATTTTGAATTCTATACCTACATTTTAATTTGCATTTTGAACAATTATTGGGCATATATGAGTACACTAAAGTTAGCTAGGGTTTGAATATAATTTTACCTCAATATTGATTTTTGGTAGTTAAATTGTCTAAATTGTATGATTTTTTTTATTTTTTATGTTTCTTTTTGTGAATTTTAATTTAGGTCTTTTTAATGGGAAATTTAAAAAAAATAGAGATTAGTAAGCTTGTTAGTTAGTTGAATTTTGGTACTTAAAATATATTGTGGTTGAATTATTGATTAACTAGCAAATGTGTTATAAATTAGTGAATACATATACTTGAGTAATATATGTAATGTCAAGCCTTAGACACCTAAAACTAGGTAACATTGATATGTTATGAGAAAGAAATAGTTCATTTGATAAGAAATGTAGAAAATTGGCAAAGTAGAAGACATATAGGCCTTATTTGAGTCTTTTTGGATGAAATATACTCCGAACTTAATAAAATGATCTTTTGATGTGATTTCAAGCCTTAGACACCTAACACTAGGTAATATTGACATGTTATGAAAAAGAAATAGTTCATTTGATAAGAAATGTAGGAAATGAGCAAAGTAGAAGTCATATAGGCCATATTTGGGCCATTTAGAGTAAAATGCGACTTAAAACATAATAAAATGCTCTTTTGATGTGATTTCAAGCCTTAGACATCTAAAATTAGGTAACATTGATATGTTATGAGAAAGAAATAGATCATTTGATAAGAAATGTAGGAAATGGGCAAAGTAGAAGTCATATAGGCCATATTTAAGCCATTTTTTTTATAAAATGCGTCTTAAAACTTAGTAAAATGCTCTTTTGATGTAAGCCTTAGACACCTATCACTAGGTTATATTGACAATTTATGATACATA
Source organism: Chenopodium album (assembly GCF_948465745.1). Lineage (NCBI taxonomy): Eukaryota > Viridiplantae > Streptophyta > Magnoliopsida > Caryophyllales > Amaranthaceae > Chenopodium > Chenopodium album. The sequence goes on from NC_137835.1 coordinate 71,264,394, forward strand.
AATATATCATTTGTTAAGAAATGTAGGAAATGGGCAAAGTAAAAGTCATATAGGCCATATTTGGGCCATTTTGGATAAAATGCATCCTAAAACTTAGTAAAATGCTCTTTTAATTTGATGTGATTTCTATCCTTATACACCTAATAATAGGTAATATTGACATGATATGAGAAAGAAATAGGTCATTTGATAAGATATGTAGGAAATGAACAAAGTAAAAGTCATATAGGCCATATTTGGGTCATATTTATAAAATAAAATGCGTCTTAAAACTTAGTAAAATGCTCTTTTGATGTGATTTCAAGCCTTAGACACCTAAAACTAGGTAAAATTGGCATGTTATGAAAAATAAATATTTCATTTGATAAGAAATGTAGAAAATGGGCAAAGTAGAAGTCAAAAAAGCCTTATTTGGGCCATTTATTATAAAATGCGTCTTAAAAATTAGTAAAATGCTCTTTTAAAGCTATTTCGAGCCTTAGAAACCTAAAACTAGGTAATATAGACATGTTATGAGAAAGAAATAGTTCATTTGATAAGAAATGTAGAAAATGGGGTACATAGAAGTCATATAGGCCATATTTGGGACATTTTTTTGATAAAATGCGTCTTAAAAATTAGTAAAATGCTCTTTTGATGCAATTTCAAGCCTTTGACACCTAAGACTAGGTAATATAGACATATTATGAGAAACAAATAGAAAATACATAATGTTTAGCCTAATTAATTAATTCTAACATAATTTTTATGTATTTCAAGTTTTGCAAGGTACAAAAGGATGGTCCCTAGTGTCACTTTCACACACCGCACAGATAAATGATTAAATATACTTGCCCTTAGGAACCCCTTGTCATGAAATCTTAAACACAACGTTGAACCATGCCTTGTCATATCAACATCACTCATCAATCATAATCATCATTGCATAACAAAGTATGAAGTGCTTAGCCTCCGTGCCTAAGTTACCTTTAATACTTTCATCATTGAGTCAACAATTGAGATAGACTAGCATGGATTAATCCTTGCACCTTGAGAGATAGTATCAACAACATTTTATTAAGCTCATTCAACATGCACCTTCAAAAACTTCGCTTCTTTCTTTTTTTTCGCGTCTTTCTTTTTCGGGGGAAAGTTAGTACCCTCCAAAAAAATGACAGAATTTTTATTTTATTTTATTTTTTTTTGCATTTTTTAGTCATACGATCACATTACAATGCACACACGAGTCATGTACACATTGAGTCATGTCGTGAGTCACATCGAGTCGAGTCGACCTCGAGTCAGTCAATCACAGTGAGTCGAGTTTATACCTTGAGTCATGTCAAGTCAATAAGTCAAGAAACACTAAGTCTTAGGTCAACCCTAAGATGACTAAGAAAGATAAGCAAATTCTCATAGTCAAAAATATAAATGCAGGTACATCCCAGCAAGCAAGAACATTCCCGGATTTTTTCGAAAAACCACGAATATGCCGCATGAGACTCTTCCAAGATGAGGAGAGTTTGAGGAAATTGCATAGAGCAGTAAATTAGAGATGAAGAGCTTTAATTTACAAAAAATTTGAGTGGATTTGGTTGAAAGGAAACAACCAAGTTCTAACTTCGGAGCGAAACCAAGCAGTAGCAGCAGCAAGGGCAAAATTGGGAAGACCCGACTCCAGCACCAGATGACAAGGCTGTCGCTTGGCGATAGAGCACAATCGCGGCGCTAAAGGCGTTGCAGCAGCGATAGAGCTCGAAGCCTCTCCGAATGGTTATTTCGACCTTATACAACAATTTTGGGTTCCTTGGTACGCCAGTTAGCCCCTATAAGCAAATGGACATGGTTATTAGTCGGCTCGATTACAATCGCAGTAAGTGATTGAGGTGACGATGATCGTCTCACTTAGCTTAAGCGCCTAAGCATTGGCTCATTACAAGCACCAAAGCATCGGTTCAAAAGCAAAGCAAAGCACTTATATGACCATATTCCCAAAAATGGATTGTCGAGCATTCTCCTTAAACGACAATTTTTCCAAAATTGGATTGTCATTTCCAACTGACAATAATTCCAAATGAAGATTGTCGCGCACCTCAAACTGACAATATTTCCAAGAGTGTATTGTCGCGCATCTTCTTCAAACGATAATTTTCCCAAGATTGGATTGTCATCTTTGGAAAAGTTTCCAAGCGTGGATTGTCGTGCTCCTTCTCTGTTTGGCAATTTTTTCCAAGTTCGGAATGTCATCTCTGGCAAGTTTTCCGAGATTAGATTGTCATACACATAGTTCCCTATGGTAAAATTTCCAGAAGGATTGCCGTAGGTCTCTACTCATCATAAAATTTGGCAAAGATTCCTCAAGGTGGATTGTCATTCATTTCAGTAAGTGGCAAATTTTCCCGAAGTGGATTGTCGGTCAACTCTTTTTTGCAAATGTTCCAAGACGCGGATTGTCAATTGTGGCAATATTTTCCTAAAAGGATCGTCGCATAGCATTGTCAAATTTCCAAGGTGGATTGCTTCCAAGAGTTATATTCCAAGATGTGGATTGTCAATCGTAGAAAAATTCTTATGATAGATTGTTACGAAACATTGACAACTTTTCGAGATACGGATTGTCGCTTCATCATAGCAACATTTCCAAGGATGGATTGTTATGAAGCATTGACAACTTTCCCTAAATCGAATTGTCATACATCATAAAAGAGTTGTGTTGGCAACTATTCCCAAAGAAAAGAGGATTGTCGTCACAGCAAAAGTGCCGACATACTGGTTCACAATTCAGAAGCACCGACATACTGGTTCACAAGTAGCAAAAGCGCCGACGCTCTGGCCTAATAACATTAAGGATCAACAAGCAGTGGTCTTTTCAAAGACTATCACAGCGGAAATTGGGGGCAGTTACAGACGTAGCAGTCTTCAGGTGGTATCCCCTAGCTTGAGGAAGATCGTCAAAAACAGCAAGATGGCGTTCCCTAGCTTGTGGAAGGTTGTCACAACAACATCAATACAACATAACAAATCGGTTACTTTAGAGACGTGTACTCGACGATGCAAGATACGCATTTCTTAACTCTCTTATCTGTTTTAACTAACGCTAGTTTGGAGGTATCGGCGTTACAAGAGTGATTTAGGATCGCAGAACGTTCTGAATCATTCTCCGTCCCTATCGCTACTTTGACTTTTGTTTTCGAAACTTGCGTTTCTCCAAACTCAGTCAAAGTGGGGGCTTCTGTAGACACCCATTTATGTCTCCCTAAAACCAAACCTAGTGATGAGTACCTTTCACGTCGAATCATAATCGGATGAAGTGAAACTGTGGAATGTCTAGTGTTGCGGTTAGTTTTTATTTCTTTTCTTTTGAAAACCTATTTATGAAAATAGCCAATCCAGTTTAGTTTGGTCCATGGAAAGGGTCCAATAATGGGGTAGTTGGGTCGGGTTCGAAAAGAGCTTTCCAACGATATATTATAAGCCTAATTCCGATGAATAATGAGGAAATTATGGCCAAATTACTAAACTGGGTCCGGTTTGATCTTTATATGCGGCCCAATGATCTAGAGGAGGGCCTATTATGATTTATCATTCCTAATACGATTAGGATTGATTATAGTCTTCTAGAATCTTCTAGAAGGTTCTATTGAATCCTAATGTGATTAGCATTGATAAATTGACTTTAATTGACTTTTAGGAGTTTTAATTTGAATAAAAGAAGTGTTTTTAAGGAAAATACAGTTTTACCCTCTCGTACGCTTAAATTTTATCAAAATAAGAAAACGCGTGGAAAACTGATTTGCAACGCCATACGACAGCTCTGTCGCCTGGCGACATAGTGCAGCGTCTAGCGACAGACCTGGCGTCTGGTGACAGGCGCGTGTGTGACGCTGCAGTCGTGTTTTATTCTTTTCGAAACTCTGATTCGTTTTTATCATATCCGGCTGATTTTCTTTTTAAATAGCCTCCTAAAATTCTGTTTTCAATCATCAATTTTCATCATCAATAATCTATCAATTTTCATCAACAGTCATCAACTTTTCTCTTCTCACCAACTCTCATCAAGAATTTTTTGACATCCTCTCTCTCTCTTTTCTAAACTAGTCTTTTCTCATACAAAATTCCGCATTCACAAGATATAGACACACCTGGCCAAGTTCGAAGTTGCCTTCGCCCTAGACGTAAAAGGTTTTAATTTCTGAGGGTTTGGTCCCAAATCTCTCTTTCAATTATTTAATTTAATTATTTTGTTTTATATTTTCCTTTAAGTTACTAACATGTATATTTTGTTATTAAAAAGAGGTCTTAGGCATCCAAGTAAGTTCTTTAATTGTTTGCATTGTTATTATGATATAGAAATCATGCTTAGGTTGTTATTTTGATTCCTAGTATCATGTTAGGATGTTTTATTGCTTCCTAGTATCATGTTTAGGGTAACAACTAAAATTTATAATATCAAGTATGATTAAAATAATGCTTCCTACTTTCTTTCCTAATATCCATGTTAGTATCATGTTAGGGCTAAAGCTTTGATTTTTATTGTTTAGTGACATGCTAGGGTTTGTTATTACTCTTGTTAGTATCATGCCTAGGATCTTGCTATTGTTATGCTTTAACATGATTATTATTATTGTGTTGCTTGATCACGCCTTTTATGCATGCTTAAAGGGAATTTGTACTTGTAATCACGCTTAATTAGATAATTAATAATCTTGTTTAGGGTTAATATGATTATAATTCAAGTGATCGCCAATAATAGATTTATTTGTGCATTAATATTCAACCAACATAGATTAAACAGGTTTAGGATAAACCTAATGATTGTATGTTAGTCAGAAAGCGCACATGAATACGAGAAGAATAAAGTAGAGGCCTATTATTAGGCAAGTTCAATCTCTTTTAGGTTGGATTTGTACCTTCATCCCCGAACACCAGTCATGGTTCCAGACCTATTGGAGTTAACGATCTCTTGGATCGTTAAGGGGTGTAACCTTCACCCCGTAAACGGTTTACTAGTTCCTAAAACTTGTTGGCGACTCTTTTGCTCTAGCTTCCTTCCCTTTGGACGCCACCGTATTTAAGTGTATGATCACAGTGGGGTTCAAGTTTGGGGTAATGCTTGAAAAATTCCCTACAGGTGCTAATTTGCTTTTTTCTACTAGTGCTAAGATTAAGATTATTACTACCTCCGTTTCTTATTATGTGCAACAAAGGAATATTTTATGTCTCACAAATAATACCCCTTTGTTGCACATAATAAGAAACGGAGGTAGTATTATTCTATCCTTCCCAATTAAAATTAAAAAAAAAATTATAATTAAAAAAAAATCCATACTATTAAGGAAAATTTGCCAAGAATAACACCACCTTTCACAGGTCTTCCATAAATGGAACGACCTTTGATCTATTTCAAAATGGAACGACCTTTAACACATATTTGCCAAAATGGAACGTGACCGATTGGTAACCTTTGAAACAGGTTAACTGTGACACGTGTCACAATATCATTGGTTAATTTTTTTTTAATAAAAACCTTAAAATTAAAAAAAAAGCCTTAAAATTAAAAAATTAAACTGAATTTTTTTTTTAACCCGTCCCACATTGCCGACAACAACTTCACCACCACCAGACCACCTGTCAGGCCTGCCACCACCGTCGGCGCCTGAATCTCCTCCCCCGTTTCGACTAAACCATTTCCCCCTTCCACCGGCTATCTCCAACCCCTTTCCCCCCTTGAACCACCATCAAAAGTAGAAAACCATATAACCCTAAAACCACTCAATTTTAGCGTTTTTGGGTGGTGGTTTCAAGGGGGGATGGGGTAGATACGGCCGGCGGAGGGGCAATGAGTTCGCCGGCACAGAGGAGGAGGTTTTGGTGCCGGCCATTGGGGGAGTAGGGTTTTAGAGGGAAGGTAGAGGGGTTCTAGGGTAGTAGAAGGTGGTTTGGGGGAAGGGGAGGGGGTACCGCCGGCGTCGGGTAAGGAGCTCTAGCTGCTGGTGGTGGTGTTGGTGGGGTTGCTTCTAGCAAGTGGGGAGGGGTTTTTCTTTATTTTTTCAGTTTTGTTTTTAGTTAATTTTTTTAAAAGTCTTTCTAATTTAAATTTGGTTTTTTTTAAAATCACTATTATTGAAAAAAAAATGTCAAAATAAAATAAATTTTTTTTAACCAATCACATGTGACAATGTCAAATGTGACGCGTAAAACCAGTTACAGGTTTTTTGTTCCATTTTCGGCAGATGTGTATCAAAGGTAGTTCCATTTTGAAATAATCTAAAGGACGTTCCATTCTTAGAAGATCTATGAAAGGTCATGTTATTCTTGGCAAATTTTCCTACTATTAATACCAAAAATTCTAGACCACAAAGTTCTAGTATTGATGCATCCCTAAACAAATGCATGTGATCTTCATTTTCAAGGTTACATCTAATGAAAATGGGGTTGAAATTGTCAACTCTAATGGCTAAAACCGTAGCTACATGTAAAATTCGGTGACTAAAGTTCCAAACAAGCATTTTGTACATACTTAAGGGCATGTTCATTCTCTTCAGCTTATTTTCATTTCAATTCAGTTCAGTTTCAATCATTTCAATTCAATTCAGTTCCTAGTTTCCTTCTTCCATTAAATATTCAGTTCAGTTCAGTTCAGCTCCATCAGTTCAGTTCAGTTCAACTCCATCAGTTCAGTATAGTTCATTTCAGCTCAGTTCAGTAAATCTGAACAGGCCCTTGAAGGGGATGGTAAGATTCCAAAAAAATAAAATCCATTTTATGGAAGGAAAGGAGGGTGTGCAGTAAACTTGCAACATAGATTTTGCATATTTTAAATTGTTAATATCTTTAAGGAAATCTCTAATTATAGGTTAAAATAAATTATAAAAGTTTGTTTATTTAAAAGTATTTATCTAGATGAATTACATAAGACCTTTTTTTTTTTACTACGGAGTATAGTTTTTTCTTATGTTTTCTCCTTTTTATTTTACTTGTAACATACTCCGTAATACTTTAACACACAATTTGAGAAAGAGATTAACGGTATAAATGGTCATATTAATGAATATAATTGTCATACTAATATTAAATTTTCAATTTGCTTGCGTTTTACTACCTCCGGTCTAATTTACTTGCAATAAATGGGGAAATTGCGGTTCCCAAGTCAAAAGATCTTAAGTATAGTTAGTGAAAGATTAGGACATACACTTGAGTATTAATCCAACCACCACGCACCACCCAGTAGCACCGAACCATCATCGCACGCACTAAACCATCACCACCGCACCCACGATCTACAACCACCAATGCACCCATGAAACCACCGGCGTAACCACGATCTACAACCCCGGCACCCACGAAACTACGACCGCACCCATGATCTACAACTCCCGCACCCACGAAACAACCACCCTCCAAGGATACCACCACCGCACCAAGGAAACCACCAACCCACCGAACCCGGCGATCTAAAACCATGAGCCGACCAACACCGAAACCAACAACCCAACACACCGACACAACCAACCCACTAAACCCCCGGATCTGAAACCCACGAGGCCGTCAATTCAAAACCCACCGACTTTAAAACCCACAACGCCGCCGATTTGAAACCATGAGGAAGAAGGAGAGAGAAACTCTTTCTCTTCATTATTTACCGACGACCTTGGCCTCTTTTACCATGAAAATGGGGTAGGAGGAGGAGAGAGAAAATTAGAGTAGATGACCTGTAGACACCCAAATTTGTCTCCCCAAAACCAAACCTAGTGATGAATACCTTTCACGTCATTAGGTTATCAAACGAAGTGAAAGTGTGAAAAGTCTAGTGATGTGGACGTTTTTATTACTCTTTTTATGAAAATAGCCATTCCAATTTGGTTTGATCCATGATAAGGGTCCAATAATATTGTAGTTGGATTGGGCTCGAAAAGAGCTTTCCAACGATATATTATAAGCCCAATTCCGATGAATAATGAGGAAGTTATGGATTAAATTAAATTAGGCCCAAATGATTTTACATGTGGCCCAATGATCTAGAGGTGGGCCTATTAATTATTATTCCTAAAGTTATTAGGATTTATTTTAATCTTCTAGAAATATCTAGAAGGTTCTTTTTAATTCTAATGAGATTAGGATTGATAATTATATTTTAAAGATGTTTTATTTTCAATAAAATATGTGATTTTCACAAACATGATTTTAATCTGCTTAACGCGAAATTAGCTGTTTAATCGTATTAAGAAGATAATTCCGCGTACAAAGCGCGTTTTAAATTTGACTTAGTGCATGACGACAAAGTTGTCGCCTAGCGCTAACAGCTATCGCCTAGCGCTGCTGCTGTCGTCTGGCGCTAACTCCTATCGTCGGCGACATTAGGGGTGTTCGCGGTGCGGTTTGGATCATAAACCGCACCAAACCTCAAAAGTGCGGTTTGTAATTTTTTCAAACCGCACCAAACTACACCGCAAGATGCGGTTTGGTGCGGTGCGGTTTGCGGTTTAACCGTATTTTATTTAAATTATAATTATTCTTTTTAAAACAAAACTTTTATTTTATATTATAACTATTAATTGATAATTTAAATATTAAACTCTTTTTATTAACCTTTAATTAACTAATAGTAAAAAATTAGCTCATATATTTTAGTTCTTTTATATAATTGTAATGAAAATATAGTATAAAAATCGCAAACCGCATTAATATAATGTGCGGTTTGCGGTGCGGTTTGGTCTCAATAATTTTAGAAACCGCACCAAATCGCAAACCGCAGTTTGATCATTTTAAAAAACCACACCGCAATTTTCAAACCGCAAACCGCACCAAACCGCAAAATTGCGGTTTGGTTTGCGGTTTGGTGCGGTCTAAACCGCACTCTATAAAGCCCTAGGCGACATAAGGTATTTTATTCTGAATATGATTTGATTTGATTCCGAGATATTTTTTTTCTATAAATAGGGGTCGTATCTCCCCGTTTTTCATCATTCACAACCATAATCTCTCTCTCTCTCTCTCTAAAAGCTAGAACATTTCTCTCTCTCTCTATTCTTTTTCTAAACCTTCCCTCTCTCAAAATTCCTCATACATTAGTTCTAGACACACCTAGCCAAGTTCGAAGTTGTCTTCGCCTGAGACATGAAAGGTTTGATATTTCTGAGGGTTTGGTCCCTAATCTCTATTTTAATTATTTAATTTTATTGTTTATTATTTTCCTCGAAGTTACTAACGTGTGTATTTTGTTATTAGAAAGAGATATAGAAATCATGTTTAATTATTTTAATTCCTAGTATCATGTAAGGATGTTTTTATGCTTCCTAGTATCATGTTTAGGGTTAACTAAAATTTCTAATATCATGTATGTTTCTATGATTCTTCCTATTCTTTTTAATATCATGTTCGTATCATGTTAGGGTTAAAGCTTTGATCTTTAATGTTTAGTGACATGCTAGGATTTGTTATTAATCTTGTTAGTATCATACCTAGGATCTTGCTATTAATATTATGCTTTATTGAAATTATTATTATGATTATGATGATTTGTTATGTTGATATTGTAGACACCTAATTTTGGCCTCTTGTCCCGAAAGGAAGTGCAATGATGTTACAAAAATCTGTTCTTCATGCTAGATCAAAGTTGAAATATTTATGGACTATGAAAAGAATTATGAAGTAAGTTGAAACCCATATTTGAGAGCAAGTTATCTTAGAGCCTTGTCCGATTACTAATTAGGCCAAAAACGTGTTCATACATGTTTAAACTTGATTAATTACGGACCCAAATGCGTCAGATGCAATGATTGGATCCAATGGAACCTACATTGTTGAAAAACCAAGCCAAACAGGTAAATCAACCATCAAATTCCCATGCAAGGCCTATAAATATGGATATCCCTTTCAAAGAGATTTCCAACGGTATATTATAAGCCCAATTCCGATCCAAAACGAAGAAGTTATGATCAAAACACTAAACCAGGCCCTAAAGCCGACACCCTTGCACCCCAACGGCCATAAATTTTGATCCATAAAATATTTTAACCTAATTTTAACGGCATTAAAAAGTAGACATTCGGATCTTTCCAATGATATCTTACACGCCTTAATCCGACTCCGCAATCAAAAGTTATGAAAGTTTTAAAAACGCATTTTCGTATAAGGAAAACCGCAAACCAGCGCAACTCAATCAGTTGCGCGCGCAACTCATTGAGATGCGCGCGGCACCCCAACGCGAATCTGAGAGTTGCGCGCGCCACCTGACAGAGTGGCTCTAAAACCCTAAACTTAGATCCCTACGCCTATAAATAGGGGTCTTTGTTCAGCATTACGGGGACCGAAAAATTCAGAATTAAAACCCTAATATTCTCAAAACCCTAATCTCTCAACTTCTGTTACTATCATACTACTTTTTCTTCTCTCTTCCAAAATACTTTCAAACCCTAATCAATCCATTGAAGCTCCTGAAGGTTCGAAGAAGAAAGAAAGTCCATAAACACATTAAACGGAGATTTAACATAAAAGAATAATGGTTAGTTTCCTAAGCACTTAGATAAATCACTTTTCTTTTATTGTTTAAATAACTTTAATTGAATAAATAGTGTTGTTTGATCACTTTAAATAAACTTTAATTAATTAATTCACATAGTACTCTTTCGTTAATCAAGACTAGAATTTAAATAATTAATTGTTGTTTTATCACTTAAGACAAGGCGAATCTTGTTTATTTATTGTTCTTTCACGAATATTATTAAATAAGAATAACGACTTTTTCAATGTAATTCCTATGTGATTAATGCTTGTAAATAAAATCAACTAATGTAGTTTAAGGTATCACATTGCATATATTGTTTGGTAATGAAATTGTGAAAAAGGAAGAGCTAGTAGAGGTCGTACTAGGGATAGAATAGCGATTCCTCCCTAAAAAGAACGTTATTTTAGTACCCTCGCTCCCGAACTCATTTCTGGTTTATGTAGACCAATTTGGGCATGGGTAAACTTATGATTCGTGCTAATTATTCCATGAACTCCACATGGAAGAAAGGCATGAACGAGGTTTATGAGTTTTCCTAAAACTCATTGGCGACTCCTACTTGTTTCTTACAAAAAAAGCGTGATGAGAGTATCATTTCTAATTCAAGGTCTCCCAAACAGTCAGGAATTCAAATCCTAATACACCCTAACAAGTGTAAAGTCCTAGGCTTTTAAAAGGTCATGGGCATTTAAGGAGAGTACCCCTTTGTAGGTAATATTTCAAGCATTACCCCTAGCTTGAACCCCACTATGATCATACACTAAAGTACGGTGGCGTCCAAAGGGAAAGAAGATAAAGCAAAAGAGTCGCCAACAAGTTATAGGAACTTGTAAACCGTTCACAGGGTGAAGGTTACACCCCTTAACGATCCAGGAGATCGTCAACTCCAATAGGTCTGGAACCATGACTGGTAGTTCGGGGATGAAGGTACAAATCCAACCTAAAAGAGATTGAACCTGCCCTAATAATAGGCCTCTACTTTATTCTGATCGTATTCATGTGCGCTTTCTAACTAACATGCAATCAATAGGATTAATCTAAACATGTTTATCTATGTTGGTTGAATATTAATGCACAAACAAAACTATTATTGGCGATCACTTGAGTTATAATCATATTAACCCTAAACAAAATTATTAATTATCTTATTAAGCGTGATTACAAGTACCAATTCCCTTTAAACATGCATCAAAAGGCGTGATCGAGCAATAACAATAAATATCAAGCAACATAATAATCATCATAAATTAATTATAATCATAAAATTATAATAACAATAATCATAATAATAATAATAATAATTATAATAATAATAATAATAATAATAATAATAATAATAATAATATATCATCAAGTAACATAAATAATAATAATAATTATTATTATAAAAATAATAATCATGTTAAAGCATAACAATAGAAAGATCCTAGGCATGATACTAACAAGATTAATAACAAACCCTAACATGTCACTAAGCAATAAAGATCAAAGCTTTAACCCTAACATGATACTAACAAAAATATTAGGAAGAGAATAGGAAGCATCATAATAATCATACTTGATTAAAGGAACTTATTCTTTACCCTAAACATGATACTAGGATGCATTCTTTTAATCATACTTGATATTAGAAATTACCCTAAACATTATACTAAGAATCAAAATAATAACCTAAACATGATTTCTATATCAAAATATCAATTAATCAGTTAAAGCACTTACTTGGATGCCTCGTATCTCTTTCTAATAACAAAATACACACGTTAGTAACTTCAAGGAAACTAATAAAACAACAATTAAATTAAATAATTGAAATAGAGATTTGGGACTAAACCCTCAGAAATTAAAACCTTTCACGTCTAGGGCGAAGGCAACTTCGAACAATGCTAGGTATGTCTAGTGCTAATGTATGAGAAATTGTGTTTGTAAAAGGCTAGGCTTAGAAAGAGAGAGAAAATCAAGAAATTCTTGATCATAATTGATCGAACTTGACTTAGTACGACTTTTAGGCTTGTCCCTTTAGAGTAAAATACTGGAAACAGTCCTAGATCAATGTTCCCGTAATATAATGGCGCAGAGGTCTGGACTGTAGCGCCACGCGCTAGTGATTAGCACCAGGCGACAATGTTGTCTTCTAGCGCTAGTCCTTAGTGTTTGGCGACAGTCCTGTCGTCCGACGACAGTCCATGTTTTTGCTCGAGTCTTCACAACGAGTCTAATTAATCAATTACTTAACCGGTTTAATTAGTTTATAAATGATAGTAGTCATGTTTAGTCCTTAATTAAGTCTAGTCACATAGTCTAGTCACATGGTCATGACACGAGTCAAACCTGTCATCCACACTCACTAGTCTAGCACACACTTTGTGTATACATCACCATAACCATGTCTTAAGTTCATGCATGAGTCGTCCTTTCTGTTATTTGAGTTGGGGGTCCACTTTATTCCTAAACTCTTCTATATATACCCATCTATATCATTTTTTAACTCTCTACATACTTTCTCCATACCTATCATTTTCCTCTTTCTTCCATGTTCTCTTCTCATCTAATGCATGTTGAATAGAGCTTGAGTCAAAAATTAAAAAATAAATAAAAAAAAAAAAAAATTACCCCTAACTTCCCTTTCTGTAGTGCATGATTGAAGAGAGAAGAGTGTTTAACCAAGACAACACTTTTTGTTAAAGTATCACTCTTTGATAAAAGAAAAAGGGTCATAATAATGGCCAGTGAAGAAAAATTTTCTTAAGTAATACCGAGGAAAACTCGTCAAGTCTAGGAGAGGACGTTCATGAACTACGAAATACTGTTGTCATGCTTATGGGTGCAACAGAATGACTAGAAAATCGGATAATGGTTATCAAACAAGGTTCTCATTGTCAGGACCGAAAGGACAAAAAGGAGGATCACTATTTTTCCTTATCCTCCCATCAAGGATTTAATGAAAAACTCAATGCCCTTAAGCCGCGGGCAAAACGGACCATTGATGAATATATACACACCAATAGGAATGACTTATAGCGAAGCTTTCAACTACTTACATGCCCAAGGTCTCATTCACCCTATTGGTCCAATTCCAGATGCAGTACCTGAGAGACGGTCTTCCAATTGGGACCCAAAATCCTATTGCCAATATCATAGAGGACATGGTCACACCACCGAACAATGTTTCGTCGTCAAGGATCGCGTTCAAGACCTCATTGATTAAAATCTCCTTCATGTTCCTCCGATCAACAAGAAGGCCAAGATTAGTAGCAATATATAACAGTGTTGGCTGGAAAGGACAAAGGAACGACCATCCTTCCTCTTCCGAAAACACCTACTCTAGTAACGATGTTGGTACCTTTGACCTCAATGAAGTCTTAGCCATGGATAATCAAGGACCTAGAAAGCAACTAATAAAAGAATTCACTCCTATTGGGATTAGCTATGATACTCCTTTCGATCGACTCCATGCTATGGGACTCATTACTTCCATTGACCTATTCAAGATCCCCCACCTGAGAAGAGGTTGCCTAGTTGGGATTCAAATGTACATTGCAAGTACCATCAAGGTAGGGGTCATATTACTGAGAGCTATTGGAAGCTAAAAGAGGTCATCCAATATCTAATTGATAATAACAAGCTTCCCACACCTCTAAATGGCAAGAAGATTGGGTGATGATAAAACAAAAGACACGAGGCGAACTTCAACGACAAGATTTCGTGACATCTTTTTTCTATTTTCTTTTATTCTTTCTTTCCCCAATAAGTCTAGCATAGGTACCTTTTATTTTCCTTAGATTTTATTCTGTAGAATTTTTATCCTTCACTTTTTCAATAAAATGAGCATTTATTTTCTTGCATATGATCATGCATTAAAATAAAATAAAAAAAATCTGTGTCGAACTAAGCACAAGGTATACCAATGATTCGAGGCACCCCTTGTAGCCTATAATATCACCTTTCACCCTTCAAATATACAATCATTTCTTGTCAAACCACTTTGAGCCTCGTCTAACTATAGACCTTTATTTTTTCGACCCACATCTACTTAACCTTAGGATTGGATGGTGTGCAACTTATGCAATTTCAAAAGCTTGAGTGATTTCAAAAGATTAAAATAGCAAAAGGCAAAAAATAATAAAAGTGTACAAAAGGGCAAGTGTTCCAATGTCATTAACATGAATATGTATTTGATATGAACACGTCTCAGATTACGTCTCTTATCGAGTGCTAGGTACCGTGCCTGAGAAACATGAATGCCAAGTGAGTGATAGACCACATGATCGGGATTTCCCACACTTATAAAAAAATGCAAAAGCAAAAAAAAAAGAGCAAAAAAAAAAATTAAACAAAAGAAAAAGAGTTCAAAAGTGAGGAAACCTTAAGCATAAAAATAAAAAGATTTCAAAAACAAGGTTGCACACCTTGGGGGCTTATCTAGGGTATTTAGCTTTTATCCCCTTCTTCTTCAACCTTTATCCTAACCACGTTACAACCCTTCAAAGACCTCTTTGAGGTATACACATACTTGTGCGAGGTTCGGCTAGAGCTACATTCGGCCTGATTCCTAATGGATACATAGGCAACCTCACATTGGGGTGCGGCCGTAATAAAAATGCATTCATATATACGATCATAATTGATCATATCAAGGGATCTCCGATGCTCATCCCTTTCCATTTAGAGCTAGAATTGGGGGTTTGATCCCTACATCATTAGCTTACCTAGCCTGAGAGTCACCATCATTTGACTCTTCTCAAAATAATATTTTTCCATATTGTTAGCCTTTGCAGCCTAACTTTAGTATCACTTTCACACACGTCATAGATACATGCCCAAATGATACTTCCCTTAGGAACCTTTTGTCACGAAATCTTAACATAACGTGGAATCATACCTTGTCATCATTGCATCACAAAGTATGAAGTGCTTAGCTTCCGTGCCTAAGTTACCTTAATACTTTCATCCAAAATCAATAATTGAGATATCCTAGGATATTACAATCTTCATACCCTAAGATACGATATTGGTCCATACATTTGTTAAAGCCCATTCGACATGCATCGTAACACTTTACTCCTCTCTTTTTGAGTCTTTCTTTTTTGGGAGAAAGTCATTACCCTCCACAAAAATGACGGAAACTTTTTGTTTTTCTGTGTTTTCGAGCCGAATGCACACACAAGTCATGTACACATTGAGTCATAAGTCGATACTCTACACATACGAGTAAATCATCATTAAGTCAAGTTCATACCTTGAGTCATGTCAAGCCATGTATGTCAAAACGCTTTCAATCGAGTCATGACAAGTCATAGGTGTATTATGCAATGAATCAAGCAACACTAATCCTTAGGTCAACCCTAAAAAAAGATGAGCAAAGTCCTATAGTTTAAAATATAAATGCAGGTACACTAAATCCTCGATGAACGAGCAACCTTCACAAAAGAATTGAAGCGAAAGGACGCAAATGGCTTAGCAAATCAACTAGAGTCGGCCTGATTGCAGTTAGATTGACGATCAGCCTGATTAATTGAGCACATCTGGATTTTGATCAAGCACCTTGGTCATAATCGCAAATTTCCCAAGATGAAAGATCTCTACGGAAATTAACTTGGATTCATTTAAGGATAGGGTTTTCGACAAAGTTTCAAGGCATGGGAAGCTATCACTTCCAAAGAGCAAGCGAGCAAGAACATTCTCAGATTTTTCGAAAAACCGCAAATATTAACGCATGAAATTCTTCTAAGATAAGAGGAGTTTGAGCAAAACTTAAATGGATCAGTAAATTAGAGATGAAGAAATTTTAATTGCAAAAGATTTGAGCGGACTAGGTTGAAAGAAAACGACCAAGTTGAAGATTCAGAGCGAAACTGATCAGCGAACAGCAACAGCAGCAGAAATGGAGAAGAAAGGGGTTTTATTCGGAAAACCCAACATCAGCGCTAGACGACAAGCTTGTCGCCAGGCGCTAAAGCCTGTCGCCTGGCGACAGAGCGAAATATTGGCGACAGTATGCATTGGTGCACGCTAGTACGACGACAAGATACGTGGCCACCATAAATGATTATGCGGACCTTATACAACAATTTTGGGTTCCTTAGTACGCCAGTTTGCCCCTATAAGAAATTTGACATGATTAAGTAATCAGCTCGATTACAATCGCAGTAAGTGATCGACCGGATAAAAGAGCGTCTCACTTAGCTTAGAGCGCCTAAGTATTGACACATCACAAGCACCGAAGTAATGGCTCACAAAGAATCACAAGCGCCAAGGTACCGACTCATTCACAAAATCCGCCGAGGTACTGGCACAACAACAACTTTAGCAAAGCATCTACACAAATATTCAAACGAAGCACTGAGGATCAACAAGCGATGGTCTTCGATAATTTTCCTCAGAAGATTATCACTATGAAATTGAAGATAGCTACAAGCAACGGTCTTTGACGATGTCCCGAAGCAAAGAGGAGATTGTCTATAGCGGCGAGGCACATCCATGGTATAGACAATCTTTATTTGATCCTAGTATCATGTTAGGATGTTTTTATGCTTCTGTAGACACCCAAATGTGTCTCCCCAAAATCAAAACCAGTGATGAATATCTTTCATGTCATTTGATTATCGAACGAGGCGAAAGTGTGAAAAGTCTAGTGATATGTCCATTTTATATGGTGTTTTACCCCCGTCCCTTGGTCGTTATTAGTAGTGTTTTTGGCTCTTTCGGGCCAATTTTATTACTAATTTGTGTGTTCTAGTGTTTTCGTAGTTTTAGTTGTATTTTACAGGAAATTGCACTCTTGGAGCATTTTCCCGGGCTTTATGGATCAACTACGGAAGCTAGAAGGGCACGACCACTTTTAGAGCCCAGGATCGGTGAGAGCCGGTGATTAAGGGCTCGGTAATCGGGATATCGAGGTATATGTACCGAGTTATCAAGACCCTAAGTGGATATCCGGATTGGGCCGAAGAAATAAGCCCAATCGAAGCTCCGAGCCTCGAGGTGAAGCAAGGGCCCGATCGGGCAAGGCGTGCAAGAGTGTGCTGGTGCGTGGCCAAAGGCGCGCCCGATCGGGTGAGCTGCTAGCTCGATCGGGCGCGGCTGTTGAGAAGAGCAGTGCGAGAAAAAGGCGCGCCCGATCGGGCGTGTGTTTATGGAAGGGCTCTTTTGTCGAGCAATTAGTTTCTAATTAGGAAGTTGTTTTAGTTTTGTTTAAATACGTTTTAGGACGATTAATTTCCCTAATCTTCTTTCTTAGACTTTCTCTCTCTACTTAGGATCTTTTCTCTCTCTTAACTTTTCTCTCAACTCTTGTTCTTGATTATTTCCATTAATACAGATTAGTTTGGTAACGATTTCTCTTCTCTTAATCTTATTTCCCTTCATCATGACTTATTTTATTGCTTCGATTTGTTTAGTTTTTAATATGTGTGAGTAGTTCTATTTCTAGGGTTTGTGGGGATCCATAAATAATATGAAGGGGTAATTTATTGTTGTTAATTATCAATGCTAGATTAATTTCCTGTTGATTGATTTAATGCCCTGTGACTAGATTAGGCCTATCTTTTATGCATGAGTTTGACAATATTAATTCAAGATTCGAGAGATGAGAATTGATGTTTAGGTCTAGTTTCAATAGGCAGGTTAATTTATAAATGGTTAAGTTGAGATTCGAGAGATGAGATTTAATACCGGTAGATTAATTCTGTGATTGTAATACGTAGCGAAAGCCCTTTACAATCTGGTTAATTGATGCATTGATGATTGACTATTATTGATTATTGGTATTGCATGATAATTTCTTATTAAATTGTTTTAACGTTTTACAATTGCGGCTTGTAAAAGTATAGCAATATTGAATTGATGAATCGAGCAGATGTTAATTTGATATTAAAGGCTATTTTCAATAAGAACTTAGATCTAGTAAATTGCGAGAGCCTATTAGATCTATGTTGATTAATAAATTGCGAGAGCCTGTTAATCGTGTTATTTATGCAATGTAAAAGATTGATTACTATGTTTTACCCTAGAGTATTATTTATTGGTGAACCTATGCCTTAGATCATTTTATATATTGTTTTCTCCCTATTCCTATTCTTTGTAGTTTAGTTTCATACTCAAACATAAATATTGATTAGATAATTTAGATTATAATAATTAATTAGGAGTAAAAAGACTTGTTTCCCTATGGAGATCGACCCAACTTCCCTATATACTTTAGTTAGAGGATTTAGGTATTTACTTTTGATTAGGGGATACGACTTTTCCCTGTCAAAATTTGGCGCCGTTGCCGGGGAAACGGTTTTATTTTTATTTCTGATTGTTTTTGTAGTCTAGATTATTTCCCTTTTGTCTCAGAGAGCGTTAGTTCTCTGAGACAAATCTCACATTTGCTTCTAGTTTTTGTTTATGCCCAGGTGTTCCAGATCAGGTTACATCCCATTCGATCCTAAGATCGAACGTTCCTTCCATAGACAGAAAACTCTCTACAAGTAAATCCTGGCGGATTCTGGTGATAATAACAATAATCACCGAAATCCTCCAACTGGTTCTAGCGATTCAGAGATATCATCAGACGCAGAATCAGAGATGACGGCTCCAAAGAAGCTTAGTGATTATTCACAATCAAAGCTTACAGATTTTCCACATCTCACCCCTACTCCGGCTCTTGATGGGGTTCAATTTGAAATTAAACCTCAATTAATAACGATGATAGAGAGGAAGCAATTCAGTGGAGCCAAGGGTGAAGACCTGAATCTCCACATTGCCGACTATTGTCAATATTGTAACACCATCAGGCAAGCCGGGGTCACTCAAGACCAAATCAGGGAGATTCTCTTTCCCTTCTCCTTAACTGGAAAAGCTAAATTGTGGTTTAATGGCTTAAATAGAACTACACTTGTTATAACTGACTGGGAAACTCTTGTTTTGAATTTCTATAACAAGTATTATCCTGCGGAGAGAACAGCAGTACTACGGAGTGCGATCCAGAACTTTGCCCAAGAAGCCGATGAATCTTTATATGAGGCTTGGGAGAGTTTCAAGGACTTACAAAGAGAATGCCCTCACCATAATTTAGCGCAATGACTGTTAATCCAAGCCTTTTATAACGACATTGGAAATTCCTCTAGAATAATTTTAGACTCTGCAGCTAGTGGGAGATTCATGAATCTTAATGTTGATGATGCAGGTCAGGTTATTGAAGATATGGCGATATACAATTCCCAATATGGGAATCCCAGAGGATTTGCTAACAAGGGGAAGCATAGTGTCGACTCTGTATCCTTTTTGCAAGCTCAACTGACCTCTATTTGCCAAAAATTAGATAATCTGAGCACTGCTAATGTAGCCAATGTTTCTGCGATTAATAATAATTCTAATGAGGCTTTCTGTGAAAATTGTTGTATTGTAGGTCATTGGGAGCAAGATTGCAGGAGTTCCGTGGAGTACGTCAATGCCTTTCAAGCTTATAGGCAGAACAACCCATACTCCAACACCTACAATCCAGGGTATCGGAATCATCCGTACCTTTCCTACCGGAGCACTAATGTTCAAAATCCACCACCACAAGAACCACAGGTGCCACAGCAACAACAGCAGAAATATTATCATCCCAATTCTAGCCAGAAGAACCAACCACAACAAACCTCCTCATCTTCCGACCCTTCTCTGGCGGAAATTAGAGCAATGTTGGTTAATATGCAAAAGCACATGGAGAGTAGAGATGCGACAATTGATCAAATTCTAGCGCATAATAAAATTGTAGATAATCAAATTGCGCAACTCTCCGCTACTCTACAAGCCCGCCAACAGGGAGCTCTGCCGGCACAGCCAACCCGACCTACGGATCAAGCATTTGCAATTACTCTAAGGAGTGGTTCAAACTATGAAGGGCCCTCTATGCCCAGAGTTGACGAACCTGTTTTATTAAATAATGCTAATCTTAATTCCGTTAAACCAAACAATGTAGTTGATAGCCCCGCAGGGCTAAAGGATAAAACTAACATATCTAATTCTACATTGCAGGGTACAACTCCAGAGAAGGTGGCTACTCCAGACAAGAGTAATAATGCTCCAAAGCCAATTATCAAACTTCTATTCCCCAATCGTCAATTGAAGACAAACTTGGATAAGCAGTTTGGTAAGTTCCTGGAGGTAGTAAAAGATTTAAAGGTAACAGTTCCCTTTACTGAATTAATCACACAAATCCCCTCGTATGCAAAGTTTATGAAAGAAATATTGACGAGAAAAAGGTCTATTAGTGAGGTAGAGACAGTAGCTTTCACTTCAGAGTGTAGTGCCGTACTTCAAAATAAGTCTCCACCTAAATTAAAAGATCCGGGTAGTTTTTCAATCCCTTGTCATATTGGCAATCTCTTGATTGATAATGCATTATGTGATTTGGGTGCTAGTGTTAGCATCATGCCATTATCTGTGTGTTCTAAGTTGAATATGGGTAAATTAAAAGCTACCAACATAACTCTACAAATGGCCGATCGTTCTTTCAAATACCCTTTAGGTGTTTTAGAGGATGTCCCCGTTAGAGTAGGTAAATTTTATATACCTGTAGATTTTGTTGTTCTTGATATGGCTGAGGATATGCGAACCCCAATTATTTTGGGTAGACCATTCCTTAACACTGCAGGAGCAGTCATAGATGTAAGAAGTGGTAAGTTAACATTATCAGTAGGGGATGATAAAGTTGTTTTTAATCTAAACAATGCCCCTAAAAGCTCCATGACTGAGGAGAAATGTTTCAGTGTTAATGTGGTTGAAAATTATTCTAACAAGCCCCAAGCTCTTGAAAAAGATCCCTTGGAGGCGGTATCTTGTGTTGCATCCTTTTCAGATGAGATAGACAAATGGCAGAAGGAAGTCGATGCAATAGAAAGAGAGCTTTACACTGCTGGTCTTGGTTTCAAGGATGAACAGGTGGAACCGATCGAGCAAGTTGTGCGAATCGAGCCCACGGTAAGTGTTCCGCCGGATCGAGTTGCAAGTGTTGAACGCAATGACAATTTGAAGCAACCTTCGATCGAAGAAGGATTTTTAGTGCGTAGCATTGAAGATCCCCCAGTCCAAGTCAAGGAGGATCCACCGGATAAGGTGATTTGGCGTCCTACAGGGTATGTCAAGAAGTCGCATCGCCACCTGAACACCGCTAGACCGGGTGAGAAACCACCCGATCAAGCGTTAGGCCGAGGGTCCTAGACGTTGTACTTGGTAAGAGGGTCGTGCGGGACCTAGATAAACCAGCTCTTTGCGGGAGGCAACCCGTATTTCTTGCTTTCTAGACTAGTTTTCCTTTTTATTTATTTTTATTTATATTTTTTTTAGAGGCAAGGAGAGTGTAATTTTACCGTTTATAAGTGTTTTTGTACAGGTATAGGTTTAAGAGGTCGAAAGACTTAGAAAAAACTTGAAGACGAAGAAAAGCTAAGGAACAACTGGGCACGGGCCCGATCAGGCGAGGCTCGCCCGATCGGGCGCGCAAGAGAGCGATATTTCCAGCCTTTAATTCGCCCGATCGGGCGTGGCTTCCCGATCGGGCGCGAAAGGAGAACTGGGAATCGAGCAAAATTCGCCCGATCGGGCGCGCAAGTGCAGTCAGAAACTCGAGCAAATTTCGCCTGATCGGGCGAGGTTGCCCGATCGGGCGCAAATCGAGTGAAGGAAAAGATATGTCGGGCGAAGCTCGCCCGATCGGGCGAGCCATAGGGCGAATTTTTCGTTCGTGTTCGCGCCCGATCGGGCGGAGCTTGCCCGATCAGGCGCGCAACTACGATTCTGGAACTTCAGATTATCCGCCCGATCGGGCGCGCCTATTTTTGGCCGTCCCCTTATATTTTTCCTCTTATTTCTTTCCTCACTTTCTTCTTATTTCATCTTCTTCTCCTTTACTTTCTCTCTCTAAAACCTCCATTTTTACACCTTCAAACTCACTTATTTTTCAAGATCTTCTCCAATCCTTCCATCAAAACTCAAAATTTTTTACATATTTCTAATCCTTTCATCTTTCTCTACAATCTAGACCCAATTTCTACCATTTTCTCTCAATTTTCTCTAAACCCTAAGAGAGAGAAACCACTCAATTCCTATTCTTTCTACCATCAATGGCTTTTAAGAGGTCAAGAACGGTAAGGGGGGAAGGCTCAAGGAACCAAGAGGCGAGAATTGACCCGGATTTGCAAATTCCGGGATGGGAGAGGGTGGTCATCACCACCCAAGAGCAAAAACAGAGGATGCTTAACCTCATCACGAGGCAGGTAATTCCCACTCGTTTCATTCATCACCCTACCCTTAATAGACTAGGAATTGATAAGCATGTAGAAAAATTATTCAAAGGAGTTGGCATGAGCGGTTTCTTTAACATGTATTACGATACTTATGATTATTTAACCTCAGAATTCGTTTCTAGTTTTGATGTCATAAAATCAAATGCTTTAATTTCTCATGTTCAATTTCGGTTATTCAATAATGATATTAGATTGACATTGAAAGAATTTGGTAAAATTTTTGAGTTGAAATCGGATAGGCCTCTTGAACCACCCCAAGACAACATTGTCTTTGTCTATCAATCCCTTACGGGGGATCCTAACTTGAACCTCCAGCATGCTAAAGGTACTTGGATACAACATCCCGTGCCAAAGATTTGGCAACGGTTTGTTGGCCTTACCATTTTTGGAAGGCATGAACCCACCAATGTTAGGCGGGATGAGCTTGAATTACTAGGGTCATACATGATCCCTAGGAGTGAAAAGCTCAATATAGTCCATAAAATGGCCAACCACTTCCAACGGGTGGCTAACGCGGCCAAGGCGGGTAGGTCTAGGGTACCCATTTACTTTGGTGGCCTAGTTTCACATATAGCGGTCAAACACCTTAGCTTTGTCCCTAACGATGATGGTAAGGTAGTCGGCCCAACTCTTATGGACCTACCCTATCTAGGTAGCCTTAATTGGATTAATGTCATGGGAGGGGATACTTGGTGGGTGATTCAACGGGAATCGGGTAGGAGGGATAATGCTTTCATTTTACCCCACCCCACCTTGACCAAATTTGAGAAGGGGAAGCCTTCTTACACTTTTGAGCTTAACGGTCAAGGTGAGGTGCAACCACCTCACCCTTCACCTCAACCCCATCACTCTCCCATTGACCACTCACCTCCTCACCATTTACCACATTATCCACCACATGAACCCTTTACATACGATATCCCCACTTCCTCTACCAAATACAACATAGACCCTAACGCCCCTTATGACTTCTCGGCTTTTAGAAGCCAATTAGATAGGATTGAGACGGGGCAAGGGAGAGTAGAGGGTTTGGTTAGGGATTTGGATGCTAGAGTAGGGTCTTTAGATAGAAGGGTAGGTTACGTGGAGAGGAACCTAGGGAGGGGTTTATACCCCATGTATGATGAAACGCCCGTCGGGGGGCTATTCCCCCCGATTCACTTGTCCCTGATTGGTTCCAATATCCGCAGGGTGGATATACGAACCCAAGTGCCTTTGGTACCTATGTTGACTACTCATCGGTCCATGGTTATGGGACCGATGTACCTTTTGGTGGGCTTGGGGGGAATGTGGACCCTAACTACTTTGCAGGTGGTTCGGGGTATGGAGGTGGTGGCTCTAGCCACGGAGGAGCCGGTTCTAGCCACGGCGGGGGCTATTCGAGGATGGATGAGGATGAGGAGTAGGCTACTCTCCCAAGTCAATGAGGGCATTGCTTGATTTGGCTTGGGGGGGTGTTCTTTCACTTGGTAATTCTCTTCCTTTTCTCTTTTTATTTGCTTTCTAGTATAGTTTTTATTTGCTTTCCTAGTGTAGTTTTTTTTGCTTTCTTATATATGAAAAATACAAAAAAAATTGAAAAATAAAAAAATTTAAAAATACGTTCCAATGAATTATGAATCATACTTCCCTGTGCCCCATACTTGAGAAAAATTTGTTTTGATTCTTGGTTATTGATAATGAGCATTGTGGATTTGTTGGTCATGATTTGAAGTTTAATTGCTTGGATTCCTAAACATGAGTCAATCTTGCCCAACTAATTATAAATATAGTGCTTGACTAGTTGATTTGGTTAGGAAATGTGTGATAGTTCCATAATTCCTGGTATGTCAATGAATTTGAGTATTGATTTGCAACTATGAGTAGTGTTTTATGACTTATTATTATGCACATGAGGAGGACGAAGGCGTTCATTCTTTTAGGTAGCCTTCAGAGTATTAGATACATTTGTTCCCTTCTTGTTACCCATGTTGTTGCTTGTGCCCTTTTATTGTTTACTTAGCCACATTACAAGCCTATATGAGCCCCATTGGTTACTAGTCCCAAGCTTGGCTTGGGGGAGCTATTAGTTGGTGAGGTGAGGGAGTTGCGGTGTGCATATTATTTGCACAATGTGGGAATAAAAGAAGAGTGATTGTTCTTTGATTTTTGATTGGAAAATATTGATATTGTGTTTCAAAGTTGAAATTTCCAATATGAGTTAAAAAAAAAAAAAAAGAGCAAAAGAAAAAAATTTATTAATGCTCAAATGTTCTATTTGAAGGTTGTTCAAAAGAAAAAAAAAAAAAGAGAATGAGTTCAAAGTTTGTTTTTCTCTCAAGGTTCTACATTATCATATTTTTATGAGTGATTATTGTGAGTGTTGGGATTGTTTATGATGATTAAAGTTGTATTTGGTGGTTTTTGTTGGAGTTGGTTATGTTTATGGAGATGTATAATCATCGTTATTTTGATCATGGGTTTATTAGGTTTTGGCTCCCTTAATGCATAACTTTTCTCTCACATAATCCCAAATTTATCCTACCTTTACCCTAGCCTTACATTACAAGCTTTAAAGACCTTCCGACCTTGTGCATAGAAGTTATGTAAATGTGAAAGTGTTGTTTGTCAATGCAAGTTATGACTTGGCATATTTCGAGTCGACTAGTAGGATGAGCGTTCAATGTTTTTATACACACGAGAGTGTGAGTTGGGAGGGCATTGTTCACATTAAAGGGGTTGGTTGGAGAGCGATCGAGTACATCTTTTACTCGCCACATAAATGAGAGTTGAGTGTGTGAGCACTAGTCTTGAATTCTATATGCTCTTGTGGTTTGCTCTACTTGACAATTGTTGGGGAGGAAGGGTGATTAGATGAATAAGATTGATTGATGTTGAAGCATGTTCATTAGATTTGCTTTGAATCGTTGGTTTTTGATTTGATGATTGGGGTGAAATATGTTTTATATGTTCATTGATGAGCTCTTTGCTTAGGGACAAGCAAAGGTTTGGCTTGGGGAAGTTTGATATGTCCATTTTATATGGTGTTTTACCCTCGTCCCTTGGTCGTTATTAATAGTGTTTTTGGCTCTTTCCGGCCACTTTTATTACTAATTTGTGTGTTCTAGTGTTTTCGTAGTTTTAGTTGTATTTTACAGGAAATTGCACTCTTGGAGCATTTTCCTGGGCTTTATGGATCAACTACGGAAGCTAGAAGGGCACGACCACTTTTGGAGCCCAGGATCGGTGAGAGCCGGTGATTAAGGGCTCGGTAATCGGGATACCGAGGTATATGGACCGAGTGACCAAGACCCTAAGTGGATATCCGGATTGGGCCGAAGAAATAAGCCCAATCGAGGCTCCGAGCCTCGAGGTGAAGCAAGGGCCCGATCAAGCAAGCTTAGCTCGATCAGCCAAGGCGCGCAAGAGTGTGCTGGTGCGTGGCCAAAGGCGCGCCCAATCGGGTGAGCTGCTTGCTCGATCAGGCGCGGCTGTTGAGAAGAGCAGTGCGAGAAAAAGGCGCGCCCGATCGGGCGACCTCTAGCCCGATCGGGCGCGGGTTTCTGGAAGGGCTCTTTTGTCGAGCAATTAGTTTCTAATTAGGAAGTTATTTTTGTTTTGTTTAAATACGTTTTAGGACGATTAATTTCCCTAATCTTCTTTCTTAGACTTTCTCTCTCTACTTAGGATCTTTTCTCTCTCTTAACTTTTCTCTCAACTCTTGTTCTTGATTATTTCCATTAATACAGATTAGTTTGGTAACGATTTCTCTTCTCTTAATCTTATTTCCCTTCATCATGACTTATTTTATTGCTTCGATTTGTTTAGTTTTTAATATGTGTGAGTAGTTCTATTTCTAGGGTTTGTGGGGATCCATAAATAATATGAAGGGGTAATTTATTGTTGTTAATTATCAATGCTAGATTAATTTCCTGTTGATTGATTTAATGCTCTGTGACTAGATTAGGCCTATCTTTTATGCATGAGTTTGACAATATTGATTCAAGATTCGAGAGATGAGAATTGATGTTTAGGTCTAGTTTCAATAGGCAGGTTATTTTATAAATGGTTAAGTCGAGATTCGAGAGATGAGATTTAATACCGGTAGATTAATTCTGTGATTGTAATACGTAGCGAAAGCCCTTTACAATCTGGTTAATTGATGCATTGATGATTGACTATTATTGATTATTGGTATTGCATGACAATTTCTTATTGAATGGTTTTAACGTTTTACAATTGCGGCTTGTAAAAGTATAGCAATATTGAATTGATGAATCGAGCAGATGTTAATTTGATATTAAAGGCTATTTTCAATAAGAACGTAGATCTAGTAAATTGCGAGAGCCTGTTAGATCTATGTTGATTAATAAATTGCGAGAGCCTGTTAATCGTGTTATTTATGCAATGTCAAAGATTGATTACTATGTTTTACCCTGGAGTATTATTTATTGGTGAACCTATGCCCTAGATCCTTTTATATATTGTTTTCTCCCTATTCCTATTCTTTGTAGTATAGTTTTATACTCAAACATAAATATTGGTCACTTAGATAATTTAGATTATAATAATTAATTAGGAGTAAAAGGACTTGTTTCCCTGTGGAGATCGACCCTACTTCCCTATCTACTTTAGTTAGAGGATTTAGGTATTTACTTTTGATTAGGGGATACGACTTTACCCTGTCATCTAGTGATGAGGATGTTTTTATTAAAATATATCTTCATTCGGTTTTTGAAAATATTTCTTTTCTTACCTTATTTATGAAAAACGAGCATTCCAATTTAGTTTGGTCAATTATAAGGGTCCAATAATGGTGTAGTTGGATGGGGCTTAAAAAGACCTTTCCAACGATATATTATAAGCCCAATTCCGATGAGTAATGAGGAAGTTATGGCCAAAATACTAAATTGGGCCCGATTTGGTTTTTATATGCGGCCCAATGATCTAGGGGAGGGCCTATTATTAATTATCATTCCTAAAACTATTAGGATTGATTATAGTCTTTTAGAATACTCTAGAATGTTCTCTTAAATCCTAATGGAGTTAGGATTGATAATTATGTTTCAAAGAGTTTGAAATTGAATAAAACTACTTCTTTTATAATCCTTGTTTTGTACAAAGTGCAATATATTCAGATTTTATTTTCGTGCCTCATAATCTTTATCCAAATTTTATATGGTTGGATAGATCTTGAAATTATCTTTCCAATGATATATTATAATATTAAATCCGAGTTATAACGAAAAATATATGAATTAGATATGAAACTCTATCCAAAACTGATACCCTTCCACTATTTCGGCCATATCGTTTTATCTACAAAATATTTTAATCTGATTCTAATTGGGTTGGAAATTAGACTTCAAGATCTTTCCAACGACATATTATATTCCTTATTTGGACTTCGGAATCAAAAGATATGATAAAACAAAACATGTGAAACTGATTATTAGCGCCTGACGCCAAGCATTCAGCGCCTGGCGCTAATGTCCAGCGTCTGGCGCTAATCGAGTTTTATTCTCGGTGAAACTCTGATTCGTTTTTTTATCCATCCGACTGATTTTCTCTATAAATAGACTCTTAAAATTCTGTTTACAATCATCAATTATCATCAATTCTTATTCATTCTAATTCTCATCAACTCTCATCAAGAATTTCTTGATTCTCTCTCTTTTTCTAAACCAAACCTTTTTACAAACACAATTCCTCATACATTAACACTAGACATACCTAGCATTATTGTTCGAAGTTGCCTTCGCCCTAGACGTGAAAGGTTTTAATTTCTGAGGGTTTGGTCCCAAATCTTTATTTCAATTATTAAATTTAATTGTTTTAATTATTATTTTCCTTGAAGTTACTAACGTGTGTATTTTATTATTAGAAAGAGGTACGAGGCATCCAAGTAAGTGCTTTAATTGATTTATTGATTTTATGATATAGAAAAACTGCTTAGATTGTTATTTTGATTCCTAGTATCATGTTAGGATGTTTTATTGATTCCTAGTATCATGTTTAGGATGTTCCTAGTATCATGTTTGGATGCTTTCTTTAGTATGATATTTAGGGTGAGTTGCTTATATCAATCATGATTCCTGCGATGTCTTTTATTTTCTTACCTAATATTCATGTTAGTATCATGTTAGGGTTAAAGCTTTGATCTTTGATGTTTAGTGGCATGCTAGGGTTTGTTATCATTCTTGTTAGTATCATGCCTAGGATCTCGCTATTATTATGATTTAACATGATTAGGATAAATATGATTATTTTATGATGATTACTATTATTATGATTATAATTGTTATAATAATTATTGTTATTGTTATTATGTTGCTTGATTATATATTTATTGTTATTGTTTGATCACACCTTTTATGCATGTTTAAAGGGAATTGGTATTTGTAATCACGCTTAATAAGATAATTAATAATCTTGTTTAGGGTTAATTTGAT
Source organism: Chenopodium album (assembly GCF_948465745.1). Classification (NCBI taxonomy): domain Eukaryota; kingdom Viridiplantae; phylum Streptophyta; class Magnoliopsida; order Caryophyllales; family Amaranthaceae; genus Chenopodium; species Chenopodium album. The sequence goes on from NC_137835.1 coordinate 71,293,589, forward strand.
TATAATTTAAGTGATCGCCAATAATAGCTTTATTTGTGCATTAATATTCAACCGACATAGATAAACAGGTTTAGGGTAAACCTATTGATTGCATGTTAGTCAGAAAGCGCACATGAATACGATCAGAATAAATTAGAGGCCTATTATTAGGGCAGGTTCAATCTCTTTTAGGTTGGATTTGTACTCTCATCCCTGAACTACCAGTCATGGTTCCAGACCTATTGGAGTTAACGATCTTCTGGATCGTTAAGAGGTGTAACCTTCACCTCATGAACGGTTTACAAGTTCCTAAAACTTGTTGGCGACTCTTTTGCTCTATCTTATTTCCCTTTGGACGCCACCGTACTTTAGTGTATGATCACATTGGGGTTTAAGCTAGGGATAATGCTTGAAATATTCCCTACAGTTTTTTGGCGACTCCACTGGGGAGGATTTCTATTTTAATTCCTAAAATTTATTTTGGCAATGATTTAGAATGAGTGGATGAGACTCGAAAAGTTCTAAGTATTTCATGTGCGTAATTTTGATTAACATTATTGTCATATGCATAAAAAATATCTCATTGCAAAGACCAACCGTAATGAGTTAAAACATAGGATTTTTACACGTAGGAAATTTGAGGAATATCTTTCACAACTAGGATCGAAATAATGTTACGCGAAACTGGAAAATTTTATCGAGCACAGAAAGCTGTTGAGGCATGTAGGAACTAGCGTCAGCGAACAAAGACTAGTGCCAACATTTTGACGTTAGCGTCAGGCGACATCTTTTGTCGCCTAGCGCTAAAGCCAAAAGGTGGCGCTAGACTCTGTTAGCTGGCGCCAAGTTCTTCCAATACCGAGCCAGAAATATGCGTTCTAATTTTGACCAGTTTTTAGCACTGTTTGCTCGATCCTACTTCCTGATTGATTTTTCTCACTTTTCTGAAACCCATATGTGTTCTACATATGGACAAAAACCCCTGGGAATTCATGATCCATCTACCTGATTGAACGCTCTGAGCAACAAAAGGTACATCCGAGAATGTTGAATTCACCAAACCATGGAAGCGAGTTTTTCAAAACTCGCGGTGTCCCATCCACTCGCGCCAACCCTTCACGGTTAAGCTTCCGCTCGGTGCATCCGGACAATTAACCATGGACCCTCTTTGACTAACTCATATCCCAAACTTTAGAGAACTAGAACCATGGTTAAGTTGCAAACTCATTGCATCATATTGTGCCTACTTGATTAATTGTGCATTATTTGTTGTGCATACTCTATGTGATTTTTCCTAACCGTTTGTTTAACTTGTGTTAAGACTAAATAAAATAATTAATAACTAAAGGAATTTGCTTAATTAATTGATTAATTAATTTGAGCTAATAAATATGCCTTAAGTCAAGTCATAGTTCCTTTAAGTCAACCCGGATTTTTATTCCCGTATACTGCACAAGCATCAACTTGTTTTGGTCATTGCCGGAGTTCTAGGAAGAACTACGAGTGTTAAAGCCTATGGATCTATAGCCCCAAGTTTTATCTTTAATTTGGCGTTGGTTTCATCCCAATCAGAGTCACAGATAAAAAGTTATGACTAAAATATCACAGACTGTCTAGTTTAATGCATATACGTGAAGTCTTAACTTAGTCTTTGCTTTAGTCTAGTCACATAGTCTAGCCACATGGTCATGAAAAGAGTCTTAACATGTCACCCACACTCACTAGTTTAACACACACTTTGTACATGTCACCATGACCATGTCTTAGGTTCATGCATGAGTTGGTTTTCCGTCATTTGAGTTGGGGGTACATTCTATTCCTAATTTCTTCATATCTCTCCATCTACATCATTTTTCTTCACATCATGACCTTCATTCTTCCTACCTTCTTTCATTTATGCATGTTGAATAGATTTGAGTCAAATAATTAACAATGAATATCCCTAATTTCCCTTTCCACAGTACTTGGTCAAGGAGAGAAGGGCGATTAATCAAGGACAACACCTTTGTTCAAGTCTTACTTTTTGATAAACCGATTCGTCAAAAGAGGAAAGCTAAGAAGATAATGGCAACTCAAGAAGAAGTCAACAAACTTAGGAATCTATTGATTACCGTGAATGAAGCATTGAAGGCTTTAACCCTCAAAATTGATGACCCTGTGAAGCAACAACAAATGAACCTTATGCAAGAAAGCTTGAGCAAGCTATCTAGTGACTATAAATTTTAGGGCATTAGTTCACAAGGGGTCTCGCTGGACAAGGAACTTCTTCCGCATAAGTTCAATGCCAACGATATCCCAAAATTCAAGGCAACAGATAATCCTTACTTTCATCTAAGAGTTTTTGAAACTATAATGAACATTAAGGAAATTGATAAGAAAGTCTTTCATTCCTTGTTTTCTTTATCTCTTGAGACCGTTTGTCAACAATGGTTCTTTTCCCTTTACAAAGAGAAAAACTCTTCTTGGGAGTGGATAACAAAAGCTTTCATAGATATATATAAGTGCAACATTCATGACGAAACAGACCATAGACAACTTCAGATGTTAAAACAAAAAGAAAACGAAGGCTTCACTTCTTTCTTCAACAAATGGAGGGAAACTTCTGCTTATATGGTCAAGGTTCCTACCGAAAAAGAATATGTGAGGATGTTTATCAAGAATCTCCAAGAGAAGTATTCAAAGCACTTAAAATACCAACACAACTTGAATACTTTCAAGGCTGTGTATAATATATAGGCATTGACATTGAAGATGACCTTCTGAAAGATAATAGTACGAGAGGAAAGAAAACGACCATCCTTCTTCTTCCTCTCCCATTAATGAAGTACATGCTACGAACGCCTCTAAATCACGAATCCAAAGGTCGAAAAGAGTGTTCACTCCACTTGGTATGAGTTATGAAACAGCTTTTGAAAAGCTACACCATAAAGGACTTGTCATGCCTATATGGCCCATCAAAAGATCAAGTTTTAGAAGTCAAGCCACCCAAGTGGGACCCTAATAAGCACTGCAAATATCACCAAGGAAAGGGTCACGACACTAAGGAGTGTTGGAAACTCAAAGAAGCTATTCAAGATTTGATTGATGACAATAAAACTTCCGAAATTCTATCCATCGCAGAATATCAAACATCCTTTAATCTTTCACTCCTTATCACACCTGTAGGTGAGCCCATGATCAAGACAACTTATATAACCTCTCTTGATGAAGTGGCCATGATCGAGGAGGATGAAAGTATTTTCTTAGATAATACCAGGGAAGACTCGTTAAGTCTAAAAGAGGACGTTCGAAAACTACAAGATGTCATTGCCATGCTCTTAAATATGGTAGAAGGATTAGCAAATCGGGTGATGGTTATCGAACAAAATTCTCACCAAGGATTTAATGAAGAACTCAATGCTCCTAAGCCACGGGTAAAACGGATTATTGAAGAATACACACCAATAGGAATGACTTACAATGAACCTTTTGAATGTCTTCACGATCAAGGTCTCATTCACCCCATTGGTCCCAGTCAAGACCCTCCGCTTGAAAAACGGTATCCTAATTGGGACCCAAATTCTTATTGCCAATACCATAGAGGTCGTGGCCACACCACCGAAGCATGTCTCGCCCTCAAATATCGTTTTCAAGACCTCATTGATTCAAATCTCCTTCATGTTCCCTCGCGCGACAAGAACGCCAAGATTAGTAACAATAACAACAGTGGCTGTAAAGGAAAGAAGAACGACTTCTTTTTCCGAAAACACCTACTCTAGTAACAATATTGGTACTTTCGACCTTAGCTACGATGATCGAGGATTTAGAAAGCAACTAAGAAAGGATTTCACCCCTATTGGAATTAGCTACGATGATGCTTTCGATCGACTCCATGCAAAGGGAATCATTACTCCTATTGGACCCATTCAAGATCCCCCACTTGAGAAGAGATTGACTAGTTGGAACACAAATGTACACTGGAGGTACCATCAAGGTAGGGGGTCATACTACTGAGAGCTTTTGGAAGCTAAAGGAAGCAATCTAATATTTGATCGACAATAACGGGCTTCCAATACCTCCAGTCGGCAAGAACACCAAGTGATGATAAGCCAAGGGACAAGACGCAAGCTTCAACGACAAGATTTCATGCATGATCTTTTTTCTATTTTTTATTTACCCTTTCCCTAATAAGTCTAGAATAGGCACCTTTTTATTCCCCTTAGATTTATTTTGTAGGATCATTATTTCTTTTCCTTTAATAAAAATGAGCATTTATTTTCTTGCATATGATCATTTCATTACATTAAAAAAAATAAAATAAAATAAAAATCCATGTCGAATTAAGCACAAGGTATACCAATGATTTGAGGCACCCCTTGTAGCCACATCATATCACTTCTCACCCTTCAAATATGCAATCCTTTTTTGATAAACCACTTTGAGCCTAGTCTAATGATAGACCTTTCATTTTTCAACCCATATCTACCTAACCTTGGGATGGGACATTGTGCAACTTATGCAATTTTAAAAAGCTTGAGTGATTTCAAAATATCAAAATAAATAAAATAAATAAAAGTGTAACAAAGGGAAAGTGTTACAATGTCATTGACATGAACATGTCTTTGATATGAACACGTCTCAGATTGCGTCTCTTATCGAGTGCTCGGTACCATGCCTGAGAAGCATGAATGCCAAGTGAGTGATAGACCGCATGATCGGGATTGCCCACACTTATAAAAATAAAAATAAATGCTAAAGAAAAAAAAAAAAAAAGAGAAGCAAGCCTCAAGCATAAAAATATAAAGATTCAAAAGCAAGGTTGCACACCTAGGGGCTTATCGAGGGTCTTGAGCCTTTATCCCCTTCTTCTATAACCTTTAGCCTAACCACGTTACAACCCTTAAAAAGACCTTTTTGAGGTATACACACACTTGTGCGAGGTTCGGCTAGAGCTACGTTCGGCCTTATTCCTAACGGATACGTAGGCAACCTCACATTAAGGTGCGGCCGTAATAAACATGCATTCATATTCACAATCACATTCACACATTATGGTCATATCAAGGGATCTCCAATGCTCATCCCTATTCATGTAGAGCTAGACTTGGGGGCTTGATCCCTTGCTTACCTAGCCTAAGAGTCACCACCATTTGACTCTTTTAAAAATAATATCTTTCCACACACTTAGCCCTTGCGGCCTAACTTTAGTGTCACTTTCACACACCGCACAGATACATGACCAAATATACTTTCCCTTAGGAACCCTTTGTCACACTAGTGGAGAAAAGGTCATCCGTAACGGGCAAAAAGAGCCCATCCGTAACGGGCAGCGTCCGTTACGTATGTGGCCGTTACGGATGGTCATTGTTATTCGTAACGGGCACCGTCCCTTACGAATAAGTACTTATTCATAACGGGCATTTCAGTTGCCTGTTACGAATAAGTACTTATTCGTAACGGGCATTTCAGTTGCCCGTTACGAATAACCCATTATTTGTAACGGGCATCTCAAACACCCGTTACAAATAACCCCGTTATTCGTAACGGGCACATGTTTTGCCCGTTACGAATAACGGGGTTATTTGTAACGGTCAGGTTCTGCCCGTTACGAATAACGGGGTTATTTGTAACATGCAGATTCTGCCCGTTACGAATACTATGAGATTCAATTAAAAAAAATCCAGCACATGCAGGACAGCTAGCTAGCTTACACAATTATTTTATACAAGTATAGTATACATTTAATAATTACAGAGTAATATACAATCAGCAATTTAATTATTTCCTAATATAACTAAAACTAAAAACAAAGCAAAAGCAAATCTCAAAACAAAGCAGCTGCTCACAAATGAACACACTACATTCCAGAAGCTACTCTCAGATTCCCTGAAGCAGCTGATTAGGTTGGCTTCAGAATTTTTATAGTGTGGTGAAGCTTTGGTGATGTGCATACAAAAGTAACGAATGAGCCTTCAGACCATCCCCTAGTCTTTTCAGTGCCATTACAACTGCTCTTCTTTCAGCACCTTTGGTGGAAGGCTGGCCAACTGTTTCCACCAGTTGATCAGCTAACTTCAACCTGCTTGCTGTAATGGCATTTTGGAGCGTTGGGTTGTTTTGAGGGATCCCCTGTCATTGGCATCTTCCACCACTGTCTCTGCTTTGTCTAGAGCTGCTAATGCTTCCTCCACCCTTCTCTCAGCTAGGAGCACTTCTAGGGACTCGAGGAATTCATTCAACCATGTCTCAATCTTGGTGACCTCGCTATTTTTATTTTTAGACAACTCTTCATCTGATGGACCTTGTACACCTGGTGAAAAAGAATTGACATGGACTCCATCTGCTAAGCCATGAACAACAACCACTTGAAAAAGATAGAACGAACACTCTACTCGGATAACATTGCGAGAACCAAAGAGATTTGGTATGAGATTCCAGAGATAGCTGCTGCAACAAATCTGCTGCATCTGCAACATTACAAAACAAGAAAGCATAGCAAGCAATGAGAAAAAATAAATGCATAACTGCATCTTGAAAGACTTGAAAAAATAAATAGAGATAACATATCAACTATGAATGGTTCTGAGCAGAAAAACAATGAGATTAGTTAGATTAAAATCAGTAACAGAATATTAAAAAAAAAAAAAAAAAAAAAAAAAAGGATATTCCAAAAATACAGTCAAAGAACAAGCAAATAAACAACAAAAACATATAATTTTGTTGGATTGTCCTTAAATAAAAAAAAATGAGAATCCAAACCACACGAAGACCGATATTGACTAGTCCCAAAATACATCAAACAAATGATACATAAAATTAAAAATGAACCAGCACCACAAACAAGACGAACAAAACACAAAGAACTAAAAAAAAGGGAGGTCAGAAGACAAAGTAAATTGAAGTTATCAGGTATTACCACTTGAGGGTGTCCCAAGTAAATTATAAAAAGCTAAAGTAACAAAGAATTGCAGATTTGCAGAAAAATGTTAAGTAATCATATCATAAATTATTAGATCTATGTCCAAATATGATTAAATCCCAAACTTCAGTCTAAACAATTAATCATACAAACAAACCATTCAATAATTACAATCAAAATTACTCCTATTCTCCATTAATCAACAATAATCAAGATAAAAACAATCATCAATTTCGCATAATTTGTACGGAAAACAAGCAAATTCAGAAGATACAAACAACATTTCATTAAAAAAAATAAATAAAAATCAAAAACAGAAGAAACATACATTAACCACCACCAAGGACCTTATGAACAGGTTTATCTCTACCAAAAAGACGATAATTCTTAGACTTCAAAGAAGGAGCAGATTTATCGTCATTCGGAATTGAAAGAAGAAGAATCATGGTAAAAATTACATACCAGTTGGAGCTCATAAAGCAAGCACAATAAGGAAAAAAAATGGGGCAAATAACTGCTAAAATTTATCAGTCTGCCTATGCAAAAACACTAGAGAACTTTTTTTTTTTATATTAAGCATTAATCAATAAACATGTAAACTTTTTGTAAAATCAAATATAGTGCTTATTGAACATGAATACACTGTCAAGCTAGCATATTATCTAATTTTACTTTTGACTGTACTAGCCAATAGAGAATTAGGCAAGCAACTCCACCTACTTGATGAGGAGCAACTAGAATCAGAGAAAACCCAAAATAATAAAACAACATATGATTTGCTTTATTTTTTTGTGATGATACCGCAATATACCATACATAATCAGCAATCATGTACTTACTCATATTTTATAGCGAGAAACCGCAAAACAAACAGAGCACCATAGACCTGTTGATCTTGCAAATTATGGTTCACCCAGTGAAGAAGGCCAGGCCACTACTCAGGGTAATTAACATGGATAATTGTTTTGAGGCACTCGCCCAACTGCACCCTACAAATGGCAACCACAATAAACATCAAACGCCCTTCAAAATTGAAATTTGGATATGATAGCTTACATAGATAACAATAGCACAACAAATAGCCATACCTTAAAAGCGGTGGAACTTGAACCACAAACACAAGGATATTTTCTCTTACCAAGGCTTTATCAGCCGGTGAGATCTTTGATTGCTCCTCTGAAATTAAAAATAAAAATATAACCAGGCATACATTATCAATATCGAATGACCGAGCTACGACAATTAAAGTCAAAGTCTTAACTACTACACGAAAGGCAACGAACCGGGATCATGAGGCGACCAATTCTTGGCAATAAAGTTCTTGAAATGAATACTAGCAACCTGTCTCACTGCCATATCGCAATTCCCATCAACTATTATCTGTAATAGCCTGACCGTATCATAGATAGAATGACTAACATTGCAATAGGATCATAGATAGAATGACAAACATTGCAATAGCTTAACATATTATCTGTTCTTGATAAAATATAGAAATGCATAGATAGGATCATATATAGAATGACTAACATTGCAATAGCTTAACAAATTATCTGCTACCATCTGTTTCAGGGACTAACATATATAGTAACATTTCCTTAGCTTATATCAACTATAAAAAATCAATCTACTAGTGATTAAATTGACAAGCGATCATTAATTGTTACAAGGAATAGACATAATAACATAAAATCAGCCTTTTATTCATCAATACCTAGAGATGAAAATAGTAGTAAAAATTTGACACATACCCAATCCAAATCGAAGGCAGCCTCTAAAGTTCTTTTTTTTATATATATATATAAAAAAAAAAATAAAAAAAAAATAAAAAAAAAAACAGAAACTAGTGATTCAGATCAGTGCAAGGATTGAAAAATGCAAGTCATACGCTTAACAGAACTCAAAGAACCCTAGAATTAATCAACATGACATATCGGGTTTCTTAGTTCTCTCTATAAACAAAAAAAAAATACAAAAAAAATTCGGCAATCAGGTATTAATCGACAAAGATGAACAAAATTCATTACTCATTGCATGTATTACTCGTTTCTATTGAAGAACATATTTTTTTAGATTTATTATTCGTGTAAACATACAAAGGATAATCGAACCATACAAACGCCAAAAATGAATCAAATACAAATTGCATGTTGAAAAAAATAAAGCAAATTAGAATTCACAAGAACAAATTCAAGAATTTAAACAATTAGATGCCCAGAAATCAATTCAAGAAGAGGGAAAAACAATTGAAGGACTTCTTACCTCAAGATCTAAAATGGTTGAATTTTTAGGCAAAGATATCCCAAATTATAAGAATTGTTCTTCAGTAGTTTTTGACAATTCGCCGCTATCTAGATCCAATATCTAGAATTAACTATAAGAGGAACAACAAATTAACACTGATTTCTTTTTCTTCGCACTGTGCACCGCCCGTAATAAAATCTTCGAACACTTTTTCACATACCCACCAACCATAATTTCTCTGTAAGAGCTTAAAAAGAGAGGAGGAACAAGGGGTAGGAGGACGGAGGAGGAGAGAAAGAGCACAAGTGTTTTGAAAACTCAGATTGATGGAGGAGAGGAGAAAGAGGCTGCTGAATGACGGGGGGGGGGGGGGGGGGAGAGGGGAGGAGAGAGAGAGGGACTGATGAGAGAGAAAGAGGTGTGACGGCTATTAGGTGAAACCCTAAAAAGCCAAGTACGGGCTCCTCTCATCAGTTGGGCCTGTTACGTGTAATATAGTATTCGTAACGGGAAAAATAGTGTCCGTTACGAATACTTATTTATTTGTAACGGGCACTAATTTGTCCGTTACGAATACATATGTATTTGTAACGGACACTATTTTGCCCGTTACAAATAAATAAGTATTCGTAACGGACACTATTTTGCCCGTTACGAATATCTTAATTGTAACGGGCAAACCTGTTACAAATGAGATTTTTTCCACTAGTGTCATGAAATCTTAACACAACGTTGAAGCATGTATTGTCATATCAAAATCACTCATCAATCATAATCATCATTGCATCGAAGTATGAAGTGCTTAGCCTCCGCGCCTAAGTTACCTAAATACTTTCATTATCGAGTCAACTAGGATAGTCTAAGATGTTACAATCCTTGTACTGTGAGAAACAACATTTGACTAAGCTCATCCAACATGCACCTTCAAAAACTTCACTTCGATTCTTTTTCGTGTCTTTCTTTTTCGGGAGAAAGTCGGTACCCTCCACAAAAATCACGGAAAATTTTTACTTTTTTGCATTTTTGAGTCGCACAATCACAATACAATGCACACTCGGGTCATGAGTCACACGTGTCATTTCACTTCGAGTCGAGTCAACCTCGAGTCAATCACAACGAGTCAAGTTTATGCCTTGAGTCGTGTCAAGTTAATGAGTCAAGAAAATTAAACCTTAGGTCGACCCTAAAATAATTAAAGAGATTAGAAAAGTCCTATAGTCAAAGATAAATACAGGTGCAGCAGAATAGGGAAGACCCTACTCCAGCGCCAGACGAAAACATCTAGCGTCTGGCAGCAAGTTTCAGCGCCTGGCGCTAGATCCCAGCGTCTGCGACAGAGCCAATTCTTGGCGCCAGAGATATTTCAGCAGCGACAGAGCTCAAAGCCTCTCAAGACGGTTATTTCAACCTCTTTCAGCAATTTCGGTTTCCTTGGTACGCCAGTTAGCCCCTATAAGCAATTTAACATGATTAAGTAGTCGGCTTGATTACAACCGTAATAAAAATTGATCTGACGAAATATCGTCTCACTTAGCTTAAAGCGCCTAAAACATTGGCTCATCGCAAGACACCGATGTACTTGTTCATAAAAAGCAGAGACACCGACATACTGGTTCATAAACAGCAGAGACACCGACATAATGGTTCACAAGCATCATAAGCGCCGACGTACTGGCATAGTGGAAGCAAAGTTCAAGGGATCTTTAAAGATCGACAAGCGTTGTTCTTCGGAAATTTTTCTTTGGAATATTATCGGAACAAACATTCAAGCTCTTTTGTTCAGAGACGCGTGGACATTTATTTCAAGCTCTTTTGTTCAGAGACGCGTGGACATTTCTTTCAAGCTCTTTTGTTCAGAGACACGTGGACATTTCTTTCAAGCTCTTTTGTTCAGAGTTGCGTGGACATTTCTTTCAAGCTCTTTTGCTCAGAGACGCGTGGGCATCCTATTATCAAAGCTCTTTGTTCAGAGACGCGTGGACATATCATTCAAGCTCTTTTGTTCAGAGACGCGTGGACATAAAAAAAACAGCTCTTTGTTAAGAGACGCGTGGACATGTATTTCAAGCTCTCCTGCTAAGAGACGCGTGGGCATATCATCCTATTAAAGCTCTTTTGTTCAGAGACGAGTGAACAATCCTAAAAAAGAAGCTCTGTGTCCAGAGGCGCGTGGACATATCCAAAAAAGCTCCAATGTTCAGAGACGAGTGAACATCAAAACAGCAAGATGGCGTTCCATAGATTGTGGAAGGTTGTCACAACAACAGCAAAGCAGCAACAAATCGGTTACCTTCAGAGACGTGTGCTCAACGGTGTAAGATACGTGTTTCTTAACTCTCTTATCTGTTTAACTAACGCTAGTTTTGCAGGTATTGGCATTACAAGAATGATTTAGGATTGCAAAACGTTCTGAATCATTCTCCGTCCCTATCGATACTTTGACTTTTGCTTTCAAAACTTGCGTTTCTCCAAACTCAGTCAAAGTGGGGGCTTCTGTAGACAACCAAATGTATCTCCCCAAAACCAAACCCAGTGATGAATACCTTTCATGTCATTTGATTATCGAACGAGGCAAAAGTGTGAAAAGTCTAGTGATGAGGATGTTTTTATTAAAATATATCTTCTTTCTGTTTTTGAAAATATATCTTTTCTTACCTTATTTATGAAAAACGAGCATTCCAGTTTAGTTTGGTCAATTATAAGGGTCCAATAATGGTGTAGTTGGATGGGGCTTGAAAAGACCTTTCCAACGATATATTATAAGCTCAATTCCGATGAGTAATGAGGAAGTTATGGCTAAAATTCTAAATTGGGCCTGATTTGGTTTTTATATGCGGCCCAATGATCTAGGGGAGGACCTATTATTAATTATCATTCCTAAAGCTATTAGGATTGATTATAGTCTTTTAGAATACTCTAAAAGGTTCTCTTAAATCCTAATGGAGTTAGGATTGATAATTATGTTTCAAAGAGCTTGAAATTGAATAGAACTAGTTCTTTTTAGAATCGTTGTTTTGTACGAAGTGGAATATATTCATATTTTATTTTCTTGCCTCATAATATTTATCCAAATTTTATATGTTTGGATATATCTTGAAATTATCTTTCCAATGATATATTATAATATTAAATCCGAGTTATAACGAAAAAGATATGAATTAGATATGAAACTCTATCCAAAACTGACACCCTTCCATTACTTCGGCCATATCTTTGTATCTATAAAATATTTTAATCTAATTCCAATTGAGTTGGAAATTACACTTCAAGAGATTTCCAACGACATATTATATTCCTTATTTGGAATTCGGGATCAAAAGATATGATAAAAACAAAACGCGTGAAACTGATTATTAGCGCCTGGCGCTAAGGCTTGGCGCCAAGCGCTAACCTTCAGCGCCTGGCGCTAATGTCTAGCATCTGGCGCTAATCAAGTTTTATTCTCGTTGAAACTCTGATTCGTTTTTTTATCCATCCGACTGATTTTCTCTATAAATAGCCTCTTAAAATTCTGTTTACAATCATCAATTCTCATCAATTCTTATTCTTTCTAACTCTCATCAAGAATTTCTTGATTCTCTCTCTTTTTCTAAACCAACCCTTTTTACAAACACAATTCCTCATACATTAGCACTAGATATACCTAGTATTGTTCGAAGTTGCCTTCGCCCTAGACGTGAAAGGTTTTAATTTATGAGGGTTTGGTCCCAAATCTTTATTTCAATTATTTAATTTAATTGTTTTAATTATTATTTTCCTTGAAGTTACTAACGTGTGTATTTTGTTATTAGAAAGAGGTACAAGGCATCCAAGTAAGTGCTTTAATTGATTTATTGATTTTATGATATATAAATCATGCTTAGATTGTTATTTTGATTCCTAGTATCATGTTAGGATGTTTTATTGATTCCTAGTATCATGTTTAGGATGTTCCTAGTATCATGTTAGGATGCTTTCTTTAGTATGATATTTAGGGTGATTTATTTGCTTATATTAATCATGATTCCTGTGATGCCTTTTATTTTCTTACCTAATATTAATGTTAGTATCATGTTAGGGTTAAAGTTTTGATCTTTGATGTTTAGTGACATGCAGGGTTTGTTATCAATCTTGTTAGTATCATGCGTAGGATCTCGCTATTATTACTCTTTAACATGATTATGATAAATATGATTATTTTATGATGATTACTATTATTATGATTATAATTTTTATAATAATTATTGTTATTGTTATTATGTTGCTTGATTATATACTTATTGTTATTGCTTGATCACACCTTTAATGCATGTTTAAAGGGAATTGGTATTTGTAATCACGCTTAATAAGATAATCAATAATCTTGTTTAGGGTTAATTTGATTATAATTTAAGTGATCGCCAATAATAGCTTTATTTGTGCATTAATATTCAACCAACATAGATAAACAGGTTTAGGGTAAACCTATTGATTGCATGTTAGTCAGAAAGCGCACATGAATACGATCAGAATAAAGTAGAGGCCTATTATTAGGGCAGGTTCAATCTCTTTTAGGTTGGATTTGTACCCTCATCCCCGAACTACCAGTCATGGTTCCAGACCTATTGGAGTTGACGATCTCCTGGATCGTTAAGGGGTGTAACCTTCACCTCGTGAACGGTTTACAAGTTCCAAAAACTTGTTGGCGACTCTTTTGTTGTATCTTCTTTCCCTTTAAACGCCACCGTACTTTAGTGTATGATCACAATGGGGTTCAAGCTAGGGATAATGCTTGAAATATTCCCTACATCTTCCTAGTATCATGTTTAGGGTTAACTAAAATTTCTAATATCATGTATGTTTCTATGATGCTTCCTATTCTCTTTTATATCATGCTCGTATCATGTTAGGGTTAAAGTTTTGTTCTTTAATGCTTAGTGACATGCTAGGAATTGTTATTAATCTTGTTAGTATCATACTTAGGATCTTGCTATTAATATTATGCTTTATTGAAATTATTATTATGATTATGATGATTTGTTATGGTTATATTATATATTATTATTGTTATTGCTTGATCACGCCTTTTACGCATGTTTAAAGGGAATTTGTACTTGTAATCACGCTTAATAGGATAATTAATAATCTAGTTTAGGTTAATATGATTATAATTCAAGTGATCGCCTATAATAGGTTTGCTTGTGCATTAATATTCAACCAACATAGATTAAACATGTTTAGGGTTAACCTAATGATTACATGTTAGTCAGAAAGCGTACATGAATACGAGAAGAATAAAATAGATGCCTATTTTTAGGGCAAGTTCAAATCTCTTTTAGGTTGGATTTGTACCTTCCAGTCATGGTTCCAGACCTATTGGAGTTAACGATCTCTTAGATCGTTAAGGGGTGTAACCTTCACCCTGTGAACGGTTTACAAGTTCCTAAAACTTGTTGGAGACCTTTTTACTCTAGATTCCTTCCTTTTGGACGCCACCATACTTAAGAGTATGATCATAGTGGGGCTCAAGTGTGGGTTGCTTGAAATATTCCCTACTTGACCGGATGAGGGTTTAATTATTTAAGCTTGGGGTTTAATATAATGAAATCAGATTTGTAATTTACTAAGGTAGTTTAAAAAAAAGGGGTAAATTCAAGTTGATCTCTGAGATAAATGATGTGAATAAATCTCCTCTCACAATTTATTAATTTTATTTTATTTTTTAAATGATAAAATTAAAATAATAAAGTGGTACAGATTTCAACACATAAAGTTGTGAGAGGAGATAAATTAGATTGTTAATCTTTGAGATCAACTGGGGCTCCCTCAAAAAAAAGTTAGGATATATTGGACATTTACCACCCAAAAACATACTAAAAAAAAGGAAAGAAACGCAATTGTTGCGAGTAATATGAATCATCCGTTTTAGGAAATTATTGCGAGTAAATTGGATCGCAGGTAGTATATATTTTGATTATTTTTCTTAGCTTGTTTGTTTACATTCTCAAATCACTTCCTTTAAATGAGTGCCAAAATACTAATCCGTCCGTTTTTAAATATTTGTTCCATTTCTCCATGCGCGGAGTTTTAGGAGAAATTAAAGAAAGTAATAAAATATAGAGGTAGTGGGGTTGGGTAAGAATAAAAAATTGTGAAAAAACAAAAGTTGTTGAGAGAATTGTAGGAGAGAGAATTTGAAATTAATAGGCAAATTTGTCAGAAAAAACCTTTTAAAAGCACCATTTAGTGAAAACAAACCTTTTAAAAGCTTTTTAGTTAAAAAAAAAAAAACCACCACATTTATTTTTTTTGCGACAGGAAACCTATTTACTTAATTAATCTCTAATTTCCTCCTATTTATTCTAATTAAGCTATAACCCACTAACTTACTAAATAATTATATTTAATTTATATATAAAACAAACCACTATCCTCAACCACCTCCTCCCTTTCCTCCTCCCTTGGTAGCAACCCCCTCCCCCCACTGGACCCGCCGCCCAAATCCCCCACCTCCGGCGACCTACCTCCACCGCCGTCCAACCCTCTTTTTCCCCTTTATCCCCGCCGGCGACCACCACCTTTTTATTTTGAAAATTAAACCCTAGAAAATCAATTTGGGGGTTTTTAATTTTATGCTTCTTGCTTGCAATTAATACTTGTTTTGTTTTTGATTATGTATATATGTGATGTTAGGGTGATCTAGAAGCAAATTGCATTTAATTTGGACTTGATTTGAGCATTTTGAGTAAACTAGAGCCAAAAATTTGGAGGTGGTGGTCGCCGACGGAAATAAGGAAGGAAGGGTGGGACAGTGGTGGAGGTAGGTTGCCGGAGGTGGGAGGATCCGGGTAGCGGGTTCAGTGGGGGTGGGGGTTTCTGCCAAGGGAGGGGGGGGGGAGGGTGGTTGGTTGGTGGTTGGGTTGGTGGTTTATTTATATATATAAATTAAATCTAATTATTAAGTAATTTGGTAGATTAGAGGTTAGTTAGAAGAAATGGGAAGAAATTAGAGATTAATAAGGTAAATTAGAGGTTAATTAATTAAATAGGTTTCCTCTTGCTAAAATAATGGACGTGGTGGTTTTTTTAAACCAAAAAGCTTTTAAAAGGTTTTTTTCGCAAAATGATGCTTTTAAAAGGTTTTTTCTGACAAATTTGCCAAATTAATAATATGAGATGTATATTGGTTCCACTAGGTGAGATAAATGAATTAAATATTATAAAAGTTTCAAATAAGGTAATATAGCAAGTATTTAAAACGGCCAAAAAAGGAAAGTGAAACAAGTATTTAAAAACGGAGGGAGTATATATTCCTAGTAAATTAGTAATAATACAGAACAAATTGAAGTAGATATGTTGAACAAAATTCAGATGATTCCCTTTAAATTGATACTAACAATTTCACGATCAAGATGTGATGGAAATCATTAATTAATTGAAATAGATCAACAGTTGACTTGACTTAGATGAACATTAGAACATATTTTAAGTGAACTCATGTGCAGCAACATTTAATTTCTATTTCATTTTTTAGAATAATGATCATGGGAGCATGAGTATGAGTATGTAATTAATTAAGGTTCCATAATCCCATTATTACGTTTTAATTTGTGTAGTTGACAACTTGACAATAGCGAAGTTGACATTACCATTAAAAACTTTATAAATAGCGAAGATATATATGTTAAGCAATAGAACCTAAACAAAAACGAACAATTTTATACCTCCATAAAGCTAATTTAGCTAGTTCATAATGAAAATGTCGTGGTTCAAGCCCTTTGTTTTAGTATTATTACTCATTACCATCTTCTTGGCATCATCAGGTACGGTTTGGTATTAATATAACTATCTCCCTCTTAATAATATTTTTAATTATATATATTGTTAAGATATTTGCTTTAAAATGTTAGTGGTTAATTATCTTACTGTATAGGCCGGAATATGCTCTCCTAAGTCCTAAGTAGAGATGGCAATGGATCAGAGGTGGGTTGGGTGATGCTTCATCCGCCTCCATCCACCAACGATCCATCCATCACCCGACTCATCCATCACCTAATTTTTCTTCATCCATATTCGATTCATCCGCCATCCATGGATGAATCAGGTGGATCGGGTGATGATTCGAGTGAAATAAAAATATAAATACAATTTTGCACTTTCATGATTAAAATCTAGATTTGAAAAAAAAAAAAGTGATCAATTTATTAAAACATTTATTCATCCTTCTAATCCTTGTTCCTTTTTACTAAATTCAAAACAAATGTCAATTCCTAACATTGTGTAATACATTAAATTATTAAAAAAGATATTTATTTTTATTTTTATATATATATAAATTTAATAGGTGGATGGAAAGGCCGGGTGATGGATTGGGTGATGGGTTGGATGTATCATCATCCGAATCCGACCCAATCTGTCAGTCTGTCACCCGGCCCATCCATCTGTCACATGCTTAAGTTCGGGTTTTCATCCATATAATTGGATTAGGTGGATGGTTATCCATTGGGTTTGGATAATATTACCACCCCTAGTCCTAAGTGATTAGATTGTATTAGTGGAGTCATAAGAGTAGTTAGTTTAGTGGGTTAATCATCGATTAATATCATCAATATGAATAAAATGTACGTTGGTAATTGTTGCAGATGTTGCAATGGTCTCTGCTGATTATCAATGCGGAACTCCCTGCACAAATTCATCTGAGGAGTGTGATCCAGGATGTTGTTGCTTTATACATTCTACTATTGTCGGGACATGTATTGACGCTTTGTTTGGTTTGTGCTAAATGAGATGCAACTTTCTTCTATTTTATTTTATTTATTGTGTTTTTTTTTCTTTTTATTCTACTTCTTACTTTTTGTCAATGACTATACGAACTAATTTCTTTTGGTTTATGTACCCGACCCCTTTTATGGGATTAAGAATTTAATTAATTGATTGATTGACTGTACTTAGGGGTGTAAATAATGAATCAATTAAGTCGGGTAATAAACTACTCGGGTTCGAGCTCGGTTAAAGATCGTTCATGTCCGTTTATTTGATAAATCAGTCGAGCTTGAACAAATTTTGAGGCTCGTTTAATAAATGAGCTTGAACACGAACATAGATATGCTCATTCACATAAGTTCATGAACAAATCGTTTATTTATGCTTGCAAGCTACGCGTTTATTCATATTCATGAATTATTGATTTATTCACAACTGTTAATTTAATTCTTAGGTTATTGTTTATTATTAAAATTTAATTAATATGCTAATTTTGAGATTTTCAAATGTCAAAAGTACAAAGCTCGTTTATTAGAGAAATTCATTTAGTACTAAGCTCGTTTATCAACTCGTTTAATAAACGAGCCATTTACAAACTGTTTGTGAATATTTAGTGTACTAAATGAGCCGAGTTTGAACAGATTTTTGAGCTCGCTTGAAAGCTCAGGATCGTGCTCAGATTCACCTGAGTTTAATAAATTTGAACATAAATAAGGTAGTACTCGGCTCGGCACATTTACACTCCCCTAACTGTACTTCTAGCTTTTGGTTCTTCCTTGAGATAGCTAGATATAGCTTGGGGAAACCATTAGCTGCTTTTAGTCACTTTATTTCCTATTATAAGGAGACCTTCAACAATCTTGTATCTTTCCTTTTTTAAAAAAAGTGTATTGACATTTTGTTTGGTTTTATGCTACTGAGATATTGTCAAGTAAAAACTTAATTATGATTTATGATCTAATGTTATATTTGAACATTTCTTTTTTCATAAATGTTTAATAACATCCGATTTACACTAAATTAGTGTAAATCGGCTCTCTAAACAGAAACAATTTTGTTTCGATCTTGATTCACACATGCCAAGCTTCATTGCCTACAAATAACAACCAATATTTTCTCTCTCTTTCTCATTCATTCAGAAAGTTCTTTCTCTCTCTTCTTTCTTCCTCAATTGGCAATTCTATCTCTATTCAACCTGGTTTATGTTTCTTCAACAACAATTATCTCTCTTCTCTTTCACTTATGAAGTTGTTATTTGCAAATTTAGGTTTGTTTACTTAATTTTATGAGGTTTTTGTTTGTTTTAGTTGTTTTGATTCTTCGATTTTTAGGTTTTTTTAATTTGTTTTTATTCTCGGTGAAACTCTTATTCGTTTTTTATCCATCCGACTGATTTTCTCTATAAATAGCCTCTTAAAATTCTGTTTACAATCATCAATTCTTATTCATTCACTAGGTGAAAAGATTGCTTTGGAAGCGGTTCAAACCCGGTCTAAGGCACCGGTTTGAACCGCTGCCTATGTGGGGGGAGCCAAAAACCCACTTTTTAGCACCGGTGCCATATACCCAATTAGGCATCGGTTAACCGGTGCCATATACCCAATTAGGCACCGGTTAACCGGTGCCTTTAACTGCTCTCCTGCCCTTTTTTTTTGGGTGGTAGCTATTTTAGGCACCGGTTGGTGCCTAACCGGTGCCTATTCACCAAATAATTTTTTTTTTGTTTTTTTTTCCAATTTTCGTGCAATAATATTTATAAAAAAAAATCGTTTTCCAGCAATAATAATAACCTATAATTCCAGCAATTATATTAAATATAATAATTAATAATATTATTATTATAATAACTAATAATAATATTATTAATTATTACAATAAGATACAAAAATAATATTAAAAACAAGAATTCAATTATATATATAGATATAAATATTCCCAAACGCAATACAAAAAAAAAAAAAAAGTTGCTTACATATACAAATAATAGTAAGTAAATATATAATGAATAATAAGTTATATAGTTCAAAAGTTAACATAAATAATTTACAATTACAATGCCATTTACATGTTGAAGGTGATAAAAGACGCCAACATGTCACGAACATCATTAAGCTCCTTGATTGTCAACGGACCATCCTTTTTGACCTTGCAAAATTTGAAATACAAAAACATTATGTTAAAATTAATTAATTAGGCAAAACAATATGTATTTTATCAAATATTACCTATATGACTTCTATGTAGCCCATTTCCTACATTACTTATCAAATGAACTATTTCTTTCTCATAACATGTCAATGTTGGGTAGTTGTATGTGTGTAAGCCCTAAAATTGTATAGGAGAGCATTTTATTAAGGTTAATGGCGCTTTTTACTAAAAATGGCCCGAAAATGGCCTATATGACTTTACTTTGCCCATTTCCTATATTTCTTATTAAATGAACTTTATTTATCTCATAACATGTCAATATTATCTAGTTATAGGTGTATAAGGAAAGAAATCACATCAAAAGAGCATATTAACACAAAATGGCCCAAATATGGCCCATATAACTTCTATTCAGCCCATTTTCTACCTTTCTTGTGAAATGACCTTTTTGTTTCTTATAACATGCCATTGTTGGGTAATATTAGGTGTCTAAGTCTAGAAATCACATCAATATAGCATTTCAATAAGTTTTAGGACTTACCTCATCAAGCTGTTGAGTGTCTTTACAATGAATCACAATGTCAAGCATGAATCTTATCACATACAAAGCACAATCAAGTCCATTCTCTTGTTGTGCGCACTAGCATATGACAAACAAATCACATCAGTGAAACATGCAAAGGAAATGAGAAAATATTTACTAACATAGATTTTCAAGATAATCACAATATCATGTAAATTACCAACGGTGACTTCCATGTTGGACCCTTTGGAGCACGACAATGTAGCTTCTTCATAACACTGTAGTAAAAAAAAAAAGCACATTCAAACTTGATTAGTCGTATGATTACTAAATTAGTTATTATTAGCAATAATCATCAGTAGGTTGCTATATATATTTACTTTTGCAATATAGACTTCACGAGCCACGTCTACGATGATCAAGCTGAATCAAGGTGATAAATTGTGTTAGTGGAATTACAAATCACCATGAGGCTCTGATCCAATGCTCCCTACATAAGTTCACAATAGATAAGCAAATTAATATTTAGGAGTCAACATATAATGAGGCCAAATCGATTGAATTTGACATGGTTAGACTTACTCTCTATAACATGGGGCGAATATGATCTTGACTCCCGCATGCACTGATTCCCTGATACTCTGTTCAACATAGTACAACACATCATGAGGGTTGCCTATGATTCTAGTAGTGGATAACTGCTCGGGGCATAACCACC
The DNA here is from genome assembly GCF_948465745.1 of Chenopodium album. Classification (NCBI taxonomy): domain Eukaryota; kingdom Viridiplantae; phylum Streptophyta; class Magnoliopsida; order Caryophyllales; family Amaranthaceae; genus Chenopodium; species Chenopodium album. Next base: position 71,314,820 of record NC_137835.1, read on the forward strand.
CAACTTTACAAGGAGAATCAGTGTCAGTTAAGTGCTCCTGTAGTGCTCTGCGTGCATGAACATTGAATAATTAATCAGATGTAGGATAATCACCATCAATTTGAATAACTTGAAAAAAGTATAGATTATGTGGGCATTGAAGTACCTCATGAATGTTTGAATGAGGGAAATGTTAAGCTTTGCACCACGTAGAAATTCCTTCACATCTTCTTTGCTGATCCATGCAACTGCATCCTCATCATAGTGGAACATTGCCTTAGGAAGTGCAACTTTCATGGGATCGACCAATTGACAAGCACGGTTGTGAATAAAGTTCATGTCAGCAGAGAGCGATTTAAGAACAATGTCTTCAACAAGTGGAGTAGGTGGCATGGGTGAACCTTTCTAAGAGTGCAACTTCAACGCTTGTTCACTCTTGGACCGTTGTTCACTTAGCTTCTTCTTAGGTTGATCAATTCTTTTAGTCTTCTCCACCCTCTTTCTCTTTGAAGTTTTGCTTCCATGCGAAATCTAAAATAGTTTGAGAAAGAATAAGTTTATAAGTTGAGAAATGAAGAAAATGGCTTTATTTTGATGAAATGGGCACAAAAACTTTAGAACTTTGCTTCTTTTACGTAATTTCAACACAAAATCACTAATAAATATGTAATTATGATATGGTTTGAGAATTTATAAGTTTATCAGTTGAGAAATGAAGAAAATAGGCAAGTGAGTAGCCATTTCGGCTCAAAATGGCTTTATTTTGATGAAATGCGCCAAAAAACTTAGAACTTTGCTTCTTTTATGCAATTTCAACTCACTATCACTTATACATATGTAATTATGATATGGTTTGACAATGAATAAGTTTGCAAGTTGAGAAATGAAGAAAATAGGCAAGTGAGAAGCCATTTCGGCTCAAAATGGCTTTATTTTGAGGAATTGGACCCAAAACCTTAGAACTTGGCGATTTTTATGTAATTTCAAATGACAACCACTTATAAATATGTTATTATGAGTTCTTTTGAGATGAAAGGAGTTTATAAGTTGAGAAATGAAGAAAATAGGCAAGTGAGTAGCCATTTCGGCTCAAAATGGCTTTATTTTGATGAAATGCGCCAAAAAACTTAGAACTTTGCTTCTTTTATACAATTTCAACTCACAATAACTTATAAATATGTAATTATGATATGTTTTGAAAATGAATAAGTTTGCAAGTTGAGAAATGAAGAAAATAGGCAAGTGAGAAGCCATTTAGGCTCAAAATGGCTTTATTTTGATGAATTGGACCCAAAACCTTAGAACTTGGAGATTTTTATGTAATTTCAAATGACAACCACTTATAAATATGTTATTATGAGTTTTTTTGAGTTGCAAGAAGTTTACAAGTTGAGGAATGAAGAAAATAGGCAAGTGAGTAGCCATTTCGGCTCAAAATGGCTTTATTTTGATGAAATGTGCCAAAAAACTTAGAACTTTGCTTCTGTTATGCAATTTCAACTCACAATCACTTATACATATTTAATTATGATATGTTTTGAGAATGTATAAGTTTTTTAGTTGAGAAATGAAGAAAATAGGCAAGTGAGTAGCCATTTCGGCTCAAAATGGCTTTATTTTGATAAATTGGACCCAAAACCATAGAATTTGGCGATTTTTATGTAATTTCAAATGACAAACACTTATAAATATGTGATTATGAGTTTTTTTGAGATTCAAGGAGTTTATAAGTTAAGAAATGAAGAAAATAGGCAAGTGAGTAGCCATTTCGGCTCAAAATGGCTTTATTTTGATGAAATGCGCCAAAAAACTTAGAACTTTGCTTCTTTTATGCAATTTCAACTCAAAATCACTTATACATATGTAATTATGATATGGTTTGAGAATATATAAGTTTATTAGTTGAGAAATGAAGAAAATAGGCAAGTGAGTAGCCATTTTGGCTCAAAATTGCTTTATTTTGATGAATTGGACCCAAAACCTTAGAACTTTGCGATTTTTATGTAATTTCAAATGACATCTACTTATAAATATGTGATTATGAGTTGTTTTGAGATGCAAGGAGTTTATAAGTTGAGTAATGAAGAAAATAGGCAAGTGAGTAGCCATTTCGACTCAAAATGGCTTTATTTTGATGAAATGCGTTAAAAAACTTAGAACTTTGCTTCTTTTATGAAATTTCAACTCACAATCACTTATGCATATGTAATTATGATATGGTTTGAGAATGTATAAGTTTATTAGCTGAGAAATGAAGAAAATAGGCAAGTGAGTAGCCATTTCGGCTCAAAATGGCTTTATTTTGAGGAATTGGACCCAAAACCTTAGAACTTGGCGATTTTTATGTAATTTCAAATGACAACCACTTATAAATATTTGATTATGAGTTGTTTTGAGATGCAAGGAGTTTATAAGTTGAGAAATGAAAATAGGCAAGTGAGTAGCCATTTCGGCTCAAAATGGCTTTATTTTGATGAAATGCGCCAAAAAACTTAGAACTTTGCTTCTTTTATGCAATTTCAACTCACAATCACTTATACATATGTAATTATGATATGGTTTGAGAATGAATAAGTTTGCAAGTTGAGAAATGAAGAAAATAGGCAAGTGAGAAGCCATTTCGGCTCAAAATGGCTTTATTTTGATAAAATTGCTCAAATTTTTTTTAAAATTTGCAAGTTCCGCCAAACCGGAACACCCGAGGGAGCCGCCTCTGCTGCCGGAACAGCGAAGGCAGCCCGCGCCGAGGCCACAGCAGCCCCGGCAACCGCATGCCAAGGCTTTAGCAGCCACGGCAGGTGGCTGCCATGTCTGATGCAGCCTCGGCAGCAGCCTGCCTGGGCTGCTGCAGCCTCGACAGGCGGCTGCCATGGTTGTAGCAGCCCAGGCAGGTGCTGCCGAGGCTGCAGCAGCTATGGCAGCCGCCTGTCGAGGCTGCAGCAGCCCAGGCAGGCTGTTGCCGAGGCTGCAGCAGACATGGCAGCCACCTGTTGTGGCTGCTATAGCCTTGGCATGCAACTGCCGGGGCTGCTGTCGCCTCGACGCAGGCTGCCTTCCCTGTTCCGGCAGCGGGGGCGGCTCCCTCGGGTGTCCGGGTTTGGCGGACCTTGCATATTGTAAAAAAAAAAAAAATTGAGCAATTTTTAATCAACTTGGCGGACCTTGCATATTGTAAAAAAAATATTTGGCGGTTTTATTTTTAGAGTGCCTAACGGTTTACCACTTACAAAAATTGAGAAATAAATAATTTACCTCCTTATTAATCAACTTCACCCATGCACGTGGCCAATCAACGAAGCTACCTACAGCTTGCCAAAGCTTTGTTATCTCAACCTCATCTATCGGTACGGGTAGTGGGATGTCTTCGAACCCCGCAACCACTGAATCGATCCCAACCGAGTAATGATGTGGCCCCGCCGTAGCACCCGTTATCGGTTGGGCACTACCATACGCCACCCAACTCAACGCCGTACTATTTGCATGCCCCGGGGCTAGAAGTGTACACCTGGTGTCTTCTTACACAAGTATATATATAAAAAAAGAAGATAGTTAAATAGGACTTTTACAACAGCATAGATAATATAACAAAATTCATTAAGGTAGAGGGTTACAAATCACCTATAACTCTGGAAATTCATGCGGTGTTGGATTTTCAAGCTCCCTCGAGTCCGCATGTGTAGGAGTAGGAGCCTGCAACAGTACATCAATCATTGCACCTCAAATCTTAATTAACTCAGTATTGTAAAACTTTTAATAACCCAATTGATTTTACCTCAGGTGGCACATCTTCACCACGTATCTCATCTCCTCCATGTCTATCACCTTCTCCTTGTCCTTTTGGTTCAGAACATGAGTCGACCGGGGTACTCGTGAGGAACGACAAAGTCGGTAAGTTCATCAGCTTCGCCCAAGAATTCAATTCACCAACTAACTCGTTGCGTACTTGTTCCTTAATTGATGCCACCTTGGCATCCAACTCTCCCGGTGAGTTAACACTGGCTCGAGATCTACCCGATTTTGTGTATTCGGGACCCATCACCTTTTTCCATCCAAGCAATGACCCTCCTGAACCTACTACTCGTCCTGGATGGTATGGCCTTCCCAAAGCCATGGTGAAAGGGTCATTCTCCACACTTGGTTCATATTTGCCCTCCACCATCTCTTGAGTGTGCTCAAGCTATAGCATAAGGAAAAATGAGGTCAGTAAAACAGTTAATGGTTTGTACAGTGATTTAGATGCAAAAGTGACTTAAATTCAACAATTCATAGGTAACTTACAAGCTTATCTGCCAGTTTTTTGGCTTCCGGACCCTTGATGACCCATTTTTCGATGTCCTTATCAAACGTATAGAGAGAACAAAAGAAATCACCGGTACGACTCACCAATGTAGTGATCGTGGAACTAGAGGGTTCCTTCGATGCCACTAGAAGCGATTTAGGGTATAAACCCGAATCGACCCACTCAGGTCTCTTTTCACCAAAAGTCTTAGGACCCATACGATGGACGTATTCCTTCTTTTCTGCATTCTTTTTATTTTGCTCTCGAAGTTCCTACAAAACTAAAAATTTTAGTATCATTGCTACAAAAAGTGTCAAGCTATTATTCAATTGAGATCAGATTTACACAAACTTACAATGGCTTTCTTTTGAGTCTTCATTCTAACGAACTCTTCCCAATCATCTTTTAACACGGTCGGCCATATTTGCCACGGGAGAAGGTCATCCTCATCAGCATTCTTCTTCTTTGATTTCTTCTTATTCTTGTAGATCCACCCATTAGTCAACTTGGTCTTAAAGCCTCTGAATCTTTCCGCTAATAAAGATTCAAACACCCTTCTCTTCTCGGGATCATTAGGAATAGAAAACAGCCTCTGCAAGCACAAATTAAAACCGATTATTAGTTTCTATTTAGTAACAACCATAAAGTTAAGGTATCTTAAATTGTCTAAATGTGCCAAAAACACACTTACCCTTGTATCATCCCAAAATGTTTGAATCAAACCCGGAGGTACTTGCCGCATTACTAGTGTAATGGGGATTTTCCGCGCACATATGCCAACTTGATTAGCATATTGTCGACGCCATTTGGGCCCGGGTTGGCCGTTGTTGTCATACTCCAAGACCATGGGACCGTCCGGTTTCTTAAAGCTTCTTGTCGGACCCCTTCTTTTTCTTTGAACCGGTGCCTTCCCCCCCCCTCCACCACCTGTGTTATTTTCTTCTTGTCCTTGGCCATGACTTTCAGGAGTCGGGTTATCACCAACAATCTCACGTGCTGTATTTACAATAGGCGGTGCACGTTTAGCTGAAATAATTAATTTCAAAATCGTCAAGCCTACGCTCGAACTCATCTTGAGCTTGATCCTCTGGCTCACCCAATTCATCCTCCTTATTCACATCATAAGGCTCATCATCATCGTCCTCGTACTCGTCCTCATACTCATCATCGTCAATGTCCTCTACACAATGAGGATCATGATCGTCCGCCATGAGATATAAGCACCTGTCAAAGCAATCATAAAACAATATTAGTGTATAGTAAAGTATATGCATGATAGTTATTATGGTTAAGTAGAAGCTATTTAAGCCATTTTCACCTACTTATTATGGTCCCATAACCTTGTATATGCATGATAATGAGTACACTTAGGCAATTTCAAACTACAAATATGTCATTTTTGCCTACTTATGCTCCAATATACATGATAACTAAACTATATTTGCAATGAAACCATTACTAACTTTTAATCAAACTACCTCAATCTGAAATTCCTTCGTTGTGGTCTGATAGCATATAACCTGCTTCGTTGTCTATGTCATTTAGTACAACAGGTCTAGGAACAGTGAAAGGTGCTGAATCATCAAACGCATCATATTCTTCCTCATCCTCAACATCTCCAATGCCTAGGATTCTTCTTTTGCCAGCTAGCACTATAGACCATTTTGAATCCATTGGGTCAGTTACGTAGAACACTTGCTTAGCTTGAGATGCAAGGATAAATGGTTCCGCACTATCATTCAAGTGGCCAAGATCTACAAGAGTAAAGTCCTCATATTTGACGTTACGCCTGATATTATCAACCCACTTACACTTGAAAAGAGCAACCGTGAAGTCACAATAATCAAGTTCCCATATTTCTTGAATTCGACCATAGTATGATAACTCTACATCGACAGGTGATTTATCCTTAGAACTTGCAAACTCCCTTGACGATGCCACAAGAGTTACACCACTGTTTTGGGTGGAGGAAGATTTCAAATCACGACACTCGGTCCAAAAAGTGTACCCATTGATGTCATATCCCTCAAATGAACGGACATCATCCCTAGGACCGTACGCAAGCCACCGTACTGTATCAGTCACATTAGTATCATTCAATCCACTCATTACTCGATCACGAAACCAATCAACAAACCTCTTATTATGCAACTTGTAGGGAATATTTTCAAGCCTTTAATCCCACTAGCTTGAACCCCACTGTGATCATACACTAAAGTACGGTGGCGTCCAAAAGGGAAGAAGATAGAGCAAAAGAGTCGCCAACAATTTTTAGGAACTTGTAAACCGTTCATAGGATGAAGGTTACACCCCTTAACGATCCAAGAGATCGTCAATTCCATAAGGTCTAGAACCAAATAAGGGTTCGGGGATGAAGGTACAAATCCAACCTAAAAGAGATTGAACCTGCCCTAATAATAGGCCTGTATTTTATTCTGATCGTATTCATGTGCGCTTTTTAATTAACATGCAATCAATAGGATTAACCCTAAACCTGTTTAATCTATGTTGGTTGAATTTAATGCACAAACAAAACTATTATTGGTGATCACTTGAAATCATAATCATATTAACCCTAACAAGATTATTAGTTATCTTATTAAGTGTGATTACAAGTACAAATTCCCTTTAAACATGCGTAAAAGGTGTGATCAAGCAATAACAATAAAATAAGCATCAAGCAACATAATAAATAATATCACAATAATAATCATGAATAAAATAATCATTATCAAAATAATAATAATAATATTCATAATCATCATAAATCATAACAATTTTAATCATAATCATGTTCATGTTAATATTAAAGCATAATAATAATAGCAAGATTCTAGGCATGATACTAACAAGATTAATAACAAACCCTAGCATGTCACTAAGCAATAAAAATCAAATCTTTAACCCTAACATGATACTAACAATCATAAATATTAGTAAGAACATAAGAAGCATCATAGGAATCATATTTAATATTAAAATTACCCTAGACATGATACTAGGAATATCATAAGAATAATGTAAACATGATCTCTACATCATAATATCAATTAATCAATTAAAGTACTTACTTTGATGCCTCGTACCTCTTTCTAATAACAAAATACACACGTTAGTAACTTAAAGGAAAATAATAATCAAAAATTAAATTAAATAATTGAAAGAGAGATTTGGGACCAAACCCTCAGAAATTAAAACCTTTCACGTCTAGGGCGAAAGCAACTTCGAATATGGCTAGGTGTTTCTAGATCTTGTGAATGCGGAATTTTGTATGAAAAAGCAAAGTTTTAAGAAAGAACGAATGAATGAAGAATGCTAATTAAAACTGATTGTAGAACTTGTGAATGATGAGAATTGGTGAATGATTAGAGAGAATAGGTGATGAATGAATCCATAAAACGGAGTTTTTAATAGGATATTTATAAAGAAAATCAGCCAAAAAGATAAATTAAACAAAACAAAGTCTGACGCACAAAAAACAGATTTGGCGCCAACCCTGGCTAACTGGCGCCAGGCACCAACACCAGCGCCAGGCGCCAAGCCTGGTTCCAGGCGCCAAGCCTAATTTCAACGCGTTTTCGAAAATCAGATAAGTTTACCGTAATGGAGGATAAAATCATATAATTTCTTCGAAAATGCTATTTGATTTTGATTAAAACTCTGAAAAGTCAACAAAAGTCAATTTATCAATGCTAATTGAATTAGGAATGAAAAGAACCTTCTAGAAGAATCTAGAAGACTAAAACCATTCCTAATTGCATTAGGAATGATAAATCATATTAGGCCCTCCCCTAGATCATTGGGCCGTACATAAAGCTCAAACCGGGCCCAGTTTAGTAAATTGGCCATAACTTCCTCAATATTCATCGGAATTGGGCTTATAATATATCGTTGGAAAGGTCTTTGCAAACCCCACCCAACTACACTATTATTGGACCCATATCATGGACCAACCAAACTGTATTGACTGTTTTCTTAAAATAACTTTTCAAAAACAGAGAGAAGAGAAAAGAAATTAAAACTTTCCGCAACACTAGACTTTCCACACTTTCACTTCATTCAATTATGATTCGACGTGAAAGGTACTCATCACTGGGTTTGGTTTTGGGGAGACACAAATGGGTGTCTACACAACTGCATAAGTGCCCTTTTCACCTTTGGATGGAAATTTATAACGCAAACTAGCATGTGCTCGTCTAAATATGGGTGCACATCTGAAACATGGTGCAACACATAAAGGTGTGCTTGTAAGAACTGATCTCGGTCTGGTGACATTCGTTTCGACCCAATTGTGCCATGACCATCAAGTCTACCTTCATGTCGAGAAGTAGGAAGACCAATAGGTTGAGCAAGGGCTATGTAGTCCGCCACAAAGTTACATATCTCCTCACCCACGGTCCCTTGCATCATACTTCCTTCATGGTGAGCCCGGTTCCGTACTTTATCTTGTAATGTACCCATGTGTCTTTCAAAAGGGTAGAACCACCTCATGAACACTGGACCGCACAACTTAATCTCACGCACCAAATGAAGAACCAGATGAACCATTATGTCAAAAAATGAGGGTGGGAAATACATTTCAAAATTGCACAAAGTCATAACCACATCTGCTTGCAAAGCATCTAGTGTACAAGGATAAAGAACTTTGCTACAAATTGTATTAAAAAACGAACAAAGGCTTGTAATCGCTTCCCTCACGTGTTTCGGTAGAATACCACATATTGCAATCGATAGGAATACTTGCATCATAATGTGACAATCATGGGATTTCATACTTGTCAGCTTCAATTCTCCATTTAAGGTTACAAATCTTTTCATGTTAGATGAGTACCCTGATGGAACCTTAATGCCGTATAGACATGCACAAAACATACGTTTCTCTACCCTTGACAATGTATAGCAAGCCGGGGGTAAATAATTCTTTTCATCCTTCCCTTTACCCTTAACTTTCTTCTTTGACGCATCTTTGGCCTTTCCCTTTCCCTTGCTCTTCTCCTTCCCTTTTTTCGAAACATTTTCATCTTCTATTCTCGGCTCCTTCCCCTTTCTAACCTTTTCTTGAGGCCACAATTCTGGACGAATCCCCATCTCTTTCAAATCTAACCGTGCACCCTTTCCGTCCTTTGTTTTGCCTGGGATATTCATAAGCGTCCCCAACAGAGCATCACACACATTCTTCTCTATATGCATCACATCAAGATAATGCCTAACGTCATGTTCTCTCCAGTACGGAAGCTTCCAAAAGATTGATTCTTTCTTAAAAAGAGCAGCTGAGACCACAATTTTTTCTGATTTTCCAAACACCATTCGTATCCCTTTCACCCGAGCACTAATCTCAGCACCAGTCAATGGTCTAGGCGCAGTATCCTCTTCCACGGTTCCATCAAAAGCCTTTTTCTGCCTACGGTACGGTTGATCACGCCTAAGGAACCTTCGAGTCCGTAGATAGACATCTTTGTGAGAATGAGTCAGGTATACGCTTGATGTGTCATCAATACATATGAGGCATGCTTTTTTCCCTTTGACCTTGTACCCACACAAGTTGCCATATGCAGGGAAGTCATTCATGGTCCACATAAGGGCTGCACGCAATGTGAACATGTTATTCTGATGAGCATCGAAAACGAAAACCTCTTCGTCCCACATCTTTCTCAAGTCGTCAATAAGCGGCGCAAGGTAAACATCTATGTCGTTTCTAGATTGCTTAGGACCAGTTATTAGCAATGAAAGCATTACATACTTACGTTTCATGCACAGCCAAGGAGGCAAATTATAAATCACTAAAAGTACCGGCCATGTGCTGTGTTGGGTACTAAGAGTGCCAAATGGATTCATCCCGTCCGTGCACAACCCAAGCCTTAAATTTCTGACTTCATTACCAAATTCCTCAAACTTCAAATCAATGTTCTTCCACTGTGGAGAGTCAGCTGGATGCTTCATCATTCTGTTTTTCTTTCTTCCCTCTGCATGCCACCTCAAGTTTTTAGCGTCTTTTGGTATTGAGAACAGACGCTTAAACCTTGGAATAATGGGAAGATACCACAACACCTTAGCAGGAGGTCCCTCCGTGCCAGGATTGCAACTCATGCGATTGTACCGCGACCGCTTGCATCGTGGATACTCCTGCAGTTGTTCATACTCATTTCGATACAAAATACAGTCATTAGGACATGCATGTATCTTCTTATACTCCAAACCAAAGGGACACATGAGCTTCTTTGCGTAATAGTAAGACTTAGGAATTTCATTCCCATCAGGCAACATATCACTTAATGCGGTCAACAAAGAAGTAAAACTGATGTCCGTCCACCCATGCTTCGACTTAATGTTGAAAAGTGTTAGCACGACCGATAGTTTGGAGTATTTTTTTTCACCCGGGGTACAAAGGCTTTTTGGAAGCCTCCGATAATAACTCAAACACTTCACCTTCAACACCATGCAACATCTCATCCCCTTGTTCATCCTCGACCTCATCCGCCTGATCATCATCGGCTCCATCCTCACCATTATCAACAATATAGTCATCATTCTCGTATTCCTCGTCCACATGAATCTCATTGCTTCTAACACGCACATCATTCCGATCAAGATCCCCACTGTACTCTCCACTTTCTCCATGCCAAATCCACACATGGTATAATTGCCTAAACCCACGACATAATACATGGTCTCTAATGATTTCAACACTATCGACCACATTCACATTATTACAATCAACACAAGGACAATAAAGGCCTTTGCCACCCAATTTGCGTTGATGAGTTAAAGCCCTCTCGCAAAACTCTTGAACCCCATTCCAAAATTCCAATGTATCGCGTCTACCATACATCCAACCACACTCCTTCTCCATTTAGTAAATTGTCTCTAAACATATATAGCAACATATAATTTATAATGTGTAAGTGCTACATATTTTATGTAAATCAAATTCAAGTACAAAACGTGAATATACCACTCATATAGTGAAAAAATGCATGTTTCCAAAGGGTCCTTATCACTCCAACATAACCCATCCTTGAATGTCTACTCTCACTAGTGAATGTATGTCAACTTTCCAATTTTAAGGAAAATCCGGCAGCATTTCCCCCTAGTTCTCCAAGTACACGATGTAGATAATTAATTACCCACATATGTACCCAGAGAACATAGTGAGGAAATGGTAAGCCAAGATGTTCCTTAAAATCGAAAAGAAAACATACATTCACCACCTAAGTGAGAGTACACATTCAAGAACAGTCCCAACCAGGGACTATTCAAGAATTTCTCCTAATGAGAAAGCCTTGAACGGGTATCTAGGCATATAATGATGCAAGTACTCTATATATTGTTGTATTTATTTGCAATTAAACAATACACAAGTTGCAATTTCAATTCATGAATAAACTTTTATTAAATGAATAAATAGAAAGAAATATAGCTAAGTAAAGTTTATAAGTCAAACCAATATAGCAACTACCCACTTGAGCTCAATATGTAGTCCTCAAGCTAATTAAACTCGTGCTTCAATTCACATATGAATCTATATATTAAAAAAAACAAAAATTAGCAACGTCACTAATTCTCTAATATATTCACAATTCTCTAATGTATTCACAATTCTCTAATTTATTCACAACTAATTAAGTGGAAATATCACTATTTCTCTAATTTATGCACAATTCTCTAATTTAATCACAATTCTCTAAATTATTCACAAATCTCTAAAGTAATCACAATTCTCTAATTTATTCACAATTTTCTAATTTATTCACAACTAATTAGTAGCAAGGTCACTAATTCTTTAATATATTCACAATTACCCATTAAAACAACCTAAAATTACACATTAAAACATACAAAAACTCAACTAATTAAGTAACATTTTTACTAATCTCTATTATATTCATAATTACTCATTAAATCAACCTCAAAATAACCCATTAAAACATACAAATTTTTCAACTAAGGAACAAGGTAATGCAAAATTACTCTAATCTATAATATGTATTCAAAATTACTCTAAACATACAAAATTACTCTAATGTATAATATGTATTCAAAATTTCTAAATAAACAACCAATGCAAAAATTAAAAAAATTAGGGTAAAATTATATGCATTCCTTGACTTTAATTTTCTTAACAATAATTGTTCAAAATGCTATTGAAAATAATAGAATTACATATTTCAAAATAATTGTTCAATTTTTAACAAAAAAATAAAAACTTACCCTAAATTAGTTGGAGGTGGAAGAAGCTAAGGGGATGAGAGATTGAGGACGACCCTCGCTAGTGGAGGTAGCAGCGGTGGTGCGCACTAGTGGAGGCAGCGCGAAGGTGGAGGCGGTGCGCGCTGGTGGAGGGAACAGCGCGGAGGTGGAGGCGGTGTGCTGCTGTTTCGAACAATGCTGGTGGAGGCCGGTGAAAGACAGAGAAGGGCAGGGCAGGGAAAAGACAAGGGAAGGGGAGAATTAAGGGCGGTGGTTTTCGACAATGTTGGTGGCCGGTGAAGGTGGCAGCTGTGGTGGAGGGAAAAGGGGGAGGTTGTTCTTCGTCTCTAATGAAATAGTGAAGTCGGGTTAGAAAGGAATGAAAGAGAAAGAGAGGAAGGAGAAGAAAGGAGTAGGCCGCGTTTTTTTTTTTTTTTGAAAAAGCCCCGGTTTAATTGGCACCGGTTCAAACCGATGCTGTAGACACCCATTTGTGTCTCCCCAAAACCAAACCCGGTGATGAGTACCTTTCACGTCGAATCATAATCAAATGAAACGAAAGTGTGGAAAGGTCTAGTGTTGCGGAAAGTTTTATTTCTTTTCTTTTCTTTTCTCTTCTCTCTGTTTTTGAAAACTTTATTTTAAGAAAACAGCCAAACTCGTTTGGTTGGTCCATGATATGGGCCAATAGTGGTGTAGTTGGATGGGGCTTGTAAAGACCTTTCCAACGATATATTATAAGCCCAATTTCGATGAATATTGAGGAATTTATGGCCAATTTACTAAACTGGGCCCGGTTTGAGTTTTAAGTACGACCCAATGATCTAGGGGAGGGCCTAATATGATTTATCATTCCTAATGTAATTAGGAATGGTTTTGGTCTTCTAGAACATTCTAGAAGGTTCTTATCATTCTTAATTCAATTAGGATTCTTTAGAGTTTTAATCAAGATCAAATAGCATTTTCGACTGAAATTTTATTATTTTATCTTCCAATACGGTAAGTTTATCAGATTTTCGAAAACGCGTTAAAAGCCGATTTGGCGTCAAACCCCAGGCCTTGGCGCCTGGAACTAGGATTGGCGCCAGATGCCAGCCATTGGCGCCTGGCGCTAGCCACTGGTCCTGGCGCTAATGAGCCAGGGTTGGCGCCAAGTTGTTTTTGCGATCTTCAGACTCTGTTTTGTTAAATTATCTTTTTTGGCCGATTTTCTCTATAAATATCGTATCAAAAACTCCGTTTTGAGGGACGGATTATCATTTATCATTCACCACTTCTTTTATTCTTAAGTTTTAATAAATTCCGTTTTCATTCATTCATCTACAATCTTCAATCGTCAACAAATTAGTTTATGAATCATTAATCTTTCATTCATTCTTTCTTTTCTAATACTTTGCTTGTTTTACACAAAATTCCGCATTCACAAGATCTTGATACACCTAGCCATATTCGAAGTTGCCTTCGCCCTAGACGTGAAAGGTTTTAATTTCTGAGGGTTTGGTCCCAAATCTCTCTTTCAATTATTTAATTTAATTGCTTTGTTTATTTTTTTTATTGAAGTTACTAACGTGTGTATTTTGTTATTAGAAAGAGGTACGAGGCATCCAAGTAAGTACTTTATTGATTAATTGATTTTTATGATGTAGACATCATGTTTATATTATTATTATGATATTCCTAGTATCATGTCTAGGGTGTTTTTTAATATTAAGCATGATTAAGAATATTGTGCTTCCTATGTTCTTTCTAACATTTATGATTATGATTGATGATGATTATTCATTATGTTGCTTGATATGCATATTATTGTATATTGTTATTGCTTGATTACCTTTTATTGCAGGTTAAAGGGAATTGGTATTTGCAATCACGCTTAATAAGATAATTAATAATCTTGTTAGGTTAATTGTGATTATAATTCAAGTGATCGCCAATAATAGTTTATTTGTGCATTAAATTCAACCAACATAGATTAAACAGGTTTAGGGTTAATTCTATTGATTGTATGTTAGTCAGAAAGCGCACATGAATACGAGCAGAATAAATTAGAGGCCTATTATTAGGGCAGGTTCAATCTCTTTTAGGTTGGATTTGTACCATCATCCCCGAACCCTTATTTGGTTCATGACCTTATGGAGTTGACGATCTCTTAGATCGTTAAGGGGTGTAACCTTCACCTCGTGAACGGTTTACAAGTTCTTTAAAAACTTGTTGGCGACTCTTTTGCTCTATCTTCTTCCCTTTTGGACGCCACCGTACTTTAGTGTATGATCACAGTGGGGTTCAAGCTAGTGGGATTTTTTAAAGGCTTGAAACTATTCCCCACAGTTTTTGGCGACTCCACTGGGGAGGATTTCTATTTTAATTCCTGAATTTGTTTCGGCAATGATCTAGAATGAGTGGATGAGACTCGAAAAATTCTAAGTATTTCATGTGCATAATTTTGATTAACATTGTGGCATATGCATAAAAAGGTTCTCATTGGAAAGACCATCCGTAATGAGTCAAAAACATAGGATTTTACACGTAGGAAATTTGAGAAATGTCTTTCACAACTAGGACTGAAATAACACCGCGCGAAACTGGATGATTTTATTGAGCACAGAAAGCTGCTGAGGCATGTGGGAAGTAGCGTCAGGGGCCAGAGCTTGGCGCCATACTTTTAGCCGTAGCGCCAGACGCCAGTATTGGCGCCAGGCGCTACAGTTAAAAGTTGGCGCCAGTCTCTGTTTGCTGGCCCCAATTTCCCCCATTACCGAGCCAGAAATATGCGTTCTAATTTCGACCGGTTTTTCGTATTGTTTGCTCGATCCTACTTCCTGATTGAATTTTTTCTCATTTTTCTGAAACCCATATGTGTTCTACATATGGACATAACCCTCTGGGAATTCATGCTCTATCTACCCGATTGAACGCTCCTGGCAACAAAAGGGTACATCTGAGATGTTGAATTCACCAAACCATGGAAGTGAGTTTTTTTTCTAAAAAAAACTTGCGGTGTTCTATCCACATGCGTTAACCCTTCACGGTTAGGCTTCTACGCGGTGCATCTGAACAATTAACCATGGACCCTATTTGACTAAACCATATCCCGAACTTTAGAGAACTAGCGCCATGGTTAGGTTGCGAACTCATTACATCATATTGTGCCTACTTGACTAATTGTGCATTATTTGTTGCGCATATATATTCTATGCTCCTCCTAACCGTTTGTTGATTTGTGTTGAGATTATAATCAATGACTTAAAGAACTTTGCCTAATTAATTAATTAATTAATTAATTCGAGTCAATAAAATTTTTCTTCTTTTAATCGGAATTGACCTAGTACGACTTTAGGCATACCCAAGTTGACTAATAATATCGAAAACAGTCCCAGACCGAGGCTCCAATGTTGGTGCCAAAATCTGGGCTGTAGCGCCACTGTATGGTGTGTAGCGCCAGACATTTACTAAAAAGTCTGGCGCCAACCACCATATTGTGACGCCAGTCCTGTCGCTTGGCCGACAGTTCGGATTATTTGTCGAGTCATCACCTAATGTCTAATTATTCAGTTTCCTATTTAATTCGGTTAATTCTGCTTAATTGAATCAATATTCGAGTTTAGGCACTAAGTCCCATGGTCTTACACAAGAGTCCAAGCATGTCACTTACACTCAATACACACACCATTACACATATCTTGACCATGATTAAGGGAGTCTTGTGTGCGCGCGTTATTTTTCGTCATTTTTTTTAGGGGGGTAAGTCGGATATTAATCCTCCAATAAATAATAGTACTTAAGTTCCCTAAACACATGTACATTATTGCTCCCTAAAAATATGCATACTTCTTTTCTTTTCTAAACAAAAGCTATAAAATCAAACTGATTCGAGTTAAGTAATTAAAATGCAAACTGGCTTAATCTACAGCGCGTGGTCAAGAAAGGAAGGACGATTAATCAAAGATAACCTCTTCGTACAAGTCCAACTTTTCGACAAACCTATAGCTCGCAAGAGGAAATCAAGAGTTATAATGGCAACTCAAGAAGAAGTTAACGATCTCAAAAACCAATTGGCTACTGTAACTGAGACACTAAAGCTTCTCGCACTTAAGATCGAGGATCCCGCGAAGCAACAACAAATGGACCTCATGCAAGAAAGCCTAAGCAAGTTGTCCAGTGACTACAAGTTTCAAGAACTCACATCCCAAGGGGTCTCGGTGGATAAGGATCTTCTTCCGCAGAAGTTCAGTGCCAACGACATCCCAAAGTTTAAGGCAATCGACAACCCCTACTTCCATCTAAGGGCATTTGAAACAATAATGAGTATCAAGGGTATCGATAAGAAAATTTTCCCTTATCTGTTCTCGCTATCTCTCGAGACCGTTTGCCAACAATGGTTCTTTTATCTTGAAAAAGAAAAGACCTCTACCTGGGAATCCATAGCAAATGCTTTCGTTGATAGGTACAAGTGCAACGTTCAAGTCGAAACTGACCATAGAGAACTTGAAATTCTCAAGCAGAAGGAGAATGAAGGCTTCACATCTTTCTTTAACAAATGGAGAGAAACCTCAGCTAAAATGATTGAGGTACCAAGTGAAAAAGAGTCCGTGAGATTGTTCATTAAAAATCTCCAAGAAAAATATTCAAAACATCTTAAATATCAAAATAACCTTCATACCTTTAAGGTTGTTTATGATATTGGGATTAATATTGAAGATGACTTAGCTAAATCTAAAGCTGCCAACAATAACTCCAACAGTGGCTGGAAAGGAAAGAAGAACGACAATCCTTCTTCTTCCAAAACCGCCCACTCAAATAATGTTAGCGCCTTTAATCTAGGAGAAGTCCTTGCCATGAACAACCAAGGACAAAAGAAACTGTTTAGGAGAAACTTCACTCCTATTGGCATGAGTTATGACACCGCGTTTGATCGGCTAAATGCAAAAGGTCTTATAACTCCCATTGGACCATTTGGAGATCCACCAGTCGAGAAAAGGTCGCCTAATTGGAACCCCAATGCACATTGCAAGTATCATCAAGGTAGGGGCCATTCTACTGAAAGTTGTTGGAAACTTAAGGAAGCTATCCAAGACCTGATTGACAGTAATAAGTTGTCGTTGCCTCCTGCCAGTAAGAAACCGAGTATTGATAATGCACCTCTAGCTCACACATTGGTTATCTCCGATGAAGAAAGCGAAGTTGACCCCTCATCTCTCATTAAGCCTGTCAAAGTGACCGAAGAAGAAGAAGAAGAGATCTTTTTCGATGTCGAGGATAATCCTCCAGAACTAGCAAATGAGGTAGAGATACAAATACTCACACTATATCTGAGGGAGACATCACAACTGTTACATGAAACTCTCAAAATTCTGAATGGACTTCGCAAGGAATATGATCAAGAACCTAAGAAAGAATTCACACCAGTAAAAACGACTTATGAGGCAAAATACTTTCCCTTACAAGTCACCGAAAGACCCAAGAAGAGCAATAAAATTTATACTCCAATTGGGATCCCGTATGCACAAATGTTTAAAATGCTCTCCGAGAGTGGCAAGGTCAAACCTCTCGAACCAAGACCATTTGAATCATTAAAAAGAACAGATAGATATTACTGTCAATACCATCAGTCAGGAGGACACACCATAGAAAACTGCTTCAAATTCAAGGATTTGGTGCAGAAAATGATCGATAGAAAGGAATTAGTCCAAGTTCAACAAGAAGAGGATATAAATGTTAATGGAGTATGGGACAGTGATGAAGAAGATGTCTATCTAAAAGACATATTAGAACCTTCACCTTCCATATCATACACCACAGACGACATTTGGGCTAAAGAAGATGCATCAATAGACGTCCTCACAAGATTCGGGAGAATACAACCTCCTGTTTCAACACAACCCATGTCTACAGTACAAAAAGTTCCCATACCTATCATCGAAGACAATGACATTGTTAAACAATTCAAGAAGACAAAAGTTGAGATGAACGTATGGAAGCTTCTAGCAACATCTCGAGAACATAGGTTGGCTGTGATGAATGCCTTGGATAAAATCGGGATAGATTCTGACACCACTCCTGAGGGACTAGCTAATTTCCTCACGAGTGATCTCCCTAGTCCAATTAATCTAATCACCTTCTCTGATAAAGATTTACCCCCGGAAGGTGACAAGCACTACAAAGCATTAAACCTCACAGTAGTCTGCAAAATAATGAATGTTCCCATGACGCTTGTAGACAATGGATCGGCTATTAACGTCTGTCCACTTAGGACTGCGAGGATGCTCGGCATAAAGAATGAGGATTTAACTCCGTCCACACAAGGAATAAGAGCTTACGATAATACTCGACGTCAAGCTCTTGGCAAAATAACCCTAAATGTGACGGCAGGAGCAATAGAACATGCTACTACTTTTCAAGTGGTAGACATCAAAGCCTCATTCAATCTGTTGTTAGGACGCCCTTGGCTCCATGATCTAAAGGCCGTCCCTTCATCTCTCCACCAACAAGTGAAAGCTATAGTTGGAGGAATCCCCATCACCATTGATGCTTTGCCAATGAGGATCAAGTCAATAGAGAATCCAATCATCAACGTGGAGCACGACGAAGATGATGAAGACCTATGGGGCTTTAACGAAGAAGTCTCCTTAATCCAAGAGGATGAAAGGACATCTCTTTGCCACAACCCCCATTCCAACATGATTATCAACACTATGCTGAAAAAACAAGGACACTTCCCTGGGATGACCTTAGGAAAGAAGAAGGGGATAGCAAAATCGATAGAGTCACCTGGCCTCCCTAAACTAGATACTTTCGGACTTGGTTTCGAACCGACTCAGAAAGATCTCAAGCGAGCCCAGGACAAATTGAAAGCACGTAGGGACGCTCGCATTCAAAAGAAAGCAATTCCAATGGATCAGTACCCTCTTACGCTTAATGGTCAGTTTGTAAAAGAGGGAGAGGACTATCCATGCTATGAATTTCCCGAACCATTTGTTGTAAATGGCATACGACAACCAGGATTCGAGATTTTCTTGGATTGCTATTTCACTGATGAAATCCCAATTCTCGTCCATAAGGAGAAAGCACCTCCATGCTTTGACTTTAACGTCATGGGATTACTGTTTGGGCGAGAAAAGAATGAGCCAGTTTATGAGGAAGACAACTCCTCACTCATTCAAACGGTCCTACAAAGCGAAAACTTCGATCCCTCGAAGCTAATTACTCCAACTGAAGGATTACTGCAAGGGTCGCGCAAGACTATCAAGGTGATTACTCCAAGTGGGAGGAAGATATCAATCACGACAGGACAAGGGCCAATGTTTGAAGAATCGTCAGGGTCAGAGTCAGAGTCTGAGTCAGAGTCTTTCCCTTTAGAATCTTCTAAGTCTTTAGTTATAACACCTTCCCTTCCTGTTTCTTCTCCTAGGATAGTTAGTGATCCAGTCCCTGAGGACATATCACTCTTTGATGTAATGATCTCAGAGTATAATAATATCGCTCATTCTCCTTACTTCTCGTATTCTTCCCTAACCCAAGATGACGAAGATTGCTTAGCTAACGATGAAAAAGATAAAGAATTTATTAAAGCAATGGAAACACTTGAAAAGAAAACACCAGTAATTGAAGAGACTGAAACAGTTGACATCTCAAATGTTTCAACTCATAAAAGAGAAGTTAAAATAGGACTAACATTGAATAAACAAGAAAGAACCGATTTAATTAACTTGCTTAAAGAATTAATCGATGTATTTGCTTGGTCATATGAAGATATGCCAGGCATTAACAGAGAAATAGCTCAACACACTATACCATTAATTCCAGGAATGAAACCTGTAAAACAAAAGCTACGTCAAATGAAACCCGACATAGCACTTAAAATAAAAGAAGAAGTTCAAAAACAAATAACTGCAGGTTTCATCAAGGTATCCAAATACCCCGAATGGGTCGCTAACGTCGTCCCAGTTCCAAAGAAAGATGGAAGGGTAAGGATGTGTGTCGACTATCGAGATCTAAATAAGGCAAGTCCAAAGGACGACTTCCCTTTGCCACACATCGATATTCTAGTAGACAACACAACAAATCACGCGCTCCTCTCATTCATGGACGAATACGCAGGGTACAATCAGATTCTCATGGCGGAAGAAGACATGGAGAAGACAACTTTTATCACACCATGGGGCACTTACTGTTACACGGTAATGCCATTTGGGTTGAAAAACGCAGGTGCTACTTACCAACGTGCAGCAACTGCCTTGCTCCATAACATGATGCACAAAGAAGTCGAGGTATATGTAGACGACATGATTGTAAAATCAAAAGACCGTCCATGCCATCAAAAGACCGTCCATGCCATCAAGTAGCCTTAAGGAAATTTTTCGAAAGGCTAAGAAAATATAATATGAGGTTAAATCCCTCAAAATGTGCTTTTGGAGTAACCTCGGGCAAGCTCTTGGGATACGTCATAAGCTCTAGAGGAATAGAGATAGATCCAACCAAGATTAAAGCAATCATGTCAATGCCACCGCCCAAAACCGAGAAACAGATTCGAGGATTCATTGGCCGGTTACAATACATAAGTAGGTTCATATCAAAACTAACAACGATATGTGAACTAATCTTCAAAAAGCTCAAGAAGAATATACTAGTAATATGGGATGACGAGTGTCAAAAAGCCTTTGACCGGATCAAAGCCTATCTCGCAAATCCTCCCGTATTAGCGCCAGCACTTCCCGGAATACCTCTTAGGTTATATTTGACGGTTACCAAAGAGACAATGGGAGCCATGCTAGCACAAGAGGTAGAAAACAAAGAGAATGCAATCTATTACTTAAGTAAGAAGATGCTCGAATACGAAACACGCTATACACCACTCGAGAAATTGTGCCTCGCTTTGGTGTGGGCCACAACTAAGTTAAGACATTACATGTTGGTGCATACCGTGTTCTTGGTATCTCGATTGGATCCACTCAAATACTTGTTCGAGAAATCAACGCTCAATGGACGTATTTCAAGATGGATAGTCAACTTAGCCCAGTTCGATGTACGGTTTATGCCACAAAAAGCTATTAAAGGATCCGTGGTGTCAGACTTTCCAATAGAAGACTCGACACCAATACAGGACAGTGAATTTCCAGATGAAGATTTGATGGTCACTGAAGATGATACTTGGACCTTGTATTTTGACGGAGCCTCAAACCAAAAGGGATGTGGTGTCGGAGTGTTATTAGTATCACCTAAAGAAGAACACGTCCCAATCTCAATAAAGCTTGATTTCGACGTTACCAACAATGCTGCTGAATATGAAGCATGCGTGGTAGGCCTTGAAACAGCCCTGGCATTGGGAGTAAAGAAGTTAAGGATATTCGGAGATTCCTCTCTAATCATCAATCAAATATCTAAAAGGTGGAAAGTAAGGAGTGAAAGCCTAGCTCCTTACCAAACTTATCTGGAAACTCTTACTGATCAGTTAGAGAAGGTAGAATACACGTATCTACCAAGAGAAGAAAACCAATTCGCTGATGCCTTGGCAAGACTAGCCTCAATGGTTAGGATTCCAACGGATATCGAGCAAATGCCTCTAACTATCGAAAAAAGGCACAAACCAGCATATATACAGGCTATAGAAGACGACAACACAGTCCAAGACGAAGATGAAGAACAAGAAGAAGAACCATGGTACACAGACATTCTCAACTATGTCACCAATGAAGAATACCCTCCTCATGCTGACAAAAGAGCAAAACGAGCCTTGAGACTTTTGGCTTCTCAATATGTACTCATAGACAACGAGCTACATAAAAGGGTACCTAAAGGTCGAGCTCTCCTATGCGTAGGGAAGGTGGATGCACAAAGAATAATGAGAATGGTCCACGAAGGAATCTGTGGAACTCATATAAATGGCAAAATGTTAGTCCAGAAAATAATGCGAGAAGGGTATTATTGGACTACCATGAATAGGGATTGCCATCAATATGTAAAAAGATGCCCTAAGTGTCAAATTTATGCCAATTTACAGCACGTTCCTCCATCTTTGCTCTACACCTACACATCACCATGGCCATTCTCTACATGGGGAATTGACATAATTGGCAAGATCACTCCTCTAGGAACAGGAGGCCATGAATTTATTCTAGTAGCGATTGATTACTTTACGAAGTGGGTTGAAGCACAATCATATTCTAAACTCACCGCAAAACATGTAGCACTTTTTATCGAGAGAAATATCATTTGTCGATATGGAGTCCCACATGAAATGATAAGTGACAATGGAACTCACTTTCAAGCCGAATGTGAAGAATTGCTACATAAATATGGTATCCAACATCATCATTCGTCCCCTTATAGACCTCAAGCAAACGGAGCAGTCGAGGCAGCTAATAAAAATTTAAAGACTATCATTGAGAAAATGACAGAAAATTACAAGGATTGGCCTGACAAGCTTCACTTTGCATTGTGGGGTTAGCGTACGTCAATCCGTACGTCAACAGGAAATACACCATTTTCTTTGGTATATGGAATGGATGCCGTACAACCTGTCGAACTAGAAATACCATCTCTACGTATCGCGCTAGAAAGTAAACTCGATGAAGTCGAATGGACTAGGGCACGATATGAAAAATTGATCCTACTCGACAAAAAACGACTAGAAGCTCTACATCACACTCAGTGTTATCAAACTCGCATGGCTAGACATTTTAATAAGAAGGTCAAGACAAGAAATATCAAAATAGGAGATTTGGTATTAAAGGCACTAAGGAAAAATGTTTTAGATCCAAGGGGAAAGTTTAGACCTAATTGGTCTGGCCCCTACATTGTCAAAACAATCCTGTCAGGTGGTGCAGCAAAATTAACTGACATGGATGGCAATGAATTCTCAAACATGACCAATCTTGACAACTTAAAAAATACTACCCATAATTACTTGAGTAGGACACTCAAGAGAGCTACGTTCGGCCTGATTCCTTAGGAAAGGATACGTAGGCAACCCATTACGGGTGCGGCCACTTTATTTTCCGACATATCCGCATTCCAGAATCAACAAAAAGTCAACAAAAGTCGGAAAAGCAACTGGCGTCGCAGAACAGAGCCTGGCGCCAGCAAAAGGCCATCAGCGCCAGACGACAGTATTGGCGCCTGGCGCCAGACCTCAATATCTGGCGCCAATTCGCAATTATTGACACCAATTCAGTAATAAAATCTGGGCGAATTTCGGTGTTTTTTCGGAAAATTTTCGACTTCCGTACTCGAAGAATTTCTGGAAAATCAATTTTTTCGGTGTTTCATTGCTTTAATAAAACAAATTTAAAGTAACAATTTAATTGAAAGCTGAAATTTCATTAATAAAATAAAATTGCATTGTTAATGGAATTTAAATAAAGCTGAAATAAATTAACTTTAAATAAAAACTAAGAATCTAATAAATCGAAAGCTAAGCAATGTTCTAATCTTTCTTCTCCTTCTTTGCTCTTTTCCAATTCTTTTCTGCCTCCTCCTCTTCATCCATTACTTTAGCTAGTAGGCATCCTTTAGAGGACCTACATTCAATCTTGGAATGGATTGTTTCCCCTTCCGCTAGCACCCCATGCTTCTTTTCCACCCAAACCTTTTTGTCTGTAGTGGTAGCTTTCCTTTTCCCCTTGTCTTTAGTAGAATTCTTCTTCTTAGGCATTATAGGTGTCTTGAACTCAATTCTTGCACCTAAGCGTTCCTTGGCCGGTGTCACCCTGTCACCTAGACGATTCTTCACATCAGTTCTACCCTGATCAATTGAAGACTTCTTCAGCAACCACTTCTTTACATCATTAGGCAAAGAAGGGGGAACCTTTTGGGTAATCACTTCCCATAAAGGTCTAGCGCTCCAGTACGTGTCAAATTTATCTACTTCTTGAGATATGGGATACTCATAGGGAGGACGAAGATCCCCGGAAGGAATATTTTGAAGCAAACCATATTGTCTCTTTACTCTGTAGGGATAATAATATGTCATGAGAGACAAGCTTGGAAGACGGCAGAAAGGTTGCTTGTTAACACCAACCATCCTTTTTATTTTCCACCATGGGATGACCCACTTGATAGCAAAGTCACGTGATTCAAAGACTTTCTTCCACCCATGGCGCCCAATTTTAGGGATGCGCTTCTTTCTTCTTACAAAGCAAGTGGGCGTATAACTTTCAATGTCGTCCGGAGGGCTAATTAATCCTAGCCTTTCCATTAGCCACATCTGAAAAAAAAAAAAATTCAATGCAAATAAATCAATATTACAATACAAAAATATTTTTTTTTTTAATTTCTGCAATTAAAAATATTATTTTTCTACCTGTAATAAAATTGGAGAACCGCGAAGAGGTGCTTTTGGGTCCCTTTTCAACTCATCTAGACCAATCATAGTCTCTCCAACTATTAAAGGCATCGGATTTCTCCCTGATTCAATTTGTTCTAGCACAGTGGTTATAATTGATCGACCCTCATTAATTTTACCACTACTAAGACAATATTGATTAAGCATGCAGATCTAGAACGCCCTTCTTCTATATATGTGAAGAGATTCAGAAAGCGGTTTATCAAAATAATAGCGTACGAATTCTTTTAAGTTCACCACGTTGCCATTCACTATCCTTGATAAATCCCTTTCCTTCAAATTAAAGAAGCGCTCAAAATCCTTATAGTAATATGCATCTACTCTAGGGATCACTACCAGGTCTATTGCAGGGAAGCCTAAAATAGCACCAAATTCCTCTGGCAAAGGGCTAATTTCATCATACCCTATTCTAAAACAATGTGTGTCAATGTTCCAATATTCTAAAGCGGTATGTATGAAGTCTATGTCTAGATCTACCCCTTTAATGCCATATATTCCCCCCAAGTGAAATAAATCCAATTCTTTTCTTTCTCTAGCATTGAGAGATCGACACCATTAATGAGAATATTGGGTGAAGGTTTTAGTGGCTAAAGACATGATTACTTTTTTTTCTAAAGAGAAGAATAATTTTTTCGCTGGAATTATGTGAATAATCGACTGAGCAGGGGGCTATTTATGCACAAATTTCGAGGAATTTCAACCTGACTGGAGTACGTAGTCAGCGTCAATTGGCGTCACACACCCGAAATCGGCGCCACACAGCAGCTCTTGGCGCCACACGCTAGCAATAGCGCCTGGCGCCAGCAGGCGCCAAGTCAGCAGGACAGCCGCGTGTGCTCAGTTTGCGTTTTGATATTAAATCGGAGTCGGTTAATGACTTTCTGGCCCCGTTTTAATTTCTTCTAAATATCTTTCTATCCTTTTCTTAATTAATTAAATATAGCAATTATGTTTAGTTAATTTTTTATTCTTTTTTTGGATTTTTTATTAAAACTCAAATATCAGCCTTTCTCTCCGTTTATCTTTCCTTTTTATTTTTTCCTTTTGGGGGAGAGAGTCGGATAATACCCTCCATCAATAATAAAAATGACGGAATTTTTGCGCAAAATTGTTATCACATTTGCACACACTAAAATACACTAACATAATAATAATACATAATAGTAGATTTACAGAACAGAGTGTCTAAGTAACAAGTCAAAGGCAAAGTTCTATAAAAAGTCAAAATAAAATGCATATACAGAAATAAACTACGGCGCCGGAGGACGTAGGCCCATCATGCCATAAAACTGCGCCGTCCGAGGAGTCACCTCTCCACCAGCTCCAGCCTCAGCACCAGTCCCAGTCTCCGTAGGAGGAGGGAAACTCAAAACAGGACCGCTCCAGCCAAGGCCAACCTGAGGCTGAGATCGCGGAGGCTGCTGCGATGACGAGCCAACCTCGTACATCCCACCACCTCTGAAAGCCGAGGTAGCCTCTCCTAACGGTGCAGCCGAAACCTCCTCAGAAGAAGACCCTGAGCCCTCAGCAACGTCGGCTCGAACAGCCTCGGACAAAGCGAAGACGAAGTGCGACGACGTCTCGAGCTAGACCTCGCCGGCTCTCTTCGCCCCTCAGGCCTCGTACGGGTGTGAGAAGCAATCGGCTGACCCTGCAAAAAGAAATAAATCAGAAACAAGGTGAAAACTGAAGCATAGTGCAGAAACAATAAGTAAAGAAAAGTTACCTCTCGGATAGCGTCGTCTCGACGACAGGTAGCTGCATTCCTCATCCGGACGAGTTGGCTCCGGAAGGCATCTATGCATCTTGCCATATCCGAAACCACCTCGCGTGAGAACTGTCAAGGAAAGTTAAGTCAGTAAAAATGCATGATAACTGAATACAAGATTCTGAATTAGAACTAGACTTATCCTGGTCTGGTGACGAGGAATCGACCGCTCCACGAAGCGCTCGCCCTCAGGAGCCGGAGAAATCATCTCCTCGATCGGCCCGTACATCCCCTGGTAGTGGATGGACATACGGGGTGGCACAAACTCAGTGGGACCATCCTGATAAAACAGAAAAGAAATCAGTAAGGTGTTACTTGGGGGCTACTCAGCGAAAAACGAAAAGCCAAGAATCTTACCCTCACATCCTCGGCCGGCACGGGGGCTGGAGCTAACAAAGGAAGTAGCTCCTCAGCATAACTCAGCCCAAGGATCACATGGGACCGCCAAAGAGAACCAGGCTCCTCAGCCATGCTCGACAACTCTCTCTCGTCGAACATGTGGCGTGGTGGAGGAGCAGGAACGACAAAGACATCGGAAGAGTGTTGTCTAGCAACTCTCTCTCCTAAATACGCAACTGCTCCGTAGGTCCCCAGAAAGTAACGGCGCTCAGCAGAGTACTGTGCAGCTAATCCAGGGACTGTCCAACCACCCCATGGCCGGTATACTACCTCAGGTCCCTATAAAAATACCAATCGGGTAAGAACATGTATAAAACGTCGCAGAAGAGCAAGATAAGCGCCAAAAATCGCACCGAGATGATCCGACTCCGGACACGTGCAGTAGACAGGTCCACATGGTGGCCGCCCCAAGAGGCGCTCACCGGATACCCCCTCGGCGATGGTCTCGCCGGCGCAATGGAAGGAAAGTATTCATAGAACCAGATCTACAAAAGGCTAAAGCATGAGTAAATGCTAACTAAACATATAGGGCTAAATTTTATAGGGAATAATGTTTACCTCTACAACTTTCCAGAAAGCGGACAAAGCGACATTCGTCCTAAGAGACCGGTGGCGACACGAGTCCCTCAGTGCGCGAACAAAGTCAGTATAGGCCAAGTTGGCCCAGTCATAAGTCCCGATCCGCCGGAGATCGCGAACAGCAGGGAGATAGTAAAGCAACGCTCTACTACCCCTATCAGGGGAGAATGTCCCTGACAACAACATCAGCACAAAGATGCGCACCCGCTGCTCTCGGGTGGTCGCATCGTCATCAAGAGCCGCTGCCAGCGTCGAGCGGCGAATCCCTCTAGCACTAAATTGAGTCGTCTCGACCTCAGCTTGGGCCCGAACAGCAATCGGCCCCAGTAGTTCCTCGACCTCTGAAGAAAAGACGTCGATACCGCCGTCGAATGGCAGCGGCACAGAAGAGAACTCCAGTCCTGTGATGAGACTGAAGTCTGTAGGAGTGACCATCATCTCACCCCATGGAAAATGAAATGTGTTGGTGGTGTCACAAAAGAACTCCACCAGAGCGCGTACTACGTGGTGACCCCCGCTGGAGGCGACCATAGCCTCGGAGGTCTCAAATAGAGCAACCAACCCGCAAGACTCCCATAGGAGTCTCGTCTCTCGATCTCTAGCGATATGCATCCTATACAAATCGTCGAGACCATCGCAGCCAGAGCCGTGATGTCGTGTCCTTCCCGGCTCGGTTCCCCGTCTCACCCTCTCAGAAATATGGTGGACAGGGGCAAAGAACAAGGTCCGCTCATCCCACTCTGGGAACTGACTAAGCAAAGTGGACGGTGTAGTGTCGTCTTCCACGGGCTCATGCTCCCGTCTAGTGTTTCGGGACCGTGAACCGGAGCCTCGTTGTCTAGCCATGCTACATTGTGCAGAATCATCATAAATCAAGGTTCTATAGTATCTAAAGGTTTGCCTAGCCGCATGATACTATGTTCGCAAAAACAGAGTACGTGGTATTAAAACAGAGCACAAATTCAAATTAAGCATGATAAGCATTTTTTAAGCAATCAAACAATTTCTTGCAACACTATAGTGATTATTGTGACAAATTGAACAAGAATTGCTAGCAAAAATATCAAGAACGAGCCACATTGTTTTCACGACCTTAGGAGGTCCAACAATGGCGGATTGCTCATTTCTTCGCCAAATTGAGTCAAACAAGTCTCAAATTACTCCCAAGGCAATATACAAACATAAACATGCAATTTCATGGCATAAAACTTGATAAACAAAGCAAATTGAGCATTATAAGTTTCGAATTTTCATGAAATTCGTGAATGAACATGCCAATAATTCATAAAAACCGGTGTAAGTTGGAAGGAAACTTACATAGATCGGGAATATGGATGAAAAGAGCTTTGATTTGCAATAAATTTGAGCAAATTTGGTTGAGAAACGAATGAGCAACGATCAATTGAAGTTCCGACTTCTTTCGAGCAGCGTTCGCAACAAACCAGAGCACGAAATGAACTGAAAACGGGAATTTAAAGTGATTCCCGTGCTGGCGCCAGTCCCTAGGCGTTGGCGTCACATTATGTGCTTGGCGCCAGACGCCAATTTCAGCGCATGACGCTAATGCCATATGTTTGGCGCTGATAGATTTTCAGCGACGCCAAAGCAGCCAGCCACCTTTTGGGGTAGTGCTAGCCTTCTGCAATATATTTTGGGTTCCTTGGTACGCCAGTTAGCCCTCTGAGCAATTTGACATGATTAGGTAATCGGCTTGATTACATGAAGTGATCGACCTGATGAAAAGATCGTCTCACTAAGCTTAAAAGGCACCGACATACAGGTTTATTAGCAAAAGGCACCGACATACAGGTTCATTAGCAAAAAAGGGCACCGACATGTAGGTTCAAGAGCAAAGAGCGTCGACGTACAGGCATAGCAAAAAGCAAAGTTCAGGCGAACTTTTAAAGATCGACGGGCGTGGATCTTCGGTATTTTCCTTTGGGAGATTATCGCATCAAATGAGGATGACTTCAAGAGAAGATGTCTTCGGCATCATTCCCTAGCTTGCGGAAAGTTGTCACAAACAACTGAAGGTGATTTCGGGCGAAATTGTCTTCGATCATAGTTCCTAAGGCATGGAAGATGATCATAATGCGGATGAGAATTATTTCAAGAGAAATAATTTTCGATGATATTCCCTTGGACGTGGAATATTATCACGGCGGAGGAGGATCGTTTCAGGCGAAGAAATCTTCTAATTTGGAAGCAGTTACAAGGCGTAGCGGTTTTCAAGCGGGATGACATTCTCTAGCTTGCAGGAGGTCATTAAAGCAATCGGTTACTTTCAGAGACGTGTGCTCGACGGTGCAAGATACGCGTTTCTTAACTCTTTTATCTATTTAGCTAATGCTAGTTTTGCAGGTATCGGCGTTACAAGATTGATTTAGGATCGCAGAACGTTCTGAATCACTCTCCGTCCCTATCGTTACTTTGGCTTTCGTTTTTCGAAACTTGCGTTTCTCCAAACTCAGTCAAAGTGGGGGCTTCTATAGACACCCATTTGTGTCTCCCCAAAACCAAACCCGGTGATGAGTACCTTTCACGTCGAATCATAATCGAATGAAACGAAAGTGTGGAAAGGTCTAGTGTTGCGGAAAGTTTTATTTCTTTTCTTTTCTTTTCTCTTCTCTCTGTTTTTGAAAACTTTATTTTAAGAAAACAGCCAATCCCGTTCGGTTGGTCCATGATATGGGTCCAATAGTGGTGTAGTTGGATGGGGCTTGTAAAGACCTTTCCAACGATATATTATAAGCCCAATTCCGATGAATATTGAGGAATTTATGGTCAATTTACTAAACTGGGCCCGGTTTGAGTTTTAAGTACGGCCCAATGATCTAGGGGAGGGCCTAATATGATTTATCATTCCTAATGTAATTAGGAATGGTTTTGGTCTTCTAGAACATTCTAGAAGGTTCTTATAATTCTTAATTCAATTAGGATTCTTTAGAGTTTTAATCAAGATCAAATAGCATTTTCGACTGAAATTATATTATTTTATCTTCCAGTACGGTAAGTTTATCAGATTTTCGAAAACGCGTTAAAAGCCGATTTGGCGTCCAACCCCAGGCCTTGGCGCCTGGAACCAGGATTGGCGCCAGACGCCAGCCATTGGCGCCTGGTGCTAGCCACTGGTCTTGGCGCTAGTGAGCCAGGGTTGGCGCCAAGTTGTTTTTGCGATCTTCAGACTCTGTTTTGTTAAATTATCTTTTTTGGCCGATTTTCTCTATAAATATCGTATCAAAAACTCCGTTTTGAGGGACGGATTATCATTTATCATTCACCACTTCTTTTATTCTTAAGTTTTAATAAATTCCGTTTTCATTCATTCATCTACAATCTTCAATCGTCAACAAATTAGTTTATGAATCATTAATCTTTCATTCATTCTTTCTTTTCTAATACTTTGCTTGTTTTACACAAAATTCCGCATTCAAAAGATCTTGATACACCTAGCCATATACGAAGTTGCCTTCGCCCTAGACGTGAAAGGTTTTAATTTCTGAGGGTTTGGTCCCAAATCTCTCTTTCAATTATTTAATTTATTGCTTTGTTTATTTTTTTTTATTGAAGTTACTAACGTGTGTATTTTGTTATTAGAAAGAGGTACGAGGCATCCAAGTAAGTACTTTATTGATTAATTGATTTTTATGATGTAGACATCATGTTTATATTATTATTATGATATTCCTAGTATCATGTCTAGGGTGTTTTTTTAATATTAAGCATGATTAAGAATATGATGCTTCCTATGTTCTTTCTAACATTTATGATTATGATTGATGATGATTATTCATTATGTTGCTTGATATGCATATTATTGTATATTGTTATTGCTTGATCACCTTTTATTGCAGGTTAAAGGGAATTGGTATTTGCAATCACGCTTAATAAGATAATTAATAATCTTGTTAGGTTAATTGTGATTATAATTCAAGTGATCGCCAATAATAGTTTATTTGTGCATTAAATTCAACCAACATAGATTAAACAGGTTTAGGGTTAATTCTATTGATTGTATGTTAGTCAGAAAGCGCACATGAATACTAGCAGAATAAAGTAGAGGCCTATTATTAGGGCAGGTTCAATCTCTTTTAGGTTGGATTTGTACCATCATCCCCGAACCCTTATTTGGTTCATGACCTTATGGAGTTGACGATCTCTTGGATCGTTAAGGGGTGTAACCTTCACCTCGTGAACGGTTTACAAGTTCCTTAAAAACTTGTTGGCGACTCTTTTGCTCTATCTTCTTCCCTTTTGGACGCCACCGTACTTTAGTGTATGATCACATTAGGGTTCAAGCTAGTGGGATTTTTTAAAGGCTTGAAACTATTCCCCACAGGTGCCCTTTTAATTTTTGGCAGGGGTTTGAGTTGAACCGGTGCCTTTTCCTTTGTTTAAAAACCCGCCCAATTTTGGGCCGATTTTTGGCATCGGTTTGGCCTGAACCGGTGCCATATGGGGGGTGCCTAATGCTATTTTTCAACTAGTGATTCTAATTCTCATCAACTCTCATCAAGAATTTCTTTATTCTCTCTCTTTTTCTAAACTAACCCTTTTTACAAACACAATTCCTCATACATTAACACTAGACATACCTAGCATTGTTCGAAGTTGCCTTCGCCCTAGACGTGAAAGGTTTTAATTTCTGAGGGTTTGGTCCCAAATCTTTCTTTCAATTATTTAATTTAATTGTTTTAATTATTATTTTCTTTGAAGTTACTAACGTGTGTATTTTATTATTAGAAAGAGGTACGAGGCATCTAAGTAAGTGCTTTAATTGATTTATTGATTTTATGATATAGAAATCATGCTTAGATTTTTATTTTGATTCCTAGTATCATGTGAAGATGTTTTATTGATTCCTAGTATCATGTTTAGGATGTTCCTAGTATCATGTTAGGATGCTTTCTTTAGTATGATATTTAGGGTGATTTGCTTATATCAATCATGATTCCTGCGATGTCTTTTATTTTCTTACCTAATATTCATGTTAGTATCATGTTCGGGTTAAAGCTTTGATCTTTGATGTTTAGTGACATGCTAGGGTTTGTTATCAATCTTTTTAGTATCATGCCTAGGATCTCGCTATTATTATGCTTTAACATGATTAGGATAAATATGATTATTTTATGATGATTACTATTATTATGATTATAATTGTTATAATAATTATTGTTATTGTTATTATGTTGCTTGATTTTATATTTATTGTTATTGCTTGATCACACCTTTTATGCATGTTTAAAGGGAATTGGTATTTGTAATCACGCTTAATAAGATAATTAATAATCTTGTTTAGGGTTAATTTGATTATAATTTAAGTGATCGCCAATAATAGCTTTATTTGTGCATTAATATTCAACCAACATAGATAAACAGGTTTAGGGTAAACCTATTGATTGCATGTTAGTCAGAAAACGCACATGAATACGATCAAAATAAAGTAGAGGCCTATTATTAGGGCAGGTTCAATCTCTTTTAGGTTGGATTTGTACTCTCATCCCCGAACTACCAGTCATGGTTTCAGACCTATTGGAGTTAACGATCTTCTGGATCGTTAAGAGGTGTAACCTTCACCTCGTGAACGGTTTACAAGTTCCTAAAACTTGTTGGCGAGTCTTTTGCTCTATCTTATTTCCCTTTGGACGCCACCGTACTTTAGTGTATGATCATAGTGGGGTTCAAGATAGGGATAATGCTTGAAATATTCCCTACAGTTTTTTGGCGACTCCACTGGGGAGGATTTCTATTTTAATTCCTAAAATTTATTTTGGCAATGATTTAGAATGAGTGGATGAGACTCGAAAAGTTCTAAGTATTTCATGTGCGTAATTTTGATTAACATTATTGTCATATGCATAAAAAAGATCTCATTGGAAAGACAATCCGCAATGAGTTAAAACATAGGATTTTTACACGTAGGAAATTTGAGGAATATCTTTCACAACTAGGATCGAAATAATGTTACGTGAAACTGGAAAATTTTATCGAGCACAGAAAGCTGCTGAGGCATGTAGGAACTAGTGTCAGCGAACAAAGACTAGCGCCAACATTTTGACGTTAGCGCCAGGCGGCAACTTTTGTCGCCTGGCGCTAAAGCCAAAAGGTGGCGCTGGACTCTGTTTGCTGGCGCCAAGTTATTCCAATACCGAGCCAGAAATATGCGTTCTAATTTTGACCAGTTTTTAGCACTGTTTACTCGATCCTACTTCCTGATTGAGTTTTCTCACTTTTCTGAAACCCATATGTGTTCTACATATGGACATAACCCCTTGGGAATTCATGATCCATCTACCTGATTGAACGCTCTGAGCAACAAACGGTACATCCGAGAATGTTGAATTCACCAAACCATGGAAGCGAGTTTTTCTAAACTCGCGGTGTCCCATCAACTCGCGCCAACCCTTCACGGTTAGGCTTCCGCTTGGTGCATCCAGACAATTAACCATGTACCCTCTTTGAATAACCCATATCCCGAACTTTAGAGAACTAGAACCATGGTTAAGTTGCAAACTCATTGCATCATATTGTGCCTACTTGATTAATTGTGCATTATTTGTTGTGCATACTCTATGTGATTTTTCCTAACCGTTTGTTTAACTTGTGTTAAGACTTAATAAAATAATTAATAACTAAAGGAATTTGCTTAATTAATTGATTAATTAATTTGAGCTAATAAATATGCCTTAAGTCAAGTCATAGTTCCTTTAAGTCAACCCAGATTTTTATTCCCGTATACTGCACAAGCGTCAACTTGTTTTGGTCATAGCCGGAGTTCTAGGAAGAACTACGAGTCTTACAGTCTATGGATCTATAGCCCCATATCTTTAGTTTGGCGTTGGTTTCATCCCAATCAGAGTCACAGATAAAAAGTTATGACTAAAATATTACAGACTGTCTAGTTTAATGCATATACGTGAAGTCTTAACTTAGTCTTTGCTTGAGTCTAGTCACATAGTCTAGCCACATGGTCTTGACACGAGTCTTAACATGTCACCCACACTCACTAGTTTAACACACACTTTGTACATGTCACCATGACCATGTCTTAGGTTCATGCATGAGTTGGTTTTCCGTCATTTGAGTTGGGGGTACATTCTATTCCTAATTTCTTCATATCCCTCCATCTACATCATTTTTCTTCACATCACGACCTTCATTCTTCCTACCTTCTTTCATCTATGCATGTTGAATAGAGTTGAGTCAAATAATTAACAATGAATATCCCTAATTTCCCTTTCCACAGTACTTGGTCAAGGAGAGAAGGGCGATTAATCAAGGACAACACCTTTGTTCAAGTCTTACTTTTTGATAAACCGATTCGTCAAAAGAGGAAAGCTAAGAAGATAATGGCAACTCAAGAAGAAGTCAACAAACTTAGGAATCAATTGATTACCGTGAATGAAGCATTGAAGGCTTTAACCCTCAAAATTGATGACCCTGTGAAGCAACAACAAATGAACCTTATGCAAGAAAGCTTGAGCAAGCTATCTAGTGACTATAAATTTCAGGGCATTAGTTCACAAGGGGTCTCGCTGGACAAGGAACTTCTTCCGCATAAGTTCAATGCCAACGACATCCCAAAATTCAAGGCAACAGATAATCCTTACTTTCATCTAAGAATTTTTGAAACTATAATGAACTTAAGGAAATTGATCTGATAAGAAAGTCTTTCATTCCTTGTTTTCTTTATCTCTTGAGACCGTTTGTCAACAATGGTTCTTTTCCCTTGAAAAAGAGAAAACCTCTTCTTGGGAGTGGATAACAAAAGCTTTCATAGATATATATAAGTGCAACATTCATGACGAAACAGACCATAGACAACTTCAGATGTTAAAACAAAAAGAAAACGAAGGCTTCACTTCTTTCTTCAACAAATGGAGGGAAACTTCTGCTAATATGGTCAAGGTTCCTATCGAAAAAGAATCTGTGAGGATGTTTATCAAGAATCTCCAAGAGAAGTATTCAAAGCACTTAAAATACCAACACAACTTGAATACTTTCAAGGCTGTGTATAATATATAGGCATTGACATTGAAGATGACCTTTTGAAAGATAATAGTGCGAGAGGAAAGAAGAACGACCATCCTTCTTCTTCCTCTCCCATTAATGAAGTACATGCTACGAACGCCTCTAAATCACGAATCCAAAGGTCGAAAAGAGTGTTCACTCCACTTGGTATGAGTTATGAAACAGCTTTTGAAAAGCTACACCATAAAGGACTTGTCATACCCATAGGGCCCATCAAAAGATCCAGTTCTAGAAGTCAGGCCACCCAAGTGGGACCCTAATAAGCACTGCAAATATCACCAAGGAAAGGGTCACGACACTAAGGAGTGTTGGAAACTCAAAGAAGCTATTCAAGATCTGATTGATGACAATAAAACTTCCGAAATTCTATCCATCGCAGAATATCAAACATCCTTTGATCCTTCACTCCTTATCACACCTGTAGGTGAGCCCATGATCGAGACAACTTATATAACCTCTCTTGATGAAGTGGCCATGATCGAGGAGGATGAAAGTATTTTCTTAGATAATACCAGGGAAGACTCGTCAAGTCTAAAAGAGGACGTTCGAAAACTACAAGATGTCATTGCCATGCTCTTAAATATGGTAGAAGGATTAGCAAATCGGGTGATGGTTATCGAACAAAATTCTCACCAAGGATTTAATGAAGAACTCAATGCTCCTAAGCCACGGGCAAAACGGACCATTGAAGAATACACACCAATAGGAATGACTTACAATGAAGCTTTTGAATGTCTTCACGATCAAGGTCTTATTCACCCCATTGGTCCCAGACAAGACCCTCCGCTTGAAAAACGGTATCCTAATTGGGACCCAAATTCTTATTGTCAATACCATAGAGGTCGTGGTCACACCACCGAAGCATGTCTCGCCCTCAAAGATCGTGTTCAAGACCTCATTGATTCAAATCTCCTTCATGTTCCCCCGCGCGACAAGAAGGACAAGATCAGTAACAATAACAACAGTGGATGTAAAGGAAAGAAGAACGACTATCCTTCTTCTTCCGAAAACACCTACTCTAGTAACAATATTGGTACTTTCGACCTTAATGAAATCTTAGCCATAGATAATCGAGGATTTAGAAAGCAACTAAGAAAGGATTTCACCCCTATTGGAATTAGCTACGATGATGCTTTCGATCGACTCCATGCCAAGGGACTCATTACTTCTATTGGACCCATTCAAGATCCCCCACTTTAGAAGAGATTGACTAGTTGGAACCCAAATGTACACTACAGGTACCATCAAGGTAGGGGTCATACTACTGAGAGCTGTTGGAAGCTAAAGGAAGCAATCCAATATTTGATCGACAATAACGGGCTTCCAATACCTCCAGTCGGCAAGAACACCAAGTGATGATAAGCCAAGGGACAAGACGCAAGCTTGAACGACAAGATTTCATGCATGATCTCTTTTCTATTTTTTATTTACCCTTTCCCCAATAAGTCTAGCATAGGTACCTTTTTATTCCCCTTAGATTTATTTTGTAGGATCATTATTTTTTTTCCTTTAATAAAAATGAGCATTTATTTTCTTGCATATGATCATTTCATTACATTAAAAAAAATAAAATAAAATAAAAATCCATGTCGAATTAAGCACAAGGTATACCAATGATTTGAGGCACCCCTTGTAGCCACATCATATCACTTCTCACCCTTCAAATATGCAATCCTTTTTTGATAAACCACTTTGAGCCTCGTCTAATGATAGACCTTTCATTTTTCAACCCATATCTACCTAACCTTGGGATGGGACAGTGTGAAACTTATGCAATTTTAAAAAGCTTGAGTGATTTCAAAATATCAAAATAAATAAAAATAAATAAAAGTGTAACAAAGGGCAAGTGTTCCAATATCATTGACATGAACATGTCTTTGATATGAACACATCTCAGATTGCGTCTCTTATCGAGTGCTCGGTACCGTGCCTGAGAAGCATGAATGCCAAGTGAGTGATAGACCGCATGATCGGGGTTGCCCACACTTATAAAATAATACTCTTGAAGGATTGATAATTATAAAGAGTTTGAAATTGAATAAAACTATTCCTTTTTAGAATCCTTGTTTTGTACGAAGTGGAATATATTCAGATTTTATTTTCGTGCCTCATAATCTTTATCCAAATTTTATATGATTGGATAGATCTTGAAATTATCTTTCCAACGATATATTATAATATTAATATTAAGCTATAACGAAAAAGATATGAATGAGATATGAAACTCTATCCAAAAGTGACACCGTCCTACTATTTCGGCCATATCTTTTTATTTAAATAATATTTTAATCTGATTCTAATTGGGTTGGAAATTAGACTTCAAGAGCTTTCCAACGACATATTATATGTCTTATTTGGACTTCTAGATCAAAAGATATGATAAAAACAAAATCCGCAAAAACTACTATCCATCGAGTTTTATTTCGATTCGAATTCGGATTCTTTTCTTATTTTTCGACTCTCTTTTTTCTCTATAAATAGAGGTCATATATCCCCTTTTTCAATCATCAACTCTCATCAAGAATCTCTTGATTACTTTCTCTCTCTCTCTTTCTAAGTCTACCCTTTTACAAACACAATTCCTCATACATTAGCACTAGACGCACCTAGCATTGTTCGAAGTTGCCTTCGCCCTAAACGTGAAAGGTTTTAATTTCTGAGGGTTTGGTCCCAAATTTCTCTTTCATTTATTTAATTTAATTGTTTTTTAAATTATTTTCCTTGAAGTTACTAACGTGTGTATTTTGTTATTAGATAGAGATATGAGGCATTTAAGTAAGTGCTTTAATTGATTTTATTGATATTATGATATAGAAATCATGTCTAGGTTGTTATTATGATTCCTAGTGTCATATTAGGGTGTTTTGATCTTCCTAGTATCATGTTTAGGGTAAAGAATAAGTTCCTTAGATCAATTAGGATTTCTATGATGCCTTTTATTGTCTTTCCTAATAGTTTCATGTTAGGGCTAAAGCTTTTATTTTTAATGTTTAGTGACATGCTAGGGTTTGTTATTAATCTTGTTAGTATCATGCCTAGGATCTTCCTATTATTATTATGCTTTATTATTAACATGATTATGATAAATATGATTATTTTATATGATTATTATTTTTGTGAATATTATTATTATAATTTTTGATGATTTATTATGTTGCTTGATATTTATTTTTATTTCTTGATCACACCTTTTATGCATGTTTAAAGGGAATTTGTACTTGTAATCATGCTTAATAAGATAATTAATAATCTTGTTAGGGTTAATTTGATTATAACTCAAGTGATCGCCAATAATAGTTTTATCTGTGCATTAAATTCAACCAACATAGATAAACAGGTTAAGGGCTAATCTTATTGATTGCATGTTAGCCAGAAAGCGCACATGAATACGATCAGAATAAAGTAGAGGCCTATTATTAGGGCAGGTTCAATCTCTTTTAGGTTGGATTTGTACCTTCATCCCCGAACTACCAGTCATGGTTCCACACCTATTGGAGTTGACGATCTCTTGGATCGTTAAGGGGTGTAACCTTCACCCTGTGAACGGTTTACAAGTTCCTAAAACTTGTTGGTGACTCTTTTGCTCTATCTTCTTTCCCTTTGGACGCCACCGTACTTTAGTGTATGATCACAGTGGGGTTCAAGTTTGGGGTAACGCTTAAAATATTCCCTACAGGCATACATATCGGCTTGTCAGCGACTGGCACGTGTCATCAGTAATTTGACACTTGGCGCAATGTGGTCTGCAAGCCATGCAGCCACCTGTCATGAGGATTATTATAAATAGTAGGTTAAGCTTTATTAATGAGGTTAGCATTTATTACTCTCTATCTCTACTTTCTCTCTCTTACTTCTCTTCTTTTTCTTAAACACATTCTAACTTTATCATCGGAGTGTTTATCCCAGATCAACCCGGGGCTAGCTAACTTCTAATCATTGTGTAGGTTCTCAGCTTGCCGATAGGAGTATCAGGATCTCAGGCTCGGGTTCTCGTGTAATCGGATCTAGACAGAAACAATTTGGCGCTAGAAGGAGGGGGCAGTGATCACTTCTATCGCCTAAGAACCTTACATATAAAATAGTAACGATAATGGCTGGAAATAATGGAACACCTGTGATTAGTAGGGTAATAAATCAACCAATAACAACACAACCTGAATTTGAGATAGAGGATGAAACTCACACTCTGGAAGGTAATCAATTCCACATGTCGTTAACCCCAGAAAGGCAGGCGGAGACGGTAGTAGACCCCATGGTTGAATTCACACCAGAAGAATTGGAGGTAGCAGCTAGGGTGATGACTGCAATGAGCAAAAAGAGGAAAGAGGCTGAAACGGCTCAGGCTGGAGGAGGGGCGCCGCTAATAAATCATGGTGAACAGTTAAATCAAGCAACAAATTCACCAAGGCGTCGCCGGGAAGAAACACCGGTAAGGACACATACAACACCACGACAGACAGAGGGTCAATCCTCGAGCCACACTTTTAGCACAAGAACTCAACAGCAGAGAAGTTCCCAAGTTGAAGGGCAAGCACTGCGAACTGTGGTGCAGTTAAGAGCATCACCGTTTGCGCAAGGTATCTTGGATCAACCAATGGAGAAAATTAAAATGCCGACTTGTAAGTATGATGGAAGAGGGGATCCCAACAGATATATAACGTCCTATGAGGGACATATGATGTTGTACACCAACTCGGATGCCGTTTGGTGTAAGGTTTTTCCAACTACTTTAACTGGGGCTACATCAGATTGGTTCAATAACCTGGGAAATGGAACAATAGATAGCTTTGAGAATTTGAATGAGATGTTTGTGGGGCAATATATTAGTAACAGTGTGCGGCAGAGAACTTCAGGGGAATTGATGGCGGTGGAGCAAAGGCCAGATGAGTCTTTGAGGGATTATATCAGACGGTTTAACAATGAGGCAAATACAATTCCAAAGTTGCAACAGGAGATAGCTGTTATGGCTTTGATGAACGGCTTGAACGATTATGAGTTTAAGCGTTATCTTACAAGAAAGAATTTGCCGACATTGGCAGCAGCTTTTAACAAGGCTCATGATTACATCAAGAGTGAAGAATTAAGGAAGACAAGTAACAAGAATGTGTCTGCCAGAAATGGACAATATCAGTTTGAAGGTGCAGCCTCAGGAAGTGGAAGGCCGAGAACTTTGACCCCAGGAAGGGGAGGGGGAAATCGGCAGGAGGTTAGGGCTGCAAAACCACCAATGCGATACAGTACGTATACGCCCCTTAATACACCTAGGGCAGCAATCTATTCGGTGAATCAGAACAGAGAAGGATGGACAAGGCCGATACCGATGAAGGCGAGGCCGAGGGATGTCAAGAAGTATTGTATGTTCCATAGAGATGTGGGTCACTATACTGAGGAGTGCACACAATTGAAAGATAACATCGAAGAGCTGATAAGGAAGGGGCACTTGACTCAGTATCGGTTGAATGCAGGGGGAAGTCAACCACCACCTCGGCAGATAGAAAGACAACAGTTAGAAGCAAGGCCAGAGAGGCCGCAGGGTGGAATAGTCCAACAAGGGGACGGAGGAATGCCACCGTTATCAACTCGAAGGGGAGTAGATGTGATAACAGGGGGGCCAGTGCATGGAGAACAATCAGTGGGGCAAAGAAGCACCTATCTGAGCACCGTCATATAGTGTATGCCTTAGATGTCGATAACCG
Organism: Chenopodium album; assembly: GCF_948465745.1. Classification (NCBI taxonomy): domain Eukaryota; kingdom Viridiplantae; phylum Streptophyta; class Magnoliopsida; order Caryophyllales; family Amaranthaceae; genus Chenopodium; species Chenopodium album. The sequence continues at coordinate 71,356,078 of NC_137835.1, forward strand.
TCCTCGGCCAGATTCAATCCCTGATGTGGTGTTTACGGAAGAGGATGCAAGGGGAATTGTCTTCCCTCATGATGATCTGCTGGTATTGATAACAAAGATAAACGGAGCTGACATTAAGAGAGTTTTGGTTGATGGGGGCAGCTCGACAAATGTTCTGTTTAGGAAGGCCTTTGCTGAAAAGATGATTAAAAGAAAATATTTGAATCCAGTATCTTATCCGGTCATTGGGTTTAATGGATCAACAGTGACACCGGAAGGAAGCATAGTTCTACCAGTGCGACAAGGTGAAGGACCGACAGCGAGGGATGTGATGGAAAAATTCCTGGTGGTAGATGTGCCATCGACTTATAATGCAATTACCGGCAGACCGATAATTCATGATGTGCAGGCATTAGTGTCAACTTATCATCTCACGGTAGCTTATGTGTCGAATTTGGGAGCTGTTGAAAAGGTCCACGGAGGCTAGGTAATGGCAAAGTCTTGTTATGTAACGGCTTTGAAAAATCCAGTTGGGAATTGTCTGATACCAAATAATCCTAGAAAAGAAAAGGAGCCAACGGTGCAAGATTTGGCCATGAAAAACTTTGATATAAGGCCAGAGGAGACCCCAAGGCCGTCACCAGGTGGAGAAACGGTGTAGGTTGAGTTGCAACTAGGTGATTCAAGTAGGATGGTTAGGGTTGGGGCAGATATGGATGTAGATATGAGATGCCAATTGATAAGTCTGTTGCATGAGAATGCAGATGTTTTCGCATTTTCGGCAAGTGAGATGCCGGGAATACATCCAGAAGAGATGGAGCATAAGTTGAATGTGGATGGAAAGTTCAGACCGATAAGGCAAAAGAAACGCAAATTTCTCAACTGAGAAGATAGAAGCCATACAAGCTGAGGTTAATAAGCTCTTAGCGGTAGGGTTTATTGTACCATGCATTGATCCAGATTGGTTGGCAAATGTTGTAATGGTGAGAAAGCCGACAGGAAAGTGGCGAATGTGTGTAGACTTCACCGATTTGAACAAAGCTTGTCCAAAAGATTGTTATCCATTACCTCGTATAGATAGATTGGTGGACTCCACTTCCGGCCATGCTATGCTCAGTTTCTTGGATGCATTCTCAGGATATCGTCAAGTCAGTCTTTATAAGGCAGATAGAGCAAAAACGACCTTTATAACAGATGTTGGTGTGTATTGTTATAAGGCAATGCCGTTTGGGTTGAAAAATGCGGGAGCAACATATCAGAAGTTGGTAGATAAGATCTTTGAAAAGCAAAAGGGGCGGAATGTGCAGGTATATGTGGATGATACGATTGTGAAGAGTAAGGAGAAGGAGGATCACATAGCGGATTTGAGGGAAACATTTGAGACGTTACGAAGATATCAGTGAAATTGAACCCAGAGAAGTGTGTGTTTGGAGTTCGATCAGGAAAGTTTTTAGGCTTCATGGTCAGTGAACGGGGAATAGATGCAAATCCTGATAAGGTAAATGCAGTATTGGAGATGAAACAGCCGAAAACTATTCGAGATATACAAAGGTTGACTGGAAGAATGGCAGGGTTAACTCGGTTTATCAGCAAGTCAGCTAATAAGGCCCTTCCGTTTTTTATGATTTTAGGGAAGAATAAGACATTTGAATGGGTAAAGGAGCAAAGTGATGCGATGGAGGTGGTGAGGAACCATCTGAGATCTCTTCCGGTAGTTGCAAGACCGGAGAGGGGAGAATTGTTACAACTTTACATCTCGGCTTCTCCAATAACAACTGCAGCAGTGCTGTTAGTAGAAAGGAAGAAACAGCAAATGTCGATATACTTTGTTAGTCATGTTCTGAATGCGACTGAACGCATGTATCCGGTGATAGAAAAAATGGCGTTAGCAGTGGTGATGGCGGCAAGGAAGTTGAGGCCGTATTTTTATGCTCATCCTATAGATGTTCTAACGAATTATCCATTGGAAAAATCGTTGCATAAGATGGACACATCAGGCCGATTGTTAACATGGGCAGTGGAGTTGTCGGAGTATGAGCTGCATTATAAGCCCATAACATCAATCAAGGCTTAGGCCCTGTCCGATTTCATTGTTGAAACCTCATACAATGATGAAGAAGAAGAGTTGGGAACTTGGCAGGTATCGGTGGACGGTTCCGCAACATCAACAGGGTCAGGGGCAGGAATAGTGATAACGGCTCTAGATGGGAAAGTTTTTGAGTATGCAATGAAGTTTAAGTTCAAGGCCACCAATAATGAAGCTGAGTATGAAGCAGCAATAGCCGGAGTTCAGTTGTCAATAGCGGTGGAAGCAAAACAGTTGGTTCTAACAACCGATTCTCAGTTAGTATGTTTAAGTTCAAGCCACCAATAATGAAGCTGAGTATGAAGCAACAATAGTCGGAGTTCAGTTGTCAATAGCGGTGGAAGCAAAACGGTTGGCTAACAACCGATTCTCAGTTAGTTTCCAGCCAGTATACTGGAGAATATGAAACACGAGAGCTAACAATGATAAAGTACCTTGAAAAGATGAAGCAGTTAACAGCACAGTTGCAGTAGTTTGAAATCAGGCTGGTACCGAGAGTACAGAATGCACAAGCTAATGCCTTGGCAAGGTTGGCCAGTTCAAGCTTTAATGACTTGGAAAGAATAGTCATAGTAGAGATCTTGAAGCAAAAAAGTATTAATGAAGAGTCAAAACAAGTGCTTTGTGTCAATAACGGCACACAATGGTTTGATAAGATATTGGTGTACCTCATATATGGAGCATTGCCACTTGATAAGGGGGAATCCAAAAAATTGCGGAAAGACAGTGTTGGTTCATTATGCATCAGGGTCAATTGTATAAAAGAGGATTCTCATTGCCATTGCAAAGATGCATAACAGATTTTGAATCTGCCAGGTTAATTAAAGAAATACATGAACGCACTTGCGGGAATCATCTCAATGCAAGAGCTCTGTCACGAGAAGCAATGAGAAGGGGATAATACTGGCCGACTATGAACGAGGATGCTGTCAGATATGTGAAAAAAATGTGAGAAGTGTCAGAAGTTTGCACCCGCAATTAATTTGCCGCCAAATGATTTAACGCCAATACTTAATCCGTTCCCTTTTGCACAATGGGGGATGGATATAGTAGGGTCGTTTCCTTCAGCAACAGGAGGAAGAAAGTTTCTCATAGTGGGGGTACATAACTTCACAAAATGGATAGAGGCAGAGCCGGTACCAAAGATACAGCATCGAAAGTAAAAAAGTTTATCTGGAAAAGTATTTTCACGAGATTTGGGTTGCCGATGGCAATAGTCTTTGACTATGGATCTTAGTTTGATTGTAAGCCGGTCAAAGATCTTTGGCCATGTACAAAGTAATGTTTGCATATGCGACAGTGTGCCATCCACAATCAAACGGCCAGGCAGAAGCAGCGAACAAGCAAATCATAGCGGCAATTAAAAAGAAAATTAAAGATGCGAAGGGTTTGTGGGCTGATTTAATACCGGAAAATCATTGGGCAAACAGAACAACGGTTAGAGAAGAAACAACGGAGTCACCCTTCACATTACTGTAAAGATCAAAATTTGGAACAGAAGCAGTGGTGCCAGCTGAAGTAGGGTTGCTGACATTCAGAATTCAACATTACTGTGAAGATCAAAATGATCTGTTGTTACGATTGCGCGACAACTGCTGGATTTCCTACTTGACGTACGGGAGAAAGCAGCAGTTAAGTCAGCTGCCTACAAGGACAGAATGTCAAGAGCATATAACAGACGGGTTGCTTATCGGCCTTTGTGTAAAGGAGATCTGGTACTGCGAAGAACAACAGCAACATGGAAGGGTAATGAAGATGGAAAGTTGACGGCAAATTGGGAAGGACCATACCGTATTAGAGATATGGTAATACAAGGTTCTTTTTACCTCAAGACAATGGATGGAAAGCCATTGAAAAATGTTTGGAATACAGCTGTCTTAAAGAAATATTTTGTGTAAGCAAGGTGATGTAAAAACACGTTGTAAGCAGTGAAGCTGATGTTATTATGTAATCTGAAAAATATCAGTAATGAATACAGAAAAGTTATGAAAAATTGTCAGAAATAAGCATCCTTCACTTAACAGACCATCGTTAAGTGGGACGGACAGCTTAAAACCACTTCTGTGAAGTTAATGCGCTTATAACTGACAGCCTCAAGTCGTATTCACCTAATCAAAAATAAAACCTAAATCCACTAACTATGTAGACAGGGAAGAAGGGTCGAACCACAGGGAAACAATTCAATTTATTCCTAATTAATTAAAAACAATCTAAATAATCAAGTAATCAAATTATTATAAAAAGGGTAATTAAACTACTTGAAGTAAGAGTAGGAAGGAAATAAAATAAGAGGTAAATCAATGAAGGAAAAACCTAGGGCATAGGTTCACCAATAAAGAATATTCCAGGGTAAATCATAATAAGCAATCATCAATGCATCAATTAATCAGAATATAAAGGGCTTTCGCTACATATTACAATCACAAAGTGAATTTACCGATATTAAATCTCATCTCTCGAATATCAACTTAACCATTTATAAATTAGTCCGCCTATTGAAACTAAGCCTAAACATCAATTCTCATCTCTCGAATCTCGAATCAATATTGCCAAACTCATACAATTAAATCTGGCCAAACCTAATTGCATAGCATTAAATCAATCAATAGGAAAATAATTAAGTATTGACGATAAAAAAATCACAAATTACCCCTTCATATTATTTATTGGATCCCCATAAACCCTAGACATAAAACTACTCACGCATAATTAAATCTAAACTAATCTAAACAATAAAATAAGACATGAAGAAATAATTAAAGAAAATAACTGAAATTAAATGAGAAGAAATTGTTACCAAAAGTAATCTGAATTAAGGAATAGAATTAAGAACAAAGTTAAGAGAATTTTAGAGAGAGAAAATATTCTAAGTAGAGAGAGAAAGTCTAAAAGAAAAGGTAATTCAAAATTACGTACAAAAATCGTACTTAAACATCCCTAAAACAAATCCTAATTGAAAACAAAGATCTCGGCAATCAGGTGCCTCCAAAAACACGCGCCTGATCGGGCGAAGGGTCGTCCGATCGGGCCCGCCTTTTTCTTCAGACTTCTCCTGGGCAGCCGCGCCCGATCGAGCTAATGCTCACCCGATCGGGTGCGCCTTTGCTGATGCCTTCTTCTGCACGCCCGACCGATCGGGAGCAAGCTTGCCTGATCGGTCCTGGTCTCTTTCTCGAGGCTTGGACTTCGATTGGGCTTGATTCTTCGGCCCAATTCGGATTTCCTCTTCGGGTCTTGAATACTTGGTCCAAATGCCCCGGTATCACACACCGAGCCCTTAATCACCTGCTCTAACCGGTTCTAGGCTTTAAAGATGGTCGTGTCCTCCTAATGTCCGTAGTTGCTCCATGAAAAACCCGGAAAACACTCCAAATGTGCAATTTCCTATAAAACTCAAGCAAAACTACTAAAACACTAGAAAACACCACTTAGTAATAAAAGTGGCTCTAAAGAGCCAAAAACACTACTAATCATGACCAAGGGACGGGGGTAAAACACTATATAAATTAGACACATCAAACTCCCCCAAGCCAAACCTTTGCTTGTCCCTAAGCAAAGAGCATATCAATGAACATATAAAACATGCTTCATCCTAAGTAAACAAAATCAAGCACAAACGATTCAAGGCAAATCTAATGAACATGCTTCAATGTCAATCAATATCATTCATCTAATCATTCTTCCTCCCCAACAATTGTCAAGTAGAGCAAACCACATGAGCATATAGGATTCAAGACTAGTGCTCACACACTCAACGTTCATTTATGTGGCGAGTAAAAGATGTACTCGATCGCTCTCCAACCAACCCCTTTAATGTGAACAATTCCCTCCTAACTCACACTCTCGTGTGTTTAAAAAGATGTACACTCAACCTACTAGTCGACTCAAAATATGTCAAATCATAACTTGCATTGATAAACAACACTTTCACATTCATACAACTCTTATGCACAAAGGTCAGAAGGTCTTTAAAGCTTGTAATGTAAGGCTAGGGTAAAGGGTAGGATAAATTTAGGAAAATGTGAGAGTAAAGCCATGCTTAAGGGAGCCATATCCTAACAAAACCCAAGGTCATAAACAAGTGATTACCAAAACATCTCCAATCACAACTTAACTCCACAAAAATTCACCAAGCAACCCCATACACAACAACAATCCAAACACTTACATATTCACTCACAAACTATGATAATAGGAAATAGAGTGAATTAAAACAAACTTTGAACTCATTCTTTTTCTTTTCTTTCTTTTTTTTCAAACTTGAACTTTTTTTTTCGATTTTTTTTTTCTTGAGCAACCTTCACATAGAACATTTGAACATTTGAAACAATTTTTTTCTTTGCTCTTTTTTTTTTCTTTTTTATCTCACATTGGAAATTTTCAACTTTGAAACACAAACCATCAACATTTTTCCAATCACAAAAACAAAGAACAATCACTCTTCTTTTATTCCCACATTGTGCAAATAGAGTGCACACCACAACTCCCTCGCCTCACCAACTAATAGCTCCCCCAAGCCAAGCTTGGGACTAGTAACCAATGGGGCTCATATAGGCTTATAATGTGGCTAAATGATCAATAAAAAGGGCACAAGCAACAACATGGGTAGCAAGAAGGGAACAAATGTATCTAATATCGTCTGAAAGCTACCTAAGAGAACAAATGCCTTCGTCCTCCTCAATGTGCATAATATTGAGCCATACAAACATTACTAATAGTTGCAAACCAATACTCAAATTCCTTGACATACCAGGAACTATCACACAATTCCTAACCAAATCAACTAGTCAAGCACTATATTCACAAATACTTGGCAAAATTGACGCATGTTTAGGCATCGAAACAATTAAACTTCAAATCATGATCAACAAATTCACAAAGCTCATTATCATATACCAAGAATCAAAACAATATTTTCCAAGTATGGGACACAGGGAAGCATGATTTACAATTCATTGGAACGTATTTTTGAATTTTTTTTTTGAATTTTTTTTTGTATTTTTTTCATAAAGGAAAGCAATAAAAACTACACTAGAAAGCAATAAAATCTATACTAGAAAGCAATAAATAGATAAAAGAGAGAAAGAGTAACCATATGTACAAGATATCTCCCCCCAAGCCAAATCAAGCAATGCCCTCAGTGACTTGGGGGTGTAGCTAGGAGAAGCTACTCCTCATCATCATCCTCATCCATCCTTTGATAGCCTCCTCCATAGCTCGAGCCGGCGCCTACATGGCTCGTACCAGCACCACCATAGCCCTAACCACATGCAAAGTAGTTAGGGTCTACATTTCCCCCCATCCCCCCAAAAGGAGCATCGGCCCCATAACCATGGACTGAAGAGTAGTCCACATAAGTACCATAGGCTCCAGGGGTCGAATACCCTCCTTGAGGGTATTGGAACCAATCGGGAACTAATGCCTCGGAGGAATAGCCCCTCGGAGGTGCATAATCGTCATACATGGGGTATAAACCCCTCCCGAGGTTCCTCTCAACATGTCCAACCCTCCTATCTAGGGTGCCTAACCTAGAGTCTAGGTTTTGCACCATACCCTCCACTCTCCCTTGCCCTCTCTCAATCCGGTCAAGTTGGCTCCGAAAAGCCGAAAAGTCATATGGGGCATGGGGGTCTATGTTGTAATCAATAGAGGAGGTGGGTATGTCATATGTGTAGAGTTGGGGTGGTGGTTGGTATTGGGGTGGTGGTTGGTATTAGGGTGAATGGTGAGGCTCTTGAACCTCACCTTGACCGTCTAACTCAAAAGTGTAGGAAGGCTTCCCCTTCTCAAATTTGGTCAAGGCGGGGTTGGGTAGCTTAAAAGCTTGATCTCTTCTACCCGACTCCCGGTGGACTATCCACCATGTCTCACATCCCATTGGTTGCACCCAGTTTAGGCCTCCTTAGTAGGCTAGGTCCATAAGGGTCGAACCCTCCACTTTCCTATGCCCGGTCGGGGTCCATCCTAGGAGTTTTACTGCTATATGGGTCACCAACCCCCCAAAATAGATAGGCGCCCTAGACCTACCCCCCTCGGCCGCATTGGCCGCCCTTTGAAAATGTTGGGCTATCCTATGCGGTATGTTCAGTTTTTCAGCATTGGGGATCATATAGGAAGCCAACAATTCAAGTTCATCCCTTCTAACATTTGTCGGTTCATGCCTCCCAAATATTGTGAGGCCGACAAACCTTTGCAAAAACTTTGGGACGGGATGTTGAATCCACGTCCCTTTGGCATGTTGGAGGTTGAGTAAACCCTCCCTGGTGAGTCTTTTATAGACCACGACAATGTGGTCTTGGGAGGGTTCAATAGGTTTATCCGATTTAAGCTCAAACAATTTTCCAAATTCTTTTCAAGTTAAACGCACATCATTGTTTAGCAATCGGAATTGGACATGAGTGATCAAAGCATTAGTTTTAATAACATTGAAGCTAGAAACAAATTCTAAAGTCAAATAATCATAGGTGTCATAATGCATTTGAAAAAAGCCACTAATTCCTATACCTTTCAACAATTTCTCTACCGGTTTATCAATTCCTAACCTAGACAAAGGAGGATGATGCACAAATTGAGTAGAAATTACCTGCCTCTGGATGAGGTTAAGCATCCTAGCTCGTTGTTCGGTTGAGGTGATGACAACTTCATCCCATCCCGAAATTTGAAGCTTCGGGTCAACCATAGGTTGTTGTTGTTGCCTTGAACCTTCACCTCTTTGTTGTCTCGATCTCTTTAAAGCCATTTTATGTAGGAATGTTAGGATTTGAAGCTTTCTCTCAATAAGGGTTTTGAGAAATCTTGAGAGAAAGTGGTAGAAATTTAGTGGAGAATGTAGAGGAAGGTGTAAGGATGAAAAATATGTAAAAATTATTGAGTTTTGATGGGTGAATTTGAGGAGATCTTGAAAGGAAAGTGAGTTTGAAAGTTTAAAAATGGAGATTTTAGAGAGAGAAAGTGTGAATGAAGAAGAAGTAAGAAGGAAAAAGAAAAGAAAGGGGGAGAAAAGAATTTAAGGCCGGCCAAAAAATAGGCGCGCCCGATCGGGAGAAGTTATGTATCCAGATTTATGAAGTTGCGCGCCCGATCGGGCGACCTCCGCCCAATCGGGCGCGAACTCGAACAAAATTTTCGCCATTTTGCTCGCCCGATCGGGCGACCTCCGCCCAATCGGGCGCGAACTCGAACAAAATTTTCGCCATTTTGCTCGCCCGATCAGGCGAGCTTCGCCCGACATTTCTTTTTATTTCACTCGATTTCTCCAAAAATCCGCCCGATCGGGCGAATTTCCCTTGATTTTTCTTCCTTACTTGCGCGCCCGATCGGGTGAAATAGAGCTCCGATAAAACTCAAATTGCGCGCCCGATCGGGCACGTTTTTGCTCGATTTTGACCCTTAGGTGCGCGCCTGATCGGGCGAGCCTCGCCCGATCGGGCCCGTACCCAAATCGGAATGCTCTTTTCTTCTAACTTTTTTCTCTTTAAATCTCCTTACTTTATGATCTAATAACTATTCAAAAACACTTATGAAAGGTAAAATTGCACTCTCCTCACCTCTCTAAAAAAATAAAAATAAAATAAAGGAAAAACTAGTCTAGAAAGCAAGAAATACGGGTTGCCTCCCGCAAAGCGCTGGTTTATCTAGGTCCCGCACGACCCTCTTACCACATTGAAGCTCAAGATGAACCGGAACCGCTTAGGTGAAGTAGTTCAACTGCACCAATCGTAGCCCCCTCATGATATAGCTTGAGTCTTTGGTCGTTAACCTTGAACTCGTTACCATGTTCATCGAATACCTCCATAGAACCAAATTTGTTAGCCCTTTTGACAGTAAAAGGACCCGACCACCTTAACTTCAACTTTCCTGGGAATAGTTTAAGTCTAGAGTTGAACAACAACACTTTATCACCTTCTTTGAATTCTCTAGGAAGGATCATCTTGTCGTGCCATCTCTTTGTTTTCTCCTTGTAAACACGAGCACTATCATAGGCCGTCAACCTAAACTCATCGAGTTGGTTAAGTTGAAGTAACCTCTTTTCTCCCGCTAATTTGGCATCCAAATTAAGCTCCTTAATAGCCCAATATGCCTTGTATTCTAATTCCACCAGAAGATGACATGCTTTACCGTACACGAGTCTATATGGAGTAGTACCTATTGGGGTCTTAAACGCAGTTCTGTATGCCCAAAGGGTGTCATCCAACTTATCGCTCCAATCTTTCCTTGATTTTGCCACCACCTTCTCTACAATGGCCTTGATCTCACGGTTGGAAACTTCAACTTGGCCACTAGTTTGGGGATGGTAGGCTAAACATGTCCTATGGTAAACACCATACTTTTTGAGGAGGGTATCTAACTTCCGCTCATGAAAGTGAGATCCTCTGTCACTGGTTATAGCTCCAGGAACTCCAAATCTTGGAAAGATAGTATTCTTGAAAAGTCTGTGGACCACCATGGCATCATTAGTAGGAGTGGCAATGGCCTCGACCCACTTGGATACATAGTCAACGACGACAAGTATATAGCGGTTCCCGTTTGAAGAAGGGAACAGTCCCATGTAATCAACACCCCAAAAATCAAAAATTTCAACTTCTAAGATTCCAGTTTGAGGCATCTCATGCCGCCGCGAAATGTTGACAATCCTTTGGCAAGAGTCACAAGCCTGCACAAAAGTGTTAGCATCCTTAAACATGGTAGGCCAATGAAAACCTGACTCATTAATCTTGGCCACCGTTTTGGTGGGGCCATATTGTCCTCCATATGGTGAGGTGTGGGAACTAGTAAGAACACCGTGAACTTCCCATTCAGGAACACACCTATGAAATAATCCATCTGCACACTCACGAAACAAAAAAGGATCATCCCAAAAATAATGTTTAACATCAGAAAGGAATTTCTTTTTCTATTGGTAGGAAAAGTCAGGAGGTAGAGTACCACCCACTAAATAATTAGCAAAGTCAGCATACCAAGGGTGTTGCTCTACAACTGCATACATGTTGTCATCAGGGAAAGAATCACCTATAGGAAGAGAATCCTTACCCTCATCATACTTGATACATGACAAGTGGTCTGCCACTACGTTCTTTGCTCCCTTTTTATCTTTTATCTCTCAATATTGAAATCCTGGAGCAAAAGAACCCAACGGAGTGGCCTAGGCTTTGATTCTGCCTTGGCTATCAAGTACTTCAGAGCTGCATGGTCAGTAATAACAATGACTTTAGAACCAACAAGATATGATCTAAATTTTTCTAAAGCATAAATCACAGCAAGAAACTCTTTCTCCGTAGTGGCATAATTGACTTGGGCTTCATCCAAAGTTTTACTTGCATAATAAATAGCGTGCAAAGTCACTTGCATCACACATAATCTCAAAAGGTAGATTCCAATCGGGAGCACATATGATGGGTGCCGATATCAAAGCCTGCTTTATCCTGTTAAAAGTCTCAAGACACTCGTCACTAAAAAGAAAAGGGGCATCCTTGAGTAAAAGCTGAGTTAGTGGTTTAGCAATTTTAGAAAAATCTTTGATGAAGCGATGATAAAACCCCGCATGACCTAAGAAACTTCTAACTCCCTTAACATTAAGTGGGGGAGGTAATTGCTCAATCACTGAAATCTTAGATTTATCTACTTGTATACCCTTATCAGATACAATGTGACCTAGAACTACTCCCTCTGTCACCATAAAGTGACATTTCTCCCAGTTTAGCACCAAAGTGCATTCTTCACATCGTTTCAAAATTTTAGCGAGATTTATTAAACATGCATCAAATGATGAACCATACACGCTAAAATCATCCATAAAGACTTCCATGATAGACTCCATGAAATCAGAAAAAATGCTCATCATGCAACGTTAAAAGGTAGCGGGGGCATTACATAAACCAAAGGGCATCCTACGATATGCAAAAGTACCATAAGGGTATGTAAAGGTAGTCTTTTCCTGATCTTCAGGGTTGTAGACACCTAAAAATGTCTCCCCAAAACCAAACCCGATGATGAACAACCTTTCACCGCCACTATTGGTCGGGTTTAGTATTTAATCCCGAGAGTGCTTAAAAAATCGTATTTTATTAAATTCATATTTTTGAACAGTCCATGGATTAGTCTTGATGTTTGGTAAAAGCATAGTTTTAATTTCAGCCCAAACTTATTAATTTATTTTTGGCCCAAACCTTTATTTATTTTTATTTTCTTATTTTAGCCCGAATAATAAAAGTCAGAAAAGGCCCGAAATTATCAATCGGCACTTAAAAAGCCGAAGGAAATTAGGGTTAAAAATGTATTTAGACGGAAAATGGATTGGAAATTCCCGCGCCACGGCAGACTTCCACCGTGTCACGGGAATCTCTCCCGTCTGACGGTGGGACTTCCCGTGACACGGGAGGTCTGCCGTGGCACGGGACATTCCGTGTCCTTTCCGCGTAAACCCTTAACGCGTTTTTCATCCCGTTTTCTAGAAAATTTCCCGCGTCACTCCAAAAGTGTACCGTGTCACGGGAAAGTGTACCGTCTGACGGTAGAGCTTCCCGTGTCACGGTACAGTCTGACCGTGTCATGGGATACGTTTTTATGGTTTTTATCATTTTAGGGTTCCGTGTGCTCCCTCAGCACATTTTCCCTATAAATACCCCCTCATTTCTGATGTACGGGGCACCGAGTGATTTTATTATTTTATTTTCTCTCTTCTATGCTATTAACCTAAACACTAGCCTACCCTTTTCACTTCAAAATTCCTTCTTCAAGCACTCAAAGGAGTCCATATTTTACTCGAGGTTCTGTCCTTAAACCAAGGCGTGAAAGGTAGAACTGTTTGAGGGTTTGGCCCCAAAATCAAATTTATTTTATTTAATTTAATTTAGTTATTGTTTTATTATTTCCTTGAAGTTACTAACTCGTTTATTATTTTGTAGTTGCAAACAAACAGAATCAAAGTAAGGATCATGCTCCTTTTATTTTTATTATTTTCTAACGATTTTATGTTGTTGGAATTGTGATTAAATTGGTTTTAATATTAATGTTGTTCTATAATTCTTATGATCACCATATTGCATGTTTAAAGGGAATATGTAATTGAAAATCACGCCTAATAGGATAATTTGGACAACCGGTTTAGGATCCCTTTTAATCTTATTATTAATTGAAGTGATCACCAATATTTTAGAATTATGTGTGCATTAATATTAAACCAATTTAGCTTAATAATAGTTTGGAGCAAATTGAATATTTTGTTTGTATACCTTTGAGATCACAGGAATCATTTTTCACTATAAGAATCGAGTAGAGGCCAATACGGGCGAATGTGACTCCATGACTCACTTCGTACCATCATCCCCGAACCTCCTTTCGTGGTTCCGAACCATATGGAGTTAGTAATCTCATGGATTATGAATGGGGTGTAACCTTCACGGGTCAATCGTTGTTGCCTATCGTTGTCCCTTTATCGTGGTTGCCTTTTATGATCCGTGAACGGTTTACAAGTTCCTTAAAAACTTGTTGGCGGCTCCCTACTTTTCTTTGTCCCTAATCGTTGTCCCTAATCGTAATGTCAATTCCCACTTCCTATGAGTGCCAAGCATATTCACCACATGCTTTAATGTAGGCGCACTTCGAGCGACGCCTACAAGGGTGAATTGGAATTTAAAAAAATTTCGAATACCCATCCAAATAGCAAAAGAATTTATGGTTAGCCAACCTCTCAAGCATTTGATCTATAAAGGGGAGGGGAAAGTGGTCCTTTTTAGTGGCGGTATTTAATATACGATAATCAATGCACATACACCACCCTGTAACAGTTCTAGTGGGGATTAATTCATTTTTCTCATTTGTAATCACAGTCATCCCACCTTTTTTAGGCACTACCTGCACAGGACTTACCCACTTGGACTCAGAAATAGGATAGATAATACCTACATCAAGTAATTTCATAACCTCTTTCTTGACTACCTCTTGCATATTGGGATTCAACCTTCTCTGGGGTTGAATGCAGGTCTTATAGTTATCCTCTAAATGTATCATGTGCATACAAAAATCAGGGCTAATACCCTTGAGATCATCAATACTGTTCCTAATTTCTTTCTTATGGGTTTGGAGAACCCCTAGAAGTTGGGAAGTTTGTAGGTCATCAAGTGCAGTACTGATGATCACGGGGTATAGTTCTTGCTCATCAAGAAAAATATATTTTAAATGAGAAGGGAGAGGTTTTAGTTCAGGTTTCTTAACCTCTGCAAGTTTCGATTCCTGAACTAAATTTACTACCTTCATTGTCTCCTTGGGTTCTAACTCTTTTAGGGAAAGAGCTTTTTCAATAGTATGTACTTCATTGCCCCAGACGCTTGCATTATCTGCAGATAACTTCCCACATAGAATTTCCTCCAAGGGATCCCTCGCAAGAACCTTTGGCAAGCTATCATCACAAATATCATCCATTATATCAATTACATCAATAAGACAACAATTTTCCTCTAGCATAGGTCCTTTCAAAACTTTCCCTAAATTAAAAGTAACATTATCATCACCACTCAGAAAGGGTTAGTTTACCATTTTTGACATCAATAATGGCTCATGCAGTGTGGAGGAAAGGCCTACCTAATATAATGGGAATTTGTGTATCCTCAGCCATGTCTAAAACAACAAAATCAACAGGGATAAAAATTTACCAACTCTGACAGGGACATCCTCTAAAATACCTAAAGGGTATTTAACAGAACAATCTGCCATTTGCAAAGTTATATTAGTAACTTTTAAATCACCCATATTGAGTTTAGCATAAACAGACGATGGCATAACACTGACACCGCCACCCAAATAACACAAAGCTTAATCAATAAAAACATTCCCTATATGACAAGGGATAGAAAAACTACCAGGATCTTTTAATTTAGGAGGGAATTTATTTTGCAATAAGGCACTACATTCCTCTGTAAAAGCTATAGTTTCTACCTCATTAAAGACCCTTTTCCTAGTTAGAATGTCTTTCATAAATTTAGTATATGCAAGAACCTGAGTGATTAAATCAGTGAAAGGAACTGTTACCTGCAAGTTTTTCACAACCTCCAAGAACTTACCAAATTGTTTATCAAACTTACTCTTCAATTGTCTATTAGGGAACGGTAATTTGATAACTGGGCTCTACACATCTCCTCCCTTATCCTGAGACTTACCCTGCAAAGAAACATTAGAAGGGTTAGTATCTTTTTGTAGCCCTGCAGGGTTAGCAGGATTAGCGTTTGGTATAGAGGGATCTGGATCAGGTGCTGGTCCAACTTCCTTTGGCATAGGAGGTCCATCATAATGTGAACCACTCCTTAGAGTGATTGCATTGGCATGATTTGTGGGATGGATTGGTTGTGATGGTAGAGCTCCCTGCTGACTAGTTTGTAGGGTAGATGAAAGTTGTGCAATTTGATTATCCATGATTTTGTTATTGGCTAAAATTGAATCAATTTGCGCATCCCTACTCTCCATATGCTTTTGCATGTTGGTAAGCATTGCTCTAATTTTTGTCATAACAGGGTCAGAAGATGATGAGGGTTGTGCTTGGTTTTTCTGGCCAGAATTAGGATGGTAATATTTCTGCTATGGTGGAGGTTGCTGTTGTGGTTGTTATGAAGGTGGAGGGTTTTGTACATTGGTACTCCGGTAAGAAAGATATGGATGGTTTCGGAGACCAGGATTATAAGAGTTGGAGTATGGGTTATTTTGCCTATATGTTTGGAAGGCATTAACTTGTTCCATGGAACTCTTACAATCTTGCTCCCAATGCCCTACAATTCCACAATTTCACAAGAAGCTTCATTGTTACCAACAGCAGAAACATTAGATACAGAGTTAGGAGTAGCAGTAAGGTTATCTAGTTTCTGACACATAGATGTTAAATGAGCTTGCAAAAAGGATACGGAATCAACATTATATTTTCCTTTATTTGCAAACTGTAGGGAATATTTCAAGCGTTATCCCAAACTTGAACCCCACTGTGATCATACACTAAAGTACGGTGGCGTCCAAAGGGAAAGAAGATAGAGCAAAAGAGTCGCCAACAAGTTTTAGGAACTTGTAAACCGTTCACAGGGTGAAGGTTACACCCCTTAACGATCCAAGAGATCGTTAACTCCAATAGGTCTGGAACCATGACTGGTAGTTCGGGGATGAAGGTACAAATCCAACCTAAAAGAGATTGAACCTGCCCTAATAATAGGCCTCTACTTTATTTTGATCGTATTCATGTGCGTTTTCTTACTAACATGCAATCAATAGGATTAACCCTAAACCAGTTTAATCTATGTTTGTTGAATATTAATGCACAAACAAAACTATTATTGGCGATCACTTGAATTATAATCATAATTAACCCTAAATAAGATTATTAATTATCTCATTAAGGGTGATTACAAGTACAAATTCCCTTTAAACATGCATAAAAGGCGTGATCAAGCAATAACAATAAATAATCAAGCAACATAATAATAATCATAACAATTACAATTATAATCATCAAAATAATAACCATAATTAAAATAATCATATTAAAGCATAATAATAGCAAGATCCTAGGCATGATACTAACAAGATTAATAACAAGCCCTAGCATGTCACTAAACAATAAAAATCAAAGCTTTAACCCTAGCACGATACTAACAATCATAAATATTAGGAAGAACGTAAAAGGCATCATACTTTTAATCATACTTGGTATTAAAGTTACCCTAAACATGATACTAGGAATTTATTGTTGTCACCCTAAACATCAAATTAAGGAAAACATCCTAACATGATACTAGGAATCAAAATTACAATCTAAGCATGATTTCTATATCATAATATCAATAAATCAATTAAAGCACTTACTTGGATGCCTCGTACCTCTTTCTAATAACAAAATACACACGTTAGTAACTTCAAGGAAAATAATAAACAAAACAATTAAATTAAATAATTGAAAGAGAGATTTGGGCCAAACCCTCATAAATTAAAACCTTTAACGTCTAGGGCAAAGGCAACTTCGAATATGGCTAGGTGTATCTAAGTCTTGCGAATGCGGAATTTTTGTATTTGTGAAAAGCTATTTCAGAAGAGAGAGAGAGAGTAATCAAGAAATCTTAATAAGAGTTGGTGAATGAAGAGAATTGGTGAAAACTGATGGATTAAAACGGGGTTTTTAGGAAGCTATTTATAAAGAAAATCAACCAAAAAGATAAAAAATCATAACAGAGTTCTGACGCGTAAAACGGAGATTAGCGCCAGATGCTGACATTAGCGCCAGGCGCTAACGCTAGCGCTAGGCGCCAAGCTTAGCGTCAGGCGCTAATGCTGGCGTTTAGCGCTGACTAAGATGTTGACGCGTTTTCTAGAATCAGATAGAAATTGACGTACAGGAGGATAAAATCGTATTTTCCTCAAAAACATTCTTTTGTTTAGATTAAAACTCTAAAAGTCAACAAAAGTCAATTTATCAATGCTAATTGAATTAGGAATGAAAAGAACCTTCTAGAAGAATCTAGAAGACTAAAACCATTCCTAATTGCATTAGGAATGATAAATCTATATTAGGCCCTCTTCTAGATTATTGGGCAGCATATAAGGCTCAAACCGGGCCTAGTTCAGTAATTTGGCCATAACTTCCTCAATGTTTATCGGAATTGGGCTTATAATATATCGTTGGAAAGCTCTTTTCAAGCCCTATCCAACTACACTATTATTGGACCTATATCATGGACCAACCAAACTGGATTGGATGTTTTCTTAAAATAGGTTTTCAAAAACAAAGAGAAGAGAAAAGAAATTAAAACTATCCGCAACACTAATTTTTCCACACTTTCACTTCATTCGATTATGATTCAACGTGAAAGATACTCATCAGTGGGTTTGGTTTTGGAGAGACATAAATGGGTGTCTACAGAAGCCCCCACTTTGACTGAGTTTGGAGAATCGCAAGTTTCGAAAACAAAAGTCAAAGTATCGATAGGGATGGAGAATGATTCAGAACGTTCTGCGATCCTAAATCAATTATGAGTGTAAATATGAATGCATTTTTATTACGGCCGCACCTCAATGTGAGGTTGCCTACGTATCCGTTAGGAATCAGGCCGAACGTAGCTCTAGCCAAACCTCGCACAAGTATGTGTATACCTCAAAAAGGTATTTTTAAGGGTTGTAACATGGTTAAGCTAAAGGTTGAAGACGAAGGGGATAAAGGCTCAAGACCCTCGATAAACCCCCAAGGTGTGCAACCTTGCTTTTGAATATTTGTATTTTTATGCTTGAGTTTCTACTCTTTTTTTAGCTCTCTTTTCTCCTTTTTTTTTTTTTTTTTTTTTTTTTTTTGCTTTAGCATTTATTTTATTTTTATAAGTGTGGGCAATCCCGATCATGCGGTCTATCACTCACTTGGCATTCATGTTTCTCAGGCACGGTACCGAGCACTCAAATAAGAGACACAATCCGAGACGTGTTCTTATCAAAGACATTTTCATATCAAAGACATTGGAACACTTGCCCTTTTGTACACTTTTATTATTATTTTTACTTATTTTTTTGCTATTTTAATCTTTTGAAGTCACTCAAGCTTTTTATGAAATTGAAAATTGCATAAGTTACACACCATCCCATCCCAAGGTTAGGTAGATGTGGGTTGAAAAATGAAAGGTCTATCGTTAGACAAGGCTCAAAGTGGTTTATGAAGAAAGGATTGTAAATTAGAAGGGTGAAAGGCAATATTATGTGGCTACAAGGGGTGCCTCAAATCATTGACATACCTTGTGCTTAATTCGACAATGATTTTTATTTTTTATTTTTTATTTATATATTTTTTTTTGCTGCAATGTAATGATCTTATGCAAGGAAATAAATGCTTATTTTATTAAAAGGGAAAAAGAAATAATCTACAAAATTAATCTAAGGGAAAGGAAAGGTGCCTATGCTAGACTTATTGGGGAAAGGGTAAATAAAAGAAATAGAAAAAAGAGGTCATGAAATTTCTTCGTTGAAGCTCGCCTCTGTCTTGTGTCATTTTGTTCATCATCACCCAGTCTTCTCGTTAGCTAGAGGCAATTAGATCTTATTTGCTTCTATAAAATCTTGAATGAGATTTTGAAACCTGTAGCATTCATCAATAGTATGACCGCGTCCTCGATGGTACTTGCAATAAGAGTTGGGATTCCATCTCGAAGATCGATTTTCTGGCGTTGGATCCTCGGTAGGGCCAATAGGTTTGATTAATCCTCGATCATAGAGACGATCGAAAGCAGCATCGTAGGTCATTCCAATGGGTGTGAACTCTCTCCTCGGTTTCCTTTTAGATCCTTGATTGTCCATGGCTAAGACACCATTATGGTCGAAAGTACCAACACTGTTACTAGAGTAGGTGTTTTCGGAAGAAGAAGGATGTTCGTTTTTCTTTCCTTTACAACCACTGTTTTTATTGTTACTAATCTTGGCCTTCTTGTCGCGCGGAGGAACATGAAGGAGATTTGAATCAATGAGATCTTGAACACGATCTTTGAGGGCAAGACATACTTCGGTGGTATGACCACGACCTCTATGGTATCAACAATAAGAATTTGGATCCCAATTGGGAAACCGTTTTTTAGGCGGAGGGTCTTGACTTGGACCAATGGGGTGAATAAGACCTTGATTGTGAAGATAGTCAAAAGCTTCATTGTAAGTCATTCCTATTGGTGTGTATTCTTCAATGGTTCGTTTTGCCCATGGATTAGGAGCATTGAGTTCTTCATTAAATCCTTGGCGAGAATTTTGTTCGATAACCATCACCCGATTTGCTAGTCCTTCTACAACATTCAAGAGCATGGAAACAACATCTTGCAGTTTTCGAACGTCCTCTTTTAGACTTGACGAGTCTTCCCCGGTATTATCTGAGAAAAGACTTTCATCCTCCTCAATCATGGCCACTTCATCAAGAGAGGTTATATAAGCTGTCTCGATCATGGGCTCACCTACAGGTGTGATAAGAAGTGATGGATCGAAGGATGTTTGATCTTCTTCGCTGGTTAGAATCTCGGAAGTTTCATTGTTATCGATCAGATCTTGGATAACTTCTTTGAGCTTCCAACACTCCTCAGTATCGTGACCCTTTCCTTGGTGATAATTGCAGTGCTTATTGGGATCCCATTTGGGTGTCTTGGCTTCTGGAACTGGGTCTTAGATAGGCCCTATGGGCATGACTAGTCCTTTGTGGTGTAGCTTCTTGAAAGCTGTTTCAGTACTCATACCAAGTGGAGTGAGCACTCTTTTTGACCTTTGGATTTGCGATTTAGAGGCGTTCGTAGCATGTACTTCATTAATGGGAGAGGAAGAAGAAGGATGGTCGTTCTTCTTTCCTCTCGCACCATTATCTTTCAGAAGGTCATCTTCAATGTCAATGCCTATATTATACACAGCCTTGAAAGTATTCAAATTGTGTTGGTATTTAAGTGCTTTGAATACTTCCCTTGGAGATTCTTGATAAACATCCTCACAGATTCTTTTTCGGTAGGAACCTTGACCATATTAGCGGAAGTTTCCCTCCATTTGTTGAAGAAAGAGGTGAACCCTTCGTTTCCTTTTTGTTTTAACATCTCAAGTTGTCTATGGTCTGTTTCGTCTTGAATGTTGCACTTATATCTATCTATGAAAGCGTTTGTTATCGATTCCCAAAAAGAGGTTTTCTCTTTGTCAAGGGAAAAGAGCCATTGTTGACAAACGGTCTCAAGAGATAAAGAAAACAAAGAATGAAAGACTTTCTTATCAATACCCTTAATGTTCATTATGGTTTCAAAAGCTCTTAGATGAAAGTAAGGGTTATCTGTTGCCTTGAATTTTGGGATGTCGTTGGCATTGAACTTATGCGGAAGAAGTTCCTTGTCCAGCGAGACCCCTTGTGAACTAATGCCCTGAAATTTATAGTCACTAGATAGCTTGCTCAAGCTTTCTTGCATAAAGTTCATTTGTTGTTGCTTCACAGGGTCATCAATTTTGAGGGTTAAAGCCTTTAACACCTCGTTCACGTCAGTCAATTGACTCCTAAGTTCATTAACTTCCTCTTGAGTTGCCATTATCTTTTTAGCCTTCCTCTTTTGACGAATTAGTTTATCAAAAAGTGAGACTTGAATAAAGAGGTTGTCCATGATTAATCGCCCTTCTCTCCTCGACCAAGTATCAATAATTCTCTCTTTAAACCTGTGAGGACCCTGAACAATATTCAAGAGAATTATTGGCGTGCTACCGCCACGTGTTCAAACGTTAAGGCTTTATCAGAAAATAGCAGCGGAAAAACTAAATCAGTTATAAATAAGTTTCAAAACCAACGAATGAAACCAAATTAAGTCATACAACTTGGAACCATTAAGGCCCTTATTCAAAACCCAATAAAAGTAGTAAGTGATTAAATTCAATGTTCAAATAAATTCAAACCCAAAAGAAATAGTGTCGAATAAAATCGAATTAAAATAAATTCAAACTTGCAAAAGAAATAAAATGCAAACAACCAACTCTCTACTCAAGATCCCACAACCCTGATGAATGCTGCATGTGTAATAACCTGTGGTAATTCTTCTCCCCAATATTACAAGTGTAAAAATTGGATCGTTACAGGGTCATTGAAAGGCGAAGGCCATGACCAAAGAAAGACACACAAAGCACGCAATCAGCAAAGCTGAGTACATACAAGCTGCAAAATAAATTAAGAAATCCATAACATGCTACTAATAATCAATCATCATGCATCATTAAATTATAGACTCAACACACGACTCAACTATTTATATTACTAAGACTCCATTAATTAATAATAGGTAAATCATTATTTTTATTCATTGGATTACGCAATAGACAAGGTTGTCCAACCCATGCTCCATTTGGAACATCAATAAAAGAAAAACCTCATGCATCCTTTCGGAAACATCAATAAACATCCAACGACCACGGGCGCGACTCCGTGACCGTAGTTAGTATGAGATCTCACCTAACTCCTAGTTTTGAAAAATATTTGAAATAAGAGACTCGTAGATCAGACGGCCTCGAGAAAAGTACACGGCTAATACCCCATGTACCCCAACCCCTGATTGTCATTACTCCAGAAGTGCACCAATCCAGAGTTTTATTGCTCATCCATCTTGCACTTTACGTGATTTACAGGTTTAGACTTGATGATGACTCATATGCATAACAATACAAACATTCTAAACACAATTTAATCAAACAAGACAAGTTTCCAATTTCAATTCTTGATTTATTAGTGACAAACAACACTTATTATTTAATCCTTTACTACCTCAGTGTATAAACACCTTGAGTGCATAAGGCACCCCAAAACCTTAACCTCGTCTTATAAGACTTAAATCCTTCCTTTACTCATCCTGTTTGCATAATCATGAATGAGTAATAAATTAATCTTTTTACCAACCACATACCTTTGCCTCTAAACGCACCTTGCATAATTAGAGCACAAATAATACTTGCATTATAAAATAGTGCACATCATTTGAAATTCACAATGTATAACCAGACAATTTAACCCAGTCAATCCTATGCATGATACTAAGTTCTCGATCCGTCCTTAAGCATGCACCTAAAAGAAAGGTTTCGTAACTCGTACGTACCTTGAGCAAACGAATTGGTATGCCACTTTACTAACTAGAAATCACCTTCAATAAACTCCTCTCCTAAGCCAAATAATAACATCTCAATCAATTCCCAATCTATCAAATTTACAGCAATACTAACTTACTTTAAAACCTTCAAAATCCAAATCCAACAACACTTTAAAACCTTCCCTTTAGTTAAAATTAAAGGCTTATATATAGTTCTTTAAATTTTTTTCATAAACACCTTAAAATACACTCTTATACATGAAATTACAACAAGTTCAAAGTCTAATAAAAATCTGAAAATTATATAAAAACCCCTAAAAATCTCCCTTTTTAATGGGTGATTGAACCCTCTTTATAAAACATCAAAAGTAGTACTTAGAAACTATTTCCAACACTTAAAACTTCAATAAAAACATATATTTATGCTTAATTAACTTTAAACATAATTAATTTTATTAATCAAACTCAAGGATAATATTTTAAGTATAAAAAAAACTTCGTTAAAATCAAAAACCGCTCGAAAACCATAGTTAGAGGCTGAATTTGGCCACGAGAGGGGGGTTCTCACTACCAAAGGTAGTGAGTCTTTTTTAAAACGTTGTTTCCACATGGAAAACGCTACTTTTTTTTATCAAAATCGGATGAGTTCAGAATCTGATCGGGATTAAAACGGGATTAATATTAACGAACGAAAATCTAAAAATAAAAACACGAATCTATGTGTTCAAAATAATCTGGAATTAAGTTAAACTAATCAGTAGTTATAATCACCAAAATTTCAAAACATCATTACTATAAAAGCCCTAAATCAATTGTTCATAAAAACCCTAAAATCATGATTTTCAATAAATTGAAACTCTAGTTTTATAATTCATAAAATATGAAATTTATAACGTAAATATAATCTGAAATTTATAATCTTTATACCATTAAAATATAATTTGATACTAAAAATATAATCTTTATACTAAAATCAAAACCCAAAACAATTAAATTAACATTAAGCAAAATAATGAAACAAAGGAGGATGAAAATAGGACTAACCTTTTTGTGTGGGAAATTTTTTTGGAGATTCATAGGGTATTTATAGGAAGGAATTATTGTAGGGTAAAAAGAAAGATTGGGCCTCATAAAAAAATAATGGGTCGATTAAGTAAACAAATGGGTTAGGCTTGTGTGATTGGACATAAATTGTAGAATAAAAGTGCATAAAATAATTTGTTCAAATAATTTTCGACCCAGATTAATAATTTGAAACTTTTGAAATTAAATTATGAAAAATAACAAATAAATATTATAAATAAAATAAATTTTCATTTATAAAATATTTAAAAATACGGGGGATTACAATCTACCCCTTTTAAAAGAAGTTTCGCCCTCGAAACTTAACCCAAAAGCCATAAATTTTCCAAAACCATTCAAACTTTTGTGTTTTATATTGCTGTAAATTGATTGATTCTCAACATGCACACTCAACAAACTGAACTTTATGCTTAATAGACTCGTACTTGGCCAAAGTTTACATACTTTAATTGCATGTAAATACAACAATAGTGCATATTAATAAGCAAAATAATGCAAACTCAAGCAATAAATAGCATAATTGAGGTAAAAACTGCGAAATTACATCGCATTCTACCCCTCTTAAAGAAAAGAGTTACGCCCCCGTAACTCACCTCAATAACATCATTAGGCATTTCTTTTTCATTTCTTCTTTCTGCAATAATTTATCCATAACTTGTTATTCTATAATTTCCTCAAATTTGAATAGTTCAATTCATAGGCACTCAATAATCCCTTTAGCTCTCCTTAGCTAACAACCGAAGGCTATTAAGATCTGTAAAAATCTTACAAGTGACACTGTATTTCGAATGAATCTCCAATGTAAACAATATATACGCAATCTCAAGATCATGGTAGGGTAATTGGTCTCATAAGATTTGTTTTGGCAAGAAGCATTACCATTTTTCCATTTTGTTGCAACACACATCCATTAAGTAAAAACTTCAAGTCCACCACTCCCATTAGGCAAGACTAAAACAAGTGCAACGATTAAATGTTCTTTAAGAGTTAAAAGGCTTGTTTACACTTCTCATCCCATTCAAACTAACTCTCTTTCATTAAGGTATATACAACAATCCTCAAAAGTCCTTCACAACCCTCTTTAAACATCTAATCCCAATAAACTCCTTATATCGGTCACATTGTTAGGTGTAGACCACTTACTCACCACTTGAATTTTTTTGTCCCAAAATGAAACTTACTCTCATTAATAAAAATTCACACTTGAAAACTGAGCATATTACAAGTCGTCCCTAAAATGTCACAGAATCCTCAAATGTCTATTATAATTCTCCTCACTCTTCAAGTATAGCAAGATATCATTAATAAAGCCATTATTTATCGAATTACTGTACTCATGGAAATACTCGATTCATTAAATCCATAATGATTGTTAATACATTAATTAACCCAAAAGGCCTGATTTATATTTCCATGTTTATGAACCCATGGGCTCCTCAAAATTTTCTTCTCTCCAACTTGGTTTTCAAACTCTCCCAACGAAAGTCAATTGTCTCACGAATGAATCGTATCCCTATTCTCTTTCTACCAAAGTTATGCTCCTCAAATTCTCATGGCAATTCAAAACAACAAAAACTCATCTTTCACTACCTAGTTCTACAGAAAAGCAGGGTCTCCTCTCTCCTTAAAGTATGCGGCTTAACCAAAGCAAAATTCATACACTCCTCTCGCGTAGTTTATCATCACCAAATATATATATTTCATCAATTCTCCAAGTACATTCCTAATTTGATCATAAGGATTCTCAAATAAACACTCATTGGTTGCAAAAATTGGAGATATTAAATAATAAAAATATAGATCTTACCAATAACCTAAAGCACCAAATAAATATAAATAACATCATTAAATAAGCATAACCAAATAGTCACATAATTACATGCTTCATATAATGATCATCCATACATACACATTACATTGCACAAATCATCACAAATTAATCTATATTGTATTCTTTAATCCTTACACATGATTCTAGGTGATCACAATACCCAAATTTGCATGATTATATAAAACATATACAATTAAATATAACTTGCATAAAAACTACATTCAAAATAAATGGCACCAAGAATTAAATTATAATGCACATAGAAAGAAATCATCTGTCCTATATGCCCTTCTTAGAACTACCCAAATCTCACACATAAAATAAAATAAATAATACTAAGGTTCAAAGAGTAAAATAAGTACGCAGATTCAACTAATTTAAAAAATAATTAATAGCATAGTAATTTATAAAAATACATATATTTTATTTAAACTGCCGAATTATTTTAATTAAAATAAAATAATTTTTTTGAAATTAAAGTTTAACCTTAAATCACGTCATAAAATCCAGAATCATAAGATTTAAAACGTTAGGTGCCCAAAAACTTTAAAAGTAACTTTAGCGGTAATTAAATCGAACCTAAGCTCTGATACCACTTTGTAACACCCCAATAATTCTCTCTTTAAACCTGTGAGGACCCTGAACAATATTCAAGAGAATTACTGGCGTGCTACCGCCACGTGTTCAAACGTTAAGGCTTTATCAGAAAATAGTAGCGGAAAAACTAAATCAGTTATAAATAAGTTTCAAAACCAACGAATGAAACCAAATTAAGTCATACAACTTGGAACCATTAAGGCCCTTATTCAAAACCCAATAAAAGTAGTAAGTGATTAAATTCAATGTTCAAATAAATTCAAACCCAAAAGAAATAGTGTCGAATAAAATCGAATTAAAATAAATTCAAACTTGCAAAAGAAATAAAATGCAAACAACCAACTCTCTACTCAAGATCCCACAACCCTGATGAATGCTGCATGTGTAATAACCTGTGGTAGTTCTTCTCCCCAATATTACAAGTGTAAAAATTGGATCGTCACAGGGTCATTGAAAGGCGAAGGCCATGACCAAAGAAAGACACACAAAGCACGCAATCAGCAAAGCTGAGTACATACAAGCTGCAAAATAAATTAAGAAATCCATAACATACTACTAATAATCAATCATCATGCATCATTAAATTATAGACTCAACACACGACTCAACTATTTATATTACTAAGACTCCATTAATTAATAATAGGTAAATCATTATTTTTATTCATTGGATTACGCAATAGACAAGGTTGTCCAACCCATGCTCCATTTGGAACATCAATAAAAGAAAAACCCCATGCATCCTTTCGGAAACATCAATAAACATCCAACGACCACGGGCGCGACTCCGTGACCGTAGTTAGTATGAGATCTCACCTAACTCCTAGTTTTGAAAAATATTTGAAATAAGAGACTCGTTGATCAGACGGCCTCGAGAAAAGTACACGGCTAATACCCCATGTACCCCAACCCCTGATTGTCATTACTCCAGAAGTGCACCAATCCAGAGTTTTATTGCTCATCCATCTTGCACTTTACGTGATTTACAGGTTTAGACTTGATGATGACTCATATGCATAACAATACAAACATTCTAAACACAATTTAATCAAACAAGACAAGTTTCCAATTTCAATTCTTGATTTATTAGTGACAAACAACACTTATTATTTAATCCTTTACTACCTCAGTGTATAAACACCTTGAGTGCATAAGGCACCCCAAAAACTTAACCTCGTCTTATAAGACTTAAATCCTTCCTTTACTCATCTTGTTTGCATAATCATGAATGAGTAATAAATTAATCTTTTTACCAATCACATACCTTTGCCTCTAAACGCACCTTGCATAATTAGAGCACAAATAATACTTGCATTATAAAATAGTGCACATCATTTGAAATTCACAATGTATAACCAGACAATTTAACCCAGTCAATCCTATGCATGATACTAAGTTCTCGATCCGTCCTTAAGCATGCACCTAAAAGAAAGGTTTCGTAACTCGTACGTACCTTGAGCAAACGAATTGGTATGCCACTTTACTAACTAGAAATCACCTTCAATAAACTCCTCTCCTAAGCCAAATAATAACATCTCAATCAATTCCCAATCAATCAAATTTACAGCAATACTAACTTACTTTAAAACCTTCAAAATCCAAATCCAACAACACTTTAAAACCTTCCCTTTAGTTAAAATTAAAGGCTTATATATAGTTCTTTAAATTTTCTTCATAAAAACTTTAAAATACACTCTTATACATGAAATTACAACAAGTTCAAAGTCTAATAAAAATCTGAAAATTATATAAAAACCCCTAAAAATCTCCCTTTTTAATGGGTGATTGAACCCTCTTTATAAAACATCAAAAGTAGTACTTAGAAACTATTTCCAACACTTAAAACTTCAATAAAAACATATATTTATGCTTAATTAACTTTAAACATAATTAATTTTATTAATCAAACTCAAGGATAATATTTTAAGTATAAAAAAAACTTCGTTAAAATCAAAAACTGCTCGAAAACCATAGTTAGAGGCTGAATTTGGCCACGAGAGGGTGGTTCTCACTACCAAAGGTAGTGA
The DNA here is from genome assembly GCF_948465745.1 of Chenopodium album. Taxonomy (NCBI): domain Eukaryota; kingdom Viridiplantae; phylum Streptophyta; class Magnoliopsida; order Caryophyllales; family Amaranthaceae; genus Chenopodium; species Chenopodium album. The sequence goes on from NC_137835.1 coordinate 71,384,256, forward strand.
ATCTTTCTTAAAACGTTGTTTCCACATGGAAAACACTACTTTTTTTTATCAAAATCGGATGAGTTCAGAATCTGATCGGGATTAAAACGGGATTAATATTAACGAACGAAAATCTAAAAATTAAAACACGAATCTATGTGTTCAAAATAATCTGGAATTAAGTTAAACTAATCAGTAGTTATAATCACCAAAATTTCAAAACATCATTACTATAAAAGCCCTAAATCAATTGTTCATAAAAACCCTAAAATCATGATTTTCAATAAATTGAAACCCTAGTTTTATAATTCATAAAATATGAAATTTATAACGTAAATATAATCTGAAATTTATAATCTTTATACCATTAAAATATAATTTGATACTAAAAATATAATCTTTATACTAAAATCAAAACCCAAAACAATTAAATTAACATTAAGCAAAATAATGAAACAAAGGAGGATGAAAATAAGACTAACCTTTTTGTGTGGGAAATTTTTTTGGAGATTCATAGGGTATTTATAGGAAGGAATTATTGTAGGGTAAAAAGAAAGATTGGGCCTCATAAAAAAATAATGGGTCGATTAAGTAAACAAATGGGTTAGGCTTTTGTGATTGGACATAAATTGTAGAATAAAGGTGCATAAAATAATTTGTTCAAATAATTTTCGACCCTGATTAATAATTTGAAACTTTTGAAATTAAATTATGAAAAATAACAAATAAATATTATAAATAAAATAAATTTTCATTTATAAAATATTTAAAAATACGGGGGATTACAGAGAAAGCATGTGGATGGAGAGATGTGGAAAATTTGGAATATAATGTACCCCCTACTCAAATGACGGAGAAAACCGACTCATGCATGAACCTAAGACATGGACATGGTGACATATACTCAAAGTGTGTGCTAAGACTAGTGAGTGTAATGAGTGTAGGTGACATATTAAGACTCGTGTCATGACCATGTGGCTAGACTATGTGACTAGACTCAATTAATGACTTAACAAGGTATAATTAACAGAATTAATTAGCAAATTGTTTAATTAGACACAAAGTGATGACTCGAGCAATATACCGAACTGTCGCCAAAACGACAGGACTGGCGCCGCACTGTGCAGTGTAGCGCCAGACGACAGAACTATCGCCAGGCGCCACACTCCACAGAGTGGCGCTACAGTTCAAATTTTGGCGCCATTACTGGAGCTTCGATCTGAGATTGTTTTCGGTATTATTAATCAATAGGGGTATGCTAAAGTCGCACTAGGTCAATTGTGGTAAAAAAATTAGACTTTATTTACTCAAATTTATTAATTAATTAATTAGGCAAAGTTCTCTTAGTCATTAATTTATTTACTCTTAGCACAAGTCAAACAAACGGTTAGGAAAAACACATAGTATATGCACAACAAATAGTGCACAATTAGTCAAGTAGGCATAATATGATGCAATGAGTTTGCAACCTAACCATGGCTTTAGTTCTCTAAAGTTCGAGATATGGGTTAGTCAATAGAGGGTCCATGGTTAATTGTCCGGATGCACCGCACGGAAGCCTAACTGTGAAGGGTTGGCGCGAGTGGATGGGACACCGTGAGTTAAGAAAAACTCGCTTCCATGGTTTGGTGAATTCAACATTCTCGGATGTACCCTTTGTTTCTCAGAGCGTTCAATCAGGTAGATGGAGCATGAATTCCAAGGGGGTTATGTTCATATGTAGAACACATATGGGTTTCAAAAAAGTGAGATAAACTCAATCAGGAAGTAGGATCGAGCAAACAATGCTAAAAACTGGTCGAAATTAGAACGCATATTTCTGGCTCGGTATTGGAAGAATTTGGCGCCAGCAAACAGAAATTGGCGCCAGCTTTTGGCTTTAGGGCCTGGCGACAGAGCTGTCGTCTGGCGCTAAAGTCAAAAGATTGGCACTAACTTCTGTTCGCTGACGCTAATTCCTACATGCCTCAGCAGCTTTTTGTGCTCGATAAAATTTTCCAGTTTCGCGCAGTGTTATTTCGGTCCTAGTTGTGAAAGATATTCCTCAAATTTCATACGTGTAAAATCCTATGTTTTAACTCATTACGGATGGTCTTTCCAATGAGATCTTTTTTATGCATATGACAATAATGTTGATCAAAATTACGCACATGAAATACTTAGAACTTTTCGAGCCTAATCCACTCATTCTAAATCATTGCCGAAATAAATTCAGGACTTAAAATAGAAATCCTCCCCGGTAAAGTCGCCAAAAACTGTAGGGAATATTTCAAGCGTTATCCCAAACTTGAACCCCAATGTGATCATACACTAAAGTACTGTGGCGTCCAAAGGGAAAAAATATAGAGCAAAAGAGTCGCCAACAAGTTTTAGGAACTTGTAAACCGTTCACAGGGTGAAGGTTACACCCCTTAACGATCCAAGAGATCGTTAACTCCAATAGGTCTGGAACCATGACTGGTAGTTCGGGGATGAAGGTACAAATCCAACCTAAAAGAGATTGAACCTGCCCTAATAATAGGCCTCTACGTTATTCTGATCGTATTCATGTGCGCTTTCTGACTAACATGCAATCAATAGGATTAATCCTAAACCTGTTTCATCTATGTTGATTGAATATTAATGCACAAACAAAACTATTATTGGCGATCACTTGAATTATAATCATAATTAACCCTAAACAAGATTATTAATTATCTCATTAAGCGTGATTACAAGTACAAATTCCCTTTAAACATGCATAAAAGGTGTGATCAAGCAATAACAATAAATAATCAAGCAACATAATAATAATCATAACAATTACAATTAAAATCATCAAAATAATAACCATAATTAAAATAATCATGTTAAAGCATAATAATAGCAAGATCCTAGGCATGATACTAACAAGATTAATAATAAGCCCTACCATGTCACTAAACAATAAAAATCAAAGCTTTAACCCTAGCACGATACTAACAATCATAAATATTAGGAAGAACGTAAACGGCATCATACTTTTAATCATACTTGTTATTAAAGTTACCCTAATTATGATACTAGGAATTTATTGTTGTCACCCTAAACATCAAATTAAGGAAAACATCCTAACATGATACTAGGAATCAAATTAACAATCTAAGCATATTTCTATATCATAATATGAATAAATCAATTAAAGCACTTACTTGGATGCCTCGTACCTCTTTCTAATAACAAAATATACACGTTAGTAACTTCAAGGAAAATAATAAACAAAACAATTAAATTAAATAATTGAAAGAGAGATTTGGGACCAAACCCTCATAAATTAAAACCTTTCACGTCTAGGGCGAAGGCAACTTTGAATATGGCTAGGTGTATCTAAGTCTTGCGAATGCGGAATTTTTGTATTTGTGAAAAGCTATTTCAGAAGAGAGAGAGAGAGAGTAATCAAGAAATCTTGATAAGAGTTGGTGAATGAAGAGAATTGGTGAAAACTGATGGATTAAAACGAAGTTTTTAGGAAGCGATTTATAAAGAAAATCAACCAAAAAGATAAAAAATCAAAACAGAGTTCTGACGCGTAAATCAGAGATTAGCGCCAGACGCTGACATTAGCGCCAGGCGCTAACGCTAGCGCCAGGCGCCAAGCTTAGCGTCAGGCGCTAATGCTGGCGTTTGGCGCTGACTAAGATATTGACGCGTTTTCTAGAATCAGATAGAAATTGACGTACAGGAGGATAAAATCGTATTTTCCTCAAAAACATTTTTTTGTTCTGATTAAAACTCTAAAAGTCAACAAAAGTCAATTTATCAATGCTAATTGAATTAGGAATGAAAAGAACCTTCTAGAAGAATCTAGAAGACTAAAACCATTCCTAATTGCATTAGGAATGATAAATCTATATTAGGCCCTCCTCTAGATCATTGGGCCGCATATAAGGCTCAAACCGGGCCCAGTTCAGTAATTTGGCCATAACTTCCTCAATATTCATCGGAATTGGGCTTATAATATATCGTCGGAAAGCTCTTTTCAAGCCCTATCCAACTACACTATTATTGGACCCACATCGTGGACCAACCAAACTGGATTGGCTGTTTTCTTAAAATAGGTTTTCAAAAATAGAGAGAAGAGAAAAGAAATTAAAACTATCCGCAACACTAAACTTTTCACACTTTCACTTCATTCGATTATGATTCGACGTGAAAGATACTCATCACTGGGTTTGGTTTTGGGGAGACACAAATGGGTGTCTACACAAACCCTCTCGAATTCCCGTATTGGGAATTGTGTATTGCCATATCTTCGACAACCTGTCCGACATTGTCCACATTTAAATTCATGAATCTCCCACTAGCTGCTGAATCTAGAACTGATCTAGATGAATTTCCAAGTCCATTGTAGAAAGCTTGGATCAATTGCCAATGTGCCAGATTGTGGTGGGGGCATTCTCTCTGTAGATCCTTGAACCTCTCCCAAGCCTCATATAAAGTTTCATCGGCCTCTTGAGCGAAATTCTGAATAGCACTCCTTAGTACAGTTGTTCTCTCTGCAGGGTAATATTTGTTATAGAAATTCAAAGCAAGAGTTTCCCAGTCATTAATACCAAGTGCAGTTTTATTCAAACCATTAAACCATAAATTAGATTTTCCACATAATGAAAAGGGAAAAAGAATCTGCAATGTGAAGATTAGGATATTCACCCGTAGCTCCACTAAATTGCTTCCTCTCTATCATGGTGATAAATTGGGGTTTAATTTCAAATTGCACTCCATCCAGGGCCAGAGTGGGAGTAAGGTGTGGAAAATCTGTGAGCTTTGGCTGCGAGTAGTCACTGAGCTTCATTGCCATCTCTGATTATGAATCTGAAGGAATTTCTGAATCACTAGAATCAGTTGGAGGGTCTCTTCGATTATTGTTTTCCTCAGAACCCGACAGGATTTGTCTATAAATATTCCTTTGCCTATGAAACGAGCGCTCGATCTCAGGATCGAATGGGATGTAACCTGATCTGGAACACCTGGGCATAAACAAAGAACTAAAAGACAAATATGAGAATTGCCTCAAAAAACTAACGTTCTCTAAGACAAGAGGGGATAATCTAGACTACAAGACTTAAGCAGAAAATAAATATAAAATCGTTTCCTAGGCAACGACGCCAAAAATTTGACAGGCTCAAGTCGTATTAACCTAATCAAAAATAAAACCTAATTCCACTAACTATATAGATAGGAAAGAAGGGTCAAACCACAGGGAACCAAGTCAATTTATTCCTAATTAATTAATATAATCTTGATTATAGAGTAAAAATTATTATTATCGAAGGGTAATTAAACTACTAGAAGTAAGAGTAGGAAGGAAATAAAATAAGAGGTAAATCAATGAAGGAAAAACCTAGGGCATAGGTTCACCAATAAACAATATTCCAGGGTAAATCATAATAAGCAATCATCAATGCATCAATTAATCAGAGTATAAAGAGATTTCGCTATGTATTACAATCACAAAGTTAATTTACCGGTATTAAATCTCATCTCTCGAATCTCGACTTAACCATTTATAAATTAGTCCGCCTATTGAAACTAAGCCTAAACATCAATTCTCATCTCTCGAATCTCGAATCAATATTGCCAAACTCATACAATTATATCTGGCCAAACCTAATTGCATAGCATTAAATCAATCAATAGGAAAATAATTAAGCATTGACAATCAACAATCACAAATTACCCCTTCATATTATTTATTAGATCCCCATAAACCCTAGAAATAAAACCACTCACGCATAATTAAATCTAAACTAATTAAAACAATAAAATAAGACATGATGAAAGAATTAAAGAAAATAACTGAAATTAAAAGAGAAGAATTGTAACCAAAAGTAATCTGAATTAAGGAATAGAATTAAGAACAAAGTTTAGAGAATTTTAGAGAGAGAAAATATTCTAAGTAGAGAGAGAAAGTCTAAAAGAGAAGGTAATTCAAAATTACGTACAAAAATCGTACTTAAACATCCCTAAAACAAATCCTAATTGAAAACTAAGATCTCGGCAATCAGGTGCCTCCAAAAACACGCGCCCGATCGGGCGAAGGGCCGTCCGATCGGGCCCGCCTTTTTCTTCAGAGTTCTCCTGGGCAGCCGCGCCCGATTGAGCTAATGCTCACCCGATCGGGCGCGCCTTTACTAATGCCTTCTTCTGCGCGCCCGCCCGATCGGGCGCAAGCTTGCCCGATCGGGCCCGGTCTCTTTCTCGAGGCTTGGACTTCGATTGGGCTTGATTCATCAGCTCAATCCTGATTTCCTCTTCGGGTCTTGAATACTTGGTCCAAATGCCCCGGTATCACACACCGAGCCCTTAATCACCGGCTCTAACCGGTTCTGGGATTCAAAGATGGTCGTGTCCTCCTAATTTCCGTAGTTGCTCCATGAAAAACCCGGAAAACGCTCCAAATGAGCAATTTCCTACAAAACTCAAGCAAAACTACAAAAACACTAGAAAACACCAATTAGTAATAAAAGTGGCTCTAAAGAGCCAAAAACACTACTAATCATGACCAAGGGACGGGGGTAAAACATTATATAAATTGGACACATCAATAACCTGATCAGTTGTAATCATTAACTCACGAGGTTGTTGGTTCAAAATATAATACCAGCAAAATCGACTCGGGTATATGCCGAAATGAGGCCTAACTCAGAGTGCGATCGCCGAAAGGATACTTAACTGACTATGAAAATAGTGCAGTGGGTGATCAATATTGTACAGTGAACCAGCAACCAGTGCATATCATTGTTTAACAAACATATGCACTGCGGGGGCAAGAGATAAGATAATATGGATAGGATGAAAACAGGGAAAATAAACAAACTGGTAGGATCGTTCGAAATACGAGACCGATAATGATATAAGCTTGTGTATGTAATTGAATTAAGGAATTAAGGCCGATAATGTTACAACCATGTGAAATTAATTTGATAGTTAAATTACGGAATATTGAAATTTTTTATGCGATAATTTAAGTGTAAATTTTTTTACGGAAGGCAAGAATTGCAGATAACTAAGATAAATGTAATTGATAGTTTAGACACCCATTCGTGTCTCCCCAAAACCAAACCCAGTGATGAGTACCTTTCACGTCGAATCATAATCGAATGAAGTGAAAGTGTGGAAGGTCTAGTGTTGCGAATAGTTTTAATTTTCTTTTCTCTTCTCTCTAGACGTGAAAGAAAGAGGTATGAGGCATCAAAGTAAGTACTTTAATGGTTTAAATCAATGTTATGATGTAGAAATCATGTTTAGATTGTTATTATGATATTCCTAGTATCATGTCTAGGACTCTAGGGTAATTTTAATATTAAATATGATTGTTACGATGCTTCCTATGTTCTTCCTAATATTTATTCATGTTAGTATCATGTTAGGGTCAAAGCTTTGATTTTTATTGCTTAGTGACATGCTAGGGTTTGTTATTAATCTTGTTAGTATCATGCCTAGGATCTTGCTATTATTATTATGCTTTAATATTAACATGAACATGATTATGATTATAATTGTTATAATTGTTATGATGATTATGAATATTGTTATTATTACTTTTTTTGATGATAATTATTTTATTATTAATATGATGATTATTTTATTTTATGATTATTATCATGATTATTTCAATTATAATTTATTTTTATGATGATGATTTTTATTATGATCATTATTATGTTGCTTGATGATATTTATTGCTATTGCTTGATCACACCTTTTTATGCATGTTTAAAGGGAATTTGTACTTGTAATCACGCTTAATAAGATAATTAATAATCTTGTTAGGGTTATTGTGATTATAATTCAAGTGATCGCCAATAATAGTTTATTTGTGCATTAATATTCAACCAACATAGATTAAACAGGTTTAGGGTTAAACCTATTGATTGCATGTTAGTCAGAAAGCGCACATGAATACGATCAGAATAAAGTAGAGGCCTATTATTAGGGCAGGTTCAATCTCTTTTAGGTTGGATTTGTACCTTCATCCCCGAACCCTTATTTGGTTCATGACCTTATGGAGTTGACGATCTCTTGGATCGTTAAGGGGTGTAACCGTCATCCTCGTGAACGGTTTACAAGTTCCTAAAAAACTTGTTGGCGACTCTTTTGCTCTATCTTCTTCCCTTTTGGACGCCACCGTAATTTAGTGTATGATCACAGTGGGGTTCAAGCTAGTGGGATTAAAGCTTGAAATTTATTCCCCACAGTTTTTGGCGACTCCACTGGGGAGGATTTCTATTTTAGTTCCTGAATTTGTTTCGGCAATGATTTAAAATGAGTGGATGAGACTCGAAACGTTCTAAGTATTTCATGTGCGTAATTTTGATTAACATTATTGTCATATGCATAAAAAATATCTCATTGGAAAGACCATCCGCAATGAGTTAAAAACATAGGATTTTACACGTAGGAAATTTGAGAAATATCTTTCACAACTAGGACTGAAATAACACCGCGTGAAACTGGAAAATTTTATCGAGCACAGAAAGCTGCTGAGGCATGTGGGAAGTAGCGTCAGGGGCCAGAGCATTGGCGCCAGCATTTTAACCGTAGCGCCAGACGCCAGTATTGGCGCCACGCGCTACAGCTAAAAGCTGGCGCCAGTCTCTTTTTGCTGGCGCCAATTTCCCCCAATACCGAGCCAGAAATATGCGTTCTAATTTCGACCGGTTTTTCGTATTGTTTGCTCGATCCTTCTTCCTGATTAAATTTTTTCTCCCTTTTCTGAAACCCATATGTGTTCTACATATGGACATAACACTCTGGGAATTCATGCTCCATCTACCCGATTGAACGCACCGTGCAACAAAGGGTACATCCGAGATGTTGAATTCACCAAACCATGGAAGCGAGTTTTTTTTTCTAAAGCTCGCGGTGTCCCATCCACTCTCGCCAACCCTTCACGGTTAGGCTTCCGTGCGGTGCATCCGGACAATTAACCATGGACCCTCTATTGACCAAACCATATCCCGAACTTTAGAGAACTAGAGCCATGGTTAGGTTGCAAACGCATTGCATCATATTGTGCCTACTTGACTAATTGTGCATTATTTGTTGTGCATATATATTCTATGTTTCTCTTAACCGTTTGTTGACTTGTGTTGAGACTAAATAAATTAATGACTTAAATAACTTTGCCTAATTAATTAATTAATTAATTTGAGTCAATAAAGTCTAATATTTTAATCGGAATTGATCTAGTACGACTTTAGGTGTACCCTAATTGACAAATAACACCGAAAACAATCCCAGATCGAAGGTCCAATATTGGCGCCAAGGTCTGAGGTGTAGCGCCACATTATGGAGTGTAGCGCCTGACGACAGCTATGTCGTTTGGCGCCAAGCTCCACAGTGTGACGCAAGTCCTGTCGCTTGGCCAATAGTCGGATTATTGGTCGAGTCATCACCTATAGTCTAATTAATCAGTTTTCTATTTAATTCGAATAAACTTTTGTTGTCAATAGTACTTATTTGAGTCAATGATCGAGTCTAGACACTAAGTCCCATGGTCTTATATAAGAGTCCAAGCATGTCACTTACACTCAATGCACACAAAAATCCTCATACTTTGACCATGTTTAAGAGAGTCTTGTGTGCGCGTTTTTCTGTCATTTTTTTAGGGGAGTAAGTCGGATATTAATCCTCCAATAAAAAAAACTATACTTAGTTCCCTAAAAATATATACGTTATTTTTTCCAAAAATATGCACCCTTTTCTTTTTTTCTTTTCCTCCATAAAATAAACCGTAAAGTCAAGTTGATTCGAGTCAAGTAATTAAAACGCAAAATGGTTTAATTTACAGCGCGTGGTCAAGGAAAGAAGGACGGTTAATCAAAGACAACCTCTTCGTACAAGTCCAACTTTTCGACAAACCCATAGCTCGTAAGAGGAAAGCTAAGACTATAATGGCAACACAAGAAGAATTCAATGATCTTAAGAACCAACTGGCTACCGTGACTGAGACACTGAAGCTTCTCGCACTCAAGATTGATGATCCCGTGAAGCAACAACAGACGGACCTCATGCAAGAGAGTCTAAGCAAGTTGTCAAGCGATTACAAGTTTCAAGAGCTTACATCACAAGGGGTCTCGGTGGACAAAGAACTTCTTCCGCAGAAGTTCAATGCCAACGACATCCCAAAATTCAGAGCAATTGACAACCCTTACTTTCATTTAAGAGCATTTGAAACAATCATGAGTATCAAGGGTATTGATCAGAAGGTCTTCCCTTCTCTGTTCTCACTATCTCTCGAGACCGTTTGCACTAATGGTTCTTTTCTCTTGAGAAAGAAAAAACCTCCACCTGGGAGACCATAGCAAACGCTTTCGTTGATAGGTACAAGTGCAACATTTAAGTCGAGACTGACCATAGGGAACTTGAAATCCTCAAGCAAAAAGAGAATGAAGGCTTCACCTCTTTCTTTAACAAGTGGAGAGAAACCTCAGCTAAGATGATTGAGGTGCCAAGTGAAAAAGAGTCTGTGAGACTGTTCATAAAAAATCTCGAAGAAAAATATTCCAAGCATCTCAAATATCAAAATAACCTCCATACCTTCAAAGCCGTTTATGACATTGGGATCAATATTGAAGATGACTTGGCTAAATTAAAAGTTGCCAACAATAACTCCAACAGTGGGTGGAAAGGAAAGAAGAACGACAATCCTTCTTCTTCCAAAACCGCCCACTCAAACAATGTTAGAACCTTTAATTTAGGAGAAGTCCTTGCCATGAACAATCAAGGACAGAAGAAACCATTTAGGAGGAACTTCACTCCTATTGGCATGAGTTATGACACCGCATTTGATCGATTAAATGCAAAAGGTCTTATAACTCCTATTGGACCATTTGGGGACACACCAGTTGAGAAGAGGTCGGCTAATTGGAACCCCAATGCACACTGCAAGTATCACCAAGGTAGGGGCCATCTCACTGAAAACTGTTGGAAGCTTAGGGGAAGCTATCCAAGACCTAATCGACAACAACAAGCTGCCGTTGCCCCTTGCCAGTAAGAAGCCAAGCATTGACAATGCACCTCTCGCTCATACCCTGGCTATCTCTGATGAGAAAAATGAGGTTGACCCCTCATCTCTTATTAGACCTGTCAAAGAAATCCGTGTCAAAGAAAAAGAAGAGGAAATCTTTTTCGATGTCAAGGATAACCTTCCAGAACTGGCAAATAAGGAAGATATACAATTGCTCACACTGTCTATGAGGGAGGTATCGCAGCTACTACGCGAAGCTCTCAGAACTATGAACGAACTCTATAAGAAATATGATGAGCTTCCACTTCTGAAAGATGAACCTAAAAGAGAATTCACACCAGTGAGAACGATTTATGAGGAAAAGTACTTTCCCTTACAAGTCACTGAAAAACCCAAGAAGAGCAATAGAATCTACCCTCCAATTGGGATCCCATATGCACAAATGTTCAAAATGCTCTCCGAAAGTGGCGAGATCAAACCTCTCGAACCGAGACCATTCGAATCATTAAAAAGGGCAGACAAATATTACTGTCAGTATCATCAATCAGGGGGTCATACTATAGAAAACTGTTTCAAATTCAAGGATTTGGTTCAGAAAATGATTGATGAAAAGAAACTAGTCCAAGTTCAACAAGAAGAGGTTGCAACCATCAATGGAGTTTGGGACAGTGATGAAGAAGATGTCTATCTAAAAGACATAGTAGGACCTTCACCTTCTGTGTCATACACCACAGATGACATTTGGGCTGAAGAAGACTCATCGATAGACGTCCTCACAAGATCCGGGAGAATGCAACCTCCCGTTTCAACACAACCTATGCCAACCACACAACAAGTTCCCATACCTATCATTGAAGACAATGATATTGTTAAGCAGTTTAAGAAGACAAAGGTTGAGATGAATGTATGGAAACTTCTGGCAACATCTCAAGAACATAGGTTGGCTGTAATGAATGCCTTGGACAAAATCGGGATAGATTCTGACACTACTCCCGAGGGACTAGCCAACTTCCTCACAAGTGACCTTCCTAGTCCGATTAATTTGATCACCTTTTCTGAAAAAGATTTACCCCCGGAAGGTGACAAACATTACAAGGCATTAAACCTCACAGTAGTTTGCAAGAGGATGAATGTTCAATTCCTATGACTGTTGTAGACAATGGATCGGCTATCAATGTCTGTCCACTTAGAACTGCGAGGATGCTCGGCATAAGGGACGAAGATTTAACTCCGTCCACACAAGGAATAAGGGCCTACATACGACAATACTCGTCGTCAAGCTCTTGGCAAGATTACCCTAAATGTAACGGCAGGAGCAATAGAACATGCTACTACTTTCCAAGTAGTAGACATCAAAGCTTCATTCAACTTATTGTTGGGACTCCCTTGGCTTCATGATCTAAAGGCCGTCCCTTCATCTCTTCACCAACAAGTAAAATCTATAGTTGGGGGAATTCCAATCACCATAGATGCTTCGCCTATGAGAATCAAATCCATAGAGAATCCAATTATTAATGTGGAGCACGACGAGGATGATGAGGATTTATGGGGCTTTAACGAAGAAGTCTCCTTAATCTAGGAGGATGAAAGGACCCCTCTTTGCCATGACCCCCATTCAAGAAGAAAGGAATGGCAAAACCGCTGGAGTCACTTGGCCTCCCTAAGTTAGATACTTTCGGACTTGGTTTCGAACCGACTCGGAAAGATCTCAAGCGAGCCCAGGAAAAGTCGAAAGCACGTAGGGACGCTTGCATTCAAAAGAAAGAAATTCCAATGGATCAGTACCCTCTTACGCTTAATGGTCAGTTCATAAAAGAAGGAGAGGATTATCCATGCCATGAATTTCCCGAGCCATTCGTTGTAAACGGCATACGACAACCGGGATTCGAGATTTTCTTGGATTGCTACTTCACTGATGAAATCCCAACTCCCGTCCACAAGGAGAAAGCACCCCCATGCTTTGACTTTAACATCATGGGATTACTGTTCGGGCAAGAAAAGAAAGAGCCAACTTATAAAGAAGATAACTCCTCGCTCATTCAAAAAGTCCTACAAAGTGAAAGCTTGGATCCCTCGAAGCTAATTACTCCACCTGAAGGATCACTACAAGGGTGGCGCAGGACTATCAAGGTGACTACTCCAAGCGGAAGGAAAATATCCATCACGACAGGGCAAGGATCGATGTTTGAAAAGTCGTCTGAGTCTGAGTCTGAGTCTCTCCCTCTAGAGTTTTCTAAGTCTTTAGCAGTAACACCTCCCCCTCTTATTTCTTCTCCTTGAATAGTTAGTGATCCATTCCCTGAGGACATATCACTCTTTGATGTAATGATCTCAGAGTATAATAATATTTCTCATTCTCCTTACTTCTTGTGTTCTTCTCTAACCCAAGATGACGAGCATTGCTTAGCTAACGATGAAAAAGACAAAGAAATTATTAAAGCAATGGAAACACTCAAAAAGAAAACACCGGTAATTGAAGAAACTGAAACAGTTGATATCTCAAATGATTCAACTCATAAAAGAGAAGATAAAAGCGGATTAACATTGAATAAACAAGAAAGAACCGATTTAATTAACTTACTTAAAGAATTCATCGATGTATTCGCTTGGTCATATGAAGATATGCCAGGCATTAATAGAGAAATAGCTCAACACACTATACCACTAATTCCAGGAATGAAACCTGTAAAACAAAAGTTACGTCGAATGAAACCTGACGTAGCACTTAAAATAAAAGTAGAAGTTCAAAAACAAATAACTGCATGGGTCGCCAACGTCGTCCCAGTTCCGAAGAAAGACGGAAGGGTAAGGATGTGTGTCGACTATCGAGATCTAAATAAGGCAAGTCTAAAGGACGACTTCCCTTTGCCACACATCGATATTCTGGTAGATAACACGGCAAATCACGCGCTTCTTTCTTTTATGGATGGATACGCTGGTTACAACCAGATTCTCATGGCAGAAGAAGACATGGAGAAAACAACCTTTATAACGTCATGGGGCACTTACTGCTACACGGTAATGCCATTCGGGTTGATAAACGCGGGTGCTACTTACCAACGTGCAACAACTGCCTTACTCCATGACATGATGCACAAAGAAGTCGAAGTATATGTTGACGACATGATTGTAAAATCAAAAGACCGTCCAGGCCATCAAGTAGCCTTAAGGAAATTTTTCGAAAGGCTAAGAAAATATAATATGAGGTTGAATCCATCTAAGTGTGCTTTTGGAGTCACCTCAGGCAAGCTCTTGGGTTACGTCATAAGCTCTAGAGGAATAGAGGTAGACCCAACCAAGATCAAAGCAATCATGTCCATGCCACCGCCCAAGACTGAGAAACAGATTCGAGGATTTATTGGCCGGTTGCAATACATAAGTAGGTTCATATCAAAACTGACGACGATATGTGAACCAATCTTCAAAAAACTCAAGAAGAATGTACCAGTAATATGGGATGACGAGTGTCAAAAAGCCTTTGAAAAGATCAAAGCCTATCTCGCAAATCCTCCCGTATTAGCACCAGCACTTCCCGGAATACCTCTTAGGTTATATTTGACGGTTACCAAAGAGACAATGGGAGCTATGCAAGCACAAGAAGTAGAAGGCAAAGAGAACGCAATTTACTACCTAAGCAAGAAGATGCTCGAATACGAAGCACGCTACACACCGCTCGAGAAATTGTGCCTCGCCTTGGTGTGGTCCACAACTAAGTTAAGTTGGATAGTCAATCTATCCCAGTTTGATGTAAGATTCATGCCACAAAAAGCTATCAAAGGATCCGTGGTGTCAGACTTTCTAGCAGATTTTCCAATAGAAGACTCGACGCCAATACAAGACAATGAATTTCCAGATGAAGACCTAATGGTTACTGAAGATGATACTTGGACCTTGTACTTCGACGGAGCCTCAAACCAAAAGGGATGTGGCGTTGGAGTGTTACTAGTATCACCTAAAGAGGAGCATGTTCCAATCTCCATAAATCTTGATTTCGACGTTACCAACAATGCTGCTGAATATGAAGCATGCGTGGTAGGCCTTGAAACAGCTTTGGCATTGGGAGTAAAGAAGTTAAGGATATTCGGAGATTCTTCTTTGATCATCAATCAGATATCTAAGAGGTGGAAAGTAAGGAGCGAAAGTCTAGCCCCTTACCAAACCTATCTAGAAACTCTTACCGATCAGTTAGAGAAGGTAGAATACACATATCTACCTAGAGAAGAAAAACCAATTTACTGATGCTTTGGCAAGACTAGCCTCAATGGTTAGGATTCCCACGGAAATCGAACAAATGCCTTTAACTATAGAAAAAAGACACAAACCAGCATACATCTAAGCCATAGAAGACGACGAAGTAGTCCAAGGCGAAGAAGAAGAAGAAGAACCGTGGTACACGGACATACTCAATTATGTCACCAATGGAGAATACCCTCCTCATGCTGACAAAAGAGCTAAACGAGCATTAAGACTTTTGGCTTCTCAATATGTACTCATAGACAACGAGCTACATAAAAGGATACCTAAGGGTCGAGCTCTCCTATGTGTAGGAAAGAAGGATTCACAAAGAGCAATGAGGATAGTCCACGAAGGAATCTGTGGCACTCATATAAATGGCAAAATGTTAGTCCAAAAGATAATGCGAGAAGGATATTATTGGACTACGATGAAATGGAATTGCCATCAATACGTAAAAAGATGCCCTAAGTGCCAAATTTATGCCAATTTACAACATGTTCCTCCATCTTTGCTCTACACCTACACATCGCCATGGCCATTCTCTACATGGGGAATTGACATCATTGGAAAAATCACTCCCCCAGGAACAGGAGGCCACGAATATATCCTAGTAGCAATCGATTACTTCACAAAGTGGGTCGAAGCGCAATCATACGCTAATCTCACTGCAAAATATGTAGCACTCTTTGTCGAGAGAAATATTATTTGTCAATACGGGGTCCCACATGAAATGATAAGTGACAATGGAACTCACTTTCAGGCCGAATGTGAAGAATTGCTACAAAAATACGGCATTCAACATCATCATTCTTCCCCTTACAGACCTCAAGCAAATGGAGCAGTCGAGGCAGCTAATAAAAATCTAAAGACTATCATCGAAAAAGTGACGGAGAATTATAAGGATTGGCCTGACAAACTTCACTTTGCATTGTGGGGTTACCGCACGTCAATCCGTACATCAACAGGAAATACGCCATTTTCCTTGGTATATGGAATGGATGTCGTACAACCTGTCGAACTAGAAATACCATCTCTACGCATAACGTTAGAGAGTAAACTCGATGAAGTTGAATGGACTAGGGCAAGATATGAAGAATTGATTCTACTCGATGAGAAACGACTAGAAGCTCTACATCACACTCAGTGTTACCAAACTCGTATGGCTAGGCATTTTAATAAGAAGGTCAAGACAAGAAATATCAAAGTAGGAGACTTGGTGTTAAAAGCACTAAGGAAAAATGTTTTAGATCCAAGGGGTAAATTTAGAACTAATTGGTCTGGACCCTACATTGTCAAAACAATCCTGTCAGGAGGTGCAGCAAAATTAACTGATATGGATGGCAATGAATTCTCAAACATGACAAATCTTGACCAACTTAAGAAATACTACCCATAATTACTTGAGCAGGATACTTAAGAGAGCAACGTTCGACCTGATTCCTTAAGAAAGGATACGTAGGCAACCCTTTACGGGTGCGGCCACTTTATTTTTCGACATCTCCGTGTTCCAGAATTAATTAAAAATTCAATGGAAGATCGGCGAATTATCGGCGTCGCAGAGAAGAGCTTGGCGCCAGCCAACAACCATCAGCGCCAGCCGATGAAATTGGCGCCAAGCGCCAGACTTCAATGACAGGCGCCAATTGCAAATAACTGGCGCCAATTTGGAAATAAATTCTGGGCGAATTTCGTTGTTTTTCGGAAATTTTTCGACTTCCGTACTCGAAGAATTTCCGGAAAATTAATTTTTTTTCGGTTTTCATTGCTTTAATAAAAAAAATTTAAAGTACATAATTTAATTAAAAGCTGAAATTTCATTAATAAAATAAACTTACATTATTGATGGAATTTAAATAAAGCTGAAATAAACTTTAAATAAAAAATAATAAACTAAGTCTAATAATTTAAAGCTAAGCAATGCTCCTAATATTTCTTTTCCTTTCTAGCCCTTTTCCAATTTTTGTCTGCTTACTCCTCCTCATCCATAACTTTAGCTAGTAGGAATCCTTTAGAGGACCTACATTAAATTTTGGAGTAGATAGTCTCCCCTTCAGCTAACACTCCATGCTTCTTTTCCACCCAAGCCTTTTTATCTGTGGTGTTAGCTTTCCTTTTCCCTTTATCTTTGGTAGCATTTTTCTTCCTAGGCATTGCAGGTGTTTTGAATTCAATTCTTGCACCTAAGCGTTCCTTGGCAGGAATCACCCTGTCACCTAGACGATTCTTCACATCAGTTCTACCCTGATCCTTCGAAGACTTCTTCAGCAACCACTTCTTTACATCATTGGGCAAAGAAGAAGGAACATTTTGGGTAACCACTTCCCACAAAGGTCTAGCACTCCAGTAAGCATCGAATCTGTCCACTTCTTGAGAAACAGGGTACTCATAGGGAGGACGAAGATCCCCGGAAGGAATATTCTGAAGCTAGCCGTATTGTCTTTTTACCCTGCAGGGGTAATAATAAGTCACACGAGACAAACTTTGAAGATGGCAGAAAGGTTGCTTGTTAACACCAACCATCCTTTCTATCTTCCACCATGGGACGACCCACTTGATAGAAAAATCACGAGATTTGAAGACTTTTTTCCACCCATGGCGCCCAATTTTAGGGATGCGTTTCTTCCTTCTCACGAAGCAATTAGGAGTATACTTCTCAATATCGTCCGGAGGGCTAATTAATCCTAGCCTTTCCATTAGCCACATCTGTAAAAAAGTTGCAATACAAATAAATTATTATTACAATACAAAAATATATTTTTTGATTTCTGTAATTAAAAATATTATTTTTCTACCTGTAATAAAATTGGAGGGCCGCGAAAAGGTGCTTTTGGGTCCCTTTTCAGTTCATCAAGACTAATCATAATCTCTCCAACTATCAATGGCATTGGATTTCTCCCTGATTCAATTTGTTCTAAAACAGTGGTTATAATTGATTGACCTTCATTATTTTTACCACTACTAAGGAAAAATTGATTAAGCATGCAAAATAGGAACTCCCTTCTTCTATATATATGAAAAGATTCAGAAAGAGGTTTATCAAAATAATGGCGTGCAAATTCTTTCAAATTAACTATATTGCCATCTACTATTTTTGATAAATCCCTTTCTTTTAAATTAAAGAAGCGCTCAAAATCCTTATAATAGTATGCATCTACTCTAGGGATTACTATGAGGTCTATTGCAGGGAAGCCTAAGATAGCACCAAATTCCTCTAGCAAAGGGCTAATCTCATCATACCCTATTCTGAAACAATGAGTATCTATATTCCAAAATTCTAGAGCGGTATGTATGAAATCTAAGTCAAGATCTACCCCTTTGATGCCATAAATTCCCCCCCAAGTGAAATAAATCTAATTCTTTTCTCTCCCTAGCATTAAGATATCGACACCATTCATGAGTGTATTGGGTGAAGGTTTTTGTGACTAAAGACATGGTTACTATTTTTTATAAAGCAAAGAATACTTTTATTCGCTGGAATTATGAGAAGAATCGGTTGAGCAGGGGGTTATTTATACACAAATTGCGAGAAGTTTTAATCAGAATGAAATACAGTATCAGCGTTAATTGGCGTCAAAACCCCGTAATTGGCGCTAGCCGCCAGCGCTTGGCGCCACACGCCAAGTGTAGCGCCATATTGTGGCGCCAGCTGGCGCCAAATTGTCACAACAGACGCGCGTGCTTAACTTGCGTTTTTAATCCCAAACTCGAGTCGACTAATGACTTTATGGCTCCGTTTATTTTTCCTAAACATCTTTTTCATCCTTTTTCTTAATTAATTAAAATAGCTATTATTTCTAATTATATTATTATTTTTTGGACTTTTTTTAAATTAAATTCCAAACACCCGACATTTTATTTGATCTTTTCCTTTTTATTTTTTCTTTTTGGGGGAGAGAATCGGATACCCTCCATCAATAATAAAAATGACGGAATTTTTTGCGCAAAATTGTTTGTCACACTTCTCTTGAACACATAATAATAACAAACAAATAAACTCATAATAGCATAAATATACAAAATGTGTCTATAAATAATGAGTTTAAGGCAAAGTTCTATGAAAAGTCAAAATAAAATATACACAGGAACAAACTACGGCGCTGGAGGACGTAGGCCCATCATATCATAAAACAGCGCCGTACGAGGAGTCACCTCTCCACCAGCTCCAGCTCCAGCTCTAGTCTCCGTAGGAGGAGGAAGACTCAATTTAGGACCACTCCACCCAGGATCAACCTGAGGCTGAGGCTGCGCAGGCTGCCGCGATGACGAGCCTACCTCGTACATCCCACCACCTCTGAAAGCCGAGTTACCCTCTCCTACCGGCGCAGCATGAGCACCCTTAGAAGAAGATCCCGATCCCTCTGCAACGTCAGCGCGAGTAGCCTCAGAGCGACCACCGCTACCCCCTGATGAAGTACAACGACGTCTCGAGCTGGACCTTGCCGGATCCCTCCGCCCCTCAGGTCTCGCGCGGGTGTGAGAAGCAATAGGATGACCCTACAAAAAGAATTAAATCAGAAACAAGGCAAAATTGAAGCGGTAATGCAAAAACATATAAAGAAAGATTACCTCTCGGGTGATGTCATCCTGACGGCAAGTGGCCGCATTCCTCATCCGGACGAGCTGGCTCCGGAAGGCATCTATACATCGTGCCATCGCCGAAACCACCTCGCGTGAAAACTGTTAGAAAAATAAGTCAGTAAACATGCATGATGCATGGACAAAAACAAAAATTGTGGATAACTAGGCTTACTCGAGTCTGGTGGCGAGGAATCGACTTCTCTACGAAGCGCTCGCCCTCGGGAGCAGGAGAAATCATCTCCTTAATCGGCCCGTACATCCCCTGGTAGTGGATGGACATACTAGGTGGCACAAACTCAGCATTACCGTCTTGATAAACAACAAAAAGTCAGTAAAATATTACTTGGGGGCTACTTCATGGAAAGTAAAAGCTGAAAAATATTACCCTCACATCCTCGGCCGGTACGGGGGCTGGAGCTAACAACGGTAGTAGCTCCTCATCATAGCACTGCCCAGGGATCACATAGGATCGCCAAGGGGTACCAGCTCCCTACAATTGCGCCTCGTCGAACATATGACGTGGTGGAGCAGCAGGAACGACGAAGACATCAGAGGAATGCTGTCTAGCAACCCTCTCTCCTAAGTACGCAATCGCTCCATAAGTCCCCAAGAAATAGCGACGCTCAGCAGAATACTGTGCGGCTAATCCAGGGACTGTCCAACCGCCCTACGGCCGGTACACCACCTCAGGACCCTACAACGAACATCAATCAGGCGAGAGTATACCTAAAGCATCGCGAAAAAGCAAATAAACAATAAAAGTCGTACCGCGATGATCCAGTTCCGCACATGTGTAGTAGACATATCCACATGGTGGCTGCCCCAAGAGGCGCTCTCAAGAAATCCCCGCGGCGATGGTCTCGCCGACGCAACAGAAGGGAAGTGCTCGTAGAACCAGATCTACAAAGAGTTAAAAGTGTGAGTAAATGCTAGCTAATATGTAGAGCTAAACTTTATAAGGAATAATGTTTACCTCTACGACCTTCCAAAAGGCAGACAAAGTGACGTTCGTCCTAAAGGACCGGTGTCGACACCAGTCCCTCGGCGCACGAACAAAGTCAGCATAGGCCAAGCTGGCCCAGTCATAAGTCCCGATCCGATGAAGATCACGGACAACAGGAAGATAGTAAAGCAACGCCCTACTACCTTTGTCAGGGGAGAATGTCCCTGACAACAACATCGGCGCAAAGATGCGCACCCGCTGCTCTCGGGTGGTCGCATCGTCATCAAGAGCCGCTGCCAGCGTCGAGCGGCGAATTCCCCTAGCGCTAAACTGAGTCGTCTCGACCTCAGCTCGGGCCTGAATAGCGATCGGCCCCAACAGCTCCTCGACCTCCAAAGAAAAGACGTCGATTCCACTGTCAAACGGCAGTGGCACAGAGTTGAACTCCAGTCGTGTGATGAGACTGAAGTCCGTAGGGGTGACCATCATCTCGCCCCAAGGGAAATGGAAGGTGTTGGTGGTGTCCCAGAAGAACTCAACCAAAGCGCGCACTACATGATGACCCCCGCTGGAGGCAACCATAGCCTCAGAGGTCTCGAACAGATTCCCATAGGAGTCTCGTCTCGAGATACCTGGCGATGTACATCCTGTACAAATCGCCCAAACCATCACAGCCGGAGCCATGATGCCGCGTCCTCCCGGGCCTTATGCCCCGTCTCACCCTCTCAGAAATGTGGTGGACGGGGGTGAAGAACAGGGTCCGCTCATCCCACTCCGGAAGTCGACCAAGCGAAGTGGAAGGCGTGACGTCATCCTCTACGGGCTCATGCTCCCGTCTGGTGTTTCGGGACCGTGAACCCGAACCTCGTTGTCTAGCCATGCTACATTGTGCAAAAACATCATAAATTGAGGTTCTATAGTGTCTAAGGTTCGCCTAGCCGCATGATACTATGTTCGCAAAAAACAGAGTACGTAGTACTAAATCAGAGCACAAATTCAAATTGAGCATAACGACATTTTTCAAGCAATCAAACAATTTCTTGCAATACTATAGTAATTATTGTGACAAATTGGACAAGAATTGCTAGCAAAAACATCAAGAACAAGTCACATTGTTCTTCACGACCTTAAGAGGTCCAACAATGGCAAATTGCTCATTTCTTCACCAAATTGAGTCAAACAAGTATCAAATTACTCCCAAGGCAATATATAAACATAATCAAGCAATTTCATGGCATAAAACTTGACAAACAAAGCAAATTGAGCATTATACATTTCAAATTTTCATGAAATTCGTGAATAAAACATGCCAAAAATTTATGAAAACCGATGTGAGTTTAAAGAAAACTTACATAGATTGGGAAAATAGATGAAAAGAGCTTTGATTTTCAACAAATTTGAGCAAATTCGGTTGAGAAACGAGCAAGAACCGAGCAATTGAAGTTTTCGGATTTTTTCGAGCAAAATCGCGATGAGCAGCCAACAAAATGAAGAGGAAAGGGGTATTTAAGGAAATCCCCGTGCCGGCGCCAAGCCCAATGCATTGGCGTCATAAATTTGGCTTGGCGCCTGGCGCCAATCTCAGCGCCTGGTGCTAAGACTAATTAACTGGCGCTGATGGCTTTTCAGTGGCGCCAGATCACCCAGCCACCTGGTGGGGTAGTTCTACCTTTCTGCAAATTATTTTGGGTTCCTTGGTACGCCAGTTAGCCCCTCTAATCAATTTGACATGATTTAGTAATCGGCTTGATTACATAAAGTGATCGACCTGATGAAAGATCGTCTCACTTAGCTTAAAGCGCCTAAGCATTGGCTCATTAACAAAAGGCACCGACATACTGGTTCATTCGCAAAGAGGCACTGACATATAGGTTCAAAAGCAAAAGGGCACCGACGTACAGGTTCAAAGCAGTAGAAATGTCGACGTACAGGCATAGCGGAAGCAAAGTTCAGGCGAACTTTTAAAGATCGATAGGCGTCGATCTTCGGTAATTTCCTTTGGAAAATTATCGCATCAAAAGAGGATGACTTCAAGTGAGGATATCTTCGACGACATTCCCTAGCTTGCGGAGAGTTGTCACAAACAACTAAAGGTAATTTCGGGCGAAGTTGTCTTCGATCATATTCCCTTAGTTATGGAAGATGGTCATAATGCGGATGGAGATTGTTTCGAGAGAAGCAATCTTCGATAGTATTCCCTTGGACGTGGAATATTATCAATGCGGATGGAGATTGTTTCGAGTGAAATAATCTTCGATAGTATTCCCTTAGACGTGGAATATTATCAATGCGGATGGAGATTGTTTCAAGAGAAGCAATCTTCGATAGTATTCCCTTAGACGTGGAATATTATCAATGCGAAGGAGGATCGTTTCAAGCGAAGCAATCTTCCAATTGGAAGCAGTTACAGGCGTAGAAGTTTTCAAGCGGGATGGCATTCTCTAGCTTGTAGAAGGTCAGCAAAATGAATCGGTTACTTTCAGAGACGAGTGCTCGACGGTGCAAGATACGCGTTTCTCAACTCTTTTATCTGTTTAACTAACGCTAGTTTTGCAGGTATCGGCGTTACAAGATTGATTTAGGATCGCAGAACGTTCTGAATCATTCTCCGTCCCCTATCGATACTTTGACTTTTGTTTTTGAAACCTGCGTTTCTCCAAACTCAGTCAAAGTGGGGGCTTCTGTAGACACCCATTCGTGTCTCCCCAAAACCAAACCCAATGATGAGTACCTTTCACGTCGAATCATAATCGAATGAAGTGAAAGTGTGGAAGGTCTAGTGTTGCGGATAGTTTTAATTTTCTTTTCTTTTCTCTCTGTTTTTGAAAACTTGTTTTAAGAAAATAGCCAATCCAGTTTGGTTGGTCCATGATATGGGTCCAATAGTAGTGTAGTTAGATGGGGCTTGCAAAGACCTTTCCAACGATATATTATAAGCCCAATTCCGATGAATATTGAGGAAGTTATGGCCAATTTACTAAACTGGGCCCAGTTTGAGTCTTATGTACGGTTTTAGTCTTCTAGAAGGTTCTTTTCATTCCTAATTCAATTAGCATTGATAAATTGACTTTTGTTGACTTTTCAGAGTTTTAATCAAAATCAAATAGCATTTTCGAGGAAATTATATGATTTTATCCTCCAGTACGGCAAACTTATCTGATTTTCGAAAACGCGTTGAAAATGGGCTTGGCGCCTGACCCCAAGCTTTGGTGCCTGGAACCAGGTCTGGCGCCTGGCGCTAGCCATTGGCGCCTGGCGCTAGTGTTGGTGTCTGGCGCCAGTTAGCCACGGTGTGCGCCAACTCTGTTTTTTGTGCGTCAGATTCTGTTTTGTTTATTTTTTCTTTTTGGCTGATTTTCTCTATAAATATAGTATTAAAAACTCCGTTTTCAATCATCTACAATCATCTACATTCATCATTCACCAATTCTCATCATTCACGAATTCTCATCTACATTCATCTACAATCAGTTTTAATTAGCATTCTTTAATCTTTCAATTTTCTCTTTTTCTTTCTTTCTCTAAATTTTGCTTTTCATACAAAATTCTGCATTCACAAAATCTAGAACACCTAGCCATATTCGAAGTTGCCTTCGCCCTAGACGTGAAAGGTTTAATTTATGAGGGTTTGGTCCCAAATCTCTCTTTCAATTATTTAATTTAATTGTTTGTTTATTATTTTCCTTGAAGTTAATAACGTGTGTATTTTGTTATTAGAAAGAGGTACGAGGCATCAAAGTAAGTACTTTAATGGTTTAAATCAATGTTATGATGTAGAAATCATGTTGAGAGTGTTATTATGATATTCCTAGTATCATGTCTAGTGTAATTTTAATATTTAATATGATTGTTATGATGCTTCATATGTTCTTCCTAATATTTATTCATGTTAGTATCATGTTAGGGTTAAAACTTTGATTTTTATTGCTTAGTGACATGCTAGGGTTTGTTATTAATCTTGTTAGTATCATGCCTAGGATCTTGATATTTTTATTATGCTTTAATATTAACATGAACATGATTATGATTATAATTGTTATAATTTATGATGATTATAAATATTATTATTATTATTTTGATGATATTTATTTATTATTATGTTGCTTGATATTTATTGTTATTGCTTGATCACACCTTTTATGCATGTTTAAAGGGAATTTGGTACTTGTAATCACGCTTAATAAGATAATTAATAATCTTGTTAGGGTTAATTGTGATTATAATTCAAGTGATCGCCAATAATACATTTATTTGTGCATTATATTCAGCCAACATAGATAAACAGGTTTAGGGTTAATCCTATTGATTGCATGTTAATCAGAAAGCGCACATGAATACAATCAGAAAAAAGTAGAGGCCTATTATTAGGTTAGATTAAATCTCTTTTAGGTTGGATTTGTACCTTCATCCCCGAACCCTTTTTTGGTTCAAGACCTTATGGAGTTGACGATCTCTTGGATCGTTAAGGGGTGTAACCTTCACCTCGTGAACGGTTTACAAGTTCCTAAAAAAAAGTATGGTCCCATGGTCTTATACAAGAGTCCAAGCATGTCACTTACACTCAACGCACACACCAATCCACAAACTTTGACCATGTTTAAGAGAGTCTTGTGTGCGCGTTTTTCTGTCATTTTTTTTAGGGGGGTAAGTCGGACATTAATCCTCCAATAAAAAAAAACTATACTTAGTTCCCTAAAAATATGTACGTTATTTTTGCCAAAAATATTCACCCTTTTCTTTTATTCTTTTCCTCCTTAAAATAAACCGTAAAGTCAAGTTGATTCGAGTCAAGTAATTAAAACGCAAAATGGTTTAATTTACAGCGCGTGGTCAAGAAAGGAAGGACGGTTAATCAAAGACAACCTCTTCGTACAAGTCCAACTTTTCGACAAACCCATAGCTCGTAAGAGGAAAGCTAAGGCTATAATGGCAACACAAGAAGAAGTCAATGATCTTAAGAACCAACTGGCTACCGTGACTGAGACACTGAAGCTTCTCGCACTTAAGATTGATGATCCCGTGAAGCAACATCAGATGGACCTCATGCAAGAGAAGTTAAGCAAGTTGTCTAGCGACTACAAGTTTCAAGAGCTTACATCACAAGGGGTCTCGGTGGACAAAGAGCTTCTTCCGCAGAAGTTCAACGCCAACGACATCCCAAAATTCAGAGCAATTGACAACCCTTACTTTCATTTAAGAGCATTTGAAACAATCATGAGTATCAAGGGTATTGATAAGAAGGTCTTCCCTTCTCTGTTCTCACTATTTCTCGAGACCGTTTGCCAACAATGGTTCTTTTCTCTCGAGAAAGAAAAGACCTCTACCTGGGAGTCCATAGCAAACGCTTTCGTTGATAGGTACAAGTGCAACATTCAAGTCGAGACTGATCATAGGGAACTTGAAATCCTCAACAAAAATGATTGAGGTGCCAAGTGAAAAAGAGTCTGTGAGACTGTTCATCAAAAATCCCCAAGAAAAATATTCCAAGCATCTCAAATATCAAAATAACCTCCATACCTTCAAAGCCGTTTATGACATTGGGATCAATATTGAAGATGACTTGGCTAAGTTAAAAGCTGCCAACAATAACTCCAACAGTGGCTGGAAAGGAAACAAGAACGACAATCCTTCTTCTTCCAAAACCGCCCACTCAAACAATGTTAGCACCTTTAATTTAGGAGAAGTCCTTGCCATGAACAATCAAGGACAGAAGAAACCATTTAGGAGGAACTTTACTCCTATTGGCATGAGTTATGACACCGCATTTGATCGATTAAATGCAAAAGGTCTTATAACTCCTATTGGACCATTTGGGGACCCACCAGTTGAGAAGAGGTCGGCTAATTGGAACCGCAATGCACACTGCAAGTATCACCAAGGTAGGGGCCATCTCACTGAAAACTGTTGGAAGCTTAAGGAAGCTATCCAAGACCTAATCGACAACAACAAGCTGTCGTTGCCTCTTGCCAGTAAGAAGCCAAGCATTGACAATGCACCTCTCGCTCATACCCTGGCTATCTCCGATGAGGAAAACGAGGTTGACCCCTCATCTCTTATTAGACCTGTCAAAGAAATCCGTGTCAAAGAAAAAGAAGAGGAAATCTTTTTTGATGTCAAGGATAACCTTCCAGAACCGGCAAATAAGGAAGATATACAATTGCTCACACTGTCTATGAGGGAGGTATCGCAGCTACTACGCGAAGCTCTCAGAGCTATGAACGAACTCCATAAGTAATATGATGAGCTTCCACTTCCAAAAGATGACCCTAAAAGAGAATTCACACCAGTGAGAACGACTTATGAGGCAAAGTACTTTCCCTTACAAGTCACAGAAAAACCCAAGAAGAGTAATAGAATCTACCCTCCAATTGGGATCCCATATGCACAAATGTTCGAAATGCTCTCCGAAAGTGGCGAGATCAAACCTCTCGAACCGAGACCATTCGAATCATTAAAAAGGACAGACAAATATTACTGTCAGTATCATCAATCAGGGGGTCACAGTATAGAAAACTGTTTCAAATTCAAGGATTTGGTTCAGAAAATGATTGATGAAAAGAAACTAGTCCAAGTTCAGTAAGAAGAGAATGCAACCTCGCGTTTCAACACAACCTATGCCAACCACACAACAAGTTCCCATACCTATCATTGAAGACAATGATATTGTTAAGCAGTTTAAGAAGACAAAGGTTGAGATGAATGTATGGAAACTTCTGGCAACATCTCGAGAACATAGGTTTGCTGTAATGAATGCCTTGGACAAAATCGGGATAGATTCTGACACTACTCCCGAGGGACTAGCTAACTTCCTCACAAGTGACCTTCCTAGTCCGATTAATTTGATCACCTTTTCTGACAAAGATTTACCCCCGGAAGGTGACAAACATTACAAGGCATTAAACCTCACAGTAGTTTGCAAGAGGATGAATGTTCAATTCCTATGACTGTTGTAGACAATGGATCGGCTATCAATGTCTGTCCACTTAGAACTGCGAGGATGCTCGGCATAAGGGACGAAGATTTAACTCCGTCCACACAAGGAATAAGGGCCTACATACGACAATACTCGTCGTCAAGCTCTTGGCAAGATTACCCTAAATGTAACGGCAGGAGCAATAGAACATGCTACTACTTTCCAAGTAGTAGACATCAAAGCTTCATTCAACTTATTGTTGGGAAGCCCTTGGCTTCATGATCTAAAGGCCGTCCCTTCATCTCTCCACCAACAAGTAAAAGCTATAGTTGGGGGAATTCCAATCACCATAGATGCTTCGCCTATGAGAATCAAATCCATAGAGAATCCAATTATTAATGTGGAGCACGACGAGGATGATGAGGATTTATGGGGCTTTAACGAAGAAGTCTCCTTAATCTAGGAGGATGAAAGGACCCCTCTTTGCCATGACCCCCATTCCAACATGATTGTCAACGCCATACTGAAGAAACAAGGACACTTTCCTGGGATGACCCTAGGGAAGAAGAAAGGAATGGCAAAACCGTTGGAGTCACCTGACCTCCCTAAGTTAGATACTTTCGGACTTGGTTTCGAACCGACTCGGAAAGATCTCAAACGAGCCCAGGAAAAGTCGAAAGCACGTAGGGACGCTCGCATTCAAAAGAAAGCAATTCCAATGGATCAGTACCCTCTTACGCTTAATGGTCAATTCATAAAAGAAGGAGAGGACTATCCATGCCATGAGTTTCCCAAGCCATTCGTTGTAAACGGCATACGACAACTGGGATTCGAGATTTTCTTGGATTACTACTTCACTGATGAAATCCCAACTCCCGTCCACAAGGAGAAAGCACCCCCATGCTTTGACTTTAACGTCATGGGATTACTGTTCGGGCAAGAAAAGAAAGACCTAACTTATAAAGAAGATAACTCCTCGCTCATTCAAACAGTCCTACAAAGTGAAAGCTTCGATCCCTCGAAGCTAATTACTCCAGCTGAAGGATCACTACAAGGGTGGCGCAAGACTATCAAGGTGACTACTCCAAGCGGAAGGAAAATATCCATCACGACAGGGCAAGGACCGATGTTTGAAGAGTCGTCTGAGTCTAAGTCTGAGTCTGAGTCTCTCCCTCTAGAGTTTTCTAAGTCTTTGGCAGTAACACCTCCCCCTCTTATTTCTTCTCCTAGGATAGTTAGTGATCCAGTCCCTGAGGACATATCACTCTTTGATGTAATGATCTCAGAGTATAATAATATTTCTCATTCTCCTTACTTCTTGTGTTCTTCTCTAACCCAAGATAACGAGCATTTCTTAGCTAACGATAAAAAAGACAAAGAAATTATTAAAGCAATGGAAACACACGAAAAGAAAACACCGGTAATTGAAGAAACAGAAACAGTTGATATCTCAAATGATTCAACTCATAAAAGAGAAGTTAAAATCGGATTAACATTGAATAAACAAGAAAGAACCGATTTAATTAACTTACTTAAAGAATTCATCGATGTATTCGCTTGGTCATATGAAGATATGTCAGGCATTAATAGAGAAATAGCTCAACACACTATACCACTAATTCCAAGAATGAAACCTGTAAAACAAAAGTTACGTCGAATGAAACCTAACGTAGCACTTAAAATAAAAGAAGAAGTTCAAAAACAAATAACTGCAGGTTTCATCAAGGTATCCAAATACCCCGAATGGGTCGCCAACGTCGTCCCAGTTCCGAAGAAAGACGGAAGGGTAAGGATGTGTGTTGACTATCGAGATCTAAATAAGGCAAGTCCAAAGGACGACTTCCCTTTGCCACACATCGATATTCTGGTAGATAACACGGCAAATCACGCACTTCTTTCGTTTATGGATGGATACGCAGGTTACAACCAGATTCTCATGGCAGAGAAAGACATGGAGAAAAAAACCTTTATAACGCCATTGGGCACTTACTACTACACGGTAATGCCATTCGGGTTGAAAAATGCGGGTGCTACTTACCAATGTGCAGCAACTGCCTTACTCCATGACATGATGCAAAAATAAGTCGAAGTATATGTCACATGATTGTAAAATCAAAAGACCGTCCAGGCCATCAAGTAGCCTTAAGGAAATTTTTCGAAAGGCTAAGAAAATATAATATGAGGTTGAATCCATCTAAGTGTGCTTTTAGAGTCACCTCAGGCAAGCTCTTGGGTTACGTCATAAGCTCTAGTGGAATAAAGGTAGACCCAACCAAGATCAAAGCAATCATGTCCATGCCACCGCCCAAGACTGAGAAACAGATTCGAGGATTTATAGGCCGGTTGCAATACATAAGTAGGTTCATATCAAAACTGACGACGATATGTGTACCAATCTTCAAAAAACTCAAGAAGAATGTACCAGTAATATGGGATGACGAGTGTAAAAAAGCCTTTGAAAAGATAAAAGCCTATCTCGCAAATCCTCCCGTATTAGCACCGGCACTTCTCGGAATACCTCTTAGGTTATATTTGACGGTTACCAAAGAGACAATGGGAGCTATGCTAGCACAAGAGGTAGAAGGCAAGGAGAACATAATCTACTACCTAAGCAAAAAGATGCTCGAATACGAAGCACGCTATACACCGCTCGAGAAGTTTTGCCTCGCCTTGGTGTGGGCCACAACTAAGTTAAGACATTACATGATGGTGCATACCGTCTTTGTAGTCTCCCGATTAGACCCACTCAAGTATTTATTCGAGAAATCTACGCTCAATGGACGCATATCAAGATGGATAGTCAATCTAGCCCAGTTTGATGTAAGATTCATGCCACAAAAAGCTATCAAAAGATCCGTGGTGTCAGACTTTCTAGCAGATTTTCCAATAGAAGACTCGACGCCAATACAAGACAATGAATTTCCAGATGAAGACCTAATGGTTACTGAAGATGATACTTAGACCTTGTACTTCGACGGAGCCTCAAACCAAAAGGTA
Organism: Chenopodium album; assembly: GCF_948465745.1. Lineage (NCBI taxonomy): Eukaryota > Viridiplantae > Streptophyta > Magnoliopsida > Caryophyllales > Amaranthaceae > Chenopodium > Chenopodium album. The sequence goes on from NC_137835.1 coordinate 71,414,892, forward strand.
TGTGGCGTTGGAGTGTTACTAGTATCACCTAAAGAGGAGCATGTTCCAATCTCCATAAAGCTTGATTTCGACGTTACCAACAATGCTGCTGAATATGAAGTAATCAAGCTTTATGGAGATTGGAACACGCTCCTCTTTAGGTGATACTAGTAACACTCCAACGCCACATCCCTTTTGGTTTGATGCTCCGTCGAAGTACAAGGTCCAAGTATCATCTTTAGTAACAATTAGGTCTATATCTGGAAATTCATTGTCTTGTATTGGCGTCGAGTCTTCTATTGGAAAATCTGCTAGAAAGTCTGATACCATGGTTCCTTTGATAGCTTTTTGTGGCATGAATCTTACATCAAATTGGGCTAGATTGACTATCCATCTTGATATGCGTCCATTGAGCGTAGATTTCTCGAATAGATACTTGAGTGGGTCTAATCGGGGGACTCCAAAGACGGTATGCACCAGCATGTAATGTCTTAACTTAGTTGTGGCCCACACCAAGGCGAGGCACAACTTCTCGAGCGGTGTATAGCGTGCTTCGTATTTGAGCATCTTTTTGCTTATGTACTAGATTGCATTCTCCTTGCCTTTTACCTCTTGTGCTAGCATAGCTCCCATTGTCTCTTTGGTAACCGTCAAATATAACCTAAGAGGTATTACGGGAAGTGCCGGTGCTAATACCGGAGGATTTGCGAGATAGGCTTTGATCTTTTCAAAGGCTTTTTGACACTTGTCATCCCATGTTACTGGTACATTCTTCTTGAGTTTTTTGAAGATTGGTTCACATATCGTCGTCAGTTTTGATATGAACCTACTTATGTAATTCAACCGGCCAATAAATCCTCGAATCTGTTTCTCAGTCTTGGGCGATGGCATGGACATGATTGCTTTGATCTTGGTTGGGTCTACCTCTATTCCTCTAGAGCTTATGACAAAACCCAAGAGCTTGCCTGAGGTGACTCCAAAAGCACACTTAGATGGATTCAACCTCATATTATATTTTCTTAGCCTTTCGAAAAATTTCCTTAAGGCTACTTGATGGTCTGGCCTGGACGGTCTTTTGATTTTACAATCATGTTGTCGACATATACTTCGACTTCTTTGTGCATCATGTCATGGAGTAAGGCAGTTGTTGCACATTGGTAAGTAGCACCCGCGTTTTTCAACCCGAATGGCATTACCGTGTAGCAGTAAGTGCCCCATGACGTTATAAAGGTTGTTTTCTCCATGTCTTCTTCTGCTATGAGAATCTGGTTGTAACCTGCGTATCCATCCATAAACGAAAGAAGCGCGTGATTTGCCGTGTTATCTTCAAGAATATCGATGTGTGGCAAAGGGAAGTCGTCCTTTGGACTTGCCTTATTTAGATCTCGATAGTCGACACACATCCTTACCCTTCCGTCTTTCTTCGGAACAGGGACGACGTTGGCGACCCATTCGGGGTATTTGGATACTTGATGAAACCTGCAGTTATTTGTTTTTGTAGGGAATAAATTTCAAGCTTTAATCCCACTAGCTTGAACCCCACTGTGATCATACACTAAAGTACGGTGGCGTCCAAAAGAGAAGAAGATAGAGCAAAAGAGTCGCCAACAAGTTTTTTAGGAACTTGTAAACCGTTCACGAGGATGAAGGTTACACCCTTTAACGATCCAAGAGATCGTCAACTCAATAAGGTCATGAATCAAATAAGGGTTCGGGGATGAAGGTACAAATCCAACCTAAAAGAGATTGAACCTGCCCTAATAATAGGCCTCTACTTTATTCTGATCGTATTCATGTGCGCTTTCTGACTAACATGCAATCAATAGGTTTAACCCTAAACCTGTTTAATCTATGTTGGTTGAATATTAATGCACAAATAAAATATTATTGGCGATCACTTGAATTATAATCACAATAACCCTAACAAGATTATTAATTATCTTATTAAGCGTGATTACAAGTACAAATTCCCTTTAAACATGCATAAAAAGGTGTGATCAAGCAATAGCAATAAATATCATCAAGCAACATAATAATGATCATAATATATATCATCATCAAAATAATAAATTATAATTGAAATAATCATGATAATAATCATAAAATAAAATAATCATCATATTAATAATAAAATAATTATCATCAAAATAATAATAATAACAATATTCATAATCATCATAACAATTATAACAATTATAATCATAATCATGTTCATGTTAATATTAAAGCATAATAATAATAGCAAGATCCTAGGCATGATACTAACAAGATTAATAACAAACCCTGGCATGTCACTAAGCAATAAAAATCAAAGCTTTAACCCTAACATGATACTAACATGAATAAATATTAGGAAGAACATAGGAAGCATCGTAACAATCATATTTAATATTAAAATTACCCTAGACATGATACTAGGAATATCATAATAACAATCTAAACATGATTTCTACATCATAACATTGATTTAAACCATTAAAGTACTTACTTTGATGCCTCATACCTGTTTCTAATAACAAAATAAACACGTTAGTAACTTCAAGGAAAATAATAATATAAACAATTAAATTAAATAATTGAAAGAGAGACTTGGGACCAAACCCTCAGAAATTAAACCTTTCACGTCTAGGGCGAAGGCAACTTCGAATATGGCTAGGTGTTTCTAGATTTTGTGAATGCGGAATTTTATATGAAAAGCAAAGTTTAGAGAAAGAAAGAAAAAGAGAAAATTGAAAGATTAAAGAATGCTAATTAAAACTAATTGTAGATGATTGTAAATGAGAATTCGTGAATGATGAGAATTGGTGAATGATGAATGTAGATGATTGTAGATGATTGAAAACGGAGTTTTTAATACGATATTTATAGAGAAAATCAGCAAAAAAGATAAAATAAACAAAACAGAGTCTGACGCACAAAAAAACAGAGTTGGCGCACACCCTGGCTAACTGGCGCCAGGCACCAACACTGGCGCCAGGCGCCAGACCTGGCTCTAGGCGGCAAAGCCTGGGGTCAGGCGCCAAGCCCATTTTCAACGCGTTTTCGAAAATCAGATAAGTTTGCCGTACTGGAGGATAAAATCATATAATTTCCTCGAAAATGCTATTTGATTTTGATTAAAACTCTAAAAAGTCAACAAAAGTCAATTTATCAATGCTAATTGAATTAGGAATGAAAAGAACCTTCTAGAAGATTCTAGAAAACTAAAACCATTCCTAATTGAATTAGGAATGATAAATCATATTAGGCCCTCTCCAAGATCATTGGGCCGTACATAAGACTCAAACCGGGCCCAGTTTAGTAAATTGGCCATAACTTCCTCAATATTCATCGGAATTGGGCTTATAATATATCGTTGGAAAGGTCTTTGCAAGCCCCATCCAACTACACTACTATTGGACCCATATCATGGACCAACCAAACTGGATTGGTTATTTTCTTAAAATAAGTTTTCAAAAACAGAGAGAAGAGAAAAGAAAATTAAAACTATCCGCAACACTAGACCTTCCACACTTTCACTTCATTCGATTATGATTCGACGTGAATGGTACTCATCACTGAGTTTGGTTTAGGGGAGACACGAATGGGTGTCTACAGAAGCCCCCACTTTGACTGAGTTTGGAGAAACGCAGGTTTCGAAAACAAAAGTCAAAGTATCGATAGGGACGGAGAATGATTCAGAACGTTCTGCGATCCTAAATCAATCTTGTAATGCCGATACCTGCAAAACTAGCATTAGTTAAACAGATAAAAGAGTTAAGAAACGCGTATCTTGCACCGTCGAGCACACGTCTCTGAAAGTAACTGATTTGATGCCGCTTTACTGTTGTTTTGATGACCTCCTGCAAGCTAGAGAATGCCATCCTGCTTGAAAACTGCTACGCCTATAATTGCTTTCAAATTGGAAGATTGCTTCGCCTGAAACGATCCTCCTCCGCATTTATAATATTCCACGTCCAAGGGAATACCATCGAAGATTGCTTCTCTTGAAACAAATCTCCATCCGCATTGATAATATTCCACGTCCAAGGGAATACTATCGAAGATTATTTCTCTCGAAACAATCTCCATCCGCATTGATAATATTCCACGTCCAAGGGAATACTATCGAAGATTGCTTCTCTCGAAACAATCTTCATCCGCATTATGACCATCTTCCATGCATAAGGGAATATGATCGAAGACAACTTCGCCCGCAATTACCTTCAGTTGTTTGTGACAACTCTCCGCAAGCTAGGGAATGCCGTCGAAGATATCCTCACTTGAAGTCATCCTCATTTGATGCGATAATTTTCCAAAGGAAATTACCGAAGATCCACGCCTGTCGATCTATAAAAGTTTGCCTGAACTTTGCTTCCGCTATGCCTGTACGTCGACATTTCTGCTGCTTTGAACCTGTACATCGGTGCCCTTTTGCTTTTGAACCTATATGTCGGTGCCTCTTTGCGAATGAACCAGTATGTCGGTGCCTTTTGTTAATGAGCCAATGCTTAGGCGCTTTAAGCTAAGTGAGACGATCTTTCATCAGGTCGATCACTTTATGTAATCAAGCCGATTATTAAATCATGTCAAATTGCTCAGAGGGGCTATCTGGCGTACCAAGGAACCCAAAATATGTTGCAGAAAGGTAGAACAACCCCACCAGGTGGTTGGGTGATCTGGCGCCACTAAAATGCCATCGGCGCCAATTAATTAGTCTTAGCGCCAGGCGCTGAGATTGGCGCCAGGCGCCAAGCCAAATTTGTGACGCCAATGCATAGGGCTTGGCGCCAGCACGGGGATTTCCTTAAATACCCCTTTCCTTTTCTTTTTGCTGGCTGCTCGTCGCGATTTTGCTCGAAAAAATCCAAAAACTTCAATTGCTCGGTTCTTGCTCGTTTCTCAACCGAATTTGCTCAAATTTGTTACAAATCAAAGCTCTTTTCATCTATTTTCCCAATCTATGTAAGTTTTATTCAAACTCACACCGATTTTCATGAATTCTTGGCATGTTTTATTCACGAATTTCATGAAAATTCGAAATTTATAATGCTCAATTTGCTTTGTTTGTCAAGTTTCATGCCATGAAATTGCTTGATTATGTTTATATATTGCCTTGGGAGTAATTTGAGACATGTTTGACTTAATTTGGTGAAGAAATGAGCAATTTGCCATTGTTGGACCTCTTAAGGTCGTGAAGAACAATGTGACTTGTTCTTGATGTTTTTGCTAGCAATTCTTGTCCAATTTGTCTCAATAATTACTATAGTGTTGCAAGAAATTGTGTGGTTGCTTGAAAAATGTCGTTATGCTCAATTTGAATTTGTGCTCTATTTTAGTACTACGTACTCTGTTTTTGTGAACATAGTATCTTGCGGCTAGGAGAACCTTAGACACCATAGAACCTCAATTTATGATGTTTTTGCACAATGTAGCATGGCTAGACAACGAGGGTCGGGTTCACAGTCCCGAAACACCAGACGGGAGCATGAGCCCGTAGAGGATGACGTCACGCCTTCCACTTCGCTTGGTCGACTTCCAGAGTGGGATGAGCGGACCCTGTTCTTCTCCCCAGACCACCACATTTCTGAGAGGGTGAGACGGGGCATCACGCCCGGGAAGACGCGGCATCATGGCTCCGGCTGTGATGGTTTGGGCGATTTGTAAAGGATGTACATCGCCAGGGATCTCGAGACGAGACTCCTATGGGAGTCTTCGGGCTAGCTACTCTGTTCGAGACCTCTAAGGCTATGGTTGCCTCCAGCGGGGGTCATCATGTAGTGCGCGCTTTGGTGGAGTTCTTCTGGGACACCACCAACACCTTCCATTTCCCTTGGGGCGAGATGATGGTCACCCCTACGGACTTCAGTCTCATCACAGGACTGGAGTTCACCTCTGTGCCATGCCATTTAACAGTGGAATCGACGTCTTTTCTTCGGAGGTCGAGGAGCTGTTGGGGCCGATCGCTATTCAGGCCCGAGCTGAGGTCGAGACGACTCAGTTTAGCGCTAGGGGAATTCGCCGCTCGACGCTGGCAGCGGCTCTTGATGACGATGCGACCACCCGAGAGCAGCGGGTGCGCATCTTTGCGCTGATGTTGTTGTCAGGGACATTCTCCCCTGACAAAGGTAGTAGGGCGTTGCTTTACTATCTTCCTGCTGTCCGTGATCTTCATCGGATCGGGACTTATGACTGGGCCAGCTTGGCCTATGCTGACTTTGTTCGTGCGCTGAGGGACTCGTGTCGACACCGGTCCTTTGGGACGAACGTCGCTATGTCTACCTTTTGGAAGGTCGTAGAGGTAAACATTATTTTTTATAAAGTTTAGCTCTACATTTTAGTTAGCATTTACTTACACTTTTAACTCTTTGTAAATCTGATTCTACGAGCACTTTACTTCTGCTGCGCTGGCGAGACCATCGCCGCGGGGATTTCCAGTGAGCGCCTCTTGGGGCGGCCACCATGTGGATATGTCTACTACACATGTCCGGAACTGGATCATCGCGGTACGACTTTTATTGTTTATTTGCTTTTTCGCGATGCTTTAGGTATACTCTCGCCTGATTGATGTTCGTTGTAGGGTCCTGAGGTGGTGTACCGGCCGTGGGGCGGTTGGACAGTCCCTGGATTAGCCGCACAGTATTCTGCTGAGCGTCGCTATTTCTTGGGGACTTATGGAGCGATTGCGTACTTAGGAGAGAGGGTTGCTAGACAGCATTCCTCTGATGTCTTCGTCGTTCCTGCTGCTCCACCACGTCATATGTTCGACGAAGCGCGATTGTCGAGCATGTCTGAGGGAGCTGGTATCCCTTGGCGATCCTATGTGATCCCTGGGCAGTGCTATGCTGAGGAGCTACTACCGTTGTTAGCTCCAGCCCCCATACCGGCCGAGGATGTGAGGGTAATATTTTTCAGCTTTTACTTTCCATGAAGTAGCCCCCAAGTAATATTTTACTGACTTTTTGTTGTTTATCGGGACGGTGCTGTTAAGATCGTGCCACCCCGTATGTCCATCCACTACCAGGGGATGTACAGACCGATTGAGGAGATGATTTCTCCTGCTCCCGAGGGCGAGCGCTTCGTAGAGCGGTCGATTCCTCGTCACCAGACTCGAGTAAGCCTACTTATTCACAATTTTGTGTTCATATATCATGCATGTTTACTGACTTATTTTTCTGACAGTTTTCACGTGAGGTGGTTTCGGCGATGGCACGATGTATAGAATCCTTCCGGAGCCAGCTCGCCCGGATGAGGAATGCGGCCACTTGCCGTCGGGATGACGTCACCCGAGAGGTAATCTTTCTTTATATGTTTTTGCATTACCGCTTCAATTTTGCCTTGTTTCTGATTTAATTCTTTTCGCAGGGTCAGCCTATTGCTTCTCACACCCGCGCGAGACCTGAGGGGCGGAGGGATCCGGTAAGGTCCATCTCGAGACGTCGTCGTACTTCATCAGGGGGTAGCAGTGGTCGCTCTGAGGCTGCTCGTGCTGACGTTGCATAGGGCTCGTGATCTTCTTCTGAGGGTGCTCATGTTGCGCCGGTAGGAGAGGCTACCTCGGCTTTCAGCGGTGGTGGGATGTACGAGGTAGGCTCGTCATCGCGGCAGCCTGCGCAGCCTCAGCCTCAGGTTGATCTTGGGTGGAGTGGTCCTACATTGAGTCTTCCTCCTCCTACGGAGACTAGAGCTGGAGCTGGAGCTGGTGGAGAGGTGACTCCTCGTACGGCGCAGTTTTATGATATGATGGGCCTACGTCCTCCAGCGCCGTAGTTTGTTCCTGTGTATATTTTATTTTGACTTTTCATAGAACTTTGCCTTAAACTCATTATTTATAGACACATTTTGTATATTTATGCTATTATGAGTTTATTTGTTTGTTATTATTATGTGTATGTTAGTGTGTGCAAGAAAAGTGTGACAAAAATCAAATAAAATGTCGGGTGTTTGGAATTTAATTTAAATAAAGTCCAAAAAAGAATAATATAATTAAAAATAATAGCTATTTTAATTAATTAAGAAAAAGGATGAAAAAGATGTTTAGAAAAAATAAACGGAGCCATAAAGTCATTAGTCGACTCGAGTTTAGGATTAAAAACGCAAGTTAAGCACGCGCGTCTGTTGTGACAATTTGGCGCCAGCTGGCGCTACAATATGACGCGTGACGCTAGGCGCTACACTTGGCGTGTGGCGCCAAGCGCTGGCGGCTGGCGCCAATTACGGGGTTTTGATGCCAATTGACGCTGATACCGTATTTCATTCTGATTAAAACTTCTCGCAATTTGTGTATAAATAACCCCCTGCCCAGCCGATTCATTTCATAATTCCAGCGAATAAAATTATTCTTCGCTTTAGAAAAAATAGTAACCATGTCTTTAGTCACCAAAACCTTCACCCAATACACTCATGAATGGTGTCGATCTCTTAATGCTAGGGAGAGAAAATAATTAGATTTATTTCACTTGGGGGGAATTTATGGCATCAAAGAGGTAGATCTTTACTTAGATTTCATACATACCGCTCTAGAATTTTGGAATATTGATAATCATTGTTTCAGAAAAGGGTATGATGAGATTATCCCTTTGCTAGAGGAATTTGGTGCTATCTTAGGCTTCCCTGCAATAGACCTCATAGTAATCCCTAGAGTAGATGCATACTATTATAAGGATTTTGAGTGCTTCTTTAATTTAAAAGAAAGGGATTTATCAAAAATAGTAGATGGCAATATAGTTAATTTGAAAGAATTTGCACGCCATTATTTTGATAAACCTCTTTCTTAATCTTTTCATATATATAGAAGAAGGGCGTTCCTATTTTGCATGCTTAATCAATTTTTCCTTAGTAGTGGTAAAAATAATGAAGGTCAATCAATTATAACCACTGTTTTAGAACAAATTGAATCAGGGAGAAATCCAATGCCATTGATAGTTGGAGAGACTATGATTAGTCTTGATGAACTGAAAAGGGACCCAAAAGCACCTTTTCGCGGCTCTCCAATTTTATTACAGGTAGAAAAATAATATTTTTAATTACAGAAATCAAAAAATATATTTTTGTATTGTAATAATAATTTATTTGCATTGCAACTTTTGTACAGATGTGGCTAATGGAAAGGCTAGGATTAATTAGCCCTCCGGACGATATTGAGAAGTATACTCCTAATTGCTTCGTGAGAAGGAAGAAACGCATCCCTAAAATTGATTGCCATGGGTGGAGAAAAGTCTTCGAATCTCGTGATTTTGCTATCAAGTGGGTCGTCCCATGGTGGAAGATAGAAAGGATGGTTGGTGTTAATAAGCAACCTTTCTGCCGTCTTCCAAGTTTGTCTTGTGTGACTTATTATTACCCCTGCAGGGTAAAAAGACAATACGGCTTGCTTCAGAATATTCCTTCCGGGGATCTTCGTCCTCCCTATGAGTACCCTATTTCTCAAGAAGTGGACAGATTCGATGCTTACTGGAGTGCTAGACCTTTGTGGGAAGTGGTTACCCAAAAGGTTCCTCCTTCTTTGCCCAATGATGTAAAGAAGTGGTTGCTGAAGAAGTCTTCGAATGATCAGGGTAGAACTGATGTGAAGAATCGTCTAGGTGACAGGGTGATTCCTGCCAAGGAACGCTTAGGTGCAAGAATTGAATTCAAAACACCTGCAATTCCTAGGAAGAAAAATGCTACCAAAGATAAAGGGAAAAGGAAAGCTAACACCACAGATAAAAAGGCTTGGGTGGAAAAGAAGCATGGAGTGTTAGCTAAAGGGGAGACTATCTACTCCAAAATTGAATGTAGGTCCTCTAAAGGATGCCTACTAGCTAAAGTTATGGATGAGGAGGAGGAAGCAGACAAAAATTGGAAAAGGGCTAGAAAGGAAAAGAAAGATTAGGAGCATTGCTTAGCTTTAAATTATTAGACTTAGTTTATTCTTTTTTATTTAAAGTTTATTTCAGCTTTATTTAAATTCCATCAATAATGTAATTTATTTTATTAATGAAATTTCAGCTTTTAATTAAATTATGTACTTTAAATTTATTTTATTAAGCAATGAAAACCAAAAAAAAATTAATTTTCCGGAAATTCTTCGAGTACAGAAGTCGAAAAATTTCCGAAAAACAACAAAATTCGCCCAGAATTTATTTCCAAATTGGCGCCAGTTATTTGCAATTGGCGCCTGTCATTGAAGTCTGGCGCTTGGCGCCAATTTCATCGGCTGGCGCTGATGGCTGTTGGCTGGCGCCAAGCTCTTCTCTGCGACGCCGAGAATTCGCCGATCTTCTGTTGAATTTTTAATTAATTCTGGAACGCGGAAATGTCGAAAAATAAAGTGGCCGCACCTGTAAAGGGTTGCCTACGTATTTTTTCTTAAGGAATCAGGCCGAACGTAGCTCTCTTGAGTATCCTGCTCAAGTAATTATGGGTAGTACTTCTTAAGTTGGTCAAGATTTGTCATGTTTGAGAATTCATAGCCATCCATATCAGTTAATTTTGCTGCACCTCTTGACAGGATTGTTTTGACAATGTAGGGTCCAGACCAATTAGGTCTAAATTTACCCCTTGGATCTAAAACATTTTTCCTTAGTGCTTTTAACACCAAGTCTCCTACTTTGATATTTCTTGTCTTGACCTTCTTATTAAAATTCCTAGCCATACGAGCTTGGTAACACTGAGTGTGATGTAGAGCTTCTAGTCGTTTCTCATCGAGTAGAATCAATTCTTCATATCTTGCCCTAGTCCATTCAACTTCATCGAGTTTACTCTCTAACGCAATGCGTAGAGATGGTATTTCTAGTTCGACAAGTTGTACGGCATCCATTCCATATACCAAGGAAAATGGCGTATTTCTTGTTGATGTACGGATTGACGTGCGGTAACCCCACAATGCGAAGTGAAGTTTGTCAGGCCAATCCTTATAATTCTCCGTCATTTTTTCGATGATAGTTTTTAAATTTTTATTAGCTGCCTCGACTACTCCATTTGCTTGAGGTCTGTAAGGGGAAGAATGATGATGTTGAATGCTGTATTTTTGTAGCAATTCTTCACATTCGGCCTGAAAGTGAGTTCCATTGTCACTTATCATTTCATGTGGGACCCCGTATCGACAAATAATATTTCTCTCGACAAAGAGTGCTACATGTTTTGCAGTGAGTTTAGCGTATGATTGCGCTTCGACCCACTTTGTGAAGTAATCGATTACTACTAGGATATATTCGTGGCCTCCTGTTCCTGGGGGAGTGATTTTGCCAATGATGTCAATTCCCCATGTAGAGAATGGCCATGGCGATGTGTAGGTGTAGAGAAAAGATGGAGGAACATGTTGTAAATTGGTATAAATTTGGCACTTAGGGCATCTTTTTACGTATTGATGGCAATCCCTATTCATCGTAGTCCAATAATATCATTCTCGCATTATCTTTTGGACTAACATTTTGCCATTTATATGAGTGCCACAGATTCCTTCGTGGACTATCCTCATTGCTCTTTGTGCATCCTTCTTTCCTACACATAGGAGAGCTCGACCCTTAGGTACCCTTTTATGTAGCTCGTTGTCTATGAGTACATATTGAGAAGCCAAAAGTCTTAATGCTCGTTTTGCTCTTTTGTCAGCATGAGGAGGGTATTCTCCATTGGTGACATCATTGAGTATGTCCGTGTACCACGGTTCTTCTTCTTCTACTTCTTCTTCTTCTTCGCCTTGGACTACTTCGTCGTCTTATATGGCTTGGATGTATGCTGGTTTGTGTCTTTTTTCTATAGTTAAAGGCATTTGTTCGATTTCCGTGGGAATCCTAACCATTGAGGCTAGTCTTGCCAAAGCATCAGCAAATTGGTTTTCTTCTCTAGGTAGATATGTGTATTCTACCTTCTCTAACTGATCGGTAAGAGTTTCCAGATAGGTTTTGTAAGGGGCTAGACTTTCGCTCCTTACTTTCCACCTCTTAGATATCTGATTGATGATCAAAGAAGAATCTCCGAATATCCTTAACTTCTTTACTCCCAATGCCAAAGCTGTTTCAAGGCCTACCACGCATGCTTCATATTCAGCAGCATTGTTGGTAACGTCAAAATCAAGCTTTATGGAGATTGGAACATGCTCCTCTTTAGGTGATACTAGTAACACTCCAATGACATCCCTTTTGGTTTAAGGCTCTGTCGAAGTACAAGGTCCAAGTATCATCTTCAATAACCATTAGGTCTTCATCCGGAAATTCATTGTCTTGTATTGGCGTCGAGTCTTCTATTGGAAAATCTGCTAGAAAGTCAGACACCACGGATCCTTTGATAGCTTTTTGTGGCATGAATCTTACATCAAACTGGGCTAGATTGACTATCCATCTTGATATGCGTCCATTGAGCGTAGATTTTTCGAATAGATACTTGAGTGGGTTTAATCGGGGGACTACAAAGACGGTATGCATAAAAAAGATCTCATTGGAAAGACCATCCGTAATGAGTTAAAAACATAGGATTTTACACGTAGGAAATTTGAGAAATATCTTTCACAACTAGGACTGAAATAACACCGCGTGAAACTGGAAAATTTTATCGAGCACAGAAAGCTGCTGAGGCATGTGGGAAGTAGCGTCAGGGGTCAGAGCATTGGCGCCATCATTTTAACCGTAGTGCCAGACGCCAGTATTGGCGCCAGGCGCTACAACTAAAAGCTGGTGCCAGTCTCTGTTTGCTGGCGCAAATTTCCCCCAATACCGAGCCAGAAATATGCATTCTAATTTCGACCGGTTTTTCGTATTGTTTGCTCGATCCTACTTCCTGATTGAATTTTTTCTTACTTTTTTGAAACCCATATGTGTCTTACATATGGACATAACCCTCTGGGAATTCATGCTCCATCTACCTGATTGAACGCTCCGTGTAACAAAGGGTACATCCGAGATGTTGAATTCACCAAACCATGGAAGCGAGTTTTTTTTTCTAAAGCTCGCGGTGTCCCAATCACTCGCGCCATCCCTTCCCGGTTAGGCTTCCGCGCGGTGCATCCGGACAATTAACCATGGACCCTCTATTGACTAAACCATATCCCGAACTTTAGAGAACTAGAGCCATGGTTAGGTTGCAAACGAATTGCATCATATTGTGCCTACTTGACTAATTGTGCATTATTTGTTGTGCATATATATTCTATGTTTCTATTAACCGTTTGTTGACTTGTGTTGAGACTAAATAAATTAATGACTTAAAGAACTTTGCCTAATTAATTAATTAATTAATTAATTTGAGTCAATAAAGTCTAATATTTTAATCGGAATTGACCTATTACGACTTTAGGCATACCCTAATTGTTTAATAACACCGAAAACAGTCCCAGATCGAAGGTCCAATATTGGCGCCAAGGTCTGAGCTGTAGCGCCACATTATGGAGTGTAGCGCCTGACGAGTCGTCTGGCGCCAAGCTCCACAGTGCGACGCCAGTCCTGTCGCTTGGCCGACAGTTCGGATTATTGGTCAAGTCATCACCTAGAGTCTAACTAATCAGTTTTCTATTTAATTCGGTTAAATTTTTGTTGTCAATTGTACTTATTTGAGTCAATGATCGAGTCTAGACACTAAGTCCCATGGTCTTATACAAGAGTCCAAGCATGTCACTTACACTCAACGCACACACCAATCCACATACTTTGACCATGTTTAAGAGAGTCTTGTGTGCGCGTTTTTCTGTCATTTTTTTTAGGGGGTAAGTCGGATATTAATCCTCCAATAAAAAAAACTATACTTTATTCCCTAAAAATATGTACGTTATTTTTTCCAAAAATATGCACCCTTTTCTTTTTTTCTTTTCCTCCTTAAAATAAACCGTAAAGTCAAGTTGATTTGAGTTAAGTAATTAAAACGCAAAATGGTTTAATTTACAGCGCGTGGTCAAGAAAGGAAGGACGGTTAATGAAAGACAACCTCTTCGTACAAGTCCAACTTTTCGACAAACCCATAGCTCGTAAGAGGAAAGCTAAGACTATAATGGCAACACAAGAAGAAGTCAATGATCTTAAGAACCAACTGGCTACCGTGACTGAGACACTGAAGCTTCTCGCACTCAAGATTGATGATCCCGTGAAGCAACAACAGATGGACCTCATGCAAGAGAGTTTAAGCAAGTTGTCTAGCGACTACAAGTTTCAAGAGCTTACATCACAAGGGGTCTCGGTGGACAAAGAGCTTCTTCCGCAGAAGTTCAACGCCAACGACATCCCAAAATTCAAAGCAATTGACAACCCTTACTTTCATTTAAGAGCATTTGAAACAATCATGAGTATCAAGGGTATTGATAAGAAGGTCTTCCCTTCTCTGTTCTCACTATCTCTCGAGACCGTTTGCCAACAATGGTTCTTTTCTCTTGAGAAAGAAAAGACCTCCACCTGGGAGTCCATAGCAAACGCTTTCGTTGATAGTTACAAGTGCAAAATTCAAGTCGAGACTGATCATAGGGAACTTGAAATCCTCAAGCAAAAAGAGAATGAAGGCTTCACCTCTTTCTTTAATAAGTGGAGAGAAACCTCAGCAAAAATGATTGAGGTGCCAAGTGAAAAAGAGTCTGTGAGACTGTTCATAAACAATCTCCAAGAAAAATATTCCAAGCATCTCAAATATCAAAATAACCTCCATACCTTCAAAGCCGTTTATGACATTGGGATCAATATTGAAGATGACTTGGCTAAATTAAATGCTGCCAACAATAACTCCAACAGTGGCTGGAAAGGAAAGAAGAACGACAATCCTTCTTCTTCCAAAACCGCCCACTCAAACAATGTTAGCACCTTTAATTTAGGAGAAGTCCTTGCCAGGAACAATCAAGGACAGAAGAAACCATTTAAGAGGAACTTCACTCCTATTGGCATGAGTTATGACACCGCATTTGATCGATAAAATGCAAAAGGTCTTATAACTCCTATTGGACCATTTGGGGACCCACCAGTTGAGAAGAGGTCGGCTAATTGGAAACCCAATTCACACTTCAAGTATCACCAAGGTAGGGGTCATCTCACTGAAAACTGTTGGAAGCTTAAGGAAGCTATCCAAGACCTAATCGACAACAACAAGCTGTCGTTGCCCCCTGCTAGTAAGAAGACAAGCATTGACAATGCACCTCTCGCTCATACCCTGGCTATCTCCAATGAGGAAAACGAGGTTGACCCCTCATCTCTTATTAGACCTGTCAAAGAAATCCGTGTCAAAGAAAAAGAAGAGGAAATATTTTTCGATGTTAAGGATAACCTTCCAGAACCAGCAAATAAGGAAGATATACAATTGCTCACACTGTCTATGAGGGAGGTATCGCAGCTACTACGCAAAGCTCTCAGAGCTATGAATGAACTCCATAAGAAATATGATGAGCTTCCACTTCCGAAAGATGAACCTAAAAGAGAATTCACACCAGTGAGAACGACTTATGAGGCAAAGTACTTTCCCTTACAAGTTACTGAAAAACCTAAGAAGAGCAATATAATCTACACTCCAATTGGGATCTCATATGCACAAATGTTCGAAATTCTCTCCGAAAGTGGCGAGATCAAACCTCTCGAACCGAGACCATTCGAATCATTAAAAAGGACAGACAAATATTACTGTCAGTATCATCAATCAGGGGGTCACACTATAGAAAACTGTTTCAAATTCAAGGATTTGGTTCAGAAAATGATTGATGAAAAGAAACTAGTCCAAGTTCAACAAGAAGAGGATGCAACCATCAATGGTGTTTGGGACAGTGATGAAGAAGATGTCTATCTAAAAGACATAGTAGGACCATCACCTTCTGTGTCATACACTACAGATGACATTTGGGCTGAAGAAGACTCATCGATAGACGTCCTCACAAGATCCGGGAGAATGCAACCTCCTGTTTCAACGCAACCTATGCCAACCACACGACAAGTTCCCATACCTATCATTGAAGACAATGATATTGTTAAGCAGTTTAAGAAGACAAAGGTTGAGATGAATGTATGGAAACTTCTGGCAACATCTCGAGAACATAGGTTGGCTGTAATGAATGTCTTGTACAAAATCGGGATAGATTCTGACACTACTCCCGAGGGACTAGCCAACTTCCTCACAAGTGACCTTCCTAGTCCGATTAATTTGATCACCTTTTCTGACAAAGATTTACCCCCAGAAGGTGACAAACATTACAAGGCATTAAACCTCACAGTAGTTTTCAAGAGGATGAATGTTCCTATGACTCTTGTAGACAATGGATCGGCTATCAATGTCTGTCCACTTAGAACTGCGAGGATGCTCGACATAAGGAATAAGGGCCTACGACAATACTCGTCGTCAAGCTCTTGGCAAGATTACCCTAAATGTAACGGCAGGAGCAATAGAACATGCTACTACTTTCCAAGTAGTAGACATCAAAGCTTTATTCAACTTATTGTTGGGACACCCTTGGATTCATGATCTAAAGGTCGTCCCTTCATCTCTCCACCAACAAGTAAAAGCTATAGTTGGGGGAATTCCAATCACCATAGATGCTTCGCCTATGAGAATCAAATCCATAGAGAATCCAATTATTAATGTGGAGCACGACGAGGATGATGAGGATTTATGGGGCTTTAACGAAGAAGTCTCCTTAATCGTGGAGGATGAAAGGACCCCTCTTTGCCATGACCCCCATTCCAACATGATTGTCAACGCCATACTAAAGAAACAAGGACACTTTCCTGGGATAACCCTAGGGAAGAAGAAAGGAATGGCAAAACAGCTGGAGTCACCTGGCTTCCCTAAGTTAGATACTTTTGGACTTGGTTTCGAACCGACTCGTAAAGATCTCAAGCGAGCCCAGGAAAAGTCGAAAGCACGTAGGGACGCTTGCATTCAAAAGAAAGCAGTTCCAATGGATCAGTACCCTCTTACGCTTAATGGTCAGTTCATAAAAGAAGGAGAGGGCTATCCATGCCATGAATTTCCCGAGCCATTTGTTGTAAACGGCATACGACAACCGGGATTCGAGATTTTCTTGGATTGCTACTTCACTGATCACAACAAGAAAATAACCAGTTTCCGACCGAAATTTTCCGTCGTTGAACGCTTTAAATCCGTCGCAAATCAAGCTTGCGACGGAATTCCGTCGTTGTATTCCGTCGAAAAACCTTTGGTAGGAAATTCATGATTTTTCGAGGAAAATTCCGTCGGAAAGGTGTATTCCGACGGATTTTCCGACCGAATTTAATCCGTCGCTGAACATATTGACTTTTGGGGTTTTTCCGTCGCTAATTTACGACGGAATTTTCCGTCGGTGGATGGTCATCAACGATGGAAAATTCCGTCGCAACAGAACATTTCCGACTGAAATTTTCCGTCGCAAAAAGAATATTCCGACCGAATATTTCCGTCGCTGGTGGTGTATGTTGCGACGAAAATAATTTCGTCGCTGGCTTACGACGGAACATTTGGTCGTTAGCCTAGCGACGGATATATATTCCGTCGGAAATGGTGGTGACTTCCGACGGACTTTACTCTAGTTTTCCGTCGCAAATGTAGTTCTTCCGACCAATATAATTCCGTCGCAAATTGTTTTTCCTTTCGAACAAAATCCATTAGATATCAATAATAACAAATATTATTATAATTGCGTATGTTCCTGCACCAAATACCTGTGATAATTAAAACTATTATCGAATTGCGAAAATATTAATAAATATTATTTTCACAAAAGCTATATGCTTAAGTAGAACATATCCAAAAGCTACATAATATATAGTAAGTTCTACAAAAGCGGGAACATAATCAAACGCTACATAAAATCAAATTAAGTGCATGTCCATACTACACAAACCTAAGCTAGGCTAAAAAACTGCAGGGGTACCCTGGCTTGCTCCTCCACTACCCGGATCATCCCTAGGGTCTCAACGCTAAGGCTGAATGGATATAGGTCGGTGTTGTTGCCGAATCGTCTCATGAAGTCATTCCACCTCTCCTCGGCTCTCCTCTCCATTTGGGCCACTTCAGCTCGAATTTGAGCTTGCATCTCAACTTCCATTTCACTCTGAAGGTCACTCCATATTTCACTCCAGAGTTCACTGCGGATCTCACTACGAAGAGCCTCGACCCTATGATCCATCTGATCTTGCATCTGAGAAACAACGGATGGTGTGTACTGTTGTGAAGACCTAGACACCCGACCCATCCGTTCGCCATAGTACAGCTCTGCGCTTTCGCCAAGTCCCCCCACTCGACCCTTCTTGTTGCGACCACCCACAGTCTCCCAATACAACTCATTGGGACTCTTTTTAATCCCTTGGGTGGTGGCTTCTTCAACCTTCTTCTGGTAGGACTCCTACAAGAAATACATTATACAATTATATATGGTTTTAATAATTTACCAACAACATCAGTTACAAGTAAAGCAATAAACATATAAGTGAATATGGATTCAAATAACAAAAAAAGAAGCATATTTCTAAGTTTAAGGGTCTATATCCTCAAAATGAAGCCATTTCAAGCCTTTATGGCTTGTTACATGCCTATTTTCTACATTTCTTAACTTTTTAACTCATTCTTTGTCATACCATCTCATATTTACATACTTATAACATATTATGGGTTTAAATCACATAAAAGAAACATATTTCTAAGTTTAAGGGTCTATATCCTCAAAATGAAGCCATTTCAAGCCTTTATGGCTTGTTACATGCCTATTTTCTATATTTGTTTACTTTTTAACTCATTCTTTATCTTACCATCTCATATTTACATACTTATAACATATTATGGGTTTAAATCACATAAAATAAGCATATTTCTAAGTTTAAGGGTCTATATCCTCAAAATGAAGTCATTTCAAGCCTTTATGGCTTGTTACATGCCTATTTTCTATATTTCTTTACTTTTTAAATCATTCTTTGTCAAACCATCTCATATTTACATACTTATAACATATTATGGGTTTAAATCACATAAAAGAAGCATATTTCTAAGTTTAAGGGTCTATATCCTCAAAATGAAGTCATTTCAAGCCTTTATGGCTTGTTACATGCCTATTTTCTATATTACTTTACTTTTTAACTCATTCTTTGTCAAACCATCTCATATTTTCATAATTATAACATATTTTGGGTTTAAATCACATAAAAGAAGCATATTTCTAAGTTTAAGCCTCTATATCCTCAAAATGAAGCCATTTCAAGCCTTTATGGCTTGTTACATGCCTATTTTCTACATTTCTTAACTTTTTAACTCATTCTTTGTCAAACCATCTCATATTTATATACTTATAACATATTATGGGTTTAAATCACATAAAAGAAGCATATTTCTAAGTTTAAGCCTCTATATCCTCAAAATGAAGCCATTTCAAGCCTTTATGGCTTGTTACATGCCTATTTTCTACATTTCTTAACTTTTTAACTCATTCTTTGTCAAACCATCACATATTTACATACTTATAACATATTATAGGTTTAAATCACAATAAAGAAGCATATTTCTAAGTTTAAGCCAACATAATAAGTAAACCTTACAAAATTATATTAAAGTTGTTACCGCTATGTTTTTGGATTTGGCATTGGCAGGCACCATTCCTTTCCCAGGGACCTCCTTGAAGTGCGTCTTCATGAAAAGCTCATGTGCAGTAGGTAACTGCCCTTTGTTTTTCGCCGCCTTTGAATGTACATGCACAAAAACAAATAAAACTTGTCATTTCAATGTGAACCACAATTGTTACCTATTTACATGCCTTATAAAGAAACTAACCATCCTTTTTGCATGTTGTATAGCTGAAATTGAACCCTGGTAGTGAGTTGGTTCAACCACATTGTCCATCGATCCGCCTCTTCTGTTCTTCTTGTTTTGGTCGGACTGTTTCTTGTACGTATCATCATTGGCAACAATGTTCATCATCTTCCGGTGGACTTCATCGATAAGCCAGCTCGGCTTCTCACCTTTCATCTTGTGTGTTATTGTGTGAAACATGTCCTTCAGCCGATATGCGAACTTGGATTCGAAGGTTCTCTTCACATGGTCCTCCAACTCGGGTGCTGTAGACACCCATTTGTGTCTCCCCAAAACCAAACCCAGTGATGAGTACCTTTCACGTCGAATCATAATCGAATGAAACGAAAGTGTGGAAAGGTCTAGTGTTGCGGAAAGTTTTTATTTCTTTTCTCTTCTCTCTGTTTTTGAAAACTTTATTTTAAGAAAACAGTCAATCCAGTTTGGTTGGTCCATGATATGGGTCCAATAGTAGTGTAGTTGGATGGGGCTTACAAAGACCTTTCCAACGATATATTATAAGCCCAATTCCAATGAATATTGAGGAAGTTATGGCCAATTTACTAAACTGGGCCCGGTTTGAGCTTTATGTGCGGCCCAATGATCTAGGGGAGGGCCTAATATGATTTATCATTCCTAATGCAATTAGGAATGGTTTTGGTCTTCTAGAATCTTCCAGAAGGTTCTTTTCATTCCTAATTCAATTAGCATTGATAAGTTGACTTTGTTGACTTTTCAGAGTTTTAATCAAAATCAAATAGCATTTTCGAAGAAATTATATTATTTTATCTTCCAGTACGGTAAATTTATCAGATTTTCGAAAACGCGTTGAAATCCAGTTTGGCGTCCAACCCCAGGCCTTGGCGCCTGGAACCAGGCTTGGCGCCAGGCGCTAGCCATTGGTGGCTGGCGCCAGCTAGCCAGGGTTGGCGCCAACCTCGTTTTGCGTGCGCCAGACTCTGTTTTGTTAATTTTATCTTTTTGGCTGATTTTCTCTATAAATAACGTATTAAAACTCCGTTTTCGATAACGAGATTTCATCAATTCTTATTTCAATTCATCAACTCTCATCAAGATTTTCTTGATTATTCTCTCTCTCTTTTCTAAACTAGCCTTTTCTCAAATACAAAATTCCCCATTCGCAAGATCTAGAAACACCTAGCCATATTCGAAGTTGCCTTCGCCCTAGACGTGAAAGTTTTAATTTCTGAGGGTTTGGTCCCAAATCTCTATTTCAATTATTTAATTTAATTGTTTTGATTATTATTTTCCTTGAAGTTACTAACGTGTGTATTTTGTTATTAGAAAGAGGTACGAAGCATCAAAGTAAGTGCTTTAATTGATTTATTGATATTATGATGTAGAAATCATGTTTATATTGTTATTATGATATTCCTAGTATCATGTCTAGGTTAATTTTAATATTAAATATGATGCCTTTTATTCTCTTCCTAATATTTATGATTGTTAGTATCATGTTAGGGTTAAAGATTTGATTTTTATTGCTTAGTGACATGCTAGGGTTTGTTATTAATCTTGTTAGTATCATGCCTAGGATCTTACTATTATTATTATGCTTTAATATTAACATGAACATGATTATGATTATAATTGTTATAATTTATGATGATTATGAATATTATTATTATTATTATTATTATTTTGATGTTGATTATTTTATTTATGATTATTGTAATTATTATTCATGATATTTTGATTATTTATTATGTTGCTTGATATTTATTGTTATTGCTTGATCACACCTTTTATGCATGTTTAAAGGGAATCTATACTTGTAATCACGCTTAATAAGATAATTAATAATCTTGTTAGGTTAATTATGATTATAATTCAAGTGATCGCCAATAATAGATTTATTTGTGCATTAATATTCAACCAACATAGATAAACAGGTTTAGGGTTAATCTAATGATTGTATATTAATCAGAAAGCGCACATGAATACGATCAGAATAAAGTAGAGGCCTATTATTAGGGCAGGTTCAATCTCTTTTAGGTTGGATTTGTACCTTCATCCCCGAACCCTTATTTGGTTCTAGACCTTATGGAGTTGACGATCTCTTGGATCGTTAAGGGGTGTAACCTTCACCTCGTGAACGGTTTACAAGTTCCTAAAACTTGTTGGCGACTCTTTTTCTCTATCTTCTTCCCTTTTGGACGCCACCGTACTTTAGTGTATGATCACAGTGGGGTTCAAGCTAGTGGGATTTAAAGGCTTGAAATTATTCCCTACAGTTTTTGGCGACTCCATTGGGGAGGATTTCTATTTTAATTCCTGAATTTGTTTCGGCAATGATTTAGAATGAGTGGATGAGACTCGAAAAGTTCTAAGTAATTCATGTGCGTAATTTTGATTAACATTATTGTCATATGCATAAAAAAGATCTCATTGGAAAGACCATCCGTAATGAGTTAAAAACATAGGATTTTACACGTAGGAAATTTGAGAAATATCTTTCACAACTAGGACTGAAATAACACCTCGCGAAACTGGAAAATTTTATCAAGCACAGAAAGCTGCTGAGGCATGTGGGAAGTAGCGTCAGGGGCCAGAGCTTGGCGCCAGTATTTTAATTGTAGCGCCAGACGCCAGTATTGGCGCCAGGCGCTACAGTTAAAAGTTGGCGCCAGTCTCTGTTTGCTGGCGCCAATTTCCCCCAATACCGAGCCAGAAATATGCGTTCTAATTTCGACCGATTTTTCGTATTGTTTGCTCGATCCTACTTCCTGATTGAATTTTTTCTCACTTTTCTGAAACCCATATGTGTTCTACATATGGACATAACCCTCTGGGAATTCATGCTCCATCTACCCGATTGAACTCTCCGTGCAACAAAGGGTACATCCGAGAATGTTGAATTCACCAAACCATGGAAGCGAGTTTTTTTCTAAAACTCGCGGTGTCCCATCCACTCGCGCCAACCCTTCACGGTTAGGCTTCCGCGCGGTGCATCCAGACAATTAACCATGGACCCTCTATTGACTAAACCATATCCCGAACTTTAGAGAACTAGAGCCATGGTTAGGTTGCAAACTCATTGCATCATATTGTGCCTACTTGACTAATTGTGCATTATTTGTTGTGCATACTCTATGTGATTTTTCCTAACCGTTTGTTTGACTTGTGTTAGGACTAAATAAACTTATTAATGACTAAAGGACTTTGTTTAATTAATTAATTAATTAATTTGAGCTAATAAATAAACATAAAATCGAGTCATAGTTCCTTTAAGTCAACCCGGATTTTTATTCCCGTATACTGCACAAACGTCAACTTGTTTTGGTCATAGCTGGAGTTCTAGAAATAACTACGAGTCTTACAACCTATGGATCTGTAGCACCGAGTTTTTTCTTTAATTTGGAGTTGATTTCATCCCAATCAGAGTCGCAGATCAAAAGTTATGACTAAAATACCACAGTCTGTCCAGTTTAATGCATATACGTGAAGTCTTAACTTAGTCTTTGCTTGAGTCTAGTTACATAGTCTAGCCACATGGTCATGACACGAGTCTTAACATGTCACCTACACTCACTAGTATTAGCACACACTTTGATTATACATCACCATGGCCATGTCTTAGGTTCATGCATGAGTCGGTCTTTTCCGTCATTTGAGTTGGGGGGTACATTCTATTCCTAATTCTTCATATCTCTCCATTTAAATCTTCTTTCACATTCTATTCCAATTTTTCTTCACTTCCTCCATCCATTGCATGTTGAATAAAGTTTGAGTCAAATAATTATCAATAAATATCCCCAATTTCCTTTTCCACAGTACTTGGTCGAGGAGAGAAGGGCGATTAATCAAGGACAACCTCTTTATTCAAGTCTCGCTTTTTGATAAACCGATTCGTCAAAAGAGGAAGGCTAAGAAGATAATGGCAACTCAAGAAGAAGTCAATGATCTTAAGAACCAATTGGCTACTGTGACTGAGACACTGAAACTTCTCGCACTTAAGGTTGATGATCCCGTGAAGCAACAACAGATGGATCTCATGCAAGAGAGTCTAAGCAAGCTATCTAGTGACTATAAATTTCAGGGCATGAGTTCACAAGGGGTCTCGCTGGACAAGGAACTTCTTTTGCATAAGTTCAACGCCACTGACATCCCTAAATTCAAGGCAACAGATAACCCTTACTTCCATCTAAGAGCTTTTTGAAACTATAATGAGCATTAAGGGTATCGATAAGAAGGTTTTCCCCTCTCTATTCCCACTATCTCTTGAAACCGTTTGCCAACAATGGTTCTTCTCCCTTGACAAGGAGAAAACCTCTACCTGGGAATCGATAGTAAACGCTTTCGTTGGTAGGTACAAGTGCAATATCCAAGTTGAAACCGACCATAGACAACTTGAGATGCTAAGACAAAAAGAGAATGAAGGCTTTACTTCTTTCTTTAATAAATGGAGGGAAACTTCCGCCAAGATGATCGAGGTCCCCACCGAAAAGGAGTCTGTGAGGATGTTTATCAAGAATCTCCAAGAAAAGTATTCGAAGCATTTAAAATATCAACACAACTTGAATACCTTCAAGGCCATTTATGACATCGGAATTGAAATCGAAGATGACCTCGCAAAGCAAAAGGCTACTAACAATAGTAACCACGGTGGCTGGAAAGGAAAGAAGAGCGACAATCCTTCTTCTTCCGAAAACGCCCACTCTAGTAATAATGTTAGTACCTTTGACCATAATGATGTCTTAGCCATGGACAATCAAGGATCTAAAAGGAAACCCATACGAGATTTCACACCCATTGGAATGACCTACGATGCTGCTTTCGATCGTCTCTATGACCGAGGATTAATTAAACCTATTGGCCCTACCGAGGATCCAACACCAGAAAATCGATCTTCGAGATGGAATCCAAACTCCTATTGCAAGTACCATCGAGGAAACGGTCATACTACTGATGAATGCTACAGGTTTCAAAATCTCATTCAAGATCTTATAGAGGCAAATAAGGTCCCATTGCCTCTAGCTAGCGAGAAGACTGGGTGATGATGAAGCGAATGACACAAGACAAGAGGTGAGCTTCAACGACAAGATCTCATGGCCTCTTTTTCTATTTCTTTTTCATCTTTTCTTTCCCCAATAAGTCTAGCATAGGCACCTTTTCCTTTCCTTAGATTAATTTTGTAGATTCTTTATTTTATTTTAATAAAATGAGCATTTATTTTCTTGCATATGATCATTGCATTAGGTTGCATCGTAAAAAAAAAAAAAAAAAAAAAAAAAAAAAAAAAAAAAAGAAATCCATGTCGAATTAAGCACAAGGTATACCAATGATTTAAGGCACCCCTTGTAGCCACATCATATTACCTTTCACCCTTCAATTGTACATCCTTTCTTCATAAACCACTTTGCGCCTTGTCTAACGATAGACCCTTCTTTTTTCAACCTACATCTATCTAACCTTGGGATGGGATGGTGTGCAACTTTTGCAATTCTAAAGAAAGCTTGAGTGATTCAAAAAGATTAAAATAGCAAAAATAAGCAAAAAAATAAAATAAAATAAAAGCAAATATAAATAAAAGTGTATAAAAGGGCAAGTGTTCCAATGTCTTTGATATGAAAATATCTTTGATATGAACACGTCTCAGATTGCGTCTCTTATCAAGTGCTCGGTACCGTGCCTGAGAAACATGAATGCCAAGTGAGTGATAGACCGCATAATCGGGATTGCCCACACTTATAAAAATAAAATAGATGCTAAAGCAAAAGATAAAAGAGAGCTAAAAAAGAGTAGAAACTCAAGCATAAAAATATAAAGATTCGAAAGCGAGGTTGCACACCTTGGGGGCTTATCTAGGGTCTTGAGCCTTTATCCCCTTCTTCTTTAGCCTTTAGCCTAACCACGTTACAACCCTTAAAAAGACCTTTTTGAGGTATACACACTTGTGCGAGGTTTGGCTAGAGCTACGTTCGGCCTGATTCCTAACAGATACGTAGGCAACCTCACATCGAGGGGCGGCCGTAATAAAAATGCATTCATATTCACATTCACACACTTACACCATGATCATATCAAGGGATCCCCTGTGCTCATCCCTATTCATTTAGAGCTAGACTTGGGGGCTTGATCCCTACATCATTAGCTTACCTAGCCTAAGAGTCACCACCATTTGACTCTTTTCAATAATATATTTTTCTACACACTTAGCTCTTGCGGCCTAACTTTAGTGTCACTATCACACACATCACGCATACATGACCAAATATACTTCCCTTAGGAAACCTTTGTCATGAAATCTTAACATAAAGCATGCCTTGTCACATCGCTCATCACTCATCAATCATAATTGTCATTGCATCACGAAGTATAAAGTGCTTAGCCTCCGTGCCTAAGTTACCCAAATACTTTCATCATGGAGTCAACCATTGGGATATCCTAGGATGGGTTAATCCTTGCACCTTGAGAGATAATATCAAACAACATTTGACTAAGCTCATTCAACATGCATTCGAAAACTTCGATTCTTTTTCACGTCTTTCTTTTTCGGGAGAAAGTCGGTACCCTCCACAAAAATGACTGATAATTTTTGCTTTTTTGCATTTTCGAGTCGCAAGATCACATTACAATGCAGATACACGAGTCATGTACACATTGAGTCATGTCATATCACCTTGATTCGAGTCACACGTGTCATTTTACTTCGAGTTGAGCCAACCTCGAGTCAGTCGATCACAGCGAGTCAAGTTTATACCTTGAGTCGTGTCAAGTCGATGAGTCAAGCAACTTTAAGCCTTAGGTCAACCCTAAGATAATTAAAGAAATTGGCAAAGTTCTATAGTCAAAATAAATACAGGTGCAGCAGAATAGGAAGGATCCTACTCCAATTCCTGGCACCAGAAATATCTCAGCAACGATAGAGCTCGAAACCTCTCAGAAAAGTGATTTCGACCTCATGCAGCAATTTCAGGTTCCTTGGTACGCCAGTTATCCCCTATAAGCAATTTGACATGATTAGTAGTCGGCTCGATTACAATCGTAGTAAGTGATTGACCTGACAAAAAATCGTCTCACTTAGCTTAAGCGCCTAAAACACTGGCTCATTACAATCGGTTCAAAAGCAAGCACTTAAACGACAATATTTCCAAATATGGATTGTCGCGCATTCTTATTAAACGACAAAGTTTTCCAAAAATTGGATTGTCATCCCCAACTGACAATATTTCCAAAAATGGATTGTCGTGCATCTTCTTCAACGACAATTTTTCCAAGATTGGATTGTCCTCTCTGGCAAAGTTTCCAAGCGTGGATTGTCGTGCTCCTTCTTTATTGGCAAGTTTTTCCAAGTTCGGATTGTCATACATTCATAGATCGCTAGCAAGTTTTCCGAGATTGGATTGTCATACACCCAGTTCCCTATGGCAAAATTTCCTAAAGGATTGTCGTAGGTCTCTATTCATCATAAATTTCGGCAAAGGTTCCTCAACGTGGATTGTCATTCATTTCAGCAAGTGGCAAATTTTCCCGAAGTGGATTGTCGGTCGACTCTTTTTTGCAAATGTTCCAAGACGCGGATCGTCAATAGTGGCAATATTTTCCCAAAAGGATTGTCGCATAGCGTTGGCAAATTTCCAAGGTGGATTGCTTTCAAGAGTTATATTCCAAGATGTGGATTGTCGATCGTAGCAAAGTTCTTATGAAAGATTGTTACGAAGCATTGGCAACTTTTCCAAAAATTGGATTTTGGCAAATTTTCCGAGGTACGGATTGTCGCTTCATCGTGACAACATTTCCAAGGATGGATTGTTACGTGGCATTGACAACTTTCCCTAAATCGGATTGTCATACATCATACAAGAGTTGTGTTGGCAACTATTCCCAAAGAAAAGAGGATTGTCATCACAGCAAAAGCACCGACATACTGGTTCTCAAGCAGCAAAGCGCCGACGTACTGGCATAGCAAATATTAAAAAGCAGTGATCTTTTCGAAGACTATCACAGCGGGAAAAAGAAGCTCTTTGTTCAGAACGTCAAAGCAGCAAGGTGGCATTCCCTAGCTTACGGAGAGTTGTCACAAACAACTGAGGATTGTTTCAAGAGAAGCAATCTTCGATGGTATTCCCTATGATGTGGAATATTATCAATGCGGATGAGGATTGTTTCAAGAGAAATAATCTTCGATAATGTTCCCTAGGATGTGGAATATTATCATTGCGGAGAGGATAGTTTCAGGCGAAGCAATCTTCTAATTTGGAAGCAGTTACAGGCGTAGCGGTTTTCAAGCGGGATGGCATTCTCTAGCTTGCAAGAGGTCATCAAAACAGCAACAGCAGCAATCGGTTACTTTCAGAGACGTGTGCTCGACGGTGCAAGATACGTGTTTCTTAACTCTTCTATCTGTTTAACTAACGCTAGTTTTGCAGGTATCGGCATTACAAGATTGATTTAGGATCGCAGAACGTTCTAAATCATTCTCTGTCCCTATCGATGCTTTGACTTTTGTTTTCGAAACTTGCATTTCTCCAAACTCAGTCAAAGTGGGGGCTTCTGTAGACACCCATTTGTGTCTCCCCAAAACCAAACCCAGTGATGAGTACCTTTCACGTCGAATCATAATCGAATGAAACGAAAGTGTGGAAAGGTCTAGTGTTGCGGAAAGTTTTTATATTATTTTCGAAGAAATTATATTATTTTATCTTCCAGTACGGTAAATTTATCAGATTTTCGAAAACGCGTTGAAATCCAGTTTGGCGTCCAACCCCAGGCCTTGGCGCCAGGCGCTAGCCATTGGTGGCTGGCGCCAGCTAGCCAGGGTTGGCGCCAACCTCGTTTTGCGTGCGCCAGACTCTGTTTTGTTAATTTTATCTTTTTGGCTGATTTTCTCTATAAATAACGTATTAAAACTCCGTTTTCGATAACGAGATTTCATCAATTCTTATTTCAATTCATCAACTCTCATCAAGATTTTCTTGATTATTCTCTCTCTCTTTTCTAAACTAGCCTTTTCTCAAATACAAAATTCCCCATTCGCAAGATCTAGAAACACCTAGCCATATTCGAAGTTGCCTTCGCCCTAGACGTGAAAGTTTTAATTTCTGAGGGTTTGGTCCCAAATCTCTATTTCAATTATTTAATTTAATTGTTTTGATTATTATTTTCCTTGAAGTTACTAACGTGTGTATTTTGTTATTAGAAAGAGGTACGAAGCATCAAAGTAAGTGCTTTAATTGATTTATTGATATTATGATGTAGAAATCATGTTTATATTGTTATTATGATATTCCTAGTATCATGTCTAGGTTAATTTTAATATTAAATATGATGCCTTTTATTCTCTTCCTAATATTTATGATTGTTAGTATCATGTTAGGGTTAAAGATTTGATTTTTATTGCTTAGTGACATGCTAGGGTTTGTTATTAATCTTGTTAGTATCATGCCTAGGATCTTACTATTATTATTATGCTTTAATATTAACATGAACATGATTATGATTATAATTGTTATAATTTATGATGATTATGAATATTATTATTATTATTATTATTATTTTGATGTTGATTATTTTATTTATGATTATTGTAATTATTATTCATGATATTTTGATTATTTATTATGTTGCTTGATATTTATTGTTATTGCTTGATCACACCTTTTATGCATGTTTAAAGGGAATCTATACTTGTAATCACGCTTAATAAGATAATTAATAATCTTGTTAGGTTAATTATGATTATAATTCAAGTGATCGCCAATAATAGATTTATTTGTGCATTAATATTCAACCAACATAGATAAACAGGTTTAGGGTTAATCTAATGATTGTATATTAATCAGAAAGCGCACATGAATACGATCAGAATAAAGTAGAGGCCTATTATTAGGGCAGGTTCAATCTCTTTTAGGTTGGATTTGTACCTTCATCCCCGAACCCTTATTTGGTTCTAGACCTTATGGAGTTGACGATCTCTTGGATCGTTAAGGGGTGTAACCTTCACCTCGTGAACGGTTTACAAGTTCCTAAAACTTGTTGGCGACTCTTTTGCTCTATCTTCTTCCCTTTTGGACGCCACCGTACTTTAGTGTATGATCACAGTGGGGTTCAAGCTAGTGGGATTTAAAGGCTTGAAATTATTCCCTACAGTTTTTGGCGACTCCATTGGGGAGGATTTCTATTTTAATTCCTGAATTTGTTTCGGCAATGATTTAGAATGAGTGGATGAGACTCGAAAAGTTCTAAGTAATTCATGTGCGTAATTTTGATTAACATTATTGTCATATGCATAAAAAAGATCTCATTGGAAAGACCATCCGTAATGAGTTAAAAACATAGGATTTTACACGTAGGAAATTTGAGAAATATCTTTCACAACTAGGACTGAAATAACACCTCGCGAAACTGGAAAATTTTATCAAGCACAGAAAGCTGCTGAGGCATGTGGGAAGTAGCGTCAGGGGCCAGAGCTTGGCGCCAGTATTTTAATTGTAGCGCCAGACGCCAGTATTGGCGCCAGGCGCTACAGTTAAAAGTTGGCGCCAGTCTCTGTTTGCTGGCGCCAATTTCCCCCAATACCGAGCCAGAAATATGCGTTCTAATTTC
This sequence comes from Chenopodium album, assembly GCF_948465745.1. NCBI lineage: Eukaryota > Viridiplantae > Streptophyta > Magnoliopsida > Caryophyllales > Amaranthaceae > Chenopodium > Chenopodium album. The sequence goes on from NC_137835.1 coordinate 71,445,126, forward strand.
GACCGATTTTTCGTATTGTTTGCTCGATCCTACTTCCTGATTGAATTTTTTCTCACTTTTCTGAAACCCATATGTGTTCTACATATGGACATAACCCTCTGGGAATTCATGCTCCATCTACCCGATTGAACTCTCCGTGCAACAAAGGGTACATCCGAGAATGTTGAATTCACCAAACCATGGAAGCGAGTTTTTTTCTAAAACTCGCGGTGTCCCATCCACTCGCGCCAACCCTTCACGGTTAGGCTTCCGCGCGGTGCATCCAGACAATTAACCATGGACCCTCTATTGACTAAACCATATCCCGAACTTTAGAGAACTAGAGCCATGGTTAGGTTGCAAACTCATTGCATCATATTGTGCCTACTTGACTAATTGTGCATTATTTGTTGTGCATACTCTATGTGATTTTTCCTAACCGTTTGTTTGACTTGTGTTAGGACTAAATAAACTTATTAATGACTAAAGGACTTTGTTTAATTAATTAATTAATTAATTTGAGCTAATAAATAAACATAAAATCGAGTCATAGTTCCTTTAAGTCAACCCGGATTTTTATTCCCGTATACTGCACAAACGTCAACTTGTTTTGGTCATAGCTGGAGTTCTAGAAATAACTACGAGTCTTACAACCTATGGATCTGTAGCACCGAGTTTTTTCTTTAATTTGGAGTTGATTTCATCCCAATCAGAGTCGCAGATCAAAAGTTATGACTAAAATACCACAGTCTGTCCAGTTTAATGCATATACGTGAAGTCTTAACTTAGTCTTTGCTTGAGTCTAGTTACATAGTCTAGCCACATGGTCATGACACGAGTCTTAACATGTCACCTACACTCACTAGTATTAGCACACACTTTGATTATACATCACCATGGCCATGTCTTAGGTTCATGCATGAGTCGGTCTTTTCCGTCATTTGAGTTGGGGGGTACATTCTATTCCTAATTCTTCATATCTCTCCATTTAAATCTTCTTTCACATTCTATTCCAATTTTTCTTCACTTCCTCCATCCATTGCATGTTGAATAAAGTTTGAGTCAAATAATTATCAATAAATATCCCCAATTTCCTTTTCCACAGTACTTGGTCGAGGAGAGAAGGGCGATTAATCAAGGACAACCTCTTTATTCAAGTCTCGCTTTTTGATAAACCGATTCGTCAAAAGAGGAAGGCTAAGAAGATAATGGCAACTCAAGAAGAAGTCAATGATCTTAAGAACCAATTGGCTACTGTGACTGAGACACTGAAACTTCTCGCACTTAAGGTTGATGATCCCGTGAAGCAACAACAGATGGATCTCATGCAAGAGAGTCTAAGCAAGCTATCTAGTGACTATAAATTTCAGGGCATGAGTTCACAAGGGGTCTCGCTGGACAAGGAACTTCTTTTGCATAAGTTCAACGCCACTGACATCCCTAAATTCAAGGCAACAGATAACCCTTACTTCCATCTAAGAGCTTTTTGAAACTATAATGAGCATTAAGGGTATCGATAAGAAGGTTTTCCCCTCTCTATTCCCACTATCTCTTGAAACCGTTTGCCAACAATGGTTCTTCTCCCTTGACAAGGAGAAAACCTCTACCTGGGAATCGATAGTAAACGCTTTCGTTGGTAGGTACAAGTGCAATATCCAAGTTGAAACCGACCATAGACAACTTGAGATGCTAAGACAAAAAGAGAATGAAGGCTTTACTTCTTTCTTTAATAAATGGAGGGAAACTTCCGCCAAGATGATCGAGGTCCCCACCGAAAAGGAGTCTGTGAGGATGTTTATCAAGAATCTCCAAGAAAAGTATTCGAAGCATTTAAAATATCAACACAACTTGAATACCTTCAAGGCCATTTATGACATCGGAATTGAAATCGAAGATGACCTCGCAAAGCAAAAGGCTACTAACAATAGTAACCACGGTGGCTGGAAAGGAAAGAAGAGCGACAATCCTTCTTCTTCCGAAAACGCCCACTCTAGTAATAATGTTAGTACCTTTGACCATAATGATGTCTTAGCCATGGACAATCAAGGATCTAAAAGGAAACCCATACGAGATTTCACACCCATTGGAATGACCTACGATGCTGCTTTCGATCGTCTCTATGACCGAGGATTAATTAAACCTATTGGCCCTACCGAGGATCCAACACCAGAAAATCGATCTTCGAGATGGAATCCAAACTCCTATTGCAAGTACCATCGAGGAAACGGTCATACTACTGATGAATGCTACAGGTTTCAAAATCTCATTCAAGATCTTATAGAGGCAAATAAGGTCCCATTGCCTCTAGCTAGCGAGAAGACTGGGTGATGATGAAGCGAATGACACAAGACAAGAGGTGAGCTTCAACGACAAGATCTCATGGCCTCTTTTTCTATTTCTTTTTCATCTTTTCTTTCCCCAATAAGTCTAGCATAGGCACCTTTTCCTTTCCTTAGATTAATTTTGTAGATTCTTTATTTTATTTTAATAAAATGAGCATTTATTTTCTTGCATATGATCATTGCATTAGGTTGCATCGTAAAAAAAAAAAAAAAAAAAAAAAAAAAAAAAAAAAAAGAAATCCATGTCGAATTAAGCACAAGGTATACCAATGATTTAAGGCACCCCTCGTAGCCACATCATATTACCTTTCACCCTTCAATTGTACATCCTTTCTTCATAAACCACTTTGCGCCTTGTCTAACGATAGACCCTTCTTTTTTCAACCTACATCTATCTAACCTTGGGATGGGATGGTGTGCAACTTTTGCAATTCTAAAGAAAGCTTGAGTGATTCAAAAAGATTAAAATAGCAAAAATAAGCAAAAAAATAAAATAAAATAAAAGCAAATATAAATAAAAGTGTATAAAAGGGCAAGTGTTCCAATGTCTTTGATATGAAAATATCTTTGATATGAACACGTCTCAGATTGCGTCTCTTATCAAGTGCTCGGTACCGTGCCTGAGAAACATGAATGCCAAGTGAGTGATAGACCGCATAATCGGGATTGCCCACACTTATAAAAATAAAATAGATGCTAAAGCAAAAGATAAAAGAGAGCTAAAAAAGAGTAGAAACTCAAGCATAAAAATATAAAGATTCGAAAGCGAGGTTGCACACCTTGGGGGCTTATCTAGGGTCTTGAGCCTTTATCCCCTTCTTCTTTAGCCTTTAGCCTAACCACGTTACAACCCTTAAAAAGACCTTTTTGAGGTATACACACTTGTGCGAGGTTTGGCTAGAGCTACGTTCGGCCTGATTCCTAACAGATACGTAGGCAACCTCACATCGAGGGGCGGCCGTAATAAAAATGCATTCATATTCACATTCACACACTTACACCATGATCATATCAAGGGATCCCCTGTGCTCATCCCTATTCATTTAGAGCTAGACTTGGGGGCTTGATCCCTACATCATTAGCTTACCTAGCCTAAGAGTCACCACCATTTGACTCTTTTCAATAATATATTTTTCTACACACTTAGCTCTTGCGGCCTAACTTTAGTGTCACTATCACACACATCACGCATACATGACCAAATATACTTCCCTTAGGAAACCTTTGTCATGAAATCTTAACATAAAGCATGCCTTGTCACATCGCTCATCACTCATCAATCATAATTGTCATTGCATCACGAAGTATAAAGTGCTTAGCCTCCGTGCCTAAGTTACCCAAATACTTTCATCATGGAGTCAACCATTGGGATATCCTAGGATGGGTTAATCCTTGCACCTTGAGAGATAATATCAAACAACATTTGACTAAGCTCATTCAACATGCATTCGAAAACTTCGATTCTTTTTCACGTCTTTCTTTTTCGGGAGAAAGTCGGTACCCTCCACAAAAATGACTGATAATTTTTGCTTTTTTGCATTTTCGAGTCGCAAGATCACATTACAATGCAGATACACGAGTCATGTACACATTGAGTCATGTCATATCACCTTGATTCGAGTCACACGTGTCATTTTACTTCGAGTTGAGCCAACCTCGAGTCAGTCGATCACAGCGAGTCAAGTTTATACCTTGAGTCGTGTCAAGTCGATGAGTCAAGCAACTTTAAGCCTTAGGTCAACCCTAAGATAATTAAAGAAATTGGCAAAGTTCTATAGTCAAAATAAATACAGGTGCAGCAGAATAGGAAGGATCCTACTCCAATTCCTGGCACCAGAAATATCTCAGCAACGATAGAGCTCGAAACCTCTCAGAAAAGTGATTTCGACCTCATGCAGCAATTTCAGGTTCCTTGGTACGCCAGTTATCCCCTATAAGCAATTTGACATGATTAGTAGTCGGCTCGATTACAATCGTAGTAAGTGATTGACCTGACAAAAAATCGTCTCACTTAGCTTAAGCGCCTAAAACACTGGCTCATTACAATCGGTTCAAAAGCAAGCACTTAAACGACAATATTTCCAAATATGGATTGTCGCGCATTCTTATTAAACGACAAAGTTTTCCAAAAATTGGATTGTCATCCCCAACTGACAATATTTCCAAAAATGGATTGTCGTGCATCTTCTTCAACGACAATTTTTCCAAGATTGGATTGTCCTCTCTGGCAAAGTTTCCAAGCGTGGATTGTCGTGCTCCTTCTTTATTGGCAAGTTTTTCCAAGTTCGGATTGTCATACATTCATAGATCGCTAGCAAGTTTTCCGAGATTGGATTGTCATACACCCAGTTCCCTATGGCAAAATTTCCTAAAGGATTGTCGTAGGTCTCTATTCATCATAAATTTCGGCAAAGGTTCCTCAACGTGGATTGTCATTCATTTCAGCAAGTGGCAAATTTTCCCGAAGTGGATTGTCGGTCGACTCTTTTTTGCAAATGTTCCAAGACGCGGATCGTCAATAGTGGCAATATTTTCCCAAAAGGATTGTCGCATAGCGTTGGCAAATTTCCAAGGTGGATTGCTTTCAAGAGTTATATTCCAAGATGTGGATTGTCGATCGTAGCAAAGTTCTTATGAAAGATTGTTACGAAGCAATGGCAACTTTTCCAAAAATTGGATTTTGGCAAATTTTCCGAGGTACGGATTGTCGCTTCATCGTGACAACATTTCCAAGGATGGATTGTTACGTGGCATTGACAACTTTCCCTAAATCGGATTGTCATACATCATACAAGAGTTGTGTTGGCAACTATTCCCAAAGAAAAGAGGATTGTCATCACAGCAAAAGCACCGACATACTGGTTCTCAAGCAGCAAAGCGCCGACGTACTGGCATAGCAAATATTAAAAAGCAGTGATCTTTTCGAAGACTATCACAGCGGGAAAAAGAAGCTCTTTGTTCAGAACGTCAAAGCAGCAAGGTGGCATTCCCTAGCTTACGGAGAGTTGTCACAAACAACTGAGGATTGTTTCAAGAGAAGCAATCTTCGATGGTATTCCCTATGATGTGGAATATTATCAATGCGGATGAGGATTGTTTCAAGAGAAATAATCTTCGATAATGTTCCCTAGGATGTGGAATATTATCATTGCGGAGAGGATAGTTTCAGGCGAAGCAATCTTCTAATTTGGAAGCAGTTACAGGCGTAGCGGTTTTCAAGCGGGATGGCATTCTCTAGCTTGCAAGAGGTCATCAAAACAGCAACAGCAGCAATCGGTTACTTTCAGAGACGTGTGCTCGACGGTGCAAGATACGTGTTTCTTAACTCTTCTATCTGTTTAACTAACGCTAGTTTTGCAGGTATCGGCATTACAAGATTGATTTAGGATCGCAGAACGTTCTAAATCATTCTCTGTCCCTATCGATGCTTTGACTTTTGTTTTCGAAACTTGCATTTCTCCAAACTCAGTCAAAGTGGGGGCTTCTGTAGACACCCATTTGTGTCTCCCCAAAACCAAACCCAGTGATGAGTACCTTTCACGTCGAATCATAATCGAATGAAACGAAAGTGTGGAAAGGTCTAGTGTTGCGGAAAGTTTTTATATTATTTTCGAAGAAATTATATTATTTTATCTTCCAGTACGGTAAATTTATCAGATTTTCGAAAACGCGTTGAAATCCAGTTTGGCGTCCAACCCCAGGCCTTGGCGCCAGGCGCTAGCCATTGGTGGCTGGCGCCAGCTAGCCAGGGTTGGCGCCAACCTCGTTTTGCGTGCGCCAGACTCTGTTTTGTTAATTTTATCTTTTTGGCTGATTTTCTCTATAAATAACGTATTAAAACTCCGTTTTCGATAACGAGATTTCATCAATTCTTATTTCAATTCATCAACTCTCATCAAGATTTTCTTGATTATTCTCTCTCTCTTTTCTAAACTAGCCTTTTCTCAAATACAAAATTCCCCATTCGCAAGATCTAGAAACACCTAGCCATATTCGAAGTTGCCTTCGCCCTAGACGTGAAAGTTTTAATTTCTGAGGGTTTGGTCCCAAATCTCTATTTCAATTATTTAATTTAATTGTTTTGATTATTATTTTCCTTGAAGTTACTAACGTGTGTATTTTGTTATTAGAAAGAGGTACGAAGCATCAAAGTAAGTGCTTTAATTGATTTATTGATATTATGATGTAGAAATCATGTTTATATTGTTATTATGATATTCCTAGTATCATGTCTAGGTTAATTTTAATATTAAATATGATGCCTTTTATTCTCTTCCTAATATTTATGATTGTTAGTATCATGTTAGGGTTAAAGATTTGATTTTTATTGCTTAGTGACATGCTAGGGTTTGTTATTAATCTTGTTAGTATCATGCCTAGGATCTTACTATTATTATTATGCTTTAATATTAACATGAACATGATTATGATTATAATTGTTATAATTTATGATGATTATGAATATTATTATTATTATTATTATTTTGATGTTGATTATTTTATTTATGATTATTATTATTATGATTATTGTAATTATTATTCATGATATTTTGATTATTTATTATATTGCTTGATATTTATTGTTATTGCTTGATCACACCTTTTATGCATGTTGAAAGGGAATCTATACTTGTAATCACGCTTAATAAGATAATTAATAATCTTGTTAGGTTAATTATGATTATAATTAAAGTGATCGCCAATAATAGATTTATTTGTGCATTAATATTCAACCAACATAGATAAACAGGTTTTGGGTTAATCTAATGATTGTATGTTAATCAGAAAGCGCACATGAATACGATCAGAATAAAGTAGAGGCCTATTATTAGGGCAGGTTCAATCTCTTTTAGGTTGGATTTGTACTTTCATCCCCGAACCCTTATTTGGTTCTAGACCTTATGGAGTTGACGATCTCTTGGATCGTTAAGGGGTGTAACCTTCACCTCGTGAACGGTTTACAAGTTCCTAAAACTTGTTGGCGACTCTTTTGCTCTATCTTCTTCCCTTTTGGACGCCACCGTACTTTAGTGTATGATCACAGTGGGGTTAAAGCTAGTGGGATTTAAAGGCTTGAAATTATTCCCTACAGGTGACCATGTGCATTGCTTCTGCAATTGACAAACATTTAAAGTTAACAACCAAATCTCAAACTTCGCAATTAGTAATACATAGTTGTAAGTATAAAATTACATACACAAAACAAGTTCCACCAATGCTCCTTTGTTTTAGCATCAACTTCTCCGTAATTCCTCCAAGGCTTTCGATAGTAGCTTGTTAGGGTACCGGAGATGGCCTTTACCACGGCTTTATCATCAAACCTATTTTAACGTACATCAAGATCAAAAAGAAAATAAGTAGTTCATGTTAGATTAATCCATAGGTCATGATATAAAATATGGATACAAAGGGATTGAAATAACAACTAAATATATACCAGCACGTGGCAGGGTCTATTACCACCCTCTGAGAAGACTGCGAGGCATGTTTCCCCTGAAGCTGTTGCGCCTGAAGCTGTTGCTCATGATGCTCAATCTGCATCTGTGTTTGAGGATCCTCGTCGTCACCCAAATCTTCCGCGTCCTCCATTACCTCATCATCATCATATATCAAAACCTGTCTTTTCTCCTTTCCCTTTCTACTCTTCGACGTTTCTCCTTTTTTCCCTCCCACCATTGCAACCTGAAAAAAAACGTTAGTAACATGCTATGATATTATTAACATTACAAAAATTAGTAGTACAATGAGATGTAAAAGTAATAAAATAGAACGACCAACTCTATAATTGGTTTTACAATAACAATCAAATTAAACCGACAATTACATTCAAAGTACAAGCAAATGCATCCTATTTATTTTACAATAACAACCACATTTTCCTACTCGTGGCTTTCATCGCTACTATCACTACTGGTATTATCACTACTATCATCTAAAAACACATCGATGTCATCATCCTCGTCACTGTCACTAGAGTCGACGCTGGATTCATCATCTGATTCACTTGAGATTATTAAGTCGTCATCATCATCTTCGTCATCATCCTCAACTGGGTCGTAGTTAGGAATGTCATTCGGTGGACAAAGCGTTGCATATACTTCTGGGGACGGTGCCTGCAAAAACTCAAGGTCTACTGGAGCATCAACCACTAACCTTGCTTGTGTTTTAAACACAGACCACCATTGAACTCGATCCCGTTTTAGGCTAGGGTAGGATGTGTAGTACACTTGGGTCACTTGATAAGATAATACGAAGGGATCATACTTGGGGTATTTCTTAGTATGATTCACTTCGACAAGCTTATACTGTTCATGTATGTTCATACCCCTACCACAATCCATCCAACTACACTTAAAGAGTATAGTCTTATACTCTTTAATTGGACCAGTGTAGACAAGTTCAATTATATCGTCTAGAATGCCAAAGTACTCTCCACCGTCCTCACTAGACACACAAACACCGTAATTCATCGTAGACTTGTGTTTACCATAGGAATGTGTATGGAAATTAAATCCACCAACAAAAATCCGCCTCCAAGTTCGAACACGCTTGAAAGGACGCATGCACAAAGCTTGGAGGACATCCGAATTTGGTTTCTCTTCAACCACCTATTTACGTCAGAATAGTATAATTAATTAAAGAGAATTGCAATATCTTAAAGTCATATTTAAAGAACAGGTAGAACAATTCTATCACCTTATGGTGAAACCAATCAGAGAATTCGACGTCACATTTCTCCATGACTTCCTCTCTACGCAAAAAAGGCCGGGTACTAAGAACGTAGTCCTCAAACTTCCTATTAGGTCAATGACACGAGATAAAATTAGTAATTCAACCGATTTAATTCTTCAAAACTATGAAAAAATTTCAATGCTGACCACGTATACCTTTCGTATTCACCAAGAATGCCGCAGTTTCGTAAAACGAACAAATGAGCACACTCGAGTTCCTTTTCATCTAAGTACCGAGTTTTACCCTCAGATGAGACACGACCGCTATCCTCCAAGAACAACTCCGGTAAGTCAGCGTTGTCCAATGTGGATTCCACGTCACATTTCGACCAAGATCCCGAGTTTTTGTGTCAACTGACGCCTGGAAGTAATTTGAGCAAAAGTTTGCTATCTCTTCGGTGAGATAAGCATTGCATATTGAACCTTCAACTCGTGCCTTGTTCCCAATTTTACGTTTCAAGTGATTAAGGAACCTGCATTTAAAATAGTATAATTAATTGCGTAAATAGGTCATGACTATGAAGGGTTTGTATGAAAGAAATTAATGGGACTTTGATTTACCTTTTGAAGGGATACATCCATCTATATTGAACAGGACCACATAACTTGCCCTCATATGGCAAATGAATAGGTATATGCTCCATAGAGTTGAAGAATGCAGGAGGGAAAACCTTCTCAAGCTTGCAAAGGATTTCAGCTATGTTTTTCTCTAATCACTCCATATCATGTCACTAACTGTGATTGTGTAACAACACAAATCACGGAAGAATTGACTGATCTCTGTATCCGCATTCCAAATATGGGTAGGGAGCAATTCCCTCAAAGCAGTGGGCAACAACCTCTCCATGAACACGTGACAGTCATGGCTTTTCATTCCATGAAGCTTACAGGCTTGTAAATCTACGCATCTGCTCAAATTGGAGGCATATCCATCTGGAAAACGCAACTGTTTAACCCATTCACACAACACTTTTCTTTGAGCCTTGTCAAGAGCGAATGGGGCTTTTGGCATAAACTCTTTTCCTCTATCATCTTCATCCATATGAAGTTGTGGCCGTTTACAATATTTGGCAATGTCATTTCGAGCCGATGGCGTGTCACATGTATGCCTTTTCACATCCATTATGGTGTGGATTAGCTGATCAAAGAAGTTCTTTTCAATGTGCATGACATCCAAGTTGTGACGGATGAGCAAATGCTTCCAATAAGGAAGTTCCCATAACGAGCTTTGCTTGAACCACCTCTTTTTTGCTTTTTTTAGGTGTTTCAATGCCTCCGATCCATCAGTTGCCTTTTGAAGGTGTCTCACACATTCCCACAATTCCTCACCTGACATGATGTGTGGCGGTGAACCTTTTTCGACTTTGTTTTTACAAAATGCAGTTTTGCTTTTTCGAAAAGGGTGTTTAGTTGGAAGGAATTGGCGATGGAAATCAAACCAAGAAACTTTGCCACCATGTTCAAGCCAAAATGATTTGCTTTTATCCATACAATAAGGACAAGCCTTCTTACCCGCTGTGGTCCAACCAGACAACATACCGTAAGCTGGGGAGTCACTAATGGTCCACAGGATGGCTACTCGAAGATTAAAATTTTGTTTCCTTGAAATGTCATAAGTATTTGCGCCAACTTCCCATAAATTCTTCAACTCTTCTACCAACGGTTGCATATACACATCCAAATTGCCCTTAGGGTTCTTAGGACCAGGAACGAGCAATGAAAGAAACATGAATTGTCTTTTCATACACATTGAGGGAGGCACGTTATAAGGGGTCAATATGACAGGCCAACAAGAATATTGTCCCCCAAAGTTACCATGAGGAGCAAAACCATCTGTACACAAGCCAAGTCGAACATTACGAGGCTCATTGGAAAATTCTGGGAAGCAATTGTCGAGGTGTTTCCAAGCTTCACTATCACTAGGGTGCGCCATTGTGCCTTGAACTCGAGGATTTTTTGAATGCCATGTCATTTCCTCCGAAATGTTCTTGGTTGCATAGAGCCTTTGCAATCTCGGTGTGATCGGAAAGTAAATTAAAACATTCAAAGGCACTAAGCTACCTTTTGAAGTCTTTTTGTATCGGTCGCTACCACACACCCGACATGTAGATAGCTGAACATCATCCTTCCAAAATAGCATACATCCTTTCGGGCATGCATGAATCTTTTCATGAGGCAACTCCAACCCCTTTACAATCTTCTTCACCTCATAGAATGTATCGGTCATATGGTTGTTGTTAGGAATAGCCTCATTGACCAAAGAAGCAAACCCATCTACACATCTATGGGGCAAATTATACTCACACTTAAGACTAGTAATTCGGACAGCCATCTCTAAGACAGACAACGAACTCCCTTCGTATAATGGTTGTTCGGAAGCTTTTAACAAATCCAAGAAATGCTTAGCTTGTGCATTAGGCTCCTCCTCTGCCTCTTCAGAATGCCCTTGATCTTCATTATGACCAAAAGCATCGAAAACCATTTCACGGTATTCATTTGACGGCCCTTCAGGAACTCCCGGAAACCCTTCCCCATGACACATCCACTCATAGTAATTAGGCACAAAACCCTTGCGGTACAAATGAATTTTAACCGTTTTCGCATCCCATAGCCGCTTGTTCTTACATTTAAAACATGGACACCTAACTTCATTCGGGTTGCTGCTCTCGGGATGATCTTCCACGTATTTAAGGAATTCATCTACCCCTTTCAAAAAATCCGTATTAATAGAATGTCCAACCTTCCTTTCATTCATCCAGCTACGTTCTGTTCGTTTCATGATTACCCCAACTCCCAACTCCCGTCCACAAGGAGAAAGCACCCCTATGCTTTGACTTTAACGTCATGGGATTACTGTTCGGGCAAGAAAAGAAAGAGCCAACTTATAAAGAAGATAACTCCTCGCTCATTCAAACAGTCCTACAAAGTGAAAGCTTCGATCCCTCGAAGCTAATTACTCCAGCTGAAGGATCACTACAAGGGTGGCGCAAGACTATCAAGGTGACTACTCCAAGCGGAAGGAAAATATCCATCACGATAGGGCAAGGACCGGTGTTTGAAGAGTCGTCTGAGTCAGAGTCTGAGTCAGAGTCTCTCCCTCTAGAGTTTTCTAAGTCTTTAGCAATAACACCTCCCCCTCTTATTTCTTCTCCTAGGATAGTTAGTGATCCAGTCCCTGAGGACATATCACTCTTTGATGTAATGATCTCAGAGTATAATAATATTTATCATTCTCCTTACTTCTTGTGTTCTTCTCTAACTCAAGATGACGAGCATTGCTTAGCTAACGATGAAAAAGACAAAGAAATTATTAAAGTAATGGAAACACTCGAAAAGAAAACACCGGTAATTGAAGAAACTGAAACAGTTGATATCTCAAATGATTCAACTCATAAAAGAGAAGTTAAAATCGAATTAACATTGAATAAACAAGAAAGAACCGATTTAATTAACTTACTTAAAGAATTCATCGATGTATTCGCTTGGTCATATGAAGATATGCCAGGCATTAATAGAGAAATAGCTTTATACCACTAATTCCAGGAATGAAACCTGTAAAACAAAAGTTACGTCGAATGAAACCTAACGTAGCACTTAAAATAAAAGAAGTTCAAAAACAAATAACTGCAGGTTTCATCAAGGTATCCAAATACCCCGAATGGGTCGCCAACGTCGTCCCAGTTCCGAAGAAAGACGGAAGGGTAAGGATGTGTGTCGACTATCGAGATCTAAATAAGGCAAGTCCAAAGGACGACTTCCCTTTGCCACACATCGATATTCTGGTAGATAACACGGCAAATCACGAGCTTCTTTCGTTTATGGATGGATACGCAGGTTACAACCAGATTCTCATGGCAGAAGAAGACATGGAGAAAACAACCTTTATAACGCCATGGGGCACTTACTGCTACACGGTAATGCCATTCGGGTTGAAAAACGCGGGTGCTACTTACCAACGTGCAGCAACTGCCTTACTCCATGACATGATGCACAAAGAAGTCGAAGTATATGTCGACGACATGATTGTAAAATCAAAAGACCGTCCAGGCCATCAAGTAGCCTTAAGGAAATTTTTCGAAAGGCTAAGAAAATATAATATGAGGTTGAATCCATCTAAGTGTGCTTTTGGAGTCACCTCAGGAAAGCTCTTGGGTTACGTCATAAGCTCTAGAGGAATAGAGGTAGACCCAACCAAGATCAAAGCAATCATGTCCATGCCACCGCCCAAGACTGAGAAACAGATTCGAGGATTTATTGGCCGGTTGCAATACATAAGTAGGTTCATATCAAAACTGACGACGATATGTGAACCAATCTTCAAAAAACTCAAGAAGAATGTACCAGTAATATGGGATGACGAGTGTCAAAAAGCCTTTGAAAAGATCAAAGCCTATCTCGCAAATCCTCCCGTATTAGCACCGGCACTTCCCGGAATACCTCTTAGGTTATATTTGACGATTACTAAAGAGACAATGGGAGCTATGCTAGCACAAGAAGTAGAAGGCAAAGAGAACGCAATTTACTACCTAAGCAAGAAGATGCTCGAATACGAAGCACGCTACACACCGCTCGAGAAGTTGTGCCTCGCCTTGGTGTGGGCTACAACAAAGTTAAGACATTACATGCTGGTGCATACCGTCTTCGTAGTCCCCCGATTAGACCCACTCAAGTATCTATTCGAGAAATCTACGCTCAATGGACGCATATCAAGATGGATAGTCAATCTAGCTCAGTTTAATGTAAGATTCATGCCACAAAAAGCTATCAAAGGATCCGTGGTACATCCAAGCCATAGAAGACGACGAAGTAGTCCAAGGCGAAGAAGAAGAAGAAGAAGAAGAAGAAGAAGAAGAAGAAGAAGAACCGTGGTACACGGACATACTCAATTATGTCACCAATGGAGAATACCCTCCTCATGCTGACAAAAGAGCAAAACGAGCATTAAGACTTTTGGCTTCTCAATATGTACTCATAGACAACGAGCTAAATAAAAGGGTACCTAAGGGTCGAGCTCTCCTATGTGTAGGAAAGAAGGATGCACAAAGAGCAATGAGGATAGTCCACGAAGGAATATGTGGCACTCATATAAATGGCAAAATGTTAGTCCAAAAGATAATGCAAGAAGGATATTATTGGACTACGATGAATAGGGATTGCCATCAATACGTAAAAAGATGCCCTAAGTGCCAAATTTATGCCAATTTACTACATGTTCCTCCATCTTTTCTTTACACCTACACATCGTCATGGCCATTCACTACATGGGGAATTGACATCATTGGCAAAATCACTCCCCCAGGAACAAGAGGCCACGAATATATCCTAGTAGCAATCGATTACTTCACAAAGTGGGTCAAAGCGCAATCATACGCTAAACTCACTGCAAAACATGTAGCACTCTTTGTCGAGAGAAATATTATTTGTCGATACGGGGTCCCACATGAAATGATAAGTGACAATGGAACTCACTTTCAGGCCGAATGTGAAGAATTGCTACAAAAATACGGCATTCAACATCATCATTCTTCCCCTTACAGACCTCAAGCAAATGGAGCATTCGAGGCAGCTAATAAAAATTTAAAACTATCATCGAAAAAATGACGGAGAATTATAAGGATTGGCCTGACAAACTTCACTTCGCATTGTGGGGTTACCGCACGTCAATCCGTACATCAACAGGAAATACGCCATTTTCCTTGGTATATGGAATGGATGTCGTACAACCTGTCGAACTAGAAATACCATTTCTACGCATTGCGTTAGAGAGTAAACTCGATGAAGTTGAATGGACTAGGGCAAGATATGAATAATTGATTCTACTCGATGAGAAACGACTAGAAGCTCTACATCACACTCAGTGTTACCAAACTCGTATGGCTAGGCATTTTAATAAGAAGGTCAAGACAAGAAATATCAAAGTAGGAGACTTGGTGTTAAAAGCACTAAGGAAAAATGTTTTAGATCCAAGGGGTAAATTTAGACCTAATTGGTCTGGACCCTACATTGTCAAAACAATCCTGTCAGGAGGTGCAGCAAAATTAACTGATATGGATGGCAATGAATTCTCAAAAATGACAAATCTTGACCAACTTAAGAAATACTACCCATAATTACTTGAGTAGGATACTCAAGAGAGCTACGTTCGGCCTGATTCCTTAAGAAAGGATACGTAGGCAACCCTTTACGGGTGCGGCCACTTTATTTTTTGACATCTCCGCGTTCAAGAATTAATTAAAAATTCAACAGAAGATCGGCAAATTATCGGCGTCGCAGAGAAGAGCTTGGCGCCAGCCAACAGCCATCAGCGCCAGCCGATGAAATTGGCGCCTGGCGCCAGACTTCAATGACAGGCGCCAATTGCAAATAAATGGCGCCAATTTGAAAATAAATTCTGGGCAAATTTCGGTGTTTTTCGGAAATATTTCGACTTCCATACTCGAAGAATTTCCGGAAAATTAATTTTTTTCGGTTTTCATTGCTTTAATAAAATAAATTTATAGTACATAATTTAATTAAAAGCTGAAATTTCATTAATAAAATAAACTTACATTATTGATGGAATTTAAATAAAGCTGAAATAAACTTTAAATAAAAAAGAATAAACTAAGTCTAATAATTTAAAGCTAAGCAATGCTCCTAATCTTTCTTTTCCTTTCTAGCCCTTTTCCAATTTTTGTCTGCTTCCTCCTCCTCATCCATAACTTTAGCTAGTAGGCATCCTTTAGAGGACCTACATTCAATTTTGGAGTAGATAGTCTCCCCTTCAGCTAACACTCCATGCTTCTTTTCCACCCAAGCCTTTTTATCTGTGGTGTTAGCTTTCCTTTTCCCTTTATCTTTGGTAGCATTTTTCTTCCTAGGCATTGCAAGTGTTTTGAATTCAATTCTTGCACCTAAGCGTTCCTTGGCAGGAATCACCCTGTCACCTAGACGATTCTTCACATCAGTTCTACCCTGATCCTTCGAAGACTTCTTCAGCAACCACTTCTTTACATCATTGGGCAAAGAAGGAGGAACCTTTTGGGTTACCATTTCCCACAAAGGTCTAGCACTCCAGTAAGCATCAAATCTGTCCACTTCTTTAGAAACAGGGTACTCATAGGGAGGACGAAGATCCCCGGAAGGAATATTTTGAAGCAAGCCGTATTGTCTTTTTACCCTGCAGGGGTAATAATAAGTCACACGAGACAAACTTCGAAGACGGCAGAAAGGTTGCTTGTCAACACCAACCATCCTTTCTATCTTCCACCATGGGACGACCCACTTGATAGAAAAATCACGAGATTCGAAGACTTTTCTCCACCCATGGCGCCCAATTTTAGGGATGCGTTTCTTCCTTCTCACGAAGAAATTAGGAGTATACTTCTCAATATCGTCCGGAGGGCTAATTAATCCTAGCCTTTCCATTAGCCACATCTGTAAAAAAGTTGCAATGCAAATAAATTATTATTACAATAAAAAAATATATTTTTTTATTTCTGTAATTAAAAATATTATTTTTCTACCTGTAATAAAATTGGAGAGCCGCGAAAAGGTGCTTTTGGGTCCCTTTTCAGTTCATCAAGACTAATCATAGTCTCTCCAACTATCAATGGCATTGGATTTCTCCCTGATTCAATTTGTTCTAAAACAGTGGTTATAATTGATTGACATTCATTATTTTTACCACTACTAAGGAAAAATTGATTAAGCATGCAAAATAGGAACGCCCTTCTTCTATATATATGAAAAGATTCAGAAAGAGGTTTATCAAAATAATGGCGTGCAAATTCTTTCAAATTAACTATATTGCCATCTACTATTTTTGATAAATCCATTTCTTTTAAATTAAAGAAACGCTCAAAATCCTTATAATAGTATGCATCTACTCTAGGGATTACTATGAGGTCTATTGCAGGGAAGCCTAAGATAGCACCAAATTCCTCTGGCAAAGGGTTAATCTCATCATACCCTATTCTGAAACAATGAGTATCAATATTCCAAAATTCTAGAGCGGTATGTATGAAATCTAAGTCAAGATCTACCCCTTTGATGCCATAAATTCCCCCCAAGTGAAATAAATCTAATTCTTTTCTCTCCCTAGCATTAAGAGATCGACACCATTCATGAGTGTATTGGGTGAAGGTTTTGGTGACTAAAGACATGGTTACTATTTTTTCTAAAGCAAAGAATAATTTTATTCGCTGGAATTATGAGAAGAATCGGCTGGGCAGGGGGTTATTTATACACAAATTGCGAGAAGTTTTAATCAGAATGAAATACGGTATCAGCGTCAATTGGCGTCAAAACCCCGTAATTGGCGCCAGCCGCAAGCGCTTGGCGCCACACGCCAAGTGTAGCGCCTGGCCCCACGCGCCATATTGTGGCGCCAGCTGGCGCCAAATTGTCACAACAGACGCGCGTGTTTAACTTGCGTTTTTAATCCTAAACTCGAGTCGACTAATGACTTTATGGCTCCGTTTATTTTTCCTAAACATCTTTTTCATCCTTTTTCTTAATTAATTAAAATAGCTATTATTTTTAAGTATATTATTCTTTTATGGACTTTATTTAAATTAAATTCCAAACACCCGACATTTTATTTGATTTTTTCCTTTTTATTTTTTCTTTTTGGGGGAGAGAGTCAGATACCCTCCATCAATAATAAAAATGACGGAATTTTTTGCGCAAAATTGTTTGTCACACTTCTCTTGCACACACAAACATACACATAATAATAACAAACAAATAAACTCATAATAGCATAAATATACAAAATGTGTCTATAAATAATGAGTTTAAGGCAAAGTTCTATGAAAAGTTAAAATAAAATATACACAGGAACAAACTACGGCGCTGGAGGACGTAGGCCCATCATATCATAAAACTGCGCCGTACGAGGAGTCACCTTTCCACCAGCTCCAGCTCCAGCTCTAGTCTCCGTAGGAGGAGGAAGACTCAATGTAGGATCACTCCACCCAGGATCAACCTGAGGCTGAGGCTGCGCAGGCTGCCGCGATGACGAGCCTACCTCGTACATCCCACCACCTCTGAAAGCCGAGGTAGCCTCTCCTACCGGCGCAGCATGAGCACCCTCAGAAGAAGATCCCAAGCCCTCTGCAACGTCAGCACGAGCAGCCTCAGAGCGACCACCTCTACCCCCTGATGAAGTACGACGATGTCTCGAGCTGGACCTTACCGGATCCCTCCGCCCCTCAGGTCTCGCGCGGGTGTGAGAAGCAATAGGCTGACCCTGCAAAAAGAATTAAATCAGAAACAAGGCAAGTGGCCGCATTCCTCATCCGGACGAGCTGGCTCCGGAAGGCATCTATACATCGTGCCATCGCCAAAACCACCTCGCGCGAAAACTGTAAGAAAAATAAGTCGGTAAACATGCATGTTATATGAACACAAAATTGTGAATAACTAGGCTTACTCGAGTCTGGTGACGAGGAATCGACCGCTCTACGTCGCGCTCGCCCTCGGGAGCAGGAGAAATCATCTCCTCAATCGGTTCGTACATCCCCTGGTAGTGGATGGACATACGGGGTGGCACGAACTCAGCAGCACCGTCCTGATAAACAACAAAAAGTCAGTAAAATATTACTTGGGGGCTACTTCATGGAAAGTAAAAGCTGAAAAATATTAACCTCACATCCTTGGCCGGTACGGGGGCTGGAGCTAACAACGGTAGTAGCTCCTCAGCATAGCACTGCCCAGGGATCACAAAGGATCGCCAAGGGGTACCAGCTCCCTCAGACATGCTCGACAATAGCGCCTCGTCAAACATATGACGTGGTGGAGCAGCAGGAACGACGAAGACATCAGAGGAATGCTGTCTAGCAACCCTCTCTCCTAAGTACGCAATTGCTCCATAAGTCCCCAAGAAATAGCGACGCTCACCAGAATACTGTGCGGCTAATCCAGGGACTGTCCAACCGCCCCACGGCCGGTACACCACCTCAAGACCCTACAACGAACATCAATCATGCGAGAGTATACCTAAAGCATTGCGAAAAAGCAAATAAACAATAAAAGTCGTACCGCGATGATCCAGTTCCGAACATGTGTAGTAGACATATCCACATGGTGGCCGCCCTAAGAGGCGCTCACTGGAAATCATCGCGACGATGGTCTCGTCGGCGCATCAGAAGGGAAGTGCTCGTAGAAACAGATCTACAAAGAGTTAAAAGTGTGAGTAAATGCTAGCTAATATGTAGAGCTAAACTTTATAAGGAATAATGTTTACCTCTACGACCTTCCAAAAGGCAGACAAAGCGACGTTCGTCCCAAAGGACCGGTGTCGACACGAGTCCCTTAGCGCACGAACAAAGTCAGCATAGGCCAAGCTGGCCCAGTCATAAGTCCCGATCCGATGAAGATCACGGACAGCAGGAATATAGTAAAGCAACGCCCTACTACCTTTGTCAGGGGAGAATGTCCCTGACAACAACATCAGCGCAAAGATGTGCACCCGCTGCTCTCGGGTGGTCGCATCGTCATCAAGAGCCGCTGCCAGCGTCGAGCGGCGAATTCCCCTAGCGCTAAACTGAGTCGTCTCGACCTCAGCTCGGGCCCGAATAGCGATCGGCCCCAACAGCTCCTCGACCTCCGAAGAAAAGACGTCGATTCCACTGTCAAACGGCAGTGGCACAGAGGTGAACTCCAGTCCTGTGATGAGACTGAAGTTCGTAGGGGTGACCATCATCTCGCCCCAAGGGAAATGGAAGGTGTTGGTGGTGTCCCAGAAGAACTCCACCAAAGCGCGCACTACATGATGACCCCCGCTGCAGGCAACCATAGCCTCAGAGGTCTCGAACAAAGTAGCTAGCTAGCCCGCAAGATTCCCATAGGAGTCTCGTCTCGAGATCCCTGGCGATGTACATCCTGTACAAATCGCCCAAACCATCACAGCCGGAGCCATGATGCCGCGTCCTCCCGGGCGTGATGCCCCGTCTCACCCTCTCAGAAATGTGGTGGATGGGGGCGAAGAACAGGGTCCGCTCATCCCACTCCGGAAATCGACCAAGCAAAGTGGAAGGCATGACGTCATCCTCTACGGGCTCATGCTCCCGTCTGGTGTTTCGGGATCGTGAACCCGAACCTCGTTGTCTAGCCATGCTACATTGTGCAAAAACATCATAAATTGAGGTTCTATAGTGTCTAAGGTTCGCCTAGCCGCATGATACTATGTTCGCAAAAAACAGAGTACGTAGTACTAAAACAGAGCACACATTCAAATTGAGCATAATGGCATTTTTCAAGCAATCAAACAATTTCTTGCAATACTATAGTAATTATTGTGACAAATTGGACAAGAATTGCTAGCAAAAACATCAAGAACAAGTCACATTGTTCTTCACGACCTTAAGAGGTCCAACAATGGCAAATTGCACATTTCTTCACCAAATTGAGTCAAACAGCTCTCAAATTACTCCCAAGGCAATATATAAACATAATCAAGCAATTTCATGGCATAAAACTTGACAAACAAAGCAAATTAATCATTATACATTACGAATTTTCATGAAATTCGTGAATAAAACATGCCAAAAATTTATGAAAACCGATGTGAGTTTGAAGAAAACTTACATAGATCGGGAAAATAGATGAAAAGAGCTTTGATTTGAAACAAATTTGAGCAAATTCGGTTGAGAAACGAGCAAGAACCGAGCAATTGAAGTTTTTTGATTTTTTTCGAGCAAAATCGCGACGAGTAGCCAGCAAAATGAAGAGGAAAGGGGTATTTAAGGAAATCCCCGTGCTGGCTCCAAGCCCTATGCATTGGCGTCACAAATTTGGCTTAGCTCTTGGCACCAATCTCAGCGCCTGGCGCTAAGACTAATTAACTGGCGCTGATGGCTTTTCAATGGCGCCAGATCACCCAGCCACCTGGTGGGGTAGTTCTACCTTTCTGCACCATATTTTGGGTTCCTTGGTACGCCAGTTAGCCCCTCTAAGCAATTTGACATGATTTAGTAATCGGCTTGATTACATAAAGTGATCGACCTGATGAAAGATCGTCTCACTTAGCTTAAAGCGCCTAAGCATTGGCTCATTAACAAAAGGCACCGACATACTGGCTCATTCGCAAAGAGGCACCGACATATAGGTTCAAAAGCAAAAGGGCACCGATGTACAGGTTCAAAGCAGCAGAAATGTCGACGTACAGGCATAGCGGAAGCAAAGTTCAGGCGAACTTTTAAAGATCGACAGGCGTGGATCTTCGGGAATTTCCTTTAGAAAATTATCGCATTAAATGAGGATGACTTCAAGTGAGGATATCTTCGACGGAATTCCCTAGCTTGCGGAGAGTTGTCACAAACAACTGAAGGTAATTTCGGGCGAAGTTGTCTTCGATCATATTCCCTTAGGCATGGAAGATGGTCATAATGCGGATGGAAATTGTTTCGAGAGAAGCAATCTTCGATAGTATTCCCTTGGACGTGGAATATTATCAATGCGGATGGAGATTGTTTCGAGAGAAATAATCTTCGATAGTATTCCCTTGGACGTGGAATATTATCAATGCGGATGAAGATTTGTTTCAAGAGAAGTAATCTTCGATGGTATTCCCTTGGACGTGGAATATTATTAATGCGGAGGAGGATCGTTTCAGGCGAAGAAATCTTCCAATTTGGAAGCAGTTACAGGCGTAGCAGTTTTCAAGCGGGATGGCATTCTCTAGCTTGCAGGAGGTCATCAAAACAACAGTAAAGCGGCATCAAATCGGTTACTTTCAGAGACGTGTGCTCGACGGTGCAAGATACGCGTTTCTTAACTCTTTTATCTATTTAACTAATGCTAGTTTTCCAGGTATCGGCGTTACAAGAGTGATTTAGGATCGCAGAACGTTCTGAATCATTCTCCGTCCCTATCGATACTTTGACTTTTGTTTTTGAAACCTGCGTTTCTCCAAACTCAGTCAAAGTGGGGGCTTCTGTAGACACCCATTTGTGTCTCCCCAAAGCCAAACCCGGTGATGAGTACCTTTCACGTCGAATCATAATCGAATGAAGTGAAAGTGTGGAAGGTCTAGTGTTGCGGATAATTTTAATTTTCTTTTCTCTTCTCTCTGTTTTTGAAAACTTATTTTAAGAAAATAGCCAATCCAGTTTGGTTGGTCCATGATATGGGTCCAATAGTAGTGTAGTTGGATGGGGCTTGCAAATACCTTTCCAACGATATATTATAAGCCCAATTCCGATGAATATTGAGGAAGTTATGGCCAATTTACTAAACTGGGCCCGGTTTGAGTCTTATGTACGGCTCAATGATCTTGGGGAGGGCCTAATATGATTTATCATTCCTAATGCAATTAGGAATGGTTTTAGTCTTCTAGAATCTTCTAGAAGGTTCTTTTCATTCCTAATTCAATTAGCATTGATAAATTGACTTTTGTTGACTTTTCAGAGTTTTAATCAAAATCAAATAGCATTTTCGAGGAAATTATATGATTTTATCCTCCAGTACGGCAAACTTATCTGATTTTTGAAAACGCGTTGGAAATAGGCTTGGCACCTGACCCCAAGCTTTGGCGCCTGGAACCAGGTCTGGCGCCTGGCGCCAGTTAGCCAGGGTGTGCGCCAACTCTGTTTTTTGTGCGTCAGACTCTGTTTTTTTTATTTTATCTTTTTGGCTGATTTTCTCTATAAATAACGTATTAAAAACTCTGTTTTCAATCATCTACATTCACCATCATTAACCAATTCTCACGAATTCACACCTACAATCAGTTTTCATTCGCAATCATTAATTCACCAATTCTCACGAATATTCACCAACTCTCATCAAGATTTTCTTGATTATTCTGATTTTCTCTCTTAATTCTAAACCTTGCTTTTTCATACAAAATTCCGCATTCACAAGATCTAGAAACACCTAGCCATATTCGAAGTTGCCTTCACCCTAGACGTGAAAGGTTTAATTTCTGAGGGTTTGGTCCCAAATCTCTCTTTCAATTATTTAATTTAATTGTTTGTTTATTATTTTCCTTGAAGTTACTAACGTGTGTATTTTGTTATTAGAAAGAGGTACGAAGCATCAAAGTAAGTACTTTAATTGATTAATTGATGTTATGATGTAGAAATCATGTTTATATTGTTATTATGATATTCCTAGTATCATGTTTAGGGAAAAGGTTATAATATCAAATATGCTTATTATGATTCCTGCGATGCTTCCCATGTTCTTCCTAATGTTTATGATTGTTAGTATCATGTTAGGGTTAAATATTTGATTTTTATTGCTTAGTGACATGCTAGGGTTTGTTATTAATCTTGTTAGTATCATGCCTAGGATCTTGCTATTTTTATTATGCTTTAATATTAACATGAACATGATTATGATTATAATTGTTATAACTTATGATGATCATGAATATTATTATTATTATTATTTTGATGATGATTATTTTATTTATGATGATATTATTATTTTTATGATTATAATTTTATTGTCATGATATTATTATTATTATGTTGCTTGATATTCTATTTTTATTGTTATTGCTTGATCACGCCTTTTATGCATGTTTAAAGGGAATTTGGTACTTGTAATCACGCTTAATAAGATATTTAATAATCTTGTTTAGGGTTAATTCTGATTATAATTCAAGTGATCGCCAATAATAGATTTATTTGTGCATTAATATTCAACCAACATAGATAAACAGGTTTAGGGCTAATCTATTGATTGCATGTTAATCAGAAAGCGCACATGAATACGATCAGAATAAAGTAAAGGCCTATTATTAGGGCAGGTTCAATCTCTTTTAGGTTGGATTTGTACCTTCATCCCCGAACCCTTATTTGGTTCTAGACCTTATGGAGTTGACGATCTCTTGGATCGTTAAGGGGTGTAATCTTCACCTCGTGAATGGTTTACAAGTTCCTAAAAACTTGTTGGCGACTCTTTTTCTCTATCTTCTTCCCTTTGGGACGCCACCGTACTTTAGTGTATGATCACAGTGGGGTTCAAGCTAGTGGGATTTAAGGCTTAAAATTATTCCCTACAGTTTTTGGCGACTCCACTGGGGAGGATTCCTATTTTAATTCCTGAATTCGTTTCGGCAATGATTTAGAATGAGTGGATGAGACTCGAAACGTTCTAAGTATTTCATGTGCGTAATTTTGATTAACATTATTGTCATATGCATAAAAAAGATCTCATTGGAAAGACCATTCGTAATGAGTTAAAAACATAGGATTTTACACGTAGGAAATTTGAGAAATATCTTTCACAACTATGACTGAAATAACACCGCGCGAGACTGGAAAATTTTATCGAGCACATAAAGCTGCTGAGGCATGTGGGAAGTAGCGTCAGGGGCCAGAGCTTGGCGCCAGCATTTTAGTCGTAGCGCTAGACGCCAGTATTGGTGCTTGGCGCTACAGTTAAAATCTGGCGCCAGTCTCTGATTGTTGGCGCCAATTTCCCCCAATACCGAGCCAGAAATATGCGTTCTAATTTCGACCGGTTTTTCGTATTGTTTGCTCGATCCTACTTCCTGATTGAATTTTTTCTCACTTTTCTGAAACCCGTATGTGTTCTACATATGGACATAACCCTCTGGAAATTCATGCTCTATCTACCCGATTGAACGCTCCGTGCAACAAAGGGTACATCCGAGATGTTGAATTCACCAAACCATGGAAGCGAGTTTTTTCTAAACTCGCGGTGTCCCATCCACTCGCGCCAACCCTTCACGGTTAGGCTTCCGCGCGGTGCATCTGGACAATTAACCATGGACCCTCTATTGACTAAACCATATCCCAAACTTTAGAGAACTAGAGCCATGGTTAGGTTGCAAACTCATTGCATCATATTGTGCCTACTTGACTAATTGTGCATTATTTGTTGTGCATACTCTATGTGATTTTTCCTAACCGTTTGTTTGACTTGTGTTAAGTCTAAATAAAATAATTAATGACTAAAGGACTTTTTTTAATTAATTAATTAATTAATTTAAGCCAATAAATAAACATAAAATCGAGTCATAGTTCCTTTAAGTCAACCCGGATTTTTATTCCCGTATACTGCACAAACGTCAACTTGTTTTGGTCATAACCGGAGTTCTAGGAAGAACTACGGGTCGTAAAACCTATGGATCTGTAGCCCCGAGTTTTATCTTTAATTTGGCGTTGGTTTCATCCAAATCGAAGTCACAAATAAAAAGTTATGACTAAAATACCACAGTCTGTCCAGTTTAATGCATATACGCGAGGTCTTAATTTAGTCTTTGCTTGAGTCTAGCCACATGGTCATAACACGAGTCTTAACATGTCACCTACACTCACTAGTCTTAGCAAACACTTTGAGTATATGTCACCATGACCATGTCTTAGTTCCATGCATGAGTCGGTCTTTCCGTCATTTGAGTTGGGGTACATTCTACTCCTAATCCTTCATATCCCTCCATCTACATCACTTTTCTTCACATTCTATTCCAATTTTTCTTCACTTCTTCCATCCATGTGTGTTGAATCGAGTTTGAGTCATGTGATTGACAAACAAAAAATGAGGGTAATGATGAAACAACACAAGACAAGAGGCGAGCTTCAACGACAAGATTTCGTGACCTCTTTTTCTATTTCTTTTTCATTTTTTTCCTTTCCCCAATAAGTCTAGCATAGGCACCTTTTCCTTTCCTTAGATTAATTTTATGGATTCCTTTCCCTTTTTTTTAATAAAATTAGCATTTATTTCCTTATATATGATCATTTCATTATATTTCATTAAAAATAAAAAAATAAAAAAAAATGTCGAATTAAGCACAAGGTATACCAATGATTTAAGGCACCCCTTGTAGCCACATCATATTACCTCTCACCTTTCAAATATACAATCCTTTCTTCATAAGCCACTTTGAGCCTCGTCTAGTGATAGACCTTTCTTTTTTCAACCCACATCTACCTAACCTTAGGATGGGATGGTGTGCAACTTATGCAATTCTAAAAAAAAAGGGGGGGGGCTTGAGTAATTCAAAAAATTAAAATAGCAAAGCAAAAGCGAAAAATAAATAATAGTGTACAAAAGGGCAAGTGTTCCAATGTCTTTGATATGAAAATATCTTCGATAAGAACACGTCTCAGATTGCATCTTTTATCGAGTGCTCAGTACCGTGCCTGAGAAACATGAATTCCAAGTGAGTGATAGACCGCATGATCGAGATTGCTCACACTTATAAAAATGAAAGAAATGCTAAAGCAAAAGAAAGAGCTAAAAAAGAGTAGAAAATCTCAAGCATGAAAATACAAATATTCAAAAGCAAGGTTGCACACCTTGGGGGCTTATCTAGGGGCTTGAGCCTTTATCCCCTTCTTCTTCACCTTTAGCCTAACCACGTTACAACCCTTAAAAAGACCTTTTTGAGGTATACACACTTGTGCGAGGTTCGGCTAGAGCTACGTTCGGCCTGATTCCTAACTGATACGTAGGCAACCTCACATCGAGGTGCGGCCGTAATAAAAATGCATTCATATTCACATTCACACACTTACACCATGATAATATCAAGGGATATCCTATGCTCATCCCTATTCATGTAGAGCTAGACTTGGGGGCTTGATCCCAACATTATTAGCTTACCTAGCCTAAGAGTCACCATCATTTGACTCTTCTAAAAATAATCTTTTCCCACACACTTAGCTCTTGCGGCCTAACTTTAGTGTCATTTTCACACACTGCACAGATACATGACCAAATGTACTTCCCTTAGGAACCCTTTGTCATGGAATCTTAACACAACGCTGAAGCATGCCTTGTCATATCAACATCACTCATCAATCATAATCATCATTGCATCACAAAGTATGAAGTGCTTAGCCTCCGTGCCTAAGTTACCCAAATCCTTTCAAGCTTTAATCCCACTAGATTTAATCCCACTAGCTTGAACCCCACTGTGATCATACACTAAAGTACGGTGGCGTCCAAAGGGAAAGAAGATAGAGCAAAAGAGTCGCCAACAAGTTTTTTTAGGAACTTGTAAACCGTTCACGAGGTGAAGGTTACACCCCTTAACCATCCAAGAGATCGTCAACTCCATAAGGTCTTGAACCAAATAAGGGTTTGGGGATGAAGGTACAAATCCAACCTAAAAGAGATTGAACCTGCCCTAATAATAGGCCTCTACTTTATTCTGATCGTATTCATGTGCGCTTTCTGACTAACATGCAATCAATAGGATTACCCTAAACCTGTTTATCTATGTTGGTTGAATATTAATGCACAAATAAATCTATTATTGACGATCACTTGAATTATAATCAAATTAACCCTAAACAAGATTATTAATTATCTTATTAAGCGTGATTACAAATACCAATTCCCTTTAAACATGCAGAAAAGGCGTGATCAAGCAATAACAATAAATAAGCATCAAGCAACATAATAAATAATAATAAATTATAATCAAAATGATCATTATAATAATCAAAACAATAATCATCATAATAATAATCATATTAATCATAATAATAATCATGTTAAAGCATAGCAAGATCCTAGGCATGATACTAACAAGATTAATAACAAACCCTAGCATGTCACTAAGCAATAAAAATCAAAGCTTTAACCCTAACATGATACTAACAATCATAAATATTAGAAAGAACATAAAAGGCATCGTACTTTTAATCATACTTGATATTAAAATTACCCTAGACATGATACTAGGAATATCATAATAACAACCTAAACATGATCTCTACGTCATCACATCAATAAAAACCATCAAAATACTTACTTTGATGCCTCGAACCTCTTTCTAATAACAAAATACACGCGTTAGTAACTTCAAGGAAAACAATAAACAAACAATTAAATTAAATAATTGAAAGAGAGACTTGGGACCAAACCCTCAGAAATTAAACCTTTCACGTCTAGGGCGAAGGCAACTTCGAATATGGCTGGGTGTATCTAGATCTAATGAATGCGGAATTTTGTATGTAAAAAGCTAGAAAAGAGAGAGAGAGAGAAATAATAGGTAGATTGTAGATGAATGTAGATGAAAACTGGTTGTTGATTAAAACTGGTTTTTTGATGAAAACTGGTTATAGTTGATTATTGAAGATTGGTTGTTAATTAAAACTGGTTTTCGAAAACGGAGTTTTTAGTACGTTATTTATAGGAAAATCAGCCAAAAAGATAAAATATCAAAACACAGTTCTGGCGCACAAAAAACTGAACCTGCGCCAACGCTGGCTATTGGCGCCAGGCGCCAACACTAGCGCCAGGCGCCAATGCTGGCGTTTGGCGCTGATTTAGAAAATCACGCGTTTTCTTAAAATCAGATAAAAATTGTTGTACAGGAGGATAAAATCGTATTTTTTTCCTCAAAAATGCTCTTTGATTTTAATTAAAACTCTGAAAAGTCAACAAAAGTCAATTTATCAATGCTAATTGAATTAGGAATGAAAAGAACCTTCTAGAAGAATCTAGAAGACTAAAACCATTCCTAATTTCATTAGGAATGATAAATCATATTAGGCCCTCCCCTAGATCATTGGGCCGCATATAAG
This sequence comes from Chenopodium album, assembly GCF_948465745.1. Lineage (NCBI taxonomy): Eukaryota > Viridiplantae > Streptophyta > Magnoliopsida > Caryophyllales > Amaranthaceae > Chenopodium > Chenopodium album. The sequence goes on from NC_137835.1 coordinate 71,473,677, forward strand.
GCTCAAACCGAGCCCAGTTCAGTAAATTGGCCATAACTTCCTCAATATTCATCGGAATTGGGCTTATAATATATCGTGGGAAAGCTCTTGTCAAGCCCCATCCAACTACACTACTATTCGACCCATATCATAGACCAAACAAACTGGATTGGCTGTTTTCTAAAAATAGGTTTTCAAAAACAGAGAGAAGAGAAAAGAAATTAAAACTATCCGCAACACTAAACTTTCCACACTTTCGCTTCATTCGATTATGATTCGACGCGAAAGGTACTCATCACTGGGTTTGTTTTTGGGGAGACACATTTGGGTGTCTACAGAATCCCCCACTTTGACTGAGTTTGGAGAAACGTGAGTTTCGAAAACAAAAGTCAAAGTAGCGATAGGGACGGAGAATGATTCAGAACGTTCTGCGATCCTAAATCACTCTTGTAACGCCGATACCTGCAAACTGGCGTTAGTTAAACAGATAAAAGAGTTAAGAAACGCGTATCTTGCACCGTCGAGCACACGTCTCTGAAAGTAACTGATTTGCTGTCGCATTGCTGTTGTTTTGATGACCTCCTGCCAAGAGAATGCCATCCCGCTTGAAAACTGCTACGCTTGTAACTGCTTCCAATATAGAAGATTGCTTTGCCTGAAACGATCCTCCTCCGCTTTGATAATATTCCACGTTCAAGGGAATACTATCGAAGATTGCTTCTCTTGAAACAATCCCCTTCCGCTTTATGACCATCCTCCACGTCTAAGGGAACATGATCGAAGACAACTTCACTTGAAATCACCTTCAGTTGTTTGTGACAACTTTCCACAATCTAGGGAACGCCATCTTGTTGTTTCGATGTTCACTCGTCTCTGAACAAAGAGCTTCTTTTTTTTATATGTTCACGCGCCTCTGAACAAAGAGCTTGAATGATATGCCCACGCGTCTCTGAGAAAAAGATCTTGATGATATGTCCTTCTGAATGATGTGTCCACGCGTCTCTGAACGAAGAGCTTGATAATAGGATTCCCACGCGTCTCTGAGCAAAAGAGCTTGTAGGAAATGTTTACGCGTCTCTGAACAAAAGAGCTTGAATAATATGCCCACGCGTCTCTGGAGCAAAGATCTTTGATGGAAATGTTCACGCGTCTCTGAACAAAAGAGCTTGAATAATATGCCCACACGTCTCTGGAGCAAAGAGCTTTGATGATATGTCCACGCGTCTCTGAACAAAGAGCTTTTGATTAATATGTCCACGCGTCTCTGGAGCAAAGAGCTTTGATGGAAATGTTCACGCGTCTCTGAACAAAAGAGCTTTGAAAGAAATGTCCACGCGTCTCTGAACAAAGAGCTTTGAATAATATGTCCACGCGTCTCTGAACAAAAGAGCTTTGATGATATGTCCACGCGTCTCCGAACAAAAGAGCTTGAAATAAATGTCCACGCGTCTCTGAACAAAAGAGCTTGAAATGATATGTCCACGCGTCTCTGAACAAAATAGCTTTGAATGATATGTCCACGCGTCTCTGAACAAAAGAGCTTTGTATAATATGTCCACGCGTCTTTGAACAATAGAGCTTGAATAATATGTCCACGCGTCTCTGAACAATAGAGCTTGAATAATATGTCCACGCGTCTCTGAACAATAGAGCTTGAATAATATGTCCACGCGTCTCTGAACAATAGAGCTTGAATAATATGTCCACACGTCTCTGAACAAAAGAGCTTCGATGATTGAATGTTTGTTGCGATAATATTCCGAAGAAAAAATTCCGAAGACCAACGTTTGCCGATCTCTAAAGCTCGTTTGAACTTTGCTTCCGCTAAAACCAGTACGTCGGTGTCTCCGTGATTAGGCGCTTTAAGCTAAGTGAGACGATCTTTCGTCAGGTCGATCACTTAGACTGTAATCAAACCGTTTACTTAATCATGTCAAATTGCTTATAGGGGCTAACTGGCGTGCCAAGGAACCTGAAATTGCTGTATGAGGTCGAAATCACCTTTCTGAGAGGCTTCAAGCTCTGTCGCTGCTGGAATATCTCTGGCGCCAGAAATTGGCTCTGTCGCCAGACGCTGGGATCTAGCGCTAGGCGCTAAAAACTATTACCAGACGCTAGATGTTTTCGTCTGGCGCTGGAGTAGGGTCTTCCCTGTTCTGCTGCACCTGTATTTATTTTTTACTATAGAACTTTGCCAATCTCTTTAATTATCTTAGGGTTGACCTAAGGTTTAAGGTCGCATGACTCATTGACTTGACACGACTCAAGGTATAAACTTGACTCACTGTGATTGACTCGAGGTTGACTCGACTCGAAGCGAAATGACACGTGTGACTCATGACCCGTGTGTGCATTGTATTATGATTGTGCGACTCGAAAATGCAAAAAAAGCAAAAAATTTCAGTCATTTTTGTGGAGGGTACCGACTTCTCCCGAAAAAGAAAGACACGCAAAGAAAGAAGCGAAGTTTTGAAGGTGCATGTTGAATGAGCTTAGTCAAATGTTGTTTGACACTATCTCTCAAGGTGCAAGGATTAATCCATCCTAGGCTATCTCAATGGTTGACTCAATGATGAAAGTAGTTGGGTAACTTAGGCACGGAGGCTAAGCACTTCATACTTTGTGATGCGATGATGATTATGATTGATGTTGACAAGGCATGCTTCAACTTTATGTTAAGATTCCATGACAAAGGGTTCCTAAGGGAAGTGAATTGGTCATGTATCTGTGCAGTGTGTGAAAGTGACACTAAAGTTAGGCCACAAGAGCTAAGTGTGTGGAAAGATATTACTTGTTAAAAGAGTCAAATGATGGTGACTCCTTAGGCTAGGTAAGCTAATGATGTAGGGATCAAGCCCCCAAGTCTAGCTCTACATGAATAGGGATGAACATAGGAGATCCCTTGATATGATCATGGTGTGTGAATGCGAATATGAATGCATATTTATTACGGCCGCACCTTGATGTGAGGTTGCCTACGTATCAGTTAGGAATCAGGTCGAGCGTAGCTCTAGCCGAACCTCGCACAAGTGTGTGTATACCTCAAAAAGGTCTTTTTAAGGGTTGTAACGTGGTTAGGCTAAAGTTTATAGAAGAAGGGGATAAAGGCTCAAGACCCTAGATAAGCCCCCAAGGTGTGCAACCTTGCTTCTGAATCTTTGTATTTTTATGCTTGAGTTTCTACTCTTTTTTAGCTCTCTTTTCTCTTTTGCTTTAGCATCTATTTTATTTTTATAAGTGTGGGCAATCCCGATCATGCGGTCTATCACTCACTTGGCATTCATGTTTCTCAGGCACGGTACCGAGCACTCGATAAGAGACGCAATCTGAGACGTGTTCTTATCGAAGATATTTTCATATCAAAGACATTGGAACACTTGCCCTTTTGTACACTTTTATTTATTTTTTGCTTATTTCTTTTTTGCTATTTTAATCTTTTGAAGTCATTCAAGATTTTATTCTTTTAAAAATTGCATAAGTTACACACCATCCCATCCTAAGGTTAGGTAGATGTGGGTTGAAAAAAGAAAGGTCCATCATTAGACGAGCCTCAAAGTGGTTTATGAAGAAAGGATTGTAAATTAGAAAGGTGAAAGACAATATGATGTGGCTACAAAGGGGTGCCTCAAATCATTGGTATACCTTATTCTTAGTTTGACATGGATTTTTTTTTTTAATGCAATATAATTAAATGATCATATATAAGGAAATAAATGCTCATTTTTATTAAAAGAAAAAAATAATGATCCTACAAAATAAATCTAAGGAGAATAAAAAGGTGCCTATGCTAGACTTATTGGGGAAAGGAAAAAATGAAAAATAAATAGAAAAAGAGGTCATGAAATCTTGTCATTGAAGCTCGCCTCTTGTCTTGTGTCATTCGCTTCATCATCACCCAGCCTTCTCGCTAGCTAGAGGCAATGGGATCTTGTTTGCTCCTATGAGATCTTTGAATGAGATTTTGAAACCTGTAGCATTCATTAGTGGTATGACCGTTTCCTCGATGGTACTTGCAATAGGAGTTTGGATTCCATCTCGAAGATCGATTTTCTGGCGTTGGATCCTCGGTAGGGCCAATAGGTTTGATTAATCCTCGATCGTAAAGACGGTCAAAAGCAGCATCATAGGTCATTCCAATGGGTGTGAACTCTCTCCTGGGTTTCCTTTTAGATCCTTGATTGTTCATGGCTAAGACACCATTATGGTCAAAGGTACTAACATTATTACTAGAGTGGGCGTTTTCGGAAGAAGAAGGATTGTCGTTCTTCTTTCCTTTCCAGCCACCGTGGTTGCTATTGTTAGTAGCTTTTTGCTTTGCGAGGTCGTCTTCTATCTCAATTCTGATGTCATAAACGGCCTTGAAAGTATTCAGATTGTGTTGATATTTTAAATGCTTCGAATACTTCTCTTGGAGATTCTTGATAAACATCCTCACAGATTCTTTTTCAGTGGGCACCTCAATCATCTTAGCGGAAGTTTCCCTCCATTTATTAAAGAAAGAAGTAAATCCTTCATTCTCTTTTTGTCTTAGCATCTCAAGTTGTCTATAGTAGATTTCAACTTGAATGTTGCACTTGTACCTATCAATGAAAGCGTTTACTATGGACTCCCAGGAAGAGGTTTTCTCTTTCTCGAGAGAAAAGAACCATTGCTGGCAAACAGTCTCAAGAAATAGTGAGAACAGAGAGGGGAAAACCTTCTTATCGATACACTTAATGTTCATTATAGTTTCGAAATCTCTTAGATGGAAGTAAGGGTTATCTGTTGCCTTGAATTTAGGGATGTCAGTGACGTTGAACTTATGCGGAAGAAGTTCCTTGTCCAGCGAGACCCCTTGTGAACTCATGCCCTAAAATTTATAGTCACTAGATAGCTTTCTCAAACTTTCTTACATAAGGTTCATTTGTTGTTGCTTCACAGGGTCATAAATTTTGAGGGTTAAAGCCTTTAACACCTCAGTCACGTCATTCAATTGATTCCTAAGTTCATTGACCTCTTCTTTACTTGTCATTATCTTTTTAGCCTTCCTCTTTTGACGAATTGGTTTATCAAAAAGTGAGACTTGAATAAAGGTGTTGTCCTTGATTAATCGCCCTTCTCTCCTCGACCAAGTACTGTGGATAGGGGTGTTCAAAAAAACCCGACCCGGTTGTCCCGTCCCGATTTCCCGATGACCCGCCAAAAACCCGATGGGAAATTAGCATTTTTTCTGTTTTTTTCGGGTCGGGTACCCGTCCCGTGAAAACAACAATTTCGTGGGCCGGGACATGGGACAAGCTTTGCTATTCTCGGGTACCCGGATACCCGTTAAAAAAAAAATACTCCCCCAACTAGCCCAGCCCACTTAGACTTAGGGTTTCATTTTCTCAATTCTCACTCCCAAAAAAAGCCACCATCAGTAAAATTCTTCTCTCATTCCTCTTTCTTGCGCCTCATCTCCTACCTCAAAAAATCATCTCAATCAACTCCTCACTCAAAATTCAACTCGATTCATCCTCAAAATTCAGTTGATCTCAGGTTAGTTTTATATTTGTACTATTTTCGTGGTGTTTTTGTAGTTTTTTTTCATGGTATTTACTTTAGTTTTTATCAATCTAAATATTTTTTTTAACACCAATTGCTAGATCTAAACATTTCGTGCTAGTCCTGCTCAGTTTCATCGGTTTAATCATTCTTCTCACCACCTGAGGTTAGTTTGTTGTAATTTTTGTTTAAATTTGTTGCATTGTTAATTATGGATGGGTATTTTCAATTTTTCATGGATTATTGAATTTTGATTGTGAATGGGTTGTTGATTGGGTATGAAACTAATTTGAGTTGATTTGATTTATTTTTTACTTACTGTTTTTCGTCCTAATGTGGAATAAGCATGGGTTATTGTTTTTTTTTTTCACTTTTTGTAATTGTAGCCTTTTTTATTTCGTATGAATTTTTTTTCACTTTTTGTAATTGTAGCCTTTTTTATTTCGTATGAATTTTTTTTCCAACTTCTTATCATTCTGATTTTTTCGTATTGTTTTATCATTTTAAATTTTCTGTTTTCATTCTTATTTTTCTATTTTATCATCCTGTTTTCATTTATATTTTCAGTTTTTAATTTTATTTTTCTGTTTTCATTATTTCCTGTTTTTATTTTTATTATTCTTTTTTTTTTCACTGTTTCCATTTTTTACCTGTTTCTATTTTTATTATTTTGTTTTTGTATGTGGAATTCTGTTATCAATTTTATTATTCTGTTGATTTGATTTTTTTATAAAATTTGGAAGATAAGGTGATTTTGTAATGTGATGTAATTATTCTATTGCATTATTTGTGTTTTGTAGGAATGAAGACTTGATTATGGAACAACCCACGATTGTTATTGATGAGACAATTGAAATATCGGATCTCACAAGTGAATGAATTGAAGCCCTCCCATTTCATTTGTTGTGTGGCTAACTGGCTTTATACCATTATTTGTATTTTATATGTTTTAAAGTCATGTAATTAAAGACTCAAAAACTTTGTATTCTCTTCCTAAACTCTTTGAATTTTTTTTTCTTTGATTCGTAGTTTATAGCTTTAATTTATTGGAGGTATTGCATGATATAAATTGCAAGTGTTGCAGGTTAGTTTTTACAAAATTACAGCTGGTTTTTTAAAAAAAATATTAGAGCAGTTTTTTTAAAAAAAATATAAGTACATCAGATTTTCAGTAAAAAATATTCAGCTGGTTTTTAATTTTTACAAATGAAAATAACCAACATCACCAGATTTAAGGTTAAAAAAAACTGATTAAAAAAATATAGAAAAAATCCGGGTACCCGTGTCCCGTCCCGGATAATTCGGGTACCCAGATTTGAACACCCCTAACTGTGGAAAAGGAATTTGGGGATACTTATTGTTAATTATTTGACTCAAACTTTATTCAACATGCAATGGATGGAGGAAGTGAAGAAAGATTGGAATAGAATGTGAAGAAGAATGATATAGATGGAGGGGTATGGAAAATTAGGAATAGAATGTACCACCCAACTCAAATGACGGAAAGACCGACTTATACATGAACCTAAGACATGGTCATGGTGACATATACTCAAAGTGTGTGCTAAGACTAGTGAGTGTAGGTGATATGTTAAGACTCGTGTCATGACCATGTGGCTAGACTATGTGACTAGACTCAATTAATGACTTAACAAGGTATTATTGACAGCGAAAATTAAACGAATTAATTAGCAAACTGGTTAATTAGACACACGGTGATGACTCGACCAATAATCCGAATGTCGGCAAAGCGACAGGACTGGCGTCGCACTGTGTAGTGTAGCGCCAGATGACAGAGCTGTCGCCAGGCGCCACACTCCACAGAGTGGTGCTACAGTCTAGACTCTGGCGCCAATACTGGAGCTTCAAACTGGGACTGTCTTCGGTGTTATTAATCAACAGGGGTATGCCTAAAGTCGTACTAGGTCAATTCTGATTAAAAATATTAGACTTTATTGACTCTAATTAATTAATTAATTAATTAGGCAAAGTTCTTTAAGTCATTACTTTATTAAATCTCAACACAGGTCAAACAAACGGTTAAGAGAAACATAAAATATATGCACAACAAATAATGCACAATTAGTCAAGTAGGCACAATATGATGCAATGAGTTTGCAACCTAACCATGGCTCTAGTTCTCTAAAGATCGGGATATGGTTTAGTCAATAGAGGGTCCATGGTTAATTGTCTGGATGCACCGCGCAGAAGCCTAACCGTGAAGGGTTGGCGCGAGTGGATGGGACACCGCGAGTTTTAGAAAAACTCGCTTCCATGGTTTGGTGAATTCAACATTCTCGGATGTACCCTTTGTTGCTCAGAGCGTTCAATCAGGTAGATGGAGCATGAATTCCCAAAGGGTTATGTCCATATGTAGAACACATATGGGTTTCAGAAAAGTGAGAAAAACTCAATCAGGTAGTAGGATCGAGCAAACAATACGAAAAACTAGTCGAAATTAGAACGCATATTTCTGGCTCGGTATTGGAAGAATTTGGCGCCAGCAAACAGAGACTGGCGCCAGGTTTTAGCTGTAGCGCCTGGCGCCAATGCCCTAGCCTCTGGCGCTAATTCCTACATGCCTCAGCAGCTTTCTGTGCTCGATAAAATTTTCCAATTTCGCGCAGTATTATTTCGGTCCTAGTTGTGAAAGATATTTCTCAAATTTCCTACGTGTAAAATCCTATGTTTTTAACTCATTATGGATGGTCTTTCCAATGAGATCTTTTTTATTCATATGACAATAATGTTAATCAAAATTACGCACATGAAATACTTAGAACGTTTCGAGTCTCATCCACTCATTCTAAATCATTGTCGAAACAAATTCAGGAATTAAAATAGAAATCCTCCCCAGTGGAGTCGCCAAAAATTGTGGGGAATAATTTCAAGCGTTAATCCCCTTTAGCTTGAACCCCACTGTGATCATACACTAAAGTACGGTGGCGTCCAAAAGGGAAGAAGATAGAGCAAAAGAGTCGCCAACAAGTTTTAGGAACTTGTAAACCGTTCAAGAGGTGAAGGTTACACCCCTTAACGATCCAAGAGATTGTCAACTCCATAAGGTCTTGAACCAAATAAGGGTTTGGGGATGAAGGTACAAATCCAACCTAAAAGAGATTGAAACTGCCCTAATAATAGGCCTCTACTTTATTCTGATCGTATTCATATGTGCTTTCTGACTAACATGCAATCAATAGGATTAACCCTAAACCTGTTTATCTATGTTGGTTGAATATTAATGCACAAATAAATCTATTATTGGCGATCACTTGAATTATAATCAAATTAACCCTAAACAAGATTATTAATTATCTTATTAAGCGTGATTACAAATACCAATTCCCTTTAAACATGCATAAAAGGCGTGATCAAGCAATAACAATAAATAAGCGTCAAGCAACATAATAAATAATAATAAATTATAATCAAAATGATCATTATAATAATCAAAACAATAATCATCATAATAATAACCATATTAATCATAATAATAATCATGTTAAAGCATAGCAAGATCCTAGGCATGATGCTAACAAGATTAATAACAAACCCTAGCATGTCACTAAGCAATAAAAATCAAAGCTTTAACCCTAACATGATACTAACAATCATAAATATTAGAAAGAACATAAAAGGCATCGTACTTTTAATCATACTTGATATTAAAATTACCCTAGACATGATACTAGGAATATCATAATAACAACCTAAACATGATATCTACGTCATAACATCAATAAAAACCATCAAAATACTTACTTTGATGCCTCGTACCTCTTTCTAATAACAAAATACACGCGTTAGTAACTTCAAGGAAAACAATAAACAAACAATTAAATTAAATGATTGAAAGAGAGACTTGGGACCAAACCCTCATAAATTAAACCTTTCACGTCTAGGGCGAAGGCAACTTCGAATATGGCTATGTGTATCTAGATCTAATGAATGCGGAATTTTGTATGTAAAAAGCTGGAAAAGAGAGAGAGAGAAAGAATAGGTAGATTGTAGATGAATGTAGATGAAAACTGGTTGTTGATTAAAACTGGTTTTTAGATGAAAACTGGTTATAGATGATTATTGAAGATTGGTTGTTAATTAAAACTGGTTATCGAAAACGGATTTTTTAGTACGTTTTTTATAGGAAAATCAGCCAAAAAGATAAAATATCAAAACAGAGTTCTGGCGCACAAAAAACTGAACCAGCGCCAATGCTGGCGCCAGGCGCTACAGCTGGCGTTTGGCGCTGATTTAGAAAATCACGCGTTTTCTTAAAATCAGATAAAAATTGCCGTACAGGAGGATAAAATCGTATTTTTCCTCAAAAACGCTCTTTGATTTTAATTAAAACTCTGAAAAGTCAACAAAAGTCAATTTATCAATGCTAATTGAATTAGGAATGAAAAGAACCTTCTAGAAAAATCTAGAAGACTAAAACCATTCCTAATTGCATTAGGAATGATAAATCATATTAGGCCCTCCCCTAGATCATTGGGCCGCATATAAGGCTCAAACCGGGCCCAGTTCAGTAAATTATCCATAACTTCCTCAATATTCATCGGAATTGGGCTTATAATATATCGTTGGAAAGATCTTGTCAAGCCCCATCCAACTACACTACTATTGGACCCATATCATGGACCAACCAAACTTGATTGGCTGTTTTCTAAAAATAGGTTTTCAAAAACAGAGAGAAGAGAAAAGAAATGAAAACTATCCGTAACACTAAACTTTCCACACTTTCGCTTCATTCGATTATGATTCGACGCGAAAGGTACTTATCACTGGGTTTGGTTTTGGGGAGACACATTTGGGTGTCTACAGTACCCCACGTTAGGTACCCACACCTTTGGAGCAAGGCGGGATCTACCCTCATTGTCCTTAGATTCGACGATGTCAAAATGGCTGACAGCCCTAAGTTCATGTCGGCCAAGTTCTCTCTCAGCAATGGTGTCGAATCGAGGGTGAGGCTGATAAAAATTTCTTCGAATGGGAAAATCATCGGGAACAGTTAAAAAGAAAAACTTGTCTTGCCACCCTTTACAACTAGACAATTTGGGGTGGACTGTATATTTTCGAGAAGTAGTATATAAAGATCACCACCCCTCTGATTGACCATCTCTCTTTAGGGTAAGAAGCTTCTGGAATGCGTTAGTGTTAAAGGGAAATTTCTATACAACATAACCCACACAAGGGCAATAATAGCAAGAATAGTGGGGGGGGGGGGGGTTAATTGAACCAAGCGCACGTTCCAGGCCCTTAAAAATTTTGCCACAAATGGGTGAAGAGGGAACCGTAGCCCAAAATCAAAGTGCTTGGAATATATGGTGACATGGCCGACAGGGCAATCCAGCACAGAAGATCCAGCAGCAGGAAGATGTAGGTCATAGCCATCAGGCAGGTTCTAAAACTGCTTAGCACGATGGCAATAATCTTTCTCTATTGCAGCTTTTCTGAACTTGTCATTTGTTATAGATTTCGCGACCTTGCTGCTCGCTGGTAAGATAAGAGGTTGTCGGTACTCGGCGTCATCGGTTTTAGAATTATACTCCTCATCCAAACTCTCTTCTTGAATAACCTCTGCCGTTAAATCAACAACATCATCCCTGCTCTCGGCATTAACACTATCTTCTTGCTCGTCATCCTCATCCCCAAGAACCGAGTTCACTACAGACTCGTGAACAAGAGATGACTGCTCCTCTCGCCGATTTGGGGGATGCTCCTCGTTGCCAGAGTCGGAAGAGCTAGGGCTCACAACCTGACCTTGCCCGGGTTTTTTACTTGACTCCGCAGCCTCCCTAGCTTCCACGTCGAGCTGATAACTGGTTTGCCTCATCCTCGACATAGAGGTAGTACTTACACCAATATTACCGACGTTTGAACCGTATTGATCAAACCGGGTGTTAGCAAAACTCCTTAAATGATAACGGGCACTGACCAGTTCAATTTCAAGAATTCCAGCGTCTTCCGGAATGCTAGGGTTAGTAGGACGGGTAGCCTTCTCGCAATCAGCTAGTAACTTATGGCGATAAAAAGCTTTCTTTTGTTCTTCTAAAGATAACGGCTGAAATGGATCGTCAATATTGTCAGAAAGGGAAGAGGCAGTCCCTCTAGTTTGGCCAAGATCCTTCTCTAAAGATTGTCTAATAAGGCGGCGCCTAGCAGTGCTAAGGGTAGGTTGTTCTTCCTCAGTACTACTATTGGACATCTAATACCTTAACATAGAAACTTGAAGAATAAAGAAAAAACGAAGTGCAAAACATGCAAATTTAAAAATAAAATTTGTTAATACCTTAAAGCTATTCGCCAACAGTGCTAACTTCGACAACTCGATTGTGCTTTAGGAACAAACACTGAAAGACCGGTAGTTGCTCTGAGACAACAGTGATGGAAGTGTAGACGAAACCCTTTCTCTGAATATTCTCTCTTTTAAAACCGTTTTTTCTTTTCTTTGAAAATGAAAATGAAAAATAAAAATGAAGGGGAAAGTATTTACAAAAAGTGACGATTGATGTGACAATTGGGTCAGAAATCCAACGGTTAGGGTAATTTTAAAAAATTAAAATATAAAACCATTAGATTCGCAACACGTGTCCAACCCCAATCCATATTTCCCGCTCTTTTAATTTAAAACCTAATAAACAATTCGTCTTCTAAACGACTGCATTTTCAAAGTAGACCTTGTGTCATGTTGGCACACAAGGTCACTTGGGGGGAAAACGGAGTTTTTTCGCTCCCAATTCATTTGTTAAGTAGACATTGTGTCATGTCGGCACACAAGCTCACTTGGGGGGAAAGCGGAGTTTTTTCGCTCCCAATTCATTTGTTGAGTAGACTTTATGTCATGTCGGCACACAAGGTCACTCGGGGGAAAACAGAGTTTTTTCGCCCACACATGCCCAGGAATAACAACTTTAGTACATAATACATTGCACAAGAAGTCATCCTAAATGTTCATTTATAAGCTAGAAGAAAAATACTCAACAAAGTGCAAGAAACGCGTAAATATATTAACTTTGTGTACCTCAAAGTGAGAACATCGATATTACATTCAACGTCCTCACTTGGGGGGCTAGTTGTATGGGAAGATACTGATATTAGGCCGACAAAGAGTTAAGGGTCGGTTTCTTAGCCGGGTTCGGATTATCAGCTACTCTCGGACATACCGGTAATTGTGAAATCGGCATACATATCGGCTTGTCAGCGACTGGCACGTGTCATCAGTAATTTGACACTTGGCGCAGTGTGGTCTGCAGGCCATGCAGCCACCTGTCATGAGGATTATTATAAATAGTAGGTTAAGCTTCATTAATGAGGTTAGCATTTATTACTCTCTCTCTACTTTCTCTCTCTTACTTCTCTTCTTTTTCTTAAACACATTCTAACTTTATCATCGGAGTGGTTATCCCCGGATCACCCTGGGGCTAGCTAACTTCTGTTCATTGTGTAGGTTCTCAGCTTGCCGATAGGAGTGTCAAGATCTCAGGCTCGGGTTCTCGTGTAATCGGATCCACACAGAAACAGATAAATATATATATATATATATATATATATATATATATATATATATATTATTGGTACTCATTTTGATGTTGTTAGGCACATTTGTAGGCATACTAGATGTTGATTTGAGGGTCGGGTAAGCTATTTACCCACTAAATAATCTTATACTTTGAATATATATTGGCGTTCTAACAAGAAACCAACTATATCCAATCACTCCCTCCCTTCCCCTTCCTTCTTTTTCCTCCCCTCCTTTTCCTTCCTTTTTTACATTTATAGGATTTTGTTTTTCATTATCAAATTTACAACCTATTCTCTTTCAAAAATAAATGCAACTTATTATAGTTAGATTAACTTTTGTACACATCCGGCGTACAGTAATTTACTGTACATCAGGGGTCACTTTTACAATTTTTTGGATAACTTTTATCAATTAAGCATAACTAATTCGTAACTTTTATTTATGTGAGGATAACTTTTAGGGAAAATTCACATATATAATCCAAACTATGGTCATCCTTCCTACATCAATCCCAACTATGGGTTATCCTATAATAATCCAAACTATAAAGAGCTTCTTCTCCCATTGATCCATGACTTGATGAAACCGGTTTAACAAGGAGGAAGTAGTAAGGGAGGTTAGTTATGCATTTGCAAATGCATAACAAACACTAAAATATTAAAAAGCACATGGGGATGAGAGAAAGGAGGAGAGAGATGGGTAAGTGGGGCCATTTTTTAAATGTACCGTTGAAAGCTTAGATAGTACCATTGACTATGTAGTGATACTATTTTTACCGTAGTGATACTATTTCTACACGTAGTGAGTACCACTGAATGAATATATAATACCACTACATACATAAATAGTACCACTGAAATGTTTAATGATATCATTTAATCATCTAGTGATACAATTGATCACCCAGTGGCACTACTCTAAATTCAGAAATGCATTTACGTGAAATGACCCCCATGCCCCTCGTTATGTATTTACTCATACATAACTAACCTCCCTTTGGAAGGCCTCTTTAACAAGTCATTGGTCTACATGTCTTCTAATTACTGGCTCTCAATCTCGCATTCAAATTAAAATTAAATTTTGTAAGGAATTTTTAATCACAAATTCACAATATACTCCCTTTTCTCTAACCTCAATCAACCGCTGCGAATTATCATGGCCAGCACCAGTGCACCACCACCAGCTCTCACTCTCTTACACTCACCACCTCAACGATGTGTTGCCCCCACCTCCTCATCTACGGCCACCACTTTTTAATTAGCAACAGTAGTAGACTAGTAGCATAGGTGGTGGTGGCGGCTGTCCAGACCCACCAGTCACGATGGAGGATTAAAAACAAATTACTCGGTGTTTAGCCCCTAGCTAATATCATGACAATATTTTGGTAAAAAGGCTTGTTCTCATTCAACAGAAAAAGTGCAATATTTATAAAAGTTAGGCGGAAGAATCCATAAACAAGAGGAATTTTTAATCACCCAAATACTTTCCCTATATTTTTGTTTGTGATAGTGCTTGTTCTTGTAAAATGTTGAATTAGAACATCTTCATCTGTCTTTTCTCTTTCTCCACAAACGACTATAGCATGGAGTAATATGCAATTGAAGGTACTAATGTTTGGCAAAAGTTACAGTCAAGGTACTAACGTTTTAGAAGTTGTAGGTAGAGTACTCAGCCCTTAATTAACCTAATACAACATGTTACCATTTTGCGAAAAAAAAAGGAAAATTAAATTGATGACACAAAAAAAAAAAACACCACCCATACCAACAGCCACAAAACCACCAACCAGCCTTCTCTGCCCACTGCCGACAATCGAATCTCTTCCCTAGCCGACCCACCGCCCTCAAAGCCCACGGAAAACACAAATCAAAAAGAAAAGAGTAAGCACCAACAGATTATACTCATTTATCACTTTCTTCAGGCAATTGATTCAATCTAAAAGTTAATTAAGAAAATTTTGTGCATTTGTCTAATTTTTGTAAGTGGAAGCAATTGATTCAATGTGGTACTGCTACTACCTACTGTAGGGAATATAATATTTCAAACATTACCCCTAACTTGAACCCCACTGTGATCATACACTAAAGTACGGTGGCGTCCAAAGGGAAAGAAGATAGAGCAAAAGAGTCGCCAACAAGTTTTAGGAACTTGTAAACCGTTCACGAGGTGAAAGTTACACCCCTTAACGATCCAGGAGATCGTTAACTCCAATAGGTCTGGAACCATGACTGGTAGTTCGGGGATGAAGGTACAAATCCAACCTAAAAGAGATTGAACCTGCCCTAATAATAGGCTTCTACTTTATTCTGGTCGTATTCATGTGTGCTTTCTGACTAACATGCAATTATTAGGTTTACCCTAAACCTATTTAATCTATGTTGGTTGAATATTAATGCACAAATAAATCTATTATTGGCGATCACTTGAATTATAATCAAATTAACCCTAAACAAGATTATTAATTATCTTATTAAGCATGATTACAAGTACAAATTCCCTTTAAACATGCATAAAAGGTGTGATCAAGCAATAACAATAAATAAATATCAAGCAGCATAATAATCATAAAAATCATAACAATCATCATAATTAACAATTATAATAACCATGATATTCATGTTAAAGCATAATAATAGCAAGACCCTAGGCATGATATTAACAAGATTAATAACAAGCCCTAGCATGTCACTAAACATCAAAAATCTAAGCTTTAAACCCTAACATGATACTAACATGAATATATTAGGAAAGAAATAGGAAGCATCGCAGGAATCACAATTGTCATATTTGATATTAGAAATTATAGTTATTACCCTAAACATGATACTAGGAAGATCAAAACGCCCTAACATGACATTAGGAATCATAATAACAACCTAAGCATGATTTCTAAATCATAATATCAATAAAACCATTAAAGCACTTACTTGGATGACTCGTATCTCTTTCTAATAGCAAAATACACACGTTAGTAACTTCAAGGAAAATAATAAAATCAAAGAATTAAATTAAATAATTGAAAGAGAGATTTGGGACCAAACCCTCAGAAATCAAACCTTTCACGTCTAGGGCGAAGGCAACTTCGAACAATGCTAAGTATTTCTAGATCTAATGTATGAGGAATTATGTTTGTAAAAGGGTTGGCTTATAAAGAGAGAGAGAATCAAGAAATTCTTGATGAGAGTTGGTGAGAGAGAGAATTAGAGAGTTGATGATTTTTTATAGGAACTGATGATTGAAAACGGAGGTTTTAGGAGGCTATTTATAGAGAAAATCAACCGGATGTGATAAAAAACGAAAACAGAGTTTCGAAAAGAATAAATAACGATCGCAGCGTCAAAAATGCATGTGGCGCCAAACGCTAGACTTTAGCGCCAGACGCCAGGGTTGGCGCTAGTGGCGTCTGGCACCAAGCGCTGGTTCTGTCGTCAACCGCTGGAAAACAGTTTTTGCGAATTTTTTTTTTTTTGTCATATCTTTTGATCCAAAAGTCCAAAAAAGTCATATAATATGTCGTTGGAAAGATCTTGAATTCTAATTTCCAACCCAATTAGAATCAGATTAAAATCTTTTGTAGATAAAAAGATATGGCTGAAATAGTGGAAGGGGCGGTATCAGTTTTGGATAGAGTTTCATATCTCATTCATATCTTTTTCGTTATAGCTCGGATTTAATATTATAGTATATCATTAGAAAGATAATTTCAAGATCTATCCAACCATATAAGATTTGGATAAATATTATGAGGCACGAAAATAAAACCTGAATATATTCCACTTCGTACAAAACAAGGATTCTAAAAAGAAGTAGTTTTATTCAATTTCAAACTCTTTAAAACATAATTATCAATCCTAACTCCATTAGGATTTAAAAGAACCTTCTAGAGTATTATGGAAGACTATAATCAATCCTAATAGCTTTAGGAATGATAATTAATAATAGGCCCTCCTCTAGATCATTGGGCCGCATATAAAAACCAAATCGGGCCCAGTTTAGTATTTTGGCCATAACTTCCTCATTATTCATCGGAATTGGGCTTACAATATATCGTTGGAAATGTCTTTTCAAGCCCTATCCAAATACACTATTATTGGACCCTTATCATGGACCAAACTAAACTTGAATGCACGTTTTTCATAAATAAGGTAAGAAAATAAATATTTTCAAAAACAGAAAGAAGAGATATTTTAATAAAAACATCCTCATCACTAGACTTTTCACACTTTCGCTTTGTTCGATATTCAAATGACATGAAAGGTATTGTAGGCGTCGCTCGAAGTGCGCCTACGTTAAAAAGCATGTTGTGAATATGCTTGGCCCTCATAGGAAGTGGGAATTGGCATAATACGATTAGGGACAAATAAAGTAGGGAGCCGCCAACAAGTTTTTAAGGAACTTGTAAACCGTTCACGGATCATAAAAGGCAACCACGATAAGGGACAACGAAGGCAACAACGAATGACCCGTGAAGGTTACACCCCATTCATAATCCATGAGATTACTAACTCCATATGGTTCGGAACCACGAAAGGAGGATCGGGGATGATGGTACGAAGTGAGTCTTGGAGTCACATTCGCCCGTATTGGCCTCTACTCGATTCTTATATTGAAAAGCATTCCTGTAGTCTCAAAGGTATACAAACAATAATTCAATTCTCTCTAAACTATTACTTAACTAAATTGGTTTAATATTAATGCACACATAATTCTAAAATATTGGTGATCACTTCAATTAATAATAAGATTAAAAGGGATCCTAAACCGGTTGTCCAAATTATCTTATTAGGCGTGATTTTCAATTACATATTCCCTTTAAACATGCAATATAGTGATCATAAAAATAATAGAATAACATTAATATTAAAACTAATTTAATCACAATTCCAACAACATAAAATCGTTAGAAAAATAATTATAACAAAAGGAGCATAATCCTTACTTTGATTCTGTTTGTTTGCAACTACAAAATAATAAACAAGTTAGTAACTTCAAGGAAATAATAAAGAAATAATTAAATTAAATTAAATTAAGTATAGTTGATTTTGGGGCCAAACCCTCAAACAATTCTACCTTTCACGCCTAGGCTTAAGGATGGAACCACGAGTGAAGTATGGACTCCTTTGAGTACTTGAAGAAGGAATTTTGAAGTAGAAAAGGGTAGACTAGTGTTTAGGCTAAAGCATAGAAGAGAGAAAATAAAATAAGAGAATTACTCGGTGCCCCGTTGATGTGTCTATTTTATATAGTATTTTACCCCCGTCCCTTGGTCATAATTAGTAGTGTTTTTGGCTCTTTAGAGCCACTTTTATTACTAATTGGTGTTTTCTAGTGTTTTCGTAGATTTGGTTGACTTTTGCAGGGATTTATGCTTTTGGAGTATTTTCCCGAGATATTTTGGAGCAATCACAAACATTGGAGAAACACGACCAGATTTTATAGCCCAGGGCCGGTTAGAGCCATCGAACCGGTGATTAAGGGCTCGGTATAGGTGATACCGGGGCATTTGGACCGAGTATTCAAGACCCAAAGAGGAAACCCAGATTGGCCCGAAGAATTGGAGCCCAATCGAAGTCCAAATAGTGGCCCAAATGAGCCGCCCGGCCGGGCGGGAGAAGCTTAGTCTTGCGCCCGGCCGGGCGCGAGATTGCTATTAGAGACAAAAAAGGCGCGCCCGATCGGGCGCGTGTTTTATTAGTTGATGTTTAACGTAGTTTTAATTTGTTTTAACTTAGGATTTTTGTACGGAGTATAAATACTCCTCCGTAATACTTTTTTAGGATCACTTCTTCTTCTCTACTTCTACTCTTTACTCTTTCTTTACTCTCTTAATTATTCTCTTAGAATTCTTTCTCTAAACTTTTGTCCTTAATTCTTCCATTAATTCCAGATTACTTTTTGGTAACAATTTCTTCCCCTTTAATTTCAGTTATTTTATTTACTCCCTTGATTATGCTTATATTTATTTATTTGATTAGTTTAGTCATGATGATTTGTGAGTAGGTTAATTTCTAGGGTTTATGGGGATCTAATAAATAATATGAAGGGGTAATTTATTGTTGTTAATTATCAATGCTAGATTAATTTCCTATTGATTGATTTAATGCTCTGTGACTAGATTAGGCCTATCTTTTATGCATGAGTTTGACAATATTGATTCAAGAATCGAGAGATGAGAATTAATGTTTAGGTCTAGTTTCAATAGGCAAGTTAATTTATAGATGGTTAAGTCAAGATTCGAGAGATGAGATTTAATACCGGTAAATTAATTATGTGATTGTAATACGTAGCGAGAGCCCTTTACAATCTGGTTAATTGATGCATTGATGATTGACTATTATAATTTATTGGTATTGCATGATAATTTCTTATTGGATTGTTTTAATGTTTTACAATTGCGGCTTGTAAAAGTATAGCAATATTAAATTGATGAATCGAGCAGATGTTAATTTGATATTAAAGGCTATTTTCAATAAGAACTTAGATCTAGTAAATTGCGAGAGCCTGTTAGATCTATGTAGATTAATAAATTGCGAGATCCTGTTAATCATGTTATTTATGCAATGTCAATGATTGATTACTATGTTTTACCCTGGAGTATTATTTATTGGTGAACCTATACCCTAGATCCTTTCATATATTGTTATCTTCCTATTCTCAACCTTAGTAGTTTAGTTCCTTACTTAATTATAAATATTGGTTACTTAAATAATTTAGATTATAATAATTAATTAGGAGTAAAAAGACTTGTTTCCCTGTGGAGATCGACCCTACTTCCCTATCTACTTTAGTTAGAGGACTTAGGAATTATTTTTTATTAGGGGATACGACTTTACCCTGTCAAAATTTGGCGCCGTTGCCGGGGAAACGGTTTTATTTTTATTTCTGGTTGTTTTTGTAGTCCAGATTATTTCTCTTTTGTCTCAGAGAGCGTTAGTTCTCTGAGACAAATCTCATATTTGCTTCTAGTTTTTGTTTATGCCCAGGTGTTCCAGATCAGGTTATATCCCATTCGATCCTGAGATCGAACGTTCCTTCCATAGACAGAAAAATTTCTACAAGCAAATCCTGGCGGATTCTGGTGATAATAACAATAATCACCGCGATCCTCCAACTGATTCTAGCGATTTAGAGGCATCATCAGACACAGAATCAGAGATGACGGCTCCAAAGAAGCTTAGTGATTATTCATAACCAAAGCTTACGGATTTTCCACATCTCACCCCCACTCCGGCTCTTGATGGGGTTCAATTTGAAATTAAACCTCAATTTATAACGATGATAGAGAGGAAGCAATTAAGTGGAGCCAAGGGTGAAGACCCGAATCTTCACATTGCCGACTATTGTCAAT
Organism: Chenopodium album; assembly: GCF_948465745.1. NCBI lineage: Eukaryota > Viridiplantae > Streptophyta > Magnoliopsida > Caryophyllales > Amaranthaceae > Chenopodium > Chenopodium album. The sequence goes on from NC_137835.1 coordinate 71,494,052, forward strand.
ATTGCAACACCATCAGGCAAGCCGGGGTCACTCAAGACCAAATCAGGGAGATTCTCTTTCCTTTCTCTTTAACTGGAAAAGCTAAATTGTGGTTTAATGGCTTAAATAGAACTACACTTGGTATAACTGACTGGGAAACTCTTGTTTTGAATTTCTATAACAAGTATTATCCTGCAGAGAGAACAGCAGTACTACGGAGTGCGATTCAGAACTTTGCCCAAGAAGCCGATGAGTCTTTATATGAGGCTTGGGAGAGGTTCAAGGACTTACAAAGAGAATGCCCTCACCATAATTTAGCACAATGGCAGTTAATCCAAGCCTTTTATAACGGCATTGGAAATTCCTCTAGAATAATTTTAGACTCTGCAGCTAGTGGGAGATTTATGAATCTTAATGTTGATGATGCAGGTCAGGTTATTGAAGATATGGCGATACACAATTCCCAATATGGGAATCCCAGAGGATTTGCTAACAAGGGGAAGCATAGTGTCGACTCTGTATTTTTTTTTGCAAGCTCAATTAACCTCTATTTGCCGAAAATTAGATAACCTGAGCACTGCTAATGTAGCCAATGTTTCTGCGATTAATAATAATTCTAATGAGGCTTTCTGTGAAAATTGTGGTATTGTAGGTCATTGGGAGCAGGATTGCAGGAGTTCCGTGGAGCAAGTTAATGCCTTCCAAGCTTATAGGCAGAATAACCCATACTCCAACACTTACAATCCTGGGTATCGGAATCATCCATACCTTTCCTACCGGAGCACTAATGTTCAAAATCCACCACCACAAGAACCACAGGCGCCACAGCAACAGCAGCAGAAATATTATCATCCCAATGCTAGCCAGAAGAATCAACCACAACAACCCCCCTCATCTTCCGACCCTTCTCTGGCGGAAATTAGAGCAATGTTGGTCAATATGCAAAATCACATGGAGAGCAGAGATGCGACAATTGATCAAATTTTAGCGCATAATAAAATTGTATATAATCAAATTGCGCAACTCTCCGCTACTCTACAAGCCCGCCAACAGGGAGCCTTGCCGGCACAGCCTACAAGGCCTACGGATCAAACATTTGCAATTACTCTAAGGAGTGGTTCGAACTATGAAGGGCCCTCTATGCCCAGAGTTGATGAACCTGTTTTATCAAATAATGCTAATCTTGATTCCATTAAACCAAACAATGTAGTTGATAGCCCTGCAGGGCTAAAGGATAATACTAACATATCTAATTCTACATTGCAGGATACAACTCCAGAGAAGGTGGCTACTCCAGACAAGAATAAGAATGCTCCAAAGCCAATCATCAAACTTCCTTTCCCCAATCGCCAATTGAAGACAAATTTGGATAAGCAGTTTGGTAAGTTCCTGGAGGTGGTTAAAGATTTGAAGGTAACAGTTCCCTTTACTGAATTGATCACACAAATCCCCTCATATGCAAAATTTAAGAAAGAAATTTTGACGAGAAAAAGGTCTATTAGTGAGGTAGAGACAGTAGCTTTCACTGCAGAGTGTAGTGTCGTACTTCAAAATAAGTCTCCACCTAAATTAAAAGATCCGGGTAGTTTTTCTATCCCTTGTCATATTGGCAATCTCTTGATTGATAATGCGTTATGTGATTTGGGTGCTAGTGTTAGCGTCATGCCATTATCTGTGTGTTCTAAGTTGAATATGGGTAAATTAAAAGCTACCAATATAACTCTACAAATGGCCGACCGTTCTTTCAAATACCCCTTAGGTGTTTTAGAGGATGTCCCCGTTAGAGTAGGTAAATTTTACATACCTGTAGATTTTGTTGTTCTTGATATGGCTGAGGATATGCAAACCCCAATTATTTTGGGTAGACCATTCGTTAACACTGCAGGAGCAGTCATAGATGTACGAAGTGGTAAGTTAACACTATCAGTAGGGGATGATAAAGTTGTTTTTAATCTGAATAATGCCCCTAAAAGCTCCATGACTGAGGAGAAATGTTTCAGTGTTAATGTGGTTGTAAATTATTCTAACAAGCCCCAAGCTCTTGAAAAAGACCCCTTGGAGGCGGTATCTTGTGTTGCATCCCTTTCAGGTGAGATAGACCAATGGCAGAAGTAAATCGATGCAATAGAAAGAGCACTCTACAATGTTGGTCTTGGTTTCGAGGATGAACAAGTGGAACCGATCGAGCAAGTTGTGCCAATCGAGCCTACGGTAAGTGTTCCACCAGATCGAGTTGCAAGTGTTGAACGCAATGATAATTTGAAGCAACATTCGATCGAAAAAGGGTTTTTAGTGCGTAGCATTGAAGAACCCCCAGTCCAAGCCAAGGAGGATCCACTAGATAAGGCGACTTGGCGTCCCACAGGTTATGTCAGGAAGCCGCATCGCAGCCTAAACATCGCTAGACCGGGTGAGAAACCACCCGATCAAGCGTTAGGCCAAGGGTTCTAGAAATTGTACTTGGTAAGAAGGTCGTGCGGGACCTAGATAAACCAGCGCTTTGCGGGAGGCAACCCGTATTTTTAATGCTTTTTAGACTAGTTTTTCTTTTCTTTTTCTTATGAGAGGAGAGATGAGGGAATTTAATGAGTTTTATGAGTGTTTGTACAGGTTTGAAGGAAAAGAGTTAGCCAATTTTTGGAGAAAAGAAGAAAATTGACGTTCCCCGATTTAGTCTCGGGCCCGACCGGGCGAAGCCCGCCCGATCGGGCGCGAGAGCAAGGTTCTAAAAATAAGAAATTTCGCCCGACCGGGCGAGTGGCGCCCGATCGGGTGCGAAACTTGATGTTTACGGACTAAATTGTCCGCCCGATCGGGCAAGCCTCGCCCAACCGGGCGCGAGAAGGGCGAAATTTTAGACATAAAAATCGCCCGATCGGGCGAATGGCGCCCGACCGGGCGCAAGAGCTAGAAGAATTTTTCGCCAGTAGATCGCCCGACCGGGAGAGTGGCGCCTGACCGGGCGCGAACATAAGGTAAATTAGATCGCCCGGTCGGGCGAGGGCCGCCCGACCGAGCGCGAGAACCAGCTCCAACATTTTCAAGATCGCCCGGCCGGGCGACCCACCGCCCGACCGGGCGCGAAACCATCCGCCCCCTTCTTCTTCCTTCTTTTCTTTTTTCTTTCTCCATTTCTTCCTTCTTCCATTACTTTCTCTCTCTAAAAACTCAAATTCTCTCTACCTTCTCTCTAAGATTTCTCCTCCATTTCTTACCCAAATTCAAAACTCTTTACATATTTGTGATCCTCTCTTCATCCTCTTCACTCTCATATAAAAATTTGACAGTTTTAATTCAATAAAATTTTCAACCCATTTCTTCAACATGGCATCAAAGAGGGCTAGGTCCATTTTTGGTAGGAGCTCCAGTTCGAGGGAGGAATACGACCCAGACTTGCAGCTCCCGTATTGGCCGACGATCCGGATCGTGAGCCGGGAACAAAAGGAACGATTGGAGCATTTGGTCGGTCGTGAGGTAATTCCTTCTCGGTGGTTACACCGCCCTACCTTAGAATCATTTAGTTTGTACGATTTTGTTAAACGATTTTTGAATGATATTGGCATGAGAAAATTTGTTGACATGCATTATCCTACATACCGAGAACTTACCTATGAATTCCTGTCCACTTTTCATGTTGTTAGTAGTAAGAATGGGCCTAATTTATTTTTCAGGTTAAATAATAGAAATATTAGTTTAACTTTTGTTGAATTTTGTAAAATTTTTGAATTAAATTCTGAATTATCTCACCAGTGGCATGCAGATTATAAAATGGGTGACTTATATTATGTTTTGACTGGTTTACCTGCCCCCGACCCCCAACATGCTAGTACCAAACCTATTCACCACCCTATCCCAAAAATCTGGCAAAGATTTGCGGGTTTGTGTTTTTTAGGTAGGGCCGAGCCTCATAACGCTCAAACTAACGAACTAGCTGTCATAGGACATTATGTGTACGGGTTTGGGAAATTGAACATAGGCAAGTTTATAGTTCACCATTTGAGTAGGCATGCCACATCCAGCACCACTTCCAAGTCCCCTATCCGTTTAGGAGGCCTTATCACTCGCATAGCGGTGAAAAAGGCCAGTTTTGTAGTAGACGGACCCCACCAGCTGACCAACTGTGGACCAGATACCTACATGACTGCTAGGTATTTTGAGGATGTGGGGTGGGTTAGACCGGATAGCGAGCAGACACCATTTTGGTGTATTCGGACTGGGAACGAGCAACCCTTGCCCATTTTTCCCTTACCCAGTCCTGACTTGACCGCCTTTCCCCCAGGGCAACTTTCTTACACTTACGATGCTTTAGTTGCCAATGCTAGGGGGCAGGCACCACCACCACCAGTTCCACCACCCCAGCCTCAGCCCGAGGTGGCTTTCTCTCCACCTCGTATGTCTCATTCCGTCCCTCGTGTTGACTCTGACCCAGTTTGGGATCTTCAGAGTATAGGTCAGGCCCTAGGACGTATCGAGCATTCACATACTGACCTTAGGAGGATGGTAGGCTCCTTAGACCAGAGGTTAGGGTATCTAGAGAGGAACCGGGGTAGAGCTCTCTACCCTATGTACGATGATTATGCTCGTCGGGGCAACATTCCCGACGATGCTATTCACCCTGACTGGTTTCAGCCTCCACCCCAGGGATACGATAGGGATCCCACTGCCCGTGGTATTTACACTGACTATTCTTCTTTCTTTGGGTACGGGCAGGACATTCCTTTCGGGGGACCGGCGGGGGGGAGTTTTCACGCTGATTATTTTGGTGGTAGCTCTTCTGGTGCAGGTGGTGCAGGTGGCAGTGGAGGTGCGGGCTTCGGCTCGATGGACGAGGATGATGAGGACTAGCTATGTTGGGCTAGTTTCCGAGCCAATGAGGACATTGTCTGATTTTGGCTTGGGGGAGATTTTGGTTTGGTATTTTTCTTTTTTCTCTTTTCTTTTATTTTTGGTGTGTTTTATTAGGTTAGATTTCTTGCTTTCTAGGTTAGTTTTATCGCTTTCTTTATATATAAAAATACAAAAATATTAAAAAAAAAATTAAAAAAATCCAAAAATACGTTCCAATGAATTATAATTTATGCTTCCCTGTGCCCCTTACTTGAGAAAATTGTTTTGATTCCTGGTATTTGATGATAGGCATTGTGGATTAGTTTATCATGATTTGATGTTTGATTGCCTTGAAACCTTTACATGCGTCAGTTTTGTCCAACTACTTGTGAATATAGTGCTTGACTAGTTGATTTGGTAAGGAATGTGTGATAGTTCCATAATTCCTGGTATGTCAATGAATTTGAGTATTGGTTTGCTACTATTAGTAATATTTATATGATTCATTATTATGCACATTGTGGAGGACGAAGGCATTTGTTCTTTTAGGTAGCCTCCAGATATTGTAGATACATTTGTTCCCTTCTTGCTACCCATGTTGTTGCCTTGACTTTTTGTTGTTTTATTAGCCATATTACAAGCCTATTTTGCCCATTGGTTACTAGTCCCAAGCTTGGCTTGGGGGAGCTATTAGTGAGTGAGGTGAGGGAGTTTGTAGTGTGCTTATTATTTGCACAATTTGGGTGGGCTTTTGAGAAGTTGTTTTGTTAATTATTCATGTTTATTTTTAATGAGTTTGAGAGTTATATTTTCTTGAAAAAAAAAAGCATGATGTTATGAAAAAAAAAATAGAAGTTCAAAAGAAAAAAATGTGAAAAAATAAGTGAACTTCAAGAGAAAAAAAATGTTCAAATGTTCTAGTTGGAGGGTGATCAAAAGAAAAATAATTTTGAGCTTCAATGAAAAACTCAAGTTTGGAAATAAAGTTTGATTATTCACTCCACTTCTTCATTATTATATCTTATGAGTGAAATTGTAAGAGTTGGGATTATTTATTATGATTGGAGTATTTTTGGTTGATGTTAGAGTTGGTTATGTAGGAGATGTTGATCATTATTTATTTTGATCATGGGCTTTATTAGGATTTGCTCCCTTAAGCATAGCTTTACTCTCACTTATTCCCAAATGATTCCTACCCTTTACCCTAGCCTTACATTACAAGCTTTAAAGACCTTCCGACCTTTGTGCATAGAATTGTATGAATATGAAAGTGTTGTTTATCAATGCAAGTTATGATTTGGCATATTTCGAGTCGACTAGTAGGATTGAGCGTTCATTGTTTTATACACACGAGAGTGTGAGTTGGGAGGGCATTGTTCACATAAAAGGGGTTAGTTGGATGGAGAGCGATCGAGTACATCTTTTACTCGCCGCAAAAATGAGAGTCGAGTGTGTGAGCACTAGTCTTGAATTCTATATGCTCTTGTGGTTTGCTCTATTTGACAATTGTTAGGGAAGAAAGGTAATTGGATGGATTTGATTGGTTGACTTTGAAGCATGTTTATTTGATTTACCCTGGATTGTTTGTGCTTGATTTTTACTTTTTGGGGTGAAGCATATTTATTGATTCATTGATGAGATCTTTGCTTAGGGACAAGCAAAGGTTTGGCTTGGGGGAGTTTGATGTGTCTATTTTATATAGTATTTTACCCCCGTCCCTTGGTCATAATTAGTAGTGTTTTTGGCTCTTTAGAGCCACTTTTATTACTAATTGGTGTTTTCTAGTGTTTTCGTATATTTGGTTGACTTTTGCAGGGATTTATGCTTTTGGAGTATTTTCCCGACATATTTTTGAGCAATCACGAGCATTGGAGAAACACGACCAGATTTTATAGCCCAGGGCCGGTTAGAGCCATCGAACCGGTGATTAAGGGCTCGGTATAGGTGATACCGGGGCATTTGGACCGAGTATTCAAGACCCAAAGAGGAAACCCAGATTGGCCCGAAGAATTGGAGCCCAATCGAAGTCCAAATAGTGGCCCAAATGAGCCGCCCGGCCAAAAAGGCTGGCGCCCGGAGCACACGGAACCCTAAAATGATAAAAACCCTAAAAAAGTATCCCGTGACACGGTCAAACTGTACCGTGACACGAGAAGCTCCACCGTCAGACGGTACACTTTCCCGTGACACGGTACATTTCTGGTGTGACGCGGGAAATTTTCAGAAAACGGGATAAAAAAACGCGTTAAGGGTTTACGCGGAAAAGACACAGAATGTCCCGTGTCACGGCAGACCTCCCGTGTCACGGGAAATCCCACCGTCAGACGGGAAGGATTCCCGTGACACGGTAGGTACCTGCCGTGGCGCGGGAAATTCCAGCCTGTTTTTCCGTCTAAATACATTTTTAACCCTAATTTCCTTCGGCATTTTAAGTGCCGATTGATAATTTCGGGCCTTTTCTGACATTTTATTATTCAGACTAAAATAAGAAAATAATTAAATAAAAATAAATAAAGGGTTTGGGCCAAAAATAAATAATAAAACAATAAAATAAAAAAGGTTTGGGCTAAAAATTAATTAATAAGTTTGGGCTGAAATTAAAACTATGCTTTTACCAAACATCAAGACTAATCCATGGACTGTTCAAAAATATGAATTTAATAAAATACGATTTTTTAAGCACTCTCGGGATTAAATACTAAACCCGACCAATAGTGGCGGTGAAAGGTTGTTCATCATCGGGTTTGGTTTTGGGAAGACATTTTTAGGTGTCTACAGGTATTCATCACTGGGTTTGATTTTGGGGAGACACAAATGGGTGTCTACACCTACTAATGAACAACAGCCTTCAATCATTGCCGCTAATCACACTATTCATATTCGATACCCTAGCCCTCTGATTTCCAGCCATAAAGCCCCAGATCATTGATGGAAGACCTTGAATACTTGATAGGTTTGTTATGGCAGCCATTTTTTTAGGTGATTGGGAGTTGAATTTATTTAGGGTTTAGGCTGTTAATATTATGATTTACTTGTGGTTGAGTTTGAGGAATTCGTCGATTTAGGTGCTAGCTCTTATTCATGCAGGATTCTATTTTTATATCTCATGGGATTTTAGTTGAATTTATCTATATTTCGTGGTGAATGAAACAATTATGGTTGCCCTTCCATGGAAGGGAGGAGAGAGAAAGTTTAAGGGAAGGGGATGGGGAAAGCGTAATGATGATTCTCGCTTCCCAAAGTACAACTGAGAATTAAAATAAGCTTTTTCTTTTTTTTAAATTGGAAAAACGTGGTAACCAGTTAAAGGCAATTGCCACCGAATTGTTAACCTACAACAATGAGTTCGGTACCCTCTTTGCAACTTTTTCCAAACATTAGTACCTTCAATTGCATATCACTCCAATAGCATGGGTGGTAATTGATGATAAGGAGGGGGGTTATGCATTGATTTTGATGGCTAAGAGAGGTTTATCACTTTATGTGTCAATTTTAGTGGTGGGGGTTAGGTTATGGTGGCTAGTGATGGCAATGTGGGTGGTAATTGGGAAAAGTATTGTTCACAATGGCAATAGTAATTAGGTTTTGGTGGCGAGTAAACATGGGCATTATGCTATGTCGAGCTGTCGTGGGTCGTGCCTGGGTTGGGCTCGTGTCGTGCCAAATTTTGGCACACCCCAACCCACGGCACGGCCCACGTGCCTGGCGGACCGTGCTGTGCCGGGCAGCGGGTCAACCCATATTTTTTAATATATATATATATATTGAACAACTTAAGTATATATAAATAATGTTATTAGTTTATGTTTATGTTAATGTTAATATATTTTTTTTTAACAACTTTAATTTAATTAAGTTTATATAAATAATTTATATTTAATTTTATATAAATAAACTTAATTAAATAAGTTTATATAAATAAACTTATTTAATTATTAATTAAATAAGTTTATATAAATAAACTTAATTAAATAAGTTTATATAATTAAATAATTTTATATAATTAAATAAGTTTATATAAATAAACTTAATTAAATAATTTTATATAAATGAAGGTGGGCATGGGCCGTGGCACGTGTCGGCTGGTGGGTCGTGCCGGCGTGGGGACCCACGGGCCGACGACTATGTCGCCAGCCATGCCCGTGTCGGATTTCAATTTTTTTGTTCACGGCACGGACCACGACCCACAAGTGGGCCGCCATGTCGGTGGTTGTGCCGTGGAGGACCGGAATCGTGTCGGGCTCGCGCCGCTTGCCGGCACGGCCCATGCCCATCTTTAGTGGCGAGAGTGGTGACGTGTGGAGCTTAGCTAGCTAAGTTAATTAGGAAGAGAGGGATTAAAAAAAAGAAAAAAAAAAACAAATTAACCAGTTCAAAAGGTTTCCGGTTGCTAGGATTATTTTGGGAATATGTCTCCAATAGTTTAGATTATACTATAATAACCCATAGTTGGGATTAATATGGTAAAAGTGCTATAGTTCAGATTATTGTCATAAATTTTTCCTGACTTTTATTCATATCAGGGTAACTTTTGCTCATTTTAGGATAACTTTATAACGGATGTACAATATTTTATTGTACATCCGATTTTTAAAAAAGTTTTTCTGATAATCAAACTTGGCCTGGTTATCGGGCAAGTATCACATTTTATGGTCAATAGTGGGTCAATAATGGGCCGATCAATAAATTATCAATTATAAAGAATATCGAACGTCATAATAAAGTATATATAAATACAAAGTCCATGTAAATTTTTTATACGAAGTATTATCTATTAAAATTTGGAAGTCTGAAGAGGTTACTGTTTCTTCGTATGATAGTCATACTCAGCATGTCACGGTTAGAATTGAAAAAAAAGATGAGACTCCGTGGCTCTTTTTCGGCAATTTATGCTAGCCCTGATAGTTCTATTCGGAGAGATTTATGGGAGGAGTTAGAAAAAATCAAAGGGAATTACTCGGGGCCTTGGCTTTTGGCGGGGGACTTTAATGAAACAATGAGCTTGAGTGAAAGGAATGGTGTTGGAGGCCCTGATATGGTTCGAAGGTGCAGAAATTTCTCAAATTGGGTCGAAAATAATGATTTGCTGGATCTTGGTTGTTCATGTCCGGAGCATACATGGTTTCGAGGTCACTCCTCTGAAACGTTCAAATCCGCACGCCTTGATAGGGGTCTAGTAAATGAAGAGTGGCGTGCCCTTTTTCCAGAGGGTGCTGTTCGAAATTTGCCTAAATCGAGGAGTGACTATTGTCAGATAATTGTGAGCACTACTGGCTTCACTCCAATCCCGAATTCCATCAAACCATTTTGGTTCCAGGCTGCCTGGATGAAGCACGATCATTTTGAAGAATTTATTCGAGCAAAGTGGGATAAATCCGCTCCTCTTATTCCTTTTTTGAAATCTTTCTCGAATTTATTAAGCAGTTGGAATAGGGAGGTATTTCATAATATCTTTTGAAAGAAAAGTGAACTTTGGGCGAGGCTCGAAGGAATTCAAAAAAGGTTGGCTCAAGGTAAAGATCGACACTTGATCAAGCTTGAAGCGGTGTTGAGAAGGGAAATGGATGATGTTTTGGAACAAGAAGAATTGTTGTGGTTCCAAAAATCTCGACTGGAAGCTATAAAAGATGGAGATAGGAATACAAAGTACTTCCATCTTTCCACCATTATTAGAAGGCGTCGAAAACGTATTGAAACGCTCCAAAATTCTGATGGCGAATGGGTTCAGTGTCCAGAGTTGGTGAAAAAATTGGTCTCGGATTATTGGATGAACCTCTTTCAAGAAGAACCTATGAGTTTTACTGATGAGAGATTACTGTTTGATCAATTCCCTTTTATTTCTGATGATGATAGGGAGTTAATTTCGAGGCCTTTTTCGGGGTGTGAAGTGAAAAAGGCTATTTAGTGTATGAAGGATTTTAAGGCCCCGGGCCCGGACGACTTCTAACCGCTTTTTTACCAACAATTCTGGGATCTTGTGGCTCCGAATTTGATCAAGTTAGTGCAAGATGTTCTGGCAGGCCGCGAGTTCCCTGAAGGTCTCAACGATGCTTTCCTAGTCCTTATTCCTAAGATGGAGGTGCCTCAAAAGCCGAATCATTTTCGTCCGATCGGACTATGTAATATCACATACAAGGTGGTGACTAAGGTGATTGTGAACCGGTTGAAACCCTTGCTTCCAACCCTTATATCTCCTACACAGTGTAGCTTTGTACCAAAGAGACAAATTTCGGATAATATTGTTATTGTTCAGGAAATGCTTCACTCTATGAAACTCAAGAAAGGAAAGGTGGGATGGATGGCGGTTAAAATTGATTTTGAGAAGGCCTATGATCGCCTTCGTTGGAGTTTCATCCGTGAGTCTCTATTAGAACTCCGCCTCCCTCAATCTATGGTTGATTTAGTCATGAATTGCATCTCTTCGGCTAAGCTCCAGATTCTATGGAATGGTGAACCTATGGATGCCTTCTCTCCTACTAGAGGTATCCGCCAAGGGGACCCTCTATCCCCATATATTTATGTGATTTGTATGGAGCGTTTGGCTCATCTTATTGATCATGAGGTGCGTTATGGGAATTGGAAACCGGCACGAGCTAGTCGAAATGGTCCAGATATTTCTCACCTAGCCTTTGCGGATGATCTAATTTTGTTTTGTGAAGCTTCGGTGGAGCAAGCTGATTGTATGAAGCAATGCTTGGACAAGTTTTGTAGAGTGTCGGGAAAAAAGTAAGGTTAATTGTGATAAATCTTGTGTGTTTTTCTCAGAAAACACGAATCTTGACATTTGAGCTTCGATTTGTGACACTTTGAGTATGCAAAGCACTGAAAATTTAGGATCACATTTGGGTGTGCCCACGGCTCATGGCAGATCTTCGAGGAGTGATTATCAATATTTACTCGATCGAGTAAATGCTAAATTAGCAGGCTGGAAATCTAAAACTTTGTCTCTAGCAGGGAGGGCTACTTTAGCCCAAACTTGTCTCTCGTCTATTCCTTTTTATACTATGCAGACTATGAAGGTTCCGCGCTCTACTTGTGATGAAATTGATAGGAAGACGAGAAGGTTTCTTTGGGGTGGAGATGATGAACATCGAAAAATTCATCTAGTGGCTTGGGAGAATGTTTCTAAACCCAAGTCCGAAGGGGGGTTAGGGTTGCGTTCTATGAGACAAGCCAATGCAGCGTTCTTGACTAAATTGGGATGGCGTGTTCTTACCGAACCTCAATCTCTATGGTCAAGGGTATTGAGAAACAAGTATTGTGACGGGAGGTGTGATATTGATATGTTTAGAGAAAAAACAAATTCTTCAATTGTTTGGAAAGGCATTATACAGAATATTGATACTTTGAAGAAGGGGATTAGTTCGGCTATTGGCAATGGCAAACATACTTCCTTCTGGAATCATAGGTGGGCAATGTCTACTCCCTTAATTGAAGTTGCGGACCCTTTACCCCCTGCACACATTCTAGAGGCTAAGGTCAGTGAGTTTTGGGATCCTAATATTGGGTGGAGGCTTGACCTATTTGCTGACTTTCTTCCAAATGATGCTCTGGAGAAAATTGCTTCGATTGAAGTTAGTGACGATGAGAATGTAGTGGATGTTGTGTTCTGGAATAGTGAAGCGTCAGATGGTTTCTCCTTGAGGTCTGCAATAAATATAATGCGTAACATTACTCCCTTAAGTGATGAAGCAAAGAAGGGTTGGAAGACAATATGGAGAGTTGTGGTTCCTCAAAGAATTCGAATTTTTTTATGGTTAGTCCTCCAAGATCGTATTATGTCCAATGTCAATCGATTTGTGCGAAAATTAACCGATGATCCAAGGTGTAAGGTGTGCGGGATGGCTGAAGAAAACACCAATCATATCCTTCGTGAATGCCCTGTAGCCACTGCTACTTGGATGAAGTTGGGAATGAATCGGACAAGCTTGTTTGCTGATGGTACGTGTGCTGAGTGGATTTTTTCCAACTTGGAAAATAATGGTACTGAGGTTGACGAGCAGAAATCAATCACCTTTGCTGTCACTCTATGGTGGCTTTGGCGGTGGAGGAATGAGAGAGTTTTTGCTAGGGAAGCCAACATTCCAATTGATCAAATTGCATTTATTCATGCTCGTGTTGGGGATATAAAAAGAGCGATTGAAAAACCAATTGGGTTTGAGTCTTCAAGAGCTGCTAGGCGCAAAGAGATATTTATTAGGTGGAAGTTTCCTCCGATTGGATGGGTTAAACTTAACACCGATGGGGCATCGAAGGGTAACCCCGGGAAAGCAGAGGCAGGTGGGATAATTCGAGGCTGTGATGGGGAGATTTTTGAAGTTTTTGCTTCTAATTGTGGTGTATGCTCGAATACAAAAGCTGAGCTTTATGGGGTGCTTCGTGGACTTGCAATTTCTTGGAACGCAGGTCATAGGAAGGTGGTGGTCTCTGTGGATTCCGAGGTGGTAGTGCGTTTCTTGGTGGAGGATTTCCCTCCACACTCTCCTTATATTCATCTTGTTCGAAAGTGTCGGTCTTTAATTTCTCGTCAAGGGTGGGATGTTACTATTAGTCACTGTTATAGGGAAGCAAACCAAGCGGTGGATTGGCTAGCTAACTATGGCGTTCACTCTGATCAGAAGTTGGTGATCTTTGAGGCGATCCCCGAGGATCTTCGGGCCGTTTTATTGGAGGACCTGAGTGGTGTTGCTCGTGCGAGGCTTGTGCCGAGGGACCGTTCTTCTCATGCCTAGTGTCGAGCTTAGTTCTGCTATTTAGCTTTTCTTTTTCTGTCTTGTTTTTTGTTTCTTGTAGTTGGTTTCTTTCTCTTGGGGCTTGCCCCTCTCTTTCACCAAAAAAAAAATCTATTAAAATTTGGTCAAATATTTAATGCGGCCCTTAAAAAACACTTATGTGCACTTGGTTCACAATAATTAGTGATTGATTTGTGCACCCGGTAAAAATAAAAATAAAAAAAAAAGGCGGAAAGAACATACTAGTGTTTGAAAAAGAGCATTCATGTATTTGAAAAATAAACTTGTTTGTGTTAAACAAAGAACATGACATTACAAAGAACATAAAGTCTTTACAAAAGAACATGATATTAATTTCATCAAATTAGCCATTGAAAAAGAAACCCTTTTGTTCATTCATTTTGGTTATAGTTACTCAAGTGGTTGAGGCCAATTCTTCAACCCTACCTTCTTTTTCTTCTTCTTCAACATAATCTTCTCTTGATCATGTTCAAAAAAGTCAGACTTTGATTTGTGCTTCTAATCTTCTCTCTCATGATCTTACGATTTTCCTTTCGACCTTCACCTCGATGACGATGGTGATGTTGATGAGGTTGTTTTACCTTCCAATGATGCTGAATTTGTGCTTTTGAATCGAATTAAGTGAGGGTTTTTTTATTTATTGTTTTGGAATTTTTTTGGGTTTTGTTTGAATTTGAATTTGTGGTGTTTTTGTAGGAATTTTTTTTTCTTGCTGATTTGATTGTTTATTGTTCTTTTGATTTTTCTTGGCTTTCTTTGATAGGTTTTGTTCGCTTTGTGATTTTGAGTTGAATTGAACAATTTTTTTTAATGTACATACATTAAAAAACATATTGTATAAAGTAAAGAACATATAATTCAAACTCGAAGAATATATTATGATCGCGTTCTTTATAAATGGCAATAATGTTCTTTTTCCGCCCATGTTCTTTAAAATATGCATAATGTTTTTCTCGGGTGCACCATGCGCATGGTGCACCCAGGTGTACCATAAAAATTTCACACAATAATGTTATTGTGGACCTTAGGTCCATACATGCGAAAATAACATTATATTAAACATATATAGTAACCCTACTTTTAATATACACTAGTAGAAAAACACAAAAGGCCACCGGTTCGAAACCCCCCTATGCCACCGGTTTTGAACCGTTGGGCATTTTGGGGGTGACAATTCTCCTCTAAAAAGCCACCGGTTCAAAACCGGTGGCAAAAACAAGTATTGCCACTGGTTAATCGGTGGCAATAACCATTCCCGGGTTTTTTTAAAGGGGTTATTGGCACCGGTTCCTATTCAAAACCGGTGGCAATAATGGCTAAAAAAAATTAAATTTTTTTTTTTTTCACTTAAATTGATAAATAAACACTAACATATATATAAACTTACATATTTTCATAAAAAAATGCTGTAATATTACAATTTTTGTCTAAAAAATTAAAATAAATTATAAGGTTACAAACATATGCAGCTACACAGTAGCAGAAGTGCAGAACAGCAACACACAAGGAGCAGCACAGAAGCAGAACACCAGCACAGAAGCAGCCCCATATCTTAGTAAAACAAATTGAACTTCTTAGATGAAATTCTAGAACCTACAAATCAAGAAAGCAATAGAAATTGAGATTAGTTAATGAAGATTATATAATTTAAAAACGCAAATCTTAACAAATAGAATAAGACAACTTTTTAATACAAGAGGATCAAAGTTCCTTGCTAGGCCACCTGCAGCAGCAGCCTCGGCAGGGCAGCAGCAGCTGCAGCCTTGCCAGGCCACCTACATCTAATGCCACTTATAGTTCTAATATTCAATGCATCATTCACAAGAAAACAACCATAGAAAATGAAAAAATATAAGGATGAATGCAACAAAGGGAGAACTACAAGTCCATGTCTAGTCTAGAAATGATGAATGCAACAAAGGGACCACAAGCTTGATTAGTTATGTCTATCAATGATGCTTCATGCCATAAAAAAAGCAAGTTGTCACACAAATAGAGAAAAAAAAAAAGAAGAAGAAGAAGAAGAAGAGATATCTACTATACATCTAATAAATTATGATTTCACATGAACACACACCTTGCATTAAAACCGGAGAGAAGATATATCTTGTCTGGTGAAATTCAACCCATAGCGTCTGATTAAGGCATGAGTGATCTCATCAAAAATAGGCTCCTTTATCTTCTCAATAGCAGTCTCCTCATTTTTCCTATAGTTCTACAACATGTAGAGAGCAAGAAAGTGGAGCAAGGTGAAAACGCACAACTTTAAGCACACAAACCAGAAGTGATCATATTACATGATTTTAAAATGTCCACAGGCCAAGTACCATCAATATGAGTGTTATGAGAACTTTATAAGAGCAACATATTAGAATTGAAAATATACATGGTGAAAAATTTACCAGCACAGGAAAAACATACATGCATTCCATAGAGCCCCTTGTGAGACAACCCAACCTCAAGAAACAAACAAACTTATGCAGATTATAAAACAAATAAAATATGGCTTCTATTTACAAGGATTGCATATTTAGTATAAGAGATGGAAGCAGACATCCAAATTACAGGACATATAAGAAATGGAAGCAGACAAGAGAGTAATAGCCAAGTAAAACAATGAGAAAAGAGCAAGAATAGAAATATGTTGTAGGCAAGAGATTAATCTACACAACTGATAATTAACCAAATAAGCAAGGATATCATAATGCTAGGCAAGTAATGAAGGTTAAACAAAACATATCAGGAAAGACAAGACACAATAATTATCCTCCAAGTCTAGATTCTCCAAATGCACTCATACCAATGATAGGTAGTTTCTTGTTCAATTACAGTATCTGATGTAACAAGAGAATCCACAGAGCAATTTATAATTATTTTTCTCTACATTGTAAATTTCAACTAGAATTAAAGTGTCAATAGTAACTGGAATTTTGTGTTTTGCTTTCCTTACAGTCAACCCAATCCACTGTAAGTAGTCATATAGTCAAAGAGTCAAATATATATGGGTAATGCCCCACGCCAACATCAAGGTAAGTACAAATACCTAACAAATAAAGCAATCAGAAGTGATCATATTGCGTGATCATATTACACTTGCAATTAAAAATTGAATGATTATACTTCAAAAGAAAACCAAATTATGGGTTGTGAACACCTAGTGCTTAGAATTATGGCTTAAATTCATGTCTTTAACATGCTAAAAAATAGCAGCCCCTAGTAAGATTACAGCAACATATTACATAACAAAATTGCTTACAACCAACCTTAAATCCATAATCAACTTTAACCCATTAACATACATACTCTAAAAACATAATAGGTCATGATAGGCACAAGATTAGGCATAAAAATTATGAAATAAATCAGTTAAAACCACTCAATTCACACAGTTCACTAATTAACCTGACAGCAGCACTTTTGCTTAGGTTTAGGCTCATAATCATATCGAACTTACCCAAAACATGATATTTTAACTTAGAGATATATCTAACATGATGTTATACCATATTAGGCACAGAAACAAACTAAATCAAGACCAAATGAGGCTGTAAACCCACTGAACAACTATAGCAATTAGAGCAGCAAATTCGTGAACATTAGAGTACAATTAATACTTGAAAACAACCACAAAACGCAACAATAATTAATGGTACCAAAGCTATATATATATATATATATATATACTACTTCTAGGCATGATTATACAGCATAACAACCAGAAAAAAATAAGTAAATAATTAAATAAAATCAGTGTAATTCGTAGAAAAAGGAGCTTACAGTGTTAATTAGATCAATGATAACAGAGAGCTCTTGATTAGCCAATCTCAAATTCTCAATCACCCCTTGCAATCTGGAGGGCGTTGATGATTCCTTCGTCTTCTTCTGCTTCTTCGCATCTCTCTCCAACGCCCAAGCGAAGTCCGAATCAAGTTCACCGATTTCTCTTCGTATTCGATGTCGCTGAAAATATTCCATAATTTAAAATCAAAATCAACAAAAATTACAGAAAAATTAGGTCAAATTAAGCTATTGTAAAGATGGAGGAGAGATAATGTACGATGAGAAGCGTTCGGCGCTGAATTCTTCGATGATTTCGAGGCGTTTGATAGGGAGTTTGTCAAGAGAGATTTCCATGTCGCCTCCGTCCGCCATTGTTGAGCTTTCGCCGGAGTTTTATGTTTTAGGGGAGATTTTCGATTTTGCAACTGAGCCCTAATGAGAGAACGAGAGAGAAGCAGATGAGAGATGGATGAGAGAAGGGCGGCGGCGATGATGGTTGTTGATAATGAGAGAGAAGCAGAGAGATCTAGCTAGTTGAGGAGAGAGAGGCAGAGGAGAAAGAAGAGATAGAGAGAAGAGAGGAGGAGGAGGGAGGCGATGCATGAGAGGCTAGGGTTTTGGCCTTTTCATATGAGCGCGGTTTTTTTTTTTTTTTGTAACAAAGCCACCGGTTCAAAACCGGTGGGATTAATAGTTTCCCACCGGTTCAAAACCGGTGGGATTAATAGTTTCCCACCGGTTCGTTTTGAACCGGTGGCAATACTCTTCCCTCAAAATCGCGCCCATTTTTCCCCTTTTCTTCCCCACCGGTTTTCTAAAATCGGTGGCCATGGCTCGGTGCCAATTACCATTTTTCTACTAGTGATAGTAGCTTTAATTTCAATACAATAACCTTTATTAAAAACTTGTGTGGCCTTAATATTATTGTGAACTTGAATTACGACGTTATGTTTAATATAGTTATCCTAATTTTAACATAACGACCTTTTTATTTATATTGACAAGTATATTTTTAAAAATCATTACAGAAAACCCTCTTATGACTTTTATTTTAACATAATAATCTTTATTTTAGGAAAGTGACCTTATTTTTTATTAAAAAGAAGGATTATAGTGTTTCTAAATTCTAATATTAGTGGTCTACAATAAATTAATGTGAACTAGGTGTCTAGGTTTGCTTAAGAGTTTGTAACCTAATAAGTACTCTGATCCTATTATCATTGCCTACCCTATCCAATAATCGAGTCTCATTATAATACGAAATACGAGTATATATTTTGAAGATTCAAATAACCACCTTTCTTAAAAAGGTTTAATGAAAGTCGTCGATATTTACTCGGTCAAACTCATGAAACTAATCAAGTTTAGGAGCACCTCGAGCAATGCTTGGAAAATCAAGTTACAAATGGGCCACATTTTAACTTTGGCAACTACATTTATTTTTAAATTTTGAACTTTTTGAAAGTATGAGCAAACTCTTATATATAGTGTTGAAATTATTATATCTTTAAAAAATGTTTATTTATGTATTTACCCCTTTTAAAAGTACGATCATACTTTTTTTCAAAAAAAAAAAAGTACGATCATACTTATTAATAGTGTTGAGACGATCATAGTCCTAACATGTTTATTTACTTTTTGTCCTCTAATTAATGAAGCTCTGCTTTTTCCTAGAAAAAAACAGGTTAATTGTTTTTTTTTTGTTCTAACTTTTAAGCGTAGCAGACATTTATACCCCTAAAAATATTAATTTAGATATTTTCCCAATTAACGCTACTAACATTGTCTAACTAAAAGAACTTTTGAACATGGTTACCTATAACGCACGCATTAGCCGCCCTAATTATTTAAATGTAAAGGTCATCGCATATATGTGCATAGAGAGTTAGAGACCCACGTTTGATTGCAATGAGAATTAACTTTCTATAGTAGTTTATGATTTATTGAAAATAATTCTTCTTATCAAATTTCTAGGGAATTGTTTTAATATGTTTGGTTAACATTAAGAAAATTACAATTGGAATTATTTCCTAGAAATTAGTGTGAATGAGAGAATTCCTAGAGAAATTAAACTACTTATGAAGAGCCAGGGTAGCTAAATTATTTCCCACATTATGTTGGAAATTTTGAGTAGCTACACGTAATTAGTGAAAGGGGTGTTATATATCACCATCCAAAATGATCAAAATTACCAATATTTAGTGTGAATGGACAACCATATCCTTAGAACTTCACCACTATCTTCCCTCTTGCCACCAATCACTAACGACTAACACCACCACCACCACACTGACCGACGACGACCACCACCGCCCTAACCTCAAAGACGACCCACCACCTATCCGGAAGGTGGTTGTTTTTTTTTCCTAACTACTGTACCGACCGGAGCCCAAAACCGGTTAAGGTGCACGGTAATCGGAGCCCAAAATCGATTACCGTGCTCGATAACCAGAGCCTAAAACCGATTGGGCTCCGATTTCCGTTCACGGTAAACTGTTTTGGGCTCTGGTTACCGCGCACGGTAACCGCTTTTGGGCTCGATTACCGCAGTTGCCTGAAATAAATAAATAAATAATAAAATAAAATAAAAAACCACCACCTTCCCACTAGTGAGGGGAGGTGGTGGGTCGTCATAGAGGGGGTGTGATGGGTCGCTAGTCAGGGTGGTGGTGGTCATTGCCGGCCAGAAGGGGTGGTGGAGTAGTAAGGGTACGGTTATCCATTCACACCAAATGTTGGCGGTGATGATCATTTTTGTTAGTGGTTTTTAGCAATCCACATTAGGAAAACCAAAAAAATCAGAACCACATAGAAAAATAAATGTTACATTGCTTAGTTAATAACTAGTTAAGTCCTATGCGTTGCACGAATAAAATAATCTCATTAATTAATTTTGAAAGAAATATTGTATTTATATAGCGTTAAAAGAATTCTTCAAAAAAACAAATGATGATGGCAAAAATAGTTTTGGCAAGAAAAAATTTCATAAGAAGTTGACATGTGTCACTTAATGATGTTAGTGGTTTTTATTTTAGTAATTGTTAATAGATGTCTCAAGTGATATGACCTAAGAATTCAAGATTGAATTTTGGCGAAATATGTTGCTCTCTATAGACTTAAATATACAGTAAGTGAATTTGCCAAATTGTGACCAGAGAATCCACTAGAGAATAACAAAATCATGACTTTTCATAATAGACTCGATGAATGCAGACAGAATAAATGAACCTATGAATTATGATTTTGTTCCAAAAAGAAAGAACACACTGTTGTTATATCTTAGCATCAGTCACACGCACACAACGGCTACATATTCTTCACAGTTGATTGTGGTTTTCCATTACAGCAAATAGCTCTATACAGCTTCGTGTCACTGGTACACCAAAAATTTTTAAAAAAAAAAAAATAAAAGGCAAAGCTTTCAAGAAAATCAGGAGGCCAGCAGCTTGTCAACGAGGATAGAATGATAAAACTTGCTGAGAAAGAACAGCTTTTAATATAAGCTCCGGCAACCTCCTGCCTCCCACTCTTGATGCACAATATCCACCTACTTACGGGACTTCTTTCATTCCTACATAATGCAGCATGAGCAAACAAATTTCTTTGACTCTTCAATCTTCTTCTCTGCTCAGAACAACATTAATACACTTGAAGTTAGATACGGGGGAATCACATACTGAAAATAGACTCAAAAGACTGATTAAAAAGCTCGTTTAGTGCAAGGCGACTTTGCAGATGAGTAAAGTTAAATCTGAGTATTCAATGCAATCCAGCAGTCCAGTGTCCAGACTTTCTGGGTTTTCTGATGGCATGTAGCAAATCCTGAGATTATTTAGCATCCAGTGATCACAATCAGGAATCAGGATTCATAGTAATAGGCTAAAGGATAAATGGTCAACTCTGGAGCACTTAAAAGAGGATAAAGAACTAAGTTATTTTAGTAGATGAGAATTATTTCTGTAAATTCAGGTGATAGCTGCCAAAACAATGCATTCTGGTAGTAGCTGCCAAAACAATGCAGTATTGATCACAAAAGTACAAAAGTATCTGAACCTGATTCCCATATATTGATTTATAGTATTATCTTGTGCCACTAGGCAGGAATAAATGCATTATATGCCACCATTCACAATGTGACCAAAAGAATTAACGAAAATCTTAATAGTTGTTGAAATGTATAGTATTAGGCAGCAACACAAGATAAAACATACATCTAAGTATCAAACCACCCCCCCCCCCCCCCACCCCCCCAAAAAAAAAAAAAAAAACTGCAAGAAAGATGCCATAATTTTTTTTTTACTAAATCTTGTCAACTTTGATCATTTATTTTTGTAAAAGCTACTCATTGTATTTCTTTTTGTTTGTCCTATTTCCTTAATGCACAGTTTCCAATAAACAAAATCGGACATCTTCAACTTAAAAAAAAAAATTTGACATTTTGAACAAACAAATTGAGACAAATCTACAAAAATCCAAATGACTATTTTTTTTCTGACATAAATTTTTTATTAATAAAATTTCTCTTAATTCAAAATGAAGTTTGCAAATAGGACAAACAAAAAAGAACGAAGGATATGTAAAAACTCCTAAAGATTTGAAGTTATGTTATTTCACATCGAAACTCATTTAATATATATATTTTTATCAAACTCAAACTAGGAAGTTTTGAACATTAAAGTAAAATGTCGCATATTAATTTTAGATAAAGGTAAAATCCAATCAGTTGCAAGAATGTACTGCCACACTTAATGAAATATTCGTTTGCATGGTCCCAGTCTCAGTTTTCGAGTTTGGTTGGTGGAGATGGATCAAGGCATCCAGTAAGTGAGGCTAGACAAATTATCTGTATGTTCATTCTCCCTAGGCCCCAGACAATCAGTAGGTAAACAAATAATAGAAATCAAAACCTAATGCAAGGAAAACTTTGGAAGTAAAAAAAAACTTGGATAGAAGCTTGCAGTACCTAGCAATAGTTCATTCCTCTTCACATTCACTAATACAATTATGTCTTTCTACCTTTCTTTAAAGGTTACACAAACTATAAGCATTGGCAGTTGTGTGATTATATGAGTGCATGTGCTAAAAAATCAACTAAAAAATCAAATAATTGAATGATACAGTTGGCCTCTAAAAAGAGGATGCACATTTCACTCATTTTTAGAAGGACCACGGTCAATGATAATTTACATAATAGAAAACGAACAGAAAGCAACAAATAACACACGTAACTTCTTAAGTCACAACCAATCCGGCAGGGGAAGCCAGAAGACTAGCACCAGAACATATAGATTACGTATAAGGAATAGTTATAAGATATCTATTGCGCAATCAAAATAAATGGCTACTAACTTATCCACGAAAAATTTATGCATAGGATCTGAAATTGCAGATTATACGATATTCTGTATCAACTTATACCAGAAGATTAGATCTCCAATTGTTTAAAGAGAAGATAGTATCCATAGAAAAAACTCAACTAAAAATTAAAGAGCCATACAAAAAGAAAAGCACCTGCTTTAGTCTTTGTTTGAGATGGCTGTACAACAACATGCATAACCATGACTCCACCAGTAAGCTCACCAAAAGGTGCCCGACACTGGCCAACAGTCTTATTATTCTCCAGAATCTTACCAAAGTTTATTAATTTGATCTCATTTGCCACTTTTGGAACAACAGTTTTTCCTGAGGAAACATCAGAAACAAAAATAAATAAATTCCTAGTAGCTAAGCACCGGAAAAGAAGCATATGTTATCTACAGAAAGATAAACACCGATTAACAAACAATAGTAGATAATATTCATAGTAACTGCACAAAGAAAAGATATAAAGTTAAATACATATCCACACCACACCCCCCCCCCCCATCATAAGAGGGTAATACAATCACTATCAATAGGATGCCTGGTGCCAATCTAAGTCCTAGAGAAATGACCCTTTTGGGCGTTCATGACAGTGGTATGAAATTAATGTCTCCTAAACCCACAGTTTTGTCAAGTGAAGACAGCAGCTTCTTTTTAATGAAAAGGCTACACCTCAAATTCAGATGAGTGGGAGCAAAAGTACTAAATACTAAAGCAATTTCTGAGTTTAGTCCCAAAAAAAAAATTTAAAAAAAAAATAAATTAAATAAAAAAATTACGCAAGAACTGATGCGTGAACCATTCGATCTCCACCTTGTTATACTGATGAAGATAAGAGATGGCTAACATGACTGGAAGCTTATGAGAACAATAACTGTTACACATATTAAAGAGTACTAATAATCACAATTTAACTTCTAGATACATAGCCAACAAACTTAGAACAACTCCAATGGTAAACTTATCTCAAATTAGCTTGATATGCCACATAAGATTTCAAACTACTACCTCCGGTCCAAATTACTCGCAACTTTGGGGTATTATTTGTGAGATATAAAATATTCCAAAGTTGCAAGTAATTTGGACCGGAGGTAGTAATTTCTTTTATAACTAGTTTGTGCCCCAATGGTTAGCTAATAGCTTGGGATTTAAATAAGCCTTATTTTCTTAATTAGCTTTGTAAATTTTATTATATTCATTTATCAACCCCTCTTTTTGACAAAATTTTTCCAAGCTAATTTTTTTTTTTTAGCTCCACTTGTGAAGCTAATAGCTAGGGAATTTTCTAAATTGCAAGCAAGTCCCTTGTTACAAACATTGGAGATACTCTTAAACCAATCAATTAACAGCCCCACTAGCCACACTTCATCAATAAAAACCTATAACTGCATAATTCAAATAACCTCTGAATTCAATCCCAAAAATAACATTTGATACAAAGAGCCAACAAACTATTTTGCATACAAATACGCTTGAACAATGCATCAACCATTAGAATTGCCATCCTATCCTACATATTCATACATACAGACAGTAGACATGGACAAAAACTTCAGAATGGACACCCTTGCAATCTTTTCCTTTAATTTGCGCTTTGTATATTAAAGGGTACAAGTAATCGCAATTCCACTCTATTCAATACGAAGCTAACAAACTAATCCTAATTCAATCAATCAGCAGCTCCATACCACCCTACAAGCACCCTCTTCATCAATCCAAAAACCAACTAAAAATAAAACTGCATAATTCTATAAGCCAAAACCAGCAGCCCCGAAAACAGCCAAGTTCACTAACAAGGTCTAGATCATAAATTTCATAACTAAAATCACTTTTCTCATCCACAATTCTGGGAAATTTAAACCAATATTATCATCAAATAAAAACCATATAATATACAAAACTGATGATTATAACTGCATAAAAAAGCAAAAAAAAAAAAATCAACGAAACAATGGAATTAAATAGATATTAAAGACAAACCTTTAGGCCACTCGGACACAATTCGTTCTTTCAACATCTCAATAGTCGAGGCAGAAGAGTAACGAAACGGACCAATATCTGATCCATCGTATAACCGGAACTTTATATCCACAAGATCTTCTTCCGGCATTTGTATTGAGTTGACTCGAACGATTCACCAAAATTCAACAACCCCAGAAAATAAAATTTTGAACCCAGAAAAATTCCTAAACTGGGGGGTTGACCCACCAAATAAAATCGTAAAAAACAATTATGAATAATTCAGATGATTTAGCAAAATTAAACTGAAAATTACAGGGAAAAAAATACCTGAATTTCAAGGATTAATTAAAGTAGGTGGATCTAGGTAAAGTAATCTTGGAAGAAGAAGAAAGTCGAATTGAAATTGTTTGTTGTTGGTGATGATGATGGTATGACCAAGTATCGTAGTTTATTTAAAGTGAAATAGGAATTGGTTGCCAGAAATGAGGAAGATCTAGGAAGAAAAAGAGGAGATGAGAAAGAATGATCGAAAGAGGAAAGTTTGGAATTGGAAGTTAATTTTTGTTTATTTTGAGGGAAAAGGGTGTGTAATACCCATGGTAAAATTGGTGATGTTATCAATCACACTGTTGTTGTCAATTGTAAGAGAATGGTGCTACCACTTTGCTTTGGTTGGTATACGTGTGTGTGAGGTGAGGAGAGTTTCTGGCTGGTTTCACGCCCCCGGTTGAGATTTTTACTTGACCTCATCAAACTAGTCGGATTGGGTTGGGTACTTGGGTTGGATAACTTTTCAAGGTTGACTTTTTAACATCAAATTAGATTAGCTCCCATATGATGATGGATATCATATCATATCATATAACTAATATATAAAGCTAAACTTTTAGCCAAGCGACGAGACATCGACACCTGGCGTTTTAACTTTTCGCCAAGTGTCACGCCATGTAGGATAGAGTTATACAGAATTCAATTTGTAGGATAAAAAAGTTCGTTTAGAATTCTATTTTCAATCAAATTTGGATAGAATTTTAAGATAAAATGGTTAATTTAGAGTTTTATTTTCGATAAAGTACCAATATTTACAAATTGAATTATAATTTTATTCAAAAAATAATTACATTATAACTCTCATAAATTATCATATAATTTTATTTTTTGTATCATAATATTTTTTTGGAGCAAAGGAATTAGTTCAAAATGTACAACATCTATTATTTATAATATATTCTAATCAATTAAAATAATAATACTTCAAAATCTAATATAATTTTATTACTGTGTGTAAACCTACTCATCAATCGGTCGGATCACGAGTCATTTCGGACAGGGTCATTATTTCATGTTACGGGTAAAGAAATGTTTTCACCAATATTATTATTATAAGTCATTACATGCCTACTACATAGTTTAAATTGTCACAAAATTAAAACACATAATTTCCTAACTAAATTTGTATCAATGATATGTTTTAAAATTTGACATATAGATTAAAAATTAATCTTAAAATTCAATAAACAACCCGGGCATCGCACGGGTACAAAACTAGTATGATATAATGATAATACTATAGATGTATTTTAAATTACATATGAAGTACTTAGTATGTCGCACTATTTGCTATAAATAGGCGAGGTGCTAGTGCTAACCAAACTACAACTCAAAAAGATTTCTCCACATCTTCTAACATAGTCAAGAAATACTGAGAGAGCTAGAAAGAGTTTGATAGGCATGGCAAAGGGTACTTACATTCTAAGTATTCTCATCGTCTTCTTCTTCTCCTTAGCCATTGTTGCTCACTCTGTAAGAGCCTGACTATAAATCAAATTTTTGTATTCTCATCGTTAAAATTTCTTAATCTTTTGCATAGTTTTTTTTAGTTATTGATTCATACATGAAACTAGTAACTAATATATAAAGTTAAACTTTTAGTCAGGTCACGAAATAGCGACTCTTGGCATTCCAATTTTTCGCCAAGTGTCGCGCCACCTTGGATAGATTTAAATAGAATTCATATGATAGTCGCGCGCACCTTGAATAGATTTCATAAGATAAAAAAAATTAGATAAGAATTCTATTTTCAATCAAATTAGGATAGAATTTTAGAATAAGATTATTTTTTTTTTTTTTAGACAATTTAGAATAAAATTATTAGTTTAGAGTTATTTCTTCGATAAAATACCAAATAATAAATTTATAATTAGGCCACAAGACAACAAATAATATATAAAGTTAAACTTTTAGTCAGGTCATGAAATAGCGACACTTGGCATTCCAACTTTTCGCCAAGTGTCGCGCCACCTTGGATAGATTTAAATAGACTTCATATAATAAAAAAAAAAACCGTCAAATGTCGCGTCATCTTGAATAGATTTCATAAGATAAAAAAATTAGGTAAGAATTTTATTTTCAATCAAATTAGGATAAAATTTTAGAATAAGATTACTTCCTCCGTTCTTTATTACTTGACCTGCTTTGACTTTTACACTATTCACCACCCCTCCTTTGACCGTCTTTTGTGAACAATATGTAAGGAAAAATATATTCATGTATGATATTTTTGGATTTGTCTCAATAAGTACTATCATAATACATAACTTTTATAATTTTTACTTGTGGAGAATTTAAGTTATTGATTGTTAAAGTTTTGCATTGGCAAGTGTGATAAAAGAAACAGGTCAAGTAAAAAAGAACAGAGGAAGTATTAGTTTAGAGTTATTTAATCAATAATATACCAAATAATAAATTTATAATTAGGCCACAAGACAATATCATTTAGCGTTTTAATTTTTCACCAAGTATCGTACCACGTTGGATAAATATAGATTGACTTTGTAGCAAAAAATAGTTAATTTAGGGTTCGTTTGGCATCACTGTGGTTTTCTATTTTTTGGTTTTTTATTTTTTAAAATCATATGATATATATCATATAATGAATAAAAAAAATTAGTCAAACTTATTAAAATCATGATAATTTTGAAAACTGACAACAGAAAAGTGAAAACACCTTTTTCTTGTTTCCTGTTTTTGGTTTTTGGTTTTCAAAAAAACTGAAAACTAAAAACAAAAAACAATGCCAAACAAGCCCTTAGAATTCTATTTTCAATCAAATTGAATTATAATAGTATAATTTTATCTTAAAAGTCCATAAACTACCCGGGCATTGCCGGGGCACAAAACTAGTCAATCAATCAATAACTATATACTAAAAGACACACCAGTAATGACACGTGTCATTTTCTGGTGTGTCCTTCAGTTTTTTTTTTTAAAAAAAAAAAAAAAAAATTTCAATAACTATATACTAAAAAACACACCAGTAATGACACGTGTCATTTTCTGGTGTGTCCT
Source organism: Chenopodium album (assembly GCF_948465745.1). Taxonomy (NCBI): domain Eukaryota; kingdom Viridiplantae; phylum Streptophyta; class Magnoliopsida; order Caryophyllales; family Amaranthaceae; genus Chenopodium; species Chenopodium album. The sequence goes on from NC_137835.1 coordinate 71,522,062, forward strand.
TCAGTTTTTTTTTTAAAAAAATAAAAAATAAATTTCAATTAAGGAAACAAATCTTATTTACAAAATTTCCCTAACCTTAACCAATATAATTACTTAAAATAAAAAAAATAAAAAAAAAAAAAGGTTTGACATATCTTTAACACAAATATTTATATAGCTTTAAAAAATTCTAAACACAATTTTGCTCATTTTCTACATCAGTTAGTATCTAACATATCTTTCGTAATCCTTTATTTTCCTCAAAATTTGTCAACTATATATATTTTTAGAATTTTTTTGTTTATAAAAACTAATTGTAATGATAGTTTAATAATAGTTATTGCAGATTACCGTGCATGGCACGGGAACTAACCTAGTAATGAAAAAAAAAGTGCTCTATAAAACAATACTCCATTACCAAACACACACAAAAAAAAAAAAAAAAAAAAAAAAAAAAAAAAAAAAAAACATATTCCATTGGGTAATGGGTAAATGGTTGTCAAAAGGTTTATTAAAAAAAATTGTGAAGCTGTTTACAAAAAAATTGTGAAGAGTTTAATGTATAATATTCTATATTAAATTATTTTGTAGTCAATATTTAGTTTTTTCCAATAAAAAATGTAAAGAAAAAATTGAAAAGAATAATCCCACATTTACTCGATCTGCTCAAAACAAGCCAACTTTTGAGAAATCTAGGAACAAGCCCACCTTTCACCCTTATTTTCTCAAAACAAGCCTTTTTACCTATGACTTGTTTAGCCGGGTTTTTTTTTCCCCTTTTAATCTCTCTCCTCCTTAACCACCACCTTCAATGGCAGCCCCAGCCCCACCCCCAGCGCTATTCCCTACCACCCTCCACCTCGGAAAACCTCGCCCTCCATCCACGGAAACCTCCACGCAGCCACCTGGAAACCCAACCCTACTACCCCGAAACCCAGCCACCCCAAAATATCCAATCTAGCCACCCAAAAACCTTCTCACCTTCTTTAATTTCATAATCAATGAAGTTGCACAATTACTTTCTTTTTTCTTCCATAAATTTAAATCTAAAATCCAAGGAAATTCTCTAACAGCTACCTGATTTCATCATTTTTGAAGCATGAGACACTTGGTCGTGGCAGGAGTCTCAATTTCTGAGTTGGTTTATTTGAGATGGAGTTTTTAGGCTAGTTGCTCGGCTGCTGGGGTTTTGGGAAGGGATTTTAGTAGCCATTCATGCGGGGTAGCATTGGGGCGGTGAGAGGGTGGCCGCCAGGGCAGTAGACGGAGGGGGGAGGGGCAGTGGTGGCAGTAGCTGGCTGGAGGAAGGAGAAGGATGGAGAGAGAAAGTTTTTTTTTAATAATTTAAAAAAAATATGAACCAAGTAGAAGGTGACACGTGGCAAGTCAACTTATAAAACCGGTTACTAATTAAAAAATCGATTAAAGGCTTGTTTTGAAAAAATAGGGGTGAAAGTGGGCTTGTTCCCAGATTTCTCAAAGGTTGGCTTGTTTTGAGCTAATGTGTGGTTGGTGCACCCAGGTGCATGGTGCACCGGCAAAAGAACATTAGATATATTTAAAAGAACATGGGCGAAAAAAATAACATTATAGATAATTGTATTATAAAGAATGCGAGCATAATATGTTCTTTAAGTTTGATTATTTTGTTCTTTGAGTTTGAATTATGTGTTCTTTACATTATAGAATATGTTCTTTAATGTATGTACATAAAAAATTATAAAAAAAAAATTAAAAAAAAAAAAAATCACCCGAGTAACCAGCAGGAAAAAGAACATGCTGAAAAAGAACATGCTCTTTGATGTATTATCATGTTCTTTTTGTAAAGACTTTATGTTCTTTGACTAGAGGTGATCAAAGTTAGACCGGCCCGGCCCGATTTTGGACGGGATTTGGGAAGAATTTTTCTCCCCCAAAACCCGGCCCGTAAATTTTATGTTTTAGACGGGTTTGGAAATGCATATTTAAGCATTTTAGTTGATTTTTTTTATTCGACCCAAATAGCTCGTACGGCCGGACCATTTTGTGCGAGTTTGGGCACAAAAATTTCGGCCTAAAACTTGGCCCGACCTGATAAGTGAGCTAATTTTTTAACCTTCGGCCAGCTCTCCCAATGATCACCTCTACGACTCTATCTTTGTCGAACACAAACATGTTCTTTTTTGTCAAATATAATGTTCTTTTTCAAACACGTTCAACCACCGAGTAACCATGGAAAATAACATGTTCTTTTTGTAAATACTTTATGTTCTTTGTAATGTCATGTTCTTGTCAAACACAAACATGTTCTTTTGTCAAACACATGTATGTTTTTTTTTCATACACTAGAATGTTCTTTTTTTTGCCCATGTTCTTTCAAATATGTCTAATGTTATTTTCGGGTGCACTATACACTATACTATTTTCAGTTTTGAGCAGATTGAGAAAATGTGGGATTTTTCTTTTCATTTTTTCTTAATCTAAAAAGAGAAAAAAAAATGATGGGAAAAAATTGAAGAAAAAGTTGACACATGTATAATATGGATAAATGAATAATGTCAGCGGTTGCTACTTTAGTATTAGTTATGTAGATTTGACATTTTTTTTTATGGAGAATTAGTGTACAACAAATGATATAAGGTTAGGGCATGTTTGACATTATTTTTGGTTTTTGGTTTTCAGCTTCTAGTTTTTTTGAAAACCAAAAATAGGAAACAAGAAAAAGGTGTTTTTCACTTTTCTGTTGTCAGTTTTCAAAATCATCATAATTTTAATAAGTTTGACTAATTTTTTATTCACTATATGATATAAATCATATGATTTTAAAAAACAAAAAACCAAAAAACAGAAGACCACAGTGATGCCAAACGAATTCTTAACTTTTTGTTTTTTTTTTTTATTTTTGTTTTTTTATGTAACTTTAAACTTGATACGATTTTAATATAAATGGGATAAGGTTTATAAGGAATATAACTACTATCAATTACTCGGATTTGATTTTCAATCATTTAAAAAAGTATTATGAGTTTACAAATAAAGCATAGATAATTTTATTTGTATTGTATAACTTTTATACAATTAACTTTTGATCATTTTTATGACAAATTTACAACGGATATACAATAACTATTGTACATTTAAAAATTTTAAAAGTTTGTGTTTACAATTTTACATCAAGTTGTGATATTTTTGTATTAGATTTTGACAATATCAAATTTTGACTTTTTTATAAGTAGAATTTAAAAATCTTACATTGAATATTGGTATTCCTAGAGAAATATTAGCTTTATATTGTTTTAAGCCTTTTTTTCTATGCCACATTAGGTTTTAATAATTTTTAGGAAAAATTAGAAAATTAACACCACAAATTTTGCAAAAAATGGATTATAACACCACAAATTCTCAAACTCGAGTTATAACACCACAAAAAAAAAAATCCAAAAATTAGATTTCATTACCATCTAACGGATTCTTGGATGGAATCCGTTAGTGGGGCTCACCTTGGACACGTGTCACTCAGCTATTTTGTTAAAAATAAATAATTTTTTTTTAAAAAACCTAAACCCTAACCCAACCCCACCACCACTACTGCCGGCAGCCTAGCCCCAGCCGCTAGCACTTCCTGCCCCACCTTCATCGTCGAAACCAGTGAGCCCCACCACCCCCCTAACACCAGCGAAACACCATCATCGCCCTATCACTTAGCAACAACCCCATCACCACATCAATTGCCGAATAAAACCAGCCATCGCTAGAGAAAACCACCCACTGCCAAAGAAAACCACGCCCAATTCCACCCGCAACCCTGCTAGATCAAGACTTCAATCCTTGTTGGCGTTGCGAAACCATGAACCTTAAACCAACGAAAAGGATTGTTGGTGGGCGGTGTGGTTTCGATGGAGATGAGGAAAAGAAGGTGGTGGTGGCGACCTTTCCTTTTCGTCAGTGTAGGGAAGTGGTATTAACGGTGAAGGAGGGGCTGCGGTGGGTGGAGGTGAAGGCAAGTTGTTGCGTCGGTGAAGGAAGTGGTCCTTGGGGGTCTCCGGCGATGGAGTCACGACCGCTAGTGGTGGGCTGGTGGCTGGGTTAGGGTTTATGTGTTTTTCTTTGTTTTTATAATTTTTTTTATTTTAATTTATCTTTTTAAAAACCAATATCTTATTGCCACGTGTCTATCGTGGGTCCCTCTAACGAATTTCATCTTAAAAACTGTTAGACGGTGGTAAAATCTTTTTTTTTTTTTGTTTTTTTTGTGGCGTTATAATAAAAGTTTGAAAATTTGTGGTGTTATAATCCAATTTTTGTGAAATTTATGGTGTTATTTTCTAATTTTTTCTAATTTTTAATATTTAACAATTATGTTAAGACTCATTAAGATTATTCAACTAAATTTAGATCTTCATTCTTTAGACTCATTTAAGATTCATAAATATATTTGTACTTTTTTTTTTCCTTTTTACATATTATATTTTCATAAGAAAGTTTACAATGGTGTATCATGTTACATATTGTACCTAGCTAATATTAAAATCAAACAAGGAGATACATGTAAGAGATTATAGGTACTAATTGCGGAATAAACATGAATCATATTCATATAGTACCTAATCCCAAGATCTAATGCATAACACATAAAGAACATATAATTGTACCTTTAAAGCGTGATTCCACGTGCGATCGAGCAAGAACAATGAGAGATAAAGAACCTCAAACGTGATTCCTCTACTTAGTCCACATGCACGGATTAAAACCTCCACTAATGCTAGTTAGTTGCAATTGAATCCTTCAATGGACCTTCTAAGGGGAACAACGAGCAACGAACCAACCACGAACCACCACACGCGCCACTAGGGGTGGCCGACCGTGAGTCCAAAGGGGGGAGGAGAGAGAGCCGTGGGTTAGAGAGAGAGAGAGTGTGTGTGAGGGTTTTGGGATTTCTGGTTGCTTGATGCACAATCAACTGTTAATTGTGTTGTCTTATACAACCCTAGGCATGAACCTTATTTATAGATCTCATCTCTAAATAAGAGTCCATGACAAAGCCCAAAACCTAACTCTAATCTAACTATGCTAGCCCAATCCAATTCATGATTAGTTACTTGTTCATGAGACCCATAAATGAGCTTCTAACTTGCTTAACTCAATACCTTTGTGTGTGACCTCATAGGATCCATTCTAGTGGGCTTTGGACTATTTAACTAGCCCAAAGATCTAGCAACAGATAATGACGACCCAAAAGAACGAACTTATTATCTCCAGAATAGTGATCCTTGATATATCTAGTAATTGCACTTATCGAAGACAGAACTCTTTCAATACATAATTGCATGAATATTGTGACATACATAAGACCATAACTGCGTACAATCGTGATTGTCTTGTCCCTTTCGTTAATGATTCATGAATGGTTTACAAGTTATATATAAGACTAGTTGCCAGTTCCTTACTTTGTTCCATGTCCCATTCGATTCGACATCAGTTCCACATCTATCTATGGTTGTCAAGTGCATTCACTCTTGTGTAAGGTGTATCGACGACACCTATATATGACCACTACAATTGGGAATTTCATGCTCCAACTCGACATTAATAATGATTAGAGTATTGTCATTTTTGTATTTACCTAACATTTAAGTTGTATTGATTATTGATGATTGAGTTGTACTTAGTTAGACGTATAGTATACCTGTATGTAGTTTATAGGGTTTAATTTATACTTCCAATGTTTATTTATTTATTTATTTATTAATTTTTTTTAGTTTTAACACTTCTCTTTTCATGCATGCCGATGAATTATTTCAATCACTAATATATTTAATTACCAATTGGTAAAAATTATAAATATTTGATATTAACTAATAGATTCCACGTGACTATATTTTTTCTTAGCTATAAATCACCAATGTTAGTCAAAGTGAAGCTAATTAATGAATAGTGTAAAATTCAAACTATTGCAAGTATTAAAAAAAACGGAGAAAGTATGTTATTATAACATACTTATAAGCAATTCATTTCGGGGTAAAATCGAAGAAACTAGTAATATTAATTGAATAAAATATATTATAGATTTTGAGAAAAATTAATGTTAGATTTTTAACTATGTAATTACACATGTACTATACTATTTTTGTGCCTATTTCTTAAAAAGAAAAAGTGAAATTCAATCTTATTCAATCAAGTAATTTAATTTTAATAAATATGATTTAAGTTTAGCAGAAATAAGGTTTTAAAAAATTGTTTCATATTGAAAAGGAAAAATGGAAACTAAAAATCCAACCTTTGCGCGGTCTGACAAAAAAAATCCAACCTTTAATTAATCTCACAAAAATCCAACCTTTATACACCACCTTCTCCCACAGATCCATTACCTGTTGATGACCGATTTTTGTAAGTTATGTGCCAAGTGTCAGTCATTAATTGGTTAATTATTTTTTTAATCATTAAAAAAAAATCAGAAAAGCCAAAATCCCCATCCCCACCTCCTTCCCTGACCACCCCATCCCCATCGCACCTAACCACCACATCCCCATCCCACCGCCTGACAGGATCAAGTCGTAATCACCCAACCAAAAATAATACTTTAATCCACTAACTATGTAGATAGGGCAGAAGGGTCGAACCACAGGGAAACGAGTTAATTTATTCCTAATTAATCAAAATAATCAAAATTATCAAGTAATCAAATTGTTATTATAAAAGGTAATTAAACTACTAAGAGTAAGAGTAGGAAGGAATAAAAGTAGGAGGGAATTCAATGAAATAAAAGCCTAGGGCATAGGTTCACCAATAAACAATATTCCAGGGTAAAACATGACAATCAATCATCAATGCATCAATTAATCAGATCATAAAGGGCTTTCACTACGTATTACAATCACAAAGCTAATTTACCGTTATTAAATCTCATCTCTCAAATCTCGACTTAACCATTTATAAATTAATCCGCCTATTGAAACTAAGCCTAAACATCAATTCTCATCTCTCGAATCTCGAATCAATATTGCTAAACTCATACAATTAATCCAGGCCTAATCTAATTGCATAACATTAAATCAATCAATAGGAAAATAATTAAGCATTGACAATCAACAATCATAAATCACCCCTTCATATTATTTATTGGATCCCCACAAACCCTAGAAATAAAACTCACACATAATTAAATCTAAACTAAATAAAGCAATTAAACAAGTCATAAGAGAATAAAGGAATAAAATTGCTGAAATTAATAGAGAAGAAATCGTTACCAAAATCAATGGAACTACAAAGTTGAGTCAAGAACAAGAGTAAAAGTTGAGAGAAGTCTAGAGAGAGAAATATTCTAAGTAGATAGAGAAAGTCTAAGAAAAGAGGTAAACAAAAATCAAGTACTAAATCGTACTTAAACAAACTCTAAAACATTCCTAATTAGAAACTAAGAATTCGGCAAATCAGGTGCTCCAAAAACACGCGCCCGATTGGGCCCGCCTTTTTCTTCGCACCCTCTTCTAAGCAGCCGCGCCCGATCGAGCTAATGCTCACCCGATCGGGCGCGCCTTGCTAGCAGCAACTTGTTGCGCGCCCGCCCGATCGAGCGTATGCTTGCCCGATCGGGCCCGATTCCACCTCAAGGCTTGGACTTTGATTGGGCTTTGATTCTTCGACCCAATCCGAATTTCCTCTTCGGGTCTTGAATACTTGGTCCAAATGCCCCGGTATCACATATACCGAGCCTTTAATAACCGGCTTGATGACTCTAACCGGCCTTGGGCTTCAAAAACGGTCATGCTCCTCTAATGTCTGTAGTCGCTCCATGAAAACCTGGAAAAATGCTCCAATAGTGCAATTTCCTACAAAACACAATCAAAAATACAAAAACACTAGAAAACACCAATTAGTAATAAAAGTGGCTCTAAAGAGCCAAAAATACTACTAATTATGACCAAGGGACGGGGCTAATATATAAATTAGACACATCACCGCCCCTAACCTTGAAACCCGACCACCTTAAACCACCACACCAACCCTCTTTACCCGAAACTGACCACCACAGCCACCCATGCCCTTAAATCCTACCACCCTTTACTCGAAACTGACCACCCATACCCTTAAATCCTACCACCCCTTACCCGAAACTGACCACCGCAGCCACCCCCAAACTCGACCACGGACTATCCCCAAACACGACCACCCCCAAACACGACCACCCACGCCACCCCTAAACACGACCACCCATACCCTTAAACAAGAAGAAATAGGGGACGAGTTCAGGGGTGGTCGGATTTTAGGTTGGCTGGGGTGGTCGGGGTTCTGGGGTGGTCGGGGTTTTAGGGTGGTTGATTGAATTGTGTTCTTCACCAACTGCTTCTGATATACTCCGTATCATTTATGGTTAATTCTTATCCTACACCCAAGTTGATGTAAGCCATTTCTTTCGCAGTCCAGCTTAGCCTAATTGCTTGCAGAGGCACCAAATCTTGTTAGCTGAACATTTGACACTATATACCTTTGGGAATTTGGGATGTGTTTTTCTACTTGCAATTTTCCATGGTTGCAATTAAAAGAAGAGAAATATGTTAAACAAGAAAGCTTGGTGTAAGGGCCTTGGTTTTGTGGGTCGAGCTTCGTGGGTGGCTAGGGTGGTCGGGTTTTAGTTTGGCTGGGGTGGTTGGGGTTCTAGGGTGGTCGGGGTTTTAGGGTGGTCGGGTTTTAGGTTGGCTGGGGTGGTCGGGTTTTTGGTGGGTTGTGTTGGGGTGGCAGAATTGGTGGGTTGGTGCCTAGGTGGGTTGTTGGAGAGAGGAGAGAGAAAGAGGAGGAGTGAGAAGGGAAATTAAGAGAATTAAAAAAAAAAACTTTTTAACCTATTTAATAGGTTAAAGGTCAAATGGATCTTTAGATGAAGGTGGGGTGCAAAGGTTGGATTTTTGTGAGATTAATTAAAGGTTGGATTTTTTTTTTGTCAGACCTCGCAAAGGTTGGATTTTTTGTTTTCATTTTTCCTATTGAAAATGACAAATTTTAGGGCCTGTCCACTTCAACTTAATTTCAGTTCAGTTTAGTTCATTTAAGCTCCAATCAGTTCAGTTCAGTCAAACTCCTAGTTTCCTTCTCTCGTAAAATATTCATTTCAGCTATATTCAATTCATTTCAATTTAGTTCAGTTCAGCTCCAATCAATTCAATGCAGTTCAGTTCAACTCAGTTCAGTAAATGTGAACGAGCCCTTAGTTACAAATTGATTTCAGCTCGATAGTAATAATATTATTTAGTAAAAAAAATTATTTAGTTCAATTAATATAATTTCAATTTAGTAAAAATAAGTTTTAATCAATAAAAATCGATCACCTCACACAATAAGTATAAAAAGAGAATAGTATAAATAAATTTTAATCAGTATGATTAATTGCAATTCAATAAAAATACACCTATGTCTTTTACTCCGTATTATTATTTACAATAATAAAGATAAAATATCCGCAAATAATAAGAAACGAAGATAGTAATTCTGTTTCGGCGTATAGGCGGAATAGGCCCGCTAGCCCGTAACAGGCCCCGGTAATATAGAAACAAAACCTCGACTGAGAGCTCTTAGTTGAGAAATGAAGAGAAAGAGAGGAGAGAGACAAATCGAGCAGCTCGAAGAAGAAGCAACAGCCACATCCGCCATTAGCACCACTACTAACGACATGAACATAGTGTGGCAAACTCCTGCTAATCCTCCTCTTCGCGATGATTACATTTGCCTTAACGGTAAACATAAACCCTCCATTCAATTTCTATTCAATTTTTTTTTTTTTTTAATTTTTTTTTTATTATTTTTTTTGAATTTATGTGACGTTTTTCGTCAATTTGGCGCCAATTTTTTGTTCTCAGGAAGGCGACATGTGAAGCCGTATTACTTCGAGTTCATCTGCCATGTTAGTTATCTCTGAATTTCATTTTGAATTTTTTACTGAGATTTTGAAATTCAATTGAAATTGAACTAAGTTTTTAATTTTAATGATATTTAGGGTTGATTGCAGGTGAAGAATCGTTGGGCGGGGAAAACTATAGTGGATATGTTTTCTGAGGAATTTAAAGGGCGGAATCATGATTACTATGTAAGTAAAGAATCTCAATTGGTACTGAATGTTTTTTGGTACTGAATGTTTTTTATGAGAAAATCTAATGGAATTGAAACGAATTAAAAAAAGTTATATTACGCGTTTCCATTATTAGTTGTTTGGTATACCGTATACACAAGGAAAGGAATTGCTTGTATCGATTTGAGCATTGGGGGCTTGGAAAGGGTGACAAATGATTAGTAATGGTTCTTCTTAGGAAATAGAGTGTGTTAACCTAACTATCATACCAAACAATTGGTAACGGAAACAATGATTTTAACTCAATTTTTACTTGAAAACGCTATACCATACGTGCTCTTAGTGTGCGTTCATTTGGATTGTTTGCACTTTTTCGTTCGGGAACATGGGACTTATTAACAGCATTTCTGTTAGAATTTAGAAGTAACTGTTAGGCCAGATTAGGGTTTCTCCGGATGCGTGCTATGCACGATTTTGAAATACTCCTATTCTAAGGTTTAAATAAGGGCATTTTGGTAATTTCTGTATTTAACGAATGTGGGCCCGTAGGAGGTCCAAACAAGTGTTACAGCTAGCAGTTTAATGACATATAGTTGAATTATTCTGGCAAGGTTGGAGTTGGAAAAGAAAAAGAAAGTGTTTAAAATGAGGCCTTCTATACCCAAGACATTGTAAACTTTTTACTTGGTGATTTTGTTGTATGTTTCATGGTAAAAACATAACATAGGCGGTCAAAAGGTTTGAGATCATGAAAACTGGTTTTACTCTGTCATAAGCTGTTTTCTCATATAAGTCTATCAAAACAATTATATTGATCAGATAAGTAGCTTATTGCAACCCTCCTATTATATATTAGGGAATATTGACTTGAAGAACCAGGCTCTTGCCATTTCTAAGAGATGCTATATTTAACTAAGGTATGCTCTTGCTTGAAGATTGACGCTCAATACCCTAGATTTGCAGCATCTTTTCATAATTTTAAAATGTTATCAGTCCTCTTTTATTTAACAATAGCATTGAGCTATTTTTGAACGTGTGTCTTAAAGGGTTTGATAACAAATTGTAGTAAAACATTCCCATAAAACTTGTCCATGTACTTCTTGTATAGTTCTACACACATTGTGTGATCTATATGTATACACATAAATGATGTGTCTACATAGTGCATACTGTATACACACAAACACATACATACACATGTAGGTGAGGGTGTGCACACATAATTAATATATACATTAGCGCATATTGTATACTCACACACACACACACACACACACACACACACACAAACATGTGGGTGAGGGTGTGCACAAATAGACCTACATCATACTGGACCTAACAAGACTAGACTGGTTTCTAATCCATGTAAACAAAAGAATCCGAGTTAATGGTATAAATCGGAATTTTCCACTTCAGGCTAAAACTTTGCATTGTATTACTCCTTCTATTTCTTTTCAAGTGTTATACCTTGATTGACACATATGACAATATAATTGACATTAATCAATCAATAAACGAAAGCCTAAATTCCATAAGTGGGGTCGGTTACATGAACTAAGAGTGATTTTTTCGTTGATTGACTTAGGCCCCGTTCACTTCTTATTTTTGCTGAATTGAAATTATTTTTACTGAATTGAAATTATTTTTACTGAACTGAAATTATTTTTACTGAAATTAATTTTATTGAACTGAAATTATTTTTGCTGAACTGAAATTATTTTTATCGAATCTCTATTATATATCTTCTTTACATTTACTGAATTTTATTGAAATGAAATTATTTTTACTGAACTGAAATTATTTTTGCTGAATTAAACTTATTTATACTGAATTAAAATTAATTATATTGAATATTATTTTTATAAGGTGAAGTGAACAGGGCCTTAATCTAAAAAAATACTTCCTCTGCTTTTTTTTTAGTTGACACCTTTCTATCTATTATCACGCTTGGCAACGCATGTTTTAACGATTAGTATTTCTAATTATCAATATTGTAAAATTATAAAAAGTGGATATTTATAAAATATACATTGAAACGATTCAAACAAGATCCCGCATGAATATGTTTTATCGTATCTATTAACCACAAAAGGTATCTATAAACCACTAAAGCGAGTCAAAGCGTGTTGTGTAAATAGTGTAAAAGTCAAACGGGCGTAATGGAGGAAGTATATAAGTTAGACATAAAATTACTTAAGGATATACAGTGGAGTTAAAAAATTATTGAAAACAGAATGATGTGAGAGGATATAAATAATATAAATAGTAGCGTGGGAGAGTGGGGATGAATGGATGATGAGAGGAGAAAGAAAATATAAATGTAGTAGTTTTCTATAAGAGGAAGTCTAACCCTTTAAAAAAAGTCCGATTAAGGCAAGTGTAAGTGTGTAACACTTAAAAAACCTGGGGAGCGTACCTTTTTTTTAAAATTTTTGGGCTCCCTGTGCCTTTTTCTTTCTTTTCCTCCTTAAATTTTCTCTCTTCTTTATTCTCTATCCTCATTCATTCTCTCTTTCCTTAGCAATTTACATACTTTCTTCCTTTTTCCTTCTCTCTCTTCATATTACCTCCATCAGATCTCTCGTCTTCTTGATTTCTTCTTCCACAGTGGAGCCAAATCATTGGCATTATTCTATTAGGTATTTCCTCCGTTTCATATTAGTTTACCCATTTCTTTAGGCACATTTTCCAATGCATGATTTCAAACACTAATATCTTCAACTATCAATCCGCAAGCATTATAAAGAGTTTATATGTAGTATTATGAAAATACACATTGAACAAGACCTCACATGATTTTGTTTTCTCTTAAGTATACATCACAATTCACAAAAAAGAAGTCAAAGTAACATATGTGAATAGTGCTAAAGTCAAAACGTGTCAAATAATAAGAAACGGAGGAAGTATTTATGTAATTTATATGGTGTATTCAGTAAATATGTAATGCAATTGTGAAGTTTTTGTTGGGAAAGATCACAAATAATCTTGCAGCAGAAATAATATTTACTTTCCCTTTGTATATAAACAAAATAGGTAACAGTTATATCTCTAAAATATAATAGATTAACTCACAAAGTGTTTATAAAATATGAACTAATATTCGATGGTATACTCTCAAATTTAAATTGTGTTTCTATTTATCCAAAATAATGTGATACAAATTCTATCTCAATTTACTACCAACAATTACACTGCTTACACATTTATAATCACCCTGTAACTAAATAACTAATGATGCAAATTATTATTGTATAATTTGCCATTGGTTATTTCTTATTTTCCTACCACTCTCCTTCTTTTTCTCCCCTTTTATTTCTTATAATTTCTTCTTTACTTGTTTTTAGCAAACTCCAAATAAGGAGAAATATTATCCAACAAATCTCCCCCTTTCGACTTATTAGGAGATTATTGATAAACCCGCTTCATTTCGACAAACATAAATCTTTTGCAGGGTCAATGTTTTTGTCATCATATCTAAACCATTGTGGTCGTTATGGATCTTTTCCAAATGTAACAGCTTGGCTTCAAAGACTTCTCGTATCCAGTGATACCTTACGTCTATATAAATGGAACGGGCATGGAAAGTAGGATTTTTCGCCAGTTTGGCTATCACAGTAAAGTGAATACTTATCTTGTTTAATCCCTAACTCTTGTAGGAACTTCATCCACAATATCTCTTTACAAGCTTCTACCAATATACTTGACTTCCGTTGTTGATAATGTAACACATTTTTGTAACCTAGACTGCCATGATATGACTCTCCCTGCAAAAGTCCAGTCCATATAGCATGATACTGACTTTCGCAAATCAACATCATTTGCCATATCTGTTTAACCTTTTAACACAGGAACTCCTTGACCAAAACATAAGCACATTTTTGATGTGCCTAGTAAATACCTTAGAATCCATTTAACACCTTCCCAGTGTTCTTTTCCTGGATTCGGGAGAAACCTATTGACAACACCTACCAAATAGGCAATGTATAGACATACATCAAACTACCAACTGCACATGAATAAGGAACTTTATCCATCTCTTCTCATTCTTTCTCACTTGTAGGACATTGTTGAGAGCTCAACTTAAAATGAATTGCAAGTGGAGAACTACTGGTTTAGCCTTATGCGTATTAAACCTCTCGAGTAGCTTCTCAATATATGTTTCTTGTGACAACCATAACTTTTTATTTTTCCTGTAGTATCTGTTTTGCTGGTCCTAATTCTTTCATGGCAAAGAACTTATTCATCGCCTTTTTCAAGCTAGCTATTTATTGGTGTCGCGACTAATTATTAACATATCATCAACATAAAGGAGTAAAATAATATAATCTCCCTCTACAAATCTTTTTATGAACACACAATGATTCGATGTCGTCGTGTGATACTTATGATCCTTCATAAAGGATTCAAATTATCGATACCATTGACGCGGAGCTTGTTTTAAACCATGCAAGCTCTTATTCAAACGGCATACCATGTGTTCTTTTCCTTGAACCTGGAATCCCTCATGTTGTTCCATAAATATTTCTTCTTCCAAATCACCATGTAGGAAGGCTGTTTTCACATCTAGTTGTTCAATTTCTAAATCCATGCATGCTGCCATGCCTAGAACAACTCGTATTGATAACATTTTCACCACCGGTGAGAATATTTCTTCAAAGTTAATACCTTTCTTTTGACTAAACCCCTTCACAACCGGCCTTGCTTTGTATCTTGGTTGTGGATTATTATCTTCACTCTTCAATTTGAACACCCACTTATTCTTGAGTGCTAGTCGACCATTTGGTAGCTGTGCCAAAGCAAATGTATGATTCTCATGCAAGGATCTTATTTCATCTTGCATGGCTTCAATCCACTCTTTTTGGTGAATATCTCTTAGAGCCTCATCATAAGACTTTGGCCCTCCACCTTCAGTTAGTTACCACTAGCAAATTTTGCTGGAAGCCGTTCATCTCTATTAGACCTTCTTAACTCTAGTGGTGATGGTGGTTGATTTTCTTGTTGTGTTATCTGTTCCACATTCTCACGATTATCATCATAATTGTCAATGTCGTGAGGATGATTTTCTTGGTTTATTTGTCCCCCGTGATCATCAACTACACCCGGGGAAGGAACTGGATTCACAATTATAAGCAATTCTTCATAGGATGTTGTAGATTTTCCCAATTTTTGTACTTCTTCAATGGTTTGATCTTAAAGAAGACGATATCTCTACTTCTGACAATCTTTCTTTCACAAGGACTCCATATCCTATAACCGAACTCATCTTCAGGATAGCTGAGAAAAATACATTGTTTTGTCTTGCTATCAAGTTTTAATCTTTCATCCCTCGGGATTGAACAAAAGCTCTACATCCAAACACCTTTAAACATTCATAATTTACTTTTCTCCCTGACCATATCATTTGTGGAATTTCACCAACAAGTAGGAGAAAGATTGATCAAATGAAGTGCATTTTTAACTGCCTCCCCCCCGAAATGATTTGGGTAATTTTGCGTGAGATAACATTGAACGAGCTTTTTCAGTGATCGTACGATTCATCCTTTCTGTTATACCAGGCTTTTTGGGATAGTTTTCTCGAACCTTTATCCCATACTTTCTGCAATATTCTTCAAATGGGCCTCTATACTCACCACCATTATCAGATTGTTCATCTTTTAATTTCATGCTAATTTCTTTCTCTACTTTTGCATGAAACTCCTTGAACGCATCAAGGACTTGGTCTTTACTTTTCAAAAGATAGACCCATACTTTCCTAGAATGGTCATCAATAAATGTGACAAAATAAGATGCCCCACCAAGAGATTTTTCTGTCATAGAACATACATTTACATTTATGTGAATCAAATCTAGAACTTGTGGTCTTCTAGATGGTGGATTTCTTCGAAATGAAACTCTGTGTTGTTTTCTAGCTAAACAATCAACACAAGATTTCAAATGAACATCCTTTAAAGGAAGGAATTTCTTTCGAGTGAGGATTTGCAATCCCTTCTCACTCATAAGTCCGAGTCGTTTATGCCATAACTCGGTAGAACATTCTTCGGCTATATTCAACTGTGTGTTGAGCTTCCCATTTGTAACATAAAGGGTTTGTTGCTTCTTTCCATGAGCAATGATTATCGAGCCTCTCGACAACTTCCACTTTCCTTTAGAAAAGTGATTCGCATACCCTTCATCGTCTGAGATCAAATTCAACCTTATATCCGGAACATGTCTGACATCGTGTAGTGTTAGCATGCACTCTGCATTGGTTTCCAAGCAAACATCTTCAATACCAATAATTTTGGAGGATCCATTATTTCCCATCCTCACAAAGCCAAGATCGTTGCTAGTGTAAGATGTGAAGTAATCTTTGTTTGCGATTAAATGATATGAAGCACCTGTATCAATCACCCAACTACAATCTTCATTTGTAAGGTTATAACATGAATCATCACTTGCAAAATAAACTTCATCACCAACTGCTATAGCTGTGTCATTTTTCTTGTCTTCATTATCACTACTCTTGTCATTCTTTGATCGCATGTCCCTCTTCCATATTCGACATTCACTTTGCTTATGTCCTGCCTTATGACAATAAAAGCAAGTGAACCTCTTCTTAGATTTTGATCTGCCTCTCGTTTTATCTTGACTTTGGGAGCCTCTAAACATTGGTCTCCCTCCACTTTCAACAATGTGTGCTTCAGTTTGATTATTTGTGGAGGCAAATTCTTTTCTTCTAGCTTCTTCATTGAACAAGCTATCTTTCACCATGTCAAGGGTGAGTTTACATTCGAAGCCAAATTTAACGAGATAACAAGAGTTTCCCAACTATCGGGTAATGAGCTAAGAAGTAATAAGGCTTGGACTTCCTCTTCAATAGTCATGCTAACATTTGTTAGCTGATTAACAGTGCCTTGAATTCATTCATGTGTTCTGCCATAATTTTATTTTCTTTGTAAAGAAGACGAACCAACCTTCTCAACAATGTAGCTTTATTTAAAGCTGTCTTCCTCTCATACATTGACTCAAGCTTTTTCCATAGCTTGTAGGCATTGGTATCATTAGCAACATGTTGAAAAATACTTTGATCAATATGTTGTCGTATCAACCCGACTGCCTTTTGATTCTCCAATTTCCATACATCTTCGGTTTTACTTTCCGGTTTATTTTCTTCCTCGATGGGTTTATACAAATCCTTACATTAAAGAATATCGTCCATTCGAGACTTCCACATGGAATAATTGGACGACGTCAATTTGATCATTCCAGAAAAGCTTACCATCGAATCTTCCATTTTGTTTTATACAACATGTATGTCTGTAACCGGCTCTGATTCAGACTGTTGTGAAAGATTACAAATAATCTTGCAGCGGAAATAATATTTACTTTCCCTTTGTATATAAACAAAATAGGTAACAATTATATCTCTATAATATAATAGATTAACTCACAAAGTGTTTATATAATATAAACTAATATTCGATGGTATACTCTCAAATTTAAATTGTGTTTCTATTTATCCAAAATAATGTGATACAAGTTCTATCTCAGTTTACTACCAACAATTAATCTGATTGCACATTTATAATCACCTATATAACTAAATAGATTTGCTATATCATATACTTTGTATCTAGTTGGGGCTTATACTTGCCTAAAATAACAAAAAAAGGGCCTTTAATCCTTTATCATATAAAGCTGGTTTAAACCTGAGCGGACCAGAAAAAAAAGTCCAGTCCAGTCTGGGACAGTTTTTTACTAGTCCGGTCTCCGCTCTTCAAAATAGATGTTTTCGGTTCTAGTTCAAATCGGGTTCGCTCTGATCCGGTTTTGGACCGGTACACGGTCCTAATTGCAGTTTGTTGCTGTTTAATATATAAAGGCGGTATATTCTTTTTTTGGAGGCATAGAAATGAATTTGTTCCCTTTTGCCAACCTACAAACTCTTACTTAGTCCACATAATTGAAATTTCTACCTCTTTCCCCAATGTTGGAACCAAATTACATTTTGCACTTCATATGTTCAGATTCTGCATAAAGGCATTAAATTATTAAATTAAAAATAACGAAACCAGCAATAATATTTTTCTAACTTCACAAATTTGCAAAACTCTTGTTGTTCTTATCTTAATGCTGCGAGATTGTTTTTTCTTTTTGTTTATCCTTATTTACTTCTGATTATACATCCTGAGAGAGGAGTTAATTTGGTTACACTTCATCTTGGTTTACTTTTTTTTAAAAAATATCATTTTAGATAAGGAGGCTACCTAAGTTTAATTCACATTATGTTAGATAAGGGGGTTACCCAAGTTCAATTCACTACTAATTTAAGTTTAATAATCTCTTATTAATCAAGAGAAGCATTACTTTCATGCGAAAAGATTAAAGCCTTAGATGCTTGTGAAATAGGCTGTAGCAACTAACGTAACACATATGCTTATCTGGATTTGGTCTCTGCAAGTTATGTTATAAATGTATGAAAGTGGCCCGTGAATTATGCTAGGAATTAGCATGGTTTCTGACATGATTACAGCTCTAACTATGGCAGAAATTAGGGAAGAAGAATGCTGATGAAATTGATAATATGTGACTTACACTAATTGAATGATAATTCCACTTTCGAGAGGTGGATTCTCTCCTAATCTGAGCTTTCGAGAGGCTCACTCTCTCCCTATAACAAACCTCAATAATATTCAACATATCCTTATTCCGCCTAAGGTAAAGACTAGAATAAACCCGGTCTACAATAACTTATTGTAGACCCAACCTTTTAGTATACCATACGAATGTGATTATATCATACGAAATGTGATTATATTACTACAAAAGTGATTATATCATCCTAAAGCTGTTATGTAAATGTATCACTCAAAAAGTGAATTTATCATTATAAAAAGTATCAAATAGTAAATTACATCATTCAAAAGATGATTTTTAAATTTTATCATCCTAAAGATAATTATATAATCTCATTTAATGGTTTAATATGAGATTATATAATTCAAAATATGACTCATAAAAAGATAATTATATCATCTAAAAAAGTAATTATATCATCCAAAATATGATTATATTATGGAAATTTTCACATTTGCTACCACTAAAAACACCACGCTTCACATTTGCTACCTGTTTAAATTTTTTTTTTATTTTACTACCACCTAAAACAGAGTTTGTTAAAAATCACTACCACATGCCTTATTCTGTTACTATTTCCGTTAGTGGGCCCACTCCACCGTTTAGCCACCCCTCCAACCACCTTGCAGCCACCCCTCCTCCTCACTGCCACCCCTCACCTCCCCCTTCCCCCTGCCGGCGCCGCCGCGCCAACCCACCCCTCCCCCACCCTATGCGCATCCAATCCCCCCTTTCCCTTTCCCGTTCTTGAGCTCCGACCCCCACCCCGAACGAAACCTTTCCCCTTCCCTCCACCGGAAATCGGCCCCCCTCCCCTGATTCCCCCACCGAAATCGACCCCCTCCCCTTCCCCTACCCTTTTCGGCCGTCCCTAACCCTAAACCACCACCCCAAAACCACCCTAAACGAATTTTAGGGTTTCGGTTGTGGTGGTTTTGGGGTGGTGGTTTAGGGTTAGGGATGGCTGAAAAGGGTAGGGGAAGGGGAGGGGGGTCGATTTCGGTGGGGGAATCAGGGGAGGGGGGCCGATTTCCGGTGGAGGGAAGGGGAAAGGGGGTTACGGTGGTGTTGGTATGGGTTTTGGGGGTTACGGTGGCGGTGGTGGTCTGGGTTTGGGGGTGTCGGCTTAGGATTAGGATTGTCAATTTTGGGTGGGGAAAAGGGAGGGGGTGAGGTCGCCGGCGCCGGCCGCCGGAAGGGGGGAGGGGGAGGGTGGCAGATTAGGGGAGGGAGAGGGTGGCAGATTAGGGGAGGGGGTGGGTGGGGTTGCTGGTTTTTTTTTATTTTTTTTTTTAAATTTTTTAAAAATCTTTTTAATTTTTTAATTTTTTAATTTTTTTTTATTTTTATTTTAAAAATAAACTTAACGGAAATCCTAACGGATTCCGTTAAGTGGTAGTGATTTTTAACAAAGTCTGATTTAGGTGGTAGCAAAGGAAAAAAAAAATTTAAATAGGTAGCAAATCTGAAGCAAGGCGTTTTAGGTGGTAGCAAATGTGAAAATTTCCTTATATTATTTGAAAGTGTCAAATTTTGGGTCTTCAATAATTTGGTTCATGTTAGCCGACCCCACTTTTGGGATTAAGGCTTTGATTGATTGATTGAATAATTTATTGTAGACCGGGTCCATACAAGACCAATTGTCCTCCTAATGAGGCCTATTTATAGAAAAACTCTCATAAAAAAACTCTTAACTTATTCCCTAAGTCACTACAAATAGACTCTAACTAACATGCCCTCCCCTTAATATTGATTCCTTGCAAATTAACACACTTAGTGTGTATAACTTCTATTTCGATTTATTCCATACTATGGTTTGTATTGCACTCTATGTAAGATCATTAGATTATGAGGACTTAGGAGGCTTATTGCTTGGAGTTGGTTCTGCAGGAGAGAGCTGTTAAATGCGGAAGAATACAAGTTGATGGAAAAAATGTCTCTATTTACTACAGACTTAAACCATCAGAAAAGATCAGCCACTTTGTCCACAGGTTAAATTTGCAAAAACTCTCTTAAAATGACCTGTTTCATATTTTTGGTGCTGGACACCATTGTTCTTATACTGTTATATTAAGTCCTATGTAGTAATTAATATGACAAAAGTTTGTAGGCATGAACCACCTGTAATGGCCTGGGATGTCTCGGTTCTGCTGGAAGAAAAAGATGTGGTGACTGTCTGCAAGCCGGCTTCTGTTCCGGTAAGTCTTAATATTGCTATTTGCGTTTGTAAACTACCCTTCTGCATGGGAAAAGCCTCAGTTTTGAGGTGAATATTATTCACTTGAGAGAAGTGAGACTTAGAATGTGGAAGCTCTTAGGACTTGTTACATAAGTGCATATCTTGGTTGTGGGTTAATGTTTTATATCCATTTATGAAGTTTATTATTCTTCTCTTTAAAATTTTGGGATCTTTTTTTATGATTTGTGCATGTTGCTATCAATTTCAGAGATGGGTTAGGTCTTGATATTTTATGTTTACACTCTCAGCATGGACTTTGCACTTTTTTGTTGCACACTTAGGGAGATTCTAAGAATTATAGAAGGCCTTGTGTTGTTTCAAAGAGCAACGTCTTTCTTTTTTTGCAGCTTATATTCATATCATAGTATTATTATAGTTACATTTTCGTTCTTTTTATCAAAGGTTCATCCTTGCGGTCAATATCGGAAGAACACGGTTGTGGGAATTCTCGAGGCGGAACATGGTTTGGCCCCACTATTTCGTATCCTAATTTGTGTTTTTGCTTTCTCTTTATTTATTATATTAACTAGTGTGTGGCCCGGGCGTTGCACCGACTTGCTACTTTGAAACATAATGTTAGTAAAGAAAAAGAGTATTTTATAAAATAATTTTCCATTGCCTTGGAGTTGTTGAAGTTATTCTCTTTATTCATTTTTTATAGGCTACTTAATTATTCTTTTATCCATTGTTGTGCTTACTTAAAATATATTTATTTATGTAGAGGACATAAATTACTATTGGCTAAGATGGTAAGTAATGTGATCTTATATTCTCGAGGTTCAATGTTCAAATCTTGTAAGATGTTTTTATCTCATTAATAATGACATGGATTAAATGTTGCAAAAATGCTAGTCGTGGTGACTTGGCGTAATGCTAGTGCAGATCAACATGGCATATAAACAATTTTAGGTACGCTTTTTAATATATAAGTATAGATTGCAATGCTTATTGTGGAAATTTATCTTCTGTAATTAAAGAGCCAGATTCCTAGGCATAATTAGTCAATCTGTGTGTTATGTTAACATTTGAAAGCCTTGACAATTAAGTCCAGCAATACATAGGTTGGATCGACTCGTCTCTGGACTACTGATATTGGCCAGAAGCTCATCCCAGGCTGATATTTTCAGACAACAGGTAATTTTTGCATTGATATTACTTATTATTGTTATTAATTACTTTTGAACCTGGTACACTATGCCTGTATTTCACTTTAGAACTTAGCCAATCAGATGGACTTATGGCTGTGGATTGTGGACTTCTGAATTTTTATGATTTGATCTTTATTAGTTTGGTGCCTTAAGTAGCGGTACTTTAATTTTTTGAATTACCCAGGGCCTGTTCTCTTCAGTTCAGGTCAGCTCCAATAAGTTCAGTGCTGTTCAGTTCTTATCTTAATTTCCTTCTCTCATAAAAAATTCAATTCAGTTCAATTCTGCTCAACTCAGCTCCAATAAGTTAAGTTAAGTTAAGTTCAGGTCAGCTCAATTCAGTCAATCAGAACAGGCTCAGCCATCACTTTTCTTTTTGAAGCAATATATGTGAGTCATTGTCTTGTTTATTCTGTACCAGAAGTTGTTTATTTAGGAGGTAAGTAGAAGTTTAAGTGGTGTAGGGATATAAAAAGGAATAACTAGATAAGATTACTGTAATTAAAATGCTGTCCAAAATACATCAAAATATGACATTTTAACTGCTAATTCTAATTCATGATAACTCTCTACTCAAGATGATCCAAGTATCGAATCCAACTTATATTTGGCTAATTCAAGATAAATCAGTCCAACCCAATATTTTAAGAATTAATTTTGTTTGGGCCTATGCAGTGTCATGTTTTTCATCTTTGTCAATTTTATCCTTGCCTAATAAAAACTGTACAATTGTACATTGTACCCTTTGTCATAAAGGAAAGTTAAACACGATGTCTTTTGGCTACCTTGTTTTAAATGTTTTGTAAAGATTGATTCTAAGGACTTTGCAGGTTAGTTTTCAAGATAATGTTGTATATCTGAACTTATAATATGGAACTATTAATCAACATATAAAAAAGCTCACAGCCCGGGTCCTGCTGCTCCTAGGAGCACCTTGGGTACTAAAAAGTCTGGTGTCAAATTATAGCAGTGCACCTCAGTTATGCTTCAAGTGTGCCTTGAGTGCTCCTCATGTTCTTTAAGAAGCGAAATTGACGTTGATAAAGACCTCAATTCAAACACTTAAACTAAACCGAAACTTAAGTATAGTGGCCAAGTACAGGTCAAGATCCACAAGGATTTAACTTAAGCTCATGAGTCTAAGCTAGATCAAAAATGGATAAGTTGGATCGTCTAGGAACTTTACACTAGCAAGATATGGTGCATGAAATTTAATACAGGGGAAGTTCTAGTGGGACAAAAGGATCTGTGACTCACCACTACATGTACATTGGGAGGAATAGGGGAGATAAGGATGGGGCGTGTCTTTTAATGAGCATGAACATTCAAGAGCATGACTTAGGTAGCAACACATGCACGGTAGTTCTATCTTAAATTCCTCTCTTGAATCACAATAACATAACTTGACTATAATCATGATCCCATGTCAATCATAAGCAACACAAACCTTGGAAAGTTATCCACATCAATTTTACAATATGTGTTTGCAGGCTAATCAATATCTCAACCACTAATTAGGGAGCCCTAGCATGTGCTAATGCTGACACCATTACAAAATTAATCAATTGATAGACTCAATGAATTTTAAGCTCAGAAACATCCCTTCAATCTCTTAATTAACCTCAGGCATGCATTATTGGGTAACTTGGGTTTCACCCTACCCTACCTAGAATACTACTCACTTGCATATTTAGGTGCACTTGAATTGCAGCGGTAGACATAACTAAAGTAAATTAAGGTTCAAAATCTTCAAATATCATGAATGTAATGGTGAACTCTTTTATACTTCTACTTAATAAGAGTTGCACAAAGAGAAATTACGAGTTAAGTAACCCAAATCTTCTTCCATATAAAAAACTTTTAATAGCAGTCATAATATTATGTGATCAATCACAAATCAAGCTATGGATTGGCTAAGATTAGAGATTTTTTATTGAAATGAACAAGCATAATATAAGAAAGGATGAAAGAAAGCTATCTAATATCTATTGTTACTTCATAAACCTTTAAAAGTTGAGTACGAAGATGATCATCGATTACGATGAGATAGAGGCCTAACATTATTGGTGTGTCTTTTAGAGCTTAATCTTTTGAACATTCACTGAAACCTTTTTTTCAGTTAGCCCGAATACAATTCTACTGAAGCAAACTGATTTATGTTAAAGTGAGTCTAACATTTGGTTGGAGTGTTTGTATAAGTTAGTAGCAACCATGTGACCAGATTTGATGAATTGTTGCTGATTCTGTAAACACCGAGGGGAACATAATTTTTGGCTTTGCATCAGAACAGTTGATGCTTGGATGAGATGAGAATTTATAATAAGGCTCAAGGCACACACTGCAGCAATAAGGATCCTTTTCTGTCTTAGGTGCGCCTCAGTGTGCTTGCACTTAAATAAAATTTTAAAATTTTGGTGAAAGAAAAAGCGCCTCTTTGAAATTGCCTCGTTGAGATCAATACAAGCTCTTGACCCCTATTCTCGAGGCGCAATTTGTGCCTTATTATTTTTCTTGAAAAATGATACTGATACAGTATGCTATCTTCACATGCCAGCATCTTATCAGCCAGAAATTCCATTGCAAGGTCTGCACTCATTCAACCACTCACAAGAGAACTATAGTAAGGGAGAGTTTCGGTCCGGAAAAAGTAAAACAAAAGGAAGTATTGAGGCTGGAAAGTTAGTGGATTGGTCTTTTAAAGGAATTGGAATTCGGATGGCTAAGTGATACAGCTGTGCAGATGTGTAAATGACAAAGATGCAAATTTTTGTGTGTTGGAATTAATATTTTCTTGAAAGGACAAGTGCATATGTATGAACTATACTTGGATCTAGATCCACCCTTGCATGTTTTAAGGAATTTAAACCAGAGTTGAGAAGAAGAAATTTGGGAAGGAAACATAATATGCAGGAACGAAACCAGAAAAAGTATTCCAACAAGGTCTAAATTTTACGAAAAAAATAATGAAGAAAAGGCAGTTCTATGAAAGTAAATAGCAATTGTTGCTAAGTAAACAATAATAAAGGCAACTAAAAATAGATGTTGGTATTGAAAATAAGATATGATCATTATACCCCTTTACATTCACGGGACTTCAAAATTTTATCTAACCATTGAAATAAAGTCTATATTTTGATGAAAAATTGTATAAAACTAATTTTATACATGTAGTGACTGGGCCTCCTTAGGCCCTAAGGCAGTTTCGCCCCTGATAATATGTAAATATATGCTCTTTTCTAGTACTAATTAATTTGCTTAAAATAATGACACACAAATATCAAATATTATTTCATGCCCTCTTTGCCCCAAAATTTGAGCTAGGCATATAATTTGGGAAGGAGCCAAGGAGGTATTATATTCAAAATTATACAAGTAAAATTGGATTAATAACAGTCAGTAACCTTGAAACATCTATTCCCTTAAATTTTCCAATAAATTTTATACAAGTCATCAATGCAATCAACTAATAGCTAGACAAGACCAGTAGCTTTTGAAATTAGTGATAGAGTGGAACTTGTGCAAGACATTTCCTCTAATAGACTTATTGACTACTGCTTGTAGAGATAAAAGTGTTAAACAAATTATACAATGCTTAAATTAATCACCAGTTTGCTGAGGTAGGTTAATAACACTCTTGGATTTATTGCTGCATGCATGGTATCCTTTCTTTTGTTTGTGAAGTTATCTTTCCTTAATATGAAACCTTGGGTATCTGAAAGTAGGAGTTTATGTACAATTTTTATATATATGTAGTTCATACACGTATTGGTTTAGAACTTTGGCCTTATTTGTCTGGATTTTCATTATAAGACAAGCTTTGCCAGTGTGTTTGTTAATTATTTTGCTGATTATTGACCTTCTGGTTTTCAGATTGAAGCTGGACTTGTGAAGAAACTGTATATTGCAAAGGTTGTAGGGGTATTTCCAGAGGGTGAGGTACTCTTTACATCAATCTCTTTAATTTATAATTTATCAAATAGTTTTGAAGTTTTCAAACAACATGATCTTGTATAGTTGTATTAATGAAATGGATAAGTACTGGATTGGATAGCAAGATTGTAGTAGGATCTGATCCATTATCTCTTGACAATTTGACATTGCCATTTATCAATGTTGTGAGAGATGAGTCCACTAATGTCTAGGTTATTTAATGCCTCATCCCTTTCACCCTTTCTTCTCATTTTTGTGGTCCACTTACATAGTTACATTAAAGAGTGTAACTTTGGGGATTCTGGAATCAGCTTAGCAATGACATGGCCCATATTGAATTTATGAAGATCATTTTGCATCATGATTGACTTGTAGTGGCTTAACTCTATGCGCCATAAGGTGACCATGAGGGCGTCCATGTGGTGAAAGAACCTGCCTTGTACCGTCCCATCTAAAGTGACTACAAATGAGGATCGCGATTGGTCTGGGCGGGGGTAGGGTAAAAGAGGGGATATCTTCCTCGATAGGAAGGAGGTAGCTCACTTGTTAAGTTTTATTAGTGTGAAGCCTGAAGCCTTCTTACCCTGAACATCCCAATGCATCCTCTGTGGTTGGCCTAGGCCAAGTCAAACTGAATGCAGCTGGAACAGCAGAGTGGTCGGTCTTTACAAAACCCACTTTAGCATGCGATGTGGGTGATTAAGCCACCCAAGTAGATTTTTAATTTTTTTTTAAAATTTGTGTGTGTGTGTGTGTGTGTGTGTTTGTTTTGGGGGTGGGTGGGTGGGGGTGGGGTTGGGGTAGGGGATAGGGACCCTAGTCGTTTTTCGAAGGTGCAAGGCTAGATAATAGGTGATATTCATTTTTTTTATTGCTTTGACCCCATATAGAAGAATACAACTAATCAATCTATTAAAATTTAAATTGTGTTAATTGTGAGTAATCGAATCATATTTCTATGTTTAATCAAATCTATATCTTCTTAATCCTTCTCATGAATAAGCTATTTTCATTAGGCAGCCTTCTAACGATTTTTAGGGACATTTATTTTCTCTTTGCTATATCATGTTGTTAGCCTTGACTATTCTTTAAATTTTTAGCTACAATATTTAATACAATTGAGCATCATTAATTACTTGTGTTTGATCCACTTAGGGAGCTTAGTAGTGGTGCTTAAGTAGGAAATTATAAAAAGAAGGTTGTGTTGGTTGGAAAAGTTTGAAACAAAAGGATTTTGGTTTTGTTAAAATGTAGAAGATTCATTACTAGTAGAAATGTAAAGTAAACAAAAAGAGGAAAACAAGGAACTTGTTAATTTTTTAGTCAACCTAGTCACCCGATCGAGCTAGCTTGCCTTACCGGATTGGGCCTGCATGACAAACCAAGTGGAAACTGAAAAGTTCCTTTGCCCAACTGGATTGGCCCGCCAAGGCAGCATAAAGGTGGAAAAGTCTCATTGAAAATCGATTTCAGCCCATTGCATCCAAAAGCAACCTCAAGAGTCCGATGTCTTTCAGTTGTGGTCCAAATGAATAAAAAAGCAAATTCAAGTACACCAATTATTAAAATAATAAAACAACGCTACATAAACACTAGAAAATACAAGAAGAGCACAATTGAGGTCAATAGTAGACAAGGGGCAGGTCAAAACTCTATAAAATTGACATATCAACATCTCAATTTGTTTTAACACTCTTAAAGTTTAAAGGCGCAATATTTTATCATTCATTTTACTACTTCAATAAAGATTTTGAAGAGTATCCAATGCTTTTTAGAAACTTGTTGCGCTAGCAACTTTCTCAAACATATCATCAACAACTTTCACTCGTATATTATCAACTTTCTCAAACACATCACAGTCATAAGTGCACTTTGATCTTTTTTCCTCTTGCTTTTCAAAGCTTCTTTATATGTTTTGTTTAATTTAGCCTATCCCATTTTCAGCAATCTCCCAAACTCATTTTGAATCAATAATTGTTTTTATGCAACGTGACCACTTATCATAATTTTCTGTTGTGAGTCTAGGATATTGAAAAGCTATGACATTATTATTTTGCTGCCATATTCTATAAACTAGCTGTGAAAACAATATATTAGAAGTATATTGAACACACACAAATACTTCACACAATATCATCGAGAGGAAAATATGCACGTAAAATAGTTCTCATGTAAATCTCTTAATATGAGAAACTGCAGTAAATTACATCATACACGTTGTTATAATGCTACCACCTAACTGTTTGACGTACACCGTATTTATCCTTAACAATCTCTTTGTCTTAATTGTAGTAAATGTCAAGTTTTGTTATTTTCAACATTTACTCTACTGCCTGCAGTTAAACTGTGTTTGTATTGAGTCAAGTTTAGCTGTTATTGATATGCTTGCTATTTATTTATTGAGCCTGAGTTGCATCATTTCCTTATTACTGAAAAAACGTTCATACTCTTTTATGTGAAGGTGGCCATCATAGTGGCATTATATGGTTTGGAATTTGTGTGTAGTCACTTGTGCATATTGGTTTGGTTAAGAGGGTACCTTTTAATTGACCCTCCTACCACTCACCTTTCCAATGGACTCTCACTTGTCATTTGGTTTCTGAACCCGTGTCTACACAAGTACTCCTTCAGTTTTTATTTATTTATTATTTTTTTGATTGCCCCATTTTGTCTTTTTGCACTATTTACATAGTCTCAATGTATAGTCAGTCTTTGAAGATCTTTTTTTAAAAAATAGAAATAAAAAATTATTGGGCAACTCATTAAAAAAAATAAAAGAAAAAAAAGAGAGAAAATATTATACAACACGAGGATATGCGCATGAAGTTAGTAACATGTGTACTTGACTCTTGGCCATGTAACAAACTACTTTCATATTTCAACCAAAGTGAGGAGAGTGAACAGAAAAAAGAGGCTTAGGAGAGCGCAATATACTTACATGGAGTAGTTCTACTTTTCAGCAACACTTTAGTGACAATCTTTCTTTTCCTCTCTTCTTGGCTGCTCAGCTTGTGGGGCTGGGATATAGGGTTAAACTCTGAAATGGTATTATATGTGATATAATAAGACTTTAATGTTTAACACTCAGAGTCTTGGTGACGTAGGCTGAGGGACACAAAATAGGTTATGCTAGTTGTTTTTGCTGTCTTATCATTGCATTGAAGTTTGCTGTTTGTTTCAAAGATTAAGACAATCACAGAGGTTGCACAAGTCTCATGCAGTCATGCCTGTATCCCTAGATATATCATCCTCCGTGCTCTATAGACAATCAGACAAAGATAAAGGAACAGAAAGATCTCACTTCCACTGTTTATAATAGTTATGATCACAAATCTTGTGCAATTTTTATAAAATATTCTATACTTTTGAATAACTATTGCTTTGATAATTATCTATATTTCTATTGATTTGGCACAATTGGTTTATCTTTTGCAGCAAGTAGTTGATGTAAATGTTAATTATGATGCTCGAGAAGGAAGAAGTACTGTGGAGGTATGATATTTCTCTCAACTATTGAAATTGTATGATAAAAAAAGGTTGATGGATTCGCAGTAGAAAGTTATGTGAATAAGTTTTATGACATGGCCATAAGAAAAATATCATATATCTTAGATCTCATGGCTATGACCTGAAGGCCTTGTTGGCGCAATGCTTTTAGCAGAGGATCAGTTAGGCTTTAATAGCAATATGATGGTGGGGGATATAGGAGAACAGTGTTGGAATAAACGAAAGGAGGGATCTGGAAGACTGTGGAGGAAGAATGCAAAGAAATCAGGAAAAGAGGAAAAAATTGGGAATACCAGAAATTTATTTATTAGGAAATTTTTGGAATTTGGTACCTCAAAAATGGGGGGTGTTGAATTTTGGTACCCCTTTTTAACTTTATTTTACTTTGGTACCCATCAAAGATTCAAAGTTATAAAATATAGGTTTTGGTACTTCCGTCCAACTTCCGTTAAATTGTTCTAGGCGTACGCGGTGGTCGTGGCGGCTGTGGCGTTCACGATGGTGGTTTCGGTGGTTTTGCTAGTTGTTTTGTGTGTTATGATTGGTGGTATTTGCAGTGGTTTTGTGGTATTTGCGGTGGTAATTGTGTGTTGCTGCAGGTTGTGCGTGTTGTTGTTGTGGTGTTATGGTGATTTTGTGTGTTGTGTTGGTGGTATTCTAAGTTGCACAGAAACGGATACGGGTACGGATACGGGGACGGAAAACGGCAAAATGAAAATTTCAAACAACGGGTACGGCAAGGATACGGCAAAAAAATCAGAAATATTAAAATTCATACGATGTTTATGAAATAATCCACACAATTTTTTTAAAAAGAAAAAATAAAACCTAAATTCTACTGAACATGAGTCATAGTAATAGATGTAGAGTAAGTAAGACTAAAAAAGAAAGAAAAAAAAGGGAGTGAAAAAAACTAACATAATTACAGCTAATTTATCTTTTTTTTTTAGAAAAAAAATACAATTACAGTTACTTTACCTATTGTCCTATTCCACGTGATAATGCTTTACTTTTTCCAATTCCATATTTTACTTCTACTAGTACAGTAAGCCACAATACTTTGTATAATTGTTTTTATACTAATTGAAATGTTTTAGAGTCGAAAGTTAAATAATTTTTTTAGAAAAAAACCTTCCTCTCCTCTCTCGAAGGTTCATTAATGGCTGCCTGGGATCTTCCGTCGCTGTAGGTGCTAAAAAGTGCAGGTGGCATCTTCAAATTTTATGGCTTTCGAGAAATCAAAATCGGGTAAGAAATATTAGGGGTTTTCTAAAAAAAATTGGGTTGGGCTTCTATTGGGGACGTCGAAAAAGGAGGTAATCCGTCCCCGAAACGTCTCTAAAGTTGCTCCCAGCCGTCCCCAAATTTTCTTCCCGTACCACTTTTCAAGGGTACGCCTTGGGGACTTATCTGGGCCGTACCCGTCCCCGATATGTCCCCGGTACGGGAAACGTCAAGAGGTTGGCGTACCCGTGCATCCTTGGTGGTAATTGCGGTGTTGCCGCAATAAAAGGGGCAGCGACACAAGAGGTTGTTGATGCGGCTGATGTTGTGGGGTTGGTGGTGCATTTGGAGGTGAAGGGGTGGTTTTCGGGGCCGCCGGTAGCCGGTACGGGGAGGGGGGATGGCAATGTAGTGGCCGAGGAGGAGGAAGGGGTGGCTGGAGTATGGTTGGGCCTCACTACGGCAAACTTAACAGACAGAATTACCAAAACCTATATTTTGTAACTTTGATGGGAACCAAAATAAAATAAAGTTTTAAAGGGGTATCAAAATTCAACACCCCCCATTTTTGAGGTACCAAATTCCAAAATTTCCTATCTTTTATTAGCTTGAGTAATATCATTCTTGAATTTGGAATTATTGTGGACTAATTCAAAATAGCTCATCAAACTGGTCCCTCTTGTTTTAAAGTAGCTAACAATTGTAGCATCTGATTACTAAAGTGGTAGGTTCTGATGGACTTAGCCTTTTACTCTTTCAGTGACTGGTTTGGGATGGATGCATACTTCTGACCCTCTTTAGTTACCTTACAATGGATGGTAGCCTCTTTAGAATTTAAAAAAAAGGGTTTGGTTGTAACTAGGACTATGTCACAACTGGATCAAAAATCGGAAACTTGGAAAGGACTGGAATTGGAATCCGGAATTCCGGACCATGTACAACCAGACCAAAAACGGGAAAAGGACTGAATTTTTTTATAAGGCTCACAAGATCAAATGGCTCATAGTATCAATTATTTTTTTTGGGTAAAACGAATGCAAAGAGTGAAAACAAAGTTAAAAGCAACTTACTGCTTTTCTTATTTAACATCTACGAACAACGTAAATGCCAATATATACTTATATAGGCTACAAACATATATAAAGATCAAATAAATAGCAACTAACACATCCACTAACAACCTGTAATTTGTTAAACAAACGCATGTTATCAGGCTAAAATCAACCAACTTATAAACTATTTTCTAAGAATAAGATGCATCCATCCACTAACTTTGAAGCATAATATTTAACATTATGGATTTGAATGGAATATTTGTGTTTGGTTGAGCATTTTAATTTGAAGGACTTGATGGGGATAATCCGGATATTGGTGGAGGAAAACCTAGTGCTACATGTTAATAAAGAGATGAAGTGGGTGATATTCGTGGAAAGAATCCCGAACAAGGCATAAGAAGTTATTAGGAATCTCACATAGAGGGGAAATCAGAGTTACAATGGAGAAAGAAATAAGAAGACGATGTTTGAAAATCTAACTCATAACAAGAATAGGTACATTATATAAGTAAAATTTACTGATTTAGTCTCGAGTGGCAGTTGCTTGCATTTTCTTGGCTATGAATCTCTGAAGTGGGCACACGTTAGAAATTCCCTTCACCTTTTTAATACTTTAACCACAATTTACCCCTAAAATCAGTGAAATATTGCTACTTTTCTCATTAAATTAAGGAAGTAACTGTATATCTTGGCCAATGCAAGGAAAATGTTTCATTTCATATAAAAGTAAATGTGAGTTTCTTTACTCTGTATCTTTTTAGTTGACAAGTTTCCTTAGTTATGTTTGTCAATGTATAAATTTAACCATTAATATCTTTAATTACTCAAAGTAAAAATTATGAAAAGTTGACAGTTTGAAAATAAATATTGTGACAAATGTAATAAGATCGTACATGAGCTATATTTTTCATTATGTATAAAGTACAAAACACAATCAAAGGAGACTCCAGTCCCATAACCTAGCAATGGACATAACGGGCACCCTCTCCTGTTGAGCTCAAGGAGTAATACAATCCATGGTCCTGCAGATCCTGCTCTGAGAAATACTTATCTCATGTATTTTTATTTTTCTTTTGTTTTTTTTTTAAATGTTTTGTTGCTTGTTATATGATGATTCATCTTTCCAAGTCACTCTTACATGTAAATTTTTGGTTGGTATACAATTTTAGACCCTCGTTTTTATCTCATTTCAAGTGGTTTACCTCCACAATATCTTTACTGATTTCTTTGATTATTTAGGTTGGAGATGATGCTGTCAATGTAAAACTGAAAGGAAAGACTGCTTCTACAAAGTTTAAAAGAATAAATACTAATGGAGATCAAAGCATTGTCTTCTGTGAACCCTTCACTGGCCGAACTCATCAGGTTAAATAGAGTATTGTAACATAGCAGTTATAGTTTTACGCGGTGATTGTGTCGGATGCAACAACGTTTTCTACCAAGCTCAAGCTTGTTATCTGTCTTCTATTTCATTCACCTCATATTTTATCACTTTTATGGTGTTATTTTTACTATCAAAGTTCATTATCATCATGTTAAGATATATGTGGAACTCGAAAAGCATGCTCTTTTGAATTTATGAATTATAAGCTTTAGAATATTTATTTATTACGTTGACCATCTATAATATATAATTGGTGAGGGTCTGATCCCTATGCTTGGAGGTGATGGGCCTGTAATTGTATATACTCCGTATGTGATATATGATGAAAAATGTTGTCAGAGTATTCACACATTTTTTTTTTATTTATTTTTTTATTTTTTTATTTTTTATTATAGCCTTTAGTAATAAAATTGTTTTAATCCAATAGTGTAGGAGTTCTTGGATTTGTTTGCTACAAGATTGACCTAACCTATCCATCTTTGAAGTTGTAGGCTTGTAGCATGTAGAGTTGTAATTTCATTTCTAACCATTTAAGATAGTTGATCTAGTGAATTGAATAGTGTAAATTAGTTTTCCTAGCTTGTCTGTGTTACTTGCTTCTTTGCACAAGAAATCTAAATATATATTGATTTTGTTGATTCAATTTTCACCTGTTTGCCAGATACGAGTTCATCTCCAGTATGCTGGTCACCCAATTGCCAATGACATGCTCTATCTTGGTAAATCAGTTGGTCGGCGTTCTACTGAAGGGAAAAGTGCTGATAGAGTAGCTGCTCAATTGAGGGATTCTATATCATCCAAAACTTCTGAAAACAAAGAACAGCCAGAAGAAGAATTCTTCACAGATTTTGATAGGGATCCTTTGTGTACACATTGCCCAAATTTAGCCCCTACAGGGTAAGAATTGTTCTTGTCAATAATTTTTAGGATAAGCTTACCTCTGAAATATGCTGCTAAGAGGAAAGCAGAAGGGGAATTGTTTATTGGTATTAATGTGCATAGTAAGTGCTGCTGAGCATCTAAACTAGATATAATGCAAATAGATTTTTGCTGCATGAGAGTGGTTGGGTGGTGTGTGTGTGTGTGTGTGGGGGGGGGGGGGGGGGGGGGGGGGGGGTTGCAATATGTCGCATGAGAGCCTGAGTACTTTCTCATAGGACCACAAAGCCGCTTATGTATTTACTTAATAGAGAATATACCAATTTTTTTACAGGAAGTTAACTAATACTTCCTGTAAATAAATAAATAAATAAAATAAAATAAAATAAATAAACCAATGTATAGGTTTTAGCCATTTCAGTTTTGGAGGTCTATCACTTGAGAGTAGAGGGGGGAGGTAAGGGAGTCCCTCTGCACAAGAAAAATTATCAACTAGACCTCTGCAACCTAGATAATTTTTCATTATCCATGATATGTTGCTTAGGAGAGTGAAAGAGTTCAATTTATTTCCGGTTCCTTTGTAAATGTTTTTTGTATGTTGTTTTAAATATGCTATTTGTATAGATTCAAGTAAATTCTCCTTTCTCTCTCCAAAACCCTAGCATCCATTGTTGAATTTTGAAGGGGCTTCTATCGATTTTAATCGGTGGAAAGCCCCAATCATTGTTTCTTTATTGTTTTTTTTAGGTTTATAATAATACTTCCTCCCTTTGGGAGGAACTTTTCTCCCTCGAAAGAAAGGGTTTCCGATCTCCTTTGAAAGACAAGGGTTTTTCGACCTCCTTCGAAAGACAAGGTTTATCTCCTCTTTTCGAGGGAGAAATTTCTTAGTTTTGAATCCATGGTAGCAGATCTAATGGATTGTCGTGAAATTATTTCGTTGGTGAAAAAGTTATCAAGTTTTCGAATACAAACAGATGAATCAGAAGGAAATCATCCTCACGGCTACAAAGGATCGTTAGATTGGTTCTCCAACAAGGCTGTAATTTTCAGCGATATAAGCGGGAGATGCTCCGCAGTGCAAGATCTACTCGACGATCGTAGTTTTTATGAAGGAAAATTCTATTTGATTCAATATCTTATATATTTGTTAACGTCGAATCTCCATTGTAGATGTCGTATGACTTTTAATTAATGAAATATTTTTGCTATTCAAAAAAAAAAAAAAAAAAAATGCTATTTGTATACATGTCTTTATTTAAGTACTGACTTTCCTCTTTTTTTTTTTTTTTTTTTTTTTTTTTTTTTTTTAATTTAATATTTACAACTATATTGTTTTATTTTGATGGTATTTTACTTTGTTGATAATGCTGTGCTCCTTTTGCTTAAGGTACGACGGGCTTGAAGAGGGGTTATGGCTTCACTGCATAAGGTACACTGGACCTGATTGGACATATGAGTGCCCATATCCAGATTGGGCAAAACTTGATTGATAATGAGTGGTCCATGTCTACTTACCTTCTTATTTAGTAAATTACTCGTATTTTTGAGAGCTTGAAGCTGGCAATTTCCTACGAACTAGTCAAGTTGAGCAGTTAACTTTTGAATTTTTCTGCTCTGTCCTATAGATTCTGACCAATTTTATACTCCGTATATTGATATTCAACTATTGCTTCATTGATTATTTTTTTTCCAGATTTTACTGTATGGATAACTATTGTTTGAGTGTTTTACAGTGTTCAGCGTTACAGAATATATTTTTCTTTTGTATATTGCCAAATCGCGTGCCAACTTAAATCTCATCAGGCAAGCACAAGTGCAAGCTTTAAGCTTTGCGCTTGACACAGTGCATATTCATTTTCGCATGATTCCAATTACAGGTTGAAATAACGTGAACACTTCTGCAAATCAAATCAGGATATCAGGTATCTCTGTTAGGTAATTGATCTGCTGCATATTTAGTTCTCAATATAGCTTTCCCTTTTTTCATGGAAGATGTCAATGTCACAGCAGCAACTAACCTGAAGCAGTAAAGATTTGACTCAACCACCAGGAAGTTAACTAATACTTTGTATAGGTTTTAGCCATCTCAGTTTTGGAGGTCTATCACTTGAGAGTAGAGGGAGGAGGTAAGGGAGTCCCTCTACTCCCAAGTATTTTGTAGTTGGTGGGGCTCAAACTCTTGACTTCAAAGTCACAAGGTGAGTTTCCCACCAACTCCTCCAAGCTATGCTTGGTTATGTGTAGATGAATTTACACTATACAAATCCTATAGATTAAATTTCTTTCTTAATTTATAAATCATGAATCAAACTATATATTATTTTTTATTTTTTTTTACCAATAGATACAAACATATTAATATTAAAGCAAATAAAATGAACCGCCGCTTCCCCAGCTTGATGAACGCGTTGACGATCCGCCCTGTGTATGTTACAATATTGAAAGGTATAGCCAAGGAATTTAATCTTGCGGATGAGCCAAAGGCAAGCAACGTTACCATGACCATCCCCCGAAGAAGGGAAACAAGATTATAGGAATCAGTAAATATCGTTAGGGACTGAAACCCTCGATCAAAAGCCCATTGTAACCCATATATGCAAGCCAGAGCCTCCGCATTTAAAGAAGAGTTACAAACCCCCAAAGTTACGTCCACCAATGATCCTATCATCCAATAGGGTCACCATTATTCACGCACCATCCCAGTGGTGGAGCCAGAAATTTTCTAACGGGGGACAAGTGAACATCTTATAGAAAAAAAAAAAATCAATACTTGAACTAGAGTTTCAAAGAGAGCCAGGAAGGGTGTTTCTACCTCCCAACCAATTTAGAAGTTTATGTGTAATTAGATCATGATAGTAGAAGTTGTGCAGGACAAGTTTTTTAAATTATTTTTTTTAAAATTTTTTTAATTTACTGTTATTTGAACATCAGCTTTTTGTGAGCAATGATATGAAATTGCTAAGATAAGTTTTAAGTCCTGATCTTATATAAGTCATGATGGTTTTTTTAATGTATTGCAGCAATTGAAAGCATTTCAGAAAATTTCAGTTATTTTTTTTCATCGTTAAAGATCATTGCTTACATTCATAAAGCATAAAGCCAAGTACACAATATTGCATACATCACTTACAAACAACAACACAAAATACAGAATGAGTGCCATTAGGCAACAATTTTGATAAAATTTGCTACTTCTACTTTATCCTTCACATCAGCATTTGGACCTTGTTCAACTTCCAATTCCTCCCCAGCCTTGACAATATCCTCTTCCCTAATTAAGCCAAGCAAAATAATTGCAATCCCTGTATTTTAAGAATAGCCTTCTTGGATTTTTCGTGGTTTATGAAACCTTAACAGCAGCCACTTTAGGAGGAACACAATTGCAGGAAACATGCTTCACCCAAGCAATCTTGTCGTCCATAGTAATAGGTCGCGTTAATACAAACGAAGAACCAGACTTAGCCATGAAATGAGAGAGAGAAAGAGATCGAGAGAGAAAGAGAGAGAGAGAGAGAGAGAGAGAGAGAGAGAGAGAGAGAGAGAGAAGTGCGAAATTCACATGTTGAAGATGAATTGGAGAAATTAGGGTTTTAAAAAGGGGAAAATCGAAAGGATGGAAATCAGGGAGGAATTCCAAAGGACAATCCTTTATGTAAGGGTATAAGTGTAAAACATGTTCATTTAACCAAGATTAACGATAGTTAGTCTTTTAATTGAATTAAATTATCAATAATGTCACCGTTAGCTTAATTTAATAAATTGTTGATTACCATTAATAAAATCTTTTTTCACCCTTTACCAAAGAGAGAAAAAAAAAAAAAAAAAAAAAAAAAAAAAAAAAAAAAAATTGGATGCTACCGCTGAGAATTTTCCAATATTATTTCATCCATAATTTACTAATTAATTAATTTTATATATATATATATATATATATATATATATATATATATATATATATATATATATATATAAAATATGTACTTCCATTAAAAGATTTTCTTTTTTTCCTTATTGGATACTGCCAATTAGCAGGTTTAGGAGGTAACAGTATATTTTTTTAGGAAAATTTGTCAAATACTACCTTAAAATGGGGTTTTTGTAAATTACTTCCCCTAAAAAAAGGTTAATTACAACCCTAAAATCGATTAATTCTAGCAACTGCTACCTTTTTTCTTAATCAACCTAATTAATCTCTTAAGGATATCATTATCCGTCTAAATTGTAATTAGTAGCTTTTAAACCTTTATTAATTAAATAAACCCTTACACCACCTCCACAACGCCATTGTTGTAATACCCCGGAAATTCTCTTATTTTAAATAACTCCTTTTTTTCTATTTAAAACTATTTTAAGGAAATATCCAAAATATTACAGCCACCGTGATAACGACTAAGGCTATTTTTCAAAGTCACACAGCGAAAGTCTAAATTAAAAACCAACTTTTAAAATAAAACTTGATTTCACAACCTCAAAACAAAATAAAAATAATTAAATCACAAATTGGAACCATTCCAACACAGCCCTTTTAAAAATTCAACTTTCATCAAGGTTAGTCCATATTAAATAATTCAAAACATCAAACTAGGAAAGCATAACAAGTAACTCTCGGCACTCTTTCCCATCATGCTCTTCATGCTTCAAGTACCTGTTACTTCCCCTTTAATTCAACCCTCTATTCACCATATAAATGGGTCATAGTAGGGCCAACTAAAGGAAAATCAAACACAAACACAAAAATACGAATCAGCAAAAGCTGAGTACATATGCACCACACTAACATAAATATCATATCAATAATAATAGTAACAGAAAATGCTTGCCATACAATCACAATCAACTTACCTTTGACTCATAACTAGCAATATTAATTATTTAATTAATAGCTTAGGATTACGCATCGAATGAGTTTCCTTCCTTAAAATATAGCCCATTAAAATGGAACTTTCAACCAGGGAGCTACCTTAATTGGCACCTACTATGTCACACCTACAGCGCATAAATACTAATAAAATAAAGTACAGTGTCATGTACTCCTGTAGAAGCTATGGTTAAATATAAAACCCCATAACTCCCCCCTCCCCATATGTTCATACTCAAGGTGTATACGTTCCAAGAGTTTAGGTGCATATCCTCTTACACTTTACGTGATTTAGCAATTTAACACATGAAGAATCCAACCAATTAATTAAGAAAAAACATAATAATAATCAGCACATACATACTTCCAATTAATTCTTGAGTTAATTAGTGAGCACATGCTATTTATTTTAATTAAGGTTTCTTGCCTAGTTTTGTGCACAAAATTGCACGATTACTACCTTGGTGCATAGAATGCACTAATAAACTTTAATTTCTTGACTCAATCTCAACTTACTTGAGTGAGCAAATAGAGAAACTAACTTCCTTAACTCAACACCAATAATAAATGGGTGATAATAAAATTCATGAATCATGTTCAATAATTCTAATTATAGCTCTTTTAAACATATAAAAACCTTGCTTATTATTTTCATGCTTCTTTGATACTCAAAAATAAAATTAAACATACTTCCATGATTCACATATATTCAACTTGTATCATGCTTCAAATATCATATTCACATGCTTGCATAATAATTCATGTTCAGCCAACATCAATTCCAAGCATATAATCAACCAAACATGCTACTAATTCATCACTTCAAGCACAATTCACAATCCTATCTAGCATGACACTACGCATACACAAATATTCGTGTGCACATACGTATCTTGAATAACGCCTAAACTCGGCCACAATTGCTAGAAATCACCTAGTTCGAAACTTCCTACAATTAAAAATGCATAACTATAATTAATCCACTATTCTCACAATTTTTCAGCAACTATAATAATATTTAAACCATACTAATTAACCCCTTTTAATGACATAAAAGCCATAAAACCTTTTCTTAAGTAGGTACTTTAAATCCTCTCAAAAAGACTTGATTTTAATGACTTAAAATTTAATTCCAGCATACTTATTTAGTATAAAACATCACTTTTAGACTAGCAAATCATATAAAATCATTAAAACCTTTTTCTTTTTATGGGTAATCAAACCCTAACTCAATAAATAAAAAGTAGTGTGTGTTAATGAATTCCAGCTTTAAATGAAGGCTTTAAACTCATCAAAAACATAATTAGACCATGAATTAATCAAGAACAACAACCTAGCCTCAATCCTTAACCAATTATATAAAATCCCTAATTTCTAGGATTTATATTTTGGGGTTTTTAATTAAATAAAAATATTAAATTTATATTAATAAATTAGCAACATCAAAATCCCAAAATCAACACCAAAACATAATTAAAAACCATGTCTTTAAAACAATAAATCAATAGAATTAATTTTAGGATTAAAGAAGGGTTTTTTTTTTTTTTTTTTTTTTAAACACAAACCGACACTACTACAAAAATGCTCAAAAACACCTTAACTAAGAGACCATTTAAATAAAATATGTGGTCTCTTGGATTCAAGAGACCAAATATTTCAAATAAATGGTCTCTTATGTATAATCTTAAAGAGATGAAAATGTACCAAATACCATCTATCTTAAATAAGTGGTCTCTCCTTCTTTTTAATTAAATAAATTAAAAAAGAAAAACCATTTATTTAGGAGAAGTGGTCTCTCCTTTTTTTTTTTTTTTTTTTTTTTTTAATATTTCATTTCCTCAAAACCTATACCCCATCGCCTCTCTCTCTCCTCTCTCTTTATCTTTTCACCTCCGCCGCAAATTCCACCAAAATCTTCATCAACGGTGCCGAATCACTCATCCAAACCTCTTCATCAGCGACCAAGTCATCATCATGGCCTCCAAGGCTTCATCTCTCACCTTTCGCCGTAATCCTGCTCAATGGATAGGATGATGTAACACCCCCAAATCTCCTTCTACGGAAATACTAGAATAATACGTATAATTATACCGTAGAGATAGACTTAGGCGTATTACCGCTGCGTGATTACGCAAGGCTACTCAACTTACTAAACAAAACAATACTTTGCAGCGGAAACTTCAATACTCTTTTTTATTAATAATAACCATAAATAGTAACCAATGTTATGAGTACTCAAAAATAGATACAAAGACCAAGATTCCTAATTTAGTGAAACCAATCCCGGGACTCCAATGCATCAATTATTGACTTCAACTTGAAAATAAGCAACACTGCTTACCATTACGATAAACAGGGCGAACCAAAAAAAAAAAAAAGTACGGATTAGCAAAATATGCTAAGTACGGTAAGTGTAAGATAATTAAACTCAATTTATTTGTAAACATGCTTTTGAAATCAATTCCAATAATAAATCCAATAATTCAAAACCCAATTCTCAATATTCCGATCTCAATAATCAATAAAACCAATTCCAATTATTTTAAAACCAATTCCTCATAATAAACCAATAAAACCAATTCCTCTCCCAAGTGTGCACACCCCCCAAGCTATTCTCCTTATGTTACAAGGCTATTCTTGAGGAAAGACCCGGTTATGCAAAGTCCAAGGCCTTATCAATATACCAAACCCGCATAGTGGGATTACCAACATGCTTATAAAGCATAAATAATAAAAAAAAATCAATGATTCAATAAATTCTCTTTTAAATCCAATAATTCAACCTTTAATAATAATAATCCAAACCCTTTTTTAATAAACCCAACATGCTTTCAAAATCAATCATTTTTAAACATGAATAATAAATTAATCAAAACATGTTATAAAAATCAATACTCCAATTTAATTATTAAAACCAATCTTTTAAACGTACTTTTATTTCATAAACCATAATTCAAGTCAATTTAATTCAAGCAACATAAATCATTCAAACATGTTCATTCAAATCGATCACTTTCAAGGTACCTAGCCACCTAACGTACCTTGATCCTTTCTTAGCCAAAAACACCTCAAAAGAACCCTCAAGTAGCTTGATCAAAAACACCCTACAAATAAATATAACCTTAATTAATATAAGGTTAACAAATAATCACAAATAATTAAATTAAACCCTCCCAACTATATGTACATGAACCTTTTAAATTAATTCAACATAAACATTATTAAAATCTGATTTTAAAACTACTCATAATAATTTTTATATAAATCTCCCATAATAATAATAATAATAATAATAATAATAATAATAATAATAATAATAATAATAATAATAATAATAATAATAATAATAATAATAATAATAATAATAATAATAATAATAATAATAATAATAATAATAATAATAATAATAATAATAATTGAATAAGAGAAAAAGGATAAGAAAGATAAGAAACCAAGGAGGAGAGGAAGGAGGAGGTGCGGCAAGGGAAGCAGCATGACGATAGGTGGTTGCTGCCGGTGGTGGTCGGTGGCGGCGGTGGTGGGAGGTGATGGTGGTTGGCGCAAGAAAAGAGGAAAAAGAACAAGGAATTAATTAGAGGTTTTGAGAGAGAATTATGAGAATTTTGTGTGAGGTTTGATCATGAATTAAAGGGGTATTTATAGGCTAGCATGTGTATGAATTATGGTAGGAAAATGTAGGAAGAATTATGGTAAGTAGGGTTTAAGGGATTACTTGGAGAAGTAAGTAAAGATTTAAGGAAAGTTTTGATATTAAAGAGATTGTGTATAATTGAATATGGAAGGTATGTATGTCATGAAAAATATTAAGGAAATTGGAATTACTTGGGGAATAATTAAGAAGAATGAATGGCAAGAAAATATGATGATTGGATATTAAAAAGATGGAGAATTAGAATTAAGGAAAATAGGAAATTTTGGGAGATAATTAAAAATATAATTTTACCAATTAAATTCC
Organism: Chenopodium album; assembly: GCF_948465745.1. NCBI lineage: Eukaryota > Viridiplantae > Streptophyta > Magnoliopsida > Caryophyllales > Amaranthaceae > Chenopodium > Chenopodium album. The sequence goes on from NC_137835.1 coordinate 71,564,899, forward strand.
CATAAAAAATTTCATGAGGGCCAAAAATATGGAGCTTACCATAGCTCTAATTTTCGGATTCCTCTAGATATGTTTAAGAATATTTTACTCGGTTTTTAAGGAATAAAATAATTGTATAATTAATATAGAATAATAATTAATTAATTAATTACCAATTATTTACCAATAAATAACCAAGAAAAATCAGATTTTCCATACATGGAAAATCCAAAAATCATAGCTAGTTATTAGGTAATTTCGGCCATAATAATTAATTAATTAAAATATCCGAAATATGTAAATAATCCGATTTTTAAAATAGGATAAATGGATAATAAATCTTATCCAAAATAATGATTAGTTTTCAAAATACTTTTGGCGCCAAAATTCTAATATTATTTTGGCTCCAAATAATAAATTTACTAAAATACCCTTTTTATAAAATAATTCTTAGTTGATTAATTAGGAATATACGTATGAAAATACGAGATATTACAGATGATGTCACTCTCTCTCCTTCATCTCTCACCTTTTGTTGCTTTAACTCAGGTGATGCTCGTCGACGTCGGAATCCGACTCCAATTGAGCGGCTACAGCTTCCTCGCTCTCGTAATGCGTGTCAAGTAAGTCGAGCTTGTCACTCTCCAAAACATGACAATCTTCGCCGTCGACAACTCCTCCATCTTCCAAGGAGGTCACTCCTACGTTCACGTCGTTAGGTTTCACATAATCCCTAACCAAATGTTAAAGTTTGCCGATCTCGAGTCTCTGCCGCCTTTAACGGTGCTTCCGACGCTCGAATCCGGCAAAACTCTCACCATCACAACTCCAGGCGGTTGCTCGCGGCTTCACTCACTCGCTCTCACAGTTGCTCCACCAGTGGCGGCAGCTCGCCGATCATTCCTTTTCACTTCGCCTCATTAGACGCTCACAAGAGATCTACACTTCTTTATATAAATATTACAATTTTCTAGGTTATTATTTGATTTTAGATTCTGATTTTACACCAATTATTCATTGATTTTTGTCATTTGGTTTTTTTTTTTTTTTTTTTTTTTTTTTTTTTTTTTTTTTTTTTTTTTTTTTACTATATTCAGCTAGAACGTGTTAAATCTTTAATTTGCAATTCTGCTATTTGTGGAATTATTATATTTTAGGATTATTTGATTTTGGTTTATATTTTATTTTTCTTTATATTATATGATCTAAATTTGATGATTTTTTATTTGTTTTAATCAGATTGTATCCTATCAAGAATTTCTAATTTTCGTTTTAAATTTCATTTTACTTCTCAACTACTTGTATATTAGATCTGAAATTTGTGATTTTCATTTTAAATTCCATTTTAATTTTCAATTATATAAGATATCAGATCTAAGATTTCTGGTTTATTTTCTTTAATGTAATTTTTTTTGATATATTTTAAATTCTTTTGAATTTGTTTTTAAAAAAATTTAATTCATCTTTTTAGTTTTTTTTATTTGATTTCGATTTAAGCTTTTAATTTTCACTTTTTTATTTCTGAAATTATAAATGTAATTGCTAATTCAAATGTTTGTTTGTTTATTATTATAATTATTTGTTAATTTTAGATGCTTTGGAAAAAATTTCAGGGTTAAAAGTGTAATTGAAGAAGATTGCTTGTTGAGTAGTTCGGCTGGCAAGATTGTTGCACCAGATCTACTAAGTATTAAGAAGGCTTTTTTTAACGAATTTGGATTACAGCATTAATGTGTATTTTGTTAGTATGGGGTTTGTATAATTTTTTGCAAGAATATTGATTGTAGTATTATTAATGAGTATGTTGTATGAGTATTGAGTAATGTATAAAATTTTGCAAATATGAATTACATGTATGTTGTTCACTGTAAATGATATAGAAATTGTATAAAGTATTTGTTTAATTGAAATTATATATATTAAAAACGAATAATATTTTTTTTTTCAAGATAAAAAAAGAAAGACACCATCTATTTGAAATAGGTGGTCTTAATTTTTGAAAAGCTGAGATTATCTATCTGGAATAGGTGATCTTAGTTTTTGAAAAACTAAGACCATTTATTTGAAATAGGTGGTCTTAGTTTTTTCTTTGAAAAAATTGAGACCATTTATTTGAAATAAGTGGTCTCTCTTTTTAAAATAAGAGACCACTTTTGCTGAAATGGCCTCTTAGGCCAAAGAGACCTGTGAGCTAGAGACCACCCCTAAGGTAGTCTATTTGGCCATTTTGATACGGTCTCTTTGGCCAATTTTGTAGTAGTGCGAAAGAGGAGAGAGGCGCCGGCCGGCTGGGCTGCGGCGCTACTGCTGTCGCCGGTGGTGGTGGCGGCGCCAGTAAGCTGGCCGCGCAAGGGGAGGAAGAAAAAGAGAGGAGAGTGCGTGGGATTTTAAGGGAAAAAGAAGAGAAAAAAGAAAAGAAAAATAATGGAAAAAGAAGAGAGAGAAAATAAAGAGAAAACATTTGAATTTTTGTAAAATCTGACAATTATGGATTTGTCTGGAAAATTCTTGAGGTTTTAAAGTATTTATAGTCTCCTTTTAAAAATAAAACTCATATTTACAATTTTGCCATTATTAATTCTTACTCCCTTACAAATTCTCCCTTTGGGCCAACTTATTAGGCCCCTAAATTCCCAATAAGTTGGTTTACTCCTTAAATAGGATTGATCTAATTAAAAATACTTTTGTTGCCTCAATTCATGATTTATTTTATTTATACACACTTACAATTTATTTAAATAAATAATTTATTTTTGAAATGAAATAAATCATTTTGAATAAATAAAATAATTAATTTATATAAATATAATAAAAATACAAAGTATTACAATTGCAAAACCTCCGGCAGCCCCCTTACCACCTACAGCTGCTCCACCACCGTGAAACCCACTCCCCTCTCGATCCCCCACCACGAAACACACCCGTCTCGTTCCTCAACCACGAAATCCACTGTGAAACTCACCACCATAACGTGATTGGGTTGTTTCCGGGGGATAGGGGAAGGGAGAGGCAACAATTAGGGTTCAGGTTAGGGGATGGGATAGATTTTATGAGTTGGGGTAAGGGGCTCGACTGAAATTGCGATGGGTTTTCACGGCGGGGGAACAGGATGGGGGTAGGTTTTATGGGGCATGACCGAGAGGAAGTGGATTTCATGGAGAGGGAGCTGCCAGAGGTTGTAAGAGGGTCGCTGGAGGTGGTGTGGAGGTGGTTCAAGGGTTTATTTAATTAATTAAGGTTTAAAAGCCACTAATTACAATTTGGACGGATAATGATGTCATTTAGAGCTTAATTAAGTTGATTAGTGAAAAAGGTAGTAATCGGTAGTATCAATCAGTTTTAAGGGTAGTAACTAACATTTTTTTTAGGGGTAGTAATTCACAAAGGCCCCGTTTTTAAGGCATTAATTAACAAAATTTCCTATTTTATGAAAAAAGTAATAAAAAGTATAAATGTTATGTTTAGGTGTCTTTTATATATATATATACACACACTACCTCCGTTTCATAAAATCTGCAACAATTTCCAGAAAGGAAGCTACACATTATGTGCAACAAAGTGAAAACTTTCCAATTTTAGTAAATTTTTTGTGTGAATTTACGCTTATACCCTTATTTTTCTTGTTTAATCTACACTTATAATTCCTAATCAAATCTGATTAAATTACTAAGCTAATTGTTTCACCTAATCTCTCCTACCAAAATTAAAACAACTCCCAACTACTCCAATTTATTTCATCCACCCTTTCTTCTTTTAACATTCAGAGATAACATCATTCACCCAATTTACGAACCCTAACCCTAGTTCATCCCCAATTCACGCAGCTCTTTCTCTCTCTTCACTCCATCTCCTTCCTCAACTCCTCCTCTTCTCAATTTCTTTCTTTTCTCCTTCAGATCTACCCTAATTCCCTACATTTTTCGAAGATTTACAACTTTTAATCATGGATAATCGAAAAATCACTGACTTGAGTCCCTTAGAGAAGATTTTTTGTGCAACCACTGACAACGCGGAGGCTGGTGTACTTTCCAATCTGATCATGTCTCTGGGGACGGATTCTGAGTGGCCTCGCCCTTTTTTCGATTCTGGTGAGGCTGCTTTGAATCTGTCTGACGTTGGGTTGGTAGCTCTGGGTAAGGTCTTGAATTCAATTGAGGAAGCGTAGGGGGGTTTGAACTTGGTCGTTGTGCCAGATGTGGAACCTACCTCTCTCTTAAGGAATCACCCTATTTACAGAACACGGAAAATGGGTAGATGTGAGATTATGAGGAAGATTGGTGGGATGGGGGGTTAAGATAACTGACCAAATTGAGGAGGAGGAAAAGAAGAAGGAGGTTGAAGCTGAAAAAAAACGAAGGAGGGAAAGGGAAGGAGACGGTGGAAGGCGGAGCTGAAGAGGAAGAGGAAAATAAGGAGGAGGTTGTAGCTGAAAAAAACAACGGAGGGAAAGAGAAGGTTGAAGGCGGATCTGAAGAGGAATAGTATGGTTATACCATGTCTAATCCTCCACCGAAGATGTATTTCCCCTCTGAAGATGCTAAGGTTGGGGGCAAAAGGGTGAGATATGGGCTTGAGGTTGATGAGGAGGAGTATAATCCAACGTATCTCGAGTTCCTCAAGTTTCTAGATCAAAAATTCCACCCTGATGGGTGACTCATACTCGTATAATTCTCTGACCCTTAACTTTATTATCATTTCTGATATGCATGTGTAAATATTGTTGCATTATCCCTTGAAATTGGTTCTATTTTTATGGTGTATGGCCAATTTTTCGAATCCCTTTGGTTTCCTATGCTTATTGCTCTGTTTGCTTTGTTGTTGGATAATATTCTGTTGGATACTATTCTGTTGGATATAATGTTGTTGGATATTATTTTTGGATATTGTTTTTGGATGTTAAATATAATGTTGTTGGATAATGTTTTGGATATAATGTTGTAGGATATTGTTTTGGATATAATGTTGTTGGATATTGTTTTGGATATTGATCTGTGTTGGATATTGTTTTGTTGGATATAATGAGTGTTGGATATTGTTTTGTTGGAAATAATGATGTTGGATATTGTTTTATTGTACATACAAGTGTTGGATATTGTTTTGTTGTTGAATGTTGTTCTGTTTTGTTGATGGATATTGTTCTGTTGTTGGACATTGTTATACTTTGATGTTTTGTTGGATATAAAGGTGTTGGATATAGTTGTTGGCTTTCCTATTGTTTTTTTGTTGGCCATTTGGTTAGTTGATGGGGATGTTGATTGATGGATGATGATATGTCTGTGAACTAATTTTTGGTTTTGTGAATACCTTAAATGAGTCCCCCTTGATTTCAATGACCAATTTGGAGAGATCATTTGCTGTTGTTGGTTGATGTCCAATTTTGAGTCCCATTTAGATCTCAATGAGGACATTGTTATGCTTTGATGTTTTGTTGGATATAAGGTGTTGGATATTGTTGTTGGCTTTCCTGTTGTTTTTTTGTTGGCCATTTGGTTAGTTGATGGGGATGCTTATTGATGGATGATGATAGGTCTGTGAACTAATTTTTGGTTTTGTGAATACCTTAAATGAGTCCCCCTTGATCTCAATGACCAATTTGGAGAGATCATTTGCTGTTGTTGGTTGATGTCCAATTTTGAGTCCCATTTAGATCTCAATGACATTTAGTGAAAGATCATTAACCACCCTAAATTCCAAATGATGAAGGGACTCGTTTGACAAACAATATATTGTTTGATTTGCTCCACTATTTGATCTATGCATTTTAGAATCAAGTAGTGTTGAGGTAACAAACAAGTGAATGTTGCACTAGGAGAAAAAACTGCTTTGGCAGCGGTTCAAACCTGGTCTAAGCCACCGGTTTGAACCGCTGCCTGTGTGGGGGGTGCCAAATAACCCCCTTTTAGCACCGGTTCAAAACCGGTGCCATATACCCAATTAGGCACCGGTTAACCGGTTCCTTTGACTGCTCTCCCGTCATTTTTTTGGGTGGTAGCTATCTTAGGCATCGGTTAACCGGTGCCTATTTACCCAATAATTTTTTTTTTCCAATTTTCGTGCAATAATATTTTAAAAAAAACCTGTTTCCAGCAATAATAATAACCTGTAATTCCAGCAATTATATTAAATAAAATAATTAATAATATTATTATTATAATTACTAATAATAATAATATTATTAATTATTATTACAATAAGATACAAAAATAATATTAAAAACAAGAATTCAATTATATATATAGATATAAATATTCCCAAACGCAATACATTAAAAAAAAGTTGCTTACATATATATACAAATAATAGTATGTAAATATATAATGAATAATAATATATATACTTCCTCCGTTACGCATTATGTGCAACAATTTCCAAAAACGGAAGTTACACATTATGTGCAACAAAGTAAAAATTTCCATTTATAGTAAATATTTTTGTGTAAAATGACCCATGTGCCCTTACTTAAGTTCAATAACACACATTAAATTAATAAGATTATATGTTATTATATATTAAACTAAATTAATTCATTTATGATTAAATCCCTAATCTTAATCTCTCTTCTCCCTCAAAACCTATCCACCGCCATCATCACCGAGTGTCCTCTCACCTCCACCACAACCACCACCACAACAACCATCACCACCACAACCACAACTACTTTTCACTCTCTTCTCTCACTGCCACGACCCCAACCCACCTCCAAGCCGAAATGCCCCACTCAACCGGCCACCCATAACCTCGAACTCCCACTCCATAGTTGCCGCCCTGAAATTCCCGAAAAATTTCCGACCAGCCACACCGAACCAAAAGCCGTTTCTCTTTCTTTAATCTTCTCTGGAAACCACCGTCGATCGAGTCACTAGCCCTATTTTCCCTCGTCAAAGTCATCGCCGACTCTTTTTCCCCTTTTCATAGCCGCCAATCATTCTCACAAATTAAAACCCTCAAAATTGAATTGATCAGGTTTTGTTGTGGCTGCAAATTGGTTGAGGTTAGTTTTCGGTGGTTATGGAGGGGTTTCAGATCTTGGTTATGGCTGCAATTTGGGTGGGTTGGGGTTTCGAATCTTGGCGTGGTGACTGGGTTATGAGTTGCAGTGTTGATGCGAGTTGTTTGGAGTGGGTTTTGGGTGGTTATGGTGATGAGACGGGATGAGGTGGTGGTGGTTTCGGGGTATGGGTAGATGTGGGTGGTGGTGGTTTCGGGGTGTGGTTAGATGTGGGTGGTGGTGGATGTTGCTGCTGGTGGGTGGTGGGCGTGTGTTGGTGTTGGTGGGTGGTGGTCGTAGTGGATGTTGCTGCTGGTGGAGTGGTGGCTGGTGGGCGTGGTGGATGTTGATGCTGGTGGGTGTGGTGGTGGTTGATTAATTTTCCCCATTTCTCTCTCCTACCCTTAATCACAAACCCTTTACTTTGTTAATCACCTATTAACAAATTTTGTCTTGGGAAACGTGCAACAAGGTTTGTTGCACATAATGTGTAACGGAGGAAGTAGTTCAAAAGTTAACATAAATAATTTACAATTACAATGCCATTTACATGTTGAAGGTGATAAAATACGCCAACATGTCACAAACTTCATTAAGCTCCTTGATTGTCAACGGACCATCCTTTTGGATCTTGCAAAACTTGAAATACAAAAACATTATGTTAAAATTAATTAATTAGGCAAAACAATATGTATTTTATCAAATATTACCTATATGACTTCTATGTAGCCCATTTCCTACATTACTTATCAAATGAACTATTTCTTTCTCATAACATGTCAATGTTGGGTAGTTGTATGTGTGTAAGCCCTAAAATTGTATAGGAGAGCATTTTATTAAGGTTTATTACGCTTTTTACTCAAAATGGCCCGAATATGGCCTTTATGACTTTATTTTGCCCATTTCCTACATTTCTTATTAAATGAACTTTATTTATCTCATAACATGTCAATATTATCTAGTTATAGGTGTATAAGGAAATAAATCACATCAAAAGAGCATATTAACACAAAATGGCCCTAATATGGCCCATATGACTTCTATTCAGCCCATTTTCTACCTTTCTTGTCAAATCACCTTTTTGTTTCTCATAACATGTCATTGTTGGGTAATATTAGATGTCTAAGGCTAGAAATCACATTTATATATCATTTCAATAAGTTTAACAATGCATTTTACTCATCATGGCCCAAATAGGGCCTATTTGACTTTTATGTAGCCCATTTCCTACATTACTTATCAAATGAACTATTTCTTTCTCATAACATGTCAATGTTGGGTAGTTGTATGTGTGTAAGCCCTAAAATTGAATCAAAAGAGCATTTTATTAAGGTTTATGACGCTCTTTACTCAAAATGGCCCGAATATGGCCTATATGACTTTACTTTGCCCATTTCCTACATTTCTTATTAAATGAACTTTATTTATCTCATAACATGTAAATATTATCTAGTTATAGGTTTATAAGGAAAGAAATCACATTAAAAGAGCATATTAACACAAAATGGCCCTAATATGGCCCATTTGACTTCTATTTAGCCCATTTTCTACCTATCTTGTCAAATCACCTTTTTGTTTCTCATAACATGTCATTTTTGGGTAATATTAGGTGTCTAAGGCTAGAAATCACATCAATATATCATTTCAATAAGTTTAACAACGCATTTTACTCAACATGGCCCAAATAGGGCCTATATGACTTTTATGTAGCCCATTTCCTACATTACTTATCAAATGAACTATTTCTTTCTCATAACATGTCAATGTTGGGTAGTTGTATGTGTCTTAGCCCTAAAATTGAATCAAAAGAGCATTTTAATAAGGTTTTTGACGCTTTTTACTCAAAATGGCCCGAATATGGCCTATATGACTTTACTTTGCCCATTTCCTACATTTCTTATTAAATGAACTTTATTTATCTCATAACATGTCAATATTATCTAGTTATAGGTGTATAAGGAAATAAATCACATCAAAAGAGCATATTAACACAAAATGGCCCATATGACTTCTATTCAGCCCATTTTCTACCTTTCTTGTCAAATCACCTTTTTAATTCTCATAACATGTCAGTGTTGGGTAATATTAGGTGTCTAAGGCTAAAAATCACATTAATATAGCATTTCATTAAGTTTTAGGACTTACCTCATCAAGTTGTTGAGTGTACGTACAATGAGTCACAATGTCAAGCATGAATCTCATCACATACAAAGCACAATCAAGTCCATTCTCTTGTTGTGCGCACTAGCATATGACAAACAAATCACATCAGTGAAACATGCAAAGGAAATTAGCAAATATTTACTAACATAGATTTTGAAGATAATCACAATATCATGTAAATTACCAACGGTGACTTCCATGTTGGACCCTTTGGAGCACGACAATGTAGCTTCTTCATAACACTGTAGTAAAAAAAAATTCATTCAAATTTGATTAGTCGTATGACTACTAAATTAGTTATTATTAGCGATAATCATCACTAGGTAGCTATATATATTTACTTTTGCAATATAGACTTCACGAGCCACTTCTCCGATGATCGAGCTGAATCAAGGTGATAAATTGTGTTATTGGAATTACAAATCACCATGAGGCTCCAATGCTCCCTACATAAGTTCATAATAGACAAGCAAATTAATATTTAGGAGTCAACATATAATGAGGCCAAATCGATTGAATTTGACATGGTTAGACTTACTCTCTATAACATGGGGCGAATATGAACTTGTCTCCCACACGCACTGATTCCCTGATACTCTGTTCAACATAGTACAACACGTCATGAGGGTTGCCTATGATTCTAGTAGTGGATAACTGCTCGGGGCATAACCACCTGTAGACACCCATTTGTGTCTCCCCAAAACCAAACCCAGTGATGAGTACCTTTCACGTCGAATCATAATCGAATGAAGTGAAAGTGTGGAAAGTTTAGTGTTGCGGATAGTTTTAATTCTTTTCTCTTCTCTCTGTTTTTGAAAACTTATTTTAAAAAAATAGCCAATCCAGTTTGGGTGGTCCATGATATGGGTCCAATAATGGTGTAGTTGGATGGGGCTTGCAAAGACCTTTCCAACGATATATTATAAGCCCAATTCCGATGAATATCGAGGAAGTTATGGCCAAAATACTAAACTGGGCCCGATTTGGTTTTTATATGCGGCCCAATGATCTAGAGGATGGCCTATTATTAATTATCATTCCTAAAGCTATTAGGATTGATTATAGTCTTTTAGAATACTCTAGGAGGTTCTTTTAAATCCTAACGGAGTTAGGATTGATAATTATGTTTTAAAAAGTTTGAAATTGAATAAAACTACTCCTTTTAAGAATCCTTGTTTTGTACGAAGTGGAATATATTCAGATTTTATTTTCGTGCCTAATAATATTTATCCAAATTTTATATGGTTGGATAGATCTTGAAATTATCTTTCCAATGATATATTATAATATTAAATCCGAGTTATAACGAAAAAGATATGAATGAGACATGAAACTTTATCCAAAACTGACACCCTTCCACTATTTTGGCCATATATTTTTATCTACAAAATATTTTAATCTGATTCTAATTGGGCTGGAAAGTAGACTTTAAGAGATTTCCAACGACATATTATATGCCTTATTTGGACTTCCGGATTAAAAGATATGATAAAAACAAAAACGCGTGAATTTCTGAAATCAGCGCCTGGAACCAGGCCTGGCGCCTGCCGCCTGGTGCTAGCCAATAGCCTGGTGCTGGCGCCAGCTCTGTTTTGCGTGCGCCAAGTGCTCTGTTTTGATATTTTATCTTTTTGGCTGGTTTCTCTATAAATAACGTATTAAAAACTCCGTTTTCATTCACCTACAATCAGTTTTCTTTCGCAATCATTAATTCTCTAATTCTCTCTTAATCATTCACCAATCCTCATCAAGTTTTCTTGATTATTTCATCTCTCTCTCTCTTTCCTTTTCTAAACTTTGTTTTCACATACAAAATTCCGCATTCATTAGATTTAGAAACACCTAGCCATATTCGAAGTTGCCTTCGCTCTAGAGGTGAAAGGTTTAATTTCTGAAGTTTTGGTCCCAAATCTCTATTTCAATTATTTAATTTAATTGTTTTGTTTATTATTTTTCCTTGAAGTTACTAACGTGTGTATTTGTTATTAGAAAGAGGTACGAGGCATCAAAGTAAGTGCTTTAATGGTTTTAATTGATATTATGACGTAGAAATCATGTTTATATTGTTATTATGATATTCCTAGTATCATGTCTAGGGTAAATTTAATATTAAATATGATTGCTACGATGCTTCCTATTTTCTTCCTAATATTTATTCATGTTAGTATCATGTTAGGGTTAAAGATTTGATTTTTATTGCTTAGTGACATGCTAGAGTTTGTTATTAATCTTGTTAGTATCATGCCTAGGATCTTGCTATTATTATTATGCTTTAATATTAACATGAACATGATTATGATTATAATTGTTATAATTTATGATTATTATTATTTTGATGATTATTATTATTCATGATTATATTTATGATGATTATTTATTATGTTGCTTGATATTTTATATTTATTGCTTGATCACACCTTTTATGCATGTTTAAAGGGAATTTGTACTTGTAATCACGCTTAATAAGATAATTAATAATCTTGTTTAGGGTTAATTGTGATTATAATTCAAGTGATCACCAATAATAGTTTATTTGTGCATTAATATTCAACCAACATAGATAAACAGGTTTAGGGTTAATCTATTGATTGCATGTTAGTCAAGAAGCGCACATGAATACGATCAGAATAAAGTAGAGGCCTATTATTAGGGCAGGTTCAATCTCTTTTAGGTTGGATTTGTACCTTCATCCCCGAACCCTTATTTGGTTCTAGACCTTATGGAGTTGACGATCTCTTGGATCGTTAAGGGGTGTAACCTTCATCCTATGAACGGTTTACAAGTTCCTTAAAAACTTGTTGGCGACTCTTTTGCTCTATCTTCTTCCCTTTTGGACGCCACCGTACTTTAGTGTATGATCACAGTGGGGTTCAAGATAGTGGGATTAAGGCTTGAAATTATTCCCTACAGTTTTTGGCGACTCCACTAGGGAGGATTTCTATTTTAATTCCTGAATTTGTTTCGGCAATGATTTAGAATGAGTGGATGAGACTCGAAACGTTCTAAGTATTTCATGTGCGTAATTTTGATTAACATTATTGTCATATGCATAAAAAAGATCTCATTGGAAAGACCATCCGTAATGAGTTAAAAACATAGGATTTTACATGTAGGAAATTTGAGAAATATCTTTCACAACTAGGACCGAAATAACACCACGCGAAACTGGAAAATTTTATTGAGCACAGAAAGCTGCTGAGGCATGTGGGAAGTAGCGTCAGGGGCCAGAGCTTGGCTCCAGCATTTTAGTCGTAGAGCCAGACGCCAGTATTGGCGCCAGGCGCTACAGTTAAAAGCTGGCGCCAATTTCCCCCAATACCGAGCCAGAAATATGCGTTCTATTTTCGACCGGTTTTTCGTATTGTTTGCTCGATCCTACTTCCTGATTGAATTTTTTCTCACTTTTCTGAAATCCATATGTGTTCTACATATGGACATAACCCTCTGGGAATTCATGCTCCATCTACCCGATTGAACGCTCCGTGCAACAAAGGGTACATCCGAGATGTTGAATTCACCAAACCATGGAAGCGAGTTTTTTTCTAAAGCTCGCGGTGTCCCATCCACTCGCGCCAACCCTTCACGGTTAGGCTTCCGCGCGGTGAATCCGGACAATTAACCATGGACCCTCTATTGAATAACCCGTATCCCGAACTTTAGAGAGCTAGAGCCATGGTCAGATTGCAAACTCATTGCATCATGTTGTGACTACTTGACTACTTGTGCATACTTATTATGTGACTAAATTAATCGTTTGGTTTGACTTGTGTTTGTAAATAAGTCTTAATAAACTAATTAATGACTAAAGGACTTTGTTTAATTAATTAATTAATTTGAGCTAAAAAAAATAAACTTAAAATCGAGTCATAGTTCCTTTAAGTCAACCCGGATTTTTATTCCCGTATACTGCACAAACGTCAACTTGTTTTGGTCATAGCCGGAGTTCTAGGAAGATTTATAAGTCGTACAACCTATGGATCTGTAGCCCCGAGTTTTTTCTTTAATTTGGCGTTGGTTTCATCCCAATCAGTCTCAGATCAAAAGTTATGACTAAAATACCACAGTCTGTCCAGTTTAATGCATATACGCGAGGTCTTAATTTAGTCTTTGCTTGAGTCTAGTCACGTAGTCTAGCCACATGGTCATGACACAAGTCTTAACATGTCACATACACTTACTAGTCATAGCACACACTTTTTATATGTCACCATGACCATGTCCTAGGTTCATGCATGAGTCGGTTTTTTCCGTCATTTGAGTTGGGGGTACATTCTATTCCTAATTTTTCATATCCCTCCATCATCTTTTTCTTTTTTCAATTTATATTCCATCTTTCTTCACTTCCTCCATCCATTGCATGTAGAATAAATCTTGAGTTAAATAATTAACAATGAATATCCCCAAATTCCTTTTCCACAGTACTTGGTCGAGGAGAGAAGGGCGATTAATCAAGGACAACCTCTTTGTTCAAGTCTCACTTTTTGATAAACCGATTCGTCAAAAGAGGAAGGCTAAGAAGATAATGGCAACTCAAGAAGAAGTCAATGATCCTAGGAACCAACTAGTTAGCTCCTCACCCTCAAGGTTGATGATCCCGTGAAGCAACAACAAATGAACCTCATGCAAGAAAGTTTGAGGAACTATCTAGTGACTATAAATTTCAGGGCATGAGTTCACAAGGGGTCTCGCTGGACAAGGAACTCCTTCCGCATAATTTCAACGCCACTGACATCCCTAAATTCAAGGCAACAGATAATCCTTACTTTCATCTAAGAGCTTTCGAAACTATAATGAACATTAAGGGTATCGATAAGAAGGTTTTCCCCTCTCTGTTCCCCCTATCTCTTGAAACCGTTTGCCAACAATGGTTCTTCTCCCTTGACAAAGAGAAAACCTCTACCTGGGAATCGATAGTAAACGCTTTCATTGATAGATAAAAGTGCAATATCCAAGTTGAAACCGATCATAGACAACTTGAGATGCTAAGACAAAAAGAGAATGAAGGCTTTACTTCTTTCTTTAATAAATGGAGGGAAACTTCTGCTAAGATGATTGAGGTCCCCACCGAAAAGGAGTCTGTGAGGATGTTTATCAAGAATCTTCAAGAGAAGTATTCAAAGCACTTAAAATATCAACACAACTTGAATACTTTCAAGACCGTTTATGACATCGGAATTGAAATCGAAGATGACCTCGCAAAGCAAAAATCTACTAACAATAGTAACCACGGTGGCTGGAAAGGAAAGAAGAACGAAAATCCTTCTTCTTCAGAAAACGCCCACTCTAGTAATAATGTTAGTACCTTTGACCATAATAGTGTCTTAGCCATGGACAATCAAGGATCTAAAAGGAAACCCAGGCGAGAGTTCACACCCATTTGAATGACCTACGATGCTACTTTCGATCGTCTCTATGATCGAGGATTAATCAAACCTATTGGCCCTACTGAGGATCCAACACCAGAAAATCGATCTTCGAGATGGAATCCAAACTCCTATTGCAAGTACCATCGAGGGCTCGGTCATACTACTGATGAATGCTACAGGTTTCGAAACCTCATTCAAGATCTCATAGAGGCTAATAAGATCCCATTGCCTCTAGCTAGCAAGAAGACTGGGTGATGATGAAGCGAATGACACCAGACAAGAGGCGAGCTTCAACGACAGGATCCCATGACCTCTTTTTCTATTTCTTTTTTATTTATCCTTTCCCCAATAAGTCTAGCATAGGCACCTTTCTTTTCCCTTAGATTATTTTTGTAGATTCTTTATTTCTTTTCTTTTAATAAAAATGAGCATTTATTTCCTTACATATGATCATTTCATTATATTGCATTAAAAAAAAAAAAACAATGTCGAATTAAACACAAGGTATACCAATTATTTAAGGCAACCCTTGTAGCCACATCATATCTCCTTTCACCCTTCAAGTATACATCCTTTCTTAATAAACCCTTTGAGCCTCGTCTAACGATAGACCTTTATTCTTTCAACCTACATCTATCTAACCTTGGGATGGGACAGTGTGCAACTTATGCAATTCTAAAGAAAGCTTGAGCAAATTCAAAAGAAAGCAATAGCAAAAAATAAGCAAAAATAAAAAAATAAATAAAAGTGTACAAAAGGGCAAGTGTTCCAATGTCTTTGATATGAAAATATCTTTGATAAGAACACGTCTTAGATTGCGTCTCTTATCGAGTGCCCGGTATCGTGCCTGAGAAACATGAATGCCAAGTGAGTAATAGACCACATGATCAGGGATTGCCCACACTTATAAAAATTAAATAAATGCTAAAGCAAAAAGAGCTAAAAAAGAGTAGAAACTCAAGCATAAAAATATAAAGATTCAAAAGCGAGGTTGCACACCTTGGGGGCTTATCTAGGGTCTTGTGCCTTTATCCCCTTCTTCTTCAAACCTTTAGCCTAACCACGTTACAATCCCTTAAAAAGACTTTTTTGAGGTATACACATACTTGTGCGAGGTTCGGCTAGAGCTACGTTCGGCCTGATTCCTAACGGATACATAGGCAACCTCACATCGAGGTGCGACCGTAATAAAAATGCATTCATATTCACGTTCACACACTTACACCATGATCATATCAAGGGATTCCCTGTGCTCATCCCTATTCACTTAGAGCTAGACTTGGGGGCTTGATCCCTACATCATTAGCTTACCTAGCCTAAGAGTCACCACCATTTGACTCTTTTAACAAATAATATTTTCTCCACACACTTAGCTCTTGTGGCTTAGCTTTAGTGTCAATTCCACACACTACACAGATACATGACCAAATATGCTTCCCTTAGGAACCCTTTGTCATGAAATCTTAACACAACGTTGAAGCATGCCTTGTCATATCACTCATCACTCATCATTGCATCACAAAGTATGAAGTGCTTAGCCTCCGTGCCTAAGTTACCCAAATACTTTCATCATTGAGTCAACCATTGAGATAGCCTAGGATGGATTAATCCTTGCACCTTGAGAGATAGTATCAAACAACATTTGACTAAGCTCATTCAACATGCACCTTCAAAACTTCGATTCTTTTTCGCATCTTTCTTTTTCGGGAGAAAGTCGGTACCCTCCACAAAAATGACGAAAATTTTTTGCTTTTTGCATTTTTGAGTCACATTGAGTCAACACTATGCACACACGGGTCACGAGTCACACGTGTCATTTTACTTTGAGTCGAGTCAACCTCGAGTCAGTCAGTCACAGAGAGTCAAGTTTATACCTTGAGTCGTGTCAAGTCGATGAGTCAAGCAACATTAAACCTTAGGTCAACCCTAAGATAATTAAAAAGATTGGCAAAGTTCTATAGTCTAAAATAAATACAGGTGCAGCAGAATAGGGAAGACCCTACTCCAATTCTTGGCTCCAGAGATATCTCAGCAACGACAGAGCTCGGAGCCTCTCAGAAAGGTGATTTTGACCTCATACAGCAATTTCGGGTTCCTTGGTACGCCAGTTAGCCCCTATAAGCAATTTGACATGATTAGTAGTCGGCTCGATTACAATCGTAGTAAGTGATTGACCTGACAAAAAAATCGTCTCACTTAGCTTAAGCGCCTAAAACACTGGCTCATTACAATCGGTTCAAAAGCAAGCACTTAAACGACAATATTTCCAAATATGGATTGTCGCGCATTCTTATTCAACGACAATTTTTCCAAGATTGGATTGTCATCTCTGGCAAAGTTTCCAAGCGTGGATTGTCGTGCTCCTTCTTTGTTTGGCAAGTTTTTCCAAGTTCGGATTGTCATACATTCACAGATCGTTGGCAAGTTTTCCGAGATTGGATTGTCATATACCCAGTTCCCTATGGCAAAATTTCCCAAAGGATTGTCGTAGGTCTTTACTCATCATAAATTTCGGCAAAGGTTCCTCAACGTGGATTGTCATTCAGTTCAATAAGTGGTAAATTTTCCCGAAGTGGATTGTCGGTCTACTCTTTTTTGCAAATGTTCCAAGACGCGGATTGTCAATTGTGGCAATAATTTCCTAAAAGGATTTTCGCATAGCGTTGGCAAATTTCCAAGGTGGATTGCTTTCAAGAGTTATATTCCAAGATGTGGATTGTCGATCGTAGCAAAGTTCTTATGAAGGATTGTTACGAAGCATTGGAAACTTTTCCCAAAAATTGGACTTTGGCAAATTTTCCGAGATACGGATTGTAGCTTCATCGTGGCAACATTTCCAAGGATGGATTGTTACGAAGCATTGACAACTTTCCCTAAATCGGATTGTCATACGTCATACAAGAGTTGTGTTGGCAACTATTCCCAAAGAAAAGAGGATTGTCATCACAGCAAAAGCACCGACATACTGGTTCACAAGCAGCAAAGTACCGACGTACTGGCATAGCAAACATTAAGAAGCAGTGATCTTTTCGAAGACTATCACAGCGGAAATTAGAGTCATATAAAAAAGAAGCTCTTTGTTCAGAGACGAGTGAACATCGAAACAGCAAGGTGGCGTTCCCTAGATTGTGGAGAGTTGTCACAAACAACTGAGGATTGTTTCAAGAGAAGCAATCTTCGATAGTATTCCCTTGGACGTGGAATATTATCAATGCGGATGAGGATTGTTTCAAGAGAAGCAATCTTCGATGGTATTCCCTTGGATGTGGAATATTATCATAGTGGAGGAGGATTGTTTTAGGCGAAGCAATCTTCTAATTTGGAAGCAGTTACGGGCGTAGCGGTTTTCAAGCGGGATGGCATTCTCTATCTTGCAGGAGGTCATCAAAACAACAGTAAAGCGGCAACAATCAGTTACTTTCAGAGACGTGTGCTCGACGATGCAAGATACGCGTTTCTTAACTCTTTTATCTGTTTAACTAACGCTAGTTTTGCAGGTATCGGCGTTACAAGAGTGATTTAGGATTGCAGAACGTTCTGAATCATTCTCCGTCCCTATCGATACTTTGACTTTTGCTTTCGAAACTTACGTTTCTCCAAACTCAGTCAAAGTGGGGGCTTCTGTAGACACCCATTTGTGTCTCCCCAAAACCAAACCCAGTGATGAGTACCTTTCACGTCGAATCATAATCGAATGAAGTGAAAGTGTGGAAAGTTTAGTGTTGCGGATAGTTTTAATTCTTTTCTCTTCTCTCTGTTTTTGAAAACTTATTTTAAAAAAATAGCCAATCCAGTTTGGGTGGTCCATGATATGGGTCCAATAATGGTGTAGTTGGATGGGGCTTGCAAAGACCTTTCCAACGATATATTATAAGCCCAATTCCGATGAATATCGAGGAAGTTATGGCCAAAATACTAAACTGGGCCCGATTTGGTTTTTATATGCGGCCCAATGATCTAGAGGATGGCCTATTATTAATTATCATTCCTAAAGCTATTAGGATTGATTATAGTCTTTTAGAATACTCTAGGAGGTTCTTTTAAATCCTAACGGAGTTAGGATTGATAATTATGTTTTAAAAAGTTTGAAATTGAATAAAACTACTCCTTTTAAGAATCCTTGTTTTGTACGAAGTGGAATATATTCAGATTTTATTTTCGTGCCTAATAATATTTATCCAAATTTTATATGGTTGGATAGATCTTGAAATTATATTTCCAATGATATATTATAATATTAAATCCGAGTTATAACGAAAAAGATATGAATGAGACATGAAACTTTATCCAAAACTGACACCCTTCCACTATTTTGGCCATATATTTTTATCTACAAAATATTTTAATCTGATTCTAATTGGGCTGGAAAGTAGACTTTAAGAGATTTCCAACGACATATTATATGCCTTATTTGGACTTCCGGATTAAAAGATATGATAAAAACAAAAACGCGTGAATTTCTGAAATCAGCGCCTGGAACCAGGCCTGGCGCCTGCCGCCTGGTGCTAGCCAATAGCCTGGTGCTGGCGCCAGCTCTGTTTTGCGTGCGCCAAGTGCTCTGTTTTGATATTTTATCTTTTTGGCTGGTTTCTCTATAAATAACGTATTAAAAACTCCGTTTTCATTCACCTACAATCAGTTTTCTTTCGCAATCATTAATTCTCTAATTCTCTCTTAATCATTCACCAATCCTCATCAAGTTTTCTTGATTATTTCATCTCTCTCTCTCTTTCCTTTTCTAAACTTTGTTTTCACATACAAAATTCCGCATTCATTAGATTTAGAAACACCTAGCCATATTCGAAGTTGCCTTCGCTCTAGAGGTGAAAGGTTTAATTTCTGAAGTTTTGGTCCCAAATCTCTATTTCAATTATTTAATTTAATTGTTTTGTTTATTATTTTTCCTTGAAGTTACTAACGTGTGTATTTTGTTATTAGAAAGAGGTAAGAGGCATCAAAGTAAGTGCTTTAATGGTTTTAATTGATATTATGACGTAGAAATCATGTTTATATTGTTATTATGATATTCCTAGTATCATGTCTAGGGTAAATTTAATATTAAATATGATTGCTACGATGCTTCCTATTTTCTTCCTAATATTTATTCATGTTAGTATCATGTTAGGGTTAAAGATTTGATTTTTATTGCTTAGTGACATGCTAGAGTTTGTTATTAATCTTGTTAGTATCATGCCTAGGATCTTGCTATTATTATTATGCTTTAATATTAACATGAACATGATTATGATTATAATTGTTATAATTTATGATTATTATTATTTTGATGATTATTATTATTCATGATTATATTTATGATGATTATTTATTATGTTGCTTGATATTTTATATTTATTGCTTGATCACACCTTTTATGCATGTTTAAAGGGAATTTGTACTTGTAATCACGCTTAATAAGATAATTAATAATCTTGTTAGGTTAACTTTTATTATAATTCAAGTGATCGCCAATAATAGTTTGTTTGTGCATTAAATTCAACCAACATAGATTAAACAAGTTTAGGGTTAATCCTATTGATTGCATGTTAATCAGAAAGCGCACATGAATACGAGCAGAATAAAGTAGAGGCCTATTATTAGGGCAGGTTCAATCTCTTTTAGGTTGGATTTGTACCTTCATCCCCGAACCCTTATTTGGTTCTAGACCTTATGGAGTTGACGATCTCTTGGATCGTTAAGGGGTGTAACCTTCATCCTATGAACGATTTACAAGTTCCTTAAAAACTTGTTGGCGACTCTTTTGCTCTATCTTCTTCCCTTTTGGACGCCACCGTACTTTAGTGTATGATCACAGTGGGGTTCAAGCTAGTGGGATTAAAGCTTGAAATTATTCCCTACACCACCCAACTTTACAAGGAGAATCAGTTTCAGTTAAGTGCTCCTGTAGTATTCTGCGTGCATGAACATTGAATAATTAATCAGATGTAGGATAATCACCATCAATTTGAATAACTTGGAAAAAAGTGTAGATTATGTGGGCATTGAAGTACCTCATGAATGTTTGAATGAGGGAAATGTTAAGCTTTGCACCACGTAGAAATTCCTTCACATCTTCTTTGCTGATCCATGCAACTGCATCCTCATCATAGTGGAACATTGCCTTAGGAAGTGCAACTTCCATGGGATAGACCAAATGACAAGCACGGTTGTGAAGAAAGGTCATGTCAGCAGAGAGCGATTGAAGAACAATGTCTTCAACTAGTGGAGTAGGTTGCATGGGTGAACCTTTCGAAGAGTGCAACTTCGACGCTTGTTCACTCTTGGACCTTTGTTCACTTAGCTTCTTCTTAGGTTGATCAATGCTTTTAGGTTTGTCCACCCTCTTTCTCTTTGAAGTTTTGCTTCCATGCGAAATTTGAAATAGTTTGAGAAAGAATAAGCTTATAAGTTGAGAAATGAAGAAAATGGCTTTATTTTGATGAAATGGGCCCAAAAACTTTAGAACTTTGCTTCTTTTATGTAATTTCAACACACAATCACTTATAAATATGTAATTATGATATGGTTTGAGAATGTATAAGTTCATAAGTTGAGAAATGAAGAAAATAGGCAAGTGAGTAGCCATTTCGGCTCAAAATGGCTTTATTTTGATGAAATGCGCCAAAAAACTTAGAACTTTGCTTCTTTTATGCAATTTCAACTCACAATAACTTATACATATGTAATTATGATATGGTTTGAGAATGAATAAGTTTTCAAGTTGAGAAATGAAGAAAATAGGCAAGTGAGAAGCCATTTCGACTCAAAATGGCTTTATTTTGATGAATTGGACCCAAAACCTTAGAACTTAGCGATTTTTATGTAATTTCAACTGACAACCACTTATAAATATGTGATTATGAGATGTTTTGAGATGAAAGGAGTTTATAAGTTGAGAAATGAAGAAAATAGGCAAGTGAGTAGCCATTTCGGCTCAAAATGGCTTTATTTTGATGATATGCGCCAAAAAACTTAGAACTTTGCTTCTTTTATGCAATTTCAACACACAATAACTTATACATATGTAATTATGATATGGTTTGAGAATGAATAAGTTTGCAAGTTGAGAAATGAAGAAATTAGGCAAGTGAGAAGCCATTTCGGCTCAAAATGGCTTTATTTTGATGAATTGGACCCAAAACCTTAGAACTTAGCGATTTTTATGTAATTTCAACTGACAACCACTTATAAATATGTTATTATGAGTTGTTTTGAGATGCAAGGAGCTTATAAGTTGAGAAATGAAGAAAATAGGCAAGTGAGTAGCCATTTCGGCTCAAAATGGCTTTATTTTGATGAAATGCGCCAAAAAACTTAGAACTTTGCTTCTTTTATGCAATTTCAACTCACAATCACTTATACATATGTAATTATGAGATGTTTTGTTATGAAAGGAGTTTATAAGTTCAGAACTAAAGAAAATAGGCATGCGAAAAGCCATTCCGCAGAGTTTTTTTAAAAAAAATAAATAAAATTGCTCAATTTTTTTTTTAAAAAAAATATGCAAGTTCCGCCAAACCGGAACACCCGAGGGAGCTGCCCCCGCTGCCGAAACAGCGAAGGCAGCCCGTGCGAGGCCACAGCAGCCCGGCAGCCGCCTGCCAAGGCTGTAGCAGCCATGGCAGCCGCTGCCGGGACTGCTGCACCCCAGGCAGCCGCTGCCGGGGCTGCTGCACCCCAGGCAGCCGCTGCCGGGGCTGCTGCAGCCAAGGCAGCCGGCTTCCGGGGCTGCTTCAGCCACTGCAGCCGCTCCCGGGGCTGCGTGATTCCAATGCCGGAGCAGCCCGGGCAGCGGCTGCTGAGTCCGGAGCCGCCCGGCCAGCTGCTCCCGAGGTCTGAGCTGCCCGGGCAGCCGCTCCGGATGCTGGAGCAGCGCAGGGAGCACCAGCCGAGGCCGCCGCTGCCTCGGCATTGGAGATGGGGGCCGAGGAGTCGTGCTATTTTGGCGGTTTTATTTTTAGAGTGCCTAACGGTTATTTAACACTTACAAAAATTGAGAAATAAATAATTTACCTCCTTATTAATCAACTTGACCCATGCATGTGGCCAATCAACGAAGCTACCTACAGCTTGCCAAAGCTTTGTTATCTTAACCTCCTCTATCGGTACGGGTAGTGGGACGTCTTCGAACCCCGCAACCACTGAATCGATCCCATACTCATCATCGTCAATGTCCTCTACACAATGAGGATCATGATCGTCCGCCATGAGATATAAGCACCTGTCAAAACAATCATAAAACAATATTAGTGTATAGTAAAGTATATGCATGATAGTTCATACACAAAACAAAGGAGTTGGGTTAAGTAGAAGCTATTTAAGCCATTTTCACCTACTTTTGGTCCTATAACCTTGTATATGCATGATAATGAGTACACTTAGGCAATTTCAAACTACAAACATGTTAAATATAATGAATATAGGTTGTTAGAATGAATAAATGTTAGTTCATACACAAAACAAAGGAGTTGGGTTAAGTAGAAGCTATTTAAGCCATTTTCACCTACTTATGGTCCTATAACCTTGTATATGCATGATAATGAGTACACTTAGGCAATTTCAAACTACAAACATGTTAAATATAATGAATATAGGTTGTTAGAATGAATAAATGTTAGTTCATACACAAAACAAAAGAATTGGGTTAAGTAAAAGCTATTTAAGTCATTTTCACCTACTTATGGTTCTATAACCTTATATATGCATGATAATGAGTACACTTAAGCAATTTCAAACTACAAATATGTCATTTTCGCCTACTTATGCTCCTATATACATGATAACTAAACTATATTTGCAATGAAACCATTACTAACTTTTAATCAAACTACCTTAATCTGAAATTCCTTCGTTGTGGTCTGATCGCATATAACCTGCTTCGTTGTCTATGTCATTTAGTACAACAGGTCTAGGAACAGTGAAAGGTGCTGAATCATCAAACGCATCATATTCTTCCTTATCCTCAACATCTCCAATGCCTAGGATTCTTCTTTTTCCAGCTAGCACTATAGACCATTTTGAATCCATTGGGTCAGTTACGTAGAACACTTGCTTAGCTTGAGATGCAAGGATAAATGGTTCCGCACTATCATTCAAGTGGACAAGATCTACAAGAGTAAAGTCCTCATATTTGACGTTACGCCTGATATTATCAACCCACTTACACTTGAAAAGAGCAACCGTGAAGTCACAATAATCAAGCTCCCATATTTCTTGAATTCGACCATAGTATGACAACTCTGCATCGACAGGTGATTTATCCTTAGAACTTGCAAACTCCCTTGACGATGCCACAAAAGTTACACCACTATTTTGGGTGGAGGAAGATTTCAAATCACGACCCTCGGTCCAAAAAGTGTACCCATTGATGCCATATCCCTCAAATGAACGGACATCATCCCTAGGACCGTACGCAAGCCACCGTACTGTATCGGTCACATTAGTATCATTCAATCCACTCGTTACTTGATCACAAAACCAATTAAAAAACCTCTTATTATGCAACTTCATAAGTTCCCTTTCACCTTTGGATGGAAATTCGTCACGCAAACTAGCCATGTGCTCGTCTAAATATGGGTGCACATCTGAAACATGGTGCAACACATAAAGGTGTACTTGTAAGAACTGATCTCGGTCTGGTGACATTCGTTTCGACCCAATTGTGCCATTACCATCAAGTCTACCTTCATATCGAGAAGTAGGAAGACCAATAGGTTGAGCAAGGGCTATGTAGTCCGCCACAAAGTTACCTATCTCCTCACCCACGGTCCCTTGCATCATACTTCCTTCAGGGTGAGCCCGGTTCCGTACTTTATCTTGTAATGTACCCATGTGTATTTCAAAAGGGTAGCACCACCTCATGAACACTGGACCACAGAACTTAATCTCACGCACCAAATGAAGAACCAGATGAACCATTATGTCAAAAAATGAGGGTGGGAAATACATCTCAAATTTGCACAAAGTCACAACTACATCTGCTTGCAAAGCATCTAGTGTACAAGGATCAAGAACTTTGCTACAAATTGTATTGAAAAACGAACAAAGGCTTGTAATCGCTTCCCTCACGTGTTTCGGTAGAATACCACGGATTGCAATCGATAGGAATACTTGCATCATAATGTGATAATCATGGGATTTCATACTTGTCAGCTTCAATTCTCCATTTAAGGTTACAAATCTTTTCATGTTAGATGAGTACCCTGATGGAACCTTAATGTCGTACAGACATGCACAAAACATACGTTTCTCTACCCTTGACAATGTATAGCAAGCCAGGGGTAAATAATTCTTTTCATCCTTCCCTTTACCCTTAACTTTCTTCTTTGACGCATCTTTGGCCTTTCCCTTTCCCTTGATCTTCTCCTTCCCTTTTTTCGAAACATTTTCATCTTCTATTCTCGGCTCCTTCCCCTTTCTAACCTTTTCTTGAGGCCACAATTCTGGACGAATCCCCATCTCTTTCAAATCTAACCGTGCACCCTTTCCGTCCTTTGTTTTGCCTGGGATATTCATAAGCGTCCCCAAAAGAGCATCACACACATTCTTCTCTATATGCATCACATCAAGACAATGCCTAACGTCATGTTCTCTCCAGTACGGAAGCTTCCAAAAGATTGATTTTTCTTAAACAGAGCAGCTGAGACCACAGTTTTTTCTGATTTTCCAAACACCGTTCGTATCCCTTTCACCCGAGCACTAATCTCAGCACCAGTCAATGGTCTAGGCGCAGTATACTCTTCCACGATTCCATCAAAAGCCTTTTTCTGCCTACGGTACGGGTGATCACGCCTAAGGAACCTTCGAGTTCGTAGGTAGACATCTTTGTGAGAATGAGTCAGGAATACGCTTGATGTGTCATCAATACATATGGGGCATGCTTTTTTCCCTTTGACCTTGTACCCACACAAGTTGCCATATGCAGGGAAGTCATTCATGGTCCACATAAGGGCTGCACGCAATGTGAACATCTCGTTCTGATGAGCATCGAAAACGGAAACCCCTTCGTCCCACATCTTTCTCAAGTCGTCAATAAGCGGCGCAAGGTAAACATCTATGTCGTTTCCAGGTTGCTTAGGACCAGTTATTAGCAATGAAAGCATTACATACTTACGTTTCATGCATAGACAAGGCGGCAAATTATAAATCACTAAAAGTACCGGCCATGTGCTGTGTTGGGTAATAAGAGTGCCAAATGGATTCATCCCGTCCGTGCACAACCCAAGCCTTAAATTTCTGACTTCATTACCAAATTCCTCAAACTTCAAATCAATGTTCTTCCACTGTGGAGAGTCAGCTGGATGCTTTCGCATTCTGTTTTTATTTCTTACCTCTGCATGCCACCTCAAGTTTTTAGCGTCTTTTGGTATTAAGAACAGACGCTTAAACCTTGAAATAATGGGAAGATACCACAACACCTTAGCAGGAGGTCCCTCTGTGCCAGGATTGCAACTCATGCGCTTGTACCGCGACCGCTTGCATCGTGGACACTCCTGCAGTTGTTCATACTCATTTCGACACAGAATACAGTCATTAGGACATGCATGTATCTTCTTATACTCCAAACCAAAGGGACACATGAGCTTCTTTGCGTAATAGTAAGACTTAGGAATTTCATTCCCATCAGGCAACATATCACTTAATGCGGTCAACAAAGAAGTAAAACTGATGTCCGTCCACCCATGCTTCGACTTAATGTTGAAAAGTGTTAGCACGGCCGATAGTTTGGAGTATTTTTTGCACCCGGGATACAAAGGCTTTTTGGAAGCCTCCGATAATAACTCAAACACTCCACCTTCAACACCATGCAACATCTCATCCACTTGTTCATCCTCGACCTCATCCGCCTGATCATCATCGGCTCCATCCTCACCATTATCAGCAATATAGTCATCATTCTCGTATTCCTCGTCCACATGAATCTCATTGCTTCTAACACGCACATCATTCCGATCAAGATCCCCACTGTACTCTCCACTTTCTCCATGCCAAATCCACACATGGTATAAATTCCTAAACCCACGACATAATACATGATCTCTAATGATTTCAACATTATCGACCACATTCACATTATTACAATCAACACAAGGACAATAAAGGCCTTTGCCACCAAATTTGCGTTGATAATCTAAAGCACTCTCGCAAAACTATTGAACCCCATTCCAAAATTCCAATGTATCGCGTCTACCATACATCCAACCACGATCCTTCTCCATTTAGTAAATTGTCTCTAAATATATATAGCAACATATAATGAATAATGTGTAATTGCTACATATTTTATGTAAATCAAATTCAAGTACAAAACGTGAATATACCATTCATATAGTGAAAAAATGCATGTTTCCAAAGGGTCCTTATCACTCCAACCTAACCCATCCTTGAATGTCTACTCTCACTAGTGAATGTATGTCAACTTTCCAATTTTAAGGAAAATCCGGCAGCATTTCCCCCTAGTTCTCCAAGTACACAATGTAGATAATTAATTACCCACATATGTACCCAGAGAACATAGTGAGGAAATAGTAAGCCAAGATGTTCCTTAAAATCGAAAAGAAAACATACATTCACCACCTAAGTGAGAGTACACATTCAAGAACAGTCCCAACCGGGGACTATTCAAGACTTTCTCCTAATGAGAAAGCCTTGAACGGGTATCTAGGCATATGATGATGCAAGTATTCTATATATTGTTGTATTTATTTGCAATTAAACAATACACAAGTTGCAATTTCATGAATAAACTTTTATTAAATGGATAAATAGAAAGAAATATAGCTAAGTAAAGTTTATAAGTCATACCAATATAGCAACTACCCACTTGAGCTCAATATGTAGTCCTCAAGCTAAAATCGTGCTTCAATTCACAAATCTATTAAAAAAAAACATTAAACAAAAATTAGGTTAAATATAAGGTATGTACTATTTCTTTCTCATAACATGTCAATTCACTAATTTATTTATAAGCTAAAACACATCATTCATCGAACTAACAATTGCTAAACAATGTATTCACTACTTTAATTCATCTAATTTATTCAAAATTGCTAAACTAACAAGATTACTAATCTCTAAATTTTTCAAAATTACCCATCTAAACAACTTAAAAGTAACCATTCAGCCATTCCAAAATTCATCTACTTTAGTAACAAGCAAGGTTACTAATCTCAAATTTATTCAAATATACCCATCAAAACAACTTAATATTAACCATTTAAACATTCCAAAATTCAACTAATTTAATAACAAAGTTTGCTAATCTCTAACTTATTCAAAATAATCCATCAAAACAACTTCAAATTAACCAAGTAACATACCAAATTTCACCTATATAAGTACCAAGGTTAATATATATTCTATAATAATTTCAAAATTATCCACCAGAACACATTAAATTAACCATTAAAACATAATAAAATCAAACTAATTGAGAAAAATCACTAATATTTTCACAAATTCCCAATAAAACAACCTAAAATTGAGAAATATTAGAGTATAATTATATTCAAACCTAAATTTTAATTTGCAAACAATGATTCAACATGCAAAACATAATAATATAAGTACATAATTAGAAAATAATTGTGAAAAAAAAAAGGAAAAACCTTGAAAGGTTGAGGAAATTACCTCGGTGGTGGAGGAGGGCAGCAGCAGGTGGTGGAGGAGGGCACGACGCGGCGACCACAAGGCAGCAGAAGCACTGCGGCGCGGCGAGCAGGTGGTGGCGTGGCTTAGCTTCTACACCTTCACAACCCTCTTGAAATTGAACAGAGAAAGAGAAGGAACAGGGGGAAAACCCGGTCAGGGGAGAAAGAGAAGGGTGGGGCTGGTGGCCGGCGACGGTGGCAGCGGTAATGGTAGTGGTAAAATGGAGAACGACAATGTAGTAAGAAAGTATATCTTAGGGCTCGAATGAATGAATGAAACAGTGAATGAAAGAGAGAAAGAAGAAGAAAGAAAGTATAGGTAGGGCGCGTTTTTTTTTTAAATAAGGCACCGGTTCAATTGGCACCGGTTTGGGCTGAACCGGTGCCTTTTCTATTTGTATAAAATTGCGCCCAATTTTGGGCTGGTTTATGACACCGGTTTGGCCTGAACCGGTGCCTTTATGGGGATGCCTTTTTGTATTTTTCTACTAGTGTTGTTGTGATAAGAAAACAAACCTTCTGATGGAATGTGATACTTAAAAGCAAAATGCTACCAATACAATAAACATAGTTCCATTTCTTGATTAACAAAAGCATGCCATAACATGCATACAAAGTAGAGAGTCCCACAAAAATTACACATAACCACAAATTTTGAGTCTCATACATCACAAAATGGTTATGAGTGGCAGTCCACCCTTATATGTAGGTCCTAAGGACTGCCCAAAAACTACCTGATACACAAAAACCAAAAAGAAACAGACTTCCATTTGAGTCCCCCTACCTTGCACATTTGTTCTGCTCAATCAGCATCTACTTCCATTTCAGCCTCTTCTTCTAGTTGTGGCTGGTTAACTGGTATGAACCTGTCATTAAGGTGGTTTACAGCTTGTGCAACAATCTCAGGGCTCACAGTGAGCCTCTCTAGCAGAATTCCCATTTGTTCCAGTCTTTGCTTTTTCATGTGAGGTGGAGTAAAGTTGTTGCCTCCCATCTTTTTTAGAATTTCAGTCATACAAGACTGTAATATGACCCATGTGAATTTGTTTGATATTGGATCAAATGTGTTGTATGAATCTTCCACGGCTTTAACTAACTCCTCCACATTTTTGGGAAATGCCTGATATTGAATTGATTGTATAACTGTGAACAACCCTAAATCTAGCACATTTAGGCCTGGAGATTGTGGGGGTTGGTACACCATTAGGATGTTGAATCCATTTTGTGTACAATCTGCCACAAACTCAGGATCTGTTGGAATTTTATGGGGTCTTGCATTATCCCATTGAAGGACAACTTCCTTAGACAAGTGTGCTGGCCATTTCTGTATAATGGCTGGTATGACCATGTTGATCAACATTTCTCTGATCACATCCTTAGTTACAAATTGTAATGCTTTCAATTCCATTGTTCCTGCTGCCCTGTTTTTGCTTGATTTTTTTTCCCTTTGCTCATGAACAAACCCAAAAATTCCATACTTGCCATCATGGATCATGTCCCCATTTGTGTTGTATTGTGGCTTTCCTATCATAGCCATGAACATGGCCTTAACCTTAAACCTTCTGGACTGCTCACACATATATGGGTTTTCCTCATTGGGCAGAAGGTAAAACCTTCTTGTCTCTGGGTTCATGTAGAACCACTTTTCATCAATGTGAATGACATGGTCCATGTCATTGTACATTGGGTCTTCTGTTTGTGTGGCAAGGCTGAGGTGTGCCAACACCCATCTTAGTCTTTCTATCTTGTGGTTGTCAGTGAGTCTTGGATGGTTACAACTAGTATGAGTTCTGAGCAGCCCCCTTTTCTTCAGCCTGTGTATTATTACATGACATATTTTTAAGTAACCTGCATAACTTCTTTCTGTGGTTCTCAACCTTAGTGGGCATGACTGGAGAAAATCTTTAGAGTAGTGCTTGAATTTGGGACCAACTAAGCCCAATTTTTTTTATTCCTGACATCAATCAGCCCCCCTCTCTGTTTTTGCTTGATTACATCATTGAATAACCTGCAAACTGTTGATCTATGTACCCCAAATTTTGCTGCTATTTTACTTTGCATCCCACGTTGCATTGTGTCATCATCCCTAAGTTGTGTTAGAATTTCATCAACAATACCTCATTTTTCAGCAAATGTAAGTTGTGTTCTGTCACTTTGTTGATCATCGTTGTCTTCATTCTGATTTGCATTTCATTCATGTTGGAGGAGATCTTCCTCCATTAAAATCTGATCTAAGTTGAAGTAATCATCACCAGAACCCTCTTCCATTTTTATTTATTTATTTATTTATTTATTTATTTTTCTGTTTTGTTGTTTCAGATGCTGCTGTAATGGAGGAGGAACACCCACCACTAACAGATGATGTAGAAGCTGAAGCTTGAAGCCTTGACTTTTTGAAAGCTTGAAGTGCTGACTTAACTAAATTAGGATGGTAGATGTTTCATTTTGAAGGCTGTATTTAATAAAGCTCTGTAAATTTTTTGAACTTGAACGGTGGTGTATTAAGTGCTGTATTTATAACTAAGGTTGAAACAGAAAAGTTTGAGCCAATTTTGAATTTTGGGAAAAGTTGAAAATTTTAAATTTGGAGGCCAAATTTAAATTTCCAACGAAATTTCTCCCTCCAAATTGTCTAAAAAATAATGTCATTTTGCAAGTGGGGTTTGCTTTTGGTCCCCACTTTCTCTCTCATCTAATATTAATCACCTACCCTTACTTTTGCTAATATACTTTTATCAAATTTTGCATTGGGAAATGGGAATCTCTCTTTGCTAATATATATGCAGATTTTATGAAACGGAGGTAGAATAGATTTTTTTTTTTTTAGAAAAAAATATTAGGGTAGTTTTGCAATTTTAAGGTAACTGATAGTTTAATTTAAGAAATTTTTTTTAAAATTTAAATTTTAAAATAAGATAAAATTATTGTTGGAGGGATTTTAGGTTTGGGAGAGAGTGAAGGGAAGTTTAGCATTGGGGCTTTGTAGGCTTCTCGTTAAAATGTTTCTTAAATTATATGCAGAGTATAAGATTATCTTACATATGAAATTGGTTGTGCACATGAATACATAACATGAAAATAGAATAAAATGACAATTTTGGAGTAAAAACACTACTACATTGAGCATATGCCCACTTAAGAAGATATAAAATGTTTCATAAAAAACATAAGCAATTGATTGATTAGTTTTATTTCTAAATTATTTTTTATTTTATTTATATAAAAATTCAAATATATTTCGTAAGTATTTGTTTAGCTCTAAATTTAAGAAAGTTTTAATTTTTTTTGTGTTAAATAAATATGTTAAAAGGTATCAGTTGTGTTATTGGACAAATGCACTATTGGATTTTTTTAAATAACATGTTAACCTGTGTATGAATTGAATTTTAATACTATAATCATTGCCCATGATGTTATGCTGAGTAATTTTTTTTGTAAATTTTTTTTTTTTTTTGAGGGAAAAATAGTTTAATTTTTTAGTATTAACAAATTGGATTATAATGTTGAATAGCAAAAAAATCTAAATAGTTTAATATGTCTCATCTGTATGGTTTCAAAAAAAAAAGTCTCATTTATTTTTAGCTTAGTTTTTTTTTTTATTATTTACATGTAAATATACAAGCTAAGAGGTACACGCTATGTGTGTACCTTATAAATTAGAAGAAAAAAAAAGAAATTAATCATAATAAAAAAAAAATCAAGTGCAGTTTTATTTTTTATAGGGAGTAAAAACAGTTGAAGATATACATTTATGTGAAAGAAGTGGAAGTTAGTACATGGTAGTTATGATAAGTATTTTTTTTTTTTTAATATTGGCTTATGTTTATGGGTAGTTATGATAGGATAAGTTTTTTTTAAAAAAAAATTAATTATTTATTGTGGGTAAATAATATAATTTTTAAAAAGTAGAAGGGTATTTTAGGAAAAGTAAAATTTATCGACGAAGAAATCTTTTCTCTTTATATAATACTATAGATTTATGTGAATGAATAGAAAATAAAATAGTGCTAGTTAAGACCACAAGATCTGTGGTATTTATAAATTATCTATACTTTTATACTTTATATTATTAGTATTTAAAAATACAAACCCCATTTGCCACATGTCCTCCATTCTTTTTACCTTTTGTTAACGTGTCATTTTCTTTTACATTTTTGCATAATTTTTCTCTTTTCTTTATATGTCATTAGTTGTTATAGAACTTTTCCATCTTCGCCTATTTATATTTATGTATCAACAACTTTAATGATTTTTTTTAACATCTTATTTAACTCAACATATTTAATAAATTTCTTAATCTTCTTTCTTTATCTTTGAAATTCATTTTAATTGAATGTATTATTTAATTCATTGATCTTTTATCATCTATCCATGTTTCCTCTCCTAATATAAATTTCTAATTAAGCATTTTTTACATCACCTATGTTTCCCAAATAAAATTGACATAAAAAATATCTCTAAAAATGTTGTGCAAATTCTTTGCTACGGCGATGAAGATAGTGATCTAATTGAAATGAAATAATTTAAATCTCAAAGAAGGAAAGTTGAATGACAAGAAAAGAAAAGGGTGTAAGAATATTCTGAAATCCCTTACTGTATCGTCTGTATGACATTACTTGAATGTCATAAGACCCAGCATACTTTGAACAAACTAAATGTTCTCTTTTAGAAATAGATTTTAATTTTATATTTGATGTAGAATGTAAATCTATAATAAGCATTTGGACTTCAGGTGTTTCATTTTATATAATTACCATGCGTGCTAAATGTTATAAGATTGTAAAAGTTATTTTCATAAATGATTTTTGTAGCATAAATAATAACTTATACACAGTCCGTGCGTAGAACGCACCCAAAAGCGAGACGTATTTAAAAACACAAACCAAATTTAACATATATCCTCCTTCTCTTTCATCTTTCTTTATCATTCTCTTTTTTTAACCTCTTTTCTTATACTTTCAAAAAAATTCTCTTCGTCTTCCCTTTTATTTCTCGATAACTCCTTATATTTTGTAATCTCTATTTAATTCAATAAAAATTAAATTAAATTTCCTAAATCTTCTCCTCATCTCCCTCTATCTTTCAATTCAATTTATTCACATTCATCATTCAATTGTTTGACCCCTTATCTTCCCTCTCTTCTAATATAAATACAAATTTTCAATAAAGCTTTTTCACATCACTTAAGTTCCAAAAAAATAATAAATTAAAGAAACATCTCTGAAAAATCTATGTAAATTTTTACAACAATGAAGATGATATATGATTGAAAAGGAAAATATTGAGGCGACAAAAAAAGAATGCTTAAATTAGACAAGAAAAATAAAGAGTTTCGTGCAAGAATACAATGGAAATTTCATGGATAACACTACTTGCATGTCATAGGACCTTAATTTTCAAGATATTTAGCGCACTATTAGATAAATATATTGGTAAAGAAGAATTTCTCGCCTTCATATATCTACTCCTCCGTTTCATAATTAGAAGCCTATTTCTCCTTATTATGTGAGTAATAAATGATAGTTTTAGGCTTCTAATTATGAAATGGAGGGAGTATAATATTATTAAAACTCAAGGGGACAACATGATATCACCAAGTGTCACCCTTCCCTTAACATGACTAGGCGACATATGGGTGTGATGTGGCATCCTATGTGTCAAGTCTTTCCCTCATTATGAATTGGTTCTACATACCAACATGTGTACCATTGTAGACACCTGATTGTGTTTCCCCAAAAACTAAACCCAGTGATGAATGTCTTTTCATGTCATTTATCGAACAAGGTGAAATGTGAAAAGTTTTGTGATGTAGTCGTTTTAATAAAAATACTTCTTTCAATTCTGCTTTCGAAAATATTTCTTTTTGTACTCTATTTATGGAAAATGTCCATTCCAGTTTAGTTTGGTCCATGGTAAGGGTCCAATAATAGTTGATAGGAATGGTGTCCTTCGAACAAGTGTATTATTTCGGTAGAGAGTTCGGAATTATTAGAAAGCTAATTATTCAGTGATTTTAAGTGATCGGAATTCTTAGGTGGAGCCCGCTTCCGATTAGTAATATTAATGAACAATTAATATTACAACTTAATCTTGACTGAACCCTTCGGGTCACACCCAAACAACTAATGAACCGACACGACGAATTAATCCGAAAGGAATTAATAAGTCACTCGAGTATTGTAAACAACGACGTCGGAACCGAATCTTAAAAGTCGAGCCAAAATTTAGGAATTGGCGAGACGGGAAAATGCTTCAAGTAAAAAGTAAAAACCCTACCACGCGAAGTCTAGGGAAGCGAGCCAAATAGAAACGCGCCACGTGGAAGTGCACATGGCAGCAGCCACCAATTGGCGGCATGCCACGTGGCAGCGCGCCACGTTGGCAATGCCATGTGGCAACGGGCTTGGACCCGGGTGACATGTTATGGACGCGGGCCAAAAAGTGGCGGCTCAACCGAACCCAACTTGAGGCTCAAGGTTGGGTGGAAAATGGTTAGCTCACAATGCATGTGAGTTGCCTTGGGGAGCAAGTGGGGAAGTGGTCCTCACCTAACCATGTGACACTTGTTACTTTGTTATTTCTTGGTTTATTTAACTAAGGATTGAATTCAACATTCTTTCCATGTGAGATCTTTTTGTGAAAAGTCTCACATTAAAAGATGCGTGGAATTCACAAGGAAGCACTCCTTATAAATAGCCAAGGCATACGTTGGGATTGTTCACTTGAGTAAGGTGTTAGAAAAGGCATCCCTTGGATTGGGCTTATAATATATCGTTGGAAAGCTCTTTTCGAGTCCAATCCAACAAAACTATTGTTGGGTTTCGATGTGCCATATGTGCTGCCACGTGGCGCGTTTCTATTTGGCGCACTTCCCTAACCTTCGCGTGGTAGGGTTTTTACTTGTTACTTGAAGCATTTTCCCGTCTCGCCAATTCCTAAATTTTGGCTCTACTTTTAAGATTCGATTCCGACGCTCTAAGCTCGAAATCTGACGTCTTTATTCACTATACTCGAGTCCAACTAACCGATGAATAATGAGGAAGTTATGGAAAAAATACTAAATTGGGCTCGAAACGAGTTTTATATACGGCCAATCATCAAGTGGAGGGCCCATTATTTGTTATTCCTAAAGTCATTAGGATTGACTTTAATCTTCTAAAATAATCTAGAAGGCTCTTTGTAGACACATAAAAATGTCTCCCCAAAACCAAACCCGATGATAATAATTATACTTTTACTTTTATTTAGAAAAGATAATAAGTTTAATTTGGAATAAAAAAAAAAGTGTTTAAAATGATTAAATCTGATTTTAGAAGATAAGTACGAACTTTAATTAATCTAATTTTATTAGATTAAGGATTCTGTATGGATTTTAGATAAATCGTTCTCCATCGCAAAACGACAGGACTCATCGCGTCGCGATGGAGCCTTTCGCGCCGCGATGGGAGCAGTTTTACTCCGAATCGAATTCGATTTTTTTTTTATCGTTTTGGGACTATTTTCTCTTTAAATAGGGTCTTTATTTCCCGTTTTCAATCATCAACAATCATCTATTCTCTTCTGTTTAAAGGCTAGAAACTTATTCTTTCCTTCTTTCTTTATTTTCTAAGCCTTGCCTTTTCAAATACAACATTTCTCCTTCACGAGACTTAGACATATCTAGCCAAGCTCGAAGTTGTCTTCTCCCTAGACGTGAAAGGTTGATAATTTCTGAGGGTTTGGTCCCAAATCCCTATTTTAATTATTTAAATTAATTGTTTGATTTAATATTTTCCTTGAATTTACTAACGTGTGTATTGTTTTGATATATAAAGAGATACGAGGCAACAAAGTTAGTAATTTTATTG
The DNA here is from genome assembly GCF_948465745.1 of Chenopodium album. NCBI lineage: Eukaryota > Viridiplantae > Streptophyta > Magnoliopsida > Caryophyllales > Amaranthaceae > Chenopodium > Chenopodium album. The sequence continues at coordinate 71,600,888 of NC_137835.1, forward strand.
CTCTATATTTTTAGAAAGCATGCTTATATTATTTTAATTCCTACTATCATGTTAGGATGTTATTTATTGCTTTCTATTATCATGTTTAAGTTGCTTATTATTTTTCTCTATCATGTTAGTATCATGTTAGAGCTAAAGCTTTGATCTTTATTGCTTGTCGATCAGAGAATGGTTCAACAGATATATGCTAAATAGTAGGCCAAGGATCTTGAGAAACCACAAATATGCATGTCATTCAATAATATCTACAACTTTGAGTCAAACTACAACAGTGTCTTGTTTTTACAGTAATCATGACACAATGTGCTGACCATGTTTTGCATATTTCTATAGTATATATCTATAAAAAAAAGAACATAATTACATGGCAATTGCACAAAGTTAACATATACCAATACTATTGATATTATAGATCATATCTATGCTTCCCTCTCAACTCAAAATTAACTGTAGCAGCAGCATTGCATTTCCTTTGTCAAATCCAATTGTATTTAATTATTAAAGGGTCAAAACGAATAAAAACATATCATTCAAATCATTATTAGCTTCAATAATTAAAAAAAAAATCCACAAATGATACTGGGAATTGAGCATCATAAGAAATAGCAGTGACAAATCCACTTTTACAAAATTGACTAATTTCCAAACCTCTCCATCTAGTTTTAGCTTATTACAAGCTGCAATATGACATATAACCACTCAATTATCCAGCAATAGAATCAAAATTATAAAACCTCAACCAAAAATAAGAATGATCAGAGACAAATTCAATTGAAAACCTAACTAAATACAAAAAAATTGATTAAAACCTAGTTTTTGAACATTAAACAAAACCTCTAAAATCAATCAAATTCAAAAAACCAAACAAATAGCTTACTTGACGAAGAGATCAACAATGTGTAAAGATAAGATGCAGAGGATGAACCACAATCGAAAATAATATTGAGATGATGAACCACTAATTAGCTTAATTAGTGAAAAATTACTTAAAAGTATATATCTCAACATAAACAACCCAGTACTAACATCTAAGTTGAAAAAAGTAGATTACATAATAATGTATAAATCAATTGCAATCGCATATTCTCCAATAAATAAGTGAATTTTTTTTTTAATTTTAACAATTGAAATTGCAAATACACAAACATATTAAAATCCCTAATATATCAATCGAAATCATAAAGGTCGAACACATAATTCAATAACGAGAAACCCTAATTTTCACAATCAAAAACCGCATAACCAAATTTTCACAATAAAAATCGCAAAAACAAGTTTCAAAATTGAGCAAATACAAAATGAAACCAAAATTTACATACCTTTGCGAGAAATTGGTGAGAAAATGCGAAGAAATTGTAGAGTGAAGAAATGGAAGAGCGTAGAAAATAATCGCCTCTTGAGAGGACTCTGAGGAAGAGAGGGAAAATCTAAAGAGGAGAGAAATAAAAAATGAAGTGTGTATGCGAATTAGAACGGAGGTCATTCAATGCTCTAAATTACAAAAATGCCCTTAATGAGATTGAAAAAGGCGGGTGAAACGTGAGCCGTCCGATTGAGAGTGATAAATGGTTATGATGAGTTCCTAGTTCCTATTATAGATCTAGGTTCTCACATGATCCTGATTATATATATATCCACCTTCACTTCTTCACAGTTCCTCCCCCCTCTTCTTATCCACATTTAGTGACTGCACCATTTTCATTCCATTTCCTTCGTCATTCTTCACCTTCTCGCACCACCAGCTTGCACGATTAATGTTATACAAAACATTCATCACAAAAAACCTAAGATTAAATATTGCAATAAAGGGAATGGTTAACTTAAAAATGATAGGTGTTTATCATGGAAAATGGAGGAATATAAAGCTTGAGAAAATTTCAACTATAGAGAAAATTTAACTGATCAACAATGAAGGAAATCTTCAGCCGTTAATGCCTATTCATGACTTCCAATAGTTAACAAAGCAAATGACATTAGATACTTGGCATTTGGCAATATGAAAAACTCTTATTTTCTCCAATGCTAAAGCATCCCTAACTTATTCATTTTGCTTTTATTGAAGAATTTTTTTGTGTTTAGGGAAGTTTCCCATCAAATTCATTAACATGTAGGCAAGCCACAAGCCGACTGCAAGTAACAATGAGTAGTAATTGGAGTTGATAGCATAACACTAAATGTTTACACATACAAATATTCGTTTAATACTTAGTTTTTGAGACCATTTATCAAACCTTTCAAATTTGTTAACCCCATAGTTATCCTGGTCTCCAACTTTTTTTTTTTGGAGACAAATCTTGGTCCGGAATTTTAAAGATACTTAAAATATACTATTTAGGCATTATCTTAATTGCATTTCTAAGTGTCAAACAAGTATTAAGCATAACTACAATGCCAAGAAGGTGCTTTGACTCTTCTCCATTTTTACTAAAAAAGATATTGATAAAATTTTTTTGGAACATAAGATGTTTAATTAATTGTGACTAATGAAAATCACATAATAATTCGTAATTTGCGTTTTAGAATGGTTAAATTGTTGTTGATCATCCAAAATTCCAAATATATTTTTAATAAGAATTCAATGAAATGAATGTATTCTCTTGTTAAGACTAGTAATAACTAACCAATCTTCATATCTAAATCCAATTTTACGGTTGACTAACTATGCGAAAATAATATGTTACAGAGTATTTAGCATAACAATTTCCAATTTGGAAAGATACCCCCAAATAATTGTCATATTATGATTATTTCCACAATTACTTTCAATTAAGGGAGATTGTTTACTAAACTTATTGATATGATTGTGATTAATGTGATTATTATTTCCATAATTCCTCTCAATTAGGGGAGATTGTTTACTAAACTTAATGATATAATTGTGATTAATGTGATTATCATTTGATTCATTTCTATAATTCCACCAAATTACTAAACACATAAATTCAGTTTCTCCTTCCCTCCTCTCTCTCTTCCCTCTCTCTCTCACAAAGACATTCTTGGAGAATTTCTAACCTTCTTTCCCTCCACTCAACTTATACTGTTACTCACACCAACTTCAATTCAGTTAATCTAGTTTCTTCCCCACAATTTTCCCACATTTGTTTGATTAATTTTGATATAAAAGACCTCAAATTTGTTGTAATTTTAAGCAATGAAACGTGGGTATCAAGGTTCTCCATCTGGTCCTCCTCAATCTCGATCCAAACCCAACCCAGAAGGTATTTTTCTTGTATTTTTTGTCACAAATTTATAATCTTGTTTATTTGATGAATTAATTTAGGTTTTTGTAATATTTTCATTGATTTTTATTTTCTTATTTTACAATTGATTGGCTGTTTTCTCAGCTGTACTTCAGTTAAGAAAGTGTTGAGAATATCATACTAAAACTTGTGTAAATTAGAATTGTAATATACGAAGTATTTGTTTTCGGGTTCGCTTATAGTGGCAATTTTTATCTTAAAATCAATGTAATTTTCTGGGCATCATTAAAATGGTGGACAATGTAATTGTAGTTCTTTGCTTCAAAAGAAAGGTTTGTCTTTTGCTGGTAAATTCAATCCTACACTCGGGTGTAATTTAATACCCTCGTGTGGGTGTCAGCTAGTTTAGTTGGTTAAAGTCTTGGGGTTGGTAGTCAAGAATCAAATCTCGTCTATATCATTTTCCCTTTGTAGCTCTCTATACACCATAAAAAAAAAAACTGGTTGGGAGGGTGTAATTATATTTAGAGTAAGGCTTTGTATTTTGGATCATTGAATAATATATTGTTAATGGTAATTTAGGAGATGGGGTATTCCTTGAGGATGAGAGTACAAAAATTTTTGCTCGGAAAGTAGCTGATCATTACAGTGCAAGAACAAACCAGACATTGGAAGAACGAGAAGCGAGTCCTATTATTCATTTGAAGAAACTTAACAATTGGGTATATTTTGTGAATTTTATATGAGATTTTCTTTAGGAATTTATAATGGAAATCCCTCACATTTGTTTTGCTTTTGCAGATTAAAAGTGTATTAATTCAGCTTTATGCTCGTCCTGGGAATGCTGTTCTTGATCTGGCATGTGGAAAGGTGAATTAGGTTTAATCTGGTTAGTAGTTATTGTTTGATGATGTGATTGTACAACAATGTACTGATTGTTTCTCTATCTCACCATGTATTAGGGTGGGGATCTTATAAAATGGGACAAGGCAAAGATTGGATATTATGTTGGAATTGATATTGCTGAAGGCTCGGTATGGCATAAAATCTTACTTGTAGTAATTAGTAGCTCATTTGTTTTATTGCTGCTTCAGTGATATAAGTATCTGATGACAAATTACTCAGACAAGCACTTAATGCTATAGATCTTTTTCACTGTATTGCAATCTAGTTTAAAATTAGAAACTGTGCAGATAGAAGATTGTCGTACGCGGTATAATGGCGATGCAGATCAGAATCAGCGTCGCAAAAAGTTTAAATTCCCAGCCCGCCTCTTATGTGGAGATTGCTTTGAGGTAGTTTAGACTGGATATCAGTTAATTGTGAAGATTTGTTACTTTATAAGTCATATATGAATAATAATGCGCCTTTTAACAGCTAATAATATCATTAACTACTGAGTTTTTGGGACATAGATGTACTTGTTATGATTCTCAGTATTTTCTGATTATTTCAGGTTCGACTGGACAGAGCATTGGCAGAGGATGGCCCCTTTGACCTTTGCAGTTGCCAGGTTACTTTTTGTCTTTTTATCCTACCTTGTCAAATTTAGACTCCATAAGCCCTAGAAGTTCTTTGTTAATTACATAAGTTAGCCTAACATCATTGAAGGGACCTGCTAGGCGAGATTACCTTTCATATTTTAATAAACAACAAAATTTTCAACCGTGTGGGGACTTTGGACCTAGTCTCAGCTTCATTAGGGATGAAAACGTTGACAGTGAATACAATTTCTCTGATCTTAGATTTAGAGGCTGGTCCTTGTTTCTCTCATAAATTTTAATTATTTTAGTGTACAATGATACAATCCTTCTGTATTGTTAAATTGAATACTTGTTTTTTTTTTTTTTGTTTTTCCCCAATTCTTTGATATTTGCAGTTTGCCTTGCACTATTCATGGTCTACTGAGGCACGTGCACGGCGAGCTTTGGCTAACATTTCAGCATTGCTTCGACCTGGTGGCATCTTGATTGGAACAATGCCTGATGCCAATGTTATTGTCAAGAAGTACAGAGAAGGTTTCTTCTATTATTTTATAAACACTCTTGTTTGTGACTTTTTGTACAATGTACATGAGATGTAGTGAAAGTTCAAGCAGATGTACTGTTTTTCAAACTTTTGGCATTTTTACACTGATTATTGTATACAAAGATATCCTTCATTCCCAGATAAGATAATACTATACAGTGATTTTTAGGTTCTCTCATGCTGAATATCGTACTCAAAGAAGCTCCTAGTGCCTTTTAATTACGGCCTAAAACCCGTAAACCTTTAGTTCACATAATTCTTGCTTTGCCTTAACATATAGTTGTATATGCTAATACGGACTAGCTAGTAGACTGATTCTGATCATGGTACTATTGTTTTGAAAGAAGTTGATGGTATGATTAAGCAATTTTTCTTGCTGATGATGAGGTTATCTTTCCTTTTCTTCCTTTTTTAAATAATTGCTCTAATTAGTTTTTATCTAATTGACAAATTTATTGGTAGTGGAAGTTCATGAGAACTGAAAAACTATAGAGTTGTTTAGTTGACAAAATTATAAGAAGTTCTACTCCCCACAAAATGGAGTATGTTTCTTACTTAGTCCTTGTTTTACATCCTATGATCATTTAAACATTTTTTAAAAAAAATCTTTTAGGAAATGGAACATGGGAAGAAAAACACTTCCTATTTTTAATCAATCAACCACAAAGTAATTTTATATAGGTAGCCAAATTGATGGTAATTACAGACTAGAAAATATCTTCTCCTCACACAAACTCTATGTAAGATGCATGCTTTTAATTCATCTTCACCTGGCTGTTAGTGTCTTTCCTTTGTTCCCTCACATCCTAATATAATACTTGTAGGTTTCAAGTCTACACGGTTTTGAGTGTTGGTATGAATAATCTAATTACTGTCATTGAATTTCTGAACATTCTTGTTGAGGTCTTTATCTTTATGTTTGACAGAGACTTAGTTGAATAGGGTGATAGTAGCTGCTCTCTCTTAAGATCTATGCTTGATATAGTGACGTCTTTGCATTTCTCAAATTCAGTGATTTTCATTAGGTCACGATACATCTGGGTTTTAACAATCTATCATATATATGATATATCTTAAATTGATTTTTACTATTTTACCATATCTAAAGCCCTCCTTTATGCCATTTTGGTTGAAAGTCTTGTGCCGAAATGGAAGCAAATTTTAATGTAACGTGTAATTTTTACAGGTTTGCCTGTGATAAATTGATTGGAAACTTTAAAGAATAATAGTGTACACCTGAAAGAAGGGTTGAAGAGTTGTATTATCTTGGGATGATTAGACTTTGCTTAAATTAATCCTAATTCTTCTTAAATAACATGCAGCGGAAGGTTTAAAATTTGGAAACAGTGTCTACTGGATACGATTTGATGAGGATTATGCTGATAAGGTAACTGTTTCTTGCTTTTATATTAACATCCATCTGGTTTTTTATTTATTTATTTTTCTCTGGTTGCTGAAAATTGCTCCTCCCATGACTAATTACTGTTTTTGGCTTCAGAAATTTAAAGCATCCAATCCTTTTGGTATCCGATACAAGTTTCACTTAGAGGTATGTGTTTGTCAAAGTTTTTCTTTTATCAATGTTTACGTAATTTGTTCCGACAATTCACCATAAATATCTACCATAATTATTAGGAAAATTTGTCAATTGCACCCATTTAAAGTTTGTATTTTACAATTTTTAGCCATTAATTTTTATTTTTTTTTGCAAATTGCAGTCCAAAAGCCTAATAAATTGTATACTGCCACCCAATCCAAGTTTTACACCGATTTGCATGCCGAAATAAATCATGTCAAGGTTTTAGGGGTCATTTTAGTTTTTAAGTGCCCAAATTGAGCTCTAAATTGGCAAAAAACTTAACGGAAGTGCCTCATTTTCCCAGCAAAAATAGTTGCACACAAATTAAATCAGTTTTTGATATGCAAAACGAGGCACTTATGCTATTTTCTTGTCAATTCCGAGCTCAATTCGTATCCTAAAGAGCTAAAACGACCCCTAACACCTCTACGGAACATTTTTCAGCACACAAATCGATGAAATAATTAATTTGGGTGGCAATTAACAAGTTATTAGTACTTTTGGGCTGCAATTTACAATTATTTTTAAATGGCTGCAATTTGTAAAATACAGAGATTAAATGGCTGTAATTTGTAATTGGCAAATTTTCCAAATTATTATGCATTTAGTTCACCATTTCCTAAGTAATACTATCCACCAGAGATAGGTGGCCTTATCTGACCAAAATTAGAGCATTTTACATGACTGCGTGCTGCAAGTATCCATCCTTTTAGTGTTTGTTGGGAATCCTATATTCCTATCTTTGACCTAACAGCTTTTATTGGTCATTTCTTCTAATTTATCCAAATATCCCCATATAGAAATGGTGTAATTGTTTATACAGTACTTTGTAAGTCAAGAATTGGAAGTGCTTTTTTTCAGATTTGGTTTTTCACTTTGAGGATTCGTTGCAACCATAATTATTACTCTTTCCTTTTCTTAGCATTGTGTCTTATCAATGTCTAAATTCTGTTTATAGGATGCTGTTGATTGTCCTGAATGGGTTGTCCCTTTCCATGTCTTCAAGGCACTGGCTGAAGAGGTATGGATTACTTTCTGGCATTCTTTGATCAGCATATTATTTGTGTCTCCCAATGGATAAAAAAAAACTCAAGGCGCGCTGAAGCGAGAAGGGTCATGCAGTGCCTAACTGCGCCTAAGGTGCGCCTCAGAGGCGCACTGTACAAGCAGTTAAAAAAATTTGGCAGAAGTTTCTCCTGGTGCGCCGTGTGCGCTTCGGGTGCGCCGTGTGCGCTTTTGGTGCGCCTCATGCACCTAACTAAAAAGGCCTCGCCAGACCAAGTTGAGCCCTTACCCCATTTCGCCTTGCGCCTAGGCGCTTTTCAAACACTGGTGTCCCCTAGCCATCATTTCAGTTCAGAAAAATGCAGAAATGTTAGTCTTATAGCAAGCAATTTACAGTCTATTATGGGTAGATTTGCTTACTAAACTCTCATGTTGATAAAACAAAGGTGTAAAAAGTGTGTTGTTACTTGTAGAAAGAAAACTTATTAGCATGGAGGATAAGCTCCAAATAGGTAATAAACACATGGAGGGGAAATGTTATTCGTTTACTCTCATGTCATCGATACTAATGCCTTAAACCTTTTTCTACTGTCAATTTATCTGAACTAGAATCTACCTGAGCTAAAGCACGGAGTATATATATATCTTGAGATGAAAAATAGTCTTTGAATAATTGTAATTGGTAGTTATGGGTGGTTTGAAAAGAAGTAATTGGTGTTTTTTTTTATTTTTTTATTTTTTTTTTATTTTTAAATATATAGAAGTGGAAGTTATGATTTTTTTTTTTAAAAAAAAAAACCATAGTACAAAGATATTCAAAAATAAAGTAAAAAATAAGTGCATATATTTTGAGGATTGTAGATTTGTAGTGTTGTGGATAAAAGTAGGGGAAAAAACTCTAAAATTGTATAATAGATATGAAAATCTTTTCCAAACATCAATGATACTAATTTTACTCCTTTATTTTATGCATGAAAGCTTCCTTCATTAATGTTGTCTTTTTATATGGCATTTAACATTTGAGTCACCATGACTGCAGTTACTTTAGTTTGATCGCCTTCTTTATGTCATTAATGCTGTCTTTTTATATGGCATTTACAAATCTTATGTTGTAATTTGTAATTAACCTCTATGAATGCTGTTAATGATAATTTTTATGATTAATTAACCTCTATGAATGCTGCTAATGGGATCCAATGATAAGATTCTTTAAATGAGAAGGATAAAATGTGCAAAAAAAAAAACACACTAAATGTGCATTTTTTTTTTCACTAGATGTGCAAAATTGATTTTGTGAACTACGAGTAATAAAAATTTTGAATTTTCTGGAAAATCAGAAAATGTCTACATTATATTCAAAATTTATGCATATCGATTTTTTTTTTTTTTTTTTTTTTTTTTGCACATTTAGTTCAAAAAATATGCATATTAAGTACAAAAGTATGCACATAAAATCCTTCTTATCTTTCTCATTTTAAGGAATTTCTCATTTGGCCCTAAAATGCTAAATATAGGTAAAAAAATATTTAACTATCTAATACAAGTATATTCAGTACAAAGTGACGTTTGATCTATCTAATATATTTGAAAAATCCATCTAATATATTGAAAAAATCCATCTAATATATTGAAAAAATGTCTAATAATCAGTACAAAAAGATGTTTGATCTATCGCCTTCTGATTATGTTGTTGGAACCTTGAGAAAGGAAGTTTGGGAGATAGTTTAATATATTTTTCAAATATTACACATTTATAGTTAAAATGTATTATTAGTCAAATTCATGCGTCAGCAAGCATATCGAGTCAAAATATGCTGCATGAGTTTGACTAATAATATATTTTAACTATATGTTTGTAAGCATTAAAAATGTGTAATATTTGAAAAATATATTAGATGGATCAATCATCATATATACTAACATTTACTTTCATATATTAACAAAAATTGGTGCTAAAAGTCAAATTTTGGAACGGATAGAACAATTCTAAGTCACTTAGTACTACGAGTTAAAATAAGTGTTTGAAATACATATTTATTTGCCAAAAGCACCCATGTATCAAGTAATTATAATTGGAAAACTTATCCTTGAAGGAAGATTGAATGTAATTGCCTGCCTTCATTCAAAATATTGGCAGAATATATACAACTCTACGAGAATAGTTAGGCCTATAATTGAGGCTTAGATTAGGGAACTAACCGAGCTAATCTACAGCTATCCTTCCTGTTTACATGCACTAGATAAATACATGACATAAATAGATATATACAATAAAGTAGATTATAATTAATATTATATTCTAACACACCCCCGCAGTCGAAACGGGAGCATCACGAACGCTGAGACTGGCTCGAAAATCTTCAAATAAAATACGAGGTAATCCCTTGGTGAAAATGTCCGCAATCTGATATCTAGAGGGAATATGTAGAACCCGTACCTCGCCTTTAGCAACTTTTTCCCTCACAAAATGAATGTCCATCTCAATATTTTTGGTACGTTGATGTTGTACCGGATTTCGTGATAAATAAATGGCACTCACATTATCACAATAAACCAGAGTAGCTTTATGTATAGGACAATGAAGCTCAAGTAATAAGTTTCGGATCCAACAAGAATCGGAAACAACATTAGCAACTCCTCTGTACTCGGCCTCAGCGCTGGATTTTGATAAAGTTGCCTTTTGGATGACCAACTAATCAAATTATCACCTAGATAAACACAGTAGCCGGAAGTAGATCGTCTAGTATCCGGACATCCTCCCCAATTAGCATCAGTAAAAGAAATTAATTTATTCAGAGAGGATTTATATAGGTGAAGACCAAAAGATAATGTACCCTGTAAATAGCGTAGAATACGCTTGAGAGCATTCATATGCTCGTGCCTTGGATCATGCATATGGAGACAAATTTGCTGCACGGCATAAGAGATGTCGGGTCCGGTGAAAGTAAGGTACTGCAAAGCACCGGCCAAGCTGCGGTACTTAAACGGGTCGTCACATGGAGAACCTGCAGAAGCACTGAGTTTTGGTTTGGTGTCAACCGGAGTAGCACAAGGACTACAATTAGCCATGCCAGCTCGGTCTATGATCTCTGTGGCGTACTGAGTCTGAGACAAGAACATACCATTATCATTACGGGTAACCGCAATTCCAAAAAAAAAAACTGAGAGGACCTAAGTCCTTCATAGCAAACTCGCCACTCAAAAGAGCCATGAAATGCTTCCTTAACCTGTGAGAAGAGGCGGTAAGGATAATATCATCAACATATAATAAGAGGTAAGCCATATCCGAGCCCTGCCTGTAAATGAACAATGAGTTATCAGATGTACTGTGAGAAAACCAATAGTGGCTACAAAATCCGCAAAACGCTGATAACAGGCTTCGCTGAGACCATAAAGAGATCTCTCCAATAAACACACATGATCAGGTCGACTTTTATCACGGAACCCCATAGGTTGATGCATGTAGACGGTTTCATTGAGATTACCATGTAAGAAAACATTCTTGACATCTAACTTATGAATAAGCCAAGATTTGGAGATAGCAATGGTAAGAACAGTACGAATAGTAGCCGGTTTTACAACCGGACTAAAGGTTTCATCACAATCAACACCCTGCTGTTGAGTTTTTCCATCACCTGCAAGACGGGCTTTATGTCTCTCAAAAGAACCGTCAGAATTCTTTTTGTGACGAAAAATCCACATTGATCTAATAACATTGACACTCGGTGGCCTAGGTACCAATTTCCATGTTTTATTTTCAATTAGAGCATTAAATTCATCTAACATTGCCGCTTTCCAATTAGGGTCACGAATAGCACTAACCGGGTCTTTGGGTAAAGGAGATATGGTAGTGGTAGTCGTGGAAGCTAGGTTGGAAGCATATTTGGCGTTGGGTTTGTAGATTCCATTTTTAGCTCTAGTGGTCGTAGAATGGGAGGGCTGTAAAGGAATGGGTGTGAGAGTAGGAGTTGGATGATCTATGTGGGAATTTTGGGCCGGCCCAGTTCGGTGGGCAGAGGGAGGTGTCGAATTGGGCTGCTGTTGGAGTCCTTGGAGATGGACAGTGCCATTTGAGTGAGATGGGTTTGATGAGTGAGGCCTAGGAAAGGGAGGAGGAGAAGGAGCCGGGCTTGCGTGCGGCCCAGCAGAATGAGGACTAGGGAGAGGTGGGCTGGCGTGCGGCCCAAGATAGTGAGGAGGGGAATTAGGTGGGTCTGCTTGGTGCGCATGATGAGTGGGCTGTGCCAAATCATTAGGTGAGTGTTGTTGCATATAACTAACAAGAGGATTGACATCTAGAAAGTTGTAATCATCAATATGAGGAGTGTGAAGTTTAGCAAAAGGGAATTCATGCTCAATAAATTTCACATGACGGCATATGAGTATCTTGCCAGTTGACATATTATAACACTTAGAACCTCTATGATTTGGAGCGGGACCAAGATATACACAAGGGGTTGACCTTTGTTGCAACTTGTGAATGGAAGTGGATGGGAAAAGAGGAAAACATAGGCAACTAAAAACACGTAACTCCGAGTAGATAGGATCACATTGATATAGAATTTGAGTTGGAGACTTAAATCCTAGAATTTTGGTTGGAAGTATGTTTAGAAGGTAAGTGGCCATGGCTAGAGCATGATGCCAAAATGAGAGAGGTGAAGAAGCATGTGCAAGTAAGGTCCGTATGATATTGTTAATTGATTTTATGTGTCGCTCGACTTTTCCATTTTGAGGAGAGGTATGAGGGCAAGAGAGGCGGAATAGCATACCATTTTGATCAAAGAACTCATTAAAAGTGCCATTGATATATTCTGTTCCATTGTCACATTGGAAAGTCTTAATGTTACGATTAAATTGTGTGCTTATAAGGCTATGAAAAGATTTAAACAAATGTTTGACTTGAGATTTTTTAGCAATAGGAAAAGTCCACAAAAATTTATTGTAATCATCAAGAAAAAGCACATAATAACAATGGCTAGAAGAACTCACAATAGGCGAAGTCCAAAGATCACTATGAATAATATCAAATGGAAAAACAGTGTTTGACATAGAATCATGAAAAGGTAATTTTGCAAGTTTCCCAAGAGGACAAGAAGAACAAAAACTCTTACAAGCCTTATTACAATCAATGAATTTATTTTTACTAAGAGAACGAAGCACAACATCACCGGGATGTCCTAAGCGGTTATGCCATAGATCGGAGGAGATAGCAGTAAAAGCTGAATTATTGACGGGAGGATTGGCTTGAGTTTTTGAGAAGATAGGATATAGGTCACCGCCACTGTCACATCTCATTATTTTGACTCCCGTCTGTAAATCATTCACAAAAAAGCCATAAGGGTCAAATTCAACGGAAACTGAGTTATCGGTGGAATTTTTTTTGGACAAATATTAAGTTCTTAATTAATTTAGGAGCATGTAACGCATTTTTCAATTGAAAGGGTGGGTGGGGTGATGGTAAAGTAGTACTACCGTGACCAACAATTGGAATTAAATGTCCACTTCCCACAACAATGTTATCATTTATATTGCTCGAATTAAAATAAGAGGAAAATATACCTTGATCGGAAGTCATATGAGCCGTGGCACCGGTATCCATGTAGTAGTTGTTGTCAGGTTAAGAGTAGCCACTTGAGAGTGCATTCATTGCCGCTTCAATGTCCGTGGGAGAGTAAGTGCCCGTAGGAGCCATAGCATTGTAAGCTTGGGGACGTGGGCCCAGAAGTCCAAGCCCAGCTGGACGAGAACCAGAAGGCTGCGCTGCTGCCGATCTTGGAGCCTATGAAGAGGCCGGATATGGGCAGGGAGGAACCCATGGAGCATAGGCCCAAGGAGTTTGCTGCCAACTGTACGGCACATGTGGGCCATGTAAGGGGGGTTGCTGTTGGGCCCCAAGTGAAGAATTGGAGTGATTTCGGCCCTTGCCAGAACCTTTAGAAGAATTTGACTTCTTTTGCTTCCCCCTTTTTGAAGCAGAGGGATTTGAGGAAGAAGAGGCGCAACGGTGGATGTTACGAGAGCTTGGGTGCGGTTGCTTGAACCACCCTCCTTGGCTAGCCGATTTTTAATAGTCCGTTCAGCAAGTTTGAGGCGAGAACGACAACTTTCGAATGAAGGCAGCGGTTCTTGGTTCTGAATTATGTCCACCGTGCCGGCATAGGCTTCAGGTAATCCGGCAGTGAGCTTGAGGACCGGGCGGCTTTCGGAGAGAGGGGCATCGACATCAGCAAGACGATCAGCAAAAGATTTTATATGATTGCAGTAGGCATCAATGGATGAGAAATTCTCGAAGACGAGATCGGCAAGTTCCTCCTCAAGGTGGGTGGCACGAGAGGCTTTGTTGTCTTGAAACATCGATTTGAGACGAGCCCAAGCCCCTTGGGCGGTGTCATCTTTGAGAAGAATGGCATGAAGGAGATCGGGGGATATGTTTCCACAAATCCAGTTCAAAACCGCGGCATCAAGACGCTTCCATAGAGCCGGATCAGCAGCTTTGGTGGCTTGATAGGCGGCAATCTCCGTTGCCTCCGTTGGAGGAATGATATGATGATATAAATCATGGACCCTAACGAGTTCCTTGAACAAGGTAGCCCAAGACTGATCATCCAATGTTATGGGAATGAGAGATTTGACATTGGTGATGGTGAGAGCGGGGTGAAATTTTGAGGATTCGGAAGACATTATTAGCATCGGAAGATAGAGAAGGTAATGGTGGGTGGGCGATTGTTAGGGAAGGTGAAGCCAAGGTCGTAACCTTTAATCTGATACCATGAAGAAAGATTGAATGTAATAGTCTGCCTTCATTCAAAATATTGGCAGAATATATACAACTCTACGAGAATAGTTAGGCCTATAATTGAGGCTTAGATTAGGGAACTAACCGAGCTAATCTACGGCTATCCTTCCTATTTACATGCACTAGATAAATACATGGCATAAATAGATATATACAATAAAGTAGATTATAATTAATATTATATTCTAACAATCCTAATACAAACAAAAATAAAAAGAAAGAAAATAATGTGCACTCATGTACCTTCTCTCACACTTAATAAAGTTAATACAATGTGTACAATTCAAAATAAAGCATATTAAAAAGTGAAGGTAAAAACCAGAGAGGAGAAGAAAGAATGCTTGAGAAACCTTAGAATGCATCTGGGTGCTAATATTTGCAAAAATTTGTAGTTATGGAGGCTAATTTCTCCTGGGTCTCCTTTTACTCGTTTTTTATCCCATTAATTGAAGTTTAAAGATTTGTGATAAATTTCTCTATTGGAGTAGAAGATAAACTAGTATCCTCAGAGCGATGAGATGGAATGGATGGTTTGGGAGCAAGGACTTGGACCCTTGTTGACAAACAATGAATAGACTAATTCTTATTTTTTAAGGACATTTTCTCAACAATGGTAATATATCCTTATCCCCTTGGTACACTTAAGGGCAGCGTCATCTTTCTTTGAAAACCAGTAGGTGGGAAGACTGGTAACATCTATGACATCAAATCCCCCACCAAACTACCATCTTAAATTTTTCTATTGGTCATGAGCTCACTATGCACTAATTTTACTTCATTAATGTTTTTGTTGGCTATTTGAATGAGGCACCCGTATCGATTGAATCATGTGGTGGAGCATATATAATTCAACCTTGTGGACCTTGCTCCATTCTTGTCAATTAGATATGGTGTTGGAAAATAGCCCTAGAAATTAGCGCAAGTCTTGGTGGAGAATAGAGATAATTGAACTCCACTTCAGCTCATATGTATATCTATTAGTGAGAGTCCTCAAAAGATCATCTGCATCCTAATGTGTTTGGCTCTTGAACAACCAATGGGTAGAACAAGAGTCGCATCAAGCTTGACCGAAGTCCAAGCATGGTCATCATTAAATAGCCGAAGAACGGTGCACTACACTTGGATTTCGGCCGAGCTTAATGTGGCTTTTGGTTTACCCACTAGTTCGAGAGTGACCATACAATGTTGTTATGCGGGTGATCTTTAGAGGATTCTCGCTAATGAATGTACTTGACTTGAAGAGGAGTTCAGTTACCTCTATTTTCTAACCCACCTTATGCTATGTTATCAAGGTATTCTTTAGCACCATACCTGGTGTGCATGAAGGGATCAAGGGTCACTTGGGTGAATTATAAAGTATATGTTTTACCAAATGATTCATGCTGCAACTATTGATACGAGTGTCATCATTTAACAACTGCAACTATATCCAACAAAAACGTTTATGAAGGATAAAAGTACAAGGTAGGTGTGTGGACCTGATGTACTTTCTTTGGAAGGAATGGTTTTGTTAGGGGAATTGATGTTGTAGAAGTTTCCTCAGTTGGTTAACAAAGAAGGATCAAACTGCCTATTGTTGTACTGGGAGGGGGGGGGGGGGGATGAAGATTCCTTTAGGTAGCTAGAGCATCGGATTAATCTTTTTTCTTTTTTTTTTTTTTTTTTTTTTTTTTTTTTTTTTTTTTTTTTTGGCAAAATTCTCAAAGTTAACCTTGTTGACCCTTTTCATTGGTTTTGTGGAATAATCTTACTATGGTGGAGTTTGTGATTTGAAAGAAGGTTGTATAGAGTTATGTTGCTTTAATTAGATGTACATTTAGAAAAAAGAAGAAAAAAAATGTAGAGAACAAAAATTTGGGAATTTTATTTCCGAATGAAAGAAAAAGTTGTGAATGAAGAAAGGCTAGTTGTGTTGATTTAAAGCGAGAAGGGGAGAAGTGTGAACCTAATCTTGTGTGTCGTTCTATGTAGAATTAATTAATTCTTTGTATTAGATTTTGAGCCCAACAATCCCAAACGACTTCGTCTTGCCCTATATTAACCGAGCCAATTTTATAGAGAAAGAAGAAAGAGAAGTTTATAGAGGAAAGTCTACATAAAGTTGACACTCGTAATTTGATGTCTGATTTCCTCCCTTATTATTTAGAGTGCATTCACTGCAGGTTTGCAGCAGTTTGATATTATTTATAAACTTGATCTTTCACCAACTTTTTTAATTTGGCCGTATCGTTTACCCTTTTTTTTTTTTTTTTTTTTTTTTTTTTAATAGCTTTAAAAAATATATTTTAAAGAGCTTGATCTTGCAAAGTTTATATATATTGTCTAGTACTCTAGTTTCATTGATGATACTGTCTCTATTTGCAGTATGACTTTGAACTAGTCTTTGCCAAAAACAATCATCAATTTGTCGAAGAATATTTGAAGAAGCCAGAATTTGTTGATCTTATGAGGAGGCTGGGTGCTTTGGGTGATACCCATGATAAGAGTGAGTTCCATACTTTGGTGGTGATATTTCTTCCTGCCCTCTCTGTAGTTTTTGTAACTTGTAAGACTGCAACAAAGAAAAAAGCAATGCATGTTGGATTTGTAATGACTTGTTTTCTGCCTCTCAAGGCTCTCAGTAATCTCCAATCTTATGCACAAATTTGGTTACTAAAGGATCTATTTTTTGGTTCACTTCTAAATTATTGATCCCTCCTGCTTTCTAATTTCAGGTACGTTGTCACCAGATGAGTGGGAAGTAGCTTACTTATATCTGGCTTTTGTGCTGAGAAAGGTAACAATACCGTGTTCATTCAGCAGACTATGAAATAGCTCTTAGATAAATTTACAATAAGAATCTTCATTTTGTTAAGAGTACACGTGTCCTAAACTCCTTTCATCTTTATGAAAACCAGGATGTACTATACCCGCTTACATACTTCATCAAACAATAAACTTACGAGTTGTAAATGTAGCCAAATAGCCATATAGATCGAATACTTGCCCTCTCGATTCATTGGCGCAGTCTCTAGGAAGTTATATCAGAGACCTGGTTTTGAAAATTTTCTTGCAGCCTTTTCCCTACATGCTTGTGTAGCACCAAAATAACACAGGATCAATTACCAATTTATCTTTGTTTGTCCTAGCCGATGCATTAGGGGGCATACAATGAGTGTTGCTTTGGAATGCTATCATTTTTCTGATAAACCATGTTATTACTTGATAAGATTCTGAGATTCTTTCTCTGTTTCATTTTAGCGAGGCCAACCAGACCAAATGCAAAAGCGAAATGTGAAAAAGGGTGACAACGATACACCCATAAAAAAGGAGGACATCATGTACATTACGAGTTGAGTTTGAGTTTAACAGAATAACAATTCGTGTCAAAATTCAACTGCGACCAATCATCAAGTTTGTTCAGGTCTTATCCATGATGCCAGATACTGGCAGGCATGCAGACCTAAAACTTAAAGCGTGCTTGCGGCTCAATACTCTGTTAAATGGAGATTACGCATTGGCTCATTCAAGCTTTGCTTTGTAGTTTGAGCTCCTTGTTGTAGAGGTCGCAGAATGGAACTGAAGAAAATGCAGTTCTTCCTAATTTTGGAGCAGAATTTTTATTTTCGACGGTAATTAACAATTTACACATCTTTGATCTTACAGCTCTTTTTACCAAAAGGTGGTAGGTTAGTGATTATGTAACTCTTTTATGTTTTCTGTGAGCTTGTTAAAAGAACTGCTTTTGTATTGCTATTATTTTAAGTTAATAAAATACAGTTATACAATAGATTTGTTTTGGTGCTGCTATTAGCTTAAAGAACTGCTTTGTACTGCTATTAATTAACGTAATATAAAACAATTATAATAGCTTTTTGTACCAAAGAACGTCTACTATTCAGTTTTTGTCAAGAAATTATACACAAAGCGTAGGCCACTGAGCCTTAAAGGTTGTTCTACATGTGTTTTTTTTTTTTTTTTTTTTTTCTTCTTCTTCTTTGTTCTCTAAGACAATTATGGACAAATGATATCTTTAATTACGCCCAATTTAATAAAAGATGATTTGTGAAACTACATGGTGAGACTGATAGGTTGAGATATGCTCATGACCATATGGCATTTGATTAGCAAGTAATTAAGAATAGGAAAGAAGAATAAGATCATTGTGAGCCAGAATTCTCCAACCAGTCGTAGATGATTCCCATTAATCAAAGTATCAAACTACAATCAAGGCAAAGAAAAGGCTATAAAAGAACGACTAACAGTGGATATACTAGAAGAAATGAACCCACTGAGACAACCTAGGACTAACATAAAAGAGCCAAATAGTTATATAATTGGTTGACATTACGAACCATGTTAATGGTAAGACCAAGAACATCAGGATATTATTCGAGAAGTTGATCCAAGAACACTTGGAAGCAACAGATGCCATATTAGCCAGAATTCCTATATATACTCCAAGACCGGTAGCTAGAATGAGAAGCTGACATATATAGTAAAACTTTAGCGATCAATAACTTTACTTCTCCATAAGTAAAAACTATAAAAGTTGTATATTATGATAGTACTTATTGAGACGAATTCAAAAAGATTCAAAATGAATATATTTTTCCTTAAATATCATTCATAAAAGATGGTCAAAGCAAGGGTGGTGAATATTGTAAAAGTCAAAGCGGGTCAAGTAAAAAAGGACGGAGGAAGTAGAATTTACCCTTTTCAGAATTGATAGCTACGGTGAAAATTCCTAAAAGGGTTGATATACCAAATATGATCTGCATGAGCACTATTGTTGTACAAGTATAAGATGATGAAACTATCAATGTTTTGCATGCCAAAATAATTCTGAGTTCAATTTGCCAGTAGCCATCGTACAGCGGTACAGGTGAACAATCTAGTAACCTGTATAAAGTGGTGCAGATGAGATACTTACAGATTACTTGACAGTCATAGGCTTTCATATTAGACACAAGTCACACAACTTGAATAAAAGCTGCTTTCACAGTTTCACATATACTAACTCCGGTTCATATTACTACCTCCGGTCCAAATAACTCACAACTTTAGAATATTTTATATCTTACAAATAATACCCCAAAGTTGCGAGTAATTTGGACCGGAGGTAGTATATGCAACTTTGAAATTTTTTAAATCTTACAAATAATACACTAAAGCATCTATTGTTGTTATTTTGTACAATATCATCTCAATTTGAATGAAGAGAAGAAAGAGGGAAGAACAAGGAGAAAATTGGGAGAAGAGAGGAAAATTGAAAGGGAGGTGGTTATTAGGACCCACCATGACATCATCTGGGGAGGTTGGGGTAAAGTGGTGGTAGCTTTTAGTGTTTTTGATAAAACTAGGTGGTAAAATACAATTTAAAAAAAAAATTGAGATGATAATATTCTACAAAACGACAACAATAGATGGTGGTATTTCTGCATTATTAATTTATAAAAACTAAAACCTGCACTTATCCTTAAATTATATACAATTGGTACAACAATAGTAATACATTGAATTACACCTCTTCATATACAATCATATCATTTCAAGAAGTCATTCCATAAAAAAAAAATGGTCACTCTAGCTATTCCATTAGATCAATGAAAAGCGTTGGCCTATAATAAAATTAAAGGCCCTATATATATACAATCCATATTCTCATCAAAATTAAAGGCCACTATAATGGTACGTGTACAATCATCTCATACAAGATTTATCTATCTATCTATATATCTAAAGTTTACGACAAAGCTCAAAGTTTATCCTCATCAAATTATCGCATATAGGACATCCACAACTTTGGTGTAGTGGCCATAACTTTGCCTAATCGTACTATACTATATGAATTAAATTTGGTGGACCATTGATATTTATCTGAATTATCTCTACAATATGAAAAGATTGTCAAAAGGCTTAAAGTATTGATCTTATTTTAGACAAAATGCCATTTTAATGATGTAAAAATGGGGTTGACTGTCCCTAGTTGAACTTTTATCATAGGATTAAATGCATAAATATAGGAATAATGTAGTACTATAGTAACAAAAAGCATAACAAAGATTTTAGTTTTTTTAAGAAAAAAAAAATGAAATTACTTCGTATGAGATTAGCTAAGCAAAATGATTTATGTCATAGATTTTAATATGGTTGCACTATCATGTAACATAAAAGTAATGACAACGTCCAAAAAGATGGAAACAAGATATAAAGGAGATAATGAAGATCAAACAAATATGGTACTTAACCTACCTATAAGATTAAATAAATTTTTTTATTTTGAAGAATAAAATTAAATAAAATTGAATTGATTTGATATTGAAGGGTTAGCAAATAAAAAATGATACAAAAAAATGTTCAAAGTGGGTTTACTCCTTGGATAGGGATTTCATCACCCAATGAGCTCCACTCATATGATTTATTTAAACATCCTTCACACAAATAAGAGATTGCTTGTAAAATCAATAAAGCAATTCCATACATGCTTATCATTGGCATTATTTTTACATTACTTTTGCCACGCAATATGTATACATGCATAGTTTAATTTTTTTGTTTGTTTATTTGTTTTTTTTTTTTAATGATTTTCTATTTTTATTTAGATTTTTCACTTAAAATTGTTACACGTTTATATAATTGCATTTTACAAGTCATTCCAAAAATGCGTCATTTTGGATGTCAATTGTCAAATAAATTGCCAAATAATTAAGGATTATTTGGTGGTCTTTACACGGTCCAAGTTGATGAGATACTAAAATGGTGAGGAGATTGATTGAGAGTTCCTCACCTCATGAATAATTTATTGTTTGATTAATGCTAACACGAGAAAATTGATATAGTATAAAACATATTCCTGGGCCTCAACCATAAGCTTAAGCTTTTGGTTGAATTGGTCCTCTAACATGGTATCAGAGTCAGCGTGACATAAAGGTCACGGGTTCGAATCTCATCCACCCCCCACTTTTAAGTGGAATATTAAGCGCTGGGTATGAGGAGGGCCCATGTTGCATCCACACTTCTAGCCCAAACGGGCTCTCGTGTGAGGGGGCGTGATATAGTATAAAACATATTCCTGGGCCTCAACCATAAGCTTAAGCTTTTGGTTGAATTGGTCCTCTAACAAAAATGTCTAATGCTCAAGTCAGAGAACTTTTAGACCTAGATAGTGCAACACTACCATTCCACCCTCGCAACCTCCTACAGCCACTTTACGCAAATTTTTGCATATAGATTGGATTGAATATTTCTAAACCTAAATTAATTATACAAACAAAAATATCTTATACATCAACACGAGCACATTATTTTGCTTATTTGATTTGATTTGAACATTATCAGTATTAGTATAAAAGCTTTTAGCATAAGTACATTTAAAAAAATTGAGTATATATTAGATTTATACATTTAGATTAATCTAAAATCGTTGACATTATATATATATATATATATATATATATATATATATATATATATATATATATATATATATATATATATATATATTTTCCATTCTTTTACTTTTGGCTCACTTCTTGAAAAGATTTATTGAAAAAAGTGAGTAGGTGTAAGAAAATTGTGAATAAAGAGAGTTACATTTTAAAGGTGGGCAAGTACGTATAAGAAAAAGGTTAATGAAGTAAAAGAATATAATGGTAGAATAGTACTCCGTATAATTAAATATTGTCGAGGTAAGGTATTAAAAGTGGTTTGCCAAAAATCGATCAATGTATCTATAAAATAATCTTGGAGTCAGTAACTTTTCTAGCTTTATTTCAAACACATGATGTCTTTAATTAAATGAAACATTTAATTCTAAAACTCAAATCCTATATTTTATGCACTAAAACAAAATTCAAAGTAACCTCTTATGTATATATATCTTATACATCAACATGGGCACATTATTCATTTATTCTGGTCGAAAAAAAATATATAAGGGAGAAACACCCCAAAATTAAAAAGTGAGCCGAACGAGATGGGAAGAAATATTGGTAAAATGATAGTGAATTAATAGTGTATAAATGTCTAGTAAGGTATTATGAAAATAGGGTTAAAGCCAACACGTTACAAATCAACTAGGATGGAGGATGTAGGAAAAAAAAATTGCATGACATTTGTCAGATACAAAGTATTAATGACCAAAATTGGGTAAGCCACAAAATTTGGAAGGAGAAGGTTAAATTACGACCAATTAACATTTGATAGATTATCCAAACCCGAGCAATATTAATTAGTTATTGGTGGGATTCAGTTCGTTAGCCATGTTAAATGTAAATGAGAAGAACTTTTAGAAATAGTACCATGCGATACCATCAACATGATTCAACACGATATAAAAGAAAATATAAATGAGGCCTCATGAATTTCCAGGTAGTTCTAGTGTTATCTAGGTCCAATACATTGGTAAAAAGGTCTAGTTAAACAATATCATTTTTCCTCCCACTCTTTAGAAAGAGATTCCCTAGCTAGAATAGCAAAAGGAATCTACTTCTTTGAGATCAATATGAAGAACTTTGGTAAGCAAAGGACAAAGGATGTTTGGCTTAAATTCAGGTGGTTGGAATCTTAATTTTTATAAGAGTTTCTATACTTAGTGTTTAGTGACTAGAAAGTTTGCTAGCTAGCTCCCATTTATTGTATTATGGTCCGAAGTACTCCATTTATTTTGTTGCTATCCTAAATTGCTATTCATGGTCTTGTACCAAATACTTGTTCCAAGCTAAGTCATTATTTTATACCATAAACTTTAATGTGCCATAAACTTGGGATCAACATTGAATTGTCCAGATTCATTCCGATTTTATTCCATCCCTCCCGTATTCATTAAATACCCATTTTTACTACTACGCAGTATTTTTTTTTAACTATTAATAAACTCTATTTCGACCAACACTAGTAATTTATGTACTTCGTATATATGTAAGATAAAATCATGGATATAGGGATCCAGTTAAATTGGTTTTATCATATAATCTTTGATTACCATCTTAATTTCTAATTTTTTTTTTTTTTACTTTTTAAAAATTTAAGATATAAATTTTCGATGTTCTATATCAACAAGCATAAAAAGTCAATATGCATGGGTAAATTTACAAGAAACGAAGATAGTAATTAAGAAAAGAAAAATAAACATGTCTCAAATACCAGCTGTCCAGCTTGTAACGGATTGTGTCTAACTTTGTGTTGGAACCTAATTTTGTCTTGCGATCTCTCAAATTTCAATGAAGTCCTATCACATCATTGGTCGAGAAATGGAAATTATAAATTATATACTTGGTGCACAAATGCAACTTTTAAAAAATTATTGAACTCATTCTATGAAAATAAAATTTTTATAGTTGTGGTTTATAATGTTTTAATAATTATGTAGTTTATAATTGACGTAGTTTTCTCCAAGTAATTAATTATATTATTTTATTTTTGATATAAAATATTATTATCAACAATTTTTTTATTAATCAAAATTTTAGTTTCATTTATGTAATTTTATTCTTATTTTATAATTTTTCGAAAAATATTAGTACATTTTATGTTGGATTAAAATTTTCAAAAATTATATTTTCATTGTTGATTTTAGAATATTTATTGTGTCAATTTTATAGTGTGAAAAAATGAATCGCTCATATTGTTTATCATTAAAATAAAATGGTAGCCATATCAAACATACAACAGATGTAGAAACATCAAGCATTCTAGGCTATTTTTATTTTATTATTTTTAAGATTTAAGGTTCTTGGATATTTTTTCTTATTATTTTTTTTTGGCAAAAAATTGTTGGTTTCAGGTAATATTGGTGGTAATTGCATTTAAGTTGATTCACCTTTTATTATTTTATTATAGAAAATTACATTTTCTAGGTGAACAAGGAGCCAAGGAGGACGAATAATTCAAGGGTAGAAAACATTTATTTTA
This sequence comes from Chenopodium album, assembly GCF_948465745.1. NCBI lineage: Eukaryota > Viridiplantae > Streptophyta > Magnoliopsida > Caryophyllales > Amaranthaceae > Chenopodium > Chenopodium album. The sequence continues at coordinate 71,625,390 of NC_137835.1, forward strand.
TTCGAATAATTTGTTAAAAAGGGTAAAAGGGCAGGTAAAAAGGTGGTGGTGTTAACTTGAGAAAAATAATTTGTAGATACATCCAATAATAACTTTTAAAAGGTTTGTTTGACAACTTTTTCATTAAACATTAAATGTAGATGAGTTAGATTGTTATGATTAAAGTTATAATACTTCGTATACATTTGACAGAAGTAACACTTTGTAATAGTAGACCTTGTAATTAAAATAGCTATGGTCGGCCATACATCTAGACTATCCAATGCAAAACAGATTTATTTGATCCAAACTTGAATTATGCTTGAAAGGCTGAAATTAGAATATCTGATTAACCAACATTAAAATTAACTCTATCAGTGTTTGATTATAACCGATTAAATCGTTGTATTGAGTTACTATAATTTTTTCACAAATTATTTACTACTCCGTGCTAAATTAATATGAATCAACAAGATAACTCATCACGCACTAAAACATGATGCACACATAATACGAGTACTATATTCATCTAAACATAGTCCAAATTAAACGACTTGTTTTCCACCTTTAAATGCCAAGATAAGGTAAGCTACATATATTGATACATATCTTTCTACTCTAATCTGTTGAACTCGTGAATTCTCTCATGTAGTATCATTACTATAAAACTCCCACACAATAGGTGAAGCTATTGTATTATTGCCCTAATATAAAAAGAGTTAAAGGTGTCAAAGAGGGGTCAAACCACTATTATAACGCACTAGTCCAATAATTTTGAGCTAATCCTCCATAAGTTAATTACAAACAAATACAAAATTATTATGCTTATTATTATTATTAAGATAGATATTTAAGCACTACACGTATGTAAGAAATCCAACTAATAAGCAATTAATATAACTTTATATAGTATACTTTTCATCATGGTCTATGATGAGCATTGCTACTACATAAAGATCATCGATGTTGCTTTTCTTTTTTTCTTTTCATTTAAAAAAAAATAAATAAAGAAATTAGCTAGCTTAGCTTATCACAACTTATCCTCTTAAAAGTGAAATGGCGACTCATATCAAGTTGCCCATTACTAAGATTATGACAAAATGAGTGCTTAATCATCCACTTAGGTCATTTTCTTTGTGCACCATGCAAACATTTTAAGCAAGTTTTTACATACATTGATAATTGACATGAACACATCGAAAACTCGAGGAAAAAAAAAACTTATATTTCAATTTGGAAATACAATTACATATTTGCAATAATAGATATGATGATCAAGTACGTACCCCAATGATAAGCGCGAAAATACAAATATTTTATTGACATTTAATTATATGGTAACAACAAAAATTACAAGATTAAATTATGGTTCAAAGTAGAAAAAAGGAAAAATGAGGGGGTTGAAAAATAATTTAAAAAGAAAGTTGAGGGAATTGAGATGGAATTTAGGATTGTTTGGGGTTATACTAGATGCACATATAGCCCCTCATGACAGCTACACTTGTTGATCTTTTACATGGACGTCACGTACGTACCACCGAACCCGGCCCATGCAAAGGCTAATTGATCATGTAATGCCATGAATTTAATGCTTAGACGGCGACAGAGATTGGTGGTGGAGTATGGTTGTTAAGGCCACTGATCTTCATAGGCTCGTCGTTGTTGTTGTTGTTGTTGTGGAGGTTGAGCATGTTAAGGTTTGGGATGATCGCGAAAAGTCCATCATTGGTTGGAGTGGTTGTAGCCTTAGCTGCCTGAGGTTTCACTGGCTCTTCTATGATGATTTGATCGGTTGAGGTATCCTTGGTCTTTCCAACTTCAATGTCTTTCGCGATTGTCTTTGAGTTTCGGTATATGGCATAGAGGATCATTTGCACAATTCCGAAGGTGAATCCGAGCACATTGGGGATCTGTTTTTGCAATTAGCACAATAGAAAAAGAAACAAGTTAGTATTAGACTATTAGGTTATCAATTATTTTGTGTAAGTTAAGAGTATGTTATGGTAAAATCATGATATATATATAATTCTTACCGCGATGTAGTAGTCATGCTTGAGGAGACCGTAGAAGAACCATACAACGGCGCTTATGGTAAGGAAGAATGAGAGGAAGAATGGCATGTACTCAACACTTTTGGTGCGGATGACTTTCCTCTGTAAAAAAAAACATATCATAAAATTAGTACTTTTGAAAATTAATTGAAAAGATTAATAAATTGTGTATACTCTTTACATGTATGATGTACTACTAGTACTTACCATGACACCTAGAGGCGCAACGAAGACACACAATGAGAAAATGAGGCAAATCCATCCAAGGATGAGCAATCGAACACGAGTTGTCTTTGCAATCACCATTGTAAAGAAGACAATAACACCAAATCCGAAAACATTGAATAGAAGGATTTGCTTGAAAGTTGAGATCTGCAAGTTAATGGTTCATGTAAATATTAGTACACAAATTTTGAGTATTAGAAAGACTAAAATATATACGTTACATATATATATATTTTTTTAAAACAACGCGTTTAGACACATACCCTAATCTTTTTGTTGGCATAGATGAGGAAGATAGCAATATAGATGGTTTCAATGAAGAGACCGAAGGCGTTAATCGTGACCAAGAAGATCACATCAGTCTTCACAAAGGCATACAATAGCCAAAGTATGCAGCTGAAGAATGCAATAACATAAGGAATGCTTTGAAATTCCTCAGTTGATTTCTTCTTGTAAATACGGTAAAATGTTGGACTGCAATACAATAATTAATTATTAGAAAAATTAATACCAAACAAATGTATTTATAAATATAAATCATTTTTGTTTAGGTTAAAAGTTTTGTAACTTAGGAAGATCAACTTACATTGGAGAAAGGAAGACCATGAAAGAAATTGTGTTACCTATAACAAGGGCAAAAGTGCAAAAAAAGTAATCAATAAGTGAAGGAAAATAGGGAGCATAAAATAATTACTTTATTATAAAATAATCCACAGGTGTAATCTCTGTTGTTATATGTAAGCAAATGATTGATGAAAAAGTGCAATTAAATTATTGTTATTAGTAGTAGTGCATGTAAGACTTTTTAATGCACTCATGAACCAATTCATAATTAAGTATAATGTTACGTAACATCAATCCCACTAATAAAACTCTTAAAAATGAACAAATAATGCATTTGATGAATACTATGATTATAGATTCTAACTTAGGTGTATAGTAAAATGGATAATGGATAAACTATAATATACAAATATCGATGAATGAAATTAATATGCCTAGATGACTCGAACGGGTGTTTTTATGCTATTGATATAAAAGAAGATGTGATGAATACTTTTAGCGAACTAAATATGATACCTAGGAGATTAATATGGAATGATGAATATACTATATAGTATAAGAGTATATATTATACCTAGGAGACCAAAGATGGTGATCCATGGAAGGTGTTGAAAGAAGTGAGCAAAATCCATTTCTTTGTTTGTGTATTTGTTTATGATTTCTTTCTCTCTTTTTTTTGTATGAGTGAATTTAAAAGAAAAGAGATATTCTTTCTTTGTTTCTCTCTCTAGTTGCTTACTCTTACTTGGACGAAATGGAAAGAGGTGGCAGGAGCTCTTTATATAGTGCAGGGGGGAAAGAGAGTAAAGAAGAAAAAAAGAAAAAAGAAAAAGAAATACAAATCATACAAAAACCTCTACTTTTGCATGCAATTATTAATATTATTAGAGAGAGGTAGCAAAATAGCAATGAAACAGTGTTTTTGTGGTGATTAATTTTCTCTCTATCTTCATCCCTTCTTTTCCTTTACATTTTTTTTAATAAACAAAATTTTTCAAAATTATTTTTATTTATTTTTTATATTATGCCTTTATTTTTCAAGTTGTTTGTATCTGAAATTTATCACCCTTGCTTTTTACGTAATCCCACTCCCCACTAAACTTCTCCCCTGGCATGCACACTCATTTCCTCGTCCTCTTTATTTATTTATTTTAATATTTTAATATTTATGTATTAATCAATTTATACATATTTTAGAATTACTGATCTAATTATTACTCATATAAACCATTTTTGGTAATTAAACCTATGTACCTTCTAATGTTCTTATCCTAGTTGTTATTGCCTATTACTGAACTAAGTTAGGGTAATAAGATTAAGGGACCCACTTTAATATACTTTCTGATGTGTCACCCACCAAGTGGTTAAAACGCCTTACAACTCATACATTTCAGTTTTTGAAATTACTATATCTCTAACTAAGATATGTCTATAATTAGAAATTAGTCATCTTCAATTTAATTTCAAAGATATTAAAGCTAATTTGTTAGTTGCAACTTGGGTATTGTAATTGCATTGATTTTGATTTCTTCTTGTCTAATGACTTTGTTGTAATTAATGTATAAAGGGTTAAGGAGTATAGTGTTTACACGTTTAGAAGTTTTTTGGTACGGTGTTGCAGTCCAATATCATGTCGGCTTGACAATTTTATTCCACCAAGCACCTGAAGTTTAGGAGAAATTATGGAGAACAAAAATATATTTATGTTTTTTAATATTATGGATTCATTCATGGTAGCAGCATATATATCATCCTTGTTATAACCTAATTAGGAAAATTCTTATACACCTAGTAACATCAATCGCCTATATACCTTGTTCTATGTTATTGAGATCTAATGAATATTATTGCATGTCATGCTCAACAATTCATCATGATTATAACTTCCAATTTTTTTATAAAATTGTCTATACGCAGTATATATTAAAAACTATAAACATTAATGAGAGTCTTTGAACATAATGGTGTATACATTTCACACCGATAAGATAACTAATTGTTTTTTTTTTTTTTTTTTTGGTGATTTACAGAAATATTGGGTATCTTTGTGCATAGTAAAATGCGATAGTAAGATCATCTTCATTTAGAAAGATATAATAAATAAATAAATAAATAAATAAATAATAAAAAAAAAAAAAACTTTTAACCCAAAATTAATGGTGTATACATTTCACACTAATAACTTTTTTTTAAAATGTAGTTAAAATGCAATAGTAAGTTGATCTTCTTAAGTTACATAGCTTTTAAACCAAAAATAATGGTGTATACATTTCACATTAATAACTAATTTTGAAAAATAATTGAGTATCTTTTAAAGTTGCAAAATGCAGTAGTAAGTTGATCTTTTTAAGTTACAGAACTTTTATCCCAAATAAATAATGCATGGTGTATACATTTCACATTAATAACTTTTTTTTTTCATGATTTAAAAAAAAATGAAGTACCTTTAAACATAGAAACACAATTGTATTTACAATTTGCTGTATTATGTATAATTCCATTTCATGAATTGTCACTCTGTCAAGTCTTTGAACATTTGATCTTTTGCAACTAAAGCCATGTTGGTGAGGATATGTCTCAAGGTGTCAAATATAAAAAGCATTTAACTTTATGTCAATCAAATATTTTAAGTTTAAATACTTTGTTAAATAAAGCTTATACTTGTAATACTTAGTATGCAATCTTTATTTTTAGTTTACTATCTTTATTTCCTACAGAATAGTTGTAATTTAACTTGTAACCACTACATATAATGTGATGATATACATTATAAAAAGATCATTTCATTTTCTATATTAAGGCCCTATTCAGTTTATCTTTAAAATAAAATAATATTCAGTAAAAATAATTTCAGTTCACTAAAAATAAGTTTTGTACAGTAAAATTAAGGGTTTGTTCTCATACGATTATTTTCAGTTCAGCTCAGCTCTAATAAGATCAGTTCAGTTCAACTCTTAATTTCCTTCTCTTATAAAATATTCATTTCAGTTAAGTTATGTTATGTTCAGTTTATTTTAGTTCAGCTCTAATAAGTTCAATTCAATCCAGTTCCATTCAGTTCAGTTTAGCTCAGTTCAGTCAATGAGAACAGACCCTAATTATAGTTCAGTAAAAATAATTTCAGTTCAGCAAAAATCAGTAACTCTAAAGAAGAAATATAATAGACAATCAGTAAAAATATTTCAATTCAGCAAAATTAAATTCAGTTCGGTAAAAATAATTTTGGTTTAGTAAAAATAATTTAAGTTCTTTCCTCAAAAAAAAATAATAATAATAATTTAAGTTCAGCAAAAATAATTTATGTTCAGTAAAGTTAATTTCAGTTCAACATAATAAGGTGAAGTGAATGGAGCCTAAATTAGGTAAGCTAAAAAGGAAAAATTAAAAATCAAATCTTTTTATGATGATATTACGGGAGAAATAATTTACAAATAATAATATGAATAGATCTTGAAATAAATATTCAGATTTTTTATTGACGGAATAATGCAAGCAATACTCGATCATACCATTTTTTATTTATTTATTTTTTAACATATGCATAGGTCCTATTCAGTTCACCTTAAATATATCAATGACATACACAAAAGTTTCATTGATAACCACAAAATCCAAACGTTACCCAAAAAAAAAAAAAAAAAAAAAAATAGAAATTTTTTTTTTGAATTGAAGCTTGAATGAAGTATTGTTTCCTTACTCCTATGCTTGAATAAAGAAGGTATTGGGTGCGGCAAAATGCACCCAAGAATTCATGTAGCAAGTATGTATACGATATGTAATATTTGGTGGAGGATATTTATAACTTCCTCTGTTTTTATTTACTTGCAACACTTCTCTTTTCACGCTTGTCGATGCATTATTTCAATCGTTTATATCTTTAATTATCAATATGTAAAAATTATAAATGTTAGATATTAAAATAGTATAAACCGAGACGAATCTAACAAGATCCCACATGACTATATTTTTTCTTAGGTATAAATCGTCAAAACTAGTCAAAGTGGTGTACATAAATAGTGTAAAAGTCAAACTGTTGCAAGTATAAGAAAACGGAGGAAGTATTTGATAGAGGGTATGTACAACTTGTTAGAGGATATATGTTATTTGATAGGGGATGCGTACAGTTTGTTGGAGGGTATATATTATTTGTTGGAGGATATATGAATAGTTTGTTAAAGGATATGTAATATTTGATAGAAGATAAGTACAATTTATCTTTAATAGAGGATACGTACAGTTTGTTACAGGATATGTGTTATTTGGTAGTATATATGATATGCAGTATTTGGTATAAAATACGTGTTTTTTGATAGATGATACATACGTACAGTTTGTTAGCGGATATTTATTATTTGATAGAGGATATGTACAACTTGTTGGAGGATATGTATTATTTAATAGAGGATACTTAGGCCCCGTTCTCTTCACCTTAATTTTGCTGAGCTGAAATTATTTTTACTGAAACAAAATTATATTTGCTGAATTTAAATTATTTTTACTGAACTTAAATTAATTTTACTGAACTGAAATTATTTTTACCTATTTTCTATTATAATTCTTCTTTAAGAAAACTGAATTTTACTGAACTGAAATTATTTTTACTGAATTGAAATCAATTTTATTGAACTAAACTTATTTTTACTTAATTCTATTTTTTAAGGTGAAGAGAACAAGGCCTTACAGTTTGTTGGAGGATATATATTATTTGTTGGAGGATACACACAGTTTTTTGCCGCACGAAATATTGTCGCACCCAATACTTTGTAATTTGAATAAATGATTCAGCTTGAGTGACATAGTACACATTTCAATGCATAAATTTAACCATTAATATCTTTAGTTATCTATTAGTGTAGATATTATGAAATTACTCCCTCCGTCCCTAAATTACATTCCTCCTTTCTATTTTTGGTATTCCAAAATTACATTCCTCCTTTCTATTTTTAGTAAGTTTTTTTTAGTAAATCAACTCTCTTTTTCTGTTTTATATTTAATGCTTCACTAGGTGAAAAATGGCAATTGGCAGCGGTTCAAATCCGGTCTAAGGCACCGGTTTGAACCGCTGCCTATGTGAGGGGTGCCAAAAACTTGGTTTTTGGCACCGGTTCAAAACCGGTGCCATAGGGTGTAATAGGCACCGGTTAACCGATGCCATAGGGTGAAATAGGCACCGGTTAACCGGTGCCTAAAACTGCTCTCCCGCCATTTTTTTTTGGTGGTAGATAGTTTAGGCACCGGTAGCTGCCTAACCGGTGCCTATTAACCATTTTTTTTTTTCGTTTTTTTTTCCATCGTGCAATAATATTTTAAAAAAAAAACCTGCAATAATAATAACCTGTAATTCCAGCAATTATATTAAATATAATAATTAATAATTTTATTATTATAATAACTAATAATAATAATATTATTAATTATTACAATAAGATACAAAAATAATATTAAAAACAAAAATTCAATTATATATATAGATATAAATATTCCCAAACGCAATACAAAAAAAAAAAAAAAAAAAAAAAAAAGTTGCTTACATATACAAATAATAGTAAGTACATATATAATGAGTAATAAGTTATATAGTTCAAAAGTTAACATAAATAATTTACAATTACAATGCCATTTACATGTTGAAGGTGATAAAAGACGCCAACATGTCACGAACTTCATTAAGCTCCTTGATTGTCAACGGACCATCCTTTTGGACCTTGCAAAACTTGAAATACAAAAACATTATTTTAAAAATAATTAATTAGGCAAACAATATGTATTTTATCAAATATTACCTATATGACTTCTATATAGCCCATTTACTACATTACTTATCAAATGAACTATTTCTTTCTCATAACATGTCAATATTGGATAGTTGTATGTGTGTAAGCCCTAAAATTGTATAGGAGAGCATTTTATTAAGGTTTATGACGCTTTTTACTCAAAATGGCCCGAATATGGCCTATATGACCTTACTTTGCCCATTTCCTACATTTCTTATTAAATGAACTTTATTTATCTCATAACATGTCAATATTATCTAGTTATAGGTGTATAAGGAAAGAAATCACATCAAAAGAGCATATTAACACAAAATGGCCCTAATATGGCCCATATGACTTCTATTCAGCCCATTTTCTACCTTTCTTGTGAAATAGCCTTTTTGTTTCTCATAACATGTCACTGTTGAAATAGCCTTCTAGTCAGCTGGATGCTTCAGCATTCTGTTTTTCTTTCTTCCCTCTGCATGCCACCTCAAGTTTTTAGCGTCTTTTGGTATTGAGAACAGACGCTTAAACCTTGGAATAATGGGAATATACCACAACACCTTAGCAGGAGGTACCTCCGTGTCAGGATTGCAACTCATGCGCTTGTACCGCGACCGCTTGCATCGTGGACACTCCTGTAGTTTTTCATACTCATTTCGATACAAAATACAGTCATTAGGACATGCATGTATCTTCTTATACTCCAAACCAAAGGGACACATGAGCTTCTTTGCGTAATAATAAGACTTAGGAATTTCATTCCCATCAGGCAACATATCACTTAATGCGGTCAACAAAGAAGTAAAACTGATGTCCGTCCACCCATGCTTCGACTTAATGTTGAAAAGTGTTAGCACGACCGATAGTTTGGAGTATTTTTTGCACCCGGGATACAAAGGCTTTTTGGAAGTCTCCGATAATAATTCAAACACTTCACCTTCAACACCTTGCAACATCTCATCCACTTGTTCATCCTCGACCTCATCCGCCTGATCTTCATCGGCTCCATCCTCACCATTATCAACAATATACTCATCATTCTCGTATTCCTCGTCCACATGAATCTCAGTGCTTCTAACACGCACATCATTCCGATCAAGATCCCCACTGTACTCTCCACTTTATCCGTGCCAAATCCACACATGGTATAATTGCCTAAACCCACGACATAATACATGATCTCTAATGATTTCAACACTATCGACCACATTCACACAATTACAATCAACACAAGGACAATAAAGGCCTTTGCCTCCCAGTTTGCGTTGATAAGCTAAAGCCCTCTCGCAAAAATCTTGAACCCCATTCCAAAATTCCAATGTATCGCGTCTACCATACATCCAACCACGATCCTTCTCCATTTAGTAAATTGTCTATAAACATATATAGCAACATATAATTTATAATGTGTAAGTGCTACATATTTTATGTAAATCAAATTCAAGTACAAAACGTGAATATACCATTCATATAGTGAAAAAATGCATGTTTCCAAAGAGTCCTTATCACTCCAACCTAACCCATCCTTGAATGTCTACTCTCACTAGTGAATGTATGTCAACTTTCCAATTTTAAGGAAAATCCGGCAGCATTTCCCCCTAATTCTCCAAGTACACGATGTAGATAATTAATTACCTACATATGTACCCAGAGAACATAGTGAGGAAATGGTAAGCCAAGATGTTCCTTAAAATCGAAAAGAAAACATACATTCACCACCTAAGTGAGAGTACACATTCAAGAACAGTCCCAACCGGGGACTATTCAAGACTTTCTCCTAATGAGAAAGCCTTGAACGGGTATCTAGGCATATGATGATGCAATTCAAGTATTCTATATATTGTTGTATTTATTTGCAATTAAACAATACACAAGTTGAAATTTCATGAATCACCTTTTATTAAATGGATAAATAGAAAGAAATATAGCTAAGTAAAGTTTATAAGTCATACCAATATAGCAACTACCCACTTGAGCTCAATATGTAGTCCTCAAGCTAATTAAACTCGTGCTTCAACTCACAAATCTGTTAAAAAAAAAACAATATACAAAAATAAACCTAATTAATAAATATATGTCGAAGCAATCAGTAGGAAGGTAAGTAAAGGGAACAAACATAACTCCCACAAACTAATTAATAAATATAAAATAACAGTGCAAATTTTTTAGAAAAATAATAAAAAAAATATAAAAATTAAAGGGGCTAATGGCCAAAGTAGTTGCATGCTTTAAATCTTAATGATCCCAATCAATCTGGTGCAGCTTGAATCCCATTAGATAATTTTCTATACTACGTTAATCTAGGTTAGTGATCATTTTTTTGCAAACATTGTATAGTTATGAATCAGTCTCAAAACAACCGCTCTCAAATTATTTACAAAACAATAGCTCTTAATTTAATGATTACCTCTCGCAACCCCGGGTTTGCAGCAAGCCAAAGCCCACACATCACAGCTTTTGCTTCTGCCACCCTTACCTCCCAATTAGCACTACTCTGCTGCACCCCTACTACCTTGACAACCCCTTCCTTGTCCCTCACAACAGCACCCAAACCACAACCCAACTCCTAAATAAAGCCCGCATCTACATTCACTTACACAGCTCTTGCAAGCGATGACAGCCACCTAGCAGCAGAACCCAACCATATACACTGAAGCATACAAATACTAGACGCAAACTGGGATAATAACAAGAGTCATGTGACCACTTGTTCTCAAGTTTTTTTTTTCCTTCTGTTCAATTCATTTATATATACCAAACTATTTTAAGATCTCAATGTGATGTGATTATCATATTTATCTTCTAATTAGGAAGCCCCTAAATTTTAATTTGCTTAACAATTCAACAAGCAAAAGAAATTAATAAAAATACATAATTGATAAAATAATTGTGAATAAAGGAAAAAAATTATACCTAGAACAGCCGTGGAAGGTGGTGCTGCCGTGGAAGGTGGTGCGGTTGAAGGTGGCGCGGCGGTGACGTTCAGGGCTTCTTCAATTCGAACAGCAGGGCTGCGGCGCGGCGGTTGAAGGTGGTGCAGCAAAAGAAGGGTCGAAGGTGGTGCGGTTGAAGGTGGCGAGGCGGCAGAGAAGAGGAGAAGAGAAGAGGAGAACAGCAGACCGAGGCTTCTTCAATTCGAACAGCAGGGCTGCGGCGCGACTTCTTCAATTCGAACAGCAGAGATGGAGGGAAAAGGAGGGGACGGAGACTAGGTTCGGGTTTTCTGGTGGTGTTCAAGGTGGCAGCAGTGGTGGAGGGAAAAGGAGGGGACGGAGGCAGCAGTGGTTTGGGTTTTTCGAATGAAACAGTGAAGGTGAATGGTTAAGGAAAGGAGGAAGAAAGAAGGGGGAAGAAAGGAGGGAATGAAAAGGGCCGGGTTTTTTTTTTTAAAAAAAAACCACCGGTTCACTAAGGCACCGGTTCAAACCGGTGCTTTTTAGTTTTTTGGCACCGGTTTGAGTTGAACCGGTGCCTTTTACCAACTTATTTAATCCCGCCCAATTTTGGGCCGGTTTTTGGCACCGGTTTGGCTTGAACCGGTGCCAAAAGGGGGTTGCCTTTTTGAATTTTTCTACTAGTGCTTTCTCACTCATCCTTACCTAATCTCACTCATAATCATTGTGCCAAATTACAATGAATATGATTGGTTAAAACTTTTCAATTAGAGCATGTGATTGGTCCTTTTTTTTTTGCAATGGATTGATGACATGTCATGAGTAATAACTAATCTATCTTTGTACTTCCCATTGCATTATCTAATTATTGTTATTTGTCTTATTTTTTCCTCCTTAATTCCCGTGTAAATTTCCAAAGAAGAATGTAATTTAGGGACGGGGGGAGTATAATTTAACAAAAGTTTACATAAACATTTATTATATCTATATAATGTATAAAATAAAATCAAATTGACATTTAAATAGTGCAAAAGTCAAACTAATTCATTTACTCAGGAGTCAAGAGGCAGTATAATTTTTACTTTATAGCTCATGTTAATTAAATTTTAGATTCCATTTATATTTGAGTATATAAAAATTACATAATCAATTAGAAACGAAGGTAGTATACAACTTATGAAGAGCAGAAGTAGTACATTTTTTTACTTTCGGCTTAACCAATATAAATTCTACCTTCTTACATGATTCACTTCCTTAATTAATCTTTTCAACTTTATAGTTTTTAAAGGAAATGTTATCACCTTGATCTTATACATCCAAGTTGCACCACAATAATTCTAGCAAAAACTACTCTTTAAAGGGTGAGTCTTGAACATATTCTTCTAAATAATGAAGAAAGCAAAGTTTACCAATGGAGATATTTGAAAGCGCCATGAGTTATTATTGAGCATTGACCATAATAATACTTTACTTACTTTCACTTTTTTCAAGAATCCATGGTTTGGATCGATGACGTGGAATCGCAAAATCTACTATTAGTTTTGTAGTAATGATGGTTTTGTTTTTGAAGGAGTTAATCCAACGGTGGAGATTTAATGACTAGAAGCAAAGATTTCGTGCATATGCTAGCTTACCTTAATAAGAAAAAACACAATGTCAACTTGATTATTAAGCCGCCAAATTTCTCCACACATTTTCTTATTTTTGGCGCGCTTTCTTTGGTGCCATGTAACGGCTACCGGTTATGCTCGAATTTAACTTCATGCTAGTAGTATGGACGTATGGTTGCTATTTAGGGCATGAATTTTAATATTATCATCATATTTAATTTTTTCTATTACATATATGAATATAGTATTAGAATTTACAAAGCAAAGATTGGTGTAGGTCGTTCATAATTTACCTTGGAATATTGACAACGAAAGAGGGTATGCACTAGATATTTAGTTTTACAATAGCATGGTGAATCTTGCGTCTCAAGCGTCTCAATACACGCGATTGCTGTTTTTTCAACTTCTTTGTGTATATTTTGTAAAAAAAAAATGTATTTCATGCATGTTTGTATGTAAATAATGTATAACTTCAAACATCGTTATTAATAATAATTACTCTATACATACCAATATTTAAAAAAACCTAAATAAACTTAATTTTAAAAAAAACACGAAAAGAAATTCAATAAATTTCATTGTGACTATATATGTAACTTTTAAACATATATCACCGAATGCAAAAAGTAAAATTTGAGAATAGGTTAATAGTAAAATGGATTGTTTCATTTTTAAAAACGATGAAAGTAATTTTTTTTCTCTCCGCGTTTGCTATGCCACTTGAATTTATTTCTTTCATCATCAAAGAAGAGATTTGCGCTTTAAGCTGGCTTTGGCCTTTGGGAACATATTGCAGATGCTCTCCTAGCAGCAACTAACCTTGAAAGATTACTGTACATGTAATTTTAGGTTGACTACTTTTGATAAGGGAAATTCCTAAAACCAATGAATAAAAAGTAATCACAATAATCTAAAAGAACTAATTTCATAATAAAACATCCAACTTTAAAGAAAATAGTAACAAGTTGATAATCATTTTACATTGAAATAAACCTTAGCTTCCAACTTATTTTAAGAATATATAGCAACAAGTTGATAATCATTTTACATTGAAATTTTGTAACAAAAAATGTTCACTACTTAACAAGTAAAGATGAAAAAAACTTTATACAAAATAAATCTTAGAAAATTCATGTAGATCCACTCTTTAACATAGAAATGATATAATATGATGTCATAAAAAGCACATAATATTAAACCGACCAGTAAATGGTGTTTATAGTAGTGAGATATTTGATGAGAAATGATATTGTAGTAAAGTGGGACCCAATAATTCAAATCATGCAACGTACTTTTTAATCTATGGCTAAGAAGGAAGAGGAGAAGATGGCAGCTGGGTGTTCTTTTTAATTTGTAGGGTCACTTAAAATAAATCATTTATCATCCCATCGTTTATTTTTATGCCTAAAAAGCCATGCCCCATTTTACAATCTAGATAACGTTTTTAAAAGCTAGATTATTTAGTTTTAGTGGTGTTTCAATTTTGTGGGAGTCAATTAATTACACTTGGTTATGTCTATAATCTTAAATTAATTAATCATGTTTTGAAATCGATTTGGATGATAGAGAGTGAGTTTTGGACTCTTGGTTGAAATCATTTACGATTATGATACATGCAAATATTAATGATTAATCACAAAATAATCATGTTTTGCTGATAGAGAGATTCTTGGCTAAAATAGTCATTTACAGTTATGATATAACATCATTAAATACATTCCATGGTGATTTTCGTCTTTAATTAATCATATATTGAATCGATTTTAATTAATGGTTAAAACAAAATTCTTGTTTGAATTCATTTATAAATAGATATAATACGACGGCATATAAGCATTACAATATTTTTTTTCTTCTGAAAATACATATAACTTTGAAAATTTACAACAATCTTGCATCGATCAATGTTAGTAATAATGTTTGATAATTCTTGTTATTTCCTCTCTATCTTCTTATGTGGTACTCCACATGTATGTAATAGCTGTAATTGATAATTAGGTATTGAAATTTATAAGGTGTCTGATTATATCTATTTTTGGTACAACTTTTATGTTTAATTAACTACAATTAATTATTAAAAAAATTATTATAAAATAAAGATCATGTATATAAATTTTTCCCAAACTCTTAACATTTTCTTATTAGATGGTAATCAAATGTACATCACTCATATTAAGTTAAAATTTGAGGTTCTTAAGTGCCAAACAATTCTTATACTCCGTAATTATGGTGTCTAAATTCAATTTTAGCACCTTATTATAAAGTGCCTGACATGTGTTGTCAAACATAGCTTTTGTTTTCATTATTATTTTTTAATTATTTATCTTGTTTTTTTTTAAAAAAATAATGGTTGTGCCAAGTATTAAAGATTTTTATTTTTATTTTATGTATGTGCGTGCAAATTTCCTACAGTATTATTTGTTTAAGCTAATTATGTACTTTTTTTTATTTAATTTTTGAGTTAGGTGGGAAATGGGAGGAGGCCTATCCTTATCTATAAATCTTTGGAGATTAATAATGGAAGTGGCCTTTGTAGGATTTAGAGGTTGTCCAATCTAACTATTGAAGAGTGATTGTTATTCGTAATAAGGGGCTTTAAAATGTAGCACCACTATAAAGCTTTAATCGTGATATAAGCAATATCGACAAAAAGAAAATATAAATAATCTCCCGCATTTCTTGCCAAACATATACCATACATATATAACTTTATCTATATTTTTTTTTGGAAAAAAATACACAATTATCCGTCTAATTTAATTCTAAATTTTAATTATCCGACTTAATCATCAAATCTAACCAACTTGCTCAATCTTTACATTTTATTATCCAAACTCAATTTGTATTATTACTATGGAGCATTAATGACCCATTTACTATGGTTGCTATATATATATATATATATATATATATATATATATATATATATTGAGGAAAATGGTTGCTAGTTTTAATTCTATTTTAATTTTTAAATTGTAATGTCAATTAGCTAAGCCTGATATATAAATTGATTAGTATTCCCTCTTTCCTTTAATACAAAGCGTATTTCTAGCATTTATTACTCACATAATAAAGAGAAAGAGGTTTTTGAAGGAATTGTGTCTTCGATAAGTGCAATTACTAGATATATCAAGGATTACTATTATGGAGATAATAAGTTCGTTCTTTTGGGTCGTCATTATTTGTTGTTAGACTATGATCAATGATCTTTGGGCTAGTCAAATAGTCCAAAGCATACTAGAATGGATCCTATGAGGTCACATAACAAGGGTATTGGGTTACGCAAATTTTAAGATGCACCATGGTGCACCACGCCTATACTTTTGAACAATCAGTAAAAAAACCTGAACAATTGCAAATTTTGAACATGTAGTAAAAACATCTGAACATCGCAAATTTTGAACATTTAGTTAAAAAATCTGAACAATTGCAATGCATCATGCCTATACTTTTGAACATTTAGTAAAAGAAATCTGAACAATCAAGAATTTTGAACATTTAGTTAAAAAATCTGAACATCACAATTTTGAACATTTAGTAAAAAAAATATGAACAATCGCAATGTACCACGCCTATAATTTTGAACTTTTAGTAAAAAAAATATGAACAATAAAATATTTTGAACATTTATTAAAAAAATCTGAACAATCGCAACTTTTGAATTATTACGAGTCAGACAAATTTTGAACTGACTCGTAATAATTCACAAGTTTTGTAATATAAACTGAACATTTAATGTATACAAAACGAACATTTCTTGATAAAATATGAACATTAAAATTGCATGTTTATGTTCAATTTTTGTGACGTGTTCATATTCTTTTTACTAAATGTTCATTTTTTGTAAAATGTTCAATTTTTTTTACTAAATGTTCAAAAGTATAGTCGTGGTGCACCTATTTCTAGGTGCACCATGGTGCACATAATACTAATTGATTGGGTTAAGTAAGTAAGAGGCCCATTAATGGGCCTCATGAGCAATTAACTAATCATGAAATGGATTGGGCTAGCATAGGTTTTGGGCTTTTGACATGGGCTCTTATTTAGAGATGAGATCTATAAATAAGATCCATGCCTGGAGTTGCTAGCAAGCAGTCATAATTCACACACAGTGTATTTTGACATCAAGGCAACCAATCCCAAAACCCTAATTCCTCTCTCTAACTCACGGCTATCTCTCTCCTCCCCTCGTCCGTATGGCCGGCCACCCTTGGTGGCGCGTGTGGTGGTTCGGGGTGGTTCATGGTGGTTCGTTGCTCGCTCTTCTCTATAGAAGGTCAATTGAAGGGTTCAATTGCAACTAACTAGCATTAGTGGAGGTCTTAATCTGTGCCCGTGGACCAAGTAGAGGAATCACGCTTGAGGTTCTTTATATCCCATTGTTCTTGCTCGATCGCACGTGGAATCACGCTTCAAAGGTACGATTATATGTTCTTTATGTGTTATGCATTAGATCTTGGGATTAGGTATTGTATGAATATGATTCATGTTTATTTCCACTGCTTAGTACCTATATACCCCTACAGTTTTTAATTTAGGAACGGAGGGAGTACTTCAATATTTTGAAAAATATTTACACTCTTTTCATTTGATAGTAATAATAGTAATAATAATGCTTTTAGTGTGGGGGGCTTTCTACAAGTGATTTTTTTTGTTAGGAAAAAAGGGTGTAATTGTGTTTGATTAATGCAGAACAAGTCATTGAAATTAAGGACGAGAAAAACAATAAAGAATATATACAAAGAACACAAGGATTTACGTGGTTCGGTCAAAATAGACCTACATCCACGGGTGGGGGATTCGAGAGCTTATTCACTATAATGGAGAAAGAAACAAGAGAATAATACAAGGAATCCTAAATCTAATGGCTCAAAAAAATGTATGATCTAATTGATCAACTAAAGGGTCCTTTTATAACACAAGGAAACCCTAATAAAAACCTAAGATTGTTCCCCAACTATACTCAAATAGCCGTCATAGAAAAGATATATTTTTAGGAAATATTCCATAAATTATTCTAGAACAACCGAAGTACCGAGCTATAGCTCGGCAGCTAGCTCATGCCTGCCGCAAGGCCTCACAGGGCCGAGCTATAGCTCACTCGCATAGAGCTATAGCTCGCAGCCTCGTTGCAAATTTCCAGCTTCGTCAGGTTTTCGTAAAACGGTCATAACTTTCTCGTTTCTTATCGGAATTGGGCATATGACCTATTGTTGGAAAGCTCTTGAACCAATATATCACCTCCAACTTGAATCACCTCAAAATCAGTTGTAGTTTGAGAGATATATGCGTTCAAAGTCAAACCCTACTAGATTTCGAGTCACAATTTAACAGTTTTGAATTATGCTTTTCTTGTGTCACGGTTGCAGTATGTTGGTTTGCAAATTAAGCTTCTTCTGCATGCTGGTGTTATTGCATTTGGACCTACCTTTGATGATACATAGAGTCTGTTTAATAAAATTGTGGAGACTGGCATTTTGAGTACTCCAAGTGAGATCGCTGCCCCCCCCCCCCCCCCAAACTCATTTAGAAACTAATAAAAGATATATATTTTACATAGGGTACTAAAATTGGTTTGTGGAAATATCAGTAGGGATCCGGAGACAACATCTTTGATTGGATTATGGTCCCAATTTCAATTCAGGTTTGGGTCAGACTATGAACGATAAGACTTATCGTTGAGCGCTATATATGTTATCTGTTGGTTGTTCTCTTGTTATCCGTGCCTAATTCGTGCTCCACTTGCTCCAGGATTTTTGTTGGAGATATTTATGGAGACCGTGTCGTGTCGTGTCGTGTGCAGGGATTATTGGTATTAAACACCGACATAATGTTGTTCGTGACCCTCTCGTAGACAATGTTTGTTGTCGCTAATTTCAGTATGTAAAGAAGTTGATATTAGGTTATGACATAGGCAGAATAAACCGCTCTGTCATGCGAACATGTTACTTTAATCATGGGATGGGGGATTAATGTGTTTGTTGATGACATGATTGCACTAGGGGAAAAAACGAAATTGGCACCGGTTCAAAACCCCTCAATGCCACCGATTTTGAACCGGTGCCAATGTGGGGGGTGCCAATTACTTGCATGAAAAGCCACCGGTTCAAACCGGTGGCAAATATGGTTATTGTCACCGGTTAATCGGTGCCAAAAATGGCCCAAAAATTTTATTTCATTGTTTTTGGCACCAGTGCCAAAAGTGCCTAAAAAATTATTTTTTTTCGTCTTTTTTTCACTTAAAAATTAAATCAACTAAAATAAAGATGAACATCAAAATATAAATCGAATATAAATCAATATAATCCAAAACTTGCAAAATATATACTAAAAAAAAAATTTACAATATAGATCAATTACAACATATAAATAAAAAAAAAAATTACAATATAAATCAAAAAAAAAATTTACAACATCACAATAAAAAAAAACCCCATAAAATATCTAAATCAATATTCTTGCATCAATATGCCTGCACCAATTAAAACAAAAAAATTGATTAAATTAAATTACAGTAGCTGCGTAAAAAAATATTAAAAAAAACCCTGAAAATAAAAAAAAAATCATTTAAAAACCAAGAAAATAAAAAAAATCGAATTAAAATCGATTAAAATAAAAATCGAAAATCAGTTAAAAACCCAGAAAATAAAAAAATCGAATTAAAATCAATTAAAATAAAAAAAATGATTAAACAATAAAAAAAATTGATTAAAAAATTGATAAAAACAAAAAACTAGAAAATAAAAAAAAAAATGAATTAAAATCGATTAAAAAAATTTGATCAAAAAATCGATAAAAACAAAAACCTAGAAAAAAACGATTAAAATCGATTAAACCTCAATAATTTTGGATTAAACCCTAACCTTGGCGATGCATGTGTTCGTTGTGGTCTTGGTGGTGGTGGAACAGTCGGTGTTGCATGTGAAAGTGGTGGTCTTCGAATGAAAGAAAGGAGGAGGACACGAGGGAGAAGGAGATGAGGGAGAAGGAGATCAAGAAAGAGAAATAGAAGGAGGAGAACGAGATCGAGAAGGAGATCGAGAACGAGAAGGAAAGAGGAGGAGAGGAGAGAGAAATGGATGAGAGGAGAATAGAAGATGTTAGGGTTAGGGGGGTTTAAATGGGCCGGGTTTTTTAATACTTAAAGGCACCGGTTCAAACTGGTGGCCTTTATGTTTTTGCCACCGGTTTGAAGTGAACCGGTGCCATATGTCATGGTTCATTAAGCCGCGCATTTTTTCGCCCATTTTTGCCACCGGTTTGGACTGAACCGGTGGCAATTAGGGGGTGTCTTTTTAATTTTTTCTACTAGTGCTGGGTCATTGCCTTTGACACAATCTAGGATGTCTGACTTTGTGCTTGGTCGTGTGATGATTGATGCAGCACATCTGTCAAGTGAGAAATATCAGGTTGAAGTGTGCGAGCATTAGATATGGTTTTTTTACCTTTCTCCTTTTCTTCATTAGGAGAGTTATAGACGGATGCTATTACATTGCTTAAATGGATACAAAAGTTCTCCAATGCTCAAGATATTGGAGCGTGAGTTGTCGCGCACATCATTATTAGAAACAGTTTTGCTATAACTAAGGAGAGGGGGCGTAAATAGTATCTCGGTTGAATTCTGTTACTCTACTGTAGCCCAGGCTGTTTTACGGGGAGCATACCTTATGGCCATGTCAGGGAGTACAACAGGATGATCCTTTAGGCCCTTTGCTTTTTGCTTTGGTTCATCATCCGTTGGTGTGCCAACTCAGGGATTCTTTTGGCTTATATTTTCAAGCTTGGTATTTTGATGACAGCACTATTATTGGTGACACCTTAGTGGTAGGAAAGGTTTTGGAGTTGATTTTGGCGGAGGGACCTCATCTCGGCCTCCATTTCAACGTTGAGAAAACGGTACTTTTCTTGCTCTTGGAGGACCCTCGTAACCGTCTTGTCGGTGTCTTTCCTTAAGATATTGGTCGTTCGGTGCATGGTGTTAAGTTGTTAGGTAGTCCTGTCAGTACGAATTCCTCTTTCTGTGGTGAGCTTGTTTCGGAGAGAGTATCGAAGTCCATTGTGCTAATAGATGCTATTGCTAAGCTTGATGATCCCTAATGTGAGTTGTTACTACTTCATGCGTGTACTGGGGTTTCAAATCTCTACTTTGCTATGCGCACTTGTCTCCCTCGTCTTTTTGAAGCGGCTCAGATTTCTTTTGATGTGGCCCTACGAGCATCTTTAGAGCACATTGTTACTGCTTCGGGGTCTGGTTTTGGTGATTGGCAATGGCATCTTGCCACCTTGCCTTTTTCTTATGGTGGACTGGGTGTTTATTCAGCAGGTGATGTTCGACATTATGCTTTAATTTCCTTGCGTCACATTTGTAGTCTACAAGACTTTATGCTACACTTCTTCACAATTCTGGTATTGCTGGTCTGGGACCGGCCTTCGATGATACTCTTAATTTTTTTCATAAGACTGTGGAGACTGACCTTATGCGTAACCCTAGTGATATCGCTGCCCCCAAACTCATGAAGAAAGTGGCAGATATATATTTCACGAAGGTTACCGCTTCTACAACATCCACTTTCTCCTTATCTCGGCTTCGGGTTTTCCTTATGGAAATCCCAACAAGGGGATCACTCTTCTACTTGGTTGCGGGCGGTCCCAATATCGGGGTTAGGTCAGACTATGAATGGTAAGGCTTACTGTTATTTTCTTTGCCAGAGATTAGGTGTTCCATTGTTCACGGTTTTGGCACCGTGTTCCGCTTGCTCAAGGGTTTTCAATGGGGATATATTTGAAGATCATCTAGTGTCCTATGTTGAGATGGTGGGTATTAAACATCGGTTTGCGACACCCTTGTTGATATTTATTTTCGGTTTGGGATTTCTGCGAGAAAGGAGGTTAACGTTGGGCTTACTGGAGGCAACGATGGGGCTCTTTGACCTGCAGATGTGTTGCGTTATTCTTGGGACGTAAAGGCCTTGATGTGTGTGTTAACTTGACGGGGCCTTCTCATATGACACAATCAGGGTTGTTTGAGTTTGTTCCTGGTCGTGTTGTGACGGTTGCTGCTCAGCGGAAACGGGATAAGTATGGGGCGCGTTGTAGAGCTATTAGCTTAGTTATGGTTTTCTTCCCTTCTCATTTTCTTCTTTGGGGGAATTAGAAAAGGATGTTGTTACGTTGCTGAAGCGGGTTCAGGAAATCGCAAGGACTCAGGATATAGGTGCTCGTGCAGCTGCTCACATGCATCTTCAGCAGAATCGGGTCCACTATAGCTAGAGGAGTAGGGGCCCATATTGTATATCGGCTCCCCACCAATTTCATGTAAATTGATTGACTTTGTAAATTTTTGGTAATACTAGTAGTAGTAGTAGTAGTAGTAGTAGTAGTAGTAATACTATATATATATATATATATATATGTATATATATATATATATATGTATATATATATATGTATATATATATATATGTATATATATATATATACATGTACATCTTCCGAAAATAAGACTACCTTTTGATTATTCCAGAATAAAAGGAAATTTGACGGACATTTGCTTAATATAGAATAACATGAGCAGCTGATGATAGCATGTTTAATAGATTAATTGTCACAATTTGAAAAATAAAAACATTGATTTTAATTACAAAAACAACAACCTCCCCTTCTACCTTCATCTCTTCTGTTGGTTATAGGTGAGGGGGTTTGCGGGTTGGTTTGTAGGGTGGCTTTGGGGTGCATGGGGTGGGTGAAGAGGGTTCGGGTGGTTTAATTTCAAGGGGCCCAGTCCAAGTGGATGCGCGCTGGGTTTCGGGGTGTATAGGGTGGATTTTAAGGTTTGTGGGTGTAGGGAATAAATTCAAGCGTTAATCCCCCTAGATTGAACCCCACTGTGATCATACACTAAAGTACGGTGGCGTCCAAATGGGAAGAAGATAGAGAAAAAGAGTCGCCAACAAGTTTTAGGAACTTGTAAACCGTTCACAGGGTAAAGGTTACACCCCTTAACGATCCAAGAGATCGTCAATTCCATAAGGTCTTGAACCAAATAAGGGTTCGGGGATGAAGGTACAAATCCAACCTAAAAGAGATTGAACCTGCCCTAATAATAGGCCTCTACTTTATTCTGATCGTATTCATGTGCGCTTTCTAATTAACATACAATCAATAGGATTAACCCTAAACCTGTTTATCTATGTTGGTTGAATTTAATGCACAAACAAACTATTATTGACGATCACTTGAAATTATAATCAAATTAATCCTAACAAGATTATTAATTATCTTATTAAGCGTGATTATAAGTACCAATTCCCTTTAAACATGCAAAGGTGTGATCAAGCAATAAAAATAAATATCAAGCAACATAATAATAATAATAATGATCATGATAATAAAATTATAATCATCATCAAAATAACAATATTCATAATATTCATAATCATTATAAATTATAACAATTATAATCATAATCATGTTCATGTTAATATTAAAGCATAATAATAATAGCAAGATCCTAGGCATGATACTAACAAGATTAATAACAAACCCTAGCATGTCACTAAGCAATAAAAAATCAAATCTTTAATCCTAACATGATACTAACAATCATAAATATTAGGAAGAAAATAGGAAGCATCGCAGGAATCACAAATGTCATATTTGGTATTAAAAATTACCCTAAACATGATACTAGAAAGATCAAAACATCCTAACATGACACTAGGAATCATAATAACAACTTAAGCATGATTTCTATATCATAACATCAATAAAATCAATTAAAGCACTTACTTGGATGCCTCGTACCTCTTTCTAATAACAAAATACACACGTTAGTAACTTCAAGGAAAATAATAAACGAACAATTAAATTAAATAATTGAAAGAGAGATTTGGGACCAAACCCTCAGAAATTAAACCTTTCACGTCTACGGCGAAGGCAACTTCGAATATGGCTAGGTGTTTCTAGATCTTGAATGCGGAATTTTGTATGTAAAAGACTAGTTTAGAAAAAAGAAAAAGAAAGAGATGGTGAATGATTAAGGAAAACTTGATGAGAATTAGTGAATGATAGAATAAGAATTGAAAACTGATTGTAGGTGAATGAAAACGGAGTTTTTAATACGTTATTTATAGAGAAAATCAGCCAAAAAGATAAAATATCAAAACAGAGCATTGGCGCACGTGAAACAGAGCTGGCGCACCTAAAACAGAGCTGGCGCCAGCACCAGCTAATTGGCGCCAGGCGCCAATGCCAGCGCCAGGCGCCAGGTCCTAGTGCCAGGCGCCAATGCCTGGTGTCAGGCGCTAGTCCTGTTTTTGACGCGTTTTCGAAAATCAGATAAATTTGCTGTACCGGAGGATAAAATCGTATCTTTTCCTCGAAAATGCTTTTTGATTTTAATTAAAACTCTGAAAAGTCAACAAAAGTCAATTTATCAATGCTAATTGAATTAGGAATGAAAAGAACCTTCTAGAAGAATCTAGAAGACTAAAACCATTCCTAATTGCATTAGGAATGATAAATCATATTAGGCCCTCCTCTAGATCATTGGACCGCATATAAGGCTCAAATCGGGCCTAGTTCAGTAATTTGGCCATAACTTCCTCAATATTCATCGGAATTGGGCTTATAATATATCGTTGGAAAGCTCTTGTCAAGCCCCATCCAAATACACTACTATTGGACCCATATCATGGACAAACCAAACTGGATTGGCTGTTTTCTTAAAATAAGTTTTCAAAAACAGAGAGAAGAGAAAAGAATTTAAAACTATCCGCAACACTAGACTTTCCACACTTTCGCTTCATTCGATTATGATTCGACGCGAAAGGTACTTGTAGACACCCATTTGTGTCTCCCCAAAACCAAACCCAGTGATGAGTACCTTTCATGTCGAATCATAATCGAATGAAGCGAAAGTGTGGAAAGTCTAGTGTTGCGGAAAGTTTTATTTCTTTTCTCTTCTCTCTGTTTTTGAAAACTTATTTTAAGAAAACAGCCAATCCAGTTTGGTTGGTCCATGATATGGGTCAAATAGTAGTGTAGTTGGATGGGGCTTGCAAAGACCTTTCCAACGATATATTATAAGCCCAATTCCGATGAATATTGAGGAAGTTATGGCCAATTTACTAAACTGGGCCCGGTTTGAGCTTTATGTACGGCCCAATGATCTAGGGGAGGGCCTAATATGATTTATCATTCCTAATGCAATTAGGAATGGTTTTAGTCTTCTAGATTCTTCTAGAAGGTTCTTTTTATTCCTAATTCAATTAGCATTGATAAATTGACTTTTGTTGACTTTTCAGAGTTTTAATCAAAATCAAATAGCATTTTCGAAGAAATTATATTATTTTATCCTCCAGTACGGTAAACTTATCGGATTTTCGAAAACGCGTTGGTATTAGGCTTGGCGCCTAACCCCAGGCCTTGGCGACTGGAACCAGGCCTGGCGCCTGGCGCTAGCCATTGGCGCCTGGCGCCTGGCGCCAGCTAGCCAGGGTTGGCGCCAGCTCTGTTTTCTGAGCATCAGACTCTGTTTTGTCTAATTTATCTTTTTGGCTGATTTTCTTTATAAATATCGTATTAAAAACTCCGTTTTCATTCACCAATTCTCACGATCATTCACCTACAATTAGTTTTCATTCGCAATCATTAATTCTCTAATTCTCTCTTAATCATTCACCAACTCTCATCAAGATTTTCTTGATTATTCTCTCTCTCTCTCTTTTTCTTCAAACTTTGTTTTCTCATACAAAATTCCGCATTCACAAGATCTAGAAACATCTAGCCATATTCGAAGTTGCCTTCGCCCTAGACGTGAAAGGTTTAATTTCTGAGGGTTTGGTCCCAAATCTCTATTTCAATTATTTAATTTAATTGTTTGTTTATTATTTTCCTTGAAGTTACTAACGTGTGTATTTTGTAATTAGAAAGAGGTACGAGGCATCAAAGTAAGTACTTTATTGATTTATTGATATTATGATGTAGAAATCATGTTTATATTGTTATTATGATATTCCTAGTATCATGTCTAGGGTAATTTTAATATTAAATATGATTGTTACGATGCCTTTTATTCTCTTCCTAATATTTATTCATGTTAGTATCATGTTAGGGCTAAAGATTTGATTTTTAATGCTTAGTGACATGCTAGGGTTTGTTATTAATCTTGTTAGTATCATGCTTAGGATCTTGCTTTTATTATGCTTTAATATTAACATGAACATGATTATGATTATAATTGTTATAATTTATGATGATTATGAATATTATTATTATTATTTTATGATGATGATCTTATGATGATATTATTTTTCATGATTATTTATTATGTTGCTTGATATTTTATTTATTGCTTGATCACACATTTATGCATGTTTAAAGGGAATTGGTACTTGTAATCACGCTTAATAAGTTAATTAATAATCTTATTTAGGTTTAATTCGATTATAATTCAAGTGATCGCCAATAATAGTTTATTTGTGCATTAAATTCAACCAACATAGATTAAACAGGTTTAGGGTTAATCATATTGATTGCATGTTAATTGAAAAGCGCACATGAATACGATCAGAATAAAGTAGAGGCCTATTATTAGGGCAGGTTCAATCTCTTTTAGGTTGGATTTGTACCTTCATCCCCGAACCCTTATTTGGTTCTAGACCTTATGGAGTTGACGATCTCTTGGATCGTTAAGGGGTGTAACCTTCACCTCGTACCTTCATCCTCGTACTTTAGTGGATCCTTAAAAACTTGTTGGCGACTCTTTTGCTCTATCTTCTTCCCTTTTGGACGCCACCGTACTTTAGTGTATGATCATAGTGGGGTTCAAGCTAGTGGGATTTAAAGCTTGAAGTTATTCCCTACAGTACTCATCACTGGGTTTGGTTTTGGGGAGACACATTTGGGTGTCTACAGTGGGCGGTTGGTGGAGGAAGGATATGAGCCAATGAGGTGAGATGGTGGTGGGGAGGGGAGTTTAGGTTAATTTTACTATTCAAATGGGATAAATTAAAAAGAAAAGTAAGATTTTTTTTTAAAAAAAAAAAATCCTAAAGTGAACTTATATTTATTAAATTTAGTTATTTTTATCAAACATTATTTGCATAAGGTGAAAGGAACAATACTTCCTCCTTTTTTTTTAACCTATTTTTAAATTAGCAATAATAAATACTAATCTTTGTTCTCTTTACCTTAAATTAATAATTTTTTTATAAATATTAAGTTATATTCGAAAAAATTAGTCTAGAAAATAAAAATAACTTAAATCTAGCAAAATTAAATTAAGTTTAGTTGAAATAATATATGCTTAATAAAATTCAGTTATTTAAAAGAACATATAATATAATAGTAATTCTGTAAAAATAAATTTTAGATAATAGATTAAACAAATATCTATACTATATATTAAAAGGCGTTCATAATCAAGGATATACGCCACGTGTCACCCATCTCCATATTCTACCAAGAAGATGCCACGTCACCAAGGAAAATTATACATCAAATGTACATGTCTAATTAAAAAATGTTTATGTCAAGAATTGAACTCGGGTCCATTAGGAATGGAATAAGAAGTCATACCATCTTTGCTATCTTATACTGTTGCTTATTTATTCCTCTTAAATATAGTTAACATAGGCCACAACTTTTTTTTTTTCAAATTATTTCTTCAACTAAATATATAATAAAAGTATTTAGGATTGTAATACGAAGTTAAAAATATTTAACGATAGACCTGGGGCATCGCCCGGGCTGAACACTAGTAATTTAATTAAATCAACTTTAGTTTCGTTAAAGTGAACAAGACCTCAATTTAATTGGAGAAATCTCATTATATACTTCGTTATAGTGCCTTATTAATTTTATATTTTCTTGGAAATATTGTTAATAACTACCAACCTAATAGGTTATTTTGTCAACAACTACTTGCTTATAATTTTTATCAAACAAACTACCTACTAAATTTAAAAAGTCTGAGTACCACTACTCATTTTGGTTCTCCAACAACAAAATCCGGCAAGTATGGCTGAATTTTATATTTTTCTTCCAAAACCTAAGCCTAGACCTCGTATTAACAACTAACCTAATCTCCTTTTCAAGGACTCACCCTAGAAAGACAAATTTTTCAATATTTTTCCAATTAAAGAGGGCGAAAGTAGTTGTGTTTTTAATTAAGAAATATGTAATGCTTTTAAATTGATGTTAAATTCACTTGTTTTGGATTCTTAATTGAGTGATTCATCATTTCGTGTTTTAATTTTGGAAGAAAAAACAAAAGTAAACCCCACTCATTGGATATTGTTGTCGGAAAACCAAAATGGATAGTACTAATAAATTTTTTTGAATTTACTGGGTAGGTTTTTTGACAAAAAATTTAAGCGAATAGTTGTTGACAAAATGATCTATTAGGCAGGTAGTTCCTAACAATCATCAATAACTATATACTAAAAGACATACCAGCAATGACACGTGTCATCTTCTGGAGTGTCGTTAAAGTTTTTTTTTTTTTTTTTTTTCAAAAAAACCTGTTGATAAAGGAAATATGTTATTTACAAAAATAATATTATTGTTTCATATTCGATATAGTACGTAGTAATTATTATATTAAAAATAAAGAGATTCCATATATCTTTCTAAAAAAAAAATAAATTGGACAACTATAAACCAAAAATCCAAAAATAATATTCCTCTTTTACAAGAAGGAAAAATATTGCTGAGATTTTACCAAATCAACATGTCACATACTTTTATTATTTCTTGACTAAATTATGATTTTAATTTTTACTTATCAATCAAATAACTATAATGATATATATAATTATAGATCACCGTGCATGGCATTAGATCTAACCTAGTTTTTATTATTTTCTTTACTCCTATCAAACTTATAATTATTAATGTTGTAAAATAAGGAGAAATATAAAGATTGAGAGGGAATTGAAATGTGTATTCTACTTGTATTTCATATGATGGAGGTATACATACATATATATATATATATATATATATATATATATATATATATATATATATATATATATATATATATATATATATATATATATATATATATATATATATATATATATATAGTACAATAATTGATAGAGTTTGCTTGGAGAATAATAAACTCTAAGCTCTAGAAAGTTCTAGAGTGATACAAGATGGACATCCACAAATATGTTTAGATAAGAATAAATCATATATCTAGAATATTCCAGAATGATATAAGGAGTATAATGGTAATCCACACGATATTTCATAACACTCCTCCTTGGATGTCCATTATCGAAGACTGTGCCTCGTTAAAACCTTATTAGGAAAAACCCTGTGGGATAAAAACCTAATGAAGGAAAAAGAGTACAACATTCTTCGTAATACGCTCGAGATGCTGCCTCATTAAAAACCTTACCAGGAAAACCCAATGTGGGACAAAACCATGGTCAAGGGAAAAAGAGTGCAACGCGTATCTTCTCCCCCTGATGAATACATAACATGAGATCTTCTAGTGCCGCAACAATGAATCCAATATGTTTGGATATCTTTTCATATGTAGTAAGTAAAATATCATACGCTGATCTTCGAATCTCCTACGCTGAAGTTGCATCTTCAATTCTTCAAGTCTTCACGTGAACATGTGAAGTGTCTTCATTTCACCATACATGTGTTTATCTCTAATATCACCATTCTAAATCTCTATTTAATAGTTGATTAAAAAGGTTAAACTCATGCGGTTATGACTTCTTCTGGAAGTCGTTAATAATAAATATTAGTGATCATTATTGATTTAACATTCATTAATAATAATTTGATGACAAAACTTGATAATATTAATTTCATTCTTCAATCTCATATGAATTATAATATAACATATGTAATTATGTACGCTAATCATGGTTCTTCTGGACCATGAGAAAACATTCTCGCGCATAAGTATTTCATTGATATTATTTAGATGTTTCATGATTGACAGGAGCTCTCTTGTAAATACAAATAGTAAATCTTACTAACTCTCATATATATGCTCAAACTTCAGGTTGAGATGTCAATAATGTAGTCACATAGACTTTTCAAGAGTTTGATATAATAATTTCAATATTCAAGACATAAAAATTTGTAGGGTTGGGCATTTAATACGTCGTATATAAGTTCTTCAGGAACTCCTTTTACATGCATGATTCATAACATGTTATTAAATAAGTGTCATCAATAATTTCATTACAATTATAAGCCCATTGGAATATAAATATCTCTTTCTAATTTTTCATCTAAGTTGTAAATATGTCTTACTATACTTTGAATGAACATTCACATACACCACAACCATTGTAAGAAATTAATCTATGCAATATGAGATATATAAAACATGATAACATATAAACAAATTATACAATTAGTAATGCATCTAACTTCCTACATATGCAATAAACCATTAACCTATGACTTACATAAACATGAATATAAGACTCAAAATGATGCAGGACATTGTACAATGTGGATTTAAAATTCCATATTTCATTGGACTTCGGGTCCATGATAAACTTATGATCATTATCATTATGTTGACATCAAAATGTACACATATTTCAGATCCCTTATTTATTAGTCCATTCCATTATGCATATGCATATTATTCATCGGTTCCATTATGTACCGGTATCATAAAATTCCTTTAACTTACATTCCACATGCTATTTTACTATGATATCTGAATACATTTCTCATTGTACCATCATAAATTTTCTTACATCATAGGCCATCTATTATAATAATTCAGATATCTATACCACTTTTAGGGTATTTCATACACTATGGTATTTATATACTATTACATTATTAGTGTCAACTGCACTATCTTGCCAAATATCATATCTATTAAACATATCTTTATTTTGGAACCGATCATATACAACCTACACTTCAGGTGTAGTGATTTAAGTACAATTGGCAAGATTTTATCTTAATGTATACACATAATTAATATGACCAAAATGTATCTTCAACGCTATGCAACATGAGTCATAACTGAATACAAATCAAATCATAAATGTGCAACATATCTTGATAATATATATACTACGTACAAAAGTTGGCATATATATAACTTTTCAAACTACCATTATAGGGATCATAAATATTCTTTATTTATTTATTTATTTTTATTTTCCCAACTTTTGCTACTTTTTCTCCCCCTAAGTTGGTAAAATATCTCTTTTATAGGGGCGTCTAATTCTATACCAACTTAGTATATAAATTTGCATTAAAATTCATTTCATTGGGAGGATCACAATCAAAATTTATCTCTTCTGGAGAACAATTTCGATGAATAATCATTTATTCATTAACTTTATATTTCATGTGTATTTATTATTAAATTTTCAATAATATTTTCTCTTCTGGAGATCAATGTCAATGGGGAGACATATGTTGTGCTGTTGTACGTTTTTCTTTCTTCTCCTATTTCATATGTGCTGACATATAATAGCCCCAATCAAAAGAATTGTTATACAAGCATAAATTACTTGCTCGTAATTCTAGTAGGTGATGATCTTCTGGATCTTTAAAGACTTAAATAGTGTATTTGGTGAGCTTCTGATCACTTGATAGTTGACAATAATATATAAGTTATTTTGGTGAACTTCTGGTCAGCCATTACTCATTTATCATCCATTACTCCTTTATATAAAAAAATCAAAACATATTAAATCTTGAAATTTTCATCAATACAAATTATTATAACTCACAATCCAAATATAACTCAATATCAATGTTACGTCTTGCCATTCAATTCATTTTATATATTTAACATTGAGAAAGAGTCAGCACATTATCAAATGAAACTTCAGGTTTCCATTACGGGCAATAATTATTAAACCCGGATGACCTAATTTAATTATCACATCCAATCACTTCTCTAAATTTGAACTCTGGTCAGTTTTCAACACTAGTGATCACTTTATTAAACTTACTATGTGCATGGCCATGAATGTGATGTGATATTAGAACACCAACATGTGTTTCTTTATACAATTGACAAGACAATCAACTAATTAATGTTTTATCTAGTAATTACTTATTTATACTCTGTTGGAGTTTTGACTATAATCTTGATATATGTTAATCTTGTTGGACATTTCATACTCTTCTGGAGTCTTTTACCTAATCATGGAACATATGAATCTTACTAAAAGTGATTTTATTCTAAAAATGTAATGAGATTTATCATTTCCTCAAATTTGTCATCATTGTCAATAGATGCTCCATTCCTTTTCCAAAAGTTCTTATATTTTAACTCTATTAGACTGCAACGCTTCAGACGTGCTTTAGGTTCATTAGTAACTGATATTGTTTTTCTGGGACAATAATTTAATTGGAGCTTTATAATTAGTATATGATCAATCATTTATATCCATCGATCTTCAAGATGGTATCATTTAAAAATATTTAAATAATACGCATGTGGCCATTTCTATTAAGTAAATAGTTAATATTTTAGTTAATGTATATTCCAAACTGACCATCAATATATTTTATTATTTATATGCAAGAATTACGTACAATCTCCCCCTAATCCTTGATATGGGGGTATGGAATGAATCAATCCAACAACCTTTAAAATCCTTTGGCAATGTCATGTTTCAAGTAACGTGTTCCTTTTAGCAAAAACATGCTTATATAAAATTATTATACTTATAGAACACTTATCATGTTCCTCATGCCCAATTACATTCATCTTAAAAAAAAAAAACGAAACCTCTTATATTTATGGGCATAATAAAACGTTGATTATGTATAGTTTCTCACAATGTCATATTACAATTTATAAACTTAAAAATATTGTTTCTTGGTCCAATAGTTAATATGTAATCATCTTTACAATTCTAATTAAGCTTTTCAATGATTTGTAATTACGAAAACATAATGAAAATATGCTTCCTTTTAATCACATGAACTCTCATTCACTTATATAGACGCATTAGTATCGTGGGTGCTTTTTAGCAACATACTTTATTAGAAACTAATAGAATTTTCTAGGTCATATACGTATCTTTATATCATTTTTAAGTTTCAAAACCTTTATAATTTTAAGGAACTTCAGGTCCATATATATGTGTAAGTATTTCATGTTCAATTTATTCATTATTCTTATAATTCAATTCAACTTCATGTATATAAGTATATAAATTCATATCATACTTGCAGTGGCGGATCCAGGATTTCCATACCTATGAGTCACCATGTCCATGTTTAAGCTAAGTACAAAAAATTTCAAGTAATCTAAGATGGAAAAGATTAAATACGATGGTTTATCGTCATTTCCCAACAAATAATTTTAATATTAATTAAGAAAAAAAAGGCATCATCTCCAATGATCAGAAACCTCATTTGGAAGAGATGTAAAATATGAGATGTTAATTTAAGTCCATTAGCATTCAATGGACTACATCTATCTTTTTTACCATAATTAGAATAATAATTTTAGAATTACTGGAAATTTTAGCAGGAAAAATTGAAAAGATTGAGCTTAAAATTAACAAATTTTTTACAAGAATTAATAAAAAATTCAGCAATTGAACACGTTCATAGAAATTCAGCAATTCAATTGAAGACATTAACACAACCATATAGCAATTAATTCTGAAACAAATCAAAGACCAAACAGTAACCAAATAACCAACACTACCAAAGTACCAATACTACAATAAAATCAATGAAACACAACGATGAACAACCAAATTGCATCAACAAAAGTTCAATTCAATTAAACATAATCATGAATACCCAATATTAAACCCACCAAAATCCCTTTAAAAATCATTAAAAGTATACACTAAAGCAAAAATAAACCCTAACTTCAGATTAATTCATTAATTATACTATCAATTAAAACATAAATTCAACAAAAACTTCCAAAATTCAACCAATCACAATGAAGCAGCAGACGTTTACTCCGCTAGTACCACCGCTCCCCGGGCTACCATTTCGTACAATAATCTCATTTTCCGGATAAAAAAATTGTTGAAATTTTAAAATTGAGAAGATTTAATTGATTGAAGACATTATTAATTGATTTGGTAACATGGAGTAAATTAGAAAGAGAAGAAATTGATGGAATTTGCAAGAGGAGAACAGGAGTGAGAGTGGGAAAATTGATTTAGGGGTGTTTGGTCAGCTGGTTGATGTGAGAGAGGGAGTTAGGGTTGTGAGTTGTGGTTTGGTTGTTCGCTTCTTTCTTCACGCGTTCCCCCCCCCCCTTTTTTTTTAAATTTTTTTTTTGGCACTGCTGAGTCACGTGACTCAGTGTGCACACGTGTAGATCCGCCAATGCATACTTGAAATATAAAACATAATTCAATACATAAATTATAAATAATTTCACACGTGCCTTAGGCTTACTTCGTACAATTTACAAACATTCAAGGCATTAGACATAGGATTTCACAAACAAATTATATGGGTAAATAATTGTTAAATCAAACCATTCATATTTGCTATGAAGCATAGAGGAATAACCAAACTCATTTACGGATAGGAAAAATAATACCCAAATCTAGCAAATATATGTAATACAAGTTCATAAAAACCATACGTTTATAAAATTAACACCAATAATAATTCTAAATACCCTTTTAGATTCAAATTAAACACAACTCATAGTCAAAACAAAACTATTAATTAGTTATTTTCTGCATCAAATCCAACTATTTCCAAATTGCTCATTGAACTCTAGGAATAATAAAAATACGAAAATTTGGGAAACAATATAAACATATTATGTAAAGGTTTAAAATTAACAATAACAACATAGTTGATAATGAACTTTTCTAATATCAAAATCTTTCCCACTATAAAAACCAGCCTTATCGTCAAATTCATGTTGTCAACGTCATCTACTAGCCTGTTACTCATGAAAACTTCAATGAAAAGAAAATAAAGTATAGCAATAATTCAAGATAAACAAACCAATGCAACCGAAAAATAATACAAGAGTTCTTTGTAATTAAATAAAGCGGCACTACCATTAACATTCCAAATTATTAATACTGTGGGACTACTCGTACTAGACCCAAATTAATTAATGAGGATTGGGAATGATATGACATTCTTGAAACGTGTGGTTCCTACTTCCTAGAATGGTGGGTGAGATATTGCTACAAAGCCGTAGTTATTTTTTTTATTTATTTTTATTTTTATTTTATTTTTGGTCTTTAGAGAGCCACAAGGCCAGGGTTGAGAATCGATCCCAAGATCTCCTGGAATCGGGAGGAAAGCTCTAACCACTTGAGCTATCCCTCACTCTCAAGCCGTAGTTATTAAATACACACATTATTTGACCAACCTATATTTAGAAATATTTTAAAAATTTTGTACACAGTAGGTGATTCATCTCATGGATTCACAAGTGTCCATGGTGTTTTGTTCCTTCCTAAAGGTTTAGTGTGGCCATCAATCATGATACCACTAAACTAGATAACCCTAAAATTTAGGAATCTTCAATTTTATACTCGTATTACTTTTTTTGTTGTGAAATAAACGGAATAAGAGAAGAGTTGAGGAGAGAATAAATCTGTGTATATTATTCCATATGATAAGGTGTATATATACATACAATATATTAGGGTTTTATTGGATAACCCTAGATCTAGATTGTTCCGGAATGATACAAAGGAGGATAATGGATATCCACAAATATTTCATAACACTCCCCCTTGGATGTCCATTATCGAAGATTGTGCCTCATTAAAACCTTACTAAGAAAAACCCTTTGGGATAAAAACATAGTGAAGGAAAAAGAGTACATCATTCTTCGTAATACGCTCGAGATGCCGCCTCATTAAAAACCTTACCAGGAAAACCTAATTTGGGACAAAACCATGGTCAAGGGAAAAAGAGTGCAGCGCGTATTTTCTCCCCCTGATGAATACATAACTGTACTTGAGATCTTCTAGTACCGCAACGATGAATCCAATATGTTTGGATATCTTCTCATATGTAGTAAGTAAAGTATCATCCGTTGATCTTCGACTCTCCTAAGTTGAAGTTGCATCTTCAATTCTTCAGGTCCTCACGTGAACATGTGAAGTGTCTTCATTTCACCATACATGTGTTTATCTCTAATATCATTTTTCAAATCTCTGTTTAATAGTTGATTTAAAAATTAAACTTATGCGGTTATGACTTCTTCTGGAAGTCGTTAATAATAGAAATTGATAATTATTATTTGATCAAACATTCATTAATAATCATTTGATGACAAAACTTGACATTATTAATGTCGTTCTTCAATCTCATGTGAATTATAATATAACATATGCAATTATATACATTAATCATGGTTCTTCTGGACCATAAGAAACAGTCTCACGCATAAGTATCCCGTTTCTTTAGAAGTTTCATAATTAACTACACGATAATTTTTCTACATATACAAATAGTAAATCTCACTAACTCTTATATACTCAAACTTCAGGTGAGATGTCAATGATGTAGTCACATAAAATTTTCAAAGGTTTGATAATTGTAATATTCAAAAATTTGTAGGGCTGATTATTTAAATACGTCGTATATAAGTTCTTCAGGAACTCTTCTTACATGATTCATAACATGTTATTAAATCGACGTTTTCAATATTTTCATCACAAGTATAAGCCCATAGGAACATAAGTATTTCTTTCTAATTTTCCATCAAAATTGTAAATGTATCTTACTATACTTTGAATGAACATTGACACACCAAAATTATTATTTAGAAATTAAAGCATGCAATATGAGATATAAAAATATGATAAACAACTTATACAATGACTAATGCATTTACAACTTCGAACATATGCAATGAATAATCCAATAACCTAAGACTCACACATGCATATGAACATAAATAAGACTCGAAATAATGCAAGACACTGTACAGTGTGGATTTTAAAAATCCATATTTCTTTGGACTTCTGGTCCATGATAAACTTTTATTATT
The DNA here is from genome assembly GCF_948465745.1 of Chenopodium album. Lineage (NCBI taxonomy): Eukaryota > Viridiplantae > Streptophyta > Magnoliopsida > Caryophyllales > Amaranthaceae > Chenopodium > Chenopodium album. The sequence goes on from NC_137835.1 coordinate 71,662,446, forward strand.
ATCATTATGTCGACATTAAAATGGACATATATTCTAGATCCCTTATTCACTAGTCCATTATATCATGCATATGCATTATTTATCGGTTCCATCATATACCGGTATCATCATATAATTCCTCAAGGTACAATTTTAATTTGCATGCTATTTTAACAATGATATCTGAATACATTTTTCATTGGTACCATCATAATTTTTCTTACATCATAGGCCATCTATTATAATAATTCAAATATCTATACCACTTTTAGGGTATTTCATTCACTATGGTATTTATATACTATTACACTATTAGTGTTAACTGCACTATCTTGCCAAATATCATATCTATTAAACATATCTTTATTTTGGAACCGATCATATACAACCTACACTTCAGGTGTAGTGATTCAAGTACAATTGGCAAGATTTTATCTCAATGTATACACATAATTAATATGACCAAAATGTATCTTCAACGCTATGCAACATGAGTCATAACTGAATACAAATCAAATCATAAATGTGCAACATATCTTGATAATGTATATACAAAAGTTGGCATATATATAACTTTTCAAACTACCATTATAGGGATCATATTTATTATTTATTTATTAAAATTAATTTTTCCAACTTTTGCTAATTCGTTCTTCTCCCCTTAAGTTGGTAAAATATCTCATTTATAGGGGCATCTTATTATATACCAACTTAGTAGACAGATTTGCATTAATAAAATTCACTTCATTAGGAGGATCACAATCAAAATTTATCTCTTCTGGAGAACAATTTCAATGAAGAATTATTTATTCATTAACTTTATATTTCATGTGTATTTATTATTAAATTTTCAATAATATTTTCTCTTCTGGAGATCAATGTCAATGGGGAGACATATGTTGTGCAGTTGTACGTTTTTCTTTCTTCTCCTATTTCATATGTGCTGACATATAATAACCCCAATCAAAAGAATTGTTATACAAGCATAAATTACTTGCTCGTAATTCTACTAGGTGGTGATCTTTTGGATCTTTAAAGACTTAAATAGTGTATTTGATGAACTTCTGGTCACATAATAGTTGACAATAATATATAAGTTATTTTGGTAAACTTCTGGTCACCCATTACTCTTTTATATAAGAAATTAAAACTTATTAACCCCCAATTCTCATATATACAAATTATTATGAATCACAATCCAAATATAGCTCAATCTCAATGTTATGTCTTGCCATTCAATTCATTTCATATATTTAACATTGAGAGAGCGTCAGCACATTATCAAATGAAACTTCAGGTTTCCATAACGGGTAATTATTCAACCCGGATGGCCTAATTTAATTATCACATCCAATCACTTTTCTAAATTAAACTCTGGTCAGTTTTCTAACACTAGTGATCACTTTATTATTAATCTTACGTTATGCATGACCATGAATTTGATGTGATATTTGAATATCAACATGTGTTTCTTTATACAATTGGCAAGGCGATCAACAAATATTTTATCCAATAATTTACTCATACTCTGCTGGAGTTTTGACTATAATCTTGATACATGTTAATCTTGTTGAATATTTCATACTCTTTTGGAGTCTTTTATATAATCATGAAGCATATAAATTTTACTAAAAGTGATTTTTTCTAGATATGTAATGGGATTTATCATTTCCTCAAATTTGTCATTGTCAATAGTTGCTCCATTCCTTTTCCGAAGGTTGTTATATTTTAACTCTATTGGACTACAACGCTTCAGACGTGCTTTAGGTTCATTAGTAACCGATGTTATCCTTCTGGTACAATAATTTTAATTAGAGCATTTATAATTAGTATATGATCAATGACATTTATATCCATCTTCAAGATGGTATCATTTCAAAATATTTAAATAACGAACATGTGGCCACTTCTATTAAGTAAATCGTTAATATTTAAGTTAATGTATGAACCAAACTGACCATCAATATATTTTATTATTTATGTGCAAGGATAAAATAATGGAATAATTAAAACCGTATCCCCCTAATCCTTGCACATGGGACATGAAATGAATCCAACAACATATCTTGAAGATCATGCTTTAGCTTTGTAGACCATGCAACATGCTTTAGCTTTGTAGATCATGCACATTTCTTTGTATTATTCTTAAGGGTTTTGAGCCCTTTATAAGTTCAATCTAGGAACTTTAAGTCTATATGTGTGATTACTCTTTATAAATATAAGGAACTTCAGGTCCGCACATCATATTCAAATTACATTCATTCCAATAATCTAACTTCAAGCAGACAAATAATATCATATTATCAAATTCAATCACACATCAATCAATGTTTCAATGTATCAGAATATTCTAGCGCATTAGTTTAACCAAATCAATACGGTAATTAACTTGATCACTAATAATTCAACCGCCAAGAAGCTATTACATGACCAATTTGAACAAAATCACCAATAATAATAACAAGCAACCCTTTGGCAAATTGCAACAGCCAACTTAATCACAAATATTTTAACCGCAAATAAGCAAGTCGAGATAAAGAAAATTACAACAGTAATCAATTGATGATGAAAAATTAAACCTCAAACTCTAATCGAATACCCAACCATTCAATCCTCATTTCATTGACACAATAGACAACACTATTAGTCACTAAAAAAAAAAACACTAAGCAGTAAATAATATTCCTAAAAATTAATCGCTAATCAATAATTAATTAATACAAAGTCAAACTACTTCATAACCAAATTTATTGTATATAGAAATTTAACTTTCACCCAAAATTATTCTTTGGTTAATAAAGGTTTAGGGATCATAAAAGTACAAGTATATTACGATCGTCACTAAAGACTTCAATGCATTCCAATAAAATTAGTCCAAGATTTAAAGCCCAATATGAATACTTCTTAACAAACCAAAATTAGTTTGTCTTCCCTTTACAATGAACTTAATATACCATCAATACAGTTAATATACCAAACACATGCCATCTATAATACAAACTAAACATACAATGAGAAATAAGTTTGATAAATATATTCATAATAAAGTATAATGAATAATTCATAATCTTATAATTAGTACGAGTAGTAAATGTATCAAATTACAAAACCATGCAATAAAGCTAATCAACTGGAAAAATCATGAAATAGACTAATTATATTGGCATAATTTGTTGACTATAACACCAAACTTATCAAGGTAAAACTAGGACTATTCTCAAAATCAACCAAAACTAGATAATACGAAGTAATTATTAATTGAACCCAATGGAATTCTAATACTTCGTAACGTCTACTCCATAAACTCATGGCAGACTTAAATTATACCAAATTTAAGATACCTTCACTGATTAAATCCGCTAATAAAGAATCCAATTAGAAGTAATGTGTATCAAACACAAGTCAAAGGGATCAATTGGTAATATAAAGTAGTTATCAATTAGAAAAATTAGGATAGTACCGACGTGCCGCAATATCATAACAATACAAATTGTCAAATTATCATGAATTTATGACCACTCACATATACTTTGTAGAATATAGATATTGGCACAATATCGAAAATAATAATTAACACGAATCAATAACATAGAATGAGATTGTAGGAGGGGCAATATCTATTAATATTCTTGTTCAAAAATAAATCAATCAGTTTATAAATAAAGCGTCAAGAATCGATTTACTGAGAAAGTAGTTGACGCCCGATGAGATGTGATTAAATTCTTTTGGTTGAGATCTAAGTTTAATTAGCCATGCGAATCCATGGTGCTTTAATTGCTATCAAAATCAATTTAGAGTTATGGTGCTGATAACGTGTTGTGAAATATAGGGAATAAGAGAAGAATTGAGGAGAGAATAAATCTGTGTATATTATTCCATATGATAAGGTGTATATATACATACAATATATTAGGGTTTGATTGGATAACCCTAGATCTAGATTGTTCCGGAATGATACAAAGGAGGATAATGGATATCCACAAATATTTCATAACATTTTTTAATTTTTTTTTTTAATTTTTTTTTTTATTTTTATTTAATTTTTTTTTTGAAGTAAACATATATAAAAATAATGTTGTGCAATCTTGCGGCGAATTAAATTTCCTTAATATAAATTACTTTTCAAATATCAGGAAGGAAGGTGCACTGTGATGTGCACCGGTGCACGGTGCATTGTGTATGGTAATATGGTATATTAGCGTTAACAATATGTAAGATAAAACACTATTAAGGGTCTATTTAATTTGTTTCATTTTATTTTAACTTAGCTTATTTTATCATACATCTTATAAATCTAAATAATAAATTACGAAGTAAAGATAAAGTTCTTATAAAAATGCAAAATATAATAAACTTTTATATAATTAGAAAATGTAGACAGATTTTTTTTATAATTATTTTTTATCAATTAATTTGAGACAAGTTCTAACAAAATAATAGAATTTTAGATACGTTAAAAGTTTTAATATAACATAATATAAATTCTGACAATGTCAAATTAATCAATTTGTGGCTTTTAAGACTCAAGAGTGAAAAATAATGTTCGTCAAAAAAAAAAAAAAAAAAAAAAAAGAGAGAGAGAGTGAAAAATAATGAATTCATAAAAATCATACATGGACAATACGTGTGAAGTTTGTTTTCAACTAATGCGTTTTGTGTGCGACTAACCCGCTATAAGCACATGTCAAGAAAAAAAAGGGCAGGTATGACAGCTGAATAATTAATGTATATGTACTATACAAGAGTAATTCATACTTTTACATTTCAATCGTAACAAATACTTCATAAGTCTTTTTTTTTTTTTTGCCTCATTATTAATATTTGGGTCAAAAGTAAAAACTTTAACCATAAACACAAACTTTAAAAAAATCGAGTGTACAATAATTATTGTACATCTACTATAAAGATAGACTAATTTGATCAAAAGTTACCCCTGAAATAAATAAAAGTTACCCTAATATGCATAAAAGTAATCCAATACAAATAAAAATTATTAATAAAGAATCACATTTTAAATGACTAAAAATCGATTATTAGTGATTGAATGTAATTAAATTACCATTATAAAACTTTTCTTATTGTCTATATATATAAAAATTGTACTCCGTATTATGTTTAAAGTTACCCCAAAAAAGGCAAAAAGTTACCCTAAAATTAGGTAAAAGTTACCCTTATACTGCTCGATGTACAGTAATATTAGTGTAAAACGGGTGTATACAAAAGTTTTTGAACCATAAATTCTCATTAATATACGTATAATTGATACGATAATATAGTCATGTGAATGTTGCTGGATTCAAAACTAACTTATATACATCAAAATTTGTGAAAAACTACCTTATAAAAAGTTGTTGTAAGAAACTACCTTATAAAAAACTAAATGTTGTAAGTTGCTATCGTGGGCTTAATTTAACAATGAAATAGAAGGGAAATAAGGGGTTATAAGGGGGGCTATGGAGAAATTGGATGGAAAAGGAGAAAAAATGATTAAAAATGAATCATTAAACGTCTCTAATTCAATGCATAATTTGACAAAAGGTAGCTTTTTACAGCGGGCATTAACTGTTTTATAAGGTAATTTCTTATACTCCGTAGGACTTTTTGTGAAAAACTACGTTATACAAGTCATTTTATGTGAAAAAATACCTTATTAATTTTTTTTTTTTTTTTTTTTTTTTTTTTTTTTTTTTTTTGTAACAAATAAACTACCTTATAAAACAATTAATGTTGTAAAAAGCTGCCTTTTGCCAAATTATTGCATTGAATAAGTTTAATGATCCATTTTCAATCACTTTTTGTTTTTCTTTTATCCACCCAATTTCTCCATAGCCCCCTTATTACCCATAATTAAGCACATGGTAGCAACTTACAACATATAGTTTTTATAAGCTAGTTTTTTACAACAATTTTTTTATAAGTTAGTTTTTCACAAAGTTTGATGTATATAATTAAGGTAGTTATTCACAACAAGTCGTTTCTTATAACTTCTATTGTTTAAAAAGTAGTTTTTTACAACATTTTTTTTAATAGGGTGGTTTTTCACAAAAATTGACTTGTATAAGGTAGTTTTTCACAAAAGTTCATATATATTATCAAGTTTTTATTAATTTTAGATGTATTATATGAATATGTATACATTTTAGATGCATATTGAAGACTATGAAAAGTCAAATAGGGTAAAAAAAAAAAAATGGAACATAGGTATTTATTTTAAGTGGGTTAGTTGTATCAAATTAAAATATAACCCACTTGAAATTAATCACAATACTATTGGATCTACATATTGAGTAAATAATGAGCATATCAACATACAAATACGTGGTATATGTCAAAATATATATTTTATATAGGGGGTGTAGATAAGCAATGTTAACGAACTACAAATAGTGCCACTAGTCGTCTAAGTTCGTTTATAAGCTTGCTCATGAGTCATGGTTGATTATATAACTCGTTAAAGCTCATTCAAACTCTAACAAATATGTGTTGCTTAATTGTTTTTAAGTTACATTATTATTTTTATACATCTTTTATTTGTACCTGTTAGTAAAACTACAAATTATTTACTTTATTATATAGGCATAAAAACTTAAACATTACCATTTTCTGTCAAAACACTAAAAAGAATTTTATATAAATAAAATCAATGCATATAAGCTAAAAAGAAATCATTTTAAAATGATTAATGCTTGTTTATTTGACTAAGCCTGATTTAAGCTCATTTGACCTTGAGCTTGAGCTTAGACTTAAAATGTAAACGAGGTCGTTCATAAACAAAAATTGAAACAAGCCAAACTCTTAACATGCTAAGCTTGATTGAACAAAATCTGTAAATGATCAAAATAAATTAACCACTAAAATACTTAGCAAGCTAAGATCGGATAGATTAGAACTTTACTGGGCTCAACTTAGCTCAGATCATTTGCAACCCTAATTCTACATAACATAATAAGCCTAACATGACCAAATCCAATTCAAATAAAACATCACAAAATTAAATTCAAATGACTTGTTGTTGACCCCCACACAAAATTCTCTAGATATTATCCAACAGACCAACACAAGTGTAAAAAGTTATTTCTTATTCCCATACTTATAATTAAGGCTAAAAAAAGCTAAGTCATCTTTACCCTAATATGCTTTCGGTCTCATATACACCTCCTTTTTCTTTTCCTACTCCTGCCAAATCTCGTCATCTCTCAATCTCTCTCTAAAAATACGAACCATTACATACGCACGCCAACATGACCTAGTGCTTGACACCGGCCACAAATTGCCAACGTGCGATAACCTAAATCAACCTCGCCTCTTTCTCCGATCCAATCACACTTATGGGGCTCGATTAACTAATCCAAACCAATGGTGCATTGTACTAAGGATTCCCACAAGTCATGTACACTATCAAGGATCCCTCACAATAGGACCTACATGTTACCTTTCCAAAATCATAACCTCGCAATATAACCCACAATAAGTGTACGTAGATCTTAATAAATTAAAAGTAACACAGGTGGCAAGCTACTTACGTTACAATATCACGAGGAACATATAATTTCATCATGCAATTGACATACGTACATACAATAATTTAATTATCAAGATATTTGGACGTTGAAACTTTTGATAGTGAAATAATTTACGTCACTAATATTAAATATTTTGATCTCCTTTAGAAATGTGGCGGCATCGTAATGATGAACAGATGAAAGCACAAATGATTGGAGATATCTTGATTACGGAAGCAAACATATCGCATCAATTGTTTTCTTTTTGTTGGTAAATCATACAACTATGCATTTATACGTGGTAGATTTTATTTTAATGTCAATTAAAGTGTATGTTCTAAATTTGAAGAAGTATGACCTCTTTAGATTATTGGCTTAGCTTTTGAATATGAATTTTTATCCATCATGTAAAATTAATGGGTTTTTTATTTTTATTTTTATTTTTTTACTATAATTTTGATTAAATTAATTTGGGTTAACTTTAGACACACGTTGCACATATGATTGTTTGATTGGCTTATTGTTGCAATTGATTTCATCAAAGATTAAAAAGTAAGACCTCTTTCAATTGGCTTTCCTCATGTGTTTTAATTATTTTCTCTATTACTTTAACTAGTGGAAAGTTTCACCCTTCTAATTGAACACATTGTTTAGATGATTATTTTACCTAGCAATGTCATACACTTAATTATAGGGCAAAGGAAAAATATTGTGAGTCCGTTCTATTAATAGGCCCGTGCGCGGCCCGATTTATATTCTTCTTCAGTTCTTATTCTTCTCCTTCATCTCTATTGCTTTCTTCTGCAAACCTTCAACCATGAAAGGACTCTCAACAATGGCGGCGACCTTCTCAAATTCTATTCTTTGTCAAGAACTTATATGACTTGTACTAATTTTCTGCACTGATGTTCCCAAATAGAAGCTCGGCTGCTTTATCGGCAATATGAAGCGGAATATGCTCTGAGTCATCCGATACATATATAGCTGTATTTTACAAGAATAGTCCATTAAAAAGCATTCATACAACTTGAATTGCATAATGTGCAGTAAAATTTCATTATCTGATCAAGCTTTTTAGAGTATGTAGTATCGGAGTAACATATTTTACAAGAAATGTCAGATATTAACCTTTTAATGTTTGATATAAAACTTATAATGTCAAATATAAAACTTTTGATGTCAGACATTAAACTTTAATGTATGCATGATAGTAAACTTGTAAGGTTTGATATTAGAATATTATTGTCGCCATATATTAGAATATCATTGTCAGATATTATAATATATTGTTAGACATATTTTAAATGTCAGATATTAAGTAATTAATGTCAGATATTTGTTTATTATAGTCTGGTATTAGGTTTATTTTGTTTGGTAAAAAATTAGTATGGTCAAGTGTTAGGAATCTTTTGTTTGGTAATAGATTAGTATGGTTAGGTGTTAGCTAGGAATATTAGTGTCATGTATTAGAATATTATTGTCAGATATTAAAATATTAGTGTCATGTATAAGAATATTATTGTCAGGTATAAGTATATTAGTGTCATGTATTATAATATTATTGTCAGATATTAAAATATTAGTGTCATGTATAAGAATATTATTGTCAGGTATAAGTATATTAGTGTCATGTATTAGAATATTATTGTCATGTATAAGAATATTATTGTCATGTATAAGTATATTAGTGTCATGTATTAGATATTATTGTCAGATATTAAAATATTAGTGTCATGTATAAGAATATTATTGTCAGGTATAAGTATATTAGTGTCATGTATTAGAATATTATTGTCTAATATTAAAATATTATTGTCTAATATTAAAATATTAATGTCATGTATAAGAATATTATTGTCAAGTATAAGTATATTAGTGTCATGTATTAGAATATTATTGTCGGATATTAAAATATTAGTGTCATGTATAAGAATTTAGTGTCATGTATAAGAATATTAGTGTCATGTATTATAATATTATTGTTAGATATTAAAATATTAGTGTCATGTATTTGATATTAACACATGTGAAGGACATTTATAGCTTCATTCATCATTTGTTTTTAGCTTTAGCAAAAAGGGGGAGAAGTTGATGATTATGTGAGTACCCACCGACATTATCTTCTGAAATAACAAGAAAGCTAAAGATTTACCAGGCATGCAATTTCTTCATAACTATATTAGGTAACAATTAACATTTATTTACAAAACAAGTTTTTTGGAATCGATAAATTCGAATGGTGAAAGCATAATGAAGTAAATAGTTCAGAAATCAAATGAAAAACCAGATTTTTGATTTGATTTTCTCTCTCCTATAACTTCATTTTTAGTTATTGTAGGAGAGAGAAAGGTTGAAGTATCAAAGAATCGATAGTTTCTCGATCTAGACTCGGAAGCCGATCTTCAAAGCTCAACCTTCTTCTTCGGAGTATCAACAATGACGAAAAACAATCCAAGAAAATGGAGGAAGAAGCAGTACTAAGGCAGAGTTGGTGTCGCGGGCCTCGCGATCGGGTTTAGTTTACCCGTGCCTTTTTGTTGGCCTTTTGTTATTGAGCCCGGTCTCACGTGAGTCCCGTCTCACACAAAACCTTTTGTAGGACAAATGTTGTAAAATAAAATTTATATTTTAGGCAATTTTACAAAACATGTTTCTCTTTGCTTGTACTAGAAGCCCCACTAGATCTAGCATTGGCCAAAACTCACCTTGATATATAGACTAATAATGGGTGACATACGACTAATCTATAAAAGAAAAAATACTAGTCTAAATCCCCAAGTAAAATCCGCAACAACTAAGCTTAAAATTAAAACTAACTATTTGATCCTATTGATAATAATGTTTGCTTTCTTCGTGTCTAAAGTATAACACAACTTTCCCTTGTGCGTATAATGCTTTATGCCTTGGATTAATTACTTGGTTGAAGGCCGGATCGCGATTTATATAGTTTATCACGCGGTCACATGAGAGTCCTTTGGGGCTTGAAGTGTGGATGTAACATGGATCCTTCATACATATCGCGAAATATTTTACTTGAAAACGAGAGTTGATGAAATTTGAACCTATGACTTTTGTACCACGCGGAATTTTGATACCATATTAATGGACTATCTCAATTAATAATTTAAGCTAATAGTTAAAAATCATGATTAATTTTATAATTTATATAATCTATCAATTATTTCAAACCTTATTATTATGTTGCTAAACACTACAAAGTCATTAATTATATGGTACATCATCCAACATTTTACTTCGAATTGGATAGCCAAACCATAATATTGTGATGAGTACTAGTTATTCCGTAAGTACACCTTATCACCTGAAAATTTTGTAAATTTTAACACACTAAACTTATAAGAATGGAATTGTATGGTCAATCCAGTATAGACAAGGATTTTGGATTACCGATTTGGTAGTAGTTCAATCACCCCCTATTACCCTTTGTACTAGATCTTCACAATATCTAATCAAGTACTCCTAAATTAAAGTCCTTTAGGGTGTCCTAAGAAGGAAAATGATAAGCATTGCCCTTAGCCTTATGTATAAAAAACAAAAAAAGCAAATATTAAGGATAAATAAACATTAATTACACCGATTTACATGTGATTTTATCATAGATTTAACTATATATATTTCATTTAAGAAAGCCCATTTTAATACTTATATTATCCTTAGGAAAATTGGGGGATATATATAAACATAATTTTTGGTGGATTTTCCAAAAGGTTAAACCGGTTGATTGTCTAAGGCAAAGGTTCTTAGGAGACTATTGCTAAATTATACTCCCTCCGTCTCCTTTTGATAGTCCCTTATGGGCATTTTTCACGGGAATTAATAAACACAAATAAGAATAGTTAAAGTACATTGAAAACGTAAATTGACATTGGGTATGCAAAAAAATAGAGAGGAAAAATAATAAAAGTACATGGAAAAACAAAAAATGGGAAAGTTAAATTTGCACAAATATTGTTGCAAATTGGAGGGAATTTTGGTAAAAAATTAATATTAATGGTTGTTGAAAAAAGCAAATGGGGTGAATATTTTGGGACTAAAATGTGTTCATAAGAGACTGTCAAAAGGGGCGGAGTGAGTATTTATTTTAGTGGTGGCCATAGGCAAAGGATCTTAGGAGACCATTTCTAAATTTTGTTTATTTGGCAAAATTATTACCACATGAATGTGTCCACATTACTACTTATAAGATACTGGTATAAGGATAAGCTTATAAGGGCTTGGTTGTAGTTTGTGGTATGTTGCTTACAAAAATCATTGAATATAGGAGGGATGACATTGCTGTAAGTTTTTTAGTTTTTGGTTTATTTATTGTTAAAATTATATGACATATCATAAAATGAATAAAAAATTAGTCAAATTTATTAAAATCTTGATAATTTAGAAAACCGACAATAAAAAAGTAGAAATAATTTTTTTTTCTTATTTTATGTTTTTGGTTTTTATTAAAAAAAAAAAAAAAAAAAAAAAAAAAAAAAAAAAAAACAAACAAACAAACTGATAACAAAAAACAATGCAAAGATATTGGTTTTTATTTTTATCGTTCAAGTGGATTTCAAAGTGCAACATATCATTTTTCTTGTTAAAATTTCTAACAACTCTTATGCATGCATGTGGTAAACTAGGAATATGATTGAAGCAAGAGATGCTAAATTCTTCCAAAAAAAAAAAAAAAACATTTCCTTCGAAATTTCTGTGCACTAAGAATGATGTATAATCTTCTAGTACTTCAACTACTTAACCTATTGTCCCTCCTCCCTATTACTATTCATGATTTCGTTTTGGAACCAAGGAGAAGCAAAAGGGCCCGAAAGGATAACAGGTTTTAGACAAGATTTTATTATTGCTTTGTTATTGAACCTTTCTTGATCAATTGATGATGACTTTGTTTATATCATTATTTCGAAGAACATATGAAGAGGTCATGACACATGAGGTCAGTTGATGTTGATTTTTGGAAGAAGAGAATAAAAAGTGAGTTAAAATAAATCCACAAAAAAATAACAATACTTGGAGATTATTAATTGGTTGATTAATCTTCCTAAAAGTTGCAAGCCCAATATATATAAGTGGATCTTTAGGAAAAAGTTTTTAAAAGCCGATAGATCAATTAACCAGTACAAGGCTAGAGTGCGCGTTACAAAAAATATGGGATTGATTATATATTCTGATACTAATTTCTCTTGCTTGCTTTCATAATTTGTTGTGCATTAAATGGATGTGAAAACTGTTTATTTGAATGGCAACTTTGGTGAGGAGATTTTGCTAAAAGTAGAGAGAATATGTTAAATTGAACAAACTCAATTGCTTGATTTTCATTGATACGGCCATAGCCAATATATAATACAAGGTTTCCCTAATATGATAAAATTAGGAAATATCACAAAGATATCAAAAGATATATTCTAGGCACAAAATATGGCCACCAAATATTATCATATATTTTCCTAAAATATAATATCCTCAATACCCCTCCTCAAGTTGGAGCATGGGGATTGTAGATGCCCAACTTGGAAAGAAGATGATCAAACTGAGACTACCCAAGCGCCTTAATTAAAATATCTGCAAGTTGCTCCTTAGTGGAAACATAGGAAGGATCAATTAAGCCCTCTGTAATGGCATCACAAACAATGTGACAATCAATCTCAATGTGTTTCGTACGTTCATGAAAAACAGGATTTCGAGCTATATATAAAGCAGATTGATTATCACAAAACAACTTGATCGCCTTAGGGTGTTCAACACCCAAACTCAAAAGCAAGGCCTTCAACCATTTTAACTCATGTGTGGTTGAAGACATGCAACGGTGCTCATCCTCAGAAGAGGATGTGGCAACTGTGGGCTGTTTCTTGGTCTTCCAAGAAATAGGTGATTTTCCAAGGAACACAAGCCAACCGGTCAACGAACGACGAGTAAGAGGACACGCCGCCCAATCTGAATCACACCATCCCTGCAAAGTCAGGTCACTATCTGCACTCAACAAAATACCCTGTCCTGGGGTACTTTTTAAATATCGAACCACCCTGAGAGCTGCATCCCAATGTTCAATCCGAGGCTCGTGCATAAACTGTGAAAGAATATGAACCGAATATGCCAAATCCGGTCTAGTCACCGAGAGATAAATCAACCGCCCTACCAGTCTACGATAAGACTCAGGATACTCAAGTAACTCACCACTAGCAAGACTTAGCTTGTGGCTTTGCTCAATTGGAAAACCACTTGGTTTCGCACCTAATAGCCCTGCTTCAGAAACAATATCCAAGGTGTATTTTCGTTGACACAAAAACAAACCTGATTTACTGCGAGCAACTTCAATGCCCAAAAAATTTCAAATGACCAAGATCCTTCATCTTGAAACAATCACCAAGATAAGCTTTGAACACATTTAATGCAGCGGAATCATTCCCAGAAATAATAAGATCATCAACATAAACTAAGACATTAATTTGAACATTGCCTTTAGTGTATGTGAAAGAGAATAATCAGAGTAAGACCGTATAAAACCGTACCCTTTTAGAGCAGTAGTGAGTTTTGCAAACCAACATCTCGGAGCTTGTTTCAACCCATATAAAGACTTTCTCAAACGACACACCAAACTCGAATCCGAGCTCTCAAAACCTGGGGGTAATTTCATGCACATTTCCTCTTCTAGATCACCATTTAGGAAAGCATTATGAACATCCATCTGCTGAATCTCCCAGTTTTTTGAAACTGCTATAGCAAGGAAAGCGTGAATAGTAGTCATCTTTGCAACCAGAGCAACTGTCTCACCATAATCAATGCCTTCTCGTTGATGATTACCAAACACAACCAAACGAGACTTGAGACGTTCAATATCACCATTAGACAAAATTTTTGTCTTATACACCCATTGACAACCTAGAGCTTTCTTGCCGGGAGGAAGATGCTCCAATGTCCAAGTCCCATTATCTTCCAATGCCCTTATTTCTGCTTTCATAGAACGTTGCCAACCTTCAGATTTCATGGCTTCTCTAAAAGATTTTGGATCCTTTCCCAAAACAACAGCTGCAAGAAATTTGCGATAATTTACAGAAAACATGTCACAATTTATATAGTGTGCCAAAGGATAAGGCGTACCTGAAGGAGTATTGGATGACGGAGAGGACGAAGACGGACTATTAGCAAAAACGGAATGAGTTACATAATCACGAAGCTTTACCGAAGGAATTTTTTCACGATGTCCTTTTCCCAAGAGTTCGACCCCCTGATTTTGCGCGGAAGAACCCTCAACCTGATCGGCCGTCGCTGAGCTATTGCTGATGTGCTGCTCAGTCGCAGCCGTGCTACTGTCGTACAACTCTGCCCCTACTGAACTACTGCCACCTTGCGTGATGCTTGCTGCTGCCTCCGCGCCCCCCTCGTGGTCTGTGGCAGTCTGCTGCGGGGTGGCTGCGAAGCTCCCTGCCTGGTCTGCCGCAAGCTTTGTGGTAGGGGCAGCTTGATTATCCTCCCCATATACACCATTTTCGGCACCTAAATTGGCTTCCGGCACATCCAAATAGCCATACTCCAAGAAATCCTCATGGATATCACCATTAGTGGAAAAATTCGTGGTCACTATATTCACATCATCAGGGCATCTAAACAGAAACACTTCTTCAATAAATTTGACATCACGAGAGACAAAGAATTTTTTCGACTCAACATCATACAATTTCCATCCTTTCTTCCCAAAAGGATATCCCACAAAAATAGATTTCCTACCCCGACTTGCAAACTTGTCCCCATTTGTTTTCTGATTATGAGCAAAACAAAGACATCCAAAAGTACGGAGAGCATCAAACAAAGGTGGTTTGTTGAACAAAATTTCAAATGGAGTTTTATTTTGTAACAAGGGAGTGGGTGTACGATTAATTAGATGAGCAGCGGCAAGGACAAACTCCCCCCAAAAATAAATAGGCAAATTGGCTTGAAACCTCAAAGCTCTCCCAACTTCAAGAATGTGTTTGTGTTTTCTCTCAACCCTCCCATTTTGATGTGGAGTCCCCACACAAGAGGTTTGTAAAATAATACTAGTAGCACTAAAATAATCATGCAAGCAATTAAACTCCGTACCATTATCACTTTGCACAATTTTAATATTTTGAGAAAATTGCCTATCAACCATTGCAACAAATGCTAAAAACATTCGAAACACCTCAGTTTTATCAACCAACAAGTAAATCCAAACAGCTCGGGAATAATCATCAACGATAGTAAAAAAATAACGAGCTCCGCACGACGAGGCATGTCGATACGGACCCCACAAATCACAATGTATTTTCTAAAAAATCCTAGATGCTCTACCATCACTCAAAGGAAATTTATCCCTAGGATGTTTAGCACGCATATATACCTCACGCCCTTTAGCAAGATTATGTTTGTTTCCACTGACATGAGGAAGTAATTTAACCACTTTTTCAGAGGGATGACTCATTCGACGATGCCACAACTCCAAGGTCAACCTTGTGTCACCCACATCAACATGATTCACCGAATCTGAATTGCTAAAATAGTATAGTCCGTCTCTCCTAGTTCCCGTTCCAATCAACTCCTTCGTTTGATCCTGTACAACACACATATAAGAGTTAAATTGGACAGTACAATTAAGCTCATCTGTAATTTGGGACACAGAAAGCAGATTACAACTCAAATTAGGAACATAAAGAACCCCGGTTAGGGTGAGCTTGTCCG
The DNA here is from genome assembly GCF_948465745.1 of Chenopodium album. NCBI lineage: Eukaryota > Viridiplantae > Streptophyta > Magnoliopsida > Caryophyllales > Amaranthaceae > Chenopodium > Chenopodium album. Next base: position 71,678,636 of record NC_137835.1, read on the forward strand.
ACAAACGAACAGAACCAATTAAAGAAGCCAATACGGTGTCTCCATTGGGAAGACCAACAGGACACTCAAAACCCTGCGTATCGAATAACATAGATTTGTCTCCGGTGACATGATGAGTTGCCCCTGTGTCAATGATCCAAGAGGTAAGATCAAATTTTCCTTTCAAACAATTTTCGGGTACATGAACATTACCGAACAATCCCGTTATTGTCTCAACTGTACTACTTGAAACGTCATTAGCACGAACCAAATTTCGTGGTTCTGAAAGGTGCGCAACCATGTATATGGTATGGTGATGTGTTTGTGGTGGAGGGATTGCATCGTCTCCAACCATTGTAAGAAAAAAAATCAAGGATTTTAACCTGCTCTTGATACCATGCTAAAAGTAGAGAGAATATTTTAAATTGAACAAACTCAATTGCTTGATTTTCATTGATACGGCCATAGCCAATATATAATACAAGGTTTCCCTAATATGATAAAATTAGGAAATATCACAAAGATATCAAAAGATATATTCTAGGCACAAAATATGGCCACCAAATATTATCATATATTTTCCTAAAATATAATATCCTCAATAGATTTATATGGTACAACATGAAGGTTTTGTTGTTCCCATACAAGAAAACAATGTTTGTAAATCAGCTAAGTCATTGTATGAAATCAAGTAAACTCCAAAGAATGAAAGAAATGACATGACAAATTCGACATTACTACTATGACCGGTGATGATTTCATTTTGATGAAGGTGATTCATATTCTTTTTGTAAGCATGACTATGGTTGTGTGAAATTTTTTTAATATTTACCTTTTGGTCCTAAATTTATCTATTTATTTTTTGACAATCAATAAAACATAAGAACACTAGTGAGGTTGTCTCCTAGCTGTAATTGCTAAGTTATGAGCCCATTCATACAATTTCTACTGACTTTTCTAATGGTAAGAGAAGAGAAGGATATAGCTCTACGTTTCACATTAGCTATAATAGGCTTGATCTCTCGTTCAGCTCCATTTGTCGCTTAAAAGATCTGTACCAGCTCCGACGAGTTAGTCCACAGCTCTATTTTCTTATTTTCCAGGCCTTGATACTTAAGGGCATGCTCCACTGCGAGTGCTTTAGCTTGAAGTGGCGTAGAGGCAAAAACCGGGTCAGACCCTTGTGCCACTTTGTTCCCTCTTTCATTGATTATCCATCCCACAGCTGCCTCCCATGAAGCGTAGTCCCCTTTTTTCCTTTTCTTCCATGCTCCATCCGTGTTAATGATGAAGTCAAAGCTATCCCCTGTATTACCTGTACTCCATACCTTATTCTGTAAGGTGTTATCAGATTTGAAGTTATATCTTGAAGCCACGCATCTGGTCTCCTTCCCTTGTTCATTCCCATCTAATGTGCCACGGTTGAGCAAGTGCGATGATGGATTCCGGGTGTGAGGAGTTTGCTCTAAAAATGGAGTTGTTTCTCGCCAACCAAATGCTCCACAAAATGCTAACAAACTCATTGCGTCTGTCGTCATTTCCTTTATCCTCGGACCACAGGTACGATACGTAGTTCTTGACCCAAGCCTGAATATTAATATTCCTACACGCTTCTGCATTTATACCTAACCAAGAACATTTCCATAGCCTTTGTACTATCTCACAATCACGAAACATGTGACTAGCATCTTCGTCCTCCAACTTGCAAAATGTGCAAGCCCTATTAACCTGAATGTTTCTTTTTCTCAGGTTATCAACAATAGGAAGTGCATTATGAATCAACTTCCAAATAAATAATTTTTGTTTCAGCCACAAATTCTCTTTCCACCATTTTTTCCAGAAAGATCCTTCCTCCTTCGTACCTTTATCCTGTTTCAAGGCAAACCAATAGCCTGTTTTTATTGACTAATGCCCTGATGTCGCAGGCCCCCAATCCCATTGGTCTTCTTCATGCCTAGTTTCAAGACTAGTGGACAGAATCTGTCGTGCTATACTCCCTGGGAACCACTTCCAAACAATTCCTGTTTTCCATTTTCCATTATAGTCCAGCAAGTCGGCTACCATTTTGGGCTTGATATCTTGATCCTCGGATCTCTCTTTGAGTGTTATCAAGTTCATACCAAGCCACCTGTCATTTTCAATTGAGGTTTTCATTCCATTGCCGATACTAGAACGAATGCCATTCTTCATGAAGTGAAATACTTTCATAATACTTCTTACTCCCCATGAGCTTAGGTTGATAGTCTCGTTTCTCCTACCTTTTTCCAGCCAATCTTCTCTGTATTTTGCTGCCATGATCATGCTTATCTGAAGTTGAGGGTTGTGTTTCATCCTCCATGCTTGCTTGAAGACGAGGGCTTGGTTGAGCATGCTGATATTTTTAAACCCAAGTCCTCCTTCATTTTTATGGGTATGAAGCAACTCAACCCTTTTCCAGTAGATTGGTCGTTTATCTATGGATGAGGCCCACCAGAACTTTAGGAAAATTGAGGATAATTTTTTCAGAACGCTCTTTGGGAAAAGGAAGATGCTCATAATGTCGCTAGCCATTGTAATGAGAATACTATTTATTAGTATTAACTTTCCTGGTTGGGAGAGATTTATGAACTTCCATGAAGCCAACTTACTTGAAACCTTATCAATCATCACCTGGAATATATTAGCAGATTTGCTATCAACATCCATAGGTAGGTGCCCATGGCCTCTCTGTCCTTCGCACTAAGCACCTTCCTAAGTAATCGTTTGAATCTGCTAGGAGTGTTCTTTGAGAAGATGACATAGGATTTATTGAAATTTATCATCTCCTTGTAAATTTGGCAAAACTCCCCCATGCACCTTTTCATGACTCCGAAATTTTGGTTACTTGCCTTAAGGAAAAACAGAGCATCGTCGGCAACAAATTGATGAGTGATATCTTGGCTTCTTCTTGACATTTTGATACCTCGCAGCATGTCAAAGGAATTAAGAGCCTTGATCTTCCTCGATAACACCTCCATACATAAAATAAAGAGGTAGGGGGACAAGGGGTCCTCTTTCCTAATTAAGACCTGCTCTAGGGATGATTTTTCTGGAGGGCTCACCATTAATTAGAATCTTGTAAGAGATGGTTGACACGCATTGCATAATCCAGTTTATCCACATCAAAGGGAATCTCATCTATTTGGGAACTGCTTCAAAGAATTTTGGCTTATTCTGTCGTAAGCTTTGTTAAGGTCGACTTTGAAAATGCTTTGAAAGTTCCTTCCCTTTGCATTTCTTCGTATCTTATATAACATCTCATGACCAATAAGGCAGCTGTCCGTAATTGAACTCCCAGGCATAAATGCGTTCTGATTTCCTCCTACCAAGTCCCCTATAATCTTCCGTAGCTTGTTCACCATGCATTTTGAGATAATTTTGTATCCCGTATTGCAAAGGCTGATGGGACGAAACTTGGACACAACTTCTGGCTTATCAACTTTTGGAATGAGAATGTTGAAAGTTTCATTCATTTCTCTGAGCATGTGTCCTTCTCTAAAGAATTCTTGGAATATTGCATTAGTATCCTCTGCTACGGTCTTCCAATTTTCATGAAAAAATTCTAGTGGGACACCATCAGGTGCTGGTGACTTATTCCCTTTCATTCCGAAGGTAGCCTTCCTTATGTCTGCCCTTGAAAAGGGTTTCTGGAGTTCTGAAATGTGGTTGTCACTGAGTTGTGGAATAGGGTCCTTCCATTCATACCAAATTTCTTTGCTTCGAGCTTTCAGGTTACCTACAAAAATATCTCTTCATAGTGGTTAGTAAAAAGAGATTGAATAGATTTGTCATCATTCACCCAAGCTCCATCTTGGTTTTTAATCCCTCTGATTTCGTTTCTCATTTTTCTGGTGGTAGCACATTTGAAGACTGGAATCATCATAACATTTTTGTACCTTGGTTCTTTTTTTAGTCTTACCCCAGCTAGAGCAGAGTGAATCATCATGCTCACAGCCACTAAGTCTTTTGGTGCACCCATTGTGCTTAAGACTGGAAGCATCTAAGATAGTCAAACACATCTTTTTCACGCTAGCAACAACATTCAAACCCCTAGGTCTGTTTTGAGGAGACTTAGTGATTTTGGAACAGGAAGGCATATCAGCAGTGAAAAGACTTTTTGTTCAGGTTAGGATTCGCAAGGTCTTCAATGGAAAAATCAGAGACAGCTGACAAGAATTCCTCCTCGGAAGCTGGAGAATTAGGGGGATTGGGTATAGGATCTTCAGAGATAATGGTGGGATAAATAAACAGGATTGAGTGATAAGATGGTGGGTTAAAGAAAGGAATACCCATGGGTTCAGAGATGGAGAGGGATTGGGTTGAGTCAGTTGAAGCCAAGCTTGAATTATCACTCTTAAAATTAAAAAAGGTCTTATTTTTCCCCTTGACAAGGTAAGCTAAAGGTTCACTTGGGGTTGGGTTTTGTGAGGCAGAAATAGAAGAGTTAATGTGAGGGGGAGCTGGCATGAGAAGTCTATCAGGCTCAGAGAAAGAAATCCATTCAGGGGGATTGGATGGGCTGGAAACTAGTTGTTGATGTCCTAGCAAAATTTCATTAGAGTTGGGCTTAGAAGAATTCATATTTACAGGGATAGCAGGAAATTTGTTAGTATTTTGGTTGAGTTTGGGTTTTTTTAAATGGCTATCTGGGGCTTTATAATGGTGTGTTGGGTTAGAATTAAATTTGGTGGTTAGGTGTGTTTGGGATTGGGACTTGTTTAGGCTCATTAATGTGCTCGGGAGGGTGCGGGATTTTCTTCTTTTTAAAGAAATTTGTTGATTTGCGAGGGAGGGGGACATAATCATGCTTATAAGGGTAGTAAAAGCAACTAGGGGAACTAGGAATATAGTAAATGAAACTGAAGAGAGATGGTACCTTTGAGGATATAGTGCTAAGAGTATAAGCTTGCTGATATGATATTCTTCATGACGTAAAATGTTTTCTGAAAAGGGCCTTGGCCTTGGGTTCCCTAAAACAAGGGGATTTGCTTGAGCAAGTGGCAACATCACTGGCTATGTTATTTCTCGAGAAAAAACTTGTTTGCTTATTAGGATATTCAAAGTTCTTGAACTTTTCGAGACCGGTATCCCACCTTGCCCTTTTTTGATTAGGTCGAGGTTCAACATCTAGTCGCCGTCTTTTTTTGTCCTCAAATAGATTTTTACCAGAAGAAGAGCACCCTTTCATCCTTTTGGAGAAGATTAGAGCATAGTCCGATGGGAATCTGACTCTTTTGCGCGGATTACCGGTGTCAAATTCACTAGGACAAGATGACGACCTCCTTCCATGGCTTATCAGTGAGATTCTAGTTGATCTAAACTTAATTGATCGAGTAAATAAATGAGACAAATGAATTTATATACAAGAATGATTACTAAATTTTAAAATGAAAGGCATGGTTAAATAAATATGTTTTTATAAGTAAAAACTAAAAGCACACAATTGGAATTTGTCCTAGTCAATCACACTATGTTTAAAAACTTCCCAAAAGTTTGGCTATTAAAATGTCAATCTAGTTAGGACTCTTTATGATCTAAGTATCCATTTACATTATAAAGGCCAGATTATCAATTAAAATTTTTAATTCGTTAATATTAGTTAAAATTTTAGATTCGTTAATATTAGTGGTAGTGTTATGTACACGACCTAATAACATAGACGACTAAGGAGGACACTTTCAATTGTGTGCTTTAAGTAATGGGTTTTCATTCCTTACTTATAAGTTGGTAATGGTCTAGTATTAGGTAGGAAAAATATCATAGCTTAAAATTCACTAAGTGTTAGTTCTTTCCTAAACTAAATAATAGTTTATTAAAAAAAATGTGTTTATTAAAACTCACTTAGTCCTTGGCCTGTCTACTTCACCCAATTTTTTCTTAAGAAAAATTATTTTTATTAAACTGAAATTATTTTGGTTGAACTTAAATTATTTTTATTGAACTGAAATTATTTTTTTACTGATTGTCCTAATAAACTTTAACAACTGTAAAGTCCTAGGCTTTTAAAGGGCCTTTACATTTGAGGAGAAAGATCCCATACGATGGGAACACCCTCCTTACACTAGCAGGCACACCGCACACATGTAGATCCGCCAATGTTGTAAATAGAAAGTTAGAAGAGAAAGAGACTTGTTGTCATACACTAAGGCTCTATTTCACTTCACCTTAAAAAATTAATATTTTGTGGAAATAATTTCAGTTCAACAACAATAATTCAGTTTAGTGAAAATAAGTTTAGTTCACTAAAAGTAAATTTATTAGTTCAGTAAAATCAGTTAAGTTCAATATAATTCGTAACTTTAAAGAAGAAATATGGCGCTAATCAAATTTTATCCGCGCCAGAACTCTGTTTTGATATTTTATCTTTTTGGCTGATTTTCTCTATAAATAACGTGCTAAAAACTCCGTTTTCGATAACCAGTTTTCACCTACAATCAACAGTCATCAAATTCCGCATTCATTCATCTACAATCTACAATCTACCAACTCTTTCTTTCTCTCTTTTCTAAACTAGCTTTTTACAAATACAAAATTCCGCATTCATTAGATCTAGAAACACCTAGCCATATTCGAAGTTGCCTTCGCCCTAGACGTGAAAGGTTTAATTTATGAGGGGACCTTGAATTAGAATTTTGTGTACACGTTCTATACCATATTTTATAGCTATTTTCGTATGGTTTCTGAGCTATACGGAGATACTTCTCGCTAATATTCTGTTCTCTAGTGTGGCTTGGTCTATTTAACTGATTTTGTAGGCACATGAAGATTTTCGGATGATTTGGACTTGTTTTGGATAGCCATGAGAGCTTATTAAGATGGAGAAGAATTTTTTCCGTGTCCGCCCTGGAGGGCAACATTGCCCTGGCAGCCAGGGAGAAGAAGGAAATAAGAGAAGTCACAAGAGAGGAAGTATGAAGAGTATGATCTCTATCCGCCCGGACCGGGCAGCATTGCCCTGGAAGACCGGTTCTTGAAGGCATAAGGTCGATTTTGCTTCTCGCGCCCGACTGGGCAGCCTTGCCCGGTCAACCCGGGCAATGTGTCGAACACCACATTTTCGTATTTTTCGGGATTTCTTAATTAAGGGATATAAATACCCTTTGTAAACGCGACTAAAACATACTTAGTTATTATTTTGCATCTTTTAAAACATTCATTAGAACCCTAATATTCTCTCTAGATCTAGATTAAAATTGCACTTTCAAGTTTTGATCTTTGTTCATCAACAATTGGTACTTTTCTTCATTCAAGCAATTGGTATTCATCTTTATTTCTTCTTTTAATTTTAATTACTTATTAATCATGTTTTCTTCATTGATTATTGTTTTTGCTTCCATTAATATGTGTGAGTAGTTTTCTTATTCCAAGATCTAGCAGAACCCGAATATGATTAATGCATGATTTAATTCTTTAAATTCTCTAATAATAATTGTAATTGATATACTTAATTGATTATGCTTATGCCAATACTAGATTAGGGATAATTGGTATTGTTATTAATCCTTTATTTTAATCGCAACGGGAGTTGGGTTTTGACGGATTTGAATAAATCAATTAAGGGTTTGAAGTTCATTGCGGGAGTAGTTGAATGGATGATTAGGAAGTTAGAGTAATGTGCTTAAGGTCTTTAATTTACATGATTCCACGGAAGTAGGCTTGATTTTGATTAGAGAAGCCATTGATAACTCGGGAGAGACCATTGGTATTATTCATGGATTACTTTTCCTCTTTAATCAATTGAATTATGTGTTAGGGGTAGAACGACTATTGCATTAATTGTATTCGTGGTGAAGCTTGATCTTGGATGTTTTTAGCATTGAATTGTCATATTGTTTAGATTTAATCGTTTTAATTAGTTTTTTAGTTATTGATTCTCACTCATTTGATTTGGTTACTTGTTTAGTAATTGCTTGAGTCTATTTGATTAGTTGAACCATAGTCTCTTGGGATCCGACCCTTGCTTGCCCGTCTACATAGTAGTGGTCTAGTTAGGTTTATTTTTGTTAGGTACGCGATACGCCTATCAAATTTATCTTATCATCACGCTTTTTTATAAGAAACAGTAGGAGTCGCCAATGAGTTTTAGGAAAACTCATAAACCTCGTTCATGCCTTTCTCCCAAGTAGAGTTCAAGGAATATTTAGAATGAATCGTAAGTTTACCCATGCCCAAATTGGTCTACGTGTACCAGAAATGAGTTCGGGAGCGAGGGTACTAAAATAACGTTCCTTTTAGGGAGGAATAGATATTCTAGCCCTAGTGCGGCCTCTACTAGCTCTTCCTTTTTCACAATTTGATCACCAAACAATATATGCAATGTGGCTCCTAAAAAACTATGTTAGTTGATTTTATTTACAAGCATTAATCATGTAGGAATTACATTGCAAAAGTCGTTATTCTTTGTTTAATCAAATTCGTGAAAAGAACAAGAAATAAACAATGTTTGCCTTGCCTTAGCTAATAAAACAATCAATTAATTATTCAAATTCTAGTCTTGATTAACACAAGAATACTATGTGAATTAAATTAATTAAAAGTTTGTTTAAAGTGATCAAACAACACTGTTTATTCAATTTAAGTTATTTAAACAATAAAAGAAAAGTGATTAATCTAAGTGCTCAGGAAACTAACCGTTCTTCCACATCACAGCCAGTTGGAAAGACAAGAACAGAGCACTTCCACATCACAGCTAGTTGGAAAGACAAGACTCACAAGAAGCTCACTTAAGTTTGCTTCTCAACCTGAGCCCTCCATTAATAAAACTCAGCATTCCCAGAAAGCTTATGAGGGTCCCAGCAGCCAACCTGTTATTAGGTCAAAGACAAATGCAAAAGGAAAGAACAAAGTCTAAGCTGTCCTATGACATGTAGCTTACTGAACTAAGTCTAAGCTTAAGTATTGTGGGTTTTTTTTTAGCCTAAGATACATATATGATCTGTATTTTGACTAAATCCTTTAATGTTTTGTATTTTGACATTGCAACATGCTTTTGATATCATATTTATGCAAAATATCATTTCATATTAGTTGTTATCATTTCATATGAGATTATAGCAACAGGCTTTTGATATCATATTTAAGTCATATTCTGCTTTTCAATCTGTTTTGTAACACAAAAATTGTTGGCTAAATTAACATAACCAAAGAAAATACCATAAATAAACATCCATTAAATGTAATAGACAGTAAAACTTCCAATCCCAATTTTTATTTATACTCAGAAGAATTACATAACTTCATTCATAAAACCCGTACAATTTAGGATTCACCTACTTGCTACCCATACTACCCCTTTCCCTTCATTACCCTGAGTACATCATTTCATGTAAACAAGAACACAATTGCAGCAATCTCTGAATTTGGTGAAGCATCATAATAACTCACAATTGCATCAGATGCGCCCCTCTTCCTTGAAGACAGTCCTCGATAATTCATCCTTACCCAAATACAATTGCAGAGCTTTTTTTCGCAATTGAAATTGCAGATGAAACCCTAGAAAATGAATTGGAAAAGGGGAATTGATGTTAGGCGGGAAACTGATAATAAAAAGGGGAGGGAATTAATTAAATCAGGATTAGGTTAGTAATTTTTTCTAATTTAGTTAAAAAATGAGCCATTTAGGAGATGGTTATAGCCCATTTAATGACAATTAGGCCACTAATTGTAAATTAAAGAAATTTAGATGTCACTTTAGATATTCGAAAAAAACATTGTCTCCCACGTGGAAAACTTAAAATTAGGAGGCTACCATGTAGAATTTCCCTTATTTTTACTAAAGTGCAATATTTTTTTGCTGAACTTAATTATTTTTATTGAACTTAATTTATTTTTATTGAACTTAATTTATTTTTATTGAACTTAATTTATTTTTATTGAACTTAAATTATTTTTACTTAACTGGAATTAGTTTTATTGAGCTTAAATTATTTTTACCGATTTGAAATAATATATATTTTCTATTATATTTCTTCTCTGAAATTACTGACTTTTACTAAATTAAACTTATTTTTACTGAACTAAAATTATTTTTACTGAATATTATTTTTGTAAGGTGAAGAGGGCTTTAGTGTTAAAAAAAATCATATGGGGTGTTGTTAGATTTGTCTCAATGTCTATTTTTCAAATATCAATTTTGTATGGAGTATATTGATACCAAATTAATGATAAGTACATATACAATTATGCTTTGAAAAACGTGCCTAAATAACACGCAACAACAAATAAAACGGATGAATCTAAATTGTAATTTGCTAAACACAAGTTGTGTAACATTTTTTTAAAAAAAGGTGGGCTCTTTTAGTAATTAAATAAATAAAGAGGGTGTTGAAAATCCAAAAGAAAGAGAAAGAAAATGAAAAGGGAGAGAGAGATTTATGTAGAAAAATATAAAACATTCTCCTTAGCTTGTTTAAAAATATTTGATCGATCAAGTAGTATACTACAACAACTAGTTTGAAAAAGTATTTTTTTTCTCCATTTTTAAAATATTTGCAGCATATACTTTTTCACAATATTTAAGAAAAGTGGGTCTCACATGATTTAATACAATTAAAAGGGATTTGAGTGATTATTAATTAGTAGTATAATTTAGTGGGTCTTGTGTTTTAAATAAGGGTAATAGCACAGTTTTCACCAAAATGAAACTTTACAATCATAGTGTGTTACAAGTATGTGAAATTTTTAGTTTAGGGAAGTGTTGCAGGTATTTAAAATAACGAAAGAAGTATGAGAGATGACATAGCACACATAAGCACGCCCGTCAAGTTGGACTTAGGAAATGGGATGCTGATAACTTGTTATTTGGTATGATTTTAGGGTAGTTTTGAACCTTGTTTTCGTTATTATTCGGTATCAAAGTTCATTATTTATCCTATTTTTATGCAAATTTTGTACCATTCATGCTTCACGGGTTATTTGTGTTTTTGATGTAATGTAGCTATTTTTAGCACTATGGATGTGATCAAGCATGAGTGAGCAAGGAGAAGGGCAAGATTGGTTGATGGAGCAATGGAGGAAGAAGGATGAGTGCCTTAAAGACAAACAAAAAGCTTTTGAAAAGCATTGAAGGGTTGTTTGCACAAGGGTCAACTTCAACTAACCATAACTTTTGTTCTACTCAACTTTTTAAAGTGATTCAAATTGGAGATTAAATTTCGTCTCAAGAGCTTTTGAACGATTGATCACAAGTCCATTTATGGCGAGAAACAAAGAAGTTATAGCCTCTCAAAGTCAAGATAATCATGCAGGGGTTTCTGCACGGACGTGGAACAAAATGGCACGTCCGTGCAAGGCAGCACGCCCGTGCCAAAATCTGCAAGCCCGTGCAGACCTGGGCAGTAGGTTCTGCCTCTTGTTTACCTCTCTTGCACAATCGTGCCAACTTTGGCACGTCTGTGCAAGCTTGCTTTTGGGCTTCTTCTCGTTTTCTCCACCCTTTTTATTTGGGGTAATATAAATACCTTCTTAGCTCCGATAATAGGAAGGGGGGATCTTCTTAGTGTATTTTTAGCTTAGGTTAGGGTTTTTAGAGAGATAAACTCTTATTTTCTAGAGAGAGAAAGTGGGAAAAACTTGTTGAAAGCTTGTAATATGAAGAATTGAAGGAAGGAGACTTGAAGATTTGATTATTTCTTGCATTATCAATGAGAATTTCTTACTCTCTCTCTTAATATTTTATTGCTTTAATAGCTTATTTTTGTATCTTTTCTAATTTTATTACTTGTTTATGTTAAATTAGTGTTTGATTTCATGTTCTTAGTTCTTAACTCATTTAGTTTTGCAATTTATAATGATTTGTGAGTAGTTCTTTTACTTGGGATGGTTGAAACCATTGATAAATTCACAAATACTTGTTTGCATGTGTTGATTTAGATAATGTGGGGTGTTAATTAGTTGAGCTTAAGTGGTTTCATTGTTTGTTCTTGTAAGTGGCCATTGCTAGAACTATTTATCTAAGCTTTCTCAACGAAGGATCGAGAGATGAACTTGAGTTAGATTTCTTATGCTTAATTGACTTGAAATTCCACGAGAATAGGAATTTCCAGTCAAGGGAATGTTTATGTCATTGTTATTATGCTTTATCACTTTCTTTATGCTTTATAACCACGAAAGTAGGTTGTATTCATGATTCAAGTAATCCCTCTAGCTTGAGAGAGTAATTGGGTGCCTTAGATGACTTCCCTTAATCTATCCCCAAATTTCTATGTTTTGTATGTTAAATTGTAGTTTGTGAATGACTTAATTGGTGGATACCTTCCCAAGATCCTTTTTATTATTGTTTGTAGTTTTTCTATATAACTCTAAACCCAAAAAGACTTGATTTAGCTTATCACAAATTGATATTTGTTAGTGCTCCCCATAATCCTTGTGGGGTCGACCCTTACTTGCCCTTTCTACCCATTAGAGAGACCGGGTTAGGTTTTTATCTTTGGTAGGCTCGATGAAGGCCTATCAGATGCGCGAGTGGGCTGTGGTCCTTCTATATTTTTGGTACCCGTCCTTCAATTCCTTTGGAAATATTCATTGTTACTAGAGTGTTATAGCTAGTTGTTACTGTAGGGAATATTTCAAGCATTATCCCTAGCTTGAACCCCACTGTGATCATACACTAAAGTATGGTGGCGTCCAAAGAGAAAGAAGATAGAGAAAAAGAGTTGCCAACAAGTTTTAGGAACTTGTAAACCGTTCACAGGGTGAAGGTTACACCCCTTAACGATCCAGGAGATCGTCAACTCCAATAGGTCTGGAACCATGACTAGTAGTTCGGGGATGAAGGTACAAATCCAACCTAAAAGAGATTGAACTTGCCCTAATAATAGGCCTCTACTTTATTCTGATCGTATTCATGTGCGCTTTCTGACTAACATGCAATCAATAGGATTAACCCTAAATTTGTTTATCTATGTTGGTTGAATATTAATGCACAAATAAACTATTATTGGCGATTACTTGAATTATAATCACATTAACCCAAAACAAGATTATTAATTATCTTATTAAGCGTGATTACAAGTACCAAGATCAACCAATAACAATAAATAAGCAACATAATCATCATAATAATAATTACAATTATAATCATAATAATCATAATAATAATCATGTTAAAGCATAATAATAGCAAGATCCTAGGCATGATACTAACAAGATTAATAAGAAACCCTAACATGTCACTAAACAATAAAGATCAAAGCTTTAACCCTAACATGATACTAACATGATATTAGGAATAATATAGGAAGCATCACAGGAATCATAATTGACATATTTGGTATTAGAAATTATATTTGTTACCCTAAACATGATACTAGGAAGATCAAAACGCCCTAACATGACATTAGGAATCAAAATAAATATCTAAGCATGATTTCTATATCAAAACATCAATAAATCAATTAAAGCACTTACTTGGATGCTTCGTACCTCTTTCTAATAACAAAATACACACGTTAGTAACTTCAAGGAAAATAATAAAATCAAATAATTAAATTAAATAATTGAAAGAGAGATTTGGGACCAAACCCTCAGAAATTAAAACCTTTCACGTCTAGGGCGAAGGCAACTTCAAACTTGGCTAGGTGTGTCTAGTGCTAATGTATGAGGAATTGTGTTTGTAAAAGGGTTGGTTTAGAAAAGAGAGAGAGAATAATCAAGAAATTCTTGATGAGAGTTGATGAGAAGAATTGATGAAAATTGATGATATTTGATAGAGAGAATTAGAGAATTGATGATTGAAAACGGAGGTTTCAGGAGGCTATTTATAGAGAAATTCTGTCGGAAAAAAAAAAAAAACAAATCAGAGTTTTAACGAGAATAAAACACGATTAGCGCCAGGTGAAGGTTAGCGCCAGGCGCCAAAGGTTAGCGTCAGGCGCTAATGCTTGGCGTCAGGCGCTAATAATCAGTTTCACGCATTTTGTTTTTATCATATCTTTTGATCCGGAAGTCAAATAAGGCATATAATATGTCGTTGAAAAGCTCTTGAAGTCTACTTTTCAACCCAATTGGAATCAAATTAAAATCTTTTGTAGATAAAAATATATGGCCGAAAAAGTGGAAGGGTGTTAGTTTTAGATAGAGTTTCATATTCCATTCATATCTTTTTCGTTATAACTTGGATTTAATATTATGGAAAGATAATTTCAATATCTATCCAACCATATAAGATTTGGATAAATATTATGAGGCACGAAAATAAAATTTGAATATATTCCACTTCGTACAAAACAAGGATTCTAAAAAGGAGTAGTTTTATTCAATTTCAAACTCTTTGAAACATAATTATCAATCCTAACTCAATTAGGATTCAAAAGAACCTTCTAGAGTATTCTAGAAACTATAATCAATCCTAATAGCTTTAGGAATGATAATTAATAATAGGCCCTCCTCTAGATCACTAGGCCGCATATAAAAACCAAACCGGGCCCAGTTTAGTATTTTGGTCATAACTTCCTCATTATTCATCGAAATTGGGCTTATAATATATCGTTGGAAAGGTATTTTCAAGCCCCATACAACTACACCATTATTGGACCCTTATCATGGACCAAACTAAACTAAAATGCACGTTTTTCATAAATAAGTTAAGAAAAGAAATATTTTCAAAAACAGAACGAAGAGATATTTTAATAAAAACATCCTCATCACTAGAATTTTCACACTTTCGCTTCATTCGATAATCAAATGACGTGAAAGGTATTCATCATTGGGTTTGGTTTTGGGGAGACACATTTGGGTGTCTACAATTACACTACTTACTTTTTAACCGCTATTAGGATTTTATAAACCCTAATGAAATGCTTACACCACCATCTTTTTTCAAATTCACCTTTATACCATTCAGTTTTTACACATTATCACACATTGCCTATTTTCTTAACGGACATTAGGCTGCCGTTTGTGTAATATCACAAATTCACCATATACCACTATGAGGAAATTTATTTCACCATATACACACTAATAAAACTTATTTCACCAGATACCCAAAAATAATAATGGCTACTTTTTAAAATTTCTTCTCCGCCTAGGCAGCATACACCAAGATGTGCATGGAAAGATACATGTTTAATGTGAAGCTAAGATTATTCTACAAAGTAAAGGCATTAGCTAGGGTGCAAATTCATGAGGGTTTTGCTTATTCGTATGGACTGTTACCCAAGTATGCTAAGATGATTAAAGCTACAAATTTTAGATCGTATACATAAAGCTACAAATCCTTGATCCTATGCACTTGTTACTTGGACTTACAATAATGGAAATGAATTATCAAATTCAAGGCTTGTTTTATTTCATTTGCATCTTAGGTGAATGGTTTTTTGGGTGGATGTACACCCAAAATAGGCATAGATAGTGCATATTTTAGTGGTTATTATAAAGGCATAATGCTGACTGAAGTTACAATAATTGATCAAAATAATGAGATTTTTGTCATAGCCTACATTCTTGTTGATACAAAAAGCATCGATAGTTAAACATATTTCTCCAGAACCTCAAGATTTTGCTGTTGTACTAATCTTCTTTTCAATTTCATCATTTCTTGCTTCAACATGGTCTCAACCCCATGAAATTGTGCATCAACGCATTCCCTACTTTGAAATTCATAACCTGAACCAACATTTTGCTCAATATTTCCCTTGCACTATCTGAGTTTATCACAAAAATCACAATTGTAATACAATCTTTGAGGATTTTTTGCCAAATCAGAGCTTCTAATTGCAAATTTCCTCCCACATGAGCAGGCTTTGTTTGGCACTCTCAAGTATGGAGATTCATAACGCGATGATGATGATTTAGAATGTGTAAACATGTTTGCAAATGAGGTTAGTAGTGTGGTTGTGCTTTACTCCCTATAGAAAGCTGCTTTTATACATAAACTAGCCGTTGAAAATGGTAATGGCTTTTTTTAAAAAAAAATATTAAAAAAGAGACGTTATTATTTTTGGGTATATAGTGAAATAAGTTTTATTAGTGTGTATACGGTGAAATAAATTTCCTCAAAATGGTATATGGTGAATTTGTAAAGTATCATAAACAATGGTCTAACGTCTGTTAAGAAAATAGGCATTGTGTGATAAAGTGTAAAAATTGAATGGCATATGGTGAATTTGAAAAAAGTTGGTGGTATTTGGTGAATTTTGTTAAAACTCAGCGTGAAAAATCTGTTATGTATATTCTCTGATCTCCATGGATGGTTGGTATGATTCCCTTTCTGTTGGTCTTGGTACTTATTCTCATTTTCATAGCTTTTAATTAGACAAACACATAAAAATACCTTCATTTTCTCCTCTCAAATTCGTTTTTGGGAAATATTTTGCGCTCCATTCATGTTTGTGAGTGAACACAAATTCAAAGTCGTATCAATACTAGATGACAACTGCTTAGCTTGACGTTTAGTGCAATGAGGTAGCGCTGAATTGTCTTTTATGGCAATGGTCACCATGTTGCGACATTTGTTTGTTTGGTTAAGTTCATCGTAACATTAGGAAAATTACATTCTATTTCTGTTAATTTCATAACAATAGTGAGTATGGTAAATATAACTTTATAATGTTGGTCCCTTTGTCATTTATGGTAATGTGTTGATTATTCTAAACAACCAAAAGGGGAAGTATTTCAGTTATTTTGAGACGATGAGAGTCCTAGCTATTTTGAAGAGTACACACACCTTTTTTTAATGATCTAATCCTCTTGTATGTAAAGTAGTTGTACATGTGTATATAAGCTATTGTTGAGTTTAGTTTAATGTACATTTTCAAAAGGACGAATAATAAAAATAAATATTTGTCAAGTATGTAGGGATAGAGGGATTATAATATTAGATAAGTCTAGCTAGTAAGACTTGCATAATAATATTTAGTAAAAATCATAATTTCATAATAGATGGCTAGCTTACTAGCTATGAGCTAAAAATTGTAAAAATACAAATGTTGCAATACAACTCGACGCGCGTGTTTTTCCACAAGGATCAAGAAACGCCAGATCACCTATTTCGGGATTGTTCATTTACTTCTTAACTTTGGGCTTCTGCTCCGACTGCCTCTTTGGTTCAGCTCATGCATGACAAGCCATTTATTGATTGGTTTGCGACATGGTCTCAGACTTTCACTGCGCTAAAAATTGAGATGGTTTGGTCTCATTTGTTTCCTTCTGCTGGGCTGTTTGGTTGGCACGTAATCATAAAATATTTCGCTAAGTTGTGTTGTCTCCAGCTGGGATCTTTCATATGATGAAGGATTGGATTTTTAGGAGTTCATCTGCTCCAGAATTTGGTTTTCTTATTTACTCTTATGTGAGACCTCCTCATGGAGTCTTAGTAAACTCTGTGTCTTGTTGTCTAAAAGGTTTCGTCCCTCGCTTCTACTTTCGACGCCTGCTTAATTTTTTATGGGGCCTGGAATGTTCAGGATGGCAGGCAGGGGTAGGTTTGATCTTTTGAGATGTTTGTGTTAGACTTTGTGATGGGCGGTGGTTCTCGGGCTTTAATTTGTTCTTTATCTCTCCATTCTGAGTTACCAGCTTGTTTATGGGCCCTTAAAGCTGCAGATCGTCGTGGTTTCAGGCGTTTGCTAATCTACACTGATTGCTCGATTTTATTTATACTTCTTTGGGATAGAAGTGATCAAGATATTTCCTGCTTGTGGCTCCTTTAGGATATTAGGACTTTGCTTTGCGATTTTCTGCTTGTGATTTTCGCAAGGTTCCTCGCCAGTGGATTATTAGTGGGCCGGTTTAGGCTCGTCGTCAGCGTGTGCTTTTCTTGTATGGTCCTTTTAGTCTTTAGTTCTTGTTTGTTTGTTTATTTGTTTGTTTGTTTTTTGTTAGAACTTCTTGTCAATATATATATATATATATATATATATATATATATATATATATATATATATATATATATATATATAAATCTCTAGCTATACTTGTGTAGTTGTGCAATGCCTGTCTTATATTTAATTTCTTCAAAGTATATATATGAAGTATTAGCTAAGGGCTGATATAGATCCTGTAAAGTCTAAATTGAATTTTCAAAAAGAAAATATCAAATGAGCATAAGTATATTCTTGAGTATATATAACTTTAGCACATCATAGGAATTTACAAATAAGTAGAGATATTTTCTTTTCTATTTTGACGAACATAATTTAGAAATTTCAAGGAAAAGAATCGCACATTGTTATCATGTTGAACTTGAGAAGGTTTGGCTTTACTTTAGGTATATGATATTTGGCATGCCACTAGTAATTGTCACAAGTCACAAGAAAAAGAAAGAAGAGTGGAAATATATTTGGTGCACAAAACAAAGCGAATAAACACATGTACACTTGCTATAATAATTTTCCACTCTTTTTGGCACTGCCTTTTATCAAGAGTGATATTGGCCTAGTAGAATAGATAGACTTCTCACCACTTATAAAGCTCAAAGAGCGTTTCCACAATTGGCTACATGGGCTAACATAATTGAATCTAAAAGTTGAATTAGATTTTTTTTTTTTTTTTTTTTTTTTTTTTTTTTTTTTTTTTTGGAATATTTCTCTTTTTCATATTCTTTAATATTTTTTGGTAATGAGAAAATTCTTACTTATGCAAATACATATAAATTACGAGGTATTAAATACAAAGCAAAGTAATATAATCGTATTTCGAATGTAATGAGTAATGATTTTTCCTAGTATACAGACAAGTTTAATTTATTTCGTACTATTGTTTTTGTCAATGTTTAATTTATTGATTGGGTATTAAAAATTATATTGATCTAATATACTATATATGAATTAAAACTGTGAAAAATTAAAATATAACACACATTAAGTAAATCCGTGAATACTTAAGTTATACTTGTATAGAATAGTCTTTCTATTTGTGAGAGTTAGGTATATATATGGATCACTGATATTAAAGATATAGTAATATATTATCCATTATTTCAATAAAAACACAGGAAGGTCAAGAACCAATATCATCAAAGCAATGAAATAATATTATTTAGATTTATAGTTTATATTGATGTTTTAAATTATATTTTGCCTAAAATTCCAATTAATAAAATATATACTTATAAACACAATGAATTTTATGAGCAGCTAGCCATAGTGCATACCATATTACCATGTAGCCACTTGTAAAGAACAAACTAGCTCTAATTACTGACCGAGTAACCCCTATAACACTAATCGAGTACCCTTATAACATCAACAAAGTAACCCATATATTAATTGGTCATATCATGTACCTAGCCACATATAACAATTTATGTAATAAGGCAAAAGCTAATGAACGCCCCGGGGGCGTTGAATAAGATAGGTAAAAGTAGAAAGATTAAATTAAAATTAAAATGAACATTAATTACACTGATCAACACGTGATTTTGTCATGCTTTTCCAAATTAATACTATTAGGCAATATTTTAAATGCTTATCTAACGCCCCGGGGCGTTCGGTAGCAAGATCCGTGTAATAAATATAGTACACTGTAATATATAATTTCCTAATCGGATAAACAATTTTCTATAAGAAATTTATCTATGGAAAAAAGAGAGAAATTAATTTAGGAGTTTAATTTGTATTATTAGAATTATTAGGAGTGCAAAATTATTGGTGCGACTAAGTTGTTCATGTTAGTGCGAGCTTTTGAAAATTAAAAATATAAATTAAAATTTAGAGTCTAATGAAGATTGACTAATTTCTGTGTGATTGAGCAGCCCTTTATCTTTAAAATTATGATTGGTTTTGTTTTTATATAAGGAAGGGTCGAGGAGACAAATCAATCAATGAATGGATGAATCTATCTGATCTACTTCCTATTTCTTTGGTTGTCTTCCGATTCTTTTGGCAGCTTTCCTCCACTTTTTTTTGCTCTTTCCCATACTATTTACAACCTTTTTATTCATGTTCATCATACTAATTCCATGTCTTTATATGCCTCTCATCTAAATGTTGCTACCACGTAATGTAACTTTTTTAAATTCTTTGATAATAAATTAATAAGCTAATTAGATGTGAAATTTTTATTTTACTATCCAAAAAAAAAAATGATGTGAAATGTTTACTTTACGGGCAAATACAAGTATATCTGTCAGATTAAAGAATTTTGTTAATCTAGTAGCAATTTCTATAAATATATTAAAAAAGTGGTCATTTATTTGGTACTTTTGGTGAGCTGTTCAATTACTGTTTGCAACTTGTATTTAGGAAATTACACATGTACCCCTCAACTAGTATATGAAAAGACATATGTACCCTTCCACAGGTGATGAAAAAGACAATTATATCCCCAAATTTGTTTATCTAGAAGATAAACTGGGCACACCTCTTGTTTTACTACCTACTATGAATAGAATGCGTTTTGTAATTATAATAGGTACATTATTAATTGAAATCTATGTTATTGTCTTTATTGAACGCATAGGATGTATATTTCTAATCTGTAAAAGAAAATTTAAGAGTATGTACTTCGCAAGGAACACATGTACACATCCTCTTGAGTCCTTGACACCCAACCCATCGCAATCTCCTCGCTTAACTATAGTATGTGTACTAACGCTAATGCGTGTATAGGAATATATCCTAATTCATATGAAAGATGCGTAAAAAGTAGTAGGTTGTGGGATTTTTGAAGGGTTTGGAGATTTGTGGTTAAAAGTTTTATAACCACCTCTCTTCTATTCAAAAACAAATATTGATTAATATTATTGCCACATCATATCATTTGTCACTTAATTGGTAGTAATGAGCAATTAATAAAATTTAGAAGAAAAAAGAGTTACTCCATACTTTGTTGTAAATTGAACTACCATTTTTTTTTTTTTTTGAAAAAAGTCCTAAAGGACGTTAAATTTCATTAATAACAGTCATACGACATCTACAATTGACAATTAACGATAATGAAAACGAATTTAACAAAATCAAACAAGAATTAATCAAGGAAAGGCTAAAAATCCAAATACATAAATATAACAATTCGGCACATTCTCGGTTCGTTGTCTCATACAACTTTTTGAGTGGATCCGCTGCCGCTTCGCAATTTTGTGAGAAAGTAAATTCTTGTGTTGATTCCGTAACCCGAATCCGAGCCATAATCAATAGTAGCCCCGCACAACCAGAGACCAAATTAAACGCAAATAAAACCTTGTCTTTCGAAGGAGTGCGAAAAACCTTGTCTTTCGAAGGAGATCGAAAAAACCTTGTCTTTCTTAGAGATAAACCCTTTCTTTCGAGGGAGACATTATTGTAACCTAAGAAACAAAAAACTTAAAAGAAAATAAAGATTGGGGCTTTCCACCGGTGAAATCCGATGGAAGCCCCTTCAAAATTGACAATGGAGGCTAAAGTTTAGGAGAGAGAAGAGAGAGGAGGGTAGGGTTTTTTTTTTTTTGAACTACCATTAATTTATCATGCATGGATCACACATCGACATATGATTTGTTTTACTAATTAACTAGTGTGTTGCCCGCACGTTGCACCGGGTTACCACTTTGATTATATTGCTTCTTTATGAAATATGTTATCATCTTTTTTGACAAAATGAAATATATTATCATCAATTATATATGTTATGCATAAATATTAAAAATAATATTACTAATTGATAAAAAGTATAGATTGATAATTTTAACACTATTGTTTGTGAAATGTTGATTTTATTCCTCTTATTTTTTTTATTTTTATTTTTCAAACTGATTATCTCATATTTCCTTTTTAATTGATGCATGTCATTTATGTTATATTATATGTATAGATGACATCAATTGTTATTGGCTAAGATGGTAAGGAAGTAGTTATTTTTTCCTTGAGGTCTAGTGTTCGAAACCCAACTAAAGCTTTTTTAATAATAGTCGGAATGATTTGTTGATTGGTAATGACGTGTCATTAAGTGATGATGTGGCACAATGCTATGCGAGGGGAATGACGTGACACATAAACAATTTTAGGAACGCTTTTTAATATATATAAAAATAAAAAGGTAAAACCTAACGAATGCCCTAAAGCGTTGGATAAAATAACTAAAAGTGAAATTATTAAATTAAAATGAGTACGGAGTATTAATTACACTAATCAACGCGTGATTTTGACATGCATTTCTAAATTAATACTCCGTACTACTTTTTGAATTTTTTTAAATGCATATATAACGCCCCATCTACAAATTCATTATCATTACCCCATTAATTACCATTTTTTAATCATTTATCATGTGTGGTGATGGTCACTTCACTAATACGGTTTAACTTTTTCATAAATAAATAAATAATAATAATAATAATAATAATAAAAAAATAAAAAATAAATAAAAAATTTTGCTTGAACGGCCTGATTTGAAGCATTTTACCATTCCCTTTAAGGAAATCTTATACAGAGTATAATTAAAGTGTCTAGAAGGATTTCAATAGGCTCAGTCAAAATCAAACCAAGTCGAGAAACCACATAATTTGGCAATTCCTCGTGAAAAACGTGATCATATCATATTTTAATTCGACAAAACTACACTGAAGTTATTGTCATAATAATAAGGTTAAAATAAGCAATTTCATTCATAAATCATGTTTGTTGCATTCGTTTTAAGGACACTACTACGATTTTTATTTTTTATTCTTGTGTATGTGTTTTTGAGGAAACTACTTCAAAGTTGATGTATGTAAAAAAAGAACATACACTAATTGATTAACCCAGACATTAACCATAATATTAACTACTTAAACTTTTGGTTTCACAAAATTCACAAGTCCAATTCTCATCCACTTATCCGTTTAAAAATTTAAGTGAAGTATTTAGCGGTGGGTATTAGGAGACCCTTTTTTAGAGATCAGACTCGTTGGAGGAGTGGGGGGGGGGGGGGGTGATAAGGGAAATCTCACTCCAAAGAGTCCTTAGTAGGATTTGATCCCATAACCTTAAGTCATGTCATCATAAGGTTAAACCTTTTACGATTTTACCATTAGGTCAAGCCTTGCTTGGTAAGTGACGCATAAATTGGTTTCATGGTTTTCTTTCCCTTGATTTATTGGTTCTATGTATGCATTATTTTGCACAAAGCCTAAATATTTGAATGATTTTCTCTTTTTTTTTTTTTTTTTTTTTTTTTTTTTTTTTTTTTTTTTTTTTTTTTTGTAAGGGAAGGTCTTTTGTTGATACAATATAAGAAGTAAAAGTATTAAGGGTTTGTTCACATTTACTGAACTGAGCTGAACTAATTTGAACTGAACTGAACTAATTGGAGCTGAACTAAACTGAACTAATTGGAGCTGAAATGAATATTTTATGAGAGATGGAAATTAGCAGCTAAACTGAATTTAAATGAAATTAACTGATTGGAGCTCAACTGAAGTGAACTTAACTGATTGGAGTTGAACTGAACTGAAATAGTTCAGAAATTAAGTAAATGTGAATAGACCCATATTCTTTTATATTATCATAATCTACGTTTTGCACAGTTTTCTATTTTTACATATAGAGTAATAATTGAACATATTGTTATAACGGATGTGAGAAAGAACAAATTAAAGAATGCAAAACAAATAAATAACACACGCAGATTTACTTGGTTCACCAACGATTTTCCCCCGCTAGGCACCGGATTTGCTCCGTCGAGCACAAGACCAGATTTTCCCAGTCGAGCACAAGACCAGATTTGCCCAGTCGAGCACAAGACCAGATTTGCCCCGTCGGGCACAGACTATCCCCTAAGGGCTACTAACAGCTTCCAATAGTTTGTAAGTCCAAGCAACCTTGTGACTTACTCTACGGAACCAGATTCGAACAGACGGCTTGCCAATGCTTCTTCCTAGCACGAGCAACACCTCCCTTGTACGGCTCAGATATATCCACCTCTCCAACAGATAGTGCAAAAGGCACCTTGTCTTCCCGACCTTTCCTTTGGGGAGAGTTCTCAAAGCTTAATTGCCGACCAAGAGCCAAACTAAGCTAACATGATTTCAACGGTGAAGACTGTGATGCTTCAGATTTAGACTCAGACTGTGCGTGTTGACTGATCTTTCCCAGACGTGGACACCACCCCCACATAAGAGTGACTCTATGCTCAACCTGTTTCTCAACACTACCACAAACAGGTGATGTGACAAGACCAGAACCAACACTAGAACCATATAACATGGACCCTTACATCACATACAATGTCTCCCCTTTAACACTGTTCAGAACTATCTTTGAACCCTTGTAGACATACAACTCTCCACCTTTACCTTTGAAAATGAACCCTTTTCTGTCTAGAAGACTAAGTGAAATCAGATTCCTCGTGACTTGTGAAACATGCCTAACATTGTTCAATATACATAATTTACCATCATGTGTTGGAACTCTGATGGACCCTATACCAACTGTTTTGCAGATATCGTTGTTAGCCATAGTAACACCTCCATCAACATGCTTGTAGTTCGTAAACCACTCCCTACGTGAACAAATATGATAAGACGCCCCCAAATCTAGAACCCACACATCAGAGTGATGCGCACGCTTATCAGCAATCAAGGCATAATCCTCTTCTAAATGGGTGTCTCCATCTGCAAAATCTGCAGACTCAAAATTTTCTTGTTGCCTCATCATCTTGGGACATTCAGATTTCCAATGCCCTTCTCCTTACAGTTATTACAAACATCACTAGGTTTAGGACCTCTAGAATACGATTTCTTGGATTTTCTCCTCGAATTCCCCTATCCACTACCTTCACTGGCTACTAATCCAACAGCCTGATCATATGTACTTGTACCAGACACCTTATGGCGCAACTCTCTAGTATGGAGAGTAGATCTAACCTCCTCTAGAGAAACTGTCTCTTTACCAATAATACAAGACTGCATAAAATTCTCATATTACACTGGCAAAGACACTAACAAAATTAAGGCATCATCCTCATCCTCAACCTTAACATCAATATTACGCAATTCTAACAAAATCGTATTCAATTGATCTAAGTGTTCTTTAAGCGATGTACCTTCAAACATTCGCAGACCGAACAGACGTTGCTTCAATAGCAACGTGTTGGTTAAAGACTTCGTCATATATATACTCTCTAGCTTCAACCACAGATTCGATGCGGTTTCCTCCTCCGCGACCTTGATGATAATATCGTCTGACAGACACAACAGGATTATTGAGTGTGCCTTCTCCTCCAAGATTTCCATCTCAGCGGTTACCGGACCTGGTGACTTCTTTGTCGATGGTGTCTCCACGTCATCCGGATCCGATGACTTCTTTGCCAACGGCGCCCATAGCCCTTGTTGCTTCAACAAAGCCCCCATCTTGATATTCCACATACTAAAACTATTCCTCCCCGTGAATTTGTCAATTGTCACATTCATCCCAAACATCTTTCTCACCAGAATTAAACCCTAGGCCCTAAACCTTAACTCTTGATACCACTTGTTATTACGGATGTGAGAAAGAACAAATTAAAGAATGCAAAACAAATAAATAGCACACACAAATTTATGTGGTTCACCAACGATGTGTTAGCTACGTCCACGGGCAGACGAGAGTAATAGTTATTGATCTTGGGGAAAACAGAATACAGATTTGAGATCAATCACAGAAACAGATTGATTGTCTCTCAGATTTCTAATGTTATCTCTCTCAGATCTCACGGATAAGAAATACACTAAAGACTCTCAAATTTCTGAATAATCACTAAACTGATCAACTTATTCGGCTAGGATTAACCCTAAGGGGTATATATAGAACTCTCCAAAACATAAAACTGGTTTGGGCCAAAGCCCAATTAATAACCACGCGAACCAAAACCACACGACCGTGTACCTTGATCCACACGGCCGTGTATATTGCATAGTCTAATATTGCACCCATAATCTACACGGTCGTGTACCCTAAACCACACGACCGTCACTACAAGAAAAATCTCTTTTCGTAGCGATTGTACATTCGCTACAATATGCAAGTATGTTGTGAAATAATTAAGGATGTCGTATCATATTTACAATCACCATGGTTTTCCCACATAAAATCGATACGGAAAACATAATAATACATATCCACAATATTTTTACACATTTATATAATTTTGAGAAATCGTATCATTTACAATCGCCACTAAATCCAAAAAATCGATACGAAAAGCCTTTTCAACACTAGTTATATAAATATTGTTTGACAAAGAATACATAAAATATGTCATAGTTTATTGGTGAAACATTTAATATAAGAGTTTGAGGTTTCATGTTCGAATCTTGTAAAGATCATACGCATGTTTTTTTTTTTTTTGAAGAAAATGAGTTAATCATTTATAGCGATTGTAATCGCTACAATAATCACCACGATTGGATGTAGTTTTTCTTATCGATTATTGAGGTCAACCCCAACGATATTGAAAACCACTACTAAAGGCTAAGGCAGCGGGGGATATTGTATCGAATGACCATTCGTTGGGAAAGCTTTTTGTTGCAATTACAATCGATACTAAAGGTTAAAATAATCGCTACGAAAAAGTTATTTTCTTGTAGTGCGTGTGACAAGTCTTGTAGTAAAGGAACTACACGACCATGTACATGAACCACATGGCCATGTATATGAAGAGTACATAATAACACTGACTACACGATTGTGTACAATGGACTACATGATCGTGTACCTACTCGGTCGCCGATTCGGGGATATTTCTCAACACATATGATATCATACATTAAGATGAATCCTTTAAAAACCTAAATGTGTATAATTTTTTTGTATATTATAGTCATTGATAAAGTATTATATTTCATTTGCAAAAGAAAACATAAATATTTAAACACATATGACAATAAAAAGAAACTAGAGAAGTACTATTGAGTACTATACAATAATATATCTATATATAACCTAGAAAGGAGTCATTTTCCATAATCAGCACAACAAGTCAATATAATTTTTGAGTTGTACCTATCAAAATTCCAATTAGGCTCTTTAATTGATTGCTACTTGCACTCGGATTTACCTTAGGCAAGTAGAAATATGCTCCATTAAATTAAAGAAATTGGTATAATACAAAATGGACCTATTTTTATTTTATGGTCTAAATTTTATTAGACAAACTTTTGTTTTATACCACATGAACAACAACTCAGATATGAATCTCCCTTAAGTCCACGTACTTCTCCATTTCCCCCACCACATAAATAATAAATTATAACTTTTTATGTTTTCTTGTACTTTAGCTATATGGTCAATATGGATGACATTTTTGCTTTAGCTAACATATCTTAATATATACATTAATTAATAAAACTAACAAATATCCTAAATCCTCGTACAAGAACCCTCTTTTTTCCATTAATTTTAATGTAACAAAAGTATGACCAAGTTATTTTCATAATTTTAAATATTATCTTAAAAAAGGATAGTATTATATGTCTAATTAATCATTTAGTTGTTTTATTTAATTTGCACTTAATAATTGTATGCACCATCCACTCCATTGGTGTTGGATCATGATAGATTAAGGGAAATAGTGTTAAGAGATAATTGAGATTAAGTGGGTATTGAATTATTATTGTGGTGTTTGGTGGATGTTTATATGGAGAAGGTGTAAGAAATTTAAAGGATTTGACACTTTAATCATGCAACACTAGTAGCATAGCACAATACACACATCTTTTCCTTGATAATAGGGTTTTTTGCTCGTAATGACCAAATTTGTATCGTGTATTAAGATGTGGGTTACACCTTAAATTACATGATAGTCATCTTTTCATGAGATTTATGATGGTAGTATATCATAATAGGTTGCCAATAAACAATAGGTTGCCAATAAAAAATCATGTGTATGATATTAACTAGGTATGGCAATAATAAGAGTTTAAATGTTACTCCATAGATTTTTTTAGTTTAGTTGGTTAACTAAAGGGTTACGGTCATAGTTACTCAAAAAATCGTTACACTTATCTGCCTTAGATTAACCACCACTTTGACCTAACCTAGCCACCTTATAACACAATACCACCAACCAACTCCAACAGTATAACCACCAAACACTACCTTTGGCCGTTGGATCCCACCACCCCAACCACTCACCACCACAGATTGTCATTACAACATTATATCAAACCCTATGTATGTATTCCATGTCTTTATTAGTCTGTTGTTAAATATATAATCAACAAATTAACGTTGAGGGATAGCAATGAGAATTTCCGCAAAATGATACTCTTTAACTTAAGCGCATGTCTGCTGTTTTAAACTTACAATGTTACAAATATCCCTCGCCATAATAACTAACCATCTATTAACTATTACTAAAACAAAACGTGCTGATGTCATCAATTTTTTAAGTGTTCTACGTGTTTAGCTCTCATTAAAAAATTTCACTCCAAATTTACTTATGAGGTCATCATCAATTTAGTTTTTTATTTAAATTGTTTTCCCTTTCCTTTTACTTGCTAGATTTTAGGATTAAGTAGGTTTAAAACTAAAAATATGAAACTTGACTTTGACATCAATATTGTTGTATACTCTCATTAATACTTTTGAATCTTTTTAATATACGACAATATTAGATATTGATACCTAATTATATACAATTTTTAAGCTACCACTCTAAACATATAAGCTCAATATATAGATGATGAAACATTAAATATATTTCGTCTAATCATCATTTTAAAAAAATTTACATAACATTGTAGTAAATATTATAATGCAACAATAAATAATAAACATTTTAAAAAAGGACTATGTACATATTTTTTTTAAATATTTATACACCAATTTTTTATATTCTTTTTTAAAAAAAAGCAAGCCAAGTTATTTTAAAATGATATCAACAACAAATTAAATTAAAGAAATAAGGAAAAATTACTTATCAGCAACGTGTAACACACGGGTACTATACTAATTGAACATCATAATAATAGCTGGATAAAATATATGAAATACAAAGGCAAATATTAAATGTCCTAAATGTCAATCGAACCTATATTTAATTATTGCTATTTTTTAAAAATGTATATTTTTAAGATATAAAATATTAATTCGATCCACCAGCACTGTCTAAATCAAAGTTATCACAAACTTGAATTATATTTGAACATGGATAGACCCAAGACAATCTAATTCAACCTATACACAAGATAAATTGAATATATAAACAAGACCTAAAATGACCCTATTCATAATTTCATATTATCTATTTATCTAACCTAAATCCTAGTCATTTAGCCGCCATTTTGCCTTGTTACATGGGGAACAATTTATTGCTTATACTATGGTAAAAGTTCCACGGCCATAAAGAAAAGTGAGACCTCGATTTGTGGCTATGAACTACATTGTCTATATAGTTTGGTGACCTTGTTTAGATCCGCCCTTTGAATTACGGCAACTACTGATAAAATTTATATCAAGCTAAGTTCCTCGATTCAATCTCTAAGATAGCATCAAGCTAAGTACCCGTATTCAATTCAATCCCTAAGACCTAAATCAATGATTATGACAAAATTAGAGATTTAACAATACATGCATTAAATCACGTCATATTACAACTTTACAAGCTCTTATTTATGTTACCGAATAACTAAAGCTATTCGTAATATAAGAAAGAAAGAAATGAATGTGAGATTCAATTATAAACTTTAGATATTATTTGCTCATATAATATCCTAGCGCGTAAATTAGTTGAGTTCGAGAAGATGTATATACAAGTATATTGCATTTTTTAAAAATTAAAATTCATACATTACATTTTTGGCAAAAGATTGTATTTTTCTTTTTATATATATTTATAATTTTTATTAAATATGAGAACGTCAAATAGACTGTGTAATGTAATTTTTTTATTATTTTTTTCCTTTTGGTTCGGAGTGCAACATAATTGGGCTTAGCCCAGTCAACATAAAACCCAGGCTATGCCCATCAAACTTGGGTTGAATCAATTAAGCACTCACATAGTCACATACAATGCAAAGCCCTTACATCTGACCCAACTCATACAAGGCCCAAAAATATAGTACTAGTAATAAGATAATGAACAACTCATTGAATATTTTTCAGCTACTTCTTTGTGTATTCTACAACAAAATTGGTTATGTAAGTTAATTAGTTTATGTACACATTTATTAGGTTATCACAGAAAATACTAGTACTAGATTTGGACCTTTAGAAGATTAGACTTTAATTGTATGTTTATAATTAAGATTTGATATTTACATACGACTTTGATAGATGTCCAAATCACAATTAAAGATGATTTAAGAGAAAACTTGCATATGATGAATTGAATAAAAGGTTATTCATAAATTCTATTTGAATTAAACGCAAGAAAATTGTAATTTACTAATCGAACGAATTGAGGTTGAAGAATTTCGATTTAACTTTTGTTTGGAGCGTGTTGTCACTAAGTGACATTCCTCCGATGCTCAGGCACAAGTCTCATATGAGGCAACCTCAACAAGTCAATATGCATGTAAGCCTATATTGAAATAGAAGCATGTGTCTTTGAGCTATATGCATGCATTTGTAGCTATTTATGATGCTTGCTACACATACATATGATACAGATTGGTCTGGCTTAAGTATCGAGGATTCAGGCGCCACACAGGTGATCTACGGTTGTCCCATGACAGTGGGCTTACCTAAGCTAATAAAAATATATGAACATGGTACTTTATTTGTCCTCTTTCAGTCGATACATTTCTTTGATCACATTGGTCAACGCACAAGTTCAATGATTATTACTATCTCTAACTAGCAATAAGTAAAATTGGTAAATTGATGTTATTAAATATATACTTGAAACGAATTTAAAAAGATCATATATGATTATGTTCTCTAATAACTATAATTTTAAAAAGGTATACACAAATAAAGTAAATTATAATAGTTAAAAAGTCAAATCATGTTAACTAAAAACGAATATCAATCAATGCTATATACTGTAGTAATCACCAAAAAATATCTCATAAGTACTTGTGTCACGTTCATAATTCAATTTTTTCCGCCAAAACTTTTTTTTCTTCTTTTATTTTCCTTAATATATAATAAGATAATTTATTTTATAAAAAAATCTATAGTCTAAAATCCATAAAATATAGAACAATAATGTACAACTTCTTTAAATAAATAATATATATTTTTTCTTTGCTATATAAATAAATAAGAAAAGATTAAAATAATACCATTACTGCAAATTAGTGATATTGTACCCTTTAAGGGCACCTTCTCTTCAGCTTAATTTCAGTTAAGTTAAGGGTCTGTTCTCATACGTTGAAATTCAGTTCAGTTCAGTTCAGTTCAGTTTAATTCAGTTCAGTTCAGTTCAGTTCAGTTCAGTTCAGTTCAGTTTATGTCTAATGATATTGCTAATGATATAAAGCCAAATTTCATTCTTTTAAGCTCTTATTAAAATGACGATAATAATAATAATAATAATTATTATTATTATTATTATAATAATAATAATAATAATAATAATAATAATAATTATAATAATAATAATATTGATACAATTCATTGTTCAAATGGTTCCATTTTTTTGATACACATTTCTACTGTTAAACTCATTGAGAAAATTAGAGTACTACATAACTTAAACTAATTTTCATAATCGGTTAGTTCTTCGTCTTCATCTTGTCCACCAAGCTCCTCCATTACCTCGACATTCCTCTGAACTGACTCCCATATCTGATCAGTTATTTTAATCGTACAATATCCATAGCTGCTTTTCTGTTAAGATCATACATAGTATGATCTTCTCTTCGCTCCGTGACTTCAACTTGGTGCGTGAATGAAATCCCTAGTTCATGTAAACGAATAAAATTGTGTAGAGTACAACAAGCAACGATTATTTGCAACTGAAAACGTAATTTTATTTTTTTTATTTTTTATTTTTTTTTTAAAAAAAATTAAACAACAAAGTGTTTTGTGTTCTTTTGTCATAATACTATTTTATTTTTAAATTATATAGTATATGTGTTTAAAATGTTTTCGGGTTTCATGTTTATAATATATTTTCCATAAATATTATAATTATAAAGTATATTTTTCATAAATATTTTAATATGTACATATGTATATACACATGTGTATAGTAATAAATAATCAATAAATAATCAAAGATCACTATTTCGTAGTTAAAAATCACTAATTACTAAGTTCAGTTCAGTTTAGTTCAGTTCAGTTCAGTTCAATTCAGTTCAGCTGATTTCAGTCAATGAGAACAGGCCCTAAGTTCAATGCAGTTCAGCTTCTAATTTCCTACTCTCATAAACAATTCATTTCAGCTCTATTCAGTTCAGTTCAGTTCAATTTAGCTCAGTTCTATAAATTAGAATAGACCCTAAATTTCATAATCAATTCAATTGAAGTTTATTGTTAGAGATAGAAAATCACCTAACTAAAAAAGTTTTAATTATATGAAGTATATTAGGATTAGGAAATTTTTTATATTCCCTTAACCTTCATTCGTTAATCTATAAAATAAATTGTTCATTTACTACTAAAAATATGGATTCTAACTCAATTTTAAATTCATATTATCAGCAAATTAAACTATAGGTCTACAACAATAGGGATACTTTGTATTAACGTGTCTCATCTATGATATTTTGATAACATGTATATATATATATATATATATATATATATATATATATATATATATATATATATATATATATATATATATATATATATATATATATATATATATATATATATATATATATATATATATATATATATAGACCTAGCAATCCTGACCCAGACCCGATGACCCGACCCGAATGACCCGACCCATGACCCGCAATCGACCCGAAACCTGTGACCCAAAATTGACCCAAAACCCGAATTAACCCGACCCGACCCATACCTGATCCGGAGTGGAACTGACCCGACCTTGACCCGAAACCCGAAATGACCCAACTCGAAACGACCCGACCCGAAACCCGAAAATGACCCGACCTTTAACTTCTTTTAGTAAATAATTATATAAGTTATAAAAAGTTTATATTAGGAAATTATACATTAAAATAGACCCAACAACATCTTACATGATAACATTGACTTTCATATAATAGCTAAAAAAGATGGTCAAAGTGAGATGTGTGAATAGTGCAAAATGTCAAATCGTTAAGAGTAATTTGGGACGGAGGGGTATAAGAATAATTCAAAGAAATTATTACAACAATGACAATGATAATAAGAGTACGTATTAAAACTAAGATCAATAAGAGAGTGAGGTATAACTCAATTAGTTAGAGCATCCCTCTTAGTTTCAGGAGATCCTGAAAGTGATTCTCAGTCTAAAATTCTAAACACAAAAAAAAAAAAAAAAAAAGGTTAATAAAAGTCAAACAATTACTATAATCCATGAAAAAAATAGCCTTAATAAATATAGTGAGTTTTTCGTCAAAAAATAATTAAATAAATTTATATACAGAGTTGAATTTAACCCAATGAATCACCCGAATATGACTCGAATAGAAGTTGATCCGACCCGAAGTTGACCCGAAATTGGACCCGGAAATTGACCTGACCCGACCCGAAATTTGACCCGACCCAAACTGACCCGACCCTAACTTGACCCGACCCGAAGTGTTGACCCGATACCCGACCCAACCCGATTATCGTCCGACCCGAAATCAACCCGAAACCCGAAATGACTCGACCTGACCCGAACTTGACCCGATAATCTTTTGACCCGATCCTGACCCGACCCGAAATGAACCGACCCATACCCGACCCGAATTACCCATTTTCCAGGTCTATATATATATACAAATTTTTTTTTTTGAAAGACAAAAAAAAAAATAAAAAAATACAAACTTAAAGTAACTAATAAAATAAAAAAATTCAGTGACTATCCATCCGAGTGTTACTCAGGCAAATAACTAGTTAAATTTATAATTCTAACCTGTTAAATTGCGTCTATTCTTAAAATAGTTTGTTTAAAAATATTATTCAATTAAATTTTGAACAAATTTTTTTTTTTTTTTTTTAAAAAAAAAACCTTAGGTTGTCTATTGGCTTCATGCCTTCATGTTATGATGTTTATTTTATTTGTTTTTTTTTTTTTTTTTATCCCTTATTTATTTATTTTGGTGTGGTGAGCCGGTGGGGTACGATGGGAGGTAAAGAAGCAATAGACAAAGTGACAAACTGACAGGTGCATATTTGACTTAAATTTTTTTGGTGCATATGAAATGTTAGGGTCAATTCTATAAGATAATAAGTCCAACCCTTGAAAGTAATGATGTACGTAGTAGAATTCAACATGTAAACTTCTTGTATTATAACTTTTTCACATAAATTTAACGTATATACAAATAACTATTCACATATGTTAAGCTTCCTAGTGACAGTCTTTCAAAAAAAAAAGCTTCCTAGTGACAAGGTGTTTCGTTTGAGCATATATCTACTCTCTAGTACATAAACATGTCACATGTGAACAAATAAGGAAAAAGAAAACGTACCTAGTAACAATAACAAGGTGAGACGTATGATTGTCTGAAGATTAAACTTGTTCCCTTAGACTCTCATATATTAAGCTAATAACTTAATCCTTTTGTTTCTATATTCATGTGCAACTTTTTTGAATTAATTTTTATGTGTAGTGCAAGTGTTATTTATTTATTTTTTATTATATTTATCATGCATATTTGTAGATACTATTAAAAATGAACTAAAATGTTGTGGTAAAACAAATTAATTAGACTTTTAATTTAAGAATGAAGGATTTTTTTTTCCAGAGGATATTAATTTGTGTGAGTAGTCGATAGAGACAAATAATAAGTGATATTACAATCAAGAAAAAAAAAATATTATTACACCAATAGACATTGAAATTTCATGAAATACTATTGGCAGTGTGCATAAGTTTGTTTCAATTGTTACAATCAACGTAATTTGGTATGTGTTTACGATTATATATCGATTCATTACACGTAGTATCAACAATTTACCTTTTTTTTTTTTTTTGTCACACTCATACAATTATCTTCTCTTGAAATTAAACTCACAAATCAAGCAAAATACTACAAAACCATAATAGAGAAAAATAAGATAATAAAGCACCTAGACCAAACATTTGGAAGAATATTTGTAAAAGAGCCAAAAACTCAATTAAATGAGAGAAATAAAATAGACAATAGTACAATAATGGGTGCCTTTGTGGGTTATAAGAGGAGGAACAAACATTAGGGCGAGTGACCCTCCAATCAACCTTAA
Organism: Chenopodium album; assembly: GCF_948465745.1. Lineage (NCBI taxonomy): Eukaryota > Viridiplantae > Streptophyta > Magnoliopsida > Caryophyllales > Amaranthaceae > Chenopodium > Chenopodium album. Next base: position 71,713,783 of record NC_137835.1, read on the forward strand.
TAAGGTGCCCTTCATCACCAAAAGTGGACCCCACTAAAGGCCTTAAAAATTTACATCAAATTTACAAAATCTAATAACTCCATTTTTTTTTTCTTACCCTACTCTTAATTTATTTTGAAGGGATAATTGGCAAAGGGAAATTAAAATAAACAAGAATTAATTAAGAAACCCAAAACTTCTGGTCATGGTACCAATTGCCCTAGCTCAAACGGCACATTGAACCAATTGAACCGATGCCGGGCCGCCGGGCCCACCAACGATCTTCTCGGCGTCCACGTTGCATGTCGATGGGCCGTGTGGCGGCCCGTATAAATTACCCACCTCCTCATCATCAATACTAACATTATCTTTGTTACCAATTACAACCTCAATTTCTTGAGGGTCTTCATGTGGAGGAATAATATCCTCAGTTTTGTTTGTAACATTATTATCAATTGATTGTATCTCAACTGTTTCTTGCTTAATTGGGCTTACAAATTCTGGTATCTTCTGTTTTTCAGCTTGTTTGTCATATTTCCTATAAAATGCATAGAGTGCCATTTGTGCCACGCCAAATACGAACCCCACAACGTTTGGAAGCTGCCAATAATATCATAACATAATTAAGTAATCATATTATACAAGAAATATATACTTGTATATGTACTATAAATATTTATTGATATTAATTAAGTTGATATTGATTTATAAATTTGACTTACTGTTATGTATAGATCTTTCTGGACAAATCCATAAAAGAACCATACGGCAGCTGTTAATGTTAGACACAGTGACAAGTTGATTGGCAAGTACTCCACGCTCTTGGTCCGGATCACCGTCCTCTGTAAAAGGTTTAAGGTTCAGACAATATAATTAGTCACTGAATTTATGATGATCATCAAAAGAGAATAGAAAATGAATCTATTTAATTAACCTACGTAAATTAATTTTAACATGTAACCTTAAGGTAGCGAAAATTACTAATTAAACACTAATTGTCAATACCTTTCGGATTAAGTCACGTATTTTTAGTTTATGTTTAAATATAACTTATCATTTTCACTTGATTAGAAATTGCGTATTATTGTGTACTTACCATGACACTAAGGGGTGCCGCGAATACACTAATAGAGATAGCTACACAGATCCATCCATAAACTTGAAGTCGAACTGCTCCGTGAAATAAGTAGTGACAAAAGAGGACAATTGCACAAAACCCTCCAAAATTCATCAACAATAGTAGCTTCAAAGTTGATAACTGCAAAAACAAGGTATCCACATATATGAGAACATATTTACGCGTATGATATTTTCAGGTTATGTAAACTTGTACGGCTACTTTCTATGTTTTTAGCAAGTAGCGTCGACACAAGTAAAAAAACAAAAAAAAAAAAAAAAATTAGAGTGTTCACTTTTATCTCAAGCGAAAACTTTTTGATTTTTGTATACTATACGGATCTTATCATTATACTAAAGTAGAGGTCATTAAATCAAATTATTTTATATAAGGTTGGTAAAAAAGATCTTATTGAACAATAATTATTCATAAAAAATGTGAATCCCACTTAAAATATTTGATTTGTTGAGGTTTTGATGGGAAAAGACAAACCTAGTCAGTAACCACGTATTTCACTAAAACATTTAACCGTCTGACACAAGAATTACTTATGAGACAATTCAAATAAGAATTTGATGTATAGGCGAAAAGTACATACCCTTGCTTGCCTTGGTGCATAGGTAATGTATATGGCAACGTAAATAGTCTCAATAATAACTCCAGCAACATTGATAGTGATCAAAAGGATGGAATTGCCCTTGAGCAAAGCATAGTAGATCCATAGCATAGCACTAAAGATAGCAACTACATAAGGAAGTGATTGGAAACCTTCTGTTGATTTTTTCTTGTACACCCTTATAAAAGTTGGCCTGTAAAATAATCAAAGTAATTAATAACATAATTAGATAATCAAACTTTACAGTTGTGCTAGTTATGCTTATAATAATATATCTTAGGTAGAACCAACCGAGAAAATTAAGCATATCATTAAGGAAAAGCGAGTGTTTAACGCATAGATTAATAGAAATAAGTATGATTAAAGTACTTACAGTGGTGCAAGAAACACCATGAAAGAGATGACATTTCCTGTAATAAAATTGAGTCATACAAAGTGACAAAAATGATTAGTCCTTGTCCAAATGTTAAATGATTGACTAAACTAAAATGATAGGTTGAAAATTTTTGATTTTCAGGTGAATAATGTTCATGCAATTTGATTTGTGTATAGAAAGTTGTATAGTAAAAAGATAAAGTAACAAAATTAAATTAGTATAAAAATTATTAATGGTAGTTATTCACATGAAAACCATTTTTCATGAGTCACAACCTTGTATAATACTTCATGAAGTACCTTTGGTTCCTTACTATTTTTGTATCAATTCTAGGTAAAATATAGCAAGATTTAGAATGTTTTCTTCTAGCCTTTTATGAGTCATAACCTTGTCTAATACTTCTTGAAGTACCTTTTTTTTTTTTTTTTTTTTTTGTTGAATAAATACTTCATGAAGTACCTTGTATAATACTAGGCTTTTCTTCTTCTTCTTCTTCTTCTTCTTCTTCTTTTTTTTTTTTTTTTTTTTTTTTTTTTTGGGAGTAAAAATTGATATTATATGTTGGTACAAGAGTGATGGATAAATATGTAAATTGAAAAAGGGAAGGATGGATATAGTGCAATAAGAAAATCTCAAAATCAGAATAAAAAAGGTGATAAATAATTAACCTAATTTTTACAAAACTTATAGAAAACTAGTGAAAACTGAAAATAATGCAAAATTGTAAAGAGATTTTTTTGCTTAAAGATCGGAATTAATTAAAAGCAAAAGAAGTATGTAAGTGCATGCATGGTGAAGCAACTAGTTAAGAATTTAAACAAGAGCAATAGATATCAAAGAAATTTGAAATTTGATGAAAACCCGAAAAATATAACCTAGTAATGTTTTAAAAGAAATGTCTTTTGAAGATGAATTTTGAAATAGATCAAAATATGCACATATGAATAGATATGAAATAATTTTGTAACAAAAATGAAAGTAAGTAAAAATGATAAGATATGCATGGTGTACATACCTAGTATACCAAAGGCAAAAACCCAAGGGTGGTGAATGGTAAGCATGGTTTAATATTTGGTAGTTAAACAAAAAAATCTCTTTTTATTCCTTTCTTTCTTCTTTTAGTGTAATTTCTTACACTTAGTTCTCTCCTTTTTTTTTCCCAATAATTTGGAAAGTGAGAGAAGTTTTAGTGTATTAGAAAAGAACACTTGATTTCTTTTTGGTTTGTAATTTATGTGAGGAAATAAGGAGAGTGAATGAAAGTGTTTATATAGGGGGAAAAAGGACCCATCAACAAATAATTAAGTTATTTATATATTTGAGCTCGTCCATGCGTTTGGCATGCAATTGTGGAAGGATGAATCGATAGGATCAATTTTATTATGTTGTCAATATCATCACTCTGTCTTTCTCTCTTGCCTCAAAGCTTCCAAAATATATATTACTAATTTTACTATTTGATGAGAACCTTATAGATTATTTTGTGACGGTCTCAAATATTTTGGGGCCTTGTATGAGTTGTATTAAAATTTTGAAATTGAGTTCTTACAAAAAAATACACCTATTAAAATACAAATAAATTCATATATATGTTTTATTTTTTGGTTCGAGTCATCATCTCAAAATATTTAGAAAAATTAAATATCATGTTAAAGTTGTTGCAATTATATAACTATCAAATATTCATAAATGTCATTGATATTCATATAATATTGCAATTATACAAATAAATTTTACATAATATTTCAATTATATAACTGTCAAATATTCATAAATATCATTGATATTTTCTATAAAATTTGTTCACTACTACTATAAATTGAGGAAGATGACTTGAGATATTTTAGTAATTAGAGAAAGAAAAAGACAAAAACTAATGAAAGCCCTGCATTTGTGTTAGATACGAGAGCAAAAATATACTTATCAAATAGAAATATATATGATTAACATCGATTGACACGTAAATTTGACATGCATGCCAAGATTAATATCATTTTAGAAATATTTTGAATAGCTATATCTAATGCCCGAGAGCATTCATTTGGAGATCACAATATACCAAAAACTTAAAATTTTGTTTATTGTGTATTTAAAATCTTGGTGGATTAGAACCTTTATGCATTTGTTACTATAGTTACAAATCATAATAAGAAATACTCTGTCGGTTCCAAGATGATGATCCTAGTTTTAATTTTGCACTACATGATCTTAATTATCTTGGACTAGGGTGTCTATTTGGTTTTCGGTTTGAATTTTGGTCAAATCCAATCCGTTCCGAAATAAAATTCGGTTTTTAATTCTCAAATCCAATTCGATCCAATTTGAATTAGAATTCGATTATTTGAATTCGATCCGAAAATCGGAATTAAAATAAATTGCAAATTTTTAGGGCCTAAAGTTATTATAAAAATAAAAATGCAATTATAAAGTTGTTTATTATTAATACAAGTATTGAAAACATAGTTTTGCATAATTATATTAATGTAATTATCAACATAATCTTACATGATTAATATAAACAAACCATTATTTGTAAAAGTATGGTTTCATATTTCAGTTAATCCCGTTTTTTTGGATCCAAATAAGGTCAACCCGATGATCCGATCTGAAAATCCAATTTTTTACAAAAATACAATCTGATCCTATCCGAATTAAAGTTTGGATCCAATTTGGATTGGATTGGATTTCGATTATTATTCGAATCATGGACACCCCTATCTTTGATAGCATTATAATAACTTTTATTATTGATAATCAAAACAATTGACATTTTCCGATAACGTAATAATTTCTATTTCCTTATTCATAACATTTTCTTAAAATTTTTATACCCGGATTTTTTCTTTCTCATGAATTCAAAACTTTTATATTCTTTCCAAAATACATAGGCATACTTGCGCCCTAGTTCCTGTGTTACTTTTCTATGATTACATTTTGACTTTGGTAGTAAGTGCTTAAAAACTTTAAATACAAATATTTACGGTTATAAAGATTAAAACTATATCATGTGATTGCTGTTGGATTCGTACGTTTTATTGAAATGATTTCAAAATTTCTATTTTTTCAAAGTTTTACTCGGATCATATGAATATATATGGTCAAAAATGTGCATTGAAGACAAAGAAGATCAAAGTGTAATGATATCGAAACGGATCAAGGAGTACTAATAAAAATCCAACAAATTTGGTGTTTCTATTAGTTGTAAGCTTGTAATTTTGAAAGTCTAAAAGACACGTCCAATTTAGGACCAGCCTCCTTCCATCAACTTTCATAATTAGGTCAATTATGTAATAAATTCTCATTAATTAATTATCTTAATACAATTAATAGCTGCGTATGAATTACTACACACTGGAATTTGGTACTCCTACCGATCCATTTAGTTGTACTCATTTTTACTTTGACGTGTTGAAGAATAGACCTCTCAAATATCATCACATATAAGTAATCTACATTGGTTGAAGAAGAGCGAGTTAATCACTTTATAATGCTAAGGGGCTACTTCTCTTATTGACATATGGTTTTGGGATGGAACCTTCTTTAGACTTGTGAAGTGGACTCTCCCTCTCTCTCTTAATTTGCAGGTGTAGCCCAAACCCATATTTAACATACGTGTTTTCCATCACTAATATCTCTTATTGTTGTAACAATTTATGAAAGGTTGGCCTTTTAAAGTATCCTTTGAGACTAATTAATTAAAATTGTATTTGAGTGGATTTTCATATATATTGGAAAATCTATATTTCAAATGGGAAAAATATAATAAATGAATATGTTTTTTTTTTCTTTTTTTTTTTAACTTAATTACTAAGGAGTTACACTAATTATATATAGCTAGTATTCTCTTTGTTTCCATATGATCATCATAAAATTGACAATCTTTTGATCAAAAATTAAACTATCAAATCATTTGTTCTACAAAAACTATAATTTTGTTATTTCACGCATACATTTATGCATATAGAGTCTTATGAACTTTAAGAATTCTAATATTCCCTTGAAAAATAAAAAACTAACCACTTATCAATAATAATTGATCTAGGCTAGCTGAACGCAATTCTATTAAGAACACTACATTATTTGTAAAATTCTATTTTTGATTTACGATACAATTTGGCTCAATTTTTACTAGATGCAAATAAATTTACCCGTATGATTTTGGCTTACATAAAAACTCATTTGACTGTGGTATGTTATTGTAATGTGCAACAATGTACACGTACTATTTGCATTTTATTGCCGAGTGATAGAATATTAATTAAAAGACTTCATTGCATTGGTCCAACGCATGGTACGAACACTACTTCTAATTTTTCCTCCTTTTACCCATTTTTTAATTGTTCTTTTTCTATCATCATTGCCAAGGAATCAACTTGCCACATTGCCACGAAGTAAGCTACAAGATCAACTCTAGCTCATACAAACGTGTGTTGTTACATGCTTAGCTTATGTACAGAGTACGTAATCTAATGGGTGTACGATTATGGTTAGATTTAAAGAACTTTTATTAGACATTGTTATTATTGGATATGATGACCGGATCTAGTTGCTAGTTATAAAATCAAGGTAGTACTTCCTCCCTTTTCTTTTGCGGTTATTACACTTTTATTTTCACTATCTCCTAGACAATTACTCCGTATTATAGAAGAGAGAAATAGAAAGAAAAATAATTTTGGTATGAAATAGTATCATCAATATTTTTTTAATTTATTACGTTTCTAGTTTCATTTATGTAATTTTTATTTTATATTATAGTTTCTTTTTAACTATGTACTCATATTTTATTTTGGACTAAAATTTTCAAAACTTATACTTACTTTGTATTGTAGATATTAAAAGATTAAAACTGTGTCCATATTGTAATGTGATAAAAGGAACGGATCAAATTACTTATCATTAAAATAATTTAGTTGTCACGTTTCAAATGACCGATGTAAAGACAACGATGACTTTTCTTATGTAGTAATTTCTATTTCAGACCAGTTATAGACTTAGGGTTTAATTTTGACTTTTTGAGAAAGTACTTGAATAATTATTTTTTATTTATTTTTTTTTTGAAAGAATGAACTTGACTAATTATTTATTTAGGCCCTGCTCTCTTCACCTTAAAAAAATAATATTAAGTAAAAATAATTTATGTTCAGTCAAAATAAGTTTAGTTCAGTAAAATTAATTTCAGTTCAGTAAAAATAATTTCAGTTCAGTAAAAATAAGTTCAGTTCAGTAAAATTCAGTTTTCTTAAAGAAGAATTATAATAGAAAATCAGTAAAAATAATTTAAGTTCAGTAAAAATAATTTAAGTTCAGTAAAAATAGTTTCAGTTCAGTAAAATTAAGTTCAGTTCAGTAAAAATAGGTTCAGTTCAGTAAAAATAATTTCAGTTCAGCAAAATTAAGGTGAATCAAACAGGGACTTACTCTTCTATTTATAAAAAAAATAAAAAATGAAAAAAATGAAAAAAAAAAAATGAAAATAAAAATTGAAAGAACATTGAAATAAGAAGTACCCATACGGCCATATACAGTACGAGAATATAGTATTAATATATTTTTGTTTTTGTGTGACAAAAACATTATTCGCGAATTTATGAGATGGTGTAGTTAATAAAATCGATGGATAGCGTGAGGCGATCTAAGAGGACAGGACTACCAAATCAGAATATTTTGTCTGTTATCGTCGGCCATAAAACTTGCTTATTTAGACATACGCGTTATCCAGAAAAGGCTAAGCTGGTCCTAAACTTACCAGACCTTCTATTGCTACTTCGTTACCAGAAACTTCCAGATTATACCATTGAACCATTCATGTTTATTGAACCATTCATGTTTTTATCTTTTACTCCGTAAATGTTATGATCGAGTATTCAAAAAAGAAGATGATAATTAGTAAAATTGCAAGAAACCCTCAGTGAATATACACAACTAATAATGATTCAACATACACAACATAATTCAATAGTTCACACTCACATTTTTAAGTTAAGCGATTTAGTCTAGTGGATGGTAACAATTTAAAATACAGAATATTAGGTTTGTACACAACTAGCCAACTAGGGCCTATTCTGATTTATTGAAATGAGCTGAACTGAATTGATTGGAGCTAAAAAAAACTAAACTGAAATAAATTGTTTATGAGAGAAGGAAATTAGAAACTGAATTGATGATTGGAGCTGAACTGAAGTGAATTGAAATGAAATTAAGCTGAAGAGAACAGGTCTTAAAAGCAATATAAGTTAGTTAGATTTCCATGTATAAGCTAATCACTTGGGCTATATTTTCTTCACACGAAATAATAGTTTTCTTTGTTGTCGTCAAATAAATAAATAAATAATAAATAATAAACAAGAAAAAAAGTTTTTTTTTTTTAACACTTAAATATTTGATATATATGGTGTAACATCATTTAGGAAAAACTTGTTATATTATTAATCATTAAATATTATTTTATATACTCATATTTTAATTAATACAATATGAAAGTAGAATATACGAGTAATACAATTAATAAAATTTTATTTAATTTATTATTCAATAATTCTTATACACATATGATCTGGTTTAATAAAAATATATATGATCTGGTTTAATTGTAAAAGGGAAAAGTTATACAAATTAATACCAAATTATAAGATCATGAATTAAGATGAACCAAACAAAATCTCCATGCTTTTTTTTTCCACACCCAACTTACCAAAAACCTATTTAGTTTATTTTATTATTGTAATTTAAATCAACACCACAAATCGAATTCACAATGGTGAAGTGTTAACCTTGATGATCCACCTTATTTTCCCAACTGTCTACATTGAGCATTAATTTTGGAATGCGTGGCGATCATATCAATATTGTGCAACTTGCAGAATTAATTTGTGAACCATGTATGAGATATTTCAACTTTAATTAATTAATTATAACCAACATATATACTCTTTCATTGGATAGCTCCACTTACTTCATAACTAGCCCTATCAATTACTAGTAGGGAGTATTATTTGCGGCTTGATTCTCCCCTTAAAAAAGAAGTTAATTTTATAAAATTCAATTGCCATTTGAGATGCATTATCATCTATTTTCTAAACTTCTTCCTTGTGACTCTTCAAAGTGAACTTATTTTTTGTATGCGAAACATAAACGCTAGCTACTTAAAACCCTAACCCTAAAAATTTCTTTGTATACTCGCTTCAAAAATACCCCGTATTTCAGTTTTGTTTGTTCGTTTTTCGTGTATGCAGCGTACAAATTTTAAAGATTTGTCTTCCACAATTAAGGAGTTGTGTGTTTGTTCGTTGGTAATTTGGTATAGGGTTAAATTAGAAAGACTCATCTTGCACATTTGTCAATCTTGAGGATCAATCAAGTTTTATTATTTTTGTGACTATACATTGATGAAACTTCATCAAGAACAAATTTAATCACAACTAAAAATAAATCAAATGAAAGTCAAATACTTTCAAACAAAGCTCACTACTTGAATAAAATTGTGGTAAATTCTCCGTTGTTAGTTTAGTTTGTTCTCCCTTATTGTGAAATTCATTTATTGGTTGATAATACTGTTGAAATTGTATTGACAAAGACATATGACAATGATGAAAGTAAAAATGTTATTACCACTAAAAGAGATTGGGGGGAATAAAGGACCAGGTAAGGATGGGTGTTCAATCGGTTTTTAGGTTTGGATTTAGGCCAAATACAACCCGATCCAAAACCAAATCCGATTTATATTTTTTCAATTAAATTTTGATTTGAATTTATAACCAAATCCAATCCAATTAAAATTCACAATAATTCATTTTAAAGGCAAAATTGCTTTGGCCTCAAGCCCTCAATAGCACCAACTATAAGTTGGGTACAGAGAATAGCACAATCTTAATCGAGTGCACTCTACATCACAAACTATTAAGTTTATTGCAGAAAATGTCATAAATGATATCGAAGTACGGAGATTCTGCAGAAAAAGTGTATTTTTTTTTTTATTATTCTAATATATTTTTTAACCAAATTTCATCATTTTTTTAATCTTAGCTTCTCTAACTTATTTTATTACTTTAATATACCTAACACATGCTCCCTAATTACTTTTACTAACTTATTTTGTAATGACGTTCATGATAAATTGCAACGAATGGATTATGTTTGGCAAAATAAATCAAAATCTAACAATACAAATTAAAAATTCATCTAAACAACACATCCGTTTTAACAAATTATCATAACACCAACTAATATCCTAATTCCATAAAATTATGAAAAAAAGACAAATAACCAAATACATGTAATCAACACAAAGATGGAATTGAAGTTGAATTTCAAAATTTACCAAAGTACAATTTAAAGAATGTCTTTGTGCCGATTGATTGCATAGGATTGGTCTTTGTCTTCTTCCTCTCTTAAATTTCAAGGAGTAGTATTAATTTTACTAATTGGGCTAATGGATGAATAATAAAGTAATTATATACGCGAGAGATTTTTTTTAGAAAAAAAGGTGAAAATTGGTTAAATATATTAAAATAATAATAATATGCATGCTTTCAGAGTTTCAGGCAAATCTCCTGTTTTTAATGTCTTTTATGATATTTTTTGCACCGGACTTAATAGTTTGTGATGTAGAGTGTATTCAATCAAGGTTGTGCTAAGAGCTGATACACATACAACCATTGTATGTTGTGTCTACATACAACACCATTAGAAATTTGACACATCAATAAAAAATGGGAGAAAATTAGAAGTCAAATATAAATTGAATTTAATGGAACTTGTGCCTATTATTTTAGCCTATAGAAACATGACAAATTTGAGTTGTATGTAGGGACCACATACATCACTTGTATGTGTAGCATTTACCACCCCGAATCTATTATCGTAGATTGGATTGAATTTCAGTTTTAATCGGAATTATAAAATAGACACCCCTAGAGCCTAGGCAAGGAGTAAAAGTAATTTTGGCGCTAAATAAACCTATGAAAAATAAGTAAGAGTCATTATCACATTAATGACAGAATGTTGACTATGATTCATCAACGTTAATGTGACTGATGAATCGAGTTTTGGAAACCCCCGTGTTGGTATTTTCGTAAAGTAAGATCCACATATTTTGCTAAATTAATCAGAGGTTCCAATAATTTTGTTTTCTGAATTATTCATTTATGATTACATGCCTTATTTAATGTCTTAGTTGGATACCTACCGTAAAGGCTACACATACAATTGTTGTATGTGGTCCCTACCTACAACTCTAATTTGTCATGTTTTTATTGGTTAAAATAATAGGCACAAGTTTCATTACATTCAATTTATATTTGGCTCCTAATTTTCTCCCATTTTGTGTTGAGGTGTCAAAATTCTAATGGTGTTGTATGTAGGGACAACATACAATGGTTGTATGTGTATCAGCTCTCGATACCTACTACTCATTGTCTAGCTTCGTTACCTCCTAACTCTATCCACATAACTTATAATCTTTATTATACTCCTTCCATCTCATAATAATAATAAAATAAATGACTTATTTATAATTTTATTCTCGTGATTTAGTTACTCGTTTAAGTAATTATGTAAGATGCTTCATCCTGGTCGCATGTTTAATAGATCACTTATTTGTGTTTTTTTACATTTAGACATCTATATTTTTAATATCAATTATAATGTTATGTTCTATACACTTTCCTTTGCACCTTGTCATTTTATCCTTGGTATAATTTATTTATTTATTTTTATCGTTTAATTGTTTACGTAAATATGTGTGATTCAATTTCTCAATGGTAATTGAACAACTATATGTCCATACTCTATACAAATTAATAATCAAATTTGTTGAAGACTAAAAGTAAAATGCCCTATGTGATTTAGAGGTAGTGAAAAGGTAGATATGTCTTTTCATCCTTTACAGATTTTTTTTTTTTTTTTTTTTTTTTTTTTTTTTTTTTTTTTTAAAAAAAAAAAAAAAAATTAAAGGGATGTGGGAGTGGGGGGGGGGGGGGTGTCTAGGCTATCCGCTATAGGGTATAAAACAACACTCATATATCTAATGCCAAAATTGCAACTATTAAAAAATCAATTATGTTTTCAAAAAAACTTATTTTTTCTAATGCCAAAATTGCAACTATTAAAAAATCAATTATGTTTTCAAAAAAACTTATTTTTTCATTAAACATTTTTATTGGACAATATATATATCTAATACTGACGTTAATTAGGGGTGTCAAAAATCGGTCACCTGCAACTGAATTTATCCCTGCCAATAAATATCTTGTAATATTCAGGTCTCCAGTTCAATTTGATCTAAGATCCCTTAAAGTTTTTAGAACGAATTGAATTATTGTCATATAATGCATAGTAACCTTTTAAATGACCATTTTTTTAAAAAAATATTATGAATTATTTTATAAAAAAATTTAGGAAAGGCTTGACCAATTATTTGTCTTTAATTTTTCTTTTTATACTAGTTAAAAATTTAAATTTTGGGAAAAAATTAAAGTTAATCCAAACGAGTTTGGCTTGAGTTTTGTATTGTCTTTATCAGTTTGTTAATCCTAGAATGAATAGTCTAAGGGTCTGTTCTCATACGTTTATTTTCAGTTCAGTTCAGTTCAGCTCAGCTCCTAATTTCCTTATCTTATAAAATATTCAGTTCAGCTCAGCTCAGCTCAGATCAGTTCAGTTCAGTTCAGCTGATTTTAATCTATTAGAACAGGCCATTCTTCGGATCTTGATTATTCAATTTTTTGAAATTTAATTTAGTCTGATCTGACTTGTCTTGGACCATTGAATAGTTTTAAAAACAATTACCTCTTTTACTTTAATTTTGAGGTAAAAAGTAATCAAATTCTTGTAATAAACTAAGTAAAACGAATAGTGAAAAGTAAAGCACTAAGAAAGTAAGAAGTTACTTAAATAAAAACGAGGGAAAATATAGTGACTTGGTCAAACAAACCATGTTCATTGGTCCCCAATAAATGAGTACCCTATTACCATGCAAGATATTTCAAGTAATATAATTTTATTCAACGTACGTAATTAAACAAGGCAAAGTTCATAGAGCCTTCGAACTCTTCGGAAAGCCAAATTAGCTTCTTAATCAAATTTAAAGTAGGTTTTCTCAAAAAAAATTTAAAGTAGGTTAAAATCCACTAATTAAAACATGAGAAATAATAACCTTAATATAAGAACATGTTAATGCGATCTATCTAATTCCTCCTTTATCAATTCTTTTGTCATAGGATGAGATATGGTTACGTCAAACATATCAATTGTTATAACTCAATACTACAGTTGGCGCACCCAAAATTTGATCGTGTGACTCTTGTCACTACACGTGGTACAATAAATGATCGATACATAACTTAGTGTTGGAAAATCAAGATAATATTTTGATGGACTCACCAAAATTAGTAGTAATTGTCTAATAGAGCATAGCGATGTTATTGGCTTTTTGCAAATGGTTTATTTAGTTGTAAATTGTACGATATTTATCCGTTTCAAATTATACTACGTACACGTTTTGATTTTTGACAATATTTATAAAAGATCATACAGTATTTATAAGATTTAAACTCGTAATCTCATTTTACATGTTACAAAGTACTATTCTTTAGCAAAAATAATTTAGTAAAAGATAAGATGATAAAGAAAAATTAAAGTGAGATTCAATCATGAGTTTTGTGTACGTATGAGAGAATATACTATACGTAAATGTAATTACTCATATTAATGATACGATTACTAGGTTCATAGCATCGTTAGGGCCGAAAATGAAGTCTAATGTTTTTTAGAAAGTTAATTGGCTTTTAGGTGCAAAGGGGAGAGAATGAGGTATTTGTTTTGAACAATGTGAGGGATGGAGTATCTATCTTACTTTAAATTGATAAGATTTGTTGTGTGTCTTTGTTACTCCGTACTTTGTTACTCTTGATTAAATCCTAGTTGTCTTTAATTGTTACACCTTAAAACAGCTAGATCCTTAGCTAATTCCAAATCAAAGTTTGTACGGATATTTTGTCTAATTGTCTATTAATTAGGTAAAGTATAAATACGGTCCCTCAACTATTCTTTAAGAGTAAGTTTTAGTCCCTCTTAGCTTTTTTGGAGAGTTTTAGTCCCTCCCCCACCTTAAAAGGTGTTTTCCAGTCAAAAGTTTAGGGACTAAGCTGACTAAGCATTAGTTTAGGGACTATGACTCAGCAAAATAGTTTAGGGATGTTGAGTCATCAATAGTTTAGGGATCATGACTCATTTTTTCTTTTTTTTTTCTTTTTTTTTCTTCAGAATTTTATTTAAAATTCCCAAAACACTCCACTAATAATTTTTAAAAAAAAAACAAAAACAAAACTTCCTTTATTTTTTATCAAAATTTTATTTTTTTCTTCAAAAATATTAAAGATGAAAAATCATATATTCTTTCTGTAAAAATAAAAAAAAAAAAAAAAAAACCATGTAATTCAACTCAATTCTCCTCCTTTAATTCTTATTATTAGTTCTTCTCACTGAATCTAATTCAATAAGAAAACCCAGAAATCTAAAACATTAAGAAAATGAAAAAGAAAAACCCACCCCAACCGCCGGTCTCCAAGTCCTACCCCGACGGTGAGATACATCCCGACACCCCCTCATTGGCTGCTGCTCCTGTTACTCTTGCTACCCCATCCACCACCAAAAACCGCCCTCCACAACCAGCCAAAACCCTAACGAAATTACACAAATTAATCTGATTAGAACCAATCAAACACAGGCAGCAGGAGCAGTAGTGAACGAGGGGACGATTAGAGGGTTTGAAGAGATTTTCGACTGTTTTCGGGAGGGTTTTCGGTGGTTTTTGACGGTTTTGGGGGGGTTATCAACGGTTTCAAGGTGGTGGCTGCGGTGGATTTGGGGGTGGGATTTGGTTTAGGAGGTGGTTTCGAGGGTGATTTTAGGTCGGCGGGGTAGTTTTTGGTATTGGAGGGTTCCGTGGATGGCTCTTTTTGGGGCTTTAGGGTGGCTGTCGACCGATTTTGGTGGGGCTAGGGTAAGGAAGAGGGGTTCACGGTGGGTGGGGGGTGGCTGGTATGTGGTGGTTTTTTTTTTTTTTTTTAGTTTTTTTCTTTTTTTCTTTTTATTTTTTAACCAATTATAAGCTGAATTAAAAACAATGTTGTAAAATAAAGACAAATAATTTAAAGATTCATATTTTAATAAATTCTGAAGAAAAAAAATGAGTCATGGTCCCTCAACTTTTGCTGACTAGGCTAGGTCCCTAAACTTTTGGCTGGAAAACACCTTTCAAGGTGGGGGAGGGACTAAAACTCTCCAAAAAAGTTAAGAGGGACTAAAACTTACCCTTAAAGAATAGTTGAGGGACCGTATTTATACTTTACTCCTATTAATTAGGTTATCGAAAACCCATAATGCTATTTTCTTAAGTCAACAAATAAGGTTGCGGACTGTTATACCAATTATTTTTAGGATGAAACTCAACTTAGCTTGTATTTGTTCATAATTTCTTTTTCCATAGGCTTGTACTCGACCTAGTAAAGTTTATTAAGATCTTAACTTTTAAAGATAGTAACTTTAGACACCTAAAAATGTCTCCCCGAAATCGAAATCGAACCCGATGATGAACAATCTCTCACCGTCATTATTGGTCGGGTTCAGTATTTAATCCCGGGAGTGCTTAAAATTCATATTCAATCAAAATCCGTTCATAAAATGGTCAACATATCAGTCCTAATGTTTAGTCAAGGCATAGTCCAATTTATATTTTGGCCCAAACCTTTTTATTCATTTCACATTATTTATTATTTTAGCCCAATTAATAAATTATAAACCTAAAATAGCTCGAAATTATGAAGTGACACTTAAAAATGTGAACGTAATTAGGGTTAAAATGTATTTGGACGGAAAAATGGAAGCAAGATTCCCCACGTCACGGGAAACTGTGCCGCGACATGGGAAATATTGTCGTGTCACGGTGCCCATCCCGTGACACGGGATTGTTCCGTGTTTTCTCCGCGTAAACCCTTCACGCGTTTTAACTCCTGTAGGTTATTATTTCCCGTGTCGCTCTAAACTGTCCCGCGTCACACTAGGTAACCCCGTGTCGCGGGATTTTGTGCCGTGTCGCAGCAGTGTTTTTAGGGTTTTTATCCTTTTTAGGGCTCTGCGTGTTCCCTCTACTCATTTTTCCTATAAATACCCCCTTATTTCTGATGTACGGGGCATCAATTAATTCTCTCTTCTCTTTTCTATGCTCTAGCCTAAACACTAGCCTACCTTTCTTTCAAAATTCCTTCCTTAAGCACTCCAAGGAGTCTGTACTTTACCCGAGGTTTTGTCCTTAAACCAAGGCGTGAAAGGTAGAACTGTTTGAGGGTTTGGCCCTAAATCAACTCTATTTAATTTAATTTTAATTATTGTTTTAATTATTTCCTTCAAGTTACTAACTCGTTTATTGTTTTATAGTTGCAAGCAAGCAAAAAGTAAGAATTATGTTCCTTTTTTTCTATTATTTTTCTAACAATTTTTAAAATGTTGGATTATTGTTAAATCGCTTCCGATATTAATGTTTATTCTATTATATTTTTTATGATCACCATATTGCATGTTTAAAGGGAATATGTAATTGAAAATCACGTCTAATAAGATAATTTGGACGACCGGTTTAGGTTCCTTTTTAATCTTGTTGTTTAATCAAGTGATAAAAAATTTTAGAATTATATGTTGCATTAATATTTAACCAATTTAGCATAATAATAGTTTGGAGCGAATTGAATATTTTGTTTACATGCCTTTGAGATCGCAGGAATCACTTTTCTCTATAAGAATCGAGCTGAGGCCAATACGGACGAATGTGACTCCATGACTCACTTCGTACCATCATCCCCGATCCTCTTTTCGGGGTTCCGAACCATATGGAGTTAGTAATCTCATGGATTATGAATGGGGTGTAACCTTCACGGGCAATCGTTGTTGCCTTCGTTGTTCCTTATTCGTGGTTGCCTTTAATGATCAGTGAACGGTTCACAAATTCCTTAAAAACTTGTTGGCGGCTCCCTACTTTCCTTGTCCCTAATAGTATTATGTCAATTCCCACTTCCTATAAGTGCCAAGCATATTCACACATGCTTTAACGTAGGTCCACTTTGAAGGACGCCTACAGTAACCCATGAGAAGTACTCTATAAAGTTTGAAAATAAGTTTGATCACAATCCATTGAAGGATGCACGAGAGATATATATGCTTAAACTTCAACGTAACATGATTTCAGTAGGCAATGTTTGTCAAATATAGTCATTACCAATTATAGTACCATAAATTTAGAAGGTGAGTTTTAGTTAATGTAATAGTTAATGACTGAGAGTGAAGCATAGTTCAAGTGGTTGGAACTTCCCTCTCGGTTCTAGGAGATCTTTGGGATTGATTCTTACCAACTCTCTAAACACCAAACAAAAAAAATAGTTAATGACTACTCCTTTCATCTCTAAATTAAATTTCTTCTTTTTTTTTTTTTTTTTTTTTTTAAATAAAAAAAAAAAACTAAGAAAATTACCGTCAAATTAGAAATGATATTTCAGAGTAAAAGTACTATTTAATTGATATGTTAGTGGAACACAAAATGCCAAAACGGTTATTAAAAAATGTACTTATGATCACTCAATCAATATGATAAATGCTCTATAATTTTCCGTCAAAAAGGAGGGAAAAAAGTGGAACATTAATAGGTGACAAACGTACTTTAAATCCTAACTTAATTATGAGAATTAAATAATTAATCTCTAATGATAGTATTTGATTATAATAATTATCATTGATGTACCACCCAAATAAGTAATGTTTGCAATATCTAGCTAACTTTAATTAAGTTTGATGATTTGATTAGTCGCAACATCACGCGTAAATTAACTTATCATAGTAAGCTGGTGGCCATTTCCTAGCTAGTAGTAGTAAAAAGTACGCAATTAGGCACTAATCTCAGGTACTTTTGCAACAAACTAATTAATTAATACTCTCTCTTGCATATATTAATGATTTTGTTTGGCCCTAGTCCATTGTCCTAAGCCCATTGACCTGAAATTACGAAAATACCCCTCCATGATCCAACCCATCATTAATCAGAGCAAAGTACGGATTTACCCAGGACTACATACAAAATAAAGGTGTTAGAACTTCCTCCCAAAGTCCCTCGTCTAGGGTTCGTATGTCCCTCGTCTAGGGCTTGTTTTTTCGTTTTTCGTTCTTCGTCTCTTCCCCAAATCATCTTATTTTTCTGTGAAATCTTTGCCCGAATCTATTAATCTTGCGTCCTTTTCCTCCCCTATTTGCCTATTCCCTGCTCTCTACATTATGGCGGACGATTTGCTTCATGATTTTGACAAGATCAAATTAACTGATGAGGAATCGAAGGTAATTGGTGAGGATTCGGTTACCACGGATGATGAAGGCACAAAAAGTCAAATTGCTTTGTCTCTGGTTGGGAAACTCTTGACTACAAAACCCTTCAATGTTGAGGCCATGAAAAGAACTTTAACCTCGGTGTGGAAACTTCAACGTAATGTGTCGATCAAGATGGTGGAGATGAACCTTTTTGTCTTCCAGTTTTTCGACGAGGCAGACAAGGAGAAGGTCATTGATGGGTGCCCGTGGTTTTTTGATGGGAAGCTCCTTGTGTTGAAGGAGATCGATGGTAGAGAACAACCCTCAGAAGTTGAATTTAGGTTCGCTCCTATGTGGGTGAGGCTTTTGGATGTTCCTTTCAGTAAAAGGAACAAGAAAACCATGACCGAAATTGGTGATTATTTAGGTGTTTTCTTAGAATTCGATGAAACCGATCCTTTGGGTTGGGGAGAGTTCATGCGCATTAAGGTTATGATTAATATCGAAAAACCTTTGCGCAGGGGTTTATTCTTGGCAGTTGGTGCTTCAAATCCGAAGTGGATAACTCTAAAGTATGAACGTCTATAGGATTTTTGCTTCTACTGTGGAAGATTAGAGCACACTGAATCGGGTTGTTCTTATAAAGACGAGGCTCAAGAACTGAATGATGAAATTTTTTTTCAATATGGCCCGTGGCTGCGTGCCTCACCTCGAAAAGCTCTTCGCAGGCCTGACTCTGAGATCGAGAGGGAAAAGAAGTGGAAGGAGGGGCTACTTACGGCCAGAAAAGTTCGTACTTCGAGCTATCACGACCCAGACGCTGTCAAAATGGGACCTCCAGGAGTTGCAAGGAAGTTGTCTTTCCCTCCCCGCGCTAGAGAAGCAAAGCTAGTCAAGGTGATTGATTCCATTACATCAAAGGTTGTCTTACGTCTTGAGAGCCTGGATGGAGATGTTGAGACCGAGAAGGATGAAGGAGAAGCTACTGGTAGAGCAAATATGCACCAAGCCAGCAACATTTCTGACTCTATTTCTGAGAAGCTTGGTGAGGAGGTGACTGAAATGGAACATGATCTGATCCACGAGGAGATTGAGGCGAATGAGAGTAGAAGGAGAGTCAGGAAGAGGCAAAGTGTTAAAATAGATGTAGTGGGCAGGCATGAAGACAAGGAAGCTAAAGGAGTGGGACTAGCTCAGAAGAGAAGACTAGATGAATCCTTAGATAGTGAGGCAGAACCAGTTGAAGCTCAGTTCACCAAAAAACAAAAAGCTGAATTTATGTCAACTGCCGGAGACGGATCATATCAAGTAAGGGGTGTTGGATCAAACCAACCCCCTGAAAAGCAATGAAAATTCTGTGTTGGAATTGCAGGGGGGCGGGCAACTCCCGTGCAATTCGTGCACTCCGCTATTGGAGTCGTAGTCTTTGCCCGGATATTATCTTTCTGTCTGGAACGATGATTTGTAGCTTTAAATCAGAAAAATTAAAAATAAAATTTAATTTTCCGTATTCAGTTGGTGTTGATAGTAGAGGTAAATCGGGTGGTCTGTGTGTTTATTGGAGGGAAGGGATTAATTTCTCTTTAGTGTCCTTCTCGGATCACCATATTTGTGGGGACATTAAAGAGATTGGGGGGCAATTTTGGAGATTTATTGGTGTCTATGGGTGGGCGGATAAAGCTTTAAAGGGCAACACTTGGGCTCTTATTCGTGATCTATACTTAGACTCCCCTCATCCTATTGTGTTCGGGGGAGATTTTAACGAAATTCTTGGGCACCATGAAAAGACGGGGGGTGTATTGAGGGATCAACGGGCAATTGATGCTTTCAGAGAGGTGCTAGATGACTGTACTTTGCGGGACCTCGGCCATGATGGATCTTGGGTTACTTGGGAACGGGGGACTCCCTCGGGTGATGTGGTTCGTGAGAGACTTGACAGGTTTGTTGCTTGTTCAAGGTGGTGCTCGTGGTTTGATCAAGCCCATGTTGCGCACTTAACAAAGTTTAAATCCGATCATGTTGCTATCCTCCTTGATACCGATGCTAAGGGGCGTAAGAAGAAGAAAAAAAGAAAGAAAAAGTTTCGGTTTGAAACGTGCTGGCTACTTGCAGAGGGGGTTGAGGATGTTATTAGGCAGTCATGGGAGGACTCGAGGCACCTCGACATGTCAAATAAGCTGATGCATATGGCTAAGAGTCTGACCGAATGGAGTAAGGACTCCTTTGATAATTTGGGAGAGAAAATTTCAGAAACAGAAGAAGTTTTGAAAGAGGCCCAACAAACTTCAAATGTTCAGCCTAATTTTGATGAATGCAACAGGTTGGAGGCCCTTTTAGATGACCTTCACGAAAAAAAACGAGGCTTATTGGTTCCTTAGATCGAGGGTATCCGAGATTAAAGATGGGGATCGGAATACAAAATATTTTCATCATAAAGCGGCGCAACGGAAGAGCAAAAATTATATTCGCGGGCTTAATGACTCTAATGGAGTTTGGTGTTCTGGGAAGCAGGATGTTGAAAAAATTGTTCTTGGTTTTTATAGGACCCTTTTCACAAGAAATGACATTGATGATGGCCTGATGGACGAGGTTCTTGCAAGTGTGCCGAATATGGTAGACGAAGGTATGAATGCTTCCCTCTGTCGCTCTTATTCTAAAGTTGAAATATTCACTGCTCTCTCTCAAATGAGTCAATGCAAAGCTCCGGGGCCGGATGGGTTACACGCTATTTTCTATCAGAAATATTGGCATATTGTTGGGGATGATGTGACAATTTTTGTCAATAACATTATTTCCGGCAGAATTTCTATGTGTGATATAAATCGTACAAATGTGGCATTGATTCCGAAAGTTAAAGACCCTACTTGCATCTCTCAATTTCGACCAATCTCCCTTTGTAATGTGATTTGCAAACTAGCTTCGAAGGTGGTGGCAAATAGGTTGAAACCTCTTTTGCAAGGTATGGTGACAGAAAATCAGAGTGCTTTTGTTCCCAAACGTTTAATCACTAATAATGCCCTGATTGCTCTTGAACTTTTCCACACTATGAAGAAGAGGTCGAAAGGCAGAAGAGGGTCAATTGCCATGAAACTCGATATGAGTAAGGCGTATGATCGGGTGGAGTTGGAGTTTTTGAGGAGATTGTTGACTAAGCTGGGGTTTGCCGGAGCTTGGGTGGATACTATTATGTCCTTTGTATCCACGGTCAGCTACTCCTTCATAATTAATGGGGTTACTTCAGATTCTCTGGTTCCGACTAGAGGGCTTCGTCAAGGTGATCCCATTTCCCCCTATCTTTTTATTCCAGTTGTTGATGTCCTCTCTAGAATGTTACAGTTGGCTTCGGAGAAAAAGTTGATCCATGGAGCTCGGGCTAGCAGGAGTGGCCCGGAGATTACTCATTTGTTTTTTGCAGATGACAGTCTATTATTTGCTAGAGCCACCCGACAGGAATGTTCGATAATTGTTGAGATTCTTAACAAATATGAAGCAACTTCCGGGCAAAAAATTAATTTGGAGAAGTCGGAGGTGTCGTTTAGTAAAGGGGTTCCCCTTCCATCGAGGATCACTTTTAGCTCTATTCTGGGTATGAAAATGGTCGATGATCATGTCAAATACCTCGGTTTACCTACTATTATAGGGAGGCCGAAGAAAACGGTTTTTGCTTTTGTGAAAGATCGGATTTGGAAGAAAATGCAAGGTTGGAAGGAGAAGATTTTATCGAGAGCCGGGAAAGAAGTATTGCTCAAATCGGTCATTCAAGCTATTCCGACCTATCTTATGGGGGTGTACAATTTCACGGCGAGCTTGATCCAAGAGATTCATGGTATGATGGCTCGATTCTGGTGGGGATCAAATGAGCAGGGTCGGAATATTCATTGGAAAAGTTGGGAGTCCCTTTGTCAACCGAAATGGCTTGGAGGCCTTGGATTTAGAGATTTGGGAATTTTTAATGACGCCCTCCTTGGTAAGCAATTGTGGCGCTTGGCTACTAATGAACACCTCTTGGTCAGTCGGGTATTTAAAGCCAAGTATTATCCCCACTCTTCGGTACTTGAATCTACACTCGGCACGGCTTCCAGCTACTCGTGGCAAAGCCTCTGGAGTTCCAAGGCTCTTGTTAAAGAAGGGATGTTGTGGAGAGTGGGTGACAGTCGTAACATTAATATATGGAAGGATCCCTGACTTATTGATGAAGAGGGGCGCTTTGTAACAACCGAAAGAGGAGAAGAAGAGTGTAGCATTGTGGCTGATTTGCTTGATGAGAGAGGAAGCAGCTGGGACTTTGCCAAGGTGGAGAGTATTTTTAATGACAGGGACAAGAAGGTTATGCTAGCAATTCCTATTAGTGAGCGCTGCCCTGCTGACACTCTCACTTGGGCATGGTCAAGAAACGGATGTTACGAGGTTAAATCAGCCCATCTCTTGGGGAAATCTATTTGCTTAGATGATTTTGAGCACTATTGGGTTGAGCTTTGGAAGGCCAAAACCTCTTCGAAAGTCCGCCACTTCTTATGGAGGTGCTGTACTAATTCTCTGGCCACGAAAAGTATCCTTGAGCACAGGCACCTTATGGATGATGCTCTCTGCCCTTGTTGTGGAACTGCTACTGAAACTATTAATCACGCGGTGATTTTCTGTCCTAGTGCTACTCGGCTTTGGCTGGAAAGTGGATGCGGGAGAGCTCTCGAATCTGATCAGTCCGAGTCATTTGAGGATATCCTTCTCGGGTGGTCAAAAAATTTTACAGAGGATATATATCAAAGGTGCCTTTTCCTTGCTTGGTTCATTTGGTTTCGTCGAAACAAAAGAATCTTTGAAAACTCGTGGGAAGCAGACGAAGCTATTCTTCAGAGGCATAGCAGATTGGTTGTAGATTTTGGAGAGTACACTGAGAAGATTTATGGTGGACTTAACCCTAATCCGAGCCCTGCTGGCAGTAAGGTATGGTTACCCCCTCCCCGCTCTGTTGTGAAGCTTAATGTTGATGCCTCGATTAATGACGATGGGTGGGTTGGCCTTGGTGTGGTGGCTCGTAATTCTGAGGGTCAAGTCCTCTTTGTTGTTGTTCGAAGGGTGAAAGCTAGGTGGGATCCATTGGTGGCGGAGAGCAAAGCTGCATTATTCGGCATCAAGAAGGCTAGAGCTCTCAATTTCAGTGATGTTATCCTTGAGTCAGACTCTTTATCCTTGATCTCCAAGCTCCAGAAAAGCTCTTTCTCTTTTTCTGTTGTTGATGTCATTCTGGAGGATATTCACTACGTGAAAAAATGAATTTGGCACCGGTTCAAACCCGGCCTAAGGCACCGGTTTGAACCGGTGCCAATGTGGGGGGTGCCAAAAAGTGGTTTGAAAAGGCACCGGTTCAAACCGGTGCCAAAACTTGAAATAGGCACCGGTTAACCGGTGCCTAAAATTACCAAAAAAAATTTATTCACCACTTTTGGCACCGGTTAACCGGTGCCAAAAGTGTCAAAAAATTGATTTTTTTTTTTTTAAAAACTTAAAAATTAAATACACTAAAATAAAATGAGAATACAAAATATAAATGGCACATCACAATCAATATAATCAAATCTGTTCAATATATATATAATAAAAAAAAATTACAATATAGATCAATAAAAAAATTACAACATATAAATCAAAATAAAAAAATTACAACATATAAAAAAAAAAATTACAATATAAATCAAAATAAAAATTTACAACTTCACAATAAAAAAAAAACCCATACAACATCTAAATCAATATCCTTGCATCTTGATTCTTCAATTTAAGATCTAAATCCATGTACCTGTACCAATTAAAACAACCAAAATAAATTGATAAAAATGATTTAATTAAGCTGCGAAAACAATTCCAAAAAAAAAAATCCAGAAAATCGAAAAAAAAAAAAAGAAAATCACTTGAAAAAAAAAAATCCCAGAACATGTATCACTTAAAACAGAATTAAACCCAGAAAATAAATAAAATTAAATTCGATTAAAAAATACCCAGAAAATAAATAAATTTAAATTCGATTAAAAAAAACACAAAAAATAAATATGACAAAATTCGAATAAACCCAGAAAAAAAAATAAGAAATCGAAAAAAATTAAAATGACCCCTTCTTCGAAAAAAAAATTGAAATCAGAAAAAAAAAATTAAAATCGAAATTGATTAAAAATTTGATTAAAACAAACGTGAAAACAAAAAAAAATAAACCCAGAGATCGAAAAAAAATGAAAATCGAAAAAAAAAAAAACCCAATTAAAAGAGAATTGAAATGGAAAAAAAACCCAAGAAAAAAACTAAAAATCACGAAAATAAAACCCCAAAACCGCATGCAACTTGAAAAACAAAATCAAAATCGAAATTTAAATCGAAAAACAAAATAAAAATCGAAAAAAAACACAATCAAAATTGAAATAGAAAAACAAAATCGAAAAAAGAAACCCAGAAATCGAAATAATTGAAATTGAAAAAAAAATTCAAATCGAAAAACCCAAGAAATCGATTGAAATGGTAAAAAAAAAACAAGAAATCGATTAAAATGGGCGGTTTTTTGGTCTTCGATTTGTTTTCTTCGATTTGTTGTCTTCAATATGTTGTTGTCTTCGATTTGTTGTTGGTAAAAAAAGATCCGGATGCATTAAAATGAAGGAGATGGTGAGCAAGAAGGAAAGAGGAAGGAGATGGTGAGCAAGAAAGAAAGAGTTGAGGAGAGGAGAGGAGAGAGAAAGAGGCGGAGGAGAGAGAGGCGGAGGAGAGAGAAAGAGGAGAGGAGAGGGGTGAAAGAGGCGCATGCATTTTAGGGTTTGGGGGGGTTTTATATGGGCGGGTTTTTTTTTTTAATAAGTAAAGATCCGGTTCGTAAAGGCACCGGTTCAAACCGGTGCTCTTTTTATTTTTGGCACCGGTTTGAGCTGAACCGGTGCCATTTCTCTTTGTTTAAAAACCCGTCCATTTTTAGGCCGGTTTTTGGCACCGGTTTGGCCTGAACCGGTGCCATTAGGGGGTTGCCTATTTGTATTTTTCTACTAGTGATTGTTTCTGTTTGTGCTTTCTTTTCTTCCATTTGTTGGTCTCATGTTAGACGCGATGGGAATTTTGTTGCCCACCATCTTGCTAGGTTAGTGCCCGTAGGGGGAGAACAATGTTGGGATCATCTCGTACCTAGTGAGATATCTCCGTATGTACTTATGGACACTCTTTCAATTATATAATGCACTAACCGCTTTTCTTTCAAAAAAAAAAAAGTACGGATTTACCCCTAATCTGTCCAAACAAGTACAAGTTCTGCCACCTGAAAGTACATCTATAAATAGCTCTCTAATCATTAATGATGGTAACTTTTTCCTAATTCCCTAACCTTCTCTCTCTACTTTCTCTCTCTATAGTACTCTTTCTCTATCTACTTTCTATCTCTAGAAAGTACATTCGCTGACTTAAGCATCGGAGGGGCTTTCCCGGGTCACACCCCCAGGGCAGTTAACCTTCTTTCTCTTTTGCAGGCCTAGCTCTCGGACAGCAAGGCATAGCGGAGGAAAATTCGGACATACATTGGACATAGTTCTAGGACATCTTGATTACCCTAACACCGAGGAGTATTCTGTTTCCAGAATAGATTTCATACGCTTAATTGCAAATAATTTATTGCATCTACCTTCACTTTTCTTTTAATTTTGACAGATTGCGTATATCTTCACTTTTTAGACTTAACATGAAACACCACTTCTATGAAATCTATATATTTAAGCTAATTAAAGTAGTTGTATTAGTACGACTTGTCAAAATTAGATTGCATGTGAATATGTGATAGTCCGATGATTATCCAAATATGAAAGTGGTTGATATACATTTATAAGTAAATTGAAAATGGATCAGACTTGAATGAACTTGAAGAAAACTATATGTCTTATTACCTATATCTTACTCTATACGACTATACGTATCAGAGGCACTCCAAATGACCTGATTCATTATACGAAGTATTTTGATATTTATAATGATTTTATCAAAAAAATAAAATAAAAATTAAAGCTATACGATATACTATGCATTTCAAAATAATTGCATTAGCGTACCTATACTGAAAGGTTATTAAGAATTGAACCGTTTTATATTGTATTTTTTGTAATCTTGGAGGGAAAAAGAGATAGTAAGACAAATGTAGATTAAAAAGAATAAATAGATGCTCATACTTTTTCTAACCCTAAAAGATTGCCCTAAATTTTAATTTCACTTCTATAAGAAGCACAAATTTGCGCACATAGGTGAATGAACACATTTATGAAAGAGGAGAGACCGAGAGATTGAAAACGTGAGGTTGTAAGTAGAAAAACATACCAATTAAGGTATGTATGTATCAATTATTTAAGGACAAATATATTCAATTTATAGGACAATTTTTAAGGAGCAAATAAAGTGAGTAATTTTTTTCTCTAAATAATGGTTGCAGTTACTAGTTTACTATATTGTTTTTAGGACAAACAAATAATAATAATAATAATAATAATAATAATAATACTATATTGTTTTTAGGACAAACAAATAATAATAATAATAATAATAATAATAATAATAATAATAATAATAATAATAATAATAATAATAATAATAATACATCAACCTTGTAAGAAAAAGAGGGTTACTATACATTAATCACCTTCTCTATGTGAAATAACTCATACATATGTGCACAACCAAAGTGGAATGATGAACAATAACCATCTTCAAATACAGTAGTTATTTGAGCTATCTATAATCAATAATCAATAACTAATATTAAATTAGCAACCACTGACATCATTCGATTTTAAAATTGGACACGGTCATATTATCATTAAATCCCTCCAAAATAAAATAATGTCATCATTTTTTGAAATTTATTTTATTTTATTAAAAATTTTAATCAACTACATTTTTATTAGTATCAAATTTCAAAAACGATCTATTATCTTTAACAATAATAATCTAAATTTTCTTCCTTAGGTACCCTTTTCATCATTCATATTTTCTATGAGCTCTATTTATTTTTCTTTTTTTAATATCTAATATTTTATTTGTTTTTGGAACATTTTTGTTTTATATTTGGTATTGAAAAAAAAAAAAAAAAAAACCCAAATTCATACAATTTTATTTGACCAAATCGTGCATCGCATGAGATTAATCTAGTACTATACTAAAGCTAAACTTTTTTTCTTTTTTTTGTCCCTCCAAAAGACCTTAAAATCCGGTTCATTTCCCTTTTTTTTTATTGGGTTAAGACTTAAGAGATATTTTTATATATATATATATATATATATATATTAATTATTGGTTAAGAGATATTTATGTTTTTCTTTTTTTAACCTTCATCACCTACCTTTTTTTTTTTTTTTTGGTTAAGAGATATTTATTATTGTTTGGCTTCTAATATAATGCTATAAATAATACTATTGTATTATACCAGCCAAACTATAATGTTTTGTCAATAGTATTTTTTTTTTTTTGACATATATTCTAATAACAACTAATCTGAATATGTTAATTCTAAGTTCTTTTTTTTTTACATAAATGTACTAAGTTAACATCTCGGGGATCGTACCGGTACTACCTAGTACATATTCACTATAGAGGCAAATCCTTATCCATTTGCTTCATGATAGGCCAAAATTTTAATTTTTAAAATATATATTGTAATTAAGATTTGATACCATGTGAACTTTCTAAAACAATAATGCAAGAAGTAGGGTGTGGTATGTTGGGGTAGTTCATCCCCAAGTCTCACATGGAAGGAGTAAGGAGGTGAAAAGTTCCTTAAAAGTAAGTACACACTCCATTAGTATGAGGCCTTTTAGAAAAGTGCCCCAAAACAAATCCGTGCAGGCTAGGCCCAAAACGGACAATATTATATATATGGTTTGGCGTGACCTGGGCCCAAGAAGTGGTATCAGAGCCTATATATGGTTTGGCTGGGACAATATACCTTGCAATTTTGGTGCCTTGCGCCGAAATTCCTCTTGATATTGTGGCTCAGGCAGCATGTCTTGTTGTGATATTGGCGGTGCAAGATAGTTTCGCTAGAGGGGAGGCCATGAGCTATGTGGTCCTTGGTCTTAGGGGAGGTTTGTTGAGGTAGTTCATCCTCAAGTCCCACATGGAAGGAGTAAGGAGGTGAAGAGCTCCTTATAAGTGAGTGCACACTCCATTAGTATGAGGCCTTTTGAGAAGGTGCCTAAAAAAAATTCGTGCAGACTAGGCTCAAAGCGGACAATATCATACTAATCTGGAGTGGAGTGTGCATGCGACCCGTCAAGGTGGATAACCCGGGCCCAACATGGTATCCTGGTAGGAGCCTATTAGATTATCCCCAATTTATGACCTATTGTGGATAAGCAACAATTTTAATTTGAAATAATTGAACAAACTCGAATTAATTATCAAGAAAAAATAGCCTTATCCGATGCCTTTGTTTAATAATATAGAAGACAAACCCAATACTAATAAATATTTAGTGAGAACAAGCTAGTTTTGAACTATTGAAAGATTTACATCTTAAAATAATGAGACTATATGGGATCATATCTCATTAGAAAACACTAGGGTAGAGATTCGTCCCTAATCTTCTCCTCTTACTCTAAATATAATTAGGTCCAATAAAGCTTTCTTCTTATCTATAAAAAAGGAAAATTTGCAAATTGCAGCCATTTAAAGTTCGTATTTTGCAAATGGAAACCATTTAAAAAAAAAGTTGCAAATTGCAGCCCAAAAGTTCGTATAAATTGTAAATTTCAGCCCAATTCAACTTTTTCATCGGTTTACATGTCGAAAAATCTTCAGATAAGGTTTTAGGGGCCATTTTAGACATTAAGGATCTGAATTGAGCTCGGAATTAGCAAAAAAATAACGTAAGTGCCTCGTTTTGCGCAACAAAAATGTATCGATTTATGGAAAACTGTAAAAATGAGACACTTATGTTATTTTTTTGCTAATTCCGAGCTCAATTTGGTCACCTAAGAGCTAAAATGGCCCCTAAAACCTTAATCGAAAATTTTTCGACATGTAAACCGATGAAAAAGTTGAATCAGGCTGCAATTTACAATTTATACGAACTTTTGGGTTGCAATTTGCATTTTTTTTAAATGGTTGTGATTTGCAAAATTCAAACTTTAAATGGCTGCTGTTTGCAAATTTTCCAAAAAAAAAAAATCTAATAATAATTGCTTTTGACAAATTCAAGAGGAAATAGAATTAAATGGCATAGTCATTATTGATCAATAGGTAGAATATTTCTACAAAATCTAAGCTCATAAGATAGGAAACAATATTCCTAAAAGATATACTAAATACTATCTTAACATAAAATAAACCTAAATATATTATTCTCTTATTGATATCTACGGAAAATATATCACACATACATTTTCTGATATCTCATATCTCTAACATCCTCCCGCAATTATAACGGCAGTAACACACGAAGGTTGCGATTGGAAATTCTTCAATTTGTTGAAGCTGAGTTGCACTCTCTGGTGATGTCGCCTTCAATTTTTTTTTTCATCTATGATGAGAACGTTCATTTTTTTCGAACTCGATCATCAATCATTAATCATCAATCAAGCAGGAACGTCATTCTTTTCGAACCTACAAATATAACAATTTTGGTTTTTCAGAGAAAAACCGAGCTCCAATCAAATATTGGGTTTTCAGAGTAAACCACACTCAAATTTCTTATTGGTTTTCCAAAGTAAACAACACTCAAATTTTTTATTGGTTTTATTTTAGACCAAAACCAAACTCAAATTCAAAAGAGCAAAATCATGCTCAACCCTATCTCATGACACAAGGAGAACCATATTATTGACCTTGTCTCACGGTATAAGGAGAACCGATATATTCCTTGTCTCACGACACAAGGAGAGTCGAAAATCTTTTTTTTTTTTTTTAAATCAAATCATGGGTCGAAGCTCAGACCCTTATTTTCACCTCGTCAACAAACTCTCCAAAAAACTTCCTCCCATGATTATATTGGATCAAGCATCACAGACCAAAAACAACTTAGGCCCCCTTCTTTAGAGCTGCTCTGCTCTGTTGAAATGTGCTTTGCTCTGCTTCAATCTGCTCTGCCCTGCTCTGCTTAAAAATAATACTTAATATTAAATTAGTACAATAATAATAATAATTAATATTTAATAATAAATAATAAATAATTGATATATTAATAATAATAATAATTAATATTTAATAATAATAAATAAATAAATAATATATAATAATAATGATAATATTAAAAACTAATATTTAATAATAATAATTATAAATAAAATTACTATTTAATATTCAATAATAATAATAAATATCTAATATTTAATAATAATATTATTATTAGAAATTAATATTTAATAATAATTATTATAAGAATAATAAATAGTTAATATTTAATAATTATAATAATAATTAATATTGAATAATAATAATAAATATTTAATAATAAATAAATAAATAGTATATAATAATTATTATAATAATTATAATAATATTTAATAATAGTTATTACTATTATTATAGTAAATAATTAATATTTAATAATTATTGTTACTATTATTATAGTAGTAGTAGTAGTAGTAGTAGTAGTAGTAGTAGTAGTAGAAGAGTATAATAATAATAATAATAATAATAATAATAATAATAATAATAATAATAATAATAATAATAATAATAATAATAATAATAATAATAA
Organism: Chenopodium album; assembly: GCF_948465745.1. Classification (NCBI taxonomy): domain Eukaryota; kingdom Viridiplantae; phylum Streptophyta; class Magnoliopsida; order Caryophyllales; family Amaranthaceae; genus Chenopodium; species Chenopodium album. The sequence goes on from NC_137835.1 coordinate 71,744,921, forward strand.
TAATAATAATAATAATAATAACAACAACAATGCTCTTAGGCCCCGTTATTTAGAGCTGCTCTGCTCTGCTCTGCTGAGCCTTGCTCTGCTCAAATCAAATCTGTTCGGCTTAAAAGAAATCTGCTCGGCTATGCTCTGCTCTATTTTCAATTAATAATTAATAATAAAAACAATAATAATTAATATTCAATAATAATAATTAATATTGTATTGGTGATAATAATTTATTATTTTGAATAATTATTATAATTATTAATATTAAAAATAATTTTAATAATTGTTAATATTAATAATAATTAATATTTATTAATCATAATAATAATTAATAACAATAATTATCAATAATAATATTTAATAATTCAAACTATTAAAAATTAATATTTAATAATATTATAAATCAATAATTTCTAATAATTTAACAATTCTTTCAAATAAATAATAATAATAATAATAATAATAATAATAATAATAATAATAATAACAACAACAACAACAACAACAATAACAACATTAATAATAGTATTAATAATAATGTTGAAATCTGCTCTGCTCGGCTCTGCTCTGCTCTGCTATCCAAAAATCTGCTTTGCTCTGCTTTGCTGAAATTTAATCTGCTTTGCTCTGCTGACTCCTGCCCTGCTCTGCCAGAAGCTCAAAAGAACAGGGTGTAGACACCCATTTGTGTCTCCCCAAAACCAAACCCAGTGATGAGTACTTTTCGCGTCGAATCATAATCGAATGAGACGAAAGTGTGGAAAGGTCTAGTGTTGCGAAAAGTATTATTTTCTTTTCTATTCTCTCTGTTTTTGAAAACTTATTTTAAGAAAACAGCCAATCCAGTTTGGTTGGTCCATGATATGGGTCCAATAGTAGTGTAGTTGGATGGGGCTTGCAAAGACCTTTCCAACGATATATTATAAGCCCAATTCCAATGAATATTGAGGAAGTTATGGCCAATGTACCAAACTGGGCCCGGTTTGAGCTTTATGTACGGCCCAATGATCTAGGGGAGGGCCTAATATGATTTATCATTCCTAATGCAATTAGGAATGGTTTTAGTCTTCTAGATTCTTCTAGAAGGTTCTTTTTCATTCCTAATTAAATTAGCATTGATAAATTGACTTTTGTTGACTTTTCAGAGTTTTAATCAAAATCAAATAACATTTTCGAGGAAATTATATTATTTTATCCTCCAGTACGGTAAACTTATCAGATTTTCGAAAACGCGTTGGTATCAGGCTTGGCGCCTAACCCCAGGCCTTGGCGCCTGGAACCAGGCCTGGCGCTAGCCATTGGCGCCTGGCGCTAGTGTTGGTGCCAGGCGCCAGCTAGCCAGGGTTGGCGCCAGCCCTGTTTTCTGAGCGTCAGACTCTGTTTTGTTAATTTATCTTTTTTGGCTGATTTTCTCTATAAATATCGTATTAAAAACTCCGTTTTCATTCACCTATTCATCATCTACATTCATTCACCAATTCTCACGATCTTCATCAACAATCATTAATTCTTTAGCATTCTCTAAATCATTCATCTCTCTTACAACATTCAATTCTTTCTTCTTACTTTCCTTTTATACAAAATTCCGCATTCACAAGATCTAGAAACACCTAGCCATATTCGAAGTTGCCTTCGCCCTAGACGTGAAAGGTTTTAATTTCTGAGGGTTTGGTCCCAAATCTCTCTTTCAATTATTTAATTTAATTGTTTTGTTTATTATTTTCCTTGAAGTTACTAACGTGTGTATTTTGTTATTAGAAAGAGGTACGAGGCATCGAAGTAAGTGCTTTAATTGGTTTTTAATTGATATTATGATGTAGAATCATGTTTATATTGTTATTATGATATTCCTAGTATCATGTCTAGGGTAATTTTAATATTAAATATGGTTCCTGCGATGCTTCCTATGTTCTTCCTAATATTTATGATTGTTAGTATCATGTTAGGGTTAAAGATTTGATTTTTATTGCTTAGTGACATGCTAGGGTTTGTTATTAATCTTGTTAGTATCATGCCTAGGATCTTGCTATTTTTATTATGTATTAACATGAACATGATTATGATTATAATTGTTATAATTTATGATGGTTATGAATATTATTATTATTATTATTATTATTATTATTATTATTATTATTATTATTATTATTATTATTATTATTATTATTTTGATGATGATTATTTTATTTATAATTATTATTCATAATCATAATTAATTTATTATGTTGCTTGATTTTTATTGTTATTGCTTGATCACACTTTTATGCATGTTTAAAGGTAATTTGTAATTGTAATCACGCTTAATAAGATATTTAATAATCTTGTTTAGGGTTAATTGTGATTATAATTTCAAGTGATCGCCAATAATAGATTTATTTGTGCATTAAATTCAACCAACATAGATAAACAGGTTTAGGGTTAATCCTATTGATTGCATGTTAATTAGAAAGCGCACATGAATACGATCAGAATAAAGTAGAGGCCTATTATTAGGGCAGATTCAATCTCTTTTAGGTTGGGTTTGTACCTTCATCCCCGAACCCTTATTTGGTTCTAGACCTTATGGAGTTGACGATCTCTTGGATCGTTAAGGGGTGTAACCTTCACCCTGTGAACGGTTTACAAGTTCCTAAAAAACTTGTTGGCGACTCTTTTGCTCTATCTTCTTCCCTTTTGGACGCCACCGTACTTTAATGTATGATCACAGTGGGGTTCAAGCTAGTGGAATTAAGGGTTGAAATTATTCCCTACACAGGGCCTTAGTCTTTTTAATAGGACTGTAAAAACTGACCTTATGAGTAACCCTATTGAGATCGCTGCCCCCAAACTCATGAAGAAATTGACAGATATATATTTAACAAAAGTTACTACATCTGCGAAATTCAGTTTCTCCTTTTCTCACAAATAAGTCTCTAAAAAGGTCCTTTATATGGACGTTATGGTACTAGTCTTCTCTATTATTATATAAGACTATAAGTCAAGGGGTGAGATGATGATATATATCCTTCAAAAAAGGGTATGAATAATAATTCCCCTCATGACTCAATGTTGCTATTGGATAAAATTAAGATTTAATTTATTCAATGAGAATTTCATACATATAATAATTTTTTAAGTAAAATTTGCTATAAAGGACCTTTTTAGAGACTTATTTGTGAGAAAAGATCTTATAGTAAAAGGTGGCCGACAAATACCTTATTTCAAAAGAAAAACAAATTATGATCGAGCTACGACCTTTTGACAAAATCCGGCCATTGACCAAAATTTTCTGACTTTGACACTAAGAAAACCCCATCCCTCAACCCTTTGCCCTCTATTGTTTCCGTTATTCCCCTACCCCTCTCTATTTTTTATGTTCCCTCCGTTGTCATAATGTTAGTCTCATATGGAATCAAACACATAAAATAAGAAAAGAAATATATTTGAAATCTAACATTAAAGTACAACATAATTCATAATTAGTTTATCTTATTTAACTTTTTTAATAGGAAAGCACAAGTCATAATTGCATAATTTAAGGTAAAATTTCCTTATTTAGAGTCATGTCATCATTCCACAACTTATTAATTAATTCCAAAAAAAAAAAAAAATCAAGTTATATATAAATGAAATATATTCAATATGGATATATCTTTTTGAAACGCCCAAAATAGTATGTGGGACTAATTATGAAATGGAGGGAGTATATTTTTTTATATTTTCTAGTGAAATATGGGAGTTTTATTAAGCTCAAATTAAATGACATCATTTGTACCTAAATAATAGAATTGACGCAATTCTCATTAACATAGTTTTTGTTTTTCGCCGGATCCACATCATTTGAGATTACATTATAGTTAGAGGTCTTATTTAATTAATAAATATAATTTCGTATATAGAATATTTTTAATAGATCACCAATAGGCTGTACTCAATAATGGATTTTCAAATTAATAATGGAAAACAATAATGGTTTGGTGAGCACTTCCATAATTATATTAGTTAGAGGTACATGTATTATCAAGCATTTTTATTTTTCTTTTAATACACAGTATTCTGTTCAAATATCTTCAAATAGATGTTATAAGATTCTAAATTTTTAAAATTTAGAAATCATTTTTAAAAATTCTTACATAATCGTGTTTTTTTTATTGCATAAATTGATAAATACCACGGATTGAACTTTCATATTTAAAATTAAATTGATGATTTCAAATAATATAAAAGAAATACTACCTCCGGTCCAAATTACTCGCAACTTTGGGATATTATTTGTGAGATATAAAATATTCCAAAGTTGCGAGTAATTTGAACCGGAGGTAGTACAATATTTTTTTTTTTTTTTGACAAGTAAGAAATACAAAAATAATTAGCTCTCAATTGTAATAAGGAGTTAGAGTAGATAATCACCACCTATAAAAACAAAACTTTTATATACATCTGATGTACAATAATATTGTTGTATATTTGTATATCGAGGTAACTTGTTTTGAATTTACTAATTTAGGGTAACTTTAAGACTTAGGCCCTGTTTGATTCACCTTAATTTTGCTGAACTGAAATTATTTTTACTGAACTGAACTTATTTTTACTGAACTGAACTTAATTTTACTGAATTGAAATTATTTTTACTGAACTTAAATTTTTTTACTGAACTGAAATTATTTTTTTACTGATTTTCTATTATAATTCTTCTTTAAGAAAATTGAATTTTACTGAACTGAACATATTTTTACTGAGCTGAAATTATTTTTACTGAACTGAAATTAATTTTACTGAACTAAACTTATTTTTACTGAACTGAAATTATTTTTACTTAATATTATTTTTTTAAGGTGAAGAGAACAGGGCCTTATTTAGGTACTCTGTAACTTTTATCATTAAAGCATAAATAATTTTTATTTATATCAGGACAACTTATATATATAGTTGGTAAGTTTCATTCATTATAAGGTAACTTTATAGTAGATTTACAATATTTTATCATACATTCATTTTTTTTAAGTGTTTGTAAAAAAAATTAAAATAAATAAATAAATAAATAAATAGATCTGGTGCGCAGCCACTACTGTGTAGCTCCAAGTGGATAAGTCGTTTAAAATTGAAAAAGGTTTTAATTCGTACAAACAATAGAAATATGCTCCCTATGATTGAATCTTTCTTGTTGACAACTTTGCAAAGTAAGGAAAATATAGACCATAAAATAATTCTCTTGATCATTTATTATACACGTAAGATAAATGGATCACACGTGGACATAATTTTATGAATTTTGATGCTTAATTCCAAAAACGTCATAAAATCAAGCTTCAATGATCATCACAATGATTGTCTCAATTATTTGGAACAAGTGTCCATTTATTCAATTGATGACATTAATTTTGGTAAACCAACTTCCTCAAATTCTTAGATTATTAGCCTAAGAAGCAATATTTTTAATCATATATAAGCTTCATGTATATCTACAACAAGCGTATTGTTTTGTGCTACATCTTAGTTGTAGTGGGAAAATACTGTCTTTTCCATTTTAAATATTTTCTTTTTATGATTTACTTCAATAAGGTCCAAAAAAATAATTAAAAAAAAAAAAGAAAAAAAAATATATCAACGATTCTCACTTACTAAATCCCTACTTTTTTCACTTTATTTCCATTTATATTAAAACAAATAATTTTTGATAAATTCAATAAAATAAGTTTTGATCCATATTAATAAGAAAAATAGTTTTATCTTTAACCACCAAACAAAATATGAAAAAACAAAAATGACATTTAAGGGTGATTGTGTTATACTACTTTATATGAAATTATTAGGTCTTGTTATAATTGTATTACAATTGGTAGCCTTAGTAAAACTTATCATAATTCGTTTGAGCTTATTTTTTCCTTAATTTATATAATAATATAAACTTATTAACCCTTTTCTAACATATATTTTTCATAGAAATAAGCAGAAAAAAGCTAGGTCGGTGAACATATCAATCCTAATTTACAATTAAAATTAGGTCTAATAAACATAGTATAGGTAATTAAGTTTAGATTAGTGACATGCACACCCTAAAATTAAAGGTGATTTATTAAGTAAGTGTTGATAAAAACTCATTTAATATTTGTATGTATAGTATATAGCTATAATAGAAATAGGTTTGCCTATTTTTTCATCAAATGATGGATTGTATATCGTTTATAATAAATATTAGAAAATTTTAGCCGATTTAGTGATCAACCAAAAAAAAAAAAAAAAGTCCTAGGCTTTAAACTATTTCAAGGTTTACCTTAGGAAAAGATTTAAACTATTTTAAGTTTGTCATGTAACTTAAGTAAGCTAAGTAAATGGCTTGTGATATGATAGGAAAAATTTTAAACTATTTCAGGGTTACCCTCTAGCCTCTAGGGATAGATTTAAAACGTTTCAGGTTTGTCATGTTTAATTTATTAGTAAGTAATTTGTTCTTTTTTAAGGTAAGAACGATCCTACTGAGCCGTCATCTACTATAAATTCAGTTAGTCCAGCTTCACAGGTCAACGCTTGAGATAGAGGGGGTGATTAGGGAACCCCTTTACTCCCAATTAAATGAAGTTGGTGATCAGGTTTGAACTTTTGATCTCAAAGTCACAAGATGGTCAAATACCAAATGGTTTGTCATGTTTGATTAAAAAATGAATTGTAGAAAGTACAAGTTCTATAAAGCATTTTATTTATTTATTTATTTATTTATCTAGAAAAATGCACATAACCAATGTATGATATAATACATATGTTATTAAAAATAAGATTTATTCACCAATTAATTAAAAGTCGTACAACATTTATAATTAAGAGATTCAAATCAAACAAATAAATAACAATTGAATCAAATACGAAGTAATAACAACTAATTTCTAGCAAAGCTACCATCATTGTAGATATCAAGCTTAGCAATCTTCATACCATTTTTTATACTGTTGTATTTCAATTTACAACATTTTTCAAAATTGGGGTCTGTTAATATGTTAGTTTTGGAAGATAATTTAATTTTCAGTTTGATTACTTGATTGTAGTAAAATGATAATTAACCTATTTTATCTGATCTTTACCGTTAAAACAAATATCGGTACTATACTAAACTCAAAAAATGAAAAAAATTGACATGAGTTGTGAAATAGAGAAAAGATACGAGATATTGGAAGAGAATCAATCTATTTATATTTATTCAAATGATGGGCATATATACATATTATACATACAATATAACTAGGCTTTGCTTGAATAACAATAAATCCTAAGGGCCTGTTCTCATACGATTATTTTCACTTCATTTCAGTTCAGTTTAGCTCTAATACGTTCAGTTCATTTCAGTTCATTTTAACTCCTAATTTTCTTCTCTTATAAAATATTCAGTTCACTTCATTTCAGTTTATTTTCATTGACCTAAATCTAGAATAATCCGAAATGATGCATGGAATAACAGGCGTCCACGCAATAATTCATAATAACTTGAACATATTCGCATCCCTAACTCAAATAAAACCTTTATCTTATCTTTAATAGGAAAACGGTTCTCCTAGTAAAGATACTCTTTTCTCTAATTAAGAGACTATACTTTTACTTATTATCGTTTTCTTATGACCCACACAATTATTAATATGTTGTCACAACACATCAAATAACAAATGACCACGAATGACCAATCTTCAAGCATGCACTTGAAATGTGTTAGGAATATAGGAGAATATATATGAGAGAGAATAGCTTCAATTGTATTGATGATCTTGGCTAATATTTATAGCCTACATGAGATACCTACACAATATAAACTCTATCATATAAACTTCCATAAATCTATCTTAGAATATCACTAAGATATATTATTATCCTAAATATAATATCATAAGATATATATGGAAAATATATCACAATAATATATTTTCCTATATTCCTAACACCCTCCCGCAATCGTAACGGCAGTAACACGAACGTTATGATTGAAAATTCGCACTTTGTTGAAGTCGATCAAGTTGCACCTCTCTATTGATGTCACCTTCAATTTTTTTTTATTTAAAAAAAAAAACGAACTTTTGCTACCACGGCCCTTTGCTGGTGTCCGTGGTCTTTTGTCACGACCCTTTGCTGATGTCCGTGGTCTTCTTTGCCACGGCCCTTTGCTGGTGTCCGTAATCTTCTTTGCCACGGCCCTTTGCTGGTGTCCGTAATCTTCTTTGCCAGGCCCTTCGCTGGTGTCCGTGGTCTTTTGCAATTTTTTTTTATTTAAAATAATAAATAATACGCCAAACGTGGCTTTTCTTCATCTCCTTGGAGATGCAATAATGGAGGAAGCACACTCAAACACTACAACCTAACCAAATCACATATGACCATTCATATTGATCACATACACCAATAATAACCCACGTATCACATGGTTATTCCAAAAAAAAAGATTAAATAAAAAAATAGAAATTTCAGAGAGCAATACTATTGCATAGCGGAAGCAAATTTATGAATCCCACCGGTGGGTTTAATATTCTAACCCACCGGCAGGGGGAGTATTTGTGTGAACGGTCCCAAGATTTAACCTGCTCTTGATACCATAATAAATTATTTATGAGAGAGAATAGCTTCAATTGTATTGATGATCTTGGCTAATATTTATAGCCTATATAAGATAACCTACACAATATAAAGTCTATCATATAAACTTCCATAAATCTATCTTAGAATATCACTAAGATATATTATTATCCTAAATATAATATCATAAGATATATATGGAAAATATATCACAATAATATATTTTCCTATATTCCTAACATAATTTATCAAAATGTATCACCAAATTTAAAGTTATAGTATTTCAAACAAATGAAGTGTTGTACAATCTTAAAGTCATCCCTTTAACTCACCCATTATCACTCAAAACCTAATCAAAACTACACAACATATTTTATATTACTAAATATCTATAACATCTATTGTAGATAGTAACAATAGACGTACAATGTATGACTATTAAAAATTCTACCGTAGTCGTCGACTACGGACGACTATAGACGACTATGGACGACTACGGTAAGAGATTAAATCTCATCCGTTTATTTTTTAATTGACTAATCCTAGCCGTCCATTTCGATACCTCAACAAAACAGTCATCAAGTCATTGCACAGTCATCAAGTCTAGTCATCAAGTCATTACACAGTCATCAAGTCTAATCATCAAGTCATTAACTCTAGTTTGGTTAAATTTATTTTTTCAAAAGTTTTTTTTTTGGCTTATTTTTCAAATCATTAAATTCTTATATTTTATTTAAATTTCATAATTAAATTGATCATCATTTTTTTTAAGACAAATTGATCATCATATAATCAATAGTAAAAAAAATTAGAAAAACGATGACATTCATAACATGCAAAAAATTGAAAATTAATTGAGAAACATTAAACAATGGCAGCCATTATTGATCGAAACTTGCAGTTCTCGAAGAATAAAAAAGAAACAAAAAATTATAAAAATGAAAATCTCCAAAACATGGGCAATAAAAAGCTACTGTGTACGCTCCATGTCTTATTTCTTTCTTCCCCAAATCTAATGAGTACATACAAAAACATAATTCATGGAGTTTGATATAAGTGAACAAATTAAATGAAATTGATCAATCGTTTTTTTTCTGTTCTTGGTTGGAAAATGATTACTTTTTTTCATATGAAGATATAATTACAAGATTTATCCGCAATTGTTTTTTCAATATTTTTTTTTTTTTTTTTGAATAGCAATCCGCCATTGTTAAATATTAAGGTTGAAGATGGACATAATAATTCTATAGTCATTACCATAACAATACTTATGTATTACAATTTTTTTTTCTTTTTTTTGAAGGAAAGGTGATGTCCCAACTCGAAACTCGAATTATGTAACTTCCTTTAACTTTTAGGCCCTGTTCTTTTGAGCTTCTGGGCAGAGCAGAGCAGAGCAAAGCAGATTTCAGCAGAGCAGAGCAGATTGAAGCAGAGCAGGGCAGAGTAGAGTAGAGCAGAGCAGGCAGAGCAAAGCAGAGCAGGGCAGAGCAGAGCAGATTGAAGCGGCTATTTTTAAGTACTATTTTTAAGCAGAGCAGAGCAGATTGAAGCAGAGCAGAGCAGATTTCAGCAGAGCAAAGCAGAGCAGAGCAAAGCAGCTCTAAAGAACGGGGCCTTAATGTATTACGGCTTATGTAGTGATTTTTAAGTTATATGTGATCAGTTAAATTTTGTTATTTGTCTGCCATTACTAAATGTTTGAAGCTTTATAAAATAACCATTCATTTTTTTTAAAACTATTTTTTTTTAATTTTTTAATAAACCTATAAATTAGGAAGTGGGGGTGATTTCTTTTTTAAGTGGCGTGAGTTTAGGAACAAAGTATATGACAAAATATGAAAGATGATATATTCCTTGCTTTCAAAAAAAATAAATATATATTCCTTAATAACATTTAGTATAAAAATAGTGGATGGCTTAATTCTAGGCTAGAATAATTACATTGACTTAAATTACAAAGATATGAATTACTATACATGTGGAACTCATCTTTGCCAGAATAAATAAATAAATATATAAATTTGAAACTTAGTGAAGTTTGTAATCAATGAGAGGATAATAGTTAGTAAATTTATCTTTGGTTATATTGATCTCCAGACTTTATCTTTTACTAACTTAAATTATTGTAATTATGTATTTATGTTAATGATATGATTGTTTTACCATAAAATATAACCATGGACCCATCAGTTAATGTGCATGCAATCTTGTAATAAAAATCATACATATTTAATTTGCTTTTTTTTTTTAGTCAATTTAGAGGGATACCCAATCAATTCTCCAGATAAACAAAATTTGCTTATCTAGGGGTATAATTGTCTTTTCAAGTAGTAGTGGAGAGGTATATGCATCTTTTCATGTACTAGTTGAGGGGTACATGTGTAATTTCCTCACCAAACAGTAAAAGCAAAAGGCAAATAGTAATTGGACAACTCACCAAAAGTATTGAATAAATGACCCTGCTTTTTCAATATATTTACAAAAATGCCATCAGATTAACAAAAAATCGTTTATCTGACAGATTAACTTGTATTTTCCCGTATTAAACGAGAATTCTTTTTTAAAAAAATTATTAAATGAATATTGTATTATCCTCCACTAAATTAAAGCATATTTTTCTCATAAAAATACAGTAAAAAATTAGAGTGTCATTTTTCTAATTTGTTGAGTACTAAATTTTGATGAATGTTTTCTTTTTTAAAGATTTAGGGTGAGTTCACATTTACTGATCTAAACTGATTGGAGCTGAACTGAACTGAACTGAGCTGAAATGAATATGTTATGAGAGAAGGAAATTAGGAGCTGAACGAAGCTGAACGGAACTGATTGGAGCTGAACTAAACTGAAATTAAGCTGAAATGAACAAGCCCTTATGAATGTTTTGGACCCGAAATTGTATACACGTATCATATTTGAGAGCTCTTTGGATGCTCAACTCCTTAATAAAATAAAAAACGACACATGTCATTTATATATATTTAATAATAACTTAAAAATCTGTGTATTAGGCAACAAAAAAGAAAAAGGAAAAAGTCATTAGTATTATTAAAAAAACTACTCCGTATAAAGATGGATTATATTAAAATAATCAAATTAGTTATTATTCTTGGTTTTAAAAAAATAGTTATTATTTCAAATAAGTACTCGTATTAGTCTCACTCACTAATATTTTAATGTTATTAGTATTATTACAATCAAATTAGGCAGCCCCAATTAAGTATTATATAGGGTTAATAAAGAAAAGTTAAAGGTTGTTACAATCAAATTATCCAGCTTCAATTATGTATCAGAGAGTCTCAGTGAAAAAAAAATTTGAAGGTTATTACAATCAAATTAGGCAGTCCCAAATATATATTAAAGAGTCTAAAAATAAGGTTATTACAATCAAATTAGGCAGTTCCAATTAAGTATTAAAGAGACTTAGTAAAGAAAAGTTGAAGGTTATTACAATCAAATTAGGCAATCCCAATTACGTAATATAGAGTCTTAATAAAGAAAAGTTGAAGATTATTACAATCAAATTAGATAGACCCAATTAAGTATTATGGAGTCTCAATAATGAAACGTCGGAGGTTATTACAATCAAATTATATTAAGTAGTATCAATTAAATATTACAAAGTCTCGATAAAGAAAAGTGGAAGGTTATTACAACGAAATTAGACATACTCAATTATGTATTAGTCTCAATAAAAAAAAGGTTAAAGGTTACAATCAAACTAGGCAATCCCGATTAAGTATTATATAGAGTCTCAATAAACAATACTAGAAGCTTATTACAATCAAATTCGACATTCCCAATTAAGTATTATATAGTCCCAAATCCCAAATAATATTTGAAGGTTATTATAATCAAACTAGGTAGTTCCAAATAAGGGTCTGTTCACATTTACTGAACTGAACTGAACTGATTGAAATTGAACTGAACTGAACTGATTGGAGCTGAACTGATCGAACTGAACTGACTGGAGTTGAAGTGAACAGAACTGATTGGAACTGAACTGAACTGAACTGAAATTAAGTAAATGTGAACAAGCCCTAAGTACTTCCTTCATATTTAAATTTAATTTAAGAATACCCAAAATAAACGTGTCTCTTTTTTAGACTTACACCTTTCGTTGCTATTTTTTTTACCCTATTGCCAATATTTATGTCAAACCTTAAAATCTTTGAACATATTTTCGTTCATCTAAATGAGATAATTAGGCCGTCCCAAACAATGTAGTCCCAAAATAAATAAATAAAAATAGTTAAGATTAAGTAGTCTATAAGCAACACAATTTAGAAAATGGTTAGTGAAATTAAACACATTCGTGTGACCTAATATTTTGTCACTCTAATGTATAACAATAATATTCTTTACGTAAATCAACTCATAGATCACAGCATATTTTAGATCATTTTCAGGTACCTTCAATTTGTATTTAGGAATACCCAAACACAAATATTACTAAATATTTAAGACTTACATGGATATGGCAAAGCTAAGGAACGAAGGTTTACTATTTTGATCGAGATAATCCACTTTGAATATTGACTTGTTGGTTTTTGTGGGAAGCAAGGTCTTATCAGATAATTGCTTGGCTAAAACATATACACATTATATGTAACAAATTATACTTAGACGATCTTAAACAATTAAAAGATACAATATTTGCCTTATATTAATTATGTGTATACATTGAGACAAAATCTTGCCAATTGTACTTGAATCACTACACCTGAAGTGTAGGTTGTATATGATCGGTTCCAAAATAAAGATGTGTTTAATAGATATGATATTTGGCAAGATAGTGCAGTTGACACTAATAGTGTAATAGTATATAAATACCATAGTGTATGAAATACCCTAAAAGTGGTATAGATATCTGAATTATTATAAGAAAAAATTATGATGGTACCAATGAGAAATGTATTCAAATATCATAGTAAAATAGCATGCGGAATGTAAGTTAAAGGAATTTTATGATACCGGTACATAATGGAACCGATGAATAATATGCATATGCATAATGGAATGGACTAATAAGTAAGGGATCTGAAATATATGTACATTTTGATGTCGACAAAATGATAATGATCATAAGTTTATCATGGACCCGAAGTCCAATGAAACATGGATTTTTAAATCCACATCCACACTATACAGTGTCTTGCATCATTTTGAGTCTTATATTCATGTGCATGTGAGTCATAGGTTAATGGTTTATTGCATATGTAGGAAATTAGATGCATTACTCATTGTATAATTTGTTTAATATGTTATCATGTTTTATATCTCATATTGCATGGATTAATTTCTTACAATGTGGTGTATGTGAATGTTCATTCAAAGTATAGTAAGACACATTTACAATTTTGATGAAAATTAGAAAGAGATATTTATATTCCAATTGGCTTACAATTGTAATGAAATTATTGATGACACCTATTTAATTGCACGTTATGAATCATGTAAAAAGAGTTCCTGAAGAACTTATATACGACGTATTTATATATCTAGCCCTAAAAATTTTATCTCTAGAATAATGTAATTACTATCAAACTCTTGAAAAGTCTATGTAAATACATCAGTGACATCTCAACATGAAGTTTGAGCATATAAGAGTTAGTGAGATTTACAATTTGTATTCGCAGAAAAATTATCGTGTAGTTAATTACGAAACTTCTAAAGAAACGGGATACTTATGCGTGAGATTGTTTTCTTTGCCCCCCCAAAAAGAAAATGGAAATCTGTTAGATTTTAGTTTATCTTTTTTTTAGGGATCGGAAATTCTCTTTGGTAACACTGTAATATTTAATTTTCTCAATAGTGAATTGCAAAATTTTTTATTATCTTTGGTAAACTCAAACTTTTTATATTAACTAACCATAACATTAGTGATAAAGTATAGTTAAATATTTAACTATAGTTAGTTATTTTTTAATTTATTTTATTATTATTATTATTTTAATTATTAAAAAAAAATTAAAACAAAAAAAATAAATCAACCCCACCAACCAGACACCATTCCCGCCCCTACCCACGCCGGCACGGTGGCGCCAGCCCCACTTCCGCTGACTCGCCGACCTCCCCCTCCCCCTAAACCGTCATCAACAACCACCACCCAGATCGCAACCTCCTTCTCCCCCTAAACCGTCATCATCAACCACCACCCAGAATTAAAACCAAAACCCTCCTTCGCCGGCGGCCAGGCGCTCCAAGCTCAGTCAGCGGACGCCCAACCTCCCCCACGGCCGGCGACACCCTATCTCTCCTATTCGCCGGCCGAAAACCCTTAAACCCACCCAAAAACACCAGAAAATACCCAAACCCGTTTTGGGGTTCGAAACCAAACCCAGAAAACAGGTTGGGTTTTCCGATGGTTTTGGGTGGGATTTAGGGTTTCCGTGGTCGGCTTACAGGGGAGGAGGTTTTTCGGGGAGGAGGAGTGGTTTTCTTGGTGGTTTGGGGTGGGTTTAAGGGTTTTCGGGTGGGGGAAATGGGGGGTCGAGGTAAAGGGAAAGAGAGGAGGTGGGGGACGGGGAGGCTGGGCGTCGGTAGTGGGGGAGGTTGGGCGTCGGGCATGGGGGAGTCCAGACGTCGCCGACCGGGGGTTGGGCGCCTAGCCACCGGCAGTGGTGTTGCTGTCGCTGGTGGCTAGGTAAGGTGGTACGGGGTTTGATTTTTTTTTTTTTTTTTGGGATTTGGGTTTAATATTAACCATGGTTAGTGAATTATATATAAAATAGCCATTCTCTTTGGTAATCAATAGTTCAGATTTACCAATGATAATAAGTTTTTTCACAGTTTACCACTTAGAAAAGTAGAAATGACAGTGTTACCAAAGAGAATTTCCCTTTTTTTAAAAATAATAATAATAATAATAATAATAATAATAATAATAGTAATAATAATAATAATAATAATAATAATTTTCAACCTAAAATCATGCTCATCAATCTTCAACATTCAACAATGGCTTCTTCAAAGAAAAATTCAACAATGGCGGATGATTCACGAATTCATATGACTAATCTAAATTAAACTAAAAATCATTTCAATTCTAACAATAGATCCCGAAAGATCTAATCCATAATTTTTCAATCGAATTTTTTATACACACGCAAATTGATACAAATACTGAAATAAAAAAAATTAAAGCATAAATGTGATGATTGAACATTAATCTTATTGATTCCATATGTAATTTGGTAATTTTTGTATAAATAATGAAAATTGGAGGTTAAACATAGAGTGCCCATTAAAATAGATTAAAAATTAGGTGCGCCATTGTTGAATGTTTGAAGCTATCAAAATGGGGATGATGGTATACAAATAAATTTTGACTAATGCTGAAATAATTAGTATTCGAATCATTAAATTACTTTAATTTGAACGAATTTTTCCATTGATTTTGTACTCCATGATTAAAGGGAAAAATGATTATATGAAGCCAAAATTTTGATTATATGATGATCAATTTAATTATGAAATTAAACAAAAATATAAGAATTTAATTAATTTGAACCAGAAGAATGAATGTTGTAGGTTGAACATGAAGATTTTAGATAATATAGGTTAGAAGATGAATACAAGATATTTTTATTCAATTGTGTAAAAGAAGAAAAAAAAAAGCTTTTAAACAAATAAATTTAACCAAACTAGAGTTAATGACTTGATGACTAGACTTGATGACTGTGTAATGACTTGATGACTAGATTTGATGACTGTGTAAATTACTTATGACTAGACTTGATGACTGTTTTGTTGAGGTATCGAATTGGACGGCTAGGATTAGTCAATTAAAAAATAAACGGATGAGATTTAATCTCTTACCGTAGTCGTTTATAGTCGTCCGTAGTCGACGACTACGGTAGAAACTTCGGTATGACTATATACTTTAATCATACACTTTTGCAAGAATATCTAAAAATGATTTTAAAAAAAATAAAATTCTTTGATATTAGTAATGATGATGATCAAGACCATGATAGTAGTAGTGCTTATAATACATATTTTGTTGTTTAATTTTTAAATTCAAGCCTAATATAATCCATAAACACTTTATTATAAAAGAAGTTAATGGTGGTCATCAATTAATAATAATAATAATAACTATTATTATTATTATTATAACAATAATAATAACAATAATAACAATAACAATAACAATAACAATAACAATAATAATAATAATAATTGTCTGAAATCGTTCCTGGTCGTGTTGTGTGTGCGGCGGCTCAGTGGAAGCGGGACAAGTATGGGGCGCGTTGCAGGGCTATTAGTTATGGTTTTCTTCCTTTCTTCCTTTTTCCTTTTCTTCGTTGGGGGATTAGAGAAGGATGTTATTGCGTTGCAGGTTCAGGCGTTCAGGATATTGGTATTCGTGCAGCTGCTCACATCTTCAGCAGGATCGGGTTCGCTATAGCTAGAGGGGTGGGGGCCCAGATTGTATCTCGGCTCCCCACCAATTTCTTGTAAATTGATTGACTTTGTAGGTTTTTAATAATAATAATAATAATAATAATAATAATAATAATAATAATAATAATAATAATAATAATAATGATGATGATGATGATGATGATAAAACACTTTATTTTGTTGTTCAGTATTTCAGGGCATATTTTATTTTAAGTATTTTTTTTTTCTTTTTACCTATGTATAATACTTTTAATTAATATCTTCAGAAAAAGGGGTTGAATTTTTGGATCTTCTACAATATATACACAAATCACAACTTTGGCCAATTTTTTTTGAATAATTCCAACTTTTGATTACTTTGAAATAATCCCAACTTTTAAAGGAATCTTCTTATAATAATCCGAACTTTTGTTTTTATAAGGAAAAATGTAATCTAATAATCCCACCTTTAGTCGGTCTTCCATAAACAATCCCACCTTTTGAAATTCCAGAAACAATCCCACTTTTGACCCTCATCTTCCACTAACGATCCCATTGACCTACAACTTGTTAAGCAGGTAATTTTTTTTTTATTTTTTAAAACTATACTCCTTCTCAAGCCACCAGTCCAACCACCACCCAACACTCACTCCTTACCGCCACCCCCACCCACCAAGCCACCACGAAACTCACCGACTACGCCGGAAAATCCAATAACCACCACCGAAACCCAACCCCCACCACGAAAACTCCACCCACTGCCACGAAAAACCCCACCCAGCCCCCTGAAAAGCTGAAACTCAATCCCCAGCCACGAAATACTCCACCCCAGCCCCGAAAAACGTCACCCATCGTCTCCAATTCGATTTTTGGTTTGAAATTAAACACAAATTATTATTTCAATCATCTGAAAAATCGAATTGAAAGGGAATAAATTGATGAATTCAGAGGAGAGGGAAACATACCAAAGAGAAGAGAGAAAGAGCAGGAGAAGGAGAAAGAGGGGTTCTGGGCGGCGGATTGGGTTGGGTTTTTGGGGAAGCTAGGCGGCTGCAGCTGCTGATTTCGGGCTTCAGGGGTGGGGTTCCGGCGCCTTAGAGGGGTAGGTTGGGTTGCCGGGGAAAGCAAGGGCGGGGATGTGGAGGGGATGCGGTGGCGGGATGGGGAAGGGATACGGTGGTTGGGCTGGGGGTTTTGGTTTTGGTTTTTTTTTTATTATTATTTTTTTTATTAGTTTGTTTTTTTTAAAAAAAAAATTAGGTTAAACCTATTAAAACCTGACACGTGTCTTATAACCTATGAACACAGGTTATCAAAACAATCCAACCGGTAAAGGATTGTTAATTGAAGATGGGGGTCTAAGGTGGGATTGTTTCTGGAATTTCAAAAGGTGGGATTGTTTATGGAAGATCGACTAAAGGTGGGATTATTAATTTACATTTTTCCTTTTTATAATACATAATAGTCTCTAAGGAGATCAACAAAAACAACAAAAATAAACTTCGAATTTTTAGCAAGATACATGTATAAGTTGGGGATATTTCAAAATAATAAAAACTTTTAATTATTTAAAGAAAATCAACCAAAGTTAGTATTATTAAAACTAATTTATTTTGTTATATTTTTGTTGTTGTTAGGACCATAATATAATACACGAAGTTTTACTTATAGAGTTATAGCTCTATGCATTTTACAAAATGACCAAAAAAAAAAAAAGGAAAAATACACTTTAATAATCCCAATTATGGGCGATTTACCTACAATAATCCCAACTATTGATTATTCTACAATAATCCTAACTATTAGGTCAGTTTTCCTCTACCAGTCCCAAACCGGTCAACAAAAGTCAACAACCTATTATTGTAGGTTGTTTGACACATGTCAGCGTGTAAGTGGTTCTAAAAAAAAATTAAAAAAAAAAACAAAAAAAAAGAAACTAAAAAAAAAAATTCTGGCAGCCACCCCTAACCAACACCTCCACCTCCTGCCGCCCAACCACCACCTCCACCTCCGCCGCCCAACCCTAAAACACCACCTTCTCCAGCCACCCAAGTCGGAACACGACCAGCCGCACCCCCGAAACCGGCCAAAACACCAAGCGCTTGCCCGTGAAACCACCATTAGCCCCAAATCGCAGCGTGGGTATTCTTGGGTATTCGTGGGTGTTCGTGGGTATTCGTTGGTGTTCGTGAGAATTCAGTGGTTGTTCGTCGGTGTTTGTGGGTGTTCGTCAGCGTGGGTGTTTGTGGGTGTTCGTCAACGGAGGAGAGAGAAAGAGGCACGAGAAGGAGAGAGATCGAAGGGAGTTTCGTGGTGGTTGAGAACAGCAGCGTGGGGCTGCGCTGCTGCAATTGGTCGGAGGGGGTAGGTGAACGGTCGAGGCGGCGGGGCCACAGTGTTGGGCGAAGAAAAAGCATGAGTCACCATGGCCTAGGGTTTCATGGTGGGTGTAAGGTGGTTGAAGGGAGGAGGGGGGTGGCTGGGATGACTTTTGATTTTTTTTTTCTTTTTATTTTATTTTTTTTTATATTAAGCCAATCATGTGTTGACATGTGGCGTTTAAAAAAAAAAAAGAGTTTACCCTTTTAGCAGGTAACCGGTTTTTGGGACTGCTGGAGGAAAACTCACCTAATAGTTAGGATTATTGTAGAATAATCAATAGTTGGAATTATTGTAGGTAAATTGCCTATAGTTGGAATTATTAAAGTGTATTTTTCCAAAAAAAAAAATAGGATTCTAATAAGACGCTAGAATATCTAAATACGTGGGGCTCCATGCATGAACAAGTTTCCCATTGTTATCTGTTTTCTAATTAATAACTTAACTTTAGCAAAGATTAAGGCTTTATTAGCTTCTAAATTAAGCCCAATTACGAACAAAGTGGCCATGTCCATTTAAAAACAAAATTACGAAATTTATGTTAAAGGTGGCCATTTTAGAGCTTCAATTTCTTTACTTAGCATTTATTATCATGGGCATTGCAATGTCATGGACACATAAAACCATTATTATTTGTGCTACTTTCAGCCTGTTAGAGTGTTAGGTAGCTGGTTAATAATTGAAAATTTTTACCTACAACCCCCTTTAGCCAATGCTGCCTACTCCCCCCAATTATACTACATCGTTTTATCTGTTTATGCTTTTCTGTTTTTATATATATATCTTATCTCTCAAGTCATTTATATATATGGTTCATAACCTATTTTTCTGTTTTTTGTTTTTTTTTTTTTTTTTTTTTGGCATTTTCTCTCTCTTCTTCAACATTATTTCTCTTTCAATCACTTTTTTTCCTCTTATTTATGGATAAATCATTGATTGGAGCTGTTGATTGTGATAATGAAGTGCTACATTCTTCGATTGCCGAATTTGATCGTAATTGTGAAGTTATTTTGTCTCTGATTGGAGTTGTTCAATTTGATCAATTTTGTCTCTGATTTCGATTAATGCTTGCTGGTCAATTGTTTGATTCAATTTTGTTAGCTGTTTTGTTTTAAATTATTTGCTGATTTTATTCGATTTTTCAAGTTTTTTTTAATCAATTTAGCCTCTGTTTTAGTTCAATTTGGTTTGGTGTTATAATTCAAGTGAATTGAAGTTTTTATTTTAATAAATTTTGTCTCTTATTTCGATTAGTATGATTTATGATTCAAGTTTGTTTGCTGTTTTTAGTTTAATGATTGTTGATTGTGATTTTTTTTCTGTGAGTGATTAGATTTTTTTATATACGTTTTCGTGGTTTTTTTAGTAGTTTTACAATTTTGATCAATTTCATAATTCTAAATGATCATTATGATTCAAACTAATGTTCTGTTATAGATGTTTTAATTATATTTTAAATATTTAGTACTTTATTTTATTTTATTATTTTGATCAAATTGATAATGCTAAATGATCATTTATATATGTACTGTTTTGTATTTGTATATATCTGTCATTGATTATGTTCATTTTTAAAACTTATGCAGCGGGTGCTAGTGATGAAATTTTGTATGAAGAAGCAACTAAATCAGAGTTATTTTTTACATATTTTAATTCTGAACAAGAAATTTATGGCAGGTCCAATGAATATGTTTTTAAGAAAGAATTTAGTATT
The DNA here is from genome assembly GCF_948465745.1 of Chenopodium album. NCBI lineage: Eukaryota > Viridiplantae > Streptophyta > Magnoliopsida > Caryophyllales > Amaranthaceae > Chenopodium > Chenopodium album. Next base: position 71,765,925 of record NC_137835.1, read on the forward strand.
GTCCAAGTGCGTGCTCCAAGAAAAGGCCAAGTTCATTCAAGTGCTCCAAGTGATGTCCAAGTTTCTTTAAGTGTGCCAAGAAAAAAGGTTCAAATACGTCCAAGTGTTTCAAGAAATTTTCAAGTTCCTTCAAGTGTTCCAAGAGATGTTCAAAGTGTTCAACGTGGTAGCTAATCAACATATTTCTTCTAAGTATGATAGGTTGTTAGCTTTTTCTTTTTTACACTAATGTAGCGAATAGGTTGGCAAATAATAATAAGTAAGAATTTGGATTGAAACAACATATATTTGTTCCAGCTTATTTTTTTTTCTTTTTCTGATAAGTGATATGTAACTGAACATGTTTTGTTTTGACACTGAACATTTGCCTTTTTGGTTACGAACATTTTATTGTATTTCGTTATAACTGTTACGTAATTGAACATATAACTTATTGATAATGAACATTTTATTGTATTTCGTTACTTTCTTGATATATATATATGTATATGTATATAAAAAGCACTAATGAATTAAAAAAAATATGAATATTAATGTACTTGATCATTTAGAAATCCATAAATGATCAAATAACCGAAAGAATAATATTTGTAGTAATATAAGCTTCCATAAATCTTCTTGCTCCTTTTCTATTGCCTCTAGCTTCTGTTTAATCCAAATAGCATCAGTTGAGCAATGTATTGTATTCTCAGCTTCTTGATTTGGTGTATCTGTAAGTCAAACAAATTACAATGTCAATGTGTGTATTCATTGTTATGAAAATGAACATTATGCTATATGTCAAATTAACTTACTTGTGGTTCAACATGATTTTATCAAAATATGATTCCTACATATTACTATGTTTTTCATTTTTATCTTTCAATATAATTGATGGCATTATCTCCTTATAAATTTAGGCTCATATATAGTTTTCATCTCTAAATTATTGCAACGTGTGTTTCACTCTATATAGAACATAACTACAATATATATTGTGTTTGTAAATCAATATATATGCATAAACATTATATTGATATTACAAATTTAATAAATGTTCAATTGGTAAAACAAAAATGTACATTCTATTTTATATAAATGAACAAATTATCACAAATAACATAAGCATATATATATCACAAATAATGTAAGTGACAATAGGTGATTTATTTTTGAACATATTTTAAAATAGAATCATATTTTAAAATAGAATCATCAAAGGTTTATGATGAATGAGCAATATGTAATTTATTTTTGAACATTTTTAGACATGTGAATGAACATACATTAACATATGTGTGAATAATATACACATATCCAAATGAACATCTATGTATCAAATTCGAATAAGCATCTATCAATATTTGAGCGAAAACGTTTGTAGTATAACATTCAAATGATGCTCATGAGCATATAATTTAATATGAAGTTAAACGTGTTTAGTATAATCTATGTGGATATTTTCAATATGAGAATGAAAATGTACGTAATTACATTCAAATAAACATATGTTTAAATACCAGTAAACATTTATTAATATGTAAAGATCATGAACAAAATTAGAGTAATATTCTCTCAAGAATGAACCCTAGTAGATGTAAGGTAAGAATATAAATGATCATATACTAGTATCATAATGAACATCTATCAAATTGAAAATGAACATTTACTGAAAATGAACATTTGTTCAGCAATCGTCTTCTCTGACGGAACCTTCGAAGTATTCTTCTCTGTTTCATTTTTACTAATTAAAAATACCACCAAATATAGTAGATTTTAGTCTATTTTGCACAAAAATAAGTGTAATTATAGTAGAGTTTGTTTTAGAATATCAAAACTCAAAAAAAATAAAATAAAAAAATCTAGGGTTTACATTCAAAATTCTACTTAAATGAACAAATTCTTACTCTTCTTTTTCGGAATTTAGTTGCGATTGACGAACTTCATCTCGAATGTCAGACATTTTTAGATGTTTTGATGCAATTTGCAGTAATTTTGAAGATTTTTTTCTTGAATTGTAGGGATTTTGAGTATTTGAAGAGAGAGAATATGGTGTTGAAGAGAAATGGAGAATTAACTGCAAGTTCTAACTAGTGCGGTTAGTGGGATGCAGTTAGTGGGGTGTGGTTAGTGGGGGTAAGGGTTTTACAGTAATTTTAGGGGGGGAGTAGGTATTAATGGCTAAAGGGGGGTGTAGTGAATAGGAATTAATAATAATAGTGCAAATATATTTGTTCTATTTTCACTGGATGTAAGAGTATACCCAATGGTTAACGACAATTATTGTGGCTATCATCTATTTTATTTATTTTTCTATCTTCTACCTCATTTGTAACCACTTTTATAGCCAATATATTCCAATGGTTGCCCACAAATTTTATTCAATATGTGGAGAATCTTGCTAAAGTAGGTGAATATTTTATTCAATAACCATGTTACAATAACTAATAACCTGGTTAAAACTTTGACCAGATTATTATCTCTTCTTTTTCTCTCTCTACAATTATTTATAATAACTTATTTGATAGAATATAAAACATATTATTGGGCCTCAGTCATCAGATTAAGCTTTTGGTTGAGTTGATCCTCTAAAATTATTAATGAAAATTTATTGGTTATTGGTATACATGGTATCCACTTTAATTCGGATAATGTATGCATGTACGTGATCAAACAATAAGTAGATAATGTCATTTACATACTTTGGATAGGTTACACTTGTTCCCTCATGTTATTTTGCCATAACTTATTTTCTATGCCCCGATAAATTGTATTGTACACATCCAAAATTTTTATGATTCCTCAATCAATTTACTTATCCTACTAGACATTAGTTAGTTACTGCTATTCAATCTTTTGGATATTAACCATTATAACTCGACTTGAAAACAAAAATAATATCCTTATATAAATCGAGAAAAAATATATTTCAAAGATTTTTATGACCATAATTGGTCTTTTTACACATAAAAAATATTCAAACATTCTCCCTATCTTTAAGACCCATAACACCAACCATGCATATAAAATCCAAACAGCAATTGAAACCTAATCAATAGTTACATCTCTTTGGTTGTATATAGCAATTTCCACAATTAGGTTTGGACGACTACCAACCTTTATCATCAATTTCAGGTGTAATATGTTAACATATATGCAAAAGAATTCAACAAATTAAATATTCCTAGTCCACATATTTTATGCATGTCACGTGATAGTTGATAGTAATTGGACCATACAAAATCTAAGTTTAACCCTAATAATTTATTATTTATGAAGTTTTGTGCACTATTATAGAACAATGCATGTGTCACTAGTACACTATTATTAAGCTAAGTCATTTTCTACATGTTTTTTGGAGTTTGGAATTCTAATTGATTGATCAATCTTCAATCCATTTGAATCATATTTTGTACACACACTTGCCTTCAATTAATCCTCTATCGTTGATATCATTTTTGGATTATAATTGCATTAGGACCCATCAATTATTCCATTTGTGATGTGCTGAGTTCCACGAATTATTTTTATAAGAAAATTTATATATGTTAGTTGGAAAATAGAAGCAATCATGCAATTTGCCATTTTGTCTCATTTGCTTATGATACGTCAATCTGTTCATTTGTATATTTTTTTTTCATAACCAAGTGTATATTCTCGATAGATCTTCATGGGTTTGCAAACATGTAATTGTATATATGTAGTAGATTTTTTTTTTTTTTTTTTTTTTTTTTTTTTTTTTTTTTGTTGTCAATGTAGTAGAAAATTTAACAATGCATAGTTTCTAATGGAAACTCATCCTTAACTTAATTGGTAATAGATGATATAATCCCAAGTCAGTAATTTACTTGTTTTTCTTCTGATCAATGAGAAACAACACACATGCAAGTTAATCCTTGTTATATTGTGATTTGTAATCTAAGAGTGATGGCGAAGGGATTGGATGATTTCAGATGCATGTATCTCAATCTAGAAGTGATCTTGAGATGATTTAATTAAATTGCAAGTAATAATAACTTGTTTAATTTAAAGATTTTTCCAATGACTGGTCATAAGCCTAATAATAATTTAAAACTAGATGATCAAATGAAAAGATTCTGACGAGAATTTGGCCGACCTGGACTCCTCTTTACTTCATTTTTGGTTTTTATCCCGATTTAGTTTTCTATTTTATGGTATGCTCATGAGAACGGATATTGTCAAATAATGTTAATCGATCTTTGGGGAATAATAATTTAGGGTTTCTTCAAAGATGTGTGTTCGGAGACTTGTATCCGATAGTTGTTATTCAAGGATTCTTTTGGTTTATATCTTGACTTTAGGTTCCTTATTATGTATAAGGATTCTCAAGTGGAGTTACATTTCTATCCCAATGAGCTCTCATATAAGAAGACGTGATTTAGTATATAAACCAATCATAGGCTTTAACATTTTGATTAAAATGGTCCTAGCTCTAACATCTAGGCTCTACACAAATTAAACACATTACCTTAAACGTTTGATCCGCTTCAACGTCATAAATTTTTTTATAACACCGTCACAAAGAAATTTGAGTACATTAGTTTGAAAAATGTGCTTGATTTATATCTGAGGTGGACTGTGGTCAATGATTGGATAATGATGTTAGTGCTATCATACAATTTAATGGTCTAAATACTCTAGCTAATGTCAGAAGTAATATAGTCATGAGTTTTATCTGGAATTAAAAAGAATTATTAGTTCCTCTTTTAAATTTTGTTTGGACAAGAGAGCTTGAGAAGTTGAGAGGATAAATGACGAAGTGATAAGATAAACCCCATGCAAGACAAGTTATGATTTTAAACATTAGGGCAAAAAAAAAAAAAAAAAAAAAAAAGGTCTTGTCCCTCTAAATATATTGATAACTACAGCATAATTATTTCATATTTGTGAAATGAAAATTTATCTATAAAAATGAATTTTTAAAATTTAAAGGCTAATTATTAACAATAATGCTAGTATATAATATAGAACTTTTTTTTTTCTTTCTTATTATTCTATGCTGCCCCTAATTAAAATTCTTGAATCCCATTGTGGGATACAAATAACAATGTGTGTTATTTCTAAATGCATGCTCGAACACAAATACCTGTAATTTTAACTCAAAACCGTCAAGATAAAGCGAGGAAGATAAACTTTTGTTTATTTGATTCTCGCTTTAATTTGTAGCAAAGGAGTTGGTAAGGTATCTTTGGGTAATTCAACGAACTTTTTATTTGACGTTTTCCTTCTTTTTATCACTTACAAGAAGCATGAAGAGCTTTTAGAGGCGGAGGAGTACATTAAAATAGGAGCGGTTAAAATTTATCTCTCTATATCAACTCCAAAATAAAAGAGAGGTGTTTTAGCCAACCAAAAATCAAGTATATAGAATTGGTGCATTTTTTGCATGGGAGGCCTAAAATAATGGATTAACACTAAACAGTGGCCTTAAACAGTTATGCTGCAACCAACGTGCTCCATGTGTTCTTTTGATTAGATTAATCTATATAATCATTTTTAGCCTCCATCACTTTTATCTTTTGACTTTGTGCGTTTGACATGCTTAATTGTCTTTTTACATTAATTACAATGATAACGAAACCCAAATATATCTAATAAAGTAATAATTCTTTGTTTATTATGGCTTCATTTTTCACATTGTATACAAGCTAATCATATGAAAATTAAATCACTCGTTTATAGGCGCAATTAAGAGCTATCTTAATGATTTGTTAATGATATACAACCATGTGTTTGGTCAACGGTAGTAAGAAAATAGTATAATAATGGATTCTCTTGTAATACGTGTCCAGTCAATTTTGAAATGATAATTTTTTTTTTTTTTTTTTTTTTTTTTTTTTTTTTGTCAAAGTTACAATACTAGGCCGCCTAATAGTGCCAATGAATCTATGGTATAAACATCTAAACTACTTGTAGACACCCATTTGTGTCTCCCCAAAACCAAACCCAGTGATGAGTACCTTTCACGTCGAATCATAATCGAATGAAACGAAAGTGTGGAAAGGTCTAGTGTTGCGGAAAGTTTTAATTTCTTTTCTCTTCTTTCTGTTTTTGAAAACTTTATTTTAAGAAAACAGCCAATCCAGTTTGGTTGGTCCATGATATGGGTCCAATAGTGGTGTAGTTGGATGGGGCTTGCAAAGACCTTTCCAACGATATATTATAAGCCCAATTCCGATGAATATTGAGGAAGTTATGACCAATTTACTAAACTGGACCCGGTTTGAGCTTTATGTACAGCCCAATGATCTAGGGGAGGGCCTAATATGATTTATCATTCCTAATGCAATTAGGAATGGTTTTAGTCTTCTAGATTCTTCTAGAAGGTTCTTTTCATTCCTAATTCAATTAGCATTGATAAGTTGACTTTGTTGACTTTTCAGAGTTTTAATCAAAATCAAATAGCATTTTCGAAGAAATTATATTATTTTATCCTCCAGTACGGTAAACTTATCGGATTTTCGAAAACGCGTTAAAATCGAGCTTGGCGTCCAACCCCAGGCCTTGGCGCCTGGCGCTAGCCATTGGCGCCTGGCGCTAAGGCTGGTGCCTGGCGCCAGCTAGCCAGGGTTGGCGCCAGCTCTGTTTCCTGAGCGTCAGACTCTGTTTTGTTAATTTATCTTTTTTGGCTGATTTTCTCTATAAATATCGTATTAAAAACTCCGTTTTCATTCATCATCTACATCTATCATTCATCAATTCTCACGAACTCTCATCAAGATTTTCTTGATTATTCTCTCTCTCTCTCTCTTTCCTTAATTCTAACTTTGCTTTTTCATACAAAATTCCGCATTCACAAGATCTAGAAACACCTAGCCATATTCGAAGTTTCCTTCGTCCTAGACGTGAAAGGTTTAATTTCTGAGGGTTTGGTCCCAAATCTCTCTTTCAATTATTTAATTTAATTGTTTGATCATTATTTTCCTTGAAGTTATTAACGTGTGTATTTTGTTATTAGAAAGAGATACGAGGCATCAAAGTAAGTACTTTAATGGTTTTAATTGATGTTATGATGTAGAAATCATGTTGTAGGGAATAATTTCAAGCCTTTAAAATCCCACTAGCTTGAACCCCACTGTGATCATACACTAAAGTACGGTGGCGTCCAAAAGGGAAGAAGATAGAGCAAAAGAGTCGCCAACAAGTTTTTAAGGAACTTGTAAACCGTTCATAGGATGAAGGTTACACCCCTTAACGATCCAAGAGATCGTCAACTCCATAAGGTCATGAACCAAATAAGGGTCCGGGGATGATGGTACAAATCCAACCTAAAAGAGATTGAACCTGCCCTAATAATAGGCCTCTACTTTATTCTGATCGTATTCATGTGCGCTTTCTGATTAACATGCAATCAATAGGATTAACCCTAAACCTGTTTAATCTATGTTGTTTGAATATTAATGCACAAATAAATCTATTAGTGGCGATCACTTGAATTATAATCACAGTTAACCTAACAAGAATATTAATTATCTTATTAAGCGTGATTGCAAGTACAAATTCCCTTTAACATGCATAAAAGGTGATCAAGCAATAAAGAATAAAAATCAAGCAACATAATCAATAACAATCAATATCATGAATAATAATTATAATAATAATAATAATAATAATAATAATCATGTTAAAGCATAGCAAGATCCTAGGCATGATACTAACAAGATTAATAACAAACCCTAGCATGTCACTAAACAATAAAAATCAAATCTTTAGCCCTAACATGATACTAACATGAATAAATATTAGGAAGAGAATAGGAAGCATCATACTTTTAATCATACTTAATATTAAAGTTACCCTAGACACGATACTAGGAATCAAAATAACAATCTAAGCATGATATCTACATCATGATATCAATTAATCAATTAAAGCACTTACTTGGATGCCTCGTACCTCTTTCTAATAACAAAATACACGCATTAGTAACTTCAAGGAAAATAATAATCAAACAATTAAATTAAATAATTTAAATAGAGATTTTGGACCAAACCCTCAGAAACTAAACCTTTCACGTCTAGGGCGAAGGCAACTTCGAATATGGCTAGGTGTTTCAAGATCTTGCGAATGCGGAATTATTTATTTGAGAAAAGGCTAGTTTAGAAAAGAGAGAGAGAAAGAATAATCAAGAAAATCTTGATGAGAGTTGGTTAAAACGGAATTTATTAAAACTTAAGAATAAAGAGAATTGGTGAATCTTGGTCCTTGAAAATGGAGTTTTTGATACGATATTTATAGAGAAAATCATCCAAAAAAGATAATTTATCAAAACAGAGTCTGAAGACCACAAAAACACCTTGGCGTCAGCCCTGGCTAATTGGCGCCAGAACTAGTGGCTAGCGCCAGGCGCCAATGCTGGCGTCTGGCGCCAATCCCGATTCCAGGCGCCAAGGCCTGGGGTTGGACGCCAAACTGACTTTTAACACGTTTTCCAAAATCTGATAAATTTCCGTACAGGAAGATAAAATAATATAATTCCCATCGAAAATGCTATTTGATCTAATTAAAACTCTGAAGAGTCCTAATTGAATTAGGAATGAAAAGAACCTTCTAGAATGTTCTAGAAGACTAAAACCATTCCTAATTACATTAGGAATGATAAATTATATTAGGCCCTCCCCTAGATCATTGGGCCGTACTTAAAGCTCAAACCGGGCCCAGTTTAGTAAATTGGCCATAAATTCTTCAATATTCATCGGAATTGGGCTTATAATATATCGTTGGAAAGGTCTTTTCAAGCCCCATCCAACTATACCATTATTGGACCCATATCATGGACCAACCATACTGGATTGGCTGTTTTCTTAAAATAAAGTTTTCAAAAACAGAGAGAAGAGAAAAGAAATAAAACTTTCCGCAACACTAGACCTTTCCACACTTTCGTTTCATTCGATTATGATTCGACGTGAAAGGCACTCATCACCGGGTTTGGTTTTGGGGAGACACAAATGGGTGTCTACAGAAGCCCCCACTTTGACTGAGTTTGGAGAAACGCAAGTTTCGAAAACGAAAGTCAAAGTAACGATAGGGACGGAGAATGATTCAGAACGTTCTGCAATCCTAAATCAGTCTTGTAACGCTGATACCTGCAAAACTAGCGTTAGTTAAACAGATAAAAGAGTTAAGAAACGCGTATCTTGCACCGTCGAGCACACGTCTCTGAAAGTAACCGATTTGTTGCTGCTTTACTGTTTTGATGACCTCCTGCAAGCTAGAGAATGCCATCCCGCTTGAAAACCGCTACGCCTGTAACTGCTTCCAAATTAGAAGATTGCTTCGCCTGAAACTATCCTCCTCCGCAATGATAATATTCCACGTCCAAGGGAACATCATCGAAGATTATTTCTCTTGAAACAATCCTCATCCGCATTGATAATATTCCGCGTCCAAGGGAATACTATCGAAGATTGCTTCTCTTGAAACAATCTTCAGCTGTTTGTGACAACTCTCCATAATCCAGGGAACGCCACCTTGCTGTTTCAATGTTCACTCGTCTCTGAACAAAGAGCTTCTTTTTGATATGTTCACGCGCCTCTGAACAAAGAGCTTGATAATAGGATGCCCACGCGTCTCCGAGCAAAAGAGCTTGAAAATAGGAAATGTCCACGCGTCTCTGAACAAAAGAGCTTTTGATGGAAATGTCCACGCGTCTCTGAACAAAAGAGCTTTTGATGGAAATGTCCACGCGTCTCTGAACAAAAGAGCTTTTGAAAAGGATTGTCCACGCGTCTCTGAACAAAAGAGCTTGAATGAAATTTCCACGCATCTCTGAACAAAAGAGCTTTTGATGGAAATGTCCACGCGTCTCTGAACAAAAGAGCTTTTGATGGAAATGTCCACGCGTCTCTGAACAAAAGAGCTTTTGAAAAGGATTGTCCACGCGTCTCTGAACAAAAGAGCTTGTATGAAATGTCCACGCGTCTCTGAGCAAAAGAGCTTCTTTTGATATGATCTTCTGAATGATGTGTCCACGCGTCTCTGAACGAAGAGCTTGATAATAGGATGCCCACGCGTCTCCGAGCAAAAGAGCTTGAAAATAGGAAATGTCCACGCGTCTCTGAACAAAAGAGATTTTGATGGAAATGTCCACGCGTCTCTGAACAAAAGAGCTTTTGAAAAGGATTGTCCACGCGTCTCTGAACAAAAGAGCTTGTATGAAATGTCCACGCGTCTCTGAACAAAAGAGCTTGATTGATATGCCCACGCGTCTCTGAGCAAAAGAGCTTCAATGAAATGTCCACGCGTCTCTGAACAAAAGAGCTTTGATGATATGCCCACGCGTCTCTGGAGCAAAAGAGCTTTTGATGGAAATGTTCACGCGTCTCTGAACAAAAGAGCTTCGGTGCTTGAATGTTTGTTGCGGTAATGTTCTGAAGAAAAATTTCCAAAGACCAACGTTTGTCGATCTCTAAAGCTCGCCTGAACTTTGCTTTCGCTAAAACCAGTATGACGGTGTTTCCGTAATGAGCCATATCTTAGGCGCTTTAAGCTAAGTGAGACGATTTTTCATCAGGTCGATCACTTATTGCAATTGTAATCAAACTGACTACTTAATCATGTCAAATTGCTTATAGGGGCTAACTGGCGTACCAAGGAACCCAAAATTGCTGTATGAAGTCGAAATCACCTTTCTGAGAGGTTTCGAGCTCTGTTGTTGTTGAAATGTTTTTGGCGCTAGGAATTGGAGTAGGGTCCTCCCTATTCTGCTGCACCTGTATTTATTTTTGACTATAGAACTTTGCCAATTTCTTTAACCATCTTAGGGTTGACCTAAGGTTTAATATTATCTTAGGGTTGACCTAAGGTTTAATGTTGCTTGACTCATCGACTTGGCACGACTCAAGGTATAAACTTGACTCGATATGACTGACTCGAGGTTGACTCGACTCAAAGTGAAATGACACATGTGTTAGACTCATGACCCGTGTGTGCATAGTGTTGATTATGCGACTTGAAAATGCAAAAAAGCAAAAATTTTCCGTCATTTTTGTGGAGGGTACCGACTTTCTCCCGAAAAAGAAAGACGTGAAAAAGAAAATCAAAAGTTTGAAGATGCATGTTGAATGAGCTTAGTCAAATGTTGTTTGATACTATCTCTCAAGGTTCAAGGATTAATCCATCCTAGGCTATCTCAACTGTTGACATCATGATGAAAGTATTTGGGTAACTTAGGCACGGAGGCTAAGCACTTCATACTTCGTGATGCAATGATGATTACGATTGATGAGCAATTTTGATATGACAAGGTATGCTTCAGCGTTGTATTAAGATTTCATGACAAAGGGTTCCTAAGGGAAGTATATTTGGTCATGTATCTGTGCAGTGTGTGATAGTGACACTAAAGTTAGGCCGCAAGAGCTAAGTGTGTGGAAAAATATATTATTGAAAAGAGTCAAATGGTGGTGACTCTTAGGCTAGGTAAGCTAATGATGTAGGGATCAAGCCCCCAAGTCTAGCTCTAAATGAATAGGGATGAGCATTGGAGATCCCTTGATATGATCATGGTGTAAGTGTGTGAATGTGAATATGAATGCATGTTTATTACGGCCACACCTCGATGTGGGGTTGCCTACGTATCCGTTAGGAATCAGGCCGAACGTAGCTCTAGCCGAACCTCGCACAAGTGTGTATACCTCAAAAAAGGTCTTTTTAAGGGTTGTAACGTGGTTAGGCTAAAGGTTTAAAGAAGAAGGGGATAAAGGCTCAAGACCCTAGACAAGCCCCCAAGGTGTGCAACCTCACTTTTAAATCTTTATATTTTTATGCTTGAGTTTCTACTCTTTTTTATTTCTCTTTTATCTTTTGCTTTAGCATTTATTTTATTTTTGTAAGCGTGGGCAATCCCGATCATGCGGTCTATCACTCACTTGGCATTCATGTTTCTCAGGCACGGTACCGAGCACTCGATAAGAGACGCAATCTGAGACGTGTTCATATCGAAGATATTTTCATATCAAAGACATTGAAACACTTGCCCTTTTGTACACTTTTATTTATTTATTTTCTTTTGCTTATTTTTACTATTTATTTTGATCTTTTGAAATCACTCAAGCTTTTTAGAATTGCATAAGTTACACACCATCCCATCCCAAGGTTAGGTAGATGTAGGTTGAAAAAAAAAAAAAAAGGTCTATCGTTAGACGAGGCTCAAAGTGGTTTATGAAGAAAGGATTTGTCAATTAGAAAGGCGAAAGGAGATATGATGTGGCTACAAGGGGTGCCTTAAATCATTGGTATACCTTGTGCTTCGCTCGACATGGATTTTTTTTTTTTTTTTTTTTTTTTTTTTTTTTTTTTTTTTTGCAATGCAATGTGATGATCATATACAAGGAAATAAATGCTCATTTTTATTAAAAGAAAATAAATAAAGAATCTACAAAAATTAATCTAAGGGAAAAGAAAGGTGCCTATGCTAGACTTATTGGGGAAAGGAAAAAATGAAAAAGAAATAGAAAAAGAGGTCATGAAATCTTCTCATTGCAGCTCGCCTCTTGTCTTGTGTCATTCGCTTCATCATCACCCAGTCTTCTCGCTAGCTAGAGGCAATGGGACCTTGTTTGCTTCTATGAGATCTTGAATGAGGTTTTGAAACCTGTAGCATTTATCAGTGGTATGACCGTTTCCTCGATGGTACTTGCAATAGGAATTTGGATTCCATCTCGAAGATCGATTTTCTGGTGTTGGATCCTCGGTAGGGCCAATAGGTTTGATTAATCCTCGATCATAGAGACGATCGAAAGCAGCATCGTAGGTCATTCCAATGGGTGTGAACTCTCGCCTGAGTTTCCTTTTAGATCCTTGATTGTGGGGACAATCGAAAGCTTCATTGCAAGTCATTCTTATTGGTGTGTATTCTCAATGGTCCGTTTTGCTTGTGGCTTAGGAGCATTGAGTTCTTCATTAAACTCTTGGCGAGAATTTTGTTCGATGGCCATCACCCGATTTGCTAATCCTTCTACCACATTCAAAAGCATGGCAATGACATCTTGCAGTTTTCGAATTTCCTCTTTTAGACTTGACGAGTCTTCTAAGAAAGGACTTTCATCCTCCTCAATTATGGCCACTTCATCGAGAGAGGTCATATAAGCTGTCTTGATCATAGGCTCTCCTACAGGTGTGATAAGAAGTGATGGATCAAAGGATGCTTGGTCATCTTCGATGGCTAGAATCTCAGAAGTTTCATTGTCATCGATCAGATCTTGAATAGCTTCTTTGAGTTTCCAACACTCTTCAGTGTCGTGACCCTTTCCTTGATGATATTTGCAGTGCTTATTAGGGTCCCACTTAGGTGGCCTAGCTTCTGGAACCGGATCTTTGATGGGCCCTATGGGCATGACTAGTCCTTTGTGATGTAGCTTCTCGAAAGCCGTTTCATAACTTATGTCAAGTGGAGTGAACACCCTTTTTGATCTTTGGATTCGTGGTTTAGAGGTGTTCGTAGCATGTACCTCATTAATGGGAGAGGAAGAAGAAGGATAGTCGCTCCTCTTTCCTCTCGCACTATTATCTTTCAGAAGGTCATCTTCAATGTCAATGCCTATATTATAGACAGCTTTGAAAGTATTCAAGTTGTGTTGGTACTTTAAGTGCTTTGCATACTTCCCTTGGAGATTCTTGATAAACATCCTCACAGATTCTTTTTCGGTAGGAGCCTTGACCATATTAGCAGAAGTTTCCCTCCATTTAGTGAAGAAAGAAGTGAACCCTTCGTTTTCCTTTTGTTTTAACATCTCAAGTTGTCTATGGTCTGTCTCGTCTTGGATGTTGCACTTATATATATCTATGAAAGCGTTTTTTATCGACTCCCAAGAAGAGTTTTTTTCTTTCTTGAGAGAAAAGAACCATTGTTGACAAACGGTTTCGAGAGATAGTGGGAACAGAGAGGGGAAAACCTTCTTATCGATACCCTTAATGCTCATTATAGTTTCAAAAGCTCTTAGATGGAAGTATGGGTTGTCGATTGCCCTAAACTTTGGGATGTCGTTGGCACTGAACTTCTGCGGAAGAAGATCCTTATCCACCGAGACCCCTTGGGATGTGAGTTCTTGAAACTTGTAGTCGCTGGACAACTTGCTTAGGCTTTCTTGCATGAGGTCCATTTGTTGTTGCTTCGCGGGATCTTCGATCTTAAGTGCGAGAAGCTTCAGTGTCTCAGTTACAGTAGCCAGTTGATTCTTAAGATCATTGACTTCTTCTTGAGTTGCCATTATCTTCTTAGCCCTCCTCTTTTGACGAATCGGTTTATCAAAAAGCTAGACCTGAATAAAGAGGTTGTCCTTGATTAATCGCCCTTCTCTCCTCGACCAAGTACTGTGGAAAAGGAAATTGGGGACATTTATTGTTAATTATTTGACTCAAACTTTATTCAACATGCAATGGATGGAGGAAATGAAGAAAAATTGGTAGCATGTACCTCATTATTGATTATTTATTATGTTGCTTGATATTTATTGTTATTGCTTGATCACACCTTTTATGCATGTTTAAAGGGAATTTTGTACTTGTAATCATGCTTAATAAGATATTAATAATCTTGTTTAGGGTTAATTGTGATTATAATTCAAGTGATCGCCAATAATAGTTTTATTTGTGCATTAAATTCAACCAACATAGATAAACAGGTTTAGGGTTAATCCTATTGATTGCATGTTAATTAAAAAGCGCACATGAATACGAGCATAATAAAGTAGAGGCCTATTATTAGGGCAGATTCAATCTCTTTTAGGTTGGATTTGTACCTTCATCCCCGAACCCTTATTTGGTTCATGACCTTATGGAGTTGACGATCTCTTGGATCGTTAAGGGGTGTAACCTTCACCTCGTGAATGGTTTACAAGTTCCTTAAAAACTTGTTGGCGACTCTTTTGCTCTATCTTCTTCCCTTTTGGACGCCACCGTACTTTAGTGTATGATCACAGTGGGGTTCAAGCTAGTGGGATATTAAAGGCTTGAATTATTCCCTACAGTTTTTGGCGACTCCACTGGGGAGGATTTCTATTTTAATTCCTGAATTTGTTTCGGCAATGATTTAGAATGAGTGGATGAGACTCGAAAAGTTATAAGTATTTCATGTGCGTAATTTTGATTAACATTATTGTCATATGCATAAAAAGGATCTCATTGGAAAGACCATCCGTAATGAGTAAAAAACATAGGATTTTACACGTAGGAAATTTGAGGAATGTCTTTCACAACTAGGACTGAAATAACACCGCGCGAAACTGGAAGATTTTATCGAGCACAGAAAGCTGCTGAGGCATGTGGGAAGTAGCGTTAGGGGCCAGAGCTTGGCGCCACACTTTTAGCCATAGCGCCAGACGCCAGTATTGGCGCCAGGCGCTACAGTTAAAAGTTGGCGCCAGTCTCTGATTGCTGGCGCCAATTTCCCCCAATACCGAGCTAGAAATATGCGTTCTAATTTCGACCGGTTTTTCGTATTGTTTGCTCGATCCTACTTCCTGATTGAATTTTTTCTCACTTTTCTGAAACCCATATGTGTTCTACATATGGACATAACCCTCTGGGAATTCATGCTCCATCTACCCGATTGAACGTTCCGTGCAACAAAGGGTACATCCGAGATGTTGAATTCACCAAACCATGGAAGCGAGTTTTTTTCTAAAACTCGCGGTGTCCCATCCACTCGTGCCAACCCTTCACAGTTAGGCTTCCGCGCGGTGCATCCGGACAATTAACCATGGACCCTCTTTGACTAAACCATATCCCGAACTTTAGAGAACTAGAGCAATGGTTAGGTTGCGAACGCATTGCATCATATCGTGCCTACTTGACTAATTGTGCATTATTTGTTGTGCATATATATTCTATGTTTCTCTTAACCGTTTGTTGACTTGTGTTGAGATTAAATAAATTAATGACTTAAAGAACTTTGCCTAATTAATTAATTAATTAATTATTTAATTTGAGTCAATAAAGTCTATTTTTTCAATCGGAATTGACCTAGTACGACTTTAGGCATACCCCAGTTGACTAATAATACCGAAAACAGTCCCAGACCAAAGCTCCACTATTGGCGCCAAGGTCTGAGCTGTAGCGCCACACTATGGTGTGTAGCGCCTGACGACAGCTATGTTGTCTGGCGCCAACTTCCACAGTGTGACGCCAGTCCTGTCGCTTGGCCGACAGTTCGGATTATTTGTCGAGTCATCACCTAAGGTCTAGTTAATCAGTTTTCTGTTTAATTCGGTTAATTTTGTTGTCAATAATGTTTAATTGAATCAATGATCGAGTTTAGGCACTAAGTCCCATGGTCTTACACAAGAGTCCAAGCATGTCACTAACACTCAACGCACACACCAATACACATACTTTGACCATGATTAAGAGAGTTGTGTGCGCGTTTTTTCGTCATTTTTTTAGGGGGGTAAGTCGGATATTAATCCTCCAACATAAAAATAATAATACTTAGTTCCCTAAAAATATGTACGTTATTTTTGCCAAAAATATGCACCCTTTTTTCTTTTTCCTCTTTTCCCTTAAAATAAACCATAAAGTCAAGTTGATTCGAGTCAAGTAATTAAAACGCAAAATGGTTTAATTTACAGCGCGTGGTCAAGAAAAGAAGGACGATTAATCAAAGATAACCTCTTCGTACAAGTCCAAATTTTCGACAAACCTATAGCTCGCAAGAGGAAAGCAAGGGTTATAATGACAACTCAAGAAGAAGTCAATGATCTTAAGAACCAACTGGCTACTGTGACTGAGACACCGAAGCTTCTCGCACTTAGGATCGACGATCCCGTGAAGCAACAACAAATGGACCTCATGCAAGAGAGTTTAAGAAAGTTGTCTAGTGACTACAAGTTTCAAGAGCTTACATCACAAGGGGTCTCGGTGGACAAAGATCTTCTTCAGCAGAAGTTCAACGCCAACGACATCCCAAAATTCAGAGCAATTGACAATCCATACTTCCATTTAAGAGCATTTGAAACAATAATGAGTATCAAGGGTATTGATAAGAAGGTCTTCCCTTCTCTTTTTTCACTATCTCTCGAGAACGTTTGCCAACAATGGTTCTTTTCTCTCGAGAAAGAAAAGACCTCTACCTGGGAGTCTATAGCAAACGCTTTCGTTGATAGGTACAAGTGCAACATCCAAGTCGAGACCGACCATAGAGAACTTGAAATCCTCAAACAGAAAGAGAATGAAGGCTTCACCTCTTTCTTTAACAAGTGGAGAGAAACCTCAGCTAAAATGATTGAGGTACCAAGCGAAAAAAGAGTCTGTGAGACTGTTTATCAAGAATCTCCAAGAAAAATATTCCAAGCATCTTAAATATCAAAATAACCTCCATACCTTTAAGGTTGTTTATGACATTGGGATCAATATTGAAGATGACTTGGCTAAGTCAAAAGCTGCCAACAATTACTCCAACAGTGGTTGGAAAGGAAAGAAGAACGACAATCCTTCTTCTTCCAAAACCGCCCACTCAAATAATGTTAGCACCTTTAATCTAGGAGAAGTTCTTGCCATGAACAACCAAGGACAGAAAAAACCATTTAGGAGGAACTTCACTCCTATTGGCATGAGTTATGACACCGCATTTGATCGATTAAATGCAAAAGGTCTTATAACTCCCATTGGACCATTTGGGGACCCACCAGTTGAGAAGAGGTCGGTTAACTGGAACCCTAATGCACACTGCAAGTATCACCAAGGTAGGGGCCATTCTACTGAAAGCTGTTGGAAGCTTAAGGCTATCCAAGACCTAATCGACAATACCAAGCTTAAGGCTATCCAATACCTAATCGACAATGCACCTCTAGCTCATACTCTGGCTATCTCCGACGAGGAAAACGAGATTGACCCCTCATCTCTCATTAAACCTGTTGAAGAAATCAATGCCATATAAAAAGAAGAGGAGATCTTTTTCGATGTCAAAGATAACCTTCCAGAACTGGCAAATAAGGAAGACATACAATTGCTCACACTGTCTATGAAGGAGGCATCGCAACTACTACGTGAAGCTCTTAAGGTTATGAACGAACTCCACAAGAAATATGATGAGCTTCCACTTCCGAAAGAAGAACCTAAAAGAGAATTCACACCAGTGAGAACGACTTATGAGGCAAAACATTTTCCCTTACAAGTTACTGAAAAACCCAAGAAGAGCAATAGAATCTACGCTCCAATTGGGATCCCATATGCGCAAATGTTCGAAATGCTCTCCGAGTGTGGCGAGGTCAAACCTCTCGAACTGAGACCATTTGAGTCATTAAAAAGGACAGATAGATATTACTGTCAGTACCATCAATCAGGGGGGCACACTATAGAAAACTGTTTCAAGTTCAAAGATTTGGTACAGAAAATGATTGATGAAAAGAAATAAGTCCAAGTTCAACAAGAAGAGGATATAACCATCAATGGAGTTTGGGACAGTGATGAAGAAGATGTCTATCTAAAGGACATAGTAGGACCTTCACCTTCTGTATCATACACCACAGATGACATTTGGGCTGAAGAAGATTCATCAATAGATGTCCTCACAAGATCCGGGAGGATGCAACCTCCCGTTTCAACACAACCTATGCCCACCGTACAACAAGTTCCCGTACCTATCATCGAAGACAACGACATTGTTAAACAGTTTAAGAAGACAAAAGTTGAGATGAATGTGTGGAAGCTCCTGGCAACATCTCGAGAGCATAGGTTGGCTGTAATGAATGCCTTGGATAAAATCGGGATAGATTCTGACACTACTCCTGAGGGACTAGCCAACTTCCTCACAAGTGACCTTCCTAGTCCGATTAATTTAATCACCTTCTCTGACAAAGATTTACCCCCAGAAGGTGACAAACATTACAAGGCGTTAAACCTCACGGTAGTCTGCAAAAGGATGAATGTTCCTTTGACCCTTGTAGACAATGGATCGGCTATCAATGTCCGTCCACTTAGAACTGCGAGGATTCTCGGCATAAGGGATGAAGACTTAACTCCGTCCACACAAGGAATAAGAGCCTACGATAATACTCGTCGTCAAGCTCTTGGTAAAATAACCCTAAATGTGACGGTAGGAGTAATAGAACATGCCACTACTTTTAAAGTAGTAGACATCAAAGCCTCATTTAATTTGTTGTTGGGACGCCCTTGGCTTCATGATCTAAAGGTCGTCCCTTCATCTCTCCACCAACAAGTGAAAGCCATAGTTGGAGGAATTCTAATCACTATTGATGCTTCGCCTATGAGAATCAAATCCATTGAGAATCCAATGATCAATGTGGAGCACGACGAGGATGATGAAGACCTATGGGGCTTTAACGAAGAAGTCTCCTTAATCCAGGAGGATGAAAGGACATCTCTTTGCCATGACCCCCATTCCAACATGATTGTCAACACCATGATGAAGAAACAAGGACACTTCCCTGGGATGACCCTAGGAAAGAAGAAAGGGATAGCAAAATCGCTGGAGTCACCTGGCCTCCCTAAGCTAGATACTTTCGCACTTGGTTTCGAACCGACTCAGAAAGATCTCAAGCGAGCCCAGGACAAGTTGAAAGCACGTAGGGACGCTCGCATTCAAAAGAAAGCAATTCCAATGGATCAGTACCCTCTTACGCTCAATGGTCAATTCATAAAGGAAGGAGAGGACTATCTATGCCATGAATTTCCCGAGCCATTTGTTGTAAACGGCATACGACAACCAGGATTCGAGATTTTCTTGGATTGCTACTTCACTGATGAAATCCCAACTCCCGTCCACAAGGAGAAAGCACCCCCATGCTTTGACTTTAACGTCATGGGATTACTGTTTGGACGAGAAAAGAATGAGCTGACTTATAAAGAGGATAACTCCTCGCTCATTCAAACGGTCCTACAAAGTGAAAGCTTCGACCCCTCGAAGCTAATTACTCCAGCCGAAGGATCACTGCAAGGGTGGCGCAAGACTATCAAAGTGACTACTCCAAGCGGAAGGAAGATATCAATCACGACAGGGCAAGGACCGATGTTCGAAGAGTCGTCTGAGTCAGAGTCTGAGTCAGAGTCTTCCCCTTTAGAGTCTTCTAAGTCTTTAATAGTAACACCTCCCCCTCCTATTTCTTCTCCTAGGATAGTTAGTGATCCAGTCCCTGAGGACATATCACTCTTTGATGTAATGATCTCAAAGTACAATAATATTTCTCATTCTCCTTACTTCTTGTGTTCTTCTCTAACCCAAGATGACGAGCATTGCTTAGCTAACGATGAAAAAGACAAAGAAATTATTAAAGCAATGGAAACACTCGAAAAGAAAACACCGGTAATTGAAGAAACTGAAACAGTTGACATCTCGAATGATTCAACTCATAAAAGAGAAGTTAAAATCGGACTAACATTGAATAAACAAGAAAGAACCGATTTAATTAACTTACTTAAAGAATTTATCGATGTATTTGCTTGGTCATATGAAGATATGCCAGGCATTAATAGAGAAATAGCTCAACACACTATACCACTAATTCCAGGAATGAAACCTGTAAAACAAAAGTTGCGTCGAATGAAACCCGACGTAGCACTTAAAATAAAAGAAGAAGTTCAAAAACAAATAACTGCAGGTTTCATCAAGGTATCCAAATGCCCCGAATGGGTCGCCAACGTCGTCCCAGTTCCAAAGAAAGACGGAAGGGTAAGGATGTATGTCGACTATCGAGATCTAAATAAGGCAAGTCCAAAGGACGACTTCCCTTTTCCACACATCGATATTCTGGTAGACAACACGACAAATCACGCGCTTCACTCGTTCATGGATGGATACGCAGGGTACAATCAGATTCTCATGGCAGAAGAAGACATGGAGAAAACAACCTTTATAACACCATGGGGCACTTACTGCTACACGGTAATGCCATTTGGGTTGAAAAACGCGGGTGCTACTTACCAACGTGCAACAACTGCCTTACTCCATGACATGATGCACAAAGAAGTTGAGGTATATGTCGACGACATGATTGTGAAAGCAAAGGACCGTCCAGGCCATCAAGTAGCCCTAAGAAAATTCTTCGAAAAGCTAAGAAAATATAACATGAGGTTGAATCCATCAAAATGTGCTTTTGGAGTCACCTCAGGCAAGCTCTTGGGATACGTCATAAGCTCTAGAGGAATAGAGGTAGATCCAACCAAGATTAAAGCAATCATGTAAATGCTACCGCCCAAGACTGAGAAACAAATTCGAGGATTTATTGGCCGGTTGCAATACATAAGTAGGTTCATATCAAAACTGACAACGATATGTGAACCAATCTTACAGAAGCTCAAGAAGAATGTACCAGTAATATGGGATGACGAGTGTCAAAAAGCCTTTGAAAAGATCAAAGCCTATCTCGCAAATCCTCCCGTATTAGCGCCAGCACTTCCCGGAATACCTCTTAGGTTATACTTGACGGTTACCAAAGAGACAATGGGAGCCATGCTAGCACAAGAGGTAGAAGGCAAAGAGAACGCAATCTATTACCTAAGTAAAAAGATGCTCGAATACGAAACACGCTATACACCGCTCGAGAAATTGTGCCTTGCCTTGGTGTGGGCCACAATTAAGTTAAGACATTACATGTTGGTGCATACCGTTTTCGTAGTCTCCCGACTGGATCCACTCAAGTATCTGTTCGAGAAATCTACACTCAATGGACATATTTCAAGATGGATAGTCAATCTGACCCAGTTTGATGTACGGTTTATGCCACAAAAAGCTATTAAAGGATCCGTGGTGTCAGACTTTCTAGCAGACTTTCCAATAGAAGACTCGACGCCAATACAAGACAATGAATTTCCAGATTAAGACTTAATGGTCACTGAAGATGATACTTGGACCTTGTATTTCGACGGAGCCGCAAACCAAAAGGGATGTGGCGTCGGGGTGCTACTAGTATCACCTAAAGAAGAGCACGTTCCAATCTCAATAAAGCTTGATTTCGACGTTACCAACAACGCTGCTGAATATGAAGCATGCGTGGTAGGCCTTGAAACAGCCTTGGCATTGGGAGTAAAGAAGTTAAGGATATTCAGAGACTCTTCTTTGATCATCAATCAGATATCTAAAAGGTGGAAAGTAAGGAGCGAAAGCCTAGCCCCTTACCAAACCTATCTGGAAACTCTTACCGATCAGTTAGAGAAGGTAGAATACACATATCTACCTAGGGAAGAAAACCAATTTGCTGATGCCTTGGCAAGATTAGCCTCAATGGTTAGGATTCCCACAGAAATCGAGCAAATGCCTCTAACTATCGAAAAAAGGCACAAACCAGCATATATCCAAGCTATAGAAGACGACGACTTAGTCCAAGGCGAAGAAGAAGAACAAGAAGAAGAATCATGGTACACAGACATACTCAACTATGTCACCAATGGAGAATACCCTCCTCATGCTGACAAAAGAGCAAAGCGAGCATTAAGACTTTTGGCTTCTCAATATGTACTCATAGACAACGAGCTGCATAAAAGGGTACCTAAAGGTCGAGCTCTTCTATGTGTAAGAAAGGTGGATGCACAAAGAGTAATGAGAATAGTTCACGAAGGAATCTGTGGCACTCATGTAAATGGCAAAATGTTAGTCCAGAAAATAATGCGAGAAGGATATTATTGGACTACAATGAATAGGGATTGCCATCAATGTGTAGAAAGATGCCCTAAGTGCCAAATTTATGCCAATTTACAACATGTCCCTCCATCTTTGCTCTACACCTACACATCGCCATGGCCATTCTCTACATGGGGAATTGACATAATTGGCAAAATCACTCCCCCAGGAACAGGAGGCCACGAATTTATTCTAGTAGCAATTGATTACTTTACAAAGTGGGTCAAAGCGCAATCATACGCTAAACTCTCTGCAAAACATGTAGCACTCTTTATCGAAAGAAATATTATTTGTCGATATGGAGTCCCACATAAAATGATAAGTGACAATGGAACTCACTTTCAAGCCGAATGTGAAGAATTGCTACAAAAATATGGCATCCAACATCATCATTCGTCCCCTTATAGACCTCAAGCAAACGGAGCAGTCGAGGCAGCTAATAAAAATCTAAAGACTATCATCGAGAAAATGACAGAAAATTATAAGGATTGGCCTGACAAGCTTCACTTTGCATTGTGGGGTTATCGCACGTCAATCCGTACATCAACAGGAAATACAACATTTTCCTTGGTATATGGAATGGATGCCGTACAACCTGTCGAACTAGAAATACCATCTCTACGCATCGCATTAGAGAGTAAACTCGATGAAGTTGAATGGACTAGGGCAAGATATGAAGAATTGATTCTACTCGACGAAAAACGACTAGAAGCTCTACATCACACTCAGTGTTACCAAACTCGTATGGCTAGGCATTTTAATAAGAAGGTCAAGACAAGAAATATCAAAATAGGGGATTTGGTATTAAAAGCACTAAGGAAAAATGTTTTAGACCCAAGGGGAAAATTTAGACCTAATTGGTCTGGCCCCTACATTGTCAAAACAATCCTGTCAGGAGGTGCAGCAAAACTAACTGATATGGATGGCAATGAATTCTCAAACATGACCAATCTTGACCAACTTAAGAAATACTACCCATAATTACTTGAGTAGGATACTCAAGAAAGCTACGTTCGGCCTGATTCCTTAAGAGAGGATACGTAGGCAACCCTTTACGGGTGTGGCTACTTTATTTTTCGACATCTCCGCGTTCCAGAATCAATTAAAAAGTCAACAAAAAATCGGCAAATTATTGGCGTCGCAGAACAGAGCCTGGCGCCAACCAGAAGTCATCAGCGCCAGCCGATGGAATTGGCGCCTGGCGCCAAACTTCAATGGCAGGCGCCAAATGCCAATGATTGGCGCCAATTTGGGAATAAAATCTGGGCGAATTTCGGTGTTTTTTGGAAAATTTTCGACTTCCGTACTCTAAGAATTTCTGGAAAATTAATTTTTTTCGATTTTCATTGCTTTAATAAAATAAATTTAAAGTAAACAATTTAATTGAAAGCTAAAATTTCATTAATAAAATAAAATTACATTATTGATGGAATTTAAATAAGGCTAAAATAAATTAACTTTAAATAAAAACAACGATCTAAGTCTAATAAATCTAAAGCTAAGCAATGCTTTTAATCTTTCTTTTCCTTTTTAGCTCTTTTCCAATTCTTTTCTTCTTCCTCCTCTTCATCCATTACTTTAGCTAGTAGGCATCCTTTAGAGGACCTACATTCGATTTTGGAGTAGATAGTCTCCCCTTCAGCTAGCACTCCATGCTTCTTTTCCACCCAGGTTTTTTTGTCTGTCACTACTACAAAAAAGGCCTTAGAGAACTGTTAGAATAGGCTTTATAGATCGCCTTAGGGGCGTTCTTCTGCTAAGCGATGTATAAAGTATAGAGAACGGGTTGTTTAGGCGTTTTATATAATAACAAATAGAGAACGGTTGTTAGTCACAACCGTTCTCTTTTCCCTTCTTAAATTCGTACACCAAGGAAGGAATAAAGAACGGTTTAGGCCACTTAACCGTTCTATATTGCATTACAATAGAGAACGGTTAAGTTAGATAACAGTTCTTTAATGTTTCTTTTTTTAAAAAAAATCTGGCCATAATTATTCGAATTACCCTTTTACGTATTTTATACTTTGTATTGTATTAATCCTGTATTAATAACTTGTATTATTTTTGTATTTCATTTTAGACCTGTATTTGTTGTATTCCTGTTTTGTATCTTGTACATATATCCTGTAAGAAAATCCATGATCCTTTATACGTGCAATATAAATTTATGTATAAATAAAATTAACAAAAATATTTCCAGATATGACGAAAGCCATCAAAATATACTTCATATATATAATTTAATAGCGTCGGATTAACTCCATCCAATCCTTTAAAGACATGAAACACAGGTCCAAGCTCTAGTCCATAAGAAAGGCATACATAGATATAGATGTTTCAAGAGAATAAGTATATTACTAAACTCTTCTTCAGAAGCTTGTCACAAATACAGAGACAGTCAAAAGTCAAAACAACAGTGAAAGATATTATAATCACATACGTATGTTGAGAACACATCAGTATCAATGTGAGATGAAACCAAAACAGAGTTTTCCTTGGCTTCAGATTCATATTTTGGGGTGATCCTCAAGATAATATGATTTAGATCAGCATAAATAAGTGTTTTCCCTACAAATAAGCCGCCATTATAAGATGATTTGCACCCTCCTTGACATAAAACTCTTCCACCTCAACATCAACTTCCCAATGAGATGTGTTTTTTTTTATCTTTTCTACAGCAAGCAGCACATACTGCCCAATAGGAAAAGGAAAACCATAAGAGAAAGATTGAAAATGATGTATTTAGAGAAACTATATTCAATAAAATAATTGTAGACAAAATCTCAAGGATCACTTAAGTGAAAGGAGAGTGATGCAAAAGCCAAGATAAGAGGCTTATCAAGTATGCAAATTTTAGTAGACAGATGGCATACAAAAGTCCAGATAGCTAAGGGCCAACACAATCAGAGTATTAGACAAAAAACTAAGAGAGAAATAAAGAGTGAAAGTCAACCAAAAAACCAAGAGAGAAACTTTAATACCCAGGATCCTTCAAATTAAAAGTATCATATTTCAAACATACTGCTACACATATTTTTTTTGTCAAAACAAGTTAGCTATTTCTAATTTCGAATGTAATTTTTTGCTTTCAAGTTGTGAGTCAATGATAAAACATCACAACTATTTATACTTTCTAATTTGCACGAATGCCAGGACTAATAATGTCCAACAGTCTAGCAATTAGAAATGAAACACTATCCAGCAGAGAAATAGTTTTCTAGATTTAGCTCTATTAGTTCATATCAACTTGCATGAATAATGGACAAACAATACAGAAAACTGAAGAAAATGGTTTTTATAGTTAATGGTAGTAAATTTAAGGTTATACTATGTTTGAGCTGATATGTTAAGAAAAGACCCAGAAATGAAAAACAAACCAAAGAGTACTAGCAGGCGTCCATGTATTGTTTACAAAGCTAGCTTTTTTGCAGCACTCATATTCCATTTTGGAGAGCTCAATGCTGACTCGGATACCCTACTAACTTTTAGGCAGGGATCAACAGCTAATAAATCAAGGGAAAAAAGAATTCCTAGGGGCATCATGGGTAGGACAAATAGTAACTACTCCTAGTAAAAAGTCAAAATATATTCTACAACAAAAAAGAAACTGAGAGCAACAGCCCTTCACAGATTGTTAGAGAGAAATTCACAAAATAATCCCTTCCACTTCCAAAGACCTATTTACTTCACCATAAAATACAGCTACACAAATAAAACAAGTGCATGGTACTATGAAAGACGACACGTAACTAACTCTTTTGAAGTTCCTTCCTTATTGATGATCATTCACATACAAATTTTTAAACACAAAAGAATACAAGTTCGTCAAGGATATAAGAACATTCAACAACATGAAAGAACATTAGCTGTTTAGTTAACACCCCCCCCCCCCCCCCCCCCTCTCTCCTTGTTGAAGAATTAGTCACATTTGCCTCGGAAATACACATTATCAACTTACCCCAGTAATCACTTAGCTAATGAGATGTGAAAAGGATCCAATAGTAAGGATAATACGGTGGTACATTGCTAATTTTACTTTAGTCAATTTATTTTTCACTTATTTTATTCATAATCTGCTTAGTCTTTGTTGATGTTCAGCCATCCTAGTAGAACACCTATAGAAACTGATTAATAAAAACAAAAACAGGATATAACAATCACATTGTAGATAACAAGTATCACCATCAACCCCACTGCCAAATTGCAAAAATAATAATCGATTTGCCACACTAGATAAATTGGCACATAATTTAAAGACAAAAGAAGTTTCGAACTATGAGACTGAGATACATAATACTCAAGAAATATATAGAACCTTCAAAGCGAGGTCAAGAACATTAGAACCAACAGAATGAGGACCCAACTGAGTCAATTCCTTGACATGTTTCATAGCTTCTATCTCCAAAAATCCCCGTTTTCCAGAGTATTTGAAATTATTAGAGCACAATAATCCCGTGGTAATCAATTTCCCCTACCCCTCTTTCTTTATCTGATTAAGGTTCAAAATTGAACTTAGCTAAGATTAATTTGGATAATATTATTTTGATTACTATTGAAATAAATGTAAATTCAAAAAAATTAAGAGTAATTTGACTGAACTAACTGCAATTCAACTGAAATATTTGCATACAAACAATCGATTGAATTTAACCCTAAAACTAAAACTTTTTTTTCAATCACCTAAAATTCAAATTGCAAATCAATTAAATAGATGAATACTATGAATTCAATTATGTTTCCTTCATAATTCGAATGATTCATGCGGTTCGATTGTCAAATAATCAAAATTCAATTACTCAATAACAAGAAGATTCGATTGTTTAAAAAAAATAACAAGAAGATTCGAACCTACCTCAGCAGAGTGCGGGTGGTGCGGTGCTCAGAAGTTGTGCGCCAGTGGTTCGGTGGTACGGCGGTGGAGCGATGTGCGGTGGTGGAGCGGTGGTATGGCGAAAAGTCATCGTATGGAGGTTGAAGGTTATACTATATGGAGGTTTAATTTCACGCATCAATAAACAAATGCAGTACCTTTTTTTTTTTAAGGTATTAGTTAAAGTGAAAGTGAAATTGAGCGTGTGCTTCAATATTCCTTTTAGCCGCCTTTAATTAATTTGGGCAAATTATTACTCGTATATTTTTTCCTCCTAATAATTAAAAAAAAAACCAATTAATTAATACAATACAAAACGGTTGTTAAGATGACCGTTCTATATAATCTATAATAATTAATTATTTTTTAAAATTATTTCAGTAATAAGAAATAGAGAACGGTTAACTATGCTAACCGTTCCATATGTATTTACATACAGAACGCTTCTTATATCTATACGTTCTATATTCTTCTGGAGAACGCCTATCTTTGGTAACCGTTCTATATTTTGCGATCTCTAATCTAGTTTTTGGTGTAGTGTGTGGTGTTAGCTTTCCTTTTTCCCTTGTCTTTGGTAGTATTTTTCTTCCTAGGCATTGTAGGTGTTTTGAATTCAACTCTTGCACCTAAGCGTTCTTTGGCAGGAGTCACCCTGTCACCTAGACGATTTTTCACATCGGTTCTACCCTGATCAATCGAAGATTTCTTCAGCAACCACTTCTTTACATCATTAGGCAAAGAAGGAGGAACCTTTTGGGTAATCACTTCCCATAAAGGTCTAGCGCTCCAGTAAGCATCGAATCTATCTACTTCTTGAGATACAGGGTACTCATAGGGAGGACGAAGATCCCCGGAAGGAATATTCTGAAGCAAGCCGTATTGTCTTTTTACCCTGCATGGATAATAATATGTTACACGAGACAAGCTTGGAAGACGGCAGAAAGGTTGCTTGTTAACACCAACCATCCTTTCTATTTTCCACCATGGGATGACCCACTTGATAGAAAAATCACGTGATTCAAATACTTTTCTCCACCCATGGCGCCCAATTTTAAGGATGCGTTTCTTCCTTCTCACGAAGCAGTTGGGAGTATATTTTTCAATGTCGTCCGGAGGGCTAATTAATCCTAGCCTCTCCATTAGCCACATCTGTAAAAAAATTACAATACAAATAAATTATTATTACAATACAAAAATATATTTTTTGATTTCTGTAATTAAAAATATTATTTTTCTACCTGTAATAAAATTGGAGAACCGCGAAAAGGCGCTTTTGGGTCCCTTTTCAATTCATCGAGACTAATCATGGTCTCTCCAACTATTAATGGCATTGGATTCCTCCCTGATTCAATTTGTTCTAGTACAGTGGTGATAATTGATTGACCCTCATTATTTTTACCACTACTAAGAAAAAATTGATTGAGCATGCAAAATAAGAACGCCCTTCTTCTATATATATGAAAAGATTCAGAAAGAGGTTTATCAAAATAATAGCGTGCAAATTCTTTCAAATTAACCATATTGCCATCTACTATTTTTGATAAATCCCTTTCCTTTAAATTGAAGAAGCGCTCAAAATCCTTATAATAGTATGCATCTACTCTAGGGATTACTACGAGGTCTATTGCAGGGAAGCCTAAGATAGCACCAAATTCCTCTGGAAAAGGGTTAATCTCATCATACCCTATTCTGAAACAATGCGTATCAACATTCCAAAATTCTAAAGCGGTATGTATGAAGTCTAGGTCTAGATCTACCCCTTTGATGCCATAAATTCCCCCCAAGTGAAATAAATCTAATTCTTTTCTGTCTCCAGCATTAAGAGATCGACACCATTCATGAGTGTATTGGGTGAAGGTTTTAGTGGCTAAAGACATAATTATTATTTTTTCTAAAGAAGAGAATAATTTTATTCGCTGGAATTATGAGAAGAATCGGCTGGGCAGGGGGCTATTTATGCACAAATTGCGAAGAGTTTTAATCAGAATGAAACACGGAATCAGCGTCAATTGGCGTCAAACCCCCGAGATTGGCGCCAACCGCCAGAGCTTGGCGCCACACGCTAAGTGTAGCGCCCGGCGCTACGCGCCATAGTGTGGCGCCAGCTGGTGCCAAGTCACCAAGACAGCCGCGCGTGCTCAGTTTGCGTTTTTAATATTAAACTCAACTCGGTTAATGACTTTATGGCTCCGTTTAATATTCCTAAACATCTTTTCTATCTTTTTTCTTAATTAATTAAATATAGCTATTATTTTTTTAATTTATATTATTCTCTTTTTTTTTTGGACTTTATTTTAAATTCCAAAACCCGACATTTTTTTGATTTTTTCCTTTTTATTTTTTCTTTTTGAGGGAGAGAGTCGGATAATATCCTCCATCAATAATAAAAATGACGGAATTTTTGCGCAAAATTGTTGTCACACTTCTTTTGCACACACTAACATACACATAATAATAAACAATCAAATAAATTTATGATAACATAAAAATACAAAATGTGTCTCTAAATGATGAGTCAAAGGCAAAGTTCTATAAAAAAAATTCAAAATAAAATATATATACAGGAACAAACTACGGCGCCGGAGGACGTAGGCCCATCATACCATAAAATTGCGTCGTACGAGGAGTCACCTCTCCACCAGCTTCAGCACCAGCTCCAGTCTCCGTGGGAGGAGGGAGACTCAAGATAGGACCACTCTAGCCAGGATCAACCTGAGGCTGAGACCGCGGAGGCTGCTGCGATGACGAGCCGACGTCGTACATCCCACCACCTCTGAAAGCCGAGGTAGCCTCTCCTACCGGTGCAGCAGGAGCACCCTCAGAAGAAGATCCTGAGCCCTCAGCAACGTCGGCTCGAGCAGCCTCAGAGCGATCGCCTCTACCCCCTGACGAAGTGCGACGACGTCTCGAGCTAGACCTCGCCGGATCTCTCCGCCCCTCAGGTCTCGTTCGGGTGTGAGAAGTGATAGGATGGCCCTGAAAAAAGAATTAAATCAGAAACAAAGTAAAATTGAAGCAGCAATGCAAAAATAATGGGTAAAGAAAGGTTACCTCTCGGACAACGTCATCCCGACGACAGGTGGCCGCGTTCCTCATCCGGACGAGCTGGCTCCGGAAGGCATCTATGCATCGTGCCATAGCCGAAACCACCTCGCGTGAAAACTGTCAGAAAAATAAGTCAGTAAAAATGCATGATAAATGAACACAAAATTCTGAATTAAAACTAGGCTTACTCTAGTCTGGTGGCGAGGAATCGACCGCTCTACGAAGCGCTCGCCCTCGGGAGCCGGAGAAATCATCTCCTCGATCGGCCCGTACATCCCCTGGTAGTGGATAGACGTACGGGGTGGCACGAACTCAGCAGCACCATCCTGATAAAACAAAAAAAATCAGTAAAGCATTACTTGGGGGCTACTTAGCGAAAAATAAAAAGCTAAGAATCTTACCCTCACATCCTCAGCCGGTACAGGGGCTGGAGCTAACAAAGGTAGTAGCTCCTCAGCATAACACCGCCCGAGGATCGCATGGGACCGCTAAGGGGTACCAGCTCCCTCAGACATGCTCGACAACCGCGCCTCGTCGAACATATGACGTGGAGGAGCGGCAGGAACGACGAAGACATCAGAGAAGTGCTGTCTAGCGACCCTCTCTCCTAAGTACGCGACCGCTCCATAGGTCCCCAGAAAATAGCGACGCTCAGCAGAGTACTGTGCGGCTGATCCAGGGACTGTCCAACCGCCCCACGGTCGGTATACCACCTCAGGTCCCTATAAAAAGCATCAATCACGCAAGAATATATCTAAAGCACCGCGGAAAAGCAAGATAAACGATAAAAGTCGTACCGAGATTATCCAGCTCCGGACACGTGCAGTAGACATGTCCACATGGTGGCCGCCCCAAGAGGCGCTCACCGGAAATCCCCTCGGCGATGGTCTCGCCGGCGCAACGGAAGGAAAGTACTCGTAGAACCAGATCTACAAGGAGTTAAAAGTGTGAGTAAATGCTAACTTATATGTAGGGCTAAACATTATAGGGAATGATGTTTACCTCTACGACCTTCCAAAAAGCAGACAAAGCGACGTTCGTCCTAAAGGACCGGTGACGACACGAGTCCCTCAGCGCACGAACGAAGTCAGCATAGGCCAAGCTGGCCCAGTCATAAGTCCCGATCCGCTGGAGATCACGGACAGTAGGAAGGTAGTTAAGCAATGCCCTACTACCCTTGTCAGGGGAGAATGTCCCTGACAACAACATGAGCACAAAGATGCGCACCCGATGCTCTCGGGTGGTCGCATCGTCATCAAGAGCCGCTGCCAGCGTCGAGCGGCGAATCCCTCTAGCACTGAACTGAGTCGTCTCGACCTCAGCTCGGGCCTGAATAGCGATCGGCCCCAACAACTCCTCGACCTCTGAAGAAAAAGCGTCGATCCCACCGTCAAACGGCAGTGGCACAGAAGTGAACTCCAGTCCTGTGATGAGACTGAAGTCCGTAGGGGTGACCATCATCTCGCCCCAAGGGAAATGAAAGGTGTTGGTGGTGTCCCAGAAGAACTCCACCAAAGCGCGCACTACGTGATGACCCCCGCTGGAGGCGACCATAGCCTCGGAGGTCTCAAACAGAGTAGCTAGCCCGCAAGACTCCCGTAGGAGCCTCATCTCAAGATCCCTGGTGATATGCATCCTGTACAAATCGCCTAAACCGTCACAGCCAGAGTCGTGATGCCGTGTCCTCCCGGGCTCGGTACCCCGTCTCACCCTCTCGGAAATGTGGTGGACAGGGGCGAAGAACAGAGTCCGCTCATCCCACTCCGGAAGCCGACCAAGTGAAGTGGACGGCGTGGCGTCGTCCTTTACAGGCTCATGCTCCCGTCTAGTGTTTCGGGACCGTGAACCCGAGCCTCGTTGTCTAGCCATGCTACATTGTGCAGAATTATCATAAATTAAGGTTCTATAGTATCTAAGGTTCGCCTAGCCGCATGATACTATGTTCACAAAAACAGAGTACGTAGTACTAAAACAGAGCACAAATTCAAATTGAGCATGACAACATTTTTCAAGCAATCAAACAATTTCTTGCAACACTATAGTGATTATTGTGACAAATTGGACAAGAATTGCTAGCAAAATGTCAAGAACGAGTCACATTGTTCTTCACGACCTTAAGAGGTCCAACAATGGCAAATCGCTCATTTCTCCACCAAATTGAGTCAAACAAGTCTCAAATTACTCCCAAGGCAATATACAAACATAATCAAGCAATTTCATGGCATAAAACTTGACAAAGAAAGCAAATTGAGCATCATAAAATTCGAATTTTCATGAAATTCGTGAATATTCATGCCAAGAATTCATAAAAACTGATGTGAGTTTGAATAGAACTTACATAAATCGGGAAAATAGATGAGAAGAGCTTTGATTTGCAACAAATTTGAGCGAATTCGGTTGAAAAACGAGCAAGCAATGAACAATTGAAGCTTTCGGTTTCCTCGAGCAGTTTCACGACGAACAGAGCAGCGAAATGAAGAGAAAATGGGAATTTAAAGAGATTCCCGTGCTGGCGCCAGTCCCTATGCATTGGCGTCACAAGTTGGGCTTGGCGCCTGGCGCCTGGCGCCAACATCAGCGCCTGGCGCTAACGCCTAATAGCTGGCGCTGATGGTTTTTCAGCGACGTCAAAGCATCCAGCCACCTGTTGGGGTTGTGCTAGCCTTCTGAAACATATTTTAGGTTCCTTGGTACGCCAGTTAGCCCCTCTAAGCAATTTGACATGATTTAGTAATCGGCTTGATTACATAAAGTGATCGACCTGATAAGAGATCGTCTCACTTAGCTTAAAGCGCCTAAGCATTGGCTCATTAGCAAAAGGCACCGACATACAGGTTCAAAGCAACGGAAGCACCGACGTACAGGCATAGCGGAAGCAAAATTCAGGCGAACTTTTAAAGATCGACAGGCGTTGATCTTCGGTAATTTCCCTTGGAAAATTATCGCATCAAATGAGGATGGCTTCAAGAGAAGATATCTTCGACAACATTCCCTAGCTTGCGGAGAGTTGTCACGAGCAACTGAGGATTATTTCAAGTGAAATAATCTTCGATGATATTCCCTAGGATGTGGAATATTATCAATGCGGCTGAGGATTATTTCAAGCGAAATAATCTTCGATCATATTCCCTAGGATGTGGAATATTGTCAATGCGGATGAGGATTGTTTCAAGAGAAATAATCTTCGATAATGTTCCCTAGGATGTGGAATATTATCATTGCGGAGAGGATAGTTTCAGGCGAATCAATCTTCTAATTTGGAAGCAGTTACAGGCGTAGCGGTTTTCAAGCGGGATGGCATTCTCTAGCTTGCAGAAGGTCATCAAAGCAAAAACAACAGTAAAGCGGCAAAAATCGGTTACTTTCAGAGACGTGTGCTCGACGGTGCAAGATACGCGTTTCTTAACTCTTTTGTCTGTTTAACTAACGCTAGTTTGCAGGTATCGGCGTTATAAGAGTGATTTAGGATCGCAGAACGTTCTGAATCATTCTCCGTCCCTATCGCTACTTTAACTTTTGTTTTCGAAACTTGCGTTTCTCCAAACTCAGTCAAAGTGGGGGCCTGTAGACACCCATTTGTGTCTCCCCAAAACCAAACCCAGCGATGAGTACCTTTCACGTCGAATCATAATCGAATGAAACGAAAGTGTGGAAAGGTCTAGTGTTGCGGAAAGTTTTAATTTCTTTTCTCTTCTTTCTGTTTTTGAAAACTTTATTTTAAGAAAACAGCCAATATAGTTTGTTTGGTCCATGATATGGGTCCAATAGTGGTGTAGTTGGATGGGGCTTGCAAAGACCTTTCCAACGATATATTATAAGCCCAATTCCGATGAATATTGAGGAAGTTATGGCCAATTTACTAAACTGGGCCCGGTTTGAGCTTTATGTACAGCCCAATGATCTAGGGGAGGACCTAATATGATTTATCATTCCTAATGCAATTAGGAATGGTTTTAGTCTTCTAGAAGGTTCTTTTCATTCCTAGTTCAATTAGCATTGATAAGTTGACTTTGTTGACTTTTCAGAGTTTTAATCAAAATCAAATAGCATTTTCGAAGAAATTATATTATTTTATCCTCCAGTACGGTAAACTTATCGGATTTTCGAAAACGCGTTAAAATCGAGCTTGGCGTCCAACCCCAGGCCTTGGCGCCTGGCGCTAGCCATTGGCGCCTGGCGCTAAGGCTGGTGCCAGGCGCCAGCTAGCCAGGGTTGGCGCCAGCTCTGTTTCCTGAGCTTCAGACTCTGTCTTGTTAATTTATCTTTTTTGGCTGATTTTCTCTATAAATATCGTATTAAAAACTCCGTTTTCATTCATCATCTACATCTATCATTCACCAATTCTCACGAACTCTCATCAAGATTTTCTTGATTATTCTCTCTCTCTCTCTCTTTCCTTAATTCTAACTTTGCTTTTTCATACAAAATTCCGCATTCACAAGATCTAGAAACACCTAGCCATATTCGAAGTTTCCTTCGCCCTAGACGTGAAAGGTTTAATTTCTGAGGGTTTGGTCCCAAATCTCTCTTTCAATTATTTAATTTAATTGTTTGATCATTATTTTCCTTGAAGTTACTAACGTGTGTATTTTGTTATTAGAAAGAGATACGAGGCATCAAAGTAAGTACTTTAATGGTTTTAATTGATGTTATGATGTCGAAATCATGTTTATATTGTTATTATGATATTCCTAGTATCATGTCTAGGGTAATTTTAATATTAAATATGATTGCTACGATGCTTCCTATGTTCTTCCTAATATTTATGATTGTTAGTATCATGTTAGGGTTAAAGATTTGATTTTTATTGTTTAGTGACATGCTAGGGTTTGTTATTAATCTTGTTAGTATCATGCCTAGGATCTTGCTTTTATTATGCTTTAATATTAACATGAACATGATTATGATTATAATTGTTATAATTTATGATTATGAATATTATTATTATTATTTCGATGATGATTATTTTATTTATGATTATTATTATTATTGATTATTTATTATGTTGCTTGATATTTATTGTTATTGCTTGATCACACCTTTTATGCATGTTTAAAGGGAATTTTGTACTTGTAATCATGCTTAATAAGATATTAATAAACTTGTTTTGGGTTAATTGTGATTATAATTCAAGTGATCGCCAATAATAGTTTTATTTGTGCATTAAATTCAACCAACATAGATAAACAGGTTTAGGGTTAATCCTATTGATTGCATGTTAATTAAAAAGCGCACATGAATACGAGCATAATAAAGTAGAGGCCTATTATTAGGGCAGATTCAATCTCTTTTAGGTTGGATTTGTACCTTCATCCCCGAACCCTTATTTGGTTCATGACCTTATGGAGTTGACGATCTCTTGGATCGTTAAGGGGTGTAACCTTCACCTCGTGAATGGTTTACAAGTTCCTTAAAAACTTGTTGGCGACTATTTTGCTCTATCTTCTTCCCTTTTGGACGCCACCGTACTTTAGTGTATGATCACAGTGGCGTTCAAGCTAGTGGGATATTAAAGGCTTGAATTATTCCCTACACTACTATAGTAGTCACTAGTGTAATAGTGCAATAAACGTCTAAACTACTTTAGTAGTCACTAGTGTAATAGTGCAGAGAGTGAGGGATAGCTCAAGTGATTAGAGCTTCCCTCCCGATTCCAAGAGATTTTGGGATCAATTCTCACCCCGCCTTTGTGACTCTCTAAACATAAAAAAAAAAAAAAAAAAAAAAAAAAAAAAAAAAAAAAAACTAGTGTAATAGTGCATGTTATGTACCGACTTTGTGTGTTCTTTTGTATTGGTTTAAATTCTCAAGGTATACATATAGGTCATTTTTTTAAGCAAAAGAGGGTAAAAATCCAAACATAAATAAAATTAAACAATCATACATGGTAAGGCCACTCCCACAATATCCTCCCAAGGAAGGTTCTGTATTTCAATTGGAGGATCATCGAAGTAAATCACCTTCTCTTGGAGAATAACACCCATATTCTCAAACTATATAGGTCATTGATCTGGCAATACCATTTAAATCAAATGAGAGAAAAGCAATTATGAGTTTAAGGCTTGTTCAGATTGACTGAACGAACTAAAATGAACTGAGCTGAACTTATTGGATCTGAACTGAACTGAATATATTATGAGAGAAGAAAATTAAGAACAGGCCTTAATAAGTTCACTTCAGTTTAGTTCAGTTCAATTCAGCTCCAATAAGTTCAATTCAATTCAATTCAATTCAACTCTAATAAGTTCAGTTCAGTTCAATTCAGCTCTAATAAGTTCAATTCAATTCAATTCAGTTCAACTCTAATAAGTTCAGTTCAATTCAATTCAGTTCTTAATTTTCTTCTCTCATAAAATATTCAGTTCAGTTCAGTTTATTTCATTTCAACTCCAATAAATTCAGTTCAGTTCAGCTCAATTCGGTCAATCACAACAAGCCCTTTCCCCGACACCCCCCCCCACCACGCACACAACCCAAAAACAAAAAATTTGTTGACAAAATATCAATAACTTATTTTCAATGAATTGTTTTGACATACTTCCTCCGTTCTTTTTTACTTGACCCGCTTTGACTTTTACACTATTCACCACCTCTCCTTTGACTATCTTTTGTGAATAATATGTAAGTAAAAATATATTCATATTATATCTTTTTTAATTCGTCTCAATAAGTACTATCATAATATACAACTTTTATATTTTTTACTTATGAAGAATTAAAGTTATTGATCGCTAAAGTTTTGCATTGGCAAACGTGATAAAAGAAACAGGTCAAGTAAAAAATAACAGAGGAAGTATGTAAAAAATATTAAAAAAAAAAAGAAAAGAAAAAAAAAAGAAAAAGAAACACACATAGACTGAATAATATCATCAACTTGAATTTTGTTAGATTTATCTCATCTAATACTTTTCAAATACATTCCCGCCAATTCCCTTGCATAGATTAAAAAATATAGTCAAAATTTAATCAAATAAATTCATCACACCGGATTAGACTAGATTAGAAAATTTTAGATTAGACTAGACCACATCCTATTTAATCAGGCTTGATTACCTTATTTTATATATATGTGAACAAGTTTTAGGTTGTTGAAGCTTATAAGTTTTGATGATGATGAACTTAAACTAAAGCAAACTCAACTAAAGGTTTACAAGTGTTTAAGTACAGGAGAAATGGACCTTGGTGAAGGAAGAACATTTTGTATTATGAAGACTTGAAGAATCTTTAAAGAGTTAATCAATAGAAGAAGAGTTTTCTAACAAGAACTAAATTCCTTAACAGGAATGTTCCCTAACAGGAACTTGAAGGTTGTAAGCTGAAGACAGTAAGTTCCACAAGGGACTTAGGCTGCGAAGTTCCAGTTGTGAACTGGAGACCAAGTGACAGCAGGAACTTGTTCCTGGCCTGCGTGAAGCCCAAGATATTCCGAATTACAGAAGCGCGACATTGAGATATTAATTTAGTTAAGATTTTATCTTCTATATTTATTGTTAAATATGTTAATAAGATATGCATGAAATCTATTAGAGACTTGACAAGATAATTTGGTAAAAAGATAAAATTGGAAAATTATAAAAAGATAGATTTTGGAAAAAAGATTTTGCTTTAATTTATTTTCCTAAAATCAGTTGCAAAACGATATTATTCTCTAATATATATCTTCTTTTATTTTTCGGAAAGGATTTTTCTTTAACAAAATGATTTACCAAAAATCGTATTTAGAGATAAGGAAAGTTAACATCTTTATCTTTTGAAAACCTACTTTCTATACAAGTTATACTTGTATAAATAGTAGAGGTAAAACTGCTTTTGATTTTTGTAAGTTTATGCGTGAAGAAAAACTTGTGAGCTTTATCAAAGTGTAAGTTTGCCAAGCTTTATCTTGTCATATTAGTTTCGGGTTTTATGCATAGCTTGCCTAACATATTCTAGAAATATTATTTACTGTAATTGATTGGGTATTTGGGTGAGAGTGTATGAGATTTATTATCACATACAGTAGAAGTTATTTTGTAAAAAGAGTGCATTGGTACTGTGAGAGTACGAGTGAATTCAAGTCAGGGGATTTAAGTTGGGTAGGATTGAGTCTTACCGTGCTACAAGTTCTAGTTGGAACTTGTGTTTAAAGGTCTGGATTATAATAGGTTTGTAATTTCTTCATTGCCCTATTATAGTGGATTGCTTGTGTGTTTGAAATCCCTTAGAAGGGTCGAGGTTTTACTTCCAGTTGGGCCCTGGAAGGTTTCCTCGTAAAACTGTGTGTGCACTATCAAGTTCCTTTTATATTCTGTTTTGAATTTGCAAAAGTAGTCATTAGGAACTTAACTACAATTCACCCCCCCTCTTGTAGTATTCGTTTCAACTAACATAGGTCAAGTCAGAATCTTGATCTAGTCCGTATAATTTTTATAAAAATTTACAAAATTGGGAATGATATTCATTCTAGTAAGGGCTTCATGAAAGTGACATTAGTGATTTGGTGCATATAAATATTAGTGAGGCTAAGAAATAAAAGTCTATAACATTAATATTATTATGTTTACTATAACTAGTTGGATCGCCGCGTGCTACTCACGCGCCAACCAACTTTAAATGTAAATATCAAATGACTTTAAAATCAATAAAATGACTAATCACTTGAAAAATATTTTAGACAACATTAGAATATAATACTACCTCCGTTAATTATTATGTGCAACTCTGGGTTATTATTGGTGAGATATAAAATATTTCAAAGTTACATATAATAATTAACGGAGGGAGTAACATTTTATAAAGACAAATTAGAGTTTTGTTAATGACGGTAAAAGTTTTCAAAGAAAGGCTCTATTTTGTTCATTATAGTTTTCACTAATTTTTGAAAAATAAGCTCTATTAGAATTAATAGGTTATGTTTTCTTTACATTCTATGTACGAAAACCTAAACTATTTTGGCTGAATTTAAATGTTTTGTTTGTTGCTAAAATTAAAATATTTTTATTGGACATGAATTTATTTTCACTAAACTATAATTATTTTCACTATAAAAAATTATGTTTCACTAATTTGCTATTGGATATGCTCTTTGAAATCAATGAGTTTTACTGTTTAAAATATTTATTAAATCTTACTGATTTAAGGTGGAGTTATCGTAATTGAACATAGCTAAATATATTGTACTCAATATTATAAAAGTTTGTTTATTCACTTTATTTTTACTTATTTCAAGTCTAATAAATTCAGACAAGTTTAATTACTTATGGGTATGTTTTATTTACCTGATTTTACTTATTTGAAGTTAAGTGAACTTATAATATTACCTAAATTATTATGAACTTATTAAAACTTATTTTACTATCTCTGTTTCATATTTTTTGCAACTTTTGCCAAAAATGGATGCTGCACATTATTTGCAACTAAGGTTTTATTTCCTTTTTAAGTTGTCATTTCTCTCTATCTTTCTCCTCATCACCTGCATTTCTATTTTTCTCTCTCTATTTACACTCAAAAACAAATTTTTTATAGGAGTTTGTGCACCCTTCAAAGTTGTAAAAAATGTGAAATAGAGGTAGTAGTTGTAATTTGTACT
Source organism: Chenopodium album (assembly GCF_948465745.1). NCBI lineage: Eukaryota > Viridiplantae > Streptophyta > Magnoliopsida > Caryophyllales > Amaranthaceae > Chenopodium > Chenopodium album. The sequence continues at coordinate 71,805,978 of NC_137835.1, forward strand.
TGAATAATTGTATCCTATTAAAACTTTTTTTTCTTAACTTAACTTATCTAATATATTAGACCTGAAACACGTGAAAACAAAGTGAATAGGACAGGGCCTAAGTTTATATATGATAAGTGCAGGAAAATTAAGTTTTAATAAGTTTAGATGTCTTGTTTCCAAAACAAATAAATATCATCATTCCACTTTAAAAAAAAATCCCCTCAATGAAAGTCTTAATTTTTTACAACTAATTTTTCTTGATCACCTTTAATCAATCATATCCCCAAATTGAAAGAATTACACTTCGTCCAATTTATTTTATTTAAAATATCTAAAAATTATGCATAATACCATCTTTATTTACCACCTTTTAAAAAATTATACATAAGTAAAATGTGATTATTCATCTCAATATTTAAATTAAACGTAGCTTATAATAATATATACCAAAATGTTATACTCTCTTCGTTTCACAATGATATTTCCATATGAATTTTTTTTACCATTAAAAATGGCAGATTATCTTCAATAATCTTATGTATATATAAGAGCAAATATAGTCATATGGGGTCTAGTTTAATTCATCACGCTTAGTGCTTTATTAATAACTTAAATTCATAAACCTTGCTAATATATTGAAGATATTTGCGATCAAATATTTACACCTTATTAAAATCTTTAATTCTTTCCAAAATGTAAGATAAAACATCATCAACTAAATTAATCAATCTCAATATGTACTTTTATAAATTTTATTAACTTACTTTTTTTAGTGTTTATAGAGCCACTGGGGCAGGTGATGAGAATCTATCTTAAGCCATGGAGGGAAGCTCTAACCACTTGAGTTATATCCCTTGTTCTCAGTTTATTAACATGTGTTTAAGATATAAACAAGTTAATAGAGAATGTGTATTAATAAATGTGTCAAAAGAAACAAAAAAATAACCGGGTGGAATAGAAAGAATACTGAAGTATATAAATAAACGCCAAGTAAATTAATTACAAAAATGCTAACTAATGTTTTTTTTTAAATAAAAACTAATGATTTTATAATTGGAAGGGATGCAAACACAAGCTTGTAAGTGATTTTTCCATAAAATAAACGTAGTCCTTACTATTATCGTCTTACTTAGTGCTTTAAATTTTAATTGTATGAAAGTCTTTATATCTTACAAGCAATTAGATAAGAATATTACACTCTCAGTTTCTTCTTCTTCTTCTTCTTCTTTTTTTTTTAAATATTATCGCAACATTTACAAAACATACTTTTGCACACACTCTTTTGTCCGTCTTTTGTAATTTATACACTAAAAATAAAACATTGAAATCGTGTGGGATCTTGTTCGAATTTCCAGGAATATATTTTCATAATATCAAAATTTGTAATTTAGATTTTCTTGAAAATATTTTTGGCAATTCAATTGACTTAATTAAATAAGAGGTAAGTGGGGTGGTTAGAGTATTAAACAATTATATAAAAAAAAAATATAGTAGGTTTAAAAGTTTATTAAAAAGTAACGAATCTGAGGGGGGGAAGTAGTAGTGAATTTGAGTGGGGATCATGATAGGAGAGATAATTACATTATTAAAATGTAACACTTATTAAACATTAAAAAAAATGTAACACTTATTAAACAAGTCCACATTTAATAAGTGTACTAATTAAAATACAGAGGGGTACTAATTAAATTAAAATACGGAGGGGGTAATATGTAAAGGCAAAAAATGGAAGGGAAAAAAAAAAAGAAAAAAAATGTGCATGATAAACAAAATAATGTTCCCTTCAGTTCATAATGATCTTTCTATTTACAATCATATGATTATTAAAAATGAAATAGAATCCTTTAAATTTGTCTTTAAGTATAAGAAAATAATACATAGGCAAATGAGGTCTGGTTTTACTCATATCGGTGGGTACAATATTAATATTAAATTTTTATAATTTATGCTAATGTGAAATTAAAATAATTAGTGATACAAAAATTAAAATCGAAATACGAAATAGGAAGATTGTTGTAAAACAAATGGTGTAATATAAAGTATTAAAAATAAAATTAAAAAAGAAATAAAATTTAAAAAAAAAAAAATTGGTAAGGTGTCCTATAGTCTATACGGCTATACCTATTGGCTATAATATCTACAGACTACAATAGTTATCCATGTAACTATAGAGGAGAATACTTCCAAAAAAATGAAGTTTATCACATCATATTAGTAGGACATGTTTGGTATTTTGATAAAAACAATAAACTATAGTAATACCCTTTTCAACAAAATATATTATTATTATTATACTTACATTTTGGAAGGAATTAAAGATTTTAATAAGGTGTAAATATTTGATCGCAAATATCTTCAATATATTAGCAAGATTTATGAATTTAAGTTAAAATTTTGGTACTAATAATAAAACATTAAACTTGTGTTAAAAAAGGTTAATATTAAAAAAAAATAGCAAAAAGGATAAAGTTTTTTAAATAAAAAAAGTTAAAAAAAAAAAAAGGAAACAACCTGATGCAGGCAAAGTTTCACGTGAATACAATTCCAGTGGGACGTGGGGTCTATTTTTCTCACCCACCAAAATTTTATATGCAAACAAACTTGTAGGATATATATGGTATTTTGAAGAAACAATCTACTGTAGCAATGCCCTTTTTCACCAAACCAAGTATTCTCTTTTTAGAATGTTATAGATGTACTTACATCTATTTATTATTAAAGTGAAAAGTTAGCTGAATCACTAATCCATTTGGATTTATAGAATCATACCCGGCTGTTAGAAAGCTCTCTAATAACAACTATAAATATACTATACTAAACAGTATTGGTTTTCTTTGATAACAATCAAACATTGCATATCTTACCAGTTTCATCAATATAAACGGTCACTGATTAATTACACTTAAATTAATCTTAATTCTCAATCATAGTAACAAAGTAAAAAAATAAAAAATAACATCTTTCAACAGATCTTTGACAGATTTCTTACTCAGTGGGTATATTCTTAGGAAGATTATAAAGGAATATTAAGCATTATACTTCGTAATAATATCTCTGTTTCACAATGATGTTCTCATTTGAAATCTTTTGACTATTAAAAATGAGAGGAAATCTTCTAATTTCTCTCAATCCTTAAAAATAAATATAGTTATATGGGGTCATTATTATTATTATTATTATTATTATTATTATTATTATTATTATTATTATTATTATTATTATTATTATTATTATTATTATTATTATTATTATTATTATTATTATTATTATTATTATTATTATTATTATTATTATTATTATTATTATTATTATTATTATTATTATTATTATTATTATTATTATTATTATTATTATTATTATTATTATTATTATTATTATTATTATTATTATTATTATTATTATTATTATTATTATTATTATTATTATTATTATTATTATTATTATTATTATTATTATTATTATTATATCTCAAAAACAAAAGTCATACAACCTACAATAAATTAGTGGGAAGCCGAGATACAATCTGGGCCCCCACTCCTCTAGCTATTGCAAATCCTACCCTAGTGGAGATATGAGCTGCAGCACGAGCCCCAATGTCTTGCGTCGTCGAGAACCTCTGAATCCGCTTCAGAAACGCAACAGCCTCTTTCTCTAGTTCCCCAAGCAAAGAAAAGGAGAAGGGAATGAAACCATATCCAATCGCCTGACATCGAGCTTCATACTTAACCCGCTTCCGATGAGCTGCATCAGCCACAACCCGCCCAGGAATGAAGTCAGATAGCTCTGACTGTGTCAAAGGAGAAGACCCTGTCAAATCAACACAGACATCGCGACCACGATCCCATGAATAAAGTAACACATCCGCGGGTCTGAGGGCCTCGTCGTTCCCTCCGGCCAACCCAATGTCAACCTCTTTTCTCGCTGAAATCCCAGAACGATAGCAAACATCAACAAGGGTATCCTGAACAACATTATGCCGATGTTTAATACCCACAATACCAGCACAAGACACCGCGTGATCACCAAAAATATCTCCAGCAAAAACCCTCGAATAAGCAGAGCACAACGTCGAGATAGAGAACAATGGAACACCCAACCGATAGGACAACACACAGCGATAAGTCTTGGCGTTCATCGTCTGACCCAACCCTGAAATAGGAACCGCCCGGAGCCAAGCAGAGGTGTGATCACCCTGCTGTGATTTCCATAATGCTGATTGTCGAGGAGTTAAAGAGTAAGCAGATTCTGCAGAAGCGGTAACCTTTGTGAAATATATATCTGCCAATTTCTTCATGAGTTTAGGGGCAGCGACCTCACTAGGATTACTCGAAATGTCAGACTCCACTATTCCATTAACAGACTCAACGCACCCTCAAAGGCTCGTCCAAGACCAACAATGCCAGCATGCCGAAGAAGTTGTGTCTGCAACCCAGCTGACTGTAACCGAGAAGCAAGAAAAGCATAGTGACGAACATCACCTGCAGAATAAACACCAAGCCCTCCAAACGCAAATGGTAAGGTGGCAAGTCGCCACTACCAATCACCAAACCCAGGCCCCGAAGCAGTAACAATACGCTCCAAGGAAGATCGAAGAGCAGTATCAAAAGTGCGCTGAGCCACCTCAAAAGTACTAGGAGGACAAGTACGTAATGCAAAGTAGAGTTTTGAAACTCCAGTACATGCCCTAAGTAACAACAGCTCACACTGAGGATCATCGAGCATAGCGACCTTATCCATAAGGGCAATGGTCTTGGTCACCCTCTGCATCACAAGCTCACCACTAAAACCAGAATCGGAACTAGCGGGACCTCCAAGCAACCTAACACCACGCAAAGGTCGAGCAATATTAGGTGGAAAGACACCCACCAGCCTGCTTCGAGGGTCTTCTGTAGGCCAGAAAACTTCAGTTTTTTCCACATTAAGACATAACCCAGAAGGAGGTCCTTCCTCCATAATCAACTGCAGAACTTGCCCCACCACCAAAGTGTCACCAATAATCGTGTCGTCATTATTATTATTATTATTATTATTATTATTATTATTATTATTATTATTATTATTATTATTATTATTATTTTATTATTATTATTATTTATTTATTTTTTTTTTTTTTTTTTGAAACTTAATTATATGAAGTCTAATTTGATGTGTCTTGGTGAATAAATTATTAATATGAGTATATAACTTTTATAATCTTTGCTTGTGTGAGATCAAATCAAAGATTTACATAAATTTACATAAGCGAAAACATCATTATGAAATCGAGGGAGTACCAATTAACGTGAGTATTTGTCATAATTTTCAAACTAATACGAAGTACATTTTAGGGAATGTATTTCATGTTATATAATTATATGCAGCTTTAGGTCAGCACCTTTTTCTATACATTCAAGTGTATATAAAAACATTTTAGCCCTAAGTATATCATTAATATAATGATTTTCATATGGATGGTTGTTTGTTGCTATTGGAATCATATTTTATGTCAATTGAATCAACCAAGTAGAGATTGTTATTGCTAGTTGCTACAAGTCAATATAAGGTGTTATGGCTAGTTGGATATTTGTGATTTGCATATTCTCACTTGAGATCTGTCAGGATTGAAAACTATGTAAGTAATGAACATTAACTTGGCCCATTTACTTAAATATGTATATTTTGGGCTTAGGTCTCTTAATTACCTGGATATGAACTTGTGTATGAGACAATTTTAGCAATAATGTCAAACAATGAAATTACCATATGTGTTATATTGCTTTATATGTCTAATTTGGTCACATAAAATTGATTACTTTCATCAAGGTTTAAGAATCACTCATACCGTTTGTAAAAAAAAAAAAAAAAAAAAAAGTTTTTTCTAAGCTATGCCCCTAAGGTTATTGAGTTTCTAAGGTGTGTCCATGCTTTTTTAAAATTACAAGGTGTACCCTCCAACTTAAGGTTTTTATTCAACTGTACCCTATAACGATAATAGTTGTGTTAACGGTTTATTACAACACTTTGGAGAGAAATTTCACACCAAAATTGGGTTAGAGTTATATATGTCAAGCTCTCGGTGTATTTTTATTCTTTTTTCTCATCCGCTTCTTATTACTTCTTATTTATGTACAATTACTGAAGTCGTGTTTACGTCAGATGGTACGTTTGATTAAATAACTTAAATTGAGGGCACAACTTGTAATTTTGAAAAAGTATGGGCACACTTTAGAAACTCAACAACCTTAATGGCATAGCTTAGAAAAACCGGAAAAAAAAAAAAAAAAAAAAAAAAAAGAATCAGTTATAATGCTTTGGTCGTGAATTTATTCAATAACATTTGTATTATTATTATTCAGAAACAATATTTTGCACATCTGGTTCTATGGTGTAGTGGTTAGCACTCTGGACTTTGAATCCAGCGACCTGGGTTCGACTCCCGGTAGGACCTTTTTTTTTATGTTTTTGTGTTATTATCCTCTGTTTTTATATTTCTATTTTGTTTATTAGGTTAAAGAAAAAAAAATTAGAAAGTTTGTTCATTAGTTTGTCTGACTTTTTTTTTTTTAATTTTTTTTTTCTTATAGCACGAAGTAAATCTTTTTTGGGGGACATGACCTCTGTGAACCATTTCATTTTTTACCTCGTTAAGACAAAATCATTTTGGTTTAGAGATAACTCATTTGGCTCGCACCAATTCTAATAGTTCAAACTCTTGCTCAATCCCGGCTTATCGAGCCTGAAATTTCCGTGTTGCTAACTTACAATACTCCTTTGTTCACTTGTCCTGTTATATAATCTCGAAGAATTTTACAACATATTATGCGATTAGAGATATTATTTGTGTTAAAATAAGTGCATCTGATAACTAAATTTGAGTTTAGACACAACTCACAAGAGTCACAACCATGTTAGGCCAAGTTTGAGTAGATCACAAGCTATCTGGGTCGAGACTGAGCAGATAAAATCAAATTGCTCCACCCCTAGGAATGGTGTCCATTGCAAAACCAGTAGTCCATTATCGAGCTCTAACCAAAAACACCCAAACATTCAACTTCTCAAGAAGCAAGGTTAGTCTCGACTGAAGCAAAACAAAATAAGAGGAAAACCCCGCACACATCAACTGCAAATGGCATAAGAATTAAGTTATATATTCTCCATTAGGTGAAGGCAAAAAGATGGCAGCAGCCAAGGATTTCCTTTGTTCAATTTACAGAAGAATTCAATTCCTCAAAAACATTGTTCATTGAGTAAAACATAAATGCTAGACGATATTACGCATGTGCAAAAAGACTTTCATAGATAAATCATTGTGGAGTAAGTTCGTATTTTCTTGCATAAAATGTATAGGCAATGCACAGTTGCAACAGTAAAACCCAGACAGGGAAGTTTAATTTAAAGGAGACCATAAAAGTGAGAGGGCAATCATCAACTAGCAATTTATCGAGATTTCTCGCCTATTCTACTGCATAGATTGAAAGCGCTTCATAATTATCATGCTCATCTCAACATATCGTTGAGCACAATTCTGAAGGCAGGCTGCTTCACTGTTACTGAACTTGCTTCCAGGTACGCTGGTAATGCATTTATCCCAGCAGGCACTTGTCATTTTCGATACCATCTCATTGACCATGGCTCTCTGCTTCTCTTGCTGCAAATTATTCAAAACAAACGGGAAAAAATCAGCATTGCAAAATCATATAGTAAGTAACTTATTAAAGAAAGTGTATTCCAGAGTATGCAATGGTTTTTCAGTAAATACCAAGGGCTTGCAAATACTTAATTTTCTATAGACTTTAATGCACAGATAAAGGTTGAACCATTGAACAAAAAGCAAACAAAGCATGTACATAAGCCCATTCTGGGAAATGCTAACAAACAAATGTATGATAGGCATAATAAGCTAAGTGTGAACTTCCAGTAGTTCAGCAATGGGAGCGCTACTGCTAATATTAAAAATTCTTCTGATTGATTGTAGTCATACAGAATAGGATTTGACTCAGAGGGGAAAAAGCAGCAGCATAAAACAAATTTTAGCCTTTTGAGGGTAAAGCAGGTTATCTACTATTTTCGCCCACACTTCTGCAAGGTTATGGGCACCTGGTCTACCTTCAGAACACTAGAAAGAGATTTCTTCAAGTTAACTAAATACATGAATGGATAGCTCAAAAAAAAAAAATGATTCTCTTAGATTTAAAAATCAACCAGATTTTCACCAAAAAAAATAAAAAATAAAAAATAAAAAAATAAAAAAAAAATCAACCATATTAATTAGCGAGCACCTCAGCTGTGATGAAACCTCATATTCAGCTTGTGTATAAGGCAGTGAGATGCATACTCTTACACATGTCAAAACTTTTATCAATGCCCTTCCTTTAAGAAACTTTCAGATGACCACAAGAAACTTAATGAAGGTCTCAGAACATAAATCATCAATAGCCAGTTAGCCACACAATTACTCCGTTTCTCATGAAGGAAATGGAATGCACATATTGCACACAGGATCAAAATTCAATAAATCATGTAACCATCAAGAATGACGGGCTTCTTAAAATTTCAACCAACAAAACTAAATTTGAAAATAACATCAATCACAACTACACAATAATTAATTTAGCCAGCTCTTAAAAAAGTCCACAAAATTTTACATCGTTTTATGTCCAATATACCAACACCCAGACCCATGGAGTCAAACTTCACATAAACCATATAAACATGATTTAGTAACAAAGAACACATCCTTGATTTTTTTTTCCTCCTATCCTTTCAAGGATTACTTTCCAATAGAAAACACCACTTACACCCCACACCCCTTAAAAACTCACCAATACAAAGCAAAGGCTACATAAAGTATCATAGAGACACTTGCATTACGACAGGACAATACATATCACGTTAAAGATTAATTAGAATTGCTCTGAAGAGTTTATCATGTTAATACCTCAGCGGCTCAAGAAATGGGGAACAGGAGAGTGCTCCAAAAATGACTGACAATGGTGGATTATGTAAACTATTAAAACTATTAATCTTATTCACTGAGCTGACAAGACTTAAAAAACTAAAAATAGGTAGCTTTATTATACTTTTAAGTTCCAAAACTAACATCAAACGCACTTTTAAGCGACACTAGTAAATTAGTTCATACTTTGTAATATTCATTCCTTTAAAATATAGCACCATCACATGATACCTTGTCAATGCCTAAAGCAGAGACCCCATTCCCCGGTAAGATAATCAAAACACCAACCAGCCCTAAAGACCAATGAAACTAACACAAGCAAAGAGATTAAGAGAGAGAAATCACTTCAACTATTCAAAAAGCAAGAACGCAATACAAACATATTTGGTTCTTAGCAAGGGAATCTGCATCGGAGGGAAGTGGAATTTTTGGATCAGACCTCAATGGTAGTGAAAAGAGGAGAAATTTTACAACATAATTTTTAATATATTACTGTTAAAAAAGGATATATTTTGGCAAATTGCATTAGAAATCAGAAGGTGTTTGAAAGAATTTTATGTAACTTCATAATAGTGAAAAGAACACACCCTTAAGTGGAGATATATAGAGAAAATTGGAACTCAAAGAAAGACAGACAAAAACAAAGTACAAGGAATATCATTGCCATAAATTAGCAGTTAAATACTCCATAATCAATCAATCAAAGCTAATTACTCCATATAAGCATATAATATTCTTTCCACTCTTCAATACAGAGTAATATACACCACTCTTCCAATCCAAAAGCATCTTTAAGTTACCTCTTAATTACATCAGTCTACTAGACGAATTATTTGTAGATATAGAACCTTACTCTAACATAGTAGCACATATGAAGAAACAATTATTCATTTAAATACCAAAAAAGATGCTTCAAACGATCCTAATTCTCCATCTTATTGGTACAATAAAAAGCACATAACAATATACACAATACTTGTATTACTGTTAAGTTGTTAAACATTCATATTTCAATGTGAATTACAAATTCCTCCCTCCAAAAGAAATAATTGTTGTCGCGTGAACCACCTCTTATATTCAAGGATTAAGTTGAACCTTTCCCACAATCTCCTCACTACACAACACAATCTTAGTGCCGATATCTCAAGATAAGCTTACAACAAAGCATCCTAGTGTCAATATGTAAAATCCCAAAGAGTTTTACATATATGGGTTGTTTCTCAACAATCATGCTTACTTTGAAACATATCTAACACAACACTTGGCAATGCCACCACATTCCGGCGACTGAACAAGTTTTCAGAACATATCGTATTGGCATTATATTTTTGGTTACATTGATCAATTTCACACACAAAAATTGACGAATATAGGTATGCAATTCAACCAGTCCAAAAAACAAAATACTAAGTAAAATACATTCAGTTGACAGTTATTGAGATTTTCTCAGTACAATTCGCGCACTTCTATGAAGACTATAATATCAATCCGTAACACTTATTTCCTAACTTCATCAATAATTAGTATATTCTATAATTCTATTACATGAAAATAATTATAAAAAAAAAAAATTCAAACAATTACTATATCATCAATTCATCATATATCCAAAACAATCCCAAAATTAAACCGAATCACTCAATAATGGCCGAACAATATCAAAAAGCCCCAAGAATTCGGAGAATATTCTTATGATTTCAATTTCATCTCAATCAAAGTTTCAAATCATCGAAGAGTTAAAAAAAATCTAACAAAAACAAAATATAATGTAACTAAATAATGTTTACACCAAAAAAAAATTCAAAATTTGAAGGATACGTAAACGAACCTCGAGAAGATTCTGCAATTCAGGGGAGTTGAAAGACATGGTAGCCGATTGAAGTTGATGTTGAGGTTCTTCTCTCTCTAAAACCTTTGCAAGTTTTCTAAAACCCTAAAACAGATGGAAAATGAATGTTGAAACAAATTGGCAAAATTTCTTGGTTTGGCCGAAGTCGCCGAACGTCTAGTAAGGGTTACTGGGCTTTTTAGTCTGGAGGGTCTTTCACCTTAAATTATTAGCTGGACTCGGGGTCTAGCCAGAAAACTAGCTCGTTCGAGCAATAGCCATTAGTTGATCTTGAGATCGGCTATAAAGTACTCCCTCGTTTTTATTAAGGTGTGCTAATTTGACTTTGACACTATTTATATGTATCGTTTTGACCAAAGTTTGTGCTTTATGCGTAAAATAAAATAGAATTGATGATTACGGAGTACTTGTTAAAATCGTCTCAAATTATGTATCCAAATATTACAGATATTATTAGTCAAAATTGTGTATTGGAAAATTGGGGCACTTGAATTAAATCACAAAACATAATACAGTATATTTCTCTTCCAATAAAAAAAAGTATATTTCTTTTCTCCACTTAAAAACTTGATTATCAATCTTAAAAAAAAAAAAAAACTTAGGCGTCGTTTGATTAGATCATTTGGAATGAGTTGGAATGAAGTTAGAATCCATTCCATCTAATTTTTGTTGGGTTGAGATTTTTAGTAATGGAATCTCATACCCGAGCGGTTCTATATCCTCCCATACCCATGAAAACCTATACCCACCTCTCCACTTAAGATTCACAATCTATTCTATTAATGAAGGATAAAATCCATTTTAATAATAAAACCAAACAACGATGGACTAGTATGGGTATCAGAATCCATACCTCTCTAGTATGAGATTTCATACCAATCCAATCCAATTTGATGAACAAAACACCCCCTTGAAGATCTCTAAAATTATGCTACTCTCTCCGCTTCGCATTAATCGCAACGGTAGGGTGAAACACCCTAGAAATTCCTTCCTTTTAAAATACCTGTTTTTCCCTGTTTAAAACTTTAAATAGAAATATCTAAGACATTACCGCCACTGTGATAACGGTTAAGGCAACTATCAAAGACACACAGCGGAAGACTAATTTCAAAACATTTCAAACCAAGTCAACATTGAAAATCAAACAACGAAAGTAAAGTCAAACGAAGTAAAATAAAATCAACCTACAACTTGGAATCATTGTAGGCCCTTATAAATCAAAATCGAAATCCAAAACCTTTTTCATTAGTCACATGAAATAAATAAAGTCATAAATAATTAAAGCAATAACACATTCATATACTTATGGAAACTAGTATGATTCGCTCTTCACTCATGCCCATTCATGAAAATGCTTCATCACCTGAAAAGCTTATCTTTACTTGCTTCTACTACTCTCCATTAAAAATGGGTCATCATAAGTGTTGGGTTTGAGAGTGTGGGGAACGGTTCAAGGCGGCTAAGGGGGGAAAATGAGATGAAGGGAAAGATGTAGAGAGAGAAAGCCTCAATGTAAGACCCAAACACTTAGGGTTTGAGAGGGTGAGTTTGGGGTGGGAGCTTTAATGGTGATTAAAGCTTGTAATCTACATTAATCTTCATCAAATTGTTACTCCATAGTGGATTGGTGGGTTTTTCTCCCGGTTCTCGAGTTTCCCACGGTAAATTCTCCTTGTCTCGTTTATTACTTGTTTTTCCGTCTTTGTTGTTGTTAATTGTCGTTAATCGCAAACTTAGCTAGCACATTCGTAATCCCTTTCAATTGGTATCAGAGCCAAGGTTGTTTTGGCGGTTTTTTAGGGTTAGGTTGTGTGGTATGCTTGTTGTTTGTGATTGGAAAGTCCAAAGATTGAATTTTTTAAATTTTCAATTTTGGTGTTGTGGGTGTTCAAAATTTGAGTCTTTGGTATGGATTTCAATTAGTTGTTATTGGAATTGAAAAGTCTTGAATTTTGTGTTTGATTAGCAATGGAATACGGAGTAGGAGAATGAAATCTATGGAGTGTTGATGTTGGTGTGAAGGAATTCAAGAATTTCCCCATCTTGATGTCCGGTAGTAAACTCAACATCATAAGTGGCTACATGTTGTGTGTGAGGGAGGGCCATGGAGAAATTGTTGAGGGAACTCGGTTGAAGTTCATGGGACAATTGAGTGGTGCCTTGTAACCTTTGAAAACACATGGGTAGTCATGAGGGGTGTGTTCTTTGCGAAGGCATGGCTTGGTTGGATTGCCATTGAGGAAGAGCCATGGTTTTGGTGTTTCATGATGGAAGATGGTCGGGAAAAGCATGTCAAGTGAAGGGGTCTCACATGGGTTTTGTGAGGTGATGTGAATCTTTGCGGCAGGCATTGTTGGTTGGATAGTCATTGGAGAGAAGCCGTGGTGTACGGTATTTCAATGATAGAAGAAGACCGGGAAAGACGTGCCAAGTGAAGATGTATCATGAAGGCTCACATGGTGGTTGTGAGTGGTGAATGCACATGTGGGTTTAGCATGTGTGAAAGGCAAGTATGGGTGCTTGTTGAGGTGGGAGCATGGTAGGAGTGTTCCATCAACAAAAGAAAAATGCCCAAAAGGCTTGTGTTTGTCACGGAGGGTGAGTTCGTGTGGAGTGCGGTTGAAGTGCTCGGAGAATTAGGAAAACCCCTTGGATAACGTGATGTTTATCAAAGTTGGTGAAGACTTCGATGTTTGCTTCCTTGGTTGAGAGGATGTGTCATTTCCTTGGTGTAGAGGAAATGGGTGTTTTGTCGGGGTTGGTTGAAATCTCGATGTTTTCATTGCCTTCTTGGTGTGTAGAAGGTGGTGTGTTGGAGTTGGTGTAGACTCCGGATTATTGCTTCCTTGGTGTAGAGGAAGTGGTGCTTTCTTGGTTGAGATAAAGTGGTTTTATCAAGATTGGTGTTGATCTTGATGTTTGGTCTCCTTGGTGTAGAGGAGATGGTGTTTCCTCGTTGAATAGGAAATGGTTGTGTCGAAGTTGGTGTAGAATTCGGTGGTGTTCCTTGGTGAAGAGGACATGTGTTGCACACATGGGCATTGTGTGTGGAAAAGCAAGTGGAGCAAAGGATGTTTTTGTAGAAACCTAAAAATATCTCCCCAAAACCAAACCCGATGATGAACAACCTTTCACCGCCACTATTGGTCGGGTTTAGTATTTAATCCCGAGAGTGCTTAAAAAATCGTATTTAATTAATTTCAATTTTTGAATAGTCCATGGATCAGTGTTGATGTTTAGTCAAAGCATTTTTTTATTTATTTTTAATTTAGCCCAAACCTTTTTATTTTATTATTTTATTACTTATTTTGGCCGAAAACTTTTATTTATTTATTTTATTTTAGCCCAAATAATAATAGGAAAAATGGAAAAGAAAAATCCAACCTTTACACTTTTTCCTCCTAAAAATCCAACCTTGATTTTATTCCTTAAAAATCCAACCTTTATACCCCTCCTTCTCTAATAGATCCATTTTACCTTTAACCAATTAAACAGGTTAAAAAGATTTTTTTTTTTTTTTTTAATTCTCTCAATTTCTTTTCTCACTCATCCTCTTTCTCTCTCCTCTATCCTCAAAAACGGAAACAACCCAGTACCACCACTATGCCACCAACACCACCACGTCCACTAGAGCACGTACCACCAGTGCACCGCCAGAACATCACCGACCAGCCCCTCCACCCCCAGTTATCAATGAAATTCGTGAACCCACTTCTCGTCACGCCATCGTCTTGTTTTTCTCCTTTCACTGTTGATGCCTTGGAACCCTCCCCTGAATCTTTAAAAAAAGTTCTCTTTTTTTTATCAATTTGATTTTTAAATTTGTGGGTTTTGTTCAATTTGGCTTGTTTTGTGTTATTATTGACTAACTGAGCTGAATTTCAATTGGGTATTATTGACATCAAAACGAACCTTGGCTTTGACTAATTGAGCTGCAGCTGAAGGTTTAAGGTGGATGGTGGTGATGGTGGTTGTATGGTATTGTGGGCTACGTTGTGTGTGCTATTATTTGGGCTGAGCAAGGAACTATAATGGTTTAATTTGGAGTTGGTGGCTGGGCGGTTTGGAGTCGGTGGTTGCGGTTTGCGGGGCTGCTGAAATGGAGGGTGGAAACGTAGTTGGGTGGTGGTGCGAGCTGGGTTGTGGCCGAAAAGCAGGGTGGCTAGAAAGGGAGGGTAAGGGGAGGATGGTCCAAAAGGGAGGTGGTGAGGAATGGTGGCCGGATTTAATGGAGGTGGTGAGGATGGTGGCTGGAAAATCTGATATTTTTTGTTTTTTAATTATTTTTGTTTTTTAATAATTAAAAAAATAATTAACCTATTAATAGATGACACGTGGCATCTAACTTATAAAAACCGGTCATCAACCGGTAATGGACCTTTAGATGAAGGGAAGGTATAAAGGTTGGATTTTTGATGAATAAAATAAAGGTTGGATTTTTGATGAATAAAATAAAGGTTGGATTTTTAGGAGGAAAAAGTGCAAAGGTTGGATTTTTAATTTCCATTTTTCTATAATAATAATAAATAAAAAATGGCCCGAAATTATCAATCGACACTTAAAAATGTTGAACGAAATTAGGGTTAAAAATGAATTTAGACGGAAAAATGGACTGCAGGCTCCCGAGTCATGGTAGAAGTCCACCATGTCACGAAAATGTTCCCCGTCTGACGGTGGGATTCCCCGTGACACGGTGCCCCTGCTGTGACACGGGGCAGTTCCGTGTCCTTTCCGCGTAAACCCTTCACGCGTTTTATTCCCCGTACCCTAAATATTTCCCGCGTCACACAACTGTTCACCATGTCACGGGGACTTGTCCCGTCTGACGGTGCCAGACACCGTGTCACGGTGCCCTCTGCCGTGTCGCAGTCCAATTTTTTAGGGTTTTTATATTTTTAGGATTTTGTATGTTCCCTCAACACTTTTTTTCTATAAATACCCCCTCATTTCTGATTTACGGGGCATCAATTAATTCTCTATTTTTCTCTCCTCTATGCTCTAGCCTAAACACTAGCCTACCCTTCTTCTTTCAAAATTCCTTCTTCTAGTACTCTAAGGAGTCCATACTTTACTCGTGGTTTTGTCCTTAAGCCAAGGCGTGAAAGGTAGAACTGTTTGAGGGTTTGGCCACAAATCAACTCTATTTGATTTAATTTAATTATCGTTTTATTATTGTTTCCTTGAAGTTACTAATTCTTTTATTATTTTATAGTTGCAAGCAAACAGAATCAAAGTAAGAATTATGTTCCTTTTATTTCTATTATTTTTCTAACGATTTTATATTGTTGGATTTATTGTTAAATTGCTTCCAATATTAATGTTTATTCTATTATATTTTTTATGATCACCATATTGCATGTTAAAGGGAATATGTAATTGAAAATCACGTCTAATAAGATAATTTGGACAACCGGTTTAGGTTCCTTTTTAATCTTGTTATTTAATTCAAGTGATCACAAATATTCTAGAATTATGTGTTGCATTAATATTTAACCAATTTAGCCTAATAATAGTTTGGAGCAAATTGAATCTCTATTTGTATGCCTTTGAGACCGCAGGAATGCTTTTCACTATAAGAATCGAGTAGAGCCAATATGGGCGAATGTGACTCCATGACTCACTTCGTACCATCATCCCCGATCCTCCTTTTGTGGTTCCGAACCATATGGAGTTAGTAATATCATGGATTATGAATGGGGTGTAACCTTCACGGGTCAATCGTTGTTGCCTTCATTGTCCCTTATCGTGGTTGCCTTTTATGATCCGTGAACGGTTTACAAGTTCCTTAAAAACTTGTTGGCGGCTCCCTACTTCCTTTGTCCCTAATCGTATTATGTCAATTCCCACTTCCTATGAGTGCCAAGTATATTCACCACATTCTTTTAACGTAGGCGCACTTCGAAGGACGCCTACAATTTGGCGACTCCACTGGGGAGGATTCTTGGTTATTTATCGATTTGAGTGATCGGTATTTAATTAAGATGAGTGGATGAGACTTGAAATATTCTTGAAAAATATTCCTGTGATTAATTTGGCATTTTTGCATAAGCATAAACGTTTTAACGTCGCATTTAGGTCTGTCCCGTAGGAAAAATTGAATAACTTGATTGCCTACGAAGGAAAACAGGACACCAGTCAGATCACGGCAGAATCTGCCGTGTCATGGTGCAGTACACCGTCTGACGGTGGGTTGCAACGTGGCACGGTGCTAATTGTCGTGTCACGGCAGTCATAAAATCAGTCCGGTGGCTTATTTTCTCTTCTCACAGTCAACTTTCTTTGATTTTTCTGAAAAAACGTATGTGTTCTACATGCGTCTTATGCCTGGGGGATTTAAGCTCTATCAGCCCAAAAACACTCATGGAAATAAGGGTTCATCCGAGTTATTAAATCCACCCAAACCATGGAGTCGAGTTCGATTTCATCACGAACTTGCGGAGCCGCCGGTTGGCATACATTCGGGGCTAAGATTCTTGAAAAATAGTTCTTTTTTTTAATTTCAGCCCAAACCTTTTTATTTTAAAATCAGTCCGGTGGCTTGAACAATAATTGAACATAGATCTTTGACCTTAGGTTGCGAACTCTTTTTTCATCATCGTGACTAAATGCTACATGATTTGTTTGGTGCTAACCCTCATGTGTTTGCTCTTTTTGTTTAACCCATGACCGAGGGTTTTTATTTCCACATGTACGGACTAAAACCGATTAAAATCTGGAAATTACACAAATTTAGGCCTGGAATTGCGCACCGTGTCATGGTAGGTCTTCCGCGCCACGGTGTGCAATGTCGTGGCACGGTGCATTGCCCCGTCTGACGGTGCTCTGTACCGTGTCACAACAGTCAGCACCGTGACACTGCACGGTGCCCAGGAGGTATGTCCAGTCAGCTTTTTTTGGTCTCCGTGCATGCTTATGTGGTTTGTATGTCTGGTTTGGTGTCCTGTCTAGCTGTACGGTCATAACACGTGTCCATAACCTTCACTTAATCACTCACATGTCGTGTTCACACACTTTTTTCGTTAGTCGTGCACCATTTCATGACTGTATTTTAGGGTAGTCTTGTGTCGTTTTTTTGTGTCATTTTTTTTCGGAGTAAGTCGGATGATATCCTCCCATATACTTTTTTTTTAAAATGTGAATTTCAAAATTCAAAATAAATTTTTTTAATTATTTCCGGATGGGTTAAGGTTAAGTTTGGTCATTAAAGGTGTGTTTGTTTCGGTGTCACAACACTTGGTCAAGAAACAAGGGTAGATTGTTACGGTTCGAGTCAATACCTCAACAACCTCTTATACCAAAGAGGCGTACAAGGAAACCACCACAATCATCTCCACAAGATCCATCTCCAGTCTACTTTCAACCAATGGCTACTAAGGAAGATATCGAGAACATCAACAAGACAATTGAGATGTTGTCTAACATGATGCAAACACTCACCACTAGAGTCAATACGGTAGAGCAAGACAATCAAAACAATGTCACTGCCGCTGCAATGGACAAGATCAAAGAAAAGATGAGTAAGATCTCTAAAAAGTTCACTTATGTGGAACAACCTGTCACCTCTTCGTCCATAAGGGACAAACTTCTTGAGAAATTTTCCACTGCTGACATTCCCAAGTTCAAGCCTACTGATAATCCGCTTTTCCACTTGAAGGCCTTTTCTGCGACCATGGCTCTTAAGGGATTAGATGTGAAGCTCTTCCCTACTGTGTTCCCTCTTTCCTTGGAGCATGCCTGTCAACAGTGGCTCTACTCTCTGGAATCCAAACATGTTGCGACCTGGGAGGACGTTACTGAAAGCTTTATGAATCGTTACAAGTGTAACATCCAAGCCAAGACTACTGAACGTGAACTCTCCATTCTCAAACAGAAGGAGAATGAAGGCTTCACTAGTTACCTAAGCAGGTGGAGAGAAACAGCTGCGCTCTTGGTGGATCCTCCCAATGAGAAAAAGATGGTTCGCCTATTTATTGCAAATTTGACTCATAAGTAAAAGCAACATTTGAAGTTTCTGCCTTTGAGTACCTTCAAAGCTGTGTACGATATTGAAATCAATATCGAAGATGAGCTGATGAAGACTGCTGGTAGCAACAATAATAACAACAGTACTTGGAAAAACAAGAAGAACGACACTCCTTCTTCTTCGTCTTCCAAGCCCAATAATGTTACCAATAATGTCAATATCAATGATGTGCTAGCTCTTAATGCTCCCCCTCAAAGATTCCAAAGGTAAAGGAGGGTTTACACGCCTTTGAGAATGACTTATAATGATGCTGCTTTTGATCGCTTGCATAGTCAAGGACTGATTATGCCAATTGGACCTTTTCCAGAACCTTGACTAGAGAACAAAACTGATAGCTATGACCCCAATGCTCATTATAAGCTTTATCAAGGCAAGGGTCATAATACTGAGAAGTGTTGGAGGTTGAAAGATGCGATCCAAGACCTGATTGATGCTAATCAACTTCCTGTCCCTCCAGGGGCAAGAAGCCTAACATTCAAACAGGTCCTCTTTCTGATGCTTTGGCTATCATGGGAGATGAAGTCTCCTTTGATCCGTCAATACTCATTCAATCTGTGAATGAACCTCTGCCGGAAGTTGTATTTGTCACGAACTATGAAGAAGTAAATGGAATTTGGGATAGTGACGATGAAGACGTCTATCTCAAAGATATAGCCTGTTCGTCCCTTAGCACAAGTGAGGATGTTTGGGAAGACCTTGAGGTCAAGGTTCTTACCAGAAGTGGACGGTTGCAACAGCCTAGTCCACCTCCACCTCCACCTCCACCGCAATCACAACCAATAGTTGATCCCATCGACCCTGTGAATAACGATGTGGTCAAACAATTACAAAAGACCAAGGTAAAAATGAATGTATGGAAGCTTTTGGCCACCTCTCACGAGCATCGAAAAGCTGTGATGAATGCTCTAGTGAAAATAGGAGTTGATGATGATATGACTCCTCAAGGACTGGTCAACTTTCTCACTACTGAATTGCCAAGTACTAGCAATCTGATTTCCTTCTCTGACAAGGATCTGCCCCCGAAAGGGAACCAACATAACAAGGCCTTACACCTCACTGTGGTGTGTAGGTAGATGAATGTTCCTATGATCCTGGTTGATAATGGCTATGCAATCAATGTATGCCCACTCTGCACTGCAAAGAAGTTGGGCATAAAAAATGAAGAATTGACTCCCTCTACTCAAGGGATTCGTGCTTATGATAATACTCGCTGTCAAGTCGTGGGTACTATAATGCTAAACATAACTACTGGAGCCATTGAACGTCGCACCAAGTTTCAGGTAGTGGACATTAAGGCTTCTTTCAATCTGCTGTTAGGTCATCCTTGGCTTCATGAGCTAAAGGCAATCCCTTAGTCGTTGCATTAAAAAGTGAAAGCCATAGTTGGAGGGGTTCCAATTACCATTGATGCCTCCCCCATGCGCATTCAAGTTATCGATACTCCCATTGTCCATGTCGAGCATGATGAGGAAGATGAAGATCTCTAGGGGTTTTCGCTCAATGATGTTCTCATGATCGAATAAGAGGAGAAGTGTCACCTCGACTTTGATCCTTATTCAAATACCAATGTTAATGCCATTATGAAGAAGCAAGGGCATTTCCCTGGAATGACCCTCGGACTCAAAAAGAAAATGGCTGAACTTTGGGGACATCCTGGTGCACTTAAGAAGGATACATTTGGCTTGGGATTCAAGCCAACAAAGGAAAATGTGAAACGAGCTCTCCTGAAAATGAAGGCTCGCAATAAGGCTCGAATCATGAAGACAGAAATGGCCATGGACCCATATCCATTTACTCTTAATGGCCAGTATATCAAAGAAGGGGAAAACTTCCCATGCTATGAATTCCCTGAGCCTTTCGTCCACGATGGGAAGCGTGAGCCAGGGTTCAAGATGTTCCTTGATTGTGACTTTGTCGATGAAGGCGAAGAACTCTTTATAACTGAGAAACCGGCTAGTCCAAACTCTAATGATATGAACATTAATCTTCCTTTTGGACTAGAGAAGAATGAACCCAAGCCTATCCGCAATGATGATTCTGAGCTCATTCAAGCTGTTATATCAAGCAAGGATTTTGACCCCTCTGAGTTAATCGTCCAGGCTGATAATGTTTCAAAGGGATGGCACAAGACGATGAAGATCACTACGCCAAGTGGAGAGAAGTTGGAAGTAACCGCTGGCGAAGGTCCTATGTTTGATGAATCTGAGTCATCTAGATCCGAGTCCGAGTCTGAGTCTAAGTCTGTAGGCGAGTCTTTAGGATCTGAGGCCGACCCTCTTTCTGCTATAGAGTCCAATCCTGAGTCTCTTGTTGAGTCTCCTCTTTCTATCCTAAATAATTCCGGCGAGGTCGTAGCTGACCTTGCCCTCCTTGATGTAATGACCAATGAATTCAATGAAATGAGTAACTTTGGTTACGATGCGTGTCATTACCCTAACCCTAATCAATATTGCTTTGCTAGTGATAAAAATGACAAAGAAATAATAAAAGTAATGGAAGAACACGAAAATAAAACAGCAATCATTGAAGATATAGAAACAGTTAATATTTCCAATGATACGACTAAAATTTGGATTAATACTAAGTCAAGACGAACGCAAAGAGCTAATTAACTTGCTTAGTGAATTTGTTGATGTATTTTCTTGGTCGTATCAAGATATGCCAGGAATTGACAAGGATATAGCTCAGCATACAATACCGCTCATTCTAGGTATGAAGCCTGTCAAACAAAAGTTGCGCCGTATGAAACCGGATGTGGCTCTCAAAATTAAGGAAGAAATCGGAAAGCAATTAGCTGCAGGTTTCATCAAAGTATCCAAGTACCCAGAATGGAATGCAAATGTGGTTCCAGTTCCGAAGAAGGATGGAAGGGTCAAAATGTGTGTTGATTACAAGGACCTCAATAAGGCAAGCCCGAAAGATGGGTTCCCTCTACCTCAATTGATATTCTGGTCGATAACACAGCAAACCATGCACTCCTATAGTTTATGGACGGCTACGCTGGATATAATCAAGTATTAATGGCCGAGGAAGACATGGAGAAAACCACATTCATCACACAATGGGGTACATATTGCTATACGGTAATGCCATTCGGGTTGAAAAACGCGGGTTCCACCTACCAAAGAGCAGCCACAACATTATTACATGATATGATGCACAAAGAGGTGGAGGTCTATGTTGATGATATGATCACCAAGTCTAAAGATCGCCCAGGACACATCATTGCACTTCGCAAGTTCTTTGTAAGACTCCGCAAATACAACATGAGATTAAATCCAGCAAAGTGTGCCTTTGGAGTCACGTCAGGCAAACTACTTGGATATGTGATCAGTTCCCGAGGAATTGAAATAGATCCCACAAAAGTCAAAGCAATCATGGCCATGCCACCACCCAAGAATGAGAAAGAAATTCGAGGCCTCATTGGAAGGATGCTATATATAAGTAGGTTCATATCAAAACTCACAGCGATATGTGAACCTATATTCAAGAAGCTTAAGAAAAATGTCTCAGTCATATGGGATGATGATTGCCAAAAAGCTTTCGACAAAATCAAAGAGTACTTGGCAAACCCACTCGTGCTAGCGCCAGCAATGCTTGACTTTCCTCTTTGACTCTACCTTACGGTCACAAGAGAAACGATGGGGGCAATGCTAGCACAAAAGAACGAAAGCAAGGAGAATGTAATTTACTATTTGAGCAAGAAGCTTCAAGTATATGAGACACAATACACACCACTTGAAAAGTTGTGTCTCGCACTTGTGTGGGTCGCACATAAATTAAGACATTACATGCTCACTCATACAGTACATGTCGTGTCCAAGATGGATCCTCTCAAGTACTTGTTCGAAAAAGCAACACTCAATGGAAGATTATCAAGGTGGATAGTCAACCTTGATTAGTTTGACTTAAAATTTGTACCACAAAAAGCCATCAAAGGTTCTGCGGTTTCTAACTTCCTAGCAGATTTTCCACAAGAAGAAGTTGAGAAAGAAGAAGATGAGTATGATTTCCCTGACGAAGATCTACTCATGACCGAAGATGATAGCTGGACACTCTATTTCGACGGAGCTTCGAACCAAAAGTTTTGTGGTGTAGGGGTCTTGCTTGTATCACCCAACGAAGAGCATATTCCAATTTCCATGAAGCTCGACTTTGATGTCACCAACAATGCCGCAGAGTACGAGGCATGCATCTTGGGATTAGAAACAGTTGTGGCCTTGGGAATTAAGAAGCTCAGAATCTACGGTGATTCATCACTAATCATTAATCAGATCTCCAAGAGATGGAAAGTGAGAAGTGAAAGTCTCGCTACGTATCAAGCTCATCTAGAAACTCTCATGGAGCAACTAGATGAAGTGGAATATACGTACTTGCCTAGAGAAGAAAACCAGTTTGCCGACGCACTGGCTAAATTAGCATCAATGGTACGAATTCTAACGGACACAATCAGAATGTCGTTGACCATAGAAAGAAGATATGAGTCGGCTTATGTTCACGCACTTGATGATGAACAAGAAACACAAGAAGAAGATGAAGAACCATGGTATACAGATATCCTTAATTATGTGACAAAAGGAGAATACCCTTCTAATACTGATAAAAGGGCACGCCGTGCTTTGAGGCTCCTGGCCTCACAGTATGTGCTCATTAGGGGAGAACTCCACAAGAGGACTGCACTAGGGAGAAATCTCTTATGCATAGCCAATAAAGAAGCACACAAAACCATGGAAAACCTTTATGCCGCCATATGTGGAATGCATATGAATGCTAAGATGTTAGTCCAGAAGATTCGACGACAAGGTTATTATTGGACTACTATGGAGATAGATTGTCACGAATACGTTAAGAAATGTATGAAATGTCAAGTCTATGCAAATTTACAGCACGTTCCACCTTCGCTTTTCTACACATATACTTCTCCATGGCCTTTCTCTACTTGGGGTATCGACATCATTGGAAAGATAACGCCACCAGGAAAAAGGGGGGCATGAATTCATCCTCGTAGCAATCGACTATTTCACCAAATGGGTCGAAGCTGCCTCATATTCTAAGTTAACAGCAAAACATGTAGCTCAATTCATTAAGAAAAATATCATATGCCACTATGGGGTACCTCATGAGATGATCAGTGATAATGGAACGCATTTCCAAGCCGAGTGCGCGAAACTATTACAGAAATATCATATCAAGCATCACAGATCATCACCCTACAGGCCACAAACAAATGGTGCCGTCGAATCGGCCTACAAAAATGTGAAAACTATCATCGAAAAGATGACGGAAAATTACAAAGATTGGCTAAGTAAGCTACATTTCGCCCTTTGGGGTTATCAAACCTCTGTTCGTACATCAAGACTAGGAACATCAAGGAAGGGGACTTGGTGCTTAAGGCACTTCGCAAAAATGTGTTGGATCTAAGAGGAAAATTCAGACCAAATTGGTCAGGTCTGTAAATTGTTAAATCCATCTTGTCTGGCGGAGCGACACAATTGGTAGACATGGACGATAACGGTTTCCACAATTTAACCAACTTGGATCAACTCAAGAAATTCTATGCCAAGTTGCACGGGTTCATGACCCAATAGAACTACGTTTGGCATGATTCCTTTTTAAGGATACGTAGGCAACCCCTCAAGGGGGCCCGCCCACTTTAAAAAATAAAATCCCTCCTCCGTCGATCAAGTACATGCGCCAGTTCAGCATTGCGCCACGACAAAATGGAGCTAAAATCAAGAAAATCTGCCAGTTCAGCATCCACCGCGCCGCGGTAGACGCCACCGTCAGACGACAGGGTCCACTGTGGCACGGCAAAAAAATAAAAAAAATAAAATAAAATAATAAAAAAATTTGCCGCGCCACGGGGAGTTCCACCGTGTCATGGCAGCTTCCACCGTGCCACGGTGGAATTGCAGCAAAAAAAATGTTGCCGCGCCACGGGGAACTCCATCGTGTCACGGCACTTTCCACCGTGCCACGGTGGAAGTCCAGCAAAAAAAATCAGTCGAAAAAAAAGGGGGGAATCAGACTTGGCGAATTGTTCCGTGGCGCAGATTTTGCGAATTTTGTTATTTGTTCGACATTTGTTGCGTCCAACTTCTTGACTCGGATATATAAAATAAAAAACAAGTCATTGTAATTTTTATTTAAGGCGAAAATAAATATGCTATTATTATTGAAATAAATGTGACTGCAATTATTGGCATCATGCGCCTTATTTTAAAAAATAAAAATTATAAAACATATAAGCAAAGCAATATTGATCTAATCCTTCTTCACTTTAGGAACCTCCTTCTCTTTTTCAACTAGGTCGGCCTTCACCATTAATGTGTCTTTTGTAGCCCGAACCGTCACACCCCTAGTCGAACTTTCACCCCTTTCACCTTGCTTAGAATTCTTTGATTGCTTCTCTCTATAAACCATCTTCTCCTTACCCTTTCCTTTCACATAATTCTTCTTTTTAGGCATTATAGGAGTCTTAAACTCAATTCCTTGTGTTCTCGGACCTAGACGATCTTTAGGCGGCGCCTTCTTACTTCCAAGACGTCCTTTCACATCAAAGTTGCGTGATCCGAATCGATCCCTTGTACTTCTAGGATTCAACCATGCCTTGTATGCACTAGATAAGGGAGGAGGAGCTAGGTTACTTGCAGAAACGGTCCACAAAGTTCTTCCAATCCAATAAGCCTCGTACTTGTGAACATTACTTTCATGCAACGATACTTCACGAGGACTATCGTTATAGCGTGGAACTACTTGTTCAAGTCCATATTGTCTCATTAATCGAGAAGGACAATAAAAAGTCATCCTTGATATACTAGGAACGCGACAATACAGAGTATCATTTGTGCCAACCATCCTAGTAAGCCTCCACCAAGGCACCACCCACCGAATGGAAAATTCTCTCTTTGCAAAGAAATTTTTCCAATCTTCATATGACATGTTCGCAGAGTAATTATTCTTCCTGCGGACTAGATCGTTGGGACCATATTTTTCAATATTGTCGGGGCCATATTTTCGTTAGCACAGACGCTAGACAAGCATGTCCTACCCTACCGTTTGCAAATAAAAGCTTACTAAACATGCAAAAAATATAATCCCTTCTACGGTATACATGATAAGACTTAGAGACAGGGCGATTGAAATACAAATTTGCAAGTTTTTCTAAGTCTACCTCATTACCACACACAATTCTATTTAAATCTGGATCTGTCATATTCAGATGGCGTTCAAAGTCTTGGTAATAATACTCACGTAAGGTAGGCATGGCAATAAGATTTCTGGTAGGAAACCTAAAGATGGCACCGAATTCCTCCGGCAGGGGACAGATTTCATCGTAATCAAATTTAAAACAATGTGTTTCTGGACTCCAATAGTCTAAAGCTGCCCTAAGAAAATCATGTTCAATCGCTACATGTCTAAGGGCTAATAAGCCTCTGACATGAAACAATTCCAACTCTCTTTTGTCAGCATTGGTCAAAGATTAAGACCAGTCACGCAATGTATTATCAAAATTCTGAGACATTATTATTGAAATATGAAATTCTAATTATTTTATGTTTCGTAATATGCATATCACGAATATACTTGTCCTATTTTATAGCAAAAACCACACCGTTGCAGAATACGCGCACCGTGACACGGGAATTTCCACCGTGTCACGGGAATTTATGCCGCGACACGGCAACCTTTGCCATGACACGGTGTACGGTGCCGTGTCGTAGTGCCCACGCGTTTTCATTTTTTATCCTTTACCTATTATCCGGATTTTTATTGTTTTGTCTTCACCGTTTATCTTGTAATTCTTTTTTCAAGAGTTTCATTCCTAATAAAATTCTCCATTTATTTTTATTTTATTATTACTTTTTTTAAAAAATATTTCTATTTATCTTTATTATTTATTATTATTTTATTTTTTATTTTTTTCCTTTTTCTTTTGGGGAAGTTGTAAAATTTGTCCTATTTCCATGTTTATTTTTATTTTTCCTTTTTATTTTGGAGAAGTTGTAAAACTTGTCCTTTTTTTTTATTTCTTTTTTCTTTTGGGGAAGGTCGGTACCCTCCACTTACTTTTTTTTTCGCGTCATTAATAAATACACAATCACACACAATGAGTCTCAACCACACACTAATACACACTAATAAATGCATAAACTGTGAATAATGTACAAAGTGAGTCATATGCATAAGCAGCGTCAAGTGTCATCAACCAAAGTACAAAATAAAGTCCCTCGGTCAAAAATCTGTAGAACTAGAAGAGTGAGGATCAGTGTCATCTCCAGCCTGTGAATACGGGAGCGGTGAGCCAAAGAGTCCCGCCATCATCCGGGTACGAGGAGTAGTATCCCTACTAGTCCCTGTAACTCCAGTAGCAGTCAAACTCAAAGCAGACCCCGTCCAACTGGCAACAGCGTAGACTGACTCCAAGAGGTAGGAAGCGTCGGTGGAGGCATCGTCCCAGACATTGGAACTGAAAACAAGCCAGGCACCGGTGGAGGAAGCGCCCCAGAAAATGGAACTAATTATAGATCCTAATTCACAGGAGTGATGACTGGCCTGAACTCCGGCTGTGAAGACTGTGAAAATGAATGTCGCTGCCACTGATCCTGAAAGTGCTGGAATGGCTGGGAAGACTGAGGCTGCTGCCACTAAGCCTCCTGAAACGGCTGAGAAAGCTGAGGCTCCCGCTGAGACTGAGAATGCCGACGAACCTCAGGAGATCGTCTGCCACGACTAGGCTCCCCCTCGTCCGAGCCTCTATGTCTTAAGCGCGAGCAGGACCTTCGTTGCTCCTGAAAGACACAAAATCAAAAGATGTCAATGGTGCAAAATAGAACAAATGGTAAAAAAGAAGAAGTGAACATACCTCAAGAACATCGTCAGAACCGCCCCAACAACTCGCACCACGCCGAAGCTTGATGATGCAGTACTTCAAAGCGTCAACCAGCTTCATGAATCCCATCATCTCCGGGTGGGTAGGCTGAGCACAAAACAAAGAAAAAATCAGTAACAAGCGGTATTAAAAAGGATGAATAATGTGTCAAGAAGCTTACCGGCTCCAACACATCAGGCAAAGACTCCTGCGCCTGTCTAAAACCCTCTAGCGCATCAGCAATATGATCCCCAGTAATACCAATCAGCCCCGGGTAGCGGACGGATTGAGGCGGGACCTCAATCTTCCCCACACGACGAACAGTCGTCTGAAAATACGATCGAATAATCAGGTTATTCGACGATTTAAACAGAGACTAGCGACAAAATTGTCAAAAGAAATCATACCTCGGGAAGACGGGGTGGAGGAGCCAAAGAGGGAAGCAAGTCCTGTGAATAATCGCCCTCCATACGCACAAGCTCCTGCCAAGGAAAAGTGTAGCGCTCTCCCCTGTTTATCAACTCCCTATGCAAGCGTGAGTCCAACATCGACTCCGGTGGAGACAAGGGCACCACAAAGCGATCACCACTGTGCTGACGAACGTCACGCTCCCCAAGATACCAGACAAAGCGTCCAGTACCAACAAAAACAGTGTCGTACGCCGAAAGCTGCAAGGCCTCGAGAAGATTAGTCATCCCAGTCCAAAGCCGATACTGGATATCAATAGCAACCTGAAAAGTAAAAAGTTGCAATGAAACGCCGAAAATAACGTCAAGGTAGAGAATAACAAGCTACAAAATTAATTCTTACGCCAACAGAAGAGGTGCCTCGGCTTAGCAGCCCGCGTAGCGTAGGGACAGACTCCACTCGTGACTCGCCTCAGTCACGCCAGCTAGCTCCGACAGGGAAGTCATGGACCGCTCCACGACGCCGTCGAGGGGCCAATCCCAAAAAGTACTCATAGAACCATAGCTGCAATGAAAAGTAATTTCTGAGCACATGAGTCAAACAGATTAAAACAAAACAAGAAGAGGAAAGATCATCACCTCTACGACTCTCCATAAACCGTAGACAGTGACAGGGGCCTGGTCCTTCAGCTGCCTACAGCCAAGACGTAGCGACAAGAGAAGATGGGCATATCCAAGGCTGGCCCAACTAAAGGATCATATCTCACTGATCCTGACCAAAGAAAGAAGGTAGCAAACGAGCACACGCGAACTCCTATCAGGAGAAAGAGTCATGGAAATGAGAATCAAAATGAAGATTCGCACTCGCTGCTCAGGTGATGTCTCATCCATGTCAAAGCCACGGGCCAGAACAGAAGCCAACTCTGATCGCCCGCTCTGAGGACCACCTCGAGGCATCGGTTGAGTCCTGATGTGCTGAACGATTGGACCTAACAAATCGGCTACCTCAGCCGCCCCCCAAGAAAGGTCAAACATCTGTTGTACGACTCGGTCGGTGAAGCGTAGACCACTGGTCATGCTAAAATCCAGAGGGGTTATTGTCATCTCCCCCCAATCAAAGTGAAAAGTGTTGGTAGTATCCCAAATATACTCCAACATTGCGCGAACGATTGTCGGACCACAACCCCGAGGGCTGCGAAACCCTACAACCGCCGAATAAAAATCTACTAAACCAGCAGATTCCCACAAGGAGTTCGTAACAGGATCCCTCTTGATAATCCCATAAAGTCGAGGAATCAAATCTCCAGCTCCAGAACCATGATGGTGAAGCGTGCCATCGACTATGCTGGCAAGTGGACGGTGAGAAACGTGGTTCTCACGACAGAAAACCAACTCATCTGACAACCACGGAGGTGGAACCCACCTGCCCCTACTCGAAGAAGGGCGAGGCTCGGTCTCTAGGGTATCGTCGTCCATGCCCTCAGGAACTGTAGGAGTGTCCTCCCGAAAAGCCTGACGCCGGCCACGAGTAGAAAGATCGTGATCCCGTTGTCTAGGCATTCTATTACAAAAATAAAAATCTAAATGCTTAGCATCATTTCCTAAGTTATTTAGTTATTTATTCAAAAGCGGCTTAACAGTTACCTTAAATGGCATTTTCTATTATACGCAAAATTTTTACCTCAAGGCTAAAAAATTAGCAAAATAATGGAATCATTTCTAGTATTTAGTTTCTCCATGACGAACTAATACTATGTTCTCCTAATTGCATGATATTATGTTCTCCAGGACAATATAGTACATATACAAAGCAAAACGTGTTTCAAAATTGCACAAGAACGATAAATTGGCACATCATGGCATATTTTACAAAATCTACAACCAATATATCATCATTTCAAGTGCAAAAGAACAACATGAGCAACAAGAATACCATTTCACACAAGTAGTACCAAAAAATGGTGATTTACTCAATTTCTTGCCAAAACACACAAACTTGGTCTCAAATTGCTCACAAACAAACATACATTCATATGCAAGTTAATTCATGGCAAGATTTTCGACATAGAAGCTCAAAATTAAAAAAAAAAAACCCAATTTGATTTTTTTAGGGTTTCAAGCAAATATGGAATTTACAACATGATTTGAGACAAAAATAAAAGGAAACTTACATGGATCCTTGTGAAGAATCAAAAATGAGGAAATTAGCAAAAAATTAGAGCAAAATTGAAGAAGATTTGAGCTCCAAAAGCTCGATAAGCCGTGAAGGCAGCAGCGCAACCGCCGCGGCACGGTTAACAGCAGCCGTGACACGGTGGACAAATTCCGTGTCACGGTGAATATGGAACGGTGGCGGAGCTCAGGCAGCAGCAACAACGACCTCAGGTGACGGCGACAGCAGCAGCGACAACAATTCGAAAAAAAAAGGTGTAACTGTACGTTGCGGACACCGTGTCACGGTGTGTATCCCCGCACGCCGGTGACGCCGGACGTGGCACAGTGATCTGGGGAAATTTTTTTTTTAAAAAATTGAGAATAGAAAGAGAGCAGCGAAGGAGTGAGCAAATGGTGAATGAGAAATGAGAAAATAGGGAAGGAGGCAACAAATTTAAAGTAATAAAAATAGCCGTTATCTTCCTCCGTCCCGTTCCACATACCGTGTTACCAGGTAATGGTAAGATTTCAAAAAAAAAGAAGAAAAACAAAAAAAAAAAAAAAGAAGAAATCCCCGTGTCACGCGCAATCCCCACCGTCTGACGGGGACAATCACCGTGTCGCGGGGAGCATCCACGTGGCACGGTGTCCTTTTTTTGTCCTTCACACTCCTTTTGACCTTTTGGCAAATACTCTGGCATCTTTGACCAAGTTGGAGCATTTTTTCGCAACTTTTGGTCAGTATTCTCTCACCGAGATTGCGCGGAAATTTTTTAATTAGTATTTAAAAGGTGTCAAAATTACCGACTTACTCCTAACAAGCATTAGGGTTCTATTTTCGACACTTTAAGCGCCTAATATAGTCGGATAGTCGACTTGAAGGTAAATCATTTGCGGCCCACGTTCGGGAATAATCGAACTATCATGCACTTACAAATTTCAGCAATTATATCAGTTGTCGGTTTTCCTCAGGCATGGAAAACATTATCAGTGGATTTATCTACAAGTATAGAAAACTGCCAAGTCAGTTTTCCTCAGGCATGGAAAACGTTGTCGGTGGATTTTTCTTAAAGTATAGAAAACCACCAAGTCGGCTTTCCTCAAGCATGGAAGGCATTATCAGTGGATTTTTTCAAGCATAGAATGACACCAAAATCATACGTCACCCTTTTGATTATGAATCATTTGAAAATTGTGAGTCATGCTTGCTTGGGAAAATGACTAAGTCACCCTTCACGAGTATAGGTGAAAGAGCTAGTGACCTTTTGGGACTCATACATACGGATGTGTGTGGACCAATGAGTTCTAAAGCAAGGGGTGGGTTTAATTACTTTATTACTTTTACTGATGATTTAAGTAGATATGGTTATGTTTACTTAATGAAGAACAAGTCGGAATCCTTTGAAAAGTTCAAAGAATTCCAGAATGAGGTACAAAACCAACTTGGGAAAACGATTAAAGCATTACGATCTGATCGTGGTGGTGAATATTTGACCCAAGAATTTGACGAACATCTGATTAATTGTGGAATACTTTCACAGTTAACTCCTCCAGGAACGCCACAATTGAATGGAGTGTCAGAAAGGAGGAATAGGACCTTACTACACATGGTTCGGTCCATGATGAGCTTTACTGATCTTCACATATCATTCTCGGGATATGCATTAGAAGCAGCTGCGAGAATACTAAACAGAAGCCCGTCCAAAGCAGTTGAAAAGACTCCATATGAGATGTGGAATGGAAGAGCTCCAAAGTTGTCATTTCTCAAGATTTGGGGATGTGAAGCCTATGTAAAAAGTTTACAAGGTGATAAACTACACCCTAAATCAGACAAGTGTTTCTTTGTGGGCTATCCAAAATAAACAAGAGGGTATTACTTCTACAATCGCGAAGATAACAAAGTGTTTGTTGCTTGCGATGGTGTCTTTCTAGAAAAGGAATTCCTGTCTCGAAAGCCAAGTGGGAGTAAAGTGGTTCTCGAAGAAATTCGAGACGGGCAACAAATGGATGTGGATAACACCACATCAGAGGCGAGGGCCCATGACTCGATTAATCATGCGTCGGAGCAAGCTAATTCGACTAGCGAGACTCCTATCGTCCCACTTGAATCTAGTTCATGAGAAAATCTTCAAGGAGTTGGAGAGAATATTTCTATTGTTGCTCCTACCCCACGTAGGTCTTCCAGAATCAGAAACAAACAGTTCGTTGAGGTTCTAATAACTAAGGATTCTGAAATTTTCGTATTGGAGAATGAAGAACCTACAACCTACAAGCAAGCTTTGGCGAGCCCCAACTCAGATTCATGGTATTGACAAGGATGGAAATGCCTACATCTATCAAGCAAGACTGGCTGTAAAAGGATATAGACAGATTCATGGTATTGACTATGATGAAACTTTTTCCCCAGTAGCTATGCTTAAGTCCATTCGGATTCTTTTAACGATTACTGCATTTTTCGATTACGAAATTTGATAGATGGGTGTCAAAACCGCCTTCTTGAATGGGTTCTTGACGGAGGAAGTGTATATGATACAACCTGAGGGTTTTGAAGATCCAGAAAATCCTAGAAAGGTATGTAAACTTCAGAAATCCATTTATGGATTGAAGAAAGCATCCAGGAGTTGGAATCTTCGCTTTGATAAAGCAATCAAACAGTTTGATTTTGTCAAAAGTGAAGAGGAACCTTGTGTATACAAGAAGTCTAGTGGGAGCAGCATTTTTTTCTTAGTCTTGTATGTAGATGACATACTACTCATGGGAAATGACATACCAATGCTTGAGTCAGTCAAGGAATGGTTGAAGAGTTGTTTTTCCATGAAGGACTTAGGTGAGGCTGAATACATATTGAGGATCAAGATCCATCGAGACAGATCTCGAAGGATGATTGGATTGAGGCAAACGATGTAATTAGAAGTTGTATTTGTTTTTGGAGAAAAATAAGTTACATATGTAATACATTCATTTGCAGAATTATGTTTAATCAGAAATTTTATTATTTCTTTTATTTAATGCTGGTTTTTGATATTAAATAAAATGTCCAAAATAATTATGGATTGATGGGCTCATCAGGTTGATGACCTGGTGAATGAAACCCCACAGGTGAAAAAAAAACCATATATTATTTAAGTTCCTAGTTCGGAATCATTAAACTGGACATAAATGATTTCTTAAATTGGACTAGCATGTAAGATTGATTGGATAGTGCAGTTTCATGGGCTATAGGAGCATAGTGATGATGCTCGGTCAATCACATGGATATGCATGAATGATGCATGATCGAACTATAGACCTACTTTGAAGTTCAAGTATAGAACTTCCGGATATATTAGTGGATTCCTTTGACATGAGTGGAACACTGATTCCATTCAATGATTGATTTAACCGTGGTACACTCAAACGTCCAGCCGTAACTGGGGATTATAAAAGGTGTTTCCCGGTTGCTTCATGAGTTGAGTGGGAGCTTTGGTTGCCACAAGATTGGATTGAGTCTACCTATTTAATTAAGAATGTTTCTTGGCCCCTTGAAGAGGGAGAATTCAGAAAATGCATGGCCGTGCTCAAATGCATTACATAGTAATCATTTGTTCTGTGAATCTAACTCAGTATTTCAAGAAAAGATTTGTAGACTAATATGATCACGACATGAGATGCAATCATATTATCAAATCGACACACATTGACTTAAGGAATTTGAATATTGTGCACTTGTCTCAGACAAGTGGGTGATTGAAGGAGTTATGTCTTCGATAAGTGCAATTACTAGATATATCAAGGATCACGATTATGGAGATAATTAGTTCATTCTATAGGGTCGTCAATATTTGGTGCTAGATATGAAAATTGATCTTTGGGCTAGCTTAATAGCCCAAGGCCTTATAGAATGGATCCTACAAGGTCACACATAAGAGTATTGGGTTAAACAAGTTAGAGGCCCATTATTGGGCCTCATGAGTTCATGACATACCATATTGATAATTGGGCTTGGATAGTTAGAAGAGTCTAATGGGTTTTGGACTTGACATGGTTTTATTTCTAGATATGATCTATAAATATAAACCATTCCTAGGGTTGCATGACATAACAATTGACATACAGTGAATTGTCACACAAGCAACCAAGCTTCCCAAAACCTTAACTCTCTCTCTTTCTACACGACCCTCTCTCTCTCTCCTCCTTGTCTGTACGGCCCTCCCTCTTGGGTGGCGCGTGTGGTGGCGCGTGGGTGGTGTTGTGGTGTGTTCGTGGCTCAAATATTCGTTGAAGGTTGATTGAAGTGTTCAGTCACAACTAACTAGCATTAGTGGAGGTTTTATCCGTGCTCGTGGACTAAGTAGAGGAATCACACATGGGGTTCTTGTTCTCCTTATTGTTCTTGTTCGATCACTTGTGGAATCATGCTTCAAAGGTATAATTCTTACTTCTTTATTTATGTGTTATGCATGAGATCCTTAGTTTAGGTGCTTTATGAATGTGATTC
This sequence comes from Chenopodium album, assembly GCF_948465745.1. Lineage (NCBI taxonomy): Eukaryota > Viridiplantae > Streptophyta > Magnoliopsida > Caryophyllales > Amaranthaceae > Chenopodium > Chenopodium album. Next base: position 71,840,677 of record NC_137835.1, read on the forward strand.
ATATATTTCCGCAATTTAGTACCTATAATCTCCTACAGTGGTATCAGTTAGCCTCTTGCAATTACATATATTGAGTATTAATTCTTTGATAATCCACAATTTTAATTCAATTAGGAGGGAGAATAATTTAATTATGGGTCAATTGTTATATTAAATGTGATTTAACAATATAGAATCATTAAAAGTTGTTTAACTTGTTCCATATTAGCCCTAATTTGATCCGAAAATTGCCCTATAAAGTTCAAAAAATTCAAACCCCTCCACCCTAATTTTCGAAAATTTCAAAATCAAGAACTCTAATTTATGAAATTTTGTGTTTTGATTTTGATATAATTCGATAATATGTGTTTAAAGAATTTAATCCTTTTGATTTCATGTTAAATTGTGAATTTTTCATGATCAAATTATTTAATTTAAAAGTTAAACTGAATTGGGGATTAAATTCATGAAGAACCCTAATTTTGAAATTGAATATGATTTAATTTTAAAATTTGAAGGACCACATTAATTTAATTTTAATAAAAACGTTTTGTTTTAAATTAAAAAAAAAGGGATTTAGGTGCGGCAGCCGCGGCTGGGTGGCGCAGGCACGGCGACTGCCGCACCGACGGTGGTCCAGGAGGGAGGGTGGGCTGAGCATGGGTCGGACAGGGGCAGCACAGCAGTGCACCACCCTGTTGTGTGTGCTGCTGCTGTCCTTGCGTCGCTGCACGGCAGCGTACACCGCAAGGTGTACGACCACCGTGGCCGACTTCGGCTGGCCACACCACGGTGGCTGACGCAGTTTTTCAAAAAAAAAAAATTAGTTTTTTCAAAATTAAAAAGATAAGTTTTGATTTTGAAAAAGATAATTAACAAAGTTAAAGTTGTTAATTTTGTTAAGATAGGATAAGTATGGAGCAAAAGATTCTATTTGGATAATAATTGATTAAATAATCTGATTACCCCATAATTATTTTAGGATATTAATTGATTTAAAATATGTGATTGGCAAGTAATTAGGATAGAATTTCCTAAAAGTTAGGATAATCATGGAAAATAAATATGATTTATCTTTCATAATTAAAATAAGATTTGATTTTATCTCATACCTAAATTAAAATATATGATATTTTATAATTGGTTATGAATAATATATGATATTATCTAATTACAGTAATTAATTAAAATATGAGATATTTGGGAGTCACGTTTCCTTTACTGTGAACATTCGATGTTGTAGTTTAGGAAAGCATGATGAGTGATTTATTATATGGCATTTTATAATATATGATGTTATTTATTGCTATATAGACTAGTATGGCCCATAGATTCTAAATACGATCTGCGCATCGTTTCGTATTTTTGTAATCTAAATACGGTATGCGTACCGTTAAGTATTTTTGTAATTTATTTTATTTTATTTAAGTATTAGATAGAATAGAATAGTATTACAGGTTGCAGTTAATCCAAGAATCCATGGAGTGGAGGCCCAAAGGAGCAAGATGGATGAGATCCATGAAGGTTCAAGTGGGAGCTTTTGCTTTATTAGTTTTCTTAGGATTAAGGGGCCATACTATGTCATGTTTTATTTATGCATTAGTAGATTATGCATGTTAGATTTTATTTATGTTGTTTGATTATGCGCTAGAGTTCACTAAATAATCACAACATAATAAATCTAAGTCCCAGTGATATTGAGGTTGCTTTTCCAATTAAAAACCCGATGAAACCTTCGATATTTATGATAGGTCATGCCTCAGCTGGGTGTCATACTATATCTTAGGGGAGTGGGGGTAAATCACGTTTTACACTTTTAATTGGTTGTACTCAACAAGGTTACCTAAAGCGTTTAGAACCTTGAAGATAAGGGTAATAATTAAACATGTGATGGATAATTATTCAACCAAGAATTACAAAGAGTTGTAATCAGTAAAGAGTTTACTCACCTTGAAAATGCAATACTTGATGGTAGGGCCTCAGTCCGGTCAATTATTGCACAAATAAAGGATCTTGGAATTATTCTATTCAATAGGGATCAATTAAATTGAATGAATGCTTTAAAGTTACCAGTTTTATAATCGCTTATGGTACTTTAAATTTATTAAACATAATTATTGAATTTTGCCTCGTTTGTTTTTGTTTGTAGATGAATAACTTATACGACAACACTGTTTTACCAATGAAACTTAACTTAAGGCTGAATCTCAAAAACTTCAGGGAATGGGAAAATGAGTTCAGAAAAGTTCTCACAAGCTATGGGCTTGAATCTCGTTTATATATTCCTGTTGAGAGCAAGTATACAAAAAAATATGAAGCTGAAAGGCATGCTGAAATTGTTTCAAATGCAGAGAAAATCAGAGGGCTCATTTTAGAATCTATTCCAATTTGTTGGAAAAGATGATTCAGGCACTATGAGCTAACCAACTTGTACAAATGTCTTCGTGCTATCTGTCGAGGTGGCATTGGGGCATTAGAAAGTGGAGGCTTCAAATATCATAATGTAAGAGAGTTCGTTAACTCGATCCCTCATATTACTATTCCTGGACTGACAGCGTTAGGTATGAGGCTTACAATGTTCATTGTAAGATAATGGCTAAAAGACTCATGACTGGTCATTCAGTTAAGGCCCATGTAAGGGAACTGATTGAAATGTTCAATCAGATGGATGTCCTTGGGAAACCGATCGATGATGACTCTGCACATGATATTATCTTGTTCTCACTCCATGATGGTTTTGACATTGTCAAGCTCACTCATAATGATGAGGGATCGTCGGTGACATTGATCAATCTTTTGCTTAACCATGCTGAGGAGTTCTTGAAAAGGAGAGGAAGTGAATGCTTCTTTTGCGGTAGTTGTCCATGCCATACACCAGGGTGTCCCCACTATACACCAGTGAAAACAGAAGGTAAAGAGTTACTTGATGTTTTTGTTGTAGAAACTAACCTTACTTCATCTTCCACTTGGGTATTTGATACCGGTTGTGGTGATCACATTGTTAATAACGTGCAGGGCTTGAGAGAAAGTAAGAAGTTAGCGAAAGGGGAAGTAACGCTTCGAGTAGGAAATTGAGCAAAAGTTGCTGCACTTGCTATTGGAAGTTATCACTTAAAACTTCCCTCTGGACTTATTTTGGTGCTTAATAATTGTTATTATGTACCAAAAATTACTAAAAACATTATTTCAGTTCATGTTTTAGATTCTGAAGGATTTTCATTTGAAATAAGAGACAAATGTTGTTTTATTTCGAAAGAAAATATGTTATATGCTAACGCAAAGTTAATTAATGGTTTGTATGTCTTAGAATATACAACTTATATCTACAATATTGATAATAAAAAGCAGAAAACAGATGGTTCAAACCCAACTTACCTATGGAATTGTAGGCTTGGTCACATCAACCAAAAGCGCATCCAGAAATTACATAAGGATGGACTCCTTTCTTCTTTTGATTATGAATCATTTGAAAATTGTGAGTCATGCTTGCTTGGGAAAATGACTAAGTCACCCTTCACGGGTATAGGTGAAAGAGCTAGTGACCTTTTGAGACTCAAACATACGGATGTGTGTGGACCAATGAGTTCTAAATCAAGGGGTGGGTTTAATTACTTCATTACTTTTACTGATGATTTAAGTAGATATGGTTATGTTTACTTAATGAAGAACAAGTCGGAATCCTTTGAAAAGTTCAAAGAATTCCAGAATGAGGTACAAAACCAACTTGGGAAAACGATTAAAGCATTACGATCTAATTGTGGTGGTGAATATTTGACCCAAGAATTTGACTAACATCTGATTAATTGTGGAATACTTTCACAGTTAACTCCTCCAGGAACGCCACAATTGAATGGAGTGTCATAAAGGAGGAATAGGACCTTACTAGACATGGTTCGGTCCATGATGAGCTTTACTGATCTTCACATATCATTCTGGGGATATGCATTAGAAGCAGCTGCGAGAATACTAAACAGAAGCCCGTCCAAAGCAGTTGAAAAGACTCCATATGAGATGTGGAATGGAAGAGCTCCAAAGTTGTCTCTTCTCAAGATTTGGGGATGTGAAGCCTATGTAATACGTTTACAAGGTGATAAACTACACCCTGAACCAGACAAGTGTTTCTTTGTGGGCTATCCAAAAGAAACAAGAGGGTATTACTTCTACAATCGCGAAGATAACAAAGTGTTTGTTGCTCGCGATGGTGTCTTTCTAGAAAAGGAATTCCTGTCTCGAAAGCCAAGTGGGAGTAAAGTGGTTCTCGAAGAAATTCGAGACGAGCAACAAATGGATGTGGATAACACCACATTAGAGGCGAGGGCGCATGACTCGATTAATCATGCGTCGGAGCAAGCTAATTCGACAAGCGAGACTCCTATCATCCCACTTGAATCTAGTTCATGAGAAAATCTTCAAGGAGTTGGAGAGAATATTTTTATTGTTGCTCCTACCCCGCGTAGGTCTGCCAGAATCGGAAACAAACAGTTCGTTGAGGTTCTGATAACTAAGGATTCTGAAATTTTCTTATTGGAGAATGAAGAACCTACAACCTACAAGCAAGATTTGGAAAGCCCCAACTCAGATAAATGGCTTGAGGCTATGAAGTCCGAAATGGAATTAATGTCTGAAAATGAAGTGTGGACCCTAGTTGACTTGCCTGATGGGGTAAAACCTATTGGTTGAAAATGGGTTTACAAGATTAAAACAGACAAGGATGGAAATGCCTACATCTATAAACCAAGACTGGTTGTAAAAGGATACAGACAGATTCATGGTATTGACTATGATGAAACTTTTTCCCCAGTAGCTATGCTTAAGTCCATTCGGATTCTTCTAGAGATTACTGCATTTTTCGATTACGAAATTTGGCAGATGGATGTCAAAACCGCCTTCTTGAATGGGTTCTTGACAGAGGAAGTGTATATGATACAACCTGACGGTTTTGAAGATCCAGAAAATCCTAGAAAGGTATGCAAACTTCAGAAATCCATTTATGGATTGAAGCAAGCATCCAGGAGTTGGAATCTTCACTTTGATAAAGCAATCAAACAGTTTGATTTTGTCAAAAGTGAAGAGGAACCTTGTGTATACAAGAAGTCTAGTGGGAGCAGCATTGTTTTCTTAGTCTTGTATGTAGATGACATACTACTCATGGGAAATGACATACCAATGCTTGAGTCAGTCAAGGAATGGTTGAAGAGTTGTTTTTCCATGAAGGACTTAGGTGAGGCTGAATACATATTGGGGATCAATATCCATCGAGACAGATCTCAAAGGATGGTTGGATTAAGTCAAGAAACTTATATTAATAAGGTTCTTGATAGGTATTCCATGAAAGACTCTAAGAGAGGACTTCTCCCCATGTCTCATGGCATTACGCTCAGTAAATCTCAATGCCCTAGCACGCCAGAAGAGATGAGATGTATTGTTGATAAACCTTATGCTTTGGCAATAGGGTCAATCATGTATGCCATGATATGTACAAGGCCGTATGTTGCATATGCTCTGAGTATGTGTAGCAGGTTTCAGGAAAATCTAGGAGAAGCACACTGGACAGCTGCCAAGAACATCCTTAAGTACTTGAGAAGGACTAAAGGAATGTTTCTAGTATATGGTGGCGAAGATGAGTTGGTTGTCAAAGGTTATACAGATGCGAGTTTCCAAACAGATAGAGATGATTTCAGATCACAATCTGGATACATTTTTTGTCTGAATTGAGGAGCAGTGAGCTGGAAGAGTTCGGAGCAAAGCACTGTCGCAGACTCTACAACAGAATCAGAATAATTAGCTGCTGTTGAAGCACCTAAGGAAGCAGTTTGGATTAAGAAGTTCCTAACTGAGCTGGATGTCATACCAAGTGCTCAAAAGGGAATCGAGTTGTATTGTGATAATAATGGCACCATTGCTCAATCAAAGGAGCCTAGGTCACACTTCAAATCCAAACATGTAGAGAGGAAATATAACCTCATTCGAGAGATCGTTGACAGAGGATATGTCAAGATGTGCAAAATTCATACGGATGAGAACATTGCTGATCCACTTACTAAACCCCTTCCACTTTCAAAGCATGAGAAACATGCTAGTGAATCTGGATTAAGGCAAACGATGTAATTAGAAGATGTATTTGTTTTTGGAGAAAAATAAGTTACATATGTAATACATTCATTTGCAGAATTATGTTTAATCAGAAATTTTATTATTTCTCTTATTTAATGATGGTTTTCGATATTAAATAAAATGTTCAAAATAATTATGGATTGATGGGCTCATCAGGTTGATGACCTGGTAAATGAAACCCCACAGGTGAAAAAAAATCCATATATTATTTAAGTTCCTAGTTCGGAATCATTAAACTAGACATAAATGATTTCTTAAATTGGACTAGCATGTAAGATTGATTGGATAGTGCAGTTTCATGGGCTATAGGAGCATAGTGATGATGCTCGGTCAATCACATGGATATGCATGAATGATGCATGATCGAACTATAGACCTACTTTGAAGTTCAAGTATAGAACTTCCGGATATATTAGTGGATTCCTTTGACATGAGTGGAACACTGATTCCATTCAATGATTGATTTAACCGTGGTACACTCAAACGTCTAGCCGTAACTGGGGATTATAAAAGGTGTTTCCCGGTTGCTTCATGAGTTGAGTGGGAGCTTTGGTTGCCACAAGAGATTGGATTGAGTCTACCTATTTAATTAGGAATGTGTCTTGGCCCCTTGAAGAGGGAGAATTCAGAAAATGCATGGCCGTGCTCAAATGCATTACATAGTAATCATTTGTTCTGTGAATCTAACTCAGTATTTCAAGAAAAGATTTGTAGACTAATATGATCACGACATGAGATGCAATCATATTATCAAATCGACACACATTGACTTAAGGAATTTGAATATTGCGCACTTGTCTCAGACAAGTGGGAGATTGAAGGAGTTATGTCTTCGATAAGTGCAATTACTAGATATATCAAGGATCACGATTATGGAGATAATTAGTTCATTCTATAGGGTCGTCAATGTTTGGTGCTAGATATGACAATTGATCTTTGGGCTAGCTTAATAGCCCAAAGCCTTATAGAATGGATCCTACAAGGTCACACATAAGAGTATTGGGTTAAACAAGTTAGAGGCCCATTATTGGGCCTCATGAGTTCATGACATACCATATTGATAATTGGGCTTGGATAGTTAGAAGAGTCTAATGGGTTTTGGACTTGACATGGTTTTATTTCTAGATATGATCTATAAATATAAACCATTCCTAGGGTTGCATGACATAACAATTGACATACAGTGAATTGTCACACAAGCAACCAAGCTTCCCAAAACCCTAACTCTCTCTCTTTCTACACAACCCTCTCTCTCTCTCTCTCTCCTCCCTGTCCATACGGCCCTCCCTCTTGGGTGGCGCATGTGGTGGCGCGTGGGTGGTGTGTTCGTGGCTCAAATCTTCGTTGAAGGTTGATTGAAGTGTTCAGTCACAATTCAACTAACTAGCATTAGTAGAGGTTTAATCCGTGCTCGTGGACTAAGTAGAGGAATCACACGTGGGGCTCTTGTTCTCCTTATTGTTCTTGTTCGATCACTTGTGGAATCACGCTTCAAAGGTATAATTCTTACTTCTTTATGTGTTATGCATGAGATCCTTGGTTTAGGTGCTTTATGAATGTGATTCATATATTTCCGCAATTAGTACCTATAATCTCCTACAAAAATGTCTCCACAAAACCAAACCCGATGATGAACAACCTTTCGCCGCCACTATTGGTCGGGTTCAGTATTTAATCCCGAGAGTGCTTAAAAAAATCGTAATTAATTAAATTCAATTTTTGAATAGTCCATGGATCAGTCTTGATGTTTAGTCAAAGCATAGTTCTTTTTTTTTTTTTTTAATTTTAGCCCAAACCTTTTTATTTTATTATTTTATTACTTATTTTGGCCCAAACCTTTTTTTTTTTTTTTTTATTTTAGCTTAAATAATAATAATAAATCAGAAATGGCCCGAAATTATCAATCGGCACTTAAAAATGTTGAATCAAATTAGGGTTAAAAATGAATTTAGACGGAAAAATGGAGCGCAGGCTCCCGTGTCACGGTAGAAGTCCACCGTGTCACGGGAATGTTCCCCGTCTGACGGTGGGATTCCTCGTGACACGGTGCCCCTACTGTGACACGGGGCAGTTTCCTGTCCTTTCCGCGCAAACCTTTCACGCGTTTTATTCCTCGTACCCTAAATATTTCCCGCGTCACACAACTGTTCACCGTGTCACGGGGACTTGTCTCGTCTGACGGTGCCAGGCACCGTGTCACGGTGCAATTTTTTAGGGTTTTTATCTTTTTAGGGTTCCGTGTGTTCTCTCATCACTTTTTTTTCTATAAATACCCTCTCATTTCTGATTTATGGGGCATCAATTAATTCTCTATTTTTCTCTCCTCTATGCTCTAGCCTAAACACTAGCCTACCCTTCTTCTTTCAAAATTCCTTCTTCAAGCACTCCAAGGAGTCCATACTTTACTCGTGGTTCTGTCCTTAAGCCAAGGCATGAAAGGTAGAACTGTTTGAGGGTTCGGCCCCAAATCAACTCTATTTGATTTAATTTAATTATCGTTTTATTATTATTTCCTTGAAGTTACTAATTCGTTTATTATTTTATAGTTGCAAGCAAACAGAATCAAAGTAAGAATTATGTTCCTTTTATTTCTATTATTTTTCTAACGATTTTATATTGTTGGATTTATTGTTAAATTGCTTCCAATATTAATGTTTATTCTATTATATTTTTTATGATCACCATATTTCATGTTAAAGGGAATATGTAATTGAAAATCACGCCTAATAAGATAATTTGGACAACCGGTTTAGGTTCCTTCTTAATCTTGTTATTTAATTCAAGTGATCACAAATATTTTAGAATTATGTGTTGCATTAATATTTAACCAATTTAGCCTAATAATAGTTTGGAGCAAATTGAATCTCTGTTTGTACGCCTTTGAGATCGCAGGAATGCTTTTCACTATAAGAATCGAGTAGAGGCCAATACGGGCGAATGTGACTCCATGACTCACTTCGTACCATCATCCCCGATCCTCCTTTCGTGGTTCCGAACCATATGGAGTTAGTAATCTCATGGATTATGAATGGGGTGTAACCTTCACGGGTCAATCGTTGTTGCCTTCATTATCCCTTATCGTGGTTGCCTTTTATGATCCTTGAACGGTTTACAAGTTCCTTAAAAACTTGTTGGCGGCTCCCTACTTTCCTTGTCGCTAATCGTATTATGTCAATTCCCACTTCCTATGAGTGCCAAGCATATTCATCACATGCTTTTAACGTAGGCGCACTTCGAACGACGCCTACAGTTTTGTTCGGGTGGGAGCATGGTGTGTTGTTCCAAGAGCAAAGAAGTATTCCTTTGGCTTGTGTGTTGCTTTGGAGGTGTGTTCAGTTTATAGAATGATGAAAGTGCTTGAAGAACATGGCAAAGACCCTCAGTTGTGTGATGTGGTTGCATTGTCAAGGTTGGTGAAGACCTTGGTGTCACTTCCTTGGTTTAGAGGAAGTGGGTTTGTTTTCTCGGTGTAGAGAAAATGAGTCTTTGCTATGGTGATTAGCAAAGATGTTAATGATGATGGTTGGCTCATTGTGTTGGTGTGATCTCGTGATGATAAGTCAATTTCCGGGTTGGGAGATTGTGAGGCTTATGGAGAGATGTTGGAGCACAATGGAGAAGCCATGAGAGTATATATTTAGTGTGTTTGTTCTCACACTTGATCCGATCTCCAGGTGGGAGATTGTTGGGTTTGAGAGTGTGGAGAACGGTTCAAGGCGGCTAAGGGGGGAAAATGAGATGAAGGGAAATATGTAGAGAGAGAAAGCTTCAATGTAAAACCTAAACACTTAGGGTTTGAGTGTTTGAGAGGGTGAGTTTGGGGTGGGAGCTTTAATGGTGATTAAAGCTTGTAATCTACATTAATCTTCATCAAATTGTTACACCATAGTGGATTGGTTGGTTTTTCTCCCGGTTCTCGGGTTTCTCACGGTAAATTCTCCTTGTCTCGTTTATTGCTTGTTTTTCCGTCTTCGTTGTTGTTAATTGTCGTTAATCGCAAACTTAGCTAGCACATTTGTCATCCCTTTCAATAAGGCCAAGGTAAAGACAAGGCCAACAAACATACAAAACACACAATCTGCAAAGCTGAGTACATAAGCGTAATTAACACTCTAACATATAGTTTCCTATCAACACACAACTTATCTTGTTGCATTTGTGTTTCAAGCATACAACATTCAATAAAAGTTCTCACTAGACACTACATAATTTATTCAGTATTGACTATGCATCGAACGGGTTTCCCCCTCAACCTCCCCCAAATAAATTTGAGATTACTGACACGGGAGCTAACCGTGCCATCATCAATAATCACTCGTAAGTGGCAGAATTCCTACGCATAATAATAATAATAATAAAAGGAATGTACATCGTCCTGTACTCCAATAGAAGTTATGATCAAATATAAAGTCACATAACTCCCCCCATATGTTCATACTCAAGGTGTATACGTTCCAAGAGTTTGGTGCGTAATCTCTTTCACTTTACATTATTTATAGATTATTAAACTTGGTGATGACTCTCAAACTATAATTATTCAATCAAAAATAATTATTCAATCAACCAAATATACCAATTTAATTCTTGAATAATTAGTGACTGCATAATATTTAATGTTGAATCCTTTTTAATTCTACCTCGGTCCCAATGACACCTTAAACGCATAAAGCGCTACAAAACCTATCCCTCGGTGTTAAGAACACCTTAAGTGCACTAAGGCACCAACATACAATTTATTCCTCGTGTATATAGACACTTATATAACTCTTTCCTCATGCTTATAGCATCAATAAAAATTATATGAACCATAATAAAAATTCCTTTTTAATATTCCAAACCAAATTAAACATTTAGTTTAATTAAACATGTTCTCTAACATGCCATAAATAAATATGTGGCTCATAAATAATATTCCAAACTATTATTTTCCATTCAATAATCCATCACAAATAAATCATGCTTCATAATCTAATCACCAATAACATCCAAATTATAATTTCCAATCCAAACCTAGCATGATACTACTTGTAATCAATCAAACACATTTAGCATGCTACTACATTAATATTATTATACTAAGTACGCGAACGTACCTTGTATACGATCTTAGAATCGCCACGACTAGTAAAAATCTCTCACTTCGAAGTCTCCTACAATTTAAAATTATAGAAGAGTATTAAAATCCACTTAACACAAATTTCCAGCAATATATACTATTATAAAACCCCTCATAATTTAATTAAAACATGCTGAATTTATATTTAAAACATCATAATTTAGTCCCAATAAATGGGTAATTAAAATCCTTTAAAGAAACTTGATTTTAAGTGTTCTACTAAAAATTTCAACACTATATTTTAATTAAAACTTGATGTAATTAAGCCTTAAAACACTTTAATCAAAGGTCAACAGTATTATACATCATAAACCTTCAATAATTTACAAATCAAGAACCTAGGGTTTCAAAAATTGGGGCTTTTTAATTAAAAACATAATCTGAAAATTAATTAACATAATACTTATAATCAAACATCAAAATCAAATCCCAAAATTCATAATTAACAATTAGATTTAGGAATAAATTAATTTTAAGTAATAAAGATTCATTTTTTTTAATAATCGAAAAAGGGGGAGAGGGTGCAGCGGCAGCCACCACGCCGGCTGCCAGTGCCGGTGGCTGCCTGCTGGCGGCGGCGGCCACCTACTGTCGGTGACCGGCAGTGGTGGGGGAGAAAGAGCAGCTGAAAAAAGAAAGGGGAAGGGGAAAAAGGAGAAAGAAAAAGAAAGAAAAAGAAAGAAAAATAAGTAGAAAGGATAGAGAATTTTACCTTGGGTTTTCTCCACTCTGGGCAAATTTTGATTTGCCTCATATGTGGGATATTTATACCCCTTCTCTACAAACCCTTTTTTCCCTAACTTTCCTCTTTTAATTTTCCTAATCCCATTCCTAATAAAACTTTACTAAATTAAAACTTTCCTTAAATTAAAACCCAACTTAATTAAATTAATTAATTAAATAAACTTTCCTTTTATAAATATTTCAATTCCAAACTTATTTAAAAATAATTAATTAAAATACTTTAAATAAAGTAATTCAATTAAATTAAATACTTCTTAAAATACTTATTTTTCTTAAAATACGTATAAAAATACGAGGTATTACATAGGTTGGCTCAAAGTTTAAGAAAATTATAGACTAGACTTTTAGACTTATAATATAAAATATTATTAGTAAGAGAGATAAATAACTAAAAAGAAGAAGAAGAAGAAGAAGAAGAAGAAGAAGAAGAAGAAGAAGAAGAAGAAGAAGAAGTGTGTGTGGGATTAGTAGGAAATATAAATAATAAAATATTTGTACAAGTAATGGTGGACTCTTTCTAAATATAGAAGTATTGCGATTAATATCAAATCATCAATCAATCAATACTTCTATACTAAAGTAATCACCATGCTTATCCCCTAATAACATGTGTCACATTCTCATTAAATATTTTCCCGCCCAAAGTGTATTTTTTTTTTTTTTTTTTTTTTTTTTTTTTTTTTTTTTACAGTTTTTTTTTTCTTGGTTATCTTGTAAAAACAAACATTTATTTTTGAATTTAAATATGAAAGTTGGATATTTATGTAACGTAAAATTGAATTTAAATATGAAAGTTGGATAACTATCTCTTAATTAATTGAAAAAATTAAACTTTTTGTTTGAGAAAAAAAGTAAACTTCTTGGTTATCTTCTTATCCCCTAATAACACGTGTCACGTTCTCATTAAATATTTTCCCGCCCAAAGTTTGTTTTTTTTTTTTTTTGTTTTTTTGTTTTTTTGTTTTTTTTTTACCCTTTTTTTTTCTTGGCTATCTTCTAAAAACAAACATTTATTTTAAAATTTAAATATGAAAGTTGGATATTTATCTTACGTAAAATTGAATTTAAATATGAAAGTTGGATACTTATCTCTTAATTAATTAAAAAAAATTAAAATTTTTTGTTTGAGATAAAAATAAAACTTTTTTTTTTGATGCCCTTACGCAAATTATCAGCTCAGATTAAAAAAAAAAAAGTTTGTTACTCTTTGAAAAATTACGTAATATACGACTTTATATATTTACTCTTCATAAGATTATATTTACGTTCATATCAATCATACATATTTTTCACAAAAATATTCAACTCTTTCTTCCATCTCATCTAAAATGGCACAAATATATGATTTCGTTCGAGAAATTAACCCAGCGAAAAAAACATGGAGTATTAAAGTAAAAGTGATTCGTCTTTGGACTACTCCCGATTTCTACAAACCACAAGATCATTATAGTGTTGAATTAGTTGTCATGGATGAAAAGGTAATACATAAATTATTTAAATTAAAGGTTATATCATTTATTTTTATTCAATTTTGCAGTATTTCTTAAACTAATTAATTGAAAATCTTTTTTATTTGGGTTGATTTTATAGGGTGATAAAATACAAGCTACATTAAAAGTTAACAATGAACATTTGTGATAAGCTAACTACATCAACAACTTAACAATTTAAAGTGATGATAATACTAAGTGATAAGCTAAGAATGCTACCTATATTGGACTACACAAATATTATCATATTAGTTGTTTGACTTCAATATCTTTTTTTTTTTGGGAAATTATCAATGGTACACCCAAAATTCGGGCTTTTATCAATGGTACACCAACTTAGTTTTTGTTTATCAGCGGTACACCCAAGGTTTCACACGATTATCAACTATACACTTAACGTTAAACAAACGTTAAGTAAAGGTTAAGTTGGGGTTTAATTCGATTTTTTTAACTTAAAATATTCCCTCCCTTTTTTCCCTCTTCATTTTCCCTCCTTTATGTACTCTACCCTACCCACCCCCTCTTCCTCTATATATAGTTTCCCTCCTTTCTGATTTTCCCTTTTCACACAAAAACATACATATATCTACTCAAACACACCCAATTTGAATTATTTGTGCAAAAAATACAACAATAAAGCAACAAATAATAATCACAGGCACATTATGCATAATTTAAACCATAATTCGCTAACAATTGTACATGGAAACCAAAATTCAACCATTTAAACAAAAAATTCATATACTACCAAAACTAAGCGAAAGTCAGAAAATCAAAGACTCAGATGAAAACTTACCTTAAGCGATCAACAATGAAGTGCAGAATTTGCTAGAATTTTGTTCAATTCGCCCGTCGATTATGGAACCTCACATCAGCAGAAAAAGGGGAGAGAGTGAGAAGGAAGAAGAAGATGAATGATCTTCTGACTTAGGAGTTTTTAATATAGGTAGTTGAGGTTTGAAAGGAGCGATTTAATGTATTTGGAGTATGGGGGCAAATTAGTCATTTCATTTTAAGTGGATTAACCTAAAATTAACCTTTAATTAACGTTTGATTAACGTTAGGGTTACTGTAGATGAGTGTATTAAACCTTGGGTGTACCGCTGATAAACAAAAGCTAAGTTGGTGTACCATTGATAAAAGCCCGAACCTTGGGTAACCATTGATAATTTCCCTTTTTTTTTTTTTTTTTTTTTTGCTAAATCCTGAATACATAGTATGAGGAGGAAGTAAACTGATTATTAACAAGTTGTGAATTAAGTTGCTAAATATTTGTTTTCGTACATTTATTTAATTAAACAATTGTGTTTTAGATATTGTTTTGAAGCTTTGGATAAGAGTTTGAGAGATATTCTCAGATTTTCAAATGGACAAAGTTCAATACACCCTTTCGGTGGAAAAACAGTTGTCCTTGGAGGTGATTTCCAACAAATTTTACCTGTTATCCCTAAAGAAAGTCGGCAAGATAGTGTTTTTTCAACCATCAATTCATATTAGCTTCAGATGAGATAAGAGAGTTTTCTGAGTGGATTTTGAGGATAGGAGATGGTATAGAGGGGGGTCCAAATGATGGTGAAGCAGATATAGAGATCCCGAGCGATATATTAGTATTCAAAGAAGGTCGGATTTACAGTACTACAAATAATGTAGTATTCAAAGATGTATTTCAAAGTTTGGCATAACTGGTACATTACTTCTCATAGCTTACAACAAAATATTATTGTAATATGAACTTTTTTTTTTTATATCCTTTTTATTTATTTATTATAATTTTTTTTTTGGTAGGGATATCAGCTATTAAATACCCGGCCAACTACGTGACACCCATTGATAGGGTGACTAATAAATTAAGGATCAATCAATTATTATGATATTTTTATTTTTGTATTTCATTTTATATTCTTTTCGTATATTTATTGAGATTCATCTTATGGTATATCACATTAATATGTTTTTTTCTAAGTTTTTTTTTTTTTTTTTTTTTTTTACTTCCACTTATTATGTTTGGTATGTAACTTTTCTAATAAACGAATATTGCCACTACTGTAAAACCGTGCATAACACGGGTTTTGAACTAGTAGATGTAAAAAGGAAAGAGTTGCGATTAATACGAAACGGAGAGAATATCAATAATTAAAACATGGATGCTCAACAAGATGTTTAAGGTGCAAATAAACAAAAATTTGACTAATATAACCTTGAAAGAAAAGGTAAATATACATTTTTTTTTTAATATTTCATAGAGCAAATTTATTTATTACATACTAGATTCATGTAGAAATTTTTCTTATTTATATATCAAATAAATTTATTAAAAAAAACTCAACACTATCTATAGATGAACTCAGATCATAACTTAAAATCATGTCTCAATTACTAAAAATAAAAAGAAAAAATCTTCTAAATATGGTCAATATCTTGATAGGTCAATTTGTTTGTGATAATCTAATGTTGCAAAATACTTCCTATATTAAACATTAGTGAGAATTTTCTAAATTTCTCTTTCTATATAAGAACAAACATGGTCATATGAGATCTAGTTTTATTCATGAGTACATTATTATTATCAAATTTTTATAATTTTTACTAGTGTGAGATTAAAGATATTTGCAATCCAGCTCGTTTTCTATGAAGCTAGCTGAGCTTACTTATTTAGAGGTTACTCGGTCGTTTTTTACTAGTTTCGGATTAAAAATAAATTATGGAGTAATAATGAATAATTGAATCGCATGATAATGGGTAATAAACGAATTGCATGATAAGAAAAACATCTTTTCAAACTTTGACGAAAGAAAAAACAATCTTAACAATGAAGGAAAGTACCAAAACCACTGCATAAATAAATTTGAAATGCTTTTTTGGTGCTTTTCTACACTTTTATTTGGTTTTACCTTTAATTAGATGTATAGATCTCTTAAACAATGAAAAAAAAGAGGCTAAAGTAGTAAAAATTGGTTGTTTTAAATCACGGCTTAGACTATGTTTGTTAACAAATTATGAGCCCTTTATGTGTCATCCGTCCATAATTCAACGTTAGCAAGCAGTGGAAAGCTTGCATGCTTTAAATTCTTAATAAAAAAAAAAAAAAAAAAACAATTCAGCTAACAAATTTATATATTCATCGAAATTTAATTATACAGCGTAAGCATAAAAGTTATACAATATGTACGATTGAGAAATAAATTTGACAAAGACATCAAATTAAGATGAAATTCATCTATTTTCAAGACATATCAAATTAAGATCAAACTCATCTATTTTCGAAAAATTACAATTGTTACAGTGTATGTAAGGGTGCTTATACATTAACGAGACAATCTAGTGTCATGTTTCCAAACACATTTACAAGAAATTAAAGATATATAGATGGTGACCAATAACTAAATACCATAAGCAAAGTTGAATCCTACACAAGTATATTCTAATTTGAGTCTTCTATGAAGATTTTATCCGACAGGGAAAAAAGTAAATTCCTTATATAAAAAGCCTAGCAAAAGATACCTTTTATTACTTGGACTCTTGGAGATATATATATATATATATATATGTCCTTTAGAGGATGTAAATAAATATTTGCTCGTAACATAGCTAGTTAATTGAAATTAATTTTAAATATATGATAAAATATTATGTAAATATCAACCGATGTGATTAATATATGTTCAAAGTTAGTATCTTCATTTTTTGTTTGAAAGGAAATGTATACAGGAAGTTATACTACATATAGTCTCCTTCTCTCAAAGTTATACCTTAACAACCCCAAATCTTTCCCCTTTCAACTTCGAGGATTCTGGCAACCTTAAACCTTCTAAAACGAAACCCTTTTCCCTTAAACGACCACGAAATCGGCCACAATCAACCGAAATCGACCAATTCAGGGTTGAAATCAACCATTCAGCCCCCAAAACCGGCCGATTTTGGCCATTTTTGGTGGTCGTTTTAAGGGAGTGGCTTTGTTTTTCGGTGGGAAAACTGTCGGTTTAGGGCTGGGAAAGGGGAGGGGTAGGTTTCTCGGTAGTCATGGGCTAGGAAGGGGGTGCGTCCAGCGTTAGAGGTGGGGCAGGGGCTGGGCTGTGCTGCCGGTGGTGTTGGTAAGGTGGCTGGCTTGCGTTGCCAGTGGTTGGGGCTGAGAGAAGGGGAGGTGGCGGTGGTGGAAGAGGCTGAGGAAGGGCTGCTTGGGATTTTTTTTTAAAATATTTTTTAAAATTTTTGACCTATCATGTAGTAGCGACACGTGTATAAATAATTACAAATCAGTAAAGTTTACCTTTTCAACCGGTTCCAAGTAACTTGAGAGTGATAAAAATTAGTAGAGTATAAAGTTGGGAGTGATAAAAAATAAACGAAAGTTGGGATTGATATTGACGAATGGAGTAAAGTTGGGATTAATGGTGGCAATTTTTCCTATTAGGTTTAATTTAGCCCCTGTTCTCATCATATTATTTTCAGTTCACTTCAACTCTAATAAGTTCAGTTCAGTTCAGTTTAGCTCCTAATTTCCTTCTCTCATAAAAATTCATTTCAGTTCAGTCCAGTTCAACTATAATAAGTTAAGTTCAGTTCAGTTCACTGCAGTTTGGCTCAGTTCAGTCAATGAGAATAGACCATTGATTTTACAATGATATAGTGAGACCAATATTACTAAAGATTATTTTCATTCATATTTTAGGATGTAACAATTTGACCTAAAAGTTAATTAAAATAAAATAAAATAAAATAAAATATAATCGTTGGCCCATGTAGTGAGTTTTTGAGTGTGAAAGAGTTTCTCTCTCTCTCTCTCTTTGGCGGCCCAATCATGAACGCACCTCATGAAAGAATGATAGAAACTAGAGGTAATTTCAAGAGATAGAGTTGACCAATTAAAATGTACTTACTTGTAATAAGTAGTAAGGCTTTTGTTTAGTTTATCTAATATTTACTTATCCGGTTTAATTTTTTTTTGTTTTTTAAATCCGATCTGTTATTTAATTTGACTAAATTTTAATCTTATATGTACGCTAATTTTAAAGAAAAAAAATTGTGAAGTCTTGTTACATCCATTAAAATGTCGTTCGTTTTTTTTTTTTTTTTTTTTTTTTTTTTAAGAAGAAAAGGATTCCATTAATGAAATTAAAGATAGCCAAATAACACTTACAAACAATTCCGAGGAAATCTAAAATTCCAACACAAATACAATTCACCTTAAAACTAGTTACATCACAAATTCGACCAACGATCGCCTTTATAAAAATCTTCATCCGAAGCAATACAATCCGTGAGTTAGCACTAAGGGCCTGTTCTCATTGACTGAACTCATCTGAACTGAACTGAACTGAACTGAGCTGAGCTGAATTGAAGTGAACTGAACTAAACTAAACTAAGCTGAACTGAGCTGAACTAAACTGACCTGAGCTGAACTGAACCGAACTGAAATGAATATTTTATAAGAGAAGGAAATTAGGAGCTGAACTGAACTGAAATGAACTTAACTGAGCTGATCGAGCTGAACTGAACTGAACTGAGCTGAACTGAACTGAACTGAATTTCAACGTAAGAGAACAGACCCTAATTCGGCTTGAGATCCATGGATGAATAATTGTTTGGGTGAAAAAACTCATATGGCTTCTAGATACTTTTGGAGATTGTGAAATCCTAAATCTTCAATCTTTGGTATACGAAGAAAAATTAATATTTAATAATTTTTAACATTAAAAAATCATACATAAAACGAAAAAGTATGTTCAAAACTTATTTTTTCTGATTTGATCTTAAATAAGTAATAAAGTTCGAAATTAAATCAACTAAACATGTGGCCTAAGAGATAAGTTAATTTATTACACTTCATCGATATTATTCTTTAAGTGAAGCATAAGTTCATGACAATAGCCATATAACTACTCTTAACTAAACGGGGTTCATATTAATTTATTATGGACCACTTATTAAGAAATACTCTCTCCTTCCCTTTATTATGTGCCTATTTCTAGTATTATTTATTACTCACATAATAAGTACTAAGTGTAAATGTTTCACTTAAACATAAATGTCATTATGATAAAATAAAAGTTAATATGTTTCACTTAAACATAAAAGTCATTGGGTAATATGTCATTATGATAAAATAAAAGTTAATAAGTACTAAGTGTAAGAGTAAATGTTTCACTTAAACATAAAAGTCATTGGGTTAAACAAAGGTCGTAATAAAAGAGATTGATATACATTGAACTCTTAATATACTTGTGAATATAAACAACAAAGGTCATTATATTAAAATTAGGGTTACTATGTTTAATAAAATGTTGGTAGGAACATTATTTTGAACTTGAGATTTACAAAAGTTTTAATGAAGGTCAATATGTTAAAATTATGGTCAATTTATTTAACATTATATTGATTGACACGGGAAGACGTCAGGTATTATTGTGAACTATATTCACACAAGTTTTTTTGTAATCAGATTGCATATAAGATTTACACAATTTATTTAATGAATAATAAATGGAGTAACTTGCTAGATTTATATTGGTCACGATCCGAGTATACCACCATCACCTTTTTATTTTATTTTATTTTTATTTAATTAATTTTTTATATTGTCATATTATCGCAAGTCTTACGTGAATTATCCTTTGCACAACATTATGTTTTTCCATTTGGCTAGGAGATGGGACAACTTTGATTTAAAAAAGATTGACTTACTTTTGGTGCCAAGATTAAGTAAAGATGGTAGCATTGAAATATTCTTACTTTGCCAGACGAAGGATCTTAAAAGAAGATTAAAGATACCCTAGCTTAAAGGATCCAACTTTTCTTTTGTAACACTAGACTTTCATTATATATGCATGCATCCTATTACTATAAGTTAGGTAAACCTTCATATATATATATATATATATATATATATATATATATATATATATATATATATATATATATATATATATATATATATATATATATATATATATATACTTCGCTCTACCATTGTATAGTAGGGAGGTACTACTACTCCATTTACAAAACATAGTTTCTAATCTTTCTACACACTAATTTAAACACACCTTTACCTCATTGATTTATCCATCTCTTCACTCGATTTCGATTGATCTACTCGAAATTAGTACTTGTCTACGTAAAATCTCAATTTTTTAGTAAGATATTGAAATGAAAAAACACAATTTTGTAGGAGAAAATTTGAACAGATTGCCCCCTGGATTCCGATTCCAGCCTACCGACGAGGAGCTTCTTTTCCAGTACTTAAGATGCAAGATATTTTCGCTTCCTCTTCCGGCCTCCATTATCCCTGAGGTCCATTCTCTTAAGTTAGACCCTTGGGAGCTGCCCGGTATGTGTGTCATAATTTGCTCATCATACATTTCCCTTAATCTTCATGTCATTGTTAATAATTGTATTATGGCATAATGGCAGGGATAAAATGCTAGTAAATTTTGGCTTCTATACATTTAAGAAATTTAATATTGCATAGTGCATGGTACTTTTAACTAAAAAATAGTTCATAATCACCTCATTAGTCTATTATGCTCTCAAAGATAGGATTGTGGAAGAGATTTTGTTTAGGTTAGGGAAAAAAAAGTATTATTACCTTAGCTATGTGTCATTTTTGTATTTTAAAATTAACACGAATAGTTTAAGTAAAAACTTTTATTGGTAACTAAGAATTGAATAATCCCGATTTTGAATTAGATTAACTCAATGTACATAATCCAATAATTTTCCTATGTTGGTGTTTGTGTTCTAAAATTTTTACATTCATGCATATGTTATAGGTGATTCAGTGGAAGAGAGATATGTCTTCACCAAGAAGGGAGGAAGGCACAAGAAGCGTAACCAAATTAATAGATCGATTAGGGCAACAAACTTAGGTTATTGGGAAGAGACTGGCTCGGAAATGCATATATCTCCTCCTCCAAGCCAAAATTTCGAAACGGTGATGATGATGGGCATCAAAAAAACTTTAGTATATCATATGGGAAGGGCTCCAAGTGGCAGTCCAACTGATTGGTACATGAATGAATATAGCTTAGTCTATAATAATAAGGTGAATTTCATTTCTTAAACTTTATGATACAGTATATGAATCGATCCTAGACTTCAACCATAAGCTTAACCTTGTAATTGAGTCGGCTTGGTCTATTGATACTTTGGTTAAAAATTGCACAAATTTGTATGTTATATAGGAGTAGTATATATACTAATGACTTATATTAATAATTTTCGTGCAGAATAACAAAGGTGTATCCAAAATGGAAGATTGGGTCATTTGGCATGTATTTTTGAAGCAAAGAATTGAAGGAAATGACGATGCAATTATGTTAGACTATAATAATAGTCATTACAGATTAACCTCCAATATTTCATCCCCTTCTTCTTCTTCTTCGTCATCAAATTCATTTGCACATGTTTCTTCATATGAATTACATTCTGATGAAGAGAGTAGCTATAATTTTATGTAATTTAATTTATTCAGCATATCATAATTCTTGTGCTTAATTATGCAGTTTATGCATTAAAGTACATTATTTATATTGCTAATATTGAATTAATCATGACTTTTATATTGAATGTACTCCGTACTATGCTACTCTTCATTTGTTCTTTATTTTAAGGTCTTTTGAAAATATGTTTGACTATAAATAGCTTTAATTGTGTGTAACATATATTTAAAAACAATTATTTTTCATTTTTTCTGTTCAAAAAAAAAAAAAATTATTTTTTTTGATATTTTATGTTCTAAAATAGTCTATTAGGAACTCACATACCTTATATGTTCAAAGTTAACAAACTTTGATTTAAAAAAAAATGAATACAACCAAACAATTATGACCTACTCGTAAAAGAGTAAATTTATGTAATTATAATTAAAGTGAGGCACCAAAGGTCCAAAGTCAATATGAAATGTACAAACATGCATGCATTGACTTTAAGCATAATAATGAAAGCATAAAGCAAGTAACTTCATCTACTCGTGCTACTTAAGTACTAAGAAATCTTCCACGTTAAGGAAACAACATACACAAAAGGTAAGACTAGGCAAAATATTATATGCATGGTTATCAACGTAATATCCCTTTTATTTGTGACGACAATTTAACGTGATTTTATCTTTTGAATATTCTATTTACTTTATTGGTCAAATTAAATTTGATAAAGTTGCAAATTCATACATGGAGTCAACAATGAATTTGTGGCAACAAAGACTCAAATCTCAATAGATTTTGCAATTTTTACCACATCAAGGGATCATACGATAAGGTAAGTCACATCTTACATGTTCAAATTTTCCACACCTTTTCTTAATTATAAGTTATGATTCAAGAATAATTTATTGATTGAAAGTTGAGATTAATAAGTTAGGATGTAAAAATATATTCTAAATATGTCAAGCAAGATATATATAAATTAAAGTTCTTACTATATATACTTTAAATTCCAGATATTTTAATTCAATTCTTGCCAATTGAGGATAGTTGGGTGGAGATCCCTTTACGGCTTTACCCTTACCCCTAATAACTTGCAACCCTAGCTCATAAATTATGAACCAAATAAACTGTGAAGGTTGAGACATGATGGACAAAACAAACGAAAATAAAGTTATATAAATGCTATTTAATACGACAAATCAACTAAACCTACAATGTCAATCAAAACAACCTATGCATAAATGTGTTACTCTTACCAAGTGATCACATGGACATTTTTTTTTATTTTTTATAACAAAATAGATGAACGTTGAAGATGAGATAAGATAAAGCAATATTTTGAATTTCCCTACAACAAAATCATAGAATATGCATGAAATCATGCTCGCGACTACGCTTTAGGTTTGCTAGTAAGATCATATCATCTTCCTACACATAAAAAAGGAAACTGAAAAAATATTACTAGGAAAATTAATTAAACACCATTTCAAATCCCTCCTTTATTTCTCTCCTAGATCGAATTGAGAATTAAGCTCCTCCTAATTGTTATAGAGACACGATGTACGTATGTTCCATTGAATATATACTATCACGCAGCTGCTTGTTGAATGAAATGAGAATTGTGTGAAGTACAAGGAAGGTGATATAACGAATGCATGTTATGAAATATATGTTTTCCTCCTTTTGGAATTCCTATTTTAAACATCTTCACTCTTTTATGCTTCTTCAACATGGTGTTCTTCTCTTCCACTACCTGCTAATTAATTATAATCATGATAGTTATAATAAGACAATAAACCACGATTAATTTAGCAACCACGATTAATTTAGCATTAAAGGGAGAAAAAAGATTAATTAATTAAGATGATAATAATTAAATCAAACATGCGTTATATTTACCTTATTTGAACTAGATGATTCTTGTCGTAACCAATTTTTATCATCTTCTTGGCTGCATTCTTCTACTGGTTCAAGTTGTCCTACAACATATGCATAGTAGTGTAGAACTTGAAATTTAATGTAACAATATTTACAATTTACAAATTATTGTCACGATTTAATTATTGGTTCTTACTAATTGTTCATCTTAGTCTAAAAATCAAAACAATGAACGTTTAGGTATACATAGAGAGTACTTTGTTATTAAAAAAAAAAAAAAAAAAAGAAAAGAAACATAGAGTACTAGTTAATATAGAACATCACCCATAACAAATAAAACTAATTTAAAAGTAAATTGAAATCAACTTATTAACAATACTTATAAGGAATTCTATAAGGTTATCATAAATCAAAACAGTTTTAGAAAATTAAGGGTTCGTTTGGCATCATTGTGGTTTTCTGTTTTTTGGTTTTTTGTACTTCCTTCGTTACGTATTATCTGCAACAATTTCCAAAAATGGATGTTACACATTATGTGCAACAAACTAAAACTTTCCTCTTTTAGTAATTTTTTTATGCATAATTACCAATTTACCCTTATTTAACTTCAATAAACACATCAAATCACATGTTATTAATCTATTAACCTAAATTAGTTCATCCATTATTTAAACCTAACCCACATTCTCTCTCCTCTCACAACCACATCTACCACCAACACCACCACCACGTTGTCTCTCTCCTCCCTCTCAGCCACCACCACCGCTTTTCTCTCTCTTCTTTTGGATCGCACATCCACCACACCACAACCACGCACCACTCTGTTTGATCGCCGCCCCTTTTCCTCGGGAAGTTCACCGCCACTTTATCCTCCCCTCATCAGAGCCGCCGCTTTCTCCTCCCTTCGTCAGAGCCGCTGCCACCTTTTCTACCCTTCTCAAAGTCGCTCAGAAAAAAGAATCGTGGTGGGTAATTGATTAGGAAAAAGGAGAATTTGAGTAAGCTTGAAATCTCAGATCTAAAGCAAATTTGGTGAAAGATGACCGATCGTGAAAGATCGTGGTGGGTAAGATAGGTGAGGGTGGTGGTGGGGTTCCACGATTTCGCTTAGGTGGTGGGTTTTCGCGATTTCGCTCAGGTGGTGGGGTTCGACGATTTCGCTCGAGTGGTGGATTGTTGATGCGATTTGTCTGGAGTGGGTTTTGGGTGGTTATGGTGATGAGACGGGATGGGGTGGTGGTGGTGAGATGGTGATTACGGGATGAGGTGGTGGTGGTGGTTTTGGGCTGTGGGTAGATGTGGGTGGTGGTGGATGTTGCTACTGATGGGTGGTGGGTGTGGTGGATGTTGCTGCTGGTGGGTGGTAGTGGTGGTTGATTAATTTTCCCCCTTTATCTCTCCTACCCTTAATCACAAAGTCTTTACTTTGTTAATCACATATTAACAAATTTTTTACATAATGAATCAAAAAATATTTAAACTTATTAAAATCAAGATAATTTTGAAAACTGACAACATAAAAGTAAAAACACCTTTTTCTTGTTTCCTGTTTTTGGTTTTTAGTTTTCAAAAAAACAGGAAACTAAAAACTAAAAATGATGTCAAACAAACCCTTAGATTATGAGTTAATGATTAACCCACTCTAAATCAATAATGTGTACTCATTATCTTGTCATAAAGCAAACAAATCTTATAAAAAATGACAAATTTTTATGTACTGTAAAAAAGAAGGTCCAATAATTTTAAATTTAAATTAGCAAAAAAAGAGGAAGATATATATATATATATATATATATATATATATATATATATATATATATATATATATATATATATATATATATATATATATTCTCATGAAGGATCTCCTAAATTGAATTCTCACATAATTAAATTGAACAATACATTTCATCTTGGCCTAACATTATAATTCTTTTTGTCCATTAAACATTTCCTCAATAGGATAAATTTGCATAAAATAAAACAATTTCTATCATAAGCAAATGAAAAGAAATTACCTTCAAGCTCTTCTTCATCAAGAGAATGAACACAATAAACTCGAAAGCTAGGAGAGCTCGGAGCCAACAACTCCGATCTCTCAAGCTCATCTTGATCAAACGTGCATTCCTCCTCCTTGATTACTTCTTTACAATGCAAATTATTTTCAAAATTAATTTCATCAACATCGTTATTAATAACATCATTTTTAACATTATTAACATCATTTTTAATGTTATTAACATCATTTTTATCCTCCAATATAGGGAATAATATTATTGATGCACTATTATCATCAATGTTAGAATTTTTTTGAGGGCTATCTTGTTTAAGAAAGGAGGCATGATCGTCATCAGAAACATTATTAGGAGGCGAAATAGACGTTGTATCTTCCTTAGTAATGATCTCTTCTTTTTCTTCTTCTTCTTCTTCTTCTACTTCAGAGCGATGAGAAGTAGTAATGTCGCCTGCAAGGAGTTCCTTCTTGGAGAGGCCAGCGTTCCTCCTGGCTAGAAACTCGTCGATCCTACGACGAATGATTGGTCGGAGGCCAGCCTCTTGTTCCGGCTCTAGCTTAGATCCTCCGCAACCCATTTTGTCTTAAATATGTTGTTTTACATGCACACATGAAAGATAAAATAGGATGCGTGAGTGTGAAGCATGGATGTTATTTTGATCAAGGATAGATTTGAGAGGAGATGACAAAATTTTTTTTAATAAAGTTAGTTTTAAGGAGGAATGATGTATTTTTTGAGAGAATTTAGGGGAGTATTTATTTGAGGATTATTTTGAACTCTAAAATGAAAGGTGTAACGAAATTGATGCCAACTTGGTTAACAAGAGTGATTTTTTTTTTTTTTTTTAGTTTTTTTTAACAATATTTTTTGTTATAATAATCAATGGTATATAATTAGATAACTATACTATATGCAATGGTATCAATATAAAGAAAATAGGGGAGTATGGTTAAGGTTTATGCATAAGAAATCACGGAGTATTAGCTTATTTTTTTGAAACAAAGCGTACAAAGATCTTGGACTCCAACAGATGTGTGACTTGTTTATTTAGATTCCGCTTAGTCTATTTCGGATCTTATACATGTGACAATTTTTCCCAGGAGATCCTACAACATTAATGCAGATGTTATGTACCTAGAAAATAGGCCTAATTTATGTGGAATCCCAAATCCCAGAGTTCAAGCTCCTATGTAAGAATGATGCTCAAATTTACACTTCTACTATGAACATATTTCAGAATGAGCTCAAGCTCCTCTGTAAGAACGAGTGCCTGGCATCAATTAATCATCCCACATAAATACGATCAAGGTATGTGTGTACCGACATAATAGTGCTAGGAAACTGCTTGTTCTCACATTTCCTGAGCAGCAAGTCATAAAGCCTAAGGACAGTTCCAATCCCAGCAAGTAACCTTCCCTGAAACTGGGTTAGAGCAAGCGGGAAATCCTCTACTAGGGTCTTCTGCAAAAGCTCAAGTTTTCCACCATCAACAAACCGATAAATGTGAATATATGCTGCATCAAAAGATCTTTTGGGAGAAAATTGCAGCGATTTTGCAGTCCCAACAGCTAGTAAAGTATCATAATCCTTGTCATGGAAATACTCGGTACATATGCTGAATGCAACCTCATTGTCCTGAAGCTCCAAGCAATACGTTGTCTCCCCCGTTCTTGAATCAAGAACTCTAAAATACAAGAAACCCATTTCTCTTCTTCTACTCTAGGATATCTATACCGCTCATCAGATATCTGACTGTCTCCATCAATCTCTTCCATGGAAACATTCTTTTTGTGCAGCTTCACTTTCATCGGTGTTTAAGGCTCGCTTGTCACTCTCAATCACCACCAGAACTCTAACCCCCCCCCCCCCCCTCTGGTTTTTTTTTAAAAAAATTTAATTTTTTTTTTTTCTGTCATACTGTCTTCATTTGTGCACTCTCTTTTTTGTTGCTGTTTCTCAAATTTTCGCTGCTACTATACAATCAAGTGGTGGTACTAGACAGCACGCCGAGCTTACTTCATGAATCATGATGGATCCATGGAAGGTGAAGGTAGGGAGAGAGTAGAAAAGGAAATAACAGTTAAGATTGACCATATGGCTAGAAATGCTGTTGCTCTACCAGCCTCATCGATGGAGACTTCGATTTCTTCTGCAATAAGCTCAACATGCTGTCTAGTACTGCCCCTCGATCAAACAAGTACGATGGAGACTAGAGAGACGGGGATTTGGGAGAGATGGATAAAGTGCAGTGGGTCTGGAATTCATTCATCTCTGTACACTTTTCATTCAATGTGTCTGATGCTAAGTCTTGAATCCTAGACTAACTGTATGTCTTTTTGCTAACCAAGCTACAGCCTACAGGTTTCTTTTCGGGTGCCTTTTATTAATATTCCTGCTGACTTTCATCGAGAGTTCCTCAGCGACCTCAGGTACACGAAACACAAACGTGCTTCAAACATCAAGAATATTAATCTCCAGTTCCATTAGCATCCACCTTCTCTTCATTCATCAGTCATAACCTTAGCTGATGATCACTTGCTAAAATAATGAGAATTCAAATTATACTGGTAGCCTTATTCTTTACTCATTCGGGCATAACTAATTAAGATCATACTGTCAAATTAGTGTTAGTGTGATCAGCATCTAGGATCATCTCTACAGCGTCGTTGTAAGACTTTCATGGTTTCACCATACGCCCACTCCCCAAGTACACTCAGCACTGATGATATACAAATTTGGTTATCAACTATGACTCCAAATTTCATGTATACGAAAATTAAATGTGAAGGTTTCAAACACTTATTATTTTCGAAAATAAAGTAAAACAAGCATTTGAACTCAGCAAGATGACAAAGCTGCCATGAAGTTTCATTACTTCTACTATTTAACAACTTACACAGCAAAGAAATCAGCTGGCCTAGAAAAACATCAACTTGATATTGTATAGCAGCTCTGTTCTTAGAAACTTTAATAACACATTCACAAACATGATAATGCTAACAAAGAACACTCTGCTGACCTTAATGGACTTACTGTCAAACTCAGGTTCAGTATTATATATTTGCCCTCGAGGAAGTTCCTGAAAGGCAAGCAACAAAGTTAATCAGATTTGATTGCACGAAGGCACTAAAATCTATAAGCTTTAATTTGTAAAATGTGAAAGAATTACTTTAAGATGTTTGCCTTTTCACGAAGAACCAAAATAGACGGGTAGAGGACTAAGAAAACCAAGGCTGCTTTAAGTTCCATCCTCTAATAAGTACACCTGATGCTCACAGCAGAATCAGCAATCTTCATTCTGGTTGGTTTACACTTGATCTTCTGAGTACATCAAAACACAGATTACCAAATATCAGTATGTTGTTCCCTTTCGAGGAAAACGTTATAATCCAGAAAATAGAGCAATTGATGACTATGTTAGTAAGCCAACAATGTTGAATGTTACTATGTTAGTAAGCTTCCATTGCAGCCTTGCAGGAGAAAATAGAAGCATAAACAATCGCTCTGACACGCAGCGGATTTAGCAAATGGTGATGAACAGATGAAGCTCAAGATATCTTGGCAACAGGTACATTGAAAGGATCACATTCCAGATGATTTCTTTGAAGTGACGTTATCCTGTTTCCCTAGGAACGGTTTAGGAAACCATGACTAGAGAGATATGGAAGCATATACTAGGGGTACAGCAGTCTGAAATATTAGCAGATGAGAATTGTAATCCTTTAAACATGCAGTAGGAGTCTGAAGAGTAGTTTCCAATGCAGAGGATTTACATTCCATATCGTTTGAAAACTTATTTCTATTTTGTTGTTTTAGTGATCATACATTCATACGAGTACATCTTTTCTAAATAAGTGAGTTTGCAGCAGCACCGTGATGAACTGATGTGAATCCAGAAATCACCCTCAGAAATATAACTACAGCTTAAATTGATATTCCAATGGCAGACCAAATTTACTTGTACCATTCCTAAATATATCAGGCCTGAGCAGTCGATTAAACTGGTCTAATGTCAATACAAACCCTTAATAACAATCTAAAACCAATGTTCATAGCCAAATGCTAGAAAACAAGTAACTAAAACAAAGATGACTTCATGGGCAGCAATAAGAGATGAAAAACATAATATATTTAAATTACAGGATTAACAACTGATTTTCTGACCCTTTATGATTAATCATTTTTATACCCTCCTATGAAAAACACTGCAGATCGTAAAGTATTAAATAAATTAACAAAAAAGTTAATGGTACTGATGCTAGCAGAAAATCAAGAGCAACAGCAGCACAGAAACTCACCAACTAACAAAGTAGTAATACAAGTAATAATTTAAAAATAACAGACTTAGTATTAAATAACTAAAGGGAAACAGTTTACCTATGATACTGTATCAGGGAAGGGAAAGCAGAGGATATGAACTCTTCATCCTCAGGAAAGATCTGCAAATTTTTCGACTTCATGAAATAAGTAACAGCATCCTCATCAAAGTCCATCAAGAATCCAAACTTAATGAGCTCGGAAAGTGGATGAATTTTATCCTCCTCATCCCAAAGCAACCCTTCAGATACCACTTGAGAAAACCTTGTTGCATATTCTACGACAGTCTTACGAGCACCTGATCTGTCGAGTTTCTGGGCGAAAAACTTAGAAGTATCTCTCTCCCAGCGCACCAATTGACGCGTGCTAGCTGTGACATCACTACCTGAACTCATCATTAAGCTGTAGGTTCTAGTAATGGGGTTTGGACTCACAAAGACTTTGACATTGAGGAGCTTTTTAACAGCTTCATGCCTCCGTTTTGTTTCTATATTCAGTGAGGGATCGGAGAGAAATCCTAAAATGATCATTACAAGCCCCTTCACAATAAAAGCATCCTTCAATTTCGCCACAATCAGTTCTCCATGATCCACAGCAGACAGCTCAGATATTTGAACAGAATCTGATATCTTCCTTACCCCGATCTTGGAGTACGTATCAAAAAGTAAAGCTCGAGGAATCGAGGGATGGTTTCTTGCAGGACACCAGACAAAGAAAGAGTAAGGAGAAGCCATTTCAAAAAGATCTTTCAATAAGAGATCATTAGGGAGGAAAATGTCCTGCTTATTAAGCAACAGAATATCACCAGAGCCATAGGAATCTGCAGGGATTTTAGACACACTTTTAGAAAATACTTTCTTAGTATCTTTGTTCCAGTGCCTAATAACATGCACCCAAAAGGCACAACACTCATCGTGTGATATCACACGCCTCGAATTCTCCCATTCCATCCAAAGCTTACAGTAATCATCAGTTGAGGGTCTGTTTTTAACATCAAAGGCCTTACAGAAGAAAGTAAGCAGCTTCGGCTTGTAATTCTTCTGATCCAAAACATGCAACCTAGAGCTGAACAGATGATTATCATCATGCAAAACACATTCCTCCGGAGCAACCCACACACCATCATCAGAAGTTGTCGGGATCCAAATTTGCACAGGAGTGTCTTTTTCTGGCTTCCAGTCAGCTTCACTCAGGAATTCATAGATATGCTCAATCTTAGCAAACTCATGAAGGGACTTGATGTGAAATGCAAGCAATGAGTTTGCAACATTGCTGGACAGATCAACTATAACTCCAATATCAGCAAGCTCGCTTTTATAGGACAAAATATTTGCCCCATAGTACTCTTCATCAATGAAAGGACCATCACATCGCTGCAACGAAGACTTTTTGTTCGGATCAAATAGCATGCATTCTTTTGAGGACATATAGCCAACAGTGGTCTTCAACCACTTTGTCTGGTGAATCTGTTTCAAAAAATCCTCTGGGAGGGGATCTTGGCTTTTCCGGAAGCTTCTAATGCATTCGAGCAATGACATGACACATACAGGAGTAATTTCACTTGGATTTTGAGGTAAAAAGATATGAGAAAAAACAAATTGTGAGCCTTCCTTGAAATCAGTCACTACACCCATTCTCTTCAGCTCATCTTTGAATTCATGTATGCCTTTCCCATAGCAGCTCTCCCTGTCATCAATAAAAGGAAGCAGCGTAATCTCAGAGATTGGATGCCAATCTGAATCATACAAAATGCAATCCTTGGGTGGCCTGTAGTCACCAAGGCGAGTTCTTAACCATTTAGCATCTCGAATACATGCTCTGAGATCAGCATGAAGGGTGAACGGTGTATCCTTCAACTCTTTATAACACGAAATGAATTTGAGACCATTATCTGCAGTAATCTGTTGAATTGTTGCTCGTTGCTTAAACTCTATAGAAAATGCCTTAGTTGCACCATCAAAATCAACCACCACCCCAATTTTCTGTAATGCTTCTCTGTACTTGAATATTTTGTCCCCATATAAGCTGCCGTCAATGTATGGGAAACCCTCAAATATCTGTAAGATACATCCCCATTCACGATCAAATAAGAAACATTCACGGGGATACTTGAAGCCAACATTTGTGCGCAAGCATGCAGAATTTTTCATTGTAGTCACAAGTTTTTCCGATGCATTTGGACACTTTTTGATGCACTTGAGCGCAAAAATGAGATGGGCAGGCAGTAGAGTGCTCCAGCTTACTGAAGATTTAAGATGATTAAGCACAATCTGATGCTTTCCTTTGAAACCCACAGTAATACCAAGTAGTTCAAGCTCAGTCTTGTATTCGTGAATACTGCACCCATAATACTCTTCATCAAGGAAAGGAATCTGACTGAATACTGAAGCAGATGTCCAGCTTTTATCAAAGAGAACAGTTTCAACCGGGGACCTTTCACCACACGAGGTCTTGACCCATCTCACATTTTTGATGGCGTTGACAATCTCATCCACTGACAACATTTTCTCTCTCAGATATTGTATAAATTTAAGCAGCGCGATAACCTTGGTTCTAGTCAGATTAGAACCAGTTGCCAGAGCCATGAGATGATTCCCGATGAATTTACATGCTTGACCATAATCAAACATCACCCCTATTGCTTTTAGCTCCTCCTGATACTCATTTAACTTATAGTTATAGAAGTGCTGATCAACCAACGGAATATCAACCATTTCGGAGCCATTCTGCAGCAAACTCCCCCATGAGGAACTCGAAAAAAATGATTGATTAGGAGGTTTGTAAACAGGATGACCGCTCATTGTTACCCTCAACCAGCTTCCATTCTTAATGCAATTCAGAAAATTATCAGGCATTCTGATTCCCTTATATCGTATCTTCTTGATCCAATCCAACATCAAGAAAACATTTTCTTTGTTCAATGGCCCATTTACAGTAGGGAAGGCAGCATCTGGAGGACATGCGTCAGGAATATCAGAGGCACCGGCATATCTTTTGAGGAGCTCCATCAGTTTCTTTTCCGGAGTAAAATAACCAGCATATCGTGCAGAATGCAAATATTCATCAGATAGTACCACATAATCTTGATCCCTCCAAGAATTGGAACCACCTATCAGATTCACCCATTTGCTCCCATTGGCAGGAACTAGTACACCCTTTCTTCTTACAGATACACCTCTGAAATTGTTCACTAGTGGCATGCAATCACTTAATTGTCGTAACTGTATCTCATTCAAAAATCCATTGGAAGATGTGTGATGTAGAAAATGTGCAAAAACAAATACCATTCTGCAGTTGTTTCCCACTGAGTGGTGAAGCTCTTTTGCAAATTCATCCATGCGAAAAGTATTAACATTCACATAGTCATTCAACCAGGTAAGTACATCTTTCACTCTTAAGATGGCCCTTTGCGTTTTCTCGGGTAAGAAAACTAGTCTTGCAGCAGATCTAAATTCTTTACTCCAGTCTATCATCCATGAAATATGTTGTGCTTCTTGAGATCGACACAAACGTAGACCACTTGTCTGAGTAGCTTCATTTATGCTAAGAAGAGATACATACCCAGAATCACCTACATACTTCAGTAGGGGTATACTTACCATATTAGCCGTAGCAAAACTTGACCAATACCGCGCAAGAAATTGAAGCAACTCAATATAGATCTCTTCCCCAACTCCCATGACAAGATTACAACTCTGGATGCACTTTGGGTACCACTCTGTGTCAACGGGCTTCACACCAAGGAAGCTAAGCACATCGTTATACCTGTCTACATCGAAAGAAGAATGCAATATATGCTTTCCTAGAGATGAAAGATTGTGCAATTTCATCCCTTTCTGCTTTGCCTTCAACAATATCTTCCAGAAAGATTGGTTCAACCGGGCAACTTCTTGAGGTTTATGGAAAATTTTCTGGTCAGAATGCGACTCAGATGGAATAATATTTTCCAGAAGCAGTCTCTCTTTGATTGAATTCCTGATTGCATCTAACTTTGGGTGACATGCGTCTTTGACCGGCAAGAAAGCAAACATGGATGCCAGAGAAGAGGTAGGCGCATCTTCCCTCGTCTTGACAAGAGCAACAAATGCATTGACAAAAGCAGAAGGAATGCAGTCTAGAATCCCTTGGTTCCATATGTCATCCCACAAAATAGTCTCACGAGATGATGGAAGAAGGAAATCTGCCTGAATTATGAAAGGCAAATTTGTAACTGTCTCAGTCGGAAGATATGCATAGATTCCAGGAGATATCATTCCTCTATTCAGACGCTTGCCAAATGGAAAGGCTAATGTAATAGACCACTCCTCAAGTTCCTTCCTCTTTTCAACCTTGTTTTCATCCTTGACACGAAACTTCTGCCTCCACATATAGTAGCCACATTCACCATCGCTGTCAGGACTACCTTCTTCTTCTGCCATCAAATGTACTGTATACGACTCAGCATCAATATCCTTCTTTGATTTGAAATCCGTTTCAGAAGAAATGGAAACAGCTCGTATGATGTTGAGTTTTGGATCCTCACTGTGCTCTTTCACTGAAAGACGCTTGATTTTTGAGAGAAACAAGAGTAACTCAGGATGGAGACTTGAAAGCTGCTCCTTCACAGCTTTCACTTTATCACCCTTCAAAGGCAGTATCAGTGTAGTAGTCGGAAGAGCTCTATTACTGCCATACACTTGCTGGATATCAGCCACTGAGGGATATTCAACCCACTCAGGTACTATGTAGGCTACATCACATTGAGGACATGGTGCTTCACTGAAACGAATTTGATAGCCATTACTAAAGATATAGGGATGAGCTGTCAGTAGAAACACGCTTTTGAACCCAATTCCTGTGACAAAAAACCACAAAATCAATTTCATTAGAGATAAGGGCCTTAATAATGAGGTAAAGAACATTTAAACATGGTCAGTTTTGTTCAGCTTCTGATATTAATGTGGCAGAAAGGTGTGGTAAGCTATACAAAATTAGAAAAAAAATAAAAAATAAAAAAAAAAGCCTTAGACAGTATACACTATTTTTGTACCAATACTCTGTGATTGCTCAACAGAAATCTACAAAAAAAAAACATTAACAGTAGCCTAATTGCACTTTACTAGTAATTTTTTCAATACAAGCAGAAATAGTGTTTGGTAATGGAAATTAAAAGAAATTCACATACTATGAGGAGAAAAAGCATTACCATGGACTCCTTCTGTGCGACATAATTTACAAAGTTATATATGAGCTCGTAGCAGCTAGCAATTACAGTCATGTACACCAAAAGGGCTATTAGTGCCTCGTTTATTTGGAGGCACTCGATGCAGACATTATATTGATTTCTACAAGAAATATATGACATCAAACCCCATATTTATGAGTTAAAGCTCAATTTTTTTTTTCTGATGTTCACTGAAATCAACCAAATTATGGACTACATTGATGTTGTAGACCATGAGACTGATGGTGTTTTCACAGTTGAGCTAAGCTTAACACTCCGCACTTAAGTTACTATGTACCTGTTAAGCTTAGGAGTGTGGGATTGAACTATGATGCCTACGAGTTTGCATTTCTATACCATTGGGCTCATAAAAACTGCAATTACAAAGGACAGCACATGAACTGTATCTGACTACACCACTGAACCGAACATCATTATCACTCTCTTAATCCCTTCACAAAATTTCTAACAGTAGATAGATTGTGAATGCTTTTGAGTAACAAATTTAAGAAAAAGGGTCTTTTATACATGAACTTCCTAATATAAATGCTATGTTCTGCATACTGCGTACAGTTTAAAGGTTGATCTCAATATAACAAAAATAATAAACATTCAAACAGTAGTTACTAATATCCTAATATGTAAGGTACAGCTTGCTTTAGTTTTAAGAAGAAAATATTTTGAGGCTACAATAAAATAAAAAAAATAAATTAAAAAAATCAAATAAAACAGATGAAAAATTATGCAATCACAGCCACATTTTACATTTACAGCCAGAATGATTAAGGATGATCCAAAATATAATGGGGGCACATTACAATCCGCAAGTTTGAATAGACCAACCTTTTTCTCCAATATAACCATTTTTGCGTTTGCCAGCCTTGGTAGAAGTACCAACACTGCAAATGGATTCCATATTTCCCTTAGAAAATCCCTTCTCATTATTGAAAATCAACAATGTAGCCGGAGCCCCTGTGGCTGTTATATCCCGAGATGTTATCAAGAACTCCAAGGTTGGATCAACTCCTTGCGGATACTCATTATCTTCAGCATTCTACATAACAAAATATTCTTTGTAAATATCCTCATCAGATGATATCAAATTAATGCTCATCCAAATTTATTTATTTGTTTTGGTTAACGGCCTTCAAATTAGATTAAGATAGACATCAGTTAAGCTTAAGTTCAAGCCTTTAGCTACAAAGTGCTCATCGTATCCAAATTGACAAGATACTAATACAACATAAATACATAATGCAGCAAAGACATTTGTCAAGTGCTCTAATGTATGCCAATTACATACACTAAATCTTGGCTAATCGTAATATGTACAAACACAGGTTACATACTTTTAATCCTAGAAAATCTACATTCTACAGATTACCAAACATGCTTCTTCATACATGCATAGGCAAAAGGTATAAATCAATTAAAAGTGATATGATGTATTATCATGTTATCATATCAGAGTAAAAAAAAAAAATCTTTTATGTAACAACCATCCCAAGATTCCCAAATAAACATAATATCACAGCTAAAAGTCATAACCAAGCTAAATCAAGCAGCATTAACCCACTGTCTAAAACCAAGACCGTTATTTTGTGCAAGTATATACATTATAATGCACGGTTGCTTCGATGCTATGTAGAAACTTTAGTGCTATGTTTGGATAACATATTAGAAGGGAAATGGAAAGGAGGAAAATAGGAGGAAGGGGAAGGAAGGGAAAGTGGAGGAAATGATGAGCTCCATTTTCCCTCCAAATCTCTCCAATTTTGAAGGGATGGTCTTTATTAAAAGAGGAGGGAAAATGGATCCCTCCCTCAACATATTATCCAAACAAGGAAGTTTGTCTCCCTCCCTTTCCCTTCCCTTCCTTTCCTTCCATTTTTTGTTATCCAAACATAGCCTAGAAGCTTTAAGATCCTATTCAAGATTATTTACTCAATTCTCATCAGCTATACAAGAGTTTACAGTATTTATTAGATTTCATAATGTCCCAACTTCGCGCTACTTATGCTAAATATAGTAGCTATATTTGTAATCTAATCTAGTTTGATAATTACACTCATCTTCACAAACTAATTAATGCACCAAATCGTCCATAACAAAAGCAAACAAAGTACACTAAGAAAACCAGAGCATAAAACAAGCTAATACAAGAGTACCATCAAACTCCAGCTCCATATATGAGGAAAAAAATGCTGCATTATTTACTCAAAAGTGCTAGTATTCATATCAATCATGTATTTTCACAATAACTAATCTTTCTATTACTAGTTATTTTTCTCTCTTAACCCACTTTCAATCTTTAATTCACACTTTACCACTTAAGCCCGTCTTAATAACGTTATGTTTTCTTTACCTTGCAAGACTATCAGAATTGAATCTTTTCATCTTGTTAATCAAGCCAAACAAGAAAATTTTGAACCAAATCATCAAAGATCATCAATTTACATACTAAAAAAAATAAAAAATTAGACATTGACAAAAACACATTAAGACGAATATGATAATATCTAACATTATATTTTCTTATAAATTGTCATACGATACCAACAGACTAGATCTTTATATATTAAGAGCAGATTAACTTATTTCAAGCTATATGAATAAAGTCTTAGCCAAACACTACTAGTGTACTCTTTACATTATAAAAGGAGTACTCCCTAAATTATACTTCCTCGTTCACTTTTAATTCAACACTTAAAAGCATGAATAATAAAAGGTGAAGATTATAAACTACTCCCTAAATTACTCTAATAAATCTAACATAAGATCATAAGATTAGAGTAAATTCACAGATACACTTATTCAAATGTTCAAAATAGAACGGCTACCAAAAAGAATGTAAATTCACAAGGAACGGCTCATACCAATAAGAGTAAACCACTTGCAATCTTGTTTAAGAACTAAAATTCGACCCGATTATGAAAAATTACAATAAATAACTTCCTTAGTCTACAATAGTTCTTCCTATTTTGATTTTTACTTTTGAGACAATAACTATAAAACAGGAAAAATTATAACGGCAGAGGGTCAGAAAGGAGGACTCGTCATAAACTCTACTCTCTTCGTTTCACAATGATTTTCCGACTTTGACCAAACACAAAAAATTCATAATAAGAACATCATTGTCGAATGAAAACAGTATCATTTAAGTATATAACAAAAGTAATAAAATGTAACAAAAAATAAAAGTAACAAGAAATAAACCTGAATAAGTTCCATCAAGAAATGAACATCTTTTGAGTATAGAGCAGCAGAGAGATTCTTAACAGCTTCTCGTAACATTTGCCTTAAAGGGTTTTTTCTCACACCAATTTCGAAGGTGTTTTTTCTTATTTCTTCAATATGTTGCTTTGCAACCTCCATTGTACCAGAATTTTGTTTCCTCCTTTGCAAATTTCACACAACAAAATCTCAGAATTATGTTTTAAAGAAATGTACCATTAAAATTAAAAAACAGAGAAAAAAAAGGGTTATTTAAAGCAAAGAAGAAATAAACTTAGGGAAGAAGGAAAATTGTGTACAGGAAAAGAGAGAAATTGACCTTTTGCATGCTTTTTGATCATTGATTGGTGCAGTTGGTCGTCTTCTAGTCATTCTTTCGTCTTCCTAAGAAAGATTTTTGCCAAGGTCTTTAATTAATGTACTATACTTCACAGTAAATAAATTTGAGTTGATTTCTCACTTTTTCCAAATTATTGAATTGACTTACAATTTACTCCTCTAGATTTTATTCCATTGTTAACTGTTTTTTTGGTCGAATGATCTGCTCTTGAACCCCATGATTTTGTCAACAACTTGTTGATTTCGAGTTGTTAATTAAACTCTTGGGATATAGGGTTTGTCAATTTGTCTTGATCTTGTTTTTTTCAACTAAGGTTAAAAAAATAAGATTGTTACTCCGTATTATTCTGGTATCTTAGCTGAGCTACGTTACAATCTAATGGGAGTGGACGGTGACAAATTATATGCATACAAAGATATGAGTGAATAATTGGGGATGAATTGGAAGAATAATTAGAGTAATAAATTGAATTAGGAAAACTTCATAAATGCTTAAAAATAATAAAGTCTCGTCTTAAGACCGCAAAATTAGAAAATGATAATATCATCTAGAATCTTAAGACCTAGGGCTAATCTTGCTCTAGAAATAAATAATTAAAAACACACAATGGCTAGAATTGCAAGGATGGAACTTCAGCGGGCTGTGATTAAAAGTTGAAAAATGATTGTTAAATTATACTCAGTATTAAAGATTTTTAAATAAATGGCTATTTGATAAATTAATTAATAAACTGCCTTCATTAGGTGTCTACAGAAGCCCCCACTTTGACTGAGTTTGTAGAAACATTAGTTTCGAAAACGATAGTCAAAGTAGTCGATAGGGACGGAGAATGATTTAAGACGTTCTGACTCAAACTATCCTTCTTTATTAAGTTTTGCTCTAATGCTTGCCTTACAATCATATCGTGTGATGGCTACTTGTTTTTGCTTTCTTGCTTTCACATTTACATTCTCTTCATCAATCATTTCGGATTATTGTACCTTTTCATTGATGATTCTAATGTGAATAGTTGTGTTATTTCATTTACTTTTCATTAGTTATAAAGAATAATTGTTTATTTCATAGAATTCAAATTTAAATCGTCTTAGATCAATTTTATTTATTTATTTTTGTAAAGAATTGGATCATTTTAGATAAGTTTGATGTTTTTGCCCGGATTGGATTCGGATCAACTCTACCCCCCCCCCCCCCCGAAATCGTTGAGGCAATGACTGTTCGGTTGTAGCATTTTTTTTTTTTTGACAACTGTAGATTATTTGATGTCTGTAATTAAACGGTAGTATAATACGGTTGTCCACTTGATTGATTGCTAGGTGGGAAACTCGTGATAGTATTGAACGTTTGGACTCGTTTCCCCAAAGCCTTTTTACTTTGGCGGAACTTGATATTACTTAATAATATGACATAGCTACCGTTCTTTCAAAAAAAAATCAAACACGCAACTAGGTTGCACAAGAGCGGGTACTGACACGGATACGGGTACGAAACGGATACGGAAAAACATCTATCTCAAAATAAGGGACACGAGTACGGGATGTTAAAATTCATAAAATATAATTTAAAAAAAGAATTTAACCATATATTTGTCATTCCGTCCACTCATTAGATCATACTAGCTTAAGGCCCGTGCCATGCACGTAGAGGTGGCCAGTGGGTC
The DNA here is from genome assembly GCF_948465745.1 of Chenopodium album. Taxonomy (NCBI): domain Eukaryota; kingdom Viridiplantae; phylum Streptophyta; class Magnoliopsida; order Caryophyllales; family Amaranthaceae; genus Chenopodium; species Chenopodium album. The sequence continues at coordinate 71,881,187 of NC_137835.1, forward strand.
GGGTTGGACCCAGCCCACCCTAACCCGCACGACTAGTGGGTCAAATGGGTCCAGCCTGGATCTGACCCAACACAACCCGGCACAACCCGTTTGCAAAGGTGGTTGTGTCGGGTCTAAAATTGTAGCCCAACCCAATTTGACCCAGCCCATTTCGACCCACGTGATTCGGCCCAACTCGTTCAACCCACTTCGACCCACATGATTCGACCCACCCAACCCATGAACCCACCCAATTCGACACTAAGTCAAAACTTAGTGCTCACAATGGTCAGCCGATGAAGGATCCCTCTCTCTACAAGATCCTTGAAGGTGCACTTCAGTACCTTACTTTCACCGGACCTGTCATTGCTTATGCCGTTCAGCAAGTTTGTCTTTTCATGCATGCTCCCAGGGAACCTCATTTCAACGCTCTTAAGTGTATTATCAGATATATCAAAGGCACATCTGATCATGGACTACACTACTTATACCGTTATGCTCCGACGAGACTTATTTCTTACACAGATGCCGATTAGGGCGACTGCCTGGACACACGGCGCTCCACTTTAGGGTATTGTGTTTATTTGGGTGATAATCTTGTCTCGTGGTCTGCAAAACGACAGCCTACTCTGTCCAAATCAAGTGCCGAAGCAGAAATAGAGGTGTTGCAAATGTTGTTTCTGAATTATTTTGGCTCCGGAATCTCCTACTCGAGTTACATTGCCCTATCCGACGGGCATCCTTGGTTTATTGTGAATAATATCTCTACCGTGTACTTGTCTTCTAATCCTGTACAACACTAGCGTACCAAACACATTGAGATGGACATTCATTTTGTACGCGATAAGGTCGCTCTTGGTGAGATCAAGGTCTTAAATGTCCCGTCTTCATATCAGTATGCAGATATTTTCGCCAAAGGATTACCTCGCCAACTATTTTTAGACTTCAGAGACAGTCTCATCATTTGACCCTCTCCCGTTTTAACTGCGGGGGTGTGATAGATAATAGGTTAATATTATCTTGGTAATATTCTGTAAAGATATATCTTGTGTAATTAGCCTCTCATAATTAGGTTGTAAATACCTATATATATTGAATTAATGAGAACACTCTAAATAAAGGAGAATTACACTATTCTTAACTCTCCTCTAAAGGTTTCTCCTCTACACCCTCTCTTCTCTCCTGACCTCCTCATTCTAGTGTAGATGATTCTCCTCTTCCTCCTTCCTCTCCTCAATAGCCTCCTCCCCTTTGTCCTCCACATCTTCATCACGTGCCACACTTTTTTCCACCCTCTTGACCTCATTTTTTTTCTTTGTCCTTCGTTTCTTATTCAAAGGACTGTTGAAAAGGTCTACAAGCTTCTTGAGAGAGATCTTGCAAGGGGTATTGAGTATTGACAACAACGTTAACGTAGTTTTGTTCACCACCTTGCGCCTCAGCAGAATTGTACTCACTCTCTTCTTCAGTATCGTACACCTTGTTAAGATTGTTTCCTAGTGAAAGGCATAGTTAGTTGAGCGGGCCCCAACTTTTATTGGTCTTAATTAAAACAATATAAATTGCAACATTTACTCATCCAAGAGAACATGAGGTCAACCTCTCCTCTTAACCTACCACACTTCTATACCATCTTCCAAACATATGCTCCATTTTTCAATCATGATCTATTGTATACTTTTTTGAGAGAGAGACTTTGATGGATTTGATATTTATCATTAACTAGCTATTGGACCCGTTCTACGCACGGGTTATGCTTAAATTATAAATTTATTTGAAACTTTACAAATTATCTTGTCACCAAAAAAAAAAAAAACCCTTTACAAATTATTTGAATGAATTTATTTTATCGTCTTTTGACATATTATAATATTTTATGAATTAGTGGTAATAGACTAATAGTTGTAGAAAAAATGGCTTAAAATCGTAAAATCATATCTCTATCGCATGATATATTAATCAACAATTTGTATAAAAAACTACTTTGTAAATACCAAACACTTAATATAATTTTACAATTTTTACATCAAATGTGAAGGCATGATATTCTTCTTTAGTCTTTACCAATATATGTCTCTTATATTGCGCTTAATATCTTCAAAATTAAAGCCCCATGACACGCAAAAAATGTCATCCTATGGAATTTCCATAGTATTCTTGCCACCTCAATATTTTCCTTTTCAATCATCATCCTCATTGTTGTAGAAATTTCACATAGAATTTTGAGAGACGTTTCTCTAATTTTTTAGTTTTTGAAACTTAATGAGTATGAAAAAAATCTTTATTGAAAATTTGTATTTATATAAGAAGAGGGGGAAGATAAGGGGTCAAATTAAAAGAAATGAATTATGAATGTGAATAAATTGAATTGATAGATGGAATAATGAGAAGAGGAGAAGGTTTAGGAAATTTAATTTGTTATTGAATTAAAATAAAGATTACAAAATATAAAAGTTATTGAGAAATAAAGGGGGAGATGAAGAGAGAATTTCTTTGAAAACATAAGGAGGGAGAATGAATAAAGAAAGGTGAGAAAGAATGATGACATGTGTCAATTTTGGTTTGTGTTTTTAAATACTAAGTATAGATATAGATATAGATATAGATTAAATCCATAATTTCAAAACTTAAAATAAATAGAAGAGCATAAGCTTTAAAACCAACACACATGCAACAATATTCACTTTGTCTTTACTTTCACTACGCAGGTACATCAGGGGTTTTGTAATCCATTAGGATATTGTACATTTCCGCATTCAACTTTTTAGTACCGTGATCTTTCCAGAAACTCATCCTGGGAAGATTGACTAGTAAAGATCATCTATTCTAGTTGTGGTACCTGGTTTTTAGTGGACAGAAATTAGTCTATAAAATGTTCCACTTAAGTGTCTGATAAGACTTATAAACAAAACTTAGAGTCGTCACCTTATTTTTATCCGAACAAGGACGGATTTTAGAACAGTCAATTTTAAAAAATTAAAACTTAATAAAAATCAACGGCTAACTCCATAATAGAAAATAAGGCACAAGGTTCGGGGTTTAGGTTAAGAGAATCGAACGTCTGGAACTCGTATTCTCTTCTGTTCTATGGAACGAGCTCTTACTATTGCGTTGTCAAAAATCAAGTTTTAAGACATATTAACCACATAAAAAAAAATTAAAAAAAAAAAAATTAATACAAGGTAGGTTTGAGCACCAAATTTGCACTACGTACCGATCATAGTGAGATTTTGAATTCACTCACGGATCAAAACCTTCGTAGTTCGGACAAATGCCATGTTTTAAATAACCAATTCCATTGGGTTTTTAATTTGGGTTGTTGACATAAACGTCATTTTGTAAGTGGGATTTTAGTGATCTTTGACGGATTCACTCATAAAAGTAAAATGAACCACCTTGGTTGAGGAAAATCACCCCGATTAGTGATCACCAAAAATGTCTTTTGAACAAGACAATTCAACAAATGCGTCCCGATTGACGACTTTTGAGTGGGTCAAGGTATTTTTTGGAGTGAAACTGTAAGGGGTCACTATATAATCTCACTTTGGGTTTAAATTCACTCAAGGGTAATTTTGTAAGGTTTTAAGGGTTATGTGTTTAGGCTTAATGGAATTGGCCAAATAAAGCACGACACCTGTCAACAAGGCCTTACTTTCAAATAAAAGGGAACAATAAACTATTTAATCATATCCGATTGTCAATTAATCTATCGGGTAATTATGCTGGGATATAAGTTTATTTTCATGGAGATGGATAATTGTTACACCTTATACAACTAAATAATTAATCTTAACCTCATGTTTGGAAATGAGGCCATATCTCATATTAACTATCATTACCTAAAAACAAACAATCAAAGTTATGATTCATCTTGTTCACAAAAGGGTTTAAAATAAGAAGGTTCACAAAATTATAAAAGAAAATAATGCTTGTTAAAACTTTTATTTCTGAAGTCATCTTAAAAGAAAATTAAAGTCCTTAAGACATCATTTATTTCAAAAGTCATCTTAAAAAAAATAAGATTAAAGATTTTAAAACAACAACATTTAGAATTAAAGACTCTTATTTCTGAAGTCATCTTTAAAATAAGATTAAAGTTTCTTAAAATAACACTTAGAATTAAGGCTTGTTAAAACTCTTACTTCTACAATCATTTTTAAAATAAGATTAAAGACGTTTTCATTAAAACTTCATAAATTAAGAAGTGTATATATATATATATATATATATATATATATATATATATATATATATATATATATATATAGTTTAATATAGGTTTCATACCACCATTAGGTTCTTAAAAAGAAATTACTAAAAATTTAAAAAAAAGCAATTAAGAGAAAAACGTGCATATTTCATCTTTTTGATAGCTTGAACTAAAAAAATCATTAAAAATCATAGAAAAATCGAAAAAATTATTGTGAAATATGGTTGGAAAGCTCTTGAAAATTTCTATCACTTGAGCTAAATAACTTAAACTAATTCTGGTTGTAAAGGTTCTTTAATAGGCCATCTTTGGGACGTGGTAAGTAGTTCTTTACTCTTGAACAACCTTTGCTTAAACTCTTAATTCCTGAGTTCTTTAAGCTCACTTTAAGAAATACATCATTCTTTAAAAAATATATTAGGTAGTCACGTGAATGTATTAACCTTTCATATTTAAAATGCATTATAAAGAGATATAATGCAAAATGCAATTAACCCCCCACTTTGTAACCTATCACCTCGATCACCAATAGGCTTGGCTTTCTAATGTGGAGTAATGAAAGATTTAGGGCTAATTTAGCACCTAATATCGTCATTACCCCTATTGGTAACACCAAATGAAAACAAACACATTAGTTAGCATAATAATAATAATTAAGGAAATTAAGAAAGGAATAAAGATAATACCTTGAACTAGATGTAGCAATTTTTCGGATAACCCTTCTTACTTATCAAGAATGAAAAGATGATTACTCCTTAGTTAAAGTGTAATAAAGATAATAAGTGATTTTTTTTGGAATTTTGAGATATTAAAAGAAATTAATGCAAAATAAAGCTAAAGAACTTTTTTTTTTTATGATTTTTTTATTATAGAAAATAATCTTGAAAAATAAAAGTAAATCTTAAGAAAGAAATTTTTTTTGGTTTTTTTTTTTTAATATAGACTAGGATACTTGAGCAATTAAACTAATATTTTTAACAAAGATAATAATAACAACAATACTTGAACTTGAAATATTTTTGTGTTTTTTTTATAGGAATTAAAGATAATAACAATACTTAAATAAAAAAAATAAAAATATCAACTTAATTATAAGATGCTTTTAATAAGCTAATAACTTAAAAATAAAGCTAAATTAGAGAGATTTTAACTAAAACAAAGATTAGAAGAGAAATTTTTAGAGAGAGAAGTTGTAAGAATTTTTTTATGTGTTTAAAACTTGAGAATTAGGGGGTATTTATAGGAAAATAAAGGGGTTAATTTGTAAATAAAAGAAAGTAAATAAATTAAAATTCAAGGATTATTTTGGTAAATATCAAGATTTTGGTAATAATGAGAATCTCGATATTAAATTCTCTTGTTTTACATGTAACAAACTTGCTACTCTGTTTTGCAACGCTTAAACTGTTAAAATAAAGAAAACCGTAATAAAATCAACTCTAATATTCACATAATGAAAAAGGTTCTAAAATGCCATGGTATATATATATAAAAAAATAAAATAAAATATATAACCAAGTCGTGCCATAACTCAAAAAAAATAATACTTACATGGTATACAATAAAAGAGTGCCAAAATTTAATTAGTGACTATTATACCCACCAAGATGTTAAAACAAAAAAAAAAAAAAAAAAAAAAAAAAAAAAAAAAACCAACTCTGAGAGGTCAGCTCTAAAAGATACACAAAGACATCAGGTTACAATACTAATAGGGTTGGACAAAATATCTCAGAATTAGTAAAAAAAAGTAAAAAGAGAAATAATCCCTGCCCTCATTAGATGGTACATATAAACTTGCCCAAGAATATCTAAACATACGACAAAACCTTATACATACGAGCATTTCAAATAATAACCCTTACTAAAAAAGTAGATCATATAAAATCATAAGATTGACATGGTCAACGTGAAAATATATCATACAATATTAAGCCATACAACATGAATTTAAGGTGGTCAAAAGTAAAATATATTCCCTTGACCAAATGGCCTTAAAAAAAAAGGTGAACTCTTATCTTGCTTTACTCTACTAAAACACAAATTTATATTTATCATAGTCGTAAAAAACAAAGACAAAAGATACAAAACTAGATCAAAACAACAGAAAAACAAATAAAACGGAAGCCAAATTCACGTCGACGAAGCAAATCAACGTAACGGAAATTACTATTTGGAATAGTGTCAAATAGTGTTTGAATAGTGTCAAATAGTGTTTTGAATAGTGAAATGCAATACATGACACGTCTGAAATCTAGCTGTCCCAATTAGCGTCAGATAAATATTGACGCAATTGGTCTAAATTGAAATTTATTGGATACAGTATTAACCGCGGGGGAAAAAAAGTGACGTTATTTCACTATTGACAATTGCTTATCAAAACTGATGAAAGAATACACAAACTAGACTGAGTAAACAAACCATTAAAAAAAAAAAAAAAGATAATGAACAAAAAAAAAGGAAAAAAAAAAAAGAAAAGAAAACAAACGTGAATGTCAGAACTCATTTTTGTTTTTGTTGAAATGAAAGTCAAAACCCATAAGTTATAAGAATTCCCAGAAAAGCAAAATATCATTGAAATGATACCAAGCACGATCCTATTTTTTAGGAACAAACACTAATCATCTATACGTGCAATTATACATTTACATCCATACGTATCCCTCTTTTATTCTCATCCATACAATACTCAATTATCCTTAGATAAATATCAATGGGTTTGGTCCGAACTTATATTTATCGGATCAAGTATTAACTGCGGGACAAAAAGATAAAGATATTATAACAAGCGTACATAAAAGGGGGTTCCTTTAGCACTATAACATGTAGTACTCATTTAGGTGTAGAAATGTTTGTCATTTCCCTATATTGGTTGGACATGAGTCTTTAGAGTAGTGGACTTTATAACTTAGGTAAACTGGTCATATAATAGAGTAGTGCACAAATCGCAAAAATCACTAGATAAAAAAAAAATTCTAACTGTCTAAGTGAACATATTAATATACTTACTATACTCTAAAGGGTTAAACAATGCTTGCTTATAAGGAAAATGATACATTCCCCTGGCGAGACAAAAAAAATATATATATATTTACTTTATACTATACGATTATTATACATACACGTATAAAAAAAACGGTCTAAAATACTTACTTTTTACTATAAAAAGAAATTACCCTTATCCAAAATCTCCACTCACCACTTAATTCTTATCTTCTTCCATCTTCCTTCTTACCCGAAAAAATCAAACAAAAACCACCATTAAACATAAACACCATGTTTCAAGAAAACCAGGAAGATCAGCCTGTCTTCACCTTTGAGGAAGACATGAGGATGATAAGGGTGTACTTCATGTACATTGTGGGGCTAGTGGTCCTCCTAATGGCTGTATTAATTTACTTGTTAATCCATAAGTAAAAACCCGAAAATTACTTCGGTGGAGCAGGGTAGAAATGCTTGTAGTGTTAGTTGTACTTCAATATTTTGTAATTTAGTAATTTAGAAGTACAAATTATAACATGTATTTTGGAAATTATGAATAAAAATCATTATTATTACTCGTTTTCTTTGTTTTAAATAATAAAACGAGCGTCATTAAGTTTATAAAAATAATTAGCAAAATAATAATAATTATTTGCAAAGAAAACGACAACTATAATAATAAAAGATAATTAATAATGATAATTACAAAGGTAAGATCAAAATTTGGTGTCTACACCAGTTCATGGGTGTTCTTCAAGTTCCGAAATGTCAATCTCTATGATGATTAAACCATATCTTTGAACCCTAGCAGTAGCAATTACTCCACATGCCTAGGCATGAGTTTGGTTACTTTCCCATCAATAGTTAATCCAAATGTGTTTGGATCCAAGTGAGAAACGATCCATTCGCACATGGGTTTCCTCACTTGATAACAATTTAACGTGAGCAAACACCCAAATCCAAATGAATTAAGATACACACAAAATATGAATTAACTTATATGATATCAAACTATTATATTGCCAATAATATTAAACTATTAAAGTTGGAATAAAAGTTGTATTAATATTTATTTGTTTCATATTGTATTTTGGAAAGTTGTCTAATTAAAAGTCTAGAAGTAGTAGTAGTTGCTAAGGAAATTTCTTCTTTCATAGTTTAGCTTTGTGTTAATAGGTTTATTGCCTTAGGACATTAGTTTATCCAGATTTGGTTAAATAATTCCATTAAAAAGTTTTACAAAATGAATAATTAACAACTAATACCCCTAAACATATTAAATTCTAAACGTGCTATTAGCTACCTTAACACTAGTAGAAAAAACGCATTAGGCAGCGGTTCAAACCCGGTCTAAGGCACCGGTTTGAACCGCTGCCTATTTGAGGGGTGCCAAAAACCTACTTTTTGGCACCGGTTCAAAACCGGTGCCATAGGGTTTAATAGGCACCGGTTAACCGGTGCCATGGGTAGAATAGGCACCGGTTAACCGGTGTCTAATACTGCTCTCCCGCCATTTTTTTTTGGGTGGTGGATAGTTTAGGCACCGGTTCCTGCCTAACCGGTGCCTTTTGTATAATTTTTTTTTTTTTCGTTTTTTTTTTTCCATCGTGCAATAATATTTTTAAAAAAAAAACCTGCAATAATAATAACCTGTAATTCCAGCAATTATATTAAATATAATAATTAATAATTTTATTATTATAATAACTAATAATAATATTATTAATTATTATATACAAAAATAATATTAGATACAAGAATTCAATTATATATATATATATAGATATAAATATTCCCAAACGCAATACAAAAAAAAAAAAAAAAGTTGCTTACATATACAAATAATAGTAAGTACACATATATAATGAATAATAAGTTATATATAGTTCAAAAGTTAACATAAATAATTTACAATTACAATGCATGTCATTTACTTGTTGAAGGTGATGAAAGACGCCAACATGTCACGAACTTCATTAAGCTCCTTGATTGTCAACGGACCATCTTTTTGGACCTTGCAAAACTTGAAATACAAAAACATTATTTTAAAAATAATTAATTAGGCAAAAAATATGTATTTTATCAAATATTACCTATACGACTTCTATATAGCCCATTTACTACATTACTTATCAAATGAACTATTTCTTTCTCATAACATGTCAATATTGGATAGTTGTATGTGTGTAAGCCCTAAAATTGTATAGGAGAGCATTTTGTTAAGGTTTATGACGGTTTTTACCCAAAATGGCCCGAATATGGCCTATATGACCTTACTTTGCCCATTTCCTACATTTCTTATTAAATGAACTTTATTTATCTCATAACATGTCAATATTATCTAGTTATAGGTGTATAAGGAAAGAAATCACATCAAAAGAGCATATTAACACAAAATGGCCCTAATATGGCCCATATGACTTCTATTCAACCCATTTTCTACCTTTCTTGTGAAATAGCCTTTTTGTTTCTCATAACATGTCATTGTTGGATAATATTAGGTGTCTAAGGCTAGAAATCACATCAATATAGCATTTCAAGAAGTTTAACAACGCATTTTACTCAACATGGCCCAAATAGGGCTTATATGACTTCTATGTAGCCCATTTTCTACATTACTTATCAAATGAATTATTTCTTTCTCATAACATGTCAATGTTGGGTAGTTGTATGTGTGTAAACCCTAAAATTGTATAGGAGAGCATTTTATTAAGGTTTACGACGCTTTTTACTCAAAATGGCCCGAATATGGCCTATATGACCTTACTTTGCCCATTTCCTACATTTCTTATTAAATGAACTTTATTTATCTCATAACATGTCAATATTATCTAGTTATAGGTGTATAAGGAAAGAAATCACATCAAAAGAGCATATTAACACAAAATGTCCCTAATATGGCCCATATGACTTCTATTCAACCCATTTTCTACCTTTCTCGTGAAATAGCCTTTTTGTTTCTCATAACATGTCATTGTTGGATAATATTAGGTGTCTAAGGCTAGAAATCACATCAATATAGCATTTCAAGAAGTTTTAGGACTTACCTCATCAAGCTGTTGAGTGTCCGTACAATGAGTCACAATGTCAAGCATGAATCTCATCACATACAAAGCACAATCAAGTCCATTCTCTTGTTGTACGCACTAGCATATGACAAACAAATCACATCAGTGAAACATGCAAAGGAAATGAGCAAATATTTACTACCATAGATTTTCAAGATAATCACAATAATATCATGTAAATTACCAACGGTGTCTTCCATGTTGGACCCTTTGGAGCACGACAATGTAGCTTCTTCATAACACTGTAGTATAAAAAAATACAATCAAATTTGATTAGTCGTATGATTACTAAATTAGTTATTATTAGCAATAATCATCACTATAGGTTGCTATATATATATTTACTTTTGCAATATAGACTTCACGAGCCACTTCTCCGATGATCGAGCTGAATCAAGGTGATAAATTGTGTTAGTGGAATTACAAATCACCATGAGGCTCCAATGCTCCCTACATAAGTTCAAAATAGACAAGGTAATTAATATTTAGGATTCAACATATAATGAGGCCAAATCGATTGAATTTGACATGGTTAGACTTACTCTCTATAACATGGGGCGAATATGAACTTGTCTCCCGCACGCGTTGATTCCCTTATACTCTGTTCAACATAGTACAACACATCATGGGGGTTGCCTATGATTTTAGTAGTGGATAACTGCTCGGGGCATAACCACCCAACTTTACAAGGAGAATCAGTGTCAGTTAAGTGCTCCTGTAGTGCTCTGCGTGCATGAACATTGATTAATTTATCAGATGTAGGATAATCACCATCAATTTGAATAACTTGAAAAAAGTATAGATTATGTGGGCATTGAAGTACCTCATGAATGTTTGAATGAGGGAAATGTTAAGCTTTGCACCACGTAGAAATTCCTTCACATCTTCTTTGTTGATCCATGCAATTGCATCCTCATCATAGTGGAACATTGCCTTAGGAAGTGCAACTTCCATGAGATTGACCAAATGACAAGCACGGTTGTGAAGAAAGGTCATGTCAGTAGAGAGCGATTGAAGAACAATGTCTTCAACAAGTGGAGTAGGTGGCATGGGTGAACCTTTCGAAGAGTGCAACTTCGACGCTTGTGAACTCTTGGACTGTTGTTCACTTAGCTTCTTCTTAGGTTGATCAATTCTTTTATGCTTCTCCACCCTCTTTCTCTTTGAAGTTTTGCTTCCATTGGAAATCTGAAATAGTTTGAGAAATAATAAGTTTCAACTCACAATCACTTATAATAGCCAAGTGAGTAGCCATTTCGGGTCAAAATGGCTTTTTATGATGAATTGGACCCAAAAACTTAGAACTTGGCGATTTTTATGTAATTTCAAATGACAAACACTTATAAATATGTGATTATGAGTTATTTTGAGATGCAAGGATTTTATAAGTTGAGAAATGAAGAAAATAGTCATGTGAGTAGCCAATTCGGGTCAAAATGGCTTTTTTGATGAATTGGACCTAAAAACATAGAACTTGGCGATTTTTATGTAATTTCAAATGACAAACACTTAGAAATATGTGATTATGAGTTGTTTTGAGATGCAAGGAGTTTATAAGTTGAGAAATGAAGAAAATAGGCTAGTGAGTAGCCATTTCGAGTCAAAATGGCTTTTTTTTATGAATTGGACCCAAAAACTTAGAACTTGGCGATTTTTATGTAATTTCAAATGACAAACACTTATAAATATGTGATTATGAGTTTTTTTGAGATGCAAGGAGTTTATAAGTTGAGAAATGAAGAAAATAGCCAAGTGAGTAGCCATTTCGGGTCAAAATGGCTATTTTTGATGAATTGGACCTAAAAACTTAGAACTTGGTGATTTTTATGTAATTTCAAATGACAAACACTTATAAATATGTGATTATGAGTTGTTTTGAGATGCAAGGAGTTTATAGGTTGAGAAATGAAGAAAATAGCCAAGTGAGTAGCCATTTCGGGTCAAAATGGCTTTTTTTGATGAATTGGACCCAAAAACTTAGAACTTGGCGATTTTTATGTAATTTCAAATGAAAAACACTTATAAATATGTGATTATGAGTTGTTTTGAGATGCAAGGAGTTTATAAGTTGAGAAATGAAGAAAATAGCCAAGTGAGTAGGCATTTCGGGTCAAAATGGCTTTTTTTGATGAATTGGACCCAAAAACTTAGAACTTGGCGATTTTTATGTAATTTCAAATGACAAACACTTATAAATATGTTATTATGAGTTGTTTTGAGATGCAAGGAGTTTATAAGTTGAGAAATGAAGAAAATAGTCATGTGAGTAGCCTTTTCGGGTCAAAATGGCTTTTTTTTATGAATTTGACCCAAAAACTTAGAACTTGGCGATTTTTATGTAATTTCAAATGACAAACACTTATAAATATGTGATTATGAGTTATTTTGAGATGCAAGGAGTTTATAAGTTGAGAAATGAAGAAAATAGCCAAGAGAGTAGCCATTTCGGGTCAAAATGGCTTTTTTTGATGAATTGGACCCAAAAACTTAGAACTTGGCGATTTTTATGTAATTTCAAATGACAAACACTTATAAATATGTGATTATGAGTTGTTTTGAGATGCAAGGATTTTATAAGTTGAGAAATGAAGAAAATAGTCATGTGAGTAGCCATTTCGGGTCAAAATGGCTTTTTTTGATGAATTTGACCCAAAAACTTAGAACTTGGCGATTTTTATGTAATTTCAAATGACAAACACTTATAAATATGTGATTATGAGTTGTTTTGAGATGCAAGGAGTTTATAAGTTGAGAAATGAAGAAAATAGCCAAGTGAGTAGCCATTTCGGCTCAAAATGGCTTTTTTTGATGAATTGGACCCAAAAACTTAGAACTTGGCGATTTTTATGTAATTTCAAAAGACAAACACTTATAAATATGTGATTATGAGTTGTTTTGAGATGCAACGAGTTTATAAGTTGAGAAATGATGAAAATAGGCAAGTAAGTAGCCATTTCGGCTCAAAATGGCTACTTTTTTATGAAATGATGAAAATTGCTTAAATTTTTTTTTTTTAAAATGCAACGGCAGCCGCACCGGGACACCCGAGGGAGGCGCCCCCGCTGCCGGAACAGCGAAGGCAGCCCGTGTCGAGGCCACAACAGCCCCGACAGGTGGCTGCCAAGGCTGTAGCAGCCACGGCAGGTGGCTGCCAGTCTGCTGCAGCCTTGGCAGCAGCCTGCCTGGGCTGCTGCTGCCTCGACAGGAGGCTGCCATGGCTGTAGCAGCACAGGCAGCACCTGCCGAGGCTGCAGCAGCCATGGCAGCCGCCTGTCGAGGCTGCAGCAGCCCAGGCAGGCTGCTGCCGAGGCTGCAGCAGTCTGGCAGCCACCTGCCGTGGCTGCTACAGCCTTGGCAGCTACCTTTCGGGGCTGCTGTGGCCTCGTTGGGGCTGCCTTTGCTGTTCCGGCAGCGGGGGCGGCTCCCTCGAGTGTCCCGGTGCGGCGGAAGTTGCTTATTTTTAAAAAAAAAAAAAAAAAAATTTGAACTAGGCGATTTTTATGTAATTTCAAATGACAAACACTTATAAATATGTGATTATGAGTTGTTTTGATATGCAAGTAGTTTATAAGTTGAGAAATGAAGAAAATAGGCAAGTGAGTAGCCATTTCGGGTCAAAATGGCTTTTTTGATGAATTGGACCCAAAAACTTAGAACTAGGCGATTTTTATGTAATTTCAAATGACAAACACTTATAAATATGTGATTATGATTTGTTTTGAGATGCAAGTAGTTTATAAGTTGAGAAATGAAGAAAATAGCCAAGTGAGTAGCCATTTCGGGTCAAAATGACATTTTTTGATGAATTGGACCCAAAAACTTAGAACTTGGCGATTTTTTTGTAATTTCAAATGTCAAACACTTATAAATTTGTGATTATGAGTTGTTTTGAGATGCAAGTAGTTTATAAGTTGAGAAATGAAGAAAATAGGCAAGTGAGTAGCCATTTCGGGTCAAAATGGCTTTTTTTGATGAATTGGACCCAAAAACTTAGAGCTTGGCGATTTTTATGTAATTTCAAATGACAAACACTTATAAATATGTGATTATGAGTTGTTTTGAGATGCAAGGAGTTTATAAGTTGAGAAATGAAGAAAATAGCCAAGTGAGTAGCCATTTCGGCTCAAAGTGGCTTTAGTTTGATGAATTGGTCCCAAAACCTTAGAACTTAGCGATTTTAATGTAATTTCAAATGACAAACACTTATAAATATGTGATTATGAGTTGTTTTGAGATGCAAGGAGTTTATAAGTTGAGAAATGAAGAAAATAGTCAAGTGAGTAGCTAATTTACCTCCTTATTAATCAACTTCACCCATGCACGTGGCCAATCAACGAAGCTACCTACAGCTTGCCAAAGCGCTGTTATCTCAACCTCCTCTATCGGTACGGGTAGTGGGATGTCTTCAAACCCCGCAACCACTGAATCGATCCCAACCGAGTAATGATGTGGCCCCGCCGTAGCACCCGTCGTCGGTTGGGCACTACCATACGCCACCAAACTCAACACGGTACTATTTGCATGCCCCGGAGCTAGAAGTGCACACCGGGTGTCTTCCTACACAAGTATATATATAAAAAGAAGATAGTTAAATAGGACTTTTACAACAGCAAAGATATAACAAAATTCATTAAGGTAGAGGGTTACAAATCACCTGTAACTCTGGAAATTCATGCGGTGTTGGATTTTCAAGCTCCCTCGAGTCCGCATGTGTAGGAGTAGGAACCTGCAACAGTACATCAATCATTGCACCTAAAATCTCAATTAACTCGGTATTTTAAAACTTTTAATAACCCAATTGATTTTACCTGAGGTGGCACATCTTCACCACGTATCTCATCTCCTCCATGTCTATCACCTTCTCCTTGTCCTTTTGGTTCAAAACATGAGTCGACCGGGGTACGAGTGAGGAACGGAAAAGTCGGTAAGTTCATCAGCTTCGCCCAAGCATTCAATTCACCAACTAACTCGTTGCGTACTTGTTCCTTAATTGATGCCACCTTGGCATCCAACTCCCCCGGTGAGTTAACACTGGCTCGAGATCTACCCGATTTTGTGTATTCGGGACCCATCACCTTATTCCATCCAAGCAATGACCCTCCCGAACCTACTACTCGTCCTGGATGGTATGGCCTTCCCAAAGCCATGGTGAAAGGGTCATTCTCCACACTTGGTTCAAATTTGCCCTCCACCATCTCTTTGAGTGTGCTCAAGCTATAGCATAAGGAAAAATGAGGTCAGTAAAACAGTTAATAGTTTGTACAGTGATTAGATGCAAAAGTGACTTAATTTCAACAATTCATAGGTAACTTACTAGCTTATCCGCCAGTTTTTTGGCTTCCGGACCCTTGATGAACCATTTTCCGGTTTTCTTATCAAACGAATGGAGAGAACAAAAGAAATCACCGGCACGACTCACCAATGTAGTGATTGTGGAACTAGAGGGTTCCTTCGATGCCACTAGAAGCGCTTTAGGGTATAAACCCGAAGCGGCCCACTCAGGTCTCTTTTCAGCAAAAGTCTTAGGACCCATACGATGGACGTATTCCTTCTTTTCTGCATTCGCTTGATTTTGCTCTCGAAGTTCCTACAAAACAAAAAATGTTAGTCTCATTAATATAAAAAGTGTCAAGCTATTATTCAATTGACATCAGATTTACACAAACTTACAATGGCTTTCTTTTGACTCTTCATTCTAACGAACTCTTCCCAATCATCTTTTGACACGGTCGGCCATATTTGCCACGGGAAACGGTTATCCTCTTTGGCATTCTTCTTCTTTGTTTTCACCTTCTTCTTCTTATGGATCCACCGATTAGTCAACTTGGTCTTAAAGCCTTTGAATCTTTCCCCTAATAAAGAGACAAACACCCTTTTCTTCTCGGGATCATTAGGAATAGAAAACTGCCTCTGCAAGCACAAATTAAAACCGATTATTAGTTTCTATTTAAAAACAATCATAAGTTTAAGGTATCTTAAATTGTCTAAATGTGCCAAAAACACACTTACCCTTGTATCATCCCAAAATGCTTGAATCAAACCCGGAGGTACTTGCCGCATTACAAGTGTAATGGGGATTTTCCGCGAACATAAGCCAACTTGATTAGCATATTGTCGACGCCATTTGGGCCCGGGTTGGCCTTTGTTGTCATAATCCAAGACCATGGGACCGTCCGGTTTCTTAAAGCTTCTCGTCGGACCCCTTGTTTTTCTTTCAGCCGGTGCCTTTTCCCCCCCTCCACCACCTGTGTTGTTTTCATCTTGTCCTTGGCCTTGACTTTCAGGAGTCGGGTTCTCACCAAAAATCTCACGTGCTGTATTTACAATGGCCGGTGCACGTTCAGCTGACATTTCAAAATCGTCAAGCCTACGCTCGAACTCATCTTGAGCCTGATCCTCTGGCTCACCCAAGTCATCCTCCTTATTCACATCATAAGGAGCATCACTATCATCGGAGTCGTCATCCTCGTACTCGTCCTCATACTCATCATCGTCAATGTCCTCTACCAAACGAGGATCATGATCGTCCGCCATGAGATATAAGCACCTGTCAAAGCAATCATAAAACAATATTAGTGTATAGTAAAGTATATGCATGATAGTTATTATGGTTATGTAGAAGCTATTTTAGCCATTTTCACCTACTTATTATGGTCCTATAACCTTGTATATGCATGATAATGAGTACAAAATGCCAATTTCAATCTACATATGGAAAATAGGTTGTTAGAATGAATAAATGTTAGTTCATACACAAAACAAAGGAGTTGGGTTAAGTAGAAGCTATTTATGCCAGTTTCACCTACTTATGGTCCTATAACCTTGTATATGCATGATAATGAGTACACTTAGGCAATTTCAAACTACAAATATATCATTTTCGCCTACTTATGCTCCTATATACATGATAACTATATTTGCAATGAAACCATTACTAACTTTTAATCAAACTACCTCATTCTGAAATTCCTTCGTTGTGGTCTGATCGCATATAACCTGCTTCGTTGTCTATATCATTTAGTACTCCAGGTCTAGGAACAGTGAAAGGTGCTGAATCATCAAACGCATCATATTCTTCCTCATCCTCAACATCTCCAATGCCTAAGATTCTTCTTTTGCCAGCTAGCACTATAGACCATTTTGAATCCATTGGGTCAGTTACGTAGAACACTTGCTTAGCTTGAGATGCAAGGATAAATGGTTCCGCACTATCATTCAAGTGGCCAAGATCTACAAGAGTAAAGTCCTCATGTTTGACGTTACGCCTGATATTATCAACCCACTTACACTTGAAAAGAGCAACCGTGAAGTCACAATAATCAAGCTCCCATATTTCTTGAATTCGACCATAGTATGACAACTCTGCATCGACAGGTGATTTATCCTTAGAACTTGCAAACTCCCTTGATGATGCCACAAGAGTTACACCACTGTTTTGGGTGGAGGAAGATTTCAAATCACGAGCCTCGGTCCAAAAAGTGTACCCATTGATGTCATATCCCTCAAATGAACGGACATCATCCCTAGGACCGTACGCAAGCCACCGTACTGTATCGGTCACATTAGTATCATTCAATCCACTCATTACTCGTTCACGAAACCAATCAACAAATTTCTTATTATGCAACTGCATAAGTGCCCTTTCACCTTTGGATGGAAATTCGGCACGCAAACAAGCCATGTGCTCGTCTAAATATGGGTGCACATCTGAAACATGGTGCAACACATAAAGGTGTGCTTGTAAGAACTGATCTCGGTCTGGTGACATTCGTTTCGACCCAATTGTGCCATGACCATCAAGTCTACCTTCATGTCGAGAAGTAGAAAGACCAATAGGTTGAGCAAGGGCTATGTAGTCCGCCACAAAGTTACCTATTTCCTCACCCACTGTCCCTTGCATTATACTTCCTTCAGGTTGGGCTCGGTTCCGTACTTTATCTTGTAATGTACCCATGTGTCTTTCAAAAGGGTAGCACCACCTCATGAACACTGGACCGCACAACTTAATCTCACGCACCAAATGAAGAACCAGATGAATCATTATGTCAAAAAATGAGGGTGGGAAATACATCTCAAATTTGCACAAAGTCACAACCACATCAGCTTGCAAAGCATCTAGTGTACAAGGATCAAGAACTTTGCTACAAATTGTATTGAAAAACGAACAAAGGCTTGTAATCGTTTCCCTCACGTGTTTCGGTAGAATACCACGGATTGCAATCGGTAGGAATACTTGCATCATAATGTGACAATCATGGGATTTCATACTTGTCAGCTTCAATTCTCCATTTAAGGTTACAAATCTTTTCATGTTAGATGAGTACCCTGATGGAACCTTAATGCCGTACAAACATGCACAAAACATACGCTTCTCTACCCTTGACAATGTATAGCAAGCCGGGGGTAAATAATTCTTTTCATCCTTCCCTTTGCCCTTAACTTTCTTCTTTGACGCATCTTTGGCCTTTCCCTTTCCCTTGCTCTTCTCCTTCCCTTTTTTCGAAACACTTTCATCTTCTATTCTCGGCTCCTTTCCCTTTCTGACCTTTTCTTGAGGCCACAATTCTGGACGAATCCCCATCTCTTGCAATTCTAACCGTGCACCCTTTCCGTCCTTTGTTTTGCCTGGGATATTCATAAGCGTCCCCAAAAGAACATCACACACATTCTTCTCTATATGCATCACATCAAGACAATGCCTAACGTCATGTTCTCTCCAGTACGGCAACTTCCAAAAGATTGATTCTTTCTTAAACAGAGCAGCTGAGACCACAGTTTTTACTGATTTTCCAAACACCGTTTGTATCCCTTTCACCCGAGCACTAATCTCAGCACCAGTCAATGGTCTAGGCGCAGTATCCTCTTCCACGGTTCCATCGAAAGCCTTTTTCTGCCTACGGTACGGGTGATCACGCCTAAGGAACCTTCGAGTCCGTAGGTACACATCTTTGTGAGAATGAATCAGGTATACGCTTGATGTGTCATCAATACATATGGGGCATGCTTTTTTCCCTTTGACCTTGTACCCACACAAGTTGCCATATGCAGGGAAGTCATTCATGGTCCACATAAAGGCTGCACGCAATGTGAACATCTCGTTCTGATGAGCATCGAAAACGGAAACCCCTTCGTCCCACATCTTTCTCAAGTCGTCAATAAGCGGCGCAAGGTAAACATCTATGTCATTTCCAGGTTGCTTAGGACCAGTTATTAGCAATGAAAGCATTACATACTTACGTTTCATGCACAGCCAAGGAGGCAAATTATAAATCACTAAAAGTACCGGCCATGTGCTGTGTTGGGTACTAAGAGTGCCAAATGGATTCATCCCGTCCGTGCACAACCCAAGCCTTAAATTTCTGACTTCATTACCAAATTCCTCAAACTTCAAATCAATGTTCTTCCACTGTGGAGAGTCAGCTGGATGCTTCAGCATTTTGTTTTTCTTTCTTCCCTCTGCATGCCACCTCAAGTTTTTAGCGTCTTTTGGTATTGAGAACAGACGCTTAAACCTTGGAATAATGGGAATATACCACAACACCTTAGCAGGAGGTCCCTCCGTGCCAGGATTGCAACTCATGCGCTTATACCGCGACCGCTTGCATCGTGGACACTCCTGCAGTTTTTCATACTCATTTCGATACAAAATACAGTCATTAGGACATGCATGTATCTTCTTATACTCCAAACCAAAGGGACACATGAGCTTCTTTGCGTAATAATAAGACTTAGGAATTTCATTCCCATCAGGCAACATATCACTTAATGCGGTCAACAAAGAAGTAAAACTGATGTCCGTCCACCCATGCTTCGACTTAATGTTGAAAAGTATTAGCACGGCCGATAGTTTGGAGTATTTTTTGCACCCGGGATACAAAGGCTTTTTGGAAGCCTTCGATAATAATTCAAACACTTCACCTTCAACACCTTGCAACATCTCATCCACTTGTTCATCCTCGACCTCATCCGCCTGATCTTCATCGGCTCCATCCTCACCATTATCAACAATATACTCATCATTCTCGTATTCCTCGTCCACATGAATCTCATTGCTTCTAACACGCACATCATTCCGATCAAGATCCCCACTGTACTCTCCACTTTCTCCGTGCCAAATCCACACATGGTAAAATTGCCTAAACCCACGACATAATACATGATCTCTAATGATTTCAACACTATCGACCACATTCACATAATTACAATCAACACAAGGACAATAAAGGCTTTTGCCTCCCAGTGTGCGTTGATAAGCTAAAGCCCTCTCGCAAAACTCTTGAACCCCATTCCAAAATTCCAATGTATCGCGTCTACCATACATCCAACCACGATCCTTCTCCATTTAGTAAATTGTCTCTAAACATATATATAGCACCATATAATTATAATGTGTAAGTGCTACATATTTTATGTAAATCAAATTCAAGTACAAAACGTGAATATACCATTCATATAGTGAAAAAATGCATGTTTCCAAAGGGTCCTTATCACTCCAACCTAACCCATCCTTGAATGTCTACTCTCACTAGTGCATGTATGTCAACTTTCCAATTTTAAGGAAAATCCGGCAGCATTTCCCCCTAGTTCTCCAAGTACACGATGTAGATAATTAATTACCCACATATGTACCCAGAGAACATAGTGAGGAAATGGTAAGCCGAGATGTTCCTTAAAATCGAAAAGAAAACATACATTCACCACCTAAGTGAGAGTACACATTCAAGAACAGTCCCAACCGGGGACTATTCAAGACTTTCTCCTAATGAGAAAGCCTTGAACGGGTATCTAGGCATATGATGATGCAATTCAAGTATTCTATATATTGTTGTATTTATTTGCAATTAAACAATACATAAGTTGCAATTTCATGAATAAACTTTTATTAAATGGATGAATAGAAAGAAATATAGCTAAGTAAAGTTTAGTAGTCATACCAATATAGCAACTACCCACTTGAGCTCAATATGTAGTCCTCAAGCTAATTAAACTCTTGCTTCAATTCACATATGAATCTATATATTAAAAAAACAAAAAAACAAAAATTAGGTTAAATATTATGTATGTACTTCTCATAACATGTCAATTCAGTAATTTATTTCTAAGCTAAAACACATCATTCATCGAACTAACAATTGCTAAACTATGTATTCACTACTTTAATTTATTCAAAATTCATTTTTTTATTCAAAATTGCTAAACTAAAAAGGTTACTAATCTCTAATTTTTTTCATTTTAATTATTCAAAATTGCTAAACTAAAATGGTTACTAATCTCTAACCATTATACCAAACCAAAATTCAACTAATTAAGTAACAAGGCTAATATTCTCTACTTTATTCAAAATTACACATCAAAACAAATTAAATTAACCATTAAAACATACTAATATCCAACTAAATGAGTAACAAAGTTACTAATTTCTAATATTTTCACAATTTCCCAATAAAAAAACCAATTATTGAAACAAATTGAAGTTAAATTATATTCTAACCTAAATTTTAATTTGCCTAACAATTCTTCAACATGCAAAACAAATTAATATAAGTTCATAAATGGGAAATTATTGAGAATTAAAAAAAAATTATACCTAATTAACACTTAAATTGGTGGTCAGTGGTGCAGTGGTCAGTGGTGCGATGGTGCGGCGGCAACCTTCAGCAGGGAGGTGGTGCGGCGGCAACCTACAGCAGGGAGGTGGTGCGGCGGCAACCTTCAACAGGGCGGTGGTGCGGCGTCGACAGATGAGGTCGGCGTGGAGGGGGTTGAGCTGAGGGGAGAAACACCACGGCAGGGGAGAAGAGAATGGCAGGGGAGAAAGAGAAGGCCAGGGGTGGCGGCGGTGATGGTGGCCGGCGACTGTTGCGGCGGTGAGGTGAGGGGTTTCGTAGGTGAGGTGAGGGGTTTAGAGAATGGAACAGTGAAGAAGAGAATTGAACGAGAATGAACAGCGAAAATGAAAGAAAGAGAAAGAGAAGGAAGAATAAGGAAGAAAGAAGACGCGCTTTTTTTTTTTTAAATAAGGCACCGGTTCATTTGGCACCGGTTCAAACCGGTGCCTTTTACAATTTTGGCACCGGTTTGAGTTGAACCGGTGCCTTTTCCCCTTGTTTAAAATCCCGCCCAATTTTGGGCCGGTTTTTGGCACCGGTTTGGGCTGAACCGGTGCCATATGGGGGGTGCCAAATGCAATTTTTCTACTAGTGTAAGGCTCATAAAAATCTAATGGATAAAAAATGAATATGTACTTAGGATCGGACAAACAATAAAAAAAAATAGCAACACAATCTGAAAATTCTAACTAACAATAGGAATTGATTCTTATGAAAACAACTTTTAATAATCCTTCTACTTCTATGCAGAAGTGTACTCTTTATTATTCTAATCCACAAGGATTAAGGTTTCATGCACAAACCAAGTGGTTGCAAGACTTCTAGCAATCTAGCTACAAATAAGATCAATTATCATCAAAATCATACTACGTAACTGATAAGCTTATTGGCCAACATTCATTTATGACCCAAACCAACCAACTACATTTGTCTTATCCAAATTCATATGATAATTTTGATTCGGAAAGTATCAAGTATGACATACTCTTGGTTCGGGTTGGATCTAATCAAGTTTGGGTTTTAGCTAAGGGAGCGCAAGCAATGATAGAGTTTACGAGAGTAGTTTATGAGATAAAACTCTAGTACACTTCAAGTTTTTAAGCCTTAACATAAAGAAACACTAACCTTTAACGTTTTTTACCCTAATAGGTAGGTCATAAATTTACAACTACAAGTTACAAGATATGCCACTAAAATTCTAACACTCACATTATAAAACTCATGAAATCAATTTGTTTCCACAGAAACTCTCATAATAAATTCTACAAGTTCACTAATAAAATCTTATTTAAAAGTCGAAATCTTATCTTTGGATGTATTGTTCATTTGAATGTTATAAGTATAACCAATAATTTATTCTAAGATCATGACAATTTCATTAAAATGTATCACTTGAAAAGTTGAAATAGTGTAAACTATTAAAAGGGGAAAAATATTTAAAAGTAAAACAAATGAACCCGGAGCTTCATCGCCCGGAGCACATGCTTGCTGATACTTATATTTAAATTAGACCTCTTGGATAGAAGTTTTATATAGAAAGGGTTTGAAATCCCCAATTATATTGTTATCTTTATCTTATTATGAAAAAAGTAACAATGACATTTTACAAACTTGTACAATACGAACAACCGGAAAACCCATGGGCTTAACCAATAGTATAAAATACACATACAAATCACATTAAACACAACTAGAATTGACAACTAATAACCCAAACAATAAGACCGTACAATGCGCATAAGCCGGACAACACACGAGTTTAATAATTAGTTATGTATATTTTAGAAAAAGAAAACAAAAATAAGGTCTAATCTAGTCTAATGTAAATCTTTCTGTCTAATTTGACTTAGTATGATTTTGATAAAAATAAGAAATAAATTCTTGAAAATAAAGTGAATAGAATATAACGTTAAGTGAGTTGGTTAGTTTGCACCCCGTGCCGTTTTCGAGTCTTCTTTTGGCTGATTATGCAAATCATGTTTCATTGTTTGTGTTCAATCTTCAATTTCCGTGGGTGAAAGAATGGAAATTGGGAAAGTTTGAAATTTGACAGTGGCGATTCTAATATGGGTTTAGTAAGTTCAGCTGAACCCATATTGAGATTAAAAAAAAAAAAAACAAATAGGTTTATTTAAAAAAATAAAAATTACAGAGTAAAAATAATAGGGTTGTTATGAAGTAACTTGTATCATTGTGTGAATGCCACACAATTAATGAATGCTTGAGACAACACCATTAATTGCATAGGCAATATTTTCCAAACCTAGTAATCTATGTATGACTTGTGTATATCTAGTAGAAGTAGCATGCTTCTACTATAAATACACGGTAAAATGCATTTGCAAATTCACCCCCATTTTCTCATTTTCATCTGTAGTGCAATAATATTACAGATAGTAAAATACTTCCTTTGCTCTCTCTCTATATATATATAAATTATAACACATTATCAGCACGGTCTTCAATCAGGTATACTTATACCGATTATCCAATTTTAGAAAGATTTCAATTTCTTTCACAAAATATATTTTGAGGAGTATGCTCTATAGTTGCCCATATGGGGTCCTCTATACCAGAAACTCACAATATATTTCTCCACAAAATTACTTTACATAATTAACCATGTTGATAAAAATGAGGATATCAATACATACTATATTTATGATATTTAATTTGGTAACTCTCATGCATGGTTATAGAAAGTAACATATAATTACTTTTGCATGTGGAAATAATTGTTGTATGCATGTTAATAGAGTAAATTTCATGGTCACACAAATCATGTTCATACTTACATACTTATGCATAATTACTAAAATGAAAAAAAAATGATGTAGCCTTTATATTTATTTAATTTTAGATTACACACTTTTTATGTTTCTTTTAGTTTCGAACCCTTGACCTCATGAATAGATTAGGGTTCTCGGACCACTACGGCTTACATCCCAGTGTGATACTTATTTCCGTTTATAAATATTAATAGTTTGATTACAATTATTTTACCAGTCTATTAGAACATTGTGTGATATTTTTTACAGTGGTGTAAAACTACAATGGATAATTCACCCTCCTATAAAAGCGGATTACACCCCCCTTATTTCACCATACAAACCTTATCCTCTCCTTAAACTTTACCCAAATTATTTCCTCTTCTTCTTCCTACATTCACTCCGGCCACAAACCATGTTCCCCGTCGACAACCGACAACCACCACACCCCTTTACCTTTAAAGAAGATTTAAGGAAATTAAAGCTATACTTAGTTTTAATTATGGCCCTAGTAGTTTTATTAATGGCAATGATGATTTTCATCATTTTACATAATTAGCGCTCGGTTTTTCGACAAAGGGAATTAATGCATGTAATCTTCGTAGTACTTCAAGTTTTTTTTTTTTTGTCTTCTAGGTAGATTATAAGTGCATTTTGTTATAATAAATGTTCCTTTTGTCTTATCATTAATGTATGTCATTAATATTATTATTATTATTATTATTATTATTATTATTATTATTATTATTATTATTATTATTATTATTATTATTATTATTGTCGTTATTGTTGTCGGTGAGGTAGGAATAGTAGTAGTATTTATTGTTAATATTATCTTTATTATTGTTGTTGTTGTTTAACTAACGTAATTATCGTGCTTTATTTTAGCTTAATTCTATGTAAATCATAATAATAACCCAAGGGGGAGAAGCAAAATATGTTTTAAATGGCTTATTATTATGATTATAATATGATTACTCTACTTATCACTTGCTTAATTGGCTTAATAATAATTATCTATTTGATTGTAGTTAAAATGGGAGACTTGATGAAAAGACAATTTGACGTATTAGACTTGTCCGGACATAATTATCTTGAATGGACAGTTGATGCCCAAATGAATTTAAAGGCTCAGGGATTGGAACATACAATCAAAGAAATTACCATCCCAGGAAACGAAAAAAGATGCCCCTGCTCAAGTTAAAGTTCCTACTGATCAAGAGAAAGCAAAAGCTATAGTTCTCTTAAGGCATCATTTACATAACAGTTTAAAAACTGAGTATTTAATGGTGGAAAATCCCAAAGAACTATGGGATAGCCTGAAAGGAAGATATGACCACCACTAAAGGGTACTACTTCCTTCAGCACAGTTTGAGTGGACAAACCTGAGATTTCAGGATTTTAAATCTGTCAGTGATTATAATTCATCACTATATAAAATTGTATCAATATTGAGATATTGTGATCAACCAGTCACTGAAGTGCAAATGATAGAGAAAACACTCTCTACATTCCGTGCCAACAACATTGTATTGCAACAGCAATACCATGAAAGAGGCTTTGTAAAATATTCAGAGCTTATTTCTACATTATTGGTTGCTGAAAAGAATAATGATCTTCTGTTGAAGAATCACAACCTAAGACCAACTGGGTCTCAAACATTCAATGAGACAAATGCTGTAGAAAGCTCAAATCCACCCGAGACAAGTGTTGCTCATAGAGGTGGACGTGGAAAATATAATAACCGTGGCAGAGGTCGTGGAAATTTCCGCAGACGTGGTCATGGCCGTGGTAGAGGCCATTTCTCCCCCAGAAACAACACTCAAAGGGGGCATCAACAAGGAAACAAAAATCAAGCCACCATAAAAGGAAAGGACACATGTTATAGATATGGCATGACTGGACATTGGGGACGTACTTGTCGTACGGCCAAACATTTGGTAGAACTTTACCAGGCTTCCATTAAAGGGAAAGAAAAACATGCCGAAGCAAATTACGTTAATGAAGAAAATGTCCCTGGAACTAGCCTTGATGTGTCTGATTTCCTCATAGACAATGGTGAAGCTGGTGGTGAATTTACCTTTGGAGAGAATAATCATGTTTAGATAATTCATCAATTACTATGATATGTATTATGTTTTCTTTATGTACTTTTCTTTTATGTTTTTCATGTTCGAGTTATGTACTTTTAACTTTTCATTATTAATAAAGTAAGTCCAGTTTAATTATCTTAAACTAATCTTATACTTATTATTTTATGAAGATATGGATCTGCCCGAAGTTGGTTCCAAATTTCAATGCCTTTTGGACAATGGAACAACACACACTATTCTGAAGGATAGAAAATATTTTTTAAAGTTAAAATTGTTTCAAGCAAATGTTAATACCATTTCTAGGTCAGCCAAGCTAATAGAAGGTTCTGGAAAAGCTTGTGTAATACTCCTAAATGGAACAAAATTAATCATTAATGACGCTTTATATTCGAGAAAATCTCGAAAAAATCTTATAAGCTTTAAAGATGTGCGTCAAAATGATTTTCATTTAGAAACAATGATAGTGGATCAAAAGGAATATTTATGCCTCACGGCAGAAAAACATGGCAAGAAACATGTGTATGAAAAATTGCCAGCATATTCTTCAGGGTCATATAGATATACGACCAGTTGAAATAAATTCGACATCTAACCAGAAGTTAGATAATAAGAATCTGCTAACTTTATGGCATGATCGCTTGGGTCATCCTGGTACAGGGATGATGCACAAGATAATAGCAAATTCAGTAGGACATTCAATTAAGAATGTCAAAATCCCTCGATCAGATGAATTAACATGCTCTGCATGTTCACTTGGCAAATTAATAATAAGGCCATCTATGAACAAAATTGCTACTGAATCTCCAACATTTTTAGAGAGGATTCAAGGAGACATTTGTGGACCAATTAATCCTGCATGTGGACCATTCCGATATTTTATGGTATTAATTGATGCCTCAACTCGATGGTCACATGTAAGTTTCTTGTCTAGTAGAAATGTTGCTTTTGCAAAACTTCTTGCTCAAATTATTAAATTAAGGGCACAATTTCCAGACCATACAATAAAAAGAATAAGGCTTGATAATGCTGGGGAATTTACATCCCAAACATTTAATGATTATTGTATGTCAATTGGAATTGTTGTAGAACATCCAGTAGCTTATGTTCATACACAAAATGGCCTCGCTGAGTCGTTAATTAAGAGGCTACAATTGATTGCAAGGCCATTATTGATGAGATCAAAATTGCCTTCATCTGCTTGGGGTCATGCCATAATACATGCGGCAACTCTAATTAGATTGAGACCAACTGCTTATCATAAGTTCTCACCACTACAATTGGTTTTTGGTCGAGAACCTAATGTCTCACTGTAGGGAATAGTTTCAACCCCACTGTGATCATACACTAAAGTACGGTGGCGTCCAAAAGGGAAGAAGATAGAGAAAAAGAGTCGCCAACAAGTTTTTAAGGAACTTGTAAACCGTTCACGAGGTGAAGGTTACACCCCTTAACGATCCAAGAGATCGTCAACTCCATAAGGTCATGAACCAAATAAGGGTCCGGGGATGATGGTACAAATCCAACCTAAAAGAGATTGAACCTGCCCTAATAATAGGCCTCTACTTTATTCTACTCGTATTCATGTGCGCTTTCTGATTAACATACAATCAATAGGATTAACCCTAAACCTGTTTAATCTATGTTGGTTGAATATTAATGCACAAATAAATCTATTATTGGCGATCACTTGAATTTATAATCACAATTAACCTAACAAGATTATTAATTATCTTATTAAGCGTGATTACAAATACTAATTCCCTTTAACCTGCAATAAAAGGTGATCAAGCAATAACAATATAAAATAATATGCATATCAAGCAACATAATAATCATAATAATAAATAAATAATCATTAGAAAGAACATAGGAAGCATCGTACTTTATCATGCTTAATATTAAAGATACCCTAGACATGACACTAGGAATCATAAATAACAATCTAAGCATAATATCTACATCATAAATCAATTAAACCATTAAAGTACTTACTTGGATGCCTCGTACCTCTTTCTAATTACAAAATACACACGTTAGTAACTTCAAGGAAAAATAATAATCAAAACAATTAAACTAAATAATTGAAATAGAGATTTGGGACCAAACCCTCAGAAATTAAACCTTTCACGTCTAGGGCGAAGGCAACTTCGAATATGGCTAGGTGTATCAAGATCTTGTGAATGCGGAATTTTGTATGAAAAAGCAAAGTTTAGAAAGAATGCTAAAAGATTAATGTTATCGAAAATTAATGAATGAATGATGAAGGTGAATGAAGAGAATTGATGAAAACTTAAAAATAAAGAGAATTGGTGAACGATAGATCTAGATGGTTTATGAAAACGGAGTTTTTGATACGATATTTATAGAGAAAATCATCCAAAAAAGATAATTTATCAAAACAGAGTCTGAAGACCACAAAACCACCTTGGCGTCAGCCCTGGCTCATTGGCGCCAGGACCAGTGGCTAGCGCCAGGCGCCAATGCTGGTGTCTGGCGCCAATCCTGATTCCAGGCGCCAAGGCCTGGGGTTGGACGCCAAACCGGATTTTAACGCGTTTTCGAAAATCTGATAATTTTATTGTACTGGAAGATAAAATAATATAATTTCAGTCGAAAATGCTATTTGATTTAATAACTCTGAAGAATCCTAACTGAATTAAGAATGATAAAACCTTCTAGAATGTTCTAGAAGACTAAAACCATTCCTAATTACATTAGGAATGATAAATCATATTAGGCCCTCCCCTAGATCATTGGGCCGTACTTAAAACTCAAACCAGGCCCAGTTTAGTAAATTGGCCATAACTTCCTCAATATTCATCGGAATTGGGCTTATAATATATCGTTGGAAAGGTCTTTGCAAACCCCATCCAACTACACCACTATTGGACCCATATCATGGACCAACCAAACTGGATTGGCTGTTTTCTTAAAATAAAGTTTTCAAAAACAGGGAGAAGAGAAAAGAAAAGAAAAGAAATAAAACTTTCCGCAACACTAGACCTTTCCACACTTTCGTTTCATTCGATTATGATTCGACGTGAAAGGTACTCATCACTGGGTTTGGTTTTGGGGAGACACAAATAGGTGTCTACACTCACATATAAAAATCTTTGGTTGTGCGGTGTATGTTCCTATTGCCCCACCCCAACGAACGAAGATGGGTCCACAAAGAAGGCTGGGAGTTTATGTTGGGTTTGAATCACCCTCCATAATTAAATATCTTGAACCAATGACCGGTGATTTATTTACGGCTAGATTTGCCGACTGCCATTTCAATGAGACAGTATTCCCAGCCTTAGGGGGAGAGAAAGTGGACCCACGAAAGAAAGAAATAGAACTCATTTGGAATGCAACACAATTGTCAATGTTTGATCCACGAACAAATATGTGTGAACAAGAAGTTCAGAAAATTGTTCATTTACAAAGCATTGCAAATCAGCTGTCTGATGCATTTATAGATACAAAGAAAGTGATAAAATCACATATACCAGCTGAAATGCCCCTGCATGAATCGAAATTCCATTTGGTGATAAGATCACTGAAAATGAATCTCTTGCACGTCGAAAGCGTGGAAGACCACTTGGTTCAAAAGACACAAAATCAAGAAAGCTTAAAAGATCTGATGAGATCAACAATATTCCCCTTATGGAAGATCAAGAAAGACAAAATACAGATGAGAATAAAGAAAAAGATGATAATCCGAAAGGGGATGAAAAAGATGACCATGACATGGATAACGATGAAACTTCAATAAATTTTGTTTCTACAAGGAATTATTGGAATAGAAATGATGTTATCGTAAATGATATATTTGCATATTCCATTGCAATTGAAATGGCATCTGATGAAAATGATAGTGAACCAAGAACAGTGGAAGAATGTCGTTGCAGACATGATTGGCCAAAGTGGAAAGAGGCAATGCAGATAGAGTTAAAGCCACTTGAAAAACGAGAAGTATTTGACAAAATAACCCTTACACCAGAAGGTGTAAAGCCAGTTGGATACAAATGGGTATTTGTGAGAAAACGAAATGAGAAAAATGAAATTGTTAGGTACAAGGCAAGACTTGTGGCCCAAGGTTTTTCTCAAATTCCAGGGATTTATTATGAGGAGACATATTCTCCCGTAGTTGATGCAACTACGTTAAGATTTCTGGTAAGCTTGACAATCACAGAAGGACTAAAGATGCGATTAATGGATGTAGTGACCGCATATTTATATGGGTCACTTGATACAGACATTTATATGAAAGTCCCAGATGGACTAAAATTACCAGAAAACCACAAGCCTAGACATTTGCTTTCCATAAAATTAAAAAGGTCACTTTATGGATTAAAACAGTCTAGAAGGATGTGGTATAATCGCCTTAGTGAATACCTTATGAAAGAAGAGTTCAAGAATAATCAAATCAGTCCTTATGTTTTCGTTAAGAGATCACAATCAGGGTTTGCAATTGTTGCAGTTTATGTTGATGACTTGAATATCATTGGAACTCCAAATGAACTTGAAAGAACTGCAAAATACTTGATGAAAGAATTTGAGATGAAAGACCTTGGACAAACTAAATTTTGTCTTGGATTGCAAATTGAGCACTTAAATAATGGTATTTTTGTCCATCAGTCTAACTACACTGAAAGAGTGTTAAAACGTTTTTTCATGGACAAAGCGACCTCAACAAACACCCTGACGATTGTTCGGTCTTTGAATATGAAATATGATCCATTTAGACCTCGAGAAGAAAACGAGGATGTCCTTGGTCCTGAAGTACCATATCTAAGTGCAATTGGGGCTCTAATATATCTAGCTAACAATACTATACCAGACATAGCTTTTTCTGTGAATTTGTTAGCCAGGTTTAGCAACGCACCAACGAAGAGACACTAGAAAGGAGTAAAACACTTATTGCGATATCTACGAGGAACGAAAGATCTTGGTTTGTTTTATCAATCAAGGCAAGATGTCACCCTCATCGGATATGCAGATGTTGGATATCTATCAGACCCACAAAATGCCAAGTCACAAAATGGATATCTGTTCACCTATGGTGGAACTGCAATTTCTTGGAAATCAACAAAGAAAACCTTGACTGCGACATCATCAAATCATGCTGAGTTGATTGCCCTTTATGAAGCAGGACGTGAGTGTGTATGGGTAAGGTCAATGATCGGCAATCTTCAAAAAGAATGTGGGATGAAAGAAGTAAGTGAAAATCCAACCATCATTTACGAAGACAATACTGCATGCATCGCGCAAGTGATCGACAGGTACATCAAAGGTGATAGGACAAAACATCTATCACCAAAATTGTTCTTTACACACGATTTACAGAAGGAAGGGAAGATAAATGTCCAACAGATCCAATCATGTGATAATTTCGCTGACTTGTTTACAAAGTCCTTACCTTCAAAGAGTTTTGAGCGGTTGGTTCACAAGATTGGAATGCGTCATCTTCATAAGTTACATTAAAATTAGGGGGAGTATTATATGCACTGCACTCTTTTTCCCTTCGATCAGGTTTTTATCCCAATGGGTTTTTCCTGACAAGGTTTTTAATGAGGCAGTACAATACAACATATAATAGAATATTGTTTTTCTTTTCCGTAGCAAGATTTTAATAAGACAACATTTACTCAACTTTGTGTGGACATTCAAGGGGGAGTGTTATGAAGTAACTTGTATCATTGTGTGAATGCCACACAATTATTGAATGCTTGAGACAACACCATTAAATGCATAGGCAGTATTTTCCAAACCTAGTAATCTATGTATGACTTGTGTATATCTAGTAGAAGTAGCATGCTTCTACTATAAATACACGATGAAATGCATTTGCAAATTCACCCCCATTTTCTCATCAATCAATTAACCTATACTAAAAGCGAACCTAAAGTGACACTTGTCATGATGTCATTAAAAAATTTCCCGCTTTTTTTTTTCTTTCTTTATTTTTTTTTTGCCAAATTTGAATGACTTCCAATTTTTAACCTACAATAATACTTATTTCCATTTTGACAACACATTTAATCCAATCATACTCAATTAATTTTTTTACTATTATTTTTTTAAAATATATTTTATATACTAGGAATCTTTTAGTTACAAATATAGTAACATAGATTAAAATTAAGGTATTGAAATACTTCGTATATCATTATCCAAGATTATTATAGCATTATCAATTTTTTTCCTCCAACATAAAATTTATTTTAATAAAAAATAGAAATAAAATATTTTGGTAGGTATAAATCTTAAAATTATGCATAACGTTTATAAGAACAACCAAACAAAATTATTTTATTACATTATACTCCTCCGTTTTTTTATATGTTATAATTGAATTTGCACATTTGTCGAGACACAACTTTAACCATCAATATCCTTAATTACAGACTATTATTTTGTTACAAATATTTTTTTTGGTAAATCATTGTTAAATTAACATCATTCTTTATAATTTTTGTTATAAAGTTTAATTATTACCATGCATGGCACGAGACTTAACCTAGTTTTAATCTGTAGTGCAATAATATTATAGATAGGAAAATACTTCCTTTGCGCTCTCTCTCTATATATATATATAAAAATTATAACAAGGGTCATATTAAACTCCGCGCATATATTTAGTTATAATTATAACATCCCGCGTTCTAGTGGCGACTCTCACTCTCATTCAAGGACCGGCGCCGCTTTCAGATCGACGTTGGCCGCACTCCGCCGACGGCCGACAGGTGTTCGCCTGCTTGCCTTCAGCCTTCTCTGAGTTCTCTCTCTTCGACAGATCAAAACTTCAGTCTTCGCTGTGAGGGGTTATTTATTTACTTGGACAAACAATCTCCCTCCTCCACCAAACAGCACCTTGTTGTTGTCTTCTGTGCTTCTCTGTCTTCTGTCAGGTAAGACTTCTTTCTCTATCTCAGAACCAATTCATACTATTTCATGACGACTTCGGTTGTTTTTTTTTTTTTTTTTCGAATTATCTTGTATTTGGGTTAATTAGAGTTTATATTTGATCTAGAATTGTTAAATTTTCTGATAAAGTTTTGATCTTTGTGCTTCCTCTTGCTCTGTTCAGCCAAGCTTTTACTTGGGTAATTAGGGTTTATATTTGATTTAAAATTGTTGAGTTTTCTGATAAAGTTTTAATCTTTTCTGCTTCCCTCTTTCTCTACTTAGTCAATTGGCTTGTATTTGGCCAATTTGGGTAATTACGGTTTATATTTTCTTACATTGTATAGTTTTCTGATAAAGTTTTAATCTTTCTGCTTCCCTTTTGCTCTACTTAGTAAATCAGCTTGTAATTAGGGTTTATATTTGATCTAAATTATTGAGTTTTCTGATAAAGTTTTGATCTTTCTGCTTCTCTGTTGCTCTACTCAGTCAATTAGCTTGTATTTGGGTATTTGGGGTTTATATTTGATCTAAAATTGTTAAGTTTTCTGATAAATTTTTTATCTTTCTGCTTCCCTCTTGCTCTACTTAGTCAAATAGTTGCATTTGGTATTTAGGGTTATATTTGATCTAAAATTGTTGAGTTTTCTGCTAAAGTTCCAATCTTTCTTCTTTGCTCTTGCTCTAATAAGCCATTTAGCTTTTACTTGGGTAATAAGGGGGTCTGCCAGTGGTGTTATTTGAGTTAAAGTTGGCCGATTTGGCCTTTCAAGATAAGATTGTGCAGAAATTTCCGCTGTTCCGTGGGCTATGGAGGCTTTTAATTCAGTCCTTAAGTGAGCTTTTTGGCTAAAATTGATCAGTTTGGTGGATTCACACCTAAATTTTTCTTTCTATTTTTTATTTTTGATTTACTTGTAATATCCACCCCCATTTTTACTTGTCTCTTTTCAGCAAAATGCTTATCGCTTTGGCTATTATTGTGATTTGTGGAAATTTACATAACTCACTTGTAATGTGGGTCTTTTTGAAGAATAGATTGAAATCCACTTTGGTAGGGATACTAAACAACCTTGAAGAGATTTGGTGTTGTCTAGTTTGTATTGGCCGGGAAGCATTATGGTGGAGAGGACTTGGCCTGCCCTTCAATCTTGCAAGCATCAGGTATGTCGTATGATTTTATTTCCTTGTGATCCACTCATCAATGGCAGAGACAGATTTTTTAAAACAGGGATGCAATTTTTACATCATGTTGGCCATTTTACTATTTTGAAGTTCTATCCTTTTTTTTTTTGGCATTTTTTACAATATTTGGAGGGCGAAAGTAGATTCAGTTTCCCTTTAAAAATTATCTGGTCAATCTTATTAAAAATGGGGATGTGCTGCTCGTCTACGGGGCTTAATTAATGAATCTGCCCCTGCCATTGATGTAAATTCACTAAAATTTGCTACAAAATATGATAACATGATTTGCGTTTCATATGTTAACTCAGTGTTCTGAAGCAAACGATCTACTGAGTCAATTGCCAGATGATCTTCTGTTTTTTATCATGTCCTTCTTAACATTGAAGGAAGCCGCAAGAACTAGTGTTCTTTCACATAGATGGAATTACTTGTGGCGATGTTTCCCTGTCTTGATCTTTGAAGATTTCTCCGCAATGGAGAGGATGTTCGAAGATGATGATTTTGTTTCCCAAGAAAGATCAAGCTTTTTGAGGTGGGTGAATCGAGTTGTGGAAGCTCATCTTGGTAAATATGTAGATGAGTTGAGGGTGACTTTTGATTTGAACAAACGTTGTCAATCTGATATAAATAAATGGCTGGTTTTTGCTGTAGCAAAACATGTGAAAAGGCTTGAACTGAACTTCACAACACCCACTGGATGTTACAAATCTTCGCTTCCTAGATGGCGTATGTCTCTTGATCAGCCTCATAATTTATCCGTCTTTAAGTCTTCCCTACGTTCTTTGTCTCTCACTTGCGTCTACGTAACTACAAATGATATTGATTGCCTTCTTAGTTCCTGCATGGTCCTTGAGAATTTGTGCATAAATAATTCACGGCCTTTAAAATATATAAGAGCTTTTGGTTTACCTCTGCAGCTAAAACACTTAGAGGTATCTTACTGTCCCCGTTTGAGAACCATTGATATTTTGGCCCCAAAACTTTTGTCATTTACACATCATGGCAACCCTGTTGAGCTACATATTAGAAATGCTTCTTTGCTTTCGAAGTTGTCACTTGGTAATATACGTTGTACAAGAGACATTGTGGCATGTGCTTTTGACTCCCTTTCAAAGTACTTTTCGCAGTTGGAGTATTTGAGTTGGACGATCGGATTGTGCATCGGGAGTAGTATATCGCTTACTTTCTGTGTCAAGGTATTCCATGATATTTGATTGATGCCTTTTTCTAATGTATGTGTTTGGTTTGCTGATGTTTTCTATTGTAGTTTAATTTAGGGATTAAGAACCCGCCTGCCATGACAAACCTCAAGCATCTAGAACTCCATGTCACTGCGTTCTGTGAACAAAGCCTCCTTGGATGGGCAGACTTGATTGAGGCATCTCCACTACTAGAAAGATTGACTCTAAAGGTAAGCACCATTCTGTTCTTTCTCAAATGAAATACTTCCTCTGTTTGTTTGATATTGCTACATTTTGACTTTCACATTTTTTTTATTTTTGGCAAATAAGTTTTAGCTGGCAATGCTAGAAAAATAACCGCCAAATAAAAGGAAACAAGAAGTCAGTCTTTACAAAATGGCATCAGTATGAATAGTTTCCCAACTTCTAGGAACGGTTGAAACCACCCACTCTTCATGTGCATAAGCCTGACAATACACCAAACACCACCAATAGAAACTACACATGAATTAAATGACTATAAAAGCACCAACTACATAAGAAGGAGGTCCCTGTCAGCAGCTTTGCATGTGTAGGTAGCCTTAAACAGAATACTTTGTAGAGTTGATTAGCACCCTTCACCCTTGTTCTAAAAGTTTTATCATTCCCTCAATCCATAACCCATAGACAGTTTCAGCAAAAAGATTAAGGTTGTTGGGTTTGAGAGTGTGGAGAACGGTTTCAAGAAGGCTAAGGGGGTGCATAGCTTAGGAGATTAAGCTATGGGCTATTGCTTGGTGTAAAGCAATGGTGGATGTCAAAGGGCTGACTTCAAATGGGCATATCTCAAGATCTAGAAGTGATATTGAGATGATTCAAGTTGGAGGTGATAGCTCGTCTCAAGAGCTTTCCAACGCCTGGTCATAAGCTCGATTTGGTTAAGAATCGAGGGAGTTATGACTGTTTTAAGAAGAGCTGTCTGCGCAGTGAGGGAGTTCGACCGAACTCATGAAAGGTTCGGTCGAACCTAGTAGCTTCTGAGTAATTGAGGCAGAATGTGTAGCCTTTTGATTTCTAGAGCAGGTTCAGTCGAACCAAGGAAGATGTTCGACCGAACCACCTTATGTTCGACCAAACTCTAGGAAGGTTCGGTCGAACCATCGAGCCCCTGTTCAGCGACGCGATTTCTTTTATTTCGCTCGGGATGTAATCTTAGCCGTTGATCTTCTAGCACTATATATACTCTTGTATTGTCATTGTAGAGTGATGATGAGATGAAGGGAAAGATGTAGAGAGAGAAAGCCTCATGAAATGCCCAAACACTTAGGGTTTGAGTGTTTGAGAGGGTGAGCTTGGGGTGGGAGCTTTAATGGTGATTGAAGCTTGTAATCTACATTGTTTTTCATCAAATTGTTACTCCATAGTGGATTGGTGGGTTTTTCTCCCGGTTCTCGGGTTTCCCACGGTAAATTCTCCTTGTCTCGTTTATTGCTTGTTTTTCCGTCTTCGTTGTTGTTAATTGTCGTTAATCACAAACTTAGCTAGCACATTCGTAATCCCTTTCAAAGGTAGACTTTGAGTTTTCTTTGCCATTTTCACTGGGTTTTGAGTTTCAGTCTCAAAAGAGCCAACAGATCTGGTCATTTAAAAAAGTTTTAAGTGCATCTTCCGAACATCAACAGAGAAAGTGCAAGAGAAAAAGAGATGTTGAACGCTTTCTAAATCCATTCCACACAAAGAGCAAGTTGGATTTGAGATTATCCTCCACTTCATGAGCCTATCTTTGGTAGCTAGCCATTCTGTCTTGCAGAGCCTTCCACAGAATAGGAACAGAGATGTGAAAGGTATCCCTACCCTTTGTATAATAGGCATCAACCCACCTGTCCCATAAACTGTCTTTTTTATGGGAAAGGGTCCATAAAAGTTTTGTCAGCTGCTTTATAACACTTATGCACATCTTATATATTCCATCCACCTGCCACCTTTGGCTTGCACATTGCATCCTAAGCCTAGAGTTCAAAGTATCACAGTAAGTTCTGCAAATCTTTATATCACTCGAACTACCTTTTTAGGCTAAAGGAAAATTTGGCTCCAGTAGGTTTGATGACTAAACAAAATTACCTTAACCAATTGGAGCCTTCCAGCATATGACAACTTCTTTGCAACCCATGAACTCTATCTGTTTTGAAAAAAGACTCTAAGGAAGCCTAATTCTGAATTTCACATTTGACAACGCATAACTTTGATAATTATGTATTACTCCCTCCGTTCCACATTTCTTGCAACATATTCTTTATTTGTCCGTCTCACATTATTTATACAATTTCTTAAATGGAATGGTCTTACATGTTATTTGTTATTTTTCTCACATACATTACTTTCAAAAATACATTAAAAAAGAAGAAACCCCAATTTACATACTTATAAAGCAAATGACCCAAAATCTACTAACTACAAAAATAAAATCTAAGTCAGTTGAACTGCCTAAATCCTTATGCTAGCTAACTTGTTGCGACTAATGTGTGATAGAGAGAATAGTAAAGATTATAATACATTGATATATTTGAAAATATACATTGATACTAATCCACCAAAATTTTACGTGATAACATTTATTTATTTAATGTTAATAATATTATGTGGTCAAACTTAGTGTATGAATAGTGAGTCAAATAGTTGCAATTAATGAGTTTAGCCATTTGTTGTTCATGCTTAAGATTTTTGCTGGAGCTGGCTTTGATGGAGTTTTTCTTATATGCAGTTTTCCGCTTATCATGGAAAGCATCGTAGGAAGATAATAAAACGAAATAGGCGCCCCCTCAAAAGCTTGAAGACACTAGAGCTTTATAACGATCTCGGACTTCCAATTGATCTTGAGTTTGCTACTTATGTGATTGAGAACTCCATCATGCTCAAAGATGTGATTGTTGAGCTTAAGCCTTTGTTTGGTCTACTCTCAGAACACATTAGTGTGCAGGATCAAGCTGCAAAACTTAAAAGTATAGTGCCCCAAGGTGTGAAGTTAACTTTAAAAATACTTAAATAGTGGATTTGTGAAGGAAAAACATGTGACCTCCATAAGGGTTGATAAGCATATCTATGATCCACTCGCAAAGATGTTAATCGTTTCTCATCAGATGTAAGCGAGTTCTTTTCTTTTGGGGCTTGTCATTTACCATAAGGTCCATGTTATGTTATGTTATTCCGACTGTATATACAGTGCGCTTCGTATTATTTTTCTTGTTTTAAGTTTATGTTTAGTTCTCTAATTGCTTGGACTTTTTCACTGCATATAGCCCTGTAGTCAGTTGGGTTGACAAGAACAGAGAGATAATTCTACAATTTCTTACATAAACTTCAATTCTATCCCTACGGTCTATTTCTCCAGTCTCCCCACCCTTTCCGAAGTGACAGTAGGCAAATATTCTTTGAATAAGCTTAATATACACTTGATTTCACAGGAATACAATACATTCTTTGAAATAACTCTTAGTTGAGATGTTGATTTACTCTGTATTATACTTTGTAGTATGTATGCTTAATCTAAAGCAGAGTAGCTTATAAAACCATCAACACGATTAAAATAACATTGAGACCATAAGATTTTAGGAACGGTCATACTGCCTATTCTTCTTTGGCCACGAAAATAATAGAAATTGCGATAACATAGTTTACTAAAAAGCCTGAGTCTGAGAACGATTTCCCTGAAAATACCATTTCAGTGCAACATGTGAGAAGCAACCATGTTTCAATATAGAACAAAAGGAAGACAGTTATATGTGGATGAATGCTGAGGTGCTGACCAAGACGAGCTGCCTGTAGTAAGAGCATATGCATTAAATTAAGCGCGATCACTTCAGAACTTTATAAAAGAGGCAATGATGTTAACAAGAATACAGAGCCATCACTGTTACGCGACTGCTAAAGAAGAAGAGACCAATCATGTTGTATAAAATATGATCGAAGCCAATGTGGCTGAGCGCAGAGCTTAGTTAGCAGCATGTGTATAAGTCCGCTTTTAAAGGTGTCCACTGAAATCTGCATGCAAGGCGTAAGATTCAGGGGTGCAGAAGCAGTAGAAGAACAGTAAAAAACATTGCAATTATAATTCACTCAACAAGAGACTTTAACATAGTTACAACTTACAAGTAGATAAATCTAAAAAAGCAGCAATTACAAGCAGACAGCGGAAATTGCTAAACAAGACTGTAATAATGGAAATAGCATCGGAATTCAAAACATCTAAT
Source organism: Chenopodium album (assembly GCF_948465745.1). Lineage (NCBI taxonomy): Eukaryota > Viridiplantae > Streptophyta > Magnoliopsida > Caryophyllales > Amaranthaceae > Chenopodium > Chenopodium album. The sequence goes on from NC_137835.1 coordinate 71,921,376, forward strand.
GCACTCAATCTAGTATATAATATATTGTAAGAACTGATAATAAAGGTTTTATACATAAACTTTTTAGATTGAAGATGAAACCGTACAAACACAACTGCATTGGCAAAGACCGGTTGACAATATAGGACCATGAGCTCCAGAACACACAGACAGTCGAAGCAAGAAAGAGACAGGGTCAGGATCCTTGCAATCTTAAAATTTTGCCCTAGTTACAACTGATACGAACAAGCAAGAACAATGCAAAAATGAACAGAAAATCTACAAACGACGAGGAATAACATTTGACACGTTGAGCTAGAAGACGTAAACAAATTAGATATAGAATTGCCCATTTGCAAATATGAAATCAGGAAGGCAAAGAGGCCTGTCCAATCTTCAAATACTCAGTAGAGAAAACATTTGAAATTCTATTTTCTCATCAGCATTAATTAGATATCGTCTTTGTACAAATCCCACCCATTAACATTTGATGCCTTCAGGAAAGAGCTTTTAATTTATAGTTTTACTATCATGTTTGTGCATTATCATTTGTATAAATCATTATAAATGATCTTTGTAAAATTCCCCACATATGAACATATTCGATCAAATCAGACATGGATGCACGTAAGTAGATATACATGGCCCCTGGGCAGGTCCAGTCTAAATTAGAGATTCAGGATAAAACTAAAATGGTAGCCAGGTGGGCCAATTGGTGTGTCAATCCATTTTGTTTTTCACCAACTACTCAAGACATATCTAAAACTGTTCTGCAAGACTGCAATGCTGCAACTAATGTCAGCTTCAAGTTAAAATTTCTGAGGGAGCATGATTTAAAGAAATCATAACCCTGAATAAAGCCGACAATGCTAGCAAAATTCCCACCAGAACAAAATCCAGAAGAGATCAATTATTAGGAACTAGAAATGTGCATCTAAATCTTTCAGCAATCAGTTTAATACAAAAGTTGGGAGGTCTTACCAATAGCATGGCAAGGACTGGAATAAAAAAGTCAAGCATGATTGCCCTCCCCGGAAAAAAGGTGCATATCAAGAAGCATAATGTCGTTGACCATCGCAGTTGCACCCTAAAAAGCTTAACAACTTAACAAGTGAGAACTCTTGACAAAAGTCTAAGCTAAGTTGAATGAAATAATGCATACCGTATTTTACAAAGATTTCCGACTGGAAAAATTTAAGTCCATGCCTTTCCCATAGCAGCTCTCCCTGTCATCAATATAAGGAAGCAACGTAATCCCAGAGATTGGATGCCAATCTGAATCATACAAAATGCAATCCTTGGGTGACCTGTAGTCACCAAGGCGAGTTCTTAACCATTTAGAATCTCAAATACATGCTCTGAGATCAGCATGAAGGGTGAACTGTGTACCCTTCAACTTTTAACAACACAAAAGGAAATTGAGAATATTATCTGCAGTAATCTGTTGAATTGTTGCTCGTTGCTTAAACTCTACAGAAAATGCCTTAGTTGCACCATCGAAATCAACCACCACTCCAATTTTCTGCAATGCTTCTTTGTACTTGAATATTTTGTCCCCATATAAGCTTCCATCAATGTATGGGAAACCCTCAAATATCTGTAAGATACATCCCCATTCACAATCAAATAAGTAACATTCACGGGGATACTTGAAGCCAACACTTGTGCGCAAGCATGCAGAATTTTTCATTGTAGTCACAAGTTTTTATGCACTTGAGCACAAAAATGAGATGGCCAGGCATTAGAGTGCTCCAGCTTACTGAAGATTTAAGATGATTAAGCACAATCTGATGCTTTCCTTTGAAACCCACAGTAATACCAAGTAGTTCAAGCTCAGTCTTGTATTCGTGAATACTGCACCCATAATACTCTTCATCAAGAAAGGGAATCTGACTGAATACTGAAGCAGATGTCCAGCTTTTATCGAAGAGAAGAGTTTCAACCGGGGATCTTTCACCACACGAGGTCTTTACCCATCTCACATTTTTTTGGCGTTGACAATCACATCCACTAACAACATTTTCTCTCAGATATTGTATAAATTTAAGCAGCGCAATAACCTTGGTTCTAGTCAGATTTGAACCAGTAGCCAGAGCCATGAGATGATTCCCGATGAATTTACATGCTTGACCATAATCGAACATCACCCCTATTGCTTTTAGCTCCTCCTGATACTCATTCAACTTGTAGTTATAGAAGTGCTGATCAACCAAGGGAATATCAACCATTTCGGAGCCATTCTGCAACAGACTCCCCCATGATGAACTCGAAAAAATGATTGATTAGGAGGTTTGTAAACAGGATGACCGCTCATTGTTACCAACCAGCTTCCACTCTAAATGCAATTCAGAAACTTATCACTGTTATCAGGCATTCAAAAGCAAGAAAACATTTTCTTTTGTCAATGGCCCATATACAGTAGGAAAGGCAGCATCTGGAGGACTTACATCAGGAATATCAGAAGCACCAAAATACTTTATGAGGAACTTCATCAGCTCCTTCTCTGGAGCAAAATAACCAGCATATCACGCAGAATGCACAGATACTCCTCCAGAACTGTTCACAAGTGGCATTGCAGCACTTAAATGTCGCAACTCTAGTTACCCAAAAATCCTTTGGAAAATGAGTGATGTAGAAAATGTGCAAAAGCATATACCATTCTGCAATTGTTTCCAAGTGAGTTGCGAAGCTTGAGTGCAAACTCATCCATGCGAAAAGTAATGACATTCAAATAGTCCTTTAACCAGCGCAGTACATCATCCACACTTAAGATGGCAATTTGCAATTTCTCAGGTAAGAATCGTAGTCCTGACTCAAATTTGAATTCTTCGCTCCAGGCTATCATCCATGAAATATATCGTGCATCCTGGGATCGACACAAACATAGACCACTTGCCTGACTAGCTGCTTCATTTATGCTAAGAAGAGATTCATCCCCTGAAGCACCTACATACTTCAGTGAGGGTATGCCCCTCTCATATCGGTGTTAGCAAAATATAAATTAGATGCACAATTCCGTGCAAGAAATCTAAGCAACTCTATATAAATGTCCACCCCAACTCCCACGACAAGATTACAACTCTGGATGCACTTTGGGTACCACTCTTTTGTCAACAGGCTTCAAACCAAGGAAGCTAAGCGCATCGTTGTACCTGTCATCATCAAAAGAAGAATGCAATATTGCTTTCCTAGATATGATAGATTGTGCAATTTCATCCCTTTCTGCTTTGCCTTCAACAATATCTGCCAGAAAGATTGGTTCAACCGGGCAACTTCTAGAGGTTTATGGAAAATCTTCTGGTCAGAATGCGACTCAGATGGAATAATATTTTCCAGAAGCAGTCTCTCTTTGATTGAATTCCTGATTGCATCTAACTTTGGGTGACACGCTTCTTTAACTGGCAAGAAAGCAAACATGGATGCCAGAGAAGAGGTAGGCGCATCTTCCCTCGTCTTGACAAGAGCAACAAATGCATTGACAAAAGCAGAAGGAATGCAGTCTAGAATCCCTTGGTTCCATATGTCATCCCACAAAATAGTCTCACGAGATGATGGAAGAAGGAAATCTGCCTGAATTATGAAAGGCAAATTTGTAACTGTCTCAGTCGGAAGATATGCATAGATTCCAGGAGATATCATTCCTCTATTCAGACGCTTGCCAAATGGAAAGGCCAATGTAATAGACCACTCCTCGAGTTCCTTCCTCTTTTCAAACTTGTTTTCATCCTTGACACGAAACTTCTGCCTCCACATATAATAGCCACATTCACCTTCACTGTCAGGACTACCTTCCTCTTCCGCCATCAAATGAACTATATATGACTCAGCATCAATATTCTTCTTTGACTTCAAATCCCTTTCAGAGGAAATGGAAACAGCTCGTATGGTGTTAAATTTTGGATCCTCACTGTGCTCTTTCACTGAAAGACGCTTGATTTTTGAGAGAAACAAGAGTAACTCAGGATGGAGACTTGAAAGCTTTATCACCCTTCAAAGGCAGTATCAGTGTAGTAGTCGGAAGGGCTCTATTACTGCCATACACTTGCTGGATATCAGCCACTGAGGTATAAATATTCAACCCACTCAGGTACTATGTAGGCAACATCACATTGAGGACATGGTACTTCACTGAAACGGATTTGATAGCCATTACTGAAGATATAGGGATGAGCTGTCAGTAGAAACACGCTTTTGAACCCAATGCCTGAGACAAAAAACCACAAAATTGATTTCATTACCATGGACTTTTCTGTGTGACATAATTTACAAAGTTACATATGAGCCCTTAGTAATTACAGTCATGTACACCAAAAGGGCTAATAGGGCCTCATTTATTTGGAGGCACTCAATGCAGACATAATATTGATTTATACAAGATATATATGACATCAAACCCCATATTTATGAGTTAAAGCTCTTTTTTTTTTTTTTTTTTTTTTTTTTTTTTTTTTTTTCTGATGTTCACTGAAATCAACTAAATTATGGACGACATTGATGTTGTAGTTTAAATGTTGATCTCAATATAACAAAAATAATACACATTTAAACAGTAGTTACTAATATCCTAATATGTAAGGTATAGCTTGCTTTAGTTTTAAGATGAAAATATTTTGAGGCTACAATAAAATAAAAAAAAAATCAAATAAACATATGAAAAATTATGCAATCACAATCACATCCACATATTACATTTACAGCCAGAATGATTAAGAATGATCCAAAATATAATGGGGGCATTACAATATAATGGGGGCACATTACAATATAATGGGAGCACATTACAATATATTGGGGGCATTACAATATAATGGGGGCATTACAATATATTGGGGGCACATTACAATCCGCAAGTTTGAATAGACTAACCTTTTTCTCCAATATAACCATTTTGCGTTTGCCAGCCTTGGTAGAAGTACTGACACTGCAAATTCCTTCTCATCAACAATGTAGCCGGAGCCCCTGTGGCTGTTATATCTTGAGATGTTATCAAGAACTCCAAGGTTGGATCAACTCCTTGTGGATACTCATTATCTTCAGCATTCTACATAACAAAATGTTAGTTCTTTGTAAATATCCTCATCAGATGATATCAAATTAATGCTCATCCAAATTTATTATTATTTTTTGGTTAACGGCCTTCAAATTAGATTAAGATACTAACAGGCTCAGTTACATCAGACATCAGACATCAGTTAAGCTTAAGTTCAAGCCTATAGCTACAAAGTGCTCATCGTATCCAAATTGACAAGATACTAATACAACATAAATACATAATGCAGCAAAGACATTTGTCGAGTGCTCTAATGTATGCCAATTACATACACTAAATCTTGGCTAATCGAAATATGTACAAACACAGGTTACATACTTTTAATCCTAGAAAATTTACATTCTACAGATTACCAAACATGCTCCTTCATACATGCATAAGCAAAAGGTATAAATCAATTGTAAGATAAAAGTGATGTGATGTATTATCATGTTATCATATCAGAATAAAATAAATAAATAAATAAATATAAATAACTTTTATGTAGCAACCATCCCAAGATTCCCAAATAAACATAATATCACAACTATAAGTCAGGACCAAGCTTAATCAAGCAGCAATAACCCACTCTCTAAAACCAAGGCCGTTATTTTGTACAAGTATATACATTATAATGCACAGTTGTTTCGATGCAACATTACAACACATTACAATTTAAAACTCTAAGCTAAGACAGAAAATTAGCTAGCTTTCTTGGTTCTTGCACAAAACTTTTTCATTCCTACTTATGTAGAAACTCTAAGAAACTTTGAGATCCTATTCAAGATTATTTACTCAATTCTTATCAACTATATTTGTAATCTAATCTAGTCTGATTAATACACTAATAAATGCACCAAATCGTCTATAACAAAAGCAAACAAAGTACACTAAGAAAACCAGAGCATAAAACAAGCTAATATAATACAACATATCATCAAACTCCAGCTCCATATATGAGGAAAAAAATGCTGCATCATTTTCTCAAAAGTGCTAGTATTCATATCTATCATGTACTTTAACAACAATTAATCTTTCTATCACTAGTTATTTCTCTCTTGACCCACTTTCAATCTTTAATTCACATTTTACCACTCAAGCCCATCTTAAATAGGTTATGTTTTCTTTACCTTGCAAGACTATCAGAATTGAATCGTTTAATCTTGTTAATCAAGCCAAACAAGAAAAATTCAAACCAAATCATCAAAGATCATCAATTTACATACTAAAAAAAAAATAGACATTGATAAAAACACATTAAGACGAATATGAAAATATCTAACATGATATTTTTCTTATAAATTGTCATACTATACCAACAGACTAGATCTTTATATATTAAGAGCAGATTAACTTATTTTAATCCATGAGAATAAAGTCTTAGCCTAACACTATTAGTGTACTATTAATAGGTGAGACAAAACATTATAAAAGGAGTACTCCTTAAATTAGACTTCCTCATTCACTTTTAATTCAACACTTAAAAGCATGAATAATAAAAGGTGAAGATTATAAACTACTCCCTAAATTACTCTAATAAATCTAACATAAGATCATAGGATTATAGTCATACACAGATGCACTTATTCAAATGTTTAAAAAAAATATATATATGTTCAAAATAGAACGGCTACCAAAAGAATGTAAATTCACAAGAAACGGCTCATTTCAAGTTAACTACCATTGTGCCTCAAAAAAAAAAAAAAAAAAAAAAAAAAGTTAACTACCATTGTAAACCACTTACAATCTTGTTTAAGAACTAAAATTCGACCCGATTATGAAAAATTACAAAAAATAACTTCCTTAGTCTACAATAGTTCTTCCTATTTTGATTTTTACTTTTGAGACATAACTATAAAACAAGAAAAATTATAACGCTGGAGGGTCAGTAACCAGGACTCGTCATAAACTCTACTCCCTTCGTTCCACGATGATGTTCCGACTTTGACCAAATTTGTCTCACAAAAAAATTCTAAATAATTACGTCATTGTCCAATGGAGATAGTATCATCTAAGTATATAACACAAGTAATAAAATGTAACAAAAAATAAAAGTAACAAGAAATAAACCTGAATAAGTTCCATCAAGAAATGAACATCTTTTGAGTATAGAGCAGCAGAGAGATTCTTAACAGCTTCTCGTAACATTTGCCTTCAAAGGTGTTTTTTCTTATTTCTTCAATATGTTGCTTTGCAACCTCCATTGTACCAGAAGAAGGAAAATTGTGTACAGGAAAAGAGAGAAATTGACCTTTTGCATGCTTTTTGATCATCGATCGGTGCATTTGGTCGTCTTCTAGTCATTCTTTCGTCTTCCTAAGCAAGATTTTTCACAAGGTCTTAAATTAATACTTCGAAGTAAATAAATTTGAGTTGATCTTCTCACTTTTTCTAAAGTTATTGAATTGACCTGACCTACAATTGACTCCTATAGATTTTATTCCATTGTTAACTGTTTTTTCTGCTAGACCGCTAAGGCAATACGAGTAAAAATTACGAATAAGAATAGGGGGATTTGAACCTTATGATCTTGTCAAGAACTTTTATAGATTTCGAGTAGTTAATTGAACTAGTAGTGCTCCCTCCGTCCCCAAAAGAATTGCTCATTTAGTCTAATTTTAGTCCCAAAAAAAATGAACCATTAGCATTAAGGGTTTGTGCAATAATATTTCCTTCTCTTATAAAATACTCATTTCAACTCAGTTCAGTTCATCTCAGTTCAGTTCAGTTCAGCTCAGCTCTGTTCAGTCAATGAGAACAGACCCTAAAATACCCACCAATTTGCAATAACATTTGTGCAAAATTAGTTTCCCCATATAAAATTTTGTTTTTCAATATACTTTTATTACTATCTCTCTCTACTTTTTTGTAAACCCCACGTAAATTTATCTTTCCAATATACTTTACTTCTTTTTATTTAACTTTATTAATACCCGCGAAATCATCCCAAAAGAGTTGTTCTTTCGGGGGCGGAGGGAGTAGTTTTTAAACTCTTGGGATATAGGGTTTGTCAAATTGTCTTGATCTTTTTTTTAACCAAGGTAAATTTTTTTTTTTTCTTTTTTTTTTATGTTTCACTCGTTTCATCTTTTGGGATTATTCAGGTTTCCAATCGGTTTCGGGTAGTTAGGTTCCAATCCCCTCCCTATTGTTGTTGCGAGGGAGATCGATCACGCGGCACTCTTTATAAGTGTAGTTTCATTTATTACTGCACCATAGGCCAATTGGTTAACCAATGAAAATTTAATACGGAGTATTTCGTAAGAAGTATTGTAGAATAACTTTTTTTTTCCAAGTAAATAGGGGTGAGGTTGATTTATATTATTAGCGTTTGACATTTATGAAATTATTCTTCGTCCCGTAAAAAAAAATCTTTTTTTTTTCTGAGGAGATATAAGGTATTAGGGTTTGTGCTTCACTCATACATGCTTGGATGTTTCTACTATGTCATTTTTCAAAAAATGACACCATAACATGATGATGTGTAATGTTATGATTGGTCCATTTTTTATTTATTTTTAAAAGCATAAATATACTATACATGTATGTATTATTGTAAATACATGTATTTTTTTTTTAAAGAATATGTAATTATATCTTTTTAAATTTTTTTTTTTATTAAAATCATTTTCCAAAATTAAATTATGATTAAAATCTAGAAATTAAAAAAAATAAAAATAAAAAATCATCATTGTTCATCATCAATCTTCATTCATGATAGTAATTAACCCACTACCATAATCTTGTATTATCTATTCGCAACGAAGATAAAAATTCTGACCAAAATTCCGTCCAAAATCCCGTCCAAATTCCCGTCCAAATTCGTTTACAAATTTTGTTTTAGGGTTCAATTGATTAAAAATCATATTATTTGATAGTTTTGAGAATGAAAAAAGCATTAGGAACGTTTATTATGATGATGTAAAATGCCTATCTTTCATTTTTTTTAAACGATGAATGGATAACAAGGGTTTGCTCTTCAATTTAGAGTTCGAGTTTTTTTTCCGCACTGTTTGATCTAGAATCTTGTTTTCCGATTTTTGTAATCTGTTTGTGGTTAGGTAATCACCTATATTTAGTTAGGTCATTACCTTAAAAATTTAGTTTTACTTTTGTAGTTGGAATCTACTTGTATGCTAATCGTATAACAAAAAAATAATTTATGGAATTTTTATCATATAATTTTAGCAAAAAATGTTTTTGGGATTATTATCTTATTCTATTTTGAAAAAAATATATTGAAATTTTTATCATATCATTTTAGCAAAAAATATTTATGGGATAATTATCTTATTATATTTTGGAAATTTTTTTTTGAAATCTTGGCATATAAATTAGTGGCTATGATATTGGGATATTCCTAATTAGCTTTTATTCACCTTGTTTTTTTTGTTATTAGCTATATATTAGATAATGATAACTTTCTTAAATTACGTGTTGTATGATTGTGTAAATCTACATCCATAATTTTAGGACCCATCCTTTTTATCATTGTTAAGAAACACATTTTTGTCATATATATATATATATATATATATATAGGGGAGGGATCCGGTGAGAATAGGTCCATATGTGAGAATTCATACTTATATGAGAACTGATTTAAAATTTAGAACATGTGGGTAAAAATTTAGAACATACGAGTTAAAATTTAGAACATGTTACTCAAATTAAAATTTTGAACATATGAGTATTAATTTAGAACATTTGTGTGAGTAATATGTTTAGAACATCTGATTTAAGAATTATAACAAGTGATTAAAAATTTATAAAATTTGCTTTATGAAATTTTAAACATATGAGTAACATTTAGAACACTTGATTTAAGATTATGAACATGTGAATAAAAATTTAGAACAAACGGATATTGAATATAGAAAGTGTGAGTAAAGAATTTAGAACATACGAGTAAAAAAAATAGAACATACGCTTTAAAATCTGGAACATATAATTAAAAAATCTTAGAAAATCTGGAACATATAATTAAAAATCTTAGAACACACGTTTTAAAATTTAGAACATAAAAGTTAAAAGTTTGGAACAAGTTATTTAAAATTTATGACATCAAGCTTAACTAATTTATAGTTTAGAACATGTGAGTAATAAATTAGAACATTTGATTTAATTTAGAACACCTAAAAAAAAGTTTAGAACATCAGATTTAAAATTTAGAACATACAATATTTTTAAAAAAATATATCAAAAAACCTTCACATATTAGAGTTTACCAAAAAAAAAATTTAAAAATTAGCTTTTGTTGTTCACCTTTTTTTTTTTTTTTTTTTGTTATTAGCTTTTATTCACGTTGTTTTTTTTTTGTTATTAGCTATATATTGTTCTTTATCAACTCTTATGTAATGACCAAAGATAGTTTAAGTCATTACCTAACCCACAAACAACTTCGAAAAAACTTAATTACATTTATAAGATCAAACAGGGGTTGCGGTAGGTAAAAAAAATTCGACTCACTCCATCTTCTACAAACTTGACACTCCTTGTTCTTTGACAAAATTGCACAATTTGAGTCCACATAAATCATATTTTTGAACCATTTAAAGCGGAATTTGTCCTTTGCAAATACTTATGAATGAGATTGTTATTGAGATTTATTTACGAACGAAACACTAAAATAAAAAAACTGCAAAAAACAAAATACAAACACACAATTTGTTTTCGAATTTTTATAACGATTTTAGTTGGGATTTGCGAATTTATCAACAACTAACATTGAATTTCGGAATAGGGAGATAATCTATGACATCATTCATGAACAATGATGAACGATGACGATCGAACAATGATGAACCATGATGATGAAGTACGCATACCAATAAAGATTGAACAATGATGAACGATAATGATAGAACAATAATGAACGATGAACGATGATGATTGAACAAGGATGATGAACGATTAATGATGACGATTGAACATGATGAACGATGAACGATAATGAACAATTCTTATCACGATGATTTCTAATTATAATTATAAATTTGAAAATTAATTTATATTATAAAAATACATTTTCATAATTTATAATTATGTATTTTTTAAAAAAAAATGCATGTATTAAAAACAATACAAAAAATAATACAATTTTAATACAATGTGGACATTAAAAATAATTTAAAATGAAAATAAAAATACAAGATATAGGCCAATTATATTTTGCCACATCATTAAATTGTGGTGTCATTTTTAACGAATGACATTGTAGAATTTTTATAGATTATTTTCATTTCCTTATTCAATCTCAATGCCTGAAAAAGTAATTGATAACGACGACTCAATAACCATAACAAAAGCAAGACACCCAACGACAAACGCATAATATTTGCTAAATTTTGTACGAAATAATATATTACTTCTTTTATATCAAAATAATTGATACAATTAATTTTGCACCAAACACTCGAGGTAACACTCAAACCACACGATAGCTATACAAACAGTCGAAAATATTACAAATTAATGAAGTACAAATAGCAACCTTGTCACTACAGCCACACGCCCACGCACTAGTTGAATTGAAAAAGAGCTTATTGTGCTAGCTTATAGTAGTGATTTTAAGCCAACTTAAGTGCTTTAACTACAACTTTGAAACTTGAGCAACACTTGGCAACCTAAGTGCAACTTTAATTTTGGCATTAAAATTCATTGACCTCAACTTACCTTTACTCTTAAAAAATGAACCATTACCCTTGTAAATTATATTAGGAGCATGAAGGGCATTTCTTTATTTGTTACTGAAGTCTATGAAGTTTGATCAATTCACCACCTAACAATTGAGCCAACCCTCATTTCTTGTTTCGTTTCTAAGTGCATTACTCTTTTGAAAAATGAAGTATTTTAGTACAAATATCTAATGGAGTGGAGTCGTCATAAACTCGTACGAAGTACTCCCTTCGTCCCAAAATAAATGAGACGTTGGACTTTTGTTACTATTCATTTATTAAATTTAACTTTAATTTGTCTGAAAAAAAAAAAACCTCTTTTAAAACAACTTTTTTGTCCAAAATAACCTTTTAAAAAATTATCGGCGATATGAGACCTATTTGTAAATTTGTTTTTGTTGAAGACAGTCAAACCTCGCTTTCCGGCATTGACCCATTATGTGCATGTCATGTGCCTTTTTTTTTTTTTTTACTATGCTCACCCTCTTTTTTACTAATTCCCTCCTTAACCCCCTCTAATTTAAGCCATTCTATCTCTCTATTTGCAAACTTAGTCAGCAACTATGGGTCTGTTCTCTTCAGCTTAATTTCAGTTCAGTTTATTTCAGTTCAGTTCAGTTCTTAATTTCCTTCTCTCATAAACAATTCAGTTCAGCTTAGTTCAGTTTAGTTAAGCTCATTTCAATTAATGAGAACATGCTCTATGTGTTGCTGTAAAATAATTGACTAGGTTCTTTTGGTTTATTTATTAAAAGGATGTTGTTGATAATTGCTTGAACTCAATTTCATTTTGGGTACTTGTTAAGATATTGCCATGTCTGAATTAGAGTCCTTCTAAGGAACTGCACATTTAGATAAGTCATTGTAATTATTGCCCCAGACCATAGTTAGCTTTGTCATTAACACAAATTTAAAAAGGGGGGCAACAAACCCTAATTTTTTTTTTGAAAACTTTTGTAAACATAAAAGAGTGATAAATTAAGTATAACTAAAGCAATTACCTTGGTCAAAATTAATTGGAAAAGCCTTTAATTGCAACAAAAGCAGCTACCTTCTTCAAATTGAATGAACTTTGACAGTGGCCAGGTTCGAAGAGAGAGGGAGAGAGAGAGAGAGAGGAGGGGGGGGGTTTAAATTAGAGGTATTAAGGAGGGAATTAGAAGAAAGGGGGTGGGAATACTAAATAAAAGAGCACAGTACATGTACATGAGGGCCGGGGGTCAACGCCGGAAAATGGTCAGTCAACGACTAAAAATTAGGTTTGGTTGACTTCAACAACAAAAATTTACAAACATGTTTCATATTGCCAAGAATTTTTTAAAAAGGTTTTTTTGGGACAAAATAGTTGTTTTAAAAGATTTTTTTTAACAAATTTTCCGAAAACATATGTTGTCACAAAATATGTTGCTAGATAGGTAATATTAATATAATGTTTTATTATAGTTTTCATTAATATTAAATTATATAAAAACAATGTCAAATTAGAGCATCACTATGTGAGCAAATGTTGAGTATGTCAATTACTCGAGGGAATACCATTATTTATCGTCTAAGTGAGACAAGTCTTAGCATTTTTTTTTCAATTCAATCAACTATACTCATAAAGACTAAGGAGTAACAATCATATTGTAGATCCGGTCGTGCCCCTTTTGGGGCTTTGGTGTTTTGAGCTAGGTTTTACGGCTTCAGTCCGGTAACCGAGAGCGAATTTTTCAATTCCTTTGGTTACAGCGAGTTGGGAGGTTGTTCAGCGAACGGAAAGCAAAGTCTTTAGTCTCGTTACTCTGTTTTCGAGAGAGATTTTAGATCGTAAGTAACTCAGTGAGTGCTCTCTGTAAGTAAGAAAGTAGTTATGTAGTCTTTTTTGGTTTTTCGGTCATCCAGAGGTCTATATTCTCATTCTGCCTGGATTTATTGATCTTTTAGATCAACGAGTTTCGTTTTTTAAGTGGTTAAATGGTGAATTTTATTTTTATTTTTATTATTTTTTTGACAACAACAATTAAACAAAGAACTAGTGCAAAAAGCTATGTAAATTAACCCTACACATATTAGCAATCTCATGAGCTTGTGTGATTTGTTCCCTTCCCACTTTCCAAATGACACAGTCCCTCAGCTGCTTCCCTAATTGAATCAAATCTTGAATCGTCCAAAGCATCCTAATTTTCCTTCTCCACGGTTGTTGAATCAAGTGTATAAGAGCTAGCGAATCTGTAAAAACAATTAGTCTTTGGTGCCCTTTCATCTTCGCCCATTGGATTGCTTTTATACATACTAGAACTTCCACATGAAGAGATGAAAACACTTTGCCAAAGGTGCCTCCACCTTTCAAAAAGCTTGTCTAGTCAAAGGAGTAAGCCCATCCCATGCCAGCATTCCCCGTATTCTTATGCCAAGAGCCATCCACCATTACAGTCACCTCTAGTCTGTCACCCCTACGGTCAGAGAAACAGTCATCTTCACTGCCAATGTTGACCCTAACAAACCCCGACGGTGCACCATTATCCCCTATCTCCTGTAATATTAGTGAGGTTCTGTCCTCCACTCTTTGCAGATAGATAAATTCTACATTACAATGGTGTAGTACGTACCTGAATAAGTCTGCCAAATAGCCTCCCTCATTGTTAAAAACCCTCCCATTCCTTGTCAACCAAAGGCTCCAAAGCACCCCGATAAACGTATTTAGCAACAATATTAATTTTCTTTTATTTTATACTTTTCAAGTTGTCAAATGTTGTTAATTTGCAAGTTGTTCCTTTCTACTTCTTCATTCGATCTCCTCCCTCGATCGAGAGGTTGTTATATACACCTGGGTGTACCATACACCCATGAGTATTTTGTTCTCATTTTGATAATTATTTTTCATGTAATCATCAAATGAATAACAAAAACTAACCTTTGGTTAGTTGGGTGTATGGTGCACCCGGGTGTAATATAACAAATTCTACCCCTCACCCTCACTGACACCACCATTTTCTCCATTATTTCCGAGTTGAACACCAACATCTTCATCTGCTTCATCTTTATTGACATGTTTACCATCATTTCTGCCAAATTAAAACTAAAATCCTAATTAAAAGGGAGAAACAAAATGTATAGTTCCCCAAAGGGTAAGGGTGTCATCCTCCTCTATTGAAGTCGTCTTGAGTTTCAAATCTCCCGTAGAAGTTTCCAAAATCTCCATTGAATCTCTTTAAATTGTCTATTCTCCATAAGCTTCTGTTAACTTCTCTCATTGTTTAATCTACAAAATTACCCGGACTGGAAGTCTGCTTAGTCCAACCAGATAGAAAGGATCCTTCAGCTCTAATGCTAATCTGCCGGGCTGGCAATTCGGGTGTCTCGATGATACGAAGACAAATTCTAATCACATCCCATCTCGGTTAATTCAATAAAGGCGTCACAGGCCGAATCTTACCATCCAGAGTTGATCTCCAAATCCAAAAGATGAATCGGGTGGATTACTATGATAAACCTACAGTACAACTAGTATTTTCTCTAGCAGATCCCTAGACTTGCAAAGTTGTTACGAGTACTGATAAAATTTTTAAAAAACGAGCAATAACAAACAGGATTGTAATTCAAAATTCAAATCAACATCATTCTCTTCTCTCTCACCAACACAAAAGCTCCACCATGTCTGCAACCCTCAAACCCTAAGCTAAGCTCCTTCCATTTTCTCTCTCCTCCACTTTCATTCCCCAAATTCACTACCCTTTTCTTCGCCGCCTCTTTCTCTCTCCTCTATCGTTGACCTTCTTATCCATCTCATTATTGCGAATTCTTCGCTTCTTTTGCGACATCAAATTTGGAATTTTGACAAGGGGTTTTGTTAATTTTTGCGTGGTATGATTCAATTTTTCTGGGGTTATTTTGGAATTTCTTTTAATTTTTTGCAATTTATATCCTTTAAGAATTTCTGGGTTCTTGTTTATATTGCTTGTAATTTCTTGGGTGTTGTTTGTTGATTTTTGTTTGAATTTATAGTGAAATTGTAAGTAAAGAATACAAAAATCTAAAATTTTTTCTTTTTCCTTTGTTGAGCAGAGGAGCTATGGAAGCTATACTTGTTGATTCGGTTCAGAATAGTTTGCGGCATTTTATGTATTCTAATGCCATTTTCATCTGTGAACGCCTTTGTGCTGAGTTCCCTACTGAGGTATGTGATTCATAATGCCCTTTTGGTGGTCTTATGATGTGATTTTCGGCAAATCTCGTAAAATGTAGATGATTTTATTTCTGGGAGTGGCAGCGAGTTGGGGGAGGGATAAGATTAGCTGAGATGAGTCATGGAGAAGCGACGATTTCACTAGAAACTCGTACTCATTACTTAATTTGGTTGATGATTTCGAGTTTTATGTCCTTTACACCTTTTTATGGATGTGAAATGCTTTGAACTTAGGGGTCTGCCCTTGCTATGTCATTGTTTGGCGTTTAGGAGACGGCTAAAAAATTAAAAACCAAAGAGTAGGACACTGCGAGAAGTAACTTGCATGAGAATTGGACTTGAAAATTGACATGATAAAAATTCCTTGATAAATTGAATCAGATTTTGGTCTGAACAATGTGTTAGACAATGCAATTAGTGAACATTTCATATAATGTTTCATTTTTGGGGAAAATATAACATGAAGGCGTTATACACTTGCACATAATTGATTTTAGTTTGGGTCTATGGGGTTGGAATAGAGAGTGGTATTTGAGAGAAGCTTAGACGAAAATCATTAGAAAGCTAACCAAATTTTGAGGCTTATGAGGTATTGGTGGCCTCCTTTTTAATGAAGTCCTCCTTGCTGTTTGATGGAATTATGCCAATGCTAGTGTTGTCTCTGTTTGCACTTTATTGTGCGGGCATAATTGATGGGTGGATTTACTTTCATCTGTCTGCTCCAGCAATTTTATACTCAATCTCTCAATCTGTCAAAACTGAAGTAATAAGAATAGATGATGTGATCTAGTATTACTTATAAAATGCTACTAGTTGCTGCAAGTGTTATTCTAATATGTTTCTATCATATCTTGAATTTTCTCATCCTTGGATGTAGGTGAACTGGCAATTGTTGGCTAATTGTTACTTGCGAAATAATCAAGCTTATGCGGCATATAATATATTGAAAGGTCTGTATAAACTTTTTTTGATTATGACTAAACCTAGAAGTGGATTAAATTATTATATACTCTCTACTAATCTACTATTGAATTGAGTATTGGTTATGTACATTGCCTTCTTTAAGATGTTTTCAGTTATCTTGCTACTACTTTCTATGATAACTCTTCTAATCTTCTGATTTTCTTGTTTGTTTATGTGAAGGAAAACAAATGGCCCAATCCCGCTACTTGTTTGCCTTCTCATGCTTTCATATGGATCTTTTAAATGAAGCAGAAAAGGCGTTGTCTCCTGCTAATGATTCGGGTCTAGAGGTAATTATTGCTTTAGTGCTCTAGATTATTAAGAGTTTTTTTTACTTTACTTTTTTATTTCATTTTAAGTGTCTACGTTCTGCTTCCAAAGATACTATGTGACTAGTAAATCATAAGGCTGTGATTGTTTTGTTATTTTTGTATTTCATACTGCTTTCATTGAGGTCCCGTTTGGTTTGATGTAAAATATTTTCAATGAAAAATTAGTTTTCATGGAAAACTAATTTGCAACTGTACAAATTTCAAGGTAAATCACAATTGCAAATTAGTTTTCAATTGTTTGGTTGCATACAAGAAAAGTAAAAAATAGGAGTGGCTATGTGAGGATGGATGAGAGGGAAGTAAAAAAGGAGGTAAGGAGGAGAGAGGAAAATGTGGCTTCCCTTGTTTTGTAAAGGAAAATGTTTTCAATCATTAAGAATGTAATTTTCCACCCTTGGGAAAATTGTTTTTCACCCCTTCACAAACCAAACAAGTGAAAATGGGAAAATCATTTTCCATAAAAATATTTTACATCAAACCAAACGGGGCCTGAATCCCTTGTTTGTCCTGGCACTTTAATCCTGCTTGATTACCTAAACAACACTGCATTTGGAACATTTTGTAATATGAGTTCTAATTTTCTCGGTGCAGGTACCGAATGATGCAGCTGGCCATTATCTTCTCGGACTTATCTACAGGTTTCTTTTTTGTCCTTCCAAGGCTTTCATGTTTTATGCATCTATCTTCAAGGATGTCTCAAGTACTAAAAATTGGGTGCATTAAAATGTATTTTTGTTGTACCTATATTGTAAAACGTGTGGCCTGTATGCGCTGTCTTTAACATTATTTTTGTTGTACCTATAGTGTACTTTTCTTTTCGTGCAGGGCTGTGTAGCTGGGTATACCATGTAACTTGTTGGTCTAATGAATCTTACATGTAAAATCTATTGTGATGTCTTAACTCTTTGATTTTGGGCTAAATTTTTTTTGTGAAATTTGATGAAACCAACTTTGCTACTTGGTGATTGTAAATGAATTTCTAATTTCTGCAAACCTTTTATGAGTCCTTGTAAGGCAGTGCCAATATCTGTGTAGTATATTTTGTCTTTGCAATTTTTCATTGATGTCTTATCTCAGACTGCTGGACATGCAGAATGTCGGGGAAATAGCAACAGAAATAAGAAAAGACAAGCTCTTTTTATAACTTTAGACGAGTCCTTGACTTTCCTGTATGACAATGGTTTATACTTGATAGACATTGTGTCGATTGTGTTAAGGAGAAAGGCAATGTGCTATACGCATTAGATAGTGACATGGAAATGTAATTTTTGGTTTTAGTATCTTTGGGGGTATATATCATTTTGGGACTAAGGCTTTGTTGTTGACTTGTTATTGTTCTTGTAGTATCTTTGGGGGTTGTTATCATTAGGTTGTATTTGGATTCATTGCATTCTATCTTCACATGATGTGGTGCATTCTGGTGTACTGTTTGGCAATACTTTATATCCTGGGAAATCAACTAGTAATCAGTGTTTTGTATTTGATCAAGGCCTCAAATTCTAAGTAGTTAATACTGGGAAAAGATAGTAGAAATATCAGGAATAATTTCTTTGTCATTGTAAGCTACTGATTTCTGAATATTTTGTAATTTTATAAATGTCTGCAACCTGTCACTGTTAATTTGAAGCATCCTTAATTATAGTATCTGATAGCTTGAAATGTTCATTCTCAGGTATACTGACCGAAGAAAGAGTGCTGTTCATCACTTTAAACAAGCGTTGTCCATTGATCCATTGTTTTGGGCTGCTTATGAGGAACTTTGTATATTGGGTATTTCCATTGTTCTTACACATACCTTTCCTGTTTCCACTCTTTAGAAATAAATTAAATTAAATCAGAGGAAGTAATGAATGTAAATAGTGAATATGAACAGTAAACAAAGCAAAAAAGTCAATATGTGTACTCTTCAATTATGTAATATTCATAATTTTTACCTATATATGCAACTTAAGGTATATAATATTGTGTAATTCGTAATGATCAATAAAACTATTAATATTTTGGTTTGATTTGATATGAAATTTTCTGGTCTGAGCGTCTGACTGATTTTGAGAAGAATAATTAATAAGATTCTGAAATAAGATGAAGAGATCAAGTTCTTAGTTACCTGTATGGTTTTATTCTTGTTAGCTTTAGTGGAGATTTGTGCTACTGTGTTATATTGAAGTTTTAGTTGCTGTTGTAGGATATGTTTGGAGTAATATTTTTGAATTTGTATATTAATGTAAAGTAGTTAAGAGATGCATTAGTGAAGGTAAGATGCTTGCATGTTGGTAGTTGTGTAAGCATAGTAAATGTAAATTGACATGCGCCGATGCGCGTGGGGTGTGCAGTGATAAATATTGACGGTATTGTTCCTCTTGAATGTAAGTGACTGTTGTTATTCTCAGGCTCTGCTGAAGAAGCATCTGCTGTGTTCGGTGATACAGCTGTTCATACCATACAGAAACAGCTGCAGCATTCTCTCACTTCTAAGAGTTTTGTTACTTCCACTGAGGACCAAAATCAAGTTTCTGCTAAGAGCTGTGGAGATGCTAGTCCTAGTCAGCCGAAAAGTATCCATGGTAACAGCGCAAAGGATGCTTCTGGAAGTTATCAAGGAGCAAATGTATCTTCAGTTGCTGTCAGTCAATCCCTGAATTGTGTATCTTCAAGCTTGTCATTTTACAATACTCCTTCTCCAATGGCCTCTCAGGTAAGGTATGGTCGTCTAATTCTTTTCCCTTTTAGGCTGGATGTTTATTTTTCGGTGAGACTGAGTGTGAGTTGAAGATTCATGTAATCTTGTTCTTATAGGGAAACTCTACACATGAAGTGCTCAATAAGTCGCAAAGGATCAGTTTGCTATAAAACTTGCTTTCCACTTTTCCAGTTTGTCACTTTGAATAAATACTTGATTTTTATCAAAATAAGAGTTGCAATTGTGGTTTTGAGAAGCAACAAGTCAACAAGCCTCAGCAAGTCAACCTCCACTAAATTTCCTATCTTCTTTGCACTGCTGGGCACCTTCTCAGAAGCACTAGGGAAAGGCATACATCAATAAATTATTTACATAGAATAATAATAGAGTACGGATTTCTGCAGTAATGCCTTCACACCTGCTGTTAGTTTACCCTTTTCAAACAAATAGACTCCAATACCCCCCCCCCCTCCCCCCCCTCTTTTTTTTTTTGGCCTCTAAATGCCTCATATGTCTCAAGCTGTCCTCCTCAAGTCCTCATTACTAGCAGCTAGATTATTAAGATGAAGCTGTAAAATATATTAACTTTTACTACCTGTAATAAGAGTTGTGCACAAGATTTTTCTCTAATACTTCCTGATAACTGCCTCACAAGTTACTGTACATCTTAATGAATACTTCTATATTACAGTGGATAGTATTTCATCTATCTGCATCTTCAACTAATGTGCTGCTCAATTTTTTTATTTCTATTTTTTTTATTCACTGAATTTTAAATATCTTCCTGTCTCCTCTCATTTATAATATGTAGATCATTGATTTAGTCCTGTGTATTCCAGAAATTCTTCTAATTTTGTTCGAAAGATCATT
Source organism: Chenopodium album (assembly GCF_948465745.1). NCBI lineage: Eukaryota > Viridiplantae > Streptophyta > Magnoliopsida > Caryophyllales > Amaranthaceae > Chenopodium > Chenopodium album. The sequence continues at coordinate 71,942,074 of NC_137835.1, forward strand.
ATTCATACATTGAAGTGGTTTAGTTTATGATTAATTTTAAATATTCTGAGTAGCTTGTGTAGAGTGGGGACTTGTTTGGTATTTCTTTCTGAATACACTTTATCTAAAACTTTTTAATTGAGAACATGATTTCTATAAGGTTTTGAGACAATACTTTTTCACTAGAAAAAAAGAGAAGGGAATCAAGCTATTTTTTGTTTTTGAAGTTTTCCTCGTTTATCTTTGTAGAATTCTCCTTAATGATTCTTAGGACTGAGGATCCACATCCTCCCTCTTATCTTATGTTATGAGTAGTATCAATATTGTCAACTTCCTTCCATCAGTAGTTTGAGGGTCCACATCCTCCCTCATATTTTATGAGTAGTATCAATATTGTCAACTTCCTTTTTTCAGTAGTTAGAAAAAATTGAAAAATTTCACCATAAAAGAGTGATCTAAAAGCTATATAATGATTGCACAAGTCCTTGCATTGCTTTTGAAATTCTGATCTAGTTATGATAGTTAAAAGCAAGTTCTTCCTGGTGGAGCACAAGTTGCTTTTAGTAATTATAATTTAGCATCCATTGTTAATTTTTGTTGTTGTTGTTGTTGTGTGAACTTTCTTTTTTCTTTTTAGGTGGGTGGGATGTTTCTAAATCATTCTTTGTGTTTTTGAGAAAAGTTCTGTTTACATTATTCTTTTTAGGTGGGTGGGATGTTTCTAAATCATTCTTTGTGTTTTTGAGAAAAATTCTGTTTACATTAGCCTTTCAACCTTTTCCTTCTATTGCAGATGTCTGGTGTTGCTCCTCCACCTGTTTGTCGGCATGTACAGCAAACTACTGCCCCGGCTAGCAGTGAAAGCTCACCAAGGTCAACTGTAGGCACGACTCTTCAAGCCCCTCGAAGGAAGGTTTTGGATGAAGGAAAATTGAGAAAGGTTCTGACCCAACCCTTTGAAAGGGGTGTTTGGTTTTACATATGGTTTCAGGTTTAGGTTTTTGTTTCAAACCCATGGGTTTAGGTTGAATGAAAAGATTGATACCCAGAAACCCATACCTAATACCACATGTTTGGTTCAATTTACTATAAGTAAAAACCTTCATATTTATTGATGTAAAAAAAGCCTCTCATTTTTCTCAATCCACTCCACTTTTCAAGTTCACTTATGCCTCATTTTCCAGTTTCATCTCTCTTGAGTTCTTTCATCCCTCTACCCTTCTTCCATTATAAAAGATTAAAATTAAAACCAAAACTACATGACTCTAACTTCTTTTTCTCTATTCTCTAAGCATCTTGTGCACCACCCTTTACACCCTTATCTTACACTATCTTCTGACTAGATGGTCCTGTGGGTGAGAACCAAAATCCACAGGGTTTTGTTGGGTGGTCTCCAAAGGCATGAAATTTACAAAAAAAATTATAAACCAAACAAGTGGTATGGGTATTGGTATTTTGAAACCCATACTCCAAAATGAACCAAACGCTCCTTGAAACAATTTTTTTTTTTTTTATTTAGTTTTTTTCATGTTGAATTTGTCAAAATGCTAACGAGATAAAGTTTATAAATTTTCAATTAGTTTGTTTGTTAGGTTAAGATTGATGATAATTAGGAGTGTAAACGTGTTGAGTCTAAGTAAGCAAGTACTACCTTGTACTTTGTTCTTGTCCTGTTCATGTTCATAGCCAATTAATTTAGGCAAGTTGGAGCTTTCAAGTTTAAACTGGGCTCAAAATCGGTTAAAGCTCGGTTCATTTAGGAGTTTGTTGTGCACGTTAGTGGTTTGTGACCAACTTGTTCATTAATTGAGTATAGTTCAAAATTGTGTTTTTTCTCATAAATGAGCTTATCTTAGAAACACGTTTTGTTCTTTTGACATCAGAAACTCTCAAAATGAAGCATGTTAACCAAATCCTGTGACCGCATGTCTAGCATTTTATTTGATAAACAGACTAATTTTAATTGAAATTTGTGAATAAATCAATAAAGGCCATAAAGTTTATTGAACGAGTGTATCTATGATCAACTTCAAGTTCATTTGCTGTTCAAGCTTGCTCGTATAATATATTCCCTCCATCCCACTAAAATTTAAACATTGTGAAAACAACTGAAAATTTAACAGGAATTAAGGAGCTTGGAACATGTATGATTTGCAATTTATTTTTTAACAATTGTAATTGTGTTTCAATTGTAATGGTTGGAGATTAATAAACCTATAAATGCTTTTGTCTTATTCAACACATTCTTACGTTAAAAACACAAAAAAAACTTAATGCATAAATTTTTTATGTAGGATTTTTTATTTTTTATTTATTTTTTTATTTTTTCCTAATGAGCACAACAATTAATTTTGTGACCCCATGCAAGGAAATGAAAATGTTATTTTGGTAACATCCTTTATATTTCTGCTCTTCAGATATCTGGCAGATTATTCTCTGATTCTATTCCCAGAAGAAATACACGACTTTCAGGGGATGCAGGAGGAAGCACCAATACAACGACAACTTCATCAACTGGGAATGGAACCACTCATTCCTTAAAAAATGCTGGTAATTCTAGGTTGGGCAATGTAGGATTACGCTCAGTGACACTTCGCAAAGGGCAGGCAGGGCCAAATGAAAGTTTTGAAGAAGGTGATAAACTTTTGGAGTTATAGATATCTGAACTTGATTATTATAGAATTTGTCTGAATACCTTTTGTGTCTCTAACCCCTAATGACTGTGTTATATTGATTTCATTAATGTGCTATTGACTTAACATGGAACCTTTATATTACCATTGTGTGATTGTGCATGCAAAAGCAATAAACTTGTGTGAAAACTGAAGTTTGACTCATTTCACAAATTGTATCTTGGATTTACATGGAATTCCTTAGGGATGTGCTGTAAATTGGCTGTGTTTTGCCCATTAATTCTTTAGTAGACTCTCCCTTGTGTTAATCATTGATTAGAAAATTTAATTTGGTGGTCAGCTATGTCTTCCAAAGATAATCATCAAATAGAATTCAGGTCAATTTTCATATATATATATATATAAGTGATGCTAGTAAGTAGTGGCAATAGCAATTCAGCTTCAGTGCTAGATTTGTGCACATAATTGCCTTTTCTGTTTTTTTTTTTTTTTTTTTTTTTCCAAAAAATAGTTGATTTTTTTTTGCATGCTATTCTGTTAATAGTTTGAAAATTTATTCTTTTTTGAAAGAGTGTTTTTGTTTACATAGATCTCTCATTTACATGATTATGTTTGGTTAAAATTAGATCATTGCTAGATTTGCTTACAATTAAGGTCTCCTTCAGGAAATCGCCATGAAGCCTTTAGTGATTCGCGATTTAATACACAAGCAAGTATTTGTACATCTTCCTTTTCTGATGCTGGGTCTACGGAGCAGGATAGTGGTTCAATGAATATATGTAGGAATACCCCTGATGATTCTGAAGTCCATAACGGGGCTCTTGAAATCCTAGGCTTATGGAGACTCTTGGGGGATGGCTTTAGGCTATCTTGCATGTACAAGTGCCAGGTAATATTTCTGTCTGCTTAAGCAACTGAACTGTGCTGCTGTAGATGCCTGCTTGAGGATATCAATGTTATGTACTTCCTTTTTTTTTTATTTTTTTTTTATTTTTTTTTATTACACCATATTCCTTTATGGGAAGTTGCATGTTAATTGCATCATTTCCTCATTTGGTATGTTTGATTCACTTTTTGCTTATTTTCACACACAAAATACCCTACCAGCCTACCTACCTTTGTTCACATGCGTTGACAAGATTAACAACCATAATCAGATTAATCACCCTACCTTTTCTCTCTGTCATTTGTTTGTATCATATTGGCTCATTTGACATTCCCCGTCTTTTACTTTATACCAAACAGTGCGAATTAAAGAAAATAAACGAAGAATCTAACTTTGCTGCCTGTTAATGCTGTAATTGCCAGTTAATATTTTTCCCTTCTGGTTTTGTAGGATGCATTGGAGATCTATAAGAAACTCCCCTATAAACATTACAGCACTGGCTGGGTGCTTTCCCAGGTAATTGCCACTGTATAGCATTTTGCTGCTGATGTAACGAGTCTCAATAGGAGTAAAACTGGAGCTTGTTGTTTGAATGGTGTGTTGTTTAGGAGAGATAGTAAGTAGAACATAACATCTAATATACACAGAATGTTGCATGAGTTGTTGTGACTGTTGTATTACAACATATTAATATGTAGGACTGGATGTAGTACAACACTTTTTATGGTCTTGATCAGATTTATTTGAGAATTAATTATGGATAACAACTACAGTTCTGAATTTTTGGACTGTCTTTCTTGGCCTGTTTTGGCTGTTTCGGACCACCTGCTTTGTATCTGGTATTGTTAGAAGAACAAGCTGAAAACGTTTGTGTAGATATAAATTATGAGTCTAGTTTCAATTCAATATTACTAGGCGTTGCATTTTTGTTAGTTAGGTGATTCACGTAACCACTTGTGCGTATAAAAATTTCTATGCAGAAGATATTTAGATTTAGCACTAACATTAGGTCATTGTACAAATTGATTAATCTTATTTGTGTCAATAGTGTTAAGGCTATTTAGTGGAGTGAATTAAGGCCAGAACTTGGGTATTAGAGGGGCTTGGTAATTATTTACGTTTAGAATTGTAGCTTAAAAGTTCTATTATCGTTGAGGTAATGTGCTTAATTAATTCTGCTATGAGCTATCTAGCATTTGTAAAAAGCGTTGCTGTCTATACTGATTGCTTGTTTTTGCAGGTCGGGAGAGCACATTTTGAATTAGTGGATTATTTGGAAGCTGATCGCGCCTTCAGTCTCGCTCGACGTCAATGTCCTTGCAGCTTAGATGGGATGGATGTCTACTCAACTGTTCTCTATGTGAGTTATTTATTTATTTTTATATATAATGATACTGCAAGGGTACCATCTTTCGTGTCCTTAATTTCTTATTGCACTGTATCTCTTTATATCCCTCGGTATATGAAGAGGGGTTGGGTTGGTTGTATTTTGGATGTGACTCGGAGTTGGATTTTTTTTGTTGTTGCAGCATCTAAAGGAAGATATGAAACTAAGTTACCTGGCTCAGGAGCTGCTGTCAATTGACCGTTTGGCTCCTCAAACATGGTACTTTCTGATGGATCCTTAAACATGTTTGTCATATAAGTTTGAGCAGCAGTTGTTTAGTTCCTCTTGTACTGTCTTTGTTTTCATTTGATTTTAAAATTTACTATTTGCACAAATTTTAAGAAAATTGGTTAGTTGATCAGTGTATGAAAAGGTGGTCAAGTATAGTGAAGGTAAAAAAGTGGGTGGGTATAAAGGTGGATATAAAGTAAAAGTGAGTGAAATTATGAAAATATTGTAGGGTTATTTAGGGTAATGTAATAAAAGGGTTTGCCAAATGTAGAATAATTTCTATATTGAAATAATCTTTTAGAAAACAAACCATTATTGGAAGTGTTGATGTTATTTAGAAATGGAGGTAGTATATGCTAAGTTAAATCGTCTTAAAGCTGGTTTAACTTGTGAAGTCTTAACATTTAATAAGAATTAAGCTTGTCAACATTTTTGGTTCCAACATGTCCATATACCTATCATCTACTTTCTTGAGGTCAAGTTAATAACTACTACTTTATGTTCTGGTTTGTGGGTTCATGTGCCTTGTGCTTGGATGAATGGATGGTCTTGTTTTGGTGTCTGATACAAAGTCATCTTTGAAAAATAAAATGCATTAATATTACCAAAGAGCTGATGAAATGTTTTTTTCTCTAAAAATAATTGAATAATGATTGCAGTAACAGATCCAAAATGATGTGTGGGGCGTGGCAGACTCATATCTCTGCCATTTCCTCAGAATTTTATGCATCAGTCCACCACTCAACAACCTTGGATCTTTAGGTTAACAGCATCCATAGCTGTGTTGAACAAAGAATGGGGGCGGGGGTAGTTTGTAAGGGACATTTGTAAAAAGACTGAATATAATTCTTGAACAGCTTGTTTGTATACAAAAAAGCAAGAGACTGTATTATACAATTGTTTTCAGTGTTTATTTGATTAGTTTATACTGTTTTCCAGATTTGCACCCCCACCCCTCCTTTTAATGCTTTCTCATCTGGTTTCTGCTTTCGTGTTACTTAGGAATTAATTGAACACATTTGACTAAAGCTTTATCATTCAAGTTTATATCCAATATCTTTGGAAAGTTTATCATGTTCTGTGGTGTTCTTTTGGTCGTTAATTTTAAAACACAATTGAACCTAAAGAGTAACACAGTGATGGATTGTGACTTCACTTGCTGGCCCTCGCTAGCTTTTGAGTTTGACCTACCACCTATATTTCTCGTTTGGTTCTTCTTTTCTGCATATCTTCGGGACCTAACACTAATTTATGTTACTTGGCTGTGCAGGTGTGCCATGGGAAATTGTTACAGCTTGCAAAAAGATCATGATACAGCTTTGAAAAATTTTCAGCGAGCTGTGCAACTTAATTCAAGATTCGCTTATGCTCATACTCTCTGTGGTCACGAGCTTGTTGCTTTGGAGGACTTTGAGAGTGGAATAAAAAGCTTTCAGAATGCTCTCCGTGTTGATTCACGACATTACAATGCATGGTACGGACTTGGAATGGTCTACCTTCGCCAAGAGAAGTTTGAGTTTGCTGAACATCATTTTCAAGTTGCGTTCAAGATTAATCCGCAATCTTCTGTAATCATGTCATATCTTGGAACAGCCCTGCATGCTCTAAGGGTATGATGCTTATTTTGTGGGTGTTAGTTTCCTGTTTGACAAATTTCTTTTCATTATCCTTATCCAACTGTTTTATGTTGCTGAATAGAGAAATGAGGAAGCATTGGCAATGATGGAAAAAGCTATTTTAGCTGATAAAAAGAATCCTCTTCCCATGTATCAAAAGGCTATTGTACTGTCTGGTATGGATAACTATGATGAAGCTCTAAGGGTCTTGGAAGAGCTTAAGGAATATGCACCCCGTGAATGCAGTATCTATGCATTGATTGGTAAGATCTATAAGCGGAAGAACATGTATGATAAGGCCATGTTGCATTTTGGATTGGCCCTAGACTTGAAGCCATCAGCAACAGATGTTGCCACCATAAAGGTAACTTCTTGCATCTATAGATTTTGATAGGGATTGGCTTCTTTCATTCTTTAATGTCCAATTGGATTCCTAATACAGAAATATCGACAGATCGAAAGTATTAGTTTCTTCATCACACTCTGCTATATTGTGATTCTTTTATTTTGTGTGTTTGTGTTTTACATAGATCATATTATTTCTCTGATTCATAAAATAAACTGATTTATGCGTTGAGATGATTTTTACTTGTTAGAAAGGCTTTCAACCAGTTATGCTGCTCTTTAATACAAAGTAACAAGTTTGGTTGTGGTTTCCAGGCTGCCATTGAAAAGTTGCATGTACCAGACGATTTGGATGATATCTTATAGACATTCTATCTGAAATTATATCTGATACATTACAACACACTCGGAGCCCTCTGGCCCCTGAAGTGTACCTGGTTGATCCTCCCTCAGATGTACAAGTTCTTGAGGGTTGGCCAGGTTGCTTCCCTTCCAGCTAGGAGATCCTGTAATGTACCACAGTTTTGCCGGTGTTAGCAAAAGTGTTGTAAATCGGGCGATGGGGAACCAGCCATGACTTTCACATCATGCTGGGAAAAGGTGTATATCAGCTGTAGCTCAGTAGTTTGTATAACCTTGATAATTGTTATTTATATGTTCACTAGTGCACTTTTAGTTTTAGACTTTTGGTGAAGAAATCCACTTGTGTACTATTATACCGTTTCAAAATAATAGAAACACACTTTTATTGTTTCAGATGTCCTAAAATCCTCTTAAGACTAGTGAAAATGGACATTGATCCGTTCTTGGTTCAAGCTGTTCCTAGTGATTATGCTGAGGTCTCTTGCTGCGTTCTCTCTATTTTGAAAAATTTATTTATGTTATGAAATCAAACAAAATATTTCCTCCGCTCCAAATTAGTTGACATGTTTCTTTAATTGTGTATTTATGTTTGTCATTGCTGTAACAATACTGTTAAAATGCTGCACCTCTTTTTACATACAAGTAGGCCCGATTCTCTTCTCCTTAGTAAAATATAATATTATCCGTTATTTATTTACAATGTTCTTATATACTTCGTACAATATTTTAATAAAAATGTGGAACTTTTTGATGAAGAATTTCCATTATTATATTTTAATAAATTATGCCTCTATTCCTTTATACTTCGTAGTAGTCTTATATACTTGGTAGAATATTTTAATAAAGAATCGAAATTTTTTGATGATAATTTCATGTGTGATATTTAGGGCTGTAATAAAACTACCAGAAAAACCGAAAATCCGTTTCGTTACCGTTCTGAAAATTAGGGTACCCGATTTGATAACCATAACGGCTCGTGTATCCGTTCCGATAATTTGTTATCAGGTATGGTTATTGGGTATCGTTTTAAAATTAACGGTTACCCGTTCCGAACCGATAAGCAATTTATTGTTTATTATCCTACATAAATTTATTTTTTCCAAAATCTAAACTCTTATTTTACTTCATAATCACTATATAATATCAATGATTAGTAATATAATTAATAATTTGATCAAGATCATGAGGTGTTGTTGTTAATTAGTGTTAAAATATAGGAAAATTTGATTCTAATAATCCAACCTTTCACCGGTCTTATTTTATTAATCCAACCTTTCGGAATCCATGGGGGACTTGGGAGTGGCTTAGGGGAAGTTGGGGTCATGGGTGGTTGCTGAGGCTTTTTAAATTTAATTTTTATTTTAAATCCTTTTTGTTTTGTCAAAAAAATTGAAAAAAAAAAAATTACCTGTATAATAGGTAACCAGTCAGGTTGCCCTAATAGAATGAGATGCCCCCTAAAGGTGGGATTAATGAGCAATAATCGAAAGGTGGGATTAATAAAATAAAATCGGCGAAAGGTTGGATTATTAGAATCAAATTTTCTTAAAATATATCATAATAAGTAATTTATTAAGTTTAATTATCACTATTGGAAACTTTATTGGGTACCCGATACCCGTTCCGAAAATCCGGGTACCCGAATTTATCGATTCGGTTTATGAATATCACTTTTAGTGATATTGGTTATTGGGTACCCGAACCGTTAGTACTAATGGTACGGGTACTCGTCCCATGCTCACCCCTAGACTGATATTAGCCTATTTGGTCTATCCTCATTTCCTCAACACTATATATTCTTAGTAAGATTTGAGTACCTTGAGATATAAGGTAAGAGTTTTAATTTGTGAGTCAAATCTTGTTATATACGGAGTACATTTTTTTCGGTTTTATTTATTGCAAATTACAAAGAAAATTAATTGAAATAATTTTACCATCAATCTGTATAAATTTATGCAACATACTATTTTATCACAAAATATATATTAGATTAGATAAATAGACAAATTAATTGGAATACATATTCCATTGATGAGAAGAAATTGTTAAATTATTACGGTTTAAACTTTATAACTACGGATTGCTAGTTTGTACTTCTTTAATATGATAATTATGTTCAACTGTTGTACAGCTAGTGTGTGATTTAGGCATTGTCTCGGATGTTACCTTTTTTTTTTTTTTTTTTTTTTTTTTTTTTTTTTTAACTTCATATGTATTTATTTTCTAATTTTGTGAAAAATAAATAAATAAAATAACCACTAATTTAAAAGAAATATATAATGGTAAATATGTGAAATTTAAAACACTAATAAAAGTTGGTTGAGATGGTAAGTGTGTAGCATTTATTTGTTTGAGGTCTGAATCTAGATAAAACTATATTTTATTAATTTTGTTAAATGAAGTCGCAAGCTTACATGTCGCTGATGTGGCATTGTGACATGTTGTCATATACATAGAAGAGTGTCACGTGACATTGTTCCATTAAAAAGAACGTCTTTTAATATATAGTATAGATTTAGTATGTCTACTTAATGTCGCCTAAATAGCATGTCAATAAGATTTATTGAAAAAAAGGGAAGTGTAACTTAGAATAGCCATCCCATGTTGTAATGTGACTATGTAGTAACTAGTAATAAGTCGTTTAATTTGCAGACTATTTGTATGTTGTATCATTGTATGCAATGGTTTTTGTGGGGTTTTGGCCTTTAGTACTACTATCGACTTTTATATCTTCAATACTATGTGCAAGCCCTCGAGGAACTTGTGCAGATATATACCAATTTTTAAAATAAAGAAATTAAGTGTACCACCTTTTATTAAGTTAAGACACTGTCAATGAATCTTGGTAATAAAAAATTATTCAAGTATAATTCAAAGTGAAATTAATTGAGGAAAAATATACAAGTTTACAATTTTTTTTAAAAAACAATATCTATAGTCAATCTATATGTTACAACTTGCACAGTAATACCATTGTTGAATTACTACCTCCGTTAATTGTTATGTGCAACTTTGAGGTATTATTTGTGAGATATAAAATATTCCAAAGTTGCACATAACATTTAACGGAGGTAGTACAAATTTATAACATTAAAGAACAAATAATGAAATTCAGCAAAAATGATTTTGTTAACCTAAAAATTAAATCTTATTCAATATTTGTAAACTTGGAATATATATATATATATATATATATATATATATATATATATATATATATATATATATATATATATATATATATAGAAAGCAAAACTTAACAAATGAACAGTTTAAAAATCAAAACATTGCATCTATTGTAAAATGGAGGTAGGCCCTATTTTTTTGAGCTTCTGGGCAGAGCAGAGCAGATTTTAAGATAGCAGAGCAGAGCACAGATTTCAAGATAGCAGAGCAGAGCAGATTTCAACATTATTATTATTATTATTATTATTATTATTATTATTATTATTATAGAAATTGGTGGGGAGCTGGGATACAATCTGGGGCCCCATCCCTCTAGTTATAGCGAAGCCGATCCTGCTGAATATGTGAGCAGTTGCACGAGCACCAATATCTTGAGTCTCAGCGAACACCTGAACACGCTTCAGCAACGCTATAACATCCTTCTCTAATTCCCCCAACGAAGAAAAGGAGAAAGGAAGAAAACCGTAACCAATAGCCCTGCAACGCACCCCATATTATTATTATTATTATTATTATTATTATTATTATTATTATTATTATTATTATTATTATTATTATTATTATTATTATTATTATTATTATTATTATCAAGTGCATATACCATTGATTTAGGTGAGTAAAAACATTAATAAATGTGTACCATATTTAACATGTTAAGAGTAGAAAGATATAAGACAACGTTTTACTTATATTTATTTCACAAAAATTTTAAAATAAAATTGTTGTGGGTAAAAATACCCCGTATACGTGGACAAATCCCATAGTGACATGTGGCCCAGTTATAGGGTGACACGTGTCACCACGGGAAGATGCCACGTAATTCAGAGCCCTTAAGGCCGCAGGCCAATCTCGTCGCGACACGTGGCCCAGTCAGAGGGTGACACGTGTCGTCATGAGAAGATGCCATGTGTTAAGGGCATTTGTTCCCTTAATAATCAACAAGCCAGAAAACCCTAACAACGTCAGAGCCCAAATCCCGAGAGATATCAATGAAAGCCGCAAAACGGCGCCCCCAGAGTGGAACGTGGCATTCACTGATTGCACAGCCAATCACGTCACGCAAATCTAGGGTATAAACCCTAGAGAGGGGCACGAGTCTCACCCCTATAAATACCCCAATCATTTATGATGGGAGGGGGATTAAGACATTTACAAACAACAGAGCATTAAATAGCTCCACCTTCTCTCTACTTTCTCTCTCTAGCCTTTTTCGTTCTGATCACTGACTTGATCGTCGGAAGCGAATATTCCGTTGATCGGAATATTCGTTGTTTTGTAGGTTGGACCGTCTCGTTGCCTGAAGAGCGTGACCAGTATCCCAGGGAATCCAAAAAACACCCGAAACATTTGGCGCCGTCTGTGGGGATACTCGTACGTTATGGTGATAGACGGCCAGACACCTAATCCAGGCGAGGATGGACATGTAGAGGATTTAATCCCTACGATCCGTACTAGCGATCCTCTGATAGCCACATTTGAAGAAGCTGATGACCCTCCTGTTACCGCTGCCTCTCTTAAGGCCGCGCTTAACAAACTCAGGAAAGAAATTGAAAACAATGGAGCCTCTACCTCTAGGCAGCCGCCCAAGAGAGAGGAACAGAGGGCTCCAAAGAAGACACACAGCAAAGCAGTCCATGCAACAGACGCTGGAAACACTCCCTTTCGAAGGCCGACTGGAAGGTCCCCGAGAGTACCGCGGACTAATTTCCCTGACTTGCTGGCGAAAACGCAGTCGGCTGGGGGGAGGGGTAGGCAGCCTCGAAGAGAGGAGCTTGAGCCGTCCAGACGATGGAAGGACGCAAGAGATTACCTTCGGCATAAGCAGCGGGAGCGCGCCGCCTACTCGGACACGGCCTCAACCCTAACTATGCCGGATGATTTTTCACATCATTCTCTTTCCCAACATACTAACACGGCCATCTCCAGTGGAAGTCAGGCAGTCCGCACCCCAACTCCTATTCCAGTCTTCCATGCTCCAACTTCTATTCTAGCCCAATCACTGCAATATCAACCTTCTCAGGGGTTCAATGGCTTGATGCAGCCAAACCCCCAGGCATACGGACAATTTGGGCCATACGGGCATGTGTACGGAAAGGCTCCCTACCTGGCTGGACCGTCCGTGCAACCACAGCCCATTGATTGGCAGATGCGCCTACTTACTCTGGGAGATAAGCCGCCCCCGTTTTCGCAAGATATCTTAAATGCCCCTCAGCCACCAAAGGTGAAGAGTGTGCTTGTGGGAGCCTATGATGGCACGGGCAACCCAGAAGAGCACATCACCTCGTACAGGAACCTGATGTACTTGCAAAGCGTAGATGACGCTACTTGGTGCAAATGTTTCCCGGCCACTCTGAAAGGTGTGGCGCAGGATTGGTTCAACAGTTTGCCGGCCGGTTGTATCAATTGTTTTACTACTCTTAGTTTGCTGTTCGTGGGAAATTTTTCATACAACATACCGCCTCGAAAGACTAGCCTTAACTTGGCGACAATCGTCCAAGAAAAAAATGAGGGCTTACGCTCGTACGTCCAGCGATTTAACCAAGAAAAAGCCCAAATTCATAATCTGCCGGACGAAATGGCTTACTCTGAATTTCTCCGGGGATTAAGGCACAATGGTTTTAAATTTGACTTGGTAAGGAAAAAGATTCGGACATACGCAGGTGTTCTGCGGGAAGCCGAAGCTTATATTGAGGCGATAGACTTTTGTTCGCTCACAAAAGCAGAAGCGCTGGCCAAGGGGGCTGAGAAAAAACCTTCTCAGCAAGACTCGGCCGGCCAAAAGAAGGAAGGAAAAAAGAGAAAGGAAGTCTGGGTGGCTGATGCCCAGCCACAGAAGTCCAAGAAGGTTAAGGCGTACGAGCCTCAGTTTGAATTCAACAAGGATTGTTATTCAATCTTGATGGAAATCAAGGATAAGTTTGAGTTTGAGAAGCCACAGCCGCTGAGAGGCCCGACTCAGTATAGGAACAAGAATTGTCATTACCACAAGGACGTGGGACATGACACAAACGATTGTATCAACTTGAAGAGACTGCTGGACAAGTTAGCCGAGAAGGGCATGCTGAATTTGTATGTGATGAAGTCCAAATTCACTTACACACGGACAAACAACACGTCCGAGAAAAGACAGAAGAATGATAAGAACAAAGATAAGGAAGATGATGGCAACAGCACTGACTCAGGCTTTGTGGCCGTGATATCAGGAGGATTTGCCTCGGGCGGTCCCACTGTGAAAGGGATCAAGCAGGACGCCCGGAACCTAGGAAAGGTGATGCAGACGGACTCAGTGATGGTTGAACCCTTCCCCTAAGTAATCATCAGCGAGGCCGGTCGGGGGGAGGTCAAGGCCTTGCACAATGATCCCATGGTATTCATTATGAAGATAACCAATTTGAAGGTCGGACGAATATTGATTGACACGGGAAGCGCGGCTGATATCATCAACCTGGCCGCCTTGAAGAATCTAAGCTTCCCAGAGGATGCTCTCCAAGACATCACTCACCCGTTGGTTGGATTTGGGGGGAATGTCATCCACCCAGTGGGGCGGATAGACTTACCTGTCTTATTCGGGCAAAAAGGGGAAGGAAGGGATATGGTTGTCCGCTTCTTGGTTGTGAAAGAGCTGACTGGATATAATGTCATACTCGGCCGTCCTACACTGAATGCAGCAAAAGCAGTCATTGTGCCTCACTTAATGCTGCTAAAGTTTGAAAGGACGGACGGGAAAATAGGCACAATCCAAGGAAGTCAGAAGATGGCAAAAGAATGTAATCAGTTGGCAGTTAAGCCTACAGCGCGCGGACCAAAGTCGTCCGAGCCAAAAGAAGAAGGAACCTCACTCCCAACACACCGGGTCGGCCAGAAGCGTAAGGCGGCCAAGATAGAGCAAGCATAGCAGCTAATGACTGTCGGTCGGCCAGAAGAGTTACGACCCCAGCCGACCGGCAGTCACCAGGATATAGTGCTTGACCCTGATCAACCAGGTCGGACGGTTAGTGTGGGCACTATAGCTTTGGGTGTGCTTGGGGATGAGTTAATTAAATTATTGAGAGAGTTCAAGGATGTATTCGCATTTGATGTCGGCGAGATGCCAGGTATAAGCCCTAACCTGGCCGTGCATAAATTGGCTGTGAATCCGGCCGTTAAACCTGCCGCCAGAAGAAAAGGAATCATGGAGAAGAGAGGAATCAGGCGGCCGCAGCAGAAGTCAAGAAGCTTCTGGACGCCGGTTTCATTCGACAATGTTATTACCCAGAATGGGTGGCCAATGTGGTCTTTGTGAAGAAGCCGAATGGAACTTGGAGAATGTGTGTGGATTAAACCGATCTAAACAAGGCATGTCCTAAGGATAGCTTTCCCCTGCCCAAAATCGACCGCCTGGTTGATTCGACGGCCGGGCATGCCATGATGAGCTTTATGGACGCATACTCCGGATTCCATCAAATTCCATTATGGGAAGAAGATAAAGAGAAAACAACGTTCGTGACTGAGCAGGGGTTGTATTGTTACAAAGTTATGCCATTCGGCCTTAAGAACGCCCCAGCTACCTTTCAATGACTTGTTAATACAGTCTTCAGAGATCAGCTTGGCCGGAATATGGAGGCGTACATTGATGACATGATTGTCAAGTCAAAAGAGCCGGCCGACCATTTGAAGGATCTACGAGAAACTTTCACCGAACTCAGGCGGCATAAGATGATGTTAAATCCAAAGAAATGTGTCTTTGGTGTTGAGTCCGGTAAATTACTCGGATTTTTAATTGATCAACGTGGAATTGAGGCCAACCCTGAAAAAATCCAAGCTGTCATGGACATGAAGTCACCAAGGACAATTAAAGAAGTCCAAAGATTGACCGGCTGTTTGGCCGCACTTGGTATATTTCTGTCAAGATCAGGGGATAAGTACCGCTATTTCTTTCAAACCATAAAGAAGAAAGCCATGTTTGAGTGGACAGAGGAGGCCGAGGAAGCATTCGTACAGTTAAAAGGCCATCTACATACATTGCCTCGGCTTGTCAGTCCACTTAAGAGCGAGAAGCTATTTATCTATCTTGCCATCTCAGAACACTCCTTAAGTGTCGTCCTACTTGCTGAACGGGACGGCCGCCAGATCCCTGTCTACTTTATTAGCCACGTACTTCATAACGCCGAGCTAAGGTATCCACCTATTGAAAAATTTGGCTTGGCATTATACATGGCATCGAAAAAGCTGCGGCCATACTTCTTGGCACATTCAATTGTGGTCTACACAGACCAACCTCTGAAGAAGCCATTTACAACTTTAGAGGCAAGCGGCCGTATGCTTAAATGGGCCTTGGAAATGAGAGGTTTTGACATTGCATTTGAGCCAAGGAAAGCAATTAAGGGGAAAGACTTTGCTGATTTTTTAGCAGAAATGACTCGGCCGGATCTTCAGACGGCCGGAGACCAGATCTGGAAAGTGTTCGTGGATGGTAGTGCAACAGCTACTGGCTGTGGAGCAGGTGTTATATGTCAGTCTCCTGAGGGAGATAAGTTTGAGTATGCTCTAAGATTCCAGTTTCAAGCCTCTAATAATGAGGCGGAGTACGAAGCCCTCTTGGACGGCCTTAGAATGTGTAAGGCGGCAGGAGCGACAAAAATTGATGTATGCTCGGATTCCCTACTTGTAGTCGGCCAGGTGAATGGAGACTTCGAGGCGAGGGAGCCGGCCTTGATAAAGTACTTGAAGATTGTAAAAGAGGAGGCTGAGAGCCTAGATCATTTTACTCTACAGCAGGTCCCTCGTTCGTCCAATCATCAAGCAGACGCCCTCTCTAAGTTAGCATCCTCAGCATCATGTGATACTCCCAGGTCAGTGTTTTGGGAAGTAAAAGAAAAGAGGAGTATTGACGCTGAACCAGTACACGCCATTGATAGAAGCTCCACTTGGATGGACGGGATCATATCTTACCTAAAGGACGGATTACTCCCGGCCGATCCTAAAGAGAGCTGGCTGATGAAAAAGAGAGCGGCCTTGTTTGAAATTAAGCAAGGAGAGTTGTTCAAAAAGACGTTTGTAAAGCCGTACCTGAAATGCATCACTCCTGAGAGAGGGCATGATGTCTTGGATGATCTTCACCAGGGGCAGTGCGGTTCTCACATTGGAGGACGAGCTTTGGCTGAAAAGGCTGCCCGCCTGGGTTACTACTGGCCGAGCTTAAAGTCGGACGCAATGGAAATGGTAAAGAAGTGTGACAAGTGCCAGAAGTTCGCAACATTAATTCACCGACCCGCCAATAGTCTCTCGGCCATCAGTAGTCCGCTCCCCTTTGCCAAATGGGGGATGGACATTTTAGGACTGTACACACCAGCGTCCGGCTAGAGGCGGTATGTGTTTGTAGCAGTAAACTACTTCACAAAATGGGTAGAGGCCGAGGCCGTCCGGGGCATCAAATGGACGGATGTTTCCGCTTTCATATGGAAGAGTATCATTACACGCTTTGGCGTTCCTCAGTCTATGGTGTTTGACAACGGACCCCAGTTCGAAACGCCTCAACTCAAAGAGTGGTTGGAAGACCAAGGCATAGGTCATTGCTTTGCTTCAGTCGGCCGTCCACAAGCAAATGGTCAAGTAGAGGCATACAACAAATTGATCTCCAATGGAATTAAGCGCAAGCTTGAAAGAGCAGGCGGCTTATGGGCTGATGAGTTAGTCAATGTGCTGTGGTCCATACGAACCACGGCCAAGAGTTCCACAGGAGAAACTCCCTTCTTCTTAGTCTATGGTGCCGAGGCGGTCCTTCCAATTGAAATGTATGAGCCTACCCTTAGGGTGATGCTATATGATGAAGCGGCTAATTGGGAAGCCATGAAGACCGCCCTAGACTTCCTTCCTGAAGCTAGGGGCAACGCGGCGCTTAGACACGAAATCTATCGTCTACGGATGACAAGGGCATACAATCGCCGAGTGTCAAAGCGGCCGATAAAATTGGGAGATATGGTCCTAAGGAAGATGGAGGCTGTGGGACGAGCAAATGAGGATGGCAAGCTGACCCCAAATTGGGAAGGGCCGTATCGAGTCAGGGAAGAGGTCCGAGATGGGACTTACCATCTCGAAGCCATGAACGGCCGACCCATCCCGCGTACATGGAACACTGACAATCTGAAGAGATATTATGTAGTACTTAGCCAAAAGCTATGTATACAGCTAGGTCTGTTGACCGAGCAATGTAAGCCGTACGGCCCCAACAATGTAATTTTGACAAAATTAATGAAAAGTCAAACATTGTTATAATTATTTTTCCATTGAATTTATGCTTATTTGCACAGTCATAACTTATACGGATAGGCCGCGTGAAATTTGCGAGTAGGTTGCTTGCAACATAGCAACCCGGTCGCAGAACTAAAGTAAATTAAATAAAATAAGAACGGGTAACTTGATCCCGAGTCATATGAATACGTCCGCCCTTAATTAAGGCGGACGGAAAAGGTAAGGTACCCTGTGAAACCCATATAATGGGGCAAGGGCATACCTAGGCATTCCAGCCCAGCTGAACATGAAAATTTTAAGTTGAGATCATACTTGGAATTTTCTGAGTGCGTCTGAGCGATAGTTTCAACGGACAAACTCACATAAAGCCAATTGAAAGGCCAATTAATGTGTTGATTCGGCGTACCACCTAGTCCAAGGGCAATCATTATTATGATTTGATTAACTTGGTAGAAGTCATACCACCTAAGGTATAAATTCTACCAAGTCAATCAAACCACCCAAAGTATGGACTAGGCGAACGCCGAATAAAGGGGCATACCCCCCAATTGTACGAAGATACAAAAATACGCGTACATAAAATCGCTCAAACGTGAAAAAATATGCGTACGAAAATGCAAAAACTTAAGTGTAAATTTTGCAAAGTATGAAGCAAAACCTGAAAGCTGAATTAATAAAAGGACCGCTCAAAAGGCGGTAAAATATCTTACATAAAACCGCTCGAAAAGGCGGTTGAAAAAGTTATGAAAAATATACATAAATAGAACGTAAAGACAGAAAAAGCTGAAAGTTAGGGGGCGGCCGGGGTCGAAGCCGGGATGGGATCCTGAGAAGCTGCAGGAGAAGCGTCCTCAGCTGGCACCTCTTTGCTCTCCGCTTCACCATCATGGTCGGCCGCCACTTCATTTTCCTCATCCTCTGAGGTTTTTGGTGTGGCGTCCAGCTCTGGAGAAGGTTGTCCAACCTTCTTAGCTTCTTCCCTGAGGCAGACGAAGTTGAGGCGCTTAGTGAAGCGCTCTTGAAAATAGGCAGCCTCCCCTTCGTCCACCATGAGCTCGAACGCCTCGAAGAAGTGGCTCTTCAGCCTATCCTCAACATTTTGCTCAATGCGGACGACCTCGTCTGCGCTAGGGGCCCGAGGCGTCTTCAGCTGGAGAGTCAAGTCCTCAACAGACTTCTTCAAGGTCTCCACCTCGGCCCTAAGTGCGTCCGCCTCGTCCAGGGATTCTTTCAAATGCTTCTGGGCCAAGGACACCTCACTTCTGAGCTTCTCTGAAGCCCCAAATCCCTCCTTCCAGCGTTGGCCGTCCAAGAGGGCTTGATCCCTCTCCTGCCTCATAGTGTCCCTGTCTAAGGCCTCTTGTTCGAGGGCCTTACCCAGTCTCACCAGATCCTCCGCCTGCCGCGCTGCCTTGTCGGACAGCGCGTTGATCTGGGTATCAAAATATCGGCGTTGGATGGCCGCTTCCCTAGTAACAGCATCATGGGCCTTCTGGACATTTTCCCAGGCGCGCTTCAGCCTTTCGTTTTCTTTTTCCTTCCATTCAAGGAAGGCGGTCAGCCGCGGGAAAAGCAGCGCACAAGAAAAAGAGGGTAAATGTGTTAGCAAAGTGAGAGTGAAAAATTGACTAAGTTCATTTGAGGGGAAAAGTTACCTCAGCGCTGCAATTGATCATGGGGCCGAGGAAGCCCTCATGTATCCCCCGCAGCTTATCTTGCTGCTCAGCAGGGACGACCCGGGCCATGGCTTCCCGCATAGCCTTTTTGTCCGCCCCAGTAAGGGACTGGCCGGGCGTCTTCATGTGTAGCTCCTCTGCAATATCTGTATGCGGACGCCAAGAGTTAAATGTAAGCTCAGTAAAAAAGAGAAGAAACAAAATAAAAAATCCAAAGTTACTTGGACTGACCGTCAGAGAATCTTGGAGGGGTAGGAAGGTTGAAAATGAAGGGCGGAGGCGGCGCAGGCTCGTCACCCTCTTCTCCCGTCTGGCCAGGCTGGTCGCTGGCCGACTGAGTGACCTCCAGCCAATCAGCTTCCTTGACTCTTTGAATGGGCGGAGTCAATTCAGGCCCGGTCGGTTTTGCCGGGGTCGACTTACCCCTATCATCCGATTTCTCGGACCTAACATGACCCGACATGGCGGCCGGATCTATGGACTTGGAGGCCCCGCTATCACTCAGCCGAGGTTGTTCTCCTTTGGACTGCTTAGAGGCAGTCCGCGATGTCGTCTTGGCCGCAGAAGTGGAAGTGGTCTTGGACGCGACCGTCTTCCTTTGTTTGGACGCCTTGCCGTCCTGATCCGTCTTGGACGCAGGGGACGACTGCTTCCGTTTGGACCGAGGGGTTGGAGTGGCCAGCTATAGAGGCAAAAGTTAGTAAAAAGAGAGCAAGATAATATAATTGGTAGGCCGTGCCAAGTTAGGAAGAAGATCTCTTCCGTAATGCATACACGGACGAAAAGAAGAAATTAAGATGGGTTTACTTACTCCTTTAGATTGCTCGTACAACTTCTGGCGAGCCTTGTACCGAGCCAAGTCAATCTCGGTCATGTTGACCTCCCCTTTCTGCTCTGGGTCAAGCATCTTGTACGCCTCAACTAAAAGAGAAAAGGAAAAAGTGTTAGAAAATTTTTCAAGTTCAAATAATTTGTGTATGTGTAAGAATATGTGTCCATGCGTCCACCTTGGGGCAGGTTCTTGTACAACCCATAGGCGGACATGAATGTGGGATCCCGCAGCCAGTTGGATAAAGGGACCCAGTTACTTGGAACGCGCTCAGTTTTGCCGTTCCTTTTCACCCGCTTGACTTTGAAATATTCAAGCGGGTACTCCTGGCTGGGGTGGACGGGTGGCTTATCAGGCTTGAGGTCCCCGCGTCCAAGTTGAATTGGCTCAGCATTGAACCGATTCATCCGCAAGTTGAATTCAACATCCTTGGTTTTGATGCGGTAGAATCGGTGCTTCCAGTCACGCCACTTAGAGACGCGGTCCACCACCATCATGTAGTCTCTTGTGGTGCTCAAGATGAACCAGCCGTCCGTATCCGCGTCCAGCTTAGTCAGTGAGTGCATCTCACAGAAAACTGCAAAGTCCGGCTTGAAGCCTTTGCAGATGCACGTCACTAAGTACCCAAAAATATTCAACCAGCTGTTTGGCATCAGCTGGAAGAGAGCTATGTCATACTCGTCCAAGATTGTGCGGATGAAAGGATGGAGGGGAAAGCGCAGTCCAACGTCTAAGGCCGCCCTGTAGACGCTAAAGGATCTTTGCCGCGGCCTCTCTTCTTCCCAAGCGGCCAAAGCACGGGACTTCCTTGGAGGCTGGATCTCAAATCCCTCCCCAAGATGGAGGAATGCCTTGTATTCCTCAAATTTGTAGTTCGGGTAGCCCAAGGCTGTGCTACCCACCGTACAGGCGAACAGATCCTTGAAGTTTTCAATATTGGCAACATCCTCCTCGTTCACCTCTTCACCCTAAGCGGCCGCCGCGTTGCCCTCGGCCGCATTCTCAATCTCGTCCTCATCTCGCTGAGGAACGCTCCCAAATTCGGAAGACAACACTCTGTCCAGATCGGCTGCCTCCGCTGAGCTGCGGCTCCTAGAACTATGGCCGCCTCGGGGAGAGACAATATCTTCAAGCGGCCTTTTGCCTTTATCTTTGGCACCGGCCGCCTGACTTCCCGTAGGAGGTGCTCTGCGAGGGGGCAGGTCGGACGGTTCGTTAATTGAAACCCCCGTTCTTGGTCTGTCCGACCTGCCATATCGGAGATAGAGTTCTGAGGGACTGGGGACGGACGTATCAACGTCCGCCCGAGAAGAAGAAGGAGGCCCTTCACAGAGTAGCAACTCGGCCCCATCCATGACCGAGCTGGCATATTGGGGGAACCTCAACCCCGGAGTTCGCCCGGACGTTCCCCCCGCAGTAGAAGCGCCTTGAGTTCTTTGGCGCTCCTCGAACGAGGAAGTTACTTCCACGGCCGATCAGTAAGTGCTCGTGGAAGCGGTCGTAGGAGTGGTAGAAGGGGTCTCTAATTCAGCATTATTGGGGTCATAGGGAGGCCTAGGATGTACCAGACTTCCGTCTGGATTTCTGGCCGCATGACGATCGTGCGTTTGCATCGTTCGTGCCATGTTCGACTGCAGGGACAGATAAGAATGGGTGGATGTGAGTTGGTACGCATTAGAAATGGACCCACTCCATGAAGGAGACAACTCGTCTCCGTCCACTCTAGACTCCTCAGTCCCAGGCGAACGGCCGGCCTCATGGGGAGAAACGGACGAAGCCGAGTGTTGAGCCAACTTTTAAATAAACAAAGAAATAAAAATGCAAGGAAAAGAAAACAGGCGGCCTACCTCTGTACGTGTTGAAAACTTGGAATCCTTGAAGATTGATCGGAAAACTCAACAAATGTTCCCGGAAAACTCAAACGCACGGCGGAGCTCTTGAAGATTCAAAGGAAAACACACTTTCTCTCTCTAGAAGCTCTGACTTCTCTCTAGAAAATGTAAAGTTCCAAAGTGCCAAAATGAAGTCAAAACCCTTGTATATATAGGGAAAATTTATGAGGGTAAGAGAGTAAATTCATCTTTCCCACCTAACACAACTGAACGATTACAATTTGAAAATGTGACCTAGAATTTGGAGGGACAAGGAGCAACTCCGTTAAATTAGGCGGAAAAGAGGATGACCTAATAAACGGCGCGTCCAAAGGGAAGTTGGCAGAGCTAAAGCTCTCTCCGCAATGGCAAGACGGCCGCATCTCCTAAAAGCAAGACGGCCTATCTTCGTCCAGGGAAGTTGGCAGAGCTAAAGCCCTCTCCGCGATGGCAAGACGGCCGCATCTCCCAAAAGCAAGACGGCCTATCTCCGTCCGCGCCATTTGTATAGACAGACGTTCGCTCTAAAATTGTCAGGCAGACGGAAAACTGACAAAACCATAATACACTTGTACGCACCAAGGCTATTTGAGGTCAGAGGAGTCGGCCTGTAAGCGTACGAGCCACCCCCTCTGAGGGGCAAATGTTGTGGGTAAAAATACCCCGTATACGTGGACAAATCCCATAGCGACACGTGGCCCAGTTATAGGGTGACACGTGTCACCACGGGAAGATGCCACGTAATTCAGAGCCCTTAAGGCCGCAGGCCAATCTCGTCGCGACACGTGGCCCAGTTAGAGGGTGACACGTGTCGTCATGAGAAGATGCCATGTGTTAAGGGCATTTGTTCCCTTAATAATCAACACGCCAGAAAACCCTAACAACGTCAGGGCCCAAATCCCAAGAGATATCAATGAAAGTCGCAAAACGGCGCCCCCAGAGTGGCACGTGGCATTCACTGATTGCACAGCCAATCACGTCACGCAAATCTAGGGTATAAACCCTAGAGAGGGGCACGAGTCCCACCCCTATAAATACCCCAATCATTTATGATGGGAGGGGGATTAAGACATTTACAAACAACAGAGCATTAAATAGCTCCACCTTCTCTCTACTTTCTCTCTCTAGACTTTTCCGTTTTGATCACTGACTTGATCGTCGGAAGCGAATATTCCGTTGATCGGAATATTTGTTGTTTTGCAGGTTGGACCGTCTCGTTGCCTGAAGAGCATGACCAGTATCCTAGGGAATCCAAAAAACACCCAAAACAAAAATGATTTAATGAGTAATAATAATTTTACTTATAAATATGTCTTAATCATATATTTTTAACCCTCAAAATAATAATGATATACAAAGTACTACTTGAAACAATCTCTCTCTCTCTTTTTTTTTTTTTAAAAAAAAATTCTTAAATTGTATGGCAAGATTTGAAAAATAATTCAACTCAATGAATTAACAATCAATACCCATATAAAATGTTTCTACACATTGTGATTCTAATATCAAATGTTTATAAAAAGAAAGTTTTATTATTATCATTTATTTTTTTTGAAAGAATTGTTATAATTATTAGAAATTATCAATTAATAATATTATTAACTATTAATTCTTAATAGTTTGAATTATTAAATATTATTATTGATTATTATTATTATTTATTATTATTATGATTAATTACTGTTATGATTAATAAATATTAATTATTATTAATATTAATAACTATTAATTATTATTAATATTAATAATTATTATATTTATTTTTAACATTAATAATTATTAAAATGATTCAAAATAATAAATTATTATCATCAATACAATATTAATTATTATTATAATTGAATATTAATTATTATTATTAATTATTACTTGAAAATAAAGTAGAGCAGAGCAGATTTCTTTTGAGTAGAGCAGATTTGATTTGAACAGAGAAGAGCAGCGCTAAAGAACGGGGCTGTAGTGTATGATAGTAAGATCTATTGTGAAATGGAAGTAGTGTATGATAGTAAGAATTAAGAATATCATTTTTCAACTATTAATCATAGCCTTCTAAATTATGTCTTGTAACACAAATTAACACGACTACATTTTAATTTGTAAAAATAAAAAGGGCTATAAAAAACTTCAACTCTATTCACAAATATTTAAACCCAAGCTTTCCTGTGATCAACTCACGAAGAATTCAAACCAAGCTGAAATTTCTCGCAAACCATCTAAGGTTGTGTTTGGGAAGATAGATTTTATTTCAAATACATCATTTGAATTATTGAATTTGAGTATTTCAAATGACATGATTTACCTTGTCATTTGAAATCCTTACCTTTATGGGTTATTATTTGGTAGTTGTATAATTTAGGCAAATTCCTCATTTGAAATTCTTGGACATCCAAACACTATAATTGTCCCAATTCCGAAATTTCAAATGAAATTCTAGAATCCAAACACACCATAAACTCATTTACACCCCTAATTACAATACGAAAGCAACAAAGTATTTTTTTTTTTTGAGGGGAAACGCTACAAAGCAAGTAATTTTAACAAAGCAACAAGGTGAGTTGAGGCCAGATGTTGCTGAAGCTTTAGGAGCGAGGCACTTGTTATCAATTGCTATTGATTCAAGTATTACCAAGCTAATACTTGAGTCTGACTGCCTGAAGCTCATTCATCATCTGAAGACTAGGAAGATTGAAAATTCTTATTTTGGTCGTATTGTAAGTGACATCTTGTTTTTGTCTTGGAGATGTACTTCGATTAGTTTTCGCCATATGGATAGGAATGGCAATGGTGTTGCTCATAGACTTGCGTTTGTTTGTAGGAACTTTGATGAGATGAGAGAGTGGATTCAAGAAGAAGTCCCGACGTGGGTGTCAAATTCGTTGTTTTTGACTCCATTAAGTTGATCAGTGTTTTGCCATAAAAAGTAATTTAAACAATTGACTCTTCCTTGAATCAAACAGCCAATAATTATAATTAAAAAAAAGCAAGATTTCTTCTTCTTCAAAAAAACAAATAAAAAAAAAATAAAAAAAATAAAAGCAATAAAATAAAATAAAAAAACTTGTAAAAAAAAGACAAATGAACGAATAAACAGTCGTATTCATCCGCCGATACCAACACCAATAGCCGCCAATTCACCGCAAACCCAGTCTTCTCACTTTCTCTCTCCTCCCTCACCAAGGTCAGTTCTCTCTCACTACTTTCTCTCTCTACATTTTCGCATTCAATAGATTTAACTACCACCATTTTCACCTAACTACTATACTATATCTTCACCAACATTCTATTCTTCTAGTACTTTTCATTGACTTTCTCTTTAATTTGATTCTGGAAAAAAGAAAAAAGAATAATTCTATTTTCATCGAATTTTGATTTTTCCAGATTTGTTTAAATTTTTGGTTTGATTCTCCGATCTATTCGATTAATGTTGCATTGTTTGTTGTAGAAGTTGAATTGTAAGAGTATCAATGTCTTGGCTTGTTAAGCAAGTTGTTAACAATGGAAGTCTTCAGTATTCTTCGGTATTTTTGCTATTTTATTTTTCATTTTTTTTTTGAAAAAGTTATTGTTGCAATTGTTGAATTTTGATTGATGTATTTTTTTGCTTAATTTGTTTTTTGCAGAGAATTCGGGCTTTACAACATGCTGCTAGGACTTTTGCAACTGCTGGAAAAGAGGTGATTTAATTATTATATATTTTTTTTAATTTTTTTTTTTGAATTCTTAATTTGGCAATTGGATTTGTGTGCTTGTGAAATTTGCAGTAATTGATTTCGCGCATTGTAAGTGTAATTTTATTGTAGTTCGGATTGCGATTTGTCAACGATTTGATTAGGTTGTAATTGGATAGGTTACAAATTGCTGGTTGCTGATTTTTGTTTTAGTAGAAAGGTGTTTGGCTAATTATGCGGATGAGTCCTTTTCTGCTGTTCAATTGTGGAAGAGTTGGATTTATTTAGCTTGGTTTGCTGTTTGTTACAAAATTATGGTTTGGGATCTGATTAGGGTTGTTGAACGAGGTGCATTATACTTGAGTGTCGGACAACATCTTCACGTGTAAATTGGTTTTAGGTTAGCATACATTGCGTGTTTGTACATTATAAGAGGAGTTCTTGCCTTCACGTGTAAATTGGTTTTAGGTTAGCATACATTGCGTGTTTGTACATTATAAGAGGAGTTCTTGCCTTCATTAAGTCTGTTTGTTCTTCCAATTATGCACGATAGGATCTTTGTTTGTATATAAATCGCTATTTTCATCTTGATTTAGTGATCCTTTTTTCGGACTTTTTGATGACGCAATGTTATGGACTTTGCAGATGACAGTCAGGGATGCTCTAAATTCTGCATTAGATGAAGAAATGAGTGCAGATCCTAGTGTCTTTGTGATGGGTGAAGAGGTACTGTGTAAATACTATTGGATGTCTGTATTTTCTGCTCTTTATACCGAATGTGATTTGTGGAAGTTAATGCTGAATATGTTTTCTTTTGCACACAAACAGGTTGGTGAATACCAAGGAGCCTACAAGGTTAGAATTTCACTAGTCTGTCCACTTTTTATGTCTTGGATTGTTGCTTTCGCCATTAAAAGTATTCTGCTCACATACGTCTTTTCTGTTATAATTTTGCATCAGATAACCAAAGGGCTTTTGGACAAGTTTGGTCCAGAAAGGGTTATTGATACTCCAATTACAGAGGTTTTTCCTTGAACTTCATAGATGTTATTCGTTTATTTTCATTTGATTTGTAAATAATGAATAAATTTTCCCTCTTAAACTGCTTTTCACATGCTGTAGTCAATCAGAGATTTATATGTTATATGGCTGTGCACTTGTGCAGGCTGGCTTTGCTGGTATTGGAGTTGGTGCAGCATACAAAGGACTCAGACCTGTTATAGAATTTATGACATTTAACTTCTCGATGCAGGTAAGAAATTTTTTATTGGCAGTTTTGTTTCTATTTTGTTGGTTAGAAGGGTGAGTGAAGGATAATTTCAGGAGAACGTAGAAGTGTATAACTATGACTTATAATCTATTTGCTATTGAATTTGATTATCCTGGTTTAAGTCAACCACAATTATTAGCCTTTAGTCAAAATTCATGTGCTGGGAAATCGTTTTAGAGGTAGATTGAATTAAAAATGAATTTAACTGAATAATTTCATGAGGAACTAAAAGTTTAACCTAGTCTCATAGCTCTTTTAATAGCCATGTTGCTTTAATGAGATTATTCTATTCTTCAAAACAGTGTGCTGCAGTTTAAGAACAGGATTTTCACTTTTCAGCTGCTGCTTGAACTTTTATAAATTTTATGTCATAATTTCTTTATAGCTTGTTTGTTGGTTTTTTATAAACTCGAACGAAATCCATCCACTAGTAACAAACTCGTGCGAAACAGGAACAGTGGATTTTAACTGAACCCAAGTTAACAATTTGAAAGACAGTTGGGGTCTTGTCTTGTCTTGGGGCCAAATCAACGAGTATTCTTTGTATCCAAAGAGCCTCTTGGAACAGCCTTATGACCCAAATGGTCGTACATGACTTGTACAATACGGTTGTGCTACTAGTTCTAAATCTGACATTAATCAATGGCATGTGTTTTTAATGATATATGGATTTTGAATATGTTCAACCGTCCTGGATTACTTGCATCACTTTCCTTATTATAAAAAAAGAAACTCTTCACTCACATCCTCAAAACGTGATGACATGTTTCCCACTAATTCCCCTTGATCCTTTTTTCTCTTCCCATTTTGAATGTTTGGTGAGATAAAACCCAAAAAAAAAAAAAAAAAAAAAATCAAAGTGGGAAGAACAAAAAAGATTTTTTGGGGTGGGGTGGGGGTAGGGGAGTCAAGTAAATTGCATTAAATGTTGTGTGTTGTGCCGGTAGAAGTGTTATGACTAGTTCGGGACACAGGGAATATTATTATTAGTCTTCTAGGTTCAATCCCACACCATTTAAGGTGTCAGTGTGACATAAATCACTTCTACACCCTTGGAAATTTCTGCTTTGCTATTTTTTTATTAGTGGCTAATATGTGATACTCAAATGAAGCTACTTTAACGAGTTTTTATTTCTTGTATATCATACGTGGTTGCTACATCCACCATATGAAAGTAGTCTTCGGTGTACTCTTAACAAGTATTAACACTTTGTTTGGATTGAGAAAATTGGAGGGAAAGGAAGAGAAGAGAAAAGAAAAGAAGGGATCTATCTTCCCTTGTTTGAGTACCATTTGGTAGGAGTGAAGGAAAGAGAAATGGAAAAATTCAATTTCCCTACCTCTTTAATAACTAAGTCCTTCAATTGTTGGAAAGATTTGGAGGGAAAATGTAATCTTACCTTCTCCCTCCCTTCCTCTCTTCCCCATTCCTTCTTCTTTCCTCCCTTCCCTTTTCCTTCAACTTTTCGATCCAAACAAACTGTAAGTGTCTGGTCTTGTTTGTTTTTCTTTTCCTTGTGCTTGCCAACAGTCTTGTTTTGTGAATAGGATTTAACTCCGCTTGCATCTTTATTGGGTTATTGGCATTCAAGTGACTCTTGACCTGGCTTTTGGCGAATGATGCAATGATTATTCTCTTCCTAGTCTACCTGTACCATGATGAATATAATTCGATGAACAACCTCCTTTCTTGCTGTGACTTCTTTAGTATCATCCTTGATTTGTTGATCAGTTTTGGACATATATTTTTGTGATATTA
Source organism: Chenopodium album (assembly GCF_948465745.1). Taxonomy (NCBI): domain Eukaryota; kingdom Viridiplantae; phylum Streptophyta; class Magnoliopsida; order Caryophyllales; family Amaranthaceae; genus Chenopodium; species Chenopodium album. Next base: position 71,971,003 of record NC_137835.1, read on the forward strand.
TCATAACAGGTTTCTCAGCCTTCTTAACAGCTGCATAGCTTATATTTCAGAATTCTCTTAATGCTAGTGCTGCAACTTTATATATATATTTGGTGCTCACATAGGACAGTGATGTCGATGAAATTTGTCCTAAGGATTTTCTTCTCTTTCTAAGCTACCTGGCTTTAACTGTGCTGCAACTTACTAATATGAACTACAATTTTGCACGTTTGAACTGACACTCACAAACATCTCACAAATCACAGTTAACACTTTAATTTTGGTATCTCGCTGATAATGAAACCCAAATTGTTCGGAAAAGAAAAATCAAAGCCCCTTCTTTGTAGACACATTTCAATGTTGTCTTGTGTTTTTCTTCAATAAAATTTACCATTAACATTGAAGTGTTCTTTTCTGCTGGTTAGAATTTCCCATTCATACTACTTATTAAAATATTATAATATGGTTATATTCTACTAATGTGGAAATCTCATACCTTCTATTTATCTATGATGATGTTGACATAGTCTATTCCTATGTGTAACAGGCGATTGATCACATCATAAATTCCGCTGCAAAATCAAACTATATGTCAGCCGGTCAGATATCTGTACCCATTGTTTTCAGAGGTCCAAATGGTGCTGCTGCTGGAGTTGGTGCTCAACATTCTCAGGTTTAATTTTCATTGCCTCTGTTCAGAAAGTTTGGGATTTTCATTGCGACCTGTATGTTACTTGGTTATCTTTCTCTTAAAATTGCCTCAACATCAGGCATAATGGGCGCTGTAGTCTGTTGATATCTGAATTTTCAAGGAACTTTCCCAGATGCTTAACATGTTCTCTGCATTCTGGAGAAGGGTGTGGAGTTGATCTTTGAATATTTTAGCATGACATTGGAGCTTTATTAGTCCTTGAAAGAATCTTTGAAGTACTCCCTTTGGGGGAAGCTGCAAAATTAATTGCAACATTACTTAATTTGGACAATGGTTCTCTCTATGTCTTTCTTACCACATGGGTTCTTTTTTTTTATTTTTTTTTTATTTTATTTTATTTTTTTAATTTCTCCCTCTCCTCAATTAAAACACCATGCAGCCCTTTTACATTACAATTAAAAGAGAATTGAGGAAGTATTTATGGTGATGGCTGATAACGTTTCTCTCTGGCTCTTTTCTTGATTGACATCTCAATGTGTTTATTAATCCCACGTCTTCTGGTTGAAATTTTGGTGAGCTTGTCATGATATACATGATTTGGTCCTAGGTTCTCAGGACTAAATGAGTATCATTAATTCCACAAAGCATGAGAAGTAGAATAGTGGTTGCTGTTAGCTATTCCAGCAAACATAGAACTCATCTGTTACAATTGCATCATGCAAAAACCAAGGAGTTTCCATGAGAATCCTCTTACATCTTCCATATGGGTAGGTCAGTTTCAGAACAGCAACTCTGGGTTATCTTGTGTTATTACCGCTATTTTATAAAATAGCAAGGAAGAATTATGGGTTTTTAACATAAGACAATTAGCTCTGGGGCTGAAACCTTTGTCCAAGCCCTTTATCACTAATGCCCTTAGCCTTGAAGATCACCATGGTCAGCTGTTGCTTTTTGCTTGAGTAACAAATTTTCTTTCTACCCAAGTGGGCTGAATATACTCAAAGACTTGTCAGCTGTAAACCCTGGCTTGGCTTCTTCTTCCACCATTGGTAGAAGTTACAAGGCATATGGTTTAGCTAGCATGTTTCCCATTAGCATATAAAAACTGGTGTTTCATTCTCTTATTTCACAACTGCACAGAGTAGGATTGATTGTGCCATTCTCTTATACTAAATACTTTGTGCTCAATCTTGTTTTTTTTTTTTACCAAAGTGCTCAATCATGATATCAACTCTTTTGTTGGGCACTTTTACCCTGTTAACATTCCCAATTTATCTGTTCCATTTTATATTTTAAATGTTTATTCTATCCATTGTCTGCGGTCAACTTTCAAAATAACTTAATATTTGAAGAAAATTTTATTGAGTACTCCCTCCGATCTTATTTGTTCTTTCTGTTTCACGATTAAGAAGTTTCAAAAAATTCTTCTCATTTGGAATCATCTATATATTGATAAAATATTCTCATTAATTTTTCTCTATTTATTTGGTGAATGTGCCAAAATTTTTACTATTTTTTTTCTTTTTTATAACAATTCTTCACTAATTGAATTTCCCCATATGATTCCAATTTGTGACCATCATTCTCTTTTCTTGTCTCACCACCCTTTTGTTTTTCTCATTTTGAATCAGGGAGTAAATTTGAATGAGAAAAAAAAAATTAAAGTAATAGAGATTCTTATTTTTTATCAAAAAAAATTGAAAAAGAAAAAAAAAAAAAAGGACATGCCTAATTACTGTGGTGTTTGGGAAGAGAGAATGATGATTAAAAATTGAAATCATGCAAGAGGAAATTCAATTAGTGGAAAATTGTTAGAAAATTTGTATGGAAAAGAGAAAAAAGGTAATAACTTTTGGCACATTCACCAAAATTAAGGAAAATCAAAGGGAACTTTTCTTCCATATGTGGAAGATTCTAAATGGTTATCTATTTGAACCATCCTGAATGTGAAGAACAAAATGGTACATAGGGACTAGGGAGTATAAAAAGTAAAATCTCTATTATGTTAACGTTTTCTCTAACATTAACATTCATTTCTTAATTTATGCCCTGATTTGAAATGTGAAGAACAAATAGGATTGGAGGGAGTATTTTGTAAAAAATTATTAAATTTTCTTGAATATTAGACTAATAGCAATTTAAATTTTGTAAGTCCCCATGTAACTAGTTTATAAAAATCCGTGGTCTAATATAGCTAGACCTTTAAAAGTCAAACTATTGCAATTTATTTGAATGGGGCAAATACTGTATTATATTGTAACTTAAGTATGAGTATTTTTTGATCAATCTTTGAATCTCTTTTAGTTGAGGAAATTTCGACAGCCTTATTTTCTTTTTTATTTGATATGATATTTTTCGACCCCCCTCCCCCATATACCTTTATTTTTTATTTTTGTACTTAAAATGTGTAATTCTCAGTATTTCAATTCCCTGATTTCATGAAAATTAGTCGAATCTCGTTGGTGATCAACTCAACCAATCTATCGGAATCTTTCATTTATAAATTAAAGTCATGGTTTAAGCTTACTTTTATGCCTCTGCAGTGTTATGCAGCGTGGTACGGTTCATGCCCTGGTTTGAAGGTACTCTGTCCATATTCATCAGAAGATGCCCGAGGTTTACTTAAAGCTGCCATTAGGGATCCTGACCCTGTTGTTTTTCTGGAAAATGAGATACTGTAAGTGATGATACATATTTATTGTTTTTTTTTTCTTTTCAATTGTGGATTTGTTCACCGTCTAAGTTACAAAATTTTGATATGTTTCTCTGTAGATATGGAGAATCCTTCCCTGTTTCAGAAGAAGTTCTCGACCCTAATTTCATCCTTCCAATTGGGAAAGCAAAGGTTCTATGATTTTCTTGATGATATATCTCAATTATTGAACATAGATTGATAAAATTGCTTGACCAATTCTTTATTTTGATACAGGTAGAACGACAAGGAAAGGACGTCACAATCACAGCTTTCTCTAAGATGGTGGGCTATGCTCTGAAGGTACATTATTTCTTTTTAACGTCTTCCCTCAAATGTAGTACATCATTTTGTTCTTTTTACATTTTTCTGTGAACTATAGAGTGTATAACTTGACTTTCCTAAACTGCAGGCAGCTGACATTTTGGCAGAAGAAGGAATAAGTGCCGAGGTAATTTTTTTTTTTTTTTTGGTTCATTGATATTGCTGCATACTCTTCTTACTTTAGCATTGCTGCTTAATTTTGAGCACTCGAGGATATTAACTGGCATCTTCTATTGTTCAGGTGATAAATCTACGTTCAATTCGTCCTCTTGACAGACCCACAATCAATGAATCTGTCAGGAAAACAAATAGGCTAGTAACTCTTGAAGAGGGTTTCCCGCAGCATGGAGTTGGTGCAGAAATCTGGTAATCATCACCTTGAATATACTTGTTTTTTTCCCCTTTTTCTTTAGTTTTCCCTGAACAAAGTTAATTTGTAATTGCTTGTATAACGTTCTATTTTTAGTTGATCTTTGTGCCATTGCTTCACTTATAATAAGGTGTGCTGCAATAACAGTGTCATGTGTCAATTGAGCTAATAAGACAATTTGGCATTAAGTTCTCAACTACACTTTTTCACTTAGGCCCCGTTTGGTTTGATGTAAAATGCTTTCATGGAAAATGATTTTCCCATTTTCACTTGTTTGGTTTGTGAAGGGGTGAAAAACAATTTTCCCAAGGGTGGAAAATTACATTCTTAATGATTGAAAACATTTTCCTTGAAGCCACATTTTCCTCTCTCCTCCTTACCTCCTTTTTTATTTCCCTCTCATCCATCCTCACATTGCCACTCCTATTTTTAACTTTTCTTGTGTGCAACCAAACAATGGAAAACTAATTTGCAATTGTGTTTTACTTTGAAAATTTGTTTCCATGAAAACTAATTTTTCATTGAAAATATTTTACATTAAACCAAATGGGGCTTTAAATCAACTATGTTTAACTAATTTTCTCTCTTTGTTTGTACAGTGCATCAGTTGTTGAAGATAGCTTTGCGTACCTAGATGCACCAATCGAAAGGATTAGTGGTGCTGACGTTCCTATGCCTTATGCACCAAATCTTGAAAGGATGGCCGTCCCACAGGTCCAAATTATATTTTCTTTATTGATCATAGTGAATTTGTTCTGTTTACGTCCTTGAAGTAGCACCTTTCAATCCGGCTATATTTATTTTATTTTAAGGGGTATTACAATATATAAATTAGCTCTTCATATATAACACAAACTTGCCTGCAAGAATGAAGCAGTCAGTCCAACCAAGGTTTTAATGAAAAATTAAAGCTCGATTAAAGACAATGAAATTGATACTAGCCTGTAAATTACGACATTAAGTTGATTTCAGCATAGGCTATTAGGATGTATGTGGTCAATAGTATCTAACTAGGTTGAGGGATTTGTTGCTTATACTAGTGGAGTAACTAATCTTTTGGGCAAGCTGGTCGTTTCTTGTACCTTATCGTCCCATGGTAGTGGAAAAAAAAAGTAGTTGTGAATATATTCTAAACCCAGACATTTGTTATGTCATTTGTGTATAATTGTCTAATATCTGCCTTTCGGTATTACAGATTGAGGATATTGTTCGAGCTGCCAAGCGAGCATGTCACAGATCAAAATGAACTGCTGAATACTGAATCTCAAATCAATCTATCAATTTTATCTAATTTCACACATTGATATTGATGTAATTTGTTATTTTTGCCACTGGTGTGGCTGCTTTGGTCAAAATTCGAGGACTAACTTTGTGTCCGAAATAAAATTTTGTAACATTAATCTGCCCAAAAATTTCCTGTGGTACCAACAAGAGCAATAGTTAATACAAAAGGTTGCGAAGTAATCAAATCAATGCAGCCTCATTTTTCTCAGTCAAAATAAGTTACTCGTATTGATTATTCCTTTGTAGAAAAAATAACTTATGTAACATACTTAAGTATCTAATTATTCTTCTTTAAAAAAAAAAAAGTATCTAACTATTCTTTTGAATACTCTACCAACTCACTGGCAGGTAGCAGTCTCCATGATCGGTCTAATTCCTTCTTTATGCTCACTAATATGGTAATACTACAACGGCATCACCTTTGGTCACAACTCACTAGCTACTTACACTGTTACACACTCCCTTCGGCCACCACTATTAGTCGAGTAGAACTAATAAACAACACCTCAAAAGAATGTCACACTTCTCTCTATCCTCGTGCGGTTTTTACCGGGATGGATTTGGTGCAAGTCTGTTGCATCTGCACATGGATATATATGAGAACACCTCTCTTATATGAGAATACTTTATATGTGAGAATAATTTATTACCATTGGATCAAACAAGATCCAACGCTCCACATCTACCCTGGTCAAAATAATGGCAATATTGTAAATTTTAGATTGTATACAAGAAAAATTAAAAAAAATTGTCCAGCTTTTTCTCTCTCAAGAAATTGAACCAGCTCTTCCCTTTCTCTCTCTTCTTTCCCCAAAAATTTCTGAACGAACACTGGTTTGATCGATCTTAATGCTAAGATATCTTTGAATTTCGACTTGAATCTACAAATATTGTTAGGTATTTGTTGTTTTAACTATTTTTCCTTTGATATTTGGCTTCAATGTTCAAATTTTTGTATTGAATAAGGTTTTTGTGATTTTGTTGAAACCCTAGAAATCGCAAATTCTTCATCAAATGGATTCAATCTAAGCTATTACTACTTATGAACGAAGGATGTAAGTATCAATTTATTGATTTTGGGCATTTTACTTTGTTTTTATGTGAATTTTGGTAGTATCAATTTAAATTGAAGGATAATAATATTGGTGCTCTAAAGCTATGCTCTTGAATCTGTTAGTTTATAGGAAATTGATTGTTTATTTTGGGATGTTTACTTATTGGATTTAATGGATCAATAATATGATTATGATGTATTTCTCTCTCTTCTTCATTATCATCATTGTTTATAATCTGCAATAGTATTCTTGATGTTTGATTTTTTGCAAATTTAGAAATCACTTTTAGATGCTCATAACCTATTCGATAAAATGTCAAGCTGAAATTTAACTGCATGTTGCGTGTATGATTATGTAAATCAATATTGTTGTTTTGACTATCTTAGCTTAGATTAGCAAGTGTAACCTTGTTTTTAATCTCTGTTTTAAGCTTCTAACATACTTTTTTTTTCAAATAGAGATGGTGATGAAGCACTTGTCAAAAAGAAAAAAAGTGATGGTGATGATGAAGCTGTAAAAATTGATGATCAGTGGTCTAGAAGTCCAATTGTGGAGTCATCTTTACTAGAAGCTATAAACAATGATCAAATTCAAAGGTTGGTTATCATCCATGGATATTGTTCAATTTTTTATAAATGTTAGATGTGTTCTAAAATTTTACTCATATGTTTTTTTTTTTTTTTTTCGAGATTAAATTTTACTCATATGTTCTAAAACTTTACTTGTATGTTCTAAATTTAATTCAATTATAATTTTAATTCTTATTTTACTCACATTTTATGTTTTCTACTAGAATTTTGTTGAGTATGCAGTATATATACATTCTAGTTCAATTGTTAATTTTTGCTACAACTTTATATATGTCTAAATTTTTTACCCATATGTTCTAAATTTTTGTACATATGTTCTAAATTTTTATACATATGTTCTAAATTTAAACTCATAAGTTCCAAATTGTATAATGTAAGTAGCAGATTTAATTGAATCATGTCAGTTGTGTAAATCTATTTTTTTTTTTTTTTTATAATGATGTAAATTAAAAAATGGGATAGCGGATACCAAAGTCTAATGATTTTATCTTATTATATTGCAGATTGATCAAATGAAGAAATTGAGGGTGGATTTTTGTGCTAAAATATTATCACACAAGGAAAATGAGCTACATCATGAGATTACTTCAAGATCACGGAAATGGCGAAAGAAAATAATTTGTAATAAAATTTTAGAAATAGCATGTAGAATTTTATATAGTATAATTATACTAAAACTATTTTTCTAAAAGGTTGTGTTCGAATATATAAGCTTGTCTTGTCTTTCTTGTGATCTACTTCATTGTTATGCATGCAAGAATATAAAAATACAATTTATTATATATTAATACTCATATGTTCCAAATTTTTATCCATATGCTATAAATATTAATGTGAAAATATATAATGTTATATAAATTTTTATGTTCTAAATTGCTATTTAGAAATCCCCTTAGAACAAAAATATAGCATGTTATTGTAAAATATTAGTCATATGTTCTAATTTTTTACCCATAAGCCCATAAGTTCTAAATTTTTATAAATTTGTTCTAAATTATTACTCATATGTTCTAAAATTTTAGCCTTATGTTCTAAATTATATGTTTATATATGTTTTAAATTATAACTCATATTTTTTTATATTAAAACTCATATATTCCATTTTTTTACTCATATCCTCCCACCCAAATACATCTGAATGAAATTTAAAGTCATGCAGCACACCCTCCCACCAATTTAAATCATTATGGTCTAAATTTTTAATTTTGAAATCCCATCGAAAACATACAAAACGCATATCATGAATTAAAAAATAGTACTTATGTATTCAAGAACTAAGAATTTAAGTGATAAATTTTAATCATATGGTCTAAATTAAAATTTTGAAATCGCATCGGAAACATACAACACACATGATTACTTATTATAACTCATATGTTCTAAATTTTTAGTCATATGTTCTAAACTTCAATACATACGAAGTATATGTATTAAATTCAAACTATAATCATTTTTATACTACAAAAAAAAGTGTTATTCAATACACAGATTCAAAAAAATGTTCTAAAATCATTAAGTATTATCTAACTTTCTTTGGTTAATTTTGAATATCATGGTGACTCAATTCCCCACAACATATGCTAGTAGCATTATTTTCAACATTACTTCTTGCATTCCTCTTAGCTTCCAAATTCAGCCTCAATCATTGAAGATTAATCACAAGGTCTTTGATATCTTCATCATCGCCCTCTGCCAAACTAACACAATCATGTTTTGAACAACCACTCAAATGATTCAATATCTTCCTTTGCTATGAAACCAGCCGCAAAAGTGATGCAACTCTTGTGATGATCAACCCTTGTAAATGGAGTAAATGCCATGTTGCACTTGTTTAGAACAAGAAGATCAAATTTCATTACACACGAAATATAGCAGTACCTATTTAGAACACGTGATTAGATATTTAGAACATATGAGTAAAAATTTAGAACACGTGATTAAGTATTTAGAACATATGATTTAATATTTAGAACACGTGATTAACTCAGAACAGAAGACATTATTTAGAGAATAGATTTAAGGCTGAAGTTTACTTAATTATTTAGAGCATAAAGGTAATGAGTTTATAAAACATAATTTGGACCATTAGACTAAAACTTTATAACATTAAAAATAAATTTTACAACATAAAAGCTTTGTACCCAACACGAGTGACTAATCTTTTTCTTGTTATTGAAATCTTGCCTTCCTTGCTTTGTCCTTCTTTATCATTTAGAATATTCTCAACAATAGGCTTTTTCTTCTCCTTGAAACCCTGTTTGTTGCATAAGACATATTGGAATGCCAATTTTTTCTCTGTATGCCTTTTACTGGTAGACTTCCTAGTGTTAAAACCAGCAGCAAGTGCATATGATTTATAAAATTCAACACCCTCATCAACACTATTAAATTTCATTCCTATTGCAGGTTTTAACTCATTGCGGCACATAGGAAACCATTCTTTTGTTCCTCCGGGAGTTAATATAGGTACTACTGTAGGAGTAGTTGGCACACTTGCATTGGCATTAGAAACATTATCAAGTTGTTCGTTGTTGTTAATTATTTCTGCACAAAAGTAATTTTAACAAGTTAAAAAAAATTTAGAACAAATGAATAAAATTTTAGAACATATGATTTAATATTTAGAACACATGATTAAATCAGAACAGAAGACATTATTTAGAGCATAGATTTAAGACTAAAGTTTAATTAATTATTTACAGCATAATTTGGAACATTAGACTAAAACTTTAGAACACATGATCAAATATTTAGAACACATTATTTTAGACATCCCATTAGAAAAATCAAAACATGTTCCAAAATTTTACTCATTTGTTCTAAAATCAAATGATCCAAATTATTTATCAAATTTCACTCATCAACATTCTCATTTATTACTTTCCGTTGTTTTCCTACCAACATGCTCTAATTTTATACACACATGTTCCAATTTTATACACACATGTTCTAAAATTTTCAACCATGTTCTACGATTTTGGAACATGTTGTACATAAAAACATCCAAGTTTATAAAAAAAAAAAAAAAAAAAAATTGCTTCATTATTTGCTTGTTCATCCATAATTGTCAACCTAATATAATGAACCTGCAAAAATAAATTCAATCCAAGCAATTAAGTTTAATAAATTCCACATCAAAGAAAAAAGCACTCCACATAATCAAACATAAAGCAAACAAATGCTTGATGAAAATGGAACATAATCAAACATAAAACAAACATAATCGAAAATCGAACAAAATCGAAGCAAACAAAATCATAAGAATTAAAATTGCAGCAAACATAATCAAACAAAATCATATAGTAAATCGAACAAAATCGCAGCAAACATAATCAAACAAAATCGTAGCAAAAAATTGAAGCAAAAAATCGAAAAATCGCATAAGAACACTAAAATTTTCCAGAACACTAAAATCAAAAATTAGAACATCAAATCTGTAAATTTTAACGAAAATACTAAATTAAGATCACTCATTACTAAAATTATAACAAAAATCCAACATTCAAACCATGAAATTCGAAAATTACTGACAAAAATTAAGGAAAAATCTAACGGAACTTTTGTTGATTATTTACCCGAATAATCTATGAAGCTTGTTGATTCTTGCTATTGCTGAAATCTGACAAAAATCGAACGGAATTGTGTTCGAAATCCTTGAATCTCATTGAAATTTAAGCTCGTAGTTTCTTCACTCTGTTTTTCTGATTAACAAGTATATTGATGAAAAGTTTGGTTTTATTAGAGCCGTTGAGATCGTTTGATCCTAAGGCTTAGATTTGTTCTCATATATTAGAAATGTTCTCACATAAGAACCTATTCTCACCGGATCCCTCCCCTATATATATATATATATATATATATATATATATATATATATATATATATATATATATATATATATATATATATATATATGTATGTATGTATGTTAAGAGCACCCACAATGGGTAACTCACTAACCTCCCCACAACACTCTCTCTCATACTTTGGGGTAGCTCACCATTGTAAATGGTGACTTGTGAGTAACTCACCCCATGAGGCACTTCTCTCTCCCAGGTAACTGACAACATTGGACCGTGTACAAGAATTTCATTATTTTAATTTTTTTTTGCTTTTTTGTTGTGTGAAACGACAACGTTTTGCATAAAATTGCCTCATTGTTTACTTTGTGTCAGTACACTACAATGACACTTGAATAAATGTAGCCTTTATGCATTATTTGCCAAAATTTTGTATAGATTTAAAAGGGTGAAATATCTTATAACGGTTTTTAAAAAAAATCTACATTGCACAAGAAAATCTACATTGCTTTTAAAAAAAAATTACCGTTGAGTTTGTCATAATTTTATCTATAAATAGAGTCCAATATTGACATATATTTTCACAAGTAAATTTTTACCTTTTCTCTATTAACACACAACATTTAATTTTCATATTGTCTAAATCCAAAAAATATTAACCCTACTTATGGATCCTAATAATCCAAATTAAGGAAATAATTTTTACCCCCCAAACAATCCAAATTACCAAATGAATTCCAATTCTCCAAATTTTCAAGCTAATTTTCAATTTGACCCAAATACCCTTTCTAATCCAAATGTTCAAAGAATGTTATATTATAACATTCCTAATCGGCCAATAATACCTCCAAATCAACCATTGCCTAACCAGTTCCCACAACAATTTCCAAACCAATTTCAACAACAATTTTTGCAACATTTTCCCCAAAATTATTTATCTAGTGCAACGTTTCCAATGTCTCAACATTTTGGTAACCAACTAAATAATAATCCAGCAACTCCTGGCGGTGATGGAAGTAGTAACAAAACTCCTCCCGAAATCAATGCTACTGATGATGACAATGACGATGAAGAGGTTGACGTGGTAGATCCAAAAGAGATCAACAACGCTTCCAGTAGTAAATGGGGAGCACAAGAAGTTGATGCACTTGTATCCGCTTGGATTCATTCTGCGCTTGATGATCTAGAAAAGGGGACATATCAGACTTTAAGGGATATATGGAAAGGTATATGATTTGTATGAGCTAGCTAGGGTAGAAAAGCCTTCTATCATACAACGTAGGACTTTGAGAGCTATGAAAGGTCGATGGGGTAGAATTAACAAAGAATTAAATATATGGGTCGGTTGCTACTCGGAAGCACAACGTAGAAATGGGAGTGGTACCAATAACCACAATGTTATGACTGATGCTCAAGAAATGTATAGAGCAGCACAAAATGGAGCACGATTTACTTTACTCAGTGTGTGGGAAGAGCTGCGTAAATGTGATAAATGGAGGCCAACAAACAAGCAAGTGCAGGAAACCAGTGAAAGTGGTAGCTCCAAAAGGTCAGAATTAGATACTCCTACAGATGACGGAAGGCGTGGACGACTCGATGGGGTGAAAATGGCTAAAAGAAAAGGTAAATCAGTTGCTAGTTCTGGAATTAATAGTTTAGATTCGTTTACCCAAGCCCCATCAGAGATGAATATGATGAAAGAGCAATACTTAAATGTTGATGAGAAGCGAGCAGATGTAGCAAAACAAATGTTGGATTAACAATTAAAAGGAGCGAGATGTCATGAAGAGACAAAGAAAAGAGGAGAAGAAGAGGTTCAAATTATTCAGTGTTCTACTTGCAAAATCACACCTCACCGAAGATGATGAAAAACTTCTTCAGAAACTAAAAGAGGAATTTAGCCATCTCTTAGGCTAGTTTGAGCGTCTTTTAAGTCAATTTAAGCTTAAATTTATAGTTTTTCTTAAGTTGTGATGTTTAGTTTATTAATTTGTAATGTTATGGTTATATCCTTTAATGTTGTAATGGTCTTATTATTTATTTCAGGAGTGTTTTATTTAGTTATTGTTATATCCTTTAAAGTTGTAAGTCTTTCATCTTCTGGAATGGGATGTTAGACATTATGTTGCAATTGGATGGCAATCTGAGAACATTATCAATAATATTATCTACTAGATTACCGTGTGCCCATACATTGAATTGTAATTGGATAGAAATCTAATACTTTATCTAAAATCTGATCGTCTAGGGTTGTGTGCATTAACTTTAATTGCTATTGGATGGAAAACTGGATATCTCATCAGAAAATCTCATCATCTTGAGTTGTGTGCCCATATACTTATTGTAGGGAATATTTCAAGCGTTAAACCCCTAGCTTGAACCCCACTGTGATCATACACTAAAGTACGGTGGCGTCCAAAAGGGAAGAAGATAGAGCAAAAGAGTCGCCAACAAGTTTTAGGAACTTGTAAACCGTTCACAGGGTGAAGGTTACACCCCTTAACGATCCAAGAGATTGTCAACTCCATAAGGTCTAGAACCAAATAAGGGTTCGGGGATGAAGGTACAAATCCAACCTAAAAGAGATTGAACCTGCCCTAATAATAGGCCTCTACTTTATTCTGATCGTATTCATGTGCGCTTTTTAATTAACATGCAATCAATAGGTTTAACCCTAAACCTGTTTATCTATGTTGGTTGAATATAATGCACAAATAAACTATTATTGGCGATTACTTGAAATTATAATCAAATTAACCCTAACAAGATTATTAAATATCTTATTAAGTGTGATTACAAACACCAATTCCCTTTAAACATGCATAAAAGGCGTGATCAAGCAATAACAATAAATAATGTATCAAGCAACATAATAATAATGATAATCATACTTAAAAATAATCATCATCAAAATAATAATAATAATAATAATAATCATAAACATCATAAATTATAACAATTATAAACATAATCATGTTCATGTTAATATTAAAGCATAATAATAGCAAGATCCTAGGCATGATACTAACAAGATTAATAACAAACCCTAGCATGTCACTAAGCAATAAAAATCAAATCTTTAACCCTAACATGATACTAACAATCATAAATATTAGGAAGAACATAGGAAGCATCGCAGGAATCATAAAAATCATATTTGATATTAAATTTACCCTAGACATGATACTAGGAATATCATAACAACGATATAAACATGATTTCTACATCATAATATCAATAAAAACCATTAAAACACTTACTTTGATGCTTCGTACCTCTTTCTAATAACAAAATACACACGTTAGTAACTTCAAGGAAAATAATAATTAAAACAATTAAATCAAATAATTGAAAGAGAGATTTGGGACCAATTCAAACCCTCAGAAATTAAACCTTTCACGTCTAGAGCGAAGGCAACTTCGAATATGGCTAGGTGTTTCTAGATCTTGCGAATGCGGAATTTTGTATATGAAAACAAGGTTTAGAAAAAAAGATGAATGAATTAAGAGAAAATTAGAGAATTAAAGATTGCGAATGAAAACTGATTTTTGATGAGAATTCTTGAGAATTGGTGAATGAAAACGGAGTTTTTACGACGTTATTTATAGAGAAAATAAGCCAAAAAGATAAAATAAACAAAACAGAGTCTGACGCACAAAAAACAGAGCTGGCGCAAACCCTGGCTAACTGGCGCCAGGCACCAACACTAGCGCCAGGCGCCAATGGCTAGCGCCAGGCGCCAATGCCTGGAGTCAGGCGCCAAGCCTGGTTTTAACGCGTTTTTGAAAATCAGATAAGTTTGCCGTACTGGAGGATAAAATCGTATATTTTCCTCGAAAATGCTATTTGATCCTTAAAACTCTGAAAAGTCAACAAAACTGCAATTTATCAATGCTAATTGAATTAGAAATGAAAAGAACCTTCTAGAAGAATCTAGAAGACTAAAACCATTCCTAATTGCATTAGGAATGATAAATCATATTAGGCCCTCCCCTAGATCATTGGGCCGCATATAAGGCTCAAACCGGGCCCAGTTTAGTAAATTGGTCATAACTTCCTCAATATTCATCGGAATTGGGCTTATAATATATCGTTGGAAAGCTCTTGTCAAGCCCCATCCAACTATACTACTATTGGACCCATATAATGAACCAACCAAACTGGATTGGCTATTTTCTTAAAATAAGTTTTCAAAAACAGAGAGAAGAGAAAATAAATTAAAAACTATCCGCAACACTAGACTTTCCACACTTTCACTTCATTCGATTATGATTCGACGTGAAAGGTACTCATCACTGGGTTTGGTTTTGGGGAGACACAAATGGGTGTCTACAGAAGCCCCCACTATGACTGAGTTTGGAGAAACGCAAGTTTCGAAAACAAAAGTCAAAGTATCGGTATGGACGGAGAATGATTCAGAACTTTCTGCGATCCTAAATCACTCTTGTAACGCCGATACCTGCAAACTAGCGTTAGTTAAACAGATAAAAGAGTTAAGAAACGCGTATCTTGCACCGTTGAGCACACGTCTCTGAAAGTAACCGATTGTTTTGATGACCTCCTACAAGCTAGAGAATGACATCCCGCTTGAAAACTGCTACGCCTGTAACTGCTTCCAAATTAGAAGATTGCTTCGCCTGAAATTATCCTCCTCCGCTATGATAGTATTCCACATCCAAGGGAATACCATCGAAGATTGCTTCTCTTGAAACAATCCTCAGCTGTTTGTGAAAACTTTCCACAATCTAGGGAACGCCGGTCTAAGGCACTGGTTTGAACCGCTGCCTATGTGAGGGGTGCCAAAAACAATAATAATAACCTGTAATTCCAGCAATTATATTAAATATAATAATTAATAATATTATTATTATAATAACTAATAATAATAATATTATTAATTATTACAATAAGATACAAAAATAATATTAAAAACAAGAATTCAATTATATATATAGATATAAATATTCCCAAATGCAATACAAAAAAAAAAAGTTGCTTACATATACAAATAATAGTAAGTACATATATAATGAATAATAAGTTATATAGTTCAAAAGTTAACATAAATAATTTACAATTACAATGCCATTTACATGTTGAAGGTGATAAAAGACGCCAACATGTCACGAACTTCATTAAGCTCCTTGATTGTCAACGGACCATCCTTTTGGACCTTGCAAAACTTGAAATACAAAAACATTATTTTAAAAATAATTAATTAGGCAAAACAATATGTATTTTATCAAATATTACCTATATGACTTCTATATAGCCCATTTCCTACATTACTTATCAAATGAACTATTTCTTTCTCATAACATGTCAATATTGGGTAGTTGTATGTGTGTAAGCCCTAAAATTGTATAGGAGAGCATTTTATTAAGGTTTATGACGCTTTTTACTCAAAATGGCCCGAATATGGCCTATATGACTTTACTTTTCCCGTTTCCTACATTTCTTATTAAATGAACTTTATTTATCTCATAACATGTCAATATTATCTAGTTATAGGTGTATAAGGAAAGAAATCTTATCAAAAGAGCATATTAACACAAAATGGCCCTAATATGGCCCATATGACTTCTATTCAGCCCATTTTCTACCTTTCTTGTGAAATAGCCTTTTTGTTTCTCATAACATGTCATTGTTGGATAATATTAGGTGTCTAAGGCTAGAAATCACATCAATATAGCATTTCAATAAGTTTAACAACGCATTTTACTCAACATGGCCCAAATAGGGCTTATATGACTTCTATGTAGCCCATTTTCTACATTACTTATCAAATGAACTATTTCTTTCTCATAACATGTCCACGTTGGGTAGTTGTATGTGTGTAAGCCCTAAAATTTTATAGGAGAGCATTTTATTAAGGTTTATGACGCTTTTTACTCAAAATGGCCCGAATATGGCCTATATGACTTTACTTTGCCCATTTCCTACATTTCTTATTAAATGAACTTTATTTATCTCATAACATTTCAATATTATCTAGTTATAGGTGTATAAGGAAAGAAATCACATCAAAAGAGCATATTAACACAAAATGGCCCTAATATGGCCCATATGACTTCTATTCAGCCCATTTTCTACCTTTCTTGTGAAATAGCCTTTTTGTTTCTCATAACATGCCATTGTTGGGTAATATTAGGTGTCTAAGGCGTGAAATCACATCAATATAGCATTTCAATAAGTTTTAGGACTTACCTCATCAAGATGTTGAGTGTCCGTACAATGAGTCACAATGTCAAGCATGAATATCATCACATACAAAGCACAATCAAGTCCATTCTCTTGTTGTGCGCACTAGCATATGACAAACAAATCACATCAGTGAAACATGCAAAGGAAATGAGCAAATATTTACTAACATAGATTTTCAAGATAATCACAATATCATGTAAATTACCAACGGTGTTTTCCATGTTGGACCCTTTGGAGCACGACAATGTAGCTTCTTCATAACACTGTAGTAAAAAAAAGTACATTCAAATTTGATTAGTCGTATGATTACTAAATTAGTTATTATTAGCAATAATCATCACTAGGTTGCTATATATATTTACTTTTGCAATATAGACTTCACGAGCCATTTCTCCGATGATCGAGCTGAATCAAGGTGATAAATTGTGTTAGTGGAATTACAAATCACCATGAGGCTCCAATGCTCCCTACATAAGTTCACAATAGACAAGGTAATTAATATTTAGGAGTCAACATATAATGAGGCCAAATCGATTGAATTTGACATGGTTAGACTTACTCTCTATAACATGGGGCAACTATGAACTTGTCTCCCGCACGCGCTGATTCCCTTATACTCTGTTCAACATAGTACAACACGTCATGGGGGTTGCCTATGATTCTAGTAGTGGATAACTGCTCGGGGCATAATCACCCAACTTTACAAGGAGAATCAGTGTCAGTTAAGTGCTCCTATAGTGCTCTGCGTGCATGAACATTGAATAATTTATCAGATGTAGGATAATCACCATCAATTTGAATAACTTGAAAAAAGTATAGATTATGTGGGCATTGAAGTACCTCATGAATGTTTGAATGAGGGAAATGTTAAGCTTTGCACCACGTAGAAATTCCTTCACATCTTCTTTGCTGATCCATGCAATTGCATCCTCATCATAGTGGAACATTGCCTTAGGAAGTGCAACTTCCATGGGATCGACCAAATGACAAGCACGGTTGTGAAGAAAGGTCATGTCAGCAGAGAGCGATTGAAGAACAATGTCTTCAATAAGTGGAGTAGGTGGCATGGGTGAACCTTTCGAAGAGTGCAACTTCGACGCTTGTTCACTCTTGGACCGTTGTTCACTTAGCTTCTTCTTAGGTTGATCAATTCTTTTAGGCTTCTCCACCCTCTTTCTCTTTGAAGTTTTGCTTCCATTCGAAATCTGAAATAGTTTGAGAAATAATAAGTTTCAACTCACAATCACTTATACATATGTAATTATGATATGGTTTGAGAATGTATAAGTTTATTAGTTGAGAAATGAAGAAAATAGGCAAGTGAGTAGCCATTTCGGCTCAAATGACCTTGATTTTGGTGAATTGGACCCAAAACCTTAGAACTTAGCGATTTTAATGTAATTTCAAATGACAAACACTTATAAATATGTGATTATGAGTTGTTTTGAGATGCAAGGAGTTTATAAGTTGAGAAATGAAGAAAATAGGCAAGTAAGTAGCCATTTCGGCTCGAATTGGCTTTATTTTGATGAAATGCGCCAAAAAAATTAGAACTTTGCTTCTTTTATGCAATTTCAACTCACAATCACTTATACATATGTAATTAGGATATGGATTGAGAATGTATAAGTTTATTAGTTGAGAAATGAATAAAATAGGCAAGTGAGTAGCCATTTCGGCTCGAATGACCTTGATTTTGATGAAATGATGAAAATTGCTTAATTTTTTTTTTTTTAAAAATATGCAACTTCCGCCGCACCGGGACACCCGAGGGAGCCGCCCCCACTGCCGGAACAGCAAAGGCAGCCCGCGCCGAGGCCACAGCAGCCCCGACAGGTGGCTGCCAAGGCTGTAGCAGCCACGGCAGGTGGCTGCCAGTCTGCTGCAGCCTTGGCAGCAGCCTGCCTGGGCTGCTGCTGCCTCGACAGGTGGTTGCCATGGCTGTAGCAGCACAGGCAGGTGCTACCGAGGCTGCAGCAGCCATGGCAGCCGCCTGTCGAGGCTGCAGCAGCCCAGGTAGGCTGCAGCAGTCTGGCAGCCACCTCAATGGTCTAGGCACAGTATCCTCTTCCACGGTTCCATCGAAAGCCTTTTTCTGCCTACGGTACGGGTGATCACGCCTAAGGAACCTTCGAGTCCGTAGGTAGACATCTTTGTGAGAATGAGTCAGGTATACGCTTGATGTGTCATCAATACATATGGGGCATGCTTTTTTCCCTTTGACCTTGTACCCACACAAGTTTCCATATGCAGGGAAGTCATTCATGGTCCACATAAGGGCTGCACGCAATGTGAACATCTCGTTCTGATGAGCATCGAAAACGGAAACCCCTTCGTCCCACATCTTTCTCAAGTCGTCAATAAGCGGCGCAAGGTAAACATCTATGTCGTTTCCAGGTTGCTTAGGACCAGTTATTAGCAATTAAAGCATTACATACTTACGTTTCATGCACAGCCAAGGAGGCAAATTATAAATCACTAAAAGTACCGGCCATGTGCTGTGTTGGGTACTAAGAGTGCCAAATGGATTCATCCCGTCCGTGCACAACCCAAGCCTTAAATTTCTGACTTCATTACCAAATTCCTCAAACTTCAAATCAATGTTCTTCCACTGTGGAGAGTCAGCTGGATGCTTTAGCATTCTGTTTTTCTTTCTTCCCTCTGCATGCCACCTCAAGTTTTTAGCATCTTTTGGTATTGAGAACAGACGCTTAAACCTTGGAATAATGGGAAGATACCGCAACACCTTAGCAGGAGGTCCCTCCGTGCCAGGATTGCAACTCATGCGCTTGTACCGCGACCGCTTGCATCGTGGACACTCCTGCAGTTTTTCATACTCATTTCGATATAAAATACAGTCATTAGGACATGCATGTATCTTCTTATACTCCAAACCAAAGGGACACATGAGCTTCTTTGCGTAATAATAAGTGTAGACACCCATTTGTGTCTCCCCAAAACCAAACCCAGTGATGAGTACCTTTTACGTCAAATCATAATCGAATGAAACGAAAGTGTGGAAAGTCTAGTGTTGCGGAAAGTTTTTAATTCTTTTCTCTTCTTTCTGATTTTGAAAACTTTATTTTAAGAAAACAGCCAATCCAGTTTGGTTGGTCCATGATATGGGTCCAATAGTAGTGTAGTTGGATGGGGCTTGCAAAAACCTTTCCAACGATATATTATAAGCCCAATTCCGATGAATATTGAGGAAGTTATGGCCAATTTACTAAACTGGGTCCGGTTTGAGCTTTATGTACGGCCCAATGATCTAGGGGAGGGCCTAATATGATTTATCATTCCTAATGCAATTAGGAAAGGTTTTAGTCTTCTAGAAGGTTCTTTTCATTCCTAATTCAATTAGCATTGATAAATTGACTTTTGTTGACTTTTCAGAGTTTTAATCAAAATCAAATAACATTTTCGAAGAAATTATATTATTTTATCCTTCAGTACGATAAAATTATCGGATTTTCAAAAATGCGCTGGAATCAGGCTTGGCGCCTAACCCCAGGCCTTGGCGCCTGGAACCAGGCCTGGCGCTAGTGTTGGTGCCTGGCGCCAGCTAGCCAGGGTTGGCGCCAGCCCTGTTTTCAGAGCGTCAGACTCTGTTTTGTTTAATTTATCTTTTTGGATGATTTTCTCTATAAATATCGTATTAAAAACTCCGTTTTCATTCACCAATTGTTTTCATTCATCATCAATAATCATCTACATCCATTATTCACCAATTCTCACTAATCATTCACCAATTCTCACGATTAATATTCATCAACAATCATTAATTCTTTAGCATTCTCTAAATCATTCATCTCTCTTAAAACATTCCTTCTTCTTACTTTGATTTTCATACAAAATTCCGCATTCACAAGATCTAGAAACACCTAGCCATATTCGAAGTTGCCTTCGCCCTAGACGTGAAAGGTTTTAATTTATGAGGGTTTGGTCCCAAATCTCTCTTTCAATTATTTAATTTGATTGTTTTGTTTATTATTTTCCTTGAAGTTACTAACGTGTGTATTTTGTTATTAGAAAGAGGTACGAGGCATCAAAGTAAGTACTTTATTGATTAATTGATATTATGATGTAGAAATCATGTTTACATTGTTATTATGATATTCCTAGTATCATGTCTAGGGTAAATTTAACGTTAAATATGATTGCTATGATGCCTTTTATTCTCTTCCTAATATTTGTGATTGTTAGTATCATGTTAGGGTTAAAGATTTGATTTTTATTGCTTAGTGACATGCTAGGGTTTGTTATTAATCTTGTTAGTATCATGCCTAGGATCTTGCTATTATTATTATGCTTTAATATTAACATGAACATGATTATGATTATAATTTTTATTATTGCTATAATTTTATTGTCATGATTATTATTATTCATGTTTATTCTAATGATTGATTATTTATTATTATGTTGCTTTATTTTTATATTGTTATTGCTTGATCACGCCTTTTATTGCATGTTTAAAGGGAATTGGTACTTGTAATCACGCTTAAAAAGATATTTAATAATCCTGTTTAGGGTTAATATGATTATAATTTCAAGTGATCGCCAATAATAGATTTATTTGTGCATTATATTCAACCAACATAGATTAAACAGGTTTAGGGTTAATCCTATTGATTGCATGTTAATCAGAAAGCGCACATGAATGCGATCAAAATAAAGTAGAGGCCTATTATTAGGGTAGTTTCAATCTCTTTTAGGTTGGATTTGTACCTTCATCCACGAACCCTTATTTGGTTCATGACCTTATGGAGTTGGCGATCTCTTGGATCGTTAAGGGGTGTAACCTTCATCTCGTGAACAGTTTACAAGTTCCTAAAAAACTTGTTGGCGACTCTTTTGCTCTATCTTCTTCCCTTTTGGACGCCACCGTACTTTAGTGTATGATCACAGTGGGGTTCAAGCTAGTGGGATTTTAAAGGCTTGAAATTATTCCCTACAATAAGACTTAGGAATTTCATTCCCATCAGGCAACATATCACTTAATGTGGTCAACAAAGAAGTAAAACTGATGTCCGTCCACCCATGCTTCGACTTAATGTTGAAAAGTGTTAGCACGGCCGATAGTTTGGAGTATTTTTTGCACCCGGGATACAAAGGCTTTTTGGAAGCCTCCGATAATAATTCAAACACTTCACCTTCAACACCATGCAACATCTCATCCACTTGTTCATCCTCGACCGCATTCGCCTGATCTTCATCGGCTCCTTCCTCACCATTATCAACAATATACTCATCATTCTCGTATTCCTCGTCTACATGAATCTCATTGTTTCTAACACGCACATCATTCCGATCAAGATCCCCACTGTACTATCCACTTTCTTCGTGCCAAATCCACACATGGTATAATTGCCTAAACCCACGACATAATACATGATCTCTAATGATTTCAACACTATCGACCACATTCACATTATTACAATCAACACAAGGACAATAAAGGTCTTTGCCTCCCAGTTTGCGTTGATAAGCTAAATCCCTCTCGCAAAACTATTGAACCCCATTCCAAAATTCCAATGTATCGCGTCTACCATACATCCAACCACGATCCTTCTCCATTTAGTAAATTGTCTCTAAACATATATAGCACCATATAATTATAATGTGTAAGTGCTACATATTTTATGTAAATCAAATTCAAGTACAAAACGTGAATATACCATTCATATAGTGAAAAAATGCATGTTTCCAAAGGGTCCTTATCACTCCAACCTAACCCATCCTTGAATGTCTACTCTCACTAGTGAATGTATGTCAACTTTCCAATTTTAAGGAAAATCCGGCAGCATTTTCCCCTAGTTCTCCAAGTACACGATGTAGATAATTAATTACCCACATATGTACCCAGAGAACATAGTGAGGAAATGGTAAGCCAAGATGTTCCTTAAAATCGAAAAGAAAACATACATTCACCACCTAAGTGAGAGTACACATTCAAGAACAGTCCCAATCGGGGACTATTCAAGACTTTCTCCTAATGAGAAAGCCTTGAGCGGGTATCTAGGCATATGATGATGCAAGTATTCTATATATTGTTGTATTTATTTGCAATTAAACAATACACAAGTTGCAATTTCATGAATAAACTTTTATTAAATGGATAAATAGAAAGAAATATAGCTAAGTAAAGTTTATAAGTCATACCAATATAGCAACTACCCACTTGAGCTCAATATGTAGTCCTCAAGCTAAACTCGTGCTTCAATTCACATATGAATCTATATATTAAAAAAACAAAAAAAAAAAAATTAGGTTAAATATTATGTATGTACTTCTCATAACATGTCAATTCACTAATTTATTTCTAAGCTAAAACACATCATTCATCGAACTAACAATTGATAAACTATGTATTGACTACTTTGTTCAAAATTCATTTTTTTTTATTCAAAATTGCTAAACTAAAAAGGTTATTAATCTCTAATTTTTTTCATTTTATTTATTCAAAATTGCTAAACTAAAAAGGTTACTAATCTCTAACCATTATAACAAACCAAATTTCAACTAATTAAGTAACAAGGCTAATATTCTCTACTTTATTCAAAATTACACATCAAAACAAATTACATTAACCATTAAAACATACTAATATCCAACTAAATGAGTAACAAGGTTACTAATTTCTAATATTTTCACAATTTCCCAATAAAAAAACCAATAATTGAAACAAATTGAAATAAAATTATATTCTAACCTAAATTTTAATTTGCCTAACAATTCTTCAACATGCAAAAAAAATTATATGTACATAAATGGAAAATTATTGTGAATAAAGAAAAAAAATTATACCTAAAACAATCAAATTATTGTAGTTTAATGTAGCTTAAAGGGAGGAGAGATGGAGTAGCTTCCGTGGTCAGTGGTGCGGTGGAGCGGCGGCAACCTTCAGGGTGGTGGTGCGGCGACAACCTTCAGGGCGGTGGTGCGGCGGCGACCTTTAGGGCTGTGGCGTAGGAAACGAAGAGATGAGGTCGATGGTCTTCGAACAGGGGAGAATAGGACACGAGCTGTGGTCTTCGAACAGGGGAGAAGAGAGGTTGCGCGGCGTCTTCGAACCTCCGTTCAAGGTGGCAGCAATGGTGGAGGGAAAAGTGGAGGCGCAGTCAAATTTTGTGGGTTTGCTCGAATGAAACAGTAGGAAGAAAGGAAGGGGGAAGAAAGGAGAAAATAAAGGGCGGCTTTTTTTTTTTTTTTTTAATTCCACCAGTTAACAAAGGCCGGTGAAGGTGGCGGTATTGGTGGATGGAAAAGGGGGAGGGTGGTTTTCGCTCAGCTCGAATGAAATAGTGAGATGGAGTAGGGAATGAAAGAGAAAGAGAGGAAGAAGAAGAAAAGGCCGCGTTTTTTTTTTTAATTTGGCACCGGTTCAAACCGGTGCCTTTTGTTATTTTTGGCACCGGTTCAGGCCAAACCGGTGCCTTATCTCTTGTTCTAAAATCCCGCCCATTTCTAGACCGGTTTTGGCCACCGGTTTGGCTTGAACCAGTGCCATATGGGGGCTGCCTATTGCTATTTTTCTACTAGTGGCCACCTTGCTGTTTCGATGTTCACTCGTCTCTGAACAAAGAGCCTCTTTTGGATATGTTCACGCGTCTCTGAACAAAGAGCTTCTTTTTGATATGACTCCAATTTCCGCTGTGATAGTCTTCGAAAAGATCACTGCTTTTATCCTTAATGCTGCTATGCCAGTACGTCGGCGCTTTGCTGCTTGTGAACCAGTATGTCGACAATCCTCTTTTATCTGGGAATAGTTGCCAACATAACTCTTGTATGATGTATGACAATCCGATTTAGGGAAAGTTGTCAATGCCACGTAACAATCCATCTTTGGAAATGTTGCCACGATGAAGCGACAATCCGTATCTCGGAAAATTTGCCAAAATCCAATTTTTGGAAAAGTTGTCAATGCTTCGTAACAATCTTTCATAAGAACTTTGCTACGATCGACAATCCACATCTTGGAATATAACTCTTAAAAGCAATCTGCCTTGGAAATTTGCCAACGCTATGCGACAATCCTTTTGGGAAAATATTGCCACTATTGACAACCCGCGTCTTGGAACATTTGCAAAACAGAGTCGTCCGACAATCCACTTCGGGAAAATTTGCCACTTGCTGAAGACAATCCACGTTGAGGAACTTTTGCCGAAATTTATGATGAGTAGAGACCTACGACAATCCTTTGGGAAATTTTTCCCTAGGGAACTGGGTGTATGACAATCCAATCTCGGAAAACTTGCCAGCGATCTATGAATGTATGACAATCCGAACTTGAAAAAACTTGCCAAACAAAGAAGGAGCACGACAATCCACGCTTGGAAACTTTGCTAGAGATTACAATCCAATCTTGGAAAAATTGTCGTTGAAGAAGATGCACGACAATCCATTTTTGGAAATATTTCTTGCTTTTGAACCGATTGTAATGAGCCAATATTTTAGGCGCTTAAGCTAAGTGAGACGATCTTTCGTCAGGTCGATCACTTATTGCAATTGTAATCAAACCGACTACTTAATCATGTCAAATTGCTTATAGGGGCTAACTGGCGTATCAAGGAACCCGAAATTGCTATATGAGGTCGAAATCACCTTTCTGAGAGGCTTCGATCTCTGTCGCTGCTAAAATATCTCTGGCGCCAGGAATTGGAGTAGGGTCTTCCCTGTTCTGCTGCACCTGTATTTATTTTTTACTATAGAACTTTGCCAATCTCTTTAACCATCTTAGGGTTGACCTAAGGCTTAACGTCGCTTGACTCATTCTTGACATGACTCAAGGTATAAACTTGGCTCACTGTGATCGACTGACTCGAGGTTGACTCGACACGAAGTGAAATGACACGTGTGACTCATGACCCGTTTGTGCATTGTAATGTGATCGTGCAACTCGAAAATGCAAAAAGAAAAAATTTTCCGTCATTTTTGTGGAGGGTACCGACTTTCTCCCAAAAAAGAAAGACGCGAAAAAAGAATCGAAGTGAAGTTTTTTGAAGATGCATGTTGAATGAGCTTAGGTTATTTCAACTGTTGACTCACTGATGAAAGTATTTGGGTAACTTAGGCACGGACGCTAAGCACTTCATAATTCAAAGTACAATGACAATTATGATTAATGAGCGATTTTGATATGACAAGGCATGCTTAGCGTTATGTTAAGATTTCATGAAAAAGGGTTCCTAAGGGAAGTATATTTGGTCATGTATCTGTGAT
The DNA here is from genome assembly GCF_948465745.1 of Chenopodium album. Classification (NCBI taxonomy): domain Eukaryota; kingdom Viridiplantae; phylum Streptophyta; class Magnoliopsida; order Caryophyllales; family Amaranthaceae; genus Chenopodium; species Chenopodium album. The sequence continues at coordinate 71,997,175 of NC_137835.1, forward strand.
GTGTGTGATAGTGACACTAAAGCCAGGCCGCAAGAGCTAAGTGTGTGGGAAAATATTATTGAAAAGAGTCAAATGGTGGTGACTCTTAGGCTAGGTAAGCTAATGATGTAAGGATCAAGCCCCCAAGTCTAGCTCTAAATGAAAAGGGATGAGCATAAGAGATCCCTTGATATGATCATGGTGTGAGTGTGTGAATGTGAATATGAATGCATGTTTATTACGGCCGCACCTCGATGTGAGGTTGCCTACGTATCCGTTAGGAATCAGGCCGAACGTAGCTCTAGCCGAACCTCGCACAAGTGTGTATACCTCAAAAAGGTCTTTTAAGGGTTGTAACGTGGTTAGGCTAAAGGTTATAGAAGAAGGGGATAAAGGCTCAAGACCCTAGATAAGCCCCCAAGGTGTGCAACCTTGCTTTTGAATCTTCGTATTTTTATGCTTGAGTTCCTACTCTTTTTTAGCTCTTTTTGCTTTAGCATTTATTTTATTTTAATAAGTGTGGGCAATCCCGATCATGCGGTCTATCACTCACTTGGCATTCATGTTTCTCAGGCACGATACCGAGCACTCGATAAGAGACGCAATCTGAGACGTGTTCTTATCAAAGACATTTTCATGTCAAAGACATTGGAACACTTGCCCTTTTGTACACTTTTATTTACTTTTTGCTTATTTTTTTTGCTATTTTAATCTTTTAAAGTCACTCAAGCTTTTTATGAAATTGAGAATTGCATAAGTTGCACACCATCCCATCCCAAGGTTAGGTGGATGTGGGTTGAAAAAAGAAAGGTCTATCGCTAGACGAGGCTCAAAGTGGTTTATGAAGAAAGGATTGTATAATTGAAGGGTGAAAGGTAATATAATGTGGCTACAAGGGGTGCCTCAAATCATTGGTATACCTTGTGCTTAATTCGACATGGATTTTTTTTTTATTTTTTTTTATTATTATTATTTTTTATGCAATGCGATGATCATATGCAAGGGAATAAATGCTCATTTTATTAAAGGAAAATAAATAGAGAATCTACAAAAGTAATTTAAGGGAAAAGAAAGGTGCCTATGCTAGACTTATTGGGGAAAGGAAAAATAAAAAAGAAGGGAAATTCTCTTTGGTAGACCTCTAATAATAAACATTCTCAGTGGTCAAATGCAAAAAAAGTTATTATCCTTGGTGAACCATATTTTAAAAAGTTTTATCAATGGTAACATTAAGCAAGGTAATTAGGCATTTTAAGCGTAACTATGGTTAACTAATGATGTAATGACTAATTTGACCCTATGGTTAACCCCTTCTTAGATTTTTTTAAAGGAAAAAAAAAACCCAAACCCCTCACCTAGCCACCAGCACCACTGCTGGCGGCTAACCCCCAGCGGGCTTGCCTTCCCACCTCCGGTCGGCGACGCCTAACCTCTACCACCTCCGGCCGGCGACGCCCCACCTCGGCCCCGTTCCTCCTCCCTTTCCCATTTCCCCCATCAATCACCACCTGCCCCACCTCCTCTCTTGCCCAGTTCCCCCACCACTGTTTGTGGGCCCTTATCGCACCCAAAACCACCACGAAAACCAACACCCCTCCCCGACGAACCCCCTCCCCGACAAAACCACCACAAACCCTTGAAATCTACCCAAAAACACCAGAAAACCGAAACCCATTTCTTGGGTTTGGTTTCGAAACCCTAAACGGGTTTGGGTATTTTCTGGTGTTTTGGGGTTTTTAAGGGTTTTTGGCCGGCGAACAAGGGAGGGGGGGTCGTCGGGGAAGAGCGCCGGTTTTGTGGTGGTTAGAGTGATCGGCGGTGGGCATTGGGTGGGGAAAACAGGAAGGTTCGAAAAAGGGGGAGAGAGAGAGGAGGTGGGGGCGGGGGAGGCGGGGCGTCACCGGGGGAGGCGGGGCGTCAGCGAAGGTAGATCTAGGCGCCGGTGCCGGCGTCGGTGGGGGTGTAGGAGGGGGAGGGGGAGAGGGAATGGTGGCGAATGGTGGGGAAGGTGGTGGCATGGTGGTGTTTTTATTTTTTATTTTTTTAATTAATTTTAAAATGGGGAAGGTGGTGGCATGGTGGTGTTTCTATTTTCCAACATTTTGAGGGTTATATGGAAAATAGAAACACCTCAAAATGTTGGTGAATCATCAAATCAAGGTGAAAACGAACCATTCATAGTGAGACGTGGAAGATTAGACAAACTAAGTTTAGCGGGTTATACGGAAAATAGAAACAATGTACGAAACAGAGAGATTCATATGTCATTAAAGAAAGACTTGCTTGAACATATATGGCGTCACTTTGGTAATGAATGAAGGTAACTAGTAGTCGAAGAAAGCTTTTTAGTTTTTAGGATATTTCCGTTGTTATGTTTTTTCTTATTATTATTAATCCAATAATTTGATTGTAACATTGTTGTTTTAATTTATATAATTATTTAATGTATGTAGTTATTTTAATAATTTTGAAACTACTCATGCTCAACAAGCTAAGACTAATTTAATAGTTTTTAAAAATAATAATTAAAATATAAGATCATTAATTAATTATTTTTGTAGGCATTAATTATATTATCAAATTAAGTAATGTAGTGACTACTTTAATAATTAAAAGAATTGAATTTGTTAACATTAAATCACTATAATTAAAACATAAATAATAATATTAATAATTGGTGGGGTATTGATAAAGTAGGAGAGAGAATTGTGGGGTAACTCACCATTGTAGAAAAATTAGAAGAGTGGCTTACAATGGTAACTCACCATAGTGGGAGAGATGATGTGGAGATGATGTGGAGTAAAAAAGTAAGAAAGAGAAAATGGTGAGTTAACCCACCAATGTGGGTGCTCTAAGAGGCTGATAGATATTATAGTTATGATAATATTGGTCACAGATTAGGATTATATTTGTGTATATTTTGTATCCTTATCGTACTAGGCTTCCTAATGCAACGCGTGGTTCTTGCAGGCGGATGCACCATTCTCATGGTGCATACGCTCCAATACAACACTTTTAAAAAAAAGGCGAAATGTACATCACATTGTATCCTAATGGACATGATTATAGAAAAGAAGACAATGTTCACTTTTAATGTACGCGAGTTTTTTGTGCATCAGTTTTGTAAAAAAAGGAATAGATAATACTCCCTCTGCCCCTAAATTACATTCCTCCTTTCTATTTTGAGTATTCCAAAATTACATTCCACCTTTCTATTTTTAGTAAGTTTTTTTTTCTAAATATCCCAAATACACTCTCTTTTTCTGTTGTACTTTTAATGTATACACTAGTAGAAAAATGTACATTTGCGTCGCCATATTTGCGTCACTCATTCTAAAAAGCGAAGCAAATGTTTATTTTTACCATCCTTTTAAGTTATTTGCGTCGCATATTATTCAAGAAGCGACGCAAAACTCAATTGCATTTCAGCTTTCTATCATTTGCGTCGCTCTTATTTATTAAAGCGACGCAATTAATAAGCTTATTTGCATCACTCATTTGTTAACAAGCGACGCAAATAAGTGAGTGAGTAATTTGCGTCACTCTTTTACTAAATGAGCGACGCATATGAGCTTACTACAACATTATAGATTTTGTTATTTGCGTCGCATTTTTATAATTAAGTGACGCAAATAACTCTTTTGGCTTTAGGTTATTTTGCGTTTTTTGACCTTAGATTTTCATCACGTATGCCTACATTTCACTAAACAAAAAGAAAAAAGACAAGAGTTCTTCAATTCCAGTGAATTTCTACAACAAAACACCCACAAATTCGTCCCTAAAATCCAACAAATTCGGCCACTTGTTATTAATTCACTGTAAAAAAAATTCACCTCATTTGCGTCACTCATTAAACAAACAAGTGACGCAAATAAAGCAATTTTGTATTGTCTAGTCAGTCATTTGCGTCACTCCTATATAAACAAGTGACGCAAATAAGAAACAAGAAGTTTATCAGAAGAGTCATTTGCGTCACTCCTATATAAACAAGTGACGCAAATAACAAACAAGAAGTTTATCAGAAGAGTCATTTGCGTCGCTCCTTAAAGGAGCGACGCAAATGACTTTTAAATCATTTGCGTCGCGAGCAGTTGCGTCGCTCATAGAAGCGACGCAAATACACTGTAAATGAGTGACGCAAATGAGCCTTTTTCTACTAGTGATAATTAATGTATTTACATTCCACTTTTAATGTTTGGTTGGCTAATGGACTTTTTCACCCTTTAATTTTTCAAAATCCTTGTGCCAAATTACAATGAATATGATTGGTTTAAAATATTCAATTAGGAGCATGTGATTGGTCCTTCTTTTTTGCAAAGGATTGATGACATGTCATGAGTAATCACTAATCTATCTTTGTTTTACTCAAAAACATTATTTAATGTTTTGTACTTATTGCATTATCAAATTATTTTTATTTGTCTTATTCTTTCCTTCTTAATTCCTGTGTAAATTTCCAAAGAGAAATGTAATTTAGGGACGGAAAGAGTAGTAATTATTTACCATACATTAATTACAATACATTTTAGTTTTTTTTTTTTTCACCAAAAATTCAGTTTCTCTCTCTCAAGACTGACTAATTATTACATTTTGAAAAAAGAAAGCAAGCAAATAAACAAATTTTGAAAAAGTTGTAGATAATACAATGTACATTAAAATGAAAAGACCATACTATACTATTAAAATGTAATGAACATATACATAAAGTGAAAAAAAATATACTATTAAAATGTAATAAATATATACCTAGAGTAAAAAAAAACAGTTGCTATTTTCTAAACACTATACATCTAACATTAATATTTGCAAAGTGAATCTATCTCTTTTTATAGTTTTGGGTAGGAAATAGGATCTTATTTATTGGTTGAATAGTATCTCTTACGTAAAAACACTTAAAATTTATCTATTCCTAACCTACTTAAAATTTATCTACTCCTATTTAAGGAAATCTTTCACAACAATAATATTTCATACATATTTGATCATTATAAAAAGTCTTGGTTATCCAATACCAAGCCCCTCGATAGAATACACGATCGTTTAGAGATGGTGGTGGGAAGAGGACATCATTCCTGTTTATTGCACAACTCCAGCTATGACTTCGAGATGAATAAATTGCAATTGAAACATTATTCTTATTGGAACTCCGTGGATGATGACATTTAAAGGCAGCCACCTTAAAACTATTGTCTCCATCGTTAGAAGAAGGATATCCCAATATATATGTCAATGGATGACATGGGTCGGAACTGAAAGGACAGGAAGGAAGTACCAAGGACTTTCGAATACAAGGGTTCCATATTCTAAGTATACTCTTGTGGTGAAACAACTTCTGACACATCAACATTAACCCATTACAAGTTTCATGAAATTCATAAGTAACTATATTATGACCGTTGTGCTCTGTCTTATATTGAATGTCCAGTAGATGAGGGGTTTTACGAATATTTGGATTTAGCCTAAAATCGTGGGAATCGATTATAGAGCACCACAACTTAGAAACACACCTAACAACCACTCATCCCATTTTAAAGTGTATTATATCATGTGAACCCTGTAGACACCCATTTGTGTCTCCCCAAAACCAAACCCAGTGATGAGTACCTTTCACGTCGAATCATAATCGAATGAAACGAAAGTGTGGAAAGGTCTAGTGTTGCGGAAAATTTTTATTTCTTTTCTCTTCTCTCTGTTTTGAAAACTTTATTTTAAGAAAACAGCAAATCCAGTTTGGTTGGTCCATGATATAGGTCCAACAATAGTGTAGTTGGATGGGGCTTGCAAAGACCTTTCCAAAGATATATTATAAGCCCAATTCCGATGAATATTGAGGAAATTATGGCCAATTTACTAAACTGGGCCCGGTTTGAGCTTTATGTACGGCCCAATGATCTAGGGGAGGGCCTAATATGACTTATCATTCCTAATGCAATTAGGAATGGTTTTAGTCTTCTAGAATCGTCTAGAAGGTTCTTTTCATTCCTAATTCAATTAGCATTGATAAGTTGACTTTGTTGACTTTTCAGAGTTTTAATCAAAATCAAATAGCATTTTCGAATAAATTATATTATTTTATCTTCCAGTACGGTAAATCTATCGGATTTTCGAAAACGCGTTAAAATCAAGACTGACGTCCAACCCTAGGCCTTGGCGCCTGGAACCAGGCTTGGCGCCAGACGCTAGCCATTGGCGCTAGCCACTGGTGCCTGGCGCCAGCTAGCTAGGGTTGGCGCCAACCTTGTTTTGTGTGCGTCAGACTCTGTTTTGTTAAATTATCTTTTTTGGCTGATTTTCTCTATAAATATCGTATCAAAAACTCCGTTTTCAGGGGATCTACAATCATCATTCATCATCTTTCATTCACGAATTCTCATCAACAATTAGTTTCAATTAGCTTTCATCAACAATCATTAATTCTTTAGCATTCTTTCATTCATTCAATTCTTTCTTACTTTTTCATACAAAATTCCGCATTCGCAAGATCTAGAAACACCTAGCCATATTCGAAGTTGCCTTCGCCCTAGACGTGAAAGGTTTAATTTCTGAGGGTTTGGTCCCAAATCTCTATTTCAATTATTTAATTTAATTGTTTTGTTTATTATTTTTCTTGAAGTTACTAACGTGTGTATTTTGTTATTAGAAAGAGGTACGAGGCATCAAAGTAAGTGCTTTAATGGTTTTAATTGATATTATGATGTAGAAATCACGTTTATATTGTTATTATGATATTCCTAGTATCATGTTTAGGGAAAAGGTTATAATATCAAATATATTAAATATGATTGTTATGATGGTTCCTATGTTCTTCCTAATATTTATGATTGTTAGTATCATGTTAGGGTTAAAGATTTGATTTTTATTGTTTAGTGACATGCTAGGGTTTGTTATTAATCTTGTTAGTATCATGCCTAGGATCTTGCTATGTTTATTATGCTTTGATATTAACATGATCTTGATTATAATTGTTGGAATGATAATGAATTATTTTATTATTCTTATAATTATTATTCATGATATTGATTATTTATTATGTTGCTTGATTATTTATTCTTTATTGCTTGATCACCTTTTATTACATGTTTAAAGGGAATTTGGTACTTGTAATCACGCTTAATAAGATATTAATAATCTTATTAGGGTTAGTTTGATTATAATTCAAGTGATCGCCAATAATAGTTTATTTGTGCATTAATATTCAACCAACATAGATTAAACAGGTTTAGGGTTAACCTATTGATTGCATGTTAATCAGAAAGCGCACATGAATACGATCAGAATAAAGTAGAGGCCTATTATTAGGGCAGGTTCAATCTCTTTTAGGTTGGATTTGTACCTTCATCCCCGAACCCTTATTTGGTTCTTGACCTTATGGAGTTGACGATCTCTTGGATCGTTAAGGGGTGTAACCTTCATCCTCGTGAACGGTTTACAAGTTCCTTAAAAACTTGTTGGCGACTTTTTTGCTCTATCTTCTTCCATTTTGGACGCCACCGTACTTTAGTGTATGATCACAGTGGGGTTCAAGCTAGTGGGATTTTAAAGGCTTGAAATTATTCCCTACAAATCCCATACTTCTTAAATACCGTGAAAAAGTGTGTGTTGCATCTAAAAGAAAACGGAGGAAGTATTTAAGATTCATAAAACGAAAACCATAAAACTAGGGCTATCAAACGTGTCTTTACGTGTTGAGTTCGTAGTGTTCGTGTCGATGTTAAACGGGTTATCCAAACCTAACGTGTCGGGTTATAATTTGTTTTTAAAAACAAATATATACATTAAACAGTATTTGTTTTATTTTTGATTTCCTAAAAAAAACGTAGTACTTGAAAATTATAACAGTGCCAAACAACTTCTCTAAACCTTGGACTCTTGGATTTTTATTTAGCTCCATTCCAATTCGTATATTGTAGTGAACGCAATCGTATCTTAAAGTCCCTCACATATTTCTATGTATTTCTAGATTGTAGTTCGCAACTGTAAGTAGGGGTGTCCGTTCGGTTTTCGGTTTGGATTTAGTCCAAATCCGATCCAATCCGAAATATAATTTGGTTTTCAATTTTCTAATCCGATCCGATCCGAATTTCTCTCTTGATCCAATCCGAATTAAAATTTGGTTATTTGGATCCGATCCGAAAATCCAAATTATAATACATTATTTTTTAGCACCTAATACAATTATAAAAATAAAGCTTTACTATAAATAAAAGTCTTCAAAATCATGATTAAAATAAATAGTTCAACGTCAAGTCATTAATTAATTAATACAAAGTCTCTCTAATTTATTTTATGTAGTAGTAATTATTTGACCTAAACTTCAAAATATACAGAAATTCATATTTATACAAACTTAGTTTTACAATTTGGTTTTCGGTTTGGATTGGATCCAATTAGGGTCAATCCAATCCAATCCGAAAATCCAAATTTCCAAAAAATCTAAATCCGATCCGATCCGATCCGATTTAAAGTTTGGATCCGATCCGAATTGATAATTCGGTTTGGATTGGATTGGATTTCGGTTTTTATCCGAATTATGGACACCCCTAACTGTAAGTCTTGGAATCACATATTATGGAAGCTCATCAATCACCTGTGTGAATTGTGATATGATTTACCTTAGATCATCGTTTCCAATCTAGTTGCATCAATAGACACTTGTTGATTTGAATATAACATTAAATTAAAACTTAAAATGTAAATTGATACATCAATCCATTAATTAATTGTTCCATATTTAAATAAAGCACACTTTATTACAAGATTTATAACATGATCGAATTTAATTGTTAGAGAAAAAAACATAGCGGTCTTTTAATCAATCAAGCTTTAAGTAGGAAAGTCTTCAAGGTTTGGTCAGAGCTTAATTTAAAAGTACGTCCTCGATTGTGAGCTGCAAGTAGCTCGTGATAGTGAAGGTCCCTGTATATTGGTGGGTTCTCATCATCAGTAAGTTCTTTAGCTGGTCCAAATAGTTGATCATCTGCCGGACATAGGAAAACAGCTGCACTTTCTCGAGCTACATTCTCGTTTGTCACTACCTGATGTTCACCGGGTTTAAGCTTTCCGTTGCTAACAACCTTAGAACAATAACACCAAAATGAAAGTGAGTAAAACAAAAAATAACTGAAATGAAATCATACATGTTATATGTATACTACTACGTTTGTACATATATATATATATATATATATATATATATATATATATATATATATATATGAAGTACATACTTCTTCCCTTTTTCTAGTTGACACTATTTGACTTTTACACTATTCATAAATTCACTTTGACTAGCTTTTGTGATTTATAGTTATGATAAAATATAATCAAGTGGGATCTTGTTTGTATCGTCTCAATTTATAATTTTTTTTTTTAAGGACATCAATTATATTTTATTAATTTCACTTCTAATAATTTAGTGTATTGGCAAGCGTGATAAAAGAAAGGTGTCAACTAAACAAAAACAGTATATACATACCTGCATGACATTGCCCAGGTTAACAACAAAAACATCAGGAATAGGATCAGCTGGGATCCATTCTCCATCCTTGACAAATTGAAGGCCTGCAATATCCCCTTGCATAACAATGGTTATGAGACTACGGTCCCTGTGCCTTCCGGCGGCTAGAGTAAGCTTGGGGTCCGGGCATGATGGGTAATGATTCACATTCATGTCAACCACATCCCCAACTTTTGCCTTTTCGAAGTAATCAGCTTCAAGCCCTAGTCCCTCCGCAATCAGCTTTAGCAGTTCCTTTCCCACTTCATTTACTTTTGTCGTAAATTCTCCAATAACCTCCCTAAAAGTATATATATTCAGTTCATACATATGTATAACTATATTATTGCGGTTGCATACTTGCATGGACGTATAATACTTTGATCCAGCCAATCATTAAAAATTAGTCATACGACATGAATCTATATAATATACTTGGTATGTCATATAGAACTGTAATACGGAGTAGTATATTAAAATTTAAAATTAGTCATACGACAAGAATCTATAATACCATTGTACATTAAATTTTTTCGAACAATGATGTATACGAGATCTTACCTGTAATTAGCGGGCTTGTCGGGCCAGTAAGGGGCGCATTTCTCAACAGGTAAGCATCGTTGTGTTATACCATCCCTCCAAAAGTGAAGGTCTTCTGCAAAATAATTATAATTGCTTGTATACAAAGTGAATATATCCTTACTATCGTAAGAAATATATTTCTCTTTATACTCCCCTGGAAGCTCGAAGAATTCCTTGATCACACTTCTTGCCTCATTAAGTAATTTGCTTGGCACCCCATGATTTTTAATCTGCCACCCAATTCATTCACAAATTAATTAGTGTTGCACAAAAATTAATTCAAGAGATAAAAAATAAAATACAGTTATTATTAATATAAATGTATTTAGGGAATTGTATTTTTTTTTTTTAAAGGAAAGATTTAATATCAATCATCAATCAATATAATACTAAAACATACAGACACACACGGAGAGATTTTATCCTGCTCATTTTATTTATTTATTTATCTATTTTGTTTGACGTATTCTTAAGGAAAATATTTTGATATAATTCAAAATATCTTGACATTAGTTCATAATTCAAGGAAATACTTCATAGATCCTTTTTTTTTTTACAAAAAATCAAGTCGAAAGTGTCCATAATCTTAAGGTTGATGTAAGTATAAAATACAAGTTATATTTATTTTTAAATTAGTATTACGAGTGTATTTTTTTTAAAAAAAAAAAAAATTCAATAACAACTCTTTATATAATTTAATAATAATGGTGCATTTCATGGGACTTAAACTAATGGGACTATATTTTTGAAACGCCTAAAATAGCATATGAGACTTAAAAAAATGAGGGGGGGGGGGGGGGGGGGTGGGGGGAGGAGGGAGTGTTTATCATTCCCGTTTCTTAATTAGCCAAACATAATTGATTGTGTTCCAATGTTTAATTTTACATACAATTATAGTTGTTACACCTCTTTAGGCTTCTTAACGGCCTTTCAAATGTGTTACGAAGTTTAGAGCCTTCTCAATCCATTGTTAAATTGTTAAAGGACCAACTCATAGTTCGAGTTTAATTTCCTCTTTGGAGTTGACCATATATGCCCTAAATTTCACCATTTATTCATAGAGTTTTGGTTGAATTCGGATTGTCGGTGGTGTTGTCGATATAAGAGGGAGATGATGAAAATGGCCCGGTGTCCGTAGGGGTAAAGTGACTTAAGTGAGTAAACAAAACATATAAGCAATTTTTTTTATATATCTTTTTGTACACAAATTGCTGAGTGACACGTGTTCACAGTGAGCCCCACTAATGACTTCCATCCAAGAATCCGTTAGATGGTGGTGAAATCATTTTATTTTATTTTTTTAATTTTATGTTACTTTTTTTTTTTTTTTTTTTTTTTTTTTTTTTTTTTTTGTGGTGTTGTAATAAAAGTTTGAGATTTTGTAGTGTTATAATCCATGTTTTGTGAAATTTGTGGTGTTAATTTCTAATTTTCCTATTTATGAACTACTCTCTCCGTCCCGTAATTCAGAGCATCTTTGAGTTTTTTTCGCGGGAATTAAGAAAGTTGGTGAAAGTACATAAGTACATGTGGGGTTAGAGAGAGATGGAGAGAAAAATAAATGGTTGAGAATTATTGAAGAGAGTGAGAGAGAAAGTGTTGGAAATCAATAACATAATACTAAAACAGATACCAGGAATGACACATGCATGTCATTTCCTAGTGTTGTATTTTCCCTCCAAAATGGTTTTTTAATTTATTTTAATTTTTGTCAAATCTTCTTAAACAATCTTCTACTATACCAACAAAGATATTTGTTCCATATTTAGTTAACATATAAATTCCATATTTTTCCTTTAATATATTTTCTACCTTTTATATGGTAATTCATTATTAATGCCCAAATCATGTGTCGATCAAAGTTTGTCAACTAATTAAATTATTGTATAACTCTTGCTTTTGTATAAATTATAATATAACTTTTCAAAGATTGGAGTAATTCACAATAAATTTTGGCTAAATCCGTGCATTGCACTGGATCTAATCTAGCTAATACAAAAATTAATCATTGGTACAAAAAGTGACGACAACCATAAAAAAAATGGAGAATATTCTCAAATAATACAACCTTTTAACTTTAAAACTCTTAATTTTGAATTCGCCAAAAAGAAATACAGACTCTTTATATATATATATATATATATATATATATATATATATATATATATATATATATATATATATATATATATATATATATATATATATATTATTTCTTTCTCCGTTCTTTTTACTTGACCCGCTTTGAATTCGTCTCAATAAGTATTATCATAATATGTAAATTTTACAATTTTTACTTATAGAGAATTAAAGTTATTGATCGTGAAAGTTTTGCATTGGCAAGCGTGGTAAAAGAAACAGGTCAAGTAAAAAACAACAGAGGAAGTATATATTTTGTTAGAGGAGATATATTTATAGACTTATCTCTAAGAGAAATTTGATTTTCTTGTTAGATTTACTCATTTTGTAGTTATTTTCTTTAAGTTTTTGTTGTAAAAAAAATATAAAAAAATAAATAATGGTTTGTGTTGAAAGGCATTTGTATCGTATTATCTTTGACAAAATATCTCCAATGTCCTTTTCATTTGTGTTTTACTTGTGGTTAGTAACGTGTGGGGCGGGTTGGTATAATTGCGTAGACAGTGATGGCCGATTTCCCGATTGACAAGGCCGTGTCAACGACTTTGAAGGCCTATTAAAAACGGGCCCAACAAAATTAATGTTTATATATAATGTAAAATTGTATGTATCATGGTGTACCTAACCACGCCTATATTTTTTCACATTTAGTAAAAAATCTGATCAATTGTAAATTTTGATTATGTAGTAAAAAAATTTGAATATTGCAAATTTTGAACATTTAATATTAAATATTTGAACAATCGCAATGCACCACGCCAATACTTTTGAACATTTAGTAAAAAAGTATGAACAATAACAATTTTTGAACATTTAGTTAAAAAATCTGAACAATTGCAAATTTTGAATTATTACGAATTAGACAAATTTTGAAAAAAGTTTGTCTAACTCGTAATAATTCAATAGTTTTGTAATATATACTGAACATTTACTGTATAAAAAATGAACATTTCTTTATAAAATATGAACATAAAAATTGTATGTTTATGTTCAGTTTTTGTGACGTGTTCATATTTTTTTAGTAAATGTTCTTTTTTTTTGTGAAATGTTTAATATTTTTTTGGTTAATTTTTAAATTACCACCCAAAAATGTTACCATTTTCGAACTAATCACCCGTTTAATTTTTTATTTTAAATTACTACCCCTTAAATTAAATAAATGCTCAGATTACCACCCATTTCAAAAATCCGGTGAATTTTCTGTCTGTAGGCCCCACCTAACACTTATTTTGACCTTTTGACTGATTTTTTTCCCCCGATTTTTCTCTTTAAAAACGCTCTCCAAACTTTAATTCACATTTTCTTCACCAAGTTCCACTAAATTTTACAGAGAAAAATATTAAATTAATTCACATCAGCGGTTGCTACTTTAATTTAATATTAGTTATAACTAGATTAATTTCACATGTTTTTTCAACTAATGTACATAAATATTCATTCATTAGTGGTTCTTACTATACATGCACTTGTATGTTATTATAAACGTTAGTATAATATATGATACTAGTTTGGGTTTCATGCCATGCATGGTAATTTTTAAAAATTAATATCAACTTTTCAATATAATTGGTTATTTTACGAAAAAATGTTAAAAAAAAAAACTAAAATTTAATTAATCTAAAAATTTAATTAATATACACACTACTTTGTTGTGAATTCTAATCAATAAAAAACAACTATTTTTATAACAATACTTTCTTGAAGTAAATTAACAAAATCTTTTTTAATTTTAAGTAATTATCTTTGTTATTAACATATATTAAAAAATTGTTTTTGTAAGAGATTTTATGCTATAATTGATTTTATTTTTTATTAAAAAACAAACTACTAAGGACATACCAGGTGATGACACATGTCATTGATGGCATGTCTTTTAGTATATAGTTATTATTTATCTTTAAATTAAACAATTTTGGATTTTATGTATATCAATATGTGTAATTTTTAAGTCTCCACTTCCTCTATATTTAAATGCGTGAAACATTTTTGTCTTTTTTCATTATTCATTTACTCGTAATTCACTTTGACTAATAGTTGTGATTTACATATAAGAATAAAAAATGGTCTTGCAGGAGCTTGTTAGAATAATTCGTCTCAATAAGTAGTTTATTAATTAATATTCAATTGTAATAATTATTACTTATTATCATTCAAAGTTTTGCATTGGCATATGTGGATTAAAAAATGTTTTACTTATTAATATATATACAGAGAGAATATATTAATACGAAGGTACATATGAGACAAATGCCCAGTAATAATCATATATAATCAAGAAAAAAAACTATAAGTTATTTCTACCTCAGTTTTTTTTAGTTGACACATATTCATTTTTAGGAAGTTTATTTTTAGTTGACACATTTCCTTTTTGGGTAGATTCACTACTACAAAAAACCCCTATCGAGTCGCCTGTAAATGACCTAACGAGTCGCTTTAAAGGCGACTCCACAGCCACCGACACAATAGCTTCCAACTTTAGAAGTCGCCTCTGAGGCGACTTGATAGCTTTTATATAAGTCGCCTATTAGTTTTTAGGCGACTCTATTTGTTAATCTATTGTGTCGCTTGTGTTGAAAGATGTGACTCCATAGGTTAATCTATTGTGTCGTTTGTGTTGAAAGAGGCGACACGTAAAAAATCAACCTTTTTTTCAACTATTTTTATTAGCTCATATAATGTCAGTGTTTATGACACTCAACATGCTTGATCTCTGGTTCTTTGCCTGGAAGGTTGAAGTTCTTGCCATTATACCAAAGTTACTTTTCATATATATATGATATTGTAACTATTTTATATACATTTTTAGAATTAACCTATTGAGTCGCGTCTTACGTATTAGGCGACTTATTATATAGTTGTCATATAATAAAGCACCTAACAAGTCGAACTTTTAGAGTCACCTATATATAATGTGTGACTTGTAAACATATTGAGTCGCCTCATACTTATTAGGCGACTTGTTATGTTGGGGTTAAAATCAACAAAGCACCTAATGAGTCGCCTAATATACATGAGGTGACTTGATAGGTTTACAAGTCGCACCATATATGCATGTGACTCTATAACCCGACTTATTAGGTGGCTTAAATTAGATTTTTAAAGTCACCTGTATATTAGGTGCGACTTTTTAACCTATAGAGTCGCCTTATAAATATCAGGCAACTCATTAGGTGAGAGTCATAGATAAGAAAACTCACCTATTGAGTCGCCTAATATGTATAAGGCGACTCGACAGGCTTTCGAGTCGCACCTTATGTACATGTGACTTTGAAAATCTAATTTAAACCACCAAATAAGTCGGATTATAGAGTCGCATGCATATATGGGGCGACTTGTTAACTTATCAAGTCACCTCATATATATTAGGCGACTCGTTAGGTGCTTTGTTGATTTTAACCCCAACTTAACAAGTCGCCTAATAAATATGAGGCGACTCGATAGGTTTATAAGTCGCACCTTATGTATAGGTGACTCTAAAAGTCCGACTTATTAGGGGTTTTTTGTAGTAGTGATTTTATACCTTGCTTTTTTAGTGTACCCTACATGTTAATCATTTTCTCCCAATCTTTCTCAACTCCTTAATATATGTGCCAAAAGTTGAACGCATCAACTAAATAGAAACAAAGGAAGTACACAAATTCTTATATGTGGCTGCCCACACGGTGTGACCATCAATCAAAAGGGTTACTTCATTAGTGTTATAAAGGTTACTTGTTCAATGTTACATGGGTTACTTCGTCAGTGTTAGGGTTTAGTTATGGGTTACTTAGTCAGTATTTTAGGAGTTAGTCGGTCAGTATCATATGGGTTACTTGGTCAATATTATAGGGGTTACTTTATTCTTTTACAATCATGTGGCCAGCCACACACAAGACGCATTGTAGGAAGTATATACTTATTATTTTTTAGTTAATGTGTTTTTAATTTAATACTAAATTAGAATAAGATTAATATTCATTAATCACATTTCAAACACAAAATTAAACAAAATCATAGAACAATAAAATGTGTTTTGATGATACTAAGGGTCTATTCTGTTCCGCTTAATTTTAGTTTAGTTAAGTTGATTTCAGCTCCAACCAGTTCAGTTCAATTCCCAATTTCCTTCTCTCATAAATAATTTATTTCATATTAATTCAGTTTAACTCCAATCAGTTTAGTTCAGTTCAATGAATCAAAACAGGCCCTAATATCCCATAAGTCAGAAAATTGGTTCAAAAGTACTAATGTATTGTTATACGCCAGTACGTATACTTCTATGACAATGATATACGTAGTACGGAGTAATAAACATTTTCCAAAGCTTTTAATTTTCAATTTTCAATATTTTTTTTTTTTTTTTTTTTACAATTTGGTAATCTTTGAGGTTGTCATTTAATGGGTCCCAGTCCCAGTCCCAGTGTCCCACAATGAATTTCTCAAATTAATACTCGTAATTTGGTGTGATGGTGGGCCCCATATTTAACCCAAAGTCTTTTTAATTCTCTTTGTTTTCTCTGTTCTACCATTTTTTTTTTAACAAAGAGTACTATTAATGAAAAGCATTATTACACCCTAAACTAAGTACAGAAAACAAAAATACACGATAGAACATTGGGGGTCGGACCATACAACTTCTTACGTTTAGGAAACCAAGTGTACTCAGTGGGACAAGAAGCTATTCTTTTAAAGCCACTTAACCTGCATAACAAAGAGTTACTAAAACATGCTGGAGACCTACTTTGCATAGTGGCATATTTCCTTCTAAACTTGGGACGGGAAGACGAGACTAAACCCAACAATCTTTCAGAGGAGGACGGTCTTGGGTGAACGGGAATCTGCAGAGGGGAAGAAACAGGCGAAACTGGTAGGAGTATTGACGCAGCTTCACATGATGACTCGTGACCTGCCATACCTGTGGATGGATCTTCTTGCATCAAATCTGGAGTTGTTTCACAGGGGGGTGACTAAACTCCATTGATGGAGAAACTTCTTGAGTTTCACCGTTATCCATCTTTTTCAAAGTATTGGCTACTCGGATGGTAATGAAATTCTTTTGGCAAGTGACGGATCCACGATTATCAAGTAGGATAGCACCACACTTTTGACAATGTATTAAATTAAATTATCGGAGTAGGATAAGGCACGATTATCAAGTAGGATAGAAGAGCTCAATGTTGGAAGGGGATGAATATGCTCGATGAGGCAAAAGTAAATTTAAGTGTCTTATAAAAAAAAAACATTGATGCTTGATAAAAAGAAGGAAAATTTGTCAAAAATAACACCAGCTTTGGGCGGTCTTCCAATAATAGCACCACCTTTTGATTATTCCAGAATAACACCACATTTCACATGTATTTGCCAAAAATGAAACAAAAAACTGGTAACCTGTTTTACAAGAAACCCTGGGACACGTGTTCTAGTTTGATTGGTTAATTTATTTATTTTTATTTTTAATTTTGAAAAAACTTATAAAAAAACAAAAAAATTAAACCCCTTCCCACTTTCTCAGCCCCTCTGCCCATCGACATCCACAACCCCCACCTTGATTTTGGGCTCCTCCTTTCCCCGTTCCCGATTTCAGCCCCCACCTCTCCTCCCCGTAGCAGATTCAATTCCCCCTCCCTTCATAATCCCCAA
Source organism: Chenopodium album (assembly GCF_948465745.1). Classification (NCBI taxonomy): domain Eukaryota; kingdom Viridiplantae; phylum Streptophyta; class Magnoliopsida; order Caryophyllales; family Amaranthaceae; genus Chenopodium; species Chenopodium album. Next base: position 72,014,990 of record NC_137835.1, read on the forward strand.
TTTCGCACCCCTTCCCCTTTACACAACCAACATTTTTGACTGGTTATGGTTTCGGGGAAGGAGATAGGTGGTAGGGGTCGAAAATTGGGAAAGGGAAAGGGAGGGGTATCGAAAATGGAGAAGGGATGGGTAGGGGCATCGAAAATGGGGAAATGAATAGGGCACCAGAAATGGATAAGGGAAGGGGAAGAGGCCAAAAATGGTAACGGAAAAGAGAAGGGGGGCCAGATCGAAACGACGACGGGAAAGCGGTGGTGGGTTGTTTAAGGACGGGGGAATGGGTGGAGGGGTGTCGTTAGGGGAGGTCGATCGGCGGTGAGGATGAGGAGGGGGAAAGGCGGCGACGAGGATGGGGAGGGGGAAGGGCGGCGGCGAGGACGGGGAGAGGGTGGGGGCTGGCAGGGGAGCTAGGTGGTGGTTTTTTTTTTTTAATTTTAACTTTGTTTTTTAATTAATTAGGTTTTTTTTTTAAAAAAATTATATAAAAAAATTGGCCAATGACATTGTGACACGTGTCACAAGTAACCTGTAAAACAGGTAACCAACCGGTTTTGTTTCATTTTTGGCAAATACATGTGAAAGGTGGTGTTATTCTGGAATAATCAAAAGGTGATGCTATTACTGGAAGACCGCCCAAAGGTGGTGTTATTTTTGACAAATTTTCCTAAAAAGAATCGTGTCTTGAAAAAGAGAGGCAAAAGTAAATTTAAGTGTCTTATAAAAAAAAAAAGGTAAATTTATGTAGGCTAAGGCGAAATAGTAAATACTTTGTACTCCCTCTATTTTTAAATACTTGCTCCATTTTTCTTGGACACTCATGCCAATGCTAATACTTGATCACTAATATATTTAATTATCAATAACTTTAAGTTCTAACAATTGAAAATTAATAATCTATTCATTTAGATGATTCCAACAAGTACCCACAAGACTATATTTTTTCTTATGTATAAGTCACAAATATTAGTCAAAGTAGGACAAATGAATAGTGCAAAAAAAATAGAAATGGAGCAAGTATTTAAGGGAGTATTAAACATTAATGCTTGATAAAAAGAATCGAACTTGCTAATTGCCAAACCTCCAATCAACCCAGCATGCTTCTACAATTTTAACGTTGCGACAATGATACTAATGTGATTTACATTTGCAATTTTTTAATAATTATACTAAAACAACAATTTATTTATTTATTATTATTATTATTATTATTATTTTAAAACCAGGGGTAGCACGTGCTACCCTGGTTCCTTAATAGATCCGCCATTTCCAGCATTAATAAGTTCAAAACATTTTCCCTTAAAAAAAAAATAAAACCAAAAACAAAGCTCAAAAACTTCAGCTTAAATGGAGTTTGGCCACTTGAACCTCTAATCAACGTGAGTCGCTTTTATGGTGAATTCCAAGCGACCTAATAATTAAGTTAATCAAATTTTGCAAAAATACAGTCAGTGTTTCAAAACGAGCAGATTTTAAGTGGTGTTTCCAAACTTAATGTTTGAACAAATACAGGATTGAGCAATTACAAAGGAGAGAGACTATGATGTTTAAACTCTGAAGGTGGAGTTTTCCTAATCAAGTCTGTCGTTAAGTTGCGGATGTGATACGGCGTCAACTCCACCTGTAAGTCTGTGTTAATACGTGGCTGCTTAGTCATGTTAGTTGTCCATGTATGAGAGGGAATTTACAAGTGCATCCTTAAATTAATAGGATGAAATACCAATACAGCCCTTAGATTAACACATTATAGCAATCAATCAAGAAGATTAACTTGAATTTGCCGATAATCAACCAGATTTATCTCACTTATTGTAGACACCCATTTGTGTCTCCCCAAAACCAAACCCGGTGATGAGTACCTTTCACGTCGAATCATAATCGAATGAAGTGAAAGTGTAAAAAGTCTAGTGTTGCGGATAGTTTTAATTTCTTTTCTCTTCTCTCTGTTTTTGAAAACCTATTTTAAGAAAATAGCCAATCCAGTTTGGTTTGGTCCATAGCAAGGGTCCAATAATGCTGCAGTTGGATGGGGCTTGAAAATACCTTTCCAACGATATATTATAAGCCCAATTCCGATGAATAATGAGGAAGTTATGACCAAATTACTAAACTGGGCCCGGTTTGATACTTATGCGGCCCAATGATCTAGAGGAGGGCCTAATATGGATTAACCATTCTTAATGCAATTAGAATTGATTTTAGTCTTCTAGATTCTTCTAGACGGTTCTTTTCATTCCTAATTCAATTAGCATTGATAATTTGACTTTGATTGACTTTTTGGAGTTTTAATCAGAATAAAAGAGTGTTTTTAAGGAAAATACGATTTTGCCCTTCTGTACGGCTAAATTTTATCTGAATTAAGAAAACGCGTGAAAATAATGATAATTAGCGCATGACGCCAGACATTAGCGCCTGGCGCTAATGCTTGGCACCTGGCGCTAGCCTTAGCGCCTGACGCTAATCTGTTTTATCCTCGTCGAAACTCTGATTTGTTTTTCTATCCGTTTGGCTAATTTTCTCTATAAATAGCCTTCTAAAACATCCGTTTTTCATCACCAACTCTCATCAAGAATCTTTTGATTACTCTCTCTCTCTTTTCTAAACTAGCCTTTTCTCAAACAAAATTCCGCATCCACAAGACCAAGACACACCTAGCATAATTCGAAGTTGCCTTCGCCCTAGACGTGAAAGGTTTTAATTTCTGAGGGTTTGGTCCCAAATCTCTCTTTCAATTATTTAATTTAATTGTTGTTTTAATATTTTCCTTGAAGTTACTAACGTGTGTATTTTGTTATTAGAAAGAGATACGAGGCATCCAAGTAAGTGCTTTAATTAATTTTATTGATATTATGATATAGAAATCATGTTTAGGTTGTTATTATGATTCCTAGTGTTATGTTAGGGTGTTTTGATCTTCCTAGTATCATGTTTAGGGTAACAACTATAATTTTAATATCAAATATGACAATTGTGATTACTGCGATGCTTCCTATTTTCTTCATAATATCATGTTAGTATCACATTAGGGCTAAATATTTGATTTTTAATGTTAGTAACATGTTAGGGTTTGTTATTAATCTTGTTAATATCATGCCTAGGATCTTGCAATTTTTATGCTCTAACATGATCATGATTAATTCAATTATTATGATGATGATTACTATCTTGCTTGATGATATTTATTGTTATTGCTTGATCACACCTTTTATGCATGTTTAAAGGGAATTTGGTACTTGTAATCACGCTTAATAAGATAATTAATAATCTTGTTTAGGGTTAATTTGATTATAATTCAAGTGATCGCCAATAATAGTTTTATTTGTGCATTAATATTCAACCAACATAGATAAACAGGTTTTGGGTTAATCCTATTGATTGTATGTTAGTTAGAAAGCGCACATGAATACGATCAGAATAAAATAGAGGTCTATTATTAGGGCAGGTTCAATCTCTTTTAGGTTTGATTTGTACCTTCATCCCCGAACTACCAGTCATGGTTCCAGACCTATTGGAGTTGACGATCTCCTGGATCGTTAAGGGGTGTAAGCTTCACCTCGTGAACGGTTTACAAGTTCCTAAAACTTGTTGGCGACTCTTTTGCTCTATCTTCTTTGCCTTTGGACGCCACCATGCTTTAGTGTATGATCACAGTGAGATTCAAGCTAGGGATAATGCTTGAAATATTCCCTACAGTTTTTGGCGACTCCACTGGGGAGGATTTCTATTTTGATTCCTTAAATTTAGTTCGGCAATGATTTAGAATGAGTGGATGAGACTCGAAAAGTTCTAAGTATTTCATGTGCGTAATTTTGATTAACATTATTGTCATATGCATAAAAAAGATCCGTAATGAGTTAAAACATAGGATTTTTACACGTAGGAAATTTGAGGAATATCTTTCACAACTAGGACCGAAATAATGCTGCGCGAAACTGGAAAATTTTATTGAGCACAGAAAGCTGCTGAGGCATGTAGGAACTAGCGTCAGGAAACAAAGTCTAGCGCCACTTATTTGACTTTAGTGCTAGGCGACAACTTCTGTCGCCAGGCGCTAAAGCCAAATTGTGGCGCCGACCTCTGTTTGTTGGCGCTAAGTTCTTCCAATACCGAGCCAGAAATATGCGTTCTAATTTTGACAGTTTTTAGCACTGTTTGCTCGATCCTACTTCCTGATTGAGTTTTTCTCACTTTTCCGAAACCCATATGTGTTCTACATATGGACATAACCCTCTGGGAATTCATGCTCCATCTACCTGATTGAACGCTCGGAGCAACAAAAGGTACATCCGAGAATGTTGAATTCACCAAACCATGGAAGCGAGTTTTTCTAAACTCGCGGTGTCCCATCCACTCGCGCCAACCCTTCACGGTCAGGCTTCCGCGCGGTGCATCCGGACAATTAACCATGGACCCTCTATTGACTAACCCATATCCCGAACTTTAGAGAACTAGAGCCACGGTTAGGTAGCAAACTCATTGCATCATGTTGTGCCTACTTGACTACTTGTGCATTATTGGTTGTGCATACTCTATGCGTTTTTCCTAACCGTTTGTTTGACTTGTGTTAAGATTAAATAAACTGATTTATGACTAAAAGAACTTTTCCTAATTAATTAATTAATTTGAGTAATTAAAGTCTAATAATTTAATCAGAGTTGACTTAATATGACTTTAGGCATACACTGTAGAGTAATAATACCGAAAGCAGTTCCAGATCGACGTTCCAGCAATGGCGCCAAGATTAAAACTGCAGCGCCACTCTGTGGAGCGTAGCGCCTGGCGACAATCATGTCGTCTGGCGCTACATTGCAAAGAGAGGCGCCAGTACTGTCGCTTTGGCGACAGTTCGGTTTGTTGCTCGAGTCATCACCTTACGTCTAATTGAACAGTTTTGTAGTCAATTCAGTTAATTTTTATTGGTAATAATACCTTGTCAAGTCATTAATTGAGTCTAAGCACTAAGTCCCATGGTCTTACACGAGAGTCAAAGCATGTCACTTACACTCACCATATAAAGCACACACTAATGCACACTTTGATCATGTCTAAGAGAGTCTCGTATGCGCGTATTTTCCGTCATTTTTTTAGGGGGGTAAGTCGGATATTAATCCTCCAATTAAACCACTTGTTTGAACCCTATACTAGGAATAAAAATGTATACCTTATTTTTGCCTACCTTATTTTTGCCAACCCTATACTAGGAATAAAAATATATACCTTATTTTTGCCTACCTTATTTTTGCCAAAAATATGCACCCTATTTTTGCTTTTTTTCTTTTTCAAAACCGTAAAGTCAAAGTCAATTTGAATCAAGTCATTAAAACAAAAATGGTTTAATTTACAGTGCATGGTCAAGAAAGGAAGGGCGTTTGATCAAAGACAACCTTTTTATTCAAGTCCAACTTTTCGACGAATCGATCGTTCGTAAAAGGAAAGCTAAGACAATAATGGCAACTCAAGAGGAAGTTAATGAACTCAGGAACCAATTGATTAATGTGACTGAGGCGTTAAAGGTTTTAACCCTCAAAATCGATGATCCTGTGAAGCAACAACAGATGGACCTCATGCAAAAGAGTCTGAGAAAACTGTCTAGTGACTATAAGTTTCAAGGAATTAGCTCCACAAGGGGTCTCGGTGGACAAGGATCTTCTTCCGCAGAAGTTCAATGCCAACGACATCCCGAAATTCAAAGCAACAGACAACCCTTACTTTAATCTAAGAGCCTTCGAAACAATAATGAGCATCAAAGGCATTGACAAGAAGGTGTTTCCCTCTTTGTTCTCCCTATTTCTCGAAACCGTTTGCCAACAATGGTTCTTTTCTCTTGAGAAAGAAAGAACCTCTACTTGGGAGTCTATAGTAAACGCTTTCATTGATAGATACAAGTGAAACATTCAAGTTGAGACTGACTATAGGGAACTTGAAATCCTCAATCAGAAGGAGAATGAAGGTTTTACCTATTTCTTCAACAAATGGAGAGAAACCTCTGCTAAGATGATTGAGGTACCAAGCGAAAAAGAATATGTGAGGTTATTCATCAAAAACCTTCAAGAGAAGTACTCCAAGCATCTCAAATACCAGAATAATCTCCATACCTTCAAGGCCGTCTATGACATTGGAATCAATATTGAAGACGACCTGGCTAAGCTGAAAGCTGCTAACAGTAACTCCAACAGTGGCTGGAAAGGCAAGAAGAACGACAATCCTTCTTCTTCCAAGACCGCCCACTAAAATAATGTTAGTACCTTTAACTTAAGTGAAGTCCTTGCTATGAATAATCAAGGACAAAAGAAACCATTTAGGAGGAACTTTACTCCAATAGGTATGAGTTATGACACCGCATTTGACCGATTAAATGCAAAAGGTCTTATAACTCCTATTGGACCATTTGGGGACCCACCGGTTGAGAAGAGAACGGCTAATTAGAACCCCAATGCACATTGCAAATATCACCAAGGTAGGGGCCATCTTACCGAAAATTGTTGGAAGCTTAAGGAAGTTATTCAAGATTTAATCGACAACAACAAACTGCCATTGCCTCCTGCCAGTAAGAAGCCGAGCATTGATAATGCACTTCTCGCTCACTCTTTAGTCATCTCTGATGAAGAAAACGAGGTTGATCCATCATCTCTCATCAAACCTATCGAAGAAATCCATGCTATTGAAGAAGAGGAGGAGATCTTTTTCGATGCCATGGATGACTTTCCTGAACTAGCAAGTAAGGAGGATATACAATTGCTTACACTTTCCATGTTGGAGGGATCAAACTTGCTGCGTGAAGCTCTCAAAGTTGCGAAGAAACAATTAGAAGAACTTCAGAAAAAATGTGACAAGGTCCCATCCACAAAGAAGAAACCCTTTTCTCTACAAGTATTTGACAAACCCAAGAAGAGTAATAGACTCTATGCTCCAATCGGGATTCCATATGCTAAAATGTTCAATATGCTCTCCGAGAGTGGCGAGATCAAACCTCTCGAACCGAGACCATTTGAATCATTAAAAAGGACAGATAGGTTCTACTGTCAATACCATCAATCAAGGGGTCACACTATTGAAAACTATTTTAAATTTAAAGATTTAATTCAGAAAATGATTGATGACAAAAAGCTAGTCCAAATTCCACAAGAGGAAGACATAAATATTAATGGAGTTTGGGACAGTGATGAAGAAGACGTTTACTTAAAAGACATGGTAGGACCTCCACCTTCAGTGTCATATGCCATGGATGACTTCTGGGTTGAAGAAGATTCATCAATAGACGTCCTCACAAGATCTGGGAGAATGTAACCTCCTATTTCGACACAACCTATACCAACTACGCAGCAAGTTCCCATACCTATCATATAAGACAATGATATTGTGAAATAGTTTAAAAAAACCAAGGTTGAAATGAATGTATGGAAACTTCTAGCAACATCTCGAGAGCATAGGTTGGCAGTGATGAATGCCTTGGATAAGATAGGGATAGATTCTGACACCACTCCCGAGGGGTTGGCTAACTTCCTTACGAGTGATCTCCCTAGTCCTATCAACTTGATCACCTTTTCTGACAAGGACTTACCTCCAGAAGGTGACAAGCATTATAAGGCATTAAACCTCACAGTAGTTTGCAAGAGAATGAACGTCCCTATGACTCTTGTAGACAATAGATCGGCCATTAATGTCTGTCCACTCAGAACTGCGAGGATACTTGTAGGGAATATTTCAAGCATTACCCCTAGCTTGAACCCCACTGTGATCATACACTAAAGTACGGTGGCGTCTAAAGGGAAAGAAGATAGAGCAAAAGAGTCGACAACAAGTTTTAGGAACTTGTAAACCGTTCACGAGGTGAAGGTTACACCCCTTAACGATCCAGGAGATCGTCAACTCCAATAGGTCTTGAACCATGACTGGTAGTTCGGGGATGAAGGTACAAATCCAACCTAAAAGAGATTGAACCTGCCCTAATAATAGGACTCTACTTTATTCTTCTTGTATTCATGTGCGCTTTCTGACTAACATGCAATCAATAGGATTAATCATAAACTTGTTTATCTATGTTGGTTGAATATTAATGCACAACAAAACTATTATTGGCGATCACTTGAATTATAATCATATTAACCCTAAACAAGATTATTAATTATCTTATTTAGCGTGATTACAAGTACCAAATTCCCTTTAAACATGCATAAAAGGCGCGATCAAGCAATAACAATAAAATATCAAGCATTATATATATAAGTTATCCGTCAATTAACAAATAACATGAAATAATTCGTAAATTAACAAATTACGTAAAATAATTCGTAAATTAACAAATTACGTTAAATTATATAATTCGACACAACAATAATCATAATCATAATTATCATAATCATGTTCATGTTAAAGCATAATAATAGCAAGATCCCAGGCATGATATTAACAAGATTAATAACAAATCCTAGCATGTCACAAAACAATAAAGATCAAAGCTTTAATCCTAACATGATAAATATTTGGAAGAACATAAAAGGCATCATAGAAATCATAATTGATATAAGCAAATCACCCTAAATATCATACTAAAGAAAGCATCCTAACATGATACTAGAAACATCCTAAACATGATACTACGAATCAATAAAACAATCTAAGCATGATTTCTATATCATAAAATCAATAAAACAATTAAAGCACTTACTTGGATGCCTCGTATCTCTTTCTAATAAAAAAATACACGCGTTAGTAACTTCAAGGAAAATAATAATTAAAACAATTAAATTAAATAATTGAAATAAAGATTTGGGACCAAACCCTCAGAAATTAAAACCTTTCACGTCTAGAGCGAAGGCAACTTCGAACAATGCTAGGTGTGTCTAGTGCTAATGTATAAGGAATTTTGTTTGTAAAAGGCTAGTTTAGAAAAGAGAGAGAGAATCAAGAATTTCTTGATGAGAGTTGGTGATAATTAGATGAGAAGGATTGATGAGAATTGATTATTGTTGAAAATTGATGAAAATTGATGATTGAAAACAGAATTTTAAGAGGCTATTTATAGAGAAAATCAACCAAAAAGATAGAAAATTGAAACAGAGTTCTGACGCGCAGAAAACTTGATTAGCGTCGACGCTGGCAATTAGCGCCAGGCGCTGAAGGTTAGCGTTAGGCGCCAAGCCTTAGCGCCAGGCGCTATAGCTTAGCGTCAGGCGCTAATAATCAGTTTCACGCGGTTTTGTTTTTATCATATCTTTTGATCCGGAAGTCCAAATAAGGCATATAATATGTAATTGGAAAGCTCTTGAAGTCTAATTTCCAATTAAATTTGAATCAGATTAAAATCTTTTGTATATAAAAAGATATGACCAAAATAGTGGAAGGGTGTCAGTTTTGGATAGAGTTTCATGTCTCATTCATATCTTTTTTGTTATAACTCGGATTTAATATTATAATATATCATTGGAAATATAATTTCAAGATCTATCACACCATATAAAATTTTGATAAAGATTATGAGTCACGAAAATAAAATATGAATATATTCCACTTCGTACAAAACAAGGATTCTCAAAAGGAGTAGTTTTATTCAATTTCAAACTCTTTAAAACATAATTATCAATCCTAACTCCATTAGGATTTAAGAGAACCTTCTAGAGTATTATAAAATAATATCATCAATCCTAATAGCTTTAGGAATGATAATTAATAATAGGCCCTCCTCTAGATCATTGGCCCAGTTTAGTATTTTGGCCATAACTTCCTCATTATTCATCGGAATTGGACTTATAATATATCGTTGGAAAGGTCTTTTCAAACCCCATCCAAATGCGCCATTATTGGACCCTTATCATGGACCAAACTAAACTAGAATGAATGTTTTTCAAAAATAAGGTAAGAAAAGAAATATTTTCAAAAACAGAAAGAAGAGATATTTTAATAAAAACATCATCATCACTAGACTTTTCACACTTTCGCTTTGTTCGATAATAAAATGACATGAAAGGTATTCATCACCGGGTTTGGTTTTGAGGAGACACATTTGGGTGTCTACACCGTTCTAAGAGGCTTCGAGCTCTGTCGCTGCTGAAATATCTCTAGCGTCAAGAATTGGCTCTGTCGCCAAACGTTGGGATCTAGAGCCAGGCGCTGAATTCTGTTGCCATACGCCAGATGTTGTTGCCACACGACATCCTTGTCGTCTGGTGCTGGAGTCGGGTCTTCCCTGTTCTGCTCTTGCTGCCGCTGTTGCTTGGTTTTGCTTCGAACTTTGAGTTTGGTCGTTTCCTTTCAACCAAATCTGCTCAAATCTTTTGCAAATTAAAGCTCTTCATTTCTAATTTACTGATCCATGTAACTCCTCTTATCTTGGAGGAATCTCCTGTATCATATTCGCGGTTTTTTTGAAAAAAATCCGGGAATGTCCTCGCTTGCTGGGATGCACCTGCATTTATATTTTTGACTATAGAACTTTGCTTATCTTTCTTTAGGGTTGACCTAAGACTTAGTGTTGCTTGACTCATTGACTTGTCATGACTTAAGGTAAGACGACTCACCTCATGTGACTCGTGTGCATAGTGTTGACTCAATGTGATAACACGACATGACTCAATGTGTACATGACTCGTGTGTGCATTGTAATGTGATCGTGCGACTCGAAAATGCAAAAATTTCAAAAATTTTCAGTCATTTTTGTGGAGAGTACCGACTTTCTCCCGAAAAAGAAAGACGCAAAAAGAGAATCGAAGTTTTCGAATGCATGTTGAATGAGCTTAGTCAAATGTTTTTTGATACTATCTCTCAAGGTGCAAGGATTAATCCATCCTAGGCTATCTCAATGGTTGACTCAATGATGAAAGTATTTGGGTAACTGTAGACACCTAAAAAGTCTCCCCAAAGCCAAACCCGATGATGAACAATCTTTCACCGCCATTATTGGTCAGGTTGAGTATTTAATTTTAGGAGTGCTTAAATCCATATTTCCATTTCATAAACCAACCCAATTCCTAGCCCATTTCTCCAAACCATAACTTATTTTCCTCTTTTCGTACCTTTAAACCCAAAATAATTCATTTCGTGTCCTTTAAAATCATTCATTTTGTGTCCTTTTTATAAAAATGTTTGATCTTGTTTATTTTGGTCCATAATCTGGGTCCAATGATTGAATAGTTGGATGGGTCTTGAAAAGAGATTTCCAACGATATATTATAAGCCCAAATCCGAGTTATAACGAATAAGTTATGACCAATATATTACCGAGCCCAAACCGAACCTAAGCCCACCTTATCTACGACCCAATGATCATGTGGAGGGTCCAAATTATTTAATCCCATTCCTAAACCAATTAGTATTAATTGGAAGCTTCTATAAGTTTCTAAAAGATCTTAATTATCCTATTTGAAAAGATAAGATTAAATACTTTGAAATTGAATAAAACTCTTTTTTTTGAAAATCCTATTTATATCCGAATTGAAAGACGTTCAAAGATAGACATATATTATTTCCGTGCTTCATAGTTTTTATCCAAATTTAAATGGTTAGATAGCCCTTGAAATTATCTTTCCAATGATATATTATAATATCAATTTTGAGCTATAACGAAAAAGATATGAATTAAATAAAAGAACTCTATCCAAAACTGACACCGTCCCACTATTTCAGCCATATCTTTACTTCTACAAAATATTTTAATCTGATTCCAATTGGGTTAGAAAGTAGACTTCAAGAGCTTTCCAACGATATCTTATTTATCTTATTCCGATTAAAAACTTATTGGCGGCTCCCTACTTTCCTTGTCCCTAATCGTATTATGTCAATTACCACTTCCTATGAGTGCCAAGCATATTCACACATGCTTTAACGTAGGCGCACTTCGAACGACGCCTACAATTTGGCGACTCCACTGAGGAGGATGCTTGGTTATTTATAGATTTGAGTGATCGGTATTTAATTAAGATGAGTGGATGAGACTTGAAAGATTCTTGAATTGTATTCCTGCGATTTAATTGGCATTGTCACATATGCATATGATTTTTTTTAGGTTACCTATTTTGCCACAATAGTACGTGTTCTACGTATGTGGCTAGCCCGGGGGATTTATGCTCTATCAACCCGAAAACGCTCATGGCAATAAGGGTTCATCTGAGTTTTTAAATTCACCCAAACCATGGAGTCGAGTTCGATTTCATCAAGAAATCGCGGAGCCGCCCGTTGACATACACCCTCAAGGGAGGCTGCCTTGCTAACGCGTCCAAACTCTTAACCATGGTACCCTTTGACACCAAAAAGCTTGACCATAGTCGAACATAGAACTTGACTTTAGGTTGCGAACTTCATTGCATCATGCGTGACGATATGCTTATGTGTGCATTTTTTTATTGACCTTTTTTTAATTATTTTTTTTCTCTTATCAAAACCCTTTTTTTTTATTATTAGAGTCGAGCCATAGATTTTTTTTTTAAAATTTTTGAGTCACCCGGATTTTAATTCCCGTATACTGCACAAGAGTCAACTTGTTTTCGTCATATCCGAAGTTCTAGAAAGAGTTACGTGTTGTACCACTTATGGATCTGTAGCCCCGGGTTTTATCTTTCATTTGGCGTTGGTTTCGTCTCAATTAAAGTCACAGATAAAAAGTTATAACTGATATACTACAGCCTGTCTAGTTTAGGTGTCTTTTTAGCTTCGACTTTCTTTTTTTTTTTTAAAAAAAAAAAATTATATCTTTTCGTGTCAAGCTAGTCTTAGCCAAGTCCTTTAATCCGTGTCAACTCGTATAATATAGGATTATAGATTTTTATTTTTATTTACTTTTTTTTATACCCATGAGTCATAACTCTTCTAGAATTCTAGTCATCTTCCTAGTTTCTTGTGATCAATTTTTGTGCTAACCTTAACATGTGTTCTTTGTCTTTGATTGTGGTTGATCTTATTTATGACTAACGATTGCCAATGGACCGTTTTCACCTAGTAAATAGCATAAACATTAAAATTGGACAAAATTAATCAAGTTAGTTTGTCTTTTAGTCTTCCGTGCTATTTGGTCATTGGGTTTTTTGTTTTTCACAACGTCCTCATGTCTAGCCATGCGATCATACCACGAGTCTTAATAAACTCACCTAATCACATATGTTGAGTCATTGCACACACTTTGTCTTCGAGTAATGCACTATATTGTTTATGATCGTATATTAAGACCATGCATGCGTCATTTTCCGTCGTAATAGGAATGAGTGGAGTTTTTCCCATCAGTTTTCAAACTTGTTTCATACACTCTTCCTTTCCAATCCGAGTATTGAGTGAATGCATTAAGTGAGTTTATCCTTACACAGTACTTGAGTCTAAAATCACTAGGCAATAGTTGGAAGAATAAGGGGAACGTCACTCCTTCCTTCTTTCCTTCCAATCAAAACATCAACAACATGAAACTATTTTCCTCAGTAGGCAGCTAGAAGTAACTCATAAACACCTAAAAAGTCTAGCATAGGTTCTACTTATCCATGTGTCTATGTGACACATTTCTTACCTTTTTCATCAATGAGCATTTCTTTCCTTTCATTCGATCATGTCATTCGCAAAAAAAAAAAAAAAAAAAAAAAAAAAAATCAATTACCGAACTAAACACAAGGTACACCAATGACTTGAGGCGCCTTTGCAACCCATTCATTCCCCATTTACCACTCAATAACATATTCATTTCTTCGTCAACCACTTTGAGCCTCGTCTAACGATTGACCTTATTTATTCAACCCATATTCACTTAACCCTGGGATGGGAAGGTGAGCAATTTGTGTAACAGTCAGAAAGCAAGTTCAAATTAAAAAAAAAGGGAAAAGAATAAGTAAATAAATAAAAAAAACAATTTCTAAAGGCAAGTGTTCCAATGTCTTTGATATGAACATGTCTCAAATTGCGTCTCTCATCGAGTGCTTGGTACCGTGCCTGAGAAAAATGAATGCTAAGTGAGTGATGGACCGCATGATCTGAGATTGCCTACATTGAATCACAAGAATGGAAAAAAGAAAAATGAAAAAAAAAGAAATTCAAAAAAAAAAAAAAAAAGAAAAATAAAACTTGCAAAGTCTAATACACAATTGCATATCTTAGGGGCTTCTCTCGGGTCTTGAGTCTTTTACCCCTTTCTTCCTTAAACCTTCAGCTTAACCACCTTACAACCCTTGAAAAACCTCTTTGAGGTGTACACACACTTGTGCAAAGTTCAGTTAGAGCTACGTTCGGCCTGATTCCTAACAGATACGTAGGCAACCTCACATTGAGGTGCGACCACATTCATATTCATATCCATGTATGATCGAGTCAGAGAATATCCAATGCTTACCCCTACCCATTTAGAGCTAGACTTGGGAGCTTAAACCCACATTGTTTAGCCTACCTAGCCTAAAGAGTCATCATCTTTGACTCTTCTCACATCTCTTTCCATCGCCATAACCCTTGCAGCCAGCCTTAGTATCACATTCACACACTTCACTCACACATCCATATCCATATCATCCTTCCCTTTAGGAACCCTTTATCATGAAATCTTGTTTCCCTACTTTAAAGACAACATTCATTAGAAGAAACATTGTATACTTGCTTAGCTTCCTAACTTGAGCAATATTCATTGTTTCATGCATCGCATAATGTGTTGAGAAACATTTATATATCAATGATTTTTAATCATACAAAGCATATCGTGCTTAGCTTCTTGACCTAAGCAACATTCATTATGTAATACTCAATAATCACTTCATCTAAATACGTGCTTAGCTTCCAAACCTAAGTGACGTTCAAGATCGTTTCTTTACACCATATATGATTCTTAGCTCCATGACCTAAGTTAATTCATCTATCGTGTCACATGATGTAATTGTCCTTAGCCTCCTGGCCTAAGAACATTCATCATGCATACATTATTTTCAAGACAAGCAATTCAATCCATACGATTCATTTCGTCTTGCTTAAGGAGGAAGTTCAAAACTTCTTCCCTTTTTCATTATTTTCTTTTGGGGAAGTTAAAAAACTTTTTCAAAATTTTTATCGAGGGAAGTTCAAAAACAAAACTTCATTTTTCACGTCTTTCTTTTTCGGGAGAAAGTCAGTACCTTCCACTCGTCTCATGACAAAAATTGACGGAAAATTTTTGCTTTTGCATCTTCGTTTGCTTGTGTCTGCACACACACATATACACACACACAATCACAAGTCATACACATGTCATGTAATGTCAAGTCAAACTTGGTCAAGTCAGTTGGTCAAGTCAATCACAGTATATACGAGTCCCTTGGCAAATTTTATTTTGCAGGTCTTATCTACAGCCCACGTCCGGGGACAAGCGGACCATTTACAGCCCACGTCCGGGGACAAGCGGACCATTTACAGCCCACGTCCGGGGTCAAGCGGACCATCTACATCCCATGTCCAGGGACAAGCGGACCATCTACATCCCACGCCCGGGACAAGCGGACCATCTACATCCCACGTCCGGGGACAAGCGGACCATCTACAACCCACGTCCGGGGACAAGCGGACCATCTACAGCCCACGTTCGGGGACAAGTGAACCAACCACAGCCCACGTTCGGGGACAAGCGGACCATCTACAACCCACGTTCGGGGACAATCGAACCACCATCATTTCATGACGCAAGGTTCTCGATACATAGAGACTTGCAATCTCATCATCTGTCGACTTTCCTCAAGCATGGAAAGTATTATCCGGTGGATTTCTTCAAGCATAGAAAACCGCCAAATTCCTTTGTTGGCTTTCCTCAAGCATGGAAAGCATTAACGGTGGATTTCTTCAAGCATAGAAAAACGCCAAAATCATATGTCGACTTTCCTCAGGCATGAAAAGCGTCATCCGGTAGGTTTCTTCAGGCTTAGAAAGCTACCAAACTCATCTATCGGCTTTCCTCAAGCATGGGAAGCATTTCAACAACCGTCATCCGGTGGATTCCTTCAAGCATAGGAAGCTACCAAACTCATTTGTCACCGATACACTGGTGTCAGATACGCATTCTATACCTTTACTCTTTTATCTGTAGAACTAACATTTTTCTGCAGGTATCGGCGTATACAGAATGATTTAGGATCGCAGAACGTCTTAATAAATCATTCTCCGTCCCTATCGACTACTTTGACTATCGTTTTCGAAACTGACGTTTCTACAAACTCAGTCAAAGTGGGGGCTTCTGTAGACACCTAAAAATGTCTCCCCAAAGCCAAACCCGATGATGAACAATCTTTCACCACCATTATTGGTCGGGTTGAGTATTTAATTTTAGGAGTGCTTAAATCCATATTTCCATTTCATAAACCAACCCAATTCCTAGCCCATTTCCCCAAACCATAACTTATTTCCCTCTTTTCGTGCCTTTAAACCTAAAATCATTCATTTCGTGTCCTTTTTATAAAAACGTTTGATCTTGTTTATTTTGGTCCATAATCTGGGTCCAATGATTGAATAGTTGGATGGGTCTTGAAAAGGGCTTTCCAACGATATATTATAAGCCCAAATTCGAGTTATAACGAATAAGTTATGGCCAAAATATTAAACTGAGCCCAAACCGAACCTAAGCCCACCTTACCTACGACCCAATGATCATGTGGAGGGTCCAAATTATTTAATCCCATTCCTAAACCAATTAGTATTAATTGGAAGCTTCTATAAGTTTCTAAAAGATCTTAATTATCCTTTTTGAAAAGATAAGATTAAATAGTTTGAAATTGAATAAAACTCCTTTTTTTTGAAAATCCTATTTATATCCGAATTGAAAGACGTTCAAAGATAGACAGATATTATTTTCGTGCTTCATAGTTTTTATCCAAATTTTATATGGTTGGATAGCCCTTGAAATTATCTTTCCAATGATATATTATAATATCAATTTCGAGCTATAACGAAAAAGATATGAATTAAATTAAAAAAACTCTATCCAAAACTGACACCGTCCCACTATTTCGGCCATATCTTTATTTCTACAAAATATTTTAGTCTGATTCTAATTGTGTTAGAAAGTAGACTTCAAGAGCTTTCCAACGATATCTTATTGTCTTATTCCAATTGCTGGATCAATAGATATGATAAAAACAAAAACCGCAAAAACTGCTGCCTATCGCAAGAGTTTTAATCCGATTCGAACTCGATCTTTTCTTCATTCTTCAACCCTATTTTTTCTCTATAAATAGAGGTCATATCAACCTTTTTTCAATAATCAACAAGCTTGATCATAAAATAATTCGCTTCTACCTCTTTAGCCTAAATACTAGCCATCCTATTTTCTCAAAATACTTCCCCTAATTAAGCACTCCAAGGAGTTCATACAATACCCCAAGTTCTATACTTAAACCAAGGAGTGAAAGGTATAATTGACTGATGGTTTGGACCAAATCAACTCTACTTTAATTTAATTTCCATTTGATTTATATTTTTTATTGAAGTTACTAACAGTTTATTCATGATGTAGCAATTTAAAGGAACACGCGGAATGTGAGTAATTAATTAATTTAATTACTCTTATTTTATTTTTATATTGCTAGTATCATGATTAGGTTTATTATTATTTGATTTGACTAACACTATTATTGTTAAATTTCTTCCAATATTAATGTTTATTCTATTATTGTTATGATCACCATATTGCATGTTTAAAGGGCATATGTAATTGAAAATCACGCCTAATAAGATAAATTGGACAACCGGTTTAGGTTCCTTTTTTAATCTTGTTGTTAAATCAAGTGATCACTAATATTTTAGAATTATATGTTGCATTAATATTCAACCAATTTAGCTTAATAATAGTTTGTAGCGAATTGAATATTTTGTTTGTATGCCTTTGAGATCGCAAGAATCATTTTTCGCTATAAGAATCGAGTAGAGGCCAATACGGGCGAATGTGACTCCATGAATCACTTCGTACCATCATCCCCGAGTCTGGCTCTAAAAAGATAGGGATGAGCATAGGAGATCCTTTGATATGATCATGATGTGTGAATGTGAATGTGAATGCATTTTTATTACGGCCGCACCTCGATGTGAGGTTGCCTACGTATCTGTTAGGAATCAGGCCGAACGTAGCTCTAGCCGAACCTCGCACAAGTGTGTATATACCTCCAAAAGGTCTTTTGAAGGGTTGTAACATGGTTAGGCTAAAGGTTGGAGAAGAAGGGGATAAAGGCCCAAGACCCTCGATAAGCCCCCAAGGTGTGCAACCTTGCTATTGAGTATTTGTATTTTCATGCTTGAGGTTTTCTACTCTTTTTTAGCTCTTTCTTTTTCTTTAGCATTTATTTCATTTTTATAAGTGTGGGCAATCCCGATCATGCGGTCTATCACTCACTTGGCATTCATGTTTCTCAGGCACGGTACCGAGCACTCGATAAGAGATGCAATCTGAGACATGTTCTTATCAAATACATTTTCATATCAAAGACATTGGAACACTTGCCCTTTTGTACACTTTTTATTAATATTTTTTTTGCTATTTTAATCTTTTGAAGTCACTCAAGCTTTTTTTCTTTGAAAATTGCATAAGTTACACACCATCCCATCCCATCCCAAAGTTAGGTAGATATAGGTTGAAAAATGAAATGTCTATCGTTAGACGAGGCTCAAAGTGATTTATGAAGAAAGGATTATAAATTAGAAAGGTAAAAGGTGATATGATGTGGCTACAAGGGGTGCCTCAAATCATTGGTATACCTTGTGCTTAATTCGTCATGGTTTTTTTTTTTTTTTTTTTTTTTTTTTTTTGCAATGCAATAGTCATATTCAAGTGATAAAATGCTCATTTTATTGAAAGTGGAAAGGGTAAAGAAAAACCTATGAAATAAATCTAAGGAAGACAAAGGGTGCCTATGCTAGACTTATTAGGGAAAGGGTTTGAAAAAAAGAAGAAGAAAGCATGAAATCTTGGTGAGAAACTTGCCTTGTGCATTTGTTTCATCATTATACTCAATTTTTTTTGTTTGTCAATCACATGACTCAAACTCGATTCAACATGCATGGATGGAAGAAGGTAGGAACAATGAAAGTTGTGATATGGAGAAAGCATGTAGAGAATGGAAAAATGATGTAGATGGAGAGATATGAAAAAATTAGGAATAGAATGTACCCCCAACTCAAATGACAGAAAAAACCGACTCATGCATGAACCTAAGACATGGTCATGGTGTATATACATATTAGTGGGTGCTTTATTGTGAGTTTAAGTGACATGTTAAGACTCATGTCATGACCATGTGGCTAGACTATGTGACTAGACTCGAACAAAGACTAAGTTAAGACCTCACGTATATGCATTAAACTGGACAGGCTGTGGTATTTTAGTAATAACTTTTTATCTGTAACTCTTATTGGGATGAAACCAACGCCAAATTAAAGATAAAACTTGGGGCTACAGATCCCTATGTTTTAAGACTCGTAGTTCTTTCTAGAACTCCGGCTATGACCAAAACAAGTTGACGCTTGTGCAGTATACGAGAATAAAAATCCGGGTTGACTTAAAGGGACTATGACTCGATTTTAGACATATTTATTAGCTCAAATCAATTAATTAATTAATTAAACAAAGTCCTTTAGTCATTAATCAGTTTATTTAGTCTTAACACAAGTCAAACAAACGGTTAAGAAAAACACAAAGAGTATGCACAACCAATAATGCACAATTAGTCAAGTAGGCACGATATGATGCAATGAGTTTGCAACCTAACCATGGCTCTAGTTCTCTAAAGTTTAGGATATGGGTTAGTCAATAGAGGGTCCATGGTTAATTTTCCGGATGCACCGCGCGGAAGCCTAACCGTGAAGGGTTGGCGCGAGTGGATGTGACACCGCGAGTTAAGAAAAACTCACTTCCATGGTTTGGTGAATTCAACATTCTTGGATGTACCCTTTGTTACTCAGAGCGTTCAATCAGGTAGATGGAGCATGAATTCCCAGAGAGTTATGTCCATATGTAGAACACATATGGGTTTCAGAAAAGTGAGAAAAACTCAATCATATTTCTCAAATTTCCTACGTGTAAAAATCCTATGTTTTTAACTCATTACGGGTGGTCTTTCCAATGAGATCTTTTTTATGCATATGACAATAATGTTAATCAAAATTACGCACATGAAATACTTAGAACTTTTCGAGTCTCATCCACTCATTCTAAATAATTGCCAAATTAAATTATAGGAATTGAAATAGAAATCCTCCCCAGTGGAGTCGCTTCAACCCCACTGTGATCATGTGCGTAATTTTGATTAACATTATTGTCATATGCATAAAAAAGATCTCATTGGAAAGACCATCCGTAATGAATTAAAAACATAGGATTTTACACCTAGGAAATTTGAGAAATATCTTTCACAACTAGGACTAAAATAACACCGCGCGAAACTGGAAAATTTTATCGAGCACAGAAAGCTGCTGAGGCATGTGGGAAGTAGCCTCAGGGGCCAGAGCTTGGCGCCAGCATTTTAGTCGTAGCGCCAGACGCCAATATTGGCGCCAGGCGCTACAGTTAAAAGCTGGCGCCAGTCTCTGATTGCTGGCGCCAATTTCCTCCAATACCGAGCCAGAAATATGCGTTCTAATTTTGACCGGTTTTTCGTATTGTTTGCTCAATCCTACTTCCTGATTGAATTTTTTCTCACTTCTCTGAAACCCATATGTGTTCTACATATTATCATAACCCTCTGGGAATTCATGCTCCATCTACCCGATTGAACGCTCCGTGCAACAAAGGGTACATCCGAGATGTTGAATTCACCAAACCATGGAAGCGAGTTTTTTCTAAAGCTCGCGGTGTCCCATCCACTTGCGCCAACCCTTCACGGTTAGGCTTCCGCGCGGTGCATCCGGAAAATTAACCATGGACCCTATATTGACTAAACCATATCCCGAACTTTAGAGAACTAGAGCCATGGTTAGGTTGCGAACTCATTGCATCATATTGTACCTACTTGACTAATTGTGCATTATTTGTTGTGCATATATTCTATGTTTCTCTTAACCGTTTGTTTGACTTTTGTTAAGACTAAATAAAATGATTAATGACTAAAGGACTTTGTTTAATTAATTAATGAATTAATTTGAGCTAATAAATAAACATAAAATCGAGTCATAGTCAACCCGGATTTTTATTCCCGTATACTGCACAAACGTCAACTTGTTTTGGTCATAGCCGGAGTTCTAGGAAGTACTACGAGCCGTAAAACCTATGGATCTATAGCCCCGAGTTTTTTCTTTAATTTGGCGTTGGTTTCATCCAAATCAGAGTCACAGATAAAAAGTTATGACTAAAATACCACAGTCTGTCAAGTTTAATGCATATACGTGAAGTCTTAACTTAGTCTTTGCTTGAGTCTAGTCACATAGTCTAGCCACATGGTCATGACACGAGTCATAACGTACCTTCTACACTCACTAGTCTTAGCACACACTTTGAGTGCACATCACCATGACCATGTCTTAGGTTCATGCATGAGTCGGTCTTTTCCGTCATTTGAGTTGGGGGGTACATTCTATTCCTAATTCTTCATATCCCTCCACCTCCATCATTCTTCTTCACATTCTATTCCAATCTTTCTTCACTTCTTCCATCCATGTGTGTTGAATCGAGTTTGAGTCATATGATTGACAAACAAAAAATGAGGGTAATGATGAAACAACACAAAACAGAAGGCAAGCTTCTCACCAAGATTTCATGCTTTCTTCTTTTTTTCAAACCCTTCCCCAATAAGTCTAGCATAAGCACCCTTTGTCTTCCTTAGATTTATTTCATAGGTTTTTTTTCCCTTTAATAAAATGAGCATTTATTTCCTTGCATATGATCATCACATTGCATTACATTAAAAAATAAATAAATAAATAAAATAAAATAAAATAAAAATCATGTCGAATCAAGCACAAGGTATACCAATGATTTGAGGCACCCCTTTGTAGCCACATCATATCTCCTTTCACCTTTCAAATATGCAATCCTTTCTTCATAAACCACTTTGAGCCTCGTCTAACGATAGACCTTTCTTTTTTCAACCTACATCTATCACTAGTAGAAAAATGTACATTTGCGTCGCCATATTTGCGTCACTCATTTTAAGGAGCAAAGAAAATGTTTATTTTTACCATCCTTTTAAGTTATTTGCGTCGCATGTTATTCAAGAAGCGACGCAAAACTCAAGTGCATTTCAGCTTTCTCTCATTTGCGTCGCTCTTATTTATTAAAGCGACGCAATTAATAAACTTATTTGCGTCACTCATTTGTTAACAAGCGACGCAAATAAGTGATTAAGTAAATTGCGTCACGCTTTTACTACATGAGCGACGCATATGAGCTGTGTACAATATCATAAACAAGGTTATTTGCGTCGCTTTTTTATAATAAAGTGACGCAAATAACTCTTTTGGCTTTAGGTTTTCTGCGTTTTTTTACCTTTGCCTACATTCACTAATCAAAAAGAAAAAAACAAGAGTTTTTCAATTCCAGTGAATTTCTACAGCAAAACACCAACAAATTCGTCTCTGAAACCCAACAAATTAGGCCAAAAAACTGCGATTCCCCAGCAAATTTAACATCTAAATTAAAATTGCAGTCAAGTTGAAGCAAATCCGAGCAATTTCGAGCAAAAATTTAGACCAAAAACCCCAAGAAATTCGAACCCTTAAACCCAGAAAAATTGATTGTTTCCGACAAAAAATCCCCCATTTCGAGCAAAAAATCAACTCAAACGCGTTTCGGAATGATAGGTTTGATCCTCAGTCGTATGTTCAGTCCAAATGCTCTCTTAATGAGAAGGTAATTTGATTTTGTGCTTAATTTGTGTTTAAGTTCTTTAATTTTGTTCTTAATTTGTGTTCATTTCTGTTGAAATTAAAATTTCGAGTTTGTCAGAAATTGTGATTTTCTTGTTTTTATTTATTGTTGATTATTTGAAATAAGAAGAAAGAGAGGAATTTTAATTTATTTTCAATTAATTTTTAGTTGATAATGAAGAATGAACAAATGATAGAATGATGATTGATGGATAGTCTAAATATAGGAGGAGTGCCGAATTGCCGAATTTAGTAGGCTTATTGCTGAGATTATTGGATGGGAAGGGGGGGCTTATCATCTCCTTCAACTTCTTTGTTTCTCCGGTAATCATAATTTGCTATTGTACATGCACACCAGTCTTTTTCTTTTTCTGTTACACTGCAGTCTTTTCATGTAATTTTATCCTGTTGGTAAAATATGTTAGGCAACTTCATTCATATAAAACTGCTGTATTCCTGCATGATTCTGTAACTCTGAACCCAACTTTACCACAAGCAAACAGTTATATTGTTGAAACTTTTCAATCAACACACTTTGTATATGTAGTTGTAGCCCTTGCGAGTTGCCACTTTAATCATTTTATAAAAATTCTTCATGCTGATTGATGACATATATTTTACATCTGTTACTCATTGCAAGATCAGGCATCATGTATGTATTTCTTTTAAGGCTTTTCTGGTCTGATGCATGGGACTAGTCTTCCAAGGTTCTCATCACTTAATAATATTTGTTGTTTGATTGTTGTGGATTCTCAGGTGCCATTGCTGGCCCAATCAAACCCTAGCGGTGCAGAGAGACTACCGCCAGGGATAGTTGCTTCTAAGTCAGATCTCTATCTCCGTAGACTATGGGGTCTTCCTAGTGAGGTATGTGAACATACTATAACAAGTCTCTGAAATTTCTTCTCACATACACCTTACTTTTAAACTGTCTTCTGTTATGTAGAACCTCCTCTTTTAATCACTATCCTTGATACTTGTTATACAAAAAGTCTTTACTCTGTTTCCCACATTACACTTTTTGGGTTAATAGGGGTCTGAGTAATGATGTAAAGGAAAAAAAATAAGCAAGGGAACTGTAATTTTAAACATTTATTTATGTACTTTTAAGGTTTCTTGATAAATTGCATTATCAGCACAGAGACCGAGTTTTATTCATTTTGATAATAGAATTTTGAAGTTTGAATATAATACTGGTTCAAAATGGCTTCTGCAGGATCTGAAAACCAAGCCTAAGTATCTAGTGACCTTCACAGTTGGCTTAGATATGAAAGAAAATATTGACAAAGCAGTTAAAAAGGTTTCTTTCTAGCAATTTCAAGTCCTTTATTACTGCTAACATCATCTTTGTATTAATTATATGCTCTTTTATCCTTGCACAGTTCTCAGACAACTTCACTATTCTGCTCTTCCATTACGATGGTAAGACGACTGAGTGGGATCAGTTTGAGTGGTCAAAACGTGCTATCCATGTCAGTGCTCGAAAACAGACGAAATGGTTAGTACTATTGTTTTAAGGCAATTGGGTCAGATTAATGTTCAATTTTATCATACTAATCCGTTCTTTCATTGTATGGTTAAATGTGGTATGCAAAACGATTTCTACATCCTGACATTGTGGCACCATATGATTACATATTTATCTGGGACGAAGATTTGGGAGTGGATAATTTTGATTCTGAAAATTTAGCACTCTTTCTGCATCATATCCTCTAATGGATAATTGGTGTTGGGATGATGAGTATAATGTCTATGATATTGAGATGTAATTTATTGGACAGGTTGTTAATATAATGCCGTCATTCCCAATTTTATGGGTAGGCCAAATTACAAAGGAGACTCTGCCGAAATTTACATTTGCATTATTCAATAATATTGCATTTTACTTTCAATTATATTAGCGTTAGCATATTACTTTATACCACTAGTAAGGAAAACAGGTACTACAAACATATACAAGGCAATTATTATAATTAAAAAAAAAAAAATTCACCTCATTTGCGTCACTCATTAAACAAACAAGTGACGCAAATACAGCAATTTTGTATTGTCTACTCAGTCATTTGCGTCACTCCTATATAAACAAGTGACGCAAATAACAAATAAGAAGTTTATTAGAAGAGTCATTTGCGTCGCTCTTTTATAGAGGAGTGCTGCAAATAACAAAAAAGAAGTTTATCAGAAGAGTCATTTGCGTCGCTCCTTTATAAAAGAGTGACGCAAATAAGAGTCATTTGCGTCGCTCCTTTATAAAGGAGCGACGCAAATAACAAAAAAAAGGTTTATCAGAAGAGTCATTTGCGTCGCTCCTTTATAAAGGAGCGACGCAAATGACTCTTATTTGCGTCGCGCCTAGGAGCGACGCAAATGACTTAAAAGTCATTTGCGTCGCGAGCAGTTGCGTCGCTCATAGAAGTGACGCAAATACACTATAAATGAGCGACGCAAATGGGCCTTTTTACTAGTGTATCTATCCTTGGGATGGGATGGTGTGCAACTTTTGCAATTCTAAAGAAAGCTTGAGCAAATTCAAAAGATTAAAATAGCAAAAATAAGCAAAAAATAAATAAATAAAAGTGTACAAAAGGGCAAGTGTTCCAATGTCTTTGATATGAAAATATCTTCGATATGAACACGTCTCAGATTGTGTCTCTTATCGAGTGCTCGGTACCGTGCCTGAGAAACATGAATGCCAAGTGAGTGATAGACCGCATGATCGGGATTGCCCACACTAATAAAAATAAAATAAATGCTAAAGCAAAAGAAAGAGCTAAAAAAGAATAGAAACTCATGCATAAAAATACAAAGATTCAAAAGCAAGGTTGTACACCTTGGGGGCTTATCTAGGGTCTTGAGTCTTTATCCCCTTCTTCTTTAAACCTTTAGCCTAACCACGTTACAACCCTTTAAAGACCTTTTTGAGGTATACACACACTTGTGCGAGGTTCGGCTAGAGCTACGTTCGGCCTGATTCCTAACGGATACGTAGGCAACCTCACATCGAGGTGCGGCCGTAATAAACATGCATTCATATTTAAATTCACACACTTACACCATGATCATATCAAGGGATATCCTATGCTCATCCCTATTCACTTAGAGCTAGACTTGGGGGCTTGATCCCTACATCATTAGCTTACCTAGCCTAAGAGTCACCACCATTTGACTCTTTTAACAAATAACATCTTTCCACACACTTAGCTCTTGCGGCCTAATTTTAGTGTCACTTTCACACACTGCACAGATACATGACCAAATATAATTTCCCTTTAGGAACCCTTTGTCATGAAATCTTAACACAATGCTGAAGCATGCCTTATCAACATCACTCATCATTCATAATCATCATTGCATCACAAAGTATGAAGTACTTAGCCTCCGTGCCTAAGTTACCCAAATACTTTCATCATGGAGTCAACAATTGAGAAAGCCTAGTATGAATTAATCCTTGCACGACATTTGACTAAGCTCGTTCAACATGCACCTTCAAATACTTCGCTTCTTTCTTTTTCGGGAGAAAGTCGGTATCCTCCTCAAAAATGACAGAAATTTTTTGCTTTTTTGCATTTTTGGGTCACATTGAGTCAACACTATGCACACACGGGTCACGAGTCACACGTGTCATTTTACTTCGAGTCGAGTCAACCTCAAGTCAATCAATCACAGAGAGTCAAGTTTATACCTTGAGTCGTGTCAAGTCGATGAGTCAAGAAACATTAAACCTTAGGTCAACCCTAAGATGATTAAAAAGAAATTGGCAAGTTCTATAGTAAAAAATAAATACAGGTGCAGCAGAACAGGGAAGACCCTACTCCAGCGCCTGGCGCCAGAGATATTTCAGTAGCGACAGAGTTCGAAGCCTCCCAGAAAGGTGATTTCGACCTCATACAACATTTTCGGGTTCCTTGGTACGCCAGTTAGCCCCTATAAGCAATTTGACATGATTAAGTAGTCAGTTTGATTACAATCGCAATAAGTGATTGACCTGATGAAGGATCGTCTCACTTAGTTTAAGCGCCTAAGTATTGGCTCATTACAAGCACCAAAGCATCGGTTCAAAAGCAAGCACTTAAACGACAATATTTCCAAATATGGATTGTCGCGCATTCTGATTAAACGACAAAGTTTTCCAAAAATTGGATTGTCATCCCCAACTGACAATATTTCCAAAAATGGATTGTGGTGCAACGACAATTTTTCCAAAGTTTGGATTGTCATCTCTGGCAAAGTTTCCAAGCGTGGATTGTCGTGCTCCTTCTTTGTTTGGCAGGTTTTTCCAAGTTTGGATTGTCATACATTCATGGATCTTTGGCAAGTTTTCCGAGATTGGATTGTCATACACCTAGTTCCCTACGGCAAATTTCCCAAAGGATTGTCGTAAGTCTCTACTCATCATAAATTTCGGCAAAGGTTCCTCAACGTGGATTGTCATTTATTTCAATAAGTGGCAAATTTTCCCGAAGTGGATTGTCGGTCAACTCTTTTTGCAAATGTTCCAAGACGTGGATTGTCAATAGTGGCAATATTTTCCCAAAAGGATTGTCGCATAGCGTTGGCAAAATTCCAAGGTGGATTGCTTTCAAGAGTTATATTCCAAGATATGGATTGTCGATCGTAGCAAAGTTCTTATGAAAGATTGTTACGAAGCATTGGCAACTTTTCCAAAAAATTGGATTTTTGGTAGATTTTCCGAGATACGGATTGTCGCTTCATCATGGCAATATTTCCAAGGATGGATTGTTACGAAGCATTGACAACTTTCCCTAAATCGGATTGTCATACATCATACAAGAGTTGTGTTGGCAACTATTCCCAAAGAAAAGAGGATTGTCATCACAGCAAAAGCACCGACATACTAGTTCACAAGCAACAAAGCGTCGACGTACTGGCATAGCAAATATTAAAAAGCAGTGATCTTTTCGAAGACTATCACAGTAGGAAAAAGAAGCTCTTTGTTCAGAACGTCAAAGCAGCAAGGTGGTATTCCCTTGGACGCGGAATATTATCAATGCGGATGAAGGTTGTTTCAAGAGAAATAATCTTCGATAGTATTCCCTTGGACGCGGAATATTATCAATGCAGATGAGGATTGTTTCAAGAGAAATAATCTTCGATAGTATTCCCTTGGACGTGGAATATTATCAATACAGATGAGGATTTGTTTCAAGAGAAGCAATCTTCGATGATATTCCCTTGGACGTGGAATATTGTCAATGTGGAGAAGGATTGTTTCAGGTGAAGCAATCTTCTAATTTGGAAGCAGTTACGGGCATAGCGGTTTTCAAGCGGGATGGCATTCTCTAGCTTGCAGGAGGTCATCAAAAGCAGATCGGTTACTTTCAGAGACGTGTGCTCGACAGTGCAAGATACGCGTTTCTTAACTCTTTTATCTGTTTAACTAATGCTAGTTTTGCAGGTATCGGCGTTACAAGAGTGGTTTAGGATCACAAAACGTTCTGAATCATTCTCCGTCCCTATCGATACTTTGACTTTGGTTTTCGAAACTTGCGTTTCTCCAAACTCAGTTAAAGTGGGGGCTTCTGTAGACACCCATTTGTGTCCCCCCAAAACCAAACCCGGTGATGAGTAACTTTCCCGTCGAATCATAATCGAATGAAACGAAAGTGTGGAAAGTTTAGTTTTGCGGAAAGTTTTTATTTCTTTTCTCTTCTCCCTGTTTTTGAAAACTTATTTTGAGAAAAAAGCCAATCCAGTTTGGTTGGTTGATAAGTCTATTTTATATATATTTTTATTCCCCATCCCACGGTCATATTTGTGCTTATTTGGGCTCTGCGGAGCTATTTTTATTACTAATATACGTTTTCTAGTGTTTTTGTAGAGTTGGTATTATTTTGTAGGAATTTGCAGATTTATGACGATTCCCGAACTTATTGAGCCACTACGAAGATATTAAAGTTTAATCGTATTTTATGACCATATATTTAAAGCCCAACATCGAGTTAAAGGAATTTAATTCGGTGATTAAGAGCTCGATTAGTAAAGAAGTCCAATTATAAGCTACTATTACGGACCAAGTAATGAGGCCACAAAACATATGACAAATAATAAAGGACCAAGAGTAAACAAGAAGGTCCAAGGAAGAAGCCCATATAATATCACATCAGGTCTGCTGGGCACAAAATGGCGGGCCCGATCGGGCGGCCCAATGACCGATCGGGTGAGATGTCCTCCAGCGAAGATCTCGTTATTTCTAAATATTTGGGCTTTGTTGTTTGGGCTTCGTTGTTTTGCTCCAAATTCACGCAGCCTTTCTTTTGTTTGTGGGATTAGAAGTTTAGTGGAGATCAAACTTCCTTTTCTTTTCCTATTTAAGTGGAGTAGTAGTACGTAGGATGGAGGTAGGCAATTTCTTAGGTGTTATTAGCTTAGTTTTAATTCTTTTATTAGTTTTAGTTTTAGTTTTAGTTTTAGTTTTAATTTGAGTTTTAGTTTTAGTTTTCTTCTCTTTTTCTCTCTCTACTTAGACTTCTCTCTCTAAACTCTCTCTCTAAACCTTTGTTCTTATTTCTTTGATTAATTTCAGATTATTTTGGTAACGGTTTCTCTTCCTTTAGTCTTATTTTATTTTATTCCTTTCACCATGATTTATTTTATTGCTTTGTTTAGTTTATATTTAATTATGTGTGAGTAGTTTAATTTCTAGGGTTTATGGGGATCTAATAAATAATATGAAGGGGTAAATTATTGTTGTTGATTATCAATGCTAGATTAATTTCCTATTGATTGATTTAATGCTCTGTGATAGATTAGGCCTATCTTTTATGCATGCGTTTGACAATATTGATTTAAGAATCGAGAGATGAGAATTAATGTTTAGGTCTAGTTTCAATAGGCAAGTTAATTTATAAATGGTTAAGTCAAGATTCGAGAGATGAAATTTAATACCGGTAAATTAATTGTGTGATTGTAATAAGTAGCGAGAGCCCTTTACAATCTGATTAATTGATGCATTGATGATTTACTATTATTGACTATTGGTATTGCATGATAATTTCTTATTTTTTTGTTTTAAGGTTTTACAATTGCGGCTTGTAAAAGTATAGCAATATTAAATTGATGAATCGAGCAGATGTTAATTTGATATTAAAGGCTATTTTCAATAAGAACTTAGATCTAGTAAATTGCGAGAGCCTGTTAGATCTATGTTGATTAATAAATTGCGAGAGCCTGTTAATCATGTTATCTATGCCTTGTCAGTGATTGATTACCCTGTTTTACCCTGGAGTATTATTTATTGGTGAACCTATGCCCTAGATCCTTTATATATTATTTTCTCCCTATTCCTACTCTTTTTAGTCTAGTTTCTTTTTCATTCATAAATATTGGTTACTTAAATAATTTAGATTATAATATTTAATTAGGAGTAAAAAGACTAGTTTCCCTGTGGAGATCGACCCTACTTCCCTATCTACTTTAGTTAGTGATTTAGGTAATTATTTTTGATTAGGGGATACGACTTTACCTTGTCAAAATTTGGCGCCGTTGCCGGGGAGACGGTTTTATTTTTATTTCTAATTATTATTAGAGTCTAGATTATTTTTATTTATTTATTTATATTTTTTTTTTATGAGTTGAAAATATCCATGCTTATGTCACTACAAGAATTATATAATTTTTATGCAGCACCTAACTACTGTAGTTGTCAACGTCTTTGTCATGAAAATCCTGAATGCCCTTATAGTGAGTTTTTGGTCCGTGCTCCGGGTGATTTTAGAGTCTTTCCATATACATATGATCATAGTCGGAAACGATTAGTTGCTAATGAAAGTTATTGGAAGGCTCTTGATGAAAAAGTTTACGGACACTATAATAATACAAATGTTATTGAGGATGAAGAACCATCGGTTATAGAATTTGTGGTTGAAAAATCATTGGTTGACGAATCGGTGATTGAAAAATCATTAGTTGTAGAAACGGTGGTTTATAATTCCTTTGTTGATGATGAGGTTATTTGTGAGGGTAAAATTTTAAAGTCATTATTGGATGATAAAGACAATGACTACCTCCATGTTCGTTCTATTAATTCTAAATTTTTAGCGGAGGAAGTAGAAGGTTGTGGTGTATTTTCATCTCCCTCTTTTGATTTTTCTTTCTACCTTGAGTTCTCTTTATGTGCTCCTAACTTTTTCTTTGTAGGGATAAATGTGCTTGCTATTAAGCCCTATATAGTGCTTAATGAAATGTTTGCAGGAGCGTTTGATAAGTTACTCAAGGCATTGAATTCTTCCGATTGAGAGAAGGAGTATGGTCAAGCGGGACCTTGATAAACTAGCGCTTTGCGGGAGGCAACCCGTATTTTGTTGCTTTTTGATTTTTTTTTTGATTTTTTTTTTTATTTTGTTTGTGTGTTTTCTTTTTGTTTTGTTTTAGAGAGGTAGAGGAGAGTATATCTTATATTTGTGGGAGTGTGATTTTGTGCATAGATACTAGAAAAGTTGAGAAAAGATCGAAGGGCTAAAGGAATCCCGGGGCAATTAGCAGCAGCAAGCTGCCCCGTCAAATCAGTAGCACGGGCCCGATCGGGCAGAGCTCGCCCGATCGGGCGCGCGTACGCGTCAGCAAACTTAGTCAACTTCGACAGGCCATAACTTTTGTGTTTCTTATCCGATTTTTGCGTGTGACCTGTCGTTGGAAATTTCTTCAAGTCTAGTTTCCAATGCAATTAGAATCACTGTATTATCATTTATAAATCAAAAGTTATGATCAGAATAGTGCACCTGACTCAAATTTGAACTTTTTCCCACTAACACTTTGTTTCTTTCTTGCCCAATTTTGTTCCAAAGAGATGCATTGCAATCCTCGAGGCTTTGGTGACATTGATGTGGTGATGATGAAGAGTAGTCACCTTGACTACTAGCTTCCCTTTAAGACAATGAGGACATTGTCTGATTTAGCTTGGGGGGAGGTTCTCGTGTTCGTATGGTACATCTTTCACTCTCTCTCTTCTCTTTTTATTTTTATTTTTCTTAGTATAGATTTTATTACTTTCTTAGGTTAGTTTTGTTCCAATGAATTATAAATCATGCTTCCCTGTGCCCCGTACTTGAGAAAAAATTGTTTTGATTCTTGGTATTTGATGATGAGAATTGTGGATTAGTTGATCATGATTTGATGTTTGATTGCCTTGAACCCTTAACATGCGTCAATTTTGCCTAACTACTTGTGAATATAGTGCTTGACTGGTTGATTTGGTTAGGAAATGTGTGATAGTTCCATAATTCCTGGTATGTCAATGAATTTGAGTATTGGTTTGCAACTATTAGTAATGTTTATATGATTCATTATTATGCACATTGAGGAGGACGAAGGCATTTGTTCTTTTAGGTAGCCTCCAGACATTGTAGATACATTTGTTCCCTTCTTGCTACCCATGTTGTTGCTTTGACCTTTTGTTGTTTATTAGCCATATTACAAGCCTATATGAGCCCTATTGGTTACTAGTCCCAAGCTTGGCTTGGGGGAGCTATTAGTTGGTGAGGTGAGGGAGTTGTGGTGCGCATATTATTTGCACAATGTGGGAATAAAAGAAGAGCTATTGTTCTTTGATTTTTGATTGGAAAATATTGATATTGTGTTTCAAAGTTGAATTTTCCAATATGAGATAAAAAGAAAAAAAAAAGAGCAAAACAAAAAAAATTAATGCTCAAATGTTCTATTTGAAGGTTGTTCTAAGGAAAAAAAAAAAAGAAGAAGAAAAAATTCAAGTAGAAAAAAAAAAAAAAAAAAAAAAAAAGAATGAGTTCAAAGTTTGTTTTTTCACTCAAAGTTCTACATTATCATATTTTTATGAGTGATTATTGTAAGTGTTGGAAATTATTTGATATGATTGGAGTTGTATTTGGTGAATTTTTGGTGGAGTTGAGTATGTTGGAGATTTATTGGTTATTATTTATTTTTGACCTTTGGTTTTATTTATTAGAATTTGCTCCCTTTAGGCATAGCTTTTCTCTCACTTATTCC
Source organism: Chenopodium album (assembly GCF_948465745.1). Classification (NCBI taxonomy): domain Eukaryota; kingdom Viridiplantae; phylum Streptophyta; class Magnoliopsida; order Caryophyllales; family Amaranthaceae; genus Chenopodium; species Chenopodium album. Next base: position 72,047,732 of record NC_137835.1, read on the forward strand.
CAAATTTATCCTACCCTTTACCCTAGCCTTACATTACAAGCTTTAAAGACCTTCCGACCTTGTGCATAGAAGTTGTGTAAATGTGAAAGTGTTGTTTATCAATGCAAGTTATGACTTAACATATTTCGAGTCGACTAGTAGGTTGAGCGTTCATTGTTTTTATACACACGAGAGTGTGAGTTGGGAGGGAATTGTTCACATTAAAAGGGTGGTCGGAGAGCGATCGAGTACATCTTTTACTCGCCACATAAATGAGAGTTGAGTGTGTGAGCACTAGTCTTGAATTCTATATGCTCTTGTGGTTTGCTCTATTTGACAATTGTTAGGGAAGATTGGTAGTTGGATGGATTTGATTGGTTGACTTTGATACATGTTTGTCAGATTTACCTTAAATCATATTTGTTAATTTAAATTGTTTTTGGGGTGAAGTATTGATTTATTTATTCATCACTTTGCTTAGGAACAAACAAAGGTTTGGCTTGGGGGAGTTTGATAAGTCTATTTTATATATATTTTTATTCCCCATCCCACGGTCATATTTGTGCTTATTTGAGCTCTGCGGAGCTATTTTTATTACTAATATACGTTTTCTAGTGTTTTTGTAGAGTTGGTATTATTTTGTAGGAATTTGCAGATTTATGACGATTCCCAAACTTATTAAGCCACTACGAAGATATTAAAGTTTAATCGTATTTTATGACCATATATTTAAAGCCCAACATCGAGTTAAAGGAATTTAATTCGGTGATTAAGAGCTCGATTAGTAAAGAAGTCCAATTATAAGCTACTATTACGGACCAAGTAATGAGGCCACAAAACATATGACAAATAATAAAGGACCAAGAGTAAACAAGAAGGTCCAAGGAAGAAGCCCATATAATATCACATCAGGTCTGCTGGGCACAAAATGGCGGGCCCGATCGGGCGGCCCAATGACCGATCGGGTGAGATGTCCTCCAGCGAAGATCTCGTTATTTCTAAATATTTGGGCTTTGTTGTTTGGGCTTCGTTGTTTTGCTCCAAATTCACGCAGCCTTTCTTTTGTTTGTGGGATTAGAAGTTTAGTGGAGATCAAACTTCCTTTTCTTTTCCTATTTAAGTGGAGTAGTAGTACGTAGGATGGAGGTAGGCAATTTCTTAGGTGTTATTAGCTTAGTTTTAATTCTTTTATTAGTTTTAGTTTTAGTTTTAGTTTTAGTTTTAATTTGAGTTTTAGTTTTAGTTTTCTTCTCTTTTTCTCTCTCTACTTAGACTTCTCTCTCTAAACTCTCTCTCTAAACCTTTGTTCTTATTTCTTTGATTAATTTCAGATTATTTTGGTAACGGTTTCTCTTCCTTTAGTCTTATTTTATTTTATTCCTTTCACCATGATTTATTTTATTGCTTTGTTTAGTTTATATTTAATTATGTGTGAGTAATTTAATTTCTAGGGTTTATGGGGATCTAATAAATAATATGAAGGGGTAAATTATTGTTGTTGATTATCAATGCTAGATTAATTTCCTATTGATTGATTTAATGCTCTGTGATAGATTAGGCCTATCTTTTATGCATGCGTTTGACAATATTGATTTAAGAATCGAGAGATGAGAATTAATGTTTAGGTCTAGTTTCAATAGGCAAGTTAATTTATAAATGGTTAAGTCAAGATTCGAGAGATGAAATTTAATACCGGTAAATTAATTGTGTGATTGTAATAAGTAGCGAGAGCCCTTTACAATCTGATTAATTGATGCATTGATGATTTACTATTATTGACTATTGGTATTACATGATAATTTCTTATTTTTTTGTTTTAAGGTTTTACAATTGCGGCTTGTAAAAGTATAGCAATATTAAATTGATGAATCGAGCAGATGTTAATTTGATATTAAAGGCTATTTTCAATAAGAACTTAGATCTAGTAAATTGCGAGAGCCTGTTAGATCTATGTTGATTAATAAATTGCGAGAGCCTGTTAATCATGTTATCTATGCCTTGTTAGTGATTGATTACCCTGTTTTACCCTGGAGTATTATTTATTGGTGAACCTATGCCCTAGATCCTTTATATATTATTTTCTCCCTATTCCTACTGTTTTTAGTCTAGTTTCTTATTCATTCATAAATATTGGTTACTTAAATAATTTAGATTATAATATTTAATTAGGAGTAAAAAGACTAGATTCCCTGTGGAGATCGACCCTACTTCCCTATCTACTTTAGTTAGTGATTTAGGTAATTATTTTTGATTAGGGGATACAACTTTACCCTGTCATTGGTCCATGATATGGGTCCAATAGTAGTGTAATTGGATGGGGCTTGCAAAGACCTTTCCAATGATATATTATAAGCCCAATTCCGATGAATATTGAGGAAGTTATGGCCAATTTACTAAACTGGGCCCGGTTTGAGCTTTATATGCGGCCCAATGATCTAGGGGAGGGCCTAATATGATTTATTATTCCTAATGCAATTAGGAATGATTTTAGTCTTCTGGATTCTTCTAGAAGGTTCTTTTCATTCCTAATTCGATTAGCATGGATAAATTGACTTTTGTTGACTTTTCAGAGTTTTAATCAAAATCAAATAGCATTTTCGAAGAAATTATATTATTTTATCCTTCAGTACGGTAAACTTATCAGATTTTCAAAAAGGCGTTAAATTTAAGCTTGGCGTCTGACCCCAGGAGATCTTTTTCGATGCCATGGATGACTTTCCTGAACTAGCAAGTAAGGAGGATATACAATTGCTTACACTTTCCATGTTGGAGGGATCAAACTTGCTGCGTGAAGCTCTCAAAGTTGCGAAGAAACAATTAGAAGAACTTCAGAAAAAATGTGACAAGGTCCCATCCACAAAGAAGAAACCCTTTTCTCTACAAGTATTTGACAAACCCAAGAAGAGTAATAGACTCTATGCTCCAATCGGGATTCCATATGCTAAAATGTTCAATATGCTCTCCGAGAGTGGCGAGATCAAACCTCTCGAACCGAGACCATTTGAATCATTAAAAAGGACAGATAGGTTCTACTGTCAATACCATCAATCAAGGGGTCACACTATTGAAAACTATTTTAAATTTAAAGATTTAATTCAGAAAATGATTGATGACAAAAAGCTAGTCCAAATTCCACAAGAGGAAGACATAAATATTAATGGAGTTTGGGACAGTGATGAAGAAGACGTTTACTTAAAAGACATGGTAGGACCTCCACCTTCAGTGTCATATGCCATGGATGACTTCTGGGTTGAAGAAGATTCATCAATAGACGTCCTCACAAGATCTGGGAGAATGCAACCTCCTATTTCGACACAACCTATACCAACTACGCAGCAAGTTCCCATACCTATCATATAAGACAATGATATTGTGAAATAGTTTAAGAAAACCAAGGTTGAAATGAATGTATGGAAACTTCTAGCAACATATGACTCTTGTAGACAATGGATCGGCCATTAATGTCTGTCCACTCAGAACTGCGAGGATGCTTGTAGGGAATATTTCAAGCATTACCCCTAGCTTGAACCCCACTGTGATCATACACTAAAGTACGGTGGCGTCTAAAGGGAATGAAGATAGAGCAAAAGAGTCGACAACAAGTTTTAGGAACTTGTAAACCGTTCACGAGGAGAAGGTTACACCCCTTAACGATCCAGGAGATCGTCAACTCCAATAGGTCTTGAACCATGACTGGTAGTTCGGGGATGAAGGTACAAATCCAACCTAAAAGAGATTGAACCTGCCCTAATAATAGGCCTCTACTTTATTCTTCTTGTATTCATGTGCGCTTTCTGACTAACATGCAATCAATAGGATTAATCCTAAACCTGTAAAATCCGGTTTGAGCCCAGTTTAGTATTTTGGCCATAACTTCCTCATTATTCATCGGAATTGGGCTTATAATATATCGTTGGAAAGGTATTTTCAAGCCCCATCCAAATACACCATTATTGGAACCATATCATGGACCAAACTAAACTGGAATGCACGTTTTTCATAAATAAGGTAAGAAAAGTAATATTTTCAAAAACAGAAAGAAGAGATATATTAATAAAAACATCCTCATCACTAGACTCTTCACACTTTCGCTTTGTTCGATAATCAAATGACATGAAAGGTACTCATCACTGGGTTTGGTTTTGGGGAGACAAAAATGGGTGTCTACATAAGCCCACACTTTGACTGAGTTTGGAGAAACACAAGTTTCGAAAACAAAAGTCAAAGTATCGATAGGGACGGAGAATGACTCAGAACGTTCTGCGATCCTAAATCATTCTTGTAACTCCGATACCTGCAAACTAGCGTTAGTTGAACAGATAAAAGAGTTAAGAAACGCGTATCTTGCACCGTCGAGCACACGTCTCTGGGGTAACCGATTTGTTGTGACGATCTTCCACAAGCTAGAGAATACCGCCTGAAGACTGCTACGCCTGTAACTGCCTCCAATTTCCGTTGTGATAGTCTTCAAAAAGTTCACTGCTTGTTGATCCTTAATGCTGCTATGTCAGTACATCGGCGCTTTGCTGCTTGTGAACCAGTATATTGGTGCTTTTGTTGTGATGACAATCCTCTTTTCTTTGGGAATAGTTGCCAACACAACTCTTGTATGATGTATGACAATCAGATTTAGGGAAAGTTGCCAATGCTTCGTAACAATCCATCCTTGGAAATGTTGCCACGATGAAGCGACAATCCGTATCTCGGAAAATTTGCCAAAATCCAATTTTAGGAAAAGTTGCCAATGCTTTGTAACAATCTGTCATAAGAATTTTGCTACGATCGACAATCCACATCTTGGAATATAACTCTTGAAAGCAATCCACCTTGGAAATTTGCCAATGCTATGAGACAATCCTTTTGGGAAAATATTGCCACTATTGACAATCCGCGTCTTGGAACATTTGCAAAAAAAGAGTCGACCAACAATCCACTTCGGGAAAATTTGCCACTTACTGAAATGAATGACAATCCACGTTGAGGAACCTTTGCCGAAATTTATGATGAATAGAGACCTACAACAATCCTTTTGGAAATTTTTCCATAGGGAACTGGGTGTATGACAATCCAATCTCAGAAAACTTGCCAAAGATCCATGAATGTATGACAATCCGAACTTGGAAAAAATTGCCAAACAGAGAAGGAGCACGACAATCCAAGCTTGGAAACTTTGCCATAGATGACAATCCAATCTTGGAAAAATTGTCGTTGAAGAAGATGCACGACAATCCATATTTGGAAATATTTTCAGTTGGGGATGACAATCCAATTTTGGAAAAATTATCGTTTAAGAAGAACGCGCGACAATCCATATTTGGAAATATTGTCGTTTAAGAAAAATGCGCGACAATCCGTATTTGGAAATATTGTCGTTTAAGTGCTTGCTTTTAAACCGATATGTTGGTGCTTGTAATGAGCCAGTGTTTTATTAGGCGCTTAAGCTAAGTGAGACGATTTTTTGTCAGGTCAATCACTTACTACGATTGTAATCGAGCCGACTACTAATCATGTCAATTTGCTTATAGGGGATAACTGGCGTACCAAGGAACCCGAAATTGTTGTATGAAGTCGAAATAACCGTTTGTAGGGAATATTTTAAGCATTAACCCCTAGCTTGAACCCCACTGTGATCATACACTAAAGTACGGTGGCGTCCAAAGGGAAAGAAGATAGAGCAAAAGAGTCGCCAACAAGTTTTTTAGGAACTTATAAACCGTTCACGAGGTGAAGGTTACACCCCTTAACGATCCAAGAGATCGTCAACTCCATAAGGTCTTGAACCAAATAGGGTTCGGGGATGAAGGTACAAATCCAACCTAAAAGAGATTGAACCTGCCCTAATAATAGGCCTCTACTTTATTCTTCTCGTATTCATGTGCGCTTTCTGACTAACATGCAATCAATAGGTTTAACCCTAAAATTGTTTATCTATGTTGGTTGAATATTAATGCACAACAAAACTATTATTGGCGATCACTTGAATTATAATCATATTAACCCTAAACAAGATTATTAATTATCTTATTTAGCGTGATTACAAGTACCAAATTCCCTTTAAACATGCATAAAAGGCGCGATCAAGCAATAACAATAAAATATCAAGCATTATATATATAAGTTATCCGTCAATTAACAAATAACATGAAATAATTCGTAAATTAACAAATTACGTAAAATAATTCGTAAATTAACAAATTACGTTAAATTATATAATTCGACACAACAATAATCATAATCATAATTATCATAATCATGTTCATGTTAAAGCATAATAATAGCAAGATCCCAGGCATGATATTAACAAGATTAATAATAAACCATAGCATGTCACAAAACAATAAAGATCAAAGCTTTAATCCTAACATGATAAATATTTGGAAGAACATAAAAGACATCATAGAAATCATAATTGATATAAGCAAATCACCCTAAATATCATACTAAAGAAAACATCCTAACATGATACTGGAAACATCCTAAACATGATACTAGGAATCAATAAAACAATCTAAGCATGATTTCTATATCATAAAATCAATAAAACAATTAAAGCACTTACTTGGATGCCTCGTATCTCTTTCTAATAAAAAAATACACGCGTTAGTAACTTCAAGGAAAATAATAATTAAAACAATTAAATTAAATAATTGAAATAAAGATTTGGGACCAAACCCTCAGAAATTAAAACCTTTCACGTCTAGGGCGAAGGCAACTTCGAACAATGCTAGGTGTGTCTAGTGCTAATGTATAAGGAATTTTGTTTGTAAAAGGCTAGTTTAGAAAAGAGAGAGAGAATCAAGAATTTCTTGATGAGAGTTGGTGATAATTAGATGAGAAGGATTGATGAGAATTGATTATTGTTGAAAATTGATGAAAATTGATGATTGAAAACAGAATTTTAAGAGGCTATTTATAGAGAAAATCAACCAAAAAGATAGAAAATTGAAACAGAGTTCTGACGCGCAGAAAACTTGATTAGCGTCGACGCTGGCAATTAGCGCCAGGCGCTGAAGGTTAGCGTTAGGCGCCAAGCCTTAGCGCCAGGCGCTATAGCTTAGCGTCAGGCGCTAATAATCAGTTTCACGCGGTTTTGTTTTTATCATATCTTTTGATCCGGAAGTCCAAATAAGGCATATAATATGTCATTAGAAAGCTCTTGAAGTCTAATTTCCAATTAAATTTGAATCAGATTAAAATGTTTTGTATATAAAAAGATATGACCAAAATAGTGGAAGGGTGTCAGTTTTGGATAGAGTTTCATGTCTCATTCATATCTTTTTTGTTATAAATCGGATTTAATATTATAATATATCATTGGAAATATAATTTCAAGATCTATCACACCATATAAAATTTTGATAAAGATTATGAGTCACGAAAATAAAATATGAATATATTCCACTTCGTACAAAACAAGGATTCTCAAAAGGAGTAGTTTTATTCAATTTCAAACTCTTTAAAACATAATTATCAATCCTAACTCCATTAGGATTTAAGAGAACCTTCTAGAGTATTCTAAAATACTATCATCAATCCTAATAGCTTTAGGAATGATAATTAATAATAGGCCCTCCTCTAGATCATTGGCCCAGTTTAGTATTTTGGCCATAACTTCCTCATTATTCATCGGAATTGGGCTTATAATATATCGTTGGAAAGGTCTTTTCAAACCCCATCCAAATGCGCCATTATTGGACCCTTATCATGGACCAAACTAAACTAGAATGCATGTTTTTCAAAGATAAGGTAAGAAAAGAAATATTTTCAAAAACAGAAAGAAGAGATATTTTAATAAAAACATCATCATCACTAGACTTTTCACACTTTTGCTTTGTTCGATAATCAAATGACATGAAAGGTATTCATCACTGGGTTTGGTTTTGAGGAGACACATTTGGGTGTCTACACCGTTCTAAGAGGCTTCGAGCTCTGTCGCTGCTGAAATATCTCTAGCGTCAAGAATTGGCTCTGTCGCCAAACGTTGGGATCTAGAGCCAGGCGCTGAAATCTGTTGCCATACGCCAGATGTTGTTGCCACACGACATCCTTGTCGTCTGGTGCTGGAGTCGGGTCTTCCCTGTTCTGCTCTTGCTGCCGCTGTTTCTTGGTTTTGCTTTGAACTTTGAGTTTGGTCGTTTCCTTTCAACCAAATCTGCTCAAATCTTTTGCAAATTAAAGCTCTTCATTTCTAATTTACTGATCCATGTAACTCCTCTTATCTTGGAGGAATCTCCTGTATCATATTCGCGGTTTTTTTGAAAAAAATCCGGGAATGTCCTCGCTTGCTGGGATGCACCTGCATTTATATTTTTGACTATAGAACTTTGCTTATCTTTCTTTAGGGTTGACCTAAGACTTAGTGTTGCTTGACTCATTGACTTGTCATGACTTAAGGTAAGACGACTCACCTCATGTGACTCGTGTGCATAGTGTTGACTCAATGTGATAACACGACATGACTCAATGTGTACATGACTCGTGTGTGCATTGTAATGTGATCGTGCGACTCGAAAATGCAAAAATTTCAAAAATTTTCAGTCATTTTTGTGGAGAGTACCGACTTTCTCCCGAAAAAGAAAGACGCAAAAAGAGAATCGAAGTTTTCGAATGCATGTTGAATGAGCTTAGTCAAATGTTTTTTGATACTATCTCTCAAGGTGCAAGGATTAATCCATCCTAGGCTATCTCAATGGTTGACTCAATGATGAAAGTATTTGGGTAACTGTAGACACCTAAAAAGTCTCCCCAAAGCCAAACCCGATGATGAACAATCTTTCACCGCCATTATTGGTCAGGTTGAGTATTTAATTTTAGGAGTGCTTAAATCCATATTTCCATTTCATAAACCAACCCAATTCCTAGCCCATTTCTCCAAACCATAACTTATTTTCCTCTTTTCGTGCCTTTAAACCCAAAATAATTCATTTCGTGTCCTTTAAAATCATTCATTTTGTGTCCTTTTTATAAAAATGTTTGATCTTGTTTATTTTGGTCCATAATCTGGGTCCAATGATTGAATAGTTGGATGGGTCTTGAAAAGAGATTTCCAACGATATATTATAAGCCCAAATCCGAGTTATAACGAATAAGTTATGACCAATATATTACCGAGCCCAAACCGAACCTAAGCCCACCTTATCTACGACCCAATGATCATGTGGAGGGTCCAATAAATTATTTAATCCCATTCCTAAACCAATTAGTATTAATTGGAATCTTCTATAAGTTTCTAAAAGATCTTAATTATCCTATTTGAAAAGATAAGATTAAATACTTTGAAATTGAATTTAACTCCTTTTTTTGAAAATCCTATTTATATCCGAATTGAAAGACGTTCAAAGATAGACATATATTATTTCCGTGCTTTATAGTTTTTATCCAAATTTAAATGGTTAGATAGCCCTTGAAATTATCTTTCCAATGATATATTATAATATCAATTTTGAGCTATAACGAAAAAGATATGAATTAAATAAAAGAACTCTATCCAAAACTGACACCGTCCCACTATTTCAGCCATATCTTTACTTCTACAAAATATTTTAATCTGATTCCAATTGGGTTAGAAAGTAGACTTCAAGAGCTTTCCAATGATATCTTATTTATCTTATTCCGATTAAAAACTTATTGGCGGCTCCCTACTTTCCTTGTCCCTAATCGTATTATGTCAATTACCACTTCCTATGAGTGCCAAGCATATTCACACATGCTTTAACGTAGGCGCACTTCGAACGACGCCTACAATTTGGCGACTCCACTGAGGAGGATGCTTGGTTATTTATCGATTTGAGTGATCGGTATTTAATTAAGATGAGTGGATGAGACTTGAAAGATTCTTGAATTGTATTCCTGCGATTTAATTGGCATTGTCACATATGCATATGATTTTTTTTAGGTTACCTATTTTGCCACAATAGTACGTGTTCTACGTATGTGGCTAGCCCGGGGGATTTATGCTCTATCAACCCGAAAACGCTCATGGCAATAAGGGTTCATCCGAGTTTTTAAATTCACCCAAACCATGGAGTCGAGTTCGATTTCATCAAGAACTCGCGGAGCCGCCCGTTGACATACACCCTCAAGGGAGGCTGACTTGCTAACGCGTCCAAACTCTTAACCATGATACCCTTTGACACCAAAAAGCTTGACCATAGTCGAACATAGAACTTGACTTTAGGTTGCGAACTTCATTGCATCATGCGTGACGATATGCTTATGTGTGCATTTTTTTATTGACCTTTTTTTAATTATTTTTTTTCTCTTATCAAAACCCTTTTTTTTTATTATTAGAGTCGAGCCATAGATTTTTTTTTTAAAATTTTTGAGTCACCCGGATTTTAATTCCCGTATACTGCACAAGAGTCAACTTGTTTTCGTCATATCCGGAGTTCTAGAAAGAGTTACGTGTCGTACCACTTATGGATCTGTAGCCCCGGGTTTTATCTTTCATTTGGCGTTGGTTTCGTCTCAATTAAAGTCACAGATAAAAAGTTATAACTGATATACTACAGCCTGTCTAGTTTAGGTGTCTTTTTAGCTTCGACTTTCTTTTTTTTTTTTTTTTAAAAAAAATTATATCTTTTCGTGTCAAGCTAGTCTTAGCCAAGTCCTTTAATCCGTGTCAACTCGTATAATATAGGATTATAGATTTTTATTTTTATTTACTTTTTTTTTTATACCCATGAGTCATAACTCTTCTAGAATTCTAGTCATCTTCCTAGTTTCTTGTGATCAATTTTTGTGCTAACCTTAACATGTGTTCTTTGTCTTTGATTGTGGTTGATCTTATTTATGACTAACGATTGCCAAGGGACCGTTTTCACCTAGTAAATAGCATAAATATTAAAATTGGACAAAATTAATCAAGTTAGTTTGTCTTTTAGTTTTCCGTGCTATTTGGTCATTGGGTCTTTTGTTTTTCACAACGTCCTCATGTCTAGCCATGCGATCATACCACGAGTCTTAATAAACTCACCTAATCACATATGTTGAGTCATTGCACACACTTTGTCTTCGAGTAATGCACTATATTGTTTATGATCGTATATTAAGACCATGCATGCGTCATTTTCCGTCGTAATAGGAATGAGTGGAGTTTTTCCCATCAGTTTTCAAACTTGTTTCATACACTCTTCCTTTCCAATCCGAGTATTGAGTGAATGCATTAAGTGAGTTTATCCTTACACAGTACTTGAGTCTAAAATCACTAGGCAATAGTTGGAAGAATAAGGGGAACGTCACTCCTTCCTTCTTTCCTTCCAATCAAAACATCAACAACATGAAACTATTTTCCTCAGTAGGCAGGTAGAAGTAACTCATAAACAGCCATGAAGACAATGCAAGATGCAAGTTTCTCACCAAGATTTCATGTTTTCTTCTTCTTTTGTTTCAAACCCTTCCCCCTAAAAAGTCTAGCATAGGTTCTACTTATCCATGTGTCTATGTGACACATTTCTTACCTTTTTCATCAATGAGCATTTCTTTCCTTTCATTCGATCATGTCATTTGCAAAAAAAAAAAAAAAAAAAAAAAAAAAATCAATTACCGAACTAAACACAAGGTACACCAATGACTTGAGGCGCCTTTGCAACCCATTCATTCCCCATTTACCACTCAATAACATATTCATTTCTTCGTCAACCACTTTGAGCCTCGTCTAACGATTGACCTTATTTATTCAACCCATATTCACTTAACCCTGGGATGGGAAGGTGAGCAATTTGTGTAACAGTCAGAAAGCAAGTTCAAATTAAAAAAAAAAGGGAAAAGAATAAGTAAATAAATAAAAAAAACAATTTCTAAAGGCAAGTGTTCCAATGTCTTTGATATGAACATGTCTCAAATTGCGTCTCTTATCGAGTGCTTGGTACCGTGCCTGAGAAAAATGAATGCTAAGTGAGTGATGGACCGCATGATCTGAGATTGCCTACATTGATTCACAAGAATGGAAAAAAGAAAAATGAAAAAAAAAGAAATTCAAAAAAAAAAAAAAAAAAAAAAAATAAAACTTGCAAAGTCTAATACACAATTGCATATCTTAGGGGCTTCTCTCGGGTCTTGAGTCTTTTACCCCTTTCTTCCTTAAACCTTCAGCTTAACCACCTTACAACCCTTGAAAAACCTCTTTGAGGTGTACACACACTTGTGCAAAGTTCGGTTAGAGCTACGTTCGGCCTGATTCCTAACAGATACGTAGGCAACCTCACATTGAGGTGCGACCACATTCATATTCATATCCATGTATGATCGAGTCAGAGAATATCCAATGCTTACCCCTACCCATTTAGAGCTAGACTTGGGAGCTTAAACCCACATTGTTTAGCCTACCTAGCCTAAAGAGTCATCATCTTTGACTCTTCTCACATCTCTTTCCATCGCCATAACCCTTGCAGCCAGCCTTAGTATCACATTCACACACTTCACTCACACATCCATATCCATATCATCCTTCCCTTTAGGAACCCTTTATCATGAAATCTTGTTTCCCTACTTTAAAGACAACATTCATTAGAAGAAACATTGTATACTTGCTTAGCTTCCTAACTTGAGCAATATTCATTGTTTCATGCATCGCATAATGTGTTGAGAAACATTTATATATCAATGATTTTTAATCATACAAAGCATATCGTGCTTAGCTTCTTGACCTAAGCAACATTCATTATGTAATACTCAATAATCACTTCATCTAAATACGTGCTTAGCTTCCAAACCTAAGTGACGTTCAAGATCGTTTCTTTACACCATATATGATTCTTAGCTCCATGACCTAAGTTAATTCATCTATCGTGTCACATGATGTAATTGTCCTTAGCCTCCTGGCCTAAGAACATTCATCATGCATACATTATTTTCAAGACAAGCAATTCAATCCATACGATTCATTTCGTCTTGCTTAAGGAGGAAGTTCAAAACTTCTTCCCTTTTTCATTATTTTCTTTTGGGGAAGTTAAAAAACTTTTTCAAAATTTTTATCGAGGGAAGTTCAAAAACAAAACTTCATTTTTCACGTCTTTCTTTTTCGGGAGAAAGTCAGTACCTTCCACTCGTCTCATGACAAAAATTGACGGAAAATTTTTGCTTTTGCATCTTCGTTTGCTTGTGTCTGCACACACACATATACACACACACAATCACAAGTCATACACATGTCATGTAATGTCAAGTCAAACTTGGTCAAGTCAGTTGGTCAAGTCAATCACAGTATATACGAGTCCCTTGGCAAATTTTATTTTGCAGGTCTTATCTACAGCCCACGTCCGGGGACAAGCGGACCATTTACAGCCCACGTCCGGGGACAAGCGGACCATCTACAGCCCACGTCCGGGGTCAAGCGGACCATCTACATCCCATGTCCAGGGACAAGCGGACCATCTACATCCCACTCCCGGGACAAGCGGACCATCTACATCCCACGTCCGGGGACAAGCGGACCATCTACAGCCCACGTCCGGGGACAAGCGGACCATCTACAGCCCACGTTCGGGGACAAGTGAACCAACCACAGCCCACGTTCGGAGACAAGCGGACCATCTACAACCCACGTTCGGGGACAATCGAACCACCATCATTTCATGACGCAAGGTTCTCGATACATAGAGACTTGCAATCTTATCATCTGTCGACTTTCCTCAAGCATGGAAAGTATTATCCGGTGGATTTCTTCAAGCATAGAAAACCGCCAAATTCCTTTGTTGGCTTTCCTCAAGCATGAAAAGCATTAACGGTGGATTTCTTCAAGCATAGAAAAACGCCAAAATCATATGTCGACTTTCCTCAGGCATGAAAAGCGTCATCCGGTAGGTTTCTTCAGGCTTAGAAAGCTACCAAACTCATCTATCGGCTTTCCTCAAGCATGGGAAGCATTTCAACAACCGTCATCCGGTGGATTCCTTCAAGCATAGGAAGCTACCAAACTCATTTGTCACCGATACACTGGTGTCAGATACGCATTCTATACCTTTACTCTTTTATCTGTAGAACTAACATTTTTCTGCAGGTATCGGCGTATACAGAATGATTTAGGATCGCAGAACGTCTTAATAAATCATTCTCCGTCCCTATCGACTACTTTGACTATCGTTTTCGAAACTGACGTTTCTACAAACTCAGTCAAAGTGGGGGCTTCTGTAGACACCTAAAAATGTCTCCCCAAAGCCAAACCCGATGATGAACAATCTTTCACCACCATTATTGGTCGGGTTGAGTATTTAATTTTAGGAGTGCTTAAATCCATATTTCTATTTCATAAACCAACCCAATTCCTAGCCCATTTCCCCAAACCATAACTTATTTCCCTCTTTTCGTGCCTTTAAACCTAAAATCATTCATTTCGTGTCCTTTTTATAAAAACGTTTGATCTTGTTTATTTTGGTCCATAATCTGGGTCCAATGATTGAATAGTTGGATGGGTCTTGAAAAGGGCTTTCCAACGATATATTATAAGCCCAAATTCGAGTTATAACGAATAAGTTATGGCCAAAATATTAAACTGAGCCCAAACCGAACCTAAGCCCACCTTACCTACGACCCAATGATCATGTGGAGGGTCCAAATTATTTAATCCCATTCCTAAACCAATTAGTATTAATTGGAAGCTTCTATAAGTTTCTAAAAGATCTTAATTATCCTTTTTGAAAAGATAAGATTAAATAGTTTGAAATTGAATAAAACTCCTTTTTTTTGAAAATCCTATTTATATCCGAATTGAAAGACGTTCAAAGATAGACAGATATTATTTTCGTGCTTCATAGTTTTTGTCCAAATTTTATATGGTTGGATAGCCCTTGAAATTATCTTTCCAATGATATATTATAATATCAATTTCGAGCTATAACGAAAAAGATATGAATTAAATTAAAAAAACTCTATCCAAAACTGACACCGTCCCACTATTTCGGCCATATCTTTATTTCTACAAAATATTTTAGTCTGATTCTAATTGTGTTAGAAAGTAGACTTCAAGAGCTTTCCAACGATATCTTATTTGTCTTATTCCAATTGCTGGATCAATAGATATGATAAAAACAAAAACCGCAAAAACTGCTGTCTATCGCAAGAGTTTTAATCCGATTCGAACTCGATCTTTTCTTCATTCTTCAACCCTATTTTTTCTCTATAAATAGAGGTCATATCAACCCTTTTTCAATAATCAACAAGCTTGATCATAAAATAATTCGCTTCTACCTCTTTAGCCTAAATACTAGCCATCCTATTTTCTCAAAATACTTCCCCTAATTAAGCACTCCAAGGAGTTCATACAATACCCCAAGTTCTATACTTAAACCAAGGAGTGAAAGGTATAATTGACTGATGGTTTGGACCAAATCAACTCTACTTTAATTTAATTTCCATTTGATTTATATTTTTTATTGAAGTTACTAACAGTTTATTCATGATGTAGCAATTTAAAGGAACACGCGGAATGTGAGTAATTAATTAATTTAATTACTCTTATTTTATTTTTATATTGCTAGTATCATGATTAGGTTTATTATTATTTGATTTGACTAACACTATTATTGTTAAATTTCTTCCAATATTAATGTTTATTCTATTATTGTTATGATCACCATATTGCATGTTTAAAGGGCATATGTAATTGAAAATCACGCCTAATAAGATAAATTGGACAACCGGTTTAGGTTCCTTTTTAATCTTGTTGTTAAATCAAGTGATCACTAATATTTTAGAATTATATGTTGCATTAATATTCAACCAATTTAGCTTAATAATAGTTTGTAGCGAATTGAATATTTTGTTTGTATGCCTTTGAGATCGCAAGAATCATTTTTCGCTATAAGAATCGAGTAGAGGCCAATACGGGCGAATGTGACTCCATGAATCACTTCGTACCATCATCCCCGAGTTTGGCTCTAAAAAGATAGGGATGAGCATAGGAGATCCTTTGATATGATCATGATGTGTGAATGTGAATGTGAATGCATTTTTATTACGGTCGCACCTCGATGTGAGGTTGCCTACGTATCTGTTAGGAATCAGGCCGAACGTAGCTCTAGCCGAACCTCGCACAAGTGTGTATATACCTCCAAAAGGTCTTTTGAAGGGTTGTAACATGGTTAGGCTAAAGGTTGGAGAAGAAGGGGATAAAGGCCCAAGACCCTCGATAAGCCCCCAAGGTGTGCAACCTTGCTATTGAGTATTTGTATTTTCATGCTTGAGGTTTTCTACTCTTTTTTAGCTCTTTCTTTTTCTTTAGCATTTATTTCATTTTTATAAGTGTGGGCAATCCCGATCATGCGGTCTATCACTCACTTGGCATTCATGTTTCTCAGGCACGGTACCGAGCACTCGATAAGAGATGCAATCTGAGACATGTTCTTATCAAATACATTTTCATATCAAAGACATTGGAACACTTGCCCTTTTTGTACACTTTTTATTAATATTTTTTTTGCTATTTTAATCTTTTGAAGTCACTCAAGCTTTTTTTCTTTGAAAATTGCATAAGTTACACACCATCCCATCCCATCCCAAAGTTAGGTAGATATAGGTTGAAAAATGAAATGTCTATCGTTAGACGAGGCTCAAAGTGATTTATGAAGAAAGGATTATAAATTAGAAAGGTAAAAGGTGATATGATGTGGCTACAAGGGGTGCCTCAAATCATTGGTATACCTTGTGCTTAATTCGTCATGGTTTTTTTTTTTTTTTTTTTTTTTTTTTTGCAATGCAATAGTCATATTCAAGTGATAAAATGCTCATTTTATTGAAAGTGGAAAGGGTAAAGAAAAACCTATGAAATAAATCTAAGGAAGACAAAGGGTGCCTATGCTAGACTTATTAGGGAAAGGGTTTGAAAAAAAGAAGAAGAAAGCATGAAATCTTGGTGAGAAACTTGCCTTGTGCATTTGTTTCATCATTATACTCAATTTTTTTTGTTTGTCAATCACATGACTCAAACTCGATTCAACATGCATGGATGGAAGAAGGTAGGAACAATGAAAGTTGTGATATGGAGAAAGCATGTAGAGAATGGAAAAATGATGTAGATGGAGAGATATGAAAAAATTAGGAATAGAATGTACCCCCAACTCAAATGACAGAAAAAACCGACTCATGCATGAACCTAAGACATGGTCATGGTGTATATACATATTAGTGGGTGCTTTATTGTGAGTTTAAGTGACATGTTAAGACTCGTGTCATGACCATGTGGCTAGACTATGTGACTAGACTCGAACAAAGACTAAGTTAAGACCTCACGTATATGCATTAAACTGGACAGGCTGTGGTATTTTAGTAATAACTTTTTATCTGTAACTCTTATTGGGATGAAACCAACGCCAAATTAAAGATAAAACTCGGGGCTACAGATCCCTATGTTTTAAGACTCGTAGTTCTTTCTAGAACTCCGGCTATGACCAAAACAAGTTGACGCTTGTGCAGTATACGAGAATAAAAATCCGGGTTGACTTAAAGGGACTATGACTCGATTTTAGACATATTTATTAGCTCAAATCAATTAATTAATTAATTAAACAAAGTCCTTTAGTCATTAATCAGTTTATTTAGTCTTAACACAAGTCAAACAAACGGTTAAGAAAAACACAAAGAGTATGCACAACCAATAATGCACAATTAGTCAAGTAGGCACGATATGATGCAATGAGTTTGCAACCTAACCATGGCTCTAGTTCTCTAAAGTTCAGGATATGGGTTAGTCAATAGAGGGTCCATGGTTAATTTTCCAGATGCACCGCGCGGAAGCCTAACCGTGAAGGGTTGGCGCGAGTGGATGTGACACCGCGAGTTAAGAAAAACTCGCTTCCATGGTTTGGTGAATTCAACATTCTCGGATGTACCCTTTGTTACTCAGAGCGTTCAATCAGGTAGATGGAGCATGAATTCCCTGAGAGTTATGTCCATATGTGGAACACATATGGGTTTCAGAAAAGTGAGAAAAACTCAATCATATTTCTCAAATTTCCTACGTGTAAAAATCCTATGTTTTTAACTCATTACGGGTGGTCTTTCCAATGAGATCTTTTTTATGCATATGACAATAATTTTAATCAAAATTACGCACATGAAATACTTAGAACTTTTCGAGTCTCATCCACTCATTCTAAATAATTGCCAAAATAAATTATAGGAATTGAAATAGAAATCCTCCCCAGTGGAGTCGCCAAAAACTGTAGGGAATATTTTAAGCATTACCCCTAGCTTCAACCCCACTGTGATCATACACTAAAGTACAGTGGTGTCCAAAGGGAAAGAAGATAAAGAAAAAGAGTCGCCAAAAAATTTTAGGAACTTGTAAACCGTTCACGAGGTGAAGGTTACACCCCTTAACGATCCAGGAGATCGTCAACTCCAATAGGTCTTGAACCATGACTGGTAGTTCGGGGATGAAGGTACAAATCCAACCTAAAAGAGATTGAACCTGCCCTAATAATAGGCCTCTACTTTATTCTGATCGTATTCATGTGCGCTTTCTGACTAACATGCAATCAATAGGATTAACCCTAAACCTGTTTATCTATGTTGTTTGAATTTAATGCACAAACAAATCTATTATTGGAGATCACTTGAATTATAGTCATATTAACCCTAAACAAGATTATTAACTATCTTATTAAGCATGATTACAAGTACCAATTCCCTTTAAACATGCATAAAAGGTGTGATCAAGCAATAACTAAAATATATCAAGCAACATAATTGTAGACACCCATTTGTGTCTCCCCAAAGCCAAACCCGGTGATGAGTACCTTTCGCGTCAAATCATAATCGAATGAAACGAAAGTGTGGAAAGTCTAGTGTTGCGGAAAGTTTTTATTTCTTTTCTCTTCTCCTTGTTTTTGAAAACTTATTTTGAGAAAACAGCCAATCCAGTTTGGTTGGTCCATGATATGGGTCCAATAGTAGTGTAAATGGATGGGGCTTGTAAAGACCTTTCTAATGATATATTATAAGCCCAATTCCGATGAATATTTAGGAAGTTATGGCCAATTTACTAAACTGGGCCCGGTTTGAGCTTTATATGCGGCCCAATGATCTAGGGGAGGGCCTAATATGATTTATCATTCCTAATGCAATTAGGAATGGTTTTAGTCTTCTGGATTCTTCTAGAAGGTTCTTTTCATTCCTAATTCGATTAGCATTGATAAATTGACTTTTGTTGACTTTTCAGAGTTTTAATCAAAATCAAATAGCAATTTCGAAGAAATTATATTATTTTATCCTCCAGTACGGTAAACTTATCATATTTTCAAAAACGCGTTAAATTTAAGCTTGGCGTCTGACCCCAGGCCTTGGCGCCTGGAATCAGGCCTGGCGCTAGTGCTGGTGCCTGGCGCCAGCCCTGTTTTCTGAGCGTCAGACTCTGTTTTGTTAATTTTATCTTTTTGGCTGATTTTCTCTATAAATAACGTATTAAAACTCCGTTTTCGAACCAGATTTCATCAATTCTTATTTCAATTCACCAACTCTCATCAAGATTTTCTTGATTATTCTCTCTCTCTCTCTCTTTTCTAAACTTTGTTTTCTCATACAAAATTCCGCATTCGCAAGACTTAGATACACCTAGCCATATTCGAAGTTGCCTTCGCCCTAGACGTGAAAGGTTTTAATTTCTGAGGGTTTGGTCCCAAATCTCTATTTCAATTATTTAATTTAATTGTTTTGATTATTATTTTCCTTGAAGTTACTAACGTGTGTATTTTGTTATTAGAAAGAGGTACGAGGCATCAAAGTAAGTAATTTAATGGTTTTAATTGATATTATGATTTAGAAATCATGTTTATATTGTTATTATGATATTCCTAGTATCATGTCTAGGGTAATTTTAATATTAAATATGATTGTTACGATGCTTCCTATGTTCTTCCTAATATTTATTCATGTTAGTATCATGTTAGGGCTAAAGATTTGATTTTTATTGCTTAGTGACATGCTAGGGTTTGTTATTAATCTGGTTAGTATCATGCCTAGGATCTTACTTTTATTATGCTTTAACATGAATATTATTATAATTATGATTATTATTAATTATGATTGCTATGATTATGATATTCGTTATTATGATTATTATCATGTTGCTTGATGCTTATTCTTTATTGCTTGATCACACATTTATTGCATGTTTAAAGGGAATTGGTACTTGTAATCACGCTTAATAAGATATTTAATAATCTTGTTAGGGTTAATGTGATTATAATTCAAGTGATCGCCAATAATAGTTTATTTGTGCATTAATATTCAACCAACATAGATAAACAGGTTTAGGGTTAATCCTATTGATTGCATGTTAATTAAAAAGCGCACATGAATACGATCAGAATAAAGTAGAGGCCTATTATTAGGGCAGGTTCAATCTCTTTTAGGTTGGATTTGTACCATCATCCCCGAACCCTTATTTGGTTCTAGACCTTATGGAGTTGACGATCTCTTGGATCGTTAAGGGGTGTAACCTTCACCTCGTGAACGGTTTACAAGTTCCTAAAACTTGTTGGCGACTCTTTTGCTCTATCTTCTTCCCTTTTGGACGCCACCGTACTTTAGTGTATGATCACAGTGGGGTTCAAGCTAGTGGGATTATGGCTTGAATTATTCCCTACAATAATAATAATTATAACAATAATTATAACAATCATACTTAAAAATAATCATCATAAATATGTTAAAGCATAATAATAATAGCAAGATCCTAGGCATGATACTAACATGATTTATAACAAACCCTAGCATGTCACTAAACATCAAAGATCAAAACTTTAACCCTAACATGATACTAACATGATAAATATTAGGAAAGACAATAAAAGACATCATACTTTTAATCATACTTAATATTAAATTTACCCTAGACATGATACTAGGAATTTATTATTGTCACCCTAAACATCAAATTAAGGAAAACATCTTAACATGATACTAGGAATCAAAATAACAATCTAAGCATGATTTCTATATCATAATATCAATAAATCAATTAAAGCACTTACTTGGATGCCTCGTATCTCTTTCTAATAACAAAATACACGCGTTAGTAACTTCAAGGAAAATAATAAACAAAACAACAAGTAAATTAATTAATTGAAAGAGAGATTTGGGACCAAACCCTCAGAAATTAATACCTTCCACATCTAGGGCGAAGGCCACTTCGAATATGGCTAGGTGTTTCTAAGTCTAGCGAATGCGGAATTGTGTTTGTAAAAGGGCTAGTTTTGAAAAGAGAGAGAGAGAGAGAGAGAGAGAGAGTAATCAAGAGATTCTTGATGAGAATTGGTGATATTTGAGAATATTTGATGATTAATAAAGGAGATATGACCTATATTTATAGAGAAAAAAGAGGGTCGAAGAATAAGAAAAGAATCTGAATTCGAATCGAAATAGAACTCGATGGACAACAGTTTTTGCGGATTTTTTTTTATCATATCTTTTGATCTAGAAATTCAAATAAGGCATATAATATGTCGTTGGAAAGCTCTTGAAGTCTAATTTCTAATCCAATTAGAATCAGATTAAAATCTTTTGTAGATAAAAAGATATGTCCAAAATAGTAGGACGGTGTCAGTTTTGGATAGAGTTTCATATCTCATTTATATCTTTTTTGTTATAGCTCGGATTTAATATTATAATATATCATTGAAAAGATAATTTCAATATCTATCCAACCATATAAATTTTGGATAAATATTATGAGGCACGAAAATAAAATCTGACTGTCTTTGAACATCTTTAAATTCGAGTAGAATTAGGATTTAAGAAACCAACAATATGTGAATCAATATTCAAGAAGCTTAAAAAGAATGTACCAGTAATATGGGACGATGAGTGTCAAAAAGCCTTTGAAAAGATCAAAGTCTATTTCACAAATCCTCCCGTATTAGCACCAGCACTTCCAAGAATACCTCTTAGGTTGTACTTAATAGTCACCAAAGAAACAATGGGAGCCATGCTAGCACAAGAAGTAGAAGGCAAATTAAATGCAATCTACTATCTAAGAGAAAAGATGCTCGAGTATGAGGTACGCTATACATCACTTGAGAAATTGTGCCTCACATTGGTGTGGGCCACAACCAAGTTAAGACATTACATGCTCGTGCATACGGTATTTGTAGTTTCCTGATTGGATCACTTCAAGTATTTATTCGAGAAATCTACACTCAATGGGCGCATATCAAGATGGATAGTTAACTTAGCCCAGTTCGATGTATGATTCATGCCCCAAAAAGCTATAAAAGGATTTGTGGTTTCAGATTTTTAGCAGACTTTCCAATAGAAGATTCGACGCCAATACACGACAATGAATTTCCAAACGAAGACTTGATGGTCACGGAGGATGATACTTGGACCTTATACTTCGATGGAGCCTCAAACCAAAAGGGATGTGATGCTGGAGTATTACTAGTATCACCTAAAGAAGAGCATGTTCCAATCTCCATAAAGCTTGATTTCGACGTTACCAACAACGCTGCTGAATACGAAGCATGCGTGGTAGGTCTTGAAACAGCTTTGGCATTGAGAGTAAAAAAATTACGAATATTCGGAGACTCTTCATTGATCATCAATCAAATCTCTAAGAGATAGATAGTAAGGAGCGAAAGTTTAGCCCCTTACCAAACTTATCTGGAAACTCTCACTAATCAGTCAGAGAAGGTGGAATACACATATCTACCTAGAGAAGAAAATTAATTTGCTGATGCCTTAGCAAGACTAGCCTCAATGGTTAGGATTCCTACGGAAATCGAGCAAATGCCTCTAACTATAGAAAAAAGGCATAAACTGGCCTATATTCAAGCTATAGAAGATGATGAAGTGGTCCAAGATAAAGAAGAAGAAGAATCGTGGTATACATATATACTTAATTATGTCACCAAAGGAGAATACACTCCCCATGCAGACAAAAGAGCAAAACGAGCATTAAGACTCTTAGCTTCCTAGTACGTACTCATAGACAACGAGTTACACAAAAGGGTACCTAAGGGCCGATCTCTCTTATGTGTAGGAAAAAGGGATGCTCAAAGAGCAATGAGGATAGTCCACGAAGGAATTTGTGGAACTCACGAAAATGGCAAAATGCTAGTCCAAAAGATAATGCGAGAAGGATACTATTGGACTACCATGAATAGGGATTGTCATCAATACGTAAAAAGATGCCCTAAGTGTCAAATTTACGCCAATCTACAACATATTCCTCCATATCTACTCTACACCTACACTTTGCCATGACCATTCTCTACATGGGGAATTGACATTATTGGTAAAATCACTCCCCTAGGAACAGGAGGTCACGAATATATTCTAGTAGCAATTGATTACTTCACAAAGCAGGTCGAAGCACAATCATACGCTAAACTCACTGCAAAACATGTAGCACTCTTTATCGAAAGAAATATTATTTGTCGATATGGAGTCCCACATGAAATGATAAGTGACAATGGAACTCACTTTCAAGCCGAGTGTGAAGAATTGTTACAAAAATATGGCATCCAACATCATCATTCTTCTCCTTATAGACCTCAGGCAAATGGAGCAGTCGAAGCGGCTAATAAAAATTTAAAGACTATCATCGAGAAATGACAGAAAATTACAAAGATTGGCCTAACAAACTCCACTTCGCATTGTGGGGTTATCGCACGTCAATTCGCACATCAACATGAAATACGCCATTTTCCTTGGTTTATGGAATGGATGTCGTACAACCTGTAGAGCTAGAGATACCATCTCTACGCATTGCATTAGAAAGCAAACTCGATGAAGTTGAATGGACTAGGGCGAGATATGAGGAGCTAATTCTACTTGATGAAAAACGACTAGAAGCTCTACATCATACTCAATGCTATCAAACTCGTATGGCTAGGCATTTTAATAAGAAGGTCAAGACAAGAAACATCAAAGTAGGGGACTTGGTGTTAAAATCATTAAGGAAGAATGTTTTAGATCCAAGGGGGAAATTTAGGCCTAATTGGTCTGGGCCCTATATTGTCAAAACAATCCTATCAGGAGGTGCAGCAAAATTAACTGATATGGATGGCAATGAGTTCTCGAACATGACAAATATTGACCAACTTAAAAAGTACTAACCATAATTACTTGAGTAGGATACTCAAGAGAGCTACGTTTCGCCTGATTCCTAAAGAAAGGATACGTAGATAACCCTTTACGGGTGCGGCCACTTTATTTTTTGCAAACCTCGCATCCCAGACTTAATAACAAATTCGACAGATACTCGACAAAACATCGGCGTCACAGAATAAATCCCGGCGCCAGCCGATCAACCTTAGCGCCAAACGACAATGTCTGTCGCCTGACGCCAGACTTCCGTAGCTAGCGCCAGCCGTAAAAGCGCGGCGCCATTTTTTTGCAAGTACCTGGGAACATTTCGGTGTTTTTCGAAAAAATTTTTACTTCCGTACTCGAAAAAATTTCTGGAAAATTAAATTTTCAGTTTTCATTGCTTTAATAAATTAAATTTAAAGGAGATGATTTAATTCAAAAAAAAAAAAAAAAAAAAAAGAAAAGCTGCAATCTCATTAATAAAATAAACTAACAATTACATTATTGATGGAATTTAAATTTAAAACTAAGTTTAATAATTGAAAGTTAAGCAATGCTTTAATCTTTTTTCTCTTTCTTTGCTCTCTTCCAATTTTTATCTATATCCTCTTTTTCATCCATAACTTTATCTAGTAGGCATCCTTTAGAGGACCTACATTCAATTTTGGAATAAATAAATTCTCCCTTAACTAGGACTCCATGTTTCTTCTCTACCCAAGCCTTCTTCTCTGAAGTGTCAGCTTTTCTCTTTCCTTTATCCTTCGTAGAGCTTTTCTTCCTAGGAATTGTAGGTGTTTTGAACTCAACCTTTTAACCCAAGCGTTCCTTAATGGGAATCACTTTGTCACCTAGACGACTCTTCACATCAGTTTTACTCTGATTTTTTCTTCATGTCCTTTGAAGGTTTCTTCAAAAGCCACTTCTTCACATCATTGGGCAAGGAAGGAGGAACCTTTTGGATAATAACTTCCCATAAAGGTCCAGCGCTCCAATAAGCATCAAATTTGTCTACTTCTTGAGAGACATGAAATTCATAGGGACGACGAAGATCCCCGGAAGGAATTGTTTGAAGTAGGTCGTACTATCTTTTTACCCTGCATGGATCATAAAAAGTTATCCTGGACAAGATTGGAAGACGGTAGAAAGGTTGCTTGTTGACACCAACCATCTTTTCTATTTTCCACCAAGGGATGACCCACTTGATCGTAAAATTGCGAGAGCCAAAGACCTTCTTCCATTCATGGCGCCCCATCTTAGAGAAGCGTTTCTTCCTTCTCACAAAGCAATTTGGAGTATATTTTTCAACATTATCTGGAGGACTAATTAATTCTAGTCTTTCCATTAGCCACATCTGTAAAAAAAAAAAAAAAAAAAAAATTCAATGCAAATAAATTAATATTACTATACAAAAATATGTTTTTGAATTCTGTAATTAAAAATATTATTTTTCTACCTGTAATAAAATTTGAGAGCCTCGAAAAGGTGCTTCTGGATTTTTCTTTAATTCATCAAGACTAAGCATAGTCTCTCCAACAATTAATGGCATTGGATTTCTCCTAGATTCAATCTGTTCCAAAACAGTTGATATAATTGCTTGACCCTCATTAGTTCTACCACTAGTGAGAAGATATTGATTAAGCATGCAAAAAAGAAAAGCCCTTCTTCTATAAACATGAAAAGACTCAGCATAAGGTCTATCAAAATAATGGCGAGCAAATTCTTTCAACTTAACTATGCTACCATATACTATATTTGTTAGATCTTTGTCTTTTAAATTAAAGAAGCGCTCAAAATCCTTATAATAATATTCATTTATTCTAGGGATTACTGCAAGATCTAATGCAGGGAAGCCTAAGATAGCACCGAATTCTCCCGGCAAAGGGCTAATTTCATCACACCCTAATCTAAAACAATGAGTATCCACATCCCAATATTCTAAGGCGGTATGAATAAAGTCTACATCAAGATCTACCCCCTTGACACCATAAATACCCCCATATGAAAAAAGTCTAACTCTTTTCTCTCCTTGGCAGTTAGAGACCGACACCATTCATGAGTGAAGTTGGTAAAACTTTTAGAGACTAAAGACATGATTTTTTATTTTTTCAAAAGCTAAGGTTGTATAGAATCTGCTGAAATTATGAATAAAATCGGCTGGGCAGGGGGCTATTTGTGCACAAAATTGGCATAGTTTCAATCCAGAAAGGATTCGGGGTCAGCGCTCATCAGCGCCAGACGCCAGACATTGGCGCCTGACACCAAAGCCTGGCGCCAAACGCTAAGAGTTAGCGTCTAGCGCTAACCCAAAACGCATGGCGCCAGATGGCGCTGACGTGTTTTATCATACGAGCTTTTCAATAACCGCGTTTTTTTTGCCTGATTTGAGTCTGACCAATGACTTTACGATCTTTTATTCTTTTTATACCCTTTTTCTAATTATATTTTTCCTTCTTCTTAATTAATATATCAATCATATTAATTATATTATTTTTTAGATTATATTAGACTTAACTTTTAAGTTTTTTTTTACGAATCCAATATTTTTTTTTTTTTTTTTTTATTTTAATTCATTTTTTTGGGGAGAAAGTCTGATACCCTCCATCAATAATAAAAATGACGGAATTTTTGCTCAAAATTAGTAATTATCACAATTCTTTGCACACACAAACTTGCGCATAAAAATGAAAAAATAATAAAAAAAAAATGTTAATTAAATAAACTCATAGATAATATGTATATACAAATATGTCTAAATAATGAGTCTAATAAAGACAAAGTTCTATACAAAGTCAAAATAATAAAAAGCACAAGAATAAACTACGGCGCCGGAGGACGTACGCCCATCATGTCATAAAACTGCGCAGTACGAGAAGTAACCTCTCCACCTGCTCCAACTCCAGCTCCAGTCTCCTCGGGAGGTGGAAAACTCAGCTCAGGACCCGTCCACCCAAGATCAACATGAGGCTGAGGCTGCGGAGGCTGCTGCGATGACGAGCCGATCTCGTACATCCCACCACCTCTAAGAGCCGAGGTAGCCTCTCCCTAGCCTACCGGCGCAGCGTGTGCACCCTCAAATGAAGAGCCTGATCCCTCCACCGCCTCGGTACGGGCAGCCTCAGAACGACCACCCCGACCGCCAGAACCAGTGCGGCGACGTCTCGAGCTAGACCTCGCCGGTTCTCTCCATACCTCAGATCTCGCCCGGGCACGAGAAGGAATGGGCTGACCCTGCAAGAAGAAACTAAGTCAATAACAATAAAAATAGAAACAGTAATGCAAAAATAAGAAGGGAAACTACCTCCTAAACGGCGTCGTCGCGACGACACGTAGCCACATTCCTCATCCGAACGAGCTAGCTCTGGAAGGCATCTATGCACCGTGCCATCGCCGTGACCGCCTTGCGTGAGAACTGTCAAGGAAATAAATTCAGTAATAATGCATAACATATATCGACAAAAATTGCAGATAAATAAAGCTCACCCGAGTCTGGTGACGAGGAATCGACCGCTCCACGAAGCTCTCACCCTTAGGAGCCGGAGGAATCATCTCCTCGATCGGCCCGTATGTCCCCTGATAATGGATGGACATACGAGGTGGCACGAACTCAGTAGGTCCAGCGTGACAAAAGCAAATCAAGGTCGGTAAAATATTACTTGGGGGCTACTTAACGAAAGGTAAAAGATGAAAATCATACCGCCACCTCCTCAGCCAGTACATGGACTGGAGATAACAACGGCAGTAGTTCCTTCTCATAACACCGCCAAGGGATCGTATAAGATCGCCAAGGGGTACCAGCTCTTTCTGACATGCTCACCAACCTCGCGCCGGTAAACATGTGACGCGGCGGAGGAGTAGGAACGACGAAAGTGTCCGAGGAATGCTGAATAGCAACCCTCTCTCTAAGATATGCAACTTCTCCATATGTCCCTAAGAAATAGCGACGCTCAGCAGTATACTGCGCAGCTAACCCAGGGACAACCAAGCCGATCCACGGCCGGTATTGCACGTCAGGCTCTTACGAAGAACGCCAATCAGATAAGAATCCATCAAAGGTAATACAAAAGTGTTCAACTATACAAAAAATCATACCGAGATGATCTGATCTTGGACATAAGCAGTAGACATCCCAGGGCGGCGGCCTCCCCAAGAGGCACTCACTGGAAATCTGCGCGCGGCGACGGTCTCGCCGGTGCAACTGAGGGAAAGTACTCGTAGAACTAGATCTACAAAAGGAGAAAGCCTCAACAAATGCTAAACCAAAGCATTAGAGCTAAACTTTATGGGAAATAAAGTATACCTTTACGACTCTCCAGAAGCTGGACAGAGCGACATTCCCCATGAAGGACCGGTGTCGACACGAGTCTCGTAACGCTCGAACAATTTTAGCATAGGCCAAGCTGGTCCAGTCATAAGTCCCGATCAAGTGTAGATCACGGACCGCAGGTAGGTAGTAAAGCAGTATTCTACTACCCTTGTCATGGGAAAACGTCCCTAACAGCAAGATAAGCACAACGATGCGCACCCGCTGCTCTCGGGTGGTTGCATCATCCTCGAAAGCCGCCACTAGAGTTGAATGGCGAATCCCCTTGGCGCTAAACATAGTCGACTCTACCTCAGCACGAGCCCGAACATCAATCGGACCCAACAGCTCCTCGACCTCATGAGAAAAGACGCTAATCTCGTTGTCGAACGACAGCGCAACAGAACTAAACTCCAATCCCGTAATAAGACTGAAGTCGGTCGGGGTGACCATCATCTCACCCCAGGGAAAGTGGAAGGTGTTAGTGGTGTCCCAAAAGAACTCCACCAGGGCACGAGCCACGTGCTGACCCCCGCTAGAGGCAATCATGGCCTCCGAGGTCTCAAAAAGCGCAGTCAATCCGCAAGACTCCCAGAGAAGTCTCACCTCTCCATCAATGCCGATGTACATCTTGTACAGGTCGCACAAGGTGTCGCAGCCTGAATCGTGGTAGCGTGTCCTACCAACCGTGATCCCACGTCGCACCCTCTCAGAAATATGGTGGACGGGGGAGAAGTACAAAGTCCGCTCATCCCACTCAGGGAGGGGACCAAGAGAAGTGGACGGGTCGGCGTCGTCCTCTACGGGCTCATGCTCCCGTCGCGCATCTCGGGACCGTGAACCCGAACCTTGTTGTCTAGCCATGCTACATTGTGCAAAATAATCATAAA
This sequence comes from Chenopodium album, assembly GCF_948465745.1. Lineage (NCBI taxonomy): Eukaryota > Viridiplantae > Streptophyta > Magnoliopsida > Caryophyllales > Amaranthaceae > Chenopodium > Chenopodium album. The sequence continues at coordinate 72,076,928 of NC_137835.1, forward strand.
TTAAGGTTCTATAGTATCTAAGGTTCGCCTAGCCGCATGATACTATGTTCGCAAAAAAAAACAGAGTACGTAGTACTAAAACAGAGCACAAATTCAAAGTGAGCATATACGGCATTTTTCAAGCATTCAAACAATTTCTTGCAATACTATGGTAATTATTGTGACAAATTGGACAAGAATTTCTAGCAAAAAATCAAGAACAGGCCACATTGTATTCCCGACCTTAAGAGATCCAACAATGGTGATTTGTTCGTTTCTTCACCAAATAGAGTCAAAAAAGTCTCAAATTACTCCCAAGTAAATATATAAACATAATTTAGAAATTTCATGGCATAAAATTTGACAAACAAAGTGAATTAAGCAATTTAAGTTTTGAATTTTCAAGAAATTCGTGAACAAACATGCGCAAAATTCATTAAAATCGGATTGAGTTTGGGGAAAACTTACATAGATCGGAAAAATGGATGGAATAAGCTTTGATTTGCAACAAATTTGAGCAAATTCGGTTGAGAAACGAGCAAGAACAAGTAAATTGAAGTTCGCGGCGATTTCTCGAGCAAAATGAACAGCAGCAGCGAACATGAAGAAGAAAGGGGTATATATGGAAATCCCGACTCTAGCGCCAAGAGACAGGCCTTGGCGCCAAACGGTAAGGCTTAGCGCCTAGCGCTAGAGCCATATATGTGGCGTCAACATTATATCAGCGGCGACAGACTGTTCAGCCACTCAGTGCGGTTGCTTCGATCTCTTTCAGCAATTTTGGGTTCCTTAGTACGCTAGTTAGCCCCTCTAAGAAATTTGACATGATTTAGTAATCGGCTTGATTACAATTACATAAAGTGATCGACCTGATGAATGATCGTCTCACTTAGCTTAAAGCGCCTAAGCATTGGCTCATCGCAAAGCGCCGACATAATGGTTCATACAGCAAGGCACCAACATATTGGTTCAAAATTCAGCAGAAGGCACCGACATACAGGTTCAAAAGCAGCAAAAGCGCCGACATACTGGCATAGTGGAAGCAAAGTTCAAGCGATCTTTTAAAGATCGACAAGCGTGGGTCTTCGGTAATTTTCCTCGGAATATTATCGCAACAAGTGAGGATAACTTCAGGCGAGGATATCTTCAACAACGTTCCCTAGCTTGCGGAGAGTTGTCACAAGCGAAGTTGTCTTGAATCGTGTTCCCTGGCTTGCAGAAGATGGTCACAAAGCGCTAGAAGGTGGTTTCAAGCGAAGCAATCTTTGATGGGGTTCTCTAGTTTGCAGAAGTCTATCATGGAGGGATTGGAGGCAGTTACAAGCATAGCAGTCTTCAGGCGGCATTCTCTAGCTTGTAGGAGGTCGTAAAAAATACAAAAATACAACAATACAGCAGCAAACCTGTTACCTTCAGAGACGCGTGCTCGACGATGCAAGATACGCGTTTCTTAACTCTCTTATCTGTTTAACTAACGCTAGTTTGCAGGTATCGGCGTTACAAGAGTGATTTAGGATCGCAGAACGTTTTGAATCATTCTCCATCCCTATTGATACTTTGACTTTTGTTTTCGAAACTTGCGTTTCTCCAAACTCAGTCAAAGTGGGGGCTTCTGTAGACACCTATTTGTGTCTTCCCAAAACCAACCCGGTGATGAGTACCTTTCACGTTGAATCATAATCAAATGAAGTGAAAGTGTAGAAAGTCTAGTGTTGCGGATAGTTTTAATTTCTTTTCTCTTCTCCTTGTTTTTGAAAACCTATTTTAAGAAAACAGGCAATCCAGTTGGGTTTGGTCCATAGCAAGGGTCCAATAATGGTGTAGTTGGATGGGGTTTGCAAAAGATCTTTCCAACGATATATTATAAGCCCAATTCCGATGAATAATGAGGAAGTTATGGCCAAATTACTAACTTGGGCCTGGTTTGATACTTATATGCGGCCCAATGATCTAGAGGAGGGCCTAATATGGATTAATCATTCCTAATGCAATTAGAATTGATTATAGTCTTCTAGATTCTTCTAGAAAGTTCTTTTCATTCCTAATTCAATTAGCATTGATAAATTGACTTTGATTGACTTTTTGGAGTTTTAATTAGAATAAAAGAGTGTTTTTAAGGAAAATACGATTTTGCCCTTCTGTATGGCTAAATTTTATCTGAATTAAGAAAACGCGTGAAAATAATAATAATTAGCGCCTGACAACAGACATTAGCGCCTGACGCTAATGCTTGGCGCTTGGCGCTAATGTTCAGCGCCTGGCATTAATCTACTTTATCCTCGTCGAAACTTTGATTTGTTTTTCTACCGTTTGGATGATTTTCTCTATAAATAGACTTCTAAACCTTCCGTTTTTCATCACGAACTCTCATCAAAAATCTTTTGATTACTCTCCCTCTCTCTTTTCTAAACTAGCCTTCTCTCGAACAAAATTTCGCATTCACAAGACCAAGACACACCTAGCATAATTCAAAGTTGCCTTCGCCCTAGACGTGAAAGGTTTTAATTTCTGAAGGTTTGGTCCCAAATCTCTCTTTCAATTATTTAATTTAATTGTTGTTTTATTATTTTCCTTGAAGTTACTAATGTGTGTATTTTGTTATTAGAAAGAGATACGAGGCATCAAAATAAGTGCTTTAATTAATTTTATTGATATTATGATATAGAAATCATGTTTAGGTTGTTATTATGATTCCTAGCGTTATGTTAGGGTGTTTTGATCTTCCTAGTATCTTGTTTAGTGTAACAACTATAATTTTAATATCAAATATGACAATTGTGATTCCTGCGATGCTTCCTATTTTCTTCCTAATATCATGTTGGTATCATGTTAGGGCTAAATATTTGATTTTTAATGTTAGTAACATGCTAGGGTTTGTTATTAATCTTGTTAGTATCATGCCTAGGATCATGATATTTTTATGCTCTAACATGATCATGATTAATTCAATTATTATGATGATGATTATTATTGATTATTATTATGTTGCTTGATGATATTTATTGTTATTGCTTGATCACGCCTTTTATGCATGTTTAAAGGGAATTTGGTACTTGTAATCACGCTTAATAAGATAATTAATAATCTTGTTTAGGGTTAATTTGATTATAATTCAAGTGATCGCCAATAATAGTTTTATTTGTGCATTAATATTCAACCAACATAAATAAACAGGTTTAGGGTTAATCCTATTGATTGTATGTTAGTTAGAAAGCGCACATGAATACGATCAGAATAAAGTAGAGGCCTATTATTAGGGCAGGTTCAATCTCTTTTAGGTTGGATTTGTACCTTTATCCCCGAACTACCAGTCATGGTTCCAGATCTATTGGAGTTGACGATCTCCTGGATCGTTAAGGGGTGTAACCTTCACCTCGTGAACGGTTTACAAGTTCCTAAAACTTGTTGGTGACTCTTTTGCTCTATCTTCTTTCCCTTTGGACGCCACCATGATTTAGTGTATGATCACAGTGGGGTTCAAGCTAGGGATAATGCTTGAAATATTCCCTACACTTATAGATTACCATGCTGACAAAGATTTCATTTCTAGGTACAAAGACCAACATGGGCAGGTCAAGATAAACAACAACTTGAAAGGAAAAAATAATCTCATCAGTTTCATTATAAGTTAGGCTTAAGCCCTAACTGACAATGCTTGAAAGAGAAGTAGCGTTCCACAATGCATACATTCGTGCCAGCAAAGCCCTCCTATGTCCTTTGTTGAATAGTGCATTCAAGCCCGCAAGAAAGGGGGAAAACATAGATAATGGAAGAATAAGCAAGATAGCAAGAAAACTCCCTAGAGAAATCCAGTAAAAGTGTACAAGCGTAAGGCAAGAGACAGAAAGGTAAGCCAAAATGATGATCAAGATGAGCAGCTGCAAAGTATCCTGAACAGCATAAGCATACAGAACATATCAGAATCACGTTATTACATGAAAAGTTCTTCAGAATTGTTTGAAAAATTTACCAATACACAACACAATTAAACATACTGAACAAACCTGGCAACCAACTGGCCTAGTGTTGCGCAGAAACAGAGAAAATAGAAAGAAAATGTCCCTTTTGAATTCCAGAGATCCTAGTGTGGCATCATTTATAAGAAATCCATTTACTAGGCTACCAGTCCTCTTTAAAGCTAACACCTGGCTCATGTGACTTTGCGTCTGTTGTAGCTGCCTGCACCTCTTGTCCTCCGTTCTTCCATTTATGCTGAAGAAAAATGAAAGGGAGATAAGGAGAAATTTGATAAACGCAAGGAAATTACAAATGACCACTTTTAATAGAGGGATGGATAGTTCAGATAAAGGCTGACATTTGCTCAGCTAAAATCTATTAGTAGTTCGGTAAAGGTACAATATCCTCATATAGTAGCAGTAGCAATGTAGCAACTAGCATGACAGATAAGGGTGATAGTAACAATTGTTGAAATAGTAATAAATGAGAGAATGATTCACAGAAAACACAAGCATAATATTGAGACAAATCAGAATAGTAAAAACAGAGATTCGTTTAGTAGGATGAATATGTATATATAATACATGGATAGAATGGCATAAAAAGCAGAAAGAAGATGACACAGAAGGTGAGGGTTCGTTAAGGGACCACCAATATGGAGTCGCCAGCACAAGTCAACGGTAATATCTTCATTGAGATCTAGGTATCATCATGCTGATTACTATTAGCAGTTTGTAGAAAAAGGTTTTATAGGCTAACAAAATCGTACTGCACCCTTTTCTTATCATAGCCATTAACCACAATAGCAAGGATGACAATTGACATTATAACAAGGTAATATATCAATCATCATGAGAATTTACTAGTGTCCGAAGAACATCAATCATAAACCTAATTCAATAAATAAGAATAAGCAACTTACTTTAGAGACTCATCAACATTGATGTTAGGCGAAACAAGATAAGGCATGTTGTGGATTGTACAATCATCAACCACTACCTAAATTCCCAGTTGATTATAACCAGAAGCAGTGGCATGAAACCAACCAAGATCAATCCTCACTCGATGAAATTCTAATTGCGAATTTGCATGGCTATTAATCCAACAAATGACAGGAGCAAGTGTTGAGCGCATGAATCCATGCCGGACTGTCCTCAACTGAGCATTCAGACCAGCCACATAATGACTCCAGACATAGGTTGGGACATGCTGAAACAAATATTGGTCAATGTTATACAATGCATCACATGTCACTAGTGAATTGGGGAAGGGGAAGGTGACACAACTGAGCCATCAAATTGGTCAACAGTGCATCACTATGAAGACTATATGGAGACATATAACAGCCATCATCATAAAAAATTATGCACAAGGGAAACCTCTTTTGTATGATTGACACAATATCTACACGATTTTCATCACCACTAAGAAAGAAATCAATATATGCAACCATTAAATCAGGTGTTCCTCCAACCTACAATGATACCATTATAATCACATCATAGATAACCTTGAGGAGAAGAGAGCTCAGCTCAGAGAGAGCCATTTCAAATTTTGTTAATCAAAGCCTTTCCCTGTTTACCTTCTCACACACATTTACAGAAACGCATATAATTAGAAACTTCAAGGTGAAGAAAAAGTTGACATAGGAGTTCGAGTAATTGCTTAAGAGTGACAATTTTTTTCTTTTTTTGAAAACTACACGTAATGATTACCTTCATTCCTTTGCATAATTCCCTTGCTCGGCAAGAGCGTAGACACGAATGGTCATATTCAGACTTGACATAATCCTGGAGACGTTGGATTTAAATTCTACGACGCCATTGTTTCCATGACCAAGCACAAGAATAAGCAAGCACTAAAAAATACTGTGAACAGAGCCTTCTCACCAACCATATGCAGCAATAGAATTAATCTCATCAATGAATCTATTAAAGGCACCTTCATACCTGGACAAAAAGTAAAAAAAGCTCACCAGGTAATGTAAATGCTGAGACATGGATCATATGATTATATGAATTAGGTTGAGCAACATAAAACTATCAAATTCCTATTTCATCAATTTTCAGCAAATAGAAGGATCATCAAGTCATACATCAACATTGCTACTCTTCTAAGTTTTAAGGCTATGTTAGAGATCCTAAAGAAGTAGCTAGGCTACACCTAAATGTTTGTTTGTGATAGACTACTACTAATTCGACAATAACAACTGAAATTACTAAGGAAAGCTCGAATAATCGATTGATTGAATTAAAGGGACAATGATAACAATACCTTGAGGCTATTAATCTCACCAAGCAGCTTGAGGCTACTACTCTCCATACAAGTCACTCAATTTCTTGATACCCTTCCCCTAATAAAACTTCTACTACTTATACTAATATGGTCACAATGACCTTAAAGCCTAGCATGTGAAACTTAGCTAATTTAGAACAACATAATTCAACAACATAATCCATGGGTGCTTTTCTTTCCCTCTCTTGTTCTTAATTAGTTTTGTCACTAGCTCTTTGTTACTAGTGTTGACTCAAGCTTCCTCAAGTTCATTCTTTTCTTGCTACTGTCGATCCTTGTGTTCCGGTAGTCGCGTAGAACATCCATTGACTTGTGGTTTGTTGATATTGTTGAAATTGACTTGTGGTTTGTTGACCTTGGGCCTTCAACTGTAAACTTGAATAGGACGGAATGAGGGCTGGGCCAAAGAGTCCATCACATTACCCGCCTGCTAAAGATTCACCTTGTCCTCAAGGTGGAAAGTTGGAAACCGATCAGCAATGGCCCGTGCTTCCTCCCAAGTTGCTTCAAACCGAGGAAGGCCATTCCACTTCACAAGAACCTCCGCAATGGAACCACCCCTGACACCGCGGTGTCGGACCTCCAATACGTCCTCTGGTTCGACCAGCAGCTCTAACTCTGCGGATAGTTATTCGGGTATGGTAGGCTAAACTTGAGCGTCACCCACCTGCCAATTTCAATTGCGATATGTGAAATACAGGATGGAGCTTGCACCCTTGTGGTAATTGTAATTTTTAGGCCACCTTCCCCACCCTTTGAACAATCGAAAAACGCCCATAGAACCTGGGAGCAAGTTTTTCGTTCGGCATTTGAGCCAACGACCGCTGATGATACGGTTGGAGCTTGAGGTATACCTCCTGTCCGACCTAAAAACTCCCATCTTGTCGCTTCTGATCCGCATTTGCTTTCATGACCTGCTGTGCCTTCAATAAATTCACGCGAATTTCATCTAACACCAAATCCCGCTCCTTCAATTTCTCCTCCAGATCGTCCACCGGGGTCCAGTTGTTCCCAATCCGCCATAATTTGGGCGGTTCGCGACCATAAACCAACTTGAACGGAGACACCTTAGTAGCAGAGTGAGGAGCCGTATTGTAAGAGTATTCGGCCCATGGCAATCACAAGGCCCACTGTAGGCGTCGTTCGAAGTGCGCCTACGTTAAAGCATGTGTGAATATGCTTGGCACTCATAGGAAGTGGGAATTGACATAATACGATTAGGGACAAATAAAGTAGGGAGCCGCCAATAAGTTTTTAAGGAACTTGTAAACCGTTAACGGATCATAAAAGGCAACCACGAATAAGGGACAACGATAGGCAACAACAATTGACCCGTGAAGGTTACACCCCATTCATAATCCATGAGATTACTAACTCCATATGGTTCGGAACCACGAAAGGAGGATCGGGGATGATGGTACGAAGTGAGTCATGGAGTCACATTCGCCCGTATTGGCCTCTACTCGATTCTTATAGTGAAAAGTGATTCCTGCGATCTCAAAGGCATACAAACAAAGATTCAATTTGCTCCAAACTATTATTAAGCTAAATTGGTTGAATATAATTGCAACATAAATTCTAAAATATTAGTGATCACTTGAATTAATAACAAGATTAAAAAGGAACCTAAACCGGTCGTCCAAATTATCTTATTAGGCGTGATTTTCAATTACATATTCCCTTTAAACATGCAATATGGTGATCATAAAAATAATAATAATAGAATAAACATTAATATTGGAAGCAATTCAACAATAATAGCGTTAGTCAAATTAAATACAAAATAACCTAATCATGATACTAGCAATAAGAAAATAAAATAAGAGTAATTAAATTAATTAATTACTCACATTCCGCGCGTTCCTTTAAATTGCTACATCATGAATAAACTGTTAGTAACTTCAATAAAAATATAAAGTAAATGGAAATTAAATTAAATTAAAAGTAGAGTTGATTTGGTCCAAACCCTCAGTTATTTGTACCTTTCACGCCTTGGTTTAAGGACGGAACCTCGGGTTAAGTATAGACTCCTTGGAGTGCTTAGGGGAATTGTTATGGAAGAATAATGAGGCTATAAATTAGGTTAAAGAGGGAGAAGAGAATGATTTTTGGTATAAGGTGAGAGAGAATGATTATTGCTGCCCCGTACATCAGAAATGAGGGGGTATTTATAGAGAAAATGTGCTGAGGGAGCACACGGAACCCTAAAATGATAAAAACCCTAAAAAAGTATCCCGCGACACGGCAAAGTGTACCGTGACACAGGAAATCCCACCGTCATACGGGAAACTTTCCCGTGACACGGGAAGTGAAAACGCGTTAAGGGTTTACGCGGAAAAGAATCGGAATGTCCCGTGACACGGCACAGGTACCGTGACACGGCAGTATCCACCGTGACACAGTACAGTACACCGTTTCACGGTATGGGAGGCGCGGAAATTACACGGAAACAACTCAGTGTCGCGGGGAATCCCACCGTCAGACGGTGTAAATTCCCGTGACACGGTGGAAAATGCCGTGACGCGGGAGTTTTTTAGGTACGAAGAACGCAAATAGGACACGGAATAGCCCCGCGTCACAGCAAGGGCACCGTGTCACGGGGATTCCCACCGTCAGACGGTGCAATTTCCCGTGACATGGTGGAATTGCACTGTGCGCAATGATTCCAGGTTTTTACCCGTTTTTAAAACCATCATAACTTTTGATCCGTAACTCGGAATGAGGCATATAATATATCATTGGAAATCTTATCAAGTCTACTTTCCAACCCAATCAGAATCAAGTCAAAATAATATGTAAAGTTTTAGATATGGACGTTTTAGTGGAAGGGTGTCGGTTTTAGGCCGAGTTTGGTGTTTTGCTCATATCTTTTTTGTTATAACTCGAAATTGGGCTTATGATATATGGTTGGAAAGATTATTTAAAGGCCTATCCAACAAAATAATAATTGGATCAAAATGGTATAGCCATAAAATCATTTTCTCTCAGTGGACACGAAAAGTGGAAAATAGGTTATGGTTTAGGGAAATGAGCTAGAAATTGGATTGGTTCATGAAATATATTGGATAGAACATGGATTTAAGCACTCCAAAGATTAAATACTCAACTCAACCAATAATGGCGGTGAAAGATTTTCATCAACGGGTTTGGTTTTGGGGAGACATTTTTAGGTGTCTACACCCACTGTTTTGGGTGGTCGGTCGCAAAGCAGCGCAAGAATGTTTCGACGACCTTGTTCACTATCTCTGTCTGGCCGTACGTCTACGGGTGATACGCCGTACTTCGGAGCATCCTTATTCCTTGCAAGCGGAAAAGCTCTTTCCAGAAGATGCTCATAAAGACCCTATCTCGATCAGAGACTATGGAGGACGGAAAGTCGTGCGACCTAACCACTTCCCGGACGAAGAAAACGGCCACCGTTAGCGCGTTGAAAGGGTGTTTTAAGCCAATGAAATGGCCGTACTTTGTAAATCGGTCCACCACCACCAAAATCACATCTATTCCCTTGGATTTAGGAAGCCCTTCAACAAAGTCCATTGAAACATCCTCCCATATGGCCGACGGAATCGGGAGGGTTGTAAGAGCCCTAGGGGGTGTTGTTGAACCACCTTACTTCTTTGACAAATCGAACACCCTCGAATAAATTCTTCGATTTGCTTCCTCATTCCGGGCCAAAACCAATCCATGGCGATTCGCAGGTAGGTCTTGACTTCGCCTCCATGGTCGGCGGTTGGAGTGTGGTGGTATTCATGGAGTAGAAAAGGAATGAATTGGAAGGATTTGGGAAGGACGATTCTCCCCTTGTACATGAGCCTGTCTCCTTCTAAGCTGAACCCTTGGACCCTCCTTGTTGGACTCTAGGCCCACTTTGATTTCCTTCAGCCATGGGTCAGTTTCTAATTCCTTTTTCAATTGGGCCCAATCAACTACATTAGTGTGGACTAAGGCAGTGAGTTGGGTTTCTACTCAAGACATCCTTGATAAGGCGTCCGCCACCCGATTTGAGGCTCCGGGTTTGTATTGCACCTCGAAATCGAACCTGACTATCTTCCTCATCCATTTTTGGTACTCCGCCCCGATTTCTCGTTGTTGTGTAATATACCGAAGACTTTGTTGATCGGTCCTTACTACAAAGTGGCACCCCATAAGGTACTGTTTCCATTTCTCGATCTCTATACAAACGACCATTAGCTCTTTTTCATAAATTGACTTGCTTTGCCCTCTCATTCCGAGAAGCTTGCTAAAATAAGCAATTGGGCGACCCCCTTGCATGAGGACGGCCCCAAGTCCGAAACCATAGGCGTCAGTCTCGAGCACAAATTGCTTCCTGAAGTCCGGCATAGCCAATACCGGTGCCGTAGTCATAGCAACTTTGAGTTTCTCGAATGCCTTCTGGGCATCTTCATTCCACCCAAAGGCATCCTTCTTCAATTGAGAAGTTAGTGGGCTGGCAATTTGGGATAATTGGATATGAATTTTCTATAATATCCAGTTATCCCAAGGAAGCTCCTTAACTCTTTAAGATTCTTTGGGCTGGCCCAATCAAGAATTGCTCTCACTTTGTCATCTTCCAGGGCCACCCCTTGTTTAGAAATTGTATGGCCTAAATATGCCACCTTGCCCTTGCCAAACTCACATTTCTTGAAGTTGGCATACACTGAGGGCTTAGCTAGTAACTCCAACACCAATTGCAAGTGGTGTTTGTGCTCTTCTTCATTATGACTATACACTAGTATGTCATCGAAAAACACCAAAACGAACTTCCGTAAGTAAGGTCGGAAGATGTCGTTCATGAGTGATTGGAAAGTAGCCGGGGCGTTAGTGAGCCCAAACGGCATCACAAGAAACTCATAGTGACCCTCATAGGTCCTAAAAGCCGTTTTGTGTATATCCTCGGCCTTTACACGAATTTGATGGTAACTAGACTTTAAGTCTAATTTTGAGAAAATTATTGCCCCATGCAACTCATCAAGTAGCTCATCAATCACCGGAATGGGATACTTATCCGACACGGTCTCCTTATTTAAAGCCCGGTAATCCACACAAAATTGCCACGAGCCATATTTTTTCTTCACTAGTAATATCGGGCTTGAAAAGGGGCTGGTGGATGGTTTGATGATCCCGGCTTCAAGCATTTCCCGTATCAACTTCTCGATCTCTTCCTTTTGTATGTGAGCGTACCGATAAGGTCAAACGCTAACGGGATCACTTTCCTCTTTCAACACGATCGAGTGCTCATGCCCCCTTGGTGGTGGAAGTCCTTGAGGCATATCAAACACCTTTCCATAATCTGTCAGCAAGTCTTTGAGAAAATGTGGCACTAGACCCAACTCTTAAGGCCCACTTTCAATTGCTCCAAGCTCCACTTGATTAACTTCAACCAAAAGCCCACCTCCTTGCTTGGTTACTGTACGAACCATGGCTTTGAGAGAAATTTGAATTTTCTCAAGTGCCAGATCTCCGGTGAGTACCACGGGTACGCCGGCCACCGTGAACCTCATCTCGTGGGTTTTCCAATTGGTGGACACTACCCCCAACTTTTCTAGCCATTGTAACCCGAGGATGATGTCGGCATTACCCAAACCAAGGGGTAAAAAATCCTCCAAAATCGTAATACCCCCGGTCAAATGGAGGTGAACCCCTTGACATACGCCCTTTCCTTACATCGTATCCCCGTTTCCCAAGGCCACCCCAAATTCGCCTCCGTCGATTAACGGTATTTTCATCTCCTCCACTACCTTGGTGGATATAAAATTGTGGGTCGCTCCGGGGTCTACCATCACTATTGCCTCACGCCCTTGCACTCTTCTTTTTAGCTTCATTGTTTTTGGGTTGGGAATTCCCACCACGGAACACAACGATACCCCTACCGGTGGTTCATCGTTCCCCCCTTCTTCTGCCATCTCTTCAACCTCATCGTGCCCGTCCTCATACCCCGACGCCAATAGAGTACTTAGCTCCTTTCTCTTACAACGGTGTCCAACTCCCCATCTTTCATCACAACGAAAACATAGTCCTTTAGCTCGCCTTTCTTGGAGCTCCGCCTCAGTGAGCCGCCGCGTCAAAGTCGACGATCGTGGCGCGTTTGTTGAACTCGCCGTTGAAGGGGGTACTGTTCCGGCCAAATTAATGTACCCCTGGGATTCGGAAGTTCTGGCCCAAGGCCTTGCTGGAGTGGGTTGACCCGGTAACCCATATGTTTGAACCAAACTCGGTCCGCTGCTCCTGCCCACAAAGGCATTGTGCGAATTGGGGTTTAGTTGGGCCGACCCAACTCTTGTTAAGCCCATTCCTCCTTTCCCTCCAAAGCACACCTGATTTTTTTCCTCTGTGCTGGCTGCCAATTCCATTGCCTTCTCAAGATTGGTCGGATTGAGCATTCTCAACTCTGATTTCAAATCTCTCCTCAAGCCATTAATGAACTGGCCCAACATAAGGTCCTCAGAGAGGCCAGTGAGTGGCGCTGCCAGTTCGATATAGCGTCGCCAAAATTCTTCCATTAAACCGTTCTGTTCCAAGGCCAACCACTGTTCATACAAAGTACCAGAGTGCAATGGGCGGAACTCGTAAAGTAGCCGGTTTTTAAGATCCAACCACCCTACCATCGGCGACCGCTTTTGTTCCCACTGGTACCACTTAAGCGCCAGACCATCCATGGCTATTACCGCTGCCTCCATCTTTTCCCTTGCCTCCAAACGGTAAAAATCGAAGAACATTTCTACCCTCAAAATCTAATTGTCGGGGTCCGTGCCCTCGAACACTGGCATCTTTAATTTACGATGTCTCCACTGGTTACCCCCTCCACATTGGTCAAAGCCATGTTCCCTCCACCGATTCTCTCTGGCTCATGAACTTTCAGATTCATCTTCGTTGAAGGGTCGGTTTTGTGGTGTGGGAATCGCCGCCACTATCGAGCGTAATTCCTCCTGGAACTTCAGTTGGTTCGCTCGTTCTTGGTTCCTCTCCTGATCCTGTTGAGTCCGGAAAAGATCGATTCGACTATCGAGATTTTGAACGGCTTCTTCTATTGCTTTCCTCATGGTCCTCTCGTGATTTTTCATCCGATCCTCGATTGTTGCAAGCCTCTCCTCGACGGCATCACACCTCTGACTGGCTGTCTGTACCATCTCTCTCTTTTTTTTTAATGATTGGAAGTACGGACTGGTGGTTTCTAGTCTCTGGCAGCCCTCAAGACCGTCTTCTCTGATACCAATTTGTAATAGACTACTACTAATTCGACAATAACAACTAAAATTACTAAGGAAAGCTCGAATGATCGATTGATTGAATTAAAGAGACAATGATAACAATAGCTTGAGGCTATTAATCTCACCAAGCAGCTTGAGGCTACTACTCTCCATACAAGTCACTCAATTTCTGGATACCCTTCCCCTAATATAACTTCTACTACTTATAATAATATGGTCACAATGACCTTAAATCCTAACATGTGAAACTTAGCTAATTTAGAACAACATAATCCAAAGGTGCTTTTCTTTCCCTCTCTTCTTCTTCATTAGTTTTGTCACTAGCTCTTTGTTACTAATGTTGACTCAAGCTTCCTCAAGTTCCTTCTTTTCTTGCTACTACTGATCCTTGTGCTCCGGTAGTCGCGTCGAACATCCATTGACTTGTGGTTTGTTGATATTGTTGACATTGAATTGTGGTTTTTTTTACCTTGGGCCTTCGACTGTAGACTTGAATAGGACGGAATAAGGGCTGGGCCGACGAAGAGTCCATCACATTGTTCTGGTGAAACTACTAATTAAAAAAATGCCCTAAAACCTCTCGTTGACCATCTAAATTAAAAGTTGAACATAACCTTGATTGCTTTTCCATCCTTAGCACTAGTCTGGAAAGCCTTCATTGCATCTTCCTGAGTTAATAAATTAAAAGTTAACCTTAATTGCTTTGTCATCTTTAGCACTAGTTTGGAAAGCCTTCACCACATCTTCCTAAGTGAATCCAGATCGGTGAGTAATAAGAGGTTTCACATCAATCTTCCCGGTGCTTATGAACTCTATGCATTATGGCCATGTATTCTTGTATGGAAACACTCCCAACACATCTACCTCCGGAACCTCCCTGTGATATAGACAACATTACAAAACTGATACATAAAAACTCCTGAAAAATAACTTTAATAACAAAAGGTAATATCAGGGGCGGAACTAGTGTAGGTTCTGGTAGGACACATGCCCTACCAACCAAAATAATAATAATAAAAAAAAATCAGTTTAAAGTTAGTTAAATCGAGTATATTGCACCTAAATTTAGTTAAACTTGTAGACTAGTGGTAGGAGTATTACTCTTTTTTTTCAATGGTCATGAGTTCAATTCTTCTGCCCAACAACTAATTTATTATTTTTTATTTTTTAATATATGGAGTGTTGGCTAGCTTTATCTTACTTAATGTCCTCTTTACCAATAACCCAAAATACAAATAAAAACAACCTCTTTCATTTTAGTGTAATTTTTTTTTTCTAATATTTCTTTTAACATGCACATATCCAACTTATTACTTATAATTTGTACTCGTATTCATTTTGAGGAAAATTATGCTATTTGTTATTAAGAATGCATTTAGTGATTTTAACCTATAAGAAAACTTTTTAAAAAGAAAATTAATATGATCATTGCTTATAAAGACTGGAATTTGGGTGTAACAAGTAAATTAAAGGGTTAACAAAAATATGAGTATTAAGACTTTGTTTCATGGTTATTATGCGGTACGTAGATGTTACTGTAGGCGTACGATGAAAGAGATTTTAGATAGTCGATGGGGTGGTGCCCTACCATTCTCAAAATCCTGGCTCCGCCACTAAGTACTATAGTAATATATTTTCCCTTTATTAATTATAAGATTCTTATAATAAATATATACTCCCTCCGTGTTTAAATAAGTGTTACACTTTGACCAAATACGCAGCCGAGACACAACTTTAACCGTTAACTTTATCTAATTATATGTTAGTAAAATTATAGGAAAATTGATATTATGAAAGTATACATTATAATGAATCCAATAATGTATCATACAATAACATTTGTTTTTTGTATATTAGAAAATTAATCAAATCAAAAACATTATGTGAATAGTAAAAATAAAAAAAATCAAACTATAACACTTATTAAAACACGGAGGGAGTATAAGATGTGCATATAATATATTACACACATGATTTGCAATTGAATTATCATGCAAGATTCTAGTAATAATATAAACGAGATATGCATATTAACAAAAGATTCTTTACGTCTTAAAAAAAAATTATATATTGTGTGTAATCTATCTATATATTTTATACTGTAAGACTATAAGACAAGCTTATTAATGTGGAGTTGAATTTGTTGCTCAATAATTTGCTTATCTTATAGTAATATATATGGTAATTATAAAAAGTAATACTAAACATAAATATATCCGAATCTTGGCTATAATATATAATCGGATTAGATATTTTTCAACATTATAAATGATATGAGATAATAAAATTATTGTATTACTAGTACGTACCCGGGTTCCCTCCACAATATATATCCTTATGTTTTAAAAATCCTTACATTGATTCGCTACTTATATAGACGGGTTAACATTATGTTAAAACTTAAAAGAATTTAAAATTAAAGTATTTAAAAGTTATAACTATTTATTTTGGTACCATGCGTGTCACACTAATTCTTATTTGTTGTTTACATGTCGGACACTTGGCGAAAAATCAAAACGCCAAGTTCGTTTTAGTTGATTAAAGTATATCATAAATAAACCTGGTTTTATAGAACTTTTTAAAATAAATTTTATGATATAAATTTAAATTAAATTATTTATAAGATATTTTTGTTAAAATTACAATCTAGTTATTCATATGGAAAATTAGAAGTCCTATCAGAAATAAAATTCTAAATAACTTTTTTTTTATCAGAAATAAAACTCTAAATAACTTTTTTATCTTAAAAAAATTATATCATAAACTTTCTTATCTAGCGTTTGAGGTGTCATATTAAATCTTGGATGTCGCCTACGTGGCATGACACTTGACGAAAAGTTAAAACGCCAAGTGTCATTCTCTTGGTACCTGGCTAAAAGTATATCTTTATATATTAGTTACTAGTTTTGTGCTCGGGCCATGCCCGGATTGTTGATAAAATTTTAGAATAAACTTTTCTGCTTTTGATTATGCAGGATATTTAGACATCAGAGCTTTTTTGGTGTAGCTGGTCACACCGTGTGGCCTGCTGCCAAGTCAGTAAAAATAACGGATTCAGACGCTTACATAAAGGGTTTACTATTCACGCGCATAACGGGGTTACTGGTTTTGTCAGGGTTACTTGTATTTTACGGAGGTTACTTGTATTTTTTAGGGGTTACTGATTTTGTCAGGGTTACTTGTATTTTTCAGGGGTTACTTGTATTTTTTTTTTCAGGGGTTACTTGCATTGATTTTATATTCAGGATTTACTTGTATTTTCAAGGGTTACTTGTATTTTTTTTCAGGAGTTACTTGAATTTTTTTTAGAGGTACTTGTATTTTTTTCAAGGGTACTTATATGTTTTTTTTTTCAGGGGTTACTTGTATGGGTTAATTCAAGGGTTACTTGTATAAGTTCTTTATTTAAGGGTTACTTGTATGAGTTATTTATTCAAGGGTTACTTATATGAGTTACTTCAAAGGTTACTTGTATGAATCACTTATTCAAGGGTTATTTGTTACTATTTAAGGGTTGTTTGTAGGCCCCATACCAAACCAGTAACACCCTACAAGTAACCCTTGACCAAAACCAGTAACACCCTACAAGTAACCCTTGACCAAAACCAGTAACACCCTACAAGTAACCCCTAACCAAACCAGTAACACCCTTGGAACCCTTGACCAAACAAGTAACACCTTCACCAAACCAGTAACACCCTACATGTAACCCCTGACCAAACCAGTAACACCTTGCAAGTAACCCCTGACCAAACTAGTAACACCCTGCAATTTTTGATGAAGAATGTTCGATCGAAGATTTCACGAAAAAAACGAGCTCAGATTTCTTTGGTGGTTCTCATCGATTTCACTATTTCAAATGTTGTTGATGATCTTAAGGATAAGTAATCACAATTTTTCACAGCAATTTGACACCCAATTTTTACAATTTCGGGCTTTAATTGCAGCAATTTGGCAAATAGGAGTAAGAAAATGGATAGAGTAGAGATATGGTTGTTCGTGATGTGTGATTTGGGTTGAAGAAGAAGCTAAGAAAAGAGGAGAGAAAAAATGGAAAAATTATAGATATGGTTGTTGGTGATGTGTGGTTTGGTTTGGAGAAGAAGCTAAGAAAAAAGGAGAGAGAAGAGTTGTGGTATTTTTTTTTAAAAAAAAAATAATAATAATTGTGGCTGGCCACACCGTGTGGCCAGCCACTTACAAAAATTTGTGTTTATACATACGATATCCTATCGCTTACTTATAGAACAAAAACTTGTGTATATATCCGATGTACGTACTGTTGGAAGTTTTTGATATAAAATAAGAGAGTTGGGGAAAAAAAAAAGAGAGAGAAAAACAAATGAAAGGGGAAAATCCCACATTGGTTGGGGGAAATGTTTTTCCTTGTTTTTATATTGTAGTGTCTTAACACTACTTAGTTGAGTGGGTGGGAGTTAAGTGTTACTCCACACACACGCGCGCGCGCGCCGAGCCGAGCCGGGCCAGGCCAGATCAGGCTCGGGCCTCGGGACTTGGGTCTTGGGGAATGCGATGCGCGGGCGTGGGTCCTTGTTATCTTTTTGGAGAAATTTTATTTCCTTTTCTTTGTTAAACAGAATATTATTTTTTGTCTGTTGGGAATATTCTTTTCTGACTGTTGGGATTACGGAATTAAGTCAGTCATTAATCCCTTGATTGTAGCTGACTGGTTAATTCCTTGTTTCTTGCTTCCGTTGTTTACTGGCTGAATGAATCTGGTCCCTCGTTTTATGTTTCATGTCTCCCTTCCATTGCCTATATATATTCGTTGTTTTTACCAGTCAAAAAACACAACTCAATCAGTCATCTCTCTTCTCTAAAATTATCTAAACACGAGTTCTTTCTGTTCTGTTTTCTGGGCAAGTATTCTGAGTTCCAGTCGAGTTTGTGAGTGCACATAAACTCCGGTGCCGTGCTTATCCTGGAGGGCGACCGCTTCTAGTCTACTGCACCGGGAGGTAGCGCGGAATCGTCTTTTAGGTTAGTAGTTCTCCACGACGCGGCTATTGTCACTTTGGTTCACGCATCAAGAGATAAGTAATTTCTGTTTTATTGCTTAGTAGTATAACAATCTAAAAGACGATTATGGCTTCCAAGTTTCTGATTCCTGATATGTCTAAGTTAGAACCTCTTGATGGAAAGAATTATGAACGTTAGGCTGTTAGGATACGTTTTTATTTAAAGCAAATTGATGTTGCATATGTTCTTGATGATATTGTTGAACCTGATGATAAGGATAATTTGTCTGAAACTGATGTTAGGTTTGCTAAGGATGATAGAACCTGTAAGGGCATGTTGTTGCATTATATGTCTAATAGTCTGTTGGATATTTATATGGGTTTTAATCATGCTAAGGATATTTGGGATGCGTTAGAGAAAAAATATGGGACTGATGATGCTGGTACTAAACGTTATTGTGTTAGTAAGTGGTTAAGTTTTCAAGTTGTTGATGATAAGCCTATTATTGATCAGATTCATGCTTATGAGAGTGTTTGTATTAATATGGCTGCTGAAGGTCTGTCTATTTGTGATACTACCCTTGCTATTGTTCTGATTGAGAAACTCCCTCCCTCTTGGAAGGATTTTCGTAACCAATTCATGCACAAAAAGAAAGACCTAACCTTTGAGGAACTTGCTGCTCACCTCAAAATTGAGGAGGAAAACCGTATCAAAGACAAAACCCCTTATGTTTTTCCTTCCTCTTCCTCAGCCAATACCAATCTTGTTGAACCCAAACACAATAACCAGTCTAAAGCCAATAACAGTTCTCTTAAGCCTAAAGGGAAGGTTCAGAAGTACAAGTTTAAGGGTACTTGTTTTGAGTGTGGTTTGACTTGTCACAAGGCTAAGGATTGCAGGGTCAAGAAGAAGAACAATGGGCAAAGTCAAGCAAATCTTATTGAGGATTCTGAAGTTATTGTTGATGTTGTTTTAGAAGCTAACTTTCCAGGTAATGCTGCTAAGTGGATTGTTGACACTAGAGCTACCAGACACATCTGCGCCAACAAGGACATGTTCACTACCTATGACAAGGTTGAAGGTGAAAATGTTTTCATGGGCAACTCAGCTTCTGCTTCTATCCAAGGCAAAGGGAAGATCGTTCTCACTCTCACTTCTGGAAAATTGCTTACTCTGACTAATGTTTTGCATGTTCCAGAAATGCGCAGGAATTTAATTTCTGACAGTTTACTCATGAAAGCTGGACTGAAGCTCTCTTTTGATTCTGATAGATTAGTTCTTACTTACAATGGGGAATTTGTGGGAAAGGACTTTTGTAATGGGGGGCTTTTTACTCTTGATGTTAAAATTGACACTATGAATAAGAATGCTAGTACTTCTTCTGCTTATATTGCTGAGTCTATTAATTTATAGCATGCTAGATTAGGTCTCGTTAATATTGATTCTATTAAAAGGTTTAAAAACTTAAATTTGATTCCAAGTTTTTCTAACACTGATTTTTCGAAATGTCAAATTTGTGTTGAAGCCAAATTTACAAAGAAGCCATTTAAATCAATAGATAGACAGATTGAAATACTAGAGCTTGTTCATAGTGACTTGGGTGATTTTAACAATCACGAAAGTAGAGGGGGTAAAAAGTATTACATTACTTTTGTTGATGATTGCTCACGTTTTTGTATGGTTTATATTCTCAGGTCTAAGGACGAAGCTGAGGAAATGTTCCTCAAATATAAAGCTGAGGTAGAAAACCAATTGGACAAAAAGATTAAGAGGGTTAGGAGTGAAAGGGGTGGTGAGTACAGCCCTGACACTCTTAAGTCATTTTGTGAGCAACTTGGCATTGTTCATGAGACAACAACTCCCTATTCACCCGAACAAAACGTATAGCTGAAAGGAAAAATAGAACTTTAAAGAATATGATGAATTCTATGCTTATTAATTCTAGGCTTCCTAATAACATGTGGGGGGAGGCTATTCTTTCTTCTTGTCATGTTTTGAACAGGGTTCCTCACTAGAAGCTTGACAAGACTCCATACGAAATATGGAAGGGTCGAGCGCCAAATCTGAAATACTTGAAAGTGTGGGGGTACCTAGAAAAAGTAGGCATACCTAGTTTCAAGAGGGATAAAATTGGTCCCAAAACTGTTGATGCTATTTTTATTGGCTACGCTTATCAAAGTGCAGCTTATCATTTCTTTGTTAAAGGTGTTAACGACTCTTATGCAAGTGGCCATATCATTGAAGCAAGAGATGCTAAGTTCTTTGAGAACATTTTTCCTTTGAAAATGTCTCCTTCTAATTGTAGGGAATAATTTCAAGCCTTAATCCCACTAGCCTGAACCCCACTGTGATCATACACTAAAGTACGGTGGCGTCCAAAAGGGAAGAAGATAGAGCAAAAGAGTCGCCAACAAGTTTTTTAAGGAACTTGTCAACCGTTCATAGGATGAAGGTTACACCCCTTAACGATCCAAGAGATCGTCAACTCCATAAGGTCTAGAACCAAAAAAGGGTTCGGGGATGAAGGTACAAATCCAACCTAAAAGAGATTGAATCTGCCCTAATAATAGGCCTCTACTTTATTCTGATCGTATTCATGTGCGCTTTCTGATTAACATGCAAGCAATAAATTTAACCCTAAACCTGTTTATCTATGTTGGTTAAATATTAATGCACGAACAAACAATTATTGGCGATCACTTGAATTATAATCATATTAACCCTAACAAGATTATTAATTATCTTATTAAGCGTGATTACAAGTATAAATTCCCTTTAATTTAAACATGCAATAAAGGTGATCAAGCAATAAAGAATAAAATCAAGCAACATAATAATGAACCGATATCATGAATACTAATTATAATAAAATAGTCATCATAAATAAAATAACATCCATAATATTCATAATCATCATATATTATAACAATTATAATCATAATCATGTTCATGTTAATATCAAAGCATAATAAAAATAGCAAGATCCTAGGCATGATACTAACAAGATTAATAACAAACCCTAGCATGTCACTAAGCAATAAAAATCAAATCTTTAACCCTAACATGATACTAACAATCATAAATATTAGGAAGAATATAGGAAGCATCGTAACGATCATATATATTTAACATTAAAATTAACCTAGACATGATACTAGGAATATCATAATAACAATATAAACATGATTTCTACATCATATTATCAATAAAAACCAATTAAAGTACTTACTTTGATGCTTCGTACCTCTTTCTAATAACAAAATACACACGTTAGTAACTTCAAGGAAAATAATAATCAAAACAATTAAATTAAATAATTGAAATTAAAACCTTTCACGTCTAGGGCGAAGGCAACTTCGAATATGGCTAGGTGTTTCTTGATCTTGTGAATGCGGAATTTTGTATGAAAAACAAGGTAAGAAAGAGATGAATGAAAGAATGCTAAAGAATTAATGATTGTTGATGAAAGCTAATTAAAACTAATTGTTAATGAGAATTCGTGAATGAAAACGGAGTTTTTGATACGATATTTATAGAGAAAATCAGCCAAAAAAGATAATTTAACAAAACAGTCTGACGCTCAGGAAACAAGGTTGGCGCCAACCTGGCTAGCTGGCGCCAGGCACCAGTGGCTAGCGCCAGGCACTAGTGACTAGCGTCAGGCGCCAATGGCTAGCGCATGGCGCCAAGCCTGGTTCCAGGCGCCAAGGCCTGGGGTTGGACGCCAGTCTTGATTTTAACGCGTTTTCAAAAATCCGATAAGTTTACCGTACTGGAGGATAAAATAATATAATTTCTTCGAAAATGCTATTTGATTTTGATTAAAACTCTGAAAAGTCAACAAAGTCAACTTATCAATGCTAATTGAATTAGGAATGAAAAGAACCTTCTAGAAGAATCTAAAAGACTAAAACCATTCCGAATAGCATTAGGAATGATAAATCATATTAGGCCCTACCCAAGATCATTGGGCCGTACATAAAGCTCAAACCGGGCCCAGTTTAGTAAATTGGCCATAACTTCCTCAATATTCATCGGAATTGGGCTTATAATATATCATTGGAAAGGTCTTTGCAAACCCCATCCAACTACACCACTATTGGACCCATATCATGGACCAACCAAACTGGATTGGCTGTTTTCTTAAAATAAAGTTTTCAAAAACAGAAAGAAGAGAAAAGAAACAAAAACTTTCCGCAACACTAGACTTTTCCACACTTTCGTTTCATTCGATTATGATTCGACGTGAAAGGTACTCATCACTGGGTTTGGTTTTGGGGAGACACAAATGGGTGTCTACAGAAGCCCCCACTTTGACTGAGTTTGGAGAAACGCGAGTTTCGAAAACGAAAGTCAAAGTATCGATAGGGACGGAGAATGATTCAGAACGTTCTGCGATCTTAAATCAATCTTATAACGTCGATACCTGCAAAACTAGCGTTAGTTAAACAGATAAAAGAGTTAAGAAACGCGTATCTTGCACTGTCGAGCACACGTCTCTGAAAGTAACCGATTTGCTGCTGCTTTACTGTATCCTCGCTGTTTTGATGACCTCCTGCAAGCTAGAGAATGCCATCCCGCTTGAAAACCGCTACGCCTGTAACTGCTTCCAAATTAGAAGATTGCTTCGCCTGAAACTATCCTCCTCCGCAATGATAATATTCCGCGTCCAAGGGAATACCATCGAAGATTATTTCTCTTGAAACAATCCTCATCCGCCTTGATAATATTCCACATCCTAGGGAACATCATCGAAGATTATTTCTCTTGAAATAATCCTCATCCGCATTGATAATATTCCACATCCTAGGGAACACTATCGAAGATTATTTCGCTTGAAACAATCTCCAGTTGTTTGTGACAACTCTCCGCAAGCTACGGAATGATGTCGAAGATATCTTCTCTTGAAGTCATCCTCATTCGATGCGATAATTTTCCAAAGGAAATTACCGAAGATCCACGCCTGTCGATCTTTAAAAGTTCGCCTGAACTTTGCTTCCGCTATGCCGAAGATCCACGCCTGTCGATCTTTAAAAGTTCGCCTGAACTTTGCTTCCGCTATGCCTGTACGTTTGCGCTCTTGTTGCTTTGAACCTGTATGTCGGTGCCTTTTGCTCTTGAACCTATATGTCGGTGCTCTTTGCTAATGAGCCAATGCTTAGGCGCTTTAAGCTAAGTGAGACGATCTCTTATCAGATCGATCACTTTATGTAATCAAGCCGATTACTTAATCATGTCAAATTGCTTAGAAGGGCTAACTGGCGTACCAAGGAACCCAAAATATGTAGGGGAAGGCTAGCACAACCTAAACAGGTGACTGAGTGCTTTGGCGTCGCTGGAAAACTATCAGCGCCAACCATTTGGTGTTAGCGCCAGGCGCTGATGTTGGCACCAGACGCCAAGCCCAGATTGTGACGCCAATGCCTAGGGACTGGCGTCAGCACGGGATTTTCTTTTAAATGCCCGTTTCTTCTTCATTTGCTGCTCTGTTCGTCGCGAAATTGCTCGAAAGAAGTCCGAAACTTCAATTGCTCATTGCTCGCTCGTTTCTCAACCGAATTCGCTCAAATTCGTTGCAAATCAAAGCTCTTTTCGTCCATTTTCCCGATCTATGTAAGTTTTCTTCAAACTGACACCGATTTTTTTATGAATTCTTATTCACGAATTTCATCGAATTCTATGATGCTCAATTTGCTTTGTTTGTCAAGTTTTATGCCATGAAATTGCTTGTTTATGTTTATATATTGCCTTGGGAGTAATTTGAGACTTGTTTGACTCAATTTGGTGAAGAAATGAGCAATCTACCATTGTTGGACTTCTTAAGGTCGTGAAGAACAATGTGGCTCGTTCTTGACATTTTTGCTAGCAATTCTTGTTCAATTTGTCATAATAATCACTATAGTGTTGCAAGAAATTGTTTGATTGCTTGAAAAATGCTGTCATGCTCAATTTGAATTTGTGCTCTGTTTTAGTACTACGTACTCTGTTTTTGCGAACATAGTATCATGCGGCTAGGCAAACCTTAAATACTATAGAACCTTAATTTATGATGATTTTGCACAATGTAGCATGGCTAGACAACGAGGCTCGGGTTCACGGTCCCCAAACACTAGACGGGAGCATGAGCCCGTGGAGGACGACACCACGCCGTCCACTTCGCTTGGTCGGCTTCCAGAGTGGGACGAGCAGACCCTGTTCTTTGCCCCTGTCCACCACATTTCTGAGAGGGTGAGACGGGGAACCGAGCCCGAGAGGACACGGCATCACGGCTTTGGCTGTGACGGTCTAGGCGATTTGTACAGGATGCACATCGCTAGGGACCTCGAGACGAGACTCCTATGGGAGTCCTGCGGGCTAGTTACTCTGTTTGAGACCTCCGAGGCTATGGTCGCCTCCAGCGGGGGTCATCACGTAGTGCGCGCTTTGGTGGAGTTCTTCTAGGACACCACCAACACCTTCCATTTTCCCTGGGGCGAGATGATGGTCACCCCCTCAGACTTCAGTCTCATCACAGGACTGGAGTTCACTTCTGTGCCACTGCCGTTCGACGGCGGGATCGATGTCTTTTCTTCAGAGGTCGAGGAGTTGTTGGGGCCGATTGCTATTCGGGCCTGAGCTGAGGTCGAGACGACTCAGTTTAGTGCTAGAGGGATTCGCCGCTCGACGCTGGCAGTGGCTCTTGATGACGATGCGACCACCCGAGAGCAGCGGGTGCGCATCTTTGTACTTATGTTGTTGTCAGTGACCTTCTCCCCTGACAAGGGTAGTAGGGCATTGCTTTACTACCTCCCTGCTGTCCGTGATCTCCAGCGGATCGGGACTTATGACTGGGCCAGCTTGGCCTATGCTGATTTCGTTCGTGCACTGAGGGACTCGTGTCGTCATCGGTCCATTAGGACGAACGTTGCTTTATCTGCTTTTTGGAAGGTCGTAGAGATAAACATTATTCCCTATAAAGTTTAGCCCTACATATTAGTTAGCATTTATTCACACTTCTAACTCTTTGTAGATCTGGTTCTACGAGCACTTTCCTTCTGTTGCGCCGGCGAGACCATCGCCGAGGGGATTTCCGGTGAGCGCCTCTTGGGGCGGCCACCACGTGGACATGTCTACTGCACGTGTCCGGAGCTGGATCATCTCGGTATGACTTTTAATGTTTATCTTGCTTTTCCGCGGTGTTTTAGATATATTCTTGCCTGATTGGTGCTTTTTATAGGGACTTGAGGTGGTATACTGACCGTAGGGCGGTTGGACAGTCCCTGGATTAGCCGGACAGTACTCTGCTAAGCGTCGCTATTTTTTGGGGACCTATGGAGCGGTCGCGTACTTAGGGGAGAGGGTCGCTAGACAACACTCTTCTGATGTCTTCGTCGTTCCTGCTCCCCCGCCACGTCACATGTTAAACGAGGCACGGTTATCGAGCATGGCTGAGGGAGCTGGTTCCCTCTGGCGGTCCCATGTGATCCTCGGGCGGTGTTACGTTGAGGAGCTACTACCTTTATTAGCTCCAGCCCCTGTACCGGCTGAGGATGTGAGGGTAAGATTCTTAGCTTTTTATTTTTCGCTAAGTAGCCCCCAAGTAATACTTTAATTTTTATTTTTTTTTATCAGGATGGTCCTGCTGAGTTTGTGTCGCCCCGTATGTCCATTCACTACCAGGGGATATACGGGCCGATCGAGGAGATGATTTCTCTGGCTCCCGAGGGCGAGCGCTTCGTGGAGCGGTCGATTCCTCGCCACCAGACTAGTGTAAGCCTAGTTTAAATTCAGAACTTTTTTGTGTTTGTTTATCATGTATTTGCACTGACTTATTTTTCTGACAGTTTTCACGCGAGGTGGTTTCGGTTATGGCACGATGCATAGATGCCTTCCGGAGCCAGCTCGTTCGGATGAGGAACGCGGTCACCTGTCGTCGGGATGACGTTGTCCGAGAGGTAACCTTTCTTCACTCATTATGTCTGCATTATGGCTTCAATTTTACCTTGTTTCTGATTTAATTCTTTTTGCAGGGCCAGCCTATCGCTTCTCACACCCGTACGAGACCTGAGGGGCGGAGAGATGTGGCGAGGTCTAGCTCGAGACGTCGTCGTACTTCGTCAGGGGGTAGAGGCGGTCGTTCTGAGGCTGCTCGAGCCGATGTTGCTGAGGGCTCGGGATCTTCCTCTGAGGGTGCTCCTGCTGCACCGGTAGGAGAGGCTACCTCGGCTTTCAGAGGTGGTGGGATGTACGAGGTTGGCTCGTCATCGCAGCAGCCTCCGCGGCCTCATCCTCAGGTTGATCCTGGTTGGAGTGGTCCCATCTTGAGTCTCCCTCCTCTTACGGAGACTGGAGCTGGTGTTGAGGCTGGAGCTGGTGGAGAGGTGACTCCTCGCACGACGCAGTTTTATGGCATGATGGGCCTACGTCCTCCAGCGTCGTAGTCTGTTTCTGTATGTATATTTTATTTTGACTTTTTAAAGAACTTTGCCTTTGACTCATTATTTAGACGCATTTTGTATTTTTATGTTATCGTAAATTTATTTGATTGCTTATTATTATGTTAGTGTATGTTAGTGTGTGCAAAAGAAGTGTGATAACAATTTTTTGCGCAAAAATTCCGTCATTTTTATTATTGATGGAGGATATTATCCGACTTTCTCCCCCAAAAAGAAAAAATAAAAAGGAAAAGAAAACGGAAAAATGCCGGTTTTTTGAAAATTAAAATAAAATCCAAAAAAAGAATGAGATAAATTAAAAATAATTGCTATATTTAATTAATTTAAGAAAAAGATAGAAAAGATATTTAAGAAAATTAAACGGGGCCATAAAGTCATTAACCGACTCAAGTTTAATATCAAAAACGCAAACTGAGCACGCGTGGCTGTCATGGTGACTTGGCGCCAACTGGCGCCACATTATGGCGCGTGGCTCCAGGCGCTACACTTAGCGTGTGGCGCCAAGCTCTAGGGGGTGGCGCCAATGTCGGGGCTTTGACGCCAGTTGGCGCTGACTCCGTATTTCATTCAGATTAAAATTCTTTGCAATTTGTGCATAAATAGCCCCCTGCTCAGCCGATTCTTCTCATAATTCCAGCGAATAAAATTATTCTCTTCTTTAGAAAAAAATAATAATCATGTCTTTAGCCACTAAAACCTTCACCCAATACACTCATGAATGGTGTCGATCTCTTAATGTTAGAGACATAAAATAATTAGATTTATTTTACTTGGGAGGAATTTATGGCATCAAAGGGGTAGATCTAGACCTAGACTTCATACATGCTGCTTTAGAATTTTGGAATATTGATACGCATTGTTTCAAAATAGGGTATGATGAGATTAGCCCTTTGCCAGAGGAATTTGGTGCTATCTTAGGCTTCCCTGCGATAGACCTGGTAGTAATCCCTAGAGTAGATGCATATTACTATAAGGATTTCGAACGCTTCTTTAATTTAAAGGAAAGGGATTTATCAAAGATAGTAGATGGCAATATAGTTAATTTGAAAGAATTCGCACGCTATTATTTTGATAAACCTCTTTCTGAATCCTTTCATATATTTAGAAGAAGGGCGTTTTTATTTTGCATGCTCAATCAATTTTTTCTTAGTAGTGGTAAAAATAATGAGGGTCAATCAATTATCACCACTGTACTAGAACAAATTGAATCAGGGAGGAATCCAATGCCATTAATAGTTGGAGAGACCATGATTAGTCTCGATGAATTGAAAAGGGACCCAAAAGCGCCTTTTCGCGGTTCTCCAATTTTATTACAGGTAGAAAAATAATATTTTTAATTACAGAAATCAAAAAAAATATTTTTGTATTGTAATAATAATTTTGTTTACATTGCAATTTTTTTACAGATGTGGCGAATGGAGAGGCTAGGATTAATTAGCCCTCCAGATGACATTGAAAAATATACTCCCAATTGCTTCGTGAGAAGAAAGAAGCGCATCCCTAAGATTGGGCGCCATGGGTGGAGAAAAGTATTTGAATCACGTGATTTTGCTATCAAGCGGGTCATCCCATGGTGGAAAATAGAAAGGATGGTTGGTGTTAACAAGCAACCTTTCTGCCGTCTTCCAAGCTTGTCTCGCGTAACATATTATTATCCTTGCAGGGTAAAGAGACAATACGGCTTACTTCAAAATATTCCCTCCGGGGATCTTCGTCCTCCCTATGAGTACCCTATATCTCAAGAAGTAGATAGATTCGACGCTTACTGGAGCGCTAGACCTTTATGGGAAGTGATTACCACTTCCCCTTAAGGTTCCCCCTCCTTTACCTAATGATGTAAAGAAGTGGTTGCTGAAGAAATCTTCGATTGATCAGGGTAGAACCGATGTGAAGCATCGTCTAGGTGACAGGGTGACACCTGCTAAAGAACGCTTAGGTGCAAGAATTGAATTCAAAACATCTACAATGCATAGGAAGAAAAATACTACTAGAGACAAAGGAAAAAGGAAAGCTAACATCACAGACAAAAAGGCTTGGGTGGAAAAGAAGCATGGAGTGCTAGCTGAAGGGGAGACAATCTATTCCAAAATTGAATGTAGGTCCTCTAAAGGATGCCTACTAGCTAAAGTAATGGATGAAGAGGAGGAAGCAGAAAAGAATTGGAAAAGAGCTAAAAAGGAAAAGAAAGATTAAAAACATTTCTTAGCTTTAGATTTATTAGACTTAGATTGTTATTTAAAGTTAATTTATTTCAGCCTTATTTAAATTCCATCAATAATGTAATTTTGTTTTATTAATGAAATTTCAGCTTTCAATTAAGTTGTTTACTTTAAATTTATTTTATTAAAGCAATGCAAATCGAAAAAAAAATTAATTTTCCAGAAGTTCTTCGAGTACGGAAGTCGAAAATTTTCCGAAAAACACCGAAATTTACCAAGGTTTTATTTCCAAATTGGCGCCAGTAATTGGGGTTTGGCGCCAGCTATTGAGGTCTGGCGCTAGGCGCCAACACCATCGGCTGGCGCTGATGACTTCTGGCTGGCGCCAGGCTCTGTTTTGCGACGCCAATAATTTGCCGATTTTCTGTTGATTTTTTAATTGATTCTGGAATGCGGAGATGTCGAAAAATAAAGTGGCCGCACCCGTAAAGGGTTGCCTACGTATCCTTTCTTAAGGAATTAGGCCGAACGTAGCTCTCTTGAGTATCCTACTCAAGTAATTATGGGTAGTATTTTTTCAGTTGGTCAAGATTGGTCATGTTTGAGAATTTATTGCCATCCATATCAGGTAGTTTTGCCGCACCACCTAACAGGATTGTTTTGACAATGTAGGGGCCAGACCAGTTAGGTCTAAATTTTCCCCTTGGGTCTAAAACATTTTTCCTTAGTGCTTTTAATACCAAATCCCCTTCTTTGATATTTCTTGTCTTGACCTTCTTATTAAAATGTCTAGCCATACGACTGAGTGTGATGTAGAGCTTCTAGTCGTTTTTCATCGAGTAGAATCAATTCTTCATATCTTACCCTAGTCCATTCAACTTCATCGAGTTTACTCTCTAGCGCAATGCGTAGAGATGGTATTTCTAGTTCGACAGGTTGTACGGCATCCATTCCATATACCAAGGAAAATGGCGTATTTCATGTTGATGTACGGATTGACGTGCGATAACCCCACAATGCGAAGTGAAGCTTGTCAGGCCAATCCTTATAATTTTCTGTCATTTTCTCGATGATAGTCTTTAGATTCTTATTAGCTGCCTCGACTGCTCCGTTTGCTTGAGGTCTATAAGTGGAAGAATGATGATGTTGAATGCCGTATTTTTGTAGCAATTCTTCACATTCGGCCTGAAAGTGAGTTCCATTGTCACTTATCATTTCATGTGGGACTCCAAATCGATAAATAATATTTCTCTCGATAAAGAGTGCTACATGTTTTGCAGTGAGTTTAGCGTATGATTGTGCTTCGACCCACTTTGTAAAGTAATCGATTGCTACTAGAATAAATTCGTGGCCTCCTGTTCCTGGGGGAGTGATTTTGCCAATTATGTCAATTCCCCATGTAGAGAATGGCCATGGCGATGTGTAGGTGTAGAGCAAAGATGGGGGGGACATGTTGTAAATTGGCATAAATTTGGCACTTAGGGCATCTTTTTACGTATTTATGGCAATCCCTATTCATTGTAGTCCAATAATATCCTTCTCGCATTATTTTCTGGACTAACATTTTGCCATTTATATGAGTTCTACAGATTCCTTCATGAACTATTCTCATTATTCTTTGTGCATCCACCTTTCCTACACATAGGAGAGCTCGACCTTTAGGTACCCTTTTATGTAGCTCGTTGTCTATGAGTACATATTGAGAAGCCAAAAGTCTCAGTGCTCACTTTTCTCTTTTGTCAGCATGAGGAGGGTATTCTCCATTGGTGACATAGTTGAGTATGTCTGTGTACCATGGTTCTTCTTCTTGTTCTTCTTCTTTGTCTTGGACTAAGTCGTCGTCTTCTATAGCCTGGATATACGCTGGTTTATGCCTTTTTTCGATAGTTAGAGGCATTTGCTCGATTTCCGTGGGAATCCTAACCATTGAGGCTAATCTCGCCAAGGCATCAGCAAATTGGTTTTCTTCTCTAGGTAGATATGTGTATTCTACCTTCTCTAACTGATCGGTAAGAGTTTCCAGATAGGTTTGGTAAGGGGCTAGGCTTTCACTCCTTACTTTCCACCTTTTAGATATCTGATTGATGATCAAAGAAGAGTCTCCGAATATCCTTAACTTCTTTACTCCTAATGCCAGGGTTGTTTCAAGGCCTACCACGCATGCTTCATATTCAGCAGCGTTGTTGGTAACGTCGAAATAAAGCTTTATTGAGATTGGAACGTGTTCTTCTTTAGGTGATACTAGTAGCACTCCGACGCCACATCCCTTTTGGTTTGAGGCTCCGTCGAAATACAAGGTCCAAGTATCATCTTCGGTGACCATCAAATCTTCATCTGGAAATTCATTGTCCTGTATTGGTGTCGAGTCTTCTATTGGAAAGTCTGCCAGAAAGTCTGATACCACGGATCCTTTAATAGCTTTTTGTGGCATAAACCGTACATCAAACTGGGCTAGATTGACTATCCATCTTGAAATACGTCCATTGAGTGTTGATTTCTCGAACAGATATTTGAGTGGATCCAATCGGGAGACTACGAAAACGGTATGTACCAACATGTAATGTCTCAACTTAGTTGTGGCCCATACCAAAGCAAGGCACAATTTCTCGAGCAGTGTATAGCATGTTTCGTATTCGAGCATCTTTTTACTTAGGTAATAGATTGCGTTCTCTTTGCCTTCTACCTCTTGTGCTAGCATGGCTCCCATTGTCTCTTTGGTAACCGTCAAGTATAACCTAAGAGGTATTCCGGGAAGTGCTGGCGCTAATACAGGAGGATTTGCGAGATAGGCTTTGATCTTGTCAAAGGATTTTTGACACTCATCATCCCATATTACTGGTACATTCTTCTTGAGCTTCTTGAAGATTGG
The DNA here is from genome assembly GCF_948465745.1 of Chenopodium album. Classification (NCBI taxonomy): domain Eukaryota; kingdom Viridiplantae; phylum Streptophyta; class Magnoliopsida; order Caryophyllales; family Amaranthaceae; genus Chenopodium; species Chenopodium album. Next base: position 72,108,810 of record NC_137835.1, read on the forward strand.
TTCACATATTGTTGTCAGTTTTGATATGAACCTACTTATGTATTGCAACCGGCCAATAAATCCTCGAATCTGTTTCTCGGTCTTAGGCGGTGGCATTGACATGATTGCTTTAATCTTGGTTGGATCTACCTCTATTCCTCTAGAGCTTATGACGTATCCCAAAAGCTTGCCCGAGGTGACTCTAAAAGCACATTTTGATGGATTCAACCTCATATTATATTTTCTTAGCCTTTCGAAAAATTTCCTTAAGGCTACTTGATGGCCTGGACGGTCCTTTGATTTCACAATCATGTCGTCGACATATACTTTGACTTCTTTATGCATCATATCATGGAGTAAGGCAGTTGTTGCACGTTGGTAAGTAGCACCTGCGTTTTTCAACCCAAATGGCATTACCGTGTAGCAGTAGGTGCCCCATGGTGTGATAAAGGTCGTTTTCTCCATGTCTTCTTCTACCATGAGAATCTGATTGTACCCTGCGTATCCATCCATGAATGAGAGAAGCGCGTGATTTGCCGTGTTGTCTACCAGAATATCAATGTGTGGCAAAGGGAAGTCGTCCTTTGGACTTGCCTTATTTATATCTCGATAGTCGACACACATCCTTACCCTTCCGTCTTTCTTTGGAACTAGGACGACGTTGGCGACCCATTCGGGGTATTTGGATACCTTGATGAAACCTGCAGTTATTTGCTTTTGAACTTCTTCTTTTATTTTAAGTGCTACGTCAGGTTTCATTCGACGCAACTTTTGTTTTACAGGTTTCATTCCTAGGATTAGTGGTATAGTGTGTTGAGCAATTTCTCTATTAATGCCTGACATATCTTCATATGACCAAGCAAATACATCGATAAATTCTTTAACCAAGTTAATTAAATCGGTTCTTTCTTGTTTATTCAATGTTAGTCCGATTTTAACTTCTTTTTTATGAGTTGAATTATTCGAGATGTCAACTGTTTCAGTTTCTTCAATTACTGGTGTTTTCTTTTCGAGTGTTTCCATTGCTTTAATAATTTCTTTGTCTTTTTCATCGTTAGCTAAGAAATGCTCGTCATCTTGGGTTAGGGAAGAACACAAGAGGTAAGGAGAATGAGAAATATTATTATACTCTGAGATCATTACATCAAAGAGTGATATGTCCTCAGGGACTGGATCACTAACTATCCTAGGAGAAGAAATAGGAAGGGGAGGTGTTATTGCTAAAGACTTAGAAGACTCTAAAGGGAAAGACTCTGACTCTGACTCAGACTTTGACTCAGACGACTCTTCGAACATCGGCCCTTGCCCTGTCGTGATTGATATATTCCTTCCACTTGGAGTAGTCACTTTGATAGTCTTGCGCCACCCTTGTAGTGTTCCTCCGGCTGGAGTAATTAGCTTCGAGGGGTCGAAGTTTTTGCTTTGTAGGACTGTTTGAATGAGCGAGGAATTATCTTCTTCATAAGCTGGCTCATTATTTTCTCGCCCAAACAGTAATCCCATGACGTTAAAGTCAAAGCATGGGGGTGCTTTCTCCTTATGGACAGGAGTTGGGATTTCGTCAGTGAAGTAGCAATCCAAGAAAATCTCGAATCCTGGTTGTCGTATGCCATTTACAACAAATTGCTCGGGAAATTCGTGACATGGATAATCCTCTCCTTCTTTTATGAACTGACCATTAAGCGTAAGAGGGTACTGATCCATTGGAATTGCTTTCTTTTGAATGCGAGCGTCCCTACGTGCTTTTAACTTGTCCTGGGCTCGCTTGAGATCTTTCCGAGTCGTTTCGAAACCAAGTCCGAAAGTATCTAACTTAGGGAGGCCAGGTGACTCCAGCGATTTTGCTATCCCCTTCTTCTTTCCTAGGGTCATCCCAGGGAAGTGTCCTTGTTTCTTCAGCATGGTGTTGACAATCATGTTGGAGTGGGGGTCATGGCAAAGAGATGTCCTTTCATCCTCCTGGATTAAGGAGACTTCTTCGTTAAAGCCCCATATGTCTTCATCATCTTCGTCGTGCTCCACATTGATGATTGGATTTTCTATGGATTTGATCCTCATCGGCGAAGCATCAATAGTGATTGGAATTCCTCCAACTATGGCTTTCACTTGTTGGTGGAGAGATGAAGGGACGGCTTTTAGATCATGAAGCCAAGGGCGTCCCAACAACAAATTGAATGAGGCTTTGATGTCTACTACTTGAAAAGTAGTGGCATGTTCTATTGCTCCTGCCGTCACATTTAGGGTTATTTTGCCAAGAGCTTGACGGCGAGTATTATCGTAAGCTCTTATTCCTTGTGTGGACGGAGTTAAATCCTCGTCCCTTATGCCGAGCATCCTCGCAGTTCTAAGTGGACAAACATTGATAGCTGATCCATTGTCTACAAGAGTCATGGGAACATTCATCCTTTTGCAGACTACTGTGAGGTTTAATGCTTTGTAGTGTTTGTCCCCTTCCGGGGGTAAATCTTTGTCAGAGAAGGTGATTAGATTAATCAGACTAGGAAGGTCACTTGTGAGGAAGTTAGCTAGTCCCTCAGGAGTAGTGTCAGAATCTATCCCGATTTTATCCAAGGCATTCATTACAGCCAACCTATGTTCTCGAGATGTTGCCAGGAGCTTCCACACATTCATCTCAACTTTTGTCTTCTTAAACTGTTTAACAATGTCGTTGTCTTCGATGATAGGTATGGGAACTTGTTGTACGGTAGGCATAGGTTGTGTTGAAACGGGAGGTTGCATCCTCCCGGATCTTGTGAGGACGTCTATTGATGAATCTTCTTCAGCCCAAATGTCGTCTGTGGTGTATGATACAGAAGGTGAAGGTCCTACTATGTCCTTTAGGTAGACATCTTCTTCGTCACTGTCCCACACTCCATTAACGGTTATGTCCTCTTCTTGTTGAACTTGGATTAATTCCTTTTCATCAATCATTTTCTGCACCAAATCCTTGAATTTGAAACAGTTTTCTATGGTGTGCCCCCCTGATTGATGGTACTGACAGTAATATCTATCTGTCCTTTTTAATGACTCAAATGGTCTCGGTTCGAGAGGTTTGACCTCGCCACTCTCGGAGAGCATTTCGAACATTTGCGCATATGGGATCCCAATTGGAGTGTAAATCTTATTGCTTTTCTTGGGTTTTTCGGTGACTTGTAAGGGAAAATACTTTGCCTCATAAGTCGTTCTCACTGGTGTGAATTCTCTTTTAGGTTCTTCTTTTGGACATGGAAGCTCATCGTATTTCTTGTGAAGTTCGTTCATAACTTTGAGAGCTTCACGTAGTAGTTGCGATGCCTCCTTCATAGATAATGTGAGCAATTGTATGTCTTCCTTATTTGCCGGTTCTGGAAGGTTATCTTTGACATCAAAAAAGATCTCATCTTCTTTTTCTTCGATGGGCTTAATGAGAGATGAGGGGTCAACCTCGTTTTCTTCATCGGAGATAGCCAAAGTAAGAGCTAGAGGTACATTGTCAATGCTTGGCTTCTTACTGGCAGGGGGCAACGGCAGTTTGTTATTGTCGATTAGGTCTTGGATAGCTTCCTTAAGCTTCCAACAGCTTTCAGTAGAATGGCCCCTACCTTGGTGATACTTGCAATGTGCGTTGGGGTTCTAGTTAACCGACCTCTTCTCAACTGGTGGATCCCCAAATGGTCCAATGGGAGTTATAAGACCTTTTGCATTTAATCGATCAAATGCGGTGTCATAACTCATGCCAATAGGAGTGAAGTTCCTCCTAAATGGTTTCCTTTGTCCTTGGTTGTTCATGGCGAGAACTTCTCCTAGATTAAAGGCGCTAACGTTATTTGAGTGGGCAGTTTTGGAAGAAGAAGGATTGTCGTTCTTCTTTCCTTTCCAGCCACTGTTGGAGTTATTGTTGGCAGCTTTTGACTTAGCCAAGTCATCTTCAATATTGATCCCAATATCATAAACAGCCTTAAAAATATGGAGGTTATTTTGATATTTAAGATGTTTGGAATATTTTTCTTGGAGATTCTTGATAAACAGTCTCACAGACTCTTTTTCACTTGGTACCTCGATCATTTTAGCTGAGGTTTCTCTCCACTTGTTAAAGAAAGAAGTGAAGCCTTCATTCTCTTTCTGTTTGAGGATTTCAAGTTCTCTATGGTCAGTCTCGACTTGAATGTTGCATTTTTACCTATCAACGAAAGCGTTTGCTATAGATTCCCAGGTAGAGGTCTTTTCTTTCTGGAGAGAAAAGAACCATTGTTGGCAAACGGTCTCGAGAGATAGTGAGAACAGAGAAGGGAAGACCTTCTTATCAATACCCTTGATACTCATTATTGTTTCAAATGCTCTTAAGTGGAAGTAAGGGTTGTCAATTGCTCTGAATTTTGGGATGTCGTTGGCGTTGAACTTCTGCGGAAGAAGATCTTTATCTACCGAGACCCCTTGGAATGTGAGTTCTTGAAACTTGTAGTCGCCGGACAACTTGCTTAGGCTCTCTTGCATGAGGTCCATTTGTTGTTGTTTCACGGGATCATCGATCCTAAGTGCGAGAAGCTTCAGTGTCTCGGTCACAGTAGCCAGTTGGTTCTTAAGATCATTGACTTTTTCTTGAGTTGCCATTATAACTCTTGCTTTCCTTTTCCGGGCTATAGGTTTGTCGAAAAGTTGGACTTGTACGAAGAGGTTATATTTGATTAATTGTCCTTCCTTTCTTGACCACGCGCTGTAAATTAAACCATTTTGCGTTTTAATTACTTGACTCGAGTCAACTTGACTTTATGGTTTATTTTAAAAAGGGTGCATATTTTTGGCAACATTGATGTACATATTTTTAGATAATTAAGTATTATTATTTATATTGGAGGATTAATATCCGACTTACCCCCTAAAAAAAATGACGGAAAAAAACGCGCACACAAGACTCTCTTAATCATGGTCAAAGCATGTGTATTGGTGTGTGCATTGAGTGTAAGTGACATGCTTGGACTCTTGTGTAAGACCATGGGACTTAGTGCCTAAACTCGATCATTGATTCAATTAAGCATTATTGTCAGCAAAATTAACCGAATTAAACAGAAGACTGATTAATTAGACTTTAGGTGACGACTCGACAAATAATTCGAACTATCGGCCAAGCGACAGGACTGGCCTCACAATGTGGTGGTTGGCGCCAGACAATTTAGTTGTCGTTTGGCGCTACACACCATAGTGTGGCGCTACAGCTCAGACTTTGGCGCCAATAGTGGAGCTTCGGTCTGGGACTGTTTTCGGTATTATTAGTCAACTGGGGTTTGCCTAAAGTCGTACTAGGTCAATTCCGATTGAAAAATTAGACTTTATTGACTCAAATTAATCAATTAATTAATTAATTAGGCAAAGTTCTTTAAGTCATTAATTTATTTATTCTCAACACAAATCATCAAACGGTTAAGAGAAACATAGAATATATATGCACAACAAATAATACACAATTAGTCAAGTAGGCACAATATGATGCAATGAGTTTGCAACCTAACCATGGCTCTAGTTCTCTAAAGTTCGGGATATGGTTTAGTCAAAGAGGGTCCATGGTTAATTCTCCGGATGCACCGCGCGGAAGCCTAACCGTGAAGGGTTGGCGCGAGTGGATGGGACACCGCGAGTTTTAGGAAAACTCGCTTCCATGGTTTGGTGAATTCAACATCTCGGATGTACCCTTTGTTGCACGGAGCGTTCAATCGGGTAGATGGAGCATGAATTCCCAGAGGGTTATGTCCATATGTAGAACACATATGGGTTTCAGAAAAGTAAGAAAAAATTCAATCAGGAAGTAGGATCGAGCAAACAATACGAAAAACCAGTCGAAATTAGAACGCATATTTCTGGCTCGGTATTGGGGGAAATTGGCGCCAGCAAACAGAGACTGGCGCCAGATTTTAACTGAAGCGCCTGACGCCAATGCTGGCGTCTGGCGCTACGGCTAAAAGTCTGGCGCCAAGCTCTGGCCCCTGACGCTACTTCCCACATGCCTCAGCAGCTTTCTGTGCTTGATAAAATCTTCCAGTTTCGCGCGGTGTTATTTCAGTCTTAGTTGTGAAAGATATTTCTCAAATTTCCTACATGTAAAATCCTATGTTTTTTACTCATTACGGATGGTCTTTCCAATGAGAACCTTTTTATGCATATGACAATAATGTTAATCAATATTACGCACATGAAATACTTAGAACTTTTCGAGTCTCATCCACTCATTCTAAATCATTGCCGAAACAAATTCAGGAATTAAAATAGAAATCCTCCCCAGTGGAGTCGCCAAAAACTGTAGGGAATAATTTCAAGCCTTAATCCCACTAGCCTGAACCCCACTGTGATCATACACTAAAGTACGGTGGCGTCCAAAAGGGAAGAAGATAGAGCAAAAGAGTCGCCAACAAGTTTTTTAAGGAACTTGTAAACCGTTCATAGGATGAAGGTTACACCCCTTAACGATCCAAGAGATCGTCAACTCCATAAGGTATAGAACCAAAAAAGGGTTCGGGGATGAAGGTACAAATCCAACCTAAAAGAGATTGAATCTGCCCTAATAATAGGCCTCTACTTTATTCTGATCGTATTCATGTGCGCTTTCTGATTAACATGCAAGCAATAAATTTAACCCTAAACCTGTTTATCTATGTTGGTTGAATATTAATGCACGAACAAACTATTATTGGCGATCACTTGAATTATAATCATATTAACCCTAACAAGATTATTAATTATCTTATTAAGCGTGATTACAAGTATAAATTCCCTTTAAACATGCAATAAAGGTGATCAAGCAATAAAGAATAAAATCAAGCAACATAATAATGAACCGATATCATGAATAATAATTATAATAAAATAGTCATCATAAATAAAATAACATCCATAATATTCATAATCATCATAAATTATAACAATTATAATCATAACCATGTTCATGTTAATATCAAAGCATAATAAAAATAGCAAGATCCTAGGCATGATACTAACAAGATTAATAACAAACCCTAGCATGTCACTAAGCAATAAAAATCAAATCTTTTAACCCTAACATGATACTAACAATCATAAATATTAGGAAGAATATAGGAAGTATCGTAACGATCATATTTAACATTAAAATTAACCTAGACATGATACTAGGAATATCATAATAACAATATAAACATGATTTCTACATCATAATATCAATAAAAACCAATTAAAGTACTTACTTTGATGCTTCGTACCTCTTTCTAATAACAAAATACACACGTTAGTAACTTCAAGGAAAATAATAATCAAAACAATTAAATTGAATAATTGAAATAGAGATTTGGGACCAAACCCTCAGAAATGAAAACCTTTCACGTCTAAGGCGAAGGCAACTTCGAATATGGCTAGGTGTGTCTTGATCTTGTGAATGCGGAATTTTGTATGAAAAACAAGGTAAGAAAGAGATGAATGAAAGAATGCTAAAGAATTAATGATTGTTGATGAAAGCTAATTAAAACTAATTGTTAATGAGAATTCGTGAATGAAAACGGAGTTTTTGATACGATATTTACAGAGAAAATCAGCCAAAAAAGATAATTTAACAAAACAGAGTCTGACGCTCAGGAAACAAGGTTGGCGCCAACCCTGGCTAGCTGGCGCCAGGCACCAGTGGCAAGCGCCAGGCGCCAATGGCTAGCGCATGGCGCCAAGCCTGGTTCCAGGTGCCAAGGCCTGGGGTTGGACGCCAGTCTTGATTTTAACGCGTTTTCGAAAATCCGATAAGTTTACCGTACTGGAGGATAAAATAATATAATTTCTTCGAAAATGCTATTTGATTTTGATTAAAACTCTGAAAAGTCAACAAAGTCAACTTATCAATGCTAATTGAATTAGGAATGAAAAGAACCTTCTAGAAGAATCTAGAAGACTAAAACCATTCCTAATAGCATTAGGAATGATAAATCATATTAGGCCCTCCCCAAGATCATTGGGCTGTACATAAAGCTCAAACCGGGCCCAGTTTAGTAAATTGACCATAACTTCCTCAATATTCATCGGAATTGGGCTTATAATATATCATTGGAAAGGTCTTTGCAAACCCCATCCAACTACACCACTATTGGACCCATATCATGGACCAACCAAACTGGATTGGCTGTTTTCTTAAAATAAAGTTTTCAAAAACAGAAAGAAGAGAAAAGAAACAAAAACTTTCCGCAACACTAGACTTTTCCACACTTTCGTTTCATTCGATTATGATTAAACGTGAAAGGTACTCATCACTGGGTTTGGTTTTGGGGAGACACAAATGGGTGTCTACACTAATGATAGTGGATTACATGCTAGCAGTTCTGTTAGTTTACCTATTGCTAATGCTCCTATTACTAACGGTGATTCTGTTTTGGAGCCAAGGAGAAGCAGGAGGGCAAGAAAGGAAAATAGTTTTGGTCCTGATTTTATTACTTCCTATTTATCTGAATCTTCCTTAATTGATGATGATTTTGTGCATATATTTATTTTGGAAGATGATCCAAGAACCTATGATGAGGCAATGAGGTCAGTTGACGCTGTTTTTTGGAAAGAAGCAATTGATAGTGAATTACAATCAATTCTCAATAATAACACTTGGGAATTGGTTGAACTTCCTAGAGGTTGTAATCCCATTACTTGTAAATGGATCTTTCGGAAAAATTTAAAGGCCGATGGATCCATAGACAAGTATAAGGCAAGAATAGTAGTGAGGGGTTTTACTCAAAAGTTTGGCATTGATTATTTTGATACTTACTCCCCTGTTACTAAAATTGCAACCATTAGGACTTTAATTGCTCTTGCTTGCATTTTTGATCTTGTTGTTCATCAAATGGATGTCAAAATTGCGTTTTTGAATGGTGCCTTTGATGAGGAGATTTATATGGTCCAACCTGAAGGGTTTGTTGTTCCAGGTCAAGAGAACAAGGTTTGTAAGTTAGTCAAGTCATTGTATGGGCTTAAGCAAGCTCCAAAGCAATGGCATGACAAATTTGATAAGACTATGACTGGTAATGGTTTTCATGTTAATGAAGGTGACTCTTGTGTTTATTTTAAGCATGATAGTCATGGTTATGTAATTATTTGTCTTTATGTGGATGATATGTTGATTTTTGGGACTGGCTTGGATCGAGTAAATGAGACAAAACAGTTTTTGAGTTCAAATTTTGAAATGAAAGACATGGGTGAGGCAGATGTGATTTTGGGAGTAAAAATCAAAAGGACTCCAAAAGGTATCTATCTTAATCAGTCACACTATGTTGAAAAGCTTCTTAAAAAATTTGACTCATTTAATGTCGATCTAGTCAAGACTCCATATGACCCAAGTTTTCACCTAAACAAAAATAATGGTGATCCAGTTAATCAGTCTGAGTATGCTACAATTATTGGTAGTGTTATGTTTCTAATGAACTACACTAGACCTGACATTGCTTATTCTGTTAGTAGGTTGAGCAGGTACACTCATAACCCAAGCAATGATAATTGGATTGCTCTTAGGAGGTTGCTTAGGTACCTTAAGGGTACTGCGGATTGGGGTTTGCACTACTCCAAATTTCCTGGAGTTTTGGAACGTTTTTGTGATGCCAACTGGGTATCCGATAATGATGAAGTTAACTCCACTAGTGGCTATGTCTTCACCCTTGGTGGTGGAGCTGTATCCTGGAAATCTTGTAAGCAATCTTGTACTGTTATATCTACTATGGAATATGAGTTTATTGCTCTTGAATTGGCAGGTCATGAGGCAGAATGGTTGAGGAACATGCTTGCAGATATTCCACTGTGGGGGAAGCCAGCTCCTTCAGTTGCACTTCATTGTGATTCGCAAGCTGCTATTGCTGTTGCACACAACCATGCCTATAATGGGAAGAAGAGACACATCCGTCTAAGGCATAAAGTCGTCAGAAATTTGTTGTCTGAAGGGGTGATATCACTGGACTATGTTAAGTCCGAAAAGAACATTGCGGATCCGTTAACTAAAGGCCTATGTAAAAAACTAGTTTTGGAAACATCGGAAAAGATGGGGCTAAAGCCCGTTGTATGAACTGTGAAATAGTGAACTCCTACTCACCATGAGTTCAAAGGGGAACATTATATAATAATTCGGAAGCACATTTTTATTTTTATTGGACCATCTCTAGATGTTTGTTGTGCTTAGCTACAAATGAGAAGGAGGTTGAGCATATGACTTTTAATGAACCCATATCCATATTTTTGGAGGTGTGTTGTAGCTCACACTTGATGGAGTTCACCTACTTAGGTGTGGAAGTGTGGCCGCTTCCTATTAGTATTTCGTGGGCTTATACTCTAGAGCACCTATGAGCATCCAGGCTGGACGTATGGCCAGTATAATGCGTCATCTTTATTCGCGGAATTTCAGAATATTATACATGTTCAGTTGTGTGGCTCAAAGTGACGGGTCCCTAACTCCCTATTAAGTTCAAGACGAAAGTCACTTGGTAGGTGAGGGATCATAGCTTGATGTCCACTATGTGTTAATTCAAGTCGCGAGACATTGACACTTATGCAATTGTTTTGTTTTGCCCAGAATTCGTCTTTCCTTCCTTTCTTTTTCATATCTTCAAACCTGTGGGGAATTGTTGGAAGTTCTTGATATAAAATAAGAGAGTTGGGGAAAAAAACAAGAGAGAAAAACAAATGAAAGGGGAAAATCCCACATTGGTTGGGGGGAAAGGTTTTTCCTTGTTTTTATATTGTAGTGTTTTAACACTACTTGGTTGAGTGAGTGGGAGTTAAGTGTTACTCCACACACACGCGCGCACCGAGCCGGGTCGGGTCGGGCTCGGGCGTCGGGACTTGGGTCTTGGGGAATGCGATGCGCGGGCGTAGGTCCTTGTTATCTTTTTGGAGAAATTTTATTTCCTTTTCTTTGTTAAACAAAATATTCTTTTTTGTCTGTTGGGAATATTCTTTTCTGACTGTTGGGATTACGGAATTAAGTCAGTCATTAATCCCTTGATTGTAGCTGACTGATTAATTCCTTGTTTCTTGCTTCCGTTGTTGACTGGCTGAATGAATCTGGTCGTTTTCTTAGCCAGATTCATCCCTCGTTTTATGTTTCATGTCTCCCTTCCACTGCCTATATATATTCGTTGTTTTTCCCAGTCAAAAAACACAACTCAATCAGTCATCTCTCTTCTCTAAAATTATCTAAACACGAGTTCTTTCTGTTCTGTTTTCTGGGCAAGTATTCTGAGTTCCAGTCGGGTTTGTGAGTGCACATAAACTCCGGCGCCGTGCTTATCCTGGAGGGCGACCGCTTCTAGTCTACTGCACCGGGAGGTAGCGCGAAATCGTCTTTTAGGTTAGTGGTTCTCCACGACGCGGCTATTGTCACTTTGGTTCATGCATCAAGAGATAAGTAATTTCTGTTTTATTGCTTAGTAGTATAACACGTACCGCAAAAGTAATACATCGAGGTAAGTTTTATTTAATTAAGGGTAATTTTTAAACTTTTTGGGTAACTTTATCAATACAGCATGTATAAATTTTATCTATATCAGGGTAACTTATATATATTGGGTAAATTTTCTTCATTTAAAGGTAACTTTTGATCATTTTAAGATAACTTTGTAGCGGTTGTACAATATTTTATTATACATCCGATTTTTTAAAATGTTTGTTTTAATAGAATGGTGTAATTTTTGTAGTTTTGTTGTAAATAATATCTACGTCATAATTGACTTGAAGATATTGTTACTTTTTACTAGAATGAAAGTGTTTTACCAAACCAAAATTATTTTTACTGATTCTCTATTATTTTTTACTTTTTGAAACGAGTTTTATGATAGAAAGAAAACTGAATTATAGGATATTTATTAAAATTATGATTAATTTGTATATATGAAATATGAGAAGTATAATGATAATAAAACTCTATAAAACATCAACAATAACTTTTAGGAGTCTGTATGAACAACTTCACAGACCTTATGTTGTTCATAGTAGCTGTTGAAAGAGCTAAGATCCTTGTTTTAACAGAGCAAAACCATCAAACATAATCATAAAAAGGAATAACACCCATAATATAAAATTTTCTCAATGGATCAAAACCCTAGAGAAATAATTGCAATTGAAAAAAAAAGATTTAGTATTACCTTTGAAAAAGGTATTTTCCTTAATTAAGTAAAACCTTTGAAAAACATAATCTTCCGAGAATAGAAAATAACTAGGTGAAGATAATGAAAGATTTAGAGGATATGCCACGGAGGAGTTGGGTATTAGATAACTATAGAGGGGAAGAGAAACAAATAAACGTAACTGATATTAAAATGCAGAATATGAAGAATCAGAGTACCAAACAGAGCCACGGAGAGGAGAAAGAAAGGAAGGGTCAAATGTGTCTAAATTTTATTTGAGGGTAAATACGTAAATAAACACTTTTAGGGGTATAATAGTCTTCACGATGTTCATAAGAGTTTCTTAAGGTATGGATATTACTATAGAACATAATATACTCTCTCCGTCCCCGATTGATAGCCACTTTTGAAGAAAAATCACGGGAATTAAGAAGAATTAAAGAAAGTACATTAAAAATGTAAATTTACATTGGGTATGCAAAAAAGTAGAGAGAGAAAGTAATTAAAGTACATGAAAAAGTATAATTTACATGGGAAAGTTAAATTTGCACAAATATTTTTGCAAACGTTAGAGATTTTTGATTAAAAAAATAATATTAATGGTACTTGAAAAAAGCAAATGTGACTAACATTTTGAGTCACCAAAAATGGCAAAAGTGACTATCAATCGGGGACGGAGGGAGTATTAATTAAATTAATTCAATTTATTATCTTATGTTTTTTTATCTAAATATTATGAATTATTTCTTCCATTATATTAAATGTTTGACAATTATTTTATTATAAAAATTTCACTAATCTAGTTGCTATAAAAAATCCGGGTACCCGGAATTGGAACCGGAACCGGTTAGGAACCGGCGGATCCAGAATCGGAATTGGACCCGGTGGTTCCAATTCCGGGTAATAAATTAATGACCCGGTTATAACCAATTCCAATTCCAATTCTCAACTTTTTGGAAACGGAACCGGTTGGGTACCCGATTATCTAATATATGTTAAACTAAATAAATTTTAAATAATAAAAATATGTTGAATGTATCTGATTTGTAACTTAAAAAAGTATTATTAATACCTAACATAAATACAAATAGCTTAATGCATATATAAATATAAGTATTAAACGCTAAAAATGAACCTAACTAAAATAATAATTATAATTTGTATTATATTTTAACAATTACATACATAAGTGGGTACCCGGAACCGGAACCGGTACTCGGTGGTTCCAATATCAATTCCTAAATTTTAGAACCCGGTTGAACCAATTCCAATTCCGGATCCGAATTTTAGGATTCGGTTCCAACCAATTCCAAGTCCGAGTCCTAATATTTTGACCGGGTACGCGGTTTGCTCACCCCAGTACTTATCAGTAAATAATTGCACAGCTACAATATAGTATGATTACAAAGTATAATTTTAAAAATAGAATTTGATAAAATATTTAGGATGAGATTTTACGTAAAATGCTAAGCTTTTTCTTAGGCTTCAAGTCTAAAATTTCCTAACTAATTAATCCTTTAAATACTCAATTAAGCTTACTATTTTTCTCTTTTGTGAAATCTCTAACAGTAAAAATCTCTCTCCTCAAAAACACGCACCCTCCACCGGTGCCCCACAGTCGCCTAGCTGTGCAATCGGTAATCCCTAAATGTCTCGCTTATTATATTTTAATTACTTCATGTTTATAAACCATAAATCAATTTTATATTTTAATTTGATTATACAAAGGTTAATTATTCGATCTAAATTCATATTTACCGTCAAGTATAGATTTTCAAGAATGTTTCTAGTTGAATTACTGTTTTATTTAATATTAATTCTATTACTGTTAAACATGTTCTAGTAATTCTTAAAAAAAAAAAATTATAGTTTAATTATGGTTATTAAAAATTATGGTTTATAGTTTAATGTTTTATAGTTTAATGTTTTATAGTAATTCCTAAACATGCCTCCTAAGCCTCCTTCAAAGCACTTTCGCAAGAATCATCTAAGAGCCAGCCTATTTAAAACCTGAAACACTTCTTTTTCTTTTTTTAGTTCTTGTTCCCCTCGTTCTGTTTAAGTAAGAAAGCGGTGTGATCTGATTTGTAGCGAACTAGGTGTTCAACTACGGCATGCTTATATGAATTCAGCCACGTGCAAGCTAGACCCAATGAGCCGATCTAGGCGCTCTCTAACCCGAGTTTAAATGGCGTTTCCCTTTTCCCATGTATACCAACTCCAACTTGTTTGGGCCTAGTCCATTGTTCTAAGCCCATTGACCTGAAATTACGAAAATACCCCTCCATGATCCAGCCCATCATTAGTCAAAGTAAAGTACAGATTTACCTCTGATCTGTCCAATTAAGTACAACTTCTGCCACCTGAAAGTACATCTATAAATAGCCCTCCAATCATTAATGATGGTAACTTTTTCCTAATTCTCTAACCTTCTCTCTCTACTTTCTCTCTCTAAAGTACTCTTTCTCTCTCTACTTTCTCTCTCTAGAAAGTACATTCGCTGACTTAAGCATCGGAGGGACTTTCCCGGGTCACACCCCTGGGGCAGTTAACCTTCTTTCTCTTTTGGAGGCCTAGCTCTAGGACAGCAAGGCATAGCGGAGGGAAATTCGGACATTCATTGGACATAGCTTTAGGACATCTTGATACCTTACTTCCCTAAGACTCCCAGGAGCATTCTGTTTCCAGAAACAGGTAGCGCCGTCTGTGGGGATTACTAACAAGAAGTCATGGTGAACATTAGCCGTCCCCGCAGCACTCATCAAGATGCTACTACGCAAGCTCCAACTCTCTCGGCTAGGAATGCTCACATAGTCGAGGAGATAACACCCCGGGCTCGTAGTGAACTCGAGAGAGAAGTGAACAACCCCCAGGTGATCACTCGCCGAGACTTGGATTAGCTGGCAGCCCAGATCAACAAAAACTTGGAGGAAAGCCTCAGGGCACTTGTCAACCAGAGGGTGGGGCAAGGCAGGCAGGGGAGCGCTCCACAGCCTATCCCTCCGCCTCATGTGTCCCATCTCCATCAAGCCTCCTCTCGGCCTCAGCATCAGACATCTCGTCGCTCTCAGCCCAATCAGTCCCCTAACCCCCAGCGGGAGACAAGGCAACCAAGCAGGCCAAGAGATGCTAGAGAGATCATCAATGACCGAAGGTTAAGGGATGACACTCTAGATGCCCGCGAGATAATCAACTCCAGGAGGGAGAACTCCAAGGAAGATAATAACCCCCCCCAGAGAGATCGAACTAGAGTTCACTCTCGGCATGGGTCAACAAGGTACCGAGATAGCATGATTCACTCAGCTACCTCCAGACCAAGAAGGAGACCCATTCAGCTCGCTCATTTAGCAAGCAAAAGCCCCGAGCGTCCTTCCTCCCCTACGCCAGGGAGGCTCGGGATTTTCAAGAACATCACCCCCTTCAGCTAGGAGATAATGAATACCCCTATTCCTCCTAAGGTCGAGATCCCTACATTGGACCCTTATGATGGGAAGACGGACCCAACGGACCATCTGAACGCTTACAAAGCACAGATGGGAGTCCAAACCGGGTATGAAGCCTCATGGTGCAGGTTCTTCCCTACTACTCTCAAAGGCATAGCGGAGGGAAATTCGGACATTCATTGGACATAGCTATAGGACATCTTGATACCTTACTTCCCTAAGACTCTTAGGAGCATT
Source organism: Chenopodium album (assembly GCF_948465745.1). Taxonomy (NCBI): domain Eukaryota; kingdom Viridiplantae; phylum Streptophyta; class Magnoliopsida; order Caryophyllales; family Amaranthaceae; genus Chenopodium; species Chenopodium album. Next base: position 72,124,546 of record NC_137835.1, read on the forward strand.
CTGTTTCCAGAAACAGGTGGCACCGTCTGTGGGGATCGAACCCACGACCACGTAGCTCTCGGAGGGGCTTTCCTGGGTCACACCCCCGGGGCAGTTAACCTTCTTTCTCTTTTTCAGGCCTAGGTCTCGGACAGCAAGGCATAGCTCAGACATGGTTCAACAACCTTACCCCCGGGAGCATAAGAACGTTTGACATGTTAGCTACTCAATTCAAAAAGCACTTCATCGCTGGGAGTAGGCAAACAAAGAATAGCGTTCATTTAATGACAGTGAAGCAGGGGGAGAATGAAAGTCTTAAGGACTACATCAAGAGGTTTAACACCGAGTCTCAGCTCATCCCCGACCTCCAAGATAATGTTTCTTTCACTACCCTTCTCTTTGGGCTCAAGTCCAACAAGCTGAAGTTTGAACTTGTCCATGACAAGGTGAGCACCTTCTCTGAAGCCATGGAAAGAGCTGAAAGGATCATTGAAGCTAGTGAGGTGTGCAAGGCGCCCGTAGCAAACAACAAAGGAAAGAGGAAGCAAGAAGATAACTACCATGACAACAGGAATAAAAGGCCGAGGAGGGCTGAGAGTGATGATGAAGGACTCAAATACAATGCTGATAAGCGTGAGATCTATTTAGACATAAAGCACAAGGCTATTCTTCCTAAGCCTAACCCCATGAACACGCCGATAGAGCAGAGGAACAAGAAGCTTTGGTGAGAATACAACAAGGAGTGTGGTCATACCACCCGGAACTGCAGAGAGCTTAAGAGAGCCCTTGACAAGCTAGCTGAAGAAGGAAAGCTTAACAGATATCTCAAGTCCCCCCCCCCCGAAGGATAAGCAAAGAAGCAAATCTTCCAAGGAAGTGCAAGAAGCCCACAGTTCAGCTGATACTAATATGAGCATCAATGTCATAGCCGGAGGGTTTGCCTCCGGGGGTTTGTCTAACAGGACACGCAAAAGTCACTTGCGGTCGCTCGAAGAGCCCATCTATGATATCGGCACTCCCTCATCCACCCCAAAGGACCCCCTCATGGTATTCGGGGATGATAAAGTAAAAAAGATTCAAAGGCCTCATGATGACCCCCTGGTGATTCATATGAAGGTGGCCAATGCTAAGGTGAAGAAGATCTTAGTTGATAGTGGAAGTTCAGCAGACATCATCACATGGAAATGCATCGAGCAAATGCGTTTTGGCAGAGGTGACCTTACACCCCTAGAGAAACCCTTAGTAGGATTTGGGGGGCATCATGTGTACCCCTTAAGAACGATCAAGCTTCCTGTTCGTTTGGGGGAAAAGGAGAAGGGGAGAAGTTTGGTTCACACGTTCTAAGTTGTGAATACCCCTCTACCATACAACATGATTCTTGGTCGACCCCTTCTCAATAGGGCCAAAGCTGCCATATCAACCTATCGCTTGCTCCTCCAATTTGAGACCGATGACGGATCGGTGGGCAAGATATTTGGAGATCAGTTCGAGGGAAGAAAATGCTATGTAGATAGCTTGAAGTCACCTGAGAGCTCTGTCAATCAGGAAGACAAAGGGGCCAAGAGGAAAGCGATGGATATTGATGAACCCCAGCACCCGGTCATGAGCATCTACATGGCCGAGAATCCAAAGCAGCACAGTAGGCCTAGACCTATTGAAGAGGATGAGAGCATACCCTTAGGGGATGACCCCGCTCGGACTGTGAGGGTGGGAAAGAACTTGGACCCCCAGCTCAAGGAAGAAATTATTCAAGTACTTAGAGAATACAAAGACATCTTCGCTTTTACAGCAGATGAAATGCCGGGCATAGACCCTGAGGTGATGACTCACGAGCTGAACATCAAGGAGGACTACAAGCCCGTCAAGAAAAAACTCCGACATGCTGGGCCGGAGAGAAATAAAGCCGCAGCCACTGAGGTTAAAAAGCTTCTCGAAGCGGCTTTCATTCGAGAATGCCAATACACCGAGTGGTTATCCAATGTTGTGCTGGTTAGGAAGCCCAATGGTTCTTGGCGTATGTGTGTGGATTTTACAGATTTGAACAAGGCATGACCGAAGGATGATCATCCTTTGCCTAAGATTGATAGGTTGGTGGATTTGACCGCTGGTCACGCCCTCCTAAGCTTCATGGATGCCAATGCGGGGTATCATCAGATACCCATGTCAGAGAAGGATCAAGCCCACACAGCCTTTATCACTAGCCAAGGGGTATATTGCTATAATGTGATGCCCTTCGGCCTGAAAAACGCCAGGGCTAGCTACCAGCGCCTGATGAATAAAATCTTTGAAAGGCAACTAGGCCGGAATGTTAACGCCTATGTTGATGACATGATTGTGAAAAGCAAAGAAAGCTCAGATCACATAGAAGATCTAAGGGAAACATTCACCACCCTTAGGAAATATAAAATGAAGCTTAACCCCAGCAAGTGTGTCTTCGGGGTGCAAGGTGGAAAGTGTCTGGGTTTCATGGTTGATCAACGGGGCATTGATGCCAACCCCGATAAAATTTAGGCTATTCTTGACATGGAATCCCCCCGAAATGTGAAGGAAGTGCAACGCCTTACAGGCTGCCTAGCCGCATTAGGGAGGTTCCTATCCCGATCAGCTGATAAGAGTTTGTCTCTCTTCAAAGCCCTCAAGAGGCCTAAGTTCCTGTGGGATGAAGAGGCTGAAAAGGCTTTCCAGCAATTGAAGAAACATCTTATGAACACTCTAAAGCTTGTCAGCCCCCTCCCCGGGGAAACATTATTTGTGTACTTGGCCATATCAGATTATGCCCTAAGTGCGGTTCTTGTTGAGGAAAGAGAAGAAGGCCAAGTACCGGTTTATTTTGTCAGTCATGCCCTAAGGGGGGCTGAAACCCGATATACTCTCATCGAGAAAGTGGTGTACGCTCTAGTGATGGCAAGTAGGATGTTGAAGCCATACTTTCAAGCACATTCAATCAAGGTACTCACCAGCCAGCCAATCAAGAAGGTGTTGGAGAGCAAAAATCACTCATCCCGTATGACCAATTGGTCGGATCAGTTAGCAGATTTTGGAATTGAGTTTGAACCTCGAAAGGCCATCAAGGCCTAAGCCTTTGCCGACTTTATAGCTGAATGCGCTCATAGGCCTACTCCAATAGACACCTCCGCCCCTTGGGCTCTTTATGTGGATGGGTCGTCTAGTAAGGCCGGGAGTGGAGCTGGGCTAGTCATCATCTCCCCGGAGGGAGAGAAGTTTAAATATGCAGTCAAGTTTGCCTTCCATGCATCAAATAATGAAGCTGAGCATGAGGCTCTTATCTTTGGGCTAAACTTGTGCCAATTCATGAAGATAAAATCCGTTCAAGTGTGCTCAGACTCACAGCTCATAGTGGGGCAAATGACAAAAGAATTTGAAGTGAAGGAGGAAAACATGAAAGCCTATTTTGAAAAGGCTGAAAGCTTGACAAGATCGTTTGACAACTTTGAGATCAGGCACATCCCCCGCTCGGAGAATCAACAAGCTGATGCTCTTGCTGGATTAGCAAGCTCGGCTGAGGAAATAGCCCCCCGGAATATCATGTGGGAAGTGTTAGAGAAACCAAGTACCCAAAGGCCTGCTGTCATGGACATTGATAGAGGGGAAACTTGGATGAACCGAATCATTCAATGCTTAAAGCGGGAGATGCCCGAGGACACCCCCGACTTCAAAATGATCAAAAAGCGGAGCGAGTGGTTTTTACTTCATGATGGGATCCTCTACAAAAAATCCTTTGCTCATCCATTGCTAAAGTGCATTACTCCGGAGGAGGGAAATTACGTACTTAGAGAAATTCATGAAGGGGCATGCGGTCGCCATTAGGGTGGAAGGACTATAGCTGAAAAAGCGCTGAGGGCCGGATTCTATTGGCCAACCCTGAGGAATGATGCTGCCAAAATCGTCAAGAAGTGTGAAAATGCCAAAGGTTCGCTGACATGCCCCATGTTTTGGCCAACGCCCTCACAAGTATTCAGTCAGTCCTACCCTTGGACCGTTGGGGCATGGAAATCGTAAGGCCATTCCCCGTAGCCTCGGGACAAAGGAAATTCTTGATAGTAGCGGTGGATTATTTCACCAAGTGGGTTGAGGCTGAGCTGGTGGCAACAATAACTGACAAACAAGTCCAGAAGTTCATCTGGAGGAATATCATCACCCGCTTTGGGGTACCCGCATCTTAATCTCATATAATGGCCGACAATTCAACAGTCGGCCAACCATAGAGTATTGCGGGCGTTTTGGGATCAAGACAAGGTTTTCGACTATGTGTCGACCTCAAACAAATGGCCAAGCAGAGGCGGAAAACAAAACAATATTGAAAGGGTTGAAGACAATGCTGGAAGGCACGAAGGGGTCTTGGCTGGATGACTTGCCCGGGATCTTGTGGTCCATTCGTACCACAACCAAGGAGGATACGGGGCAAACCCCTTTTGCCTTAGTGTATGGGAGTGATGCAGTACTCCCTGTGGAAGTTGGGATCCCATCCCCAAGGGTTACTTTCTATGACCCCGACCGAAATGATTAGCTGAAGCCCTTGGCCTTAGACTTATTCCTAGAGATAAGGGGAGATGCTTTGCTTCGCTCTATAGCATACAAGCAAAGGATAACTTGTTATTTCAACAAAAAAGTCAAGGCAAGGCCCCTGGTAGAAGGTGATTAAATGCTCCGGAAGTGTGAGGCTGCTGGCAAGCCCCCGGCATTGGGTAAGCTAAGCCCTAATTGGGAAGGGCCTTACAAGATTAAAGAGGTAGTCCGCCCGGGAACCTTTCGCTTACAAACCCCTGATGGCAAGGACCTCCCTCAGTCATGGAATGCTGACAACCTTCGGAGGTTTTATGTTTAAAACATCTTCATCACAATGATGCCCTAGGGGCAATAAGAGCTGATACTAGGAGATCAACTTCAATATAGCGCATCATTGTAATGACTTTCATATTTTTGTTAATATAATGAAAAACCCCCGGATGGGATGTTTGCTCCATTCATTTTTGCACTTGTTATTCTTTTTTTACTTAGTTTATTTTTTGAAATTTTTTATATCGCTTATTAGCATAGCCGACTTCCATATAGTAGCACCACATGTCGGGCATAAGGCATTTTGGTTCGCTGACACTAAAGTTTATTCCAATGTTTGAGGCAAGATGCTAGCCTATACTCAAGCATTTGAGATAGAGTCCTTGCCGAAAGATCACTCATAACTTGGGGCTCATTTAGCCCCCAGCCTAATTTAAAAGGTGGGAAAAGCCTAACTCTCATGATATTTACAACTTGGGGCTTATGTTAGCCCCTAAATCGTTTTACTTTGCTAATAATAAGCCGGGATAGCCCATCTCTCATATAACTCGTAAATCGGGGCTCGTTTAGCCCCTGGTCTATTTACTTGGTAAAATTATGACTTAGGGCTCGTTTAGCCCCCGGATGTTCACACAAATCACGTCCTTGCAAACAAATAACATAAGGCTCGTTTAGCCCACATCAAACAACAATATCATGTTAAAGGTGCTCGTTAAGCACTAGGGGCTTCTTTTTGGCCCCTAGGGGTGAATGAACAAGTAATAAGCAAATGTTAAACAATAAAACAAGACGGAGTAAGAGCACATGAAATTCATATCAATAGAGAAACAAAAGTAAAATTCGAATGTGCAAATATACAAGCCAAGTTAGAGATTCAAAGTTCAAACAAAAATATCACAAGTCTCATATCAAAGAAAAAACATCCTACATAGATTAATCAAGACGAAGCAAGGGGCCGGAGAAGCTACTCATTGGCCTCGCCCTCCTCAGCAAGCACCTTCCTCTGCTCCTCCTCCTCGGCCTCGCGAACAAGGTCCTTAATCTTACCTCGTACCTTGGGGTACGAATCCTGGAGTCCAAAAGGTGAAGGCAACCTGCATATGATTCAGGGCATCCTCTATCCCTGCCTCAAAAGCCACATATCCAACCTCAGACTGGAAATCAGCGCAAGCCGGAGACTTCTTCCACTCAGTAATCACCTCCTCCTGGCTTTGCTCCACCTTCCTCTAGGCCTCAGCAAGATCACTCTTCATCTGGGCCAGCTCGTCCTTTTTCTCCTTTAGCTCGTTAGCAATTAGCTCCTTCCCCTCCTTAGCCTCCTTGAGTTGAATCTCAAGGGCCTGAATACGGGATGTCCCGGCCTCCTGAGCATCAGCAAGATCCTTCTTGGTCGTCTTAACCGTCTCTCGGGCCGAGTTAAGCTCTTCCTTGAGATTGTGGATCTCGGTCCTAGCCTTTGAAATCTTAGTACGGAGGCCCTCAACATCCTTCATAGCCCCCCTCTGGTACTCCTCGGCGAGCACACTCAGAGTCATGCCACCCTACATTCCAAAAAGACACGAAGATGATGGTTAAATACAACAAAACTAAAGATAGAGAAATTGTATGTCATATAGCAAAATATACCTTCAAGACGCCATCGAAGGCCGAAGAAATAGCCTTGGTGGGATCTTTCTTCGCCACCTCAACATCCTTCGCTGAAGGGAAGCGGACCATCGTTTGCTTTATCATCTTCTTTCGGCCCCTCTTTGTGATGCCGAGGAGAGAGTCGGGAAATTAAGGAGTCATATCCTCGCAATCTTCCTCCCCTTCTTCCTCACTCTCCTCCACCCAAGGCTGCTTTCCTTTATCCTCGAAGCCCTCAGCCTCCAGGAGCTCGATGTGGGTGGAGCCGGTCGGGGAGACAAGCTGGGACCCCGAATCGTCTATCTCCATGTTTTTGGCTTGGGAGGATCCTTCTCCCCTCTCGGCTGTTTTCCTTCTCAACTTTGAGTTATTCGGGTTCTGAAAAAACAAATCACAAGTGAAGTTAGCAAAAAAGCAACATTTCATGAAAACCAACCTTAGAGAAGTAGGCATACCTGGGGAGGAGGAGGAATGCTCATGCTTCCCTTCCTCAAGGAGGCCTTGAATTTTCCAGCTCAAAAGTTCACCTCGGACATCTTCCTTTGAAATTTCTTTGTTAACTGCTTGAAAGCAACACCTGAAATAATCATTTGCACAAGTTTGTTAATGAACAGGAAGGACCAGGAGAAATCACAAAAACATTAAACTTAAACAAAAAGTAAATCCTACCACTATCATAGGTGTGGCTCAGGCCCACAACACTCAAAAACCGCTCTTTCTGGAAGTGCCTATCCTTCAAAATCCACATGGTAGGAAGCTTCTCCTTGGACCCTCTTTCCTTAAACGATTGCAACCAAACAGCCGTCACGGCTTCATCGGCTTCCATGGAAGGAACATTATAGTTCAAGCCAATCCTAGGCACACCGCTATGATCTCAAGGAACCCTCCAACCCCCAGCATGGTAAATGAAAAAAAAGGTGTGGCGAAAACCCTTCTGACTCGTGGGTTTAGTGTTTATGGTAAGATAGAACTCCCTATCGTGAAAAGCATACCACCCATGGCTATCTACGTTACCTGGGACCTCCTGGAGCCTATGTGTGTTCCTAAAGGCAGTTATGGTGCAAGGGGCTCCAAGTAAACTACAAGTGGCTATGTACGCGTTTATTGTCAACCAGGAGTTAGGATCAAGCTGGGTTACACTAAGGTTATACTCAATCAACAACTCCTCAACAAAAGGGTGTAGCGGAAATCTCAACCCATTATCCAAGCATTGCCTATATACAACTATACACCCGGGGGGGTTATCTACGGTGCTATCACCCCCATGAGGGGAAATGAGAAAAGGCTCCCTAATATGGTACTTAGTCTGCAAATGTCTAGTACCCTCAGATAAAGATCTAAGCCAAGTTGGAGTGGGGTGACACATAGAAGGGCTAACTCTCCTAACAGGTGGTTTAAAGGTCACCGGCGCCCCAAGAGAAGTAGAAGTATCATCCTCACTTGACATTGTCACCACTCCGTCAATAAGCAATCTGTTCAAAGAACCCCTAGAAGTCGGTTCACGTGCAAAAGAAACTTCCCAAGGGGAAGGAGGCAAATAATAATCAGAGCCTAAATCATGCTCGGGGGGTGGGGATGGCACACAAGGAAAAGGCACACCTAAAGGAACAGAATAATCAACACTACTACCAATTACATTTGTTACAAGAACTCCCCCCGATCAAATTTTCTTAGACAAGTCATAAGATGAAGGGCCGGGGAGAGAGTCTAGGTAATCTTGAGTCTCTTGGTCATTCATAATACATGCATAGCTCAAATCAAGATTACCCCGAAGAATTCTTAGTGTACATACAAAAATACAACAAGTGTACCTCTTAGCCTAACATCATCACAAGCGCGGCCGAGTAACAATCAAGCATACAAAGAAAAATAGCAAACAATTACTAAGCATGGAGACATGATACTTAGAGCTCAAAAAACTAAGTATAGAAGACTCACCAAGTGCTCAAAGAGGCCAAAAAGATTTATCTTGATGCTAATCAAGCACCCTAGAGAGAAATACTCCTGAAATGTCAACAAAAATTCAAGAGTTAGAAAAATCTCAAGAGCATCAAGCCTAGTGGAGATTAAAAAATAAAATAAAATAAAATAAAATAAAAATCTGAAAAATTGCCCTAGGGGTTTAAGGCCGGGAGCTAGGGGTAACATCTTAAACCCTTGGCATAACACTTCAACCATCTCGGCACTCTTCACCCCCCTCGGCCATTGCCTTATCTTTCTCAGGGGATTCAGGTTATTCCCTCATTGCTACCTCCAAAACTTGAATTTCAAATATATTCCTAGGCTAAAAATTCTCAAAACCCAAGTTCACTTCCCTTACCTCCCCAAAATACAAATAAACTAAACCAAAAAATTCAGAAAAACTTTGAACACAAACCCGAAAACCCCATATAAATATCTAAGGGACTAGCTAGGTACCTACACCTAGCTTAGCTGACACCATCCCATCATACTCAATCCCTTCAGCGAGACAGGTCAAGCCCTCATCGAGGCGTGACAACCCCTTGGGCTTAACTAAAGGCCCACGGCCTAAGCATCCAAGGCCCTCGGCCAGCGCGAGTAACCCCTTCGGCATTGCCAGGTAGCGCGAGTAACCCAGTCCGCGCATCAGGCACCCTCTCAGCCTTCAGCATTCTCTCTCTCGCACGCTGAAACTTCCTCGGCTAGAGCGTCAAGGCCCTCGGCCTGCTCTCACACTCTCTCGGCAATCGGCACCTCTCTCGGCACTCCCTCACTCTAAAACTCACCCCTTTGAATCATACCCTTTCGGCAGCCGACATACCCCTCCGGCATACTGTAGGGAATAATTTCAAGCCTTTAAAATCCCACTAGCTTGAACCCCACTATGATCATACACTAAAGTACGGTGGCGTCCAAAAGGAAAGAAGATAGAGCAAAAGAGTCGCCAACAAGTTTTAGGAACTTGTAAACCGTTCATAGGATGAAGGTTACACCCCTTAACGATCCAAGAGATCGTCAACTCCATAAGGTCTAGAACCAAATAAGGGTTCGCGAATGAAGGTACAAATCCAACCTAAAAGAGATTGAACCTGCCCTAATAATAGGCCTCTACTTTATTCTGATCGCATTCATGTGCGTTTTCTGATTAACATGCAATCAATAGGATTAACCCTAAACCTGTTTATCTATGTTGGTTGAATATTAATGCACAAATAAACTATTATTGGCGATCACTTGAGTTATAATCACAATTAAACCTAACAAGATTATTAAGTATCTTATTAAGCGTGATTACAAGTACCAATTCCCTTTAAGCATGCAATAAAAGGTGATCAAGCAATAATAATAAATAAGCGTCAAGCAACAATAATAATCATAATAATAATAATAATCATAAATAAAATAATCATCATTAAAATAATAATAATAACAATTATAATCATGTTCATGTTAATATTAAAGTATAATAATAGCAAGATCCTAGGCATGATACTAACAAGATTAATAACAAACCCTAGCATGTCACTAAGCAATAAAAATCAAATCTTTAGCCCTAACATGATACTAACAATCATAAATATTAGGAAGAGCATAGGAAGCAACATAACAATCATATCTAATATTAAAACTTCCCTAGACATGATACTAGGAACATCATAATAATATAAGCATGATTTCTACATCATAATATCAATAAATCAATAAAGTACTTACTTTGATGCCTCGTACCTCTTTCTAATAACAAAATACACACGCTAGTAACTTCAAGAAAAAATAATAATAACAATTAAATTAAATAATTGAAAGAGAGATTTGGGACCAAACCCTCAGAAATTAAAACCTTTCACGTCTAGGGCGAAGGCAACTTTTTATATGGCTAGGTGTTTCTAGATCTTGCGAATGCGGAATTTTGTATGAAAAAGCAAAGTTCAGAAAGAATGCTAAAGAAAACTTGTGAATGAGGAGAATTGGTTGTAGGGGAATGTAGATGATGAATTGGTGAATGAAAACGGAGTTTTTGATACGATATTTATAGAGAAAATCAGCCAAAAAAGATAATTTAACAAAACAGAGTCTGACGCACGCAAAACAAGGTTGGCGCCAACCCTGGCTAGCTGGCGCCAGGCACCAGTAGCTAGCTCCAGGCGCCAATGGCTAGCGTCTGGCGCCAAGCCTGGTTCCAGGCGCCAATGCCTGGGGTTGGACGCCAAACTGGATTTCAACGCGTTTTCAAAAATATGATAGATTTACCGTACTGGAAGATAAAATAATATAATTTCTTCGAAAATGCTATTTGATTTTGATTAAAACTCTGAAAAGTCAACAAAGTCAACTTATCAATGCTAATTGAATTAGGAATGAAAAGAACCTTCTAGAAGAATCTAGAAGACTAAAACCATTCCTAATTGCATTAGGAATGATAAATCATATTAGGCCCTCCCCTAGATCATTGGGCCGTACATAAAGCTCAAACCGGGCCCAGTTTAGTAAATTGGCCATAATTTCCTCAATATTCATCGGAATTGGGCTTATAATATATCGTTGGAAAGGTCTTTGCAAGCCCCATCAGACTACACTACTATTGGACCCATATCATGGACCAACCAAACTGGATTGGATGTTTTCTTAAAATAAATTTTTCAAAAACAGAGAGAAGAGAAAAGAAATAAAAACTTTCCGCAACACTAGACCTTTCCACTCTTTTGTTTCATTCGATTATGATTCGACGTGAAAGGTACTCATCGCTGGGTTTGGTTTTGGGGAGACACAAATGGGTGTCTACAGAAGCCCCCACTTTGACTGAGTTTGGAGAAACGCAAGTTTCGAAAACAAAAGTCAAAGTATTGATAGGGACGGAGAATGATTCAGAACGTTCTGCGATCCTAAACCAATCTTGTAACGCCGATACCTGCAAAACTAGCATTAGTTAAACAGATAGAAGAGTTAAGAAACGCGTATCTTGCACCGTCGAGCACACGTCTCTGAAAGTAACCAAGTTTTTTGATGACCTCCTGCAAGTTAGAGAATGCCATCCCGCTTGAAAACCGCTACGCCTGTAACTGCTTCCAAATTAGAAGATTGCTTCGCCTTGAAACTATCCTCCTCCGCATTGATAATATTCCACATCCTAGGGAACATTATCGAAGATTATTTCTCTTGAAACAATCCTCATCCGCATTGATAATATTCCACATCCTAGGGAACACTATCGAAAATTATTTCTCTTGAAATAATCCTCCGTTGTTCATGACAACTCTCTGCAAGCTAGGGAATGATGTCGAAGATATCTTCTCTTGAATTCATCCTCATTTGATACGATAATTTTCCAAAGGAAATTACAGAAGATCCACGCCTGTCGATCTTTTAAAAAGTTCGACTAAACTTTGCCTCCGCTATGCCTGTACGTCGGCGTTCTTTTGCTTTGAACCTGTATGTCGGTGCCTTTTGCTAATGAACCTATATGTCGGTGCCTTTTGCTCTTTAACCTATATGTCGGTGCCTTTTGCTCTTGAACCTATATGTCGGTGCCTGTTGCTAATGAGCCAATGCTTAGGCGCTTTAAGCTAAGTGAGACGATCTCTTATCAGGTCGATCACTTTATGTAATCAAGCCGATTACTTAATCATGTCAAATTGCTTAGAGGGGCTAACTGGCGTACCAAGGAACCCAAAAAATATGTTGCAGAAGGCTAGCACAACCTCAACAAGTGGCTGGGTGCTTTGGCGTCGCTGAAAAACCATCAGCGCCAGCCATTTGGCGTTAGCGCCATACGCTGATGTTGGCGCCAGGCGCCAAGCCCAGATGGTGACGCCAATGCCTAGGGACTGGCGCCAGCACGAGATTTTCTTTAAATCCCCGTTTCTTCTTCATTTGCTGCTCTGTTTGTCGTGAAAACTGCTCGAGGAAACCGAAAGCTTCAATTGCTTATTGCTTGCTCGTTTCTCAACCGAATTCGCTCAAATTTGTTGAAAATCAAAGCTCTTCTCATCTATTTTCCCAATCTATGTAAGTTTTCCTCAAACTCACACCGGTTTTTACGAATTCTTGGTATGAATATTCACGAATTTGATGAAAATTCGAATTCTATGATGCTCAATTTGCTTTGTTTGTCAAGTTTTATGCCATGAAATTGCTTTTTTATGTTTATATATTGCCTTGGGAGTAATTTGAGACTTATTTGAATCAATTTGGTGAAGAAATGAGCAATCTGCCATTGTTGGACCTCTTAAGGTCGTGAAGAACAATGTGGTTTGTTATTAATGTTTTCGCTAGCAATTCTTGTTCAATTTGTCACAATAATCACTATGGTGTTGCAAGAAATTGTTTGATTGCTTGAAAAATGTTGTCATGCTCAATTTGAATTTGTGCTCTATTTTAGTACTACGTACTCTGTTTTTGCGAACATAGTATCATGCGGCTAGGCGAACCTTAGATACTATAGAACCTTAATTTATGATGATTCTGCACAATGTAGCATGGCTAGACAAAGAGGCTCAGGTTCACGATCCCGAAACACTAGACGGGAGCATGAGCCCGTGGAGGACGACGCCACGCCGGAGTGGGACGAGCAGACTCTGTTCTTTGCCCCTGTCCACTACATTTCTGAGAGGGTGAGACGGGGAACCGAGCCCGGGAGGACACGGCATCACGGCTTTGGCTGTGACAGTCTAGGCGATCTGTACAGGATGCATATCGCCAGGGACCTCGAGACGTGACTCCTATGGGAGTCCTGCAGGCTAGTTACTCTATTCGAGACCTCCGAGGCTATGGTCGCCTCCAGCGGGGGTCATCACGTAGTGCGCGCTTTGGTGGAGTTCTTCTGGGACACCACCAACACCTTCCATTTTCCCTGGGGCGAGATGATGGTCACCCCTACAGACTTCAGTCTCATCACAGGACTGGAGTTCATTTCTATGCCACTGCCGTTCGACGGTGGGATCGACGTCTTTTCTTCAGAGGTCGAGGAGTTGTTGGGGCCGATTGCTATTCGGGCCCGAGCTGAGGTCGAGACGACTCAGTTCAGTGCTAGAGGGATTCGCCGCTCGACGCTGGTAGCGGCTTTTGATGATGATGCGACCACCCGAGAGAAGCGGTTGCGCATCTTTGTGCTGATGTTGTTGTCAGGGACATTCTCTCCTGACAAGGGTAGTAGGGAATTGCTTTACTACCTCCCTACTGTCCGTGATCTCCAGCAGATCAGGACTTATGACTGGGCCAGCTTAGCCTACGCTGATTTCGTTTGTGCGCTGAGGGACTCGTGTCGTCACCGGTTCTTTAGGACGAACGTCGCTTTGTCTGCTTTCTGGAAGGTCGTAGAGGTAAACATTATTCCCTATAAAGTTTAGCCCTACATATCAGTTAGCATTTACTCACACTTTTAACTCTTTGTAGATCTGGTTCTACGAGTACTTTCCTTATGTTGCGCCGGCGAGACCATCGCCGAGGGGATATACGGTGAGCGCCTCTTGGGGAGGCCACCATGTGGACATGTCTACTGCACGTGTCCGGAGCTAGATCATCTCGGTATGACTTTTAGTGTTTATCTTGCTCTTCCGCGGTGCTTTAGATATATTCTTGCCTGATTGGTGCTTTTTGTAGGGACCTGAGGTGGTATACCGACCGTGGGGCGGTTGGACAGTCCCTGTACTAGCCGCACAGTACTCTGCTGAGCGTCGCTATTTTCTGGGGATCTACGGAGCGGTCGCGTATTTAGGAGAGAGAGTTGCTAGACAGCACTCTTCTGATGTCTTCGTTGTTCCTGCTCCTCCGCCACGTCACATGTTCGACGAGGGACGGTTATCGAGCATGGCTGAGGGAGCTGGTTCCCTCTGGCGGTCCCATGTGATCCTCGAGCGGTGTTATGCTGAGGAGCTTCTACCTTTATTAGCTCCAGCCCCCGTGCCGACTGAGGATGTGAGGGTAAGATCTTTAGCTTTTTTTATTTTCCGCTAAGTAGCCCCCAAGTAATACCTTACTGATTTCTTCTGTTTTATCAGGATGGTCCTGCTGAGTTTGTGCCGCCCCGTATGTCCATTCACTACCAGGGGATATACGGGCCGATCGAGGAGACGATTTCTCCGGCTCCCGAGGGCGAGCGCTTCGTGGAGCGGTCGATTCCTCGCCACCAGACTAGTGTAAGCCTAGTTTAAGTTCAGAATTTTGTGTTCCTTTATCATGTATTTTCACTGACTTATTTTTCTGACAGTTCTCACGCGAGGTGGTTTCGGCTATGGCACGATGCATAGAAGCCTTCCGAAGCCAGCTCGTCCGGATGAGGAACGCGGCCACCTGTCGTCGGGACGACGTTGTCCGAGAAGTAACCTTTTTTTACTCATTATTTCTGCATTATGGCTTCAGTTTTACTTTGTTTCTGATTTAATTCTTTTTGCAGGGCCAACCTATCGCTTCTCACACCCGTACGAGACCTGAGGGGCGGAGAGATCCGGCGAGGTCTAGCTCGAGACGTCGCCGTACTTCGTCAGGAGGTAGAGGCGGTCGCTCTGAGGCTGCTCGAGCCGACGTTGTTAAGGGCTCGGGATCTTCTTCTGAGGGTGCTCCTGCTGCACCGGTAGGAGAGACTACCTCGGCTTACAAAGGTGGTGGGATGTACGAGGTTGGCTCGTCATCGCAGCAGCCTCCGCAGTCTCACCCTCAGGTTGATCTTGGCTAGAGCGGTCCTATCTTGAGTCTTCCTCCTCCTACGGAGACTGGAGCTGGTGCTGAGGCCGGAGCTGGTGGAAAGGTGACTCCTCGTACGGCGCAGTTTTTTGGCATGATGGGCCTACGTCCTCCGGCGCCGTAGTCTGTTTCTGTACATATATTTTATTTTGACTTTTATAGAACTTTGCCTTTGACTTATTATTTAGACGCATTTGTATTTTTATGTTATCGTAAATTTATTCGATTGCTTATTATTATGTTAACAATAGCGCAAAAATTCCGTCATTTTTATTATTAATGGAGGATATTATCCGACTCTCTCCCCCAAATAGAAAAAATAAAAAGGAAAAGAAAAAGAAAACGGAAAAATGCCGGTTTTTTGAAAATTAAAATACAATCCAAAAAAAAAAGGAAATAAAATAAATTAAAAATAATTGCTATATTTAATTAATTAAGAAAAAAGATAGAAAAGATATTTAGGAAAATTAAACGGGGCCATAAAGTCATTAACCGACTCAAGTTTAATATCAAAAACGCAAACTGAGCACGCGCGGCTGCCATGGTGACTTGGCGCCAGCTGGCGTCACACTATGGCGCGTGGCGCCCGGCGCTACACTTAGCGCATGGCGCCAAGCTCTAGAGGGTGGCGCCAATGTCGGGGCTTTGACGCCAATTGACGCTGACTCCGTATTTCATTCAGATTAAAATTCTTTGCAATTTGTGCATAAATAGCCCCCTGCTCAGCCGATTCTTCTCATAATTCCAGCGAAAAAATTTATTCTCTTCCTCAGAAAAAATAATAATCATGTCTTTAGCCACTAAAACCTTCACCCAATATACTCATGAATGGTGTCGATCTCTTAATGCTAGAGAAAGAAAAGAATTAGATTTATTTCACTTGGGGGGAATTTATGGCATCAAAGGGGTAGATCTAGACCTAGACTTCATACATACCGCTTTAGAATTTTGGAATATTGATACGCATTGTTTCAGAATAGGGTATGATTAAATTAGCCATTTGCCAGAGGAATTTGGTGCTATCTTAGGCTTCCCTGCAATAGACCTAGTAGTAATCCCCAGAGTAGATGCATATTACTATAAGGATTTCGAACGCTTCTTTAATTTAAAGGAAAGGGATTTATAAAAAATAGTAGATGGAAATATAGTTAATTTGAAAGAATTCGCACGCTATTATTTTTATAAACCTCTTTCTGAATCCTTTCATATATATAGAAGAAGGGCGTTTTTATTTTGCATGCTTAACCAATTTTTTCTTAGTAGTGGTAAAAATAATGAGGGTCAATCAATTATCACCACTGTACTAGAACAAATTGAATCAGGGAGGAATCCAATGTCATTAATAGTTGGAGAGACCATGATTAGTCTCGATGAATTGAAAAGGGACCCAAAGGTGCCTTTTCGCGGTTCTCCAATTTTATTACAGGTAGAAAAATAACATTTTTAATTACAGAAATCAAAAAATATATTTTTGTATTGTAATAATAATTTTGTTTGCATTGCAATTTTTTATTTTTTTTATTTTTTTTTTTTTACAGATGTGGCTAATGGAGAGCCTAGGGTTAATTAGCCCTCCGGATGACATCGAAAAATATACTCCCAATTGCTTTGTGAGAATAAAGAAGCGCATCCCTAAGATTGGGCGTCATGGGTGGAGAAAAGTATTTGAATCACGTGATTTTGCTATCAAGTGGGTAATCCCGTGGTGGAAAATAGAAAGGATGGTTGGTGTTAACAAGCAACCTTTTTGCCGTCTTCCAAGCTTGTCTCGCGTAACATATTATTATCCTTGCCGGGTAAAGAGGCAATACGACTTACTTCAAAATATTCCTTCCGGGGATCTTCGTCCTCCCTATGAGTACCCCGTATCTCCAGAAGTAGACAGATTCGACGCTTACTGGAACGCTAGACCTTTATGGGAAGTGATTACCCAAAAAGTTCCCCCTTCTTTACCTAATGATGTAAAGAAGTGGTTGCTGAAGAAATCTTCAATTGATCAGGGTAGAACCGATGTGAAGAATCGTCTAGGTGACAGGGTGACACCTGCCAAAGAACGCTTAGGTGCAAGAATTGAATTTAAAACACCTACAATACCTAGGAAGAAAAATACTACTAGAGACAAAGGAAAAAGGAAAGCTAACACCACAGACAAAAAGGCTTGGGTGGAAAAGAAGCATGGGGTGCTAGCTGAAGGGGAGACAATCTATTCTAAAATTGAATGTAGGTCCTCTAAAGGATGCCTACTAGCTAAAGTTATGGATGAAGAGGAGGAAGCAAAAAAGAATTGGAAAAGAGCCAAAAAGGAAAAGAAAGATTAAAAACATTGCTTAGCTTTAGATTTATTAGATTGTTACTTTTATTTAAAGTTAATTTATTTCAGCCTTATTTAAATTCCATTAACAATGTAATTTTATTTTATTAATGAAATTTTAGCTTTCAATTAAATTATTTACTTTAAATTTATTTTATTAAAGCAATGAAAATAAAAAAAATAAAAATTAATTTTCCAGAAATTCTTCGAGTACAGAAGTCGAAAATTTTTCAAAAAAAAAACACCGAAATTCGCCCAGATTTTATTCCTGAATTGCCGCCAATCATTGGCATTTGGCGCTTGCCATTGAAGTCTGGCGCCAGGCACCAATTCCATCGGCTGGCGCTGATGACTTATAACTGGCGCCAGGCTCTGCTCTACGACGCCAACAATTTGCCGACTTTGTGGTGACTTTTTAGTTGATTCTGGAACGCGAAGATGTCGAAAAATAAAGTGGCCGCACCCGTAAAGGGTTGCCTACGTATCCTTTCCTAAGGAATCAGGCCGAACGTAGCTCTCTTGAGTATCCTACTCAAGTATTTATGGGTAGTATTTTTTAAGTTGGTCAAGATTGGTCATGTTTGAGAATTCATTGCCATCCATATCAGTTAGTTTTGCTGCACCACCTGACAGGATTGTTTTGACAATGTAGGGGTCAGACCAGTTAGGTCTAAATTTTCCCCGTGGGTCTAAAACATTTTTCCTTAGTGCTTTTAATACCAAATCTCCTACTTTGATATTTCTTGTCTTGACCTTCTTATTAAAATGTCTAGCCATACGAGTTTGATAACACTGAGTGTGATGTAGAGCTTCTAGTCGTTTTTCGTCGAGTAGGATCAATTCTTCATATCTTGCCCTAGTCCATTCAACTTCATCAAGTTTACTCTCTAGCGCAATGCGTAGAGATGGTATTTCTAGTTCGACAGGTTGTACAGCATCCATTCCGTATACCAAAGAAAATGGTGTATTTCCGGTTGATGTACGGATTGACGTGCGATAACCCCACAGTGCGAAGTGGAGCTTGTCAGGCCAATCCTTATAATTTTCTGTCATTTTCTCGATGATAGTTTTTAGATTCTTATTAGCTGCCTCGACTGCTCCGTTTTCTTGAGGTCTATAAGGGGACGAATGATGATGTTGGATACCATATTTATGTAGCAATTCTTCACATTCGGCTTGAAAGTGAGTTTCATTGTCACTTATCATTTCACGTGGGACTCCATATCGACAAATAATATTTCTCTCGATAAAGAGTGCTACATGTTTTGCAGTGAGATTAGCGTATGATTGCGCTTCGACCCACTTTGTAAAGTAATCAATTGCTACTAGAATAAATTCGTGGCCTCCTGTCCCTGGGGGAGTGATTTTGCCAATTATATCAATTCCCCATGTAGAGAATGGTCATGGCGATGTGTAGGTGTAGAGCAAAGATGGAGGGACATGTTGTAAATTGGCATAAATTTGACACTTAGGGCATCTTTTCACGTATTGATGGCAATCCCTATTCATTGTAGTCCAATAATACCCTTCTCGCATTATTTTCTGGACTAACATTTTGCCATTTACATGAGTTCCACAGATTCCTTCGTGAACTATTCTCATTATTCTTTGTGCATCCACCTTTCCTACACATAGGAGAGCTCGACCTTTAGGTACCCTTTTATGTAGCTCGTTGTCTATGAGTACATATTGAGAAGCCAAAAGTCTCAATGCTCGCTTTGCTCTTTTGTCAGCATGAGGAGGGTATTCTCCATTGGTGACATACACTACGTGAAAAAACGAATTTGGCACCAGTTCAAACCCGGCCTAAGGCACCGGTTTGAACCGGTGCCAATGTGGGGGGTGCCAAAAAGGGGTTTAAAAAGGCACCGGTTCAAACCGGTGCCAAAAGTTGAAATTGGCACCGGTTAACCGGTGCCAAAAAGTACCAAAAAATTTTATGATTCCTTTTTTGGCACCGGTTAACCGGTGCCAAAAGTGCCAACATAATAATTTTTTTTTTTTTACTTAAAAATTAGATCTGTATTAATATTAATATTATCCAATCTGTTCATTATAATATTAATATACATAATAAAAAAAAAATTACAGTATAATCAAATCTTAATAATAACCAAAAGTGCCAAAATATTAATATAATCAAATCTGTTCAATATATATATAATCAAAAAAAATTACAGTATAGGGCAAAATAAATTACAACAGCTAAATCAAAATAAAAAAATTACACATATAAATAAAAAAAAAATTACAATATAAATCAAAAAAAAAATCAGTTGATTCTTCGATTTAAGATCAATATACTTGCATGTTGATTCTTCAATTTAAGAACTAAATCCATATACCTGCACCAATTAAAACAACCAAAATGAATCGATTAACATGAATCAATTCAAAAACCTAGAAAATCGAAAAAAAAAAAGAAAATCGAAAAAAAGAAAAGAATAACCTAGAAAATGAAAATGAAAATAAGTTCAAAAAAGAAAATGAATCGGAAAAAAAAAAAAAAAAAACCCCAAAAAATCGAAAAAAAAAAAACAATTCAAAAATCCAAAAAAAAACCCAGAAAATCAGAAAAAAAAAAAAGAAAAATAAACAAAATCAGTTCAAAAACGCATAACATCAATTACAACCCAGAAAATCAATTAAAACCCAGAACATCAATTAAAACCCAGAAAATAAAAAAAAAATTCGACAAAAAAACCCAGAAATTAAAAAAAAAATCGAATTAAAATAAGTTAAAAAATTGATTAACCAAACTAGAAAATCGAAAATCATTTTAAAAAAACAAATTTAAATCGATTAAAATAAAAAATAAATCAATAAAACAAATTTAATTCGTGGTGGATTAAACAATTTTTTTTTTTAAAGAAACCCATAAAAAATTTCGAAGACACTCATCAAATCAATTAAACCCAAAATCAACTTCGAACAAACCCAAATCAACTTGATGTTACGATGGTGGCGGCGGCTTTGCGGTGTTGTTGTTGCATGTTGTTGTTGTTGCGGTTTATTATTGCATGTTGTTGTTGTTGCAGTTTAAGGGAGAGTAGAGGAGAGATCGAGTAGGTGTTGTTGCGGTGGTGTTCGAAGAGAAGAGAAGAGGTTCGAAGAGAAAGAGAAGAGATGAGCAAGAAGGCAGAGGAGATAGAGCAAGAAGGGAGAGCAGAGGAGAGAGAAGGGAGAGGAGAGAGTGATGAAAGAGGCGGACTGAGAGAAGAGAGAAGGAGCAAGCTAAGTTTTAGGGTTTTAAGGAGAGATAAGGCCGGTTTTTTTTTTTTAAATAATAAAAGGTCCGGTTCACAAAGGCACCGGTTCAAACCGGTGGCCTTTGTGATTTTGGCATCGGTTTGAAGTGAACCAGTGCCTTTTACTCTGGTTTACCTTCCCACCAATTTTGTAGGCCATTTTTGGCACCGGTTTGGACTGAACCGGTGCCAATTAGGGGGTGCCTTTTTGATATTTTCTACTAGTGATAGTTGAGTATGTCTGTGTACCATGGTTCTTCTTCTTATTCTTCTTCTTTGTCTTGGACTGAGTCGTCGTCTTCTATAGCCTGTATATATGCCGGTTTATGCCTTTTTTTGATAGTTAGAGGCATTTGCTCGATTTCCGTGGGAATCCTAACCATTGAGGCTAATCTTGCCAAGGCATCAGCAAATTGGTTTTCTTCTCTAGGTAGATATGTGTATTCTACCTTCTCTAACTGATCGATAAGAGTTTCCAGATAAGTTTGGTAAGGGGCTAGGCTTTCGCTCCTTACTTTCCACCTTTTGGATATCTGATTGATAATCAAAAAAGAGTCTCCGAATATCCTTAACTTCTTTACTCCCAATGTAAGGGCTGTTTCAAGGCCTACCACGCATGCTTCATATTCAGCAGCGTTGTTGGTAACATCGAAATCAAGCTTTATTGAGATTGGAACGTGTTCTTCTTTAGGTGATACTAGTAGCACCCTGACGCCACATCCCTTTTGGTTTGAGGCTCCGTCGAAATACAAGGTCCAAGTATCATCTTCGGTGACCATCAAATCTTCATCCGGAAATTCATTGTCCTGTATTGGTGTCGAGTCTTCTATTGGAAAGTCTGCCAGAAAATCTGACACCACAAATCCTTTAATAGCTTTTTGTGGCATAAACCGTACATCAAACTGGGCTAAGTTGACTATCCATCTTGAAATACGTCCATTGAGTGTTGATTTCTCGAACAAATACTTGAGTGGATCCAATCGGGAGACTACGAAAACGGTATGTACCAACATGTAATGTCTCAACTTAGTTGTGGCCCACACCAAAGCGAGGCACAATTTCTCGAGCGGTGTATAGCGTGTTTCGTATTCGAGCATCTTCTTACTTAGGTAATAGATTGCATTCTCTTTGCTTTCTACCTCTTGTGCTAGCATGGCTCCCATTGTCTCTTTGGTAACCGTCAAGTATAACCTAAGAGGTATTCCGGGAAGTGCTGGCGCTAATACGGGAGGATTTGTGAGATAGGCTTTGATCTTGTCAAAGGCTTTTTGACACTCATCATCTAATATTACTGGTACATTCTTCTTGAGCTTTTTGAAGATTGGTTCACATATCGTTGTCAGTTTTGATATGAACCTACTTATGTATTGCAACCGGCCAATAAACCCTCGAATCTGTTTCTCGGTCTTGGGCGGTGGCATCGACATGATTGCTTTAATCTTGGTTGGATCTACCTCTATTCCTCTAGAGCTTATGACGTATCACAAGAGCTTGCCCGAGGTGACTCCAAAAGCACATTTTGATGGATTCAACCTCATATTATATTTTCGAAAAATTTCCTTAAGGTTACTTGATAGCCTGGATGGTCCTTTGATTTCACAATCATGTCGTCGACATATACTTCGACTTCTTTATGCATCATGTCATGGAGTAAGGCAGTTGCTGCACGTTGGTAAGTAGCACCTGCGTTTTTCAACCCAAATGGAATTACCGTGTAGCAGTAAGTGCCCCATGGTGTAATGAAGGTCGTTTTCTCCATGTCTTCTTCTGCCATGAGAATCTGATTGTACCCTGCGTATCCGTCCATGAATGAGAGAAGCGCGTGATTTGTCGTGTTGTCTACCAGAATATCGATGTGTGGCAAAGGGAAGTCGTCCTTTGGACTTGCCTTATTTAGATCTCGATAGTCGACACACATCCTTACCCTTCCGTCTTTCTTTGGAACTAGGAAGACGTTGGCGACCCATTCGGGGTATTTGGATACCTTGATGAAACCTGCAGTGATTTGTTTTTGAACTTCTTCTTTTATTTTAAGTGCTACGTCGGGTTTCATTCGACGCAACTTTTGATTTACAGGTTTCATTCCTGGGATTAGTGGTATAGTGTGTTGAGCTATTTCTCTGTTAATGCCTGGCATATCTTCATATGACCAAGCAAATACGCCAATAAATTCTTTAAGTAAGTTAATTAAATCGGTTCTTTCTTTTTTATTCAATGTTAGTCCGATTTTAACTTCTCTTTTATGAGTTGAATCATTCGAGATGTCAACTGTTTCAGTCTCTTCAATTATTGGTGTTTTCTTTTCGAGTGTTTCCGTTGCTTTAACAATTTCTTTGTCTTTTTCATCGTTAGCTAAGCAATGCTCGTCATCTTGGGTTAGGGAAGAACACAAGAAGTAAGGAGAATGAGAAATATTATTATACTCTGAGATCATTACATCAAAGAGTGATATGTCCTCACGGACTGGATCACTAACTATCCTAGGAGAAGAAAAAGGAAGGGGAGGTGTTATTGCTAAAGACTTAGAAGACTCTAAAAGGAAAGACTTTGACTCGGACTCTAACTCCGACGACTCTTCGAACATCGACCCTTGCCCTGTCGTGATTGATATCTTCCTTCCACTTGGAGTAGTCACTTTGATAGTCTTGCGCCACCCTTGTATTGATCCTTCGGCTGGAGTAATTAGCTTCGAGGGGTCGAAGTTTTCGCTTTGTAGGACCGTTTGAATGAGTGAGGAATTATCTTCTTCATAAGCTGGCTCATTCTTTTCTCGCCCAAACAGTAATCCCATGACGTTAAAGTCAAAGCATGGGGGTGCTTTCTCCTTATGGATAGGAGTTGGGATTTCGTCAGTGAAGTAGCAATCCAAGAAAAACTCGAATCCTGGTTGTCGTATGCCATTTACAACAAATGGCTCGGGAAATTCGTGACATGGATAATCCTCTGCTTCTTTTATAAACTGACCATTAAGCGTAAGAGGGTACTGATCCATTGGAATTGCTTTCTTTTGAATGCGAGCGTCTCTACGTGTTTTCAACTTGTCCTGGGCTCGCTTGAGATCTTTCCGAGTCGGTTCGAAACCAAGTCCGAAAGTATCTAGCTTAGGGAGGCCAGGTGACTCCACCGATTTTGCTATCCCCTTCTTCTTTCCTAGGGTCATCCCAGGGAAGTGTCCTTGTTTCTTCAGCATGGTGTTGACAATCATGTTGGAATGGGGGTCGTGGAAAAGAGATGTCCTTTCATCCTCTTGGATTAAGGAGACTTCTTCGTTAAAGCCCCATAGGTCTTCATCATCTTCGTCGTGCTCCACATTGATGATTGGATTTTCTATGGATTTGATTCTCATCGGCAAAGCTTCAATAGTGATTGGAATTCCTCCAACTATGGCTTTCACTTGTTGGTGGAGAGATGAAGGGACGGCCTTTAGATCATGGAGCCAAGGGCGTCCTAAAAACAAATTGAATGAGGCTTTGATATCTACTACTTGAAAAGTAGTAGCATGTTCTATTTCTCCTGCCGTCACATTTAGGGTTATTTTGCCAAGAGCTTGACGGCGAGTATTATCGTAAGCTCTTATTCCTTGTGTGGACGGAGTTAAATCCTCATCCCTTATGCCGAGCATCCTCGCAGTTCTAAGTGGACAGACATTGATAGCCGATCCATTGTCTACAAGAGTCATGGTTCATCCTTTTGTAGACTACCGTGAGGTTTAATGCCTTATAGTGTTTGTCATCTTCTGGGGGTAAATCATTGTCAGAGAAGGTGATTAGATTAATCGGACTAGGAAGGTCACTTGTGAGGAAGTTAGATAGTCCCTCAGGAGTGGTGTCAGAATCTACCCCGATTTTATCCAAGGCATTCATTACAGCCAACCTATGTTCTCGAGATGTTGCCAGGAGCTTCCACACATTCATCTCAACTTTTGTCTTCTTAAACTGTTTAACGATGTCGTTGTCTTCGATGATAGGTATGGGAACTTGTTATACGGTAGGCATAGGTTGTGTTGAAACGGGAGGTTGCATCCTCCCGGATCTTGTGAGGACGTCTATTGATGAATCTTTTTCAGCCCAAATGTCGTCAGTGGTGTATGATGCAGAAGGTGAAGGTCCTACTATGTCCTTTAGGTAGACATCTTCTTCGTCACTGTCCCACACTCCATTAACGGTTATGTCCTCTTCTTGTTGAACTTGGATTATTTCCTTTTCATCAATCATTTTCTGCACCAAATCCTTGAATTTGAAACAGTTTTCTATGGTGTGCCCCCCTGATTGATGGTACTGACAGTAATATCTATATGTCCTTTTTAATGACTCAAATGGTCTCGGTTCGAGAGATTTGACCTTGCCACTCTCGGAGAGCATTTCGAACATTTGTGCATATGGGATCCCAATTGGAGTGTAAACTTTATTGCTCCTCTTGGGTTTTTCGGTGACTTGTAAGGGAAAATACTTTGCCTCATAAGTCGTTCTCACTGGTGTGAATTCTCTTTTAGGTTCCTCCTTTGGACATGGAAGCTCATCATATTTCTTGTGAAGTTCGTTCATAACTTTGAGAGCTTCACGTAATAGTTGCGATGCCTCCTTCATGGACAGTGTGAGCAATTGTATGTCTTCCTTATTTGCTGGTTCTGGAAGGTTATCTCTGACATCGAAAAAGATCTCTTCTCCTTTTTCTTCGACATCGATTTCTTTGACAGGCTTAATGAGAGATGAGGGGTCAGCCTCGTTTTCTTCATCGGAGATAGCCAAGGTATGAGCTAGAGGTGCATTGTCAATGCTTGGCTTCTTACTGGCAGGGGGCAACGGCAGTTTGTTATTGTCAATCAGGTCTTGGATAGCTTCCTTAAGCTTCCAACAGCTTTCAGTAGAATGGCCCCTACCTTGGTGATATTTGCAATGTGCGTTGGGGTTCTAGTTAACCGACCTCTTCTCAACTGGTGGATCCCCAAATGGTCCGATGTGAGTTATAAGACCTTTTGCATTTAATCGATCATATGCGGTGTCATAACTCATGCCAATAGGAGTGAAGTTCCTCCTAAATGGTTTCCTTTGTCCTTGGTTGTTCATAGCGAGGACTTCTCCTAGATTAAAGGTGCTAACGTTATTTGAGTGGGCGGTTTTGGAAGAAGAAGGATTTTCGTTCTTCTTTCCTTTCCAGCCACTGTTGGAGTTATTGTTAGCAGCTTTAGACTTAACCAAGTCATCTTCAATATTGATCCCAATATCATAAACAGCCTTAAAGGTATGGAGGTTATTTTGATATTTAAGATGTTTGGAATAATTTTCTTGGAGATTTTTGATGAACAGTCTCATGGACTCTTTTTCACTTGGTACCTCGATCATTTTAGCTGAGCTTTCTCTCCACTTGTTAAAGAAAGAAGTGAAGCCTTCATTCTCTCTCTGTTTGAGGATTTCAAGTTCTCTATGGTCAGTTTCGACTTGAATGTTGCATTTGTACCTATCAACGAAAGCGTTTGCTATAGACTCCCAGGTAGAGGTTTTTTCTTTCTCGAGAGAAAAGAACCATTGTTGGCAAACGGTCTCGAGAGATAGTGAGAACAGAGAAGGGAAGACCTTCTTATCAATACCCTTGATACTCATTATTGTTTCAAATGCTCTTAAGTGGAAGTAAGGGTTGTCAATTGCTCTGAATTTTGGGATGTCGTTGGCGTTGAACTTCTGCGGAAGAAGATCTTTATCCACCGAGACCCCTTGGGATGTGAGTTCTTGAAACTTGTAGTCGCTGGACAACTTGCTTAGGCTCTCTTGCATGAGGTCCATTTGTTGTTGTTTCACGGGATCATCGATCCTAAGTGCGAGAAGCTTCAGTGTCTCAGTCACAGTAGCCAGTTGGTTCTTAAGATCATTGACTTCTTCTTGAGTTGCCATTATAACTCTTGCTTTCCTCTTGCGGGCTATAGGTTTGTCGAAAAGTTGGACTTGTACGAAGAGGTTATCTTTGATTAATCGCCCTTCCTTTCTTGACCACGCGCTGTAAATTAAACCATTTTGCGTTTTAATTACTTGACTCGAATCAACTTGACTTTATGGTTTATTTTTTGAAAAAAAAAGGATGCATATTTTTGGCAACAATAATGTACATATTTTTAGGGAACTAAGTATTATTATTTATAATGGAGAATTAATATCCGACTTACCCCCCTAAAAAAAAGACGGAAAAACGCGCACACAAGACTCTCTTAATCATGATCGAAACATGTGTATTGGTGTGTGCATTGAGTGTAAGTGACATGTTTGGACTCTTGTGTAAGACCATGGGACTTAGTGCCTAAACTCGATCATTGATTCAATTAAGCATTATTGTCAGCAAAATTAACCGAATTAAACAGAAGACTGATTAATTAGACTTTAGATGATGACTCGACAAATAATCCGAACTGTCGGCCAAGCGACAGGACTGGCGTCACACTGTGGTGGTTGGCGCCAGACAATTTAGTTAACGTCTAGCGCTACACACCATAGTGTGGCGCTACAGCTCAGACTTTGGCGCCAATAGTGGAGCTTCGGTCTGGGACTGTTTTCATCATTATTAGCCAACTGGGGTTAGCCTAAAGTCGTACTAGGTCAATTCCGATTGAAAAAAAATTAGACTTTATTGACTCAAATTAATTAATTAATTAATTAGGCAAAGTTCCTTAATTCATTAATTTATTTTCTCTCAACACAAATCAACAAACGGTTAAGAGAAACTTAAAATATATATGCACAACAAATAATGCACAATTAGTCAAGTAGGCACAATATGATGCAATGCGTTCGCAACCTAACCATGGCTCTTGTTCTCTAAAGTTCGGGATATGGTTTAGTCAATAGAGGGTCTATGGTTAACTGTCCGGATGCACCGCGCGGAAGCCTAACCGTGAAGGGTTGGCGCGAGTGGATGGGACACCGCGAGTTTTAGAAAAAACTCGCTTCCATGGTTTGGTGAATTCAACATCTCGGATGTACCCTTTGTTGCACGGAGCGTTCAATCGGGTAGATGGAGCATGAATTCCCAGAGGGTTATGTCCATATGTAGAACACATATGGGTTTCAAAGGTGAGAAAAAATTCAATCAAGAAGTAAGATCGAGCAAACAATACGAAAAACCGGTCGAAATTAGAACGCATATTTCTGGCTCGGTATTGGGGGAAATTAGCGCCAGCAAACAGAGACTGGCGCCAACTTTTACCTGTAGCGCCTGGCGCCAATATTGGCGTCTGGCGCTACGGCTAAAAGTGTGGTGCCAAGCTCTGGCCCTTGACGCTACTTCCCACATGCTTCAGCAGCTTTCTGTGCTCGATAAAATCTTCCAGTTTCGCGTGGTGTTATTTCAGTCCTAGTTGTGAAAGACATTTCTCAAATTTCCTACGTGTAAAATCCTATGTTTTTACTCATTACGGATGGTCTTTCCAATGAGAACCTTTTTATGCATATGACAATAATGTTAATCAAAATTACGCACATGAAATACTTAGAACTTTTCGAGTCTCATCCACTCATTCTAAATCATTGCCGAAACAAATTCAGGAATTAAAATAGAAATCCTCCCCAGTGGAGTCGCCAAAAACTGTAAGGAATAATTTCAAGCCTTTAAAATCCCACTAGCTTGAACCCCACTGTGATCATGCACTAAAGTACGATGGCGTCCAAAAGGGAAGAAGATAGAGCAAAAGAGTCGCCAACAAGTTTTAGGAACTTGTAAACCGTTCATAGAATGAAGGTTACACCCCTTAACGATCCAAGAGATCGTCAACTCCATAAGGTCTAGAACCAAATAAGGGTTCGGGGATGAAGGTACAAATCCAACCTAAAAGAGATTGAACCTGCCCTAATAATAGGCCTCTACTTTATTCTGATCGTATTCATGTGCGCTTTCTGATTAACATGCAATCAATAGGATTAACCCTAAACCTGTTTATCTATGTTGGTTGAATATTAATGCACAAATAAACTATTATTGGCGATCACTTGAGTTATAATCACAATTAAACCTAACAAGATTATTAAGTATCTTATTAAGCGTGATTACAAGTACCAATTCCCTTTAAGCATGCAATAAAAGGTGATCAAGCAATAATAATAAATAAGCGTCAAGCAACAATAATAATCATAATAATAATAATAATCATAAATAAAATAATCATCATTAAAATAATAATAATAATAACAATTATAATCATGTTCATGTTAATATTAAAGTATAATAATAGCAAGATCCTAGACATGATACTAACAAGATTAATAACAAACCCTAGCAT
This sequence comes from Chenopodium album, assembly GCF_948465745.1. Lineage (NCBI taxonomy): Eukaryota > Viridiplantae > Streptophyta > Magnoliopsida > Caryophyllales > Amaranthaceae > Chenopodium > Chenopodium album. The sequence continues at coordinate 72,153,407 of NC_137835.1, forward strand.
GTCACTAAGCAATAAAAATCAAATCTTTAGCCCTAACATGATACTAACAATCATAAATATTAGGAAGAGCATAGGAAGCAACATAACAATCATATCTAATATTAAAACTTCCCTAGACATGATACTAGGAACATCATAATAATATAAGCATGATTTCTACATCATAATATCAATAAATCAATAAAGTACTTACTTTGATGCCTCGTACCTCTTTCTAATAACAAAATACACACGTTAGTAACTTCAAGAAAAAATAATAATAACAATTAAATTAAATAATTGAAAGAGAGATTTGGGACCAAACCCTCAGAAATTAAAACCTTTCACGTCTAGGGCGAAGGCAACTTTTTATATGGCTAGGTGTTTCTAGATCTTTCGAATGCGGAATTTTGTATGAAAAAGCAAAGTTCAGAAAGAATGCTAAAGAAAACTTGTGAATGAGGAGAATTGGTTGTAGGGGAATGTAGATGATGAATTGGTGAATGAAAACGGAGTTTTTGATACGATATTTATAGAGAAAATCAGCCAAAAAAGATAATTTAACAAAACAGAGTCTGACGCACGCAAAACAAGGTTGGCGCCAACCCTGGCTAGCTGGCGCCAGGCACCAGTGGCTAGCTCCAGGCGCCAATGGCTAGCGTCTGGCGCCAAGCCTGGTTCCAGGCGCCAATGCCTGGGGTTGGACGCCAAACTGGATTTCAACGCGTTTTCGAAAATCTGATAGATTTACCGTACTGGAAGATAAAATAATATAATTTCTTCGAAAATGCTATTTGATTTTGATTAAAACTCTGAAAAGTCAACAAAGTCAATTTATCAATGCTAATTGAATTAGGAATGAAAAGAACCTTCTAGAAGAATCTAGAAGACTAAAACCATTCCTAATTGCATTAGGAATGATAAATCATATTAGGCCCTCCCCTAGATCATTGGGCCGTACATAAAGCTCAAACCGGGCCCAGTTTAGTAAATTGGCCATAATTTCCTCAATATTCATCGGAATTGGGCTTATAATATATCGTTGGAAAGGTCTTTGCAAGCCCCATCCAACTATACTACTATTGGACCCATATCATGGACCAAACAAACTGGATTTGCTGTTTTCTTAAAATAAAGTTTTCAAAAACAGAGAGAAGAGATTTCTATATATATAGTGAAATATCTTTTAATTTAATGGTATATGGTGAAATAACTTTATAAACATGGGTATATGGTGAATTAGTAAAATATCCCAAACGGCAGGCTAATGATAGGCTAACGGCAGGCTAATGACAGGCTAACGACAGTTACTAAAAAAGGTATTTTGTGGTATTGTATACGAACTTAATGGTATATGGTGAATTAGAAAGTTTTTGGTGATATATGGTGAATTAAATTAAAACTCAATGGTATATGGTAAAAAATCCATTAATAAAATAATGAAGGAAAGAGTTAGAATTACTTATAAAGAAACACAATGTAACGTGATCAATCTTTTTCTAAGGTGTTTTCACAAATCAATAGGGAGAAATAAAAAATCATTTGAATTTTAATATTAGGTTTTGTTTGGTTGCATAAAATAACATGCAGTAGGACACATACCATCAACTGTACTTTGTGAAATACCATAAATAATATGGACAATTGCATTGATGAGCCTTTGAGGGAATTCAAAAACTGCTTTTCTTCATCTGCAATATCTTTTATAAACTAGAAATTCATGAAGATACCAAGTCATAGAAATCAAACAAACCCAATTAAGCAAAAGAATTAGCTAATCTTATCAAGAGCCTTGACAAATATTGGAAGTTCACAAAGTCTTATATGTGGTTGGCCAGACACTATAGGGGTTACTTTGCTAGTGTAATGGGGGTCACTTGATCAGTGTTAAAGGAGTTACTTAATCATTGTTATAGAGTTACTCGGTCAATGTTATAGAGGTTACTTGATTGGTATTACAAGGGTTACTTAATCAAAGTTATAGGGGTACTTTAAGTGGTCACACGGTGTGGCCGGCAGCACACAAGACGAGCTGTTGTAAGTTATACGCGACTCTTTGATCTTCTTTAATTTTCCTTAAATTTTATTTGATCTTCTTCAATAATTAACCAACTTCCCCTGTCATACCTTTACAAATTAAAATTAAATTCTACTCCGTTCTTCCCATGATTTGAGAATATCATATCCTAGACCTATATGGTTGGCCAAATAACAAATAGTTATAGAACTTAACACCCTCTGTCCATTTGGGTCTAAAAGTTAGCAACCGCGACAAATAGGTATATAACTTGCACCTTGGCGACAAACAATCCTTGGCCGAATTAAGCGTATGCATTGCAGTTTCGTGTATGTCAAGTATAGTCCAAATATATTATACACCTTACGTCCCTAAAATTTCGAACCTTTTGGGTTCATTTCACGGTTATTAAGAAACTTAAATAAAAAGAAATAAAAACATATTGGAAAGATAAATTTAGGGGTTTGTAAAAAAGTGGAGTGATAAATATTAAAAATACATGAAAAAAACAAAATTTTATATGAGAAAACTAATTTTGCACAAATATTTTTATAAATTGGAAGGTATTTAAATGCAAATGAGTCGATCATTTTAGAATGAATTAAAATTAGACCAAAAAAGTCAAATTTTGGGAACAGAGGGGTCTTTTTTCCCCTTTTTTATCCTTACTCACCGAGTTAATTTAAAGGGTAATTATGCAATCCAGTCATTAATCGGATATTGTCATTGACTGTTTATTTTGAAGGATATACTTCACATATATCGAAGGAGTACTTTACATGAGAGAAGAGAAGAAAATGAGGTCTGAGTCTCCAACGATTCATTTTGTAGGAGATTCAAATATTGGATGGAATCTCACTTCCAATCTCTCTTTGTGGGCTTCTTCCCACAAATTCTACGTCGGTGACACAATTGGTTCGTTCCCATTCTCATTCTCTCCCGCTTTTTTTTTTATTTTTTTTTTGAAATAAGTACTGCTAGTTTGTTGGTTGATGTTTGTTTGTGTTGATTGATGGTAAAGGCTACACATACAATTCAGGGTTCGTTTGGCATTGCTGTGGTTTTCTGTTTTTTGGTTTTTTATTTTCTAAAAGTATATGATATGTGTCCCATAATGAATCAAAAATTATATAAACTTATTAAAATTATGATAATTTTGAAAACTGACAACAAAAAAGTGGAAACACCTTTTTCTTGTTTCCTGTCACTAGCGGAAAAAATCTTATTTGTAACAAGCTATTCGTAACGGACATATGATTTTCCATTACAATTAAGTCATTCGTAACGGGCAAATTCAATGTCCGTTACAAAAAAGTTGTGACTTGGGCAGGAAAAGGGTTATTCGTAACGGACAGATTGGTGCCCGTTACGAATAAGTTGTTATTCGTAACGGACAGATTGGTGCCCGTTACGAATAAGTTGTTATTTGTAACAGGCATTATTCTGCCCGTTACGATTAACCAACTAATCGTAACCAACAAATATTGCCCGTTACAAATAGAAAAGTCAACAGAATTTTGACCTTGTTATTTGTAACTAACATGGGGTGTCCGTTACGAATAAGATTTTAAAGTAAGCCCTAAATTTTTACTTTCCCCTTTCTCACTCCCTCTGTCAAAAAATTTCCTCTTTCTCTCTCCAATATTGAAGCAGCTCCTGCGCGCAAGGTCGTCGTCCTCACCTCCCTCAACTCTATTGAAGGAGCTCCAAGCTCAGTTAAATCTTTTGCTCCTCTCATTCTCACTCTACTCCTCCATTGAAGCGCACTTTGAGTTCTCCATTATTGAAGCGCACTCTGAGTTCTCCATTGAAGGGCTTTTTGAGTTCTCCATTGAAGCGCTATCTGAGTTCTCCATTGAAGCGCACTCTTAGTTCTCCATTAAAGCGTACACTTTCTCTCTCCTCCCCCAATTTCGTAACCCTTGTTTCAGTTTGCTTAATTGCAATTACTTAATTATAGGTTTTATTTTTTTTCCCCAAATTAATTGATTGATTTTACTATGTTTCCATTTGTTTTGGGTTTTATTATGTTTTAGTTTAAAAGCCTTTGAAATTTGAGCTAAGTATGAATTTCCATTAGAGGAAATCTGGACTATATTTTGATTTTGAGTTAATAAGGAAACAGGCTGTAGAACTTCCCAGAATAGTAGAATATCTCAATGCTGAAAACTTGGCACTGAACTCAGAAATCAATCAGCTAGTGGAGAAGTTCAGAAACTCCGTTTTGTAAATGCTGCATTTACGGTATAATCAAATTACATCAACTCATCTTCACCCCTTAATCTTAACCTGCAATACTTCTCCCTGCACTAGGAACTTCTACGTGCATTATTTTTTACTGTTTGGTGGATTGTCTAAAGTGAGGTTGAAATGTACTGGTATTTTTTTTCGTGCAACTATGAATTTTAGTTACTGGTGAGCTACAAACAGACCAGAGTGGCCTGTTCTTCTGTAACTCTCTATAGTTCTAATAGGTTTGCTTCAATAAGATTAGAACTTGTACTTGTTATATGGAGTAAAAGATCACTAATTTTGTTAATTTATTTGTTATACATTCTGTCATGAGAAATTCACCATGCTCATTATTTTGTTAAATACAATGTAATATTTTCTCTCCCCCACCTTTCCTTATGATTTTGCAGAATTTATCAATGGGTCAATAACTTGATGCCTAATCGGATAGTACTTTGCTTTTTGTTGGTTGAAATTCTTTTGGAATTTTTAAGGGACTGATGGTTTAATAGATATTCCAGGTCAATTTATTAAGAAGAAGAGAAACAAAGGGAGCCAAATTCAGTATTAGTCTTACTACAGTGATATTCCTGGCCATTTGTTTAGAAATGGAAACTTACTTCTATTTAATTTAATTTTTTGATTTTGCTAGGAAATGGGAGTGACTTGAATCTGATGTTTCAGGAGCAGCTCGGTCCTTAGCTCCCTCAACTCCATTAAAGCAGCTCCGTCCTCATTTCAAGATGGTGATTTGATGCGGCTTAAATCTGACAATTTGGTATGAGTAATTAATTGTTTTGTAGCTTGTTTTTTTTTTGTTTAATTAGTACATTGCATTGAGAGTTTCTTTCTTATGATTTTTGTTTAATTTTCTTCCAATTTTCTGCCAATTCAAATGTGTTAATATTTATTATGCATTATATTTTCATATGCCTAGATACCCGTTCAAGATTTACTCATTAGGAGTAAATCTTGAATAGTCCCCGTTTGGGACTATTCTTGGAATTGTATTCTTACTTAGGATGTAAATGGTTGCTTGTTTTTTGGAAGTAAAGGTAATTTTGTGTTAGCATTCCCTAATGTGTTCTCGGGGTACATATGTAATTAAGAAATTAATTACATCGTGTACTTTGAGAACCATAGGGAAATGCTGCCGAAATTTCCTTAGGGCCGAAAAATGGTCAACCATTTGCTAGTGAGAATACACTTCCAAGGATGGGTTAGGTTGGAGCGATAAGGACCTTTGGAATCATGCATTTGGAATGTGTTGATATGTGATGTTGAATATAATTTGTTTCTTGGGTTTTAATCAATCATTTTTAGAAATGGACCGTCGTTGGATGTATAGTGGTTCTCGAACCACACCTAAATACTTAGCCGGGGTCAACGAGTTTTGTAGAATCGCAGTGCAACACCAATGGAGTACACTCGTTGAACAAAGGCTAACCAAAGCAAGACCTATTTTCTTCCCTTGTCGTGATTGTAACAATGTGAAGAGGTGGGAAGACATTAAGAAAATAGAGGACCATTTGATTATTCGTGGGTTTATGCCAGACTACAGTATTTGGTATTGGCATGGTGAAAAATTTCCTCCCGCGGATAATTCTTCTATTAACGACAGTGAAGCTGATGAGAGAGAGCCAAATGGTTTTGATGATAATGAAGTGGGTTTTAATGATGATGTTGAGGAAGACAGGATAGAAGAGATGATAGACGGGTTAGGCGATCATGTTAATGAAGATTCTCATATATATGAGAATGTGTCGAAAGAAGTTGAGACACCGTTGTATCCTGGTTGTTCTAAGTATTCCAAGCTTTCTGGGATTTTAACTTTATATAACTTGAAAGCGAAGAGCGGGTGGACCAACACTAGTTTCACTTTGTTGTTGGAAACCCTCTCTGATATGTTTCCAGAAGGAAATGACATTCCTAAGTCGACTTACTATGCGAAGAAGTTGATGTGTCCATTGGGTTTAGAGTACACCAAGATCCATGCATGTCCTAATGATTGTGTGCTATATCGAAAGGAGAATGCAAAATTAGATGCTTGCCCAAAGTGTGGTGTGTCACGATACAAGCGAGAGGGCTTAAATAAGGATCCCTTGAAGTGGCCACCAGCTAAGGTAGTATGGTATCTTCCTATAATACCAAGGTTGAAGCGCCTGTTCTCAATTAAGGATGAAGCAAAGAAGTTGGTTTGGCATGAAAATGAGAGGAAGAAGGATGGGTTGATCAGACACCTAGCTGTTTCGTTGCAATGGAAACACATTGACAAGACATTTCCAGAATTCGGGAAGGAGCCGAGGAACATAAGACTGGCATTAAGTACGGATGGGATGAATCCATTTAGCACTCTTAGTAGTCAACATAGTACATGGCTTGTTCTTCTGTCAATATACAACCTACCTCCTTGGTTGTGCATGAAGCGCAAGTACATCATGTTATCACTTCTAATCCCAGGTCCTAAAAAACCTGGCCATGAGATAAATGTTTATTTGGAGCCCCTTATTGATGATTTGAAACTGTTGTGGGATGAAGGTGTTGTGACATTTGATGCTCTTTCGGGTACAAATTTCAGATTAAGAGTCATGGTGTTTTATACTATTAACTACTTTCCTGCATATGGAAATTTGTCAGGGTACAAAGTCAGAGGACAAAAACCATGCCCTATTTGTGAGGATGACATGCAAATTACACGCTTGAAGCATTGGGGGAAGAATGTGTACATGCATACCAGACGATCACTTCGTCGAAATCACCCATACAGGAAGATGAGACAACAATTCGACAGAGAGATAATGAGTGAGTCGTGAGCCATTGACAGGAATTGAAGTGTATGAGAAAATAAAAAATGTTAAGACAATCTTCGGTAAGATGCACAGAGAGATATCGAAGAAAGGTGTGTTGTGGAAAAAAGTGTCTAAGTTGTGGGATCTGCCTTATTGGAAGCACTTGTCGGTTCGACATTGTCTTGATGTTATGCACATTGAAAAAAATGTTTGTGAGGCACTAATTGGGACTTTGTTGAATATCAAAGGAAAGACAAAGGATGGTGTTAATGTGCATAGAGACATGAAGGAAGCCAAAATTCGACCTAAGTTATGGGCTGAGGAAAATGAAGCAACGAAAAAAGCATTTTTGCCCCATGCGTGTTATACATTGTCTAGAGAAGAAAAAAGGATCTTTTGTGAGTGTTTGAAAGGAATCAAGGTGCCGACAGGGTATTCGTCGAACATAAGGCGTTTTGTTTCTACTACTGATAAGAAAGTTGTTGGTATGAAGTCCCATGATTGTCATGTGATGATGCAAGTGTTCATGCCAATTGCACTCCGAGGCCTTTTGCCAAAACATGTTAGGCATGCTATTGTGAAGCTTTGCTTGTTTTTCAATGCAATTTGCAGTAAGGTGATAGATCCAAAAACACTTGACGATATGGAATATGATATTGTTGAAACATTATGCAAATTCGAGATGTATTTTCCTCCTTCCTTTTTTGACATAATGACTCACCTTGTTATGCACTTGCCTCGTGAGGTAAAGGAGTGCGGTCCTGTATTTATGCGTTGGATGTACCCTTATGAGAGGCAAATGGGTACTTTGGCAGATAAGGCAAAGAACGGAGCAAATCCTGAAGGGAGCATCGTGAAAGGGTTCATAGCAGAGGAAGCAGGGAACTATTGTTCAGTGTTTTTAGCTAAGGCTAAAGAAATTGGGATTCCGACTTCTCGTCACGAGGGAAGACTTCAAGGAAAGGGTACAGTAGGTCGAAAATTGGTTAAACCTCCACTTGATCGATATAAGAAAGCCCACCGATTTGTGCTACAAAACCTATCTGCAGTTCATCCATATACTGAAAAACATCTTCATGAGTTGAAAATTCACAATCCCAGGATCAGCTTCTATGCGTTGATGCAGGAGCATAATCGCCACTTTGTTGAGTGGTTTGAAGGACAAGTGAAGCTTGAATTGAGTAGAGATGAGAATGTTTCTGAAACGATCAAGTGGCTTTCACGAGGTCCACAACCACTTGTGTATACTTATGAGGGTTACGATATCAATGGATTTACTTTTGCCACTTGTCGTCAAGATGAAAAAAGTGTGCAACAAAATAGTGGTGTTGTCGTGGTTGCATCTTCTACTGAATACTCAAGTTCTAGGGATACAAGGCCAGTTGAAACTACACAGGCATATTACGGTGTCATTCAAGAAATCTGGGAGTTGGATTATGTTGATTTCACAATTCCTTTATTTCGTTGCACATGGGCTGATAACCGTCGTGGTATGAAAACCGATGAGTTATTTGGATTCACCTTGGTTGACTCTAGTCGTTATACTGATGGTGAAGAGCCTTTTGTATTAGCCTCACAATAGAAACAAGTATTCTACATCAAGAATAATATAGATCCGCAATGGCGTGTTGTAGTTGAAGGCAAGAGAAAAATTGTGGGTGTGGAAGATGTTGTGGATGAAGAAGAGTATAACCAATTCGATGACATCCCGCATATAACAATGGGAGTGCAACCTCTACAAGAAGGGGAAGATATTGTTGATGATGTAGAGTATGATCGTGAGGACAGGAACAATCTGGTGACATGGATGCCTCCACTTCCCTTGTAAAATCTTCTACAAAAAAGGGACGAGGCCCGTCCAGATCAGTCCAAACAACTACACCCATGTTCCTCAAATTTAATGAGTTTGACATGCCTATTGGAAAGTGGGAATCTGCTTATGGGAAGCAAATTGGTAATTGTGCTCAAAGAGTTAACATTAATGTGAAGGGATATCCGAAGTATGATAAAGTTCAAAAGCAAAACTTGTGGGAGGAGAGTAAGGTAATTACGATATAAATATGGTTTATTTCTCTAAATTTAACGATACTTATAATAAATTATGAATATTAACATTCTCTAATTTTGTAGCGGAATTTCCACATTGATGATCCCAAGGATAGTAAAGAGAAGAAGTTCCACGAAGCTGTTGGTGCTAGATTTAGGAAGCACAAGTCTTGGTTAGTTTCACGATTCATTACTAAGGAAACTGCACCTCCGCCTGACTCACCAAGTGCAAACATTAAGCCCTGGGAGCTTTATGAAGGTTACATCACAGAAGAGCAATGGAAAGAGTTTGAGACATATTGCAATACAGATGAATTTAAGGTGTGTAAGATATTATAAAAGTATTTTTCACATATATACTTTATTTCAACTACAATACTACTTACAATAGCTTTCCATTTTGTAATAGGCTCTGAGTGAAAAAAGCAAGGAAAATGCAAAGAATAATAAGCATCGCCACCATCTAGGCTCCAAGAGTTATGAGAGGGCTCGAGTTGATTGGAGTAAGATCAATAGAATTCCAGCAGAATCTTCAACCTCAAGCACCACAGAGTCCACAACAAGCTGTGTAATGAGTGAAAAGCTTAAAAATCGGTCTCTTTATTGGATTTTGGCCCGTCAAACTCGTAATGCAGATGGATCGTGGGCTATAGACCCAAAGAATGCCGAAACCCAGCAAATAGCCAATGCTATTGTAAGTGTTGGTCTAAGTAACCAAGTATAGTTTTTTTTTTAGTTACTTGTTTATACTTTTGAGTTGATCAGTGATCAGGCCTTTTCTGTTTATTGCTCATTTCCTGCATTTTTTAATGGGAGGCCTTTTCTATTTATTGCTCATTTCCTGCTTCCTGTGTTGTTTAATGGGATTTGCTAAAATTGAGGCCTTTTCCGATCAGTTCTAATCAGTCCCGATCTGTTCTGATCCGTTCCGATCAGTTCTGAAATTACAGCTCTGATCAGTTCCGATCAGTTCTGAAATTACAGTTCTGATCAGTTCCGATTAGTTCTAATCCGTTCCGGTAAGTTCTGAAATTTCAGTTCTGATCAGTTCCGATCAGTTCTAAAATTTCAGTTTCGGTCATTTCTGAAATTTCTGTTCTGATCAGTTCCGATCAGTTCTGAAATTTTTGTTCTGATCAGTTCTGAAATTTCACTTATGATCAGTTCTGAACAGTTCCGATCAGTTCTGAAATTTCAGTTATGATCAGTTCTGAACAGTTCCGATCAGTTCTGAAATTTCACTTCTGATTAGTTGTTGCTTGCTTAGTTGTTGTTAACCATGCATACAGAAAAAGGCAAGGACCTGTGGATTTGTGATGGTGTTAATACTTAGTATGTCATTTGGAAGGGTGAGTTGTGATGATGAAGAACTTCTGACTGTAAGGGTAATGAGCGAGCTAGTTCTGTTATTTAGATGCTTACCTCTGTTTTAAATTTTTCTTTTCATCATAAGTGTTGTGCTGAACTCCTGATGATATTAAATAATAAAGATAGCTAAGAGAATTTGTCCTTGCCTTTTTCTGTATGCATGGTTAAGTAATTTATGCAATTAAGATAGCCTTGATTGTTGTTGCTTGCTTAGTTGTTGTTGTGACCGTTGTGACCCCTTCACCATCTCAATTAGTTGATGAAGGCCTTATCAACCAATTTTCCAATTGTTGAACATAATGGGGGTACATATTATCTAAATTTCTTTACTTGCATGAATTATCATCTGGGCTATTGGCAGTAGAAGATTGAGCGCAAAGTTGCCTTAGAATAGTGATTGAAATCATAAGAATCGACTAAAGTAGGTTGATACAATCAAATCAGACAAGCTTTCTTCCAAATAAAATGAATAATGAGTTTGCTCCAAAACACAATTCAAACAAAGAATGTTTCACCCAATTGATCTAGAAAGAAGTATTCACACAATACAGTATCTGAAGGCACAATTAGTCTTGTAACTCAGAAGTGCAAGGCCAAAAAGAATTGAATAGAGACATTATATAACCATGAAGCTGTGACAGAAAAAATTAAGAACATGCAATGTAATGAGACTAATGACCATCAACAAATATCATCAATGAGACTAATTAACAGCTGATGCAACAGAATGATTTAAATGAACTTCCTTTACTAGTTATACATGACGGTAATTAGTATACTGCATAGAACAAGAATAAGTTTGATTTAGATCAAATACATATCCTTTAAAGTTAAAAATGACAATAAAATTTTGAAATGTCTTTCAGATCTCAAGTAGTTCCCAGCTAATGTTTTAGAGATAACACTTGATGTTGGAAGATTAGTTACTTTGTTTCATGCCATAAGTGATCAATATTGACATCAGGCCTCTGCCATACACTCTAATAAAGGCATGCCAACCAGGCAACTTTACTTGCAATCCAATTTGCAGCACAAACAGGCATTCATTAGCTCATGAATCATGTTTGAATTTATGTATTGGATTTTGTGTTATACATTGAGATCTGAACATTGAGATTATTATATAATAATTTATATCCCCTACTTCTGTCCCGGCTCTTGTTTGCACTCTTCTTCTTTGTTTCTCCTTATTTGATTATTTACTTCTACTATATTCTCTGTTTTCCCTATGTTCCCCTCTGTCCCTAATCTGAATGTGGCTCACCATGTCGTAGTAGTGGTAAGTATCTGTCTTTGTGCAAATAATCAAGTTCAGCAATCATGTCATAAGCTCTTCTGAAATTTCAGTTCCGATCAGTTCTAAAATTTCAGTTCCGATCAGTTCTGAAATTTCAGTTCCGATCAGTTCTGAAATTTCAGTTCCAATCAGTTATGAAATTCAGTTCCGATCAATTCCGATCAGTTCTGAAATTTCAGTTCCGATCAGTTTTGAAATTTCAGTCCTGATCAGTTCTGAAATTTCAGTTCCGATCAGTTATGAAATTTCAGTTCTGATCACTTCCGATCAGTTCTGAAATTTCAGTTCCGATCACTTTCGATCAGTTCTTAAATTTCGGTTCTGATCAGTTCCGATCACTGAAATTTCAGTTCCGATCAGTTCTGAAATTTCAGTTCTGATCAGTTCCGATCAGTTCTGTTCACTTCTATGCTATATATGTTGTTGGCTACAAATCTATTTATGGATATCATTTTTTTCAATTCAGGTTCTTGTTCTGCCATATCTTATATATGTTTTTTTTTAATAGTTGGAAAACTTGCAAAAGAATGATGAAGGAAACAATTCAAGTGATGTTATTGGTATGGATGCCCTCGACAAAGCTTTAGGAAAAAGGGATCACCGCGGGCATGTAAAAGCACTAGGAAGGTGTGGGGTTGGAGTTAGTCACACACAAGTTTTTGGGAAGGGATACAAAAAGGGTAAATCATCCGGCCAAGGTGGATGCTCATTAGAAGAGTTAGAATCAATGAAAGCTACCCTAACTCAAGAATTTGAGGCGAGGCTAGAAGAAAAGGTTGAAGAGAAGCTTCAAGAGAGGATCGAAGAGAGGTTGGAACAACGGGTGGCAATGGAGGTGAAAGTTTATCTCGCCAATTTACTACCACAGATGACCGGTGACGTGGAGCACTACAAAAAAAAATCAATATAGCATCAACTAAAATTTGTTGCTATTCACCAAAAATCCGTTGCCAACTCTATTTAGCAACGGGTTGGAAACAAAAATTTGTTGTTGCTAAAAGGCTTGTTGCCATGGGATTTTGGAAACCAGTTGCAAAGCAATTTTGTTGCAATATTGCATCAATTTAAATATAGTTTCCATGATTGTTGCTGTTTTTGGTGCATTCGTTGCCAACTTTGGCAACAGATTACCATTGGTTGTTGCTAAAATTAGCAACAAATTATTAATGTTAGTTCCTAAAATAGCAACAAATTATTAATGTTGGTTCCTAAAAATAGCAACAAATTATTAAAGTTAATTGGTTCATAAAAATATCTACAAATCATTAATATTTGTTGCTATCAATACTACGAGACAAAAACCCAATCCCTATTAGCAATTCGGTTCAACCCGATCTCGGCCTTTACCAATCTGAAATCAACTCGGCTCGACTTTGCATGTAAGGCTCTTTGAATCCCCAGTCTCAAGAATCGCATTTGGTAGGAGTCGAACTTGCGACCTCAAAGTCAGATGGTGAATCTCTTACCAACTATACCAAGTACTATTTGTTTACTTCTATGCATATAATTTATAATAAGTGAACAAAATATTAGAGACGAAATTGAAAAATTTGTCTCCAAATTAGGGACAAAATAAAAAATTCGTCTCTAAATTAGAGACGAAATTGAAATCCGTCTCTATTTAATGTCATTTTAGCAACAAATAATTTTATACATTATAGCAAAAAGTTGCTTACATATAAATTAACAACAATATGTAACACAACTCGTTTCCAATGGCAACAAACAAAATAATGCGTTATCAATTAGCAACAATAATTTAGAAGACTTGTTTCTAATGGAAACAATTCAAAAATTCATTGTATTTGTTTGTTTCTAAATCAATACAAATAAAATATTTGTTGTCATAGTTTGTTACTATTTGGCAACAAGAGAAAAATATGATGCCGTCTAGTAACAACTAATAAAACAATTTGTTTTAAAAAGCAACAAATCAAAAATATGTAGCCATTGTTTATTAAAAACTAAATCATAAAATGTCGCTTTTAATTAGGCAATGAAAAAATTTAGATTCGTTGCTATTTAGCAACAATTTAAAAATTTGTTGCCAAACTTAGTTGCTAAAAAGCTTTTATTTTTGTAGTGGAGGCATTTCAAGGAATGCAAGTGATGACGAACATGGAGGCAACACAAAGCCCTCGTGTAATAGAGGTATATGTCTTTAACTAATACTAAAGATATGACTTTACATGGTTAACATGTATAATATTGATCGAGTTTTTTGTAATATGTAGGTAGCCACTAAATGTCGCCTAGCATTGAAAGATGAGTACAATCAAAATTTAGTGGTTGTGGCAGATGGAACGGTATATCTTGTTACCGGTGAAGTTACGCACAACCTGAAGATGTTACCTGATCATTACAGGGTTAGTGTGGACAACCCTTATCCCGAATGTGTCCTCCTCGATATACCGGTACCGTCTCCCGATGGTGTGACTAAGTTGGGAAAAGCCAAGTCTTCCTTTGTACTATGGCCTATAGACATGGTTTTTTTTTTAAGAAGAGGTATATTCTCCTACTATTAACATTAAATCCCATCATTTTTGTATACTTTATCTAGACTAATATTCACCTATTTGTAAAGGTTTCACCATCGCCCAAAAAGAAGCATAGATCTCGCCAAAGCAAAGAAGGGGATGATAGTTGTGGTGTGAAATCAAGGCAATCTACCATCAAACCCACAAAATTCCTACCACTTGAAGATAAAATTGTAGATACTTTTGGCGAGGGGTGTGAGTTGTTGTATTGGTTAATGAATTCTGATGATGCAAAGTATGATACAACATCGGTACTTTTAAAGGCCTCAATGTTTAATTTTGATAGCGACAAACAGATTTGGGTAACCGCTACCGATGTACGTGAATTTCTAAGAGGATCGTGGGCTAATGTTTCATTGATTCATGTTTATATCATGTAGGTTACTTAATCTTCCTTTACTTTGGTTCTTATATTCACTATAGTAATATTTTTAATGCTATAATGCTGAATTTTTTGTTTTCTATGTCTTTATCATGTAGGTATTTAGTAGACAACTTCATCGACCATTTCAACAGGACTGAGATCACATTCTTTTGTCCTTAACTCATTTCTGAATCTTCAATTGAGAATGATTACCTTGAAACTTATACATATGTGAAGAATACATTTTTTCATGAAGTAAGAAAGACGGGTAAACATTGCAAATTCATCGTGGCTCCATATGTCGCAAGGTTCGAAATATGTTTTTTATATTGCCACTAAACTTAATCATATAAATGATATGTTTTTCACCAATTTTCCAATACTCTAACTTGTGTTTTTCTCTTAAATGATGTAGTGGTCATTGGGTTCTTGTGGTGGTCGATCTACAATTAGGTTTAGCTTATGAGTTTGACTCTATGAAGCTACCTAAAGAAAATCCACGAAAATTGAAAATTGCCAAGATTATGATGACGTGAGCCACAACCTTGAAATTATGCCCTAGTTTCTATATCATTTTTGTATGTGGTGTTGTAGATTATTTTGTTCTAATTGTTAGAATATATATTATTTTTGTATGGCTTATAAAGTATATCGGGCGAATCTCACAGGGATTGAATTGAAATCACAAAGGCAAAAATTGAAATTCATACAAATGGAGGTAAATACACTACTCACCCCATATTGTTATACATTGTTCACTTTGAAAACAAAATTTTTAACTATTTGTTATATATACTAGTGTTCTCAACAACAAGGAGACGTTGAATGTGGCTACTACATTATGAGATACATGTATGAGATTGTTACTTCTCACTTGGAGTGCAAAGGTGTCTTAGAAGAGGTTAGTAGTTTTTTTTTTTGCAAATTTTGAAACCTTTTTAGCTCTATACGCTCCTAAGCGTAAGATAATGGTCAATTGTTATTGATTTAAATTCATAAAACCAAAATATAAGGTAATTAAGGATGTTTAGTGTTATATTGTGTTAATTTGAACAAATACTTGAAAGATGGGAAAGGTAGAAGTCCCTTAGACAATTTTGAAGCGTTTTTGGCTCTATACGCTCCCAAGAGTGAGATAATGGTCAATTTTCATTGATTTCAATTCATAGAAACCAAAATATAAGGTAATTAAGGATGTTATGTGTTACATTGTGTTAATTTGAACCAATACTTGAAAGATGGGAATGATAGAAGTCCTTTAGCACAATTTTGAAGCCTTTTTGGCTCTATACGCTCCCAAAAGTGAGTAAATGGTCAATTTTCATTGATTTCAATTCATAGAAACCAAAATATAAGGTAATTAAGGATGTTTAGTATTATATTGTATTAATTTGAACAAATACTTGAAAGATGGGAAAGGTAGAAGTCCCTTAGACAATTTTGAAGCGTTTTTGGCTCTATACGCTCCCAAGAGTGAGATAGTGGTCAATTTTCATTGATTTCAATTCATCAAAACCAAAATATAAGGTAATTAAGGATGTTATGTGTTATATTGTGTTAATTTGAACAAATACTTGAAAGATGGGAAAGATAGAAGTCCCTTAGACAATTTTAAAGCGTTTTTGGCTCTATAAGCTCCCAAGAGTGAGATAATGGTCAATTTTCATTGATTTCAATTCATAAAAACCAAAATATAAGGTAATTAAGGATGTTTAGATTATATTGTGTTAATTTGAACCAATACATGAAAGATGGGAAAGGTAGAAGTCCCTTAGGCAATTTTGAAGCCTTTTTGGCTCTATACGCTCCTAGAAGTGAGTAAATGGTCACTTTTCATTGATTTCAATTCATAGAAACCAAAATATAAGGTAATTAAGGATGTTTAGTATTATATTGTGTTAATTTGAACAAATACTTGAAAGATGGGAAAGGTAGAAGGCCTTTAGGAAATTTTGAAGCGTCTTTGGCTCTATACGCTCCCAAGAGTGAGATAGTGGTCAATTTTCATTGATTTCAATTCATAGAAACCAAAAAAAAAAGATAATTAAGGATGTTATGTGTTACATTGTGTTAATTTGAACCAATACTTGAAAGATGGGAATGATAGAAGTCCTTTAGCACAATTTTGAAGCCTTTTTGGCTCTATACGCTCCCAAAAGTGAGTAAATGTTAACTTTTTATTGATTTCAACTCGTAGAAATCAAAATATAAGTCAATTAAGGATGTTATGTGTTTTGTTTCTATATTATGAGTTTTATTTCTATAATTTGGTTCATCACATTTATTCTAATGATTGTTTTTATTATGGATTGTTTTTATTTTGTAACCTCTTTCATATGTTTTTTTTTCAATAGGATTTTTGTCCAAGGAACGCCCCGTATGATGTTGACGACTTGAATGTGGTTCGAGAACAATGGGCGCAATACTTTAGAAGTAAATATTTATTGAATGCATAACTATTAGCTTAGGTAGAACAACATAATATTGTTCGGTTTTAATTAATATATATTAATTATATATAAATACATGCTGGATAAATTTATACAAGTTTTTATTTGTAATGTGTTACTACTTCAGTTTTTATATTACGTCGTATTAATTTTTACGAAAGATTGTTCGGTATAATTGCTTATTTACCGGAACAGGTATATTATAACAGGTTTTAATTAATATATATTAATTATATATAAATACATGTTGTCGAAATTAAATAAAATGAAAATTTAATTTAATAATTATTTGTAACGGGCAGCAAAATTGTAAGTTACAAATAACCAGTTATTCGTAACGGGCACTTTTGTTGCACGTTACAAATAAGTGTTAAATTATATACAATAAAACTCTATTCGTAACGGACATTTAAGATGTCAGTTACGAATAATCACTTATTCGTAACGGGCGTTTCAAATGTTCGTTACGAATAAGGACTTATTTTAATACAAAAAAAAATTTATTCGTAACTGACATTTCAGATGTCCGTTACGAATAACCCCTTATTCGTAACTAACATCTGAAATGTCCGTTACGAATAACCCATTATTCGTAACGGACATCTGAAATGTCAGTTACGAATAATGAGTTATTCGTAACGGACATCTGAAATGTCCGTTACGAATAACTCATTATTCGTAACGGACAGTGCCCGTTACGAATAACAATGGCCATCCGTAACGGCCGCATACGTAACGGACGTTGCCCGTTACGGATGGCCCCTTTTTGCCCGTTACGGATGAGGTTTTTTCCACTAGTGTGTTTTTGGTTTTCAAAAAAACAGAAAACTGAAAACCAAAATTGATGCCAAACAAGCCCTCAGTAATTTATTTTTTATTTCTTTTGGCAATATTTATACTACTTAAAAACAAACACTCAAATATCATTTTGCCGTTTATCATGATTTAAACAATATCATGTTGACATAGACTAATAAAAATAATATAGTAATGTATGTCCATTGGACTGGCTATGAATCTAATTATATACAATGAGTCTGCAATAAGTTAAGATAAGTTCAGATAATCAAACATAATTTGAAAAGATCAAACTAATTATTTTTTGCTCTCATAACATAAACACAAGTTTTAAAATGTTCAGAAAAAATTTAGATAAGGTGAAAAGAACATAATCAAATTTAATACTCCCTCCGTCCCGGATTGATAGTCATAAAATTTAGATAAGGTGAAAAGAACATAATCAAATTTAATACTCCCTCCGTCCCGGATTGATAGTCATTTTTGAAGAAAAATCACGGGAATTAAGGAGAATTAAAGAAAATATGTACATTGAAAAAGTAATTTACATTGGGTATGCAGAAATGTAAAGAGAGAAAGTAATTTAAGTACATGGGAAAGTAAACTTTACATTGAGAAGTTAAATTTGCACAAATATTTTTGCAAATGTTAGAGAATTTTGGTAAAAAAATAATATTAATGGTACTTGAAAAAAGCAAATGTGACTAACATTTTAGGTGTCCAAAAATGACATAAGTGACTATCAATCGGGAACTGAGGGAGTACAATAAATTGCATTTGTATAATTTGGGATAACATTCAAAGTTGATTTTATCAAGGTGCGTTTGATTTAGATTTAATTTATGAAAAATACGTACACTTTCAATTATTGCACTTAATTGATCTATAACTATTACTTTTAATTTGGTTCTTTCACAAATTAAGATGTTTGCTTCTTATTTGGTGCTTAATTAATGTCATTAATAAATATGTAGAAGAGCACAACGTAATCGACTAATCGTACATTCGTACCGTATATCTTTGTAGTTTGGTGCTTTTAATTTGGTTTATTCTTTGGTACTTATGTGATATATAATTTGACGTTGCAGTGTTTGACTATGACCTCGAAGAGCACAATGTTATTGTACCGTATGAATCATATTATGCCCAAGGTCTAACCGACCGGTCGTATACCTACTATCATTCTGATGAATATGATGATGAAGGACAAACAGCTATTACGCTCTACGAAACGGGTCCATGGCATTTTGTGTGTGGCAAATGTTCGGCACATAAACTTACTATTCAAGTTGAACTTCACCTCGAGGACAACGATCACAACATTGCCAAAATGACGCAGTCCGTACAAAACAAAGAGGATACCAAATTACCAAGGATAACAAGTCATAGACTTATTTAGCTATGATTATTTTACAATAGTTTACCCTAAATTTGAGTTCATTATAAATTATAATTGGATCATATAAGTCATAACCATCCTATATCTATCTATCTTTATTATATAAAGGGGATGGGGGAAGAGAGATGGTGTCTTCCCTTTAAAAAGACTTATATACCTTTAATGGTTTTAATAAATAAATACTAGTTTTAGGCTTGACAATGCCTGTTTTGGCTATTAGCTGACATTGACGCCAAACAATTGGAATTTATTATAAACAGCTTCTTATATATTTAACTCATAAAAAATGCTCCTTTGTTGCACATAAAATAAGAAGGAAGTATGATGCTTGTGGGAGGTGATTTTCATAACAACCCCGCTGGCCAGGAATAAGTGTCTACCCTGCTTTTGATGTGATGATTGTGAGAGTTACCATCCTTTTGGGAAGTTGTTAACATGATCTGGATTTCCACTTATGTCAGATTTTAGGGCCAAAATCCTTTTTATCATGTGTCATTTGTTTTTTGCTATTGCATGACTCCATGTTTTAGTTCTGCGAATCCAAGAGATTCGAGTTCGGGATAAATTACTTACTTTAGGGATTTTTGGCTTTCCATTCAGTCATATATTCATGAAGGCATGCATTGTCTTGATTAGAAGTGACTTTATGTGAGGTGCAAGTAGTTAGGGTGTTCACTTTGAATATTGACATAGTTTTGATTACTGAAAGCAATTTAATTAACACTTAATTAAGTGTAACTGTGCAAGAATTGAATTTTAGAAATACTTTTGAAAATATTTTGATTTGGAAATTGATTTGAATTACGAAGAAAGCTATAAAAGAGCTTTTTTGCATTCATTGAGTTTGGATTCTTATTTGTGAAATAAAGTTATTTATTTCACAAAATCATTAGAATAAAACGGAAATTCATTTGAAAGCTACACTGATTCCCGCCCAGAAGGGGGAAATTTTGAGTTTCAGGTCCTCGTTTTACTGTGACGGTGCGGTACGAGGTGCCTCATGTGTTTCAGAGTCCCCTGGAATGCTTTTTTGTTGCTTTCGAGTTTTGCTTTGTTGATTACCTTGAAAACTTGTTTGCGGAAGTTTTCAAGGTGTGAATTGGATTAAAAGGGTGCCTTTATGTGTTTTGGATTTAAAAACTCATATAATTCTTGAAACCTTAGTCGAGTTGGATCGAAAAGCTAGGTGCTTTAATGAAGAAACTCAGGAGCTTCGAAGACATTCGAAGTATTCTTGAGTGATCTTCTAGTGGTTTTGAGGTTTTTTTTAGTGTTTTGATCCTAGTGATCTATTGAAAAGTTCTTTTTGAATGTTTGACGAATAGAGTTTGGATTGAAAAGTTGTTTTGGAAGACAACAACTTCAATGATATTCGAAGTGTTCTTGAGGCATCTTTAAGTTATTATTGAAGATGTGTGTGTTTTGAACTTTGGAAAGGTAGGAAAACAAGTTTTGTAGTGTTTTTGGAATTGGTTTTGGACTGAAAAAAGGTTTTGATTTAAGGAATTCAAGAGCTTCAAAGTGTTCTTAAGGAATCTTCAAGTTGTTCTTGAAGATATGTGTGTTTTGATTCAAAAGAGTATTTTCAAAACTTGTTTTAGATTGTTTTTAAAATCAAATTTAGATTGAAAAGTGTTTTTGGATGAAGATTCTCAAGAACTTCAAAGGTATTCGAAGTGTTCTTGATGACTCTTCAAAGTGTTCTTGAAAAACATGGATTTTGATCCTAAAAAGCTATTAAAAACTTGTTTTTAGGTGTTTGTGAGTTGCTTTTTGGATTGAAATCAAAGAAATGGGTTCAAGATAGTTTGAAGGTAATTGAATTTAATTTGGTTGAAGAATCACTTAAGTGTGCTAAGGAGGGTCATGAACCCTTCTTAAAGCACTTTCTCTCTCAAGAATTTTCTTTTTCTCTCTTTAAGTGGCTCTAAACTCACTCCAAAAACTTGTGGATGAGGGGTTGAAGAGGGTATTTATAGGCAATGGAAGGGAGGCAAAGTCAGTTGAAAATTAACAAAAAGTGGGCCAAGTCCCACCATGCCCAGGCCAGCGTGGTGAACTGGAGGGTGGCATGGTGAGCCGGCTCGCCACATCAGCATATGCTTTAGGTTTTTGGTCATAAATCTTCGTACGTAGCACCGATTAGGGCTGTAATATACTGTTGCAAAGGTCTTTTTGAGACACACAATTTGATGTAAGATATGTCCAGATTTAGATTTTTAATCGTCCGGTTTTTTAGCCGAACCCGTTCAGCTGCCTTGCTTGTTTTTCCACTACTTTGTCCTTTTCTTTACTTTTTGCCAACTAACCTTGCTTGCGTCATGCACATGACATCATTATGCTTATGTATGGGTGATGTCATCACTCTTTGTGCCCCAAGTAATGTGCTTGCGGCTCAAGGAATCTCCTTTTTATCTATTTCGCAACCTTTCGTTTAATTGTTTCGTTGTTCGCGTTTTCTTTCTCGGGTCATAACTTTTTGCATACAAATCCGATTGAGGCTAGGTCAATGGCATTGGAATCCTTTCCTTGAAAGATTCATAGTCATGTATCCTTTGTCAGTATTTGACAGGTGAGTTGGATTTTGACTTTTTGATCTAGGGTTTCTTGCCTTTAAGCTTTAGTTTTTCACTCCGCTACTATATTAAACCGCTTCTGATTAGGGTGCACCATAGGTTGTTGCGAAGATATTTAAGAGGATCACAATCCCGTTTATGTTTCTTGAGTGCTTTAATTCTCGGTTTTTCGGAATTTCCGATTTTCGAGCGCCTAGACTGTTATCCCTTGCTTGGGCTTTCAAGAGAGTTGTGAAACTCCAACGAGTGCTTGTTGTACACTATTTCAGAGGTTTTTTTAGAGGCATTCATTCCTATCCCAGTTGCAAGTGTGTTTGGTGCTGTGCCAAGTCAGGATTTAAGCTTTGCGCGGTGTATGTTTTTGCTTTTTAGAAGGTTTCTGAGTTGTTTCGGCTATCTCATGTTTGGAATTGACCCTAAATATCTAAGAAGAGTACTTGAATTCCTAAGAAAGTTTCTAGAGCTTAGGATTTTGTGTTTGAAGGAAGCTTTAGTGTTCTTGGGACTTATTATTGCGCCTTAGTGTTGAAGTATTAAGAGATAAAAAGAAAGAGATAAAAGAACATAAAAGCAAAATAATCTGATAATATTACTCACTTAATCATAACTTGAAAATACAAAGACTTCTTAAATAGGCTAAGGAATTAACCATAATTCCTATCTTCAAGGACAACTAGGTCCCACTAAATATGCCACTAACAACGTGACTTTGATCAATAACCCACAACTTAACAAACTCCTACTTACATGAAAACATGATAATAAACTATGACCCTATTAACCCACTAACATCATTAAGCTAGAAAATAGCAACTAAGATAATTAATTAATTTTTTGAATCACACACTAACACGCCCCTTTGATTCAAAAATCACCACATGCAACAATACACTGATGCTTGCACTCAACAACAGAGATAATGCATTTCGCTAATGCATTTCGCTTTGATCAAAGGACTACTATGACTTAATGGACTGCTACATACGACTTCGAACACGAGCACACAACTTGAACAATCATCGACTTTATCTCGACACCCAAGATACTTGAACCACGACCTTCACGACACAACCGCGACTTGAACTTGATATGCATAACTCACGACACTCAAGCTAGGTACCACGACCGTGACTTTCACGACACAATCTCGACACACCGACTTTAGAAAAGCTTATCATCTTCTTCCTCAACCTTTTGAGCAAAGTTTGTTTTCTCTTTCTCATCCCTTTGCTTATCCCAACATCAGTCTTCTTTGTGACCATACCTCTTGCAATAGTAGCACTGAACACTACTCATAGACGAACGACCGCGACCACCACTTTCTTCACGACCTTGACCATGACCACGACCATTACTACCTCGACCATGACCACCATCATTATAACGATCATCCGACATTTTCCCTTTAACTTGAAAGGCTTTCTCTTCAACTTCCTCATCCGGCTTTTTAATTCTCACTTCATGAGACAATAGGGAACACATCAACTCGTCAAACGTATAAGTAGATAAGTCCTTCGACTCTTCAAATTGCAGCAACGACATGATTAAAATTAGGAGTTAAACTCCTCAATACCTTACTGACAACAGTTGGACTACTAATTTCCTCACCATAGGACTTCATCTGATTTACAATTGCTGAAACCTTTGACAAATAACCTTGAATTGGTTCTTTATCTTTCATTTGCAATGACTCAAATTCGGAACGCAGGGACTGTAATTTAACATTAATTACCTTTTGATCACCACGATACTCGTGCTTGATGATTTCCCAAGCTTCTTTGGATGTCTTTGCGAAGGAAATTCGCGGAAAGATATCATCATCCACAGCCTATTGGATGAAAACAATGCTTTTGCATCCTTTTTACGATTTTCACGCAACTTCTGATTTGGTTCCGTTGATGACTCTGACGGTTCTTCATACCCACCTTCGACTATATCCCACAACTCTTGGGATTTGAATAATGTTTGCATTTTGACACTCCAAAGATGATATTTTTCACCTTTAAAAATCGGAATTGATGGCTGAGAATTTTGTGTGACACCATTGATTGACATACTCACTGTGTTTAAAACTCAAATATCACGCTCACAACTCACGACTATTTTCCTCACGACACACGACGAAATAATTTAGGATTGAACCATTGGCTCTGATACCATGTTGAAGTATTAAGAAATAAAAAGAAAGAGATAAAAGAACATAAAAGCAAAATAATCTGATAATATTACTCACTTAATCATAACTTGAAAATACAAAGACTTCTTAAATAGGCTAAGGAATTAACCATAATTCCTATCTTCAAGGACAACTAGGTCCCACTAAAAATTCCACTAACAACGTGACTTTGATCAATAACCCACAACTTAACAAACTCCTACTTACATGAAAACATGATAATAAACTATGACCCTATTAACCCACTAACATCATTAAGCTAGAAAATAGCAACTAAGATAATTAATTAATTTTTTGAATCACACACTAACACTTAGCACCTGTTTGGCCGTCACTATTCGTCATTAAGCCTGAAAGGGGGAACACTAGATTTGGTGTCTACAGAAGCCCCTACTTAAACCGAGTCTGTAGAGGGTTTAACCTCGTCCCTGGTAAAAGTAATCGAATGGGACAGAGGATGATCGCAATGCTTCTACGCTTACGACCATCCTTTTCCACCGTTACTTTCAAGGAGGAAGGCAATAGTAATTAGTGCAATGCGTCATGGAAAATTAAGAGGAAGTTGATTCCTGAGCCTCTATAAGTATGTTTGCTTGAATTTTGGAAAATATTTCCGTTGCTTCGTCCTTTAACGTTTTAATGGCTTTGAAATTCTTGAAAATTCCGACGTTAGGATCTCAGAATGCATGTGCTCGAAATTACTCTTGACAGAATCTCATAATGCATGTGCTTGAAAATTCCGGTGTCAGGATCTCAGAATGCAAATGCCTAAAAATTCCAAGGTCAAGGTTTCGGAGTGCATGTACTTGAAAATTCTGATGTCATGATCTCATAATGCATGTGCTTGAAAATACCGATGTCAGGATCATAGAATTAATATGATTGAAAATTTCAATGTCAGGACCTCGAAATGCATGGTTTGAAAACGTTAAGGTCCGGATTTTGAAGTGCATGTTGTTTAAGTTTGATTTTGAGAACTTCGAGGTCTGACACTCAAAGTGTATGAATATATGTTTGGGAGCTTTGTTCAAGCTTTAGTTCTCGAAGTACATGAATATGTTTTGAAACTTCGAAGTTTGGATCTCGAAGTGCATGAATGTGTTTGAAAACTTCAAGGTCTGGTTCTCGAAGTGTTTGAATACTTTGAGGTCTTGTTCTCAAAGTACTACTACAAAAATTGACCTAAGAAATCGAGTAAAATAGGTGTAAGAGACCGTTAAAGTTCCGGTGCCTACATAATAAATAAGATCGATTTTGAGATGCGCTTTGTTTGGTCAAGGATAACTCTTGTGGTCGGGACGAGTTTTAACAGGTTGAGATAAATTGAGCTAGAATGTGATTACTTTAGGAGTACAAACTTTGAGGGTTTGTTGAGAATTGAGACTGGATGTGATGGATGAGGCCGACAAAGATTGATGTAGGGATTGAAACACATTTTGAAGGATTATGGATAAGAGGGTCCGGTTGCACAAAGTGCGGTGTCTGTCTATTTATCCAAAAGTGAGATTAACCCCCAGTATGTGTGTAGATAATCTTGAGAATCTCAATGCAGAGATGTTGCAACCAAAATTGCGGTCCTTGTAAGAAAAAATTCGGTAAGGAGCCCGTAGGCCATCACAGAGCTTGGTGTCGAGGCAAGGGTGCAACTGTTGTATACTTTGGTGAAGTTTTACTACTTAGGTCGGGAACTTTATAGTGTTTAAAGAACACAATCTCTTGAGTCGATCGGGAACTCAAGTAGTGTACTGAAAAAACACTAGTCCCTAATTTTTGTGACAGCATGATGTGCCATGGAGGGCATGAGTTGGAGAGTCCTTTAAAGGTTTTGAAACATCGGTCGTGGTTCGAGAAAACAAAAGGCTGTGAATTTTTTACTCAAAGTTAACACTAGAAGGGAGTTGTGGCTAGCCTAGATAGTATTGGATCAAAATCGAGTCTATGTCGGGCTCTAGAATACAATGGTGCTTCAAGACTTCAAGTTAGTAAACTTGTTTTGGAAAATGACTTTGTACCTTGAAAAATGATTTTAAAAAAGAAATGGTTGCACCTCGAGAATAGAGGTTTTTTGAAAAATCATTTTGAAAAGATTGGAGAACGGTGTGTGATCAGACCTTGAGAATAGAGGTTTTTAAAAGTGGTGTGGTCAGGCCTCGAGAAGAGGCTTCCTATATATTCTTACGAAATCAGCCCATCGTAATTCTGCTAAGATGATTATGAATTTTATATTTTTGTGCCCTAAATTTTGCCCAAGCTGCCCTTTTGAGTTTTCAGCCTAGCCAGTTGCCTTTTTAATTTTTTTTCCCTGGGTCGCCCATTTGGGTTTTCAACCTAGCGGGCTTTGGACATTGCTCATGAAGGACCTTGTTCAGATTGAAGGGTTTTGCTATGACCAAAAGTTCGGATAGTGGTTGATTTTGGTAGGCATGGACTTGATTCTATACGCAAGCCCCTAGTGTGTTTTTTAATTTTTGGTAGGGAAAAATGTAGTCTTTCAGGGTTTTCTGTATCCATCCCATGGAGGGAATAGTATTTTTGGGGAGTTCACACCCATTTTGTGAAAGAGGGTTTGTGGAGGAAGTAATGTGTTTAGAGAATTTAAGGTCATTTTGTGGAAGACAATTTTTCTGTGGGAATTTACACCCTTTTGAAGAGGAAATGATTTTGAAACTTTTTGGTGGATAAGAGTTTTTTGGGGATTTCAAACCAGTTTTGTGGAAGAGAATTTTGTAGGGGAAATTTGAACCCACTTGGCAAGAGACTGCGATTTTTCAACTTATTTTCTTGACTATTGCATATTGAACCGGGATGTTTTGAACTTGGAATTTCGGATTGTGGTGCTATGAAATGGGACATGAGGTGCAACTTTGTACTGTGGATGTTTTTGTGAGGGTTTGGAAGTTTGGGTGAACACAATTTGTGGTGCGATGAATAAGGGCCTTATGAGAAAGTCCTTTGTTCTTCTTTTCTTTCTTTTCGGTTATTTTTTTTTTCTTTTGGTTTATTTTCTTTGTGTGTTACCTAAAGAGCATTGATTTTAAAAGAGCTTTGATTTTTGAAAAACCTTAGATCATTTTTGTAAGTCATGACAATAGAGTTTGGGTACTTTCGTCATAGAAGTTGAAGCATGTTGCGGCTAGTAAATATTCACTTTATTAATACGAAGGAAAATTTTAGGGAAATTCTACATGGTGGCCTCCAGGTTTCAATTTTTCTACGTGGGAGACACACTTTTTTCCAACTGTCTCAAGTGGCACTATGGTTTTGCAAAATTATGTATAGTGTCCTTTTTTTAGTTTATGGCTAACTTTTATAATTAAAATGGTTAATATAAGGTTTTTTGGTTTAAAAATTAATTAAATTATATTTTAAAATAATAAAATAAAAAAAAATCCCAAACCCATAGCCACCCTCCCCACGCACCACCACGTCCACCCTCCCACTACCACGTCCACCATCCACAACCCCAACCCCCATCCGCCGGCGCCCAGAATCCCTTTTTACCGCGCTGGTGCCGGCGGCCCCATCCCCTTACCCACTGAACCCACCACGGCACCACCTGAACCCCAAATACCCAACCTGAAACCCCTTTAAAACCCTCTCCCACCACTTTAAACCCCGAATCAGGCCCTCCCCCACCCTTGAAACTCTGACGCCCAAGGTTTCGAGGGTGGGAAAGGTCCGTATTTGGGGTTTAACGTGGCGGGGGTGGGTTTATTCAGGTTTCAGGTTGGATATTTGGGGGGGTTCAGGTGGTGGGTTTAGTGGATAGGGGGACGGGCTGGGTTGTCGAAATGGTGAAGGTTGTCTGGGTGGCGGCGAATGGTGAGGGAGGGCTGGGTTGTCTGAATGATGAAGGTTGCCGCCTTCCGGGATGGTGGTGGTGGGGAGGGTGGTCGTAGCTAGGTTGGGGGCTGTGATTTTTTTTTTTTTTTGAAGAATTTGATTTTTTAAACAAAAAATATTAATTGTGGTTAATCAAAAGGTTATTCCTCAAAAAAAAAAAAAAATATCAAAAGGTTAGCCATAAAACCCAAAAATGGATACTATATGTGATTTTTCAAAACTTGGATATCACTTGAGAGAATTGGAAAAAAGTGTGTCTTCCAAGTAGAAAAATTAAAACCTGAAGGCCACCATGTAGAATTTACCAAAATTTTAAAAGTGACTTTGAGCATAGGTTGTTTATGAGACAACTCTTATTCCTAAGTGACATAGACTCGACAGAGTGAAACAAAGATCGTTATTAAAGATCTAGGTGGAAGGACTCTCTGAATCGACATAAGGAAAGATACGACAAGCACTTTGAATGTTTTTTTTTTAGGCCGATAGAACTGCATGTGGAAACCTTTAGGAGTTCCGTCATCACTGTCTATTTCAAATTGATCTTTGTCTTCTTCATCCTCGTCTTTTAGATCTTCTTCATTGTCCTCAAGTAATCTAATTTTAGTTTAGTCATCAACTTCCTATGACCATATGTTGGATGAATGGCCATCAAGGAGATCATTTTCAATGTCTCCCCCAATTTCGTAGGCCTTTTTGAGAGTCTTGAGACCAAGGTATTTCATGTGAGCCTTGTATTCTGGTTGTAGGCCTCTGATAAAGATTTTCACTAGTTCCTCCTCGGGAGGTCGGGTCATTAGTGAAGAAGCTACTTCTCTCCAGTGACAGAAGTAGGCAGTAAACCCTTCGTTATGTTACTGATAGAGGATCTCCAACTCCCTAAGACTTGTTTGCAGTTGAATGTTTAGCTTGTACTGATCAAGGAAGGCTTGAATTATATCCTTCCAAGTTGCAACATCCTTCTCTTTGAGAGAGTAAAACCACTTCTGGCATGTGGGCTCAAGCGACATGGGGAAGATCATGGGAAATAGGTTCATATAAATTTCCTTGATGGCCATTATTGCACAGAAGTTTTTGAGGTAAAACTTTGGATTATCAGTTGATTTGAACTTCAGATTGTCATCAACTGAAAAACCCTAGGGCCAGTTTACTTTTCCCTTGAAGCCATAGTCATTGTCAAGCTCGAAGTAATCACCACGACCGGTGATCTTGTGCACCAGGCTCGAAAAACGTCTTTTCATGCCTTCAATAGGACCTTCTTTCTCAAGACGTTCTACTCGAGCTTTTAAGATTTCAAATTTGGCAGCGAGCTCGGATATGGTGAGCTCAAATTGTTTCGAATTGGCACCTTGTTCCATTGAAATCTCTTTACTATTAGGCACATGAGGGCACTCCCTTGAACCTGGATCAATCGACAGACACTTCAAATGTTGTTCGTGTCAAGGCGAACCAAGTAACGGTTCTTGAAGGAAGCCACTATAGTTTGACTTTGAATTGACTTTTGGCTTAGATTTGACCTAAAAGGAATGACTTTGTAAGAGTCGACAAGTATTGACTCGGTCTGTATTTTAACCTAAAAGGAATGACTCTCTGTCATATCATAGTCGAAAAGGACTTACTCGGTCTATATTTTAACCCGAAAATAAATTTTGGTTTAAAGAATCATCTATACTATATATTAAAAGGCGTTCCTAATCAAGGATACACGCCATGTGTCACCTATCTCCATCTTCTACCAAGAAGATGCCACGTCACCAAGGAGAATCATACACCAACGATACAAGTCAAATTCAAAAATGCTTATGTCAAGAATTGAAACCGGGTCCATTAGAAAATGAATAAGAAGTCAAATCATCTTTGCTATCTAATACTTTTGCTTATTTATTAATCTTAAAATATAGTTAATGTAGGGCTGTAGGACTTTTTTTTTCCTTACGATTTTTTTTTTTCAACTAAATCTATTTAAAGTTAGAATAGATTTAGGATTATTATAATACATGATTCCTAAGAAAAAAATAAGAAAACTATAAGACGAAGTGAATAATATTTAACGTTAGACCCGGGGCATCGCCCAGGCTAAACACTATTCATCATTTTAATTATGATACTCCCTCCGTTTCATAATGTTAGTCCCATATACTATTTTGGGCGTTTCAAAATGATCTACCCATATTAAATATTTTCCTTTTTTTATTTTATTTTATTTTCCTAATTTGGTCTTATAATTTCTAATTCCATTAGTGGATTGATGACATGACAATAATTAAATATTCTGATTGGTCATCAATCCCACTAGTGGATTGATGACATGGCATTTGATTGATATTCCTCACGTTAAACAAGCATTGTAATTGATGTTTTCCAAAGAAAAAAAATCAGAATATTTAATAAGATAGAACTAATTAAGCAAATTTTGTACTAAAATGTAAGATTCCAAATATTATTCATTCTCTTATTTTTTGTGATTGATTGTATATGGGACTAACAAAGTGAAACGGAGGGAGTATGTTTTTTAAATTTAATTTTTTAATCCTAGAATTAATCTAGGAAAATAGAAAAATGATTATAGAAAATAAAAAATTAAAAAAAAAAAAAAAAAAAGTTTGACCAAGCATTTAAAATAATGAAAAAAAATCAACCAATAGGATCTAAGAATAAGAATGATTATACTAGAATTTTTTCGGTTGTATTTTGTTTAATATTCTATATTTTGTTTCACTATTTTAAGAATTTATTAAGTAACGGATTAATAGGGTACTTGGGATCGGATCTTGTTTTCTTAGAAGGGGCATCGTAGAAATATATTTTTGGGGGCATTTTTTTATTATTAAATTTAGCGTTGTGATGTGAGAAATTTACGGTTATTAACTTTGAGTTACTCAAAAGTAATTTAAGGTATAGCTGTAAGCCGTATAGAATTTGTGAGGTGGTGATAACTGATAAGTACACGACAATATGGTTTTTAGATATCCATCAATAATAATCATTTGTTGATTTGTTTCAAGTGATGGAGAGAAGATACAAAAGAGACAATTATAAGTGGAATGATTATGATTTTTCTTCATTCATCCCTCTTTTCTCATTTAAGAAAACACTTGAATTTGATTTGTGGAATATATGGTGATTTTATTTATTATAAAAATGGGTAATAAGTTGATCTTGAGGACTAATTTGTAGAGTAAATATGGGCTCAATATTCCATCCAAGTGGAGTTTGTAATTTACAATTATCCATTTCACTACTTAATGATTTTCAATTCATCCAAAGTGGAGTTGTGCTAATTATTTGTGTGGACTATTATCTTTAGCTGAATGGGTTGTGTATAAGCTGTTGGAAACTTGGAATCAACCCTAGCCCAAAGCAACCTTTTAATTTGATACATTGCAAAATTATTAAGTTAATGCAGATCCCAAAACTTATTCTTAACTACTTAATATGAAGTACTCATAAGCACAAACTTACTTAGAAATTAAAGTATTAAACATTACCAAATCCAACTCTTGCCCTCAATTCTTCTATAGTTGTATTTATTCTTCTATGCCCTCAACTCTTGCCCTCAATTCTTTTATAGTGAGACCTGATCGTCAATGCAAGTTGAATATCCTTCTGCATCATAGCAACGTGTTTCTTGTGAACAGCACAAAGACTAGCATCTTCAAATAAACCAACAAGGTAAGCCTCGGATGCAGTGGCGGATCGAAGATTTCCGACATGGTGAGTCACCGTCAATTATTGATCACTTGTGAAAATACAAAAAAAAAAAAAAAAAAAAATTCCAAATCTTGTTTATAATTAATTTCAATCCAAAGACTATAAAAATTAAAAATATAAAAAAAAAAAATTATATTTCACCAAATTGATTTCAGTCTAAAATAGGACACAAAAATTTATACTACAACCAAATACTCCGTAGTACTTAAAAATTCAATCTTACAAGTTGAAAGTAATACAAATAACATGTTACAAACAAATAGTACTATAAAACTATTACATTAGCTTTATAATTTTTTATTTAATTGATAAGATTGTGGGAAAATATTAAAATCGGTTGCACAAATATAAGTTATAAATAGAAGAAAAAATTATTAATAATTTATTAATTAAAAAAATGAGATAACTTAAGAGACTTATTATTAAGTATAACCGGTCTCTTAAATGAAACAAGAAAGGAGCGCTAAAATTGTGAATTGCAATAGCAGCATCAAAGAAACCTGTTACCTAAATAACTGGTCTCTTTGATTTTTTTTAAAGTATACCCCTAATGAAGTGCAAAGCTCTTGTAACAATAGCAGCATCAAAGAGACCGTCTCTCTACAATAAGCGGTCTCTTTAATATTCTTTTTTTAAAAAAATCAATTTTTTCTTGTTACTGCTGAGCCACGTGTGCACCTAAATAGATCTGCCAATGCTCGGATGCCTCTTGAAGGGAAAAAATAACATGACTTTGAAAATGCATATAGCAAATTAGTCTTAAAATTTTGAGCATGACT
The DNA here is from genome assembly GCF_948465745.1 of Chenopodium album. Classification (NCBI taxonomy): domain Eukaryota; kingdom Viridiplantae; phylum Streptophyta; class Magnoliopsida; order Caryophyllales; family Amaranthaceae; genus Chenopodium; species Chenopodium album. The sequence goes on from NC_137835.1 coordinate 72,185,765, forward strand.
TTGAAAATGCATATAGCAAATTAGTCTTAAAATTTTGAGCAATTTTGCGAGCTAACCTTTAGAAAGGGAGTTTCTTAATCAATAACTCGGATGTCTTTTGATACTCCTGAATCTTACTTAGGGCAATGGTGCCAGGCCTGTACATGTGTTTCTTATTAGGTTTATTATTGCGCGCTTCATTAATTAATCTCTCCATAGCGGACCGACTTACGAAGGCTAATTGCTTCAAAAGGGCCTTCCCCCGGTAAACTTGCGCATATTTTGCTTCGTTCGAGCCATTGATCTTCGATAAATGATGAATTGTGGAAGAAATGAATGAAGAGAGAAAGTGTTTTCAAATTATGTAATCTGATTATTTTGGGACAAGTTTTAAAGGTGCCTACTTTAGGGCTTTATTTAATGGAAATAAAAAATAAAATAAGTAGAAATTTTAATTTATTAGCAGCAAATCTTAGCCATAATCTAATTGCATCAAAGGATTATATCACATCATCGATCAAAAATATTTACAAAATGAGTATGTGTTATAACGTGAAATTTTCATTCACTTAAAAAATAAAAATATTTTCTCATGTTAGACGAGCATGTAATACGGTCGCACATCATATTGCTAGATAGGATATCGGTATGAACGATGAACTAGTTTGTATGGGTCCATTCCCTTAAAGCATCACAACTCTGACGGAAATTGATTTAACTTTAATAAAATGCTCATGCTACCTTTTTCTCAAAAAATAAAAAATAAATAATAGATCAAGAAAGGCTATTTTTTTTTATCTTTATAACAAAACTAGATGAAACGTGCGATGCACGGTTTCTTTAAATTTTTTAAAATAATTTTTTTTATACATATATTTATGTGCTAAAATTTGTTATATACTTCTGTCAAAAAAAAAAATTGTTATATACTAGATAAGTCCCGTGCGATGCACAACATAAAAAATTTCTTTAAAATAAATATTTATTTTACATATGTCCCTTGTATGAGATAAATTATAAAAACATAACCATTAATTGAAATACTATTTAGATCTAACTAATTTTGAAAAAGTGTATAAATTTAAGTAAATTATGCAATACGAATTACTCTTTGAGTAATCATATTTTGAAGGCAAATAGTAACTCAAATTCATCATAATATAATATATAGAATATAACATAATATAATAATAGTTTTTTTAAAAAAAAAAAAAACTATTGTAATAATTTAAGGCAATAAATACAAAAATATGATGTCAACAATTAATTTAGGAGGTAAAAATTCAACTACAACTTGACATGTGTACAATTTAAAAAGTGATGATGTTAGCGGTTATTGTTTTAATTTATTTATAGATTTAGATAAAATTTCTTATATCAAAATATAATATTTTATATTTAATTGATTTAAATTGGGAAATCTCATTCGCCAATTTTTCTTACATGTAATTTAAATTATTTAATTCTAAAAGAAATTAATAATCTCGTATTTAATTGGTTACCACTAACATTTATTATCCTATATGGCGCGCTGAAAAAATTAAATCCTACTTGGCTCTCTAAAACCTTGGGAAAAAACTCCCCTTATATATACACAATTAACTTATAAATATTAAACCAAGCAATAAATACCCATAATTCATTTTGTTTAATTCTAACAAAAACCAACCTATTAAATAATATGATCTCTTGTCATTAAACAATGCGTGAAGTTGAAAATTCCTCTAGAAAATGGTGTCCATAAATTTGTATAGAAAGGTTATGATCTTTCAAATGAAAGAGAAAATTCTTAGTGTGTAGCTCTTAAACCATTATCAGCGAGTTTTCGTAACAAAGCTATGAGAAGTGGAGTTCTATTAGTGGTTATTGTCATAAAATTAATGATTAACGAGTGTTAGGGTTGAAGAGTGCACATCGGAAACACATTAGTGATTGATAAAATAATTAGGAGAAAGATAAGGACAAGATAAGTACTACATCCGTTTCTAAAAGTTCGACTCACTTACTATTAATTTAGTGAAAATAAATAAATTTGATTATAATATATAATTTATGCAATAGAAAAACATTAACATTAGAAATCTTATTAAATTCCCTTTATTATAAATATTTCAAATGTCAACTTTTTATAATTTTCTCTTATACAAAGCCGAATATATTTATATTCAAAAATGATATTTGAAGACTAGACAAATTGAAAGTAAGTCGAAATTTAAGTAACGGAAAGAGTTGTAAAAATGGACATACAATATTTAACGTGGAAAAATTATAAAAAACCCACGAACGGCGAGCGTTGAAAAATAATCCACTATATGAAAAATATAAAAGTACAAGAACCCTTGAAAGGGTGAGCTGTACAAGAGAACTCTAGAATTCTAACTATGGGAATTCACCAAAGACTCAAAAGTAATACAAAATAAGGAATAATGGCGGATTCGTAGAGAGTTGTATAGTACAAGGAAGTGTTTTATGTAGGTAGGAATGCTAGTCTGTATGGTATAGCTTAGTGTGTGTATTAAATGAACGCCCAGGCCATGACCTATATTTATAGGTCTAGATGGAGCATGGAAGAATTGGTCAGAATATTCTAGAAATTCCTTCATCTTTCTTGAATCCATATATGAGATTCTAGAAAATTGATGAACCATATCTAGCTACTTCAAATGTCAATAATGCTCTAGAACATTCAAGTAGGTTATTATTCTAGAGAAATCATGAGCTAATAATAACCTTACTTGATCTTTCCGAAAACTTCTAGAATATGTACAATACTCCACCAAATTATAATAACGAGCCTAGAAAATTTGGGACATACTTAACACCGAGCTTTATTTGCTCCGGTGGTAATGTGAGGGAATACTTAAATAGAAGACTCTTGGAGGTAATACAACGATTAAGAAATGGTATTGACAGTTTTTAAGTGCGTTGCAATATCTTCACACTTGTTGTCCTCCGATTATTAATTGTGACGTTAAGGTCGACAACATATTTGTGATGAACGTTGAATTAAAAGATTTCGAGTGGAAAATTTGGAAACAGGCCGGGTAAATGGTAGAGGTGATCAAAGTTTGCCCGGCCCGATTTGGGCAGAATTTTTTGGCTCAAAAATAGGCGGGCCTAGTCAGGCTCGAATTTTTTTAGCGGGTTTGGAAATGCATTTTTATACATATTTAGTTAATTTTTTAGGCCCGGCCCAAAAATGGCTTAAAAAGCCCGCGCGGCTCCACCACTTTAGGCGGGTTTGGGTACAAAAATTCTAATTCGAAACTTGGTCCGGCCATGCCTGAGAAGTGGGCCTATTTTTCGGCCCAGCCCGAACCCGGTCCAACCCACTCAATGATCACTTCTAGTAAATGAGTACGGGTCGATTAATGGGGTTCGTTAGAACTCTAGAGACCCAATGCAATGTCCCCCAATGTATTTGACAATTTCTATAATGAGAAAGCTGATATATATTTGTTTGGTATAACATTGTTACAATTAGTGACAAAAGAAAGTCTGTACAAAGAGTGTGAGGTTAGAAATGCAACTGGTAAGATTCGTAAAAGGATTTAAACGAGACAATTTCCTGCAGCATTGTACATAGTGGAAGACTTGGACATAAGGCAATTTATTGAACTATGTTTGCATCCCAAATCAGTCCGACCAAGGGTAGAGAAGTTCTTCCATTTTTATGTGTGAGATTGATTGCATGCCATTTGTAAGTGTGTTTGATATCGTATAAGTTTAACAACTTTTGTTGAGTTACTCAATCCCTTTCGCTTTATTCTCTTTGACGTCCTATTTAACTATGTTGTATATTACAATTGACTCACATAAGTGTTTTTATTAGCTAATAATATCAGGATCGGCATTACTATTGAATTGACTCGCATAAGTCTTTTACTCAAGCCATTGACTACATCAAAAGTAAATGATCAACTTACCTTGACACAAAAGAGAGGGAAACAAATAAATTTGAAACTACACAGTTAGTAAAATCTAACTTCCATGTATTCAAAATGATCATGTAAGCAACTAAATAGAATTAGTCAAAAAAAAAAAAAAAAAAAAAAAAAAATCCTATACAAGTTATCGTAGGCAACTAATATTTTTTTTAAAATAAAAGGGTAGGGGAGAACCTCCTCATATTATGATCATGTTAAATCTCAATAAATATATTGTGTAAAAGTTCTCTAAATACTTATAATAAAATAGGTTCACCGAGTAAAGGAGGAGAGGACATGTATATGTGGTTTGTATTTGCATATCATATCATATCATATAACTAATATATAAAGCTAAATTTTTAGCCAGGCCATGACATTACGACACTTGGCGAAAGTGTCGCGCCACGTTAGATATACTTAGATAGACTTCATAAGATAAATTAATTAGTTTCAACCAAATTTGGATGAATTTTAGAATAAAATGGTTAGTTGAGTGTTTTATTTTTGATAAAATACCAATATTTCATAGGTATAAATTGAATTATAATTTTATTCAAACAAATATTAGATTATAACTCTAAAATATTCCATATATGTATAAAATGAATTATAATTTTATTCAAAAAAATATTAGATTATAACTCTAAAATATTCCATATATGTATAAAATGAATTATAATTTTATTCAAAAAAATATTAGATTATAACTCTACAAAAATACCAAGACTTCCTAGAATCGAGAGGGAAGCTCTAACCACTTGAGCTATCCCTCACTCTCATAAAATACCAATATTATTATTAGTCATTTACATGTCTACTACATAGTTTAAATCGTTACAAAAGCACATCAATTCCTAACTAATTTCGTATAAAAGATATATTTTGAAATTTGACATATAGATTAAAAATTTATTTCAAAATTTTAAAAACGACCCGGACATCGCACGGGGCACAAAACTAATCAAACTTACGCCGAGGCCCAGTTCGTTTCTTATCAGATGGTGGAGGTGGCAATGCAAAATGTTCACAAGGATTCCCAGGAGGAAGAGTATATCCCGTGAAATATCACATAGCTTGCACCGCAGTAGCTAGCGAGGGTTCAATACTTGCTGGTAAAGGTTGGCACAAGCCGCGGGCGGCACAGGAGGCCGGCACACGGGCGGCACAGGCCCGGCACGACGCCGGCACGGCACGGCCACCGGCATGGCGGCCCACCTGTGGACCGTGGGCCGTGCCGTGAACAAAAAAATCAGTTTTGACACGTGCACGGCACGCGGCACGACGGGCGACACGGTGGCCGACACGTGGGCCGGCACGCCGGCACGACACGAGGCCCATATTTACTCACCATTATACACTATTATTGTACAATTTTTGTAATATCAAACTTCGTATTCCGTATAATAAATGAAGTTATTCACCAAATAGTGTACGATTTTTAATTTTTAATTATCATTAATTATTTGTATTATCGATTTATCTTACCGGCTCCCGGCATATAATAAAATAAGTTATTCTTCAATTTTTTGTATTTTCGGATTATCGCACTCGTAATTTTTTTTTTATTATATGCATTGTTGTTTTTTGCTAAATTAGTAAATTGTTTTTATTTGTTTATATAAACTTAAACATAATTAGATTAATAATTTATATAACCTTAATTAAAATAAAGTTGTTCTAAATAAAATTTATTAAATTAAACATAAACATAAATTAATCACATTATTTATATAAAATTAAGTTGTACTAAAAAATATATATCGTTTTTTTATTTACATTTATTATTTAAAAAATTAAAAAAAAAATTAAAGTGGCTGGTCGTGCCGGGCCGCGGGCTATTAGGCACGGCTCGGCCCGCCGCGGAGCCGACACGGCACGACCCCCAATGCGGCACGGCCAGGCACGGCCCGTTGCCCATGTTTACTTGATGGTGTGCTGTTACTTGGAAGAGTGTATGCTTGTTAATATATAAAGTTAAACTTTTAGTCGGGTCACGAGGCAGCGACACTACTCGACATTCTAACTTTTCGCCAACAACGTCAAATGTCGCGCGCATTGGATAAATTTAAATAGACAATATTTCAGATGTATAAATTGAATTATAATTATATTAAAAAAAAATTATTGGATTATAATTCTTAAAATTATTATAAATTTATTTTCTATATCATAATATTTTTTGGAACAAACGAAGTAGTTCAAAGCGTAAAACATCCATCAATAACAATATACTAAAAGACACACCAGCAATGACACGTGTCATCTTCTGGTGTGTCCTTAGTATATTTTTTTTTAAAAAAAAAACTAAAACTTTGTAAAAAAATTGATTGAAAATATACACAAAATATTTACTTTCAAACTTTAGGAAAAAAAAAATCGTAGAATAATAAATTTATAAACTTTAGTAATTACTTTTTAATGTATAATGATTATTTATAGTAAAAAAAATCATGAATATATATATTTTTTCAACTTAACATACTTGGTGAATAAAAAATTATCATATTTGAAATAAAAAAAATGTCATAATGAAGAAAGTAATCATCAATCATCAATAACAATATACTAAAAGACACACCAGCAATGACACGTGTCATCTTCTGGTGTGTCCTTAGTATATTTTTTTAAAAAAAAAAAAACTAAAACTTTGTAAAAAAATTGATTGAAAATATACACAAAATATTTACTTTCAAACTTTAGGAAAAAAAAAATCGTAGAATAATAAATTTATAAACTTAAATATCTAACCATATCATTGTTTAAAATAAATCCCTATCTTAGTAATTACTTTTTAATGTATAATGATTATTTATAGTAAAAAAAATCATGAATATATATATTTTTTCAACTTAACATAGTTGGTGAATAAAAAATTATCATATTTGAAATAAAAAAAATGTCATAATGAAGAAAGTAATATAATATTTATTCAAAAAAGAAAAAAAAATATTTTAATTAGCTTGATTTGAGAAAAAATTAAAAAAAAAAAATATTTTAAATTGATATTCTATGACAAATATTGAAAAACCGTGCATGACACGGGATCTAACCTAGTTTATAATATATACTAGCCGGTTAAAATTAAATTTTTATGTAATTAGGGTCGGGTCATGAGTCATCTCGGACTGAGTCATTTCAGGTTAAGAGTAAAGAAATGTTTAACCCTTGTCCAAAATTTTGGGTTCGGGTCAACCCAATGGACTTTGAACAGTTATTTTATTTAATTAATTTTTTGCTAATTTTTTATTTTTTTAATGTATTAAATTGAACATTTCTTTTTAAGATTTTAACATTTTATTGAAGGAAATGATTGTCATTGCTTAAACATGACAGGGAAACTAAACATAGCTGTATAAACAGGCTCTCCATCTTCTCTATATTATACACTAATATTAACATTTGTTGGGTTATTATTTCAGCATTAAGCAGTTTGTGAGGTTAGCAAGGTTTTATATAGATCTTGAAACAAACCTTATGGTCAATGTTATGAGGATCATTGCCAGCTAAAGCAGCACCACTGATCTTAAAAACAACTCTGCCATTTCAAGTTAGTTATTGATTTTGACTTCATGTTATTGACCTGACCAAGTGAGCCTGGTGTTCCCACGTCGAAATATATTTAGTAAAAAACCGAATCCAACAATTATTACCTCATAAATCTCAAAATATGAATGAAACAAAAGACAATTATACATGTTCTAGATCTCAGGGAAGAAGAAAGAGGTCCAGGGTATATTTCGAAGGCGTACATTGTACATACAAATTGGTGATACCTGAGAGAATAAGCATTCTCTTTTGTAGGTCAGATTGTTTGGCTTTGTTCTCCTTTGTTTCTACAGCTTTTTGGGTGATTCTTTTTATCAAATTAGTTAGCCTTTTGTCTAGTTTTCACCTTCGAAATTTGAGAGTTTTTCGAGTAGCGTAGATATTAAACTGGGTTCGTTTTTGGCAACTGGTCAAAAATCGAATTAGTCAAACAGTGTTGAGAAGAAATTAAACTGCAACCACTTGGCTGAGAATTTTTTGCTGAATTTTTGGTCGAGTCTTTTACACAGATAGGGCTAGCAGTACACAAAATTTAAGAATTTTTCGAGGTGTTTTCATTGGGTTATGGTCCTCATACTTTCGATCAATTTCTGGACTGGTTTTGTGTGTTTTCTCATCCACATTCACATAAACATGGAGAATAATCAAAGTTGGTTTGAAGCATTTATGATGGAAATCAAGAAAATGAATGAATGTTTGGATAGAATTGATGCTCTTTATCAAATACGTGACGTGATATTTGGTGTACAAGATATGTTTTATGAGAAAGAGATAGTAGAGCAACCTATTGTTGAGGCTATATACGAGGAAAAGATTGTATCTTTGCCGAGTGATAATCTTACAAATTCAATTTTAGAGCAATCTCATGAACAACTAGTAGAAGAAAAAGAAATTATGGAACACAAAAGTGTATATTTGTCTAGTTTCGTTGACGAGGAGGTTACATTTGTGGTATCTAAGTTGGTAGCAAAAAGTCAAATTTCTACTAAGCTACTTTCTTTTACGGTGATAATTAGGATACAAATGTTTTCACGTATTATTTCCATTATATTGATTGCATTGACAAAGGTGTGTCATCAATTAAAATTTTAGAGCATTCAATTGAAGTTTGTGGTGCTTTCAATAGTGTAAAATATAAGCATGGCTTGGTTGGATGGAGACATATTCTTTTAGTTCATGTTCGATTAACTTGGATGATATCTTGGTTCCATGATTTGCTAAAACTTGGGACAATTTTTTTCAATAGGGGGAGTATGATGCGGTTCCAAGGCATAAATACTGTTATTCTAATTATTTTTATTGTTATTGTTATTTTTAATTTTAATTTTTATGATTAAGTGACCGAATTTATTAGGATATTTTTGTTAGTTTAATTCGGTTAGTAAAAGATAAGCTTAACTGTAAAGATCATATTTGCAAAAAATCATCTTTACAAGTTAGCGTTTGTTTCCTAATTAGATTAAAATTTGTTTTACACGATTTTTAGGCTAATTATTTAGCTTATAAATACGTGATGGTGTTTAACGAAAAGTATGATTGATTAATTTAAAATATAAAGTTTTACATAAGTTTGTGCTTGTGTATTCTTGGCCTAGTTTAGGTTTTAAGTTCGTGTTGCTTAGCGTTTCTTGACCGAGACTCAAGATTCCAAACCCTTTCAACTGCGATTGAACGTTATATCCATTAAAATCCATATCACAACCTATCTTGACATACAAGTTGGCATGTAACTTTACAAAGTAACATTATAGAGATCAACTAATTATGATTTTATAATTTTGCCAACTTACTTTAATTCTTCTCCCCCTAAGTTGGAACAATATCTCAAATATTGGGGGCAATTCTTCACCAACTTAGAATATAATTTCATGTGCAACAAATTTCATCTCGTAGGATAATCATAATATTCAACAAATTTATATCTCTCCAGGAGAATAGTGAAATTTTGTTCTCTTCTAGAGATCAATATTAATAGGGGTAATAAATTATGTAGTTGTCTATTTTCTTATTTTATTTCTTATGTGCTGATATATAATAACCCCAATCAAGAGAATTGTAATACAAATATAAACTTTAATTTCTTGTAATTTCACTAGGTAGTGATCTTCGAGATCACTAGAAACATTGATAGTATAATACTTGTTACTTAAAATCTCAACATATAACTTGTACGTGATGAGCTTCTTGTCACTTAATTTTTGTCAACATATAAACTATTCTAGTGAACTTCTGGTCACCAATTATTCAGAAAAACCAATATATTATCTCTTGAACTTTTCTTTTAACACAAACTATTAAAATTAAATATAACCCAATCACAATGTTATGTCTTGCCCTTTAATTTATTTCATATATCTAACATTAAGAGAGCGTCAACACATTATCAAATTAAATGAAACTTCAGGTTTCCATAACGGGTAATTATTAAACTCAGATGACCTAATTTAATTATCACATCCAATCACTTCTCTAAATTTGAACTCTGATCAGTTTTCCAACACTAGTGATCACTTTATTAAACTTACTTTATGCATGGCCATGAATGTGATGTGATATTAAAACACCAACATGTGTTTCTTTATACAATTGGCAAGACAATCAACTATTATTTTATCCAATAATTACTTATACTCTACTGGAGTTTTAACCATAATCTTGATACATGTTAATCTTTTTGGACATTTCATACTCCTCAAGAGTCTTTTATATAATCATGGAACATAAAAATTTTACTAAAAGTTATTTCTTCTATAATTATAATGGAATTTATCACTTCCTTAAATTTGTCAATTCTGGGACAGCAAATTTAATTGAGGCATTTACAACTAGTATATGATAATATATCCATCTTCAGGATGGTATCATTTCAAAATATTTAATTAACATGTGTCCAATTCTATTAAATAAATTGTTGGTATTTAAGTAAATGTATGTACCATATTGACCATCAATATACTCTATTATTTATGTGCAAGGATTACATTATATAATGGGAATAAATACAATCTCCCCCTAATCCTTGCATATGGGGCATGAAATGAATCCAACAACCTTTACATCTCACATCCACTTTTTAAGGCATAAATTCTTTTAAAAGTGCATGTATCAAGCATAATAAAATTATTTTTATAAACTCTGACTTGTAACTCTTGCCCAATTATATTAATTTCTTATAAGTATGGACAAAATAAATATATACTACGTATATATTTTACAAGTAAGTTTCCCACAATGTCATCTATCTATTGCTCAAATAGATACTATGCAACCATATTTAATATGCAGATCGCATAACTTTTGCATGAATTATATTCATCACGAAAACATGCATGCATCATCTCAATTATACAATTATTTCTCATTCATTTTTGGGAATAAGAATATAGTAATATATGAATCATCAATACTCACCCAAAGTGTGGGATCTATAATAACCACCAAATTAAAAGACATTATGTCAACTTTTCTAAACTTTTGTACTTCCTCCGTTTTTTTTTATTTTTTTATTATTGCACCATGGGGTTTGGTGCAAATATTTTGGTAGTGAAAAAAAGTAAGAGAGAGAAAGGTAAAAATACAAAATTGCCCATGTGACATATTGATAAACTAAAAAGTAAGTGTGAAAAAGCAAGGGTATGTTGGGTATTTGTAGTGTGAACACAAATAATTTTTTTCCTAAAGAAGAAATGGTGCAATATTTATGAAACTTCCTAAAAAGGCAAGTGGTGCAATAATAAAAGAAAGGAGGAAGTATTATTATTTTTATTATTTTATGACATTGTATTTATAGAATCGCATTAGTAAATAGTGGATATCTAAGCAACATGTTTTACGATTTTGGGGCCATTTAATCTAAGGAACTTTAGGTATGCAAATAATCATGTTCAATTTACTTTCATTCCAATAATCCAACTTCAAGTAGGTACATAATATTAAAATTTGATCACACATCAATCAACATAATATATACATTAATCACAAAAATATAAAGTTAACTAATAAAATCTAGAACTTCTAGCCCAAAAGTGGAAAAAAGTATGTAATTATAGAGTATTACTTGAAAGTTACTAGCTATACACTACTTTTCCCTGTTTTATAGAAAGCCATATGCATCTCAGGTAATAGTTATTATTATCGTCACAAACTATGATTCAACAATCAACTCTTTTCCATCTAATTAACAAAATAAATAAATATTCCCCACATTCATTTATAACTAATAATCAACCTTGCATGAGAAAAATAAGATGGATTGTGATCAACATAATTTAAGGTCCACTAGAAAATATCAATTTAGTCAATTTGATATGCAACATCATGCTTATATTAGCAATCTTACTCATAAGATTTATTAAAAGCAATGCTATATATCATAAAAAAATAAAAAAAAAAAAATAAAAAAAAAAAAAAAAAAAAATAATAATAATAATAATAATAACCAGATCATACGCGTAATGTTAGTTTTTGATTATGACATCAACTATCTTTAAACAATTATCCGTTTGGTTAGTGAAATTATGTCGTCATTCAAGTGTAAGTAATGTCATTACTCATAAAGTTCAAACAGTATTACGATCATCATTAAAGAATTCAATGCATTCTTATAAGAAAAAAAAAAAAATAGTCCATTAAATTTTATCTAAGCTCATCATAATATAATAAGTTCAGTTCAGTAAAATACAATTTTCTTAAAGAAGAATTATAATAAAAAATCAGTAAAAATAATTTCAGTTCAGCAAAAATAAGGTGAAGTGAATGAGGCCTGGTTGCTCAAGTTGAGCTAGACTTATAACCCAATATGTATGCTACATAACAAACCAAAGCAATCTAGCACTTATTATATGAATATACCAAAAACATGTCATCTATAGTAAATAGTATAAGATATAAACTTAACTTATAATTAAGTCTCAATAGTCTCAAATGCCATTATTTAATTCGCAGCACATGATTCAGCATATACATCACATAGTTTCAAGTTATGTATAAACACTTTAGAGAAAATATATTATTTCAAAAAGAAAGAGAAAAAATATTTTACCTTAAAGAAATCAAATAGATTAATAACAGAGAACAATTTCGTAAAAGTAAAGTGACATATATACGGGTTTTCTAGTTATGAAATAGGTTTATATATTTTGTTAAGCAAAAAGCCTATTTGGTCAATGGTCATAGCTATCAACATAAATAATGCCCTCAATCATATACGAAGTAGTAAACCATATATTAATAACAGCATGTAGACATTTCGTCAATAATCAAATAATCGATTTATCACCAGACACAGCAAAATGAAACAACATTAATTTTCTTTAACCCTGAAATTGTCTTAGCTAGAGTACCAATTGCAAGCAAGCAACTTAAACTCCATCTAAAGCTCAATTCATAAGTTTAGCCCTTTAATTTATATCACTAAAATAATAGAGATACCAAGTATATAGAATAACAAACTCTGTAAAGACAAAGTAGTCGTAGACACGCAATTCTAGTAACCCAACAGACAATTTGATGAATTAATGCCGATTTTCATTTATTTGTTTATTTTCACATGTATCCCATCTGAAACACGAATTAAATTTAAATGAATTATATAGGTGATTAGGGAGTTTCACCTGATTAAGAACAAAATATTGTATGTGTTCTTATTATCAACTTGAACCGATTTTCCCCCATGATAAGAATTAGTATAATTGAGTAGGAAGATTCTTCGAATGAGGGCTTTGCAATTGGCAAATCTCACATCGCATAACTTTGTTGATATTGCTTTAGATCATGTGGGATATTTACATCTCTAGTTCGTAATAAAAAATAGTTGTTTACATCCCTTTTTTTTTCTCCAAATCATAATCATGGAAGGAATCAACAACTTTTGAGGGTAGATTTATAATCTTAACCCTTCACTAAGAGCTTTGGTGCTGATAACATGTTATAAAATTAAAGAGAAAGAGGAGAAAGTAAGGGTCTAGGGGAGAGAATCGATCAGCCTATTTCTATCGGTGTCGTCTCAAACAATTTTAGGGCCCGGAGCAAAAACTTAAATAGGGGCCTCGATCCTAAACTACGAAGTGTATGCGTATTTGATACGAGAGAGAGAAGAGGGCAATATTACATTCCTTCTATTTGATGATAATCGCAACACTAACAGATATATCGATGTGCAAATTTGACTATTAATATTTGTAAATATATATTATTAAAAAGTATAAAAAAAAATAAATAATAATAAATAAATAAATAAAACTAATATAATATAATGAATATAAATATAAAGACTAATCCATAATTTTTACATGACAACTAGTGATGTCAAATTTCAAACCGAAACCGTTTAACTGCCCGAAACCGACCGACCCAAATGAGAACCGAACCGATTAAAACCCGATTTTTTTGAAACCGAAAACCGACCCGAACCGTATTTTAGTAAACCTGAAACCGAATCGACCCAAATAATGTTAAACCGTATAAGAAGCGAACCCGTTAACAAACCGAACCGAATATAAACCGAACTGAAAGAAAACCGAACCGAAAAAGAACCGAACCGTATCTAACCCGAAACCGGTTCCAACCCGAGACCGTTTAAACTGGCAAAAAAACCGCTTACACCGAACCGTTAGCAAACTGCTACCCGTTTGCACCGAACCATTTAAAAGCCGAACTGATTGTAAACCGAACTCGTTATAAACCAAACCGTTTATGAACCAAACCGCTTCTAAATCGAACCGTTTACAAACTTTTTTATATAATTAAATGGATTTTTTTTTTTTTTTTGACGGGGATATAATTAAATGGATTAAATATTAGAAATCTTAGAATATTTTTTTTTAAAATAGCAAGGCAAATCATTCATTAAGGTCTTAAGGATAATCAGTGTTCACAAACAAGAGCAAAACAAGAAGGCTCAGGCCCTGCCTCAAACTATTAGCAACACTACTGCCTCTAGTCATGTATACATTTGAGGTGATGAAACCAAATGAACAAAAAGCTTGTAATATTAAGTACCAAGGCTTGGCTGAAGGCGTAATAAATAAAATTAATTCACAGAGACTATTAAGCAAATGATTACATTGATTATGTGAGTAATAATGAAATAAAGATGGAAGTGTGCTAGTGACATGAATATACTATTAGGCTATGTTTTAATTCAGATTCAACTATAATTTAGTAAACTTGAAATGGAACCGATATGAATAACGTTAAAGTGGTTAAACAATCGAAGAACCGAACCAGTTATTAAAAACTGAACCGAAAAAGAACCGAACCAGTTATAAACTGAACCAAAAAAGAACCAAATTGTTTCTAACCCGAAACCGTTTCCAACCCGAAACTGTTTGAACCGGGATAAAATCGTTTACACCGCACCGTTAACAAACCGCAACCCGTCTGCACCGAACCGTTTACTACCCGGACTGTTTACAACCCGAACCGAATTAAAACTGCTTAAGAATAAACCGGAACCGAATCGAACCGATAACTATTTAAACCGAACCAAAACCGACCCGTGAGACAATTAAACCGATTCCAAACCGACCCGATTAAATACCGAACCGATTTCAAACCGAACCGAAACCGAACTGTCAAAACGTTTTGACAATGCTAATGACAACATATGTAATTTATATATTAGTAAAAAGTATTGTCAAAGTAAGTATATGAATAGCGTAAAAGTCAAGCTAGATATTAGAATTATCATTAAACGGACATAGTAAAAGATTATTAATTAGCATGGGCCTATGGGTAAAACTAATGATAATATATCGGAAAAACCAAATACTTTTCATATCTAGTATTAAAAAATCTAGTATTTAAAAAAAAATTATTTTATTTTGTAAAAAAAAAAAAAGAAGGTATTTATATAATAATGAGGCCCATGAATAATCCATATAGTTAGATATATGATTAATAATGTAATGCAACACTATTGAGTTCATTGCTTATTTTCATCACTTGGCTACAACCTTTTGACACTTTCCTCCGTCGCCACAAACTTCAGATGCAATTTCAGCTAGTTGGGCTTCTTGAGTACCGTTATTGCACATGTTTGCGAATACATTCTCATATATGATCCCGTAAAAAGAAAATCCTCCACAATAGGTCTCATAAGTGGAAAGCTACACATACATTAATAAATACAAATTAAACTGTTTAAAACTTGTTGATTAGCAAAAATCCAAAATATAAGGTGTTGCTTATAATTACTTAAACCAAAATCAAAGTTCTTAAAACTACTTACCAATGTACTGTAACAGTCCCAATCGTCCACCCTTGAAATAGTATCAATCAACTTTGAGAAATCATTAGGGAAGGAAATAGCTTTTGCAATCTGTTCAATTGCGCAATCCACATGGCGTCGATGCGCCAACTCTTTATCCAACTCCTTCTGTGCTACTTTCTTTTTAAGAGTTCCATCAGGAGCGTTCAGAACCTATACATATCTCACTGTAAAGTCATATAATTAGTCATTTAGTTTCCTACTACATAACTCCGTGACATATTAGTTGCAACGATTTGTCATTTTTCCTCCTTACTTTATGTATAATCGGCGCAACTAATATGTTACGAAGGTAGTAGTTATTTTATTTAGTTTATTGCAAAATTAACAAAATCTGTCATACTGTACCATTAGTACTAAGGAATGAAGAGAAGCTTCTTGTTGATCAAGAGCCAGCTTTGGACTTTTCCCATACTTGATGAGATGAGATTCGAAGATTCTTTTTTCCGCCTATGTAAATCATTATACAAGTATTTGTGAAACATTAGGTATGCAACTCAAACTATGTATACTTAATAAGAAAATAATTTATAGCAAGATGTTATATATGCCCTCCGGTTTTTTTAGTTGCAACAAATGGATATTATTTGTGAGAAAAAAAAAAATTAATTTGTTGCTATTTAAAAAAAAAAAATAATAATAATAAAAAAAAAAATAAAAAAAAAAAAAAAACGGAGGTAGTATAACGCACCTCTACAAATTGTTGGTCTAGAGTTTTTTGTCTTGGCTTGCTGTTAAATAATAAGTAGATGCAATAGTCATAAAATAATACATAAAGATCCAATAATTATGAATTCATTGACGATTGTAGAAAAGATAAAACAAACAATAAGGACTTACATAGGAAGATTTTGGAGAAGTTTGTTAATGACAGCCGCAAGACCATAATCGGGCGTGACTTGGTTGTAAATCCCAAGCACTAACACAGCTACTATGGCAAGGGTTATTAGGAAATTTCGTGGTTTAAGCAAATATCCCGAAAAACCTTGGCACCCCATTACCTCAATATACCAATTTAATTCTTGCTCAAAAGAACACAAGATGAAGCCACAACAACAGATCAGATCAAATGAACCAAACCAAATAGCAACAGCAAAAGATCAAGTATTCAATTCAAATGAATTAAATCAAGGAAAAATGCACTTTAATAATCACAACTTTGGCCCATTTACTTTAAATAATCCCAACTTTTGATTATTCTGCAACAATCTCAATTTTCACTTGTGTTTTCTTTCTTCAATCCAAATTACCCATTACCTGAAGTAAACGTTAAAAAAAAATTATTTGACACGTGTATCATGTTAATAAAAAGGGTGTTGTTATTTGTCGCTCCCATTTTACCGGGTAACGCTCCCTTTTTTTCTTGAAATTCCAATTTTACCCCTAATATATAAATACGGTTTTTTCCTTTCCGACCAACATTTCTCACTTCTTTACTTCTCTCTCTAACTCTCTTACTCTCAAACTCTCTTACTCTCTAAAACAATTTTTTTTTTTTTTAAAAAAAAATTCAAAAATTGTTCTTCATTTTTTAAAAAAACAACAATCATCATAAACACAAAAGAAAATGGGTGATTCGAGGCGGATTAGGCTGAGATTCGGAGGGAGGACCTTCAGCGGCGCTGGTGGCAGCGGCGGAGGCGGCGATGGTGGAGACGAGGTATTTTTTTTTTTTTTAATTTCGGATCCCAGGAACTTCCGCCCAAAATTTCCGGAAGTTCCATGGAGGATCCGCCTGGAATTTCCGGATCCTCCATGGAACATCCGGAAATTTTGGGCGGAAGTGACATCCGCCCAGAATTTCCGGATGTTCCATGGAGGATCCGGAAATTCCAGGCGGATCCTCCATGGAACTTCCGGAAATTTTGGGCAAGAGTTCCAATTTTTTTTTTTTTTTTTTTTTTTTTTTTTTTTTTTTTTTGGCCCGTTAATAAAATTGTTAATTTTATTTTTTTTTTCGGATTTTGTTTTTTTTTTTGTTATTTTGAAGTGTTATGGTGATTATTGTTGATATTATTATTATTGTTGTTGTTATTATTGTGCTTATTATATTTTGTAATGTAATTATTTTAAAAAATATGATAATTTTTATTATTTTGTTGATATTAGGTTTTTATTATTAATGTTAAGGTTATTGTTGTTGTTGTTAATTTGTTTTTTTTTTTTTTTGGATTTTGTTATTTTTGTTGTTATTTTGAAGTGTTATGGTTAGTATTATTATTATTATTGTTATTATTATTGTTGATATTATTATTATTATTATTATTATTATTATTATTATTATTATTATTATTATTATTATTATTATTATTATTATTATTATTATTATTATTATTATTATTATTATTACTATTATTATTATTATTATTATTATTATTATTATTATTATTGTTATTATTGTTATTATTATTATTATTATTATTATTATTATTATTATTATTATTATTATTATTATTATTATTAGTGTTATTATTTTTAAAAATATGATTAGTATTATTATTAAACTAATTTGATATTAGGGTTTTTATGGTTATTGTTGTTGTTTATTTTTTTTTTTTTTTGTTGTTGTTATAATAATATTATTATTAGTGTTATTAGTAGTACTATTATTAATATTTTTAATTATGATTAGTATTATAGTTGTTGATATTAGTGTTATTATTATTGTTATTATGGTTATTGTTGTTGTTGTTAATTTGTATTTGTTGTTGTTGTTGTTATTGTTGTTAGTTATTGTTGTTGTTAAGGTTATATTTGTTGTTGTTAATTTGTATTTGTTGTTGTTGTTGTTGTTATTATTATTGTTGTTATTGTTGTTATGGTTATTATGGTTATTGTTATTGTTATTACTAAAATCGGATTATTTTTTAATTTTATGTAGATCGAGGGTTCTGGTGCTCGACATGCAATATCACGACGTCTGAATGCGTCTGTTAGGAGACAGACATCTCGATCTTCACCGGTTCAGCCCGAGCAGCAGCAATACGGGTCTACTAGTGGTTGGTCGAGAGACCAACAGTCTGGTAGTAGTCGGCCCTTGTACTCTGCAAGTGGAGCAGGAGCGTAGTGTTTTGCGCTGTTTGAGTAGGACAAAGTTATGTTCTAACTTGTTCACTTGGCGAGGCCGTCAATCTGTGGAGGACATTGCGACGATTGATGCTAGTTGGTTGTCTCACTTGCCCGGCCTGATGTTTAAGAGACTTGATTGGCCGTTGATTTCTGCTTTTGTTGAGAGGTGGCAGCCAGATACGAACACCTTTCACATGCCATTTGGGGAGATTACGATCTTGCTGCACGACGTGTACAACATACTTGGGTTACGGGTTGCAGGAAATATGGTGTCCACTACTCCTAGCACGGATGTGTTACGGGACGCGTGCTCGGTCACCATGGATATGACTCCAGATGATCTGTCTGAGGTTTGCGGCACAAAGACCATTTGGCAGGGTAGTGGGGTGTTGACTGATAAGATTTTTGAGTCGACATTGGCGGTCGACCGGGATTTTAGTGAGCAGCTTGATGCATACTTCTGGTTAGTGCTTGGAGGTACACTGTTTGTAGACAAGAGTGGTAACCGTACGCATCCTTCCTTCCTTCACGAGCTATGTCACACGGATGTCCCTATTAACGAGTATGCTTGGGGAACAGCTGCACTGGCCTACTTGTATCGGCAACTGGGCACGGCATCACGAAAAGGTGCTGATTCGATTGCTGGTTGTCTCACGCTTCTGCAAGCGTGGATTTACGAGTACTTTCCGTGCTTTCGGCCACAGCAAGGTACCTTGACCCGGGACCTTCAAATGCCTCGTGCGTCTGCTTGGGATGTAGGAGCGGGATGTCCTAGCAAGAACCTGGAGCGCCTGTTAGCTTTTCGTACTAGGATTGATGCGCTTACTGACCGTGAGGTGAACTGGCTACCGTACGGAGCTGATCCTGCATTACGAGTAAATGTGACTTTATTCATTGGCTGCATCCAGTACCGTAACATCATTGAGCCGTACATGCCTGATAGAGTGGTGCGCCAGCTTGGTTTCGTGCAAGGCATTCCCCGCGAGATCATCAGGCCAGAGAAGGCCAAGAGGCCGACTAACTTGAAGATGTATCGGGTAGACTTCCCGACTGAGATGACAGCTATGATGTGGAACAGCTTTGTCCCTGGGGTATCTCAGAGTGTTGTTTTAGGTGCCCTACCCAGGCTTAGTGCTGCAGCTCCTTCGGTTGCGCCCGGTTACATGCAGTGGTTGTACAGGTTTTCTCACCCGCGGGTATCTCCAGGTGCAGGAGTTACAAGCAACCTGCCTGAGCGGACTAACACTGATTACGTAAGTATTTATGCTTATTATTATATTAACAATGACTTATATGAATTTTTGTGTTTAAAATATGTTATTGTTTGATTTGTAGTGGATGGGTCGGTCCATGGAGATTCACCAAAGAGCACTAGCTGAGTATCCTGAAATGTCGAGTGAGACTCGAACAATGACTGAGCAGCTTGTATTTGATTGGAAGTCAAAAATGGGACTTTAGATTATTTTGATTAGATGTTCTGTTAGTGGTTTTACTTATGTTATGAACTTATTTTTAATTTTTGTTTTTTAAATGTACTGTATAAACTGGACACTTATTTTATTTTATATTTGATGTTTTGTTGCATATCATGTTAGATTAAAAGCAAATACATTTAAAATTAATTTCATAATTCTAATTTTCTTACAAATGTTCAAAGTTAGTAAATGTACATTACAAACTACCTAACTAATGCATCCCACATGTCCCTTCTCAACTGATATGCTTGATCCCATCCATTGACACTATCCTCGCGGTTTTGCGTCCACCAACCGGCGATCGGCGGGAGTGGTGAATCAGGTACAAGGTCAAGACGGATAAAATGTGATCCACCAACTGTAGCAATCACAAACTCTCGAGTCGGTGACCGAACCCCGTTGCGTGCCCTAAGCGGTAAGACTGTGATGCATGGGTAGTAGCAAGTTGGTACTAGGCCTACTCCGAGACAAATCACCCTTGCGTTGAACCACGTAGCAATAGGAAATAAATCTTGAATTGTAACCATCCAATGCCGCTCCCCGACAGCCCCACCATCCCATCGAATACGCTCCACGTTCATCCAAAGTCGCCCAAGCCCGTAAATCCGTTCGTACAAATCAGGATGACCAGCGACCTCGTTCGCTATTGTTTCCCGAGCGTCAAACCACTTATTTTGATCGCCAAAGAAGAAGTCGGCGACACAACGAAAGCCACAGTTCCCATCACCAATGACATCCTTCCAAGACGAAATGTACGACAACATTGGGGCTGGAAGCAAGTTCAAATACCTGCATTGACTAATGTCACTTGGATCTACAACACAAAATTAAAAGATAAATTATTAGTAAAGCTACAAGTATTAAGTTTACATATTTTTATATTAAATATAGAATTTTAGTATTACCTGGTTCTGGGTCACCACCACGTGAGTGTGTTGACGGTTCACATGCTCGAAATAGCTACGATCACGCCTGGTGTTATTTCTTTTCGGTCGACCACGAGTGTTAAGGTTGATATGTGGTTCTTCAAGGTGTGAATGATCTGGATGTAGCTCCTCTTCAATGATTCGCGTTACATTTCGACGTACGGCCGGGTCACTTTCCATGACTTCGTCGATTAGGGACCGAAAATGTGCAGCCTCCTCGGTCAAATCATATACCACTTCAGGAATGTTAACACCATCACCAATAACCAGTATCTTCCAGAAAGAATGAATTTGGCTACTATACAATCCTGTCTGTGCAACTATCGAATCATGTATCTGGCAAGCACATGGAAGACCATGGGTCAGACGCATAGCACATCCACACCGTTCATGGACCTGGTAACTCAAATCCCGCATCCTTTTCGTCTCGTTATCCAGAACTTTCAAGCAATGTTGAGACACTTTGCCATTTATACGTGACAGTGGCAACTGTCTGTACATCTGACCAATTTTAGACCTTGATGCCTCCAAGTCATTACGAATTTGTATGATGCAATTACCGATATGACAATGGACTCGGGCCCATACGGTATCCAAAGCACCTGCCAATGATTCTAATTAGTAAATTCAAATACAATTACAATTACAATTACGTAACAACGAGAACAACTAATAAAATAATACAACTAACCTGTGGATGATTCTAACCAAGTTTTCACTGCTGAATGTTGGCTCTCAACTCTGCAGTTGGTGGTGTTACCAAAATGAAGAACCTGGTTCGTCCAAAATTTCACAAATTTCTCCTTATGACAAAGCCAAGTTCTCTGAACATACTGAATCACTTCCGGATATTTTCCCCACCTCACTTGCATGGCAGTTAGAGCACGATCATACTCCGCCTGTGTTGTTGCATTCACGATTTTGAACCATCTCCCAGCTCTAAAACTGACACCAACCGTCTTGTTTCCAAACATCTTCGTCACCTTAGCCTCCACATCTCTGTTGATGTGCCATAGACAGAGTAAATGTGACGTCCCTGGAAAGACTTCTCTCAAAGCCGCACATAGCCCAAGATCACGGTCTGAAATAAATACAGATGGCTCTTTATCAAACCCAATCAACTCCCTTAATCTCTGCAACACCCACCGATAGCTAGCCGTGCACTCGTCGCGCATGAAAACATATCCAACTAGAAAATTCTGGTTTGTCGGTGTCACGCCTACTATCTCAAAGAAAGGCATGTTATATCGATTGGTCTTGTAAGTAGAATCCATACCTATGACATGTGGGTATGTGCGGAGTATGTTGACCATGATCGGGTGCACCATAAATGCATGTTGCAAAACGTTGTGATCATCGTTCGTGAACCAGTAAATGTATTTACTCTCTCTCGCCAGATGAAGAAATTGCTGAACAACTCCTCTTCCTTCGGACATTTCCATCCTGAAGTCATTTCGGCAATTGTAAATGTGTCGGATGTTTGGATGATCATCAGGAAATTGCTCGGCAATAGTGGACATGATGTTACGGGGAGCAACCTTGGACTTTGTCATGTCCCGCACAACCTGTTTTGCACCCGGACTCAATCCGCTCACTTTACGGTGACCCTCTGGGTACACAATCATTGGGTGGTTATGTGTCCCGGTGTGATCATTTTTCGCAATGATCTTCCAACTTTCGGTGCTGACATCATAATATATCTTGATGTAGAATGGACAACCATTAGCTTTGGTTTTGGTGTCCTTCCGTATCGCGTTCTCCAAATCTCTCGGCTTGCTCCTTCGTGACCGATCACATCGCAAATACCGATACGGCCGACCATCTCTGGTTTTGTTATAAGACGATTTCACCAATATTAATCTCAATTTTATGGAAACACCATCAGCCCATGTAACAGCATCGTCAAATGTAGGAAAAAACGTATCGGTGACAAAATTCCCACTATAATTCACACCGTCACCGTCTTCCTCAGATTCCATATCCTATACAAATTAAACAAAACATGCTTTATGTCAAAATAATAATAATAAAAACAAAAATAATAAAAATAATTATAATTAAAATAATAAAAATAATAAAAACAATACTAATAGTAATAATAATAATAATAATAATAATAATAATAATAATAATAATAATAACAATACTAATAACAATACTAATAATAATAACAACAAATACAAAACAATAACAATATTAATGATAATAAAAAATTATAACAACAACTACAAAACAATTTATAAGACCATAACATTAATTAATAAATAAATAATAATAATAATAACAATAATAATAATAATAATAATAATAATAATAATAATAATAATAATAATAATAATAATAATAATAATAATAATAATAATAATAATAATAATATTAATGTTAATATTAAAATTATATTTCTACTAATTAATAATAACAATATCAACAACAACAACAACAATAAAAATAACAGCAACAACAACAATAATAATATCAACTACAACAACAACAATAATATCAACATATTACTAATAATAACAATAATAATAATAATAATAATAATAATAATAATAATAATAATAATAATAATAATATAAATAATAATAATAATAATAATAATAATAATAATAATAATAATAATAATAATAATGAAACAAAAAATAAACATATTACTAATAATCATATTAATACAACAAAATTACATTAATTATCAAATACTAAATCACAACAATAATCACAAGACCACGAAAAAAAATACATAAAAAAAAAAAAACTTAATAAACATAAAAAAAATTAAATAAACGTACTTACATTTAAAAAAAAAAAAAATTTAATAGGGACATCCGCCTAAAATTTCCGGATGTCCCTAGGTACATCCGCCTGAAATTTCCGGATGTACCATGGAACATCCGGATTTTTTAGGCGGATCCCATCTTCCGCTTGAAATTTCCGGATGTTCCATGGTACATCCGGAAATTTTAGGCGGATGTCCTAATTACCGAAAATTAAAAAAAAAAAAAAAACTTACAGAATGATCCGACGCATTCTCCGGCGTACGTATGTTCCACTCGCCGTCCATGACCCAAGACCCGTCGGAAAATTTAACGATTTTTGAAAATAGAAAATTTAGGTGGTCGTGGGGACCGATTTGGTTGCAAGGTCGTGGGGACCGATTTTGGGAAGCTCGGGACAGCAATGTCGTGAAGTGAGGGGACCGTTTCATGTATTGTGTCCAAATGGGGAACAAGGTCCTTTTTATAACCCAAATTGCATAAAGGGCATAGTGGTCCATTCAAGTCAAAAAGGGAGCGTTACCTGGTAATTTGGGAGCGACAAATAGCAGTTGAGAAAAAAAATTAAAAAAAAAAAGTAATTCAAAAAACAAAAAAAAAAGGAAAAAATTAAAGACCACCAGCCACCAAACGCTGGTGGCCGCCCTTTCCCAACTGGCGAGCCCCACCCCCAAATCACCATATTCGACCCCCCACGCCGCATTTCCGACCACCTTTTCTTCCCTTCACACCGAAACCAGCTTCCCTCACCCTTTAATTGCTTTTTCGATACATGGAGGAGAGAGAAAGGGAGGAGAGTTCTGATTTTGGTGGTTTCGGGGATGGGAGAGGTGATTTCGAGGGCCGAGGTTAGTGTTATGGGTGGTTTTGGGGCTAGAGGGAAGGGAGATAGACGATTTCGGGGTCAGGGGCTTTGGTTATGGGTGGTCTTGGGGTTATGGGCGGCGGTTAGGGCTTGTGGTTATCGCTGGTTTAGGAGGTCTAGGAAGGGTAATTTCGCAAGGAACGGCGGTTTCGGGTGAACTTTCGCGGAGATTTGGCGGTTTCAGGGGAGGTTTTCGGGGTCGGAGCTATGGAGGAGGTGGTTCAGGGTTGGCATCAGCCACCGCGGGTGATGTGGGCTGGTGGTTGCTTAGTTTTGTTTTCTCTATTTTCTTTTGATTTTTTATTTAATTTTTTTTGGACCAATTACTACTTGACACGTCATGTTACCTAGAATAATAGGCAGTTGACTTTTGTTGACCGATTTGGGATTGAAGAAAGAAAACGCAAGTCAAAATTGGGATTATGGCAGAATAATCAAAAATTGGGATTATTTAAAGTAAATTGGTCAAAGTTGAGATTATTAAAGTATATATTTCCTTAAATCAAATCAAGTCGGAAACTATAAAAAAAATCAAGGAACCACAACAATTAAATCTCAAAGTCAACTACAATTATGAATTATATATATATATATATAATTTAACAACTCAAAGAGCAACTCCAACGGTTGTAGCTAGGGACTTGCTTGCAATTTTAAATAGTCCCTAGCTACTAGCTTGATCATTGGAGTAAAAATATGTAATTAGCTTAGTCAAGCAAATTAGCTTGGCAAAGCTAATTTGCTTGAAAAAAACTTGCCAAAAAGAAAATGTTAAAAGTCAATTAGTAATTAATATAAAAATAATAAATTGATAATTTAAATAGTAAGCTAATAGCTAGCCATTGGGGATCAAACTAGCTACAAACATAATTAACTTGAAAACTTATTTGGCATGACAAGCTAATTTTACAATTAGCTTGCCATTGGAGTTGCTCTAAGTGCAACTCCAATGGTTATAGCTAGGGACTTGC
The DNA here is from genome assembly GCF_948465745.1 of Chenopodium album. Classification (NCBI taxonomy): domain Eukaryota; kingdom Viridiplantae; phylum Streptophyta; class Magnoliopsida; order Caryophyllales; family Amaranthaceae; genus Chenopodium; species Chenopodium album. The sequence continues at coordinate 72,211,568 of NC_137835.1, forward strand.
TTGCAATTTTCAAAAATCTCTAGCTACTAGCTTGTCCATTGGAACTAAAAAATACAATTGCCTTGGCCAAGCAAATTAGCTTGTTTAAACTAATTTGTTTGACAAAAAAGTTTTCAAAATTATTAGAGATTAATATATTAAAACAATTAAATTTTTTGGGCTAATCGAGAAAGTCAAGCTCATTTAATTAGCTAACCACTGGGGCACAAAATAGCTATAAAGAAAGTTAGCTTGAAATCATATGTGACATCATAGCTAATTTAACAATTAGCTTTCCATTGAAGTTGCTCTAATAACCAACAAAAAACTCTAATTAAACTTAAGTCATACATGATACATCATTAACAATCGATTTTTGAAAAAATTCATTTTAGAACTGAAATTTACATCATTGTGTACTAATCACTTAATCTGTCAATGTCTGCATACCGAATTGAAAATTTATATCATCTTGAAACTAAAATTCAGGTCATATATCATGATTTAATCATCAAATAATTCAAATTAATGCAACAAAATTCAAGCAAATCAGAAAGAAAAAAAAAAGAAAAAAAGAAAAGAATTGGAGCATTTATGAATTTGTCATCTAATTAATCTCCTTAATCGTTCCCTCTCTAGATAACCAGGAAAAAAAATGCAAACATAATTCAACAAAATTAACGATTCCAGAATAATTAGCTACTAACACAAAATTGAAATAATTACTTCGGAAAATCCTGATTTAACAAACCATTAGCACAATTCCTGAGAAAATATAGCATAATATCATAAAAATTAGCACATTAAGCAAGAAAAATAGCAGTAATTTTGCGATCGTTTGGCCACAGAGTTCGAGCAGCTAACTAACTGATATTCAATTGAACACACACTGAAAACTAATATGCTGAATTTCAGTATTAGTGAGTTCAATTTAAAACAATGTAATTAACACAATAGCTAGACTGACCAGACACAGTTTAGGAGTGGACAGGGGTCGGTGGTGGTGCCGCCGTTGAGAGGAAGGAAATCTGTTGAGAGAAAAATGCGTTTTTTAGGGTTTACAGTTTGTTTGGTCTTGTGAAAAAATGAACGAGAGAGAGGAAGGGTTGAAAACAAATGCATAAAGTTGTAAGAGAAGATTAACTTGAAATGTTAATCTTGGAGATTAATTGGGCTCCCTCAAAAAATTGTGGGCTTGAACAATAAATTTATTAAAAGTTGAAATTTGGGAGGGCCAATCCTTGCTGTTGGGTTGCACCAAGTTATTTTTTTAGCGGGCCAGCCCGCTCGACCCGTTAAGTTATAAACAATGTATAATTTATTTACTACTAGTTTTTATATGCACGCGATGCATGCTTAGAATTAAGAAAATTGTATTTCTTTGAAAATGATTATATAGTACTGTATGTATCAAATTAAAATGCTTAAGAAGTTAAAGATTTGATATTATTAATAATTTATAGCTAATTAGCAATGCAATTTGTTTTAATTACTACCTCCGTTAACGGTTATTTGCAACAAAGGGGTCATGCGCGGACTCCTAGGCAAAACTTTTAAAGTATGATTATTGAAAAATAAAGACACTTGGTTAAGTATTAATCGTACCTAGAAAAAACAATTAAACAAAACCCACAATCACCTAAACTCAGAACCACTTAACATAGAAAAACACCACCGACAACCACCAGAACCACCAAACCCACCGACAACCACCAGAACAACCAAACCCACAGACACCCAGAACCCAAAACCATCGCCGAAACCCACCAACAAAACCCAACCACCGAAACCCCACCACAAACTCAATCCAAACCACCGAAAGTCCAAAACCCAACCACGAACCCACCCAAAACCACTGAAACCTAACCCACGAACCCAAAACAACCGAACCCCCCTCCCCACAAACCCAGCCAAAACCACCGAAACCTCACCACGAACCCAATCACCACCAAAACCACCGAAATCCCACCACAAACCAGCCAATACCACTGAAACCCTACTACAAACCCAACAACCACCAAAACCACCGAAATCCCACCACAAACCCAACCAATACCACCGAAAACCCACCACAAACCCAACCACCACCAAAACCACCGAAACCCCACCACAAACCCAGGAAAAACTACCAAAACCCAACCATGAACTAAACCACCACTAAAACCACCGAAATCCAAGCAAACCCGCCCACAAACGACCCCAACCAACCTGCAAATCCACCCATAAGCCACCAAATCCAACCACAAATCAAGCAAACCACCGACAAATAATTAGATCTAAAACCAACAAGTAAGATATATAGTTTGGAATTTGAAGAGAGATGAGAGTTGAAGAAGATGACGAAATGAGAGATGGAGGAGGAGAGATAAAGATGATACGAGAGATCAAGGAGGAGAGAGAAAGATAATCAATTTAGATTAAGGTTATAATGTTTTGTTAATTAAGTGTAGTATTAAGTGCTAATAAGTTTTAAATAAGGGTATTTTGGTCATTTAGATAGAAAAAAGTTACTAAAATAAGAAAGAAATAAGCTTGTTGCAAATAATAAATAGCACCCATTTTTAGTAAATGTTGCAAATAACTGTTAACGGAGGTAGTATAATAATTTTGTAAATAAATGTGACTTGAATTAAAAATATATATCTTTCATATATGTTTCAATCCAATTTGGACTAGTGTTCATAGATTTAAGTTTTTCAATAATACATTCATACAATAAATGCAATTTTCATTTTTAACTAGGGTATCCTACGCGCGCAATGCGCGCGAAAAATTTAGCTCTTGTATAGAAGTTGTATTAGCGCGTAGTTACACCTTTGGTTTGGGTGGTAGATTTGGTAGTTTTGATACGTACTGTTTGGTTTATGTGCCTATATAGTGGTTTTGTAGAAATATAAAAAAACCACCAAAATCTGTAATGATAATTATTTTTTATAACCCTCAAAAGTTTGACAGTGTTATTTAAAAATTATTATTAAATAATATTTAATTGATTTGCATCCCTTCATAATTTAAGCTAGTTTAGAATTCTTAATTGATTTATTTGCATGATTCAATAATACTTAACGTATTTTTCTTCAAACGAATTTTTTGTGAGCTTGGTCATACGGAGTAATAATATGTGAAATGTTCGTTGTAGCTAAAAACTTAATAATGTAAGTTCAATGTTCTATGACCATCTAATATCTATATCTATATCTAATACTAAAGCAATAAGGCCAATAACCACTTAGTTATATTTTTCCTCTTAAATTCTCTCCGTATTTAATACATTTATTTTTCTATCTTCAATTTCCTTCGATTTTAGGATTTTAAAGTTATTTATACCTCTTGATAACATCTGCTCAAATATCATTATTTAATATGAATGTCATTTAAATTTCACGTTGTTTATGTGCGTGCCATCAAATAATGTACAATTAAAAAGCTAATAAACCCTAACAATATTTGTAATAATTAGAGGACAACAAAATTGTAAATAAGAAGAGCAACCACGAAGGAGTACAGTAAAAATAAATCATCTTTAATGAAAAAAAAACCTAATTAAATATATTAATGAGAGTAAACATATTAATGAGGGTTAAAAAGTAAATATACATTTTTGTACACAATTTTGTTCATATTTTTGAGGGTATAATTGGTAGCACACTATTTCTAAGAGTTATTTTCTACTTTTTATAAGGTAGGGATTAAATAAGGGAGAAGGGGTAATTAAGATAAATCAAATCATAACATTTAAAATTCATTAAGGGTATTAAAGTCTTTTGAGAGGGGGGACACCATCTTCCTAAACCCCCCCCCCCCCCTCCCTTGTATAATAGAGATTATTATTACTTGTAGAAAAGAAAATAACAAATCCTACAAAAGTTAATCATGTAAATTGCCATATTTCACAACACTCTAGTTCTTTGTCTCTCTTATTCTTGATTTGACCAATAAAATATACGGGGTCTTTTTTTTTTTTTTTTTTCTAATATTCTTAAATTTTTTAATAGTATAGTAAGTTAATTTACTTTGATTTTACTTCTAAAGTCGATGCAGGGGTGTGTGAACTAATAATTCTTTCTTGGTGAAGTATAAGAAATAATTAGGCAAAACTTTATATGATTATATGTGTAACTATCCGAACATTGCAAATTTATAACGAAAGATAAAGTATTGCATAAGGGTCCACTAGCCTGCGGGCCAACCCGCCCATTTTAATAGTACAAATTTTTACCTACACCCCATGGCAGGGAACACTACCTGCACCCCCTACCCTCCGCGCGTGCTTCGCTCCCGCCCCTTTTTATTTATGAATTTCCTGCAAATTTTTATAATATGTTCATTTTTGAATTGGTAAATGTTCATTTTTGAATTGGTAAATGTTCATTTGTGCTTCATTAGATGTTCATTTTTATAACAAGGAGTTTTTGCTCAAATTAATATATTTTCTGAATTGAATTCTAAGAATTTTCTATAAAAAAAAAGGAGAGAAAATTTATTTATAAGGATTACTGCGTTCAAATCATTTTTATTGAAAGAAGCATTGCATCATCTAATGTTCATTTTTATTTATTCGTGTTTCAACCAATGTTCATTTTTGTATCATCAAATGTGCATTTTTGTATCATCAAATGTTCATTTCAAGAGCTATGTGTAAGTTTCATAGTAAGATGTATACTATACAAATACATACGTCTTAGAATTCTACTTATTTAAATAAAACGTTGTTAAAAAATAATTTCCAATATAAAATAAATTTAATTTAATTACAATAATAACGCATTTCTATATAACTATACTATTACATGTAATAATTGTTTCATAAACATGAAAGTGAACCAAATGTACATATGTGTCTTGTTAAATGAACATGTTTTGTTACATTTGATATAATAAAGTGTATATATATTTGTTTGTGTGTGTGTTTTCCATGAAATATAAAATATGAGCACAATATATTTATCGCCTTCAACTTCCTTACTTGATTATCCTGTACAATAAGAGAGCAACACATTCCAAACAAAAGTACATTATATATAAGGATTCAAAATTGAACTTTAACACAATAATAATAATTACAAATTTAGAAATGAAGACACAATAAATATATAAAAATATTTTAACATGAAAATGAAAACATATATATAAAATCTAAATGAACATGTATTAAATTCTAAATGAACATTTATTAATATGAAAAAGAACATATATAAAAAAATTCAAAAGAATATCTACAAATGTAAATGACCATTTCAAAATACAACTTAATATGTATTGATATTAAATGTGAATAAAATACTATAAGATTAAATTATATTTTAAAATAGAATCACCAAAGGTTTATGATGAATGAACAATATGTGATTTATTTCTGAACATTTTTTGACATGTGAATGAACATACATTAATATATGTGTGAATATACACATATCCAAATGAACATCTATGTATCAAATTCGAATAATCATCTATCAATATTAGAGCTAAAATGTATATCAATATTAGAGCTAAAATGTATGTAATATAATATTCAAATGACGCTCATGAGCATATAATTTAATATGAAGTTAAACATGTATTATTATAGTCTATGTGGATATTTTTAATATGAGAATGAACATGTACATATTTACATTAAATAAACATATGTTTAAATACTAGTAAGCATTCATTAATGTAAAGATCATAAACAAAACTAGGGTAATATTCTCTCAAGAATGAACCCTAGTAGATGTAAGGTGAGAATGTAAATGATCATATACTACTATTATAATGAACATCTATCAAGAAAATGAACATTTACCGAAAATAAACGAACATTTGTTCAGCAACTGTCTTCTCCGACGGAACCTTCAAAGTGTTCTTCTCTGTTTCATTTCTACAAAAATACCACCAAATATAGTAGATTTTAGTCTATTTTGCACAATAATAAGTGTATTTATAGTAGATTTTGTTTTAGAATATCAAAACGCAAAAAAATATAAAATCTAGGGTTTACACTCAAAATTCTACTTAAATGAACAAATTCTTACTCTTCTTTTTCGGAATTTAGTTGCGATTGACGAAATTCATCTCTAAGGCTCGCAGCTTCGCCAGAAGCGACGAAGGGGGGCTGGGGAAGAAGGCATCTCAGACACTTTTAGATGTTTTGATGTAATTTGCAATAATTTTGAAGCAATTTGTAGTGAGTTTTATGCAAAATTTTAGTTTTGATGAGAGAGAATTTCATGAAAATGGGTTTGAAATGAAGGTTTCAATTTTTTTTTCTTTTTTGTATATAAATGTGAGGATTGGGCAATTACTTGCATTTATCGTGGTTAGTGGGTGGTAACTGTATGGTTAGTGGGGTGTGGGTAAGGGTTTTATTGTAATTTTTTTTTTTGGGGAATGAGGGGGTGGGGGGGGGGGGGGGGGTGGGGGTAGGTATTTATGGCTACAAGGGGGTGTAGCCATTAGGAATTAATTTTAATAGGGCGGGTTAGGACAGCAACTATTCACCTGTTTTAAGGGTCGGGCTTTAACTCATATGGCCCGTTGGACAATATTTTATAGTTAGGCCCGGCCTATTAACCACATAAGTCCACTAATGATCAGCTCTAGTTTCAAGTTCATCCGGAAGATTTGTAAAATTGGCCATTTCGTAATTGCCTGGAAATTCTGAAGCAAAGTATGTGCTTGCCTTTAATGAGTGTTAGAAAACGGTCGTTATTTTCGTGTAGACTTCCGTTATGTTGGGGAACCATGGTTTGCTTTAACTTTTTTTTTTTTTTACGAGAAACTGTGAATATTATTAAGGGGAGTTAGAAACTACAAAGGGAAGCACCTCAACGGGAGCTTCTTCAATCCATTCTCTTAAGGTATCAAAATTACGACTAATATGTGCAAGCTTATGAGCTGCACAATTACCACATCGCTTACCAAAAGAGAAATCTAGTCTAGGAAAAAACATAACTTAGAGTACTCAAGTATATCCCTAATAACCAAGCTAAGAGACGAGTTAGATATACAACCCTTCCTTAACTTGGAATACAAGGATTGACAATCCGCCCACCTCGAGTATTAAGCTACGCAAGCTAGCCTCCTAGGTTGCACGGAAACGGGAAACGGAAACGGAAACGGAAACGAGGAAACGGGAAATCGGGGAAATGAAAATTATTAAATTATGAGAAACGGGGAAACGAAAAAATTTAAATAAATAAAGATATTTACTTCATATCAGAATATAATACCAATTGATTAAAGACCAAACTATTTCTTTTTTCTAATTCAATGTCCCCACCTTTATTCATCTTCCTCTTCTTCTCAAGCAATAAGAATATATATGTAGAGTTGCAGACAATTCAAGATCATCACTTGCGAATAAAAACTAAAATTGTTCATCATAACAAGACAAAGTAGTTTAGGCTTTTCCTCTAACTCTTAATCTTCTACATACGGCCATACAAGAGTCACACAGATGAACGATGACGGTAATTTGTAAGATTATTTCCTTTCTTTCTCAAATTAAAACAAAAATAAACCCCAAATCACCAAGGTTTAATTGCTTTTTTTTAAGGGGAAACACTTTTATATACCCCTGATTAAGTTTCTCCAAGGTTTCCAAACTTTCAAATGGTGTGAGACGTTTTGCAAAGCCATGAAACTTTCGAATACGTTTCGAAACGCGTTTTGAAACGTAAAACGTTTCGGAAACGATACGTCAATGAATTTTGACGTTTCCGTGCATCAGTGTAGCCTCCCATGCAATTTGGAGTGTGTGATGAAGAGCTAACGCTTCTGCCATCTCAACACCCATCCTCCCTCGAACCACCATGCACGTAGCAATCATGACATCCCCATCAGCATCTCGAACCAACTCACCAAAGCAAACTTTGACTTCTTCAAATATTGTCGTATCAAAATTCGCCTTGAAAATTCCAGCAGTAGGGGCTTGCCACCCAATCGGGCTAGGATGAGATACACCATTTAACACAGCTTTAATAGAGTTAGCCTTCTAAAACTCACCAATGAGCCCTTAAGCTTTCGCAAGTAGCAAGGAAATTGGAGTAGCCTTTTGATTGAAGCACCACACATTTTGCTTGAGCCAAATCTTCCAAAGTAAACTCCAAAACAAGGACACCATTGCTCATCATGAAACCGGGACGCCAACACTTCAATCCATCCTCATAATAAGTTCATCTCCCTCAAACAGTTCACATCCAAACGAAGGACTGACATCCTCCATATTGGCTGAACCTCTGCGCATAGAAAAAGCGCATGGGAAATCGTTTCTAACTCCTCACAGCACATTGGGCATTGACCATCAATCACCATTCCTCTATGAGCTAGCTTCGACCTCACAGGAAGCCCTTCATGAAGCACTTTCCAGCCAAACAGCAGCACTTTGGGAAGGAGCTTAGTGGGCCATAAACACAACCGACTAGAAGTGAGAGTAGACGAAGAAGCTTTACGTCTAGCTCGATCAAAAAGCTCCACAAAGTAAGCACTTTGAACTGTAGATTCCCCATTTTTAGAGTGCACCCAAGTCCACTCTTCCATGCAGGGAAACAATGGCAAGGGATCATCCATGATAGCCTCTTGTTCCCAATTTGAGAATAAGCTTTGTAGCAAGTCAAAATTCCATGAGTCATTTGCGATTAAATCACAAGCTTTGTAGCAAGTCAACATTTCATGAGTCATTTGCGATAAATAAAAAAAAGAGTATTTAATTCTTTTTCATTGCTCCGTTTCTCCACTTTCGAAAGTAAAATCTTTTTTCATGAACTCTAGAAAACATATTTCTTCATCTTCCTTAAAATTAAATGTCTATATACCCCTACTAAGGCCTGTTCAAATTTACAGAACTGAGCTGAACTGAACTAAACTGATTGGAGCTGAACTAAACTAAACTAAACTGAGCTGAAATGAATATTTTATGAGACAAGGAAATTAGGAGTTGAACTGAACTGAACTGATTAGAGCTAAAATGAATTGAACTGAACTGAACTGATTAAAGCTGAATTGAACTGAACTGAAAATAAGTAAATCTGAACATGCCCTAAAACAATAAACGCTATTGACATTTCCCTCTTAAACTCCTATCTATTTCCACCAAGACATCGCATCTTTTGTTTTAAAATTTATTTCCCCAAAAATAAAGTTAATAAAGACAAAGATTTGGAAAAAAAAAAATCCTCTTTTAATTTGAATCTTTTCCAATTATGCCCAATACTGTCCATATTTTTTTCATTTTATAATTATTTCCCCCCATAGAAATATCTTTTCCAATAAGAATTATCCCCACAACCTTCTTTACTCCTTTTACTCTTTAGGTCTCTTTATCATTGCTATTTTCCACTAGCCAAAATGATTTTTTTTTATCAACACCAAAATGATTTCATACTTTTCTTATTTGACATTTCATCCTCTTATTTTGGAGAACGATTTGCCAAATTGGTGTTAAAAAATAAATAAATTATTAAAATAGTGTTCACTTAAAATATTTTTCAAAGTAGTGTCCATGTAGCTTCGGAAATTACAAAGCTAGGAGTTAATATTGCTTCATTCTAAAAGTCTCAATTAAAAATTAGTCTCAAAACTAGTTCTCTGTTTTTCTTTGACGGGCAAAAATAGTTCTCTTAGGTTTTACTTTACTATTGTTATAGACGCTGATGGTAGATGTGATCGGGAAGGAGCATAGTCAATCTCTGGCATCACTATAATCAAGTGTGTTTTCCTTCTTTTCTAATTAAAATTCAACTGAAATTTATGTGAGCTTACATAACAAGTAGATTAAAGTTTTCCTAACAAAGAAAAAAAAATAGATTAAAGTTTAACGGAACAATGTAAATTGGTTAAATTTAACCTAATTATGAAAATTATTGGTGAGTATCGTCTGATTATACTCATATAAGGTAGGTGAACTAGACTTTGCAATTGAATATGTCAGGCATGAACCACTTACAAGTGCTCAGAGTCACAACACCAATTATTTTTAAACACCAATTACTCCATATAATATAATTTTTTTTCCCTCTAAATTACATAATATAGATTTGCATCTCATTAGTATTACACCAATGAATCTAGACTTTTCGTCCTTTTTTTTTAACTTGATCCTGCTGTCTCTTGCATTCCAAATTTATTCTTCCCACAATTCTGATTTAAATAAAATTAGTTGGCCTAGAGTTATAACTAGGTTAGATCCCGTGCCATGCACGGTAATTTAAATATTTATTATTAGTTTAATACAATTATTTTACTATAAAAAATAATATCAAATTGCAAAATAGAATGAAAGTTATGTAATTACGATTTTTTTAAAATCATTAAAGAAAACAGAGGAAGAAATGCATGCACGACTAATAAAAATAACTATGGAGTACATTACAAAGTTATAGATAAGATTACATTATTGTATTATATGACTTTGTTCCATCATAAAATAAATAAATCTTTGTTGAATGTGTAAAGATGAATATACTTGCCAAATAGAAAAGAAATATTATTATAAAGTAAGTATTAAATTAAATACTCCATATAATATAATTTTTTTCCCTCTAAAATTACATAATATAGATTTGCATCTCATAATTATTACACCAATGAATTTAGACTTTTCGTCCTTTTTTTTTCTTTTTCTTTTTCTTTTTCTTTTTTTTTTAATTATTTTTTTTTTAACTTGATCCTGTCTCTTGGATTCCAAGTTTATTCATCCCACAATTCTGATTTAAATAAAATTAGGCCCTGTTCTTTTGAGCTTCTGGGCAGGGCACAGCAGAGCATATTTCAGTAGAGCAAAACAGAGCAGAGCAGATTTCAGCAGAGCCGAGCCGAGCCGAGTAGAGCAGAGCAGATTTCATTATTATTATTATTATTATTATTATTATTATTATTATTATTATTATTATTACTAATATTATTATTATTATTATTATTATTATTATTATTATTATTATTATTATTATTATTATTATTATTATTACTACTACTACTACTACTATTATTATTATTATTAAATATTAATTATTATTATTATTATTATTATTACTAATATTATCGCATTATTATTATAATCATCAAATTTTTAAAGTTAAATATTAATTATTATTATATTAATTATAATAATTATTATTAAATATCATTACATTATTATTATTAAAAATTAGTAATTAGTATTATCTTTAAATATTAGTTATTATCTAAATATTAATTTTTATTATAAAAATCAATTATTGTTATTATAATAAATATTATTAGTTATAAGTATTATTATTACTATTAGTATAATTACTATTATTATTATTACTATTGTTATTATTATTATTAAAGATTAATTATTATTATTATTAATATTATTATTATTATTAAATATTAATAATTTATTATTATTATTATTATTTTATTAAATATCAATAATTAATTATTGTTATTATTATTAAGTATTAATTATTATTATTATTATTAAAGATTAATTATTTATTGTTATTAAATATTAATTAATTATTATTATTCTTATTAAATATTAATTATTATTATTAAATATTAATTATTTATTATTATTATTATTAAAAATTGGTTATTATTATAATAATTCAATGTTAAGTATTAATTTTAAGTAGAGCAGAGCAGAGCAGATTGAAGCAGAGCAGAGCAGATTGAAGCAGAGCAGAGCAGCTCTAAAGAACGGAGCCTTAGTTGGCCTATAGTTATAATCATTTAATTTGCAAATAATAAAAATGGTAAGGTACATGCTTATTAAGTTACAATTTTTTTTTTTTTTTTACTTCTTTTGAAAATTTTAGAACGATACACAATTTCTATAACCTCTATAAGAAAACCCATGATACGTATTTTTAACATTTTGTCAATCTAAAAAATCGTGCATCGCACATGTATGATCTAGTAGTAAATCTATTTTACAGTACCAAATTACGTGAGAAACATTTAATGAAACCCCTTTTTTTCGCGTTTTATTGCTTTTCCTTTTCATGTATGAATTACTTTTTGGTTCGAATTTACTATGAATTACTACTTGAAAATTACTTGTAAGTTTCAGATTTCAAATTTGGGCACTCATCAATTTCCTGATTTCACGATGTTTAACCTATATCATGCTATGAGTTGAATTGAGTTTGACATATTTTCTGGAGGTTTCAGCTCAATCTGGGTATCTCCACTACCTCGGAAACTTAAAAAAATCAAAAAAATGTTCATCAATGTTCTTCATTATTCATCATTGTTCTTCAAGTTTGTTCATCCATGGATGAGATTAACCACCATTATGGTAATCTTTGTCTTGTAAATACACCCGCACATCAATGAAAATTGAAAATATGCATCGATTTACATATTATATGTGAAGAGTTCATTTAATTGTTTTTAATCCAAAAACAATATATGTTAATTGGATAATCGCAAACAAGGGATGCAAAATCGGTCATTATATATATGCAAAAATTTAAAAAAAATTAACAATTTTTCAAAATCTGGGTTTGTGAGCAAATTTGAGAAGACAATGATTTTTGTTTTGGAATACTTGTTTGATCCGAAAAAAAGATATAGTTTTCAATTTTGATTGCATATAAGTTATTAACCCAAATGCTAATAGGACATTACCTATAAAGCGCAATATTATTGTTTATTTGGTCTACGACCATATGTTATTTTGGACAGTGCTAATCATTAGTTCATAATGTACATGCATTAATATCCTAATATTTTTCTTAATTGATAGCAAATAGGATCGTGGTCCTCAATCCTCATTCACTAGCCAAGTCACAATGTACATATACCAAGTTTGACATCAATAATCACTTATATATTATGGTTTGATTTCTGTATGCATGCATACTCCTCAAAATTAAATTAACTCTCAATCAAACCACTTTAGAGCTATTCCACTAGTAGAAAATACTTAATGGCAAGCTGTTCAAACCCCCTAATGGGAAGCGGTTTTGAACCGCATGCTCTTAGGGGGCTTGCCATTAGCCTTTTAAGTGGCAAGCGGTTTAGAACCGCTTGCCATTTGTAATGAATGGGCAGCAGTTTTGGCGCCAAACCGCTGCCCATTATGGCTATAAAAAATAATTTTTTTTTTGGTGTTTTTCACTAAAATTGATACACGAACAAACTACATGTAAAAACAATAATATTTTTATTAATTAATTGTTATAAGTATTACATTTTAGTAAAAAAATTTTAAAAAAATTAATACAAGTCATAAAAATAATACAACATCTCTTGTTCAGCTCTTGTTCCACCACCATCACCACCATCCACGCGCACCACCACCATCCACCAAACCACCAACCAGCACCACCACCATCCACCAAATCCCAGCCCACTTCGCCCAACACAACCCCCACCATCCACCAGATCCCAGCCCACTTCGCCCACCACGACCCCCACCAAAACCCCCACCATCCACCAGATCCCAGCCCACTTTGCCCACCACGACCCCCAACAAAACCCCCACCAACACCAAATCGGCCTGAAACAAACCAATTCAACCACACATCACCATAAAATAAAAAAATAAAATAAAAACTTAAAAAAAAAATACCATAAATTCCACCAAAACCTCGTAATTGGACTGAAATTTGGGTTTTAAGGGTCAAATTCGACCATGAAAACTCTAGATCTAGAGTTTTTATGGTTGAATTTGACCTTAAAAACTCGAAAATGAGGGTCTTGGCTTGAATTTGCTCGAAAATGAGAGTCGTGGGTCGAATTTTCTCGAAAACCCACTTGCACCACCACCAGACTTTGAAGGAGGATCTGAACCCTAAAGTCGTCGCTCGTTGCTCTTCATGATGTGGCCTGAGAAAGGAAAGAAAGATATGAGAGTAAAAGAGAAGAAGATGGAGAACGGAGATGAGAGAAGAAAGAGAAAGAGATGGAGGAGAGCTGGAGAGAGAAGTGAGAGCGTGAGAAAAATGAAGGGGAGGAGGAGAGAGAGTGTGAGAAATAGAGGGGAGGAGGAGAGAAGAAGGACGCATGAGATTTTTTAGGGATTTTTTAACAAATGGCCTGGCAAGCGCTTGCCATTTACAATTTTGCAAGCGGTTCACCCTAAATTGCTTGCCATTTACAATTTTGCAAGCAGAATTCCAAAACCGCTTGCCATTTGGGGCTTCTCATTAACTATTTTCTACTAGTGTTCTAATGACAACCTAATTGTCAAATTAGATTATTATTTTCTTATCTATTGTGTGATCCAATGGTTGGATTACTTGGATACTAGTTTGTTATTAATTAAAATAAGGACTTTTTGTGAAGAACTACCTTATATAAATAAGTTTTTGTGAAAAATTACAAAAAAAAAAAAAAAATGCTGTAAGAAACTACCTTTTAAACAATAAATGTTGTAAGAAACTACCTTATTAAATAATTAATGTTGTAAAAAGCTACTTTTTGTCGAAATATTGCATTGCATAAGAGACATTTAATTATCCATTTTCAATCATTTTTTCTCCTTTTTCCACTCAATTTCTCCATAGCCCCCTTATAACCTCTAATTCCTCTTCTCTTTCATTGTAAAATTAATCACATAGTAGCCACTTACAACATTTAGTTTTTATAAGATAGTTTATTACAATAATTTTTTTATAAGGTAGTTTTTCACAAAATTTGATGTATATAAGATAGTTTTTCACAAAAAAGTCTTAAAATAATGAATTGTCTTTGATTATTATTATAATTTTACAATAATTAAGGAGATTAAGACCAATTCTAAATATATAAGTAATGTCATATCCTAATATTGGACGAATTCCATATAATAACCAAATGAAAAAAAAAACATGGAGGTGAGCAATTACATGGCAAACTTTTTTTTTTTTTTTGAAAGAATACAATGACAAATTGTTAAATATAGTAAATATATTTTTGTATTTATAAATTAGGAAATTCAATATTCAACCCCTTACATTTAGGCTAAATGCATGCTACTATTGCTAGTTGTATTCTTTATAATTAGAGCATATCATGCTTCTGTTTTGTATATACACATATTCTAGTTATATTAATGAGAATAAAAAATATTCTTTTTCATATTTGTCAAAATAGCGTTACATGTTAAATGTGATTGTTTGTATCTAGTTTTTTACCCAATGGTTAGTACTACAACTCTACGAGTATTTTTTTGATTAGTTTAGTTTCATTTTTAATTTATAGTATATAATTTTATGTGTCATAAAAAAAACTGATAACAACACTATTGTATATCATTGATTTATTTCCTAAATAGTACGTTAGATATTATAATAGAATATTTGAAAAAGATTTGGACGACAATTTATATGAGATAACTTATGTATCATTTAGTAACAATATTTTCTAAACATAAGCAATCAACATCCATCATATAGACAGTATTCTTCATTTAGATCTTAAATCTAACACATTATTGTTAATCTAAATTTCAATTTTAATTGGTTGCTTTAAATACATGATTTTTTTTACCTTATAGAAAGATGGTTTGAATTTCAAATTACACAAACCAAAAAACAAAATTTAATGTCCAAACCTATATAATGAGCAAATCAATCAAAGGAAGAAGATGCAATTTTAGGATACAAAGATATATAATGAGCAAATCGATTAGAGGAAGAAGACGCGATTTTTTTTTTAATTTTCTTCTCATAAACCTTGTTTGATACGTAGAACACAATTACACAAGTGTGAATTTTACGATCTGTTTATAGTTTAGGAGTTAACTTATGTGTATTTTGGTTATTACCAAAAAAAGAAAGTTTATTGCATGAGTTTGACGAATGGCCATATGTATTTTGGATATTGTAAAAATTCCAACTTTATGATTTTTTTTTTTACGTGGAGCTGAGGGAAACTGACATTTTGATTTTATTTTACAATAAGCAAAAAAATTGAACGAATCTGATCTTATTTTAGTAAAGAAAGACTTAAAGTAGTTCCTTAAAAAAAAATAGATAGATTTAGTTACATAAACCTTAATTAAATTATAGTATTTTCCTAATTTTATCTTTTTTTGAGGGAAAGTACGTAAGCTATTATCCTAATATTTTGTTAATATTCTATTAATCAAATTGCGTGAAGAAATAACAAAATCTCAGGAAAATCTAAAATTTGAGGGAAAGTAAATCAGCCATTATCCTAAGATTTATTAATATTCTATTTACCAAATTTTATCCTCTTTTTAAATTCATTTTACACGATTGTTTATCAAACATTCCATGTTTATTGCATTATTAAATATATATATATTACCATAATTCTACGCATGATTAAAATCAGTAATTTTACAAAATCATAGGATATGTCGATAAAATCAATAAGATATATACATATATATATATATATATATATATATATATATATATATATATTCTAATATTTAGAAAATATTATAATATAATCCTTTGATATTTTTATCTTCTATACAGTAATAATAAGATAAGAAATTAGGAAACTATCCTTATTATAATTGGTGATTGAAATGCTTTTTAAATAATATTTCTAATGTTAAAAGATATTGATTTCACAATATTTTTTTTATATGTATAATCATTATAATAGATTCATTTTAATTTTTGTACACGTTTAGCTACAAATATTTTTTAAAGGTCGTAAAGTACTTTAAAATAATTGGTTATTTCCATCATAACGTATGATCATAATCGTTTAATATTTAAATGTATATAATAGGTAATGTCTTATCCGTATGTGGGTAAATTCCTTAAACACAAACAAGATTTGTAATTTGGTCTCTTTTTTTTTTTATCAAACAAGAAAAATCTTACGTTTTCTTATCAGATTATCTTGAAGAACGTAGATCACCGAATTACCTCAAATTTTTTGTGATCGAATACATAAATTCGATGTTTTTGCAACCGTTGATTGATATTGTACTAGTGAAATCTATTTTTGTAGAATTAAAAATCTACGACAATATGCTTTATAACCCCGGATTTATGCAAATTCGATTGTTGAACAAAGTTGAAGGACATTGAGAATGTCGATGAACAATGACGCAAGATAGTAGATCTTAATTTATAGAGAAATTTGTCTATTGTTGAACAAAGTTGAAGGACATTGAAGAATGTCGATGAATAATGATGAACTATGAAGAACAATTTATTTATTTATTTTTTTAATTTAATCTTTTTTTATTTAATTTAATACTGATTTTAATAAATTATTTTCGAAAATTATAAAATAATTTTTGGAAATACAAAAATTAAATTTTGGAAAATAAAAAAAAAAGAATTAAAAAAGGAAATAACTAAAAATAAGGTTTGACCAAGGTAAAAAAAAAAAAAAAAAAAAACGGCTAATGATAATTCAGTATAGTGATGGTCCAAATAAAGTGGACCATAGTAGAATTTTCGCAGAAAAGATGGCTTATGATTTCTACAATAGAAATTCTAGAGCTATTGGATTCGGAATTTGACTAAGCAAATTTCAAAGAGATGACAACATCGGTACTATTCTAGATAGGATCATTTGTTGTTCTTTTGAAGGTTTACGCTTTGTTTGGATAGCAAAGAAGGAAAGAAAAGAAGGGGAGGGAGAATGGAGGAAGGGAAGGGAAAAGATAGGGAGAGGGAGGTGAGCTCCATTTTCCCTCCAATCTCTCCAATTTTGAAGAGATTATGGTTATTATAGAGAGAGGGAAAATAGATCCCTCCCTCTCCTTCCCCTTCCTCCCCCCAATCTTTTACCCAAACAAGAAATTTTGTCCCCCTCCATTTCTCTTCTCTTCTTTTCCTTCCACTTCTTCCTTTCCAAACAAAGTGTTAAGGGGAAAGATAAAAGGGCCCCCTATGTGAAGAAACATCAAGCTGTGACACAAGTTGGATGCTCTGCAATAATAAAAGTAAGCTCCTGAATTAATGGACGATTTAATTTCAGATTATTAAATTCAAACTACAATACAATCATGTTTTGTCAACAGTGTCAGACTCGTCTATTTCGTTTCTCAGACTCGTCTATTTCTCTCCCATCAAGCATTGCATCAAAAGCAAGTATGGAGTTGATGAGTAGAAAGACATAAGGACTGGTAGGAGAGAAAATCTTGGGTTTCAACGTCTAGATTGTAATAATTATTTGAAGAAGAAAAGAGAGAAAGAAATGTAAGTTAAGGATACCGGCGAGGTTTTTGAGTACTTGCAATGAAAGCAAATTGATGATCCAAAGCTAGCTTTTCTATGCCATACAAGTTGGTGTGTATGATCTCATTACAAATATTTTTTTAGGCTGATGCAAAAATGATGTCCGACTATGACTATGACTATTTTGGTGATATAGTATGTTTTGAGGATCTTTTACCAAAATGACTAATTGAATAAAAGTATTTCCCAAAATGACTAATTATAAATTTTAGTGTTATCACAATGGCTAATTACCATTTTACTACTTACAAAAAAATAAAGATGGTTCTAGTGTTATCACAAAATTAAAAATTGAAAAAGAAAAGGGGGGGGGGGACATGGTAATTACTAATTACCGTGGTGTTTGGGAAGTGAAAATGATGGTCAAAAATTGAAATTATGAGAGAAGAAATTCAATTGGAAAATCGTTAGAAAATTTGTATGGCAAAGAGAAAAATGGTACTCCCTCCGTTTCAATATGATAGTTCCATATGGAATCAATCACATAAAATAAGAAAACAAGAATATTTGGAATTTAACATTAAATTCAAAAATAATTTATAAATAGTTTTTCCTTATTTAAATTATTTGGATTTTTTAGGAAACCGTCAAACATAATTGTATAATTCAAGGGAATAATTTCTTTTACTTAGAGTCATGTCATCAATTCACAATTAATTAATTAAATCAATCAGAATTTAATATGTATAAAATAGGAAATAAAAACCAAGTTAAAAGTAGAATACATTCAATAAGGGTAGATCTTTTTAAAATGCTCAAAATATTATATGGGACTAACAAATTGAAACGGAGGGAGTACTGTAATAACTTTTGACACATTTACCAAAAATGAGGAAAATCAAAGGGAAAATTTCTTTTTATATTTTTGGTAGGAAATATGATTTTCTATGCGTAATAAACTAATACACCCTCCGTGTTTTTATAAGTGTTACACTTACTAAATCCGGCCGTGTTTTAATAGATGTTACACTTTCTATTTTGGCAAAAAAGCTACATTAAAATATTATATCTCTCTCCTCTCATGGTCCCCACCCAAACCCACTACTACTTTTTTTATTATAGATTTTCTCTCACATTCATTACTTTTCAATAAACTATTAACCCAATTATTTTTCTTTTACAATTTTTTAATACTCTAACTACCCCACTTACCTCTTATTTTATGTAAGTTAATTAAATTGCCTAAAACTATGTGCCGGTCAAAGTTTAACACTTACAAAAACACGGAAGGAGTAACTAAAAGAAGGGGAAAAGTGAAGAGATAAAAAATTTAAAAATAAAAAAATAAAAAAAAATAAAAAGAAGAAGAAGTAGGACAATTCGCACATATTAAGGGTTGAAATACTCGTAAAAAAAGTTGAGGTTGGAATAAAGTTAGAATTGTATATGAAAAAATCTTCCAATAATAGAGAAGTTGGAACAAATTTTCTTTTTGATGCAAACCCAACAAAAAATTTGAGTGATTAACAATGGATAAGTTTAGGCAATGAAGTTTAGTCCTAGAATTGTATGTCTTACGTAAACCAACTTAAATTTATCTACTCCTAAGTCCTAACCCACTTAAAACTCTTATTTAAGGAAGTTTTCACAACAATAATCTTTTATAGTATATATTTGATCATTATACAAAGCCTTCCAAGACGAGTTCTCATAAATTTATACACGAATCTTAATAACAATATTAGCATAATATATACCAAACACAATGTCAAGCCAATATAGGCAAGATGGGCTCAAAATTGTAGTTCTACTTGGAATTTTTAGACGTGGGATTACAACAATAACCAGTGAAGAAATTAGAACAGCCATCAATGCCTTTAGGCAATTGTCGGATAGTGGCGCAGAAACAATTCATCTTATATTATTACATATTTATGGGTTTGACATTAGGGAAGACATCAATGCCTTTAGACAGGGGTCAGATAGTAGTGTAGAAATCTTTCATCATATGTTATCCAACATTATTATTACTAATGGCTTCTACCACAGCGATGGAGTATCAATGTACACACAACAATCAACCAATGAATCGGATGTGGCTAATCTGAAAAGGGTGAGGGTTGAGGAGTTAGCGGTTGATATGGATGAAGTTTGTTCAATTTGCCTAGAAAATTTTGAAAAGAAACAAGAAAAAGAAGAAGAATTGGTGTGTTTATTACCATGTAAACATGTTTTTCATGACGGTTGTATTGTTAAGTGGCTCAACCTTGGCCACTTTTGTCCTCTGTGTCGTTTTGAGTTGGGGGCTGCCGAGAGCTTGTAAACAAATCATTAAAATTCATATTAGAGATTAAATTCATTTAATTGTAATCAAGATTATTTGTAATTGTCTCATATTTTTTTTAATACTCGTATATGTGTTTTTATGTAGTAGTACTTTTTAATAGTAATCAAGAATGTTTGGTTTTCTCCAAGAATTCAAGATTTAAGATGTTATTAAAAAAAACAAAAAAAATCCAAAACTAAATTTCTAGGCTCCTCCAATATTGTCGCCGACGGCGGACTTTATGACTGCAGTTATGTTGTTAGGTTTAAGGGCGTGTGGAAGTAGCATAAAATAAAACCATAAAACCACAAAAAGTAAATTCATTTAATTGTGATCAAGTTATTGTAAATTGTCAATAAATGCTCATATCCTTGTAATACTCATATATATGTTTGTATGTAATACGGAGTACTTACTCCCTCCGTCCCTTAATCTCCAACAATCCATGGTTTAAGAATTATTAAAAATAATACTCTCTCCGTTTCATAATGTTAGTCCCATATAGAATCAATTACATAAAATAAGAAAACAAATATATTTGGAATCTAACATTAAAATACAACATAATTCATAATTAGTTTACCTTATTTAACGTTTTTGATTTTTTATTAGGAAAGCACAAGTCATAATTGCATAATTTAAGGTAAAAATTTCCTTACTTAGAGTCATGTCATTAATCCACAATCAATTAATTTAAAAAAAAATCAAGATATAAATGAAATATATTCAATATGAGTAGATTTTTTGAAACGCCCAAAATAGTATATAGGACTAACATTATGAAACGGAACGAGTAATAATTAAAAAAAAAACATCCAAAGCCAAATTCTTTGGCTCCTCCAATAAGACCGCATCGTCGCTAACGATGGAGTTTATACTGAACTTATGTTGTTGGGTTTAAGGGGTTTTGGAAGTAGATGCAAAAAACCATAACCATAAAACCACAAAAAGTGGTTTCTTACTTTCCGCTTCAGTTTTGTGGAACAAGCTCATATTTTTTTTTTTTATTATTATTTTTTTTCTTTTCAAAAGCTCATAATTATTCTTAAAAACAAAGTTGATTGGTATTGACCGTATTGTGAATCATTGTCCAAAGTTTATCGGTGCCAAACGATTTTACTCCGTATCAATAGTATTTTATTTTAGTTTGTTGTATTACTACAATAACTGATCTTGTTCGGATACTGTGAAGGGATCTTTAGACCTTGTTTAGTTCATCTTATTCTTATTTTTCTGATCTAAACTTATTATATCATTAATAATGTGTATATCATAATCATAATATATAATTTTTATAAATTTTTTCATATTAAAATTATAGATTTATTTTTTTGATGGACTTTTTGTGAAAACTACATTATACAAGTTAGTTTTTGTGAAAAACTATCTTATTAAAAAAATGTTGTAAGAAACTACGACCTTTTACACAATCGAAAATCCTACGATAGGTAAATGACGCGTACTGCTATGTACCACTAAACCAACATACCGCAATGCACCACTAATAAATTTAATTAAATACATTATTTATTTTAAACACAGCTTGACTTTAGCTAAGATAGTAAATTGCGTTATTACTTTGATTAGTGGTTTAAGGATCAAATATTAGTGGTAAATTACATTATTACTTTGATTAGTAACTCATACAAGTTACACCAGAATACAAGTAACACCTACATGTAACCCCTGACAAAACCAGTAACACCCAACAAGTAACCTCTATCGTACCATGTGGCCTGCCGCACCGAATAACCTATATTTTTCATAAGATTTATCCCATGTTGTTCATAAAAGTAACTTAAATTTATTATACGAGTGAAATCATGTAATTTAAAAATAAGTAACCCCATTTGTTCATTCGATTAACCTATTTTTTTTTGTTTTTAAAATTGAAAGAATAATTCCACTTATTTAAAAGAGTAATTTTTTTTTTCTCATTTAAGTAACCTAGATACTATACGTTAAGATAATCCTATTTGCTCAGTACCATAACCCTCTATTACTTAATTAATTGCCTTATATGTTATTATGTGAAGTGGCCACACCATGTAACTAGCCATATACTATATAAGACTTTGTGAAAACGTTGAGTTAACACTTGCCTTTAGCTCGTGGCTTTCGTTACACCAAGAAAAATAAAAAAAATAATTTGAGTGATACCGAATAACGGATAAAATCTAATCTAATATCATATTATATCATCATATAACTTATATGTAAAGCTAAACTTTTAGTCATGCCACAAGACAATGACACTTGGCGTTCCAACTGTTTGCCAAGTGTCGCGCCACATAGGCAATAGTTTAACTTTAATATGACACATAGGATTTATTTGTACATATTTTTGTAAAATAGGATAAAAAAAAGTTGGATAGATTCGGTAGGATAAAAAAGTAACTTTGTATTTTAGAGTTTTATTTTCAATAAAATTTGGATAGATTTATTAGGATAAAAAAGTTGTTTAGAGTTTAGTTTTCAGTAAAAAAAAAATTTGATTTAGAATTTTATTTTCAATAAAATACAATCTCTTTATACAAATGACGATGCAAAGACGTACAAAAGGAAAAAAAAAAAAAAATCAAACAGACATGTGATTATATATAACTGTTCTCGACGACCATTCTTTTTGGTTGAACATTATTAATACCCATAAACGGACAACACTGTCAAGTGATTATTAATCCATGAGTAGAAAATTCAAATAACATATACACTAAATAGATAAAAAGTTTTATTTTAAAAATCGATAAACAATCCGGGTATCTCACGGGACACAAGCATATATATATATATATATATATATATATATATATATATATATATATATATATATATATATATATATATATATATATATATATATATATATATATATATGCTTGTGTCCCGTGAGATACCCGGATTGTTTATCGATTTTTAAAATAAAACTTATACTCTACCTCCGTCCCCGAAAGAACGACCCATTTGGCCTAATTTTAGTCCAAAAAAGAATGACCCATTTGCATTAAAATCCCCACCAATTTGCAATAATATTTGTGCAAAATTAGCTTCCCCATGTACTTTTTAAACTTTCTCTCTCTACTTTTTTACAAACTCCATGTAAATTTATCTTTCCAATATATTTTTATTTCTTTTTATTTAACTTTCTAAATACCCGCAAATTTAACCCAAATGTGTCGTTCTTTCGGGGACGGAGGGAGTATATATATATATGGGAATTTTTCCCTGAGTTTTTAGAGAGCCACGTAAGATTTCATTTTTCTTAGCGAGCATGATAATAAATTTTAATGGTAGCTTATTAAATACGAGACTATTAATTTCTTTTACAATTAAATAACTCAAATGCCACGTAAGCAAAATTGACAAATGAGATTTTAAAGTATAAATTAATTAAATAAAAAATATTATCTTTTGAGATTATGAATTTTATCTAAATATGTAACAAATTTTATCACATAAATACAAAATAAAAATATTTTAAAAATTCAAATCTAATATAATATATATAAATAAAGTAGGCATTTTTCGGGAGCATTTGACGTGCCACATAAGAAAAGGTATTATTTCGACCAATGAAAAATTAGATTAATAATTTATTTTAGAATTAAATAATTTACTCGCCACCTAAGAAAAAGTGACGAATAGGATTTAAGAATTTTGACACATAAATAATTATTTTTTTTACATGCAAATTTTTAATCGCAAATATCTTTAATCTCTCCCTAGAAAATATTGTAAAAGTTTGATTTTACGAATAGAGAATAATTAAAATTTAAATAAAAAAAACTAAGTAATATCTTTTTTACACATATGGATGCAAATTTTTGATGGAAAATACTACGTATCTTTAATCCCTCCCTAACAAATATTATAAAAGTTCGATTTTAATAATGTACTCATCAAGACAAATAAAACTAAATCTTATATGACTGATTTCCCATAATTTTTAATAGTTAACCAGTTGTAAATGAGACTTACATTTTAAACATAGCGAGTATATTAAATAAACGCATAGGCAAAAGACGACCTATTTTGATCAATAAAAAACGAGATTTGTCATTTCTTTTTTGAATTAAAAATTTAAATTGTCACATAAGTGAATAAGGTTTGAAATTTTAATTTCAAGCGTCACGTAAAATAAATAAAACAACAAAAGATAACTTTAGTGTTAAAATTAAAATTATCTTATGATATTAGGAATTTTATCTATATATCTAATGAATGATCTTCATAGATGTACAAAATTTTTAATTAAATAGAATGATTTACTAGAACCGTGCATACATCTAGTAAACCGTATATTACTAGGCCTTCATCTAGTTTTTTTTAAAAATCAATAAATTTAGACGGTAAAAAATAATCTAGTCCTAGAACAGTATGTTGCCCAAAAGTAATTAAAAGCAAATAAACCTACTTTAAGTCGAATAACTTGGCACTTACGTTAACAGACTTAAAAATTATCTACTCTTATATAAATACAGTATTCCCAACAATACTATTCTATGCATATATGATCTGTGATCATTATATATAGACTTTCAAGACTAGTTTTCATAAATCAATTCACAAATCTTAAGAAGATTATTAATAGAAAACATGTCAAGCCAAGATAGGCCCCATATTGATGTAATTGTTGAAATTCTTTCTCGCTCTAATGATGAACGTATTACCGGCGAAAACATTAGGGAAGCCATGGATGCCTATAGGCAGCTGTCAGATGATGGCCGAGTAATCGTTCATAATATATATTCCGATATTGTCAGTGGCTTCCACAACCGCGTTGGAGTATCAACACTAGCACAACGACCCGCCGATGAATCGGTCGTAGCCAATTTGAAGAGGGTGAGAGTTGAGGAGTTAGTGGTTGATGTTGATGATGTTTGTTCAATATGCCTAGAAAAGTTTGAAAAGAAACAAGACACAAAAGAAGAAGAAGCAAAAGAATTGGTGTGTTTATTACCATGTAAACATGCTTTTCATGACGGTTGTATTGTTAAGTGGCTTAAGTTGAACAACTTTTGTCCTCTGTGTCGTTTTGAGTTGGCGGCTGACGAGAACTCGTGAACAAATTATTGGATTCAATTTAGTGATTAAATTCATCTTAATGTAATCAAGATTATTTTTAATTGTCAATAAATAATCATATTTTTTAAGTATCTTAAACGCTCTATAAACGTTGAATAACGAGCAGAGCCGAGCCTATTTCAACATTATTATTATTATTATTATTATTATTATTATTATTATTATTATTATTATTATTATTAATAATAAGTGCATATATCATTGATTTAGGTGAGTGAAAACATAGATATATGTGTACCATATTTAACATAGTTAAGTAGAAAGAAAAAAGACAATGGTTTAATGAGTAATAATAATTTTACTTATAAATTTGTCTTAATCATATATTTTTAACACTAAAAATAATAATGATATACAAAGTACTACTTGAAAACAACCTCTTTAATGTTAATTTCAAAGATTTGAAAAATAATTCAACTCAATGAACTAACCATCAATACCCACATAAAAGGTTTCCACACATTGTGATTCTAATATCAAATATTTATAAAAGAAATTGTTATTCATTGTTATTATTACTATTATATATTTATTTTGAAAGAATTGTTAATTATTAAAAATTATTAATTAATAATATTACTAAATATTAATTCTTAATAATTTGAATTATCAAATATTATTATTGATAATTATTATCATTAATTATTATTATGATTAATAAATATTAATTATTATTAATATTAATAATTATTAAAATTATTTTTAATATTAATAATTATTATAATTATAATTATTCAGAATAATAAATTATTATCATCAATATAATATTAATTATTATTATTGAATATTAATTATTAATATTGTTATTATTAATTATTATTTGAAAATAGAGCAGAGCTAATTTGAGCAGAACAGAGCAGAGAAGCTCTAAAAAAACGTCAATGTTCCACGTAACATCTTTTAAATACGCCACATCACTTCACAAATATTTTATGACGCCACACCACTTACCCAACGTCTCTTTTTGTCATATCATCACCAAAGCAACCCACATTTCTTTATATAAAAATATAAAGTTAAGGGGATTATTTTAACACCCAACCACTTATAACAAAGTTGGTTATTTAACCATTTTAACTCATTATCAAGTATGTTACAAATATAAAAAAGAAACGTACATAACATTAAACCACATGATTGTCGATTTCAGATTTTAAAATCCTTAAAAAAAATAAAACTTCAATTGCATGATTACAAAATTAGTAACCCGGGACAACGTTCGGGCTACTCACTATTGGGTAAATAGAATGCAAACCAAAAATAAAAAATTGTACCTATAAAGTATTTGTTATGTAAGAATTTTTTTTTTAAAAAAAAACAAAAAGTACTCCGTTTTTGTTATTAGAGCCTTGTATTTTTTTCTAGAAACCCTATTTATTGTTGTACTTCTTACGAAGTTTTTTTTTTTTTTTTTTTTTTTTTTTTTTTTTTTTTTGTGAGAATTAAACCCAACTTTTTTATATCCAGTTATTTTGAATAATAATAATTGCATATTAAAATTACGTAGTATTTGATCAACAATAACGAACGACCCTAGTATATTTTTTTTAATTATATCATGATCCATTATGAAAATCATCTAATTATTGGATAAAAAGATAACCAAATTTATGTGGACTAGATTTTTTTTAAAAAAAATTTTATTCGTAAAAAAAAAAAAAAAAAGATATATGTATTTTAAAGGAAAAATCAAACACGGTAGATAACTGATTGAGGATGAAAAAAAAAAAAAAAGATAAAGTTTGCTTATATAAAAAAAAAAAAGATAAAAAACAATTATCTTTTAATATACAATTTCCCTATATAAAGCCTTCACCCCAACATCAAAAAGCACAACAAAATAAGCTATTAACTCGATTAATTTTAGAGTGACAAACGTGAAAAAGAGAGAAATTTAAGATAATGGGGAAAGGAGGAAGTGTTAGTGATGTTGCTTCTGTTTCAGAGAACAAGGCTGCTTGGTTATATGGAGTTAATGATCTTCGTATTCTTCCGTTTAAGCTCCCTGCTCTCGGTAATTTACTTGTACCCCGAACCCTTGGTATAAGCTAAGATTTGTATGTAGCGTTACATTAATAGTGTAATTTGAACTAGTAACGTGATAATTTATATCTCTATAGATGATTTTCTTTATTACTTGATTTCTTTTGGAATATAATGTTGAATGTAACATATAATTTTGGTATGTGACAGGACCTAAAGATGTGAGAGTAAGAATGAAGGCTGTTGGGATTTGTGGGAGTGATGTGCATTATTTAAAGGTACATAATTACATAGATATATACTAGTATATGATATAAGTTGCACAAATTTTATTTCCCTGATTATTAACAATTGTAATGCTAATTAATTTTTATGGTTAACTTGATTAGACAATGAGCTGTGGTGACTACCATGTCAAAGAGCCTATGGTGATCGGTCATGAATGTGCCGGAGTCATTGAAGAAGTCGGGAGCGAGGTTACTTCACTCGTTCCGGGGGATCGAGTAGCTCTTGAGCCCGGGATTGGGTGTTGGCAGTGTAACCGGTGCAAAGAAGGGTCTTACAATCTCTGCCCTGATATGCGCTTCTTTGCTACCCCTCCCATTCATGGATCTCTTGCTGATCAGGTCTCTATATAATTAATACAATGTTAATTGTTCATTATTTTATTATAAGGTCCACTAACATGGTGTATGAAATTCATGGATGTTATGTGTGTAGATTGTGCATCCTGCAGACTTATGTTTCAAGCTGCCTGAAAATGTCTCATTGGAGGAAGGGGCAATGTGTGAGCCATTAAGTGTTGGTGTGTATGGTTGTCGCCGAGCTAATGTTGGTGCTGAGACTAATGTTTTGATCATTGGTGCTGGACCTATTGGCCTTGTCACATTGCTGTCAGCTCGTGCTTTTGGTGCTCCTAGAATAGTAGTAGCAGATGTGGATGATCACCGTCTTTCTGTTGCAAAGAGTCTTGGTGCTGATGGAGTTGTTAAAGTTTCATCAACTAAAGAGGTGTGTTGCTATACAAACTACCTACGCACACTACTAAAATAATGCACTATAAATATCTATAATAAGTAAAATTTTGTTTTTGTTGCAGTTTGTCTCAGCAGAAGTGGATGAGATAAAGAAAATAATGGGAAAAGACATAGATGTAACTTTGGATTGTGCTGGTTTTGAGAAAACTGTGTCAACTGCTTTCGGTGCTACTCGTAATGGTGGTAAGGTGTGTTTGATTGGAATGGGTCATTGCAATATGACAGTTCCTCTTACACCTGCTGCATCAAGGTAAAAATCAGTTATAAGTTATTGATTTCAAGTTTTTTCACAAGAAAACATTGGTAGTATATTAATTTTGTTATGTTGTTGCACATGTATCACAGGGAAGTAGATGTGTTGGGTGTATTCCGATACAAGAATACATGGCCACAATGTATAGAGTTCATAAGCACCGGGAAGATTAATGTGAAACCTTTGATTACTCACCGATTTGGATTCACTCAAGAAGATGTGGTGAAGGCTTTTGAGACTAGTGCTAAGGGTGGCAAAGCCATTAAGGTCATGTTCAACCTTTAGAGGATAGACGGTTTAAATTAGGGCATTAGTTGATTAGTATTTTCACCAAAACAAATACTTTTTTTAGAATCTCAGAGATACAGTTTTCAATTATGATTTCGATTATGTAACGTGTTTTCATAAATATATTTTCTATTCTTAGTAAATTTCATTTATAAAGGTTCGAGTATCTTGAACATTACCTACATCATCTTTACATATTGTTTTAATGTGTACCCAAATTTTCACTTTGGGTAGTAGGGATTTTCACTCTCAAATTTCATGAAAATTATAACATACCATTTTTGAAACATAGTGGTCAGGCTTTAGCCTTATAACTTGTATTCCATAGGGAAAAAGTTTCCCGAGAATTATTTTTGAGACATCTTGAGGACACAAAGCACATAGAATAAATAGCGAGCCCTGCAAAACCCTTAAACAATAAGGGGTAAAAAAAAAACTGGTTAGTGTAATGGGATCTTAGAGGTTTCCAATACGTAACTTTCAGATATGAAAGTTTGTTTTTTTAGTACACTAACAAAATTCAGTTCATGAAAAAGATACTAGTATTTGTCATATGCAAATTAATAGGCAGAACTAGATAAAACCTATTTATTAGGATTGTGTTGGGCCGTATTACCATACGACCCATTACATCTAGGGCATCAATCCAAGACCAATAAGTCAGCAAAATATGCAAAACGGCTTGATTAAAGTAAACAAGGAAAGCAGCATCATACATATCAATCAAGGAGATACTTGCCAAAGATACACCTACAGAACAAGGAAGAAGATAAATCAAGAAGATCTTCCTCATTTCAAATATATTATGAAGATATTTGTAAGCCCTAGTGATCCCTAGGTATAAATAAGCATAATTAGACATTCTTAGCATTCATGTACTCACGCATACATTTAAATATAATAAAATCACTCTGCTTTTATCTACGGAATTGCATCCCTACTGAACAGGAAGGCTTGTCTTTACTCAGTATTGTATCTCTAAACTCATCTTCTTTATATAATTGAATACTTATTGCCTACTTATTGATTATTTGTTGATTCAATATCGTTCTTAATTATTTCATATGCAATTGGTAGAATGATTGTTATTACCCCTCAAACCTAGCAAATTCTTAAATGTCCTTATTGAGATTTGCCTAAACAATTTGGCGCCCACCGTGGGGCTGATAATCAATTAACCTACCAATCCGTCAATAACCAAGACAAACACCATGACTGGGCACCAAGTACCCTTTACCATAGCCGAAATCAATGAGGGGATGAATGCATTCCGTCAAACCCTAGACCAGCAAAAAAGCCAGATTGAAACACCGTTGGCCCAAAAGATTCATACTGAAGCCAAACTCACCAGTCTTACCAAACAAAATGAAGCCCTCCGTAGCCAAATACAATCAGTGGCTTCTAAAACCGTTAACACCAGAAAGAACACTGAAAGTATAGCCATGCAGCTTGATATGTCAGGAACTTTTCACACCCCTAACGGGGAAAAAGGATCTAACACTAGGGAAACAGCCCTGGATCTAGACTCTTTGGATGCAGGAACTCACAAGAAGAACATCCAGGAAGGACCCGAGGAAGGAAAGATAGAGAAGGTGGTCAAAGAGTACCTCAAAGCAATTGAGGCCAAGATCGCCAAGATTCCCGGAATGCCAAAACCCATGGAGGAAGAGGCGTCAGATGGCTATATAGAGTCTCCTTTCTCAGAAGAGATCGCCATGGTAGAGGTACCCAAGAGGTTCAGCACACCCAACATGGCTATGTACGATGGAACAACAGACCCAGATGAGCACGTGTCCCTCTACAAGCAAAAGATGATGACAAGCTCAATCCCTAGAGACATCAGAGAGGCTATCATGTGCAAAGGCTTTGGAGCCACACTATCAGGTCCAGCTCTAACTTGGTTCATTAATTTAGATAATGGGACAATCCGATCTTTTGCAGGAATGGTGAACCTATTCAAGATCCAGTTCGCCAGCAACAGGAAAATAGAGAAGTAGTCTTCAGATCTATACCGTGTTGTGCAAAGACACGGTGAATCCTTGAGGGATTATCTCAACAGGTTCAACAGAGAAAAGATTGGGATACACAAGTGTGATGCTCCCACAACAATTGAGGCATTCAGAAGAGGGTTGCTAGATCATAGTGAGCTCTACAAGGAATTGACCAAGTATCCCTGTGCAACCTTTGAAGATGTGTAAGCTAAAGCTATGGCTCAAGTCAGATTTGAACTCCCACCTAAGCTACATGAGTACTGCTTCAATGTCAATGCTGCAGGAGTAATAAGGACCCTTAATAAGATGGGAGATACTGTGCAATGGCCCAGAAGCAGTGATAGGCCTGGAGAGAAGAAAGATCCATCCAGATGGTGTGATTTCCATTCAGATATCGGTCACACTACTGATGAATGTGTCGCGCTCAGAAAGGAAGTCGCATACTTGCTAAAGAAAGGCTACCTCAAAGAGCTCCTGTCAGATAGATCTAAAGCTTCAGGGAAGGAGAGAGATTCTAAGCAAGGAGGACCCCCTCCTCCGCCTCGAATTGTCAAAACCATCTGCTTCATATTAGGAGGGTCGGAAGTGTGCGGTTTAACATATTCAGCAGCAAAGCGACATGCAAAGGAAAGTAACAAGGATCCACCAGACAAGAAGGAGAAATCTAAGATAGACATCCCCATCATGTTCGAAGAAAGCGATGCAGTAGAAGGCCATCATGACGGTCTAGTGATTTCACTCCCAGTGGGAAACTGCATGATCAAACGAATCCTAGTTGACAATGGAAGCTCTGCAAATATCATCATGCTCGACACCCTGAAACATATGAACATAGATGAAAAGAACATAGTCAACAAGTCAACAATGTTAGTAGGATTCAGCGGGGAAACATAAAAGACAAGTGGAGAGATCACATTGGCAACATACGCAAAAGGGATTAACCTACAGGTCAAGTTCCTAGTGATTGATACTCTATCTTCGTACAATATGATTTTGGGCAGACCCTGGATACACGAGATGAAAGCCATCCCTTCTACGTACCATCAAGTCATTAAGTTTCCTACTAGGTGGGGTATTCAAGAAATCAGAGGAGATTCTAGGGAAGCTAAAGAGTGTTACAAGATAGCATTGAAAGCAACGTCTGCAGAAAAGAGTTCAGCATAGCAATCAGAGGGTCAGCTGGGCCAAGAAAAGTTGAGCATAGCAGAAGAACAAGAAGCTACAGAAGTCCAGTTGAACCCCAAACATCCAGATCAAAAAGTCAGAATAGGATCGGAGTTGAAGGCAGAACTCAAAAAACAAATTTACGACTTTCTAGACGAAGAGAAAGACGTGTTCGCTTGGACCCATGAAGACATGAAGGGCATCCCTCCAGACGTAATTACCCACAAGTTGAACGTGGATCCAATGCATATACCAGTGAAACAGAAGAGAAGGAAATTTGCGCCAGAAAGGAACAAGATTATCAATGAGGAAATTCAAAACCTACTGAAGACTGGGAAAATCAGAGAGGTAAAGTATCCAGAGTGGCTCGCCAACGTAGTGGTAGTCAGGAAGAAAAATGGAAAATGGCGAATCTGCATAGACTTTACAGACATCAACAAGGCGTGCCCAAAAGATCCGTTCCCTCTGCCTCATATTGATGCCATGGTAGACGCCACAGCAGGGCACGAGCTGCTATCCTTCATGGACGCCTACAACGGTTACAACCAGATCCTCATGCACAAGGATGACCAGGAGAAAACCGCTTTCATTACCAGTCAAGGAATATATTGCTATAAGGTAATGCCTTTTGGATTGAAGAACGCAGGAGCAACATACCAGAGGTTGGTGAACAAGATGTTTGAAGAGCAGATTGGGAACACAATGGAAGTCTACATTGACGACATGGTAGTTAAGTCCAAAAAGGCAGAAGATCACGTCAAAGACCTTAGAGAAGCATTTGCCATCCTGAAGCAGTACAGAATGAAGTTAAACCCCACAAAATGCACATTTGGAGTACAGTCAGGAAAGTTCCTAGGATACATGGTTACTCAAAGAGGAATAGAAGCCAGCACAGACCAAGTCAAAGCCATCCTAGATCTAGAGCGACCAAAGTCCAAGAAAGATGTACAAAGCTTAACAGGAAAAATTGCAGCATTGAACAGGTTCATCTCAAAATCTTCAGACAAGAATAGAGCCTTTTACGAAGTATTGAAGAAGAATAAGGAATTCAAGTGGGAACAAGAGCACGACGAAGCATTCCAGAAACTGGAAGAATATTTAGCCAACCCTTTGATTCTCTCCAAACCCAAAGAAGGAGAGCCACTTCAGTTGTACCTCGTAGTGTCTGAAGGGACAGTTAGCGCAATTCTCACAAGGGAGGAAGACAAAGAACAGTTCCCAATCTACTACGTAAGTAAAACCCTACTCAGTGCAGAAACGAGGTACGCATCATTGGAGAAAATCATTTTAGCCTTATTCATTGCTTCAATAAAGTTACGCCCATACTTTGAAAGCCACTCCATACGAGTACGTACCAACTATCCCATCAAAGCTATCATGAGAAAGCCAGAGATGTCTGGAAGGATGGAGAAATGGGCCTTACACTTGAGCAGGTACGATATACAATACGAACCCAGGACGACAGTCAAATCACAAGCCTTGGCAGACTTCGTAGCAGACTTCAGCCCTACCCTTGAGGAAGAAGCACAGAAGGAAGTACTGATGTTACAAGATCCGAAAGCTACACAAAAATGGATACTCCACACAGATGGCGCAGCAAACATACGTGGAGTGGGCTTGGGAGTAGTACTGACATCACCCCAAGGAGACAAGATAGCACAAGCAATAAGACGCAACTTCAAAGCTACCAATAATGAAGCTGAATATGAAGCACTAATCACAGGATTAACCGTTGCAAAGGACATGAAGATACAACATCTAGAGGTAATTTCAGACTCCTTGCTTATGGTAAACCAAATCAACGGAGAGTATGCAGCAAAGGACGCCAGAATGATAGCTTACCTGGAAGTCGCAAAGAAGCTCATTAAGGAGTTCAAGAAATTCAAAATAGAACAAGTGCCCAGAAACTTGAACACTGAAGCAGACGCCCTGGCAAACTTGGGATCGAACATCAACCCGGAAGAATTTGGAACTATCCCTCTAGTACACGTACTCTTTCCGGCCATAGAGAAAGAATCAACAATGAATGTTTCTGGAGTTCAAGCAAACTTTACAGAAGAGGAAGACAACAGCTGGATAACACCATTGAAAGAATACCTCTTGGGCAAGACAAAACCAACAGGGAAGGTAGCAGCTCAAGCGTTGCTCAGAAAGCCTCCAAATATTGTCTAATCAGCAATGTACTCTTTAAGAAATCTGCAGCAGGACCTTTCTTACGATGCCTAGAAGAAAAAGAAGCTCAGAAAGTCCTACAATCCTTACACAGCGGAGAATGTGGAAATCATTCCGGAGGAAGGAACCTAGCCAACAGAGCACTCAGAATGGGATATTACTGGCCCAGCATGAGAAAGGACGCAGCAGAGTTCGCCAAGAAATGCTTAGCATGCCAAAAGCACGCACCCTTGACACACAGGCCATCAGAAGAGTTACATCCAACATTGACACCTTGGCCATTTATGAAGTGGGGAATGGACATAGTAAAGCTACCTCCATCATCAGGACAGAAAGTATACTTCTTAGCAATGACAGACTACTTTTCGAAATGGATCGAAGCAGAAGCATAAAAGGAAATCAAGGATAAGCATGTCATCTCGTTTATAAAAAGAAATATTCTAAGTAGATTCGGGGTACCAGCAGAGATCATTACAGCCAATGGATCCCAATTCATCAGCAATAAGACCACCAAGTTCTGTAAGGAATGGAACATCTCCCTCATCACATCCACACCCAGGTACCCACAAGCAAATGGACAGGCAGAATCAAGCAACAAAGTCCTTATAGGCAACATGAAGAAAAGGCTAGAAGGAGCCAAAGGGAAATGGGCAGACGAACTACCCAACATACTGTGGGCAGATAGAACAACTCCAAAAGGCGCCACAGGCCACACTCCATTCTCATTGGTATACGGATGTGAAGCAGTGATCCCAACAGAGGTAGAAGTTCCCACAACAAGGTATGGGTTAATGACAGAAGAAAGGAACCAAGCAGAATTAATCCACAACCTAGATACAGTAGAAGAACTTAGAAAAGATGCACAAATGAGGATGACAGCATATCAACAAGAGGTAGCAAGATCTTTCAATAAGAACGTCAGAACAAAAGTCTTCAAACTAGGAGATTGGGTTCTCAGAAAGGTATACGAAAACACCAAGGAAGTAAACGCAGGGAAGCTAGCACCCAACTGGGAAGGACCCTACGAGATCACTAAGGTAGTAGGCAATGGAGCCTACAGACTCAGAAATGCAGAAGGAAAAGAAGTACAGCGAAGCTGGAATGCAACGCATTTAAAGCTATATCATTTCTGAAGAAGCGAAGGTACGTAGTTAACATTCCAATTTTGTCCTTTTTTTTTACCAAAAACAAAAAAAAAAAAAAAAAAGAAGAAAAACACAAAAACACAAAAATCTCCAACAGCCAAAATCAGCACGAAAGGTACTTCTCTTTACTCACACTTTGTCAATTCAATTTATGATCATTACGAGTACTGACTTTGGCATCCGAGGGCCGTTGGGGAAACCCACGGCCACCCCTCACCTTATTCTGTTTTGCGAGGAACATTACCTACATTACTAAGCAAAAGCACAACAGACCAGAGCAAAGATTAACCATCCCTGCAAGGAACAAGTCAACTATCCTTGCAGAGCAAGCGAACACATGTAAGCAACACTACATTCACATTACAACTGTAATACAACTGTAATACAACTGTAATACAATTATAAGACAGCAATGAGACAATAAGAAGCATAAATACAGATCCGCATAGCAAAAAAGAGACAGAAATACTTAGTTAAAGAGCAACAAAACAAACAAACTATCCAACTACAGAAATGTAACACAAAGACAATACAAATTATCCAACTGCACCAAGGCAGTAAAAACAAACATCCTTCAAATTTAACAAATTTTTAAAGGTGACACAGCACCATTGAAACTAATTCTCGTCCATGTTGTCAACAGGGACCACTTCCTCAGCAACAGGCTTCGTACTCTCTGGGACATCCTTAACCTCGGTGTTGTGAGGGGAATTCACTTCCTCATCAGCATAGCTCAGCAACAATGTGCCAGGAGCAGCAGTCCCTGCAGGAAATGCAACCTCAAAAGCAGCCTTGTCAGCCTCATAATCCCAGGCCTCGTGTTTTCCTTGCTGAAATTCCTCCATCATTTCAAGATGAGCTTTCCCAAAGTAATACGCTGCAGCATCAACAGCCTCGTTCCCAGCCTCCTTCAAGGTCCTCTTCAGCCCATCACGTTCAACAATGCAATCCCTGTGCCTAGCACGTTCAGTCTTCAAAGCCTCAGTAGCAGCCTTGTACTTATCAGAAAGAGCATCACGCTCCCTCTTCATAGCCTCATACACTCGAGTAAACTCAGACACTTTGCCCAGTACGCCTAAGCAAGACTGAAGGCTCTGCAAAACACAGAATCAAGTAAGGAATGCACAATCCGTTTCTAATCATGTTTATTAAATTTATTTTTTCCGGAGTATACCATACCTGGAAAGACTGCACAGCAGCCTCTTGAGAAAGATCAGCAAAGGTCTGCGAGGATTGGAGATCCTTGAAGGACGGAAACAGCAAGGTGTCCACATGCGGAGCCAAGGAATCAAAAGAGAAATCAGCAGCATCAACGTCAATAGGCACCCCCAGCTTCCTCTTGAGGCCAGTACGGGGTGGAGGCGGAGGAGCACCGCTCTTTGAAGCCACCGTATTGAGAGGAACAACCTCAGTAGTTGGAGGAGAAGAGCGACGTTTAAGGCGGCCCAGAAGGGAAGATGAGCTAAGAAGGTCGTGAGAGCTTAGTGACCTCGAAGTATCTGCAAGGAACATGGCAAAATTCAAAAGGGGATGTAACAGGGAACATGACAAACGCATACAACAAGGAATACAACAAATATACTCAACAAAACACATAACCACCTCAAGAAGGATAAACAAATTAAGAGCCAAATAAATATTTAACAAAGGCAAAACAATTTCGCAACAGGACACATCCACAGGAAGCAACACAACAAAAACCACAAACAGAAAAGGAAAAAAGAAGAACATACCTTGAGACATAGTTGGGGCAACTTTCTGCTCAGAATCAGAATCGTCCAGAGACTTGATCTGGATAACCGCCTCTGATTGCGTCAACTTGATGAAGGATCTCTCGTCTACACTCAACTCGTACAACTTGTCTATCAGGGACGGAGATTGAGAACGCTGCTTCAATTTACTCACTGCAACCATCAAGCAAATAAGCCCAAATCAACAAAGAAGGAGAGCAGAACATAGGAGAACAAGAAAACAAAATACCTTCAGCCTCAACAGAGTCAATAAAAAAATCACAGTCATCACCCAACGAGTCAATCCTCACAAAGAAGAACTTGTGATACCATTTCTTATCAAACGCCTTCTCCAAGTCAGTCACCAAAGGACCAACACCATCCTTCAAACGAAGACCAACCCGACCCTTACCACTGGTCCTAATAGTGTAAGGATAACACAAATCCCTTACGTCAAGCTCTATACCCAATTTTGCACTTAGCAAATCCAAAATTCGCAAAACCCTCCAAGTTTGGGGCAGTAACTGACAAGGTGAAACCCTAACCCTAGAAAGAAATTGACGAACGAGAGCAGAAAAAGGGAAAGTATGCCCAATTACAAAAGGGTACTCGAAGAAACACACCCAACCAGGGGCAGTCCAATCAGCCCTCTCCCTAGAAGATGGGATCTTCACCACAACCCCATCAGGGAATCGCGCAATAGCACCAATGTTCTGCACTTCCTCTTTCGTGACGGTAGAAGGATAGACATCCTTAGCAGGGAAGACGTTCTGCACCACCAAGTTAGGCTTTTTCACACCCTCATCCACCCCAGCAAACACCACTTTCACATGACCACCCATCGCAAAACAAAAAGAAAAACAACGAAGTAACGAAACAGAGGAAACAGAGAGAGAAGAGAAAATACCTGGTGAAAACCGTAATTGGGGCAAAGCAATGAAGTGATTAGACAAAAGCCTTCACACCCAATAAATACCAAAAAAGAAATAAACCGCCACGAACGGTTATCGAGGAAGTTGTCTTAAACTGCCATCACGTTTCCTATTTTGCTAACCGTTGAAGTTATTTCTGAAAATTTCAAAATCCTCCCAACGGCTTTTTAAGTAATTTTCACTTTCAAAAAATTGAAAATAAAAATTAGGGGCAATTGTTGGGCTCGTATTACCATACGACCCATTACATCTAGGGCATCAATCCAAGACCAATAAGTCAGCAAAATATGCAAAACGGCTTGATTAAAGTAAACAAGGAAAGCAGCATCATACATATCAATCAAGGAGATACTTGCCAAAGATACACCTACAGAACAAGGAAGAAGATAAATCAAGAAGATCTTCCTTATTTCAAATATATTCTGAAGATATTTGTAAACCCTAGTGATCCCTAGGTATAAATAAGCATAATTAGACATTCTTAGCATTCATGTACTCACGCATACATTTAAATATAATAAAATCACTCTGCTTTTATCTACAGAATTGCATCCCTACTGAACAGGAAGGCTTGTCTTTACTCAGTATTGTATCTCTAAACTCATCTTCTTTATATAATTGAATACTTATTGCCTACTTATTGATTATTTGTTGATTCAATATCGTTCTTAATTATTTCATATGCAATTGGTAGAATGATTGTTATTACCCCTCAAACCTAGCAAATTCTTAAATGTCCTTATTGAGATTTGCCTAAACAGATTGTATATGGATGACCGCTAGTAGCTTATACTTGTGATATTAATGTTTTCTAAAGTATAAACCTCATACGTAATTCATCCCTTAAATTCAATAGTCCTAAAAATCCATGTCAGATAGACTGAAATCACTTGGTTACATCTATCAATGAAATATTACTGAAATAAGCTGAAAAGAACAGAGTTTTTAACATTTAAGTTGGACACCCAATGAAGAATTTGTCAAACTTCTTAACGATGCAGATCAATTATAAGTTTATAAAATGCAGGGTGTGTGTTCCTTTGGTACAAAAATGAAGAAACAAGGATAATTCAAGCTTCCTTCATGCATCATAAGATTACAGGGGTACTATTACTTCAGATTTCAGTTTCCTTCAATGAGAAACACGCCTTCCTGCATAATCTTCCGACAAATTTAATTTACCAAGGTGTCAAAAGGGTGCTAATTATACCAATCTTGTTTATTGGCTCGATATAATGGCCTAGCTTGCAAGGATCTCAAGCACCACATAACCTATAAACAACTGTGCTTTAGTTGTAGAAACCATCACTCCTTTGCTCTACATCACCAAGTAAAGCAACTATAATGATATCTGTTCTTTTATAAAAGCACAACCCTGAGTGTAGAAACCGTCATCCTTTTGCTTTACATTTCCAAGTAAAGCAAATCAATGAAGAATTTGCCATATATATAGCCAAACAAAAAAAAAAATTGCCTTCCAAACATGACATACTATAGCAGTGTAAGAAAAAAATATATACATCACTAACCAAGCACTAGTTAAAAGTTATAGTGCAGTTGAATCTACCACTCTTGTTCGATTTCAATAAGCAGAAGCAATGTCCACACCAACATGTGCTGGTGACTTCAGTAAAGATAAGTTCAGATAAGTTGTGACAAGGGTTAATCACAGCTACCCAAGTTTAATTTATAACTAAAATAAGATCTAATAGAGGCTTATAAGTTCAAATAAGTTCATATAAGATCAAATAATTCAGATAAGTTAAGATTAGTTCAGATAAAATCAGATAAGTTAAGATAAGTAAAAATCAGGTGAATATAATCCACCCATAAGGTCTGTTCACATTTACTGAACTGATTAGAGCTGAACTGAACTAAACTAATTGGATCTGAACTAAACTGAACTGAACTGAACTGAACTGAACTGAATATTTTATGAGAGAAGGAAATTAGGAGCTGAATTGAACTGAACTGATTGGAGCTAAACTGAACTGAACAGAAATGAAGTAAATGTGATTAAGCCCTTAGTGGTGATGTATTGACAATTTGACACAATTCCAATATATGAAAAATGCTTTTATATGTAGTTTTTTTTTTTTATTTTTTTTTTTTTTATTTTTTTTTTTTTTATCTAAGTGCAATCTGAAATTTGAACTTATATATTAAATCTTTAATTAAAATAAGTGTTAATAAGTGTTAATATCTACCCTTATATATCTACCCTTATCTATTAGATCAGTAGGGTTAATAAGTGTTAATATCTACCCTTTGTCCTTACTCGTCATTACCGCGACTGTGTAGATCGTGAAACCTGAGGTAAAGAGTTGGTGGTTAAAAGAGGAGGTGGAGGTGGAGGTAGTGGTGGTTAGTATGAAGAGGTGGTAGTGGTGGGTAATATGAAGATGGGGGTAAATTGAGGGGTAATTTTTTGATTAAAAAGGGTAAATTTGTAATTTTAGTTAATTTTGCGGGCGTTAGTTAGATATTCGAGGGCGACTTTTATGGAGTATTACTAGATGAAGCCCGTGCGATGCACGGTTTGTTAGTATTTTTTTTAAAAAAAAATATTTTTCATATTTATGTGATTAAAATTGTTATTGTATTAGTTTTAAAATATTAGATAAAATTCCTAATATCAAAAGATAATATTTTTTATTTAATTAATTTAAAATTTAAAATCTCATTCGTCAATTTTACTTATGTGGCATTTGAATTATTTAATTGTAAAAAAAATTAATAATCTCTTATTTAATTGGCTACCACTTAAATTTATAATCTTACATGGCACGCTAAGAAAATTAATCCTACGTGGCTCTCTAAAAACTCGAGAAAAATCTTCCTTTTAAATATATATATTAGATTTAGGGCGTATGATTTTTTTAATTATTTTTATCAATTATCTTATTATTTTTTAAGGATAAAAATAAAATTTTAAAAAAAGAAAGTTTTGTGGACGCGACATGTGTACTTCTGGAACAATTTGGTGATTACTAAAAATGTCGATGTGCAAGGAGGATCGAACCTTCAACCTCTTATAAGAATGAAAACTATTTCACCATCTATGCCAATTATCAAGTATGTTATTAATCTCTAAAAGGAAA
The DNA here is from genome assembly GCF_948465745.1 of Chenopodium album. Taxonomy (NCBI): domain Eukaryota; kingdom Viridiplantae; phylum Streptophyta; class Magnoliopsida; order Caryophyllales; family Amaranthaceae; genus Chenopodium; species Chenopodium album. The sequence continues at coordinate 72,252,810 of NC_137835.1, forward strand.
ATTTGTTTTTAATAATCCCACCTTTGGCCGATTCGATATAATAATTCCACCTTCGAATTATTATTTAATAATCCCATCTTTATAGGGCATCTTCTTTTATTGGTCCCTAACCTGTTGGTAACCTGTTTTAATAGGTTAAGATGCTACATGTCACTTTGTGATTGGTTAAATTTTTTTTTTCAAAAAAAAAAAAAAACAAAAATTACAAAAACTAAAAAAAATAAAGAGAAAAAAACCAGTCCACAGTTCCACATAAACATGGGCAACGGGTCGTGCCTGGCCGTGCCGTGCCTGAAATTGGCACACCCCAGCCCACGGCACGGCACGGCCCACGTGCCTTGCGGGCCAAATCGTGCCACCCTTTTTATTTTTGTTTTAATAAATGAAAAAAAAAACGAATTAAACGATATATATTTTTTTAGTACAACTTAATATATGTGATTAATTTATGTTTATGTTAATGTTAATATATTTTGTTTACATTTTTTGAACAACTTTATTTTAATTTAGGTTATATAAATTATTTATCTAATTAATAATTATGTTTAAGTTTATGAAAACAAATAAAAACAATTTTATTAATTTAGCAAAAAACAACAATGCATATAATAAAAAAAAATACGAGTGCGATAATCCGAAAACACAAAAAATTGAAGAATAACTTATTTTATTATATGACGGTAGCCGGTACGAATGTATGATAATTTAATAATACAAAATAATTAATGATAATTAAAAATCGTACAATAGTGTATGAATAACTTCATTTATTATACGGAATACGAAGTTCGATAATACAAAAATTATACAATAGTGTATAATGTAAATATGTAATCATGTAATTATTATTAGTCGTCTTCGTCTTCGCCTTCGTCTTCATATTCGTCTTCGTCTTCGTCTTCGTCTCCTTGAGGTTCAAGTTCATCCGCCAATTGAGTTGATTGAGAAGTATGAGAACTAAAAGAAGTCGACGTTCCTTCATCGTCGTCGTCGTTTCGTGCATAAGTACGATCTTGAGAACGAGTTTCGGCATCCAACCAATCCTTGAAGCAAACACACATTTCAAGTGTTTCGGGTTTTAGTCTTGTTCTTCTATCGTCTAAAACTCGTCCCGACGCACTAAAAGCTCTTTCGGAGGCAACGGAGGAGACTTGGATAGCAAAAATATCACGAGCCATTGCCGACAAAACTAGATATTTCACGGTTTGTGATTTCCACCAATCAAGGATGTCAAGGCCAAACTTCTCTTCATCGTCCATGCCTTTCATGATGTCATAACTTAAGTACATTTGCAACTCTGAAACATCGCTTTGTGTTCTCTTACTTGATGATGATTCCGTACCTGAAAACTTGAACATCATGTTAGCAGCTTGTGCAAATAAACCTTTGGTTCGTTTTCTTACATTTTTGGATGTTTGAGAAGGGGAAAATCGAGACACGGTTCCATATTTACTTTCATAAACTCTATATAAAGAAAAAAACTCATTAGTCACCTTATTTTTAAAAGTTTCAACATCATCTTCAAAATTCATGTTACTATAATAAATATCAATTTAATAAAAAGGTGTCATCATGTAGGGAATAGTTTCAAGCCTTTAAAATCCCACTAGCTTTAACCCCACTGTGATCATACACTAAAGTACGGTGGCGTCCAAAAGGGAAGAAGATAGAGCAAAAGAGTCGCCAACAAGTTTTTAAGGAACTTGTAAACCGTTCACGGGGTGAAGGTTACACCCCTTAACGATCCAAGAGATCGTCAACTCCATAAGGTCATGAACCAAATAAGGGTTCGGGGATGAAGGTACAAATCCAACCTAAAAGAGATTGAACCTGTTCTAATAATAGGCCTCTACTTTATTCTGCTCGTATTCATGTGCGCTTTCTGACTAACATACAATCAATAGATTAACCCTAAACCTGTTTAATCTATGTTGGTTAAATTTAATGCACAAACAAATCTATTATTGGCGATCACTTGAAATTATAATCACAATTAACCCTAACAAGATTATTAATATCTTATTAAGCGTGATTGCAAATACCAATTCCCTTTAAACAAGCAATAAAGGTGATCAAGCAATAAATAAATAAATCATCAAGCAACATAATAAATAAATAATCAACATCATTAATAATAACATTAATCATAACCATAATCATCATAATCATGTTAAAGCATAGCAAGATCCTAGGCATGATACTAACAAGATTAATAACAAACCCTAGCATGTCACTAAGCAATAAAAATCAAATCTTTAGCCCTAACATGATACTAACAATCATAAATATTAGGAAGAGAATAAAAGGCATCGTAACAATCATATTTAATATTAAAATTACCCTAGACATGATACTAGGAATCAAAATAACAATCTAAACATGATATCTACATCATAATATCAATTAATCAATAAAGTACTTACTTGGATGCCTCGTACCTCTTTCTAATAACAAAATACACACGTTAGTAACTTCAAGGAAAAATAATAAACAAAGCAATTAAATAATTGAAAGAGAGATTTGGGACCAAACCCTCAGAAATTAAAACCCTTCACGTCTAGGGCGAAGGCAACTTCGAATATGGCTAGGTATTTCTAGATCTTGTGAATGCGGAATTTTGTATTAAAAAGCCAAGAAGAAAGAATGCATGAATGTTATTGAAAATTAATGAATGATAAATGTAGATGAATGAATATGGACAATCCGTGAATGAAAACGGAGTTTTTGATACGATATTTATAGAGAAAATCATCCAAAAAAGATAATTTATCAAAACAAAGTCTGAAGACCACAAAAACACCTTGGCGCCAGGACCAGTGGCTAGCGCCAGGCGCCAATGCTGGCGTCTGGCGCCAATCCTGATTCCAGGCGCCAAGGCCTGGGGTTGGACGCCAAACCGGATTTCAACGCGTTTTCGAAAATCTGATAAATTTCCCGTACTGGAAGATAAAATAATATAATTTCAGTCAAAAATGCTATTTGATCTAATTAAAACTCTGAAGAATCCTAATTGAATTAAGAATGATAAAACCTTCTAGAATGTTCTAGAAGACCAAAACCATTCCTAATTACATTAGGAATGATAAATCATATTAGGCCCTCCCCTAGATCATTGGGCCGTACTTAAATTTCAAACCGGGCCCAGTTTAGTAAATTGGCCATAAATTCCTCAATATTCATCGGAATCGGGCTTATAATATATCGTTAGAAAGGTCTTTGCAAACCCCATCCAACTACACCACTATTGGACCCATATCATGGACAAAAAAAACTGGATTGGCTGTTTTCTTAAAAATAAAGTTTTCAAAAACAGGGAGAAGAGAAAAGAAAAGAAATAAAACTTCCCGCAACACTAGACCTTTCCACACTTTCGTTTCATTCGATTATGATTCGACGTGAAAGGTACTCATCACTGGGTTTGGTTTTGGGGAGACACAAATGGGTGTCTACACATCATATTTTTGCCTAGGATCTAAAATAGAAGCAAAAATATAATCATAGGAATATCGGTGTAATATTTACGCCATTTTTCCTCCATGGATGGAAGATATCCACGATAGATAAACATGTTGTGATCGGTGTTCTGCAAAAAGTTGTGCAAGTAAACATGCATTGCTAAGAAAAGAATGAGAACAAGGATTATATACAGAAGAAAAACAATGTGTCATACCATATAGTAATTGTAAAAACTGCATATATTTTTCACAATTAACCCAATCATCTTCTAGTAAAGCACATTGTGGAAATTTCATATTATAAAAAAGTGTTAAATGAACCTTGTACTCGATTGCCCGACTCAACATTTCATAGGTGGAGTTCCACCTAGTTGGACTATCCGGTGCTATTTTTATGGTCTTTATCCGTTGTTGCTTGCAAAACCTTTCCATTCTTGATATCTCAAGTTAGAGCTATTAATAGACATAATAGCATTCCTTATTTTGTGATAAAATGGACCAATTGCTTGTGTTCCATCCTTCACACACAAGTTAAGAACATGACAAATGCATCTAACATGAAGTGCATCTCCATCTAATATAACATCGGTCAATTGGGATTTGACCAAATTCGCACTATATGTCATAGAAGTTGCATTATCGAAAGTCATATACATGATTTTATCCCTAAGACTATATGCATCAATGGCTTCCATTAAATGATGTGAAATGTTAAGACCGGTATGAGGGTATTCAAGCATTTTGAAATGAATGATGCGTTTTTGTAACAACCACTCATTATCTAACCAATGACAAGTAACACATAAATAGTGAAGTCCGTATCCACCATCCCATGCATCGGCGGTTAAAGAAACTCTACTAGGAAGATTAGCTAATTCATTTACTAATTTCAATTTGTACTCTAGATAAGTCTTCATGGCAGCAGATCGAACGGTTTTTTTCGGGAAATTTTTTTGTGTTTTTGTTGTAGTGCTTGGTTAATGTAGTTGTTGAAGGCATCATTTTCGGCGAAAATAAAAGGTTGTTCGGCATGTACAATCATTCTCCCAAGTTCACCCTATATCTCTTGTAATTGTAAATGAAGCCTTGTGGATGGAATTGAGAAATTTTGGGTTGGGTTCGATCACTAGATGGTCCACCACATTTTTTTTAATGTCTACTAAGGTGTCCCGTCCCTCCCTTTGTATCGGCCGAGAAAATTTTACCACAAGTCCGACACTTGGCTTTTTGTCCATTTTTACTCAATTGATAATGTGACCAAACTTCACTCTTTCGTTTGGTTTGAGCAAAATCCTCTCGGTACACCACTCTAATATATTAGGATTTTGGGTGTTGGGCATTTGGGTGGATGGTTCACTCGACCCGGAGACTTGTGTTTGGCTACCTTGGGAAGGAGGAGGAAAAGGAAATTCATGTTGTTGAAATTAGGTTTGTTGAAATTGGGTCCAAGGAGCCATATCATCCATTTGTTCGTGCCCTCCTGTGTTTTGGGGATGAAAGAAAGGGGTGGAAGTTTTTGGAAAGGGCATGTTAGGGGAGGGAAAGGGCATGTTAGGGGGGAGCATAGACATTGAAGTGTTTGGGTTTGGTGATTCCCTACGTTTTGACTTGGCTTTTCTAGAGGAGGAGAAAGGGTTCGGGTTTGATGCCTGTAGACACCCATTTGTGTCTCCCCAAAACCAAACCCGGTGATGAGTGCCTTTCACATCGAATCATAATCGAATGAAACGAAAGTGTGGAAAGGTCTAGTGTTGCGGAAAGTTTTATTTCTTTTCTCCCTGTTTTGGAAAACTTTATTTTAAGAAAATAGCTAATCCAGTTTGGTTGGTCCATGATATGGGTCCAATAGTGGTGTAGTTGGATGGGGCTTGCAAAGACCTTTCCAACGATATATTATAAGCCCAATTCCGATGAATATTGAGGAAGTTATGGCCAATTTACTAAACTGGGCCCGGTTTGAGCTTTATGTACGGCCCAATGATCTAGGGGAGGGCCTAATATGATTTATCATTCCTAATACAATTAGGAATGGTTTTAGTCTTCTAGATTCTTCTAGAAGGTTCTTTTCATTCCTAATTCAATTAGGACTTTTCAGAGTTTTAATCAAGATCAAATAGCATTTTCGAAGGAATTATATTATTTTATCTTCCAGTACGGTAAATTTATCAGATTTTTGAAAACGCGTTGAAATCCAGTTTGGCGTCCAACCCCAGGCCTTGGCGCCTGGAACCAGGCTTGGCGCCAGACGCTAGCCACTGGTGCCTAGCGCCAGTTAGCCAGGGTTGGCGCCAATGTTGTTTTGCGATCTTCAGACTCTGTTTTGTTAAATTATCTTTTTTGGCTGATTTTCTCTATAAATATCGTATTAAAAATTCCGTTTTCATTCACCTACAATCTTTCATATACCAACTATCTTCATCATCTACATCTTTCTTTCATCAACTCTCTTCATTCACAAGTTTTCTTTCATCGATTCTTAATTAAAAACATTCTTTCTTTTAGCATTCTTTTCAATTCTTTCTTGCTTTTTCATATAAAATTCCGCATTCACAAGATCTAGAAACGCCTAGCCATATTCGAAGTTGCCTTCGCCCTAGACGTGAAAGGTTTTAATTTCTGAGGGTTTGGTCCCAAATCTCTATTTCCATCATCTCTATTTCAATTATTTAATTTAATTGTTTTGATTATTATTTTCCTTGAAGTTACTAACGTGTGTATTTTGTAATTAGAAAGAGGTACGAGGCATCCAAGTAAGTACTTTTAATTGATTTATGATGTAGATATCATGTTTATATTGTTATGATTCCTAGTATCATGTCTAGGTTATTTTTAATATTAAATATGATTGCTATGATGCCTTTTATTCTCTTCCTAATATTTATTCATGTTAGTACACTAGTAGAAAAATTGCATTTGGCACCCCCCATATGGCACCGGTTCAGCCCAAACCGGTGCCAAAAACCGGCCCAAAATTGGGCGGGATTTTAAACAAAGGGAAAAGACACCGGTTCAACTCAAACCGGTGCCAAAAATGTAAAAGGCACCGGTTTGAACCGGTGCCAAATGAACCGGTGCCTCATTTAAAAAAAAAAAAAGCGCGTCTTCTTTCTTCCTTATTCTTCCTTCTCTTTCTCTTTCTTTTCATTTTCTCTGTTCAATTATCTTCTTCACTGTTTGTAGGGAATAGTTTCAAGCCTTTAAAATCCCACTAGCTTGAACCCCACTGTGATCATACACTAAAGTACAGTGGCGTCCAAAAGGGAAGAAGATAGAGCAAAAGAGTCGCCAACAAGTTTTTAAGGAACTTGTAAACCATCACGAGGTGAAGGTTACACCCCTTAACGATCCAAGAGATCGTTAACTCCATAAGGTCATGAACCAAATAAGGGTTCGGGGATGAAGGTACAAATCCAACCTAAAATAGATTGAACCTGCCCTAATAATATGCCTCTACTTTATTCTGCTCGTATTCATGTGCGCTTTCTGACTAACATACAATCAATAGATTAACCCTAAACCTGTTTAATCTATGTTGGTTGAATTTAATGCACAAATAAACTATTATTGGCGATCACTTGAATTATAATCAAATTAACCCTAACAAGATTATTAATTATCTTATTAAGCGTGATTGCAAGTACAAATTCCCTTTAAGCATGCATAAAAAGGTGTGATCAAGCAATAAATAATAAGCATCAAGAAACATAATAATGAATAACATGAATAATAATTATAATAATCATAAAATAATAATCATCATCAAAATAATAATAATCATAAATAATAACAATTATAATAATTATCATGTTCATGTTAATATTATGGCATAATAAACATAGCAAGATCCTAGGCATGATACTAACAAGATTAATAACAAACCCTAGCATGTCACTAAGCAATAAAAATCAAATCTTTAACCCTAACATGATACTAACAATCATAAATATTAGGAAGAAAATAAAAGGCATCATAACAATCATATTTAAAAATACCCTAGACATGATACCAGGAATCATAATAACAATGTAAACATGATATCTACATCATAAAATCAATAAATCAATAAAGTACTTACTTTGATGCTTCGTACCTCTTTCTAAATTACAAAATACACCCGTTAGTAACTTCAAGGAAAATAATAAACAAAGCAATTAAATTAAATAATAGAGATTTGGGACCAAACCCTCAGAAATTAAAACCTTTCACGTCTAGGGCGAAGGCAACTTCGAATATGGCTAGGTGTATCAAGATCTTGTGAATGCGGAATTTTGTGTTAAACAATAAAGTTTAGAAAGAATGAATGAAAGATTAATGATTCATAAACTAATTTGTTGACGATTGAAGATTGTAGATGAATGAACAAAAACGAATTTATAAAAACTTAAGAATAAAAGAAGTGGTGAATGATAGATGTTAATCCGTCCTCCAAAACAGAGTTTATTAATACGATATTTATAGAGAAAATCAGCCAAAAAAGATAATTTATCAAAACAGAGTCTGAAGATCACAGAAACAACTTGGCGCCAGCCCTGGCTCATTGGCGCCAGGACCAGTGGCTAGCGCCAGGCGCCAATGGCTGGCGTCTGGCGCCAATCCTGGTTCCAGGCGCCGAGGCCTGGGGTTGGACGCCAAACCGGCTTTTAACACGTTTTCGAAAATCTGATAATTTTACCGTACTGGAAGATAAAATAATATAATTTCAGTCGAAAATGCTATTTGATCTAATTAAAACTCTAAAGAATCCTAATTGAATTAAGAATGATAAGACCTTCTAGAATGTTCTAGAAGACCAAAACCATTCCTAATTACATTATGAAATGATAAATCATATTAGGCCCTCCCCTAGATCATTGGGCCGTACTTAAAACTCAAACCGGGCCCAGTTTAGTAAATTGGCCATAAATTCCTCAATATTCATCGGAATTGGGCTTATAATATATCGTTGGAAAGGTCTTTATAAGACCCATCCAACTACACCACTATTGGACCCATATCATGGACCAACCAAACTGGATTGGCTGTTTTCTTAAAATAAAGTTTTCAAAAACAAGAAGAAGAGAAAAAGAAATAAAAACTTTCCGCAACACTAGACTTTTCCACACTTTCGTTTTATTCGATTATGATTCGACGTGAAAGGTATTCATCACTGGGTTTGGTTTTGGGGAGACACAAATGGGTGTCTACAGAAGCCCCCACTTTGACTGAGTTTGGAGAAACGCAAGTTTCGAAAACGAAAGTCAAAGTAACGATAGGGACGGAGAATGATTCAGAACGTTCTACGATCCTAAATCAATCTTATAACGCCGATACCTGCAAAACTAGCATTAGTTAAACAGATAAAAGAGTTAAGAAACGCGTATCTTGCACCGTCGAGCACACGTCTCTGAAAGTAACCGATTTGCTGCCGTATGTTGTTTTGATGACCTCCTGCAAGCTAGAGAACGGCATCCCGCTTGAAAACTGCTACGCCTGTAACTGCTTCCAAATTAGAAGACTGCTTCGCCTGAAACTATCCTCCTCCGCTTTGATAATATTCCACGTCCAAGGGAATACCATCGAAGATTGCTTCTCTTGAAACAATCCTCAGTTGTTTGTGACAACTCTCCACAATCTAGAGAACGCCACCTTGTTGTTTCGATGTTCACTTGTCTCTGAACAAAGAGCTTCTTTTTCCCGCTGTGATAGTCTTCGAAAAGATCACTGCTTTTTAATATTTGCTATGCCAGTACGTCGGCGCTTTGCTCCTCGTGAACCAGTATGTCGGTGCTTTTGCTGTGATGACAATCCTCTTTTCTTTGGGAATAGTTGCCAACACAACTCTTGTATGATGTATGACAATCCGATTTAGGGAAAGTTGTCAATGCCACGTAACAATCCATCCTTGGAAATGTTGTCACGATGAAGCGACAATCCGTACCTCGGAAAATTTGCCAAAATCCAATTTTTAGAAAAGTTGCCAATGCTGCGTAACAATCTTTCATAAGAACTTTGCTACGATCGACAATCCACATCTTGGAATATAACTCTTGAAAGCAATCCACCTTGGAAATTTGCCAACGCTATGCGACAATCCTTTCGGGAAAATATTGCCACAATTGACAATCCGCGTCTTGGAACATTTGCAAAAAAGAGTCGACCGACAATCCACTTCGGGAAAATTTGCCACTTACTGAAATGAATGACAATCCATGTTGAGGAACTTTGCCGAAATTTATAATGAATAGAGACCTACGACAATCCTTTGGGAAATTTTGCTATAGGGAACTGGGTGTATGACAATCCAATTTCGGAAAACTTGCCAGCGATGACAATCCAATCTTTGAAAAAATTGCCAAACAAAGAAGGAGCACGACAATCCACGCTTGGAAACTTTGCCAGAGATGACAATCCAATCTTGGAAAAATTGTCGTTGAAGAAGATGCACGACAATCCATTTTTGGAAATATTGTCAGTTGGGGATGACAATCCAATTTTTGGAAAACCTTGTCGTTTAATAAGAATGCGCGACAATCCATTTTTGGAAATATTGTCGTTTAAGTGCTTGCTTTTGAACCGATTGTAATGAGCCAGTGTTTTAGGCGCTTTAAGCTAAGCGAGACGATCTTTCATCAGGTCGATCACTTATTTCAATTGTAATCAAACCGACTACTTAATCATGTCAAATTGCTTATAGGGGCTAACTGGCGTAGCAAGGAACCCGAAATTGCTGCATGAGGTCGGAATCACCTTTCTGGGAGGCTTCGAGCTCTGTCGTTGCTGAAATATCTCTGGTGCCAGGCGCTGGAGTAGGGTCTTCCCTGTTCTGCTGCATCTGTATTTATTTTTGACTATAGAACTTTGCCAATTTCTTTAATTATCTTAGGGTTGACCTAAGGCTTAATGTTGCTTGACTCATTGACTTGACACGACTCAAGGTATAAACTTGACTCGATATGTTTGACTGACTCGAGGTTGACTCGACTCGAAGTGTAATGGCACATGTTTTAGACTCAAATCAAAGTGATATGACACGACATGACTCGTGTGTACATGACTCGTGTGTGTATTGTAATGTGATCGTGCGACTCGAAAATGCAAAAAAGCAAAAATTTTCCGTCATTTTGTGGAGGGTACCGACTTTCTCCCGAAAAAGAAAGACGCGAAAAAGAATCGAAAGTGAAGTTTGAAGATGCATGTTGAATGAGCTTAGTCAAATGTTGTTTGATACTATCTCTCAAGATTCAAGGATTAATTCATCCTAGGCTATCTCAACTGTTGACTCCATGATGAAAGTATTTGGGTAACTTAGGCACGGAGGCTAAGCACTTCATACTTCGTGATGCAATGACAATTATGAGTGATGAGCGATAAGGCATGCTTCAATGTTGTGTTAAGATTTCATGACAAAGGGTTCCTAAGGGAAATATATTTGGTCATGTATGTGTGCAGTGTGTGAAAGTGACACTAAAGCTAGGCCGCAAGAGCTAAGTGTGTGAAAAGATATTATTGTTAGAAGAGCCAAATAATGGTGACTCTTAGGCTAGGTAAGCTAATGATGTAGGGATCAAGCCCCCAAGTCTAGCTCTAAGTGAATAGGGATGAGCATTGGAGATCCCTTGATATGATCATGGTGTAAGTGTGTGAATGTGAATATGAATGCATGTTTATTACGGCCGCACCTCGATGTGAGGTTGCCTACGTATCCGTTAGGAATCAGGCCGAACGTAGCTCTAGCCAAACCTCGCACAAGTGTGTATACCTCAAAAAGGTCTTTTTAAGGGTTGTAACGTGGTTAGGCTAAAGGTTTAAAGGAGAAGGGGATAAAGGCTCAAGACCCTAGATAAGCCCCCAAGGTGTGCAACCTTGCTTTTGAATATTTGTATTTTCATGCTTGAGGTTTTCTACTCTTCTTTTTTTTAGCTCTTTCTTTTGCTTTAGCATTTATTTTATTTTAATAAGTGTGGGCAATCTCGATCATGCGGTCTATCACTCACTTGACATTCATGTTTCTCAGGCACGGTACCGAGCACTCAATAAGAGACGCAATCTGAGACGTGTTCTTATCAAAGATACTTTCATATCAAAGACATTGGAACACTTACCCTTTTGTACACTTGTTTTCGTTTTTTTATTATTGCTTATTTTTTTGCTATTGCTTTCTTTTGAATTTGCTCAAGCTTTCTTTAGAATTGCATAAGTTTCACACCATCCCATCCCAAGGTTAGATAGATGTAGGTTGAAAAAAGAAGGGTCTATCGTTAGACGAGGCTCAAAGTGGTTTATGAAGAAAGGATTGTATAATTGAAGGGCGAAAGGAGATATGATGTGGCTACAAGGGGTGCCTCAAATCCTTAGTATACCTTGTGCTTAATTCGACACGTTTTTTTTTTTTTTTTTTTTTTTTATTTGATGCAATATAATGAAATGATCATATATAAGGAAATAAATGCTCATTTTATTAAAAAGGGAAAAGAAAAGAAAAACTACAAAAATAATCTAAAGGAAATGAAAAGGTGCCTATGCTAGACTTATTGGGGAAAGGAAAAAATGAAAAAGAAATAGAAAAAGAGGTCATGAAATCTTTTCGTTGAAGCTCGCCTCTTGTCTTGTGTTGTTTCATCATTACCCTCATTTGTTGTTTGTCAATCATATGACTCAAACTCGATTCAACACACATGGATGGAAGAAGTGAAGAAAGATGGAATAGAAAGTGAAAAAAGAAAAAAATGATGGAGGTGAAGGGATATGAAGAATTAGGGATAGAATGTACCCCCCAACTCAAATGACGGAAAAGACCGACTCATGCATGAACCTAAGACATGGCCATGGTGACATGTGCTCGAAGTGTGTGCTAAGACTAGTGAGTGTAGATGGTACTTTAAGACTCGTGTCATGACCATGTGGCTAGACTATGTGACTAGACTCAAGCAAAGACTAAGTAAAGACTTCACGTATATGCATTAAACTGGACAGACTGTGGTATTTTAGTCATAAATTTTTATCTGCAACTCTTATTGGAATGAAACCAACGCCAAATTAAAGAAAAACTCGGGGCTACAGATCCATAGGTTGTACAACTCGTAGTTCTTTCTAGAATTCCAGATATGACCAAAACAAGTTGACGTTTGTGCAGTATACGGGAATAAAAATCCGGGTTGACTTAAAGGAACTATGACTCGATTTTATGTTTATTTATTAGCTCAAATTAATTAATTAATTAATTAAACAAAGTCTTTTAGTCATTAATCAGTTTATTTAGTCTTAACACAAGTCAAACAAACGGTTAGGAAAAATCACATAGAGTATGCACAACAAATAATGCACAATTAGTCAAGTTGGCACAATATGATGCAATGAGTTCGCAACCTAACCATGGCTCTAGTTCTCTAAAGTTCGGGATATGGTTTAGTCAAATAGGGTCCATGGTTAATTGTCCAGATGCACCGCGTAGAAGCCTAACCGTGAAGGGTTAACGCGTGTGGATAGAACACCGCGAGTTTTTTTAGAATAAACTCACTTCCATGGTTTGGTGAATTCAACCTCTCAGATGTACCCTTTGTTGCCAGGAGCGTTCAATCGGGTAGATAGAGCATGAATTCCCAGAGGGTTATGTCCATATGTAGAACACATATGGGTTTCAGAAAAGTGAGAAAAAATTCAGTCAGGAAGTAGGATCGAGCAAACAATACGAAAAACCGGTCGAAATTAGAACGCATATTTCTGGCTCGGTATTGGGGGAAATTGGCGCCAGCAAACAGAGACTGGCGCCAACTTTTTACTGTAGCGCCTGGCGCCAATACTGGCGTCTGGCGCTACGGCTAAAAGTGTGGCGCCAAGCTCTGGCCCCTGACGCTACTTCCCACATGCCTCAGCAGCTTTCTGTGCTCGATAAAATCTTCCAGTTTCGCGTGGTGTTATTTCAGTCCTAGTTGTGAAAGACATTTCTCAAATTTTCTACGTGTAAAATCCTATATTTTTGACTCATTACGGATGGTCTTTCCAATGAGAACCTTTTTATGCATATGACAATAATGTTAATCAAAATTACGCACATGAAATACTTAGAACTTTTCGAGTCTCATCCACTCATTCTAAATCATTGCCGAAACAAATTCAGGAATTAAAATAGAAATCCTCCCCAGTGGAGTCGCCAAAAACTGTAGGGAATAGTTTCAAGCCTTTAAAATCCCACTAGCTTGAACCCCACTGTGATCATACACTAAAGTACGGTGGCGTCCAAAAGGGAAGAAGATAGAGCAAAAGAGTCGCCAACAAGTTTTTAAGGAACTTGTAAACCATCACGAGGTGAAGGTTACACCCCTTAACGATCCAAGAGATTGTTAACTCCATAAGGTCATGAACCAAATAAGGGTTCGGGGATGAAGGTACAAATCCAACCTAAAAGAGATTGAACCTGTTCTAATAATAGGCCTCTACTTTATTCTGCTCGTATTCATGTGCGCTTTCTGACTAACATACAATCAATAGATTAACCCTAAACCTGTTTAATCTATGTTGGTTGAATTTAATGCACAAATAAACTATTATTGGCGATCACTTGAATTATAATCAAATTAACCCTAACAAGATTATTAATTATCTTATTAAGCGTGATTGCAAGTACAAATTCCCTTTAAGCATGCATAAAAAGGTGTGATCAAGCAATAAATAATAAGCATCAAGAAACATAATAATGAATATCATGAATAATAATTATAATAATCATAAAATAATAATCATCATCAAAATAATAATAATCATAAATAATAACAATTATAATAATTATCATGTTCATGTTAATATTATGGCATAATAAACATAGCAAGATCCTAGGCATGATACTAACAAGATTAATAACAAACCCTAGCATGTCACTAAGCAATAAAAATCAAATCTTTAACCCTAACATGATACTAACAATCATAAATATTAGGAAGAAAATAAAAGGCATCATAACAATCATATTTAAAAATACCCTAGACATGATACCAGGAATCATAATAACAATGTAAACATGATATCTACATCATAAAATCAATAAATCAATAAAGTACTTACTTTGATGCTTCGTACCTCTTTCTAATTACAAAATACACCCGTTAGTAACAAGGAAAATAATAAACAAAGCAATTAAATTAAATAATAGAGATTTGGGACCAAACCCTCAGAAATTAAAACCTTTCACGTCTAGGGCGAAGGCAACTTCGAATATGGCTAGGTGTATCAAGATCTTGTGAATGCGGAATTTTGTGTTAAACAATAAAGTTTAGAAAGAATGAATGAAAGATTAATGATTCATAAACTAATTTGTTGACGATTGAAGATTGTAGATGAATGAACAAAAACGAATTTATAAAAACTTAAGAATAAAAGAAGTGGTGAATGATAGATGTTAATCCGTCCTCCAAAACAGAGTTTATTAATACGATATTTATAGAGAAAATCAGCCAAAAAAGATAATTTATCAAAACAGAGTCTGAAGATCACAGAAACAACTTGGCGCCAGCCCTGGCTCATTGGCGCCAGGACCAGTGGCTAGCGCCAGGCGCCAATGGCTGGCGTCTGGCGCCAATCCTGGTTCCAGGCGCCGAGGCCTGGGGTTGGACGCGAAACCGGCTTTTAACACGTTTTCGAAAATCTGATAATTTTACCGTACTGGAAGATAAAATAATATAATTTCAGTCGAAAATGCTATTTGATCTAATTAAAACTCTAAAGAATCCTAATTGAATTAAGAATGATAAGACCTTCTAGAATGTTCTAGAAGACCAAAACCATTCCTAATTACATTATGAAATGATAAATCATATTAGGCCCTCCCCTAGATCATTGGGCCGTACTTAAAACTCAAACCGGGCCCAGTTTAGTAAATTGGCCATAAATTCCTCAATATTCATCGGAATTGGGCTTATAATATATCGTTGGAAAGGTCTTTACAAGACCCATCCAACTACACCACTATTGGACCCATATCATGGACCAACCAAACTGGATTGGCTGTTTTCTTAAAATAAAGTTTTCAAAAACAGGAAGAAGAGAAAAAGAAATAAAAACTTTCCGCAACACTAGACTTTTCCACACTTTCGTTTTATTCGATTATGATTCGACGTGAAAGGTATTCATCACTGGGTTTGGTTTTGGGGAGACACAAATGGGTGTCTACACTGTTCCATTCTCTAAACCCCTCACCTCACCTACGAAACCCCTCACCTCACCGCCGCAACAGTCGCCGGCCACCATCACCGCCGCCACCCCTGGCCTTCTCTTTCTCCCCTGCCGTGGTGTTTCTCCCCTCAGCTCAACCCCCTCCACGCCGACCTCATCTGTTCGACGCCGCACCACCGCCCTGCTGAAGGTTGCCGCCGCACCACCTCCCTGTTGTAGGTTGCCGCCGCACCACCTCCCTGCTGAAGGTTGCCGCCGCACCAGCGCACCACTGACCACCCGCACCACTGACCACCGCACCACTTCAATTCAATTTGAGTGTTTTAGGTATAATTTTTTTTATTCTCAATAATTTCCCATTTATGAACTTATATTAATTTGTTTTGCATGTTGAAGAATTGTTAGGCAAATTAAAATTTAGGTTAGAATATAATTTAACTTCAATTTGTTTCAATAATTGGTTTTTTTATTGGGAAATTGTGAAAATATTATAAATTAATAACTTTGTTACTCATTTAGTTGGATATTAGTATGTTTTAATGGTTAATTTAATTTGTTTTGATGTGTAATTTTGAATAAAGTAGAGAATATTAGCCTTGTTACTTAATTAGTTGAATTTTGGTTTGGTATAATGGTTAGAGATTAGTAACCAATTTAGTTTAGCAATTTTGAATAATTAAAATGAAAAAAATTAGAGATTAATAACCTTTTTAGTTTAGCAATTTTGAATAAAAAAATGAATTTTGAACAAATTAAAGTAGTGAATACATAGTTTAGCAATTGTTAGTTCGATGAATGATGTGTTTTAGCTTAGAAATAAATTAGTGAATTGACATGTTATGAGAAGTACATACATAATATTTAACCTAATTTTTTTTTTTGTTTTTTTAATAAATAGATTCATATGTGAATTGAAGCAAGAGTTTAATTAGCTTGAGGACTACATATTGAGCTCAAGTGGGTAGTTGCTATATTGGTAGGACTACTAAACTTTACTTAGCTATATTTCTTTCTATTAATCCATTTAATAAAAGTTTATTCATGAAATTGCAACTTGTGTTTGTCATTTGAAATTACATTAAAATCGCTAAGTTCTAAGGTTTTGGGTCCAATTCATCAAACTAAAGCCACTTTGAGCCGAAATGGCTACTCACTTGCCTATTTTCTTCATTTCTCAACTTATAAACTACTTGCATCTCAAAACAACTCATAATCACATATTTATAAGTGTTTGTCATTTGAAATTACATAAAAATCGCCTAGTTCCAATTTTTTTTTTTTTAAAAAAATAAGCAACTTCCGCCGCACTAGGACAACCGAGGGAGCCGCCCCCGCTGCCGGAACAGCAAAGGCAGCCCCAACGAGGCCACAGCAGCCCCGACAGGTGGCTGCCAAGGCTGTAGCAGCCACGGCAGGTGGCTGCCAGACTGCTGCAGCCTGCCTGGGCTGCTGCAGCCTCGACAGCAGCCTGCCTGGGCTGCTGCAGCCTCGACAGGCGGCTGCCATGGCTGCTGCAGCCTCGGCAGGTGCTGCTACAGCCATGGAAGCCGCCGGTTGAGGCAGTAGCAGCCCAGGCAGGCTGCTGCCAAGGCTGCAGCAGACTGGCAGCCACCTGCCGTGGCTGCTACAGCCTTGGCAGCCACCTGTCGGGGCTGCTGTGGCCTCGGCACGGGCTGCCTTCACTGTTCCGGCAGCGGGGGCGCCTCCCTCGGGTGTCCCGGTGCGGCTGCCGTTGCATTTTTTTTTAAAAAAAAAAATTTAAGCAATTTTCATCATTTCATCAAAAAGTAGCCATTTTGAGCCGAAATGGCTACTTACTTGCCTATTTTCTTCATTTCTCAATTTATAAACTCCTTGCATCTCAAAACAACTCATAATCATATATTTATAAGTGTTTGTCATTTGATATTACATAAAAATCGCCAAGTTCTAAGTTTTTGGGTCCAATTCATCAAAAAAAGCCATTTTGACCCGAAATGGCTACTCACTTGGCTATTTTCTTCATTTCTCAACTTATAAAATCCTTGCATCTCAAAATAACTCATAATCACATATTTATAAGTGTTTGTCATTTGAAATTACATAAAAATCGCCAACTTCTAAGTGTTTGGGTCCAATTCATCAAAAAAAGCCATTTTGACCCGAAATGGCTACTCACTTGGCTATTTTCTTCATTTCTCAACTTATAAACTCCTTGCATCTCAAAACAACTCATAATCACATATTTATAAGTGTTTGTCATTTTAAATTACATAAAAATCGCCAAGTTCTAAGTTTTTGGGTCCAATTCATCAAAAAAAGCCATTTTGAGCCGAAATGGCTACTCACTTGGCTATTTTCTTCATTTCTCAACTTATAAACTCCTTGCATCTCAAAACAACTCATAATCACATATTTATAAGTGTTTGTCATTTGAAATTACATAAAAATCGCCAAGTTCTAAGTTTTTGGGTCCAATTCGTCAAAAATAGCCATTTTAAACCGAAATGGCTACTCACTTGGCTATTTTCTTCATTTCTCAACTTATAAACTCCTTGCATCTCAAAACACCTCATAATCACATATTTATAAGTGTTTGTCATTTTAAATTACATAAAAATCGCCAAATTCTATTTTTTTGGGTCCAATTCATCAAAAATAGCCATTTTGACCCGAAATGGCTACTCACTTGGCTATTTTCTTCATTTCTCAACTTATAAACTCCTTGCATCTCAAAACAACTCATAATTACATATTTATAAGTGTTTGTCATTTGAAATTACATAAAAATCGCCAAGTTCTAAGTTTTTGGGTAAAATTCATCAAAAAAAGCCATTTTGACCCGAAATGGCTACTCACTTGACTATTTTCTTCATTTCTCAACTTATAAACTCCTTGCATCTCAAAAAAACTCATAATCACATATTTATAAGTGTTTGTCATTTGAAATTACATAAAAATCGCCAAGTTCTAAGTTTTTGGGTCCAATTCATAAAAAAAAAGCCATTTTGACCCGAAATGGCTACTTACTTGCCTATTTTCTTCATTTCTCAACTCATAAACTCATTGAATCTCAAAACAACTCAAAATCACATATTTATAAGTGTTTGTCATTTAAAATTACATAAAAATCGCCAAGGCTAAGTTTTTGGGTCCAATTCGTCAAAAATAGCCATTTTGACCCGAAATGGCTACTCACTTGGCTATTTTCTTCATTTCTCAACTTATAAACTCCTTGAATTTCAAAACACCTCATAATCACATATTTATAAGTGGGTTTGTCATTTTAAATTACTTAAAAATCGCCAAGTTCTAAGTTTTTGGGTCCAATTCATCTAAAATAGCAGTTTTGACCCGAAATGGCTACTCACTTGGCTATTTTCTTCATTTCTCAAATTATAAACTCCTTGCATCTCAAAACAACTCAAAATCACATATTTATAAGTGTTTGTCATTTGAAATTACATAAAAATCGCCAAGTTCTAAGTTTTTGGGTTCAATTCATCAAAAATAGACATTTTGAGCCGAAATGGCTACTCACTTGGCTATTTTCTTCATTTCTCAACTTATAAACTCCTTGCATCTCAAAACAACTCATAATCACATATTTATAAGTGTTTGTCATTTTAAATTACATAAAAATCGCCAAGTTCTATTTTTTTGGGTCCAATTCATCAAAAATAGCCATTTTGACCCGAAATGGCTACTCACTTGGCTATTTTCTTCATTTCTCAACTTATAAACTCCTTGCATCTCAAAACAACTCATAATTACATATTTATAAGTGTTTTTCATTTGAAATTACATAAAAATCGCCAAGTTCTAAGTTTTTGGGTAAAATTCATCAAAAAAAGCCATTTTGACCCGAAATGGCTACTCACTTGAATATTTTCTTCATTTCTCAACTTATAAACTCCTTTCATCTCAAAACAACTCATAATCACATATTTATAAGTGTTTTTCATTTGAAATTACATAAAAATCGCCAAGTTCTAAGTTTTTGGGTCCAATTCATCAAAAAAAGCCATTTTGAGCCGAAATGGCTACTCACTTGGCTATGTTATTCATTTCTCAACTTATAAACTCCTTGCATCTCAAAACACCTCATAATCACATATTTATAAGTGTTTGTCATTTTAAATTACATAAAAATCGCCAAGTTCTAAGTTTTTGGGTCCAATTCATCAAAAAAAGCCATTTTGACCCGAAATGGCTACTTACTTGCCTATTTTCTTCATTTCTCAACTTATAAACTCCTTGCATCTCAAAAAAACTCATAATCACATATTTATAAGTGTTTTTCATTTGAAATTACATAAAAATCGCCAAGTTCTAAGTTTTTTGGTCCAATTCATCAAAAAAAGCCATTTTGAGCCGAAATGGCTACTCACTTGGCTATTTTCTTCATTTATTAACTTATAAACTCCTTTCATCTCAAAACAACTCATAATCACATATTTATAAGTGTTTTTCATTTGAAATTACATCAAAATCGCCAAGTTCTAAGTTTTTGGGTCAAATTCATCAAAAAAAGCCATTTTGACCCGAAATGGCTACTCACTTGACTATTTTCTTCATTTCTCAACGTATAAACTCCTTTCATCTCAAAACAACTCATAATCACATATTTATAAGTGTTTGTCATTTGAAATTACATATAAATCGCCAAGTTCTAAGTTTTTGGGTCCAATTCGTCAAAAATAGCCATTTTGAGCCGAAATGGCTACTCACTTTGCTATTTTCTTCATTTCTCAACTTATAAACTCCTTGTATCTCAAAACACCTCATAATCACATATTTATAAGTGTTTGTCATTTTAAATTACATAAAAATCGCCAAGTTCTATTTTTTTGGGTCCAATTCATCAAAAATAGCCATTTTGACTCGAAATGGCTACTCACTTGGCTATTTTCTTCATTTCTCAACTTATAAACTCCTTGCATCTCAAAACAACTCATAAATACATATTTATAAGTGTTTGTCATTTGAAATTACAAAAAAATCGCCAAGTTCTAAGTTTTTGGGTAAAATTCATAAAAAAAGCCATTTTGACCCGAAATGGCTACTCACTTGACTATTTTCTTCATTTCTCAACTTATAAACTCCTTGCATCTCAAAACAACTCATAATCACATATTTATAAGTTTTTGTCATTTGAAATTACATAAAAATCGCCAAGTTCTAAGTTTTTGGGTCCAATTCATCAAAAAAAAGCCATTTTGACCTGAAATGGCTATTTACTTGCCTAATTTCTTCTTTTCTCAACTTATAAACTCCTTGCATCTCAAAACAACTCATAATCACATATTTATAAGTGTTTGTCATTTGAAATTACATAAAAATCGCCAAGTTCTAATTTTTAGGGTCAAATTCATCAAAAATAGCCATTCTGACTCGAAATGGCTACTCACTTGGCTATTTTCTTCATTTCTCAACTTATAAACTCCTTTAATCTCAAAACAACTCATAATTACATATTTATAAGTGTTTGTCATTTTAAATTACATAAAAATCGCTAAGTTCTAAGTTTTTGGGTCCAATTCATAAAAAAAAAGCCATTTTGACCCGAAATGGCTATTTACTTGCCTATTTTCTTCATTTCTCAACTTATAAACTCCTTGCATCTCAAAACAACTCATAATCACATATTTATAAGTGTTTGTCATTTGAAATTACATAAAAATCGCCAAGTTCTAAGTTTTTGGGTCAAATTCATCAAAAAAAGCCATTTTGACCCGAAATGACTACTTACTTGCCTATTTTCTTCATTTCTCAACTTATAAACTCATTGCATCTCAAAATAACTCATAATCACATATTTATAAGTGTTTTTCATTTGAAATTACATAAAAATCGCCAAGGCTAAGTTTTTGGGTCCAATTCGTCAAAAATAGCCATTTTGACCCAAAATGGCTACTCACTTGGCTATTTTCTTCATTTCTCAACTTATAAACTCCTTGCATTTAAAAAAACCTCATAATCACATATTTATAAGTGTTTGTCATTTTAAATTACATAAAAATCGCCAAGTTCTAAGTTTTTGGGTCCAATTCATCTAAAATAGCAGTTTTGACCCGAAATGGCTACTCACTTGGCTATTTTCTTCATTTCTCAACTTATAAACTCCTTGCATCTCAAAACACCTCATAATCACATATTTATAAGTGTTTGTCATTTTAAATTACATAAAAATCGCCAAATTATAAGTTTTTGGGTCCAATTCATCAAAAAAAGCCATTTTGACCCGAAATGGCTACTTACTTGCCTATTTTCTTCATTTCTCAACTTATAAACTCCTTGCATCTCAAAAAAACTCATAATCACATATTTATAAGTGTTTTTCATTTGAAATTACATAAAAATCGCCAAGTTCTAAGTTTTTTGGTCCAATTCATCAAAAAAAGCCATTTTGAGCCGAAATGGCTACTCACTTGGCTATTTTCTTCATTTATTAACTTATAAACTCCTTTCATCTCAAAACAACTCATAATCACATATTTATAAGTGTTTTTCATTTGAAATTACATCAAAATCGCCAAGTTCTAAGTTTTTGGGTCAAATTCATCAAAAAAAGCCATTTTGACCCGAAATGGCTACTCACTTGACTATTTTCTTCATTTCTCAACGTATAAACTCCTTTCATCTCAAAACAACTCATAATCACATATTTATAAGTGTTTGTCATTTGAAATTACATATAAATCGCCAAGTTCTAAGTTTTTGGGTCCAATTCGTCAAAAATAGCCATTTTGAGCCGAAATGGCTACTCACTTTGCTATTTTCTTCATTTCTCAACTTATAAACTCCTTGTAACTCAAAACACCTCATAATCACATATTTATAAGTGTTTGTCATTTTAAATTACATAAAAATCGCCAAGTTCTATTTTTTTGGGTCCAATTCATCAAAAATAGCCATTTTGACTCGAAATGGCTACTCACTTGGCTATTTTCTTCATTTCTCAACTTATAAACTCCTTGCATCTCAAAACAACTCATAAATACATATTTATAAGTGTTTGTCATTTGAAATTACAAAAAAATCGCCAAGTTCTAAGTTTTTGGGTAAAATTCATAAAAAAAGCCATTTTGACCCGAAATGGCTACTCACTTGACTATTTTCTTCATTTCTCAACTTATAAACTCCTTGCATCTCAAAACAACTCATAATCACATATTTATAAGTTTTTGTCATTTGAAATTACATAAAAATCGCCAAGTTCTAAGTTTTTGGGTCCAATTCATCAAAAAAAAGCCATTTTGACCCGAAATGGCTATTTACTTGCCTAATTTCTTCTTTTCTCAACTTATAAACTCCTTGCATCTCAAAACAACTCATAATCACATATTTATAAGTGTTTGTCATTTGAAATTACATAAAAATCGCCAAGTTCTAATTTTTAGGGTCAAATTCATCAAAAATAGCCATTCTGACTCGAAATGGCTACTCACTTGGCTATTTTCTTCATTTCTCAACTTATAAACTCCTTTAATCTCAAAACAACTCATAATTACATATTTATAAGTGTTTGTCATTTTAAATTACATAAAAATCGCTAAGTTCTAAGTTTTTGGGTCCAATTCATAAAAAAAAAGCCATTTTGACCCGAAATGGCTATTTACTTGCCTATTTTCTTCATTTCTCAACTTATAAACTCCTTGCATCTCAAAACAACTCATAATCACATATTTATAAGTGTTTGTCATTTGAAATTACATAAAAATCGCCAAGGCTAAGTTTTTGGGTCCAATTCGTCAAAAATAGCCATTTTGACCCAAAATGGCTACTCACTTGGCTATTTTCTTCATTTCTCAACTTATAAACTCCTTGAATTTCAAAACACCTCATAATCACATATTTATAAGTGTTTGTCATTTTAAATTACATAAAAATCGCCAAGTTCTACGTTTTTGGGTCCAATTCATCTAAAATAGCAGTTTTGACCCGAAATGGCTACTCACTTGGCTATTTTCTTCATTTCTCAACTTATAAACTCCTTGCATCTCAAAACACCTCATAATCACATATTTATAAGTGTTTGTCATTTTAAATTACATAAAAATCGCCAAATTATAAGTTTTTGGGTCCAATTCATCAAAAAAAGCCATTTTGACCCGAAATGGCTACTTACTTGCCTATTTTCTTCATTTCTCAACTTATAAACTCCTTGCATCTCAAAACAACTCATAATCACATATTTATAAGTGTTTGTCATTTTAAATTACATAAAAATCGCCAAGTTCTAAGTTTTTTGGTCAAATTCATCAAAAATAGCCATTTTGACCCGAAATGGCTACTCACTTGGCTATTTTCTTAATTTCTCAACTTATAAACTCCTTGCATCTCAAAAAAACTTATAATTACATATTTATAAGTGTTTGTCATTTGAAATTACATAAAAATCGCCAAGTACTAAGTTTTTGGGTCAAATTCATCAAAAAAAGCCATTTTGACCCGAAATGGCTACTCACTTGACTATTTTCTTCATTTCTCAACTTATAAACTCCTTGCATCTCAAAATAACTCATAATCACATATTTATAGTGTTTTTCATTTGAAATTACATAAAAATCGCCAAGTTCTAAGTTTTTGGGTCCAATTAATCAAAAAAGCCATTTTGACCCGAAATGGCTACTTACTTGCCTATTTTCTTCATTTCTCAACTTATAAACTCCTTGCATCTCAAAACAACTCAAAATCACATATTTATAAGTGTTTGTCATTTGAAATTACATAAAAATCACCAAGTTCTAAGTTTTTGGGTCCAATTCATCAAAAATAGACATTTTGAGCCGAAATGGCTACTCACTTGGCTATTTTCTTCATTTCTCAACTTATAAACTCCTTGCATCTCAAAACAACTCATAATCACATATTTATAAGTGTTTGTCATTTTAAATTACATAAAAATCGCCAAGGCAAAGTTTTTGGGTCCAATTCATCAAAAAAGCCATTTTGACCCGAAATGGCTACTCACTTGGCTATTTTCTTCATTTCTCAACTTATAAACTCCTTGCATCTCAAAACAACTCATAATCACATATTTATAAGTGTTTGTCATTTGAAATTACATAAAAATCGCCAAGTTCTAAGTTTTTGGGTCCAATTAATCAAATAAAGCCATTTTGACCCGAAATGGCTACTTACTTGCCTATTTTCTTCATTTCTCAACTTATAAACTCCTTGCATCTCAAAACAACTCATAATCACATATTTATAAGTGTTTGTCATTTGAAATTACATAAAAATCGCCAAGTTCTAAGTTTTTGGGTCAAATTCATCAAAAAAAGCCATTTTGACCCGAAATGACTACTTACTTGCCTATTTTCTTCATTTCTCAACTTATAAACTCATTGCATCTCAAAACAACTCATAATCACATATTTATAAGTGTTTGTCATTTGAAATTACATAAAAATCGCCAAGGCTAAGTTTTTGGTACCAATTCGTCAAAAATAGCCATTTTGACCGAAAATGGCTACTCACTTGGCTATTTTCTTCATTTCTCAACTTATAAACTACTTGCATTTCAAAACACCTCATAATCACATATTTATAAGTGTTTGTCATTTTAAATTACATAAAAATCGCCAAGTTCTAAGTTTTTGGGTCCAATTCATCTAAAATAGCAGTTTTGACCCGAAATGGCTACTCACTTGGCTATTTTCTTCATTTCTCAACTTATAAACTCCTTGCATCTCAAAAAAACTCAAAATCACATATTTATAAGTGTTTGTCATTTGAAATTACATAAAAATCGCAAAGTTCTAAGTTTTTTGGTCCAATTCATCAAAAATAGACATTTTGAGCCGAAATGGCTACTCACTTGGCTATTTTCTTCATTTCTCAACTTATAAACTCCTTGCATCTCAAAACAACTCATAATCACATATTTATAAGTGTTTGTCATTTTAAATTACATAAAAATCGCCAACTTCTAAGTGTTTGGGTCCAATTCATCAAAAAAGCCATTTTGACCCGAAATGGCTACTCACTTGGCTATTTTCTTCATTTCTCAAATTATAAACTCCTTGCATCTCAAAACAACTCATAATCACATATTTAAAGTGTATGTCATTTGAAATTACATAAAAATCGCCAAGTTCTAAGTTTTTGGGTCCAATTCATCAAAAAAAGCCATTTTGACCCGAAATGGCTACTCACTTGGCTATTTTCTTCATTTCTCAACTTATAAACTCCTTGCATCTCAAAACACCTCATAATCACATATTTATAAGTGTTTGTCATTTTAAATTACATAAAAATCGCCAAATTATAAGTTTTTGGGTCCAATTCATCAAAAAAAGCCATTTTGACCCGAAATGGCTACTTACTTGCCTATTTTCTTCATTTCTCAACTTATAAACTCCTTGCATCTCAAAACAACTCATAATCACATATTTATAAGTGTTTGTCATTTTAAATTACATAAAAATCGCCAAGTTCTAAGTTTTTTGGTCAAATTCATCAAAAATAGCCATTTTGACCCGAAATGGCTACTCACTTGGCTATTTTCTTCATTTCTCAACTTATAAACTCCTTGCATCTCAAAACAACTCATAATCACATATTTATAAGTGTTTGTCATTTGAAATTACATAAAAATCGCCAAGTTCTAAGTTTTTGGGTCCAATTCATCAAAAAAAGCCATTTTGACCCGAAATGGCTACTCACTTGGCTATTTTCTTCATTTCTCAACTTATAAACTCCTTGCATCTCAAAACACCTCATAATCACATATTTATAAGTGTTTGTCATTTTAAATTACATAAAAATCGCCAAATTATAAGTTTTTGGGTCCAATTCATCAAAAAAAGCCATTTTGACCCGAAATGGCTACTTACTTGCCTATTTTCTTCATTTCTCAACTTATAAACTCCTTGCATCTCAAAACAACTCATAATCACATATTTATAAGTGTTTGTCATTTTAAATTACATAAAAATCGCCAAGTTCTAAGTTTTTTGGTCAAATTCATCAAAAATAGCCATTTTGACCCGAAATGGCTACTCACTTGGCTATTTTCTTAATTTCTCAACTTATAAACTCCTTGCATCTCAAAACAACTCATAATTACATATTTATAAGTGTTTGTCATTTGAAATTACATAAAAATCGCCAAGTACTAAGTTTTTGGGTCAAATTCATCAAAAAAAGCCATTTTGACCCGAAATGGCTACTCACTTGACTATTTTCTTCATTTCTCAACTTATAAACTCCTTGCATCTCAAAATAACTCATAATCACATATTTATAGTGTTTGTCATTTGAAATTACATAAAAATCGCCAAGTTCTAAGTTTTTGGGTCCAATTAATCAAAAAAAGCCATTTTGACCCGAAATGGCTACTTACTTGCCTATTTTCTTCATTTCTCAACTTATAAACTCCTTGCATCTCAAAACAACTCATAACCACATATTTATAAGTGTTTTTCATTTGAAATTACATAAAAATCGCCAAGTTCTAAGTTTTTGGGTCAAATTCATCAAAAAAAGCCATTTTGACCCGAAATGGCTACTCACTTGACTATTTTCTTCATTTCTCAACGTATAAACTCCTTTCATCTCAAAACAACTCATAATCACATATTTATAAGTGTTTGTCATTTGAAATTACATATAAATCGCCAAGTTATAAGTTTTTGGGTCCAATTCATCAAAAAAAGCCATTTTGACCCGAAATGGCTACTTACTTGCCTATTTTCTTCATTTCTCAGCTTATAAACTCCTTGCATCTCAAAACAACTCATAATCATATATTTATAAGTGTTTGTCATTTTAAATTACATAAAAATCGCCAAGGCTAAGTTTTTGGGTCCAATTCATCTAAAATAGCAGTTTTGACCCGAAATGGCTACTCACTTGGCTATTTTCTTCATTTCTCAACTTATAAACTCCTTGCATCACAAAACAACTCATAATCACATATTTATAAGTGTTTGTCATTTGAAATTACATAAAAATTGCCAAGTTCTAAGTTTTTGGGTCAAATTCATCAAAAATAGCCATTTTGACCCGAAATGGCTACTCACTTGGCTATTTTCTTCATTTCTCAACTTATAAACTCCTTGCATCTCAAAACAACTCATAATTACATATTTATAAGTTTTTGTCATTTGAAATTACATAAAAATCGCCAAGTTCTAAGTTTTTCGGTCAAATTCATCAAAAAAAGCCATTTTGACCCGAAATGGCTACTCACTTGACTATTTTCTTCATTTCTCAACTTATAAACTCCTTGCATCTCAAAACAACTCATAATCACATATTTATAAGTGTTTGTCATTTGAAATTACATAAAAATCGCCAAGTTCTAAGTTTTTGGGTCAAATTCATCAAATAAAGCCATTTTGACCCGAAATGGCTACTTACTTGCCTATTTTCTTCATTTCTCAACTTATAAACTCCTTGCATCTCAAAACAACTCATAATCACATATTTATAAGTGTTTGTCATTTGAAATTACATAAAAATCGCCAAGTTCTAAGTTTTTGGGTCAAATTCATCAAAAAAAGCCATTTTGACCCGAAATGACTACTTACTTGCCTATTTTCTTCATTTCTCAACTTATAAACTCATTGCATCTCAAAACAACTCATAATCACATATTTATAAGTGTTTGTCATTTGAAATTACATAAAAATCGCCAAGGCTAAGTTTTTGGTACCAATTCGTCAAAAATAACCATTTTGACCCAAAATGGCTACTCACTTGGCTATTTTCTTCATTTCTCAACTTATAAACTCCTTGCATTTCAAAACACCTCATAATCACATATTTATAAGTGTTTGTCATTTTAAATTACATAAAAATCGCCAAGTGCTAAGTTTTTGGGTCCAATTCATCTAAAATAGCAGTTTTGACCCGAAATGGCTACTCACTTGGCTATTTTCTTCATTTCTCAACTTATAAACTCCTTTCATATCAAAAAAACTCAAAATCACATATTTATAAGTGTTTGTCATTTGAAATTACATAAAAATCGCCAAGTTCTAAGTTTTTTGGTCCAATTCATCAAAAATAGACATTTTGAGCCGAAATGGCTACTCACTTGGCTATTTTCTTCATTTCTCAACTTATAAACTCCTTGCATCTCAAAACAACTCATAATCACATATTTATAAGTGTTTGTCATTTTAAATTACATAAAAATCGCCAAGGCTAAGTTTTTGGGTCCAATTCATCAAAAAAGCCATTTTGACCCGAAATGGCTACTCACTTGGCTATTTTCTTCATTTCTCAACTTATAAACTCCTTGCATCTCAAAACAACTCATAATCACATATTTATAAGTGTATGTCATTTGAAATTACATAAAAATCGCCAAGTTCTAAGTTTTTGGGTCCAATTCATCAAAAAAAGCCATTTTGACCCGAAATGGCTACTCACTTGGCTATTTTCTTCATTTCTCAACTTATAAACTCCTTGCATCTCAAAACACCTCATAATCACATATTTATAAGTGTTTGTCATTTTAAATTACATAAAAATCGCCAAATTATAAGTTTTTGGGTCCAATTCATCAAAAAAAGCCATTTTGACCCGAAATGGCTACTTACTTGCCTATTTTCTTCATTTCTCAACTTATAAACTCCTTGCATCTCAAAACAACTCATAATCACATATTTATAAGTGTTTGTCATTTTAAATTACATAAAAATCGCCAAGTTCTAAGTTTTTTGGTCAAATTCATCAAAAATAGCCATTTTGACCCGAAATGGCTACTCACTTGGCTATTTTCTTAATTTCTCAACTTATAAACTCCTTGCATCTCAAAACAACTCATAATTACATATTTATAAGTTTTTGTCATTTGAAATTACATAAAAATCGCCAAGTTCTAAGTTTTTCGGTCAAATTCATCAAAAAAAGCCATTTTGACCCGAAATGGCTACTCACTTGACTATTTTCTTCATTTCTCAACTTATAAACTCCTTGCATCTCAAAACAACTCATAATCACATATTTATAAGTGTTTGTCATTTGAAATTACATAAAAATCGCCAAGTTCTAAGTTTTTGGGTCAAATTCATCAAATAAAGCCATTTTGACCCGAAATGGCTACTTACTTGCCTATTTTCTTCATTTCTCAACTTATAAACTCCTTGCATCTCAAAACAACTCATAACCACATATTTATAAGTGTTTGTCATTTGAAATTACATAAAAATCGCCAAGTTCTAAGTTTTTGGGTCAAATTCATCAAAAAAAGCCATTTTGACCCGAAATGACTACTTACTTGCCTATTTTCTTCATTTCTCAACTTATAAACTCATTGCATCTCAAAACAACTCATAATCACATATTTATAAGTGTTTGTCATTTGAAATTACATAAAAATCGCCAAGGCTAAGTTTTTGGTACCAATTCGTCAAAAATAACCATTTTGACCCAAAATGGCTACTCACTTGGCTATTTTCTTCATTTCTCAACTTATAAACTCCTTGCATTTCAAAACACCTCATAATCACATATTTATAAGTGTTTGTCATTTTAAATTACATAAAAATCGCCAAGTGCTAAGTTTTTGGGTCCAATTCATCTAAAATAGCAGTTTTGACCCGAAATGGCTACTCACTTGGCTATTTTCTTCATTTCTCAACTTATAAACTCCTTTCATATCAAAAAAACTCAAAATCACATATTTATAAGTGTTTGTCATTTGAAATTACATAAAAATCGCCAAGTTCTAAGTTTTTTGGTCCAATTCATCAAAAATAGACATTTTGAGCCGAAATGGCTACTCACTTGGCTATTTTCTTCATTTCTCAACTTATAAACTCCTTGCATCTCAAAACAACTCATAATCACATATTTATAAGTGTTTGTCATTTTAAATTACATAAAAATCGCCAAGGCTAAGTTTTTGGGTCCAATTCATCAAAAAAGCCATTTTGACCCGAAATGGCTACTCACTTGGCTATTTTCTTCATTTCTCAACTTATAAACTCCTTGCATCTCAAAACAACTCATAATCACATATTTATAAGTGTATGTCATTTGAAATTACATAAAAATCGCCAAGTTCTAAGTTTTTGGGTCCAATTCATCAAAAAAAGCCATTTTGACCCGAAATGGCTACTCACTTGGCTATTTTCTTCATTTCTCAACTTATAAACTCCTTGCATCTCAAAACACCTCATAATCACATATTTATAAGTGTTTGTCATTTTAAATTACATAAAAATCGCCAAATTATAAGTTTTTGGGTCCAATTCATCAAAAAAAGCCATTTTGACCCGAAATGGCTACTTACTTGCCTATTTTCTTCATTTCTCAACTTATAAACTCCTTGCATCTCAAAACAACTCATAATCACATATTTATAAGTGTTTGTCATTTTAAATTACATAAAAATCGCCAAGTTCTAAGTTTTTTGGTCAAATTCATCAAAAATAGCCATTTTGACCTGAAATGGCTACTCACTTGGCTATTTTCTTAATTTCTCAACTTATAAACTCCTTGCATCTCAAAACAACTCATAATTACATATTTATAAGTGTTTGTCATTTGAAATTACATAAAAATCGCCAAGTACTAAGTTTTTGGGTCAAATTCATCAAAAAAAGCCATTTTGACCCGAAATGGCTACTCACTTGACTATTTTCTTCATTTCTCAACTTATAAACTCCTTGCATCTCAAAATAACTCATAATCACATATTTATAGTGTTTGTCATTTGAAATTACATAAAAATCGCCAAGTTCTAAGTTTTTGGGTCCAATTAATCAAAAAAAGCCATTTTGACCCGAAATGGCTACTTACTTGCCTATTTTCTTCATTTCTCAACTTATAAACTCCTTGCATCTCAAAACAACTCATAACCACATATTTATAAGTGTTTTTCATTTGAAATTACATAAAAATCGCCAAGTTCTAAGTTTTTGGGTCAAATTCATCAAAAAAAGCCATTTTGACCCGAAATGGCTACTCACTTGACTATTTTCTTCATTTCTCAACGTATAAACTCCTTTCATCTCAAAACAACTCATAATCACATATTTATAAGTGTTTGTCATTTGAAATTACATATAAATCGCCAAGTTATAAGTTTTTGGGTCCAATTCATCAAAAAAAGCCATTTTGACCCGAAATGGCTACTTACTTGCCTATTTTCTTCATTTCTCAGCTTATAAACTCCTTGCATCTCAAAACAACTCATAATCACATATTTATAAGTGTTTGTCATTTTAAATTACATAAAAATCGCCAAGGCTAAGTTTTTGGGTCCAATTCATCTAAAATAGCAGTTTTGACCCGAAATGGCTACTCACTTGGCTATTTTCTTCATTTCTCAACTTATAAACTCCTTGCATCACAAAACAACTCATAATCACATATTTATAAGTGTTTGTCATTTGAAATTACATAAAAATTGCCAAGTTCTAAGTTTTTGGGTCAAATTCATCAAAAATAGCCATTTTGACCCGAAATGGCTACTCACTTGGCTATTTTCTTCATTTCTCAACTTATAAACTCCTTGCATCTCAAAAAAACTCATAATTACATATTTATAAGTTTTTGTCATTTGAAATTACATAAAAATCGCCAAGTTCTAAGTTTTTCGATCAAATTCATCAAAAAAAGCCATTTTGACCCGAAATGGCTACTCACTTGACTATTTTCTTCATTTCTCAACTTATAAACTCCTTGCATCTCAAAACAACTCATAATCACATATTTATAAGTGTTTGTCATTTGAAATTACATAAAAATCGCCAAGTTCTAAGTTTTTGGGTCCAATTCATCAAAAAAAGCCATTTTGACCCGAAATGGCTACTTACTTGCCTATTTTCTTCATTTCTCAACTTATAAACTCCTTGCATCTTAAAACAACTCATAATCACATATTTATAAGTGTTTTTCATTTGAAATTACATAAAAATCGCCAAGTTCTAAGTTTTTGGGTCAAATTCATCAAAAAAAGCCATTTTGACCCGAAATGGCTACTCACTTGACTATTTTCTTCATTTCTCAACTTATAAACTCCTTTCATCTCAAAACAACTCACAATCACATATTTATAAGTGTTTGTCATTTGAAATTACATATAAATCGCCAAGTTCTAAGTTTTTGGGTCCAATTCATCAAAAAAAGCCATTTTGACCCGAAATGGCTACTTACTTGCCTATTTTCTTCATTTCTCAGCTTATAAACTCCTTGCATCTCAAAACAACTCATAATCACATATTTATAAGTGTTTGTCATTTTAAATTACATAAAAATCGCCAAGGCTAAGTTTTTGGGTCTAATTCGTCAAAAATAGCCATTTTGACCCGAAATGGCTACTCACTTGGCTATTTTCTTCATTTCTCAACTTATAAACTCCTTGCATCTCAAAACACCTCATAATCACATATTTATAAGTGTTTGTCATTTTAAATTACATAAAAATCGCCAAGTTCTAAGTTTTTGGGTCCAATTCATCTAAAATAGCCATTTTGACCCGAAATGGCTACTCACTTGGCTATTTTATTCATTTCTCAACTTATAAACTCCTTGCATCTCAAAAAAACTCATAATTACATATTTATAAGTGTTTTTCATTTGAAATTACATAAAAATCGCCAAGTTCTAAGTTTTTGGGTCAAATTCATCAAAAAAAGCCATTTTGACCCGAAATGGCTACTCACTTGACTATTTTCTTCATTTCTCAACTTATAAACTCCTTTCATCTCAAAACAACTCATAATCACATATTTATAAGTGATTTCTTGCATAAACATCTCCTTGCATCTCAAAAGCTATGTCACAAGAAAGGTAGAAAATGGGCTGAATAGAAGTCATATGGGCCATGTTAGGGCCATTTTGTGTTAATATGCTCTTTTGATGTGATTTCTTTCCTTATACACATATAACTAGATAATATTGACATGTTATGAGATAAATAAAGTTCATTTAATAAGAAATGTAGGAAATGGGCAAAGTAAGGTCATATAGGCCATATTCGGGCCATTTTGAGTAAAAAGCATCGTAAACCTTAATAAAATGCTCTCCTATACAATTTTAGGGCTTAAACACATACAACTACCCAACATTGACATGTTATGAGAAAGAAATACTTCATTTGATAAGTAATGTAGAAAATGGGCTACATAGAAGTCATATAAGCCCTATTTGGGCCATGTTGAGTAAAATGTGTTGTTAAACTTCTTGAAATGCTATATTGATGTGATTTCTAGCCTTAGACACCTAATATTATCCAACAATGACATGTTATGAGAAACAAAAAGGCTATTTCACAAGAAAGGTAGAAAATGGGTTGAATAGAAGTCATATGGGCCATATTAGGGCCATTTTGTGTTAATATGCTCTTTTGATGTGATTTCTTTCCTTATACACCTATAACTAGATAATATTGACATGTTATGAGATAAATAAAGTTCATTTAATAAGAAATGTAGGAAATGGGCAAAGTAAGGTCATATAGGCCATATTCGGGCCATTTTGGGTAAAAACCGTCATAAACCTTAATAAAATGCTCTCCTATACAATTTTAGGGCTTACACACATACAACTATCCAATATTGAAATGTTATGAGAAAGAAATAGTTCATTTGATAAGTAATGTAGTAAATGGGCTATATAGAAGTCGTATAGGTAATATTTGATAAAATACATATTTTTTGCCTAATTAATTATTTTTAAAATAATGTTTTTGTATTTCAAGTTTTGCAAGGTCCAAAAGGATGGCCCGTTGACAATCAAGGAGCTTAATGAAGTTCGTGACATGTTGGCGTCTTTCATCACCTTCAACATGTAAATGGCATGCATTGTAATTGTAAATTATTTATGTTAACTTTTGAACTATATATAACTTATTATTCATTATATATGTGTACTTACTATTATTTGTATATGTAAGCAACTTTTTTTTTTTTTTTTTTTTTTGTATTGCGTTTTGGAATATTTATATCTATATATATATATAATTGAATTCTTGTATCTAATATTATTTTTGTATATAATAATTAATAATATTATTATTAGTTATTATAATAATAAAATTATTAATTATTATATTTAATATAATTGCTGGAATTACAGGGTATTATTATTGCAGGTTTTTTTTAAAAAAATATTATTGCACGATGGAAAAAAAAACGAAAAAAATAAAAATTATACAAAAGGCACCGGTTAGGCAGGAACCGGTGCCTAAACTATCCACCACCCAAAAAAAAAAATGGCGGGAGAGCAGTCTTAGGCACCGGTTTTGAACCGGTGCCAAATAGGGGGTTTTTGGCACCCCTCAAATAGGCAGCGGTTCAAACTGGTGCCATAGACCGGGTTTGAACCGCTGCCTAATGCGTTTTTTCTACTAGTGGTATCATGTTGGGGTTAAAGATTTGATTTTTATCGCTTAGTGACATGCTAGGGTTTGTTATTAATCTTGTTAGTATCATGCCTAGGATCTTACTTTTATTATGCTTTAACATGAATATTGTTATAATTATGATTATTAATATTTCTGATTGTTATGATTATGATATTCATTATTGTCATGATTTTTTATGATTATTCATGATATTGATTATTATTATGTTGCTTGATGCTTGTTACTTATTGCTTGATCACACCTTTTATTGCATGTCAAAGGGAATTTGTACTTGTAATCACGCTTAATAAGATAATTAATAATCTTGTTTAGGGTTAATTGTGATTATATTTCAAGTGATCGCCAATAATAGATTTGTTTGTGCATTATATTCAACCAACATAGATAAACAGGTTTAGGGTTAATCCTATTGATTGTATGTTAATCAGAAAGCGCACATGAATACGATCAGAATAAAGTAGAGGCCTATTATTAGGGCAGATTCAATCTCTTTTAGGTTGGATTTGTACCTTCATCCCCGAACCCTTATTTAGTTCATGACCTTATGGAGTTGACGATCTCTTGGGTCGTTAAGGGGTGTAACCTTCACCTCGTGAACGGTTTACAAGTTCCTAAAAAACTTGTTGGCGACTCTTTTTGCTCTATCTTCTTCCCTTTTGGACGCCACCGTACTTTAGTGTATGATCACAGTGGGGTTCGAGCTAGTGGGATTTTAAAGGCTTGAAATTATTCCCTACAGTTTTTGGCGACTCCGCTGGGGAGGATTTCTATTTTAATTCCTGAATTTGTTTCGGCAATGATCTAGAATGAGTGGATGAGACTCGAAAAGTTCTAAGTATTTCATGTGCGTAATTTTGATTAACATTATTGTCATATGCATAAAAAGGTTCTCATTGGAAAGACCATCCGTAATGAGTCAAAAACATAGGATTTTACACGTAGGAAATTTGAGAAATGTCTTTCACAACTAGGACTGAAATAACACCGCGCGAAACTGGAAGATTTTATCGAGCACAGAAAGCTGCTGAGGCATGTGGGAAGTAGCGTCAGGGGCCAGATCTTGGCGCCACACTTTTAGCCGTAGCGCCAGACGCCAGTATTGGCGCCAGGCGCTACAGTTAAAAGTTGGCGCCAGTCTCTGTTTGCTGGCGCCAATTTCCCCCAATACTGAGCCAGAAATATGCGTTCTAATTTCGACCGGTTTTCGTATTGTTTGCTCGATCCTGCTTCCTGATTGAATTTTTTCTCAATTTGCTGAAACCCATATGTGTTCTACATATGGACATAACCTTCTGGGAATTCATGCTCTATCTACCCGATTAAACGCTCCTGGCAACAAAGGGTACATCTGAGATGTTGAATTCACCAAACCATGGAAGTGAGTTTTTTCTAAAACTCGCGGTGTCCCATCCACACGCGCTAACCCTTCACGGTTAGGCTTCTGCGCGGTGCATCTGGACAATTAACCATGGACCCTCTATTGACTAAACCATATCCCGAACTTTAGAGAACTAGAGCCATGGTTAGGTTGCGAACTCATTGCATCATATTGTGCTTACTTGACTAATTGTGCATTATTTGTTGTGCATATATATTCTATGTTTCTCTTAACCGTTTGTTGATTTGTGTTGAGACTAAAATTAATGACTTAAAGAACTTTGCCTAATTAATTAATTTGAGTCAATAAAGTTTTTTTAATCGAAATTGACCTAGTACGACTTTAGGCATACCCCAGTTGACTAATAATACCGAAAACAGTCCCAGACTGAAGCTCCAATATTGGCGCCAAAGTCTGAGCTGTAGCGCCACATTGTAGTGTGTAGCGCCATAAATTTTCTAAATTGTCTGGCGCCAATCACCATATTGTGACGCCAGTCCTGTCGCTTGGCCGACAGTTCGGATTATTTGTCGAGTCATCACCTAATGTCTAATTAATCAGTTTTCTGTTTAATTCGGTTAATTTTGCTGACCATTAATGCTTAATTGAATCAATGATCGAGTTTAGGCACTAAGTCCCATGGTCATGACACGAGTCTTAACATGTCACCTACACTCACTAGTCTTAGCACACACTTTGAGTACACATCACCGTGGCCATGTCTTAGGTTCATGCATGAGTCGGTCTTTTCCGTCGTTTAAGTTGGGGGTACATTCTAGTCCTAATTCTTCATATCCCTCCATGTAAATCTTTCTTCACATTCTTCCATCTTTCTTCACCTCCTCCATCCATTGCATGTTGAATAAAGTTTGAGTCAAATAATTAACAATAAGTATCCCCAAATTCCTTTCCCACGGTACTTGGTTGAGGAGAGAAGGGCGATTAATCAAGGACAACCTCTTTATTCAAGTCTCGCTTTTTGATAAACCGATTCGTCAAAAGAGGAAAGCTAAGAAGATAATGGCAACTCAAGAAGAAGTCAATGATCTTAAGAACCAATTGGCTACTGTGATTGAGACACTGAATCTTCTCGCACTCAAGGTGGATGATCCCGTGAAGCAACAACAAATGAACCTCATGCAAGAAAGTTTGAGGAAGCTATCTAATGACTATAAATTTCAGGGCATGAGTTCACAAGGGGTCTCGCTGGACAAGGAACTTCTTCCGCATAAGTTCAATGCCACTGACATCCCTAAATTCAAGGCAACAGATAACCCTTACTTCCATCTAAGAGCTTTTGAAACTATAATGAGCATTAAGGGTATCGATAAGAAAGTCTTCCCCTCTCTGTTCCCACTATCTCTCGAAACCGTTTGTCAACAATGGTTCTTTTCTCTCGAGAAAGAAAAAACCTCTTCTTGGGAGTCGATAACAAACGCTTTCATAGATAGATATAAGTGCAACATCCAAGACGAAACAGACCACAGACAACTTGAGATGTTAAAACAAAAGGAAAACGAAGGGTTCACTTCTTTCTTCAATAAATGGAGGGAAACTTCCGCTAATATGGTCAAGGCTCCTACCGAAAAAGAATCTGTGAGGATGTTTATCAAGAATCTCCAAGTGAAGTATTCAAAGCACTTAAAGTACCAACACAACTTGAATACTTTCAAAGCTGTTTATAATATAGGCATTGACATTGAAGATGACCTTCTGAAAGATAATAGTACGAGCGGAAAGAAGAGCGACCATCCTTCTTCTTCCTCTAATGAGGTATATGCTATAAACGCCTCTAAACCACGAATCCAAAGATAAAAAAGGGTGTTCACTCCACTTGGTATAAGTTATGAAATGGCTTTCGAGAAGCTACATCACAAAGGACTAGTCATGCCCATAGGGCCCATTAAAGATCCGGTTCCAGAAGCTAGGCCACCTAAGTGGGATCCTAATAAGCATTCCAAATATCATCAAGGAAAGGGTCACGACACCGAGGAGTGTTGGAAACTCAAAGAAGCTATTCAAGATCTAATCGATGACAATGAAACTTCCGAGATTTTAGCCATCGAAGATGACCAAGCATCCTTTGATCCATCACTTCTTATCACACCCGTAGGAGAGCCTATGATCGAGACAACTTATATGACCTCTCTCGATGAAGTGGCCATAATTGAGGAGGATGAAAGTCTTTTCTTAGATAATACCAAGGAAGACTCGTCAAGTCTAAAAGAGGAAATTCGAAAACTGCAAGATGTCATTGCCATGGTCTTGAATGTGGTAGAAGGATTAATAAATCGGGTGATGACCATCGAACAAAATTCTCGCCAAGGGTTTAATGAAGAACTCAATGCTCCTAAGCCACAAGCAAAACGGACCATTGAAGAATACACACCAATAAGAATGACTTACAATGAAGCTTTCGACTGTCTTCACAATCAAGGATCTAAAAGGAAACCCAAGCGGGAGTTCACATCCATTGGAATGACTTACGATGCTGCTTTCGATCGTCTCTATGATCGAGGATTAATCAAACCTATTGGCCCTACCAAGAATCCAACACCAGAAAATCGATCTTCGAGATGGAATCCAAACTCCTATTGCAAGTACCATCGAGGGCGCGGTCATACTACTGATGAATGCTACAGGTTTCAAAACCTCATTCAAGATCTCATAGAGGCAAATAAGATCCCATCGCCTCTAGCTAGCGAGAAGACTGGATGATGTCGGAGCAAACAACACAAGACAAGAGGCGAGCTTCAATGACAAGATTTCATGACCTCTTTTTCTATTTCTTTTTCATTTTACCCCTTCCCCAATAAGTCTAGCATAGGCACCTTTTATTTTCTAGATTTTTCCTTTTTCCCTTTTTAATAAAATGAGCATTTATTTCCTTGTATATGATCATTTCATTATATTGCATCAAATACAAAAAAAAAAAAAAATGTCGAATTAAGCACAAGGTATACCAATGATTTGAGGCACCCCTTGTAGCCACATCATATCTCCTTTCGCCCTTCAATTATACAATCCTTTCTTCATAAACCGCTTTGAGCTTCGTCTAACGATAGACCCTTCTTTTTTCAACCTACATCTACCTAACCTTGGGACGGGATAGTGTGTAACTTATGCAATTCTAAAGAAAGCTTGAGCAAATTCAAAAGAAAGCAATAGCAAACATTAAGTAATAATAAAAAACGAAAACAAGTGTACAAAAGGGTAAGTGTTCCAATGTCTTTGATATGAAAGTATCTTCGATAAGAACACGTCTCAGATTGCGTCTCTTATCGAGTGCTCGGTACTGTGCCTGAGAAACATGAATGTCAAGTGAGTGATAGACCGCATGATCGGGATTGCCCACACTTAATAAATAAAATAAATGCTAAAGCAAAAGAAAGAGCTAAAAAAGAGTAGAAACTCAAGCATAAAATTATAAAGATTCAAAAGCGAGGTTGCACACCTTGGGGGCTTATCTAGGGTCTTGAGCCTTTATCCCCTTCTTCTTCAGCCTTTAGCCTAACCACGTTACAACCCTTAAAAGACCTTTTTTAAGGTATACACACACTTGTGCGAGGTTTGGCTAGAGCTACGTTCGGCCTGATTCCTAACGGATACGTAGGCAACCTCACATCGAGGTGCGGCCGTAATAAACATGCATTCATATTCACATTCACACACTTACACCATGATCATATCAAGGGATCTCCAATGCTCATCCCTATTCACTTAGAGCTAGACTTGGGGGCTTGATCCCTACATCATTAGCTTACCTAGCCTAAAAGTCACCACCATTTGACTCTTTTCAATAATATATTTTTTTTCACACACTTAGCTCTTGCGGCCTAACTTTAGTGTCACTATCACACACATCACGCATACATGACCAAATATACTTCCCTTAGGAACCCTTTGTCATGAAATCTTAATGCTGAAGCATTCCTTGTCATATCAAAATTCACTCATCACTCATAATCATCATTGCATCACGAAGTATGAAGTGCTTAGCCTCCGTGCCTGAGTTACCCAAATACTTTCATCATGGAGTCAACAGTTGAGATAGCCTAGGATGAATTAATCCTTGAACCTTGAGAGATAGTATCAAACAACATTTGACTAAGCTCATTCAACATGCATCTTCAAACTTTTGATTTTCATTTTCACGTCTTTCTTTTTCGGGAGAAAGTCGGTACCCTCCACAAAATTGACGGAAAATTTTTGCTTTTTGCATTTTTCGAGTCGCACGATCACATTACAATGCACACACGGGTCATGAGTCTAACACATGTGTCATTTCACTTTGAGTCGAGTCAACCTCGAGTCAGTCAAACATATCAAGTCAAGTTTATACCTTGAGTCGTGTCAAGTTATTGAGTCAAGCAACATTAAACCTTAGGTCAAACCTAAGGTAACTAAAGAGATTGGCAAAGTTTTATAGTCAAAAATAAATACAGGTGCAGCAGAACAGGGAAGACCCTACTCCAGCGCCTGGCGCCAGAAATATTTCAGCAACGACAGAGCTCGAAGCCTCTCAGAAAGGTGATTTCGACTTCATACAACAATTTCGGGTTCCTTGGTACGCCCGTTAGCCCCTATAAGCAATTTGACATGATTAAGTAGTCAGTTTGGTTACAATCACAATAAGTGATTGACCTGATGAAAGATCGTCTCACTTAGCTTAAAGCGCCTAATCACGAAGACACCGACATACTGGTTTTAGCGAAAGCAAAGTTCAGGCGAGCCTTAGAGATCGACAAACGTTGGTCTTAGGAAATTTTTCTTCAGAACATTATCGCAACAAACATTCAAGCACCGAAGCTCTATTGTTCAGAGACGCGTGAACATTTCCATCAGAAGCTCTTTTGCTCCAGAGACGCGTGGGCATATCATCAAAGCTCTTTTGTTCAGAGACGCGTGGACATTTAATTCAAGCTCTTTTGCTCCAAAGACGCGTGGACATTTCATTCAAGCTCTTTTGCTCCAGAGACGCGTGGGCATATCATTCAAAAGCTCTTTTGTTCAGAGACGCGTGGACAATCCTTTTCAAGCTCTTTTGTTCAGAGACGCGTGGACATTTCCTACAAGCTCTTTTGCTCAGAGACGCGTAGGAATCCTATTATTAAGCTCTTCGTTCAGAGACGCGTGGCCACATAATTCAGAAGATCATATCAAAAAGAAGCTCTTTGTTCAGAGACGAGTGAACATCGAAACAACAAGGTGGCGTTCCCTAGATTGTGGAAAGTTGTCGCAAACAACTGAAGGTAATTTCGGGCGAAGTTGTCTTCGATCATATTCCCTTAGGAATGGAAGATGATCATAATGTGGATGAGAATTATTTCGAGAGAAATAATTTTCGATAGTATTCCGTTGGACGTGGAATATTATCAATGCGGATGGAGATTGTTTCAAGAGAAATAATCTTCGATGATGTTCCCTTGGATGTGGAATATTATCATAGCAGGAGAGAATAGTTTCAGGCAAGGCAATCTTCTAATTTGGAAGCAGTTACGGGCGTAGCGGTTTTTCAAGCGGGATGACATTCTCTAGCTTGCAGGAAGTCATCAAAACAACAGTAAAGCAGCAACAATCGGTTACTTTCAGAGACGTGTGCTCGACGGTGCAAGATACGCGTTTCTTAACTCTTCTATCTGTTTAACTAACGCTAGTTTTGCAGGTATCGGCGTTATAAGATTGATTTAGGATCGCAGAACGTTCTGAATCATTCTCCGTCCCTATCGATACTTTGACTTTTGTTTTCGAAACTTGCGTTTCTCCAAACTCAGTCAAAGTGGGGGCTTCTGTAGACACCCATTTGTGTCTCCCCAAAACCAAACCCGGTGATGAGTGCCTTTCACGTCGAATCATAATCGAATGAAACGAAAGTGTGGAAAGGTCTAGTGTTGCGGAAAGTTTTATTTCTTTTCTCCCTGTTTTGGAAAACTTTATTTTAAGAAAACAGCTAATCCAGTTTGGTTGGTCCATGATATGGGTCCAATAGTGGTGTAGTTGGATGGGGCTTGCAAAGACCTTTCCAACGATATATTATAAGCCCAATTCCGATGAATATTGAGGAAGTTATGGCCAATTTACTAAACTGGGCCCGGTTTGAGCTTTATGTACGGCCCAATGATCTAGGGGAGGGCCTAATATGATTTATCATTCCTAATGCAATTAGGAATGGTTTTAGTCTTCTAGATTCTTCTAGAAGGTTCTTTTCATTCTTAATTCAATTAGGACTTTTCAGAGTTTTAATCAAGATCAAATAGCATTTTCGAAGGAATTATATTATTTTATCTTCCAGTACGGTAAATTTATCAGATTTTTGAAAACGCGTTGAAATCCAGTTTGGCGTCCAACCCCAGGCCTTGGCGCCTGGAACGAGGCTTGGCGCCAGACGCTAGCCACTGGTGCCTGGCGCCAGTTAGCCAGGGTTGGCGCCAATGTTGTTTTGCGATCTTCAGACTCTGTTTTGTTAAATTATCTTTTTTGGCTGATTTTCTCTATAAATATCGTATTAAAAATTCGGTTTCATTCACCTACAATCTTTCATACGCCAACTATCTATCTTCATCATCTACATTTTTCATTCATCAACTCTCTTCATTCACAAGTTTTCTTTCATCGATTCTTAATTAAAAACATTCTTTCTTTTAGCATTCTTTTCAATTCTTTCTTGCTTTTTCATATAAAATTCCGCATTCACAAGATCTAGAAACGCCTAGCCATATTCGAAGTTGCCTTCTCCCTAGACGTGAAAGGTTTTAATTTCTGAGGGTTTGGTCCCAAATCTCTATTTCCATCATCTCTATTTCAATTATTTAATTTAATTGTTTTGATTATTATTTTCCTTGAAGTTACTAACGTGTGTATTTTGTAATTAGAAAGAGGTACGAGGCATCCAAGTAAGTACTTTTAATTGATTTATGATGTAGATATCATGTTTATATTGTTATGATTCCTAGTATCATGTCTAGGTTATTTTTAATACTAAATATAATTGCTATGATGCCTTTTATTCTCTTCCTAATATTTATTCATGTTAGTATCATGTTGGGGTTAAAGATTTGATTTTTATCGCTTAGTGACATGCTAGGGTTTGTTATTAATCTTGTTAGTATCATGCCTAGGATCTTACTTTTATTATGCTTTAACATGAATATTGTTATAATTATGATTATTAATATTTCTGATTGCTATGATTATGATATTCATTATTGTCATGATTTTATATTATTATTCATGATATTGATTATTATTATGTTGCTTGATGCTTGTTACTTATTGCTTGATCACACCTTTTATTTCATGTTAAAGGGAATTTTTACTTGTAATCACGCTTAATAAGATAATTAATAATCTTGTTTAGGGTTAATTGTGCTTATATTTCAAGTGATCGCCAATAATAGGTTTGTTTGTGCATTAT
This sequence comes from Chenopodium album, assembly GCF_948465745.1. NCBI lineage: Eukaryota > Viridiplantae > Streptophyta > Magnoliopsida > Caryophyllales > Amaranthaceae > Chenopodium > Chenopodium album. Next base: position 72,296,516 of record NC_137835.1, read on the forward strand.
ATTCAACCAACATAGATAAACAGGTTTAGGGTTAATCCTATTGATTGTATGTTAATCAGAAAGCGCACATGAATACGATCAGAATAAAGTAGAGGCCTATTATTAGGGCAGATTTAATCTCTTTTAGGTTGGATTTGTACCTTCATCCCCGAACCCTTATTGGGTTCATGACCTTATGGAGTTGACGATCTCTTGGGTCGTTAAGGGGTGTAACCTTCACCTCGTGAACGGTTTACAAGTTCCTAAAAACTTTGTTGGCGACTCTTTTTGCTCTATCTTCTTCCCTTTTGGACGACACCGTACTTTAGTGTATGATCACAGTGGAGTTCGAGCTAGTGGGATTTTAAAGGCTTGAAATTATTCCCTACAATGCCATAATTAATATTAATAATAATAATAATAAAAGTAACAATAACAATAATAATAATAATACAAATAACAATAACAAAGTAACAATAACAATAATAATAACAATTAACAACAATAATAATAACAATAACAATAAGAATTAGTAAGTAGTTTTTATATAAATTAAATTTTTAAAAATAATTATAATAATTGTAGATTACTTGGGTCAATGAGATCCTAGGTAGGAGAGGTTAGGAGCGACGTTGTCCAGAGCCCAGGTCCCGCCTTAGACAGATTTCAACAATCCAAATAACCCACAATTAAAATAGAAAGTAGTTTTTATATAATTAAGTAGTTCCAAGAATACAATAATAATAATAATAATAATAATAATAATAATAATAATAATAATAATAATAATAATAATAATAATAATAATAATAATAATAATAATAATAATAATAATAATAATAATAATAATAATAATAATAATAATAATAATAATAATAATAATAATAACAACAATAGCAATAGCAATAGCAATAGCAATAGCAATAGCAATAACAATAACAATAACAATAACAATAACAAATTAAAATAAATTTAAGTTAGATCTTACAATGACGCTTGTAGGGAATAATTTCAAGCCTTTAAAATCCCACTAGCTTGAACCCCACTGTGATCATACACTAAAGTACGGTGGCGTCCAAAAGGGAAGAAGATAGAGCAAAAGAGTCGCCAACAAGTTTTTAAGGAACTTGTAAACCGTTCACGAGGTGAAGGTTACACCCCTTAACGATCCAAGAGATCGTCAACTCCATAAGGTCATGAACCAAAATAGGGTTCGGGGATGATGGTACAAATCCAACCTAAAAGAGATTGAACCTGCCCTAATAATAGGCCTCTACTTTATTCTGCTCGTATTCATGTGCGCTTTCTGACTAACATACAATCAATAGGATTAACCCTAAACCTGTTTAATCTATGTTGGTTGAATATTAATACACAAATAAACTATTATTGGCGATCACTTGAAATTATAATCACAATTAACCTAACAAGATTATTAATATCTTATTAAGCGTGATTGCAAGTACAAATTCCCTTTAAACATGCATAAAAGGTGATCAAGCAATAAAATAAATATCAAGCAACATAATAATAAATAATCAATATCATAAATAATAATTATAATAATAATAATATCAATCATAAATCAAAATCATGTTAAAGCATAGCAAGATCCTAGGCATGATACTAACAAGATTAATAACAAACCCTAGCATGTCACTAAACAATAAAAATCAAATCTTTAGCCCTAACATGATACTAACAATCATAAGTATTAGGAAAAAAATAAAAGCATCGTACTTTTAATCATACTTAATGTTAAAATTACCCTAGACATGATACTAGGAATCATAATAACAATCTAAACATGATATCTACATCATAAATCAATTAATCAATAAAGTACTTACTTGGATGCCTCGTACCTCTTTCTAATAACAAAATACACACGTTAGTAACTTCAAGGAAAATAATAATCAAAGCAATTAAATTAAATAATTGAAAGAGACATTTGGGACCAAACCCTCATAAATTAAACCTTTCACGTCTAGGGCGAAGGCAACTTCGAATATGGCTAGGTGTTTCTAGATCTTGTGAATGCGGAATTTTGTATTCGAGAAAACAAAGTTTTAGAAAAGAAAGAATGAATGATTTTTTAAGAAGAGAATTGAAGATTCTTGGTGAATGAATATTGATAATCCGTCCATGAAAACGGAGTTTTTGATACGATATTTATAGAGAAAATCATCCAAAAAAGATAATTTATCAAAACAGAGTCTGAAGACCACAAAAACACCTTGGCGCTAGCCCTGGCTCATTGGCGCCAGGACCAGTGGCTAGCGCCAGGCGCCAATGCTGGCGTCTGGTGCCAATCCTGATTCCAGGCGCCAAGGCCTGGGGTTGGACGCCAAACCGGCTTTCAACGCGTTTTCGAAAATCTGATAAATTTCCCGTACTGGAAGATAAAATAATATAATTTCAGTCGAAAATGCTATTTGATCTCATTAAAAACTCTGAAGAGTCCTAACTGAATTAAGAATGATAAGACCTTCTAGAATGTTCTAGAAGACCAAAACCATTCCTAATTACATTAGGAATGATAAATCATATTAGGCCCTCCCCTAGATCATTGGGCCGTACTTAAAGCTCAAACTGGGCCCAGTTTAGTAAATTGGCCATAACTTCCTCAATATTAATCGGAATTGGTCTTATAATATATCGTTGGAAAGGTCTTTGCAAACCCCATCCAACTACACCACTATTGGACCCATATCATGGACCAACCAAACTGAATTGGCTGTTTTCTTAAAATAAAGTTTTCAAAAACAGGGAGAAGAGAAAAGAAAAGAAATAAAACTTTCCGCAACACTAGACCTTTCCACACTTTCGTTTCATTCGATTATGATTCGACGTGAAAGGCACTCATCACTGGGTTTGGTTTTGGGGAGACACATTTAGGTGTCTACAGAAGCCCCACTTTGACTGAGTTTGGAGAAACGCAAGTTTCGAAAACGAAAGTCAAAGTATCGATAGGGACGGAGAATGATTCAGAACGTTCTGCGATCCCAAATCAATCTTGTAACGCCGATACCTGCAAAACTAGCATTAGTTAAACAGATAAGAGAGTAAGAAACGCGTATCTTGCACCGTCGAGCACACGCCTCTGGAAGTAACCGATTTGCCGCTTTACTGTTGTTTTGATGACCTCCTGCAAGCTAGAGAATGCCATCCCGCTTGAAAACCGCTACGCCTTGTAACTGCTTCCAATTAGAAGATTGCTTCGCCTGAAACTATCCTCCCGCTATGATAATATTCCACGTCCAAGGGAATATCATCGAAAATTATTTCTCTTGAAATAATTCTCATCCGCATTGATAATATTCCACGTCCAAGGGAATACCATCAAAGATTATTTCTCTTGAAACAATCCTTAGTTTTTTGTGACAACCCTCCACAATCTAGGGAACGCCATCTTGCTGTTTGTTTTGACGATCTTCCGCAATCTAGGGAACGCCGTCGATCAATGTTGCTACATCTTGAGCCTTTTCTTGAATCATAGTGACAACCTTTCCAATCATAGCAAAAGTCGTCGAAGACTGCCCATCTCGTGCTATCTTCTCAAATCTTAGGTGACAACCTCCACAATCTTAGCGAATGTCGTCGAAGACCGCCCATCTCGTGCCATCTTCTCAAATCTTGGGTGACAACCTCCACAATCTTAGCGAATGCCGTCGAAAATAACTTTACTTGAAGTCATCCTCAGTTGTTGCGATAATATTCCAAAGAAAATTACCGGAGACCAACACTTGTCGATCTTTAAAGCTCGCTCGAACTTTGCTTCCGCTATGCCTGTACGTCGGCGCTCTTTTGCTTTGACCTGTATGTCGGTGCCTTTTTTGCTTTTGAGCCAATGCCTAGGCGCTTTAAGCTAAGTTAGACGATCTTTCATCAGGTCGATCACTTATTGCAATTGTAATCAAACTGACTACTTAATCATGTCAAATTGCTTATAGGGGATAACTGGCTTACCAAGGAACCCGAAATTGCTGTATGAAGTCGAAATCACCTTTCTGGGAGGCTTCGAGCTCTGTCGTTGCTGAAATATTTCTAGAGCCAAGAATTGACTCTGTCGCCGAATGCTGTGATAGGGTCTTCCCTGTTCTGCTGCACCTGTGTTTATAAATTTGACTATAGAACTTTGCCAATCTTTTAAATCATCTTAGGGCTGACCTAAGGTTTAACGTTGCTTGACTCATCGACTTGACACGACTCAAGGCATAAACTTGACTCGATATGTTGACTGACTCGAGGTTGACTCGACTCAAAGTGAAATGACATGTGTTAGACTCAAATCAACGTTATATGACACGACATGACTCAATGTGTACATGACTCGTGTGTGCATTGTAATGTGATCGTGCGACTCGAAAATGCAAAAAGCAAAAAGCAAAAATTTCCGTCATTTGTGGAGGGTACCGACTTTCTCCCGAAAAAGAAAGACGCGAAAAAGAAAATCAAAAGTTTGAAGATGCATGTTAAATGAGCTTAGTCAAATGTTGTTTGATACTATCTCTCAAGGTTCAAGGATTAATTCATCCTAGGCTATCTCAACTGATGACTCCATGATGAAAGTATTTGGGTAACTTAGGCACGGAGGCTAAGCACTTCATACTTCATGATGCAATGATGATTATGATTGATGAGCGATTTTGATATGACAAGGCATGCTTCAGCGTTATGTTAAGATTTCATGACAAAGGGTTCCTAAGGGAAATATATTTGGTCATGTATCTGTGCAGTGTGTGATAGTGACACTAAAGTTAGGCCGCAAGAGCTAAGTGTGTGGAAAAATATATTGAAAAGAGTCAAATGGTGGTGACTCTTGGGCTAGGTAAGCTAATGATGTAGGGATCAAGCCCCCAAGTCTAGCTCTAAGTGAAAAGGGATGAGCATAGGAGATCCCTTGATATGATCATGGTGAAAGTGTGTGAATGTGAATATGAATGCATGTTTATTACGGCCGCACCTCGATGTGAGGTTGCCTACGTATCCGTTAGGAATCAGGCCGAACGTAGCTCTAGCCAAACCTCGCACAAGTGTGTATACCTCAAAAAGGTCTTTTTAAGGATTGTAGCGTGGTTAGGCTAAAGGTTTAAAGAAGAAGGGGATAAAGGCTCTAGACCCTAGATAAGCCCCCAAGGTGTGCAACCTTGCTTTTGAATATTTGTATTTTTATGCTTGAGGTTTTCTACTCTTTTTTTAGCTCTTTCTTTTGCTTTAGCATCTATAAGTGTGGACAATCCCGATCATGCGGTCTATCACTCACTTGGAATTCATGTTTCTCAAGCACGGTACTGAGCACTCGATAAGAGACGCAATCTGAGACGTGTTCATATCAAAGATATTTTCATACTAAAGACATTGGAACACTTGCCCTTTTGTACACTTTTATTTATTTTTTGTTTTTGCTATCTTTTGAATTTGCTCAAGCTTTCTTTAGAATTGCATAAGTTGCACACCATCCCATCCCAAGGTTAGGTAGATGTAGGTTGAAAAAATAAGGGTCTATCGTTAGACGAGGCTCAAAGTGGTTTATGAAGAAAGGATTGTGAATTTGAAAGGTGAAAGGAGATATGATGTGGCTACAAGGGGTGCCTCAAATCATTGGTATACCTTGTGCTTAATTCGACATGGATTATTTATTTATTTATTTATTTATTTTTATTTTTAATTTTTTTTTTTTGTTTTTTTTTGCAATGCAATGTGATGATCATATACAAGGAAATAAATGCTCATTTTTATTAAAAGAAAATAAATAAAGAATCTACAAAAATTAATCTAAGGGGAAAGAAAGGTGCCTATGCTAGACTTATTGAGGAAAGGAAAAAATGAAAAATAGAAAAAGAGGTCATGAAATCTTTTCGTTGGAGCTCGCCTCTTGTCTTGTGTTGTTTCCTTTATCATCACTCGCTCTTCTTGTTAACTGGAGGCATGGGAAGCTTGTTATTATCAATCAAATGTTGGATAGCCTCCTTTGGCTTCCAACAGCTCTCAGTAGTATGACCCCTACCTTGATGATACTTGCAGTGTTCATCTGGATTCCAACTAGGCAATCTCTTTTCAGGTGCGGGATCTTGAATAGGTCCAATGGGAGTAATGAGTCCTTTGGCATGGAGTCGATCGAAGGCAGTATCGTAGCTCATCCCAATGGGGGTGAAGTCTTTCCTTAGTTGCTTCTTAGATCGTTGGTTATCTATGGCTAAAACTTCACTGAGATCAAAGGTACTAACATTGTTACTAGAGTGGGCGTTTTCGAAAGAAGAAGGATTGTCGTTCTTCTTTCCTTTCCAGCCACCGTGGTTGCTATTATTAGTAGCTTTTTGCTTTGCGAGGTCATCTTCGATTTCAATTCCGATGTCATAAACGGCCTTGAAAGTATTCAAATTGTGTTGATATTTTAGGTGCTTTGAATACTTTTCTTGGAGATTCTTGATAAACATCCTCACAGATTCCTTTTCGGTGGGGACTTCAATCATCTTAGCGGAAGTTTCCCTCCATTTATTAAAGAAAGAAGTAAAGCCTTCATTCTCTTTTTGTCTTAGCATCTCAAGTTGTCTATGATCGGTTTCAACTTGAATATTGCACTTGTACCTATCAACGAAAGTGTTTACTATCGATTCCCAGGTAGAGGTTTTCTCCTTGTCAAGGGAGAAGAACCATTGTTGGCAAATGGTTTCAAGAGATAGTGGGAACAGAGAGGGGAACACCTTCTTATCAATACCCTTAATGGTCATTATAGTTTCGAAAGCTTTTAGATGGAAGTAAGGATTATCTGTTGCCTTGAATTTTGGGATGTCGTTGGCATTGAACTTGTGCGGAAGAAGATCTTTGTCCACCGAGACCCCTTGTGATGTAAGCTCTTGAAACTTGTAATCGCTAGACAACTTGCTTAGGCTCTCTTGCATGAGGTCCATCTGTTGTTGCTTCACGGGATCATCAACCTTGAGGGTGAGTAGCTTCAGTGTTTCAGTCATGGTAACCAATTGATTCCTAAGCTCATTGACTTCTTCTTGAGTTGCCATTATCTTCTTAGCCTTCCTCTTTTGACGAATCGGTTTATCAAAAAGCGAGACTTGAATAAAGAGGTTGTCCTTGATTAATCGCCCTTCTTTCCTCGACCAAGTATTGTGGGAAAGGAAATTGGGGATACTTATTGTTAATTATTTGACTCAAACTTTATTCAACATGCAATGGATGGAGGAAGTGAAGAAAGATTGGAATAGAATATGAAGAAGAAAAGATGGAGGTGGAGGGATATGAAGAATTAGGAATAGAATGTACCCCCAACTCAAATGACGGAAAAGACCGACTCATGCATGAACCTAAGACATGGCCATGGTGATGTGTACTCAAAGTGTGTGCTAAGACTAGTGAGTGTAGGTGACATGTTAAGACTTGTGTCATGACCATATGGCTAGACTATGTGACCCAGACTCGATTTATGACTGGACGAGGTGTTATTGACAGCGAAAATTTAACCGAATTAATTAGCAAACTGATTAATTAGACCCTAGGTGATGACTTGACAAATAATCCGAACTGTCGGCCAAGCGACAGGACTGGCGTCACAATATGGTGGTTGGCGCCAGACTTTTTAGTAAATGTCTGGCGCTACACACCATACAGTGGCGCTACAGCTCAGATTTTGGCACTAATATTGGAGCCTTGGTCTGGGACTGTTTTCGATATTATTAGTCAACTGAGGTGTGCCTAAAGTCGTACTAGGTCAATTCCGATTAAAAGAAGAAAAAACTTTATTGACTCGAATTAATTAATTAATTAATTAATTAGGTAAAGTTTTTTAAGTCATTAATTATAATCTCAACACAAATCAACAAACAGTTAAGAGGAGCATAGGATATATATGCACAACAAATAATGCACAATTAGTCAAGTAGGCACAACATGATGCAATGAGTTCGCAACCTAACCATGGCTCTAGTTCTCTAAAGTTCGGGATATGGTTTAGTTAAATAGGGTCCATTGTTAATTGTCCAGATGCACCGCGTAGAAGCCTAACCGTGAAGGGTTAACGCGTGTGGATAGGACACCGCGAGTTTTTAGAAAAAACTCACTTCCATGGTTTGGTGAATTCAACATCTCAGATGTACCCTTTGTTGCCAGGAGCGTTCAATCAGGTAGATAGAGCATGAATTCCCAGAGGGTTATGTCCATATGTAGAACACATATGGGTTTCAGAAAAGTGAGAAAAAATTCAATCAGGAAGTAGGATCGAGCAAACAATACGAAAAACCGGTCGAAATTAGAACGCATATTTCTGGCTCGGTATTGGGGGAAATTGGCGCCAACAAACAGAGACTAGCGCCAACTTTTAACTGTAGCGTCTGGCGCCAATATTGGCGTCTGGCGCTACGGCTAAAAGTATGGCGCCAAGCTCTGGCCCCTGACGCTACTTCCCACATGCCTCAGCAGCTTTCTGTGCTGAATAAAATCATTCAGTTTCGCGCGGTGTTATTTCAGTCCTAGTTGTGAAAGACATTTCTCAAATTTTCTACGTGTAAAATCCTATGTTTTTTGACTCATTACAGATGGTCTTTCCAATGAGAACCTTTTTATGCATATGCCACAATGTTAATCAGAATTACGCACTTGAAATACTTAGAACTTTTCGAGTCTCATCCACTCATTCTAAATCATTGCCGAAACAAATTCAGGAATTAAAATAGAAATCCTCCCCAGTGGAGTCGCCAAAAAATGTAGGGAATAATTTCAAGCCTTTAAAATCCCACTAGCTTGAACCCCACTGTTATCATACACTAAAGTACGGTGGCGTCCAAAAGGGAAGAAGATAGAGCAAAAGAGTTGCCAACAAGTTTTTAAGGAACTTGTAAACCGTTCACGAGGTGAAGGTTACACCCCTTAACGATCCAAGAGATCGTCAACTCCATAAGGTCATGAACCAAAATAGGGTTCGGGGATGATGGTACAAATCCAACCTAAAAGAGATTGAACCTGCCCTAATAATAGGCCTCTACTTTATTCTGCTCGTATTCATGTGCGCTTTCTGACTAACATACAATCAATAGGATTAACCCTAAACCTGTTTAATCTATGTTGGTTGAATATTAATACACAAATAAACTATCATTGGCGATCACTTGAAATTATAATCACAATTAACCTAACAAGATTATTAATATCTTATTAAGCGTGATTGCAAGTACAAATTCCCTTTAAACATGCATAAAAGGTGATCAAGCAATAAAATAAATATCAAGCAACATAATAATAAATAATCAATATCATAAATAATAATTATAATAATAATAATAATATCAATCATAAATCAAAATCATGTTAAAGCATAGCAAGATCCTAGGCATGATACTAACAAGATTAATAACAAACCCTAGCATGTCACTAAACAATAATCAAATCTTTAGCCCTAACATGATACTAACAATCATAAGTATTAGGAAGAAAATAAAAGCATCGTACTTTTAATCATACTTAATATTAAAATTACCCTAGACATGATACTAGGAATCATAATAACAATCTAAACATGATATCTACATCATAAATCAATTAATCAATAAAGTACTTACTTGGATGCCTCGTACCTCTTTCTAATAACAAAATACACACGTTAGTAACTTCAAGGAAAATAATAATCAAAGCAATTAAATTAAATAATTGAAAGAGAGATTTGGGACCAAACCCTCATAAATTAAACCTTTCACGTCTAGGGCGAAAGCAACTTCGAATATGGCTAGGTGTTTCTAGATCTTGTGAATGCGGAATTTTGTATTCGAGAAAACAAAGTTTTAGAAAAGAAAGAATGAATGATTTTTTAAGAAGAGAATTGAAGATTCTTGGTGAATGAATATTGATAATCCGTCCATGAAAACGGAGTTTTTGATACGATATTTATAGAGAAAATCATCCAAAAAAGATAATTTATCAAAACAGAGTCTGAAGACCACAAAAACACCTTGGCGCCAGCCCTGGCTCATTGGCGCCAGGACCAGTGGCTAGCGCCAGGCGCCAATGCTGGCGTCTGGCGCCAATCCTGATTCCAGGCGCCAAGGCCTGGGGTTGGACGCCAAACCGGCTTTCAACGCGTTTTCGAAAATCTGATAAATTTCTCGTACTGGAAGATAAAATAATATAATTTCAGTCGAAAATGCTATTTGATCTCATTAAAACTCTGAAGAGTCCTAACTGAATTAAGAATGATAAGACCTTCTAGAATGTTCTAGAAGACCAAAACCATTCCTAATTACATTAGGAATGATAAATCATATTAGGCCTTCCCCTAGATCATTGGGCCGTACTTAAAGCTCAAACTGGGCCCAGTTTAGTAAATTGGCCATAACTTCCTCAATATTCATCGGAATTGGTCTTATAATATATCGTTGGAAAGGTCTTTGCAAACCCCATCCAAATACACCACTATTGGACCCATATCATGGACCAACCAAACTGGATTGGCTGTTTTCTTAAAATAAAGTTTTCAAAAACAGGGAGAAGAGAAAAGAAAAGAAATAAAACTTTCCGCAACACTAGACCTTTCCACACTTTCGTTTCATTCGATTATGATTCGACGTGAAAGGCACTCATCACTGGGTTTGGTTTTGGGGAGACACATTTGGGTGTCTACAACGCTTCAATGCTTTCCCAAATTTATAATTTTCCGAACTTATAATTTCCCGAATTTATAATTTCCCGAATGTAAATATAACATTTTTTTTTTTGGCAGTAGACTAATAAAAGTAATAATAGTAAAAATGTAAAATTTATAAGAGAGTAGGAATTTTTTTTTTCTTTTCATAAAAGAGAGCAAGATTGTAGCATTTGTAGGAATTTGAGAATTGAGAATTTGAGAGTAAGAAAATTAGAGAATAAGAGAGAAGAGATGAGTTGATGAATTGTGAAAATTTTGGAGGAAAAAATGAGGTATTTATAGGGAATTTGGGTGGGAAATGGGGTGGGAAACTAGCCGTTTATAGCTGTTGGAAAATATTGGCACGGGCCGTGCCGTGCCCGGCCGTGCCTCGTGCCGTGCCGGCGGGTCGTGCCAGCGTGCCGGCCACCGTGCCGCCCGCCGTGCTACGTGCCGTGCCCGTGTCGATTTCCAAAAAAGTGTTCACGGCACGGCCCACGGCCCACAGGTGGGCCGCCGTGCCGGCGACCGTGCCGTTCCCGTGTCGATTTCCAAAAAAGTGTTCACGGCACGGCCCACGGCCCACAGGTGGGCCGCCGTACGTGCCGTGCCGACGACCGTGAGGTGCCGGAGTCGTGCCGGGCCCGTGCCGCCCGCGTGCCGGCACGACCCGTGTAGTTTTTCCGGACACCACCTCCACCACTCTATTCACTTGTTGTTAAGGGTGTTTGTGGGTGTTGCTCGCGCGTGGGTTGAGGGTGTTTGGGGTGCTGCTCGAGTGTGGGTCATTCTTGGGTTATGGGTGTTGCTCGAGGCTGCTCGTGGATGGGTTAGTTGCTGCTCCTAGTTGCTGGTGGTGGTTGCTGCTCCTTGTTGCTAGTGGTTATTTTGAATTGGTTGCATTGGGTGGTGGTGTTCGTGGGTGGTGGTGAACCGAGCCCAACACACACCGCAAGTCTTCCTCATCCCTCAATCTTTCTCTTTCTCACTCTCAAATTAGGCTGAGTTTTGCTAAATTTAAGTTTCATATGTATTAATTTGTATTAATTTGTATGTTTATTCCAAAATTTCAAGTCAGGGTTTCAAGTAGTTAACTCAATTTTATTTTAATTGTTTTATCATTTGTTTGTATATTAGATAATGTTTATTGTTACTATAATTATTATTTAAATGTTATATATATGTATTTATATATTGTTTGAATTTGAGTAGTTTTAAAGTGAAATTTTTTAATAGAATATATATTAGTTATCATTTTAGTTTGTTAAATTAAATGTGGTTAGTATAGTAAATTGCAATAATGTACGAATATAATGAATTGCTATATTGATTGTATGTACGTTAATTTAATTATTAGCACTATTTAAATTAATGAACTTTTTTATTGTTGAATGTCAAATAAATGCAAATTATTAAATGCTTGCATCATCATTTGCCTAGATACCCGTTCCAGTCTTTCTCAATAGGAGAAAGTCTTGAATAGTCCCCAGTTGGGTCTGTTCTTGGACGTTTAATCTCACTTAGGTAGTGAATGTATGTCTCTTTTTCAATTTTAAGGAATATCCGGGCTTATCATTTTCTCACCATGTTCTCTGGGTACATATGTAGGTAAGTTATTACCTACATCGTGTACTTGGAGAACTGGGGGGAAATGCTGTCGGATTTTCTTTAAAATTGAAAAGTTGACATACATTCACTAGTGAGATTAGACGTTCAAGGATGGGTTAGGTTGGAGTGATAAGAACCTTTTGGGAGCATTCATTTTTACGATATATGGATGATATATATGCTATGTACTTTGATTGACATAATATATGTTACATTTATCATTGTTTGAAATGTGTTGGTATGTTTAAAGGCAATTTAAAGCGTCAATGGATTGCGGTTGGATGTATGGTAGACGTGATACATTGGAATTTTTTAATGAGGTTTAAGAGTTTTGCCAGAGTGTTTCACATTATCAGCTTAGAACGGGTGTCAATTACCTTTATTGTCCTTGTGTCAATTGTACTAATGTCATAAGGGTCAATAGTGTTGATACCATCATGGCTCATGTACAATGTCATGGGTTTAGACCTCAATATCATGTTTGGGTTTGGCATGGTGAGAATGGATCGTATAGGGAGAATGTTGTTGGCAATGAGACGCATGTTGAAAGTGCCGAGATTCATGTTGAAGAAGAAAATGGGAGTGATGATGGTGGTGAAGGGGATGACATCGAGGATGGTGGTGGTGATGATCACTTGGATGAGATGATGCATGATGTTGAAGGTGAATTTGGTGACCAACCTGATGTATTTGAGTCATTATCAGAGGCTGCCAAAAAGCCTTTGTATCCCGGGTCCAAAAAATACACAAAACTCTTAGCCGTGCTTACACTATTTAACATTAAGTCTAAGCATAACTGTAGTGACACTAGTTTCACTTATTTGTTGATTGCGTTATGTGATATGTTGCCAGATGGGAATGAACTTCCTAATTCCTATTATTATGCAAAGAAACCAATGTGTCCATTTGGTTTGGAGTATAAGAAGATAGATGCATGTGCTAATGATTGTGTTCTGTATCGAAATGAATATGAAGAGTTGGAGGAGTGTCCACATTGCGGTAAGTCGCGTTACAAGCGATCAAGCTGCAATGCTGGTATTAAAGGACCTCCTGCCAAGGTGTTGTGGTATCTTCCTATTATTCCAAGGTTAAAGCGTCTATTTTCAATACCAAAAGACGCCAAGAACCTGAGATGGCATGCTGAGGGAAGAAAGAAAAATGGTTTTTTGAAGCATCCTACTGACTCTCCACAATTAAAGAACATCGATATGAAGTTTAGGGCATTTGGTGGTGAAGTCAGAAATTTAAGGCTTGGGTTGTGCACGGACGGTATGAATCCATTTGGCACTCTTAGTACTAAACATAGCACATGGCCGGTACTTTAGTTATTTACAACTTGCCTCCGTGGTTGTGTATGAAACGGAAATATATAATGCTTTCACTTTTGATAACGGGGCCAAGGCAACCTGGAAACGACATTGATGTTTACCTTGAGCCCCTTATTGATGATTTGAGAAAGATGTAGGACGAAGGTGTTACCGTTTATGATGCCCATAAGAACGAGATGTTTCTTTTGCGTGCTGCCCTTATATGGACCATTAATGATTTTCCCGCATATGGCAATCTGTCCGGGTACAAGAACAAAGGGCATAAAGTATGTCCCATTTGTATTGATGACACACCAAACGTGTACCTTGAGCACTATGGCAAAGACGTGTACGTGAGGACCCGAAGATTTCTTAGGCGCGATCACCCGTATCGTAAGTAGAAAAAGGCCTTCGATGGAAAAGTTGAGGAGGGGGTTGCGCCTAGGCCATTGAGTGGAAAGGAGGTTTATGCAAGAGTGAAAGGTATTCCATGTGTTTTTGGTAAAACAATGAAACCAATTGACCCACACACTCTCTTTAAAAAGGAATCAATCTTTTGGAAGCTTGAGTACTGGAAAGAACATGATGTTAGACATTTTCTCGATGTGATGCATATAGAGAAGAATGTTTGTGATGCAATTATGGGGACAATTATGAACATTCCTGGAAAAACAAAGGATGGAAAGAGTGCGTGGTTCGTCCGGAGTTGTGGGTTCAAGCTAAGGTAGGGATGGCGAAGGTTAAGGAAAAGGGAAATGAAGATGGTGGCCAAAACCGTAAGGAGAAGCGTAAGGAAAAGGCCACGGGTATCGCAAAGAAGAAAGGTGATGGAAAAAGAAAGAACCAAAAGGTGTATTTACCTCCATCTTGCTACACATTATCAAAGGAAGAAAAACGGAGGTTTTGTACTTGTTTGTATGACATTAAGCTTCCATCTGGGTTATCGTCAAACTGTTTCCTTAAATGGAGAATTGAAGTTGACAAGTATGAAATCCCATGATTGTCACATGATGATGCAAGTATTCCTACCGATTGCAATTCGTTGTATTTTACCAAAGCACGTGAGAGAAGTTATTACAAGCCTCTGTGGGTTTTTCAAAACTATTTGCAAGAAAGTTCTTGATCCCTTTACACTTGATGCTCACCAGGAGAATGTTGTGGTAACTTTGTGCAAATTTGAGATATTTTTCCCACCTTCACTTTTTGACATAATGGTGCATTTGATTCTGCATTTGGTTCGTGAGATTAAGTTGTGCGGTCCAGTATTTATGAGGTGGTGCTACCCTTTTGAACGACACGTGGGTACACTACAAGATAAAGTAAGAAATCCAGCCCATCCAGAAGGCAGTATGATACAAGGAATTGTGTCCGAGGAGATTAGGAATTTCGTGGCAGAGTATGTTGCCGTTGCCGAACCTATTGGGCTTCCCACTTCCCGACATGAAGGGAGACTTAATGGTCATGGCACAATCGAGTCAAAAAGAATCTGGGCTGCTCGAGATCAAATCATGCAAGCTCACCTATTTGTGCTTCATCATATTACGGAGGTTCACCCATATTTAGAAGAGCACATGGATAGTTTGCGTGTTGAATATCCATCAAAAGGGGAAAGAGCACTAATGCAGTTGCATAATAAGATTTTTGTGAAGTGGTTCCATGATCGTGTGATGCGTCAGTTGGATGAGACTGTGTCAGATACAATAAAGTGGCTAGCTTATGGTCCAAAGGAAGATGTTCATTCATTTGAGGGATATGACATAAATTGGTACACATTTTGGACTGAAAGTCGGGCTCATAAATCCTCATCGACTCAAAATAGTGGTGTCACTCTTGTGGCTTCATCAAGAGAGTTTGCAAGTGCGAAGGATACATCACCAGTTGACGCACTATTATCATACTATGGACGAACTCAGGAAATATGGGAACTAGATTACCGTGACTTCAAGGTTGGTCTATTCAAGTGTAAATGGGTTGATAATAATAGGCGCAACGTGAGAAATGATGACTTCACTCTTGTAGATCTTGGCCACTTGCGGGATAGTCTTGAACCATTTATCCTTGCATCTCAAGCTAAGCAAGTGTTCTATGTAACTGGCCCGTCTGATCCAAAATGATCCATCGTCTTGGCTGGCAAAAGGAGAATTTTAGGGGTTGGAGAGGTTGAAGACGAGGAATAATATGATGCATTTGATGATTCTCCCCCTTTCACTGCTCCTACACTTGATGTAGCAACTGATGTAGATGATGATGCTACTTATATTCGATCTTACCACAATGAGGGAATACACGAATGAGGTACTTTTATTGATGCATGTTTTATTTACTAAATATCTTATGCTCCAACAACTTTGCTTATTTCAGGAAGTGTTTTATTTTTTTGCATTTTCAACGTATAAGCATGTAATATGAACTAAATATATGAATTGTTAAGAGGATTATATGTGAATTTGTTATGAAACCAAAGAAGTTGGGTAAGTGTTTGTCTTTCTTCGTGCCTCAGATTTGATTGCCATTATTGATGACTAACAACATGCTTTGCTTGTTTACTATAGGTGTGCACATATCATGGATCTTGATGAGAACCTTCATTCTGATGAGGATATGGATGATGATGAGTTGTATGATGTTAAGAAGGAGACGGATATGGGGGAACCGGAAGACCAAGCTTATGACGAGTTCCAACATAAGCTTGATGAATATGAGCGTATAGCTTAAACTGCCCCACCTATTGAGGATAATGTGGTTTCCGAGGTTGTAGGTGATTCACATTGTGAAACTCAAATGCAAATCCAAGTGAAAACGACCGGTGGTGGGGGGGGGGTAAAGCCACCGGTGAACAGAAGGAGTAGTGGTGCATCAAAAGCTTTCAAGAAACCCGGTGTTCCTATGGTGCTTGAGTTTGATGAGTTAGGTCAACCTACTGGCCAATGGCGCGACAAATTTTCTAGTCAAGTTGGCATTCTAACTCGTAAAATACCAATCACACTTGAGTTTGCCGATATACCTCACGGGTTGCTTCAAACATTTTGGGACGATACAATGGTAAGTATGAATAATGTATTATTAATTAATACCAATCACACTATTATTATTAATTAATATATATGTTGGGAAAAAAAATTTAAAAACAAATTGCAAAAACAACCCCCGGGCCTAACCCGAGGGCTGCAGCCGGCAGCTGCCTACGCTGCTGCCTAGGCTGCTGCAGCTGCCTGGGCAGTAGCCTAGGCTGCTACCTAGGTGCTGCAGCTGCCTGGGCAGCAGCTTGGGCTACTGCAGCTGCTTGGGCAGTAGCCTCGGCTGCTGCCTGGGTTGCTGCAGCTGCCTGGGCTACTGCAGCTACCTCGGCTGCTGCCTGGGTTGATGCAGCGGTGATGCCCCGATTCCGGGTTTATTTTTTCTTTTTTTTTCTCTTGCCTAACGTGGATGTTTGTGCCAATTACAGAGTATGTTCCATATTTCTGATGAGCCAGCCAAGAGAAAAGTCTTTGAAGCTTTTGTACAAGACAGATTAAAAAACTTAAAGAGTTACTTGAGGACGAGATGGATCCATATGAAAAGAAGGAGAAGACCAAAGAAAAATGTGACAGCTGATGGAGAAGAGGAGAAACCTGATAAGAAACTGTGGGATTTATATCCACAAATAACGGTCAAGGAATGGGAGAAGTTTGTGGAAAAATCTTCCACTAGGACCGCACTTGTATGTTTTTATTTATCAATAGAGTCGGCTACTGATATTTAGTTTCTTACAGAGACTGATGCTAACATATATTTCAGAATGTGTAGGAAAAAAGCGAACAAGCTAGAATCAATGCCGAAAAGAAATTTTATAGCCATCATATGGGTTGTAAGACATTTGCAGAGTCTAAACCAAAGTGGATCAAAGCGGGTCTATACCCCAAATCCATAATGTCATCATCTGATAAACCACTTTCTTCCACGGTCACAACTTTGGTTAATCGTGCAATTGACTGGTGGTGTGCTATGCATGGGATCGACAAGAAAACTGGTAAGTATGTCATGCAACCGGATAAGAAAGTCGTAGCAGATGCACTTGTAAGCAAACTAATCTACTTATTAATTATATTTTCTTGTCAAGTATATCGTACTTAGAACCGATAACTTTTTGTGTTGTTACAACTCGAGCATACTTCGGAAGTGATTGAAGGCAAGCTGACTCCAAGCATCGAAAATGATCCTTTCACCTTAGCTTTGGGAAAACCTTACCACCCTGGGCGAGTAATTTGTTTTGGTGGGAAACAACTAGGGTGGGAGAAGGTGATGGGTTCATAATACACCAAATCAGGAAAAAGCAGATCAAGTGTTAATTCGCCACATCGTATTGATGAGAAGGAATAGGAATCAATTAAGGCGGAGATATGCGCGGAGCTGCAAGAACAGATGCAAAGTCAATTCAATGCCATTCTGAAGCACATGAAATTGCCGCTTTTTCCATTTCCCTCGAGTACCCCAGTAGACTCATGTAGTCACCCAGGAGGCCCCGAGGACGATCCAGTAGTTGAGAGAGAGGTAATTTTAGTACAAGGATGAATTACATCATATGAAGTTCGCCAAATGAGGTCGTTTGCATGTTTAATTATTTTAATTTTGCAGGATCCTAGTCCTATGGATGCAGAGTCATTGAAGAGAGCAAATCTGATGCTTGAACCTTTCCAGATGTTAAGGTAAACTTCACTACGTAATCATCTTTTCTTATGTTAGGCTTTCGTTTGTTCTTTCATAAATTATGTCCTAACTCCTAATCAAATATGTAGGAAGAGACACCTTGTGAGCTTCTTCACCCCGGGGAAAACACTGGTAGACTGTTGCAGTTGGTGGGGTATGGTAGTGCTTAACCTTTTGACAAGGTCCATTTTAAGTCTAATACTAGCACCCATTACATCTCGGTCGGGATCAATTCTATAGGTGCTGGGTTTGAGGACTTACCACTACCGGTGCCTAGAGAGGAATATGATTTTTTTTTAAGTTGCGTGACGCGACCGGTAGCTTTGTGCAATGGCCACGTGATTGGTTGAGGTTGGTAGGAGGGGTAAGTAAACACTACTTGTATGTAACTAGATTAACATGTGCTTTGTGCAATGACCATGTTCTTTTATGTTACTAGATTACTATGGAAAATCAGTCTGCTAAAAGGAAGAAGGTGGAGAAGCCAAAATCCAAGGAAGAAGGTCCTCCGAACATGGAACAAGGATAAGTGTCGAAGAAGAGTTCGAGAGCTTCATGTACTCCACTGGTAGAAGCCAATGTCCTTATGTCGCTTTCGAAATCATTTACTTTTCTTCACAACTGTGTTAGTGAGTTGCCTACGGGTACACATATTCAAGTGAACTTGCCTAAGGCATTGTTCCACTATGATGAGGATGCGATCACATACATTTCTAGAGAGGATGTGACGGAATTTCTAACCGGTTCCATGCTTAACATTTCCATCATTAAAACTTTCATGAGGTAAATTAACGAGACAATTTCTAAACATATTGTATTTTTGATATTTTCGTACCAAAACAATGCAACTAGTAATTACTTGCACACATTACTTTCTTGAAGGTCACTACAGGAGCTCCTAATTAGTAAACCTGATGGTGAAGCAGCAGTTGGGTGGTTATGCCCCGAGCAGACCTCCGTAACCAAATGCTTGCATAACCCTCGTGATGTGATAGATTACCTTGAGCGGGGTATTAGAGGATCAATGCGTGCGGGAAACAAGTTCATATTAGCCCCTTGCTTTGAGGAGTAAGTTTAAATATGTCACTCTTAATTTGTTTGTTAAGTATAGATGTTGATGTATAACAATTGATGGATTGATATTTGCTTTAATATATATTTATTCTACATTGGAGCCTTATGGTGATTTGTGTTTCCAATAACACAATCTACTACTTTGACTTGGCTCGTATATGGCCACCAAGGAAGTTGCTAGTGAATAACCTATTGAATAGGTACATACCGCTTCCTATATATTGTTTTGTATCATCACCTAAGTGATTGAGTGGATATGTTCCTAAATTTATGATTTTTTTTAAAGTGTTATGAAGAAGTTGAATTGTCATTCGGTTGCGGGTCCTACGTGGAAATATTCGAAGGTAAAGCCTTGATATATTGATTTATTTAATAAAATTGCCTTGAGTTATGGCTATGCATGACTAGTTTAACTTTGTGTTATGTTAGTGTGCGCAACAAGACAACGGCGTTGATTGTGCCCTGTACTTGATGAGGTTTATGCATGACATAGTCAATAGGTGCACTGAAGCCCAACACATTGAGGAGGTACCTGTTTTTACTTTTTTTCGGTTTGATTTTGGATAAAGGTCGTCCTAAAACTAAGTAGAATGCTAATTTGCTATGATTCCAAACATTAGACACCTAAGACTAGTTGTAATTGACATGTTATGATAAAGAAAAAGCTCATTAGATAAAAAATGTATAAATCGGGCAAAGTAGTTGTGAAATAGGTGATTTTGGGTAAAAGCCGTCCAAATACTTAGTAAAATGACCTTTTGATATGATTTCAAACATTAGACACCTAAGAATATATAATAATGACATGTCATGACAAAGAAATAGTTCATTAGGTAAGAAATGTATAAATCGGGCAAAGTAGAAGTCAAATAGGCGATTTTGGGTAAAAGTCGTCCTAAAACTTAGTAGAATGCTAATTTGATATGATTTCAAGCATAAGACTAGTTATAATTGACATGTTATGATATAGAAATAGGTCATTAGGTAAGAAATGTATAAATCGGGCAAAGTAGAAGTCAAACAGGCGATTTTGGGTAAAAGCCGTCCTAAAACTTAGTAGAATGCTAATTAGCTATGATTTCAAACATTAGACACCTAAGACTAGTTGTAATTGACATGTTATGATAAAGAAATAGCTCATTAGATAAGAAATGTAGAAATCAGGCAAAGTAGTAGTGAAATAGGCGATTTTGGGTAAAAGTCGTCCAAATACTTAGTAAAACCTTCTTTTGATGCGATTACAGACCTTAGACACCCAAGACTAGTTAATATGGGTCTTCTCTGAGGACAAATTAGGTCATTTGAAACAAAATGCAGAAAATGGGAAAGTGAGCACCCGAGGCAAATACAGCACCCGAGGCAACAACCTCAGGTTATGCCAGGCAGCTGCAAGCAGCCACCAGACAACTACCCAGGCAACTGCACCAGCTGCCAGGCAACAGCAGCCGCAGAAACCACCAGGAAGCTGCAGCAGCAGGCAGGCCGCTGCACGTACAAGCCGCTGCAGCAGCACCCTAGGCAGCTGCAGCAGCACCCTAGGCAGCTGCACAGGTAGCTGCACCAGCCACCAGGCTGCTGCCAAGGCAGCTGATGTAGCAGCCGTGCAAGCAACCGAGCCGCTGCATCATCCATGGGAAGTAGCTCGGGGATTAATTTTTTGGCCTATTCATGGCACCTCATGCAATTTTGTGTAATTTTTGCGTACTTGTTAGTGAATAAGCTAAATAAGTCACTTACGCCGATTTTTGTTAAAAATCGTACTAAAACTTAGTTGGGTGCTCATTTGATGTGATATCATAAATTACATGCCTAAGACTAGGTATTATGGGCATGGTTTGAGAAAAAAAAAGTTCAAACGAAATAAAATGTAAAAAATGGGCAAGTAGAAGTGGAATAGGTGATTTTGGGTAAAAGTCGTCCTAAAACTTAGTAAAATGATCTTTTGCTATGATTTCAATCAATAGACACCGAAGACTATTTAATAATGATAAGTTATGATAAATTAATAGTTCATTAGATAAGAAATGTAAATAATGGGCAAGTAGAAGTGGAATAGGCAATTTTGGGTAAAAGCCCTCCTAACACTAAGTAGAATGCTAATTTGCTATGGTTTCAAACATTAGACACCTAAGACTAGTTAATATTGACATGTTATGATAAAGAAATTGTTCATTAGATAAGAAATGTAGAAATCGGGCAAAGTAGAAGTTAAACAGGCGATTTTGGATAAAAGCCGTCCTAAAACTTAGAAGAATGCTAATTTGCTATGGTTTCAAACATTAGACACCTAAGACTAGTTATCATTAACATGTTATGATAAAGAAATAGTTCATTAGATAAGAAATGTATGAATCGGGCAAAGTAGAAGTCAAACACGCGATTTTGGATAATAGCCGTCCTAAAACTTAGTAGAATGCTAATTTTCTATGGTTTAAAAAATTAGACACCTAACACTAGTTATAATTGTCATGTTATGATAAAGAAATAGTTCATTAGATAAGAAATGTAGAAATCGGGCAAAGAAGAAGTCAAATAGGCGATTTTGGGTAAAAGTCGTCCTAAAACTTAGTAGAATGCTAATTTGCTATGATTTCAAACATTAGACACCTAAGACTAGTTATAATTGACATGTTATGATAAAGAAATAGTTCATTAGATAAGGAATGTAGAAATCGGGCAAATTAGAAGTTAAATAGGCGATTTTTGGTAAAAGCCGTCCTACAACTTAGTATAATGCTAATTTGCTATGATTTCAAACATTAGACACCTAAGACTAGTTATAATTGACATGTTATGATAAAGAAATAGTTCATTAGATAAGAAATGTAGAAATCGGGCAAAGTAGAAGTCAAATAGGCGATTTTGGGTAAAAGTCGTCCTAAAACTTAGTAGAATGCTAATTTGCTATGATTTCAAACATTAGACACCTAAGACTAGTTCTAATTGACATGTTATGATAAAGAAATAGTTAATTAGATAAGAAATGTAGAAATCGGGCAAAGTAGAAGTCATATAGGGCTTATTTGGGAGAATTTGGATAACAACCGTCCTATAAATTACAAAACCCTCTTTTGATGTGATTTCAAACCTTAGACACCTAATTAATACAGTGATGTAATATGAATATGAATGATGTTTAATGTTTGGTATTTTTGAAATATTTAATATATCAAAACAGGTCACTAATATGAATGATGTTTGAAATATTTAACATATACATTATTATTTAATTATTAGTTTGAATTTTATGTAATATATGAATGATGTTTAATGTTTGGTATTTTTTTTCTTTCCAAAGGTTTGTAAGATTCAAAGGGAAGGCCCTTTGACAAGGGAAGAAGTTGATGAAATTCGCGACATGTGGGCTTTTTTTGTGACATTTGATGGCATCTAGCTTAGGTAGAATATATAATATATGTGTGTTAGTTAGATAATGAATGAGATTGAGTTTTTTTATTATGAACAATTAATATTTAGTTACTATCTTTTATATTATTTTTAAATATATATGTACATTATATTACTTATTTGTAATTAGTACTATATATTATTTATGAGTTTTATATATGTTATTATTATTATGCATTTTATTTTTATTGAATTATTATTCTTAAATTTGTAATATTTTAAATTAATTATTATTAATATTAATTAATAATAATAATAATAATAATAATTTTTAAAATTACAGATTAATGTGCATATCAAAACAGGTCACTAATATTATTATTATTATTAATTAATATATAAAAAAAAATAAACAAATGGCAAGCGGTTTGGCGCCAAAACCGCTTGCCGTTTGCACTGGACATAATATTATGTCAAGTGCAAATGGCAAGCAGTTTTGGCGCCAAACCGCTTCCCTTTCCCCCCTAATGGAAAGCGGTTCTGAACCGCTTCCCTTTCCCCCCTAATGGGAAGCGGTTCTAAACCGCTTGCCACTTACATGGCTATTGGCAAGCCCCCTAAACCCATGTGGTTCAGAACCGCTTCCCATTAGGGGGTTTGAACCGCTTCCCATTACATATTTTCTACTAGTGATAACACATAAAGAACAAGTAATTATACCTTTGAAGAGTGATTCCACATGCGATCGAGCAAGAATAATGGGAGATAAAGAACCCTAAACGTGATTCCTCTACTTGATCCACGGGCACAAGTTCAACCTCCACTAATGCTAGTTAGTCGTGATTGAACGCTTCAATCAACCTTCGACGGAGAAGAGGAACATGAACTAACCACGAACCACCACGACAAACACCACGAGCCACCACAAGGGGGCGCCGGATGTACGGACGTGAGGGGGAGGAGAGAGAGTCGTGTGTGTGAGGAGAGAGAAATAGATAAGGGTTTGGAATACTGGTTGCCTTGTTTCACAATTGACTGATTGTTAATTGTGACTTATGTCAACCCTGGGCATGGATCTTATTTATAGATCATATCTCTAAATAAGAGACCATGTCAATCTCAAACTCCTAAGCCTAATCAAATTACTCTAGCCCAACACTCCATGTGGTATGTCATAATCTCATGGCCATGTCGCATATTCTTAGGTGCACACTTATGCACCTAGAAATAGGTGTAACAACAGCACAATATGAACATTAGCTTTTCAAAAAGTGAACATTTAGCTTTCTTCTCCTTTCGTTTTTTATTTTCTCTCTCCTCTGTTTTTTAATTTCCCCCTTTTTACCACTTTTTTGATTAAATTTGTTTCTTACAAAATGAAAGTAGTTATTAAGTATGAATTTTTGTGTGAATTCACTTTTGTGCTTTAATTTCGATTGTTTAAGGTTTATATGAATCTTTGAATTCACAAATTATACTCTACTTTTCTCCTTCTTTCTTTAATTCCTTTTTCCTCTGTTTTTTTTTTCTTTCTATTTTTCTCGTTTTTTCGATTTAACGATTGAATCTTTTCCTTACAATATAGAATTGGTTGTTTATCTGATTTTTTGAATTCATATGAATTGAATTTTTTTTAATCTTCGGTCAATTTCATCTGTGTATGAATTTCATCTGATTTTCTGCATATTTTTTTTATCAATGAACATAATTATACAAAATATGAACATATGTATAGGTTCCCTTAAATGTGAACATTAGCTTTTCAGAAAGTGAACATAGGCATAAAACATATGAACATATGCATTCCAGAAAGTAAACATAACAATTCAAAATATGAACGTAAGCATTGGTTTCCTTAAAGTGAATATAAACATTTAAAAGGTGAACATATGCGTAAAAAATATGAACATATGCATTGAAAAAAGAGAACATATGCATAAACAGACTTAATGAGAATATTTATGAACACCAAATATTTACTATTATATTTACATTATGAACATATAAAATATTATTATGAATATAAGACATATGATTATGAAACATATGCATCATAAGTATTAAAAATATGAACATATGCATTCAAAATATGAACATATGCATTCAAAATATGAACATATGCATTGGTTCATTTTTGAATGCGTATGAACATAATTAAGCATTTGAGAAGGTAAACATATACATAAAAAAAATATGAACATAAGTATTTAGAAAGCGAATATAAGCATTTCAGAAAGTTTACAAAAGGATTCAAAATATGAACATAAGAATTCGAAATATGAACATATGTATTTCCAGATGTGAACATAAGGCATCCGTTTGATTTCACTAAATTTTTTGACAATTCCAATAAAAAATTTCAAACAATAGAGTATCGAACAATATTCAAATAAAATTCAGTGATAATCATATAAATTCAAACAAAATTAAGTGAAATTTATATAAAATTGCCTTTTTTTAGGGAGGATCCTTCTGATTTTGCATCTCTTCTCTAATGTCTATTGATGTTTTTGCAGTTTTTTAGTGAGAGAAAATGAAATAGAGGAGAGAGAAAGTGAAAAAGAGGAGAGAGAAAATCATATAGAAGAAGAGTTTTGAGTTTGGAGATGACGTTACATTTATTGGGTGTGGGTGGGTGGTGGGTGTGGATGGGTATATTGCAGTTTTCGTGTTTTTTAGTTTTAGGGCTTTTTTTAATTGGGTTGTGTGTAATTAAGCTTCTGGACAGTAGTACCTCGTGCTTTGTATAGAAATTGATCGTACATTAAACTATTTAATACAATTTATTCCTTGCTTTGTAGAAAGACTATATAAGAACTCTTCTTATCCATATCATATATGAAGTCTTTGCTACATTTTGATTTGAGATATATAGTTTGTTTAGATTTGTAGCTCATCGTAAAAGTATATCCCTTGAACAATGGTTGGAAAAAAGGTAATTTCATTCATTATCAAAATATATCTCATATAGATTGATAGCTCCCTTCATAAACACTTCATAAGGTTTTCTTTCGGAGTTTGTTGTAAAACGATTTCACAACTCTTGGATGTTTCAAGGTCTTGGTTTAAATTCTCATTATTGCGATCATATATCGCAATACTTTGAATATATTGCCAAGTAAATGTCTTGACTCAAATTTTCACCATTATAATCATATTGTAGTGTTTTTATTATCTTGTCAAGCTGATTATGAACTTCATACTGGACGTTTTGAAATTTTTAAAACTTTCACAGTTATGCTTCAACTAAGCACAAGTGATTATATCACAAATGAAGTTTCATTGTCCGTCTCTAGCCTTTGAACCTTTGGTTTTCTTACATCGATATGTATTCAACCTTGAGTTCGCATCATTATTTCTCTAAATGGTAACTTTGTAAAATTTTCAAATTATGATATTGAAAGTCCATCCCTTTGGATCTTCCGCAAGAAATGTTCATTTTCATTCGAATTAATAGACATATTAGAGACAATTATATTTATATATATCATATAGAACTTTAAACCTATTTAGCTATTCAAAACACATTTTGACTCAATGAAGCATAGAACAACATTTACTCTATGTTTTTGAATCTTCGATATAATTCTTAATTATTACTAACATCGATTAGTATTTCAATAATGGTAAGAAAAAATAACATTTATTTAATTCTAGCCAATTACTAGGTAAGGTGACATATAAGTTCTACTTGTAAATTTGCAAATTTTGCTTCCAGACTTGTAGATTCTACGTGTGAAGTAGCAACATTTGCTTCTAAACTTGTAGATTTATTTCTCCCTTAGCCATATTTCTTCATTTAGTTCAACCTCATTCTCAATGAGAGAGAACTAAACATGACATCACATGTTCAATAAGTAGTAATGTGCTAAATCAATTTCTACGATATAATTCTTAAATTGGAACATTTCCATTCTTTTACCTTCCAAATGTATGAGGTTGTTTCTAATAATTGAAATAAGTCCATTTAATTTGAAACATTTGTTGTTCATAACAACTTTTAGCATATAAGAGTTATAGGTCTTAGAAGTAGCAACTTGTTTGTATTTCTTGGCCTATAACTTCTTAATGCAATCTCCATGTATTCTTAAACCTTTCCCATTTGAGCCACTTAGAGCATTTCTATTAGGTTCAAAATAATGCTTTGCTTAACTACTTTAAACGCTTTTCATGATTTTGCTAAGTCTATTTAATCATTATTCATACTAGAGTTTCATCAACTATCCAACTCTATATGAAATGGATGAAGAATAATGTCATTTTATCAACTTTTAATCATAGATAATTTCGATCACTTTCCTATATTCAATCATATTGAAGATAAGAGACTTTATTGGACTTCTATACTTGTCTTTTAGAGGGTTTGTACCTCCCACCTCATTATATCCCTTGAAACACTTTTTCAAAATGAAGATGTGTTGGCATTTTATCAAAACATTTTGAATAAAACCAACCTTAGACATTTGACATGGATTTTTAAAACTTGCCTTTTAAAACCATCTTAGCAAAATTGGAATATAGGTTTATGGATTATCTTTTAACCTTTTGAAAACTTTTCTCAACTATTTTTTCAATCGAGGAGATTATATATAATAATAAAATTAGGACGACATGTTACTTATAAGTAAACGCAAAATTCAATTATGTTTAATAAAATTTTAAAGTACCATAAGCGAATTAAATTGATACTTTAAAACATTTTAATCAATATTAATTGATCTCTGTAGACACCCATTTGTGTCTCCCCAAAACCAAACCCAGTGATGAGTACCTTTCACGTCGAATCATAATCGAATGAAGTGAAAGTGTGGAAAGTCTAGTGTTGCGGATAGTTTTAATTTCTTTTCTTTTCTCTTTATTTTTAAAAACTTATTTTAAGAAAACAGCCAATCCAGTTTGGTTGGTCCATGATATGGGTCCAATAATAGTGTAGTTGGATGGGACTTGACAAGAGCTTTCCAACGATATATTATAAGCCCAATTCCGATGAATATTAAGGAAATTATGGCCAATTTACTAAACTGGGCCCGGTTTGAGCCTTATATACATACGGCCCAATGATCTAGGGGAGGGCCTAATATGATTTATCATTCCTAATGCAATTAGGAATGGTTTTAGTCTTCTAGATTCTTCTAGAAGGTTCTTTTCATTCCTAATTCAATTAGCATTGATAAATTGACTTTTGTTGACTTTTCAGAGTTTTAATTAAAATCAAATAGCATTTTCGAGGAAATTATATGATTTTATCCTCTAGTACGGAAAACCTATCTGATTTTCGAAAAAGCTTTAAAAACAGGCTTGGCGCCTGACTCTAGGCATTGGCGCCTGGAACCAGGCCTGGCACCTGGCGCTAGTGTTGGTGCCTGGCGCTAGTTAGCCAGGGTTTGCGCCAGCTCTGTTTTTTGTGCGTCAGACTCTGTTTTGTTTATCTTTTTGGCTGATTTTCTCTATAAATAACGTCGTAAAAACTCCGTTTTCATTCACGGATTATCATCAACAATCAGTTTTAATTAACATTCGCCTACAATCAGTTTTCATTCAATTAATCCTCTCATTCCCTTAATCATTCATCTTTCTTTCTTTCTCTAAACTTTGTTTTCACTTTAAAAATTCCGCATTCATTAGACCTAGAAACACCTAGGCATATTCGAAGTTGCCTTCGCCCTAGACGTGAAAGGTTTAAATTCTGAGGGTTTGGTCACAAATCTCTCTTTCAATTATTTAATTTAATTGTTTTGATTATTATTTTCCTTGAAGTTACTAACGTGTGTATTTTGTTATTAGAAAGAGGTACGAAGCATCAAAGTAAGTGCTTTAATGGTTTTAATTGATGTTATGATGTAGAAATCATGTTTAGATTGTTGTTATGATTCCTAGTATCATGTCTAGGGTATTTTTAATATTAAATATGATTGCTATGATGCCTTTTATTCTCTTCCTGATGTTTATGATTGTTAGTATCATGTTAGGGCTAAATATTTGATTTTTATTTCTTAGTGATATGCTAGGATTTGTTATTAATCTTGTTAGTATCTTGCCTAGGATCTTACTATTATTATTATGCTTTAATATTAACATAAACATGATTATGATTGTCATAATTTATGATGATTATGAATATTATTATTATTATTTTAATGATGATTATTATTATTCATGTTTATTCTAATGATTGATTATTTATTATGATGCTTATTTATTTATTGCTTGATCACACCTTCTATGCATGTTTAAAGGGAATTGGTACTTGTAATCACGCTTAATAAGATAATTAATAATCTTGTTAGGGTTAATGTGATTATAATTCAAGAGATCGCCAATAATAGATTTGTTTGTGCATTAATATTCAACCAACATAGTTAAACAGGTTTAGGGTTAATCCTATTGATTGCATGTTAGTCAGAAAGCGCACCTGAATACGATCAGAATAAAGTAGAGGCCTATCATTAGGGCATGTTCAATCTCTTTTAGGTTGGATTTGTACCTTCATCCCCGAACCCTTATTTGGTTCTAGACCTTATGGAGTTGACGATCTCTTGGATCGTTAAGGGGTGTGACCTTCACCTCGTGAACGGTTTACAAGTTCCTAAAACTTGTTGGCGACTCTTTTGCTCTATCTTCTTCCCTTTTTGACGCCACCGTACTTTAGTGTATGATCACAGTGGGGTTCAAGCTAGGGGTTTAACGCTTGAAATATTCCCCATAGTTTTTGGCAACTCCATTGGGGAGGATTTCTATTTTAATTCCTAAATTTGTTTCGGCAATGATTTAGAATGAGTGGATGAGACTCGAAAACTTCTAAGTATTTCATGTGCGTAATTTTGATTAACATTATTGTCATATGCATAAAAAAGATCTCATTGGAAATACCATCCGTAATGAGTTAAAAACATAGGATTTTACACGTAGGAAATTTGAGAAATATCTTTCACAACTGGGACCAAAATAACACCGCGCGAAACTGGAAAATTTTATCGAGCACAGAAAGCTACTGAGGCATTTGGGAAGTAGCGTCAGGGGCCAGAGCTTGGCGCCAACATTTTAGTCGTAGCGCCAGACGCCAGTATTGGCGCCAGGCGCTACAGCTAAAAGCTAGCGCCAGTCTCTGTTTGCTGGCGCCAACCTCCCCCAATACCGAGCCAGAAATATGCGTTCTAATTTCGACCGGTTTTTCGTATTGTTTGCTCGATCCTACTTCCTGATTGAATTTTTTCTCATATTTCTGAAACCCATATGTGTTCTACATATGGACATAACCCTCTGCGAATTCATGCTCCATCTACCCGATTGAACGCTCCGTGCAACAAAGGGTACATCCGAGATGTTGAATTCACCAAACCATGGAAGCGAGTTTTTTCTAAAACTCGCGGTGTCCCATCCACTCGCGCCAACCCTTCACGGTTAGGCTTCCGCGCGGTGCATCTAGACAATTAATCATGGACCCTCTATTGAATAAACCATATCCCGAACTTTAGAGAACTAGAGCCATGGTTAGGTTGCAAACTCATTGCATCATATTGTGCCTACTTGACTAATTGTGCATTATTTGTTGTGCATACTCTATGTAATTTTTCCTAACCGTTTGTTTGACTTGTGTTAAGACTAAATAAACTAATTAATAACTAAAGGACTTTGTTTAATTAATTAATTAATTAATTTGAGCTAATAAATAAATATAAAATCGAGTCATAGTTCCTTTAAGTCAACCCGGATTTTTATTCCCGTATACTGCACAAACGTCAATTTGTTTTGGTCGTAGCCGGAGTTATAGGAAGAACTACGAGTCGTAAAACCTATGGATCTGTAGCCCCGAGTTTTATCTTTAATTTGGCGTTGGTTTAATCCAAAACAGAGTCACAGATAAAAAGTTATGACTAAAATACCACAGTCTATCTAGTTTAATGCATATTCGTGAAGTCTTAACTTAGTCTTTGCTTGAGTCTAGTCACATAGTCTAGCCACATGGTCATGACACGAGTCTTAACATATCACCTACACTCACTAGAGTTAACACACACTAACATGTATATACACCATGACCATGTCTTAGGCTCATACATGAGTCGGTTTTTTCCGTCATTTGAGTTGGGGGTACATTCTATTCCTAATTTTTCATATCCCTCCATCTAAATCTTCTTTCACATTCTATTCCAATCTTTTTTCACTTCCTCCATCCATTGCATGTTGAATAAAGTTTGAGTCAAATAATTAACAATGAATATCCCCAAATTCCTTTTCCACAGTACTTGGTCGAGGAGAGAAGGGCGATTAATCAAGGACAACCTCTTTGTTCAATTCTCACTTTTTGATAAACCGATTCGTCAAAAGAGGAAGGCTAAAAAGTTAATGGCAACTCAAGAGGAAGTTAATGAACTTAGGAGTCAATTGACTAACGTGACTGAGACACTGAAGCTACTCACCCTCAAGGTCGATGATCCCGTGAAGCAACAACAAATGAACCTCATGCAAGAAAATTTGAGGAAGCTATCTAGTGACTATAAATTTCAGGGCATGAGTTCACAAGGGGTCTCGCTGGACAAGGAACTTCTTCCGCATAAGTTCAACACCACTGACATCCCAAAATTCAGAGCAACTGACAACCCTTATTTTCATTTAAGAGCATTCGAAACCATAATGTGTATTAAGGGTATCGATAAGAAGGTTTTCCCCTCTCTGTTCTCACTATCTCTTGAAACCGTTTGCCAACAATGGTACTTCTCCCTTGATAAAGAGAAAACCTCTAACTGGGAATCGATAGTAAACGCTTTCGTTGATAGGTACAAGTGCAATATCCAAGTTGAAACCGACCATAGACAACTTGAGATGCTAAGACAAAAAGAGAATGAAGGTTTTACTTCTTTCTTTAATAAGTGGAGGGAAACTTCCGCTAAGATGATTGAGGTCCCCACCGAAAAGGAGTCTGTGAGGATGTTTATCAAGAATCTCCGAGAGAAGTATTCGAAACTTTTAAAATATCAACACAATTTGAACACTTTCAAGGCCGTTTATGACATCGGAATTGAAATCGAAGATGACCTCGCAAAGCAAAAAGCTACTAACAATAGTAACCACGGTGGCTGGAAAGGAAAGAAGAACGACAATCCTTCTTCTTCCGAAAATGCCCACTCTAGTAACAATGTTAGTACCTTTGATCTCAGTGAATTTTTAGCCATAGATAACCAAGGATCTAAGAAGCAACTAAGGAAAGACTTCACCCCCATTGGGATGAGCTACGATACTGCCTTTGATCGACTCCATGCCAAAGGACTCATTACTCCCATTGGACCTATTCAAGATCCCGCACCTGAAAAGAGATTGCCTAGTCGGAATCCAGATAAACACTGCAAGTACCATCAAGGTAGGGGTCATACTACTGAGAGCTGTTGGAAGCTAAAGGAGGCTATCAAACATTTGATTGATAATAACAAGGTTCCCATGCCTCCAGTTAACAAGAAGAGCGAGTGATGATAAAGGAAACAACACAAGACAAGAGGCGAGCTTCAACGACAAGATTTCGCGACCTCTTTTTTCTATTTCTTTTTTATTTACCCTTTCCCCAATAAGTCTAGCATAGGCACCCTTTTTATTCTCCTTAGATTTATTTTGTAAGATCATTATTTATTTTCTTTTAATAAAATGAGCATTTATTTCCTTATATATGATCATTTCATTTTATTGCATTAAAAAAATATATATAAATAAATCCATATCGAATTAAGCACAAGGTATACCAATGATTTGAGGCACCCCTTGTAGCCACATCATATCTCCTTTCACCTTTCAAATTTACAATCCTTTCTTCATAAACCACTTTGAGCCTCGTCTAACAATAGACCTTTCTTTTTTCAACCTACATCTACCTAACCTTGGGATGGGATGGTGTGCAACTTATGCAATTCTAAAAAAAGCTTGAGCGATTTCAAAAGATCAAAATAAAAATAAAAGCAAATATAAATAAAAGTGTACAAAAGGGCAAGTGTTCCAATGTCTTTGATATGAACACGTCTCAGATTGCGTCTCTTATCGAGTACTCGGTACTGTGCCTAAGAAACATGAATGCCAAGTGAGTGATAGACTGCATGATCGGGATTGTCCACACTTATAAAAATAAAATAGATGCTAAAACAAAAGAAAGAGCTAAAAAAGAGTTAAAATCCTCAAGCATAAAAATACAAAGATTCAAAAGCGAGGTTGCACACCTTGGGGGCTTATCTAGGGTCTTGAGCCTTTATCCCCTTCTTCTTTAAACCTTTAGCCTAACCACGTTACAACCCTTAAAAAGACCTTTTTGAGGTATACAAACTTGTGCGAGGTTCGGCTAGAGCTACGTTCGGCCTGATTCCTAACGGATACGTAGGCAACCTCACATCGAGGTGCGGCCGTAATAAACATGCATTCATATTCACATTCAGACACTTACACCATGATCATATCAAGGGATCCCCTGTGCTCATCCCTATTCATTTAGAGCTAGACTTGGGGGCTTGATCCCTACATCATTAGCTTATTTAGCCTAAGAGTCACCACCATTTGACTCTTTTAACAAATAACATCTTCCCACACACTTAGCTCTTGTGGCCTAGCTTTAGAATCACTTTCACACACATCACAGATACATGACCAAATATACCTTCCCTTAGGAACCCTTTGTCATGGAATCTTAACACAACGTTGAAGCATGCCTTGTCATTCAACATCACTCATCAATCATAATTGTCATCGCATCACGAAGTATGAAGTACTTAGCCTCCGTGCCTAAGTTACCCAAATACTTTCATCATTAAGTCACCCATTGAGATAGCCTAGGATGGATTAATCCTTGCACCTTGAAAGATAGTATCAAACAACATTTGACTAAGCTCATTCAACATGCATTCGAAAACTTTTGATTCTTTTTTCGCGCCTTTCTTTTTCGGGAGAACGTCGGTACCCTCCACAAAAATGACGGAAAATTTTTGCTTTTTGCATTTTCGAGTCGCATAATCAACACTATGCACACACGGGTCATGAGTCACACGTGTCATTTCACTTCGAGTCGAGTCAACCTCGAGTTAGTCGATCACATCGAGTCAAGTTTATACCTTGAGTCGTGTCAAGTTATTGAGTCAAGCAACATTATCTTAGGTCAACCCTAAGATAATTAAAAAGATTGGCAAATTTCTATAGTAAAAAATAAATACAGGTGCAGCTGAATAGGGAAGACCCTATCACAGCATTCGGCGACAAAGTCAATTCTTGGCGCCAGAAATATCTTAGCAACGACAGAGCTCGAAGCCTCTCAGAAAGGTGATTTCGACCTCATACAGCAATTTCGGGTTCCTTGGTACGCCAGTTAGCCCCCATAAGCAATTTGACATGATTGAGTAGTCGATTTGATTACAACCGCAAGTAAGTGATCGACCTGACGAAAGATCGTCTCACTTAGCTTAAAGCGCCTAAGAATTGGCTCATCACGGAGACACCGACATACTGGTTTTATCAGAAGCAAAGTTCAAGCGAGCTTTAAAGATCGACAAGTGTTGTTCTTCGGTAATTTTCTTCGAAATATTATCGCAACAACTGAGGATGACTTTAAGTAAAGTTATTTTCGACGGCATTCGCTAGGATTGTGGAAGTTGTCACTAAAGATTTGAGAAGATAGCACGAGATGGGCAGTCTTCGACAGCGTCTCTTAGATTGTGGAAGTTGTCACCCAAGATTTAAGGAGATAGGACGAGATGGGCGGTCTTCGACGGCATTCGCTAAGATTGTGGAGGTTGTCACCCAAGATTTGAAAAGATAGCACGAGATGGGCGGTCTTCGACGACGTTCGCTAAGATTGTGGAGGTTGTCACTAAGATATGAGAAGAACGGTTCATGATGAGGCGGTCTTCGACGACTTTTGCTATGATTGGAAAGGTTGTCTCTATGACTCAAGAAAAGGCTCAAGATGTAGCAACATTGATCGACGGCGTTCCCTAGATTGCTGAAGATCGTCAAAACAAGCAGCAAGATGGCGTTCCATAGATTGTGGAAAGTTGTCAAAAAGCAACTGAGGATTGTTTCAAGAGAAGCAATCTTCGATAGTATTCCCTTGGATGTGGAATATTATCAAAGCGGAGGAGGATCGTTTCAGGCGAAGCAATCTTCTAAATTGGAAGCAGTTACAGGCGTAGCGGTTTTCAAGTGGGATGGCATTCTCTAGCTTGCAGGAGGTCATCAAAGCAAGGATACAGTAAAGCGGCATCAAATCGGTTACTTTCAGAGACGTGTGCTCGACGGTGCAAGATACGTTTTTCTTAACTCTTTTATCTGTTTAACTAACGCTAGTTTTGCAGGTATCGGCGTTACAAGATTGATTTAGGATCGCAGAACGTTCTGAATCATTCTCCGTCCCTATCGCTACTTTGACTTTTGTTTTCGAAACTTGCGTCCTCCAAACTCAGTCAAAGTGGGGGCTTCTGTAGACACCCATTTGTGTCTCCCCAAACCCAAACCCAGTGATGAGTACCTTTCACGTCGAATCATAATCGAATGAAGTGAAAGTGTGGAAAGTCTAGTGTTGCGGATAGTTTTAATTTCTTTTCTTTTCTTTCTGTTTTTGAAAACTTATTTTAAGAAAACAGCCAATCCAGTTTGGTTGGTCCATGATATGGGTCCAATAATAGTATAGTTGGATGGGGCTTGACAAGAGCTTTCCAACAATATATTATAAGCCCAATTCCGATGAATATTGAGGAAATTATGGCCAATTTACTAAACTGGGCCCGGTTTGAGCCTTATATACGGCCCAATGATCTATGGGAGGGCCTAATATGATTTATCATTCCTAATGCAATTAGGAATGGTTTTAGTCTTCTAGATTCTTCTAGAAGGTTCTTTTCATTCCTAATTCAATTAGCATTGATAAATTGACTTTTGTTGACTTTTCAGAATTTTAATTAAAATCAAAAAGCATTTTCGAGGAAATTATATGATTTTATCCTCCAGTACGGAAAACTTATCTGATTTTCAAAAATGCGTTAAAAACATGCTTGGCGCTAGTGTTGGTGCCTGGCGCTAGTTAGCCAGGGTTTGCGCCAGCTCTGTTTTTTGTGCGTCAGACTCTGTTTTGTTTATCTTTTTGGCTGATTTTCTCTATAAATAACGTCGTAAAAACTCCGTTTTCATTCACGGATTATCATCAACAATCAGTTTTAATTAGCATTCGCCTACAATCAGTTTTCATTCAATTAATCCTCTCATTCCCTTAATCATTCATCTTTATTTCTTTCTTTCTCTAAACTTTGTTTTCACATACAAAATTCCGCATTCATTAGATCTAGAAACACCTAGCCATATTCATTAGATCTGTTTTGTTATGATGCATTTTATTCCCTTCCTAATATTTATGATAGTTAGTATCATGTTAGGGCTAAAGATTTGATTTTTATTTCTTAGTGACATGCTAGGATTTGTTATTAATCTTGTTAGTATCATGCCTAGGATCTTACTATTATTATTATGCTTTAATATTAACATAAACATGATTATGATTGTCATAATTTATGATGATTATGAATATTATTATTATTATTATTTTAATGATGATTATTATTATTCATGTTTATTCTAATGATTGATTATTTATTATGATGCTTATTTATTTATTGCTTGATCACACCTTCTATGCATGTTTAAAGGGAATTGGTACTTGTAATCACGCTTAATAAGATAATTAATAATCTTGTTAGGGTTAATGTGATTATAATTCAAGTGATCGCCAATAATAGATTTGTTTGTGCATTAATATTCAACCAACATAGTTAAACAGGTTTAGGGTTAATCCTAT
Source organism: Chenopodium album (assembly GCF_948465745.1). Taxonomy (NCBI): domain Eukaryota; kingdom Viridiplantae; phylum Streptophyta; class Magnoliopsida; order Caryophyllales; family Amaranthaceae; genus Chenopodium; species Chenopodium album. The sequence goes on from NC_137835.1 coordinate 72,332,955, forward strand.
TGATTGCATGTTAGTCAGAAAGCGCACATGAATACGATCAGAATAAAGTAGAGGCCTATCATTAGGACATGTTCAATCTCTTTTAGGTTGGATTTGTACCTTCATCCCCGAACCCTTATTTGGTTCTTGACCTTATGGAGTTGACGATCTCTTGGATCGTTAAGGGGTGTGACCTTCACCTCGTGAACGGTTTACAAGTTCCTAAAACTTGTTGGCGACTCTTTTGCTCTATCTTCTTCCCTTTTGGACGCCACCGTACTTTAGTGTATGATCACAGTGGGGTTCAAGCTAGGGGTTTAACGCTTGAAATATTCCCTACAATCCCAATTGAATTAAATGATTCCAAGACCCTTTATTCGTGTAATAGTTGACCGGACTGAGGCCCTACCATCAAGCATTACATTTTCAAGGTGAGTAAACTCTTTACTGATTACAACTCTTGTAATTCTTGATTGAATAATTACCCATCACATGCCTAATTATTACCCTTAGCTTCAAGGTTCTAAACGCTTTTGGTAATCTGGTTGAGTATAACCAATTAAATAAGTAGAACGTGATCTACCCCACAATGCCTAAAATAACAAGTGACACTCTGCGGAGGCCGACCCATCACTCACTATCCAAGGATTGTTAGGTATCTAATTGGAAAAGAAACCTTAATATTACTGGGATCTAGATTTATTATGTTGTGATTATTTAGTGAACTCTAGCGCATCATCACAAGCATCAATAAAATCTAACATGTATAATAAACCGAATGCATAAGCAAGACATAGCATGACCCCTAATCCTAAGAAAATTAATAAAGTAAATGTTCCTACTTGAATCATTATGGATCTCATCCACCATGCTCCTTTGGGTCTTCACTTCATGGGCTTCTTGGATTAACTACAACCTGTAATTTTACTCTATTCTATCTACTACTTAAATAAAATAAAATAAAATTACAAAAATACTTTATTGGTACGTAGACCGTACTAAGATTACAAAAAATACATACGATGCGCAGATCGTATTTAGTAATCTACTGGGCCTACTAGTCATTATATAGCAATAAATAACATCATATATTATAAAGTGTCATATAATAAATCACTCATCATGCTTTCCTAAACTACATCGAATGTTCACAATTAAGGAAACATGGAACCTAAATATATAATATTTTGATTACTGCAATTAGATAATATCATATATTATTCATGATCATCAATAAAATATCGTATATTTTAAATTAGTCATGAGATAGAATCAAATCTTATTTTAATCTTAAAAGATAAATCGTATTTATCCTCAAAGATTATCCTAACAAAATTATGAGATTCTATCGTAATAACTAGCCAATCATAAAATTTAAATCAATTATATCCAAAATTAATTATAGGATAATCACATTATTTAAATTAATTATTATCCTTTTAGAATATGCTCAGAATATCTAAACAAATCTTATCCAAAATTAACCACTTTAATTATGGATGATTATCAAAATTAACACTTTAAATATGGATAATATCAAATTAGTCAACTTTTGAAAAATTTATTTTATCCAAAATAAAACCGATTTTATCTTAAAACAATTTTAAAACAAAATAATTTTTTTTTCTTGAAAACCACCACACACCGCTAGCCACCATGGTTGGCCAGCCGAGGCTAGCTATGGTGGTTGGGCGCTTTCTTAGCTCCCACTGCCGTAAGTCATTAGCGGCAGCAGTGCTACTGTTGGCTGCAGGCCACCGTGCCTGGCCAGCCTAGGCTAGCCACGGTGGCTGGCTGCTTTACAGTAGCCACTGCCACAAGAAGTAGCAGCAACAACAACAGCGGCAACCACGACAACAGTTGTGCAACAACTGCACGCTGCTGTCCAACCACCTTGGACCACCTGCCCAGCCCCTACCCTCTCTCTTGAACCACCACCCGCGGCAGCCACCGTGGCCGCGCCACCCAGCCGTGGCTGCCGCCCAAAACAACACCAAAAACCTTTATTTTTATTTTTTTTTATTTCAATTTTAATTAACAACTTTTGTTAAATAAAATTAGTGTGGTCCATGATAAATTAAAACATAAATTTTATGCTAATTCATCATATTGAAATTAAATTCACAATCTAATTTTAAAAACAAGGGTTCTTCATGAAAAATAATCCCCAATTAAATTTAACTCTTAAATTACTCACTGATCATGCAAAATTCAACATTTATACATGAAATCAACTAGATTAAATTCATGAAGCATAAAACGATCGAAACAAACAAAAACAAGCACAAAAATCAGATTTTAGAGCTTATTAGGTTTGAAAATTTTCAAAAAAAAATAGGGTTAGGGTTTGAAAAATTCGAAAACTATAAGGCATAATTCGGTCCTCGTCATGGCTATTTTGAGCATTATTAAATCACATTTAATCAATTCCAAGAGTTAAATCACATTAAATATAATAATTGAACCATAATTAAATTATTTTCCCTCTTAATTGAATTAAATTTTGTGGACATCAAATATTTATTGTCAATATGCGTAAATGCAAAAGGCTAACTGATACCACTGTTGGATTTTATAGTAACTAATTGTGGAAAAAACATGAATCATATTAATAAAGCACCTAATCCCAAGATCTCATTGCATAACACATAAAGAAAAAGTAATTATACCTTTGAAGCGTTATTCCACGTGCGATCGAGCAAGAACAATGGGAGATAAAGAACCCCAAGCGTGATTCCTCTACTTGGTCCACGGGCACAAGTTAAACCTCCACTAATACTAGTTAGTCATGATTGAACGCTTCAATCAACTTTCAACGGAGAAGAGGGACACAAACTAACCACGAACCACCACGACGAACACCATGAGCCACCACAATGGGGCGCCAGACGTATGGACGTGAGGGGGAGGAGAGAAAGTCGTGTGTGTGAGGAGAGAGAAATAGATTAGGGTTTGGAATACTGGTTGCCTTGTTTCACAATTGATTGATTGTTAATTGTGACTTATGTCAACCTTGGGCATGGATCTTGATTATAGATCATATCTTAAATAGGAGCCCATGTCAAGCCCAAACTCCTAAGCCTAATCAAACTACTCTAGCCCAACACTCCATGTGGTATGTCATAATCTCATGAGGCCCATTATTGGGCCTCTTACTTGTTTACCCAATACCCTTGTTGTGTGACCTTATAGGATCCATTTTATTGGGCTTTGGACTATTAAACTAGCCCAAAGATCATTTGTCATATCTAGCACCAAACAATGACGACCTAAAAGAACGAACTTATTATCTCCATAATAGTGATCCTTGATATATCTAGTAATTACACTTATCGAATACATAATTCCTTCACTGTTCACTGATATGTCCATTTTATATAGTGTTTTACCCCCGTCCCTTGGTCGTTATTAGTAGTGTTTTTGGCTCTTTCGGGCCACTTTTATTACTAATTTGTGTTTTCTAGTGTTTTCGTAGTTTTAGTTGTATTTTATAGGAAATTGCACTCTTGGAGAATTTTCCCGGGCTTTATGGACCAACTACGGAAGCTAGAAGGACACGGCCACTTTAGGAGCCCAGGATCGGTGAGATCCGGTGATAAAGGGCTTGGTAATCGGGATCCCGAGGCATTTGGACCGAGTGATCGAGACCCTAAGTGGATATCCGGATTGGGCCGAAGAAAAAAGCCCAATCGAAGTTCCAAGCCTTGAGGTGAAGCAAGGGCCCGATCGGGCAAGCTTAGCTTGATCGGGCAAGGCGCGCAAGAATACGCTGGTGCGTGGCCAAAGGCGCGCCCGATCGGCTGAGCTGCTAGCTCGATCGGGCGCCGCTGTTGAGAAGAGCAGTGCGAGAAAAAGGCGCGCCCGATCGGGCGGTGTAAACACCCATTTGTGTCTCCCCAAAACCAAACCCGGTGATGAGTACCTTTCACGTCGAATCATAATCGAATGAAGTGAAAGTGTGGAAAGTCTACTGTTGCGGAAAGTTTTAATTCTTTTCTCTTCTCTCTGTTTTTTGAAAACTTATTTTAAGAAAACAGCCAATCCAGTTTGGTTTGTCCATGATATGGGTCCAATAGTAGTGTAGTTGGATGGGGCTTGCAAACACCTTTCCAACGATATATTATAAGCCCAATTCTGATGAATATTGAGGAAGTTATGGCCAATTTACTAAACTGGGCTCGGTTTGAGCTTTATATACGGCCCAATGATCTAGGGGAGGGTCTAATATGATTTATCATTCCTAATGCAATTAGGAATGGTTTTGGTGTTCTAGAATCTTCTAGAAGGTTCTTTTCATTCCTAATTCAATTAGCATTGATAAATTGACTTTTGACTTTTCAGAGTTTTATTCAAAATCAAATACCATTTTCGAGAAAATTATATGATTTTATCCTGCAGTACGGAAAACTTATCTGATTTTCGAAAACGCGTTGGAAATAAGCTTGGCGCCTAACCCCAGGCCTTGGCTCCTGGAACCAGGCCTGGCGCCTGGCGCTAATGTTGGTGTCTGGCGCCAGTTAGCCAAGGGTGGCGCCTTTATGCATGTTTAAAGGGAATTTGTACTTGTAATCACGCTTAATAAGTTAATTAATAATCTTGTTAGGGTTAATTTCATTATAATTTCAAGTGATCGCCAATAATAGTTTATTTGTGCATTAATATTCAACCAACATAGATAAACAGGTTTAGGGTTAATCCTATTGATTGTATGTTAATTAGAAAGCGCACATGAATACGATCAGAATAAAGTAGAGGCCTATTATTAGGGCAGGTTCAATCTCTTTTAGGTTGGATTTGTACCTTCATCCCCAAACCCTTATTTGGTTCTAGACCTTATGGAGTTGACGATCTTATGGATCGTTAAGGGGTGTGACCTTCACCTCGTGAACGGTTTACAAGTTCCTAAAATATGTTGGCGACTCTTTTGCTCTATCTTCTTCCCTTTTGGACGCCACCGTACTTTAGTGTATGATCACAGTGGGGTTCAAGCTAGTGGGATTAAAGCTTGAAATTATTCCCTATAGTTTTTGGCGACTCCACTAGGGAGGATTTCTATTTTAATTCCTGAATTTGTTTCGGCAATGATTTAGAATGAGTGGATGAGACTTGAAACGTTCTAAGTATTTCTGTGCGTAATTTTGATTAACATTATTATCATATGCATAAAAATTATCTCATTGGAAAGACCATCCGTAATGAGTTAAAAACTTAGGATTTTACACGTAGGAAATTTGAGAAATATGTTTCACAACTAGGACCGAAATAACACCGCGCGAAACTGGAAAATTTTATCGAGCACAGAAAGCTTCTGAGGCATTTGGGAAGTAGCGTCAGGGGCCAGAGCTTGGCGCCAACATTTTAGTCGTAGCGCCAGCCAGGCGCTACAGCTAAAAGCTGGCGCCAGTCTCTGTTTGCTGGCGCCAACCTCCCCCAATACCGAGCCGAAAATATGCGTTCTAATTTCGACCAGTTTTTCGTATTGTTTGCTCGATCCTACTTCTTGATTGAATTTTTTCTCGCTTTTCTGAAACCCATATGTGTTCTACATATGGACATAACCCTATGGGAATTCATGCTCCATCTACCTGATTGAACGCTCCGTGCAACAAAGGGTACATCCGAGATGTTGAATTCACCAAACCATGGAAGCGAGTTTTTTCTAAAACTCGCGGTGTCCCATCCACTCGCGCCAACCCTTCACGGTTAGGCTTCCGCGCGGTGCATCCGGACAATTAACCATGGACCCTCTATTGACTAAACCATATCCCGAACTTTAGAGAACTAGAGCTATGGTTAGGTTGCAAACTCATCGCATCATATTGTGCCTACTTGACTAATTGTGCATTATTTGTTGTGCATACTCTATGTGATTTTTCCTAACCGTTTGTTTGACTTGTGTTAAGACTAAATAAACTGATTAATGACTAAAGGACTTTGTTTAATTAATTAATTAATTAATTTGAGATAATAAATAAACATAAAATCGAGTCATAGTTTCTTTAAGTCAACCCAGATTTTTATTCCCGTATACTGCACAAGCGTCAACTTGTTTTGGTCATATCTGGAGTTCTAGAGAGAACTACGAATCTTAAAACCTATGGATCTGTAGCCCTGCGTTTTTTCTTTAATTTGGCGTTTGTTTCATCAAAATCAGAGTCACAGATAAAAAGTTATAACTAAAATACCACAGTCTGTCCAGTTTAATGCATATACGTGAAGTCTTAACTTAGTCTTTGCTTGAGTCTAGTCACATAGTCTAGCCACATGGTCATGACACGAGTCTTAACATGTCACCTACACTCACTAGTCTTAGCACACACTTTGAGTATACATCACCATGACCATGTATTAGGTTCATGCATAAGTCGGTGTTTCCGTCATTTAATTTGGGGGGTATATTCTATTCCTAATTCTTCATATCCCTCCACCTCCATCATCTTTTTCTTTTTTCACATTCTATTCCAATCTTTCTTCACTTCCTCCATCCATTGCATGTTGAATGAAGTTTGAGTCAAATAATTAACAATAAATATCCCCAAATTCCTTTTCCACAGTACTTGGTCGAGGAGTGAAGGGCGATTAATCAAGGACAACCTCTTTATTCAGGTCTCGCTTTTTTATAAACCGATTCGTCAAAAGAGGAAGGCTAAGAAGATAATGGCAACTCAAGAAGAAGTCAATGAGCTCAGGAACCAACTAGTTACCATGACTGAAACACTGAAGCTTCTCACCCTCAAGGTCGATGATCCCGTGAAGCAACAACAAATGAGCCTCATGCAAGAGAGTCTAAGCAAGCTATCTAGTGACTATAAATTTCAAGGCATGAGTTCACAAGGGGTCTCGCTGGACAAGGAACTTCTTTCGCATAAGTTCAACGCCACTGACATCCCTAAATTCAAGGCAACAGATAACCCTTACTTCCATTTAAGAGCTTTCGAAACCATAATAAACATTAAGGGTATCGATAAGAAGGTTTTCCCCTCTCTGTTCCCACTATCTCTTGAAACCGTTTGCCAACAATGGTTCTTATCCCTTGACAAGGAGAAAACCTCTACTTGGGAATCGATAGTGAACGCTTTCGTTGATAGGTACAAGTGCAATATCCAAGTTGAAACCGACCATAGACAATTTGAGATGCTAAGACAAAAGGAGAATGAAGGCTTTACTTCTTTCTTTAATAAATTGAGGGAAACTTCTGCCAAGATGATTGAGGTCCCCACTGAAAAGGAGTCTGTGAGGATGTTTATCAAGAATCTCCAAGAGAAGTATTCGAAGCATTTAAAATATCAACACAATTTGAATACTTTCAAGGCCGTTTATGACATCGGAATTGAAATCGAAGATGACCTCGCAAAGCAAAAAGCTACTAACAATAGTAACCACGGTGGCTGGAAAGGAAAGAAGAACGACAATCCTTCTTCTTCCGAAAACGCCCACTCTAGTAACAATGTTAGTACCTTTGATCTCAGTGAAGTTTTAGCCATAGATAACCAAGGATCTAAGAAGCAACTAAGGAAAGATTTCACCCCCATTGGATGAGCTACGATACTGCCTTCGATCGACTCCATGCCAAAGGACTCATTACTCCCATTGGACCTATTTAAGATCCCATACCTGAAAAGAGATTACCTAGTTGGAATCCATACGAACACTGCAAGTACCATCAAGGTAAGGGTCATACTACTGAGAGTTGTTGGAAGCTAAAGGATGTTATCCAACATTTGATTTATGATAACAAGCTTCCCATGCCTCCGGTTAACAAGAAGAGCGAGTGATGATAAAGGAAACAACACAAGACAAGAGGCGAGCTTCAACGACAAGATTTCATGATCTCTTTTTCTATTTCTTTTTCATTTTTTCCTTTCCCCAATAAGTCTAGCATAGGCACCTTTTTTATTTTCCTTAGATTAATTTTGTAGATTATTTTCTTTCTTTTCTTTAAATAAAATGAGCATTTATTTTCTTGCATATGATCATTTCATTAATATTGCATTAAAACAAAAAAAATAATCCATGTCAAATTGAGCACAAGGTATACCAATGATTTGAGGCACCCCTTGTAGACACATCATATCTCCTTTCACTTTTTAATTTACAATCCTTTCTTCATAAACCACTATGAGCCTCGTCTAACGATAGACCTTTCTTTCTTCAACCTACATCTACCTAACCTTGGGATGGGATGGTGTGCAACTTATGAAATTTTCAAAGAACAAAGCTTGAGGGATTTCAGAAGATCAAAATAAAAAAATAATAAGCAAAAATAATAATAATAAAAGTGTGCAAAAGGGCAAGTGTTCCAATGTCTTTGATATGAAAATATCTTCGATAAGAACACGTCTCAGATTGCGTCTCTTATCGAGTGCTCGGTACCGTGCCTGAGAAACATGAATGCCAAGTGAGTGATAGACCGCATGATTGGGATTGCCCACACTTATTAAAATAAAATAAATGCTAATGCAAAAAGAGAGCTAAAAAAGAGTAGAAACTCAAGCATAAAAATACAAAGATTCAAAAGCAAGGTTGCACACCTTAGGGGCTTATCTAGGGTCTTGAGCCTTCATCCCCTCCTTCTATAGCCTTTAGCCTAACAACGTTACATCCCTTAAAAGACCTTTTTGAGATATACACACTTGTGCGAGGTTCGGCTAGAGCTACGTTCGGCCTGATTCCTAACGGATACGTAGGCAACCTCACATCGAGGTGCGGCCGTAATAAACATGCATTCATAATCCTATTCACACACCATGATCATATCAAGGGATCTTTTATGCTCATCCCTATTCATTTAGAGCTAGAATTGGGGGCTTGATCCTTACATCATTAGCTTACCTAGCCTAAGAGTCACCATTATTTGACTCTTTTCAATATATTTTCCACACACTTAGCTCTTGCGGCCTAACTTTAGTGTCACTTTCACACACTGCACAGATACATGACTAAATATACTTCCCTTAGGAACCCTTTGTCATGAAATCTTAATACACCGTTGAAGCGTGCCTTGTCACATCACTCATCACTTATTATTGCATCACGAAGTATGAAGTGCTGAGCCTCCGTGCCTAAGTCACCTAAATACTTTCATCATGGAGTCAACCATTGAGATAGCCTAGGATGGATTAATCCTTGCACCTTGAGAGATAGCATCAAACAACATTTGACTAAGCTCATTCAACATGCACCTTCAAATTTCAATTCTTCTTTTTCGCGTCTTTCTTTTTCGGGAGAAAGTCGGTACCCTCCACAAAAATGAAGGAAAATTTTTGCTTTTTGCATTTTTGAGTCACATTGAGTCAACACTATGCACACACGGGTCACGAGTCACACGTGTCAAACACTTCGAGTCAAGTCAACCTCGAGTCAGTCGATCACAGCGAGTCAAGTTTATGCCTTGAGTCATGTCAAGTGGATGAGTCAAACAATGCTAAACCTTAGGTCAACCCTAAGATGATTAAAGAATTTGGAAAAGTTCTATAGTCAAAAATAAATACAGATGTAGCAGAACAGGGAAGACCCTATCACAGCGTTCGGCGACAGAGTCAATTCTTGGTGCCAAAGATATCTCAGCAACGACAAAGCTCGAAGCCTCTCAGAAAGGTGATTTCGACTTCATACAGCGATTTCGGGTTCCTTGGTACGCCAGTTAGCCCCTATAAGCAATTTGACATGATTAAGTAGTCGGTTTGATTACGACAAAAAATAAGTGATCGACCTGACGAAAGATCGTCTCACTTGGCTTAAAGCGCCTAAGCATTGGCTCAAAAGTAGAAAAGGCACCGACGTATAGGTTCAAAGCAACGAAAGCGCCGACGTACAGGCATAGCGGAAGCAAGGTTCGAGCGAGCTTTAAAGATCGACAAGTGTTGGTCTTCGGTAATTTTCTTTGGAATATTATCGCAACAACTGAGGACGACTTCAAGTAAAGTTATTTTCGACAGCGTTTTCTAAGATTGTGGAGGTTGTCACTAAATATTGGAGGAGATAGCACGAGATGGGCGGTCTTCGACGGCGTTCGCTAGGATTGTGGAGGTTGTCACCAAGATATGAGAAGAGCGGTTCATGATGAGGCGGTCTTCGACGACTTTTGCTATGATTGGAAAGGTTGTCACTATGAATCAAGAAAAGGCTCGAGATGTAGCAACGTTGATCGACGGCGTTCCCTAGATTGCGGAAGATCGTCAAAACAAGCAGCAAGATGGCGTTCCCTAGATTGTAGAGAGTTGTCACAAACAACTGAGGATTGTTTCAAAAAAAGAAATCTTCGATAGTATTCCCTTGGACGTGGAATATTATCAATGCGGATGAGGATTGTCTCAAGAGAAGCAATCTTCGATGGTATTCCCTTGGACGTGGAATATTATCATAGCGGAGGAGGATCGTTTCAGGCAAAGCAGTCTTCTATGTTGGAAGCAGTTACAGGCGTAGCGGTTTTCAAGCGGGATGGCGTTCTCTAGCTTGCAGGAGGTCATCAAAACAAATCGGTTACTTTCAGAGACGTGTGCTCGACGGTGCAAGATACGCGTTTCTTAACTCTTTTATCTGTTTAACTAACGTTAGTTTGCAGGTATCGGCGGTACAAGAGTGATTTAGGATCGCAGAACATTCTGAATCATTCTCCGTCCCTATCGATACTTTGACTTTTGTTTTCAAAACTTGCGTTTCTCCAAACTCAGTCAAAGTGGGGGCTTCTGTAGACACCCATTTGTGTCTCCCCAAAACCAAACCCGGTGATGAGTACCTTTCACGTCGAATCATAATCGAATGAAGTGAAAGTGTGGAAAGTCTACTGTTGCGGAAAGTTTTAATTATTTTCTCTTCTCTCTGTTTTTTGAAAACTTATTTTAAGAAAACAGTCAATCCAGTTTGGTTGGTCCATGATATGGGTCCAATAGTAGTGTAGTTGGATGGGGCTTGCAAAGACCTTTCCAACGATATATTATAAGCCCAATTCCGATGAATATTGAGGAAGTTATGGCCAATTTACTAAACTGGGCCCGGTTTGAGCTTTATATACGGCCCAATGATCTAGGGGAGGGTCTAGTATGATTTATCATTCCTAATGCAATTAGGAATGGTTTTGGTCTTCTAGAATCTTCTTGAAGGTTCTTTTCATTCCTAATTCAATTAGCATTGATAAATTGACTTTTGACTTTTCAGAGTTTTAATCAAAATCAAATAGCATTTTCGAGAAAATTATATGATTTTATCCTCCAGTACGGTAAACTTATCTAATTTTCGAAAACGCGTTGGAAATAAGCTTGGCGCCTAACCCCAGGCCTTGGCGCCTGGAACCAGGCCTGGCGCTAGCCATTGGCGCCTGGCGCTAGTGTTGGTGTCTGGCGCCAGTTAGCCAAAGGTGGCGCCAGCTCTGTTTTTTATGCGTCAGACTCTGTTTTGTTTATTTATCTTTTTGGCTGATTTTCTCTATAAATAACGTATTAAAAACTCCGTTTTCATTCACTAATTGACTAACTCTCATCAAGATTTTCTTGATTATTCTCTCTCTCTCTCTCTTTTTCTAAACTAGCCTTTTCTCAAATACAAAATTCCGCATTCATAAGATCTAGAAACACCTAGCCATATACGAAGTTGCCTTCGCCCTAGACGTGAAAGGTTTAATTTCTGAGGGTTTGGTCCCAAATCTCTTTCAATTATTTAATTTAATTGTTTTGTTTATTATTTTCCTTGAAGTTACTAACGTGTGTATTTTGTTATTAGAAAGAGGTACGAGGCATCAAAGTAAGTACTTTAATTGATTTATTGATTTATGATGTAGACATCATGTTTACTTTGTTGTTATGATATTCCTAGTATCATGTCTAGGGTAATTTTAATATTAAATATGATTGTTACGATGCTTCCTACGTTCTTCCAAATATTTATGATTGTTAGTATCATGTTAGGGCCAAAGATTTGATTTTTATTGCTTAGTGACGTGCTAGGGTTTGTTATTAATCTTGTTAGTATCATGCCTAGGATCTTGCTATTTTTATTATGCTTTAACATGATTTATGATTATTTTTATAATTGTTTTGATTATGAATATAATTGTTATAATTTATAATTGTTATTATGAATATTAATATTATTATTTTGATGATGATTATTTTATTTTATGATTATTATCATGATTATTTCAATTATAATTTATTCTTATGATGATGATATTTATTGTTATTATAATTATAATTATTGTTATGATTATTATTATGTTGCTTGATGTTTATTTATAACTATTTCTTGATCACGCCTTTATGCATGTTTAAAGGGAATTTGTACTTGTAATCACGCTTAATAAGATAATTAATAGTCTTGTTAGGGTTAATTTGATTATAATTTCAAGTGATCGCCAATAATAGTTTATTTGTGCATTAATATTCAACCAACATAGATAAACAGGTTTAGGGTTAATCCTATTGATTGTATGTTAATTAGAAAGCGCACATGAATACGATCAGAATAAAGTAGAGGCCTATTATTAGGGCAGGTTCAATCTCTTTTAGGTTGGATTTGTACCTTCATCCCCGAACCCTTATTTGGTTCTAGACCTTATGGAGTTGACGATCTCAAGGATCGTTAAGGGGTGTCACCTTCACCTCGTGAACGGTTTACAAGTTCCTAAAACTTGTTGGCGACTCTTTTGCTCTATCTTCTTCCCTTTTGGACGCCACCGTACTTTATTGTATGATCACAGTGGGGTTCGAGATAGTGGGATTAAAGCTTGAAATTATTCCCTACAGGCGGCCTCTAACCCGATCGGGCGCGTGTTTCTGGAAGAGCTCTTTTGTCGAGCAATTAGTTTCTAATTAGGAAGTTATTTTAGTTTTGTTTAAGTACGCTGGAGGACGATTAATTTGACTTATCTTCTTCCTTAGACTTTCCCTCTCTATTTAGGATCTTTTCTCTCTCTTAACTCTTCTCTCAACTCTTGTTCTTGATTATTTCCATTAATACAGATTAGTTTGGTAACGATTTCTCTTCTCTTAATCTTATTTCCTTTCATCATGACTTACTTTATTACTTTGATTAGTTTAGTTTTTAATTATGTGTGAGTAGTTTTATTTCTAGGGTTTATGGGGATCCATAAATAATACGAAGGGGTAATTTATTGTTGTTGATTATCAATGCTAGATTAATTTCCTATTGACTGATTTAATGCTCTGTGACTAGATTTGCGCAGATCTTTTATGCATGAGTTTGACAACATTGATTCGAGATTCGATAGATGAGAATTAATGTTTAGGTCTAGTTTCAATAGGCAGGTTAATTTATAAATGGTTAAGTCGAGATTCGAGAGATGAGATTTAATACCGGTAGATTAATTGTGTGATTGTAATACGTAGCGAAAGCCCTTTACAATCTGGTTAATTGATGCATTGATGATTGACTATTATTGATTATTGGTATTGCATGATAATTTCTTATTGAATTGTTTTAACGTTTTACAATTACGGCTTGTAAAAGTATAACAATATTGAATTGATGAATCGAGCAGATGTTAATTTGATATTAAAGGCTATTTTCAATAATAACTTAGATCTAGTAAATTGCGAGAGCCTGTTAGATCTATGTTGATTAATAAATTGCGAGAGCCTGTTAATCATGTTATTTATGCAATGTCAATGATTGATTACTATGTTTTACCCTGGAGTATTATTTATTGGTGAACCTATGCCCTAGATCCTTTTATATATTGTTTTCTCCCTATTCTCAATCTTAGTAGTTTAGTTTCTTATTCAAATATAAATATTAGTTACTTCATAATCTAGATTATTTTAGTTAATTAGGAATAGAAAGACTTGTTTCCCTGTGGAGATCGACCCTACTTCCCTATATACTTTAGTTAGAGGACTTAGGAATTATTTTTTATTAGGGGATACGACTTTACCCTGTCAAAATTTGGCGCCGTTGCCGGGGAAACGGTTTTATTTTTATTTTTGATTGTTTTTGTAGTCTAGATTATTTTCCTTTTGTCTCAGAAAGCGTTAGTTCTCTAAGACAAATCTCACATTTGCTTCTAGTTTTTGTTTATGCCCGGGTGTTCCAGATCAGGTTACATCCCATTCGATCCTAAGATCGAACGTTCCTTCCATAGACAGAAAAATCTCTACAAGCAAATCCTGGCGGATTCTGGTGATAATAACAATAATCACCGAAATCCTCCAAATGGTTCTAGCGATTCAGAGACATCATCAGACGCAGAATCAGAGATGACGGCTCCAAAGAAGCTTAGTAATTATTCACAACCAAAGCTTACGGATTTTCCACATCTCACCCCTACTCCGGCTCTTGATGGGTTTCAATTTGAAATTAAACCTCAATTTATAACGATGATAGAGAGGAAGCAATTCAGTGGAGCCAAGGGTGAAGACCCGAATCTTCACATTGCCGACTATTGTCAATATTGCAACACCATCAGGCAAGTCGGGGTCACTCAAGACCAAATCAGGGAGATTCTCTTTCCCTTTTCTTTAACTGGAAAAGCTAAATTGTGGTTTAATGGCTTAAATAGAACTACACTTGGTATAACTGACTGGGAAACTCTTGTTTTGAATTTCTATAACAAGTATTATCCTGCAGAGAGAACAACAATACTACGGAGTGCGATCCAGAACTTTGCCCAAGAAGCCGATGAATCTTTATATGAGGCTTGGGAGAGGTTCAAGGACTTACAAAGAGAATGCCCTCACCATAATTTAGCACAATGGCAGTTAATCCAAGCCTTTTATAACGGCATTGGAAATTCCTCTAGAATAATTTTAGACTCTGCAGCTAGTGGGAGATTTATGAATCTTAATGTTGATGATGCAGGTTAGGTTATTGAAGATATGGCGATACACAATTCCCAATATGGGAATCCCAGAGGATTTGCTAATAAGGGGAAGCATAGTGTCGACTCTGTATCCTTTTTGCAAGCTCAACTAACCTCTATTTGGCAAAAATCACTGCTAATGTAGCCAATGTTTCTGCGATTAATAATAATTCTAATGAGGCCTTCTGTTAAAATTGTGGTATTGTAGGTCATTGGGAGCAAGATTGCAGGAGTTCCGTGGAGCAAGTTAATGCCTTCCAAGCTTATAGGCAGAACAACCCATACTCCAACACCTACAATCCGGGGTATCGGAATCATCCGTACCTTTCCTACCGGAGCACTAATGTTCAAAATCCACCACCACAAGAACCACAGGCGCCACAGCAACAGCAGCAGAAATACTATCATCCCAATGCTAGCAAGAAGAACCAACCACAACAACCCTCCTCATCTTCCGACCCTTCTCTGGCGGAAATTAGAGCAATGTTGGTTAATATGCAAAAGCACATGGAGAGTAGAGATGCGACAACTGATCAGATTCTAGCGCACAATAAAATTGTAGATAATCAAATTGTGCAACTCTCCGCTACTCTACAAGCCCGCCAACAGGGAGCTCTGCCAGCGCAGCCAACCCGGCCTACGGATCAAGCATTTGCAATTACTCTAAGGAGTGGTTCAAACTATGAAGGGCCCTCTATGCCCAGAGTTGATGAACCTATTTTATTAAATAATGCTAATCTTAATTCCGTTAAACCAAACAATGTAGTTGATAGCCCTGCAGGGCTAAAGGATAATACTAACATATCTAATTCTACATTGTAGGGTACAACTCCAGAGAAGGTGGCTACTCCAGACAAGAGTAATAATGCTCCAAAGCCAGTTATCAAACTTCCATTCCCCAATCGTCAATTGAAGACAAACTTGGATAAGCAGTTTGGTAAGTTCCTGGAGGTGGTAAAAGATTTGAAGGTAATAGTTCCCTTTACTGAATTAATCACATAAATCCCCTCGTATGCAAAATTTATGAAGGAAATATTGACGAGAAAAAGGTCTATTAGTGAGGTAGAGACGGTAGCCTTCACTGCAGAATGTAGTGCCGTACTTCAAAATAAGTCTCCACCTAAATTAAAAGATCCGGGTAGTTTTTCTATCCCTTGTCATATTGGCAATCTCTTGATTGATAATGCATTATGTGATTTGGGTGCTAGTGTTAGCGTCATGCCATTATCTGTGTGTTCTAAGTTGAATATGGGTAAATTAAAAGCTACCAATATAACTCTACAAATGGCCGACCTTTCTTTCAAATACCCCTTAGGTGTTTTAGAGGATGTCCCCGTTAGAGTAGGTAAATTTTATATACCTGTAGATTTTGTTGTTCTTGATATGGCTGAGGATATGCAAACCCCAATTATTTTGGGTAGACCATTCCTTAACACTGCAGGAGCAGTCATAGATGTAAGAAGTGGTAAGTTAACACTATCAGTAGGGGATGATAAAGTTGTTTTTAATCTGAATAATTCCCCCAAAAGCTCCATGACTGAGGAGAAATGTTTCAGTGTTAATGTGGTTGAAAATTATTCTAACATGCCCCAAGCTCTTGAAAAAGATCCCTTGGAGGCGGTATCTTGTGTTGCATCCTTTTCAAATGAGATAGACAAATGGCAGAAGGAAGTCGATGCAATAGAAAGAGCACTCTACAATGTTGGTCTTGGTTTCAAGGATGAACAGGTGGAACCGATCGAGCAAGTTGTGCGAATCGAGCCTACGGTAAGTGTTCCGCTAGATCGAGTTGCAAGTGTTGAACGCAATGACAATTTGAAGCAACCTTCGGATTTTTAGTGCGTAGCATTGAGGATCCCCCAGTCCAAGTCAAGGAGATTCCATCGGATAAGGTGATTTGGCGTCCTACAGGGTATGTCAGGAAGCCGCATCGCAACCTGAACACCGCTAGACCGAGTGAGAAACCACCCGATCAAGCATTAGGCCGAGGGTCCTAGACATTGTACTTGGTAAGAGGGTCGTGCGGGACCTAGATAAACCAGCGCTTTGCGGGAGGCACCCCGTATTTCTTGCTTTCTAGACTAGTTTTCCTTTTTATTTATTTTTAATTTTATTTTAGAGAGGCGAGGAAAGTGAAATTTTAACGTTTATAAGTGTTTTTGTACAGGTATAGGTCTAAGAGGTCAAAAGACTTAGAAGAATTTGAAGACGAGGAAAAGCAAAGGAAACCGACTGGGCACGGGCCCGATCGGGCGGAGCTCGCCCGATCGGGCGCGCAAGGAAGGTGCTTTTCAGCCTTAAATTCGCCCGACCGGGCGAGGTTGCCCGATCGGGCGTGCAAAGAGAGCTGGAAAGTCGAGAAAATTTCTCCCGATCGGGCGCGAAAGGAGAGTTAGAAACTCGAGCGAATTTCGCCCAATCGGGCGCAAATCGAGTGAAGGAAAAGATATGTCGGGCGAAGCTCGCCCGATTAGGCGAGCCATAAGGTGAATTTTTTGTTCGTGTTCGCGCCCGATCGAGAGGAGCTCGCCCGATCGGGCGCGCAACTATGATTCTGGAATTTAAGATTATCCGCCCGATCGGGCGAGGCTTGCCCGATCGGGCGCGCCTATTTTTGGCCGTCCCCTTATATTTTTCCTCTTCTTTATTTCCTCATTTTCTTCTTATTTCATATTCTTCTCCATTACTTTCTGTAGGGAATAATTTCAAGCTTTAATCCCACTAGCTTGAACCCCACTGTGATCATACACTAAAGTACGGTGGCGTCCAAAAGGGAAGAAGATAGAGCAAAAGAGTCGCCAACAAGTTTTTAAGGAACTTGTAAACCGTTCAAAGGATGAAGGTTACACCCCTTAACGATCCAAGAGATCGTCAAATCCATAAGGTCATAAACCAAATAAGGGTTCGGGGATGATGGTACAAATCCAACCTAAAAGAGATTGAACCTGCCCTAATAATAGGCCTCTTCTTTATTCTGATCGTATTCATGTGCGCTTTCTGATTAACATGCAATCAATAGGATTAACCCTAAACCTGTTTATCTATGTTGGTTGAATATTAATGCACAAATAAACTATTATTGGCGATCACTTGAATTATAATCACATTAACCTAACAAGATTATTAATTATCTTATTAAGCGTGATGATAAGTACCAATTCCCTTTAAACATGCAATAAAAGGTGTGATCAAACAATAAAGAATAAATAATGTATCAAGCAACATAATCAATAACCATAACAATAATTGTAACCGTTATAATAATAATAATAATAATAATAATAATAATAATAATAATAATAATAATAATAATAATAATAAATCATAACAATTAAAATCATAATCATGTTCATGTTAATATTAAAGCATAATAAACATAGCAAGATCCTAGACATGATACTAACAAGATTAATAACAAATCCTAGCATGTCACTAAGCAATAAAAATCAAAGCTTTAACCCTAACATGATACTAACAATCATAAATATTAGGAAGAACGTAGGAAGCATCACAACAATCATACTTAATATTAAAATTACCCTAGACATGATACTAGGAATCAAGATAACAATCTAAGCATGATATCTACATCATAACATCAATTAAAAACCATTAAAGTACTTACTTTGATGCCTCGTACCTCTTTCTAATAACAAAATACACGCATTAGTAACTTAAAGGAAAAATAATAAACAAAGCAATTAAATTAAATAATTGAAAGAGAGATTCGGGACCAAACCCTCAGAAACTAAAAACCTTTCACGTCTAGGGCGAAGGCAACTTCGAATATGGCTAGGTGTTTCTTGATCTTGTGAATGCGGAATTTTGTATGAAAACAAAGTAAGAAAGAAAGATGAATGTTTTAAAGAATGCTAATTAAACTTGTGAATGATAGATGTAGATGATGAATGATGAATGAAAACGGAGTTTTTGATACGATATTTATAGAGAAAATCAGCCAAAAAAATAATTTAACAAAACAGAGTCTGACGCTCAGGAAACAGAGCTGGCGCCAACCCTGGCTAGCTGGCACCAGGCACCAACGGCTAGCGTCAGGCGCCAATGGCTAGCGCCTAGCGCCAAGCCTGGTTCCAGGAGCCAAGGTCTGGGGTTGGACGCCAGTCTTGATTTTAACGCGTTTTCGAAAATCCGATAAGTTTACCGTACTGGAGGATATAATAATATAATTTCTTCGAAAATGCTATTTGATTTTGATTAAAACTCTTAAAAGTCAACTAATCAATGCTAATCGAATTAGGAATGAAAAGAACCTTCTAGAAGATTCTAGAAGACTAAAACCATTCCTAATTGCATTAGGAATGATAAATCATATTAGGCCCTTCCCTAGATCATTGGGCCGTACATAAAGCTCAAACCGGGCCCAGTTTAGTAAATTGGCCATAACTTCCTCAATATTCATCGGAATTGAGCTTATAATATATCGTTGGAAAGGTCTTTGCAAGCCCCATCCAACTACACCACTATTGGACCTATATCATGGACCAACCAAACTGGATTGGCTGTTTTCTTAAAATAAAGTTTTCAAAAAGAGAAAGAAGAGAAAAGAAATAAAAACTTTCCGCAACACTAGACCTTTCCACACTTTCGTTTCATTCAATTATGATTCGACGTGAAAGGTACTCATCACTGGGTTTGGTTTTGGGGAGACACAAATGGGTGTCTACAGAAGCCCCCACTTTGACTGAGTTTGGAGAAACGCAAGTTTCGAAAACAAAAGTCAAAGTATCGATAGGGACGGAGAATGATTCAGAACGTTATGCGATCCTAAATCAATCTTGTAACGCCGATACCTGCAAAACTAGCGTTAGTTAAACAGATAGAAGAGTTAAGAAACACGTATCTTGCACCGTCGAGCACACGTCTCTAAAAGTAACCGATTGCTGCTGTCGCTGTTTTGATGACCTCCTGCAAGCTAGAGAATGCCATCCCGCTTGAAAACCGCTACGCCTGTAACTGCTTCCAAATTAGAAGATTGCTTCGCCTGAAACGATCCTCCCCGCAATGATAGTACTCCACATCCTAGGGAACACTTTCGAAGATTATTTCTCTTGAAACAATCCTCATCCGCCTTGATAATATTCCACATCCTAGGGAATATCATCGAAGATTATTTCGCTTGAAATAATCCTCAGCCGCATTGATAATATTCCACATCCTAGGGAATACTATCGAAGATTATTTCGCTTGAAATAATCTCCATGCTGTTCGTGACAACTCTTCGCAAGCTAGGGAATGATGTCGAAGATATCTTCTCTTGAAGTCATCCTCATTTGATGCGATAATTTTCCAAAGGAAATTACCGAAGATGCACGCCTGTCAATCTTTAAAAGTTCGCCTGAACTTTGCTTCCGCTGTGCCTGTACGTCCGCGCTCTTTTGCTTTGAAACTTTATGTCGGTGCCCTTTGCTCTTGAACCTATATGTCGGTGCCCTTTGCTAATGAGCCAATGCTTAGGCGCTTTAAGCTAAGTGAGACGATCTCTTATCAGGTCGATCACTTTATGTAATAAAGCCGATTACTTAAATCATGTCAAATTGCTTAGAGGGGATAACTGGCGTACCAAGGAACCCAAAACATGTTGCAGAAGGCTAGCACAACCTCAACAGGTGGCTGAGTGCTTTGGCGTCGCTGAAAAACCATCAGCGCCAGCCATTTGGTGTTAGCGCCAGGCGCTGATGTTGGCGTCAGGCGCCAAGCCCAGATTGTGACGCCAATGCCTAGGGACTGGCGCCAGCACGGGATTTTCTTTAAATGCCCGTTTCTTCTTCATTTGATGCTCTGTTCGTCGCGAAATTGCTCGAAAGAAGTCCGAAACTTCAATTGCTCATTGCTTGCTCGTTTCTCAACCGAATTCGCTCAAATTTGTTGCAAATCAAAGCTCTTCTCATCTATTTTTTCGATCTATGTAAGTTTTCCTCAAACTCACATCGATTTTCATGGATTCTTGGCATGAATATTCACGAATTTCATGAAAATTCGAATTCTATGATGCTCAATTTGCTTTGTTTGTCAAGTTTTATGCCATGAAATTGCTTGTTTATGTTTATATATTGCCTTGGGAGTAATTTGAGACTTGTTTGACTCAATTTGGTGAAGAAATGAGCAATCTACCATTGTTGGACCTCTTAAGGTCGTGAAGAACAATGTGGCTTGTTCTTGACATTTTTGCTAGCAATTCTTGTTCAATTTGTCACAATAATCACTATAGTGTTGCAAGAAATTATTTGATTGCTTGAAAAAATGTTGTCATGCTCAATTTGAATTTACTCTGTTTTAGTACTATGTACTCTGTTTTTGCGAACATAGTATCATGCGGCTAGGCGAACCTTATATACTATAGAACCTTAATTTATAATGATTCTGCACAATATAGCATGGCTAGACAACGAGGCTCGCGTTCACGGTCCCGAAACACTAGACGGGAGCATGAGCCCGTGGAGGACGACGCCACACCGTCCATTTCGCTTGGTTGGCTTCCGGAGTGGGACGAGCAGACTCTGTTCTTTGCCCCTGTCCACCACATTTCTGAGAGGGTGAGACGGGGTACCGAGCCCGGGAGGACACGGCTTCACGGCTCTGGCTGTGACGGTCTATGCGACTTGTACAGGATGCACATCGCCAGGGACCTTGAGACGAGACTTCTATGGGAGTCTTGCGGGCTAGTTACTTTGTTTGAGACTTCCGAGGCTATGGTCGCCTCCAGCGGGAGTCATCACGTAGTGCGCGCTTTGGTGGAGTTCTTCTGGGACACCACCAACACCTTCCATTTTCCCTGGGGCGAGATGATGGTCACCCCTACAGACTTCAGTCTCATCACAGGGCTGGAGTTCACTTCTGTGCCACTGCCATTCGACGGTGGGATCGACGTCTTTTCTTCAGAGGTCGAGGAGTTGTTGGGGCCGATTGCTATTCGGGCCCGAGCTGAGGTCGAGACGACTCAGTTCAGTGCTAGAGGGATTCGCCGCTCGACGCTGGCAGCGACTCTTGATGACGATGCGACCACCCGAGAGCAGCGGGTGCGCATCTTTGTGCTGATGTTGTTGTCAGGGACATTCTCCCCTGACAAGGGTAGTAGGGCATTGCTTTACTACCTCCCTGCTGTCCGTGATCTTCAGCGGATTGGGACTTATGACTGGGCCAGCTTGGCCTATGCTGATTTCGTTCGTGCGCTGAGGGACTCGTGTCGTCATCGGTCCTTTAGGACGAATGTTGCTTTGTCTGCTTTTTGGAAGGTCGTAAAGGTAAACATTATTCCCTATAAAGTTTAGCCCTACATATTAGTTAGCATTTATTCACACTTCGAACTCTTTGTAGATCTGGTTCTACGAGCACTTTCCTTCTGTTGCGCCGGCGAGACCATCGCCGAGGGGATTTCCGGTGAGCGCCACTTGGGGCGGCCACTACGTGGACATGTCTACTGCACGTGTCCGGAGCTGGATCATCTCGGTATGACTTTTAATGTTTATCTTGCTCTTCTGCGGTGCTTTAGATATATTCTCGCCTGATTGATGCCTTTTATAGGGACCTGAGGTGGTATACCGACCATGGGGCGGTTGGACAGTCCCTGGATTAGTCGCACAGTACTCTGCTGAGCGTCGCTATTTTCTGGGGACCTATGGAGCGGTCGCGTACTTAGGAGATAGAGTCGCTAGACAGCATTCTTCTGATGTCTTCGTCGTTCCTGCTCCCCCACCACGTCACATGTTCGACGAGGCACGGTTGTCGAGCATGGCTGAGGGAGCTGGTACCCTTTGGCGGTCCCATGTGATCCTCGGGCGGTGTTACGCTGAGGAGCTACTACCTTTATTAGCTCCAGCCCCTGTACCGGCTGAGGATGTGAGGGTAAGATTCTTAGCTTTTTTATTTTTCGCCAAGTAGCCCCCAAGTAATACTTTACTGATTTTTTCTGTTTTATTAGAATGGTCCTGCTGAGTTTGTGCCGCTCCGTATGTCCATTCACTACCAGGGAATATACGGGCCGATCGAGGAGATGATTTCTCCGGCTCCCGGCTCCCGAGGGCGAGCGCTTCGTAGAGCGGTCGATTCCTCGCCACCAGACTAGTGTAAGCCTAGTTTTAATTCAGAATTTTTTGTGTTTATTTATCATGCATTTTCACTGACTTATTTTTCTGACAGTTTTAATGCGAGGTGGTTTCGGTTATGGCACGATGCATAGATGCCTTCCGGAGCCAGCTCGTCCGGATGAGGAATGCGGCCACCTGTCGTCGGGATGACGTTGTCCGAGAGGTAACCTTTCTTCACTCATTATTTCTGCGTTATGGCTTCAGTTTTACCTTGTTTCTGATTTAATTCTTTTTGCAGGGCCAGCCTATCACTTCTCACACCCGTACGAGACCTGAGGGGCGGAGAGATCCGGCAAGGTCTAGCTCGAGACGTCGTCGTACTTCGTCATGGGGTAGAGGCGGTAGCTCTGAGGCTGCTCGGGCCGACGTTGCTGAGGGCTCGGGATCTTCTTCTGAGGGTGCTCCTGCTGCACCGGTAGGAGAGGCTACCTCGGCTTTCAGAGGTGGTGGGATGTATGAGGTCGGCTCGTCATCGCAGCAGCCTCCGCGGTCTCAGCCTCAGGTTGATCCTGGCTGGAGCGGTCCTATCTTGAGTCTTCCTCCTCCTACGGAGACTGGAGCTGGTGCTGAAGCTGGAGCTGGTGGAGAGGTGACTCCTCGTACAGCGCAGTTTTATGGCATGATGGGCCTACGTCCTCCGGCGCCGTAGTCTGTTACTGTATATATATTTTATTTTGACTTTTTATAGAACTTTGCCTTTGACTCATTATTTAGACGCATTTTGTATTTTTATGTTATCGTAAATTTATTTGATTGTTTATTATTATGTGTATGTTAGTGTGTGCAAAAGAAGTGTGATAAAAATTTTTGCGCAAAAATTCCGTCATTTTTATTATTGATGGAGGATATTATCCGACTCTCTCCCCCAAAAAGAAAAAAAAATAAAAAGGAAAAGAAGCGAAAAAATGCCGGTTTTTTTGGAATTTAAAATAAAGTCCAAAAAAAGAATAATATAAATTAAAAATAATTGCTATATTTAATTAATTAAGAAAAAAGATAGAGAAGATGTTTAGGAATAGTAAACGGAGCCATAAAGTCATTAACCGACTCGAGTTTAATATCAAAAACGCAAACTGAGCACGCGCGGCTGTCATGGTGACTTGGCGCCAGCTGGCGCCACACTATGGCGCGTGGCGCCAGGCGCTACACTTAGCGTGTGGCGCCAAGCTCTGGTGGTTGGCGCCAATCTCGGGGGTTTGACGCCAATTGACGCTGACTCCGTGTTTCGGTCTGATTAAAACTCTTCGCAATTTGTGCATAAATAGTCCCCTGCTCAGCCGATTCTTCTCATAATTCCAGCGAAAAAAATTTATTCTCTTCTTTAGAAAAAATAATAATCATGTCTTTAGCCACTAAAACTTTCACCCAATACACTCATGAATGGTGTCGATCTCTTAATGCTAGAGACAAAAAGGAATTAGATTTATTTCACTTGAGGGGAATTTATGGCATCAAAGGGGTAGATCTAGACCTAGACTTTATACATACCGCTTTAGAATTTTGGAATATTGATACGCATTGTTTCAGAATAGGGTATGATGAGATTAGCCCTTTCCCAGAGGAATTTGGTGCTATCTTAGGCTTCCCTGCAATAGATCTGGTAGTAATCCCTAGCGTAGATGCATACTACTATAAGGATTTCGAGCGCTTCTTTAATTTAAAGGAAAGGGATTTATCAAAAATAGTAGATGGCAATATAGTTAATTTGAAAGAATTCGCACGCTATTATTTTGATAAACCGCTTTCTGAATCCTTTCATATATATAGAAGAAGGGCGTTTTTATTTTGCATGCTCAATCAATTTTTTCTTAGTAGTGGTAAAAATAATGAGGGTCAATCAATTATCACCACTGTACTAGAACAAATTGAATCAGGGAGAAATCCAATGCCATTAATAGTTGGAGAGACCATGATTAGTCTCGATGAATTGAAAAGGGACCCAAAAGTGCCTTTTCGCGGTTCTCCAATTTTATTACAGGTAGAAAAAATAACATTTTTAATTACAGAAATCAAAAAATATATTTTTGTATTGTAATAATAATTTTCATTGCAATTTTTTTACAGATGTGGCTAATGGAGAGGCTAGGATTAATTAGCCCTCCGGATGACATCGAAAAATATACTCCCAATTGCTTCGTGAGAAGAAAGAAGCGCATCCCTAAGATTGGGCGCCATGGGTGGAGAAAAGTATTTGAATCGTGTGATTTTGCTATCAAGTGGGTCATCCCATGGTAGAAAATAGAAAGGATGGTTGGTGTTAACAAGCAACCTTTCTGCCGTCTTCCAAGCTTATCTCGCGTAACATATTATTATCCCTGCAGGGTAAAGAGACAATACGGCTTACTTCAAAATATTCCTTCCGGGGATCTTCGTCCTCCCTATGAGTACCCTGTATCTCAAGAAGTAGATAGATTCGACGCTTACTGGAGCGCTAGACCTTTATGGGAAGTGATTACCCAAAAGGTTCCCCCTTCTTTACCTAATGATGTAAAGAAGTGGTTGCTGAAGAAATCTTCGATTGATCAGGGTAGAACTGATGTGAAGAATCGTCTAGGTGATAGGGTGACACCTGCCAAAGAACGCTTAGGTGCAGGAATTGAATTCAAAACACCTACAATGCCTAGGAAGAAAAATACTACTAGAGACAAAGGAAAAAGGAAAGCTAACACCACAGACAAAAAGGCTTGGGTGGAAAAGAAGCATGGAGTGCTAGCTGAAGGGGAGACAATCTATTCCAAAATTGAATGTAGGTCCTCTAAAGGGTGCCTACTAGCCAAAGTAATGGATGAAGAGGAGGAAGCAGAAAAGAATTGGAAGAGAGCTAAAAAGGAAAAGAAAGATTAAAAGCATTGCTTAGCTTTAGATTTATTAGACTTAGATTGTCGCTTTTATTTAAAGTTAATTTATTTCAGCCTTATTTAAATTCCATCAATAATGTAATTTTATTAATGAAATTTCAGCTTTCAATTAAATTGTTACTTTAAATTTATTTTATTAAAGCAATGAAAATCGAAAAAATTAATTTTTCCAGAAGTTCTTCGAGTACGGAAGTCGAAATTTTTTCGAAAAACACCGAAATTTGCCCGGATTTTATTTCCAAATTGGCGCCAGTAATTGGGGTTTGGCGCCAGCTATTGAGGTCTGGCGCCAGGCGCCAATTCCGTTGGCTGGCGCTGATGACCTCTGGCTGGCGCCAGGCTCTGCTCTGCGACGCCAATAATTTGCCAATTTTCTGTTGAATTTTTAATTGATTCTGGAATGCGGAGATGTCGAAAAATAAAGTGGCCGCACCCGTAAAGGGTTGCCTACGTATCCTTTCCTAAGGAATCAGGCCGAACGTAGCTCTCTTGAGTATCCTACTCAAGTAATTATGGGTAGTATTTTTTAAGTTGGTCAAGATTGGTCATCTTTGAGAATTCATTGCCATCCATATCAGCTAGTTTTGCTGCACCACCTGACAGGATTGCTTTGACAATGTAGGGGCCAAACCAGTTAGGTCTAAATTTTCCCCTTGGGTCTAAAACATTTTTCCTTAGTGCTCTTAATACCAAATCCCCTACTTTAATATTTCTTGTCTTGACCTTCTTATTAAAATGTCTAGCCATACGAGTTTGATAACACTGAGTGTGATGTAGAGATTCTAGTCGTTTTTCGTCGAGTAGAATCAATTCTTCATATCTTGCCCTAGTCCATTCAACTTCATCGAGTTTACTCTCTAGCGCAATGCGTAGAGATGGTATTTCTAGTTCGACAGGTTGTACGGCATCCATTCCAGATACCAAGGAAAATGGCGTATTTCCCGTTGATGTACGAATTGACGTGCGATAACCCCACAATGCGAAGTGGAGCTTTTCAGGCCAATCCTTATAATTTTCTGTCATTTTCTCGATGATAGTCTTTAGATTCTTATTAGCTGCCTCGACTGCTCCGTTTTCTTGAGGTCTATAAGGGGATGAATGATGATGTTGGATGCCATATTTTTGTAGCAATTCTTCACATTCGGCTTGAAAGTGAGTTCCATTGTCACTTATCATTTCATGCGGGACTCCATATCGACAAATAATATTTCTCTCGATAAAGAGTGCTACATGTTTTGCAGTGAGTTTAGCGTATGATTGCGCTTCGACCCACTTTGTAAAGTAATCAATTGCTATTAGAATAAATTCGTGGCCTCCTGTCCCTGGGGGAGTGATTTTGCCAATTATGTCAATTCCCCATGTAGAGAATGGCCATGGCGATGTGTAGGTGTAGAGCAAAGATGGAGGGACATGTTGTAAATTGGCGTAAATTTGACACTTAGGGCATCTTTTTACGTATTGATGGCAATCCCTATTCATTGTAGTCTAGTAATATCCTTCTCGCATTATTTTCTGGACTAACATTTTGCCATTTACATGAGTTCCACAGATTCCTTCGTGAACTATTCTCATTATTCTTCGTGCATCCACCTTTCCTACACATAGGAGAGCTCGACCTTTAGGTACCCTTTTATGTAGCTCATTGTCTATGAGTACATATTGAGAAGCCAAAAGTCTCAGTGCTCGCTTTGCTCTTTTGTCAGCATGAGGAGGGTATTCTCCATTGGTGACATAGTTGAGTATGTCTGTGTACCATGGTTCTTCTTCTTGTTCTTCTTCTTCGTCTTGGACTAAGTCGTCATCTTCTATAGCCTGGATATACGCTGGTTTGTGCCTTTTTTCGATAGTTAGAGGCATTTGCTCGATTTCCGTGGGAATCCTAACCATTGAGGCTAATCTTGCCAAGGCATCAGCAAATTGGTTTTCTTCTCTAGGTAGATATGTATATTCTACCTTCTCTAACTGATCGGTAAGAGTTTCCAGATAGGTTTGATAAGGGGCTAGGCTTTCGCTCCTTACTTTCCATCTTTTAGATATCTGATTGATGATCAAAGAAGAGTCTCCGAATATCCTTAACTTCTTTACTCCCAATGCCAAAGCTGTTTCAAGGCCTACCACGCATGCTTCATATTCAGCAGTGTTGTTGGTAACGTCGAAATCAAGCTTTATTGAGATTGGAACGTGCTCTTCTTTAGGTGATACTAGTAGCACTCCGACGCCACATCCCTTTTGGTTTGAGGCTCCGTCGAAATACAAGATCCAAGTATCATCTTCAGTGACCATTAGGTCTTCATCTGGAAAGTCATTGTCTTGTATTGGCGTCGAGTCTTCTATTGGAAAATCTGCTAGAAAGTCTGACACCACGGATCCTTTAATAGCTTTTTGTGGCATAAACCGTACATCAAACTGGGCTAGATTGACTATCCATCTTGATATGCGTCCATTGAGCGTAGATTTCTCGAATAGATACTTGAGTGGATCTAATCGGGAGACTACGAAAACGGTATGCACCAACATGTAATGTCTTAACTTAGTTGTGGCCCACACCAAGGCGAGGCACAATTTCTCGAGCGGTGTATAGTGTGTTTCGTATTCGAGCATCTTTTTACTTAGGTAATAGATTGCGTTCTCTTTGCCTTCTACCTCTTGTGCTAGCATGGCTCCCATTTTCTCTTTAGTAACCGTCAAGTATAACCTAAGAGGTATTCCGAGAAGTGCTGGCGCTAATACGGGAGGATTTGCGATATAGGCTTTGATCTTGTCAAAGGCTTTTTGACACTCGTCATCCCATATTACTGGTACATTCTTCTTGAGCTTCTTGAAGATTGGTTCACATATCGTTGTCAGTTTTGATATGAACCTACTTATGTATTGCACCCGACCAATAAATCCTCGAATCTGTTTCTCAGTCTTGGGCGGTGGCATCGACATGATTGCTTTAATCTTGGTTGGATCTACCTCTATTCCTGTAGAGCTTATGACGTATCCCAAGAGCTTGCCCGAGGTGACTCCAAAAGCACATTTTGATGGATTCAACCTCATATTATATTTTCTTAGCCTTTCGAAAAATTTCCTTAGGCTACTTGATGGCCTGGACGGTCCTTTGATTTCACAATCATGTCGTCGACATATACTTCGACTTCTTTATGCATCATGTCATGGAGTAAGGCAGTTGCTGCACGTTGGTAAGTAGCAACCGCGTTTTTCAACCCAAATGGCATTACCGTGTAGCAGTAAGTGCCCCAAGGTGTGATAAAGGTCGTTTTCTCCATGTCTTCTTCTGCCATGAGAATCTGATTGTACCCTGCGTATCCATCCATGAATGAGAGAAGCGCGTGATTTTCCGTGTTGTCAACCAGAATATCGATGTGTGGCAAAGGGAAGTCGTCCTTTGGACTTGCCTTATTTAGATCTCGATAGTCGACACACATCCTTACCCTTCCGTCTTTTTTTGGAACTGGGACGACGTTGGCGACCCATTCGGGGTATTTGGATACCTTGATGAAACCTGCAGTTATTTGTTTTTGAACTTCTTCTTTTATTTTAAGTGCTACGTCGGGTTTCATTCGACACAACTTTTGTTTTACAGGTTTCATTCCTGGGATTAGTGGTATAGTGTGTTGAGCTATTTCTCTGTTAATTCCTGGCATATCTTCATATGACCAAGCGAATACATCGATAAATTCTTTAAGTAAGTTAATTAAATCGGTTCTTTCTTGTTTATTCAATGCTAGTCCGATTTTAACTTCTCTTTTATGAGTTGAATCATTCGAGATTTCAACTGTTTCAGTTTCTTCGATTACTGGTGTTTTCTTTTCGAGTGTTTCCATTGCTTTAATAATTTCTTTGTCTTTTTCATCGTTAGCTAAGCAATGCTCGTCATCTTGGGTTAGGGAAGAACACAAGAAGTAGGGAGAATGAGAAATATTATTATACTCTGAGATCATTACATCAAAGAGTGATATGTCCTCAGGGACTGGATCACTAACTATCCTAGGAGAAGAAATAGGAAGGGGAGGTGTTATTGCTAAAGACTTAGAAGACTCTAAAGGGAAAGACTCTGACTCGGACTCTGACTCAGACGAATCTTCGAACATCGGCCCTTGCCCTGTCGTGATTGATATCTTCCTTCCACTTGGAGTAGTCACTTTGATAGTCTTGCGCCACCCTTGTAGTGATCCTTCGGCTAGAGTAATTAGCTTTGAGGGGTCGAAGTTTTCGCTTTGTAGGACTGTTTGAATGAGCGAGGAGTTATCTTCTTCATAATTTGGCTCATTCTTTTCTCGCCCAAACAGTAATCCCATGACGTTAAAGTCAAAGCATGGGGGTGCTTTCTCCTTATGGACGGGAGTTGGGATTTCATCGGTGAAGTAGCAATCTAAGAAAATCTCGAATCCTGGTTGTCGTATGCCATTTACAACAAATGGCTCGGGAAATTCATGGCATGTATAGTCCTCTCCTTCTTTTATGAACTGACCATTAAGCGTAAGAGGGTACTGATCCATTGGACTTGCTTTCTTTTGAATGCGAGCGTCCCTACGTGCTTTCAACTTGTCCTGGGCTCGCTTGAGATCTTTCCGAGTCGATTCGAAACCAAGTCCGAAAGTATCTAGCTTAGGGAGGCCAGGTGACTCCAGGGATTTTGCTATCCCCTTCTTCTTTCCTAGGGTCATCCCAGGGAAGTGTCCTTGTTTCTTCAGCATGGTGTTGACGATCATGTTGGAATGGGGGTCATGGCAAAGAGATGTCCTTTCATCCTCCTGGATTAAGGAGACTTCTTCGTTAAAGCCCCATAGGTCTTCATCATCTTCGTCGTGCTCCACATTGATGATTGGATTCTCTATGGATTTGATCCTCATTGGCGAAGCATCAATAGTGATTGGAATTCCTCCAACTATGGCTTTCACTTGTTGGTGGAGAGATGAAGGGACGGCTTTTAGATCATGAAGCCAAGGGCGTCCAACAACAAATTGAATGAGGCTTTGATGTCTACTACTTGAAAAGTAGTAGCATGTTCTATTGCTCCTGCCGTCACATTTAGGGTTATTTTGCCAAGAGCTTGACGGCGAGTATTATCATAGGCTCTTATTCCTTGTGTGGACGGAGTTAAATCTTCATCCCTTATGCCGAGCATCCTTGCAGTTCTAAGTGGACAGACATTGATAGCTGATCCATTGTCTACAAGAGTCATGGGAACATTCATCCTTTTGCAGACTACCGTAAGGTTTAATGCCTTGTAGTGTTTGTCACCTTCTAGGGGTAAATCTTTATCAGAGAAGGTGATTAGATTAATCGGACTAGGAAGGTCACTTGTGAGGAAGTTAGCTAGTCCCTCAGGAGTAGTGTCAGAATCTACCCCGATTTTATCCAAGGCATTCATTACAGCCAACCTATGTTCTCGAGATGTTGCCAGAAGCTTCCACACATTCATCTCAACTTTTGTCTTCTTAAACTGTTTAATAATGTCGTTGTCTTCGATGATAGGTATGGGAATTGTTGTACGGTAGGCATAGGTTGTGTTGAAGCGGGAGGTTGCATCCTCCCATATCTTGTGAGGACGTCTATTGATGAATCTTCTTCAGCCCAAATGTCGTCTGTGGTGTATGATACAGAAGGTGAAGGTCCTACTATGTCCTTTAGGTAGACATCTTCTTCATCACTGTCCCACACTCCATTAACAGTTATATCCTCTTCTTGTTGAACTTGGACTAATTTCTTTTCATCAATCATTTTCTGTACCAAATCCTTGAATTTGAAACAGTTTTCTATGGTGTGCCCCCCTGATTGATAGTACTGACAGTAATATCTGTCTGTCCTTTTTAATGACTCAAATGGTCTCAGTTCGAGAGGTTTGACCTCGCCACTCTCGGAGAGCATTTCGAACATTTGCGCATATGGGATCCCAATTGGAGTGTAAATTCTACTGCTCTTCTTGGGTTTTTTGGTGACTTGTAAGGAAAATACTTTGCCTCATAAGTCGTTCTCACTGGTGTGAATTCTCTTTTAGGTTCTTCCTTTGGACATGGAAGCTCATTATATTTCTTGTGAAGTTCGTTCATAACTTTGAGAGCCTCACGTAGTAGTTGCGACGCCTCCTTCATAGACAGTGTGAGCAATTGTATGTCTTCCTTATTTGCCGGTTCTGGAAGTTTATCTCTGACATCGAAAAAGATCTCCTCTCCTTTTTCTTCGACATTGATTTCTTCGACAGGCTTAATGAGAGATGAGGGGTCAACCTCGTTTTCTTCATCGGAGATAGCCAAAGTATGAGCTAGAGGTGCATTGTCAATGCTTGGCTTCTTACTGGAAGGGGGCAACGGCAGTTTGTTATTGTCGATTAGGTCTTGGATAGCTTCCTTAAGCTTCCAACAGCTTTCAGTAGAATGGCCCCTACTTTGGTGATACTTGCAGTGTGCGTTGGGGTTCCAGTTAACCGACCTCTTCTCAATTGGTGGATCCCCAAATGGTCCAATGGGAGTTATAAGACCTTTTGCATTTAATCGATCAAATGCGATGTCATAACTCATGCCAATAGGAGTGAAGTTCCTCCTAAATGGTTTCCTTTGTCCTTGGTTGTTCATGGCGAGGACTTCTCCTATATTAAAGGTGCTAACGTTATTTGAGTGGGCGGTTTTGGAAGAAGAAGGATTGTCATTCTTCTTTCCTTTACAGCCACTGTTGGAGTTATTGTTGGCAGCTTTAGACTTAGCCAAGTCATCTTCAATATTGATCCCAATATCATAAACAGCCTTAAAGGTATGGAGGTTATTTTGATATTTAAGATGTTTGGAATATTTTTCTTGGAGATTCTTGATAAATAATCTCACAGACTCTTTTTCACTTGGTACCTCAATCATTTTAGCTGAGGTTTCTCTCCACTTGTTAAAGAAAGAAGTGAAGCCTTCATTCTCTTTCTGTTTGAGGATTTCAAGTTCTCTATGGTCAGTCTCGACTTGAATGTTGCATTTGTACCTATCAACGAAAGCGTTTGCTATAGACTCCCAGGTAGAGGTCTTTTCTTTCTCGAGAGAAAAGAACCATTGTTGGCAAACGGTCTCGAGAGATAGTGAGAAAAGAGAAGGGAAGACCTTCTTATTAATACCCTTGATACTCATTATTGTTTCAAATGCTCTTAAATGGAAGTAAGGGTTGTCAATTGCTCTGAATTTTGGGATGTCGTTGGCGTTGAACTTCTGCAGAAGAAGATCTTTATCCACCGAGACCCCTTGGGATGTGAGTTCTTGAAACTTGCATTCGTTGGACAACTTGCTTAGGATCTCTTGCATGAGGACCATTTGCTGTTGTTTCACGGGATCATCGATCCTAAGTGCGAGAAGCTTCAGTGTCTCGGTCACAGTAGCCAGTTGGTTCTTAAGATCATTGACTTCTTCTTGAGTTGCCATTATAACTCTTGCTTTCCTCTTGCGGGCTACAGGTTTGTCGAAAAGTTGGACTTGTACGAAGAGGTTATCTTTGATTAATCGTCTTTCCTTTCTTGACCACGCGCTGTAAATTAAACCATTTTGTGTTTTAATTACTTGAATCGAATCAACTTGACTTTATGGTTTATTTTAAGAAAAAAAGGGCTGCATATTTTTGGCAAAAATAACGTACATATTTTTAGGGAACTAAGTATTATTATTTATATTGGAGGATTAATATCCGACTTACCCCCCTAAAAAAAATGACGGACAAAACGCGCATACAAGACTCTCTTAATCATGGTCAAAGCATGTGTATTGGTGTGTGCATTGAGTGTAAGTGACATGCTTGGACTCTTGTGTAAGACCATGGGACTTAGTGCCTAAACTCGATCATGGATTCAATTAAGCATTATTGTCAGCAAAATTAACCGAATTAAACAGAGGACTGATTAATTAGACTTTAGGTGACGACTCGACAAATAATCCGAACTGTCGGCCAAGCGACAGGACTGGCGTCACACTGTGGAGGTTGGCGCCAAACAACTTAGCTGTCGTCTGGCGCTACACACCATAGTGTGGCGCTACAGCTCAGACTTTGGCGCCAATAGTGGAGCTTCAGTTTGGGACTGTTTTCGGTATTATTAGTCAACTGGGGTTAGCCTAAAGTCGTACTAGGTCAATTCCGATTAAAATATTAGACTTTATTGACTCAAATTAAATAGTTAATCAATTAATTAATTAATTAGGCAAAGTTCATTTAGTCATTAATTTATTTATTCTCAACACAAATCAACAAACGGTTAAGAGAAACATAGAATATATATGCACAACAAATAATGCACAATTAGTCAAGTAGGCACAATATGATGCAATGCGTTCGCAACCTAACCATGGCTCTAGTTCTCTAAAGTTTGGGATATATTTTAGTCAATAGAGGGTCCATGGTTAATTGTCCGGATGCACCGCGTGGAAGCCTAACCGTGAAGGGTTGGCGCGAGTGGATGGGACACCGCGAGTTTTAGAAAAACTCGCTTCCATGGTTTGGTGAATTCAACAATCTCGGATGTACCCTTTGTTGCACGGAGCGTTCAATCGGGTAGATGGAGCATGAATTCCCAGAGGGTTATGTCCATATGTAGAACACATATGGGTTTCAGAAAAGTGAGAAAAAAAATTCAATCGGGAAGTAGGATCGAGCAAATAATACGAAAAACTGGTCGAAATTAGAACGCATATTTCTGGCTCGGTATTGGGGGAAATTGGCGCCAGCAATCAGAGACTGGCGCCAACTTTTAACTGTAGCGCCTAGCGCCAATACTGGCGTCTGGCGCTACGGCTAAAAGTGTGGCGCCAAACTCTGGCCCCTGACGCTACTTCCCACATGCCTCAGCAGCTTTCTGTGCTCGATAAAATCATCCAGTTTCGCGCGGTGTTATTTCAGTCCTAGTTGTGAAAGACATTCCTCAAATTTCCTACGTGTAAAATCCTATGTTTTTTACTCATTACGGATGGTCTTTCCAATGAGATCCTTTTTATGCATATGACAATAATGTTAATCAAAATTACGCACATGAAATACTTAGAACTTTTCGAGTCTCATCCACTCATTCTAAATCATTGCCGAAACAAATTCAGGAATTAAAATAGAAATCCTCCCTAGTGGAGTCGCCAAAAAACTGTAGGGAATAATTTCAAGCTTTAATCCCACTAGCTTGAACCCCACTGTTATCATACACTAAAGTACGGTGGCGTCCAAAAGGGAAGAAGATAGAGCAAAAGAGTCGCAAACAAGTTTTTAAGGAACTAGTAAACCGTTCATAGGATGAAGGTTACACCCCTTAACGATCCAAGAGATCGTCAACTCCATAAGGTCATGAACCAAATAAGGGTTCGGGGATGATGGTACAAATCCAACCTAAAAGAGATTGAACCTGCCCTAATAATAGGCCTCTACTTTATTCTGATCGTATTCATGTGCGCTTTCTGATTAACATGCAATCAATAGGATTAACCCTAAACCTGTTTATCTATGTTGGTTGAATATTAATGCACAAATAAACTATTATTGGCGATCACTTGAATTATAATCACATTAACCTAACAAGATTATTAATTATCTTATTAAGCGTGATGA
Organism: Chenopodium album; assembly: GCF_948465745.1. NCBI lineage: Eukaryota > Viridiplantae > Streptophyta > Magnoliopsida > Caryophyllales > Amaranthaceae > Chenopodium > Chenopodium album. The sequence continues at coordinate 72,368,267 of NC_137835.1, forward strand.
TAAGTACCAATTCCCTTTAAACATGCAATAAAAGGTGTGATCAAACAATAAAGAATAAATAATGTATCAAGCAACATAATCAATAACCATAACAATAATTATAACCGTTATAATAATAATAATAATAAAAAAAAAAATAATAATAATAATAATAATAATAATAATAATAATAATAATAATAATAATAATAAATCATAACAATTAAAATCATAATCATGTTCATGTTAATATTAAAGCATAATAAACATAGCAAGATCCTAGGCATGATACTAACAAGATTAATAACAAACCCTAGCATGTCACTAAGCAATAAAAATCAAAGCTTTAACCCTAACATGATACTAACAATCATAAATATTAGGAAGAACGTAGGAAGCATCACAACAATCATACTTAATATTAAAATTACCCTAGACATGATACTAGGAATCAAGATAACAATCTAAGCATGATATCTACATCATAACATCAATTAAAAACCATTAAAGTACTTACTTTGATGCCTCGTACCTCTTTCTAATAACAAAATACACGCGTTAGTAACTTCAAGGAAAAATAATAAACAAAGCAATTAAATTAAATAATTGAAAGAGAGATTCGGGACCAAACCCTCAGAAACTAAAAATCTTTCACGTCTAGGGCGAAGGAAACTTCGAATATGGCTAGGTGTTTCTTGATCTTGTGAATGCGGAATTTTGTATGAAAACAAAGTAAGAAAGAAAGATGAATGTTTTAAAGAATGCTAATTAAACTTGTGAATGAAGAGAATTGGTGAATGATAGATGTAGATGATGAATGATGAATGAAAACGGAGTTTTTGATACGATATTTATAGAGAAAATCAGCCAAAAAAGATAATTTAACAAAACAGAGTCTGACGCTCAGGAAACAGAGCTGGCGCCAACCCTGGCTAGCTGGCGCCAGGCACCAACGGCTAGCGCCTGGCGCCAAGGCCTGGGGTTGGACCACTACTACAAAAATGCCCGAAGAGACCTGTTATAATAGGCCTAAGAGACCTTATTAGAGGAGGTCTCTAGCTCCCAGGTCTCTTTGCCAAAGAGACCTGTAGAACAGATCAGGTTTCTTTGCATTTTTTAAGAGACCTCATAAGTGAGATAACAGGTCTCTTTGGCCATAATAGTTTTTAAATTGATGAAGTCTAAGAGACCTGTTATCTTTTCCAACAGGTTTCTTAAGTACATCTAAGACACCTATTAAGAGAGATACCAGGTCTCTTATTTCTCTATTTTTTTAAAAAAAAACACCTAAATTTAATACCCTACGATATTTGTTTATGTAGGGTACCTATACAGTATTGTTTTCTGTACTTGTATTTGCAATGCTATATACTCTAAATATTTACTCCATAATCATATAATGTTCATGAAATTATATTATTAAACAAAAGTTGATAAAAACTTTTACAAACATTCATTAATAATAATTCAAATGTAACCTTCAGAAATACTATACAAAAATATCTAAAAATACTCTAATTTCCCCCAAAATATATAAACTAAACTCGTTAAACTATTATAAGTAGTTAAAAGCTTCTTCGTAGAGCAACAGATGACCCGTGAAGGATTTAATCTTACTTGAACAGTAATGGCATCCTATCTCTCTTTAATTGCTATTTGCTGTTTGGCGACAGATAAATCCATGGATATGATGATGAATAATTGCTGCTTCTTTCTCCTTTCGTACTCCAAAACGTATTTCCACCAGCTTTGCAGCTCCACAATTGCATCTAAACTATGCTTAATTCAATGCAGTGTGACATGTGGCCTAATGTAAGAGTAGTTGAAGCAGCAACACAAAGGAAGGAAGAAACTGCATAACCCAGTTATTATGCAATGTATGTTCAACATCAAAGCAATCTTTGGTTAGTAAGAACAAGGAGACACAAGAGACTCAGTTCCCTATAAATACTTTAAATTGGGACATCAAATGAGCTTTCATTATTAGTTTAAAATTCAGTTAGCAAATATGAAACTATTGTTGACAAATTTAGCAATTATCATACTTGTTGAATCGTAGGCAAACAATTTAATAACTTAATGCATAGTAGAATGAGAACATGCTCTTTAACTAACTTTGTTATATTAATTATATTTATCTTAATCATTTTAATTTGACAAAAATGGATATACATAGAGTAGAAACAAGCTCTTTCACTAAGCTATATCATATTTCTATCCTCTATGCTAACCTTGAAAAATAAATGCTTAGTAGTGGGAGGTTTGATTCAACATGGACGTTGGATTTTCAATTAGAGATGAAAAAATTAATGCTTTAGACATGCTATACTATTAAGGTTTTTAGGACTTTAATTTTACCAAATAAATAAGCTCTTATATTATACGGAGTATTATTATGACTCATTCTAATGTTCTAGATGCCTAAATTTCAATACGAGAGAGTAATGAGAAAATTCTAATCTTTTCTTACAAACCTCTTTAAATTGATGATTATCTAGATGAGTAAATTACTAAAAATCTAATTCCACTTATAACTTAGCAAGCTTACCTAACTTGTAGACAAAATATGAGTTGATCAGATATATATAAACACAACGAAGGAAGGCATAAGACAAAGATAAACAAATAAAAAATAGAAATATAGAGATGACTTGGACACACAACAATATAACATAAAGATTTAAACAAGACAAAGGTCAACTTATAACTTATAAAAATCAATGAGATTTGTTTTTTAATCCCAAAAGCATGGCACATATGCATTTTTGTTTATAAAATTGAGTGTATACAGCCTAAATAAGGAAATATAGGCAGTGAGCATAACAAAACCATGACAGAAAAATACTGATGTGATTATAATAAGCAAAGAAGGTTAGCAAAACTTACACATTAAATGGACATATTACTCCATGTATTAGTCAAGTTAGATATTCAAAAAGACGAAAAGACCAACAATCAAACAGGTGTAGCAGGGGAGGTTAGTTTAACTTCATCCTTCTCATTAGAGATAGGGATTTGCAATGATAAAATATTAAATTGTCTTCATTGCTTGTACCTCGTTCGGATTTCATCACAACCTCTTTAATCTCTCTACACATAATATGCAAATACAAGGTCCAAATTTCAAAAACATGATATTGTTATTTGAAGTCATTCATCAAATTCCATTACACAATGTTCCTTTGACCTAAGAATATGATTATAAGACTAATGTAACTGCAACTGCAGCTAGAAAAATGCAAGTCAGATTGCCAATGTTCAAGTGTCTTAATCTTTGAAGATCTAATTCATAAAACTACTCACTTTTTCACTCAATTTGGCAATTTTTCATAAATACAACATAAATTAGACTTCATTCCATTATAATTTCACGCACCCAACTTCAAATCATATACAAAATCACAAAAATATGATCATTCAAAAAATTTAGTAGTAGATAAATTAAAATGACATACTTGTATAGAAATAAAAATTTAATAACAAACAATTGATTATAAAAATTGAAAAATTACTAATACCAAAATCTGAGTGTATGATTGCTATGTTTAACATAAAATTTTGCTTCTTATCCTTAATTGTAAATTAACGAAGCCCAGACATTGTAAGAGGAGTGCAAATGTCAAGCCGATAAACCCTAGAAAAAAAATTAATATGGAGAAAAAGGATATTGATGGTACCTTAGGGTGAGGGGAGCTCCGAGTGTAGGAAGGGAAGGGTGGAGTCAGCAGTCGCCGGAGGTTAGGGTCGCGATGAATGGGGAAGTTTCCGGAGATTAAAGTCGCGTGGATGTGGAACTCGCCGGAGTTTAATCTTCGAGGTTACGCCAGAAAGCAACTTCAAGTGACGGGAGAACCGTACCGGCAGTAGAGAGGAGAACCAGAGGGTAGTGTTAAGTGTCTGTGGGCGGCGGTGTGGGCGGCGACGGAGGGGACAGTGAGTCGAGGGTGAAAGGTGCTCTGGTGAGAATAAGTTCATTTTTTTTTTTTACAGATGTGGGTCGATTTTTCAATCCTTAATAAGGTGGCCGGATTCTAGTATATTTAAATTAAAAAATATATAATATAAAAGAGACCTGTTGACGATAACAGCAGGTCTCTTTATTTTTTTCCTGCCATCAATTATGACATAAGAGACCTGCTACTTGTAATATCAGGTCTTATTAATGTAAGAAACCCGTTGTCCCACATAACAGGTCTCTTTTAGTAGGTTTCTTTGGTTATTTTTGTAGTACTGGATGCCAGTCTTGATTTTAACGCGTTTTCAAAAATCCGATAAGTTTACCGTACTGGAGGATAAAATAATATAATTTCTTCGAAAATGCTATTTGATTTTGATTAAAACTCTGAAAAGTCAACAAAGTCAACTTATCAATGCTAATCGAATTAGGAATGAAAAGAACCTTCTAGAAGATTCTAGAAGACTAAAACCATTCCTAATTGCATTAGGAATGATAAATCATATTAGGCCCTCCCCTAGATCATTGGGCCGTACATAAAGCTCAAACCGGGCCCAATTTAGTAAATTGGCCATAACTTCCTCAATATTCATCGGAATTGGGCTTATAATATATCGTTGGAAAGGTCTTTGCAAGCCCTATCCAATTACACCACTATTGGACCCATATCATGGACCAACCAAACTAGATTTGCTGTTTTCTTAAAATAAAGTTTTCAAAAACAAAAAGAAGAGAAAAGAAATAAAAACTTTCCGCAACACTAGACCTTTCCACACTTTCGTTTCATTCTATTATGATTCAACGTGAAAGGTACTCATCACTGGGTTTGGTTTTGGGGAGACACAAATTGGTGTCTACACTTTCTCTCTCTAAAACCTCCATTTTTATACCTTCAAACTCACTTATTTTTCAAGATTTTCTCCAATCCTTCCATCAAAACTCAAAATTGTTTACATATTTCTAATCCTTTCATCTTTCTCTACAATCTACACCCAATTTCTACCATTTTCTCTCAATTTTCTCTAAACCCTAAGAGAGAGAAACCATTCAATTCCTACACTTTCTAATCTCAATGGCTTTCAAGAGATCAAGAACGGTAAGGGGGGGAGGATCAAGGCAACAAGAGGCGAGAATCGACCCGGATTTGCAAATTCCGGGATGGGAGAGAGTGGTCATCACCACCCAAGAGCAAAAACAGAGAATGCTTAACCTCATCACGAGGCAGGTAATTCCCACTCGTTTCATTCATCACCCTACCCTTATTAGACTAGGAATTGATAAGCATGTAGAAAAATTATTCAAAGGAGTTGGCATGAGCGGTTTCTTTAACATGCATTACGATACTTATGATTATTTAACCTTAGAATTCGTTTCTAGTTTTAATGTCATAAAATCAAATGCTTTAATTTCTCATGTTCAATTTCGATTATTCAATAATGATATTAGATTGACATTGAAAGAATTTGGTAAAATTTTTGAGTTGAAATCGGATAGGCCCCTTGAACCACCCCAAGACAACATTGCCGTTGTCTATCAATCCCTTACGGGGGATCCTAATTTGAACCTTCAACATGCTAAAGGCACTTGGATACAACATCCCGTGCCAAAGATTTGGAAAAGGTTTGTTGGTCTTACCATTTTTGGAAGGCATGAACCCGCCAATGTTAGGCGGGATGAGCTTGAATTACTAGGGTCATACATGATCCCTAGGAGTGAAAAGCTCAATATAGTCCATAAAATGGCCAACCACTTCCAACGGGTGGCCAATGCGGCCGAGGCGGGTAGGTCTAGGGTACCCATTTACTTTGGTGGCTTAGTTACACATATAGCGGTCAAACACCTTAGCTTTGTCCCTAACGATGACGGTAAGGTAGCCGGCCCAACTATTATGGACCTACCCTATCTAGGTGGCCTTAATTGGGTTAATGTCATGGGAGGGGAGACTTGGTGGGTGATCCAACGAGAATCGGGTAGGAGGGATAATGCTTTCACTTTACCCCACCCCACCTTGACCAAATTTGAGAAGGGGAAGCCTTCTTACACTTTTGAGCTTAACGGTCAAGGTGAGGTGCAACCACCTCACCCTTAACCTCAACCCCATCACTCTCCCATTGACCACTCACCTCCTCACCATTCACCACATTATCCACCACCTCAACCCTTTACATACGATATTCCCACTTCCTCTACCAACTACAACATAGACCCCAACGCCCCTTATGACTTCTCGGCTTTTAGGAGCCAATTAGATCGGATTGAGACGGGGCAAGGGAGAATTGAGGGTTTGGTTAGAGATTTGGATACTAGAGTAGGGTCTCTAGATCGAAGGGTAGGGTACGTGGAGAGGAACCTAGGGAGGGGTTTATACCCCATGTATGATGACTACGCCCGTCGGGGGGCTATTCCCCCCGATTCACTTGTCCCTGATTGGTTCCAATATCCACAAGGTGGATATACGAACCCAAGTGCCTTTGGTACCTATGTCGACTACTCATCGGTCCATGGTTATGGGACCGATGTACCTTTTGGTGGGCTTGGGGGAATGTAGACCCTAACTACTTTGCAGGTGGTTCGGGTTATGGAGGTGGTGGCTCTAGCCATGGAGAATCCGTCTCTAGCCACGGAGGGGGCTATTCAAGGATGGATGAGGATGAGGAGTAGGCTACTCTCCCAAGTCAATGAGGGCATTGCTTGATTTGGCTTAGGGGTGTTATTTCGCTTGGTAATTCTCTTCCTTTTCTCTCTTTATTTGCTTTTTAGTATAGTTTTTATTTGCTTTCCTAGTGTGGTCTTTATTGCTTTCTTATATATGAAAAATACAAAAAAAAATTCAAAAATAAAAAAAAAATTCAAAAATACGTTCCAATGAATTATAAATTATGCTTCCCTGTGCCCCTTACTTGAGAAAATTTGTTTTGATTCTTGGTATTTGATGATAGGCATTGTAGATTAGTTGATCATGATTTGGTGTTTGATTGCCTTGAAACCTTAACATGCGTCAATTTTGTCCAACTACTTGTGAATATAGTGCTTGAATAGTTGATTTGGTAAGGAATGTGTGATAGTTCCATAATTCCTGGTATGTCAATGAATTTGAGTATTGGTTTGCAACTATTAGTAATATTTATATGATTCATTATTATGCACATTGTGGAAAACGAAGGCATTTGTTCTTTTAGGTAGCCTCTAGATATTGTAGATACATTTGTTCCCTTCTTGCTACCCATGTTGTTGCCTTGACTTTTTGTTGTTTATTAGCCACATTACAAGCCTATTTTGCCCCATTGGTTACTAGTACCAAGCTTGGCTTGGGGGAGCTATTAGTGAGTGAGGTGAGGGAGTTTGTAGTGTGCTTATTATTTGCACAACTTGGGTGGGACTTTGAGAAGTTGTTTTGTTGTTATTCGTGTTTATTTTTGATGAGTTTGAGAGTTATATTTTCTTGAAAAAAATAAAGCATGATATTATGAAAAATAAGAGAAGTTCAAAGAAAAAAAAAAAGAATGTGAAAAAAATAAGTGAACTTCAAAAGAAAAAAAATATTTAAATGTTCTAGTTGGAGGTTGATCAAAGAAAAAAAAATTTTGAGTTTCAATGAAAAATTCAAGTTTGGAAAATAAAGTTTGTTTATTCACTCTACTTCTTCAGTATTATATCTTATGAGTGAAATTGTAAGAGTTGGGTTTATTTATTATGATTGGAGTATATTTGGTTGATGTTAGAGTTGGTTATGTAGGAGATGTATGATCATTATTTATTTTGATCATGGGTTTTATTAGGATATGGCTCCTTTAAGCATAGCTTTTCTCTCACATATTCCCAAATATTTCCTACCCCTTACCCTAGCCTTACATTACAAGCTTTAAAGACCTTCCGACCTTTGTGCATAGAATTGTATGAATGTGAAAGTGTTGTTTATCAATGCAAGTTATGATTTGGCATATTTCGAGTCGACTAATAGGATTGAGCGTTCATTGTTTTATACACAAGAGAGTGTGAGTTGGGAGGGCATTGTTCACATAAAGGGGTTGGATGGAGAGCGATCGAGTACATCTTTTACTCGCCACAAAAATGAGAGTTGAGTACGTGAGCACTAGTCTTGAATTCTATATGCTCTTGTGGTTTGCTCTATTTGACAATTGTTAGGGAGATTGGTAATTAGATGGATTTGATTGGTTGACTTTGAAGCATGTTTATTTGATTTACCCTGGATCGTTTGTGCTTGATTTTTACTTTTTGGGGTGAAGCATATTTATTGATTCATTGATGAGCTCTTTGCTTAGGGACAAGCAAATTAAAGGTTTGGCTTGGGGGAGTTTGATATGTCCATTTTATATAGTGTTTTACCCCAGTCCCTTGATCGTTATTAGTAGTGTTTTTGGCTCTTTCGGGTCACTTTTATTACTAATTTGTGTTTTCTAGTGTTTTCGTAGTTTTAGTTGTCTTTTACAGGAAATTGCACTCTTGGAGCATTTTCCCGGGCTTTATGGACCAACTACGGAAGCTAGAAGAACACGACCACTTTAGGAGCCCAGGATCGGTGAGAGTCGGTGATTAAGGGCTCGGTAATCGGGATCCCGAGGCATTTGGACCGAGTGATCGAGACCCTAAGTGGATATCCGGATTGGGCCGAAGAAATAAGCCCAATCGAAGTTCCAAGCCTCAAGGTGAAGCAAGGGCCCGATCGGGCAAGCTTAGCTCGATCGGGCAAGGCGCGCAAGAATACGCTGGTGCGTGGCCAAAGGCGCGCCCGATCGGGTGAGCTGCTAGCTCGATCGGGCGCGGCTGTTGAGAAGAGCAGTGCGAGAAAAAGGCGCGCCCGATCGGGCGGCCTCTAGCTTGATCGGGCGCGTGTTTCTGGAAGAACTCTTTTGTCGAGCAATTAGTTTCTAATTAGGAAGTTGTTTTAGTTTTGTTTAAGTACGCTGGAGGACGATTAATTTGACTTATCTTCTTCCTTAGACTTTCTCTCTCTATTTAGGATCTTTTCTCTCTCTTAACTCTTCTCTCAACTCTTGTTCTTGATTATTTCCATTAATACAGATTAGTTTGGTAACTATTTCTCTTCTCTTAATCTTATTTCCTTTCATCATGACTTACTTTATTACTTTGATTAGTTTAGTTTTTAATTATGTGTGAGTAGTTTTATTTCTAGGGTTTATGGGGATCCATAAATAATACGAAGGGGTAATTTAGTGTTGTTGATTATCAATGCTAGATTAATTTCCTGTTGATTGATTTAATGCTCTGTGACTAGATTTGCGTAGATCTTTTATGCATGAGTTTGACAACATTGATTCGAGATTCGATAGATGAGAATTAATGTTTAGGTCTAGTTTCAATAGACAGGTTAATTTATAAATGGTTAAGTCGAGATTCGAGAGATGAGATTTAATACCGGTAGATTAATTGTGTGATTGTAATACGTAGCGAAAGCCCTTTACAATCTGGTTAATTGATGCATTAATGATTGACTATTATTGATTATTGGTATTGCATGATAATTTCTTATTGAATTGTTTTAACGTTTTACAATTACGGCTTGTAAAAGTATAGCAATATTGAATTGATGAATCGAGCAGATGTTAATTTGATATGAAAGGCTATTATCAATAATAACTTAGATCTAGTAAATTGCGAGAGTCTGTTAGATCTATGTTGATTAATAAATTGCGAGAGCCTGTTAATCATGTTATTTATGCAATGTCAATGATTGATTACTATGTTTTACCCTGGAGTATTATTTATTGGTGAACCTATGCCCTAGATCCTTTTATATATTGTTTTCTCCCTATTCTCAATCTTAGTAGTTTAGTTTCTTATTCAAATATAAATATTGGTTACTTCATAATCTAGATTATTTTAGTTAATTAGGAATAGAAAGACTTGTTTCCCTGTGGAGATCGACCCTACTTCCCTATCTGCTTTAGTTAGAGGACTTAGGAATTATTTTTGATTAGGGGATACGACTTTACCCTGTCATTCACCTTATTTCCACTTATTTCAGGGTTAATACTTAAGTTTAGATAAGTTCAGATAAGGGTTAATAAGTTATGATAATTAAGGGTTAATAAGTTCAAGAAAAATAAGTTAAGATAAGTTCAAATAAGTTGTGATAAGGGTTAATCAAGGCTACCCAAGTTTAATTTATAACTAAAATAAGATATAATAGAGGCTTATAAGTTCAAATAAGTTCAGATAAGTAAAAATCAGGTGAATAAAACGCACCCTTAAGGTCTGTTCACATTTACTGAGCTGAATTGATTGGAGCTGAACTGAACTAAATTGATTGGAGCTGAACAAAACTGAACTGAACTGAACTGAGCTGAAATGAATATTTTATGAGAAAGGAAAATTAGGAGTTGAACTGTACTGAACTGAAGTGAAATTAAGTAAATGTGAACAAGCTCTTAGTAGTGATGTATTGACAATTTGACACAATTCCAATATATGAAAAATGCTTTTATATGTAGGTTTTTTTTTCCCCTTTCTTTTTTTAATTTTTTTTTATGTAAGTGCAATCTGAAATTTGAACTTATATATTAAATCATTAATTAAAATATTTTCATTTTTTTCACGATTTCGAAGCCACTCTTAAAAATTCCTGGACACGTCGCTCTCCTTAGTACAACTAACCTCGGTACAAATTCAAATGTTGCCACATGTTAATTATTTGAAAATTTTATCAAAAACTAGCATTTAAATGACCACTTTTAAGAACTATCATTTAATTTTTATTTATTTATTTATTTTTGAAAAAACTACCACAAAAACACAAAAAGTTTTAATAGCACTACCACATTTATTGTTTTCGGCAAGAATCTCCGTTTTGAGGGCATATTATTAAATGGCAATATTGCTCTACATTAACCCTAAATTGGATAGTACACTTTAATTTCCCCAAATCCTCCAATTTCGTAAAGCCCTTCATTCAATTTTTTGACCATAAACCTTAAGGGGGCGTTTGGTTAGTGTATTTTTCTGATTGGAAACAGATTCGATTAAACCGATACTGTTATCGAAATGTTTACCGATTTACAACTTGCACTAATGTCATTAATTCAAGCCTAACACAAACATTTATGACAACAAATAATGATAATCTATGGTTCCAAACGATATTATATAACCCCGAGATGTATTACCTAGAATTTCAAGACTTTTCGACACTGGGCCCCGAAGACTCCAAAATTTCTCAAAAAGCATAGATATTAGCCTTCAATTTATGATTTTTTTTTTTACTTTTTTTTGCCCGGAAATAAAAATTGTCGAAATGTTTACCATGATCTCTAATACCCTCCAGGATTCCAATTGGGTGGGTGAAACCATCCAATTTGCCTTAACAATTAGCATTACCTAAGGGTAATGGTTACCCCTCATTTGTTACTTCTCAAAAACTTGAGGTAACAAATACCCTTACCCTCCTATTAACAAATACCCTTTTTATGGTTAAACCAAACAAATTAAATGAAAAGGTAATACTTAAATGATTCCTTTCCCCTGTTTTATGTGTTTCCTTTCCACTCTATTTCCATTTCTTGAACCAAACACCCCTAATTTTAAGATTTAATTGAGAAATTAAATCATCTATAATGCAAAATTAAAGATAATTGACCTATAATTATGTTTGGCTACCGAAATCTCTTGTTTTCTACACCACAATTGATTGAAATTTTATAAACAAGGCTCTCTCAACCAAAAATTTTTGCTAGAAAATTAAACGTGGTAGTGTTACTCAAAGTTTTTGTCACTTTATGGTAGTTTTTTTTAAAAGAAAATTTAAAATGTTAGTTTTCTCAAAAGTGGTCATTTAAATAATAGTTATTGGCAAAATTTTCTAATCGATAAACTTCTAAAATGGAAACTTGTCCATACACAGGATTGATCTACACATAATCCGAACTTCATAAACTACACAGATCAACTAGGTGCACACCATGGTATTACTTTTAATATAATATCTCAATGATAAGTTACTTAGTAATACAGCGCATAGCTGCTTTGTATTTACAAAGCATATAGGAGGGCAAAAATGTAAATTTGATAAGTTTTTTTTTTTTTTTTTGGAAAAAAGTTGACTCTACAGTGGTACATTATAATATACCATTATGCATGTATAATGTAGCATTAAAGTATGAAATTGTTTTAATAGTACTTTTGTGTATTATTATGCATGTAGTGGTACTTTTTACTATCCTATAGATTGAATATTTTTCTCGCTCCAAAATACTTACCACCTGTCACCTATTATACATGTAGTGGTACATTTCTCATCCTACATGTTTGCTAACAAATAGCAACTATGCGTTAAGGCCAGAGTTAACCAATGTGATGTTGATTTCGAAAGTATGACCTTAAAACTTTCCGTGTTAAGAGCGTGACATTAACCATGAGTGTATCAAGAGCGTGTTGTAGCATTTGATGATGAATTCATTGAATTGTTATCCGTGTCATAGTTGATATACAAATTGATTACTCTTGTAGGATATACAATGATTAAGGTAGGTTTCAAAACTATTAAAAAAAAAAGGTAGCTTTCAAAAAAAAAAAAAAAAAAATATTTTTATTTTTATTTTTAATATTGAGGAAATACTATTAGAATGGTTAGACTTTAAAAAGTACTTCCTCTGCTTTTATATATATATATATATATATATATATATATATATATATATATATATAACCATTAATATTTTTAATTGTTAATTAGTAAATATTATAACTGAATTATATTATGAAACTAGACATTATGACAAATCTAATGATATATTATTATTATATAATACGGAGTAGCATTTTTTTATTTTACAGAGGTGAAAAAATTTAGTCAACCATAGTATGTAAATAGCGCATAAATCAAAATGATGCATTTAAAAAAATTGGAGGGAGTTTGCATAGTAAGATTGCTTTATGCCAAATCACCAAAAAAAATTCAAATAATCAACTTTAATTCATTCACAACTGGGACTATATTAACATAACTCAATAGACCTGTGAGGCTGTGACACAACCTTACGTCCCTACCTGCCTGTCAAATTAACACGTTTTAATTTGATTCAAAAAAAGCATTCTAACTCTATTTAGTGACTAAGCTGTCTAGATGTCTTTGAGATTCTCTTTAAATGTTTTTCTTTATAATTTATCACATTTTGTTTTTTTGAATAGTTATAATTTATTACATAATAATCATCATAGTACTAAAATTGTACAAATTAGGGGTGGTTTTGAGTATGTGCTTGGCGGTCGATCGTATAGGACCCAAAGTGAAACTGATATAAAAGGATTTTAATAATTTTTGAAATCTATCTATAAACATATACTAAAAGCAAATATTGGCACAATACTTGTCATGTTGTGATGGAAAATTTTCCGTCCAACTTTTTTTTTTCCCCTCCTTTTATTTAATGTAAATCAAGTAATTTTGTCCTACTATTTTAACAACCAACAAAATCTTATTCATTAAAGAAAATTAATCCAATGTTACCATTAACAACGACTAAAATATATTATTTTAGGTTAAATCATTGTTGAACTAATATAATTTGTTATGAAAATTAGTGTTTTTTTTTTCTTTTTTGTGGTGAAGAAGAGGGGCAATCCCCAAAGAGAACTACAAAGCAACCAGAAAGTAAACTACAGAAAACAAAAGGCAGCACACGAAATAAAAAAACAAACAGAGACAACGAAAACGAAAGCAAAAAACAAAATAAAACAGCTCCCCGCAATCCTAGTTCCTCGAAGAAGGCACCAGTCGAGGCCGAATTAGTAAATATGGCACGGGACTTAAACTAGTTTATTTATAAGTAAGGAGAAAACTTGTTAATTCATAATCTAATCTATTCCTCAATTTTATCATAAAATTTATAATTTAGTAAATATTTTTCCTTAAGGAAATGATGTTAAGGCCCAATTTAACAAAATTGCACTTAACCATGCATTTTCAATGTTAAGATTTATAGCCCCGCCTCTTATACAAATACTATATAACTACGTATATGAAGTGTTCCATAAACTACGTTCTAGCACATTGAAAGATACTGTACCTTGCTTTTGTTGCAAGATCGATGAAAACAAACATAAGTAATTATAGCGTCTATAAGTAAATGAGAACACAATAAGATTATTTAACTAGACTTCGGCTTTTAGTCTTACTTTATTATGGTGCTTATGTGGAGCTGAGTGGTGCGATGAACTCAATGCAAGTATTAACTACTTTTTATTTTTCTATAAATAGGGAATTACAAGCCTAGCTTATTGCATCAAAGGTTTTTTTACTTAATTATAAAGAAATATTAGAAATCAAACCAAGCAAGGGAGGAGTGAGAGATATAGTGTGATCAAATTTTGGTGATGGCAATTGAGGTAAAGCAAGTTCTTCGAATGAAGGAGGGGTCTGATGAAACCAGTTACGTAAAAACGTCCTACATTCAGGTAGATTTTATAGACGATCTCAATAAAAATGACTTACAATAGGTTTAATTTATAACGGTTGGTTTTCTTTTGTTTTTGTTTCACCCTTTTGTTCATTTTACTTTATGTATGTACAATTCTATAATATGTGAATTGAACAAAAGAGAATACAAGAATTATGTTCTCCGTATATGACATGTACTATATATGTATAAAGACGACTTTCATTATTAATTTATCTATTGTACGTATTAATAATTATATGAATTATGAATTTAAATTTAGACTTAATAATTAAGAGAGGTGACAATTAAGAGAGGTGACACATTGTTGCATGACAATGCAAATTACTACATAGCACATAAAATAGAAGCGCTCAACTTAGTGATTTCAATTGAATGTCAACGTACATGCATGCACAATTAGATCAAGTTTAATCAAGAACATATCATCCGATCCGATCCATTAATAGTGTTTATTAGTAATATTTTTGGAATATGATATCCTTTATATAAGTACACTCCTTAGAAAAATCGATTTAAAGATGATAAAAGCTACAAATTTAGGATTTATGTTACACCATTAAACACGAATAATGCTTGATTAGTATAGACATATAGTAGCTCACATTAAAATTATTGTGGCATTATTTTTTTCTATCTAGATTCTACAAGCAAATAAGGATTTAGTAATCAACCAACATATTATTCCAATTTACATGCAACAGAAACAGGTGCTATTATTGACAAAATCCATAAAAGAAAAGGCCATAAAGGAGTTCTATTTCAAGGAGCGACCAACAACCTTATGCATAGCTGACTTGGGCTGTTCCTCCGCCGCGCTCAACACCTTGGGAGTGGTCGCTGAGCTCATAGAAACAATCGAAAATGCTCGTCAAGAGCTCGGACATGGGAGCCTAGAGTATCAAGTTTACTTGAATGATCTTCCAGGCAATGATTTCAACACAATCTTTAGGTCAATAGCAAGCTTTGAGGGTAGCCTGAAGAAGCAAATTGGGAGTAATAATTTTGGGCATTGTTTTGTTAATGGTGTTCCTGGCTCTTTCTATGGAAGACTATTTCCTTCCAATCACTTGCATTTTGTTCATTCTTCTTATAGCCTCATGTGGCTTTCTCAGGTGATTTTTCAATCTTTACATATCTTCAAAAAGATTTTAATATTCGAGTTTGTCTTTATTTGTACACGTACAAAGTAAAGATATAATTGTCATTTCATCTTAAATAAAAAAACTTGAAAAAGCTCATGAAAAAGCTGCTACAACCCATTATTGACAATGAGCTTATTTGGTGGAATCAACTCTTTTAATTAGTTTGCTAGGTCATGGAACAATCCAATTAGCTTATTGTAGTCATCAATCCACTTTAAATTAGCTAATTTGGCCTAATAAATTCTGTAGCTACCAAACACCTTTTAATTATATAAAATGAAATACCGGTCACAGTACATCTATAATCCATAAAGGCTTGTCTAATGTGTCCCATGGACGACATATATAATAAATTACAAAATTTAAAGAAAAAAAGTCAAATGAAAAAAATGTAATTTAAATAAGAAAATGGTGAACCCAGATATTAAAATCATTTAGTTAATGTAACTATGAAAATGTTCTCATTATGCGGAGTATTTGTTGACATACATATATAAATTATTATTTTATCTTGTCGTATGTTCATATGTTCATGGACACAAATTAGAAAATCCCTTTCTATATTATGAAATATAAATCATTTAAATATATAGAAATCTCCCTCTTATGGAATCTTTCTTAAAGATATCTCTACTTGAAAGGGTGGCATCATTTAAGATATGTGGAGATGTACGTGTCAATCAAACTATTGCAATTTTAACGATTCTGATGAATTATGTAATTGACGTATCCACAAAAGTAAATGACCTCGATGGTTTGAATGGTCAAAATAATATAGCATGTGCTTGAATTGATGAGAATAATGGCTTTTGAATTGGTGCAACAGGTACCAACAGGAATAGAAGACAATAAGGAAAATATCTACATAGCAAGTACAAGCCCTCCAAATGTGACAGAAGCTTACTATGACCAATTTGAAAAGGACTTTTTGATGTTCCTACGGTGTCGGTCCAAAGAAGTAGTACCCGGAGGAATTATGGTCCTTACGATATTAGGAAGGGCGACAATTGAGAAATATAGCAAGGAATCCAGTTACGAATGGGAGCTTCTTGCTACTGTCCTCAACGATATGGTTCTTGAGGTGATATCCCGAAAATGTCACAACTAAATTTAAACATTTTTTTTTTTTTTTTTTTTTTTTTTTTTTTTGGTTTTTCTAAGTTATGCCCCAAACTTCTTTGGTTTCTAAGTTGTGTCCATGCTTTTTCAAACGTCTAAGTTGTGCCCTCAACCTCACTAATTTTTATTAACAATAACCTTTGACGTTAACAATAATCTTTTTTATTATTTTATTTTCTAATTTTTTTAAAAAAAATTAAGTGTTAAACACGGAACACGTGTCAAATTAATAACGTCACGACACCATTGTTGATAAAATAACTTAACTTTCCGGACATGGCTGTATGTCAAAGGGTATTATTGATAAAATATCGTGAGGTGAAGGACACAACTTATAACTTTGAAAAAACATGGGTACATCTTATAAACCAAAGAACTTGGGGATATAGCTTAGAAAACCCTCTTTTTTTTTATTATTTTTTATTCTTAGGTTGATAAAAAAAAGGTCTTGATCGATTGATGGACTAATATTGTACTTTGTATATTTTGATTATAAATTAAATTTGCGCAGGGTTTCATAGAGGAAGAAAAGCTACATACATTCAATATACCTCAATACACTCCATCAGCAGAAGAAATAGGATTTATAATGGAGAAAGAAGGATCTTTTATACTTAATCAAGTTGATGTTTCCGAAATAAGTTGGGAAGCAAACGAACATTACTATAAGAATGATTTACCTACGACGGCGTTTACTCACTATGACTTTGTTAAATGCATGAGATCCGTGGCCGAGCCCTTACTCGTAAATCATTTTGGAGAAGCCATAATTGAAGAGTTGTTCAAGAGATACATGGAAATTGTCCAAGTCGCGATGACCAAAGAGAAGAATGTGTTCATCAATGTGACGGTGTCCTTGTCACGGAAGGGTTAATCAATCCATGGAGAAAAAACTATCGATTTAAAACTACGATTCCTTTGTTTTGGTCCACGTTTTCGTTTTTGTGGTCGTGTTCGTGTTCGTGTTCGTGAGAAATCTTGTTGGTGTTGTTAAAAGCTCGCTCCATATTTTTAATCTTCATTGTTTTCGTGGTTCATCAATTATTAGTGTACATGTTGGGGTTGCAAAATGCTACTCCATACATACTATTGTTTGAGCTATGGGAGCCTTTCCTGTATTGCTATAAAATGGATAACTAATAAAATGAATTATAGTAAAGCATGCAACATTCCTAGGCCAAACTCCATATGTTATTAATTAAGGGAGCCTTTCTTGTGTGGCCATCTAACATAACACACAAGAATAACTTCTGACCGAGTATCCTCTCAACTAATCCCTGACCAAGTAATCCTAAGCTAACTGAGTAACCCCTCGAGTAAACCCTGACCAAGTAATCCCTGATGAAGTGACCCTGACCGAGTAACCCCTCAAGTAACCCCTAACCGAACCACTCAAATAACCCCTGAGTAAACCCCATAAATAATCCCGGCCACACGATGTAACCAACTACAATACGTACCTACATGTAAAAATTTGTGATTAATAAATCCTATAACACGTAGGTATAGATAGAATATGTTGATTACTTTAGACCCTGTTATTTTGAGATGATGTGCTGAAATCCCCTCTACTGAGTCTTGCTCTGCTCTGCCCAAGCCCTATTCTTTTGAGCTTCTAGGCAGAGGCAATAATCAGCAGAAAGATCAGATTTCGACACGACATAGCAAATTTTAACAGAGCAGACGATGTATGATTCATATAAAATAGCAAAGATAATCTTATTATTTATATATGTGTGTGTGTGTGAGAGATAAAATTTATAAAGACAATCTTATTATTTAGCAAACATCATTAAATGCATATAATTAAAAAAAATTACGAGTGTGATAACACAAGATTTGTTGAATAACTTATATTATTATATGCCGATACGATAAATTGATAATACAATAATTGATAATTTATTACAGGTCGTGTCTGGCATGTTGCGTGTCGTGCTGGCGGGCCAAAGTATCGTGGGGACCGGCGGGTTCGTGTCGTGCTAGCTTGTGCCGAAATTTCGAAATCGTGTTCACGGCACAGCCCACTCCTCGGTCCTTGTATTGTGTCGTGCCAATGGCCGACTCGTGTCATGTCGTGCCAATCTTGTGTTGTGCCCGTACTGCCCGCCGGCTGGCACGACCCATGCCTAGCTCTATTAGGAATCGAACCTTAAGCCTCCAACAACAAATAACAAGCGCATAACTGCTGATTAGGGCTAAGCAAAACTACCCGAAAAACCGAAAACCCGAAAAATCGATCCGTAACCGTTCCGAAAATTAGGGTACCCGATCCGATAACCATAACGGTTTGGGTACCTGTTCCGATAATTTGTTATCGGGTATGGTTATGGGTATCATTTTAAAATTAACGGTTACCCGATCCGATCCAATAAGCATTTTTTTTTTTTTTTTGCTTTTTTTCCCTACTTAAATCTATTAATATAAATCTAAACTTTTACTTTACTTCATAATCACTTTATAACTACATAATTAAGTTTAATTATCATTATTGGATATCTTATTGGGTACCTGATAACCGATCCGAAAATCCAGGTACCCGAACTTATCGGTTCCGGTTATGGGTATCACTTTTAGTGATTTTGGTTATCGGGTACCCGAACCGTTAGTACTAACGGTACGGGTACCCGTCCCATGCTCACCCCTATTGCTGACCTAAACAACCTCATATAAATTTATGATACACTAGAAAAGTATATTACCATTTAAAGGTAATCTGGGCCTCTTCAGATTTTGGGCCTTGCGCAGCCGCTTAGGCTGCACCGGCTAAGGGTCGGCCATGTTAATGTATCATCCTGGCATAAATATTTTGAGAGTATGGAACCCTTCTATTCAAAAGTCCTTGTTATCTTTCAAAAAAAAAAAGTTCTTGTTACTTCCCCCGTGTCCTTTTAAAATTGATCATCGGTTTCAATTTATGATGGGATATTGTTAAAATATTGGGGAAAATAGTTCTCTGTATTTTTCCATTGTATTTTCCTATCTTTCATATTCGATCACATTACAATATATATAGATAATAGCTAGGAATATCTAGCCCTAATATTCCTAATTATCTTAACTTCTTAAATCTATCATAATAATATATGACATATATCTTTTCACAATAATATCTCATATGATATTAATAATATCATATGACAATATATTCCTATCTCAATAGATATCCTTCATCTGATGGAGACACTAATTTTAAGGTGGTTGCCTTTTAAATGTCATCAATGGAAACCTTTTTAATTTTTTATGGTGGAAGTTATGTTTCAATTGCAGTTTACTCGTCTCGAAGTTATAGCTGGAGCTCTGTAATAAATAGGAATAATGTCCGTCTTTGCCCACCAGAGCCAACCGGCCGTGTATTCTATCAAGGAGCTTGTTACCGGATTACAAAGACTCATCTAGTGTCCTTTGATTCTGATTCCGAGGATTTTACCTATGTGGAAGATCATGCAAGGAAAAATCACTAGGTTTATTTTCCTTCATTGTGAGTCATTAGTTGTTTTGAGTGTCTTCTAATTGCTTTTGTGTATGGGTTTCGGATAAGGATAGCAAAAAGAAGCCGTCGTGGAGGCCATGGCTTTCAAGAGACTCAACTATTATTGAGGATTTATTAGATGAAATTAGGAATTTGGAACATTCAAGGATTTTCTATAATAAACAGGACACTGATGGGCACCAAGAAAGTGTTTTCATACACATTTTCTACTCATAAAATATTACAGGCCCTAACTCTAGATGCTTAGTATGCTAGCTGAAGCTGATGGTTGACACTTTGAAGGAAGGGAGTATGAGATTCGAACCCGTGACCTTTATGTCACGCTAGTTTCAATACCATGTTAAATGACCAACTCAACTAAAAACTTAAGCTGATAGTTGAGGCCCAAAAATATGTTTTATACTCTATCAAGCTTGTTGTTCATATCAATAATACTGATAGGAAGCGTTAATATTAGCACAATTCGATTGTTAAATTATCATTTGGAAGATCTCGTATATCAAGTTCCTTCCTAGTATTAATGTAATTGGTGGTATCACACATCTAGCTTGTTCTTGTGAAACAGTACATCTGTACATATAAACTGTCGTCATCTTTTTTTTTTTTTTTTTTTTTTTTGGTTAAATACTATCGTCATCTTCATCAACTATACTTTTACCTTTAAAGGCCTAATTTTTAAATTTAATCGATCTCCATATTCTCAACTTAGGTAAATACGAGTATAGTTTTTGTAAAAAAAAAAAAAAAAAAAAAAAAAAAAAACTTGGGTAAATATGGTGACAGTTACTAGTTTACTACCCTTATTGGGTAAATATTGGGTAAAGACATAAAGTATTTAAGGTTACCTTATCTACTACTCCGTAAAAAAGTTATCCTTTTTCTAACATAAATTTTATTAATCCTTAAAAAACACTTATAATTTACTTGTAATATGTATCTATTAGAAATTACATACTCGTATTAAAATACAATCAAACTAATCACTAATTAAATATTCTAAGGTTTTCCTACATTTTTCTACTTACCGTCGAAGGTGGCGTTTTTGCACTTGTATATAAATATAATAGTTGGAATTTTTCCTCAAGTTTAATACGGTCATCCATGGACAAAAATTTCCAAAATTATAAAAGGTTAAGAGATAAAAATAAAATAAAATAAGGATTAAAATACCATTAAATTAAGGAAAAATTGCCCCCATTAATCTGAACTTTGTCTCATCCGCCGAAATTAATCCCTACTTTCGTTTATTATCTATCACTCCCAATTTTAGGGGGTATTAATTTCTATTGCACCCTACAGGTCATCCAACCTGATATAATAGGTTACCTAGACACGTGTCAACACGTGATAGGTCCAAAATTTTTTTAAAAAAAAACAAACCCAACCCAGCCCAGCCCCCCACCCCTATCCCGTAAAACACTCCATCACCACCCCCACCCCGCCGGAAATTCGCCCCCACCCCTGAAATCCCCTCCGCCGCTGCCGGAAAACGGCGCCCACCACTCCCCCGCCCTGATAACCCACCTTATCTTCCCTATCCCCCGTCGTTGGTGTGTGAGTGTGTGTGGTTTGGTGGTGGTACTGAGCGAATTGGCAGAGGTGGTGTGTGATTGTGTGCGCGGTTCGGTAGTGGTCGGGGTGCTGGGCGAGTGCAGAAGGTGGGTTGTGGGTGTGAAGGTGTTAATTGAGGTTGATGAAGATCGGAGATGAGAGGTGACGGTGGTGGTTGATTTTTGTGGTGTGTTGTTGCTGAGAAAGTGGCGTCCGACGTCGATGTGGGCTAGGGTGGGGGTGCGTCCGGCGTCTAGGTGGGCCAGGGATGCGCTGCGCTTCTTGTGGTGTTGGTAAGGTGGTTGGGTTCACTAGTGGTTGTGGCTGAGAGAATGTAAGGGGAGGTGGTGGTGGTGGTGGTGGTCTGGTGGAAGGGGATGGTTGTTGGGGTTTTTTTTTTTTTTTGTTTTTTTTTTTAATTTTGTTTTTTTTTTTTAATTTTGTTTTAATTTCTTTATTTATTTTTCATCCAATTACATATTGACACGTGTGCAAAAAAAATTAATTCACAAATGTTTACCTGATTAACTGGTTGCAAGTCATTTGGGTGCAACAAAAATTAATACCCCCTAAAGTTGGGAGTGATAGATAATAAACGAAAGTTGGGATTAATTTTGGCGGATGAGGTAAAGTTCAGATTAATGGGAGCAATTTTTCCTTAAATTAAAAGGAATATTTATAGTATTTATGTAAAGAATCTTAACCTTCCTGTTTTATACTTGTTATACACGCTTGTTAGACGTGTGAATATATGGTAGGTTTAGGAGTATTCCTGGTCACATATAGTCATCTGTATAGTGTATTATAAATAGAATAATCTAATTGCAATTTACAAACGCTAACCACTTTATTCCTTCTTTAATTTGTAGAGAGTACGTTTAACATGGAGAGCAAAAACATGGTGTTTGAGGTGTTCAACGAGATGCTAAACACGGTACGAGAGTCTAGCCGGCGAAACACCGAGCTGCCTTCCAAGGTTGTCCGTGATGGAGAGCATTGCAAGAAGATGCTAGCTGAGTTACAAGTCCCAAATATTTCCTTCAGTGGCGAAGAGGGATTCGGGAGGTATTTAGATTTAAATGAAATTTATAACATGTTTATCAATTCTAAATTTGGTTTGTACTTTACTTCATATGCTGATTATATTGATAACTTTCCTGCGATTGATTTGATTCCTGCAAAATACAAGGCTTCTCGACAGTACAAGGAGTACATCGAAAGTGTTCTTAAGTACTTGATTTCGTTCTTGGAACGAGCAAAGCCTTTGATGTTCTTGGACAGGATTTTCAAGAATCTTGAGTCTGAATTTGAGGAGAGTTGGACGGTTGATAGAGGGAAAAAAAGGCCTAGGACAAGGAGTATCGATGATGTGAACGAGTGGCTCGATGAACATAGCACTGTCGAGAGTTTAATTGAGTTAGGATCGATGAAACTTAACGAGGCGTTAAACGCCTTGGGGCTTAAGTCTGGGGGTACTATGCATCAAAGGGCAGAGAGGCTTCTCCTTGTGAAGAATACCCCCCTCGAAAGGATGGATCGAAAGCACTTAAAGAAGGAAAAAGGCGATGATGAACTTGATTGTTGTAAAGAAAATGCGCTCATTGAAGCGAAAGTTAACAAGCTGTGTGAAATTCTAAAAGAGAATCTTGAGCGGACTAGGGAACGCATAAAGACCAGGCAGGGAATGAGTTTTGATGAACTCGTTTGTGATCGTGAAGCTGATAAAGAGATAGTTGCACTCGACATAGAAAGCGATGGAGAAGAGGACGACAAAAGAAACAATAATTATCCGCTCAAATTGCCAATAGGTTCGGATGGGAAGCCTATACCGTATTGGCTCTACAGGCTTCACGGTCTTCACCAAGAATTCAAGTGCGAAATATGTGGGAACTACACCTACAAGGGCTGAAGGGCCTTTGAAAAGCACTTCCATGAAGCGCGTCACCAACATGGTATGCATTGCTTGGGTATCCCTAACACCAAGAGCTTTCATGAGATCACTCGAATCGATGATGCCAAGGAGCTGTGGCGGCAGATTCAACAATGGCAAGAGTCTTTCTTATGGCAGCCTGATGTTGAGGAATATGAAGATGGCGAGGGTAACGTTTACAACAAGAAGACCTACAGAGATCTTGTTAGGCAACAGCTAATTTGATTTAACATCAATTATATATCCTTGGTACAATTACTAAACTTATGGTAGATTAGATTGAATTTGAAAATCCAATTTCGTCTTAAGCTTGTGTTAATTAATCAACTTTTAAGTTGTACAAAACTTTATAAAATTGTAGTAATATTATTTCTGCTATTGTTAAGAAATGAAAAACTTTAATTTCAACTTCTGTTTGCCGTAGTAAGTTAATGCTAGAAATTAACATATTTAATTGTTGAAAACAAGAATCTAGCACTTACCATCCCTTCTTAATTCAATCGAATTGGATCATATAACTACATCTAAGTATACATGTAATACATCTCCTCTCTTTTTAAATTCTAGGAGTATATGATGACTTGCTACGGGTGTGACCCAAAAATCAGGATTTTAATAACCAAACGGTCCAAGTAGGACCATTGCAAGCTATGTTGGTAATTAGAATGGTTTTGAGAATACATTTGAACGAATGGTTTATTTTCTTATTTCTCAATCAAATAACACAGTCACACAGATAACCGTACCCCAAAAGAAAAACAATTGTTAGCAAAGTAGACTATCTTGTGCATATTTTTAACTAGCTATTTTATTTATATCTAGGCTATTTATGCTATTGTATATTGTATATATACTGATGAGAAAGCAAAGATTCTAAGTCTTTTACTACCTCTTCAAACTTCACTTAAAAATGGTACTCTATATAATGCATCTCTTTATCGATATTAATTGAAAAGGCAGTGATCTATGCACTAACTTACCTCAATTAGCATAGCATGTTCGTAGCCAAGCTGAAGAAACATTGATAAATAGCAACCACTACAATGTACAATACTGCAAAGATAGATAATTTGTAATAAGAACTAACAAGGTCGAGCAACTTCACAGTTCCTATATCGGCATAAACTATTGATAAATAGGAGCATCAATAGTTTAAATTTAACTCAATAAATACATACGGAGTGCATATTATCATCCTGTGCAAAAAAAATTAAACTAAAATGAAAGTAGCTCTGTTAAACTACACTTACCAATAAAATAGCTAGATAAACCATATGAATCTATGTTTGGACATGTTAACCAATTCACACGATTCTCCTTCTTTGTGGATCGGTTAAATTAAAACCTTGGCAATCTTATAGCCTCGTTTAAAAAGTGGAAAGATAAACGTCGCCCTCAAATCTCTAACTAACGCCCGAAAAATAACCTAAAATGACGTACGTAGCCTTGTCATAAAAATATTATACAATTATTATTTTTACCTAAACTTAACACTTTTACCCTACAAAAAAATTTTAAAAATTCTATCGAGTGTTCACCGGCCACCAACAATCAATTGAACCACCAACCACCATAATTTTCAAAATCAATCAAATAATTGCACCAATGTCAATAAAAACCTAACTCTTCTTCCTTACCAGAAAATAAAATGAATATATCTTTAATAAAATACATACGGAGTATATAAATAAAAAAAAAAATTACAAGTCTGGCCAAATATTTTAGGAAACCTTTATATTTCATATATATATCATACTGTTTTTAACACCCCTAAATATGAAAGAAAACTCACCTTATGGTGACTACTCTTTTAAAACCCCTAAATAAATCTAGTATACAAAGACACACAAACCCTCTTGCACGACGTACTAGATGTGCACGGGTGACGGCTGTGCTAAGGTAAATTTAGTGATCTACAATTCTAGCTTATTACTCCGTATAAGTTATGTTAGCTATGCATTGAAAACTCTGAAATACAACTTTCTTCTCAAGTGGTCGCACATTTGACAGCTTTAAAGGGGAAATTACTTGACCAAAGACCTCCCAACTCTCCAAGCAATCAGACCCTGGCCTTGCTAAAGCTTTAAAGGGGAAATTACTCAAGACATGATAGTTAAATCCGAGAGTTGACCATCCAAGAATCCTTTTACAAAAGCTTTAGAATCATCCATGAAACTGACTCTTTATGACATTTTTTCCACATTAACCAAGTCTAATGCTCCCACATCAGTTCACTTTCTTTCGGGTTAATGACCTCAAAATAACCCTAATTATCGAGTACATAAATATCCTAATGCAACCTATATACTTGAACATACACTAGATCAAGTCATTGTCTTGTCAGGGAAAACCAAAGTACCTAACACAAGCATTCATCTACCTTGGTTTGAAACTTCGATCAGATTGTACTACTATAGCAGTTTTTGTTAATGCCAAAGTTTGCAAGTTAATATCATACTTGATAGTACCCTTCAGTTACTCTTCTGACAACCAATTCCCTATATCTTGATTACGTGCTGACTGCAGCAGGTTTTCATCTGCAAACCGAACAACCATATGCTGCAAGGCTGCTCCTTAAATTATGTAATCCAAAGTCCAAAGGAGTTTTAATTTTGTTGGACTATTAATGTAAATGATCTAAGAGAAAGAATTTAAAAAAAAAAAAAAAAAAAACAAAAAATAATGGAAATCATGCAATCCATTGAGAGAAATATCAATCTGATTAAGCTTAGGTTTCTAACCCACAAGGCCACAATGGCATAATCTTATGGAGAATATTTTGTATTTGGAAATGACTTATTGGATGCAAATCTAACAAGAGCTCGTATGTCATAATCCTCTTAATTATAAACCATAAAAGCCATTAAAAACATATAAGTTGAACAAAAGCTAAGGGGAATAGTCCCTGAATAACAGAACCTGATAGTCTGATACATATAAAACACATTGGACCAATATAATTTGAAGTGTACTTATAAATTACATTAACACAAGTACATTAAGGACATACATTTTGCACTTACTAATTAACAGTCTAGCATAGTTGCATGTACTTGGACTGAACTGATACAGGCCATACATTCATCAGCCAAAATATGACATTCTTACATATGAGTTTTATGCATACATCCAAGATTTCACATGTGAGCTTAGACACGCACCAGTATATTTCACCATGGTAGAGAGGCAGTAGCAACAGAAAAAATTACACTGAGCATTTAGCAACTTCAGGCAGCGGGTGCTACTAGTATGCATCTCTGTAAAGGGCAAATAATCCATTCAGTATCAAATTTTATAGTATCCCTCATTCCCTCCCCACTATAAGGCTATGACAATTTGTTCAAAAAAAAAAGTCTATGATAATTAAATTGGATAAAATGCAGATATAAAGGACAAATGTAACAAAGAAAATCTGATAGCAAACCATAAGGTCCATAACTATTAGAAAGCTTCATCCTTATACCAATAACATTAGCACTTGAACAAATAACTATACAAGGCTAATACTCATGCAGATTTGCAATACTTTTTTATATAGGAAAGAAAAAGAAAACATTCGGAAACCCTTCTCACAAGGAAAATACAGATTTGCAATCATATCTAGTATAAGAGTAGCATTCATTATACCTAAAAATTTTACTAGAGAAAACCAACAAAGCAAGTCGAATAACGAAGAATATATACATATATATAGTGTATTTGTGCCTTACAAATCACATTCCCCTTAATTGTATCTCATAATAAATAGGGAAGAAATCACACATTCCAAAGAAATTTTCATTCAGTGGATAAGTCATAAAAGTGTAAACCCAACAGATTAGAAAATGAAAAAGTGCTGAATCCCGATTAAGAGGATGTGCAAAAACAACACAGGGAACATAACTTGAGTCAGAATTTATTGTATGGGACAAAAATGTAATGTAATCTGAAGGAATAACAACATTAAGTATCCTTGAGTAATGTATGTCATGAATAGCTAAACATAAAAGCAAGTATAATTATAGCATGTTAAGCTAGGAAAATTTTATAAAATGAGAAATGCAAGAGGTACCTAGTTAAGTGCATCTGCAATTCTTATAAGTTTAACCATAGAAATGTCAAAGTCTTCCTCAAATGACTCCACTATATTGTAAGCATTAACAACAACAACCAAAAAAAAAAAAAAAAAAAAAAAAAAAAAGGTGTATGGAAGAAACTAGCTAGCAATCACCTAGAATCTCTACATAGACATAGCCCCATTGATCCTCTCCATCCTCCTTTTATCAACCTGTATGAAGCTTCCTCAAGAAGACACGGTGAAAACTACTAATAAATGAAGTTTTAGACCTGACTCTAATATCTTTTGCACCAACTGGCAGTTTCACAAAGCTTAATTCTTTGACATCAAAGTCAATGGAGAAAAAGATATGTCCCTTGTTTCAAATTACATTAGGTATCATCACAGCTTTGTAAGAATACGTACCCACCTCCATTTTTTAGATGCTAATCAAGAAGATTTATCCTATCAGAATTCGATGGTCCACAGATCACTATTGAGTAGATAAATTACATTTACACAACTGAAACCCCAAAGGAACAATTGTATAATTATCTGAATACCAGTGAATTGAAAAGACAATGAGGAGTAGCAAGGACTTTCTCATGCAGGGGATCTACACTCTTGTCTCATCCTCTTCAGAGTCTCGGGTGGGCTTCTATATAGGCATCAGTCCAAAACAATGCCAACAAAAAAGTATGAAAATATGAATTATAGATTATTCAGAATATGAGCAGCTTTCATATGCACAGCTTAAACATTCAATGGCTAGCAGATGCGTATTGCAATTGTTTTCGTTACGTTTATAATGCACAGGAATGTAACTAAGAAATCAATTACAGTCTAGAGAACTTCATGTTTTACACAAAAACACTTAGCTAGAATCTTACACTGGCAACCTGCCAAACCTCCATCCAAAACTTCATGGATTTACATATCTCCCAAAAAGTATTCATCAAATGCTTCCTCTTCCAGTTCCTTGTTGTGACTACTAGACTATTTTGTAAATGTTTATGATCTGCTTATTGTAGTAAAGTGTTGCTATTTTCACGTTACTCATTTTGGTATGGAGATAATCATATTTAGAACTTGAAAGCCTTCAACAGAGAGTCAAAGCTTAAGACTAAATCTGCAAATAATTAAGATCTTATATAAAGTTTATCTTAAGACATCAGAGGTTTTCATTTACTCATAATACTTTAAAGCACTATTTGTTAGATGGATGATCAAGACTCCACAGTGAAGACTGATGCTTCACTTTTAGGTGAAGATCCAAGACTGCCTCAAGAATGTGCTAAAGCAAACTTCTTACTTGTATCATACTTAACGTCTCACTAGCATTCTTACTGACTCAGACTTGGCATTGATTTTCCACCATAAACCTCCCACGTTCAATTCTACTAATTCGGATCATATTTACATTGAGAATGCTAACACCAAGTCACCAACCTTATTTTCAAGACATGGATAGACACAAATGATGACAAAACTAATTACCATTTTACCCTATGTCACATCATTACACCTGTTAACACTAAAAATAAACCCAAAAAAAAAAAAAAAAGTAATTTTAGGTCACTTAGGTAGCTCAATGCCAAAAAAGAAGGTCAACAAGGGATATCAAGCAAACGTAGCAACTTACAATATTTTGGGTTTAATAAGGTAGTTAACTACAACATGTTTTTATTAGGTAATTTCACAAAATCTCAACTTTATAAGGTAGTTTCTTACAAAATAATCCTATTCCAAATAATTTCTTATTTAAGTGATTCCGATTTTTTTTTTTTCATATAACAAAATTACCTTAAATACTTACTTTGTGACGATGAGTAGATTTTGGAAGGGCATATAGGAAAGACCACATTATTGAGGGGAGTAATTATTCATTGTTCAACTCTGGTGATGGATTAGAAATTGTTTGGTGTTTAAAGGTAAAGGGAATGCAACTTCATTCACTGATGGTTAGGTAAATGTGATAAAAGGTTATATGATCCTATATAAGGACAAGTTCAAGAAATATCTATATAGAACAACAAAAAACAATTCTTCTTGAACAATGCATTTTAAAGCATGACAAAAGACAATTAATATATCATAATGTGTATTTCACATATTTTAGAAGATGTAAGTGGGAAAAATAAATCACATAATTAAGAGCAAGTATTACCTGTGATCTTCCAGAATCAGCCATCATCAACACTTCATCAATTTCATAGGAATGATGAGATAGTCTCATCAAAACCATTGTGCAAAACCAAGCTATCGACATAAGTCTGGAAAGAAATCCAGCTACTCATGATACATGATTTTTTTTTTTTCCAAAGTTCGCATTTGGTTGCTTGCAAAGTCATAAGACATTGTAGCAAGAGTGTTGTTCAACAAAAACATATAGCTATTTTTACCATATACAGCACCTAAATTCGGCTCTCCTGAAAACCAAAGCCTCCATGGATTCTCTCTGCCATCCTTTTTCAAAACCCATATGCAGATACTTTCAGAGGACATCGATAAAACTGCTAAAAACTCGCCATGGGCAAAAATAAGCCTATCAGTCCTTTCTTACACAGAATCGGGCAGTTGCATGACACTAAATTCTTCGACATCAAAGTCATACAAGTAGAGCTTCCTAATAGCTCTAGGTTTTCTGTATAAATCATTATCAATCCAATATACAACCCTCCACAACAAACTAACCTTCCACAACGCCTAAACCCCGATATAGCCCAACCCGACTCACTCACCGGATTGGGTTTAACCCTCCAAAGGTGATCAGTGAGTGTGTAAAGAGGATGCCCAGTTTCTCTGGCATTTTCGTAAATAAACCAACAACTTTATTTGAAGCCCACAATAATAAAATAAAATTTGTTGATTTATTCACGAAAATGCCCCATGAAAAACAAATTTTGTTTCACATGGAATTTTCCACGAGTAAACAGCTATATAGACCTTATCATCACTAAACCTACGAAGCACCTTATGATCATTACTAGAAGGGGAAAATTAAAGCATAAGTTACACAACAACGACGAATTCTACTCCAACAGTCCAACGAGTCGTAATAGGACAACGGGGAAGAAACAATGATTTTCTTATAGAAGGGTTCAACAAAATCGAACGGCATTTGTACCGTATTTCAACAAAATCAACTCAGGTCGTAATTGAATATGGTTCAGGCAATTCAACAAGATGTGCAACCTTACAATGTGTCACTACTACGAATTGTGAAAAAACATCCAATGCCCACAAATCTTTCAATTGCTATCAGATGATGAGTAAATTTTTGGGAATTGTAGTTGTACCGATTAAAATGTAAAGGAATGAAATTGGAAGAATCAATGAAAGTTCTACAAACAGACCTGATTTTTAAAAGGGTTTTTGAAGGTAGCCATCTCTAACAATAATTCCAGCGGCAAATGAATGTCCTCCGGCAATCTGTCGACCTCTCCATAATTCTCATATCGGCAATTGAACTCATAATTAAGCAAAAGAGTCGGTAATCTTGGGTATGAAAGAGCCAAATTTTTCTACTCTCCGTCCTTTAATATTTATATTATTTCTGTTTTTTACTTAACATGTATTTTATTGGAAAATTTAACAACAATAAACCAACCTTTGCTCCATTCTCCCAAAATGGACCAACCTTTAAATCTTTCAAAAATAGACACAAGTTTGTATTTTTTTCTCCCAAATTAGATCAAGCAGGTCACTTGACTTGTTATACCAGGTTGCAATCCACGTGTCAAGTCCTTATTAGTTACGGAGTAATTTTTTTAAAAAAATATTTTGATAATTGATAAAAAAATATTTATTTTAATTTTTAAAATCAAATAATTAAAAAAAAAACATCCTCCCTTAGTCCCTTTCCCCACCACTGCCAGCCCCACTCCCCACTAGCCACCTCTCCCCGGCCAACCGGCGGCCGACGCTTAACTGCAAGCAGCACCTCAACACACAAAAACCAATCAACCAAGATCAAATCCGACACCAAGATAAAAATCGATCCCCTTTAATTTCTCTGATCCGATCTCCTCTAATCGGATCTCATTCTACCCAGAAAATCATCAATGGCGCGCCACCGCATCACCGCCTCGCCTTCTTCTTCTTCTTATCAATTATCATGTGGAACAATCGACCCATAATACCCATCGACAAACTCAAACTATACTTTAAAAATTGAATTTTTTTTTGCTCAATTTATTTATGAGAAATTTATGAGGGTGATATCGTGTGGAACTTTCACAAGAAACACAACTATGCTTAATTGATTGTGGTAGGGATATTTAGCAATTGATGTTGATGATAAAATGGGTGTGGAAATTATTTAACTATGATTAATTGCTGCCGGAATCTAAGTTTCCGATGACGATGAAATAGATTACTCCATCAAACCTGAGTTTTATAATTCTGATCTTGATGACAAGGATGAGTCATGGGTGGCTAGAAAAAGAAAGTTCCACGAAAGACGTCATGCTCAGCTCGCAGTAGGTGGGGGGAGGAGGGCTAGCAGTGGTGGGGGTGGAGGGCTCGCGGTGGTCAGAGTTTTTGGTTTGTTTGTTTGTTTTTTTTTTTATTATTTATTTATTTATTTATTTATTTTGTTTTGTTAATATTTTAAATTAAAAAGATAAATAAATGAAAAAAAGAAGTGACCGGTTATTTAGGTCATAAGTCAACTTGGTCTAATATGGGAGAAAAAAATGCAAACTTGTGTCTATTTTGGGAAGATTTAAAGGTTGGTCCATTTTGGGAGAATGGAGCAAAGATTGGTTTGTTGTTGTTAAATTTTCCTATTTTATTTTAGGTAAATTTACTTTATATTTACAAGCTATCCCACTTTCTTTTTCATTCTCCCTCACTCTTTCTCCTCTCTTTAATATGTGTGCCTAAATCAACGCGTCAACTAAATGAAAACGGAGGAAGTATATAATTATGGGACGAATGGAGTACCTTTTTGTGGGGATTACAATTAAAACTTAAAAGCATCTTCTATTCACTTGACTATTTGAGTCTATAAGTTACGTTTTTTGTTGGGGATTACAATTAAAAGTATCTTCTATTCATTTGACTACTTGAGTCTATAAGTTACTAATGGACTATATGAGTTTGTAAGACTATAAGTTACTAATTGACCCAAAGTTTGGTTTATTACCCAAATCAAAAGTACAACAAGCTACGGAGTAAATTTGTATAAAAATTAACACCCTTGCGACATATTGATATAAAAATTATAACCGATGACATATTATTATTAAAATTAGCAAAATGTAACAAATTGGTATAAAAATTTGTATTAGATGACAGATTAATATAAAAGTTAATACAATGATAATTAACCTTCATTCATGTCGAAGTAAGCATGTACTTGTATTATATTAAAAGCAAGGAATAAAAAAAATTTGGAGGAGTTTCTTTATGCTCAAATTTGAGGAGACTTGGAGAGTTGGAGGAGGCGGGTTGGAGTATGTCACTGACTTGGAGTCATTACACTTTTACTCCAATGATCAATTGAGCTTCTCTGAAGACGAGGTCATCAATGATGATGGCATGCCTTGGAACCTTCATCAGAATCTCCGTTGTCTGAATTTTGATCACCTCAAAACTGAAAAGTCTACCAAAGGGAATGCAGTATTTGACCTCCCTTCGAAGCCTCGCCTTTGATGATTATGAGAATTTCATTGCCCTGCCTGAATAGATAAGTAGCTTATCTTCCTTCAATCCCTGTCCATTAAAAGATGCAGTGCCATCAAGTCATTTCCTGAATCAATGCGCAACCTCACCTCCCTTCAGAAACTTGTGATCGATTGCTGTCCAGACCTTGAAGAAAATTGTAATCTACTGCCTTTCTGTTTTCAGTTTTGTAATCCACTAACTTGCCTTTCAATTATTTTAGAACTTAACATAATGCAAAATTCTATCTAATCTATCCTCTTTTTGAATCAACCACATGCCATTATTTTAGCAGTCACAGCAGACTTGTTTACAGAATTTCGTCTTATACAATAATCTTTGATCTAACTTCTTGGAGTCATGATTGCTCAGCTAGTTGTCATGGTCATCTGCTGTCTTGGTTATTTTCAGCTGGCTTGGACATTTTCATTTCGTATAAATCGTGTGTGCCCCAAAGTTGATTGATTTTGAGGGTATAACTCCAGAGTTGTTCTTGTACTTCCTACCACTTCTAGCATTTATAGATGCCTAAATCTGATATACAGCATAAAGTGATTTGTATACTTCTTATTTTGGTTAGTTTACCTAAAATTGCCACCTATTTAATATTTATTCCCTCAGGTACTAGTTGATCAGTCTCAGGATGCGGTGATTCTTTATTTACTCCCATACATATCGATAAGCTGCGTTCTGTTCTTTCAGTTTGCCTCATGCTCAGGTTCTAAACTTTTGTTCTCAATATATTAACTCCTTGCCCTTTTATTTGCAGTGACTTCTTGACTAGGTCCTGTGACACTAGTAAAGTTGTGGATGACATAATTTTGAATGACCTGCGAGCCTTTTGTTTATTGATCAAATGTGATATAGAATATCCTAAAATCTATCAGAAGTCTTTTGCCCCGCCAGAACCAACTGTATTTGTGCAAAGCTGATTTGATGTAAATTAAAATCCTTTCAGGTAAGATTGGAAGTATTTGGAACTTTCGTTTACTTAATGTAGCTAATTCCTTATATCATATCAAGTAGTCTACTTATTTCTGTATATGCAACCGCTTTTTTTTACAGATTCTCTGTTGTAGCGCCTCCAACAGCAATGACTACAGTACGATATTCTCTATTGTAGCGCCTCCTTCAAGAGCAATGACTACAGTACGATAGCTACGACATCATTTTATCAAGTTTTCGGATCACCAGGCTAAACTCTATACCACCAGCCCCACCCCACATATCTTCAATTTGTACTGAACAAGTACATATGTTTCTCAGTTCTCATGCTGCAGCCAGCAGTTATGTTAAATCAACTCACATCATCTAATTCTTCTTTTTCGAGATCTGGGTATTGGGAAGGCCCTTTCTTATTTTTGTATTGTACAAACTCAAAAATTATGTTCTGATAAAGAAAATTGAGTAAAAATAATACTCACAAACTAAAAAATTAAGTTTTGATAAGTTTGTACAAAGAAAATTAAATAAAATAATAGTGCACCAATGCATTTTAGAGTAAAAATTCCCACTCCCCAAACCTACCTTCAGGTTACAGGGGAAAATTCGCTTTGCACAAGTGCAAAACGATCAATGCCTATTGGAAAACACCGTTTTAAGATGATGAAATTGTTAATTATCTTGCAAGTAGCTAGCCAATGATTAAAATCTATACTCAAGCCTTTAATAATTTGTTGATTGGACGAAAATTATAATACTTGAAATAGAGATTTATAATTTGAAATTCATTGCATAATAGCATTTATATATAGATGTGCAATCTTAGGGATCTTTACACTTATTGTATGCTATGGTATATATATAGTATATATAGTCAACCCTTCAAAGGTTGAACATGACCTTAATGGCTTTGCCACCCTTAGCACTTGTTTCGAAAGCCTTCATGACATCTTCTTGAGTGAATCCAAATCGGTGAGTAATGAGAGGCTTCACATCAATCTTCCCACTGCTTATGAACTCAATGCATTGTGGCCAAGTATTCTTGTAACGAAACACTCCCAACACATCCACCTCCCTGTCATATAGACAACATAACAAAATTGATACATATACTTTCTTGAAAAATAACTTTAATATCACAATGTTTCATAATTGATCAAAATTTATAATCTATGTTTACCTTGATGCAGCAGGGGTAAGAGGAACGGTCATGTTGCAATGACCCATTCCAATCAAACAAACCTTACCACCATTACGAGTAGCACCAAAAGCAGTTGAGACAGTTTTCTCAAAACCAGCACAATCCAAAGTAACATCAATATCTTTTCCCATCACTTTCTTAATCTCATCAACCTCAGCTGAAACAAACTGCAAGAAAAAAAACAAAAACATTTTTTTAGATATTCGTTTCAAAAATAATAGTTGTCAAGTAGTTTAAAGGTAATTTGTAAAGCATTATCAAACCTCCTTAGTTGATGAAACTTTCACAATTCCATCAGCACCAAGGCTCATTGCAACAGAGAGACGATGATCATCCACATCTGCCACCACAATCCTAGGCGCGCCAAAAGCACGAGCTGATAGCAAGGCAACAAGGCCAATAGGTCCAGCACCAATGATCAAGACAGTAGTCTCAGC
This sequence comes from Chenopodium album, assembly GCF_948465745.1. Lineage (NCBI taxonomy): Eukaryota > Viridiplantae > Streptophyta > Magnoliopsida > Caryophyllales > Amaranthaceae > Chenopodium > Chenopodium album. The sequence continues at coordinate 72,404,154 of NC_137835.1, forward strand.
ACTAACATTAGCACGGCGACAACCATACACACCAACACTCAATGGCTCACACATTGCACCTTCCTCCAATGAGACATTTTCAGGCAGCTTGAAACATAAGTCTGCAGGATGCACAATCTACATACACATAACATTCATAAATTTCATATACCATATTAGTGGACCTTATAATAATAAATAATCAATAATTAACATATGTATTAATTAGATATAAACCTGATCAGCAAGAGATCCATGAATGGGAGGGGTAGCAAAGAAGCGCATATCAGGGCAGAGATTGTAAGACCCTTCTTTGCACCGGTCACACCTCCAGCAACCAATCCCGGGCTCAAGAGCTACTCGATCCCCCGGAACGAGTGAGGTAACCTCGCTACCGACTTCTTCAATGATCCCGGCACATTCATGACCGATCACCATAGGCTCTTTCACATGGTAGTCACCACAGCTCATTGTCTAATCAAATTAACCATAACACAATCAAATTAGCATTACAATTAATTATGAAAATATTATTTAATTTAATAATTTGCATAATGTATATGTAACATATGAAAACACCTTCAAGTAGTGCACATCACTACCACAAATCCCAACAGCCTTCATTCTTACTCTCACATCTTGAGGTCCTGTCACAAACAAAATAAAATAATATAAAATTGTCACGTGCTCAAATACTTTACTAGTTTAAATTACACTATTAACGTGACAATTAAATCTAGACGAGTATAAGTTAATTACCGAGAGCAGGGAGGTTAAAAGGAAGAATGCGAAGATCATTAACTCCATATAACCAAGCAGCCTTGTTCTCTGAAAGAGAGTCAACATCACTAGCACTTGCTCCTTTCCCCATTATATCCTGAATTTCTCTCTTTTTAGGTTTAATCACACAATAATAAATTATTTTTATTCTTGTGAATTTTGATTAATGGATGAAGGGTTTATATAGGGAAAATTATAAAAGATTATTTTTTGTTAATTTGATATCTTTGTCATTTGATAGCTATCATGTGAGATTGTGGGTTTATCTCAAAGATTAATATCTTAATCTGTCAATGTATCATATCAAATTTGATTTTTTTTATTTATCAATTTATTTTTTTGTAGCTGTATGCCTGTATTATCATCCTTATGCTATCCAGTAAAATAAAGTTATTATCCATATAATCCAGATTATAAGAATAATTCACTAAGATCTTCATTCAAATGGTCATCAGTGACGTCAATTTGCAATTCACAAACTCTTTTAGCTATCTTTTATGATTATGTAAAATCTCAATTGATCATCATACAGTATAATTTTAAAATACTATTGTATACGAGTATTTTTTATTTTATATCTTTTTACTAGAATGAAACCACAAATCTTCTGTATTGATGATCAAGCATTCGAGTGTATATAAAAATTTCACTCAAACAGTGCTTGTATTTTGATTATACAAGTAGTAATTTTTATTTTTTTTTTTGAAAAAATTGTCGATTTGATTAGACATTAGAGGAGGAAACTAAGAAATTATAGTGGGAATATTTGATGGCGATCAACAGTTACAAAATTTCAATGAGAACCAAAGTTGAAATTTTAAAAAAAAAAAATATTTGCTTATTAATTGAAATAATATATTGAGTAGTTGTAAAATAAGAAGATTATGGTCAAATTAGAAAGCTACAATGTTTAGTTTTAATCTATTTTAGACATTGATAGTTTGATGGTAAATGTTTTAAATTTAATGGTTCAAAACCTAAATCAATCATGCATTAATTTTTAATAGGTCTTCAGTTTTAATAATATTAGAGATGTTTACGGATAGCTTAGTATCCATTTACGGATAAATCAGTATCCATTTTCTAGTACTTTCAAAGTTTGTGTTTGCATGTATTATCCAAGTCCAAGATAGTAAAATGATAGAAAAAAATATATAATCATGCAAAATGGTGGGTACTGGGTAGACATATACATCCAATCAAGGTCTAATTAATTACACAGCTACCCTCTTTAATTAGTAAGCGTGGCTAGATGAGGCCAGAGGGCCATGAGGCCATACATATACGGATTATGATACTTGTACTCCCTCTTTCATAAAAAAATAAACAAAAAATAAATAAAAAAAATCGCATTTTTGGGCGTATTCAAAAATCCATAAGTTTGATCATTGATATTTTTAATCATTAATTAGTAAAAAATTATGTTTTTTTTTTTTTTTTTAAATGACAGATTATCCTATCAATATGGAAAAAATTTCATGGGAAGGACTAAGGTCCAAGTGTATACAATATAAAACATTAGTGAAATTTAGGTGAAGTGAACACTAATTCAATCTTTTAATGTGTTATTGAAATTGTATTGCGACCTAGCTATGAGAATAATGTGAGCAAAAATGTTTGAAGAATAGGGGGTAGAACCCATGAGGCCGTAACCTAGCTAGAATTGAATCAAATATATACATCGTCATAAACTCCCTTAAAATGTTATTTGTAAGTAAGATTAGAAAGTTCAATCTGTTGAGGCAAAAGAGCTAGTAGTGGCAAACTGGATGGTTGAAGTAGCTTTAAAACGAAAGGGTAAATAATTTTAATTTTGAATGAGTCATTAATAGAAACTTCGTAGCATATAGACAATATCAGACACATCAAAATAGGTAGCATTAGCTATGACCAACTGTACAACTAACCTTGTGTATTAGTATACAAAAACTTCCAGCACGGTTGCGTTCCATTCTACACCTCCATAACTTAAAAAACTAAAAATTTTATGACCACAGTTACGATTGAAGAATGTCCCTTCAGTTTGTGTAAGGGAGAAGTTGAAGATGCGCGCTTACTTTCTACTGCTAGATACCCGTGTCATTGACCCTTTACCCTTGAACATTAGATCCATAGACAGCCCAATGGTTGATGGTTTCCATGCATGGAAGAATTTCCACGACGAAGCCAAGTCCTGATCTTTACTGGTTCTCTTCTTCCTTGAAGTCCCCTGAGCAGGCGTTACACTTCTTGACTTTGACAATGCAGGCTTCAAATGTGATGTATCAAAGGAATGCTCAGTTGGGCCAAAGGACAGAGGACCGTTACTGGCAGTATCCAGAGGAACTCCAACAGCTCCATCTTGATGGGGCGGAGGGAACTTTTCACTTTTGCTCTTTGCATTTGCTTGTGTCACAAATCTCATCCTCTGGAAAACTCAAAGGTATATAATTAGTTGCTGCATCCCATAACAAGACAGATATCTGTAGTATTTTTTCTCGCAAGGAAAACAAATTCATCTCTATAAATACTAGCACAGGAATATCAACTTCTCATACTTTTTAACTTGTAGCATTTTTAAGATATTAATCAATCAAAATTTTGCATTGAAACTAAACAATAATAAACAATGCAAGTAGTTTAACTTCAAAGGCATTGTTATCTTAACCTGAATTTCACTGATTTAATGGAATTTAAAACTGATTAAAACTGGATTTCAGTGAAAAGATTTTGACAAACCAAAAGTCCAAAATTAAGTTTTAGTGATTAAAGTTGAATTATACGAATTCTGTTTAGTGTTTTCCTTATATAAAGTAGCTGATTTAAACTGGATATCATTTGCAGCACATTCCTGAAACTACTGATGAGACATGCAATGTAGAAGGCAGCAGTGAAGAAACCCAAAAAAGGCTACCAAAAACAGTGGAAAAAGCAAAAGGGAAAAAACAGACACATCAAATAAAGATTGTTCAACATACATCCAAATTTGTTTGTAGCTCAGCATTTGCCTCTGGAGCAGGAATTGCACGGCCAGCCCGGTCACGTATTCTAACTCTCTTGGCACCATCAGCAATGCTAGATTTTCCACTTAAGCCCCTTTGCCTATTATGAAGGTGGCAATTTGACAGTAAGCACTATGAAGATAACTGGCAAATTTAGTGAAAGTATAACAATATAAAACAAGTGCAATTTTTTTTTTTTTTTTTTTTTTTTGGGAAATAATATAAAACAAGTGCAATAAAAGTGGAGGTAGTGTAAACCTTCTTGCAGCTTCATCCCGTAGCTTTACATCTAACTCTTTGCTGGGAGGATACTTTGGCAAAGTAGACGGCTCACAAGCATGAGGTTCAGAGGAGAAGAACTATACATGAAGGCAACCAATTAATTTATGTAAGCTTACATATCAAACCAACCTTTTCTTTCATCTCATTTAGGGAGGGGGGAGGGGGTAAAAAGAAGACACCATCTTTACTTGCAATAGCTAAATAGCACAACCAATGTATGTATGTGAATCAGATCATCAAACTAAAAAGCAATAACAGCCAATAAGATCAAGCTGAGCAGTCTAACTGCTATTCAAATCTCCATTTCTCTTTTTACGCCTGAGATTGTTCTATTTGTGGAAGGTGGACACATGTTGACGAGTGAATAATATAAATTATCATACATGACACAAGGAGTTCAAAGATGAGCCTTTAATTTTTCAGTTCAAAACATGCAGTGTCCAATAAAATACTCACTTCACCATTTAAAGCGTCAGTAGCAGTGCCTCGTCCTTCAGGATCTATTGAAAGAAGTGAATCAACCAGTGGGAGGGAAGAAGGGGGGAATTCTTTAAAGGTCTCTGAAATACAACGCTTGTAGGGCTGCTGTGGCTTGAAAAGAGTAGCATTTGGTAGCTTATATTTTTTCCAGTACTCTTCGGAAGGAGAGCCGCACAACTTGAATATCTTGTGAAGCTGCTCTACCTGGCCACACAATAGATATAAATGTGAATTACAAGTCTAGAACAAAACTTCAAAACATTTAGCCTAGAAAAAAACATGGTCAACGGTGAGAAATATATCCCAGACAAGGATAAAGGACATATAGCAAGAATGAAGCTTAAAAATTGTCAATCAAATCATGAGATCTTGGAGAAATGCAACACCTCGGTCCGCCCTGGCATAATTGGCTTTCCAGCTAGTAATTCTGCCAGAATGCAGCCAGCACTCCAAAGGTCAACACCAACACTATAATTTGTGGCTCCAAGAAGCAGTTCTGGAGGACGATACCACAGGGTGACAACTCGACTGGTCATAGGTTGCTTTTGACTAGGATTGTAAATTGTAGCTAATCCAAAATCAGCTATCTTAAGAACTCCTTCATTGTCAATTAAGAGATTGGAGCCCTTAATGTCACGGTGCAGAATTCCATTGTTGTGGCAATGCTCAAGCCCAGATATTAGCTGCTTCATGAAACACTTAACCTAAAAAATCATTCAGTGATCACTAATCAGTCAGCCTTAATCATTTGAATCAGGCAGCTAATAAATGAAACTCAGAGCAGCAAAAACATATTTAGCGCATGAAGTTATTAAATTGAGATACAACAGAATCGGAATGGATCAGTGTGTAGAAGAAAAAGAAATAGTATCTTTTTATTAACACATCCAGCTATACATAATATCCGAGGAAAAATCTATTAAAGAAAGATTTAAGCAAGCTTTTGCCTCATTGGTCAGGGTGACAGCCTTAATTTCATTCTTTACTTCGTTATCTATCATAAGCTTGCAGTGGCATGTGCAGGCAGCCAGTCACAGATTATACCAAATCTTCAGTCATTTATTAATGATTCTCTCACAAGTCGTAAACTGCAGGTACCATTTCAACAGCAAATCTACTGCCTCACTGCCTCACAAAGGGGTGTCATACTGCACCAGTTAACAAACGACAGAACGTAATATATTAAGCCGGCACCAATCATAAGGTTTTTACATTCATCTCGAATTCTTGAATACAATAAAAAACTTAATCATTCAGAAATCCTATTCAGTGTTAAACCCCTAAATTATTTGGGTTACCTAAGGAGAAAGTATCAAATATAAGTTGAATTTATTTCTTACTTATTGATTGTCAAAAAAAAAAAAAAAAAAAAAAAAGGGTGAATTCAGCAATCCCTATAAGAGTGCATTTGGGAACTCAGCATTCATTTCAAATACTGGAATTCAATTGTGGAATTGTAATTGATGAATTTTACATCCAAATTGTGTGTTTGGATCATAAAGTTTGAATTCCAGAAATTCTGAAATCATATTGTACTTGAAGTTTCATTTAGGAGGCAGATGGAGGAGAGAGAAAATGAATATTAGAGAGAAGAGAGAAAGAGGAATATTGATCGAACCTTATTGATTAAGCATAGAAATTATTATCTCCTCATAAACCACAAGCTCCATATTTACACCCATCAGTTTATTAATCCGTAACCATTGTCATAAACAATTCAAAGGTTCATCTCATATAGCTACTGTGGCTGTTATTCAGACAACAAATAGAAGATAGAAAAATAAAAGGGGAAAGGTTAGCGATATGATGTAGCTCAGAATTTGAAATGACAACTTTACTAAAGTAATTTAAAATTACTAATCTACAGAATGTTAAAGTGTTGTGGATCTGGATAAATTCTAATTACAAATTCATTTGTTTGCCAAACACTTCATTTGCTCCAATTCTAGAATTTCAGATGAAATCCTAGATCCCAAAAATATTACAAGTGTTTTAGGAGTATTTTCATACTTATAACACTCAAAAAAGTTAGTATAATATAGATTGAACTACATCAAACTATATCTATTTGTACATAACTAAAACACTAAGTGGCTATATGGTAGGGATTCTTGGGAAGGTGGGGCAGAAAGGTAAGGGAAAGGAAATTTAACCCTGTTTTTCCTTGGTGATTGTTTAGTTGACATTTTTTTTATTTCTTTCTCCCCTTCTGCTTGCAGCGTTTCCAAATATTGCTCTACACAGATTCTCCAACCCAACTTGGGAGTTGAGAATTTCCCCAACTTCCTCCACAGTCCACACCATGACTCCCCTTGACCATCTTTGACCAATTAACTCCATCACCCAACCACCAGTTTGACCCAAGGCCACCAGCCACTTCCATAACTTGACCACTACCAAAGTATCAACCACCACCATTTGCACCGCCATAACTTTATCATCACTAGTCACCTCAAAGACCAAGTTAATACCGCATGACCATGATAATTAACATCCTAAACCCCATGGCCATCACAAGATTCACATTCACCAACAATGTGCCACATACTCACAGTCGTAACCACCCTGATCACCAACAAATTAGAGAGAAAAAGAAAAGGAGAGACAGACATCAACATTCTAATTAAAGATTTAAATGGTGTATTTTGACCATGAATGCTCTGGATCTAGAGATTTGATGTTCAAATTGACCATATTATCCATATCCTTCTATAATGGTGGAAGGCAGTGCCTTCAGTTGCAATGGAAGATGCCACATGCCAACTGTAACCCATTATCAAACTTGCCAGCAGTGGCTTGGTTATTGGTGAAGAGCAGTGGTGATTGTACTATTTGTAAAATGCCGGCAGTCAGAAGAAATGGCTGGAAGTTAAGAAAGAGAGTTTGATTCTGCTTGAATATGCATCTGTGTAACATACAGTCACAAAGGGTTTCAGGTCACTTTCTTCATTCAACCAAACAGCATAGGGCATTGGGGGATTTTGTAAACTTCCTTTCCAGCTTTCTTATCTCTTTCTCAATTCCTTCTTTCCAATGAGGCCAACCAAACAGCCCCAAAGTTTCAATTTCTTTATTTCATACTCCAAGCTTCATCAAATCACATTGACCCATTCAGGATGAAGAAAGATGGAACTCGTATCTTTATAATTTACATGAGAATGAAGAAAGATGGTTAGTTCTGGATCTCCAAAGTCCCAAAATGGCTTTCACACCCTTTCTCACATATTAGCACCACCCATTTAAACTTTTTTAGACAGAATGTCATTGTTCATGAATAACCACGGGCTGCTGTGAATCTCCCAAAGTAATCCTGATATGTCTACCTCAGACCATCAACATGTATTTTTCCCTAAATCTAGCTGAAGCCTAATATAATTTCCAAAAATGCTGGCTTTACTTAAATTTCAGCTCAAAGACAATGATGAGATTTGCAGGGAAGAAACAATGTTTGCTTTCATTGAAAACATCTACAAAAACTAAAGGTTTCTTTTTTTCCCAGGAATGTCTGATATTAGACAAATCTTAAGCTTCTTGTCAGAGTTCTGAGAGCATATACAATATACACTAAATCGATGGACCTATTAGGAACTTAATCCATCCACAGATCTCTCTGATGCAACTCCATGCAAAAAAGAGGGGAAGACTGGAAGAGCTTAGACAATCTTCTCAAGATACTTAGTAAGAAAACTGCCAAATCCAGAGATTTTTTTTATCTATAGAAACATTTAAGAGTACAACAACCAAATATTATATTCTGATTCAAGGGCTAGACCACTAAAACATGATATTTAATGTGGTTGATATGCTCCTGGGTATCAATTGCCAGATGAAGTCCGACACAACAATTTAAAATTATATGGCCAGAAATGTGTTGCAACCAAACATAGTCTCACTATCAGTTTAAACATGGATAGCAGTAAGGCCGCATAAATTTAAACCTCTCTAAACCCCACCTAAAGCAGGGCACATGCTATGTTGTTATAGCTGATAAAATAATGTTTTGCATCACAGATCCAAATAAGAAGACAAACATAAGCAAAGCTTGTAAGGGAAAACAAACATAAGGGCGACAAACAAGTATTGTACTCTGGACTTAAAAATTCGGATAAAAACCGATAAATGTCCAATGAACCACAATAACTCCCAGTCCAAATGCTATTGCAAAAACTCAGGCATCTAATCTTAGTAAAACAGTCACATCCTGCACTCTCAGCTGCTTGGCTTTTTCTATCAGCATAAAAGGGGACAGGATAACTCAGACTTTCCCAAGTAATAAGAAGACAAACTCAATTTAGTTTTATAACCACACAATTTGTAATTAGATACAAAACTTTTGCAGAACTTGAGGCCCCCCATTGCTCAAGATTCTCCATTAAATTACTACTGTCAAAACTACTATCAAGAAAGAACCCAAGAAACTAAATGACAAGCAGCACAAATAATAATTAAAAATACCCCAAATCAAGTAAATTACAAAACTTCAGATTAAACAATAAACAACCAAACAAATCAAATACTACCCACCACCCAGATTTAGTTTTTCCGTTCAAATTACACTATCAAGGTGACAATTAATCTCGGAAACGAGTAAAAAAAATATCGAAAAATTAAAGTACCTGTGGCTCAGTGAACTTATTACCAGCACCAAGTGAAGCAGAAAGGCCAGAAAGATCATGCTCCATGTAATCAAAAACCAAATATAAACTCGAAGACATTCGAGAAGTAACTAAACCTTGAAGCTTAATAACATTAGGATGATCAAGTTTGCTCAATACTATAATCTCTCTTGCCATAAACTTTACACTTTCAGGCTCTAAATTATCGAACCTAACCTTCTTCAATGCCACTATATTCCCTGTTACCAAATCTCGTGCTTTATATACATTGCTATACGTTCCTTGCCCAATCTAAAATCCACAAAAACAAAACAAACAATCAATCAAATGGGTATTCCGTATTTCCTTTAAAAGGCGAAACAGGAAGGACTTTCAGAGACGAACCTTATCGAGCTTCTGGAAAGTACTAGCACGGCGAGGGGAGAACCGATTAATGACATCACCAACAGCGTCAGCAAGCCAAGTGGGCCACCCATGATGGGTAGTGGGCCCACCTCCATAAGGGTCGATGACGTGGCGCCGGAGCTCAGTCGTAGAGAAGTTAGACGAATAACGAGGAAGTTTACTACTAGTACTAGTATTAGGAGAAAGAGAGTCCCTTCCTAAGGAAAGGGAAGAAGCACGGCGGCGATGAGTTGGGTTTTCCGGCGCCGGCGGTGGAGGTCCGGCGGGTCGCCGCCGGCTAATGATACAACCCATTTAAAGGCGGCGCCGCCGTCGCATCGGGTAAACGGGTCGGGTCGGGCCGAATCGGGTCGGAGAGGAGAGAGAAAAAAGAGGAGGTGGGTTGTTGGTATTGTTGTTGTTAGAGGTGTAAGTAGAAGTAGGAGTGAGGGAGTGAGGTGGTAGGAGTAAATGAGGGGTATCTAAAAGGGGACAAATACATTTACTGCAAATTTGTGTGATTGGTTGGATTTCATTTCAATGGAAAGGAGGAGAGAGAAAATTTATGAGGGTTTGAGCTAAAGTTTTGCAGCTTTGCAATGGCAGAACTTATTTTTTTAGGAGAGAGAAAATGAAAATTGAAATATGAGAAAAGGGTACTTTTTATTGATTTTTTTTTTTTTTTTTTTTTTGTTTGGGAGGGTGGAATTGTGTAGTTGAGAAGAGTAGAAAAGGGAGTTTGACGAGAGGAAAGGGACTGAAGTTGAAGAAAAAGGGGTTTATTTTTAAGTTTTGTTTATACATTTCAATTTGGGGCCCTCGGGTTCTCACACGGAGTCATAATTTTCCCTCTTTTTTGGTTGAGATCAAAGGTTTGTGAATTACTCCGTATGATGATAAATTTGACTCCACTCAAATGATTTAGAATCAAATTTGAAATTAATATAGTACTCCATAAATTTGTTGATCAATCAGGTGAAAAAAAATTAAAGTTTAAATAATGATTCAGTAAAATGTAGCTTAGGATAGGTTCAATTCAAGTTATTTAAGTTGATATGTATTTGTTAATTTCAGAAATAATAAGATTAGATTTTTTTTTAAAAAAAAATTATTTATCACTAAAAAGCTCTAAATATAAGTTTAAGAAGTTATAATCGTAATAAAAAAAAATAAAAATCATATTGGGAAAGTGTATATCAATACGAATCCAATGACAGTTTCAATTGACAATTGTTTTTAGGAAATTTAATTCAACCAATAAATAATATTAGATCGCATTATTCACATTTGGTTGGAAAATTTGAAGGCATAAGAGATCAAGTGAATTGAAGATGACCCTAGTCTATACGAATTGTTTTTGTCATTTTATTTACCACGAGGTTAGAACCCGTGCGATGCACGATTTATATAAAACATATTTTTAATTTATATATTTTAATAATAAATGTTATTATACATGAATATAAATAAGAATTACGTACACTTTGTAATTTAAAATCATTTATTTTCATCAAAATTATGAAATATCCATAGTTCAACGTAGGAGGTCATTTATTAGTGTGCTATTTAAAATTGTTTCAATTTCCTACAGTAAAATGATAGGTTTTAGTTATAAGGTAGAAACTTCTAATATTTAAATTTTAAAAATGTTAAATAGGATAGCTTTATAAAATAAATAAAAAATTAAAAAAAAAAAAAAAAAAAAAAAAAGAGAGAGAGAGAGAGAGAGAGAGCAAGAGATGACAACCAGGAAGGAAAATTTTTAGTGGTAACATCAGCATCTTCTATTTTATTAGTTGTTAATAGAATAGATTTAAAGTTTGTTTTGTTCAGCTTCAGTTCAATTCCTAATTTCCTTCTCTCATAAACAATTCATTTCAGCGCTATTAAGTTCTGTTCACTTTAGCCTCAATCAGTTCAGTTCAGTTTAATTGTTTTCATTAAATCAGAACATGCCCTTACCCTCACTCCTGAATGCACAAATTTTGAATACAATCTTGGTATCCAATTATTGAAGTTCATGTAACCCTTATCCAGTTTTGATGTCAAATTTGTTTGAATGAGAAAAAAAAAATAACTATCTTTGGAGAAAAAAGATATATTCCAAAAGAATATGGAATTATGGAGTACGTATATATAACTTTCCAATGTTTCATTTTAAAAATTAATCAAAATTTATATTATAATGTTTTGGTAAGTTTTTGGAACAATCTATGTTTATTTTAGCGAATTGATAAGTCATGGGAGATTAGTAAACCCAATATTTGTAGAATATTTCTTCCTAAAAAAAGATTGGAGAATATTTCCATGTTTGAAGGTGATGGTAGACACTTCCTACAGCTCTTTGAATTAGTCCCCTATATATATATATATATATATATATATATATATATATATATATATATATATATATATATATATATATATATATATATATATATATATATATATATATATATATAAAAGTAAACACACACACACGTAATACAAAGTACTCCCCTCGTTCTTGAAAGTTTGACTCATTTTGCATTTACACGGCCTTCAATAAACATCTTTGACCATTAATAACTTCGGCTAAGTATAAGTAAAAATTATATATATATATATATATATATAAAAGTAAACACACACACACGTAATACAAAGTACTCCCCTCGTTCTTGAAAGTTTGACTCATTTTGCATTTACACGGCCTTCAATAAACATCTTTGACCATTAATAACTTCGGCTAAGTATAAGTAAAAATTTTGAAAAGTTGATATTTGAAAAATTAATCATACATTAGGGGATTCTAATAAGATCAAACTTGTTAATTTATTTTGATTGTATAAATCATAAAATATGGTTAAAATTATTTTATTTTGACCACATAGATAGTAAGTGAGTCGAACTTTCAAGAACGGAAGTAGTACTAGATTTGACCTTTTTTATTTCTAAATATTTAAATATTTCGTTATTTTTAATTGTTATAGGGTTAATCTCAATAAATAGTTTAAAATACCATACCTAATATATAAATCAAAGGTAATAAAACTCAACACTATTTCCTCAAAAAAAACGCTATTTATGGTATAAAATGTCAATAATAAGTACAGAGTATTTATTTAGGGGGCGTTTAGTTCAAACAAATGAAATAAAATGGTACTCCCTCCGGAACTTGGAACGAATAAAACAAAGAACAATAAAACAAAGTACAATGGGAATTACAAGACATTAATTAATGTCTTTGAGTAAAACAAAGATAGAATAATATTTAATGTTGTACATGTCGTCAATCCTTTGAAAAGAAAAAGGACCGCTAATATTTTTTGATGGAAAAAAAAAGACCAATCATATTCATCTAAATTGATGTACATGGATTATGATGAAGATAAGAGTGAAAAAATAGAGAAAACAATAATTACAAAACAGAAAAATAAGGATAATTTGGGATAATTGGCAAAAATTTACTTACTAAAAAAGAAAAGTAAGAATGTAATTTTGAAATACCCAAAAAGAAAAGCAGGAATGTAATAAAGGGACGAGGGGAGTATAAAAATAAGAACTTCAAAAGCATGGATTGAAAATTCATTATATTTTTTTAGAAAAATGATATACATAGCCTTAGCTTAGGGCTACATATAAACATTAAATAATACACACTAAAAACTCGTGCAAAGTTAGGAAATCATAAAAATATATACATTTAGTACACTTATTTACGCGTGTTTTTGTCATGAATTCTTAATTTTATAATACAATATTTTAAGAGTATATTTAATGCTTATATATAGACCCTTGGGGCTACATATAGCATTACCCGTTTTTTTAAAGTTGTTTAGTTCACCCAAAACGCCCAAAAGTATGGATTTAAATCCTATTAAAGTATAACAAAGATTGATATTATGATAGTATACATTATGACGAATCCGACAATGTATTTTTTGATAAGAAGAAAAACATTTCATTATTGAACGATATCCAAACGGCACTTACAAACAGTTTCGAGGAATATTTTTATTGTTGATTATATTCAGGTTAGGTCATCTTATAAACAAATTACATGTGCCCAATTAATTAAACTAAATTAAAAGAAATAAAGTTAGGTCTTCTTTTCTTCACCTTTAAAAATAATAAAGTGAAGTAAGAGAAAGAAGGTTATAGTGTTATTAAGTGTGAACTAAATAAGTACTAAGTATTTATTTATTTATTTATTTTGGTGTTTAGCTATAGAGCTACAAGGGTGGGTATAACACCCTAGAAATTTCTTCCTTTTAAAATACATGTTTTGCCCTGTTTAAAAACTTTAAATAGGAATATCGAAGATATTACCGTCACCTTGATAACGGTTAAGGCAACTATCAAAGACACACAGCGGAAGACTAATTTCAAAACATTTCAAACCAAGTCAACATTGAAAATCAAACAGCGAAAGTAAAGTCAAACCAAAGTCAAATGAAATAAAATAAAATCAACCTACAACTTGGAACCATTGTAGACCCTTATTAATCAAAACCGAAATCCAAAACCCTTTTCGTTAGTCACATGAAATAAATAAAGTCATAAATGATTAAAGCAGCAACACATTCATATACTTATGGAAACTAGCTAGCATGATTCGCTCTCACTCATGCCCATTCATAAGAATGCTTCATCACCTGAAAAGCTTACCTCTACTTGCTTCCACTACTCTCCATTAAAAATGGGTTATCATAGGGCCAGGGTAAAGACAAGGCCAACAAACACACAATCAGCAAAGCTGAGTAAATAAGCGTAATTAACACACTAACATATAATTTCCTATCAACACACAACTTACCTTGTTGTACCTGTATTTCAAGCATACAACATTCAATAAAAGTTCTCACTAGACACTACATAATGTATTTAGTATTGACTACACATCGAACGAGTTTCCCCCTCAACCTCCCCCAAATAAATTTGAGGTTACTGACACGGGAGCTAACCGTGCCAGCATCAATAACCACTCGTAAGTGGCGGAATTCCTGCGCATTATAATAATAAAAGGAATGTACAGCGCAATATGATCAAATATAAAGTCACATAACTCCCCCCGTATGTTCATACTCAAGGTGTATATGTTCCAAGAGTTTTGGTGCGTAATCTCTTTCACTTTACGTTATTTACAGATTATTAAACTTGATGATGACTCTCAAACCATAATCATACAAGTATACAACCAACAATAATTTTTCAAACAATCAAATATACCAATTTTATTCTTGAATAATTAGTGACCACATAATATTTAATGTTGAACCCTTTTTATTTCTACTTCGGTGCCAATGACACCTTAAACGCGTAAAGCGCCACAAAACCTATCACTCGGTGTTAAGAACACCTTAAGTGCACTAAGGCACCAACATACAATTTATTTTCATGTACATAGACACTTATATAGCTCTTTCCTCATGCTTATAGCATCAATAAAAATTATATGAACCATAAATAAATTCCTTTTCAATATTCCAAACCAAATTAAACATTTAGTTTAATTAAACATGCTCTCTAACATGCCATAAATAAATATGTGGTTCATAGTTAATATTCCAAACTATTATTTTCCATTCAATAATTCATCACAACTAAATCATGCTTCACAATCCAATCACCAATAATATCCAAATCATGATTTCCAATCCAAACCTAGCATGATACTACTTGTAATCAACCAAACACATTTAGCATGATATTTTATCCACATAATTATGCTAAGTACGCGAACGTACCTTGTATACAATCTTAGAATCGCCACGACTATTAAAAATCACTCACTTCGAAGTCTCCTACAATTTAAAATTATAGAAGAGTATTAAAATCCACTTTACACAAATTTCCAACAATATATACTATTATAAAACCCCTCATAATTTAATTAAAACATATCATGCTGAAATTATATTTAAAACATCATAATTTAGTCTCAATTAGTGGGTAATTAAAATTCCTTAAAGAAACTTGATTTTAAGTGTTCTACTAAAAATTCCAGCACTATATTTTAATTAAAACTTGCTGTAAATAAGCCTTAAAACACTTTAATCAAAGATCAAAAGCATTATACATCATAACCCTTCAATAATTTACAAATCAAGAACCAAGGGTTTCAAAAATTGGAGCTTTTTAATTAAATACATAATCTGAAAATTAATTAACATAATACTTATAATCAAACATCAAAATCAAATCCCAAGATTCATAGTTAACTATTAGATTTAGTAAATTAGTTTTAAGTAATAAAGTTTTTTTTTTAAAATAATCAAAAAAGGGGGAGAGGGTGCAGCGGCAGCCACCACGCCGGCTGCCAGCGTCGGTGGATGCCTGCTGCAGGCGACTGACGCTGCTGGCGACGGCGGACACCTGTTGTCGGTGGTCGACAGTGGGGGGGGGGGGGAAGAGCAGCCGAAAAAAAGAAAGGGGAAGAGGGAAAAAAAGGAGAAAGAAAAATAAGGAGAAAAGAGATCGAAGTTTACCTTGGGTTTTCTCTACTCTGGGCAAAGTTTGATTTGCCTCATATGTGGGATATTTATACCCCTTCTCTACAAACCCTTTTTCCCTAACTTTCCTCTTTTAATTTTTCTAATCCCATCCCTAATAAAACTTTACTAAATTAAAACTTTCCTTAAATTAAACCCCAACTTAATTAAATTAACTAATTAAATAAACTTTCCTTTTTTAAAAAATATTTCCAAACTTATTTAAAAATAAATCATTAAAATACTTTAAAAAAGTAATTCAATTTAATTAAATACTTCTTAAAATACTTATTTTGCTTAAAATACGTATAAAAATACGAGGTATTACAGCGGGAGTGAGAATCGATCTCAGGATTTCGGCCCTGTTCAGTTCGCCTTATTTCTATTTATTTCAGGGTTAATAAGTTCAGATAAGGGCTAATAAGATAAGTTCAGGAAATATAAGTTCAGACAAGTTGTGATAAGGGTTAATCAAGGCTACCAAGTTTAATTTACAACTAAAATAAGTTCTAATATGGGCTAATAAGTTCAGATTAGTTCAGATAAATTTAGGTGAATTGAACACACCCTTCCTGAAACTGGGAAGGAAGCTCTAACCACATGAGCTATCTCTCACTTTCACTAAGTATTTAATGTGATAATGTGTGATAATCTGATAAGAAAACGATATGACAAGAGATAAATTGTGTAATAATTTTATTATTATTTTTTTAAAAAAAATAAAAAATTGTGTAAGTAGTTTATGATAATTTAGTTTGTAAAATTTAAAATATTTGGATTTATGGCTCTAAGTATGGGTCCTATTTATCGAATTTGTTTTGCTAGTTTATCTTTTTTTTCTTATTCAAAGTTAGGTCTTATTAATGTTCCAACCTTTGGATTAAACCTGAATAATCCTACCTTTACCTATTATTCTCCTACATCGCCCCCTGCAGGCCACTTTACCCTCTATGACCGGTTGCCAAGCCACGTCGTAGCTTCTTATTGGTTTGAATTTTTTTTTTTAATTAAAAACTTATTTTTTTTTAACAAAAGTCCTAAAAAATGAAAAAAAAAATTTAAAAATCCCAAAAAAATGAAAAAAGCAATCAGAAACCCCACCCTGAACTTCCCACGGTCCCACCATCAACCCCACCGTCAATCCACCATCATCCGCACCGCCACAGCCCCACAACACCACCACAACCCACCGCCGATCAAACCACCAACCCACCTCGTCGATCAAACCACCAACCCACCTCCGTACCACCATCAATCAACCCAAAACCCCCCACCGTGCTACCTTCTGTCTTCCCGTGACGAAAATCAACCAGCCCACAAACCTCCACTTCCCACCATCCCACCTCTGCACCACCATCAACCAACTCACAAACCCCCACCGCCACACCAAAACCCATAGAAACCACCCCCTCTTGCCTATACTTCCAAAACCTCCTTTTTCCCGTTTTCCTTCTCTCTCCCTTCATGGTGGTGATTGTGGTTTGTAATGATGGAGCATGGAGGATGGAGGAAGGATAGATGAATTGAAAGAGGTGTTGCCAGGACGAAAATAGAGGTGGGTGGGGATTTCGATCGATTTCATGGTGGTGATTGTGGTTCGTGGTGACGGAGAAAGGATGAATGAGGTGGTAATGAAGGTTGTGTTCATGGAGGAAGGAGGAAGAAAGGTGTTCATGGAGGGGCAAGAGAGGTGGTCATGGAGGAACAAAGAGAAAGAAGTGGTCATGGAGGAAAAAAAAAAGGGAAAAAAATAAATAAATTACCTAATCTTCAGGTAACCGGTCACTTAGGGTCGATATGGGAGAATATGTATCAAAGATGAGATTATTCAAGGTTAATCCAAAGGTTGGATTATTTTGGTAGAACCAGCAAAAGGTTGGATTATTGATATTAAATTTTCCAAAAAAAAACAAAGTTGGATTTATGATAGTTTATAACTAATCCTTTTTAGTTTTTAGTGATGTATTTATTGAATAAATTGTCAATATTTTGAAAAAATATTACTTCCTCCGCCCTTTTTTACAGTTCTCATTTTGACTTTCACGTTTGTCAATGCAACACTTTGACCATTAATTAATATCGTTAGTTGTTTATTAGTTAAAAAAATCCTATAACAATTGAATGTTAATAATCTATTAATCGAGACGAATCAAATAAAACCCAACATAACCCAACATGACTATGTTATGTCTTATATACGGAGTATGAAGAACAATTTAGAAGATTCTCTGACATTATGAATAGTGTCAAAATTTCAAATAGGAATTATAAAAAGGGGCAAAGGGAATACTACCTCCGTTAAGTTTTATTTGCAACTTTTACTATATTTGGATGCTTAGTATTATTTGCAACTTTCCCAAATCTTTCCCTTTTAAGTAAGTTTTTTTTTTTTGCTGGAAATGTCAATATTGCCCTTATTTTAAAAATTAAACATTCACTTAAATGATTAATTACATTACACTAACAAATTAATTTGGATCTAACAACTCCCAACTTGGCTCTTTCTCTCTCCTCTCAATCACAACCTCCATTGATTTCGACTCCGGCAAGCACTAGTAGCAACGTCATCGTGGCTATAGTGGTTTTGCGGCAAGAAGGGAAGCAACACACATGTGTTCGTGTATTGGATGATTTTCGTGGGTTTGTGGGTATTCTGGGTTTAAGGGTTTTAGTGGATTTGTGGGTAGTTTCGGTGATTTTTGGTGGGTTTGTGGGTGGTTTGGATGATTTTCGGTGGGTTTATGGGTGGTTTTAGTGATTTTCGTGGGTCTTGTGGATGGTTTAAGTGATTTTCGTTGGTTTTGTGGGTGGTGTCGATGGTGTCGGTGTTGGTGGTTGGTCTAGATTTAGGTGGTGTCAGGGGTTTCAGTGGGGGTTTTTCTAGTGTAGATCGATGGTGTAGGTCGGGTTTAGGGTGTGTCGGTGGTTGTGGTGGTCTGGATTTGGGAGTTTCGGTAGTGTCTGTGGTTGTGGTGGTATGGGTTTGGTAGTTTTGGTGGTTTCGGTGGTCTGGGTT
Source organism: Chenopodium album (assembly GCF_948465745.1). Classification (NCBI taxonomy): domain Eukaryota; kingdom Viridiplantae; phylum Streptophyta; class Magnoliopsida; order Caryophyllales; family Amaranthaceae; genus Chenopodium; species Chenopodium album. The sequence continues at coordinate 72,423,145 of NC_137835.1, forward strand.
TAGGGGGGTGTTGGTGGTGGTGGCTAGTCTGGTTTAGGCGGTGACGGTTGTGGTGGCTGGTTTTGGTGGTTTTAATTTGGTGGTGGAGGCCTGGTCACATGGTGAGTGGCTTGGATAGTTTACTAATCATGTTTAATTTATCTCTCTCCTCCTTAATCACAAACCCTTTCATTCCATAATCACCATTATGAAATTTTGACTTGGGATCCGTGTTGCACTTCAAAGTTGCAAATAAAACTTAACGGAGGTAGTATATGAATTGTAGTACCCATGTGCGTGTCTCCTAGTTTCGGATTAATGTTTTCCCATATCTTTATCTACTCTCGTGCAACCTAGATCAACCATAAAGTATCTTAACAATTCACAAAATTATTTGATTTTTCAAAAGCAAAGGAACTGTCATAAAATAAAAATCAATTGGTGGACATAACATGAGTGAAATTAGCTTAGTTACGCATGTCAAACACACAGGAAATGGAATAGCGCCTATTTATTTCGTATGCATATTGAAATGCAATATGGGATTTTTATTTATTTTTTTCATTTGATATTTCTCTATCTTAATGATACAACGGTACATTTTGTGTACAATTATGTGTGTATAATGTACCATTAAAGAATAAGTTGTCTTAATAGTATTTTTTGTGTATTATTATGCATGTAGTAATACTTTTTGCAATTCTTTATATTACTATGTCGTTGAATGTTTTTCCCCCAAATACCTGTAGACACCTAAAAATGTCTCCCCAAAACCAAACTCGATGATGAACAACCTTTCACCGTCACTATTGGTCGGGTTCAGTATTTAATCCCGAGAGTGTTTAAAAAATTGTATTTGATTAAATTCGTATTTTTGAATAGTCCATGGATTAGTCTTGATGTTTGGTAAAATCATAGTTTTAATTTCAGCCCAAACTTATTATTTAATTTTAGCCCAAACCTTTTTTATTTTATTGTTTTGTTATTTATTTTTGGCCCAAACCTTTTATTTATTTTATTTGCTTATTTTCTTATTTTAGCCCAAATAATAATAAATAAGAAAAAGGCCGAAATTATCAATCAGCACTTAAAATGCTGAACGAAATTAGGGTTAAAAATGTATTTAGACGGAAAAGCGGACTGAAAATTCCCGCGCCACGGCAGGAGTCCACTGTGTCGCGGGAATCTTTCCCATCTTACGGTGGGATTTCCCGTGACACGGGAAACCTGCCGTGACACGGGAATTTCCATGTCCTTTCCGCGTAAACCCTTAACGCGTTTTCTTTCTCGTTTACTAAATATTTCCCGCCTCACTCAAAAATTGCACCGTGTCACGGGAATGTTTCCCGTCTGACGGTGGGGCTTTCCGTGTCACGGTACAGTTTGCCGTGTCACGGGATACTTTTTTAGGGTTTTTATCATTTTAGGGTTCCGTGTGTTCCCTCAGCACATTTTCTCTATAAATACCCCCTTATTTTTGATGTACGGGGCATCAATTAATTCATTAGTTTTTTCTCTCTTCTATGCTCTAGCCTAAACACTAGCCTACCCTTCTTATTTCAAAATTCCCTCTTCAAGTACTCCAAGGAGTCCATACTTTACTCGTGGTTCTGTCCTTAAGCCAAGGCGTGAAAGGTAGAACTGTTTGAGGGTTTGGCCCCAAATCAATCCTACTTAATTTAATTTAATTAAATTATTGTTTTATTATTATTTCCTTGAAGTTACTAACTCGTTTATTATTTTGTAGTTGCAAGCAAACAGAATCAAAGTAAGAATTATGTTCCTTTTATTTCTATTATTTTTCTAACGATTTTGTATTGTTAGAATTATTGTTAAATTGCTTCCAATATTAACGTTTATTCTATTTTTTTAATGATCACCATATTGCATGTTTAAAGGGAATATGACAACCGGTTTAGGTTCCTTTTTAATCTTGTTATTAAATCAAGTGATCACAATATTTTAGAATTATGTGTTGCATTAATATTAAACCAATTTAGCTTAATAATAGTTTGGAGCAAATTGAATATCTCTTTGTATGCCTTTGAGATTGCAGGAATCGCTTTTCACTATAAGAATCGAGTAGAGGCCAATACGGGCGAATGTGACTCCATGACTCACTTCGTACCATCATCCCCGATCCTCCTTTCGTGGTTCCGAACCATATGGAGTTAGTAATCTCATGGATTATGAATGGGGTGTAACCTTCACGAGTCAATCGTTGTTCCCTATCGTTGTCCCTTTATCGTGGTTGCCTTTTATGATCCGTGAACGGTTTACAAGTTCCTTAAAAACTTGTTGGCGGCTCCTTACTTTCTTTGTCCCTAATCGTATATGTCGATTCCCACTTCCTATGAGTGCCAAGCATATTCACCACATGCTTTAACGTAGGCGCACTTCGAGCGACGCCTACAATACCTGTCACCTATTCCTCCTACGTTACTTGGACGCATTTTCCACCGCTTTTTCTCATGTCCCAATTATCCACAATAATGTCATCCTATTTGTTTCTGAACCATATAGGCGTTATGCGTCGATACTTAACCTAGGAAATAGGGGGAGGGGGAGAAGGTGAAGGATAAGGATAAGGAAATCCCCAACCCATAAATCACAGTTGATAGAGATTGAATTATGAGGTAAAACTCCTACTCCATATCAACTATAACTAGTAGTACTAATTGGTATAGTGAAGGTAGAGTAATAAGGTTTGATTACTCATCAAGTGATATTGGTTGTTTTTGTGCGTGTGCGTGAGAGAGGGAGTTTAACAACCTCCGATTTATTAATTAAAATAATTAAACAAATGAAATACGAGTACATATTAAATTTTATAGGGAGTCTACAATTGTTTATAACTCCTATCTACAAGGTGAAAGTTTGGTTTTCGGTTTGGTTTGTTGCCCAAATCGAACCAAACCACTGCACCTTATTTTGATTTTTGGAATTTACAAACCGCATCGCGCCGCACCACTTTAGCTTTGAAATCGAACCAAACCAAACCACCTAAATTTCGGTTTCTAAAAAAAAAAAACCCCAAATCACAACGAATTTTCCTATCAAGCATCATAAACATCAAATTTTGCAAAAAAACCAAACTAAACCACACCAATCCAAACCAAACCAAACCAAACCAAACCAAACCAATCCATACAAACATAATTAAACGACTTTTAACCTTATTTCACCACCCCTAACCCAGATCCGCACCCACCACAACCCACCTTGTTTCACCACCCTTCATCCCTTCCACCCAAACCCTAACCCTAGATCGACCCAAAACTACCTACCACCACCGCAATTCAATCACACACCACCATAAAAATAAAGTAGGAAAAAAAAAACTCAAACCAAATTAAAAGAAAGAAAAAGAGGACATACCTCACATTCCACCGAAAACCTCGAATTTGGGTTTTAAAGGTCAAATTCGACCATAAACTCTAGATCTAATGTCTTTATGGTCGAATTTGACATGAAAAACCTTTTGAATGCGAACATTGGCGGTCGTCTTTGGTCGTTTGCCTAAGTACTACTAGTCAAAAAGGAGAGGAGAGCGAAAGCGGAGCAGAGATCGAAGAGGAGAGAGAAAGGACAGAGTAGAGAAGAGGAAAGGAGAGAGTGAGAACCGAGAACTTGAGAAGAGGAGCCAGGGAGAGAAAGGGCAAAGAAGATCAAAAGAGAAGAGGAAAGGAGAGGTAAGGTGAGGAAGTTAGATTAAGGGTTTTTTTTTTTTTTTTTTTTTTTTTTTCTCCTATGGCTACAATTAGAGTTGGGTTTAGGGTTTATTTGGGGTTGGGGCCAACAATTCGGTTTGGTTTCGGTTTTTCGATTTTTCAATTTTTGAAACTGAAACCAAATCATAAGGGCTTGTTTGGCATCATTTTTGGTTTTCAGTTCCTGTTTTTTAGAAAACTAAAAAAAAAAAAAAGTGTTTTCACTTTTCTGTTGTTAGTTTTCAAAACTATCATGATTTTAATAAGTTTAAATAATTTTTGATTTATTATGTGATATATATCATATACTTTTAAAAAACAAAAAACCAAAAAACAGAAAACCACGGCAATGCCAAACGAACCCTGATATTTTGATTTCTTGATTTTGCAAACCGCACCAAACCACTTAAGGGAAAAAACCGAACCATATTTCTAATTCGGTTTAGTTTTCGGTTCGGTTCGATTTGGTTTTAAACTAAAGTAGTTTCACCCCCTACCTATCTATGTCATGTCAATTTCCCCAAATAGATTTGTGCAAGATTACTAAGAATTATAAACTAATAAGAATAGTAACCATTGTACTCCTCAATCAATTAACAAAAATGATGAACAATTTTGATTATTGAAGTAAGAAGCACGCTAATGTTAGGCATTGATGTAACAATTATTGTAGCACGAGTTTTGACCTTGTGATGATTTTGAAGTCAAAGTTGGTTCGTTTTCTTTTATAATTGTGTTTGTGTTGTCAAAAAAAGTCTATGCACAAAGAATATCAACTTTTCCCACCAATAAAATCAACAATCAAATACGATTACTCCGCAATTAGAAGAAGTCTACGCTTCGTTTATTCCTTTCCGCAGTCAAATTTTAGACCTATCACCTATATATGCCTTGAACTGACAATACTCATCCAAATTTTCCTAATATTAGTTCAAATTGTACCCACAGTAATTTGGAATAATATCTACCAAATCCAAATTAACTAGTGTGTGTTTTTCTTTTTCTCATTTTGTTTAGGGATATAATTCTGATAAATTAGAGAAGAGAAATAGAATAGAATGACTTGATTATTATTCATCAATAGGTTGAGTATTTATACAAAACCTAAGCTTATAAGATAGGAAACAATCTTCCTAAAAGATATATCATATATCCTAATGATATATTCTCAAAATAATATCTTAACATAAATATCCTAAATATATTATTCTCTTAAATGATATATACGAAAAATATATTACACATATATTTTCCGATATCTCTAACACCCTCCCGCAATCGTAACGGCATTAACACGAACGTTACGATTGGAAATTCTTCACTTTGTTGAAGCCGAGATGCACACTCTTGTGATGTCGCCTTCAATTTTTGTCTCTTATTTTCAACGATGAGAACGTTCATCTTTTCGAACTCATCAATCATCAATCAAACAAGAACGTCATTCTTTTCGAACCTGCAAATATAACAATTTTTGGTTTTTCCAGAGCAAAACCGAGCTCCAATCAAATATTGGTTTGTCAGAGTAAACCACACTCAAATTTCTTATTGGTCTTTACCACACTCAAATTTCTTATTGGTCTTTAGAGTATACCACACTCAAATCCAAAGAAGAAAAATTATGCTCGAATCAACTCACAAACCTCGTCTCACGGCACAAGGAGAACCAAATATATCTTGTCTCACGACACAAGAGAGCCGATTTTTTTTTTCTTTTTTTTTTTCATCTTTGAGAGCCAAAGACACACCAACAACTTTATTTTGATTTCAATGCTTAGAAAAGCCACGCATGATGTAATGTATACATCAAGTCATCAACTCAAACTCTGCACCAACACTAACTTGCACAGCGGAATAAAAAAAAATTTGGTAATTTTTGCTAAAGGATCATCCCACCGGTGGGTTTAATTTCTAACCCACCGGGTAGGGGGGGAAATTTTTTTATGAACGGTCCCAAGATTTAACCTGCTCTTGATACCATGATAATTAACTGAATACCTCACTGCCCTGCAACCTAGTCGCGAAGTGTTCTGCCTCCCCTGTTTCTAGCTGCTGCTGCCCCCGCATTTCATTCCCCTTTTTCTGTTTCTGCGGGCTGTGCACTAAGCCAGCAGGTGCTGGGCTAGCCTGGTGCTGCGGTGGGCTGTGCTCTCGGCCTGCTGTGGCTGGGCTGGCCTAGTGTGGCTCACGACCAGCACCTGCTGCCTCGGGTTGCTGGGGCTGCTCTCGGCCAGCGCCCGCTGGGAACCCAGCGCCCAAAGCAGTGGGTTCGTGCTGTTGGGGCTGTTCTATACCATCGCCCGATGGACCCCCAATGGGTGCTCCATCTCCTTCGGCTTCCACTCCTTGTATGTCACCCATTTGCCATTGCTCAAATTCATCAAAGTCAACTCCATTTTCTACACCACTCATCTCCTCACCCAATCTCAACTCTGACTTGTCACCCGAATGCTCAACAAAAGGAAATAAATGCTCATGAAATTTTACGTCCCTTGACACAAAGTACTCCCTTGTCTCTAAATCAAACAATTGCCACCCTTTTTTTTCCAAACGGATACCCCAAAAATACACATTTTCTACTCCGAGAGGCAAATTTATCTCCTTGACTTCTTTGATTATGTGCATAACACAAACATCCAAACACACGAATCGACTCATAAGAAGGAATTTTTCCAAACAACATTTCATATGGAGTTTTATTTCCAAGTCATGGACTTGGAGTACGATTAATTAAATAACAAGCTGTCAAAGCACATTCCCCCCAATATTTAATCGGCAATCCACCTTGAAATCTCAATGCCCATGCCACATTCAAAATATGTTGGTGTTTTCTCTCCACTCTCCCATTTTGTTGAGGGGTACCCACACAAGAGGACTCAAATATAATCCCATTTTTGACAAAATATTCCTTTAGATGATTAAATTCGGTTCCATTACCACTCCGAACCACTTTTATATCTTTATTAAATTGACGTTTAATCAAGGCAACAAAATTTAGAAAATGAAATTCAACTTCAATTTTATTGCTAATCAAATAAATCCAAACTCCCCTAGAATAATCATCTACTATTGTCAAAAAATACTTAGCACCACACGAAGAGGGAACTTTTTAAGGCCCCCACAAGTCTATATGAACTAAATCAAACAAACTACTAGCCTTATTTTCACTAATAGGAAAACTATCTCTAGATTGTTTTGCTCGAGGGCATACATCACACACATTATTATTCTTTCTAATTGAAGTACTCACAGGCGGATCGAAGTAACCTCAAAACTTTTTCCGACGGATGACCCATGCGTTGATGCCAAAGATCGACCACACACTCCACTGCTAGCACCTTTACTTGCGGCACACCTCGGAAAAAATAAAGTCCATTTTCTCGTTCACCCACGCCAATCACCATCCTCGTCGACTGGTCCTGAATAACACAAATTTTGTTAGTAAATTGTATTGTACATCTTGACTCATCACTTAATTGAGTAACAGAAATTAAGTTACAATTCAAATTTGGTACAAATAAAACATTATCGATAACAAGACCACCATCTAGTGTAACCGAACCCAATTGATTCGCGTTCACCGTTTGACCATCCGGTAATCCTACCGGACAATTTTGAATTGTTTTAATGTTCCTTATAATTGACAAGTCATTCGTTACATGATTAGAGGCTCCGGTATCTACGATCCACGGGACTTTTGTCTTACCTTCTAAGCGAGACTTAGATTTATTACTCAATAATTCAATGATTTGTTGAGCTTGGTCAGAGGTCACACCCACTAGTCCATGCGTAGAGGAAGATTGATTGCTGCTTGCTGCTGCACTATTATTGTTCACGCCCCCTTGTACAGCATTGGCGCGGTGTGTAGTGTTCGTTGAGGCATTATTACGCCCCCCACTAGCACCACCTCAACCACCACCTCGTCCCCCACGAGCACCTCGACCACGACCCCTTCCTTTTTTGCGATTCTCGTCCCACCATTCGGGAAACCCGATCAATTGGTAACATCCCTCTTTGTCATGGCCTTCCCGATTGCAGTGGGTACAAAAGGGTCTTTCACTATCACTGGACTTAGCACGCGAGTCTACTTTAAACACCATTACGTTCTCCTTCACCTTTCCATCCTTAGACCGTAGTCTCTCGGTGTTGATCACCGCTTGATACGCATTATCCACATGAGGTAGAGGGTTTTGTGCCAACAATTGAGCACGGATTGCCTCATACGGATCATCTAGGCCAATCAAAAAATAATGTAAGTAATCTTCATCTCGAATATCACCTACTTGCTTGGCAATACTACACGTACACTGCCCACAAGAACACTTCGGAACTCGAGAATATTGCAGCAATTCTGTCCATATTTTGGATAAACGTCCAAAATATTCCGCCACCGACTCCGTGGACGTTTGCTTGCACTCACCCAAAGAGTTCTTCAATTGACATACTCTAGTACCACTAACAACACAATATCGCTGATGTAAGTGTACTCATAACTCGCTAACATAGTCATAATCCCCGATGGTAGAACGCAAAGAGTCGTCTAGCGTATTACTGATCCAAGAGACAAGCATCGAGTTTACTGCTATCCAGTGCTTCCTTTGTGGAGAATCGGCAGTAGGCTCCTTCATCGAGCCATCCACAAACCCATACTTCCACTTTGCAATCAACGCGCGGCACATTTCCTTAGCCCACTCGTCATAATTCTCACCACAGAGCTTAATTGGGGTAATAATAATTCCGGGATGATCACTCGATCCCAGATGATACTCTAGATCAACTGGGGGTGGTGGTGGCGGAACATCATCCTTCGTCATCACCTATTACTGATAATCGAAAAAAAAAAATTTTGGATACCTAAACCTAGGCTCTGGATACCATATATAATACACAATCTTATTACTCTCTCTATTTTTTAATAATTTGCATTACTTTCACTTATACATTATTTACACTTTTATTGCCGAGTATAATTTTTTAAAAATATTATAAAATAAATACATGTTAAGGATGTTACTATGAAATATATCATTAGATTTTTTTTTGAACAGATCATTAGATTAGTTATAATGTCTATTTTCATAATTTAATTTTTTGTATTTACAATTTTATTAATAGATAATTAAAAATATTAATGGTCAAAATTATGTCTCGAAATAAAACTTAAAAAAAAATAAAAATAAAATAAAAAATAAAAAAAAAACGGTCAAAGTAATGCAAATTTAAATTCATAGTGGAAGCACCTTGGAGTTTGGAATTACATGAAAAAGTCCTTAATTAATAAGTATAAAAAAATTAAACATATGAAATTTTAAGGCAAAATAAAAAGCCTGAATATTGTTCAATTCCCCCAAAATTTACATATCCCTACCTTATAAAAAGTACAAAACTACTTTTATGAATAGTGTTTTGCTAATTCTGTCCTTTAAATGTGTATTTACATATATATATAACCTCATTAATTATGTACAAGTTTTTTAAATGAATAGTGTTTGACAATTATAACATCTAAAATGTTTGTTTACTTATTTGCACTCATTAATGATAATTACCTCTTTATTTATCTATTAAAAATAATGTGTGGACATTTATACCCCTAAATATATTTCTTTATATATTTTCTCTCACTATGCTGCTAATAACTAATATTTTAATGTAAGTCCAAAACGAAAGAGATTCCAGATATGGCCAACTATAGCGCGCGCGCATCACGCGCAGCTGCCCTACTATATGTAAAAGGTGTCAGTGGATTGGACTTATTAGCCTCACCAAGTCACCATCTCCCATGAGTCCCGACCATCACAAATAAATAAATAAAAAATCCATAATACAGAAATTAAAAATATATACTGTACTACGTATATATTCTCCGTTCTTCAAAAAAAAAAAAAAAAATAAAAAAATAAAACCGTATATATTCTCCGTTATTTTAACATTATATAATTTGTCTTCTAAGAAAATTTCACAAATATTGCACCATTTTTATTTTAGGACAAAATTATCTCTGTTTATAGTTCAAATACCCAACATACTCTTACCTTTTTCACACTTATTCTTTAGTTCGGGTCTATATCAGATGAACACTTTTGTATTTTTACCTTTGTCTCTTCCTTTTTTCCCACTACCAAAATTATTGTGCCCAACTTGTATGGTGCAATAATAATAAAAAAAAAAAATCGGATTTTTCACCAAATACCATTGAGTTTTAACATAATTCACCAAATACCACCAACATTTTTCAAATTTACCATATACTCTTCAGTTTTATAAAAAATGTCACAATATGCCATTAATGACTAACATACGTTAACACCGTTAGTCATTAAGGTTAATAATGCCACGTGGCAACATATAATTGGTTCCCTTTTTAAAATTATTTAATTTTAAAACAATTATTTAATTAATTATCAAAAATTAAAAAAAAAAATACCCAACCACCCATGTCTCTCCAGCCAGCCACCACCGGCCGGCGAAACCCGACCAGAACCCTTACACCGGCACAAAATCCAACCAGCACCCTCGTATCGGCCCGAAATTCGACCAGAACCCCCGTTGGCGTTACTCCCTTTCCCTTGAACCACGGTGTCCACGAAATTAATCAATTGAACCACCAGCCGCGAAACAACCTATCTCCTCGAAAAACCCTCCCTAACCACTGGTCGGCGTCCAAACCCACCTCTTCCGCGTTGGCGAACTGATTTCGCCCCTCCTGGTGTCATCTCCATCCTAACTAAACCACCACGTACGTCGAAACCCTAAAACCAAAATCTAGGGTTTCAATTTTGGTGTTTTAGGGTTTCGGGGTGGTTGTTTTCGGCAAGTTGGGCGGCGACGACGTGTGAAAGAGGGTTTGGCCTAATGGCGAAGGTGGTGGCTGGATATTTCAGGAGGGAGAGGGGAGTTCGCAGGTGGTATGGGGAATTCAACAAGGAGAGGGGAACAGGTACCCGTACCATCAGTACTAACGGTTCGGGTACCCGATAAACAAAATCACTAAAAAATTGATACCCATAACCGGAACCGATAAGTTCGGGTACCCGGATTTTCGGATCGGTTATTGGGTACCCAATAAGATATCCAATAATGATAATTAAACTTAATTATGTAGTTATTATGATATAATTTACAATTAATTAACAACAATACCATATGATCTTGACCAAATTATTAATAATATTACTAATCATTGATATTATAAAGTGATTATGAAGTAAAGTAAAAGTTTAGATTTATACTAATAGATTTAAGTAGGGAAAAAAAAGCAAAAAAAAAAAAAATGCTTATCGGATTAGATCGGGTAACCGTTAATTTTAAAATGATACCCATAACCATATCCGATGACAAATTATCGAAACGGGTACCCGAACCATTATGGTTATCGGATCTGGTACCCTAATTTTCGGAACGGTTATGGATCGGTTTTTCGATTTTTCGGTTTTTCGGGTAGTTTTGCTCAGCCCTAGGAATTTGTAGTTGGTGGCTGGGAATTCGGGAGGGAGAGGTGACTGGGGTCGGAAATGTAGCCGGCGCGGGAAGGGGATTGGTCGCCGGCCTGCCGGGGGTGGAGGTCGGGGCTGGGGTGGTGGCGGCGATGGCTAAGTTAGTGGCTTTTTTTTTTAAAAAAATTTTAAAATAATTTCTCTAAAGTTAATTAATTAAATAAAATTATTAATTGTTTCAAATTAAAAAATATTAATAATAACCAATTACAAGCTGCCACGTGGCGTAATTAATATTAATGACTAACTGAGTTAACGGAAAGGGCATGTTTTGGCATTTTTATTAAACTGAATGTTATATGGTGAATTTGAAAAATGTTGGTGGTATTTGGTGAATTATGTTAAAAATCAGTGGTATTTAGTGAAAAATCCGTAAAAAAAAATGGAGGAAGTATTAAAAAAAATTCTATGACAAGTAGCAAGTCATACGTAGTGAACAAAATAGTGAATTACCAATGATCATGCAACTCCCCTTTAATCCTGTCCATTCTTCAATCTCGTAAAACAAATCCAGAAAGATGAAAATCTGAAATACAAAAATTAAAAATACATATATAAAAAAAAATAATAATAAATAAATAAAAAAAATTATCCAAGTCTAAATCGAAACTAGTACGAGAATCGGAAAACAAATCAGAGAAAATCTCCTCACTTTCTTTCGTTTAAAGTTATGATCTAATCTCCATGTGCAAGTTGTGCAATCGAGAGCAAGTTCTCAAACTAAATTATGTGTTCTGTAATTTTGTAAATATACTTAGGACTTGTTTTCTATCTTATTTCACACTTGTTACTTATACTTGACAAAATCAAATTAAATTAGACCAAAACTTCAGATTAGTTTAGATCAAAACTTACAATTCCCGTTCATTTCTTCGTAACATCTCTACTTAAAGAATTTATTAAAATTCAGATTTAAAAAGTATATGGAAAGATGAATCTATCGATCTAACAAGGTCCAAATGATAATATGCTTAGTTACGGATGCTCCTTAATAATTACTCCGTAATATAAATAATATGACAACCAGACCAAGGTCGTAACCAATAAAAGGTCATATAGGGTTCTTTGATTGCCCAAAAGATTGTCAGCAAACACAACTGAGTAAAATACAAAGCACATCCTCTTACCACCCATAAGAGAAGCTCACAAGTCACAAGGTACTGACTCTTCTTTAATTAATGGCAAGCTCACAAACCTCTGAATTAATAATATAGCTCAAAAGGCACTTACACTACTAATGTCTAATGGTACCACTGCTTGCTGCTAGTTGGCCACATAATTTCACCCATATGTATCTACTTTTTCTGCACTACTTCACCAGAGTTCCCTTTTACCATAAAAAGTATAAGCATTCTTCGATAAAAAAAACTCACTAATGTACAATCAAATCTACTTCAGTCTTCTTTCTTTACATCTCTTACCATTTGGGCTTTCTTCCACATCCTACAAAGGAATACCATTTCCATCTTTGAGATACATCTACACGAGAATGCTCGTGTACTAATTTAATCATGCTTACACGACATTATCTTATTTAGTACATAACTAACCAAGCAAGGCTTGTGGGATCAAAAGCCTCTAAAGACCCAAATTGGGATAACCTGTAAGAGGTTCCGGCCTAAGACTTGGACTGGTCATATGCTTGATCCATAAGTCAACTTTAGTTTGAGGTGTACCAACAAAATCAATCACCAACCTTAAATTGTTTAATAAATATGATTAAGAAGTACTTTATTTAACAATTAATTTAATAAACCATAAATAGAGGGGTGTACACGAAAATCAAGAAGCAGCTTGACCTCTCTGATGCTTGGACAAATGATGGTGGAATCAGCATGGACTATACTGAGAAAATCCAAGATTCTATCTAATGACCATTCAAAGACATAGGATTCTTGTCAAATTAGTTAGGTAATTCTAATTTAAGTTTTAGTCCCATCATCATTCATGGCAAATTCTGACACGGAAGATCAACAAAATTTCTATCATTAATCAAACCATATCAGGACCTGTTCTCAGTGACTGAAATGAGCTAAACTGAACTAAACTGAGCTTATTAGAGTTGAACTAAATTGAATATTGAGCTGAGATGAGCTAAACTGAACTTAACTTAACTTATTAGAGATGAGCTAAACTGAACTTAACTTATTAGAGCTGAGCTGAACTGAACCAAACTTATAAGAGCTAAGCTGAACTGAACCAAAAATAATCCGATGAGAACAGATTCTTACTCCGCTATGGGCGATATGAGTTTCACACTTGCCAATACACATCCTATACCATTAACGAAGTATGTTTTAAAAAAATATTAGAAATATAAGACATATACTTTAGAAGTATTGGATAGCAATCTAACAAATTCTTACATGCCAAAGAAAAATAAAATCACAAGCGATTTAAGTAGTATATTCCAATCACAGAGTTGCTCTACCTGAACATTGACATATATTATGCAATGACGTCATAGAGGCTAATATAAGCAGGGTAAGAATCAAGAGAAATTCCGAGCACCACGAAAGCATATTTAGCCACAAAAACTCAAAGAGAAAATATTCTACGACATAAAAATTTAGTCGAAATGCTCATACGGATGATAGTAGCAACTAAATCTACATTGGAAACAAGAAAATGGAAGGTGGATAAACCTCTCTAGCTTCAATGTTGTACATCTCAATGTGCAAGAAAGAAGGGACCAGAACTATCAATATCCAAATGATGTATTTTTCAATCTTTTAGTGACTACCTCTGAACAATCTTTTGGTAACTTGGTAATAAAGTCCATGATAGGTGTCTGGAGACTTTGTAAAGCTTGTAAGTTGAACCAACGCATCTGTAAATAGGAAGTGTATTAGTCACACAAATGAATTAAACTTTCACAAAACACTTGTTAACTGAAGAGACGTGCCACTGAACCAAGATATAGCAACTATTTAAAGTGCATAACTACATCATTGTCGCTCAAACAGCAGAACAATCTTCACTGTGCCATGAAAATTTGGAAAGCAATTTCACATGCCGCATAATAAAGGACGACACTGATGCCTAAATTAGATCTCAAAGGATACAATATGAACTTTAAAATTCATGTCAAACCTAAAGATGACTACAAAATATATCAGACCACACTTATTACCCTTTTCCAGAAACTACTTTAAACTCATATGCGTGACCAAAAAAGTAATAATAAAAAGTATGCTCATAACATCAGGTCAGATTGGAAAAAATCACAACACCTCAAACTCAGAGAAATTGAAAACCACAATCAAAGACTTGAGTAATTAAAAATGGTAGCCAAGAACTTGGAAGGTATGGCACTGACTTTAAACATAACCCAAGATCATCACAACTATAAACACCAGAACTCAACAAGAATGGATACCATATCTACTTTCAATAAATAAGCAAACTGTGTAAAATCAAAATTAAAAAACTGAATACTTACTTTGGAAAGATCCTCAACTCCAATTACGGTGGATCCTCAACATATTATCCAAGCTGAGTTGTCTGACAGCCATTATCCTCAAAGAGAAGTCTTTCATGCTAAAGAATGTGCTTGTCCTCCCTTTGCTTTTATTCACTGAATGTGTTACCAGACTTAAACCCCCCCCCCCCCCCCCCCCCCCTCACCTCCCAAAAAAAAAAAAAAAAAAACCCAAAACACAAATTCAATCACAATTTATAAATTCTGCTGCTCACCTTCTATCCTTCATCCCATACGTCGACAATTTACACTCAAAGCCTCTTTCCATCTCCCTTGCATGTGTATTACAATAACCAGCACTTGTATAATTTCCGCCAATATTATGACTCTCTTATCCTTCAACGACAAACCAGAACTTTGAAAAACTTGATATTATATCAATATATAGCAAACATGCGTTCTCCATTGAGCTGATGTAACATATTGTCTTCTACGCAATCGTTACCCCCAAGCAAACTACCCCAAATCCCCTTTCCAAACAAAAAGAATTACTGATTCGCAAACCATTGAAGACTATCTTAAAAAATATAACCACATACCATACGTAAATGTAGACTATGTAGTCCAAGCAAACAATATAATTAATCTTGTCCCAAACTGGCCCAGCAGTTCAATACTCCAAACAAAATTACAAAATCAAAGACATAGATCTTCAAATAATATACGTAGTATTTTAAGTCCAATTTCACAGAGATGTAACCATACAGATTCTAGAAAAGAGAGGGAGGGGGGGGGGGGGGGGGGGTGGGGGGGTTGGGTTGAGACAATACAGAACCACCAGATCCCCTTTTGCCTTCCTTAAGCTATCATAATTCATAAATGCAGAACAGGTGAAAGGTAAACTAGGCCGTCTCTAATATTCTCTTCACTCTGCCTCTACTTTTTGTTTACTCCTTCAATAGTTCTTATTTTAATATTCAGATGTAGTAAACACATAAAGGTAAGGAAACAGTGCACAAACACAATAAAAGAGAGGCAGAAATAGAGATGAGGAGAATCCAACGGACTTTCTCATTCATTCATTAAGCAATTCTATTTAACAACTAGGTTTTGTAACTCCTTTTACATGAGATGGAGCTTAGCATCAATAGCAACAAAATAGCAAAACATAAATTTCAGCAAGGACTTGACTAAAGATGGCATAGATATATAAGCACTATGACCAACAAGCAGTTCATATACAGCTTAATCAAGACCTTCAAACAGTGCTTTTGCAGCAAAAAAGAGAATTCAGCAATGAATCTAGCTCGAGCAAAGCTTTTCAAGGGCAAGAGTTTCATCCCCACCAACAACTTCCAAAGTACTCCTCACCAATGCTTCAGGAAAGCCCATTTCAGCTAGCCTCTGTACCTGCATGATATTCAACTTCCCTATGACATCATATATTTGAACAAATATGTGGTTCAATCAATGACATACTGACAAGAGATCAAATAAATGAAAGGTATTAGAGGCACTGCTAAGAAGGATGATTTATCTACCTTCTCCTCAATCCCATGGGAAGATGTCTTGGCAAAAGCTTCAGTCCAATAACGAGCAGTGCCTACGAAGGTCTGGTAATCCCGAAGGTACTGCATGGTGCTCCACATGAATTAAACAAGTATGATGAAATGCATATTTAATGAAATGAACTGGTTAGCTATTGGCGATTAATAGTAAAACCACCAAATTCCCTTCCCCAAAGCACAAAAGGGGAAGTAAGGAGATGGTCTCGAAAGATGAAACTCGAGAAAATCAAATTAAAAAAACAAAACATGCAACTTAGCAGCAAAGCAACCTGTTGAGCAACGACAGCATCCTGAGGGTCATCTGGCTCTGGTGCAGAAAGTAATGCTTGTATGGAGACAAGTGCTGTCTTTAAAGTAAGAGCAGGACTCCATTGATCTTTCAAGATATCCAAGCAGATAGCCCCACTCTGACTGCTAATGTTAGGATGCCTTCAATATAATGCATGAATACACATTAAGCTTGTAATCTCCTGAGAGTTGTGCATAATCATACTTTTTTAATACATATTAACACTTCCAAAAATGAAATAAGTATACCCCCCCCCCCCCCCCCCAAACAACCACCCACCCAAAAAAAAAAAGAAAATGGAATGTACACAATTCACTATTGCATGACCGTTGCACTAGACATGATCATATATAGTCCTGATAAGGCCTAGGACTCTAGGAGGCTCGAACCAAGAGAACAAAGTGAAACACCCAAATTAAGCCACAATCTTATCACTTGTTACAGAAAATTCTCCCATTATGCTCAGAAAGAAAACCACAAAATCAGAAGAAAATCAAGCTGCCTAAGAGCCAACATATCTTATCTAGAAATGCTCTTATATGGAGGTGGGAATAAGAAAAAGACCATTTCACAATAGAATGGAAGATAATTTCCCTGTCATACCACTTCAACAGTGTATAAGAAACACACTGAGCATGGTAGACCTTCAGACTTGCAAATTTATTATCAGTGCATGTTTAGATAAAATAATTACCTGAACACTTAAACTTCCACGGTTCCACCCTCTTAAGAACCTCAGAGTCAGACATCCAAACGAAAATTATGAGGGTACAGGTATTTGGATTCTATGGCTTTTGCAAACATCTCTAACCCTTCAAAGTGCCTAACTCATATTGTTCACTACTACAGTGAATTGATTGAAAAAATATCATGAAATTTATTGCAGGTTATGAACATTATCAGTTAAGCACTGCGTCTCCTCCCCCCCTTTCCTAATTCTGCTGCTTCTTCCTCCATTTTCTACCGCTTTCTTACAGACAATATCTCTCCCTTACAATCCTCCTTGTCTTTTTCCTTATTTTTAAAGTAACAAAGGTAATCCAGTTATTGTGTTTGAAATTTAGAATTGAATTTGTTTTGGGTTGTGTTATATAGATTAAATTTGGAATGATGTGAAATTTAGAGTTTGATATGGAATCACCATTTATTTACTTTTTTTTTCTTCTAATTCCGTCAGATCTTGAGTTCTTGACTGCAGAAGACGACAAAAATGTTCTCTACTTGTCTTCAGAGTTTTCATGTTAGATGTTACCACTTAAAAGATACTTTCTCACTCCACTTTAATCTATTTTGCATGCATAAATTCCTAATAAACATAAGACTCTGTAGATATTGATTTGGAGAAATTTCTGATGAAGAGGCTTAAAATTAAAAGTTGTTGCATTGACTTTGTTTTCTTGACATTGCTTTTTGTTACTTTTTTATTGAAAAAGAACACAGTAGTCACACAGCTTTGAAATTTACAGATGGGAAATATTCTTGCAAGCAGAATGTGTATGATTCAATTTTATTTACAGTTGTGGTAGAATGATTTTGTGATCCTTGACAATCCCTAGGACAACCCAGCAAAAGCCAAAATTAAAATAATATTGTGGGCAGATAATCACATCATGTTGTTACTTGACAGTTTCTTCCATGTTCAGAGAAAAGAAGAGTACAAGGGAGGTTGATAGACTAGGATGTCTTTGCAATCATTAAGCTCCCTCTTACTTTTCTCTTACAGTCATCAAGCAGAAATTGATTTGATTTAATTACGCATTGATAGTAGCTGTGGCTTTCCTCGCCTATCAGCGAACAACAGGTAAATTTAATGGCCTTCTTTCATATATTTTCAGTCTTCCCTTCCCTTAATTCTACCTCTATGTTGAATCGCTTTAAAAGGCAATTGAATATAAGAAATACTAAATTTGTATAGAATTAGTTTAAGAGTTTTGAACCTCCTTTTGGCTCGTTGTGAAGCTCTTTGAGACCTTCAACAGTTACTGTAATATTGACATGTGTTAGAAATTCATTAGGTTAAATTTTGGGTGTTCCTTCAAACAACATTTGTAGATTAAATAGGCGTTTTAGCTTTTATATGAATTGTGCATTGGTCTTTAACATCAAACTGCTTTGAGGGGGATATGGAAATGATCAATGAGGTTGTACTTCCATTGTAGTATTGATTAAGATTATAAATCAGTTTGGCAGATTTAATCACTCTGTCATCCTTAACATGGTTATCAATGTTAGATTTTCATTGGTATATAAGCTAATTTAGTTTTTGGTTTAGGGTGCTGCCTTAGAAAAGTCATTGCGATGGGGATGGCTAAAGGTTTGCATTCATGAAAATGCATAATCTGTACTCTTGCATATTTCTAAGGACCTCATTCAAGCCTTCCAACTAACACAATGACACTTTATTACTGAGCTCTCAGCTTGTATGCAAGATTATACTCCAAATAGTTACCACACTCCATAAAATTGTTAAATATTCCACTTTAATTTTGATGGGTGCCTTCGAATATCAAAATCAGATGTCTTTCCTAAATAATTATCCCAAGATTGGAACGGATTGGAAAAAAGGGTGAGAATCATTAAAGGGGAACACATGCTAAACACAAATCTCCCCTACCAAGAGTACGAACTACATATATGGCCAAAGGAAGGAAAAGAGATTAAATCCACAAATATCTTAGCAGTAGAAAGCTTTAGACCCTGTTGGCAACAAGAGGTTAGTTGTTTGTGGTTTGTATGAGCAGGTTTGATTAGCTGATGTATGAGCTAGTTTGACTAGCTGATGTATGTTCGGTAAATACAAGTTATATAGCTCGTTTATTGTGTATGCATAATTTATTATTAATTTGAGCAAAATTGGTTATGGGTAGTAAATTTAATCAACTTTAAGATAGAAAAGTCATTTATCCTCAACTAGCACGACCTCTCTTACCAAAAAGCTCCCATCATTAGCTTTTTTCAAAATTAGCGTTTAGGACTCGAAATCCTCCCTAAATCTTCTCTTAACCAAACAATCGCATTAGAGGTTTGATAACCTCTGTTTTGCCTCAAAACTCTCTTTTTTCCCCAAATCTCTCCTAAACATACAGCCCTTAGAATTTCTATCCTAATGGATATTAGCCTAAAAAATGAACAGCAAAATCACTTGCTCAGCAGCACACTAAGATGTTATGATTAGACCAGAACCTAATTTCCCAAAAGTTTAATTACCACAAATGAATCTAAATAAATTGAAAAGCTACACAAATCAGGTTTGGAAATTCCTCAAACAGAAAATTAGACAAAAATAGATTGTAAGAAAAATGTCCTAGAGCCTTAAAAGTTAAAAATGGCGATATACTTTCATTTGGCAGTACATATGCATCAGAGCACAAAGGATCAGCACAGACACATCAGACAGGGATAACTGTGATAATTCTAATTTTCTCATCATATGTAAAATACACTGCCAATTGAGCACCATAAGCAGAATACTGCTGATGGTATGTTACACCAAATTTAACCAACAGAAATTTTAGAAATCAGACAGAGTATTTGGCGCAACAAACCAACTAAATTCATCATTTGAAAATTTTGAACCCCATTCATCACGCAAAAACCAACTTAAGCTAACAAGTGCAGATTAATGCAATATTTCCTACTTCCAAACATTTGACTACTTTGCAAATAATGATAAATGTGAATTCCCCCCCCCCCCCCAAAATATTAAATACAATTGCCATTATTGGACGATGCAGCAATCCAACAAAACAACGCAAGATGAATCAACAAGTGAAAAGGCTGCACAGAAATGTCTTACCAAACTTTTGTCAGAAATTTCATCTTGGGTGGCTCAAAAGGGTATCCATCTGCGATTGAAAAATAAAAAGGAAAGCAGCACTGCTAATATCAGTCAAGTAAACCAACATTGTTTCGCATACCTTAAGAGCGAAATAGTTTAACAGGGAGGGATGAGGGAAAGCAACAGATTATCCGTCCATCAAAGAAAGGCAATAGATAAAGATCATATAACAACCAATTCACAGAATATTGCAAGTGAAAATTCAAATAGTTGACCATTCAACATTGCATTTCAATTAATAATCATAGTTACAAATGAATAACTACAAAACTCCTACTCATATAATGCAGGAAAGGATAATTCTTGATTGCAAACAGAAAAATACCGCGATTCGGCATTTTCCTTCCTTACTCAAGATGATTTTCACAAAGAATTCCCCAAACTTAGCAAGATTTTGTATAATAATCCTAACTAATACGGAGTAAAACAAATTTGCAAAATTCAAATTTACAGGAGCAATCAAATGTATGAAACAAAAGCCTCCATTTTATTAATGAAGAAATTTCAGAATTCAACAAATTTCAGAATTCAATAGAAATCAGAATGACAAATTAAACATTAACAACACCAATTGACACAGTTCAAATATCAAAATTATCAAAGTAAATCAAAATCAAACAACAACAATGCTTTAATTACCAGGTAAAACGACGTCGATTAAGAAGGTACCACCTTCGTAAGGGGAATCAACAGGACCAGGAATAGTACCAATGAGATGAGAGAGAGAATCAGCTTTTGGCTTCACGCTAACGCCAGAAGAATTGACATCTTTATTGCATTCTTGAAGCTCTTTCTGAACTCTAGCAAAATCCACCATTTTTTATGTTCAGAGAATTTCGATTTCTAGGGTTTTGGTGAAGAAATTTTGGGTTTGATGGAAAAAAAAGGAGGGAAGAAGAAACCCTAGAAAGAAGAGTACAGTAAAAGGTTTGATTTGATACATGAAAATTACATTATACCATGCGTGCGCTCCCAATCAAAATACTACCGTCATTTGCAATGATTTGACATAAAGCAAGGAGAAACGGAAAATGTCTAAATCGTTTCAGATAACCTGTAATAGTATATGGATTTTAAAAAGATAAGGGACTTCTTTTTTTTTTTTTTTTTTTTTTTTTATGATAGCGTGTCACTTTGATTTTTGCACTATTTAGTATTCATGTACGTAGTATTATACTTGACTTAATTTTTTTTCACTTTTATAAAATAAATAAATATTATTATACGCAATTTTTATCATACTCTTGGAGTACCATGTACACGGTAAACTAGGTTTTATAATAATCATGTTATTTTGATGTTAACTCTTTGTTATTTCAAATTATATATATGTTATTTTTAAATACGACATGTATGAGTGGCGTATCCAGGAATTCCGAACTGTGGGTTCGGAATCTTAAAAAGCAAACGATGCTCATATATTAATTAAATATTCAATATATAAGTTCAAATTTTTTATTACAAATGAATGGATTAAACAGTTATAAAATAATAAATAAAAAAAAAACCCTACAAAAGCATTCTTCGAGTTTTATACTTTGAAAGTGTGCTAAAACATTACTACTTCTATATATGATAAATCTATAATTATATTGCAAAAAATCAATATTACACGAAAATTCGAAAAACAAAAATCCCAAGTCCCCAATAAACACAAATTTGATAATGAAATTTTTTTCTAATTATCAATTAAAAGACCAAGTAAAAATTTTAAATTCTAAGTTTCTAAATTCAATTTGTACGTCAACAATATATCAAAACTAATTAAACAAATCAATAATTAATCTAATTATCACTAATTTACAAACAAATAATGATTTAAGAATTAAGAGGAGTAGAGGAATAAGAGGACTGTTGAAACTAATACGTATGTACTAAAGGATAAAAACAATAATAATATTAGATAAGTATGAAGCAAGTAAAATAAAGAACTCAT
The DNA here is from genome assembly GCF_948465745.1 of Chenopodium album. Taxonomy (NCBI): domain Eukaryota; kingdom Viridiplantae; phylum Streptophyta; class Magnoliopsida; order Caryophyllales; family Amaranthaceae; genus Chenopodium; species Chenopodium album. The sequence continues at coordinate 72,445,379 of NC_137835.1, forward strand.
AATATTTCTTCATGCTTACTTCACCAAATACAAGAGCCATATATGTAGGCTAACAAACAACAAATAATAAGCTAAAAAACTGAAAGTATAATGCCATGTTTAACCCACTAAATAAACTCATTAACTTCTAAATTCATTTAACTCTCTAACTTAACAAAATGACCAACATACTACTCCTAAAATTATTGACCCAACTATGGACTAACTCATGAAGAACAACGGAAGAAATCGAAAGAGGGAAAAAAAAATAAAAAATAAAAAAATGAGGGTGGTTGGTCTCGAACCCATGATCAAGAGGAGCCTTTCTACTCATTAGACTATTAGTCAATCCCTTACCAATGTGCCAGAGTTACATATTTGTTTATTTACTTCACAAAAATTTGTTTTAACCTTTTTTTTTTCTTTTTTTTAAAAAAAAATCAAAACTTATAATTTATTTTCAAAAAATCTGGGGGTTCAATGAACCCCCCTAGATCCGCCCATGACATGTATGTTATTTCGCCCTTTTCTCATTCATCTTCCTCCCACACTCACTCTCTTTTCCTCTCAACTACTCCAAGTAAATCATACACTTTCTCTCTCCTTTCTTTCAATTTTCTGGGTTTTTGAGGAATCAACCTCAGTCTCACTCACTCTCTATTTCTCTTCCTCTCACTACTCCAACTCTAAATCAAACACACTTTCTCTCTCCTCTTTTCTTCTTCTAATTTCCTAGGTTTCTTAGAAATCAATTGATTTGAAGGTCATTTAAGGGTTTAAATGTGTTTGTGTCCAGAACTTTAGTATCTTCTAAAGTGTTTGATTCTATTCACGATGCCTTAAAACTCAACAATGCTAATGTTATTTTGATGTGAATATATTATTATTTCAATTTATATATATGTTATTTAATGTAAATTAAAAACAGCATGAGTTGAGGTTGAATTAATAAATAAGTAAATAACATATTGTTGTAACAAAATAACACAACATTTAAACAAAATAACATAAAGTGTGCGCAAAATAAATCAAATATATTGGGTAAGGAGTACCATGATCCATAGTATTCCAGGAGTATATAATACTAAAATATATCATTAGATTAGTCATAATATCTAGTGTCATAATATAATTTTGTTACAATTTTTACTAATATACAATTAAAGATATTAATGGTCAATGTTACATCTCGGCAAATGTGTCGGTCAAATTGTTGCAAATAAAAAACAAACAGAAGGAGTATAAACTTTTGCACATTCTCAATGGTAGCAAATTTTTTTTCAAAATCTCTTAAATAGCATTAGTAATTTAATTGCTCTCTAATATAGCATTATTTTACTAAATCTGTCATAATTAAGTTAAAATGACTAAGCATGGTTACCTAATTTGGAATTGACTAAACTACCCCTTTTAATTTTGTAAATGCAACGCTCTAACACCCACTAATAATTCATTAAAGGCGCATTCAATTAAAGACGTTCGAACTTCTGCTGCTGCGTGATGAACTTCGAGGAGCGCTAAAACAACAATCATCAATCTACGAATTTTGATCCAAATCTTTCCAAGGTGCCGGATTTCAACTTTTACAAGGTATTTCATCCTATCTTAACCCTAAATTTCCTATTTTTTTCGAATTTAAATGGATTAATGTTATGATTTCCCTGTTTTTTGGATGGATGATTGTGGTTGAATAATCGGGGGTTTAATGTACTGAAATTTTAAATCTTTCATGAAATTTAGGGTATGTTTTATTGTTAATTGGTGTGTGGTTTTTTTTGGGTTTGTATATGTGATTGCTTGTGGTTGTAATGGAGAAATTCTTGTGTATTTCTAGGGTTGTTAGTTCTGCAAGTTGAATTGAGATATGTATTTCTAGGGTTGTAATGGAGAAATTCTTGTGTATTTCTAGGGTTGTAATGGAAAAATTCTTGTGTATTTCTAGGGTTGTTAGGGTTGTAATGGGTGATGCTATTGTGTTGAAGTTCCGGTTTAGAAGTGGTGATGTAGATGTTGTTGTCGAGGACATTGATAAGGTAAACCTTATTGATGTGATTATAGATTATTGGGATAATGTTGTTGAATGACGTATTGAAATACCCAAATTCCCTACATTTAGATATGTGCATAAGATGAAATACCACTATCTTAATATAGATAAGGACTTAATGAAGATGTTCTCTGACTTGGCTGGAAAGAATGAGATACACATATGGTTGTATGATGTTGATAGTCCAAGTTAGATTTTTAAAGATGTCAAGGCTTTAAGGATAACTAGAAATGCAAGGAAGATTAAGGAACAAATGAAAGGTGTTGTAGAATCAGCTGGTACTTCAGTCTCTAGTTACAATGGGATTGGGAGACATGCTGATGCAACTGTGGTTCCCTTTATACCTGAGTAGGCATGCCTTCAAAATTACCACCTAGGAGAAGCAAAGGGTTAGTGTAACATGCAATTGGTGTTGAATCTATGATGTTAACTTGGATGAAATGGGTGATTTGACTTAAATAAGAGATTCTGTCAAAACTAGAGGTAGGAGGTGTGGGGGTAGGGGTGAAGAGAGAGGTGTGGTGGCAGGGGAAACTGATCAACCAATTAAGGATGAGGGTAATTTAAATGCAGATGCTCAATTAGTTGGTAATAGAGGAGGGAGGGGGAGGGGAAGAGTATAGGGAGAGAAAGGGACCAAGATAGAAGGAGGGGGAGGGGTAGAAGGAGAGGGGTAGGAGAGGTACAGGGAGAGGAAGGGTGCTGGATGGAGGGGAAGAGGATTTGAGTACTGGTTGGGGCTTGAAACTGGTGAAACACTAGGAGTTGTATCAGGGATTGCAACTAATATAGGTGCTAGTGAACATGTAATTGAGCCCGAGACTGAAGCAGACATAGGTATTAGAGTGTTCAAAGAAGTCCAAGGAAACATAAACAATCTGATCACCCTTCACATTCATTGCAACCTAAACTTGTTTCATCCTTATCCTATAAAGCACTAGTGTTAAGAAAGAAAGTGCCAAATACAACAGCTAGGAGAAAAGGGTTGTTAACTGCTAGTAGTTCATTGTCTATATCTGATGGTGGAACACATGACATATTTTCACTTGAAGATTTGAATATGGACTTTTACCAAGAAGAAGATCCACCATTCACCTTGTCTGGACAACTCAGTAACTCTTCTAGTGATGTTGAAACTTTAGATGATGAAGAGGATATGCAAATGAGTGATGCTGATAATATGGTGGTATGTGATAACTATGACTCTTATGCTGATGATGTTTGGGTAGATGATGATATAGAAGATGATGGGGATAGAAATTACATTGCAAAACTTTATAGAAATAGAGAAATGTTTGATAGAGAAGAAGATGGAAGAATCGAACTAAGACCATGGCAACCTTTTTTGTGACAAACAACATTTATGAGATGTTAGGGACTATTGCATACAATGTAGGTTTTCTGTGGTTGTTGATAGGGCAAATAATTTCATCTACATACTGTATTGTTCTGCAGAAGGTTGTGAGTGGAGGCTCTATGCTTCCAAATTGACAGATTGGTTCACTTGGGCTATCAAGTCTATTAAAAATCCTAAGCACACATGCTTGGGTTGGAGATAAAAAAAACCCTATGGTAACTGCAAAGTGGGCCAACAGAGTTCAGTTAGAAGACATTAGAGCCAATAATGATATATCTGGTAATGCTTATAATGCTTTATTATGGAATAGATATAATGTGAAAATAGCTACTAGTACTTTATATAGAGTAAAAGCAAGGGCTTTAATAGAGATACATGGTGGATTTAATGAATCTTATGCCTTTTTCCTTAGTTATTGTGAGATGATTAGGAGAAATAACCCTGATTTAGATGCAAGTTGTGTATGGAATCCAACAACTCATGTTGACAGGCCATTGGCTTTTGTCACAATCTTCATTTCTTTTAAGCCTTGTTTGGATGGGTTAAGGGATGGAGTTAGGGGTATTTTGGGAGTTGATGGAACTCACTTGAAAAGGAGTTATAGGGGGGGTTCTACTATCTACTATTACACTAGATGGGAACAATGAGTTGTTTCTATTTGCATGGAGAATTATGTCTACTGAAGATTCAGATACATGAAGCTTTTTTGTTCATCATTTGAGGGGTATATTAAGAGCAACTAGAAGAGGAGATAACTGGTTCATCATCTCAGATCGATATGCAAAAGGTAAACTAGAACAGGTTGAGATGCAACCAACCTTGTTGTTTGTCTGGTTGTTCTGGAACAGGTTGCACATTAGGGATATCATTAGTAGCTTGAGAAGCTCCCTCTCCCTTTTTGTTGTTCTTTTTCTTTGGACCCCACTTTCGCTTTGTTGTAGCTCCTTCCCTACAAGTCAGAGCATTGTGGCCATAATCCTAACACTTGCCACACCTTATAGTATTATCTCTCTTACCCTTCCTTTCCTCGGTATCATCTCTCAATCTATTTCTGTAAGGTCTTCCAATCCCTCTCTTTATTTCAGGTGGAATTTATCTAAGGCACATTGAACTCGGTCCATTGTTGGACCTAGTATGAAATTAATCCCATTCGCATATACTGCCTTGTATCTCTAGACAGAAAACCACTCATCAACAAATGTATGAAAGCTAAGCTTTGCATCTAATATATCCCTTATTCCATGTCTGCATAGAATTCCTGAAATTTGTAATTGACCACAAGCACCTGAAATTTGTAATTGACCACAAGCACATGTGTGGTTGTTTAAGCTAACAGGAAGATAGGACTTTCCCTTAAACACTTCAAACTCACCAGTAGAAGACATATAAGAATGGCAAGTTCTTGAATTCTTACAAAGTTTTTGAACCCTTTGCACTATGTTTGGACATAAATCAGTCCTATTCCATTCCTCACAGTTTTGTCTTCTTGAAGCCAATCTAACCATGGTATTTATTCTAACACCTACCCCAAAGAATCAAGCATTTAATTAGAATTAGTGCACACAAAGTAACCTAGATTAAACTACATTCCATTAAACAAATTTACCTTCTAAAAGGGTCATAACATGTCTACATCTGTCTACGAGTTGCATTGATACTCTCAACAAAGTTTGACTTTAAACACTTTTGTTGCAACATTGAACTTATGCTTTGTCCACCTAGATTATATTGAACCCCAAGCTTTGCTTGCCACAGTTTACCCCGTTTTCCAACTTATCCATTTAGTGCATTGCTTTCTTAAAAGTGAACTCAGAATAGGAACCACATGATTTCCAAAACAAAGGAAGCATAAGTGGTCCTGGAAATGCTTTCTTCCAGTTGCTAGTTAATAAATGCTTGGTGCAATATCTCCTACCAGCATTTGGCCATACCTTGTCAAGTGCAACTTCAATTCCCTATTCAATTAGAAATTAAGTTTAGTCAAATTAAACTGCAAAACATTTACAATATAATTGAATTCCAAAGTTAAACATTCAAACCTTTTGCCTATCTGAAATGATACACCAATCATCTTCTCTTCCTATTGCTCTACATAAGTCTCTCAAATGATACACAAAGAATCACCATGTATCTGAATCTTCACTAGACACTATTCCCTAAGCAAATGGGAACAACTCATTGTTTCCATCTATTGCAACAACAGATTAGAAAACAACCCCATAATTCCCTTTCAAGTATATATGTTCCATCAACTCCAACAAACCCCATAATTTCATCCCTTAATCTATCTAAACAAGGTTTAAAGGAAATGAAAATTGTGACAAAAGCTAAAGGTCTGTCCACATGAGTTTGTGACAAAAGCTAAAGGTCTGTCCACATGAGTTTCAGGGTTCTACACACATCTAGCATCAGAACCAGAGTTAGTTCTTCTTACCATCTCACAATAACCAAGCAAATGGGCATAGGATTCATCAAACCCACCATGTATCTCTATTAATACCCTTGGTCTAACTCTATAGAGTGTACTAGTTTCCATCTACACATTGTACTTGTTCCATAGCAAAGTACTTAAAGTAGTGGTAAAACAAATTTGATTTAAAATTGAACCGAACCAGATAACAAATATGGTTTCGTTTTTTTTATTGTGGTTTGGTTTCTGTTTGCAAAATCAAGAAATAAAAATTATATGGTTCGGTTTCAGTTTTGAAAAATGAAAAACTGAAAAACCAAAACCAAACCGAAATTTCGGCCCAACCCCAAAGAACTCTAGTATAAAAGAAAAAAAAACCCTAATCTTTCTTCAGCCACTTTCTGCCCTTTCTCGGCCTCCTTTCCTCCTCTTTATTTGCTCTTTCTCTCTCCTCTTCGATCTCTTATTTATATATCTCTCTTTTTCGATCTCCTCTTTTCTTTTCCTCTTGCTTGTCTTTCTCCTTGCCTCTACTCCTCTTTGTCTATCAAAATTAGCACAACGTCACAAAATTCTTTTAATTTCGCCATAATGAAGGTTTTCATATCAAATCAAAGATTTTCATGGTAAAAACGAAGGTTTTCGTAACGAAATTCCCAAAATTTGGCCAAAACGAAGGTTTAATGTCAAATTCGACCAAAACTCTAGATATAGAGTTTTCGTGGTCGAATTTGACCGTTGTAAAACAAATTCGAGATGAAATTCAAGGCCAATTTTGGTTTAAAAGGTATGTTTTCTTGTTTTTAATTTTTTTTTTGAATTTTTAATAAATCCATTAATATGATATGATTTCTGGTAATTTTTATGCTTGTTTTGGTAAATTTCATTAGTTTTGGTAAATTCTAGTGGTGGTGGTGGTTTCGGTTTGGTTGTTGGTGGGGTTTGGTTGGGTTGGTTTCGGTTGTGGGTTAAGGTTATCGGTGGGGGTGGGTTGTTAGTTCATAGTAGGTTTGGTTTGGTTTGGTTTTGATTGGTGTGGTTTGGTTCAAAATTTGATGTTTATGATGCTTGATAGGAAATTTCGGTGCGGTTTGGGTTTTTTTTTTTAATGAAAACCAAAATTTAGGTGGTTTGGTTTGGTTCGATTTCAAAGCTAAAGTGGGTGCGGTTTGCAAAATCAAGAAGTCGAAATATGGTGGTTCAGTTTTGATTTGGGCTAAAAACCAAACCGAAAACCGAACTTTCACCCGTAATTTAGAGCCTTCCTAGAAATGTCATTGTTGGCTCTTATGTTATCTAGTCCTATTTTCCCATTTTGCAGTGACCAGGCCATTGGGTTTCTGACCTCCAAACCCAAGCATGTATATATGCTCAACATTTTTTATGGACGTAATAGCCCAAGTGAAACCATTTGGCAGTTTTGAGGCATGTAACCTTGTAGACACCCATTTGTGTCTCCCCAAAACCAAACCCGGTGATGAGTACCTTTCACGTCGAATAATAATCGAATGAAACGAAGTGTGAAAAGGTCTAGTGTAGCGGAAAGTTTTATTTCTTTTCTCTTCTCCCTGATTTTAAAAATTTTATTTTAAGAAAACAGCCAATCCAGTTTGGTTGGTCCATGATATGGGTCCAATAATGGTGTAGTTGGATGGGGCTTGCAAAGACCTTTCCAACGATATATTATAAGCCCAATTCCGATGAATATTGAGGAAGTTATGGCCAATTTACTAAACTGGGCCCGGTTTGAGCTTTATGTACGGCCCAATGATCTAGGGGAGGGCCTAATATGATTTATCATTCCTAATGTAATTAGGAATGGTTTTAGTCTTCTAGAATCTTCTAGAAAGTTCTTTTCATTCCTAATTCAATTAGCATTGATAAGTTGACTTTGTTGACTTTTCAGAGTTTTAATCAAGATCAAATAGCATTTTCGAAGGAATTATATTATTTTATCTTCCAATAAGGGAAATTTATCAGATTTTCGAAAACGCGTTGAAATCCAGTTTGGCGTCCAACCCCAGGCCTTGGCGCCTGGAACCAGGCTTGGCGCCAGACGCTAGCCATTGGCGCCTGACGCTAGCCACTGGTGCCTGGCGCCAGCTAGCCAGGGTTGGCGCCAATCCTGTTTTGTGATCGTCAGACTCTGTTTTGTTAAATTATCTTTTTTGGCTGATTTTCTCTATAAATACCGTATCGAAAACTCCGTTTTCATTCATCAATTTTCACCAATTGACATCAATTCTCACCGATTCTCTTCATTCGCAATTCATTCATCTACAATCATTCATCATCTTCATCTCTCATTCATCAATTCTCAACAAACATTAATTCTTTAGCATTCGTTTCTTTCTTTAATCCTTTCTTGCTTTTTCATACAAAATTCCGCATTCACAAGATCTAGAAACACCTAGCCATATCCGAAGTTGCCTTCGCCCTAGACGTGAAAGGTTTTAATTTCTGAGGGTTTGATCCCAAATCTCTCTTTCAATTATTTAATTTAATTGTTTTGATTATTATTTTTCCTTGAAGTTACTAACGTGTGTATTTTGTTATTAGAAAGAGGTACGAGGCATCCAAGTAAGTACTTTAATGGTTTAATTGATATTATGATATAGAAATCATGCTTAGATTGTTATTTTGATTCCTAGTATCATGTTAGGATGTTTTCCTTAATTTGATGTTTAGGGTGACAACAATAAATTCCTAGTATCATGTCTAGGGTAACTTTAATATTAAGTATGATTAAAAGTATGATGCCTTTTATTCTCTTCCTAATTTTAATTCATGTTAGTATCATGTTAAGGCTAAAGATTTGATTTTCATTGTTTAGTGACATGCTAGGGTTTGTTATTAATCTTGTTAGTATCATGCCTAGGATCTTGCTATTTTTATTATGCTTTAATATTAACATGAACATGATTATGATTATAATTGTTATAATTTATGATGATTATGAATATTATTATTATTATTATTATTATTATTATTATTATTATTATTATTATTATTAATATTATTATTATTATTATTATTATTATTATTATTATTATTATTATTATTATTATTATTATTATTATTATATTTATGATTATTATTGTTTTGATTATTATTATTATCATGATTATTATTATGTTGCTTGATGCTTATTATTTATTTCTTGATCACACCTTTTATGCATGTTTAAAGGGAATTCGTACTTGTAATCGCGCTTAATAAGATAATTAATAATCTTGTTTAGGGTTAATTGTGATTATAATTAAAGTGATCGCCAATAATAGATTTATTTGTGCATTAATATTCAACCAACATAGATTAAACAGGTTTAGGGTTAACCTATTGATTGTATGTTAGTCAGAAAGCGCACATGAATACGATCAGAATAAAGTAGAGGCCTATTATTAGGGCAGGTTCAATCTCTTTTAGGTTGGACTTGTACCATCATCCCCGAACCCTTATTTGGTTCATGACCTTATGGAGTTGACGATCTCTTGGATCGTTAAGGGGTGTAACCTTCACCTCGTGAATGGTTTACAAGTTCCTTAAAAACTTCTTGGCGACTCTTTTGCTCTATCTTCTTCCCTTTTGGACGCCACCGTACTTTAGTGTATGATCACAGTGGGGTTCAAGCTAGTGGGACTTAAAGGCTTGAAATTATTCCCTACAAACCTCCACTCACACCCTTCTGCAAAATAATAAACTGTGTAAATTAAATTTCTTGCCCTATTAACAACTACTGAAAACCCACATTGTATACTCTAGTCCCTGACCACATCTCTCAAATGTTGTTTGTCACAAAACAGTTGTCATAGTCTTAACTCTGTCCTCCTATCTTCCTCTTTGTCAAACATTTCTCCATTTCTGTACAACTTTGTAAAGTAATTACCTTTCCCATCATCTTACATATCATCATCCACCCACACATCATCTGCATATGGGTCATAGTTATCCATTACAATTAACCATGTCACCTGCATCACTCAATTGCAAATCATCTTCAGCAACTACAATTTATTCATCACTTGAAGAATCAGTGTGTTGTCTAAGAAATATGAATTATGGATCATTTTCTTCATCATCATCCATATCAAGGTGTTCTAATGACACTGTGTTATTTGTTCCACCATCAGAGAAAGAAACTGAAGTGCTGGCAGTCAGCAACCCCTTTCTCCTAGCAGTTGTCTTAGGCATCTTTTTCCTAATCACTAATGTAATACCCCGTATTTTAATTTAAATAGCATTTCTCAAAGTATTTAAATAAGTTGAAATTAATTATTTATGAGGTTTTAAATAAGTCATCTGCCATCACGGCGCGGCAGCAGCAGCCGCATGGGAGGGTGGTCGGCGAGGGAGGTGACGCCGACCACCCATCCCCTTCTTCTCTTTTTTTCATGCACAAACAAAAAAAATTATTCTTTTGCTTTAATCCTTAATCTAATTATTAATTTTGGGTTTTGTGATGATTTTTACGATGTTTGATTATAAGTATAATGTAAATAAATTTTCAGATTTGGCTTTGAATTAAAAAGCCCCAAATTGAAAATCCTAGGTTTCTAAATTATTGTATATTGACGGAGATTGATTATGGTGGTTTAAATTATTAAAATAGGTTTTTTTTTAAATCATATTTACAGCAAGATTTGATGAGTTAATAAAGCTTTAAATTTTGTTAGTAAGCCATAATTAAGCTTCTTGAAGGGATTTTTTACTACCCATTAATTGGGATTAAAGTACGGAGTTTTAAATTAAATTTCAGCTTGTTTTAAATTAATTTATGGGTGAATTAAGGAGTGTATATATTGCTGGAAATTTGTGTGGAGTAGTTATTGATGTCTCTTTGTAATTTTGGATTATAAGAGATTTCCAAGTTAGTGATTTTGTGTAGTAGTGGAGATTTTGAGATCGTATTCAAGGTATGTTAGCGTACTTGGGTTTTATTTGATGATGTAGGAACATGCTAGACTTTGAATAATTAATTTCAAGTAGTATCATGATAGGCATTGATTGGAATTTGTTATTTGGTTGATGTTGATGATTGAATTATGAAGCATGGATTATTTGTGATGGATTAGTGATTGGAAATAATTATATTGGTATGTTGAATATGAACCACACTTTTATTATTGACATGATTGGAAGCATGTTTTATTAAACTAAATGTTTAATTTGGCTTGAAATATTAAAAGGGAATTTTATTATGATTCATAAATTTTTTATTGATCTTTAAGCATGGGAATAGAGCTATTAAGTGTTTTAGTACACAGGAATGAATTATATTGCGGTGCCTATGTGAACTTAAGGTGTTTATAACACCGAGGGATAGAATTTGCGAAATATTATGCGTTTAAGGTGTATTTGACACCTAGGTAGATTAAAAAGGGCTCAACATTAAAAGTTATGTTGTCACTAATTATTCAAGAATTAATTTGGTATGATTGATTGCTTGTATAATTATAATGTTTGATTATGTTATGGTTTGAGAGTCATCACCAAGTTGAATTACATGTAAAACAACGTAAAGTGAAAGAGATTACACACCAAAACTCTTGGAACGTATATAACTCGAGTATGAACATATGGGGGAGCTATGGGGTTTAATATTTAACCATAACTTCTACTGGGAATATAGCTAGGACATTGTATTATTATTATTATTATTATTATTATTATTATTATTATTATTATTATTATTATTATTATTATTATTATTATTATTATTATTATTATTATTATTATTATTATTATTATTATTATTATTATTATTATTATTATTATTATTATTATTATTTCTACGATTACAACTAACTCAAAGATTTTGGTATTAGTTGGTTTTAATAAGGGCCTACAATGGTTCCAAGTTGTAGGTTGACTTTATTTGACTATGTTTGATTTCGTTTGACTTTGGTTTTACTTTACTTTCGTTAGGTTTGAACTTGAAAGTTAACTAGTTTTAAATGGTTTTTAAGTATAGTCTTCCGTTGTATATCTTTGATATTTGCTTTAGCCATTTTCACGGTGGCGGTTATGTCTTAGATTTTCCTAATTCGTTTTTTAAAAAGAGTAAAACAGATATTTTAAAGGTAAGGAATTTCTAGGGTGTTACAACTAATTCCTTAGAAGATAGAGATGAAATAGGTTCAGGTTCAGGCTGTTCAGGTTAACCAATTTGTTGTTGTTCAGGTTGTTTATGCTTCCTTAGACTCCTTCTCACAACTCTAACACCTATGTTAGATTTAGTCTCAGGCTCAACAATAGGATTAGTAGACCCTATGGCAATTTCATATTCTGTTGTAGCTCCTGATCCAGTCTCCAATCCCAACCAATATTCAAACCCTTTCTTTGTCCCCCCTCTCCCTCTCCTTCTTCCTTAGCCCTTCCCCCCCTCTAATACCTCCTGTTTGATTTGAGTTAAGTCACCAACTGCTACATCTAAGTCTTCCCCTGCACCTTCCTCACCCTCAGTTGGCTTCACTCTACCCTCAATACTCCCCCATGCATCTTCACCTCTTCCCATACCTCTCTCTCCTCTAGTTATAACACCCCCTCTACGTCTAACACCCCCTCTAGTTTGAATCAAATCACCCAGGTCTACATTATTAGACTCAACACTAGTTGTCTCAAATAATAGTTATTTTCTTCTCCTAAGCGTTAACTTTGATGGCCTATCTAATTCAGGTATACATGGAACAATAATTGCATCATTATGCCTCACAATCACTATAACCAACTACTAAAATACCTGATGATCTGCCACACCTTTTATTTGTTCATTAATCATTCTATCATCACTAAATGTCCTTAAAGTCTCAACATCTTTAAAAATCTAACTTGAGCTATCATTATCATACACCCATATGTTTGTCACACTCTTTCCAGCCAAATTATAAAACATCTTCATTAAGTCCCTATCACTATCGAGGTAGCTAGTGATATTGCATGTTATGAACATATCTAAAGGTAGTGAATTTATACATTTCAATCCCATTTTTAACAACATTATCTCAATAATCAATTATCACATCAATAAGGCTTATCTTATTAATGTCTTCTACAATTGCATCAATATCACCACTTTTTAGTCATTTTCGTCGCCACTACTGACCGACTTGAAGGTCTAACGGTTTGTAATAATGGAAGTTTCGTCATTAATGACCATCTTAAAGGTATAACAATGGAGGCGTTTGAAAGAGAAAGCAGATTTTTTTTTTGTTTTTTTAAAAAAGAAAGCGAGTTTTTGGATTTTTTTTGTTTTCTTTGTTACATATGTAAATTGTTGATTTGATACAAAAATCAATTATACATGTTTCTACTTGTTTGATTGTAGAAAACTGGAAACAAATTCATCTCCAATTCTCCTTTTTTATTTTAACTAGTTTAAAAAATCCATGTCTAGCACAACAAGTCCAAAACTTAAAACTGATTAATCTATATATATATAAGAAACAAAATTTGATAAATGTATGTGTCAAAAATCAAACATAAAAAATAAATTTTGAAACCTAATCTAATTTGAAAAATAACACAACATCTAATACATGAATTCAATAAATTATACTAATTTTGTTTTTATATTACAATTAATTTTGTTTTTATATTATAGTTGACACATTTTTCTAGCTATCACGCTTGCCAATGTAGTATTTTAACGATTAATATCTCTGATACTCGACATTGTAAAATTGTTTAATACGCATTAATAAAATACAATTAATTATAAATCTAATAAGACCTCACTTGATGTATTTTTTCCTTAAATTAATGTCATATAAAAGAAAAAAAAAAGTGCATATCACCATATAAGAAAAAAAAAATAAAATTGGATAAGATCAAATAAGCAAAACTAAGGTTTAAACATAGCCTAAGTTATTAGATATAAAAAATTATATATAATATGATTGATATAATTATGATTTTTTTTTTTTTTTTTTTGTTTTGTTTTTTTTTTTTGTTTTTTTTTTTTTTGTTTTGGGTAGGAAATCATATGCTGTGATATAATCAAATAATTATTTAGAGTAACAAATTTATAACCTCCGGTTGCGATTTTAAAATGTTGATATAGGAGATATGATTTACTTTGATTTGTTCTAAATGCTAAACTATATCACAGACATCGCCAAAATCGCTACTATATATTTAGGTTTCAAGCTGAATTCTAAATTTATAAATTAATGAAAATATTATATATTTTTAAATAATACATTGTAAACATTATTAGAATAAAGAAAATATTAGAAGTTATACGTTTACACCTATTTTTAAAAGGAAAAATTGCCACCCTTAATCCCAATTTTGCCCCGTTCGCCAATATTAATCCCAACTTTCATTTATTCCCTATAACTCTCAACTTTATACCATATTAATTTTTAGCACCCCCAACTGGTCATCTAACTTTATGTAGCTAGTTACCTAGACATGTGTCCACACGTGATAGGTCCAAACAAAATAAAAAAAGCCCAACTACCAGACTCAGCCCCCCACCCCTGCCCCAAACTAGCAGCCCCCATCTCGAAAACACTCCACCCCCGCCGGTAATTCGCCCCCACCCCCGTAAACACCTCCCGCTGTGCTAGAATACGATGCCCAACAACTAACCCACCCTCAAAACCCACCCCTTCCCTTCCCCCACCCTCGGTTTCACCCCTTTCCCCGCCGATTTTGCCCCCTTCCCCGCCAAATTCACCCCCTTCCCTGCCGATTTTGCCTACACCTTCCTTTCCCCTTCAAATTCCGCCCTTTTCCCCATCGAATTTTGCCCCTTTCCCCTAACCATTCAGCCCCTAACTATATATCCATTTCGAAAACCGATGACAATCATCCGAGCGGTTTAGGGTTGAAATCAACCATTCAGCCCCAACATCGGCCAATTTCAGCCATTTTTGGCCAATTTTGGTTGTCGATTTTGGGGAGGGGTTGTTTTTTTGGTGGGGAAACGATCGTAGGGCTGTGATGGATTTTCCGATAGTGATGGGCTAGGAAGGGAGTGCGTGTGGTGGCTGGCTGCGTTAGGCTGCGTGTGAGGAGGAAGTACGTCGATGATGGTGGTGTAGTGGTGGAGGTAGGGTAGCTGTTAGGTTACTTTTAGGATTAATTTTTTTTTACATTTTTCTTCTTTTTTTTCAACCAATTACATATTGACACGTGTACAAAAAAAAAAAAAACTGATTAACAAATGTTCATCTGATTAACTGGTTGCAGGTCATATGGAGGTGATAAAAATTAATTTTGTATAAAGTTGGGAGTGATAGGGAATAAACGAATGTTAGGATTAATAATGGCGGATGAGGCAAAGTTGGGATTAATGTTGGCAATTTTTCCTTTTTAAAAAATTAAAATATGCGATAATTTTTTTTGGAATTTAATAATACAATTAAATTTTTAAAAATTTTAAAAAATCCACCCCCAAATACACCACTTTTCTAAAAAAAACCATCCTTTTTTACAAAATAAAAAAAAAACACTTGCAAAATCCAAAATTAGTAACTGTCACCACCCTCCCTTATTCCGACCTGTTTTTCGACTTACGTGTCATCACCCAATTAGCCAAAATTAACAAAAAAAAAAAACTTTAAAAAATAAAATAAAATAATTTAATAATATTCCAAAAAAATGGCAACCACTTCTTCCCCTTCTCCTACCACCGGGAACAACCAATCCCCAACCAAATCAACCACCCTCTAGACCATTAACAACCCCCCAAGCCACTACCCTTGCCGGCAAACTCCACCAAGCCTCCACCCTTGCTCTCAAACCCACTAATTCAAGCCCCCTTGCTTGTGAAACCTCACCCAACCTCCAACGCTTGTCCCGAACCCCCTCCTCCTCCTTAGAAAAATGTAATTCAATTTGGATTGTATAATTAGGTTTGTTGTTGAAAATGTTACGAATTGATAAATAAATGTAGTACTTGATGTATTAATCAATCAATTTGACATGAATTAAAAATTAGGGTTCTTGCAAAATTAATTTGGGTTTTTTTTTTCCAAATTTATCCATTTATGGGAATTGGTGGCTGATTTTGGTTGTTTGGAGGTCAAATTGAGGTTGTTGGAATTGATTGATGTCGTAGCAGTGCTACAGGGGGGCTAAATTGGGTGGCGCTAGCGATGGTTTGGGCGGCGCGGAGGAGAAAGAATCATTAGGGGTAATTATGACTCGAAACCACCCTAAATATATTCCTTTACCTCCGAAATCACTTACATTTCTTTTTCCCACCCCAAATCACTTACTCAGGGTTAATGATTGTTAAATTTGACAATCATTAGGGGTAATTATGACTCAAAACCACCCTAAATATATTCCTTTACCTCCGAAATCACTTACATTTCTTTTTCCCATCCCCAAAACCACCCTAATTTTGTTTTTCTCATCTTCAAAATCGATCATACGGATATGATTATTGAGGAGTGGTTTTAGGGATTGGACTAACGAGATGAGTGGTTTTTGGGGTTAGAGGGAGACATGCATAATCAATCAAATCCCACTCATCTTTTTGTCACTAAGGATATATGTTGAATTTTTATAACAACTAAGGGGTAAATGGTGAATTTGAAAATTTTCATGGGTATATGGTAAATAAACAAAAAATCAGGAGTATATGGTGAAAAAACCGTAGTTTCTAACCTTTATTTTACCCTTATTCAATAAATTTTGGGATTTAAATAGCATTTTTTATTACAGATTATTCTACTTAGTTAGCTTATTAAATTAATAAATAAATAAAATAGTATAAAAGATTTGGTATAAATAGTACGATAAAGTATTAATGTTGGTTAATTTAACAAATCAATGAAAGCCAGAAAATTATAATATTATACAATAATATTCATTCAAAAAAAAAAAAAAAACTTGTTCAATACTCTTTCCATGTATTGGTAATTTAAAATAATCAAAATCATACGAGTTGGTAAATACTCTAAATACAATGTGAATCTTGCGTAATAGTCTATATGTAGTGATTGACATACAAAATAAAAAAAAAGGAAAATTTGCCAAGAATAATACGACCTTTCAGCGGTCTTCCAAGAATGGAATGACCTTTGAATTATTTCAAAATGGAACGACCTTTGATATACATTTGCCGAAAATAGATCAAAAAACCTGTAACTTGTTTTACAGGTTACTTTGGACACGTGTCACATTTGTAATTGATTAAAACTTTATTTATTTTATTTTAACATTTTTCTTTTAATAATATGATATAAAAAATGGAAAAAAAAATATCCCTCCCCCTTCCCGGCAGCCAACCACCACCACCTGCTATCCCCATCCCTAAACCCGCTGGTGGCCAGAGCCTATACCTAGTGTCGGCGATACCCTCCTGACCCAAACCCCGACTTCGACCACCCATCCACTCCGAACCACCACCCGAAAATCCAATGAGCCTAAAACCACCACTTGATTTTAAGGTTTTCGAGTGGTGGTTCAGGGGAGGAATGGATTGGAGATGGGCGCCGGAGGGGCGTGATGGATTCGCCGGCAAAGGGGAAAAGGTTGGGGCGCCGGTCGGCCGCGCGGTGAGGAGAGGTGTGTTTTCAAGAGGAGGGAGGGGGTTATAAGGTGGAGGGAAGGTGGTTTATTAAGGGAAGGGGAGGTGCGTGTAGGCTCGAGATCTGGGTCAGGAGGGGTGCGCCGTCGCCGGGTAGAGGGATCAGGCCGCCGGCCGGGGGTGGAGAGGGGGAGAGCAGATGGTGATCGAGTGGCTGCTGCGTGGCTGCAAGGGGGAGGTTTTTTTTTTTTTTTTTATTTTTAAATTTCAGTTTTCTTATTTAGTTTTTTAAGTATTTTTTTATTTTAAATTTTAAAAAAATTGTTAAATAAATTGACCAACGACATTGTGACACGTGACACTGATAACCTTCTAAACAGGTTACTAACAGGTCACGTTCTATTTATGGCAAATGTGTATCAAAGGTCGTTCCATTTTGAAATAATCCAAAGTTCGTTCTATTTATGGAAGATCGCTGAAAGGTCATATTATTCTTGGCAAATTTTCCTAAAAAAAATAGGAAATGAATTTGGAGGGAAAAAGAGCACAAGGGAATGACATATATATGTCAATCTTGCTGTCTGTTTTATTACTATGCTATTGATTATTTTTTATTATTAGGAAATTTTGATTTTTACCGCCTTCTAAAAACGACTAATTTAATTTTACCACCTGCATAATTTAAAATCTTATTTTACCACCACATAAAAATAAAATAAAGTTTAGTTTTAGCTCCAAAATCGAGCTCCGGTGACGGAAATTGCTTGTGGGGCCCACTTTGTTTTAATCCCCTCCAAAATAAATGCTTCAAACCCGATTTCTATCTCTCTCTTCCTTTTCTCACCTTCCCCTATTCAATTCCTATCAAATTCTCACCTTCCTCCATTAAATTTTCTGAAATTTCTTCGCTCTCCTCTCAATTATCTCATTTCTCTTTGTAAAAGTAAAACCCTAAGTCTCTTTATTTCGGATCTGGTAGCTAAAGAAGAAGTGGCACGACGAAATCGCTACTACTCAGCAAGTAAGAGGTCGTCATCTTCGATTGGGGGACCAAAAGCTTGGGTTTTTGCCGACAAAGATTTGAGAATCCTGACAAAAGAGGTATTTCAAACTTCCTTACTGTACTTTGCGTGGGAAATGGGTTGTAAATTGGGGGAAAAATATGCTATTTTTGGAAATGTGTGAACTAAACTATTATAAAACCCTAATTAGGAGAATCTTTGACTTGTTTATGCATTATTATTGTTAATTAACAATAAATTTTTCTAAAATATTTTATGGAGTAATGAATTTATTATAAAAGAGCATATACATATAATGCATTTAGTTTTTATAAAAGAGCGTATCAGCCAGATAGCTATTTTAAGACACATTTGACAATATGTATATTTTCATATATTAATTTCATCAACAAATTGGTACAAATTTCTTGTTGTTATCTAATGAATCTCTTAAAACGTTGTACATTAAAATCTATATTTCGTATGTATGTCACAAATTATTTTAAGAATTTGGTTTTTTTTTTCCTTACATTTATAGTCGTGAATATTTATTTGAATAAGGATACATTAAATATTTAATTTTAATTATTTTTTTAATATTTGAAATTTAGATTACTTTCTTGGAGCTTTTTAACATATAATTAAATAAAAAAAAGATATTGTTGTAATAAGTAGTACATAACAGGACAATTTATGTTAAAAATCTGATTTACTATTTATTTATTTATTTTTACTCCAGTTATCAATGTATATCTTATGGAAACACATATCAAATCTTTTATTTATGTATTATTTTTCTTTCTTTTTATTTACGTATAAGAGTTGTCAATATTTTATTTATGTATAATTTTGCTATCTTTTTATTTAGGTATAGGAATTGTTTATTATTTTTTTTCTTTTAAAAAAAAGGACATACCAGAAAGTGACACATGTCATTGCTAGTTTGTCTTTTAGTATATAGTTATGGATTGATTGATTATTGATAAAGATGCTGACATGGCATTATAGAAATATTACCACCGGTTCTTGTTAGTCGCAACAAAGAGGTGTTTTGCAGACTCTTAGACAAAAGATTATTAGTGTAGTTGGTGAAAGATAAGGGCATATATTTAATTAAGTATTAATCAAACCAACTAAAATTAAAGATCTGAAATCACCCACGATCCACAATCTGAAACTTGCAAGTCAGCAACGGCGATATGAAATCACCCATGATCAGCGATCTTAAATCACACCGACGATCTAAAACCCACAATCTAAAATCACCAAACATCGACGAACTCGCCGCTCTTAACCTATGAAGCCACCATGAGAATGGGGTTGGAGGAGGAGAGAGAAAAATAATGGGGATAAGGGTACAACTAATTAAGCTTTGTAGACACCTAAAAATGTCTCCCCAAAACCAAACTCGATGATGAACAACCTTTCACCGCCGCTATTGGTCGGGTTCAGTATTTAATCCCGAGAGTGCTTAAAAATCGTATTTAATTAAATTCAATTTCTGAATAGTCCATGGACCAGTCTGAATAATTGGTCAAAGCATAGTTTTAATTTCAGCCCAAACTTATTTTACTGTCTTATTATTTAATTTTAGCCCAAACCTTTTTTTTATTGTTTTATTATTTATTTTTGGCCCAATTTTTTTTTTTTTTATATTTTTATTTACTTATTTTCTTATTTTAGTCCAAATAATAATAAATCAGAAAATGGCCCGAAATTATTAATCGACACTTAAAATGCTAAACGAAATTAGGGTTAAAAATGAATTTAGACGAAAAAATTGACAGAAAACTCCCGCGTCACGACAACAGTTCATCGTGTCACGGGAAACTGTCCCGTCTGACGGTGGGTTTCCCCGTGACATGGGACATTGACTGTGACACGGGGGTTTCCGTGTCCTTTCTGCGTAAACCCTTAACGCGTTTTCTCCCCCGTTCACTAAATATTTCCCGCGTCACACAAAAGTGCACCGTGTCACGGGAATGTTTCCCGTCTGACGGTGGGATTTCCCGTGTCACGGTACACTTTGCCGTGTCACGGGGTTTTTATCATTTTAGGGTTCCGTGTGTTCCCTCAGCACATTTTTTCTATAAATACCCCCTCATTTCTGATGTATGGGGCATCAATTAATTCTCTATTTTTCTCTCTGCTATGCTCTAGCCTAAACACTAGCCTACCCTTCTTCCTTTAAAATTCCTTCTTCAAGCACACCAAGGAGTCCATACTTTACTCGTGGTTCTGTCCTTAAGCCAAGGCGTGAAAGGTAGAACTGTTTGAGGGTTTGGCCTCAAATTAACTCTACTTTATTTAATTCAATTTAATTATTGTTTTATTATTATTTCCTTGAAGTTACTAACTCGTTTATTATTTTGTAGTTGCAAGCAAAAAGAATCAAAGTAAGAATTATATTCCTTTTATTTCTATTATTTTTCTAACGATTTTATATTGTTGGAATTATTGTTAAATTGCTTCCAATATTAATGTTTATTCTATTATTGTTATGATCGCCATATTGTATGTTTAAAGGGAATATGTAATTGAAAATCACGCCTAAAAAGATAATTTGGACAACCGGTTTAGGTTCCTTTTTAATCTTGTTATTAAATCAAGTGATCACAATATTTTAGAATTATATGTTGCATTAATATTCAACCAATTTAACATAATAATAGTTTGGAGCAAATTGAATCTTTGTTTGTATAATGCCTTTGAGATCGCAGGAATGCTTTTCACTATAAGAATCGAGTAGACTCCATAACTTACTTCGTACCATCATCCCCGATCCTCCTTTCGTGGTTCCGAACCATATGGAGTTAGTAATCTCATGGATTATGAATGGGGTGTAACCTTCACGGGTCATTCATTGTCGCCTATCGTTGTCCCTTATTCGTGGTTGCCTTTTATGATATGTGAACGGTTTACAAGTTCTTTAAAAACTTGTTGGCGGCTCCCTACTTTCCTTGTCCCTAATCGTATACTTCAATTCCCACTTCCTAAGAGTGCCAAGCATATTCACACGTGCTTTAACGTAGGCGCACTAGGCGCACTTCGAGCGACGCCTATAATTTGGCGACTCCACTGGGGAGGATTCTTGGTTATTTATCGATTTGAGTGATCGATATTTAATTAAGATGAGTGGATGAGTCTTGAAAGATTCTTGAAAAATATTCTTGTGATTAATTTGGCACTGTTGCATATGCATAGACGTTTTAACGTCGCATTTAGGTCTGTCCCGTAGGAAAAATTGAATAACTTGATTGCGTACGAAGGAAAAAAGGGCACCAGTCAGATTTTCTGACTGTTGTGCCACGGTAGAATCTGCCGTGTCACGGTGCAGTACACCGTCTGACAGTGTGCAGTACCGTGGTACGGGAATCTCTGCCGTGTCACGACAGTCCTAAAATCACTATGGTGGCTTGTTTTCTCTTCTCACTGTCAACTTCCTTCGATTTTTCTGAAAAAACGTGTGTGTTCTACTTGCGTCTTAGCCTCGTGGGATTTAAGCTCTATCGACCCAAAAACGCTCATGGCAATAAGGGTTCATCCGAGTTATTAAATCCACCAAACCATGGAGTCGAGTTCAATTTCATCACAAACTCGCGGAGCCGCTCGTTGGCATACACCCTCAAGGGAGGCTGCCTAGCTAACGCGTCTAAACTCTTAAACATGGTACCCTTTTGACACCCAAAGCTTGGCCAATAGTTGAACATAGATCTTGACCCTAGGTTGCGAACTTTTTTTACATAATCGTGACTAAATGCTACATGGTTTGTTTGGTGCTAACCTTCATGTGTTTACTCTTTTTTGTTTAACCCATGACCGAGGGTTTTTATTTCCACATAGTAATTAGTACGGACCTAAAATTGACTAAAATTTGGGAAAACTCACAAAAAAGACGTGGAACTGAGCACCGTGTCACGGCAAGTCCTGCCGCGCCACGGTGAACAGTGCCGTGACACGGCGTTTTCTACCGTATGACGGTAGACTGCACCGTGTCACGACAGTCATTACCGTGGCACGGTGCCCAAGGGAACTATCCTGTTAGTTTTTTTATTTTTGGTTTTTTGTGCGTACGTATGTGGTTTATGTGTCCAGTTTAGTGTCATGTCTAGCTGTACTGTCATAACACGCGTCCATAACCTCACTTAATCACTCACATGTCATGTTCACACACTTTATTTCGTTAGTCATGCACCATTTCATGACCGTATTTTAGGGTAGTCTTTTACGTCGTTTTTTTTTCGGAGTAAGTCGGATAGTATCCTCCCATATTTTTTTTAAAAACAAAAAAACAAAACATAAATAGAATTTCAAAATTATAGATTTTTAAAATTCAAATTTTTTTATCCGGTTGGGTTAAGGTTAAGTTTGGTCATTAAAGGTGTGTTTGTTTCGGTGTCACAGCACTTGGTCAAGAAGAAGGGGTAGATTGTTACGGTTCGATTCAATACCTCAATAACCTCTTATACCAAAGAGGCGTACAAGGAAACCACCACAATCATCTCCACAAGATCCATCTCCAGTCTACTTTCAACCAATGGCTACTAAGGAAGATATCGAGAACATCAACAAGACAATTGAAATGTTGTCTAACATGATGCAAACACTCACTACTAGAGTCAACACGGTAAAGCAAGATAATCAGAACAGTGTCATTGTCGCTGCAATGGACAAGATTAAGGAACAGATTAGTAAGATTTCTGAAGAATTCACTTATGTGGAGCAACCTGTCGCTTCTTCGTCCATAAGGGACAAGCTTCCTGAGAAGTTTTCCACTGCTGACATTCCCAAGTTCAAGCCTACTAATAATCCGCTTTTCCATTTGAAGACTTTTTCTGCAACCATGGCTCTTAAGGGAGTAGATGTGACACTCTTCCCTACAGTGTTCCCTCTTTCCTTAGAGCACGCCTGTCAACAATGGTTCTACTCTTTAGAATCCAAGCATGTTGCGACCTGGGAGGATGTTGCTGAAAGCTTCATGAATCGTTACAAGTGTAACATTTAGGCCAAGACTTCTGAAGTGAACTCTCCATTCTCAAACAGAAAGAGAATGAAGGCTTCACCACTTACTTAAGCAGGTGGAGAGAAACAGCTGCGCTCTTGGTGGATCCCCCTAAGGAAAAAGAGATGGTTTGCTTGTTCATTGCCAATTTGACTCATAAGTACAAGAAACACTTGAAGTTTCTGCCTCTGAGTACCTTTGAAGCTGTATACGATATTGGAATCAATATCAAGGATGAACTGATGAAGACTGCTGGTAGCAACAATAATAACAACACTTGGAAAAACAAGAAGAACGACACTCCTTCTTCTTCGTCTTCCAAGCCCAATAATGCTACCAACAATATCAATATCAAGGAAAAATTGACATTTGCTACCAGTGAAAACACCCCGTGTCACATTTGCTACCCGTTTAAAAAAAAATTTATGTTGCTACCACACAAATTCCTTAAATATATATTTCACTACCAAAGACTGAGGCTGTTACTATTTCCATTAGCCACCGTTCAACCACCTTGCAGCCACCCCTCCACTTTACTGCCACCCGTCCCCTCAACTGCCACCCCCTCCCCCCTGTCGGCGCCGGCGCGACCCCACCCCCACCCTGAACCGGAAACCACCCCCTTTCTCTTTTCCCCCATCGAAAATCCCCCCCTCCCTATTCCCCCCCACCGAAATCGACCCCGTCCCCTTCCCTTACCCTTTCGGCCATCACTTATCCTAAACCACCAGCCCTAAACCACCCTAAACGAGGGTTTCAATTTCGATTTCAGTGGTTTGGGGCCGGTGGTTAAGGATTTCAATTTCGAATTTTAGGGTTTCTATTGGCAGGTGGTTTGGGGTTGGTGGTCGGGGCAACAAGAAGGGGAAGGGGGTTCGTTGGCTGCGTAGGGGTGAGGGAAAGGTCGGGGCGCCGCCGATGAAGAATTTGGTGGAATTTTGCGGCGAAGGTAACAGTTTAGCAGCGACGAACACGAGGTTAAGGATGGTTGGCAAGAGGGGAAATGGAGGAGGTGGGGTTCGTCGGCTTTGGGGAAAAATTTGGGCGCCAACAAGGAGAGGGGGGAGGGTGGCTGACGCCGGGACAGGGGAGGGGGGAGGGTGGCTGACGCCGGGAGGGGGGAGATGGGGTGTTTGAGATTTTTTTTTAATAATTTAAATTATTATTTAATAAAATATGGGGCCCACTTAACGGATTCCGTTTAGTGGTAGCAATATATACACTTAGGGAATTGTTACACTTAACGGATTCCGTTTAGTGGTAGCAATATATACACTTAGTGGTAGTAATTTAATTTTTTTTTTAAAATAGGTAGTAAATGTGACGCGGGGTGTTTTCCCTAGTAGAAAATGTCAATTTTTTCCCAATATCAATGATGTGCTGGCCCTTAATGCTCCTCCTCAAAGATTCCAAAGGCAAAGGAGGGTTTACACACCTTTGTGAATGACTTATGATGCTACTTTAGACCGTTTGCATGGTCAAGGACTAATTATTGCAAGTTTCATCAAGACAAGGGTCATAATACTGAGAAGTGTTGTAGGTTGAAGGATGCGATCCAAGACCTAATTGATGCTAATCAACTTCTTGTTCCTCCAGGGGGCAAGAAGCCTAACATTCAAACAGGTCCTCTTTCTGATGCTTTGGCTATCATGGGAGATGAAGTCTCCTTTGATCTGTCAATACTCCTTCGACCTGTAAATGAACCTCTGCCGGAAGTTGTATTTGTCTCGAGTTATGAAGAAGTGAATGGAATTTGGGATAGTGATGATGAAGACGTCTACCTCAAGGATATAACCTGTTCATCTCTTGGCACAAGTGAAGATGTTTGGGGAGAACTTGAGGTCAAGGATCTCACCAGAAGTGGACAGTTGCAACAACCTAGTCCACCTCCACCTCCACCGCAATCACATCCAATAGTTGATCCCATCGACCTTGTGAACAACGATATGGTCAAACAATTACAAAAGACCAAGGTGGAAATGAATGTATGGAAGCTTTTGGCCACCTCTCACGAGTATCGAAAGGCTGTGATGAATGCTCTGGTGAAAATAGGAGTTGATGATGATATGACTCCTCCAGGACTGGTCAACTTTCTCACTACTGAGTTGCCAAGTACTAACTATTTGATTTCCTTTTCTGACAAGGATCTACCTCCGGAAGGGGACCAACATAACAAGGCCTTACACCTCACTGTGGTGTGTAGGCAGATGAATGTTCCTATGAGCCTGGTTGATAACGGCTCTGCAATCAATGTATGCCCACTCCGCAATGCAAAGAAGTTGGGCATAAAGAATGGAGAACTGAGTCCCTCTACTCAGGGGATTCACGCTTATGATAATACTCGTCGTCAAGCCGTGGATACTATCATAATAAACATAACTACTGGAGCCATTGAACGTCGCACCAAGTTTCAGGTGGTGGACATTAAGGCTTCTTTCAATGTGTTTTTAGGACGTCCTTGGCTTCATGAGCTTAAGGCGATCCCATTGTCGTTGCACCAGAAAGTGAAAGCCATAGTTGGAGGGGTTCCAATTACCATTGATGCCTCTCCCATGCGCATTCAAGTTATCGACACTCCTATCGTCCATGTCGAACATGACGAAGAAGATGAATATCTTTGGGGGTTTTCACTCGATGATCGAAGAAGAGGAGAAGTGTCATCTCGACTTCGATCCATATTCAAACACCAATGTTAATGCCATTATGAAGAAGCAAGGGCATTTCCTTAGAATGACCCTCGGACTTAAAAAGAAAATTTCTGAACTTTGGGGCCATCCTGGTGCACTCAAGAAAGATACCTTCGGCTTGGGATTCAAGCCAACAAAAGAAGATGTGAAACAAGCCCTATTGAAAATAAAGGCTCGCAATAATGCTCGAATCATGAACACGGAAATGGCCATGGATCCATATCGATTCACCCTCAATGGCCAGTACATCAAAGAAGGGGAAGACTTCCCATGCTATGAATTCCCTGAACCTTTCGTCCACGATGGGAAGCGTGAACCGGGATTCGAGATGTTCCTCGATTGTGAATTTGTTGATGAAGGCGAAGAACTCTTCACAGCTGAGGAACCAGCTAATCCAAGCTCTGATGATCTAAACATTAACCTTCTCTTTGGACTAGAAAATAATGAATCCAAGTCTACCTGCAATGATGATTCCGAGCTCATTCAAGCTGTTATATCAAACAAGGATTTTGATCCCTCTGAGTTAATCGTCCAGGCTGATGATATTTCAAAGGGATGGCGCAAGAAATTGAGGATCATTACACCAAACGGAGAGAAGTTGGAAATAATCGCTGGCGAAGGTCCTATGTTTGATGAGTCTGAGTCGTCTGGGCCCGAGTCCGAGTCTGAGTCTGAGTCTGTAGATAAGTCCTTAGGGTCTGAGGCCGACCCTCTTTCTGCTATAGAGTGCAATCCTAAGTCTCTTGTTGAGTCTTCTCTTTCTAGCCCAAATTATTTCGCTAAGGTTGCAGCTGACCTTGCCCCTCTTGATGTATTCACCACATGCTTTAACGTAGGCGCACTTCGAGCGACGCCTACAATTTGGCGATGAATTCAATACAATGAATACCTTTGCTTACACTGCGTGTCATTCCCCTAATCCTGATCAATATTGCTTTGCTAATGATAAAAATGACAAAGAAATAATAAAAGCAATGGAAGAACATGAAAATAAAACGGCAGTTATCGAAGATACAGAAACAGTTAATATTCCCAATGATACGACTATTAAAGAAGTAAAAATTGGATTAACACTAAGTCAAGATGAACGCAAAGAACTAATTAACTTGCTTAGTGAATTTGTTGATGTATTTGCTTGGTCATACCATGATATGCCAGGAATTGACAGGGATATAGCTCAGCATACGATACCACTCATTCCAGGTATGAAGCCTGTCAAACAAAAGCTACGCCGTATGAAACCGGATGTGGCTCTCAAAATCAAAGAAGAAATCAGAAAGCAATTGGCCGCAGGTTTCATCAAAGTATCCAAGTATCCAGAGTGGATAGCAAATGTGGTTCCAGTTCCAAAGAAGGATGGAAGGGTCAGAATGTGTGTTGATTACAGGGACCTCAATAAGGCAAGCCCGAAATATGGGTTCCCTCTACCTCACATTGACATTCTGGGCGATAACACAGCAAACCATGCACTCCTATCGTTCATGGACGGCTATGCCGGATATAATCAAGTATTAATGGCTGAAGAAGATATGGAGAAAACCACATTCATCACTCAATGGGTACATATTGCTATATGGTAATGCCATTTGGGTTGAAAAACGCGGGTGCCACCTACCAAAGAGCAGTCATAACATTGTTACATGATATGATGCACAAAGAGGTGGAGGTCTATGTCGATGATATGATAGTTAAGTCTAAAGATCGCCCAGGCCACATCATTGCACTTCCCAAGTTCTTTGAAAGACTCCGCAAGTACAATATGAGATTAAATCCAGCAAAGTGTGCATTCGGAGTCACGTCAGGCAAATTACTTGGATATGTGATCAGCTCTCGAGGGATTGAAATAGATCCCACAAAAGTCAAAGCGATCATGGCCATGCCACCGCCCAAGAATGAGAAGGAAATTTGAGGTTTCATTGGAAGGCTGCAGTATATAAGTAGGTTCATATAAAAACTCACAGCGATATGTGAACCTATATTCAAGAAGCTTAAGAAAAATGTCCCAGTCACATGGGATAACGATTGCAAAAAGCTTTCGACATAATCAAAGAGTACCTGGCAAACCCACCCGTGCTAGCGCCAGCAATACCTGACTTTCCTCTTCGACTATACCTTACGGTCACAAGAGAAACGATGGGGGTAATGCTAGCACAAGAGATTGAAAGCAAGGAGAATGCAATTTACTACTTGAGTAAGAAGCTTCAAGGATACGAGACACGATACACACCACTTGAAAAGTTGTGTCTCGCACTTGTGTGGGCCGCGCAGAAACTAAGACATTACATGCTCAGTCATACAGTGCATGTCGTGTCCAAGATGGATCCTCTCAAATACTTGTTCGAAAAAGCAACACTCAATGGCAGATTATCAAGGTGGATAGTCAATCTTGCTCAGTTCGACTTGAAATTTGTACCACAAAAAGCCATCAAAGGTTCTGCGGTTTCTGACTTCTTAGCAGACTTTCCGCTAGAAGAAGTTGAGAAAAAAAAAAAAGATGAGTACGATTTCCTTGACGAAGATTTACTCATGACCGAAGATGATAGCTGGAGGCTCTATTTCAATGGAGCTTCAAACCAAAAAGGTTGTGGTGTAGGAGTCTTGCTTGTATCACCCAACGAAGAACATATCCCAATTTCCATGAAGCTCGACTTTGATGTCACCAACAATGCCGCAGAATATGAAGCATGTATTTTGGAATTAGAAACAGCTGTCGCCTTGGGAATTAAGAAGCTCAGAATCTACGGTGATTCTTCACTAATCATTAACCAAATCTCCAAGAGATGGAAGGTGAGGAGTGAAAGTCTCGCTACGTATCAAGCTCATCTGGAAACTCTCACGGAGAAACTAGATAAAGTGGAATATACATACTTGCCTAGAGAAGAAAACCAGTTCGCCGACGCACTAGCTAAATTAGCATCAATGGTGATGATTCAAACGGATACAACCAGAATGTCGTTGACCATAGAAAGAAGATATGAACCGGCTTATGTTCACGCACTTGATGATGAACAAGAATCGCAAGAAGAAGATGAAGAGCCATGGTATACAGATATCCTTAATTACGTGACAAGAGAAGAATACCCTCCTAATACTGATAAAAGGTCACGCCGTGCTTTGAGGCTCCTCGCCTCACAGTATGTGCTCATCAGGGGAGAACTCCACAAAAGGACTACACTAGGAAGAAATCTCTTATGCATAGCCAAGAAAGAAGCACACAAAACCATGGAAAATCTTCATGCCAGCATATGTGTAACGCATATGAATGCTAAGATGTTAGTCCAGAAGATTCAACAACAAGGTTATTATTGGACTACCATGGAAAGAGATTATCACGAATACGTCAAGAAATGTATGAAATGTCAAGTTTATATAAATTTACAGCACGTTCCACCTTCTCTTCTCTACACATATACCTCTCCATGGCCTTTCTCTACTTGGGGTATCGACATCATGGGAAAGATAATGCCACCAGGACAAGGGGGGCATGAATTCATCCTCGTAGCGATCGACTATTTCACCAAATGGGTCGAAGCTGCCTCATATGCTAAGTTAATGGCAAAACACGTAGCCCAATTCATTGAGAAAAATATCATATGCCGCTATGGGGTACCTCATGAGATGATCAGTGATAATGGAACGCATTTCCAAGCCGAATGCGCGGAATTATTACAGAAATATCATATCAAACATCACAAATCATCACCTTACAGACCACAAACAAATGGTGCGGTCGAATCGGCCAACAAAAATGTGAAAACTATCATCGAAAAGATGGCGGAAAATTACGAGGATTGGCCAAGTAAGCTACATTTTTCCCTTGGGGTTATCGAACCTCTGTTTGTACATCAAGAGGGGCTACCCCTTTCTCTTTGGTCTATGGAGTTGAAGTTGTACAACCAATAGAGCTCGAAATCCCTTCTCTCCAAATCGTGTTGGAAAGCCAACTAGATGAAGTCGACTTGATTAGAGCAAGATATGATGAACTAGTTTTACTTGATGAAAAACGCTTGGCAACTTTGCATCATGTCCAAACCTACCAAAAGCGTATGGCGCGGCATTTCAATAAAAAAGTCAAGATTAGAACATCAAAGAAGGTAACTTGGTGCTTAAGGCACTTCGCAAAAATGTATTAGATCCAAGAGGAAAATTCAGACCAAATTGGTCAGGCCCGTACATTGTTAAAGCCATCTTGTCCGGCGGAGCAGCATAATTGGTAGACATGGACGGTAACGATTTCCACAATTTAACCAACTTGGATTAACTCAAGAAATTTTATGCCTAGTTGCATGGATTCATGACCCAATAGAGCTACGTTTGGCCTGATTCCTTTTTAAGGATACGTAGGCAACCCCTCAAGGGGGCCGACCACTTTAAAAAAATAAATCCTTCCTCCGTCGATCAAGTATACGCGCCAGTTCAACACTGCGTCACAACAAAACAGAGCTAAAAAAAAACTAAATAAAAAAGGAAGGGTTGCCGCGACACGGGAGTATCCACCGTGTCACGGCACAGTCACCGTGGCGCGGTGGAATTGCAGCAAAAAAAAATCAGTCGAAAAAAAAAGTTTGCCTCGCCACGGGAAACTGTACCGTGTCACGGCAAATTTCCACCGTGGCGCGGTGGACCTGCAAAAAAAAAAAAGAAAAAAAAAATTGCCGTGCCGCAGGAATTTCCAACGTGTCACGGCATTTTCCACCGTGGCACGGTGGAATTTCAGACTATCCGATTTTTTTTAGTGACGCAGTCTTTGCGAATTCAGTTATTTGTTCGATGTTTTTTTATTTTCATTCTTCCATTGCGTTCGACTCCTTGACTCGGATATTAAAAAAAATAATAAAAAAAAATTAAAAAAAAAGTCATTGTAATTTTTATTTAAAGCGAAAATAAGTATGCTATTATTATTGAAATAAATGTGACTACAATTATTGGCATCATGCGCCTTATTTTAAAAATTATTAATCATTAAAGCAAAGCAATACTGATCTAATCCCTCTTCACTTTAGGAACCTCCTTCTCTTTTTCAACTAGGTTGGCCTTCACCATTAATGTGTCTTTTGTAGCTCGAACCGTCAAACCCCTAGTCGAACTTTCACCCCTTTCACCTTTCTTAAAATTCTTTGGTTGTTTCTCTCTATAAACCATCTTATCCTTACCCTTACCTTTCACATAATTCTTCCTTTTCGGCTTTATAGGAGCCTTAAACTCAATCCCTTGTGTTCTTGGACCTAGACGATCTTTAGGAGGCGCTTTCTTATTTCCAAGACGGCTCTTCACATCAGATTTGCGTGATCCGACTCATTGCCTCCTACTTCTAGGATTCAACCATGCCTTATATGCACTAGATAAGGGAGGAGGAGCTTTGTTACTTGCAGAAACGGTCCACATAGGTCTTTCAATCCAATAAGCCTCGTACTTGTGAACGTTACTTTCATGCAACGATACTTCACGAGGACTATCGTTATAGCGTGGAACTACTTGTTCAAGTCCATACTGTCGCATTAGTCGAGAAGGACAGTAAAAAGTATGTCTTGAAATACTAGGAACACGGCAATACGGAGTATCATTCGTACTAACCATCCTAGTAAGCCTCCACCAAGGCACCACCAAACGAATGGAAAATTTTCTTTTTACAAAGAAATTCTTCCAATCTTCATACGACATGTTCACAAAATAATTTTTCTTCCTGCGGACTAGATCGTTGGGACCATATTTTTCAATATCGTCGGGGGCTTCAAAAAGTTCTAAACGCTCCATCAACCAAATCTGCAAAACAAAAAAAAATCAGTCGAAAAAAAAATAAAAAATAAAAATTTTGCAGATTCCACCGTGACACGGTGCCTGTTTTGTGTCACGGGGGCTACTCAGAACGCGTTTTTACCTGCAGCAGTACCAGAGAGCCCTTCCTGACGGCTTTCCGGTTAGCTTTTCTTCGTCAAGGCCGCGTAAAGTTTCTCCAAGGCACGTAGGCATAGGAGACCTCCTAGATTCAACATGTTCAAGCACAGATGCTAGACAAGCATGCCCTACCCTACCGTTTGCAAATAAAAGCTTACTAAACATGCAAAAAATATATGCCCTTCTACGGTATACATGATAAGATTCAGAGACAGGGCGATTGAAATATAAATTTGCAAGTTTTTCTAAGTCTACCTCATTACCACACACAATTCTATTTAAATCTGGATCTGTTAGATTCAGATGGCGTTCAAAGTCTTGGTAATAATACTCACGTAGGGTAGGCATGACAATATGATTTCTAGAAGGAAATCCAAAGATGGCACCGAATTCCTCCGGCAGGGGACAGATTTCATCGTAATCAAATTTAAAACAATGTGTTTCTGGACTCTAATAGTCTAATGTTGCCCTAAGAAAATCATGTTCAATCGCTACATGTCTCAGGGCTAGTAAACCCCTGACATGAAACAATTCCAATTCTCTTTTGTCAGCATTGGTCAAAGAATAAGACCAGTTGCGCAATGTATTATCAAAATTCTGAGACATTATTATTGAAATATGAAATTCTAATTATTTTGTGTTTCGTAATTATGCATATCACGAATATACTGGTCCTATTTTATAACAAAAACGCTCGGAATTACTCAAAATTTATCTTTTTATACGCGTAAACCACACCGTTGTAGAATACGCGCACCGTAACACGAGAATTTGTGCCGCGACACGACAGATTTTGCCGTGACACGATGTACGGTGTCGTGTCGCAGCGCCCACGCGTTTTCTTTTTTTATCCTTTTTCTGTATCTATCCGAATTTTTTTTAGTGTTTTATCTTCACCGTTTATTTTTTTTTAATTATGTTTTTTTCGAGAATTTCATTCCTAATAAAATTCTCAACTTCTTTTATTAGTATTTTTATTTTTAATTTTTATCATTTTATTTTTTTCTTTTATTTTATTCATCTTTATTATTTATTTTATTTTTTACTCTTATTTTTATTATTATTTTCTTTTTCTTTGGGAAGTTATAAACCTCGTCCCATTTCCAAACATACTTATTTTTAAGTAGTTGTAAAACTTATTCATATTTTTCTTTTCTTCTTATTTCTTTTCTTTAGGGGAAGGTCGGTACCCTCCACTTACTCCACTTACACTTTTTTGTCGCGTCATTAATAAATACACAATCACACACAATGAGTCTCAAGCACACACTAACACACAATCATAAATACATAAACTGTGAATAATGTACAAAATGAGTCATAATAAATGAGCAGCATCAAGTGTCATCACAGTATGTACAAATAAAGACCCTCGGTCAAAAATCTGTAGAACTAGAAGAGTGAGGATCAGTGTCATCTCCAGTCTGTGAATATGGGAGCGGTGAGCTAAAGAGTCCCGCCATCATCCGGGTACGAGGAGTAGCATCCCTATTAGTCCCTGTAATTCCAGTAGTAGTCAAACTCAAAGTAGGACCCGTCCAACTGGCAAACGGCGTAGAATGACTCAAAGAAACAGGTTGCGTTTGTGGAGGCATCGTCCCATACACTAGAACTGAAAACAAGCCCGACACCGGAGGAGGAACCCCAGACGAGGGAGCTGAATATAAGCCAGGATCCACAAGAGTGATAACAGGCCTAAGCTCAGGCTGCGAAAACGACTGTCGCTGCCACTGAACCTAACCCTGAAAATGCTGGAACGACTGGGAGGACTAAGGCTGCTGCCGCGGAGCCTCCTGAAATGGCAGAGAAAGCTGAGGATCCCGCTAAAACTAAGAATGCCTGTAGACACCCATTTGTGTCTCCCCAAAACCAAACCCGGTGATGAGTGCCTTTCACGTCGAATCATAATCGAATGAAACGAAAGTGTGGAAAGGTTTAGTGTTGCGGAAAGTTTTATTTCTTTTCTTTTCTCCCTGTTTTTGAAAACTTTATTTTAAGAAAACAGCCAATTCAGTTTGGTTGGTCCATGATATGGGTCTAATAGTGGTGTATTTGGATGGGGCTTGCAAAGACCTTTCCAACAATATATTACAAGCCCAATTCCGATGAATATTGAGGAAGTTATGGCCAATTTACTAAACTGGGCCCGGTTTGAGCTTTAAGTACGGCCCTATGATCTAGGGGAGGGCCTAATATAATTTATCATTCCTAATGTAATTAGGAATGGTTTTAGTCTTCTAGAACATTCTAGAAGGTCTTATCATTCCTAATTCAATTAGGACTCTTCAGAGTTTTAATCAGATCAAATAGCATTTTCGTTTGGAATTATATTATTTTATCTTCCAGTACGGAAAATTTATCAGATTTTCGAAAACGCGTTAAAAGTCAAATTGGCGTCCAACCCCATGCCTTGGCGCCTGGAACCAGGATTGGCGCCAGGCGCTAGCCATTGGCGCCTGACGCTAGCCACTGGTCCTGACGCCAACTAGCCAGGGCTGGCGCCAAGGTGGTTGTTCGATTTTCAGACTCTGTTTTGTTAAATTATCTTTTTTGGATGATTTTCTCTATAAATATCGTATCAAAAACTCCGTTTTCATTCACCAATTATCAATATTCATTCATCAAGAAGCATTAATCATTCATTGATTCTTTTAATTCATTCTCTTCATCTAATTCTTCATTCATTCATTCATCTCTTTCAATCATCAATAACATTCATTCATTAGAATTCTTTTCTTATATTCTTTCTTGCTTTCTCATACAAAATTCCGCATTCACAAGATCTTGATACACCTAGCCATATTCGAAGTTGCCTTCGCCCTAGATGTGAAAGGTTTTAATTTATGAGGGTTTGGTCCCAAATCTCTCTTTCAATTATTTAATTTAATTGTTGATTTATTATTTTCCTTGAAGTTACTAACGTGTGTATTTTGTTATTAGAAAGAGGTACGAGGCATCCAAGTAAGTACTTTAATTGGTTTAATTGATATTATGATGTAGAAATCATGCTTAGAGCGTTATTTTGATTCCTAGTATCATGTCTAGGGTAGCTTTAATATCAAGTATGATTAAAAGTATGATGCTTCCTATTTTGCTTCCTAATATTAATTCATGTTAGTATCATGTTAGGGTTAAAGATTTTATTGCTTAGTATCATGCTAGGGTTCGTTATTAATCTTGTTAGTATCATGCCTAGGATCTTGCTATGCTTTAACATGAATATGATTATGATAATAATTGTTATAATTTTATGATTATTATTGATTATGATTGATATTATTATTGTTAATAATGTTGATTATTTATTATGTTGCTTGATATGTACATATTATTATTTCATTATATTTATTGTTATTGCTTGATCACCTTTTATGCATGCTTAAAGGGAATTGGTATTTGCAATCACGCTTAATAAGATAATTAATAATCTTGTTAGGTTAATTGTGATTATAAATTCAAGTGATCGCCAATAATAGTTTATGTGTGCATTAAATTCAACCAACATAGATTAAACAGGTTTAGGGTTAATCCTATTGATTGTATGTTAATTAGAAAGCGCACATGAATATATACGAGCAGAATAAAGTAGAGGCCTATTATTAGGGCAGGTTCAATCTCTTTTAGGTTGGATTTGTACCATCATCCCCGAACCCTTATTTGGTTCATGACCTTATGGAGTTGACGATCTCTTGGATCGTTAAGGGGTGTAACCTTCATCCTATGAACGGTTTACAAGTTCCTTAAAAAACTTGTTGGCGACTCTTTAGCTCTATCTTCTTCCCTTTTGGACGCCACCGTACTTTAGTGTATGATCACAGTGGGGTTCAAGCTAGTGGGATTTTTAAAGGCTTGAAACTATTCCCTACAGTTTTTGGCGACTCCACTGGGGAGGATTTCTATTTTAATTCCTGAATTTGTTTCGGCAATGATTTAGAATGAGTGGATGAGACTCGAAAATTTCTAAGTATTTCATGTGCGTAATTTTGATTAACATTGTGTCATATGCATAAAAAGGTTCTCATTGGAAAGACCATCCGTAATGAGTCAAAAACATAAGGATTTTACACGTAGGAAATTTGAGAAATGTCTTTCACAACTAGGATCGAAATAACACCGCGCGAAACTGGATGATTTTATTGAGCACAGAAAGCTGCTGAGGCATGTGGGAAGTAGCGTCAGGGGCCAGAGCTTGGGGCCAAACTTTTAGCCGTAGCGCCAAACGCCAGTATTGGCGCCAGGCGCTACAGTTAAAAGTTGGCGCCAGTCTCTGTTTGCTGGCGCCAATTTCCCCTAATACCGAGCTAGAAATATGCGTTCTAATTTCGACCGGTTTGTCGTATTGTTTGCTCGATCCTGCTTCCTGATTGAATTTTTTCTCACTTTTCTGAAACCCATATGTGTTCTACATATGGACATAACCCTCTGGGAATTCATGCTCTATCTACCCGATTGAACGCTCCTGGCAACAAAGGGTACATATGAGAAGTTGAATTCACCAAACCATGGAAGTGAGTTTTTTCTAAAAACTCGCGGTGTCCTATCCACACGCGTTAACCCTTCACGGTTAGGCTTCTACGCGGTGCATCTGGACAATTAACCATGGACCCTGTTTGACTAAACCATATCCCGAACTTTAGAGAACTAGAGCCATGGTTAGGTTGCGAACTCATTGCATCATGTTGTGCCTACTTGACTAATTGTGCATTATTTGTTGTGCATATATATCCTATGCTCCTCTTAACCGTTTGTTGATTTGTGTTGAGATTATAATTAATGACTTAAAGAACTTTGCCTAATTAATTAATTAATTTGAGTCAATAAAGTTTTTTCTTCTTTTAATCGGAATTGACCTAGTACGACTTTAGGCATACCCCAGTTGACTAATAATACCGAAAACAGTCCCAGACCGAGGCTCCAATATTGGTGCCAAAATCTGAGCTGTAGCGCGCCACTGTATGGTGTGTAGCGCCAGACATTTACTAAAAAGTCTGGCGCCAATCACCATATTGTGACGCCAGTTCTGTCGCTTGGCCGACAGTTCGGATTATTTGTCGAGTCATCACCTAATGTCTATTTAGTCATTTTTCTGTTTAACTCGATTAACTTTGCTGATTATAATGCTTAGTTAAATTAATATTCGAGTTTAGGCACTAAGACCCATGGTCTTATACAAGAGTCCAAGCATGTCACTTACACTCAATACACACACCAATACACATGTTTTGACCATGATTAAGAGAGTCTTGTGTGCGCGCGTTATTTTTCGTCATTTTTTTAGGGGGGGTAAGTCGGATATTAATCCTCCAATAAATAATAATACTTAAGTTCCCTAAACACATGTACATTATATGCTCACCTAAAAATATGCATACTTTTTTTTTAAAAAAAAAAAAAATAAAAACCATAAAGTCAAATTGATTCGAGTCAAGTAATCAAAACGCAAATTGGCTTAATTTACAGCGCGTGGTCAAGAAAGGAAGGACGATTAATCAAAGATAACCTCTTCGTACAAGTCCAACTTTTCGACAAACCTATAACCCGCAAGAGGAAATCAAGAGTCATAATGGTAACTCAGGAAGAAGTTAACGATCTCAAGAACCAACTGGCTACTGTAACTGAGACACTGAAGCTTCTCGCACTTAAGATCGAGGATCCCGTGAAGCAACAACAAATGGACCTCATGCAAGAAAGCCTAAGCAAGTTGTCCAGCGACTACAAGTTTCAAGAACTCACATCCCAAGGGGTCTCGGTGGATAAAGATCTTCTTCCGCAGAAGTTCAGTGCCAACGACATCCCAAAATTTAGGGCAATCGACAACCCCTACTTCCATCTAAGAGCATTTGAAACAATAATGAGTATCAAGGGTATCGATAAGAAAGTCTTCCCTTCTCTGTTCTCGCTATCTCTCGAGACCGTTTGCCAACAATGGTTCTTTTCTCTTGAAAAAGAAAAGACCTCTACCTGGGAATCCATAGCAAACGCTTTCGTTGATAGGTACAAGTGCAACATTCAAGTCGAAACTGACCATAGAGAACTTGAAATCCTCAAACAGAAGGAGAATGAAGGCTTCACATATTTCTTTAACAAGTGGAGAGAAACCTCAGCTAAAATGATTGAGGTACCAAGTGAAAAAGAGTCCGTGAGACTGTTCATTAAAAACCTCCAAGAAAAATATTCAAAACATCTTAAATATCAAAATAACCTTCATACCTTTAAGGCTGTTTATGATATTGGGATTAATATTGAAGATGACTTGGCTAAATCTAAAGCTGCCAACAATAACTCCAACAGTGGCTGGAAAGGAAAGAAGAGCGACAATCCTTCTTCTTCCAAAACCGCCCACTCAAATAATGTTAGCACCTTTAATCTAGGAGAAGTCCTCGCCATGAACAACCAAGGACAAAAGAAACCATTTAGGAGAAACTTCACTCCTATTGGCATGAGTTATGACACCGTGTTTGATCGATTAAATGCAAAAGGTCTATAACTCCCATTGGACCATTTGGAGATCCACCAGTTGAGAAGAGGTTGCCTAACTGGAACCCGAATGCACATTGCAAATATCATCAAGGTAGGGGCCATTCTACTGAAAGCTGTTGGAAGCTTAAGGAAGCTATCCAAGACCTAATTGACAGTAACAAGCTGCCGTTGCCCCCTGCCAGTAAGAAGCCGAGTATTGACAATGCACCTCTAGCTCACACTTTGGCTATCTCCGATGAAGACAGCGAAGTTGACCCCTCATCTCTCATTAAGCCTGTCAAAGCAACCAATGTCGAAGAGGAAGAAGAAGAGATCTTTTTCGATGTCAAAGATAATCTTCCAGAACCAGCAAATGAGGTAGACATACGAGTGC
The DNA here is from genome assembly GCF_948465745.1 of Chenopodium album. NCBI lineage: Eukaryota > Viridiplantae > Streptophyta > Magnoliopsida > Caryophyllales > Amaranthaceae > Chenopodium > Chenopodium album. The sequence goes on from NC_137835.1 coordinate 72,484,095, forward strand.
TCACACTGTTTATGAGGGAGACATCGCAACTGTTACATGAAACTCTCAAAATTATGAACGAACTTCACAAGAAATATGATGAAGAACCTAAGAGAGAGTTCACACCAGTAAAAATGACTTATGAGGCAAAATACTTTCCCTTACAAGTCACCGAAAGACCCAAGAAGAGCAATAAAGTTATACTCCAATTGGGATCCCGTATGCACAAATGTTTGAAATGCTCTCCGAGAGTGGCAAGGTCAAACCTCTCGAACCGAGACCATTTGAATCATTAAAAAGGACAGATAGATATTATTGTCAATACCATCAATCAGGAGGACATACCCTAGAAAACTGCTTCAAGTTCAAGGATTTGATGCAGAAAATGATTGATAAAAAGGAATTAGTCCAAGTTCAACAAGAAGAGGACATAAATGTTAATGGAGTATGGGACAGTGATGAAGAAGATGTCTATCTAAAAGACATAGTAGGACCTTCACCTTCTGTATCATACACCACGGACGACATTTGGGCTGAAGAAGATTCATCAATAGACGTCCTCACAAGATCCGGGAGAATGCAAACTCCCGTTTCAACACAACCTATGCCTACTGTACAACAAGTTCCCATACCTATCATCGAAGACAATGACATCGTTAAACAATTCAAGAAGACAAAAGTTGAGATGAACGTATGGAAGCTTCTGGCAACATCTCGAGAACATAGGTTAGCTGTGATGAATGCCTTGGATAAAATCGGGATAGATTCTGACACCACTCCTGAGGGACTAGCTAACTTCCTCACGAGTGACCTCCCTAGTCCGATTAATCTAATCACCTTCTCTGATAAAGATTTACCCCCGGAAGGTGACAAACACTACAAGGCGTTAAACCTCACGGTAGTCTGCAAAAGGATGAATGTTCCCATAACTCTTGTAGACAATGGATCGACTATTAATGTCTGTCCACTTAGGACTGCAAGGATGCTTGGCATAAGGGATGAGGATTTAACTCCGTCCACACAAGGAATAAGAGCTTACGATAATACTCGACGTCAAGCTCTTGGCAAAATAACCCTAAATGTGACGGCAGGAGCAATAGAACATGCTACTACTTTTCAAGTGGTAGACATCAAAGCCTCATTCAATCTGTTGTTAGGAAGCCCTTGGCTCCATGATCTAAAGGCCTTCCCTTCATCTCTCCACCAACAAGTGAAAGCCATAGTTGGAGGAATCCCCATCACTATTGATGCTTCGCCGATGAGGATCAAATCAATAGAGAATCCAATCATCAACGTGGAGCACGACGAAGATGATGAAGACCTATGGGGCTTTAACGAAGAAGTCTCCCTAATCCAAGAGGGTGAAAGGACATCTCTTTGCCACGACCCCCATTCCAACATGATTATCAACACCATGCTGAAGAAACAAGGACACTTCCCTGGGATGACCTTAGGAAAGAAGAAGGGGATAGCAAAATCGATAGAGTCACCTGGCCTCCCTAAACTAGATACTTTCGGACTTGGTTTCGAACCGACTCGGAAAGATCTCAAGCGAGCCCAGGACAAATTGAAAGCACGTAGGGACGCTCGCATTCAAAAGAAAGCAATTCCAATGGATTAATACCCTCTTACGCTTAATGGTCAGTTTATAAAAGAAGGAGAGGACTATCCATGCCATGAATTTCCCGAACCATTTGTTGTAAATGGCATATAATAACCAGGATTCGAGATTTTCTTGGATTGCTACTTCCCTGATGAAATCCCAACTCTCGTCCATAAGGAGAAAGCACCCCCATGCTTTGACTTTAACGTCATGGGATTACTGTTTGGGCGAGAAAAGAATGAGCCAGTTTATGAGGAAGATAACTCCTCACTCATTCAAACGGTCCTACAAAGCGAAAACTTCGACCCCTCAAAGCTAATTACTCCAGCTGAAGGATCACTGCAAGGGTGGCGCAAGACTATCAAGGTGACTACTCCGAGTGGAAGGAAGATATTAATCACGATAGGGCAAGGGCCGATGTTTGAAGAATCGTCAGAGTCAGAGTCAGAGTCTGAGTCAGAGTCTTTCCCTGTAGAATCTTCTAAGTCTTTAGCTATAATGCCTCCCCTTCCTATTTCTTCTCCTAGGATAGTTAGTGATCCAGTCCCTGAGGACATATCACTCTTTGATGTAATGATCTCAGAGTATAATAATATCGCTCATTCTTCTTACTTCTCGTGTTCTTCCCTAACCCAAGATGACGAACATTGCTTAGCTAACGATGAAAAAGATAAAGAAATTATTAAAGCAATGGAAACACTTTAAAAGAAAACAACAGTAATTGAAGAGACTGAAACAGTTGACATCTCAAAAGATTCAACTCATAAAAGAGAAGTTAAAATCGGACTAACATTGAATAAACAAGAAAGAACCGATTTAATTAACTTGCTGATTGAATTTATCGATGTATTTGCTTGGTCATATGAAGATATGCCAGGCATTAGCAGAGAAATAGCTCAACACACTATACCATTAATTCCAGGAATGAAACTTGTAAAACAAAAGTTGCGTCGAATGAAACCCGACGTAGCGCTTAAAATAAAAGAAGAAGTTCAAAAACAAATAACTGCAGGTTTCATCAAGGTATCCAAATACCCCGAATGGGTCGCCAACGTCGTCCCAGTTCCAAAGAAAGACGGAAGGGTAAGGATGTGTGTCGACTATCGAGATCTAAATAAGGCAAGTCCAAAGGACGACTTCCCTTTGCCACACATCGATATTCTGGTAGACAATACGGCAAATCACGCGCTTCTCTCATTCATGGACGGATATGCAAGGTACAATCAGATTCTCATGGCGGAAGAAGACATGGAGAAAACGACCTTTATCACACCGTGGGGCACTTACTGTTACACGGTAATGCCGTTTGGGTTGAAAAACGCAGGTACTACTTACCAACGTGCAGCAACTGCCTTACTCCATGACATGATGCACAAAGAAGTTGAAGTATATGTCGACGACATGATTGTGAAATCAAAGGACCATCCAGGCCATCAAGTAGCCTTAAGGAAATTCTTCGAAAGGTTAAGAAAATACAATATGAGGTTGAATCCATCAAAGTGTGCTTTTGGAGTCACCTCAGGCAAGCTCTTGGGGTACGTCATAAGCTCTAGAGGAATAGAGATAGATCCAACCAAGATTAAAGCAATCATGTCGATGCCACCGCCAGAGACCGAGAAACAGATTCGAGGATTCATTGGCCGGTTGCAATACATAAGTAGGTTCATATCAAAACTGACAACGATATGTGAACCAATCTTCAAAAAGCTCAAGAAGAATGTACCAGTAATATAAGATGATTAGTGTCAAAAAGCCTTTGACCGGATCAAAGCCTATCTCGCAAATCCTCCTGTATTAGCGCCAGCACTTCCCGGAATACCTCTTAGGTTATATTTGACGGTTACCAAAGAGACAATGGGAGCCATGCTAGCACAAGAGGTAGAAAACAAAGAGAATGCAATCTATTACTTAAGTAAGAAGATGCTCGAATACGAAACACGCTATACACTACTCGAGAAATTGTGCCTTGCTTTGGTGTGGGCCACAACTAAGTTAAGGCATTACATGTTGGTGCATACCGTTTTCGTGGTATCTCGATTGGATCCACTCAAATACTTGTTCGAGAAATCAACACTCAATGGACGTATTTCAAGATGGATAGTCAACTTAGCCTAGTTCGATGTGCGGTTTATGCCACAAAAAGATATTAAAGGATCTGTGGTGTCAGACTTTCTGGCAGATTTTCCAATAGAAGACTCGACACCAATACAGGACAATGAATTTCCAGATGAAGATTTGATGGTCACTGAAGATGATACTTGGACCTTATATTTCGACGGAGCCTCAAACCAAAAGGGATGTGGTGTCGGAGTGCTACTAGTATCACCTAAAGAAGAACACGTCCCAATCTCAATAAAGCTTGATTTCGACGTTACCAACAATGCTGCTGAATATGAAGCATGTGTGGTAGGCCTTGAAACAGCTCTGGCATTGGGAGTAAAGAAGTTAAGGATATTCGGAGACTCTTCTCTGATTATCAATCAAATATCTAAAAGGTGGAAAGTAAGGAGCAAAAGCCTAGCCCCTTACCAAACTTATCTGGAAACTCTTACTGATCAGTTAGAGAAGGTGGAATACACATATCTACCAAGAGAAGAAAACCAATTTGTTGATGCCTTGGCAAGATTAGCCTCAATGGTTAGGATTCCCACGGATATCGAGCAAATGCCTCTAACTATCGAAAAAAGGCACAAACCAGCATATATACAGGCTATAGAAGACGACGACCCAGTCCAAGACGAAGATGAAGAACAAGAAGAAGAACCATGGTACACAGACATTCTCAACTATGTCACCAATGGAGACTACCCTCCTCATGCTGACAAAAGAGCAAAACGAGCCTTGAGACTTTTGGCTTCTCAATATGTACTCATAGACAACGAGCTACATAAAAGGGTACCTAAAGGTCGAGCTCTCCTATGTGTAGGGAAGGTGGATGCACAAAGAATAATGAGAATGGTCCACGAAGGAGTCTGTGGAACTCATGTAAATGGCAAAGTGTTAGTCCAGAAAATAATGCGAGAAGGATATTATTGGACTACCATAAATAGGGACTGCCATCAATATGTGAAAAGATGCCCTAAGTGTCAAATTTATGCCAATTTACAACACGTTCCTCCATCTTTTCTCTACACCTACACATCACCATGGCCATTCTCTACATGGGGAATTGATATAATCGGCAAGATCACTCCTCCAGGGACAGGAGGCCATGAATTTATTCTAGTGGCAATTGATTACTTTACAAAGTGGGTTGAAGCGCAATCATACGCTAAACTTACTGCAAAACATGTAGCACTCTTTATCGAGAGAAATATCATTTGTCGATATGGGGTCCCACATGAAATGATAAGTGACAATGGAACTCACTTTCAAGCCGAATGTGAAGAATTGCTACATAAATATGGTATCCAACATCATCATTCGTCCCCTTATAGACCTCAAGCAAACGGACCAGTCGAGGCAGCTAATAAGAATTTAAAGACTTTTCATTGTGGGGTTATCGCACGTCAATCCGTACGTCAACAGGAAATACACCATTTTCTTTGGTATATGGAATGGATGTCGTACAACCTGTCGAACTAGAAATACCATCTCTACGTATTGCGCTAGAGAGTAAACTCGATGAAGTCGAATGGACTAGGGCACGATATGAAGAATTGATCCTACTCGATGAAAAACGACTAGAAGCTCTACATCACACTCAGTGCTATCAAACTCGTATGGCTAGACATTTTAATAAGAAGGTCAAGACAAGAAATATCAAAGTAGGAGATTTGGTATTAAAAGCGTTAAGGAAAAATGTTTTAGATCCAAGGGGAAAGTTTAGACCTAATTGGTCTGGCCCCTACATTGTCAGAACAATCCTGTCAGGTGGTGCAGCAAAATTAACTGATATGGATGGCAATGAATTCTCAAACATGACCAATCTTGACCAACTTAAAAAATATTACCCATAATTACTTGAGTAGGACACTCAAGAGAGCTACGTTCGGCCTGATTCCTTAGGAAAGGATACGTAGGCAACCCATTACGGGTGTGACCACTTTATTATTCGACATCTCCGTGTTCCAGAATCAACTAGAAGTCAACAAAAAGTCGGAAAAGCTACTGGCGTCGCAGAACAAAGCCTGGCGCCAGCAATAGGCCGTTAGCGCCAGTCGATGGTATTGGCGCCTGGCGCTAGACCTCAATAGCTGGCGCCAATCTGCAATTACTGGCGCCAGCTCGGCAATAAGATCTGGGCGAATTTCGGTGTTTTTCGAAAAATTTTCGACTTCCGTACTCGAAGAATTTCTGGAAAATTAATTTTTTTCGGTTTTTCATTGCTTTAATAAAATAAATTTAAAGTAACAATTTAATTGAAAGCTGAAATTTCATTAATGAAACAAAATTACATTGTTAATGGAATTTAAATAAGGCTGAAATAAATTAACTTTAAATATAAAAATTAACAATCTAATAAATCTAATGCTAAGCAATGTTCTAATCTTTCTTCTCCTTCTTTGCTCTTTTCCAATTCTTTTCTGTTTCCTCCTCTTCATCCATTACTTTAGCTAGTAGGCATCCTTTAGAGGACCTACATTCAATTTTAGAATAGATTGTTTCTCCTTCAGCTAGCACCCCATGCTTCTTTTCCACCCAAACCTTTTTGTCTGTAGCTTTCCTTTTCCCCTTGTCTTTAGTAGTATTCTTCTTCTTCTTAGGCATTGTAGGTGTTTTGAACTCAATTCTTGCACTTAAGCGTTCTTTGGCCGGTGTCACCCTGTCACCTAGACGATTCTTCGTATCGGTTCTACCCTGATCAATTGAAGACTTCTTAAACAACCACTTCTTTACATCATTAGGTAAAGAAGGGGGAACCTTTTGGGTAATCACTTCCCATAAAGGTCTAGCGCTCCAGTAAGTGTCAAATTTATCTACTTCTTGAGATACAGGATACTCATAGGGAGGACGAAGATCCCCGAAAGGAATATTTTGAAGCAAGCCATATTGTCTCTTTACCCTGTAGGGATAATAATATGTCACACGAGACAAGCTTGGGAGACGGCAGAAAGGTTGCTTGTTAACACCAACCATCCTTTTTATTTTCCACCATGGGATGACCCACTTGATAGCAAAATCACGTGATTCAAAGACTTTTCTCCACCCATGGCGCCCAATTTTAGGAATGCGTTTCTTCCTTCTCACAAAGCAAGTGGGCGTATAATTTTCAATGTCGTCCGGAGGGCTAATTAATCCTAGCCTCTCCATTAGCCACATCTGTAAAAAATTGCAATGCAAATAAATTAATATTACAATACAAAAATATATTTTTTGATTTCTGTAATTAAAAATATTATTTTTCTACCTGTAATAAAATTGGAGAGCCGCAAAGAGGTGCTTTTGGGTCCCTTTTCAATTCATCTAGACTAAGCATAGTCTCTCCAACTATCAATGGCATTGGATTTCTCCCTGATTCAATTTGTTCTAGCACAGTGGTTATAATTGATTGTCCCTCATTAATTTTACCACTACTAAGACAATATTGATTAAGCATGCAGAATAAGAACGCCCTTCTTCTATATATGTGAAAAGATTCAGAAAGCGGTTTATCAAAATAGTAGCGTGCGAATTCTTTCAAGTTCACTACATTGCCATCTACTATCTTTGATAAATCCCTTTCCTTCAAGTTAAAGAAGCGCTCAAAATCCTTATAGTAATATGCATCTACTCTAGGGATTACTACCAGGTCTATCGCAGGGAAGCCTAAAATAGCACCAAATTCCTCTGGCAAAGGGATAATTTCATCATACCCTATTCTAAAACAATGTGTATTAATGTTCCAAAATTCTAAAGCGGTATGTATGAAGTCTATGTCTAACTCTACCCCTTTGATGCCATAAATTCCCCCCAAGTGAAATAAATCCAATTCTTTTCTTTCTCTAGCATTAAGAGATCGACACCATTCATGAGAATATTGGGTGAAGGTTTTAGTGGCTAAAGACATGATTATTATTTTTTCTAAAGAAAAGAATATTTTTTTTCGATGAAATTATGAGAAGAATCGGCTGAGCAGGGGGCTATTTATGCACAAATTGAGAGGAATTTCAATCTGAATGAAATACGGAGTCAGCGTCGATTGGCGTCACACACCCGACATTGGCGTCACCCATCATCTTTTGGCGCCACACGCTAGGTGTAGCGCCTGGCGCCACGCGCCACAGGCTGGCGCCAGCTGGCGCCAAATCAGCAGAGAGGTCGCGCGTGCTCAATTGCGTTTTGATATTAAACTGGAGTCGGTTAATGACTTTATGGCCCCGTTTTAATTTTTTCTAAATATTTTTCTATCCTATTCTTAATTAATTAATTAAATATAGCAATTATTTTTAGTTAATTTTATTTCTTTTTTGAATTTTATATTAATTTTCAAAAATCAGCTTTTTTCTCCGTTTTATTTTTCCTTTTTATTTTCTTTTTGGGGGAGAGAGTCGGATAATACCCTCCATCAATAATAAAAATGACGGAATTTTTGCGCAAAATTGTTATCACACTTGCACACACTAACATACACTAACATAATAATAAATAATAATGAATTTACAATAACATAACATAAAGTACAAAGTGTCTAAATAATAAGTCAAAGGCAAAGTTCTATAAAAAGTCAAAATAAAATACATATACAAAAGCAAACTACGGCGCCGGAGGACGTAGGCCCATCATGCCATAAAACTGCGCCGTCCGAGGAGTCACCTCTCCACCAGCTCCGGCCTCAGCACCAGCTCCAGTCTCCGTAGGAGGAGGGAAACTCAAAACAGGACCGCTCCAGCCAAGGTCAACCTGAGGCTGAGACCGCGGAGGCTGCTGCGATGACGAGCCAACCTCGTACATCCCACCACCTCTGAAAGCCAAGGTAGCCTTTCCTACCGGTGCAGCAGGAGCACCCTCAGAAGAAGACCCTGAGCCCTCAGCAACGTCGGCTCGAGCAGCCTCAGAACGACCACCTCTACTTCCTGACGAAGTGCGACGACGTCTCGAGCTAGACCTCGCCGGATCTCTCCGCCCCTCAGGCCTCGTACGGGTGTGAGAAGCGATCGACTGACCCTGCAAAAAGAATTAAATCAGAAACAAGGTAAAACTGAAGCATAATGCATAAGAAAAGTTACCTCTCGGACAGCGTCGTCTCGACGACAAGTAGCCGCGTTCCTCATCCGGACGAGCTGGCTCCGGAAGGCATCTATACATCGTGCCATAGCCGAAACCACCTCGCGTGGGAACTGTCAGAAAAATAAGTCAGTGAAAATGCATGATAACTGAATACAAGATTCTGAATTAAAACTAGACTTACCCTGGTCTGGTGACGAGGAATCGACCGCTCCACGAAGCGCTCGCCCTCAGGAGCCGGAGAAATCATCTCCTCGATCGGCCCGTACGTCCCCTGGTAATGGATGGACATACGGGGTGGCACGAACTCAGTGGGACCATCCTGATAAGACGGAAAGAAATCAGCAAGGTATTACTTGGGGGCTACTTAGCGAAAAACAAAAAGCTAAGGATCTTACCCTCACATCCTCGGCCGGTACAGGGGCTAGAGCCAACAAAGGAAGTAGCTCCTCAGCGTAACTCCGCCCAAGGATCACATGGGACCACCAGAGGGAACCAGACTCCTCAGCCATGCTCGACAACTCTCTCTCGTCGAACATGTGACGTGGTGGAGGAGCAGGAACAACGAAAGCATCGGAAGAGTGCTGTCTAGCAACTCTCTCTCCTAAGTACACAACCGCTCCATAGGTCCCCAGAAAGTAGCGACGCTCAGCAGAGTACTGTGCGGCTAATCCAGGGACTGTCCAACCACCCCACGGCCGGTATACTACCTCAGGTCCCTATAAAAAATACCAATCGGGTAAGAACATGTCCAAACATCACAGAAGAGCAAGATAAACACTAAAAGTCGTACCGAGATGATCCGACCCCGGACACGTGCAGTAGACAAGTCCACATGGTGGCCGCCCCAAGAGGCGCTCACCGGATACCCCCTCGGCGATGGTCTCGCCGACGCAATGGAAGGAAAGTACTCGTAGAACCAGATCTACAAGAAGTTAAACGCGTGAGTAAATGCTAACTAACATGTAGGGCTAAACTTTATAAGGAATAATGTTTACCTCTACGACTTTCCAGAAAGCAGACAAAGCAACGTTCGTCCTAAAGGACCGGTGGCGACACGAGTCCCTCAGCGCGCGAACAAAGTCAGTATAGGCCAAGCTGGCCCAGTCATAAGTCCCAATCCGCTGGAGATCGCGAACAGCAGGGAGGTAGTAAAGCAGTGCCCTACTACCCCTGTCAGGGGAGAATGTCCCTGACAACAACATCAGCACGAAGATGCGCACCCGCTGCTCTCGGGTGGTCGCATCGTCATCAAGAGCCGCTGCCAGCGTCGAGCGGCGAATCCCTCTAGCACTGAATTGAGTCGTCTCAACCTCAGCTCGGGCCCGAACAGCAATCGGCCCCAACAGTTCCTCGACCTCTGGAGAAAAGACGTCGATGCCGCCGTCGAACGGCAGCGGCACAGAAGTGAACTCCAGTTCTGTGATGAGACTGAAGTCTGTAGGAGTGACCATCATCTCACCCCAGGGAAAATGAAAGGTGTTGGTGGTGTCCCAGAAGAAATCCACCAAAGCGCGTACTACGTGGTGACCCCCGCTAGAGGCGACCATAGCCTCGAAGGTCTCAAACAGGGCAACTAGTCCGCAGGACTCCCATAGGAGTCTTGTCTCGCGGTCTCTGGCGATGTGCATCCTATACAAATCGCCTAGACCATCACAGCCAGAGCCGTGATGCCGTGTCCTCCCAGGCTCGGTTCCCCGTCTCACCCTCTCAGAAATGTGGTGGACAGGGGCAAAGAACAAGGTCTGCTCATCCCACTCCGTGAACCGACCAAGCGAAGTGGACGGTGTAGTGTCGTCCTCCACGGGCTCATGCTCCCGTCTAGTGTTTCGGGACCGTGAACCTGAACCTCATTGTCTAGCCATGCTACATTGTGCAGAATCATCATAAATTAAGGTTCTATAGTATATAAGGGTTCGCCTAGCCGCATGATACTATGTTCGCGAAAATAGAGTACGTAGTACTAAAATAGAGCACAAATTCAAATTGAGAATGACAGCATTTTTTCAAGCAATCAAACAATTTCTTGCAACACTATAGTGATTATTGTGACAAATTGAACAAGAATTGCTAACGAAAACATCAAGAACAAGCCACATTGTTCTTCACGACCTTAAGAGGTCCAACAATGGCAGATTGCTCATTTCTTCACCAAATTGAGTCAAACAAGTCTCAAATTACTCCCAAGGCAATATACAAACATAAACAAGCAATTTCATGGCATAAAACTTGATAAACAAAGCAAATTGAGCATTATAAGTTTCGAATTTTCATGAAATTCGTGAATAAACATGCTAAGAATTCATAAAAACCGGTGTGAGTTTGAGGAAAACTTACATAGATCGGGAATATAGATGAAGAAAACTTTGATTTGCATCAAATTTGAGCGAATTAGGTTGAAAAATGAGTGAGCAACGATCAAATGAAGTTTTCGGTTCTTCGAGCAGCGTTCGCGACAAACCAGAGGAAGAAAATGAACGAAAACGGGAATTTAAAGAAGAATCCGTGCTGGCGCCAGTCCCTAGGCATTGGCGTCACGTTCTGTGCTTGGCGCCAGACGCCAATGCCAGCGCCTGGCGCTAATGCCATATAGCTGGCGCTGATTGTTTTTCAGCGACGCCAAAGCAGCCAGCCACCTGTTGGGGTTGTGCTAGCCTTCTGCAATATATTTTGGGTTCCTTGGTACGCCAGTTAGCCCCTCTAAGAAATTTGACATGATTAAGTAATCGTCTTGATTGCATAAAGTGATCGACCTGATAAAAAGATCGTCTCACTAAGCTTAAAGTGCCTAAGCATTGGTTCAAGAGCAAAAGGCACCGACATACAGGTTCAAGAGCAAAGGGCACCGACATACAGGTTCAAAGCAAAAGAGCGCCGACGTACAGGCATAGTAAAAGCAAAGTTCAGGCGAACTTTTAAAGATCGACAGGCGTGGATCTTCGGTATTTCCTTTGGGAAATTATCGCATCAAATGAGGATGACTTCAAGAGAAGATGTCTTCGGCATCATTCCCTAGCTTGAGGAAAGTTGTCACAAACAACTGAAGGTAATTTCGGGCGAAGTTGTCTTCGATCATAGTTCCTGAGGCATGGAAGATGATCATAATGCGGATGAGAATTATTTCAAGAGAAATAATTTTCGATGATATTCCCTTGGACGTGGAATATTATCACAGCGGGGAAGGTAGTTTCGGGCGAAGCAATCTTCTAATTTGGAAGCAGTTACAAGGCGTAGCGGTTTTCAAGCGGGATGATATTCTCTAGCTTGCAGGAGGTCATCAAAACAACAACAACAACAACATGTGGTTACTTTCAGAGACGTGTGCTCGACGGTGCAATATACCCGTTTCTTAACTCTTTTATCTGTTTAACTAATGCTAGGTTTGCAGGTATCGGCGTTACAAGATTGATTTAGGATCGCAGAACGTTCTGAATCATTCTCCGTCCCTATTGATACTTTGGCTTTCGTTTTCGAAACTTGCATTTCTCCAAACTCAGTCAAAGTGGGGGCTTCTGTAGACACCCATTTGTGTCTCCCCAAAACCAAACCCGGTGATGAGTGCCTTTCACGTCAAATCATAATCGAATGAAACGAAAGTGTGGAAAGGTTTAGTGTTGCGGAAAGTTTTATTTCTTTTCTCTTCTCCCTGTTTTTGAATACTTTATTTTAAGAAAACAGCCAATCCAATTTGGTTGGTCCATGATATGGGTCTAATAGTGGTGTAGTTGGATGGGGCTTGCAAAGACCTTTCCAACGATATATTATAAGCCCAATTCCGATGAATATTGAGGAAGTTAAGGCCAATTTACTAAACTGGGCCCGGTTTGAGCTTTAAGTACGGCCCTATGATCTAGGGGAGGGCCTAATATAATTTATCATTCCTAATGTAATTAGGAATGGTTTTATTCTTCTAGAACATTCTAGAAGGTCTTATCATTCCTAATTCAATTAGGATTCTTTAGAGTTTTAATCAGATCAAATAGCATTTTCGTTTGGAATTATATTATTTTATCTTCCAGTACGGAAAATTTATCAGATTTTTGAAAACGCGTTAAAAGTCAGTTTGGCGTCCAACCCCATGCCTTGGCGCCTGGAACCAGGATTGGCGCCAGGCGCTAGCCATTGGCGCCTGGCGCTAGCCACTGGTCCTGGCGCCAACTAGCCAGGGCTGGTGCCAAGGTGGTTTTTCGATTTTCAGACTCTGTTTTGTTAAATTATCCTTTTTGGATGATTTTCTCTATAAATATCGTATCAAAAACTTCGTTTTCATTCACCAATTATCAATATTCATTCATCAAGAAGCATTAATCATTCATCGATTCTTTTAATTCATTCTCTTCATCTAATTCTTCATTCATTCATTCATCTCTTTCAATCATCAATAACATTCATTCATTAGAATTCTTTTCTTATATTCTTTCTTGCTTTCTCATACAAAATTCCGCATTCACAAGATCTTGATACACCTAGCCATATTCGAAGTTGCCTTCGCCCTAGACGTGAAAGGTTTTAATTTATGAGGGTTTGGTCCCAAATCTCTCTTTCAATTATTTAATTTAATTGTTGATTTATTATTTTCCTTGAAGTTACTAACGTGTGTATTTTGTTATTAGAAAGAGGTACGAGGCATCCAAGTAAGTATTTTAATTGGTTTAATTGATATTATGATGTAGAAATCATGCTTAGAGCGTTATTTTGATTCCTAGTATCATGTTTAGGGTAGCTTTAATATCAAGTATGATTAAAAGTATGATGCTTCCTATTTTGCTTCCTAATATTAATTCATGTTAGTATCATGTTAGGGTTAAAGATTTTATTGCTTAGTATCATGCTAGGGTTCGTTATTAATCTTGTTAGTATCATGCCTAGGATCTTGCTATGCTTTAACATGAATATGATTATGATAATAATTGTTATAATTTTATGATTATTATTGATTATGATTGATATTATTATTGTTAATAATGTTGATTATTTATTATGTTGTTTGATATGTACATATTATTATTTCATTATATTTATTGTTATTGCTTGATCACCTTTTATGCATGCTTAAAGGGAATTGGTATTTGCAATCACGCTTAGTAAGATAATTAATAATCTTGTTAGGTTAATTGTGATTATAAATTCAAGTGATCGCCAATAATAGTTTATGTGTGCATTAAATTCAACCAACATAGATTAAACAGGTTTAGGGTTAATCCTATTAATTGTATGTTAATCAGAAAGCGCACATGAATATATACGAGCAGAATAAAGTAGAGGCCTATTATTAGGGCAGGTTCAATCTCTTTTATGTTGGATTTGTACCATCATCCCCGAACCCTTATTTGGTTCATGACCTTATGGAGTTGACGATCTCTTGGATCGTTAAGGGGTGTAACCTTCATCCTATAAACGGTTTACAAGTTCCTTAAAAAATTTGTTGGCGACTCTTTTGCTCTATCTTCTTCCCTTTTGGACACCACCGTACTTTAGTGTATGATCATAGTGGGGTTCAAGCTAGTGGGATTTTTAAAGGCTTGAAACTATTCCCTACAATGCCGATGAACCTCAGGAGATCGTCTACCACGACTAGGCTCTCTCTCGTCCGAGCCTCTATGCCTCGAGCGCGAGCGGGACCTCTGTCGCCCCTGAAGGACATAAAATCAAAAGATGTCAACAGTGCGAAATAAAAAACAAATGGTAAAAATGAGAAAAAGTGAACATACCTCAAGTACATCGCTAGAACTGCTCCGACAACTCGCACCACGCCGAAGCTTGATGATGCAGTACTTCAGAGCGTCAACCAGCTTCATGAATCCCATCATCTCCGGGCGGGTAGGCTGAGAACAAAACAAAGAAAAATCAGTAACAAGCGGTGTCAAAAGGGATGAATAATGCATCAAAAGCTTACCGGGTCAAAAACATCAGGCAGAGACTCTTGCGCCTGTCTGAAACCCTCTGGCGCGTTAGCAATGTGGTCCTCGGTAATACCAATCGACCCTGGATAACGGACAGATTGAGGCGGAATCTCAATCCTCCCCACACGGCGAATAGTCATCTGAAAATACGATCGAATAACCAAGTTATTCGACTATTTAAACAGAGACTAGAAAAAAAACTCCTCAAAAGACATCATACCTCAGGAAGACGGGGTGGAGGAGCCAGAGAGGGAAGCAAGTCCTGCGCATAATCACCCTCCATGCGCACAAGCTCCTGCCAAGGAAAGGTGTAGCGCTTTCTCCTGTTTATCAACTCCCTAAGCAACCGCGAGTCCAGCATCGACTTCGGTGGAGACAAAGGCACCACAAAGCGATCACCACTGTGCTGACGAACGACACGCTCCCCCAGATACCAGACAAAGCATCCAGTACCAACAAAAATAGTGCGGTACGCTAAAAGCTGCAAGGCCTCGGGAAGATTAGTCATCCCAGCCCAAGGACGATACTGGACATCAATAGCAACCTGAAAACCATAAAAAGCTGCAATGAAGCACCAGAAATAACGTCAAGATAGAAAATAACAGGCTACAAAAGTGATTCTTACACCAACAAAAGAGGTGCCTCGGCGTAGCAGCCCGCGCAGCGCAGAGACAGACTCCATTCGTGACTCTCCTTGGTCACTCCAGCTGGCCCCGACAGGGAAGTCATGAACTGCTCCACGACGCCGTCAAGGGGCCAATCCTAGAAAGTACTCGTAGAACCATAGCTGCAATGAAAAGTAATCTTTTAGCACATGAGTCGAACAATTTAAAATAAAACAAGAAGAGGATAGGATCGTCACCTCTACGACTCTCCATAAACCGTAGACAGTGACAGGGGACTCGTCGTTCAGTTGCCTACAGCCGTGACGTAACGACAAGAGAAGGTCGGCATATCCGAGGCTGGCCCAGCTAAAGGATCCTATCTCAATGATCCTGACTAAAGAAGAAAGATAGAAAACGAGCGCACGCGAACTCCTATTAGGAGAAAGAGTCATGGAAATGAGAATCAAAATGAAGATTCGCACTCGCTGCTCAGGTGATGTCTCCTCCATGTCAAAACTACGGGCCAGAACCGAAGCCAACTCTGATCGCTCGCTCCTAGGATCACCTCGAGACACCGGCTGAGTCCTGGTATGCTGAACGATCAGACCTAACAAATCGGCTGCCTCAGCCGCTCCCCAAGAAAGATCATACATTGGTTCTACGGCCCGGTCAGTGAAGCGTAGACCGCTGATCATGCTAAAGTCCAGAGGGGTCACTGTCATCTCCCCCCAAGCAAAGTGAAAAGTGTTGGTAGTATCCCAAAAATACTCCAACAACGCGCGAACGACTGTCGCACCGCAACCCCGGGGGCTGCAAAACCCTACGATCGCTGAATAAAAGTCTACTAGACCAGCTGATTCCCATAAGGCGTTTGTAGCAGGATCCCTCGTGATAATCCGATGAAGTCGAGGAATCAAATCTTCGGCTCCAGAACCGTGATGGAGAAGCGTGCCGTCAACTATGCCGGCAAGTGGACGATGAGAAACGTGGTTCTCACGACAGAAAATAACTTGTCTGGTGTCCAAGGAGGTGGAGCCCACCTACCTTTACCCGTAGAAGGCCGAGGCTTAGACTCTAAGACGTCATCATCCATACCCTTGGGAATCGTGGGAGTGTCCTCCCGAAAAGCCTAACGCCGGCCATGAGTGGAAAGATCGCGGTCCCGTCGTCTAGGCATGCTATTGTAAAAAAAAAAAAATCTAAATGCTTAGCATCATTTCCTAAGATATTTAGTTATTTATATCGAGTTGCATTTTAATAAAAAACCTAAATGCTTAGCATCATTTCCTAAGTTATTTAGTTATTTATTGCATTTTCTATTATACGCTAAATTTTTACCTCAAGGCTAAAAATTAGCAAAATAATGGAATTATTTATAGTATTTAGTTTCCCCATGACGAACTAATACTATGTTCTCCTAATTTCATGATACTATGTTCTCCATGACAATGTAGTACATACACAACACAAAACATGTCTCAAAATTGCACAAAAACAATGGATCGACGCATCATGGCATATTTTACAAGATCTAAAACCAATATGTCATCATTTCAAGTGCAAAAGAACAACATGAACAACAAGAACACCATTTCCACAAGTAGTACCAAGAATGGTGATTTGCTCAATTCTTCACCAAATCATGCAATTTTTGTCTCAAATCGCTCACAAACACACATACATACATATACAAGTAAGTTCATGGAAAGAATTTCAACATAAACCTCAAAATAAAAAAATCCCCAAATTGATTTTCACTACAAGAAAAATCTCTTTTCGTAGCGATTATTTCGTAGCGTTTGTACATTCGCTACAATATGCAAGTATGTTTGTGAAATAATTAAGGATGTCGTATCATTTTTACAATCGCCATGGTTTTCCCAAATAAAATCGATACGGAAAACATAATAATACATATCCACACTATTTTTACACATTTATATAATTTTGAGAAATCGTATCATTTACAATCGCCACTAAATCCTAAAAAACGATACGAAAAGTCTTTTCAACACTAGATATATAAATATTGTTTGACAAAGAATGCATAAAATATGTCATAGCTTATTGGTGAAACATTTAATATAAGAGTTTGAGATTGCATGTACGAATCTTGTAAAGATCATACACACATTTTCTTTTCTTTTTTTTTTTTATTATTTTTTTTTTTAAGAAAATGAGTTAAACATTTATAGCGGTTGTAATCGATACAATAATCACCACGATTGGATGTAGTTTTTCGTATCGATTATTGAGGCCCACCCCATTGATATTGAAAACCACTACTAAAGGTTAAGGTAACGGGGGATATTGTATCGAATGACCATTCGTTGGGAAAGCTTTTTGTTGCAATTACACTCGATACTAAAGGTTAAAATAATCGCTACGAAAATGTTATTTTCTTGTAGTGTTTTAAGGGTTTTTTTTTCATGAAATTACTCATTTGAAACAAATTCGAGAAAATCAAAGGAAACTTACATAGATCCTTGTGGAGAACCAAAAATGAAGAAAGTAGCAAAAATTTAGAGCAAAATTGATGAAAATTTGAGCTCCAAAACTCAAAAAGTCGTGAAGACAACAGAACAACCGCCGCGACACGGTCAGCAACAGCCGTAACACGGTAACCAAGGCCCGTGTCACGGTGAGCCGGGGACTTGATGGAGCTCCAGCGGTAGCAACGGCGACCTCAGGTGGCGGCGACAACAGCAGCAGCAATGAGCAGTAGCGGAAATAAAAAAAAAAGAAACAAGAACCAGCAGCGCCGCAGTGTCACGGTGTTAGGATTCGTGACACGGTATAAACGCCCGTGCGCCGGTGATGAGCCGCCGTGGCATGGGAATCTGAGCAGCTTAAAATGAAAAATGGAGAGGAGAAGTGAGAGCAGGAGAAGAACAAGAAATGGTGAATGAAAAAATGGGAGCAATGTCTGATATTTAAAGCCAAAAAATGACTGTTACACGACCCCGTTACCATTCCACGTTTCCCGTTACTGAGTAATGGTGTTCAGGCGCGTGGTACGGGGCGCGTGGGATTTTTGTGCCAAAGAAATCCCGCGACACGGGAATTCCTCCCGTCTGACGGCAATTAAGCACCGTGTTGCGGGATTGATCCACGTGGCACGGATTTTAGGCTTCTGTCCTGCACAATTTTCGAAGCTGACATTGAATATTCCTGGCATTTTGACCAAAATTGCACGATTTTCCGCGCAAATTGGACAGTTAATTTTTCAGTAAAATTATACAGAAAATTCTAACTGACGTTTGAAGGGTATCAAAATTACTATTTTGCCCCTAGGAAGCGTCAAAATCAATATTGTCGATATTTTAAACACCTAATATGGTCGGATAGTCGACTTGAAGGTGTGAATCATCTGCGGCCCACATTCGGGGATAATCGAACCATCATACACTTGCAAATTTCAGCGATTACAGTAGTTGTCGGTTTTCCTCAAGCATGGAAAGCGTTATCGGTGGATTTTTCTTCAAGTATAGAAAACCGCCAAGTCGGCTTTCCTCAAGCATGGAAAGCGTTATCGGTGGATTTTTCTTCAAGTACAGAAAGCCGCCAAGTCGGCTTTCCTCGAGCATGGAAAGCATTATCGGTGGATTTTTCTTCAAGTATAGAAAACCGCCAAGTCAGCTTTCCTCAAGCATGGAAAGCATTATCGGTGGATTTCTTCAAGCATAGAATGACATCAAATTCATACGTCGACTTTCCTTAGGCATGGAAAGTATCATCCGATAGCTTTCTTCATGCTTAGAAAGCTACCAAATTCCTCAGTCGGCTTTCCTCAGGCATGGAAAGCGTTTCAACAAACGTCATCCAGTGGATTCCTTCAAGCATAGGAAGCTTCCAAACTCATTTGTCACCGATACACTGGTGCCAGATACGTATTCTATCCTTTTACTCTTTTATCTGTGGAATTAACATTTTCTGCAGGTATCGGCGTATACAGAGTAATTTAGGATCGCAGAACGTCTTAAATCATTCTCCGTCCCTATCGACTACTTTGACTATCGTTTTCGGAACTGACGTTTCTACAAACTCAGTCAAAGTGGGGGCTTCTGTAGAAACCTAAAAATGTCTCCCCAAAACCAAACCCGATGATGAACAACCTTTCACCGCCGCTATTGGTCGGGTTCTGTATTTAATCCCGAGAGTGCTAAAAAAATCGTATTTAATTAAATTCAATTTCTGAATAGTCCATGGATCAGTCTCAATGTTTGGTCAAAGCATAGTTTTAATTTCATCCCAAACTTATTTTACTGTCTTATTATTTAATTTTAGCCCAAACCTTTTTTTTTATTGTTTTATTATTTATTTTTGGCCCAATTTTTTTATTTATTTACTTATTTTCTTATTTTATCCCAAATAATAATAAATCAGAAAATGGCCCGAAATTATCAATCGGCACTTAAAATGTTGAACGAAATTAGGGTTAAAAATGAATTTAGACGGAAAAATGGACTGAAAACTCCCGCGTCACGGCAACAGTTCACCGTGTCACGGGAAACTGTCCCGTTTGACGGTGGGTTTCCCCGTGACACGGGACATTGGTTGTGACACGGGGGTTTCCGTGTCCTTTCCGCGTAAACCCTTAACGCGTTTTCTCCCCCGTTCACTAAATATTTTCCGCGTCACACAAAAGTGCACCGTGTCACGGGAATGTACCCCGTCTGACGGTGGGATTTCCCGTGTCACGGTACACTTTGTCGTGTCGCGGTATACTTTTTTAGGGTTTTTTATCATTTTAGGGTTCCGTGTGTTTTCTCAGCACATTTTTTCTATAAATACCCCCTCATTTCTGATGTACGGGACATCAATTAATTCTCTATTTTTCTCTCTTCTATGCTCTAGCCTAAACATTAGCCTACCCTTATTCTTTCAAAATTCTTTCTTCAAGCACTCCAAGGAGTCCATACTTTACTCGTGGTTCTGTCCTTAAGCCAAGGCGTGAAAGGTAGAACTGTTTGAGGGTTTGGCCCCAAATCAACTCTACTTTATTTGATTTAATTTACTTATTGTTTTATTATTATTTCCTTGAAGTTACTAACTCGTTTATTATTTTGTAGTTGCAAGCAAACAGAATCAAAGTAAGAATTATATTCCTTTTATTTCTATTATTTTTCTAACAATTTTATATTGTTGGAATTACTGTTAAATTGCTTCCAATAATAATGTTTATTCTATTATTGTTATGATCGCCACTTTGCATGTTTAAAGGGAATATGTAATTGAAAATCACGCCTAAAAAGATAATTTGGACAACCGGTTTAGGTTCCTTTTTAATCTTGTTATTAAATCAAGTGATCACAATATTTTAGAATTATATGTTGCATTAATATTTAACCAATTTAGCATAATAATAGTTTGGAGCAAATTGAATCTTTGTTTGTATACCTTTGAGATCGCAGGAATGCTTTTCACTATAAGAATCGAGTAGAGGCCAATATGGGCGAATGTGACTCCATGACTCACTTCGTACCATCATCCCCGATCCTCCTTTCGTGGTTCCGAACAATATGGAGTTAGTAATCTCATGGATTATGAATGGGGAGTAACCTTCACGGGTCATTCGTTGTTGCCTATTGTTGTCTCTTATTCGTGGTTGCCTTTTATGATCCGTGAACGGTTTACAAGTTCCTTAAAAACTTGTTGGCGGCTCTCTACTTTCCTTGTCCCTAATCGTATACGTCAATTCCCACTTCTTAAGAGTGCCAAGCATATTCATACGTGCTTTAACGTAGGCGCACTTCGAGCGACGCCTACAAGCTTGGGGTTAATGAAATCGGATTTGTAATTTAATAAGGTTAGTTTTTTTTTTTTTTTTTTTTTTAAAAGTAAGAGTATATTGGTCATTTATTACCCAAAAACTTACTAAAAAAGGAAAGAAACAAAATCGTTGCAAGTAACATGAGGTAGTATATTCACTGGTGCATTACCACAGTTTCTGGATAAGCTGGATAATGTTGTGCGCCTGTGCATTACCACACTTTTTGGATAAACTGGATAATGCAATGCATTACCACAGTTTCTTATCGTGTTCTTATCAATGGAGAACCCTAAAAAAAGATCATCCCAAAACTAGGGCTCTGACAAGGCGATCCTCTCTCACCCTATCTCTTCATTCTATGTATGGAAGTTTGTCAAGGAAACTCAATCATCTGCAGCGATCTTCTATTTTAAGCGGCATCAAAGTTTCAAGGTCAGGGCCCGTTTTGTCATATCTGTTCTTTGCAGACGATGCTCTATTTTTCCTTAAGGCGGATATTGAGAATTTTAGGGTAATGAAAGAATGCCTTGACCAGTTTTGTGCAATTTCGGTGAAATGGTGAATCTAAGCAAATCCTACGTTATTTTCTTGAAAAATATGCTAAATAAATTCAAGAAGATACTTAGAAAGACCCTTGGAGTGAAGGACAAGGACCAAATGGGCATTTATCTAGGCTGCCCCATGGATGTCGATGGAAGGTCAGCAACTATTTTCAATGGCATTGTGGAAAAAATTACAAGCAAGCTTTCCTCCTGGAAATTTCTCAACCTCTCTCAAGCTTGAAAACCTGTCCTTAAAAATGGCATTCTCGTAGCCATGGCCAACCACCTCGTGAGTGCTTATCTCCTGCCAAAATCAACTTTAAAGAAAATATCCTCTCTGCTGTTCAAATTTTGGTGGGCATCATCTATGTAGTAGAGAAGACCGATATACTAGAGGAAATCTACTACTCTGGAAAAACACAAGTATGATGGAGGTGTTGGGTTTAGGAACATTATCAGCCTCAACAAAGCCCTAGTTTTCAAGCAAGCTTGGTGTATGTTTTCTAACCCGCAAATACAGGTTAGCAAAGTTTTCAAAGCTAGATACAAGAGCGATTAGTTTGAAAAAAGGCACAAAAGGAGAGACCACAACATCAATGTCATGGGGAGCAAGAAGAATTTTCAAAAGTATCTATTCTATGAGAGGAGGGCTAAGAAGTGTGATAGCAGATGGAAAATATACTGCAATTGAGGAAGATTGGTGGTCAACAAAAAATCTAATCAAGTGCAATGAAAGACAACATAACAATAATGAGGCCAAGCCAAGCATGGTGAGTGACCTGCTCGATAACAATAGAAACTGGCGTAGTGGGATGGTGTGGAAATGGTTCCGTCCTAGAGTGGCTAGAGATATCCTTGCCATCCACCTGACAAAGCATATGAATCATGATGGCTGGGACTGGAGACTGTCAGACTCTAGGGTCTACTCTATCAAATCTGGCTATTGGCATGACCAACAAAAAGAGAGTGGGAATGTTTCAACAAGCTTCTAGAAGAAATTATGGACCTCCAAACTATGGCCCAAGCACAAAATTTTCATCTGGAAAGTAGTTGTCAACACGTTACCAACTGCAAACAATTTGAGGAAAAGAGGTATTATGGTTGACCATACCTTGCAGGTTATGTAATTCAACGGAAGAATCTCCACAATACATACTTAGAGACTATGAGATAGCAAGAAGAGTTTGGAAGTGCAGCACGGTAGGATTTAATGCAGAAAATGGGGAGGATTTGAAGATTGAAACTTGGATAATGAACTACCAGATTTTTTTTCTTCTCAAATAGCAATATGGCTAATAATACTGCCATCCAATTCATTTGCATTCTTTGGAGCCTTTGGCTCACTAGAAACATCATTATCTTCAAAAATCAAGCCGTTGAACCTGACTAACATTTTGTCTCTTGCAAATCAGTGGGTTACCAGGTGGGTTAACTCCACTAACTTAATTGCAAAAAGCTCTAAAGACGCAATTATCAATACTACAATGGAGGATGCTAAGACTACCCCTTTTTGGAGTTCAGATGGAGTGTATGTAATGAGGAAATCACTATTCTCATTGACAAAACCTGGAAGGAAAATGAAACTCAATCGCATAAGTCTTAGAGAGCAGTAGCTGGGTGGGTAATCAAGGAAAGAGGTACAGTAATTGATGGAGGAAAGGCCCCACTCTTCGCAGCCTCACCAACTCAAGCTGAAGCAGAAGCAACACTGATGGCCTTACAAATGCCAGTCCTAGCAGGAAGATCAGTGACCATGTTAACGGACTCAAAGGAGCTGGTAAACCGCATTCACTGAGAGAAAGGAGCTAAAAGAGAAGTAAAACAGATAGTACATGATATTAAGTAGAAAACTAATACCCTTAGACACTTTGTTCTAAGGAAGGTCAGTAGATGTAGAGTACATGAAGGCCACCTACTTGCTACAGCAGCAAGAAAGGGTCTGTAACTGTTATATGTTTTCTTGATTATCAAAAAAAAAAAAAAAAAAATAATGAGGTAGCATATATCATGCAACAAAATTGAACTTCTACCAACACCAATGCCTTAAAGGTAAAGAGTAGGTCATTATTAGAAAGATACGCCACATGCCAAAGTTACTCTTAAAACAACGCCTTATGGCTTATACCATTAGGGATGTTAGTGGGGCGGGTCAAGTAGGAGACCTATAAAAACCATACCCGCCATGGGTGATGAGGCGGGGGTGGATTTTAAGTTGTACCCGCCCCATCCCCGCCCCGCCCCACCCGCCCCACTTCGTACCCGCCCCATCCCCACCTCATACTCACATCTATATATCTTTTAAAGCAAAGTTACATACTTTTATTCTATTTATAAAATAATTACATGAAATACAATATTAATTATAATACTTTGTACGACACTTATATTATAACACAAAAACGTTTATAGAATGTTTTATTTTATAATTCGTATTAATTATGTAAGATTGTGTATTTGAGATACGGATATTAGGTGGATCTTGGGTGGGGATTAGGCGGGTCTTTGGTGGGGATGGATATCCAAGTGGGGGGTGGGGCGGGGATGGTTTTGGAGTTGTACTCGGTGGGGCGGGGATGTGGATGAAAATTGGACCCGTCGCGGGGATGGGGATGGGGATGAAAATATTAGGTGGGGATGGGGATGAGAAGGCCAACATCCGCCCCGCCCCGTCCCATTGACATCCCTATATACCATATCGACAAATAAAAAAAAAGGTAATACCTCTATTTCATACTACTACCGTCTTTTTTAGTTGACACGTATTCCTTTTTAGGAAGTTTTTGTTAATTGACACATTTCCTTTTGGGGTAAATTTTTAACCTTAGTATTTACAAGCTAACCCACTTGTTTTTTCATTCTCTCTCCTCTCCTTAATATATGTGCATAAATCAAAGAGGGAATTCATATTTATCTCCTCAATAAACAACTGATGTTTATCCGGGGTTATTATCGTAACTTTGCTGGGAATAGTAAGGGTATTGATGTAAAATTCCCACGCACTACAGTTGACAGCCGTTTTGACTGTTAACCCTGGATAACCCAAGGTAAACCTAAGGTTGGTTAACCACAATAGAGGAATGAAGAGAGGAGAAGAGAGAGGAAACCCGCAACGTCCTAGGACCTTAGGATCTTCGTCGTTGGGTAAATCTGAGAGGGGTAGGAACTTCAGGCGGGCTGCAGCGAGTTTACGACATTCAGACGGCGGCGGCGAGTTTACGACCTCCAGACGGCGGCGGCGAGTTTACGACCTTCAGGCGTGGGCGATTGTGGCGGTGGCGTGGGCGATTGGAGTCGGTCACGGCTGAGCATGATATCATGTAAGTTACTCAAAGTTTTCTATCGATCTTTTATTAGTTTTAATCGGTTTTGTATTTGATTTTGAACTTAATCTCAGTTACGTATTCAATGAAAACTAGAGTTTTTCAATTTGAAATTGAGATTAACATCTGAATTTAATGTTGATTGCATCTGTGATTTTGTTGTAGTGTTGATTGGTTTTACATTGGTTATGGAAATCAAAATATTAGATTACAACTTCAACTATGGTGGCAATGTTATGGAGATTGCTACTGTCATGATTAAGTTAGAACTATGGTGTGTTATGCAGATTAATGTGGTGGCAATGAGGGTAAGCGTTTTCATAGTCCTTGTGAGTCAATTTAAACAAACTTCCCCTTATAATCCTTGTGTAGGTAAGTTGTAGGTAAATGATCTTCTGTTGAATGGCTTGTTGATTTTGAATCGTTGATCTTCTTAGGATGCTGATGGAAACCGTGAGTGTAGTTTAAGGAAACATCAACTGATCGATACCAATGTTGTTGTGTTACTAGGAGTTACCTATTTTATTTATGTGTCACAGTCTAGGTGGTAAAGTGAAGGCTCAACGCCTTGTATTGAAGGAACATGGGAGGAGAAGCTCTCGGGTAAGTGGGTTATAATTATTGATTGGTTAAAGTTATTGTTTCTCATTGGCTATGTTTTGTTGATCTTTGAACCCATAATTTTGACAGGCTCCTAACTTGATGTGTTGGATTGAGTCATTTGCTAGGATTTGGCGGCCTCCTAAACTTACCATCTGATTTGCAAATTCCAAGGCAGATTAGATATTGGCTATCAAGCCGCATTGATCCTTGAAGTAATGGATCTAATGGAAGATTTTGAAGACCCAAGATACCCTGACCACAACAACATGGGGGACATATTCGCTGATGATGATCCTTCGATACATGACTGGGACTAAACTAGTCTCTTAATCAGCAATTTTGTATTGAACCCAATCTCGAATTACATGTTATTTCATGCATGAAGTTTAATCTTTGTCGTTTCAAGTTTTTTTTTCTTTTCAAGTTATTAGTTAGAATTCAATGTTATTTAAAAGTAGGTGCCCCCAGAGATTATCATGAAATTGTAACGAAAGATTGTATGAGAGATTTCATTAGTTGATTTAATAGTAATCTATGTTATGCCATTTTTGTGAATTTAGATTGGATATCATAATTCATAAATCAACATAAGACTTGGTGGACAAAAAAAAAAGTTAAAAAGCATATTCAAAACAGATATGATGGAGTAACTCAGAATGGATAATGTGGGTTTCAGAAAACAAGCCCAGCCCTTGTTTCAAATACAAAAATCCATGAATTATGTGATACAGACTCAAAACAAAAACCATAGTACTGTCATACACCAAAATTAAACATGATATAACATGTTGCCATGATCAACAATGGAAGTCAGATCCTGTGCGTGATGACAGTCAAATGTGAAGTCAGAATTCAAACAAGGCATCAGACGCCCCTTCTTCGTTGTCAGTGCCACCATATTCTGCTTCAAAAACAGCCTCATCAAGCTGGTCCAATTGGGAGTGTTTTCTCTTCATCTGTGATTATACGACATTAGTATCAGTACACACATATAACCATCACATACAACAAAGGCACACTTAGAACAAAATTTTACCATTAAGTCACCATTAAAAGATGCTGGATAGTATGTGTCAAGGATAAACTGTGTAGCATGCTGCAGGGATAACAACATTTAAAGAGTCAATTGCATAGAAAATTATAAATCTGACAATGCAAGGTAAAGGGTTGAGAATTCATACGTCAGGTTGTTTCTCTTTACCCTTGTTGTAACCAGTTTCAGCAAGGGTTTTGTTCCTGCTACCTTTTGGCCTACCTCTGCGCTTCTTTTTCTGAGCAGGATCAAGAATCCGGGACTCCTTTGGGGCATTGGGTACCTGAATCTGAGAGTACTGGATGTAATCCCCATCAGCAGATAGGTCTGTCACATGTTGTTGGTCATTGGGTTCGACTTGAGTGTCAAGATCCGGTGTTGTTACTAAAGGAAAAGTTACCCCTTCAGAAGGAAAATGATCTACTTCAGGAATAATATGGAGAGCATCTTTCTTCTTCTTCATTGCAGCTACTTCACCCTCCAACTTCTTCAGTGTCTTGACCACATGCTGAACTGTGCAGTCATCAACAGTTGCCGCAACGTCGCAGATAGGCTCAAAAGTATTCAACATTCTATAGAATCTCTGGACTTGTGAAGTGTGGGAAGGATCATGGTATGGCACCTTGACCCGCGTATGCTTACGTTGCTCATCTTTGCGCCAACGAGTGAGAATGTATTTTTCCGGTATATCAAACACCAAATTCTGATCAAGTACTCGAATCATGTGCTTGCACATAATTCCAAAGGTTTCGAATTTCCGACAATTGCATGAAACATCTTTGCTAACACTATCAAAGGTGACACGGTAGAACCTTCGCCGATCAGTAATTTTCTCCTCCCTGTACCCTTCTGGAGTTATCCATACTCGGTCTTCAACCAGATACTGTACAACCGTGTCAGACAACATTTTCTGATCGCGACAATAGCAGTACATCAATCTTGAAAGCTCTTTTTGTACTTCTTGAAATTTGGTGTCCGTGTATATCTTTTGAAACAGCTTCTCCAACTTGAACCCACTAATAAGCCTACGCACATACTTGGAGCAGTTGTCATCAGCATCAGTTTCATCTTTAACACGCTTAGTCATTGCTCGAGTATATTGATTTGGAAATTCAAACAATTTCGTCTTCCGATTTACAAAACCATCAAAAAAGCTATTAATGCTCTCTACGCGTTGGGTAGTTTTCATCCCGGCCCAGAAGTACTCCTTCATGAAGGCAGGAACCCACATGTGTCTTTCTTTGTACATGTAGGTCAGCCACTCGTTGTCTTCCAGCTTGTATTGCTTAATCAAAGCACACCAATTCTTCTCATACTCTTCCACACTAAAGCTCTCATATATAAAACCTTTCAGCTTATTTTTAAACTCATGGTACCTATTAAAAAAATGGCATATACCTCATAATTTGTCGTGCAAGATAATTAGTCATCATCAGGTAATCTACATGTAAAAATTTATATAAATCACATGTAATACTACATCAAGCCATGCAAGGCTGCACCAATTAATTAATAGCAAGTTACTTAGACAACTTGCTTTAAGCTATGAAACTACAACTGTAGAAGTTAGTGTTCAGTACTCAGCAATGTAACAACAAGACGAGAGTTATACTTTAGAGATGCCAACAAGGGCAGAATAGACATATTTCAGCAAGGGCAGGGCAGAATTATATTTCAGTAATCATGCAAAATCAACACAGAAAGGATAGTACAACCATATTCTCAGACAGTTTAAGATGAAAGCATAATCAAATGGAACTTACAAAGGGCATTTCCCGAGCTTGTCAGGGAATTTGGACAAGATATGCCAAATGCACCACCTGTGTACCGTGTCTGGCATAACTTCTTCCAAGGGCTTACGCATTGCTGCTGATTGATCAGTGAGGATACCGACTGGTACTTTATTTCCCATGCAGGTCAACCACTGACGAAATATTCATCTGAAAGTATCTGAATCCTCATGAGATACCAATGCACATCCCAAAAGAACGGATTGTCCATGGTGATTCACACCAACAAAATTAACAAACGGCAATTCGTACTCATTAGTCAAATACGTAGCATCGAAACACACAACATCTCCAAAGTATTCATAGGCTGCTCGACTACGAGCATCTACCCACAAAACATCTTTCAGCCGACCATGTTGATCTACACGATTAGCATGGAAAAAATTCTGATTGTGGGCCATCATGTAGTCAAAGTATGACATCATAGCAGCAGCATCTCCGCCTTCCATCTTGAGGCGACGCTCCTTGTACACTTCATGTTGGAAATCTTTCACAGTCATTTCCATATTCTCAACTCCTCCCATTTCAGTTACAGTACATCCATGTATGCGAGAAATAGGCACCCCCTGGTCGTAATAATTCATTAGCCTCCTCCTAACCGTGGATGTCAATTTCTTCATCCGATACTCTTTGACCAATTTCGCTTTGGTTGGGCTTAGTAAGTGATTGTGTTTGAGAATAACAGTTTGCAGCTCCCACTCACCAGCAGCGTTCACACTAGCATAGATCTTAGCACCACATTCACACTTTTTGGACTTTCTTTTGCCCTGATTCATTTCAGACTCCGCAATAACCCCTCCAACTAAATCACTACAGCCAGCAACCTCCATTGATTTAGCCCTCTTCCTCGCCGCCCTAACTGCCCTCATATCCGGCCGACCCCAGCATTCACACCTCCATGTCGTCCCCCTCCGCTGTTTATCCTTCTTAGAAAATGACCCTTGTACTCTGCTTACACCAAACCCCTGTTGTTCGGCATATTCCTTATAAAACGCTTCAACATCCAGCCAAGACTTAAAAACCATCCCTTCTTTAGGAGCATCCACTATACTATGGACACTGACTTTGTTACTAGATACAATAGTACGAGTGGGGGTCTTGTAACATACTTCAGTCTCCTGAACACACCCATCAGGTGCATCAATTAAGGGAGACTTGGTTAATTGTGAACCCTCTACTACGATACAATCCATATCAAGAGAGTTTTCAACTTCACAATGCAATACTTCATTATGTTCCAGAACTTCAACAACTTTACCACACTCGTCCACTCCACTTCCCATATCAAGGTTCTCCATTCCTGCCACCAACACCTCTCATTATTACCCAACATCAGAACACAACAAAGCAACACACCAGAAGCTAATAAGAATAGAACATAGCAGAAAACATTGTATTATGGGCAATAGTACACACCAGAATGAACATAACATACAACACACCTTATACCTTTACAAAACTGTAAATTGTAAGTAACATCCATTAATTTAACCACTAAAATTCAATAATGTAAACACTGAATAAATACATTAATTTTAAAACTGAAATACTTGGAATCAATCAAAGATGAATTTCAAATCAACCGAATACATTAATACAAAATTCTTCCAACTAAATCAACATAAAACATAAATAACTCAAAACAATTATTAATTCAAACACTGAATAATCGACCATCTATGTCAATATACCCAAATTATCGCAAGTTCACAACACCAAAAAAAAAATGTACTAAATAAAATCAAACAACCAGTAGCTTTCAGGGCTTTACCAAATTGACGCTGCAAAATACAATGCACTAAATAAAATCAAACAACCAGTAGCTTTCAGGGCTTTACAAAAAAAAAAAAATAATGTACTAAATAAAATCAAACATCAACTTCAACTTTACCAAATTGACGCTGCAGAATAACAATTAATTTGACTGCAATGGTTTAAATCTATATTGAAATACATACCTTAGCTTTCACGGCGACCAAATACGGGAATACCACCAACGGATATCGCTTAGCTTGCCAACTACGAACTTCAATTCACCTCAGTATTTGTAGATCGAAACGCCATTTTTTGCTTTGATTGGGGAAACTTTACTATGGGGAAAATTCAGAATTGGGGAAATCGAATTGGGGTTTTCATTTAGCTAACTGTGAGGAAAAATCTAAATTGGGGAAATTGTATTAGGGTTTTCATTTAGCTCATCTTCATCCCCTATCTGTGATTGTTGAACAAAACGTTCAAAAAAATGAAAAAAAAGTGGTCACGTGCAGCTCTGCAACTAACCATGGTTAACATCGACCTAACTCCGTCAAAAGAGGCTTAGCTGCCGTTAAGACCCACCTTCCACGTTTCATCTGACACATGTGCTTACTTTATCCACATGTAAGCAATCTAGCAATTTCTAACTTATCTGTCACATGTTATCTTGCAAATATTTACGTAAGTGTCATTCGATAAACAAGATATGTTTATCGAGGAGATAAATGGGGGGCTCCTCTAAATCAAACGCGTCAATTAAATAAAAATAGAGAAAGTATTATTTACAACGATTATACATTATCAGTACAAAATTACACATGATAACGTTACTCTTTATATCAAATTATTTTAAATAATACTTGGTACGTAGTATGAAACTAGATCACGATGTAGCACCCAAGGCAAGTAGGCCTAAGAGAAGAGATAGGAAGGTGCAACGCAAGAAAAAGAGAGCCGCATGCTGAAAATCAGAAGTTGGCGTAGAGACGCACACCCCATGTGGCAAAGGTGGCCCTCCTTCCAATTCCCTTGTTCAAAGCAAAGCAGAAAACAAAGCAAACAAAATTGAAAATTGAAACTAAAATTAAATAGCAACCCAATTCTGGTTACGCTTTCATTACCTTGTTTACATTGGGAGGTTTACAGCTACTAGAGAGAGAAAAAGAAAAAAATTCTACCATTGAACAGGGATATATAGATAGATTAGATAGATTGATTGATTTTTTTCTGATAAACTAAAAAAGGGTGTGATTGATTTTCTCCCTTTTCTGGGTTTTTTTTTAGTGTTTAATACAATTTTATGCCCAAATTTCATCTGGGGTTTTCATTTTTCACATTTATCAATTCAATTCTTTGATCATTCATTTTACTGGTGCGTTCTCTTTTGATCTTCAGTTTTATTTTGGTAATGGGTGATGATAACTGTTTGACAATCAGCCCCTTTTATTATCTGGGTTCAGAATTTGTTACTGTTTTTTTTTTTAGATTATTGTTTTATTTGATTGTTGATAAAACATGACTAAAAGTGTAATAATCAAAATTGAGGAGGTAATTACTTTGATTGTATCATATTTGATGTGGATTTTAAAATTAATCAGCAATTTGGACTAATTGTATGCTTAATTTGGACTTGCAGATAATGGATGATTGTTTGCACTTTTTGAATTGGTATCGAGTATAATGATCAGTGCAGATTATGTCATTTTGATTGCTTTAGAGTAATGATCAGTGCAGATTATGTCATTTTGATTGCTTTAGAGTAATGATCAGTGCAGATTATGTCATTTTGTTTGCTTTAGAGTAATGATCAGCGCAGTTTATGTCATTTTGATTGCTTTAGAGTAATGATCAGTGCATAATTCTAATCTTGCTGTTATTGCATTTGTTCATGATCATTGCCATATTTGATGCTTTTAGCTACATTTCTCTTCTGATAGTGGGTATTAAAGTGTTCAAATTTCGTAAAAATCTTCTGAAATTGATCTGTATAATATTGCTTTTGCAATTGAAATTTATGCTTTAATGCTTCATCCTTTTGTTGGCTGACTGTCTACAATGATCAATTTATGTAGAAAGACTAGCTTACAGCGTAATTCCTCTTTTTTTAATCATTGAAAACAAGGTGCATTTTGGAGTAGTGTTATTTCTAAATCGTTGTTGGACAAATTGTGTGATAAGCTGGTTTCCAATTCATTAGTCTTTAGCTTAGGTGATTATTGCATATAGCCATATACTTATATATCTGACATAGATAAATATGTTATAAAATGTTAATTACCTCCAGTGTTGTCTTTTTGTTTGATGAATAATATGCTCCCATGGAAGAATTACAATGTGGCTTAAGAAAGAGGATAGTTTAGCAGCGACAGATGATGACCTCAAAAAATGGTACTTTGAGTTCATTCTCCCAGCATTGTTACTAAGTTTGATGTTTCTTATCAAGATCCTTTATCATTCCTACTAGGAGAGTGGGCAATGTTTAAGTTGTTCCATATTTCCTGTGGTCTACATTAGACCTTCTTGTTTCAAGGATTTCCTTCCGAGTTTGGAGCAAATTTACAGTAAATTTTAATTAATTCCAATCCTCCCCCCCCCCCCCCCCCCTCTTCTTCTCTCTGTCTCTTGAATATAAATAGGGGAGCAGTACAATTTAACAAATGTGCCTTATTGTATGGATGGTGACCCGTTATGTGGTGTTTTGTCTTCATTTATTTCTTTTCTTTTCTAGGGTCAATCTATTTTCCACCTTCCATTCTGTTTTAGGGTTTTCACTTTTTGTGTGGGATCTCTGGCGCAGATAATGCAAGTTGGAACTTGAAATTTGGTTTGACAATCCATTACATGAGATATAAGTGCATTGCAGTTTCTTATTGTTGTTTGGGGGTGCTTGATGTCAATGAAATACGTCTTTTTTTTTTTCCTTCTTAAAAGTGATTAATTTTGTGGTTTTATGTCTTCAGGACTTGGCACTATTTTCTAGAATGTATTGCTCTTTTGTCATTGCTCCCTGCTGCATGGAGAAGATGCGTAGTTCCAATGGTTCTATTTCCGGTCTCCTTAGCAATGTAATGCTTGCTGTAGAAGGAGGTGCATTTGGAATGTGGATACGTTTGATTGATAGATAACAAGATGCTATCATAGTTATTGATAGTGTAAAAATGCATTATAGAAATCAAAGAACCAATGAACATATAGTGCTATAATTTCGTCGTACCTTAGTAATTAGTTGTTTGGGATAATCAGTTTTAGTTAGTCCAAAGTCAAGTGAGAAAGATAGAAAGCATTTAGTATAGAGTCAGGGTAGACAATACCAAAAGGGTTGAACTAGGTTTCATCTTAATATTTGTTGAACAGTATAGTCTGACAATTTTTGGGATGGGTTTGCCTCAAGTGACAACTGGTAGTACTGCAGAGCAAGTTGCAACATCCCTAAGCACACTGGTGCAGCCTCCTCAGAGACTGTCTGGTCTCAGCGCCTATGATATGAATGGAATACATGAAACTAATGTGAGCAACTTCATACCTGGAAGTTTTCCATGTGCTACTTTGGAAGATTTCCAGGGGAGGCCTGCTGTTGATTTTCCAAAAGAAGCAGATTATACTGCTGTACATAAAGATTTCACTTCTAATACACATGTTTTGAAGATTGGCCACACAGACCAAAAGAGCTGGTTCAGTATTAAGAACAAACGCCCTACTCACAGTCCCATTGTGAGGGTTGTTGGTTTTGAATCACAGATATTAGGTACGTCTCAGGATGCATTTGAGTGTAATAAAGCTGATTCTGTTCATCCGTTGACTGTGGTGAGTGATGTTAGTAATGCAACTGTCACAAATGGAGCTGTTGCGCGAAAGAGGTTGTTATCTCCATTGAATGCAATGCTGAGTTCAGACAAATTTGATGGTGATTCCTTGTGCATTGGTGATAATGCTTATCAAAGAAACTCACAAGATGGTGGTGGGAGTTCACACGAGCATAAGAAAGCTCATATAGTTAGCTCGAGTACTGCAGACGCTTCCATATGGTATCCATCTAGCTCTTTAGTTGGAAGTACTTCACCTAATGATAATTTTGGGTCCAACTCCAGCATTTTTACTGACGGCCCTTTGCTTGGGAACAAGCAGCTGCCAGTTCATAAATCTTATTTGCTGCATTCTGGATTCAACTCTTTTGAAAAAGGAGATATCTTAGGGCCTCTGAAAGCACCAGTCTCAGCATCTTCAGAAACAGGGGTTACACCTCCATTATCATTGTCCCCTCTTGGTCCAAAATTTCATCAGAGAAAGCTTTCTGTACATAGGATCAGTGATTGTAGGAAAGAGTCCAATGTCAAGTACATAACCTTCAAGGAGGTTGAGAACTCACTTGATTGGAGTATGCCTCATATGTTTTCTCCCAAAACTGAGGACATCACCATGGAAGGGCCTGATCTATTAGATAATGCCGATGATCAGTGTACTCCTGTAAAATTTGCTGCTAGTACCCAGTGCTGGACTCATGAATCAATTTGCACTTCACCAAGTGTAAAACTAGCTAGGAATTTAACTGGCTTGCCTGTTAGAAGGTCTTTGATTGGCTCCTTTGAGGAGTCCCTCTTGTCTGGTCGTTTGGCATCCACATATGTTAGCAAGGTCAGATTCTTATTCTGAATATAATTGTATCTGTACTTCAGCATCTAATAGTTGTTTTACTGAATGATCATGTTCTGAGTCATTAAAATTGTGGATGTGCAGACAATTAATGGCTTCCTTGCAGTACTCAGCATAACAGGAGGAAGTTTTTCACCAAAGGCCAAAAAACTTCCATTTGCAGTTACTAGTGTGGATGGAGATAATTACTTGCTCTATTATTCTTCAATAGACCTTGCTGGAAATTTGCCATCAAGCAAGCCCGGAAAGTTAAAAATGAAAAGGAGTCTTAGTCTTAATGATTCACCATCAGAACAAAGTCGATTACGTATACCTATGAAGGGGCGAATTCAACTGGTATTTGTCCTGATTTTGGATGTTATAATTGTTTTGAGGAGCAAATAGATTGTAATGTTTGACTTAAAGCTTTCTGTTTCTTCATTTGACTCTGAGTTGTAGATAGGCTATTCATCTTTACCACTTAGCAAATAGCATGTTTGATATCTGGGGAAGAAAAAAGTAACTTACGTGGTTGGTAATATCCTTAGGTACATTATGGAGGTGCAAGTTTACTACGCAGTGTCATTTGTCAGTGAGCATGACAGAATATCTTCTATTTTCAGTTGCATAATGACCTAACCATGGTGCTGTATTCACATTTTACTGTTGCTGCAAATAAAATAAGAAAAAATAGTAGCCATGGTATCAGTTCTGGTTTAAATCACAGTATCTCATGCTTCAAACCAGGAAATAGCTAGGAGTATAAAATGCTTTCCTTCATTGGGTTGTGCACCTTTCCAGTAGTTCCATCCTCATATAGTTGAGTTGTATTGTAAGTGCTTCTATAGATTTGTTACAAACATATGAGAATGTCTACAAGGTCGATAAGTTCAAGACCTTCAAGTAGCTATCATATATTGCTTCCTTCTTTGCATTAGCGTTCCCATGTCACATACTCACACATTTTAACAATAAATGTTTGCTATGTAATCTTTAGATACCTGGAGATCAATTATAATGAATTCATCCTCGATTTCATTTTTTATTCAGTTGTAGCTTGTTTTACTCCTCTGATCTTCGTTATTGTTTAAAATGGTTTTTCTGCTAATTAATCTCGGTCTCAGAATTCTTGAGTTTGACTTTATCACTGGATTTTTTGTTGCAGGTCATCAGCAATCCTGAAAAAACACCTGTTCATACCTTCCTTTGCAACTATGATTTGAGTGATATGCCAGCTGGTACAAAGGTATATTACTTTGTTGTTTATTAGTTTTGTCATATTTATTGAATTTTCTATTCTGGAAAATAAACTCTTGAAGGTACTGAGCTTCTGCTATCTTGTACGTAGAGGTCTGATCAACTTGTATATATGGGAGGACCATTATCATTGGGAAATTCATAGACCAATTTTGGACCAAGAGTATGTGCTGAACGGTGCTAGCAAATCAGCTTTTTTTTAAGTAAAACCATTTAAATTCTGGGATTGTAGTTTCTTGAAACAACATCATTTTAATGAACTACGTAACTGTGAATTGATGGTGGGTTCAAATTATGAAAAAAACCTACTAATTTTTTCCCTGTAACAACAATTTTCAAAAGTCTATCTCCCTTGAATCATTGCAAATTAATCCCTAAACTACCTTAAAACTATCTTCTTGAGTAAGTATATGGCTTGGAATTAGAATATGACTTCATGAAAGTGACATCCATCTGTATTCAAGATGTCCTGTCCTCTAGATATTGTATTCTTTATTAGAATTACATACTTCTGCAAATCAATTGCTTCTATATGAGTACATGCACATCTTGAATATGTTAATATTGGTGCCTTAACCATTGTCAAAAGGAAGACATTGTTAGAGTATGATCTAAAAAAGGATGAAGAAATGAAATTTTGGGCTGTGGTAAAAATCCTTTCTTGAAGCATAAAGATAAGAAGGCAACAATTCACATGTGAGGTGCACGAGATCTAGAGGTCTCTCTCTGACCTCAGAACTATAGCAACTTTGAGTTTTTTATGGCTGCTAAATGTGTGCTGGTTCTTGCTCATGCTATATTACTCACTTTGTGTTTATACCATTTCTTATCTGTAGTTTTTAAAATTTTCTAATATGCATCCAATTATTTAAGAAGATAATCTTGTAGGCTGAATGTAGTATGTTGATATTGGGAGAATTGTGGCTTGACGGGTTTATTAGGCAAATCCATTACAGTTAAGTCAGTGATAGTGGCCAAAGTTTGGGCTCTGTACTCAATTCTTATAAACATTTAGGGTTAAACTTCT
Organism: Chenopodium album; assembly: GCF_948465745.1. Classification (NCBI taxonomy): domain Eukaryota; kingdom Viridiplantae; phylum Streptophyta; class Magnoliopsida; order Caryophyllales; family Amaranthaceae; genus Chenopodium; species Chenopodium album. The sequence goes on from NC_137835.1 coordinate 72,521,060, forward strand.
ATTATGCTCTTGCCCTTGATTTTGTGGTGTGGATTATAGACCAATTAGTTTCCAATCTCTAACCATTATTAGCCTCTTTAAGGTTGCATACATATTGTCATCCTCCCCATTCATTTTGTCCCAACGCCTTGGGTTTTTGATTTTCTGAAAGAATAAAGATGGTCAATTTATGGGAGAAACTGGGCTCCTTTCTGTTAACCTGCCAAAATGTCAATTATCCTCATCATCAATCATGGTATGGCTGTCTGCTTGCCTGCTGACCCGGAGACAAAAGAAAGTTGTAATTTACAAGATAAATTTGGCTTCATGGATTAATTTTAGAATATTTTTCGCTCATCATTCTATTAATCAACAGCCCCAGAATCCTAAGGAAAACAGGTTCAGAAGAGAAAAGGTCTGAACAATTGTTGTGCTATACTTGTAACTTGGAAACTAGTATCCGTCTCACTTGTGTGTCATTGACTCATATGGAAGTTTTGTGTTAGTATGTAGAAAGTGACGTGCCAAGAGTTTGGGTGCAAATACGGAAATACCCTTAAGTGGGACTCCTACTCTAGAGTAGAACTCAGTCATTTGTTTTTGTGACTGTTCAGAATTCTTTTCAGTTTTCTTTTACTCTATACTATGGTCTAGTATGTTTATGCTATTTTATCTATTTGCTTACTCTAGTTGCATCTATCATCTACTCACAACAGACATTTCTCCGCCAAAAGACATCTCTTGCCTCATCTGAAAAGGCTAAGCCTTTCGTGGTGCCGAACAATTCAAATGATCTGCCAAATGCTAGTTTGTTAAACCAGAGAACACAAGTGATGGAAATTGATGATCTTTGTCACCACAGCTATCCTTCTGTCCAATCCCATAATAATCTTGAACCCTGTTCCTCTGAATTCGACTTTTCAGGAGCTCCAGGAAGGGAAAATAGGGTATTGAACAAAGGACATATGACTAGGAAAAAATCACATTGTGCTTTAAAGGTTAATGAAAGTGCCAGTGGCAATGGTGTTCTACGTTATGCTCTTCATCTGCGATTTATGTGTCCTCATTCTAAGAAAAGCTCTAGGTCTGTTCAAAGGTGCAAATCTGATATATCATCTACTCCCGAAAGCAAAAACACAAAAATGGAAACAGAACGAAGGTTTTATTTGTATAGTGACTTAAAGGTGGTCTTTCCTCAACGCCAATCAGATGCTGATGAGGGCAAGGTATGGATTATTCCTGAATTATTTCAATTCTGATTTAGGTGCATCTTCTTTCAACCGCATTTCTGCCATTCAATAACACTTTTTCCCATCTAATAATAAATGATAGGTGACATAAATAGTAAGCACTCGAATTTACTGAATGATCTATCTTGTAATACATCTGTGAAAGGTCATGTAGGACAGTAGCTTTTGACAATGTAATGTACTAATGTTGTAGCTAGTTTGACAATTCAGTTTATTCCTGATGTTATTCTTATTATAGACGTCATTGGCACAGGATCTGTAGTTTAATTAAAGCTAATTTGCGAATTTCATGTTCTGGAGGCTCCACTTGATGCAGAGAGACAGTTTCACATGTATTGTTTTTACACTAGGGTTTGAAAGCTCCAAAAAATATAAGTTTTTATTTTCCTCCATTGGGAGTATCTTTTGCTCACTTCATATGAATGAAATATCAACCTCATAAAACTTACTACATCCATTCCTTTTTGTATTCTAGTAGGTCCCTTATTTTTGTTCTCTACACTTTGATCTTATTCCTTATTTGGCAATTTTTTTTTTTTTTATCCCCTTACCTTACTCTAAAGGACCATGTTTCTTCAATTTTTTAAAGTCTTGTGCAAATTAAGTGTCAAGAACATTAAGGAACAGAGATAGTCTATTGTTCTCAAGTAACCAAATAAAACTTTGCCAATAAGATGTGGAGTAAAGGAAAAGAAAGGTTGGGTACTTGAGTTTTTTTTTTATAAGAAACATACAAAAAGGTTGAGAATTTTATACAATGATACTTTATAAAAAATAATACTCTATAATGAAAGTGTTATTTTGATGAAATGAATCCTTGCTGCTGGTTTTGTTGATTTGCACTGCTGTTTAATTTGATGATTTTCATATTTAATCGGGTTGGTCTTATTTTACTGTCAGATCTTCTGGCATGAGTCTTTTTTATGTTGTACTCATCTCTCAATTGGCATAACCACATTTTCTGTTGAGTTAGTTACTTATCCTGAGCTATGTCATGTACATCTATGTCATGATAGTTCAGTATTTTCTGATGATTACTTCCTGTCTTTTCTGATGAGGGCCTTTTCTTGTTTTGGGTGTTGCAGTTGAATGTTGAATATCATTTCCCTTCTGATCCAAAATACTTCGACATTAGCAACTAAAGGTGCCTCAAAAATATTTGTCTTATACGTAACTCACTTTGTACATTCTAACTCTAGCAGAGCCATTATTCCGCTACATCTGTACAGTACTTTTGTTTTCAATATTCATTATTCTGTGTAGTTATACCTATTCACAGTCCCCCACCTCCATCGAGAAAGAAAGGACAGAGAGGAAAGGGGTTTGGGTTTTACTTGTTTATGAAGCTCTTGAGACAGTTGAATTTTCACCATAAGATTTGGTTCCTAATACTATTTCAGATCTGACAATTTGTCAAACTAGATCAAATTCTTCTGATGTCTGAGGACATTATCTGTGCTTTAGGGTTGTAGTTTTAGAAATATTTGTAGTTATCATTGTGCAACTTCTGTATGGCAAACAAAAATTTGTAATGTTAGCTGTCATGATTTCCTTAGAAGAGTTGTATTCTATGGAAATCACTTGGGTAACGAGAGAAAAAATCTTTCAGTCAAATAGTCAATCTTGATAGAGTAATAAGTAATGAAAAATTATGTAAACATATCTAATCTATTTTCTAAAATAAATGGAGTGCTAGGCCTTTGCATGATTAGGCATCATGTTCTTTAAAATTAGGCTTCTTTTTTCCTGAAAAAAAAAATAAAAAAAAAAGGCTTCTTGTTTAATGAATGCACACTGAAGCCTCCACCATCAGATTTGCCAAAGAGAGCAATTCATAATGTATAATTATTACAAGTATTAGTTGAGAAATAAAGTGAAAAGAAGACATTTCTAATTCTCATCATCAAACGAGAAGCTTATGGCCTTGTTTGGCAAAAATGTAGGTGAAGGTTTAGCCCTTTTTTTTTTTTTTTTTTTTTTTGTGAAAGCAAGGTTTAGCCGTTAGTTGTGTGATAGTTGTGTGTGGGTGTGTAATTGACTACTTGTGACTTTGTAATGTGTGTTGGCTCATGGTGCACCCGAAAATAACATTTAGTATATTTAAAAGAACATGGGTAAAAAATGAACATGTTTTTTTCTTGCAACTGCAAATCCATCACTCTCTTCTCCTGCAATTTCTCACTCCTCTTTCCCTTCCTATCACTCACTTTCCCTTCCTATCACTCTCTTTCTTGCTGCCAATTTTCTCTTTCCTTTACACCATCGTTTTCATCTAAAAATTTCAATGAAGGTCTCAAATTGGTCTCACTTTGCTGTCAATCATTTCCAAAGTATTCATTTTCTCTCTCTAGAACTTTTCTCTCTATCTTTTTCTATTTTTCAAAAAAAATTCAAAAAGTGAAACCCAAGAAAAAAGTTGAACTTATTTCAACAATTCAACCTTCAAACTTGAACAAATGGTGGATTCAAGTAAAATGTAAGTATAAATTTTGTACATGCAAATTGTTTTTCGTCAATAATTTTAAAGTCAAAGTCTTTAATTTTGTGAATTTGGGTTTTTTTTTTTTAAAAAAAAAAAATAATTAAAGCTATGAAGTACAAGTAGTTCTAAAAAGAACAATTGGAGGAGAAATGTAACGAATTTTTTTTTATTCCATGCATGTTGTTTAAAATATGTCTAATGTTCTTTGGAGGTCATGTTCTTTGTCAGATACAAACATGTTCTTTTGTTGAACACTATTATGCATGTGCTTTTTCAAATACTAGCATGTTCTTTTTCAAACACTCGTATGTTTTTTTTTCCTCATGTTCTTTAAAATAAGCCTAATGTTCTTTCCGGGTGCATTATACTATTTTCAGTGACTTTTTGAGTAGGCAACTAGGCAACAAGATGTTGGTTGTGAAGATAGATAATTACAAAAATTGTTACCTATAAAAATAGAGTTTTTCTAAATTTATGAAAAAAAAGAAAGAATTGTCAAAAATAATACAATTATTGAGCGATCAGTAAAAATTAAGTCAATTTTTATAATTACTAGCTAGATGAAGCCCGTGCGATGCACGGTTTGTTAGTTTTTTTTTTTTTAAAAAAAAATATTTTTTATATTTATGTGATTAAAATTATTACTATATTAGTTTTAAAATATTAGATATAATTCCTAATCTCAAAATTAATATTTTGAATTTAATTAATTTAAACTTTAAAATTTCATTAGTCAATTTTGCTTACGTGGCATTTAAATTATTTAATTATAAAAGACATTAATAATCTCTTATTTAATTGGCTACAACATAAATTTATAATCCTATATTTTTTAATTTATGTGATAAAATTGGTTATATATTTAGATAAAATTCCGAATATCTAAAGATAATATTTTATATTTAATTAATTTAAATTTAAAAATCTCATTTACCAATTTTGCTTATGTGTCATTCAAATTATTTAATTATAAAAGATTTTAATCTCATATTTAATTGGCTACAACTAAACTTTATAATCCTATGTGGCGCACTAAGAAAATTAGATCCTACGTGGTTCTCTAAAAACTCGGGGAAAACTCCCCTTTATATATATATATATATATTAGATTTCTAAATAATACAAACTTTGTGCGGTGTCTGCTTTAAACAAGTGATGACCTGTTGGTGACTTGTTTAGTAAGTTGTATGGGACACGTGTCATTGTTTAATTGGTTTGGCAATTTAATATTTTTTTAATCTTTTTTAATTTATTTATGTTTTTAATATTGAAAATAATAATAATAATAATAATAATTAGGAAAAATTGTCCCCATTAATCTCAACTTTGCCTCGTCCTCCAATAATAATCCCTACTTTGGATTATTCATCATCACTCCCAACTTTAGTGGGTATTAATTTCTATTGCACCCAAATGACTTGGAACTGGTTGAAGAGGTAAACTTTGCCGACTTGTGATTAGTTGCACACGTGTCACATCATGATAGGTTAAAACTTTACAAAATAAATAATAAAAAAATAAATTTAAAGACTAAAAAAATAAGAAAACCAAAACCAACCAACACAGCCCGCACCCACCCACCCACAACCAGCCAACACCTTCTCCTAGAGCACCGACCACCGCTCAGACCTCCTTTCCTGCCCTGGTGTCGGTGCCACGGCCACCACCCACCCTCCCCTACTCCTTGACTCTCCACGACCACAACCACAACCCCATCATCTCTCCTCTTGCGCACCAAAACTTAGGAAAGGAAATCGGGGAATGAAAAGGGAGCGAAAACGGCAGGGCAATTTCTATAAAAAAAAAACACCAATTATTAATGAAACTCTTATTTTTTTGGAAAAATTGTAGAAAGTAATTTCAGCTTCCACGTATTAGCCTTAAATAATCCCCAACTTTTGATTATTATTAGGAAAAATTGACAGGATTATTATAACCTTTGCCCGGTCTGCCATAAATAAAATCACATTTTGATAATCCCCCTATGAAACGACCTTTGTACATGATCTTCCATAAATGGGGAGAAACCGGTTACTAACCAGTTTAATGGGTTAGTATGACACTTGTCCCTTTGTAGTTGGTTAGCTGATTATTATTATTATTATTATTATTATTATTATTATTATTATTATTATTATTATTATTATTATTATTATTTTTTTTTTTTTTTTTTTTTTTTTTTTTTTACAATAATCCTATTTTAAAAAGGAAAAATACACTTTATTAATCCCAACTTTGCCCAATTTACTTTAAATAATCCCAACTATCGATTATTATACAATAATCCCAACTTTTACCTCCGGTTGGGAATGATTTGGGCAGTGCGGCTGGAGGTGGCGGTTGGGTGCTTAATTTTTTTTATTTTTTATTTGTTTTTGTTTTTTTTTAAAAAAATAATTTTAGACCACTCACAATCTAACACATGTCCAGCAACCTACAATAAGAAGTTGTTGACTTTTGTTGACCGATTTGGGATTGTTAGAAGAAAACGGAGGTGAAAGTTGGGATTATTTTAGCATAATCGATAGTTGGGATTATTGTAGAATAATCGATAGTTGGGATTGTTTAAAGTAAATTGGGCAAAGTTGGGATTAATAAAATTTATTTTTCCTTTTTAAAAAAATGATTTTAATTAATAAATTCATTAAAAAAAAAATTCCCCCACAACTCTCATCCCATAAACCCCCACATAACCCCACGAATCACCGCACTAATAACTGCCGATGATGAAATCCTCCACCGCCGTTAACTACCGCTGCCGCCACATTCTCTCTCCTCCCTGAACCCACTCTCCACTCACCTCCACCACCTTATGCCGCAAACTCCACCTCTTACACCCAAACTCCGACCTCACTTTATCTTTCCTCACCAACGACGACGACCCACCATACATCCACCGTCGAAGCCCCATCACAACCACCTTAATCACCACCCATAACAATCACGCACCAACACGTTCACCATTCACCATATTCAACTATAAAAGAATTTTTTTTTACTGTTTCCTATTGTGTTCACCACATTCAACCCCAAAAGAAATGTGTTGTTGCTTTGAATCTCTGAATTTTGGCTCTTTTTCGATCTTTTTCTTTTCAATTAAGATTTGTGAGTTTGTGGGACTTTATTGTCGTTGGTGGTGGCGCATTTGTTAGACAGAGCAGCTTGCCATGGAAGAGGAAGGGGAAAAGAGGGGGGGGGGGGGGGGGGGGGGGGGGGGTGCGATGGTTGGAATTTAGAGGGGAAAGATTTTTATATTTAAATTAAATTTTTTATAAATTAATTAAATTTTTTTTATACAAAAATATGTTAATATTGAAATAAAAAACCTAACCAATCAAAATATAACACATGTCCTTTTTTAACCTATTAAACAGGTTATCGATTTTTTATCCTATTTATGGAAGATAATGTGCAAAGGCCGTTTATTGGGGGATTATCAAAATGTGGTTTTATTTATGGTAGACCGAGCAAAGGTCATAATATTCCTGTCAATTTTTCCTTCTTATTAAATAATCCAAACTTCAAGGTGTATTGTAATACCCCGTATTTTTATACATATTTTAATTTAAATAAGTATTTTGTGAAGTATTTAAATAATTCGAAATGAATTATTTATGGTATTTTACTTATTTATTTAATAATTTTGGAAATACTTTATTTTATATTTTTAAAATATAGTTTGGGGCATGTGGTTTTATAAAAGAAAGTTTTTTTAAAAGTCTAAGTCAAATACAAGTTTGAATAAGAAAGGGATTAGTAAGGGTAGGAAGGGAATTTAAGTGCAGGAGGGTTTCTAGAGAAAAAAAGATATAAATATTCAACACATGGCCAAATTGAACTTTGCCCATAGTGCAGAATACCCAAAGGTAATTTTTCTCTCCCTCCTCTTATTTCCCCTTTCTCTCTCTTATTTCCCCTTCCCCATTGTTTTTCTTTAGCACCACCACCAGCCACCACCAAACGCCGGACAACCGTCGCACCTCCATCAGACAGCGCCGGCGGTGACAACACCACCAGCAGCCGGCTATGGTGTTGGGGCAGCTCCTCGGCGCACGCCTTTTTAAAAGAAAAAAACTTAATTTTCATTTTCTTTTGCTTTAATCCTTAATCGTATTCAAGGTACATTTGCGTACGTACTTGGCATATATTTGATGATGTAGGGACATGCTAGGCTTTTATTAATTAATTCCAAGTAGTATTGTGCTAGATTATGAATGAAATTTGTGATTTGGTTGATATTGGTGATTGAATTATAAAGCATGGATTAATTGTGATGGATTGATGATTGAAAATAATTAATTTGGCATGTTGGATATGAACCACACTTTTATTATTGACATGATAGAGAGCATGTTTTATTAAATTGCATGTTTAATTTGGTTTGGAATATTGAAAAGGAATTTTATTATGGTTTATATAATTTTTAGGAAAATTTGTCAAAAATAACACCACCTTTGGTCGGTCTTCCAAGAATAGAACAACCTTTGGATTATTCCAAAATAACACCACCTTTGATGCACATCCGCCAAAAATAGAACAAAAAACCGGTAACCTGTTTCACAGGTTATATTTGACATGTGTCCATGTGTGATTGGTTAAAAAAAAAAAATACTATTTTATTTTAACATTTTTTTAACAATAATGATTTTAAAAAACAAAACTTAATTTTTTTTTAAAAAAAAATTATAACTAAAATAAACTAACTGAAATAAAAAAAAACCACCCTCACCGAAAACAACCCCACCACGACCGCCGGCGGCCAGAGTCACTTACCCGACGCCGGCGGTACCCCATCCTAACCAGCCCCCCCACCCCCCTCAACCACCTTCCCCCACCCTAAAACCCTCCTCCTTCCCCTCGAAAAACCTCATCTCCCCACCGTACCAGCAGTCGCCCAACCAAACCCATTTCCCATTTCGTCGCCACCCCACCAACCGCCTCCTTCATCGAGAACCACCACCCCTCACCAGACCATCCCACCTGAAAGCTCCCTTCCTCGATCCCAATTTCAGCCCCTACACGAACCTCCACATCCACCACGAACTCCCCGAAAACCAACAAATTCACACCTATCACCTTCGAATCCGCCGTGAAATCACCGCCCTTCACCCTTATCACCGTGAAACAGCGCGCCTAGCTACCCTCGAAACCCAATCAAAAATTAACCTCCGCCCAAAGAGAGAGATTAAGTGAACGAAAAGGGGTGCTAGTGAGAAAGGGGTCGGGGGGGGAGGCCTAACAATGGTGAGGAAGGGGTGAGATGACGTCGGCAGGGGTAGGGAGACTGGGTAGTGGAGGAGGATGGTGGTTGGGCCGGTGGGGTTGGGTAGGGGGTTTTTTTTTTTTTTTTTAATTAAGGTTTTATATTTTTATTTTTAAGGTTTTTTTTTTTTTAGATTTAATGTTTTTTTAAAAAAAAAAAAATTGACCACTGACAGTTTGACACGTGTCATAGGTAACCTATTAAACAGGTTACTAACATGTCACGTTTTATTTACGGAAGATAAGAGTCAAAGGTGGTGTTATTTTGGAATAATCCAAAGGTCGTTCTATTCTTGGAAGACCGCCCAAAGGTAGTGTTATTTTTGACAAGTTTTCCTAATTTTTATTGATGCTGTAAGCATGAGAAAGGAGCTAAATAAGTGTCTTTGAACACAAGGAATAAATTAGACCCTCTCCAATGGTGAGACTCAAGTGAGTATTTTTAGGAGAGAGAGAGTATTTTTTATAATGTATACCAATAAGTTGGTATCTAAACTTAGCAACTCCAAAAGAAAGTTGCTAAGTTTAGATACTCAACTTTGAGTCTCATTTGACAAAAAGTGTGGGCCCCTTGTTAATATTCTAATATATTTTGTAATTTATTTAAGTTTTACCTTATTTTTAATCTTACAATATTTGATGATAAAAAAAGAAATGGATTTGGTGATTCATAAATTGAAAGTGACATTTGTATTTTTTAGAGAATCTCACCATTGGGAAATTAGGACTCACATGAGTTGCTAAATTGAGAAGTGAGTATGGTATCACCATTGGAGGTAAAAAACAACTCATTTTATATTTCAATACTCAAAATTGAGTCTCACCATTGGAGATGGTCTTATATTTTGTTACCTTAGTGCACTTAAGGCGTTTCTAACACCGAGGGATACGAATTGTGGCGCAATATGCGTTTAAGGTGTCTTTGACACAGAGGTAGATTTAAGAAAAGGTTCAACATTAAATATTATGTGGTCACTAATTATTTAAGAATTTAATTGGTATATTTGATTGTTTGAATAATTATAATGATTGATTATGTTATGGTTAGAGAGTCATCACCAAGTCTAATAATATGTAACGCAACGTAAAGTGAAAGAGATACGCACCAAAACTCTTAGATCGTATATACCTTGAGTATGAACATATGGGGGAAGTTATGCGACTTTATATTTGACCATAACTTCTACTGGGAGTACAGGACGCTGTATATTCCTTTTTTATTATGCGCAGGGATTCCGCCACTTACGAGTGGTTCTTTTATACTGGCATGGTTAGCTCTCGTGTTAGTATCCCATTTTTAGGGTAGGTTAAGGGGAAACCCGTTTGATGCGTAATCAAGATGAACAAATAAATTAGTTATTTATTTGAGGGTCATGTTATATGTTGTATGCTTGTAAACAGGTGCAACAAGATAAATTGTGTGATGATAGGGTGAAAGCATGTTAGTGTGTTTTATTTACGCTTATGTACTCAGTTTTGCTGATTGTGTGTTTTTATGTTTGTTTGTCGTTGTCATTACTTTGGTCCTATGATGACCCATTTTTAATGGAGAATAGTGGAGACAAGTAGAGAGAAGCTTTTCAGGTGATAAAGCATCTTCATGATGGGCATGAGTGAAGAGTGAATCATGCTTAGTTTCCATAAGTTTATAATGTGGTTTATTGCTTTAATTATTTTATTATTATGTTTGTAAGACTTACGCAAAGGTTTTAAGTAGGTTTGGTTATAATAAGGGCCTACAATGTTTCCAAGTTGTAGGTTGACTTTGTTTGACTTTGGTTTGACATTACTTTCGTTTGGTTGACTTTTTAAGTTGACTTGTTTTGAACGTTTTTAAAATTAGTATTCCGCTGTGTACCTTTGATAATTGCCTTAGCCGTTTTCACGGTAGTGGTAATGTCTTAGATTTTCCTACTTTGAGTTTTAAAAAGAGCAAACCATGTTTTTTAAAAGAAAGGAATTTCTAGGGTGTTACATGTATTCGCTCAAAACAGTCCCATGTGATCAGTAACCTGTTAAACAAGTAATTTTTTTTTTAGGGAAATTCTCACCGGTAACACCCAACTTCTGTTTTTTTCTCAATGGTAGAATGTAAAGTTTTGGATTATCATTGGTAATCACCAATTACTAATACTAATTTACTTATAACATTAATGAAACTTTTACCTAATTATTGACTAACCATGGTTTACTAATAACACAATTACAAACCTATCATTCTAAAAAATCACTTCCCTCCAAAGTTATATGCTGCTTTCCTTCCTCAATCAGTTACCTCTTTATATAAACCCTAAACCCCCAATTATATTCGTATTTCCTGTTCTTCTTCTTCTCAATTTCTCTCTCTCTTTCTCTCTCTCTCTCTCTCTCTCTGTTTTTTTTTTTTTTTTTGGAAAGATCTTCTCAATTTCTCTTAGTACTTCCATGGCTAAACAAAATGTGAAATATAAGATAACATAGGGAATGAACTACTAGGTTCAATTTTTTTGGGGTTCGATTAATACAGGTGCACTTGACCCAATCATCACTTATTCTTCCAATTTTTGATCTGATTTTGACTTTAATTTGGTGGGTTTCGATCTAATTTGGGGATGAACTACTGGATTTATGATTTTAGTTTCTGTTAGAACTTGATCATCTGAACAAATTCAATTGGCTTAAAGAAATCAGAATTTTCGTCAGGTGTAGGCACAACATTTAACTCTTCTTGAGTAAATTCCAACTCCGAATCCCTTTCTATACGAAGCAAATTTGCCATATGATTGGTAAATTGATCAATGGTAGCCTGCATCTTCCTAACCTTGTTAATGGTAGCCTGCATCTTCACGAAATTGAACTCGATCCTCATGTAAAAGCGAATTTTGCTTCAATAACTCAACAAATTTAATCCCCAAATAAACCGATTACAATCGCTCCTTATGTTTTCCCAGAAATTGATTGCAAACCCTACGAATTTGTGTAGCGTTTTTTGCCTTGAGAATTTCCCTAGCTTTAATGAATATCTCTGGTGAAGATCGATAGAAGGAGTGAAGAGGAAGATGAAGCCTTCAAGTTATTTGATTAGACAAAAGTGGTTAAGGGAAATAAATAAGGGCAATTAAGTCATTTCGCTTCTAATTTTCCACTTAACCTGGTAACCATAGTTAAGGATTTAGGTAAAAGTTTCATTAATGTTACCAGTAAATTAGTATTAGTAATTGGTGATTACCAATGATAATCCGAAAATTTGCATTCTACCATTGAGAAAAAAACAAAAGTTGGGTGTTACCGGTGAGAATTTCCCTTTTTAAAAAAAAAAATTAATTGACACGTGTCATCGTGTTAATGGTTGAAAATAAATTTAAAAAAAACAAAAAAAAAAATAAAAACAAAAAACCCAACCTCAAGCCCCCAACCCACGACAACCATGAATCCGTTGTCGTCAAGCTTGCCACCGGCCTAGCCCAAGTCCCCGGCCTCAGCCTACTGCGACTAGACCCCCTCAACCACGTGGCCACGTTGGCCCACACTGGCACCACTCTAATCGACGCCCCTTTCTCTCAAACAACTAATCTCGTAGCCCTCACCAAAAATTCTAAAATACCACCCCCCCACTACATAAAACCCCAGCCGCCCCTCCCCCACCATTGGGACCCTGGCACTAGGGTTCTGATGGTGGTGGAGGGGCGGTTGGGGGTTTTTATGCGGTGGGGGAGGTGTTTTAGGGAATTCAGGAGGTAGGGTGGATGGGATTTCGGGGGTTTTGGGCTACGAAATTGGTGGTTTTGGGGAAAGGGAGTTACCGGCGTAAGAGAGGGGAATCCAACTGCCACAAACTGTTGCGGGGAGGGTGGTCGTAGGTGGTGGAAAGGTGGTTCGTGGGTGGTGGCTGGGCTACATTTTTTAAAAAAGTTTTTCTCTTATTTTTTTTGCAAAAATTGGCCTGATTAATCCCAACTTTGCTCCGTTCGCTAATATTAATCCCAACTTTCGTTAATTCACTATCACTCCCAACTTTATACCCTACTAATTTCTATTGCACCCAACATGATATTGTAAGTTACCAGTCACTTGTCCATATGTGATAGGTCCACAAAATAATTTTAAAAAAAATAATAACAAAAAAAAAAATAGACACCAATCCTTACCCAGCATCAAGATGGTCGGGGCAGCCCTGCCACCTCCGTCAGGCGACGCCCCTGTCGTTTCAGCAAGGCGGCAGCCGATGCTAACTCCAACCACCATCTTCTCCCTTCTTCCCTAGTTCTCCCCGCTGTTTTCGCCCCCTTCTCCACCGGATTTCGCAGCTCCATCTCCTTCACCGTTCGTTTTCGCCCCCTTCCCTACCGGATTTTTCCATCCTTTCCTTTCCCCGACGAATTCCGCAGCCACCTTCCATCCCCATTGAATTTCGACCCCCTTTCCCCGTTGAATTTCAATCCCTTTCCCCGTCAAATTCAGCCCCCTTTCTTTTTCCTAGCTTTGGTGCGCGACAGAAGCAAGATGGATGGGGGCATGGGGATGCTGCTTTTGTGGCCGGTGCTCCGGGGGAAGGGGGATGGCTGACAGTGGGTGGCTGTGGGCTGCTGTTGGGTCTTGGGTGGTTTTGTTTTTATTTTTTTAATTTTTTGTTTTTTGATTTTTTTTTTAATTTTTTTTTTTACTTTTGAACCAATCAGGTTGCAGCCATGTGCAACTAATCACTAGTCAGCAAAATTTACCTCTTCGACCGGTTCCAAGTCATTTGGGTGCAATAGAAATCAATCCCATACAAAGTTGGGAGTGATAGTGAATAATTGAAAGTATGGATTATTATTGGCAGACGAGGCAAAGTTGGGATTAATCAGGGGAATTTTTCCTTTTTATTTTAATTTTTTTTGTAAGTTTTATTTTTAAAATTTAATAACCAATCACATGGTGACACGTGTCACCATAACCGATATAACAAGTTAGTAACCGGTTAGGGATTTTTTTAAGCGGAAACACCCTAAAGTTAGGATTACTTAATAATAATAATCCAAAATTCGAATTATTTAAAGCGAATACGTGAAAGTTGGGATTATTTTTACAATTTTTCCTATTTTTTTTTAAAACATTAATATTATTATTATTATTGTTGTTGTTGTTGTTGTTGTTGTTGTTGTTGTTGTTGTTGTTGTTGTTGTTGTTGTTGTTGTTGTTGTTGTTGTTGTTGTTGTTATTATTATTATTATTATATTGCTGTTGTTGTTGTTGTTGTTGTTGTTGTTGTTGTTGTTGTTGTTGTTGTTGTTGTTGTTGTTGTTGTTGTTGTTGTTGTTGTTGTTGTTGTTGTTGTTATTATTGTTACCACCACATCTCAGTCCTAACACCACCTTCCTCCTATACCTCTATTCGTCGGCTCGCCGCCCAGACTCCTCTAATCTCCTTGCGCCGACAGACTTGTCGGCCAGCCCAGGGCTAGCCCCACCTTTTCCCCAATCGACCTCTCTCTCTTTCCTTTGTCCCGATACGCCGCGCCTAGATCCCCCTCTCCCGACGCCGACTATGACCCCCTCCCCCGCACGTCATTCCCTTCCCTCTTCACTGTCAACCATCGAACCCCCTTCCTCAAAACCGCCCCTCCCCAACAAAACCACCAAAAACCTATCTCCCACCCTCAAAAGTCCCTAATCGAACCTCCCCAGGCACTAGGGAGCGGGACCGAAAGCGGCCTAGCGCCAGTGGTGGGTGGGTGGTTGGTGGAGGAATCAAGTGATTTTTTTTAATGAAAATTTTTAAAAAATATTTTAATTGTAAATTTTTTTATGAAAACTTTTTATTGTTAATTAACCATAATTGAAGTTGTAATTAAGAGTTAATTACATTGTTAAACAAATTTATTAAAAAGAAAAAAAAAATAACCAATCATTCATGTTGTAGGTAAATAACTTATTTAAAGCGGATACTCACCAAAGTTTGTATTATTCAGAAATTATCATAAAATTTACTTGTTTTTGGCGGACCGCTCAAAGTTTGTACTTCGTATTATTTTTAAGGAAATTTTAGAAAATAACACCACAAAAAAACACAAATTTTGATTATAACACCACAAAATTTAAAATTTTGATTGTAACACCACCAAAAAACCAAAAAATTTGATTTCACCACCACTTTCTAACACCATCCAAAAAACCGTTAGTGAGCCCCACAAAGTACACGTGTCAGATATATATTGGATTTAAAAAAAAAGAAAAAAAAAATGAAAAAAATGAAAAACCCTAAAATCCAAACCCAGCCACCGTACTCACCACCGGCGTCGGTTTCTCCTGCCCACCGCCGCTACTGGTTCGCCCAATCGACCACCCTCGACCCCCGACCACCTGAACGACGCACCTCTCTAACCCTTAAACGCCGTACCCAGCTTGGCCTCACCCCAACTCCGATTTAATTCGAAATCTGGAAACGGGTTAGGGTTCAGGTGAGGGTGGTTTTCGACGACGATTTTGGGTAAGAGAGAGGATAATCGGCGACGATGATGGTGTGGGAGAGGATTTCGGCGACGTGGGTGGTTTTCGGGTTGTGTGGGAGTTGATTTCGTCGAAGTCAGTGGTTTTTGGGTTGGTGCGGGTGAGAATTTCGGCGACGTGGGTGGTTTTCGAAGAGGGGGAAGGCAAAATACGGCAGCGTGGGTGGTTTCGCCGGTTTTGGTGGAGGAAAATGGGTGCCGGCGACCTGGGTTACGGTGTCGGCGGCTGAGGTAAGGTGGCGCCGGTGGTGGAGCTAGCTGCGTTAGGGATTTTCTTTTTTTTTTTTATTATTATTTTTTTTCTTTTTATTAATTCAATTTTTTAAACCTATAGGCTATTGACACGTGTCAAATTATGGCCCCACTAACGGATTTCATCCAAGAATCCGTTAAGTGGTGGTGAAATCAAATTTGTGAGTTTTTTTGTGGTGTTATAAGCAAAATTTTAAATTTTGTGGTGTTATAATCAAAATTTGTGTTTTTTTTTGTGGTGTTATTTTCTAAAATTTCCTATTTTTAACAATTTTTCCAAAAAAAAAAATCAACTATTGGTTTATTTTTCCAAAAACAATAATCTTAGCTTTTGGTAAAAGTTGCATCACCACTAAACACTATTTCTAGTACTACATTGTTTTGTCTTCCTTGAATTTCAATACATAGAGTTATCTTCTCCATTATGCTAAATTGCACCCAACCCTCTATTATTCTATTCAAAAAACTCAACAGAATAAAAATCGTGAAGAGATTTAGCCACTGGAAGTACATTGTGGATAACTCAATCGCCCCATCTAATTTAATCATCAAAGGGAGAAATTTGATGATGCTTTTAATTGATTCACAAAGTTGTTGATAGCAATGAATATATAAATAAATCAACTTCATTATTGTTATTGTGATGGGAGGCTGTAGACACCCACATGTGTCTTCCCAAAACCCAACCCAGTGATGGATACCTTTCACGTAATTATTGAGTAAAGTGAAAGTATGAAAAGTCTAGTGATGAGGATGTTTTTTATTAAAATATTTCTCTTTCTGTTTTCAAAAATATTTTTTTTCTTACCCTATTTATGAAAAATAGCCAGTCCAATTTAGTTTGGTCCATGATAAGGGTCCAATAATAGTGTAGTTGGATTTGGCTTGCAAAAAGATTTCTAATGATATATTATAAGCCTAATTTCGATAAATTATGAGGAAGTTATGGATTCAATTGAATTAGGCCCAATGATTTTAAAGGTGGCCCAATGATCTAGAGGAGGGCCTATTAATTATTATTCCTAAAGTGGTTAGGATTAATTTTAGTCTTCTAGGAATATCTAGAAGGTTCTCTTTGATTCTAACGAGGTTAGGATTGATAATTTTATTATAAAGATGTTTTATTTTGAATAAAATATATTAAAGCTGATTTTAAAACTGCATGGACGCATAATTACTTATAACCGGTTTTAAAGGTAATTCCGCGAGTAAAAGTGCGTTGTACTTTTGAACTAGAGAGAGACGACAGAGTCATCGCCTGGCACTGACCTTCGTCATCTGACGCTGACTTCTATCGTTTGTGACATGAGGTATTTTATTCCGAATATGATTTTCTTTGATCCTGTGCTATTTTTCCTATAAATAGGGGTCTTATTTCCCTATTTTCAAATCACCTACATCTACAATTTGCACCCAGAATCCTCTAATATTCTCTCTCTCTCTCTCTAAAAGCTAGAATCTTTCTCTCTCTATTCTTTTTCTAAACCTTCCATCTCTCAAAATTCCTCACTCGTTAGTTCTAGAAACACCTAGCCAAGTTCGAAGTTGCCTTCGCCATAGACGTGAAAGGTTTGATATTTCTGAGGGTTTGGTCCCAAATCTCTATTTCAATTATTTAATTTAATTGTTTGTTTATGATTTTCCTTGAAGTTACTAACGTGTGTAGTTTGTTATTAGAAAGAGGTATAAGGCATCGAAGTAAGTACTTTAAGTACTTTTGATATAGAATCATGCTTAGATTTTTATTTTGATTCTTAGTATCATATTAGGATGTTTTATTGCTTCCTAGTATCATGTTTAGGGTAATAACTAAAATTTCTAATATCAAGTAAAATTATCGTGATGCTTCTTATTTCTTTCCTAATATCATGTTAGTATCATGTTAGGGCTAAGCTTTCATCTTTAATGTTTAGTGGCATGCTAGGGTTTGTTATCAATCTTGTTAGTATCATGCCTAGGATCTTGCTAATAATATTATGTTTTAATCATGATTGTTATTATGATTATAATTGTGATAATGATGATTTATCATGTTGCTTGATTTTTATTATTATTGTTATTGCTTGATCACGCCTTTTATGCATGTTTAAAGGGAATTGGTACTTTTAATTACGCTTAATAATATAATTAATAATCTTGTTTAGGTTAATATGATTATAATTCAAGTGATCGCCAATAATAGATTTATTTGTGCATTAATATTCAACCAACATAGATTAAACTAGTTTAGGGTAAACCTAATGATTGTATGTTAGTCAGAAAGCGCACATGAATACGAGAAGAATAAATTAGAGGCCTATTATTAGGGCAAGTTCAATCTTTCTTAGGTTGGATTTTTACCTTCATCCCGGAACTTCCAGTCATGGTTCCAGACCCATTGGAGTTAACGATCTCCTGGATCATTAAGGGGTTTAACCTTCACCATGTGAACGGTTTACAAGTTCCTAAAACTTGTTGGCGACTCTTTCACTCTAGCTTCCTTCCCTTTGGATGCCACCATGCTTAAGTGTATAATCATAGTGGGGCTCAAGTGTGGGATGCTTGAAATATTCCCTACAGAGACAGTGAGATATAAACTTCCAATGGAGGAAGAGAGATGGGGTTTTTTAATTGGCATGGAGAGATGGGTTTTTGAGGTAGGGGTAGGGGAGGTGGGTTGAAGGGTAAAGGCTGGGGGAAGGAGAGGTGGTGGTTGAAGCTAGGATATGGCTTCCACATGGAGGTGATTGGTAGTTGTTGACCGGAGTCAAAGTGAAATTAAAAATGAAAAATTACTTAAGAAATAGGTTACCTATCACCAAGGCCTAATAAAATCAAATACCCTTTAAGTTCGGAATATACAATAATAATTCAATGTTAGGATTATTAAAATAAGTCGCTCAAAGTTAGAATTATTAAAACCAATTTTTTCCCAATCTCCCACACCATATCTGACCCTGTTTTTTTTTTTCATTTATCTTTAATAGGCAAGGCATGGGTAAAAAGGCTAGCAAGCGCAAGTTTGACGAGATATCTTTTTCATCGCCTGCTTTGTATGCAAAAAAGCAGGTAAAATATAGTGATTTGCCAAATATTCAGAATAAATTATGGATTTTATGTGCTAAATTGAATCAATTGGATGTTTATATATTTAACTTTTACTATATTGAATGGCTAAATGAGATTGTCTTGAAGGGTTTGATTTTGATGGTCTTAGATCACTTTTTAAAAGGTTATTCCCTAATTGAATTGGAAATAGGTTACCAACAAAATTCAAAGAAATTCTCGATAACTTTAGCTTCCCTCTCTATTTTGGCTTTTCATTCTCATTTGTATGGCTGGAGAATATTTGTAAATGATGAATTAATTGCTAATATTAGGGAAGAAATTTAAAATATGAACATGAGTGCTAGATATCAAGCAAAGCCATGGAAAAAATTAGGAATTAAATCGATGATTGACGCACTGACTAATACGGCTCAGCTTTGATGCACCTGCATGATGTTTGCGATACAATTTTGTAAAGCTTGTCATATAAGGTTAATTCGGTTGAATATGATGTCTTGTGTTTTCATTACCTTAGGTTTACTTTATAAAAAAGTTTAAACAATTTAAACAAATTTGTAAAGCGTGATTTTTTTCAATGGTTCTACATACAGATCTTGCAAACAAAGTATTTGGTATTACCTCTATTCAAAATTGTTATTATTCATGTAGTTACTTTACTTTCTTCCTTACAATAATTTTCTCAAATAGTGATTTTTCTTCAATGGTTCTACATAGTCATTCAGACTCTACAACAAATTAAAGTACTCGATAATAATGAATCGAGTAACTATGAGTACTATATTACATATGTTATTTCAAAAAATGTTTAGCATCCAATCAATTGATTTTTAATTCATCTATATATTTGTCTATAAATTCAATCTAAGGTTCATTATTTTTATTCTAATAACTACGTAGTTTCTGTTTCTTTTTACCAGCAATTGTATTAAACATCTTTACCTTGTGCACCAAAAAAAATGTCAATAAAATTTAAACAATAAAATATGGAAGTTTAACTTAAACTAATTATACGAAAATTATTGGTAAATTAACAAATTACGTGAAACTATATTATATATTTTATTGCATATATTTGACATATATGATTATGTGTATTCATAAATTACTCAAAATTCAGATTTTATACAGATAAATATTAAAAAAATCAATGTGAAATAAATCATCATTTTAATTTTCAAATATTTATCATATTAAATTCCAATACTTTAAACTTAGGTATATTATCGTTAATATTTGATGTTACTATATCCAAGAGCCAGATGTATTTATTCGCATTCCAAGAGAACTGAATCCTAGATCCAATATGGATAGAAGAGAATTCAGGTTAGCGTAGGCTTTCACCCGAGCGATGTTCTCCAATTAGAATTCAAGTATTTAAGTGCGAAAAAAACAATCGTGCTTGCTCGGTTTGATTCTGCAGCATCGGTTAATATTGTTTCTTGTTATGATTTTGATGTTAACCAAGTTTCAAATATTGTAACAATGAAGAAATAGTTGAACGAGAAAGCGAGAAAGAGAAAATAAGAGATTGAGTTTTTGGTTATTTTTTTGTTTTTGAAAAAAAAAAGCTACCAGTGGTGACATGACTTTAGTATAATGTAAATATAAAGATGGTACATGGAATTACTTCGCTATTCATATGTGTTGAGTTATTTATGCCTCTAGTTTTTTACCCCCATTTAGTAATGTTTTATGGTTTTTTTTAGTGAAATTCATGGTGGTTAATGCCCCTATAATTTATACACACTAATTTTTTTCCTAATTTATTTTCATTTTCCTTATTAGAAAACTTTAATAATATATTATATTAGTGGTATGGTCCAAACCTGATAGTGGGCTAATAACTCATTAGATAATTCTATGTGTATTGTCATTTAATGCCACTATTGGTCATTAACTTCGTTTCTAGCTTGATCCAATATAATTTATGACCTTGTTTAGTTTTATTTTCACCTCCACTATGTCAAGACTCAAGAGCTTCATTAATATTGTATAGGTGTCAATTTGGGTACTATAATAGAATGTGAATTGACCTAATGCAAGATGGCCAGGTTAGGGCCTATTCAGGTCAAGGTTACCCTTTTGATTCACCTTGGGTCAAATTAGGTCACTTTTATGTCGAGTCAAGGTTTGTTTAGTTAGGGTCAAGTTTAAATCGAGTTAATTTCACATTGGTCCATGTTTAGTTCATATAAAATTAGATTGGGCTCAAAGTGTGCTCAAAATTTGAATATATAACTAATATATAAAGCTAAACTTTTAGTCAAGTTATGAGACAACAACACTTGGCATTCCAACTTTTCACCAAGTGTCGCTCCACGTTTGATATATCTATATAGATTTCGTAGGATAAAAAAAGTTAGATTAAAGTTCTATTTTCAATCAAATTTAGATAGAATTTTAGAATAAAATTGTTAGTTTAGAGTTTTATTTTCGATAAAATACCATTATTACATATGTATAAATTGAATTATGATTTTATTCAAAAACATATTATATTATAACTCTCAATAACTATTATATAAATTTATTTTTTATATCACAGTATTGTTTGGAGCGAAGGAAGTAGTTCATCTAATCTATTAAAATAAGGAAAATTTAACTTTTACCACCTTAAAAAAACCACTTAATTGAATTTACCACCTCCAAAAAAAAAAGTTTTACTTTACCACTACATATAAAAAACTTTTGTTTTACCACCTAATCCTAACTCTGGTGACAGAAACTGACTGTGGGGCCCACAATAACGGCTAGTTTTGAACTTTTCCTCAAATTCTCTCGATTTCCTTTTCTATTTAAACTCACCTTGTTCATTTCTACATCAAATTCTTACATATTGAACTTGTTTTTTGCAATTTTCTTCCCAAAACTTTAAATTTGGTGATCCCTAACAATCTTACATCAAATTCTTCCAGATTTGGGGTCCTTGCATCAAGTCAATTGTTCTACAACAAGTAGGAAGAAGTTACGCAATTTTCATGATGTGTGTTGTAATTTTTTGCAATTAGTTTCATGATTATGTTCTAATTTTTAAGTGTAATTGAAATTGCACATATGTGTTATTAATTGAACCTCAATTTCACTGTTAAAATTAGGGTTCATGTTGGTCAAAATTAAATTGGGGGTTTTTGAAATTTCAATTGGATAGTAAAATTAGGGTTAGGTTCTGGTAATTGTGTTCAAATAAAATTAATTTCAATGTTTTTGTTAATGAATTTCAGAAGGGAATGTGTTCTATTAGCATATCACCTTCAAAGGAGAAAAGATACCAATGTGGAGTTCCTATGGCAAGGCTTACTTCTTGGACTAGGGAGAATCCTAGATGCATGTTTAGGTCTTGCAAATTCTATGATCCTGTGACAAAGACAAGGGAGTGTAAAGCTTTTGAGTGGGTGGATCAACCGGATGGAACACCTTGGAAACAGAGGTGATTAACAACTTGGTACTGGACAAGAAATTGATGAAGGGTGAGATTAATGACATGATGAGGGAAGTTGATGATGTTAGTGGGGCAGAGGAGGTGCTTGCTCAATGAGATTGTGTAATCCCCCGTATTTTTAAATATTTTATAAATGAAAATTTATTTTATTTATAATATTTATTTGTTATTTTTCATTGTTTAATTTCAAAAGTTTCAAATTATTAATCTAGGTCGAAAATTATTTGAACAAATTATTTTATGCACCTTTATTCTACAATTTATGTCCAATCACACAAGCCTAATCCATTTGTTTACTTAATCGACCCATTATTTTTTTATGAGGCCCAATCTTTCTTTTTACCCTACAATAATTCCTTCCTATAAATACCCCATGAATCTCCAAAAAAAAAAAATTCCCACACAAAAAGGTTAGTCTTATTTTCATCCTCCTTTGTTTCATTATTTTACTTAATGTTAATTTAATTGTTTTGGGTTTTGATTTTAGTATAAAGATTATATTTTTAGTATCAAATTATATTTTAATGGTATAAAGATTATAAATTTCAGATTATATTTATGTTATAAATTTCATATTTTATGAATTATAAAACTAGGGTTTCAATTTATTGAAAATCATGATTTTAGGGTTTTTATGAACAATTGATTTAGGGCTTTTATAGTAATGATGTTTTGAAATTTTGGTGATTATAACTACTGATTAGTTTAACTTAATTCCAGATTATTTTGAACACATAGATTCGTGTTTTAATTTTTAGATTTTCGTTCGTTAATATTAATCCCGTTTTAATCCCGATCAGATTCTGAACTCATCCGATTTTGATGAAAAAGTAGTGTTTTCCATGTGGAAACAACGTTATAAGAAAGATTCGGTAGTGAGCGCCACTCTCTCGTGGCCAAATTCAGCCTCTAACTATGATTTTCGAGCATTTTTTTATTTTAACGAAGTTTTTTTTATACTTAAAATATTATTCTTGAGTTTGATTAATAAAATTAATTATGTTTAAAGTTAATTAAGCATAAATATATGTTTTTATTGAAGTTTTAAGTGTTGGAAATAGTTTCTTAGTTTCTAAGTACTACTTTTGATGTTTTATAAAGAGGGTTCAATCACCCATTAAAAAGGGAGATTTTTAGGGGTTTTTATATAATTTTCAGATTTTTATTAGACTTTGAACTTGCTGTAATTTCATGTATAAGAGTGTATTTTAAGGTTTTTATGAAGAAAATTTAAAGAACTATATATAAGCCTTTAATTTTAACTAAAGGGAAGGTTTTAAAGTGTTGTTTGATTTGGATTTTGAAGGTTTTAAAGTAAGTTAGTATTGCTGTAAATTTGATTGATTGGGAATTGATTGAGATGTTATTATTTGGCTTAGGAGAGGAGTTTATTGAAGGTGATTTCTAGTTAGTAAAGTGGCATACCAATTCGTTTGCTCAAGGTACATACGAGTTACGAAACCTTTCTTTTAGGTGCATGTTTAAGGACGGATCGAGAACTTAGTATCATGTATAGGATTGACTGGGTTAAATTGTTTGGTTATACATTGTGAATTTCAAATGATGTGCACTATTTTATAATGCAAGTATTATTTGTGCTCTAATTATGCAAGGTGCGTTTAGAGGCAAAGGTATGTGATTAGTAAAAAGATTAATTTATTACTCATTCATGATTATGCAAACATGATGAGTAAAGGAAGGATTTAAGTCTTATAAGACGAGGTTAAGGTTTTGGAGTGCCTTATGCACTCAAGTGTTTATACACCGAGGTAGTAAAGGATTAAATAATAAGTGTTGTTTGTCACTAATAAATCAAGAATTGAAATTGGAAACTTGTCTTGTTTGATTAAATTGTGTTTAGAATGTTTGTATTGTTATGCATATGAGTCATCACCAAGTCTAAACCTGTAAATCACGTAAAGTGCAAGATGGATGAGCAATAAAACTCTGGATTGGTGCACTTCTGGAGTAATGACAATCAGGGGTTGGGGTACATGGGGTATTAGCCGTGTACTTTTCTCGAGGCCGTCTGATCTACGAGTCTCTTATTTCAAATATTTTTCAAAACTAGGAGTTAGGTGAGATCTCATACTAACTACGGTCACGGAGTCTCGCCCGTGGTCGTTGGATGTTTATTGATGTTTCCGAAAGGAGGCATGGGGTTTTTCTTTTATTGATGTTCCAAATGGAGCATGGGTTGGACAACCTTGTCTATTGCGTAATCCAATGAATAAAAATAATGATTTACCTATTATTAATTAATGGAGTCTTAGTAATATAAATAGCTGAGTCGTGTGTTGAGTCTATAATTTAATGATGCATGATGATTGATTATTAGTAGCATGTTATGGATTTCTTAATTTATTTTGCAGCTTGTATGTACTCAGCTTTGCTGATTGCGTGCTTTGTGTGTCTTTCTCTGGTCATGGCCTTCGCCTTTCAATGACCCTGTGACGATCCAATTTTTACACTTGTAATATTGGGGAGCAGAATTACCACAGGTTATTACACATGCAGCATTCATCAGGGTTGTGGGATCTTGAGTAGAGAGTTGGTTGTTTGCATTTTATTTCTTTTGCAAGTTTGAATTTATTTTAATTCGATTTTATTCGACACTATTTCTTTTGGGTTTGAATTTATTTGAACATTGAATTTAATCACTTACTACTTTTATTGGGTTTTGAATAAGGGCCTTAATGGTTCCAAGTTGTATGACTTAATTTGGTTTCATTCGTTGGTTTTGAAACTTATTTATAACTGATTTAGTTTTTCCGCTGCTATTTTCTGATAAAGCCTTAACGTTTGAACACGTGGCGGTAGCACGCCAGTAATTCTCTTGAATATTGTTCAGGGTCCTCACAGGTTTAAAGAGAGAATTATTGGGGTGTTATAGATTGACAGCTTGAAGATGAAATACAAAGCTCTTAGTTCAGACAAGAAGAAGATGAGCAAGGAGGTGCATAGAAGCAATGCAACATCAAAGAAAATGCTGACATTACATGCTTTTGTCATGTTTTGTTGTTTTGGTTTGGTTTTGGCTATGTATTTTAGATCTTAGATTCAGTTGGGAATGCTAAGATACATAAAATCCCCAACTAATGTTGTCTTTTGTTAAGCTTTTATGGGTGTTTGTAGGGATGGCATTGCTTGTACTTGAAATAACAATTAATCAATGAAATAGAATTATTGCTAGAAACTTGTCATATTACTACTTACAAAAACAGGCACTTAGTTGTTTTGAGTTTTATTTATTAACTTTTTTTTTTGACAAAAGATATGGCACCATAGTGCATAAGCAACTTTGTTCAACTACCAAATATACATAGCATAAGAAAAAAAAAGGTTGTTCATCAACAAAATACTACTCTAAATTCTATCACAGTGCATTGACATCTTTGACCTTCTTGCTCCTCATTACATGAAGCTTTGACCTTGTTTGAATTTTGATTGGGGCTGGGGTAGCTGATGATGGCGCTGGTGTGGGTTGAATGAGGCTCTTCTTGCTTATGGTGCAAGGTGTAGACACCTAATTTTGGCCTCTTGTCCCGAAAGTAAGTGCGATGATGTTACAAAAATCTGTTCTTCATGCTAGATCAAAGTTGAAGTGTTTATGGACTATGAAAAGAATTATGAAGTAAATTAAAACCCATATTTGAGACCAATTTATCTTAGAGCCTTATTCAATTACTAATTAGGCGTAAAAAATGGTCATGCATGTTTAAACTTGATTAATAACAGACCCAAATACGTCAAATGCATTGATTAGATCCAATGGAACCTACATTGTTGAAAAGCGAGCCAAACAGATAAACCAACCATCAAATTACCATGAAAGGCCTATACATATGGATAGCGCTTTCAAATATCTTTTCAATGGTATATTATAAGATCGATTCCGAGCCAAAACGAAGAAGTTATGATCAAACACTAAACCAGGCCTTAAAACCGACACCCTTGCACTCCAACGGCCATAACTTTTTATACATAAAATGTTTTAACCTAATTACAACGGAATTAGAAGTTAGACATTCATATATTTCCAATGATATCTCATACGCCTTAATCCAACTCCTCAATCAAAAGTTATGGAAGTTTTATAAACGAGTTTTCGTATAAGGCAAACCGCAAACCGGCGCAACTCAATCAGCGCGACTCAGTGAGATGCGCGTGGCACCCAGCGCGACTCAAAGAGTCGCGCGCGCCACCTGATGGAATGTCTCTAAAACTCTAAACCTAGATCCCTACGCCTATAAATAGGGGTCTTCGTTCAACATTACGAGGACAGAAAAATTAGAATACTAAACCCTAAAATCTAAAAACCATAATCTCTCTCAAACCTTCTTACTATCATACTACATTTACCTCTTTCTTCCCAACTACTCTTCAACCCTAATCTATCCATTAAAGCTCTTGAAGGTACGAAGAAGAAAGAAAGTCCATAAATACATTAAACGGAGATTTAACACAAAAGAAGAACGGTTAGTTTCCTGAGCACTTAGATAAATCACTCTTCCTTTATTGTTTAAATAACTTTAATTGAATAAATAGTGTTGTTTGATCACTTTAAATAAACTTTTAATTAATTCCACATAGTATCTTGTGTTAAATAAGATTAGAATTGAATAATTAATTGATTAATTGATCAACTAAGCCAAGACGAATCTTGTTTACTTTTGCTCATTTCACGAATTTGATTTAAATAAAGAATAACGACTTTGCAATGTAATTCCTACGTGATTAATGCGTGTAAATAAAATCAACTAACTTAGTTTTAGGTATCGCGTTGCATATATTGTTTGGTGATAAAATTGTGAAAAAGGAAGAGCTAGTAGAGGCCGCACTAGGGCTGGAATAGCGATTCCTCCCTAAAAGGTACGTTATTTTAGTACCCTCGCTCCCGAACTCATTTCTGGTTTATGTAGACCAATTTGGGCATGAGTAAACTTACGATTCGTGCTAATTATCCCATGAACTCCACATGGGAGAAAGGAATGAACGAGGTTTATGAGTTTTCTTAAACCTCATTGGCAACTCCCTACTTGTTTCTTATAAAAAAGCGTGATGACAAGATCAATTCTAATTAAAGATCCCCCAAACAGTCAGGAATTCAAATCCCAATATACCCTAACAAGTGTAAAGTCCTAGGCTTCTAAAGGGCCAATGGGCATCTAAGGAGAAGATCCCCTACAATGAGAACACCCTCCTTACAGTGGCGATTCCACTGGGGACTTAGAGGTTACAAGATTAGTTTTTAGTTATGGTCCAAGGTTTCCAACACTAGGTTACCTATGGGTTGTAACGATGGCTAACTTGGATAATCTCTAGTTAGAGAGCGAGACTTGAACACAGAATATCTTCCTTTTTCACAAAAGTAAAAACCAAACAAGCAACATTGCATCATGCATAAGCATAGCACCCTTTAACCATTGGGGATTGGCTCATTGACTAGGGGTTGCCAACACTAGGCTTCTATCCTGAAATCAATAACAATCATCCCTCCCATATCGTCAACAAAATGTTGAGAGAGCAATGTCATGAGTCAACACGTTGAGTGATTGATTTGTGCATCGTTTCTTAAGATATGGTACCCTTGGACACCCAAGCCTTGACCTTGTATGCTTTGACGGTTCCTTTTATGTGCTTATGTGACTACATGAATATGTGCTTCGTGTCTAATCTAACTAATTCCAACTTGTTACCTAGAGATATAATAAAAAAAAATCGCAAAAAATTATGGTTCGACAAAAAAAAAAATGTCGAACCTATGAGGTGGCACACGCAACTGTCCAAGTTGCATGCGCTCTCCTAGAACAAGTTCAGAAGTTGCGCGCGGTACCTCCGCGCAACACTGTATCTTGCACGCGCCTATTGTTCAACGTTGACTTTGACTCGTTACGAGCAATATACGGAGAAAATGATACTACTGCTTCAAGGTTAATCGTTAAGTATGTGCTAAAAATATCGCTTTGGCTAACAACATTGTCTAACTTTTACTAAGATCCTCTTTTTTTCGTTGTTTTCGAAAAATCCAAAAACATGTTTTTCTTATCGTTCTTTTTGCGTTTTCAAAAAAAAAATCAAAAAAAATATTTTTTTATCGTTCTTTTTGCGTTTTCGCAAAAAAAATAAAAAAAATGTTTTTTTTATCGTTCTTTTTGTGTTTTTGCAAATAAAAAAAGTTTTTTATTGTACTTTTTGCGTTTTCGCAAAAAAAAAAAAAAAAAACAAAAACAAAAAAAACGCATGTGGTAGATGCTACTCTTGAAGATGCACTTTCCCCCTTAGCGCAAGACGGAAAATTGCACGCGATACTAATTTTGATTATAATGATTCGTTTACGTACTTTATAATCTAACTAATGACATTACTTCTTATGAGGTTCATCATTAGAAGTTCGCATCCCTTAGTAGAATGTCATCAATATGTTTATTCTTAAAAGTGCCTATTTCGTGTTCATCATGTTTCAGTTGTAATTGATCAACCTTGATTTAAGAGTATAATTTATTTACATCTTCTATGACTTAAAAAGAAAATCTCAAGAACCTTACTTGGGATGTTTGCCTCACACAAAAAACAAAAAGAAAGAGAAATAGAACAAAAAAAAAAATTGTTCTTACAAAAAAAATTATAATTCTCAAAAAAAAAAAAAAAAGAAAAAGAAAAAAAAAAAGAAAAAGAGAGAAGATAATGAATGAGAAAATGATTTAATTATTTCTTGGATTTTACATTCGGAGGCCATCATTCTTTTTAAGAAAATAGTAAAATATTATCCTTTAAAGGTGAGCAATATGAGAATCATAATTAAAAAAAATATATATATATAGATCTCTATTGCAATCTAAGTGATTAACAAATACCATAATATATTTGATCATTTGAAGGAGTATGTTAGGGTTAATTAATATTCCTAAAATTTGATGAGCATTTTCAATCCAACTTTCTTGTTTTTCTGTTCTACCTTTTTCGAAAACAATTCATTTAAAGTAAAATCCTTAGTGATTACCTTGTTGAAGTCAACACAAATCATGACACTCCATTAATGATTGTTCGTGAATTTTTTGACATTCTTCATCAACAAACTTGCTTAAAGTGAATTCGTATTACAAGGATTAAAAAAAATAAATAAATAAAACAATCATTTTGACTTTGGTTCATTGTTTGAATGATTGACATAAAAGGTTTAAGTGAACTCGCTCAATTTCTCGTGATACAAATTACTAGATCATCTTCCACATTTGTATACTAGTCCAATCATGGGTGACAAAGTAGCATTGGAGAAACTTAGGGAGGAACTCCAAAAACTAAAGGACCTACGAGAAGAAGAAGCCTAAATGAAGGCTCATAAAAAAGTAGAAAAGGCTAAAATAAAAGCAGAAAAAAAAAACATTCTGCAAGAAAAAGCAAGAGCCGAAAGAGTAGAGGCCTTGGAGAAACTTGTCCTTCGAGCTAATTCAGGGAATAAGTACTTCAATTATGAGCTTGCACCACAACCTAGTGGCAAGACTCTCCCAGAATAGTTCTTGACTACGGATTTGCCAACCTTTAAGGTTACAGACAATCCTAGGACTCACTTAATGAGATTTATTGGAATTATGACATTGAAAGGGATTAAGCCAAGCCTATATGCATGTACTTTTCTTCTTTCATTGGACCCAACTGCTAGATCATGGTTTTATAAACTTGATGCAAAACAAAACTCCACTTGGAGTGACGTTGTAAAAGAGTTTTTAACCCAATATGGAGATAACATCGAGCTCATAACTACCTTGCGCGATCTTGAATTGATTAAGCAAGGGGAAGAAGAAGGCTTCATTGACTTCTTTTCCAGGTGGCGATCCAAGGTTGCTCTTATTCCACAAAGACCTCCGGATCATGAACTTGTCCCAAAGTTCATAGACAATATGTCTCCACCATACAAGTGTCATTTACAATACCTTGGTTTAGACACATTTCAAAAAGTCTATACTGTGGGAATATTAATTGAAAGAGACTTGATAAATGAAACCATGAATCATATAGATGGACTTGATTTTTAGAGAGGATTTCACTTACGTCGGAAACGAACAAAGCTCGAAGACGCAATCTTAAGAAGTTGTCAATAATTCAAGATGTAGCACCCTAGGTCTTGTTTTGTTTCTTTCCTTTTTTTTTTCCTCTGATAGACTAAGAGATTCATGCTGTCGAATCTACTTATTTTGTACTCTCATTAATTAATGAATAAAAAATATATTTTCAAGTACATCTATCTTGTTCTCTTTTCAATCTCTTTATTGTTATTGACTTGAATTAAATAAAATGTATGCATACAAACAAGCAATATCAAAAGGCATACATACTCAAAACTTTAAGAATCTTGATGAACTTTGGCTTACAAGATGTATTGAATGAAAAGAGGCCCATCTTAGGCCCACAAAGAAAGGATATGACAATTTCACCAACACAGGAGGCAACTTGAAACTCCACAAATATAATCCCATGTTCTTAACCTTAGAGAAAATCCATGTTTTTGGCATTCCTTTTGAGCCTTAAGTATTCAACTTACATTATTCGATACCTTGGATGGGAATGGTGCAAGGATACAAATAGGAAATTGGGGGAACGAAGCATAAGAGGGGAACACAAAGTTAGTCTAAACCCAAAAGGAAAGATCAAAAAATCGTTCCAAACCCAAAACAAAACTTGTCAAAAAAAAAAAAAAGAATAAAAAAGGAGAGATGACAAGGAAAAGGCACCTAATGTAGGAAGTTACCACATAAAGCAGAAAGGTCTTAATTTGAGACCCACAAAAAGTAAGGGATTTTTGGAGTATACTTGAGCCTTTCCATTCTTCATAACCCCAAGCTTAGCCACGCTACAACCTTGGAAAGGCCCTCCTTGAGGTAGATCATAACCATGTACCAAAATCATCATTCCACGAAAATATGGCCAACCTTAGGCCTTTTGCACATATGGACCTACTATTGAGTAGTCATGCCCATATATAAAATGCATGAAGTTTTGAGTTATGGTTACAAAATCATATTAAAAAAATCAAATGATTTGGATGATTTGATAGCCATTGGCTTGATGACACCATTTTAGTAAAGCAATTGAATCAAACTAAATTCGATGTTTTCCATATCTTTTGCCAAAGAAAAATGAGATGACTATCACTCTAAGAAAAAAAAAACATAACAATCTTCTCATTTTCTTTTAATAATAGGGCTATTTATTACCAAGGTAATTCAAGTTCTATATACATTGCCTAGAAAGAAAAAGAATTAATACAATAAATTGATTTGATATATCGTCAGCCTCGACGTCAACTCTAGATGTCTTTTACAACTATTGAGAATTGTTCTTCTCACTTATATGTCCGCTTGCGTAGGATATCTCCATCTTCTCTAAGTGAGGAACATTGATTGAACATGATCGCTACATGAAAAAATGATCGTTATCACTATCACATGTATACCGCACTGCCAAGTCATCACGATGATTCAAATAAAAAGTCAATAATCCTTGCTTTTACATGTCTAATTTTCTTTCTTTATTCTTCTATGGGAAAGTTGGATTCCCCTTCCTTTTTATACAATTCCTTCTTTTTTGTTCATTTCTTTTTTAGGGGGTAAGTCGGGATGATCCCTCCCATTTGGCAACTAAAATACTTGAAAAACAGTATAATTTTTTCCGCTCTTTGCATCAAACTAAGGGCTAAAAAGCCAGGACATCCCCACTTCTCTCTATTTATAGATTTGAACATGCTATTTATGCTGTAAAATCAATGTCATGCAAAGCTTATTACAAACCATCTTAATAACTTTAAATGACAAAAGGAAGAATACCACTTCCTATTATTTGACCAAGATAATTAATTATGTTACTTGATCAAACAATTAATGATAAATATATGCAATATTCCACAAATTAAAAATACAAACCTTGGGGCTTCAAATAAACATGAGAAATATCCCCTAGCATGTGTATACATGAATTGCAAAAGCCACCTAAGGTTACACTTGGGAGCTACAAAAATATAGGTCTCACCTCAACTTTCATTTTGAAATGAGACCATATTTTGGAAAGTGATTTGAATGATTTTATAAAGTATTCTAACACTCCATCAAACCTAAGTTTGGTAAATATTCATTTTCAAACTACTGCACTTTTTAATTGGAAGAAATTCACTTTCAATTATCAAAGCAATGATGACAAACACTAAAAAGGGAGAGATGACAAAATTAGATATACAAAATTTTGCTCACATTTTCATATCTTTGTTGAAATAAGTTGAAAATTACAACTTACCTTCATCAATCTTGGACAAAAAAGTCACACTCAATTACGAGCTAGACTTTTCTTTCCATTTTGGGTTTAGTTTTGAAAATAATATGATTATGTATTTTGCCTACTAGAAAAAGTTGCTTTTCAAAACAAACTTTCATTGGACCCTTTTCAAATTTTGAATTTTAGTTCGAAAAAACATGTTTCTAATAAAATAGAATTCAAAATTTCTTTTCTGAATTTTTGTTTTCTCAAATAAATAAATATTCAAATTCTCAATAACCGTTTGGATAATACATGTATATACATAAATATTTCCAAAGGAATGAATTAAGATTCAACTTCTTCTTGACTTGAAGTTGTTCTTGCTTAGTTCTCCTGCGAATATTGGCTAAGGGATGGTAAACCAACCACCTACAAGAATAGAATCAAAGATTGATAAGAACAAAGAAAATATTTGATGTTCTAAATCAACTTTGAGAATAAAATCACCACAATGATCTTTACAAACGCTTAGACATTAGGTATGATATAATAAACCTTAAACACAATTATTTTGGTTTATAAACAAGCAAAGAACTAACTTGGTTTTTTCGAACATGACTTTAACTAAAATGTGAAAGCCATGTCATTGTCCTAAATATCTCAAAACAAAAATAGGACATATATATAGGTCCATCTCAATATCATGATTATATGAATGGCCTAAACAATAGCAAGTCATTAGAACTACCCCAAATTGGGGGCTCAAAGACTTGAGAAATAGCAAGAATGCGCATAACCCGACACATGGGGCTCCAATATCCACAAAGAAACAAAATGAGATATTATGCCATTTGAGCTACTTTCGAGAATCGCCTAAATAGTTGTAGATCTCGAGCCTTTTCAAATGCATAAAAATGATTTAATAATCATTTTGTTCCTTTGAAAACTAAGTTTGCAACTGAACTTGGCCATGAAACAAGTTACATATTCGAGCCATTTTCAAGTTCAACTTCAAGAACTAATCTTAGTGCATTATTGTTGTTTCAATACTTCAATTTACTCTAGAGATTAGAGAGTATGACTAGTATTGTAGGGAGTATTTCAAGCGTTAACCCCTAGCTTGAACCCCACTGTGATCATACACTAAAGTACGGTGGCGTCCAAAAGGGAAGAAGATAGAGCAAAAGAGTCGCCAACAAGTTTTAGGAACTTTTAAACCGTTCACGAGATGAAGGTTACACCCCTTAACGATCCAAGAGATCGTCAACTCCATAAGGTCTTGAACCAAATAGAGTTTGGGGATGAAGGTACAAATCCAACCTAAAAGAGATTGAACCTGCCCTAATAATAGGCCTATACTTTATTCAGATCGTATTCATGTGCGCTTCTTGACTAACATGCAATCAATAGGATTAACCCTAAACCTGTTTATCTATGTTGGTTGAATATTAATGCACAAATAAATCTATTATTGGAGATCACTTGAATTATAATCATATTAAACCTAAACAAGATTATTAATTATCTTATTAAGCGTGATTACAAGTACAAATTCCCTTTGAACATGCATAAAAAGTGTGATCAAGCAATAACAATAAATAAATCAAGCAACATAATAAATCAAAATAATGAAATTATAATCATAACAATCATAATTAAAAATAATCATCATCACAATAATTATAACAATTATAATCATAAATCATAAAAATAATCATCATAATAACAATCATAATTAATAATAATCATGTTAAAGCATAGCAAGATCCTAGGCATGATGCTAACAAGATTAATAACAAACCCTAGCATGTCACTAAGCAATAAAAATCAAATATTTATCCCTAACATGATACTAATAATCATGAATATTAGGAAGAACATAGGAAGCATCATAATTTTAAACATACTTGATACTAAAATCACCCTAGACATGATACTAGGAATCAAAATAACAATTTAAACATGATTTCTACATCATAACATCAATAAAACAATTAAAGCACTTACTTTGATGCCTCGTACCTCTTTCTAATAACAAAATACACACGTTAGTAACTTCAAGGAAAATAATAAACAAACAATTAAATTAAATAATTGAAATAGAGATTTGGGACCAAACCCTTAGAAATTAAACCTTTCACGTCTAGGGCGAAGACAACTTCGAATATGGCTAGGTGTTTCTAGATCTTGTGAATGAGGAATTTTGTATTTAAAAGACTAGTTTAGAAAAAGAGAGAGAGACAGAGAGAGTAATCAAGAAAATCTTGATGAGAGTTGGTGAATGATTATTGAAAAGAGAAAACTGGTTGTAGGTGAATGAAAACGGAGTTTTTACGACGTTATTTATAGAGAAAATCAGCTAAAAAGATAAAATAATCAGAACAGAGTCTGGCGCACGAAAAATTGAACCAGCGCCAACGCTGGCTGTTGGCGCCAGGCGCCAATGCTGGCGCCAGGCGCTATAGCTGGCATTTGGCGCTGATTTAGAAAATCACGCGTTTTCTTAAAATCAGATAAAAAATACCGTACAGGAGGATAAAATCGTATCTTTCCTCAAAAATGCTCTTTGATTTTAATTAAAACTCTTAAAAGTCAACAAAAGTCAATTTATCAATGCTAATTGAATTAGGAATGAAAAGAACCTTCTAGAAGAATCTAGAAGACTAAAACCATTCCTAATTGCATTAGGAATGATAAATCTATATTAGGCTCTCCCCTAGATCATTGGGCCGCATATAAGGCTTAAACCGGGCCTAGTTTAGTAATTTGGCCATAACTTCCTCAATATTCATCGGAATTGGACTTATAATATATCGTTGGAAAGCTCTTGTCAAGTCCCATCCAACTACACTTCTATTGGACCCATATCATGGACCAACAAAACTGGATTGGCTGTTTTCTTAAAATAAGTTTTAAAAAACAGAGAGAAGAGAAATAAAAACTATCCGCAACACTAAACTTTCCACACTTTTACTTCATTCGATTACGATTCGACACGAAAGGTACTCATCACTGGGTTTGGTTTTGGGGAGAAACAAATGGGTGTCTACAGAAGCCCCTACTTTGACTGAGTTTGGAGAAAACGCGAGTTTCGAAAATAAAAGTCAAAGTATCGATAGGGACGGAGAATGATTCAGACCGTTCTGCGATTCTAAGTCACTCTTGTAACGCCGATACCTGCAAAACTAGCGTTATTCAAACAGATAAGAGAGTTAAGAAACGCGTATCTTGCACCGTCGAACGCACGTCTCTAGAGGTAACCGATTTGCTGCTGCTTTACTGTTGTTTTGATGACCTCCTGCCAAGAGAATGCCATCCCGCTTGAAAACTGCTACGCTTGTAACTGCTTCCAATATAGAAGACTGCTTCGCCTGAAACGATCCTCTCCCGCTTTGATAATATTCCACGTCCAAGGGAACACTACCGAAGATTGCTCCGCTTGAAACAATCCTCTTCCGCATTGATAATATTCCACGTCCAAGGGAATACTATCGAAGACAACTCCGCCTGAAATCACCTTCATTTGCTTTTTGACAACCTTCCACAATCTATGGAACGCCATCTTGTTGCTTGTTTTGACGGTCTCCCGCAATCTAGGGAACGTCGTCGATCAATGTTGCTACATCTCGAGCATTTCCTTGAATCATAGTGACAACCTTTCCAATCATAGCAAAAGTCGTCGAAGACCGCCTCATCATGAACCACACTTCTCATATCTTGGTGACAACCTCCACAATCTTAGCGAACGCCGTCGAAGACCGCCCATCTCGTGCTATCTTCTCAAATCTTTTCTCAAATCTTAGTGACAACCTCCACAATCTTAGCGAATGCTGTCGAAGACCGCCCATCTCGTGCTATCTTCTCAAATCTTTGGTGACAACTTCCACAATCTTAGAGAACTCTCTCGAAAATAACTTTACTTGAAGTCATCCTCAGTTGTTGCGATAATATTCCGAAGAAAAATTTCCAAAGACCAACGCTTGTCGATCTTTAAAGCTCGCTTAAACTCGCTTTAGCCAGTGCGTCGGCGCTTCTGCTGGTTGTAAACCAGTATGTCGGTGCTTTGAATTGTGAACATGTATGTCGACACTGTGAACCATTACGTCGGTGCTTCTGAACCAGTATGTCGGTGCCTTTGTGATGAGCCAATGTTTAGGCGCTTTAAGCTAAGTGAGACGATCTTTCGTCAGTTCGATCACTTATTTGCGGTTGTAATCAAATCGACTACTCAATCATGTCAAATTGCTTATAGAGGCTAATAGGCGTACCAAGGGACCCGAAATTGCTGTTTTGTCGCTGCTGGAATATCTCTGGCGCCAGGAATTGACTTTGTTGCCAGACGCTAGGATCTAGCGCCAGGCGCTAAAAACTATTACCAGACTCTAGATGTTTCCGTTTGGCGCTGGAGTAGGGTCTTCCCTGTTCTGCTGCACCTGTATTTATTTTTGACTATAGAACTTTGATAATCTCTTTAATTATCTTAGGGTTGACCTAAGGTTTATGGTCGCTTGACTTATTGACTCGACACGACTCAAGGCATAAACTTGAATCGCTGTGATTGACTCAAGATTGACTCGACTCAAACTGTTTGACACATGTGTTAGACTCAAATCAAGGTGATATAACACGACATAACTCAATGTGTGCATGACTTGTGTGTGCATCGTAATGTGATCGTGCGACTCGAAAATGCAAAAAAGCAAAAATTACCGTTATTTTTGTGGAGGGTACCGACTTTCTCCTGAAAAAGAAAGACGTGAAAAAGAATCAAAGTTTTGAATGCATATTGAATGATCTTAGTCAAATGTTGTTTGATACTATCTCTCAAGGTGCAAGGATTATTCCATCCTAGGCTATCTCAATGGTTGACTCCATGATGAAAGTATTTGGGTAACTTAGGCACGGAGGCTAAGAACTTCATACTTCGATATGCAATGATAATTAATTGATGAGTGATGTTGATATGACAAGGCATGCTTCAGCGTTGTATTAAGATTTCCTGACAAAGGATTCCTAAGGGAAAGTATATTTGGTCATGTATCTGTGATGTGTGTGAAAGTGAAACTAAAGTTAGGCCGCAAAGGCTAAGTGTGTGGAAAGATATTGAAAAGAGTCAGATGGTGGTGACTCTTTAGGCTAGGTAGGCTAATGATGAAAGGATCAAGCCCCCAAGTCTAGCTCAAAGTGAATAGGGATGAGCATAGGAGATCCCTTGATATGATCATGGTGTGTGAATGTGAATATGGATGCATGTTTATTACGGCCGCATCTCGATGTGAGGTTGCCTACATATCCGTTAGGAATCAGGCCGAACGTAGCTCTAGCCGAACCTCGCACAAGTGTGTGTATCCCTCAAAAAGGTCTTTTTAATTGTTGTAAAGTGGTTAGGCTAAAGGTTATAGAAGAAGGGGAAAAGGCTCAAGACCCTCGATAAGCCCCAAGGTGTGCAACCTTGCTTTTGAATATTTGTTTTTATACTTGAGTTTCTACTCTTTTTTAGCTCTTTCTTTTGCTTTAGCATTTATTTTATTTTTATAAGTGTGGGAAATCTCGATCATGCGGTCTATCACTCACTTGGCATTCATGTTTCTCAGGCACGGTACCGAGCACTCAATAAGAGACGCAATCTGAGACGTGTTCATATCAAAGACATGTTCATGTCAAAGACATTGGAACACTTGCCCTTTTGTACACTTTTATTATTATTATTATTATTATTTCTTATTTCAATATTTTGAAGTCACTCAAGCCTTTTTGAAATTTCATAAGTTACACAGCATCCCATCCCAAGGTAAGGTAGATGTAGGTTGAAAAAAGAAATGCCTATCGTTAGACGAGGCTCAAAGTGGTTTATGAAGAAAGGATTGTAAATTTGAAAGGTGAAAGGAGATATGATGTGTCTACAAGGGGTGCCTCAAATCATTGGTGTACCTTGTGCTTAGTTCGACATGGATTTTTTTTTAATGCAATATAATGCGGTGATCATATATAAGGAAATAAATGCTCATTTAATTAAAAGAAAATATATAGTGATCCTACAAAATAAATATAAGGAGAATAAAAAGGTGCCTATGCTACACTTATTGGGGAAAGGGTAAATAAATAAAAAAAAGAAATAGAAAAAGAAGTCACGAAATCTTGTCGTTGAAGCTCGCCTCTTGTCTTGTGTTGTTTCCTTTATCATCACTCACTCTTCTTGTTAACTGGAGGCATGGGAAGCTTGTTATTATTTATCAAATGTTGGATAGCCTCTTTTAGCTTCCAACAACTCTCAGTAGCATGACCCCTACCTTGATGGTACTTGCAGTGTTCGTCTGGATTCCAACTAGGCAATCTCTTTTCAGGTGCGGGATCTTGAATAGGTCCAATGGGAGTAATGATTCCTTTGGCATGGAGTCGATCGAAGGCAGTATCATAGCTCATCCCAATGGGGGTGAAGTCTTTCCTTAGTTGCTTCTTATATCCTTAGTTATCCATGGCTAAAACTTCACTGAGATCAAAGGTACTAACATTGTTACTAGAGTGGGCGTTTTCGGAAGAAGAAGGATTGTCGTCTTCTTTCCTTTCCAGCCACCGTGGTTACTATCGTTAGTAGCTTTTTGTTTTGTGAGATCATCTTTGATTTCAATTCCGATGTCATAAACGGCCTTGAAAGTATTCAGATTGTGTTGATATTTTAAATGCTTCGAATACTTCTCTTGGAGATTCCTTATAAACATCCTCATAAATTCTTTTTCAGTGGGCACCTTAATCATCTTAGTGGAAGTTTCCCTCCATTTATTAAAGAAAGAAGTAAAGCCTTCATTTTCTTTTTGTCTTAGCATCTCAAGTTGTCTATGATCGGTTTCAACTTGAATATTGCACTTGTACCTATCAACGAAAGCGTTTACTATCGATTCCCAGGTAGAGGTTTTCTCTTTGTCAAGGGAAAAGAACCAATGTTGGCAAACGGTTTCAAGAGATAATGAGAACAGAGAGGGGAAAACCTTCTAATCGATACCCTTAATACTCATTATGGTTTCGAAAGCTCTTAGATGAAAGTAAGGGTTATCTGTTGCCTTGAATTTAGGGATGTCAGTGGCGTTGAACTTATGCGAAAGAAGTTCCTTGTCCAGCGAGACCCCTTGTGAACTCATGCCCTGAAATTTATAGTCACTAGATAGCTTTCTCAAACTTTCTTGCATGAGGTTCATTTGTTGTTGCTTCACAGGGTCATCAATTTTGAGGGTTAAAGCCTTTAACACCTCAGTCACGTCATTCAATTAATTCCTAAGTTCATTGACCTCTTCTTGACTTGCCATTATCTTTTTAGCCTTCCTCTTTTGACGAATCAGTTTATCAAAAAGTGAAACTTGAATAAAGAGGTTGTCCTTGATTAATCGCCCCTCTCTCCTCGACCAAGTACTGTGGAAATGGAATTTGGAGATATTCATTGTTAATTATTTGACTCAAACTTTATTCAACATGCAATGGATGGAGGAAGTGAAGAAAGATGGAATAGAATGTGAAGAAAAAATGATATAGATGGAGGGATATGAAGAACAAGGAATAGAATGTACCCCCCAACTCAAATGACGGAAAAAACCGACTCATGCATGAACCTAAGACATGGTCATGGTGGTATGTATTCGAAGTGTGTGCTAAGACTAGTGAGTGTACGCGACATGTTTGGACTCTTGTGTCATGACCATGCGGCTAGACTATGTGACTAGACTCAATTAATGACTCGACAAGGTGTCATTGATAGCGAAATTTAACCGAATTAATTAGCAAACTGATTAATTAGACACTAGGTGATGACTCGACCAATAATCCAAACTGTCGGCAAAACGACAGAACTGGCGTCGCACTGTGTAGTGTAGGGCCAGACGACAAAGCTGTCGCCAGGCGCCACACTCCACAAAGTGGCGCTACAGTCCAGGATTTGGCGCCAATGCTGGAGCTTCAATTTAGGACTGTTTTCGGTGTTATTGATCAATAGGGGTATGCCTAAAGTCGTACTAGGTCAATTCTGATTAAAGTATTAGACTTTATTGACTCAAATTAATTAATTAATTAGGCATAGTTTTTTTAAGTCATTAATTTATTTAATCTCAACACAAGTCAAACAAACGGTTAAGAAAACATAGAATATATACACAACAAATAATGCACAATTAGTCAAGTAGGCACAATATGATGCAATGAGTTCGCAACCTAACCATGGCTCTAGTTCTCTAAAGTTCGGGATATGGTTTAGTCAATAAAGGGTCCATGGTTCATTGTCCGAATGCACCGCGCGGAAGCCTAACCGTGAAGGGTTGGTGCTAGTGGATGGGACACCGCGAATTTTAGAAAAACTCGCTTCCATGGTTTGGTGAATTCAACAATCTCGGATGTACCCTTTGTTGCTCAGAGCGTTCAATCAGGTAGATGGAGCATGAATTCCCAGAGGGTTATGTCCATATGTAGAACACATATGGGTTTCAGAAAAGTGAGAAAAAATTCAATCAGAAAGTAGGATCGAGCAAACAATACGAAAAACTTGTCAAAATTAGAACGCATATTTCTGGCTCGGTATAGGAAGAATTTGGCGCCAGCAAACAGAGACTGGCGCCTGGAGCCAATGCTGGCATCTGGCGCTACAGTTAAAAATCTGGCGTCAATGCTCTGGCCCCTGGCGCTAATTCCTACATGCCTCAGCAGCTTTTTGTGCTCGATCAAATTTTCCAGTTTCGCGTAGTGTTATTTCGGTCCTAGTTGTGAAAGATAATTCTCAAATTTCCTACGTGTAAATTCCTATGTTTTTAACTCATTACGGATGGTCTTTCCAATGAGATCTTTTTTATGCATATGACAATAATGTTAATCAAAATTACGCACATGAAATACTTAGAACGTTTCGAGTCTCCTCCACTCATTCTAAATCATTGCCGAAACAAATTCAGGAATTAAAATAGAAATCCTCCCCAGCGGAGTCGCCAAAAAACTGCGGGGAATAATTTCAAGCGTTAACCCCTAGCTTGAACCCCACTGTGATCAAACACTAAAGTACGGTAGCGTCCAAAAGGGAAGAAGATAGAGCAAAAGAGTCGCCAACAAGTTTTAGGAACTTGTAAACCGTTCACGAGGTGAAGGTTACACCCCTTAACGATCCAAGAGATCGTCAACTCCATAAGGTCTTGAACCAAATAGGGTTCGGGGATAAAGGTACAAATCCAACCTAAAAGAGATTGAACCTGCCCTAATAATAGGCCTCTACTTTATTCAGATCGTATTCATGTGCGCTTCTTGACTAACATGCAATCAATAGGATTAACCCTAAACCTGTTTATCTATGTTTGTTGAATATTAATGCACAAATAAATCTATTATTGGCAATCACTTGAATTATAATCATATTAAACCTAAACAAGATTATTAATTATCTTATTCAGTGTGATTACAATTAAGCGTGACTACAAGTACAAATTCCCTTTAAACATGCATAAAAAGTGTGATCAAGCAATAACAATAAATAAATCAAGCAACATAATAAATCAAAATAATGAAATTATAATCATAACAATCATAATTAAAAATAATAATCATCACAATAATTATAACAATTATAATCATAAATCATAAAAATAATCATAATAGTAATCATCATAATAACAATCATAATTAATAATAGGAAATTTTAGAAAATAACACCACAAAAAAACACAAATTTTGATTATAACACCACAAAATTTAAAATTTTGATTGTAACACCACCAAAAAACCAAAAAATTTGATTTCACCACCACTTTCTAACACCATCCAAAAAACCGTTAGTGAGCCCCACAAAGTACACGTGTCAGATATATATTGGATTAAAAAAAAAAGAAAAATAAAAAAAACAAAAAAAATGAAAAACCCTAAAATCCAAACCCAGCCACCGTACTCACCACCGGCGTCGGTTTCTCCTGCCCACCGCCGCTACTGGTTCGCCCAGTCGACCACCCTCGACCCCCGACCACCTGAACGACGCACCTCTCTAACCCTTAAACGCCGTACCCAGCTTGGCCTCACCCCCAACTCCGATTTAATTCGAAATCTGGAAACAGGTTAAGGTTCAGGTGAGGGTGGTTTTCGACGACGATTTTGGGTAAAAGAGAGGATAATCGGCGACGATGATGGTGTGGGAGAGGATTTCGGCGACGTGGGTGGTTTTCGGGTTGTGTGGGAGTAGATTTCGTCGAAGCCGGTGGTTTTTGGGTTGGTGCGGGTGAGAATTTCGGCGACGTGGGTGGTTTTCGAAGAGGGGGAAGGCAAAATACGGCAGCGTGGGTGGTTTCGCCGGTTTTGGTGGAGGCAAATGGGTGCCGGCGACCTGGGTTACGGTGTCGGCGGCTGAGGTAAGATGGCGCCGGTGGTGGATCTAGCTGCGTTAGGGATTTTCTTTTTTTTTATTATTATTTTTTTTCTTTTTATTAATTCAATTTTTTAAACCTATAGGCTATTGACACGTGTCAAATTATGGCCCCACTAACGGATTTCATCCAAGAATCCGTTAAGTGGTGGTGAAATCAAATTTGTGAGTTTTTTTGTGGTGTTATAAGCAAAATTTTAAATTTTGTGGTGTTATAATCAAAATTTGTGTTTTTTTGTGGTGTTATTTTCTAAAATTTCCTTAATAATAACAATAATCATGTTAAAGCATAGCAAGATCCTAGGCATGATACTAACAAGATTAATAACAAACCCTAGCATGTCACTAAGCAATAAAAATCAAATATTTATCCCTAACATGATACTAACAATCATGAATATTAGGAAGAACATAGGAAGCATCATAATTTTAAACATACTTGATACTAAAATCACCCTAGACATGATACTAGGAATCAAAATAACAATCTAAACATGATTTCTACATCATAACATCAATAAAACAATTAAAGCACTTACTTTGATGCCTCGTACCTCTTTCTAATAACAAAATACATACGTTAGTAACTTCAAGGAAAATAATAAACAAACAATTAAATTAAATAATTGAAATAGAGATTTGGGACCAAACCCTTAGAAATTAAACCTTTCACGTCTAGGGCGAAGGCAACTTCGAATATGGCTAGGTGTTTCTAGATATTGCGAATGCGGAATTTTGTATTTAAAAGACTAGTTTAGAAAAAGAGAGAGAAAGAGAGAGAGTAATCAAAAAAATCTTGATGAGAGTTGGTGAATGATTTTTGAAGAGAGAAAACTGGTTGTAGGTGAATGAAAACGGAGTTTTTACGACGTTATTTATAGAGAAAATCAGCCAAAAAGATAAAATAATCATAACAGAGTCTGGCGCACGAAAAATTGAACCAGCGCCAACGCTGGCTGTTTGATAGAGAAAATCACGCGTTTTCTTAAAATCAGATAAAAAATGCCGTACAGGAGGATAAAATCGTATCTTTCCTCAAAAATGCTCTTTGATTTTAATTAAAACTCTGGAAAGTCAACAAAAGTCAATTTATCAATGCTAATTGAATTAGGAATGAAAAGAACCTTCTAGAAGAATCTAGAAGACTAAAACCATTCCTAATTGCATTAGGAATGATAAATCTATATTAGGCCATCCCGTAGATCATTGGGCCGCATATAAGGCTCAAACCGGGCCCAGTTTAGTAATTTGGCCATAACTTCCTCAATATTCATCGGAATTAGGATTATAATATATCGTTGGAAAGCTCTTGTCAAGCTCCATCCAACTACACTACTATTGGACCCATATCATGGACCAACCAAACTGGATTGGCTGTTTTCTTAAAATAATTTTTCAAAAATAGAGAGAAGAGAAAAGAAATAAAAACTATCTGCAACACTAA
Organism: Chenopodium album; assembly: GCF_948465745.1. NCBI lineage: Eukaryota > Viridiplantae > Streptophyta > Magnoliopsida > Caryophyllales > Amaranthaceae > Chenopodium > Chenopodium album. Next base: position 72,565,305 of record NC_137835.1, read on the forward strand.
ACTTTCCACACTTTTACTTCATTCGATTACGATTCGACGCGAAAGGTACTCATCACTGGTTTGGTTTTGGGGAGACACAAATGGGTTTCTACAAGTATAGAGCAACAAAATCATGATACTTGCTCATACAAAAGTTTAGTATGCAATCATTCATCATGAGAATTGTATCAAGACACATTATTAACAAAAGACAAACAATTTTATGAGTTAGAATGTAAACAAAAGACTCCTAAATTAGAAATTAAGGAGTCTTCATCCTAAACTATTCTCCATTGTTGCACACATTGGAATTTCGCAAGGAGGATAACATCTACTTTCTCGAGCTTCAAAACAGTGACAAAATTTGAACTCAAAAGAAAGAATTCAAAAGTAGCAAGAATAGACGAAAAATTTGAACAACATTTCATTTTTCCTCTTACTTGTTCTAATGAATGACCAATATTACTAGACTTAGCAAATTTCTTCGTTAAAACTATGAATGGTCAAAAAACGATTTAAACACACTAGTTTAAATCGCTTCCAAGATCCTAGTTGTTATCATAATAAGACGAATCAAAGGATTTCTAGACCCATTTCAAGCAACATGAAAGGGTCTAATTATTAAAAACAAACAAGTCATCGAAGTCACCCAACATTGGGGGCTACAATATTTGATAACATAAAATGGGGGCTCAAAAGCTCGAAGTATAGCCAAACTACTCTAGTTTGATGATGTCTTCAAGAATTTCCTAAACTAACTAGTTTTGTGCAAATCTTGAGACCACAGTTTTATAAGTGAATAATAATAACCATCGGTTATTTTTATCATTGATAAAACCAATTTTGCAACTTACGCATGAAAAAAAATAAACATGAGTCGCAAGAACAAATTTATGCTGTTATAAAAGTTCAAAATTTCATTTATAATTTAATGCATAATTGTTGTTCTAAACACTTCAATTTACATTAAAATTAACAAGTATAGTATATGTGAGCAAAAAAAGAGAAATAAAGTTCAAGCACAAAGTCAAAATTCGAATGAAAAAAAAAAACGTATATATGCTTGACATGCTCATACAGGATCAATTCTTTATCACTTCACATGAAATTTGTTGCAATATATTGCTTAAACATGTCACAACGATAAAAAGACAAATTCATGAAAACAAGTCAAATAAAAAACCCCAAATTAAAAATTTGGGGTTTAATGATTCGAAAATCGCCTAAATTTAACCAAGAATGAACGAATTATGGCAAATATGAATTAAGAGCGAGATCTACTTCCCTTAGCTTCGAAAATCGCAAGAAAACAAGCTTTTTAGAGAGAGAAAGGTTCGAAAATGGCGAAAAAGGAGGCGAGAGAATGCGAAATAAAAATCGTGTTCAACGATTTCTTTTTGCTGAATTAAATGATGCGCGCAACTGAATCAATTGCGCGTGACAGACCAGCGCAACTCTGAATGATGTGCGTGCCTGGCTAGCGCGACCTACTGAGTTGCGCACGGATACTGGTCACTAAAATGACCGGTATCTAGATGTTGATCCGTTTGATCATTTTTCAAGAGTTTTTGCTCATTATTAGACGTAATGGCGCGTAAATTATCAAAATCTTTTAAATTGCTTTGCATTTTGTAGTTTGTTTTCTTCTTTGTTAGTTTTTTGCATCATCTTGCATGCACACCGTGCTTTGTGCCTTCCCTAAGAATACGTTTTTAACGTTTTTCGTAAGATTGTCTTAAGACGTTCCGTAGTGGTGCTTTACGTAAAAGCTCCCATAGATAGGTTTGTCATTTTACTGTACTGATGTTATAAATGTCCGGCTTTTCTTCTTTTTTCACGTCCAGAGCAAAAAGGAAGGCATTGTCATGCAGCGTAAAAATGAAAAAGGCGTACGCAAAATTGAACGGCATAGGTGTTGCGTAAAATTTCACTACAGCCCAAGCTTTGCGAGATCTACCTCTCGGAACTAAAAGGTAGAGGATTATTTTAGGCGTTAGCTCACGAGCCGACAAGCGCGCCTGTAGGGATAAATTTCAAGCGTTAAACCCCTAGCTTGAACCCCACTATGATCATACACTTAAGTACGGTGGTGTCCAAAAGGGAAGAAGATAGAGCAAAAGAGTCGCCAACAAGTTTTAGGAACTTGTAAACCGTTCATAGGATGAAGGTTACACCCCTTAACGATCCAAGAGATCGTCAACTCCATAAGGTCTAGAACCAAATAAGGGTTCGGGGATGAAGGTACAAATCCAACCTAAAAGAGATTGAACCTGCCCTAATAATAGGCCTCTACTTTATTCTGATCGTATTCATGTGCGCTTTTTGACTAACATGCAATCAATATGATTACCCCTAAACCTGTTTATCTATGTTGGTTGTATTTAATGCACAAATAAACTATTATTGGCGATCACTTGAATTATAATCATATTAAACCTAACAAGATTATTAATTATCTTATTAAGCATGATTACAAGTATTAATTCCCTTTAACACGCATAAAAGGCGTGATCAAGCAATAAATATAATCAAGCAACATAATAATAATAATCAAAATAATAATCATGAACAATAATTATAATAATATCATCATAGATAAAAATAATCATCATCAGAATAATAATAATAACAATAATATTCATAATCATCATAAATTATAACAATTATAATAATTATCATGTTCATGTTAATATTAAAGCATAATAAAAATAGCAAGATACTAGGCATGATACTAACAAGATTAATAACAAACCCTAGCATGTCACTAAGCAATAAAAATCAAATCTTTAACCCTAACATGATACTAACAATCATTAATATTAGGAAGAGAATAAAAGGCATCATAGCAATCATATTTAATATTAACATTACCCTAGACATGATACTAGGAATATCATAATAACAATTTAAACATGATTTCTACATCATAATATCAATTAAAACCATTAAAGCACTTACTTTGATGCCTCATACCTCTTTCTAATAACAAAATACACACGTTAGTAACTTCAAGGAAAATAATAATCAAACAATTAAATTAAATAATTGAAAGAGAGATTTAGGACCAAACCCTAGGAAATTAAACCTTTCACGTCTAGGGCAAAGACAACTTCGAATATGGATAGGTGTTTCTAGATCTAGCGAATGCGGAATTTTTTATGTAAAAATCTAGTTTAGAAAAAGAGAGAGAGAGAGAGAGAGAGAATAATCAAGAAAATCTTGATGAGAGTTGGTGAATAAAAACGGAGTTTTTACGACGTTATTTATAGAGAAAATAAGCCAAAAAGATAAAATTAACAAAACAGAGCATTGGCGCAACTGAAACAGAGTTGGCGCCAACATTAGGCTATTGGCGCCAAGCGCCAACACTAGCGTCAGGCTCCAATGGCGCTACAGCTGGCGTTTGGCGCTGATTTCAGAAATTCACGCGTTTTTGTTTTTATCATATCTTTTGATCTGGAAGTCCAAATAAGGCATATAATATGTCGTTGGAAATCTCTTAAAGTCTACTTTCCAACCCAATTATAATCAGATTAAAATATTTTTTAGATAAAAAGATATGGCCAAAATAGTTGAAGGGTGTCAGTTTTGGATAGAGTTTCATGTCTCATTCATATCTTTTTCGTTATAACTCGGATTTAATATTATAATATATCATTGGAAAGATAATTTCAATATCTATCCAATCATATAAAATTTGGATAAATATTATAAGGCATAAAAATAAAATCTGAATATATTCCACTTTGTACAAAACAAGGATTCTTAAAAGGAGTAGTTTTATTCAATTTAAAAGAACCTTCTAGAGTATTCTAAAAGACTATAATCAATCCTAATAGCTTTAGGAATGATAATTAATAATAGGCCCTCCTCTAGATCATTGGGCCGCATATAAAAACCAAATCGGGCCCAGTTTAGTATTTTGGCCATAACTTCCTCGATATTCATCGGAATTGGGCTTATAATATATCGTTGGAAAGGTCTTTTCAAACCCCATCCAACTACACCATTATTGGATCCTTATCATGGACTAACCAAACTGGATTTACTATTTTCTTAAAATAAGTTTTCAAAAACATAGATAAGAGAAAAGAATTAAAACTATCCGCAACACTAAACTTTCCACACTTTCACTTCATTCGATTATGATTCAACGTGAAAGGTACTCATCACTGGGTTTGATTTTGGGGAGACACTAATGGGTGTCTACAGCGCCGAACCAACAGGAACAGACACTTATTGATTGGAAGCAAATACAGTAGTTAGTGAGCTTACTAGCTTACCGGACAGTTAGGGTGTCCGTCCACCCCTGTATAAAGAGCGACGAGACGATGACGCACCTATGTAATCACGTGCACCCAGTCCTGAGACACGTGTACTCATCTTGTGGACAAAACTGCTGAGAGAGTTGCTGACTTTCTTCTCTTTCACTGGATTTTGATATGTGCCTCTAGTCCTGAGACATGTATTTCTATCTTCTGGACATTTAGTTCGAATACCGAAACATATTTCTATCTTGTTGACATCCAGTTCAAATGCCGAAACATTTAGGCTCGAATGCTGAAACATTTAGGCTCGAATGCTGAAACATTTAGGCTCAAATGCAAATAACGTCTAGGCTCGAATGCCGAAAATACCTTTTTCATCTTTTTACTTTGTTAAATTTAGGCTAAAGTTTCAATAACATATCAAGGGCTTTTATACCAACGATGACATGATTGAGAGGAAATCATCCCCTTTATTCCTTTTTTTAAACCGGTCTCTTCTCATGACTTGACATCACCCAGAACACATTTACTTGTAAAAGTGTTCTACAAATGCAAAGGATCAATCTAGATTCTTTAGCGCGTTGAGACTAGAGATAAATTTTTCTAGCCTTACTAGCTACTTGTTTCAAACACTTAGCGAACCAAGGATCGTTTCGATATCCTTACCATTTCTCAAAGATTCTCTATTCTTAGGGAACTTCACAGAATGAGTCTCGGATTTATTTCCTTGACTAATTTGATCATTATCTATTCTAGACTCGATTAAAGTGGGGGATAACTGTAGAAACCTATTTTTGTCCTCTTGTCGAGAAAGGAAGTGCGATGATGTTACAAAAATCCGTTCTTCATGCTAGATCAAAGTTGAAGTGCTTATGGACTATGAAAAGAATTATGAAATAAGTTAAAACCCATATTTGAGACCAATTTATCTTAGAGCCTTGTCCGATTACTAATTAGGCGTAAAAAATGTTCGTACATGTTTAAACTTGATTAATAACGGACCTAAATGCGTCAAATGCAATAATTAGATCCAATGGAACCTACATTGCTGAAAACTGAGCCAAACAGATAAAACAACAATCAAATTCCCATGCAAGGCATATACATATGGATAGCCCTTCCAAAGAGTTTTCCAACGGTAGATTATAAGCCCAATTCTGAGCTAAAATGAAGAAGTTATGATCAAAACACTAAACCAGGCCGTTAAACCGACACCCTTGCAATCCAACGGCCATAACTTTTAATCCATAAAATACTTTAACTAAAATCCAACAGAATTAGAAGGTAGACATTCATATCTTTCCAATGATATTTCACACGCCTTAATCCGACTCCGCAATCAATAGTTATGGAAGTTTTAAAAATGTGTTTTCGAATAAGGCAAACCGCAAACCAGTGCAACTCAATCAGTTGCGCGCGCCTGGCTCGCGCGACTCATTAAGATGTGCGCGGGCACCCAGCGCGACTCAGAGAGTTGCGCGCGCCACCTGAATGCGCGGCTCTAAAAACCTAAACCTAGATACCTACGCTTATAAATAGGGGTCTTCGTTCAGCATTACGAGGACAGAAAAATCAGAATACTAAACCCTAAATTCTGAAAACCCTAATCTCTCTCAAACCTTTACTATCATACTAATTTTCCCTCTTTCTTCCCAACTACTCTTCAACCCTAATCCATCCATTGAAGCTCTTGAAGGTACGAAGAAGAAAGAAAGTCCATAAACACATTAAACAGAGATTTAACACAAAAGAAGAACGGTTAGTTTCCTAAGCACTTAGATAAATCACTTTTCCCTTATTGTTTAAATAACTTTAATTGAATAAATAGTGTTGTTTGATCACATTAAATAAACATTTAATTAATTCCACATAGTATCTTGTGTTAAATAAGATTAGAATTGAATAATTAATTGATTGATTAATCAACTAAGCCAAGGCGAATCTTGTTTACTTTTGCTCCTTTCACGAATTTGAATTAAATAAAGAATAACGACTTTGCAATGTAATTCCTACGTGTTTAATGCATGTAAATAAAATCAGCTAACTTAGTTTTAGGTATCGCGTTGCATATATTTTTTGGTGATGAAATTGTGAAAAAAGAAGAGCTAGTAGAGGCCGCACTAGGGCTAGAATAGCGATTCCTCCCTAAAAGGAACGTTATTTTAGTACCCTCGCTCCCCAACTCATTTCTGGTTTATGTAGCCCAATTTGGGCATGGGTAAACTTCCGATTTGTGCTAATTATCCCATGAAATATGCATGGGAGAAAGGCATGAACAAGGTTTATGAGTTTTCCTAAAACTCATTGGCGACTCCCTACTTGTTTCTTATAAAAAAACGTGATGACAAGATCAATTCTAATTCAAAGTCCCCCAAACAGTCAGAATTCAAATCCCAATACACCCTAACAAGTGTAAAGTCCTAGGCTTCTAAAGGGCCAATGGGAATTTAAGGAGAAGATCCCCTACGATGGGAACACCCTCTTTACACAAGGTTGACTTGGAATAGGTCCTGTTAAAGATGGGCATGGGCTGTGCCAGAACGTGGGCGGCATGGGCACGGCACGACGACCCACTTGGGGCCGCGGGTCGTGCCCTGAACAAAAAAATTAAAAATCGGCACGCGCATGACGGGCGGCACGGTTGTCGGCCCGTGGTTCGGCACGCCGGCACGACCCACCAGCCCGACACATGGCACGACATGTGGCCCGCCAGGTACGGTCCGTGCCATAATATTACCGTTGGAACAAGAGTTGTCAAAAGGTGACCAGGCCGAGCCTGATTATAAACTAACCCATCTGCACCCGAAAAAATGGTGACCCAAACCCGACCTAAAACCAACCCTAGAGTTTGTGAGACCCGAACTCGAACATGAACCGACCTGGAGATGACCCGACTCTAATGTAACCCGTAAATTTTTTACTTGAACCGAACCTGACTTGAACAGAAATTGACCCAAACCCGTTTTAACCCGTTAAAACCCGAATTTAACCCGACTTGTTACTAACCCGACTTGAATTCAACCCGACCCGTTCCAAACCCGACCCGAATTTAACCCAACTTGTTTTGACTTGTTATTAACCCGACCCAAATTCAACCCGACTTATTATTGACCTGGCCCGAATTTTACCCGACCTATTGCTAACTCGACCCAAAAATTCAACCTAAATGTTCACTACCCCAACTTGAAAATCAACACGACTTGTTATTGACCCGACCTAAATTCAATCCAAATTGTGTTCTGACATGATTCAAATTACCTTAATTCCAATTTAGACCTCCTTATTATTGTTGATCAAAGCATTTTGTCGAGGGAGACCAAGTCGGTTCAGGCCGACAAAATAAAGGAGCATCATCCCCAAATTTAAGAGTTAAATATAGTATATATTTGTTGTATGGTCAAAGGAGATAATTATCTTCCTATATTATAGACTATGGTTCCCTAGGTTGTTGCCATATATATATTATAGTTAAAGGAAGTAATTAGCTTTATAAAAATGATAATTATCTATTTATAGTTAGTTGAACCTGAATATGAACCGACTTGGAAATGATCCGACTTGATTGTAACCCACAAAATACTGACTTGAAAATAACCCGACTTGAACCCGAGAATGACCCGACTTGGAAATGACCCAACCTGATTATAAACCGCAGATTATTGACTTGAACCGAATTCGACTTTGAACCCGAGAATGACCCGATTTGAAAATGACCCGACTTGATTTTAACCCGCAAATTATTGACTTGAACCGAACGCGATTCAAACCCGAGAATGACTCGACCTGATTCTTACCCGCAATTATTGACTTGAACCGAACCCGAGAATTACCCTAACCCATTTTAACCTGTGAAAACCCAAATCAAACCTGACCTATTGTTCACCCGACCCAAATATAACTCGGCTTGTTATTAACCCGACCTAAACCCGATAAGATGTATGACCCGACGTGACCCGACTCAAGCATTACCCAACCCGAAGCCGACCCGCATAGGTTGCGACACCCAAGTTGACCTGACCCATTCTTACCCGACCCAAAATCGACCCGTTTACGTGAATTGACAGCTCTAGTTGGAACTAGTCGTTGGCTTCCAACAACCATAAACGGCTAGATTTCCAACGGAAATCTTCCAAATTCCCACCCAAAAATCACTATAAATACCCCATTTTTCCTCCCAAATTTTTCACAACTCATCTCTCCTATCTTATTCTCTAATTCTCTTATTTTCTAATTCCTACAATCCTACTCTCTTTTGTGCAAAGAAAAAGAAATTCCTACTCTCTTATAAATTCTACTAGTCTACTACTAAAAAAAAATAATAAAAAAAATTCTTATATTTAAATTCGGGAAATTATAAATTTGGGAAAGCAATTGAAGCGTCATTGTAAGACCTAACTCAAATTTATTTTAATTTATTATTGTTATTATTATTATTATTATTATTATTATTATTATTATTATTATTATTATTATTATTATTATTATTATTATTATTATCATCATCATCATCGTCATCGTCATCATCATAATCATCATCATCATCATCATCATCATCATCATCATTGTTGTTGCCATTGTTATTATTGTTTTCTTGGAACTTAATTTATAAAAACTACTTTCTATTTTTATTGTGGATAATTTGGATTGTTAGTGAGCTCTGTCTAAGACAGGACTTGGGCTCTAGACAACGTCATACTAACCTCTCCTACCTGGGATCTCACAGAACCAAGTAATCTATTATTATTATTATTATTATTATTATTATTATTATTATTATTATTATTATTATTATTATTATTATTATTATTATTATTATTATTATTATTATTATTATTATTATTTATTAATTAATTATTTTTATTTTTATTTTTATTTTTTATTTTTATTTTTTATTTTTATTTTTTTTAAAAACTTAATTTATATAAAAACTACTTACTATTGTTATTGTTATTATTATTGTTGTTAATTGTTATTATTATTGTTATTGTTAATTTGTTATTTTTATTTGTATTATTATTATTATTGTTGTTGTTATTATTATTGTTATTGACTTATTGTTATTATTATTAAATATTAATCATGGCATCAAACCCGAACGCTTCCTCCTCCTCTAGGAAAGCCAAGTCAAAACGCAGGGAATCACCAAACCTAAACACTTCAATGCCCTCCTTAACATACCTTTTCCCTCCCCCTAACATGCCCTTTCCAAACACTTCCACCCCTTTATTTCATCCCCAAACCACGGGAGGGTTCGAACAAATGGATAATATGGCTACTTCAGGATTTCAACAAAATTAAACCAATCAATTCTCGCATTTGTCATGTTCTTAACTTGTGTGTGAAGGATGAAACACAAGCATTGGTCCATTTTATCACAAAATTAGGAATGCTATTACGTTTATTAATAGATTTAACTTGAGATATCAAGAATGGAAAGGTTTTTACAAGCAACAAAGGAAAAAAGATATAAAAATAGCACCAAATTGTCCAACTAGGTGGAACTCCACCTATAAAATGTTAAGTAGGGCAATCGAGTACAAGGTTCATTTAACACTTTTTTATAATAAAAAATTTCCACAATTTACTTTACTAGAAGATGATTGGGCTAATTGTGAAAAATATATGCAGCTTTTACAATTACTATATAGCATGACACATTGTTTTTCTTCTGTATATAATCTTTGTTCCCATTCTTTTCTTAGCAATGCATATTTACTTGCACAACTTTTTGCCGATCACGGATCACAACAAGATTATCATGGATATCTTCCATCTATGGAGGAAAAATGGCGTAAATATTACACTAATATTCCTGTGATTTATATTTTTGCTTCTATTTTAGATCCGAGGCAAAAGTATGATGACACTTTTTTATTAATTGATATTTATTATAGTAACATGGATTTTGAAGATGATGTTGAAACTTTTATAACTAAGGTGACTAATAATTTTTTCTTTATATAGAGTTTATGAATCTAAATATGGAACCGTGTCTCGATTTGCCCCTTCTCAAACATCCAAAAATGTAAGTAAAAGGGCCAAAGGTTTATTTGCACAAGTTGCTAACATGATGTCTAAGTTTTTAGGTACGGAATCATCATGATCTAGGAGAACACAAAGCGATGTTTCGAAGTTGCAAATGTACTTATAATTACGGCTTCATGAAAGGCATGGATGATGAAGAGAAGTTCAGCCTCGACATCCTTGATTGGTGGTAAAAATTACAAACCACGAAATACCCAATTTTTGCGGCAATGGCTCGTAATATTTTTGCTATCCAAGTCTCCTCCGTTGCCTCCGAAAGAGATTTAGTGCGCCAGGATAGGTTTTAGAAGATAGAAGAACAAGACTAAAATCCAAAACACTTGAAATGTGTGTTTGCTTCAAGGATTGATTTGATGTCAAAACTCGTTCCCAAGATCGTACTTATGCAGAAAACGACGACGATGACAATTTTGGTATTATCGAACCTCGTATACCGTATAATAAAATGAATTTATTCACCAATTATTGTACGATTTTTAATTATCATTAATTTTTTTTATTATCGATTTATAGTACTGACTACTGGCATATAATAAAATAAGTTATTCATCAATTTTTTTCAATTTCGGCTTATCGCACTCGTAAATTTTTTTAATTATATGCATTGATTTTTTTGCTTAATTAATAAAATTATTTATTTAAAATTAAACATAAATTAATTATATAAACTTAATTAAAATAAAGTTTTTCAAAAAAAAAAATATTAACATTAACATAAACATAAATTAATAACATTATTTATATAAACTTAATATAAGGCTATCGGTTTTTTATATACATTTAATACATATATGTTATTATGTTTATTTTTAAAAAAATAAACCAAACGGGTTGGCCCACTGCCCGGCACGGCTCACCAGGCACGTGGGTTTGGGTGTGCCAAAACTTGGTACGGCACGGCCCGCCGCGAAGCCGGCACAGCACGAGCCCCACCCAGGCACGACCCGTGATGGCTCGACACGACACGATGCCCATTTTTAGGTCCTATTCTTGCAGGGTGGCTTGACCCGGCTGCTGTTGTTGCATGTTGACTCCCCCCAGCTTCAGTTGTTTGCTAACTCCCAGTTTCTGCTGTTGTTACAGGCTGATATTGGGGCAACTTAAGTGCAGCCTGCAATTACAGTATGAATAGAATTAAAATATGAGCAATTTCATACAAACAAGAGCATGTTAATAGCAAAGTCTCATAAAATATACCTGTCTTACATCCCTTTCTTCAGTTTTCTTCCTTTGTTCCTTAAGCTAAGGAGTCTGCAGCTGTGGCCTTCCACCCTTTGGGTTTGTTGCAGGTGGGTTGGGCAAGTCTAGTGCAGCTTCATGCTTGCATATTTTGGCAAAGTGACCTAAATCACCACAATTCCTACACTGCTTCTTAACCTTTGGTTTCTTTCCCTCAGGTGCTGCAGAAGTCCCCTGCCCTGGTTCTAGATTTTTTTTTTTTTACTTTGGTCTTCCGGGTTGCACTTTGAGCATAGATGGCAAAGGATGTCTTAGCCCCACCTTTTCCTAATGTTTAGGCCCATGCATTTGCTGGATGGGCTCTTCATATGCAGCTAAGAATGTTACCCTGTAGTGATGTAAGTGAACATACATCTCAGGATCATCCCTTTTGTCCAAAATGCATGCAAATGCATGGACACAGGGTATCCCTATCAACTCCCACCTAAAACAAGTGCATGTTCTGGCTTGCAGATCCACAATGCACTGATCATCTATCCTTGTACTTGACTTCATAAGTCTCACCCCTTGAAGCTTGAACCTCACAAGTCCTGGCATACTTCTCCAACCCATCAAATATCTTGTTCACAAATGATATGGGGTCAGTAAACCTTCCCACACACTAGCTGCTGAAGGAGTTCTGTCTTCAATAAGTGCAATTACTAGATATATCAAGGATCACTATTATGGAGATAATAAGTTCGTTCTTTTGGGTCGTCATTATCTGTTGTTAGACTATGATAATTGATCTTTGGGCTAGTCAAATAGTCCAAAGCCCACTAGAATGGATCCTATGAGGTCACACAACAAAGGTATTGGGTTAAGCAAGTTTAAGGCCCATTTATGGGCCTCATGAACAAGTAACCAATCATGAATTAGATTGGGCTAGTATCGTTAGATTAGAGTTAGGATTTGGGCTTTGTCATGGACTCTTATTTAGAGATGAGATCTATAAATAAAGTCCATGCCTAGGGTTGTATGACACAACACAATTAACATTAATTGTGCACCAAGCAACTAATATCCAAAACCTCTCTATCTCTCTGTACCACATGCATATCCCTTCCCTTCGTGGTGGTTCGTGATTTGTTTGTTGCTCGTTATACTCCATAGAAGGTCAATTGAAGTGTTCGATTGCAACTAACTAGCATTAGTGGAGGACTTAATCTATGCCTGTGGACCAAGTAGAGGAATCACACTTGAGGTTCTTTATCTCCCAATGTTCTTGCTCGATCGCACGTGGAATAACGCTACAAAGGTACGATTATATGTTCTTTATGTGTTATGAATTAGATCTTGGGGTTAGGTACTGTATGAATATGATTCATGTTTATTTCCGCTGCGTAGTACCTATAATTCCCTACAGTGGTATCAGTCATTTCTATATATGAATTGTCTCTAATTCAAACGAAAAATGAACATTGCATGCGAAATATCAAAAGGGATGGACTTTCAATATCATTAGATTATGAATCCATTGATATATGTAATTATCATTCTAATTTGAAATTTGTAAAAGTCACCGTTTACAGAAATGATGATGTGAACTCAAGGTCGAATACATATCGATGTAAGAAAACCAAAGGTTCGAAGGCTAGAGATGGACAATGAAAATTCATTTGTGATACGATCACTACTTGTGCTTAGTTGAAGCATAAGTATGAAAATTTTGAAAAGTTCAAAAATGTTCAGTATGAAGTTCAGTATCAACTTGACAAGATAATGATTACATTACAATATGATTGTAATTGTGAAAATTTAAGTCAAGACATATACTTGGCAACACATTCAAAATATTGCGATATGATCGTAATAATGAAAATTTAAGCCAAGACCTTGATGAACATCCAAGAGTTGTGAAATCGTTTTACAACAAACTCCGAAAGAAAACCTTATGAAGTGTTTATGAAGGGAGCTATCAATATATATAAGATATATTTTGATAATGGATGAAATTTACCTATCTTCCAACCATTGTTCAAGGGATATACTTTTAAGATAAGCTACAAAACTAAACAAAGAAACATAGGTCAAATCAAAATGTAGCAAAGGTTTCATATGTGATATGGATAAGAAAAGTTCTTATTAAGTCTTTCTACAAAGCAAGGAATAAGAGATGTATTAAATCCTTTGATGCACGTTCTACAGAGCACAGGGTACTACTACACAAATCATACTTAGCACAAAATGTTTGTTGCTCAAGTAGGTGCCCTTATGGAAATTGTTCCCAAAGGTCAAGTGGGAGTAGTATAAATCTTGAAAGAGTTCGAGAAATGCAACAAACAAACATGGTTCAAACCATAGTTGGTTCACCCTATGCTAAATGTGCCTCCTCAAAAGGCAAGTGGGAGTATAAGAATCTCGAAATGTTTGAGAGCCTTGAGAGAGTTCAAGAAAAGTGATTTCGAAAATCTTGAAGAAATTTGAGAAGTAATCGAATCAAAGCAACAATATGAGCATGATTCACCTCATGTTACAAATGACAACGTGTGGTCTCATTAAGTGTAATGGGAATAATAACCATGTGTCGAAGGTAGTACATTCCAAGTGCAAATCCTCTATTGTCGTTTCTCATTGAAAGCTAAACAAAGTTGTTGTATGAGTTTCAATTGTTGCATAAAAACCCACAATGATGACTAGCTTATGTAAAACTTAGCCAAAGAAATATGATTTCATATTGACTAAGAGTTATAAAATATTTATTTTGGAACATGATGATTATGCAAGTAACAAAGATGATTTGACAAGTTATAACTCCAAGTGGTTTAAAAACCAGGAAATCTAAAATAGATTCTAAGTCTGTAAGCAAGTGTATGACACTTGAATAATTTGCCTAATTGGGTGAGACCCATTATAAGCAAAACAGACAAGAAAGAAATTTTTTTTTAACTAAGCAAAGACTTGTTAATGGATTCAACAAATTCATAATATGACTGTGATTACGATGAAACCTTTACATTAGTCACGTTGCAAAGATTTATTAAAGATATTTTAGTGACTTCTACCTTATAAGATTTGGTAGATGGATTTCAAAACACTTTCTTGAAATTGTTCATGAGAAAAGATTTGTATATGATACAATCAAAAGTTTGAAGATCCAATAATCCTAGGGATGCATAGCATCATGGTGTTAGTGTTCTTAATTTTGTGAGTTAATCAAATCGTTTGATGTTCTCGTAAAATGAAGAAAAGGTCTTGTGTGTACAAGATGTTTAGTGGGAGCTATGAAGTCTTCTTAGTATAGTATAAAGAGCAAATTATTCATTTCTTGAAGAGTCAAGTGATGGATAGTGCATTTTGTATGAAAAACCTTGAAGAGAATGATGAGTACATTTGGGATTCAAAATCTATAGAGATAGGTTTTGATGGATGTTTGAGTTTGGTTAAGAAGCTTAAATTGATAAGATTCTTATAAGGTTCAACATTATATTGAAAGGAGTTTCAATCCCATGTAACATGGCATATTACTTAATGATTCAATACTTTAAGAAAAGTTGATGAAATTAAGGTTTTGAGTGATGATCCTTATGAAATATGCAAAGGATGCATCATGCATGTCATGGACTATACTCGTCTATTTGATTCACGTGTTTTTAGAACAAGTGATGATAGATTTCAATCGAAATCCAATGTAACGTTGGAATACAAATTAGAAATTTCTAAGTTCCTTGTGAAAGGACGAAGGAAAATTCTTAGTGTATGGAGATGAAAATGATTATAAGATTTAGAAATTGCAAAATTCATGTTTATGAGAATGTCTCATGAACTCTACTTAGTAAACCCCTTCAATTTCTAAAGCATGAGAAACATGCTAATGAAACTAGATTTAGGCAAATGATGTAATTAGAAGTTGTATTTGTTTTTGGAGAAAAACAAGTTACATATATAATACATTCATTTGCAGAATTATGTTTATCAATTGAAACAAAGTTTCAATCTTATTTAATCGTGGTTTCAAGATTAAATAAAATGTCCAAAATAATTATGGATTAATGGGCTCGTCAGGTTAATTTATTTAAATAACCTGGTGAATGAAACCCTACAGGTGAACAAAATCCATACATTATTCCAGTTCCTAGTCTAGAGTCATTAAAGTGGACATAAGTGATCTCATTAAATGGACTAGCATGTAAGATTGATTGGATAGCACTGTTTCTTGGGCTATAGGAGCGTAGTGAAGCTCGGTCAATCACATGGGTATGCATGAATGATGCATGATCAAACTATAGACCTATTTTGAAGTTCAAGTATAAAACTTCCAGATATATTAGTGGATTCCTTTTACATGAGTGGAACATTGATTTCATTCAATGATTGATGTAACTGTGTACATCAAACGTCTTCCCGTAACTGGAGATTATAAAGGGTGTTTCCTGGTTACCTCATGATTTGAGTGGGACCCTTGGTTGCCACAAGATTGGATTGAGTCTACCTATTTAATTAGGAATGTGTCTTGGCCCCTTGAATAGGGAGAATTCAAAAAATGCATGGCCGTGCTCAAATGGATTACATGGTAATCATTTGTTTTGTAATTCTAACTCAGTTTTCAAGAAAAGATTTGTAAATTAATATGATCATGACATGAGGTGCAATCATATTATCAAATCGACACACAATGACTTAAGGAATTTGAATATTGTGCACTTGTCTCAGACAAGTGGGAGATTTAAGGAGTTCTGTCTTCGATAAGTGAAATTACTAGATATATCAAGGATCAGTATTATGGAGATAATAAGTTCGTTCTTTTGGGTCGTCATTATATGTTGCTAGACTATGATAATTGATCTTTGGGCTAGTCAAATAGTCCAAAGCCCACTAGAATGGATCCTATGAGGTCACACAACAAAGGTATTGGGTTAAGCAAGTTTGAGGCCCATTAATGGGCCTTATGAACAAGTAACCAATCATGAATTGGATTGGGCTAGTATAGTTAGATTAGAGTTAGAATTTAGGCTTTGTCATGGACTCTTATTTAGAGATGAGATCTATAAATAATGTCCATGCCTAGGGTTGTATGACACAACACAATTAACAGTTAATTGTGCACCAAGCAACCAATATCCAAAACCTCTCTATCTCTCTGTACCACACGCCTATCCCTTCCCTTCGTGGTGGTTCGTGATTTGTTTGTTGCTCGTTCTACTCCATAGAAGGTCAATTGAAGTGTTCGATTGCAACTAACTAGCATTAGTGGAGGACTTAATCTGTGCCTGTGGACCAAGTAGAGGAATCACGCTTGAGGTTCTTTATCTCCCAATGTTCTTGCTCGATCGCACGTGGAATCATGCTTCAAAGGTACGATTATATGTTCTTTATGTGTTATGCATTAGATCTTGGGATTAGGTACTGTATGAATAAGATTCATGTTTATTTCTGCTGCGTAGTACCTATAATTCCCTACAGCTGCATCCTACTTATCATTACTCCTCTTCATCATGTATCTTCTTAGCCACTCCATTTAAGTGAGAATATGCTTGTCTTTGGCATCTCTGATCACTACACTAAAAGTCTCACACATGTTTTTTAACAACATGTTAGACTCGCAGTTTGTAGAGAATTCATGCCTTGACCAGTGGTAGGGGGAATGTTAGTGATAAGCTTCTTCATCTAGGAAGTTGATGCTCTCCATAGCAACCTCAAATTCAAATTGTCAGAAGCCATACACATCCCAAACATTCAATTCAAAACTGATAAAACATATTAACAACCCAAACATTCAATTAAAAACAAATAGACATGGCAAAAAAACACACAAGTTCATCCAACCACACACAAGTTTAGCAAAGAAAACAAACAATTTCAGCCAAAAACATGTGGACAGAATTGGGCAAAGATAATTCTAAATAATTCAAAAATAAAACTAGCTTAGTTGCTCACCAGAGTACTTGCCCTAGTAGTTGCCTAAAATAATTATTTGGAAGTTGCACCATCGAATTTAGTTTGAAATTTACCCAGATATGTCTGACACAAAACCTTAGCTTAGCTTTGGGGGCTACAGCTTCAATTGCTTCTAGCAAACCCTGCACACAAGCAATAAACATACAAGTTAGTGTCCTCAAATTTCAAACACTGAATCAACAAGGAGATGAGAAGAGATACACTGTACCTACTTTATGTCTGTCAGACATGAAAGTCAGCCCAAATCCTTGCTCAAACACACAAAGTGCTTTTAGCAAACTCTCAAGAAACCAACACCAACTATCTTTGTTTTCAATTTTTGCACTAGCCCAAGCTAGTAGGAAAATGTTGTTATTCCCATCTTTTCCAACTACAACTAGGATCTTCCCAGGATAAGCCCCTTTGAGATGGTAGCTATCCACCCTAATGATGAATCTGTAACCAGATATGAACCCATCTCTACGTACAGCTAAACACTCAAACATCCTCATAAAAATTGGCCTCTCAATTTGACCAATGTCATCACCACCACATTTACTCACTTCCAGGGTTCCATTTCAGAATATCATTCCCATAGTCCCATACCCTTAAATACTATTCTGTTGAAGATCCATAGATTATTAGCTTTTCTCTGCTTCTAGCCAACCATGCCTTAGAATAGGTTATTTTGATCCCCAAATCATTCAAATCCCTGTCTTGTATCTGTCTGATCTTCCATTCGGGGTTGCCCCTTAATTCTTCCAAGTATATGTCTGCCAGAAACTCTACAGTCACCTTGTTGTTCATTTTAATCCTAATACACCTATGCTTCAATCTTAATGTCTTAATTTGCCAAGCCTCTAATTTCACTAGCCTAGTTGCATCAAACTTGAACATACACCTAACACCTTTCACACATGTACACTGCACTAACCTACAGTTTTTCTTGTTGTACACATACTTGCATCTCCTTATGCAATATGATGTCAGTCTCTTTAAATCATTGTAAAGCAAATAATACTCATACCTATTTTCAATTGCATGATGTCTCAAGGCTTTCCTCAGTATTTGCACAACACTGAACCATAGACCCAATAAAAACTTTATAGACCTATCAAAGTTTGTCTCAGCATTAAACCAAGTTACACTACCCTGATCATCATCTGAGTCACCATCCAAACTCCTTAGCTCATCAGAATCACAATACGCCTCCTCTTCAACCCTCACTTCAAGCCCTTTCAAATTTTTATCTATTTCAAACCTTGGATCCTAAATCTCATCACCCCTGTGTTCCCCTCCCTTTCCTACTCTTCTCAAAATGCTCTTAACTTCACTATTAAGATGCTCCAAGTTCTTCTTCATCCAGTCCTCATCATCATCTGAGTATAAATCCTCTTCTCCCTCATCCAAGTCTAATTCAAAGTCACTCAGCTCAGAATCTTAGGATTATGTTTCACCCTCCTCATCCTCAAACTCATCAGTATCAAGCCTTAAGCTCCTCACTACTCTTTGTTTCATCTTACTTTTTTATATCTAGGGATGGCAATCTAGTCCGGATTCGACCCTACTCTGCCTCGATCCGAGGTTAAATTTCCGCTCTGAGTCCGAGAAAAAATTAATTCGAGTTTGACTCCGTTAAAATAATCCGACTAGGAGGAGGGTCGTAGTCGGATCCTACAAAAAATCCGAGAAAAAAATCCGACTCCGACAAATGTCCGACTTTAATGGATTATTCGACTCCGACTCCAATAGATAGTAAATTTTTGTGTATGGTGGCATTGGGTGTACTGTGGGTTGTAAAGGCCCAAATAGCCCAACATCTCAAATATATTGAATAATGAAAAAAAAAACTCGAAGTCGGATCGGATCGGAGTCGGAGTTGGAGGTCGGATATTAAAGTCGGAGTTGGAGTCGGATATCAGAGTCGGAGTCGGATTTAACCTTCGACTTCCTATCAGGTCAGAGTCGGATTTAGCATAATCCGCTCCAATTTCGACCCGTTGCCATCTCTATCTATAGCTCTAGATGCAACCTCTACACCTACCTTGGCCTTACCCTTGTCTGTAGCAATGAGGTTACCCTTTCCTTTTTGTATAGAACTAACTTTTTCAACCCTAGGACTCCTCTCCTCTATCTCTACCATTTATAACAATGCCCTTTAACCTTGGGCTTCTCCTAACTGACTCTCCTCCAGTGGGCTTACTCACTAATGGGTTGGTGTCAATTAGTTTAGGCCCACCCAAATCCTTTTTCAGTTTCTTCATTTGTTTTGGGGTCAGCTCATTGCCATCCATACATTTGAAGGGTGTCTTCTCAATCCCCTTAATTGGTTCATGAATAGTGACATACATCTTCAGTGCCCCCTCTTTGCTCACAGACTCAAGGAATCCATTCACCTCACCATCAACCAGCTCCCTTTTACCATTCACCTAAGACTTCCCCTTCTGTTTATATATACCAGCAAATAAACCCTCTAGGCACCTTCACATTAACATACACAAAGCCATGTATAGCTGCTTGCCTCAAAAAGTGTACATCTATCTTAGACACTTCCACATTTTTCATCTAATAAACCCACCCACCATCCCAAGTTAACACCCTCCTATTTTTACCAGCTAAAGAAGGTATAAAGGCACCCCCTAATGTAATTTTAAGGTTCACCATGTCCATTCTGTATCAATTCCAACATAAGCAGACACAACAATAAACAATTTCAGTAATTGCACAGTTAAATACTCCAAATCACATCTATTCACCAATTACATCAACAAAAAGCAATCAACATTGACTATGCACTAAATTAACAATTATCAAGTAAAGCTAACCCTAATTAACTAATTATTTAACAATAACAAACTATCGAGTCAAAGATTTGCATAATTAGAGTTTATAATACTTTAATTCACATATTCCCAAAAAAACATAATTTACCCCAATTAACAACCCCAAATCCCACAAAATGTACATAAAAGAGGTTTTAAGTACCTCTCGTTGAAAGGAATCTCGATTTTTGTCAGCAAATGCACAAGCTTTTGGTCCCCTCCCCCTGTTGAAGATGACAAGTGAAGGCTGAGTTGTTGCAATTTTGTGGTTCCACCTTGTCTTCAACCACCAAATTTGATAAATTAAAGGATGTAGTAGATTTAGGGTTTCACTTTTAATAGAGAGAGAAAGATGAAATTTCAAAGGAGAGAGAAGAAATTTCAAAGGAGAGAGAAGAAATTTCAGAGGAGAGAGGTGAGAAATTGAATAGAAATTGAATAGGGAAGGTGAGAAAAGGAGGAGAGAGGGAAATCGGGTTTAAAACAATAAATTTGGAGGGAAGTGACAGATTGTGGGCCCCACAGTCAGTTTCTGTCACCGGAGTTAGGATTAGGTGGTATAACGAAAGTTTTTTTTTTTTTTTTTTTTTTTTTTTTTTTTTTTTTTTGAGGTGGTAAATTCAATTAAGTGTTTTTTTTATGGTGGTAAAAGTCAAAATTTTCTTAAAATAATAGATTTCACAATATACTCCGTAATACTTTGTATGATTTTATGACTGTTTGTAGACCAATCAATTAGGTCGGGTCACTTTAGGTTACGAGTCAAGAAATGTTCAACCCTAGCCCAAAGTTTTGGGTTCGGGTCAACACACCAGGCTTAGAACAACTTGTTTTATTTTATTATTATTTTTTTTATTTTTTATTTTTTTTGCTAATTTTTAGAAATGTCTAATATTTTATGCTTACTTTGCTTTTTTTTTTTTCAAAAAAATATTAATCAAACAAATTCTAGCTAATTTTGCATCAATGATATATTTTAAAATTTGACATATAGGTTAAAAATTTATCTTAAAATTTAATAAAAACAACGAACCCGGGGCATCACATGGGGCACAAAACTAGTCTAATAAACCAGGTCATGAGACAGTGACACTTGACATTCCGGCTTTTTGCCAAGTGTCGTGTCATGTAGGCGAAAAATAGGTATTCCCTCCGTCCCTTAATACAATGCCTCTTTCTCTTTATTATGTCAGTAATAAATGCTCGAAAGAGGCATTGTATTAAGGGACGGAGGGAGTATTATTGTGCACATAGCGATTTTTGGATATATTATTAAGATAAAAGCGTTGTATAGAGTTTTATTATCACTGTACTTCTAATATTTCATATATACAAAATCATAACTTTTATTTGTTTTATTTTCATCATAAAATTCGTTCCAAAAAGTTCTTTAAAATAAGATACATTTATAATATATTCAATTTAGTTAGTTTAAAAAATAGAGAATTTAGTAACCAAAAAACAATTTTAGTTCAATAACATAGATATTCACAAACTAAACTATAAAAAGTACACTATAATTTAACTAAATAATCGATATGACATCGTAAATATCATACATTATCATAGGGATTGTAAGATCGTATGTAACATTCAAGTAAAAAAGTTTATATTGAAATTTTATCAACAATCAGGGTGTCGCTCGGATTTGTACTTCTTAGCACACTAGGTAGGATTATAAATTTTAATTATAGTCAATTAATAAGAGATTTGTAAATTATTTTAGAATTAAATAATTCAAATGCTATAAAACCAAAATTGACAAATGAGATTTTAAAGTTTAAATTAATTAATTATAAATATTATCTTTTGAGACAAGAAATTGTATCTAAATATATCACAAATGTGAGGAAATTTACAATTTATTTTAAAATAAAAATATTAAATGATATATACTACATACAACGAATAAAATAACAAAAAAATTTCCAACAAAAAAAAAAATAACAAATTGTATTCAAATCCTCAAAGCAAAATATTTGTTACCTATCATCAATTCTATCTTCTTCTCCTTCTGAAGTCCTGGCCTAAACACAAACAGGCCGTCACCCACTAAAAGGTCTTTTTCCTACACAAGCTAGCTAATTCTATCAAATTCTCAAACCAAAATATTTGTTACCCGTGTTAAAATTTGTCATTTTCCAACTCTAACTAATAAGTTAGAACCATCTCTTTCAATAATTGATTCTCGAAACGTATAATTGCAATTTGCAAAAGGAAACGACTTGTCTATTTCTATAGGAAGTATTTATATCAAACCACCCTAAATTCTGTTACAATTTCTAAGTCTATATGCATACTATATGGTAAATTTAAGGCATAATCACAAGATCATATTAAGAATCTTATACTAGTTATACCTCAAGCGTCAACGAAGAATACAACTTTTTTTAAATGAAATTATTTTGCTGAACTGAAATTATTTTTACTGATTTTCTATTACAATTCTTCTATAAGATAACTGAATTTTACTGAAATGAACTTATTTTTACTGAATTGTACTTTTTCTTAATGAATTGGATTTATTTTCACTTAATATTATTTTTTTAAGGTGAAGTGAACATGGTCTTAATATAAAGCTAAATGATTAAATGCTAATCAGAAAGAAGAATCAAAATATTTACATGAAATGGAACAATAAAATAGAAAAAGGTAAGATTAAATGGTCAATTTGTAGGAGTTTCTTCAAATTGTAGTTCAATTATTTTGCTATTAATTGTTACTCATTCTACAAGTTCCCCGATTATTAAGCCATCCTATTTACGGTAATTGTGGAGTTATTCACTTAAGCAAGGCATTGGAGACATAGCTATAGCATTGTGCGACTACATTATTCTTTCACATGGAATCATTTTTTAATCAATCTTTCTCTAATATATTCCTCCTTACATCAAGAAAGTGGACTTGGATTTTCTTTTATTTTTTTGCATAAAAACATTAATTTGAAAGATTAAAAAATAATCGTCCATGAACTTTTCTATTCTCGAACAATATTACTCCGTAATATAGACCAAATTTGATCTTTAAATCTTAAGTGCTGTTTATAAAGTCTTTATCAACTAACGTAGCTAACAATCTTGGCATTCACAATACCTCGTCCTCAGCTCATCTGTAATAAGATTATTATTACTCTTACAGTCTTACAATGATAGAGTTATGATAAAGTGGTTTCAAAAAAAAAAAAAAATGATAAAATGAACGTTGAAAAGCTTGATTATATTGAAAAGTATACAAGAATATTTATTGTACATAAGTAAGCATTAGACTATGACTAACTTAGATACATTACTGTATTTGTCTAGATATATTAGACAAGAATAAGGGATATCTTTGACTATCAACCTAAATGGGGGTAAACCGAGGGATAATGATATTGCTAATATCATTAACCTTTACATGCCCCCACAAGACAATGTTCAGACGAGAGACAGATCTTGGATATAATAACATAAATCTATCTTGGTCAATGTACGAATTCAAGTGTAGTTGGTGAGAAGGGTTGCATTGCATTGTTATTCTCCGAGAGGGTTTGGAGAGAGTTTAGGGTGTTTTTTTTTTCCAAATGTATAGAGAATAAGGAGTTTTTTAATGGGTATTTTTCACAGTTGTGGTGACAAATGAACCATTGACTGCAAAATTAAAATGAAGAATTTTTGCTAGCATATGCTTGCAACGTATGGGTGAAGAATGAAAATATAGGGATTCCTTCATATTGAAGGCGAGAAAAAAAAAATGAAATGGTGTTGATGGTATTTAGAATGGAAAGAATATGTTTCTCCATAATGGTTTTGAAGAGAGAATTTCATGTGTTGGCAAAACTTGGTAGGTAAACTACCGGATGCCGAAAAGGGATTGTTTCTCCATAAGGGGTTTGGAGGAAATAAATAAATAAATAAATATATATATATATATATATATATATATATATATATATATATATATATATATATATATATATATATATATATATATATATATATATATATATATATATATATTTAACATCTCTTGGTATATGAAATACAGGGTGTCAAAAGAGTTTATCGTAAAGTGTGATTTTGGTTGAAGATTTTCGAGAAGGAAGTTTGGTATGATCGCCATAATTTGTCGGTGTCGGCAAAGGGTTTTGATAGTGTAGCCATGGTAGTAGCGGAAGCAAGAAAAGATGGATCGAAAGCTCATGATACCATGATAGAGTTATGATAACATGAATGTTGAAAAGTTTGATAATATTGAAAAGTATACAAGAATATTTTATAGTGCAAACTAAGCATTAGACTATTACTAGATACATTAAAGTAATTATCTAGGTACATTAGCTAAAAACAAGAAATATTTTTGACTATCAACCTAAATGTGTAAATCAAGGAGTAAATCAAGCTAATATCATTATCCTTTACATATAATTCCTTTTTGTACTCCATATTATCAGTAAATCAAGCTAATATCATTATCCTTTACATACAATTCCTTTTTGTACTCCATATTATCTTTCTTTTTCAACAAAATGCATACATTGACAGATTCATTATTTTTTTAAAATTTACAACAAAATTATATTCACCACTCTTGGTTCGGCTCATTATTATTGGAAAAAAGAAAACAACTACAAAAAAGAGAGGAGGACGATTTACTAATGTAAATCGTAATATGACAATACAAAATAGGCATAAAAGGCATGTCTTGACAATAATTATAAGGTAGAGCCATATATGAGGAAAAGAAAACAATAAATGATTGGTTGTGAATGTTGATAGATGCTCATTACTCGCTAAATATGAAACCATATTTGTACGACTTGATCATTTTATGGTATCCCATTTTAAACATAAGGAGTATTAAATGTCTATATTGACATTTTCATTACTTTTGACGATGCCAATTGAAAGTTGCGAAGAACAAACATATAAAAGAATAGTGAGCAGGTTCTTTACTAAGTTTAGTATTGAAATACTTTTGTTTCTTATTCTTAACTTTATTTCCTTCTAATTTGTCATTACGATTAAAGAATATCTCAAGTTAAAACAAAGTACGGAGTAATTTAAATAATCTCACAAGAAAATTTCGTTAGACACAAAATTACAAAAGTGTTAATCTTTTCTTATAAACCCAATAGCCCTTTCACAGTTTCACATTCAATAATACAATAACTAAAATTAGAATCACACGACAATAATAAAACACAATTGATATTTGTATATTCAACTTTTAGGAATGCTCTTTCTAAATGATACAAGTATTGAAAATTTGGATGAAATCACGTTTGTATTATTATTGATTAATACAGAGCAATTTTTAATATAGCCAAAAAAGTTACCATCAACATCTCATCAAGGATTTAGCTAGCCTTAAAAAAAATTCTTCTCTCCACCTTAATTGATTTTTATTTTTCTTCCTAAAGTCTAGTTATGGTCTTCAAAATCATCATTAACTCCTATTCTCCCTTCCTTCCCCATTTTCTTTGACTTTTTATATATCACTTCATTAATATTTGCCCTCCAATTTTCTTCAAATAATCAAATTCACTTTTTCTTTAAAACACAAAATTTTCCTCTATATAAACACTCTCTTAGCTCCCATAAACTTTGTTCTTTGCACCCACTCCTCTTCACTACAACCATACTCCATTGCTCCCATTCTCTCCCACAAACTCTCTCTCGCGCTCGCTCGTGCTTTTTCTCTTACAATGTCAACATATGAAGAAGACAAACAAGAGGAAACCCTCCAAAAGATAAAACAGTATAACAAGGTTGATGTGATTCAGATTGGGCTAAGAACAGCTGCACTCGCAACGTCGATAGCAGCTTCTTCCATTGTATTCACTTGTAATCAAACTGCCATTATATTTGGAATGGAAATGGTAGCCAAATATAGCTACTCCTCTGCTTTCAAGTATTAATACTTCAAATTTTTGGTTCATTTATATTTTCATGAATGCTTTTGTTTTTTGTGCATAAATTTTGACATGTTCTGTTTTTGGGCAGGTTTTTTGCTTATGCAACAGCAATATCAAGTCTGTTTTCTCTTCTTTCCTTGATTTTCACCTTCATTCGACCGCGAATAGCATCAACTAAAGCTAATTATCATTTGTTCTTCTTCTTGCATGATCTGGTAAACAAGATTTTGACTATATTTTTCAAATTATTTAATTTTAATCATTAGACTACCTATTTTTCCATTACTATTTACTAATAACCCCAAAAAAAAAAAAAAACAATTTTCTCCATATAAGAAGTAAATTAATATTTATCTACTCATAGTTATCTTGGTTAAAAAAGATTCATCTATTTGTTATAGAATTTGCTACAATAATATTATTCAAGAAATATACTTACAAATTTTGGTGCTAATACGTTGCATACTTGTATACTTGAATGCTTGTATATTGACATACGTTGATTAAATTTCAACTTTTAAGGAATCCATCCTATCATATCAACCGGCTTTTATTTTTACCTCGTGTCAAGGTTAAACTCAAGGTAGATAAACTCAAGGTTATTTTTACCTCGTGTCAACGTTAAACTCAAGCTAGAAGCCGCTATATAACCAGTGGTTATATAGCGGCTGGATGCCAATCTGTGACCAGCGGTTATATAGCGGCTTCTAGCTTATAATAAAATACATTGTAACACACATCGACCACATCTATAACATATGGTTAAACTCAAGGAACATATTGGTCAATGTTAAACAATTAGGTACGCGAGTTTACATATTTATTAAACTAACATACAAAGAAATGTTGTTGGCCGGGGTGAATGATGCAGGTAACAATGTCACTATTACTATCAGGGTGCGCGGCCGCAACAGCCATAGGGTACGTAGCGCAATACGGATATGAACAATCAGGCTGGATGCCAATCTGTGACCATTTTCATAGCTTCTGCCACAAGGCCATCGTCGGCATAGTCTTTGGCTACTTATCTTGCATCATCTTCTTCGTCCTCACCATCATCAACGCTACCAAGTCTATTACTAATCCTCACTATATTTCTTCTCAAATATAAAATAAAATAAAATTGTTGTTGTATACATAGACCGAACTAATGAACTTATAATTGTAAGAGAATGCATTAATTATGTTGTTGATACCACGGCTTGGTTGTTGATGAATGATGATTTCATTAGTAAGAAACACACTAATTAATAATGTTGGACTTAATTAATTACATCAGAATGTTTCTATAAATGTGATTTGGTAGGTCGGTATATTTGTTACATTTCCTTATTAGCAACAAATTAAACTTCTTAATTACGGAGTATTATTATTTGGGTGGTTCTCTTATGTATATAATTTTTCAATTTTGACGTGTAAGAAAATAAATCGAAAATTTGCATTTTGAATGAAATTCATAAGTTTGTTAGGCATACAAATAAAATTGAATTAAGTGTCGTATATGTAAAATCTTTACTATTTCAAGGTAAAGCGTGACATATATATACAGAGTTTTATTCTTCAAGCTAATGTAAATGGTACAGAGCACAACTTGGGGAACTCTATTTTGGGGTGCCAAACTGCCAATTGTTTTTATTAGGATCTGTTCACATTTATTGAACTGAGTTGAAGTGAACTGATTGGAGCTGAAATGAACTGAACTGAACTGAACTGAACTGATTGAAGCTGAACTGAACTGAATATAGGTGAAATGAATATTTTATGAAAAAATAAAATTAGGAGCTGATCTGAACTAAGGTCTGTACACTTCAGTTTAATTTCAATTCAATTCAGCTCTAATCAGTTCAGTTCAGCTCCGTTCAGATCAATTCAGTTCAGCTCCTTATTTCATTTTCTCGTAAAATATTTTAGCTCAGTTCAGTCAGTTTCATTTCATTTCAGCTCAGTTCTATAAATATGAACATGCCCTAAACTAAAATTAAGCTAAAGTGAATAGCCCCTTAATTCATCACTGCTCTAAATATTTCCATTCTGTTGGAACTAACTTAAATTATTAGGGCTTAAACCTTTTAAGAATTATTATTGACCTTGATCAGCAAAATTACGAGGACAAAATAATTTCACATAATTATGGTCAGAGTTCTTGAACTACGGAGTATTAATTAATATAGTATATAAACTGAGTCAGCGTGATACAAAAGGTCACATGTTCAAATTTCATCCACCCCTACTTTTAAGTGAAATAATTTGCGCTTGAAACCTAAAGAGCTTTCATGTTGAGTGGTAGAGTACATTAATCGATCTTGGGTTTCAAACTTTCAACCATGATCAACAAAATTAAAGATGACTTGGGCTTTTATCTAATTATGAGTACTACATTCTTTTCTACCTTTTGTTACGATCAGATTTTGCATTATCCAAAATAGATTTATAGATGGGCTTTTATCTGACGGTTTCTAATAATAAGTTAACAACATTATTCCGAATAGAACAATAGATAGTCTTCTATCAAACGGTTTCTAATAAAGAGTTAGCTCTTTCGTATCGAACTCTTCTTATCTTCTAGGAAGAAATGAGTATGTAGAATGAATTCTTCATGTGCAAAGGAGTTTACGCATTGAAGTACTAGGTTAAACAAATAGACTAAACAACATTATTAAAGGAAGATAAACTACTATTAGCCGTGATAGCAAGGATATGCGCCTTGTGAACTCATTCCCTTTGAACATTGTGCATGCTACGCCATATAAAGGTGTTACTAGTTCAGCGAATATCATCCACCGTCCATCTAAGATTGACATCAGTTACAGTTTCTTCCCTCAGCATCTCTACAAGAGAAGCAGAGTCCGTGTAATAGCCTGCAATAAACGTTTTGCTCCCCACCGAAGACCTTCAAGACAAGCTTTCATCTCCGCGTGTAAAGGTGACTGAGCCAAACCATGAGCCGCTCCCCCCAACATTCCCTGAATACCAAACTCTTCTTTTTCTGGACACCACCCTCATCCCGAACCATGAGTACGTTTATTCCACGAGCCATCTACCAATATAGTTGTAAGCGTCGCTCGAAGTGCGCCTACGTTTAAAGCATGTTGTGAATATGCTTGGCACTCATAGGAAGTGGGAATTGACATAATACGATTAGGGACAAATAAAGTAGGGAGCCGCCAACAAGTTTTTAAGGAACTAGTAACCGTTCACGGATCATAAAAAGGCAACCACGATAAGGAACAACGATAGGCAACAACGATTAACCCGTGAATGTTACACCCCATTCATAATCCATGAGATTACTAACTCCATATGGTTCGGAACCACGAAAGGAGGATCGGGGATGATGGTACGAAGTGAGTCATGGAGTCACATTCGCCCGTATTGGCCTCTACTCGATTCTTATATTGAAAAGCATTCCTGTGATCTCAAAGGCATACAAACAAAGATTCAATTCGCTCCAAACTATTATTAAGCTAAATTGGTTGAATATTAATGCACACATATAATTCTAAAATATTGGTGATCACTTCAATTAATAACAAGATTAAAAAGGATCCTAAACCGGTTGTCCAAATTATCTTATTAGGCGTGATTTTCAATTACATATTACCTTTAACATGCAATATGGTGATCAAAATAAATAATAGAATCAATATTAATATAAAAACCAATTTAATCATAATTCCAACAATAAAAATCGTTAGAAAAATAATAATAATAAAAAGAGCATGATCCTTACTTTGAATCTGTTTGTTTGCAACTACAAAATAATAAACGAGTTAGTAACTTCAAGGAGATAATAAAACAATAACTACATTAAATTAAATAAAATAAGGTTGATTTTGGGGCCAAACCCTCAAACGATTCTACCTTTCACGCCTTGGCTTAAGGAAAGAACCTCGAGTAAAATATGGACTCCTTTGAGTACTTGAAGAAGGAATTTTGAAGTGAAAAGGGTAGGCTAGTGTTTAGGTTAAGAGCATAGAAGAGAGAAAATAAGAATAATAAAATTCTGGTTGCCCCGTTCATCAGAAATGACGGGGTATTTATAGGGAAAATGTGCTGAGGGAGCACACGGAACCCTAAAATAATAAAAACCCTAAAAAAGTATCCCGTGACACGGTCAGACTGTACCGTGACACGGTCAGACTGTACCGTGACACGGTCAGACTGTACCGTCAGACGGTACACTTTCCCGTGATACGGTACAGTTTTGGAGTGACGCGGGAAATTTTCAAAAAACGGAATGAAAAACGCGTTAAGGGTTTACGCGGAAAGGACACGGAACATCCCGTGTCACGGCAGACCTCCCGTGTCACGGGAAGTCCCACCGTCAGACGGGAAGGGTTCCCGTGACACGGTCAAACTATACCGTGACACGGTCAGTTCCAGTCCATTTTTCCGTCTATATTCATTTTTAACCCTAATTTCTTTCGGCCTTTTAAGTGCCGATTGATAATTTCGGGCTTTTTTTCTGACTTTTATTATTCGGGCTAAAATAAGAAAATAATAAAATAAAAAAAATAAAATGTTTGGGCCAAAAATAAATAATAAAATAAAAAAATAAAAAGGTTTGGGCTTAAAATTAATTAACAAGTTTGGGCTAGAATTAAAACTATGCTTTTACCAAACATCAAGACTGATCCATAGACCTTTCAAAAATATGAATACGATTTTTTAAGCACTCTCGGGATTGAATATTAAACCCGACCAACAGTGGCGGTGAAAGGTTATTTATCATCGGGTTTGGTTTTGGGGAGACATTTTTAGGTGTCTACAGAAGCCCCCACTTTGATTGAGTTTGTAGAAACGTCAGTTTCGAGAACGATAGTCAAAGTAGCCGATAGGGACGGAGAATGATTAAAGACGTTCTGCGATCCTAAATCATTTTGTATACGCCGATACCTTCAGAAAAGTGTTAGTTCCACAGATAAAAGAGTAAAGGGATAGAATACGTATCTGGCACCAGTGTATCGGTGATAAATGAGTTTGGTATTTTCCTATGCTTGAAGGAATCTACCGAGTGACATTGATTGAAACGCTTCCCATGCTTGAGGAAATCCGACTGAAGAGTTTGGTACCTTTCTAAGCCCGAAGAAAGCTACCGGATAATACTTTCCATGCCCGAGGAAAGTCGACGAACGAATTTGGTGTCATTTTATACTTGAAGAAATCCACCGCTAATGCCTTCCATACTTGAGGAAAGCCGACAAAGGAATTTTGTGGTTTTCTATACTTGAAGAAAAATCCACTGATGATGCTTTCCATGCCTGAGGAAAGCCGACTTGGCGGTTTTCTATACTCGAAGAAAAATCCACCGATAACGCTTTCCAAGCCTGAGGAAAGACGACTTGGCGGTTTTCTATACTTGAAGAAAAATTCACCGATAACGCTTTCCAAGCCTGAGGAAAGCCGACTTGGCGGTTTTCTATACTTGAAGAAAAATCCACCGATAACGCTTTCCAAGCCTGAGGAAAGCCGACGATTGCTGAAAATTGATAAGTGTATGGGGGTTCGATTATCCCCGAACGTGGGCCGCAGATGATTCACAATTTTAAGCCGATTATCCGACCATATTAAATGCTTAAAATGCCGAAAAATAGGCTTTGACGCTTGCCAGGGGTAAAATGGTAATTTTAGTCCCCCTTAAATATCATTTGGGATTTTCCGCGTAACTGTAGCGAAAAATAATCGCCTAATAAACTCGGAAAATCAGTCAAACTAGTCAAAAAGCCAAGAATATTCCCTGACCAAGTGCAGTTATGCCGCGTCACGTCAGCAAGTTCCCGTGACACGGTCAGCGCTTCCCGTCAGACGGGACATGGATCCCGTGTCACTGGAATTTTTTTTCCTTTTTTTTTTTATTCTTCTGCTTTTGAATCAGTCACATGCAACGGTTACTTTTTTTTTTTTTGTCTCTTTCTGTCTTTAAATCCGCATGTTCTTTTTCACACTTCACCACTTCCATTTCATTGCTCATCTGATTTTCACTCCAAAAAACCTCAAAAAAAAATAAATTCTTGCATTGCCGTGTCTCGTCCAGTTGCAACCGGCGCTCGGTTTCTCTTCCCGTCGGCTGGTTTCCACCACCGTGTCACGGTTTTTCTTTTTTTTTTCTTTTTTTGTGCTGTTCGCTGCGGGTTGCTGCTACTGTTGTTCTCGGTTGCTGTTCGTCAGTGATGCTGCTGCACGACGAGGTTCCGACGACTATTGTTCTTCCCGTGACACGGGAATTGGTCCCCGTGACACGTTCACGCTCCACCGAGTCGCGACAATACTCAGCCGTGTCACGGCGGCCGCGCGATTCTTCGAGGTTCTTCGAGGTTTCTTCGAGATTTTGGAGCTCAAATTTCCACCGATTTTGCTTTAATTTCTCGATCTTCTCCTCATTTTCGACCCTCTACAAACATTCATGTAAGTTTCCTTTGATTTTTGCTTTGAATTTGCTTCACATAAAAAATTTCATGACAAACCCTAAAAAATCAATTTGGGGTTTTTTTATTTTGAAGCTTTATGTTGAAATTCTTGCCATGATTCTACTTGTATATATATACATGTGTGTTTGTGAGAAATTTGAGACAAAAATTGCATGATTTGATGGAGAATTGAGCAAATCACCATTTTTGGGTGCTACTTTGTGAAATAATGTTCATGTTTTGAAATGGTGAAAAAAATGGTGGTGAATTTTGTGAAATGATGTGTTGATTCATATTTTGCATATGTACTATATTGTCATGGAGAACATAGTATCATGTGGTTAGGAGAACTGTAGTATTAGTTTGTCATGGAGAAACTAAATACCATAATTTTTGCCAATTTTTAGCCTTGAGGTAAAAATTTAGCATATAATTCAATAAACAACTAAATAGCTTAGGAAATGATGCTAAGTATTTAGATTTTATTTTGCAATTTAAAATGTTTAGGAAATGATGCTAAACACTTAGATTTTAATAAAATTTAGCATATAGTTCAATAAACAACTAAATAACTTAGGAAATGATGCTAAGTATTTAGATTTTTATTATAAATATGCAACTTGAATTAAATGTTTAGGAAATGATGCTAAACATTTAGATTTTTATTATAAATATGCAACTTGAATTAAATGTTTAGGAAATGATGCTAAACATTTAGATTTTGATAATAGCATGCCTAGACGACGAGATTGCGACCTTTCTACCCTCGGCCGGCGTCGGGCTTTTGGGGAGGACACTCCCACTGTCCCTGAGGGCATGGACGACGACGTCTTGGAGTCCGAGCCTCGGACTTCTACGAGTAGGGGTAGGTGGGTTCCACCTCCGTGGACCCCAGACCAGCTGGTTTTCTGTCGTGAAAACCACGTCTCTCACCGCGCACTCTCCGGCATAGTCGATGGCACACTTCGCCAGCATGGTTCCGGGGCCGGTGATTTGATCCCTCGGCTTCACCAGGTTATTACGAGGGATCCTGCTACGAGCGCCCTATGGGAGTCGTCTGGCTTGGTCGATTTCTACGTGGCGGTTGTAGGGTTTCACAGCCCCCGGGGTTGCGGCGCGACGGTCGTTCGCGCATTGTTGGAGTATTTCTGGGATACTACCAACACGTTTCACTTTGCTTGGGGGGAGATGACGGTGACCCCCCTAGACTTCAGCATGATCAGCGGGCTGCGCTTTACTGACCGGGAAGTAGGCCAAATGTCTGATCTATCTTGGACATCGGCTGAGGTAGCTGATTTGTTGGGTCCGATTGTTCAGCACATCAGGACCCGACCGGTGTCTCGAGGTGGTCCTAGGAGTGGACGATCGGAGTCGGCTTTAGTTCTTGCTCGCGGCTTCGATATGGAGGATACGACGGCCGAGCAGCGGGTGCGGATCTTCATTTTGATCCTGATTTCTATGACCCTCTCTCCCGACAGGAGTTCACGCGTTCTCCTCTCCTACCTCCCCTCTTTGGCCAGGATCCCCGAGATAGGATCCTACAGCTGGGCCAGTCTTGGGTACGCGGATCTTCTTCTCTCTCTACGTCATGGCTGCCGTCAGCTGAATGACGAGTCCCCTGTCACCGTTTACGGCCTGTGGAGAGTCGTAGAGGTGATGATCTTTTCCCTTCTTGTTTCATTTTAGCTTGTTCGACTCGTGTGCTGAATATTATTTTTGTTGCAGCTATGGTTCTACGAGTACTTCCCAGGCTTGGCTCCTCGCCGGCGTCGGGGAGCGGTCCACGACTTTCCTGTCGGGGCCAGCTGGCGCGACCGAGGAGAGTCGCGGGTGGAGTCTGTTCCGGCGCTTCGTGGGCTACTACGCCGAGGCACCTCTTCCGTTGGCGTAAGGATTAGTTTTGTTGCGTTCTTTCCTTCTGATGTTTTTTCCGTTGTTCACGCCTAACTTTTTATGGTTTCCAGGTCCCCATCGATGTCCAGTACCGTCCTTGGGCCGGGATGACTGATCTACCCGAGGCCCTACGTCTTTCAGCGTATCGTACCATTTTGGTTGGTACCGGGCGCTTCGTCTGGTATTTAGGGGAGCGAGTCGTCCGTCAGCATAGCGGCGATCGCTTTGTGGTGCCTTCATCCCCGCCAGAGTCGATGCTGGACTCCCGCTTGATCAGAGGGTTGATCAACAGGGGAGAGCGCTACACTCTTCTGTGGCAGGAGCTCGTTCACATGGAGAGCGACTACGCGCGGGATTTGCTTCCCTCTCTGGCTCCTCCACCCCGTCTTCCCGAGGTATGATTTCTTTCGAGAATCTTCTTTGCTAGTCTCTGTTTTAAATAGTCGAATAACTTGATTATTCGATCATATTTTCAGACGACCATCCATCCTGTGGGGAGGATTCAGATTCCTCCTCAGTCTGTCCGCTACCCTGGGCCGATCGGTATCACGGAGGACCATATTGCCGACGCGCCGGAGGGTTATAGACAGGCGTAGGAGTCAGTGCCCGAGGTTTTTGAGCCGGTGAGTTTTCTTCGACGCATTATCCACTCTTTTAATGCTGCTTATTACTGATTTTTCTTTGTTTTATCCTTAGCCTAACCGCCCGGAGGTGATGGGAATCATGAAGCTGGTGGACGCGCTGAAGTATTGCATCATCAAGCTTCGGCGTGGTGCGAGTTGTCGGAGCTCTAGCGACGTTCTTGAGGTATCACTTATTTTTTTTCATTTCTACCATTTGTTTTATTTTGCATCATTGACACCTTTTGATTTTGTGTTTTTCAGGAGCGACGGAGGTCCCGCTCGCGCTCGAGGCCCAGAGGCTCGGACGAGGAGGAGCTTGGTCGTAGTAGACGATCTCCTGAGGCTCACCGGCGTTCTCAGCGAGAGCCTCAGACTACTCAGCCATTCCAGGAGGCTTAGTGGAAGCAGGGTCAGTCTTCTCAGCGTCCGTCATTTTCACAGCCTCCAGTTCCCGATTTTGGGACTCCTTTGGATCCTGGTTCATTCTCGGCCCCATTATCCGGGATTCCTCCACCGTTGTCGGGCTTGTTCTTGGTTCCGATGTATGGGACGATGCCTTCGCCGACGATTCTAGTATCTTTGGGCCAGTCTACTCCGTTCTCCGGCTGGACGGGTCCTGCTTTGAGCTTAACTGGCTACTACTGGGCCTACGGGGACTAGTAGGGACGCTACTCCCCGTACTCGGATGGTCGAGGGACTCTTCGGTTCGCCGTTCCCATATACCCAGGGCGGACCACATGCACAGGGTAGAGATGAGACTGATTCTGATTCTAGAGATTTTTGACCGAGGGTTTTTGTACATACTGTGATGACACTTGACATATTTATGTATTACGACTCTTTGTACATTATTTACAGTTTATATATTTATTATTGTGTATGTTAGTGTGTGTTTGAGACTCTTTGCGTGTGATTGTGTACTTATTAATGACACGACGAAAAAAACATAAGTGGAGTAATGGAGGGTACCGACCTTCCCCAAAAGAAAATAAATAAAAAAAACACTCAAAATAAAATTACTTTCCCCAAAAGAAAAGAAAAGAAAAGAAATAAAAATAAAATGATGAATAAATAAATATAAAAAATATCTTCCCCAAAATAAAAATAAAATAAAAAACAAAAGAAATAAAATCTTAAAATAAAATAAAGATAAAAAATAAAAAAGGTGAGAATTTTATTAGAAATAAAACTCTCAGAAAAGACTGAAAAATAAACGTTAAAGATAAGAAAATATAAAAAATCCGGATAGATACGGAAAAGATGAAAAAATATAGCGCGCAAAGTGTCGTGACACGGCACTAATCACCGTGTCACGGCAAAACCTGCAGTGTCACGGCAAAGGTTCCCGTGACACGGTGGAATTTCCCATGTCACGGGACGCGTATTATTCCGCGGTGTATTTTACGCGTATGAAAAGATAAATTGTGGGCAGTTTCGAGCGCTTTTG
This sequence comes from Chenopodium album, assembly GCF_948465745.1. Classification (NCBI taxonomy): domain Eukaryota; kingdom Viridiplantae; phylum Streptophyta; class Magnoliopsida; order Caryophyllales; family Amaranthaceae; genus Chenopodium; species Chenopodium album. The sequence continues at coordinate 72,601,780 of NC_137835.1, forward strand.
CTATAAAATAAGACCAGATTATTCACGATATGCATAATTACGAAACACAAAATAATTTAGAATTTCATATTTCAATAATCATGTCTCAGAATTTTGATAATACATTGCGCGACTGGTCTTATTCTTTGACCAATACTGAAAAAAGAGAGTTAGAATTATTTCATGTCAGGGGTTTGCTAGCCCTGCGACATGTAGCTATTGAACATGATTTTCTTAGAGCAGCATTAGATTATAGGAGTCTAGAAACGCACTGTTTCAAATTTGATTATGATGAAATCTGTCCTCTGCCGGAGGAATTTGGTGCAATATATGGATTTCCTGCTAGAAATCTTATAGCCATGCCTACCTTACGTGAATATTATTACCAAGACTATGAACGCCATCTGAATCTAACAGATCCAGATTTAAATAGAATTGTTTGTGGTAATGAAGTAGACTTAGAAAAACTTGCTAACTTATATTTTAATCGCCTTATCTCTGAGTCTTATCATGTATATCGTAGAAGGGCATATATTTTTTGCATGTTTAGCAAGCTACTATTTGCAAACGGTAGGGTAGGACATGCTTGTCTAGCGTCTGTACTTGAGCATGTAGAATCCGGAAGATCTCCTATGCCGACGTGCCTTGGAGAAACATTTCGTGGTCTTGACGAGACGAAAGCTGACCGGAAAGCCATCAGGAAGGGCTCTCTGATACTATTACAGGTAAAAACACGCTCTGAATAGCCCCCGTGAAACAAAAAAGGCAACGTGTCACGGTTGGTGTCTGCCGTGACACGGTTAAAACTGTCGTGTCACGGGAATCTGCAGTTTTTTTTTTTTTTTTTTTCGATTTTGATTAATTTTCTTTTTTTTTTTGTTTTTTTTTTTTTTTTTTTTGCAGATTTGGTTGATGGAGCGTTTGGAATTATTTGAAGCCCCCGACGATATTGAAAAATATGGCCCTAACGACTTAGTCCGTAGGAAGAAGAATTACTCTGCGAACATGTCGTATGAAGATTGGAAAAATTTCTTTGCAAAGAGGGAATTTTCCATTCGTTGGGTGGTGCCTTGGTGGAGGCTTACTAGGATGGTTGGCACGAATGAAACTCCATATTGCCGTGTTCCTAGTATCTCCAAACTGACCTTTTACTGTCCCTCTTGACTGATGCGGCAGTATGGACTTGAACAAGTAATTCCACGCTATAACGATAGTCCTCGTGAAGTATCGTTGCATGAAAATAACATTCACAAGTACGAGGCTTATTGGATTGGAAGACCTTTGTGGACCGTTTCTGCAAGTGACCAAGCTCCTCCTCCTTTATCTAGTGCATACAAGGCATGGTTGAACCCTAGAAGTAGGAGGGAACGATTCGGATCACGCAAGTCTGATGTAAAGAGTCGTCTTGGAGATAAGAAAGCTCCTCTTAAAGATTGCCTAGGTCCGAGAACACAAGGAATTGAGTTTAAGACTCCTAAGATGCCAAGAAAAAAGACCTATGTGAAAGGAAAGGATAAACAAAAGATGGTGTATAGGGAGAAACAACCGAAAAAGTTCAAAAAAGGTGAAAGGGGTGAAAGTTCGACTAGGGGTGTGACGGTTCGGGCTACAAAAGACACACTAATGATGAAGGCCGACCTAATTGAGCAAGAGAAGGATGTTCCTAAAGAGAAGAGAGATTAGATCAATAGTGCTTTGCATTTTATTATTTATAATTTTTATTTAAAATAAGACATATGATGCCAATACTTGTAGTCGCATTTATTTTAATAATAGCACATTTATTTCAGCCTTAAAAATAAGAATTACAATGACTTTTATTTACTATTTATTTATCCGAGTCAAGGAGTCGGACGCAATGGGAGAACGAAAATAAAAACTCGAACAATGAATCCGCAACGAATGCGCCAATAAATAAAACGGGAAACTGAAAATCTGCCGTGTCACGGTGAAAGGGTCCCGTTACACGGTTTAAATTCCCGCGTCACGGCAATTTTTTTTTTTTTTTTTTTGACAGACAGGGATGACGTGGCACGGAACAATTCTCCCGTCAGACGGGAACAAATCCCGTGTCACGGGAGGCACCCTGTCCTTTTTGCCATTCAGAGGTTGCCGTGACACGGGAATTTCTCCCGTCAGACGGGAAGAAATCCTGTGTCGCGGCATTTTTCCCCCTTTTTTTTTATTATTTTGCCATGACGCAATGCTGAACCGACGCGCATATTAGATCAACAGAGGGAGGATTTTTTATTTTAAAGTGGTCGGGCCCCCTTGAGGGGTTGCCTACGTATCCTAAAAAGGAATCAGGCCAGACGTAGCTCTATTGGGTCATGAACCCATGCGACTAGGCGTAGAATTTCTTGAGTTGATCCAAGTTGGTTAAATTATGGAAGCCGTTACCGTCCATGTCTACCAATTGTGCCGCTCCGCCAGACAGGATGGCTTTAACAATGTACGGGCCTGACCAGTTAGGTCTGAATTTTCCTCTTGGATCTAACACATTTTTACGAAGTGCCTTAAGCACTAGGTCACCCTCTTTGATGTTCCTGGTCTTGACTTTTTTATTAAAATGTCGTGCCATACGCTGTTGGTAGGTTTGGACATGATGCAAAGCTGCCAAGCGTTTTTCATCAAGCAAGACCAGTTCGTCATATCTTGCTCTAATCCAGTCGACTTCATCTAGTTGGCTTTCCAATGCGATTCGGAGAGAAGGTATCTCGAGCTCGATTGGTTGTACAGCTTCGACGCCATAGACTAAAGATAAAGGGGTAGCCCCTGTCGATGTACGAACAGAGATTCGATAACCCCAAAGGGCGAAATGTAGCTTACTTGGCCAATCCTTATAATTTTCCGTCATCTTTTCGATGATGGTCTTCACATTTTTGTTGGCCGATTCGACTGCTCCGTTCGTTTGTGGTCTGTAAGGTGATGATCGATGATGTTTGATATGATATTTCTGCAACAATTCCGCGCATTCGGCTTGGAAATGTGTTCCATTGTCACTGATCATCTCATGTGGTACCCCATAGCGGCATATAATATTTTTCTCAATGAATTGAGCTACGTGTTTTGCCGTCAGCTTGGCATATGAGGCTGCCTCGACCCATTTGGTGAAGTAGTCGATTGCTACGAGAATGAATTCATGCCCCCCTTTTCCTGGTGGTGTGATTTTTCCAATGATGTCAATGCCCCAAGTGGAGAAAGGCCATGGAGAAGTGTACGTGTAGAGAAGCGAAGGTGGAACATGCTGTAAGTTTGCATAGATTTGACACATCATACATTTCTTGACGTACTCGTGACAATCTCGCTCCATAGTAGTCCAATAGTAGCCTTGTCGTTGGATCTTTTGGACTAACATCTTTGCATTCATGTGAGTTCCGCATATACCAGCATGAAGGTTTTCCATGGTTTTATGTGCTTCTTTCTTGGCTATACATAAGAGATTCCTTCCCGTTGCGGTTCTCTTGTAGAGTTCTCCCCTGATGAGCACATACTGTGAGGCCAGGATCCTCAAAGCACGGCGTGCCCTTTTATCAGTATTAGGAGGATATTCTGCTCTTGTCACATAATTAAGGATGTCTGTATACCATGGCTCTTCATCTTCTTCCTGTGGTTCTTGTTCATCATCAAGTGCATGAACATAAGCTGGTTCATATCTTCTCTCTATGGTTATTGGCATTCTGATCGTGTCAGCTGGAATTCGCACCATTGATGCTAACTTAGCTAGTGCGTCGGCGAACTGGTTTTCTTCTCTTGGCAAATACGTATATTCTACTTCATCTAGTTGCTCCGTGAGAGTTTCCAGATGAGCTTGATACGTAGCGAGACTTTCACTCCTCACTTTCCATCTCTTAGAGATTTAGTTAATGATTAGTGAAGAGTCACCGTAGATTCTGAGTTTCTTGATTCCCAAGGCGACAGCTGTTTCTAATCCCAAAATGCATGCTTCATATTCTGCGGCATTGTTGGTGACATCAAAGTCGAGCTTCATGGAAATTGGGATGTGTTCTTCATTGGGCGATACGAGCAAGACTCCCACACCACATCCTTTTTGGTTTGAAGCTCCATCGAAATAGAACGTCCAACTATCGTCTTTGGTCATGAGTAAATCTTCGTCAGGGAAATCGTACTCATCTTCTTCTTTTTCAGCTTCTTCTAGCGGAAAGTATGCTAAGAAGTCAGAAACTGCAGAACCTTTGATGGCCTTTTGTGGCACAAATCTCAAGTCAAATTGAGCGTGATTGACTATCCACCTTGATAATCTGCCGTTGAGTGTTGCTTTCTCGAACAGGTATTTGAGGGGATCCATCTTAGACACGACATGGACTGTATGAGTGAGCATGTAATGTCTTAGTTTCTGTGCGGCCCATACAAGTGCGAGACACAACTTCTCGAGAGGCGTGTATCGCGTCTCATATCCTTGGAGTTTCTTGCTCAGGTAATAGATTGCATTCTCCTTGCTTTCGATCTCTTGTTCTAGCATTGCCCCCATCGTTTCTCTTGTGACCGTAAGGTAGAGTCGAAGAGGAAAGTCAGGTATTGCTGGCGCTAGCACAGGTGGGTTTGCCAAATACTCTTTGATTTTGTCGAAAGCCTTTTGGAAGTCATCATCCCATGCGACTGGGACATTCTTCTTAAGCTTCTTGAATATAGGTTCACATATCGCTGTGAGCTTTGATATGAACCTACTTATATACTGCAACCTTCCAATGAAGCCTCGAATCTCCTTCTCGTTTTTGGGTGGTGGCATGACCATGATTGCTTTTACTTTTGAAGGATCTATTTCAATCCCTCGAGAACTAATCACATATCCAAGTAATTTTCCTGACGTGACTCCGAATGCACATTTTGCTGGGTTTAATCTCATGTTGTACTTACGGAGTCTTTCAAAAAACTTGCGAAGTGCGACGATATGGCCTGGGCGATCTTTAGACTTGACAATCATATCATCGACATAGACCTCCACCTCTTTGTGCATCATGTCATGTAACAATGCTGTAGCTGCTCTTTGGTAGGTGGCACCCGCGTTTTTCAACCCGAATGGCATTACCGTATAGCAATATGTACCCCACTGTGTGATGAATGTGGTTTTCTCCATGTCTTCTTCGGCCATCAATACCTGATTATATCCGGCGTAACCATCCATGAATGACAGGAGTGCATGGTTTGCTGTATTATCAACCAGAATGTCAATGTGAGGTAGAGAGAACCCATCTTTTGAGCTTGCTTTATTGAGATCCCTGTAATCAACACACATTCTAACCCTTCCATCCTTCTTTGGAACTGGGACCACATTTGCTATCCATTTCGGATACTTGGATACTCTGATGAAACCTGCGGCCAATTGCTTCCTGATTTCTTCTTTGATCTTGAGAGCCACATCTGGTTTCATTCGGCGCAGCTTTTGTTTGACAGGCTTCATACCTGGAATGAGTGGTATCGTATGCTGAGCTATATCCCTGTCAATTCCTGGCATATCTTGGTATGACCAAGCAAATACATCAACAAATTCACTAAGCAAGTTAATTAGCTCTTTGAGTTCATCTTGACTTAGTGTTAATCCAATTTTTACTTCTTTAACAGTCGTATCATTGGAAATGTTAACTGTTTCTGTATCTTCAATAACTGTCGTTTTATTTTCGTGTTCTTCCATTGCTTTTATTATTTCTTTGTCATTTTTATCATTAGCAAAGCAATATTGATCAGGACTTGGGGAATGGCACGCATCGTAAGCGAAGGTACTCATTTTATTGAATTCACTGGCTAATACATCAAGAGAGGCAAGGTCAGCTGCAACCTCACCAGAATTATTAGGACTAGAAGGATAGGACTCAACAAGAGACTCAGGGTTGAACTCTATAGCAGAAAGAGGGTCAGCCTCAGACTCTAAGGACTCATCTACAGACTTAGACTCAGACTCGGACTCGGACCTAGATGATTCAGACTCATCAAAGATAGAACCCTCGCCAGCGGTTATTTCCAACTTCTCTCCACTCGGCGTAGTGATCCTCAATGTCTTGCGCCATCCCCTTGAAATGTTGTCAGCTTGGACGATTAACTCGGAGGGGTCGAAATCCTTGTTTGCTATGACGGCTTGAACGAGCTCAGAGTTATCATTGCAGACCGGCTTGGATTCATTCTTCTCCATTCCAAAAAGAAGGTTGATTGCCATATCATCAAAGTTCAGGCTAGCTGACTTCTCGACTGTGGAGAGCTCTTCATCGATGAAGTCACAATCGAGGAACACCTCAAATCCCGGTTCACGGATCCCATTATGGACAAATGGTTCAGGGAATTCATAGCATGGGAAGTCTTCCCCTTCTTTGATGTACTGGCCGTTGAGAGTGAACGGATATGGATCCATAGCCATTTCCGTCTTCGTGATTCGAGCGTTGTTGCGAGCCTTCATTTTCAACGCAGCTTGTTTCAGATCTTCCTTTGTCGGCTCGAATCCTAAGCCGAAAGTGTCCTTCTTGAGCGCACCAGGATGGCCCCAAGATTTAGCCATTTTCTTCTTGAGCCCAAGGGTCATTCCAGGGAAGTGACCTTGCTTCTTCAGAATGGCGTTGATACTGGTATTTGAGTAGGGATCGAAGTCGAGATGGCACCTTTCCTCTTCTTCGATCACCAGAACATCATCTAGTGAAAACCCCCACAGATCTTCATCTTCATCGTCATGTTCAACATGGACGATAGGAGTATCAATAACTTGAATGCGCATAGGAGAAGCGTCGATGGTAATCGGGACCCCTCCAACTATGGCTTTCACTTTCTGGTGAAGCGATGACGGAATCGCCTTTAGCTTATGAAGCCAAGGGCGTCCTAATAACAGATTGAAAGAGGCATTAATGTCCACCACCTGAAATTTGGTGCGACGTTCGATGGCCCCAGTAGTAATATTCAGTACGATAGTACCCACGGCTTGACGGCGAGTATTATCGTAAGCTCGAATCCCTTGAGTGGAGGGAGTCAACTCTTCATTCTTTATACCCAACTTCCTTGCAGTACGGAGTGGGCACACATTGATTGCGGAGCCATTATCAACCAGGCTCATAGGAACATTCATCTGCCTACACACTACAGTGAGGTGTAAGGCCTTATTATGTTGGTCCCCTTCCGGGGGTAGATCCTTATCAGAAAAGGAAATCAGATTGCTAGTACTCGGTAGCTCAGTAGTGAGAAAGTTGACCAATCCTTGAGGAGTCATGTCATCATCAACTCCTATCTTCACCAGAGCATTCATTACAGCCTTTCGATGCTCGTGGGAAGTGGCCAAAAGCTTCCATACATTCATCTCCACCTTGGTCTTTTGCAGCTGTTTGACCACATCGCTATTCACAGGGTCGATGGGATCAACTATTGGATTTGATTGTGGTGGAGGTGGAGGTGGGTTAGGTTGTTGCAACCGTCCACTTCTGGTGAGAACCTTGACCTCAAGGTCCCCCCAAACATCTTCACTGGTGCCGAGAGATGAACAGGCTATGTCTTTGAGATAGACGTCTTCATCATCACTATCCCAGATCCCATTCACTTCTTCAGTGCTTGAGATAAATACAACTTCCGGCAGAGGTTCATTCACAGATTGAATGAGTATCGACGGATTAAAGGAGACTTCATCTCCCATGATAGCCAGAGCATCAGAAAGAGGACCTGCTTTAATGTTAGGCTTCTTGCCCCCTGGAGGGACAGGAAGTTGGTTAGCATCAATCAGGTCTTGGATTGCGTCTTTCAACCTCCAACACTTCTCAGTGTTATGACCCTTGCCTTGATGATACTTGCAGTAAGCATTGGGGTCATAGTTAGCGGTCCTATTCTCAGGTCGAGGTTCTGGAAATGGTCCGATTGGAATAATCAGTCCCTGACCATGCAGACGATCATAAGCAGCATCATAAGTCATTCCCAAAGGCGTATAAACCCTCCTTTGCCTTTGGAATCTTTGAGGAGGAGCATTAAGGGCCATCACATCATTGATGTTAATATTATTGGTAGAATTATTGGGCTTAGAAGACGAAGAAGAAGGAGTGTCGTTCTTCTTGTTTTTCCAAGTGCTGTTGTTATTATTGCTACCAACAGACTTCATCAGTTCATCTTCGATATTGATTCCAATATCGTATACAGCTTCAAAGGTACTTAGAGGCAGAAACTTCAGGTGTTGCTTGTATTTGTGCGTCAGATTGGCAATGAACAAGCGAACCATTTCCTTCTCCTTGGGAGGATCCACCAAGAGCGCAGCTGTTTCTCTCCACCTGCTTAGGTAAGTGGTGAAGCCTTCATTCTCTTTCTGTTTGAGAATGGAGAATTCACGTTCAGAAGTCTTGGCCTGGATGTTACACTTGTACCGGTTCATAAAGCTTTCAGCAACATCTTCCCAGGTCGCGACATGCTTGGATTCCAGAGAATAGAACCACTGTTGACAGGCATGCTCTAAGGAAAGAGGAAACACCGTAGGGAAGAGTGTCACATCTACTCCCTTAAGAGCCATAGTTGTAGAAAAAGCCTTCAAATGGAAAAGCGGGTTATCAGTAGGCTTGAACTTGGGAATATCAGCAGCGGAAAACTTCTCAGGAAGCTTCTCTCTTATGGACGAGGAGGTGACAGGCTGTTCCACATAAGTGAACTCTTCTGAAATCTTGCTCATCTGTTCCTTGATCTTGTCCATCGCAGCAGCAGTGACACTGTTTTGCTTGTCTTGCTCTACAGTGCTGACTCTAGTAGTGAGTGTCTGCATCATGTCAGACAACCTTTCGATTGTCCTGTTGAGGTTCTCGATGTCTTCCTTAGTGGCCATTGGTTGAAAGTAGACTGGAGACGGATCTTGTGGAGATGACTGAGGTGGTTTCCTTGTACACCTCTTTGGTACAAGAGGTTGTTGTGGTATGGACTCGAACCGTAACAATCTACCCTTGCTTCTTGCCCAAGCGCTGTGACACCGAAACAAACACACCTTTAATGACCAAACTTAACCTTAACCTATCCGGATTAAAAAAAAAGAAAAAATTTGAAGCTCTACTTATTATTATTTTTTTTTTTTTTTAAAAAGATGAACATGGGAGGTTACCATCCGACTTACTCCGGAAAAAAAAACGACACAAAAACGAGACTTCTCTAAAATACGGTCAAAAGTGGTGCACGACTAAAAAAAAAGTGTGTGGACATAACATGGTGAGTGATTAGGTGAGGTTATAGACGCGTGTTTTGACCGTATAGCCAGACACGACTCAATACTGGACACGAAAATCGAGAAAAAAGACTGACAGGACACTTTCCTGGGCACCGTGTCACGGTGCAGACTGTCGTGACACGGTGCAGTCTACCGTCAGACGAGGAGGAGCTTGGTCGTAGTAGACGATCTCCTGAGGCTCACCGGCGTTCTCAGCGAGAGCCTCAGACTACTCAGCCATTCCAGGAGGCTCAGTGGAAGCAGGGTCAGTCTTCTCAGCGTCCGTCATTATTCACAGCCTCCAGTTCCCGAGTTCGGGTCTCCTTTGGATCCTGGTTCATTCTCGGCCCCATTATCCGGGATTCCTCCACCGCTGTCGGGCTTGTTCTCGGTTCCGATGTATGGGACGATGCCTTCGCCGACGATTCCAGTATCTTTGGGCCAGTCTACTCCGTTCTCCGGCTGGACGGGTCCTGCTTTAAGCTTGGCTACTACTGGGCCAACAGGGACTAGTAGGGACGCTACTCCCCGTACTCGGATGGTCGAGGGACTCTTCGGTTCGCCGTTCCCATATACTGTGATGACACTTGACATATTTATGTATTACGACTCTTTGTACATTATTTACAGTTTATATATTTATTATTGTGTATGTTAGTGTGTGTTTGAGACTCTTTGTGTGTGATTGTGTACTTATTAATGACACGACGAAAAAAACATAAGTGGAGTAATGGAGGGTACCGACCTTCCCCAAAAGAAAAGAAATAAAAAAAAAGACACTCAAAATAAAATTACTTTCCCCTAAAGAAAAGAAAAGAAAAGAAATAAAAATAAAATGATGAATAAATAAATATAAAAAATATCTTCCCCAAAAAAAAAAAAATAAAAAACAAAAGAAATAAAATCTTAAAATAAAATAAAGATAAAAAATAAAAAAGGTGAGAATTTTATTAGAAATAAAACGCTCAGAAAAGACTGAAAAATAAACGTTAAAGATAAGAAAATATAAAAAATCCGGATAGATACGGAAAAGATGAAAAAATATAGCGCGCAAAGTGCCATGACACGGCACTGTTTACCGTGTTATGGCAAAACCTGCAGTGTCACGGCAAAGGTTCCCGTGACACGGTGGAATTTCCCGTGTCACGGGACACGTATTATTCCGCGGTGTATTTTACGCGTATGAAAAGATAAATTCTGGGCAGTTTCGAGCGCTTTTGCTATAAAATAAGACCAGATTATTCACGATATGCATAATTACGAAACACAAAATAATTTAGAATTTCATATTTAAATAATCATGTCTCAGAATTTTGATAATACATTGCGCGACTGGTCTTATTCTTTGACCAATACTGAAAAAAGAGAGTTAGAATTATTTCATGTAAGGGGTTTGCTAGCCCTGCGACATGTAGCTATTGAACATGATTTTCTTAGAGCAGCATTAGATTATTGGAGTCTAGAAACGCACTGTTTCAAATTTGATTATGATGAAATCTGTCCTCTGCCGGAGGAATTTGGTGCAATCTTTGGATTTCCTGCTAGAAATCTTATAGACATGCCTACCTTACGTGAATATTATTACCAAGACTATGAACGCCATCTGAATCTAACAGATCCAGATTTAAATAGAATTGTTTGTGGTAATGAAGTAGACTTAGAAAAACTTGCTAACTTATATTTTAATCGCCCTATCTCTTAGTCTTATCATGTATGTCGTAGAAGGGCATATATTTTTTGCATGTTTAGCAAGCTACTATTTGCAAACGGTAGGGTAGGACATGCTTGTCTAGCGTCTGTACTTGAGCATGTAGAATCCGGAAGATCTCCTATGCCGACGTGCCTTGGAGAAACATTTCGTGGTCTTGACGAGGCGAAAGCTGACCGAAAAGCCATCAGGAAGGGCTCTCTGGTACTATTACAGGTAAAAACACGCTCCGAATAGCCCCCGTGACACAAAACAAGCACCGTGTCACGGTTGGTGTCTGCCGTGACACGGTTAAAACTGTCGTGTCACGGGAATCTGCAGTTTTTTTTTTTCGATTTTGATTAATTTTCTTTTTTTTTTGTTTATTTTTTTTTTGCAGATTTGGTTGATGGAGCGTTTGGAATTATTTGAAGCCCCCGACGATATTGAAAAATATGGCCCTAACGACTTAGTTCGTAGGAAGAAGAATTACACTGCGAACATGTCGTATGAAGATTGGAAAAATTTCTTTGTAAAGAGGGAATTTTCCATTCGTTGGGTGGTGCCTTGGTGGAGGCTTACTAGGATGGTTGGCACGAATGAAACTCCATATTGTCGTGTTCCTAGTATCTCCAAACTGACCTTTTACTGTCCCTCTCGACTGATGCGGCAGTATGGACTTGAACAAGTAATTCCACGCTATAACGATAGTCCTTGTGAAGTATCGTTGCATGAAAGTAACGTTCACAAGTACGAGGCTTATTGGATTGGAAGACCTTTGTGGACCGTTTCTGCAAGTGACCAAGCTCCTCCTCCTTTATCTAGTGCATACAAGGCATGGTTGAACCCTAGAAGTAGGAGGGAACGATTCGGATCACGCAAGTCTGATGTAAAGAGTCGTCTTGGAGATAAGAAAGCTCCTCTTAAAGATTGCCTAGGTCCGAGAACACAAGGAATTGAGTTTAAGACTCCTAAGATGCCAAGAAAAAAGACCTATGTGAAAGGAAAGGATAAACAAAAGATGGTGTATAGGGAGAAACAACCGAAAAAGTTCAAAAAAGGTGAAAGGGGTGAAAGTTCGACTAGGGGTGTGACAGTTCGGGCTACAAAAGACACACTAATGATGAAGGCCGACCTAATTGAGCAAGAGAAGGATGTTCCTAAAGAGAAGAGAGATTAGATCAATAGTGCTTTGCATTTTATTATTTATAATTTTTATTTAAAATAAGACATATGATGCCAATACTTGTAGTCGCATTTATTTTAATAATAGCACATTTATTTCAGCCTTAAAAATAAGAATTACAATGACTTTTATTTACTATTTATTTATCCGAGTCAAGGAGTCGGACGCAATGGGAGAACGAAAATAAAAACTCGAACAATGAATCCGCAACGAATGCGCCAATAAATAAAACGGGAAACTGAAAATATGTCGTGTCACGGTGAAAGGGTCCCGTGACACGGTTTAAATTCCCGCGTCACGACAATTTTTTTTTTTTTTTTTGACAGACAGGGATGACGTGGCACGGAACAATTCTCCCGTCAGACGGGAACAAATCCCGTGTCACGGGAGGCACCCTGTCCTTTTTGCCGTTCAGAGGTTGCCGTGACACGGGAATTTCTCCCGTCAGACGAGAAGAAATCCCGTGTCGCGGCATTTTTCCCCCTTTTTTTTATTATTTTGCCGTGACGCAATGCTGAACCGACGCGCATATTAGATCAACAGAGGGAGGATTTTTTACTTTAAAGTGGTCGATCCCCCTTGAGGGGTTGCCTACGTATCCTAAAAAGGTATTAGGCCAGACGTAGCTCTATTGGGTCATGAACCCATGCGACTAGGCGTAGAATTTCTTGAGTTGATCCAAGTTGGTTAAATTATGGAAGTCGTTACCGTCCATGTCTACCAATTGTGCCGCTCCGCCAGACAGGATGGCTTTAACAATGTACGGGCCTGACCAGTTCGGTCTGAATTTTCCTCTTGGATCAAAAACATTTTTACGAAGTGCCTTAAGCACTAGGTCACCCTCTTTGATGTTCCTGGTCTTGACTTTTTTATTAAAATGTCGTGCCATACGCTGTTGGTAGGTTTGGACATGATGCAAAGCTGCCAAGCGTTTTTCATCAAGCAAGACCAGTTCGTCGTATCTTGCTCTAATCTAGTCGACTTCATCTAGTTGGCTTTCCAATGCGATTCGGAGAGAAGGTATCTCGAGCTCGATTGGTTGTACAGCTTCGACGCCATAGACTAAAGATAAAGGGGTAGCCCCTGTCGATGTACGAACAGAGGTTCGATATCCCCAAAGGGCGAAATGTAGCTTACTTGGCCAATCCTTATAATTTCCGTCATCTTTTCGATGATGGTCTTCACATTTTTGTTGGCCGATTCGACTGCTCCGTTCGTTTGTGGTCTGTAAGGTGATGATCGATGATGTTTGATATGATATTTCTGCAACAATTCCGCGCATTCGGCTTGGAAATGTGTTCCATTGTCACTGATCATCTCATGTGGTACCCCATAGCGGCATATAATATTTTTCTCAATGAATTGAGCTACGTGTTTTGCCGTCAGCTTGGCATATGAGGCTGCCTCGACCCATTTGGTGAAGTAGTCGATTGCTACGAGAATGAATTCATGCCCCCCTTGTCCTGGTGGTGTGATTTTTCCAATGATGTCAATGCCCCAAGTGGAGAAAGGCCATGGAGAAGTATACGTGTAGAGAAGCGAAGGTGGAACATGCTGTAAGTTTGCATAGATTTGACACTTCATACATTTCTTGACGTACTCGTGACAATCTCGCTCCATAGTAGTCCAATAGTAGCCTTGTCGTTGAATCTTTTGGACTAACATCTTTGCATTCATGTGAGTTCCGCATATACCAGCATGAAGGTTTTCCACGGTTTTATGTGCTTATTTCTTGGCTATACATAAGAGATTTCTTCCCGTTGCGATTCTCTTGTGGAGTTCTCCCTTGATGAGCACATATTGTGAGGCCAGGAGCCTCAAAGCACGGCGTGCCCTTTTATCAGTATTAGGAGGATATTCTGCTCTTGTCACATAATTAAGGATGTATGTATACCATGGCTCTTCATCTTCTTCTTGTGGTTCTTGTTCATCATCAAGTGCATGAACATAAGCTGGTTCATATCTTCTCTCTATGGTCAGTGGCATTCTGATCGTGTCAGCTGGAATTCGCACCATTGATGCTAACTTAGCTAGTGCGTCGGCGAACTGGTTTTCTTCTCTTGGCAAATACGTATATTCTACTTCATCTAGTTGCTCCGTGAGAGTTTCCAGATGAGCTTGATACGTAGCGAGACTTTCACTCCTCACTTTCCATCTCTTAGAGATTTAGTTAATGATTAGTGAAGAGTCACCGTAGATTCTGAGTTTCTTGATTCCCAAGGCGACAGCTGTTTCTAATCCCAAAATGCATGCTTCATATTCTGCGGCATTGTTGGTGACATCAAAGTCGAGCTTCATGGAAATTGGGATGTGTTCTTCATTGGGCGATACGAGCAAGACTCCCACACCACATCCTTTTTGGTTTGAAGCTCCATCGAAATAGAACGTCCAACTATCGTCTTCGGTCATGAGTAAATCTTCGTCAGTTAAATCGTACTCATCTTCTTCTTTTTCAGCTTCTTCTAGCGGAAAGTCTGCTAAGAAGTCAGAAACTGCAGAACCTTTGATGGCCTTTTGTGGCACAAATCTTAAGTCAAATTGAGCTAGATTGACTATCCACCTTGATAATCTGCCGTTGAGTGTTGCTTTCTCGAACATGTATTTGAGGGGATACATCTTAGACACGACATGGACTGTATGAGTGAGCATGTAATGTCTTAGTTTCTGTGCGGCCCATACAAGTGCGAGACACAACTTCTCGAGAGGCGTGTATCGCGTCTCATATCCTTGGAGTTTCTTGCTCAGGTAATAGATTACATTCTCCTTGCTTTCGATCTCTTGTTCTAGCATTGCCCCCATCGTTTCTCTTGTGACCGTAAGGTAGAGTCGAAGAGGAAAGTCAGGTATTGCTGGCGCTAGCACAGGTGGGTTTGCCAAATACTCTTTGATTTTGTCGAAAGCCTTTTGGCAGTCATCATCCCATGTGACTGGGACATTCTTCTTAAGCTTCTTGAATATAGGTTCACATATCGCTGTGAGCTTTGATATGAACCTACTTATATACTGCAACCTTCCAATGAAGCCTCGAATCTCCTTCTCGTTTTGGGGTGGTGGCATGGCCATGATTGCTTTTACTTTTGAAGGATCTATTTCAATCCCTCGAGAACTAATCACATATCCAAGTAATTTACCTGACGTGACTCCGAATGCACATTTTGCTGGATTTAATCTCATGTTGTACTTACGGAGTCTTTCAAAAAACTTGCGAAGTGCGACGATATGGCCTGGGCGATCTTTAGACTTGACAATCATATCATCGACATAGACCTCCACCTCTTTGTGCATCATGTCATGTAACAATGCTGTAGCTGCTCTTTGGTAGGTGGCACTCGCGTTTTTCAACCCGAATGGCATTACCGTATAGCAATATGTACCCCACTGTGTGATGAATGTGGTTTTCTCCATGTCTTCTTCGGCCATCAATACCTGATTATATCCGGCGTAACCATCCATGAATGACAGGAGTGCATGGTTTGCTGTATTATCGACCAGAATGTCAATGTGAGGTAGAGGGAACCCATCTTTTGGGCTTGCTTTATTGAGATCCCTGTAATCAACACACATTATGACCCTTCCATCCTTCTTTGGAACTGGGACCACATTTGCTATCCATTCCGGATACTTGGATACTCTGATGAAACCTGCGGCCAATTGCTTCCTGATTTCTTCCTTGATCTTGAGAGCCACATCTGGTTTCATTCGGCGCAGCTTTTGTTTGACAGGCTTCATACCTGGAATGAGTGGTATCGTATGCTGAGCTATATCCCTGTCAATTCCTGGCATATCTTGGTATGACCAAGCAAATACATCAACAAATTCACTAAGCAAGTTAATTAGCTCTTTGCGTTCATCTTGACTTAGTGTTAATCCAATTTTTACTTCTTTAACAGTCGTATCATTGGAAATGTTAACTGTTTCTGTATCTTCGATAACTGTCGTTTTATTTTCGTGTTCTTCCATTGCTTTTATTATTTCTTTGTCATTTTTATCATTAGCAAAGCAATATTGATCAGGGCTTGGGGAATGGCATGCATCGTAAGCGAAGGTACTCATTTTATTGAATTCACTGGCTAATACATCAAGAGAGGCAAGGTCAGCTGCAACCTCACCAGAATTATTAGGACTAGAAGGATAGGACTCAACAAGAGACTCAGGGTTGAACTCTATAGCAGAAAGAGGGTCAGCCTCAGACTCTAAGGACTCATCTACAGACTTAGACTCAGACTCAGACTCGGACCCAGATGATTCAGACTCATCAAACATAGAACCCTCACCAGCGGTTATTTCCAACTTCTCTCCACTCGGCGTAGTGATCCTCAATGTCTTGCGCCATCCCCTTGTAATGTTGTCAGCTTGGACGATTAACTCGGAGGGGTCGAAATCCTTGTTTGCTATGACGGCTTGAACGAGCTCAGAGTTATCATTGCAGACCGGCTTGGATTCATTCTTCTCCATTCCAAAAAGAAGGTTGATTCCCAGATCATCAGAGTTCAGGCTAGCTGACTTCTCGACTGTGGAGAGCTCTTCATCGATGAAGTCACAATCGAGGAATACCTCGAA
The DNA here is from genome assembly GCF_948465745.1 of Chenopodium album. Lineage (NCBI taxonomy): Eukaryota > Viridiplantae > Streptophyta > Magnoliopsida > Caryophyllales > Amaranthaceae > Chenopodium > Chenopodium album. Next base: position 72,618,352 of record NC_137835.1, read on the forward strand.
TCCCGGTTCACGGATCCCATTATGGACAAATGGTTCAGGGAACTCATAGCATGGGAAGTCTTCCCCTTCTTTGATGTACTGGCCGTTGAGAGTGAACGGAGATGGATCCATAGCCATTTCTGTGTTCGTGATTCGAGCGTTGTTGCGAGCCTTCATTTTCAACGCAGCTTGTTTCAGATATTCCTTTGTCGGCTCGAATCCTAAGCCGAAAGTGTCCTTCTTGATCGCACCAGGATGGCCCCAAGATTTAGCTATTTTCTTCTTGAGCCCAAGGGTCATTCCAGGGAAGTGACCTTGCTTCTTCAGAATGGCGTTGATACTGGTATTTGAGTAGGGATCGAAGTCGAGATGGCACCTTTCCTCTTCTTCGATCACCAGAACATCATCTAGTGAAAACCCCCACAGATCTTCATCTTCATCGTCATGTTCAACATGGATGATAGGAGTATCAATAACTTGAATGCGCATAGGAGAAGCGTCGATGGTAATCGGGACCCCTCCAACTATGGCTTTCACTTTCTGGTGAAGCGATGACAGAATCGCCTTTAGCTTATGAAGCCAAGGGCGTCCTAATAACAGATTGAAAGAGGCATTAATGTCCACCACCTGAAATTTGGTGCGACGTTCGATGGCCCCAGTAGTTATATTCAGTACGATAGTACCCACGGCTTGACGGCGAGTATTATCGTAACCTCGAATCCCTTGAGTGGAGGGAGTCAACTCTTCATTCTTTATACCCAACTTCCTTGCAGCACGGAGTGGGCACACATTGATTGCGGAGCCATTATCAACCAGGCTCATAGGAACATTCATCTGCCTACACACTACAGTGAGGTGTAAGGCCTTATTATGTTGGTCCCCTTCCGGGGTTAGATCCTTATCAGAAAAGGAAATCAGATTGCTAGTACTCGGCAGCTCAGTAGTGAGAAAGTTGACCAATCCTTGAGGAGTCATGTCATCATCAACTCCTATCTTCACCAGAGCATTCATTACAGCCTTTCGATGCTCGTGGGAAGTGGCCAAAAGCTTCCATACATTCATCTCCACCTTGGTCTTTTGCAGCTGTTTGACCACATCGCTATTCATAGGGTCGATGGGATCAACTATCGGATTTGATTGTGGTGGAGGTGGAGGTGGGTTAGGTTGTTGCAACCGTCCACTTCTGGTGAGAACCTTGACCTCAAGGTCCCCCCAAACATCTTCACTGGTGCCGAGAGATGAACAGGCTATGTCTTTGAGATAGACGTCTTCATCATCACTGTCCCAGATCCCATTCACTTCTTCAGTGTTTGAGATAAATACAACTTCCGGCAGAGGTTCATTCACAGATTGAATGAGTATCGACGGATTAAAGAAGACTTCATCTCCCATGATAGCCAGAGCATCAGAAAGAGGACCTGCTTGAATGTTAGGCTTCTTGCCCCCTGGAGGGACAGGAAGTTGGTTAGCATCAATCAGGTCTTGGATTGCGTCTTTCAACCTCCAACACTTCTCAGTGTTATAACCCTTGCCTTGATGATACTTGCAGTAAGCATTGGGGTCATAGTTAGCGGTCCTATTCTCAGGTCGAGGTTCTGGAAATGGTCCGATTGGCATAATCAGTCCCTGACCATGCAGACGATCATAAGCAGCATCATAAGTCATTCCCAAAGGCGTATAAACCCTCCTTTTCCTTTGGAATCTTCGAGGAGGAGCATTAAGGGCCAGCACATCATTGATGTTAATATTATTGGTAGCATTATTGGGCTTAGAAGACGAAGAAGAAGGAGTGTCGTTCTTCTTGTTTTTCCAAGTGCTGTTGTTATTATTGCTACCAACAGACTTCATCAGTTCATCTTCGATATTGATTCCAATATCGTATACAGCTTCAAAGGTACTTAGAGGCAGAAACTTCAGGTGTTGCTTGTATTTGTGCGTCAGATTGGCAATGAACAAGCGAACCATTTCCTTCTCCTTGGGAGGATCCACCAAGAGCGCAGTTGTTTCTCTCCACCTGCTTAGGTAAGTGGTGAAGCCTTCATTCTCTTTCTGTTTGAGAATGGAGAGTTCACGTTCAGAAGTCTTGGCCTGGATGTTACACTTGTACCGGTTCATAAAGCTTTCAGCAACATCTTCCCAGGTCACGACATGCTTGGATTCCAGAGAATAGAACCACTGTTGACAGGCATGCTCTAAGGAAAGAGGAAACACCGTAGGGAAAAGTGTCACATCTACTCCCTTAAGAGCCATATTTGCATAAAAAGCCTTCAAATGGAAAAGCGGGTTATCAGTAGGCTTGAACTTGGGAATATCAGCAGTGGAAAACTTCTCAGGAAGCTTCTCTCTTATGGACGAGGAGGTGACAGGCTGTTCCACATAAGTGAACTCTTCTGAAATCTTGCTCATCTGTTCCTTGATCTTGTCCATCGCAGCAGCAGTGACATTGTTTTGCTTGTCTTGCTCTACAGTGCTGACTCTAGTAGTGAGTGTCTGCATCATGTCAGACAACCTTTCGATTGTCCTGTTGAGGTTCTCGATGTCTTCCTTAGTGGCCATTGGTTGAAAGTAGACTGGAGACGGATCTTGTGGAGATGACTGAGGTGGTTTCCTTGTACGCCTCTTTGGTACAAGAGGTTGTTGTGGTATGGACTCGAACCGTAACAATCTACCCTTGCTTCTTGCCCAAGCGCTGTGACACCGAAACAAACACACCTTTAATGACCAAACTTAACCTTAACCTATCCGGATTAAAAAAAAGAAAAAATTTGAAGCTCTACTTATTATTATTTTTTTTTTTAAAAAAAAAAAAAGATGAACATGGGAGGATACCATCCGACTTACTCCGAAAAAAAAAACGACACAAAAACGAGACTTCTCTAAAATACGGTCAAAAGTGGTGCACGACTAAAAAAAAAGTGTGTGGACATAACATGGTGAGTGATTAGGTGAGGTTATAGACGCGTGTTTTGACCGTATAGCCAGACACGACTCAATACTGGACACGAAAATCGAGAAAAAAGACTGACAGGACACTTTCCTGGGCACCGTGTCACGGTGCAGACTGTCGTGACACGGTGCAGTCTAACGTCAGACGGTAGACATTCCCGTGTCACGGCACTGTTCACCGTGACACGGCAGAACATGCCGTGACACGGTGCGCAGTTCCAGGTCAGTTTTTGTGATTTTTCAGATTTTAATCGATTTTAAGTCCGTACTAATTACTATGTGAGAATAAAAACCCTCGGTCATGGCTCAAACAAAAAGAGAAAACACATGAGGGTTAGCACCAAACAAACACATAGCATTTAGGCACGATGATGTAAAAAAAGTTCGCAACCTAAAGTCAAGATCTATGTTCAACTATTGGTCAAGCTTTGGGTGTCAAAAGGGTACCATGGTTAAGAGTTTGGACGCGTTAGCAAGGCAGCCTCCTTTGAGGGTGTATGCCAACGGGCGGCTCCGCGAGTTCATGATGAAATCGAACTCGACTCCATGGTTTGGGTGGATTTAATGACTCAGATGAACCCTTATTGCCATGAGTGTTTTTGGGTTGATAGAGCTTAAATCCCTCGGGGCTAAGACGCATGTAGAACACATACGTTTTTTCAGAAAAATCGAAGAAAGTCGAATGTGAGAAAAGAAAATAAGCCATCGGACTGATTTTAGGACTGCCGTGACACGGTAGATATTCCCGTGTCACGGTACAGTATACCGTCAGACGGTACATTGTACCGTGACACGACAGACTCTGCCGTGACACGGCAGTCAGAAAATCTGACTGGTGCCCTATTTGCTTTTGCGTGCAACCAAGTTATCCAATTTTTCTTACGGGACAGACCTGAATGCGACGTTAAAACGTCTATGCAGATGCAAAAAATGCCAAATTAATCACAGGAATATTTTTTCAAGAATCTTTCAAGTCTCATCCACTCATCTTAATTAAATATCGATCACTCAAATCGATAAATAATTAAGAATCCTCCCCAGTGGAGTCGCCAAATTGTAGGCGTCGCTCGAAGTGCGCCTACGTTTAAAGCATGTTGTGAATATGCTTGGCACTCATAGGAAGTGGGAATTGACATAATACGATTAGGGACAAATAAAGTAGGGAGCCGCCAACAAGTTTTTAAGGAACTTGTAAACCGTTCACGGGTCATAAAAAGGCAACCACGATAAGGGACAACGATAGGCAACAACGATTGACCCGTGAAGGTTACACCCATTCATAATCCATGAGATTACTAACTCCATATGGTTCGGAACCACGAAAGGAGGATCGGGGATGATGGTACGAAGTGAGTCATGGAGTCACATTCGCCCGTATTGGCCTCTACTCGATTCTTATATTGAAAAGCATTCCTGTGATCTCAAAGGCATACAAACAAAGATTTTATTCGCTCCAAACTATTATTAAGCTAAATTGGTTGAATATTAATGCACACATATAATTCTAAAATATTGGTGATCACTTCAATTAATAACAAGATTAAAAAGGATCCTAAACCGGTTGTCCAAATTATCTTATTAGGCGTGATTTTCAATTACATATTACCTTTAACATGCAATATGGTGATCAAAATAAATAATAGAATCAATATTAATATAAAAACCAATTTAATCATAATTCCAACAATAAAAATCGTTAGAATAATAATAATAATAAAAAGAGCATGATCCTTACTTTGAATCTGTTTGTTTGCAACTACGAAATAATAAACGAGTTAGTAACTTCAAGGAGATAATAAAACAATAACTACATTAAATTAAATAAAATAAGGTTGATTTTGGGGTCAAACCCTCAAACGATTCTACCTTTCACGCCTTGGCTTAAGGACAGAACCTCGAGTAAAATATGGACTCCTTTGAGTACTTGAAGAAGGAATTTTGAAGTGAAAAGGGTAGGCTAGTGTTTAGGTTAAGAGCATAGAAGAGAGAAAATAAGAATAATAAAATTCTGGTTGCCCCGTTCATCAGAAATGAGGGGGTATTTATAAGGAAAATGTGCTGAGGGAGCACACGGAACCCTAAAATAATAAAAACCCTAAAAAAGTATCCTGTGACACGGTCAGACTGTACCGTCAGACGGTACAATTTCCTATGACACGGTACAGTTTTGGAGTGACGCGGGAAATTTTCAGAAAACGGAATGAAAAACGCGTTAAGGGTTTACGCGGAAAGGACACGGAACATCCCGTGTCACGGCAGACCTCCCGTGTCACGGGAAGTCCCACCGTCAGACGGGAAGGGTTCCCGTGACACGGTCAAACTGTACCGTGACACGGTCAGTTCCAGTCCATTTTTCCGTCTAAATTCATTTTTAACCCTAATTTCTTTCGGCTTTTTAATGCCGATTGATAATTTCGGGCTTTTTTCTGACTTTTATTATTCGGGCTAAAATAAGAAAATAATAAAATAAAAATAAATAAAATGTTTGGGCCAAAAATAAATAATAAAATAATAAAATAAAAAGGTTTAGGCTTAAAATTAATTAACAAGCTTGGGCTAAAATTAAAACTATGCTTTTACCAAACATCAAGACTGATCCATAGACCTTTCAAAAATATGAATACGATTTTTTAAGCACTCTCGGGATTGAATATTAAACCCGACCAACAGTGGCGGTGAAAGGTTATTTATCATCGGGTTTGGTTTTGGGGAGACATTTTTAGGTGTCTACAATAGTCGTCGTAGAAATATCACTCGTGCCAGCATTCTGTAAAATTGCTCATAAAATTCCTGGTGGCGTGGATGATCTAATGGGAAATTCCCTATTTCTCATAGTGAGAAACAAAATTTGATTCTCATGGGGGCATTGTCGTAAATAAATCAACAACTTTTTCATTATTGTGGGTTCCACAGTTGAATAAAGTTGTTGGTTTTTTTACGACAATGCCATGTGAGAAACAAAATTTGTTTCTCACCGTATTTTGTTTCTCACCGTGAAAAAATGGGGCATCCTCTGATCTAATCCTCTCTCCGGAGGGTGTAAACACCGTAGATTGTCCCCCGAAGCTTCCGAAAATAAACTTTGTTGTCTTAACCCTTTTGAGATAAGGGCTAGTGTCAACCATTGATTGTTATTTGCTTCCCCGAAAATTCTGTTTTTTCTTGCAACCCACTAATTACAATAATTATTTTTATTTAAATTAATTGTTTAATTTAGTTGGACCAACCTTAGTAATGCTACTGCCATGAAATGCACCAGCAACAGCTCTCACCTGCAGCAGAGCTCAAATTACACGAGAGTCAAAAGTGACCCGTGCGATCCTAATAAACACTTAATCAATCACTTGACATTTGTCTGGTACCTAAGGAACTAATAAAAATTAAACCAAAACCTCAATATAATGTAATAAAAAACAAATCATTACATGAACATAGCAAGCAATTAACATAATCATACCTGCTAAGAATCAATTTGAAAACGTAGTAAAAACACCAAGTGTTGTGTTCGATTGTAGAAAATGTTGTGGTTATAAACCGAGCTATGCTCTGAATTTGAACCGCATCACTACGCAGGAGGAGCCTTTTGGGAAGAGTAAAGACTCCAAAAGAGTAAATTAAAAGACCGATTCTCAATATTAATACAATTATATCCCCGGAGACCAACTGTGAACTATACTCCCCACTCCCCTTGCCATATACTTGATGAAATAATAACTTAAGAAACAGCCCAATAAAAGATTACACAACCATAGCATTTTTTTTTCCATATGTATTATAAAAAAAAATGAAGTTGTTTAGCTAACCAAAGGTGAGCCTTGGCATACTATACTTGATTAGTACAGACTAAACTAAGAGTATAAATCATGTAAACTACTTATGATTACTTGATTAGTCTCACACAAAGATTAAAATATGAATTTATTTGATGAATTTAATGGTTTATAGTTAATTGTAAACTGTTTTATACAAATTTAAATTGATTTATAGGTGTAAATTTGATAAATTTTGAAATAATATGAAATGGGCCTGGGCAACCCAAACAAGTAGGAGGAGAGTTTGGTCCACAAACAAGCTTTGGAGCTTCCATACTAAAACCAATTGGTCATAGTAGGAGTTACTCTTCTACCTTATAAAGTGGAACCACATCTCCTCTTTCTCCAATGTGGAACACTCACAAGTGATACATATTGGGTTTCAACACTCCCCCTCACTTGTGAGTGTCCTTAGAATTAGAGCACACCAGAAGGTACAATATAACGGCCCAACAAATCTGGGCTCTGATACCATGATAAATTTTGAAACAATATGAAATGGGTCTGGGCAACCCAAACAAGGAGGAGGAGAGTTTGGTCCACAAACAAGGTCTGGAGAAAGCATCATCTTGACAAGAGTATAACCAAGATATCACAAGTCAACCTTTAACACGGTTTCACTGAAAATACACCATGATGAGGTATTCAATCAATTTACAAGTAAGCTAATCATAAAGGAAGAAGATTAATAGACAGACATGAGGGAGAAAGAAGACCTTTGTATTAACCAATATCTTCATATAAGAAACGAAGTAATATTTACCAGAAACAAAATAGAGTACAATTTGGTCAACTTCTCATACAAAATACAAGTAATCTTAGAGTTATTATCAAACTCAAAGACACAAATTAAAGTAATGGGTAAGAGCTTATGACAACTCATAAGTCATGGAAGTAGTAAAGTATATTAGGTTAGTCACCTTCTCTAAGCTAAGGTTTTGAGTAACTACCTGAACAAACCAGCTTCTCATCTCTGTGAGAACTCGATGCAAAAGACTTAAACTAAGGTAATGTAACAAGTATGCACATTATTGTTATTTTTTTTTTTTATTTTATTTATATTTGAATAAACACATTGTTATTTTAGCCATATATATATATATATATATATATATATATATATATATATGGGAGGGATCCGGTGAGAATAGGTTCATATGTGAGAATTCATACGTATATGAGAATTGATTTTAAATTTAGAACATGTGAGTAAAAGTTTAGAACATACGAATAAAAATTTAGAACATGTGTCTGAAATTAAAATTTAGAACATCTGAGTAATAATTTAGAACATCTATGTGAGTAATATGTTTAGAACATTTGATTTAAGAATTAGAACAAGTGATTAAAAATTTATAAAATATGCTTTATGAAATTTTAAACATATGAGCAAAATTTAGAACATTTAATTTAAGATTATGAACATGTGAATAAAAATTTAGAACAAACTGATATAGAATATAGAAAGTGTGAGTAAAAAATTTAGAACATATGAGTAAAAAAATAGAACATATGCTTTAAAATCTGGAACATATAATTAAAAATCTTAAAACACACATTTTAAAAATTTAGAACATATAAGTTAAAATTTTGGAACAAGTTATTTAAAATTTATGATATTAAACTTAACTAATTTATGGTTTAGAACATGTGAGTACTAAATTAGAACATTTGATTTAATTTAAAACACCTAAGGAAAAGTTTAGAACATTAGATTTAAAATTTAGAACATACGAGTAAAAATTTAGAACATAAAGAGTGTTCTCACATAAGAAAAATTCTCACATAAGAAAAATTCTCACGAGAGCCTCCCCCTATATATATAGGGAATCATATATCAATCATATAAGATTTTGTAACAAATATTGAGTTCATACGTGTCAACTTAGCTGATCTTCTTAAAAATGAATCCACTGATGAATCCCTAGGTAACATGCCAACAATTAAGATAATATCAGCTATGCAATATCTTAAAGAAAAAATATACTTTAATAATCCCAACTTTGCCCAAACTACTTTAAATAATCCCAACTTTCGATTTTTCTGCAATGATCCCAACTTTCATATGCGTTTTCTTTCTTCAAACCGATCAACAACCCATTATTCTAGGTTACCCAACCACTACAAGAAAAATGTTTTTTCGTAGCGATTATATCGTAGTGAGTGTACATTCACTACAATATGCAAGTATGTTTGTGAAATAATTAAGGAAGTCGTATCGTTTTTACAATCGTCATGTTTTCCCCATATAAAATCGATACGGAAAACATAATAATACATAACCACACTATTTTTACACATTTATATAATTTTGAGAAATCGTATCATTTACAATCGCCACTAAATCCTAAAAATCGATACGAAAAGTCTTTTCAACACTAGATATATAAATATTGTTTGACAAAGAATACATAAAATATGTCATAGCTTATTGGTGAAACATTTAATATAAGAGTTTGAGGTTGCATGTTCGAATCTTGTAAAGATCATACGCATGTGTTTTTTTTTTTTTTTTTTTTTTGAAGAAAATGAGTTAAACATTTATAGCGATTGTAATCGCTACAAATAATCACCACGATTGGATGTAATTTTTCGTATCGATTATTGAGGCCAACCCCAGCGATATTGAAAACCACTACTAAAGGCTAAGGCAACGGGGGATATTGTATCGAATGACCATTCGTTGGGAAAGCTTTTTGTTACAATTACAATCGATACTAAAGGTTAAAATAATCGCTACGAAAAGGTTATTTTCTTGTAGTTAACACGTGTCAATACGTGATTGGTTTACAAATAAAAAAAGAAAAAGAAACTAAAAAGAAAAAAAAAACAACCAGCCACCACTCCCACCAGCCACCAACGGTGGCCCTTCTCCCCAGCTTACCCCCGAACCACCACCACTTAATCCCTAGCCACCGATTTTTTCCGCCCAACCACCATAACATTAGAAAATCGGCCACTCCACCCCTACCCCACCTCGGAAACCGGTGCCCCCTCCCTCCCACACCACCGAAACTAGCCATTCCTCCCTTCCCTAAACTCGCAACCGCCTTTCTCCCTTCCCTAAACTAAGAACACCAACCTTCTCGCATCTCACACCGCCGAAATCGGAGCCCCCTCAATTCCCACACCACCGTAACCGACCTTCTCCCTTGTCCCTTCCCTCAATCCAGAAACATGCCTTCTTCATTCCCCATCTTCGAATCTGTCCCAAGCTCCCAAGTCCCAACGCTGCGCTGCTTACGATTTTAAGGTTTATCGGGGTGGAGGTAGTGGAAGTTAGTGGTGGGCGTCGAAAAACGCAAAATAGGGTCGAGAATAGGGTTGGGGAGGCCGTGGCCACCAACAGTGGTCATGGAAGGCTTGGGGCCTTGGGCTTTGATTTTTTTTTTTTTAATTTTCTGTTTAAAAAAAAAAAACTTATTAATTTTTTTATGAACCAATAAACAAGTGACACGTGAAAATTTTATTTTTTTAACAAAAAATAACCCTTTTTTCAGGTTACCGGTAAATGGGATTGAAAAAAGAAAACACATATTGAAGTTGGGATCGTTGCATAATATTCAAAAGTTGGGATTATTTAAAGTAAATTGGGCAAAGTTGGGATTATTAAAGTGTATTTTTCCTAAATATTAATGCAACATATAATTCTAAAATATTGTGATCACTTGAATTAATAACAAGATTAAAAAGGAACCTAAACCGGTTGTTCAAATTATCTTATTAGGCGTAATTTTCAATTACATATTCACTTTAACATGCAATATGGTGATAAACAAATAATAATAGAATAAACATTAATATTGGAAGCACTTTAACAATAAATATAACAATATAAAATCGTTAGAAAAATAATAGAATTAAAAGGAACATAATTCTTACTTTGATTTTGTTTGCTTGCAACTATGAAACAATAAACGAGTTAGTAACTTCAAAGAAATTTAATAAAATAATAATTAAATTAAATTAAATAGAGTTGATTTGGGGCCAAACCCTCAAACAGTTCTACCTTTCACGCCTTGGTTTAAGGACAGAACCTCAAGTAAAGTACGAACTCCTTGGAGTACTTAGGGAAGGAATTTTGAAAGAATAAGGTAGGCTAGTGTTTAGGCTAAGCATAGAAGAGAGAAAAGAGAGTTAATTGATGCCCCGTACATCAGAAATGAGGGGGTATTTATAGGGAAAATTAGTAGAGGGAACACACGGAACCCTAAAAATGATAAAAACCCTAAAAACATTGCCGCGACAGGGAAAAATATGTCGTGACATGGCAAAACCTTGTGTGACGTGGGGTCTTCTGGAGTGACGCGGGAAATAATTAACCTATGGGAATTAAAACGCATGAAAGGTTTACGCGGAAAAGACACGGAGCTGTCCCGTGTCACGACACTGGCACCGTATCACGGGGGATCATGCCGTGGTGTGGCAGTATGTCCCGTGACACGGCACAGTTTGCCGTGAAACGGCAGACTCTGTTCCCCTTTTTTCGTTCAAATACATTTTTACCCTAATTACATTAAGCCTTTTTAAGTGCCTATTCATATTTTCTGGCTATTTCAGGTTTATTATTTATTAATTGGACTAAAATAATAATAAAACATGAAAAATGAATAAAAAGGTTTGGACCAAAATAAAAAAATAAAAAAAAAACCTTAACTATGCTTTGACTAAACATTAAGACTGATCTGTTGACTATTTTATGAACTGAATTTAATTCAATATGACTTTTAAGCACTCTCGACATTAAATACTGAACCCGACCAACAATGGCGGTGAAAGGTTGTTCATCATCGGGTTTGGTTTCGAGGAGACATTTTTAGGTGTCTACAGTTGCAAAATTTTTTTCTAGAGCGGTTAAGCTTGGACCTTAAGCAAACCTTTCTCGGGAAATAACCCGTGTTTTATTGATTTCGTTTCCTTTTCTTTTTAGAACGGATTTTCTCTCAAGGAAATGTTTGTGTGCCTTTTCCTTGGTACATGACTTGATATACTTTGGTGCATTGGTTTGGATAAAGATTCAGGGAAGTATGATTCAACATTTGCTAGCATATGGAAGACAAGATTCAATTAAAGAGGAAATCGACTTTGAAAGGTTAAATTGGGTCATTTGCGGGTATTTACACCCACCTAAATTCGGCAATATCTTTCCTTGCTCTTTTTGTAATGGTTGGTGACTTGTTGGAGATGTTTTGGTATTGTTGGTTTGATTTCTTTCTTTTCCCCTCTCGTGGATTATTTGATTTATGATTTGAGTATGTTGTCTCATTCAAGCTTGGGGGAGGGTTTCTATCATGTTTGATGCGATTTTGATTAACATATGCCATGCACATTTGTATATGCATTTCCTTGCTCTTTATTTTGAAAAACTCCAAAAAGATTTTTGTTTCCGTCAAGGCAAATTTTGGTGTTTTGTTTTGTTCTTGCTTTGGACACAATACGTTTGGACTTGTATAGTTGAATGTTTTTCTTCTTAAATGGTAACGGTGTGCACGATTTGAGAGTATCTTTGGTTGATTTTAGGATAGAGTATGCTAAGGTAGAGTCTTTAGAACTTTTGGGACCTTGAAGCCGGATTCTATTTGTTTTTGAAAATTTGCAATTGCTCCCTTATGGGGAATTTGAAGCTTATAGTGAATTTTTGCCACAACCTTATGAGGTTTCATTCTTTTCTAGCCTTCTCCATATCTTTTTTGAGTGGTACATGGATCCTTGACTATTGTATGCTTAATCTAGAATTTGACTTTCATCTCCCTAGATCGCGGCCGAGCCATTTAAGAAGGACAAAGGCATCTTTTTGGGGTGGTTATTTTTCTTTTTCTAGGATAGTTTTCTTTTTCTTTTTTTTTGGGTTTTCATTTGCCTACTTTCTGAGCATTTGAGCCATATACCCTTCTTTTCAAGCCACATCTTTAGATCTTGAGCCTTTTGTTTCATTTTTGTTCCCATCATTGGTTTTTGTGAAACATTGGTCTCTTATGTTGGAGTTTTGGTGGATTAAATGGATTGTTTGGTTCTTATAATGAAAGCAAGTTGGTGTTGTAAATATTTTGTGAATAAAAAGCAAATGCAAATGTTGAAAAAGCTGACCATATTTAAAACAGGCGAGGACAATGGATAAAGAGAAAAATGGTAAATATCAAAGTACATTCGAAAGCTTTGGCAAAAGTTGAAAAGTGAAAATTGGAAAATTCAAAAAAAAAAAAAAAAAAAAATTGATGTAAATGTTTCTCCCTATTTCAAGCATTAAGGACAATTCTTTGTTCAAGCTTGGGGGGAAGCGTTATTCCGCTTTTTGTACAATTGTTGTGATTCTTGATTTCGAATAAGTTTGGGGGTGTTGTGTTTTTGTTTGGTGTGTACTTGGTTTTGATGTTGAGATTGGCCAATCTTTGCTTCACGATTTAGGTATACCACCAAATTTCAAATTTTTGTCTACCCTCACCCTTCTCGCCTTTACATTACAACCCTTTCCAAGACCTTTTGACCTTTGTGGTCGAGTTACAAGTCGGTGGAGGGAGATGCAGGTCAAGCTGATAGAGCCGTATGCAATAGTTGAGACATTGAGAAACCTCAAATCTCTTTCTTTTTTCGGTTCCTTCGAGGAACCATAAAGATGCTTGCTAAAAGTATATTTAAAGCTAATTGGGAGAATGTTCTAAAAATGTTTTGTGATGAAAGTGAATTGAGTCTTGATAGTTCTCTATGCTTAGCATGTCCTATGTTTCAATCAACGCTAGATATCTTGAAGCGTGCATTCCCTTGTTTAGGAAGAACTATATCCATTTATGCTTGTTCATTTGTAAAAGTCCACTCATGAACACTTGTTTTCTTTCCTTTTCTTTTTTTTTCTTCTTTTTCATGCTTTGCCTTGTTTGTGAGAGTTATGGGTCTATCTCTTAGGAAACCCTTACGAGAGCATTACTTGTCCTTTAGAGCGATCTAGGGGTTTAAATGACCTGGGTTGTCTTTTGTTGCTAAAATTGACCGTGATTCCTACGAAAGTGAGTTAGTGTACATTCTCATGTTCTCTTGTTTTAATTTCTTGTTTCTTGATTTGCTTAAATAAAGTCATCATCTTTCGTTAGGTTTGATTTTGTTTTTCTTGAGGACGAGCAAAATTCTAGCTTGGGGGGAATTTGATGAGATTCATTTATGGCCCTCAATAGAGTAGTTTTTTTATTCCCTTTTCTATATTTCTCGTTTTAATTTCTTATAATCTTTCTACTTTTCTCTTATTTTCCGTCTTAATAGCTCATTGTGGTTTTCCGTTCACTTTTATGAGTTTTCCATGGTTTTTGTTCTTAATTAGCTATTTTAGTTTAACTTCTATTCTTTTTGCTTTCTCTCTTACTTTTACTTGATTTCTTGCAAGTGAATTTTTGAAATCTTGTTTGCCGCTCCCTTACAGATGTTTTCACATTGATTTTAGGTACGGAGTGTGAAAATATTTGAAGATTAAAAGGCTTCCCTCCTCGCGGGCATCACCTCAAGAGCACCAATGATGAGGATGCACGAGAGCACAAGGATGAACGAGCGAGCAAGGGAATCCAAGCCACGATCACCACAGCAGGGGTGCGCGCGCACATACCCCTCTGTGCGTGCACGCAGACCCTGCTATGCGCGCACGACTGCCTGGTGCGTGCGCACAGGGTGCTCCGCCTCCCTTCACTCGATTTGTTATAAATAAGCCATGCCTTTTCCTTTTCTGTGTAGACGATTATCAAGATCAGTCTTGATAAGGAAACACCTATTAAGTGAACATTGAATATTACAATCGAAAATTATCCCTAATCGAGGTCATTTAAACGATGAACGATTAATGACCATTTGAAATTAGTGTGTAGTTTGATTTATAGCATTATTTCTTGTGCTACAAGGACATTATCATCATAAATAATTTGCACTGGTATTGGTTTCACTACTAAAAATTAGCCAAATTGCGGCCAGCTCAAAAACGGTCGCAAAAAATAGTGAAAACGGTCGTAAAACATAATTGCGACCGTCAACGGTCGCAACAAGGCGCTCGTTATTATCTTGGTCGCAAAAAAAAATATTACGAACGTTTGACGGTCGCAGATTTTTAATTAACGGTCGTTTTAACTATTTCAACGACCGTTAAAAAAACGGTCGCAAATATTAAAAATTGCGACCGCCTTATGAAACGGTCGCAAATGTTGAAATTAGCGACCGTCATAAACCGTCGCTAAAAGTATTAAAAAAAACAAAAAATAAAAAATAAAATAAAAAAGACCAACCCACCCACCCTTAACCTAGATCCGCCCAAACCAGATCCCACCCAAACCACCACCACTGCCCACCCTAAACAACCACTAGCCGCCTCTGCCGCCCTCTACCCACAATTTCCTTCGCCCACCTTCAACCATCAATACCAACCACCACCCACCCACCAAGAAAAACAGTAAAAAAAAAAATCACCTACATCATCAAACAATCAAACAATTTCGAACAAAAATCCAAATTTATCAAAACAGTTTAACCCACAAATAAAATGCTCAAAAATTAAACCAAAAAATGAAAAAAAAAATTAAATAAAAAAATCGCCCAAAAATTCAACCCAATAATTATACCCAAAAAAAATATAATCCCACAACAGTTTAACCCACAAATTCGAACAAAAAATTCTACAAAAAAATCAAACAAAAACGAAATAAAACTCTCATAAATGGAACCTAAATTCGACAATTAAACCCACAAATTTGAACCTAAATTCGACAAGTTTGAGCTCAAAATCAAACCAAAAATCTATGAGATTCGAACAAATAAAGAACAAATTCGAACAAAATTAACAAAAACTCGAAATAAAACCAAAATCAAAGGAATTCGAACAGAAACGCAAACAAAAATCGATAACAAAATCAAACAAACATGGAAATTCGAACGAAAAACGAAATTCAACCACAAAATTAGAAAATAAACAAAATTTTCAGAAAAATAAACATACCTTTCATAATCTATCTTCCTCTTTAGGTTAATATGGTCAAATTCGGCCAAGAAAACTCAAGATTTGGAATTTTTAAGGTCAAATTTGACCATAAACACCAAACTTCGTGTGTTGCTTTTAACAGTGGGCCTTGCTTGTGATGGTGGCTATTCTATTTCGGGTTAGTGAAGAAAGGAGATGCAAGAGAAAGAGAAAGAGAAAAAGATGAAGAGATCGAAGAGGATGCGTGAGATGATGAGGGTCGTTCACTAGGAGATGGAAAGAGGAAAGCGAAGAGAGAGAAATAAGAAGGGTGTTAGAAAAGAGAGAGGAGAAGATCGAGGCTATGTGATGAGAGATAGAGAGCATAGAGGATGCGTGAGACGGATGCTTCTAATACTAGGGTTTGGGTGATCTCCTTTTATACCCTTTTTTTAATTTACAAAAAAAAACATTTTTGCGACCGGTATGGCGGTCGTAATTTTGCGACCGTTTCTCAAACGATCGTTGTGTACGCGTTTTGTGACCGGTATGGCGGTCGTAATTTTGCGACCGTTTCTCAAACAGTTGTAATTAACGCATATTGCGAGCGCTACTAACCTTGTAACAGAATTAATTTAATTTTGAATAATTTTTCACATGAATTTTATTTTTAAAATATATTTAAATACCTTCGTGACCGTTTTATAGCCCAAATACGGTCGCAAATTTGCGACCGCTTTAAAAACGGTCGCAAATATCAATTTTTGAGACCGTTTTCATGACAGTCGTAAAAAAAGCGGTCGCAATTCGACCGAATTTTTGTAATGTTTAGAACCATACTGGATCGACCTATGAGAATAATTTAAGAGATTTAAAAATCGTCAGAAGTATACTTCTCGTTATAGCTATCGGAACCTATTTCCTCGACCATGAGTATTGTGAGTTCTTTTGTTTGAGTACTAGTCAGTTTTGATGTTAGTCAAACGTCTGCCGTAAAAGGTGATAATAACAGCAACACTCGGGTGGTTAGGTCCTCTCAGTAAGAGAAGTTACATTATAAGACTAGGAATGTCCCCCTGCTAAAAATAGGGAAGATGTCCTTGTTGATTACAAGGCCGCCTCTCGAAGAGCGAGATTGTGAAAATGCATGGCCGTGCTCGGATGGATTTTAGAAATTATCTATTTATTGACAGTGAGACTCGGATATAGAGAAACACTTCTGGACGTAATAAGAATGACGAATAAATCTTACCTTATAGTTCATTAAGCAACATAGGAAAAAGGCTATACACTAAAAGCGCACTTATTCGGAAGGACAAGATATAATCTTTTTGCTCAATAATTATCCAAACTTAACAAAATTAACAACTTTAATTTTGATAATTATCTTTTCAAAATAAAAACTTATCCTTTTTATTTTAAATTTTGAAATCTTATTTTATCAAACTAAAATAATTTTTTTTTTTTTTGAAAAATTGCGTCAACCACCGTGGTGCGGCCAGCCACGGTTGTCGTAAACCTTACGGTGTACGCTGCACAGCAACGACGCAAGGGCAGCAGCAGTACACACCTTCCTTGCGCGGCATTGCTGTGGCTGCTCCTATTGTCCGAGCCTTGCCCCTCCCACCCTCCTAAACCACCTAGTGCGGTAGTTGTCGTGGCTACGCCACCCAGCCGCGGCTGCCGTACCCAAAAATAGCCGGTTTTTATTTTAATTTAAAATAGGCAAAATTGGCCTCAACACTCTGAACTTTGGCTTGGGTGCACTCAGCACCCTGAACTAAGAAAAATGGCCAAAACACCCTGAAGTATTAGCATGGGTGCACTTAGCACCATACATGAAAATTTCCGGCCAAAAATGGCCGGATTCCGGCGACTTTTTTTTTTTACGGAAAATTTTTTTTTTAAGTATTCCTCGACACGCAGAACGAGATATTTCCATTACTTTTTTGCGAATTCCGAGCTTAATTTGGTTCCATTAAGGATAAAAATGACCCCTGAAACCTTACCCAAACAATTTCCATCGCAATAAATAACAATACGCAAATCGAGATATTCCTCGACACGCAAAACGAAGTATTTCCATTATTTTTTTGCAAATTTCGAGCTTAATTTGGACTCATTAATGGTAAAAATGACCCCGGAACCTTAATTTCCGTAAAAAAATAAATAACAACACGCAAATCGAAGTATTTTGTAGTAATAATAATAATAATAACAATAATAATAATAATAATAATAATAATAATAATAATAATAATAATAATAATAATAATAATAATAATAATAATAATAATAAAATAAACATTATTTTATTAAAAAAAAAAAAAGTCGCCGGAATCCTGCCACTTTTGGCCGAAAATTTTCTTGTATGGTGCTAAGAGCACCCATGCTAATACTTCAGGGTGTTTTGGCTATTTTTCTTAGTTTAGGGTGCTGAGTGCACCCAAGCCAAAGTTCAGAGTGTTGAGGCCAATTTTGCCTTTAAAATAAAACAAACCTTTTGTTAAAATTAAATTAATTTTAATGTGGTCCAATTAATTTCAATATTAAATCATATTTAATCTTGAAATTAGGGTTTTCATGAAATTAATCTCCTATTCAATTTAACTCTTAATTAAATTAAATAATTTTATCATGAAAAATTCATAATTTAACATGAAATCAACTAGATTAAAATCATAAATCACATAGAAATTGAATTAAATCAAAACCAAAACACAAAAATCACAATTTAGGGTTTAGAGTTTAGAATTTTTTGAAAATTAGGGTATAGGGGTTCGAATTTTTCATGTTTTTAGGGCAAAATTTTTGATCTTTTGATGGCTAATTTTGAGCAAATTAAACAACTTTTAATAATTTCATATGTTAAATCACATTTAAAATAATAATTGACCCATAATTAAATTATTCTCCCTCCTAATTGAATTAATATTATGGACATTCAAAGAATTAATAATTCAATATGTGTACATGCATAGGCTAACTGGTACCACTGTTGGACTTTAAATACTCTAAGTGGAATTTCATGAATCATATTCATAATTATCTAATAACCAAGATCATTGCATAACACATAAAGAAAATATAATAATTGTACCTTTGAAGCAGGATTTCACGTGCGGTCGAGCAAGAACAATGGGAATAAAGAACTCCAAGCAAGATTCCTCTACTTGGTCCACGGGCACAGATTAAACCTCCACTAATGGTAATTAGTTGTGATTGAACGCTTCAATCAACCTTCAACGGAGAAGACTGGAATGAATGAGCCACGAACCACCACTAGTACCACAGTGAGCAGCCACCTTGCTTGGGTGGTCAGTACAGTACGGACAAAGGGGAGGAAGAGAGAGGCGTGTGAGAGAGAGGGGTCAGGGTGTTTGGTTGCTTGCTTCACAAGCAATTTACTTTATGGGTAAATTATGACCTACATATCAACCCTAGGCATGACCTCTATTTACATATCATATATATAATTAGAGTCCATGTGAAGCCCAAACTAAACGCTTAACCCAATTCAAACTACACTAACCCTACTCCTTACATGGCTTGTCATATCTTCATGAGGCTCATTAATGGGCCTATTACTTGTTTAACCCAATATTTTTGTTGTGTGACCTCATAGGATCCACTCTATTGGGCTTTGGACTATTTAACTAGCCCAAAGATCAGTTGTCATATCTAGCACTATACAATGACGATCCAAAAGAATGAACTTATTATCTCCATAATAGTGATCCTTGATATATCTAGTAATTGCACTTATCGAAGACATAATTCTTTCAGACAATGTGTAGCAATCCGGTGGTAAATAATTCTGTTCATCCTTGCCTTTACCCTCATCTTTCTTCTTTGACGCATGCGTGGCCTTTCCCTTTTCCTTGCTCTTCCCGTTTCTTGTTTTCGAAAAATTTACATTTTCCTTTTCTGGTTCCTTTCCCTTTCTAACCTTATCCCGAGGCCACAATTCTGGACGAACCCCCATCTCTTGCAAATCTAACCATGCACACTTTCCATCCTTTTTTTTGCTTTGAATATTCATCAACGTTCCCACAAGTACATCACACACATTCTTCTCTATATGCATCACATCAAGACAATTCCTAATGTCATGTTCTTTCCAGTACGGAAGTTTCCAAAAAATTGATTCTTTTTTAAAGAGAGCAGTTGAGACCCTCTTTTTTTCTGATTTTCCAAACACCGTTCGTATACCCTTAACTCGAGCATAAACCTCCTCACCGATCAATGGCCTAGCGCAGTCTTCTCTTCCATTGTCCCATCGAAAGCCTTTTAATAGCCTACAACTTTCTTATATATGATATCCTACAACTTTTTTGAATTAAATTTATTAGCTACAAATTTTTTTGATAGCCGCTTGCCTCTTCTCTCTTTTCTCTTTTCTCTTTTCTTTCCTCTAGATCTTTAGGGTTTTAACTTTCTTGGCCATTTAGGCCGGAAATAGTCTACTTTCTTTGGAATTTAGACTATTTCTTACTCTTTTTTTTTTTATTTAATTCTCTTATTCTCTACTTGAAAATATGCAAAGACATTGAAAATCACTGCTCCCGTCAAGTTTGAAGCGGTATAATGTGAACTATGTCGGATATGCAAAATAGTTATGATTTTGATTGTAAAAGTTATGTTATTTTCTTTAGATATGTGGTTTACAAATATTATTATCATTGAAGATGCAGTATGACTCTTTATTAATGATATTACTCTTCATAATGAAAAAAAAAAAAAAAAAACAATTTGCTCAGTGTTTACAAGAGTTACAACATAGTACGTCCAATTATCCAATGCTTAAAATAAATGCTACAAAAATAAATAAACAAAGGGAAAACAATTCCAGATCTGTTTTTCAATAGAACAGAGTAAGTAAATAATAGATAAATAAATAACAAGACTGAAACAATACATGAATTCATCAATGAAATGACACGTGCTCCTAACTATGTAATTAGCCACCAATTCCATGAAATGATGGAATATTAACAAGCTTACCAACATTGCCATCTTCAATTCACCCAAGATTGACTTACTCATTATCACTCAAATAGACTGATAAACGAGTGCCGACTCCCACGATATTGTACACTTTAAGAGGGTGATAGTTAGAAATGTGTTGAGGAAAACATGGAATAGGTATGACAATCCTATCGATTCCATTCTTGACTTCGGTTTGATTACTGTTATTACCATCGTAATAAGCTATGACACATCTTTTGACATTCATGATGCCGTCTATTGATGGGATTGCGCAACGAAGTACTCGCCAATTGTCTCGATCGAAGTCTTCAGGATTGTGTGATGGAATACAATTAAACCAGAAATTTGGAAGTAACTCAACTGACTCCACCGGACTCAGCGGTATGATTGACATACTTTGATCGAGTGATGGTGGCCAGATACTTGCATTTGCTTTCATATTGAAAAATGTAATTTTTGAACGAGGTAAATCGGTTTGCATATTTTTTGCCATATTGTAATAGAATTCCATAGTGCAACCCACACTTCTGTTAAACACATATATTTTGAGCTCTTCCTCTAGATCCTTGTTCTCTTTTTTTTTTACCTCTAACTCGTCTTGTTTAGTGCTCAATTTTTCCCGCTCTTTTTTCACCAATACAACTAACTCTTTATACTTCTGTTTCAATTCAACAATCTTTTCATCATATGTCTTCTTCAACTCCTTAAACTTTTCTTCTGTCGACTCATCCTCCAACTTGTCAATCTCATCTTGTTTCTTCTTCAACATTTCTATATTTTTACGAGCTATCTCCCCCTTCTCCCTTTTCAATATATCGATCTCAACTTGTTTCTCCATCAACTTTCCTCGTAATGTAGATTCTACCTCAATTACATCTCTTTTCATTTTTTCTCCATTGTCTTGTTTCATCATCAACTCTTCCCATTTTTTATGCTTTACCTCCCCCAACACATGGTTCAGTTTTTCTAACTCTTCTTGTTTCTTCATCAACTCTTCATGCATTTTTCGCTCCATTTCCCTTAACTTCTTCGTAAGTTTCTTTATCTCGTCTTGTTTCTCCATCAACTCTTCCCGCAATACAGATTCCGCCTCCACCACATCCCTTTTCATTTTTTCTTTATCATCCTGTTTTTTCTTCAGCTCCTCCCACTTTTTATGCTCTACCTCCCCTAACATCTTATTCATTCTTTCTACCTCATCTTGTTTCCTCTTCAACTCTTCATTCGCTTTGCGCTCTGCATCCCTTAACGTCTTCTTTAACTTTTCTACCTCATCTTGTTTCTTCTTCAACTCTTCCCGCGCTTTGTACTCTGCTCCCATCAACATCTTTTTCATTTTTTCTACCTCATCTTGTTTCTTCTTCAACTCTCCCCGCTTGTTACTTTCTACCTCTCCTAACATATTGTTTAATTTTTCTATCAATTCTTGTTTCTTCTTCAACTCTTCTTTATTCTTAGCCTCTGCCTCACACATTGTATTTTTAAATTTTGTTATCTCAAATCTTTCCTTTTTCGAGTCTTCGAATTTCTTACGCTCAAACTCCAACAACTTGTTAGTTTTAGCCATCTCTAATTGATTCTTACTCCACTCTCTTTGCCTTTTCTGCTCTGCCTCCATCAACAAAGTGTTATACTTTTGAATCCAATACTCTTGACACTTCTTCAACTCTTCCTGCTTTTTACGCTCTGTCTCCCCTAAATCCCATTTCAACTTCTGCATCTCACGATCAGTTTTCTTCTTCCACACCTCCCATTTTTTACACTCTTCCTGGTAATTACGTCTGAACATACTGGAATTCAAGTACGTTCTACTTGCGTCGAATTGATTGTGTGTGTCTAAAGGACTAACGCAACCAAAAGTTTGAGTGAGTGATTGATACCCAAAGTTTAATTGGATTTTATACTATTAGATTGAATGCTTGTTTTTTTCTTAAAAGGGATGATTTTAACAATAACATATAAAAAGCTAGAGAAATTGGGATTTTTTTTTTGAATTATTGGGGATTCATGTTTGGAAATAAATTAGAAATTTGGAAGAACAAGAGCTATAGATTTTAGTTAACTCTTGTAAAATCGAAAAACAGAGCAAATAAATGAGCTAAGTTGGATGCTCCTAAGCTTAAAGATGGATAAATTTATAGGCTTAACTCAGTTTGTTCGTAGCTAGGTTGGATAGTTAGTTGACTTGTATTATTTTAAAGAATAAACTATTGATGAAGTATTAAGATATAATTAACTTCTATAACCTTAGTGATTAAGGAAAGTTTAAGTTTACTATATAGAATACTACGTTACTATACTCTTGATTAATAAGTTGATTGTAATCATAGAATTAGATCTAGTCACGAGCTTAGCGTCTAAGTAGGATCTAATTTGAGGAGTACACTAATTACATGTGACCAGTTGACTACTAATGCATGTTTTATATTCATGTCCTAGAGTGCATGCTTTATTTGTGGCGTTTATTACGAGTGATGAATATTATTTCATATGATAATTATCTACCAATTTAAATAACATTAAAAATTCAAAATTATATAACAACAGCTTTCATATTATTTTCGATGATATTTATCATGTTATAGTCGGTTTCTTGGAGCTTTGTACATAGGAAGGAAATAAGGTTGTCCATGAACTAGCGCATTGTGTGCCAGGGGACCTAGTAGTACAATTTGGTTTTCTGATTATCCTCGGAGCATCATAACTTCTTCAACAAGATCTTCCTATGAATGAAAGTTAAGGCCACGGTGGCTTTGTTTCAAAAATATATCAATAACTTAATACTAAAACACCCAGCAAGAGTGAAACATGTCACATCCAAGTGCTATTTTTTCCCTCCCCTTCTTTTTAGACAGCTTTTTTTAGAATATATCTGTACAATAGAACTATAATAATATTTTTTATTTTTTTTAGGAACGAAAAAAATTGTAATAATTTTACTTCAACTCTTTTATATCTTTATAACAATTATATTCCTATTTATTTGGCGTTTATTTTCTTTCATAAACAAATAACCTAAAATATTATTAAATTTTGATTAAAAAAAAGGTACTCCGTAATACGAAATAATATATTCATTCATATATGAAATTACTTTAAAACTAGTATAGGACCCATGTGAGGCATGCCGGCGGCACGTGCCCGGCACGGCCCGGTGGCCCACCTTGGGGCGTGGGTCGTGCTGTTAACGCAGATTGTGGATTCGGCACAGGTACGGTGGTCGGCACACCGGCACAGCATTAACATTAACATAAACGAAGTTATTAATTATTTCGTTTAATAAATGAACTTATTCACCAATTATTTGTATTATCGATTTATCGTACCGGCTACCGGCATATAATAAAATCAGTTATTTTTTATTTTTTGGCTTATCGCACTTGTAGTTTTTTTTTATTATATGCATTGTTGTTTTTTGCTAAATTAATAAAATTGTTTATATAAACTTAAACATAATTAGATAAATAATTTATATAACCTTAATTAAAATGAAGTTGTTCAAAACAAAATATATTAACATTAACATAAACATAAATTAATAACATTATTTATATAAAATTAAGTTGTACTCTATATATATATATATATATATATATATATATATATATATATATATATATCGTTTTTTATTTACATTTAATATTATTAAAGAAAAAGGTGGCACGAGTTGGCATGCGACCCGGCACTGCACGGCCCTCCAGGCACGTGGGTCGTGCCGTGGGCTGGGGTGTGCCAAATTTTGGCACGACACGGCACGCCCACCACCGTGGCACAGCCCGCGACGGCACGGCACGGCCCGTTGCCCATCTTTAATTGAAGCTAGTGGATATAAGATCACACTTTTGACCATCTTAGCCAATAGTAATATATGTTCATTCTATATATACGCACATAAAATAATAATAATGTAGCTTGAAGAAATGAATAAAGAGTATTAGCCCCCAACAATTCCAAGCTAAGACAATGGAGAGTTATTCTCTTTAATTTTATTAACATTATATTTTACATAAGTAACCCAGTTCAACGCTCGAGCCTCAGTTTTTATTAAGTTGACACCATGCTATTATCATGCTTGCCAACACACTTTTTTAACGATTAATATCTCTAATTCCCGACATTGTTAAATTATAAAAAATGGATATTATTAAAAGGAAAAATTATCACCATTAATTCAAACTTTGACTCATCTGCTAATATTAATATCAACTTTAGTTTATTCCCTATCACTCTCAACTTTGTACCATATTAATTTTTATCACCCCCAAGTGACTTGAAACCGGTTGAAGAGGTAAACCTTGCTGACTTGGGATTACTTGCACACATGTCGCAACCGGATTGGTTAAAAAGTAGAAAAAAAATCAAAATAAAATATTAAGAATAAAAAAAAAAACAAAAATAAAATAAAAAACAATGCCACCCAACGATAGCTGCAGCCAGCCAACCCACTTCCCCCAAAGCGTGACAATCACCAAATGACCGCACCCAAACCGGCCTCCATCAACCTCTCTTCTCTCGCGCCGATTTTGTGGTTGATTTTGTCGCTAATTTCGTGGTTGATTTCGAATGTTAGGGTTATGGTTTGGGATTTGGGGGTTGGCTGGTTTGCATGGTGATTGAAGAGGAACAGGAAGGTGGTCGGGGAAGCACCGGCGCTCGGGGGGAAAGGGGTTAGGCTAGACGTGGTAGCAGCGGGCTATTGTTGGTAGAGTTGCAGGTCGGCTCTGTTGAGTGCGTGAAGTGCGCACGGAAGAGGAAGCGGGAAGGTGGGCAGGGAAGCGGCGATATAGAGGTGGGGGAAGGGGAGGTAGTGATGCTGGCGTCGTGGACTACTGGCTGGTTGCTGGTGGTCGTGGTGGGGAACCAGAGAAGGCAAGGGGGGAGGAAGGAGGAGAGATAAGGTGTTTTTTAATTTTATTTTTTTAACTTTATTTATTTTAAGAAATTTTGAATTTTGCTACCATTAAAATACACCACTTTGATTTTTGCTACCCATCTAAAATTTTATTTTATTTTACCACCATCCAAAAACAAAAACAAAAAAAAAAAAAAAAAAAAAAAAAAAAAAAAAAAAAAATTGTTAACATTTCTGTTTGTGGGGCCCATTAAATTACCTTCTTCCATTTTCTTCTTCTTTCCATGAGCTTCAATCATAAACCACACCTATTCCTGACAGCCCCATTCATTCTTCGGCAACGCCTGCCCCGTAACAGCAACCCCTTCCAAAACCCCCACCCCTTTAAAGCAGCCCCACTCCCACTCCCCTGCCCATACCCCCTCCAAGAAAATTCATATGCTTTTATTCCCACTTTGTTCAACAATGAAGGGTTGTTTGGTAAGTGGGATTATGGGTTGGGAATGGGAATAATAATCCCTAATCTTTGTAAACTCATGTTTGGTTGGTGGGAATTATAATATAAAATGGGAATGGGCTTGGGAATAATTAGCTTGTATTCCCTACATTTTATTACTTGGGGGTGGCAAGTAATATTTTGGGGGGAATTCACTAAATTGTTAAAAAGACAATACTACCCTTGTTTTGTGGCATATACTCCGTATTTTTGTGGCATATGATAATAAAAGGGCAATTTTGTAAATTTTGCTTTTAAACCCTCTATTATTCCCACATACTAGATATGGGATTTAAAATTTCTCAATCTTATTTCCAAAATATGCCAAACAAGAAATTGGGATTATTTCATGAATTCCCACCTATTAATTCTCATTCCCACTCCCACCCTATATTCCCCAAATTCTCAATCCCATTTGCCAAACGCCCCGTGAACTGTTAACGCCAAAATTATTGTCTAAGCCCCCTGTTGTCTCCTTCGAATGACAGAGGCAATGAAAAGCTCAAACAAAGGTCAGAATATCAACATTACCAAAAGAATTAAGGCTACATACATACACTCTTTTTCTTAACAAGCATATTGTCATTAAGCTGGAGGTATGAATAGCTCAACTCACCAAATTTCTTGTTTAATGAATCCATCTTTTCTAAGATATTTCGAAATTGATTCGAATTTATTTCCCACAATCGCTTCCGCGATCGAAGACAAGATACTTCACTTTCCCATTGAAATTGGCAGGATTTCGGGTATGCTAAGTTGGAGTTTTAATTGGCGTATGCTAATTTGGGGTTTTAATTGCGGTATGCTAATTTGGGTTTTTAATTGGGTTATGTAGGGCTTGTTTGGCACTGTTTTTTATTTTCAGTTTTCAGTTTTTTTTTTAAATAAACAAAAAACCAAAAATAGGAAACAAGAAAAAGGTGTTTTCACTTTTCTCTTGCCAGTTTTCAAAATTAGCATGATTTTAATAAGTTTGACTAATTTTTTATTCATTATATGACATATATCACACTTTTAAAATACAAAAAACCAAAAAACTGAAAACCGCAACAATGCAAAACGAACCCGTAAATTTGGGGTTTTAATTTGGTATATAAATTTGGATTTTTAATTAGGTTATGTTGGCCAAAAAATGGTGTTACCGGAGTTACCCACCCCTACCCCCATTCATACGCATCACCGTAGTCATCAACAAACATCATCTTCCATCAATGGTTAAAAATTCTCGGCTGAGCGTCGAAATGGTGCAACTTCCGGCCTGCTGTTATTGGGCAGAGGTGGTGTATTGAGGAGTTATGCATTGATGGCTGATTAGATATGTGTGGGATGCTGCTCATTTATTTAGTGGGTGTAGAGTGGTGTTGTTGGTGGCAGATGTGGAGGTGAGGTGCCGGATAATAGGTGGGGCTGCCAGGAAGATCGAGGTAATGGTAGGGGTTTATGACTGAAGTTCATGGAGACAGAAAAAGAAAATGGATGGTGTAATTCAATAGATCTATGGTAGACCCTGGTCCATCTAAAATAGGTGGACCACCATCCCAAATACAATCCACCAGCACAAACGTAACACACTACAAATAACGCGGCCTAAACTCTCGTTTCTTTCTTTCCACTCCAACAAAACTGACATAAAATTAAATATGCACATTCATTCTTTCAAAGGCTGAAAAATTCTCGTTTTTCTCTCCTCTTCAAATTCGAGCATAGCCATGGATGAAAAGCAAGAAACTAATGCAGAAAGGTAAATAAAATTTCTGAACCTTAACTTTCTTTAAATTTCTTCGAATTTGCAATTATTCGTTCGTAGTTGTTATAATTTGTTAAAATTTCATTCGTAGTTTTTGTAAATTGTGTATAATTTCTAAACAATTTTCACATTTTGAGGGACCCTAATTCTTCTAATAGTGATGAAGATAAATTATAAGTAAATTAAAACCCTATATAATTGTTGAATTTTGAAATTAAATGATGAATTGAAACCCTAAGTTATTTGAACAGGACAATTTCTCAAATCCGAAACAAAAAGAAGAAGAAATTAGATATAACAAGTCAAATTGTTGATCCAAATATTTTAAAAGAGATAGACAGGTGTAGGGAATAAATTTCAAGCGTTAACCCCTAGCTTGAACCCCACTGTGATCATACACTAAAGTGCGGTGGCGTCCAAAAGGGAAGAAGATAGAGCAAAAGAGTCGCCAACAAGTTTTAGGAACTTGTAAACCGTTCACAGGGTGAAAGTTACACCCCTTAACGATCCAAGAGATCGTCAACTCCATAAGGTCTTGAACCAAATAAGGGTTCGGGGATGAAGGTACAAATCCAACCTAAAAGAGATTGAACCTGCCCTAATAATAGGCCTCTACTTTATTCTGATCGTATTCATGAGCGCTTTCTGACTAACATGCAATCAATAGGATTAACCCTAAACCTGTGTATCTATGTCGGTTGAATATAAATGCACAAACAAAACTATTAATGGCGATCACTAGAATTATAATCATATTAACCCTAAACAAGATTATTAATCATCTTATTAAGCGTGATTACAAGTACAAATTCCCTTTAAACATGCATAAAAGGTGTGATCAAGCAATAAATAATAAATATCAAGCAACATAATAATCAATTATAATTATGATCATAACAATCATAATTAAAATAATCATCATAATAACAATAATAATCATGGTCATAAATTATAATCATAATCAACATAATCACGTTAAAGCATAATAAAAATAGCAAGATCCTAGGCATGATACTAACAAGATTAATAACAAACCCTAGCATGTCACTAAGCAATAAAAATCAAATCTTTAGCCCTAACATGATACTAACAATCATAAATATTAGGAAGAAAATAAAAGGCATCGTAACAATCATATTTAATATTAAAATTACCCTAGACATGGTACTGGGAATCAAAATAACAATCTAATTATGATTTCAACATCATAACATCAGTAAATCAATTAAAGCACTTACTTTGATGCCTCGTACCTCTTTCTAATAACAAAATACACACGTTAGTAACTTCAAGGAAAATAATAATCAAAACAATTAAATTAAATAATTGAAAGAGAGATTTGGGACCAAACCCTCAGAAATTTAACCTTTCACATCTAGGGCGAAGGCAACTTCGAATATGGCTAGGTGTATCTAATGAATGCGGAATTTTGTATGTAAAAAGCAAGTTTAGAAAAAAAGAGAAAGAGATGGATTAGAAGAGAATGAGAATTGGTGATTGCGAATGAAAACTGATTGTAGGTGCATGAAAACGGAGTTTTTAATACGTTATTTATAGAGAAAATCAGCCAAAAAGATAAAATAAACAAAACAGAGTCCTGGCGCACAGAAAACTGAACCAGCGCCAACGCCAAGCGTAGCGCCAGGCGCTACAGCTGGCGTTTGGCGCTGATTTCAGAAATTCACGCGTTTTCTAAAATCAGATAAAAATTTTTGTACAGGAGGATAAAATCGTATTTTCCTAAAAAAAATTGCTCTTTGATTTTAATTAAAACTTTGAAAAGTCAACAAAAGTCAATTTATCAATGCTAATTGAATTAGGAATGAAAAGAACCTTCTAGAAGAATCTAGAAGACTAAAACCATTCCTAATTGCATTAGGAATGATAAATCATATTAGGCCCTCCCCTAGATCATTGGGCCGCACATAAGGCTCAAACCAGGCCCAGTTTATTAAATTGGCCATAACTTCCTCAATATTCATCGGAATTAGGCTTATAATATATCGTTGGAAAGCTCTTGTCAAGCCCCATCCAACTACACTCTTATTGGACCCATATCATGAACCAACCAAACTGGATTGGCTGTTTTCTTAAAATAAGTTTTCAAAAATAGAGAGAAAAGAAAAGAAATTAAAACTATCCGCAACACTAAACTTTCCACACTTTCACTTCATTCATTATGATTCGACGCGAAAGGTACTAATCATTGGGTTTGGTTTTGGGGAGACACAAATGTGTGTCTACAACAAGCAACATTCAGAAAATGGAGAAACCAGGTAAATCATAGGTTCGAATTGTTTGTGTTTTTAGTTCATATAATTCGTGATTGCTGTTTAAATGATTTGTGGTTTTAGTTCATATAATCTGTGATTACCGTTCAAATATTTTGTGGTTTTAGTTTTGTGGTTTTAGTTCATTTATTTAGTGCTTACTGTTCAAAAATTGATATTGTTATTTTTTAAACTAAGAAGCATTTATTTTATAAGTTCAAATATTTTGTGTTTTTAGTTTATATAATTCGTGATTACTGCTCAAATATATTGTGGTTCTAGTTCATATAATTTGTGATTAATGTTCAAATATTTTGTGGTTTCAGTTCATATAATTTGTTATTACTGTTCAAATGTATTATGGTTTTAGTTCATATAATTTGTGATTCCTGTTTAAATTTTGATATTGTTATTTTTTAATCCAAGAAGCATATGTTTTATTACAGCAACCAATCTGAACTTCAACCCAAATCCACCACCCAACACCAATCCAAGAAGCTAAAAAACAAGCTCAAAAGGAGGCTGAGAATCAAGCTAAAAAGGAAACTCAAAATGAGACTGAGAATCAAGCTAAAAAGGAAGCTCAAAAGAAGGCTAAGAAAGAGTCTCAAGAGAAGAAGGTTCAGAAGAAGCAAGAAAATGTTCAGAAGAAGAGAGAGGAAATTCAGAAGAGTGAAATTAAGGAGGAAAAAAAGAAAAAGAAGAGATAATGTTGATGATTTCATTGATCTAGACAATGTTGTGGATCTAAATTATGATCGAAAAAGAAGTAAAAAAATTAGATTAAATAGGGAAGAGGGATCTTATAAAGAAGGGAAAAAAAAGAAATAAGTTAAGATGGCGGGATTTGAAGAACAAGGTGAAGTTGTGTTTAATTAAGAGAAGAGTGCGTTTAATGCCTGGTCCACATAGGATAGGTGGACCAGGGTCTATGTAAGAATTTGTAGGTGTAATTAATCAAGTAGGCCCCATAAAACGGACATACTATCTTGCGTGGACCTAGTTCATGTTATTGTGGACCTAAGGTTAATTCACACGTAACTGGCATTATGTTCAATATAGTGACTCTTATTTTTAAAATAGTAACCTTATTTTTAACATAGTAACTTTTTTTAAAAAAAATTGAGTGACCATTAATGTTATTATGAACTTAGAGTACGACATTATGTTGAATAGTGACCTTATTTTAACATAGTGATCTTTATTATTTATATTGATCATTATATTAAAATTTCATTAAAAAAAATTAACCTTTTATTGCTTTTATAATGTCACACTTACTTTTATTTCAACATAATAATCTTTATTTTAATATAATGACCTTTTTTTTTATTAATAAAACAATCATATTGTCTCTAATATTAATGGTCCACAATAAATTAGTGTGAACCAGGTCCATTTAAAAATTTGTTCAAAGCAACATATTCTGGTAAATGGTAGTAAAATCTATTTTTTTTGGCATTTAGGTGGTAGTAAAATAAAATAAAATTTTAGATAGGTAGTAAAATCAAAGTGGTGTATTATAGTAGTAGAAAAAGTCAAAATTTCCTTTATTTTATTTTGATTTTTATTTTTTAAGCCAATCTACGCTAACATGTGTCTCGTTACATGTAATATTTGTTTAGATGACAAGTTAGGGGTGATAAATATTAATAGAGTACAAAGTTGGGAGTAATAGGGAATAAAATGAAAATGGGATTAATATTGGCGGATAAGCTAAGGTAAAGTTGATTTTAATAGTGGCAATTTTTCCCATGAATAATCCTACATATGTTTTGATTTGTTCATGTTCGATTCGTGTTAATTATATGTAATTTCTATATATGGCATTTTAATATTTATTTTTTATTCACGATTTAACAGATATTAAGAATAACTAAATGAAAAAAAAAAAAAAAAAGAAATATGACCTAGTTTAATTATTGAGATATTGGACATTTTAAACACCCGAGTGCACGATACATCCAACTAACTGGAAGTTAGTTTTTGCTTTTGATGATTACATGAACAATAATCATCTAAATAAGGAAACAAAAAAATATCGTTGGACGCACCATACATATTAAAAATTTTAAGTTTAATTTGATCCAATCTTTTTACTTTAGAATATCAGGGATTCTTACACACGCGATGCACACGGTAGCTAGCCTTCTGAGGATAATTATTAATAATGGTCTTTATGTCTTATAAATTTTGCATGATATTTTATTATATCTATTTGCATATCCCTATTAAACAAGTCATCATACAATCTACAATATTATTAAAACCCTAGGGATTAAGATGTTGACCACATGTGTCATATTTTGTCATCATAAAATTTAAAGCATAGCGCCACATAGATTATGACATGGCAACACATAAATATTTGGATTAGATTTGAACCATTATATCCCTTAAAATTCCCAACTTTTATTACAACTATTCCACAATTAATGTCACTTTACTACCTAATAACATTGTATGAATTGTAATTTTTCATTAAATAATCTAAAAGTTTTTAAACATTATATACAATTCCCTACTTAATTGTAAAACAAAAACTACTGCACTTCTCTTTCTATCCCCAACTAACTTTACTATTATTATTTTATTATTTAAACTTAAGGTATTAGTTCCAAAATATTATTTATATACAAGGTAATTTTTTCATTTTGTATTTAAATATAATCCAGGGCATCATTCGGGCCCCAAACTAGTTATATACTCCAAAAGA
Organism: Chenopodium album; assembly: GCF_948465745.1. Taxonomy (NCBI): domain Eukaryota; kingdom Viridiplantae; phylum Streptophyta; class Magnoliopsida; order Caryophyllales; family Amaranthaceae; genus Chenopodium; species Chenopodium album. The sequence goes on from NC_137835.1 coordinate 72,651,082, forward strand.
AAATAAAGGAGAGACTAAGGGCCTATTCTCATAGACTGAACTGAACTAAACTTAAGTTGACTGAGCTGAGATGAATACTTTATAAGAGAAGGAAATTAGGAGATGAACTGAACTAAACTGAACTGAAAATAAACGTATGAGAACAGGCCCTAAGTGATGCTTTAAATATTGAAATAAGCACAAATAATTAATCTTTTAGGAAATTCAAGAGACAATTTTAATCATACAATAATATACTCTAAAACAAAATATATGGAGAGATTAAACACAAATAATTAATCTACTTAGGGAATTCAAGAGACAATTATAAGGTTTTTAAATTTAATAGGAAAAATACATTTTAATAATCCCAACTATTGGCGATTTACCTAGAATAATCCCAACTAAGGATAATTTTCTAACAATACCATCTTTGTCTCTTATTTTCTTCTAGTAGACCCAACTGGTCAACTACGGGTCAATAACCTGTTGTAACAAGTCATATGCCACGTGTCAACACACGATTGGTCCAAAATAAAAAAAACAAAAAAATAAAAAAAATAGAACATTAAAAAAAAACATAAAATAATTAGAAAAAAAATTAGAAAAAAAAAACAGGAAATTAAAAAAAATCTGAAATAAAAAAATCTGAAATTCAAAAAATAATAAAAAAAAATTAAAAAAAATCAGAAAATAACAAAAAATAAACAGACACTTAGAAAAATTTCAAAAAATAATTAAAAAAAATCAGAAAATTTAAAGAAACAAAAAAAAACCCCAAAACCCTCCCTGCCACCCTCCCACCACCTCGTAACCCTAGCCAGCCAGCCTCCCTCCCCTTTCCCCGCCGGTGGCCAACCCCCTATGTAATCCCCCACATTTTTAAATATTTTATAAATGAAAATTTATTTTATTTATAATATTTATTTGTTATTTTTCATAATTTAATTTCCAAAGTTTCAAATTATTAATCTGGGTCGAAAATTATTTGAACAAATTATTTTATGCACCTTTATTCTACAATTTATGTCCAATCACCCAAGCCTAACCCATTTGTTTACTTAATCGACCCATTATTTTTATGAGGTCCAATCTTCCTATTTATCCTACAATTGTCTCCTATAAATACCCCATGAATCCCCAAAAATTTTCCCACACAAAAAAGGTTAGTCTTATTTTCTCCTTTGTTTTATTAATTTGTGTAATTATAATTATTGATTCATGGGTTTTAGTTTTATTGTTTGAAAGTAATTTAATTAGTATCAAGTTGTATTTTGATGATTAAACTTTATAATTTCAGATTTTATAAATGTCATAATTTTCAGATTTTGTAAATTTTATAACCTAGGGTTTTTAATTATTGAAAAAATCATGATTTTAGGGTTTTTATGAACAATTGATTTAGGGCTTTTATAGTAATAATGTTTTGAATTTTGGTGATTATAACTAATGATTAGTTTAACTTAATTCCAGATTATTTTGAACATGTAAATTCGTGTTTTAATTTTCAGATTTCCGTTCATTAATATTAATCCCGTTTTAATCCCGATCAGGTTCTGAACTCATCCGATTTTGACAAAAAAGTAGTGTTTTCCATGTGAAATCAACGTTTTAAGAAAAAATCACTACCTTTGGTGGTGGGTACCATCCTCTCGTGGCCAAATTCAGCCTCTAAATATGATTTTCGGGCAGTTTTTTATTTTAACGAAGTTTTTTTATACTTAAAATATTATCCTTGAGTTTGATTGATAAAATTAATTATGTTTAAAGTTAATTAAGAATAAATATATGTTTTTATTGAAGTTTAAAGTGCTGAAAATAGTTTCTAAGTACGACTTTTGATGTTTTATAAAGAGGGTTTAATCACCCATTAAAAAGGGAGATTATTAGGGGTTTTAAAATAATTTTCAGATTTTTATTAAACTTTAAACTTGCTGTAATTTCATGTATAAGAGTGTATTTTAAGGTTTTTATGAAGAAAATTCAAAGAACTATATATAAGCCTTTAATTTTAACTAAAGGGAAGGTTTTAAAGTGTTGTTTGATCTGGATTTTGAAGGTTTTAAAGTAAGTTAGTATTGCTGTAAATTTGATTGATTGGGTATTGATTGAGATGTAATTGTTTAGTTTAGGAGAGGAGTTTATTGAAGGTGATTTCTAGATAGTAAAGTGGCATACCAATTCGTTTATTCAAGGTACGTACAAGTTACGAAACCTTGCTTGTAGGTGCATGTTTAAGGACGGATCGAGAACTTAGTATCATGTATAGGGTTGACTGGGTTAAATTGTTTGGTTATACATTGTGAATTTCAAATGATGTGCACTATTTTATATTGCAAGTATTATTTGTGCTCTAATTATGCAAGGTGCGCTTAGAGGCAAAGGTATGTGATTGGTGTAAAGATTAATTTATTACTCATTCATGATTATGCAAACAGGATGAGTAAAGGAAGAATTTCAGTCTTATAAGACGATGTTAAGGTTTTGGGGTGCCTTATGCACTCAAGGTGTTTATGCACCGAGGTAGTTAAAGGAATAAACAATAAATGTTGCTTGTCACTAATAAATCAAAAATTGAAATTGGAAAGTTGTTTTACTTGATTGAATTGATATTGGATTGATCGTATTGTTTGCATATGAGTCATCACCAAGTCTAAACCTGTAAATCACGTAAAGTGCAAGATGGATGTGAAGGAGTTATGTCTTCTATAAGTGCAATTACTAGATATATCAAGGATCACTATTATGGAGATAATAAGTTCGTTCTCTTGGGGCGTCATCATCTGTTGCTAGACTATGAGAGATGATCTTTGGGCTAGTAAAATAGCCCAAAGCCCGCTAGAATGGATCCTATGAGGTCACACACAAAGGTATTGGGTTAAGCAAGTAAGAGGCCCATTATTGGGCCTTATGAGTATTTAACTGACCATGAATAGGATTGGGCTAGTGTAGTTTGATTGGGATTAGGAATTGGGCTTGGTCATGGACTCTTATTTATGGATATGATCTATAAATAAGATCCATGCCTAGGGTTGCATGATACAAGAGACACAATCAACTTACAGTGAATTGTGAATCAAGGCAACCAAATCCCAATACCCTCATCTCCCTCTCTCTCTCTCTCACGGCACCCCTCTCCCCCACCCCTGGACTTGCGGCCGACCACCCTTGGTGGTGTTCGCGGTGGTTCGTGGTGGTTCGTGACTAGTTCGTTGCTCATACCTCTCCGTAGAAGGTCGATTGAAGAGTTCGATCGCGACTAACTAGCATTAGTGGAGGTCTTAATCTGTGCCTGTGGACCAAGTAGAGGAATCACGTTTGAGGTTCTTTGTCTCCCTTGTTCTTGCTCGATTGCTAGTGGAATCACGCTTCAAAGGTATAATTCTTACTCTTTATGTGTTATGCATGAGATCCTTGGTTAGGTGCTATATGAATATGATTCATGATTATTTCCGCTGCGTAGTACCTATAATCCCCTGCAGTGGTATCAGTTAGCCTCTTGCAATTACATATATTGAGTATTAAACCTTTGATAATCCACAATTTTAATTCAATTAGGAGGGAGAATAATTTAATTATGGGTCAATTATTATATTAAATATGATTTAACAATATAGAATCATTAAAGTTGTTTAATTTGCTCCATATTAGCCCTAAATGATCTGAAAAGCCCTATAATATTCGAAAATTCGAACCCCCCCCCCCCCCCTTAATAATTTCGAAATTTTCGGAATCATTAACCCTAATTTGTGAAATTTGTGTTTTTTTTATTTTGATTTAATTCGAAAGTTTTACGTTTAAAGAATTTAATCTAATTGATTTCATGATAAATTATGAATTTTTCATGATCAACCTATTTAATTTAAAAGTTAAATTGAATTGGGATTAAATTCATGAAGAACCCTAATTTTAAAATTGAATATGATTTAATTTTAGAATTAGATGGACCACATTAATTTTAATTTTAATTTTAATAAAAATGTTTTGTTTTAAATTAAAAATAAAAAAAAAGGGGGGGATTGAGGTGCGGCAGCCGCGGTTGGGTGGCGCAGCCACGACGACTGCCGCACCGGTGGTGGTCCAGGAGGGAGGGTGGGCTAGGCACGGGTCAGTTAAAGGGGCAGCGCAGCAGTGCACCACCCCGATGTGTGTAGTGCTGCTGCTGTCCGCGCGCTGCAGGGGCAGCGCACACCGCAAGGTGTGCGGCCACCGTGGCCGGCTTCGGCTGGCTACACCACGGTGGCTGACGCGGGTTTTTTCAAAAAAAAATAAAAATTTATTATTATTTTATTTTGAATAAAATCAGTTTTCAAAATTAAAAAAAAAAATAAAAGATAAGTTTTGATTTTGAAAAGATAATTAACAAAGTTAAAGTTGTTAATTTCGTTAAGATAGGATAATTATGGAGCAAAAGATTCTATTTGGATAATAATTGATTAAATAATGTGATTATCCCATAATTATTTTGGATATTAATTGATTTAAAATATGTGATTGGCAAGTAATTAGGATAAAATCTCCTAAAAGTTAGGATAATCATGGAAAATAAATATGATTTATCTTCCATATTTAAAATAAGATTTGATTCTATCTCATACCTAAATTAAAATATATGATATTTTATAATTGGTTATGAATAATATATGATATTAACTAATTACAGTAATTAATTAAAATATGAGATATTTTAGGAGTCATGTTTCCTTTACTGTGAACATTCGATGTTGTAGTTTAGGAAAGCATAATGAGTGATTTATTATATGACATTTTATAATATATGATATTATATATTGCTATATAGACTAGTATGGCCCATAGATTCTAAATACGATCTGCGCATCGTTTCGTATTTTTGTAATCTAAATACGGTCTGCGTACCGTTAAGTATTTTTGTAATTTATTTTATTTTATTTAAGTAGTAGATAGAATATAATAGAATTACAGGTTGCGGTTAATCCAAGAATCCATGGAGTGGAGGCCCAAAGGAGCAAGATGGATGAGATCCATGAAGGTTCAAGTGGGAGCTTTTGCTTTATTAGTTTTCTTAGGATTAAGGGGCCATACTATGTCATGTTTTATTTATGCATTAGTAGATTATGCATGTTAGATTTTATTTATGTTGTTTGATGATGCGCTAGAGTTCACTAAATAATCACAACATAATGAATCTAGGTCCCAGTAATATTGAGGTTGCTTTCCCAATTAAAAACCCGATGAAACCTTCGATATTTATGGCAGGTCATGCCTCAGCTGGGTGTCATACTATATCTTAGGGGAGTGGGGGTAAATCACGTGTTACACTTTTAATTGGTTATACTCAACAAGGTTACCTAAAGAGTTTAGAACCTTGAAGCTAAGGGTGATAATTAAACATGTGATGGTTAATTATTCAACCAAGAATTACAAAGAGTTGTAATCAGTAAAGAGTTTACTCACCTTGAAAATGCAATGTTTGATGGTAGGGCCTCAGTCCGGTCAATTATTGCACAAATAAAGGATCTTGGAATCATTCTATTCAATAAGGATCAATTAAAGATTGAATGAATGTTTTAAAGTTACCAGTTTTATAATCGCTTATGGTACTTTAAAAGTTTATTAAACATAATTATTGAACTTTGCCTCGTTTGTTTTTGTTTGTAGATGAATAACTTATACAACAACACAATTTTACCAATGAAACTTAACTTAAGGCTGAATCTCATAAACTTATGGGAATGGGAAAAGGAGTTGAGAAATGTTCTCGCAAGCCATGGGCTTGAATCTCGCTTACACATTCCTGTTGAGAGCAAATACACAAAGAAGTTTGGAGCTGAAAGGCATGCTGAAATTGTTTCAGCTGCAGAGAAAATCAGAGAGCTCATTTTAGAATCTATTCCAAGTTGTTGGAAAAGAAGATTCAGGCACTATGAGCTAACCATATTGTACAAATGTCTTCGTGCCATCTGTCGAGGTGGCATAGGAGCATTAGGAAGTGGAGGCATAAATGATCAAAATGTAAGAGAGGTCGTTAACTCGATCCCTCAGATTTACTATTCCTGGACTGATAGTGTAAGGTATGAAGCTTACAATGTCCATTGTAAAATAATGGCTAAAAGACTCATGCCTGGTCAGTCAGTAAGGGCCCATGTAAGGGAATTGATTGAAATGTTCAATCAAATGGATGTCCCTTGGAAACCGATCGATGATGACTCTACTCATGATATTATTTTGTTCTCACTCCATGATGGTTTTGACATTGTCAAGCTCACTCATAATGATGAGGGATCTTCGGTGACATTGATCAATCTGTTGCTTAACCATGCTGAGGAGTTCTTGAAGAGGAGAGGAAGCGAATGCTTCTTTTGCGGTAGTTGGCCATGCCATACACCAGGGTGTCCCCACTATACACCAGTGAAAACTGAAGGTAAAGAGTTACTTGATGTTTTCGTTGTAGAAATTAATCTTACTTCATCTTCCACTTGGGTATTTGATACCAGATGTGGTGCTCATATCGTTAATAACGTGCAGGGCTTGAAAGAAAGTAAGAAGTTAGCAAAAGGGGAAGTAACGCTTCGAGTAGGAAATGGAGCAAAAGTTGCTGCACTTGCTATTGGAAGCTATCATTTAAGACTTCCTTCTGGACTTATTTTGGTGCTTAATAACTGTTATTATGTACCAACAATAACTAAAAACATTATTTCAGTTCCTGTTTTAGATTCTGAAGGATTTTCATTTGAAATAAGAGACAAGTGTTGTTTTATTTCGAAAGAAAATATGTTATATGCTAACGCCAAATTAATTAATGGTTTGTATGTATTAGAATATACAACCCATGTCTACAATATTGATCATAAAAGGCAGAAAACAAATGGTTCAAACCCAACTTACCTATGGCATTGTAGGCTTGGTCACATTAACCAAAAGCGTATCCAGAAATTACACAAGGATGAACTTCTTTCTTCATTTGATTATGAATCATTTGAAAATTGTGAGTCATGCTTGCTTGGGAAAATGACTAAGTCACCATTCACGGGTATAGGTGAAAAAGTTAGTGATCTTTTGGGACTCATACATATGGATGTGTGTGGACCAATGAGTTCAAAAGCAAGGGGTGGGTTTAACTACTTCATTACTTTTACTGATGATTTAAGTAGATATGGTTATGTCTACTTAATGAAGAACAAATCGGAATCCTTTGAAAAGTTCAAAGAATTCCAGAATGAGGTACAAAACCAACTTGGGAAGACGATTAAAGCATTACGATCAGATCGTGGTGGTGAATATTTAACCCAAGAATTTGATGAACATCTGATTAATTGTGGAATACTTTCACAGTTAATTCCTCCAGGAACGCCACAGTTGAATGGTGTGTCAGAAAGGAGGAACAGGACTTTACTTGATATGGTGAGGTCCATGATGAGCTTTACTGATCTTCACATATCATTTTGGGGATATGCATTAGAAGCAGCTGCTAGAATACTAAACAGAAAACCGTCGAAAACAGTTGAAAAGACTCCATATGAGATATGGAATGGAAGAGCTCCAAAATTGTCTTTTCTCAAGATTTAGGGATGTGAAGCCTATGTAAAACGTTTACAAGGTGATAAACTACAACCTAAATCAGACATGTGTTTCTTTGTGGGCTATCCAAAAGAAACAAAAGGGTACTACTTCTACAATCGCGAAGATAACAAAGTGTTTGTTGCTTGCGATGGTGTCTTTCTAGAAAAAGAATTCCTGTCTAGAAAGCCAAGTGGGAGTAAAGTGGTTCTCGAAGAAATTCGAGACGAACAACAAATGGATGTGGATAACACCACATCAGAGGCGAGGGCGCATGAGTCGATTAATCATGCGTCGGAGCAAGCTAATTCGACTAGCAAGACTCCTATCGTCCCACTTGAACCTAGTTCATGCGAAATCTTCAAGGAGTTGGAGAGAATATTTCTATTGTTGCTCCTACCCCACGTTGGTCTACTAGAATCAGAAACAAACAGTTTGTTGAGGTTCTAATAACTGAGGATTCTGAAATCTTCTTATTGGAGAATGAAGAACCTACTACCTACAAGCAAGCTTTGGCGAGCCCCAACTCAGATAAATGGCTTGAGGCCATGAAGTCTGAAATGGAATCAATGTTTGAAAATGAAGTGTGGACCCTAGTTGACTTGTCTGATGGGGTAAAACCTATTGGTTGCAAATGGGTTTACAAAATTAAAACAGACAAGGATGGAAATGCCTACATCCATAAAGCAAGACTGGTTGCGAAAGGATACAGACAGATTCATGGTATTGACTATGATGAGACCTTTTCCCCAGTAGCCATGCTTAAGTTTATTCGGATACTTCTAGCGATTGCTGCATTTTTCGATTACGAAATTTGGCAGATGGATGTCAAAACCGCCTTCTTGAATGGGTTCTTAACGGAGGAAGTGTACATGACACAACCTGAGGGTTTTGAGGATCCAGAAAATCCTAGTAAGGTATGCAAACTTCAGAAATCCATTTATGGATTGAAGCAAGCATCCAGGAGTTGGAATCTTCGCTTTGATGAAGCAATCAAACAGTTTGATTTTCTCAAAAGTGAAGAGGAACCTTGTGTATACAAGAAGTCTATTGGGAGCAGCATAGTTTTCCTAGTCTTGTATGTAGATGACATACTGCTCATGGGAAATGACATACCAATGCTTGAGTCAGTCAAGGAATGGTTGAAGAGTTGTTTTTCCATGAAGGACTTGGGTAACGCCGAGTACATTTTGGGAATCAAGATCCATCGAGACAGGTCTCGAAGGATGATTGGACTAAGTCAAGAGACTTATATTGATAAGGTTCTTGACAGGTTTGAGATGACAAACTCCAAGAGAGGATTTCTCCCCATGTCTCATGGCATTACGCTCAATAAATCTCAATGTCCGGTTATGCCGGATGATATGAGACGTATGGCTATCACTCCTTATGCTTCTGCAATAGGATCTATAATGTATGCCATGATTTGTACGAGTCCGGATGTTGCATTTTCTCTAAGCATGTGTAGCAGGTTTCAGGCAAATCCAGGTGATGCACACTGGACAGCTGCCAAGAACATCCTTAAGTACTTGAGAAGAACGAAAGGAATGTTTCTAGTTTATGGTGGCGAAGATGAGTTGGTTGTCAAAGGTTATACGGATGCGAGTTTCCAAACGGACAGGGATGACTGTAGATCACAGTTTGGGTACATTTTCTGTCTGAATGGAGGAGCAGTGAGCTGGAAGAGTTCGAAGCAAAGCACTGTCGCAGACTCTACAACAGAATCAGAATATTTGGCTGCAGTTGAGGCAGCCAAAGAAGCAGTTTGGATAAAGAAGTTCCTAACTGAGCTGGATATCGTACCAAGTGCTCAAAAAGGAATTGAATTGTATTGTGACAACAATGGCACCATTGCTCAATCAAAGGAGTCTAGGTCACATTTCAAATCCAAACATGTTGAGAGGAAGTATCACCTCATTCGAGAAATCGTTAACAGAGGAGATGTGAAGATGTGCAAAGTTCATACGGATGAGAATATCGCTGATCCTCTTACTAAACCCCTTCCACTACCTAAGCATGAGAAACATGCTAGTGAAACTGGATTGAAGCAAATGATGTAATTAGAAGTTGTATTTATTTTTGGAGAAAAATAAGTTACATATGTAATACACTCATTTGCGGAATTATGTTTAATCAGAAATTTTATTATTTCTCTTATTTAATGATGGTTTTCAATATTAAATAAAATGTCCAAAATAATTATGGATTGATGGGCTCATCAGGTTGATGACCTGGTGAATGAAACCTCACAGGTGAACAAAATCCATATATTATTTAAGTTCCTAGTTCAGAATCATTAAATTGGACATAAATGATTTCTATTAATGGACTAGCATGTAAGATTGATTGGATAGCGCGGTTTCATGGGCTATAGGAGCATAGTGAGGCTTGGTCAATCACATGGATATGCATGAATGATGCATGATCGAACTATAGACCTACTTTGAATTTCAAGTATAGAACTTCCGGATATATTAGTGGATTCCTTTGACATGAGTGGAACATTGATTTCATTCAATGGATGTTATGGTTGTGGTACACTCAAACGTCTGCCCGTAACTAGAGATTATAAAGGGTGTTTCCCGGTTATTTCTGAAATTGAGTGGGAGCTTTGGTTGCCACAAGATTGGATTGAGTCTACTTATTTAATTAGGAATGTGTCTTGGCCCCTTGAAGAGGGAGAATTCAGAAAATGCGTGGCCGTGCTCAAATGGATTACACAGTAACCATTTGTTTTGTAATTCTCACTCAGTTTTCAAGAAAAGATTTGTGGATTAATATGATCACGACATGAGATGCAATCATATTATCAAATCGACACACATTGACTTAAGGAATTTGAATATTGCGTACTTGTCTCAGACAAGTGGGAGATTGAAGGAGTTATGTCTTTGATAAGTGTAATTACTAGATATATCAAGGATCGCTATTATGGAGATAATAAGTTCGTTCTCTTGGGGCGTCATCATCTGTTGCTAGACTATGAGAGATGATCTTTGGGCTAGTAAAATAGTCCAAAGCCCGCTAGAATGGATCCTATGAGGTCACACACAGAGGTATTGGGTTAAGCAAGTAAGAGGCACATTATTGGGCCTTATGAGTATTTAACTGACCATGAATAGGATTGGGATAGTTTAGTTTGATTGGGATTAGGAATTGGGCTTGGTCATGGACTCTTATTTATGGATATGATCTATAAATAAGATCCATGCCTAGGGTTGCATGATATAAGAGACACAATCAACTTACAATGAATTATGAATCAAGGCAACCAAATCCCAATACCCTCATCTCCCTCTCTCTCTCTCACGGCACCCCTCTCCCCCCCCCCCCCCTGGACTTGCGGCCGACCACCCTTGGTGGTGTTCGCGGTGGTTCGTGGTGGTTCGTGACTAGTTCGTTGCTCATACCTCTCCGTAGAAGGTCGATTGAAGAGTTCGATCGCGACTAACTAGCATTAGTGGAGGTCTTAATCTGTGCCTGTGGACCAAGTAGAGGAATCACGTTTGAGGTTCTTTGTATCCCTTGTTCTTGCTCGATTTCTAGTGGAATCACGCTTCAAAGGTATAATTCTTACTCTTTATGTGTTATGCATGAGATCCTTAGTTAGGTGCTATATGAATATGATTCATGATTATTTCCGCTGCGTAGTACCTATAATCCCCTACAGGATGAGCAATAAAACTCTGGATTGGTGCACTTCTGGAGTAATGACAATCAGGGGTTGGGGTACACGGGGTATTAGCCGTGTACTTTTATCGAGGCTGTCTGATCTACGAGTCTCCTATTTCCAATATTTTTTTAAAACTAGGAGTTAGGTGAGATCTCATACTAACTACGGTCACGGAGTCACGCCCGTGGTCGTTGGATGTTTATTGATGTTTCCGAAAGGAGGCATGGGGTTTTTCTTTTATTAATGTTCCAAATGGAGCATGGGTTGGACAACCTTGTCTATTGCGTAATCCAATGAATAAAAATAATGATTTACCTATTATTAATTAATGGAGTCTTAGTAATATAAATAGTTGAGTCGTGTGTTGATTTTATAATTTAATGATGCATGGTGATTGATTATTAGTAGCATGTTATGGATTTCTTATTTGTTTCGCAGCTTGTATGTACTCAGCTTTGCTGATTACGTGCTTTTGTTTGTGTCTTTCTTTAGTCATGGCCTTCGCCTTTCAATGACCTTGTGACGATCCAATTTTTACACTTGTAATATTGGGGAGCAGATTAACCACAGGTTCTTATACACGCAACATTCGCATCAGGGTTGTGGGATTTTGAGTAGATAGTTGGTTATTATTCGTAGTTTATTTCTTTCCATAAGTTTGAATTTATTTAAACTCTGGTTTTATTTATTTACTACTTTTGTGGGGTTTTAATAAGGGCCTTAATGGTTCCAAGTTATATGATTTATTTTGGTTTTAGTTATTGGTTTTGAAACTTATTTATAACTGAGTTAGTTTTTCCGCTACTAATTTTTGATATAGCCTTAACGTTTGAACACGTGGCGGTAGCACGCCAGTAATTCTCTTGGATTTTGTTCAGGGTATTTACAGGTTTTAAGAGAGAAGGGGTGTTACACCCTAAACATCCCAAAATGGCCGGCCGACACCCACTCAGCTCGGAAACTATCCGGCCGGCCCAAAATCACCCCCAAAACCACCCCCTGACTATTCCCCGACCCCTATAACCACCATTTCCTCTTCACCGACCCTCGAAACAACCCCACCTCCTTTCCCCCACCGTCAAAATCGGCTATTTCGGCGGTAGGGAAAGGAGGAGGGGCTGTTTTGATGGTCGGGGAAGTGGGGGGGGTGGTTTTGGGGGTCGGGGAATAGCGAGAGGTAGTTTCGGAGGGTGATTTTGGGTCGGCCAAGTGTTTTCAGAGATGGGTGGGTGTCAGACTGCCATTTGGGATATTTTGGGGGTTGGCCGCCGGCGGGGAAAGGGGAGAGAGGGTGGCTAGCTAGGGTTACGAGGTGGTGGGAGGGTGGCTGGGAGGGTTTTGGGATTTTTGTTTTGTTTTGTTTTTTTTTTCTAATTTTCTGATTTTTTAACTTTCTGTTTTTTATTATCATTTTCTGATTTTTTTTATTTTTCTGATTTTTTTAATGAATTTTCTAATTGTAATTTTTTTTCTTTTTTTTTAAATTTTTTTTTTCCCTAATTTTCTATTTTTTCCATTTTCTGATTTTTTTTAATATTTGATTTTTTTTTTATTAATTTTATTTTTTCAATTTTCTGATTTTTTTTTAATTTTCTAATATTTTTTTTTCAATTTTCTAATTTTATTCTAATTTTTTAAATTCTAAACTAATCACGTGTTGACACGTGGAATTTATATAAAAAAAATCACCTCTTCAATAGGTTACTGGTCATTGGGACCACTGGAAGAAAATAAGAGGCAAAGTTGGTACTGTTAGAAAATAATCCTTAGTTGGGATTATTCTAGGTAAATCACCAATAGGGATTATTAAAGTGTATTTTTCCAATTTAATAAGGGAAAATATTCATAAGAGGTTTCTTAAACTTTTTATAAAGTAAGGAAATATACATACATTTGCATAATTAAAAAAGCTATAACCTAAACATAATCCGAGTTCAATAATTTTTTTTGCCTTTTTATATTTCTCTCTTTTTTTTCTTTTAAACCCACTAACGTTTTCTAAACTTTCAATTTACGGAAAAGATTTTAGAGAAAAAAATGGGGTAAGTGAACGATACTTAATTGATAGGATCATGGTCATCAAATTCAATCCGAAATTGAAAATATAGGAGATAAGAAATTATGTCTTTAATTTTTTTTTTAACAAAGAACCAAAACGTACATTACATTATGGGAAAAAACCCAAAAGATGTTCAAGAAATAGCCCAAAAAAAACCAAACTAACTAAGCTTAGAGCAAAATAAGCAAAGGAAGGAAAGTACTGATGAAAGTAATTAAAGCTAAAATAAAAGTTAAAATTTGTGCTAAAGATTACTTAAAACATACTACGTAGTAGTTAGTCTAGTTACTAGTTATGCAAACGTATGACAACCTGGTGCAGTGCATTTTGCTTGATGTATTACATGCTAAATTCAAAAACTACCGCAACATAATGTGAGATTATTACACCTGTATTTCACCGAAAAAAAAAAAAAAATCAAGCATTAGATTGTATATATTAACAACAATAGTAATTTGATGGTTTATACATCAATATAAGAATACACAATATGAAAATTGGAACACTATAACTATCAAAATTGTACTCCGTATGATTTACCAGTTTTAAATTTAATTTTATTTTACTACAACTCAACTCACAAATCTTATAAAAAGAAAAATAGTTACCACTTTCACCAATCTCCTAAATTTGCAAAAACTTTATTATTATTATTATTATTATTATTATTATTATTATTATTATTATTATTATTATTATTATTATTATTATTATTATACAACAGTCTAAAAAAGAGGCTAGCTACCAACATACTCAAAACTACAACGAGAAAACTTAAACCTCTTAACCAAACTAATACAAGAATTAAAAAGGAGAACTAGGGGATTAGGGTAACCCCACTTCAATTTATATACCACTTTTGAAATGTGTATTTTGGATTTTTCAGAAGTCACACCTAGCAACCCATTGTTTTTTTCACCTTTAAGTAATACTTATTGACCTACTACATTATACCACTTTGATTAACACAAATATTTTCAAGGTTAAAACATATCAACTTTTACATTCATCTTATTAGTACTTCCTCCGTTTTTAAATACTTGCTCCAATTCTCCATGCGCGGAATTTTAGGAGATTAAAATATAGAGGTAGTGGGATTGGTGGAAGAATAAAAAATTATAGAATGTAAAAGTAGTAAAAAGAATTGAAGGAGAGAGAATATATGTTGGGACCACTAGATGAGAGAAATTGATTAAATATTGTAAAAAATTTCCAAATAAGGAAATTGAGCAAATATTTAAAAACGTTCATAAATAAAAAGTGGAGCAAGTATTTAAAAACGAAGGGAGTACTTTTGATGTTACCAACAAGGCGAGTCCCAATAGATTCAAGATAATCACCGTGCCTACCAAAGAATCCAACAACTTGCCTTCCACATGGCAAAGGCGGTGACAAAAAAATACCAACATTGTCAACATTGTACGCATTACCAAATGGTCCGTATCCTGTAGGACACAAATTTGTATGTATTTTAACCATGCCAATTACGCGTTGTTCTATCAGCTCGCCATAATCTCCATATATACCACTTATATGTGTTATATATTCGCCATTCCTCAGTGTAATCTACAACAAGATTTTTAAGAGATTAGAAATGAAAGCTAATTTAGTGGTAGTGAAAAGTATTTTTGAAGCAGGGTATAAAAAATATTAGATTTGACACTCGAGTGATAAATTTCCCTTTTCCAAAATACCCCTCTCAATTTTTTTTTAAGAAAGAAAAAAAAAAAAAAAAAAAAAAAAAAAAAAAACTACCATCTAAACTTAAAAAACTACCACCTAAAAAAAAGTACGATCTGAAAGAAAAAAAAATATATAAAAACCTTTTATCTAAAAAGAAAAAATAGAAAATCAAACCTGATATATTCACACACAAAGTCACTTAGCTTGTTAGCATAATACGAGGGGTTACTTGACTCCACTTGATTAAGTATAAAAACTAACAAGTGTTATTTTGATATTGGTTGTAAGTGGTTTAGGGGTAAGAGGAGCTAATTTTAACCCAAAGGTCGTAACTTCAAATCCTGAAATTGTCATTAATTTTTGGAAATTTTGTCAACAACTACCAAATAAAGCACGTGTTTTGAAAACAACTACCTATTAAAAGTTTTTTTTAAAAGAACTACCACAAAGTTGTAAGAAATTTAAGTAGCACTACCACTCTAACAATTTTGGTTAGAATTTTCGACATTTGGGTCTCACTTTTTATGACTTTTTACCTTTATAAAGGGTAATCTAGTCAATTTAGATGGTGAGTATATGAGGAAAAGGTATAAAGTGGAACCCACATGCCGAATATTCTAGTTAGAATTATTAGAGTGGTAGTGCTACTTAAACTTTTTACAATTTTGTAGTAGTTTTTTTAAAAGAAATTTTTAATAGATGGTTGTTTTCAAAACACGTGTTTTAATTGGTAGTTCTTGACAAAATTTTCTTAATTTTTTGAATACATTTGACAATAAAAAAATTCTCAGTTTTTAGTATTTTAAAAGGAATTTTGAATACAATGAAGTTACAAAGTAACCAACAGTTCCATTCCCAAATTAATGAATTTAATTACACCAATTTAAATTAGGAAATTTTGATAATTACCACAATCTGTTGTTGCCAAAATTGAAAATACCACCTCAATTTTTTTTTTTTTTTTTTTTTTTTTTTTTTTTTTTTTTTGAATTTTACCACTTAGTTTCCTCCATAAGTTTTGAAAATCCCACCACTTTGTGAGATGACGTCATTGTGGGACCCACAATTTCGTTTCCCTCTCTTTCCCTCATTCTTCCTTCGATTTTCCTTGTTCTTCTACTTCCCTCTTTCTATTTCATCTCCGAAATTTGATGCCATTTACAAAAATTTCGCAAATTAGGTTATAATTTCTACAATATAACCTAAAACGAAGTGACTTGATTACATTAATTAGGGTTTGGGTAATTAATTTGGGGGTTTTGTTATATTGGACAAATTAGGGTTTATGAAGTTAAAATTAAATAAATAAGTGGACAATTAAACAAGTAATTACCACGAATAAACCCCTAATTTGTCGAATGTAGCAAAACCCCCAAATTGATTACCCTAGATTGTCGAATTTAGCAAAACCCCCAAATTGATTACATAAACCCTAATTAAACTAATCAATTCAGTTCGTTGTAGGTTAGATTGTAGAAATTATAACCTAATTTGCGAAATTTGTGTAATTGAAATCAAATTTGAGAGATGAAATTGAAAGAAGGGAGTAGAAGAATAGGGGAAATCGTGCGAAAGAGAGGGAAAACGAAATTATGGTCCTATAATGACTTCATCTCACAAAGTGGTGGGATTTTCAAAACTTTTGGAAAAAAAAACTAGGTGGTAAAATTAAAAAATAAATAAATAAAAAATAAATAAATAAAAAAAAAAATTGAGGTGGTATTTTCAATTTTGACAACAATAGATGGTGATAATTATCAAAATTTCCTTTAAATTATTTGATGTTCTATAAATTCTAAAAATCCCAATTTTATTTCCAATGATAACACTTTTCCATAATTATTCAATCAAAGCTAAATTTCTAACGGAACAATAATAATAGATAAGCTAAGGGTACGGCGTTACCTTAGATTCATCACCGCCTTTGCCACCAAGAATATTATTGGTAACAAGACCGCATGGTTTTGCTATGACTAAACCAAATCCATGTACAACAAATTTATGCCTTATTATTACTTCTTTTATTACTTCATCTTCACCGAGTTTCATACACCAATTATCGGTGAGCTGTGAACCATAAGGACCATCCTTCTCAACCTTTTGCTTCTGTAAAATTAGAGAAAATGAAACATAAGGTAAACAAGATGTAGTAAATGTAAATGTATGTGTACATTAGACTAGTCTATTAGAGCATTTTTGCATACTTTATTAAATATGTTCGGTTTATTAAATATATAGGGGTGTCAATTCGGTTAAACAGTTCGGGTTTGGGTTGGGTTTATCAGTTTCGGGTTATAACGGGTCGGTTTATAACGGATTGAAATAATAAGCGGGTCGGTTTGGGTCGATTTTGAAAATTATCGGGTTAGTTCGGTTTGGTTTTTTTAATTGCAGTTTCTATTCGGATCGGGTCCTTATCGGGTCGGGTTCTAGTCGGTTCGGGTCATAATCATTTTGGGTTGAATTGGGTCGGTTTGAAAACGGGTTTAGCCCATTTAATGTGGGTTTCGGTTAAAAACAGTCCGGGTCTTAATCAGGACAGGTCGTAATTGGTTCGGGTCATAATCAGTTTGGGTTTAACTGGGTCGGTTCGAAAATGGGTTTTGGTTCAAAATAGATCGGGCGAAATCGGGTCCAACCATTATCATTTCGGTTATAATCGGTTTAGATTGAACTTGGTTGGTTTGAAAACGAGTTTACCCAATTTGAAACGGGTTTCTAATCAAATCATATCGGGTTGAAATTGAGTCGGATGATTATCGAGTCGAATTAGTCATATAATGGGTAGGAACGAGTCATGTTATAATCAAGTCAAGTCATAAATAAGTTGGGTTTATCGAGTAGTGGGTTGAAACAGATTAGATCATAAACATATTGGGTAACAGGTTGTAAATGACTCAGTCATAACGAGTTACGGGTTTTAAATGGTTTGGTCATAACGGGCTACGGGTCGTAAACGGTTCGGTCACAACGGGTTACGGATTATAACCGGTTCGGTCACAACGGGTTACGGGTTGGAACGATTTAGGTTTATCGGATTTTTATCGGGTTTTAACGGTTTTCGGTTTAAAACGGGTCGGGTTACTATCGGGTTTAAACATAATCGATTTGGGTTGCTTTCAGTTTCGGGTTGTAACGGTTTGGCTTGATAACGGGTCGGGTTAGTAACGGTTTGCACAAATTCGGTTTAGTTCAGTTTCGGTTTGGAAAAAATTGGGTCGGGTCAGTTTTCGGTTTCCAAAAAATGGGTTTTAAACAGTTCAGTTCCTTTTCGGATCGATTCAAAACAGTCGGGTTTAACGGTTCGAGTCAGAAACTGACAGCTCTATGAATATATGAAAATGCTATATATATATATATATATATATATGTGTGTGTGTGTGTGTGTGTGTGTGTGTGTGTGTGTGTGTGTGTGTGTGTGTGTGTGTGTGTGTGTGTGAGAGAGAGAGAGAGAGAGAGAGATTCTTCATATCCAATCTTATCATTTTACCTTCTTTTTTATATATGCAACATAATCAAAACAATTCTACATTTTTTTTATATGTTTATTCGAAATGTCACGAAGGGCCTGTTCTCTTACGTTGAAATTCATTTCATTTTAGTTCAGTTCGGTTCAGTTCCACTCAGTTCCTAATTTCTTTCTCTTATAAAATATTCATTTCATTTCAGTTCAGTTCAACTCAGTTCAGTTGAGTTCAGTCAATAAAAACAGGCCCGAAGTATATTAAAAAGATTAAGCATATATACCAAAAAATTTAATATTCAAATATCCCATTTTGTAAACTCAAGTGGGGCAATTGATCCGTGATTGAAAATGTAGCTCCATCAATAATGTAATTAGGATTTTGTCACAGCCAAAATAACATATTTTATATATATATATATATATATATATATATATATATATATATATATATATATAATATGTTATTTTGGCTGTGACAAAATCCTAATTACATTATATATATATATATATATATATATATATATATATATATATATATATATATATATATATATATATATATATATATATATATATATCACCATATATATTTGTACCAATAGGCTATAGAAACCTTAATTATTTTTACCGATACATAATTAAATATACTTGGTACTCATCACCAAATATTTATAATTTTATACTCCCTCCGTTTCATAATGTTAGTCTCATATACTATTTTGGGCGTTTCAAAATGATCTACCCATATTGATTCTTTTCCTTTTGTAATTTTATTTTATTTTCCTAATTTGATCTTATAATTTTTTATCCCGTTAGTGGATTGATGACATGACAGCAATTAAATATTCTGATTGGTCATCAATTCCATTAAACAAGCATTGTAATTGATGCTTTCCAAATAAAAAAAAATCACAACATTTAATAAGATAAAACTAATTAAGCAATTTTTGTATTAAAATGTAAGATTTCAAATATTATTCATTCTCTTATTTTTTTTGTGATTAATTCTATAAGGGACTAACAAAGTGAAATGGAAGGAGTATTATTAATGTCCACAAAAAGCATATGTTACGAGATATATAATAAAATATCACAGAAAATACTAGTTACCTTCTTTCCGTAGACTCCTATAGATTGAATGTAATTGTTATGGGATCCAAAAAAGCCAACAACACGGCCACCGGATGGTATTGGAGTCACAAACTTAGACAAATTATTTGTTCCTTTTCCCTCTCCACAAGTTCCAAAACCATCCGGGCGCAAATTGGTATGCACCGTTAGCTTGCTTACAAGATGCTGGCTATTAAATTGTCCAGTTTCCCCACTAATATGTGTTATGTACTCTCCACATTTAAGAGTTATCTACATCATACAAAGAATGGAGTATAAACTTAACATATACATTTGAGTATATTAATATTATTTTTTTATATGGTATGAAGAATGGGCTCGTTTGAGGGGGGAGATAAGGGATATCCCTCAAATGTGTCCCATGAGATTTGGTCCCTAGACATTAGGTTATTACGGGTACGACTGTACGAGACAGGAGTGATGTCACTATTCTATGACCTCAACCTCATTCCAGTAAATTAATTATACACACATAGTTTAACCAAAGGCAGAGTTTATTCCTTCATTTTTTAAAAAAATGGCAGAGTTTATTAGTGCACTATTCCATATATATTATGTCTAATCCGATTCTAACTCGACGTTGAAGGGTTTAAAACAACAGTTGAAATAAATTTTAATAAGTTAATTAAAAAAAAAAAAGTTCATACAATAAGTTCTACTAAGGATATATAAAGATCATTGCACCCGAATTCAATTTATAACACTAAAATATTTTTTTTTATTAGTTCAGTCGCATATATAATTTCATAATTAAAAACACAAATATAATCTACTTTATAGTAGTAAGAAGTGTATAATATTTGATTATTGATATACAAGATTACAAGGCATTAACTTAAGGCCCCCTCTAAAATTCGTTGGTAACTTATGCCACCTAGTGTGAATTTCCCTTAATTTTTCTAGTTACAATAGATATTTTATAATTAATTGTTTAAAGTGAAAAAATATAAACTGAACGCCAAAACTTTTCACAACAATGACGTAGATGGTCAAGTAGCTTATTTAGTTAAAATTTTAAGAGTGGATTTTAAGACATGTGTACATCACATGTCCTTACGAGTTTCTCGACCAATTGACCAGATTGGTAAATAAAAAAGACATCTAGCGACAATTTGGTAAAAAAATTTACTCCGGCGACAGTTTGATAAAAAGACTAACAATATGCGAGAATTTGGTAAAAATAATAAACTCCGGCGACATTTAGACCAAAAAATCTATTTTTTCCGACAAACTCTTTAAAAATCTTATTTTAATTTGTTTTTGTGTTCTTAAATTTATTTTTTCCATTTAAAAATTTGAATTTACATGTCATCCCTTTTAATTTCCAACCCCTTTTAAAAAAAATTCATTAATAAGAGGTATGAAATTTAAGTGAAAATTGATAATTAACGATTTTTTTCTTCAAATTGTTATTTCCGTAAAAAAGGGTTGGTGAAATAACAAGAAAAACAAACTATATTAAGCATTCACGAGTAATTTATCGGAAATTTTTGTATTTTTTGGGTTAATTGCCGCCTGAGATTATTTTATTTACCAAATTGTCGCTAAGGGTCTTTTTTATTTACCAATCTGGTCAATTGGCCCGACTTTCTCTATACAAAACTACAAAAGAAGATATATATATATATATATATATATATATATATATATATATATATATATATATATATATATATATATATATATATATATATATATATATATATATATATATATATAAGGACCTTAAAATGAGAAGGAACAAATGGCACATATTTTATACTAAGGGCTCGTTCATATTTACTTATTTTCAGTTCAGTTCAGCTCAGTTCAGTTCAGCTCTAATCAGTTCAGTTCAGTTTTATGCATTTTAATTTTTCAGTTCAGTTCAGTTCAGCTCAGCTCCAATCAGTTCAGCTCAATTCCAATCAGTTTAGTTCAGTTCAGCTCCAATCAGTTCAGTTCAGTAATTATAAACAGGCCCTAAATGTGCATTTTTTTTATATTGAATGTGCATAATTGTGTTTCAAACTATAAATTTTTTTAATTTTCTGGAAAAATGAAAATTATGCACGTCAAAATTTTTTTTTTTTTTTTTTTTTTTTTTTTTTTGCGTTCAAAAAATATGCACATTTAGTACATATATATATATATATCACAAAAATAACCAAAATACTACCAAACTAAGCTACAAAAGAAGCTATGACCTTGTTTGTACTGTCTCCTCCATTTCCACCGAACTTACGATGCGTGGCGGACCATGTACACCCACACGGGCTCGGCATAACCGTAGTAAATGCAATCGAATCGATAATCGAACCGCTCTTAACGATCACCTCGCTTATAGTTTCCGTTGTTTTAAGCAACATAGACCAGTTATGTTTCCCATCCTTAGGACCATACGGTCCGTTCTTTTCAACATTTCTATCCTGCATTTGTCAAAATATAATTAACAAATGAAATCATACACATAATCAGAACTAATGGATAAAATTAAAAATAATACATTATACATTGATTAATTAATTACCTTGACTATTTTTTCAGCCATTTCCTTCGAATATGCAAGCAAAACAAATGTGTAAGCGTGTATGAATGTGATGCCTTGTGTCGTAATTAAGAAGTTGTAGGGAAAAGGGAATATATATATGTATGGCGTGATCTACTTTTTAAACGAGGACATTAAATGAATTGTTTAATTAAAAGACTCTTTGGTTGCTTTAATAAAGTATCATCTTTCCCAAGCATTTACTATATGAGCCCGGACTTGTTCACAAAAATTTTCATCTTCCCCAAGTTTAGTTTAACTTTAATTTATTTTATTTTATTTTATTTTAATTTTTTTTTATTTTTTTGAAGAAAATTTACTTTAACTCTAATTTATTAATTTATGACCTTTCAATTTCGAAATTTTGGGCATTTAAAAAAAAATATATATTACTCTCTCCGTGCTTTTTTACATGTTACAGTTTGACGAAACATGTATGTCGAGACACTAAATTGACCGTTAATTTATCTTTTTTATTTTAACAAGAATTTATCTAATTATATGTTAGTAAAATTTTTTTACTTTTTTCGGACAGTTATTAGATCAACATTATTGATGTGCTAATTCACAAAGAACTAGCAAACAATCTCAAAATTACTAATTTTAGCTACATTCTCAAAGGTGATTTAATTATTTTAGCGTGTATTGGTTTCATGAACAAACACGTACTGTAATTGCATCTCAACCAAGACACAGCAAAGATATTTGGTACTCTACTGTAGTCCACAGCATGCAAAAGTAAACCAACTTTTGGTCTTAAATCTTCAATATCTGCAGAAGATCAATTATCCTACAGACCTACACTACTACTCTTTCTTCTCCAATCAAAGATTGGCTTTTATTTACACCTTTATTGAGCCTCGTGTATTGGGAATGATTATTCTCACGCTCTATTTTTTTGAATTTTTTTTTTTTTTTTGAAGAAGGTAAGAAGAAATAAATATTAGATTGCCCTTGGGAAATTCCTAATGTATTATAAGAAATAATAGAAAACAAAATAGAGTTATTACAAACATTAATATCCATACTACTACACACTAAATGGCCAACATTAGCTATCCGATCCGCTGCGCGATTTGCCTCCGTCACTTTTCTATTGTTACGCATATTATTTTGGGTATTTATGTTTTAATGGTTACATTTCTAATTTTTTTTTAAAAATAGAATATTAGTTTTACCCATTTACCAGTATTTTCATACTTCAAAATTCCCAATGCAATTAGGGTATGTTCTCTTCAGTTTAATTAATTTCAGTTCAGTGTAGTTTAGGTTAGTTCTATTCAATTCAGCTCAGTTCAGTTCAGCCTCAGTTCAGTCCATTTCAGCTCAGTTCAGCTCCTAATTTTCTTCTTTCATAAATAGTTTAGTTCACCTCAGTTCAGTTCAGTTCAGTTCAATTTAATTCAGCTCACTTTAGTAAATGAGAACAGACCCTTACCCTCATATTACTTTCAATGCATCTGTAATTTACATTTTATTTTAGAATAAAAACAAAAATCAATCGCTACATGAGCAAAATTAATGAATCAAGTTTGAGGGCGTAATTTCTATTATAATACTTGTAAAAAAAATTGCTTATTTATAATTTTAAATTATTTTTAAAAACAAAAAAAGTATATTTTAATTTTTTTTTTCTAATATCCGATGAATGATATGTCATATTTATAATTTCTTATTATAAATTCAATTTTCACATAACAAAAAAGGTCGCATGGTAAATTATACTTATCCAAAGATAATACAAATTATGCTTTATAACAAACAATAGCATAATTAACATAATACATGGTCTTAATAAGAAAAATACTTCCTCCGTCCCCATTGATAGTCACTTTTGGTAGAAAATCACGGGAATTAATAAACATAAATAAGAAGTAGCAAAAGTACATTGAAAAAGTAAATTTACATTGGGTATGGAAAAAAAAAGTAGAGAGAAAGTAATTAAAGTACATGGGAAAGTAAAATTTACATAGAAAAGTTTAATTTGCACAAATATTTTTGCAAATGGGAGAGAATTTTGGTAAAAAAATAATATTAATGGTTCTTAAAAAAAACAAATATGACTAACATTTTGGGTCACCAAAAATGGCAAAAGTGACTATCAATGGGGGACGGAGGGAGTATCTTGTATTAAAAAAAAAAGTGCATTGCACGAGCTGTTATCTAGTTTGTTCTTATTTGAGCTCTGCAAAACTACTTTTATTATTACTATCCTTCAAAAAAAAAAAAAAAAAAAAAAAAAACTACTTTTATCACAATATACGTTTTCTATTATTTTTGTAGAGTTGGTAGTATTTTTTAGAAATTTACGTAATTATGATAATTTTGACTTATTGAGCCACTAAGAAAAAATATTGAAGTTTATTCGTATTTTTATCGCTGTATATTTAAAGTCCAAGGTCAAACTAATTAAATTTAATTCGGTGATTAAGCATTTGATTCGTATGGACTACTAATTTATTGCATGTCCAATAATTAGATATCAATAAAAAGAAAAATTATTGGCCAATTCATATAAAAGCCCAAGTTAGAAATCCACGATGCAAAGAACCAATCAGGCGAAGAGGCTAATGCAAATTTGTAGCTAGAGTCGTGCCTAGCTAGGTTTAGGTGGAGTTGCGCAACACAAATGAGCATTTACTAGAAAAAAAAAATGAAAATTTATTTCTAAACACTGTAATTTATAAAAATGAACATTTATGATATAAGAGTAAAATAAAGCTAAGAGACTATAAAACAAAAATGAACATATAATTGTAGACACCTAAAAATGTCTCCCCAAAACTAAACCCGGTGATGAACAACCTTTCACTGCTATTATTGGTCGAGTTGAATATTTAATCTTGGAGTGCTTAAATTAAATCCATATTCAATCCCAATACATTTCATAAACCAGCCAAATTCCTAGCCCATTTCCCCAATCAATAACTTATTTTCCTCTATTCGTGCCTTTAAACCCTTAAAATCATTCATTTTGAGTCCTTATTATAAAAATGTTTTGCCCAGTTTATTTTGGTCCATAATCTAGCTAGGTCCAATGATTGAATATTTGGATAGGGCTTGAAAAGAGCTCTTCAAAAACATATTAATTATAATCCCAAATCCGAGTTATAACGAATAAGTTATGGCGAAATTAAAATACTAAACTGAGCCCAAACCGAACCTAATTACCTTACCTACGACCCAATGATCATGTCGAGGGTCCAAAAACTTTAATCACATTTCTACCATTTAGGATTAATTAGAAGCTTCTATAAGTTTCTAAAAGATCTTAATTATCCTTTTTGAAACGATAAGATTAAAGATTTTGAAATTGAATAAAACTCCTCTATTTGAAAATCCTAATTCTATTCGAGTTGAAAGACGTTCAAAGATAGTCAGATATGATTTTCGTGCCTCGTAGTTTTAACAGCGGGTTTTGTGTGTGGCAGGCCACATCGTGTGGCCATGTAGGGAATATTTCAAGCATCCCACACTTGAGCCCCACTGTGATCATACACTTAAACATGGTGACGTCCAAAAGGAAGGAATCTAGAGTAAAAGAGTCGCCAACAAGTTTTAGGAACTTGTAAACCATTCACAGGGTGAAGGTTACAACCCTTAACGATCCAGGAGATCGTTAACTCCAATAGGTCTGGAACCATGACTGGAAGTTCGGGGATGAAGGTACAAATCCAACCTAAAAGAGATTGAACTTGCCCTAAAAATAGGCCTCTACTTTATTCTTCTCGTATTCATGTGCACTTTCCGACTAACATTCAATCAATAGGTTAACCCTAAACCTGTTTATATATGTTGGTTGAATATTAATGCACAAACAAAACTATTATTGGCGATCACTTGAATTATAATCATATTAACCTAAACAAGATTATTAATTATCTTATTAAGCGTGATTACAAGTACAAATTCCCTATTAAACATGCATATTAGGCGTGATCAAGCAATAACAATAATAAATATCAAGCAACAATCATCATCAAAATAATAATAAAAATAATCATCATCATAATCATATCAAAGCTTAATAATAATAGCAAGATCATAGGCATGATACTAACAAGATTAATAACAAACCCTAGCATGTCACTAAATATAAAAGATCAATTAGCCCTAACATGACACTAACATGATATTAGGAAAGAAATAGGAAGCATCATAAACCTGCATGATATTAGAAATTTTAGTTATTACCCTAAACATGATACTATGAAACAATAAAACATTCTAACATGATATTAGGAATCAACAAAATAATCTTAGCATGATTTCTATATCAAAAGATCAATAAAGCAATTAAATTACTTACTTCGATGCCTCGTACCTCTTTCTAATAACAAAATACACACGTTAGTAACTTCAAGGGAAATAATAAACAAACAATTAAATTAAATAATTGAAATAGAGATTTGGGACCAAACCCTCAGAAATATCAAACCTTTCACGTCTAGGGCGAAGGCAACTTTGAACTTGGCTAGGTGTGTCTAGAACTAATGAATGAGGAATTTTGAGAGATGGAAAATTTAGAAAAAGAATAGAGAGTGAAAGCTTCTAGCTTTTAGAGAGAGAGAGATAATGGTTGTGAATGATACGGGGAAATACAACCCCTATTTATATAAAAATAAATAGCACGGGATCAAAGTAAGTCATTTTCGGAATATAATACCTCCTGTCGCCAACAACAAGAGTCAGTGCCAGGCGACAAGAATAGTGCCAAGCGACAGTTGTTAGCGCCAGGCGACAACCTTGTCGTCTCGCGCTGAATCAAAAGTACAACGCGCTTTGTACGCGGAATCATCTTCTTAAACCAATTAAGCAGGTAATTTCGCGTTAAGCAGATTAAAATCATATTTGTGACAAATAATATATTTTATTTAAAATAATACATCTTTAAAAAATATAATTATCAATCCTAATCTCATTAAAATTAAAAAGAACCTTCTAGATATTCCTAGAAGATTAAAATCAATCTTAATCACTTTAGGAATAATAATTAATAGGCCCTCCTCTAGATCATTGGGCCTAATTTAATTTAATCCATAACTTCCTCATTATTCATCAGATTTGGGCTTATAATATATCGTTGGAAAGCTCTTTTTGAGCCCAATTCAACTACACTATTATTGGACCCTCATCATAGAACAATCCAAATTGGACTGGCTATTTTCATAAATAGAGTAAGAAAAGAAATATTTTTTTGAAAACAGAATGAGAAACATTTTAATAAAAACATCCTCATCACTAGAATTTTCACACTTTCACTTCGTTCGATAATCAAATGACGTGAAAGGTATTCATCGCTGGGTTTGGTTTTGGGGAGACATATTTGGGTGTCTACAGGCCAGCTAACCCTTGATAAAGTAACCCCAGTCCCCAGGTAAAGTAACCCCTGACTAACCTACTAACTCCTGACCGAGTAACCCCTGACCAATTAACCCCTAGTAACCCCCTGACCGACCTAGTAACCCCTAACCGACGTAGTAACCCCTAGCCGACCTAGTAAACCCTAGTAACCCCCTAACCGACCTAGTAACCCTTGAACGAGTAACCCCTAACCAAGCTAGTAACCGCTAAACAAGTAATCCCAAGTAACCCCTAACCGACCTAGTAACCCTAATAACCCCTCATCGAGTAACCCTTGACTGACCTAGTAACCACTGACCGAGGGAGTATTCCTTACTAACCAAGTAATCCCGACCAAGTAACCCCTAGTCCCCTACTGACTAAATAACCCCCTTTTCATAAATTAATTTTAACTATACTGTATGAACATCAAATAAAGTTTAACTCAAATCTCAATCATATTAACGACAAAAGAATACAAAATTCACAATTAATAACCTAATCTCTTACACAAATCAACTCAATACATATTTCAATTTCAATTCAAAACCCAAAAACTCGAGCAATAATCGACAAAATTACAAGCATAAGTACACAAACAAAACACTATTAGCACCTACGTCATCCTCAACATTACAGTGATGCTTGTAAATACAATGAAGATAATGATACCATTATCACTTCATAATTACACAAACTCGAGCAAGACGACGAATTCGGAGGTGAAGGATCTACATGTTAACAAGACCTACAATTATCACTTTATCTTCTTCCTCCTCCTCTTCTGCACCTCCAAGCTACAAACCCTAAAAAATCAAATCTGGAAATTAGGGAATTTATTGAAGAACATAAGAAAAGAGGAGAGAGAGAATCTGGAAATTGGGGAATTAATTGAAGAAAGGAAGAAGTTGTAAAACTAAAACTAAAAAAGGGAAAATCTTGAGAATTAATTTTGTTTAAAGATTATAAAGAATTAATCATAGAACAAGAGAAAAGGGGGAGGGGGGAGAGAGAGAGGAGAGAACGTGATGTTGAATTAAAAAAAAAATTTGTGGTTGGCCATCGTGTGCCCATCCATATATGAAAGTTTGTGTAGTTTTTATCCAAATCTTAGATGGTTGGATAGACCATGAAATTATATTTTCAATGATATATTATAATATTAATTCTGAGCTATAACGAAAAAGATATAAAAGATAGAAATACGAAACTCTATCCAAAACTGACACTATCAACACTATTTCGACCATATCTTTTATCCTAAAAACTATTTTAATGATCTGATTCTAATTGGGTTAGAAAGTAGACTTCAAGAGCTTTCTAACGACATATTATTTATCATATTCTAATTTCTAGATCAAAAAATATGATAAAACAATAGTCGCAAAAACTACTGCCTATCGCAAGAGTTTTATTTCAATTTGAATTCGGATCTTTTCTTGATTCTTCGACCCTTTTTTTTTCTTTATAAATAAAGGTCATATCACCCTTTTATCAATCATCAACAAGCTTGAACACCAAAAATCATTCTCTCTTCCTCTCTTATGCACCAAAAATCACTCTCTCTCTCTCTTTAGCCTAAATACTAGCCTCCCTATTCTCTCACAATACTTCGCTTACTCCAAGGAGTCCATACTTGACCTGAGGTTTTGTCCTTAAAACAAGGCGTGAAAGGTAGAATTAACTGAGGGTTTGGACCAAATCAACTCTACTCTTTATTTAATTTAATTTGATTTCATTATTTATTGAAGTTACTAACAGTTTATTCATGATGTAGCAATCCAAGGAAACTCGGAAAGTGATTAATTAAACACTTAATTACTTATTTTATTCTTTATTAGTAGTATCATGATTAGGGTTATTATTATAATTATTTGATTTGACTAACGATATTATAATTAAATTGCTTCCAATATTATTGTTGATCACTATATTACATGTTTAAAGGGATTATGTAATTGAATATTACGACTAATAATATAATTTGGACGACTGGTTTAGGTTCCTTTTAATCTTGTTGTATAATCAAGTGATCACTAATAATTAGAATTATATGTTGCAATAATATTCAATGAATTTAGCATAATAATAGTTTGGAGCAAATTGAATCTTTGTTTGTATGCCTTTGAGATCGCAGTAATCGCTTTTCACAATAAAGAATCGAGTAGAGGCCAATACGGACGAAGGTGACTCCATGAATCACTTCGTACCATCATTCCCGGTCCTCATTTCATGGTTCTGAACCATATAGAGTTAGTAATCTCATGGATTATGAATGAGGTGTAACCTTCACGGGTCAATCGTTGTCCATTATCGTGGTTGTCTTATAATGATCATAGAACGGTTTACAAGTTCCTTAAAAACTTATTAGCGGCTTCCTACTTTCTTTGTCTTTAATCGTATATGTCAATTCTCACTTCCTATGAGTGTCAAGCATATTCACGCATTATTAACGTAGGCACACTTTAATGACACCTTGTAGGCATCATTTGAAGTGCGCCTATGTTAAGCATGTGTGAATATGCTTGACACTCATAGGAAGTAGGAATTGACATAATACGATTAGGGGCAAGGAATGTAGGAAGCCGCCAACAAGTTTTTAAGGAACTTGTGAACCGTTCACGGATCATGAAAGGCAACCACGATAAAGGGACAACTAAAGGCAACAACGATTGACCCGTGAAGGTTACACCCCATTCATAAAATATTTGTGATCACTTCATTAAACAACAAGATTAAAAAAAAACATAAACCAGTCGTTCAAATTATCTTATTAGACGTGATTTTCGATTACTTATTCCATTTAAACATGCAATATGGTGATAAATAAATTGTAGACACCCATTTGTGTCTCCCCAAAACCAAACCCAGTGATGATTACCTTTCGTGTCGAATCATAATTGAATGAAGTGAAAGTGTGGAAAGTCTAGTGTTGCGGATAGTTTTAATTTCTTTTCTCTTCTCTCTGTTTTTGAAAACTTATTTTAAGAAAACAGCCAATTCAGTTTGGTTGGTCCATGATATGGGTCCAATAGTAGTGTAGTTGGATGGGGCTTGACAAGAGCTTTCCAACGATATATTATAAGCCCGATTCCGATGAATATTGAGGAAGTTATGGCCAATTTACTGAACTGGGCCCGGTTTGAGCCTTATATGCGGCCCAATGATCTAGGGGAGGGCCTAATATAGATTTATCATTCCTAATGCAATTAGGAATGGTTTTGGTCTTCTAGATTCTTCTAGAAGGTTCTTTTCATTCCTAATTCAATTAGCATTGATAAATTGACTTTTGTTGACTTTTCAGAGTTTTAATTAAAATCAAAGAACGTTTTTTAAGGGAAATACGATTTTATCCTCCTATACGGCAATTTTTATCTGATTTTAAGTAAACGCGTGAATTTCCAGATCAGCGCCAAACGCCAGCTGTAGCGCCTAGCGTTATGCTTGGCGCTTGGCGCTAGCATTGGCGCCTGGCGCTAATGTTGGCGCCTGGCGCCAATAGCCAGCGTTGGCGCTGGTTCAGTTTTACGTGCGCCAGAACTCTGTTTTGATATTTTATCTTTTTGGCTGATTTTCTTTATAAATAACGTCATAAAAACTCCGTTTTCATTCACCAACTCTCATCAAGATTCTCTTGATTACTTACTCTCTCCCTCTCTCTCTCTTTTCTAAACTAGCTTCTCTCAAATATAAAAATTCCGCATTCATTAGATCTAGATACACCTAGCCATATTCGAAGTTGCCTTCGCCCTAGACGTGGAAGGTTTAATTTCTGAGGGTTTGGTCCCAAATCTCTTTCCATTATTTAATTTAATTGTTTTAATTATTATTTTCCTTGAAGTTACTAACGCGTGTATTTTGTTATTAGAAAGAGTTACGAGGCATCAAAGTAAGTACTTTAATGGCTTTTATTGATGTTATGATATAAAGCTCATGCTTAGGTTGTTATTATGATTCCTAGTATCATGTCTAGGGTAACTTTAATGTTAAGTATGATTAAAAGTATGATGCCTTTTATGTTCTTCCTAATATTTATGATTGTTAGTATCATGTTAGGGTTAAAGATTTGATTTTTATTGTTTAGTGACATGCTAGGGTTTGTTATTAATCTTGTTAGTATCATGCCTAGGATCTTGCTATTATTATGCTTTATCATTAACATGATTTATGATTATTAATTATGATTATGTTTATTTTTATGATTCACTATTATGGTTATGATTATTATTATTATTTATTATTTATTATGTTGCTTGATATTTATTGTTATTGCTTGATCACGCCTTTTAATTGCATGTTTAAAGGGAATTTGTACTTGTAATCACGCTTAATAAGATAATTAATAATCTTGTTTAGAGTTAATTATGATTATAATTCAAGTGATCGCCAATAATAGATTTATTTGTGCATTAATATTCAACCAACATAGATAAACAAGCTTAGGTTAATCCTATTGCTTGCATGTTAGTCAGAAAGCATACATGAATACGATATGAATAAAGTAGAGGCCTATTATTAGGGCAGGTTTTTTTTTTTTTTTTTTTTGAACGGTTATTAGGGCAGGTTCATTCTCTTTTAGGTTGGATTTGTACCTTCATCCCCGAACCCTATTTGGTTCAAGACCTTATGGAGTTGACGATCTCTTGGATCGTTAAGGGGTATAACCTTCACCTCGTGAACGGTTTACAAGTTCCTAAAAAAACTTGTTGGCGACTCTTTTGCTCTATCTTCTTTCCCTTTGGACGCCACCGTACTTTAGTGTATGATTACAGTGGGGTTCAAGCTAGGGGTTAATGCTTGAAATATTCCCTACATAAATATAGTAAAAATAACCATTAATATTGGAAGCAATTCAAAAAGAAATTGTTAGTCAAATCAAATCATAATAAACCTAATCATGATACCAGCAACAAAAAATAAAAATAAGAGTAATTAAGTGATTAATTACTCACTTTCCGCGTTTCCTTGAATTGCTACATCATTAATAAATTGTTAGTAACTTCAATAAATATATAAATCAAATACAAATTAAATTAAATAAATGTAGAGTTGATTTGGCCAAAACCCTCAGTTAAATCTACCTCTCACGCCTTGGTTTAAGTATAGAACTTCGAGTATTATATGGACTCCTTGGAGTGCTTAAGGGAAGTATTATGAAGAATAGGGAGGCTAGTGTTTAGGCTAAAGAAGGAGAAGAGAATGATTTTGTGATCAAGCTTGTTGATGATTGAAAAAGAGGTGATACGACCTCTATTTATAAAGAAAAAAAGAAGGGTCGAAGAATTAAGATAAGATCGAATTCGAATCTGAATAAAACTCTTGAGATAAACAGTAGTTTTTGCGATTTTTGTTTTTATCATATCTTTTGATCCAAAAATTGGAATAAGAAAAATCATATGTCGTTGGAAAGATCTTGAATTCTACTTTATAACCCAATTAGAATTAGATTAAAATAATTTTTAGAATAAAAGATATAGTCGAAATAGTGGGATGGTGTCAGTTTTTGATAGAATAAAAGATTTAGAAGGTTACACCCCTTAACGATCCAAGAGATCGTCAACTCCATAAGGTCTAGAACCAAATAAGGGTTCGGGGATGAAGGTACAAATCCAACCTAAAAGAGATTGAACCTGCCCCTAATAATAGGCCTCTACTCTATTCTGATCGTATTCATGTGCGCTTTTTGATTAACATGCAATTAATAGGATTAACCCTAAACCTGTTTATCTATGTTGGTTGAATTTAATGCACAAATAAATCTATTATTGGCGATCACTTGAAATTATAATCAAATTAACCCTAAACAAGATTATTAATTATCTTATTAAGCGTGATTACAAGTACAAATTCCCTTTAAACATGCAATAAAGGTGTGATCAAGCAATAACAATAAAAATCAAGCAACATAATAATAAAATAATAAATATAATCATGACCATAAAATTATAACAATGAAATAATCATCATAATAACAATCATATTAACCATAACAATAATCATGTTAAT
Source organism: Chenopodium album (assembly GCF_948465745.1). Lineage (NCBI taxonomy): Eukaryota > Viridiplantae > Streptophyta > Magnoliopsida > Caryophyllales > Amaranthaceae > Chenopodium > Chenopodium album. The sequence continues at coordinate 72,684,488 of NC_137835.1, forward strand.
CATAATAACAATAATTATAAAATTATAATCACAATCAAAACAATAATCATAAATCATGTCAAAGCATAATAAAAATAGCAAGATCATAGGCATGATACTAACAAGATTAATAACAAACCCTAGCATGTCACTAAGCAATAAAAATCAAATCTTGAGCCCTAACATGATACTAACAATCATAAATATTAAGAAGAACATAGGAAGCATCATAACAATCATATTCAATATTAAAATTACCCTAGACATGATACTAGGAATATCATAATAACAATGTAAACATGATTTCTACATCATAACATCAATTAAAACCATAAAGTACTTACTTTGATGCCTCGTACCTCTTTTTAATAACAAAATACACACGTTAGTAACTTCAAGGAAAATAATAAAACAAACAATTAAATTAAATAATTGAAAGAGAGATTTGGGACCAAACCCTTAGAAATTAAACCTTTCACGTCTAGGGCGAAGGCAACTTCGAATATGGCTAGGTGTTTCTAGATCTTGTGAATGCGGAATTTTGTATGTGAAAAAGCAAGTTTAGAAAAAGAGAGAGAGAGAGAGAGAATAATCAAGAAAATCTTGATGAGAGTTGGTGAATGATGAATGTAGATGAATGAAAACGGAGTTTTTAATACGCTATTTATAGAGAAAATCAGCCAAAAAAGATAAAATAAACAAAACAGAGTCTGACGCACAAAAAACAGAGTTGGCGCAAACCCTGGCTAACTGGCGCTAGGCACCAACACTGGCGCCAGGCGCCAATGGCTAGCGCCAGGCGCCAGGCCTGGTTCCAGGCGCCAAAGCCTGGGGTCAGGCGCCAAGCCTGGTTTTAACGCGTTTTCGAAAATCAGATAAGTTTGCCGTACTAGAGGATAAAATCATATAATTTCCTCGAAAATGCTATTTGATTTTGATTAAAACTCTGAAAAGTCAACGAAAGTCAATTTATCAATGCTAATCAAATTAGGAATGAAAAGAACCTTCTAGAAGAATCTAGAAGACTAAAACCATTACTAATTGCATTAGGAATGATAAATCACATTAGACCCTCCTCTAGATCATTGGGCCGTATATAAGGCTCAAACCGGGCCCAGTTTGGTAAATTGGCCATAACTTCCTCCTTATTCATCGGAATTGGGCTTATAATATAACGTTGGAAAGCTCTTGGAAAGCCCCATCCAACTACACTATTATTGGACCCATATCATGGACCAACCAAACTGGATTGGCTGTTTTCTTAAAATAAGTTTTCAAAAACAGAGAGAAGAGAAAAGAAATTAAAACTATCCGCAACACTAAACTTTCCACACTTTCACTTCATTCGATTATGATTCGACGTGAAAGGTACTCATCACTGGGTTTGGTTTTGGGGAGACACAAATGGGTGTCTACAGAAGCCCCCACTTTGACTGAGTTTGGAGAAACGCAAATTTCGAAAACAAAAGTCAAAGTAGCGATAGGGACGGAGAATGATTCAGAACGTTCTGCGATCCTAAACCAATCTTGTAACGCCGATACCTGCAAAACTAGCATTATTTAAACAGATAAAAGAGTTAAGAAACGCGTATCTTGCACCGTCGAGCACACGTCTCTGAAAGTAACCGATTTGCTGTCGTATCCTTATTGTTTTTGATGACCTCCTACAAGCTAGAGAATGTCATCCCGCTTGAAAACCGCTACGCCTGTAACTGCTTTCAAATTAGAAGATTGCTTCGCCTGAAACAATCCTCCTCCGCATTGATAATATTCCACATCCAAGGGAATACTATCGAAGATTATTTCTCTTGAAACAATCCTCATCCGCATTGATAATATTCCACGTCCAAGGGAACACTATCGAAGATTATTTCTCTTGAAACAATCTCCATCCGCATTGATAATATTCCACGTCCAAGGGAATACCATCGAAGATTATTTCTCTTGAAACAATCTCCATCCGTATTGATAATAATCCACGTCCAAGGGAATACTATCGAACAATCTTCAGTTGCTTTTTGATAACTTTCCACCATCTATGGAACGCCATCTTGCTGTTTGTTTTGACGATCTTCCGCAATCTAGGGAACGCCGTCGATCAATGTTGCTACATCTTGAGCCTTTTCTTGAATCATAGTGACAACCTTTCCAATCATAGCAAAAGTCGTTGAAGACCGCCTCATCATGAACCGCTCTTCTCGTATCTTGGTGACAACCTCCACAATCTTAGCGAACGCCGTCGAAGACCGCCCATCTCGTGCTATCTTCTCAAATCTCGGGTGACAACCTCCACAATCTTAGCGAATGCCGTCGAAGACCGCCCATCTCGTGCTATCTTCTCAAATCTTGGGTGACAACCTCCACAATCTTAGCGAATGCCGTCGAAGACCGCCCATCTCGTGCTATCTTCTCAAATCTTGGGTGACAACCTCCACAATCTTAGCAAATGCCGTCGAAAATAACTTTACTTGAAGTCATCTTCAGTTGTTGCGATAATATTCCGAAGAAAATTACCGAAGACCAACACTTGTCGATCTTTAAAGCTCGCTCGAACTTTGCTTCCGCTATGCCTGTACGTCAGCGCTTTTGTTGCTTTGAACTTATACGTCGGCGCCTTTTCTGCTTTTGAGCCAATGCTTAGGCGCTTTAAGCTAAGTGAGACGATCTTTCATCAGGTCGATCACTTATTTGTTGTTGTAATCAAACCGAATACTTAATCATGTCAAATTGCTCACAGGGGCTAACTGGCGTACCAAGGAACCCGAAATTGCTGTATGAGGTCGAAATCATCTTTCTTAGAGGCTTCGATCTCTATCCTGCTGAAATATCTCTGGCGCTAAGAATTGACTCTGTCGCCGAACGCTGTGATAGGGTCTTCCTTGTTCTGCTACACCTGTATTTATTTTTGACTATAGAACTTTGCCAATTTCTTTAATTATCTTAGGGTTGACCTAAGGTTTAGCATTGCTTGACTCATCGAATTGACACGACTCAAGGTATAAACTTGACTCTCTGTGATTGACTGACTCGAGGTTGACTCGACTCAAACTGTTTGACACATGTGTTATACTCAAATCAAAGTGAAATGACACCTGTGACTCATGACCCGTGTGTGCATAGTGTTGATTCAAAAAAGCAAAAATTTTCCGTCATTTTTGTGGAGGGTACCGACTTTCTCCCGAAAAAGAAAGACGCAAAAAAAGAATTGAAGTGTGAAGGTGCATGTTGAATGATCTTAGTCAAATATTGTTTGATACTATCTCTCAAGGTGCAAGGATTAATCCATCCTAGGCTATCTCAATGGTTGACTCAATGATGAAAGCATTTGGGTAACTTAGGCACGGAGGCTAAGCACTTCGTACTTCGTGATGCAATGATGAGTGATGAGTGATGAGTGATGAGTGATTTTGACAAAGCATGCTTCAGCGTTAAGATTTCATGACAAAGGGTTCCTAAGGGAAGTATATTTGGTCATGTATCTGTGCAGTGTGTGATAGTGACACTAAAGCTAGGCCTCAAGAGCTAAGTGTGTGGGAAAATATTATTTTTAGAAGAGTCAAATGATGGTGACTCTTAGGCTAGGTAAGCTAATGATGTAGGGATCAAGCCCCCAAGTCTAGCTCTAAGTAAATAGGGATGAGCATAGGAGATCCCTTGATATGATCATGGTGTAAGTGTGTGAATGAGAATATGAATGCATGTTTATTACGGCCGCACCTCAATGTGAGGTTGCCTACGTATCCGTTAGGAATCAGGCCGAACGTAGCTCTAGCCGAACCTCGCACAAGTGTGTATACCTCAAAAAGGTCTTTTTAAGGGTTGTAACGTGGTTAGGCTAAAGGTTTGAAGAAGAAGGGGATAAAGGCTCAAGACCCTAGATAAGCCCCCAAGGTGTGCAATCTCGCTTTTGAATCTTTGTATTTTCATACTCTTTTTTAGCTCTCTTTGTTTTAGCATTTATTTCATTTTTTAAAGTGTGGGCAATCCCGATCATGCGGTCTATCACTCACTTGGCATTCATGTTTCTCAGGCACGGTACCAAGCACTCGATAAGACACGCAATCTGAGACGTGTTCTTATCGAAGATATTTTCATATCAAAGACATTGGAACACTTGCCCTTTTGTACACTTTTATTTATTTTTTGCTGCTATTTTAATTTTTTTGAATCACTCAAGTCTTTTTTACAATTGCATAAGTTGCACACCATCCCATCTCAAGGTTAGGTAGATGTGGGTTGAAAAAAGAAGGGCCTATCGTTAGACGAGGCTCAAAGTGGTTTATGAAGAAAGGATGTATAATTGAAAGGTGAAAGAAGATATGATGTGGCTACAAGGAGTGCCTCAAATCATTGGTACACCTTGTGCTTAATTCGACATGGATTTTTTTTTTTTTTTTTTTTTTTTTTTTTTTTTTTTTTTTTTTTGCAATGTAATGCAATATAATGAAATGATCATATATAAGGAAATAAATGCTCATTTTATTAAAAAGGGAAAAAGAAAGAATCTACAAAATTAATCTAAGGGGAAAGAAAAGGTGTTATGCTAGACTTATTGGGGAAGGAGTAAAATAAAAAAGAAATAGAAAAAAGAGGTCACGAAATCTTGTCGTTGAAGCTCGCCTCTTGTCTTGTGTTGTGTCCTTTATCATCACTCGCTCTTCATGTTAAGAGGAGGCATGAGAATCTTGATATTATCAATCAAATGTTAGATAGCCTCCTTTAGCTTCCAACAGCTCTCAGTAGTATGACCCCTACCTTGATGGTACTTGCAATGTTCCTCTAGATTCCAACTAGGCAATCTCTTTTCAGGTGCCGGATCTTGAATAGGTCCAATGGGAGTAATGAGTCCTTTGGCATGGAGTCGATCGAAGGCAGTATCGTAGCTCATCCCAATGGGGGTGAAGACTTTCCTTAGTTGCTTCTTAGATCCTTGGTTATCCATGGCTAAAACTTTACCGAGATCAATGGTACTAACATTGTTACTAGAGTGGGCGTTTTTGGAAGAAGAAGGATTGTCGTTCTTCTTTCCTTTCCAGCCACCGTGGTTACTATTGTTAGTAGCTTTTTGCTTTGCGAGGTCATCTTCGATTTCAATTCCGATGTCATAAACGACCTTAAAAGTATTCAGATTGTGTTGATATTTTAAATGCTTTGAATATTTTTCTTGGAGATTCTTGATAAACATCCTCACGGATTCTTTTTCAGTGGGGACCTCAATCATCTTGGCAGATGTTTCCCTCCATTTATTAAAGAAAGAAGTAAAGCCTTCATTCTCTTTTTGTCTTAGCATCTCAGGTTGTCTATGATCGGTTTCAACTTGAATATTGCACTTGTACCTATCAATGAAAGCGTTTACTACTGATTCCCAGGTAGAGGTTTTCTCCTTGTCAAGGGAGAAGTACCATTGTTGGCAAACGGTTTCAAGAGATAGTGAGAACAGAGAGGGGAAAACCTTCTTATCGATACTCTTAATACTCATTATAGTTTCGAAAGCTCTTAGATGGAAGTAAGGGTTATCTATTGCCTTGAATTTAGGGATGTCAGTGGCATTGAACTTATGCGGAAGAAGTTCCTTGTCCAGCGAGACCCCTTGTGAACTCATGCCTTGAAATTTATAGTCGCTAGATAGCTTCCTCAAACTTTCTTGCATGAGGTTCATTTGTTGATGTTTCACGGGATCATCGATCTTGAGTGTGAGTAGCTTCAGTGTCTCAGTCACGTTAGTCAATTGACTCCTCTTTTGACGAATCGGTTTATCAAAAAGTAAGACTTGAACAAAGAGGTTGTCCTTAATTAATCGCCCTTCTCTCCTCGACCAAGTACTGTGGAAAAGGAATTTGGGGATATTCATTGTTAATTATTCGACTCAAACTTTATTCAACATGCAATGGATGGAAGAAGTGAAGAAATATGGAATAGAATGTGAAGAAAGATGATGTAGATGGAGGGATATGAAGCATTAGGAATAGGATGTACCCCCCACTTGAATGACGGAAAGACCGACTCATGCATGAACCTAAGATATGGTCATGGTGATGTATACTCAAAGTGTGTGCTAAGACTAGTGAGTGTAGATGGTACGTTAAGACTCGTGTCATGACCATGTGGCTAGACTATGTGACTAGACTCAAGCAAAGACTAAGTTAAGACTTCACGTATATGCATTAAACTTGACAGACTGTGGTATTTTAGTCATACCTTTTTATCTGTGACTCTGATTTGGATGAAACAAACGCCAAATTAAGTATAAAACTCGGGGCTACAGATCCATAGGTTGTACGACTCGTAGTTCTTTCTAGAACTCCGGATATGACCAAAACAAGTTGACGTTTGTGCAGTATACGGGAATAAAAATCCGAGTTGACTTAAAGGAACTATGACTCGATTTTAGGTATATTTATTAGCTCTAATTAATTAATTAATTAAATAAACAAAGTCCTTTAGTCATTAATCAGTTTATTTAGTCTTAACACAAGTCAAACAAACGGTTAGGAAAAAATCACATAGAGTATATGCACAACAAATAATGCACAATTAGTCAAGTAGGCACAATATGATGCAATGAGTTTGCAACCTAACCATGGCTCTAGTTCTCTAAAGTTCGGGATATGGTTTAGTCAATAGAGGGTCCATGGTTAATTGTCCGGATGCACCGCGTGGAAGCCTAACCGTGAAGGGTTGGCGCGAGTGGATGGGACACCGCGAGTTTTAGAAAAAACTCGCTTCCATGGTTTGGTGAATTCAACATTCTCGGATGTACCCTTTGTTGCACGGAGCGTTCAATCGGGTAGATGGAGCATGAATTCCCAGAGGGTTATGTCCATATGTAGAACACATATGGGTTTCAGAAAAGTGAGAAAAAATTCAATCAGGAAGTAGGATCGAGCAAACAATACGAAAAACTGGTCGAAATTAGAACGCATATTTTTGGCTCGGTATTGGGGGAAATTGGCGCCAGCAATCAGAGACTGGCGCCAGCTTTTAACTGTAGCGCCTGGCGCCAATGCTGGCGTCTGGCGCTACAATTAAAATACTGGCGCCAATGCTCTGGCCCCTGACACTACTTCCCACATGCCTCAGCAGCTTTCTGTGCTCGATAAAATTTTCCAGTTTCGCGCGGTGTTATTTCGGTCCTAGTTGTGAAAGATATTTCTCAAATTTCCTACGTGTAAAATCCTATGTTTTTAACTCATTACGGATGGTCTTTCCAATGAGATTTTTTGTATGCATATGACAATAATGTTAATCAAAATTACGCACATGAAATACTTAGAACGTTTCGAGTCTCATCCACTCATTCTAAATCATTGCCGAAACAAATTCAGGAATTAAAATAGAAATCCTCCCCAGTGGAGTCGCCAAAAACTGTGGGGAATAAATTTCAAGCGTTAAACCCTCTAGCTTGAACCCCACTATGATCATACACTAAAGTATGGTGGCGTCCAAAAGGGAAGAAAAAGAGTCGCCAACAAGTTTTTTTAGGAACTTGTAAACCATTCACGAGGTGAAGGTTACACCCCTTAACGATCCAAGAAATCGTCAACTCCATAAGGTCTAGAACCAAATAAGGGTTCGGGGATGAAGGTACAAATCCAACCTAAAAGAGATTGAACCTGCCCTAATAATAGACCTCTACTTTATTCTGATCGTATTTGTTTTGGGTGTTTTTGTCCCTCGGGAGAGTTACGTCACGAAGACTGATCCGGCTTGAGCTGCACCTGCAAAATAACGAAGAATCCGGGTAGTTGGAGCTCCGCCTCCGACGGTCAAGTTAGTAACTTGAAAAGGAATAAAGAGTACAGAAATTTAGGTGGGTATCTGCTCGGATTCCAAGCTCAGGTGTTTCTCTGATGTAAGAGAATGTAGGTATATTAAATGATAAAAAATTGTGTCCTCAAAATGAGAGACATCTCCCTATTTATAGGGTCTTTGGGAATTGCCCCTGATTAGGTCACTGAACCCTAATCATTGGTGGGCTGCGCCGTTTTCCGGCGTTCTCGGGATTTGGGCCTGAAGGCCGCCTTTTCCCCTTTATTTCTAGAATGACACGTGTCAGGCAGGGATTGGTCCATTTTGGATCAATCTGAGGCTGACACGTGTCACCCTCTAATTGGGCCACGTGGCAAGGTAAAAATACCCTAAACATTTGCCCCTCACAGATGTGACGTGGCACGCCACGTGGCATCTGTGACACATGTCACGCTCCGGTTGGCGGTAATTTTACCGTTACAGAGTAACCGTTCACCTTCCGGGTAAATTACGGAAATGCCCCCAAATTTACCCTCTATATATAGCCGTTTTACCCTCATAATTTTGTACGTTTACAAAAATTTTCTAGAGAAAAAAAATTTGAGAGAGCAGAAGTCATCCGTTTGAGTCATACGCGAGCAAGAAAGTTTGTTCTTCAGCAACCCAGCCGGTCCCGCTTACTTTCAGATACCAGATCAAAAGGTACCGTCTCTGTCTCTCTCAGCTCTTTTCTTTTTTCACCGCTTGTACATATTTCTTGCAATAAATGGATGCATCACCAACACACACGACACAGCCTAGGTTAGAGTCCAGCCGGTCACCAGGGACGGCTGAGTCTAGGACTGGGAGTGCCGGCTTGGGGTGTTGGGACCACCCTTTGCCATGGATTCCGACCAGTTATGTGTCTGTGCAGGACACCATGGCTCGGACAATGCAGACGGCCACGGACCCAAATTACAAGAGCGAAGGCTCAGGCGGCCAAACGCCTGAGGGAGAAACGTCTGGTCAGGGAAACCAGACGGCTCTGGAGAGATCCCCTCCGCGCGCCCCTTCAACACCTGCTGACTCTTTCTTGGAAGAGTGCAATCAAGGCGGCGACGAGGCCGTCTCTGCCCCCCTGGACCAAAGTGAGGAGGGGACGGAGAGTGACAGCTCCGCCTCTACCTCTGAGAGCAGCGATGACTTACCCCCTCTTCCGGGTAGCGAGGAGGAAGAAAGGAAAAAGTGGAGTGAGAAGGACGATCCCTTCAACATCCACGTCTCTTCCAAGGACCGGATCCAAATGGAAGAGAACTTAAAGAACTTTACGAAAATGCACCCGCTAGGAGACGGATATAGGATCCGGGTGCTGCCTGAGAATGGCACCATCGCCTGGGAGGACGATGAACAGAACGCCAACAGCTATTTTGGCTGTTATAAGGCGGCGTTCAAAGCTGGCCTTCGCTTCCCCCTTCACCAGGCGGTGAAGGCAATTTTAAGAGGCTACGGCCTTGGGGTCTGGCAACTTACCCCCAACTCCTGGACCAACATTCTGGGGTATGTTGCCGCCTGCGAGTTCTAGGGGCTTAACCCCGGCTGGGAGGCTTTTGCAAGCATGCACTACCTCAGAAGAAGCCCAGGCGGCTGGAGGGCGTGGTACACTCTAACCACGCAGCCGCAATATATGATGACCTTGGACAAGGTCTCCAAGTTCGATGGCTGGAAGCACAGGTTCTACCTGATGTCAGCCCCTACCAGACGGGAAAACTATGAATTCCGTCTGTACAATAAGAAGCCTGACTTGTTGGGCAGGAAGTGCGCTCTTCCCCGGATCCCAGAGGAAGACTTTGACAAAATAATTGAGGCAGACTTTTTCGGGCTCACAGACGCAACTCTGTCAACCGGGGAAACAATTAAAGTTCCTAAGAATTGGATTCCCAAGAGCGCCTGGTTCAGGGATGAATGTTTCCTGGCCGCCTGCGGGCTAGGGCACATGTTTACCAAACGTATGCACCTGAGTTCATACCGTCTGTAGTATTTTTCTATCGGTATTGATTTATGATATTAACCAATTTCTTTCTTTTTGCAGAAGAAGCATTAAACATGTTGCAGTCGGAGAAAACTCCCAAGCGGTCTTCTGCAACCATCCGCAAATATCTTGCGGAGAAAGATGCGGCCGAGCTCAGGGCCAAGGTATTGAGCGCCTTACCCTTTCTTAAGTTGATTTTAAAAACTATCTTTTCCGGATACTAACTTTGACTTGTTCATTTTTCGCAGGGAGGAGAAGTTGGGAAATCGTTTGAGAAGAATCTCAAACGGGCTAGGGAGGAGGCCCCAGCCGTTCTCAACAAAATAAAGAAGGCCGCCAACGCGTCGACTCCTGGCGCCTCAACCGGGCATCAACAGATGCGGATAGCGGGGCAAAACGAGAAGATAGGCGGCAGCTTGTGCCTTGACCTCGTTAACCCCGTTACAGCAACCGGGGGGTTCTCCACGCCTGCAAGCGGTGCCCGCTTGGCCGGCTCTGAAGGTAAGAACCCTTTTGAATCCCCGCTTGAGCTGGGGTGGCCTTTGCGGGTGAAATCCCACTCCCAACAGACGTCATCCTCAGACGGCCGGCTACAAATAGGTGCTGCCTTAGTTTCGCACTCATCACCTATTGATTGTGGTGCAGATCAATCTCCCCGCTGGCCAGACGTCCAGAAGCATGCCAAGGCCATGCTGGAGGCCGTCCGGAAGAGGGATAAGGACAATATCCCTGGGATAGAGACGTTCAACCTTGAACGCATTCTATCCCTTCTGGCTGAGGTAAGAAACTTGCAAATTCACTTTTATTTTTTCCAAGTATTTTATCCCGCCTGAGACACTAATACCGCCTGACTCTTTGCAGGCTATGCTGCGGGTGGACGGGCTCAAACGTCCTTATTCCCGCAAATGGGAAGAGGTAAAAAGGGTCAAGAAGTCCGCCATAGACGCTGATAATATTGCTTTACACTCGAATATCGTAAATGAACTTGAAACTAAAGCAATAATTATGACACAGGCGTCTAGAATCCAGCAGCTGGAGGCGGATCTGGAGACGGCCAAACAGCAGGCGTCGGATGCTGAGACGGCTAAGAAAGCGGCGGAGGAGGCCCAGAAGAAGGCGGATGAGAGCGCCAAGAAGGCTGATGAGGCGCTCAAGAAGGCCCGGACGGACCTTGGCACACTTAAAGGTGTTTCCGAAGAGAAAACCAAACTGAAGGCCAAGGTTCAAAAGATGGAGAAGGAGGCTGCTCAGGCTCAGAAGAACTTTGCAGCAACCCTGGAGGTGGAGCAAAACCGCCTTGTTGCTGAGAGTGATGCTGACAACGACGCCCGTATGAAGATTGCTTGGGCTGCCTTGTACCCAGACGCGGATTATAGCATCTGGGCAATGGCGCACAGCTATGCCGAGTACGTGGTGTACTTGAGAGAGCAAGGCGAGCCAGAGCCTGCCTCCTTTGAAGCCTGGGTCAACTCTAATGAGTCGTCCGCGCCTGAGCTTCCTAGACCTGGTGAAGCGCACCAAATTCCCTCAGATGATGAGGAGAAGAGGGAAGACCAGGAGGCTCCGTCTGCAGGCCAGAAGTGACCCCTCAGCGGCAGTATGCCAATCTTTGCTTTTTTATTTTCTTTTTATTCAGCGGATGTATGCCAAAACTTGCTTTTTCCGGCCTGCGTGCCGAGTATTTGTGTATTTACTAGCTGTAGGGTCGGGTTAATTAACAATTTCTTTCTCCCGGACGGGGTCCGGTTAACATTGATCCATTACAACCGTTTGGTTGAATGGACTTTTATGAAATACACCGACTGAGTCGGTTTTGATCATTTTGCATTTGAATTTTTGTTTTTTGCAAATTTTAATTTTTGCCTAACTTATCAAAAGCATGCGGCGATTTCTTGCCTAACTAGTCAATAGTCTGGCTGTCCTTGCCCCTGGACGGCTGTGTGATTGGTTTCAAGTGGAGCTGGTTGATTGACTTGAAAACGCCTGATGCTGCAAAGAGCATGATACGTTTGTAAGTCAATCAATCACAGGAGTGATTGCCCCAAACCAAGTGCACAGTCGTACACCAACAGGCGTTTCGGTCACTACACAGACGGCGTATGTCCGTCTTGGTAGAGATTTCATAGCCATTGAACTCTTGCCCCAATAGGGGTGAGAGGTGCAATTTTTGGAATAAATAACCTAAGTGAGAACTTCAGCCGGTGACCAACTGATGCCCATGGGCATCCGGTATCTAGGAACTTATTCGTTCTTCGTAGGTTATTTTGGTCAGACGGCTATGAGTTGACCAATTTGGTCGTTCAATTTTTGCCGTCTGCATGGATACGTAGAACCGACAAATAGTCTATTCTCTGCAACGATTGCACCCGGAGGGGTGTCGCCGGACGCCTTTGTCCATGTTGGGACAGGCGATTTTATAAAATGAGCAACCATCCGGCCATTTTAGCCTCTAGTCTTGTTTGAGACCGGTTGTGTAGCCACTAAACGTTTTTGTGCTTAGTTTCTAATCAGTATTGAATTTACACTAAGTATCGAACTTAGTTTTTTAGACAAACGGGTCAGTCTGGGTATTACCCAGGCTGATAATCAGGCGGTTGAATAAACAAAGTATCAAACCTAAATAAACAAAGGGATCCGTGTATTACCCAGGCGGTCCAACAAAGGTAACCTTTACTAAGTATCAAACCTAGTTGGGTAAAGGAGAATCCGCCTGGGTATTACCCGGATGGAGAATCAAAAAATAACACAATTTGCAAACAGTTTGATTTCATTGATTAGTTCATTTGTTTACAAAAATTTACATTCTCAGAATAGTACTTTTTCAGATTGTCTACATTCCAAGTTCTAGGCAGGCGCCTGCCGTCTGGGGTTTCCATGCGGTAGGTGCCGTCCCTTACTTCTTCATAGATCCGGTAGGGGCCTTCCCAATTTGGTGTTAGCTTTCCCAACTCATTGGCCCTACCGGTTGCCTCCATTTTTTGTAACACTAAGTCGTCAACTTTCAAAGGACGCTTGTGTACTTTTTTGTTGTAGGCTCTAGTCATTCTCAGACGGTAAATCTCATGACGCAAGGCGGCATTGCCCCTGCGTTCTGGGAGTGAATCCAATGTCAGGCGCATTGCTTCCCAGTTTGCCTCTTCATCATACAGCATGACTCTAATAGTCGGCTCGTAACGTTCGATGGGCAAGACGGCTTCAGCACCGTAAACCATGAGAAATGGAGTTTCACCGGTTGCCCCTTTTTCCGTTGTTCGGATGGCCCATAGGACATGGATCAACTCTTCTGCCCACAAGCCACCGGCTCTTTCTATTTTCTTCTTAATTTCGTCTAAGATGAGTTTGTTGAAGGCATCAACTTGGCCATTTGCTTGGGGCCGGCCAACAGATGCAAAACAGCTTGAGATCCCCTGATCTCCCAACCAAGTTTTTAGCTGAGGCGTCTCAAACTGAGGACCATTATCAAACACCATAGACATGGGTACCCCGTACCGGGTGATTACATTCTTCCAGATGAAGGAAATTACGTCTGAGGTCTTGATGTTTTTAACCGCCTCAGCCTCAACCCACTTGGTGAAATAATCCACAGCCACTAAGATATAGCGCTTTCCGCCTGGAGCAGGCGTCTAAGGACCTAGAATGTCCATGCCCCATTTTGCAAACGGGATTGGGCTGTGGATGGCCGTTAGATCAGTAGCCGGACGATGAATAAGTTTTCCAAACTTTTGGCACTTGTCACATTTTTTCACCAATTCCTTGGCGTCTGCCTCAAGAGTGGGCCAAAAGTAATGTCGTCTGGCTCTGACGGCTAGGGACCTGCCGCCTATGTGAGAGGCGCAGAATCCCGAGTGCAAGTCTTCGAGAACTTCCCTCCCCTTTTCTGGGGTGACACACTTCAACAGGGGTTTAAGAAACCCCTCCTTGAAGAGTTCTCCATTTCTTAACTCGAAGCTCGCAGCTAGTTTCTTCAGGACGGCTGCCTCCTGTGGCGAATTAGGAAGGGTGCCGTCTGAAAGATAGGCCCGGATGCCATCCATCCATGTAGAGCTTTGGTCCAGAACTCCAATGGGATCTTCATAGATGCTTCGTTTTTCCAGAACTTCCCAAACGACTGACCGAGGCGTGTCATGACAGGCGGAAGATGCCAGTTTTGACAATGCATCCGCCTGATTGTTTTCAGACCTAGGCACTTGATTCAGTCGGAATTCCTCAAGTGCCCCAGCCTCTTCTTTGACTACCTGAAGATATTTGATCATAGCCGGATGGGTAGCCTCATAACTTCCCTCATACTGGCTAACAACTAATTGAGAATCAGAGTAGGCGTCAATTTTCATGGCCCCTGCCGCCTTACACATGCGTATGCCGGCTAGTAGGGCTTCATATTCCGCCTCATTGTTAGAGGCCTGAAACTTGAAGCGTAGTGCATATTCAAATCTGTCTCCTTCAGGAGACTCATAAATTACGCCTGCACCACAGCCGCTCTTTGTAGAGCTCCCGTCTACGTACACTTTCCAAACCTGATCAAGATTATCTGGAGCCACCGGACGAGTCATTTCAACAATGAAGTCAGCAAACGCCTGACCTTTCACTGCCTTTCTTGGTTCGTAAGTGATTTCAAGGCTCTGCATTTCAATAACCCATTTCAACATTCTCCCGGATGAGTCCAAGGTAGACATTGGCCGCTTGAGTGGCTGGTCCGTGTAGATCACCACCGGATGTGCCAAAAAGTAAGGCTTCAATTTTTTGAATGCCATATACAAAGCAAGGCCAAAATTTTCAACCATGGGGTACCGGAGTTCAGCATTTTTAAGAACATGGCTAATGAAGTAAACCAGGAGCTGCACGCCGTCTCGCTCAGCAAGGAGAACGGCACTGAGGGCATGGTCTGAGACGGCTAAATACATGTACAACGTCTCCCTAGGCAAAGGACTGACCAACCTAGGCAGAGAATGTAAATGCTCTTTCAACCTCTAGAACGCCGCCTCAGCATCATCCCCCCATTCAAATCTGGTCTTCTTCCTGATTGCTTGGAAGAAGTAGAGGCATTTGTCGCCTGACCGGCTGAGGAACCTCCCCAAGGCGGCCAGACAGCCGGTAAGTCTCTGAACTTCCTTGACGGAACGGGGTGACTTCATGTCAATCACCGCCTGTATCTTTTCGTGGTTAGCCTCTATCCCCCTTTGATCAATCAGGAATCCGAGAAACTTCCCAGACTCAACACCAAAGACGCATTTCTTAGGATTTAACATGACCTTATGCCGCCTGAGTATGGTGAAGGTTTCTCGGAGATCAACAAGGTGATCCGCCTGCTGCTTGGATTTGACTATCATGTCATCAATGTACGCCTCCACATTCCTCCCAATCTGATTAATGAAGACCGTATTAATCATCCGTTGGAAAGTGGCAGGCGCATTTTTCAAGCCAAACGGCATCACAGTATAACAGAATAACCCCTGATCAGTGACGAAGGCCGTCTTCTCTTGATCTTTCTTCCACAGGGGTATCTGATGGAAGTCAGAGTAGGCATCCATAAAGCTCATCAAGGCGTGACCGGCTGTAGAATCGACCAGACTGTCGATCTTTGGAAGCGGGTAACTATCCTTTGGACATGCCTTGTTGAGGTATGTGTAATCAACATACATGCGCCAGGTCCCATTCGGTTTCTTAACAAGGACCACATTGGCCACCCAGTCGGGGAAATTACAAGGCCGAATGAACCTGGCGTCTAGCAGCTTTTTGACTTCGGCAGCTGCCGCCTGACTTCTTTCTTCGCCGTAGTTTCTTTTCTTTTGCCGGATGGGCTTCTTTTTGGGATCCACGACGAGTTTGTGGACAGCAAGATCCGGGCTGACGCCTGACATCTCTTCCACTTCAAAGGCAAAAATGTCTTTGAATTCCTTCAGCAGAAGGTGCAAGCTTGCACCCAAGGTAGCATGAGCAACCGTCCCAACCTTAACAGTACGTTCTGGGCGGCTGTCATCCAGAACGAGATCAATGCTTTCGCCATCCGGTTGGGGACGGAGCTCATTTGACCGTTCACCGGTCAGTGATTGCTATTTTTTCTCTTTCTTCAACTCCACCAGCAGAGGTGCCTTTCTTTTCTTTCCGGCTGCTGGTGGGGCAGGAGCTGGGTCGGCATCCTTAACATTGTCAAGTTCTATTGGTTCCTGACCGCCTGGGGCCACGGTATCTCGGACGGCTGAGAGATAGCACTCTCGGGCCGTCTTCTGATCCCCATTCAAGGAACCAACAGAGCCGTCATCCCTCTCATACTTGATGAGCATGAGGGACGGGATGATTACTGCCTTGGCTACGTTGAGGTTTGGCCTGCCAAGAATGATGTTATAGGCGGTCAACTCCTCAACGACCAAGAATCTGACGACAATATGTCGTCCCTGGCCTTTCTCTCCCAGCCGGATGGGTAAGTCAATTCTCCCGGCTGGGTAGACCATCCCACCCCCAAAACCAACCAAGGGGTGGGTGACCGGATGCATGCTGCTGACGTTGTATTTCAGCTTTTGCAGGCACCGGAGGCTGATGATGTCTGATGAGCTGTCGGTGTCTATAAGGATCCGTCCAACCAGCTGATTGGCAACCTTACATTCAATGACCACCGGGTCATCATGCGGGCGGCGGACGCTGCCCCTATCCTTCTCAGTGATCAAGACGTCTGGGAAGGAGGAGCTGGCTTCCGCTTGTTCATCATCATCTTTGTCCATCTTTCGAAGATGGCTCTTGGTGCCCCGGATGGTAGGGCCACCACATGAGAACCCGCCTTCTATAGTGTAGACCGGCTCCTTGTCGGTATCCGAGCTACTAGCAGGCTGGGGGGTAGTCTTGGAGGACTGACCCTTGTTTTTCTTTTTTGCCCCGGCTGGGGACTTAGAAATGTAGGACTTCAACAACTCTTTGTCGGCCAGACGGTCCAACGCACGCTGAAGACTGAAGCAGTCGTTGGTGTCATGGCCGACCTCCTCATGGAACTGACAGAATTTATTCTTGTTCCGTGACTGGACAGAACTCTTCATAGGATTCGGCTTCTCAATGGACAGCCGGTCCTTTACCTCCATGAGGATGGAGTTGCAGTCTTTATTAAACTCGTACTTGGGGACGTACGGTTTAAATTCTTTCTTTTTCTTCTGGGACGGCTGGTCAGAGTCAGTAACCGCCCAGACTTCTTTTCTTTTCTTGCTCTCTTCTCTGTTTTTGGCTGGCTGAGCTGACCGGCTGTCTTTCAGTTTGTCGGACTTCTTGGAGTCCGACTGGCTACTAGGCGAGCAGAGGTCGGTAGCTTGGATGTAGCTTTCCGCCTCCCTTAGGGCCGCCTGTAAGGTGAAAGCCCCTTTTCTGACGAGGTCGAACTTAAAAGTCGACCCGTCTCTCAGACCCTTGAAAAAGTCTGTAAAAGCTACCTCGTCAGACAGTCCTTGAATCTGAATTCTTATCAGATTGAACCGCCTGACATATGAGCGCAGCCCTTCTCTCTCTCCCTGCTTAACAGTGCTCAAATCAAGGCTTGTTTTCTTCGCAGGGATGTTCATTGAGAAGTTGGAAGCAAACAGGAAGGCGAGCTTCCTGAAGCTATCGATAGACCCGGCTGGCAAATTGCCAAACCATTGTTGGGCAATGCCCTTCAATGTAGCCGGGAAACACCGACACCAAGTGGCATCATCCAACCCCTGCAAGTACATGAGGTTGGTGTAAGCCATGAGGTGGTCTTCCGGATTGGTGGTACCATCATAGGTACCAACCAACACGTTCTTAACCTTGGCCGGCTGAGCCGCCTCGGTTATCTCCCGAGTGAACGCAGAAGGTTGTTCACCCAGGCGCAGCAGACGAAGCTGCCAGTCCAGTGGCTGGACATTTGGGTATGCCGCCTGACCCCCAAAGAAGGTCGGCTGCATGAAGTGAGGGGGATATTGTCCGTAAGCCTGAGTAGGCACATACGGTACAACTCCAATCATGTGAGGGCCAGAGTGGACGGTATTACCGCCTGTCTGGCTCTCATGCAAGGAGGGTGCACTCCCTGCGGAAATGTTGTTGAAGCTGTCTGGAAAGTTCGACGTTGAAGCCGACTCAGACAGCGATTGGTTTCTCCTCCGGTTTATGATTTCCCGGGCACCAAGCATTGATTTTTTACTTCTCACCGGCTGCTGGGTCCGGCGAGTGTTATTGGTGTTCCTCCAGGAAGGAGGATTTTTTACCAATCAATGGTCCCGGTTGCCTTCTCCTTTGGATGGGGAGTGGGCTGCCGGTTTCTGACTGAATTCCCCTTCTCTGGAGGATTCTTCTTCGCCGACTGACCTTTACTTGGGCTAGTCCGGCTTTTGGTGATCAGCTCTTTAATTTCACGCTTGAAACTGGTCATGAACCTCATGAGTTCGTCTCGGGTGACAGGGGCTGATCCAGCTGCCGTTTGGGTTGCCCCTTCCGGCTTCCCAGTGGGTCTGCTCGGACCCGCCTGGGAGGCGCCCCGCTCCAGAGTCTCTCTGGGCCGGATGCGCTTGATTCTGAGAGAGTCGTCTTCGGCTGTGGAGGTTTTGACCTGAGGATCCTCATCCTCCTCATGGTCTGTAAAGACTTCTGGGTCTTCGCCCAAACGGTTAGGGGGTACAGACTCTTGAACCATCTTCGAGGTACTCTCCCCATAGACGGCGCCAAATGTTTTGGGTGTTTTTGTCCCTCGGGAGAGTTACGTCACGAAGACTGATCCGGCTTGAGCTGCACCTACAAAATAACGAAGACTTCGGGTAGTTGGAGCTCCGCCTCCGACGGTCAAGTTAGTAACTTGAAAAGGAATAAAGAGTACGGAAATTTAGGTGGGTATCTGCTCGGATTCCAAGCTCAGGTGTTTCTCTGATGTAAGAGAATGCAGGTATATTAAATGATAAAAAATTGTGTCCTCAAAATGAGAGACATCTCCCTATTTATAGGGTCTTTGGGAATTGCCCCTGATTAGGTCACTGAACCCTAATCATTGGTGGGCTGCGCCGTTTTCCGGCGTTCTCGGGATTTGGGCCTGAAGGCCGCCTTTTCCCCTTTATTTCTGGAATGACACGTGTCAGGCAGGGATTGGTCCATTTTGGACCAATCTGAGGCTGACACGTGTCACCCTCTGATTGGGCCACGTGGCAGGGTAAAAATACCCTAAACACTTACTTTGATGCCTCGTACCTCTTTCTAATAACAAAATACACACGTTAGTAACTTCAAGGAAAATAATAAAACAAACAATTAAATTAAATAATTGAAAGAGAGATTTGGGACCAAACCCTTAGAAATTAAACCTTTCACGTCTAGGGCGAAGGCAACTTCGAATATGGCTAGGTGTTTCTAGATCTTGTGAATGCGGAATTTTGTATGTGAAAAAGCAAGTTTAAAAAAAAAAGAGAGAGAGAGAGAGAATAATCAAGAAAATCTTGATGAGAGTTGGTGAATGATGAATGTAGATGAATGAAAACGGAGTTTTTAATACGCTATTTATAGAGAAAATCAGCCAAAAAGATAAAATAAACAAAACAGAGTCTGATGCACAAAAAACAGAGTTGGCGCAAACCCTGGCTAACTAGCGCTAGACACCAACACTGGCGCCAGGCGCCAATGGCTAGCGCCAGGCCTGGTTCCAGGCGCCAAAGCCTGGGGTCAGGCGCCAAGCCTGGTTTTAACGCGTTTTCGAAAATCAGATAAGTTTGGCGTACTTGAGGATAAAATCATTTAATTTCCTCGAAAATGCTATTTGATTTTGATTAAAACTCTGAAAAGTCAACAAAAGTCAATTTATCAATGCTAATCGAATTAGGAATGAAAAGAACCTTCTAGAAGAATCTAGAAGACTAAAACCATTTCTAATTACATTAGGAATGATAAATCATATTAGACCCTCCTCTAGATCATTGGGCCGTATATAAGGCTCAAACCGGGCCCAGTTTGGTAAATTGGCCATAACTTCCTCATTATTCATCGAAATTGGGCTTATAATATATCGTTAGAAAGCTCTTGGCAAGCCCCATCCTACACTACTATTGGACCCATATCATGGACCAACCAAACTGGATTGGCTGTTTTCTTAAAATAAGTTTTCAAAAACAGAGAGAAGAGAAAAGAAATTAAAACTATCCGCAACACTAAACTTTCCACACTTTCACTTCATTCGATTATGATTCGACGTGAAAGGTACTCATCACTGGGTTTGGTTTTGGGGAGACACAAATGGGTGTCTACAAAGGTCGTTCATCATCGGGTTTGGTTTTTGGGAGACATTTTTAGGTGTCTAAACGCCTACAGTAATGTTATTGCTTATTCATCAATATTTTTGTAAGCTTCAAATGAAATAACTTGATTTGTTCGATTCTCTTGAATAGAAATCTTGCAATTCAATGAATTATATGGTTTAATACCAATTAAATAAATCAACAATATGTTTTTAATAATGAACAAAATGATAAAGTCTAACATTATTAATGCTAATGTTAATTGAACCTCCTTTATTATAAAAATGAGCATTTTATACAAATGAACAAACACAAAAAATTGTACTTTGTTATGAAATATAGTTATGGATGTCCATTATGCATAGCTTTGTAACCCCCCTTAACATTATTACATCCATTAGTAATCCCTTGTAACTCCCTTTGCCTTATTGTTTCCCATTGCAACTCCTACTTCATTGTGACTCTTCATTGTTCTTGGCGAGTTATTATATGTCCATGTATAAATACTAGTCATTGCCTAAATGAAAGTGATGAACAATATAATATTCTCTATACATCTTTCACTTTTGCTTTATTTTATAATACGGTATCAACACCATTGCTCTAAGAAACCGATCAAGATTCGAACTCTGTCTTAATCTAAGGTCACTACTAAAATTCGGCCAAATTGCGACCGTCTCTGATGGTCGTTGAAAATAGTAAAAACGGTCGTTAAAATTAATTGCGACCGTCAGCGGTCATAACGTGGTGGTCGTTATTCACTTGGTCGCAAAAAAACGTAATTACGATCGACTGACGGTTGCAGATTTTTTGCGACCGTTTGTAATATTTTCAACGACCGTTTGGAAAACGGTCGCAGATTTTAAATTACGACCGTTTTAAGCGGAGGTCGCAAATTTGGATTTTAGCGGCCGCTTATGGCCGTCGCTAAAATTTAAAAAAAAAAAAAAAAAAAAAAAAAAAAAAAAACACCCCGTACCTGTTCTTCATAGCCAACCCCACCACCACTACCCACCCTACAACACTACCAGCCACCTCGAACACACCACCTTCACTCCCATAAATCTCACCCAACCACCACGGATTGCATGCCACCATCCTACCACAAAAGCCACCCCATAAAACCTCCTACCACCCCGCCTACCTCAATCCCCACCACTGCCGCCCACCCAAAAAAATCCCTTAACCAAAATAACCACAGAATTAAAAAAAAAACCACAAGGTTAACGTAAATCAAACTAAAATTAACGAGAAAACCCAACAAAATATGAAAAAAGTTAACGAAATTCGAACAAAATCAACGAAATTGAAACTAAATATGAGCAGAGTTCACGAAAGTCAAGAAAAACTCAAAACAAAAATCGAAAAAAAAAAATTGATTAAATATATACATGGAAAATCAAACAAAATATGAACATAGTTCACGAAAATCAAACATAATATCAACGAAAATTGAACAAAATATGAATAAAATCAACAAAAACTCAAAATCAAACCAAGTTCGAACAAAAAATCAAAACAAAAATCAGGAAAAAAAAAATCAACAAAATTTATAGAGATATAAACATGGAAATTCAAATAAAAAACAAAATAAAACCACAATAATCGAGAATAAACAAAAACAAACAAAATTTTCAGAAAAAACAACATACCTTTACCAATATTTCTTCCTCTTTGGGTTTATATGGTTAAATTCGACCATAAAACTCCAAATCTACAATTTTTAACCATAACTCGTTTGTTGAAGAAAATCCGAACACCATAATTTGTTTGTCGACGAAAATCCGTACACCAAAACTCCAGATCTAGAAAGAATGAAGAAGAAAAAGTGAACGAAGATGGAGGGGCGTGAGAAGCGAACAAAAATGGAGGGACGTGAAATGCGAACGAAAATGGAGACGTGAGAAGAAGAAGAAAGGAAACAGAAGAAAAAAGGAAACATAAGACAAAGGATAGAGAAGAAAGAGATTAGAGGTGAGCGGTGAGAGTGAGTAAGAGAAGTAAAAGAAAGAAAGAAAGAAAGAAAGAGCAGGAGAGAGAAAAGAAAGAAGAGGGGTGAGCGGCGTGAGGGAGTGTGAAATAGATTAGGGTTTGTGACTTGGTATACTTTTATACCATATTTTTTTAATTAAAAAAAAGGTCTTTTACGACCGTTTTTACCGGTCGTAATAGCGGTTATTTAAATTTAGAATTTTTAAAAAAATTTCAAACATCTTTGCGGCCGTTTACATGGCAAAAAACGGACGTAAAATTGCGACCGCATAAAAAACGGTTGCAGATTTTATATTTTGCGACCGTTTTCTTGAAGGTCGTAGAAAAACAGTCGCAATTTAAAGTGGGAATGCATATACTATGATCTTATTAATTCGTCATGTTTGTATTGATAAAACTATATATATTTATATATCAATATTTAATCTAGTTGAATATACAATCAATAAGTTGTACAGCTTATAATAATTATAAGTATATTGTTGTTTCATACAATAGTATTGTTATTGGAAATTATGTGTGTATTAGTTTGCACCTATAATTTTAAATCTTGGTTATTGAATTATGGAGTGGATTGCAAATTATGTGATTTATTCATCGTAGTATGTCAAGTATATTATTACGTCATAATCTCTTTATTTAATTTGATTGAATAACTTTGTTAGTTATACGATATTCTTGAGTTCACCATGAATTGTTTTAAAGAATTCAAATTGTGAAGCAACCTCACTTCACTCGTTTAATCATAATAATAATTTAAGCCCATGATAGTTGTAGGCGTTATTTGAAGTGCACCTACGTTAAAGCATGTGTGAATATGCTTGGCACTGATAGGAAGTGAAAATTGACATAATACGATTAGGGACAAGGAAAGTAAGGAGCCTCCAACAAGTTTTAAGGAACTTGTAAACCGTTCACGGATCATAAAAGGCAACCACGAGAAAGGGACAACGATAGGCAACAACGATTGACCCGTGAAGGTTACACCCCATTCATAATCCATGAGATTACTAACTCCATATGGTTCGGAACTACGAAAGGAGGATCGGGGATGATGGCACGAAGTGAGTCATGGAGTCACGTTCGCCCGTATTGGCCTCAACTCGATTCTTGTAGTGAAAAGTGATTCATGCGATCTCAAAGGCATACAAATAAAATATTCAATTTGCTCCAAACTATTATTAAGCTAAATTGGTTGAATATTAATGCAACATATAATTCTAAAATATTGTGATCACTTGAATTAATAACAAGATTAAAAAGGAACCTAAACCGGTTGTCCAAATTATCTTATTAGGCGTGATTTTCAATTACATATTCCCTTTAACGTGCAATATGGTGATCATAATAAATAATAGAATAAACATTAATATTGGAAGCAATTTAACAATAAATAGCGTTAGTCAAATCAAATATAAATAAACCTAATCATGATACTAGCAACAAGAATAAAAATAAGAGCAATCAAGTGATTAATTACTCCCTTTTCGCGCTTCCTTGAATTGCTACATCATGAATAAATTGTTAGTAACTTCAATAAAAAATATAAATCAAATGAAAATTAAATTAAATAAAGGTAGAGTTGATTTGGTCCAAACCATCAGTCAATTATACCTTTCACGCCTTGGTTTAAGGACGAAACTCGGGTCAAGTATGAACTCCTTGGAGTGGTTAGGGAAGAATGATGTAATTAGGAATATAGGTTTAAGGCTTAGAATATGGGACAGAGAGAATAGAATGATTTTTGGTGTAAAAGAGAGAAAGAGAGCTAGATTTTGTGCCCTGAACTACAGAAAGGAGGGAGGTATTTACAGGGAAAATGAATGGAGGGAACACACGGAACCCTAAAAAGATAAAAACCCTAAAAAATAGCGCCGCGACACGACAGAGTACGCCGCGACACGGTGTCAGATACCGTCAGACGGGGGAAAATCCCGTGACACGGGGGAATACAGTGTGACGCGGGAAATAATTAGGTTACAGGATATTAAACGCGTGAAGGGTTTACGCGGAGAAAACACGGAAAAATACCGTGTCACGGGAATGGGTACCGTGACACGGGAATTCCTATCGTGACACGGCAGTTCTTCCCATGTCGTGGCACAGTTTCCCGTGACGCAAGGAAGTTTTGTGGGCACCGCGACACGTCAGCAACCCACCGTGACACGGCACTACTCCCCGTGTCGCGGCACAGTTTCCCGTGACGCGGGGAAGTTTTGTGTCCAGATTCTCAGGCACGTGGGGAAAGAAACACGAAAAAAAAGGGAAAGCACCATGACACGGTGAAAAATCCCGTGTCACGGTACCAAGCCCCGTGCCACGTCAGCAATCCCCGCGTTGCGACAGTTATAACTACTCTGCGGTAATTCCAGTTTTTTATGCGTTTTTAAAATTGCGATAAATTTTGATATGTAACTTGGAATACGGAATATAATATATCATTGGAAATATTATCAAGTCGACTTTCCAACCCAATTGGAATCAGGTGAAAATCATTTGTATATTTTAAGATATGGCCGTTTTATGGAAGGGTGTTGGTTTTGGGTCGAGTTTAGTGTTTGGCTCATATCTTCTTCGTTTTAAATCGGAATTGGGCTTATGATACATTATTGAAAATATTATTTCAAGTCCTATCCAACAAAATAATAATTGAATCAAAATTATTAAGCCACAAAATCAGTTTCTCTCGGTTTTTCGATGTGGACACGAAAAGTGGAAAACAAGTTATGGTTTAGGGAAATGAGCTAGGAAATGGATTGGTTTATGAAATGTATTGGATAGAACATGGATTTAAGTACTCCAAATATTAAATACTCAACCCAACCAATAATGGCGTTGAAAGGTGTTCATCATCGGGTTTGGTTTTGGGGGACATTTTTAGGTGTCTACAATAGTATGTTTATTATTATATCCTTTAGTTTATGATTTTGGTTGAATTTATGTTATTCAAGATCGATTCTCGCTCCCAATTGCCTTTGAATTATGCTTTGAATTTTTGGTGGTTTTTATGGTTTTCTTCATTTTATGCTTGACTTATTCTAGTGGTTAAACCCACATCATTAGGTTCTATTAATATCATAACCAAACAAGTTTTTCCAAGGTGCTATATTTTGTTTCATATTGGATGAATTTCTTACTTATGTAATATATTGCACGCTCGACTTTTTCTACCTCTTGTGCTAACATGGCCCCTGTGGTCGTGTTTGTGACTGTGTGATATGTAGCCTAAGAGGTAGTTTGGGTACTGGTGGTGCTAAAACTGGTGGACTTTTGAGATATTCTTTGATTTTCTCAAAGGCCTTTTGGCATTGATCATCCCATTCATGTTTTTCCTCTTTTTCAATTTTTTAAATATTGGCTCACAAGTCATTGTCAATTTGTTAATAAATCGACTAATGTACAGTACTTTGCCAAGGAACCCCGGCCACAACCCCCATAAAGTGTGGCTATAAAGAAAGTAGTTCTATGACCACTAATTCCATCATGGCCTATAAAAAGGAGAATATAGTACAGAATCCAGTCAATAATTGACTTGTCTGCATTTGCTTCTTAGTAGATTTGTAGCCACCCCTCCATGCATCTGTCGCAGATGTGTAAAATCTATACTAGTAGAAAAATACAAAAAGGCAACCCCCAAATGCCACCGGTTCAAGCCAAACCGGTGGCAAAAACCGGCCTAAAAATGGGCGGGTTTTTAGACAAAGAGAAATGGCACCGGTTCAGCTCAAACCGGTGCCAAAAAATACAAAGGGCACCGGTTTGAACCGGTGCCAATCCTTAAAAAAAAAAAAAAAAAAAAAAAAAAAAAAAAAAAAAAAAAAACGGCCTTTTTTTATTCCATTTATATACCACTGTAGGGAATAATTTCAAGCGTTAACCCCCTAGCTTGAACCCCACTGTGATCATACACTAAAGTACAGTGGCGTCCAAAAGGGAAGAAGATAGAGCAAAAGAGTTGCCAACAAGTTTTTTAGGAACTTGTAAACCGTTCACAAGGTGAAGGTTACACCCCTTAACGATCCAAGAGATCGTCAACTCCATAAGGTCTTGAACCAAAATAGGGTTCGGGGATGAAGGTACAAATCCAACCTAAAAGAGATTGAACCTGCCCTAATAATAGGCCTCTACTTTATTCTGATCGTACTCATGTGCGCTTTCTGACTAACATGCAATCAATATGATTACCCCTAAACCTGTTTATCTATGTTGGTTGAATATTAATGCACAAATAAATCTATTATTGGTTAAACAGATAAAAGAGTTAAGAAACACATATCTTGCACCGTCGAGCACACGTCTCTAGAGGTAATCGATTTGCTGCCGCATTGTCGTTGTTTTGATGACCTCCTGCCAAGAGAATGTTATCCCGCTTGAAAACCGCTACGCTTGTAACTGCTTCCAATATAGAAGACTGCTTCGCCTGAAACGATCCTCCCCCGCTATGATAATATTCCACGTCCAAGGGAACACTATCGAAGATTGCTTCGCTTGAAACAATCCTCATCCGCATTGATAATATTCCACGTCCAAGGGAATATTATCGAAGATTGCTTCACTTGGAACAATCCTCATCCGCATTGATAATATTCCACGTCCAAGGGAATACTATCAAAGATTGCTTCGCTTGAAATAATCCTCATCCGCATTGATAATATTCCACGTCCAAGGGAATACTATCGAAGATAACTCCGCTTGAAATCATCCCCTTCTGCTTTATGACCATCTTCCACGTTTAAGGGAACATGATCGAAGACAACTTCGCTTGAAATCACCTTCAATTGTTTGTGACAACTCTCCACAATCTAGGGAACGTCATCTTGCTATTTCGATGTTCACTCGTCTCTGAACAAAGAGCTTCTTTTTTTTGGATATGTTCACACGCCTCTGAACAAAGATCTTCTTTGAATGATATGCCCGCGCGTCTCTGGAACAAAAGAGCTTGATGATTGATATGCCTCCAATTTCCGCTGTGATAGTCTTCGAAAAGATCACTGCTTGTTGATCCTTAATGCTGTTATGCCAGTACATCGGCGCTTTGCTGCTTGTGAACCAGTATGTCGACAATCCTCTTTTATTTGGGAATAGTTTCCAACACAACTCTTGTATGATGTATGACAATCCGATTTAAGGAAAGTTGTCAATGCCACGTAACAATCCATCCTTGGAAATGTTGCTACGATGAAGCGACAATCCGTATCTCGGAAAATTTGCCAAAATCCAATTTTTGGGAAAAAGTTGCCAATGCTTCGTAACAATCTTTCATAAGAACTTCGCTACGATCGAAAATCCACGTCTTGGAATATAACTCTTGAAAGCAATCCACCTTAGAAATTTTCCAACACTATGCGACAATCCTTTTAGGAAAATATTGCCATAATTGACAATCCGTGTCTTGGAACATTTGCAAAAAAGAGTCGACCGACAATCCACTTCGGGAAAATTTGCCACTTACTGAAATGAATGACAATCCACGTTGAGGAACCTTTGCCGAAATTTATGATGAATAGAGTCCTACAACAATCATTTGGGAAATTTTGCCATAGGGAACTGGGTGTATGACAATCCAATCTCGGAAAACTTGCCAATTAGTCGATGAATGTATGACAATCCGAACTTGGAAAAACTTGCCAAACAAAGAAGGAGCACGACAATCCACGCTTGGAAACTTTGCCAGAGATGACAATCCAATCTTGGAAAAATTGTCGTTGAAAAAGATGCACGACAATCCATATTTGGAAATATTGTCAGTTGGGGATGACAATCCAATTTTTTGGAAAAATTGTCGTTTAAGTGCTTGTTTTTAAACCGATTGTAATGAGCCAGTGTTTTAGGCGCTTAAGCTAAGTGAGACGATCTTTCGTCAAGTCGATCACTTAGACTGCAATCAAACCGACTACTTAATCATGTCAAATTGCTTATAGGGGCTAACTGGCGTACCAAGGAACCCGAAATTGCTGTATGAGGTTGAAATCACTTTTCTGAGAGGCTTCGAGCTCTGTCGCTGCTGAAATATCTCTGGCGCCAAGAATTGACTCTGTCGCCAGACGCTAAAATCTATTTCCATACGCTAGATGTTGTCGTCTGGCACTGGAGTAGGGTCTTCCCTATTCTGCTACACTTGTATTTATTTTTTACTATAGAACTTTGCTAATTTATTTTTAATTATCTTAGGGTTGACCTAAGGTTTAACGTTGCTTGACTCATCGACTTGACACGACTCAAGGTGTAAACTTGACTCTTTGTGATTGACTCGAGGTTGACTCGACTCAAAGTGAAATGACACGTGTGACTCATGACCCGTGTGTGCATTGTATTATGATTGTGCGACTCGAAAATGCAAAAAAGCAAAAAATTTCCGTCATTTTTGTGGAGGGTACCGACTTTCTCCCGAAAAAGAAAGACACGAAAAAGAATCGAAGTTTTGAAGGTGCATGTTGAATGAGCTCAGGCAAATGTTGTTTCTCACAGTACAAGGATTGTAACATCTTAGACTATCCTAGTTGACTCGATAATGAAAGTATTTAGGTAACTTAGGCACGGAGGCTAAGCACTTCATACTTTGTGATGTAATGATGATTGATCTTGATATGACAAGGCATGCTTCAACGTTGTGTTAAGATTTCATGACAAAGGGTTCCTAAAGGAAGTATTAATTGGTCATGTATCTGTGATGTGTGAAAGTGACACTAAAGTTAGGTCGCAAGAGCTAAGTGTGTGGAAAGATATTATTTGTTAAAAGAGTCAAATGGTGGTGACTCTTAGGCTAGGTAAGCTAATGATGTAGGGATCAAGCCCCCAAGTCTAGCTCTACATGGATAGGGATGAGCATAGGAGATCCCTTGATATGATCATGGTGTAAGTGTGTGAATTTGAATATGAATGCATGCTTATTACGGCCGCACCTCGATGTGAGGTTGCCTATGTATCCGTTAGGAATCAGGTCGAACGTAGCTCTAGCCGATCCTCGCACAAGTATGTATACCTCAAAAAGGTCTTTTTAAGGGTTGTAACGTAGTTAGGCTAAAGGTTATAGAAGAAAGGGATAAAGGCTCAAGACCCTAGATAAGCCCCCAAGGTGTGCAACCTTGCTTTTGAATCTTTATATTTATGCTTGAGTTTCTACTCTTTTTTATCTCTTTCTTTTGCTTTAGCATTTATTTTATTTTGATAAGTGTGGGAAATCCCGATCATGCGGTCTATCACTCACTTGGTATTCATGTTTCTCAGGCACAGTACCGAGCACTCGATAAGAGACGCAATCTGAGACGTGTTCATATCAAAGACATGTTCATGTCAAAGACATTGGAACAGTTTCCCTTTTGTACACTTTTATTATTATTATTATTATTGCTTATTTTAATCTTTTGAAGTCACTCAAGCTCTTTTTTTTTTCTTTGAAAATTACATAAGTTACACACCATCCCATCCCAAGGTTAGGTAGATATAAGTTGAAAAATGACAGGTCTATCGTTAGACGAGGCTCAAAGTGGTATATGAAGAAAGGATTGTATTAGAAAGGTGAAAGGCAATATGATGTGGCTACAAGTGGTGCCTCAAATCATTGGTATACCTTGTGCTTAATTCGACAATGATTTTTTTTTTTAATGCAATGCAATGCGATGATCATATGCAAGGAAATAAATGCTCATTTTATTAAAAGGGAAAATAAATAATGATCCTACAAAATTAATCTAAGGGAAGAGAAAGGTGCCTATGCTAGACTTATTGGGGAAAGGAAAAAATGAAAAAGAAATAGAAAAAAGAGGTCATGAAATCTCGTCATTGAAGCTCGCCTCTTGTCTTGTGTCATTCGCTTCATCATCACTCAGTCTTCTCGCTAGCTAGAGGCAATGGGATCTTGTTTGCTTCTATGCATGAGATCTTGAATGAGATTTTGAAACCTGTAGCATTCATCAGTGGTATGACCGTTTCCTTGATGGTACTTGCAATAGGAGGTTGGATTCCATCTCGAAGATCGATTTTTTGGCGTTGGATCCTCGGTAGGGCCAATAGGTTTGATTAATCCTCGATCAAAGAGACGATTAAAAGCAGCATCATAGGTCATTCCAATGGGTGTGAACTCTCGCCTGGGTTTCCTTTTGGATCCTTGATTGTCCATGGCTAAGACACCATTATGGTCAAAGGTACTAACATTATTACTAGAGTGGACGTTTTCGGAAGAAGAAGGATTTTCGTTCTTCTTTCCTTTCCAGCCACCTTGGTTACTATTGTTAGTAGCTTTTTGCTTTGCGAGATCATCTTTGATTTCAATTCCGATGTCATAAACGGCCTTGAAAGTATTCAGATTGTGTTGATATTTTAAATGCTTCGAATACTTCTCTTGAAGATTCTTGATAAACATCCTTACAGATTCTTTTTCAGTGGGAACCTCAATCATCTTAGCAGAAGTTTCCCTCCATTTATTAAAGAAAGAAGTAAAGCCTTCATTCTCTTTTTGTCTTAGCATCTCAAGTTGTCTATGATCGGTTTCAACTTGAATATTGCACTTGTACCTATCAATGAAAGCGTTTACTATCGATTCTCAGGTAGAGGTTTTCTCTTTGTCCAGGGAGAAGTACCATTGTTGGCAAACGGTCTCGAGAGATAGTGGGAACAGAGAGGGAAAAATCTTCTTATCGATACCCTTAATGCTCATTATAGTTTCGAAATCTCTTAGATGGAAGTAAGGGTTATCTATTGCCTTGAATTTAGGGATGTCAGTGGCGTTGAACTTATGCGAAAGAAGTTCCTTGTCCAGCGAGACCCCTTGTGAACTCATGCCCTGAAATTTAAAGTCGCTAGATAGCTTGCTCAAACTTTCTTGCATGAGGTTCATTTGTTGTTGCTTCACAGGGTCATCAATTTTGAGGGTTAAAGCCTTTAACACCTCAGTCACGTCATTCAATTGATTCCTAAGTTCATTGACCTCTTCTTGACTTGCCATTATCTTTTTAGCCTTCCTCTTTTGACGAATTGGTTTATCAAAAAGTGAAACTTGAATAAAGGTGGTGTCCTTGATTAATCGTCCTTCTCTCCTTGACCAAGTACTGTGGAAAAGGAATTTGGGGATATTCATTGTTAGTTATTTGACTCGAACTTTATTCGATATGCAATGGATGGAGGAAGTGAAGAAAGATTGGAATAGAATGTGAAGAAAAATGATGTAGATGGAGGGATAAGAAAGAATCAGGAATAGAATGTACCCCCAACTCAAATGACGGAAAAAACCGACTCATGCATGAACCTAAAACTTGGTCATGGTGACATATACTCAAAGTGTGTGTTAAGACTAGTGAGTGTAGGTGATATGTAAAGACTCGTGTCGTGACCATGTGGCTAGAATATGTGACTAGACTCAATTAATGACTCGACAAGGTGTTATTAACAACGAAATTTAACCGAATTAATTAGCAAACTGGCTAATTAGACACTAGGTGATGACTCGATCAATAATCCGAACTGTCGGCAAAACGACAGGACTGGCGTCACATTGTGTAATGTAACGCCAGACGACAAAGCTGTCGCCAGGCGCCACACTCCACAGAGTGGCGCTACAGTCCAAACTTTGGCGCCAATGCTGGAGCTTCAATCTGGGACTGTTTTCGGTGTTATTAATCAACAGGGGTATGCCTAAAGTCGTACTAGGTCAATTCTGATTAAAATATTAGACTTTATTTACTCAAATTAATTAATCAATTAATTAATTAGGCAAAGTTCTTTAAGTCATTAATTTATTAAATCTCAACACAAGTCAAACAAATGGTTAAGAAATCATAGCATATGCACAACAAATAATGCACAATTAGTCAAGTAGGCACAATATGATGCAATGAGTTTGTAACCTAACCATGGCTCTAGTTCTCTAAAGTTCGGGATATGGTTTAGTCAATAGAGGGTCCATGGTTAATTGTCCGGATGCACCGCGCGGAAGCCTAACCGTGAAGGGTTGGCGCGAGTGGATGGGACACTGCGAGTTTTAGAAAAAATTCGCTTCCATGGTTTGGTGAATTCAACATTCTCGGATGTACCCTTTGTTGCTCAGAGCGTTCAATCAGGTAGATGGAGCATGAATTCCCAGAGGGTTATGTCCATATGTAGAACACATATGGGTTTCAGAAAAGTGAGAAAAACTCAATCAGGAAGTAGGATCGAGCAAACAATACGAAAAACAGGTCGAAATTAGAACGCATATTTCAGGCTCGGTATTGGAAGAATTTGGCGCCAGCAAACAGAGACTGGCGCCAGGTTTTAGCTGTAGCGCCTGGCGCAATGCTGGCGTCTGGCGCTACAGTTAAAATTCTGGCGCCAATGCTCTGGCCTCTGGCGCTAATTCCTACATGCCTCAGCAGCTTTCTGTGCTCGATAAAATTTTCCAGTTTCGCGAAGTGTTATTTCGGTCCTAGTTGTGAAAGATATTTCTCAAATTTCCTACGTGTAAAATCCTATGTTTTTAACTCATTACGGATGTTCTTTCCAATGAGATCTTTTTTATGCATATGACAATAATGTTAATCAAAATTACGCACATGAAATACTTAGAACGTTTCGAGTCTCATCCACTCATTCTAAATCATTGCCGAAACAAATTCATGAATTAAAATAGAAATCCTCCCCAGTGGAGTCACCAAAAAACTGTAGGGAATAATTTCAAGCGTTAACCCCCTAGCTTGAACCCCACTGTGATCATACACTAAAGTTCGGTGGCGTCCAAAAAGGAAGAAGATAGAGCAAAAGAGTCGCCAACAAGTTTTTTAAGAACTTGTAAACCGTTCACAAGGTGAAGGTTACACCCCTTAACGATCCAAGAGATCGTCAACTCCATAAGGTCTTGAACCAAAATAGGGTTCGGGGATGAAGGTACAAATCCAACCTAAAAGAGATTGAACCAGCCCTAATAATAGGCCTCATCTTTATTCTGATCGTATTCATGTGCGCTTTCTGACTAACATGCAATCAATAGGATTACCCCTAAACCTGTTTATCTATGTTGGTTGAATATTAATGCACAAATAAATCTATTATTGGTGATCACTTGAATTATAATCAAATTAACCCTAAACAAGATTATTAATTATCTTATTAAGCGTGATTACAAGTATAGATTCCCTTTAAACATGCATAAAAGGTGTGATCAAGCAATAAAAATAAATATCAAGCAACATAATAATAATCATAACAATCATAATAAATTATAACAATTATAATCATAAATCATTATAATAACGTTAAAGCATAATAATAGCAAGATCCTAGGCATGATACTAACAAGATTAATAACAAACCCTAGCATGTCACTAAGCAATAAAAATCAAAGCTTTAGCCCTAACATGATACTAACAATCATAAATATTAGGAAGAACATAAAAGGCATTGTACTTTTAATCATACTTGATATTAAAATTACCCTAGACATGATACTAGGAATCAAAATAACAACCTAAGCATGAACTCTATATCATAACATCAACAAAAACCATTAAAGTACTTACTTTGATGCCTCGTACCTCTTTCTAATAACAAAATACACACGTTAGTAACTTCAAGGAAAATAATAAACAACAATTAAACTAAATAATTGAAAGAGAGATTTGGGACCAAACCCTCAGAAATTAAACCTTTCACGTCTAGGGCGAAGGCAACTTCGAATATGGCTAGGTGTATCTAAGTCTTGCGAATGCGGAATTTTGTATGTAAAAAGCTAGTTTAGAAAAAGAGAGAGAGAGAGAGTAATCAAGAGAATCTTGATGAGAGTTGGTGAAAACTGGTTTTAAATTAAAACTGGTTGTAGATGATTGTAGGTGAAAACTGGTTATCGAAAACGGAGTTTTTACGATGTTATTTATAGAGAAAATCAGCCAAAAGGATAAAATATCAAAACAGAGTTCTGGCGCAGATAAAACTGAATTGGCGCCAGGCGCCAAGCGTAGCGCCAGGCGCTAGAGCTGGCGTTTGCCGCTGATTCAGAAAATCACGCGTTTTCTTAAAATCAGATAAAATTTGTCGTACATGAGGATAAAATCATATTTCCCTCAAAGATACTCTTTGATTTTAATTAAAACTCTGAACAGTCAACAAAATTCAATTTATCAATGCTAATTGAATTAGGAATGAAAAGAACCTTCTAGAAGAATCTAGAAGACTAAAACCATTCCTAATTGCATTAGGAATGATAAATCTATATTAGGCCCTCCCCTAGATCATTGGGCCGCATATAAGGCTCAAACCGGGCCCAGTTTAGTAAATTGGCCATAACTTCCTCAATATTCATCGGAATTGGTCTTATAATATATCGTTGGAAAGCTCTTGTCAAGCCCCATCCAACTACACTACTATTGGACCCATATCATGGACCAACTAAACTGGATTGGCTGTTTTTTCTTAAAATAAGTTTTCAAAAATAGAGATAAGAGAAAAGAAATTAAAACTTTCTGCAACACTAGACTTTCCACACTTTCGCTTCATTCGATTATGATTCGACGTGAAAGGTACTCATCGCCGGGTTCGGTTTTGGGGAGACACAAATGGGTGTCTACAACCACTCAAACCCTACTTCACTCAAAAAACTCACTTATAGTAATATTCGCCGCTTTCTCATTATCTCTCTCATCCCCTTCTCTTTCATCAGCTCTCATTCTCATCTCCTCTTTCTCTCGTTCTCTTTCAATCCCTTTCTCGTTCTCTTGAAATCCCTTTCTCATTCTCTTGATTTTTCTGGGGTTCAAATTTTTTTATGGGTTTATTCGAATTGTTTCTGGGTTTGTTCGAATGTTTTTGGGTTTGTTCGAATTTTTTTTATGGGTTTAATCCACCACAAACACATGCATGAGCAAGGTTAGGGTATAATTTCTCGAAATTTTTCTAGGTTTGTTCGAAATTGATTTTTCTGGGTTTGTTCGAATTTTTTTAGGGGTTTATTCGAATCGTTTCTGGGTTTGTTCGAATCGTTTCTGGGTTTGTTCGAATTGTTTCTGAGTTTGTTCGAATCGTTTCTAGGTTTGTTCAAATTTTTTATGGGTTTAATCCACCACAAACACATGCATGAGCAAGGTTAGGGTATAATTTCTTGATTTTAATTCGATTTTTTTTTCTGGGTTTTTAACTGATTTTCGAATGTTGTTTTTACTTTAATAGATTTTAATTTTATTTATTTAAGTAATTTTCGATTTTCTGGTTTGGTTAATCGATCTTTAAACTTATTTTAAATCGAATTTTTTTTTAATTTCTGGGTTTTTAACTTATTTTAATCATTTTTGCCCGTTTTAATCGATTTTTTTTTATTCGATTTAAATTCGATTTTTTTTCTGGGTTTTTTTTCTTCTGATTTTCGATTTTGGTTTTTATTTTAATCGATTTTTTTATGGGTTTATTTTTTATATTTTTATTTTTCGATTTTCTTTTTAACTGATTTTCTGGGTTCAATTCTTTTTAACTGATGTTCTGGGTTTTTTTTTCAACTGATTTTCTTTTTTATTTTCCGATTTTCTGGGTTTTTTTTTTAAAAAAAATTTCGCAGCTTAATTAAATCATTTTAATCGATTTATTTTGGTTGTTTTAATTGGTCCAGGTACATGGATTTAGATCTTAAATCGAAGAATCAAGATGCAAGTATATTGATTTAGGTGTTGTATGGGGTTTTTTTTATTGTGATGTTGTAAAAAATTTTATTTTTTTGATTTATATTGTAATTTTTTTTTATTTATATGTTGTACTTTTTTTTTTATTTATATGTTGTAATTTTTTTATTGATCTATAATGTAAATTTTTTTTTTATTATATATATATTGAATAATTTGATTATATTGATTGTGATGTTCGATTTATATTGAACAGATTTGATTATATTGTGATTATATATATATTGAACAGATTTGATTATATTTAGTTTATTTAATTTTTAAGTAAAAAATATATATTTTTTTTTTGGCACTTTTGGCACCGGTTAACCGGTGCCAAAAACAGTGAATTAAATTTTTTTGGGGATTTTTTGGCACCGGTTAACCGGTACCAATTTTGAATTTTGGCACCAGTTTGAACCGGTGCCTTTTTAAACCACTTATTGGCACCCCCCACATTGGCACCGGTTCAAACCGGTGGCATTAGGGGTTTTGAACTAGTGCCAATTTTGATTTTTCACCTAGTGCTAAAAAGATGTTGTAAAAAATCATCCTCTTGGAACTGACACAAATCACAAAATGTATCAATAATTCAATATCCATGCCCCACCGTCCCAAATTAATCTTCATTGCAATCCTGTTTGATAACACCCTCCACATGAACATCTTCCGTTTAGGTACAATGTTGAGAGACCACAAGACCAAAAAAGTCATTCATACCCTCCAACGAAATACAACCCTCTAGATGCTTCAAAAAAGCGTATCTTGTTTTCACCGTAAAACTTCCTCATCTATGATGCTGCCAGTACATATAGTCCTCTGACTCCTGATCTAGTAATTCCAAGCACGCAATTGTCGCTTCATCATCTCTTTCAAAGCAAGAAAGTAGCTTCGCCTGATTCCACCTACACCCAAGGGGTGCCATAAAGTCACTTGCTTTCCATCTCATCGCCTGCAATAAAGTCACATGAGACTTCAATTCTGGGACCTTACCCGCCATCCATCTATCCTTTCCTGCCACAATAGACTTCCCATTCCCTATCTTTCAACTACAACCCTTGACTAGCATGTTTGTCGCTTTTACAACACCCCTCATGCCCCATGAATAATTCTTGTGCTGAAGAGTAATCGGACACCCCTTGTGAAGCGGAGACTATAACCTAGATGTGCATGCTTTTGAGAGAATCAATTGAGGATTATGACTTATTCTCCATGCTTGCTTCATAAGGTGAGCTTTGTTAAAGGAGCGAGGCCAAACTACGAATACCAAGTCCTCCCATTCCTTTCGGAAGATGCATAGTCTTCGAGACAAAGTTAAAGTGATAATTGATATTGTTCATGTTTGCATTAGCTAAAGAGGTTGTTAAAGTTTATGGTGCATATTTAGCTAAGAGTATTTGTATTCTAAACTTACAATAAATTGTATCATAAAGATGCAATGATCCTAACTTTCTCATTTTAGTATTATGAAACACATTTTTGTTTAGTCGATAAAATCCATATTATATAACACAAATTGTTATATGTGGTTACGCACACCATTAATTGATGGTATGACCACTTTTTCATTAATTGAGGAGTAATGTTGTTAATACAATGATCAAATGGCTTGACAAATATGGATTACTCAAATGAACACATGATTTTGGGTTACTCTATGAACAAAATTAAGTTTCCCTTACAAAAGAGTAATAATTACTCTTATGTGCTACAAGAGGGAAGGTTTCCCTTTTAACTTTTTCAGCAAAACATTTTAGCATTTTAAGGGCGTCCCCCAGTTGCTCTTCTTGAGAAACAAGAAGTGTTTCTCTAGTGGCAGTTGTGTAATATTTGTGCTTTGAGAATTGTAAACAAATATTATTCTCTGCTGACTGTAATAAACACTGAAGTTGCTGATGTGGGCCTTGGGAAGACGGAGTTAACTTGTAGCAAAAACTTCCGTCAGTTCTGTTTTTCCAATAACACCACGATCGGTAGCCTAACAATACAATTACGCTATTCTTCTTCTTCCTCCTTTTCTCAAATCAAGCTCCATTAATGGAGCTCGAACTTTCATCTTCACCCATCCCCCACCACACCGCCATTTTCGGCGGAGAAGCCGCCGAATTAAACAAAAACCCTAATATAAAGGGGAGAAAAAAAGGGCAAGATCAACCCCTAAGGGTAAGGGTGTCATCTTCCTCCATTGAAGTAGCCTTTGAGCTTTTGAAACTCCATTGAAGAGAAGGATGAAAGTTGAGAGAAGGGGGTAACTACGGGAACAGTGACATAACGTTTTCAAGAATTTGGGTTTCTTCCGTCAAATTATTGAGTTAACGTCTGTCTATTCTAGAGTTTGCAAATAGTCGGTCATACCCTTACCTGCTCATGGGAAATTCCCAATTCACTCTCATGAGAAACACTTCTTGTTTCTCAAGAAGAGCAACTTGGGTTTTAATACTAACCTATTTTAACCATTATTAGTGATATATACTACTAAATGATACGAAGTAATATTCTTATTGATACTTGTTGGAATCGTCGCAATGAATAATAAAATTTATACTTAGATCGGTACTATTAAACAATACAAAGTTCTACATTATAAAAAATTAAGCATTTAAATAAAAAATAGAGGAAGTAATAATTTTTGAAATGTATATATTATAAACTGGTCAAAAATAAATTGATCAACCCATCAAGTTCTTATCTAAATCGTTTTTAATATTGAAAACAATATTCATGCACGACCCTTAGCCCACCTTTTGACCATGCATCTACCCCGTAACTTTTTCATACAGTTTTAGAAGAAAAAACGAGAGTCGAGACAAAAAGAAAAGGAGAATGCAGCACATAAAACTAAGAGCAAGCACAACTGATGTTTGTTACATTCTTGTGTCGTTTATTAGACCTATAGCTAAGTAGTATTGTCCGTATTTTCCTTCCTTTCAAATGAAATTTAGGTCTACCAAAGAAGTTATACTAAATTAGCATTAACAGCTTTGTTTTAACAAAAACTTCTATTTACCTTTTTTATGTCAAGTAGTATGTTTGCCAATTGCCATTAATTTTCAACCTCATTTTCTTGATCAAAACTAATGTGTCATGTATTTATACCAACTAGGCAACTTTAATTATCTATGAATGAGAATTTCACAATTGTAGGATGAATGGTTCGCCCAAACTTGATCTAGTAGTCTACTACTATTACACACTAATCGTCTAATCTCAAGTGAGACCGGTGATCAGTGACTACTAGAAATCTGGAATACTCTATAAGTTAACACGTACGTACTACGTAGTACTCTGTATTGATTACCCCTCATCAACCATGTTACAATTCTCATAAATATCATTTGTACTGTGTATTCGAAATAATAATGTGGTGAGCCCGATTTCATGTAAGTTTTTGTGTATACAATTACACCACTCTGTATGTACTTGCAAGGTATGTAACCAATGCGTAAATTAATGACAAGATCAGCATGATAGTTGATCACAATTTGCTCAATATTGGTTTGAGTATTATAGATGTGTAGTGCTCACACTATCACTCATTTGACAAAAAAAAAAAAAAAAAAAAAAAAAAAAACCATTCAGATACAAGCTTCCTGCATTAGTACAAGCTGCATCAACTGCGCGATTTATAACTTGGAGCCATTGCAGATTGGTTCTTGTAGCGCCAAGATAACAAATTACTAAATTAGAGCCATAACTTAGTGAGAGACTTCGTGCCTAGCAATTATATTATTTAGAGTTCTAGACAATACATGATCCATAGTACCCTGCATTCTCTGTAGCAGACACTGCATAAACTGAGACGCTACCTATACAATACACAACACACGCGATATCAGGATAAGTCGTGGCAAGCTTAGGCGTTACTATTAGTTGGTTATGAGCTACTAATCTAATTAACTTCTTTGATAAACAGAACAAGTTATGCAGTGTATTGTGTATAGGTCTAAATTTTCAAAACTACGAAAATTGTGTTTTGCAGAGCAATTCAATAAAATAAACGCGGTGTGTAATAATACAGAAGCAAGTCTGAATAAATAACAATAGCGTATTCGCTTGGACAGTTGTTGATTAGAGGCATTCCTATAGTAATTAAGCTTCCTACACATCAAATATTCCATTCAATTTCCTACAGCCAAGTCAGTCTGACCGTGAATATAACTAATTTCCTGCCCTGAATCCGAAGTCAGAACAAATCTGATCTTATTCAATGGGGCTAATTAAGCTTCATATTGTGATTTGATAAGTGTATATTAATGTTGCTTAGGTTGCATTTTCATATAGATTATTGCATTCTAGAAGCATTCATGTGAGACTAGCGTTGTTTATGGAGTATTGTAATCGTAAATGATAGGTCAACGGCGTTATAGAACGTTGACTGAGCCATGGACGTAATGGAGAGCATCTGTGAGACTGAGAATGTGTCTATCTTGGGTGATTTTTGGACTATTATAGTATTGATATTGTGTGTTAGAAGCTATATATTAATCACATTTTCCTCCTTGGAAAAGGAATAGCATTGAAGGAAGATTATAGTCTTATCCAGTTTCTGAGATTCAGTAGATAAATTAACATTTAGAATAGATTTTTTTGATAAGAAGACACAAGGGTTTGTTTTATGATACACGAAGTATGAATTTGTTTTAATTAATAGTAGATACTCCTATATTAGTTGCAAATATTTATACTAGCCACCGAGCAGATCCAGGCTGGGTTGGACATTGACGCAAGACTGGTTCGGGTTAGTATCCAGGTTAGGCCGTGTGTGCACGGGTTAGTTGCTTCACTGTTTGGGCTAGGTGATGGAGGACTGGGTTGGGAAGAAGATTTGGGCAAGTTTTTTTATATAAAAATGTGTATTTGAGTGAGCACGTGGGCCGCATTTCAACCTGAGCACAACCCGCCTTTGAATTGGGTTGTACCGAGCTCTCATCAGGATGACATCGATTGAT
Source organism: Chenopodium album (assembly GCF_948465745.1). Taxonomy (NCBI): domain Eukaryota; kingdom Viridiplantae; phylum Streptophyta; class Magnoliopsida; order Caryophyllales; family Amaranthaceae; genus Chenopodium; species Chenopodium album. The sequence goes on from NC_137835.1 coordinate 72,724,986, forward strand.
ACATTGACCAGACTGGTTTAATAGACTGTGATTTGAGATGACTAAACTTATTTTATACTTATACTGTTAATGTATACAAAACTTAAGTATGACTGTATGAGTAAGATTCAGTCAGGGGGAAAGATATTAAAATCACTAAATACATTTACATGGCCAAAAACACCTTAGAAAAAGAAAATGTCAAAACTCATAACTGAAAAGGCGACTTCCTCATCACATACCATACAACAATAATGCAAATCAACATCATGAAAATTACAACTCCTATAAACATTACAATAATATTGACGACATTAGTTAGTAGCTTCCTTTTTGTCACCTTTATAATCAAAGCATAATTACAACAAGGTGAGAAACTGGATTACTGACCCCACAAAATATGATTCGTTTTCCTCGTTTTCATATGCATATTCTTCAACAGGGTAGGCAGGGGTAGTTTTAACAGGTAAGATTTAGTCAATTATTACAGTACCATAATCCTTAGCTTTCTGCACACTTTACTATTCCTGTCTTTCCACTGTCAATATTAATTATACTTAAGTCATAATTATATAGTATTAGTAGAGTACAAACAACCCAGAAAAAGTAAGATTAATGTGTTGGAAATTGCATGGAAAATATACTGTTGCACATGTAATCTATACTTAAGACACTTGCACATGATTTTGGTCCACCTTTGCTACTGCTAAGCCTTACATTACAAGAATATCTAAATTATACTCCATTCTATTCAATTATCATACCGACACATTATTAATTATTATTCCAACAACCTAATTAGCTACAGGAATAAATTCTGTATAATTGGAGCTATAGTAATAATGGTTCTATTTCTATAAATTTTGTTTGCTAGACTAATCTAAGTTGCCAAGGCGGTCCAAAAAGACCTGAATCATTGTAAGGGTTGATGATCCATAGGCGAGTGAGTCAGAGTTATACTACCTCCGTTACATATTATTTTCAACGATTTAACATAAAGTAGAAAGAGAAAATGTCTAATCGTTGCAAATATTCCGTAATATGTAACGGAGGTAGTATGATACAACCAAAAGTTCGATGAACGATGCTCCCAGTCCGAGTGTGCACAAGACTCCGGATTGGCGGATTGGGAGCACAGGTTGTGTATTGCTGTAACCTCAGAATCGGAAAAGATTACTCCGTACTAAACAAAGTTCCTACCAACCAAAGAGAGGTTTTGACTGATACATCTATCAGCATTAATAAATAAGTTACTGCATTTGAGAACTTTACAGATTGAGCAATACTTTCTATATACAATCTCACATGTATCATGGAGTATAAGTTTCTCAATACCTAACATATCCAGATGAATAGACCACAAGACTGCAAGAGCAATACCCTTCATCTAATCAGGAAAATAACATACTGTATATTAACAATTGAACAAAAACTTGTGTAATAAGAGTACAATTTTCGGGTCACAAAATGAAGAAACAACAATATTATCGCTTTATTAAGAAGTCGAAAAGATACAATTTCAATCCGGGTATGTGTTACTAACCAAGATAATATGCTACAAGCAAAGATTGTCATTCAAACAATTAGAACACCTAATACTAATACTAATGCTACTACTCACAATTGCCTTTTCTTGTCACCAATTCTAAACACAAACTATGAACAAGGAATTAGTAAGTAAAAATCAAGTGGTAAGGCAGAAAACTAACAAGAAAAACAAGCTCAAAAGAAAGAAAAAATTATACATACAAACAAGAAAAAGAACTCATTTTCTCTGAATTGCTCTGATCATCAAGGCCTAGCGAAAACGCCCCATAGTTTTCCCCGGCCAAGACAATCAAGCAGCTTCTTTGCTCCCTCGATTTCGAGCTCAACGAGCTTCTGCAAGTAAACACAAGCTCCGGCAGCCACCATTTGTTTCCTGCACTTCTTAGAGTGAATCAAAGTGGTCAATACCGCAATTGGCCATTTCTTATCTAAAACCTTAGTCAATGGATCCAATAGTTGAACTGTTCCTACTATCCCCCTCTCTTCCTTCCTGAATATCTTCCTGTTAACGGTACACATCAAGAGACTCGAAAGCGCCTTTGCAGCCGCTTCTTTCTCCTCAATCGCTTTCCCATCCAACATTCTCACTAGAGCAGAAACACACCCATTCTCCCCCATCTCCCGCCTCGCTTTCGAGCAAAACCCGAGCTCGAAAACAGCTCCTGCAGCTGCAATCCTCACTGCCAAAACCCCACAATTCAACAATGGCAACAACCTCAATGGAAACCCCTGGAAAATCAACACCTCCCCAATCGGATGATACGATGCTAAGTTCCTTAACAACTCAACAGCAGGCTCTAATCCCCTCCCAATCGGAGTCGAATCCCAGTAATTCTTCAAACTCTCAACCCCACCTTCTCTTGCAACCAACACCTTCAATGTCTCATCATTACACACCAAATTCGACAAACACCCGATCGAATTCTCCCTAGCTAAGCTCGTCCCAGCAGCCGATAGCGCGATCAACACCGGAATCGAATTCTCCTCGACGAAATTCTCCTTAATCTCCTCAAATTGAGCTAAATTCCTCAACACCCCGGCCGCCATTGCTTGCGAACTCGGCGTTCCGCAGTGACAAATCTCCAGCAACGACGAAATCCCACCTCTACAACCAATCGCCCTCGCATTCTCCTTGCTAAAACTCAACGCCTGAAGAGCAACACAAGCTTTCTCTTTCGCAAACCCACTTCCAGACTCAATTACCCTAATCAATTGATTCAACAACGATAAACCCTCAGCAATTAGAACATGTTTACTACTCTCAATCGTTGAAACCCTAGCAATCGCCGCCACAATTTTCTCCCTCATCTCAAACGACGTCGTATCGAGTGACCTCACAAGAACTGGGACAATCCCTTGAGCAACCCCAATCAAGACATTCTTATCATCCTCATTCAACAACGCTAACAACGAATCCATTGCTGAGTTCTTTGATTCAGAGCTTCCGATCTGAAGACGAGTCAACAAGTTTCTGACCTCTGCTCGAACAGCCTCTCTTCCCTGAAGTTGCTGAGAACTCGAAACGACGGCGTCTTGGGTGAGAACCCCACTTCGAAGCAAGATCTCACAGTCTTTGTTAATCCCATCGAGAGTGGAGGATAAAGAGTCGATGTCACTCTGAGTACGGAGTTTTCCGGCGGGAAGAGAGGAGGGGTCGGAGCATTTTCCGGCGAGGGAAACGGCGTCGTTTAAGGCGGAGGAGAGGGAGGAGAGGACGGAAAGGGAGAGGGAGTTGGAGGAGAGAGAGTGGGAGTGGGAGTCGGAGAAGTCGGCGAGGTGGGATTGGAGAGAGAGGAGTTTGGATTTGATGAGAGACCATTTGGGTTTGAAGTGGTGGATGAGAGGGAGGTGGGTTGAGAGGAGAGAGGTGAGAAGGTGGGTTGAGAGGAGGAGGAGGTCGTCGGAATCTGGGGAAGCTTCTTTCATGGCGGTTTTGAGGAGAGAGAAAGTATGGTGGTTAGAGGAGAGAGAAAGAGTGGAGTTGTTATGGAGGAGGCATGAGGGGAGTGATGGAGGAGATTGAGGGGGGGAGAAAATTATGGGGGGAGATGGAAAGAAAGGAGAAAGAGAAAGAGAAGGAGAAAGAGAAAGAGGGGAAAGGGAAAGGGAAAGAGGGGAAAGGGAATTATTGATGGATACTGAAAAATAAAAATGAGAAATGAAAATGTGTTTTGCTTTTTTCTGGTTTTGTATTCGCGGTTGTTATGGTTTTTAATTCACGCGCGGTGTGTATCAAACTATCAACAACTTTCCAACACTGTGAGTCTGTGAGGTCTGTGACCTAGCTGTTTAATTAAGGGGCCAAATTGGTTTTATCCATTATACATACTTTAGTAAAAAAGAAAAATACATTTTAATAATTCCAATTAAAGATTATTATTTAATAATCTCAACTATGGAGTTAATTTGCATCTATTGGTCCCAATGACCTAACTTGTTGAAACGGTAAAAATTATTTTTTTTATTTTTTAAAAGTCAAGTGTTAGCAAGTGTTTGGTGTAATTAAAAAAAAATATTATTATAATAAAAATAAAAATAAAACCATTCTGTAGACACCCATTTATGGCTCCCCAAAACCAAACCCGGTGATTAGTACCTTTCACGTCGAATCATAATCGAATGAAGTGAAAGTGTGGAAAGTCTAGTGTTGCAGTTAGTTTTTAATTCTTTCTTTCTCTCTGTTTTTGAAAACCTATTTTAAGAAAACAGCCAATCCAGTTTGGTTTGGTCCATGACAAGGGTCCAAAAATAGTATAGTTGGGTCGGGTTTGAAAAGAGTTTTCCAACGATATATTGTAAGCCCAATTCCGATGAATAATGAGGAAGTTATGGTCAAATTATTAAACTGGACCCGGTTTGATCTTTATATGCGGCCCAATGATCTAGAGGAGGGCCTAATATTGATTTATCATTCCTAATGCAATTAGAATTGGTTATAGTCTTTTAGATTCTTCTAAAAGGTTCTTTTCATTCCTAATTTAATTAGCATTGATAAATTGACTTTAGTTAAGTTTTAATCAGAATAAAAGAAGTGTTTTTAAAGAAAATACGATTTTGCCCTTCTGTACGGCTAAATTTTATCAAAATTAAGAAAACGCGTGAAATTGTTTTCTAGCGCCTGACGCTAATGCTTGGCGTCTGGCGCTAGCCTTAGCGCTTGGCGCTAATGTCTAGCGTCTGGCGCTGAGTCGTTTTATTCTCTTCGAAACTCTGATTCGTTTTTTTATCCATTCGGCTGATTTTCTCTATATATAGCCTCCTAAAACCTCCGTTTTCAATCAACAGCAATTAATTTTCTTATTCTCTCTAATTTACAAGATTCTCTTGATTTCTCTCTCTCTCAAGCTCTTTCGCAAACAAAATTCCGCATTCACAAGATTTAGACACACCTAGCCAAGTTCGAAGTTGCCTTCGCCCTAGACGTGAAAGGTTTTAATTTCTTAGGGTTTGGTCTCAAATCTCTTTCAATTATTTAATTTAATTGTTTGATTTTATTATTTTCCTTGAAGTTACTAACGTGTGTATTTTGTTATTAGAAAGATATACGAGGCATCCAAGTAAGTGCGTTAATTGATTTTATTGATATTATGATATAGAAATCATGTCTAGGTTGTTATTATGATTCCTAGTATCATGTTAGGATGCTTTCCTTAATTTGATGTTTTGAATGATAACAATGATTCCTAGTATCATGTTTAGGGTAAAAGTTATAATATCAAATATGCTTATTATGATTCCTGCGATGTTTCCTATTCTTTTCCTAATATGCATGTTAGTATCATGTTAGGGCTATATATTTGATCTTTGATGTTTAGTGACATGCTAGGGTTTGTTATTAATCTTGTTAGTATCATGCCTAGGATCTTGCTATTATTATATTATAATTGTCATGATTATTATTTTGTTGCTTGATATATTGTTATTGCTTGATCACACCTTTTATGCATGTTTAAAGGGAATTTGTACTTGTAATCAGGCTTAATAAGATAATTAATAATCTTGTTTAGGGTTAATTTGATTATAATTCAAGTGATCGCCAATAATAGTTTTATTTGTGCATTAATATTCAACCAACATAGTTAAACAGGTTTAGGGTTAATCCTATTGATTGCATGTTAGTCAGAAAGCGCACATGAATACGATCAAAATAAAGTAGAGGCCTATTATTAGGGCAGGTTCAATCTCTTTTAGGTTGGAATTGTACCTTCATCCCCGAACTACCAGTCATGGTTCCAGACCTATTGGAGTTGACGATCTCCTGGATCGTTAAGGGGTGTAACCTTCACCTCGTGAACGGTTTACAAGTTCCTAAAACTTGTTGGCGACTCTTTTGCTCTATCTTCTTTCCCTTTGGACGCTACCATACTTTAGTGTATGATCACAGTGGGGTTCAAGCTAGGGATAATGCTTGAAATATTCCCTACACATTCCCAACCACCACCTCCCTCCATCGTGAAACCCTAAGCTAGCCCAGCCCACCGAAAACCAGCCGGCCAACCACCTCCCTAACCCCGGGAAAACAGCCAGCCATCGCTTCCCATCCACGAAACTCATCGTCCGACCTTCTAAATTCCCGAAATACCAGTGCATTAAATTAAAGACCTAGAAGTTTTCTTCCTATTTTCGACTTTTTGGCAAGGGTAGAGGGTTTTTTAGGCTGAGGGTGGGTGGAGTTTTTGGGGTCGGGGTTGGGTTTTCGAGGTAATTAGATGGTTTTTCGGCGTGGGTAGGGGTTTTTCGGGGTCAAGGCTAGGATTTTGGGGTTTTTATTTGGGGTCGAGTCTAGAATTTCAGGTTGATTTTATGGCGCGTCAAGTGATGGAGAAGGCGAGAGGAAGATAGGCCAAGAAGGGGGGTTAGGGCGCCAGTAGTTTTCGGGGGTTAAGGGAGACAGTCGGCGAGCTGGGTCTGGGCTTTGCAATGGGGAAAGGGGAGGGTGATGGTTGTGAGGATTTTTGGTTTTTTTTTTTCTCTTTTTTTTTCATTTTTTTTTTAAATTTTAGACCAATCACGTGCTGACACGTGGATTGGTTACCTGCTACAACAAGTAAGACTTGGTGTTGACCGGGAGATCACTGGAGGCAAATTAACTCTATAGTTGGGATTACACCTTAGTTGAGATTATTTAAAGTAAATCACCAATAATTGGGATTATTAAGTGCATTTTCCTATTAAGAAATGTAATATATTACTTTTTTTATCCAAATTGTTTCCAAACTTGACACAAGGTCTCAACTTCGTCTAAACTTGCTTAGAAGACCTCAACCAAAATGACTTGACTCCATCTAAAGTGAGATGACCTGTTTTTGACTCGATACCAAAATTGAACAAACCCAAGTTTACTTAATCAGAAGTTTCCTGATGATCCCCGAAATGACCCAACTTAAGCATGATCAAAAGTCTCGTCCCAATACCCAACCCAAAATGAGATGTCTCGATTCGAACCATACTCGATTGTATATAGGGGTGAGCAAACCGGGTACCTGGTCAAAATTTTAGGACCCGGATCTGGAATTGGTTGGAAACAGGTCCTAAAATTCGGAACCGGAATCGGAATTGGTTCAACCGGGTCCTAAAATTTTGGACTTGGAATTGGAACCACCGGGTACCGGTTCCGATTCCGGGTACCCACTTGTGTAAATAATTATTAAAATAATATAAATTATAATACTTATTTAAGTTTATTTTCATTTTTAGCGTTTAACACTTGTATTTATATGTGCGTTAAGATATTTTATTTATGTTAGGTATTAAATATATGTTAGGTATTAAAAATAATTTTTTATTTTACTAACTAGATACATTTAACATAATTTTATTTTAAAAAAACTTATTTAATGTAGCATATGTTAGTTAACCGGGTACCCAACCGGTTCCAGGTCCAAAAAATCAAGAATTGGAATTGGAACCGGTTGCAACCGGTTCCTTAATTTAATACCCGGAATTGGAACCATCGGGTCCAATTCCGGCTCCAGACCCACCGGTTCCTAACCGGTTCCAATTCTAATTCCGGGTACCGTGCATTTTTGCTCACCCCTAATTGTATACCAAACCCCAAATGGACAAATGACCCAACTCGACTTTATACGACCCAAAGTTATACAATACCTGAAGTATAAATTACAAAAGGTTGACATTCGAAAAATGTATTTTCAAATTATTTAGATCATTCTAACAAGTACCAAATGAATATATTTAGGCTTTGTTTTATCACTTTAGAAAAATAATAATATTATGTAGAAATAAATTCTATTAATTAAAAATAATTTTAGCACTTTAAAATTAAGTTCAGGTTAGAAAAACCCAATAACTTTAAAAAACAAATATAATAGAAAAGTTGTAAAAATAAATTCAATTCAGTTTTCAATAACTTTAATGAACAAATATAATATAAAATAATATTAAAAAAAAAAGCTTAATTAATAAAAATAACTAAAGGTTAGTAAAAATAATTTCAGTTCATTGAATATGATTTCAATTCAATAGAATTATTTCTGTTTAACAAAAATCAGGTGGAGTGATCATAACCTTTGGCTTATACGGAGTACAAAACACAAATGAAGTTTAAAGTGGTGTATGTGATTATATAAATGGTACGAGTGTCAAGTTCTAGGTGGTTAGGCTAAACTCGATTTACCATTTGGGCTAATCCGGACTTGATGATCGGTTTTGGATGGTTAGGTTCCATTCTACTCCCAACTGTTGTTGCGAGGGATCAAACACGAGATTTTCACTACCAAATGCAGTCCCAATCACCACTACACCACCACCACCCAATAAGTTATTTTTTTAAAATGATGCAAGTACAAAAATAAAACTTGAGGATTTATTTCAAGCCATAAGTGTAATATAAATTAAATTTTAAGAGTAACTAGTACTTCATCCATTTCTTTTTAGTGGACCTCACATGATATAATACATTTAAAATGAGATTAAAAGGTTGTTAACAATATAATTAATTGGACCATATATGCTTTATAAAAAGGTAATACTATACTTTTTCACCATAAAAACCTTCCTTTTATAATGGGTTGCAACTATTGTGACATTTCATTTTAGGAAAATGTTGCAACTATATAGAAATTGAGGAAGTACATAAGATATTAAAAGTTTGAAAGTTATACATGAATTAAGTAAATAAACATACTTTTGTTTCAAAAAAAAAAAAAAGTAAATAAACATACTTCAAATATGTAAAGAAGATAAATAAAAATGGATACATCATACAATTATGATTGTGAAATTGTAATTGAGACAATGATTGTGAAACTATAATTTTATTTTTTAATAAGTTGTGAAATTGTAATTGAGATAGTGATTGTGAAATTGTAATCTTGTTATTTTAATAAGTTGTGAAATTGTAATGGAGATAAATTTTTTTTTTTTTTTTAGTGTTCTACCCGGTTCATCCTTTGGGGTAATCTGGATTCGGAGATCAGTTCTTGATGATTAGGATTGTAACTGAGATAATGATTGTGAAAGTGTAATTTATTTTTAATATTATAAGTTGTGAAATTGTAATTGAGATAAACTCAATACGGAGTATTATTAAATTATCCCAAAATAAATTAAAATATCCCAAAATAAATTAAAAGTGTAATTAATTTTCTAGAATATGGAAATCGGAGGATAAATAAATAGACGAGAGATAAGAAAAAAGCGCGTGGAGAAATAATTGAGATGGGTCAGAATGTCAATCTAAGCAAGACTGAAGTTGTTTTTAGCAAAAAAGTGTGCGAAAATCGACGACAAAAAATAATTGAGATTTTGGGGGTTAGAGAAGTTGAAAGACATGAGAAGTATCTTGGGTTACCGACAATAATTGGAAGATCGAAAAAAGCAATTTTCGCAAGTTTAAAGGAGAGAATATGGAGAAAGCTTCAAGGATGGAAGGAGAAGTTTTTATCTAGGCCGGGTAAAGAGGTATTAATCAAAGCTGTGGCTCAAGCGATCCCGACATACATGATGAGTATATTCAAGCTTCCGGAAGGGCTAATCGATGAGATTCATTCGATGATTGCACGGTTTTGGTGGGGTTCCACAGAATCCGCAAGCAAAATGCACTGGCAGAGATGGGAATTATTATGCCGCCCCAAGGCTCGTGGGGGTTTGGGTTTCCGAGATTTAAAATGCTTCAACCAAGCCCTCCTTGCCAAGCAAATGTGGAGATTACACCACAATCCAGGTACCCTTATTCACACAATTTTAAAAGCGAGATATTTTTAAAAAATGTGATGTATTAGAAGCTAGCCGGGGTTATGACCCTAGCTATGCGTGGCGAAGCATCTGGGGTGCACGGGTTTTGCTTAATGAGGGGCTCAAATGGCGTGTGGGAAATGGGTGCTCAATTAAAGTGTGGGGAGATGCTTGGTTACCGAGTAATTTCTCTATTAATTCCCCTTTCCCAAATCCCACGAGCAATGTGGAGTTAAGGGTGTGCGAATTGATCGACCACTCTTGTGGTACTTGGGATAGGAGTGTTCTAAGCAGCAACTTCTGTGAGGATGACATTGCAAAAATTGTCACTATACCTTTGTCTCCAAATTGTCCTCCCGATAGAATGTTTTGGTGGCCGTCTAAGGATGGTGCGTACAGTGTGAAATCGGGTTATTGGTTGTGCAATCGAGAGCCAAATCTTGCTCAAGGTATAGATATGAATGAGATATGGCGCCTTGTTTGGTCTCTTGTATGTCCACCCAAGTTGAAGCACTTCTTATGGAGAGCTTGTAAGGGCTTTCAGCTGTGAAAGAACGCCTTTTTTATCGTCACATTGCCTCTAACTCCTCCTACTCCATTTGTAATGCACAAGAGGAAACCATCTGCCATACTCTTTTTCAGTGCTCTGCTGCGAAGGAGATATGGGAAGCAAGCTCTTTCGGTCAGATGATTAATGCAGCCCCTGATAACAATTTCAGCGAGAGACTTTTGTGGCTATCAAAAAATGCACAAAAGGCTGATTTTATCACCATGACAGCTCTTATGTGGGCTGCGTGGCACTGCAGGAACTCTACAATATACGAACAAAAGCAGGTTGTGGCGGTAGAAATTGGTAGAAAATGGGTGAATTTTGTCCAGGAAAGCAATGAGTATGCTGGAAAAACCGCCGCCAAGTCTGCTCCTAGAGTTGCTGGATCAGCACGTTCGTGGAAAACTCCTGCTGCTGGGGTAGTGAAGATTAACTGTGACGCTCATATTGGTAATTCAACTGGCCTTGGAGTGGTGCTGAGGGATGAGCAGGGCACGATATTAGTTGCTGCTGTACGAAAGGAATGTGCTGGATGGTGTGTTAATGAGGCCGAGGCTGCTGCCTGCAGGTTTGGGTTACAAGTTGCAAGAAGGCTTGGGTATTCGATGGTCCATCTTGAAAGCGATGCTGAAAATGTGGTGCGAGCTATCAACTCGAAGGCTACGGGGTTCTCCCCTATTTTCTTGATTTATGATGACATTCGTAGTTTGATTCCTGTTTTTAATGTCTTTAGTTTATCTCATGTTAAAAGAGCGGGTAACACTTTAGCTTATAATGTTGCTCGTTGGGACTCGAGAGGTTGTAATGAGTTCGTATCTTTAGGTCCTTTTCCCCAAAGCTTGACTACTTTGGCGGAAATTGATCTCCTTTAATGAAATTTACAACGTCCTTTCAAAAAAAAAAAAAAAAAAAAAGCGCGTGGAAGGTAGAAAGGAGGGGTGAGTAGGCACAGGCAATTTACGCGGGACTAGAGTTGTGTGGGTCCAAAAAAATCCCTTTTCTTTTCCTTTTTTTTTTTTAATCTTAATTCCCTCATTACTGACAACGATATTTCCCAGGTCATCTCCACACCATTTATATCTCACTCATTCACTCTAACCTCACCATCCTGTGACAACCCCTTAGCTGACAGGCCCAAATAAACAACCAGGCTGTGACTAAAAGTACCCGTATCTTTAGAAGTTGCAGTGTGAGCCCATTTGGTAGGTACTGACGTGGCAGACGTCGGTTGTTGTTTGATTGCGGCTGCGTTTGTTATTGCTTGTGTGAAATGACGGAATTGACCCTGGAAAATTATTTGTTGTAAATTAAAAAAAATCCGAGGAGTTGACGGGTATTTTGATATTTTTAATGAAAGGGGGTGGTAAAAGGCTAAAAGCATTAAAGGCGGGAGAGGAAAGTAGCGGGTAAGATTAGAAGCAAAGGAGATACAGAAGAATCTACGTATTTGAAAAACTTCCTAATTCTTTCTTTCTTTCTTTCTTTTTGACTCTTTGTATAACTTTTTGGTTGAAGTCAGAGCTAAGCAAGTAGCAACCTTCGTGTGGTGCCTTTTTTCTTTCATTTTTTTTTTTTTTCTAATTTACTCCCCATTTTTTACTTACCTTCCTTAAATGTTAGGAATTGATTCTAATAATCGTACTTTTAGTCAGTTCCCTATTAATAATACTACATTTAAATTACTCCTTTCGTCCCATAATTACAGACAAATAACTCTTAAATGTACGATTTTTAAGGAGGATGGAAAAAGTAGAGGAATATTGTTTGAAAAAGATAAAATGTGAAGAATGTTGTATGGGGATAATAAAAAGTACTCTTTCCGTCCCTAAATTACAACCCTGTTTGGAAATTTACACGGGAATTAAGGAGGAAAGAATAAGACAAATAACAATAATTAGATAATGCAATGAGAAGTACAAAACATTAAATAATGTTTTTGAGTAAAACAAAGATAGATTAGTGATTACTCATGACATGTCATCAATCATTTGCAAAAAAAAAAAAAAGGACCAATCACATGCTCCTAATTGAAAATTTTTAACCAATCATATTCATTGTAATTTGGCACAAGGATTCTGAAAAATTAAAGGCTAAAAAAGTACATTAGTCAACCAAACATTAAAAGTGGAATGTAAATACATTAATTATACATTAAAAGTACAATTGAAAAAGAGAGTATATTTGGGATATTTAGAAGAAAAAAAAAACTTACTAAAAATAAAAAGGTGGAATGTAATTTTGGAATACCCAAAATAGAAAGGGAGAATGTAATTTAGGGACGGAAGGAGTAGAGAATATTGTATAGAAAAGTTAAAAAGTAAGTTATGATTGTTTGGGTATATGTGTACTTTGTATGAAAAAAGAAAAAGTAATGATTTTTTAGGTTTGTGTGTAATTTGTATGGAAAAGCTAAAAAGTAAGTAATAATTAGATGTTATTTTTAGTAATAGGATGAACATTTTGGGACTCCCAAAATAGTATATTTGCATTGCCTGTAATTATGGGACGGAGGGAGTATTATTTAATAATTCCACCTTTATAGGGATCTACTTTTATTGGTCCTTAACTTGTTGGTAACCAGGTATATAAAAAAAAAAACTTGTCGGTAACGATTTTGATAGGTTAAAATGCCACGTGTCGTTTTATAATTGGTTTAAAAAAATTAAAATGAAAAAATGAAAAAAAAAAAAACACTAGCCACCCCTCTACCAACCGTGAAACCCTAACCCTTACCCTAACCCACCGAAAATCGGTTGGCCAGGAGGCCCCCTGAAAACAGTTGGTTGGAATCAACAACCCACGATCAAATCCACCATCGAAATCAACCCCCTAACCCAAACCCACACCCGAAACCACCACAACCAAATACCCTCGAAATTCCGCCGAAAACCGCCATCAACTCCCTATACTTCGCCGAAAACCACCATAAACCCCCGAAACTCCCCCGAAAACACCCATACAACCTCAAAACTCCACCGAAAACCCCCTCTAACCACTCTAGCACTAAATTTTTTTTTCATGGAGGCGGATGCACAATGCTCCGTGCATCCGTTTTCTTTTTAAAAAGGTGGAATGAACATTTAGTTGTTCATTAAAGAACATACAATTATTTTATAACTTTGTCAAAAAAAAAAAAATACAATTATTTTATAAAGAACATCTAGCTATTTTATAAAGAACATCACATGTTTTTGTATTGTAATGAACATATAGTTGAACATATAGCTATTTTGTAAAAAAAAAAAAATCAAACTTAAAGAACATCCGTAATATTAATAAAAAACACGATAATTAGAGGTGGTCAACTTCAGTCCGACCCAAAAATCAAGCGGGTTTTGGGCAAGCCTAAAAATGTATTTTTAGTTAAAAATCCAAACCCGATTCGAAAAAAGCCCGAAAAGCCCGCTATATTATCGGGTTAAGGCACGAGATATTATGTTAAGTCCCGATTCGACCGGATTTTTTGATCACCTATAATAAAAATTTATTGTAATGAACATTATTTTTATTCAACCACCCTAATCTAAAGACAAAATTCAAATAACATTTCAAATTAAACAATTAACATTATGTTTCAAATAAAAATACATTATACTGACAATCAAAGAACATGATCGATAATAAAGAACATTATTTAACATTCTTTAATATGTTATTTCCAATTTAAATGAATGTTCTTTACATTTATATACAATGTTTATTTCATTTTGTTCTATAACATGTTCCTTTTTACTATAAATAAATGTTCCTTACATTTCTATACAACATTCTTTCCGTTTTTTCTAAAAGGAATGTACCATGCGGATCGTGTATCTGCATGAAAGAACCACGCATTGCTCTAGCACTAAACATAAAACATGTTCCACCAGACCAACAATTGCTGCTGTGGTGCTGGTGCATGGTGCAACCGTGCATCGCAACTCAAACACACGATATCATATTAAAACAATTTTTCTTCACTAAACCATCGGCTACATCGAATGACATTGCGACATGTCAGCAAAACCACGTATTTTAACACTTTTAGCACATTCCCAATTTCCCACTCTATAGTCTATAACCCCATCCCCTTTTTTAAAAATTTTCCGCTTCTCTTTCGTTCTTCACATTTCGAAAATTCTCCCCTTTCAATTCTCAATCTGCAACTTCAGAGAATTCAACAATGGCGGCTTCAATCCATCAATTAGGGTTTGTAATTTTCGCTATGATTCTTGTTTCATGTTCAATCTCAGCAATGGCGGATTCGGAATCAGCTTTTATTGTAGCTCACAAGAAGGCTACCCTCACAAAGCTCAGCAATGGCATTGAACGTATCTCCGTTTCTATCGACCTCTACAATCGTGGATCTTTGTATGCGTTTTCTCTTTTCTACTGATTCTGCATTTGCTGCTATGATTTTAGATCTTATTTGCGTTTGAATTTCCATTGTTATGAATTTCATAATTGAATTTTGCTTTCTGTGTTTGATTTTGATTTTTGTTTGGATGTTGATTTGGAGGAAGTAATACACTAATACTGTTGGAAATGAATTTCGGTTTCAATTGCGTATTTTAATATTGAATTTTCTGCACATTTTGTGAGTTTGCTGTTTGAGAAATACTGTAAGTAGTTTATTTGTAAGGTTGAACTGCTATTCGTAATCCTGTAAATTATAATAACACCTGCATTTTTTTCTTTCGAGAAGCATTGTATGATATGAATTACTGCATTAGCTAGTATACTGAAAAACTGTGATCACATATATGAATAAATTATTGTCATTGTTACATTGAGTATGTAACGGTTATGAGTGCTAGCGGAAGCAAATAAATTCATGGACGATAAACCCTAAAACCCAGAAAATAGGACAACAGAGGAGTATAAGAACCCTGAATTACCAGAGTGTAAGATAGTTTTACAACTCTCAGGGTTTATGAAAAATTTCAGAAAGATCTGATTGGCTATTTGGCTTGTGATTACCTCGTAATTGGCTCTTGTGGTGAAGGCCCAAAATCGTATTTCTATTACTACGTAGATCCCAATGACTGTAATAGGCTCTTGTGGGCTTCATAGAGTATAAGCTCTCTTGGGAAATTGATTTAAGCAGATTGATTTTAGCACACACTTATACGAGAGAGCATAGAAAACTGTGCTCCAACATAAAATGCGTGCCAAAATCATTTCCCGCTCTCTTGTGTATGTTAGGGGCTTTTTTCTTTCCTTTCTCCCATTCTTATTTCTTTCATAAGGAATAAGCGTGTTGTTGTAAATATGGTTTGTAGTTTTGATAATGTAATGAGCAAAATTTACATTTTAGTTCCCCAATGAACGAAATTGGAGCAATGCATTAAGTAATTATAATAGAATTGCATTTTTGTTAGACCTTATGTTATGATATTAATTCATAAATGGGATTGCAATTACCTGAATTACAAGTCTGTTAAAAATGAGTCTTAGCTGTTTTGACGTGAAGCCTCAACAGATTCTAGAAGCAAAAAAAATTGAAATTTGGCTCCATCTCACTTGTTTATTTTATACACGATTCTAGAAACATTCATTACATTTGGCAATTGATTAAAAGTGAGTTTTGCTATGGAGCTCATTCCTCTCTCCCTAAGTAGAAGTCTGATATGAGTTAATTTTCTATAATTATGTTCAGAACTGTGTACGATGTAAGCCTTGTTGACAAGAGCTGGCCTGTGGACTCTTTTGATGTAGTCAGTGGAAACTTTTCAAGATCATGGGACAGCCTCGATGCGTGAGTTTTAATTTTTTAAGCATATTTCTCTGCGAATCGCTAAGTCATGAGTCTGCTCACTGATCATTATTATTCACAGTGGAGCTATTGTTTCTCACTCCATTGAACTAGAGCCAAGAGTAAAAGGTCTATTCCAGGGTAGCCCAGCCGTGATTACATTCCGCATTCCCAACAAGGCTGCACCCGTGGTATGCACTTCTTGAAATGCTAAATAGACCGTTGTTTTTCTTGTTTGCTGACCGTTGTAGCTTATAATCTATATTCTTTTCAGGTTGCATATTCTACCCCCATTTACCCATTGAACATGCTTGCAGATACTACACCAGAGAACAAGCTTGAATTGGTAATCTTTTCTCAAAATTCGTAGGTGTATCAAGTTCTTTGTGTTTGTGTTCATTTGCCTTCCATATCTGTTTAAATTTGTTTTTTGTTCATCTTTTTATAACTTATATGGGCATTGACTAAGCTGATGTATCCATGTTTTTCTTTGTGAATAATTTGTTGCTGCTGGTGGGCTGGCGTTTACCAACTTTCTCAGGCAAAGGTTAGTTTCATGCTTCTAAGTACTACATGCAATAACTTCCGAAGGAATACCTCTAGTCTTTAAATTTTTGATGGATTATCAAGCTTTAAATACTAACTTGCAAATCCCCTGTTTGCATTCCTATGTTTGAAGAAGTTTTGAACTTTGAATTTCTGATTAGTCTTTCAAGTGTGCATGGGTTGGTCACCAAATCTTAACAATGATCTACCTTACTGGGTAAAAGCAAAATAGGTTGCTCTTATCCACCTTTGTTGTTTTAGATGTCATTTGATGTATTATGTATATACAAATTTAAGTGTTGAATGACTCGAGTACTTTGTGACTGTGTTTGGAAATAAGGCATAGCTCTGTGCTACATCTCGTTTTCTCCTTGGCTCTTCAGTTTTGTCAGTGCTGACTAATGAACAAGAATTCTAGTGTTGTTGAGTTTTCTAGTGGTTTCCAAAGGCTTGGTTGCCCTCACAAGACCATACACATGTACACTTGGTACACTACTAATCATGCTTGAATTGTCTTTTAAAAGATTTTTTGGAGGACAAGGTTTATAATAACCAAATAAAATTTAGATTAGGGAATGCTTCATGTAGTGTTCATGCTGCAATCATGCAATGTCCTCTCCTGCTTGTAGACGCTCCAAAAGTTCAAGATTTTATGACATTATTGTAGATGTTCTTGTCAATTGTTTTCTTATACTATTCTTCTTTTTTTGCAGAGTCTTCTTGCTCGATTTGGTCCACAGTTTTCAGCAGTCTCTCTTGTAGCTTTGTTTGGATATATGATTGCTACTCCTAAGTCGAATGCTGCTAAGGCACAAAAGAAGAGGCGATGAAGCTAAAGCTCTAATACGATACAAAACGACTAACTGTTACGGCTTTGCAGCTGGCTTCTTCACTTGATACGAGTCTTAATTCTCTTAAAAGATACCAAAAATTAGCCATTCTGGCTTCGGTGGCTTCTTTCTGACTCAGATTGAAGGCTGCCTGTTGTAACTTTTCCTCATGTCCTTAAGATAGTGTTTTCAGTTTTAGTCTTACCTTTTACTTCCTCCGACCCATGATATAGTTCTTGTTTTCTATTTTGGGGAAACAAAATAATGTTTCTATATTTTTGAATAGTATGTGAAGACTATTATACCCTCATTTTGTTAACTTTATTTATTATACTGCCTAAATTACTCTTAAATTTTGCATATGTCATGTATTTTTTTTTCTCTCTCTAAGGGCCTTTCACATTTACTGAGCTGAACTGAATTAAACTGATTGGAGTTGAATTGCACTGAACTGAACTGATTGGAGCTGAACTGAATTCAACTGAAATGAATATTTTATATGAGAGGGAAATTAGGAACTGAACTGATTAGAGCTGAACTAAACTGAAATTAAGTAAATGTGAACAAGCCTTAACTCTTGCCTATTACGGAGTATTGTACTTTTCACTTTTATTAATGTACTTTATTCACTTTCTTCTCTTATTTCTTAAATACCGTGAAAAACACAAAAAAATAACTATATTATGGAACGGAGGGAGTACATAGTTCACTTAAATCAAGAACTGTTCAGGAGGCTTTATTTTAAGAAAGCTGCCTCATGTTTGAAATGCATGCGCAAGCATGTCGCGGCTCTTGTGTGTCTTTTATGCCGTTTTTAAATGTTTCTTCTGGTAATGTTGTGGATAATACTCTCTTCGCCCCCTTTTATTAAGTGCCTGTTTTTCATATTCTACAAGTTGTAACACAAATGAAGTATAAAAAGCATCCTTGAAATCAGTGGTGAAATTAGGGGGTGGCTGGGGGGTAGGGCTGACAATCCCTGACCCGACCCGATAATCCGAACGAACCCGACCCGAAGGTACTGAGAGAAACCCGAACTCAACCCGATCCGAACCCGAATAACCCGAATTTGACCCGATTTGACCAAAATTTCATATTTCATAATAATATTAAGTTTTACACTATTTTTTATTGTTTCTAAGCATAACCCGAAATTGACCCGAAATCTGACCTGAATCCGACCCACTGACCCGAATTGCCACCCCTACTGGGGGTAGCCATGGCCACCCCTTTAAATGGTGAAGTTTGTTAAATGTTGAATAAAATATAGTGGTAAACTTGGCAAAGTTAGTTTCTTGGTAGGGTTCAAATAGTGTAGAATTTTTTGCTGAGCTGTGTCCGATCCTTGCAAAGAACATTTACATTGTTTTCTTTGGATTTCAACAAAACTTTAATTCATTTTGTCTTCTTATCTTCCTCTTTTATTTTCATTTTTCCTAGCAATGCATATGACCTTTTTACTCTTGGTAAGAAATACAACTGAAATTTATAATTATGGTCCCCTCTATATAAATATTCTGATTCCTCCAATGCCTGAAATAATTATAAAGAATTTAATTGTAGAAGTGTAGAACACATGCACATGGGTACCAAATTTGAAAGATTTTTTTTGGAAAGTTTAATGCTTCCTAATTTTTTTAGTTGACACCCTTTTTTTAGTCACGTTTGTCAATGCACAAATTTAATCATTAATATCTTTAATTTACGATAAGCAAAACTTTGATATTTTAGAAAATATATATCGTGACAGTTCTAACAAGATCTCACATCACTATATTTTTCATTACATATAAAGCACAAAATATGGTCAAAGAAAAGTGTGTGAATATTGCTAAAGTCAAAACGTGTCAACTAATAAAAAATGAAGGTACTATATATGTTAAAGGTATAAAGTGGGGGTGTGTAGGTAATTTATACATGAAACAAATTAAAAATAGACACTTAATTTTGGGACACCTAAATAGAAAAAAAACACTTAATAAAGGGACAGAGGGAGTAATGTATTTTGCAAGACATAAAGGCCTTTTATCTATCTAGATTCCTAAAGAACAACAACAACAAATAGGCCTTTTGTGTGACATAAATGCCTTTTTATCTACCTTGATTCCTAACCAACAACTAGGGGTGTGCAGAAATGGACCTGGATCAGAAAACCGATCGGGACCGGACCGGTTGATTCCGATTCGGTCTTCGTTCCTCAGAAATTGGAGATTTCGGGTTTCCGGTTCGGTCCGGACCGAAAAGTGTATTTTTGTCATCAACAACAACAACAACAACAACAACAACAACAACAACAACAACAACAACAACAACAACAACAATTAGAATAATAAAAAAAAAAAAAAAAAAAAAAAAAAAACAACAACAACAACAACAACAACAACAACAACAACAACAACAACAACAATAATAATAATAAAAATAAAACGATTAACAACAACAACAACAACAACAATAATAATAAAACGATTTGTCTAACGTATGTCCAGGGCCATTTTAATCAATTTAAGGGCCCCTTGCTATAAATGATTATAAGCCTTCCAAATTAAAAACCACACAAATTTAAATATGAAATTATGTTACCTGGTTTTCTATTTATGTACTTATTATTTTTATTTTTTTTTCATTTATATGTTAAAATATAAATACTTATACTCGTATTAATAAGTTTACAATGTTGATAGCTTATCATTTTTTTCAACGTGAACTAAATGAATAACATGTACTTTGTAAACTTATAATCATATTACTGCATATTAAGTTTATGAATGTCATATTACTCCTTATTACATTTATGAATTGATAAAAGGCAATTTTGACGTCTAGGGCAAAGGCAACTTCGAGCTTGGCTAAATGTGTCTAAGACTCGTGAATGCGTTATTTTCATTTGAAAAGGGAAGGCTTAGAAAGAGGGATCGGAGAAATAAAAACTATGAGCTTAAGAGAGAAAAGAATTAGAATTAGATGATTGTGAATGAATAAAACGGGGAAATACGACCCTATTTATGGAGAAAAATAATCTGAAAACGATTTAAAAAAGATCAAATTCGATTCGGAGTAAAACTGCTTCGGTCGCGACGTGACAGGGTTCGGCGCCGCGCGATCGACAGTCTCCGTCGCAGCGCGACAGAGTCCTGTCGTTTCATGATGGAGAACGCTTTTTCTAAAATACGTATGGAATCTTTAATCTAATTAGATTCGATTAATTAACGTCCGCACTTATCTTTTAAAACCAGATTTATTCTTTAAAAACACTTGTTTTAATCCAAATAGAATTCTTTATTTTCTAAAAGATATAATTATTAATCCTAATCCCATTAGAATTCAAAATAACCATCTAGATTATTCTAAAAGATTAAAATAAATCCTAATAACTTTAGTAATTTTAATTAATGGGTCATCCACTAGATCATTGGGCCATAAAACCATTTCAGGTCCAATTTAGTATTTTGGCCATAACTTCCTCATTATTCATCGGAATTGAGCTTATAATATATCGTTGGAAAACTCTTTTCGAGCCCATTACAACTACACCATTATTGTACCCTTATTATAGACCAAACTAAATTAGATTTGACGTTTTCATAAATAAAGTACATTTTCGAAAACAGAAAGAAGATATTTTATTAAAACAACCGCATCACAAGACTTTTCACACTTTCACTTCGTTCGATAATCAAATGACGCGAAAGGTACTCATCAGTGGGTTTGGTGTTTAGGGATACACAATTAGGTGTCTACACCACCGCATCCACAACGCCCGCACTGGCCACCGCACCGCACAACGCACCGCCCATGAAGCCCCCTCCTACCAAATTCCGACCACTCCTAATACCTTAGCCACCACAAAATTTCGCAGACCTAAAACATTAACCACCACCTAATTTCGACCTACTCCTTAGCCAACACCAAATTCCGACCTGTTGGACTTAATGATTTTAATGATGACACAACCTCACTTACTTACAAACTAATAAGTGCTTGATTGTTTAAGTGTGTACTCAGTTACAAAGACCAGGAGAATGAAGTGTCTTGTAAAAATACCATGAGGAACAAGAAGGCCAGAAGCAGAGCTAACCATATAGAAGAGTTCCCTCACAGGAACTGGCGCTTCAGAAATGAAGATTGGAGAAGAGAAGGTTCCCTCAGGGAACAGAAGCTTCAGAGAAGAAGCCTCATTAGAGAAGAGAAGTTCCTCCCAAGGAACAGAAGCCTCGGAGTAGAAGCTTCATCAGAGAACATGAAGACTAAATATATTTTTATATTTTAGGATTTATGTAAGTATAAGATATTAAATGGCACTCGAAAAATCTGTGTGGAATTGGTCTAAAGAGATAAAATTGTGCATGCTAGTTTTTAGGTAAGTGGTTAAGTCTTTTAACGATTATCTTTTTCTTAACCAAAAAGATTTTATTTCTGATTTTCTAAAAATATCTTTTGCAAATAAAATCTCCCATGTTTTCTAAAAACTTGCGGCCTACTCCTCCATGATTTTCTTCAAGTCATGGCCGTGCACATTAAGGAGTTCATGGTTCCTTAATTATAGGGACATGATCTTCTTAGTGGGTTGGAGTAGTGGCGTAATGGATTTGCTGCACAAAGAAGTTTTTCCTAAACGAATTTTAGTCTATAAATAGTTGTTGATTTCAGATGGAAAATCTCACCTTGCTCACATAAGTTTTCAAGCTTCAAATCGAGTCAAGTGTCAATTCCACACAAGTTCATTAGAGTGTTTTAATGTTCTTATACTAGAGTTTGTTTTTCTTTCGAGTTGTAATTTGGGGAATGGGGAAGTTCGAGTGAACATTTGTGTATGAGAAAGAGAAGAGAGAGAGAGAAGAGAAAGAGAAAAGAAAGAGAAGAGAGAAAGAGAAGAGAGAACAGAGAAGTGAGAAGAGAGAAAGAGAAGAGAAGAGTAACAAGTTGGGTGACTTGTTCCTCAGGGTCTCAAGTTCGTAGAGGAACTTGAGTTTGAGTCTTTAGCGTGTAATAGGATCATTTTCCCTATTATAGTGAAGATTCTTTTCCCAAAATCCCAAGTGGTCGTGGTTTTTCTCCTTGTTAGGGCCAAGGAGTTTTCCACGTAAAATCTCTCTTGCATTCTTTAGTTCCTTTAGTTTATCTTTCAGTTCCTTTAGCTAACTTAATTTTAATTCCGCAAAAATTTAGGCTAAATTCTCATACTACAATTCAACCCCCCTTCTTGTAGTATTCTTTGAAACAACACGACCGCCTTAGCCCCACGCGAAATTCCCACCAACCAAGGTGAGTTGATTGTGTGTAGACACTCATTTGTGTCTCCCCAAACCCAGTGATGAGTACCTTTCGCGTCGAATCATAATCGAAGGAAGTGAAAGTGTGGAAAGTCTAGTGTTGCGGATAGTTTTAATTTCTTTTCTCTTCTCTCTATTTTTGAAAACTTATTTTAAGAAAATAGCCAATCCAGTTTGGTTGGTCCATGATATGGGTCCAATAGTAGTTTAGTTGGATGGGGCTTGACAAGAGCTTTCCAACGATATATTATAAGCCCAATTCCGATGAATATTGAGGAAGTTATGGCCAATTTACTGAACTGGGCCCGGTTTGAACCTTATATGCGGCCCAATGATCTAGGGGAGGGCCTAATAAAGATTTATCATTCCTAATGCAATTAGGAATGTTTTTATTCTTCTAGAAGGTTCTTTTCATTCCTAATTCAATTAGCATTGATAAATTGACTTTTGTTGACTTTTCAGAGTTTTAATTAGAATCAAAGAGCATTTTGAGGAAAAATACGATTTTATCCTCCTGTACGGTAATATTTATCTGACTTTAAGAAAACGCGTGGATTTTCGAGTCAGCGCCAAACGCCAGCTGTAGCGCCTGACGCTACGATTGGCGCCTGACGCTTAGGTCAGCGTCTGGCGCTAACTTAATTTTTTGCGTCAGAACTCTGTTTTGATATTTTATCTTCTTGGCTGATTTTTTTTTATAAATAACGTCGTAAAAACTCCGTTTTCAATCACCAACAATCATAAATTCTCATCAATTCTTTCTCATTCTCACCAACTCGATCTCATCAAGATTTTCTTGATTTCTCTCTCTCTCTTTTCTAAACTAGCCTTCTCTCAAATATAAAAATTCCACATTCGCAAGACTTAGAAACACCTAGCCAAGTTCGAAGTTGCCTTCGCCCTAGACGTGAAAGGTTTAATTTCTGAGGGTTTGGTCCCAAATCTCTCTTTCAATTATTATTTAATTTAATTGTTTTGTTTATTATTTTCCTTGAAGTTACTAACGTGTGTATTTTGTTATTAGAAAGAGGTACGAGGCATCAAAGTAAGTACTTTAATGGTTTTTATTGATGTTATGATATAGAGTTCATGCTTAGGTTGTTATTATGATATTCCTAGTATCATGTCTAGGGTAACTTTAATATCAAGTATGATTGTTATGATGTCTTTTATGTTCTTCCTAATATTAATGATTGTTAGTATCATATTAGGGCTAAAGCTTTGATTTTTATTGTTTAGCGACATGCTACGGTTTGTTATTAATCTTGATAGTATCATGCCTAGGATCTTGCGATTATTATGCTTTAACATGATTTATGATTATTTTTGTAATTGTTTTGATTATGATTATAATTTTATGATTGTTATAATTATTATTATGATGATTATATATTATGTTGCTTGATTAAATTTATTGTTATTGCTTGATCACGCCTTTTATGCATGTTTAAAGGGAATTTGTACTTGTAATCACGCTTAATAAGATAATTATTAATCTTGTTTAGGGTTAATTTGATTATAATTCAAGTGATCGCCAATAATAGATTTATTTGTGCATTAAATTCAACCAACATAGATAAACAGGTTTAGGGTTAATCCTATTGATTGCACGTTATTCCGAAGCGCACATGAATTTCGCTGTTTGCTAAATAATTCGGTTAAATTTCGCTGTCAATAATGCTTTGTTGAGTCATTAATTGAGTCTAGGCACTAAGTCCCATGGTCATGACACGAGTCTTAACATGTCACCTACACTCACTAGTCTTAGCACACACTTTGAGTATATGTTACCATGACCACGTCTTAGGTTCATGCATGAGTCGTTCTTAATTGAGTCGGAATTTTTCGAGGGAATTAATTTCCGACGGAAATTTCGTCGCAAATGTTATATTTTCCGACGGAAATGAATTCCCTTGAAAAATTCCGACGGAATTTAATTCCGTCCGAAATTTACGACGGAATTTAAAGCCTTTCCGACGGATTTATGAATTTAAAAAAAAAAAAAAAGAAAACCCTAATTAAAAGAGAATTCCTCCTCTCCTCCTTTCCTTTCTCATTTCTCTTTCGTCTCTCTCCGCCTCTTTTCTGTCTCTCTCCTCTCTTCTTCTCTTTCTCTCTCCTCTTCCCTCTTTCCTTTTCTATTCACGCCTATTTCTCTCTCTTCTCTCCTCTTCCCTCTTTTTTTCACGCCTTCATTCTTCTCACGTCCTCAAAAATGGCGAGTGTTTATAACACTTTAATGGGCTTTAAGGTCGAATTCGACCATAAAAATGCTAGATCTAGCGTTTTTCATGGTTGAATTTGGCCTTAGTAAACCAAGTTCGAGGTGAAATTTAAAGCTAATTCAATTTTAAGGTACGTTTTAATGTTTTTAATTTTTGTTTTTCAATTTTTTATCAAAGTTTTTTGCTGTGCGTGGTGTTTGGTTTAGTCGTTCATGGTTTAGTCGGTATGGGTGTGGGTTTGGTCATGGTTTGGGGAGGGATTTTGGCGGATCTAGGTTTTTGTTAGGATTAGGATTTTTGGTGGATCTGGGTTTGGGTTTAGTGGGTCAGGGTTCGATGGGTTTTAGAATTGGGAAGATCTGGCTTAGGGTGCGGTGGTTGTGGTTTGTGGGTCAATGTTAGTTTTCGGTGGTGGTGGTTGGTGAATTTGGGTTAGGTCTCGGTGATGGGGTGGCTGTATTGGGTGATTCTGGTACAGGGTTCGGTATTGGTGGTGGCTGGATTTTGGTTAATTTCTGGGTTGTAATGGTTTGTTTCGGCGGTGGAGGTGGTGGCTTCAGGGGGGCTAGTGATACACTGATACGGGTTAGGGGTGGGCTTGTGACACGGGTTAGGGGGTGGTAGTTGGTGGTTTGGGCTGGTGGTGAGATGCTTTTTTTTTAATAATTTTCCGACGGATTTTCCGTCTCAACTTTCCGAGGGAATTGTGTCCGTCGAAGATTTACGACGGATTTATCCGGTGCCGGAAACCTCTTCCGACGACCGAATTCCGTCGAAATAATGTTTCCGACAAAATTTTCCGTCGGAAGGGTCCGTTTTCCTACAAACCATTTTCCGACAGCCCGTTCCGACGGAATTCCGTCGGAAACGAGTTTTCCGTCGGATATCGGGGTTTTTCCGACGGAATTTTTTCGTTGGAAACAGGTTGTTTTTTAGTAGTGCAGACTATGACTGTCGTAGAATTGTTTTTTTTATTTTTTTTATAATTACATGTATTTAAATCCCTAGAAAGCCCACACCAAAACTAACCCTAATCATATTCGCCGTTTCATCTCCTCCTTCTTCTCCTCTCCTCATCTTTCCTCTTCTTCTTCTCCTTTTCTCCTCTCTGGTTTTCGTCCTCACTCTTTCCTCTTTTTCTTGTTCTTTCTTTCTCGTCCTCTCTTTCTCGTTCTTTCTATCTCATCATCTCTCTTTGTTTACAAAAATGGTGGTGGCTTAGATAAATTCGTGTTTATGAGGTTTAATTTCGTGGTGTTGAGATTTTTAATTACAGATTTTTACATATTGAAGATGATTAAGACAAAGCTATGGTTATTTTGGTCGAATTTGACCATAAAAACTAAAATTCCATATCTGGAGTTTTTATGGTCGAAATTGGCTATGAAAACCCAAAGAGAGGAAATTTTCGTAAGGTATGTTGAATTTTTAGTTTTTATTATTCTGGTGGTTGTTTATTTCTTGAATTTTTCCGGTTTATATTTGATATTTTTTTTAATTATTTCAATTTATTTTCGCTATTTTGGTTTATTTTGTTCTTATTTTTGCTATTTTGTTTTAATTTTGCTAGTGTGTATGTTTCTTGTTCTTATTTTTGCTACTGTGTATGTTTGTTGTGTTTATTTTCTATTTTTTTTAAAAAAATTATGTTCTTATTTTTGATATTTTGTGTTTATTTTAGCTACTGTACGTGTATGCCAATTTTTGTTTTTTTTCTTTCTTCCAGATCTAGTGTTTTATGTTGTAAAAAATGTGTGCTTTGAGTTAATTTGGTGTTTATAGTGGCGTAAGGTGGTGGTTTTGTATCGTTTTTGGCGACGGTGGGTGAGGGTTACTTTGAGTGAAGGGGTTGAAGTAGGGTTGCTACAGCTGAGGTGTAGGGTTTTTTCTTTTCTTGTTTTTTATATATTTTTTTAATTTTTGCGACGGTTTTATAGGCCGTCGTAATTTACGACGACTTTAAGCTGTCGTAAGCTTATTTTTTGCGACAACATCAAAAACTGTCGTTGAAATTAGTAAAACTGTTGTAATTATTTTTTGCGACAATCAAAATGTCGTAAAAATGTCGTAACTAATTTTTGCGACAGTTTTAGTTATTTTAGTGACAAATTTTGGCTGTTGCAAAATTGCTAATTTCTTATAGTGAAATAAAAAACTTATGGTGATGTTCCATTCTTCACTCCAGTAAAAAAAATCGCAAATAATTTATAAAAACAATTACAGAGTAAACTAAAAAAAATAGTCCGTAGTTGTTAAGCAAAAACCAGTTTATTTATTTATTTATTTATTTTATTTTTTTGAGAAGAAACCTAGAAATCTTTAATTGATTGTAACATATAAAGATCGAAAGCTCATGGCGCATCCCCCCTACCAAAATCGACAGTTTTGATTAATATTTTTTTCAATTTCAATTTGTTCTTCTTTCTTTATTTCTCTTACATTTAATTATGTTCTTATTAAAAAAAAAATTATAAACTAATACTACATTGGAAATGACAAAAATAATTTCAATGTCAAACATTAGAGTTGTAAATTTTGGGTTGAAATTTGATTTTTGATGAAAAGTGGGCCCCAATTTTCTGACTACGCGTACTAAAATTATGCCAACACATATTGTATGTTGGCTACTACATACAACCATTGTATGTGTAGCCTTTCTCCAAGATGGGATACACAATTACTCCCACTTTTAATGTGATTGCAAGAAAAAAACTTAAACACTACTAAAAATTGGCCAAATTGCGACCGCCACAAATGGTCGCTGAAAATAGTGAAAATGTTCGCAAAACATAATTGCGACCGTCAACGGTCGTAACATGGTGGTGGTTATTCTCTAGGTCGCAAAAAAAATATTATTACCGTTTGACGGTCGCAGATTTTAACAACCGTTTTAACTATTTTCAACGGCCGTTAAAAAAACGTCGCAAATATAAAAAATTGCGACTGCTTTATGAAACGGTCGCAAATCTTGAAATTAGTGACTGCATATGCGGTCGCTAAAAGTATTAAAAGAAACAAAAGAAAAAGATCCACCACCCACCCTTAACCCAGATCCACCTAAACTAGATCCCACCCAAACCATCACCTTCGCCCACCTTAAACCACCAATACCCACCACCACCCACCCACCCACCCTTAACCCAGAATAACATAAAAAAAAATTAACCTAGAAATTTAACCAACAAAAACAATCGATTAAACCAACAAAAACAACCTACATAATTTCAAACAAAAAAAAAAAAAAAAACAACATCAATTTATCAAAACAATTTAACCCACAAATAAAATGCACAAAAATTAAACCAAAAAACGAAAAAAAATTAAATAAAAAAATCGCCCAAAAATTCAACCCAATAATTATACCAAAAAAAAAAATCCACAACAATTAAACCCACAAATTGAACAAAAAATTCGACCTAAAAATCCAACAAAAACGAAATTAAACCCTTATAAATCGAAAACAAACATAAATTAAACCCACACAAATATAATCGAACATAAATATAACCCACTTTAAAAAAAAAAGAATTTAACTCACCTAAATTCGACAAAAAATTCAAACAAAGAACGAAACAAAGCCATAGAAATCGAAAAAAACCAACACACAAAATTTTCTGAAAATCAACATACCTTTATCAATATTTTTTCCTCTAATGGTTCATATGGTCGAATTCGACCACAAATACTCTAGATCTGGAATTTTTATGGTCGAATTTGACCATTAACACCATAATTCGTTTGTTGCTCGTTGAATTTATCAAACTTTGTTTATTGCTCAGTAAAGAATCAGCAAAGATGATTACTTAAGGCAAGTTAGCACTGGTGTAAAAGAGAACAGAGGGAGGAGAAGAAGAGAATAAAGGAAAAAGGAGAAGAGGAAAGAGATCGGGGAGAAGAGGAAAGAGAAGGAGAAGAGGAAACATATCAAGGAAAGAAGAAGAGGAAAAAGAGAGAGGGGAAGAGGAAAGAGGCGTGAGAAGAGAGAGAAATGAAAAAAATGAGAAAGAGGAAGAGGAGCGGATGAAACTGATTAGGGTTAGGGTGTGCTCCTCTTTTATAGTACCTTTTATTTTAAAAAAAAGATCTTGCGACCGGCATTAGCGGTCGTAATTTTACGGCCGACTCTCAAAAGGTCGCAATTGCGGGAATTTGCGACCGCCACTAACGGTCGCAACAACATTATTTTTATTTTGAATTATTTTTGACATGTACTTTATTTTTAAAAAAATATTAAATACCTTTGCGACCGTTTTATAACGCAAAAACAGTCGCAAATCTATGACCGCTTTAAAAATGGTTGCAAATCTGCGACCGCTTTCAAAAAGATCGTAAAATTCATATTTTGCGACCGTTTTCATGATGGTCGTAGAAAAACAGTCGCAAATTGGCTGAATTTTAATAGTGAAACTCTCTACCTAAAAACACAACATCCTTAATGATTAGATCAACTGGATTTCTGCCAAACCTTGAAAAGCTGATGGGTCTCACAATATTGATGGCGTCACACTCCAATATTACTCTCGGGCACCCTACACGTTTTACTAGCTCAACCCCCACCCACCAACCAACCAATCCCTCCCTTTCCCCTTCCCTTGAATTAAAACAACCCCCTCCCCCACCAGACTCGCCGCCCAGACCCCCCCCCACCTCTATCGACCTACTTTCACCGTCGACTGGCCCACCCTTTCTCTCTTATCCCCATCGGCAACCAACACCTCCCTTTAAATTTTTGGCTCTTATTTACTCAAATATGCTCAAAATCAAGTCCAAATCATTTGCAATTTGCTTCTGTATTACCCTAGCACCACATACATACATAATCAAATCCAGAACAAGCATTAATAATTGCAATCAAGTTGCACAAAATTTAAACCCCCAAAATCGATTTTGTAGGGTTGTTTTTCAAAATCATGGAGGTGGTGGTCGCCGACGGGGATAATGGGAAAAGGGAGGGTCGGCCGACAATAGAGGTAGGTTTGCCGGATGTGGGGGGATCTAGGTGGCGGGTTTGGTAGGGGATCGGAGGGGGAAAGGGAGGAGAAAGGGAAGGGGGTGGTTGGTTGGTGGTTGGGAGTGGAGGTTTTTTATTTTTATTTTTTGATATTTATAAGGGCCTGTTCTCATTGACTGAACTCAGCTGAATTGAACTGAATATTTTATAAGACAAGGAAATTAGGAGCTGAGCTGAACTGAACTAAACTGAACTGAACTGAGCTGAGCTGAACTGAACTAAATTGAGCTGAACTGAGCTGAACTGAACTAAACTAAACTAAACTAAACTGAATTTCAACGTAAGAGAACATGCCCTAAATTGAATCTAATTATTTTGTGATTTGGTGGGTTAGAGGCTAATTAGAGAAAATTACCATGTAATTAAGTTAATTAGAGGGTAATTACAGAAATCAGTTTCCTCTCGGCAAAAAAAAAAAAAAAAAAAAAAAAAAAAAAAAAAAAAAACGTGTTGGCTTTGTTTAACCAACAAACTTTTAAAAGGTTTTTTTTTTCTTCACAAAATAATGCTTTTAAAAGGTTTTTTTTTCTTCACAAAATAATGCTTTTAAAAGGTTTTTTTCTGACAAATTTTTCTATTTAATTATATTTTGATTTTTTATTCTTCAACTAACCCAGTTTCACCATATTTTATTACTACTTTCTATTATTTTTCATAAAACTCCGTGCATGGAGAAATGGAACAAAAAAAAAATATTCTCTCCGTTTTCTTAGGTGCGACACTTTTATATTCATGGTGTCCTAGGTAGATTTAGAAGAGGGAAAAAAAAGACCCATATGGATAAGAGAGAGAAAGAGATAAAGAAATGTCAAAAATGAAAAGTGTTGCAAGTAATTAACAAATCTCAAAATATAAAAGTAGGGGTGAGCAAACTGGGTACCCAATCGAATTTTAGGAACTGGTCCCGAAATTGGTTGGTATCGGGTCCTAAAATTCGGAATTGAAATTGGAATCACTTCAACCGGGTCCTAAACGTACTTTAGGAATTGGAACCGCCGGGTACCGGGTCCGGTTCCGGGTACCCACTTAAGTACATAATTATTAAATTTTAATACAAATTTAATACTTATTTTGATCCAGTTTCATTTTTAGCGTTTAATACTTATATTTATATGTGCATGATTGCACGGAGCTATTTTATTTAGGTTTTTTTTAAAGGAAAAACAATTTTTTTAGGTTAGATATTAATAATATATATTTTTTTTATTTACTAACTAGATACATTTAAGATATTTTTTAAGCATGTAATTGATAATTGATTTTCTCTCTCTAAGTTTTTCTCTCTGTTAAAACTTGCTTTCTTTTATCTTCTAGTTAGGGTAGATTCTTCACATCCGCCAGACCCTCCTCATCAGTCCGATCAGGAGATGTCTGAGATATATCAGAAGGTTTCTTCTGTAGTGAGTTTCCGTGAGGTCGTTGCCAATTCTTCTCAATGGTTTGAAGAGGCCAGAAAGATTGTCGCGACATCAGTCGAATGGACTCAAGATGATGATATAGGTCTAGATTCAAATTTAGCCGTCAAATTCGATAAATTAACTCTGAACAGATTAAGAAAGCCCTGGAGTTTAACCTTGATGGGAAAGTGTTTAGGAACAACTATTAGGACAACCTTTATGCTTAATCGAGCAAGAGCTATGTGGAAAGTTAAAGGGGTTTGGAAACGATTGATTTGGGTCATAATGTTTTTCTCATTCATTTTACCATGGAGGATGACTACGAGAGAGCTTTGTTTGGGGGTCCATGGTTTGTATTTGATCATTACTTGATGATGGCGAAATGGAGGCCAGATTTAGGGCGTCTGAACAATCCTTTTGATAAGATGATGGTGTGGATTAGATTTACCGAATTGCCGGTGGAGTATTACGATAAACTGCACTGTTTGAAATAGCTAAGCTAGCTGGTACGCCAATTAGGGTGGATTATGCAACCGACAGACTAACAAGAGGGAGGTACGCACGGGTTTGTATTGAAATTGACCTCAGCAAGCCGTTGGTGACAAGGGTATGGATTGGTGGCGCGTGGCAATCAATTGCTTATGAGAATATAACAACTTTGTGTTTTACATGTGGAAAGGTGGGCCATGTTCAATCTCAATGTATGTTGAATAAAAAGCAAGAGGTGGAGCCTAAGTCATCAGATTTAGGACAACAAAAATCTGGAGAAGGAAAAACGAAGTTGGATACTTCTCCTACTGAAGTTAATGGATCCCATCAAAATGTGTCTAATGCTACTCAGCCACTAGCTTGGTTGGATCATCATCCAAGTCCAACCCGTTTCAATTATTAGCTGAAAATGATACACATGGGGATTTTGGCCCATGGACTTTGGTAACAAATAAGAAAAGAAATTTAAGTCTGTTGATAATAACAATAGACGGAATGGCACAAAGTATAATAATAATAATAATAATAATAATAATAAGGTTGATAATAACAACCAAAAATATATTAAACCAAGAATTGTTGATAATAACAACAATAAGAAGGATTTTAATATTACAAATAACAATTGTGCTTATGAATAAAAAAGAAGCAGGTAGTATTAGTGGTACTAATCCAATATTAAATAAGGATGGTCCTAATATGATTTCTAATAATTCTGCTAATATGATTTCTAATAATTCTGCTACAGTTTCTATTCCGAAGGAGGATAAAATTATTAGTGTGGAGGAAGGGAATAAAGAAATTGATTTGAACTTTATCTCTGAAAAAATTAAGTGTACTAATCATGATTCTAAGTTAATGATGGTGGATGATACCTCAATTAGAACATTGGAACCTACATATGGCATTAATGAACAACTGTTTGTTTCCAAGGGACACTTGGAGGAAATCAATTAGATGAAGGCTCCTTACCGTTGATTTTGAGTCCACAAAGGGTTAATGGTGGGGATGTCACAGAGAACTCTTTCTCCAACTCTCCTATATTAGATTACAATTTCACTTCTCAAAATCACAAAGAAAACCCTTTTCTTTCTAGCCATGCAAAACTAGAACAACTCTCCGTCTTCTTAGTCTCTTCCGATAATAACTTACTAGAGACGCAAAGTCTCAGAGCAGGAGATGACTTCTCAGTCTCGAGGGAAGGATCCAATTCTTCAAGGAATTCCGGTACACGAGCTTCACCAGGGGTCGGGGTCGACTTTGAACACACTTCAATTGTTTCCAACTTTGCCGATGATAAAAACATTGCTGATCAAGAGAAGGTCGGGGTCCCCGACGGAGATCACCGAAGCGGTGAGATTGTTGGATGCATTGAAAAGGAAACAGGAAGCCTTGTCTATTCTAAGGTCGGGGTCCATGGTTTCATTTGCGATTAGAAACCAGAGGACAAAACATGGAAAATCACCTTATCGCAACATTCATCTCACAGGATGCGGTGGTGGGAATGCAATTGCAGGTCCGATATCTCAAATTTCTTCAGGGCCCGAGGGATATTGTAGCGCAAATGACTCCATTGTCGTTGGAAGATGTTCTACCGATAGGGATGTCTGCTTATTGGAGGGATTGGGAAGTGTATTACCTTCCCCTGAATCCAAGACCAACTGATCGTCCATCGGTTACTCTTCAGCGGCCTTTGCCCAATTTGAAGATGGAGTTTATTTTATGGAATGCGAGGGGAGCTTGTAGGGATGAGTTTATCCCTCATGCTCGTCATTTATTTAATATCCATCGTCCTGCGGTTTTTGTTTTCCTTGAAACTAAATCAGATGATTTGCGCGCTAGACATGTTATGCTTTAATTGGGATTTCATGATTTCAAGGCAATTGAAGCTAATGACAACAGAGGTGAAATATGGCTATTTTGGAAGAATGTGGTAGATATTGCTGATTTTAAGGAGGATTTTTCATTCTTTCATGCCCTTTTCCATTTCAAGCATACTAACAGCAAAACATTGGTTACGGATATGCATGCTCCTTCCACTCCAAGGGAAAGGCCTGAAATGTGGAGGGAAATGCAATCTGACTTACCTCCTCCTAATACTCCGTGGTTGTTGTTTGGAGATCTAAATGAAGTAACTTCTCAGAATGAAAAGTTTGGGGGTCGTGGATTTAGGCATGCTCAGTGCAGGGATATGAATAACTTCACAAATGCAGCTGGGCTTTTTGATATGGGCTATAATGGAAATCCGTTTACATGGAGCAATGCGAGGGAAGGAGCTACTCTTATCAAGCAACGTCTAGATCGAGCTCTTGGGAATGCAGCTTGGGTGGAACAATTTCCTCACACAAAGGTTTTTCATCTCCCTTTTACTTATTCGGATCATTCTCCTATTTTGATTGATTGTACTAATCCTACAGTCAATGGCCCTTTTCTGTTACGATGTAAAGAGGTTTGGCTTTCTCATCCTGATTTCAATAATTTTTTTGTTCGAAGTTTGTTGGATCTGTATGTTGATTATGTGATAGGTATGAGAAACTTCCAATATAATATAAAAGATTGGAATCATAATATTTTTGGAAGCCTAAAATATAAAAAAGATGACTTTTATCAAGGATAGGAGGAATACAAAAATTCTTGACTAAAAAACATTCGGATTTTTTAATGAATTTGGAAAAGGATTTATTAAAGGAATTAAAAGATATATATGATAAGGAACGAATAATTTGGGCACAAAAGGCTGGGATCAATTGGCGTAAACATGGGGATTTAAATACGAAATACTTCCATATTTTAGCCAAAATAAAGAAAAGTAGGGGAAAGATTTTATGACTTAAGGATTCTTCTGATAATTGGATCACTAATTATTCTATTCTTAAAAATATGGCAACTGATTTTTACATGAACATTTTCCAATCGAAAATTAAGAATAAAGGAGGCTCTGGTAATTTTAATCCTTTTAATAGGCTGTCACATAATGATAATTATTTGTTAGCTAATTATATTCCTAATATTGAGGAGGTTAGAATTTGTTTGTTTAAAATGGAACCAATGAAATGTCCAAGGCGGATGGTGTCCAATCAAGATTCTTTCAGGCTATTTGGGATTCTTTGAGTCAAATTCTTCACAAGTTATGTTCAGATAGTTTTCTAATATTTCTTTCAATCCTGACATTAATAAATCATATATTTCTTTAATTCCTAAAGTGGATAATCCCATTAATTTGACTCAATTTAGACCAATAGGATTATGCAATACAGTTTATAAGTTGATAACTAAGTTAATTGCTTCAAAGCTTCGATCATTATTAAATAATTTGATTAGTCCCTTACAATCAAGTTTCATTCATGGGAGGGGAATCGAAGATAATGTTATCATCATCAAAGAAATGTCTCATATTTTTCATAAAGCTAGAATAGGGAAGAATATCATGGCTCTTAAGCTTGATCTAACAAAGGCATATGATAGCTTAGAGTGGAATTTTATTGAAGAAACCCTTATTGGTTTTAATTTTCTTATGAATTTTGTTAAGTTGATCATGTATTGCATCACCGATCCTCAAATATCAGTATTATGAAATGGTGAAATAACAACTTAGTTTAGTCCTTCACGGGGTATTAGACAAGGTGACCCCATGTCATCTTATATTTTTGTGTTATGCTTGGAAAGATTATCTCTTATGATAGAAGAAAAAGTGAATTAAAAATTTTGGAAGCCGATTAAGGTAACCAAGTCAATTTATTTGTCCCATATTTTTTATGCGGATGATGTGTTTCTTTTTGGCCAAGCATCTAAGAGTAATATCAAATTAATTATGCAAGTTTTGCAAGATTTTGGGGATATTTCAGGCCTAAGGGTTAAAAAAAATAAATGAACAGTGATTTTTCCTAGAAAAATGAATCATAATATACGAAAAGATTTAATCACACAATTTAGTTTCACCTCCACTAATTCTTTTGATAAATATTTGGGAGTTGAAATTCATCCTAACAAGTTAAAAAGTGTGATTATTTCGGTTTACTTGATATAACTTACAACCAAATTAAAGGTTGGCAATCCAAATTATTAAATATGGCAGGAAGATGTACTTTAGTTAAATCAGTGCTCTCTTCGTTTCATGTTTATTTAATGCAAACTAGCATTCTTCCTAATTTTGTTTATGAGGATATTGAGAGAAGTTGTCGAAAGTTTTTATGGAATAAGGTTGATAAGTCTAGGTATACTACAAGGTTAGGTTGGAATCATATCACCAAACCTATGGAAATCGGAGGGTTAGGAGTTTGAAGATTAAAAATGCGGAATATAGATTTCATGGCAAAGTTAGGATGGAATATCCTTACCAAACCAGAGAAATTATGGGTTTGGATCTTCAATGAAAAATATCTTTAAAAAAAAGGGCTTATTTTTTAATGTCATGCTAGTCCTAATCATTCACAAATTCGGAAGGATATCTTGAAAAGGAGGGAGTTATTGGCCTTGAGGTTAAGAATTGGTACACGCAATGGGGTTCCTACTTCATTATGGCATCATCATTGGATAGGAAACTCTCCTTTAAAGGATGTTATGAATTGCTCTATTCCAAATTTAATGGATTATTGGAAGGTGTCTAATATAATTAGAGACAGGAAGTGGTATCTGAAAGACATAGAACATCTTCTTCCTCATCATGTTATCAATTTGATCAAAGCCACCCCTTTGTCGAAATGGACAGATATGGAGGATTTTATCACTTGGGATCTAAGCAAGGATGACATCTTCAATGTCAAATCAGCTTATCACTCTCTTTTGAAAGGAAAGTGTTTAGTTTCTTCTAACATCAATTCATGGAAGAGTTTATGGAAAATTCATGCTCCTTTCAAATACAAGATGATTTTTGTGGAACTGTGTACACACTATTCTGCCAGTAGCCGAAACTTTGGCTACTTACATGCCCTTAATTTCTCCAATTTGCTCTAGATGTAATCTTTATCTAGAATCTCATATTCATATTTTTAGGTATTGCTTTTCATCTTCACTATTGTGGAATGATATATTTGCAAAAGTTTATCTTCCCAACAAATTTGATTTCAATATCTTTAAAAATTCCTCTTGGAAAGTATGGACAAATTATAATCTTGGTTTGGATAAAAAGTGGAGAATGATCTTTGTTACTGCTGTGTGGCATTTATGGTTACATAGAAATAACACAATTTTCGACAACAAGCAAATTAGTTCGATTTCTCTCTTCACCAAGTTTTGTTTTTTTACTATCAGATCTCTAATTCTGTTTTACAGGATAATAGAAAAAAGAAGGGTAAAGAACAGGTCTCTTCAAGATCTGGTTGGGAAGCACCTAAGGAAGGATATTACAAGATCAATACAGATGGGGCTTGGATGAATTCTGCTGTGTCTTCAGGAGGAGGGGTGATCAGGAGGTCAGATGGCTCATGGTATGTGGGTTTTAATTTTCTTGCAAGTATGATGATGTTTCTCCTTTTCCGGCTGAGCTATATGCTATGAACGATGGGTTGTCGATTGCAAGTGACTTAGATGTCAAGAAGGTGATTGTTGAAACTGATGCAAAGTTGCTTCAAGACATGCTCCTTACAACAGGTCCTAACCCCCACCACGAATTAGCAGCAACTATTTGTGATGTTGCAGCTGTTCTGTCCAAATTCGAAGTGGTTGTTGTTACTCACATTTCATAGGGAGAAGAATGAACTGGCACATCGTTTGGATATCTTTGGTAGGGAAATGGATGTTGGGTACAAAACACTTTACCTTGTTCCAGAATGTGTTTCTAATTAGTATGAAGTAGAGAAGACACAAGTTGCAGCAACTACTACTTGGTAGAACTGTTCCTGTAGGTTTCTTAGATATGGATGTCGTTATATTCTGGGTTATTATGTATTGTATATATTAATCTCACTAGGAGATCTCTAACGGATTCTACTACTGCCTATTGCTTAGGCTTCTTTTGTAATTACATCGATTTTCAGTGTACAAATTCTGGGATGTATATTGTAAATATTAAGGCTTTAGCCTATTAATATAATCTATCTTTCATTTGTGTTAAAAAAAAAAGATATTTTTTTTAAGAAAAAAAGTATATTTAGTTTAATATATATTGGGTAATCGGATACTCAACCGGTTCTGGGTCCAAAAAAAATTGGGAATTGGAAATGGAACCGGTTGCAATTGGTTCCTAAATTTATTACCTGGAATTCCAAATTCAGATCCGGACTCGCCGATTCCTAACCGGTTCTAATTTCGGGTACCCGGTATTTTTGCTCACCCTTATATAAAAGTGTTGCAATTAAAAAGAAACCGAAGAAATACAAAAGGAGTACTTTATTATTTTTTTTTTTAAAGATAAGAAGAATTGTCCTGATAGGTCAGAATTTTGCATGGGTTAAAAGGGAAGACACTTTAAAAACAAGGAACTATACAATCGATCCTTCTCCTAATATGCTCTAGTGCGTGTGATTGTAACCATTATGTCAATCTTAGCTTGATATTCCTCTATTTCAAAATTTTTTTCCCCATTGATAATATCTGGTCAAATTTTAAAAACTTTGACTAAGCATTTTCATTGATCTATAAGAGATAATATAGTCATGTGAGATCTTGTTAAATAACTCTCGTTATATATTCTATTAATAAATTAAGTTTTTATAATTTTTACACTTATAAAAAATGGAGATAAATACATTTTTAAAATGCTCCTTGGAAATCAAAAATCAAATGGGTCAAAGATATAGGGATAGACAGAGTATTATATTACATGTATTCAATATAACGTACTTTAATTTGTACAATATATATGTATATATATATATATTAATATTAATTGGTAAGGAGGATCCTGACCAAATTTCAACTCCTACTGTTTTTTAGTCTAGTGTTTAGACTGTTTATGGGCTAGGCACTTGACCGTAGAGGGGAGGGTAAGAGAATCCCTACCTTCAAATACCCTGATTTGGTAGGATTCGAGCTCCAAACTTCTAAGAATTGAGAACATAAACTTATCAAATGAGACAACATTATGTTGGTATTATATGATAACAGTACAATAACACACTCCATCTCTTAAACAATGCGTTGGTCAAATTATACATGCAATACAATATGAATACGGAGTATTTAATTTATTTTTGAAGAAATGAATTTTTTAATTTTCAATTTGTCAAATTAAGGGCTTAAGATTTAAGAATGCCACCAAATTAAATATAGATCACAATAAGTATATTTTTATTTTCCTCTCTTTTGACCAGATAGCTTATAAAATGTCAACCGTAAAAGCATGACTTGTGCATTTGCAAGTACGACTAGGTGACAACGTTGCTAGAGCGAGGCAGATCTTTTGGATAAATTATTGTGAAGCAATATTATACTCCTTTCTTTTAATAACACAAATTATATTTTGCCAGAAAAAATTAAGATGACAAAGAGAGAAAATGAATGTGACTTTATTTGGGTGAAATAGTGAAAAGGTAGTTGAGTGAAATAGTGAAAAGGTAGAGAAAATTTTCAAAAATGGTAATGTTTCATTTGATTTGAAACAATTCAAAAAAGAAATAAGAACCTATTAATTCGAGACAGAAGGAGTACACACCCATTTAATAAGTTTAATCACAACTCGCTCTTCAAATCATAAACATTTTTATTGTGATTTAAGCTCAAGGAAAAATAATAGCCATATGTGACTAGGTGATCTATATATAATTTTATTAGATTTGTCTCATTAAACTTCCAAAATATCATCAATTTCTATAATACTCGTACATATGTGCTTATTGATAATTAAAAACATTGTTGTTTACACTAAGCGTGAAAGACATAACATTGCATTCA
This sequence comes from Chenopodium album, assembly GCF_948465745.1. Lineage (NCBI taxonomy): Eukaryota > Viridiplantae > Streptophyta > Magnoliopsida > Caryophyllales > Amaranthaceae > Chenopodium > Chenopodium album. Next base: position 72,764,594 of record NC_137835.1, read on the forward strand.
AAATCACTAGTAGAATATATTTGTATATGTTTTTCTTTTAGTAAATTAAAACTACAAACAAAATACCTTAAAAATAATAAAATTCCCATACACTCTGATTTAATCAACATTTTCACCGAAAAAGTGACTTTTGAGATCAAAACTATCATGTTTCACTAATTCACTTATTGGACACACATATATTATGCATTAGCATGTATACAATATACGAAGTAGTTTGTTAAGGAGGGAAAAAAGAGGGAGTTAAAATTGATTAAAATTGCAGTCATAGTTAACGGAATGCAAACTGTAGATAATTTGTTGAAAATATAGGTGTACCACTTATAATTAAAACTTAAGCAGGTATATCATTGATATAAAAGCCCAAACCTATGGTGTACCAATAATAATTTCCCAAAAATATACATAGTATATAGCTATATACAAGACCTAAGGTTTGCAATCTTTGCATATATTAATTATCAAATGTTAAATCTTAATAATTAATAGACATTCTCTACTTGTCTATTAATATCTAATTAGTATCTATAAAATAATTTATAAAAAATCATATATTTTATAGAGGAAAAATTAACACAAACTTTCAAAGAGATACAAGGAATAAATGATTATAAACATCTATAAAATATACAATTTCACTTATAGTTAATAAATTATATATTTTAAATTATTATCATATAAAAACATCAACTAATGTTGGACGAATAAGTACATAATATTTAATATAAACTATAAAGTTTCACAATTATTTGTGATCTATATTTAATCTTTTAATAAGGAAGGTAAATATAATTTTAAATAATATACAAGACCTAAGGTTAAAAAAAAGGAATTCTATCCAGAGTAATAGAATTATTGAAGTGAGTAGAAAGTAAAAAGTCATGTCCATAAAAAAAATATACTCATTTTCCTTAGAAATTATTATATACATTTGGGTACACAATACACCCAAGAATATTGTTTACTTATTTAAATAAATGATAATTATTGCTCATTTTATCATCAAGTGAGCAAACAAATACTCCATACTTTAAATACACTGTACACTCAATTGTATATAATAATAATTTCATAAGATTTATCAAATTCAAGAACCCCAAAAGTCTTCTCCTTTGTTTGATTGAAATAATAAACAAATCACTGATTGATTAGATGACACGACGCAAGCTAACAAAAGGGTCTTAACAAAATCTCACCCTTTGGTTATAACTACCTAACTCGTGAGTCGTCATAGATTGGCGCTGTTACTAGACAATCGTACATGGTGGGCAGCATGCAATACAATATTTAACTCCAAAGTCCAAACTTCAAACTAACTATCAATCTATCATAAAATATTACTTCATATAATTACTACGTATAATAATCATATATTTTAATATTTATGTTCATAAATCATAAACAGTAAACAACCTCATGCTAGACTTTATTAGTCCCATTATATATTTTGCTTCATGCCTTAAGAAAAATCACTTGCACGGTTGCACCTCTTACTAAAAATTAAAGCCTTTGTTTCTCTTTTTTAATAAGGAAGATAAACCAAGCAAACTACAAAAACACATATAGGAAATATGGCATTGGACTTGAACAAGATAAAGGAGAAGACTATTCTCAACAGCCCGGCCCTTGTGGAGGTTTGTTATTCTTACTATAAGACTCCTTTCGTTTCTATTTGTTCTTTACATATTTTGCTAATGATTTTTTTTTTTAAGAGTTTATAATGTTGTACTGATGCTTGTATGTATGAATTGGTATAAATATTGTTTACAGTATATCATGAAAACAAGTGCTTACCCCAATGAGCATCAACAAATGAAGGAAATTAGAGATGCCACTCTAGAGAAATACCAACACATGTAACATTTTTTTTTGTTCGAATTATACTCAATATGTGGTGACTAGTCCAAACCGGCTTTCGAGCCTGGGTTGGCTCGAAATTAAAGCCGGTTTGGACTAGTGTGGGTCGAACTCGATCGATTGGACCCTATAGCCTCCTTATGATGAATTGAAGTAGCTAATTTGTGTCAATTGTGACATGGTGTGCAGGAGTATCATGAATGCGTCCACTGATGAAGCACAATTTCTATCATTATTATTGAAGCTCATGAACGCTAAAAACACCTTAGAAATTGGTGTATTCACTGGCTATTCTCTTCTTGCTACTGCACTTGCTCTTCCTGATGATGGAAAGGTAAAGTTTTTCCGTAAATAAAATCTTAAATTGCCTTAATTAAATTTTCAAGATTAAAGCATTCTAACTTAATAATTAAACTGAATTTATTTTATTATAATTGATAATATATGACACATTTATGTCGTACTAGGTAAAAAAATATAAAAACAACATATGATACTAATAATTCCTCCTAATTAGAATGAACAACAAAGTGTAAACCCTTTTTCACTTCACCTTATTTTTACTGAACTGAAATTATTTTTGTTGAACTATTGAGTTTGAGATTATTTTCTACTAATTCTTTATTATATTTATTTTTTAGGACAAATTCAGCGCCTATCTAATGTATCTATCATACAATTTGGCAAAATTTTGCATCAAAAATACTATTTATGCATCATCTTTTCCTTTCCAAAAAAAGATAATTTTTTTTTTTTCTAAATCCTTTGCTTTTTAAGTCTTTAATCATGGGCTATTTAAGTCTAAATCTACCAATAAAGTGAAGCAACAATTAAATTGATGGAAATTGTAGGTTCTAGCAGTTGATCCTGATAGAGAAGCATATGAAGTTGGGGAGCCATTCATCAAAAAGGCCGGAGTTGACCATAAAGTTGACTTTGTTCATGGACCAGCCATGCCATTTTTGAATGATCTAATAAGCCAGGTTAGACATATCAACTTACGCATTGTTTATTTCACTTTATACCACGCATTTAATTTGAACTTATTTTTCTTGCTTAATACGAGTAATATTTTTTAGTCGGAGTTAATTTAATTTAAATTCAAATATTATACTAACATCGCGGACTAATAAAAATGCAGGGTAAGGAAGGGATCTTTGATTTTGCCTTTGTGGACGCGGACAAGGAGAATTACATCAACTATCATGAACCGTTACTTAAACTTGTTAAGATTGGAGGAGTAATTGCCTATGACAACACTCTTTGGTTTGGTTCCGTTGCATATGATAGCAATGATGATATATTCAATAATGATCCAATTATGGGTTTTATTAAAAAGATTGGACATGGTGCAATTAGGGACTTGAATAGCTTCCTTGCAACTGACCCTCGTATTGAGTCGACCCTTCTTTCGATTGGCGACGGTGTTACACTTTGTAGACGCAAGTATTGAGTTTTAAACTTATTGTAATTTCTATCATAATGAGTCAAAGATCGATGTAAGTGCACTAATAATTTATTTACTTATAAGAAAAATAATTATTACTCCCTCCATTTTTAAATGCTTACTCCGTTTCTATTTTTTACACTATTCATTCGTCCTACTTTGATTAATGTTTGTGATTTATATACATAAGAAAAAATATAGTCTTGTGGGTAGTTGTTGGAATCATCTCAATAAATAGATTATTAAATTTCAATTGTTAGAATTTATACTTATTGATAATTAAAGATATTATTGATCAAATATTAGCATCAACATTCGTGTCCAAGAGAAATGGAGCAAGTATTTAAAAACGGAGGGAATATTGTTTTTTTTTTTTCCCAAGTATTTTTTATATTAGATTTGTTTCAAATCCTTTAAAGAACGTCTTAGAGAGATAAAATGTTTATAAGTTTGTGTATTGTACTGAAAATTTTAGACATGTCACAAAATAGGATTCTGAAATATATAATTGTGAAAAATTAGAACAATGATTGGATCACATATCACATATCACATATATGTATTAATCATACATCTCAATAATAAATGTTGATGTACCTCTTGAAACGAGCCTCTTAACCAATTCGACCAAGAAACCAGTGGCGTATTCAGGCTTCAAGTATGTTAGTTTGGTAATTAATTCGACACATGCCTTATGTGTGCGACCCTATAAGTTCAATTTATTTCGTCCAATACTGTATTACTATATTTGCCCAACATATCGTGCGTGATTTGTTTCTAGCTAAACCAAACGCTATTGAAGTAATATCTTTGTCATTGTCCCTTAAACTACATGCTAATTTGATTGTCAATGCTAATGATGGTATATCTTAAATTCCTATTATAATATAATTTATTATAAATATACAGATCATATTTATGCTTTCGTGACAAAAACGAGTAGTAGCATACATTAATAGTTTAATACTTTTATTGACACAAGCTACCTATCTATAGCAGATAGGTATTAATAGTTTAATACTTGTATACACTATTAGTTGTGTTTAATTAATTAGGAAAAATACATTTTAATAATTCCAAATTTGTTCAATTTACTTTGAATAATCCCAATTTTCGATTATTTTACTAGTATAATAATTCCAACTTTCATTTGCGTTTTCTGTTTTCAACCCGAATTACCGGTTACCTACAAAGGGTTAAATTTTAAAAAACCAAATTATATGACACGTGTCACATTCTAATTGGTTAAAAAAATAAACATAAATCAATTAAATTAAAAAAAAATAATATATATATAAAAAAAGACCACTAGCCACCCAACACTAGAGACCGTCGTTCCCCAACTGGCAAGCACCTCCACCAAAGCACCCTCTTTGATCCCCAACCCCACTTTTTCGACCTCCCCGCACCGGAAACGCTCCCATCACTACCTTTATTTGCATTTTCTGGCTATTAGAGGAGAGAGAAATGGAGGGGCTGCGTTTTTGGTGGTTTGGTGGGGTGATTTCAAGCGATGTTGGTGGTGTTACATGTGATTTTGGGGGTGGGGGAAGGGGATGGGGACGGTTTCATGGACATGGGCTTTGGTTATGGGTGGTTAAGGGTTTTATGGGTGGCAGTTTCAACGCAAGGCCAAGATTTTTGGCCATGACTGGTTGAGGGGGTGGGGGAAGGTAGAGGGGGTTGGGGCTGGGGCTAGGAAGAGGGTGGTTCGGAGTTGACTGTGGATGGAAGTGGCCACCGCCAGTAATAGCGGGCTGGTTAATTTAGATTTTTTTATTTAATTTTTTAAAAAAAAAAATTGGACCACTTACGACTTGACACGTGTAAGTGGCCTAGAATATTAGGTCATTGCCTTTTGTTGACCAATTTGGGATTGTTAGAAGAAAATATAGGTGAAAGTTGGAACTTTTACAGAATAATCAAAAATTGAAATTATTTAAAATAAATTGAGCAAAGTTGGGATTATTAAAGTGTTTAATTATTTTCTCCATATAATTATGTTCTATCCTTAGGGAGACCTTTTGATGATGTGTTCGCTCATGACACCATACTGTATAGTCAAGCTTATTCACGATGATGAAGGCTCAATAGTCAAGCTTGTGGACTTACTTGTCAACCATTCCAAGGAGTACCTGAAGAAGGATGCAATGTATGCCAGTGTTACTATTGCGACAAGTGGCCATACCTCACAGCAGAGTGTCCCCACAACATGTAAGGTAAAGAGTAACATAACATTCTTGTTGTACAATACACTAGTAGAAAAAAAGTAATTGAGAAGCGGTTCAAAACCCTATTAGGAAGAGGTTTTGTACCGCTCAGGCTTGGGGGTTATCCCATTGCCCCTTTAAATGGGTGAACCGCTTCCCATTTAAAGGTAATGGGAAGTGGTATTGGCTCTGAACCGATTCCCATTATGCCTATAAAAATTAAAAAAAAATTGTGTGTTTTTTTCACTTAAATTGATACACAAACACTTTACATATGTATAAACATAAGCATTTTCATTAATCAAAGGTTGTAATATTACATTTTCATAAAAAAAAAAATTTAATAAAAAATTCAATAAAAAATGTTGTCGGCTTGCTGCTCTTGTTCCACCACCAGACCCGAACCACGCGCACCACCCACCAAACCAGATCCCTAATTGGAATCACCACCTCCACCACCACCACCACCACCAGCCCCTATCCCCGTATCACCACCACCACCAACCAGCTGTAACCCGCCTTTAAAAAAAAAAAAAAAACCGCCTCACCCATCTAAACCCCCACCAAAACCCCCACCCAAAACCAGATCCGCCTGAAACAAACCTATACAACCACACATCACCATAAATTAAAAACAAATTAAAATCTCAAAAAACAAAAATGTATAAAGAAAATAGGGAACATACCTTGTATTCCACCCAAACCCCAAAATAGGCTTGAATTTGGGTTTTAAGGGTTAAATTTGTCCATGTTCGAATTTGACATAAAAACTATATTTGTTTTAAAATTAAAACCCTTGAAAGAAGACAGGAGAAAGAGAAGAGGAGCGATGGTAAGTGTCAGCGTTTGTGGTGGTTAGTGTCGACGTTTATGGTGCACTACTAAAATTGAAGTTTTTTGCGACTATCGCAAACGGTCGTTGAAAATAGGGAAAACGATCGTTGAAAATATTTGCAATGATGATTATTATTTACTTGCTCGCAAAAACACAAAATTACGACTAGTTGACGGTCGCAGATTTTTTGGCGATCATTTCTCTTATTTTCAACGACCGGTTGAAAAACGGTTGCAAATTTTATATATTGCGTCTGACTTTCGGACCAATCGCAAAATTTTCAGATTTGCGACTACCTTGGAGGTCGCTATAATTTTATATATTAAAATGAATGCACCTCACTGTCACCAACGATGCCCATTACCTCTTTCCACCAGAAGTCGCCACCATCACCAACACTACCGGCCTCTCACCTTAAAAAAAACCTCTACCCACCACAACCACCACACAAAATATTAAAAAAACCATAAAACAACATATAAAAAATACACCACAAATATCAAACAAAATTAAACCAAAAACAAAACCACCTAAATTAAAATAAGAACCCCACTCAAATCAAACAAAATCAAACCAAAATAAAACAAAATATCAAATCAATTGCATAAATCAAACCGAAAAGAAACCAGAACTAGAAACCAAAAACAAAAAACAAAAATTAACAAAACGAAACGAAAATCAACCAATAAACCAAGCAAACCAATAATCAAACCAAATTCAAACAAAAAATCAACCCAAAATTAACAGAATATCAAACTAAAAATGAACAAAAATAAAAACAACAAAAAATAAGGTTTCGAACAAGGAAATTTGACCAAAAAACCAACCAAAATTCAAACAAAAAAACACCAAATTCGAACAAAAAATGAAACAAAAAAAATTATAAACACAAAAACATACCTCAAACTCAGAATTGATTTCGAAGTTAACCTCAAATTTGGTTTAACAAGGCCAAATTCGGCCATGAAAAGTCTAGACCTAGAGTTTTCATGATCGAATTCGACCTTAAAACCATTTACTTGTTTAACACCACCACCTACGCATTGGATCGTGAGGGAGAAAATGTCGAACTCGCCAATACGCCAACACCACCGACGTTACCGGAATCCTTAAAACCACCAAAGTTGTCGGAGAAGAGGGAAGAGAAGGAGATCGACGGAGAAGAGAACAGGTGGAAATTCGGAACGCATGAATGAGGAAAGAGAAAGAGAAGAGAAGAGAGGAGAAGAGAGAGAACGGAATGAAAGAGGAGGACAATTGGTTTTTTTAGAAATTAGGGGTTAGGGTGCACCCCTTTTATACCCTTATTTATTTTTTTTTTAAATAACACTTTTGCGACCGCTTTTAGCGGTCACAAATTACAATCGTTCTGAAACGATCGCAATTTAATTTAATTTTGAATTATTTTAAACATGCATTTTATTAAAAAAATGTTTAAATACTTTTGCGACTGTTTTTGGGCAAAGTACAGTTGCAAATCTTCGAGCTCTTTGAAAACAGTCGCAATATTACGCCCGTTTTCAAAGCGGTCGCATATTTCATATTTCGTGATCGTTTTTATGACGGTTGTAGAAATACATTCGCAATATGACCAAATTTTAGTAGTGGTGCTCAGAAAGAGAAGAGAGAATGAAGAGGAGACAGAAGGAGAAGAAAGATGGAAGAGGAGAAGAAGAAAGAGAAGAGGAGACAAAAGGAAAAGAAAGATGGAAGAGGAGAGAGAGAAGAAGGAGACAACATCGAGAGAAGAGAGATGCAGGAGAGAGAGTGAGAGCAGCGAGAGATCGAAGGGGGAAATGAAGAGAGAGGAGAGAGAAAGGGGAAACGAATAGGGCGGCTAGCTGGTATTGTTGTTAAGGTTTGTTGTTTTTTTTTGTAAGAATGGGGAGCGATTCAATGTTCAAACCGCTTCCCGTTACAATACTTGGGAGCTATTCAGTCATCACCGCTCCCTATTTGTATGTTTCACTTTTTCTTTTTCTTTTTGGGGTGGGTGTTTTGAAGCGGAAATCAATAACTACTTCCCATTTGGGGCATCTCATTTGTTTTTTTCTAATAGTGCAAGTTAATCTTACTTCCTCTTCCACATGGGTACAGTATCCAATACTGGTTGTGATGCTCACATTGTGAATGATATGTAGGGTTTTATAATGAGTAAGGAGCTAGAGAAGGGAGAAATGATGCTTCAAGTAGTAAAATGGAACAACTGTTGCTGCACTTGCTATTGGAAGTTATGAATTAAAACTCCTATCTGGTCTCGTTTTGGTACTAAATAATTGTTATTATGTTCTAGCGATTACTAAGAACATTGTCCAGTTTCTGTCTTAGATACTGAAGGTTTTACTTTTGATATTAAAGACAATGTTGTTTTATTTCAAAGAATAGTATGTTATACGCTAGCGAGAAGTTAATTAATGTAATGTATGTCTTAGATTATACTACCCATGTCTACAACATTGATCACATAAAGCAACGAATAGATGGTTTAAACCCAACCTACATATGGTATGGCATTGTATGTTAGATCATATTAGCCAAACACGCATCCAAAAATTACATAAGGATGGACTCCTATCCTCATTTGATTATGAATCATTTGCAAATTGTTAGTCATGCTTGTTAAAAAAAATGACCAAATCACCTTTTACAAGAAAGACCGCGGGTGAAAAAGCTATTGACCTTTTGACACTCATATATACGGATGTTTGTGGGCCAGTGAGTTCAAAAGCCATAGACGGGCCGGGTTTAACTACTTCATTACTATTACTGACGATCTGATTTAAGTAGATTTTGTTTTGTCTATTGATGAAGCAAAAGTCGGAATCATTTGAAAGTCAAAGGAATTCCAAAATGAAGTTCAGAACCAACTTGGCAAAACGATTAAAGCACTACAATCAGATCATGGTGGAAAGTATTCGAGCTAAGATTTCGATGATCATCATAGGGATTGTGGAATATTTTCACAATTAATTCCTCTTGGAACACCAAAATCAAACGGTGTAGTGTCAGAAAGGAGAAATTGAACTTTGCTAGACATGGTTTTATCTATTATGAGCTTTATAGATTTACACAAATCGTTCTGGGGTTATGCTTTAGAAATAGTTTCAAAAGTACCAAACAAAAGCCCGTTTGGAGCTGGAAAAGACCCCATATGAGTTGTGGAACGGAAAAGTTCCAAAGTTGTATTTTCTTTAGATTTGGGGTTCTAAAGCTTATAAAAAACATTTCCAAAGCGATAAACTAAGTCCCAAATCAGACAAATGTTTCTTTGTGCAGTGGGTTATCCCAAGGAAACAAGAGGGTATTACTTCAACAATCGCGAAGATAATAAAGTGTTTGTTGCTCGCGATGACATCTTTATAGAAAAATAATTTTTTTCTAAAAATTCTAGTGGGATTAAAGTGGTTCTCAAAGATATCCGAGACGAGAAACAAATGGATGTGGATAACACCACGTCAGAGGCAAGGGCACATGAGTCAACTCAGTTGACAAATCATGTGTCGGTGCAAGCTAAATTCAACTAGCAAAACTCCTATCATCCCACTTGAATCTAATTCACACGAAAATCTCTAAAGAGTTGAAGAGAATATCTCTATTGTTGCTCGTACCCTTCGTAAGCCACTCACAATCAGAAATAAACAGTTTGTTGGTGTTCTATTAACTGCAGATTCCGAAAATTTCCTATTGGAATGCGTGGAACCTTCAACCTACAAGCAATCTTTGGCAATCCTCGACTCTGAGAAAAGGCTTGATGCCATGAAATCGGAAACGGACTCCATGTCTGAAGATGATGTGTGGACCCTATTAGACTTGCTTGAAGGGGTAAAACCTATTGGTTGCAAATGGTTTTACAAGATCAAAACAGGCAAAGATGGGAATTTCTACATCTCTAAAGCAAGACTGGTTGTAAAAAACTTCATGAAAATTCATGGTCTTGACTATGATGAAACCTTTTCCCTAGTAGCAATGCATAAGTCAATTCGGATTCGTCTAGCGATTGCTGCATTTTTTTATAATGAAATTTGGCAGATAGATGTCAAAACCTCATTCTTAAATGAGTTCTTAGCGGAGGATGTGTATATGAGACAACCTAAGTGTAACACTCCCGATTTACTAGCTAATAATAAATAAGAAATAAAGGAAAAATAGACTACCTTTAAATAAAATTGCGGAAGCATACACTTAAATCGGAGGTATTACCGCCACACTCAACAACTTGTCGAGTGTTAAGGCTTACAAAATCCCAATAATTACAACCCAATAAACTAGGTGAGCTATTTATACAACTTTATAAACTCATGACATCACACTAATCGAAACACTTGAGCTCCTTTAGCTACGACCACTTGATCAACCTGCTTAGAAAATCTTGACTGCTCACCATTAAGGACAAATTCCAAAATAGATCATCGCAGGGCCACCATAAGAAAAAGACATGGCCGCAAATACAAATAGCACAATAAAACAACACACACGTCAGCAAAAATCTGAGTAATCACCACATATCAGAATATAGAGTATAATATAATAATTAACATTATTAGATCAATTAAACAATGTAGTTCGAAACTACATTACACATTGTACTCTGAAAATAACCTTTGTCAAACTCAACCTCGAATAATAGTATGAACCTTTACTCAACTCATAACTAATAAGTGTGTCATGCACATTGTTCTATACCTAGCCTTGGACATGGGTAATTCGAATAAAACCAACAAGTATAAAAACTTGAATACTCTCAATAACAAAAAAAAAACCTTAAACCAGACCACATACAGGCCAATTCCCACTGTAGGGGACCATATAAAAAAAATAATAAAGATTGTACCTCATTCTTAACTCATGATTATCATCCGCTTACCAACATGCCAAGGACTAAGGTATACAACGATGAGCCTCAGACCAAGAACAAAATAATAATTCCTCAACCTTTTGATCTCATACATTGATCAAATAATAATTCACATGATAATAAATAGTATCTCAATATTGGCACATGTTCCCAAATAACATAACAAGATCAACTCAATTCAATTCAAAAACATCTCAACTCTTAGGGAAATAAAACTAGTTCCCAAAAATAATCAAATCTTAACCCAAAAATAATACTCTGCATTAGTAACCCTAAACCTCGATAAAACAATACTCCCTATAGCAACAACATTAAAACCCTAGTAGTAATCAATTATAACCAATAAAAGTAATACGATACTCAAATCCAATCAAATCATATAATACAAATAATCAATAATCATATAAATATACAAACTTGATCACACGAACTATATATAATTATAAAATTTACCCATAAAATAATATAGAGTACAAATAATAAATCATATCACACATAACAATACGAAATATAATACTTGCGGAACATCTCCAAAGTTTCGTGTGATGATTACCTTTAACTACAGCAAGAAATAGCGCTGGGCAACACTGAAGTTCGTAAGCTTTGATTATACGAAGAAAAATAAATTTTTGAGGCTTCTTTATTGATCACAAAGTGATGTAATCATCATATGAAACATTAGATATGATGATGGAGATTGGTTAATGAAAAACAAATTAAAGAGAACAAAAGTTAGTTTTGGTATAAGAGTAAAACGCATAAAAAAAACGGCCAGCTACTTTTTTTTTTAATCAATATTTTTTTTAAGGGTTAACAATAGTTATAGGGTTTAAAATAGCTTATATACGTTTTGAATTGTACAATGCAATTTAAACAAGATGGGGTTTTAAAACTTTACGAACTCTAAATAAAATTATTAGATTAGAAAAGTTATATAATAAATAAAAATAATTTTTTTATATAAAATATATTATATAAAATCATAAAATATTCGGGTATTACACTGAGGGTTTTGAAGATCTAGAAAATCCTAGAAAGGTTTGCAAGCATCTCGGAGTTGGAACATTCGTTTCGATGAGGAAATCAAATAGCTAAGTATTCTCATGAGCGAAGAAGAACCTTGTGTTTATAAGAAGGTTAATGGAAGCAGCCTTTTCTTCCTAGTGTTGTATGTAGATGACATACCATGAACCCAATCCCGCGCCCAAACCAAATCGAATCGGGGCTAAGGTTGAGGCTGGGTACGCCGGTACGGTGTGGTGCGTGGTTCAGGTGGTCTGCTGGGCTGGGCTGTCCTGGTTTCGTTGGTCGGCTAAGGGGAGTCTGCAGCGCGGGTTGGGGTGACGACGGTGGACCAGGTAGAACCGGCGCCGGTGGTGAAGGTGGTGGCCGAGGTAAGAGTTTAGGGTTTTTCTTTTTTTTTCTAATTTTTTTTAGTTTTTTTAAAATCCAGTAGATAAGTGACACGTGTTAATAACTGGTGGTGAAAACAATTTTTTTAGTTTTTTTGTGGTGTTATAATAAAAACTATTTTTTTGTGGTGTTATAATCAAAATTTGGGGTTTTTTTTATGGTGTTATTTTCAAAAATTTCCTTAAAATGAAACCTAACAAGATCTTAAAAAAAACCTAAAAATAACAACACATCAAACAAAAATACAAATATATCAAATAATATAAAAAAACACAAAAAAAACGAACAAAAAATGAATGAAACTACAAGAATTATCAAAAACACTACAAAATTCAAACAAAAAAGCAACAAAAAAAAATCAAACGAAAAAAACACCAATAAAACATCCACCAAATTGAACATAAGTAAATGAAATTAAACACATAAACAATAATATCCTTTAAATAAAGGAAATTCAACCCCAAAAATCAAAGTTAACTTCAAATTATTGAAAATAGACACAAATAACCAAAATAAAATGGAAATAAATGAAACAAAAACGGCAATTCAAGCACAAAATTATGAATATAGACAAAAAAAAATCAGAAAACAAACAAAAACCACAATAATAAAAACGAAAAAAATACAAAAAAAAAAAAATGAGGATACCTTCAAAAATTTCCTCTCTGGATTTTCATGGTCAAATTCGACCATAAAAATAAAAATTCCAGATTAATTTTTATGGTCGAATTTAACCAAATGAACTCCAACATCACGAAATTGGACCTCAAAACATGAAATTTGATAAACCAAAAGAAATTTGATCATGAATTTTGTTTCTTTTCACATTAGAAACAAAGAAAAAAGAGGAAAATGGAGAGGAGAGGAGAAAGAAACTGAGAGAAGGTTGGGAAGAGGAGAGCAAAACAGGGAAATAGAGTGGGGAGGAGAGGAGAGAGAAACCGAGAGGGGAAATAGAGAGGAGAAATGGCGGAAGACTATTTAGGGTTGGGTGTGGGCTTTTGAATTGGTATTTAAATATCATTAATTTCAAAAAAAAACTCAACTCTACAACAGCCATAAGCTGTCGCAAATTACGACGGTTTCAAAAACCGTCGTAATTTGCGATAATTTATAGTTGTCATAAGTATTAATTTTTTTTATCAGTATTTTTAGTGTGTTTTGCGATAGTTTATTGGCTAAAAACTGTCGTAACTCAACGACGGTTTTAAAAAAAACCATCGTAATAATATTACGAAAGCTATAAAAGCCGTCATAGAATTAAAATATTAAGACAGTTTACCTAGCTGTCGTAGAAAAAATGTCGTTATAACCCGGATTCTAGTAGTGTCCCTCGCCGAAGAAGGCTGTAAATCACAGCGATATGAAAGAGGGTATGAAGAATGTACGATTTGCAACAACGATCGTAGCTTTGCTTATGGAATGTTTATTTGATTCTATTATTATGTATTTGTTACATCTAAATCTCTTTTTAGATGTCGTATGACTTATTTATGAATTAATTTATTTCAAAAAAAAAAAAATCACCTAAACCTAACTCTCTTTATTTTTGTTTGAGTAGAGTAAGGGTAATTGTTACCTTAGCTTTTAGAGAGGTAACAAATGGGTGGATCATTACCCTTAGATAATGGTAACTATTACCTAAGCCTTCTAACCAAACACTTGGTAATGTTTACTTGAATCTATTTTCAACCATAACAATAATACTCTTACCAAACATGCTCTAAATCTAGGCTATTAAGCCTATAATGCTATAGGTAGAGATAAGAAAGCGAATGTAAATTATAGTAGAAATAACTGAGATTCGTATGATGTTTGATGTACACCCTTTGGTCTGTTGTTTCGTTTTGCTTTTATAGAGGTGTCCCGTAACAATTACTCAATTGTGGGTTGGAAATTTCCCCTCGTGACAGTTAACTTCTATTTAATGCTTCTTTTCTTCTTTTAATTTGATTTGATTAGGGCAGCCAATTCAAAGGTGTTGTGCGCAGGGTGGGAAGCCCTTTTGGCTTAATTTTTCTTGGTTTGTGATTGCACTTGACAAGGAGTTAATGGACTTATAGAGGAATATCTCTCTATTGCTTAGCCTTAATTTTTCTTGGCTTGTGTTTGCACTGCACATGGAGTTATTCGTCTGCTGTCGAAGGTTCTTGTCTTTTATGTTGTAGAATATTCTCAGAAATGTGATACAACATGCTGCACCCTTATTTATTTAAGTAGTGAAAAAACACGTGCTAACACTTTATATAGGAAATTATGATATTAATATATCTTTGCGCTCATTGACCTAATTGGAAACAAAAAGGTACATCATATAGCAGTACATGATGGAGTGGTATTAATACATAATAGTATTCAAATACACATGATTTCACAATGCTAAAAAATTAATAGATATTCATATTATGAACTCAGACAAAATGCTTCTCACAATTTGGTTTTGCAGTAAATTAACCCTATGCAACCCATAATTCTCTTAATAATTCCCTTGAATCCCTTCTTGCTTTCTTCCCCTTTTCACCGTAGTAAATTTGGTTTCCTTTCTTTCTAGTACATCTACTTCGGCACAATCATAGATTAATTTCATTAGTTTCAATGTCTTTTAAACACAATTATGTGCAAGTCGTTATTTTTCGACCTTCACAAAATGTAGAAAAAAAATCTCCCACATAAAGCAACAGCCTTTCGTTGTCTAGTTACTAATTTTGTCATGTAATAAAATCATAACCCCCTTTAAATTAAAAATAGAAAATTTTAAACTTTATTATTCCATTCTTCATTTAATTTCTAATTAATTGATGGGTCTTAAGAAAAATTATAAAATTACACTTGGGAGTAAGGAGGTAAAAAAACATTTTGAGGGGTATAATAGTACGTGCACTATTCATAAGAATAATCTCCTATTTTTTATAAAGTAAGGAAGTAGGGAAATCCTTAGGGCCTCTTCTCATTGACTAAACTGAGCTGAAGTGAAGTGAACTGAACTTATTAGAGCTGAATTGAACTGAAATGAATATTTTATAAGAGAAGGAAATTAGGAGCTGAACTGAACTGAAAATAATCGTATGAGAACAGGCCCTTAGTTTCTTGATCTTGTTTAGGGATTGATTGACTTCATTCATCATGCAAATGGGCCTTTTGGATTCACCGTTGGCACATACTTTAATTATCCCTTTAGATTTGGGTCTAGACCCTTAGAGTATACTTCCTCCGTTTTTCTTTAGATGCAACACACCATTTAGCACGGTAATTAAGAAAGTTGAGGTTTACATGATATAATAAACTTTAAAATAGGATAAGTGGTTGTTAGGAGTGTAATTTAGTGGGTCATGTGCTTTAAATAAGGGAAATAATGAGTATAGTTTTTCCCTAAAATAACTTTCCTTTTATAGTGTGTTGCAAGTATTGTGTCATTTCCTTTTTAGGGAAGTGTTGCAAGTAAAAGAAAAAGGAGGAAGTACATAAATACTACCTCTTGCAACTTTGGGATATTATTTGTAATATATAAAATATTTCAAAGTTGCAACTAAAAGTTAGCGGAGGTAGTAAAATTGGTTCCAACACTTACGAGTATTTATTTTGTTTGATTTATAATCCTTTCTCTAAATAATGTGTATGTCTCAATTCGTTTGAAATGGAAATTGTTTCACATAATATTTTTTCATCTGTTTGTTTTTGTTAAGATATATTAGTTAATAATATATCTTTGACTTTGTATATAATTAGTTTCCTCCTTTGTAGCTTAGAATATTGGAAAATTTGTCAAAAATAACACCACCTTTGGCCGATCTTCCCGTAATAGCACCACCTTTTGATTATTCCAGAATAACACCACCTTTCACATGCATTTGCCGAAAATGGTACAAAACCGGTTGGTAACCTGGTTTATAGGTTACATATAACACGTGTCACAATCTCATTGGTTGATTCTTTTTATTTTTAATTTTGATTTAAAAAATAAAAGAAAAACATAAAAAAATAAAAATAAATAACCTTAAATTTTTTTTAAAAAAAATAAAAAAAAAAACCCTTCCAACCCAGCCCCCCTCCACTGCCCAGCCCCATAATTCATCGGAAAACACCAGCCTCCCCCAACCTAGCCCCCATTTGCGGCCTCCCATGACCTTCCCCTTCCTTTCCTTTCCCCATTTCCTCCATTTTCCGACCAGTACCAACCACCCTTGCTCCGTCGCAACTAAACCACCACATTCATCTAATAATTCAAGGTATGGGAATAGGAGGTCGACGAAATCGACGGGTTGTGGGAAGGGGATTGGGGCTAAAACCAGGGGTCGAGAAAGGTACAGGGGGAGGGGATAGGGCCGAAAAAGGTACGGTGGTCGTGGAGGGACTGAGGGAGGTTGAGATTAGGATGAGGAATGGGTTTTTCGAGATGGTTGGTGGTTTAGGGGGAGGGGATTTGACGGTTCAGGGGGGAGACGGCGGTTCAGGGGAGGGACAATGGTCGGCGCGGCGCTCTGGCATTGGTTGGCAGGCAGGGGGTCGGGCTGGTAGGTGGTGGACTGGTGGGCGGCAATAAAGGGTGGTTGACTGGTTGGGCTGGTATGAAGGGGGTGTCGGGAAGGGGAAGGGGTGCCAAAAAGGGGTCGGGAAAGGGAGGGGGTACCGGAAAGGGGGTCAGGAAGGGGAGGGGTGCTGGAAATTGGGAAGAGGGTCGGGGAGAAGGTGGTTTTAAGGTGGGTGGTCTTAGTGGGGGTGGTGGTCTGGTGGATGCCGATGAAAGGGGTGGGCAGGGAGGATGGGAATGTGGAAGAGGGGGTTTATTTATTTATTTATTTATTTAATTTTTTTTTTTTTTTTTGTAAATGTTTAGGTTTTTTATGTTTTTTTTTAAATCAAAAATATAAAAATATAAACTGACTAGTCATATTAGGACACGTGTTCCAGGATTACCTGAAAAACAGGTTACCGGTTTTTTGTTTTATTTTTGGCAAATGCATGTGAAAGGTGGTGTTATTCTGGAATAATAAAAAGGTGGTGCTATTATGGGAAGACCGGCCAAAGGTGGTGTTATTTTTGACAAATTTTCCTAGAATATTTGATGTATATCTCATAGCATAATTAGTGCCTAGTCTTTAGCTTGTAAATTGATATATATTCTGAGTAATTGGAATGCAATAGTCACGGAATACATTTCCTTCATGGTATCAGTAGACTAGGGTTACTTTTCCGCTGCACCCTAGCGTTTCCGCCCAACTTCCCTCTGTTTTCTTCTTCTTTCCCCTGCTTTCTTCTTCTCTCTGTTTTCCGGCAGCCATGGTGGACAACAAAATTCACCCAGCCATGACTGTTAACAACATCAAAACAGCGATTCCTATCACTCTTGAGATGGAAAATTCGCTTTACTCCACATGGGCGGAGCTATTCAAAGTCCACGCTCGTTCTCACCGTGTTCTAAATCACATCATTGCTCCTGCAAAGAAGGTTCCTGCACCTTCAACTGATGAGGAGAAGGAGCAATGGGCGACCATTGATGCCGCCGTCCTTGGGTGGATTTATTCCACCATTTCCCATGATTGATTGAACACTATTATAGAACCTGACTCCACGGCTATGGAAGCTTGGAATCGACTTCGTGACGTATTTCAGGACAATCAAAATTCTCGAGCCGTGGCCCTTGAACATGAGTTTTCGAGCACTCAAATGGAGGACTTTCCCAATGCTTCGGCATATTGTCAAAGGCTTAAAAGCCTCTCTGATCAACTGACCAATGTAGGAGCACCGGTGGATAATAACCGGCTTGTTCTTCAATTGGTTTCTGGCCTCATGGAACCGTACAAGGGGGTTGCAACCTTGATTCGCCAAAGCAACCCTCTCCCTCAGTTTTACCAAGCCCGTTCGATGCTTACTTTGGAGGAAGCGGGCTTGGCAAAACAGGCAGCCTCTTCTTCTTCCTCGGCGGCAGCCATGGTGGCGAGCACACGGGATGGTGACTCGGGTTTGGATGGCTCGGGTAACTATCGTGGCAAGGGCAAAAAAAAAAAAATCAAAACCGGAAGGGGAACAACGACGGTGGTCGGAGTTCTGGGTCCGGTGGTGTTCAAGGTTCTGGTGGCGCCGGCGGTGGTGGTCAAGGTGCTGGCGGCCGTGGTCCTTCACAGCAGCAGCAGTGGGCGTCCATGCCCCCTTGGCAGCAGCAGTACCCACCTTGGGTTTGGCCATGGGCTGCTCCACCTTGCCCATATCCAACCCAAGGTTGGGCCAGACCTCAAGGGCCCAACAGGCAGCAACAACAAGGCCTGCTTGGTCCTCGGCCTCAACATCAAGCGTATACTGCTTCTTCTCAGCCTTATGTTCCAACAGATTTGGAGTCGGCTTTCCACACCATGTCTCTACAGCAGCCCGATCCCTCGTGGTACATGGATACCGGTGCTACTTCTCATATGACATCCACCAATGGTAATCTCTCGTCTTATTTTAATTTGAGCAATCATCATAATGGTATTATTGTTGGTAGTGGTCATACTATTCCAATTCGTGGTTGTGGAAATACTACTTTACCGTCCCCTAATCCTCCTTTGTCTCTCTCTAATGTCCTCCATGCCCCCAAACTCATTAAAAATCTAATTTCTGTTCGTAGATTTACCACTGATAATTGTGTGTCTGTTGAGTTTGACCCTTATGGTTTTTCTGTGAAGGACTATCGGACGAGGATGCCCACTACTACAAAAATGGGCAAAGAGACCCGTTAAAATATGCATAAGAGACCTCATTTGGACGGGTCTCTATCTCAGGGGTCTCTTTGATAAAGTGACCCTTCTAATGGGGGGGGGGGTTCTGTTTAGTAGAACAACAAGACCTGTTGTTAGAGATAAGGGGTCTGCTAGGTAAGGTATGGAATTGATATTTTAGAAGGTAAACAGACCCGTCATCTGAGATAGGGGGTTTCTTTGGTGGTATCAGTGAAACCTGTTACGTTAGATAACAGGTCTCTTTGTTGTATTTTTGAAAATTAAAAAAAAAAAATTACATTTCATACGTACAATTCGCATTTGAAATTTGTATTTTTATGTTGAATTCAAATTGGCGGAATAACATTGGACTAAATAGAATTCATGATATACAATCAAAATCAACAAAAATTAGATTGAACCATAATAATAAAAATAAAATTATTTAACTTCACTAAAAATTACAAATATAGTTACATCAATATGGAGCTTGAGTACTATTTCCAAGTGAGAATTCAGTTTAGCATATGCACATCTAACAAACAAAAAAGAAAGAAAAAAAGAATCAATATCATTGAAAATAAACCCAACAATTAATGAATAAAATAAGTGATGCACAATTAATTAAACACTACCACCAGGTAGGCCGCAGACCACAATTATATATGTAAATGATATACGAAGTATATGGAAATGGAAAAGGTGTGACCTCTGCTTAATCAATCACCCAACCATGATTCAAGGCACCTGCAAACCATAGTACGAATCCACCGCTTCCGCAAGCTTAGACCACCAGCGTAGCCTTGCCTTCTTAACAATTATATCAACCAAATTTTCACGCTATTAAAAGGAATTGTACAATAAATATGAGGATAATTTGACAAAAAAGCAGATTAAAATGCATAATCACTTACTCCCTTCATTCATCAAATTTTAGGGCCATTAGTTTTTCCCGTCTTATTGAAACTTCCTGTGTCAAATAATAAAACCAAATGAAGTTAAAAAAAATAACAAATAAACGGATAGTTATTAGCGAAAAAAAAATTAAATGTTTAATTAATTCAGCAAATTTTTTTTATATAAAAAAAATGAAACCCTAGATCTAATCCATCCAAATTACTCTTCACAATTCAGAAGCTAATCTAATATCTAACTCAAAACAACAAAATCGCAATTAGCAACAAATTAGATATGAATTCAGTTTACAAATTAGCAATTGACCAAAAAAAAAACTTAACCTTTGAATAATTGAAGAAGAAACTCGAACTATGCCGTAAAAAGAAAAAGAAAAATCGAACTATAGTTGTTGTTGCTGTGTGGTCAACCGGATGCCGCCTTAAGTGGTGGTGAAACACTTGTAAATCAGATCTTGATTTATTTGGTGATTGATATCTAAAGTACTTCAATTCTTTGGCGACTTGATTAAGTAGATTGTAATAATTTTAGGTGATAAAAATAGAAAAAGGAGATGATTCCAATGTGGGTTTTAGACAAAGAGAAGGAGCAAAGGAAATAAAACCTTCAATAAGTAAAACGACAGGCCTTTTGCATCTCACTCTCTTTTTCCCACCACAGTAGTGGACCCTAGTACATTTAAGAGACCCGTTTAATTTACCAACGGGTCTCTTATCTATTAGACTTATTTTCTTCTACACATAAGAGACCTGTTACCTCTAATATTAGATCTTTTACATCAAGCATACCTATTATTGAGATAACAGGTCTTTTATTAGGGGCCACTTTTCTAGATTTTGTAGTAGTGGCCCATAATGAGATGTGATAGCCAAGGGGACCTTTATCCACTCACTACCACCTTCTCACGTTCTTCTCCATCAACCTTCACGGCCTTAGCTTCATCCATTTGGCATGATAGATTGGGACATCCGGGATCTTCTATTTTAAAGACTCTTAGTAATAATAAAAGCATTGAATGTACTCACTCCTCTAGTTCTAGTGTTTGTCATTCATGTGTACTTGGAAAACATGTTAAATTGCCATTTGTTTCTTCTATTTCTACTACTACTATGCCTTTTGATATTGTTCATAGTGATCTTTGGTCATCACCCGTTTTGAGTTCATCGGGACATCGTTATTATATGCTTATTTTGGATGATTATTCGAAATTTTTGTGGACTTTTCCCTTAGCTAAGAAATCGGATGTTTTTGATAAAGTCTTAGCATTTCAAGCATTAATTCGAACCCAATTTGAACGACCTATTAAGACTTTTCAATGTGACAATGGGAGAGAGTATGATAATGGACCTTTTTGGGCTATGTGTGAGTCTAATGGTATGTCATTTCGTCTTTCATGTCCACATACATCATCACAAAATGGGAAGGGCGAGAGGAAAATAAGATCATTGAATAATATTATTCGCACCCTTCTAGCACATGCCTCCTTACCACCTTCTTTTTGGCATCATGCGTTACAAATGGCCACTTATCTCCATAACATAATTCCAAGTAAGTTACTAGAGTCTAAGTCACCTTTAGAGGTTCTATATCAAAGAAAGCCGTCTTATTCTCATTTACGTGTCTTTGGTTGCTTGTGTTACCCTCTCTTTCCGTCTACTACTATTAATAAACTTCAAGCTCGTTCTACACCTTGTGTTTTCTTGGGGTTTCCACCTAATCATAGGGGTTACAAGTGTTATGATTTATCTACTCATAAGATATTCATAAGCCGACATGTTGTGTTTGATGAATCGGTTTTTCCTTTTTCTAAGTTGCATACACCTTCTTCTCACACGTATGATTTTTTGGATGAAGGGCTCCATCCTTCTATCATCCACCAAATGTAACTTCCTCCCTCTACACCTTTGGGGCAGCCTGCTTCGTTAGCCCAAACCGAATCCAGCCCAGCTGCACCCACGAGCCCACCTTCTCCTCTCCCTTCTCCTTCTGGGCCGCGTCCTCATTCCCCTCCACATAGCGCAATCCGCAGCCCACCTCTCTCTCCTCCATCCTCTAGCATACTAGCCACTGTTGGGCATAATAGGTTGCTAGTGGACCGTGGGCCTGTTCAATCAGCCACGGCCCACTCGCAACCTACCCTAACAGTTGGCCCACGTGCTCCTCCTCCCCTTAGCCCACATATTCAACTTCCAATTTTCAATCCTTCTTCTACCATTATCACGAGAAGCAAAAATGGGATAATTAAACCAAATCCGAAATATAAAAATTTCAACACTATGGTTTCTAATGTTACGAAATCCCCTCTCCCTCGTAACCCCGTTTCTGCTCTTCGTGACCCGAATTGGAAAATGGCTATGGATGATGAATATAATGCTCTTATTAAAAATAAGACGTGGGAGTTGGTGCCCCGTCCACCTGATGTTAATGTTATTCGTTCTATGTGGATTTTTACTCACAAGGTGAAATCTGACGGTTCTTTTGAGAGGCATAAAGCCCGTCTTGTAGGTGATGGCAAAACACAACAGGTTGGCATTGATTGTGGGGAGACTTTTAGTCCGGTTATGAAGCCGGCTACTATCCGTACTGTTCTTAGCCTGGCTTTGTCTAAAGCTTGGTCGATACATCAACTTAATGTTAAGAACGCTTTTCTGCATGGTGAGCTTCAAGAGACAGTTTATATGCATCAACCCCTTGGGTACCGTGATAAAACTCACCCTGATTATGTGTGTTTATTGCGGGGCTCTTTATATGGTCTTAAGCAGGCACCCCGGGCGTGGTATAAGAGGTTTGCAGATTTTGTTGCTTATATTGGTTTCACTAATAATAAGAGTGACAATTCCCTGTTTATTTATCGTCAAGGGAAAAATGTGGCTTATTTGCTTTTATATGTTGATGACATTATTCTCACAGCTTCTTCTGATACTCTGCGGCGTTCTATTATGTCCCTTCTTAGCTCGGAGTTTGCTATGAAGGACTTGGGTCACCTTAATTATTTTCTTGGCATAGCTGTGACACGACATAAGGGTGGATTATTTTTGTCACAACGTAAATATGCGGAGGAAATTATTGACCGTGCAGGGATGGCTTCTTGCAAGCCTTCGGCTACACCCGTTGAGGTGAAACCGAAGGACAGTTCTACAGGTTTACCTTGTACCGATCCTACATTGTATCGTAGTCTTGCAGGGGCCTTGCAATACCTTACTTTCACTAGACCGGATATATCTTATGCGGTCCAACAGGTTTGCTTACATATGCATGATCCGAAAGAGAGTCATATGGCTGCTCTCAAATGAGTTATTCGGTACATCCAGGGGACTATTGAACATGGTTTGCATCTGTATCCATCATCTATTTCATCTCTTGTTTCTTATACAGATGCTGATTGGGCCGGGTGTCCGGATACTAGACGCTCCACATCTGGATATTGTGTATATTTGGGTGACAATTTGATTTCTTGGTCCTCGAAACGACAACCTACTCTATCTAAGTCTAGTGCTGAGGCAGAGTACAGGGGCGTTGCTAATGTGGTTTCTGAGTCGTGTTGGCTTCGAAATTTACTTTTAGAGCTACATTGTCCGATTAGAAAGGCAACATTGGTGCATTGTGACAATGTGAGTGCTATTTATCTTTTTGGCAATCCGGTGCAACATCTACGAACAAAGCACATAGAGATGGACATTTTGTTTGTTCGGGAAAAGGTTGCCCGCGGTGAGGTCCGTGTTCTTCATGTCCCTTCTAGGCACCAAATCGCAGATATTTTTACAAAGGGGCTTCCTCGTGTGCTCTTTGAAGACTTCAAGGATAGTCTAAGTGTTCGTCCTCCTCCCGCTTAGACTATGGGGGTGTGTTAAGATATATTAGTTAATAACTAGTCTTCTGGCCCGTGCGATGCACGGGTTATTCATATAAAATTTTATTGATAGATAAGTGAAGAAATATCAGTAAGTTATTATAGGGTATAATATGTAATCGAAAACATGATTAAACAAATTAAAATTTTGGAACTTTAATCGAAAAAAAGGCTTAAATAAAAGGTGGAAGGGCTAAAATTAAAGAGAGAATTGGAAAAGGTTGAATTAAAGGGGAGAGATAAAGTGTGTATGAAAGATGAATTATAAGTTTAATAAAAGAATTAAAAAAATAGTGTAATAAAAAATTAATAGTGTAAGATGACATGTGGCACTATGGTTAGAGAAGTGTAATAGAATGGATGGGATGGGACATGTGTCTTTCTTAGTTTCTTGGTTATAGTTTTTAAATACTAAGTATAGATATAGATATATCTTTGACTTTGTATATAATTAGTTTCCTCCTTTGTAGCTTAGAATATTTGGTGTATATCTCATAGCATAATTAGTGCCTAGTCTTTAGCTTGTAAATTGATATATATTCTGAGTAATTGGAATGCAATAGTCACGGAATACATTTCCTTCGGTTTTGGCAAGCATCAATTATGTGTTTATGTCTTCATTCGTTTTGTTGAATTCACATATACGAAGTGTTTATATTATTATTATTATTATTATTATTTTTATAATAATTTCATTCTACAATATGATAATAAGGGTAATTTAGACATTTTAGAGGGACATAACCTCTTCACTAGCTCGCCCCTTGATTTTTATACGTATAATAGTTTGTAATAGAGATAAATATACCTTTTTTTAACATGTTGATTTAAATTTACTAGCCAGACTTGTCTCAAGTGGTAAGCAACTTGATGTCGCTTAAGGAAGAACTCGAGTTCGAGCCTCACCGCATGCGGAAACTTCTATTGGGAGACTTACCCACCATAAGCTAGTTTTGCGACAAGGGTCGGATGTGGATGTAGTCGGAGCTAAGTTTAGGTAAACGTCTAGACATCCTAAAAAAATATCATATCATATCACTAATATATATAAAGCTGGTCTCGCAACCAAGTCACGAGACAACGACACATTATTGTCGTGACACATAGGATGCTAAATAAGTGATGTTTAGATAATTTTTTTTAAAAAATAAATAAATTTGTTGTATAGAGTTTTATTATAGATAGAATTCTAATATTTCATATATAAAATTAATAATAACTTTTAATAAATATCCTATAATTTTATTCTAGTTCCATCATCAAATTCGTTATAAAAAGTTCTTTAAAATAAGATCCATTTATAATATATTTAATTTACTTTTTAAAAAATAGAGAATTAATAAACAAAAAACAATTTAAGTTCAATAAAAATAATTCCAAATCAATAATAACTTAGATATTCACAAAATAAACTACAAAGAGTACACTTTTATTTAATTAAATAAGCGATATGACATCGTATGTCTAAATATCCTACATATTAAAAGGGATTGTAAAACCGTATTTAACATTCAAGTAAAAAAGTTAATATTTAAATTTTTATCGACAATCTGGGCATCGTCCGGCACAAAACTAGTTGATGTAATTCAAACCCAAGATACCCGACCCGAACCCAACCAATTAAACACTCCACGTAAGCTAATTCCAACCTATTCCACCTTGTCAATTGCTAAAAAGAAAAGGAAAAAAAGTCAGCAAAAAATTCATGAAAATTCAACGCTAAAAATCCTGTAAAAATCAACAAACCCAGAGGATTGGCTTTCTTCTTCTTCCTCGTTTGGGGTCAGCCAATTTGAACTTGACCATCATTCTCTGCCACCCAACTCCTCCTTCCTCCCGCCTTCCATTTTCTCTCTCCTCTTTTACGCCATTGTTAAACCCTTCAATCTCCCAGATCTCTTTTTTCTTCCATTTCACCTTTTTATTTATCCTGAGATCTGGTGAATTATTGATCAATTTCATACAATTTTCAAAAAAAAAAAAATCATAGAAAATGATTACGATTCCATATTTGACTGCATTAACGACCTACTTTAGTTATGGATTGTTATTTGTTTTTGGTCAATTACGTGATTTATTCCGTAAAATCGTCGATCGGTGGACTACCAGCACTGTTGAGGTTGATTTTCCTTTTTTTTTTTTGTTTTTTTTGGAAAGTTTGAATCTTTAATTTTTAAGTTTTTGAATTTAATATCTGATTTTTGTGTAATTTATTTTTATTTTTTTTTTATTTTTTATTTTTTATTTTATTTTTATTAGGGTTACGCGCCGATTTGTTTAGGATATGAAGATTTCTATATTCGTCGTCTTTACCTTCGAATTCAGGTAATTTGATTCTATTTATTGCAATTAATTTCTTTTCTTTGATTTATTTACTTTATTTTAATGGCATGCTATGTATTAGTGGGAATTAGTTGTTTTTGAAGATAGTGAATTATTTAAATTAATCATAAGCTGAAAGGTTCATTATCAATTGTAATAGAATTGTAGTCTTATGGGTTTAGTCTTATAGATTTGTGGTTTGTTAGTGACTGAGAAATTTGCATTGGGTCTGTGATTGAGCGTATCACGCAGATTGAATGCAAAATTGACTGGAAGTGGCCTGCTTTCACTATCACCCATGAGGCCATGATCAAGCTCTGATGTGATTTGCAGTGTGTTCTTGTATTTGTATTGGTATAGTCGTTGATTAAGTGTTAGTATATTAATTTATACAGGAATAGCTAAGTTGAAATGCTAGTGTACTACTTTAATCAAAAGGGAACATTTTGAAAGACAAAGATTTAATCTTTCTTTTGTGTGTGTGTGTGAGAGCGGGAGAGGGTAATTTAAGAGAGAAATAGAGAAGGGGGAGGGGAAAAGTGGGAGTGAGAGAAGAGAAATTAAGGGTTCGTTTGGCATCACTGTAGTTTTCTGTTTTTTGATTTTTTGTTTCTTTAAATCATATGATATATATCATATAATGAATAAAAAATTAGTTAAACTTATTAATATCATAATAATTTTGAAAACTGACAACCAAAAAATGGAAACACCTTTTTCCTGTTTCCTGTTTTTGGTTTTTAGTTTTCAAAAATACAAAAAACTGAAAACAAAAAACGATACCAAACAAGCCCTAAATGTTTGGATGATTATTAATTTTTTTCGTGAAGCATACAATGTTTGTATTTCATGAGGAAACTTTTAAAGTCCTATCGGTAATCAGTTATTAGAGACGTACAAATTTCCATAGTTTCCAGTCAATCCATCTAAGATTTAGCATGTCCAGCAGCAAATTTATTTGTAGTGTAAATTTGGGAAATTTTGATACCCTGATGTGGTTCTACTATTATTCTGCCAATACGTTGGCTAATTCTCCACGCCATCTGTAGGACTGCTTTGGACGACCGATCTCAAGTGCCCCAGATGCTTGGTTTGATGTTGTGGAACGTTATTCCAATGATCATAACAAGACTTTAAAGTATGTTTTAGCTATATGCAAAAGATTAAACCTTCGCTTAATGATAATTTGCTTGCTTCAGCTTTTTGGTTTTTTCTTTCTTGGAGGTTTCAAAATTCTGGTCTTATAATACCAATCAATTTATGCATTGTTTGTGCAGACGAACTGACAAAGTTAAGCGTTGTCTTAACTTGGGCTCTTATAATTATCTTGGATTTGCAGCAGCCGATGAGTATTGCACACCTCGTGTAATTGAATCACTAAAGCAGTTTTCTGCCAGCACCTGTAGCCCGTCTGTTGATGGAGGTGCCCATTTTTATGTTTTTTTTTTTTACTAAGATGTACTAATTCTTTCTGGGAAACAGGTCCATGTAATGTAAATGGCTAAGAATTTCCATATTATGCATGCAGGCACTACTACACTGCACAGTGAACTAGAGGAGTGTGTTGCCAAATTTGTTGGAAAACCAGCTGCTTTAGTGACTGGAATGGGATATGTTACAAATTCTGCTATTATCCCTGCTCTGATTGGGAAGGTACTTGGGGCTAATCTTTGGAAAACGGTTATTTCATGAGTTGCATTAATTAACTTGGAGATCTGAATACTCTTTATTGTCAATAACAGGGTGGGTTAATTATTAGTGATTCTTTGAATCACAGCTCCATTGTCAACGGTGCTCGTGGATCAGGGGCTACTGTTTGTGTTTTCCAACATAACAGTGAGTTGTATTAAGTAACCTGCTAATGAGAACAATAGCCCCCTCCCCTCTCTTTCAATAACTCAAATTAAGTGTTTAAGATCTTGCTTTCATATATCTGACTTGCTCTATTTTATTATTCCATTCAGCTCCATCTCAGTTGGAGAAAGTTTTGAGAGAACAAATTGCCGAGGGTCAACCCAGGACACACAGACCATGGAAGAAAATCATTGTTGTTGTGGAGGGCATATATAGTATGGAGGGAGAACTCTGCAAACTTCCTGAGATTGTAGCTATATGCAAAAAATACAAGGTATGGATGGTTGAGTTTTTGCGATATGTATTAATTATGGGTATTATTATATTTTTTTTTGTTGTTGTTGCTAATTTTGTTTATATTATCATTTTTTTGGTGGGGAGATAGAGGCAGGGGCAGGGAGGGATGCGCATCTTTTTTAAGGTTTTTATAATGTGATTTATGACAGGAAAGTTTCACGCCAGTAATCCCAACTATGGATTTTTCATGTATAATCTCAACTTATGGTTATGCTTCCCAAACTATTTTCATTACCTACATGACTGGTTCTTGCTAGTGAGATTGCATGTGTGAGCGTGTGACAGATTCAGTTTTTATGAAGTGACGCACATAGCTGTACATGATTTGTTTGGATAGCAGAATACAAGGGAATGGAAGGAGAGGGGGAAGAAAGGGAGGAAGAAGGTGGAGCTCTTTTTCCTTTCAAATCTCTCCTATTTTGAAGAGATAGTGTTTACTTATGACTTTATGAGGGATTGAAAATACCCCTCCTTCCTTTTTCCAATCCCTAATTAGCTCAAGGGACTTTATTCCCCTCCCTTTCCTTTGCCTCCCTTTTTTTTCTGTTTCCGAAGTTTGTTAGAGATGAAATTTGCTGCCACCATAAATCTTATCTTTCGTGTTTTTTGATTTTAAAGCTTTAGTCTGGAATTTGTTATATTTTTTTTCCAGCTAACACGATTAAAACAAACTAATTTATACTCTTTTTCAAATTTAAAGGTAAGAACTATCACATGTGTAAGATCCAGTAGTATTCTTTTCATTGCTATTTTGGTATTGATTGTGATTGTGTTTTAGTTTTATGATGACAATCAAATGGCTATGAGCCTATGAATTTATGTATTACACTACTGATACATTAAGGAGAATCTCAACTTGGTTATTCTAGAAAAAAAAAAACGACGGCAACAACATATATTTCTTCTTTGAGAGAATGAGTGAGAGACAGAAAAATTGAAGATGCTCAAAGTGTAAATTGGTGAAAGCTGTAAGCCAGATGGATATTTTTTAAAGTCCTCTCTTTTGGAACAAAGCTTTTGGTGTTGGACTATTATTCTTATGTAAGAAGAGCAAATTTTTGGACTTAAGCAGGTTGCCAGTCATGAGTCATCCAGGAGTATTTTGGGAAGCATGACCCTATAATTTGTATTAGACATGAATAACCCATAGTTGAGAACTTGAGATTATTATGGAAAGACCTTTGATAGTTGGGACAAGCATAGCAAATTTTTTCTTTATGATATTTTGCTGACAAAGTGGTGTCTAAAGACGGTAATTTTCAACCACAAACTTGATTGAAATTACACTTATAGTATGTTTAACCACAAGACATGAGTAAACACATGTACTTTTATTTGTGATTTTCATGATTTTTTCATTACGAATATAAAGATATTTAAAAAATAAAAAATCGCACATAAAACGATAAAGTATGTTTTTTGATCTGATTTGAACTTATTTCTGAAATAAGTATTAAAGTCATGAAAAGTCATGGAATAAGGTGAATTACGCATGGCCTTAATGTTGGATTTTGAAGCAAGTTCTGTTCTGTGATTTCCTTCCCTTCCCTCCTCTTCTTACCTATCCAATTAGGGGAATTGGATCTCTTCCTCCTTCTCTCCCGTCTTCTACTTAAGGAACACTTGTATAACAATATTATTATGTGAGGGGTCTGGAGCAGTGGAGCTTAGCAACTCAATGTGTGACAAAGAGTGTAGTCAGTGGCTCATAAAAGCTTCGGGTGTATGTTAATCCTCTGCTATCAATGTTTTAGACACTGATATTTCTAGAACTGTTATCCAGAGGCTTACTAATGAAGTTTGTATATTAATGGGATAAAAAAAAATGTCCTGTCAAGACAGCAGTTAAGTGCCATCATGAACCAAATGTATAACATATATGTTTTCTTGGAGAAAGAGAACATCAAGTAATTATTGTTAAGAAACCCAAATGTTATACTTTGTACTACCTCCGTTTTTTATTAGTTGATAGTTTTGACTTTAGCACTATTCACACACGTCCCTTTGACCATGTTGGGATCTTGTTAGATTCGTCACAATGTATATTTTCAAAATATCAACTTTTTATAATATTTGCTTATCGATAATTAAAAATATTAATGATTGAATTTGTTCATTGGCAAACGTGACTAAAGAAACGTGTCAACTAAAAAGAAACGGAGGAAGTATAAATTTTGAGTTGATCAAACCTTTAATGAAATAAACTGTCCCGTGAAAATAAAGCAAGAGTTGACTCCCTTTTACCCTCTCCATAGAGAGATTGAAGTAATCAATGCTGGTCATTCATGATAATTTGTGTATGTAAGATGAAAGTGTTTGAACTAACTTACTCAGCTGTAACCTTGTGTGATTAGTATCCTATTCAAGTGAGAATGTGAGATTGTGGTGTATTTTCCAATGTGATTCGTTCTCTGTTCTGGTTTGCAAAGTGAAGCATTTCTGTTTCTTCCCTCTCCTATTCTCATGAAAATAACTCTGAAAACTCCTTGAAGCTTGTCTCGTTGCATTTCTTGTCCTTGTATTCACTTTTGCGTTTCCCTCTTTATTTTAGGCGTATGTTTACCTGGACGAGGCGCACAGCATTGGAGCTGTAGGGAAAACTGGTAGAGGTGTCTGTGAGCTCTTAGAAGTTGATACAGCTGATGTTGATGTCATGATGGGAACTTTCACAAAGTCATTTGGATCGTGTGGTGGTTATATTGCTGGCTCAAAGGTTTGTTTTATGTGCATTTTTTACCTCTACATGGAGGTTTATTTGAAGTAGTTAGACCATTGTTAGATCACTCTAATCTAATTTGCATATTATCTCTTTTAATGCAGGAGCTTATTCAGTATCTCAAGTATACATGTCCGGCTCATCTTTATGGGACATCAATTTCACCACCAGCCGCACAACAAATTGTGTCTGCAATAAAGGTTCTTCTTGGAGAGGATGGTTCGAGTAGAGGTCTAATATACCTGCCCTTCATAGTTGTTTATGTTGTTACAATTGATTTGTGTATTTCATAGTTTTATGCTGACTTGTGGTCATGCATATCAGGTTCTCAGAAGTTGACCAGAATACGTGAAAACAGTAACTTCTTCAGGTCGGAACTACAAAAGATGGGATTTGAGGTCCTTGGGGATAATGATTCTCCGGTGATGCCTATAATGCTCTACAATCCTTCCAAAATTCCTGCATTCTCTAGGGAGTGTCTCAAGCAAAATGTAAGCATAGTTACCATGATCAATCTTTGTCTTATTCCTGAATGTTGATATGTGCCATAATTAAGATTGGTTGTTCTAGCTCTTAAAATGTTGGCATTGTAGTAATTTATTTTTGTCCATAAAAACACAGGTGGCTGTTGTTGTTGTGGGATTTCCAGCTACACCGCTATTGTTGGCTAGGGCACGTATATGCATTTCTGCATCTCATTCAAGGGAGGACCTTGTTAAGGCTCTTGAGGTCAGTGTTTTTCAGGACATTCTTTTGTTCATTATGTTTTCATTTCTTGGATACCTCCTCATCCTAAACTACTAGTCAAAATTTCCTATTTTTCAAGATATAACAGTTTTGTAGTTGGCTGAAAGAACAGTGCAGATGTCACATTAACCTATGCTTCATACTTCAAATTCTTTACTTGCAATGTTTTGACTGTTTAACTATTGACAAACATCTACATTGATTGTACTTGGTGATGTGTACTTGAAAAAAAAGTCATTGTTAAATGTGTCTCAATGTATGATTTCAAATCAACTCTTTAGAATTTTTACTTGATAATTGTACTTGAACTTGCGCGTTGAGAAGTGTGAAAGCCAAAACATTGCTAGTTTTTTTTTTTTAAAAAAAGGAAGTATTTCTTATAGTTTTCACTCAAATTTGACTAATTAGGCTGTATCTACTGAATTTGTAAATTTGTGGTCGTGTTGATCAGTGAGGAGCAAGAGCTGTGCTTTTTAGGGCTCATTTTCTTTCTAAGCATCATTTTCTTTTCTTATAGTAGTCTTGTCAATATTTCAGGTTATCAGTAATGTTGGTGATCTGGTTGGAATTAAATACTTCCCAGCCGAGCCAAAGAAGGAGCATCAGGAGGATGGTGCAGTGAAGCTGGACTAATATTTCCAATTTTGTGGTAGCATAAAGATGAGGGGAAAGGTTAGGTTGGATGTTAGTGTGCAAAATATTAGTAGTATTTTTTTTTAGCGTCTGCAAAGGAGTTTCATATGGGCTGCATCTGCATGTTGTGAAATTAAGGACTTATTGTTCTTCTCCCTCTGTTCTATTTTTTTTGTTTTTAAGTTCACAGTTGTCTAACCCGAATGGGGCTCCTGTTTGGAGGCTTCTTTTGTAAATATTGAATGTCTTTCTCGAAATTACTTGGATTACGATTCTTTCTATTCTGTTCTTCCATGGCAAATGATGCATGGTCCATTATTTTTTAGCTAAGAATAATTGTCAACATATTAAAATTCTTATCATTTCTTGTTATTTGTTGTTTAAAGTACGATGTTGCGGGCATCTATGAAACCCATGGGTTGAAAGTGTTGGTATTAGACTTGATTTTGAATTGGTGTTGATTTTCTTTCGAAATGACTATTTGGATGGTTAGAGACAGTGTAATGGTTAGAGACAGTGTAAAAGTTCACGTAAACCGGCAATTTAGACATTTTAAGTGAACTGGACAAGTGGACATGGGTAGGTAACTAGGTACATTCAAACCTCTAGTTTTTCTTCCATCATTTTTTAACGCAACAGGAAGAAAATATACATAGAGAGGCTATGCCTCAAAACATTACATCCTATGGTTCATAGTTTCAAAGTTTTCCACTGTTTCCACTAAGGCAGTGACAGCCTTGGCATCTGTTTCCACTTCCAACAGTTTCACAGGGAAAGCTCTTGCATAATTCAGCCCCTCCCTTAAAGCATACAATTCACTTGCCAGAGCACAAGGAGCATTGTATTTGCTTGAATACCCAAAATACCAAGCTCCTTTTTCGGTTCTAAAAACTCCTCCACTACCACCCTCAGTGGTACTCTTCCATGCTCCATCAGTATTCAGTTTCAGGAATCCTAGTCTTGGAGGTTTCTACCCAGAATAGATAGAGCCTCCTGAACCACCTGCATCTCCCACCTTTCCTTTGCCTTTTGGATCACCCTACAAAATAAAAGTATTGATTTGGTAATCCAATATAAATCTGTGGAACAGAGAATTGCAGTTATAGGGTTCATTTTTGAAAATGATCCCATTCCTGAGTTTCAAAATCTGCCACATTCCCATGAGAAAAGTGCAACTCAATTTTTTAAGACTGGCTAAAATTAAACACCAACCAATCCTCCCAATCAGCTTTCATGAAGATGGAATAGCAAAAAGAGGGTGGTGGTTTTAATTTCACAAAAATCATCTTTCAGAGAATGATAGTTGAAAGACAATACCTAAAGAGATGAATAAAGTCTTCTAAATGAGAATTGCATCTAGCACAGATTAGGTCAAAGTTTGGGTATTTGGAGGTAAGAAGAGAAGCCGTGGGAATGATAGATAGAATGCAATCCACAAGAACATTTTATACTTAAAAGAAACTTTAAGTTTCCAGAAGTTCTTCCAGTTAAAGTAAAAAATAAGAGGTTTCAAGCAACCATTGTAATGAATTGAAGTTGAATTTGTGAGTTTTCACTAGTTTCTCTCATATCACGCTTGCAATCGAGAAGTTTCCATTAATAATAATTCCTCTATCAAACGTTAATTGCAACAAAGGGGTATTATTTGTGATATATAAAATATTCCTTTGTTGCAATTACTAATAATTAACGGAGGAAGTATGCTTTTGTGCAAATTTTCTCATTTTGTGCAAATGAGCACAATAATGAACTCATTTTGTACAAATATTTGCTCATTAAATTCAATAAAGCTTCATTAAATGTAAATATCGATTGTATTTTCATGTACCCTAATCAACCTACCAATTGTACAATTTGGGACCCTAACTAACCTAATGATTGGAATTTATGAGACTTTAACTTAACTTCTACATGAAAATTTTGGGACTCTAACGTATTTTAGGGTAGAATTTTTTAGGCTCTTAACATATCACTTAAATTATTTTTGGGCTCTATTGACATTTGACTTCATAGAGTAACACAAGTTTTCTACTCATACACACTCTGAATACCAAAAGATCACTCATCCTAAGACAACTCCTAGTCAGCACGCATAATTAGGGAGTATCTTAGCACAATTGGCCCCACATATATACCACACAAGCTAATATTACTCACAGCCGAATATATGCAATATAGATCGACTATTAGCCCCATAAACCAACATGAGTTGTTCCAGTGCATTTAGTCCTCACTCATGTGCACCTTGGGAAACTTTATAGGTTGACACTTGTCACCGATCATAAGACTACTCCCAACAAAAATACTTATTGAAGAGTATCTTATCATATGAGCTCCCTAAATAAAGATTCATCTTATTGAATGTGTATTACATCAAATCCTTTTTACAGCAAAGATGGAGTTAGATAAGAGGTTTTAATTAGTTCGAACTACTTTTAATGTTGTGCTTTTATTGGTTAAATGATTTATGGCAAAATTAATCTAACTATGGATGTGTTTTCTTCACTTGATTGGACTTAAACCGAAGTCATCAGAACAAACAGAACCCGATTGGAAATTAATAAACTCGATTGAATTTTGAATTTATTAAGACTAATTAGACTTGATTGTGACTAATCAAACCTGATTAAAATTTATTTGACTAGATTTGAACTTATTAGATCTTATTGAAACTAATTGGAACTAATTAAAACTTATTAAAGTAAATTATAAAAATGAAAAATAATACATTAATTTATTCATTGAGATGATTTCAAAAAATTCTACGGTATTTTCAAGTAAATAAACCATTTTACTTGTATTAAAAAAAGAACAATAAAAAAAATAAATATTTTTGTATACATCCGATGTACAGTAATATTATTGTACATCGAGGTAACTTTTGTTGAATTTAGGGTAACTTTTACAATTTTTTAGGTAACTTTTATCAATAAAGTTTATAAATAACTTTTGTTTATACTCCCTGCGTTTTTAAATACTTGCTCTATTTCTCCATGCGCAGAGTGTTTTGGAGAAAATAATAAAAATGTGAAGGTAGTAGTTAGGTAGAAGAATAAAAAATTATACAAAGCAAAAGTAGTGGGGAGAATTGGAGGAGAGGGAATATGATTAATAAAATATGATTTATGGTTGTTCCACCAAGTGAGAGTAATTAATTAAATATTGTAAAAGATTTCTAAATAAGAAAATGAAACAAGTACTCCGTATATAAAAACGGTTGAAAATGGAAAAAGGAGCAAATATTTAAAAACGGAGGGAATATCGAGGTAACTTATATATATCGACTATCGAGTAAGTTTCATTCATTAAAGAGTGAAACAAAAAAGTATTTATTGTTACAAGATAATGAATGCCAATTATTGATTTGATGTTACAATGCTCATATGAGTCCAAACCCTTGTGAACTCATATGACTATATGTATGTAATTATTGTACTCCTAATTGAACACTCATGCTATATAAAGAGTGTCATGCAAGTGTAAATGACACAAGAAAATTTACCGGAGCAACACTACCAATTTCCCATCTTCATTTACTCCTTCTTTACTTCTCTGAATAAAACTTTCTATCAGTAAATATTTAACACGTTATTAACACCAGTTTCTAGTCAGGTATATTTATACATACTTTTAAAAATTTATAACAAATAATACTATCTTTTTCTAAATGGTTTGAGGAGTATGCTATATATTTGCCCATATTTGGGATCCTCTGTACCAGAAACTCAAACATTTATTGTATTATATACCTTAAAAACAACGGTGAAAAACAATTCTCTTACTTGTAAAATCATTATATCCTCCTTTGTTTTATTCATGTTGTTATATTTTTTTTTGTTTGATTTATGCATGTTACATGCTCATCTTTCACGTAAAGTATTAATTTTTAGTTGTTATAATTGTGTACTAGTAATTCTGCATGCATATTATTAACTAAATTGACAAGAAGATGCAACATTTTATACTTATTATTTTTCTTACTTTTACATACTTTGTGTTTCTTTCCGTTTCCGAACCCATGATCTTTTTTAGATATTAGGGCTCTCGGACCACTATGGCTTGCATTCTCAATGTGATAATGTAGACACCCATTTGTGTCTCCCCAAAACCAAACCCAGTGATGAGTATCTTTCACGTCGAATCATAATCGAATGAAGTGAAAGTGTGGAAAGTCTAGTGTTGCGGATAGTTTTTAATTTCTTTTCTCTTCTCTTTGTTTTTGAAAACTTATTTTAAGAAAACAGCCAATCCAGTTTGGTTGGTCCATAATATGGGTCCAATAGTAGTGTAGTTGGATGGGGCTTGACAAGAGCTTTCCAACGATATATTATAAGCCCAATTCCGATGAATATTGAGGAAGTTATGGCCAAATTACTAAACTGGACCCGGTTTGAACTTTATGTACGGCCCAATGATCTTGAGGAGGGCCTAATATGATTTATCATTCCTAATGCAATTAGGAATGATTTTAGTTTTCTAGATTCTTCTAGAAGGTTCTTTTCATTCCTAATTATTGATAAATTGACTTTTGTTGACTTTTCAGAGTTTTAATTAAAATCAAATAGCATTTTCGAGGAAATTATATGATTTTATCCTCCAGTACGGCAAACTTATCTGATTTTCGAAAACGCGTTAAAACCAGGCTTGGCGCCTGACTCCAGGCAGTGGCGCCTGGAACCAGGCCTAGCGCCTGGCGCTAGCCATTGGCGCCTGGCGCTAGCCATTGGCGCCTGGCGCCAGTTAGCCAGGGTTTGCGCCAGCTCTGTTTTTATGCGTCGGACTCTGTTTTGTTTATTTTATCTTTTTGGCTGATTTTCTCTATAAATAACGTATTAAAAACTCCGTTTTCATTCACCAATTCTTACGAATTCGCATCAACAATCAGTTTTAATTAATTCTCACCTACAATCAGTTTTCATTGGCAATCATTAATTCTCCAATTCTCTTATTCATCCATCTTTCTCCTTCATTCATCTCTCTCTCTTTTCTAACCTTGCTTTTACATACAAAATTCCGCATTCACAAGATTTAGAAACACCTAGCCATATTCGAAGTTGCCTTCGCCCTAGACGTGAAAGGTTTAATTTCTGAGGGTTTGGTCTCAAATCTCTATTTCAATTATTTAATTTAATTGTTTTGATTATTATTTTCCTTGAAGTTACTAACGTGTGTATTTTGTTATTATAAAGAGGTACGAGGCATCAAAGTAAGTACTTTAATGTTTTTATTGATTTTATGATGTAGACATCATGTTTATATTGTTATTATGATATTCCTAGTATCATGTCTAGGGTAATTTTAATATTAAATATGATTGTTATGATGCTTCCTATGTTCTTCCTAATATTTATGATTGTTAGTATCATGTTAGGGTTAAAGATTTGATTTTTATTGCTTAGTGACATGCTAGGGCTTGTTATTAATCTTGTTAGTATCATGCCTAGGATCTTGCTATTATTATGCTTTAATATTAACATGAACATGATTATAATTATTATTATTATTATTATTATTATTATTATTATTATTATTATTATTATTATTATTATTATTATTATTATTATTATTATTATTATTATTATTATTATTATTATTATTATTATTATTATTATTATTATTCATGATATTGATGATTTATTATGTTGCTTGATGATATTTATTGTTATTGCTTGATCACACCTTTTATTGCATGTTTAAAGGGAATTTGTATTTGTAATTGCGCTTAATAAGATAATTAATAATCTTGTTTAGGGTTAATGTGATTATAATTTCAAGTGATCGCCAATAATAGTTTATTTGTGCATAATATTCAACCAACATAGATAAACAGGTTTATGGTTAATCCTATTGATTGCATGTTAATTAGAAAGCGCACATGAATACGATCAGAATAAAGTAAAGGCCTATTATTAGGGCAGGTTCAATCTCTTTTAGGTTGGATTTGTACCTTCATCCCCGAACCCTTATTTGGTTCAAGACCTTATGGAGTTGACGATCTCTTGGATCGTTAAGGGGTGTAATCTTCATCCTATGAACGGTTTACAAGTTCCTAAAACTTGTTGGCGACTCTTTTGCTCTATCTTCTTCCCTTTTGGGCGCCACCGTACTTTAGTGTATGATCACAGTGGGGTTCAAGCTAGGGGGATTAACGCTTGAAATTATTCCCTACAGTTTTTGGCGACTCCACTGGGGAGGATTTCTATTTTAATTCCTAAATTCGTTTCGGCAATGATTTAGAATGAGTGGATGAGACTCGAAACGTTCTAAGTATTTCATGTGCGTAATTTTGATTAACATTATTGTCGTATGCATAAAAAAGATCTCATTGGAAAGACCATCCGTAATGAGTTAAAAACATAGGATTTTACACATAGGAAATTTGAGAAATATCTTTCACAACTAGGACCGAAATAACACCGTGCGAAACTGGAAAATTTTATCGAGCACAGAAAGCTGCTGAGGCATGTGGGAAGTAGCGTCAGGGGCAAGAGCTTGGCGCCAACATTTTAGTCGTAGTGCCAAACGCCAGTATTGGCGCCAGGCGCTACAGCTAAAAGCTGGCGCCAGTCTCTGTTTGCTGGCGCCAATTTCTCCCAATACCGAGCCAAAAATATGCGTTCTAATTTCGACCGGTTTTTCGTATTGTTTGCTCGATCCTACTTCCTGATTGTATTTTTTCTCACTTTTCTGAAACCCATATGTGTTCTACATATGGACATAACCCTCTGGGATTCATGCTCCATTTACCCGATTGAACGCTCCGTGCAACAAAGGGTACATTCGAGATGTTGAATTCACCAAACCATGGAAGCGAGTTTTTTCTAAAACTCGCGGTGTCCCATCCACTCGCGCCAACCCTTCACGGTTAGGCTTCCGCGCGGTGCATCCGGACAATTAACCATGGACCCTCTATTGACTAAACCATATCCCGAACTTTAGAGAACTAGAGCCATGGTTAGGTTGCGAACTCATTGCATCATATTGTGCCTACTTAACTAATTGTGGATTATTTGTTGTGCATATATTCTATGTTTTCTTAACCGTTTGTTTGACTTTTGTTAAGAATAAATAAACTAATTAATGACTAAAGGACTTTGTTTAATTAATTAATTAATTAATTAATTAATTTGAGCTAATAAATAAATATAAAATCGAGTCATAGTTCCTTTAAGTCAACCCGGATTTTTATTCCCGTTTACTGCACAAACGTCAACGTGTTTTGGTCATAGCCGGAGCTATAGGAAGATCTACGAGTCGTATTGTGCCTATGGATCTGTAGCCCCGAGTTTTATCTTTAATTTGGCGTTGGTTTCATCCAAATCAGAGTCACAGATAAAAAGTTATGACTAAAATACCACAGTCTGTCAAGTTTAATGCATATACGTGAAGTCTTAACTTAGTCTTTGCTTGAGTCTAGTCACATAGTTTAGCCACATGGTCATGACACGAGTCTTAACGTACCATCTACACTCACTAGTATTAGCACACACTTTGAGTATATGTCACCATGACCATGTCTTAGGTTCATGCATGAGTCGGTCTTTTTCCGTCATTTCAGTTGGGGGGTGCATTCTATTGCTAATTCTTCATACCCCTCCATCTACATCATCTTTTTCTTTTTTTTTCACATTCTATTCCAATCTTTCTTCACTTCCTCCATCCATTGCATGTTGAATGAAGTTTGAGTCAAATAATTAACAATAAATATCCCCAAATTCCTTTTCCACAGTACTTGGTCGAGGAAAGAAGGGCGATTAATCAAGGACAACCTCTTTATTCAAGTTTCACTTTTCGATAAACCGATTCGTCAAAAGAGGAAGGCTAAAAAGATAATGGCAACTCAAGAAGAAGTCAATGAGCTAAGGAACCAATTGGTTACCGTAACTGAGACACTAAAGCTACTCACACTCAAGATCGATGATCCCGTACGTGAAGCAACAACAAATGAACCTCATGCAAGAGAGTCTAAGCAAGCTATCTAGTGACTATAAATTTCAGGGCATGAGTTCACAAGGGGTCTCGCTGGACAAAGAACTTATTCCGCAAAAGTTCAATGCCACTGACATCCCTAAATTCAAGGCAACTGATAACCCTTATTTTCATCTAAGAGCTTTCGAAACTATAATGAACATTAAGGGTATCGATAAGAAGGTTTTCCCCTCTCTGTCCCACTATCTCTTGAAGTCGTTTGTCAACAATGGTTCTTCTCCCTTGACAAGGAGAAAACCTCTACCTAGGAATCGATAGTAAACGCTTTCGTTGATAGATACAAGTGCAATATCCAAGTTGAAGCCGAGCATAGACAACTTGAGATGCTAAGACAAAAAGAGAATGAAGGCTTTACTTCTTTCTTTAATAAATGGAGGGAAACTTCCGCCAAGATGATTGAGGTCCTCACCGAAAAGGAGTCTGTGAGGATGTTTATCAAGAATCTCCAAGAAAAGTATTCAAAGCACTTAAAATATCAACACAACTTGAATACTTTCAAGGCCGTTTATGACATCGGAATTGAAATCGAAGACGACCTCGCAAAGCAAAAAAGCTACTAACAATAGTAACCACGGTGGCTGGAAAGGAAAGAAGAACGACAATCCTTCTTCTTCCGAAAACGCCCACTCTAGTAATAATGTTAGTACCTTTGACCATAATGGTGTCTTAGCCATGGATAATCAAGGATCTAATAGGAAACCCAGGCGAGAGTTCACACCCATTGGAATGATCTACGATGCTGCTTTCGATCGTCTCTATGATCGAGGATTAATCAAACCTATTGGCCCTACCGAGGATCCAACACCAGAAAATCGATCTTCGAGATAGAATCCAAACTCCTATTGCAAGTACCATCGAGGACGCGGTCATACCACTGATGAATGCTACAGGTTTCAAAATCTCATTCAAGATCTCATAGAAGCAAACAAAATCCCATTGCCTCTAGCTAGTGAGAAGACTGGGTGATTATGAAGCAAACAACACAAGACAAGAGGCGAGCTTCAACGACAAGATTTCATGACCTCTTTTTCTATTTCTTTTTCATTTTTTCCTTTCCTCAATAAGTCTAGCATAGACACCTTTTCTTTTCCTTTAGATTAATTTTGTAGATTCTTTCCCCCCCCCCCCTTTTTTTTTTTAATAAAATGAGCATTTATTTCCTTATATATGATCATCACATTGCATTGCATTAAAAAAAAAATCCATGTCGAATTAAGCACAAGGTATACCAATGATTTGAGGCACCCCTTGTAGCCACATCATATCACCTTTCACCCTTCAATTACACATCCTTTTTTGATAAACCCCTTTGAGCCTCGTCTAACGATAGACCCTTCCTTTTTCAACCTACATCTACCTAACCTTGGGGTGGGATGGTGTGCAACTTATGCAATTCTATAGAAAGCTTGAGCAAATTCAAAAGAAAGAAATAGCAAAAAATAAGCAAAAATAAAAAAAATGAAAAAAGTGTACAAAAGGGTAAGTGTTCCAATGTCTTTGATATGAAAATATCTTCGATAAGAACACGTCTCAGATTGCGTCTCTTATCGAGTGCTCGGTACCGTGACTGAGAAACATGAATGCCAAGTGAGTGATAGACCGCATGATCGGGATTGCCCACACTTATTAAAATAAAATAAATAAAGCAAAAAAAGCTAAAAAAGAGTAGGAACTCAAGCATAAATATAAAGATTTAAAAGCGAGGTTGCACACCTTGGGGGGCTTATCTAGGGTCTTGAGCCTTTATCCCCTTCTTCTATAACCTTTAGCCTAACCACGTTACAACCCTTAAAAGACCTTTTTGAGGTATACACACTTGTGCGAGGTTCGGCTAGAGTTACGTTCGGCCTGATTCCTAACGGATACGTAGGCAACCTCACATCGAGGTGCGGCCGTAATAAACATGCATTCATATTCACATTCACACACCATGATCATATCAAGGGATCTCCTATGCTCATCCCTATTCACTTAGAGCTAGACTTGGGGGCTTGATCCCTACATCATTAGCTTACCTAGCCTAAGAGTCACCATTGTTTGACTCTTTTCAGTATATTTTTCCACACACTTAGCCTTTGCGGCCTAGCTTTATTGTAACTTTCACACACTGCACAGATACATGACAAAATATACTTCCCTTAGGAACCCTTTGTCATGGAATCTTAATACAACGCTGAAGCATGCCTTGTCACATCACTAAGTATGAAGTGCTTAGCCTCCGTGCCTAAGTTACCCAAATACTTTCATTATTGAGCCAATTGAGATAGCCTAGGATGGATTAATCCTCGCACCTTGAGAGATAGTATCAAACAACATTTGACTAAGCTCGTTCAACATGCATTTTCAAACTTCGATTCTTTTTCGCCTCTTTCTTTTTCGGGAGAAAGTCGGTACCCTCCACAAAAATGACGGAAATTTTTTTGAATTTTTGTTTTTTTTTGCATTTTCGAGTCGCACGATCACATTACGATGCATACACGGGTCACGAGTCACACGTGTCATTTCACTTCGATTCAAGTCAACCTCGAGTCAATCACAGCGAGTCAAGTTTATGCCTTGAGTTGTGTCAAGTCAATGAGTCAAGCGACGTTAAACCTTAGGTCAACCCTAAGATAATTGAAGAAATTGGCAAAGTTCTATAGTCAAAATAAATACAGGTGCAGCAGAATAGGGAAGACCCTACTCCAATGCTTGGCGCCAGAGATATTTCAGCAGCGACAGAACTCGAAGCCTCTTAGAAAGGTGATTTCGACCTCATACAACAATTTCGGGTTCCTTGGTACGCCAGTTAGCCCCTATAAGCAATTTGACATGATTAAGTAGTCGGTTTGATTACAATTGCAATAAGTGATCGACCTGACGAAAGATCGTCTCACTTAGCTTAAGTGCCTAAAACACTGCTCACTACAAT
Organism: Chenopodium album; assembly: GCF_948465745.1. Lineage (NCBI taxonomy): Eukaryota > Viridiplantae > Streptophyta > Magnoliopsida > Caryophyllales > Amaranthaceae > Chenopodium > Chenopodium album. The sequence goes on from NC_137835.1 coordinate 72,808,137, forward strand.
CGGTTCAAAAGCAAGCACTCAAACGACAATATTTCCAAATATGGATTGTCGCGCATTCTTATTAAACGACAAAGCTTTCCAAAAATTGGATTGTCATCCCCAACTGACAATATTTCCAAAAATGGATTGTCGTGCATCTTCTTCAACGACAATTTTTCCAAGATTGGATTGTCATCTATGGCAAAGTTTCCAAGCGTGGATTTTCGTGCTCCTTCTTTATTTGGCAAGTTTTTCCAAGTTCGGATTGTCATACATTCATAGATCGTTGGCAAGTTTTTCGAGATTGGATTGTCATACACCCAGTTCCCTATGGCAAAATTTCCCAAAGGATTGTTGTAGGTCTCTATTCATCATAATTTTCGGCAAAGGTTCCTCGACGTGGATTGTCATTTATTTCAGTAAGTGGCAAATTTTCCCGAAGTGGATTGTCGGTCAACTCTTTTTTTGCAAATGTTCCAAGACGCAGATTGTCAATAGTGGCAATATTTTCCCAAAAGGATTGTCGCATAGCGTTGGCAAATTTCCAAGGTGGATTGCTTTCAAGAGTTATATTCCAAGATGTGGACTGTCGATCGTAGCAAAGTTCTTATGAAAGATTGTTACGAAGCATCGGCAACTTTTCCCAAAATTGGATTTTGGCAAATTTTCCGAGATACGGATTGTCGCTTCATCGTGGCAACATTTCCAAGGATGGATTGTTACGTGGCATTGACAACTTTCCCTAAAACGGATTGTCATACATCATACAAGAGTTGTGTTGGAAACTATTCCCAAAGAAAAGAGGATTGTCATCACAGCAAAAGCACCGACATACTGGTTCACAAGCAGCAAAGCACTAACGTACTGGCATAGCAGCATTAAGGATTAAAAAGCAGTGATCTTTTCGAAGACTATCACAGCGGAAATTGGAGTCATATCAAAAAGAAGCTCTTTGTTCAGAGACGCGTGAACATATCAAAAAGAAGCTCTTTGTTAAGAGATGAGTGAACATCGAAACAACAAGGTGACATTCCCTAGATTGTGGAGAATTGTCACAAACAGCTGAGGATTGTTTCAAGAGAAGCAATCTTCGATGGTATTCCCTTGGATGTGGAATACTATCATAGCGGAGGAGGATAGTTTCAGGCGAAGCAATCTTCTAATTTGGAAGCAATTACGGGCGTAGCGGTTTTAAAGCGGGATGACATTCTCTAGATTGCAGAAGGTCATCAAAACAGTGAAGCAGCAAAACAATCGGTTACTTTCAGAGACGTGTGCTCGACGGTGCAAGATACGCGTTTCTTAACTCTTTTATCTGTTTAACTAACTCTAGTTTTGCAGGTATTGGCATTACAAGAATGGTTTAGGATCGCAGAACGTTCTGAATCATTCTCTGTCCATATCGCTACTTTGACTTTTGTTTTCGAAACTCGCGTTTCTCCAAACTCAGTCAAAGTGGGGGCTTCTGTAGACACCCATTTGTGTCTCCCCAAAACCAAACCCAGTGATGAGTACCTTTCGCGTCGAATCATAATCGAATGAAGTGAAAGTGTGGAAAGTCTAGTGTTGCGGATAGTTTTTAATTTCTTTTCTCTTCCCTCTGTTTTTGAAAACTTATTTTAAGAAAACAGCCAATCCAGTTTGTTTGGTCCATGATATGGGTCCAATAGTAGTGTAGTTGGATGGGGCTTGACAAGAGCTTTCCAACGATATATTATAAGCCCAATTCCGATGAATATTGAGGAAGTTATGGCCAAATTACTAAACTGGACCCGGTTTGAACTTTATGTACGACCCAATGATCTTGAGGAGGGCCTAATATGATTTATCATTCCTAATGCAATTAGGAATGGTTTTAGTTTTCTAGATTCTTCTAGAAGGTTCTTTTCATTCCTAATTCAATTAGCATTGATAAATTGACTTTTGTTGACTTTTTAGAGTTTTAATTAAAATCAAATAGCATTTTCGAGGAAATTATATGATTTTATCCTCCAGTACGGAAAACTTATCTGATCTTCGAAAACGCGTTAAAACCAGGCTTGGCGCCTGACTCCAGGCAGTGGCGCCTGGAACCAGGCCTAGCGCCTGGCGCTAGCCATTGGCGCCTGACGCTAATGTTGGTGCCTGGCGCCAGTTAGCCAGGGTTTGCGCCAGCTCTGTTTTTTATGCGTCGGACTCTGTTTTGTTTATTTTATCTTTTTGGCTGATTTTCTCTATAAATAACGTATTAAAAACTCCGTTTTCATTCACCAATTCTTACGAATTCGCATCAACAATCAATTTTAATTAATTCTCACCTACAATCAGTTTTCATTGGCAATCATTAATTCTCCAATTCTCTTATTCATCCATCTTTCTCCTTCATTCATCTCTCTCTCTTTTCTAACCTTGCTTTTACATACAAAATTCCGCATTCACAAGATTTAGAAACACCTAGCCATATTCGAAGTTGCCTTCGCCCTAGACGTGAAAGGTTTAATTTCTGAGGGTTTGGTCTCAAATCTCTATTTCAATTATTTAATTTAATTGTTTTGATTATTATTTTCCTTGAAGTTACTAACGTGTGTATTTTGTTATTATAAAGAGGTACGAGGCATCAAAGTAAGTACTTTAATGTTTTTATTGATTTTATGATGTAGACATCATGTTTATATTGTTATTATGATATTCCTAGTATCATGTCTAGGGTAATTTTAATATTAAATATGATTGTTATGATGCTTCCTATGTTCTTCCTAATATTTATGATTGTTAGTATCATGTTAGGGTTAAAGATTTGATTTTTATTGCTTAGTGACATGCTAGGGCTTGTTATTAATCTTGTTAGTATCATGCCTAGGATCTTGCTATTATTATGCTTTAATATTAACATGAACATGATTATAATTGTTAGTATTATGATTATGAATATTATTATTATTATTATTATTATTATTATTATTATTATTATTATTATTATTATTATTATTATTATTATTATTATTATTATTATTATTATTATTATTATTATTATTATTATTATTATTATTATTATTCATGATATTGATGATTTATTATGTTGCTTGATGATATTTATTGTTATTGCTTGATCACACCTTTTATTGCATGTTTAAAGGGAATTTGTATTTGTAATTGCGCTTAATAAGATAATTAATAATCTTGTTTAGGGTTAATGTGATTATAATTTCAAGTGATCGCCAATAATAGTTTATTTGTGCATAATATTCAACCAACATAGATAAACAGGTTTATGGTTAATCCTATTGATTGCATGTTAATTAGAAAGCGCACATGAATACGATCAGAATAAAGTAAAGGCCTATTATTAGGGCAGGTTCAATCTCTTTTAGGTTGGATTTGTACCTTCATCCCCGAACCCTTATTTGGTTCAAGACCTTATGGAGTTGACGATCTCTTGGATCGTTAAGGGGTGTAATCTTCATCCTATGAACGGTTTACAAGTTCCTAAAACTTGTTGGCGACTCTTTTGCTCTATCTTCTTCCCTTTTGGGCGCCACCGTACTTTAGTGTATGATCACAGTGGGGTTCAAGCTAGGGGGATTAACGCTTGAAATTATTCCCTACAGATAAAATTTTACAATTATAAATATATATATTTAGACCATAATTTTTGTCAGTATATTAGATTATTATATGATATTTTTATAGTTGTACAGAATAGTAACGGATAAACCTACCTCTATAAAAGGCAGCCCGATTTCACAACAAATTCCTTATCCCTTCCTACTTTTTATCCAAAAATCACCTAAAATTTTTTCATCCCCTTCTTCTCCGATATGTTCCCCGCCGATGGCAACCAAAACACGCACACCTTCACTTTTGAGGAAGATTTAATGAAGATAAAACAATATTTTCTTCTAATTACGAGGCTTGTAGTTTTACTGTAGCAATTTTAATTTTTGTCATTATGTATAAGTAAAACTCACTTATTTTGTCGTTTTAGTATATTAAAAGCTTGGTTTTGTTTTATTTTGTTGGCTTGTTGTTATTAATCATCATTGTATAATATTACCGTTATCATTATAATTATTGTTACGACTATTATTGTTGTCATTTTGCTTTTTTTTTTTTTTTTTTTTTTTTTTTTTTTTTTGCAACTAGCATGATTGATTTTTGCTTAATCATATAATTACTCACAATAATAAACCAAAGGGGAGAAAATAAAAAAAAAAAATTATTTATGGTTTATTATTGATAAATTTAATTATTACTTATTTTATTAACCTAACCATAATTATGGAAGGACTAAACATATGTGTTGTACATAAAATTTGTTATTATAAACTAATTATCACTTAATTTATTGTAGCTAAAATGGGAGAACTTATGATTAGACAATTCAGCATCTTAGATTTACCTAGAAAGAAATTTCTGGAATGAAAAGTGGATGCAATGATGAATTTGAAAGCTCAAGGCTTGGAGCACACAGTTAAAGGAAATAAAATTCCCTCCGGTCAAACAACTGATGCTACCACTTTTGCAATGACGGTTCTAAAACCTATTACTAAACAAGATAAGGCAAAAGCCTTGGTGTTGTTAAGGCATAATTTACATGAATGCCTTAAAACTGAGTACATGATGGTTGAAGATCCCAAAGAATTATGGGATTGCCTTAATGAAAGATTTGGACACCACAAAAGGGTGCTCTTTCCTAAGGCATTATTTAACTGGACAAATTTCTGATTCCAGGATTTCAAATGATCTGTAATTGATTATAATACAACTATACATGAGATAGTATCTATATTGAGATACTGTGATCATCCAGTCATGGATGAACAGATCATTGAAAAAACACTCACTACCTTTCATGCAAGCAACATACTGTAGCAAGAACAATATCGTGAAAGAGGTTTCAAAAAGTTTAATGAATAAATGAGTGTATTGCTTGTTGCGGAATAAAATAGTGAACTTTTGTTGAAAAATCATAATCTTAGATCAACTGGGTCTTTGGCCACTCATCATGAGGCAAATGCAACAAATTCTTATCCACCCGAGTCAAATGCTACACGAAGAGGTGGACGTGGAAATTACAATGGTTGTGGAAATTATTGCAGCCGTGGGCATGTCGTGGTCGTGGTAGAAACAATTTTCAAAGAAACAATAATTTTGAAAATTTTGAAAAACAGAAGGGACAATCATTTGGAAGCCACAAACAAACTCCTTCGAAAGGAAAATACACATGCTACAGATGTGGCATGGCAGGGCATTGGGGACGTACTTGTCGTACGACCAAACATTTGGTGGACATTTACCAAGCTTCTGTAAAAGGCAAAGAGAAAAATGCAGAAGCAAATTATGTCAACGAAGAAAATGCTCCTTGTCCCAGCCTTAATGTATCTGATTATTTCATGGATAATGCTGAAATGGGAAATGATTTCATCCTTGGAGAAAATAATAATGCTTAGGTTTTCCATCTACTAATGTAACATATATTATGTTTTAATGTATTTTCTTTATGTCCTGTATTTTAAATTTCTAGTCATGTACTTTTAATCCCTATCATCAATAAAACTTTGTATGATATTATTCTAAACTAATTAATCTCAAATTTATTTTATGAAGATATGGATCTGCCTCAAGTTAGTTCCGAATATCAATGCCTTGTGGACAGTGGAACAACACATACTATCTTGAAGGATAGAATATTTTTCACAATTAAAGTTGTTTCAAGCAAATGTAAACACTATTTCCAGGTCAGCTAAATTAATTGAAGGATCTGAAAGGCTTGTATAATGCTTCCAAATGGAACAAAATTAATAATCAATAATGCTTTATATTCGAGTAAATCTCGAAGAAATCTCATAAGCTTTAAAGATGTACGCCAAAATGACTATCATCTAGAAACAATGACAATATATCAAAAAGAGTATATATGCCTCACGGCAGAAAAACATGGCAAGAAAATATATATGAGAAATTGCCAGCATATTCTTCGGGGTTATATCGTATAAACATACAACCCGTGTGAATCAATATGGTATCTAACCAGAAGTTAGATGACAAAAATTTGATTATTTTATGGCATGATCGTTTGGGGCATCCAACAACTAGGATGACGCAAAGAATAATAACACATTCAGTTGGACATTCAATAAGAAATGTCGAAATTCCTCGATCAGATGAATTAACATGCTTTGCATGTTCACTAGGTAAATTAATAATAAGGCCATCTATGAACAAAATTGCTACTAAATCTCCAAAATTCTTGGAAAGAATTCATGGAGATATATGTGGACCAATTAATCCGGCATGTGGACCATTTCGATATTTCATGGTTTTAATTGATGCTTCTACACGATGGTCACATGCCAGTATGCTTTCAAGTACAAATGTTGCCTTTGCAAAATTACTTGCCCAAATTATCAAATTAAGAGCACAATTCCCATATCATACAATACAGAAAATAAGGCTTGACAATGCTGGAGAATTTACATTCCAAACATTTGATGATTATTGTATATCAATTGGAATTGATGTTGAACACCCAGTAGCTCATGTTCATACACAAAATGGTCTAGCTGAATCACTAATTAAGAGATTACAATTGATTGCAAGGCCATTATTAATGAGGTCAAAATTGCTATCATCTGCTTGGGGACATGCTATAATACATGCAGCAACGCTAATTAGATTGAGACCTACGTACATCTTATCATAAATTCTCAACACTTTATATTGTTTGTGGTCGAGAACCAAGTATCTCACATCTAAAAATCTTTGGTTGTGATGTATATGTTCCCATTGCTCCACCCCAACGAACAAAAATGGGTCCACAAAGAAGGTTGGGAATTTATGTCGGGTTTGAATCCCCCTTTATGATTAAATATCTTGAACCATTGACTGGGGTGACTTATTTACGGCTAGATTTGCCGACTGTCACTTTAATGAAACAATATTCCCAACCTTAGGGGGAGAGAAAGCGGACCCACGTAAGAAAGAAATTGAACTTATTTGGAATGTAACACAACAGTTGATGTTAGACCCACGAACAAATATGTGTGAACAAGAAGTTAAGAAAATTGTTCATTTACAAAGTGTTGCAAATCAATTGCCTTATGCATTTGTAGACACGAAGAAGGTGACAAAATCACATATACCAGCAGAAAATTCCCCTGCACGTATTGAAATCCCAACTGGTAATAAGGCCATAGAAAATGAATCTCAAGCACGCAGAAAGCGTGGGAGACCACTTGGTTCAAAAGATTCTAAGCCAAGGAAATTGAAAAGATTGGATGAAATAGAAAATGAGACTAATGATGTTCCCCCGTTAGAAGGTCAAGAAAGACCAAATGTGGATGAAAGTAAAGAAAATGATGATAATCTAAAAGGGCACGAACAAAAAGACAACCCTACGGGAATGAACAAGACGTTCAAAACATCGATAACAATGAAATTTTAATGAATTACGTCTCTAACAAGACTCAATGGAATAGGAAAAATGTTACCATGAATGAAATATTTGCAAATTCAATCACAATCGACATTGTGTCTGATGAAAATGATGTTAAACCAAGAACAGCAGAAGAATGTCGACGTAGGAGTGATTGGCCAAAGTGGAATGAGGCAATGCTGGCTGAGTTGAACTCACTTGAAAAAAGAGAAGTTTTTGGAAAAATAACCCTTACACCAGCAGGTGTAAAACCTGTTGGATACAAATGGGTATTTGTGAGAAAATGTAATGAGAAAAATGAGATAGTTAGATACAAGCTAAGACTTGTAGCCCAAGGATTTTCTCAAATTCCAGGGATTGATTATGAAGAAACAAATTCTCCAGTAGTTGATGCAACTACATTAAGATTTCTGGTAAGTTTGACAGTCACAAAAGAACTGCAAATGCGATTAATGGATGTAGTGACTGCGTATTTGTATGGGTCACTCGATACAGACATTTACATGAAAGTCCTCGAAGGGCTAAAACTACCAGAAAACCACAAGCCGAGACAATTGCTTTCCATAAAACTAAAAAGGTCACTTTATGGATTGAAACAATATGGAAGGATGTGGTATAACTGTCTCAGTGAATACCTTATGGGAGAAGGATTCAAGAACAACCAAGTTAGTCCTTGTGTTTTCATAAAGCAATCACAATCAGGATTCGCTACCATTGTAGTTTTTATGTTGATGATTTGAATATCATTGGAACCCCAAATGAACTCGAGAAAACTGCAAAACGCTTGATGAAAGAATTTGAGATGAAAGACCTTGGGAAAACTAAATTTTTCCTTGGACTGCAAATTGAGCACTTGAGTCATGGTATTTTTGTCCATCAATCAAACTATACAGAAAGAGTTTTGAAAAGATTCTTCATGGACAAAGCAACTCCAACCAACTTCCCAATGGTTGTTCGTTCTTTGAATATGAAAAATGATCCATTCAGACCCCGAGAAGAAAATGAAAATATTCTGGGTCCAGAAGTATCGTACTTAAGTGCAATTGGAGCCTTAATGTACTTAGCTAACAACACTAGACCCGACATAGCTTTCTCTGTGAACTTGTTAGCCAGGCATAGCAATGCACCAACATATTGGCATTAATTGGAAGGGGGTTTGACACTTACTCCGGTACCTACGAGGGACACAAGACCTTGGTTTATATTATCAACCGAAACAAGATGCTGCTCTCATTGGGTACGCATGCGCTGGATACTTATCGGATCCTCAAAATGCCAAGTCACAAAATGGATATGTGTTCACTTATGGCGGCACTGCAATATCATGGAAATCAACAAAGCAGACATTGACCGCGACATCCTCAAATCATGCAGAATTGATACCCCTATATGAAGCAGGACGAGAATGTGTATGGCTGAGGTCGATGATCAGTAATATCCAAAAGGAGTGTGGAATGAACACAATAACAGAAGACCCAACCATCATATTTGAAGACAATACAACATGCATTGCTCAAGTAACTGAAGGATATATTAAGGGAGATAAAACAAAACATATTGCCCCAAAACTATTCTTCACACATGATCTGCAAAAGGACGAGAAAATAGATATCCAGCAAATTCAGTCTTATGACAATCTTGCCGACCTGTTCACCAAATCACTTCCTTCGAAGAAATTTGAGCAGTTAGTTCACAGAATCGAAATGCGACATCTTCGCAAATTATGCTGAAATCAGGGGGAGTATTATATGTACTGTACTCTTTTCCCCTTTGATTAGGTTTTTACCCCACTGGGTTTTTCTTGACAAGGTTTTTAACGAGGCAGTATACCAAAACATATAATAAAATATGATTGTACTCTTTTCCTAGGTATGGCTGTCATCCCATAAGGTTTTACCTATCAAGGTTTTTAATAAGGAAACAAATACCTTTTTATGTATAAGTATGGACATTCAAGGGGGAGTGTTAGAAGATAATGAATGCCAATTATTGATTTGATGTTATAATGGTCATATGAGTCCAAACCCTTGTGAACTCATATGGCTATATGTATGTAATTATTGTACTCCTAATTGAACACTCATGCTATATAAAGAGTGTCATGCAATTGTAAATGACACAAGAAAATTTACCGGAGCAACACTACCAATTTCTCTTAATAAAACTTGGGTATTTCTATATAGTAACCCTGTTTTTTTTTTTTTTTTTTTTTTTTTTTTTTTTTTTTTCACTTTTCTACGTTGTGCCCCAACATATATCACTTTCTACACTGTAACCCCAATATATTTTTTGTTTCCATACGGTAACCTTGCTGTTATCCTGCCGTTAAAAAATTCCATTAGTGGGGCCCACTCTCTATTATTAGTATTTTTTTATCGATTTGCGCGTTGAAAAATATTTCGTCAAAGGTTTCGGGGGCTGTTTTGGATCTTAGGGAACCAAATTGAGCTCAGATTTGGCAAAAAAATAACGTAAATGGCTCGTTTTGCTTATTAAGAAATGTCTCGATTTACGTGTTTATATTTTAACACACAAAACGAGGCATTTATGTTATTTTTTTTTTACCAAATCTGAGCTCAATTTGGACTCCTAAGAACCAAAATAGCCCTCAAAACCTTTGATGGAATATTTTTCAACTCGCAAATCGATAAAATAATGGAGAGTAGACCCCACTAATGGAATTTTTTAACGGTAAGATAACGACAAGGTTACCGTATGGAAACAAAAAATATGTTAGGATTACAGTGTAGAAAGTGATATATGTTGAGGCACAAAAGTGAAAAAAAACAGAGTTACTATACAGAAAAACCCATAAAACTTTCTATCGGTTAATATTTAACATTTATTTTGTACTATTAAAAATTCCATTTGCGTACCAGCGAAACAAGAAAGCCGAAGACTGGCCGATCTACCATCGACAAGCGCTCACTTCCTCGCTCACTCTACTCACTCAAATTCCAGAAAATCATCAATCAATTTTCAAACAAACAATTTCATCGAAAATTTTCAAGTTAATTTAATGATGAGGGTTCTGCCCTTTGGGTTACTGCTAGTTTTAGCTTCTGGGTTGTCAATCATTCTCATTTACATCAATGGAATCTCCAATATTGGTACTCCCTTTTTCTCTCTCCTCTCTTCTTCAATTTTCAATTGCAAGTTTGAAATTTGATTTTTAAATTCTGGGTATTTTTTTAGATTCAAAATCACGGCTTTCTGATAAGGATTTGGAGGCATTACTTGCTCTTCAGAATAGTTTTCAACAGTGTGTGGTAAGCTTCTTACTGTTTTATATACTGGCTTTTCGTTAAACTATGTTAATTCAAATCATTGTACTATGAATTGCATTTTCTTTTTGGGTTTTGCTTTGCCAAATCTTTCTGTTGCATTTAATGTCTTGAATGAATTAATTGTTGTTGAATAGTTGATAGTATAATTTGAACTAATTAAAATACGGATGAAGGTTGTATGAAATATATGGATATAGTTGGACGGTAGTATGATTATTATAAACTTGGTATAATGTGTATTAACTGGATGTTTTTCGCGTAAATGTGAGTGTCCCATTTTATGTTGGAGTGTTGAGTGTTAGGGTGTTTGTGGTGCTGTGATGTGCTATTGAATCGTACAACTTGTCCAATTAGGCTTTCTATTTTTTGTTTCCATCAAAACTAAGATAGACTACCTTGCTTCAACAACTTGTCTCAACAACTTTTCCATGATTGTTGGCAATAATTATATGTTTTCAATGGGGTACTAATTGTTGATTCGCACAATGTGTTGTGATCTGGCCTATTGCCTATCTTCTAAGGTTGATGTCAAAGTCATGTTGCTCAGCGTCATCAGAAAGTACTTGCTTTGATAAAAAAGAAGTTAGATTCATTGTCCACTTGTCCAGTTATTATGAACATATGTTTATAAATATGTGCCTATGCAGAGTATAATTTTGGGGGAAGAAGGTGGATAAAGCTTGGTACAAAGAGTAAAGAAAAAGATGCAACATCATGGACATAAGAAACCCCATCTGACAGACTATTAAAATATGCCTTGAATATGTTATTAGTTGTGAACGAGCAAGATTAGGGGAATGACGTACGTAAGGTTGAAGCTATAATTCGTGAGAGAGTGAGCTATCGTTCAGAGAGCCATTTTAGATTTGCAGTGGTGGATATATAATTATAGTCGAGTGAGCTATAGCTCTTGCATGCACATGGCACCAAAGAGTCATAATGATGGCTAATCTAACTATCTAAGATAGTGCTTTGAGTCTCTAGTGATCATCCATCTTTTGATCATTGATCATTCCAATCTGTTGATCATTCTGTTTAATCTATTGAGTGTTCTGGATCAAGTATGTAACTTGTATTTCCTTAAGAATATCTATGTCGTACAGTCTTGGATTTGTAGGTGTCTGATTTGGTGTCGGATCCTTTGACGCTCTAGATTTTATTATATTTCATATAAGACCACTATATATTTGGATGTCATGTCGTGACACTCTACGTACAATCGGGTGATAGAGAAACATAGATTAAGACCAATAAAACTTTTCTTGTGGACGTAGCCAACATGTTGGTGAACCACGTAATATGTGTGTTTCTTATTGATTTTGCTCATCTTTCTTACATCCGTTGTACCAAATTGTATAAAGAGCTAGGGTTTTTATTCTGGTGAAAAATTTGAAGATCGACAAGTTCATAGGGAGGAATGGTTTTTGTTTGTGGCAAATCAAGATGCAAGACAATCTTAATAATTATAGTGTCTCGCAGATTAAATCATTACCTAGGTTTTGTAGGAGGAAACCCCATTAGGTCTATGTATATGACGAAGTCTTTCACCAACAAGTTGTTTATGAATCAGTGTCTATTTAGTTTGCAAATGTTTGAAGGTACTCCTCTTAAGAAATACCTAGATCAATTACAATTTTAATTAGAATTGTATAATACTTTTGTTTCGTAATATTTGCAACACTTTTTTTTTTTAAAAAGCGTTCTGCCTTTTAATCAATCAATAAATCATAGCCTTAATCCCATAAGGGGGGTTTGCTTCATGAACCAATAATGATTATTTCGTTTAGTCAGCCTTATTTTTTAAAAAATATTTCTCTCCTCTACTAACAATTAAATGTATCCCTATTAACTAATTCCTTTTAATACTTGCAACACTTCCATAACACAGTAATGTCACAATACTTGCAACACTTCCATAACACAGTAATGTCACAATACTTGCAACACATTACAATTGGAAAGTTTTTTTTTTTGGTTTTTTTTTTTTTGTTGAAAGTTGTACTATAACCCTTATTTTAATCTCATGATCCACTAAATTATACACCTAACAATCTCTCACCCTTGTTTTAAGCGTATTAAAAAAGTGTGTTACAAATGTTAAAAAATGGAGGAAATATATACTATAAAATTTCCACTTTGGTCTCTTCTCATAATTTAAGTAAAACTTTGTGCAATATTTAGTGTTGTGATTATTACGAACGGAGGGAGTAGGCAGAGTACTGATGTTAGAGTCGAGGACAAGGATGCTGCCTTAATTATCTTTGTATCTATACCATTGTCATATGAGAATTTTGTGTAGTCTTGTATGATTGGTAAAGATAAAGTGACTCTAGAAAAGGAGGCTAGGTCTAGTTTTCATATTGTGAATCTAGCTATAAAATGTTTGGTTATAAGGTATAAAAGTGGAGGCAATGGAGAGGAGATTTTGGGGTGTAAATTCAAGAAACCATTTTTTAAGGGTTTTAGACCTAATAATGTTTGTAATGATTGTAAGGAGAAGGACATTAGAAATCTAATTGTCTTAAGAAGAGACCATAATATAATAAGCACCAATTTAGACAATGGTTGCTGATACACATCACTTCATTGTGTAGATGGGTGTCTTATTATATGTGTTTTGTGCAAAGAGTGCTTTATTGACTATGAGAGGTAAATGGAGATAGTGTTTACATGGCCAACATAAGTATGCAAGATAGATGGTATAGGTTTACTTAGAATATATGGACATATGATGGTAAATTTTGCATGTTTAATTGTGCTAGGCTATGTTACTCGTATTTGGGTACCCATTCCCTATACGGGTACGTGTCTAAGTGTCCGACTTGGTTATTTTGTGAAAATATTTCATGATTTCGAACTAAAATGAAGTATTTTAGTGTCCTACCTATATCCAAGTTTCGTGGGCCTAACAAAAATGATTAGCCCGTGTAAGGTTTAACATAGGTTTTAGGCTTGTTTCGCTCATGACAAAGGAGCTAATATCACTCAATCTATAAGACAATAAGGGATTCAGCTTAAGAGGTGAACATGGAGTGTTGTATGTCTGTTAGTGCTGAAAGGTCTTACCAGGAGACCAAGGGTCTACTTTTTTGGTCTACCGTTGTCTAGTGTTTGAAAAATGTGCGCCTAGGCTTCAAAGGTCATGCGCTTTTTATGGTATAGCCGTATATGCAAGGCGATTTCGATAAAGCGCACCGAGTAAGGCGCATTGAGGTGCACAAATGTTTTTTTTTTTTTTTTTTTTTTTTTTTTTCAAAATTTGTATTATAATTTATTATAAGTGCCTCATTTCAATGAGGAGGCGTGCCTTAGGCGCAAGGAACTTGGAAACGCCTATGGTGTGCCTTTCAGACTTTTTATACATTGATGTTGTCACATCGTAAGTCTTGTGGAGCAACTAGTCACTCATTCTCACATCAAGAGTGATGAGCCAGGAAGAAGTTAGTTATCACTTCCTAAAGGTACGATTGTGTAGACATGGTGGCTTTTGCACTACGTATTGATGAAGAGGTGGATAATTCTTAGTTGTTCAAGGGAGTTATTTTATATACTATATGCTCAATGGCTTGCCGCAATGGGAGATGATATGGAGTCACCTCATAGTGATTCGACTTGAGAACTTGTTTTAAGACTTTTAGAGAAAAAGATAGTCCCGTGTAGATGGGTGTCATGGGTCTTCAAAGGAAGGATTTAACCAAGTATAGTGCTTGCGTAATTGCAAGAAGGGTTCTTTAGAAAAGGGAATAGACTACAAGGAGATTATCTCACCGGTGGCTAGACATATTTCCGTCATGGTGCGACTAGTAATGCACATCAAAGTTTGGAGCTTAAGCAACTAGTCACAAAGTTCAACTACAACAGGAGTTCGTATAATTTTTTGTGTGTATTACAACAAGTTGAAAGGTGTGTTGTAGCTCGGTGACTCGGTGTATGCTAAGCTTTGCGCTAAGTCTATCCAATGTTACAAGGTACGTGGTTCGATTCGAAAGTGGTACGGAAACGGATACGTGAAACTTTACTCTTAGTGAATCCGGAACGATTGGATACGAAATAAATAATTAATATTATATTTTTAAGTAATTTTTTATTAACCAATAAGGGATAAGAACAAAATATATTTTAAGATATTATTTTTTAAAAATTTTTATTTTATAATTATTAATTAAATTTAAGGCTTTTTGGTCCAATTGACAGCCTCTGATCTAGTCCTATAAATTCGAATTTCACTAAAAAAAATATATTAAAGTACACTACACAGCTGTATAATACGGAGTACTAAATTAAAAGGTAAGATAAGAGGTCTAGAAAAGTACACGTGGGGTTGTTTAGGCCCACCCACTATCCCCACCTACCCAAAAGAAGATTTTTTAATAAAAAAAACGCTGCCAGCTGATGACCAACCCACTATCTCTCTCCTCTCACCTGCACAATTAGTTTCTCTCTCCTATTTCAAGAACTCTATCGATTTTAATGGAGGTTTCTCCATTTTTTCCCTTAAAAAGCTATGAAATCGGTTCGTGGACTCTAGCGACTCGAATCGCGACCTCCAGCACCTGAGTCGCGTTTGTACCGTGTTCCGGTACGAACGAACCAGGTCGCGGTTCGGGCCAACGTACCGCGAACCTTGTAACCCTGAGTCTATCCTTCCATATGCTTGGAAGGAACATTGACAAACTATGTGGTACCTTAACGGTACATTTAATGAATGTTCGAATTTAGAGTAAGTTCCAATGTTATTTAAACTCGCTAAATATTCGAAGATATTAGTTACCCTTTAGGATTCCTGCATTATAGAGTACTATATATACTTGGGTTTATCCCTAGCTGTCATGTTTTGGGAAAAATCTTGTAATCTTACTATTTCGCGATCATTTGTTGATCATTCAGAGTATGTTGATTATTCATTTGTTGGTAATTCTAGATATATTCTGTAATAAAATACGAAGGGAGTATAAAAAAACAAATGTTATTGTATAATACGTTGGATTTATCATAATGTATAATTTCATAATATCAATTTTTCTATAGTTTTACTAATAGTAGGGTTGAGCATAACAGGGTAGGGGTGAGCACAACAGGACCCTGTTGAAATTCCGGGAACTGGAACCGAACCTGTTGCAACAGGTTGGTGGAAACTGGAACCGGAACCTACAGGTTCCGGTTCCAATTCAGGGTACCCTGTCTTTCAATATATTATGTATTTTTTTGCAAAATTATTTCAAAATAAATTGGAAGGTCATAAACATACAACTCTTACAACTTGCAAATACATCAAACCAAATATATATAATTACCAAATTTAATACATATATTTATGACAATTGTTTATTTATTAGTTTATAAAAATCTGGACTTAATTTGATACATGATTTGGGTTTAAATAATACTTTTAATAGGTTACAGGGTACTCTACAGGTTCCGGTTCCCAAAAATCGAGAACCTGAACCGAAACCCCTTGCAAAGGGTTCCCCATTTTACTACCCGAAACCGGAAACTCTTGTACAGGTCCCGTTTTACGGAACCTGTGGTTCCTAACAGGTTTTGGTTCCGATTCAGTGTACCCTGATTTTCTGCTCACCCGTAACTAACGGGTAATTAGATAAATTAATGGAAAAGTTGTGTCTCAACATACGTGTTTGGTCAAAGTGTAATACTTCAAAAAACACTGATAGTGTAAATTGTTGCAAGTAAAAAAAAAAAACAAAGGAGGAAGTATATATTGTTTAAATATTGGGCTTGTATTAATTGGGCTTAATCGGCAATTTTGGTTTCAAGTACTCATAACCGGAGCCCGTATTTACAGCGTACCGAACCAAAATCGGAACCGGAACCAATTGCAACAGGTGCCCAATTTTATTACTCGAAATCAAAACTTGCTTTTAAAACCGGAACCTAATTAGGTTTTGGTTCTCATTCAGGGTACCCTAAATTCCCCCCCCCCCCAAAAAAAAAAAAAAACCCCAATGGTGAACCAAGTTTGTGTCCATTATAGCACAAACTTTGTAACTTTTCTTTTGTGTCGTATACTATTCTTCTATGCGAGTTTGTCTTGTTGACTGAAAGATGGGGTTAGTGTTTTCTGTAGGCCCTTCCTTTACACTTTGTTTGGATTGAAGGAAATAGAGGGAAAGGAAGGGAAGAGAAATTGAGGGATAGATAATCTCTCATTTGGATAGCAAATGAGGAACGAAGAGAATTGGAGGGGAAAGAAATGGAGGGATAGAATGGCAAGAAATTGATCTCTCCAAAAATGGAGAGATTTGGAAGGAAAACTCTTCATTCTTCCCTCCCCTCCCCTTCCCTTCCCTTCCCACCCCTTCTCCTCCCTCCCATTCTTTTCCTTCCCCTTAATCTATCCAAACACACTGTTAAGGTCGAATTCCTGAACTTGTAAAGCGCCCAAGTTGTCTTAATGAAAATAAACCTTGTTTAAATGGACCAGCATGGCTTACTTTACTATGTTTAAGACTCTTAGAATTGATGCCTTCAATTGCTGATTTTTCATAATTAATTTTGTGTCTGCTCTTTATTGTTGCAGAGTGCAAATGGCTTGGGTTTGAGAGCTGTATTTGAAAAACATAGTTGCAAAGTTACAATGAAATTTCCTGATGAAACTGTCTCCAAATGGGTAATTCTATTTAGTTGCTTTATGGGGCTGAAAATTTGTTTTATGTCCACATCATCTTCCCCATGTTATAATTCTTTAATTAAGTCTTGCTGCTAAAATGGCCTATAATTTTGTACAGAATGACCCTAAAACAGGAGAGGCTGAAGGCTTGTCTCATGAATTCAATCTTTGTGAAGCTGTGGCAACCTGGGAACAGGTTAGCTGACTTTTTCTTGTATCATTTATTCTTAAAACAGTAAGGAGGTAAAGAAAAATATTATGCACAATGTTGATTTAGAAGTTGTCATTCAAAAATTTCAATATTATATTGTTTCCCTGCTACAAGGAGGAGAAAGAAATGAAAAAAAAAAAAAAAACAAAGGTTCACAATCTTGTTTATGAATCATTTCAATGGTTGTTTTGTGGAGAACTTTCAGTCATTATTTAATTCGATGCTCTTCATTGATCTGTTATTTAGTGAGCTGAATTTCTCAGGTTAGAAATAGTACAACAGTCTTGACAAAAGAGTACATCGATGCTCTGCCTAATGGCTGGGAGGATTATGCATGGAAAAGGATCAACAAGGGAATCCAGCTGTAAGTTTTTTTTTACACTGAGAGATGCCATTGCCATCCTGATGTACTTATTATTGCAAAGTATATCACAGAAGATATATTGCCTTACCCTTTGGATTGAAGGAAATGGAGGGAAAGGAAGGGAGTTGGAGGAGGGATGGAGTATCTTTCATTTGTATAACAAATGAGGAAGGAAGGGAATTGGGGGGGGGGGGGGGGGGGGAGAGAGAGAGAGAAGTAGAGGAATTAAAATGTAAGAAATTGATTCTCCAACAGTGGAGAGATTAGGAAGGAATACTCATCATTCGTCCCTTCCCTTTCTCGACTTCTTTTCCTTGCCCATTCTTTATCCAAACAAACTTGTGATGATTAATTGCTAATGTCTCAAGTATGGACATTGTCTATTGAATGGAGTATAAGCAAGACATATCTGACTATTGTGGGGGGTTGGGGGCAGGAGAAGGGAATATATCAAATGTTCATTAATCAATTTGTGTCATGCAGTACCTGATATGCCTGATTGCCTTTCTGTAAAACCGCCAGTCCAACATGATTTTTTTGAGTGGCAGAAATAATTGTCGAAACAAGGCCCTTTGCATGGAGAAACTCTCTCTGGTTCTTCCTCTTACACCTCCTTATTATCCGAAGCAGTTTCACCGTTGTGCTGTGGTAGGGAATTCTGCAGATCTTCTGAAAACCAAGTTTGGCCAAGAGATAGACTCTTTTGATGCTGTTTTCCGACAGAATGGTGCACCTATTCAGGTCTTAAATCTTCTATAAAATGTACTTGATGTGCAATTATTCACTTCTAATTATTGGTTTCTTGGATATGCAACAGAATTATTCTGAATATGTAGGCTCAAAGAGTACATTCCGTCTTCTGAATAGAGGGTCTGCCAAAGCTCTAGATAAAGTTGCTGAGCTGTATGGTACAAACTTTACTTGACTTCTTTGAGGTTTAATCAATATGCTTTAGAGTATCTGATAGGAACGTCTTGCAGATGCTGGAAAGGAGGCCTTGATAGTTAAAACAACTATTCATGACATAATGAGAAAAATGATCCGGGTTTGTATTCATTCCCTTATTTCTTTTATTTGCCCCTTGGTTTAAGCGCAGTGATTTTTCCTTTAGTCAGTTGTAATTTGAGCCGACGCCCATCTCTTTCAGTCTAATTATACATACTTGGGAAATGGATACTTTATCCAATGGCTTTTCCCTTCATTTTAATTTTTGAAATTGCGAATTTGGTATGTAAAAGGGGGTGTGCTTTACAATAATAGTAGTGGAACTGTTTATAACAAACTCAAATTGATTTAAAAATGCTCATGATATCTGTGATTTTTTTGTTTCTTTGATTAACTATCACTGGTAGTGTGTTCTTGCTGTCCCTGAGCTATCTACACCTACTTTATTGCACTAAATTTGTTTTTCCTCCCTTTTGCAGGAAATTCCTATTCTCAATCCTGTATATCTCATGTTAGGTACATCCTTTGGCTCATCTGCTAAAGGAACGGGACTTAAAGCATTGGAGTTTGCACTTTCTATATGTGACACAGTGGATATCTATGGCTTTACTGTTGATCCGGGTTACGAAGAATGGTAATACTGAATAATGCTGTCATAATTATGAGCTTCCATTTTGCTTCATAAATCAGTAATTAAAGTGTATTAGCTCTTTTTCTGATTGACAATTGTTGACAATCTCAGGACTAGGTATTTTTCTGAATCCCGTGGAGGTCATACTCCTTTACATGGTCGAGCATACTACCAGATGATGGAGTGCTTGGGTGTGAGTGTCACATGCGATTTTCTTCTTATTATTTTTTTCTGCGCTCCATTCTCTTTCTTTCATTCTGAAGACTGTATTTATCAGACAAGAGAGCATTAGCCACTTTGATCTCCCTTAACATGAAAGTTACCTAAATTATTGTTTACATCCAATCTGAAGACAGTCCATTTTGTCACGTGGAAAATACAGTTGTGCTATGTTTCTCAGCTATTCAAAAACTGCATCTTTGTGCAGCTAGTATTAGTAATTCAGGCCAAGCTAAGATAATAAGAAATGACTTTCTTTCACCGACTTTATAAGAAAAAGAACGGTCGTTGACATTTTTGTTTTTTTCATTTTGTAGCTGATCAAAATTCATTCTCCCATGCGTGCTGACCCAAATCGTGCTGTGAAGTCGCTTCCCAGCCGCCGCATTATTGCTGCTGCAAGGATTGCATCTGAGAAGATATTGGCGTAAGTAATCTTGAAGGCATTTGCCTCTTCTATCTGCACTAAGATTTAAATCTAAGCTTGTTCCTTGGGCATATCTGCGTATTATTTGATGTCACATTGTCACCCTTGAAATTAATTTTAAAGTAAATGAAGGCTGAAGCTGAAGCATATGGATGCTTATGTTACTTGATGCTTAATATTGAGAAGTTCTCCCCCACATAACAGTTTCAATCCTTTACAGGAGAGTTGGAGCTGGCTCGACCGATCCACTAAGCCAATGTTCCATGATAAAGAAGCAGCAATTTGATCGGAAGCCTAAAACAACCCTCCGGAAGGCAGCTCTTGAGCACCAAAAATATGTCAAAGGGGCAACAATGTATCCTGTGGAGCATAATCCTGGCCATGGCTTGCTTTGCACAGTACCCCAGTAATTAGTTTTGCTCTGACCATGTTTTGAACAGACAAGACAGTAATTCTGTTTAAAACCAAAAAAAAAAAAAAAAAAAAAAAAAAACTAACCTGGTGGATTTATGGGCAATTGAGTTTTTTTGGACCACTATTTTTATAACCTGGTGAGGTATAAGGGACCACATTTTTTGTCATTGATTTCACTGTACTTAAGCTGTAATACTGTAATTGTTTTTAATACATAGAAACAATGCGTGGCCTGGACAATGCTTTAGGTTTTTACTTAGAACAATTGTTGGATAGACATTCATTTTTTTTTTTTTTTTTTTCCAATCTATTTACTTGTAGCTTTTCATTTTACCTATGAATATATTTATATATTAGCTTAGCTTGTGAATTGTATGAATTTAAATAATTATCCTCGTCTTTTTGGAGGTTGTCTATTTATGGAGAATATATACGTTCACTGTCTTGATGTGATTCAAGTATGTTCAATCGTTATTAATTATCGGATAATATGTTGTAATGTACAATGATCTATATTTTGGAATCAAAGACAATAATCAAAATAAATGAAAAGCAAAATTGTTTTACAATAATATTTAAGTTGTCTTCTATATGTAACTGGATTTACTTTGATAAATATTAGAAAATATGACGTAATTTAATTGATTTAAAAAAATATCTCAAATTAAATGTTTTTTAATCCATATATAAAAGTATATACTACCGCCATTTCGTAGTGATCAATACAATTTGGCTTTTGCACTATTTATGTGTTTTTTTTTTTTTTTTTTTTTTTTTTTTTTTTTTTTTTATTGTTCTTTTTACCAATGTATGATAAACATATATTGCCATGTAATTATTTTTGGACTAGTCATAACGTATATTTTCATTATACTAGCCCTTTATATTTTTAAATAGTTATGCATTGACACATTTGTTATTCAATGTGTTGTGACTATTATGAATCAGAACGGAGGGAGTATATATGAGTCCAGTATAAAATCATGATGCCCTTGGGAGAATCAGTAGTAAATTAAGCAAACATTATAAAAAGTAAAGAAATTTGATTTTAAAAAAAAAAAACCATAAAGCATATTATAGTTTATACACATAAATAAAAGAAATCAATAGACAATGAACATAGTTATCAGTTATCACAAAATAAAACAACACATTATATTATACAATGGGAAATTCCAAGTTTATCTTCATGATTAACGTTTTTTGTCACTCTAAGGGTATATATGGTATTTCACCTACATTAGTTGAGGATATTCTTGTCAATTCCTTGTGCTGATTGGATAAACTTGGAATGACTAAGCTTCCAGCATGTGCACAAAGAAGCCTTGTTGGACTTAACGGCACATGCCCCACGCCTTGTTGGATTTCACGGAATCCATCAAGGATTTTCTTCCGTCAGTGATTCATCCTCTTCATTAGTTTCATGCAAGTTTGTTGACATGTAATTACCCCACAAGTGGCAGAATATGATTTTGCAAGAATATGTGCAGAATATTATTTATTTGTATATTTGCTTTTCTTCATTTGTATGACTTCAGTAAAATTGTAAATAATGTGTTATAGAAAATTTGATATGGTAATTCGGTTACTTTCTTTATTTGTATAAATCAGCATCTTTCCAAAGTATAGTTACTTTCTTTATTTGTATAAATCAATATCTAAATTAATATTGTAGTTAAATTTGTAAGGTGTTATAATTATCATTTAAAAAAAAACGTAATATACTGACATCCAGCCACGTTAATCTTCAACATGTGACTGGGCTGCTGACATGACTGCTGACTGGACTTCCTCAAAGCCATCATGCTGACGTGGCTGTGAAGATTGACAAAAAACGTTAATCATGAAGATTAACTGGGCAGCCCTCTAATACAATAGTAATAAGGGACACTAAACCACGTACAACGTACAACAACACATGCATGAATTAATTAATTAAAAGCAGTAAATATAGAGTATGTGAAATGACCATAAAAGATGGTTCAAAACAAACATACAAGATATTCTACTATGATAAAGTAGGACGTACTACTACAAAAGTAGCTTATTTAACTAACATACAAGCATACATGCATATAGCTAGGTTGATCAATCTACGAGTCTACGACACACATGTACCGCTGAAGTAGCGGTTGCAGGTTGAGCCGGAACAACACCAATTATTTGGTAGAATATCACAGGCTTCTCCGGCTGCTGCGCACGACAATGGTACGCTCTGGGCAGCCGCACCATAGGCCATCATCAAAATGATGGCCATAGTAAGCAGCAAGAGAGCCTCAACACATTTCTTTGTATTCATCTTTATTTTATTATATCATATATTGATGTGTCTTTTAATTTGTTTACTTTTTGGTGCTATTTTGCATCCTTTTTATAGCCGTTCATAACAAAATGTCCTACTTCTTATAACGATGTCACTTGTAATAATGAATGCAATCAAAATCCACTATTCAACATGTGTTTAACATCGCTCGTCATTGCTACTGCTAGATGCTCTTCTTTGAAGTCGGTAATGTTCAATAATTATTATTATTAGATTATTATTACTAATTAATGACTTTGTTAGGATGGTCAGATTTGTTTAATGAAGCGTAATTTTGTTAGCTACTCTAATTTATTTAAATAATAACTAGGGCGGCTAATGCAAATGCGAGCGGCAAAACTAGCCATTTCTTTTTTTTTTTTTTTTTTTTTTTTTTTTTTTTGGTATTATATGACCTTATATTAGCTTCAAAATCTTCTTAAAGTATATTGAACATTGATAATGCATCAATTTTCAATTAAAAATAGTCAATAAAATGGGGATAATCATGACTTGGCCGTGATGTTTTGTTAATTTATAAGTCCCCAAATATTTTCTCCAGCTCATCTACCATACAACCAATTGTTCCCTACAAGGGACAACCGATGACAAATGGGTGAATACTGAAATTTTTATGGTAAGGCATGGTGCACCTAGAAATATGAATATTTTAAAGAACATGGACAAAAAAAAAAAAAAAAAAAAAGAATAATATAGACATTTATAAAGCACGCGAGCATAATTGTTATTTGAGTTTGATCATTATGTTCTTTGAGTTTGAGCTATATGTTCTTTACATTATACAATATGACCACTTAAGTAATCATGAAAAAAACATGTTTTCTAATGTATTATCATGTTCTTTGTATTGCCATGTTTTTTATCAAACACAAACATGTTCTTTTGTCAAACACATATTTATTCATTTTCATACACTAGTATGTTCTTTTTGCCTTTTTAAGTTCTACCGGTTGCACTATGCATACCTGGGTGCACAGATCAAACACTATTGAGGAAAATAGGATATATTTTCCAAATATCTTAGGATATCTTTGATAGCATATTTTAGGTAGTTAATAATATCTTTTGATACTTTCCTAGTTCTATCTTGATTGGGATTGTTTTAGCTTGTATTATATATTTTTTTTTGGTGTTTAGAGAGCCACAAGGGAGGGGGTGAGAATTGATCCCAGGATCTCCTAGAATCGGGAGGGAAGCTCTAACCACTTGAGCTATCCATCACTCTCAGCTTGTATTATATATGGTGGTTCTCTGAGAAATAATATTCAAGCTTTCTGTTTCATTAATTCTACATGGTATAAGAGCCAGAGTTTTTTTTCTCATAAAATTTAGCCATGCCCGGTGATGATACACCACCACCACCGCCACCACAAAAAATAGAAGCTAATTCACCATTCTATCTAGGGGCGCATGATAGACCTGGTGACTTTATCACTCCAATTCGGTTAAAACTTGACAATTTTGATTTGTGGTCTCATGCAATCTTTGTTGCTCTTTCGTCTCGGAGGAAGTTTGGGTTTTTGGATGGTACTATCACTGATTGTGTGCCGCCTGCAACCAAGGAGGATTGGGTTGTGGTGCACTGTATGCTCGTTTCATGGCTCATGAACACGATTGATCCGGAGGTAAAATCTATGCTTTCTAATTATGATAATGCAAAAATTTTGTGGGATGATTTGCATGAAAGATTTTGTGTTGTTAATGGTCCTCGTATTCAAAATTTGAAGGCTCAAATAAATAGATGTGAGCAAACTAAAAATATGTCAGTGGCTATTTACTTTGGCAAATTAAAAGTTTTGTGGGATGAACTTGCTAAACTTGAACCATTAATTAATTGCAAGTGTGGGAAGTGTACATGTAATGTTGGTAGGCAACATGAGAAAAGGCGTGAAGATGATAGGCTCCAACAATTTTTATTAGGTCTTTGTTCTGATTATTTTGCTCAAACTAGATCTAATATATTGGCACAAGACCCTCTGCCCACATTAAATAAAGCTTATCAACAAGTCTCACAAGATGAGCTTGTACGAGGCCTTGATAGGGTTCGAGAGGAACCGCAACAGGCTGTCGGTTTTGCTGTTCGTGGAGGTGGTGCTCGAGGTCGTGAAGGGTCTGATCGCACCTCTAGTGGTTCAGTGTGTGCTAAGTGCAAGAAGGGTGGTCATGAGACTTCTCGGTGTTGGTCAGATAAAATATGCAATCATTGCAAAAAAAGGGGGCACATAGAGAGCAAGTGCTTCGAGCTTCATGGGTATCCCCCAGGCACGAGTGATAGTAGCCAGGGGGGACAGCCTCGGCTGGTCGTAGTCAAGGCTCGGCACGGGCTAATGCAATCTTGGGTTCGGATGCTCCTTCTCATGGTCAAGCTTTCACATTTGAGCAATGGAAGGCGATCACGGGTTTATTTGGTAAAGCCAATGAAAATCGTTTGAATGGTAAGTTTGATGTTACTTCATGGATTATTGACACCGGAGCCACTCACCATGTCACCGGCAAAGACTCTTGGTTGTTTGATACTCGTTCTTTTGAGTGTCCTGTTGGATTACCTAACGGGGACACAGTGGTTGCCTCTTTAGTTGGTTCCGTTCGTTTATCGGACAAGATCACCCTCACCGGTGTTCTTTATGTCCCCTATTTGAGTTGTAATTTGATTTCAGTATCTCAACTTACTGATGAGCTTAATTGTTTTGTCCAATTTAATTCTTATATGTGTGCTATACAGGACCAAGCGAAGGAGCTGATTGGAATGGGAGCTAGGAGAGACGGACTATATTATTTTAGCAATTCGGATTCGGTGCATCTTGTAGGCGTTGTTGAAGCATCATCAGATTTGGAGTTGTGGCATCGTCGAATGGGTCATCCTTCCGAGAAAGTAGTTAAGTTACTTCCTCATGTTAGTAGCAATAAAGCTTGTTTAGATAAAGGGTGTGAAGTATGTATGCGTGCTAAACATCCTCGAAATAAATTTCCTTTAAGTGATAGTAGAGCTTCTAGGATTTTGAGAAAGTACATTGTGATTTGTGGGGTCCATATCGACATGTTTCGTCGTGTGGAGCTCGGTATTTTTTTACTATTGTGGATGATTATTCTCGGGCAGTTTGGATTTATTTATTAATTGATAAAACTGATCAGGTTTTAAGAACTTTTTTGGCTTTTGTTGCAATGGTGGATAGACAATTTTCCCAAACCATAAAAATTGTGCAGAGTGACAATGGTACAAAATTTAATTGTTTGTTTGATTATTTTCGTGCCACTGGAATTATTTTTCAAACCTCTTGTGTGGGTACTCCTCAGCAAAATGGAAGGGTTGAGCGTAAACACAAACACATTCTTGAAGTTGGGAGAGCATTAAGGTTTCAAGCCAAATTGCCTATTTCTTTTTGGGGGGAGTGTGTTCTTGCCGCAGCTCACCTAATTAACCGTACTCCCACTCCCTTGCTTCAAAATAAAACACCTTTCGAACTATTATTTGATAAACCACCCTTGTTTGATGCAATTCGTACCTTTGGTTGTCTTTGTTTTGCTCATAATCAGAAAACTAATGGAGACAAATTTGCGAGTCAGAGTAGAAAATGTGTGTTTTTGGGTTATCCTTTTGGGAAGAAGGGATGGAAGTTGTATGATCTTGAGTCGAAATTTTTTTTTGTCTCTCGAGATGTGAAGTTTGTTGAGGATGTGTTTCCTTTTGGTACTCCGGAAGATGTGAACATAGTGCCGGAATTAATTGACACAAATATTGAAGTTCATGGGGATTTTTTGGAGTACGAGATATTTGATGATGAAAATGGTGATATTGATGGCTTCAATGAGGAAGAGCAAGCTGCCCCGGGTCAGCCACACTCAGGGCAGCCTGCTAGAGAGGCTACGACAGTTCACCCCGCAGCCAGGCCGCAGCCACAGGACACAGCCCGCAGCCAGGCCGCAGAGCAGTCTGCTGCACACCCAGACGCTGCCTGGCAGACCCCTGTCAGGCCACATAGCAGCAGCAACATGACTGCCGAGCCTCACAGCAGCAGCAGCAGCATGGGTGCCGAGCAGCACCATGCTTCTCCTGAGCATCTTGAGGTGCGTGAACATGAGGAGTTAGGTCGCGGTTTTCGTGAAAAAATTCCATCTGTCAAGCTTCGTGATTATGTGACTCACTCCGTTTTTGCTAATAGTCCGTCTCTGTCCACTCCATCCTCCAACGCTCCTTCAGGTACTCCTTATCCTTTAGCACATTATATAAATTGTGACAAATTTTCTGTGAATTATCGCAAGTTTCTTGCAGCCATTGTTCATGACAAAGAACCTAAGTCTTTCAAAGAGGCTATGAAGTATGAGGGGTGGAAGCAATCCATGAAAGAAGAAATAAAAGCTTTAGAAGATAATGGCACATGGACTTTAGAACATCTTCCTCCAGGGAAGAAAGCTTTAGGAAGTCAATGGGTGTACAAGACAAAATTTTTGTCTAATGGTCAAGTTGAGCGACTCAAGTCTCGCTTAGTTGTTTTTGGTAATCATCAGCAGGAAGGCATCGATTATGGTGAAACTTTTGCTCCCGTGGCTAAGATGACTACAATTCGAGCTTTTCTTGCAATAGCGGCTTCTAAAAATTGGGATCTTCATCAGATGAATGTTCACAATGCCTTCTTACATGGTGATCTCGATGAGGAGGTGTACATGAAATTGCCCCCCGGGTTTGAGAGTTCTGATCCATCCTTGGTGTGTCGTTTGAGGAAGTCGTTGTATGGGTTGAAACAGGCTCCGCGGTGTTGGTTTGCAAAGCTAACGACGGCTTTAAAAGGGTATGGTTTCATTCAATCCTACTCTGATTACTCTCTTTTTACATACACTAGAGGCAATGTTCAGATTAATGTCTTGGTGTACGTAGATGATCTTATTCTTTCTGGGAACGATTCCGCTGCATTGACTGTGTTTAAAGCTTACCTTGGTGACTGTTTTAAGATGAAGGACCTTGATCCCTTGAAGTATTTTTTGGGTATAGAAGTGGCTCGTTGGATATTATTTCTGAAGCAGGTTTGTTAGGGGCAAAGCCGAGTGGTTTTCCTATTCCACAAAACCATAAGCTCGGCCTTGCTAATGGTGAATTGCTCAAGGACCCTGCATCCTATCGAAGATTAGTGGGAAGATTGATTTATCTTTCGGTTACACGACCGGAATTGGCTTATTCAGTGCATGTTTTGTCTCAATTTATGCAAGAGCCGCGTCTTGAGCACTGGGAAGCGGCCTTGCGTGTGGTTCGATATTTGAAAGGTACCCCGGGTCAAGGAATTCTGTTGAGTGAAACTAGTGATCTAACCTTGCAGGGTTGGTGTGATTCGGATTGGGCGGCATGTCCTCTCACTCGTCGTTCATTGACAGGATGGCTTGTTTTTTCTTGGTCATTCTCCAATTTCTTGGAAAACCAAGAAGCAACCTACGGTGGCTACTTCATCGTCTGAGGCAGAGTATAGATCCATGTGTTCCGCTACGTTGGAGTTGAAATGGTTAAAGTCCTTGTTATTGAGTTTAAGGATTGAACATCCTCAGGCAATCAAGTTGTTTTGTGATAGTCAATCGGCCCTTCATATTGCTAAAAATCCAGTGTTTCATGAACGCACCAAACACATTGAAGTTGACTGTCATTTTGTCCGTGATGCAATCAATGAAGGGTTAATATCTCCATCCTATGTGCCTACTTCTTTCCAGTTAGCAGATATATTCACCAAGGGACTTGGGAAATCACAGTTTGATTTTCTTCTTTCCAAGTTGGGCATCTTTGATCCGAGTGCTCCAACTTGAGGGGGGGTATTGAGGAAAATAGGATATATTTTCCAAATATCTTAGGATATCTTTGATAGCATATTTTAGGTAGTTAATAATATCTTTTGATACTTTCCTAATTCTATCTTGATTGGGATTGTTTTAGCTTGTATTATATATGGTGGTTCGCTGAGAAATAATATTCAAGCTTTCTGTTTCATTAATTCTACAAACACTCAGTGAATACTACATATAAGCAAACTGTGCATAACTTGAAATAATTATGAACTAAAATTTAATTTTATTATTTCTTTATAATTGTAAATGAGTAAAATAATGCCTATACATGGAAATTGAGAGTAATTGTTTAGGTTAATTTTTTGTCATTGTTATTGCCTTTGTTTGGAATGATACTGAAATCACGTGTGTATTCATGGCTCATATTTAGAGTGGAGAGATTGGAAGAAGGGTATGGACAAATGAGCTCAATTACAGCAAATGACTAAATGAGCAAAACAAAATATGTGATCATCTTCTACAATTTTACAGAAAAAATCTTTACTTTGTTTTGCTCCTCAAAATTCTCATTTAGGTATTCAATTTCAAAATATTAAGATAACTAACAGCAAAAGTAAAGAAAAAAAAAAAGGTAAAATAGAAGGAATTAAAGGGAAAAAAAAATCCAAACATGGTGGATGGAGTTTTATAGTAAAAAAAAAAAAAGAAAAAGACTAAAATAACTTTAGAATTTTTTTGTCAATTACCACTAGAGCTGTCAAAAACTGACCTGACTCGAGAACACGGCCTGGACTGGTAATGACCCAAACCTTACCTTTACTCGAACAATAGGGTGAAACTAGTGACCTGTAACCCGACCTGAACCTGACCCGATCTTAACCGAAAACCGATTTGATCCAATACTTTATGACCTGAACCCGAACCTGCACCCGACCTAATAGTAACCGTCAACTGATTTAATCCGACCCGACAACAATCCGAACCCAAACTAGTACCCGACCCAATTAAAACCTGTACCCGAGTCATGGAAGCTAAGGTTTAATAAAATTTTATATACCTTTTGTTCAGCTTATATACTGGTACAATTCTGTAAACCCTCAATCCGGTTTAATAAAATCTTTTGTTTAGCTTATATACCTTTTGTTCTCTATTACTCATATATAGGTTTAATATAATCTTGATGATGCTTGATCAATTTATGAAAAGGCGTAATTATGTAGTTCAACTTAATTGACCACATCGATATTTATTAGAATTGAACTTGAACCAAAATCCGACTCAACACTAACCCGAACCCGAATGTACCATCTTATTAACCCATCCAAACCCGACTCAACACAGTACAAACCGAACCTGAAATTGAACCCGATCTGAATTTGACTCGAATTGAACCCGACCTATATCCAAAAAGATAAACAACCCGTTATAACCTGAACTGAAATTGACCTGACATGAACCCGGACCTGATCTGAAGCTAGATTGACCCGACAACACTTAATCTTGATTTAACCCGAAACCTGATTTGACCCGACCCAAATCCGACTTGGATACCCGAATTGACAGCTCTAATTACCACCTACAATTGTTGTTGTTTTAACAATTACCCTCTATAATTTTTTTATATAAAAAAAATTTATCACCTAATATTTTTTATAACATCAAAATTTTCCAACTATTTGGTTCTGAATTGAATTGTAATGTCATGTGGGGCATACTAAGGACTTGTTCTCATTGACTGAACTCAGCTGAACTGAACTGAACTGAACTGAACTAAACTAAGCTGAACTGAACTAAACTGAACTGAACTGAACTGAACTGAATATTTTATAAGAGAAGGAAATTAGGAGTTGAGCTGAACTGAATTTCAACGTAAGAGAACAGGCCCTAACTACCTTACCCTATTTCCCTCCTTTTCTTTCTTTCTTTCTCAAAATTGGGGAAAAATTTTAAATTAAATTACATATTCATGTTAATTATTTCACAAATTGAACTTTTTCCCCAATTTAAAGAGGTGTACAATGGAATAAGAAATCAAGTGAGAAAGAAAGAAAATGAGGGAAAAAGGGTTGGAAGGTAGTTAGTGGGCCCCACATGACGTCACATTTGAGTTGATAGCCAAGTAGGTGAGAATTTTTTGATGTTTAAAAAAAAGTAGGTTTGGTGAAATTCAAAAAAATAAAATAAAAAAATGTAAGTGGTAATTGCTAAAATAGCAGTAATTGTAGGTGATAATTATCAAATTTTCTATAATTTTATAATTAAAAAGAAAGACATTAGAGAAATACTACTCTTATGAATTTAAATTTATTAGGGTTTGTTCACATTTACTGAACTGAGCTGAACTGAACTGAATTGAATAGAGCTGAAATGAATATTTTATAAGAGAAAGAAATTAAAAGCTAAAGTGAACTGAACTGAAATGAAATGAGGTGTGCCACATCTATTACGCTACCGAGGCTTATCCGAGGCTTTTTTCATCTCCACACACCTTTGTGAATTACTTATTACTATTCTACTAAGGTGTGCCTAAAGATGGGCACGGGCCGTGTCGGAGGTGCCGGCACGGGTGGCACGACTCCGGCACGACACGACCACTGGCACGACACTGCACGGCACGACGACCCATTTGTGGGCCGTAGGCCGTGCTGTGAACACAAATGTTGAAAATTGGCATGGCATGATCGTCGGCACGCCGACACGACCCGCCAGCAGGTTATTTTTATAATATATTATATAATCGTGGTGGCCGTAGCCCGGCACGACACGACTCGCTAGGCACGTGAGTCGTGTCGTGCCATGGGCTGGGGTGTGCCAAAACTTGGCACGACACGACACGCCGCCAAGCCGGCATGGCACGAGCCCCACCCCAGCCCGGCCCAGGCACAGCCTGAAATGACACGGTAGAACACGACATGATGCCCATCTTTAGGTGTGCCACATCTGTTACGCTACGAACACTTGTTAGAATTATCGTATTCTAAGAGGACTACACGTTACCTTAATTTACCGATAGACTCAAATTGAATTGGAGATACTTACCATCTCCATGCAAATCCCCCCGTTAAAATTATAGCTGTAAAAAATTGACCCGACCCGAAATACCGATCCGAACCTGATTATTAACCGACCCATCTGAATCCGAAAAAATGGTGACCCAAACTTGACCTGACCCGACCTGAATCCAATCCTAGACTCGATTTGACTCGAGTATGTGAGACCCGAACCCGAACCCAAACATGAACCTACCTGGAGATGACCGACCCGAATGTAACCCGTAAATTATTAACCTGAACCGAACCCGATTTGAACTAAAATTGACCCAAAACTGTTTTAACCTGTCAAAACCCGAATTAAACCCGACTTGTTACTAACCCGACCTAAATTCAACCCGACCCTTTCCTAACTCAACTCGAATTTAACCCGACCTATTACAAACCTAACCCGAAATCGATCAACCTGACTTGTTATTGACCCGACCCAATTCAACCCAACTTGTTATTGACCCGACCCAAATATTACCCGAACTATTACTAACCCGACCCAAAACTTCAACCCGATCGTTCACTAACCCGACTCGAAATCAACACGACTTGTCACGTTATTGACCCGACCTAAATTCAACCCTTTGTTCTTGACCCGATTTCAAATCACCTTAAATTCAATTTAGACCACCTTATTATTGTTGATCAAAGTATTTTGTCTAGGGAGATCAAGTCGGTCCAGGCCAGCAAAAGAAAGGAGCATCATCCCCAAATTTAAGTGTTAAATATAGTATATATTTATTTTATGGTCAAAGGAGATAATTATCTTCCTATATTATAGACTATAGTTCATTAGCATGTTGCCACATACGAAGTATATTATAGTCAAAGGAAATAATTAGCTTTATAAAAATGATAATTATCTATTTATAATTAGTTGAAACCGAATATGACCCGACTTAGAAATGACCCGACCTGATTGTAACCCGCAAATTATTGACTTGAACATAACCCAATTTAAACCCGAGAATGACCCGACTTGGAAATGACCTAACCTAATTATAACCCGCAAATTATTGACTTGAACT
This sequence comes from Chenopodium album, assembly GCF_948465745.1. Taxonomy (NCBI): domain Eukaryota; kingdom Viridiplantae; phylum Streptophyta; class Magnoliopsida; order Caryophyllales; family Amaranthaceae; genus Chenopodium; species Chenopodium album. The sequence continues at coordinate 72,840,811 of NC_137835.1, forward strand.
GAACCCGAGAATTACGCCTTGAAAATGACCCGACCTTATTATAATCCGTAAATTATTGACTTGAACCGAACCCGACTCAACTCGAGAATGACTCGACCTGATTCTAACACGCAAATTATTGACTCGAACTGAACCTGACTCGAACCCGAGAATTGCCCTAACACGTTTTAACCCGTGAAAACATGAATTAAACCCGACCTATTATTGACCCAACCCAAATAACCCGACATGTTATTAACCCAACTTAAACCTGACCCAAATCCGGTAAGATGTATGACCCGACGTGACCCGACTCAAGCATGACCCAACCCGAACCGACCCACATAGGTTACGACATTAACCCGAATTGACCCGACCCAAGATGACCCCACCCACTCTTATCCGACCCAAATCCGACCCGTTTACCCAAATTGACAGCTCTGGTTAAAATCTCAAATTAATGTTAAGGTCAAAATATGGCAACTAAAAAAATACAAAGACGGTATCATATGATAACTACTCCGTATTGAATTCTTCTGACTTTGGCTTAAAACAATGCTTCTTTAAAGATAATTGACCATCCCAACAAAGTCGTTAATTAGTAATAATAATCTAATTAATACGAAGTAATAATATTTGAACGTAGGCAACCCTAAAGAAGAGCATCTAATTAGACACCTCGAAGAGTGGACTTTGATGCATTATTCAGAAGTGACATCGTTATAAGACGTAGGACATTTTGTTTTCAGGGTTATAAAAAGGGACTTAAATCAGCTCCAAAAAGTAAACAATAGACACTTATCATACAATCAAATAATAAATATGAATACAAAGAAATGTGTTGAGGTTCTCTTGCTTCTTACTATTGCCATCATTTTTATGATGGCCTCTTGTGCGACTGCCCAGCAGGAAGCCTGCTCAGCAGCCGGGGAGTCTTGTAACATAGTACCGGGCTATTGGTGTTGCGCCGGCTCATCCTGCAACCGCTTCTTTAGCGGTACATGTGTGTCGTAGATCAACCTATTGGATGCTACACCACCATGCATGCGGCCATACATGCATGCCTTTATGCTAAGTTTGTCTATCTATCAAAATAAATAAGCTACCTTTGTAGTTTTGTAGTACTACTTATCATAGTAGGAGATCTAGTATGTGGTTTTGAACCATCTTTTATGCTCTTTTATATGCTATATATTTACTGCTTCTAATTAATTCATGTACAAGTATATTGTTGTGATTCAATATACGTCCATACCGTGAGTCTGTGTTTCATACCATATTATTATTATTGTATCATGTGCTGTTTGATTTTGTGATATAATACGTATACTATTGGTTAATCATTTTTTGTCATGGACGAAACATATTATTGTTGTTAATCTATTTTTTAAATCTTTCAAGAATTTAAGCAGAACCATGCATTAACAACAATGAACGTTAGTTTACAACCATATACCGTTATTACCTACCAATTTAAGTACCTTGGTTCTTGTAAGGGACTTGAAAGTTAAGTTAAAATTTATACTCGTAAGTTAAAGTGTGAAAAAAAGGGGAATGTCAACGCATCTGGAAAAAAACGATTGATTTGTATTAATGTACAGGCTAAAGACCCAAACCATAAAGTACTTAGGACCGGTGCCACGGAAAGGTATATATGTTTTGAAATCTCGTACGAGACAACAAATTGAGAATGTGCCGAATTGTTATATTTATGTATTAGGATTCTTATTTAGCTCTTCTCCGGTTAATTCTTATTTGATTTTGTTAAATATATTTTCATTATTGTTAATTGTAGTTGTTGTATGACTTTAATTGATGAAATCTAATGTCCTTTAAAAAAAATTTCGTTGTTTCCTCGTTATAATTTCTATGCAACTTTAGTCAACAAGTACTTTGTACAGATTCGTAAATTTATAATAAATCATCTTTAAATAATTTTAAGTTTCTTTATATTTCTTTTGGTTAAACAAATAAAAAAATAAAAAAAATAAAAAACCTTGCCTCTATACATTGCTAGTTTTTATAGTGTTATCAGGTCATACTCCAAGTTTACCATTCTAAATGTATCTTTAGAGAGGTTTAGAGTAGCAATAAGTCCTGTGTAAGACGGGTGTATATTAATTTAATTTTAAGACGGTCAGTTTGAGCCTTTGAGGGTAACTTTAACTATTTTTTATAATTTTAACCCCTTAAAGGCTAACTTTTATTTTATAGTTGCTTTGAATTTTATTTTAATGTGTAATTTCTTACAAAGTCATGATTACATACTATAAAGGCTAATGTGATTATTCTGTTACATTATAAGTTTTTGCAAGTTAAAATTTATTATTAGAAAAATAATAACACTTGTAGTATAAAAGGTAACTTTAAATATTAATAAAATAATTTTAACCCATCTTACAATAAATTAACGTACACTCGCCGTTTTAGTGAATTTGTGGTCGATTAGACTTTGGAAATGAAGTATAATACTACTTTATGGATAAAAACGGGAGATTCTAAAATATTTTAGGTATGAAACAATTTATGTATTCAAATATCAGTGGTTTTTGTCAAATTATAAGATGTTTGTAATTCGTCCATTCAATTTGAAAATGCTAGCTCTGCCACTACTCCTAATAATATAAAATATATTACACAAATACTTTTAAATATTGATTTTATCTCATATCTCTAATAGTATTTGTTGTAAAAAATATTGATTAATATGTGATATATAATTAGAGGGCTCCCAAATTAAAGCATATCAACCGCACGAGGTGTGAATCCCTTGCATTTGTAATGAGACAAAATATTGACATGGATCGCATCATCTGACATGGGTATGTGAAGAGGTGTCAAAACCGAACCGACTCGAAAAAAATTATCCGTTTCAAACTGTAACCGATTTGATTTGATCCGAGAAAATCAAGACCCAAATCCGATCTGCAATCGAATTGAACTCGATCCGAATCCGAACTTGACTCGATTTGAACTTAACCCGGCACCGATTTGATCCAAGCTAAACACAATCCGAATCCGATTTGACTCAACCTGAACTCAAATCGAATCGATTTGATCCGACCCGAGCTTAACCCGATCAGAAATTGACCCGAAAAATAACTGATTTAATCCGATCTATTTTGACATGAATTGATATCAATCCGACCCGATTTTAGCTCGATTTGATTTTTATCCGATTCGAATTTAACCCGACCATAATTAATTATCGTCCTTTTTATTCCAGTTCTTATACTACTATATTTACTAATTATCAAGGAAAATCTAATTATAATAATCCAACCTTTGCACAGTCCTATTTTATTAATCCGACCTTTTGAATATTCCACAATAATTCAAGCTTTAGAGGGTGTTCTATTCTATTAGGCCAAAGTAACCTACAACCGTTATTCACGTAAATATTTTTAATTAAAAAATAACAAAATTGAATAGCAGCTTTCCTCCATGGATTCCTGCCAACCTCTCCTCCTTCCCTCTCTTTCCATCATTCCGGCGAGCCAATTCCTTGCCGCCCTCCCTCCCAACCATCTCCTTGCCCCCCAACCACAACCACAACCACCCTACCCCTTAACCAATCACCACCATAACTCGTCCCGACACCCTCAAAATCGTTACGATAACCACTCCAAAACCCAAAAATCGACGGTGGGGTGGGGATTTTCGATGGTTTCGAGCAAGGTTTTGAGGGAGGTCTCGCACCATTAGGGGTGTCCGTTCGGTTTTCGGTTTGGATTTAGTCCAAATCCGATCCAATCCGAAATATAATTCGGTTTTCAATTTTCCAATCCGATCCGATCCGAATTTCTCTCTTGATCCAATCCAATCCAATCCGAATTAAAATTCGGTTATTTGGATCCGATCCGAAAATCCGAATTATAATACATTATTTTTTAGCGCCTAATACAATTATAAAAATAAAGCTTTACTATAAATAAAAGTCTTCAAAATCATGATTAAAATAAATAGTTCAACGTCAATATGTAGTAGTAAGTATTTAAGCTAAACTTCAAAATATACAAAAATCCATATTTATACAAGCTTAATTTTATAATTCGGTTTTCGGTTTGGATTGGATCCAATTAGGGTCAATCCGATCCAATCCGAAAATCCGAATTTCCAAAAAATCTCAATCCGATCCGATCTGATTTAAAGTTTGGATCCAATCCGAATAAATAATTCGATTTGGATTAGATTGGATTTCGGTTTTTATCCGAATTATGGACACCCCTACGCACCATGGTGGATGGGGGTTTCTTGGTTCGAGGGCCTGGTTTTAACAGAGATGGTGGCTGGGGTTTCTGGGTTCGAGGTTTGGGTTTCAACGAAGGTGGAGATGTGGAATTCCATTATACCGTGTTTTGACGGTGGTGGGGGTGGTGGCTGGCCTGGTTGGGTAGGATTCCTTGCTGCCGAAGGTGGAGGGATTGTGGGCGGATGTCTGGCGGAAATGGAAGCCATTCATGGAGTAGCGACACGTGGCAGGTGACCTATTGTTTTAGATTAAGTGACCTGCTTGACCAGAAGAATAGAACACCCCCCAAAGCTTGGATTATTGTGGAATAATCAAAAGGTCGGAATAATAAAATTGGACCATGCAGAGGGTTGATTATTAGAATCAAAATTTCCAATTATTAATAAGTTAATTTATTTTACTACAAAGAAATAATTCGGAGTAACAAGTTTACTTCATGTACATACCAATTATATAAAATTACTTTCTAAGCTTCATATTCGTCTCATCTAAAAGATGACATTGAAGATTTATAATAACCTTAAAAAGATAGACATTTTTATTTGTTTATATCACCATATGTAACTATCATTTGTCAATATATCACTAGTTCATTAAGATAAAAAAATTTCATAACTTGATCAAAAGAGAAAACTAAAACTTCATACTTCATAATTAATGATCAAAAGATAAAAATATATGATATGACTTGATATTAACCCAACAATAAGGTAAAAACTCAATAATAACTCTAGTTTAAAAATTACCTTATTTGGATATGAATTTGGTCAATTCGACCAAAATCCAGCTACACAGAAAGGAATTGAATCGAAATTGACCAATTAATGAATCAATGGATCAACTTTATCTTAATCAAACCAAACTTGACCGAATCGAAATCATCCGAACTGAATCAACCTGACCTAAATCCATTCGACTTGAAATTAACGTGGTCAAACCCGTTTTGAACTCGATCCGAATTTATCCGAACCGAAAGTGAACCGATCTGGAGTTAATCTGACCCGACCCATATCCAACCTGGAATTGATAGATCATGACCCGAATTCGACCCCACCTGACCCGATCCGAGTTAAAAGAATAATTTTGACCCAAACATATCCGATCCAAATATACCCGATTCGAATAGACCCGATCCAAACTCTATCTGGTTATTCAAATTGACACCTCTAGGTATGTGTCCATTTGTTCAACTATGCTATTTTGCTTGTTGCAAGGATTTCACTTTGGATAAAAAAAAGTGAGTGAATTAGGGTAAATGGTTTGTTATGTTGAGCTTAAAAATAAAACTGCTTAGAGTAGGAAAGGACATAGATTGCTTAAGAAATCGATCAAACGCCATTCAATCTCCTTGCCTAGCTTAGTACTCAAAAATAAATTGTTCATGAAAAATAATTATAGAGCAAAACATAATATACACTTAAGATTTATACGCAACTGAAAAAAAGATAAGCACGCACTAGGCACACTTTAACTCATAAAATTAAACAATACTTTGTATGTGTTGGTAAAAATACCTGTTGATTCCAATAACAAAAATGGAGAAGATGAAAGGGAAAAAACTTGATTGAAGATTTCAACTCACAGTCGCGCCGTGGAACAATAATCCACTGCCTTAGAAGCGAAATACGCCACCACCGGTACAGGTTTCCTGATGACGCACGCCCCCCAAGTTTAACGCAACTCTCCTTTGTAATTCGTGTACCCGAACCCGAAGCGTGGAATTACTCAAGAACTGTTCAGATCTCAAAGGGTAGGTTTTGTTTTGTGTTTAGGTTCCAGAGATAACAAAACTGTGTATATCTCAATTTGAGGGTTTAGGAGGCTATATATATATGTGTACAAAAGAAAGGATATAAACGAAGCAAACAAGGCCTCCACAATAAGCCCACGAGCAACCGAGCTCTCGCTCTCATATGAGCGAGCTATCGCTCGGCCCTGCCGTAAGCAATAAACGTAGTGAGCTAGCACGCGAGCTATAGCTCGCATCTACCGCAAGCAACAAGTGCAGCGAGCTAGCATGCGAGCTATAGCTCGCACCTGCCATAAGCAGAGCGACCATACGAGCTACCATCCGAGCTATAGCTCGGACTTGCAGTAGCTCATATGCCATGTGAGCTATAGCTCTAACGCTAGCTCGACCTTGCGTAGTCTACTTGCCATGCCATCTATAGCTCTCTCGCTAGCTCCATTGCTAGCTCGGTCTCGCGCAACTCACTAACTTGCTTGACACAACACTCCATCATCAACTCCTTGCACACTCACTTGGTAAACCTCCGATTTGCATTACTAGAATTGTAAAAACTCCAACAATCCCCCACTAATGCAAAACGGACATGAGATCATGAAATCTGAACAGTAAAATGAAAGGTTAGGTACTTAAGCACTAGTATCCATAAGGTTTGAACTAACACCTTAGTGACACAGGTATTCAACACTCTTCTGGTGAGTATCCAAAGGTTTGAACTCCCAGGAGCGAGCAAGGAACATGTATCACATACTTCACCTTTTGAACTTGAGCAACTCCGCCAATCTTGGCCTACACCTTGGGCTCTCATGAGTACTTCAGGAAAATTACACCACAATTTTCCCTTGAAGGAGGCCACCCCTCGTACTCACGTAGGTGTTCCGTCTGTGTATAAAATACACATTCCCAGCACATCTAGAGTCTTTCCATGCAGTCTTAAAACACATTCAAGAACCTTGCAAACCTAAGATTTTCTGTGCAATGGAATAAGAACATTAAGAACAAAAAGTTCAACCCTATCAACTCGACGGTGTATCTATCAATCCACTGCTCAATGAGCTCTTAGGCTAGATGCATTAAGGGATACTCCCAACCTCAGTCATTCGGTACCACTATCGTTCCCTACTCGAGAAGTATCAGGGCTAGTGATTCTAATTTATTTAAGAATCACTATCGTTCCCACCTCTCAAGCAACTGGGCTAGTGGTATTAAGAGCAAGTAATGCTCAACCTTCCACTTTCGGTGTCATTATCAATCCTAATTTAAGAGCCACTGGGCTAATGGTCTTAAATCCACTTAAGAACCATTATCAATCCTTGCTCAAAGAATAACTGGACAAATGACATTAAGAGACACGCTCAACCTTACTGAATCTAACTACCTGGTCAACAGACCATAAAAAGAGTTATAGATTCAATAAACATATATGGTGTAAATCCAGCAATGAGTCAACCAAAACAAGGCTCCAGACCCATTCCGAACAAAAGTTCAATAAATTAAAATACTTTGGTGTGTCCATGTAAGCTGTCTCAATTGACCACCCAATCTGGGTTATGGACATAACAACCTGCAACATCAAGCAACAAGTCTACCAAAGTATCTCATAACCATATAAATTAGAGGGTTATTAAGCCAGATCACTTCATGATGTAGACTCAGTTTTTAAACTTCGTCACTAGAATAATTTTAAAATACCCCACAGGATCTTAAATATATTCTCTTAGACAATCAAGCACTTACCTGTGCTTCATCCTAGTATAGGGACCTGCTTGATTCTTCTTTGCTTTCACGTACTCTAACATGAGTACATCTCCACAAGATCTGTCTAACTTTGTCACTACATCTGTAGTTCCTGACAACATACATAGACACTTGTGAAAAATAATGTAGAGAACATGAGGATCAACTTACCCCCACAATGGACAAACTTCCAGAGATTAATTTTTGCAACAATCATCTTCTTGACCATGTCATCCAATCTAATGAACATTTGCTTCATAATGGATAGTGTACAACAATTTGTTTTGTAGCTCACTCGAAAAAGAGCACCACCCTTCATCATGTAAAAATCATACACTGAAGAGGTTCAACTAATCATCGTTGTTCATTCAATCATTGTCTCTTATAATTTACCGGATAGGTACTTGAGAAACTTTCTCACTTTAACCTTCATCCCTGTACTAACTGAAACTCAAACAATAATTGAGTAATTCTCTCTTGACAAACAGAATGAACAATATAGTTTACAACAAAACCACTACACGTCAAGAATAGTTTGTTCATCATTTAGATTGCAAATCATTAGCACATTTGAATCAAACATCAAGGCCAAATCATGAAAAATAACTCTGGCTTAGACATGATAAATATAATTTATCAAACCACTTTCTCTACATCACAATAATGAGATTGATGCGTACCTTTGTTAGTTCATCGGCATACTGCCTAGAACCATTCTGCTTATCACATTATCTTGTACTTGTTTCTTGGCTTAGAGACACACATACATCTTTATCTCAATTAACAACATGCATGTGAAGTTAACAACCTATGATCATTCTAGCAAATGAACTCTATCAATGCGAACCATAGTAACATCACACATACATCAAGAAGTTCAACTCACATGCCAAGAAAAACTTAACATAACAAGTTAGAGTATTCAAATCTAACCCCCACTCACCATACATATCACAAAGGATATAACATCATGAGCAAAAAATACCTCATCTTCTAAGTTGTCACCAGTGCATGCGTTTTAAAATACACACCCTTGATTTACAATCAATCATGCTAGGAAGCTTAAGCAACCTCACTGCAAACCAGACAAGCTTAGAACAAAACAGGTGAGTCATAAGAGTTGGTCAGCACCAAACTTACAGAATAAATCCTAACAACATAGTATCTTACCTTTAGCCCATTTCCAATCAACCACCTTTCAAATCACCTTGAAAGATACTTACAACAGATGGATTTCTAATAGCAAGGCAAGATAAACTCTTCTCAAACATATCAGACTCAAAGAGAGCGCACAACTCGCGTTAACATGCTCCTTTCCACAACTAGTCAATCAGGTTTATCCATATGGTTCAGGATTTTTCCATTCACCACTACATGAATATATACCACACAACAAACATCTACATACAACTTTCGATCAAGAAAGTAAAACCAAGATGATATAACACTAGATTAAGCTTTAATCCAATACACCTTAGATGAAGAACTCATCAACTTTACTGGTAGAATAAAGCTTAGGAAGCAAGAACAAATCCTATGAACGAGCAAAACTAACATGTCATGTCATAGGAAAACATATACTTGAGACACTTCAAGGATTTAACATATCAAGCTCGTACATGAAAAACGTAGCAGATATTCAGCATACATATCACCCACAGTCCCACAAGCCTTCATGCCTTACGTGAAACATATCTAGAAGTCAATTCTTTATTATTGGAAACCCCCACATCATGAATACCACATGAAAATAATCATGAATCAGGTAACAAATTAGGGAGTATCAACCAGATTCTTGGGTGAAATACTTACTAAACAAATAAACAACTGATACATATCTGCAACCCACACAATACTAACATTCACAGAATATTAATAGTTTTTAAAGACATATAGAATGTTAATTCCCATCCTTACCTCATGTGGGGCACTTACACTTCAAACTTGCACGACCATTCTAGCTTTGCTAAGTCAAGCCTTTTTAATTCTGCTAATAAGCACGGAAATCAACCCGGTCTCATCTAGACCATCAACAAGAAAAATAATTGCTACACCTCTAGCCAATTACATACATTTCAAGTTCGTGAACAAAGCTGATTAAGATCACAAGAATTAAAAGAAACAATAATACTAAATCCCTTTTTAATCTAAAAAGGAGACACTTACAAGCTTATCACATACTCCGTACTCAACAAAACATTGTCCATGATTAGGAAAAATAACAATAAAAACACTATCATAAGATAGAACACATGTCATCCCTAATCTAGTAGGACAAAACACATTAAAGTCCAGGAACATAAATAAATTACCATTGGACGTAACATACATTAGCAGAAATAAATTACTTGCAAAACAACAAGTCAACAAACAGATAGCCACAGATAAACGTCTTTTTTACGGAGACCTTCCTCCTCAAAACCACTCATTTTACAAGAGTAAAACTAACATACTAGTCAGTTACAAGATCTAACTCAAAACACCCCCACATTGCTACACAATACATTATAATAATTAAATTATGCATACTTGGGGCACATATAATAAACATATTATATAAAGTTAGTAACTTATAATGAGGTAATCAAATAAGTTGAGAAGGAACTTAGCTTGTTCAACCCTTACGGGCTACGACATCTATGTGACATTGATCACTCTTGACTGGTGTCCGCTACTCGCATAGCCATATAGCTCAAACCTTTTGCTACACGTACACTCTACCAAACTTGGCACGAGCTACCCGCAAACTTCATCAGGCTAACCCATTGCCGCTGCTAACTGGCACACGAACCCGCGTCCAAGAGTCGTACAACACCACCAAAAATTGATAATGAAAGGTTACAGAGTATGATCAAATGATGATTGCATCAACCCCTCAACACCTCTGACCACCATTATAGTTGACTAAAGCACACTAACCACACGCATAATACCACTTAAGGCTTGAAATTTTGGTGGGGTTAGTCCTTGTAAATCCAAGAATTCATACTCTGACACTAATCCATTAAAGATCCTTGCTAGAATAAAAAAAAAAAAAAAAAGGTAGCCGATTAACATATAAAATCATGGCTTTAGCGCACAGTTCTAATTTGCAAAACCAAATACTCATGATTCCCACCAAAAACAATAAGAAAATCAAGAGTGCTCTTTTTATCATAGATCAGCTAAGAAATCAAGGGCTAGCTTGACACTTGTCATGAGAATCGATGTATACATTTAATCATGAAATTAAATATCCAAGCAGCACCTCTTCGATCAAAAAGCTTCCGAAATATATCATGTTTTTGGAACAGATTTAATCGTAGTGCCTAGTTTATGTCACATAAAATAATTTAATTCGGTAACTCAATTGCATCACCATGGCGTAAAATCTTGAAGCCCAAATCGGTATCCGAAATCTGACAATCAACTCAGACTGTCCCCAACAAATAACAACTTTGTCGATTGCTTCGTCATATACACCTCTAATAAATCATAATTATTTTTTTTTCTTGATACAAAAACTTCGTCCGAATAATACTTTTCTCAAATTGTTTAGGAATCAACAGTATAATAAATTAATATATTTCGCTTTTAAATTGTTGGTAAAAGTACCTGTTGATTCCAATAACAAAAATAGAGAAGATGAAAGGGAAAAAACTTGATTGAAGATTTCAACTCACAGTCGCGCCGTGGAACAATAATCCACTGCCTTAGAAGCGAAATACGCCACCACCGGTACAGGTTTCCTGATGACGCACGCCCCCCAAGTTTAACGCAACTCTCCTTTGTAATTCGTGTACCCGAACCCGAAGCGTGGAATTACTCAAGAACTGTTTAGATCTCAAAGGGTAGGTTTTGTTTTGTGTTTAGGTTCCAGAGATAACAAAACTGTGTATATCTCAATTTGAGGGTTTAGGAGGCTATATATATATATATGTGTACAAAAGAAAGGATATAAACGAAGCAAACAAGGCCTCCACAATAAGCCCACGAGCGGCCGAGCTCTCGCTCTCATATGAGCGAGCTATCGCTCGGCCCTGCCGTAAGCAATAAACGTAGTGAGCTAGCACGCGAGCTATAGCTCGCATCTACCGCAAGCAACAAGTGCAGCGAGCTAGCATGCGAGCTATAGCTCGCACCTGCCATAAGCAGAGCGACCATACGAGCTACCATCCGAGCTATAGCTCGGACTTGCAGTAGCTCATATGCCATGTGAGCTATAGCTCTAACGCTAGCTCGACCTTGCGTAGTCTACTTGTCATGCCATCTATAGCTCTCTCGCTAGCTCCATTGCTAGCTCGGTCTCGCGCAACTCACTAACTTGCTTGACACACCACTCCATCATCAACTCCTTGCACACTCACTTGGTAAACCTCCGATTTGCATTACTAGAATTGTAAAAACTCCAACAGTATGTCACAAGACAAAATTTAATTAACAACAGCAAAAGTACACATAAATTTAAAAAGTACTTTAGTGATCACGTATACTTCGTATGACACATTTTAACAATACTTCGTATGACACATGTAAAACTCTAGGAGTAATTTATTGATCACGTATGCAACCGGGCATATAGAGATGGATGGACTTCATAAGTCGATCTATGACTACATGCACGTACCACTATACCAAGGTTGGCAAGACAAGCTGCCACAGCACCAAAGGCCTGGTGCTGGGTTACAATACTCCCCAAGATTTGAGCAGCCTATCTCCTGGGCAGTCGCGCCGGTGGCCATCATCAGAATAATGGCTATGGTAAACAGCAAGAGTACCTCCACACATTTCTTTGTGTTCATCTTTGCTGAGTTGCTGCTATTAATGTATGTATAAGTGCTTTTTTGTTATTAATTGGTGCTGAAATGAATCCCCTTTTATAACAACTTCACTTGTTAATAATGCTACTATAGTCAACTCTTTCACACGTATCTAACATATCATTAGCACATGCACTTCTTTGGAGCCGGTTTTAATCAAATTATGTTAAATAAGAGTCTGGGCCATGCTGTTATCGAGAGAGAATCTACTTTGCAGGTTCAAGTCCAAAAAAATTTCATTGCAAAACCATATGACAAATTGACAATGATAGGAATAGTAGCCCTTATTAGTCTTATAAAATATTTAACTCTCTTATCTTTTATCAATATGAGACATCTATGTGTTATTTGGGAAATTAAATCATTATCACATGAATAATAATTTGTAAATAATATTGCCCGGCTAACGTTCTTTCAAAAAAAAAAAAAATAATAATTTGTAAATTTCTTCATGATGTTTCTTTATAGAATGCTCAATTCATAAATTCATAGAAAAATTCACGCTAAAATTTTCTCAAAAAATCTATGAGAGAAAACATATTCATCATCTCAATATTTACCTTATAAAAATCAATATTTTATTAAATATTTCTATGGTACGTGATTAAAATTATTGAGATTCTTTCGGAAAATAAATATATTGAGGTTCAAGCAATGTATTAAAGATTGTTCAAAAACAATTTAGTGCATTCGATTATTCGGGAATAATGTAGTATGTAATTGTTATTAATGACTTTGTTTGGAGGTCGCATTAGTTTAATAAAATTTTGTAGCAAGCCCATGTTATAGGAAACCTTTCCCCCTTTTTTATGTATCTATTGCAGATTTGCAGTCTATAATTAATGAGAATTATTAACCAATATTATTGGTTAAACTAATTAAACTAACAAAACTATATAGAATTGTATTGATTGAGAAGTTAATCCCCCTCTCCCACCATTCATACAATTATATTTTACTCCCTTCGTTTCAAAACGGTTTCTCACTTTAACTCTACACATTTGTCAACACATTATTTTAAGTATAAATATTTTTATCTACACAGTAGTAAAATACATACGTAACAATTAAATTTTACTATAGTACGTACTTTCATCGTCAAGATTCCAAATGAGAAGATATTTTTGAAACAGAGGGAGTCTGGTTGTACATACACTAAGCAAAATTTCATGAATTATATACATATCACCTAAACAAGATCACATGCATACTCATAATATGGATCAAATGGAAGGTTTAAAAATTACAACTTTTGAAGTGTGATTTTCTAGTGTTCTTCTTCGTCATCGCGCCGAGATTAGAGCTCCAATCGTTGCATTGCTCTTCTACGGTTGGTACACAAGCACATGTCGAATTTCCACCGATTTAGTTTAGAAGGAAGAATTAATCTCTTTCATGAGAATGTCCCTTAGCCCGTAGGTCCTGACACAATGTTAGAGTTCTAGCTCTTCTAGAGAAGGAGTAGGGCATTGGGTATGGATTTTGGGTTGAAAATGAGTTCAAAACCTGAAAAATATGAGTTGGGCCGGGTTTGGGTAATTGGCATATTCTTAACTGCATCACCTTCTCAAACGCAGAACATACTTGATGAAACACAACTGCACCCTTCTTCCTAAAAATTCCTTAACCTTCTTCTTGCAAGAACGAACCTTCCTTTTTCTTAATTTTTTCTTTCCTTTTCTATGACTCACTTACTTTAATTTCATATTATAATTTTGATCACAATTTTCTCTCTCCTCTTTCATTCAATATTTTCTCTCTCCTCTTTCTTCTCTTTCATTGGACATTTTCTCTGTCCTCGGTTCTTTGTATATCATGGATTTGGTTGTTAAATTTTATTTTTTTTTTTTTTGTTTTTTTGTGGTGAATTTGTGTTTAATTCTGATTGATTATGTTTTATCTGTTTTTTGAATTCACATGAATTGAATTTTGTTAGCTTCGATCAATTTCATCTGTGTATGAATTTCATCTAATTTTCTACATTTTTTTTATCAATGAACATAATCATGCAAAATATGAACATATACATAGGTTCCCTTAAATGTGAACATTAGCTTTTCAAAAAATGAACATAGTCATAAAAAAATATGAACATACGCATTTAAGAAGTGAACATAACAATTCAATATATGAACGTAAGCATTGGTTTCCTAAAAGTAAATATAAGCATTTAAAAGGTGAATATATGTGTAAAAAAAATGAACTTATGCATTTAAAAAAGAGAACATATGCATTAACAAACTTAATGAGAATATTTCATGAACAACACATATATACATCATGAATATTTGAAATTATAGAACATATAAAATATTATTATGAATATAAGGCATTTAATTATGAACATAAAACTGAAGAAATAAAAAAAATGATTATGAAACATATGCATTATAAGTATTAAAAATATGTACACATTAAAAAAATGTAAATATATAAATTCCAGAAAAAGAACATAATCATGCAAAATATGAACATATTCATAGGTTCCCTTAAATGTGAACAATAGCAGAGAGTGAACATAGGCATAAGAAATATGAACATATGCATTTTAGAAAGTGAACATCATCATTTAAAATATGAACATAAGCATTGGTTTCCTAATATGATTATGAAACAAAAAATTCGTAAAGAGTATCAAAACATTCGGACGAAAATTAACGACGATAGTCAGTGATATTCATAAAAATTTACATAAATTCGGACAAAAATCAGAGAAAAATTACCCTTTTTTAGGACAATTTTTTTTTATTTTGCATCTCTTCTCGTATATCCATTGTTGATTTTCAGTTTTTAGTAAAGTAAAATCATATAGAGGAGAGAGAATGGAGTTTGGAGAGAGAAAATCAGAGAAATTAATTGCAGAATTTTATTTTTGAAAAAAATAATGAGGGGTCGCGATCCTTTTTACTGTTTTTTTAAAGCGGAAGTTCACCTACTCATTTAAAGAAAGGAATGCTTGGGGGGGGGGGGGGGGCGTAGGCTTACAGCACAAGGATGGGGACGCTACTCCCGCAAAACATTCGGGCACTCCTTTTTTCTAACTCCATGTTAGCAATCTTCCTCCTAGTCGTGAGAATCTACCACCGCGAAGCAGACTCCTCCCCTGGCTCTCTATCGAGATCTACCGCTTTGCCGAGGTAATGGATACCCGAGAAAAAATCAGAGAAATTAATTGCAAAATTTTATTTTTGAAAAAAATAATTAGAAGTCAAACTGTTTTAAATTAAATTGAAAACCAAAATATGAATTTGGAGTAGGTCACGTTTGGGAAGTGAAGGTTTGGGTTGGGTCATGTTTTCGTTTTGGGGTATTTGGGCGAGTTTAGCAACTGGGCTACTTATTTATTGGGCTGGTGTTGCATGTATCCTAGCTGCATAAGGATGCATGTAAGACCAATTGGGGTAATTGGGTTGGATATCCTTATTGGGTTAAATTTTGACATGTTTAAAATTTATATCAATGGGAATTAGTGAAAATAAAAAAGAATGATGAAGATGGTGAGTAACTATTAGGGCCAATTAACCAGATTGGTAAATAAAAAAGACCCATATCGACAATTTGGTAAAAAAATAACTCCGACGACAATATAGTAAATAAAAGTTAACTCCAACCGATAATTAGGTAAAAAAAATAAGTAAATAATCTCAGGCGACATATAGACCAATATATCTATTTTTCCGATAAAGTTTTCAAATTTCCTAATTTAATACGTTATTGTATTTTAAAAATTATTTTTCCCATTTTAAAAATAAAATTATTATGTCATCTCCTTTTACTATGCTAATCTCGATATCAAATTTATTTCTAAAATCTTTTTTTAAAAAATTCAATAATAGGAGGTAGGAAAATTATGTCAAAATTATTATATAAACAATAATTTTTCTTCAAATTGTTAATTCAGACAAAAAGGTTGGAAAATTGGGTAAAAGAACCATGAAAAACGATTAAATTAAGAATTTGAGTAGTTTGTCGGTATTTTTCGTATATATTTGATTAATTGTCTCCTGAAATGATTTTTTTAACTAAATTGTTGCTTAAGGTTAGTTTTTTTTTTTTTTTTTTACCAAATTGTCATCGGAGCTATTTTATTTACCAAATTGTCTCTAAAGAGTCTTTTTTATTTACCAATTTGGTCAATTGGCCATAACTATATTGACTATTGCTCCATTCTATCAAAATGAGGGTAATAGTTCTCAAATTCTTCTCTTTTCTTCATAAAATCATTACCTCATCAACTCATCTTTACCACATCTTTCACTTTTAATGTCAAATCGTTGTAAATAATATGAAATAGAGGTAATATATTTATGCTCTATGAGACCTTATGAAACTATTTGGTAAGAGTTTTTTTGTTGATAATGAATTCAATTAAACATAGTAACATACATTATCGTTAGAAGCTAAGTTTTGGCCAATTTGTTACCCATAAAACCTAAGGTAAAATACTCTTATGGGATTTTTGGTATGTGGGATTATGGGTCGGGAATGGGAATAATATAATCCCTAGTCTTCATAAACACCCATATTTGGTTGGCGGGAATTATCATATAAAGTTGGAATAGGCTTGGGAATAATTAGCTTGTATTCCCTACATTTTATTATCTAAATTAAAAAGACAATATTACCCCCTCTTTTGTGATATTATATAATTTTAATATGCAATGATAAAAGGACAATTTTGTAAAATTTGCTTTTAATCCCTCTATTATTCTCACATCCAACAAAGGATTTAAAATTTTCCAATTGTATATCCAATATATGTCAAACAAGGAATTGAGATTATTTCATAGGCCCCTTACCAATTCCCACTCCCACCCTGTATTCTCCAAAATCCCATTCCCTTGTGCCAAACGCCCGTTACTCTCCTCAAACAAAACAAAAGAGAGTTAAGTTTAAATAATTTATTTCCATGATTAAATCTTATAAATAAATGGGTATTGCTTATTTTTTAGTATTAAGTTAGGAATTTATCAACAATTCACGAGTAAATCGGTGTAATAAATGTTTATTTATTGTCAATTCTTTCCATTTTTAGCTCCTTACTCTTATATGTTTCTGTTTCATTATGGGCTTATTTGGTAAATTGCTTTTCATTGGCTTTTTTATTGGCTTTTGACTTTTTCATTTGATCAAACATCCAAAATTTGTGTTTGGTAAATGGCTTTTCCACCTGAAAAGCTGGCTTTTAAGCCAAAATTAAAAAGCTACTTGGAGTAGCTTTTGGCTTTTGGCTACCTAAGTTACAAATAACATCCAACAGCCAATTTTACCAAACATGTTTTTAGACTAATACAAAGTCAAACTATAAGGAGGGTGTGCCCATCGTAAGGGATCCTTCCCTTGAAATATCCATGGCCTTTTAAAAGCCTAGGACTTTACACTTGTTAGGGCGTATTAGGATTTGAATTCCTAACTGTTTGGGGGACCTTGAATTAGAATTGTATCTATCATTACACTTTTTTGTAAGAAACAAGTAGGAGTCGAAAACTCATAAATCTCGTTCATGCCTTTCTCCCAAGTAGAGTTCAAGGGATATTTAGCACAAATCATAAGTTTACCCATGCCCAAATTGGTCTACGTGTACTAGAATTGAGTTCGGGAGCGAGGGTACTAAAATAACATTCCTTTTAGGGGGGAATCGCTATCCTAGCCCTAGTACGACCTCTAATAGCTCTTCATTTTTCACTATTTCATCACCAAACTATATATGCAACGTGATACCTAAAACTAAGTTAGTTGATTTTATTTACAAACATCAGTAACGTAGGAATTACATTTCAATGGTCGTTATTCTTATTTAATCAATATTCGTGAAAAGAACAAAAATAAACAAGATTCACCTTGACTTAGGTGATCAATCAACAATTAATTATTTAATTCTATTCTTTATTTAACATAAGATACTATGTGCAATTAATTAATTAAAACTTCGTTTAAAGTGATCAAACAACACTAATTAATTAATTAAAAGTTATTCAAGTGCTCAGGAATTTACCCCTTTTCCTTGCTAGATCTTCGTTTAGAACACTTATGAACTCCTTGTTCGGGAACATCCATCGTAGTAACAAGTATTGAGAGGGGTAAGTGTTTAGGACAAGAGGGTTAAGAGTTCACAAGTTTACAAAGTTTCTGCCAACGTTTAGGTTAATTTATAGGAAAAATTAGAAAAAATAATCCCAACTTTCTTCAATTTTCGTAGAATAATCCCAACTTTCAATTATTCTGGAATAATCCGAACTTTGGGGGGTCTTCTTTTTCTTCAATCCCAAACCGGTCAACGAAAGTCAATGACCTGCTGTAATAGGTTATGTGCCACGTGTCAAACTGCAATTGGTCCAAAAACAAATAATTTAATTTTAAAAAAAAAAAAACAAAAAAACCCTTAATACCCTGCATGCCACCGTAACCCCCACCACCACCACCAACTGCCACCGCCAGCCGCGCCAACCCCTC
Source organism: Chenopodium album (assembly GCF_948465745.1). NCBI lineage: Eukaryota > Viridiplantae > Streptophyta > Magnoliopsida > Caryophyllales > Amaranthaceae > Chenopodium > Chenopodium album. Next base: position 72,859,778 of record NC_137835.1, read on the forward strand.
CCTTCCCCTGCCCAAAATGTGCGCCCCTTTCCCCCCAAACCCTCTGTGCCGGTGTTTCGACCCACCTCCACCCCCAATCTCCTCCTTTTCCATTCGAAACCCCTCCCGAAAACCCCCAACAACCACTTCCTCACCGTCGAAAACCCTAGCGGCTAGGATTTTCGATGGTGGGGGAAGGGTGTTTAGAGGTTTTCGGGAGTTGGGGAGACATTTAAAGGAAGTTTCGAGTGCTTGTGGTGGCTGGAAAAGGAGTTGCGATTGGTGGTGGCGGCGGAAATGGAGAGGAGGAGATTGAGTCGCATCACCAGCGTTTGGATAGGGGGAAACTGGCGCAGGGGAGGGGGGAAGGAAACCGGCGCAGGGGAGGGGGGAAACCAGCTTCGGGGTTTGGGAGCCCCCGAAGATGGCTCGAATCACCAGCGCAGGGTGGCCGGATTTGGGGTTTTGCTGATTTTTTTTTATTTTGTTTTTTTTTTAATTTTTTTGTTTTTATATTTTTTAACCAATTAACGCGTGACACGTATCACTTTAAATTTAAAAAAAAACCAGGAAACCCATTCAACCGGTAACCGGTGTTTGGGATTGAAGAAAAAGAAGACCCCCCAAAGTTCGGATTATTCCAGAATAAATGAAAGTTGGGATTATTCTACGAAAATTGAAGAAAGTTGGGATTATTTTTTCTAATTTTTCCTAATTTATATCTGTTCTAGCCTCGTATTAAATCTCTATTTATAGGGAATGGATGCATTTAGGGTTTCGGGGATTCAGCCGCAGCAGGTGTCGCGCGCATCAAATGGGTTGCGCGCGACGACCCAGCGCAAGAGATTTAGATGCTCTGCTCAAGGCAACACAACTAGATGTCTTGCGCGCGGTATTATGGTAAGATTCGATTTTATATTTTTATGAAATTCTGAATCTTCCGCAAGCGCATCACTAGAGGTTGCGCAGGTTGTCACGTGCAACCTTGTGAGTTGCGTGTGCTAGACCAACACGACTCATTGAGATGCGCGCGGATTTCTCTGCGGAAGCATTGATTTTTAACCTAAGTGCCTCTTAATTCGTCATAATTAGGTTTTAACCTCGGGCTTAAGCCTAATTATGATCGGGCTTAGTCGACTTGGACCTTAATTCATTTGTTTTGGGTTTGGCTAGTTATTTTGCATTTTGTGACTTAATTAGTTGTCCATAAGCATTCCTCACGTTGATCCAACACAAAGATGACTTTATTTATCGTCATATTTCTACCTGTCGGGACAGGAGGCCAAAAGTAGATGTCTACACAAACAGCCAATAAAATAGCCAATACAAACAGCCAGTCTAACCGGCCAATCAAAACAGCCGACAGCCAACAGCCAGTAGCCAATTGCCGCCAAACAAGGCCTATGTTTACAATGGTCGCACCAACGTCCCCTTGACCCCTTGTAAATATGTTTAAGATCGAGTTCTTCTATTCTTTAAGTTTTTTCTTCCCTTAGACAATATCTAGAATACAATCTCACATATCGAAGGTCAAATCAATTGAGGGACGGAGGCATTTGATTTTGACCCAAGTAAAAAGAATGAATTTCGCTTGTGGTATTCTAACTATTAGACTACCTAAACTAAGACTAAGTAGATCTTCTAGAACGACTACCGGATCATTTCATTCACTGTCTTCTTCTCAACCTCTTCTCTCCTCAGTTACTCTAAACTACTAAGCCAATCTCTAGTCGAATGTAGTTTATTACTTGCTCACTTCAGAGTGGGTAAATTTAAGTTTCTCTTTGATAAGATAAATATGTGAATATATCTCCTCTTACAATATAATTATCTTTTATTTTTTAAAAGATAAAATGAAAATAATAAAGCATCACAGAAATCAACGCATAAAGTTGTAAGAGGAGATATACTGAAATGTTAATCTCTGAGATTAAGTGGGACTCCCTCAGTTTTGCCTACTTATCTAACCACCCGTTTTTGCAAGAGTCGCTTCGTCACTATTCAATTATTCATAGCTCCTTATTTAGACGACCCTCCCTTCCCCAATAGCCCACTAGCTCACGACTTTCGCTAAAGAAGTGATATTCACCCTTAACTTCATGTATCGGACTATCGGATAGACCCTTGGGCTAAGCTTGAGTGAGATCGTTTAAGTGAACGAATGCCATGGCCGGCGAGCCTGTTAATTGCCCGTGAAGCCTTTAGGAGAATATTGATCTTACAATTTACAAATTGTAGTTTCCGATTATGAGCTGTTCTTCACTTGAAAAAAGTGTTTGGTTTGATTTTAGTAACGATTGAATATGGTCTTATTTGATTTTATGGTTAGACTAAAAGTTCACTATATACGTTTGTTGAAGCATAATGGTTTTGATGATGAGGAACTTGAACTAAAAGCAAACTCAACTAATTAATAAAGATTCTCTAGTGTGTGATTAGTCAAGGTGCAGAATAATCTTGGTGATTGAAGAACCATTTGAATCTAAGAAGACATGAAGAAGATCTTTATTGAAGAAGTTAAACAAATCAAAGGAAGAGTTCTCTAACAAGAACTAAGTTCCCTAACAGGAACTTGAAGACTAGCAGTTAAGTTCTTTAGTGGAACTTGATATGCTTGGAGCCCAAGTAATTCATCTGATCAGAGTGCGGCGCAACAATAATAGTTAAGGTTTTATTCTTAGAAATTATTGTTAATATGGTAAGTAGGTTAGTGCACGAAATTTATTAGAAACGTGATAAGTTTGCTTGGTAAATAAAATAAATATGGAAAATAATAAAAGATAGATTTTAGGAAAAGATTTTCTAAAAAGATTATTTTTCTCTAAAGTCGGTTTTATTAAGATAAGTCTTCTTAATAAATATCTTTTTATTCTTATTTTAGGAAAAGATTTTATTCCACTTGATTTGCTAAAACCGTGTTTAAAAGATAAGTTAAGTTAACATATTTATCGTTTTAGAAAACATACTTTCTATACAAGTGTTACTTGTATAAATAGTAGAGAGCAAAAGGGATTTAGGTTTTTTGTGAGTTTATGCGTGGAGAAATCACAGTGTTTTAACTGAGTAAGTTTACCAAGCTTTTAACTTATCATATTAGTTTCGGATTTCGTGCATTGCTTACCTATCATAATAGGCGTCTTATATTTGTATTGGTTGGGTTATTTGGGTGATATTTATAGTTTGTATTACATACAGTTTTGCGTTAGCTTCTTGGTGAGGCTGTGAGTTTTGTACTTGGGTGGTACGAGTGTTTTGTGCTTTGGCAGTAAGAGTTGTACTTTGGTGGTAAGAGTGAATCTAAGTGTGGTGCTTAGATTGGGTAGGATAGGGTCCTATCAAGTAGCAAGTCCAGTGAGGAACTTGTGAAATAAAGGTCTGTGACTAATAGGTTGTAACTCGGTGTTTGCCCTATAATAGTGAAGTGTTTTGTGTTTGAAATCCCTAAGGTAGGGTCGAGGTTTTACTTCCAATTGGGCCCTGGAAGATTTCCTCGTAAAATATGTGTGTTTTCTTAAGTTCCTATACGCATTGTTTATTTATCCGCAAAAAGTAGTCATTAGGAAGTTAATACAATTCACCCCCCCTCTTGTATTAATCGTCTCAACTAACAGTTGGTATCAGAGCAAGGTACTCTCGTATAAGCGAATAACTTTGCTGAGTAAGTTCCTGGAGAGATGAATTACAAAGAGAAACTTGTAGAAGGGTACTCTACCCAACGTCCACCCATGTTCAATGGTAAGTTCTACACCTACTGGAAGAACAGGATGGAGATCTTTATTAAGGCAGAAAATTACCAGGTTTGGCGTGTTATTGAAGCTGGTGATTTTGAAATAACCATAACCAATGAAAAGAAAGAGGTAGTTCCTAAACCTATTTCTGATTATGATAAAGAAGATTATCAGAAACTTGAACTGAATGCTTTAGCCATAAAGTATTTGCATTGTGGACTTGGACCTCATGAACATAATCGTATCATGGGATGCAAGTCTGCTAAACAGATTTGGGATCTACTAGAAGTAACTCATGAAGGTACAAATGAGGTAAAACGTTTGACAGGGTAAAGTCGTATCCCCTAATCAAAAATAATTCCTAAGTCCTCTAACTAAAGTAGATGGGGAAGTAGGGTCGATCTCCACAGGGAAACAAGTCTTTTTACACCTAATTAATTATTATAATCTAAATTATCTAAGTAACCAATATTTATATTTGAGTATGAAACTAAACTACAAAGAATAAGAATAGGGAGAAAACAATATATAAAAGGATCTAGGGCATAGGTTCACCAATAAGTAATACTCCAGGGTAAAACATAATAATCAAACATTGACATTGCATAAATAACATGATTAACAGGCTCTCGCAATTTACTAGATCTAAGTTCTCATTGAAAATAGCCTTTAATATCAAATTAACATCTGCTCGATTCATCAATTTAATATTGATATACTTTTACAAGCCGCAATTGTAAAACGTTAAAACAATTCAATAAGAAATTATCATGCAATACCAATAGTCAATCATCAATGCATCAATTAACCAGATTTTAAAGGGATTTCGCTACGTATTACAATCACACAATTAATTTACCGGTATTAAATCTCATCTCTCGAATCTCGACTTAACCATTTATAAATTAATCTGCCTATTATATTGAAACTAGACCTAAACATCAACTCTCATCTCTTGAATCTCGAATCAATGTTGTCAAACTCATGCATAAAAGATAGGCCTAATCTAGTCACAGAGCATTAAATCAATCAACAGGAAATTAATCTAGCATTGATAATTAACAACAATAAATTACCCCTTCATATTATTTATGGATCCCCACAAACCCTAGAAAGAAAACTACTCACACATAATCAAAACTAAACTAATCAAAGAAATAAAATAAGTCATGATGAAAGGAATAAAATAAACAACTAAGATTAAGAGAAGAGAAATCGTTACCAAAATAAATCTGGAATTAAGAGTAGATTAAGAACAAATGTTTAGGAGAAAGAAATCTAAGAGAACAATTAAGAGAGTGAGGAAAGAGTAAAAGAAAAAGAGAAGGAGACAAGAGATCATATTACGGAGGAGTATTTATACTCCGTACAAAAATCCTAAACTAAAACAAATTAAAACGACGCTAATCGTCAACTAATAAATACACGCGCCCGATCGGGCGAGGCACCGCCCAATCGGGTGCGCCTTTTTATCCCTTCTACTAATCTCGCGCCCGGTCGGGCGCGTCACCGGGCACCAGCCCAACTTCTCCCGCCCGGCCGGGGGCGCCTCCGGACGCCAGCCTCTTTGGCCGGGCGGTTCACTTGGGCCACTATTTGGACTACGATTGGGCTCCAATTCTTCGGGCCAATCTGGGTTTCCTCTTCCGGTCTTGAATACTTGGTCCAAATGCCCCGGTATCACTTATGTCGAGCCCTTAATCACTGGTTCGATGGTTCTAACCGGCCCTGGGCTATAGAATCTGGTCGTGCTTCTCCAATGTTCGTGATTGCTCCAAAATATCTCGGGAAAATACTCCAAAAGCATAAATCCCTGCAAAAGTCAACCAAATCTACGAAAACACTAGAAACACCAATTAGTAATAAAAGTGGCTCTAAAGAGCCAAAAACACTACTAATTATGACCAAGCGATGGGGGTAAAATACTATATAAAATAGACACATCAAACTCCCCCAAGCCAAACCTTTGCTTGTCCCTAAGCAAAGATATCATCAATGAATCAATAAATATGCTTCACCCCAAAAGTAAAAATCAAGTACAAACGATCCAGGGTAAAACCGGTAAATCAAATAAACATGCTTCAAAGTCAACCAATCAAATCCATCTAATTACCAATCTTCCCTAACATTTGTCAAACAGACCAAACCACAAGAGCATATAGAATTCAAGACTAGTGCTCACGCACTCAACTCTCATTTTTGTGGCGAGTAAAAGATGTACTCGATCGCTCTCCATCCAACCCCTTTATGTGAACAATGCCCTCCCAACTCACACTCTCGTGTGTATAAAACAATGAACGCTCAATTCTACTAGTCGACTTGAAATATGTCAAATCATAACTTGCATTGATAAACAACACTTTCACATTCATACAATTCTATCCACAAAGGTCATAAGGTCTTTAAAGCTTGTAATGTAAGCCTAGGGTAAAGGGTAGGATAAATTTGGGAATAAGTGAGAGAAAAGCTATGCTTAAAGGAGCCATATCCTAATAAAACCCATGATCAAAATAAATAATGATCATACATCTCCTACATAACCAACTCTAACATCAACCAAATATACTCCAATCATAATAAATAATCCCAACTCTTACAATTTCACTCATAAGATATAATAATGAAGAAATAGAGTGAATAAACAAACTTTATTTCCAAACTTGAATACTTTTTCATTGAAGCTCTATTATTTTTCTTTGATCAACCTCCAACTAGAACATTTGAACACTTTTTTTTTTCTTTTGAAGTTCACTTATTTTTTCACATTTTTTTTTCTTTGAACTCCCTTTTTTTTCATAATATCATGCTTTATTTTTTTTCAAGAAAATATAACTCTCAAACTCATCAAAAATAAACATGATCAACAACAAAACGACTTCTCAAAAGCCCACCCAAGTTGTGCAAATAATAAGCACACTACAAACTCCCTCACCTCACTCACTAATAGCTTCCCCAAGCCAAGCTTGGGACTAGTAACCAATGGGGCAAAATAGGCTTGTAATATGGATAATAAAACAACAAAAAGTCAAGGCAACAACATGGGTAGAAGGAAGGGAACAAATGTATCTACAATATCTGGAGGCTACCTAAAAGAACAAATGCCTTCGTCCTCCTCAATGTGCATAATAATGAATCATATAAATATTACTAATAGTTGCAAACCAATACTCAAATTCAATGACATACCAGGAAATATGGAACTATCACACATTCCTAACCAAATCAACTAGTCAAGCACTATATTCACAAGTAGTTGGGCAAAATTGACGCATGTTAAGGTTTCAAGGCAATCAAACATCAAATCATGATCAACTAATCCACAATGCTTATCATCAAATACCAAGAATCAAAACAAATTTCTCAAGTAAGGGGCACAGGGAAACATAATTTACAATTCATTGGTACGTATTTTTGGATTTTTTATTTTTCAATTTTTTTGTATTATTTATTTATATATATAAGAAAGCAATAAAAACTAACCTAGAAAGCAAGATATCTAACCTAAGAAAATACACCAAAAATAAAAGAAAAGAGAAAAAGAAATATACCAAATCAAAATCTCCCCCAAGCCAGAATCAGACAATGTCCTCATTGGCTCAGGAACTAGCCCAGCACAGCTAGTCCTGATCATCCTCATCCATCGAGCCGAAACCCGCACCTCCACTGCCACCTGCACCAGAAAAGCTACCACCAAAATAATCAGCGTGAAAAATCCCCCCCCCCCCCCGCCGGTCCCCCGAAAGGAATGTCCTGGCCGTACCCGAAGAAAGAAGAATAGTCAGTGTAAATACCACGGGCAGTGGGATCCCTATCGTATCCCTGGGGTGGAGGCTGAAACCAGTCAGGGTGAATAGCGTCGTCGGGAATGTTGCCCCGACGAGCATAATCATCGTACATAGGGTAAAGAGCTCTACCCTGGTTTCTCTCTAGGTACCCTAACCTCTGGTCTAAGGAGCCTACCATCCTCCTAAGGTCAGTATGGGAATGCTCGATACGTCCTAAGGCCTGACCAATACTCTGAAGATTCCAAACTGGGTCAGAGTCGACATGAGGGACAGAGTGGGACATACGAGGTGGAGAGAAAGCCACCTCAGGCTGAGGCTGGGGTGGTGGAACTAGTGGTGGTGGTGCCTGCCCCCTAGCGTTGGCAACTAAAACATCATAAGTGTAAGAAGGTTGCCCTGGGGGAAAGGCGGACAAGTCAGGACTGGGTAGGGGAAAAATGGGCAAAGGTTGCTCGCTCCCAGTCCGAATACACCAAAAGGGTGTCTGCTCGCTATCCGGTCTAACCCACCCCAACTCCTCAAAATACCTAGCAGTCATATAGGTATCTGATCCACAGTTGGTCAGCTGGTGGGGTCCGTCCACTACAAAACCGGCCTTTTTTACTGCTATTCGAGTGATAAGGCCACCTAAACGGATAGGGGTCTTGGATGTGGTGCTGGCCGTGGCATGCCTACTCAAATGGTGAACTATAAACCTGCCTATGTTCAATTTCCCGTACCCATACACATAGTGTCCTATGACAGCTAGTTCGTTAGTTTGGGCATTATGGGGCTCGGCCCTACCTAAAAAACACAAACCCGCAAATCTTTGCCAGATTTTTAGGACAGGGTGGTGAATAGGTTTGGTACTAGCATGTTGGGGGTCAGGGGTAGGCAAACCAGTCAAAGCATTATATATGTCACCCATTTTATAGTCCGCATGCCATTGGTGAGATAATTCAGAATTTAATTCAAAAATTTTACAAAATTCTACAAAAGTTAAACTAATATTTCTATTGTTCAACCTGAAAAATAAATTTGGCCCCTTTCTACTACTAACAACATGGAAAGTAGATAGGAATTCACAAGTAAGTTCTCAGAAAGTAGGATAGTGCATATCAACAAATTTTCTCATGCCAATGTCATTCAAAAATCATTTTACAAAATCATACAAACCAAATGATTCTAGGGTAGAGCGGTGTAGCCACCGAGAAGGAATTACCTCACAACCGATTAAGTGCTCTAGCCGCTCCTTTTGCTCTCGGCTCGCAATCCGAATCGTCGGCCAGTACGGAAGTTGCAAGTCTGGGTCGTATTCCTCCCTCGAACTAGAGCTCCTACCGAAAATGGACCTAGCCCTCTTTGAAGCCATATAAGGAAATGGGTTTGAAAATTTATTGAATTAAATCTGAGAAATTTTTATATGGGAATGTAGAGGATGAAGAGAGGATCACAAATATGTAAAGAGCTTTGAATTTAGGTGAGAAATGGAGGAGAAATCTTAGAGAGAAGACAGAGAGAATTTGAGTTTTAGAGAGAGAAAGTAATAGAGGAAAGAAGAAATTGAGGAAGAAAGAAGAAGAAGGGGGCGGACGCCGCTCGCGCCCGGTCGGGCGGTGGGTCGCCCGGTCGGGCGATCTGATATTTTTATTTTGCTAAGCTCTCGCGCCTGGTCGGGCGCCGTTTGCCCGATCGGGCGATCTATGGTCCAATTTTGTCCAACTCTCGCGCCCGTTCGGGCGCCCATCGCCCGGCCGGGCGATCTAATGTTTAAATTTTTGCCTCTTCTCGCGCCCGGTCGGGCGAGAGTCGCCCGATCGGGCAGATAATTAAGTCTGTATACGACGAGTTTCGTGCCCGGTCGGGCGAGTTTCGCCCGATCGGGCGAAAATACTTAATTTTTGGACCCTTGCTCTCGCGCCCGGTCGGGCGAGCTTCGCCCGGTCGGGCCTGAGGCTAAATCGGCGAAATATTATTTTTCTTCTTTTCTCCAAAATTTGGCTAACTCTTTTCCTTCAAACCTGTACAAACACTCATAAAACTCGTTAAATTCCCTCATCTCTCCTCTCATAAGAAAAAGGAAAGAAAAACTAGTCTAAAAAGCATTAAAAATACGGGTTTCCTCCCGCAAAGCGCTGGTTTATCTAGGTCCCGCACGACCTTCTTACCAAGTACAATAACTAGGACCCTTGGCCTAACGCTTGATCGGGTGGTTTCTCACCCGGTCTAGCGATGTTTAGGCTGCGATGCTGCTTTCTAACATACCCCGTGGGACGCCAAATCACCTTATGTGTTGGATCCTCCTTGACTTGGAATGGTGGATCTTCAATGCTACGCACTAAAGATCCTTCTTTGATCGAGGATTGCTTCAAATTTTCTTTGCATGCAACACTTGCAACTCGATCTGGCGGAACACTTACCGTAGGCTCAAATTGCACAACTTGATTGATCGGTTCCACCTTTTCAACCTCAATACCAAGACCAATATTGTAGAATGCTCTTTCTATTGCATCGACTTCCTTCTGCCATTTGTCTATCTCATCTGAAAAGGATGCAACACAAGATACCGCCTCCAAGGGATCTTTTTCAAGAGTTTGGGGCTTGTTAGAATAATTTTCAACCACATTAACACTGAAACATTTCTCCTCAGTTATGGAGCTCTTAGGGGCATTATTCAGATTAAAAACAACTTTATCATCCCCTACTGATAATGTTAACTTACCACTTCTTACATCTATGACTGCTCCTGCAGTGTTAAGGAATGGTCTACCCAAAATAATTGGGGTTTGCATATCCTCAGACATATCAAGAACAACAAAATCTACAGGTATATAAAATTTACCAACTCTAACGGGGACATCCTCTAAAACACCTAAGGGGTATTTGAAAGAACGGTCGGCCATTTGTAGAGTTATATTGGTAGCTTTTAATTTACCCATATTCAACTTAGAACACACAGATAATGGCATGACGCTAACACTAGCACCCAAATCATATAATGCATTATCAATCAAGAGATTGCCAATATGACAAGGGATAGAAAAACTACCCGGATCTTTTAATTTAGGTGGAGACTTATTTTGAAGTATGGGACTACACTCTGCAGTGAAAGCTACTGTCTCTACCTCACTAATAGACCTTTTCCTCGTCAATATTTCATTCATAAATTTTGCATACGAGGGGATTTGTGTGATTAATTCATTGAAGGGAACTGTTACCTTCAAATCTTTTACCACCTCCAGGAACTTACCAAACTGCTTATCCAAGTTTGTCTTCAATTGACGATTGGGGAATGGAAGTTTGATAATTGGCTTTGGAACATTGTTACTCTTATCTAGATTAGCCACCTTCTCTGAAGTCGTACCCTGCAATGTAGAATTAGATATGTTAGTACTATCCTTTAGCCCTGCAGGGCTATCAACTACATTGTTTGGTTTAACGGAATCAAGATTAGCATTATTTAATAAAACAGGTTCATCAACTCTGGGCATAGGGGGTCCTTCATAGTTTGAACCACTCCTTAGAGTAATTGCAAATGCTTGATCCGTAGGCCTAGTCGGCTGTGCCGGCAGAGCTCCCTGTTGGCGGGCTTGTAGGGTAGCAGAGAGTTGCGCAATTTGATTATCTACAATTTTATTATGCGCTAGAATTTGATCAATTGTCGCATCTCTACTCTCCATGTGCTTTTGAATATTTACTAACATTGCTCTAATTTCCACCAGAGATGGGTCAGAAGATGAGGAGGGTTGTTGTGGTTGGTTCTTCTGGCTAGCATTGGGATGATAATATTTCTGCTGCTGTTGCTGTGGCGTCTGTGGTTCTTGTGGTGGTGGATTTTGAACATTAGTGCTCCGGTAGGAAAGGTACGGATGATTCCGGTATCCAGGATTGTAGGTGTTGGAGTATGGGTTATTCTGCCTATAAGCTTGGAAGGCATTAACTTGCTCCACGGAAGTCCTGCAATCTTGCTCCCAGTGACCTACAATACCACAATTTTCACAGAAAGCCTCATTAGAATTATTATTAATCGCAGAAACATTAGCTACATTAGCAGTGCTCAGATTATCTAATTTTTGGCAAATAGAGGTTAGTTGAGCTTGTAAAAAGGATACAGAGTCGACACTATGCTTCCCCTTGTTAGAAAATCCTCTAGGGTTCCCATATTGGGAACTGTGTATCGCCATGTCTTCAATAACCTGACCTGCATCATCAACATTAAGATTCATAAATCTCCCACTAGCTGCAGAATCTAAAATTATTCTAGAGGAATTTCCAATGCCGTTATAAAAGGCTTGGATTAACTGCCATTGTGCTAAATTATGGTGAGGGCATTCTCTTTGTAAGTCCTCGAACCTCTCCCAAGCCTCATATAAAGACTCATCGGCTTCTTGGGCAAAGTTCTGAATCGCACTCCGTAGTACGGCTGTTCTCTCTGCAGGATAATACTTGTTATAGAAATTCAAAACAAGAGTTTCCCAGTCAGTTATACCAAGTGTAGTTCTATTTAAGCCATTAAACCACAATTTAGCTTTTCCAGTTAAAGAGAAGGGAAAGAGAATCTCCCTGATTTGGTCTTTAGTGACCCCAGCTTGCCTGATGGTGTTACAATATTGACAATAAGCGGCAATGTGAAGATTCGGGTCTTCACCCTTGGCTCCACTAAATTGCTTCCTCTCTATCATCGTTATAAATTGAGGTTTAATTTAAAATTGAATTGAACCCCATCAAGAGCCGAAGTAGGGGTGAGATGTGGAAAATCCGTAAGCTTTGGTTGTGAATAATCACTAAGCTTCTTTGGAGCCGTCATCTCTGATTCTGCATCAGATGATGTCTCTGAATCGCTAGAACCAGTCGGAGGATCGCGGTGATTATTGTTATTATCACCAGAATCCTCCAGGATTTGCTTGTAGAAATTTTTCTGTCTATGGAAGGAACGTTTGATCTCAGGATCGAATGGGATGTAACCTGATCTGGAACACCTAGGCATAAACAAAAACTAGAAGCAAATGTGAGATTTGTCTCAGAGAACTAACGCTCTCTGAGACAAAAGGGAAATAATCTAGACTACAAAAACAATCAGAAATAAAAATAAAATCGTTTCCCCGGCAACGACGCCAAATTTTGACAGGGTAAAGTCGTATCCCCTAATCAAAAATAATTCCTAAGTCCTCCAAATAAAGTAGACGGGGAAGTAGGGTCGATCTCCACAGGGAAACAAGTCTTTTTACTCCTAATTAATTATTATAATCTAAATTATCTAAGTAACCAATATTTATATTTGAGTATGAAACTAACTACAAAAAATAAGAATAGGGAGAAAACAATATATAAAAGGATCTAGGGCATAGGTTCACCAATAAATAATACTCCAGGGTAAAACATAATAATCAAACATTGACATTGCATAAATAACATGATTAACAGGCTCTCGCAATTTACTAGATCTAAGTTCTCATTGAAAATAGCCTTTAATATCAAATTAACATCTGCTCGATTCATCAATTTAATATTGATATACTTTTACAAGCCGCAATTGTAAAACGTTAAAACAATTCAATAAGAAATTATCATGCAATACCAATAGTCAATCATCAATGCATCAATTAACCAGATTGTAAAGGGATTTCGCTACGTATTACAATCACACAATTAATTTACCGGTATTAAATCTCATCTCTCGAATCTCGACTTAACCATTTATAAATTAATCTGCCTATTGATTCTAGACCTAAACATCAACTCTCGTCTCTCGAATCAATGTTGTCAAACTCATGCATAAAAGATAGGCCTAATCTAGTCACAGAGCATTAAATCAATCAACAGGAAATTAATCTAGCATTGATAATTAACAACAATAAATTACCCCTTCATATTATTTATGGATCCCCACAAACCCTAGAAAGAAAACTACTCACACATAATCAAAACTAAACTAATCAAAGCAATAAAATAAGTCATGATGAAAGGAATAAAATAAACAACTAAGATTAAGAGAAGAGAAATCGTTACCAAAATAAATCTGGAATTAAGAGTAGATTAAGAACAAAGGTTTAGGAGAAAGAAATCTAAGAGAACAATTAAGAGAGTAAGGAAAGAGTAAAAGAAAAAGAGAAGGAGACAAGAGATCATATTACGGAGGAGTATTTATACTCCGTACAAAAATCCTAAACTAAAACAAATTAAAACGACGCTAATCGTCAACTAATAAATACACGCGCCCGATCGGGCGAGGCACCGCCCGATCGGGCGCGCCTTTTTATCCCTTATACTAATCTCGCGCCCGGCCGGGCGCGTCACCGGGCGCCAGCCTTAACTTCTCCCGCCCGGCCGGGGGCGCCTCCGGGCGCCAGCCTCTTTGGCCGGGCGGCTCACTTGGGCCACTATTTGGACTACGATTGGGCTCCAATTCTTCGGGCCAATCTGGGTTTCCTCTTCCGGTCTTGAATACTTGGTCTTAATGCCCCAGTATCACCTATGCCGAGCCCTTAATCACCGGTTCGATGGCTCTAACCGGCCCTGGGCTATAGAATCTGGTCGTGCTTCATCAATGTTCGTGATTGCTCCAAAATATCTCGGGAAAATACTCCAAAAGCATAAATCTCTGCAAAAGTCAACCAAATCTACGAAAACACTAGAAACCACCAATTAGTAATAAAAGTGGCTCTAAAGAGCCAAAAACACTACTAATTATGACCAAGGGACGGGGGTAAAATACTATATAAAATAGACACATCAACGTTCTAAGATTGATTTGTTGATGTCTAGATATGAAAGGTTTGAATTCCCTTGGCAGACACATTCCGATTGATGAACAGGCTAGGAAGATCTTGAGGAGTCTACCACAAGATGAACGATGGAGATCAAAGGTTACTGCTATGCAGGAAGCTAAGGACTTCACAAAGTTCAACATGGAACAACTAGCTGGATCATTGATGACTCATGAACTACATCTGAGTTCCAACTCTATCTGAAAGTTCCAAAAACAAGAGTCTGGCTCTTAAGGCTCAAGACTCAGAGGAATCAGAAGCTGATGAGGAAGAAATGGCAATGCTAGTCAGAAAGTTTAAAAGGATGATGAACTACAAGAAGTTCGATAGGAACAAGAAATATGCAAGTTCCAGAAACACAACTTGTTTCAAGTGTGGCTCGAAAGATCACTTCATTAAAGATTGTCCATTACCAGACGGTGAGAAAGGAAAGACTAAGGGCAAAAAGTAATCCAAAGAGTCAAGAGTCTACAAACCTTTCTTCACCAAGGACAACGTGAAGAAAGCCATGTTAGCTGCTTGGGGAGATTCAGATTCTGAGGAAAAGGAAGAACAACCACCAGAGGAAACTGCCCATCTATGCTTGATGGCCAAAATTGATGAAAAGGCAAAACTGAAGGAACTAGAGTCTGAGGTATGGTTTTCTCGAAAAGAATTTAGACATTTCTCTAAAGAAAACTTAATATTAGCTGTCTTGGAAATTCAAGAAGAACTTAAATATTTGCATAAAGCTAAACATAAAAGTGATGAAGCTTTGGTTACTTTTAAGGAAAACAGTCAGTGGGTTGACAATCTGAAATTTTATATTCAATATAGATTCTTTAGTCTGTTTGATGATAATAATTATTTAAAAGAAACTATAGACAGGTTAAAGCATGATAACATAATGTTGAATGTGGAACTATCCTTGATGAAACTCTGTCTTAATGCCCCTGATTCTGAAGTTCCTCCGCTAGCTCAATATCCGAATTTTGAAAAACTAAAATCTGATTTGGAAAATATAAAAGCGGATAAAGCAAGACTTGAGGGGGAACTTGAGAAAGCCAGGAAAGGCAAACAACCTGTAGATTACAGAGTTCCTGACTGGATCACCAAAGCTCAAACCAAAAGAATTGAAGGTTTGGGTTTCAATAAGAAGTTCCACAAAGAAAAGAAATATGTTGATCTGCCTAGTAGTATAGTTTGTTATTTCTGTGGAAATACTGGACACAAACAAGTTAAGTGTCCTAAGAAAGAAAAGAGTACACAGAAAAACAAAAAGCATGTAGAACAGATTTGGATTGAAAAGAATAAACCTACTGTTGTTACACAGGAACCCAAGGAAACCTGGGTTCCTAAACCTAATGTTTGATTTCTCATGCAGGTTCCAGTGAGGGGGAACAACACTTGGTACCTCGACAGTGGTTGTTCTAAGAACATGACTGGAGACAAATCTAGATTTCTCTCACTGGATGCCTACTATGGGGGAACTGTAACCTTTGGTGATAACATGATTGGAGATATAGTTGCTATTGGCAAAGTAGGAAGGTCAAGTTCCCATGAAATTGATAATGTATTTTTGGTCGAGGGTCTTAAACACAATTTGTTGAGTATTTCACAATTTTGTGACAAAGGTAATTCCGTAAGCTTTACTTCTAATAAGTGCAAAATCATTCACAATGACACTGGGAATATCATCTTAGAAGGAACTCGTAAAGGAAACACATATGTTGTTGATCTTAACGAAGTTCCTAATAGCAGTTTAACATGTCTTAGTGTCATTGAGAATGATTCTTTATTATGGCACAAAAGATTTGGACATGCAAGCTTTACTCTACTTGATAAATTGAGATCTAAGGAACTAGTGGAAGGACTTCCATGTATTAAGTTCCTGTATGACAAAGTGTGTGATGCTTGTGTTAGAGGAAAACAGACTCGAGTTTCTTTTAAGTCCAAGAAAATGGTAAGTACCAAAAGACCTTTGGAACTGGTTCATATGGATCTAGCTATGTGGTCCTATGAGAATCCAAAGTAGAAGTGGTAAGAGATATGTTATGGTTATTGTTGATGACTTTTCAAGGTTTACTTGGGTTTTCTTTCTTGTGAGTAAAGATGAAACGTTTGATGAATTTGTAGCTTTTGTAAAGAAAGAACAGAGAAGAATAGGCAATCCATTGATACACCTCAGATCAAATCATGGCACGGAATTCGAAAATTCAAAATTTGATGAATTTTGTACTGAACATGGAATGGATCACAACTTCTCTGCCCCTAGGACTCCTCAACAAAATGGAGTGGTGGAACGCAAGAACAGAAGCCTTGAAGATATGGCTAGAACAATGCTGATCTCAAGCGACTTGCCTAGGAACTTCTGGGCAGAAGCAGTGAATACAACATGATATATTCTTAACAGAGTATCAGTTAGAGCCATTACCAACAGAACTCCTTATGAGCTGATCAAAGGGAGAAAACCTAATATTTCTTATTTTAGATCTTTTGGTTGTAAATGTTTTGTTCATAACAATGGTAAAAGGAACTTGGGAAAGCTTGATAAACGTAGTGATGAGGCTGTATTCTTAGGATATGCCTCTAATAGTAAAGCATATAGAGTTTATAAAAAAAGGACAATGTGTGTTGAGGAATCTGTACATATTATATTTGATGAAACTGAACAGTCTTTAAATGATGTACAGGAGTGTGATAATGATTTTGAAATTGGACTTGTCCGCAAGACAGATCCAGACGAAAAATCAACATCATTGCAGAAGCAGCAAGTGGAAATTGGTGAGCAAACGAATCTGGAAGCAAATGAAGAACCGGAAACGGAGAATGCTCCAGGAACTCCTGCTCAAGAACAAAATCAAAATCATAATGAGGATAATCCTGTTGAGGTTCCAGCTGAGGCTCAAGAACAAGTTCCTACAGAAGAACCAGTCAACAATGATCAGGAAAAATTGTATCCAGTTAAGGACTTTACACCTAAACGATGGAAACATCAGAAATCACATCATGTTGATGCAATCATGAGTGATATTACAAAAGGAACTCAGACTAGATCTCAACTTAGGAACTTCTATGCATTCTATGCATTCCTTTCTTCTATGGAACCTAAGAATTATGTTGAAGCTTTAACTGATGCAGACTGGATTAATGCTATGCAAGCTAAACTAAATGAGTTTGAAAGAAATAAAGTATGGCATCTGGAACCTAGACCCAAAGATAAGAAGACAATAGGTCTAAAGTGGGTGTTTAGGAACAAGCTATATGAGCATGGCATTATTGTCATAAATAAAGCAAGACTGGTTGTACAAGGTTTCAATCAACAAGAAGGAATAGACTATGAAGAAACATTTGCTCCAGTAGCCAGGTTAGAGGCTATTCGTTTACTTATTGCTTTTGCTGCTTATATGGGATTCACGTTGTTCCAGATGGATGTAAAATGTGCTTTTCTAAATGGATTTCTAAATGAAGAAGTCTATGTGGAACAACCTCCTGGATTTGAAAATCCGGAGTTCCCAAACCATGTCTACAAGCTTGACAAAGCTCTCTATGGATTGAAGCAAGCTCCTAGAGCATGGTATGAAAGATTGTCAAAGTTCCTATTACAAAATGGTTTTAAACGTGGCAAAATAGATAAAACTTTGTTTTTAAAATCAAATGGAACTGACATATTAGTTGTACAAATTTATGTTGATGATATTTTGTTTGGTGCAACTAATGAATCTTTGTGCAAGTATTTTGCTGACCTTATGAGTGGAGAATTTGAAATGAGCATGATGGGAGAATTAAATTTCTTCCTCGGACTGCAAATAAAGCAATCTGAGAAAGGAATCATGATCCATCAACAAAAGTATATCAAGGAATTGATCAAGAAATACAATCTTGAAAATGCTAAGTCAAATGATACTCCAATGGGTATTGCAACCAGATTGGATGATGATCCATCTGGAACTTGTGTTGATCAACCTATGTTCAGAGGTATGATAGGATCTTTACTTTACTTAACAACTAGTAGACCTGACATATCTTTCAGTGTAGGTTTGTGTGCCAGGTTCCAAGCAAACCCAAAGGAGTCTCACCTGAAAGCAGTAAAGAGAATCCTTAGATACTTGAAAGGAACTGATGACTTGTGTCTCTTCTATCCTAGAAGTGACTCATTTGATTTACATGGATTTACTGATGCTGACTATGCAGGTGATTTGGTGAATAGAAAAAGCACTTCAGGTATGGTACAGTTTTTAGGACCTTGTTTAGTTTCTTGGGGTTCCAAGAAGCAAAACACAGTTGTTTTTATCTACAACTGAAGCTGAATACGTGGCAGCAGCAGCATGTTGTTCACAAGTACTTTGGATAAAACAACAGGTTAGAGATTTTGGTCTTATTTTTTAATGTGTACCTATCTACTGTGACAACACAAGTGCTATATGTATTTCTAAAGATCCAGTTCAGCACTCTAAGGTAAAACACATCCACATTAGGCATCACTTTCTAAAAGATAATGTGGATCAAGGGAATATTAAATTGGAATTTTGTAATACGGAATATCAACTTGCAGATATTTTGACCAAACCCTTGAATAGAGAAAGATTTGAGAAATTGAGACTGGAACTTGGAATGATCAAGCTGAATTGATTGCTTCTGAAGTTCCTAGATATGGCAAAGTCAAAAATAATGGAAATAGAGCAAAAAGAGCATCTAACACAATTTTGGTGTGATAAGCATAGCTGAAGTGTCACCGTTGTTAACTACCAAAGGTAAGTTCATTAAATTGCTTAACTGTGTAAGTTATTAAATATGTACATTGCACATATGTAAAAAGCGTGTTCCAATTGTGTTTTTATAGAAATTTCTTTTAAATTGAATGAATTTGAAAAGAAAAGTTTTTTTTTAAAGATTCATCCAGTAATTTCAAAATTGAAAAATTAATTGAATTTGTTCAATTAATGACTGAACAGTGAAACCTCTTAAATTCCTTCACACCGCTTCATTAATTATAAAACCTGATTTCACCCACTTCTTTCACCTCACTATCAAATCAATTAAACCCTTCTCATTAAAAACTCTTTCAAACTTTAAAAACCTTCCCTAAAACAACAATGGTGATCATTGCTGAAATCGTCTCCTCAGAAAACTCTCAAAACTCCGAAAATACAATTCAAGAAGAAACATCTCCCTTAGCCATGGTGAACTACAAGTCATCTTCTACTTCAAACAAAACTCCTGAAAACCCTAGAAAATCACCTCCGAAACCTAAAGAAGTCGAAAGTAAGAGTGATCAAGGAGAATCCTGTGTTTCAAGTATTCTTCAACGACTAAAAGAGTGGAAAGAGAAGAAACAAAGTGGGAAGTCTCTTGAAGAGCAAATCGAGGAAGTTGACGATTTTGCTCAAGGTAAAAATTCAGAAGAGACAAAAGAGGAGAACGAAGAGGAAGAAGAGATGAGTGAGGGAGAAGAAGATAAAGAAGATGAGAAAAATTCAGAAAAGGAAGAATCTGAAAAAGAAGATGAAGAAGAGGAGATAACTGATCAAGCGAAACTTGAGTCACAGGCATGAAGGTATGTAGTAGGACATCGCATTGATGTAGTTTGGTGTAGGAAAGCAAGATTTTTAGAATTTCTTGATTTAATTAAGTTTCAAGGTTGGGAATTCCTGTTGTCGAGAGTTTCAGCAAACTATCTGTACCCTATTGCTATGACTGAATTTTGTCAAAATTTTCAAGCAAAATTAGGGGTAATTTCGAGTGTTGTTAATGGGGTAAAAATTGAATTGAACATTGAAACCCTAGGTAAAATTCTGAAAACACCTACTGAGGGATATGAATCTTATATCAAAGGAAAGGGAAGTTTCAAAGTAGGTAACTATTTGACAGGCGACATTGTTGAGGCCTTAGGTGGTCAAAGGGGGAAGAAGGTCATGAGTCACAATGATCTAAGTCCCTTAAACAAATTGCTGTTTAATCTTGTGAAGAAGACTATTTTGCCTAGAACTGCTAAGAAAGGGGAAGCATGTCTGATGGATATGGCTGTAATTTTCTGTTTGTCTAAGAAAATTAAAGTCAACTTTCCTGCATTGATGTACCAGCATTTGGCACATTGTGTTCCTAGTAGGACAAAAGTGGGGTATGGAGCCATTTTGTCTACTGTGTTTGAAAATGCTGGAGTGGTGCTGAAGGGTAAATATGGGGCTTTGGATGAAAAGCCAGAAAATGTGATCAATGAGGAAACTTTAGCTGGGTTAAGTTTGGAGGTTGTGCAAGGAAAAATTCAAAAAATAGAGAAGGGAGAGAAAAAGAAAGAGAAAGTGACAGGGAAGAGGAAGGAAAAGGCTGTGTCTGAGCAGCCTGTGAGAAAGAGCAGGAGGATTTCTGGCACTACTGTTCCTCAAACCAGTATGGAACAACCACTGGAGTTGGATGTTGAGGAAAGCATCCTCAATGGGCAAGTTGCTGAATTGGTGGACAGGATGGAAAAGGTTGAGAATCAAGTGAAGGATTCTACTGGAAAACTTTAGATGCTGACCCTGGAAAAGTTGGTGCAGGAGCAGGGGAAGGAGTTAAAGGAACTCAAGAAGCTGGTCCTAAAACAGAACAAGGAACTTCAAGAGCAAAAGAAGTTTCAAGAGCAAGAACTGATCAAGGCTCTACAGGAACAGAAGGAGGAGTTCCTGGTGAAACTCAAGGGTCTTGAAGATAATCTGGAAGCCTCTGCACAACAGACAAAGGAGGACTACAAGAAAATTCTGGAGTTTCTTGAAACATAGACTACCCTATTCCTTTTCAATCTATATTTAGCCTAGCCTATTTTCTCTGTCTCAGTCATGAACAACTTTAATTTCTGTTTTTAGTATTTGAACAATTAATTTTGATTGTAAATTTTCTAAATAGTTCAACTGCATGATAAATCTTTTGGTTTTTAATGAATAGTTGGAACTTTGCTTATACTTGTGTGTTTATGTCTATATTGAACACTTATGCAGAAAGGTAGAATTTGCTTGAGGTAGCTTAGCAGCGCTGCCTTCAGTTTCCCACACTCGATGAATTGCTTGTGGGGCTGTGGTTAGATGCTTAATACTTTGAAAAACAGGACTTTTTGATAATGCCAAAAGGGGGAAAAGAAGAAGCAAACTTGGAGGATATAGTTGTTCTGGGTTTTAGTTGATAAAGTATCAGAAATCTCTCTGATATGATGCTTGAGTAGTTTAGTTAGTTTTTATTTCTGTTTTTGCTTATTTTTGTTTTATTGATTTTTGTTTTTTTTTTTTTTTTGGTTCTGTGAGTGTTTACTTTCTGTCAATTAAAAAAATATATCAAAAATACGACCTTCTATTTTGTTTAACTTGTTCTAGAATTTGCTTAAGTTTGTCATCATCAAAAAGGGGGAAATTGTTGAAGCATAATGGTTTTGATGATGAGGAACTTGAACTAAAAGCAAACTCAACTAATTAATAAAGATTCTCTAGTGTGTGATTAGTCAAGGTGCAGAATAATCTTGGTGATTGAAGAACCATTTGAATCTAAGAAGACATGAAGAAGATCTTTATTGAAGAAGTTAAACAAATCAGAGGAAGAGTTCTCTAACAAGAACTAAGTTCCCTAACATGAACGTTCACTAACAAGAACTTGAAGACTAGCAGTTAAGTTCTTTGGTGGAACTTGATATGCTTGGAGCCCAAGTAATTCATCTGATCAGAGTGCGGCGCAACAATAATAGTTAAGGTTTTATTCTTAGAAATTATTGTTAATATGGTAAGTAGGTTGTGCACGAAATTTATTAGAAACGTGATAAGTTTGCTTGGTAATAAAATAAATATGGAAAATAATAAAAGATAGATTTTAGGAAAAGATTTTCTAAAAAGATTATTTTTCTCTAAAGTCGGTTTTATTAAGATAAGTCTTCTTAATAAATATCTTTTTATTCTTATTTTCGGAAAAGATTTTATTCCACTTGATTTGCTAAAACCGTGTTTAAAAGATAAGTTAAGTTAACATATTTATCTTTTTAGAAAACATACTTTCTATACAAGTGTTACTTGTATAAATAGTAGAGAGCAAAAAGGATTTAGGTTTTTTGTGAGTTTATGCGTGGAGAAATCACAGTGTTTTAACTGAGTAAGTTTACTAAGCTTTTAACTTATCATATTAGTTTCGGATTTCGTGCATTGCTTACCTATCATAATAGGCGTCTTATATTTGTATTGGTTGGGTTATTTGGGTGATATTTATAGTTTGTATTACATACAGTTTTGTGTTAGCTTCTTGGTGAGGCTGTGAGTTTTGTACTGGGGTGGTACGAGTGTTTTGTGCTTTGGTAATACGAGTTGTACTTTGGTGGTACGAGTGAATCTAAGTGTGGTGCTTAGATTGGGTAGGATAGGGTCCTATCAAGTAGCAAGTCCAGTGAGGAACTTGTGAAATAAAGGTCTGCGACTAATATGTTGTAACTCGATGTTTGCCCTATTATAGTGAAGTGTTTTGTGTTTGAAATTCCTAAGGTAGAGTCGAGGTTTTACTTCCAATTGGGCCCTGGAAGGTTTCCTCGTAAAATCTGTGTGTTTTCTTAAGTTCCTATACGCATTGTTTATTTATCCGCAAAAAGTAGTCATTAGGAACTCAATACAATTCACCCCCCTCTTGTATTAATCGTCTCAACTAACAACGTTGTACTATAATTTTTAATGTACCAAAAACAATTATGAAATGGGATTTTACTTTATTCCATTTATTGTTAACATTTAAATATGTAATTTTCATAATTTTTATCATCATACAATAAAATATATATATTTTGCAATAAATATTAAAATTAAAGGTTCTTAACTGAATATTTCTGCATGGTTTAATTTTGACAAGGCTAATTCGTAGCGGGATCATGGGACTGGTCGGTTCTAGTTTGAGGCAAGCCTAAGTGGAAATAACAAGCCCATTATGTCGAACCAGGTTGGGCTTTGGTTGCCCTAAACCAAAGAAATTGGACCGGACCTAGTAGGCCAGGCTTTTTGGACTTGGAGCTAGACCAAAAAATTTACCAACACTTTGTTTGGATTGAAGGAAAAGAAGGGTAGGAAAATGGAGAGATTGATTATCTTTCATCTGGATAACAAATTAGGAAGGAAATGAATCCGAGGGGAGAGAAATAAAAGGATTAAATTGTAAGAAATTAATTTCTCCAACAATGAAAAAATTTGAAAGAAAAACTCATTTTTCTTCCATCCCCTCCCTTTCACCTCCCTCCCCTTCTTTTCTTTCTCATGTCTTTATCCAAACGCACCATAAATTTCTGGTACTGGTAATTAATTTGGGTAGAGCCCAACTTTGGGCAAATTTGTTATATCCACAACCTGCCCAAAATTGGACTTGGCTCAACTTGATCATCTCTAATAATTAGTAACTAAGTTTATGAATTAAGTTGAACAAAACAAATTTTAATTTTATGCTTAATGTATCACTACTTGCATAGTTGCATCTGCTGTGTTTCTTTCATACTTTTTTGCATTAGCTTGAATGTGGTCCTAAATAAATTATATACTAGTATACAAAAATGTGGGAAGACAACTTGTTTAGCATATGATAAAACTTGTCAAAGTTCGACTTTTTCGCCCGTATATATTGCTTGGTGTGTGATGAATTGATGATCGTGGTGGGGCGGGCGATAATGTGCAGTGGCTAGACGAGGATGATTAAGGAGGCAGTTTGTCATGACTAATGAGGCACACGGAGGGGTTGTTTAAGCTATTTAGTATTGGCTATTGGTTGTTGATTGCTCGAAAGTAGACAGGGAATTGGTCACGAAATTAAGACAAAGAGAATAAGACATTATTGTACAGGTTACAAATCAATGCCCCTCATACAATGAGGTAATTATGATTGATTACATATTTACGTATCCTTTCCTCCGAGTTAGTATCCCATTGTGAGAGTTGGAGCATTGGTTTTCTTTAGTATCGATATTGATAATTGATAGACATATTAACAACATCCAAGCTTTAATCTAGTACCACTATGACTTCATAATGAATTTATGACTGACCACTAAAATCGAAAGTACATCCCCTATCTTGAGTGCATCTAGGCGAATAAGGCCTATGTATTTGGCATGCACATAGAAGGGTTATTTGGGATTCAGTGGTAGATTACATTTTCTATCTTGTTTCGGTATAGTGGTACATTTTTGTGTATTAATATACATGTATAATGTAGCATTAAAATATAAGTTGTTTAAATAGTACTTTTTATGTACAATTATGCATGTAGTGGTACTTTTACCATCATATTTTCCAACCTCGGGTTTCCATTATGTAAAAAAGTAAAATGATAAAAGTATGAGATTTGAGTCGAATATAAAGAGAGTAAAAACTTTATGATCCGTGAATGGAGCATATAATTTGAAACATTAAAAATAAATGCAAGTCAATAAAGACAAACCGAACATGTATTGTGTAAGACTCTAAGGGAAGTAAAACGGCTTATTGGCGTAACGTAACAAAACACCCAGTGTTGTAAGGCCAGGTGAGTAGCTGTCCCTAGTACATTGCCATATTGTTGGACAAAAATATGAAACAAGATGAAGTGGCATGAAAGGCTATAAACATTAGAGACCAAATAAAGGATTTTGATTTGGATATGTGGGATCCAAATTCCAAATACCTCCATACTATGCTGTGTATAAAGCCTTGTCTTCAGCTAGGAAGGTCATACCATATGTAGCTAATCTTTATCTCTAAATTTACTAATTTAGTTGGTGTTTTTTTTTTCCTCTTCTGTGTGTTTTTTTATTCGGTACGTTCAAATTTTTTAGGTTAATTTTTAGGTTTTTTTAGAAAATAACACCACAAATTTTTCGAAAAATGGATTATAACACCACAAAATCTCAAATTTTTATTATAACACCACATAAAAATACAAAAAATTGATTTCACCACCACTTAACGGATTCTTGGATGGAATCCGTTAGTGGGGCTCACTTTGAACACGTGTCAATGCTTTATTGGTTCAAAAAAATATATAATTTTTTTTAAAAAAAACTAAATCCTAACCCAGCCATACTCCTCCACCGCCGGCAGCCTTATCTTCCACCGCCGGTAGCCGAACTCTCTCCACCGCTGCCGAAACCCGCCGCTTTCACGGGTAGAACCACTCAGCCACGCCCTTCCCTTTCTCCAAATCAACAAACCCTTTCCTAACTCTTTTCCCCCTTCCTGAAAACCACCACAGCAGCCACCTCCACCCCTAAAACAATCGAAATCGACATACCCTAAAACCATAATTGCTTATAATTGAATAATCCAAATTGCTCTCTTGAGTACGCGAGGTTGCTGTGGAGGTGTAGTGCGCCAGGTGGTTATGTAGGATGGTGCACTGCGCGAGGTAGTAGCGTGGGTCGATGCGGTGCGCGAAGTGCTGCTTTGCTTTGGTGGGTTGATGTGGTGCGTGAGGTGGTTATGGGGGCTGGGTTAGTTTTCGGGGATGGAGAAGGGGTTGAGTCGCTGGTTTTGGTGGGGCAAGGGGTGTGCTGCGGCTGGATTTGGGCTGTCGGTGGCGAGGGCAGGTGGTGCCGGTGGTGGGGCTTGGTTGGGTTAAGGTTTAAGGTTTTTTTTTTTTTTAAAAAAATCTTTTTCTTTTTAGGAAAAATTAGAAATAATAATCCCAACTTTCATCAATTTTGGTAGAATAATCCCAACTTCAATATATACTGAAATAATCCGAACTTTAGGGGGTGTTCTTTTTCTTCAATCCCAAATACCGGTTACCGGTTGAATGGGTTAATTTTATTATTTTTTTTGTTAAAGTGACACGTGTAACAAATTTAGTGGTTAAAAAATATAATTAAAAAAACAAAAAAAAAATCTGAAAATCCTTGAATTCGACCACCAACTATGGACGCCGACCACCAGCCATGAAATCCGGCCAGCCAAGAAACCCAACCACCATCAACGAAATTCATCCACCAGCCCCGAAATCCGGCCACCACTCACGAAATCCGGCCAAACGTTAACCCCTTTTCATTTTCTTTCTCCTCTCAATTTCCCAGCCACGAACGTCGGTCGGCACCTGTCATGAAACTCACTTGAAACCACTCCCTTAATCCCGAAATCACCTAAACATCACCCCTAAATTTGCGAAACAACCTTGAATTTGCGATTTGGGATATCATTGGCTGCGATACAGGGGTTTCGGCAACTGCGTTTTGGGGTATCGTTGGCTGCGAAATTGGGGTTTCGTTGGTTGCGTGGGGGGAATAGGAAGGGGTTTCGGGAAGGGGGGAAACGGCGACGCAAGGGGTGGGGGATAGGCGGCGGTCCGGAGAGGGGAGAGGTGGCGGTCTGGCTATGGTGGTGGGGGAAGAGGAAGGGGACGGTGGGGGTTGGCTGGGTTTTCTGATTTTCTGATTTTTTGGTTTTTTTTTTTTAATTATTATTATTTTTTAATTTTTGGACCAATCAGAGCTTGCCAAGTGTCAAATGACCTGATATAGTAGGTCATTGACTTTTGTTGACCGGTTTGGGATTGAAGAAAAAGAACACCCCCTAAAGTTCGGATTATTCCAGTATAATCTAAAGTTGGGATTATTCTACCAAAATTGATGAAAGTTGGGATTATTATTTCTAATTTTTCCTTCTTTTTATTAGTTTTTTTTATTTATTTTAAACCATTAGATTATTGACACGTGTAATTTGAGGGCCCTACTAACGGTTTTCATCCAAAGAACCGTTAAGTGGTGGTGAAATCCATCTTTTGTGGTGTTATAATCAAAGTTCTTTTTTTGTTGGTGTTATAATCCATTTTTTGTAAAATTTATGGTGTTATTTTAAAAAAAAAAACCAATTTTTAAATTACCACACACAAATGTAACCATTTTCAAACTAACCATCCGTTTAATTTTCTATTTTAAATTACCACCCCTTAAATTAAATAAATGCTCAGATTACCACCCATTTCAAAAATCTGGTGGATTTTCCGTCTATAGGCCCTACCTAACATTTATTTTGACCTTTTAGACTGATTTTTTTTCCATGATTTTTCTCTTTAAAAAAACTTTCTAAACTTTAATTCACATTTACTTCAACAAATTCTACCAAATTTCACAGAGAAAAATGTGAATTGAAGTTAGGAGAGCGTTTTTAAAGAGAAAAATTGGGATAAAAAATCAGTCAAGATGGTCAAAATAAGCGTTAGATGGGGTCCACGGACAGAAAATCCACCAGATTTTTAAAATTGGTGGTAATCTGAGTATTTATTTAATTTAAAGGGTGGTAATTTAAAATGAAAAATTAAACGGGTGGTTAGTTCGAAAATGGTTACATTTTTGGGTGGTAATTTAAAAAATTTTCAATTTTTTATCAACGCATGTATAAAAATTCTCCTTTTAAATCTCCTAGGGTTTCAACACCTTCGTCACTTGTGAGTGTCCTTAGTAGTTTAGAGATAAGTCAGATTATTGAACATGTAAACAATAATAATAATCCTCTTAGCGTTTGAAAATCTTATCGAGGTAACCCTTATATAGTTTCTATCAAAACCCCAATTTAGGAGATTCTAAACTCGGGCTTTGATGTGATACCAATTTATATATGGATCGGACTTGGGCTGCACTAGTCATATAAAAAGAGTTGAATTTACAAGTTTAAGGAAGTTTCATCCAAAACCTTATGGCAGTCCACCCTGGTCCATTTAGAATAGCGGCACGCAACCTACACTTTAGAACATTTCATAATAAGATCTGAACAATTGCAAATTTTGAACATTTAGTAAAAAATCCAAACATCACAAATTTTGAACATTTAGTAAAAATATCTAAACTATCGCAATGTACCACGCCTATACTTTTGAACATTTTTAGTATTTTAACAATTGCAAATTTTGAACATTTAGTAAAAATATCTGAACAATCGCAATGTACCACGCCTATACTTCTGAACATTTAGTAAAAAGATTTGAACAAGTGCAAATTTTGAACATTTAGTTAAAAAATCCGAGCATCGAAAACTTTGAACATTTAATAAAAACTATGAACAATCACAATGTACTACGCCTATACTTTTGAACATATTGTAAAAGCGTCTGAACAATTGCAAATTTTGAACATTTAGTAAAAAAATTCAAATACTGCACCACGCCCATACTTTACAACATTTAGTAAAAAAATCTGAACAATCACTTGTAATCCATCTATTCTGCACAATAGACTTATTGCAGATGGCAGTTTACTTTATTCTACGGTTCTACCTCATCTATGATTCTATGAACCAAACATAAAATTAACATATTATTAAATTAATATCAAAAGGAATTCATAGTCTCCACATCCAAGGAGTCTCTTGATCCTTCGTTGTAGATAAGATGTTCCATTGATTAACCTAAAGAGCCATGTTTACATATAATTTTTTTTCATCACCAATTTGTTTTCCTCTTAACCATTCGGATCTAAACACGTGTCGTTCTCATACCTTTTTTTGCGTATTTGTCCACAAAAACAGATATACATGACCATCTACTTCATGTGCATACTACAACTACGTATTAAAACATCAGTGTAATGCATGTGAATCACCAATGAATCATGTGGGTTTAATTCTTAATACACATAAAAGACAATAATTACACCTCTTAATTATTCTTTAATTACACACTTAAATGTCTAGTTGAAGGTGAAGTAAGCAAACAACTAATAGTACGTTTACATTCGGTCCCCACTATCATCTTCAAGTGCTTCCAATATTATGTCAAATTTATCTCCTTTTTAGCTTTTCTTTTAATAAAATTTCTAATATACTTTGATGATTTTAGAATCTTTTTTGTTAGACAGCATATTCAATGAAAATGACACAAAATAGAGTAACATAGTAAGCACTTTTTACTTGCAACCATCGCTTCAACCAAATTTGTACAATGTTTTTTATGATTTGATATGTAGTATAACCTTTTGGTATGGAAATGTTTAGATTGTCAATTGTGACTTAATGTTAAGCTTGCCTATATGTTAAGACCTTGAAAATGATCAACCACAAGAACAAATGTAAAATAAATTTCAAAACGTGTTAACTATGGTCTCAATTTTCGAGTCAAAATTAGTTTATTTAATCACGGTTGAATGTCCATGCATGTCTTAAATCTTCTCTATACCCTTATCTATAAAATCTTAATAACTAATATTTTACATCTTTTTTAGTTTTATTAAAAACATAGGGATTTTTTTTTCTTTTTTTTCTTTTTTTTTTTCCTTATTTGTTCATTAGTCGTGCCACTAATACCTATTGATCCATTTTCTTTAAAAATTTGCAAGTTTGCAACACATAAATATTTTACACAAAATTACAACACATAAATATCTTCCCCAAGGAACAACACATAAATATCTTCCCCAAGATGAAGTATGCCAACTACCAATTGTTTACATTGGTTTGGTCCCCCACTATCATCTTCAAGTGCTTCACATATTATATAAATTCCTCTTTTTAATTTATCGTTTCTTAAGACAAATTGTTAAATATTGAATAATTCGGAATCTTCTCTAATTCACTACATATTCAGTGAAAATGACACATAGTTGAGTATAGGCTAACAATGTAAAGCTGTAAACACCTTTTTCCAATTTCTTTGCAACCACTGCGTCATCTAAATAAGTACAACGTTTATTGATCCCATATAATCCATTCGATGATCTTATGTGTGTACATGGTCCATGGTGATGACTGATGACTAAGTGCTTTAATTTATATTCAAGTAATTTAAATTAATTAATGGCAAGATAATATACTTTATAAGTGATTTAATTATGAAAAAAAAAACGTAAAGCAAAATTGTTCCAAGAAATATGGCCACAATATTCGAATATAAGGCTGATTTTTATTTTTTGTTTTTTATTTTTAAGTAGAAAGGGGCTCACTTGAGAGGTTGAAAGGAAAGATAACAAAAATCCTTCAAATGAGTCCCATAAAGTTTAATCCTAAACCTCATAGCCGATATAAAATGGAAAGCGATGTCATTATTTCACCACCTCAACCTCGAATTGGATTGATTGAATTTAACAAGGATTTCAATATGTTGTACAAGGAAATTTTAATACTTCTAACTGAGGTTGAACAAATTCCTTTTCTCCCTGGCTAGCAGCTTTGAACAGAATCAGACCAGGCTGAGGGATTCTGCTTAGGTCTCCAATCCTTATAAAATCTTTATTTCAATTTTTCAATGTGAACCAATCAAAATCGATGACTTGGTTCTTTTTTAAAACAACTTAATGAAACTTCAAGATATAAACTTACGTATTTATAGTTTTAGAAAAATATTAAAATAAAATAAGGGATTTTAGGTGGAAGACAGACGACTAAATACTTGCTATAACCCTTCAAAAAAAAAAAAATACGGACTACTTACTTTTAGTGCTTTGCTTTATATACTCCAGTCTGATAGGAGCACATAGATTCTTCAAGATTTGATTAATAATAAATTTAACCTAATTAGATTTTTTTTTAAAATATAAAAATAACATTAATTCTTTCAATAGTTAA
Source organism: Chenopodium album (assembly GCF_948465745.1). Taxonomy (NCBI): domain Eukaryota; kingdom Viridiplantae; phylum Streptophyta; class Magnoliopsida; order Caryophyllales; family Amaranthaceae; genus Chenopodium; species Chenopodium album. Next base: position 72,890,500 of record NC_137835.1, read on the forward strand.
TGCTAGTTGAGAGAGAAAGTAAAGTTGCATTAACATGATTCCATGAACATTGAAAAGTCACCTTACAAAACTAAATGTATTGCCACCATCTATTATAACATAAACTCTAAAAACTTTTATTTATAAAATACTTCCTAAGTCTTTTAAATGCAATACTTCTCATCACATGTTTGTCAATGCAATATCTAGATCATTACATGTGTATGTGATTTAAAAAGAACCAAACAAGTCTCAATCATTACATGTTTGAATTAAATGTACAGAGTATCACTTTAACTTCTACACTATTCTTATACGGTATACGTTATCGCAAACATTAAGCATGGATTATTACATGTTTTCATGGAATTTGCACAATATAGTTGAAAGTTAGATTCTTAGTACTCATAATAATCATTATAATTTAGAAATCAATGAAAACATACAAAGAGGTAATTCCTACACTGTCTAGCTTAGTATCATCAGAAGTGAAATTTAATCATAATTACGGAATGGTAATAATTTAATTTAACACATCCTTAAAGCACCATTAAAAGATATTATGAGAGAAAGAGACATTGAATCTACATAAATAACGTGGACAACAAATTCCAGAAAAAAACAGAAAAAGAAAATTATGGACAATAATGTCCCAATCCAAGTGGCACAACCACCCTCCAATCAAGAAATGATTCTTGGTTGTGATATACTGATACACTTCACTTCCTTGGCTTTTATTTACTTGTAACCCTATTTCAACATTAATATCTTTAATCATCAATATGTAAAAAATTTAAAATTATATATTTTTAGGAAAATATAAATCAAAATAAATTTACTAAGATCACACATGATTATATTTTTCCTTAACAACAAATAATAAATATTAATCAAAGTAAAATATATAAATAGTATAAAAGTCAAAGTGATGAAGAATATGGAGTTCGTATCCATATATGCAAGTATGCAATCATTAAAACTAAACTCAAGTTTTTTCTTTCAAAAATAAAATTTGCTTTAAAATTTATGACAAAATTTCAATCGACTAAATAATGATTAATACTTTTTACTTCTTACCCTTGGACCTTAGGACCACATACATTATTACACAAAATAGTATTTTTTAATTAAGTGGAATCTTGAAATAGTTAGACAAGAAAATAATTCAAAAAACACAATTAGATTTGATTTGAACAAATAGATATAAATAATCTCGAGTGTCAATTGTTGTTCTCCAAATTGATGAATTGAAAACTATCAATTATGGAGGGTCATGAAAATATCTTGTTTTATTTTAAGTTTCTCCGCATATAATAGGATGTTCCTAAGAATTAGGTACTATGTCAAAAATGACTTGGCGAATTAATAATAATTGGAGTGGAAAATGGGCCAGCCAATAATACTATAATAGTATATACAGTAAATATAATAAAATATGGATATATACACATATACGTAACTTTATCCAAGCAATCAATAAAATGTGGGATATAAGCCACACCTAATTCATGAAACTTATGAACAAAAGGTTGAGAAGCAGAGAAGACTAAGATTAAACCTGAGTAAGCCATGGCAGAAACTGGAGAACCACCATCAAACGGAACCAACTCGAATGCGATAGACGACGAGACGGCTCTCACTCAGCAAAATATGGAAGCAGATGAGGCTTTTGTAAATGGAGAAGCAGACCTTGAAAACAACTTCCTACATCAGCCCCTCTTAAAGAGAAACAGAACACTATCTGCTAGTCACTTAGCTATGGTGGGAGCGAAGGTTTCGTATATAGAAAGCCTTGATTATGAGTACGTTTCCTCACTCTAATCTTACTCAATCTTGAATCTCCTTCGAGTTATAATGGTTTTGTAAGAGACTGTTTTATTATGGATGTTACAGGATCAATGAGAATGATTTGTTTAAACAAGATTGGAGAAGTCGATCTAAGATACAAGTATTACAATACGTGTTCTTGAAATGGAAACTTGCATTTCTGGTGGGACTGTTAACTGGTCTTATAGCTACCCTTATAAATCTTGCAGTTGAGAATATTTCTGGATATAAGTTGCTTCTTGTGTCAGGCTTTCTGGAGCAGGAAAGGTATTTCTGATTGTTTAATCTTTTATAAATTTATTTATTTATTTTTATTCAAATAAATAAAGATTAAAATATATTACTCTAAATTTGAAGGTAAATTTTTTGGGTGCAGGTTTATGATGGGGTTGATTGTGTTGACAGGAGCTAACTTTTTACTGACTCTAAGTTCTACAGTGTTAGTTGTTTTCTTTGCTCCTACTGCTGCTGGACCTGGTATACCTGAAATCAAAGCATACCTTAATGGTATTGATACCCCAAATATGTATGGATTACCAACCTTGCTTGTTAAGGTTAGTATGTTCTTATTCCCATATCCCTCTGTCCATGTTTGATTCAATAAGATTAGAAAGTGAATCTGATTTTGAACATTACTGATGTGAGATATAATTGATATCGGAAAGCATATGAATGTATATTCCGATATTGATTATATGTCATATACCTGACACTGACTGATAATTCAGACATGATCATCTCTTTCAAAAGATAAATTCGTGGAATTCCACCGATAGGTTTTCTTTTTCTGTATTCTTAGTTATAGGAAATTTTAGTTGTCTGGCAAAAAAAGTTGCAGGTATGAGTTTAATTGGCATTAATTGTAGCTCAAAGTATCTATGCCAATGATTGCGCATAGTGGGAAAAAGCTTTATTTGGTTCGACATGCTTTTTCATACCTTATGATCATACAAAAAGTATATCCCATTCCCCCCACCAGAAAAGTTAGAAAAGAAACCCAAGAGAACCTATTAAAAGTGGATAATATTTCAAAGACTAACAAAGAAATAAGACTAAGAAATAATGAAGCTTGACGAAGATATTGGCCACAAATCTATTTCTTAGAATAGCAAAGATATACTTGTGTATAATATAAGGTACTAGAGTACATAAATGATTATTTCAAAAAAAAAAAAAAAAAAAAAAAAAAAAAAAAAAAAATCATAAATGAAATATTTAACTGAGGAAATAATACCTGGATGATGACTGAAGATGTTACTTTTTTCTGCTATGTCAGATATTTGGGAGCATAGGAGCAGTCTCTGCTGGCTTGGATCTTGGCAAAGAAGGGCCCTTAGTGCACATTGGAGCATGCATTGCTTCGTTACTAGGCCAGGGTGGAACAGAAAAGCATCGTGTTAAATGGCGGTGGTATCGTTACATGAACAATGACAGGGATCGGAGAGATCTAATCACCTGTGGATCTTCTTCAGGAGTTTGTGCAGCTTTTAGGTCTCCAGTGGGAGGGGTTCTCTTTGCTCTGGAAGAAGTGGCAACGTGGTGGAGGAGTGCTCTCCTTTGGAGAACTTTCTTCAGCACAGCAGTTGTGGTTGTAGTGCTCAGGACTTTCATTGAGTACTGCAGCTCTGGAGAATGTGGACTTTTTGGCAGAGGAGGACTCATCATGTTTGATGTGAGCAATGTTGTTGTGCATTACCATCTGATGGATATCATCCCTGTCACCCTCATAGGACTCATTGGCGGCGTTCTCGGAAGTCTTTACAACTATGCCCTGCACAAAATTCTCAGACTTTACAATCTCATTAACGAGTAAGCAACATATAAACCAATTTTGATTTCTTGAATTAATCTACTGTTTCATCAAATCTGATTCTAGATAACCTGAATATATCATAGTCTCATGGTCATAGAAACAAAAATCAATACAAAAAGGAACTATATATTGTTCAGTTTTTACATCATGTTTTGTAGACAAAGAATTTATGATGGGGTATTAACTACAAAATCTATTAGGATATACAAGACTAACTAGTTATCTTCTTAGATTGATACACATATCATCATCAAGTATACTCTTCTCAAATCATTGCTTCTAAATCACACTACATAATCACTTAAAATAAATTCTAACACGTCTGTAACATATAAGTTAACTTCAGAGTTCCACATGTTACTTGATGCATTGTAAACTCAAAAACCTTTAATATAATACTGGCTTATACTTCGCTTATTATACATTCTAAGGTCAAATCCAAAAATCACGCTACCGTGTCCATAGAAAATATTTACATGTCCACAGCAATTCATGGGGAACAGGGGAAGTTCCCCATGGGCAGAAGCCTCTCCTATAAAGACGATTTCACTCTTTTCAAACAGATTCTTTTTCAAATTGTGGGATTAAGCCACTTTTTGCAATATCCTACCATCTTTATTCATAAATATCTTCCACAAATCTGTTTCTTCACTTGAATGAACATTCATAATAGTGATGATGCATTTCTTTGGACATTAACATAAATCATTCTATTCATAACAAAAAAAAAAAAAAATTGCATTGCCATCATCATCATCTAAAACCTTATATACTGAGTTTTGATCCATGTTCCTGAAGATATTCTATCCTGCTGCAGGAGGGGAAAATTAGCAAAGATCCTTCTAAGTCTTACGGTCTCAGTTTTTACCTCTGTGTGCATGTATGGCTTGCCATTCCTTGTGAGTTGCACAGAATGTGATCCATCCCAATCAGATTTTGACTGCTCCACGACAGGAAGAACAGGGAACTACAAGAGATTCAACTGCCCAAAAGGCTATTACAATGACCTTGCCAGCTTACTGTTTTCTACCAATGATGATGCTGTTCGAAATATCTTCTCCACAAATACACCAGGAGAGTTTCGCCCAATCACTCTCGTGATATACTTTGTGTTGTATTGTATCCTGGGACTCTTTACCTTTGGCATTGCTGTACCTTCTGGACTCTTCCTACCTATCATTCTCATAGGTTCAGCATATGGCCGTTTGCTTGGCATTGCCATGGGAAGTTACACAAAGATTGATCGAGGGCTTTATGCAGTCCTAGGTGCAGCATCTCTCATGGCTGGCTCAATGAGGATGACTGTGTCACTTTGTGTGATTTTCCTCGAACTCACCAACAACCTCTTGTTACTCCCCATAACAATGCTCGTGCTTCTCATTGCAAAATCAGTGGGAGATTGCTTTAACTTGAGTATCTATGAGATCATACTAGATCTAAAAGGCCTACCTTTCTTAGATGCAAATCCTGAACCATGGATGAGAAATATCACTGTTGGAGAGCTTGCTGATGTGAAGCCTCCAGTAGTTAGCCTTCGAGGAGTTGAGAAAGTATCACGAATTGTAGATGTCCTGAAAAATACTACACACAATGGTTTCCCTGTCATAGATGATCATACAACAATCCCAACAAGAGGCAATATAAAGGCAAGGGAGTTGCACGGGCTAATTTTAAGAGCTCATCTTGTAGCTGTGTTGAAGAAAAAGTGGTTCTTGGAGCAGCCAAGAAGAACAGAAGAATGGGAAGTAAGAGAGAAATTTACCTGGGCTGAATTAGCAGAAAGAGACCTGAACTTCGAGCAAGTAGCCATAGAAAAGCATGAAATGGGGATGTATGTTGATCTGCACCCTTTCACAAACAAAACTCCTTATACCGTGATAGAGGACATGTCAGCTGCAAAGGCAATGGTACTGTTCAGGCAGGTTGCACTTCGCCATATGCTCATCGTACCAAAGTACCAAGGTGATGGGGTAAGTTACAATCTGTTACATCTCATAAAACATCTTACTACCTGCAAAAATCTTAGTGAATACAACCTTTTGGCCTTGTGGGTGACATATCCCAAGGAGTTGAAAATGAACAGCTTCTGAGCGGTCACTTGTTTCAGCACCTAATCATATGGTTTTATTTCTTTGTGCAGATATATCCTGTGATCGGAATCTTAACAAGGCAAGATTTGAGAGCCCACAACATTCAGAGTGTGTTCCCTCACATAGCAAGAGCCAAAGGCAGGGAAAAGCAGAAATGAATTCATCCAAAAGCTCAGATGTGCAGAATTTGCCTTCTCGAATCAATAGATTTGCATTGCATTTTTTCCACAGCTCTCAATTTTGCATTCTTTGTTCCTATATAATATGTACAAGGTTGTAAATTTTAAAGAATAGTCATAAGTAAAGTTTGTGTAGGCTCCCCACACATTACATATTATCAATCTATAAAGGAACACATTCACTACAAAAGCAGCACTGCAATAGGAGATCATATTCAACATTTCTTGTACAGTTTCCTCCCCTTTCTGGCTTTACTCAGCTTCTATGTTGCTAACCATACACGCCCGAATTCAAACATAGAGGCATTAGTCAATGCTTAGTCTCATTGATTGAGCGGTTTCTGCCATGCCTTCATTATCAAGGTCCAACATCGGTACTCTTGGATAAGTCCAAGACCTTGACGCAACAACTAAAGCCAAATGCAGATATACAGTATTATGATTATCCTTGTGATGATTTCTTAGGCTTCTTTTTTTTGGACGCCTTTTTTTTATCATTCGACCCAGAACCTCGTTTAAATATGGCCAAAACCTCAATACTGCAACAAAAATAGAATATAGTTATTAGTAAATTAAGAAAAAGCATCACCACGCAATATCAACCTGATCCCTATTATAAGAAAGACTATTACTTATCTGTTTACTTGAGGGGAGCAGAATAAACTAGAAACAATTAATCTTCTGATGAATGTGCAATGATAATATCAGAAAGATAAATACAATTCAGAGGCTATGCATGAACATTCCAGATACCATAGACTCTGCTCAAACTAAGTTGGAACAAAATCTGTCCATATATGTTCTAGCATGGTTTTGCTACACGCCTACACCAAACAAGACGAGTACTTGTAGAGCATTTGAACAAAGACCAAAGCATCAAACTAATATAGTCTTCTTCATTTTATGAGTTTTGTCAAACCCAGATATAAGTAACTAAAGGGAAACATTAGTAAAATTAGGATCCTATTCCACATTTCCAACACACGTTAAATGAGACCAAACTATTACCTTAATAATGAAATTGCATCCTACCAACTAATCCAGAGTGTGAACTCTAAACCCAGTGATAGGCAGAAAATATAAAGAGACATGAACAAATATTTATATGAAGTACATGAACTTCATTAGATTTTTAATGTTGTTTCTGTATAGGGCAGCTAAAACTTCCAGGAATGAGAGACTGAAATATGCATCATCGCCATCATGGATAAAAACTTTTAATGAAGCAATCCGCAATAAATCAGCAAAAAATTTGGAATGAAGAAGAAGAGGATTTAGGGAAGTTTGATACATGGTTGAACTACATATTAGCAATGCAATTAAATCATCACTAAAATACTTTACAACCCCAGGCCTCCCTCCCTATCTCTCTTCTATATACTGTAGATAGCAGTTCCCGTTCCATCCTCTCCAACTAACTCGCTTGCTTGCTCTCAAAGATAATCCTAATACTGCATACCCACACAAGCATGCACAAATATTGTAGATACAGAGAATCAGGATGTTGGGGCCTGGAGAAGGGTTAGGTTATTTTTAGGTTCTCGGGTATGGAAATTCCAGTGGACAAGTTCATGCAACCATGGTCATTTAGTACAAACAAAGCCCTGTACATAACGATGACCAAAGAAGTACACAATTCTTCACCCAAAAAAAAGTCAGAACAGAATTGGTGTAGTCCAAACTTGAAATAATGTAGAAAAATACGAAATTTAACTTTGCTAATAATCTAATGAATGATTCTCTGAAGTATACGAGCGTGGATAAACCAACACACATATAATTTGAAAATTCTCAAGAAGGTTAGCATGTAGATGCAAATCAGGCTAACCTTTGTGTTCCAGGAAAAAAGTTAAAGCCATGAGCTTTTTCCAAAAGCCAAGCCTTGTTTGATAACAGCTGTTTGCAGTCCTGCAGATTAACTATGAAATTAGAAACTGACTTGTATATTTTGTTTAAACTAAAGCATAGTTTAAGTCCATGTCCAATGCAATAATAATTATGATGACGAATCATTTATTATTAGGACCTTTTTGAAGCTATCCCATCCACAGCTTATATAAACAAGTGTTTGAGGAAGCACATCACTTTCATCTGGCCTATTTGAGCCTTGTACACTGACAGAAGCTTCTCTTTCTCGCAAGATCCATGGTCTTTTTTCCTCTTTCAAATTTGAGGGAGAGCTACAAATTAAGGAAATAGCAAATTGAAATAAGTTTCACGCATTAGTTCATGAGCGAGTACAGAACTGTGAAATTCTTTATCCTAAAATCACGGCCATATTGAAAGAAAGTAACTACCTGGAAGAAGCAACTGCCTTCCGCTTTACTGATGATATAGTCTGTAATGCACTAAGCAGTGAGTCATCCAGCCCTTTTCGGGGAGGATCAACCACAATTACATCAGATCCCACCAACCATGAAAGAGGTTCCTGGCCAGGTAACAAACATCAATAAATTACAAGCTCTATTCACACGGAATTACTCCCCTGTCCAAACAAAAGGAGAATTGGAAAAGAAAGATAGATTGAAAAGGAAAGGTAGGATGGCGGTGAATTAGAGTAAAGTGATTTCATCTAACACATCTTTTTCTATCCCAGTGAGAATATGAGCAACCACAGTGCCAATAAGCAAGTTCTCTACATCAGGGAAAGCTCTACTACTTCAATCACTATCAAAGTAGTATCAAGTCCATCTCTAATATTGCAAGGAATAAAAATTTTGGGGAGGGCATGTTAGTCATAGTCTATTAGTACTTTAGTAGTAACTTGGGGAATAAGTTAGAGGTTTGTTAGGGGGGATATTCTATAAATAGGCCTCATTAGGAAGAATAAGGACATGTTGAATATTGTGAGGTTTGTTATTGGGAGAGATTGAGCCTCTCGAAAGCTCATACTTGGAGAATTATCATTCTAATTAGTGTAATTCCATCTTATCAATATTGTAATTCCATCTTATCAATAAAATCACCATTGTTCTTATTTTCTGCCATTTTTAGTGCTGTAAACATGCTAATCCCTAGCACACATATACCTCAATATAGTCACTAAAGCCCTGATTTGCTCACCTTATTTCCACTTATTTCCCGAAAAATTAAAGTTTTGATAAAGGTTGATAAATTCCGACGGTTAAGGGTTACTTTAATTCAATTTATGACTGAAATAAGTAAAGTTCGGATACATTCTAATAGAGGTGACTAGAATGCACCCTAAAAATTGGTCACATCATGCATGAATCAACTTGCTAGGAAAACTAAATTTTTTTACAGTGAGATTAAGGTAATAACTGGTTCAGCACCAACAAAACGTTTAACTTACACTAGTGTCATACTATCATATAAACAAAACATCATTTAAATAGCTAAAAGAGTTTTCAAGGGACATAACGCAATCGTGATGAACGATTTTCACTGCAAATAACACTTCTGTAATACTGGCGTTTCAAACATTAAACAGCTTCACAAGGCGTGATCCCTTCTACATTAATATCTTCTTTGCCCATAGATCTCAGAGCAGTTTTGAAAGCAACAGCAAACATCTCAAAACAGTTCTATCAAACTCACTACACACAAATACACAATACACTATCGCTAGCTACCAAAACAGTTTCCATGTCAGTAACTAAAAACAAGAGAACTAAGGCTCTTGCCTTCAGACAATTGATATACCATGTTAGTGGCTAACTAGAACAAGCAAGAACATAGCTTATATGTCAAAGTGATCGCAATCATTATCACATGTAAATATAGACGCAAACTTTTGAGGTTGTGATAGACACCATGGACTGTCTTATAGAACCTCCTAACCCAAACGTCTACGGGATTGAGCCAGTAAATGTACAATTTAGGAATTCCAAAACGTGGAAAGGTACATATCGAGTGATTAGAGTGACCAAAGCTTACCAGAGCAGCATCTACGTTATGCCAGCTCATGTTGCTATCAACATTTGGTAAACGGCTGACTGTCTTCTCAAAGCAGTGCTTTGACTCCTTGTTAATCTCAACACACCTGACACTTCTGCGAACCTCGTGAAAAAGAGGTGCAGAAAAGACAATAGAATTTAATTAAAAGATGAGATTCAGAATCTTTTACTTTATAAGTTAAGAGGAGTATAAGTCTCTTAAATATAAAAGACAAGTTCTTACCTGCATTTTTTTGCAACGGCTAATGATAATCCAATAACACCAGCTCCTCCATATAAATCAGTTACTGCTGAACCATAAGGAACATACTTATGTAACTTGCGGAGCAATGAATCAAAGGCCTATTAACGAAGAAAAAAAAATTAGTAAGTCTGCAGAAAGACAATGAATCAAAGGCCTATTAATGAAGAAAAAAATTTAAGTCTGCAGAAATACCGAAACAAATAAGCTGTGTATACTTTCAAAAGTGTGCAAGATGCATCTATGTCCTTCCATAATGGGACCAAAGACTTAGAAAATATATGATCATAATACCAAACCGATCAAATTATAAATATGAATAAATGACTTAAAATGGACCATGTAGATTAGACCAAAATGGCAGGAAATACAATGCTTAGTAGATGTTAATAAAACCTGAATTATACATACATCATTCCATCTCATTAAGAATGAGAGAGTCTTTTCAAGATTACAGTATCATACCCGTGTATTTGCTTGTCCAAAGCTAGAAGGAGTCAGGTAGATATCAATTCCTCCAACATGCTCCCAAAAGTCTCTTTCACCAACAAGATGTCTCCATCTATTGCCAAAAATTATCTGCATTATCAACAAGTGTATCTTGGTCAAAGAGCTTTAAGCCCATGCTAAGTAGTATAGTTAGTTACACTAATTTAAAGAAGAGGTTGGCAGAACTCTGTTGCCTAGATTTAGTAAGACGGTGTATGGAGCAGTACCTTACAAATGATTTGTTATTAACTTTGTTTTCTATCTTATATCTCTCATAAGTTCAAATTTGCTTATGTTCTTCCCTCCCCATTTTTCTTACTTCATTGCGTTTCTCCTTCCATTTACTCTATATCATTTTGCAAGGCTCTAAATTATAAACCCAGAGAGCTAAAATTAATGGATCTCCTGGAAAGAACATTTAAATAAATAAAGGAAGAGTTGGATATCCCAAAGAGTGCTTTTAACTAGTCAGTTGTGAAAGCAAAACAGGTTATGTCACCATATTCTAGACACACAAAGTATTTACTTACATTGCTGTTTGAAGTCTGAAAATTAGCCCAAACGGAATGAATTATGTTAACATTGCTCCTTTGGCCACCATTTGTCCGTAGAAACTGAAAGCAAAAATCTTAATAGATTATAACTAATACAATGAACAGTAAAAATATTCATAAAACAAAAAAAAAAAAATTTAATAAAGAGAGTGAGAAGGATTTTTGGCTCAAATTTTATGTGCAGTTTTCTACGTAGTAAATAGAATGTGATATTTTTTTTCCGTTTCAAAAAAAAAAAAAAATATTACCTCCGTTAATTTTTTAGTTGCAACAAAGAGGGTATTATTTGTGAGATATAAAAAAACTTCTTTGATGCAACTAAAAATTAACAAAGGTAGTAAATAATATACACATTCGACATCAAAAGTTTGCACACTTGATTAAAAAAAGTTGCACATCTACCATTCTCATGTTAAAAATTTCCCATTGGATGTTTCTTATATGTATATATTGATCCTTGTACCAAAGTAAAGGGCTTTTGGGCAACATAGGTTGTTCCCATTTACTCCCTCCTTACATAAATGTTTCTCTAAGAGGGGATGAGCAATAATCAGAGCACACTTTTGACCATAACAACCACTTTCTATTATGAAGACAGCAATAAGAAAACAACTATTGACGAAAAAAAAATATCCTCCTAATCAGCTTAAACTATATTTTTACATTATATTGGCACCTAAGGATGGTATTTTTTTACTCATTTGATATTTTTAGCTCAAAAAATATTGAATGAACAGAAAATAACATTAGGTGCACCTTACTCCCAAGTGTATATAATAATTTTCAATACAATCCACCCCTTCATCATATAGGCGATGTTAGGGCTTCCATCGACAACCAAAAATAAAAGTTGTATACTCTTTTCTATATAATATCTGTGTCAAAAAGTCCGCACCAAATATCTAAGCACCCCTATTTAAGTGAGTGTAAAACTGTAAACACTGACATAAAAATAAGCGGCTAGAAAAATTATTCTTTCATCTCAGTTCCCTCCTAGTATGTGCAGCTAGTACTCAACCAGCTCGTTATAAGTCATTAATGTGATCGAACCTTTTTTTTTTGGGGGGTGTTGCTTGCATATCAATTTTCTCAAATTATCTCAACGAGTGGAGAATAAGTTCCAGATTTTAGAAACCTTGGTCCTTACCAAATAAAAATGAGTGCTAAGTAGTATGTCTGTATGAACCTACACTTATTTGGGGCTTTTGGCCGGAAAAGTGATGAAAATTGAAAAATACAAAGGTATACAGTTGTTGCATGCTTATACTTTCCTGATAGAAAACTATGGTGCTTGGTTGATTGACAAGCCACACACATACAAATATTTGAGGGTCTTGAGGTTTTCCCATACAAGAATATCACCCTCCGATATATGACTATCTGATGGTACTTTTTGTAATAAAGAGACTACGAAAGTAAGAAATAGGATCTTTCTTTCTCTCTTTTGCAGAATCTATGGATCTCCATCTCTAGACTACAGAAAGACATGTAAAATTAATAGACTTATGTTTATGGGCCTCATCATTATTCCCTGACTTATGGGAAGAGCTTGTCAACAGCTCTTGTCAAAGGTTTAGAGCTCTTTCTTATAAACGTTAAGTACAGACCATACCCTTTTCATAAACCCTCTGCAAAGCTATACCCTAAACGCATTCCCTCATTGTATAGAAAGTGCAGAAAATATCTTCTCCTGCTGCCAATAGTCTTCTTCAAAATTCGGTTAAATTATTCTCTCAATCTCTCTCCCTATTTGCCTATTAAAGTTAATCACACAAAGTAAATTAACTATGAAACAATTTTAACTTTGGGGGAGTAGGGTTCAATATAATCATATTATATGAGATTTTAGGGCTACTTAGTCTATAAACATCAAAAGTAAGCATTGATTGAAGCATTGTCTTAATTTTATATATAGATTCTTCACGCTATCACATGTTGAATCCCAAAAAAGCTAATATCCTAATAAGTATTTTGCTAAAATATGGTCACTAATCCTAGTTTGATTTAATATTTCTTTATTTTCCATGATATGTTCTTCCCAAAAACACAATCTCAAAAGTGATGCATAAGCAGCATAAAATTTGTTTTGGATCTCCTTATCTAGTTAAATAACTTACATTAGCCAATGAATTAAGCCTCTCAGAGCTTTGTGTTGTCTCACTTCTTGAGTTCCAAACTAATGTCACCTGCACTTTACCTGAATAAAGGTATGTAAGGCTCCAAAAGATTCATCATAATAAAACATAAACAAAACATCTCAAATTAAACACTTGAAATTTAAGCTAGCATGTGTACAGATGATAACCATTTCTATATCTTTCAGTAAACGGAAGTGATGTACTATGCGTTGTCACGACCATCTGCACACACTCAAATTCAATAATATGGATTAGGTTATGAATATGAACTAGCTAACCAAATCTAAAATAGCATATCAACACTAACTTGCACATATCGCAGTTCACCGGTCCCCAAGTCTTCATCATACGGTTCTACTTCCAATTTAGCAATACCTAAGAAACCATACATTTATAATTAAAATAAATAAGTATATAACACTACTTCAAATATATTAATAGACAATAAGTGAAATTATGCTCTACATCAAGCTTAAAAAAACAAACCTTTTCGAAGCAGCTCAACAGCTGCGTTAATGTTGGGATGATGAGCTGCAACCCAATTAACAGACACGATTAGATAATGTAATCAACAGATGAATGAACAAGAAGGCTAGAAGCCCATGTCCTGTTCAACTTAATTTTGCTCAAATCAACCAATTTTTGCTAATCTGAAATTAGTTTGATTTGCTACAACCAACTTCTTTTGTCAAAGTAATATGTCGAACATGATAGTAACACGGTCAAAATTGTTATTCTAAACATGTAAAACTGTGGGATAGAGCTCAAAAGTCAAACCTCTGCATTCAGGAATGTCCACAACATTATGTGTACCCTCCTCATACAGGCCAATCATAGGGTTAGCTGATGAACCGCGTACAGCAAGCTTTGCCCGACATCTCCAACCATACTGCATTCCAATTTCGACATAATTAACATTAAAATGAAATTGATTCCATATTACTAAACAGAACTCAAAATATACTACACTAATTCATACCAAGAGATTCTACAACAATAAAGATTTAAACAGAAACAACACCTCAGGTTTTGTACAACAATTATCTTCTCATTTTGGAAACATAACATAAAAATCATATTACGCCTTGTATGCATTTGCATGAACCACCCTCCCCTTCTTCTATAAGCTATGGAGTACAATCCTGAGTTTTTATGTCCCAAATAACAGGTCACTATTCACATCTTTTAAGTTAAACAACTACCACTGTTTCATATTATTTGCAACGATTTGACATTAGGTAGAAAACGTCAAACCGTTGCAAATAATATGAAATGAGGTAGTGTTAACTTCTGTATCACTTACTTTTTAAATTTTTTTAACAAAAAGTGGTCGCGGTCTCATAATAAAATACTTATTTTCAACTGTTATCCCTTAAAAATTACACCAAACGTAAACTATGAAGGTCGACTGAATGTGGCCTATCAAAGTTGGATGGAGGTAATAATTTGAATATTTGAACAATAGCAAACATATTATTAGTCAGGAATGAACAAATTGATATAAAAATTGCATAAATCATCAAATAGTAGTTTCTTTTAACCTTACAACAAATTATCCACAACAAAAACAAAAATTAATACTTAAATGAAATGAATTAATGCAATTGTCATACCAGTCTACAACTGTCGAAAGTAAAATCGGGAACACCGTAACGCTTGAAGAACTCGGCAGCCTCATCAACAATACTCGGATGATGGAGGTCGTACTCGTGCGTACAACCCGAACAACTAACAAAAATCAAATAAAATCAACAAATTTGAACAAAATTGAAATAGAATTTCAAGGCAAAGAAGAAATTGAAGAACATACGAGTGAAAATGGGGGCACTGAAGAGCGCAAGAGAGAGAAGAAGAAGGAGGTGAAGAATTGAGGTTGTTAGGGTTTAAGGAGAGAGAAGTAGGCGGAGCTGACGGTGGTGGAGGTGGTGGTGGTTGGGTGCGGACGGCGGCGGAGGTGAAGCGGCGGGGAGTGGTGAGAGTGGTGGAAGAGAGGTGGAGAGGAGAGAGAAAGGAGAGTAGCATTTTATGTAGTTGCAGAGATTGTTAGAGAGTAGAATGGTGGAGGAATGGAGGATGGATTTGCTGTTGCTTTTGCTGCTGTTACTCTGCTGCTCCCATGGCGGAATTGGATAATATGAGAGTATTGTTATAATTTATATACATTATATAGAGAGAGCCAAGTATTTTACTATATGTAATGTTATTGCACTATAGATGAAAATGAGAAAATGGGGTGAA
This sequence comes from Chenopodium album, assembly GCF_948465745.1. Lineage (NCBI taxonomy): Eukaryota > Viridiplantae > Streptophyta > Magnoliopsida > Caryophyllales > Amaranthaceae > Chenopodium > Chenopodium album. Next base: position 72,905,965 of record NC_137835.1, read on the forward strand.
TTTGCAAATGCATTTCACCGTGTATTTATAGTAGAAACATGCTACTTCTACTAGCTATACACAAGTCACATATAGGTTACTAGGTTTGAAAAATATTGCCTATGCATTTAATGGTGTTATCTAAAAGATCAATAATTGTGTGGCATTCACACAATGACACAAGTTACTTCATAACACTCCCCCTTGAATGTCCACACGAAGTTGAGTAAATGTTGTCTAATTAAAATCTTGCTAGGGAAAAGAAAAACAATATTCTATTATATGCTGTAGTGTACTGCCTCATTAAAAACCTTGTCAGGAAAAACCCATTGGGATAAAAACTTGATCGAAAGGAAAAAGAGTGCAGTGCATATAATACTCCCCCTGATTTTAATGTAACTTATGAAGATGACGCATTCCAATCTTGTGAACCAACCACTCAAAACTTTTTGAAGGTAAGGACTTTGTAAACAAGTCTGCGAAATTATCACATGATTGGATCTGTTGGACATTTATCTTCCCTTCCTTCTGTAAATCGTGTGTAAAGAACAATTTTGGTGATAGATGTTTTGTCCTATCACCTTTGATGTACCCGTCGATCACTTGCGCAATGCATGCAGTATTGTCTTCGTAAATGATGGTTGGATTTTCAGTTACTTCTTTCATCCCACATTCTTCTTGAATATTGCCGATCATTGACCTTAGCCATACGCACTCGCGTCCTGCTTCATAAAGGGAAATCAACTCAGCATGATTTGATGATTTCGCAGTCAAGGTTTGCTTTGTTGATTTTCAAGAAATTGCAGTTCCACCATAGGTGAACAGATATCTAGTTTGTGACTTGGCATTTTGTGGGTTTGATAGATATCCAGCATATGCATATCCGATGAGGGTGGCATCTTGCCTTGATTGATAAAACAAACCAAGATCTTTCGTTCCTCGTAGATATCGCAATAAGTGTTTTACTCCTTTCCAATGTCTCTTCGTTGGTGCGTTGCTAAACCTGGCTAACAAATTCACAGAAAAAGCTATGTCTGGTCTAGTATTGTTAGCTAGATACATTAGAGCCCCAATTGCACTTAGATATGGTACTTCTAGACAAAGGACATCCTAGTTTTCTTCTCGAGGTCTAAATGGATCATATTTCATATTCAAAGACCGAACAATCATCGGGGTGTTTGTTGAGGTCGTTTTGTCCATGAAAAAGCGTTTTAACACTCTTTCAATGTAGTTAGAGTGATGGACAAAAATACCATTATTTAAGTGCTCAATTTGCAATCCAAGACAAAATTTAGTTTGTCCAAGGTCTTTAATCTCAAATTCTTTCATCAAGTATTTTGAAGTTCTTTCAAGTTCATTTGGAGTTCCAATGATATTCAAGTCATCAACATAAACTGCAACAATTGCAAACCCTGATTGTGATCTCTTAATGAAAACACAAGGACTGATTTGATTATTCTTGAACTCTTTTTTCATAAGGTATTCACTAAGACGATTATACCACATCCTTCCAGACTGTTTTAATCCATAAAGTGACCTTTTTAATTTTATGGAAAGCAAATGTCTGGGCTTGTGGTTTTCTGGTAATTTTAGTCCATCTGGGACTTTCATATAAATGTCTGTATCAAGTGACCCATATAAATATGCGGTCACTACATCCATTAATCGCATCTTTAGTCCTTCTGAGACTGTCAAGCTTACTAGAAATCTTAACGTAGTTGCATCAACTACGGGAGAATATGTCTCCTCATAATCAATCCCTGGAATTTGAGAAAAACTTTGGGCCACAAGTCTGGCCTTGTACCTAACAATTTCATTTTTCTCATTTTGTTTTCTCACAAATACCCATTTGTATTCAACTGGCTTTACACCTTCTGGTGTAAGGGTTATTTTGCCAAATACTTCTCGTTTTTCGAGTGACTTTAAGTCTGTCTGCATTGCCTCTTTCCACTTTGGCCAATCATGCTTGCAACGACATTCTTCCACTGTTCTTGGTTCACTATCATTTTCGTCAGATGCCATTTCAATTGCAATGGAATATGCAAATATACCATTTACGATAACATCATTTCTATTCCAATAATTCCTAGTAGAAACAAAATTTATTGAAGTTTCATTGTTATCGATGTCATGGTCATCTTGTTCATCCCCTTTCGGATTATCATCTTTTTCTTTATTCTCATCTGTATTTTGTCTTTCTTGATCTTCCGTAAGGGGAATATTGTTGATCTCATCAGATCTTTTAAGTTTTCTTGGCTTTGTGTCTTTTGAACCAAGTGGTCTTCCACGCTTTCGGCGTGCTAGAGATTCATTTTCAGTGATCATCACCAGATGGAATTTCGATTCGTGCAGGGGCATTTTCAACTGGTATATGTGATTTTGTCACTTTCTTTGTATCTATAAATGCATCAGGCAGCTGATTTGCAATGCTTTGTAAATGAACAATTTTCTAAACTTCTTGTTCACACATATTTGTTCGTGGATCAAACATTGACAATTGTGTTGCATCCCAAATGAGTTCTATTTCTTTCTTTCGTGGGTCCACTTTCTCTCCCCCTAAGGCTGGGAATACTATCTCATTGAAATGACAGTCGGCAAATCTAGCCGTAAATAAATCACCGGTCATTGGTTCAAGATATTTAATTATGGAGGGTGATTCAAACCCAACATAAATTCCCGGCCTTCTTTGTGGACTCATCTTCGTTCGTTGGGGTGGAGCAATAGGAACATACACCGCACAACCAAAAATTTTTAGATGTGAGACATTAGGTTCTTGACTTAAAACTAATTGTAGTGGTGAGAACTTATGATAAGCAGTTAGTCTCAATCTAATTAGAGTTGCCGCATGTATTATGGCATGACCCCAAGCAGATGAAGGCAATTTTGATCTCATCAATAATGGCCTTGCAATCAATTGTAACTTCTTAATTAATGACTCAGCGAGGCCATTTTGTGTATGAACATGAGCTACTGAATGTTCTACAACAATTCCAATTGACATACAATAATCATTAAATGTTGGAAATTTTAGATTTTAACACCACACAAAAACCCGAAAATGGTTTTTAACACCTCCAAAAAAAAAAATTGATTTTAACACCACACAAACTAACAAAAAATTGGTATTACCACCACTTAACGAATTCCGTCCAAAATTTCCGTTAAGTGGGGTCCTCAGTGACACGTGTCACCATTTTAGTTGTTTAAAAAAAATTTAAAAAATAAAAAATAAAAAACCCTAAAACTACCCCAGCCCCACCACCGCGCAACCACCGCCAACCACAAACCTACTCCTTCCCTCCCCAAAACCACCACCGGCCGTGACGCCTTCACACCCCCAACCCAGATGAACCCTCCCCCTCCCTTCCCGCAACCGCTTTGCCCCCAAAAACGACCAAATCCAAAATCTCCTTCCCCAATACGGTCGCGATTCCGGCCATAATTGGACGAAATCGGCCGGTTTTGGGGTTGAGTTGCATTAATCGGCCGATTTCGACCATTTTTGGTCGGAATCGTGACCGTATTAGGGTAGGAGGGTTTTGGGTTAGGTGGTTTTTGGGGGCGAAGCGGTTGCGAGAAAGGGAGGGGGAGGTTTCAGCTAGGTTGGGTGAGCGAAGGCGTCGCTGGTGGTGGTTTTTGGGAGGGCAGGGGTGGGTAGGTGGTTAGGTGGTGGTGGCGCGGCGGCGGGGCTGGGGTGGTTGGGTAGTTTTAGGTCTTTTGATTTTTTTTTTAATTTTTTTTAATTTTTTTGGCCAATAAGAAAGCGACACGTGGCACTTAACTGATTCCGTTTAGGAATCCGTAAAGTGGTGGTAATACCCATTTTTTGTTAGTTTGTGTGGTGTTAAAATCAAAATTTTTTTTTTTTTTGGAGGTGTTAAAAACCATTTTCGGGTTTTTGTGTGGTGTTAAAATCTAAAATTTCCTTAAATGTTTGGGATGTAAATCCCCCAGCAATGTCAAGCCTTACTCTTTTTATTGTATGGTCTGGAAATTGTGCCCTTAATTTAATAATTTGAGCAAGAAGTTTTGCAAAAGCAACATTTCTACTGGACAAGAGACTTACATGTGACCATCGAGTTGAGGCATCAATTAATACCATAAAATATCATAATGGTCCACATGCAGGATTAATTGGTCCACAAATGTCTCCTTGAATCCTATCTAAAAATGTTGGAGATTCAGTAGCAATTTTGTTCATAGATGGCCTTATTATTAATTTGCCAAGTGAACATGCAGAGCATGTTAATGCATCTGATCGAGGGATTTTGACATTCCTAATTGAATGTCCTACCGAATTTGCTATTATCTTGTGCATCATTCTTGTACCAGGATGACCCAAACGATCATGCCATAAAGTTAGAAGATTCTTATTATCTAACTTCTGGTTAGATATCGATTTTATTTCAACTGGTCGTATATCTATATGATATAACCCTGAAGAATATGCTGGCAATTTCTCATACACATGTTTCTTGCCATGTTTTTCTACCGTGAGACATAAATATTCCTTTTGATCCACTATCATTGTTTCTAAATGAAAATCATTTTGACGCACATCTTTAAAGCTTATAAGATTTCTTCAAGATTTACTCGAATATAAAGCGTCATTAATGATTAATTTTGTTCCATTTGGGAGTATTATGCAAGCTTTTCCAGAACCTTCTATTAGCTTGGCTGACCCAGAAATGGTATTAACATTTGCTTGAAATAAACAATTTTAACTTTAAAAAATATTTTCTATCCTTCAGAATAGTGTGTGTTGTTCCACTGTCCAAAAGGCATTGAAATTTGGAACCAACTTTGGGCAGATCCATATCTTCATAAAATAATAAGTATAAGATTAGTTTAAGATAATTAAATTGGACTTACTTTATTAATAATGAAAAGTTAAAAGTACATAACTCGAACATGAAAAACATAAAAGAAAAGTACATAAAGAAAACATAATACATATCATAGTAATTGATGAATTATCTAAACATGATTATTCTCTCCAAAGGTAAATTCACCACCAGCTTCACCATTGTCTATGAGGAAATCAGACACATCAAGGCTAATTCCAGGGACATTTTCTTCATTAACGTAATTTGCTTTGACATGTTTTTCTTTCCCTTTAATGGAAGCCTGGTAAAGTTCTACCAAATGTTTGGCCGCACGACAAATACGTCCCCAATGTCCAGTCATGCCACATCTATAACATGTGTCTTTTCCTTTTGTGGTGGCTTGATTTTTGTTTCCTTGTTGATGCCCCCTTTGAGTGTTGTTTCTGGGGGAGAAATGGCCTCTACCACGGCCATGACCACGTCCACGACCACGTCCGCGGAAATTTCCACGGCCTCTGCCACGGTTATTATATTTTCCACGTTCACCTCTATGAGCAACATTTGTCTCGGGTGGATTTGAGCTTTCTACAACATTTGTTTCATTGAATGCTTGAGACCTAGTTGGTCTTAGGTTGTGATTCTTCAACAGAAGATCATTATTCTTTTCAGCAACCAATAATGTAGAAATAAGCTCTGAATATTTTGCAAAACCTCTTTCACGATATTGTTGCTGCAATACAAGCAATGTTGTTAACATGGAATGTAGAGAGTGTTTTCTCTATCATTTGCACTTCAGTGACTGGTTGATCACAATATCTCAATATTGATACAATTTTATATAGTGATGAATTATAATCACTGACAAATTTAAATTCCTGAAATCTCAGATTTGTCCACTCAAACTGTGCTGGAGGAAGTAGTACCCTTTTGTGGTGGTCATATCTTCCTTTCAAGCTATCCCATAGTTTTTTGGGATTTTCCACCATTAAATACTCAGTTTTTAAATTGTTATGTAAATGATGCCTTAAGAGAACTATAGCTTTTGCTTTCTCTTGATCAGTAGGAACTTTAACTTGAGCAGGGGCATCTTTTTCGTTTCCTGGGATGGTAATTTCTTTGATTGTATGTTCCAATCCCTGAGCCTTTAAATTCATTTGGGCATCAACTGTCCATTCAAGATAATTATGTCCGGACAAGTCTAATACGTCAAATTGTCTTTTCATCAAGTCTCCCATTTTAACTACAATCAAATAGATAATTATTATTTAGCCAATTAAGCAAGTGATAATTAGAGTAATCATAATAATAAGCCATTTAAAACATATTTTGCTTCTCCCCCTTGGGTTATTATTATGATTTACATAAAATTAAACTAAAATAAAGCATGATAATTACGTTAGTTAAACAACAACAATAATAACAACAATAAAGATAATATTAACAATAAATACTACTACTATTCCTACCTCACCGACAACAATATCGACAATAATAATAATAATAATAATAATAATAATAATAATAATAATAATAATAACAATAATATTAATGACATACATTAATGATAAGACAAAAGAAACATTTATTATAACAAAATGCACTTATAATCTACCTAGAAGACAAAAAACTTGAAGTACTACGGAGATTACATGCATTAATTCCCTTTGTCGAAAAACCGAGCGCTACTTATGTAAAATGATGAAAATCATCATTGCCATTAATAAAACTACTAGGGCCATAATTAAAACTAAGTATAGCTTTTATTTCCTTAAATCTTCTTCAAAGGTAAAGGGGTGTGGTGGTTGTCGGTTGTCGATGGGGAACATGGTGCGTGGCCGGAGTGAATGTAGGAAGAAGAAGAGGAAATAATTTGGGTAAAGTTTAAGGAGGGGATAAGGTTTGTATGGTGAAATAAAGGGGGTGTAATCCGCTTTTATAGGGGGGTGAATTATCCATTGTAGTTTTACACAACTGTAAAAATATCACACAATGTTCTAGTAGACTGGTAAAATAATTGTAATCAAACTATTAATATTTATAAACGGAAATAAGTATCACACTGGGATGCAAGCCGTAGTGGTCTGAGAACCCTAATCAATTCATGAGGTCAAGGGTTCGAAACTGAAAGAAACATAAAAAGTGTGTAATCTAAAATTAAATAAATAATATAAAGGCTGCATCATATTTTTATTTCATTTTAGTAATTATGCATAAGTATGTAAGTATGAACATGATTTGTGTGACCATGAAATTTACTCTATTAACATGCATACAACAATTATTTCCACATGCAAAAGTAATTATATGTTACTTTCTATAACCATGCATGAGAGTTACCAAACTAAATATCATAAATATAGTATGTATTGATATCCTCATTTTTATCAACATGGTTAATTATGTAAAGTAATTTTGTGGAGAAATATATTGTGAGTTTCTAGTATAGAGGGTCCCATATGGGCAACTATAGAGCATACTCCTCAAAATATATTTTGTGAAAGAAATTGAAATCTTTCTAAATTGGATAATCGGTATAAGTATACCTGATTGAAGATGGTGTTGATAACGTGTTATAATTTATATATTGAGAGAGAGAGCAAAGGAAGTATTTTACTATCTGTAATATTATTGTACTACAGATGAAAATGAGAAAATGGGGTGAATTTGTAAATGCATTTCACCGTGTATTTATAGTAGAAACATGCTACTTCTACTAGCTATACACAAGTCATACATAGGTTACTAGGTTTGGAAAATATTGTCTATGCATTTAATGGTGTTATCTAAAAGATCAATAATTGTGTGGCATTCACACAATGACATAAGTTACTTCATAACAAGTATGTATTTATTTATTGTTTTGAATTTTTGAGTTGCTAGATATTTAAAAGGCCCAATTTCAAGATGGCTCAGCTCACCTCATCGTGTGTTGTGGACTTGTGGAGAATGTGGACTTGGTTTTGCTTTTTTTCTTTTGGGTGCAAATGTGGAGTTGAGGTTTTTTTTATACTACTTCATCCGTTTCCTTTTGTTTTTAATGTTTAAAATTATAATTATGTGCGGCTTTTTAAGAAATTGCGTAAAGGTATATTAGAATAATTCAATCTTTTATACGAAGTATAATTTAAGAGTTGTTTTTGCAACTTCTCACCACAACAGTCTAATTATTGAATGGAGCAATTCTATGCATTATATATATATATATATATATATATATATATATATATATATATATATAAATATATATATATATATATATATATAAAACTTCCACTACTTTAACCTTATCACTTCCACTTCTCTCGTTTTTATTTTTTAAAAATTAAAAAAAATCTATAACAATATAACTTCCACATAATTCCTTTTCTTTTACATATACATATGAGTATACGACATACATATATTCCGTGCGTTAGCACGGATACACTCTAGTGATTGAAACTTGAAAGTACAATTTTATTTAAAATAAAGTATTAGGAAAAAATAGAAAGTAACACCCAAAAATTGTCACGATTTTGATAATAACACCACAAAAAAAATTAATAAATAAAAAAATAAATAAAAAAAATTAGATTATAACACCACCACAAAATCAAAAATTTTGATTTCACCACCACTTAACTTTTTCATCCAAAAAACAGTAGTACACGTGTCAATTATGCATTGGATTAAAATAAATAAATAAATAATTTAAAAAGGAAAATCCTTAAAATACCCAGCCACCATCGGCGGCGCCGTTCCTACCGCCGTTCTCCAACCCAGCCTCCACCTAATCCCAACCGACCACCCTCGACCCACAAAATAACCAGCCTCAATTTGGTTCAAGGTGAGGGTGAGAGGAGTAGGGCGGTTAGTGGGTTTGGGAATGGGTGGGTCGGGGTTTCGGCGGTTTGGCGACGACTTTTGGTTGGGTTTGGTAGAGGAGTACGATGACTGGCTGGTTAGGGTTGGATTTGGGTGGTTTGGCGGTTGATTCGGGTCAGGGAGACGATGATGGGGGCTGGGCTGGTTTGAGTTGGGGTCTAGGTGGTTCGGTGACGTCTGGGAGTAGGGATGGCAATCTAGTCGAATCCGACCCTACTCCGCCCCGATCCGAGGTAAAATATCCGCTCCGAGTCCGAGAAAAAAGTAATCTGAGTTCTACTCCGTTAAAATAATCCGACTCCGAGTCGGAAGAGGGTCGGAGTCGGATCCTACAAAAAATCCGAGAAAAAAATTCGACTCCGACAATGTCCGACTTTAACGGATTATTCGACTCCGACTCGAATAGATAGTTGATTTTTGTGTGGGTCATGGTGGCATTGGGTGTGGGTTGTAAAGGCCCAAATAGCCCAACATCTCAAAGTATATTGAATAATGAAAAAAAGCTCGGAGTCGGGTCGGATCGAAATCGGAGTCGGAGGTCGGATATTGAAGTCGGAGTCGGATTCGGATTTAACCTCCGAATTCATGTCGGGTCGGAGTCGGATTTAGCATAATCCGCTCCGAGTCCGACCCGTTGCCATCCCTATCTGGGAGACAGTGATAGGGGCTGGGTTGGGGTGCCGGCCATGGTAGGGTTGAGTTAACGGCGGTAGAAACCAGCGTCGGTGGTGGTGGTGGTGGCTGGGTTAGGATTATAGGGTTTTTCGTTTTTTTTATTTGTTTTATTTTTTTATCCAATAGTTGATTGACACGTGTACTGTATAGGGCCTACTTAACGGTTTTTTTGGATGGCAAAGTTAAGTGGTGGTGAAACACATTTTTTTTTTTTTTTTGTGGTGTTATAATAAAAACTTTATTTTTTGTGGTTTATTATCAAAATCGTGACAATTTTTTGGTGTTATTTTCTAATTTTTCCAAAATATTATACATGTGGGATGAAGAAAGTAACAATAACGTAGGAAAAAAAATAGAGGAGAGAGAAAGTAGTAATGAGTAAGGACAAAAGAGTATTTAATTATAAAGCAAGGATACTTTTGTCCAAAAATAATGATTAAGAAAGGAAAGATATTTAATGTAAAGAATAAAAAGGAACACCTTAAATAAAAACGTAAAAAAAAAAAAAAAAAAAAAAAAAAAAGGGAATGGAGGGAGCATGGTTTCCTTGTTTCAAAAAAAAAATGAAGAGTTTTCCTTCTTAATCTCTTCATTATTGAAGATATTATTTTCTCACTACAAGAAAATAACCTTTTCGTAGCGATTATTTTAACCTTTAGTATCGATTGTAATTGCAACAAAAAGCTTTCCCAACGAATGTTCATTCGATATAATATCCCCCGTTGCCTTAGCCTTTAGTAGTGGTTTTCAATATTGCTGGGGTTGGCCTCAATAATCGATACGAAAAACTACATCCAATCGTGGTGATTATTGTAGCGATTACAATCGCTATAAATGTTTAACTCATTTTCTTCAAAATAAAAAAAATAAAAAAAAATAACATGCGTATGATCTTTACAAGATTCGAACATGCAACCTCAAACTTTTATATTAAATGTTTCACCAATAAGCTATGACATATTTTATGTACTCTTTGTCAAACAATATTTATATATCTAGTGTTGAAAAGGCTTTTTGTATTGATTATTAGGATTTAGTGGCGATTGTAAATTATACGATTTCTCAAAATTATATAAATGTGTAAAAATAGTGTGGATATGTATTATTATGTTTTCCGTATCGATTTTATATGGGAAAACCATGGCGATTGAATTGTAAAAATGATACGACATCCTTAGTTATTTCACAAACATACTTGCATATTGTAGCGAATGTACAATCGCTACGAAATAATCGCTACGAAAAGTGATTTTTCTTGTAGTGTCTTAGAATTTAATCCCTCAACCTATCTTCCCTCCAATTCCTTTCATCCTTAATTTGCTATCCAAATGGAAGATACTCCCTTCCTCCATTTCCTTTCCCTTCTTTTTCCCTTAAGGGTGTGTTTGGATTGAAGGAAATGGAGGGAAAGGAAGGGAAGAGAAATGAATTCTATTATTAAAGAGGGAGGAAAAATGAATTCTTCCTCTTCCCTTCCCTCACCCTCCCCTCCTATCAAAAGCTATACAAAGAAAAGAGGATGAATCCTTTCTTTTCTCTTCTCTTCATTTCCTTCCAATTCGATCAATCCAAACAATGTGTTAGGGCCTGTTTTGATTGACTGAACTCAGTTGAACTGAACTGAACTGAACTGAAATGAATATTTTATAAGAGAAGGAAATTAGGAGCTGAACTGAACTGAACTGATTTGAATTTCAACGTATGAGGACAGGCCCTTAGTGACTCAATGGGAGAAAGACTTTAAACTAATTACGAAAGTCACATTTAATTGACCCGACCTAAGTTAGTGATAGATTTTGATATTGACCTGACCTAACTTGAGAAATTAGTGACTCGAAAATTGCAACCATCTCCACCAATATATTAAAAAAAAAAAAAAAACAAAGTTGACATTCGATTCGAGCTAATCCAAGAGTTCAAGAATTGAACCTAAATTGCACCTAGAAAAAACAAGTTTTGACTCTAACATGACCCGCAAATTAATTACCAACATGAAATGAACTTGCACCCTACTCATGGAAGTTTATGACTCATTACTAAATCAACCCCAACTTGCTATTAAATTGGCCTGATATTATTGACCCAAATCAAATTCAACTTGATTTATTTAACTTTTGGAGAATAAAGTAGTTTATGGCCCGGGTGATGCTCCGAGTGTTGTATTATTAAAAAAATATATCATTTTTTTATATTTACAAATATTATTAAGCATTAAAATTCATTGTTCAACATGCAATAACCTAAATTTTACATAAGTTTAACTTAATTGTTAAAAGGATTATATTTATTCTTCAATTGTCATAAAAAATCCCTTGATTAAAAAAAAGTAATAAAAAAAGCAAAACCTTTAAAATTGCTATGCATTTTTAGGTAACAATAGTTTAATACCTATAACCTATATACTCGTATATGAATTCTGAATGAGTAATGAAAGAAATGAGATTAATTTGTTATCATATTGTTGTTAAAATACATATAATTTAAGTTAATAATTAAAATTTTAGAATTTATGAACACAAAAAACTTTTTTTGATATGATTTATTGTCATAAATTGTGTAATGGAGTAGGGTTGTTCAAAGTGCGGTTTAGACCGCATCAAATCGCAATTTCGCGATTTAATGCCCTTTGAAAATTGTGTTTTCGATTTGGTGCGGTTTCTAAAAAAATTTAGAGCAAAATGCGCGGTTTAGACCGTCAAACAGAAAACCATTAAACTACTATTATACTATTTTTGTATTTAAAATATGATGTAATTTTTGACTAATAGCTAAGTAAAAGTTAAAAAAGAGTTTAACATTTGAATTATAAGAATTATAAGTTAATAATTACAAAATAAAATATTTTTTTTTAAACATATATATATATATATATATAATTTTTTAAAAATGTGGCTAAATCGCAAATTACATCGAACCAAACCGCATTTTGCGATGCGGTTTACTTATAAGCGCAGTTTGGTTTGAAAAAAATGCAAACTGCACAACGAACACCCCTAATTAGAGGGGTGGTGAAAGTTTAACTTTAGTGAATGTGAGGTCAATAATTATGAGGAAACATTGGTGATTGATAGTAGCATGACATGACGCCGCATAAGCAACGACGACACATGGCGGAATTGCATGCCTTGTCATTGAATTTTTCTCCCTCCATGCTAATTTTTTATCACTAATATCTTTAATTATCAATAAGTATAAATTCTAACAATTGAAAATTAATAGTCTATTCATTGATATGATTCCAACAAGTACCCACAAGAGACAAGACTATATTTTTTCTTATGTATAAATCACAAACATTAGTCAAAGTAGGACAAATAAATAGTGTCAAAAATAGAAATGAAGTAAGTATTTAAAAACGGAGGGAGTAATAAAATATATGGACATAGATAGATAGATATTGCTTCTTAATTACTCCGTACATTCAAATGTTTGTGTATAATAAAACCTCTTAAATCTACGGAGTACTTGCATGTAATAAAATACTAGCTAGTGCAAATTTAATCTCTCTTGATCTTATATTAATTCGTTGATACGTATTCATTCGATTTTACTAAATGGAAGAAGTGGTCATAGCCTATATAATACATAAAACTCATTGAGATATTCAGATCAGTAGTGTTCTTATTAAGATATAAATATAGTATCATTTGATCTTGAGACATCAATTGCTCATGTTCAGCTTAATTTTAGTTCAGTTCAGCTCAGTTCTAATCAATCCACTTTCTATATTCCTTCTCTCATAAATAATTCATTTCAACTCTATTCAGTTCAGTTCAGCCCCAATCAGTTCAGTTCACTTCAGTTCCTAATCTACTTCTCTCATTAACAATTCATTTCAGCTTTATTCATTTCAGTTCAAATCAGTTCAGCCCTAATAAGTTTATTTCATTTTAGTTCATTTACTTTCAGTAAATCGAAACTGACTATCAATTATAAAGGTCATGTTTGGCAATAGTAGCGGTAGCGGGTCGCTTTTAGCGGTCGAGTAGCGGGTAGCTGTTAAGGTAGTGAGTAGCGGTTAATTAATAGTGGGTAGAGGTTAGCTGTTAAACTAACGGTTGATCGTATGAGTGTTTGGCAAAAGTAGCGGTTGCAATATCAAAATATACCAAAATTTATACAAATATTGTTTTAAAAGTAATAAAAATTTGTCTAACGCTACCCGCTACTTCTAAACGCTACTATTTTTAACGTTTGAAAAAAGCTATCTAAGCGCTACCTCTATCGCTAACCGCTACTAAAATCGTTAACTCACCAAATAATCTCAATTTTTTTACAGTAGTGTTTTGACTGGTCAAAATGCTAATCGCTACCTCAAATGCAGAAACGCTACCACTAAACAGGACCAAAATCAATTTATGAAAGACTCAAATTATTCTACTTTGAATTTAAAATGAACTAATATTAAATTAATCAACCCCCCCTTTTTGTTAGGGTTGACAATTCAGTCAGTCAGATTTCGGGTTATGCTTAGAAATAATAAAAAAAAAAGTAAAAAAAAGTGTAAAACTTAATATTATTGCGAAATATGAAATTTTGGTCAAATTGGGTCGAATTCGAGTTATTCGGGTTCGGATCGGGTCGAGTTTGTTCGGATTATCGGGTCAGGTCAGGGATTGTCAGCCCTACTTTTTGTGCCAAATTTGTAATGATTCAAATCAATAAAATATGTAGTAACAAATACTTAAAACGGAGGAAGTATTATATTTCCCTCAAAAAAAAAATAGTAAGTAATATTTTATGACTTGACATAAATTGGATCCAAACAATCCGATCATCACTATGAGTTAGATAAAATGGAAGCTAAAAATATTTCAAAAAAAAATGGAAGCTAAATAATAATTATTTAAGAAGTACCTTCTTGCATTGAATTGGTGTTTATTTTCCTTATTATATTCCTTAATATAAGTGCATGCACAGACAAATCAAAGTTTAAGTAACTAATTTTAACAAAATTATCAAAATTAAAAATCAGATGTACTGAAAAATTTAGTGTCGGAAGAAAGAGAATCAGCATTAAATTTCACAAATCTCCATAAACCCAAAAAATTACCAAAATGCAACAGTCACACGTAATAAATGAAGAGCAAAATAGTAAACAAAAATCCAATGAAATAATATGAATAAATAGAAAGTGGAAGATTTATGGTAATCTTTGAATGAATTACTAAAATACAATCGTGGGTATGTATTAAGCTCAACTATATAAATGCTTGTTATGCTTCCGATATTTTAGCCTTCAACCTCCCACTCTCAAATCTTAACCACTCTTACTTTGACCCTTATTAAGTAAGAGATCTTCATATCAATTGCAACCAACACACACACTCTCTTCATTCCTTCTAGTTAGTTTACAATGGGGGCGATCAATTGGAGCTTTGCTTTCGTCTTGGTTTCGCTCTTCTTCTTAGGTAAATCTTTTACTCTAATCTTCTCGCTATAGAATGATATGTATGATAATGTTAATGTCTACGTCTTTAATTTGTTTGCATTACTTTATTGTACGCTTTGTGATTTGAGAATTTTATGACGACTAGTACACCTTCTTGATAGAGTCGATTGTTTCTTGATATGTATGATAATGTTAATGTCTACGTCTTTAATTTGTTTGCATTACTTTTTTATGGTGTTAATAAAACTCACATTGATTTTACGCTTTATAGTTACTGTTACATTTATTTGTTCTTGTGAAAATAGGTAATATTGTAAACATAATTCATTCCATTACCATGTCAAAGCTTTAACCAATTAAATTAATTGACATCCACTTTTGTGTTTAAAAGTAGTACGAGTATAATAATGTATTGTATTGGAGTAATTTTTTAGTTTTTTGGGTTTATAAAGTACAATATGCCTGTATGTGACCACCGTCCATGTTTTTTTGCATATGCAGGTGTTTCAACAAACAGGGTATCAGGGACAATTTTCACTCTCCTAAACACCTGCCCTTACACCGTCTGGCCCGGCACGTTATCGGGAAACGGACCGGCACTCCTTGGTGAGAGTAGCCTCACATTGTCACCAGGATCAACAATACAAGTTAACCCCCCAGCAGGCTGGTCAGGCCGATTCTGGGCTCGAACAGGATGCAACTTTGATGCCTCTGGTGCAGGAAACTGCTCAACCGGTGACTGCGGAGGACTCCAATGCATTGGAGGAGGTGCCCCACCGGTATCCCTAGTAGAGTTCACCCTCAACGGGGCCGATGGACAGGACTTTTACGACGTAAGCCTAGTAGACGGATACAATGTAGGAGTTGGTGTTAAGCCTACCAGTACAGGAACAGGGAAATGTCAGTACGCAGGCTGCGTAGATGACCTTAATGCATCGTGCCCACCCGAGCTACAAGTCACGGTTGGAGGGGCCGTGGTGGCGTGTAAGAGCGCGTGTGCAGCGTTTAACACACCGGAGTATTGCTGTACTGGTGATCATGGGAGTCCGCAGACGTGCGCGCCTACGCACTACTCGGAGATGTTTAAGAATGCGTGTCCAACGGCTTATAGTTACGCCTACGATGATGCCTCTAGCACCTGCACTTGTACTGGCTCGGACTATTTGATCACTTTCTGCCCATCAACTGTTTAACAAATTTTGTCACAAGATCGATCGATTGTCATAGATTTTTTTAGTTAAGGATTCTTAATTCGTATTATTATTGTTATTGTCTTATTTTATTAAATTACTGTTATGATAATTAGCCAATTAGGACTAAAATATAGGAGCTGAGTATTCTTTTTCATTGGAATTGCATAATTTTTTCAATTATTAACTTTCTGATAACTGATTTGCCTTTACCCGTATCCTTGGCTTGTTTTGAAACGAAATCTATTTTTTAGGTGAATAATAATAATGTTTAATCTTAAGAATACATTGTGTCTCTTCTCCAAAAAAAAAAAAAAAAAAAAAAAAAAAAGAATACATTGTGTCAGAAATACATGCTACGGCTGTATTCTCTTGTTCTTACCAATAAATAAATAAATAAATAAATAAAGAGTAAAAAAAAATAATAATAAAATAAAAATTGCTCATGTATCTATTCAAAAAAAAAAAATTAAAAAAAATAAATAAAATAAAATAAAATTGCTCATGTATAGTAAAAATAACAATAATTACTAAAAGTCAATTAGATTGCATTGGTAAATATCAGTTATTACTTATTACTTCCTCCGTCCCCGAAAAATGACCCATTTGGCCTAATTTTAATCCCAAAAAGAATGACTCATTTGCATTAAAATCCCCACCAATTTGCAATAATATTTGTGCAAAATTAACTTCCCTATATAAAATTTTGTTTCTCTATGAATTTTTATTACTTTCTCTCTCTATTTTTTTACAAACCCGTAAATTTATCTTTCTAATATACTTTTACTTCTTTTTATTTAACTTTCTTAAGGAGTACTTGTAATCAATTAATAACTTCTTTTTAGAGTATAAAACTAAAAGTTAATTTAAAATAACTACTTTTCAAATTAACACTATATCATTTGAGTTCCCTCTAGGTTTTCTCCTTGGAAGGGTTTTTTTAGTTCCCTCTAGGGTTTCTCCCTTGGGAAGGTTTTCCTAGCCTCCATTGCTAGGTTTTTTCAATTCTTTTGAAGGTTTTCCTTCACTCCTCTCCCTTTTCTCTTCATCTCTACAATCTCTTTTCCTCTTGATCTCAGTTGTGAATCTTTGTAGGGGCCTCCACTGGTGTTCTTGCCGGTGGTAAGCCCCAAAAACCTTTAAATTGCTTTCAATAAACAAATCTCATCCTTGAGATGATGATTTTTCTCTTGAGTTTATTTTCTTTTTATGTTTCTATGGTAAGAGTTGAAGATCTAGGGTTTCATATTGTCTACAAGAATTCGGAGGACCACATGAATATTTTCACTCAAACGACTACGCATCCGTGGATTTCAAGCCGAATCAGTGCGAACTCACAGATTGTATTGCTTCAGATGAAGTTTTTTATAAAGGCGATTGTTAATCAATTCTACGATGTATTTAGTTTTAAGGTGTGTACTTGTGCTGGAATTCTTGATTTCTTAAGAATTATATGTAAGTGTCGTTTGGCGATATTTTATTAATGAAATCTCTTTTTCTTCTTGTCAAAAAAAATAAAAAATAAAAATAACACTATATCAAATTTTATGTCTTTCGTATGCTCTATTGACAAATTAGGAGAAAGAGTGAATAGAATATGATTGAATGACTTAGATTATTATTCATCAATAGGTAGAGTATTTATACAAAAACTACGAACATAAGATAGGAAACAATATTCCTAAAAGATATACCATATATCCTAATGATATATTCCCTAAATAATATCTTAACATAAGATAATACTAAATATATTATTCTCATAAAAATATCTATACGGAAAATATATCACATATATTTTCCGATACATCATATCTCTAACACCATCCCACAATCGTAACGGCAGTAACACAAACGTTGCGATTGGAAATTTTTCAATTTGTTGAAGTCGAGATCAGATGCACACTCTTGTGATGTCGCCTTCAATTTTTGTTTGTTCTTTTTCAACGATGAGAACGTTCATTTTTTCGAACTCATCAGTCATCAATCAAACAGGAACATCATTCTTTTCGAACCTGCAAATATAACAATTTTTGGTTTTCAGAGCAAAATCGAGCTCCAATCAATATTGGTTTGTCAGAGTAAACCACACTCAAATTTCTTATTGATCTTTCAGAGTAAACCACACTCAAATCTCTTAATGGTCTTTCAGAGTAAACCACACTTATATCTAAAGGAGCAAAATCGTGCTTGAATCAACTCACAAACCTTGTCTCACGGCACAAGGAGAACCAACATATCAAACGTACCTCTTAGGTAGCGGAAAATCCTCTTGAGTGCCAGCCAATGCTCCTTACCAGGATCAATCATGAACCTACTAATAACACCGATTGCTTGTGCAAGATCCGGCCAAGTGCAAACCATAGCATACATCAAACTCCCTATCTAAACTTATTTTTTTCTAAAATAAGGTGAACATATAACAGGGCGTGAGGGTGCATTCTATTCACCTGATTTTTACTTATTTAAACTTATTTGATCTTTTCTAAACTTATCTTAATTTATGTGATCTTATCTGAACTTATTAGCCCATATTAGAACTTATTTTACTTATAATTTGAACTTATCACAACTTATTTTTCCTAAACTTATCTTATATGAACTTATCTGAACTTATTAACCCTTATTTAAACTTATTTTTCCTCAAATAAGTGGGAACAAGGTGAACACAACAAGGCTTGAGTAAATAATGTGTTAATCACATAACACTACATAAGTAATAGGAAGTGTCTTAGCTTGAAGGAAGACTTTTAATCTCTCTCTTATACCAAATCATCATCAGCTGTTAAGAATCGCCCTTCATATAATCAAGGAAATACATCATCTCTCAAGGCATGTCTCTTAATCTCTCTCCTCTTTCTCAATCAGTCTTACATAGTTTTTTTTTTTTTTTCAAATGTAAAGCAAATGGACACTGGTAAAGCCATATAAATTTGGAATGATGCATCACTTACTCTTATCAAGAAAGAGATCTCTTGTTTGAAAAGCCCCATTTGCAAACTCAAAATTAAATTAGACACTCTCATTTTTTTAATAAAAGAGCTAACTCTTATTATTTTTGTATTCTTAAGAAACCCATCAATAACCCTCATTATTGATGCTCTTATGCTCTAAGGGCATTGATAGCGAAGCTGCGAAGAGAGTATCTAAAATGGGGGTTCTTAATCTCTCTCCTATGCCACATCGTCAACAACTTCTACTAAAATTCACCCTCATATAGACTATCGCTAATGGTGAAACTAATTGGGGTTTTTTTAGAAGAGAGAGTATTTTTTTGTAAAGGTTACCAATAAGTTTAAACTTGGATATAAAAAAAAAAAAAGTGTTAAGCTTAAATACCCAATTTTGAGTCTCAATTGACAAAAAAGTGGACCCTTATCAATTTTATATTGGTTTATTTAATTTATTGAACTTTTAATGTTTTTCTACAAACTTAAAATTGTTTATTTAATTGGATACAGTGGACCATATTGGAAAATGACATTAGTATACTTAAGAGAGTCCCCATTGAAAAATTATATACTCCTCCGTTTTTTTTTGAAATGCATCACTTTGATGTTTGCACTATTAATAAACTATGGTTGACTTAATTTTTTCACCTCTATATAATAAATAAATATTATTTTATAACATATCATTAGATTCATCATAATGTCTTGTTTCATAATATAATTTTGTTATAATTTTTACTAATTAACAATTAAAAATATTGATGTTCAAAGTTGTGTCTCGGCAAATATGTCGGTCAAACTGATGCAAATAATAATAATAATAATAATAATAATAATAATAATAATAATAATAATAATAATAATAATAATAATAAAAGAGAGAGTATCATATAAGTTGCTAAATTGAGAAGTAGGTTGGGTATCAAAATCAGTGTGAAAAACAACTGATTATGCGTTTCAATACTCAAAGTTGAGGACATGTTCTTTTGAGCTTAATTTCAATTCAATTCTATTCAGTTCAGTTTAGCTCCAATCAATTAAGTTCAATTTAGTTCCTAATTTCCTTCTCTCATAAAATATTCAGTTCAGTTCAGTTCAGCTCAATTCAGTAAATCAGAACAGGCCCTGAGTCTTACAATTAGAGAATAGATATCGTTTAACCAAAGAAAAGCACTAGCTCAGCACCTACTAAGAGTTACTTTTGTAGATTTTGTACAATTTTTAATTTTTTTTATATATACAATTCAATCACATGCAAAATGCAGTAATAGTAGTACTAGTTTATGTCATTTTGTGTCTTTTTTCATATTCCAGGTACAGTAATAATTGCAAACTCGCTCCAAACTAAAAATTACTCCTATCATTTGTTGTCTAAGAACTAGCCCTTAAATTTTCTCTCCACCTTAAGAACCATCTAATCCTCATTATTGATGATGCTCATACTCCATATATTAAAACTTACTAATATTTCACTTACACTTGTTAAGCTCTAATTAGTTCAGTTCAATTCCTAATTTCTTCTCTCATAAAATATTCAGTTCAATCAGGGTCGTAGCAATGATTTTGGAGGCCCTGTTCCAAATCGAAAAAGGAACCCTTAATAATGTGAAATTATACGATTTTTTTAATCTATAATTCAGACAATGCACAATTTTCCAATATATACATAACAAAATGAAAATGCTTTCAATGATATTTAGGGCTTGTTCACGTTTACTTAATTTCAGTTCAGTTCAGCTCCAATTGATTCAGTTCAGTTCCAATCTGTTCAGTTCAGTTCAGCTCCTAATTTCCATCTCTCATAAAATATTCATTTCAGATCACTTCAGTTCACTTAAGCTCCAATTAGTTCAGTTATTGTAGACACCCATTTGTGTCTCCCCAAAACCAAACCCAGTGATGAGTACCTTTCACGTCGAATCATAATCGAATGAAGCGAAAGTGTGGAAAGTCTAGTGTTGCGGATAGTTTTTAATTTCTTTTCTCTTCTCTCTGTTTTTGAAAACTCATTTTAAGAAAACAGCCAATCCAGTTTGGTTGGTCCATGATATGGATCCAATAGTAGTGTAGTTGGATGGGGCGTGAGAAGAGCTTTCCAATGATATATTATAGGCCCAATTCCGATGAATATTGAGGAAGTTATGGCCAATTTACCAAACTGGGCCCGGTTTGAGCCTTATGTGCGGCCCAATGATCTAGAGGAGGGCCTAATATGATTTATCATTCCTAATGCAATTAGGAATGGTTTTAGTCTTCTAGATTCTTCTAGAAGGTTCTTTTCATTCCTAATTCAATTAGTATTGATAAATTGACTTTTGTTGACTTTTCAGAGTTTTAATTAAAATCAAATAGCATTTTCGAGGAAATTATATGATTTTATCCTCCAGTACGGCAAACTTATCTTATTTTCGAAAACGCGTTAAAAACAGGCTTGACGCCTGACTCCAGGCATTGGCGCATGGAACCAGGCCTGGCGCTAGCCATTGGCGCCTGACGCTAGTGTTGGTGCCTGGCGCCAGTTAGCCAGGGTTTGCGCCAACTCTGTTTTTCGTGCGTCAGACTCTGTTTTGTTTATTTTATCTTTTTGGCTGATTTTCTCTATAAATAACGTATTAAAAACTCCGTTTTCATTCATCAATTCTCACGAATTCTCATCAACAATCAGTTTTCATTCGCAATCTTTAATCCAATCATTCTCTCTTAATCTTTCATCAATTCTCTCTTTCTCTAAACTTTGTTTTTATATACAAAATTCCGCATTCACAAGATCTAGAAACACCTAGCCATATTCAAAGTTGCCTTCGCCTTAGACGTGAAAGGTTTAATTTCTGAGGGTTTGGTCCCAAATCTCTCTTTCAATTATTTAATTTAATTGTTTTGTTTATTATTTTCCTTGAAGTTACTAACGTGTGTATTTTGTTATTAGAAAGAGGTACGAGGCATCAAAGTAAGTACTTTAATTGATTAATTGATATTAGGAAATTTTAGATTTTAACACCACACAAAAACCCGAAAATGGTTTTTAGCACCTCCATAAAAAAAAATTGATTTTAACACCACACAAACTAACAAAAAATTGGTATTACCACCACTTAACGGATTCCGTCCAAAAATTCCGTTAAGTTGGGTCCTCAGTGACACGTGTCACAATTTTAGTTGTTTAAAAAAATTTAAAAAATTAAAAAAAAATTAAAAAAACCCTAAAACTACCCCAGCCACCCCAGCCCCACCACCGTGCCACCACCACCAACCACAGACCTACCCCTTCCTTCCCCGAAACCACCACCGACCGCGACGCCTTCACACCCCCAACCCAGATGAACCCTCCCCCTCCATTTCCCGCAATGGCTTCGCCCCCAAAAACCACCAAACCCAAAATCTCCTTCCCCAATACGGTCGCGATTCCGGCCACAAATAGACGAAATCGGCCGGTTTTGGGGTTCAGTTGCCTTAATCGGCCGATTTCGACCATTTTTGGTCGGAATCGTGACCGTATTAGGGAAAGAGGGTTTTGGGTCAGGTGGTTTTTGGGGGCGAAGCGGTTGCGGGAAAGGGAGGGGGAGGGTTCAGCTAGGTTGGGTGAGCGAAGGCGTCACTGGTGGTGGTTTTTGGGAGGGTAGGGAAGGGTGGGTGGTTAGGTGGTGGTGGCGCAGCGGCGGGGCTGGGGTGGCTGGGTAGTTTTAGGTCTTTTTATTTTTTTTAATTTTTTTTAATTTTTTTGGCCAATAAGAAAGTGACATGTGGCACTTAACTGATTCCGTTTAGGAATCCGTAAAGTGGTGTTAATACCCATTTTTTGTTAGTTTGTGTGGTTTTAAAAAATCAATTTTTTTTATTTTTTTTTATGGAGGTGTTAAAAACCATTTTCGGGTTTTTATGTGGTGTTAAGATCTAAAATTTCCTTGATATTATGATGTAGAAATCATGTTTACATTGTTATTATGATATTTCTAGTATCATGTTTAGGGAAAAGGTTATAATATCAAATATATTAAATATGATTGTTATGATGCTTCCTATGTTCTTCCTAATCTTTATGATTGTTAGTACCATGTTAGGGTTAAAGATTTGATTTTTATTGCTTAGTGACATGCTAGGGTTTGTTATTAATCTTGTTAGTATCATGCCTAGGATCTTGCTATTGTTATTATGCTTTCATATTAACATGAACATGATTATGATTATAATTGTTATAATTTATGATGATTATGAATATTATTTTATTTATGATGATATTGTTATTATTATGATTATAATTTTATTATTGCTATAATTATTATTCATGATATTGATTATTTATTATGTTGCTTGATACATATTATATTTATTGTTATTGCTTGATCACACCTTTTATGCATGTTTAAAGGGAATTGGTACTTGTAATCACGCTTAATAAGATAATTAATAATCTTGTTAGGGTTAATATGATTATAATTTCAAGTGATCGCCAATTATAGTTTATTTGTGCATTATATTCAACCAACATAGATAAACAAGTTTAAGGTTAATCCTATTGATTGCATGTTAGTCAAAAAGCGCACATGAATACGATCAGAATAAAGTAGAGGCCTATTATTAGGGCAGGTTCAATCTCTTTTAGGTTGGATTTGTACTTTCATCCCCGAACCCTTATTTGGTTCTAGACCTTATAGAGTTGACGATCTCTTGGATCGTTAAGGGGTGTAACCTTCACCCTGTGAACGGTTTACAAGTTCCTAAAACTTGTTGGCGACTCTTTTGCTCTATCTTCTTCCCTTTTAGATGCCACCGTACTTTAGTGTATGATCACAGTGGGGTTCAAGCTAGGGGTTTAATGCTTGAAATTTATTCCCTACAGTTATGCTCCAATCAATTCAGTTCAATTAAGTTTTGCTCAATTCAGTAAATGTGAACAGACCCTTAATCACGCAAAATGAATTCGGATATTTTATTTATGTTGATGATAACAACGAACTAAATACAATGCAAAGCTTACATCACTTAACGTTTTATTAGTGAATTACAACGTTCTTCAAGACAAATTAATAGGATAGCACTGAAGGAGTTGTGTCTTCGATAAGTGCAATTACTAGATATATCAAGGATCACTATTATGGAGATAATAAGTTCGTTCTCTTGGGGCGTCATCATCTGTTGCTAGACTATGAGAGATGATCTTTGGGCTAGTCAAATGGTCCAAAGCCCGCTAGAATGGATCCTATGAGGTCACACACAAGGGTATTGGGTTAAGCAAGTTAGAGGCCCATTAATGGGCCTCATGAGCATGTAACTAATCATGACATGGATTAGGCTAGCATAGTTAGATTGGAAATAAGTTTTGGGCTTTTGACATGGGCTCTTATTTAGAGATGAGATCTATA
This sequence comes from Chenopodium album, assembly GCF_948465745.1. Lineage (NCBI taxonomy): Eukaryota > Viridiplantae > Streptophyta > Magnoliopsida > Caryophyllales > Amaranthaceae > Chenopodium > Chenopodium album. The sequence continues at coordinate 72,930,202 of NC_137835.1, forward strand.
AATAAGATCCATGCCTAGGGTTGCAAGGAAGCAGTCATAATACACACACAGTGTATTTTGACATCAAGGCAACCAATCCCAAAACCCTAATTCCTCTCTCTATCTCACGACTATCTATCTCCTCCCCTCGTCCGTACGGCCGGCCATCCTTGGTGGCGCGTGTGGTGGTTCGTGGTGGTTCATGGTGGTTCGTTGCTCGCTCTTCTCCATAGAAGGTCAATTGAAGGGTTCAATTGCAACTAACTAGCATTAGTGGAGGTCTTAATCTGTGCCGGTGGACCAAGTAGAGGAATCACGTTTGGGGTTCTTTATCTCCCATTGTTCTTGCTCGATCGCACGCTTCAAAGGTACGATTATATGTTCTTTATGTTTTATGCATTAGATCTTGGGATTGGGTACTGTATGAATATGATTCATGTTATTTCCGCTGTGTAGTACCTATAAACCCCTACAACACAACTTTAAATTGATTATACAACGAACTACGAAAGACCAACTGAAATTGCTTCAATTGACATTATCAAAACTAGAAAAATTAAAAAAAAAAAAAAAAAAAAAAAAAAAAAAAAAAAAAAAAACTAATCGCTTCAAGCCTTCAATTCATTCCTTTAAAAAAAATGCTTCAATTTGTTTTTGTTTGATTTTGTATCAATTGAGAATTAGATTAAGATGATTGAAGAATGATGGAAGAAACCCAAATATATATATATATATATATATATATATATATATATATATATATATAAACTGGCCGTTTGATAATAATAATTATGGAAAATTAAAATTGATTTCTCATTGCCATTGTTATGGAATTGGAACAAAAATAGTTTGAATTTGACTAATTTTATTTTCTTTATCCGTTGAAAATCCTCGAATGGAAAAATATGCAATACAATTTTCCATGGAATTGATTGATGTAATTATGGAAGAATTTGGAAAATCAGAGAAATTAAGATGGAAGTTTGAAATTCTGGAATAAAGATGGAAAATGAGGAAAAATCAGCGCGATAGACTGATCGTGAATACTGCTGCTTGCTTGGCGTTACCAAAAAGGAGAATTTACTTTTTTTATTTTTTTTTTATTTTAATTAGGAATAGGAAAAAAATGTCCCCTTTAAAATTGGAGGGCCATTGCAAGAGACACCTTGCACATAGTATTCTACGGACTTGAGTTCAATTCAATTCAGCTCCAATTAATTCAGTTTAGTAAATCAAAACAGAGGTAACTTTACTTTTTCTTTTGACGGATGGTTAGAGCATCAATAGTGGGAGTGGCTTAGGTAGTTCTTAAGGAGAGAAAAAATTTAAGAACTAGTTCTTAGGTGAGAAATGAGAGTTTCTTATTTAGTAATTGGGCTTGGAGCTTCTGAAATAAGGAACAACTATTACAAATAAGAACCAATGGTGAGGGGGATCAAAACAACATTTGATATAGCTATGAGAGTTGCGTTTTGCATATCTGTTATTTTTTTTTCTTGTGATAAACTCTTTCAAACACATATTTTTAATTATGGATAAAAATAATCCAAATTACTCAACAAATCTAAATTATCCAATAAATCCAAAGTATCCAATAAATCTAAATTATCCAACAAATTCAAATTTTCCAATAGACAATCAAAATTTTCAATATTATCCACACTCATAATTACTCTAATAATCAAAATTACCCTAACTATCACACTTATCCTAATAATCCAAATTTTCCCACCCATCTAAATTACCCAACAAACCCAAATTTTCAAGTAAATCCAAATTTGCATCCATCTTTTAACCATCACCAAAACATGGGGAATACTTTGTCACCTTCATCTTTTGCTCCATACTCCACACAAAATTCTTCAAATTATTTTACAAATATGTCAAACAGTCCAAATTTACCAAATGTCGGGGATTCTCAAGGTGAAGATGGTGTTGATCAAGGTGGTGAAGGTTCGGGGTCCGGTATTTCACTTAGTAACGTTAACATTAATGTCATGGAATCTCAAGAAGAAAATGAAGTTGATAATGATCAATCAACACCAACACCTTCAAATAATAAAGCGTACTTTAGATGTCACTAATGAAGCTAATGCAATATTTTTTTCTGATATGAAGGAAGATTTTAAGTTCGACTTTGCATATGAAAGGTTGAAAAACAACCCTAAATTTATGAATGCATTTTTCTACACCATTGATTCTTCAACACCCTTATTTGATCCTCCAAATTATCAAACTACAAGTGCTATCAACCAATCTGGGGTAGTGAGGGGAGTGAGAAAAGATCAAGACTTGACGAAAGTGGAAGTTTTTCTTCGTCATCTGCAGAAAGAACACCAGAAAGTGCTAACCCCTTAACACGACCAGGGGGTCAAAAGCAAGCTAAAAGGAAACTGAAAATGAAGGCAACAGATGGTATTGATTCTTTGCAAGAAAAACTTGCAAGTATGCAACATTCAAATGAAGAAACTGCAAAGGCGATGAAGGAATTTGTTGAAGTTGAACGAATAAGAGAAGAAAGAAAAAAACAAGCCCAAATTCTGAAAGAAAGAGAACTAAAATATCAGTTACTACAAGCATTACTAAGCCGAGATAATTTATCAGAGGAAGATGAAGCTCGTAAAAATAAGTTATGGAACGAATTAATAACCATATGATGGCATTAAATATCATCGTTAATTCAATGTTATTGTAGATCACTAGTGATTGTTATGTTAAATTAGTTACCACTAGTGGATGTATTAGTTTAACTCTTAATCTTGTAAGTTGACGTTGTATTGCAAAAAATAATGTATTAGTTATTATTATCATGTTGTGACATTGTATTGTCTTTGTCATATCACCTTTTGCAGGTGATTTATTGATGCAGTATGTGAACTCTTCCGCTGACATGAATAGTATTATACATATCTGATATGGCTATGGTGTGACATTGCATGGTGTGTCAAGTATCTTTCATGGCAGATCAATTATTTACAACCATTAATTTTCAAATTTATATAACACCATCTTCTTGTACATCAATGTTGTCACAACATACAATACAATCTATTCTCAAAATAATTATGCCTTTTAGTTCAAGTTCAAGCTCTAGGAGCTCGGATTCTAAAAATCCAAACCCCCGTTCACAAGTTCGACAAATGGTTCATAATTGGGTCATGGCAATGCCACTTCGCAATGAAATTGTAGCTGAAGCAGTTACTGAGCTCACTAGAAGGGGTTCAACTTCTCGAAGGCAAAGGAAGAATCGTTCTCCCAATCGACCAAGAGATCGTGTTGCTGGTCACAATCGCTTGTTCTTAGATTATTTTGCTGAGAATCCTGTATATACTAATGATCAATTTCGACGAAGGTTTAGAATGAGAAGGTCGTTATTTCTTCATATAGTTGACAGAGTCCAACAACGTGATCCATGGTTCCAACAAAAATATGATGCAGTTGGTAAGCCCGGTTTTTCACCATTACAAAAATGCACTGCAGCTATGAGATTGTTGGCATATGGAGTAGCAGCTAACCAAATTGATGAGTACGTTAGAATTAGTGAGAAAAGCTCACTCAATGCCTTACGTAGATTTGTTTATGTTATAATTGCCGAGTTTCAAGACGCGTATTTGAGAAAACCAAATCAAGATGACTTACAAAGGCTACTGCACATTGGAGAGGTGCGTGGATTCCCAGGCATGTTGGGAAGTATAGATTGTATGCATTGGGAGTGGAAAAATTGTCCTACTGCTTGGCAAGGACAATTTCAAGGTCGAGATGGTAAAGCTACAATCATATTAGAAGCAGTTGCATCAGCAGATTTATGGATATGACATGCTTTTTTTGGAGTTCCAGGTTCATCAAACGACATTAATGTACTAAATCGCTTGCTAGTTTTTAACTATATATTTGAAGGACGAGCACCACCAGTGAATTTTGAAGTAAATGATCACCAATACAATATGGGATATTACCTAGCAGATGGTATATATCCAGAATGGGCAACTTTTGTACAAGCATATCGACTTCCTCAAGGTCCAAAGGCAAAATTATTTTCACAACGCCAAGAGTCGGCGCGAAAAGATGTTGAGCGTGCTTTTGGAGTTATCCAGGCAAGGTTTGCTATTATTCGAAACCCGACACTAATATGGAAAATAGAAGTTGTGCAAAAAATAACGATAGCTTGTATTATATTGCATAACATGATTATTGAAGGTGAACGACAAGGTTACCTTCACAACGAAGTATATGGAGATTTTAGTCAGTTTGATCAAGCACAAGATGATGGTGACTCACCAACTAATTATAATATACGCTGGCGTGCCGATATGCAATCATACCTAAAGAATAGAATGAGAGTTTGAAATAGGGAAACATATAATCAACTGCGAGACGACTTGACGGAACATATTTGGGACGGGTTTGGTCATGGTGGTGATGAGTAAAATGTATTTTTATATGTATTTCTTTGTTATGTTTTATTGCGTACGTATCTTATTTTTCCAATTGTTAAGGTGTTGTTGTATGCAAAAATTGTTATCTCTATTTTTAGCATTAATGTCAATTTTTATATTTGCATTAATAATAATAATAATAATAATAATAATAATAATAATAATAATAATAATAATAATAATAATAATAATAATAATATGGGAACGACGAGGCCCTCAGACCTGCTGATGTGTTACTTTATTCTTGGGATCGTGGTCGCGATGTCTGTGTAGATTTGACAGGATCTTCTCCTTTGACACAGTCAGGGCTATCTGACTTTATTCCTGGACGGGTTGTGGCTGATGCAGCTCATCGGAAGCGGGTTAAGTATGACGCTCATTGTTAGGCGATTGGATATGGGTTCATTCCCTTCTCCTTTTCTTCGTTTGGTGAATTAGAGAAGGAGGTTGTTGCGTTGCTTAAGCGAATTCAGAGGTTCTCGACGACGTAAGGCATTGGAGCTCCTGCTGCAGCTCATATTTTTACTAGGGTAGGCTTTGCTATAGCTAGAGGAGTGGGGGCCCAGATTGTATCTCGGCTTCCCACTAATTTATTGTAGGTTGTATGACTTTTTGTTTTTGAGATAATAATAATAATAATAATAATAATAATAATAATAATAATAATAATAATAATAATAATAATAATAATAATAATAATAATAATAATAATAATAATACTTCCTCCATTACGAATTACTCGCAACAAAGGGTTATTATTTGCGAGACATAAAATATTCCTTTGTTGCGAGTAATATGTAACGGAGCGAGTAATAATAATAATAATAATAATAATAATAATAATAATAATTCTATTTAAAAAAAAGTGTTGGAGAAATAAAGTAATAATGGAGCAATTATTAAAAGTAAGAGAGAGAAAGAAGAGAGAGATTAAGATATAGTGTTAAGAACTAGGGGTGAGCAAACCGGGTACCCAGTAAAAATTTTAGGACCCGGACCCGGAATTGGTTGAAACCGGGTCCTAAAATTCAGAACCGGAATTGGAATTGGTTCAACCGGGTCCTAAAATTTAGGACTTGGAATTGGAACCACCGGGTACAGGTTCTGGTTCCTGGTACCCACTTATGTAAATAATTATTAAAATATAATATAAATTATGATAGTTATTATCTTATGTTAACCCACCGGTTCCTAACCGGTTCCAATTCCAATTCCGGGTACCCGGAATTTTTGCTCACCCCTATTAAGAACTAGTGCATTTCTTAGGTTACATTGAGGGTAAGTCTTAATAAGAATTCTTGATGATGTGGAATAAGAGAGAGAATAAGAACTACATTTTAAGAAACCCCCCCATTATTGATGCTCTTAGGCCCTGTTTGATTCACCTTAATTTTGCTGAACTGAAATGTTCTTAGGCCCTGTTTGATTCACCTTAATTTTGCTGAACTGAAATTATTTTTACTGAACTGAACTTATTTTTACTGAACTGAAATTATTTTTACTGAACTGAAATTATTTTTACTGATTTTCTATTATAATTCTTCTTTAAGAAACTGGATTTTACCGAACTGAACTTATTTTTACTGAACTGAAATTAATTTTACTGAACTGAACTTATTTTTACTGAACTGAAATTATTTTTACTTAATACTTCATCCGTTAACCATTATCTGCAACTTTGGAGGCCTTCACGGATTCCTAAGCAAAATTTCCTAATGTTGTTTAAGAAATGTTATGGAAAGTAATTAAAACAAGGAAGAGAGAAAAGTGGGACCTGCCCACATGTTTCTTTTGGGTGGAAATCTGATTTTGGAGGGGAACGTTTTCCCTCCTTACTTTTTGGCCAAAATTTTAAAATTGAGCCAATTTTTTTCCCTCCAACAGATTCTTCACCTTTTTCATTCTAATTGAAGTGGCTTATAAATACCAGCCATCACATTTAATGTTCATTACCATATTCATACTTCACCATTAATACAGACCATATTGTAAACATGTTTCCCAAAAAATTAAGTTAGCACTAATTACACATCATCAGCCCATATTTACCCAAAAACTACCCCTAATCTAAATTAGTGCACTAATTTAATCATCTTCATCTTCATCTTCATTCCGTTCTCAAAATCGTGGCAGCTTCACCAACACCAAAAATGACTTCAGCTACCACCTTTTCTCCTTTCTTCCACTCTGAAATTCAAAAAGAAGCAGTCAGTGTTCCTCAAAAAAAAAAAAAAAAAAAAAACACAATAAAAGAACAATGGATGATCATTATGGATATGATGATCAATTCTATGGAATTGATCAAATGCTGATGGATGAAGAAGATGCTTATGAGTTTTCAGACCTTGATTCTGAAAATGATGAAGATAACAACCAGCAACAACACTCACAGAACAATCAAGAATCAGATGCATTTCAACAGGCAGTACCAACATCAAGAAAACAACTTAATTTGGAAAAAAAAAGAGAAATCATTGATGCAATGTTACTAGAAATGCAAGATGGTCAGCTAAGAAGGGGACTCAAGACTGAACTGGAATTAAGATTTCAAGTCCATAAGTCAACAATTACAAGAGTATTTGATGATCTAAAGAAGCAAATGTCAGAGGGAAATGTGATTGATGTCAGAAACAAGAAGTTGGGGACATGTGGATGCAAACCAGTGGAATATTCAGATGAATTTCTCCAATCAGTGCCTCTGTACAAGAGAACAACAGAGAGAAGCTATGCAGCAGCTCTAAAGATATCACATGTCACCATACACAATTTGAAGAAAAGAGGCAGACTTAGAACTCACACAAGCACCAATAGACCAGCACTTACTTCTAATCATAAGGTTGCAAGGTTAAAGTGGGCTTTAGCTCATGTTAATCCAATTCCTGCAGTTGGGGACCCAACATTTGTTAACATGCAAGAGACAATTCATATTGATGAAAAGTGGTTCTGGTTGAACCCAGAAACAAGGAGGTTTTACTTGCTGCCAAAAGAGGAAAACCCATACATGTGCCAACAGTCCAGAAGGTTCAAAATCAAAGCCATGTTTATGGCAGTGGTTGGTAAACCTTTGTATGATGCTAACAAAAACTTGCTACATGATGGAAAATATGGTATTTTCCCTTTTGTATTAAAAAAGAGAGCATTAAAGTCAAGTAAGAACAGAGTTGCAGGGACAATGGAGACTAAGGCAATAGAGAGTGTCACCAAGGAAGTGACAAGGAAAATGTTGATGGAACAAGTTATACCAGCAATCAAAAGCAAGTGGCATCCAAGCTTACCTAAAAATGTGTTTATACAATGGGATAGTGCAAGACAACACCAAATCTCAACAGATGCTGTAACACCCCAATAATTCTCCCATTTCCAAACCACTTACTTTAAATAAAAATAGAGGAGAACCATTGGCATGTTACCGCCACGTGTTAAAACGTTAAGGCTTTATCAAAGTATTGCAGCGGAAATCCAACTTAAATCTTAAAATAATATAATTTAGAAAACCAATAAGTCAAAGCTTACAAATTGGAACCATAAAAACCCTTATTTAAAAACCAATAATCAAAATCCCAAAACATAATTAGAATAGTAAAACATAAATAAGTTTAACACAAAGAACGAATACTCTCAATCACACCAATCCCTTGACAATGCGTATGTCAAATCCCCAAACTTCACATCATCAAGCTAACCTGTGCAATACTGCTCCCCAATAATACAAGTGTAATAATTGGATCATCACAGGGTCATTGAAAGGCGAAGGCCATGACCAAAAGAAAACACACAAACGCACGCAATCAGCAAAGCTGAGTACATACAAGCTACAACGCACAAAATCTAGCATGCTCAACTAGTTAAAGTAAATAAATATACAACTCGAATTCATTAATCAAGACTTTACACTTAAACAATTCAAACGACTCAACATACTTGCTAATAAATTCCAAACACTTGACTCCTTATACTTAATTTAATTAATTTAGTTTGGAGTAAGCAATAGACGAGGTTGTCCAATCCATCAAATCATTTTGGTCCCAAATGACCATTTAAAATAAAAGTTTAGCGCGATGCAAGAATGGGCGCGACTCCATTCTCACAAAGTTAGTCTAAGATCCCATCTAACTTTCATTATAAAATAAAATGTAAATATCAAAAGAGAAGAGGACATGTTGATCAAACAAGCCTCGAAAAGCCACGGGCTTCCACCGTGTTCCCCAACCCATAATTGGCAATACTCTAGAAGTGCACGCTTTCTAGAGTTTTATTGCACATCCATGTTTCACTTTACGTGATTACAATTTTAATTTATAGCCGACTCATTCAAGTAGACCATACGTAACAATCATACATCAATGCACTTTTAATCTTGTTTAGGACAATGGTGATCACATAACAAATTGACCTTTAATTCCATTAAACTTCCAAATTATCTAAAATTGTTGAACATAGTCAACTCACCTATCCATTCGGCTTAATCCACCTTTACTCAACATACTAACGAGTCATGATTGAGTAATAAATAAAATAAATAACATCCTTGTGGAATAATTAATGAATTCATTCCACTTAAACCATTCAATTTCAATCCTTTAATAACCCAAATGTGGTTAACAAACCAATCCAATAAAATTATGCTTGTATCAACATTCCATACAAACAATTAATCCAATATAATTCAACATGTTTGCATCCATAATTCCATACAAACATAATCAATTCACCAAAACATGTCTCATAAACATAAGCACATGAATTAATTAAATGTATAACCAAACAATTTTCATCCAAGTGTTCTCTAATCATGAAACTAAGTTCTTTTCTTTGGTACCTAAACATGATACTACTTACAACGAAGTAGACATGTACGTACCTCGTGTAAACAATTCGGTTGGCCACTTAAAAACTAGAAATCACCTTCAATAAACTCCTCTCCTAAACCAAACAATAACATCTCAATCAATACCCAATCAATCAAATTTACAGCAACACTAACTTACTTTAAAACCTTCAAAATCCAAATCAAACAACACTTTAAAACCCTCCCTTTAGTTAAAATTAAAGGCTTATATATAGTTCTTTAAATTTTCTTCATAAAAACCTTAAAATACACTCTTATAAATGAAATTACAACAAGTTTAAAGTTTAATAAAAATCTTAAAATTATTTAAAAACCTCTAATAATCTCCCTTTTTAATGGGTGATTAAACCCTCTTTATAAAACATCAAAAGTAGTACTTAGGAACTATTTCCAGCACTTAAAACTTAAAAAAAAAAATATATATATTTATGCTTAATTAACTTTAAACATAATTAATTTTATTAATCAAACTCAAGGATAATATTTTAAGTATAAAAAAACTTCGTTAAAATCAAAAACTGCCCGAAAATCATATTTAGAAGCTGAATTTGGCCACGAGAGGGTGGTACTCACTACCAAAGTAAGTGAGTTTTTCTTAAAACGTTGTTTCCACATGGAAAACACTACTTTTTTTTTGTCAAAATCGGATGAGTTCAGAACCTGATCGGGATTAAAACGGGATTAATATTAATGAACGGAAATCTTAAAATTAAAACACGAATTTAAGTGCTCAAAACAATCTGGAATTAAGTTAAACTAATTAGTACTTATAATCACCACAATTTCAAAACATCATTACTATAAAAGCCCTAAATCAATTGTTCATAAAAACCCTAAAATCATGATTTTCAATAATTAAAAACCCTAGGTTATAAAATTTACAAAATCTGAAAATTATGACACTTATAAAATCTGAAATTATAAAGTTTAATTATCAAAATACAATTTGATACTAATTAAATTAATTTCAAACAATAAAATCAAAACCCATAATCAATAATTATAATTACACAAATTAATAAAACAAAGGAGAAAGAAAATAAGACTAACCTTTTGTGTGGGGAAATTTTTGGGGATGTATGGGGTATTTATAGGAGAGAATTGTAGGGCAAATAAGAATATTGGGCCTCATAAAAATAATGGGTCGATTATAAATGGGTTAGGCTTGTGTGATTGGACATAAATTGTAGAATAAAGGTGCATAAAATAATTTGTTCAAATAAATTTCGACCCAGATTTATAATTTGAAACTTTTGAAATTAAATTATGAAAAATAACAAATAAATATTATAAATAAAATAAATTTTCATTTATAAAATATTTAAAAAATACAGGGGATTACAGATGCAGAGTTTCAAGAAGCATGCACATCAGATGGTTTCAACATACAGTTGGTTTTCCAGCCAGGCCAGTCCCCTGATCTCAATGTGCTTGATCTAGGGCTGTTTACCTCAATCCAATCCATCCAGTATCAATCTTTTACAGAAAATTTGGATCAATTGGTTGAGAAGATAAATGAGGCTTATGCTGTTTTTGATCCTAAAGTCAATAGGAATACATGGATCACATTGCAAAAATGTATGACTGAGATAATGATTAAGAATGGAGGCAATAACTACCCACCACCACATATGGGCAAAAACAGGTTAGAGAACCAAGGAATTATGCCAGAACAGATAGGGGTCAGCAGGGACATCATTCATCAAGCGATGGAACATCTCAACACTTTGTTTAGGCAAGTCAACCAAGCAGATGATGAAGACACACAAATGCAGATAGATGCAGATTAGAAGAACAAGCAAAGAGCAGCAAACTTTTGGGACATAGACTGCCACACCTAACCACATTATTTTGTGTAAGCAAGAACAAGTAGTAGTAGGGTAGTTGTAAGTTTAAGCTTATCTTTTGGGTGGTTAGGTGTATTTTGGTTATTAGGAAGAGAGGAATGTCCAGGGCAGTCATGTAAGCACAGTGGTTGTATGTAGGAGTCAGCTTTTGTAATGGAACTAAATGAATGAAAATCAAACTTTTGCTTATAAAATTGGGACTCATTTTTCAGTTTCATTCAAGTGTTCCACTACTCAGTGTTCAAGAAAGGCAGCTCTAATTCCATCAAAGGGATTAATGTTTATTTTTTATCAACACCTAATGTGGAAGTGATTTCCTCAACAACTTTAATCACAAAAGTTGGAGCTAATGACACTTCTAAAAGGTGGATCAAATAAGTCCCTTCATCATTTGGAAATGACATAAATACACCAATAACATTGTAGGGCATCCATTATCAATCTCAAAATGTAACAGAAAAGAGCAGCAACCAACAAGCTTAAGGTTCAAATTTGGGACTCATATGTTCTCTCACATAATGGTCATTGAGAAATAGAGTGATATCAATGGCTCAACTAACATCCTCATTCATCAATCACATTTCTAGTCATTCCAAAACAACAACAACATAGGGTTCCAAACAACAAGCTCCAGAAATCAACAACCCATAACATCAAATGAGGGACTAAAAAAGACAGCCATAGATCATAGATCAATGCACATCACACATGTATCATCATTCATCAATCACATTTCCCCTTATTCTAGAACAACAACATCAACAAAGCAAAACAGCAAACCATCACAAGCAACACATCAGGGACTCATAAACAAGGACTACAGCACAAATCATCTCCAATAAATACAAAATACAAATCAACACCAGTAACAGCCAACATCAATGAATAAATTATTAGGGACTCATAAACAAAATGAAAGAATAACAAATTTAGGGTTAGAAATCGTTACTGAAAGCGTCATTCAGTTAGGGAAAGCACAACTCCCAACTCATCCTCAATATCCTGGGCTTCAGGGACTCCATCATTTGGATCTGCAGGAGGAGGAGCAGCACCACCACCGACATCCTGGGCCACCTCGGCAGGAGGAGCAGCAACCCCAATACCACCTTGATTAGGGTCTTCATCATCAGAAATGTCAATCACCCTAGTCAGCTTAGCCCCACGAATTCTGCTTCGACCAACCAAGGCAGCGCGACGCCTATATCTGATTCTGGTAGGAGGTGCCTTAGCACCCTCAGATCTGGGCCTCTTCGGAGCAGAAGAACCCTCACCCTTACCAGAAGCTCCTTCCTTGCTGAAATCAAGCGCCCTCTTGCCTCGACGCCTGATTTCCTCTCTCCTACCTTCCTCAATGTCATCAATGGACTGGAGAACTTCCCCAAGGGCTTTCCAGGTGTAATCACTTATGTATGGACCCCTATCCCCAGCATCGTACATCCTTCGAGGCCAAGGGAAGTCAGTGTTGAAGGAGTGAATTAGCATCTGAATAATATCACCTTCCTCTTCAACATCAGTCGCAAAGAAGGCATCGTGAAGTGGATCTAGGTTAATCATTGTTAAAGGGACTCAATTTTAAAGAGGAATCAACCCTCAATTTGACAGATTCAAAGAGAGAGAGCACAAGTAATAGATATGGGAGATTAACCCAGAAAAGAGGAGAGAGAGTGTCGAAACCAGAAAAGAAGAGAGAGAGATGAACCCAGAAACGAGAAGAGGAGAGAGAATGAGGAAGAAGATGAACATGTTTAAAGGAATATGAAGAACCCTAGATTGTTCTTCCAATTAATGTGAGTAGTTGGGGAAATGATTTAATTTTGGTAGTTGAGCTGATGGGATTATATGGGAAAATTGGTGGGAATGGTTAGGGTAATCTTAAAAACTGATTAATGAATTAAATAAGATTAGTAAACATAATAGACAGATTTAGATTTTGAAGTAAGAGCATTTTGGTCATTTCACTATGTTTTTTTACTATAAAAGGAAAAAAAAATTTGTTACACATAATGTTAAGCGTCCAAAAATAGTAAAAGTTGCAAATAATGGTTAACGAGGTAGTATTATTTTTTTTAAGGTGAAGAGAACACATGCTTATTTGCTTTAGGTTAGTCACCTTTGTCCAACGCTCAAGCCAAATACACCACTTCAATTGCAAATCACACTTTACTCTCATCTTCATTTCTCTCCTCCTTTGGATCGATCTTTCTGCATTTCTAAAGGTTAGTTTCAATCAATCATCTTCTTATTCTTTCCGCTAATTGATTTCTAAAATCACTGATTCTTTCAACATTTTTTTGATCTATTATTTCGTCTTTTATTTTGCTCAATTTGTCAATGTGTTTGATTATTCATTTTCACGATTCATGATTATGGGATAGATGGGTAATTTCCATGAGTAAATTAGGTTAATTGATGAGAAATTATTTGCTAATTGCTTAAAATCAAGTCATTTTTACGTTTTGGGGTTTTTGATTTTCCGTGGTTGAAGTAGCGAAATCCCATGTTAGGGTTTTGGCATAGCTTGGAACTCTAAGTTTTGTTTTCTTGCATGATTTTCCCAGAATTTGAAGGAAAATTAACGAACTTGTTTATTGAATTTTTTGTGCTTTTGGGTTTTGGGGAAAACATCTTATGATAAAGTAGGAAGTAGGTAAATAATTTCAGATGGTTAAGATAGAGGCGATGAAAACAGTGGAAAAAGTCGAAACTAGGTAGGGCAAGATGGGCAAAACAAAAGAGCATGCAATGGCTTGGTTACAATATCCCGGAAGATGAAAACATGGCCAGTAGTGAAATGTTATGAGGGATAAGAGAGAGGCGGAGTCAGCGGTGGTAGAAGCCAATTATAAGGCGAATTGGCATTTGGATTAGAGATCGAAGAGAAGGAGAAAATAATATATGCAGGTTTAGGCAGCGTAAATTTAGAGGTCTTGATCAAGTAGGATGCTTAAAGAATGAAATTGGAAATTTGTTGTGGGTGAGGCTTATGTCAATCAGTCAATGAGAGGTGGGAAAGTTTGGTTCATAAATATACATAAAAGTATAGGCCATAGAAGCATATAAGGCAGCATTCAGCTGTGTAATAACTACATTGGCCTATTTTTGTAAAGATCCTTTCTTGGTTATGCTCTGAAATCATGGGAGGGGGCGATTGAGATTTGAGAGTAGAGTGAGGAGGGAGGCAATTATAATGGAGAATCAATTTGGTTTGATGATGCGAGAGACTTAGAGTCATGTTGACTAGGTGATTTCTGCTATGTGTGGTTTGGGCAAGCAATTAGTATCCCTTGATTTAATTATTGCTTTTGCTGAAGGCCTGAAGGGTATTTTAGAGCTTGGATTATTATGGATGTTAGTGGACTAATATTACCGTTAGAAGAGAGTAAAGGCATGGCATTGCCATAAATTATTTGCACATAGGGATAATTACAGGGGCTATCTCTAAAAAGTTACTTGATTTAGTTGTTGGTAGAAGCTTAGTATTATACTTCGTACTATTTGTTTGTTTTTGTCGTTTTAAGTTGGTAATGCACATACAGTGGAGCTTGTTGCCTTTTCCGGTAGGCTTAATTATTGCAGTAGGTTTTGGTTTTTTATTTTTATTTTTTGAATTTTTTAGATAGGCTGTATAAACTATATATTAGGTTTGTTGGCTCTACAGGAGACGCGATAAATTTATTTCTCCAGTAAATTTACAAGCTTATTATGTGAATTTTGTTCTTGTAAACATATATGCTAAGTTTGTTTGTTCGATCTGTTTGATTTGAACACACTCTGTTTTGGTCAATTTGATTTCATGAAAGTCAAACACTGGGCTTATGATCTCCATTTGAGACAATCAATAGCCAAAAATTCCCTTGATGTGTATTATTTTATGCCTTAAATATATGCATTGTAGTATGCACAAAACAGGAAGAAAGAGTTGCATATTAAAAAGTCTGATCGAATGCAAGGGAATTGTTATAAAGGTGTCTATATTGCATATATTGTGTGATTTATACATTTATGAGGAAATTAAAGACTAAACTAACACTACCTTACAAAACACGGAGTGGGTTTATATTGATATAGGGTATTATTAAGGATATACTTTGAGGTATTCCTTTTTATAGCTATACATGAGCTTACTAAAATAAATCATGGTAAAGTACCGTGGCTCATGGTATCTGCTTGTAAATTTGTAATGTACTTTTGGACCTTTTGGTGATGCAGCAAGACAACAATGACAAGATAGAATGCTGGAAGGAAACTATATAGCCAAAGGGTTTTGGGTTAAATATATATTCTGGTGTTAGTTTGAGGAATGGCAGGCTACTCTGTACTTGTTAATTTTGTTGTTTTTATTTAAACTGATGTTATTTCTCAAGTAAGAGTGTTTTACTCTCTCCATTCCTAAATACTTCCTTTATTTTTTAATATTTGTGTGACACACCTTCTTGGCACGTTGTTTTAGGAAGTGATTACGTAAGGTAAATGAACAAATTATTCAGAAAAATTACCATAACAACTTGACATTTTCTTCTAATCGGTGTTAAAGTTAATTAAACTATTTTGTCTATCTACAGTTTAATACCCTTCTTAAATTGCATGCTAAAATGATGTGGTGCAAATAAAGTGGTCTCATTTTTCTACTATCATCTTTTTTATTCACCTGTAATTAATCCATCCCTTTATCTTCTTCTTTTTTATTTTTTATTCACCTTTAGTCAACAAACCCCAATATCTTATTTTGTATTCATCTTTAGTCAACCATACCCTACATTCTTCTTTTTTGTTATTCATTGCCAACCAGATAAACCCCATCATCTTTTTTATTCATTATTGACCAACAAACCTCATAATCTCCTTTTTTTTTTTTTTCCCCTTCTTATTCACGTCTCCTAAATACACATGGATTGAGAATATGGGATTAGACGGCGGGAGTAAATATTAGGAGTAAATTATACAAGGTAGTGGCTATATTGCTGTAAGTTTTTTGTTCATGGTATTAGTTTACGCTGGCCTAGATAGAAAAGTACATCAGGATTCTATGATAATATGATACGATTGATACCATCAGAATTTAGGCCTTGCTTAAATTGTGGCGATGGGCTGAAATGTTTCATGGCTAAATAATCACGGACCCGGCGTTAATGCTGGACTGGGAGGAATTATATGAGCCTATACCCCAAATGGAGGGTAATAAAATTACACAGCCCAAGATCCATCTGCTTGCCTTCTCGTGTACCAACCATTCTCTCTTTCTCTCTCCACTGTTAGTTCCTCTCTCCTTCCTCTCAATTCAAAAAATCTGTCACCAGTGATTTTGGATTTGAAGCTTCTTCCTTTTTTTTCCCTTCAATTATCGAATTCAAATCTCTGGTAATTTCATGAGTTTGCAATTCAGATTTTAACTGTGCTTCAGATTTATCATATTCTTATTTTTGATTAAGACTTTGCTTTGTTGCGATTTTAATAATCAATTTTTTTTTTTTATTATGAAGTTTGAAGTTGTTTCTTGATGAAATTATTGAATCTGCTGCATAACCATTAATATTATGTGTGTGTGTGTGTGTGTTTTTTTTTCCATTGTGGTTTAAACTCTCGAATCTAATGTTGTATTTCGATGTATGTTCTGTTGATTTCTGATAAGAAGTAATTATGTTTAGTTTAGTTGGAACTTAGAAATTTTAGGTTTTATCCCAGCATTTGTTTCACTCATGCCAAACCTTATCTAGTCTAGTTCCCCATTAAGTTTCTCCCCCTAAATAGTCCCCCTAGAATTATTTCCCACGGGCTGCATTGCTGGCTAGTTTGTGATGCTTCATATTTATTAATATAGGCGATATTCTTTTTGTAATATAGTACTTCTGTGATTTTCCAGCTTCTTTGTTATAAGTGGTTCCTAATCTTCCTATCTATATTTCATTTTTTTAATAAAATACTACCTCCGTTAACGGTTATTTGCAACATATACTATAAATGGATGCTAACTATTATGTGCAACAAATGTTTTTTTTTTCCTTTACTTTTTCTCTCTCCATTTTACTCTCACAAACAAATTTTGCCTAGGAGTCCGCAAACACCCCCTTTGTTGCAAATAATAGTTAACGGAGGAAGTATAAAAATCTATTGGGTATAATGGTAATAAATAGCTTCTCTACTTATTTTATGACTATTTAGTGGTAACTTGCATACATGTAGACCTCCCTAGGTCCCATCCTGAATATTACATTTTTTAAAATATTACATTTTTTAAAATATGACATTTGAATTTTGCTTTAAATCAAGGTCTATGGTAAGGTTGTATCTCATGTATTTTTTGTATATTACACATGCCTTAGAAAGATTTGTCCCCTGGTATAGAAGCTTGTTTTCCATTGTATAATTTGTGACCTGTTGTGTATCACTTGCCTGTTTTCAACAGGCTTGAACTTGGGCTTGTGTTGTAGATGTGGACATTACCTTTTGTATTGACAGAAACACTTGCATATATTTGGATTTTTTCTGGTGTTGATATGAAGTACGAACATATGTGCATAAAAAACATGGAGTTTTCTTGCAAGTTTGTCATTGCTACATGTTTTAAAGCTGTATTTAGGGATAACAATACAGGAAAAGAATGTGACAAGAATCAACTGATTAATGTTTGAATTTAAGTCCTAAAATAAAAAATCCAGATCCTTCCAGCCTGGGAGGTGGTTGGACTTGGATCCTGTGCAGGGTCCTGATCCAACCCAAGTTCCAACTTTCCAATAAAAGAACTTTTTATTATTTTATTTTTTGTATGAAAGGCTAACTAATCCTAAATTGTACCTGTACCTTCCTTCTAATTAAGCAGCACCCCCATTTTCCTCTCTCTTACTGCACCTCAGCCTTTTTCATCCCTTAATCTCAAATCTTTTTGACTCCTCCTGTCTCATCTACCTCAGCATATTATATATTATCCCCAGAGCAAAATTCTCTTCCTCTTTTTGTGAAGTCATGACCTAGAAGCACCAAAGCTGAAAATTTATATCAGTGTCCACATCTTTATTCATTTTTACTTTATCGGGGTAGGATTTTCAGATGTAAAAGTTTAGCACCTGATATTTTGTGTATCTGTTTGTGAGTTGGTTGAATTTTTAATTTTATGTGTATTGTAAATAAAGTCTGGATATATTGAGTATGTAGTATGAATGTATAATGTATGAATCTTGTAAATTTAAATTTACAGGAGAATTGTCTCTCAACATTACATAAATTAATTTCATGATATATGCACTAACCTCAAGAATCTGAACATGACATTTATAAAATTGGTTTTATGCTTGATTTTGGGTATTTTTTTTTAAGAAAATGATTTACTGCTTGTTCTAACTTTTAGAAGTTTTGATGTGTAACATGGGGCAATTATAGCTTGATATATCTTTGATAATACACTAAGGTCACTAACGATTATTATTTGTTCTCACAGTAGTTAATCATGTCTCGGAGGTATGATAGTCGTACAACAATCTTCTCCCCAGAAGGTCGGCTCTACCAAGTGGAGTATGCCATGGAGGCCATTGGGAATGCTGGAAGTGCCATAGGTATCTTGGCAAAAGATGGTGTTGTTTTGGTTGGTGAGAAAAAAGTGACTTCTAAGCTTCTTCAGACCTCCACCTCAACCGAGAAGATGTACAAGATTGATGATCATGTAGCTTGTGCTGTGGCCGGTATAATGTCGGACGCTAACATCCTTATCAATACAGCTCGTGTCCAAGCTCAGCGTTACACTTTTTCTTACCAAGAACCGATGCCTGTTGAGCAGCTTGTTCAATCTCTTTGTGATACCAAGCAGGGTTACACTCAGTTTGGTGGGCTTAGACCGTTTGGAGTTTCATTTCTCTTTGCCGGATGGGACAAGAACTATGGGTTCCAACTTTACATGAGTGACCCAAGTGGCAATTATGGTGGTTGGAAAGCTACTGCAATTGGAGCAAACAACCAAGCTGCACAGTCAATGCTTAAGCAGGACTATAAGGATGACGTCACTCGGGAGGATGCTGTCCAGCTTGCTTTGAAGGTCCTCAGCAAGACTATGGACAGCACAAGTCTTACTTCAGAGAAGCTTGAATTGGCTGAGGTTTACCTTCTGCCTTCTGGGAAAATTAAGTATCAGGTACACACTCCAGAATCTTTGAACAGGCTGTTGGTCAAGTCTGGACTGACTCAACCTGCTGCAGAAACCTCTTAAGTTAAGGCATCTCTTAGAATGATTTATGTCCTTTCCATGCTGAAAATTCTGTAATATACTCTGTTAGATTTGACTTGCGTCTTGCTTAAACCGTTGCCTTGTCTTGAACTATGCAAAAAAGGGCGCACACTCCACCCAGTAGTTTTTGATTGTTATATGCTGCTGTTCAAGCCGTGGTTAATCATGGATTCTTGTATCAATGATGATGGTTTAGTTTCTTCCATTGTTTCTTCCATTCAAATGTTTTAGTTTCTCATTCATTTTTTTCCTCCTTAGTTCCACTCTTGTAGATTCAAAATCCCGACGAGCTCCACTAGTCGTTCACTGTAGCTATTGTTCGAAACAGGTGATTTTTTGTTGTTGAGAACTTTGGACTGACTTTTTTTAAACCATTCATCTATTGACCCCTGCTTGTAATTGAGGAAGATATACTTAATGAATCACCTCTACCGTCACTTTCATGAGTTTGAGAGAATTTTATGCTAGGTCCTCTATAAATCAGTGCAACATAGTCCTGATCTTCTGTTATTATTCAAACCTTCCTTGACGCTTGGTTCTCATCCTCTTTCACGGTGTTGGACTGCAGTAACAAGCATCTTCACATTTGAGTTACAAGCAAAAACCCTGTGACCTACTTCAGTGCCATTTAGAACAGCAGCATCTACATTTATTTTTATATCACATAAGGAAGTTTATACCAAGCTGTAGCCGATCAACGCCATCTTTCACAATGATAAAATGGCAAATATTGATTGCACTTTTGGTAAATTTCCTCGCCATACGTTTCATGCACTCTTGGAATGAGCCTACAAGGGTCTCACGAAGCAAGTAAGTAAAAGAACTAACCTTCCAGATTTTGCTAGCAGCTGTGCACTCAAAAAGTGAAAATAGGGCGTGTAAGATTGTTTCTTCCCCATAGTCACATTACAAGCAAATCCTATCTTATTTAATATGTTTCTTCGCCAAAGGAAAGGTCATAACTTCGGACTTAGTCAAAGTGGGGGGTTTCAATATATACTTAAAAATTAATGCGTGGTTGGTGCACCTAGGTGCTTGGTGCATCTGGAAAGAACATTAGGCATATTTTTAGAGCATGGGCGACAAAAAGAACATTATAGACATATATAAAGAACGCAAACATAATATGTTATTTGAGATTGATCATTATGTTCTTTGAATTTGAACTATATATTCTTTACATTATACAATTTTTTTTTCTTTTTCAAATGTACGTACATGAAAAAAAATGTTAAATTCAACCACTTGAGTAACCATGAAAAAAACGTGTTCTTTAGAGCAAACACAATGGTTGCCCACAACCATTTTGATTATTGCTTATTTTATTAATTTCTACATCATCCACCTCATCTATAACCGCTCTTATACCCATTTAATAACCAATGTCTCCCAATAGTTAACCACAACTTTTTGGTTATACATTTTCTTTCTCCTACTTTTACCCAACCCCACCACACAATATCTCTCTTAAATCCTATCATATATAACTAATGCACTTGGTAATAATAAATTAAAAGTGATAATTATTATTAGCATACATTAATTAAAATGACTTATGTTTAAAATTAATGCATTATATTATTTAATTAGTAAGTTATTAGTCGTTAATTAAGAAATACACAATAATTGCAACTTTACTAAATTCGTTAATTAATGAAGATTTGGATTATTTTGGGGTTGTGATGAGTTTTGAGATTTTGTGGTTTTTTTTTTATTAGATTTTGGAATATTCATTTCTTACACAATTTGATAATAAAGAGAGTAATATTCACTAAAAAAAAATTGTTTCAAAATACCTCAATATTGGGCTCATTTTATAGAGAAAACTAAAATAAAGCCGTTGGTGTTTTTTTTTTTTTTTTAGAATTGTATTTGAAAAGTTATGGCCGTTACAAAATTACAACGATAATAAAAATCAGAGCAAATCTCAGCCATTGATTAAGGAAATAGGTGTCACAATCCTCTTGTGTCACGTCATCAAGAGTTGTCATAAAAACCACTCACTTGCAATATTTTGTTGCATAACCAACCTCAAATAACCGGTTATGAGAAATTCCCCCAACTTTTTCTCTCTCTTCAATTTTTTTTTTTATTTTTTCAGTTTCTCTCTCCTAATAACCAACCCAATTGGTTAACCATTGGGCATGCTCTTAATGTATTGTCATGTTCTTTTTGTAACAATTTTATGTTCTTTCATTCTTTGTAATGTCATGTTATTTGTCAAACATAGGGTTGCTTTTCAAGCACATTCAACCACCTGAGTAACCATGAAAAAAAAAACATGTTCTTTAATGTATTATCATGTTATTTTTATAAAGACTTTTTTTTTTTCCTTGTATATTTGTTTTTTTTTTTATGAAACCTTATAAAGACTTTATTTTCTTTCTAATGGCATGTTATTTGTCAAATACAAACATGTTCTTTTGTCAAACACAAATATGTTCTTTTTCAAACAATAATATGTTCTTTTTCAAACAATAGTATGCTCTTTTTCTAACACTAGTATGTTATTTCCGCCTTATTTTTTTTTTGGTGAAAAGGAGCAGATAAATTATGCCATGAAAGGCTTAAAAGCAACAGTTAGGTAATTACAAATCAGAGCAAGCATCATAGAGCTAATTAGCTAGAGTTGGTGTCCAACAGAGGACCAAAAGTGGGTCTATTGTTTACCCCTAAGCTTCTTTGGCTAGAAAATCTGCTTCCTTCACCTTCTTCCTCGGGACATTCATTATCAATATGGATGGATTTGCTTGAACTAGGGCCCTGCACATATCATATAAGAAGAATGCTTCATCAGTTGGAGTCTGAATTGAGTTAATGCCCATAACTCCTCTTTGACAGTCAGAAAAAATACAAGTAGAAGTCCATCCCAGATAAGCACATAGAGATAAAGCAGCTAAGATAGCAAACAGTTCAGCTTGAAGAGCATTAACAACTGGTATGTGTGCCCCTACACCTAGGACCCATTCCCTTCTGTCATTCCTGCATAAGCAGGCTATACTAGCAGAGATTGACTTAGCACAGAAAGCGGCATCCACACAGATGGAGAACTTAAGGAAAGGGGTAGGTTTGCTGATTAGAGGTTTTGAGGGAGGTAACCCCTTGTTACAGATAAAGGAGATCTCCTGAATAGAGGCTTTCACCCCTCTAAGCCATTTCCCGCCTTATTTAGTTTTACTGCATGGTGCACTCTAGTGCACTATACTATTTTCACTTAAAAATGTCTCTCAAATATATTAAGCTCGATGACGAAACTTCCTTCACAGGCTAATTTGGTCTGGTTTGCGAAATAGATCTAAGAATTACTTGAATAATCCTTTTATCTAGCCCTAAAACATTTCCTAATCTATTTTTAGCCATTTTAATAGCCCAAACCTTTTTATTAACTTAAAATCCCTTAACCTTAACCAATTTTCATTCTTTAACAGCCCAAAGCCGAGGAAATCTAACTTTCGCACTTCATATTTTTTTATACAAACCCTATATTTCTGGGTAGCCCGACCATTTAAATAAGATCCCCAATGACATATTATAAGTCAAATTTCGAGTTTTAACGAAAGAGATATGAACAAATTACTAAAATCAGTCTAAAATCGACAACCTAATTCTAATTTTGTTGAAAAGTAGACTTCCACTGCTTTCCAACGACATATTTATTCTTTTGAGTTTGTCCCACTCAGTTCACTAGAGCTTAGCTCCGACTACACCTAGATTCGACCCACACTTGACTTAAGGTGGGTGAGTCTCCCAACAAAAGATTTCTGCATTCGGTGAGGCTCAAACTCCAGGCCTCCTTTAAGCGACATCAAACGGTTTACCACTTGAGCCAACTCTTATTGATTCTTACGATATATTATAAGCCCTATATTGCTATAACGAATGAATCTAATTCTTATTTTTAAAATTTTGTTAGAAAAAATTGAAAATTTCATCATACACCCGGGTGTACCATGAGCATGGTACACCCGGTCAAAATACATGAGTTATAAAAATGCAAAAAGAACACTGTATTCAAATACAAAGCACACGAGAAAAAAAAAAATCAAAACGATTCTCCTCTTGATTTAAAAGATTGATTTGTTATTTTTATTCCTTGATTCATTCACAAAATTTCATTTTTTTTTGTTAAGAGAAAGAAATTGGGTTTATAGAGAGAGAAACTATGGTAAATTTTGAATTTCAAAGTGATTTCATGTTATTTCGGAGTTGATTTTATCGTTTTGATGAATCATTTAATTGAAAGATCGATGTAATTGACAAATTCGTTGTTGAGAGAAAAGGTATTTTCAAATATTTTTTGTTATCAATTTTTATGTTTTGGTGTTATTTTCTAAGGTTGAAGATGATGTTCTTCCTATTTTAATGAATGTTCTTTTATCATTTTTTGAATTGCAATGAAATATATTTTTTAAGTCTGACCAATATGTTCGTTGAGTTTAAATTATATGTTCTTTAAATACAAACAATGTTCTTTAAGGTAATATATATTAATCATGTTTTTTGGTTATAACAATACAAATTATGTTCTTTGGGTATAATAATACAAATTATGTTCTTTTTACTTATATAATATGTTCTTATATTTTGAATTTCGAATTTTTGAAATTTAAGAAAGAAATTTTGAATTATATTTGTGTAAAATTAATTTTAGATAGAGAAATTTTTTATATCTGAATATTTTCTGATTCAAATGTAATATTTTGAAATGATTTGATTTTAAATTATTGATAAAACTACTCAATTCATTTATGTTTTACCTTTTTGATAATAAGTATCTCATAATATATTGTGTTAATTATTTGCTATGTTCTTTCCACTTTAATCTGGGTGTATTATGCGCCTGGTAAACCTGGGTGTACAAAATACCAATTGAGAAAAATATATACAGTAAACCAAAATGGCCCAATCACGTAAATCTGTACAAGTAACAACAATGATTTATCGACACTACGGAGTAGTACTTTTCCATTGTAATCTCTATCAATAAACAAACAAGAAAAAAGTTTGAGAAATGCATACATTTTTATATATTTTATATACTTTAGTATAGTTTACATCATTAATGAGTTAAGTTACTAAACGCAATGTTAATGTCTTTTGAAAAATAATTTGAATACTAACAAAACAATGAATATGTATGTCTAATTTTGCTAGTTCCAAACACATAATTAAAATTATACAGTACTATTATAGTCAATACACTGTTATGGTTTCATTTGATAGCTAATATTAGTCATATCAACATGATATGTCTCACACTCTCACTTGGTTAATTAATTAAATAATGTTTATCATGAATTTGTCCATAATCGTCGGTAATGCAACCAAAAAATCTTAATTAGGTCCTTTAAATGGGAAGAAATCGTGCTGCACACTCAATTGAAAACGTACTCATATATTATTAACTAAATTGAAATGATCACTTTTACTTTTTTTTTTTTTTTTTTTTTTTTTTTTTTTTCTTGGGTGTTTAGAGCCACAAGAGCGAGCAGGAAGACATAAAATTTAAACATAGTTTGAAACGGTAAGATGACATTTCCTAGCGATATCATCTGCCCTTTGCACTTGGTCCCTTTGGACTTTTAGGATTGTGCACCTTTGAAACATGGTCCCCACTTCCCTGATTTATCTTATCATCCGATCCAAGTTATCGAAACATCTTTACCTGATTCGTCTTGAAGGTTGTTAATGAGCACAATTGAGTCCGAGAGGATGAGGATTCCATGCTTTTCTTCCGATCTAGCCCATTTCATTGCCTCAAGGCAAGCCCAAGCCTCACAATGTAAAGCTGAGGTTGCTACTCCATATTTGCCCCCTTCAGTAGCTGAGAACTCCCCATGACTGCCCAACCAACTCCTGCCCTCGCTCACTCTCAGCGATTACTATGTTATTAGTTCTAACTCTTTAATTTCCATAAAAAAAAATCAATTTATATAATACTTATAAGTTACTCTGCCTTTTTTTTTTTTCAATTTTTTAACTAGGTTATTACTAGTAATAATTCTTTAAATGCCATGAATTTCTTCACTAATTTATGCATGAGACACATTGAACTTGCACAAAATGACGATGAAAGTTATTGAAAATTATTACTTCGTTCCTTCGTACCAAATTAATTGACATGCTTTGACTTTTTACAATAATCACAAACTTATTCTGACTATAGTAATACTCCGTACAATTTAATAGCTAATTTATAATACTCGTATTCAATTTTCTTTTTCTTTAATTTAGATATTTATTTAATTATCAACCTCGTTATTTAAGTCTCAACCTTAACTTCGCAATTGAAATGTATACCCATACACTTTACACATGGAAAAAAACAAGAAACAACATTGACGTGGTTCCTGCAATGTACCGAAAACTTAACCTTCAATTTCAATAATTTTAAATATAATACTTGTGTATCTAAAATAAACCAATTCTGAACTTCATCAACTATCAGCATAAGCTTTTAAGCTTTTGGTTGAATGGATCTTTTAACATAAACGTCTCCTGTCAACCAATCATTTATAACTTTAATCGGCCAATTTTATAACTTTAACCGGCCAAATAATGGCAGGATCAAGAAAGTACTGAATGATGATGCAAAAATACCATAACTTTTGCAACTCCTATCTGGCAAATACATTATTACAACTTTTGCAAATATATTTATTTTTGGCATGGTCATAACAACCTCCACGTTGAAAAAAAGGATAAATGATAAAGACAATGACGTACCACATTAATAGTATAAACTCCATAAGTTTCCATGCAGATTTTGATGGGTCATATTCATATAATTTGTATCATTATGTCAAAAAAATATATAAAAAATCATAAGTTATATAAGAAGTATCCAGGCTTTAAATTACTGTTTAGGTAGGGTTTGAGAGAAACATAATATATGGAGCATATGATTTGTGAATTTTCAGCTAACTTTTTAATGAAAGTTGCATATCAATGTAACGAATTAATTAAAATTAGAGTGAATTATATTTGAATGTTGACACATGCATATATTATAGTCAAATCATATGATAAATTTAAAGATCAAGCTATTTGAGGCTTGATTTTGTATCTTATTTGTGTCGTGTACTAATCTGAGGTTATGAAGAGTTAAGATCAATGGCCTACTTATTTCACTCTCATGACTGTTCTTGGCTTTTGATGTGGAATGCATGCAATGCAAATAATGTTATAAACCTAGCTAGGTTAATTAATATCTATAATGGTCGGGAGCCGGTTGCTTAAGTAGAGGATTTTAAGCAGTTTAGCAATTTAGGCGATGTATGGGACCGAAAAATTGTGGTTGAATATATACACGAGAGGACATATTGATTCATGAACATGCAATAATTCAAGATAGTTTTAGTGTGATAGAGCTAAGATAAGTTGGTTCGTTCTTGTGTAGGCAGAGTTTATTTGATAGGAGTTTAGATAAGTTAATCCGTTCTTGTATAGGTAGATTTAATTTGATAGAAGCTAAGATAAATTAATTCTTATTGTTTTATACGAAACTACCTGTTCTCATAGACCGAACTGAACTGAATATTTTATAAGAGAAGGAAATTAGGAGTTGAACTGAACTGAACTGAAAATAAACGTATGAGAACATGCCCTAAGTTC
The DNA here is from genome assembly GCF_948465745.1 of Chenopodium album. Taxonomy (NCBI): domain Eukaryota; kingdom Viridiplantae; phylum Streptophyta; class Magnoliopsida; order Caryophyllales; family Amaranthaceae; genus Chenopodium; species Chenopodium album. Next base: position 72,957,139 of record NC_137835.1, read on the forward strand.
AGGTAATAAGTTAATATTTGTAGATCAAATTACAAGTATATGTGTAATGCTTATTGTACACTCTCAACCTTTAATTACTATGTACTTATTATCTAAATCCTTTATTTAAAGTACTAGAACAATATTAGTATGGAAAATTTAGATGTCTTCATTAGAACCCCATGTAACATATCTCGCCATGGTAATCTAATTATTTAACTAATACGGAATATCATATTAACAGAAGGTCTAATTTAATGTGAATTCTAAGGTAAACAAAAAAGTGTGTTGTATATATTGATAAAGTTTATACTAGTATCTTCTAAACTATACGTAGTATTAGTGATCGATACTAAAATGAGTTATTTTGTAGGTTTTCCTTTGTGACAAGTTATCGATCTCTTTCACTTAGAGATCAATAGTTACCACTTTATTGATTCATCCCGCTATATATTAATTCCAATTACATGGGAGGGAAAAGAACTTAGCTCATCTAGTACGTTTCTGCAAACAATTTGACATATTCCATGTTCTTGGTGTGTAAATGAGTATCAGTTTTTGAATAATTCTACAACAGATGTTGGCCTGTTAGGTTAGTTTATAAACTGAAAACGTTAACATGAATAATTCGCAATAAATTCATACGAGAAAGTGACAAATCTCTCTTTTTAACTGTCCAATCAAAAGATACAAAAATCAATAATAATGTTTTACTATATCATAAAATGGTCAGAATAATAAATTTATTGAGCAGGACAATGCAAGACTGTGTTGTAGCAGTATGAAATGACTAGTCGACATGCATGAAATATCATCGTTGCAATTTTGAAATTTCTGACCAATAACATTATGCGTCGTTGCCCTAAATTATATATATGGATTTTACTTGTTTTTCTCATTTTAAATTAGGAAAAATAAAACTATTAAGTGTTTGTCCTAAGTCTTTAATGTATGTAGACCATCGATTTCCTTCGATCATGAAATGTGTAATTATAGAAAGGTAAAATTTAATGGTTTTATTTATGAAATGATCACATGCATGATGCATGGTTTTTGAAGTGAAATTATAGAGGTAAAATTTGATGGTTTAATGAAGATGTTCTTAAATACTCCAGTAATTCATCTGTTCTTTTTTACTGTATTTGTTTCTTTTACCACGCTTGTCAATGCAAAATTTTAACGATTATGATACTCCATGAATATGTTTTTATTGAGACGATTTTAAAAGATCCCACATAAATATGTTTTTCATTACATATTATTCACAAAAACAATCAAAGAAGAGTTGTGAATAATGTAAAAGTCAAAGCGGGTCAATTTAAAAAAAAAAAAAAAAGAAACAGAGGAAGTATTACTTTTATGTTTTACACTTTTACCTAATTTTTAATACTTGTATTGTTAAATCGATATAAAATTTAAACTAAATTTTACTCATCGACCAAAGTTGTAGTCATATTACTAACAGAAGTGGAAATGAATCCTACATTATCGATCACATAAGATCTCATATTTATAATATGTGGCTAAAGTTGATAATGTTTAACCACTATAAGATCCAAAATGTAAAGAAAAAGAATACACTTAAGGAATTACAATGAATATTTTTTGATGCCAAGAGTATAATAAGATTCATTTAATCTAATTCCTTAAGCAAAGTTCTATAAGATTCACCATTCAACTTAAGAAAAGAGAAATTAAAAAAAAAAAAAAAGTATAGTGGTTCCAAGTGTCCATAAAATTCATCTCTTGGTTATCATATTGGTCTAATCCCAACATATTTCTTTTCAAATATCATAAGTTTTGTGGCCAAGTGGCAAACTTTAAGAGATGCTTTTAACACTAACACTTGATTAATAATCAAAGCATTAAATCAAATGTTTAAATGATTGGTGATTAAGAACTTAGGTTGTTGGTAAGCAAATAAGGATTTAGCCATTTAGGCAAACCAAAAAGAAGATGTCTACTTTTGTAGCAAAAAAGGAGGATGAATATGCTTGCTCGGCCGGCCAATTTGTTTTGTCTAAGGTTTGAATGATCATGCATTCATACTCTTATGGAATGTATGTCAAAAGGACAAAATAAATCTCATATATTTAGAGCCTTATAGGATAAATTCACTCAATCATTTGTATAATAAAAAATATTAGTTCCTTTAATCTATAATAAAAAATATTAGTTCCTTTAATCTATTTATTTTTTGATAATTGCATCATTTTGGGTTGGCCACAAAGATTAAGAAAGATATAATTAAATACTCGTTGTCCATGTGACTCCCTAAAAAAAAAAAAAAGACGGAGAGAGAATAAAAGTTATGTAAACATACCCAAAATAGAAATATTATGCAACTTTCAAAAAAGAAAAATGGTGCAATTAAAAAAAAAATGGGGGATATATATATCAAACATATTGAGGTGATCCCGTCAAAAAAAAAAAAAAAAATATTGAGGTGATAATATTTTTGAATGTTTTGGGAAAGACTGGAAAATAACATACAAATATTATTAAAAAAAAAATAAACACATTAATTATTGCACATTTGATTATAATTAAATATGCATATTGGATGAAAAAATTACACGAATTATCTTATCTTCTTAATTTAAGAATAATACATAAACATAGAACGTCATAAAGTAGTACAACGTACAAGTAATACTCCTGCCAACAAAATTTCTTGTTTTTATTCAATTCTAATTATTTCTTACCCCTTTTAACCATAATAATAATAATAATAATAATAATAATAATAATGGAATTGAATGTTTCTGGTCTTACTTCCGAAAGTAGACCGTCCGGAGTGTGTTTCTCAGTTTAGACCTATTGGTTTGTGTAATGTCCTATATAAATGCATTACGAAGTGTCTCACCAGTCGTCTTCGGCTTGTGCTGCCGCACCTGGTCTCTCCGTTTCAGAATGCTTTCGTCCCTGGTCGCCTTCTATCGGATAACGGGTTGATGACTCATGAGGTTCTTTCTTATATGAATCGCTCTCGAGCGCGGAAAAGTTTTTTCGCTGCCCTTAAGCTTGATATGAACAAAGCCTATGATCGTATTCGGTGGGATTTTTTGTGTAAAGTTTTACAGGCTTTTGGTTTTCCTCCTTATTGGATTCACCTGGTTTCTCAATGTGTCTCTACCGTTTCGTATCAAGTTCTGGTCAATGGAGACCCTTCCCCAGCTTTTCGTCCTCAGTGTGGTCTTCGTCAGGGTGATCCGCTTTCCTCTTATCTTTTCGTTTTATGTATGGAGATTTTGTCTGCTATGCTTCGTAGAGCGGAGGATCTTTCTCTTATCCAAGGAATCCGGATTTCTCGGGGTGCTCCTCCGATCTCTCATCTATTCTTTGCGGATGACTCTCTTCTTTTCTTTCGAGTTTCTCCGGATTCTTGTGACCAGGTAATGTTGCTATTAAAGGAGTTTTGTGACATGTCAGGTGAAATGATCAATCTTCAGAAGTCATTTGCAAAATTTAGTTCCAACACCCCGACGGATTATCGGGATGCTTTGGCAAACAGTATGCGTCTTCATTGCCAGGATTCTCTAGGTTCCTATCTTGGTCTTCCTGTGGACATGGGTAGAAGTAAGGTTGAAGATTTTGGTCATCTTTTGGATTCTGTGGCTAAACGTCTTGCTGATTTTGCTTCGCTTCGCTTATCAGCTGCTACCAAGCTCGTAATTATCAATTCAATTCTGGTAGCCTCGTTTAATCATGTTTTATCGGTTTTCAAGGTTCCTTCCTCGATTTGCGATAGGATCGATGGCATGCTGGCTCGTTTCTGGTGGAGGACTTCGCCTACCTCTAGGGGTCTGGCTCTTCGCTCTGCGACCCTTCTGCATCTCCCTAAAGGAATGGGAGGTTTGGGTCTTCGGAGTGTTTCTTTATTGAATTCAACCTTGCTAGCTAAGCAATGTTGGCGTTTTCAGCATAATCCTCAGCTTTTGGCTGCAAGGGTTTTACTTTCCAGGTATCCTTCTCTGGGTTCCTCTAGGGCGGCTAGAACTCCTAGATCTTCTTGGGGTTGCCGTGGTCTCATGAACGGCATGTCTGCCTTATCTGCCGGCCTTTCCTGGAAAGTTGGGTCCGGGTCTAAGGTTCGGATCTTGGAGGATGACTGGGTTCCAGGAGGCCCTGTCAAATTCAAGGATTCTGTGATTGGGTCGTCTTTGCCGACCCATGTTTCTTCTATCATTAATCCGCGTACAAACGCGTGGGATACCTCTATGATACATCGCCTGTTTGACTCTGTTTCTGTGCAAAGGATTCTTTCTCTGGAAAGGCCTTTCAGTGTCATGGATGATTTCTTCTACTGGAAGTTCTATAGGGATGGGAGCTTTTCCACTAAGACTGCTTATGCCATGCTGGTTCGACATTCTATGGATGTGGTGGCTAGTGTTCCAGCCTCTGATTCATGGTGGAAGCAGTTCTGGGGAATCGCTATGCTTCCGAAGATTAAGGTTTTTGTCTGGAAATTGTTGCATGATGCCTTGCCTCTCACTTCTATCCTTTATCAGCATGGAATTCCAATCACTCCTGTGTGTGTCTTCTGCTGTCAAAGTTGCGAAACGACTTCGCACATTTTCCGAGATTGTGATTTTGTTTCTGATCTGCTTGTTAATGGTCCTTTAGGTTTCTCTCTTTCTTCGTTACAGGAAGTTCCATTCCAGGATTGGTTCACTGACACGATTACAAGGTTCAAGGTGTCCAAGGATTGGTCTAGTCTCTCCTATTTTGTTTGCTTTATGTGGGCAATTTGGGTCTCTCGTAACAGCAAGATTTTCCGGAATGCTGTGGTTTCTCCTAGCCTAATTTTGTGTTTAGCTTCGACTTGGGTTTCAAGGGGGGAGGATGCGCTAGCTGTTTCTGAGATTCGATCTTCGGTTCATTTGCCCTGGGAGTTTTCTTCTCCCTCGGATAAAGGTTGGCTTAGGGGCTCAGTATCAGATACTCTTGACTGCTGTATTATATTTGATGGAGCTTGGAATGGTAATGATAATACGGCAGGTATTGGTACTCGGATTTGGTCTTGGGAGGTGGGTTGAGGGCTACTAGGGCTGCCTCAGCATTGCAGGCTGAGCTTCAAGCTTGCTTAGGGGCTTTCAGAATGGCTAAGGGTCGGGGCTTTGATCGGGTTTTGGTCTATACGGACTGTGCTCAGGTGGTTTCCCTTCTGTCAAGGCCAGGTGGTAATGATATTTCTTGCGTTTGGCTTTTGGAGGCTATCAAAGATTCAATCAACAGTTTCTTGGCCTACAGGGTTCAGAAGGTTCCTAGGTCTTGGGTCTTACCGGCTCACTGGCTAGAGGGTCATGCTCGCCGTCGTCTGTCTATTTCGTGGTCTTTTTAGTGTTTTATTAGTTCTCTTTGTCAAAAAAAAAAAAAAAAAACCTTCGTTCCTAAAAGGTTAGTTGACTTGGTTACTATTCATATCGTGTCAATATGAAATAGGCCTGATTATATATATATATATATATATATATATATATATATATATATATATATATATATATATATATATATATATATATATATATATGTAAAAGAAAAGAATATGAAATATTATGTTAGGTTCATCTTAATTTAAATATCCAAAAACCAACTTAATTGGGTTTGGGTATAATTTAACTTATACATACACAATTGAATATATTAATGGTCACAAACACACATTGCATTGGAGAACGTGAAAAAATAAAATCAATTGAGTTGAACATACTATTAGTACGTAGTGGATCGGAGGGATGTGTTAGAAGGTCAATTCAACCAAAAATTTAAGCTAATGGCGGTTAAAGCCTAAGAACTAAGGGGCCGTTTGGTTAGGGGTAATCAGGAAAGGGAATGAGAATCGACTGGCCCCATTCCCTTTGTTGATGTTTGTTTAGCACTTTTAATCATTCCCATTACCCTCCCCATTACCCTAAATCCTTCCAACTCCATTCCCCACCCCCCCTAGACTTTCCCATTCCCTTTCCCTACCCACCTTCACACCACCACATCACCACCTTCACACCTACCAACACCACCGGAAAACCAGCCCGACCACCGCCGCCCCTACCCCGACCACCGCCGCCCCTACCCCGACCACCGCCGCCCCTCCCCCAAGCCTCGCCGCCCTCCCCTCCCACGCAAAAACCACCCTTAGCCCCGCAAAACCCTAGCCCCAATCTCACTCCCACCACCCGCGAAACCCTAGCCGCCCCTTCCCCTCCCCTCGCCGCCCAACGATAAACGCGCGCCGCTCAAAACCCCCTCCCCTCGCCGCCCAAAAACCCCTCCTCTACCTCGAAAAACCTTCGAAAACCCTAAGGGAGGTTTTTCTAGGGTGAGATTCGTCGTTTTGGGCCCAACGAGTGGTGGTGGAGAGTTTACGAAGGGCGGCGAGGGGAGGGGGAGAGCCGGCAAGGGGAGGGGAAGGGCCGGCGAGGGGTTTCGTGGCTGGGAATGATGAAAACCATATGAATTGTGTGGTGGTGTGGTGGAATTGATTCCCTTGTTTTATAAACAAACAACAAAGCAAAAAAAGGGTATTTTCATTCCATTCTTCTCCTTTCCCTTTGTTCATTCCATTCCGATTCCCTCGTGCGAACCAAACGGCCCCTAAATGTTTTAATACTCTATCACGCCCCCTTACATGAGAGCTCGTTGATTGTGCTTGAAGTGTGGTGCAGCATCTTCCCCCCCAATACCCAATGCTCAATATTTCTCTTGAAACTAGGGGGTGGATGAGGTTTGAACCCGTAATCTATGTGTCGCGTTAGTTTCAATACCATGTTAGAGGACCAACTTAACCAAAAATTTAAGCTAATGGTTGAAGTCTAGAATATGTTTTATACTCTATTAGGATGCATGTACCTTGTGTGTATACTCTCTCCTTTTTTAAATACTTACTCCATTTCTCCATGCGGGGAATTTTAGGAGAAATTGGAGAAAATAATAAGATATGGAGGTGGTGGGGTAGATTGAAGAATAAAAAAATTGTAAAAAGCTAAAACAGTGGAGAGAATTGGTTCGCAAGAGAGAGAATATGAATTAAATAAAATATGATCATGGTGGGTCCACTAGATGAGAGAAATTAATTAAAAATTGTAAAATTAAAGTTTTCCAAATGAGAAAATGGAGCAAGTATTAAAAAACAGTCGAAAAAGAAAAGTGGAGCAAGTATTTAAAAACGGAGGGAGTATTATTTTTGTGAAATCAAATACTCCCTCCGTTTTTAAATACTTACTCCATTTTTCTATATATGGAGTTTTAGGAATGATTGGATAAAGTAATAATATATATGGAGGTAACGGATAGAGGGAAGAGTAAAAAAAATTGTAAAAAGTAAAAGTAGTGGAGCAAGTAAAAGTAGTTGAGAGAATTGGAGAAGAGAGAATATGAAATTAATAAAATATGATTTGGGTCCACTAGGTGAGAGAGATGAATTAAATATTGTAAAAGATTTTGAAATAAAAAAATGAAGCAAAGATTTAAAAACGACCGAAAAAGAAAAGTGGAGTAAGTATTTAAAAACAAAGTTAGTATTTTCATAGAATTCGATTATATGGAGAATAGATATAAATAAAGGGCATCACCCTTATTAGAGTCCATGCATGGATTTTACACAAAAGTCTAAACTACGACTTATTTCAATAAAATTGTAACAATTCTCCTTTTATGCTTGTCTATTACACCAATCAATAATATCTTTAATTTTTATTGCAATAAGTACATTTTATAAAAATGTGACATTATATATGAAACTATAAATTAAGGCTCAAATGATATACTTACTTGGTTTTACTAAAAAAAAATAACACATTAATTGACTTGTCCAGAATTCATGTCCTAATTTGCCTAATTATTATTAATTATTCATGATTAATAAAAAAAAAATATATTTAAAGTGAAATCGAGGCTTGCCCGGTTTATTACCTTGATAAACATGAGTTATTCATTATATGGCAAATTTATAATTGAATGAAAAAAAAAAATGTTGATGGTAAAACCGTTAACGCTATTAGCAATTCTACCATAAATAGTGTTTTTTTTTTTGTTTTTTTTTGCACTATATGCAGTAGAACCTTTAATGGTGTTGTTAGTAGCTCTACCACGAATAGTGTAAAAAAATCACTTTCCATGGTAAAATTGCTTACACTATTAGCGGTTCTTCCTTGAACATTAATTTTTTTTGTTATTTCCTATTTACAAATTTGCCACCGTGATAAATAACTCATGTTTATCAAGGTGATAAACTTGTAATTTCTAACAGAAATTTATGGAATGGATCGAAAAAAATTTGAGTAGAAATTCGAACAAGTATAAAGGAAGTCATTATACTTTTAAAAAATACTGTTATTTGTTATTCTAAGGATAAGACTTAAAGTTCATTGTCTTCTTAAATGGTTTTCTTTGAATTTTGTATAACATTTCCAAGAAAAAAAAAACCTATAAAAGATTGGGAAATAATATTTCTTGGTAGGCATCATATATTTAAAGGTAAGGAAAAAAAAAAACATGTGGAGCCCTCCTGTAGACACCCATTTGTGTCTCCCCAAAACCAAACCCAGTGATGAGTACCTTTCACGTCGAATCATAATTGAATGAAGCGAAAGTGTGGAAAGTCTAGTGTTGCGGATAGTTTTAATTTTCTTTTCTCTTCGCTCTGTTTTTTAAAACTTATTTTAAGAAAACAGCCAATCCAGTTTGGTTGGTCCATGATATGGGTCCAATAGTAGTGTAGTTGGATGGGGCTTGCAAAGACCTTTCCAACGATATATTATAAGCCCAATCAATTCCGATGAATATTGAGGAAGTTAAGGCCAATTTATTAAACTGGGCTCGGTTTGAGCTTTATGTGCGGCCCAATGATCTTGGGGAGGGCCTAATATGATTTATCATTCCTAATGCAATTAGGAATGTTTTTAGTTTTCTAGAATCTTCTAGAAGGTTCTTTTCATTCCTAATTCAATTAGCATTGATAAATTGACTTTTGACTTTTCAGAGTTTTAATCAAAATCAAATAGCATTTTCGAGGAAATTATATAATTTTATCCTCCAGTACGGCAAACTTATCTGATTTTCGAAAACGCGTTGAAAATAGGCTTGGCGCCTGACCCCAGGCTTTGGCGCCTGGAACCAGGTCTGGCGCTTGGCGCCAGTGTTGGTGCCTGGCGCCAGCTAGCCAGGGTTTGCGCCAACTCTGTTTTTTGTGCGTCAGACTCTGTTTTGTTTATTTTATCTTTTTGGTTGATTTTCTCTATAAATATCGTATTAAAAACTCCGTTTTCAATCATCTACATTCACCTACAATCAGTTTTCATTCGCAATCTTTAATTCTCTAATTCTCTCTTAATCATTCACCAATTCTCCTCATTCACCAATTCTCATCAAGTTTTCTTAATTATTTTCTTTTTCTTTCTTTAAACTTTGTTTTCACATACAAAATTCCGCATTCGCAAGATCTAGAAACACCTAGCCATATTCGAAGTTGCCTTCGCCCTAGACGTGAAAGGTTTAATTTCTGAGGGTTTGGTCCCAAATCTCTCTTTCAATTATTTAATTTAATTGTTTGTTTATTATTTTCCTTGAATTTACTAACGTGTGTATTTTGTTATTAGAAAGAGGTACGAGGCATCAAAGTAAGTACTTTAATGGTTTTAATTGATGTTATGATGTAGAAATCATGTTTATATTGTTATTTTGATTCCTAGTATCATGTCTAGGGTAATTTTAATATCAAATATGCTTATTATGATTGTTACGATGCTTCCTATGTTCTTCCTAATATTTATGATTTTTAGTATCATGTTAGGGTTAAAGATTTGATTTTTATTTCTTAGTGACATGCTAGGGTTTTGTTATTAATCCTGTTAGTATCATGCCTGGGATCTTGCTATTTTTATTATGCTTTAATATTAACATGAACGTGATTTATGATGATTATTTTATTTATGATGATATTATTATTGTTATGATTATTATAATTATTATTCATGATATTTATTATTATGTTGCTATATTATTTATTTATTGCTTGATCACGCCTTTTATGCATGTTAAAGGGAATCTATACTTGTAATCATGCTTAAAAGATAATTAATAATTTTGTTAGGTTTAATATGATTATAATTCAAGTGATCGCCAATAATAGTTTATTTGTGCATTAAATTCAACCAACATAGATAAACAGGTTTAGGGTTAACCTATTGATTGCATGTTAGTCAGAAAGCGCACATGAATACGAACAGAATAAAGTAGAGGCCTATTTTTAGGGCAGGTTCAATCTCTTTTAGGTTGGATTTTTAACTTCATCCCCGAACCCTTATTTGGTTCTAGATCTTATGGAGTTGACGATCTCTTGGATCGTTAAGGGGTGTAACCTTCATCCTATGAACGGTTTACAAGTTCCTTAAAAACTTGTTGGCGACTCTTTTGCTCTATCTTCTTCCCTTTTGGACGCCACCGTACTTTAGTGTATGATCACAGTGGGGTTCAAGCTAGTGGGATTTAAGGCTTGAAAATATTCCCTACAGTTTTTGGCGACTCCACTGGGGAGAATTTCTATTTTAATTCCTGAATTTGTTTCGGCAATGATTTAGAATGAGTGGATGAGACTCGAAAAGTTCTAAGTATTTCATGTGCGTCATTTTGATTAACATTATTGTCATATGCATAAAAAAGATCTCATTGGAAAGACCATCCGTAATGAGTTAAAAACATAGGATTTTACACGTAGGAAATTTGAGAAATATCTTTCACAACTAGGATTGAAATAACACCACGCGAAACTGGAAAATTTTATCGAGCACAGAAAGCTGCTGAGGCATGTGGGAAGTAGCGTCAGGGGCCAGAGCTTGGCGCCAGCATTTTAGTCGTAGCGCCAGACGCCAGTATTGGCGCCAGGCGCTACAGTTAAAAGCTGGCGCCAGTCTCTGATTGCTAGCGCCAATTTCCCCCAATACCGAGCCAGAAATATGCGTTCTAATTTCGACCGGTTTTTCGTATTGTTTGCTCGATCCTACTTCCTGATTGAATTTTTTCTCACTTTTCTGAAACTCATATGTGTTCTACATATGGACATAACCCTCTGGGAATTCATGCTCCATCTACCTGATTGAACGCTCCGCGCAACAAAGGGTGCATCCGAGATGTTGAATTCACCTGGAAGCGAGTTTTTTCTAAAGCTCGCGGTGTCCCATCCACTCGCGCCAACCCTTCACGGTTAGGCTTCCGCGCGGTGCATCCGGACAATTAACCATGGACCCTCTATTGACTAAATCATATCCCGAGCTTTAGAGAACTAGAGCCATGGTTAGGTTGCAAACGCATTGCATCATATTGTGCTTACTTGACTAATTGTGCATTATTTGTTGTGCATATATATTCTATGTTTCTCTTAACCGTTTGTTGACTTGTGTTGAGACTAAATAAATTAATGGCTTAAAGAATTTTACCTAATTAATTAATTAATTAATTAATTTGAGTCATTAAAGTCTAATATTTTAATCGGAATTGACCTAGTACGACTTTAGGCATACCCCAATTGACTAATAACACCGAAAACAGTCCCAGATCGAAGCTCCAATATTGGCGCCAATGTCTGAGCTGTAGCGCCACATTATGGAGTGTAGCGCCTAACGACAGCTCTGTCGTCTGGCGCTAAGCTCTACGATGTGACGCTAGTCTTGTCGTTTTGCCGACAGTTCGGATTATTGGTCGAGTCAACACCTAGAGTCTAATTAATCAGTTTGCTAATTAATTCGGTTAAATTTTGCTGTCAATAGTACTTATTTGAGTCAATGACCGAGTTTAGGCACTAAGTCCCATGGTCTTACACAAGAGTCCAAGCATATCACTTACACTCAACGCACACCAATACACATACTTTGACCATGTTTAAGAGAGTCTTGTGTGCGCGTTTTTTCCGTCATTTTTTTAGGGGGGTAAGTCGGATATTAATCCTCCAAATAAAAAAAAAAACTATACTTAGTTTCCTAAAAATATGTACGTTATTTTTGCCAAAAATATGCACCCTTTCCTTTTTTTCTCTTTTCCTCCTTAAAATAAACCGTAAAGTCAAGTTGATTCGAGTCAAGTAATTAAAACGCAAAATGGTTTAATTTACAGCGCGTGGTCAAGAAAAGAAGGACGGTTAATCAAAGACAACCTCTTCGTACAAGTCCAACTTTTCGACAAACCCATAGCTCGTAAGAGGAAAGCTAAGACTATAATGGCAACACAAGAAGAAGTCAATGATCTTAAGAACCAACTAGCTACCGTGACTGAGACACTGAAGCTTCTCGCATTCAAGATTGATGATCCCGTGAAGCAACAACAGATGGACCTCATGCAAGAGAGTTTAAGCAAGTTGTCTAGTGACTACAAGTTTCAAGAGCTTACATCACAAGGGGTCTCGGTGGACAAAGAACTTCTTCCGCAGAAGTTCAACGCCAACGACATCCCAAAATTCAGAGCAACTGACAACCCTTACTTTCATTTAAGAGCATTTGAAACAATCACGAGTATCAAGGGTATTGATAAGAAGGTCTTCCCTTCTCTGTTCTCACTATCTCTCGAGACCGTTTGCCAACAATGGTTCTTTTCTCTCGAGAAAGAAAAGACCTCCACCTGAGAGTCTATAGCAAACGCTTTCGTTGATAGGTACAAGTGCAACATTCAAGTCGAGACTGACCATAGGGAACTTGAAATCCTCAAGTAGAAAGAGAATGAAGGCTTCACCTCTTTCTTTAACAAGTGGAGAGAAACCTCAGCAAAAATGATTGAGGTGCCAAGTGAAAAAGATTATGTGAGACTGTTCATAAAAAATCTCCAAGAAAAATATTCCAAGCATCTCAAATATCAAAATAACCTCCATACCTTCAAAGCCGTTTATGACATTGGGATCAATATTGAAGATGACTTGGCTAAGTTAAAAGCTGCCAACAATAACTCCAACAGTGGCTGGAAAGGAAAGAAGAACGATAATCCTTCTTCTTCCAAAACCGCCCACTCAAACAATGTTAGCACATTTAATTTAGGAGAAGTCCTTGCTATGAACAATCAAGGACAGAAGAAACCATATAGGAGGAACTTCACTCCTTTTGGTATGAGTTATGACACCGCATTTGATCGATTAAATGCAAAAGGTCTTATAACTCCTATTGGACCATTTGGGGACCCACCAGTTGAGAAGAGGTCGGTTAATTGGAACCCCAATGCACACTGCAAGTATCACCAAGGTAGGGGCCATCTCACCGAAAACTGTTGGAAGCTTAAGGAAGCTATCCAAGACTTAATCGACAACAACAAGCTGTCGTTGCTCCCTGCCAGTAAGAAGCCAAGCATTGACAATGCACCTCTCGCTCATACCCTCGCTATCTCCGATGAGGAAAACGAGGTTGACCCCTCATCTCTCATTAGACCTGTCAAAGAAATCCGTGTCAAAGAAAAAGAAGAGGAAATTTTTTTCGATGTCAAGGATAACCTTCCAGAACCGGCAAATAAGGAAGATATACAATTGCTCACACTGTCTATGAGGGAGGTATCGCAGCTACTACGCGAAGCTCTCAAAGCTATGAACGAACTCCATAAGAAATATGATGAGCTTCCACTTCCGAAAGATGAACCTAAAAGAGAATTCACACCAGTGGGAACGACTTATGAGGCAAATCATTTTCCCTTACAAGTCACTGAAAAACCCAAGAAGAGCAATAGAATCTACACTTCAATTGGGATTCCATATGCACAAATGTTCAAAATGCTCTCCGAGAGTGGCGAGATCAAACCTCTCGAACCGAGACCATTCGAATCGTTGAAAAGGACAGATAGATATTACTGTCAGTATCATCAATCAGGGGGTCATACTATAGAAAACTGCTTCAAATTCAAAGATTTGGTTCAGAAAATGATTAATGAAAAGAAACTAGTCCAAGTTCAACAAGAAGAGGATGCGACCATCAATGGAGTTTGGGACAGTGATGAAGAAGATGTCTATCTAAAGGACATAGTAGGACCTTCACCTTCTGTGTCATACACCACAAATGACATTTGGGCTGAAGAAGACTCATCGATAGACGTCCTCACAAGATCCGGGAGAATGCAACCTCCCGTTTCAACACAACCTATGCCAACCACACAACAAGTTCCCATACCTATCATTGAAGACAATGATTTTGTTAAGAAGTTTAAGAAGACAAAAGTTGAGATGAATGTATGGAAACTTCTGGCAACATCTCGAGAACATAGGTTGGCTGTAATGAATGCCTTGGACAAAATCGGGATAGATTCTGACACTACTCCTGAGGGACTAGCCAACTTCCTCACAAGTGACCTTCCTAGTCCGATTAATTTGATCACCTTTTCTGACAAAGATTCACCCCCAGAAGGTGAAAAACATTACAAGGCATTAAACCTCACAGTAGTCTACAAGAGGATGAATGTTCCTATGACTCTTGTAGACAATGGATCGGCAATCAACGTCTACCCACTTAGAACTGCGAGGATGCTTGGCATAAGGGACAAAGATTTAACTCCGTCTACACAAGGAATAAGGGCCTATGATAACACTCGTCGCCAGGCTCTTGGCAAGATTACTCTAAATGTAACGGCAGGAGCAATAGAACATGCTACTTTAGGGAATATTTTCAATCCTTTAAATTCCACTAGCTTGAACCCCACTGTGATCATACACTAAAGTACGGTGGCGTCCAAAAGGGAAGAAAATAGAGCAAAAGAGTCGCCAACAAATTTTTTAGGAACTTGTAAACCATTCACGAGGTGAAGGTTACACCCCTTAACGATCCAAGAGATCGTCAACTCCATAAGGTCTTGAACCAAATAAGGGTTCGGGGATGAAGGTACAAATCCAACCTAAAAGAGATTGAACCTGCCCTAATAATAGGCCTCTACTTTATTCTGATCGTATTTATGTGCGATTTTAAATTAACATGCAATCAATAGGATTAACCCTAAACCTGTTTATCTATATTGGTTGAATATTAATGCACAAATAAACTATTATTGGCGATTACTTGAATTATAATCATAATTAACCCTAAACAAGATTATTAATTATCTTATAAAGCGTGATTACAAGTACAAATTCCCTTTAAACATGCATAAAGGTGTGATCAAGCAACATAATAATTATAATGATAATAATAATCATAAATAAAATAATCATCATCAAAATAATAATAATAATAATAATAATATTCATACTCATCATAAATTATAACAATTATAATCATAATCATGTTCATATTAATATTAAAGCATAATAAAAATAGCAAGATCCTAGGCATGATACTAACAAGATTAATAACAAACCCTAGCATGTCACTAAGCAATAACAATCAAATCTTTAGCCCTAACATGATACTAACAATCATAAATATTAGGAAGAACATAGGAAGCATCATAACAATCATATTTAATACTAAAGTTACCCTAGACATGATACTAGGAATATCATAATGACAATATAAACATGATTTCTACATCATAACATCAATAAATCAATAAAGTACTTACTTTGATGCTTCGTACCTCTTTTTAATAACAAAATACACACGTTAGTAACTTCAAGGAAAATAATAAAACAAACAATTAAATTAAATAATTGAAATAGAGATTTGGGACCAAACCCTCAGAAATTAAAACCTTTCACGTCTAGGGCGAAGGCAACTTCGAATATGGCTAGGTGTGTCTAGATCTTGTGAATGCGGAATTTTGTATGAAAAGCAAAGTTAGAATGAAAGAATTGAATGATTTAGAGAGATGAATGATTTAGAGAATGCTAAAGAATTAATGATTGTTGATGAAAACTTGTGAATTGGTGAATGAGGAGAATTGATTGTTGGTATATGAAAACGGAGTTTTAAATACGATATTTATAGAGAAAATCAGCCAAAAGATAAATTAAACAAAACAGAGTCTGACGCTCAGAAAACAGAGCTGGCGCCAACCCTGGCTAGCTGGCGTCAGGCACCAACACTAGCGCCATGCGCCAGGCCTGGTTCCAGGCGCCAAGGCCTGGGGTTAGGCGCCAAGCCTGATTCCAACGCGTTTTTGAAAATCCAATAAGTTTACCGTACTGGAGAATAAAATAATGTAATTTCCTCGAAAATGCTATTTGATTTTGATTAAAACTCTGAAAAGTCAATGAAAGTCAATTTATCAATGCTAATTGAATTAGGAATGAAAAGAACCTTCTAGAAGAATCTAGAAGACTAAAACCATTCCTAATTGCATTAGGAATGATAAATCATATTAGGCCCTCCCCTAGATCATTGGGCCGTACATAAAGCTCAAACCGGGCCCAGCTTTGTAAATTGGCCATAACTTCCTCAATATTCATCGGAATTGGGCTTATAATATATCGTTGGAAAGGTCTTTGCAAGACCCATCCAACTACACTATTATTGGACCCATATAATGGACCAACCAAGTTGGATTGGCTGTTTTCTTAAAATAAATTTTCAAAAACAGAGAGAAGAGAAAAGAAATTAAAACTTTCCGCAACACTAGACTTTCCACACTTTTGTTTCATTCGATTATGATTCGACGTGAAAGGTACTCATCACTGGGTTTGGTTTTGGGGAGACACAAATGGGTGTCTACAGAAGCCCCCACTTTGACTGAGTTTGGAGAAACTTAAGTTTCGAAAACAAAAGTCAAAGTATCGATAGGGACGGAGAATGATTCAGAACGTTCTGCGATCCTAAATCACTCTTGTAACGCCGATACCTGCAAAACTAGCATTAGTTAAACAGATAAAAGATTTAAGAAACGCGTATCTTGCACCGTCGAGCACACGTCTCTGAAAGTAACCAATTGTTGTTTTGATGACCTCCTGCAAGCTAGAGAATGTCATCCCGCTTGAAAACTGCTACGCCTGTAACTGCTTCCAAATTTGGAAGATTGGTTCGCCTGAAATGATCCTCCTCCGCATTGATAATATTCCACATCCTAAGGAATACCATCGAAGATTATTTCTCTTGAAACAATCTCCATCCGCATTGATAATATTCCACATCCTAGGCAACACCATCGAAGATAACTTCGCCTGAAATTACCTCCATTTGTTTGTGACAACTCTGCGCAAGCTAGGAAATGCTGTCTTGCTGCCTCGATGTTCACTCGTCTCTTGAACAAAGTGCTTCTTTTTCCGTTGTGATAGTCTTCGAAAAGATCACTGCTTTTTAATCTTTAATGCTGCTATGCCAGTACGTCGGCGCTTTGCTGCTTGTGAACCAGTATGTCGGCGCTTTTTCTGTGCTGACAATCCTCTTTTATTTGGGAATAGTTTCCAACACAACTCTTGTATGATGTATGACAATCCGATTTAGGGAAAGTTGTCAATGCCACGTAACAATCCATCCTTGGAAATGTTGCCACGATGAAACGACATTCCGTATTTTGCCAAAATCCAATTTTGGGAAAAGTTGCCAATGCTTTGTAACAATCTTTCATAAGAAATTTTCTACGATCGACAATCCACATCTTGGAATATAACTCTTGAAAGCAATCCACCTTGGAAATTTGCCAACGTTATGCGACAATCCTTTTGGGAAAATATTGCTACCATTGACAATCCGCGTCTTGGAACATTTGCAAAAAGAATTGACCGACAATCCACTTTGGGAAAATTTGCCATTTGATGAAATGAATGACAATCCACATTGAAGAACTTTTGCCGATATTTATGATGAATAGAAACCTACAACAATCCTTTGGGAAATTTTGCCATAGGGAACTAGGTGTATGACAATCCAATCTCGGAAAACTTGCCAACGAGCTATGAATGTATGACAATCCAAACTTGGAAAAACTTGCCAAACAAAGAAGGAGCATGACAATCCACGCTTGGAAACTTTGCCAGAGATGACAATCCAATCTTGGAAAAATTGTTGTTGCACGACGATCCATTTTTGGAAATATTGTCAGTTAGGGATGACAATCCAATTTTTGGAAAACTTTGTCGTTTTAATAAGAATGCGCGACAATCCATATTTGGAAATATTGTTGTTTAAGTGCTTGCTTTTGAACTGATGCTTTGGTGCTTGTAATGAGCCAATACTTAGGCGCTTAAGCTAAGTGAGACGATCTTTCGTCAGGTCGATCACTTAGACTGTAATCAAATCGACTACTTAATCACGTCAAATTGCTTATAGGGGCTAATTGGCGTACCAAGGAACCCGAAATTGCTATATGAAGTCGAAATCACCTTTCTGAGAGGCTTCGAGCTCTGTCGCTGTTGAAATATCTCTGGCGCTAAGAATTGGAGTAGGGTCTTCCCTATTCTGCTGCACCTGTACTTATTTTGACTATAGAAATTTGCTAATATTTTTAATTATCTTAGGGTTGAACTAAGGTTTAGCATTGCTTGACTCATCGACTTGACATGACTCAAAGTATAAACTTGGCTCAATGTGATCGACTGACTCGAGGTTGACTCAACTCGAAGTGAAAAGACATGTGTGACTCATGACCCGTGTGTGCATTGTAATGTGATCGTGTGACTCAAAAATGCAAAAATTCTCCGTCATTTTTGTGGAGGGTACCGACTTTCTCCCGAAAAAGAAAGACGCGAAAAAAGAATCGAAGTTTTCGATTGCATGTTGAATGAGCTTAGTCAAATGTTGTTTGATACTATCTCTCAAGGTGCAAGGATTAATCCATCTTAGGCTATCTCAACTGTTGACTCCATGATGAAAGCATTTGGGTAACTTAGGCACGGAGGCTAAGCACTTCATACTTTGATATGCAATGATGGTAATGATTGATAAGTGATTTTGATATGATAAGGCATGCTTCAATGTTAAGATTTCATGACAAAGGGTTCCTAAGGGAAGTATTTGGTCATGTATCTGTGCGGTGTGTGAAAGTGACACTAAAGTTAGGCCGCAAGAGCTAAGTGTGTGGAGAGATATTATTTGTTAAAAAAGTCAAATGGTGGTGACTCTTAGTCTAGGTAAGCTAATGATGTAAGGATCAAGCCCCCAAGTCTAGCTCTAAATGAATAGGGATGAGCATAGGATATCCCTTGATATGATCATGGTGTAAGTGTGTGAATGTGAATATGAATGCATTTTTATTACGGCCGCACCCCAATGAGAGGTTGCCTACGTATCCGTTAGGAATCAGGCCGAACGTAGCTCTTGCCGAACCTCGCACAAGTGTGTATACCTCAAAAAGGTCTTTTAAGGTTTGTAACGTGGTTAGGCTAAAGGTTAAAGAAGAAGGGGATAAAGGCTCAAGACCCTAGATAAGCCCCCAAGGTGTGCAACCTCGCTTTTGAATCTTTATATTTATGCTTGAGTTTCTACTCTTTTTTAGCTCTTTTTTATCTTTTGCTTTAGCATCTATTTTATTTTTTATAAGTGTGGGCAATCCCGATCATGCGGTCTATCACTCACTTGGCATTCATGTTTCTCAGGCACGGTACCGAGCACTCGATAAGAGACGCAATATGAGACGTGTTCTTATCGAAGATATTTTCATATCAAAGACATTGGAACACTTACCCTTTTGTACACTTTTATTTATATATTTTTGCTTATTTTTGCTATTTTAATTTTTGAATCACTCAAGCCCTTTGAGATTGCATAAGCTGCACACTGTCCCATCCCAAGGTTAGGAAGATATGGGTTGAAAAAATGAAAGGTCTATCGTTAGACGAGGCTCAAAGTGGTTTATGAAGAAAGGATTGCATATTTTGAATGGTGAAAGGAGATATGATGTGGCTACAAGGGGTGCCTCAAATCATTGGTATACCTTGTGCTTAATTCGTCATGGATTTTTTTTTTTAATGCAATGCGATGTGATGATCATATATAAGGAAATAAACGCTCATTTTTATTAAAAGAAAATAAAGAATCTACAAAATTAATCAAAGGGAAGAGAAAAGTGCCTATGCTAGACTTATTGGAGAAAGGAAAAAATGAAAAAGAAATAGAAAAGGAGGTCATGAAATCCTGTCGTTGAAGCTCGCCTCTTGTCTTGCGTCATTCGCTTCATCATCACCCAGTCTTCTCGCTAGCTAGAGGCAATGGGATCTTTTTTGCCTCTATGAGATCTTGAATGAGATTTTGAAACCTGTAGCATTCATCAGTGGTATGATCGTTTCCTCGATGGTCCTTGCAATAGGAATTTGGATTCCATCTCGAAGATCGATTTTCTGGTGTTTGATCCTCGGTAGGGCCAATAGGTTTGATTAATCCTCGATCATAGAGACGGTCGAAAGCATCATCGTAGGTCATTCTAATGGGTGTAAACTCTCGCCTGGGTTTCCTTTTAGATCCTTGATTGTCCATGGCTAAGACATGATTATGGTCAAAGGTACTAACATTATTACTAGAGTGGGCGTTTTCGGAAGAAGAAGGATTGTCGCTCTTCTTTCCTTTCCAACCACCGTGGTTGCTATTGTTAGTAGCTTTTTTCTTTGCGAGGTCGTCTTCGATTTAAATTCCGATGTCATAAACGGCCTTGAAAGTATTCAAATTGAGTTGATATTTTAAGTGCTTTGAATACTTTTCTTGGAGATTCTTGACAAACATCCTCACAGACTCCTTTTCGGTGGGGATCTCAATCATCTTGGCGGAAGTTTCCCTCCATTTATTAAAGAAAGAAGTAAAGCCTTCATTCTCTTTTTGTCTTAGCATCTCAAGTTGTCTATGGTCGGTTTCAACTTGAATATTGCACTTGTACCTATCGACGAAAGCATTTACTATCGATTCCCAGGTAGAGGTTTTCTCTTTGTCAAGGGAGAAGTACCATTGTTGGCAAACGGTTTCAAGAGATAGTGGGAACAGAGAGGGAAAAACCTTCTTATCGATACCCTTAATACTCATTATGGTTTCAAAAGCTCTTAGATGAAAGTAAGGATTATCCGTTGCCTTGAATTTTGGGATGTCGTTGGCATTGAACTTATGTGGAAGAAGTTCCTTGTCCAGCGAGACCCCTTGTGAACTCATGCCCTGAAATTTATAGTCACTAGATAGCTTACTTAGACTCTCTTGCATGAGGTTCATTTGTTGTTGCTTCACGGGATCATCGACCTTAAGGGCGAGAAGCTTCAGTGTCTCAGTCACAGTAGCCAGTTGGTTCTTAAGATCATTGACTTCTTCTTGAGTTGTCATTATCTTCTTAGCCTTCCTCTTTTGACAAATCAGTTTATCATAAAGCGAGACCTTAATAAAGAGGTTGTCCTTGATTAATCGCCCTTCTCTCCTCGACCAAATACTGTGGAAAAGGAATTTGGGGATATCTATTGTTAATTATTTGACTCAAACTTTATTCAACATGCAATGGATGGAGGAAGTGAAGAAAGATGGAATGGAATGTGAAGAATATTGATGGAGATGGAAGGATATGAAAAATTAAAAAATTAGGAATAGAGTGTACCCCCTAACTCAAATGACGGAAAGACCGACTCATGCATGAACCTAAGACATGGTCAAGGTGACATATACTCAAAGTGTGTGCTAAGATTAGTGAGTGTATGTGACATGTTAAGACTCGTGTCATGACCATGTGGCTAGACTATGTGATTAAGACTCGATTAATGACTCAATTAAATATTATTGACAGCAAAAATTAACTGAATTAAACATAAGACTGATTAATCAGACCTTAGGTGATGACTCGACCAATAATCCGAACTGTCGGCCAAGCGACAGGACTGGCGTCACACTGTGGAGCTTGGCGCAAGAAAACATAGCTGTCGTCAGGCGCTACACTTCATAGTGCGGCGCTACAACTCAGACTTTGGCGCCAATATTGGAGCTTCGGTCTGGGACTGTTTTTGGTGTTATTAGTCAACTGGGGTATGCCTAAAGTCGTGCTACGTCAATTCCGATTAAAATATTAGACTTTATTGACTCAAATTAATTAATTAAGCAAAGTTCTTTAAATCATTAATTGATTTAGTCTCAACACAAGTCAACAAACGGTTAAGAGAAACATAGGATATATATGCACAACAAATAATGCACAATTAGTCAAGTAGGCACAATATGATGCAATGCGTTTGCAACCTAACCATGGCTCTAGTTTTCTAAAGTTTGGGATATGGTTTAGTCAAAGAGGGTCCATGGTTAATTGTCCAGATGCACCGCGCGGAAGCCTAACCGTGAAGGGTTGGCGCAAGGGGATGGGACACCGCAAGTTTAGAAAAAACTCGCTTCCATGGTTTGGTGAATTTAACATCTCGGATGTACCCTTTGTTGCACAGAGCGTTCAATCAGGTAGATGGAGCATGAATTCCCAGAGGGTTATGTCCATATGTAGAACACATATGAGTTTCAGAAAAGTGAGAAAAAATTCAATCAGGAAGTAGGATCGAGCAAACAATACGAAAAACCGGTCGAAATTAGAACGCATATTTCTGGCTCGGTATTGGGGGAAATTGGCGCCAGCAAACAGAGACTGGCGCCAGATTTTAACTGTAGCGCCTGGCGCTACGGATAAAAGTCTGGCGCCAAGCTCTGGCCCCTGATGCTACTTCCCACATGCCTCAGCAGCTTTCTGTGCTCGATAAAATTTTCCAGTTTCGCGCGGTGTTATTTCAGTCCTAATTGTGAAAGATATTTCTCAAATTTCCTACGTGTAAAATCCTATGTTTTTAACTCATTACGGATGGTCTTTCCAATGAGATCTTTTTTATGCATATGACAATAATGTTAATCAAAATTACGCACATGAAATACTTAGAACGTTTTGAGTCTCATCCACTCATTCTAAATCATTGCCGAAACAAATTCAGGAATTAAAATAAAAAATCCTCCCCAGGGGAGTCGCCTAAAACTGTAGGGAATATTTTCAAGCCTTTAAATCCCACTAGCTTGAACCCCACTGTGATCATACACTAAAGTACGGTGGCGTCCAAAAGGGAAGAAGATAGAGCAAAAGAGTCGCCAACAAGTTTTTTAGGAACTTGTAAACCATTCACGAGGTGAAGGTTACACCCCTTAACGATCCAAGATTTCGTCAACTCCATAAGGTCTTGAACCAAATAAGGGTTCGGGGATGAAGGTACAAATCCAACCTAAAAGAGATTGAACCTGCCCTAATAATAGGCCTCTACTTTATTCTGATCGTATTCATGTGCGCTTTTTAATTAACATGCAATCAATAGGATTAACCCTAAACCTATTTATCTATATTGGTTGAATATTAATGCACAAATAAACTATTATTGGCTATCACTTGAATTATAATCATAATTAACCCTAAACAAGATTATTAATTATCTTATTAAGCGTGATTACAAGTACAAATTCCCTTTAAACATGCATAAAGGTGTGATCAAGCAACATAATAATTATAATGATAATAATAATCATAAATAAAATAATCATCATCAAAATAATAATAATAATAATAATAATATTCATAATCATCATAAATTATAACAATTATAATCATAATCATGTTCATATTAATATTAAAGCATAATAAAAATAGCAAGATCCTAGGCATGATACTAACAAGATTAATAACAAACCCTAGCATGTCACTAAGCAATAAAAATCAAATCTTTAGCCCTAACATGATACTAACAATCATAAATATTAGGAAGAACATAGGAAGCATCATAACAATCATATTTAATACTAAAGTTACCCTAGACATGATACTAGGAATATCATAATGACAATATAAACATGATTTCTACATCATAACATCAATAAATCAATAAAGTACTTACTTTGATGCTTCGTACCTCTTTTTAATAACAAAATACACACGTTAGTAACTTCAAGGAAAATAATAAAACAAACAATTAAATTAAATAATTGAAATAGAGATTTGGGACCAAACCCTCAGAAATTAAAACCTTTCACGTCTAGGGCGAAGGCAACTTCGAATATGGCTAGGTGTGTCTAGATCTTGTGAATGCGGAATTTTGTATGAAAAGAAAAGTTAGAATGAAAGAATTGAATGATTTAGAGAGATGAATGATTTAGAGAATGCTAAAGAATTAATGATTGTTGATGAAAACTTGTGAATTGGTGAATGAGGAGCATTGATTGTTGGTATATGAAAACGGAGTTTTAAATACGATATTTATAGAGAAAATTAGCCAAAAGATAAATTAAACAAAACAAAGTCTGACGCTCAAAAAACAGAGCTGGCGCCAACCCTGGCTAGCTGGCGCCAGGCACCAACACTAGCGCCAGGCGCCAATGGCTAGCGCCAGGCGCCAGGCCTGGTTCCACGCGCCAAGGCCTGGGGTTAGGCGCCAAGCCTAATTCCAACGCGTTTTTGAAAATCCAATAAGTTTACCGTACTGGAGAATAAAATAATATAATTTCCTCGAAAATGCTATTTGATTTTGATTAAAACTCTGAAAAGTCAACGAAAGTCAATTTATCAATGCTAATTGAATTAGGAATGAAAAGAACCTTCTAGAAGAATCTAGAAGACTAAAACCACTCCTAATTGCATTAGGAATGATAAATCATATTAGGCCCTCCCCTAGATCATTGGGCCGTACATAAAGCTCAAATCGGGCCCAGTTTGGTAAATTGGCCATAACTTCCTCAATATTCATCGGAATTGGGCTTATAATATATCGTTGGAAAGGTCTTTGCAAGCCCCATCCAACTACACTATTATTGGACCCATATCATGGACCAACTAAGCTGGATTGGCTGTTTTCTTAAAATAAATTTTCAAAAACAGAGAGAAGAGAAAAGAAATTAAAACTTTCCGCAACACTAGACTTTCCACACTTTCGTTTCATTCGATTATGATTCGACGTGAAAGGTACTCATCACTGGGTTGTGTTTTAGGGAGACACAAATGGGTGTCTACAGCTACTACTTTCCAAGTAGTAGGTATTAAAGCTTCCTTCAACTTGATGCTGGGACGCCCTTGGCTTCATGATCTAAAGGTCGTCCCTTCATCTCTCCACCAACAAGTAAAAGCTATAGTTGGGGGAATTCCAATCACCATAGATGCTTCGCCAATGAGAATCAAATCCATAGAGAATCCAATTATTAATGTGGAGCACGACGAGGATGATGAAGATTTATGGGGCTTTAACGAAGAAGTCTCCTAAATCCAGGAGGATGAAAGGACCCTTCTTTGCCATGACCCCCATTCCAACATGATTGTCAATGCCATGCTGAAGAAACAAGGACACTTTCCTGGGATGACCCTAGGGAAGAAGAAAGGAATGGCAAAACCGCTAGAGTCACCTGGCCTCCCTAAGTTAGACACTTTCGGACTTGGTTTCGAACCGACTCGGAAAGATCTCAAGCGAGCCCAGGAAAAGTCGAAAGCACGTAGGGACGCTCGCATTCAAAATAAAGCAATTCCAATGGATCAGTACCTTCTTACGCTTAATGGTCAGTTCATAAAAGAAGGAGAGGATTATCCATGCCATGAATTTCCCAAGCCATTTGTTGTAAACGGCATACGACAACCGGAATTCGAGATTTTCTTGGATTGCTACTTCACTGATGAAATCCCAACCCCTGTCCACAAGGAGAAAGAACCCCCATGCTTTGACTTTAACGTCATGGGATTACTGTTTGGGTGAGAAAAGAATGAGCCAACTTATAAAGAGGATAACTCCTCGCTCATTCAAACAGTCCTACAAAGTGAAAGCTTCGATCCCTCAAAGCTAATTACTCCAGCTGAAGGATCACTACAAGGGTGGCGCAAGACTATCATGGTGACTACTCCAAGCGGAAGGAAGATATCCATCACAACAGGGCAAGGACCGATGTTTGAGGAGTCGTCTGAGTCAGAGTCTGAGTCAGAGTCTTTTCCTTTAGAGTATTCTAAGTCTTTAGAAGTAACACCTTCCCCTCCTATTTCTTCTCCTAGGATAGTTAGTGATCCAGTCCTTGAGGACATATCACTCTTTGATGTAATGATCTTAGAGTATAATAATATTTCTCATTCTCCTTACTTCTCGTGTTCTTCTCTAACCCAAGATGACGAGCATTTCTTAACTAACAATGAAAAAGACAAAGAAATTATTAAAGCAATGGAAACACTCGAAAAGAAATCACCGGTAATTGAAGAAACTGAAACAGTTGATATCTCAAATGATTCAACTCATAAAAGAGAAGTTAAAATCGGATTAATATTGAATAAACAAGAAAGAACCGATTTAATTAACTTACTTAAAGAATTTATCGATGTATTTGCTTGGTCATATGAAGATATGCCAGGCATTAATAGAGAAATAGCTCAACACACTATACCACTATTTCCAGGAATGAAACCTGTAAAACAAAAGTTACGTCGAATGAAACCTGACGTAGCTCTTAAAATAAAAGAAGAAGTTCAAAAACAAATAATTGCAGGTTTCATCAAGGTATCCAAATACCCCGAATGGGTCGCCAACGTCGTCTTAGTTCCAAAGAAAGACGGAAGGATAAGGATGTGTGTCGACTATCGAGATCTAAATAAGGCAAGTCCAAAGGACGACTTCCCTTTGCCACACATCGATATTCTGGTAGATAACACGGCAAATCACGCGCTTCTTTCGTTTATGGATGGATACGGCGGTTACAACCAGATTCTTATGGCAAAAGAAGACATGGAGAAAACAACCTTTATAACGCCATGGGGCACTTACTGCTACACGGTAATGCCATTCGGGTTGAAAAACGCGGGTGCTACTTACCAACGTGCAGCAACTGCCTTACTCCATGACATGATGCACAAAGAAGTCGAAGTATATGTCGACGACATGATTGTAAAATCAAAAGACCGTCCAGGCCATCAAGTAGCCTTAAGGAAATTTTTCAAAAGGCTAAGAAAATATAATATGAGGTTGAATCCATCTAAGTGCGCTTTTGGAGTCACCTTAGGCAAGCTCTTGGGTTACGTCATAAGCTCTAGAGGAATATAGGTAGACCCAACCAAGATCAAAGCAATCATGTCGATGCCACCGCCCAAGACTGAGAAAAAGATTCGAGGATTTATTGGCCGGTTGCAATACATAAGTAGGTTCATATCAAAATTGACGACAATATGTGAACCAATCTTCGAGAAGATCAAGAAGAATGTACCAGTGATATGGGATGAAGAGTGTCAAAAAGCCTTTGAAAAAATCAAATCCTATCTCGCAAATCCTCCTGTATTAGCACCAGCACTCCCCGGAATACCTCTTAGGTTATATTTGACGGTTACCAAAGAGACAGTGGGAGCTATGCTAGCATAAGAAGTAGAAGGCAAAGAGAACGCAATTTACTACCTAAGCAAGAAGATGCTCGAATACGAAGCACGCTATACACCACTCGAGAAGTTGTGCCTCGCCTTGGTGTGGGCCACAACTAAGTTAAGACATTACATGCTAGTGCATACCGTCTTCGTAGTCTCCCGATTAGATCCACTCAAGTATCTATTCGAGAAATCCACACTCAATGGACGCATATCAAGATGGATAGTCAATCTAGCCCAATTTGATGTAAGGTTCATGCCACAAAAAGCTATCAAAGGATCTGTGGTGTCAGATATTCTAGCAGATTTTCCAATAGAAGACTCGACGCCAATACAAGACAATGAATTTCCAGATGAAGATTTAATGGTCACTGAAGATGATACTTGGACCTTATACTTTGACGGAGCCTCAAACCAAAAGGGATGTGGCGTTGGAGTACTACTAGTATCACCTAAAGAGGAGCATGTTCCAATCTCCATAAAGCTTGATTTCGACGTCACCAACAATGCTGCTGAATATGAAGCATGCGTGGTAGGCCTTGAAACAGCTTTGGCATTGGGAGTAAAAAAGTTAAGGATATTCGGAGACTCTTCTTTGATCATCAATCAGATATCTAAAAGGTGGAAAGTAAGGAGCGAAAGCCTAGCCCCTTACCAAACCTATCTGGAAACTCTTACCGATCAGTTAGAGAAGGTAGAATACACATATCTACCTAGAGAGGAAAACCAATTCGCTGATGCTTTGGAAAGACTAGCCTCAATGGTTAGGATTCCCACGGAAATCGAGCAAATGCCTTTAACTATAGAAAAAAGACACAAACTAGCATACATCCAAGATATAGAAGATGACGAAGTAGTCCAAGGCGAAGAAGAAGAAGAAGAAGAACCGTGGTACACGGACATACTCAATTATGTCACCAATGGAGAATACCCTCCTCATGCTGACAAAAGAGGAAAACGAGCATTAAGGCTTTTGGCTTCCCAATATGTACTCATAGACAACGAGCTACATAAAAGGGTACCTAAGCGTCGAGCTCTCTTATGTGTAGGAAAGAAAGATGCACAAAGAGCAATGAGGATAGTCCACGAAGGAATCTGTGGAACACATATAAATGGCAAAATGTTAATCCAGAAAATTGATAGGGATTGCCATGTTAATTTATTGGACTACGATGAATAGGGATTGCCATCAATACGTAAAAAGAAGCCCTAAGTGCCAAATTTATGCAAATTTACAACATGTCCCTCCATTCTTGCTCTATACCTACACATCGCCATGGCCATTCTCTACATGGGGAATTGATATCATTGGCAAAATCACTCCCCCAGGAACAGGAGGCCACGAATATATCCTAGTAGCAATCGATTACTTTACGAAGTGGGTCGAAGCGCATTCGTACGCTAAACTCACTGCAAAACATGTAGCACTCTTTATCGAGAGAAATATTATTTGTCGATACGGAGTCCCACATGAAATGATAAGTGACAACGGAACTCACTTTCAAGCCGAATGTGAGGAATTGCTACAAAAATATGGCATTCAACATCATCATTATTCTCCTTACAGACCTCAAGCAAACGGAGCAGTCGAGGCAGCTAATAAAAATTTACAGACTATCATCGAGAAAATGACGGAAAATTACAAAGATTGGCCTGACAAACTTCACTTCGCATTGTGGGGTTACCACACGTCAATCCGTACATCAACAGGAAATACGTCATTTTCCTTGGTATATGGAATGGATGTCGTACAACCTGTCAAACTAGAAATACCATCTCTACGCATTGCATTAGAGATTAAACTCGATGAAGTTGAATGTACTAGGGCAAGATATGAAGAATTAATTCTACTCGATGAGAAACGACTAGAAGCTCTACATCACACTCAGTGTTACCAGACTCGTATGGCTAGGAATTTTAATAAGAAGGTCAAGACAAGAAATATCAAAGTAGGAGACTTGGTGTTAAAAGAACTAAGGAAAAATGTTTTAGATCCAAGGGGCAAATTTAGACCTAATTAGTCTGGACCCTACATTGTCAAAACAATCCTGTCAGGAGGTGCAACAAAACTAACTGATATGGATGGCAATGAATTCTCGAACATGACAAATCTTGACCAACTTAAGAAATACTACCCATAATTACTTGAGTAGGATACTCAAGAGAGCTACGTTCGGCCTGATTCCTTAAGAAAGGATACGTAGGCAACCCTTTACGGGTGCGGCCACTTTATTTTTTGACACCTCCGCGTTCCAGAATTAATTAAACATTCAACAGAAGATCGACGAATTATCGGCGTCGCAGAGAAGAGCTTGGCGCCAGCCATCAGCGCCATCCGATGAAATTGGCGCCTGGCGCCAGACTTCAATGACAGGCGCCAATTGCAAATAACTGGCGCCAATTTGGAAATAAATTTTGGGCGAATTTCGTTGTTTTTCGGAAAATTTTCGACTTCCGTACTCGAAGAATTTCTGGAAAATTAATTTTTCGGTTTTCATTGCTTTAATGAAATAAATTTAAAGTAAATAATTTAATTGAAAGCGGAAATTTCATTAATAAAATTACATTATTGATGGAATTTAAATAAAGCTGAAATAAATTAACTTTAAATAAAAAATTATAAACTAAGTCTAATAAATTGAAAGTCAAGCAATGCTCCTAGTCTTTCTTTTCCTTTCTAGTCCTTTTCCAATTCTTGTCTGCTTCCTCCTCCTCATCCATAACCTTAGCTAGTAGGCACCCTTTAGAGGACCTACATTCAATCTTAGAGTAGATAGTCTCCCCTTCAGCTAATACTCCATGCTTTTTTATCTGTGGTGTCAGCTTTCCTTTTTCCTTTATCCTTGGTAGCACCTTTCTTCCTAGGCATTGCAGGTGTTTTGAATTCAATTCTTGCACCTAAGCGTTCCTTAGCAGGAATCACCCTGTCACCTAGACGATTCTTCACATCAGTTCTACCCTGATCCTTCGAAGACTTCTTCAACAACCACTTCTTTACATCATTGGGCAAAGAAGGAGGAACCTTTTGGGTAATCACTTCCCACAAAGGTCTAGCACTCCAGTAAGCATCAAATCTATCTACTTCTTGAGAAAAAGGGTACTCATAGGGAGGACGAAGATCCTCGGAAGGAATATTTTGAAGCAAGTCGTATTGTCTTTTTACCCTGCAGGGGTAATAATAAGTCACACGAGACAAGCATGCAAAATAAAAAAGCCCTTCTTCTATATATATGAAAATATTCAGAAAGAGGTTTATCAAAATAATGGCGTGCAAATTCTTTCAAATTCACTATGTTGCCATCTAGTATTTTTGATAAATCCCATTCCTTTAAATTAAAGAAGCGCTCAAAATCCTTATAATAATATGCATCTATTCTAGGGATTACTATGAGGTCTATTGCAGGGAAGCCTAAAATAGCACCAAATTCCTCGGGCAAAGGGCTAATCTCATCATACCCTATTATGAAACAATGAGTATCAACATTCCAAAATTCTAGAGCGGTATGTATGAAATCTAAGTCAAGATCTACCCCTTTGATGCCATAAATTCCCCCCAAGTGAAATAAATCTAATTCTTTTCTCTCCCTAACATTAAGAGATCGACACCATTCATGAGTGTATTGGATGAAGGTTTTGGTGACTAAAGACATGGTTATTATTTTTTCCTAAAGCAAAGAATTATTTTATTTCGCTGGAATTATGAGATGAATCAGCTGGGCAGGGGGCTATTTATACACAAATTGCGAGAAGTTTTAATCAGAATGAAATACGGTATCAGCGTCAATTGGCGTCAAAACCCCGTAATTGGCGCCAGCCGCCAGCGCTTGGCGCCACACGCCAAGTGTAGCGCCTGGCGCCACGCGCCATATTGTGGCGCCAGCTGGCGCCAAGTTGTCACAACAGACGCGTGTGCTTAACTTGCGTTTTTAATCCTAAACTCGAGTCGACTAATGACTTTATGGCTCCGATTATCTTTCCTAAACATCTTTTTTATCCTGCTTCTTAATTAATTAAAATAGCTATTATTTTTAATTATATTATTCTTTTTTTTTTGGACTTTAAACACCCGACATTTTATTTGATTTTTTTTTCTTTTTATTTTTTCTTTTGGGGGAGAGAGTCGGATACCCTCCATCAATAATAAAAATGACGGAATTTTTGCGCAAAATTGTTTGTCACACTTCTCTTGCACACACTAACATACACATGATAATAACAAACAATATAAACTCATAATAGCATAAATATACAAAATGTGTCTGTAAATAATGAGTCTAAGGCAAAGTTCTATGAAAAGTCAAAATAAAATATACACAGGAACAAACTACGGCGTCGGAGGACATATGCCCATCATATCATAAAATTGCGCCGTACGAGGAGTCACCTCTCCACCAGCTCCAGCTCCAGTCTCCGTAGGAGGAGGAAAGCTCAATGTAGGTCCACTCCACCCATGATCAACCTGAGGCTGAGGCTGAGGCTGCGGAGGGTGCTGCGATGACGAGCCTACCTCGTACATCCCACCACCTCTGAAAGCCGAGGTAGCCTCTCCTACCGGTGCAGCATGAGCACCCTCAGAAGAAGATCCCGAGCCCTCTGCAACGTTAGCACGAGCAGCCTCAGAGCGACCGCCTCTACCCCCTGATGAAGTACGATGACGTCTCGAGCTGGACCTCGCCGGATCCCTCCGCCCCTCAGGTCTCATGCGGGTGTGAGAAGCAATATGCTGGCCCTGCAAAAAGAATTAAATCAGAAACGAGGCAAAATTGAAGCGGTAATGCAAAAAATATATAAAGAAAGACTACCTCTCGGATGACGTCATCCCGACGGCAAGTGGCCGCATTCCTCATCCGGACGAGCTGGCTCCGAAAGGCATCTATACATCGTGCCATCGCCGAAACCACTTCGCGTGAAAACTGTCAGAAAAATAAGTCAGTAAACATGCATGATATATGAACACAAAATTGTGAATAACTAGGCTTACTCGAGTCTGGTGTCGAGGAATCGACCGCTCTACGAAGCGCTCACCCTCGGGAGCAGGAGAAATCATCTCCTCAATCGGCCCGTACATCCCCTGGTAGTGGATGGACATATGGGGTGGCACGAACTCAGCAGCACCGTCCTGATAAAACAAAAAGTCAGTAAAACATTACTTGGGGGCTACCTAATGGGAAGTAAAAGTTTAAAAATCTTACCCTCACATCCTCAGCTGGTACGGGGGCTGGAGCTAACAACGGTAGTAGCTCCTCAGCATAGCACTGCCCAGGGATCACGTAGGATCGCCAAGGGGTACCATCTCCCTCAGACATGCTCGACAACCGCGCGTCGTCGAACATATGACGTGGTGGAGCAGCAGGAACGACGAAGACATCGTAGGAATGCTGTCTAGCAACCCTCTCTCCTAAGTACACGATCGCTCCATAAGTCCCCAGGAAATAGCGACGCTCAGCAGAATACTGTGCGGCTAACCCAGGGACTATCCAATCGCCCCACGATCGGTACACCACCTCAGGCCCCTACAAAGAACATCAATCAGGCGAGAGTATACCTAAAGCATCGCGAAAAAGCAAATAATAAAAGTCGTACCGCAATGATCCAGTTTCGGACATGTGTAGTAGATATATCCACATGGCGACCACCCCAAGAGGCGCTCACTGGAAATCCGCGCGGCGATGGTCTCGCCGGCGCAGCAGAAGGGAAGTACTCGTAGAACCAGATCTACAAGGAGTTAAAATTGTAAGTAAATGCTAGCTAATATGTAGAGTTAAACTTTATAGGGAATAATGTTTACCTCTACGACCTTCCAAAAGGCAGACAAAGCAACGTTTGTCCCAAAGGACCGGTGTCAACACGAGTCCCTCAGCGCGCGAACAAAGTCAGCATAGGCCAAGCTGGCCCAGTCATAAGTCCCGATCCGGTGAAGATCACGGACAGCAGGAAGATAGTAAAGCAACGCCCTACTACCTTTGTCAGGGGAGAATGTCCCTGACAACAACATCAGCGCAAAGATGCACACCCTCTGCTCTCGGGTGGTCGCATCGTCATCAAGAGCCGCTGCCAGCGTCGAGCGGCGAATTCCCCTAGTGCTAAGCTGAGTCGTCTCGACCTCAGCTCAGGCCCGAATAGCAATCGGCCCCAACAGCTCCTCGACCTCCGAAGAAAAGACGCCAATTCTACTGTCGAACGGCAGTGGCACAGAGTTGAACTCCAGTCCTGAAATAAGACTGAAGTCCGTAGGGGTGACCATCATCTCGCCCCAAGGGAAGTGGAAAGTGTTGGTGGTGTCCCAGAAGAACTCCACCAAAGCGCGCACTACATGGTGACCCCCGCTAGAGGCAACCATAGCCTCGGAGGTCTCGAACAAAGTAGACAGTCCACAAGACTCCCATAGGAGTCTCGTCTCAAGATCCCCGGCGATGTACATCTTGTACAAATCGCCCAAACCATCACAGCCGGAACCGTGATAGCGCGTCCTCCCGACCGTGATGCCCCGTCTCACCCTCTCAGAAATGTGGTGGACGGGGGCAAAGAACAGGGTCCGCTCATCCCACTCGGAAAGTCGACCAAGCGAAGTGGAAGGTGTGGCGTCATCCTCTACGGGCTCATGCTCCCGTCGAGTGTTTCGGGACCGTGAACCCGAGCCTCGCTGTCTAGCCATGCTACATTGTGCAAAATCATCATAAATTAAGGTTCTATAGTATCTAAGGTTCGCCTAGCCGCATGATACTATGTTCGCAAAAACAGAGTACGTAGTACTAAAACAGAGCGCAAATTCAAATTGAGTATAACGGCATTTTTCAAGAAATCAAACAATTTCTTGCCGTACTATAGTAATTATTGTGAAAAATTGGACAAGAATTGCTAGCAAAAACATCAAGAACAAGTTACATTGTTCTTCACGACCTTAGGAGGTCCAACAATGGCAAATTGCTCATTTCTTCACCAAATTGATTCAAACAAGTCTCAAATTACTCCTAAGGCAATATATAAACATAATCAAGCAATTTCATGGCATAAGACTTGACAAACAAAGCAAATTGAGCATTATAAATTTCGAATTTTCATGAAATTCGTGAATAAAACATGCCAAAAATTCATGAAAACCGATGTGAGTTTGAAGAAAACTTACATAGATCGGGAAAATAGATGAAAAGAGCTTTGATTTGCAACAAATTTGAGCAAATTCGGTTGAGAAACGAGCAAGAACCGAGCAATTGAAGTTTTTGGATTTTTTCGAGCAAATTCGCGACGAGCAGCCAGCAAAATGAAGAGGAAAGGGGTATTTAAGGAAATCCCCGTGCTGGCGCCAAGCCCTATGCATTGGCGTCACAAATTTGGCTTGGCGCCTGGCGCTAAGACTAATTAACTGACGCTGATGGCTTTTCAGCGGCGCCAGAGCATCCAGCCACCTGACGAGGTAGTTCTACCTTTCTGCAACATATTTTTGGGTTCCTGGGTACGCCAGTTAGCCCCTCTAAGCAATTTGACATGGTTTAGTAATCGGCTTGATTACATAAAGTGATCGACCTGATAAAAGATCGTCTCACTTAGCTTAAAGCGCCTAAGCATTGGCTCATTAACAAAAAGCACCGGCACGTAAGTTCAAAAGCAAAGGGCACCAGAATATAGGTTCATCCGCAAAAGGCACTGACATACAGGTTCAAAGCAATAGAAGCACCGACGTACAGGTGTAGCGGAAGCAAAGTTCAGGCGAACTTTTAAAGATCGACAGGCGTGGGTCTTCGGTAATTTCCTTTGGAAAATTATCACATCAAATGAGGATGACTTCAAGTGAGGATATCTTCGACGGCATTCCCTAGCTTGC
Source organism: Chenopodium album (assembly GCF_948465745.1). NCBI lineage: Eukaryota > Viridiplantae > Streptophyta > Magnoliopsida > Caryophyllales > Amaranthaceae > Chenopodium > Chenopodium album. Next base: position 72,992,105 of record NC_137835.1, read on the forward strand.
AGAGAGTTGTCACAAACAACTGGAGGTAATTTCGGGCGAAGTTGTCTTCGTTCATATTCCCTTAGGCATGGAAGATGGTCATAATGCGAATGGAGATTGTTTCGAGAGAAATAATCTTCGATAATATTCCCTTGGACGTGGAATATTATCAATGCGGATGGAGATTGTTTCGAGAGAAATAATCTTCGATGGTATTCCCTTGGACGTGGAATATTATCAATGCGGAGGAGGATCGTTTCGGGCGAAGCAATCTTCCAAATTGGAAGCAGTTACGGGCGTAGCGGTTTTCAAGAGGGATAGCATTCTCTAGCTTGCAGAAGGTCATCAAAACAACAGTAAAGCGGCAGCAAATCGGTTACTTTCAGAGACGTGTGCTCGACGGTGCAAGATACGCGTTTCTTAACTCTTTTATCTGTTAAACTAACGTTAGTTTGCAGGTATCGGCGTTGCAAGATTGGTTTAGGATCGCAGAACGTTCTGAATCATTCTCCGCCCCTATTGATACTTTGAATTTTTTTTTCGAAACTTACGTTTCTCCAAACTCAGTCAAAGTGGGGGCTTCTGTAGACACCCATTTGTGTCTCCCAAAAACCAAACCCGGTGATGAGTACCTTTCACATCGAATCATAATCGAATGAAGCGAAAGTGTGGAAAGTCTAGTGTTGCGGATAGTTTTAATTTTCTTTTCTCTTCGCTCTATTTTTGAAAATTTATTTTAAGAAAACAGTCAATCCAGTTTGGTTGGTCCATGATATGGGTCCAATGGTAGTGTAGTTGAATGGGGCTTGCAAAGACCTTTCCAACGATATATTATAAGCCCAATTCCGATGAATATTGAGGAAGTTATGGCCAATTTATTAAACTAGGCCCGGTTTGAGCTTTATGTGCGGCCCAATGATCTTGGGGAGGGCCTAATATGATTTATCATTCCTAATGCAATTAGGAATGGTTTTAGTATTCTAGAATATTCTAGAAGGTTCTTTTCATTCCTAATTCAATTAGCATTGATAAATTGACTTTTGACTTTTCAGAGTTTTAATCAAAATCAAATAGCATTTTCGAGGAAATTATATAATTTTATCCTCCAGTACGGCAAACTTATCTGATTTTCGAAAACGCGTTGAAAATAGGCTTGGCGCCTGACCCCAGGCTTTGGCACCTGGCGCTAGCCATTGGCACCAGTGTTGGTGCCTGGCGCCAGCTAGCCAGGGTTTGCGCTAACTCTGTTTTTTGTGCGTCAGACTCTGTTTTGTTTATTTTATCTTTTTGGCTGATTTTCTCTATAAATATCGTATTAAAAACTCCGTTTTCAATCATCTACATTCACCTACAATTAGTTTTCATTCGCAATCTTTAATTCTCTAATTCTCTCTTAATCATTTACTAATTCTCCTCATTCACCAATTCTCATCAAGTTTTCTTAATTATTTTCTCTTTCTTTCTTTAAACTTTTTTTTCACATACAAAATTCCGCATTCGCAAGATCTAGAAACACCTAGCCATATTCGAAGTTGCCTTCGCCCTAGACGTGAAAGGTTTAATTTCTGAGGGTTTGGTCCCAAATCTCTCTTTCAATTTTAATTTAATTGTTTGTTTATTATTTTCCTTGAAGTTACTAACGTGTGTATTTTGTTATTAGAAAGAGGTACGAGTCATCAAAGTAAGTACTTTAATGGTTTTAATTGATGTTATGATGTAGGAATCATGTTTATATTGTTATTTTCATTCCTAGTATCATGTCTAGGGTAATTTTAATATCAAATATGCTTATTATGATTGTTACGATGCTTCCTATGTTCTTCCTAATATTTATGATTGTTAGTATCATGTTAGGGTTAAAGGTTTAATTTTTATTGCTTAGTGACATGCTAGGGTTTGTTATTAATCTTGTTAGTATCATGTCTGGGATCTTGCTATTTTTATTATGCCTTTAATATTAACATGAACGTGATTTATGATGATTATTTTATTTATGATGATATTATTATTGTTATGATTATTATAATTATTATTCATGATATTTATTATTATGTTGATATATTATTTATTTATTGCTTGATCATGCCTTTTATGCATGTTAAAGGGAATCTATACTTGTAATCATGCTTAATAAGATAATTAATAATCTTGTTAGGTTTAATATGATTATAATTCAAGTGATCGTCAATAATAGTTTATTTGTGCATTAAATTCAACCAACATAGATAAACAGGTTTAGGGCTAACCTATTGATTGCATGTTAGTCAGAAAGCGCACATGAATACGATCAGAATAAAGTAGAGGCCTATTATTAGGGCAGGTTCAATCTCTTTTAGGTTGGATTTGTACCTTCATCCCCGAACCCTTATTTGGTTCTAGAACTTATGGAGTTGACGATCTCTTGGATCGTTAAGGGGTGTAACCTTCATCCTATGAACGGTTTACAAGTTCCTTAAAAACTTGTTGGCAACTCTTTTGCTCTATCTTCTTCCCTTTTGGACGCCACCGTACTTTAGTGTATGATCACAGTGGGGTTCAAGCTAGTGGGATTTAAGGTTTAAAAATATTCCCTACACCTCCTCACAAAGAGAATCCTAATGCGTCGGATATTCAAATAATAAAATTAGAAACAAAATTCAAACTATTTATCACTGACTAAATGAATAACATAAACAATCAAATCAATTCCGAATTTGCTACAAGATATGTGTGTGGAATGCTTAAGTTATCAAAAATGATGAGAAGAAAATGTTTGAAAATTTGATAATTATCACCTAGTATTGTTGTTCTTTAGTAATATAAGCACCAACAATTAATTTTACCACCAAAAATTTATCAAATGTGACGTCACCCCTCTTTAATTGCCCTCTTTCTCCCTCTCTTCTCTCGACTCTCATTCTTTTATTCTTCTTTCTTCTTCTCTTTCACATCTTTAACCCTCATAAATAATCTTACCCATAAGATTAATCCCCCCAAACTAATAGATTCTTCATAGCGCTCTCTCTCTCTCTCTCTCTCTCTCCTTTTTCCTTCTCAAAACCGAGTCCTCATCAATGTTGTCTGACTAAATTGCAACCTTAATTTTGTTCCTAATTAGCAGTAATTCACAAAATACGAATCAAGTTTGCAACAAAATATTACCACAATCAAATCCTCAAAATAGATTTCATAAAACCTAATTTCAATTCATAAATCTCCAAATGATTTTAAAAACCCTAATTTGACTAACGCCTTAGTGATTGAAAATCAAATGAAAGAAAGTCAACTCTCCGCTCCATACTCTAACGAGTAAGCAAATAGAACCTGAGAGAAGGATCCAGAATCTAATCTAAGGAAGCGGCTGGAAGGAAAGGGCCAAAAGAAAAGATACCGAGTATTCTCCGCAGTTACGAATGCTTATGCTGGTTGGGGGATAAGAATCGCCACTTTTCTGAAAGCATGGTTCTTGCCTCCCTCCTTGGAGCTCGTCCATTCGTTCTTAAAATTAAATAGATTTTGATGAAGAGAGAAGAACAGATAAGAAAGAATCGAGAGAAGAGTGGGAAAAGACGGGCCGGAAAGAGAAGAATGGGGAAGTTGGTTGGGCCCACCATGACGTCACAATAGAGGGGATGGAAAAAGCTGTGGTAAAATTTGATGTTTTGAAAAATTGTTGGTGGTAAAATAAAAAAATAAAAAAAAATATTGTTGGTGGTAATTACTAATACGACAACAATACTATGCAGTTATTAGCAAATTTTCCGAAGATGTATATGTCCTTAATAATATGATCAATTCAATCTGCCATATGGATGCCTAGCCATAAAACTGTTACTAAATTTGATAACAATGAGATTGTTGCCTTCAATATGTATGTTTTTGATGTCTTGTTCAATTGCTAGAAAGATGCCCTTATAGAGAGCATATTCTTTAGTTATGAAGCTTTAGTGTTATCAAGGTTGAAGGTGTGCATGCTTTGAAGAATACTGTTGTTGTATCAAATAATGATGATTCTTGTTGCTAATAATTATTTTGAATCGAGTCGTTGAAGTTGAGTTGTAAGAATTGATAATTGGTGCCTCCCAGGAATCCAAGTTCGTTAAAGGTTATTCATAAAGTATGTGGAGGGAGAGGGGGTGGTGGTAGTGGGATAAAATTGAGAGTGGAGACACCTAAGTGAAAGGTATCCATGAGAGTTCTAGTGTGCCACTCATTGAACATAAACTGCACTCAATGGTAGATTTTATAACTATCTGGAGTTTCTTAGCGGAAATTAGAATAGTTTCTCTCTTTCCAAATACTCTTATTAAATTAGAAAGATGAGTATTCTCAAATATTCTTGTATATATATATTTTTTTAAGATTACGAAAGGCTTCTTTTTAAGTTGGTGAAACTAGATTGTGCAATTAATTAACCATGTGGTAACAAAGTGGATATTTCAGATTTCTCTTGCTTTAGTACAACTGTACAAGTTATAAGAATGAATGAAGGGTTCACTATCTCATTTTGTTAATTGGTTGTAAGGAATGCATGTATTAAGGGGTATTATATATATTTCTTTATGAGATCAAAGTATCACAAACGCATTTTAAGGAATATCTTAGGTTCCCTCTAACTGAAAAAAGACCTTCCCCTTCACAAGTCAGTTATATAATTAGGAAAATGAAATACAAACTTTCATCATGGAAAGCTAGATGTCTCTCCAAGGCTGGAAGAGCCACTCTCATCAAGTCAGTTCTTACTTCCATCCCTTAGTTCTCAATGCAAATTATTGCCCTCCCAAAGAAAATGTGCCACCAAATAGACCAAACCTGTAGTAGGTTCTTCTGGGGGAGCATTGATGATTACAGAAAATCAGCACTTATAGCATGGTTTAAACTTTGTGGTCCACCTGAAAAGGGAGTGCTAGCCTTCGGGGAATCCCATCTTCATAACATCTCTCTTCTTGCCAAGCTCTGTTGGAAGGTGCATAACTCCTCCAACATCTCTTCCAACATTATCAGGGATAAATATTGTCATAGACAATTACCCACCTCTTTTAAAAATGGGTCACATATATGGCAAGCCATAGGCAAGGGCTAGCCGATCTTCCAACACTTTACCCAATGGCTGATTGGTAATGAAAATACTTGCCTATTATGGCTTGACAACTGGAATGGACTAGGCCCTCTCAGGAATGTCAACTCAGGCCCCCTACCTCATTTAGAAGAGGAGAAAACTATCAGTGGCATCATATCTAATGGCTCTTGGGACATTGATGCCCTCCCTGTTAGCCTCCCCCCTCAAGTTGTCCAAAGAATCATAGGGATACTGTAGGGAATATTTCAAGCGTTAATCCCCTATCTTGAACCCCACTGTGATCATACACTAAAGTACGGTGGCGTCCAAAGGGAAAGAAAATAGAGCAAAAGAGTCGCCAACAAGTTTTTTAGGAACTTATAAACCGTTCACGAGGTGAAGGTTACACCCCTTAACGATCCAAGAGATCGTCAACTCCATAAGGTCTTGAACCAAATAGGGTTCGGGGATGAAGGTACAAATCCAACCTAAAAGAGATTGAACCTGCCCCAATAATAGGCCTCTACTTTATTCTGATCGTATTCATGTACGCTTTTTGACTAACATGCAATCAATAGGTTTAACCCTAAACCTGTTTATCTATGTTGGTTGAATTTAATGCACAAATAAAACTATTATTGGCGATCACTTGAATTATAATCACATTAACCCTAAACAAGATTATTAAATATCCTATTAAGCGTGATTACAAGTACAAAATTCCCTTTAAACATGCATAAAGGTGTGATCAAGCAATAAATAATGAATATCAAGCAACATAATAATAATCAAAATAATAATAATCATCATAATAATCATAATCATAATCATAATAATCATGATCATAAATTATAACAATTAAAATCATAATTAAAATAATAAAATTAATCATAATTAACATAATCATGTTCATGTTAAAAATAAAGTATAATAATAGCAAGATCCTAGGCATGATACTAACAAGATTAATAACAAACCCTAGCATGTCACTAAATATATAAAAATCAAATATATAACCCTAACATGATACTAACAATCATAAATATTAGGAAGAACATAGGAAGCATCATACTTTTAATAATACTTGATATTAAAGTTACTCTAGACATGATACTAGGAATATCATAATAGCATCATAATATCAATAAAAACCATTAAAGCACTTGCTTTGATGCCTCGTACCTCTTTCTAATAACAAAATACACACGTTAGTAACTTCAAGGAAAATAATAAACAACAATTACATTAAATAATTGAAAGAGAGATTTGGGACCAAACCCTCATAAATTAAACCTTTCACGTCTAGGGCGAAGGCAACTTCGAATATGGCTAGGTGTTTCTAGATCTAATGAATGCGGAATTTTTATATTTGTGAAAAGGCTAGTTTAGAAAAGAGAGAGAGAGAGGGAATAATTAAGAGAATCTTGATGAGAGTTGGTAGATTGTAGATGAATGAAAATTGGTTGTTGATGAAAACTGGTTATCGAAAACGGAGTTTTTACGACGTTATTTATAAAGAAAATCAGCCAAAAAGATAAAATATCAAAACAGAGTTCTGGCGCACATAAAATCTGATTAGCGCCAACGCTAGCTATTGGCGCCAGACGCCAACATTAGCGCCAAGCGCTACAGCTGGCGTTTGGCGCTGATTCAGAAATTCACGCGTTTTCTTAAAATCAGATAGAAATTGCCGTACAGGAGGATAAAATCGTATCTTCCTCAAAAAACGTTCTTTGATTTTAATTAAAACTCTGAAAAGTCAACAAAAGTCAATTTATCAATGCTAATTGAATTAGGAATGAAAAGAACCTTCTAGAAGAATCTAGAAGACTAAAACCATTCCTAATTGCATTAGGAATGATAAATCTATATTAGGCCCTCCCCTAGATCATTGGGCCGCATAATAGGCTCAAACCGGGCCCAGTTCAGTAATTTGGCCATAACTTCCTCAATATTCATCGGAATTGGGCTTATAATGTATCGTCGAAAAGCTCTTGTCAAGCCCCATCCAACTACACTACTATTGGACCCATATCATGGACCAACCAAACTGGATTGGCTGTTTTCTTAAAATAAGTTTTCAAAAACAGGGAGAAGAGAAAAGAAATTAAAACTATCCGCAACACCAGACTTTCCACACTTTCACTTCATTCGATTATGATTCGACGCAAAAGGTACTCATCACCGGGTTTGGTTTTGGGGAGACACAAATGGGTGTCTACAGAAGCCCCCACTTTGACTGAGTTTGGAGAAACACAAGTTTCGAAAACAAAAGTCTAAGTATCGATAGGGACGGAGAATGATTCAGAACGTTCTGCGATCCTAAATCACTTTTGTAACGCCGATACCTGCAAACTAGCGTTAGTTAAACAGATAAAAGAGTTAAGAAACGCGTATCTTGCACCGTCGAGCACACGTCTCTAGAGGTAACCGATTTGTTGTGACGATCTTCCGCAAGCTAGAGAATACCGCCTGAAGACTGCTACGCCTGTAATTGCCTCCAACTTCCGCTGTGATAGTCTTCAAAAAGATCACTTCTTGTTGATCCTTAATGCTGCTATGCCAGTACGTCGGCGCTTTGCTGCTTGTGAACTAGTATGTCGGTGCTTTTGCTGTGATGACAATCCTCTTTTCTTTGGGAATAGTTGCCAACACAACTCTTGTATGATGTATGACAATCCGATTTAGGGAAAGTTGTCAATGCTTCGTAACAATCCATCCTTGGAAATGTTGCCACGATGAAGCGACAATCTGTATCTCAGAAAATTTGCCAACATCCAATTTTTGGGAAAAGTTGTCAATGCTTCGTAACAATTTGTCATAAGAACTTTGCTACGATCGACAATCCACATATTGGAATATAACTCTTGAAAGCAATCCACCTTGGAAATTTGCCAATGCTATGTGACAATCCTTTTGGGAAAATATTGCCACTATTGACAATCCGCGTCTTGGAACATTTGCCAAAAAAGAGTCGATCGACAATCCACTTCGGAAAAAATTTCCACTTACTGAAATGAATGACAATCTACGTTGAGGAACTTTTGCCGAAATTTATGATGAATAGAGACCTACAACAATCCTTTGGGAAATTTTTCCATAGGGAACTGGGTGTATGACAATCCAATCTCGGAAAACTTGCCAGCGACGACAATCCGAACTTGGAAAAATTTTCCAAACAGAGAAAGAGAACGACAATCCACGCTTGGAAACTTTGCCAGAGATGACAATCCAATCTTGGAAAAATTGTCTTTGAAGAAGATGCACGACAATCCATGTTTTGAAATATTGTCAGTTGGGGATGACAATCCAATTTTTGAAAAATTGTCGTTTAAGAAGAATGCGCGACAATCTGTATTTGGAAATATTGTCGTTTAAGAAGAATGCGCGACAATCCGTATTTGGAAATATTGTCGTTTAAGTGCTTGTTTTTAAACCGATACGTTGGTGCTTGTAATGAGCCAGTGTTTTAGGCGCTTAAGCTAAGTGAGACGATTTTTTGTCAGGTCAATCACTTACTACGATTGTAATCGAGCCGACTTCTAATCATGTCAAATTGCTTATAGGGGCTAACTGGCGTACCAAGGAACCCGAAATTGTTGTATGAGGTCGAAATAACCATTCTGAGAGGCTTCGAGCTCTGTCGCTACTGAAATATCTCTGGTGTCAAGAATTGGCTCTGTTGCCAGACGCTGGGATCTAGAGCCAGGCGCTGAAATATGTTGCTAGACGCCAGATGTTGTTGCTAGACGACAGCCTTGTCGTCTGGTGCTGGAGTCGAGTCTTCCCTATTTTGCTCTTGCTGCCACTGTTGCTTGGTTTTGCTCCGAACTTTGAGCTTGGTCGTTTCCTTTCAGCCAAATCTGCTCAAATCTTTTCCAAATTAAAGCTCTTCATCTCTAATTTACTGATCCATGTAACTCCTCTTATCTTGGAGGAATCTCCTGTATCATATTCGCGGTTTTTTCGAAAAAAATCCGGGAATGCCCTTAATTGCCTGTTGGGATGTACCTGCATTTATATCTTTGACTATAGGACTTTGCTAATCTCTTTAGGGTTGACCTAAGACTTAGTGTTGCTTGACTCATTGACTTGACATGACTCAAGGTATAAACTTAACTTGTTGTGATTGACTCGAGGTTGACTCGACTTAAAGTGAAATGACACGTGTAACTCATGACCCGTGTGTGCATTTTAATGTGATCATGCGACTCGAAAATGCCAAAAAAGCAAAAAATTTCCGTCATTTTTGTGGAGGGTACCGACTTTATCCCGAAAAAGAAAGACGCGAAAAACAATCGAAGTTTTGAAGGTGCATGTTGAATGAGCTTAGTCAAATGTTGTTTCTCATAGTACAAGGATTGTAACATCTTAGACTATCCTAGTTGACTCGATAATGAAAGTATTTAGGTAACTTAGGCACGAAGGCTAAGTACTTCATACTTCGATATGCAATGATGATTATGAGTGATGTTGGGCATTTTGACAAGGCATGCTTCAACGTTGTGTTAAGATTCCATGAGAAAGGGTTCCTAATGGAAGGTATATTTGGTCATGTATCTGTGATGTGTGTGAAAGTGACACTAAAGTTAGGCCGCAAGGGCTAAGTGTGTGGAAAGATATTATTTTTAGAAGAGTCAAATAATGGTGACTCTTAGGCTAGGTAGGCTAATGATGTAGGGATCAAGCCCCCAAGTCTAGCTCTAAATGAATAGGGATGAGCACAGGGGATCCCTTGATATGATCATGGTGTGAGTGTGTGAATGTGAATATGAATGCAATTTTATTACGGCCGCACCTCGATGTGAGGTTGCCTACGTATCCGTTAGAAATCAGGCCAAACGTAGCTCTAGCCGAACCTCACACAAGTGTGTGTATACCTCAAAAAGGTCTTTTTAAAGGTTGTAACGTGGTTAGGATAAAGATTATAGAAGAAGGGGATAAAGGCTCAAAACCCTAGATAAGCCCCCAAGGTGTGCAACCTCACTTTTGAATATTTGTTTTTATACTTGAGTTTCTACTCTTTTTTAGCTCTTTCTTTTGCTTTAGCATTTATTTCATTTTTATAAGTGTGGGCAATCCCGATCATGCGGTCTATCACTCACTTGGCATTCATGTTTCTCAGGCACGGTACCGAGCACTCGATAAGAGACGCAATCTAAGACGTGTTTATATCAAAGACATGTTTATGTCAAAGACATTGGAACACTTGCCTTTTTGTACACTTTTATTATTTTCTATTTCTTTTTTATTTATTTATTTTGATCTTTTGAAATCACTCAAGCTTTTTAGAATTGCATAAGTTGCGCACTGTCCCATCCCAAGGTTAGGTAGATATGGGTTGAAAAATGAAAGGTCTATCGTTAGACAAGGCTCAAAGTGGTTTATGAAGAAAGGATTGTAAATTAGAAGGGTGAAAGGTAATATGATGTGGCTACAAGGGGTGCCTCAAATCATTGGTATACCTTGTGCTTAATTCGACAATGATTTTTTTTTAATGCAATAATAATGAAATGATCATATGTAAGAGAATAAATGCTCATTTTATTAAAGGAAAATAAATAAAGAATCTACAAAAGTAATCTAAGGGAAAAGAAAGGTGCCTATGCTAGACTTATTGGGGAAAGGAAAAAATGAAAAAGAAATAGAAAAAAGAGGTCATGAAATCTCGTCATTGAAGCTCGCCTCTATCTTGTGTTGTTTGCTCCGACATCATCCAATCTTCTCGCTAGTTAGAGGCAATAGGATCTTATTTGCCTCTATGAGATCTTGAATGAGGTTTTGAAACCTGTAGCATTCATCAGTGGTATGACCGTTTCCTCAATGGTACTTGCAATAGGAGTTTGGATTCCATCTCGAAGATCGATTTTCTGGTGTTGGATCCTCGGTAGGTCCAATAGGTTTGATTAACCCTCGGTCATAGAGACGATCAAAAGCAACATCATAGGTCATTCCAATGGGTGTGAACTCTCTCCTGGGTTTCTTTTTAGATCCTTGATTGTCCATGGCTAAGACACCATTATGGTCAAAGGTGCTAACATTATTACTAGAGTGGGCGTTTTTGAAGAAGAAGGATTTTCGTTCTTCTTTCCTTTCCAGCCACTGTGGTTACTATTGTTAGTAGCTTTTTGTTTTGCGAGGTCATCTTCGATTTCAATTCCGATGTCATAAACGGCCTTGAAAGTATTCAGATTGTGTTGATATTTTAAATGCTTCAAATACTTCTCTTGGAGATTCTTGATAAACATCCTCACAAATTCTTTTTCAATGGTCACCTCAATCATCTTAGCGGAAATTTCCCTCCATTTATTAAAGAAAGAAGTGAAGCCTTCATTCTCTTTTTGTCTTAACATCTCAAGTTGTCTATAGTCGGTTTCAACTTGAATATTGCACTTGTACCTATCAATGAAAGCGTTTACTATCGATTCCCAAGTAGAGGTTTTCTCTTTGTCAAGGGAGAAGAACCATTGCTGGCAAACGGTCTCAAGAGATAGTGAGAACAGAGAGGGGAAAACTTTCCTATTGATACCCTTAATGTTCATTATAGTTTCGAAAGCTCTTAGATGGAAGTAAGGGTTATCTGTTGCCTTAAATTTAGGGATGTCAGTGGCGTTGAACTTATGCGGAAGAAGTTCCTTGTCCAGCGAGACCCCTTGTGAACTCATGCCCTGAAATTTATAGTCACTAGATAGCTTTCTCAAACTTTCTTGCATGAGGTTCATTTGTTGTTGCTTCACAAGGTCATCAATTTTGAGGGTTAAAGCCTTTAACACCTCAGTCACATCATTCAATTGATTCCTAAGTTCATTGACCTCTTCTTGACTTGCCATTATCTTTTTAGCCTTCCTCTTTTGACGAATTGGTTTATCAAAAAGTGAAACTTAAATAAAGAGGTTGTCCTTGATTAATCGCCTTTCTCTCCTCGACCAAGTACTGTGGAAAAGGAATTTGGGGATATTTATTGTTAATTATTTGACTCAAACTTTATTTAACATGCAAGGGGTGGAAGAAGTGAATAAAGATTGGAATAAAATGTGAAGAAAATGATGAAGATGGAGGGATATGAAAAATTAGGAATAGGATGTACCCCCAACTTAAATGACGGAAAAAACCGACTCATGCATGAACCTAAGACATGGTCATGGTGACATATACTCAAAGTGTGTACTAGGACTAGTGAGTGTAGGTGATATGTTAAGACTCGTGTCATGACCATGGGACTTAGTGCCTAGCCTCAATTAATGACTTAACGAAGTATTATTGACAGTAATATTAAACGAATTAATTAGCAAACTTGTTAATTAGACACTAGGTGATGACTCGGGCAATAAACCGAATTGTCGCCAAAAAGACAGGACTGACGCCGCACTGTGTAGTGTAGCGCCAGACGACAGAGTTGTCGCCAGGCGCCACACTCCACAAAGTGGCGCTACAGTTCATATTTTGGCGCCAATGCTGGAGCTTCAATCTGATACTGTTTTCGGTGTTATCAATCAACAGGGGTATGCCTAAAGTCGTGCTAGGTCAATTCTGATTAAAATCTTAGACTTTATTTACTCTAATTAATTAATTAATTAATTAGGCAAAGTTCTTTTAGTCATTAATTTATTTAATCTCAACACAAGTCAAACAAACGGTCAAGAAAGATATAGTATATACACAACAAATAATGCACAATTAGTCAAGTAGGCACAATATGACGTAATGAGTTTGCAACCTAACCATGGCTCTAGTTTTCTAAAGTTCGGGGTATGGTTTAGTAAATAGAGGGTCCATGGTTAATTGTCCAGATGCACCGCGCGGAAGCCTAACCGTGAAGGGTTAGCGCGAGTAGATGGGACACCGCGAGTTTTAGAAAAACTCGCTTCCATGGTTTGGTGAATTCAACATTCTCTGATGTACCCTTTGTTGCTCAGAGCGTTCAATCAAGTAGATGGAGCATGAATTCCCAGAGGGTTATGTCCATATGTAGAACACATATGGGTTTCAGAAAAGTGAGAAAAACTCAATCAGGAAGTAGGATCGAGCAAACAATACGAAAAACTGGTCGAAATTAGAACGCATATTTCTAGCTCGGTATTGGAAGAATTTAGCGCCAGCAAACAGAGATTGGCGTCAGTATTTAGCTGTAGCGCCTGGCGACAGGGCTGTCGTTTGGCGCTACAGTTAAATTTCTGGCGCCAGCTTCTGTTCGCTGATGCTAATTCCTACATGCCTCAGCAGCTTTCTGTGCTCGATAAAATTTTTCAGTTTCGCGCAGTGTTATTTCGGTCCTAGTTGTGAAAGATATTTCTCAAATTTCCTACGTGTAAAATACTATGTTTTTAACTCATTACGGATGGTCTTTCCAATGAGATCTTTTTTATGCATATGACAATAATGTTAATCAAAATTACGCACATGAAATACTTAGAACGTTTCGAGTCTCATCCACTCATTCTAAATCATTGCCGAAACAAATTCAGGAATTAAAATAGAAATCCTCCCCAGAGGAGTCGCCAAAAAACTGTAGGGAATATTTCAAGCGTTAATCCCCTAGCTTGAACCCCACTGTGATCATACACTAAAGTACGGTGGCGTCCAAAGGGAAAGAAAATAGAGCAAAAGAGTCGCCAACAAGTTTTTAGGAACTTGTAAACCGTTCACGAGGTGAAGGTTACACCCCTTAACGATCCAAGAGATCGTCAACTCCATAAGGTCTTGAACCAAATAGGGTTCGGGGATGAAGGTACAAATCCAACCTAAAAGAGATTGAACCTGCCCCAATAATAGGCCTCTACTTTATTCTGATCGTATTCATGTACGCTTTTTGACTAACATGCAATCAATAGGTTTAACCCTAAACCTGTTTATCTATGTTGGTTGAATTTAATGCACAAATAAAACTATTATTGGCGATCACTTGAATTATAATCACATTAACCCTAAACAAGATTATTAAATATCCTATTAAGCGTGATTACAAGTACAAAATTCCCTTTAAACATGCATAAAGGTGTGATCAAACAATAAATAATGAATATCAAGCAACATAATAATAATCAAAATAATAATAATCATCATAATAATCATAATCATAATCATAATAATCATGATCATAAATTTTAACAATTAAAATCATAATTAAAATAATAAAATTAATCATAATTAACATAATCATGTTCATGTTAAAAATAAAGTATAATAATAGCAAGATCCTAGGCATGATACTAACAAGATTAATAACAAACCCTAGCATGTCACTAAATATATAAAAATCAAATATATAACCCTAACATGATACTAACAATCATAAATATTAGGAAGAACATAGGAAGCATCATACTTTTAATAATACTTGATATTAAAGTTACCCTAGACATGATACTAGGAATATCATAATAGCATCATAATATCAATAAAAACCATTAAAGCACTTGCTTTGATGCCTCGTACCTCTTTCTAATAACAAAATACACACGTTAGTAACTTCAAGGAAAATAATAAACAACAATTACATTAAATAATTGAAAGAGAGATTTGGGACCAAACCCTCATAAATTAAACCTTTCACGTCTAGGGCGAAGGCAACTTCGAATATGGCTAGGTGTTTCTAGATCTAATGAATGCGGAATTTTTATATTTGTGAAAAGGCTAGTTTAGAAAAGAGAGAGAGAGAGGGAATAATCAAGAGAATCTTGATGAGAGTTGGTAGATTGTAGATGAATGAAAATTGGTTGTTGATGAAAACTGGTTATCGAAAACGGAGTTTTTACGACGTTATTTATAAAGAAAATCAGCCAAAAAGATAAAATATCAAAACAGAGTTCTGGCGCACATAAAATCTGATTAGCGCCAACGCTAGCTATTGGCGCCAGACGCCAACATTAGCGCCAAGCGCTACAGCTGGCATTTGGCGCTGATTCAGAAATTCACGCGTTTTCTTACAATCAGATAGAAATTGCCGTACAGGAGGATAAAATCGTATCTTCCTCAAAAAAAGTTCTTTGATTTTAATTAAAACTCTGAAAAGTCAACAAAAGTCAATTTATCAATGCTAATTGAATACGGAATGAAAAGAACCTTCTAGAAGAATCTAGAAGACTAAAACCATTCCTAATTGCATTAGGAATGATAAATCTATATTAGGCCCTCCCCTAGATCATTGGGCCGCATAATAGGCTCAAACCGGGCCCAGTTCAGTAATTTGGCCAAAACTTCCTCAATATTCATCGGAATTGGGCTTATAATGTATCGTTGAAAAGCTCTTGTCAAGCCCCATCCAACTACACTACTATTGGACCCATATCATGGACCAACCAAACTGGATTGGCTGTTTTCTTAAAATAAGTTTTCAAAAATAGGGAGAAGAGAAAAGAAATTAAAACTATCCGCAACACTAGACTTTCCACACTTTCACTTCATTCGATTATGATTCGACGCGAAAGGTACTCATCACCGGGTTTGGTTTTGGGGAGACACAAATGGGTGTCTACAGATACCCATATTCTCTGAAAAGGAGGATCTCCCCTTTTGCTCCCTTGAAGAAGGTTCCTTTTTTAATTTGGAAAAGGCCTATTCCTATCTGTGGGAAAACCAGCACCAGTCTCTACTTATCTCCAATGTGTGGCAACACATTTGGGATCTCCAAGCTATCCCTAGTATCAAATTCTTTCTATGGTCGGCTTTCTGGAAAAGACTCCCCACTGCTAATTGTCTACACTTATAACACATCATACCCTCACCCTTTTGCTCTTTCTGTCCTGTGACACTGGAGGATGCTCTCCATGTCTTCTATTACTGTCCCAGTGAGGTGTGGAAGGAAATACAGCAATCTCCCTTGCCTCAAAACACCTCCTGCTTCAAAAGCTGGATTGCTGAGAACCTGCAGATTACCCTAATTAATCCATCCTTTAATGCTCCATGGAATCTAACCTTTGCAATCCTTCTTTGGAAAATATGGGTTAGGAGGAACTGATGGGTGTTCAATCATAAATCCTTGCCTACTAATCAATTGCTTAAAGGGATTAAATCCACCATCCATGAGATTACTGTTCTCTATGACAATGGTACCAGCTCAACAAAGCCTATCATTAGTAAACCTATTTCATCCCTCTATTTTTGTGGATGCTGCTTCTGTCAAGCTAGCTCCTCTGCTGGCATAGCTTGTTTATGTAGGAATGCCAATGGCGAATGGATACAAGGGGTGGAGGCCATATACCAGCTGTCAATGCTCTCCAAGCTAAATTGTTTGCAATTTTAACTGCTATCACTAGTAGAAAAATAGCAAATGGCACCGGTTCAAACCCGGCTTAAGGCACCGATTTGAACCCGTGCCTATGTGGGGGGTGCCAATTACACCCCTTTTTGGCACCGGTTCAAAACCGGTGCCATAAACCGGTGCCTTAAATAATTTCGCGGAATATTTTTTGTTAGTGGAAGTTGTTTTAGGCACCGGTTAACCGGTGCCTTTTTGGTTTTTTTTTTTTTTTTTACTTTTTTCTTGCAATAATAATAAAAATAATATACAAACAAACATGAAATATGAACCAAACAAAAATAAATGGTGAAATACGGATTCTTGAAATTGTTATATTCAACATCAAAACAATGGTAAATCACATTATATTCAACAAGTAAATTGTTATTGTACCATACAAAAAAAAAATTACAATGAATTATAATGAAATTTAATTCAGAAATTGAAATTGTAAAACAATAAAAAAATAAAAAAAAATAAAAAAAATTACAACATCAAAATAATATTCCAAAATCAAAATCTTGAATCCTTGTTGCATGAATTAACACCTGCATCAATTAAAACCCAGAAATTATTAAAACTAAAAAAAAAACGAGAAGCAAACCCAGAAAACTAATGCATGAACGAGAAAGAGAAAATCAATTCAGAAAACCCAGAAAACCGCACAAACAATGAATTATAATGACAAAATCAATTAACCCAAAATCAAACCCAGCAATCAATTAAACCCAGCAAACCCAGAAAATCAATTAACCCCAAAACTTTCGAAAATCAATTAAACCCAGAAATTTTGAAAAATCAATTAAGTGCAAAAAATGACAAAATCAATTAACCCAAATAATTCCAAGATCAATTACACCAATCAATTTCGAACAATATTACAACAATCAAACCCAAAAAAATTAAGGCACATAGCATAAATAATTAAACCCAGAAACCCTTACCCCGAATTATTAAACCCAGAAACATTGAGTTCGTCGCCTATAACTCACTCCATTGAGTTCGTCGCCTATAACTCGCCAATTCACTTAGAAGATAGAGTCGCAAAAACAGGCTCTTTCTAAGGAGGTGGTTCTAGAAAGAGATCCGAGGCGAGGCGAGGCGAGGCGGTTAACCGGGAAACATAGCATGCATGTCACAAGAGCGAGGCGAGCAAGAAGCACCTACTGCGAGAGGGGCGCCTTGCGTCTTAAGGGCGGGCTTAGATGTAGTTTTCAGGTCAGAAGAAGAGGACAGAGAGGGGAGAGAGACAGAGAAGAGAGGTTGGAAAGCTGAGAGGAGAAAGAGAGGAGAGAGAAGGAGGAGAGGCGCTCAGTTGGAGGAGAAGGAGGAGAGGCGCTCAGTTGGAGGAGAAAGAGAGGAGAGAGAAGCTAAGAGGAGAGATAAGGACGTTAGGGTTTATAAATGAACAAACCCGGTTTTTTTTTTTTTTTTGGTGCACCGGTTCAAACCGGTGGCCTTGTTATTTTTGGCACCGGTTTGAACTGAACCGGTGCCATTGTACTTGGTCTAAATCCCCGCCCAATTTTAGGCCGGTTTTTGGCACCGGTTTGGTCTGAACCGGTGCCAATTGGGAGTTGCCTATTTGTATTTTTCTACTAGTGTATGACTTTGTGTTCTAATATGGGATGGACTTCTATTTGCATCTATTCTGACTGTCAAAGGGGGGTTTTGGGAATAATTTAATCAAACTCCAACTGATGAAGCATACTTCCTATATGGTATTTGCAGGGACCTAGCTCAAGCAAATCCATCCATGATGCTAATGAATGTGCCGAGGAAGAAGGTGAAGGAAACAGATTTTCTAGCCAAAGAAGCAAGGCAGACTCTAACTTTATCTGATGTATTCAACAACAATCTTTTGTATATGGATCAGTTTCATGTAATATATATATATCGACCAGATTCATCTGCTTGTGTAGGGGTGAACAATAGATAGATCCCATTTTGGTCCACTACTGAGCACTAACTCTAATTAGTTACCTAATGCCTCATACTATGGTATATAATTATTTGACTTTAAGTTTCAAGCCTATAAGGGCATAATATATTGGCTCTTTTTCAAGAAAAAACAAAAAAGGCATTTTTATATTATGGTAAAATTTGCTACAAAAAGATTTGCAACTTAGGATCGGAATGATATATCCACTTTCCAAATCCAACTATGAGGCCAATTAATTGATTTTAAATGATGAGATAATTTAACTATGTGGCCGATTTAAGTGTAAAACTTCTCAAAATTAATTAATCCATTAACAGGAGTATCATCCATTACATTACATGAATACGTACAATTTGAGCGATAATTTTTTCAAAAGTAAGCTCTGCTAAGTTTATGCATGTTCGTCTTAAAAAAAAAAAAAAAAAAGTTTATGCATGTTCCAATGGGAATTAGGTAGGACAAAAATTTACACTCTTAAGTCTAAATTAATTTGCTCGACTAAAGTTTAAGGGTTCGTTCATATTTACTGAATTGAGCTGAACTGAATTGATTGGAGCTGAAGTGAACTGGACTGGACTGAAATGAACTGAACTGAATAGAGCTAAAATGAATTTTTTATGAGAGAAGGAAATTAGGAGCTGAATTGAAATAAATTGATTGGAGTTGAACTGAACCAAACTGAAATTAAGCTGAAGTGAACATACCCTAAGTAAATGAGCTCAAGAAGACTTGGTTAGATGCTCAATTATCGAACCTTAAATATATTTACTGTATCATTACCAACTTTCCATTGAATACCTTTTCTTATTAGTATTCTAGAATATTCCTCTACTTATGTGAGTGTTTTTTTAATTTCGGTTTGCATTCAAAAACGGATTGGAATCAATTATAGATGATTTTCCTCCTTAATTTTAAAAGTGTTAATGTGTGTGTGTGTTTTTTTTTTGACAACTGTTAATGTGTTATTTCAAGGTAAAATCTGTCAAAGATCTAAGCCTCCGTATTTTTCGGTTTGCTAAATTTATTCAAAGTTGTCCTGTGGAGCTCACCCTTTATTCTCAAGTTAAGCTTAAAATTGTGGAGCTGAGCTGGTTTAACCTGTGAGAGTTGCTGGTTTAGTAGGGACCTTCATCTTATCTTATAAAAATTTGTTTGAAGGACATATCATCTAGTAGATATAAACACCAATAGTTGGCATACTTGCATGTTTGAATACATATTTTTTTTTTTTTTTATGCAATTGAATACATATTATTAGACACAAAAGAATCGTGATTATTTAGTTGGATATTTTTACACTTTGATATGAGTAGTCTTATCATCTATATATGACACAGTCCATTTCAAATAAGGACACAAACCATTATTACAGTACAAGTCATTTAGCTTTTGATACAATTATATTCTTATATAAGATAACACTTCTGTTATGATCTTGCCTTGGCTGTACAAATTAATTTGGGTAAAGCAAAACAATCAAAATTGTTGAAAATTTTCAAAATAACCCTACATAATGGCCCGTTCACTTTACCTTAATTTTGTTGAAATGAGATTATTTTTATTGAAATATAATTAATTTTGCTGAAATTTAATTATTTTTACTGAAGATAAATTAAGTTTACTAAATTAAAATTATTTTTGCTGAACTGAAAAAAATTTTACTGAATTGAAATTTTTTTTACTGAATATTATTTTTTTTAAGGTGAAGTGAACAGGGCCTAGAACCACTAAAATATTATACGTATTTATTAATTATTGAAAATATTTATAATTCATATAACGAATATTAATTGGAAAAAGACCTTAACTTTAATTCTTTAAAGTTACCTCAAATTAAATATTGCACTACATACCAATAATATACTAGTAAGTTTTACATTTAAAGAATGTAATTACAAAAGGATGGAACTTTTATGTTACACAAAATTACAACATAAGAAAAGATAAAATAGAATGAAGATTAAAAGAAGTAAAAAAAAAAAAAAAAAAAATTAAGAAGAAGTAAAAGCAAAGCCATTTTAATACGGATAAGTACTCCATAATATAAAACAAATAGCTAGGTACATTGAATAAATACATAGACAAAGTATAAATTTATATTTTTGTCCAATCCTAGTTAGGTCCAAACTGTAACAAGTTTCTAAAACTATTTTGATGACAGAATTGATAGTCAAATGGGAACATAAACAAGGATCTTCAAAAGATATGGGGGTCCTTATTTGGTTGGATATGATTTTGTCCTTTATTTTATGTTCTTTCTTTTTCTCCTAATTTTTTTTTTCTAGCTTCCATTGATTTTGGCTTCTTCAAAAATAAGCAATATAAAATTTTTAATTGAAAATCAAGAATCATAGCCAGTTTGGAGTAAAGGAATTTCTTCTTCTATCTCAAATGTTGGAGCTGACACAAAGTAGAGAGAATTCTTCTTTCTTTTCATCATTTGTGTTTCTTTGAACATAATGTCTCTTCAATTCCCTAGCTTTGTTGGCACCTCTTTCTTCATATAATCTTTGCATTCTGGAATCACATACAAACAATAAAAAAAGAGGATGTGATCAGCATAAAGTAGACGGAAATCAAAAGGCTTTATTTGAAATGCATTGTACTTAATTTTAACCAAGTTGATCAATTTTTCATTATACATTTTGATATAACCTTTTAAAGTTAAATTTTAGAGAGTTGTGGTTAGATGTTCGAAGATAGAGATCAGTATGTAAGATTGACGGGATTGGTTCATCTACGATTTTAAATGTATATTTATTTTCTTGTGCCTTAAAGTCTCAATGAATGAGACCATACATGCATGTCCATCGTGATTGAAGTCCAATGTGTTTCCAAAACATGGCATTTTGGCAACAATATTGATGTTTAATAACTAATTTGTCATTTTTAATATTGTTTAAATCCAAAAATAATATATTTTGCAAGTTGATAACAATAACATGACAAAAGAACCTAGCAAATGGGGATTATTTTTTTCTTTATTTATTATTTTTATTTTCTATCTTTGGTTGGGGGCTAGGGGGTATTAGGAGCAAGCTAGGCCCCATAACATGCCTTGATTGCCTAATGTTAGCCCTAACCTCAAACAAGGAAGACATGCCCTCACCCCTTAACCTACCCCTTATAAGTTATGAATGCTCAATCATGAATCCTAGCATGGGAACATAACTTGGTAATTTTTTTTATATAATTTATATGAGGTAAATAGATTTATAGGTACATCTCAACGACGGAAAAAGAAATATATTAATTACATCAGATATTACAACTCCTTCGAACTATTCTTGATCTTCATTTAACCCTTAACTATATATGTTCCAAAATCATTATATAAATTTCTTGATCTGTCACTGATAAATTCTAACACGGGATGCAGTTTGTGATTTATTAATTCCGCCTTCGAGATAAAGGATTGGTAAAAATGGAAACTCTAGCATGGTAAAGCATGCATGTATGTAAGCATGTATATAATTTTATGATATATACTTACAGTTTTCTAATAAAAGAGATTTCTAGTAAAAATGATGATATTCTACTGAAATGAATACAAGTTGTTGGTGAATCCAAGTTGATTAATGATGCTTTGTCGTTGCTGCTCATTTAATCCCCAGTATAAACTCCCGGCATCCTGAAAATGACATATTTAATTAATTCATAATTAAATCAAACAATTCCAAAATTATTTTCGCTTACTACCAAAACTATTTTAAACATGGTGGTCCTTCCAAACAACATTTTGGCCTACCCAAACTACCAAAACACATTTGAGTATGATCCTTCTTACACAATTTTATTTTA
Organism: Chenopodium album; assembly: GCF_948465745.1. Lineage (NCBI taxonomy): Eukaryota > Viridiplantae > Streptophyta > Magnoliopsida > Caryophyllales > Amaranthaceae > Chenopodium > Chenopodium album. Next base: position 73,014,104 of record NC_137835.1, read on the forward strand.
TTTTTTGATAGAACACGATCCGATTTACTTTCATTAGTTTCTAGTTTCCCACCGCGTTTTCTTGTTACAATAATCAATGTTTTCCCGATTATTTATTAATCTTTAAAGAGTACATACACTAGAGACGGTTGGGAGACTAATTTAAAATGTGTTGAAAATTTTCAAGACTAGATTAAGTACATTTTGATTTGGTCCCTACTACTAATATTAGTAATTGATTTTTTTGGTCCATCCAATAGTGAAATGTTTGTTCTAATCTACCTATCTTTGTCAAAGTAGGTAAAATATGTTCTGTTTTTACAATACCTGTAAAGGAAGCAAAGTTGGCTTCTGCTCCTGTTGTTGTATTAAACTGGTTGAGCTATCAACAACAGGGCTAGTAAAGGTGGGAGTTGAGGCCGAGCTCGTGGTGGAGCAGCTCACGGCGTTGGTGGTGGCGAAAGCTTGTGGTTGATCAATGCTACTACCACCGTTGCTGGTGGGTTGCATTAGTGGTTGCATTGGCAATGTCATGCCATTGGTCATGGCCTAAATTTTCATGACAATTTAAATAATTAGAATATAATAATTTGGAAAAATAAATAATCCAAGGTTTAAAAAACATTACAATAATTCTAAGATAATAATAATAAATTGTACCTGTGTTCCAAACATCATAGGATCATGATCCATTAATCCAAAATTATATACCATGGGGTCCAAAGAAGCAAGCTTCATTGACAAAAACTGTTTTTTTTTTAAAAAAATGAAGATATAATTAAGGGTACATTTCCCAAAGAAAATCTTCAGTTAACTTCAAGAAATACGTAATAGTGATGCAATAATATGCAGGTAATATTCTATTGGAATTATCATAATAGGGTACTTTAAACCTTTTGCATAAATTATTACATGGTCTAAAAGTACAATATACTATACCATCATCTATAGTTTCATTAAATTATTAACAGATAAAGATTGTAATTTCTAAAAATCTTGCCTTAAATAGAAACATAATCCATAAAAATACTAATGATATTGTGAGTTCAACCCAAAAGTATTTGAATATGTTAAGATAGTGACAATTAATGTATGTAGGAAAATTCTCTAGTGGTGGTATGTTGAAGATAACAAGTGTAATAGGGCAATATAACGACAAAATTTACCAAGTTGGTGAAAGTTATAATTGACATAATAGAATGGTCGTATCCTAAAAGGTTATCATTCTAACATAATTAGTACTCAACGATAACTTGTATAAATTTAAAACTCATAGTTCAATAGTGTATGCATGTGTCGATAAATGGAATTAAATTTAAATATACCTCGACTTGACTTTGTAAGGATTGGACATAATTGATAATCTCATCCAACATGAGGGCCTTTCCAGTGACCTATTTTCAACCAAGACATATGAACTTGTCAATTAAACAACTTACACACAAATAAATCATAACAAAATAAAACAGAGTATACCATAAATAATTCCTGTTAAACCCACCTTGTCACAACCTGGAACAATTGCTTGCAACGTCTTCATTCTCTCACTGATTTTTTCTCTCCTCACCTGTCAAAATCCCGAATATTAATACGTTAAGTTTTTCTACTATTAAGGACATGTTTGGTATCGTTGTAAGTTTTCAAATGAATCATTTCAAACTAATTATACAGCAAATGTTTATAATAAGATTTTTAAATAAAAAAACCAAAAAACAGAAAACTAAACGTAATGGGTCCGAATGGCCCGATCATAAATGATAAAATAATAAACGATAATACGTATAGGAAATGACTATTATACCCTTTCAGCAAGGCTGTGGCTATCAGTGGCTTGACCCCTCCTTGCTCTAACATGAATGTAACCCTTTGGTGGTTCATCACTTTTATCTTTCATTGCTTCTTTATCTTCCTTCTGTTTCTTACACTTTGCTTGTTTAACATCCTATACAAAATCACCAAATTCATTAAGGCATATTATCAAACACCTAACGTGCATTATATAAAAGCTCCATTCGAATGGAATACCTTAGAATTAGCAGAATTTGAGGAAGACCCTTTTCGAGACTTCCTCTTTTTATCAACAGGAACCGAACTTTGAGTCATTTGATCACTACTATCACCTTTATCCGCCATTGATAAACTCTCAGTCCTCTGTTTTTCACTCACAGAAGAAGGTTCATTATCAATGGAAGAACCCTCTTGACTATAAATGGTAAAAGGGTCCTGGGATTTTTCAGATGATGCGTAAAATTGATTGGATTTAGCAATAAATTCATCGAAAGCTCCAATTTCAGGAGTTTTAATGGCGGGCATGAAAACAGAGTCAACTAAAAAAGAAGCAGGGTATTGCTGAAAAGCTGCCATGGAAGCTAAGTAAAGTAAAAGCTTTTTGATGGGTATTAATTATAATGGAGATTGAAGTCTTTGTGAAAATTATAGCACAGGATTTGAATTGGATTCTCTGAAAAAAAAAATGGAGGAGAGAGAAAAGTGAGTGTTTTTCTGAGTCTGAGGTTCTGAGTAAAGGAATGGTAGAGAGGTATATATAAAGTCTGAAACAGAGGAAAAAAACAATAGCATCGTTATTGTTGGTTTTATTGCTTGGAATTTTTTTTTTTTTAATTAATTTTTTTTTTTTTTTTTTTTTTTTTTTTTTGTAAATTAAAAAGAAAAAAAAAAATTATGTGTAATTTGACTGGTCTTGTCTAACCCTCTCTTTCTGAAGCTGTTGTGAATAGTTAAGGTTGTTTGAGGGAAGGTGGGGGCTGCTTAAGGAGATGAGATGGGAGCTTTATCATCAAGGTTGTTTGTTCTTTTTTTTCATTATTTTTCTTTTTTTTTTTTTTTGATGGATGTTTAATGTCTAGAACTATCTATGTTTGATGAGGTGTAGTGATTAATTGAAGGGTTGGATGAGGATTTGATCAAAATAAAATGTGTTGTTAGGAGATAAGAATTTGAAGCTTTTGAGTTAGTTGAAGTGTTTCATTCTTGGTTCGAAAATTGAATGCATACATAGTTTCTTTTCCCGATTTATATTGTTTGACTTAACAGTTTAAAGCGCATTGTGAAATACAAACAGTTTCTTTACAACAAGTCCCTATATGAGGCAACTTCCTATACCCGTGCCAATTGGTGCATGACATTATATTACTCGTTTATAGTTGTGTATAATACTTGTTGTGCATATGCAAAAGGTTGGCTTGAGGCAAGTGAGCCTTGGGGTTTCATGTTTTGCACATGCAATCGCGGTTGCTTTGTGACAATGCTCTATAGATGTCTTTAACAAAACTTAGCTAGTGTTATAGGCTCAAATCCAATCGAGTGTGATTTTCACTTATCAAACTTAATTATTTGAACTAAATTGATTTGATTTGAAAAAAATAAATGAAAATAGAGTAAGTTCAATGCAACCATTTTTTGTCCACTTATTTCAAGTATAATAAGTTTAGATAAGATAAGTTTAGAAAAAATAAGTTTGGGTTTTTCTAAGCTATACCCCTAAGATAGTTGAGTTTCTAAGGTGTACCCATGCTTTTTCAAGTTTCTAAGCCGTGCCCTTCAACTTCTTAACAATACTAAAATGTACCCTTATTAGTTATTTAAAATTTAATTGAGAGCGTGATTTCGTGGCTTTAGTTTTCGTTATTAGGGTTGTTGTGGTCAAGATTTCTTTCTCGTATCATTTCCGCCTTACCTTTTATCATCTTTTTATTAAATTTATAGTTAACTTTAGGTGACGTGGAAGTCCCAAGGAGGGTACAATTTATTAATGGTAGTGAGTTGAGGGGCACAACTTAGAAATTTGAAAAAGCATGGGTACACCTTGGAAACTCGACTACCTTAGGGGCATAGCTTAGAAAAACCCAATAAGTTTTAATAACAGTTGATAAGGATATTCAAATTTAAATTACAATTAAGATAAGTTTTAATTAATAAGTTTAGTTAAGTTCAAATAAGTAAAAATTAGGTGAGTACAACACATCCCAAATCTACATTATATTTTAGTATAGGTGATTTTTTTTTTTTTTTTGAAAGAATAGTATAGGTGAGTTTAATTAGTTTAGACAACTAAGTTTACACTCCCTCCGTTTTTAATTGTACCATATTGTCTTTCGGTCATGTAAATTTTTACTACATCGGCTTTATTGTAAATCTACTAATTATAAAATGTCAAAGTTAACCACATCAAACAATTTTTCAAAAAATGAGTGAATTATAGTAAATTTTAGTTAAGATAAGTTACGAAAATAAACAAATACAAATAACTCAAATACATCATAATCTTGTCAATTACATATTGCTTCTCCTATAGAATTTGGGTGGTGAACAAAGATGGGGGAATATGCTTGCCTAGAGGATCCAGATCTTGCAAGACTAGCTAACGTGGTTAAGTTACCTGGCTGGGGGGTGTTCCTGAAAAAGCCCCTCCGACAATCGAGTTGGTATGCGGAAAATTATAATATTTTTTACATGCAACTTATTATATTACTACTTCCATAAAATATTAGTTGCAACTTTGGGGCATTATTTGTACTCGATATAAAATATTCTAAAGTTACAATTAATATTTTACGAAGGTAGTACTACATATTCACCCTATATATTTTTATTGTAGGCAGCAATGATTTTCAATTTAATTTTGATTTAAAGTGGTGAGAATAAAAAGTTTCCAAGCAAAGATAAATGGTAATTTTTTTTTTAACTGTAAGGAGAAGAATTCTGCTCAATCAACACCTCTCAAATCTATTTTGATCACTTCTAATTGGATTTAATTTTAAGTCATAAGGCCAACCTCTTATCACTAGATGCCCCTAATAATTAATGTGGCAATGGATTATAGTCTTAAAACAAGATTGCACTAATCTTGCTCTAAGTAATTTTCTCTAAGAAGTCATTTAAACTTTTAAAAGCAATTTTCACTAAGAAGTCATTTAAATTTTTATAACTAATTTTAATATGTGATATTGCAGATAAATTAAATTATACTTCGTATGAACTTATACTTTACTATGATTAATAAAACTACTTCATTTGCTTAGATTGATTATTAAAGCAACATTACTCACAAGCTTGTACAAGTATATTTGTGTACAATAGTTAGTTTTACACTGAGTATTTATGATGTACAACTAATAATAAATACGAAGTAAATGATCTTATGAAATTTCGCAAAATTTATCAATTAATAGAAACAACGACACAAACAACCAATACAAACACCAAATTTACATGTTTCGTCTCATCCAAACCTCGAACAACCCTACTGTTCATAGTTCATATACTTTATACTACGTATATATTATTATCAAAGTTTATAATAATATAGACATATAGTCATGGTCGTAGATCATAACCAACAGTCCAACTTAAAAAAATAAAAATGAGCACTTCTGATGTTGGAACTATATTATCAAGTTACTACCAACAGGGCCGGCTCGGAAGGGTAGGCCTCGAGTGCGACCGTCTAGGGCCCGCGCCAGAAAGGGGCCCAAAAATAAAAAATAAAAAAAAAAATCAATTTGCATAGCTGTAGAATTTAAACTGTCTAAACTGTAGTTTTTACTCGTTAAAAAATAAGCTACTTTTAAAAAAGATAATAAATGCATTTAGTTAGCAATTAATATTAAATTACTTAGATGTCAATTAGGTGGAGATAATTATGCAATATAACCTCCTCTTCTTCTTCTAATCTTCCGATTTTATGAGAATATGTTTCAAAATATTAATCTTTTCAATTACACCGTTTCATATTTATTCAATTACCGAAATATTATGCAAAGTTATTACTCCAGTATTGTGTATGGAGACTTATTATTCAAATAATTTAAGTTATTTTCATTGTCTTATATTTAAAGCTATTGCGTGTAAAAAAATTTGTTTACGTAAGGGGCCCTTTTCTTACATTATGCCTAGGGCCCATAAATTTCTAGGAACGGGGCTGACTACCAACAATACAATATAAAACACAATAACTAGTGTTGTCAAATTTCAAACCGAAACCGTTTAACTGTCCGAAACCAACCGACCTAAATGAGAATCGAACCGATTAAAAACCGATTTTGTAAAACCGAAAACCGACCCGAACCGTATTTAAGTAAAGCCGAAACCGAACCGATCCGAATAATGTCAAACCGTATAAGAACCGAACCCGTTAACAAACCGAACCAGTTTTAAACCGGACTGAAATCAAACCGAACCGAAAAAAGAACCGAATTGTTTCTAACCCGAAACCGTTTCCAACCCGAAATCGTTTGAACCGAGGTAAAAACCGTTTACACCGAACCGTTAACAAAATGCAACCCGTTTGCATTGAACCGTTAATAAACCGAACTGTCTATAAATCAAACTGTAATTTCGATCTCACAATAACTCATCAAATCATGATTATGACACATCAATTAGATTATTGAATAAGAAGCAACTAACAATGTGATAGTAAAACAATAATAATTCATTAATACACTAAACTTTTATAATCTACGTTACTTCGTAATAAACTAGTAACATCAGTATGACTAAACTTGAAAATAACATGATATGTAATTTTAAAATCGATGAGAATTTGTATATAATATAATGCCTAATGCCTAAATATGAAGTGATGAAGTCTCGGCTTGATATAAAACTTGCTAACGAGCAAAAGGTTAGTTAGCAAGTACTATGAAATTTCAATCCAAAATTGTTTAACTGCCAGAATCCAAACGACCTGATTAAAAACTGACTTTTTGAAATAAAAAACCGTTCTGAACCATAATTTAGTAAACGTGAAATGGAATTGATCCGAATAACATTAAATCGTATAAAAGGCGAACCCGTCAACAATCCGAACCAAAATAAAACTAAACCGAAAAAGAACCGAACCGTTTCTAACTCGAAACTGTTTGAACCGGTATAAAAACCGTTTACACCGAACCGTTAACAAACCGCAACCCGGCTGTACCGAACCGTTTACATTCCGAACCGAATTAAAACCGCTTAAGAATAAACCGAAACCGAATCGAACTGATAAAAACCGAATTGAAACCGACCCACGATACATTTAAACCGATTTCAAACCGACCCGATTAAATACCGAACCGATTTCAAACCGAACCGAACCCGAACTGTCAAACCGTTTTGACAGTGCTAACAATAACTATAAAAAAACAAGAGTACGAGTAGAGCTACCTTAGCTTGTAGCAGGTGTTTTAGAGTTATTTGAAACTTCTTTAGAGAGTCTTCTGAAAGCCAGATTATTCAGATAATTTTTATAACGTTGAATTATTCATCAACAACCATTTAATTCGTGATCAATTTACTATTTTCACGATGTTATAAAGTAGCAGCGATTATTACTTTTTACTACTATGAGCATGCAATAAATTTTTCTCCATGCAATTAAAAAAAAAAAAAAAGGCCTGGGAATATGTTTATGTGTTGCTCATCGTCTTAATTGTTAGATTAGTGTCGTTTGATACTCCCCCGTATCTTAATAATTACAACACTTTTTCTTGGACTGTTTTATAATTAAAGCACTTTTCATCCGTTTTATAGTAATTACAACACTTCCTTACTTGATAAGGACCTACTATTATATTTTGCCTTCTAATCTATATGCGAGTATAATGATCATATTAGATGGGATTCATGTTCATTTACAATCATATTCATAGTACTCTCCCGTCTTTTTTTTTAAGTGTTACACTTTCTATTTCCGGCCGTATTTTTTTAAGTGTTACACTTTTTTTTTTTGGCAAAAAGCTACATTAAAATATTATATTTCTTTCCTCTCATGGTCCCCACCCAAACCCACTACTACTTTTTATTATATTTTTCCTCTCACATTCATTACTTTTCAATAAACTATTAATTCACTATCTTTCTTTTATAATTTTTTAATACTCCAACTACCCCACTTACCTTTATTTTATTTAAGTCAATTAAATTGTCTAAAACTATATGTCTGTCAAATTGTAACACTTAAAAAACACAGAGAGTAATATAGATTATTAGAGAATTTAAAATGATAGCAAAATTTATTATCTTAACTATTACTTCGGCCATATATAGATTATTATTAGAAAGAGCAAGATAGGTAACTTGTTTGGTTGAATAATACCAATTCGAAGTATATATAATGTCAAATGGAAAAGTAGAATGCCCAATCCTAAATATGTAGGAATTTATCTATCTAGTCTTCAGACTCTCTACTAAATAAAAGCCTATTCTGTTCAACTTAATTTCATTTCATTTCAGTTTATTTGAACACCAATCAATTTAGTTCAATTCAGTTCCTAATTTTCTTCTCTTATATACATATCATTTTAGCTCTATTCAATTCTTTAGTTCAGTTGTTTTCAGTAAATCGTAACAGACCCTAAGTATCCGTAGAAATCTTTATATGAAGTCTTTCCCTTTTTTTTTTTTTAAGTTAGAAGTTTAACCAAACAACAAGAACAGTCCATAAGACCATAACACAATACATTATGATTGGATAGAATAAGTTCTAGGAAATTCTAGATTTATTTACAAGTCACACAATTCTATTATGTACTCCTTGGAAGAAAAGGAAAAAATAAAAAAAAATAAAAAAATCAAATCATATATGCTAATCATATAGCATGGTGTCAACTCACACGTACAGTCACACTCACAGCTTATTGACTGCACAGTTGTGATGCACCTTTATTTTTAACATATTTTGCACTAACAGTCAAATAAAAATAATGACACTTTTTAATGTTTAATTTTGTCTTAACTTATAATCTTTCCTTAACTAATACGAATTAGTACTAATTAATGATTATTCATTAGAGGATAAAACAATAAAGTGATGTTATCTTATCAAGTTAGAACCATCTAATCTTACATGGTATAAGACGATGAAAACGATTAAGGTGACAAGTTCTAAATTAAATGAAGATTTGGTGCACTGTCCTGGATTATGTCACTGTTACATGCCACCAGGGTTAAGACTGGTAACTTGTATTTTGCGCAAGTTTATTAATTAATAAAGACATATCATAAAAGATCATCTTTGGAGTTATGAGAGTAATTCTTTATACTCCCTTTTTCTTTTTTTCAATAGTTGTATCATTTTGACTTTGGCACTATTTAAATATTCTTTTTTACTTAGTTTTTTTTACTAATATATAATGAAGGCAAAATTAGCCTCAACACTCTGAAATATGGCTTGGGTGCACCCAACACTTTGTACTTTGCTTAATGGCCAAAACACTACAAACTAATGAGTTGGGTGCATTGCGCACCGTTAGTAATATAATTTTTCCGGCCACCATTCTAATTAATCAGAGCTGGTGATTTTTTTCGATTTGCATGCTAAAAAATGTCCCCTAAAGATTTCGGAGGTCATTTTGTTCCTTATTGTGTTGATTTTGGTCCGAAAATGGTTGGGTGCCGAAGGAAGAACAAGATGAAGTTGCTTGGGTGGGAGGAAGAAGATGAACAAGACAAAGTGGGTGGAAGGAAGAAGAAAATGAATAGGCTAGGGAAACGGATGTTAACTACAAGCCGTCGATCCCTCATTGCAACTACAGTACGCCTAGTGTGGGGCCTCCATACCTTTGGAGCCACAATCGACTGAAGTAGCCCGAAATGAGACCGTCCAAAAGGAAGAAGAAGGAAAGTTGTCCCGGCACCAAACGGCCGGCAATGACTCAACTCCGCATGTCGAGTACCTGAGGACTTGGCCAATGGGTTCCCAAACTGATGAAGGGCAACTGTCTCCGCCCAAAGCGAATGAAAAACAACTTACGCCTACTCCTACTCAGGAAGGGCGTTCGCAAGCACTCCCTACTTTATTGGAAGGTAATCATACAGCCTTTTCTTGTGATGTCTGAGAGTTAACCTTTATTTCTTTTTTTTTTTACTTTAAATTTATTTTGCAGATATTTACAAGGAAATGGATGTTCGAGCTCTTGGCTCTACATTGACAAGGGCCGAACGAAAGGTCGTCCGGGACGCTTTGCTGAGAGGTATCCATGGGGACACCTCGACCAAATGATTAACAGTTGTGCTGAGGTAACTAAGTATTTTAACTTCAACACTTAGCCTATTTTCCTGCTTTTTCCTTACAAACTAATTTCAATCCGTCCGCAACTCTTCCTTAGGCTCTTTGCCTTCCAAAACTGGCACACCCAACAAAGGCGCGAGATCCAGTCGGTCTGGCATGACATCCGGCGAATCCAAGATGAGAACACTGGCAACCTGGCACTTGAAAGGATTCGACATGAGACTGCCCTTAACGTTGTCACCGAGAAGGCTGTAATACTCTGTATTTTTATTATATTTATATATACATAAATAAAATTAATTATTTTATTTATTAAAATGATTTATTTCATTTTGCCATTTGATCATGAACCGGGTAAACCTCTTTTAAAGAAACACACTAGCTAGCCAAAGTTATTAAAATCGGGATTCTACTTTGAATCGGAAGGGGCTATCAGAATCGCATCGTAAAATTGAATCGTAGAATCGTAAGATTCTACCAACATGCATAAACAAGACGTCAAATATAAATTTAATTAAGGAAATTTTGATTTTTACCACCTTCAAATAACGACTTTATTGAATTTACTTTACCACCTCATAAAAAAATAAAACATCAGTTTTACCACCAATCACCTCCAACTAACGGATTCCGTCCATAAATCCGTTAGTGGGGCCTACCTTGCACACGTGTCGCCATATAATTGGGTAAGTTTTAAAAAAAATTAAAAAAAAAAAACAAAAAAAAATTATAAAAATTGATAGGCGTATCGCGTACCTAACAAAAATAAACCTAACTAGACCACTACTATGTAGACGGGCAAGCAAGGGTCGGATCCCAAGAGACTATGGTTCAACCAATTAAATAGACTCAAGCAATTACCAAGCAAGTAACCAAATCAATAAATGAGAATCAATATCTAAAGGACTAGTCAAAACGATTAAATCTAAATAAGATGACAATTTAATGCTAAAAACATCCAAGATCAAGCATCACCACGAATACAATTAATGCAATAGTCGTTCTACCCCTAACATACAATTCAATTGATTAATGAGGAAAAGTAATCCATGAATAATACCAATGGTCTCTCCGGAGTTATCAATGGCTTCTCTAATCACAATCAAGCCTACTTCCGTGAAATCATGTAAATTAAAGACCTTATGCACATTACTCTAACTTCCTAATCATCCATTCAACTACTCCCGTGATGAACTTCAAACCCTTAATTGATTTATTCAAATCCTTCAAAACCCAACTCCCGTTGTGATCAAAACAAAGGACTAATAACAATACCAATTATCCCTAATCTAGTATTGGCATAAGCATAATCAATCAAGCATATCAATTACAATTATTATTAGAGAATTTAAAGAATTAATTCATGCATTAATCATATTCGGGTTCCGCTAGATCTTGGAATAAGAAAACTACTCACACATATTAATGGAAGCAAAAACAATAATCAATGAAGAAAACATGATTAATAAGTAATTAAAAGTAAAAGAAGAAATAAAGATGAATACCAATTACTTGAATGAAGAAAAGTACCAATTGTTGATGAACAAAGATCAAAACTTGAAAGTGAAATGTAATCTAGATCTAGAGAGAATATTAGGGTTCTAATGAATGTTTAAAAGCTAGAAAATAATAACTAAGTATGTTAAGTCGGGGTTTACAAAGGGTATTTATATCCCTTAATTAAGAAAACCCGAAAAAAATAGGAAAATGCGGTCTTCGACACTCCGCCCGGTCTGACCGGGCAAAGCCGCCCGGTCGGGCGCGAGAAGCAAATTTGCCCAATGCTTCTTTATCTAGCTTCCTCGCACAATACTTTGTCCGCCCGGTCTACCAGGGCAATGTCGCCCGGTCCGGGCGGATGGAAGTTGAACTCTTCCATTCTTTCTCACGACTTCTCTTCTTTTCCTTCTTCGCCCTGGCTGCCAAGGCAATGTTGCCCTCCAGGGCGGACACGGGTAAAATTCTCCTCCATCTTAATAAGCTTTCGTGGCTATCTAAAACAAGTCCAAATCATCCGGAAATCTTCATATGCCTACAAAATCAATCAAATAGACCAAGCCACACTAGAGAGGAGGATATTAGCGAGAAATAGCTCCGTAGAGCTTAGAAATCATACGAACATAGCTATGAAATGAGGGTAAAATATGGTATAGAATGTGTACATCAAATTCCCCCAAGCTAAGTTCTTGCTTGCCCTCAAGCAAGACAATCAATGACTAGCAACAACCAAATAAACATACTTCACCCCATATTACATTTGAAAATACCATACTCAAAATCGAAATCAGACACACAAGCATCTTAGCCAACCAATCACCTCATTCAGACTATCAATCAACCTGAATAGCCATCAAACAGAGTCAACCATGTACACATAAGGAATCGATGACTAGAATATCTCACTTAGTGGTCACTCCGCACAATTTTATGTGGCGAGCTAAAAATGAGCCTGATCTCTCTCCATCCCCACTAATGATGATAACCCCCCTTATCTCACAACACTCGCGTGTTTAAAGGGTAATAATGCCGCTCAACCTAGTCAAAAGTCGACTCGAAATGTGACACATACTCCAGCATTTTGACAAAAGACTCGTTTCACATGAACACAATACTATGCACGAAGGTCAGAAGGTCTTTTTCAAGCTTGTAATGTAAGTCGGGTGAAAATGGATAGGAAAAATTTGGAAAATGTAGGTAAATATAGTCCTTCAGGGAAGCCATCAAAAAATAACCAATACACATCAAAATCCCATCGAACTAATTCACAAGAATACACACTCCAAACATAACTTGAATTAAGAGCAACTACCACCTTATTCACCCTACATAACAATTCATCGCACTATTCTTATTTCTCAAGCTCTTTTATTTATCCTTCAAGAAGCTGAAATTTTTTCTTTTCTTTTTCTTTTTTTTTTTTCTTTTCTTTTTTCTTCTTTTTTAACAAACTATAAGAGCTAAAAAATAGATCATATAGCAAAAATTTCAAGAACCTTCAAGCTTTAAATTAATCTTCTCCAAAACATCATCACAAACCATAGAGAACACCAAGATAGATGGCTCCCCCAAGCTAGACTTGGGATAAGTTACTAATTGGGGCCGATAGGTTAATTTTGTGACTTAGATGAAAAACATGGACAAGGCTACAACATGGGTAAGCAAGAAGGGGACAAACGTTTCTAAATTCATCTGGAGGCTACCTAATGAACATGGCCTTCGTCCTCCTCATCGTGCATGTGCAATGTACCATGACACACTACTAAAAGTCTCAAGACAAAACTAAGATAAATGTCACACCAGGAACTAACACACATGAATAAACAATAAAGGCTCAAGCCTCACAGTTAACACAGCCAAGCTCCAGATTCATACACAGTTGCGCAAAGTTGATTTCCATTAGGCCAAGACAATCCAATATTAGAAAATAATAACTAAGTATGTTAAGTCGGGGTTTACAAAGGGTATTTATATCCCTTAATTAAGAAAACCCGAAAAAAATAGGAAAACGCGGTCTTCGACACTCCGCCCGGTCTGACCGGGCAAAGCCGCCCGGTCGGGCGTGAGAAGCAAATTTGCCCAATGCTTCTTTATCTAGCTTCCTCGCACAATACTTTGTCCGCCCGGTCTGCCAGGGCAATGTCGCCCGGTCCGGGCGGATGGAAGTTGAACTCTTCCATTCTTTCTCATGACTTCTCTTCTTTTCCTTCTTCGCCCTGGCTGCCAGGGCAATGTTGCCCTCCAGGGCAGACACGGGTAAAATTCTCCTCCATCTTAATAAGCTTTCGTGGCTATCTAAAACAAGTCCAAATCATCCGGAAATCTTCATATGCCTACAAAATCAATCAAATAGACCAAGCCACACTAGAGAGGAGGATATTAGCGAGAAATAGCTCCGTAGAGCTTAGAAATCATACGAACATAGCTATGAAATGAGGGTAAAATATGGTATAGAATGTGTACATCAAAAATCCCCATTAATCAACCGTTGTTGCTGCCACCGTCGGGACCCCCACCGCCGACCGCCCACGACCAGCCCCACCACCTAACGGCTACGACCAGCCCCCACCACCTAACCGCTACGACCAGCCCCACTGCCGCACCGCACAGCCACAACCACCTTTCCACCAATTTTTATTTATTTTTTTGCTCTGTTTTCTCGAAAGCCACAACAATGGCGTCTTTTCCAATGGAGTAAATCACCTCCACTCTTTTCGATTACCCACTAAATCACTACTTCGCTTCAAATGCGTTTCCAAGGCTTGACATTCCTTAATCAATCAGCAGCACCCATTTAATCAGACTTGATCTCGCTCATTCTCTCTCCTCTGACCGTCGTCTTCTTATCCTCAACCATGGAAGTCACCTGGAATCGACTCCATTGAAGTGGGGTTCTGAGCTTGATGCTAAAAATGATTGACAAGGTTTGATTTACCCAATTCTTTTTCTGGTTTTGAGGTTTCGATTTGTGGGTGTTGTAATGGATTAATTGCTTTGGTTTGTAGAAATGTTGATGATAATCGATTTGTAACCCTGTTGTTGGTGATTTGGCTTCTTAGTTTTTGGCAGCCACCAAATCCCGACCACCCATAAAGCCCCTTCTAATTCCGACCACTCTAAAAACCCTAGCCACCACCAAATTTTGCACTCCTAAAACCCTAACCACCACCTAATTCCGACCACCTCCCTAACCAACACACCAAATTCCGGCCCCTCCTTAGTCACACACGAAATTCCGACCAACCGAGGTAGTTGATTTCGTTGCTGGTTGGTTTACACGGAAGATCGGGGAAGATGAAGAAGAAACGTAAAAAAGGTGGGCCCTACTAACAGATTCGTGGGCGGAGAATCCGTTAGTTGGTGGTAAAATCGATTTTTTGGAAATTTTGTTGGTGGTAAAGTAAATCTTTTTTTTTTTGGAGGTGGTAAATTCAATTAAGTGGTTATTTGAAGGTGGTAAAAGTCAAAATTTTCTTTAATTAAATATATTGAAATTATGAGTTTGAAACCTAATTATTGATAGATAATAGTTATTTACCCATTAAGCAATCAAGACTTAACAATATATATTTATAAAAACCTATATAAACATGTTTGTTACTTGTAAGGATTTCAATTCCCTAGTTCAGAAAAGTATGTAAAATCGGGTAGAATCGTAAATCAAATCGTATGATATACATGAATCGTAAAATTTAGCTCACCTCTTGTTTATGCATGTCTTGTTCAGAATACGCCCTTAGTAGTGATACTAAATCATAGAGAAATCATATTACGCTTGATAATAATAGATTGCAATATTAAATCATAAATTTAAGCTATTGTTGAGTAATTAGGTTTTGATGATTATAAACTAATAATGATGATTATCTATTTAACGTGTTTGTTTAGTTGTGCATAGATAGAACAAGTTATACTTGGAACAGGGTACAAGGAACCTGAGTAATGACAGGTATATATGCAGGGAACTTGAGTAATATATGATAAGCAATAGAGGAACAAGAACAATGATAAGTGTTATGGTTGATAAGCATGATGATGGCTAAGGAACCATGAAGGTAACTATGTAAATAGGTATTTACATATGTTAGCTTCACGAGGTAAGTATCCTATGCATATATAGGTCATGTATGTGTAGGAGTCTTTTAATTTAGTTTAGTTTTCTTTATTGTTTTTATAAATGAAAAAAAACTAACCTTCTGTTTTACTTTGTTATCCTCAGAAGTTTGCTCAGTTTGTCATCATTAAAAAGGGGCAACTTGTTGACCCTTATGAGGTTTTGATGATGATAGTTATGATTGAGCAAACTTCCATTTAATAAGGATTTTCTAGTGTTTTGATGTTTGCAGGTTTAGTAAACTATGAGAGTTGAAAAAGGAACTGAAACAGAGGAACTTTAGAAGATCCACGAGGATACAAGTAAAGTTAGAAGAAGAGTTCCAGAAATGGAACTTCAAGGTGTTCCCTGACAGGAACATACCACGGGTTGTAATGACCTGGTTCCGGTGTAATGCTGGGGCAAAGGTGTTTCCTGACAGGAACATATCAACGGGTTGTAACGACCTGGTTCCGATGTAATGCTGGGGCAAACCCTAAGATCCAGAATATATCAAGACTACAGGATTCCAGAACAAGCGTTTCAGAGAAGCAGCATGAAGACAGAGAAATAGAAGTATATTGCTCTAGGATTCATGTAAGTATGTTGGACATAAAAGTCGGTCTGGAACAAGTCTATATAGAACCAAGGTGAACTCCAAACAGTCAATGAAATTAGAGTGACTGACTTGTCAGGAACTCAGAGACTGTCAGAGTTCAGGAACCTAATAGGAACTTAAGTATGTACGTCGTTAAAAGTTGGTTTTAATAATATATATATTTACCTTATACGTGAATATCTTTTAGGGATTTGGTTTTACTGAATAAAGATATTTATCTTCTAATAAATCCCTTTTGGAAAATGATAATTTTGTTTAAAAAGTATTTTTAAACAAAAAGATAAGATTGGAATAAAAATCTGATTTTATGTTAAGTTTATCTTATTATTATTGACAGATTTTATTCTTAGCAAAAAGGATATATTTTTGGAAAACTGATTTTTAGAAAATATCTTTTAAACTTATCTTTTCAGAAAACTTATCTTTTTCAAGTTGAAATGAATAGTTTGAGTGTACTATAAATATGCTCATATGTATTCATTCAAAGTTGAGGCTGACGAAATGTAGTGGTCGTGCTTAATGGTTTTATCCTTCACCACGAAGCTAAGTCAGTTCTCCTGGTCAAAGTTCCTATCAGGTTTTGGTTACAGTACGTCCAGTGAGTTCCAGACAGATTGTCCAACATATTAGTTTTATCTCTTTATTCATATATATGTATTTAGAGTTATTCTTTGAGATCTTGTAATGGGAAAATGGGTTTGAGTGTTTTGGATTTTGGGGAGAGATTGTGAATTCTCTATAAATTCACATTTGAGTGTATGAGTTTGAATTCTCTAAAATTCAAGTGGTAGTGAGTCACCCCGAGTGTGTCTTGGGTTGCACAGTGAGAAAAAGGAACCTGAGTGTGTCTTAGGTCGAGAAAGGAACCTGAGTGTGTCTTGGGTCGAAAAAGGTGCCTGAGTGTGTCTTAGGTCTGATAAGATAGGTTCTTATCAAGTGGCAAGTGTCCGTGGTGGAACTTGCAAAGCAAAGGTCTGTGTAATAGGTTGTACTAGGAGAGTTGCCTATTATAGTGGAATTTGTTTATAAGTCCCAATAGGGCCGAGGTTTTACTTTTAGCTAGGCACTGGATGGTTTCCTCGTAAATCTTGCTGTGTTCTTTAAGTTCCTTTTATGTTTTGTTTTTAATTTCCACATAAGTTTCAAGATTGGAACCTACTACCATTCACCCCCCCTCTCGTAGTAGTTCATCTAAACTAACAGCTATGTCATATGCAATATTGTTTTATGCATCAAAGGAATTTGTGAATTGTGTTACTATTGTTTATATCAATTCTCCTAAAAATAACTTACATTAACTTTTCAAAAGCTAGATAATCAAGCGGGTATAGGTTCTCCTAATCCAAGTTGACGCGGTAGGCACTTTTGGATTAGGGGAAGAGTAAGGAAATTCCCACCTCAAAGTGACTCTAATGTATTTTGATTCCACAATATCAAACATATATTTTAAATATTACTTAAACATTGGAATAGATTGAGAATATATTATTTCAAATCTACTAATATAATCTATATAATACCCAAGATAATAAATTCCCATTAATATATTTGGCCTTATAAGGAGTTATGGAAAGGATTTTGGAATTATTAGAGTACTCATTATTTATATTATCTAGGATAATATATCTTGCACGAAAGGACAAACTTTCATTTACAATATTTAAAAAAAAAAAAAAAAACAATTATGTGAATTATGTCACGCACGTTTTTCATAAGAAATTTAATTTCCCGGATCTTCAATAATTTAATTTTCTAATTATAAAACGACCCAAAACAAACCTCAATAGCCAATTAGTAGAGTTGTTTATTGAAAATTAAAAATCAATGTGTGAGTCTTTCTATGCCATCGAGTTATGGCTAGTCATGACTCATAAGTTGTGAGTCATGAGTTAGCTGCGAGTGGCAAACCTTTTAATGCCAAGAGTGAATACCCACATTATTTGACTAGAATTTTGCAAGTTTTAATCGGATTTAATTTGGTAGGGTATGCCTAACGCCAATGCTAAGGCCAAGGCCATCCAAGCCATAATAATGTTGTGCTACTATTAACTAATGAATGACAACTCTATCAGGGAGGGTGACTGTGATTGGCCGGCCAAATCTTTCTCTTTGGACGTTTTGACCGTGCTTATCGGATAATAGCTTTTTCACACGGGACGGTTGGGTCGGGTTCGGTCGAGTTGGTGCCTGAATCTAATAAATTTCAGGTTTAGGTCAAATAGCATAAGTACTCGGTTTAATGAATTTGATCGAATGGAAGTTTCACCGGGTTCAGCGTAGGAATGCTCATTAACGGCACACTTTACACCTAAATAATTAGTTTGAGGTGTTTTGGCAACTATGCAAAGTACAAGATGATGGGTGCACCTCAACCATAGTTCAGAGTGTTGCGACCAATTTTGCCAAAAAGTAATTATCTATTTTCGTATTATTTATTCATTCGTTGATAAAAATTTGTGCATGATCACAACGATTGTCAAATTTCATGTACATTAAATTGAATCAGATGCAAATCATCCTTATTACGGCTATAACAAATTACTAAACCGTTTTTCCAAAAAGGCTGTATTTTCCAAAGATGGATGCGAGGGACGTACCACAATGCTAGATCTATTCAACGATCGTAATTTTGATGAAGAAACCTTTATTTGATTCTCTTTTATGTATTTGTTAAATTTATATTTCATTTGTAAACGTACTTTTATTAATGAATATATTAAAATTAAAATACAAAAATAAAGTTACTCTTATAAACAAAATAAGGTTTTCTTATGAATAATGAGTTACTACTCGTAATATAAATGACTAAAAATTATTCTATCACAAGTTGGCCGCACATAAGGAGCTTATTGCAAAAATACATGCGTGAAGTACACATACAATATTTGTCGCAATACTCACAAAGCCTGAGTACGTACCCTCGCTGTCCTTTCACTTTTGCCCTATTTAAAATTATCGTGTTTTTAAGACACGTAGTAAAATATTTATTTTATATACATAAAAATTATAAAAAGTTGATATTAATTAAATTTATAATGAGATGAACTAAATAAAATCTCACATAACTATATTTGTTTTGGTAAAGCAACGAAAATTTATAATCACTATTATTAAAGTTTGACCTATATTTTGACAATGGGGTAAACAAATAGGGACAAAGGGAGTAGTAGCTAGTAAAATACTTTGTAGTAATTAGTCATGTGGAGTAATAATATTCTCATTTAATTACCGTTAAATCCTAAACAAACGATTTCTATTGTGACCAATGAGACCCATATTAAATCCAACAAAAACAATAATAGATGAAGACAGTTTTTTATATGTAGAAAATTTTCCATATTCTAATAATGTTACTAATAATAATTTAGATTTTTCCTTTGGTTGAGGTAAAAATAGGTCGGACCAAGTTTTAGAGCTTTTTTGGTGCATCAGGCCACATCGTGTGGCCTGCTGCCAAGTCAGAAAAAATAACAGATTATGCAAATATAACGGGTGGTTACTATTTACTCACATAATAGGGTTACTGGTTTTGTCAGGGATTACTTGTATTTTTTTTTTCCGGGGTTACTTGTATTTTTTTTTCAGAGGTTACTTGTATGGATTACTTATTCAGGGGTTACTTGTATTTTTTTAGCGGTTACTTGTATTTTTCTGTTCAGGGGTTACTTGTATGGATTACCTATTCACGGGTTACTTGTATTTTTTTTTTCAGAGGTTACTTGTATGGATTAATTATTCAGGGGTTACTTGTATTTTTTTTTTTAGGGGTTACTTGTATTTTTTTTTTCAGGGGTTACTTGTATAGATTACTTATTCAGGGGTTAATTGTATTTTTTTTTTCAGGGGTTACTTGTATTTTTTTTCCTGGAATTACTTGTATGAATTACTTATTCACGGGTTATTTGTATATTTTTTTCAAGAGTCACTTGTATTTTTTTAGAGGTTACTTGTATTTTTTTTTTCAAGATTTACTTGTATTTTTTTAAAGGGGTTACTTGTATGGGTTACCTCAAAGGTTACTTGTATGAGTTACTTATTCAGGGGTTACTTATATGAGTTATTTCAAGGTTACTTGTATGAATTACTTATTCAAGGGTTACTTGTTACTTATTCAAGGGTTGCTTGTAAGCTCCATACCGCAAACCAGTAACACCCTACAAGTAACCCTTGAGCAAAACTAGTAACACCCTACAAGTAATCCCTAACCAAACCAGTAACACCCTACAAGTAACCCTAGAAAAAAAATACAATTAAACGAGCTAGTAACCTCGTACAAGTAACACCCCTGAAAAAATACCCTACAAGTAACCTTTGACCAAAACCAGTAACACCCTACAAGTAACCCCTGAAAAAATACCCTTTAATTAACCCTTGATCAAACCAGTAACACCCTACAAGTAACCCTTAACAAAACAAGTATCACCCTACAAGTAACCCCTTACCAAACCAGTAACACCCTTACCAAACAAGTATCACCCTACAAGTAACCCCTTACCAAACCAGTAACACCCTTACCAAACCAGTAACACCCTACATGTAACCCCTGACCAAACCAGTAACACCCTACATGTAACCCCTGACCAAACTAGTAACACCCTACAAGTACCCTTGACCAAACTAGTAACACCTTACAATTTTTGACGTAGAATGTTCGATCTAATATTCCACGAAGAAAACGAGCTCACATTTCTTTGGTTCTCATCTATCGATTTCACTAATTCAAATGTTGTTGATGATCTTATGGATAATTAATCACAATTTTTCACAACAATTTAACACCTAATTTCTACAATTTCGGGTTTTAATTACAGCAATTTGGCAAAGACAGAGAGAAAATGGGTGGAGTAGAGATATGGTTGTTGGTGATGTATGGTTTGGCTTGAAGAAGAAGCTAAGAAAAGAGGAGAGAGAAAATGTGCGGAGTAAAGATATGGTTGTTGGTGATGTGTGGTTTGGCTTGGAGAAGAAGATAAGAAGAGAAGAAAGAGAAGAGTTGTGATATTTTTTTAAAAAAAAAATAATAAAATTGTGGCTGGCCACACCCATACAAAAATTTGTGACCAAGTTTTACCCAAAACCTTCCATGTTCAGGTGTGAATATAATTTTCTTGTCAAAATCAAATTTTCTAAACCTCTTTTTTCTAAGTCATGTTAGAATTTAATAGTGTAGAAACTAGGAGTACCTAAGGAATAACCTATCCACGTATCATTCGCATAAGATAAATTTTGAAAACTTGCATGTAATAAATTAAACTTGCATTGCCTTCGTCTTGAATAATCATAAGTATAATGTATTACTCAACACAAAGTATTGGGTCAGTCAAGCCTGTCCAAATAGTTCGTGCGGCGGAGGAGATGATGATGACGATAAAGATGACGATTACGATGATGACAACAATTGTGGATCTCCTTCTCTCCCTTTAGGCGACGATGCTGATGACGATGAAGACATCAATGACGAAGGAGAGAATCAAGGTCATTCATGGTGGAAGAGAGAGAAAGTTTAATTCTCGGATTTTTCGAAAAATACCCAAAAAATCGAATTGGGGCTTTCTTAGTTATGTGATGTACAATTGTTGAAATTGTTTTTCCCATATGATTGTATGTTGAGATTGTATGTTGAATTGTGAGCTTTTTTTTTTATGACAAATGCATGTATTTTTTTGGTTGAGAAATGAGCTCTTCAATGGAGGTTGCGCCATTGTTATATATACATATGATCAAACAAATTATACATATCCTCAAACAAGTTATATACTTATACACATCCTCCATCAAATAATTATATCCTCCAATTATTTAAACATATCATCTACTAGCTTAGAAAGATGATATTCTCTATTGGCTATATGATATTATGGCTGGATGATATCCTCTATTGGCTATATGATATTATGGCCGGATGATATCCTCTATTGACTATATGATATTATGGCCGGATGATATTCTCTATTGGTTATCTATATTCTCCATTTCATAGAAAGAGTGAAAGACATGAACCAAAGGCGGCGCTTTAAAGTACATAGTTTTTATTTATTTAATTAATTATTTTTGGACAAAAAACTCTTCTTTTACCTTCTCTATCCCTTTTTAATTCAAATACGCATACATAACTAACAAGTAATTAATCAACCTCTAAGATAGACTAACGTGTTTTTCATCCACATATTCCATCCATATAACCCTAAAGATTGTCACAAATAAAACCTTGATTCGCTTATTCCATTTATGTACCCCTAAAGATGATCACATATATATATGTATTAAAACTTTTGATTTGCGTTGCATAACCAACGTACAATACAATAAAAACAATAATTACTTAATTATGTACACCCTTGGTTGGACACATTAAGCGTCATAAGTTCAATGGACATAGTACAAAATCGTTAAACACCGCGATTATGAAGTTATGACTAGAGTTGTGTGCTTATGGAAAACACTTGTCTAGAAACCAAAGGTTCACAATATTTAGTATAAGACATTTTGTGAGAAACTACCTTTTAAAGCAACTTTTTTGCGAGAAACTACCTTAAAAAAAAAATATTGTAAAAAACTACCTTATAAAACCTAAATGTTGTAAGATACTACCTTTGGTCAGAAAGTGAGAGTTGACTAAATTTTTCCGGCGTTGACCAAGTCATGCGCCGGTCACATGACATTTAATTCATCTTGGGTATTATATGGATAGGCTCGGGGAAAATTAGGGGAAAAATGGAGAAAGATGAATTAAACGTCACGGGGCTGGCACATGACTAGGTCAACGCCGGAAAAAATTAAGTCAACTTTCACTTTCCGATCAAGGGTAGTATCTTACAACATTTAGCTTTTATAAGGTAGTTTTTTACAACATTTTTTTTATAAGGTAGTTTCTTGCAAAAAAAATGTTTTAAAAGGTAGTTTCTCACAAAATGTCCTTTAGTATACTAATGTCGCATTAACAACGTTAATAACACTGAAAATTTCAATCAAAAGAAATAATTAATGAAGAAATTAAAACATTAAGAAAATCTTACCTACACCGATGCATGCATGCATAACATTATTTCTTGGATTAATAGTTTTCATAAAGTTAGCCGGTTAGGTATACCTTGCTTCATTGGTGAAGCAATGTAAATTAATGGTGTCTACTTGAATGATGTGTACTTTGTCTTTTGTTTTATTTGGCCATCCAATTTAAAGGAATGCAATTAAGTGTGGTTGGTAGAGTTGGTGGGGAACTCACCTTATGATTTGGAGATCACAACTTCGAGTCCACCAATTACATTTGCTTGAGAGTATGGGAATTCCCTTTATTCCCCCATCTACTCTCAAGCGATGACCTGCAGAGCTAGACTGACTTAATAAACTTGTGAGAGGTGTCGGTTCAGTTGGATGATTCATTTTACCTTATGTCTAAAACTACCTCTACCTTTTGTAAAAATCTGGTTGGATTCTAACATTGACCTAATTATTTATAATGTTGACAAAAAAATTTGGATTTTATTAGATAGTTTATTACAAAATTTGGGTTTTATTAGGTAATTTTTCAAAAAAAAATAAATAAATAAAATAACAATGAATTTATATATAAATTTGAGATTACAAAATTAATTTTTGTGCAAATCACGTTTCAAATATATAATTGTATGTAGATGATATGGAATAATTTGTTCTCAGGGAGATTTTTTTTTTTTTTTTTTTTTTTAAAGAGAGCTATAAGAGCGGTGATAAGAATCGATCCTAGGATCACCTGGAACCGAGAGGGGGCTAACCACTTGAGGTATCCCTCGGGGCCTCAGTCTCTCCTAAGGGAGATTGTTGTGTCACGTGCATCTAAATTTGTTTAGAAACGCTCATAAATAGATTAGTATAGATTTGCTGCCAAAAAGAAAAGAAGAAAATGTATGCAGATTTGGAATTGCTTGATTATATATAGTTTCATTGTACATACATGCTCGAATTATTATTTATAGAAAAAAAAAAGTTAAAAACACTCAATATTTCTAGTAACTAGAGTGTACCCGTGCAAAATGCACGGGGTATATATTTTACAGAAAGACATTACAAAAATATAATAACAAAAATATATTTTAAATACGTGAAGTTGTTTGTGCTATAGCAACTGACTCTTTTATGTGTCTAGATACTCCGTGTAGCTAGATATTATAGAAGTTACTTTATCAGTGTTATAGGGGTTACTCTGTCAATGTTAAAAGGGTTACCCGTTCAGTTATTGTTTTTATCCCGCCAATGTTATAAGGGTTATGTGTTTTGTGTTATAGAGGGTTACTTCGTCAATATTATAAGGGTTACTCCAGTCTGTTTGTCGGAAAAAAAAAAAAAAACCATGTTGTCACATAAAAAACATTATGTATGTATCTTTTGTTTCGATGATTATTGAATTAATAATAAGGTAGTTAACTGATTTTAAAAAATATAAATAAACAATTGGAAGAATTTCTAAAGAGGTAAATAGTGAAACTTATAGTAGCGATATTACTAAAAAAAAAGTACACATAATTTTGAAAAAACATGTGCAATTATTGTAATATTGGTGTTTTTAAAAAAGAAATTGGGTAATATAATAAAATACTACGTTGGTAGTTTTTTTGGGGTACGTAATGTGTATTATTAGAAAAAATAACAGTGGAAGTTTTTTTAGGAGGGTATTTTTATTTATTTTTTAAAAAATGACAGGTGGAAGTTATTTGTAGGGCAAAAAAAAAAAAAAAAAAAAAAAAAAGGATTGAATGAGAATTGAGGGATTGGGTTTTGGAGTGATGTGGTGAGAAGTTATGAAAATGACTCTACAATTATATATTAGATTGCTAGCTATTGATCAAGTGCTTAGCTAGTTTGCGCTAGTGAGTGGCGCAAAAGCTTGACACACCTGTGCCACTACTGTACTGTGCCTTGTGGTGTTACTTATTAATGAATGGCACAAGAAAATCTTGTGAAAAATTAGGGTTGCTGAAATTTGAACCTGTACTTTCTTGTCATGCACATACCACGCACGTTAAAAGACTACTTTGATTGTGTGTATATTCTATCAAAAGTTAAGCGGGTGGTTAGAGGTGATCTTGGTAGAATTGGTTTTATACTCTATCAAATGATTGTGTGTATATTCTCAATTTTACCTAATATGTATGTATATTATTATACCTGTATACCCTATTATGGTTTGTTGATTTATTATACAAAATTCGTATATTCTCAATTCTGTTATGGGGGTTCTATATCTAGCAAGGGGTCCTTCAACTAGGTTATATTGGTAACAATAATGAAAGAAAGGGATGTGAGGATCAACAGATTTGATGCCAAAGATTTCGAATTTTGAAAGATGAGTATTGGAGATCATATCACTTATCTACACGTAAAATCATGAATCTAACCCTCCTCTTGACGGAAAGAAGTCAAATGAATGAAGAGTGATCACTTAGCTTTGATATCCTAAATCGTTAAGTGTGGTGTGGGTGTGATCCAAGTGACATTATCAAGGAACATTGCTTTCATTGTCAAGGGTGAGAAAACAACAGCAAGATGGATTACAACCTATCAAATATGTATGTATAGATGCATTAGTCTTTGAGTAACCCTCTAGATCTCTTGCGCTAACATTATCACCCACTCACCCATTTATGTCCCCAAAAGTTCCTAGCTACAACATGATGATAAATGAACTTAATAAGTGAAATTAATATACTAACCTCTTTCTCTTTTTCTTTTTTTTTTTAAAAAAAAAAAAAATTCAATGTCTATTATTCACTTTAGATTATTTTATTGTCATACTATCTTTAACATCATACCTTATTTAACCCATTATATAACCCTTTTACACCGTGTATAACCACTGGCTTAAACTTGTAGTTGAATTTGTCGAGTATCAAAACTAGTACAGTGCGACAAGCCGACAAGGTCATGCAATGTGCACAAAGCTCATCCACCCATTCTTGTGAAACACTAGTATATAGCTTTGGATGTATGAGGCCTATGTTGCATCTACACTTTTCAAAGCCAAAGAGCTTTTAATTACTGAGGGGCGTCATAACCAATCATGAAACCCTAACCATCAAATTATGCTAATTGTCCTTTAAGACACTCAAATATATGTCCTTACACTCAAATAGGGTTTTCAAAGATTTGTAATACATTGAACATACAAGTATAAGATAAGCTTAAACTCTACAATTAGTTATTGTAAAATTTAAAATGTGTAACATACATGCAATCAAATTATGAGTATATAACTTAAATTAATTCTAGATTATCTTTTAATTAATTAATATATACTGGTTTATTTTGGCACAAAACTAAGTAGTATATTTACTACATTAGAGATCCGAAGCCTTAATGATACTGAAACTAATGAAACCAAAAAAGAGTTACGAAAAGAGAAATTGAACACTTCCACTATAATTTAAGGACATACATCAATTTGAGAACAACTGGACAAGATTAATTATATGAGAAAGCTACTTTGATTAATTTGGCTACATTATCACTCTTCCAATACCATCACTATCTTTCAGATTAATACTCTTTAAGGACCACACCACATATGTAACCTTTGTACAACACCTCCAGTTGTAAATTTTATTTGTCGTACACTAACAAACTATAAACTTCGTCCGTATTTAGTCCCTTTGTTTTGAACTAATAGTCATATAGTACTCGCATTTATTCTATAGTTTTTATTAGTATTGCGACAACTAAATTTGTACATATGTAGTATAAGTCTTATAAGCAATGTATGTAATATTCTATGAGTAAAGCAATTGCATGTATGATGATCATAGCCGAAGAATGAAAAGAATGTACGTTGTTGTAAAATTAAAGGGAAAACGGAAAAGTTAGGATTGATATTTTATTCTAGGAACATATTGTTGTAAAATTCTTGCAAAGTGAATAACTAGAAATTCTATTGTTACTTTTCTTACTTGTGTTTGAGATTAGTGGTCCATTTTTAGATTGGCTGGCAAATTTTGGAAGGTTTAATGGTACTTGATTACATGTTGTACGTACCAACATGGCGGCATGATCGTCTCAATTGGCTCTTCTGGTTTTTGTTTTCTTCTTGTATAGGCAACAAAAAGTGGAGATTAAATGTGAATTAGCGGACAAAAATTGATTGAGCAAATATGTGACAAATGTTTTAATTAATTAAATGACGTTCACAAATGTTTTCTAAAAAACTATGACATATATTGTTGAGGTAAAAATTAAAAATTAAAAGCCCAGCCTAGAACCAAAAGGTAATTTAAAAGGAAAAAAAAAAAATCAATTAAGTGAACTAAACCGGTTCAAAGAAAAAAATAATTAAAAAAGGATAATAACCTTACAAAAATTTAGCTAGTTTTGGAATTAAATTTAATAAGTAGCCGTTTTGGTAAATATTTTTGTCAAATTAGCCGTTTTGGTAAAAAATCCTTGGAGTATTAAATTTCGTCATAAATTAATAGACCGTTGCCTCGGATATATATATATACCAATTTTTTATAACTGATGGAGGAGACATAAGTGAGAAAACTATGCTATCAGAGCTCAAAGTGAGGTAAATTCATCCTAAAATTAACTGACAATAGATGTCATAACATACAAACCTCATACATTACTCAACTTTCGTTCTAAACACTGTTCTAATATCGGAAGATTATTATATACACACGCATGGGAAATTCCTAAAAATCACCCCTTCACATGTGTGTTCTAATTCTTCTCCCATCACTTAGTTTAATTATAACCCTATATCTCAAGTCATAGTGTTGAGAGCCAACTCAACTAACACTACTTCTTATGTGTGACCTTCCAATGAACTCACTAGTACAACCACAATAGGAATTGTAACTTACCAGGTACAATTGATCATAATCATGCTGACATATTCACTAAGCCTGTTCACAATAATTGGAACTTAGCTTCCTCATAGCAAGACCCAATAATGTTTGGACTTGCTAATTGTTAGAAGTTGCGGATGAGGGGTAATTTCTAAAGCGGAGTTGTTTTTGTGTGTGGTGCATATACATGATACGTTAGTTTATTATTGTGAGAGAATTCAAGTAAGATATATTAGAATATCCATTGAATCAGTTATTATGCCCTTTAAATGGTACTTCCTCCGTTTCTATTTAGTTGACACGTTTGATTTAGGCACATATATTAAGAAGAGGAGAAAGAGTGAGAGAGAGGTGAAAAAGCAAGTGAGGTAGCTTGTAAATACAAGGTAAAAAATTTACCCCAAAAGAAAACATGTCAACTAAAAAAAAACTTCCTAAAAAAGAATACGTGTCAACTAAAAAGAAACGAAGGTAGTATATGTTATACCCCCTCCGTTTCATAATGTTAGTCCCATATACTATTTTGGGCGTTTCAAAAAGATCTACCCATATTGAATATATTTCATTTATAACTTGTTTTTTTTTTTTAATTAATTGATTGTGGATTGATGACATGACTCTAAGTAAGGAAATTTTTACCTTAAATTATGCAATCATGGCTTGTGCTTTCCTAATGAAAAATAAAAAAAGTTAAATATGGTAAACTAATTATGAAATAGGTTGTACTTTAATGTTAGATTTCAAATATATTTTTTTTCTTATTTTATGTGATTGATTTCATATGGGACTAACATTATGAAACGGAGGGAGTACTATATTACTATGTATTTAATTATGAGAGAATTTTCCGTTATGAGTCTATTTTTGGGCTTATTATGACAATATTGTCTTAGAAGTACTATACAGCCCATACAGGCCAAATCAATAAAACTTCTTCTTGCTGCTCGTGGACGACATAGCTAACACATTGTTAGTGTAAGTACCATCATATCCAACGTAAACATGTGTGTGTTTTGTTTTGTTCTTCGCTTTAATCTTTGTTAAATTGTGACTCGAAATCTAGTAGGGTTGACTTTGAACGCTTATATCTCTCAAACTACAACTGATTTTGAGGTGATTCAAGTTGGAGGTGATATCTTGGTTCAAGAGCTTTCCAACGATAGATCATATGCCCAATTCCGATAAGAAACAAGAAAGTTATGACCGTTTTACAAAAACATGACGAAGCTGGAAATTTGCAACGAGGCTGCTAGCTATAGCTCTATCTGAGTGAGCTATAGCTCGGCCCTATGAAGACTTGCGGCAGGCATGAGCTAGCTGCTGAGCTATAGCTCAGTAGTTAGGTTATTCAAGGATAATTGATGAAATATTTCCTAAAATTATATCTTTTCTATGACGGTTATTTGAGTATATTTGGGGAACAATCTTAGGGTTTAATTAGGGTTTCCTTGTGTTATAAAAGGACCCTTTAGTTGATCATTTAGATCATACCTTTTTTTGAGCCATTAGATTTAGGACTCCTTGTATTATTCTCTTGTTTCTTTCTCCATTATAGTGAAGAAGCTCTCGAATCCCCCACCCGTGGATGTAAGTCTATTTTGACTAAACCACGTAAATCCTTGTGTTCTTTGTTTATCTTCTTTATTTCTTTTCTCGTTCTTAGTTTCATTGACTTGTTCCGCATTAATCAAACACAATTACACCCTAATTTCCTAACAAAGCAATCTTTTCACTATGTTACAACAATAATAAATTTAGACAAAATAGGAAATGCATGGTTGAATTTGTTCTACAAGGAACCACACTGCCACATGCAAATCACATATACTCCGTAGTAAATTAAATTAGAGAATGATAAGAAACAAAGAAAGGTATGTTAAATTGTTATGTATGTATCAATCTTAGCATGTATCCAATTTGTACCTCTTTTCACTTTTTCAGCATCATTTGTATGCAAGTAAGGCCATACCTTAACATTTCAGCTCAATTTCAACAGAAAACGACTAATGACATTGCAAACAGTACGATGAAATTGCACTAATTGAACAAATAAACTAAAACCAAAACCCCCCAAAAAAAAAAAAAAAAGTGAAATTGGATTCCTAAGAACCCAATTGGCATTTTTGTCTTCAAAGTCACTTTTACGCGTGAATTGGAAAATGGATTGTGAAATTTATCTAAGAAATTGCAACAAAATAAATGATTGACAAAATGAAAAGGATATAATATACTTATACAACTTACTAAGAACCAAATACAAGGAAAGTGCGGGGTGTTTTAGGATTAGAGAAAGAGAATGTGAGCTAGCTTTCTTTCGAGTAAAGGGATCATGTTTTTGTTTGGTTTCCCCCCCCTTTTTTTTTTTTTTTTTGTTATTTTAACTTTTAAAGATATCCTCCATTTGTTCGATCTAATTTGAATTGGTCATACATATAGACTATATGATTATCTCTATTATAGATAAAGTCTTATCTATAACGCATAAGTTGCATCATACCATTACCAGTATGTTGGTTAACAGTCATAAACTGCGAGAATGATATTGAAATTTTATGAAATTATTATTTTGCAAAGAAATAGTAGGGTCTTTATTTATCATGTCAATAGAGGTTCACCAACAAACATGTGATTTTGTTCGCAAATTTCAATTTTCATTACCTTACTATTTCACCTTTAAATGGTAATGGATGATAAGGAAATTTGTGAAGAAAATAATATATTTGGGAATAGATTGACTAGTATTATCATGAGCATTACATGAAATTGACTCATCCAATATTCAGTGTTAATGAGGTTATAATTTCGTTATTTCTCATTATATGTGTGCGAATTTGAATTGAAGTACGGAATTAGAAACTTGATAAATGACAAGTCTAACTTTGCACTTCACACTAACGTGTATCGGGTTCCAGTGTTGTGTTGCTTTGTGTTAGTACAAAAAGAAAATTACTAGCCTTGTAAATTTGTAATACATGAATGGATCAATGGACACATTAAATCTTAAAATATACTTCTTTTGAATCTTTTCTTAAGAACACTTCATTGTACTACTTATTATTTTTTGGTGTTGTCCGGCAAAGTACTAAACGATTTTTGGGCAAATTTTGCACGCTAATTTACTTAATTAGGGCCCATCTTATCTGGGAAGGATTAAACAGCTACTTCCTCCGTTCTTTTTAACTTGACCCACTTTGACTTTTACATTATTCACCAGCTCTCCTTTGACCGTCTTTTGTGAATGATATGTAAGGAAAAATATATTCATATGATATTTTTTTAATTCGTCTCAATAAGTACTATCGTAATATACAACTTTTATAATTTTTACTTATGAAGAATTAAAGTTATTGATCGCTAAAGTTTTGCATTGGCAAGCGTGATAAAAGAAACAGGTCACGTAAAAAAGAACAGAGGAAGTATAATATAAGTCAATTACTTTTCAGATGATACGCTGAATCATCACTTTTTATTATTAACAACCGATGGCGAAGGCCGTGGCAGTGACTCTTTTTTTTTAAGAAGCTATTTAGGATAAGGGAAAACTTCGAATTTAAATAGCAATCACATCTTATGCACATAATAATCTTGGAATTATTGTATGAATCCAATAAATTTTGATGCAAATCTATCCAAGATTACTATAGGCTGAAGAAAACAACAAAATGAGAATTACAAGATGGATATAAAATCATTAGCTATATATTTTATGATAATTATATATGTTTATATGTTTCACATTAGTATTTCGTTTGAGAGGTTAGATTATTGTCTTCATATATGTTCTACTAGTCTAACAAATGTTCTAATTTGTTTCATGTTGAAACTTAATTACTCTCTTTGTGTTATAATAAGTTTTACATTTTCACAAGTATATATTTTTAGGCAATTTTATTGGTTTAAATAAAATAAGAGGTAAATGGAATAATTACAGTATAAAAAACTGTAAATGAAAGATAGCGAGGTACTTATCATCACCACAATTGATAAGTAAAACACTTATTAAAACACAAAGGTAGTATGATTTTATGACTTAAACAAAAGAAAAAAGTTGGATTCCAAATATTGTCAAGGTTCATGTCTGATCCATATAAGTACAGCTTGAGTAGTTTTTATTTATTTATTATTTTTATTATTTTTTTTTTTATGATTGGGCCGTCAATTTTAATCCAATCCACTCAAATAAAATCAACTATTCACCTTTTTGGGTCACGTTTACTAAAAAAATAACTCATTCAAATTAAGTTCGTTCTTATTTGTAAAACCTCAAGATCCACATTAAATTACGTGAGTCTCTCATAACAATTCAATCTCATTGTTATTATAACTTTATAAGGGCCCCTTAGCTTCTTGACTCTTGATTTTTCAATCTTGTTTTTGAAAACTATAGTCCCAGTTTCAAGTAATAAGCAAGCCTCATTTTAATAAACAAATATCATTATTAGTGGGTTAATGTTACTATGTTAGGCATGATCTAATGAGCATGGGATTATGTTCCTTATTTTTAGCTTAATTTTGCGATATCTATATCTATCTATATTATATATATATATATATATATATATATATATATATATATATATATATATATATATATATATATATATATATATATATATATATATATATATATATATATATATATATATATATATATATATATATATATATAGATTGAATTACCCTCAGCTATATCTTCTCTATTACATAAAGTTAACACTTAAATAGGTATTAGTTATAAATTGAGCATTGTTTATATCTACTTCTCTAACTTCAAGGGGGTGATAATTATAAGAATCAATTAAATAATACTAAAAGCGAATCTGACATGACACTTGTCATGTTCTGATTAAAAAATTTCCCGCCACTTTCTTTCCATTTTTTTTCTTTTTTGTACAAAATCTTCATTAATATTATTTTATATATCCTATGATATTTAACTTTCAATTTGGCAACTATATACGAAATATATTCTATATGCATATCTTTCATATTTTTTATAATAGGTATTTTTCTATAATAAACAAACACATAATAAGGTAATATATTAGAATAATAAAATGTATTACTCCCGTACTTTGTATCATTCTACAACGTATTTTTTCTTTGAAAGTTTTTTTTGCTCTAACCAGGATTTGATACTTTAGCTATTATTATATAATTATTGATTTTTTTTTTTAATAATACGGAGTAATAACATTACAATTCAATAACTATAAACATAAATATAAAACAAAATGAAAAAATCATGATTATTAATTTTCATAAAAATTAGTCAATTAAATTTGTAAAACATTGTGCCAATTATAGTATGCTATAAAATATTGTGCCGGTCAAAACATGCCAACAAAATAGGGACATATGGGTAGATAATTACATTTCACGGGTTATAATTATACATTGCATTCTCATATAAAACACTATAATCATTAAATTTTTATGTTTTTTTTAATGTTTAATAATCAATAACTTTTGATAACAATATAATATTAATTCAAGTTTTTTTTTTTTTTTTTGAAAAGAAATTCAAGTGTTTGTTTCTATTAAAAATACTTTTTTTTTTTTTTGGAAAAAAAAATTATTGTTGTATTAACATTATAATTCACTGATTCATAATTTGATTAAGTAAAAACCGTGCGTTGCACGGGATTTAAACTAGTCTAATATATATATATATATATATATATATATATATAAATATATAAAGGGGAGTTTTTTGCCGAGTTTTTAGAGAGCCACGTAGGATCTAATTTTCTCAGCGCGCCATGTAGGATTATAAATCTTAGTAGTAGCCAATTAAATACGAGATTAGTAATTTCTTTTAGAATTAAATAATTCAAATGCCATGTAAGCAAAATTGGCAAATGAGATTTTTAAGTTTAAATTAATTATATATTATATATTATCTTTTAATATTAGGAATTTTATCTATATAACAAATTTTAGGCTAAAAAAAAATTTTAAAAAATCAAACAAACCGTGCATCGCACGGGCTTCATCTAGTATACTTGTATAATTGAGTACATTTGAATTATAAAAAAATAATAATAAAAAAAAAGGGTTTTTTCACCACATACCCCTGATTTTTTTATTCATTCACCATATACCCATGAAAATACCCCTGAGTTGTTACAAAAATTCACCATATACGCCTGATGACAACAAAATGAGTGGAATTTGATTAATTATGCATCTACATCACCTTATATTTCTCCTTTCATCCCTGAAACCACTCCTCTCCTTTTGTCCAATCCCTGAAACCACTCTAAATCTCAATAATCATATTCGTATAATCGATTTTGAGATAGAAAAAAAGAAATTTGGTGTGGTTTTGAAGGTGAGAAAAAGAAATGTAGGTGATTTCGAAGGTGGATGAATGTATTAACACTACAAGAAAATAACCTTTTCGTAGCGATTATTTTAACCTTTAGTATCGATTGTAATTGCAACAAAAAGCTTTCCCAACGAATGGTCATTCGATACAATATCCCCCGTTGCCTTAAATGTTCAACTCATTTTCTTCAAAAAAAAAAAAAAAAACATGCGTATGATCTTCCTTAAATGTTCAACTCATTTTCTTCAAAAAAAAAAAAAACATGCGTATGATCTTTACAAGATTCGAACATGCAACCTCAAACTCTTATATTAAATGTTTCACCAATAAGCTATGACATATTTTATGTATTCTTTGTCAAACAATATTTATATATCTAGTGTTGAAAAGGCTTTTTGTATCGATTTTTAGGATTTAGTGGCGATTGTAAATGATACGATTTCTCAAAATTATATAAATGTGTAAAAATAGTGTGGATATGTATTATTATGCTTTCCGTATCGATTTTATATGGGAAAACCATGACGATTGTAAAAATGATACGACATCCTTAATTATTTCACAAACATACTTGCATATTGTAGCGAATGAATAATCGCTACGAAAAGTGATTTTTCTTATAGTGTAAGGGTAGTTTTGGGTCATAAGTAACCTTAATAATTGACAAAGTTAACAATCATTAGTTATCAAGGGTATATGATGTATTTTTGTGAAAATCTGAGGGTATATGATGAATTTTATAAACTTCATGGCCTCATGGGTATACGGTGAATAAACAAAAAACTCAAAAGTATATGGTGAAAAACCCGAAGAAAAAAAAAATATATGAAGGGAATACTTCCTCTGTTTTTTTAATTCATATATGATTATTGTACAACTATTAAACACATACAATATTTGTTATAGAACCAAAAACAATACAAAATTAATCACCACAATAGTTACTTTAATTTATTTATTTTTGGTATCAATAAATGAATCATGATAACAAATTCTCAAAAATCATGTATGCAACTCAATAAAAAAAAATTAAATAAATAAATAAAATAAAAAAAATAATAATAAAAAAAAGTGAACAAAATCATGTAAGAACGTACGTATACAAACTGTCAAAATAGGTATCAATAATGTACAAAGAATTGAAGTACAAATCATGAGATTATTGTTCTATCCAATCTAAACGACCACTCAGTTTACTCTTTGGGTTGAGTAGCAGGAGAAACTCCACCAGTAGTTGGCCTATAAAGCATAGAAAATTGGAGATTATTAAGAGATGTTACAAATATATTTCAAGGAAATTAAACCGCGATTCAATTTGAAAAGTCTAGAGATCAAATGTGTAACTTACAGGCCAACAGACACTTTAAAAGCATCATAGATACCCCATTGAGCACCAGTAAGTGTTCCAATCATGACTATACGAAGGGGAAGACCACGCGTAAATAAACCCATTAGTCCTAAGTTCTTAACAGCCTGCAGATGAATTCAAAATGTGTTACTAGAATCATAGAATAAATGTATGAAATAATGTAACAAGGATGAAATTTGGAAGTGTACATCAGCAACAGAAGCACCCTTGGCATTGTTGAGGAAGGAAACTAAGTTGTCTGCAGGATGTAATACAACTGCACAAAATATTCCTGCAATATATCCACCAGCAAAGCTAACACCAAGCTGCATTGTCTTGCTACACTCGTCTTTAGGTGTCGGAATGGCATGCTTGTACATGAGCTCTACAATGGTCTCAAATGATGCAAACTTCATCATTGTATCTGAAATCAAAATCAAGTCAAATTTGGCATTTTTCTCATCACTATCATACTACACCCTATCAGCAGATATGCAAACTCTGATATCAAAGAATTATTAGGGGTCAGTTCTGCTCAACTTAATTTCAGTTCAGTTTAGTTCAGCTTCAATCAATTCAGCTCACTTCAGTCTAGTTCCTAATTTTCTTCTCTCATATACAATTCATTTCAGCTCTATTCACTTCAGTTAAGTTGTTTTTAGATCAGTAAATCGGAACAGACCCTACTTTTGTTAATTGTCATGTGTTGGAAATATTATTTATGAGATGTAAAATATTCCTAAGTTGCATATAATAATTAACAGAGGTAGAAAGCGGTTTAGACATAAAATAAATTTCGATCATCTAAATATATAAGTCATCATATATATAGACATGAGAGCTTAAGAAAAAAGACGAAAATCAGGAAAACAAGTTGACTTACAAGGAATCTGACGACCCCATAGAGGAACTTGTCCTTTGAACAATCTGTAAGAAAGAAGTTCAATCTTGTATATAAGAAGTTGTAGCTAGAAATTATCATAACTGTTGATGAAAAAAGGAAAGACCAACTGTGGTAAGTGAGAAACCATGCATACCCCATAACACCTTCAGATTTGACAAACTTAGGCAGGCCATCAGAAAGGCCTTGTGCAAACCCGGGCTGAGTTTGCACACGAACTTTCACAGCCTCGAAAGGGCAAAGAGCAACATCAGCAATCACCTCAGCAGATGCAGAGCCAGCCAAGATAATCAAAGTTTTGTATTTGGTTGCGTACTCAGGACCCGCGATATCTGAATAATACTTCTTGAAGAACTCATAGCCGCAGTATTTGAAAGCTCCTTGAGCACTGTAACCAAGAAAAGTTGGTGCCCAACCCTTAAACAAGCCCTTAATCCCTTGCTCTCTCATTAAAATTCCGAAACCAGAGTTTATGCTCTTATACTTTCCAGGATCAATCTGAAAAATATAGTTATCTTATTTTTGGTATTCTTTATGATAGAGTAAAAAACTAAAAACATATTTTTGGTATCAGAGCTAACGTGACATAAAGGTCACGAGTTTAAATCTCATCCACTCCTCCTTTCAAAGTGGAATAGTAAGTACATTTAACCTGAGCTAGAGAATTCACAAGCAAAATAAAGTATTTTCATCTTAGACTGTATGATTTAAGTATATGTAAATATAACAAGAAGCAAACCACTAAACTCAAGACTTTGTCATCAAATTCGATCAAAAAGGTGCCTAAAATGAAAGTTTTACCTGCATATTACACTTGACAAGATCAAGAGGAGTAACAGCGGTATGAGTAAGACCACAGCTAAGCATCCCACCAGCAGTACTAGCTGCATAGAATGCGGGCGAATACATCTTTATCTTCTCACTTGGAGCAGCAACCATGATGCTATTCTTTGACACTTCTTCATTGGACAACGAAGAGGAGTATAGGAAGGAGGGGATCATCGAGGAGTGACTACAGTTCTCGAAGATCACCATCTTTGTTATTATTTCACAAAGTGCCAAAGGTTAGAATATAATGTAGGAAATCAGTTGTTAATGTATATATAAATAAATTGGATTTGTCTGAAAATTCAAAGGGAAGAATCATTTGTGCTTTTTGACCAAAAACATATATGGAAAACGTAAGCATGGAGGTGTACTTGATAATTTCTTACTTTTGTGGCAAATTGAAAGTTCGTCAACTTTGGCTATTTCTAAAAGTTTGTTCTTATACACAGTATACGTGAAACATTCTCACCTGCTAAAGTTGCTGCGTGTAGAATAGGATATACAACGGTTGCATAGGATATTTGTTTGATTGAGAAAGTAAACAGGGTAGCTAGATAATCGATGATAAATGTAGAACTAGAACACCTTGTTAGTTTTATCCTGCTCATTTTGAATCATGCGCGATTAATCTTGAATCGAACAATGTACATGATACACTCAACAAAGGTAACAGACGAACCTTCTTTGTTACGTAGCTACTCTGCTATCTTCTTTTGCAAAGATTTTTTATTTCTCACTTGTGAATTATGATAAATTGCACTTGAAAGTTGAAATGAATCATTCAAGTTTCGTTGATTTTACATTCTTACCATTCATGTTGCTCATGTTTTATCGAAATTCTTACAGGAATCGAGCTGCAAGAACCAATGGATTACAGGAATCGAGCTGCAAGAACATTCAAGCTATAATGTCAAGTACTGAGCTGTTCATATTAGTAGGTACTTGTGAATTAGCGTGGTCTGTATCTCCCTTATCAACTCTAAAAGTCGTCACATAAGCATATTAGATAGACTTTACAGTTATAATCAAGTCGCTCTTGTATTATGAACCCTGCTTTTCATTACCAGTATTGAGTTAGATTGTCATTATGTGTATGAACAATATTAAACTGCGATTCAGTATAATTGCTAGTTCATGTTCTTTCATCAGAGCGAATTTCTAGTATGTATATTGTATACTTGCCAAGATTGAAGATGAAAACCAATTTAAATATGTAAATGGCAAATTGAGTACATTCAAAATCTACATCTCCAACTTTACATAACTATAGCTAATCCAATTTATCATAGAAACAAAAATTATCTTGTATAACTATATAGTAATTTTGTACACGTACAAAATTCTATCATAGAACCAAAAATTATACAGGGTACAAAATTAATCATCACTATAGGTACTACAATTTATTTGTTTTTGATATCAATAAACGAGTCCTAATAACACGTTCACAAAGATAAACGAATTCTTGTAAGAATGTTGTATGCAATCTGTCAAAATAGGCATCAATGTACAATTATGAGATGAATTTTAGTTTCCACAATTGTCCAGTGTTGACGATCACTCAGTTCACTCTTTAGCTTCGGAAGCAGGAGAACCTCCACCAGTAGTTGGCCTATAAAGCAAACAAAGTGAGGGGTTAAGAGAAGTTACAAACGTATTTCAAGGAAACGAACACAGCTAGAGTATGTAACTTACAAGCCAACAGATACTTTAAAGGCATCATAGATACCCCATTGAGCACCAGTAAGGGTTCCAATCATGACTATACGAAGGGGAAGGCCACGCGTAAATAAACCTACTAGTCCTAACTTCTTAACAGCCTGCAGTATTTAAAATGTGTTAATGGAGGCAGAAAACTTTATTCTATACAGAATTTGGTAATAAAAATGATTTTATAGAATAGAAAAAATACAGAATGATGTAACAAGTATGAAATTTGTTAACTTACATCAGCAACAGATGCACCCTTGGCATTGTTTAGGAAGGAAACTAAGTTGTCTGCAGGATGTGATACAACAGCACAAAATATTCCTGCAATATATCCACCAGCAAAGCTAACACCAAGCTGCATTGTCTTGCTACACTCGTCTTTAGGTGTCGGAATGGCATGCTTGTACATGAGTTCCACAATGGTCTCAAATGATGCAAACTTCATCATTGTATCTGCAATCAAAACCATGTCAAATTTTACCTTCCCATTACCGCCATACTACACCTAAATAAGTCATACTTCGTATATATATAGTACATGACAGCTGAAGAAAAGAGATCACGAAAACTAATGGAAGGAAAACAAGTTTACATACATGGAATTTGACGGCCCCAAAGAGGAACTTGTCCTTTGTACAATCTGTAAGAAAAAGTTCAATCTTATAGGTAAGAAGTTGTAGCTTAATAATATTGTAAGTTTTTTGACAAAAAAAAATAAGGAAAGGCCAATTGTTACTATACCCCATAACACCTTCAGATTTGATAAACTTAGGAAGACCATCAGATAGGCCACGAGCAAAGCCAGGTTGAGTCTGCACACGAACTTTCACAGCCTCGAAAGGGCAAAGAGCAACATCAGCAATCACCTCTGCGGATGCAGAGCC
The DNA here is from genome assembly GCF_948465745.1 of Chenopodium album. Classification (NCBI taxonomy): domain Eukaryota; kingdom Viridiplantae; phylum Streptophyta; class Magnoliopsida; order Caryophyllales; family Amaranthaceae; genus Chenopodium; species Chenopodium album. The sequence continues at coordinate 73,054,125 of NC_137835.1, forward strand.
AGCCAAGTATATCAGAGTTTTGTATTTGGCTGCATACTCAGGACCCGCGATATCTGAATAATACTTCTTGAAGAACTCATAGCCCCCCATTTTGAAAGCTCCTTGAGCACTGTAACCAAAAAAGGTTGGTGCCCAACCCTTGAACAACCCCTTAATTCCTTGTTCTCTCATCAAAATTCCAAATCCAGAGCTTATGTTTTTATACTTTGCTGGATCAATCTGAAAAATCAGGTCACTTTTCAAGTCTCCTTCATTAATGAGTTAGTGTATGCACAAACATAAACAAAATGTACGTACTCCCTCCATCCCTACACGGAATGGCTTATTAGATGGTTATAACATGATTAAGCCATTAAGTCACCGGAATTTGGTTGAAAATTGTAAAAAAATTACGGGTAGTAATTTACAAATAGCTCTATTATGCGGTAGTAAATGACAAATTTTCCTAGAAAAAAAAAATGAGACTCAAGTGCATAGACTATTTTGTTACATGAGGTGTGATTTGGTCAACAATTTAAGAGGTATTTTGCTGAATCTGACCTCAAATAGTCTAATCTCTTGCAAAATATCCCAAGAAAAAGACTAAACAAAAACCCAACTTCTAAATTCACAACATAACAAAGTATTTTACATCTTAGATTCTATGATATACTAAGTATATGTAAATCACCAGAGGTGTGATATCAATGGGACACCATAAAACTCGGATCAGAACAACAAAAAAGATGATTAAGATGAGAATTTACCTGCATATTACACTTGACAAGATCAAGAGGAGTAACAGCGGTATGAGTAAGACCGCAACTAAGCATTCCACCAGTAGTACAAGCTGCATAGAATGCCGGCGAATACATCTTTATCTTCTCGCTAGGAGCAGCAACCATGATGCTATTCTTGGACACTACTCCATTTGTTGATGTTGATGATGAAGGGAAAAGAAAGTTGTTAGCCTTTGAGGAATCGTAAGTGGCATGATCAAGTTGAAGAGAACTCAAAGACGAGGAGGAGGAGGAGGACGACGAAGAGGAGTATAGGAAGGAGGGGATCATAGAGGATTGGTGAGAGGTCTCAGACATCACCATCTTTGTTCTTGCACAAAGTGTTAGAAAATAATGTAGGAAAGCAGCTGTAATAATTTATATAAATCGGAATTGTATGAAAATTCAAAGGGTAAATTCAAAGGGGCGATTTTTTATTTTTGAATTATATTTCGAAACGTGTTAAAAAAAGATTCAGTTGTGCTTGTCGACCAAGAAAATTGGAAAACGTAAGCATGGAGACACAATCTTGTTTCATGGATGTCGTCTTTAAAGACTTACTTTTCTCCAAATTTGAAAGGTCAACTTTGGCTTTCTCTACAATGTTGCTTTTATACCTAGTATAAGTATACACGACTTCTTACATTCTGCGAAAGTTGTCATTCAGCTTGTGTAAGATATACAACGATTGTATAAGATATTTGTTTTACTAGAGAAACATATAAGGTAAGCTAAACATCGCATTTTATAGGTTTTGTGCGCGAATTCCCTCCAAAAGAAACATGCATGTATTTAGTCTTCAATCGATCGATGTACATGATATGCCCAACTTGTTGAGGTGTTTTTACATTGATCTTAGGCAGTGATTATTACAAAGTACTTCCAAGAGTAACTTTGAATTTTGGCTCACACGACGGATTATAATCCAATTCCTGTGTACCACCAACAAATCAACTGTACAACTGACTAGAGATAATGTACAGGACATGGTAATAATTTAGCACAAATGCAAATAATTAAATACGTAATTCTGCAAGAGTGGATAAGAAAAAGAGATTTTACATAGTGCATAAATCACTCCTCATCGTCTTCGTCATCATCGTCTGGTAAGCCAGTATCGTCTCCTACTCCTTCAAGCAGCTGGTCAAGATCCTCTCCAAGCTCCAACAGCCTAGCAGTAAGTCTCTCGACTTTGCTTTGCTCTTGTCCTAGGCAAACAAGTAAATCATTTAACTCTGCCTCGCTATCCTTCTGTGCTTCTTCTCTAGCTTCTTCTTTAATTGCCTCAATATCTGGGTAAGGTGCAGCACCGCCACTTCTTAAAGACTTGACCTCTTTCTCTAGTTGGGAGTTGGCCTGTTCCAGACTGCAATAAGCATCGGATAAGCTCTTCAATTCAGACTCCATCTTACTAGCCAAATTCTGGTACATGGAAACATCATTTCCAAGTTTAGCATTCTCATTCTTGAACATCTCAAGTCGCTGAGTTGCTTCTCGAAGTTCTCTGCGGTATGTCTCCGCCTGGACTCTATCTGACGGCCCACTAGTCTTTTGCTCAGACCCTGTGCCTGACATAGCCATGCCTTCAGCTAAGCTTGCATTACGGCCAAGGAGATCCTTCACGAGACATAATAGTTCACAATTTATCAAAGAATATAAAGTAATACAAAAGTGATGTATTTATATCATTATATGTCAAATTGGCAATTCTTAGTTTCTTATACTACAGAAAAGACAATTATAGCTTCTAGATGATTAAACATCCCCATTGCCACTCCATACACAAATATTTAAATAAATAAAAGAAAATTTTAAATTGGAAGGAAAGGAGATAGATAATGGCTTCAGGTTAAACTGTTTACCTGGATTTCAGAGCACTGTTTCTCCACGAAGGTTTTAAGACGCTTAATATAATCCCCATCACTCTCCCCACTTCTTTGATCCAATTCAGCAGGAACAACTGCCACCTTTGCTTTTGGATTACTATAAACGTCGACAAATCTCTCTCTTATGTTAACCTCCAAGCTACTAACCATTGCAACAAAGCCAGCATCAAAGAGTGAAGCCAGAATTGGATGCACCTCATTGTAAGTTCTTTTATCCGTCACACTAGCATCATCTTGTTCGTTGTCAACATCCTCCATACTAGCACCATTGGATCTAGTCAAAGGTTTGTGCTGTTCAGAAAGCTTCTTGGAGGAAAACAGGAAGTTCTTTTGCATCTCATCGAACTTCAGAAAGAATGAGGTAAGCCCAGCTTTTTGACTGATTGCATCAACTATGCCGTAAGAATCTTTACCATTTTCAATACACTTATTGTACAGAACACACTCTCCCAAAAGGACAGCAGCTAGCCCCTGAGTGCATACTGTTGCAGATTGATTTGAGAGCAACTCAAGAAGATAGGTGAGATGGGGGCGTGCATCAAGAAAACAATTCACCGCACTTGGACAATCAACAAGCCACACTATCAGAAGTTTTAGAATCATTTCCTGAATGTAAAGATCTGCTTTTCCATTTGACTTTCCATCTTTACTATCCATGGAAGAAGAAACAGCCAAGTACTTTACCATGCGGTGCATTAATGGCTCAGGGGTCCCCATAGACTGCATTGTTGCCCCCAGTTCAACTTTTAAAGCCTGAAATTTTTGTCAAATTAAATACACAATGACATGTAAGCATAACACAGGCCAAATATAAGCTAGAGAAGGTGAACTAGAACGGGCAATGAGGTAAGAGATAATGAGTTTTCCAGTGAGAACATAAGTTAAGAACATAATATGATTAGTACAGAAAAAAAAAAAATAAACAAGAAAATACACCTTCTCTTTGCATTGGGTGTTGTCCTTCAGCATATGAGACAAAACACTAGCAGCCCGTGCACATATCTGCACCAACAAAATATAAATAAATTAATTACTGACCATTTTATAAACTAAGTAACTATAGTAGAAAGATGGAGAATGAAGGAAGTAAAATAATACAGGTATATTTGGTATGTATGAAGAGAACAGGAAAAATGTTTAACAAATATACTGTTTTTTCTATTTTCTACTTCTTCTCTATTATTTCATAGGAAAGGGAGGCTTCACTTTAAATTTATTCTTATGGAGGTATTATAGTGAAAGATTGAGACATCAGCTAATACTTGGAGGCCTACACAACCACCACTTGCTGTTTATGACTGCTGACCATTTTAGCAAGGGGTGGTTTTGAGCATATGCAAGGTAAGTGACCACATAGGGCCCAGAAAAAAGGGGCCTCAAGTTTGGTATTATTTTATACTAGTACTACTTTCGATACATACAAAGAGAAAGCACGTGCATCATATGTAAAATTGTTGGGTTTTGGAGATGTATTTTGTATCCTACTCTTAATTTTCAATTTTATCATAAAATTGATTAGTAAAGTTTTTTGTTTTGTTAATAAAAACTATCTTTGAATTTAATAATTAAAGGCCTGATTTTAAAAAATTAAACAGGGCCTTTGTCGTTATTGGCATTCATAGCCCTGCTCCTGTAAAGCAAGACTAACAGTTGAAAATTAAGATAGAATTCATGAAGTCAGTCACAAACATAGGCTTGCAAATTGGTACAAAGGCCATCAATGGATTGACTGAAAGCATAAACTCATATTATGTAAGTTGTTACAGGTTCTTTTATAAACCACCGATATTAATCGAATATTACCTCAAGATCCCCATCACTTTCACTCATTGACAGACCATGGAGCAGCATACTGCAAAAAAAGACCTTTTTCTGAGTAACTACCTTAATCAAACAATATTGCAAAGATATCAGATGAGAAATATAAATATCTCGCTGGGATGTCAGAAAAGAACCTTCCAAATGACATATTTACATCATCTTCTAGTGGAGCATGAGCCATTGACTGTGGCTGGGGTGTCAACGTGGATGCTAATAGTCGCTGACCATCAGGATTATTCTGTTTGAGGCAAGGTAGACAAAAATCATTTCCAACCATCAAGGCCCGTTTGGTAGCAGTTTATAAATGAAGGTAACGAAAATGAATTTAAATATAATTATGGCAAGCAAAATAACATCATAGTGTCTATAGTAATGCAATCTCATCACTAAACTTGTGTTTTTTTTTTTAAGAATGTCTATTACCACCTAATATCACACCACAAATGGTATGATTGGTAATAAATATTTTCGAAGAAAAATTGACAATTTGGAGTGGACTAGCATTACCATGGGAATGGACGCTTATTTTCCTTACATATAAATGTAAAAACTCAGTCCCATTTCCACCATTTATTACCAGTTTACCACTTGCCAAACGGGCTATCAGTGACATACCAATTAAGTCTTCCCCCAAAGTAGTCCTAAAAGACTATATCCACTATCCAGATTCCAGAAAGCTTTTAGACTAGGTAGCGGCCTTTTAGCACTATCTGTTCATCATATTGCCCATTTCTCCCTATTTTTTCCCCCACTCTTTAAAAACAATATTTAAAATAAAAAAAAAAATAAAAAATAAAAAACTTTTATACCTCAGTTTACCTACCTCACAAAAGTTCTTGAAAACATAATCTGCATCAACAAACTCTTGCATGCTAGAAGTTCGTAAAATGATTCGAAGAATGGAATTTAGAGCAGGTTCTACTTGTGGTTCTTCTCCAAGAACTTTACTGGCAAGCTCATCAATGTTCTTAGGATGTCGAGCAATTATATCACCAATACAGTGTAGTGCCTGAAACAATTCAGCAACACTACTGTGAAGATTATGGTTACACACATCACCAGTGGAAGATAACAGCAGCAACAATACTAGGATCCGTTAGGAAGAATAACAACCAACAGAGAACCATAAGGAAGAATATATCATACCGCACAACGAACAGTAACAGGAGCCCATTGGCTCTCAACTCCTAGCATAAGGAGATAATCCAATATTTTTCTCTGCAATAAATGAGTAGAAGATATAATAGAAAGATAAATAGAAATTCCCTCTCAAGACAAGCTGAAACAAAAGTGCAATAAAAATAAGGGTTTGACATACCTGAACCAACACTGTTTTGTTGGTCATACTATTCGTATCTTTCCCTGTGTCAGTTTGTGGACCACTGGCTATCAGCAGATTAACAGTCTCCAATGTGCTGAGCAGATTTATTGTCTACTGGTATGATGGTTTTTAACAGGAGAGTAAAAAGTACCAGTGAGCCATTCAAAGTTAAAAACACAGTTATTAAAAGTAAATAAATGTATCAGGTTACAAAGTTTCCAACCTTTTGCTGCGTAAAGCTATAAGAGACTCCTCGAAGCCTCAAAAGTGATATTATAGGATCAAATCCCACTGTCTCCCTCAATAGAGTCTAATCCACGTATGTGAAAGAACATAGTTAGCAGTAGGATATGGTCAACATACAACCAAATCAACAAAATCAATAGGAACTTACCTGATTAGAGGTATTGTTACGCAATATATTATTCAAGAGTTGAAGACAATCCTGCACAAAAATGAAGCATAAGCTTTAAGTAACTTCAGAACTTTCAGGCAGTAAAAATAAGCAGTATCAAACGAAGAGAAGAAAAGGCATCAGAGCTCGTAGTTCAAAAAACTCAAAGGTCGTACTTCAGCATCAGGTTACAAGGATGTATTATTGCGAGGATTGAACATACCAAGTCCGAGTTCATAATAATCCAGTTTTTGGTTAGGGATCTAAGTCTACAATAAGATGACAAACAAGAATCTGAAAAGGAAAGGATAGCATAACTGATGCAATTAGGTGCAACTCTGCGGGGTTGCATTTCATGTTGCTACTAGTTATAAAGCATGACCGACACAAATTTAAGACAGCTATTCCTCTTATTTAGAGTGTGAGTATACAAATTTTCTCTTATTATAATTTCTTTTGTTCAATGTAAAGAAGAAGAGCTTCCCAAAGTATGGAAATAAGCACAATTGCACACTGAGTCTGAGAATCAGCTCACCTGAACAACAACTCCACCATCCGAACCACCTTCCTCTTTCATAATGGTAAATATCTTCTCAAAAGCTCCTTCAAACACTACAATTTTTTGTATTTCCTACATAAAAGAACCAATTATTAGAAAACAAGATGCACACTAACTGCTCAAGTGAAAGCTTCAATGGGGAATTCCAACCTCAGCTTCACGAGTCAAGTACGTAAGGAGCAGCAAGGCCTCATTGCGTATAACCTAGCAGAAAGACCAGATAAAATGTTTCAGCAAGGCCCAAAATAATATTGAAGGGAAGGCAAAACAAAAGGTAAAATGAGGAGGGAAACAGAAGCAATTTGGACAGAGTATGTATAGCAGGTACTACATATTAAATAATATTATAAAGCCGTATCCAGGGATTAAAAAAAATTGTGGCACCCCAACTTAATCTTGGTAAAATAGCTAAATGTGAAAACCAGTTATACATAATTATGTCAGATTCATGAGCTATTGCAAGATTATTAATCATTTCCAATAACACGTTACCTCACGATCCATCAGCATGTCCATCAGTCGAGTTATGCCACGAGGAATAGTCAAAATGGACTCTTGTAATCTGAACATAAGTGCATCATGAGTCACTATACAGCTCAAAATATAATACTTCCTACTTTTTTTTTTTCAGTTGACAAGTTTTGACTTTTGACACTATTCACAAATTGTGCTCAGACAAGCTTTTGTGATTTATAGCTACTACAAAACATAGTCATGTGGGATCTTGTTTGAATCATTTCAATATAAATTTTATTAATATCAACTTTTTATAAATTTTACATACTGATAATTAGAGATTTTCACCCTTAAACTTGTGTGTTGGCAAACATGAATAAAAAAATGTGTTAACTAAAAAAGAACGAGTATAGTATAAGAGGAAAAAAATACAGGTAGACAAACACCTGTTTAGCGAATTTGTGAGAAGAGCAGTTAATACTTGTAGGGTATAGTATCTTACATAGAAATCATCCTCCGCCTGAAAGGTGAAAAAAATTGCACATTAAACAAGCAAAGAACTCAGTAAATTATATGACTAAATGAATGAGAAACATAAACATTTCTCACCAACAAGCTGAGGAGGAGAGATATATTGTCTACTTCTCTTGATAATAAATCAGCATTCAATTTAGATGGCTCCACTTCAATCTTTGCCATTTTTGCATGATTAAGAGGAGTCAAAGAACTAACAAGGGTTTCTAAAGCACCTCGAATCTGTATGCATCAAGTAGAAAATTTTAGTGACTCGACATTCTATTAGCAGCTATAAGGCTACGAAGAAAGTATCTAATGGACTCTGTTCAACTAAGTAAACCAACCAAAACTGTTATTCACTGGAAGTATGGGAAAAAAAGGTTCTATGTATTAAGCACAGTGTCAGATGTTAAGGAAAGAATTACAAAGATAATATGGTCTATAGTAATAGAAACCCAAATATTTGTGCCCATCACAACATGAATATCTTTCAGGCAAAAGGAAAGATGAAACCAGTAGTTCAAAATGTGTCAAACTTCAGATATTCCCTCTGTTCTTCATTGACCCTTCTACTTTCCATTTATGTGCACACCTCTTTTATCTTCCTAATTTTACTTTATTCCTTTCATGGAAAAGAAATATTATTCTGTAACACTTCCTCACCCCACCACATGGTCCACTTATACTGATTAATAAAAAATTAAAAATAAAAGGATTACATAACCCCCCCCCCCCCTCCACCCCTAGTTGTTATTGCTACAATGAATAAGAAGATTAATGAGATGGAGGAAGTACACAGCTTGAACTTCAGAGTTCAGAGTCACTGGAATTCCCTAAACTGCAGTAAGTTCAATATCCACCAAGGTGGAAAAATTGAGATCTTTCCAGTGTATTTTGGATTCCAGGAAAGGATTGTAAGTATAATAATAGATATATTAATACACATTGAATTGAAGCTAAAAAGATCCCACATAGTAATTTATTGTCTTATGTTTTCGTGAAAAAGGTACAGTCAAAGTTATTGCTGACCTTATAAACTTGTATATAGCACTTAATATGGGATGGCAGGAGTTCATAAAATGAGCATATGATAAGTGAATACAACACTAGCAGCAGTATCATTTACATCACCAACTGTTAGGAAAACTAATATCTAACAAAAGTGAGGAATTCAAACCATTTCTACGTCATCTCGCTCATCTTTCAGCACACTTAGTAATACTGGCATGCCTGCAAACCCAAAAGAGAAAATATGAGAGAAATCAATCTAGCGTATTGCAGTCCAAGAAAGTTATACCACGAGAAAGATACCAACCCATTGCTCCAAAAGCTAGCTGTGCAGAATGGTTTTCTGCAACAACAGATTGAAGTTCAACCATTGCCATCCTTCTATCCTCAGCCTTTGCACCATTATTTATTCGATCAAGCAACCGTTCAACATAACTATCAAAGAAAAAACAATGATTTAGCATATACAGTGAGGAGTGGAAAGATCACCAACTTGGCAATATTACATTTCAAAGAAATCACAGGCTCCAACTTACAAGAAACAACATAAATCTTTTAACACTATTCATGCTTGCAGATACAGGAGAAACTTCAGGCTCTACAGTTTCTGTCATACCTTTTGAGGCTCTGTAAAAGCCCAACTCTGCAACGCCACTTTTATTATCCCTGCCAAATTACCCCTTTTCTCTCCCCAACATCAATTTTCAATTTACACAGAAGTTCCCCGGCTATTTTGCAGAAAAATGCAATTGATGATAGAATGCTTTGCTAGATATGTCACAAAATTGTGGTACTTGGCAGAGCTAAGGGAGATGGAAAGAAGGAAAAATAGGGATAAATTTACAAGCTTTTCTAGTGCAGATGCAAGAAGACTCAAAAACATTTAATTTAGTTGATCTATGTAATTATTGGTTGTGGATTATTTTATAGTTCAAAGTTGCAATTGCTTATTTGGACTAATTTAAGTTAATTAATGGACAACTTACGGGCTTACATCTGTTTCGTCTGCCCTGTTTGACTTCAACACATTAACCTTTGCATGTTAGTTAGAACTACATTATTTTGGAGTTTATGGTAGTAAGAAATTATCTTGAGAGGCTTATTCTCTCCAAAGTGCTAAAACAAACTAAAAAAAATACTCATTAAATCTCCACAATTTCTCTCACCGATCTCCTCTTTTTATAGAATTTTTTCCATCCTCTTTACGCTGATTTTAACAACTTATTATGTTTTGCCTACACTACTATCCCTATCTATTAGCCTAATCTATAACATACTTGTATAGTTGTATTATCTTTTATTTCCAGGTCTTAATGCAAAAAATCTACCTTCTTTCCCCAGCAACTTTCTGGCACAAATTTCCACTTCATTACAAACAATTCCTCTCCCCCTCCCAACAACCCACATGGCGTCATTCAAATCATTCCCATCAAGGAACCAGAAATATTTAGTCCAATTATACACCTCCCCAAAACCTTCCATCTATAAAACTTTGATCTCCCTCTTTCCAGCACAATAATTTACCTCCCCAAATTGTCCATACAAAAGTCATATGATCTACCCCAAAATCTTTAGCAGTGGAATATTATTGCATTTAATTGAATGCACAGAAAGCTACACCAACCTTTTACCTCAAATCCAACAGCAATATTCTTCATTTACCCACATAGTTTCAAGTAAGCCTATCAAGATTCAAGCATAAAACATAATGTATCACAGGATCAAACATCTAAAATCCCTGTCATAATGGGAGACAACCTTTTCTTTATGCTCCTTGAAGACTAATTGATATAATTGAAAGTGAAGGTTTCATCTGCCCATCATAGTCAGTCAGCTGAGCCTCAAAATGCATTCAGTTAAGGTTCTTGAAGAGTCATTCTGATAATAACAACTTCCTTCATCCGAAATCAATATCAAAATAATATAACAACGTAGGATATGACACTATTTTAATCAATGACCCTCCATTGAAATTCGATTATTCTCATATTCTTTTCATTAAACTTTAACAGAGTATATAGGGAAAACCAAAGACAAATCATAAAAAATTTAGAAAATGCAACTTTTTACATACATCCTAAAATAGCTAATCTGGCTATTATTTCCAAATGGAGGGAGAGGTTTGTTAAAATAAGCAATTATTCCCAGTATATTTCATAGAAAATGTTTGTAAGTTAGCCACGGAAAAAATGCATAACAACTCACCTATCTTCATTTGAAGTAGCATTATCATTTCCAAACACACGTCCAACAACTCCCTGTCAAGAAATTGCCACAATTTTAAAATGTTCTTAGTGCTGTCAAAAAATATTCAATATAAAAGACAAACAGACATACAAACTCCCAATGCTTACATCAACTATATGCATAATTAAGAAAACTCATCCTCCAAGAAAGTTCATAACTTTATACAGACAAGTATACAACTTTTTTTCAACTTCAACAAAAAATTGCCCCAAATCTCCAACGCATACAAACAGGCTCCCACCTAATTACATAAGGCTGAGCAAGGAAGTTGTGGTATAAAGCCTTATCCCATAGGTAATAAAAAAGTTCACAAAAACCCGAAAATCACCTGATTACATAAGGCTGAGTAAAGAAGTTACGGTACAAAGCCTTATCCCATAGGTAATAAAAAAAGTTCACAAAAACCCGAAAATCACCTGATAACATAAGGCTGAGTAAGGAAGTTACGGTACAAAGCCTTATCCCATAGGTAATAAAAAAATTCACAAAAACCCGAAAATACACTCTAAGTTTATTATGCCCCTACTCAACACTATGTTTGAGCTCACATTGATCAATTCAATAATAATATGATGCACAATTTATGATGCTGTAGTAGTGCCAATGATGCTGTCCTAGTGCCAAGAAAAGTAAAATGACTAATATCACATTCATAAATAATTATAATCACACCCGAAATCGCAGATGAAATGTGAATAAAAGTTTACAAAGACAGATGACATAAGCAATAGGGATTAAGATGAACCTTATAGCCAGATACAAAATCCATCCTAATTAACCTGCCACTTCAACCACGTTCGTGCTAACCTGAACATCAGTAATCACAGAAAAATGCAAATTAAAAATTGTAACCCCAAATCAATGAATTATTATCTATAATCAAAAGGTTAAATTTGGAGTCTTTAATATCAAATTAAGCCCGTCCCTAAGCGAGGGCAAGAGCACCCGAGGCCGAAAGGAGGTTCTAATTCTAGATTCTTCCTGACATTAAAGGGTTATATAAACCAAAGTCTGCAACACATTATCAACTAAATTTGATTCAATTGTCAAATAAACTCAAAAAATTACATTAAATTCATCTCGCTTAAGAACATGAATTAGATTCTAGCAATGAAATCAGTCGTTATGATCTTTCATAACTTGAATGATTATAATGAATACTGCAATAACCCACCTTAGAAGATCCCTAAATTGAGTATACTGATAATTAAATTAAATCAACGATTAACACACTATCGTGAAATTGATGTTCGATGATTAAAAGTAATTTGAAATCTTACTTTAGAAGCCGCTTCAATTGAGGAGAGAAAGCTCGGAAGTCGCTTCAATGGAGAATTCAGAGTACGCTTCAATGGAGGAGAGAAGGGGGAAGGGTGTGCAGCGAGGCAGGGTAAGTTGGTGATGAAATAAGATCCAAAGAGGAAAAAGTTTAAATTAACATGGAAGGAGTACAAAATCCTAGTTTAACTCCGATTAGTGGTGGGCATGGGCCGTGCCGGGCCTGCCGTGGGCCGTGCCTAGGCGGGCCATGAACAGTGTCGTGCCGGGCCGTGCCGGCCCACGGTGGAGGCGGGCCGTGCCGTGCCGTGCCGGCCTTCAAGCTTCCCCTGTCCACGGCACGGCACGGCCCACCGTGCCGGTCGTGCCGTGCCGGGCCGCCCGTCGTGCCGGCCACCGTGCCGGCCCACGGCTTACCCTTTTTTCTTTTTCTTTTTTAAAAAAAAAAATTAAAAAAAACTTTAAAAAAACTTGAATTTTTTTTATGAAAGAAAAAATTGAATTGAATAATTATACAATTTAATATTTGAATTTAATAATTATTAAATTTTTTATGGAGTTAAGTTATATTAAATATTGTTTAAATTATATTAATATTTATTGTTCATTCATAATTTACTATATATCATATTATTCATATAACTATATAAGTATTAGACAAAAATTAAATAACAATATAACATATTGCCTCCACCGTGGGCCGTGCCTGCGGGCCGTGCCGGCGGGCCGTGCCGGCGGGCCATTTCACGGGCTCGTGCCGGGCCGTGCCATTTTTTGCTTTTTTTTAAACGCAGCCCGCACGAGGCACGAGGGGCGTGCCGTCGTGCCGGGCCGGGCCACTCAGCGGGCCGTGCCGTGCCGGGCCATCCTCGGGTCGTGCCCGGGCCGCCCGCGTGCTGACCCGGCCCATGCCCAGCTCTAACTCCGATTCTTTATCACGAGGCCAAAAGTGTTTTAAGTAGGGTTGTGCAGAGTACGGTCTAGACCGCACCAAACCGCAAACCAAACCGCAATTTTGCGGTTTGGAAATTACGGTGCGGTTTTCAAATTTGACCAAATTACGGTTTTGCGGTTTGGGGCAGTTTCAAAAAAAATTCAAATCAAACTGCACCGCAAACCGCAATTTAATGCAAAGACTCTTATATTAAGAAGACTCTTATATTGTATTTATATGTACTGAATTGTGTGGGTCATTATTAAGAAAACCAAAGTTTTCCTTTCTTATTACTCTCCGTTTCTTGTGCTTTGAAGTTGTAATGGAGTGGTTCTGGTTTACTTAATGATTTTGCTCCATGTTTGCCTTGGCATGTTACTGGGTCACTATTAACATTGAAGTAAAGCATTACTTCTTTATTGAATTATTTGCATAGTTGTACAGTTTCCAAGTAAAAATTTCATAACAAAAGATTAGCAAATAATCATTATTTGTGAGGTAAAAAAATTATGGAAAAACCGCAAACCGCATCGCACCAAACCGTATTTTGCAGTGCGGTTTGTATAGAATTGCGGTTTGGTGCGGTTTGAAAAAATCATAAACCGCACCGTGCACAGCCCTAGTTTTAAGTGGTAAAACTTTTTTTTTTGTGGCCTTTTATCTTCAAAAAAATCTGAAAACCAAATAAAAAACGACGTTAAACAAGTGTGAGTTAACAGTTTTTCAACTTTCAAATAGTGGTTTATTCCTTACTATGCGCTGTGATAAACAAAACTTGTTTATCACGGAGATTAATTGAGGCGATGTAATAGCACGATTTTATTTTTACAACTATATATTATAGAACATAAAAGAAATTAACATAAAGATTACATAGGGAAGATAAAGAAGAACGAAAAAGATAGCACTGGTTTACTAGAAGGTGAGCTCGGTTAACCTTATCTCTATCAAATGTGAAGATATATGGCACTATGCTAGGAAAACTGTTGTCATCCAGTGTATCTCCATGTTAGCTTATCCTTATGGATTAAGGAATTAACTAACATCGTCAAGTCCCTCCACCGTAAAAGCAGAAAGACGGGCAAACCCTTTCGAATGAATAGCCGATTTCGCAACACTAGAATTAACCCCCGCTTGTTCAAAAGAAGTCGCAGTCAAACCTGTCCCATAAGTGTTAATACCTTTATGCCAAGAGACATCAACACGAACTATAGCTATTAAAGGAGTAGTCCTAAAATGAAGGGAATGATTCTCCACTCTTAAGGGAACCTGTAAGAACCCATGAGGAGGTACATAAAAATCCTCATCATATACCCTTAAAGTGCCCACCGAGCTTTAATTTCAAACATCTAGGTTCAAGAAGTCATGAAAAATATTGTAGTGCAAGATTAAGATTTGAAATATAGCTCCTCAAATAACCATTTTCCCTTCAAAGACCCTCTTGTCCATATAGACCACGTCGTAGCAACAATTCTTTATGTTCAACAGTTTCCAAAGACCATCTTGACTATAAACAGTAAGATATAGGTTTGAATATCCACTTCTCTTGCAAAGAGCTATACCTAATTTATTTTTCGCAGACTGATTTACCACAATTATCTCAAACATACCAAGGTATAGAACAATCCAAAAAAAAAAGATGATGAACATTTTTCTATTCCACTTCACAATAACCACACAAACCATCAACATTCAAACCTCTAGTTAGGAGGTTTGCTTTAATTGGAATACCATTAATAGCTAATTTCCACTTATAGATGTCCTTTTGGTGGGATTTTCAAATGCCATATGATTTTATAAACATCAAAGGCTTTCTTTTATATGTGATGCTTCCATTTGAATCTGCAAGAAAAGCATAACTAGACTTAAATAATGTATACCTTCTAGAAGAGTGTTGAGGCCAATAGAGAAAATCATTTCACCATGTATGTTGCGGCAAATCTATTGTGATTAAGATCTTTTTTGCACTGTCCTATTCAAAATGCTCCCAAATAGTTCCTACATCTTAGGTATAAGATCTATGTTCAATAAGATTAAAAATTGTCCACTTTGCACTTTTGTCGAAGGCTTTGATTAGACTAACCACACGAAGTAATATCATGAACACAATTCAAACTAAGGGATAAAATACCCTTACAAGACACAATTTGCGCAAGCAAATCCTTTACTTATTTTGAGAGAAAAATTATGCATACTCTTCTGCACCCAAGAAAAAGTAGGGATCAGAGTTTCTTCCTAGTGTATTCCCCGTGCACGATAGGCAAGTGAAACTTGCATTGTAAACCCTTGACGCCATAAGTTGTGGGTTAGTATGCATCCTTTGAACCTATTTAAAGAGAAAAGCATCATTATACACATTTACACAGTGGATACCTAGTTAGGCCTTCTATGCTTTTAGATAGCTATATCGTTTGTCTGTTAACCCAATGTATTCCCTATCACCACTCTTTGCCCACCAGAACCTAGTGATAAGTGAATCTAGCTTATTTTCAATTACCAATGGAAATTTGAAGTATTTCATAACATGAAAAGAAATACCCAAAAGAACATAGTTAATACGGATTAATTTTGTGTTTTCAGATAGATTGCATTGCACCCAAATTAAAAGATAATTTTCTGTATAACTTGTTCATCAACAAGGTAGATGAAATATTGCAACTTTATTTGTTCCCCATAAATTCTATTGAGACTCCTAATAAATGTTTTTCAATACTATTTGTAAACCAAAAAAATTCAAATCTGTAAAATACAAATAAAGAGGGGATAAAATTTATGGAAACAATGATTTCATTGATAATTTGTAGGTTATAATTTTCATTTATCTCTTAATTCCACTCTCTAAAGGGATAGAGTTTTGATGTGTTTATAGTATGGGGCCTTGTCGGCTTAATCAATATTGTATACCTACAATGTTTGGTAGTAGGGAGGAGATGGGATCTTTGTGACTTATTATATCTGAGCCTAATTAATACCCTAAGAACCTTTGTTAATCGAACTCGGCATTTTGGCCGCCGAACGCGCGTCGACACGACGCGTATGGGATTCGGACACGAAATTCGTGTCCAATTCGTCAACTTCTCCTCGGATTCGGCAGAAACCCTGGCCTAATTCCCAAATTAAACAAAAATGAAGAAGTAAAAAGTAATAAAACTATAGGGCTTTTACTCGTGGGCCTCTGGCGAGCCAAACGCCATTCTGATTTTGCATCGAGGGTGACGGAAAAAAGAGACTCCATTAAGTGCAGGGAGTTTTTTAGTTGAAGAAGAAATACGAAGAGAGAGACAAGAAAAGAAAATGTTTTCACATGACTATTACTCTTTATGCTTTAACTGGCTGTATTTTCTTTTTTATTTTCATTAAAGGTTGTTTCTTTTTTTCTATCCTGGCCCACATCAGACATCCTTTTTTTCCTTTACTTTTTTTTTTCAAACACAATTCAAATTAATACGTATTTGTTGGTTGTATTTTAAGTCAAGTGGACTTTAAAATTGGGCTTCCTTATGGCTTACTCCGTAGAATATATATATATATATATATATATATAATTGAGATCATGTGAGAACCAAGGTGAATAATAGGAACTAGGAACCAATCTTAGCCTTCAATCGTGCTCCATCTGACGGCTCACATCTCACCCGCTTTCATTAATGGCATTTTCGTAATTTCGCGGATTTTCAAACTTTTTTCCAGTTTTTTAACTTTTAAGGCAATTTCATTTACTTTATGACTGATTTCATTTACTTTTACTAATTTTTCATTTACTTTTTAGAAATGAAGCTAGAAATCAGTTTGTAACATTAAAATATTACGAAAATGCCATTAATGACACGGGAAGCATGTGAGCCGTCCGATTAACATGATTTAAGGGCCTAGATTAGTTCCTAGTTCTTATTTTAGCCTTGGTTCTCATTATAACTTGGTCCTATATATATATATATATATATATATATATATATATATATATATATATATATATGTCCCCGCACCCGTGTCCAAATTTCGGAGTGAGTCCCCGAGTCCCAAAATTTTGAACTTTGCCGAATTGGACACCTTGACATGTGTCCGTGTCCGACACCCATACTCGAGTCCTGGTAACATAGCTAAGAACAACCCACTTTATATAGAGAGTTGTAGAGTCATAACAAGATAATTATCAAATATTCTACGAGCATCTGAAGAAAATATCTCAATTTTTTTTATATTATCCCTTTATTTACATATTTCTGGCACCTAATAATTAACAAAATTTTCGTGTCAACACTACCAAGACCCTTAGGATATCCTTAAAGGATTCTGCTAACTCCGGGGACACTGACGGGCTATACTTGACAAGAATGTCTGCTATAGTAATACAAGAATTAATCCATGTTGATCTTTAATCCATGTTGATCTTGAAAAGAACATTGCATCATCTACACACAAAAAAAAAAAAAAATGCAAGATAGATGGTACTCTCCTTGAAATTATATTGTCATCTCTCCTCCTTCCTTTCTTCCTAAATCCTAGCCTCCATTGTCAATTTTTGAAGGGGTTTCCATCATTTTTAACCAATGGAATTAAAACTTATGAGATGTCCTTTTCTCTCTCGAAAGACGGGCTTTGAAAGACAAGGGTTTTTCGACCTCTATCGAATTGAAAGACAGTTCGATGGACAAATTTCTTAGTTTTAAATTTGTGATAGTAAATCGAATGGATTGTCGTGAAATTGTTTCATTGGTGAAAAACTATGCAAGATCGCCAAGGTTATCAAGTTTTCAAATACAATCATTAAATTAATTAGAAGGAAAACATACTATCGGCTACAAAAGATCGTTAGATTGCTTATCTCTCCAACAAGTTATAAGACTGTATTTTCCAGGGATATAAGTGAGAAGATGCTCCACAATAACCTTTTTATTGTTCAAACGAAGATATTCTCATGAAGCATTTTGTGCGAATAATAGAAATGGAGAATTGAAGAAAGAAATTATTTAAAGTAACATGACACTTAGGGTTTGTTTGGCATTGTTTTTTGTTTTCAGTTTTCAGTTTTTTTTTTTTTAAAACAAAAAACCAAAAACAGGAAACAAGAAAAAGGTGTTTTCACTTTTCTGTTGTCAGTTTTCAAAATTAGCATGATTTTAATAAGTTTGACTAATTTTTTTATTCATTTTATGACATATATCATACACTTTAAAAATACAAAAAACCAAAAAACTGAAAACCACAACAATGCCAAACGAACCCTTACCTTTTCATTTTTTGGTTTAACCATAGAAAGGAGAATCTTTTAAACCTAACTCTCTTTTCTTTGTATGGGGAGGGTAAGGATTAGTGTTACATTGGGTTTTAGAGAGGTAATAACAATACAAATAGGTGAAAATCATTATCCCTAGGTAATTGTAATTGTTATTACATACCCAAGCCTTCTAACCAAACACGTGATAGCAATAACGGTTTAATTGAATATATTTCCAACCCAGAACACACACTCTTCCCAAACATGTTCTTTTTCTAACAAAAAACTAAACATGTTCTTAGTATTAGTTATTCTAGTAATTTTATTCCGTCATGTAAGAAGAGATGATAATAGTGTAGCTCACCATCTTGATAAGATTAAGCTCTCTGGTGTTGAACAAGTTTGGGTTAATCAAACCCCAAATACTGTTTTCTTGTATGTTTTGATGGATAAATTACTATCGATATAATAAGGCTCCACTTTTCTTTACAAAAAAAAAAAAAAAAAAAAAAAAAAAAAAAAAAAAAGAAAAAAGAAAAAAACACTAATTATTATGATTAAATTAATTATTAATCAATATGTTTCTAAAAGTTCTTACACTAACTATATATTGGAAAGGACTACTCTAATAATGCATTACTTTGGTAAATACTTTGTATATATAATATGATTAATTTTTTACGAAAACTTATTACTTGTTTTTTTGTGATTAGTTTTTTTTATGAAAAATATTAGTTATTATTTCTCTTTTTAAAACACAAGGTGTAATATTGGACTTAGCTTTCACGCTTCTCAAATACCAGTGCACAACTTTAAACAATTATACCTTTAAATGTCATTTACTAAAAACTATAAGAATTCAATATATATATTTACAAGTATAATACACAAAGTGACGATCTTTCAAATAATAATAATAATAATAATAATAATAATAATAATAATACACAAAGTGACGAAGAATTCAATATTTTTACAAAATATGTGAATAATTTAGTTTTCATATATCATATTCTAAGTAAGGTGCATTCTTATTGAATTAAATTATTTTAACTTTAATTTAAATTAAGTTTTTTCAAATTAAATTATTTTTCACTAAATTGAAATTGCTTTTATTGAAATAAAATTATTTTACTAACAATATTCTATTATATTTGTTTTTCAAAATTACTGATTTTTATGAATTCAAAATTATTTTAAACTTAATTTTTCCGAACTAGGCTTACTTTTATTGAACTAAAATTAATTTTACTAATACTACTCAGTGTTTCATTTACTTAAGCACGGAGGGAGTAATTTAAAGTGAAAAGAAGGGAGACTAAGGCCCGTTTAGTCCACCTGATTTTTACTTATCTGATCTAATCTGGTCTGGTCTGGTTTGATCTGATCTGGTCTAGTCTGGTCTGACTAATCTAATCTGGTCTGTTCTGATCTAATCTAGTGTGATCTGATCTGATCTAGTATGATTGTCTGATTTGACCAATCTTTGACCTTAAGTGTACGATAATATGTAAGTGTGATCTTGATATATTCGTAATAATGTGTATTTTATTAATATGTAGTTTTCATAATTTTTTTTTCATTACAAAATTAAAGATATTTAGTGATAAAAAACTGCATATAAAATAATTTGATCTAAATTTATTTTTTCTGAAATAAATAAAAATAAGGTGAAGTAAACAAGGCCTAACACCAACAACTAGGAGTATATTTTAATTACCTAACCATTTTTCATGTACATACTACATAGAATAATAATCATGTTGAAGCGCGCAGTCAATATAAACATTGACCAATTTAAGTTTGAAAAAGAAGGCAAATATATGCATATAATCTACACCCAAACCCAGTCAACTTGGCGACCAATTCTTAATTACCTATTCTTAATTAGCAGCTCCATGTTAACAAGTATAAATTTGCACGAAACCGATGATCACTTTTTATTTCTACCTTTGCTTCTAAATAAATCTAGCTAATTATTAATTCTTGTATATGTATTTTTGTATATATTATATAACTCGATCTCCATGTCATACGATTGATCACGATAAAAATGAGTTCTATTGGCAGTGATCAAGAGATAAGTTCGTCGGTGATGGTGATGCCAGGACATCGTCGTACTGGCTCGGGTTTTGGCACCTCGAAACGAACTCGTCGAAATGGTGCTGAAAAGTCAGATGCTCAAAGGCGTTTGGCTCAGGTTATTGCTAATAATCCGACTCCAACATATGATGTTGTTTACGACAACGACAACGACTGGGATCTTGGCTTGCAATTCGACCCTCCGTCTATGGTATGTATAGTTGTACTTGTACGCACTTACAGCATGCCTAGCTTATCTTACATCCGATCCCATTTTGCAACAATTGAAATATAGGTGATTAAATTAGAAACTTAGAATATATGACCAGCTTTTTCATTTTGGTGACTATAGTTTGAAATATAGGTGGTTAGAAAATAGAAATTTATAGAATATACTTACTCCGTTTTTATTTAATTGACGCGTTTGAGTTGGACACATATATTAAGGAGAGGAGAGAGAGTGAGAGAGAATGAAAAAGCAAGTGTGGTAGCTTGTAAATACAAGGTAAAAACTTTACCCAAAAAAAAAAACGAGTCAACTAAAAAAAACTTCCTAAAAAGGAATGTGTATTAATTAAAAAGAAACGGAGGTAGTATATAGTTGGTCAGGTTTTCATTTTGGTGACTACTTTAATTAATTTTCTAATAATTAAGGTCAGGGTTTGAATCTCATTAACTATAGTAGATTAGTAGTATTTCATAAGAAGATTTTCTGAAAATCCTTCCATTAATTGTTACAGAGTAATATAGACTTTAATACTTGGCTGGTAAGTGGTAATAATATACTCATTACTCAGTTAGGTTGCAAGTTACATTGCATGTATCTATATGTTTGCCATTGTTAATTGGATCCCATGACCATTTCCTACTGTTATTAAAGTAAACATACATATAAGATCATATTAAGGATAGGTATGCTAGTCAAATCTCGATTAGAAAAATAAATTTAGATATAAACAAAAATAAAAGTTCAAATCAGATCAGCTAAACAATAATAAGGTGAACCAATTATAGGCTTATTTAGTTCTAAATCATTAGATCAATTTAATTATTCTCACATTGCATACTAAACAAAAACAATTTGTTATATGACAGAGTATTTCCATGTGTGTTATATTATTGTTGTATACTGTTTTTTTTTTACTATATAGTTATAAATAAATACGAAAATGTCATTATGCATATGAGTTGATAGAATGCATATTTTTATAAAGATATAATATAAAAAGAAATAAGAAAAATTGAAAAGAATAATCTCAATACTATAGCAAGTTAGTCTTCTTATATTAATCACTACTTTTGATTCCCTACCTTTTAAAAAGTTTGAGTAAACTCTTGTCCATAGTGTTTGGACAAACCCTCTAACATATTTATTTATTTCTTTGCCTTCATTAATGTTAATTGCTTTAAAAAAAAAATCATAAACCATAAGAATAAGTGTGATTACATTTATACAAATGATTTCCCTAAATATTGCTTAAAGGTAAATTTATTCCCTACATGCATCAGTTTAAAAACTTATTCCCACGATGTTATCCACGTAGGATTGGATAAAGCTTCGTTTTTTTTTTTTCAACCTAGAACTGCTTGCGGTTATAGTGGATCTATACATTAAAACCGCTAACACCGTTAGCGGTTCTAATAGACAAAAGGAAGTGGAAAAGAAATTATAGTGTGATGTTATTTAATTATTAGAACCGCTAACGGTATTAGCGGTTCTAATGTGTACTGTAGAACCACTATCACCATTAGCGGTTCTATGTTAACTAGAAAAAAATGAAGCGTTAACCAATCCTACGTGGACAACATTGTAGGAATAACTTTTTAAACCGATGCATGCATATAGGGAATAAATTTATGTTTGAACAATTTTTAGGGAAATTGTTCCATTTATACTTCTAAAATATTTAGCTATATAATCCTATTTATTATGGTAGCCTTCTCAAAAATGAACTTCAACCTTTAAAACTAGTACTCCCGTAGAAATTTATTTAATCTTTTCCGCTACCTCTATTCCCTCTCCTCTTTCCACCTACCTAAACAAATTAAATTGCATTTTTATCAACAATAAAAAAAATAAAAATAAAAATCAATATCATCATCATCTTCTAGTAATATATCTTTGTCCGACCTATATGAATGAAATATTTTGAACCAATGATGATTGGTTAGGCATAGAATTAGTAGTTTTGTTTGGATGGGAATACATGGAATACAAATTAAAGCTTGAAAATATACTTCCTCCGTTTTCTTTTAGATGCAACACACCCTTTAGCGCAGTAATTAAGAAAGGTGGGGTTTACATGATATAATAAACTTTAAAATAGGATGAGTGGTTGTTACTTGTTAGGGGTGTAATTTAGTGGGCCATGTGCTTTAAATAAGGGACATAGTATAGTTTTTTCTAAAGTAACTTTCCTTTTATAATGTGTTGCAAGTATTGTGACATTTTCTTTTTAGGGAAGTGTTGCAAGTAAAAGAAAACGGAGGAAGTAATTAACTAACTTTAACTTCTAATAAACAGAATCAGGCGACCACGATGTATAGACAATATTAAAAAAAAATAATAATCTTAGCAGCACACTAATATATTATTGCAGTATTGTCCACTTGGAATTCAAACTCTTCATGAGGGTAGGTTTAATAGATGGTTTGGTTGGAGTCCTTGGTTTAATAGATGGTTTGGTTGCTATATGTTGTTTCTTGGAAGAATGTTAGTCAAAGATCGATTTGCACGGTGTTTATTTTGGATTTTAATATTACTATTTTTTTTAGAGTATATATAATTTTCTACTTTCGTATGATGCTAGATTGTTAGTGCTTAAATAATTAAATAAAATACAATACAGAGTAGTTTTTATCTCGAAAAAAAAAAAGATTTAATTGGTTCGTTTATAAATGCATTTTCATGGTAATTAATTGTGTAGGTATGAAAGGTATTAATTACATTTTTTGAGTGGATTAATTCTGGATTAATAATACTATGAGATTCCATTGAAACAAGAAAAATAAAATTAATGATATGAAATTGTTGATTCTTATGCATATCCTTTAGGGTTATGTATAACAAAATCCTTAAATTTTTGGCGACAAAACAGACTTTTTAGCTAACAAAAAAGTCACTTACCAAACCTTTTCTAGGTGTTTGACCGAGATGAAAACTAAAAGCCAAAAACTAACCAAAAGACCAAGCAAAAGGTATTTATCAAATAAGGCTATAATTTTCAGCTATCATACCTGAACAATTCACAAGTTATAGTGCCAGTAGCAACAGGAATTATCATGTGAAATAATAGTGAAGCACTTATCAAGGCATCTACGTTCAACCTCGTTAACACCAAAGTATTTATAGCGAAAGCTACTTCTCTTCATAAAGGAGTCAAACTAGCTCTTCAATGTGACACTCAGAATTTGAAAATGAAAGTGATAACCTACTAGTCATCAACTTAACAAAAGACATTTGAGCAATACCTTGTTAAATCGAACATATTATCAAAGACACTTTTTCTCTCGTTTCTTGATTTCACAATTGGAGTATCCAACGCACTTACAGATTCACAAAATTATCCTCGTGAGAACATAGTAAAAATACAAACTAAAATAGTCGACATGGTCTTTGGCCACAATACACGTCACATCAAATCACAACACACACATACACACAAAGCTCGTTCTCGTGTTCTTCGGCCAAAAATCTAAAATTTTAATTTTCACCCATTTTATAAAAACACAACACACGCATCTAATTCCACCGGAATTCTCTTCTTCCGGCAACTTTCTCTCTCCTCCACGCCGCCCTCATTTTCTCTCTCCTCCCGATTTTCCCGCAATTTCCAAAGATCTACTTCTCCACTCAACCCTAAATCCTCTCTCCTCCATTTTCAATTCAATTTCAAACCTCAATTTCAACTCAATTTCTTCACAGTAAACTTCAATTCAATTCATCCTCCATTGATCGATTCATTCTAGAGAGAGAAAGTAATGGATCGGAGACGAGCGTTGAGTCCGGTGTACACCCGACAGTGGAGCAGCAACTCGACAAACTCAAGCAGCACCGACTCGGTGTCGCCGGCGATGTCTCCGGCGCACCCTAGCTCACGCCTCGGAAGCGGTTACTCGACTGTTAAACGTACTCAGAATGTTGCCGCTAAAGCCGCTGCTCGCCGATTAGCGCAGGTTATGGCTACTCAAACTGCTACCGATGATGATGATGATAACGATGACGGTGATGTTGATCTTGGGTTACGGTTTGGTCCTCCGCCGTCTTTGGTTCCGCCTTCGAAGAATTCTACTAATGGGTTTTCCCGGCCTAGTAATCGTGCTCCGTCTCCTGCGGTAACTCTATTTTTCTTTGGTCGAACCCGTGTTTTGTATTTTTATGTTCGTGTTAAATTGGAAATGATGTAGACGGGATTTGATTCTAGGTATTGGTTATTGTCGCCGAGACTTTAACCAACTGAGCTAATGAGTAGGAGTTGTTTTAACTTTATTTTGCTTTGATCGTTCCCGTGTTTTGTATTTTTATGTCCGTGTTGGAATATGAATCAAGTGATGTAGACGGGATTTGATTCTAGGTAATGGTTATAGTTGCGGAGACTTTAACCAATTGTGCTGGAGTATGAGTAGTTGTTTTTATGTTTTACTTCTGTAGTGGTTTTTAATCAGTTTAATTGCCTGTTTGATGGGAAATTAGGATCTGAGAATTGGAGTTAAATAGTAGAATGCTCAAACAAGCTACTTAATTTATTTATTGCTCTTAGTTGAGTGAATTGGAGTAAGAAATTGAGTGTTGAAGAGTGTATGAAGGCATGAAATTTGACATTATGTAGAGTTATGTGATAATATTTCCAACTGTGGTGGTGAATTGAGCTGTGGTTCAATGCAGGTGGTTTGTTGTGAGGTGATTGAATTAATTAGGGGACTGATTAGATGTTTTTGTATGGCTGAATTAGTTAGGTAGGAACTATGTCGATCACAACGCTCATTCTGTACGTTCAACGTCAGCTGGAAGGCCAACTCGACAGCCTGCAGCGACACAACCTTCTAAAGTGGGGATTAAAACCCCTGCTGCGATACAACCGGTAGAACTTCCCACTTCCAAGACAAGATCATCAGACAAAAGGTAAAAGAGCTTTATGTTTAATGTTTTACAGTAATATCTACTTTGATTAGTACTCCATATGTGATACTAAGGCCCAGACAAACAGTCTTTTATGATATACAAAGTATCAAGTATGAAGTCTATAATATTAAAAAGCCCTGAGAGTTGTAAATTATTTTGCCTGCCATGCTGAATATTTGACAATGAAAGCCCCCATGTAAAAGCTCTTGAATCAAGGAGCACATACCCAACAATTTTTTTAAAATAATTTATGAGGAATTTCCTCTAGGAAGCTTTATGCTGACAGTTCTGTCATTTGTTTAATTTTGAATTAGTGTCAAGAATTCATGACAATGTACATAGAGGATCTATTTCGTACATCACCTATAGTCTATATTGCTAGGTTGCAATTGTTGGAGAAGGTTAGCTGATCACTCCAATATACTCTTTGATTGTTAATTAGTGGATTTGAAAGTCATTATTAACTATATTTCCTGCTTTTGTTTTTGGTGGATGGAATAATAATGGTTCAATAAACTTCTTGTTCATTGTATATTTTGCGAAGTCAATTTTATTTCAAATCTTGGGTTTTAGGATGCAATTTGTTTCTATTAGTAGGGCTAAGGCTATATACTTTGCCCTTTCAATCCCCTATGCTACCTAAGAGAGGGAGCCTATTTTGAGAGTTGAGACAATAGAGTTCACTAAGTTCAAAATAATGTCTTGTAAATTTTAGTAAGTTCAGAAGAATGAAAATTTTGTGAAGTAAATGAACCCTTAGTGTGTCATAGGATGGGACATGAAGCTTTGGGCTTATTTATTTCATAAGAACAATCACGTACCTTGATGACTTTAAAATCCGGTGGTGACTGATGTGGAAGTGCTGCATAGAGAGAGGGAAGCCATGGAATAGAAGTATTTTAACTTCAAATAAAGGTTATGACTGAAGTCTCAGATGTGAGGGTTTGAAATTGCCATTGTCTCATATGAACAAAATGATTTCTGTCACCATGCTGACTATTGGAGTCATTTTTTTCCCTCTGGGTTGGTTAATTTGGTAAGACTTGATCTTCATGGGATCAAGTCTTACTAGGGGCATCTTGAGGTAGAATTCTCTTGTCTCCCCCCCCCCCCCCTCCCCTTCTCTCCCCACCCCAACTCTCTACGTACTCGCCTGTTGTGAACTTGTGGTCCCCCCTCTATCTCCCTCCACCCCAATTCTCAAGGTACTTGGCTGTTGTGATGGGTTGGGCTCTCTTTTGAGATAAGAAGCCTGACTTGAGGCTTATACATATACCTGACCCCCTCTCCTCAAGAAAATGCTTCCTAAGTCCTAGCACTCTTTTTTCTTGGTCAAGGGGACGGTGGATTAATCTTTTCTGCGTCTGCCTAAGTCAAAGAGTGTAAAAAAAAATGTTGCTGTATTTGGTGCACCAGAATTGTGGAATGGCCTTCCCTCTTCCCGTACCATTTCTGCATGTTGGTATTGATGGTCATTTATTGATGATGGATGTGGAGGTTATAAATTGGTGGGTAGAAAGTTTGGAGCTCTCATTCCTGCCAATTGTCTCTTAAAGTTTTAGTCATGGCATTTCCACTTTCCCTAATACTTCAATTCTAACCTTTCACCTGTGAAAGCAGGTATGAAACATTTATTCTGCCTCATACTTATAAGCTGCCTGAAAGATAAGACTTTAACCTAGAGACAAATTCAAAATATAGAGGCCAAACAACCTGTTTTTGAGTTTGATGCATATTGGTTTCAGTTTCCATAAGGCATTCTTGTATTAGTTATAGATTTTATTCTAGCATTTTCTCAACCTATAGAATGTGTGTACATGGGAAGCAAAAGTTGGAAGTCATCATTGCCAATATGACCACTGTCCCAATTTTCTTGAATTCATTCCAAAACAGTGACTCATTTATGAGCTATGAAGCACGGAAGTGGCTGAGGAGTGGAGAGTAAATTTTCGCCATTTCAGATATGAAAAACAGCCAGAAACGCCGAGATATGCGACCGAAATCTTTCAGATCCGGGTTCAGTAAATTGGAAACGTTTCCATTGCCCCTTCAGCCTGCCAAAATTTATGTTTTTTTTTTTTTTTTTTTGATATGTGTGCTGAAAAGGTTTCCTGGCGTGTCAATTTCCACCTTCTTTATCTTCTTGTGGTTGTCTCCTTGCTCATGAGCAATGTATAAAATGGCTCAAGGCTCATAGAGTGATAATGTCCTGTTGCGCCTAGGTGCACCTCTTTGAATTGAGGCATACAACATAAATATACTGAGGTGCACCTCTTTGAATTGAGGCATACAACATAAATATACTGAGGTGCACCTCTTTGAATGCACCTCGCCTGGAGCCATAAAAAAGCGCTGTACCCTAATTGCTGCCTTATTACACACTGCTTATGAGCTATATGTGTCTCCCTTTTTGTGGCTGTACATGAAATTTGTATTAATATTTGTGACGTAGTGGGATACATATCATGGGCTGATAATGTGGGGAAATTCCAAGTTTATTTCCCTGATAAGCATGGAGTACAAACAAAGTGGCATTTTTGTAATGAAATCAACAAACTACTCATACATGTGACTATGTGAGGCCCACTACTTTCTCCTTTCTTGGCATTTTTGAATAAAATTAACAACCAAGTATCAATGATCAATGTTCGGCAACTCACCAGATAATACACTTATGCCACTTGATTTGCCGCATTCGTTTATCAAGGAGATATATTGGGATGTCATAAATAAAGTGGGCTTCTTGTTATTTACTTGGCTTATTTATTTTTTTTAACTAGCTTCACTATTTTCTTTTTTTTGTTTGAAAGGGTATTTGTTAGCTAATAGCCTCATACTTGTTCTAATAAGTTTGTAGAAAAATATTGTTAAAAAAAAATTGAAAAAAAAAAAACTTTTTGATAAAATAAAATTTCAATTATCAAATTTATATTTGTAGGCAATAATAAAATACGTACAATTTTATAAATATCTATTAAATTGTAGAATCACAGCTTCCCCATTTCCAAAATGGGCTGTTTCAGTGCTACCTAGTTTATAAGCCTATTGTTTGTCTCTTTATTATCCTCTCTCTGTATGTTTTTTAAAATTGTAAACCTTATATTTTGGCCTATTGGAGTAGCTGGTACAACTGTGCGTGGTATATGATACTGCATGGTAGTGGTTGTTCCCTACCTTGTTTGTAGAAAAGACGTTAAATTGTCTGTTTTATAATTTTCCCCAAAAAAAATTGCTAAAAAAATTGTCTGTGAAATAACTAGGTTTCCAGATTTTGGTCATCTCAAATTGAGAGATTCGGGAAGCGGACCAGAGGATGCTGCTCTTCTCGATGAAGTATGTGAAACTTGCAATGATGTTTCATTAAGCTCTTTTATTAGTCTATTGACTATTGATATGTGCAGTATCCATAACTGTTATGAAGTGTAATGGCATAAACATGCTCTCTAAGATGATATGTTCTCTTACTGCAGTTGGATATGCTACAACAAGAGAATGAAAATGTTCTTGAACAGGTATATTCCTGCCCTTTGAAAGAAAATAGTTAAGTGCCTTAGGTTGGTCTCGAATGTAAGAATTTTTACACCTATTACAGCTTCGAGAAGCCGAGAGAAAACGTGAAGAATCCGAGGCCAGAGCAAGAGAACTTGAAAGACAGGTCTGTATCCTTGGCTAGGTATAATTCTTCTGTTTGCAGCTCTTACTTTGACAAGATGGAGTCTAAAAATGTAGTCCTCACTGAACTTGATTTCTACACCCTATAAGTTGTTTAAAGTGTAAGTATTTAAATCTAACCTGTGGGAATATATTCCTATCTTGGGTATCATTTGGGCAAATATCATCATAAATAACTAATATTGTTCAACATCACAGCTGCAAATGCAATAATTCCATCTCTTATTGGGAATTTCTATCTTGATGTTTTGTGAAGTTTATATGTTTGCTTCTATCTTTATGTATTTAGACTTTTGTGCTTTAGATTTTAGCTTGCTCATGAAGTATATATTAACATGTTTTGAATGAGATTACGTGTCCGATAACATCTTAAATTTTCGTACTGACTACTGACAGGTTGCATCGATGGGAGAAGGTTTATCTCTGGAAGCGAAAATGTTGAGCAGGTAACTTTATTCCTGATATTAACCTCTCAGCTACAATGATTGTGTTGCATGAACTCATTGTGATTCTTTACAGGAAGGAAGCAGCACTACGTCAAAGAGAGGTGTGTATAGGCTCTTATCGTGTTAATATTTTAGTTTTCTCACTTACCAAAATTTGCCATTGAAGCGGGGCTTGAAATTCTTGTTTTTTTTTTTTTTTTTTTTTTTTTTTTTTTTTTTTTTTTTTATAATAACATTGAAAGCAACCTTATTAATTTGCATAAATAATGGATTTTACAGAAAAGAGTGCTAACTAATTATACATCTCATATGGATATTTTTATAAAAGCCTTGGGGTCATGATAAATGGTAGGGTATTAGGCTGGGAAAGCATTGCAAAATAACCATGGATGCTAAAACTCTGAGGGTTCTCTGCTTTCTATTTCTTGCGAGACTCACATAAGGCTGCGGAAGCTCCTAAAACTTTAGTTAGACATGCACACTTCATGGCACTTTCAAAAATAAATTTTAAGGCTTTACCACTGAATACATACATTCCTTGGCACATCTGCTACTAGTTTGATTAAAAAAATAAAAAAAAAAATCTGTTTAGGAAGTTTTCTGATAAGTTGAGCTTCAACTGTTTGGTAGGCTGCCCTTGCAGCTGCAAAACAACGCAGGGAAGGCAAAGCAGAAATGGAGACTTTGCATTCAGAAATTGAGGTAAAATCTACTTAGCAAAGTTTGCAATGGACTTTCTAAAGTATAGTGCTTGTGTGAGCTATACTTGAATTATAATAAATTATCATCATCATCGTTGATGTTGTTAGAACCTAAGAATGGAGGCTGCTGCAACAATGGAAAAGCTTGAAGAAGCTGAGTC
This sequence comes from Chenopodium album, assembly GCF_948465745.1. NCBI lineage: Eukaryota > Viridiplantae > Streptophyta > Magnoliopsida > Caryophyllales > Amaranthaceae > Chenopodium > Chenopodium album. The sequence continues at coordinate 73,084,705 of NC_137835.1, forward strand.
TGAGGCAAAAGCGATGCGTACCATGACTAAGAGAATGGTTTTGACCCAGGAAGAGATGGTTTGTAATTTACCATTTAAATCTATGCTGATTACATGTTTACAGGATGAATAGAAACTGACAAACTTCCTCTGACATGTAGGAGGAAGTTGTTCTTAAAAGGTGCTGGCTTGCTCGTTACTGGGGCTTGGCTGTGCAGTATGGTATGATTCCTCTTGTGTCCTCTATACAAAGAGATAGTAGCTTAATAAGTTAATATTGTTAGAAGCATGGGGGCAATTCAGGCTTACAATTGTACTTATGGCTGCTTTTGAATTCATTTTTCTGTTGGTTTTCTGTGAAAAGGTTGCAGAATGCTGTGTACAAAAATTTTGTGCCAGCAATCGCTTTCGTCTGTTTAAAGAATCACTATTCTGGAAAGATTGGTGGTTGCTGAATAATAAGATATTCTTATGCATCTAGTGCTGATACATCTCTTTATTTGTTGCTACATGCAGGCATTTGTGCCGATATAGCTGGGTCCAAGTATGAACATTGGTCTAGATTTGCTCCTCTTCCATTTGAAGTTGTCATATCTGCAGGACAGAAGGCTAAGGAGGATTTTGTGAATAGAGGTTAGTTGATAGTTCTCTTTTCTATTAAATATGTTTGTAATTTTAAGCGAACAAATGTTTTAGCTCATTATTTGTTACAGGTGAGAGTGATTCAAGTAAAGGGAGCAAGTCTGGCAGAGAGACCAGTGATCTTACTGGGGAGGGAAACATTGAAACTATGCTTTCAGTAGAAATGGGTTTAAGGGAAATGGCTTCCTTAAAGGTTATTCTTCAATGTCAACTTGTCAAGTTATTCGTGCTTAATAGATTGTCGGTTTTTGCAATTCCCTTTATTAGACCTTTACAAAATTTACATCTCATTTCAGATAGAGGATGCAGTTGCATTGGCAATGGCACAAAAAAGACGCCCAAATTTAGTCCGAGGTTTGCTCAATACTTTTCTGTAGACTTGTAGAACTGCTAGTATCTTGTATTGGCTAGCAGCAAAAACCTTAAGTTTCAACTTGAAGCGTTCCTCTATTTTCTTTCTTTTTGTTTGTTTTTGGTAGTTGTAGCAATTAATATGAAGAATGGGGAATTGTTTAAGATGCAAATGTAAAATTGTATTGCTTATTTGACTTATTTTGGGCTGATATGTCTATAAGTTTTAAGCTTTTCTTACTTAAATCTGTTTTTCTTGTTCCTTATTTTATCACTATGATGATTTAGAGCCCACATTTACCTTCCCTCATTTAATGTTTATTTTCCAGATTTCAAAGTGGCTGGTGATCCCAAGTTTATGGAGTCATTTGGTAATGGACTTCATATAAATCGTTTATATCGCATTCAATGTTGTTTATTGTAGGCATTATGGGTATAAATTGTTTATATCGCATTTAATGTTTGTTTATTGTAGACATTATGGGTATAAATTGTTTATATTTCATTTAACGTCTGTTTATTGTAGACATTATGGGTACACAAGCTGTATCTTACTGCTTTAAAACCTGGGGAACAATTGTTAGTTGAATGATGTTATCTATATGATCTGGTCGGTTTATAGGTCAAAACTTCTGTTGCATACCCTTTGTTGTTCAGAGTCAGTGTAGGTAACTAAGACATGAGAAGAAAATTCCCTCAAAGAGTTAAAGAAGTCAATATATTATATATCTTTCCTATTTTGCGGGAAACTGATGTATCTGAGCCTGAGTATTTCTGGTTTATGCATAGTGCATGTTTATATTGTGGTGAATTAACTTTTAAACTGTTTAATATCTAATATCTTGGTGTTAATGTACTTTACCAAAATTGTGTTACTGCAGAATTGAGTCAAGAGGAAACAGATGATGTGCTTTTCAAGGAGGTATGCTTCAATATAGCACTATATGATACAATATTGAGTAGTGTCGTTTTAGACTGGTACTCAAGGCTATTATCACACCGTGAACTTTATGTGTACCTAAAATTGTAATTTAATTGATAATGACCTTATGTCCAATTGCAACCTGATGTTACAACCTCCAAGTATATTTTGCAATACAGTGGGTGGATAATTGTTATGGAAACTTTGTCCTGCTATCCCCTTCCCTTATTCAGTGGAACTTTTTACTTTATTCAACTTGGGCCACTTCATCTCTATCATTTCACTTCCCTTTCAGATATGGGTTAATGATATCGAACCTTGCCATGTGTTTGAATTTAATTTCAGCTTGACTACTGTGAATTATAGATTGCCTAGATGACCATGGCTATGTAATTTGATTTGTGGGAGCTGGAGTAAAGAATGAGAGATAGTTGGGAAGGTAGGGATTGTTATTGTTGACTTGAGAATTGAAGAATGTGAATATGAATTCCCTTTTCCAGAGCTGTTTGCTTTAAGACAGTGTAGGATAAAAAGAGAAAATAAGTAGCAGGAAAAGGAAAGAAAGAACTTGAAATTTTTCCTTATGTTGGTTTTACAATTTTTAAACCTTTATTCTTGGCTCTTGAAGATGGGGCCGGTTATCTGCTAGTTTTGGCAAGTTTAAGATAGTAAACAGTTGTCATTTGCAAATCAATGCTATAACTAGTTAAAGTTATACCAATGTGACAAAAGGTTGCTAAGTTTTATAATGGGCCTTCATGGGAGGATTAGTTGGTCTGTCTTCTATAATATGGCCTAGAATGCTCTAACATTGTGGAACGAGGATTCACTAAATGATGCCAAGGTATTATTGCTACTAAATTACTATACAGTGACACTGATCATGCTGCAGGTGTGGTGTTGAATAAGCTGTAGGGTTGGGGGTAAATTAAGCAAGAAACAGGTGCTGCATCACAAAGAACTTGCTATAGTTCTTTAATTAAAGGCTAACTATTGCCTAGAAAATACTGTGGCTGAAACTTTTAGAATTGGAAGATGGTCTTAATTGTAAAATTGTTTGGGGCCCTGTTTAGCATTGAGTTGGAACTCCATGTTTTTTTACTCATACAAGCCATGGATCTATGGAACAAGACAGCAAGACCTGTTAAAACCGCGCTATACCTGATTACCCAACCTGAAATACCTGAACTCTACTCAAGTCACTTGAACCGATTCTGTCCTGATTTTATCCAACTCTGCCCAACCCCAATCGAACCGACAATCAATGTTTCCTAGTAATGATTATTCTATTATAAATAAGCATATTGGCAAAAGAACTGAATATGACCCGACCGGACCAGTCATGAACTGGTTAGAACCTGAAATCAATCTGAATGTGTCTTACCCAAAATTGACCCAACCCAAATTGACTCGATCCGAACAACCAAATTCCCACCTCTAGCTATAAGGATGACAGGATAACGAAACGAGCTGAGACTGTCTTGTAAATGAAAGTCGGAATTTCTTTGCTCGTCCAAGTATAGTTACTATATAAAGCGCAAAATGCACTAATTGGCTTTTTTTTACGTATGCTGATGAGAGGATAGGTAGAACAGGGAGCTAATCAATTCCCCCTTTCCGCCTCATGTAAATGTAAGTTATAGTTGGATATTGATTCGGGACTTGAAAAGGTTTCATGTTTATTTTATAACCCTAGGCCTGGATGACGTATTTCTGGAAAAGAGCAAGAGATCACCAGGTTGAGGAGGACATTGCTGAAGAGAGACTTCAATTATGGACCAGCCGCAGCGGTCAGTCTCCAGCGTTGCAGGATGCAGTCGATGGTATTTGCTCTTATACCAATCTTCTAAATGTATTTACTGTGGTCATATTGCATTGAAGATCATTTTGATCCAGATTTATAGTGAATAGTGGTACTTTTGATCTATTAAGGTGTTTTTGCCAAGGAAGGCAAGTTCTGGTCACAATTATGTAGAAACTTGTTTCCTAACTGTAGTCACTGTATCCCATTGCTTTTTAACTAAAACTTTGTATGTTTTAATTATCAGTATGATTGTCCTCATTTACATGAAAGTGCAAAAGTGGGCTCCAAGCCATGCTAACTGTGTCTAATCAGTCGTGCCTTGCTCAAATTGAGCATAAATCTAAAAGTTGGATCCATTTGATGATTATTAAACTGATGGTGGGTTGGTAATATATTTACATTTGCTTAATTGGTCATTCCAGTTAGGGTTTTTGGATCTGCATTCCATGAAAACAATTGAGGATTGTAATGCAAATCAATATTTTGAAAAAGTTCTAATAAAGAGTGTTTGATGATGATGTGAAGGTGCTTGAGATATATTCTGATATGGACAACATTGTATGTTATTTATTGATGCTCTTTAGCAACATATCGTATAATTTTGAACATGTAGTTAATTTATTATTAGCTTGGCTTTGCACTCTTCATATAACACTAGTGGTCAATTGTATGCATTTTAGGTTAGATAATATTGTTAAAAACAGTTTGTCTCTAATTTGCCACTCTTTTTGGAATATCTTATTATCTTTTTACCCAGAACTTTTGAAAGTGTCTTGACGTGAATACTTGTGTGTCAGTTGAACGTGGTTTGATTGAGTTAAGGAAACTTGGATTAGAACAACAACTGTGGGAAACATCTCGCAAAGAGATGGAACATCATTCACCTTCATCACAAGTTGCCAATCACAAACATGATGCCGAATCAGAGAATTCTACATAATGGACTTTCTCCTGCTATACTGCATGGTAAACAATACAATTTTCAACCTTTCTCTTGTTTAGTTTAAATGTTATGGCTGGCATTTTTTTCAGTTCACAGTTTATTTTTTTATACCTTTGAAAAACGAAATGTAGAGGTTGGTGGCATTGTGTACGTGCTTAGTCTCTTGATATCATTGAACAAGAAATCGAGAATCCTTGTAAAGTCGGTGTGTAATTAAAGTGCTTGTATAAAATCTTGCAAATGCAGTAATTTTTGAAATTTATAGAATTGCAGTTAGATTTACTGTATTTTTACTTGTACAATAGTCTTCTAATCACCCTTTGATCTTTGATTTTCTCCTTTTTCGGATGTAATTTGATTCTTTGATTTTTTGAGTTTTGACACAATTAGCTCTATGTATTGGTTTACGAATGGGATTATATATTTATTACAGGTTTTAGATCATAACTAGCTTTTTATGATGTTTGTTGAAACATGGTCTCTTGAGTCTTCTCTCTTGGTGGTTGGTCTTCAATATTCTGAATTTTGTGTGAGGAAGTTCCAGTTTTGCAATATGCGCAGTTTCAGTAGGATTTTTCTCACCTGTTTTTGTAGGGTATAGACATAGAATGCCGCAAGTTTATTATAACAGAAATTTGACATTAATAGTGACAGTGAAGATTTTACTTGTATAAGAATTGCTCCCTTCTGATCAAAATAATTTTAGGCAACCATTTTGTTCAGCGATAGCGTTTTAAGAAACAATTAACACTTTAACTAGGTTAAAACACTTGTTAGTAAAATTAGTGTTTGACAAGGTAGCAAATATGTATAAGGTATGTTCGGCTACAAATTTTGGAGTATTAGTGATGTAACCTAGCTAAAATACTAGTTGAAAAACATGAGAGCAGATGGAAAGGTGAGATAATTCTCCTACTTCTAAACATATGTAAATGGTGGTGCTTGAACTTGTGACCTGACAAAGTGTCTACCATCTCCACCAAACAAGCTTGGGTTTTTTGATGGTTTTTTTGGGTTTGAAATAGTGTTTGTCAAATGTAATTATATTTCCTTTATTATATTAATTATTGAAATCAGTATTGTATAATTTCAAACAACTAGTTTTTGTCGTACACTTTCACCAATCTCAAAATAACTACTTCAATAGTTATCCAATATATACTCGTTAACATCCAACATCTACTAATATAATTAACAGCTACTACAACAACTAAATTTGCCAAACTTGCCTAGAAATAGTATTTGGTAGTGTTTCAGTTTCTCAAACATTAATCATATTAGCCTTTCAAAGGTAGTGAGTAGAATTTGTCAAATTATAGTTGCTTACATCGTACAAAAAATACCTTATGTTTTTTGATATTGAAACTAGCACAAATTTTTACATGCGGCCTGTTATACCGTGCGGTAAGGGTTACTTAAGTTTCTTGGTTAAAGGTTACTTGAGTTTTCGGGGTTACTTGACTTTCTTAGTCAGGGGTTATTTGAGTTTTCCGAGATTACTTGAGTTTCTTCGTCAGGGGTTATTCGAGTTTTTCGGTCAGGGGTTACTCGAGTTTCTCGGTTAGGGGGTCACTCGAGTCACAATTTTTCGTATGCGGCCTGACCGAGAAACTCGAGTAACCCATGACTGAGTAACCCTAAACCCCTGACCGAGTGAACCCCTGATCGAATCCCTCAAGTAATTCCTGACCGAGTAAATCAAGTAACCATTGACTGAAAAACTCAAGTAATCCCTAACAAAAAAAACTCGAGTAACCCCTATCGTATGATGTGACCTACTGCACCAAAAAGTTGTTGTCAAACTAGTATTTATTTGTAACACTAAAATCTACCCCCCTTTAACCTCTAGTCGGGTGACATTGTATGACTTTGCTCCCCCTCCTTTTGTTCTCTTTGTAAGTGGAATCAAAATAATTTGACTTACCCCCCTTTTGCGAAGGGGCACCTAAAGTTTTTTCTTCCTTTGATTAAAAAATAAATAAAATTAAAATTATATTGGTTTGATTTGTAAAAGGATACTCTACAATATGACCTAGATTGGTGACATTTTTTCATATCATCAATTGATTGTATGGTAGATTCTTACTAAAGGATTTAGTAGTCTTATATTTTTACCTTTATTTTTCATAGATGCAATTAGACCCTATTCTTTTGAGCTTCTAGACAGAGCTGAATAAAGTAGATTTCAGCAAATTAGAACAACACAAAAGAATAGGATCTTACTTATCAATTTATTTAATTCATTATACATTATCTAGGTGAGAGATAAGGCGTATTGCTGAACGTGAATTATTGCATTAATCACTGGGATGTGGGCAAGGTCTCTTAACAATGGAGGCAAGGGAATTTCCACCTCCAAAGTGTTTTCAATAACAATTGATATTAAATTATTACAATTTTAAGATTATAATGCAATACTTTCCACTAAACCAACTCATAGTTGTAATACGTAAATTGCTTATTAGATACTACTACTCCATAACTAATTAGTTTTGGAGGTGCTAGACTTTCAAATAGATACGACATGGAAAATGTATAAGATTAATGGTTTCAATCCCAAAATTTGAGGGTCATTTGACTAGCTTGAAGTGATAAACACGCCTTGCATTAAGAAGAACAACATGCCTTTATTTTTTTATACAACCTCTCTTTTGTTTTGTTATTTTTATATTTGTCATGTACCTTTGTTTTAAGTGACACAATAATTTCAAAATTCCTTTTATGAAAAGGCTAAAAGAACCAATAGTTTAAAACAAGAACAAGAAGTAATAACAAATTAGGAAATGCATGTTTGTTTGAGCCTAAAGCTAGGTTAAATTATCCATAACCATAATTGCCCTAAAAAATAAAAATACAAAAGGATAAAAAATTACAAAAAATAAAATTGTGTACAAAAAATGTCAAAAAATGAAATGATGATATAATCCCACGCGTGCTAGAAGAGCACTAGACAAAAGACAGAGAGAATTGGTTATTGGTACATTAATTAAAATAAAAATAAAAGTTGAAAAAACCCATAAAAATAAAAAAATAAAATAAAAATTAGAGCCAAACAAAGAGTATGGCTCTGAAACACAAGGGGACATAAGGCATGCAGTTAAACTGTAGGCTTGATGCCATGACATGCCCATCTTTTTTTGATGATGGAATTGAAATGAGTGAAATTTTTTTCCAATTGCTTTGTTTTCCACATCCCTTTTGCCGTTTTTGTTATTAGGTAACTGTGCTCCACTCTACATCATAACATCTGAAACTGCCTTATATTGGACCAGGCTTTCTTTTAGTTGGTTATGTTTGCAATTTGGATTGTCCGAAATTAGTTGTCGTGATAATAATACTTTGTTTTTATGACTTGAATAGTATAATATCTCATGTATAATATGAATAGTAGTTACTTTGTCTGTCTTTTTATTAGAATCTCATTTCTCTTTATTACGTTAGTAATAAATAATGTTAAAATGGAACTCTAATAAAAGGACGGAGTGAGTAATATTTAATTATTTGAACTACAAATCACAGTTACGTAGCTTATGTTTTGAATAGTTGTAGAGTAACTTATTGTATCTAAATAATATACTATCTCTGTTAATTTTTAGTTAGTACAAATGAATTTTGTTATATTTTACAAATAATTCCCTTTTGTTACAATTAAAAATTAATGGAGGTAGCATATGAGCTTAATTTTTATCTCAAATAAGTAATGATAAGATAAGTAAACCACATGGACACATTTGTGTTAAGTCTTATAATAATCAAGCAATAACTCAACATATGATCATTTTTGTAGTCAACAAAGGAAATTCTACTAACAAAGGGAATGGGATAGAGAAAGGAATAGGAAATGATAATATATAAATCAAATACTTGTTTGTTTTTTTACTCCGTAGTAGGTAAGAAGAAAGATTTTACCAATTTGAGAATATAATGAATCCTCACACATCTTAATTTAGCTCAATTTTAGTAGTAAGCACCCTAAAGTGGGGAAAAAGTTAATAAATGTGACTGTGTGAGTATGAATATATGATCCATAAGCTCAAGTTTGGAGAAATTATAAGCCTCTAATAATTTGAGTTTTCAATGACTAAAGATGTCTGTTACAATTAAATCTTGCTTAGATTATATTATATTGTAATGATACGAATATATACTTGTTCCTTAGCCCTAACACACCACAAAGAATTGAAGTTTTGTTGGTATTAATGGAATTTTGTGTCGATATTAAAAATGCCACCATCTAAAATACGAAGTATAACTCAATAGAGTTGATACCGATAATTTTTATTAAAGTCATTGATAACTCAAGTTATTAGAGTTAGAAAATTTTGGTATAACCTCACCTTTTTTTCTTGTTTATTTCTACCTTGGTAAATACAAGTAAAATTTTCAATTCCTTGTTCCCCTTTCATGCACTACTTTGTTGGATCACTTCTCTCGTAACAGCATTTCCACTACTCCTATACAATAAACAAAAAAAAAAAAAAAAAAAAGAACTAAAAAGACGAAACTAAACAGGTTCATAGGTTCATCATAAGATAGTTTGTAATATGCACATAATAATATATATTAATTCCCATCTAATAAACATATTCCACCTATAATAATGATTAGGTTACCTCTTTACAAATATAAAATTTTCTTAATCATTATAACGATTAATAATTGAAATTGTTACTCCATCACATCGTCTTATAATGCATATCCCATTTGACTTTTTACGGTTCCATAATATCAACAGGTAATATTATCTTAATTACGCAGTATATTAATTTAAAATTAATATTTTAAAATTCCATATCTCATATTTAACAACTATATATATCGATGAATAATAATGATAACATAGATTCTCTCTTTAAATATAATATTTTATATGGGACAAATATAAAGAAACATGAGAATGATAATAAGCTTAACAGTTTGATTAATAGATCGACCATAAACACTCCTAGCAATCATCATAAATAACCTTGTATAGGTAAAGGCATGCAGTCAAATGTGGAATAAGAAGATACAGTAGAAGAAAGCTTATGAAATTGGAACAAATTAAAGATTAAAGTGAGTCAATTAAACAAAGCATGAAACAAAGTTGTTGAACTTTTGTCAATCAAATGTAGGTTAATTAATGATGGTTTATAAAAAGAGAAGTCTAAGAAAGTCATTGAACTTTCTCCACTTAATTTTATGTTAAGTTTACAAACGGTCCAACAAAAAAAGCAAAGTCGGTATTATAGTATTATGTAGTCATAAAACTTTATAAATTATTTCATAAAGCAAAAGTTTTGCTTCCACTGCAAGTCTAAAAAATAGGCAATAATAATAATAACAATAATAATAATCTTTACAAAAATTTAACACATTTTCCAACCCTGATCTTTCACAGTTCCACTCACCTTCATTGCTTTCTTCTCATTTTATAGGATTACAAATTTATTTTATGTATGTTTCGTTTATTTTTAATGAAACATTTTGCATTTTATACTACTCACACATTCTATTTTAATATTTTTATACTACCTCCATTTCATATTAGTTACAACTTTAAGGTATTATTGGGTAGTAATATAACTAGAATTATGATAACTACACTTCATAGATATAAATTTATTATTTCAAATATTAAATTTTTATTTTATATATTGATAATCAATAATAAATATAAATTTCTTTAAAAAAAAAAATAATAAATATAAATGATTAATGAACCTTAAACTCCTTGGAAAAAAAAAACACACACACACTCTTTGAAATTTTTAGAAAATAAAACAAAACACGTCCATGGAGAGAAATATTGAAATATGAAAAATAATTGCTCTATGGATTAAGAATGTGGAAAAAAAAAACAATACAATATGATCAAATGTAACATATAAATCGTGAATAATATAGTGTTTTCTATGTTTTTTTATCTCTCACTCGCATTTTGCGCGTTATCCAACGTCGGGAATTTTAATTGTAAATAATTAACGGAGAAATTGTATACGTATATATGTATATGTATATAGATGAGTTAAAGTTGTTCACTGATCAAACACTGGGATGGACTGGATTGGACCAAAGATAGACAATTAGAATTTTAAAACTAGAGACCAGATTGATTAAGTTAAGACCGGAAAAAGCGGTCTAAAACTTTGATATGGCAGACGGACCGATTTTAAATATTTATTTTTGAAAAATTTCAAAAACTCAAATAATATGGAGTATTATTATTAATTTATAAAACCCGTAAAAAAAATACATATAAAAAGTTGATATACAGATGTTACAATGTATAAATAACAAGTGATTAGAACATTAAAATTCCTGTCCAAAAAAATTAAAGAAAAATATTAACCAGTGTGAAAATAAAAGTGTTGTATTTTTATTTTATTTTTCCCTTCATGAAGTAAACAGAGGGTAATCTCTTATTTATGGGTGCAATAGTGTTTGTAAATATCATCAGAAAGGGAAAAAATGTACTCCGTACCAAAAGATCATTTTTGTATGTAAAAAGTTATTTTTCTCAAATTTTTTGGGATAAATGAGAGAACTTTAACCAAAAAAATATTGTCTTTCCATTCTTCTCCTGTGTTATAATGAATACTAGAATGCGCGCCCCACATGTACACAGATTTGACAGTTCATATATACATTCAAACTACAATCAATTGCTCTTTTTTTTGGTTGGTTGTGAATTTCAGAGATCCTTTCTCAATCTCTAAATCTCTAATGATGAAGGTCCAACCAAGTTATACTTATCATGCCATAATTTTGCCAATTTACTTCTACAATTTTTTTGTACGTGGTCTGTTGTAATGTATGGCAGGGGTTAATCAAGTTACTCGGTCAAGGGTTACTCTAATTGTCGGGGTTAATCGAGTTTCTCCGTCAAGGGTTAATTGAGTTGTCGGGGTTACTCGAGTTACTTGGATAGGGCTTACTCGAGTTGGCGGGGTTACTCAACGTACTCGGTTAGGGTTGCTTGAGTTAAACCTGACCGAGTAACCCCTGAAGTAACTCCTGGCCGAGTAACCCCTCGAGTAATACATAGCCAAACCCCTCGAGTAACCCCTCAAGTAACGTTTGACTAAGTAACCCCTGGTCTCAAGTACACCTGATCGAACTCCTTAAGTAACCCTTGATCGAATAACCCAAGTAATTCCTGACCGAACTCCATAAATAAACCCTAACCGAGTAACTCAAGTAACCCCTAGCTAACTGAGTAAGTCGAGTAACCCATGATCGAATAACCCCTAACCAAGTAACTCGAGTAATCCTTAACCGAGAACTTGAGCAACCCCTAACCGAGTAATCCCTCAAGTAACCTTTTTAACCGAGTGAACCCCTCGAGTAATCCCTGTCCAAACCCCTCAAATTACCTCTGACTGAGTAACTTGTGTAACCCCTGGCTGAATAACACGGGTAATCCCTGATAAAATAACTCGGGTAACCCCTGACACACGATATGGCTTGGTCTGCACCAAAAAGTTGTTGATTTACTTCATATACCGTACAATTTATACGTATGCCATATCTATCAAGTACGAGTATGTTTTTAATTAAGTGGCGTACAGATCAGATAGGAGTACTAATGAGCTAGTTAATTGATAAACATTCCTATATATCAATTAAGGATGCACTAAAAAAATACCGACAAGACGTGATAATGTGGCATTAATACCTTTTTATCCCGGTGTAGACAGAGGTATAAAAGACAGTGATGAAGAAAGAATTTGATCTTAAATATTTGGTAACCAAGTAAACTAGTTAATAATCACGTGATCAATACCCAATAGATTAAAACGGTAGGAAGAAGGGTAGGGTAAACATTGTATTACAATCCTCATCTAGCCCTTCTAATATGAATGTAAGAAAACATGATGAAAAATTGAGTTTGATTGCATCAAATGATTTACATTGTACCAAGTTCGCATTCTTAATAATTACTTATACATTTGATCTTTAGGTGAAAAGTTGGAGGTAATTGGATTAGACATATTAGATTCTTATTATTCTTTGAGCCACATTGCACCCACTAAAATGTAATAAAACTCTATAGTAGAAGCTTCTTGATTTTACTACCTCCTTTAATGTGTAACGATTAGACATTTTGCCTAAATCGTTGCACATAACTTGTAACGAAAGTAGTATTATATTTTTATTCTGGTGATGAAGAGGTTATAAGGGTCTGTTCTCATTGACTGAACTCAGCTGAACTGAACTGAACTGAAATGAATATTTTATAAGAGAAGGAAATTAGGAGCTGAACTGAACTAAACTGAATTGAATTGAATTTCAACGTATGAGAACAAGCCCTAAATGTGGTTTTGAAGGAGGAGAGTTAGGGCCTGTTCTCTTACGTTGAAATTCAGTTCAGTTCAGTTCAGCTCAGTTCAGTTCAGTTCAGTTCAGCTCCTAATTTCCTTCTATTATAAAATATTCATTTCAGTTCACTTCAGTTCAGTTGAACTCAGTTCAGTTCAGCTGAGTTCAGTCAGTGAGAACAGGCCCTTACTTTTAGGAGTTTTAGAATGTTATAAAAAATAAATAAATATACAGACATCATTACAAGGCATTTTAGGAGGGGTTTTTTTTTAGGGTCTTTTATTTGTCCTTAATTCTTGATTAGAGAGGTATTATGAGTTAGGAACTGTAATAAAATTAAGCTAGTCAATTAGTGTAGATAATGTGTTTTGATTAATGGAAAACACTGACAACAAAAATATAATAAACACTACTAAAAACAGGGCTATTTCTGAGGAAATGCTTCCGACGGATCTAAATTAAAATCAGTCGAAAATCCGAAATTTCCATGGAATTGAGTTCGTTGGAGTTTTCCGACAGAATTTTCGGATTCCGATGCTAAATCCGTCGGAACAATTCCGACAGAAAATAATTTCATCGAAGTTTTACATCAGAATTGTTGGATTTCGATACTCCTTGTGGTAGATAAATCGTCGGAGATGTTATAGGTTCTGATGGAATTTCCATCATAAAAGGTTATTTATGATGGATTTAAATCCGTCGGAACTTTGCGAAGGACTTACAATTTTGGCCCAATCAGTCTTCGGCAAAACATGATCCTTCAGAAAATTTTTCGACAGAATTTCCCTTAGAAAATGTTAAATTTCCAACGAAGAGAGAACTTTCCAACGGAATTGCCTATTTTTCCGACGGAATTTTTCATTGTAAAATTGTTGTTTTATTGTAATGACCTAGATATCATAAATAAAAAAAAATAAAGAACGTAATCAACTATTAAAAGTTGTTTAGCCAACAAGAGCTACTCCATGAGATAAGCACACTATTTTCTCAATATGAGCCTGTTCTAATTGACTGAACTGAATTGAATATTTTATGAGAGAAGGAAATTAAGAACTAAACTGTCAATAATTTGAAGAGAACAGGCCCTGACTTTCAAGAAGGATAAAAGAAGTGATAAAATGAATGAGATACAACAATCTCCCTCACATTAACTCTCTCTAAAAACGAAGTTACGTTACATCTTGTCTGAATTGGCTTGACAACTTTTCACTACAAACACGAACTTTGTACTCCAACCAATGGCTTTTGTTACAACATAATGAAGCCCTAAATTATTCTTCAATGAAGAATTTTAAATATCATTAGTAGCACAACTATCGTGAGCAAGCCAAAATAGGAAACAAACACAAAATCAGAATTTAGAAGTGGGCTAGAGTTAGAGCAAACTTCCTAAAACCGTTAAAATTAAATCTTTTTGGCATAAGCTTTCTAATTTGACCAAGACGCTGATATGAACATAATTTTTTAGTTTCTTATTATAAACGGGTTGATGAGTTGATGACTACTTGTTAAAAAGCTATTAAAACAAGCTATTACTTCTAACTTGAATTACCTTAAGATCATTTAATTTCTAGATTGAAATATACGTGCTTTGCCATTTCTCGTCGATTTCACGTCCTAAGTACCATATTTTCATTGATGAGCGATTGGGGTTGAGTGATTATTTTCATTTATTAGCTCGTATTGTCGTATTTAGAGCTCGATTCTTTAAACTTGAATGAAAGTTAAGACCTTGTTCTAGTGAACAAAATACACATTAAGTGGGAATGGTATGGACATATGGTAACTTGGTAAGTGCTCCCGATGTGATGAATCTCTAATCAACTACATCAAACATTACTTGAACCAAATTTTTAGCTATTTTCATACAACCAAATAAACTTAAATCCGAATCAAATAATCTCATCATTAGCACACCACAAATTAAATCAATCCAAATCAAATTCAATCCAATCCGAACCAATCTTTAGAACAATCAAATACGGATTACTTCAATTGTAGGACCTGGCTTTCCACCCAGTTTATCCAACTTATGTACTATGATGTATAGTACAAAATGAATTACTTGTATAATATAGAGTATATATACTTTATAGTTGTTCCATCTTGTCCTTATATTTGGCAGTTAATATATTAATATAAAGTGGGTTACAACACCCAAAAAAACCCAGAAAAGAAAGCCAACTTTTGAAAAAAAGATGAATCCAACAGTTTCATCTACCAAAAATTCTGAATATTTGGAGGGACCATTGTAAGAGAGCTATGATGAAGGTTTGTGGTAGTGTGTAAAATTAACCATTCATAATTGAGGGTGTCTCATAATAATTATTATTATAAGGTCCTACCTTTAATTTTATTTTTCACAAAGGTCAAAGAGAACAAACCTTAATCCCACATAAATACATAAAGATAATCTCAACCAAAGCATGCCATATGAACAAGATGATACCCCCCTATATTACCTATACTACTTCTGCTATCCACTTTCACACTATTTGTATAGTTTTTGGACTATTGAGGCCTTTGAGGGTTTTTTTAAAAAATATACATATTTTTGGAGCGTTTTCTTCGTTACTCGGACTCATTTGAACTTATGTATTATATATATCCTTTAACTTTTTTTAGGTGAACAACAAATGGTCTTAACAGCAAAGATTGTGAGCCTGTGTAAAATAGCTCATAAGTTTGAGTTTTTCCTCTATCATTTGCAATTTATGATGCCTTTGTGGTTTATTTGAAAAAAATAAAAATTCTCTAACTTTTATATATTTATATTAAATATTAAATTTATGTGTTTTTAATATAATAAGACACTCCTCTAACTGCTCACTAAAAAGTGCTTACTTAGGCTCTTGCCTCCTTGTTTAGGCATGTGGTTTTGCTAATCTCGCTACCAAATTTGATTAAACTAAACTTATTGGATAAAAGATTAATTTCAATCTCCAACGTTTTGGGTTAATCACTTGAGTTTTGGTTTCTTTCAAGGGAAGAATGGACAAGTGAAGGGACTAGTTAATTTTGGATTTATGTCATAATGAAGGGCTACTAATTAGTGGTTTCATCTCACCGAAAAAAAAAAGTTATATGCTCCTTAGTCCTTACTATTAAACCTACATGGATTATGTCACAATAATGGACAAAGTATCACTATATCTTATTTGTAATATTTTGGAAAAATAACTTGAAAAATAAGTACGGTCACACTTATCACATATTCACATATATAATCTGCTACGGTGAAAATGAATTCACATAATATTTCGTATAAATTTAGATATTCGTAGACAAATTCAATTGAATCAAATAGAGTTTAAGGGACTGTTCTTTTCAACTTAATTTCAATTCAGTTCAGTTTAGTTTAGTTCAGCTTCAATCAGTTCAATTCAATCCTTCTCTCGTAAACAATTCAATTCAGCTCACTTCAATAAATCAGAACATACCCTAACATCTTACAAAACCTAACTAAACTCCACTATCGTATCCAATTATTTTACTAGGTTAGGATTGTAGTCGAAAATCAAATGCGTACAAGTAACTAAAAAAGACATAATGATATATTCTTTTTACACCCATCCAAAAAAAAAAGGATTCTTTTTACTTAATAAAAAAGGTTTAAGCTTGAAAGATGGCATAATTTGGGCTGAAATTTAGTACATAATAATCATAATATAATAACTCCCATGTATTAAGGTTAGGTCTATTGTAAAATTGAATAGTGGTTAGAAGCTAAATTTCTTTTTGGTAGATTGACTTGACGAAATAGGCTTTTATGATGCATGCATATACCCTACGGCAAGAATTGGAGCAGATATCTTATGAAATATCCGATTCTGACATACATGAATATTGCAAATCTACAAGGCTCAACCAAGAAGAATAACATCTAAAAGTGAAATTTGACAACTAAAAGTGACTCACTTCTACAAGTCATCATCATCATACATCTTCTCATATAAGCTATCTAAAGCAAATACTCCATTTGCATGCTGTCAAATTCTTTACTGTTTTTGTACATCATTTTCTTTGTTCAAAACACGCATATATAAATCATATATATTGACCTAATAATAGATTTTGGGTTAAGGTGGGTGTTTTATACACTCTCTTGGTCTCTTAAATATTATATTGTTTCATTTATATTGTGCCATGAGTAGTAAATAGAGTGGAAAGACTTTGGGCCATGCCCCCATGCCTAGGGTGACATCCTTCTAGCCTATCGGGTCGGGTAGTGCAAGGTCATGTGTTGTGCCAGTGAGTTTTGTGCTTTAAGAAAATTAAAAAAAAGTTGTGTCGTGTTGAACTCATGTCAATCTTTAATTACGTGTTGTGTCAAAAAGTTTCTTTAATAATATCTGATTAGTTCATCATGCTCGTGTCAAGCTCGTGCCAAACTCTAGGCACAACCCATCACCATTTCTCCCTTGTTGTGCTAGACTTACGACGGGCTTCTGCCTTAGTTAGACCAATTTTGTATCAAAGCCTAAACAACTAACCTTCGAACCTACATTGGCTACACATTGGCATGGCCCATGTCAAATTATAAATCCTCCCTAAACAGCAATGAGCATGCCAGTGATTATATGCAAGATCCTTCTTTGACTAATTGTTTCTCATAATCATAAATTTTGCTATTAATTACACAAGAATTAGCCCAAACACAGTAAAAAAAAATGATGACATTTCCAAAGCAACAACAAGCACACTCTCCTTTAGTTTTATCAAAACAAATAATATGTGACCCCACATGTATGCTTACTCAAAAATCCCAGATAAGCACAAGCCCCACAATTTTTTAGTTTTCTCATCTACCCAATAGTATTTCTTTACTTTAACCACCCCTAAGACTCGATTTGCTTAGTAAAACTCTTAGGCATCGTTTACTTGATATGAACATTCAATTTCTATAAGAAATTATAATTTTTAAAAGGTATATTTTAATGAAAATTTTAAGAAGTTTCTAAATTTATTTAGTTGGTAATATGAATTTTAATTGACTAAGGGCATGTTCTATCAATTTAATTTCAGTTCAGTTCAGTTCCAATTCAGTTCCTAGTTTCCTTCTCTCTTAAAAAATTTACTTCATCTCTAATCAATTCAATTCAGTTCAGTTTCTAAATCCTAATTTATTTCAGTTAAGTTCATTTTAGCTCTAATCAATTCAGTTCGGCCCAGTTCAGTAAATCAGAACATGACCTAAGGGGGTGGATAATTTATTTAGTTCTTTATTTTTGTTTTTAAAGGTCTACCAAACGAGTATCTAATTTATAAATTCCTACGAATTTCTACTTTACACATTTTATGTTGTTAATCAAGTCTATTCTTTATATGTTTGATGTATGAAGTTCAAATCTTACCAATTGAGGTTCTTGGACATCAGGAGTCTCATATCTTTCTTTTATTATTTAACATAAAAATTGAAGCCTTATTTAGTTGACGACATGAAAGGGGGGAAGTTAAAATTCATGAAAATTGATAAGTTGGATAATTGTTTGATTTGCACCTAATTGGAAAAATGGAGAAAGTGAGATTTCATGGAAATTTCAACTTTTCACAAAAAATGAAAAGTAATTACCAAGTCTCCTAATCAATCAAAATTCATAAGAATTTTAAATTCTATTATTAATAACCATACAAATTAAGAAAATTCTAGACAAGTTCTTTCAGAAAATAACTTTTCATAAATTATAACTTCATACTACGTAAAATTGTGAATTTAACTCCTGTGTCAACTAAACAAGACCTAAAAGTTAAGCTCTATTAAGATCCCTACCTACCATTAAAAATAAAAATAAAAAAAAAAATTGAAAAAAAAAAAAAAACCTTTTTATTATGTTAGCCCTTTACCACACTCACAAAATAAAAAAGCTAAAAATGTAATCATAACAAAAGACAACCCAACTAGCCTATTTTAACTTCTTTCCCACAACACACCCACATCACACCACAACCCCAAACAAACACAAATCCCACCTCCATTTTCCTCCTTTTCTCTCTCCTAAAAACACCCCCACCAAAAACAAATTCAATGTCTTCTTCTTCTTCTTCTTTTAATCTTGTTACAAGAATTGCTATTTGTACTACAATTCTTTTTCTTGCACAAATTTGCTTGTTTCACAAGAATGTAAGTGGAAATCAACTTCCACACCATCACCATCATTTTTCAAACTCAAATTCAAGTGATTTGATAGTAAATTTACCTGGTCAACCCAAAGTCAATTTCAAACAATTTGCTGGGTATGTTACTGTTGATCAAAAGAAGCATAAATCACTGTTTTACTACTTTGTTGAAGCTGAGATTGATCCTTCTTCTAAACCTTTAGTTCTCTGGCTCAATGGAGGTTGGTTTCCTTCAATTTTTATTTTTTTTTACTCAAAAGTTGTACAGTTTAATTTATTGAAAAATATAAAATTTTTAAAAGCTGAATTTCAGACAAATATTCCTTTTTGTACATTTTGTGAATTTACCGTTTTTTTGTTGTTGTTATTTTAATTGTTGTGGGTGTAGGACCCGGTTGTTCTTCCCTCGGGGTTGGTGCATTTTCTGAAAATGGACCTTTCAGGCCTAAAGGGAATATCCTGGTGAAAAATGAACACAGCTGGAACAGAGGTAAATTAATTTTTCCGGAATTAATTGTCACGTTGATAGTGTTATTGTTTGATAACCTGTCTGAAATTAATAGTCACGTTAATAGTGTTCGTTAAACTGCCAGTTTCGAATTAATAGTCACGGTGATAGTGTAATGATTGTAGTTTATCAGTTCAGAATTAATAGTCACGTTGGTAATTGTTTGTTAAGCTGCCAGTTTCGAATTAATAGTCACGGACTCACGGTGATAGTGTAGTGATTGTTAGTTTATTAGTTTAGAATTAATAGTCACGTTGATAGTGTTCGTTAAACTGCCAGTTTCGAATTAATAGTCACGGTGATAGTGTAGTGATTGTAAGTTTATCAGTTCGGAATTAATAGTCACGTTGATAGTTTTTGTTAGACTGACGAGTAATGTAACAACTAAATCCCGAGTAGTGTATTCAAATTATTGTAACAACTAATAGTTTTTTTTTTTTTTTGGGTATAATGTGGTTTTGCAGAAGCTAATATGTTGTATTTGGAGACACCTGTGGGAGTTGGGTATTCCTACTCAGTTGACATTACTGGATACGATGCAGTTAGTGATGCTGTTACAGGTATTTTTGCTGCAGAAAACAGAATTATGTAAATATTTGAACATTTTAATATATACCCATTATATTATAAAGTTTCTATTTTTGAGATGAGATTAAATTTGTATGCTTTCCTTTTATAAATGTTCTAAATTTGTTTATGAATTTTGTGTGTTAAGCCAGGGACAACTTAGTTTTTCTGAGAAGATGGTTTAACAAATTTCCACAGTATAAACACAGGGATCTGTTCATAACAGGAGAAAGTTATGCAGGTATAAATTTTCTTATATTAAAAATAAAATTGTATATGAAATAAAACTTAGAAATTAAAATTTTGTTTGGTGCATATCACATGGTTTTCTGAGTTATTATATTAAATGATGTAGGCCATTATATTCCTCAACTTGCAAATCTGATGGTCCAATTCAACAAAAAGGAGAAAGTGTTTAACTTGAAAGGAGTTGCGGTATGTGTCAAATTCATGCTTATTTTCATACTATTTGAAAAGGGTTTAATTAAAGTAATATTTTTATAAGAAGAATATTATGATTAATGTCAGGTTTTAGCCAATCATTCTTCTTGTTTATCTAATCTGAACTTTTGATTATCTCACAAAAATAACAATTTTTGGATTATTCTCATAAATGGGTTGTAAAACTTATATTGTCTATATATGTTTATCTAAATCAAAACTTATTTTGTTTGAAAACTTGCTTGTGTATAAAATTGTCGGAAAAAAACTTATTTTGTCTGAAATAGTGTATGAAATATTAAACCAGTCAAAATAAGCTGAATAGATTGGAACCTTAGTCCAAAGTATCTTTCACCTTGTTGTTGGGTAAATATTTTTACCTATGTAAGAGAATTGTGTCACTTCGGCTTTTTGAGAAGACACCCAGAAATTGAGATGGTAATATTTGGGTTTATTCATGTCAAACTATCCTTTTTTTTTTCTTTCATGATTGCTAAAATTAGAATGTGGCCATTGTACACAAACTTCCTAGTTCTCACACTCCCACGACACATCGTAAAGTAATGGTAATAATTGACCTTATTAGCAAAACTACAGGGCAACAATTTATAATCATTTTTATGTCTTCTAAGAGAAAAAAGTTTCCTAAACATGGGTGTTATGGAATGATATAATGCAGCTTGGAAACCCGGTTTTGGAGTTTGCTACGGATTTCAACTCGAGGGCAGAGTATTTCTGGTCACACGGATTAATATCGGATTCAACCTACAAAATTTTTACCAAAGCCTGCAATTATTCAAGATATGTGAGTGAGTATTATCGAGGATATGTTTCACCAGTATGTTCCAAGGTGATGAGGCAAGTTGGTATGGAAACAAGCAAATTTGTGGACAAGTATGATGTTACCCTCGACGTTTGTATATCTTCTGTGCTATCTCAATCTAAGATCATTAGTCCTCAGGAGGTAACATGATCCTCCAACCTTTTATAATTTCTTCAAACAAAAAAGGGTTCTAATTTTCCAGTAAATTGCACTCATTTGGTACATTAAAGCAATTTGCATTTTGTGGTCATAACTTTCAGTCAAACGGTGAGAGCATAGATGTCTGTATCGAGGATGAGACCGTGAGCTACTTGAACCGGAAAGGTGTTCAAAAGGCTCTTCATGCCCGACTAGTTAATGTTCGTCAATGGACTGTGTGCAGCAAGTAAAGTTCTCTTTTCTACAAGTTTTTTTTTTTTTGTCTAAGTTGTAGACATTTAAACATGCAATTAAGTAACAGTCTTTAATTTTTTTTTTTTTTTTGATGGCAGCATATTGGATTATCAGCTCCTTGATGTAGAGATACCCACAATAACCATTGTAGGATCACTTGTCAAGAATGGAATCCCTGTCTTAGTTTACAGGTATAAAGTTTTTTTAAGCATTTTATGCTCTTAAAAAGTTTAAAAGTTCCATACAAGTTATTAGTGTCAAAAGGGAAATGATGTTAGTACTTGAAAAGTCATACTTTACATTAGAGTGTTCATTATGGGCGGGACCGTGACAAAAAAAAAAGTCAGCCAAATTTGGCCCTGGCTCCTGGGATCAGGCAGGCCAAAGACCAATCATGGTCTACAATACATTTGGCCCAATCCTGATTAATTACCCGAGCAATCTGGTCTAGCTTATTAGAGTGATTTCAATCCGCCCTACTTTGCATTCCAAATTTGTGAGTCGAGTATCAAACTGTGTTCTAACAAAGAGGATCCTAGAAATTAGAGTACACTACGGTGTTGCAAGTGTAAAACTGATTTCTCATATTTAAGTCTCATGGCTAACATGCGCGGTAGAGAATTGGTGAATACTGACTTTGTTGTTAAACTTGGATGATCATAACAGCGGGGATCAAGATTCAGTTATTCCACTAACTGGAAGCCGCACACTTGTGCATCAACTAGCTGGGAAACTACGGCTGAACACAACCACTCCATACCGAGTTTGGTTTGCTGGTGAACAGGTTAGAATATAAAGCTGTTTATACATATCCTTATGATGTTTTCCAGTTCGTAATCCATTCAATTAATAACCAAGTCTGATATCTAATCAACCTAATGTGCATTGATAATGCAGGTGGGTGGATGGACTGAATCATATGGGAATATATTATCATTTGCTACCGTTCGAGGGGCAGCACATGAAGTTCCTTACTCTCAGCCGGCGAGATCACTTGTGTTGTTCAAGTCCTTTCTTGAAAGCAGGCCCCTTCCTCAGATGCTTTAAACTTATCTCATTCTAAAAATTTAAAATCTTTAAGATGGCAAAAAGGGATAGTGATTATTTTTTTTTTCAAAATTTAATTAGATTAAGTTGGAAATTGTAAAGTAAAATTGCTTCTTTGTGTTATGTTAGTTGAAACAGAAGGAAAAAAAAAAAAAAATGAGTGGCCTTTTCTGACCTAGCAAAAAAGGTCAAATAGGGAAAAGGGAATTTTGAGTATTTAGTTTAAGGAAGTGAGTGCCTGTCTCCTGTGTGTGTGGTTTGAGTGTTGATTGCTCAAGTTTTGTACAAAAGGAATCCAAGAGAAAAAGAATGAATAAAACTCCTTTTTTCTACATCTATGACTTCTTTCATTACGTTCACTTTATTTATTTATTTATTTTTTGTTTTAGAATTGTCATATTCTCAATCTCATGTTGACTTACTGTCTTCTATGTCAATTAAGATAATATTTTTATGAGTAAAAGCTAAGCTCATTAGAAATTGTCATTTTGCATTTATTACTATTAGTGCCAAATCCACAATTACAGTTATTAAGCATCTATTATGTGAACTACATATATGAGCATAAAAAATTGGCTAACTTTAACTTTCAAGTGTGAGTTAAGGATTGTTAGAAGTTTCATGTAAAAATTCCAAGGCTCGAAAATCAGATAAGCTCGGTTTCGAACTAAGGTTATGAGAAGAGAAAATGTTTAATATTTATGGATTTGGGTAACTTTAAAAGGTTAAAGAAAATGATAAAATAAATAATATTGATCAATTATTCAATGGGTATCATATATGTTCCATCATTGATTTTATTTTAGGCAGATACATTTTAGTCTCTACAATACTACGGAGTATCAACTTTTAAATTTTATTTACCAACAATTTATTACTCCGTATATTTTAGATAAAACTTGTGTCAAATTTGATTATGTCGTAGGGTCTAATTAAATTTATAAAATGAGATTTTAAGATATTAAGTCAGTTTACGTCCTATTTTTAGCGAGTGAGGTTTAAGTCCAAATCAGATCCAATTAGATCAAAGTTGGACAACACCTAAATTTCTGTGAGTGTTCCCCGCCATTTTTGGTAGTATCTATAGAAGATCTGAAAACCTGCAAAACCCCTCTTCCTTAAACTCCCAACTTCAGCAACACCAAAACTTGATCACCATTTTTTCCCAAAAAAAGCGGGAAAATGTTCAAAAACTGCTATCTTTCAAAAACAAACTACCAACACTCAACATCTGTCTGAATATCAGTTGCCCATTTCATTTGAATCCATCAACTCCCAAAAAAATTAAAAAAATAAATAAATAAAAATGACAGATGAAGAACAAAAGCAGGATCCAATCATCATTTCCATGCTCCAGGTTTATTTTTCTCTCTCCTATAAATATTCTCGTACTCTCTGATGAGTATTAGTATGAAAAGTTACAATCTTTCTAGAAATTAAGCTTTGAAATTTCTGAAATTTGATTAGGTTTAAACTAGAATGGAGTTGATTTGATTTGATTTTAATTGGGTATTTTGTATTTTGAATTGTATGTATGTCGAATTTGCAGGATAGAGAAGAGGAAGATCAAAGAAGCAAGGAATTTGAATTTGGATTTGATGAGCCTGAAACCCCTTTACCGCTTACTGTTACTTCTAGGGTTTGTTTCTTGAAATTCTTGATTTGGGTTTTTGTTTTATTTTAAAATTTGATTTTAGTATTGGGCTTGATTTGTTGATCGGTGAAATGGGAGTTTGATGTGATCGAATAAATGGAATGGAATGGAATGCAGGTGTTGTATATGTTGGGTGACTTGACTGCTGGCCCGGCTTATAGGTTCACACAATGGTTGGAATTGGTTCGTAAGCGAACCGCTCAGTATCGGTCTTCCGGCTTCCCTCACCGCCCCCCGAGTTTGGATCTTGATAAGCCCTTGAGGTATTCCCTTTGTCCAATCTCATAACCTTGTTTGTTTTGCTAGCTTTATCAGACATTGTATTACCAAAATAATCAAACATCTTTGTGTTGTCAAAAACTGTTATTTGCATCCTCATCCTCATCAACGGAGCCAAAATGCCCTTTTTTTGTTAAACATAGTTGGCAAAACTATCATTGACAACATGCCAACATAGTATATCTTGCTGAAATCTGACAAGGGAAATGATAGAGTTAGACAACACACAACATATACAAATCCTTTGAAGTGATCTTGAGAGAATACATATTGCTACTTATTTTGACCTCACTCAATGTAACCAAATGTGGGCGGATGGAAAGAGTACAAGTGATCAACATGTTGTAGAAAAATAATAGGCAAATTGTTTATCTCAGAATTTTATCCTGTTAAGGGTACTATAGATAAAAATTTATCACTGTGAATGTAGACAATATCCTTATTGTATACTGGGTATTTTATTACTTGAGAGGTCTTGGGTACAATCTTGACTGATTACAGTAGCAGTTGTGTGTTTTCCCCCCTTTATATTAATTTTGAAATTTCATAAAACAGCCAATTTGATAGCTGTATCATTGTAGTAAAGTTCCTAGATGTATAAGCTTAAGCTCTGCTTTTGTGCTTACTTCTAATCTGTGTTCAGATAAACAATATATTCCACAATTATCTCCTTGTAGTGATGAGGGGTTGCTTTGTGAGGCACTTTATATAATTGAAAGCTGAATACTTGGCACAATTTGCCAAGACGAATAGCTGCTATTCAGAATCCTGGCTTAGTGACCACAAGTCCACAACCCATCTTTTTATAGTTGGTTAAGGCTGTTAGATGCTAGTCATATGATTGTAGCACAGAAGCATCATGTTCTTCATCAATGAGAAATAATAATGATCAGAATTTGTATTGATGTGTCCAGGATTGCTGAGCAGATAGCACACCTATGGTGCTAATATTGTTGCTTTACTTTAATACTTTTGTCAACATGAACATGATTTAGGATTAATTATTAGGCAACGTTCTTGGAAATTTGATTATCATGATCTATTTTTGCTACATGGTGACTGAAGATTCTATCTGTTGTAAACTATAGTTATAGATCTGAAGCTTCCATTTCACAACTGATGCAGCTACTTGATAAATGAGATTTCTAATCCATTGGCAATGCGTGTCCTTTTCACTGTGTAGTCCTTTTAGTGACCATGTTATGAATAGTGATATTTTGAAGAGAATTCTTACATTTGGAAAATGTTTCCTTCATTCTTATCAATTGGCATAGAATATTAGGTGAAACCATTTCTAGAGGCAATTTGTGACAAAAATCTTTAACCTTGTATGTTTAATACTTTAATTTAATGTCAAAATTCTATTTTCACAGAGCAGGTGAATCAGCTACTGGCCAAATAGACTCTTCACCCTCCGAACAAGCTACTGAAATCAATCTTTGGGAAAGGCTTGGCAAAGCAGCTATGTTGGACATTGAATCAAGCACCTTTTGTTGGGACAACCTCTCTTCACTTCATCACACAGAGCACAGTGGCAGCACTGACCAATCTGATGATGATATGAGTAAAGCCCTGGAGGTAACGAATCATTTACTTCGTATTTATTTATTTTTATCGAGGAAACATTGGTGACACATATTTTAAAATAGAATCAAGGAGTCATTGAAGTTTAGAAGAGTTTAATAATTTTTTCTTAATGAGCTTCTCGTTGGATGCAACTTTTATTTTTAATCTTTTGTCTACTTTCGTGTGGGATTCAGTTACAAAACCATTTGAAATTGTTCTATGTGTAGTGGCTATCATATGACTTTCATGGACAACTCTGAGTCTCCCTTCTTTTTGTTGGCTAAATTTTATTTAAATGGTTGTGTACAATATTTTGAATGAGTTATTAACACTGCATATCTATCTCTTCTCATTGTTAACATATGGTCCATTTCAGAGTCTGGATTGTTTTGCGACCTAAGTAGCTGGTCTCTTACTTTGGGTGGGGGTTACAGCTTATATGTCTTTGTTACCTTTTGAATTGAAAATAATCCATAATGTTTCTTAACATCCTCACTATAGGTGACTGTCAACTCTGGTGGAGTTGTCTTCTTTGCTTTGTTTAAAACTGTTAATGATGATTGCAAAGTACGAGAAACTGCTGCTGTGATAAAGTTTTCTTCATCAAGAATGGCCACACAATCAGAACGCTTTGGCTATGAATTAGCAAAGTGGCTTGGAGTTCGAATACCTCAGGTTGTTTTCTCTTACATTTGAATATCTGACTCTATAGCTGGCTGTATGAGATTGCTTCATAATAAGCTTTGTTCATTTTAGGCAAGAGTCATTCATAACACCAGCTCAGAGTGGCTTCGCATAAAAGAGGCTGCTGAAAAAGCCAGAGAAGTAGCTGTTTCAGAGAGAGATGAAGTTGGCGAAGTGACATGCTCTGAGCTTCTTGAAGCTCTTGAACTTAGCCGATGCCTTTTCTTAATGAAGTATGCCCCTCTATGTGTGTGTTTGTGGACATAGTTTGTAATGCTAGAAGCAGGAATTTTATGCAGATCTAAAACTTTACATTTCTTTCTCTTTAGAAGCTTGCTTATGACAATCTTATAAATCCAACAAACAAGAAAAGGGTGGAGAGTTTGCCTTGGCTACTGTAGCTATATTAGACTTAGATTTTGGGCTATAATGAGACGGAATCTCTCTAACCACACCCTACATAGTCTGTAGGGACTATAGTGGGAACATTGGGATGGGAATTTCTGAAATTATGTTAACACGCTGCAAATCAATATTTTTTTTAGAGCTTTGAATCCCATCTTCTCAGTGACACTTATTTATTTTTGTTTTTGCAGTTATGTACATGGTTCCCCTTTGTTGGAGAATCAAATTGCGTTCAATTCCAGAGATGCTGCAGAGAAGATAGCATCAGCTCTTGGCAGGATATTGATGCTAGACCTTGTTATCAGGAATGAAGATAGATTGCCTTGTAAGCAGCTAGGCTGGCGTGGCAATTTTGCTAATTTGTTGTTTGCTGACAAAAATGTCTCTGCAAATAAGGACTTGTTGGAGGATGCATATGATTCTGCAATGAAACGTTTCAGACCAAGAGTGGTCAGGGCTCTGCAGAAAGAGAGAAGGGCAAATTCTGTTGATAGCAGATTGGACCCTAATAATACTAAAATGAAGTCACAAAAGTCTGATCTTACTGATGTTATGAAATCGCCAATATCCAGCAGAGTACTTGTGGAAGATCAACATATGGATGAAGTGGGTGATACGGATTTTAATATTGTAGCCATTGACTCTGGTGTTCCTCGAAGACCTCCAGCTGGGAAACGTGCTAATGACCAGGCAAACTATCCAAGGTTAGTGGAGCTGCTTCTGAATAGCTCCACATATTCTTCACATCTGCTATATGAAATATCAGGAGGTAAATTAGGGTATCCTGAAGCTGATAACATAAATGATTGTTCTATTGAGATGAAGTCCATTGTCCAAGCATTCCGGATTGGGTTTCGTGCTGCTCTAAGGGACATGCAGGGTTTTCATATGTTCCTGCTTACTCTGAACCAAAAGCTGGATACAGTTTTACGCGCTTTTATGAGTATAGTTAACCGAAATTCTGCTGGGGAATCAGATAAAGAGGATTTTATGGTCCCTGAGTCACCGAAATCTGCCGGAGTCCATTTCTCTTCACCCGCTTCGCATACAAAGGAACACACAGCACACGATAGTACTCCAGTCTCAAATGACAAGCAATCATCTTCAGGACCTAAGGATCATTCCGACTCTATTTCTCCCAGCTCGCGAGAAAGCTCCCAGGGAAAGTATGCAAAATGGAGTGGTGAGGCTGTTCGTTGCTTGCGCTTAACAACAAAGCTCCGAGACTTCCATAAATATGCAAAGGTGTGTTTCACGTTTCTCAAATATGTAGGGTGACAGTTGACAACTTGCATACCAGTCCAAAAAGTTTTGAATAGACCTGTGTGTTTCACGTTTCTCCAAATTATATATTCTGTTAAGAACAGGCAAATTCTGGGTGTAGATGAATTCATTGAGTCTGGCAAGGGTGGTAACATGCCCTTTTGTAGTTTATACTTTATAGGTGGCTAGTTTCTGGAAAGGCATTTATCAATAAAAAAATACGGAGTATAAAAATCTATTTAGAAGAGCTGCAGAGTATACTTTTGTAATGATAAACGGATAGGTTAGTAATTTATACGTGGATGACTCGTTTGAGTTCTAAAGTGTGGGAAGTAACTTTGCAAAAAGGCTTATACAAATGAAAGAAATTCTTGATTTTAGAATTCTTGTTAACTATAGAATGCTACTAGCTGTTAAGCCCGTGCATTGTCCATCTTGTTAGTATTGCACGAGTATGTAAAATGTTGTTTATAATATGATCGGGAATTATAAACCGTCCTATAGATTTTTCATCTAAAAGTCATACTATAAGTCTTCTTGTTCAACATGAATAGGATTTGTTTAGCTCACATATTCTATCTTATTTCACTAGTCTCTACTATCACACATGAATTAAAATAAATCTAGATTTAATGTTTTAGGTGTCACTTCTTACGCCCCATTATAGTTCCCATTGTGCACAAATTAATTGAATGAAACTGTACTGTTGATACGCACATAATGACATAAGTAGGATCAAACCAAAAGTCTAATTTTTAACTTTTAATTATATAATAATTGGCTCTTGTTTAAAATATTTTCAAGCATTTTCTAATTTTTATAAAACGATATATTCAATTTACTTTGCTTAATTATTGAAAATTAAACTCTATGTTTCTCTATTTTCAGTTCTTTTTTTTTTTTTTTTTTCTAAAATCAAACTCATTTTTTGCCTTATAAATTTATTTTTGTAAATGATAATTTGTGATCTGGCATGGTTGTGTAGCACTCTATATGTTCTTGAAAAGTTCCTGTCTCATGCATTGATTATTTACAAATGGAACTCTTCTGAATCTAGGCTATAGGTATTTGAACTTCTAGCTGAAAGAGTTGGATTTAAATATCCATGAAGTGTATAGCTGAATATAAGAAATTTTGCTACCAATGGCTTACTTTTTCTCTGACTTCACTAGTTATCATTATGTTTATATATTTTCCTCAATTTCGTGTAGATACTTTATCATATGTATATCTCCAAGAAGTTTCTTTTGCAAGTTGTATGGTTGTACCCAAACCTCTAGCTGTTTAGATTGTAGCTTTTTGACGAACAAGCTTCTTATTCATGCAAATTTGAAAGTTCTCTGTAATATTTTCAGGTTGATGCTGAACTGAGTAAGGAACTGGAACTGTGGAATGATACGCTACGCAATGATGTAGTCAAATTATGTTATGAAAATAATTTTAATTCTGGTTTTTTTGAGGGGAGTGATAATAACACGGTGGTTGATGCTTATGAGTTAAAGGTGTGAACCAATTTGTCCACTTGTATATTTATATTATTGATCACTGAATATTCGTTTTAAAGTTGATGGTATAAAAATTTTGCTGTGAATCTATGTAAAATTGCAGGTTAGGCTGGAGCATATCCTTGAGAGGATCTCACTGATATCTGATGCTGCCAACACAGAAAAGCCATCATTAATTACAGATAATTTGTTCATAAGCGGAGCACTGGCTGCAAGATCTGTGTTCACACTCCAGCATCTAGGAATCACACATGTACTCTGCCTTTGCTCAAATGAAATTGGACAATCAGACTCACAGTTCCTCGACCTGTTTAAATATCAAAACTTTTCAGTAAGTAACATCCCAACCTCCCTCCCGTTATATATACTTCCTCTGTTCCATTTTACTCGCAACAATCGAACATTTGACATTATTCACATAGTTCTATTTGACTTTCTTTATTGATTGATATGTAAGGCAATAAATAGACATTTAGTCAAGTGTTATCTTATTAGATTTGTCTCAATATATACTGTTATAATGTCAACTTTTGATAATTTTTACTTAATCATAATTGAAGATATCAATGGTCAAGTTATGCATTGGTAAACGTGAAAGTGAAACTATGACACGACACCTAAATAGTAAATACTACTGCAGAACTACCTTATATAAAATTTTATAAAATCTGGAGTGTTGGAGGATCTGGCACCATGTTGGACACGACTCCCAAATCCGAGGCTGTGCAACATAGGTTGGAACTTGGAAGTAAATTGGAACAGAGGAATTATATTACTTTAGCTTAATTAAATAATAACTCAAAAGAGACTGTGATCATAGAGCATATTTACTGTAAAGAATTCTAAGTAGATTAGTCCATATTTTCAGTTCTTAACAAAACCTGCATGATCATTAAATTGAAGATGTGAAGGTATCAGCTTTAGTTTATATATGGTAAAAGAACTTAAACAAGACGTTTACTGCATTGCAAATCGTAACTACCTTCTTTGTAAGTTCCCTCTTAGATGAAAATATGTTGATGGTGCATCAATACACCCATTATGAATTACGAAGTATTTGTCAAGTACACTGAAGCTAGTTATTGTTTGGAAATGCTTATTTTTTTTCTGCTTTTCATGCTGTATCACTTAATGGGACAGATTAGTGATGAGGAAGATTCAAACATCAGTATTATTTTCAACGAAGCCAGTGACTTCATAGACAATGTTGAGAAAACAAATGGGAAGGTTTTGGTTCATTGCTTTGAAGGAAGAAGTAGAAGCGCGACAGTGGTTCTTGCCTATCTCATGCAGAAGAAGTAAGTTGAATTGATACTATTGTGTCCTATAAATTTAAGATTTGTAACTGTAATTCCTGTCATGACTCACGAAAGTAGTTGCCACCCTTGATTACTTTGTCGCCACTACTTTTCCTGACTGATTGCCTGAAATTCATGTCTATTGCCCTGCTTCGTCCTGCGCACAATTAAAAGGACAAGAAAACTGACGACACTAGTGATTATAAACTTATGTGGGTTTCTGAGAATAACCTACAGGTTTATTTTGATACAGGAACTTGACTTTGTTAGAAGCATGGAATAGGCTGAAGAAAGCTCACCGGCGAGCCCAGCCAAACGATGGGTTTGCTAAGATTTTACAGGATTGGGATAAATCACTGCATGGGAAGGTTTCAATGGAGTGGCAACAGAGGAAACCTTCCATGAAAGTTTGCCCTATATGTGGGAAGAATGTTGGGCTGAGCAGTAGTTCACTAAAACTTCATTTGCAAAAATCACATAAGAAACTGTCATCAGGTAGCGTAGACAGTGCTATGACGATGGAAATACAGAAAGCAATAAGAGCACTCAAGATTAGTCGAGGAGGTAGTGTTAGTCCTACTCAAAGAGAATCACCCTCGATGTTGGAATAGTATATTTAACATTTTGTTGTACTATTACTAGCAACCAGTGTAAGCAATTGTACCACTATTTTAGGTTTAGTATCTGTAGTAAAGATGGAGCAGGATAATGTAAAATTCCCATTGTAACATCCGCTTTCAAGGTTCCATCAGTTGGGTAACATACAATATATACGGGGTTGCATAAACAGAATATATTTGATTTTGAGTTATGGCAGGGTAACCCAGGCTTCACATACGGTGTATCAGAAGTTTTCGTGCAGTTCATCATAAATTAACATCAGTTTATTATGAAACAACATGGGTAATTTTGCCCAGCTATGGGTAGAGTAAGGGTATAGTTGTAATGTACGAAATGAAAGTAACTATTAGTGACTTTTGTTGTGGATCTTAGTAGTTAAAGAAATTATCTGGAGTATACAAGTAATACAAAGTATCAAGTAGTTTTTTAGAGGAAAGTGTTGAGCTACTTCATTTTTGCCATAGTAGTTCAGTAGCATATGTGATGAGTAATACATTTGTAGAGAAAATGTACCTTGCATTTGCCATAATATAGCAAGTAAAACCAAAACTCAGCTGCTAATTTATCATTGTAGGAACCTTACAGTGTTCAATGGCTATCTCAAGAATGGTCAGTGTATTGTCATTCCTCGTTCCACAATCCCAAAATAGATTGGAATAATACAGCTTCAAGATACATTAATGATAGGTGATACCAGGTATACGTAATCTTATTGGTACAATTCTCATTTGGTCAGTAATAGAAATTTCTATATCGAATCCTAGAAGCTCTATCTTGATATAGAAGGGCACCAATAGTCCAATACCATAGTCTAGTGCCAAAATTTTGTCAGACTCTGAATGTGCCTGAAAAAATAAGAAAGGCTCATTTTTATAGAGCAATATGTGATCTGCCCTGAGGTTGATCTCCTACACAGCCAAAAGCTAACCTAATTGTATTGCTGTGGATCTTCTTTACTTTGGATAAGTGGAACACCATCATCCCTCCAAATTATCCGGTCTTCACATACTGCTGCAACTACGTCCACATATAATAGATGCTCCTGTAAATAAAATAAAATAAAAACAGATTTACTTGAGCAGTACATATTTTTCTGAAGAAATCAAGAGACTTGAAAATCGACTATGCAAGTTCATAGATGTAGACACGCAAACTTTGGCAATTTGGATATAATCACTCGCAATTACACGGCATTAACCTTATTGCAGACTTATTTTGTAACAAAGTCCCTCAAGTTAACATTACCTCATGCAGAACCCGAGCTGCCAACTCCTCTGGAGTGTCAAAAGCACACACAGGCACAACTCGTTGGGCAAGGATCCGGCCAGTGTCATATTCCTCGTCAACAAAATGAATAGTGGGACCAGAGTATCTGGACAAGAAAAGAGTATTTAAGAGGATAGTAAGCTTAAACAAATTCCTAAGATAAATAAAACACCTGCACTCCCATTTAGAGCTATGCTAAAAAACAACTGGCTAAAATCAAGCCGCGATGATTCACTATTGCCACATATCTGAGTAATGTATGCCTGTATGGACATATTGTGAACCAAACATAATCAAGGGCAAATTTAATGTAGAAATCAAGGGATAAAAGGTATTGTCTTGACACAACCATTTCACATCACACATCTAATAAAAGGACCATTCTCATAAACTTTTGATATATTTGAGCACCCATCCAAAAAAGCATTGCTGTCGAAAGTTTAGTACAAGATTCCTCTTTCACGATAAATCACAACAAATGCAATCTAAATTCTACACTTTTTGCAATATAAGTAATATAAATCACAACTTCACGAGTAACCTACAATATAATTCCTAACGACAACATTACCTTGCTCCAGAAGCAATAACTGCTTTATGAACCTTGAGCCCATAATAGCCTTTGCCACCAAAAGCTGGTAGAAGTGAAGGATGTATATTTAGTATACGCTTAGGAAAATGTTGAACTAATTCAACTGGTATAAGCTTTAAATATCCAGCAAGAAGTATGAAGTCCACTTCAAGTTCCCTACATAAAATTCAAAACTGATTCACTAAGTACGTTCACAAAGAAACAAGATCTTCAAACCAAAATTCTATTGCGGAAATAGCCTCAGAAACGTGGATGGGGCACATCAAGTATTTTACATTCAAAGTCAGAATTAATATGGCATGAACCATTTGGGAAAAGTAACATCAAAAGTTATAGGTGGACTTATAGTGCCCAGATTTATTACATTTTGAAAGCAAATTTGGTGATATTGTCAGAGGTATTCTAGACATTTCCAGAAGACTTAATATAACTAACAACTCTTAAGATAAAAATTTTGACCTCAAAGTGGATGATCAAAGTATCAAACACACACACACACACACATGGATGGTATTATACTACATCTTTTCTTGTCTCTTCGGAGACAAGGTCTGATACTATATCTTTTCCTTTTCTTTTTTTAATCAGTTTGCGTTTATGTTCTACACAATTACTTGATTTCATTTTTGGTTCTTTTCCATAGTACCCCTCTTTCCCCATTTATTTGCACATTTCCATACTCTCTCGCTCACTTTATCTTACACCCAACCACTCACCTTTTTACACTCTCACTTACATTTTACAACTTATTTTTTGTGAAAAAAAATCTATAATTTTGAACTAAACGTGAAGTGTCCAAAAAGACATTTTAGTACTAGTGTAGAAATACATAATGGGGCAATTTACAAAACCCTTGGGAGAGGGGGATGGGTGTAGAGATATTTGGGTTGAGCCGAAACTACAAAGGGGATATAGAAATGTTCGAAAATCAACTAAATAACATAAAAGGTAGACATGAGCACTGTTTACCTTTTCTTTACTTGTTTACCCCATAGCAAACGACCCCTTATGTCTTTTCCCCCAAAAGACATATTTTAGTACTAGTGCCAGACTAACCAAGCGTTCGAAGTTTTTATTCTTCATGCCAATATCTCATACAATAAATATTTAAAAAAGAAGGATTGACTCAATGTAAAAAACTACATTTTGCAATCACATACTCTGCTGGTGCAAACTCATTCTCCCACTCAATAAAATTTTACATGCAAAATGGATCATGTATTGTCATCACTAAGTATTGATGCCCAAGATGCTAATAATCAAAGCTTCAACAATCAGTTAGAGTTCCCTCTTTTTTAGTTGCTCTACTTTGATTTTTGCAGTTTTTACATACCCTACTTAAACCATACATTTCACTACTATATAAAATACAAATGTAGTTATATATGTGACTCAATATGTACTTTTAAAATATCAACTTTTTACATGTTTCACTAAAATATAGTTGTAAAGTCAAAGTTGTACATTGTCACACTTAAAAGTCAAAGTGGAAGAACTAAATATATGGAGGAGGTACATATACATGTTTATTAAGCAACCTGAAAAAAAAATAAAAAAATAACAAGTTTTATGCAACAAGAAATAAACTTTACACGACTCTTGGTTAAGGAATTACTCAAGTCTGCTATTTGGAATTAGGAAGAGAATAATGATCCCGAGTAGTAAAGCAAATAAAGTGTTATCAAGAAACTAACCTAAGAGTAGTTACAAGGTCACTGGATAAGAATTGCTGTGATTCTTCTTTTGTTCTTGGAAACAAAACAACTGGAATACCATTTTCTTTTGCATAGGCTGCACCTCCGCAGCCTGTCATTCACATACGGTGCATCCGACAGCAAGTTATTTATAACCAAATCAAATGATGAAATTTTCACAGCTAGTTATTTATAACCAAATGAATGAGTAAGCTAGCAAGTAAGTTAGTGATATATAGCTACACACATAATGAAAATATGAAACACATTAAATGGAAGCATGAACACTAAAGAATGTTAAACAGAATTCTAAACTTCTTAAGAAGCAGATGATATCTAAATGAAACGCATACATACAAAAAACATAGATCAGAAAAAGGTGAGAGTGAACTCTAGGGAAAAACGATCTTCTACCGGAGTTCACATTCTTGTCAATGCAAAAATAAAAGATGCTATATTTTACCTTCTTTGTTGGTAACCAACACAACTACATCTCCAAGTACTGATCCATTGAGTGTTGCTTCATGAATTGCCTTGAAATTAGAACCTCCACCGGACACAAAAACTGCCAACCTTTTCCTGCTAGGCTTCGAACTGCGTTGCGCTAAATTGTCAGAAGTATCATCTACTTTACGGGAGCTGACTGAACATAAGAATTGTCTTCTACTAGTCCTAATTCTACAAGTTGATAAACCATATTTTTGATCGGCTGGCATAGAACTCCATTTGGTTGGTAGAAGAAAACAAGGGATTGCTGTATCAGACAACGAGCCTTGAAAGTCCTTGAAAGATAGCACAAAAGCACTTGTTGAAAGTCTTGTAAGCAAACTTTGAGCACCCATCAACTCTTAAAATGCGGAATATATTTCTTGCAACCGTAGAGAGTCAAAAGAGAACTGATGGACAAGAAAAGTTGAATTCATAAGGCACTACGTAGTTAAGCATTCAATGAGACCAAAATGATCTCGTAGATATTTGTATGAAAATGTGTGTATAAATATTGATTACAGCAACCAGTGGCAGATCCAGGAATTGAATCTAGGGGGTTCGAACTTTATCAAACACCCGATATCCAAATACAAGGATATAAATCGGGTATTTAAGTATAAAATAAAGTGTTCATGGTCACACACTAGTACACTACAATAATTTTAAAAAAAATTAATTAGTACTACATCTACTGTCCATCTTTCATAATTCATTTAACAGTAACAAACTAACATGTCTAACAATACAACAAATGAACAAAAGTTACAAAATAATTAACAATCATTCAATCAACATAATAACAATTAAGAAATTGAAAAACTCAAAATACAAAAACAAATTGAAAAAAAAAGATTAACACTTCAATACTTAATAGAAAACAAATTAACAATCTACATTCTACAATAGTACAATTTATAATTATAAACAAGTACAAATAACCCAATTACAAAACAAATTAAACTAACTATTTAAGAAATTGGAAAAAAAAAAAAACAGCGACAGAATTACATAAACTTACCTCGCAGAGTCGCAGGCTGGCAGCAGGCCGTCGGACCCGTCGGTCACAACCACGGAACCACCGCACCCAGTCTACTCACCGACTAGAGCAGTGAGAAGAGCTAGAGATAGAGAAAGAAAGTTAGGGTTTGAGCTTTTTAATTTGTGTATGAAAATTGAGAAAAGAAATTAATAAAGGGAACAAATGTACAGAGAGAATGAGAGTACGAAAGTTACTGGAAAAAAAAAAACAAAAATTGAGAAAACCCGAGTTCAACGTAATCAAGTTTACAACAAGCATACAACAGATGCCCCATTATTATTGTTGTGTTGCTACCTGCTGCTTCAGTTTTGCCTTATTCTTTATCCTCTTTTCATTTCTTTTAACACCCCATTATTATCAATCAAACAAATAATAATTCATGACCAAACACAACACCACAAATTTCAACTCAGTACGAAAATTAAATTACAACACAATAGAAAAATTACAAATATTCTGGCATTATGTTGGAACCAATTTACAGTTGCATTAACACTTAAATTGAAGAAAAATTCAAATGCTCGTCAACTAACAATGTTATACATAAGAAATTGTGTTGATAGATATACATTAAACCTCTAATTCAAGCTTTAAAAATACAGAAGAGAGTAGATTACTAAGCAAGCAGTGAAGCAGATTACTGCGTATGGTTGCTTCATTTCATAGAGAGTAGAGAAGAGGGAAAACGATAAACCCTAGATTGTGAAATTAAAATTCGATTAATAAAAAATAATAAAAAGTTTACCTCAGAAGCCGCTTCAATGAAGGAGAAAAAGCTCAGAACTTCAGAACCGCTTCAATGGAATAATACCAACGGAATTATTGAAACGGAATAATGCACCCTTTTTTTTTTTTTTTTTTTTTTTTTTTTTTTTTTTTTTAGGAAAAATAATACACTTTTTTTTTTCTAATAAAAGATTAAAAGCCGTCTGTAAGACTGTAATAGCTTTTTATTTAATGAATTTAAAGATAAATTTTTAATTTATATGTCAAATTTTAAAATATACTATTGATAGTAGGCATGTAAGGACTAATACTAATATTGGTGGAAATGTTCGATTTAATACATTAAAAAAAATAAACACATAATAAATTAAATAATTTAAATGTTCAAAGCCCGTTGGGTTGAGCCGAACCCTAATAAAATTCTATTAGTTGTGAAGTATATTATTTTAACCGATTAGTATATATTATAAACTAGGTTAAGTCCCGTGCCATGCACGGTTATAATTAAACTTTACAACAAAAATTATAAAGAATGGTTTTATTTATTTATTTATTTATTATTTTTATTTTTGAGGGGAATAAAGAATGGTTGTTAATTTAACAATTTATCCAAAAAAAAAAATATTTGTCACAAAATAACTTGAATTTTAATTTATACCAAATGCGTAAAGGTTATTGTTTTGAATTTTATAAAAAATAATTTATTAATAGAAATTTAGAAGCTATTAGGTTTTATATAAGAAAACGAAAATATAAGCTTAGGTTAGGTTAGTACCCGTATATGTCTTCAAAAAAAAAGGAAAAAAAAAATAAAAAAGTTAGTACCCGTATACGAACTCATATACATTTGTCCTTATATTTTTGTTGACACACTTTGACCGGCATTAAATGAAAATTTAGTTGATTTATATTACTTTAGGATAATTAGTATCTCATAATCAACTTTTTTAAAATGTATTTATAGTGAGTAGTAGCGGTTTTTATTTTAATTTTAATAATCACATTGCATAACGATTAATGTCAAATGATTAATGTTGGAGCTTGGAGGAAAAAATTGATACTCCTTAATATTATAATAATCTTGGACAATGATATATTTAATACCTTATTTTTAATCTATGTTTGTATACTTGTAACTAAAAGATTAAAGTATATAGAATATATGTTAAAAAAAATATTAATTGGTATGATTGGATTAGATATGTTGTCAAAATAGAAATAAGTATTATTGTAGCTTATAAAATGGAAGTCATTTAAATTTGGTTAAAAGAAAAAGGAAAGTGCAAAAAGGAGGGAAAATTATTAATGACATCGTGACAAATGTCATCTTAGATTCGCTTTTAGTATAGGTTAATTGAGTTAATTGATAGATGTTTTACACTTTAAACTAATTCCTTCGCTCCAAAAAATATATTATGACATAAAAAATTAAATTATATGATGATTTTTAAGAATTATAATCTAATTATTTTTTGAATAAAATTATAATTCAATTTGTACCTATGAAATATTGGTACTTTATCAAAAATAAAACTCTAAATTAACAATTTTATCCTAAAATTCTAAACTAACTTTTTTATCCTACAAATTGAATTTTATATAACTCTATCTTACGTGGCACGACACTTGGCGAAAAGTTGGAACGCTAAGTGTCACTGCCTCGTCGCCTGGCTAAAAGTTTAGCTTTATATATTAGTTATTATATGATATGATATGATAAAAATAAATAAATAAATAAATTTAAATAAAATAAAATCCCTTATACTTGTCAAAAAAAATAAAAATAAAAATAAAATCCCTTATACGTAACAGGCTAACAGCTTCTTTTTGTTATCCGTCCAAAAAAAAAATAGCTTGTGTTATACCAACAACATTGTCTCTTTCATTCAAATAAAAATAACAACATTGTCTATTTTATATACGGAATAAGTATTACAGTTTGACCGACACATACTCACATAGTGATAATTTAAGGTAATTTAATAAATAAAAAAGTAGTAGTGAATTTGGGTGGGGACTATAAGAGGAGAGAGATATATAATACGAAGTATTTAAATATAGCTTTTTGCCAAAAAATAAATAAAGTGTAACACTTATTAAAACACAGAGGGGTAATAAACCTGTCAAAATAACAAAATAACTACCTTAAAAAAAAAAACTAAAAAAAGGTCGTGTCAAGTAGTGCCTGCCCGACCCATGGCTCAGTCCACAAGTTTCATGTCATGCCGTGATGAGGCGAAATTTTTAAAAGGTTGGCCCGTGTACGGCCTAGGCCACGTGCCATCACGCCAGGCCATGCCGAGCTTACGTGCTTATTGCATTAATTTTAGCATGCTTTGTCGTGTCGGGTTCGGTCGTGCCTTATCGTGCTACTCCCATATAAAGACGACCAAGGCTCGGCCTACACGCACAGTACTATGCCTTGCCATGTTTTTTTGTGCCCATGTAGTGCCATGCTTTTTTCGTGTCGGGCTGTGCCGGGCTTTAAGCTGACCCAGTGCCATCTGTACTCTATAATGTAATGATGAGTCAAGAATTCGACACTAAACTCTAGACCTGATCAATGATCATGAGCAAGATTTGGCTAAGGCTAAATATATGGCCTAGGTTTCAAACCATTTTCAGGTTAGGTTAAAATTTTAACTAAAAATAATTATTAAGTTGCCCAAATCCAAAACTTTTTATCATAAAAAGAGGAAAACACTAGTAAAGATACTTCAAAGTTTAAGGGCCTAGACTAAACACATACTTATTCTTTGTGAAAATATATATATATATATATATATATATATATATATATATATATATATATATATATATATATATATATATATATATATATATATATATATATATATATATATATATATATATCTCCAAGTTTGTACCTTAAACCCACAACTTATGTCTCATAGAGCCATAGCAAACCTTTTGGTATCAATTATCAAATTAACGATTAACATGAGAAACGATCCTTGACAAAAACCCACACTTGGTGTAAAAACCAAGTTCCTCTAAATGTTTCATAAAGGATGAACCATTAAATCCAAACTCATACCACCTTATGAAAGACCCCTAGTCACTTACCACCACTCTTGTCAATCAAATCATCGAATCGAAAGACAACTTTTGGCATGCAAGAGTTTCACAAAGGATGAACCATTAATTACTTGAACAGGATAACAGACTATACTAGAATAAGAATTTCATTATCCTTAAGCTACATCATTCTAACTCCTACAAAAGCCAAAAGTTTACCTACTATCATACTTCTTAGAGAAAAATTGATACTACAACTTTCTGAATCTGTGTTATGACATGTGATTAATGTCACAAATGGCCACTGTAAACCAATTGGTCCTGCTTTAAAATCTCTATATTCATAACAAAGACCATATGTATACGGAGTTCAGAAGGCAAATCCAAGTACAAATAAACATACGAAGTATCAGTAGGAGTGTTTTGATCTCTACACAGTGATGACCTCTGGTAAACTCTCAGGAGGTGCACCACTGCTACCATTGAGGACCATAACATTTCCGTCAGAATCAACATCTACAATCACTGAATCGCCCTCTTTGATTTCTCTTGAAAGCATCTTCTCAGCCATGCTGTCCTCCAGAAGTCTCATTATGGCTCTTCTCAGTGGCCTAGCACCGTAGCTAGGGTTGTAGCCTTCATCCACCACCCTATCTCTGAATCTCTCTGTTACTTGAAGCTCAATTTCCTTGTTCTTCAACCTCTCAAATACTTCCTTCAACATAATATCGGCAATCTCCTTGACCTCCAGCTTTGTAAGTTGCCTAAACACAATCATCTCATCTAATCTGTTCAAGAACTCAGGCCTGAAGTACTGTTTCAGCTCCTCAGTGACAAGGCTCTTGATTCGGTTGTAACTGCTGTCCTTCTCGTCATAGTCTAGGTCAAAACCTATCCTGCGCCCACCTTTTTCGATTACACTGCTTCCAACATTCGATGTCATGATCAGGAGTGTGTTTTTAAAATCGACGGTCCTTCCCTTGCTGTCTGTCAGCCTGCCGTCTTCAAGGATTTGCAACATCATGTTGAAGACGTCAGGATGAGCCTTCTCAATTTCATCAAAAAGCACGACTGTGTAAGGGCGGCGTCTGACAGCCTCAGTTAGCTGGCCACCCTCAGTGTAACCCACATAACCAGGGGGTGAACCAATAAGTTTGGATACAGTGTGCCTTTCCATGAACTCACTCATATCAAGCCGTATCATGGCTTCTTCAGAACCGAAGTAGTAAGCAGCCAAAGCT
Organism: Chenopodium album; assembly: GCF_948465745.1. Lineage (NCBI taxonomy): Eukaryota > Viridiplantae > Streptophyta > Magnoliopsida > Caryophyllales > Amaranthaceae > Chenopodium > Chenopodium album. The sequence goes on from NC_137835.1 coordinate 73,126,904, forward strand.
TTAGCAAGTTCGGACTTTCCAACACCAGTTGGCCCTGAGAAGATGAAGCTTGCAATTGGACGGTTGGGGTTCTTAAGGCCTACACGAGCACGACGGATGGCACGGCTAATGGCTTTAACAGCTTCATCTTGACCAATAACTCTAGTATGAAGTGTTTCCTCCATCTTGAGAAGACGGTCAGATTCATCTGTAGACACTTTCTCAACTGGAATACCAGTCCAGGAAGAGACTATGTGCTGAATATCAGTTTCTGTGACAGTAGGACCAACATCCCCAGCTTCTGTCTCTGCCTTGCTCATTTCCTTGTTCTTTTCTATAAGAGCATTAATTTGGGCCTTGAGGTCCATTTCTCTGTCACGCAACTCACCAGCCTACACATAATCATTGCACATGGTTAATACTTGACATGAGCGTGAAAATGGAAGTGCAAAGAAGGTAAGAACATACAAAATTTTAGTCAGTTGCTAAGTTTCAATTCTGAGCATACTTTGAAAGTGGCAATAAGAAGAAAAATAAAAGAATAAAGAGCTTCCAATAATCTATGAACAAAAAAATTAAAGCAAGAATCTACTTTTTAAGCAAGAATCTACATCTATCATCAACAATATACATGTTTAAAAGACAAGCTTATAAGAAGGGGGTTATAAGCATCCATGCATCTATGAGCACAGAAAGCCCATCAGGTAGATATTACAGCATACTGATCAGGAATTTTTTTTAAAAAAAAAGAAGCCAAAAAAGACTATAAAATTGCTTTAGTATAGGAGGTTAACTTGATGAATAATTTTTAAATATTATGCCAATACTGTAGTAGAAACTTCTTAGCTGTTTACTTTAAAAAAAAATTATAACCATATTGTCAATCCTTTATTGAGAGATCTTCTGGTCCCACCTCTGAAATTCATTTCATGCTCTCTTTTTTTTTTCCATGGGATGCACTAAATTCAAAATCCAAAGGGATCAAATACAAACCTGCTGAATCAGTATAGTACCACATATAAGTTCACAATAAGGCAGCATACCTTTTCAAAGTCTTGGCCTCGAACAGCTTCATTCTTCTCTTTTGTGAGCTGCCTAAGTTCTTTCTCAAGCTCTCTAGCTTCTTCAGGGAGCTGCAGAAATCAGAAATTATTAAACTAGAGGAAATCAGAAAGCATAAAAATTGAAGAATGCAAAACTATATAAAAAAAATTTACCTGTGCATGGCGCAACCGAACTCGGGAACCAGCTTCATCAATAAGGTCAATAGCTTTATCCGGAAGGAAACGGTCACTGCAACATATTGAGGAATTTGAGAATATCAGAATCGTGGCAGAAGATTCATACATAAAGAAGATGAGATGAACCTACCAAAAATTAAATGGCACAACTACTTATGTGATTATGGTCATCATTTACCAGTTACAACTTATTACTTGGGCTAAACCCATATGATTAGCCCAACATAAAAGACACAAGTATGCCTTGTATATGATGTTTTACAAACTGGCATTCAAGAACCCAATGCAATGTCCAATGAACAGGAGAAATATGAGACATATGCAACTTTAGTAAAAACCGTAAATTTAATTACAAATTAGCACCCCTATGGTTCATGAAAATTTACAGTAGAAACACCAGAAGACAAACCTGATATACTGGTATGACAGTTGTGCTGCAGCCACCAGTGCTTCATCCGTGTAACGAAGTTTGTGATGAATCTCATAGCGTTCACGCAGGCCCTTCAATATCTGTATAGTTTCATCTACAGTTGGCTCGGGCACTTTAACAGGCTGAAACCTTCTTTCCAATGCTGGGTCTTTCTCAATGTGCTTTCTGTATTCGTCAAGGGTGGTAGCTCCAATACACTACAAACAAACACAAAAAAAAACAACCTAAAAATCCCCAACTTTCACATATGGATCAATATATGCGCAAGTACCAGCACATTGACAGCAAAGTGAAAGTCTTAGCTTACCTGTAATTCCCCCCTTGCAAGAGCAGGCTTTAAGATGTTTGCAGCATCAATGGCTCCTTCTGCTGCCCCGGCTCCAATCAAAGTATGTACTTCATCAATAAAAAGAATTATTTCATCACTTTGTTTTATTTCCTCCATCAACTTCTTCAACCTTTCTTCAAACTCTCCACGATATTTAGTTCCAGCAACCAGAAGACCCATATCAAGAGTTATAACCTGGTGTCAATTATATGAAACAAGAAAATATTAATATCAACATAATTTGCAGTAGGGATATGTAGATCATGAGTATATTTTAGCCTTGTAGGGATTTCACAACACATTATAGTAAATATGAGCATACAAATTTTCATATACCTTCTTTCCCTCAATTGTTTCTGGAACATCACCATTAGCAATTCTTTGAGCAAGGCCCTCTGCTATTGCTGTTTTACCAACACCGGGCTCACCAATAAGACAAGGATTGTTTTTTGTTCGCCTACCCAGAATTTGGGTAACACGTTCAATCTGTGGCTGTCTTCCAACAACAGGATCCAATTTTCCCTGTGAAAATAAATTAATTCAGCATAATGCTTCTCAGCTGAAGCTGAACTACTGATGGATGAGACATTGTGCATATTCCTTCTCAAAGCATGTTTTAGTGGGTGAAGGATAGAGTATAAGACCTACCTCTTCAGCCAACTTTGTCAAGTTTGTTCCATACTCCTCCAAGGTTGGCATCTTGTTCCCTGTAGTGCCCCCTCCAACACCAGCACCAACAGCTTCTGTGTTTTCACCCACCATACGAATAACCTATTGATTCCCAGGTTAAATTTTACAGCGTTAAATAGGATAATATAGTTAACAGAAGAACATCAACCATCAAAGAAGGGCTTTTATTCTAACCTGAGTACGAATGTTACTAGGATCAGCACCCAGGTTCTCTAAAACACGAGCAGCTACACCCTCACCCTCACGAAGAAGACCCAGAAGCAAGTGCTCAGATCCAATGTAGTTGTGGCCTATCACAGTTTTAAAACCATGTAATAATCAAACACAGAACAATACCATGTGTCTATTGTGCAGAGCTAATCAAAGTAATAAGTTAATTTTAAATTTTCTTTTCAGTGGGTAGCTTAGCTGAACAGCAGGCTTAGGATCCAACATCCACAAATCACAATCTTTAGGCCAGATATAATGTGGTCATCACAACAAGAAGATATGCACCATTTAACCAATCAAAGACATCTTGCAGGGCTTACATGTTATTACCAAATAGGCAACTGGGCATAGATACATTACACTAAGCAATGATGACTTTAGCAAACATCATGTTTTAATAAGGATGAAAGACCTGCACAAATGTATATCTTACACACAAAAGATGTGAATTCCATGTGATCCACTGATAAAATTATGAACTTGTTAAGAGGAAGAGAATAAGATTAAAAAGCATGCCTAACAAAAAGATAAGATTCACATGAAAAAATTAGCAATCCATCTTGTACTTAGTACACTACAGAGCAACAGTCTTCAGTTGGAAGCTTAAGGCTCCCATTGACTTACCAAGTTGACGGGCTTCCTCCAATGAAAGCTCCAAAACACGCTTGGCACGAGGAGTAAATGGAATTTCAACAGCAACAAATCCACTGCCTCTTCCAATTATCTTCTCAACTTCTACACGAGCATCCTTCAGATTAATTCCCATGGACTTCAGAACCTTAGCAGCAATTCCAGTGCCTTCACCAATAAGACCCAGCAAAATCTGCTCAGTGCCAACAAAGTTGTGACCTAGCCGTCTCGCCTCTTCTTGAGCAAGCATTATAACTTTAATTGCTTTCTCAGTAAAACGTTCAAACATAGCTCTAACTACACCCCGGCTGGCTGTCCCTTTACGTACAGAGAGCACTGCTCTCATCTTGGAATAGAAACATTCACTAGTAGTACCCAAAGTATCCAAAGCATTTCCTCCACGCAACCCTGAGAAACTTCGCACTCTATATCCGGGGGCTTGAAGGCTGGCCATCATCTTTACAGCCTTCTTACCCTTACCAGATCTTTGAAATTGGCCATTTAATGCAAATGAAGCAGGGATGTTAGTTGATTGAATTAATGCCCCAGCCATGATTTCCACCAGAAATCTGCATTTGATGAGAGTAATTGGTAAGCAAAAATTATCAATAGCAAAGCTCGGGATTGTAGAGATAATTACAATCAAAAACCAAGTTCCAGAAACACATTTTTTTCTACCAAAAAATTATGCAAGGTAAGCCTTATAATACTTAGACCATGATTGCCACTTTTAGCACACATTAACCACCATAACAAATATTACATAAAGAAGACACGAAAGGCTTGCAAAGTGTTTGAAAGAAGATAAAAAGCTTAAAATTCACATTGCAAAGAGTAACCATTTGTCATAACTTCTTAAAAGTAAAAGAAAAAAGTCATTAACAAACAGAAATATACTACATGGAATCATGAAAACCATTCTTAAACGACTGTCACAACAATTGAAAGAGCAATTGAACTTAAAAACTACACACATAAAACAAAGATAAGATAACAAAATTTGAAACCAAGAAAACGTCATGCAACAAGATAACACAAATCAAAACTCAATCATCACTACCTTACCAACCATACAAAGATAAGATTCCACAATTCGAAACCACGGAAACATTATGTAATAAGATAACACAGTTCGAAACTCAATCATCACCACTTTCCCAAGCTGAGAGATCCTATATTATTACACAGCCCCTCCTCAGTGCCTAACCCAGGACGAATCACACCGGAACCAAACAAACATCTTAAATTAGATACTGGATAAATATCATAATTCTTACACTAACTCAACCATTCACAGAAGCTTTCACTAACTAAAACTTATCCAAATAACAATAACTTTCAAGATTTACATGTTTAATATGCCTCTCAATCATTCGCCAATAAAATCAAAATCCATGCCCAAAACAACCCCAGATTATAACTTCATTTTGAGAAAATAATTGGCATGAATTATACTACAAAATGGGAATCCACAGAAATAAATTAATAAAAATTAAAAAAATAAACAAGAAAATGAAAAAATAAAAACCCAGAAAACCGACATCTACAATTGCAATAACACAATTAAACAAAGTAATAAGATAAACCCATTTCATATTACATACCCAGAAAGAGATCCCAGAAAGGATTAAACAAACAAATGATAACAGAAAGAAATTAAGCAGAAATTCACAAAACCCTAACTTACAAAAACAAAGCTAAAGCACCCCAACAATAAACAATACCAATTAAAGATAATAAAAAAAGTAAAAAGAAAAGTGTAGAAGTTGCAGAAAAGTTTACCAGAAGAAAAATGGAGGAGAGAGAAAGTGAGAGAAGAGAAGATGAAATGGTGGGTGAGAGAAAGAGAAGAAGATGAAGAGACTTTTCCTTCCAGCTGAGAGGAAGGAACGGCTGAGATGAGGTTGTGCGCAAGGAAGAGATGTGTAGAGTGAGAAGTGGATAATATATTGTGGTCTATGATAATTGGGGCGGTGTGTACATAATTATACCACGATATTATCTTCGTTTCTCAATACAATGTAATAATTTAGTGAAATGCGTTTGTTAGAATAATACATTGAGATTAAATCAACAAATTATGTCTTATTTTAATGGTTAAGACGTATAGCAAAAAATCATATGTACATAGTTATACCACGTTATTTTCTTCGTTTCTCAATACATGTAATATTTTGGTGAAATACGTTTGTTAGAATAATACATTGAGATTAAATCAACAAATTATGTCATCTTATTTTAGTGGTTAAGACGTATAGCAAAATATCATATGTACATAGTTATACCACGTTATTTTCTTCGTTTCTCAATACATGTAATATTTTGCAGAAACACGTTAGTCCTTATACTCTATATTACATTAACAACTACGGGTAATGTCTTATCTTAGTAGTTATGATGAATAGATTGTTTACAATAGGTAACGGGGTCCAATTTGAGATGGATGTGATGATTTTTTTTTTTTAACAGATAAGAATAAAGATTAATGTGATGATAATTACATTAATTAAACTTGTTCTATATATTAGTAATAAAAGTTGTTAAAATTAGTACAAAAATAATGTAAAAAAATCAAAATGATGTTTTATTGTGAGGTGGAGGTAGTCTTGTTTATTTTTATTTTGTTAATTATCATTGCTTCTTAATCTTAACTTGTACAACTTCTAGTTGTTTGTACATTATTTATAATGTATACAAGTTTGATTTTGCTTTTTTGATGATTTTTTGTAATTTTGTGATTTTTTCAAGCATGGTCTAGGAATATCTTTGTTGTATTTTTTTTTTTTTTTGTTAAAATGGGCCTGCTTGATTGGTGTGAGTTACGTTGGTGTTTTCCAAAGGTTTTGATTACGTTACGTACATACAACTAACAAAGACGTTTTGCTGATTTCCAATTAATTTGGAAATTGGATGAGTTAGGTTATATATCGACATTTTATGTACTTAAAGATAAATAACTTATTTTGATGGTTTTTGAAACCAAGTAAAATTTGTACATAAAGATCTTGTTTTAATCATTTATTCTATGAAAAATAAACCTTAATTAGGAAATTCGGCTCACATAAGTTTTTTTAAAAAAATCTATATCTATACTTAATATTTAAAAACACAAATCACAAATCTATACTAAGGGCATGTTCTCTTACGTTGAAGTTCAGTTCAGTTCAGTTCAGCTCAGTTCAGTTCAGTTCAGCTCAACTCAGTTCAGTTCAGTTCAGCTCCTAATTTCCTTCTCTTATAAAATATTCAGTTCAGTTCAGTTCAGTTCAGCTTAGTTCAGTTCAGTTAAGTTCAGTTCAGCTCAATTCAGTTCAGTTCAGTTCAGTTCAGCTGAGTTCAGTCAATGAGAACAGGCCCTAAGCCACATGTCACCACAATCACTCATATGCCACATGTCACCACAATCACTCATATGCCACATGTCACCTAACTTTATCCTTTCTTTTAAAATTCCCATCTATACTTATATATTAAAAAGCGTTCCTAAAACAGAATATGTTCCACGTGTCACCTTTTTTAAGTTCGACATGTCAGCAATATGTGCCACATGTCACTATAAGCATGACATGTCACCTTCACAACATGTATTAGGTTTGTATTTAAAAAAGTGGATTGCTAAATACCACCGACGTTTTTTATCAAACCGACAACAAAAGTGATGTAGGGACAAAATTACCCTTACTCATCCACACTTTACTTTCTCTCTCCTAAGTCCATTATCACATTATGTCAAAAACTCAATAGTTAACCACCACAAAGCAACCACCATTGCCACCACTACGGCACTACCCACGCCCCCACAACAACAACGACCACCACCACCCACTGCACCATCAACGCCCACAACTACCACCACCCACTAGGACCACTGCACCATCACCGCCCACAACTACCACCACCCACTACACCATCACCGCCCACGACAACCCATCGCCGTCCCTTGTCACAGGGGAAGGTGATTTTTTAAATTCCAGCGACCAGCACAACCGACTCTCAAAACCAGACACTTAGGAAGGTAATCGGTTTTCAACGCCGGTTGACCACGGTAATCGGCGTCCAAAACCGGTTACCGTCCCAAGTGACCGGTTTTGCACGCCGATTGACCATGGTTGACCGCGTGCGAAACCGATTACCGTGGTGTTTAATCGATTTTGGGTGAGGCTCTGCTTCAAATCAACACAACTAGATGCGCATATATAAACAGTAGCTCATGAAGACATGTATTGCTTAAAGACGTGATTGATTAGGTGTATAAATAAGTTCATATGAGAAAGATGTATAAAAAATATGGTTGCTCTTAATAATTTCAATAGTGTATTGTAATTCATCATAATAATAAATATGTTTTTGCTTGTTCATGTTTTGTTAGAATGTTGCTATTGTTCTTCAACAAGGGAATTTTTAGTTGACTTGAACATTTTGAACCCAATCAACGCCCAAGTTGGGTTGCTATCTAATTAAATCAGTAAATAAGGTTTTTGTTGAGAATTTCTACTGCAATTGTGTTATTTCAATTCAATGTTTCAGTCCATAAATAATTATCAATCATTCTATTGTCAACTATGAAAGCCGGATATTTTCTTAAAACAAATTGGAGGTAAACACCACTGTTATTACCTCCGATCACCGTCGCCGTCGGGCCCTGTGCTCTCTTCTTCTCCGACGTACAATTGCTCTTGTGGTGGGAAGTGTTGGTTGTGGCCCTTGTGGGTGATGATAGAGAAAAAAATAAAAGAGAAAGAGGAAGATGGGTGGGGGTATAAGTAAGGATATTGATGTCCATTCACTTTTAATGTTGGCGATTTTGATAAAAATTGTTGGCGGTATTTAACACCCCCCTTAAAAAATGCTTATAACAAGACTTGAACTCAAGACCAACAAGTCTTAAGTTACAAGTCTTACAATCTTAGCCATTTATTAATTGTGTTTTTTTTATCCAACAAAATCATAATTAACTAGATAAATTAATTGGTGTTTTATCATACTATTTGTTTCCATTAGGTAATGATTGAGCTTGGTAACTAAAAAATGTTTATAGCAAGACTTAAACTCGAAACCAACAAGTACAAACTAGCAACCCGGGGCATCGCCCGGGCCACACACTAGTTTTAATATAAAAACAAAAAATATAAATAATGTTTGAGTCTTTAATTTTTATGCATTCTAAAACTTACAAATTTAAGTAAGAAAATTAAGTGTTTCATATACAATTTAATAAATTAAAGTTAAACTAATTAGTGTTCATACATTAACAATAAAATAGTTTTTTCATCTCCTAAACTTAAATATAACTTAAAGCAATGTGTCATTTCATGTCCTACAATATCTATGTATATATACCTAACTAAATTCCACAACAACACCGACACATTTTTAGAAAGATAACCTAAGTAACAACACGTGCATCGAACGAGTCAAAATTAAGGCTAGTTATAATGAATAAGGACTACCAAGTTCAACTTACAATTAAAATAATTTCAACTTACAATTAAGATATTATTGGTAAAGAGAATGAAGCCTTACATTAAGTGGGCAGTATTGATCCAATCATAATGATATACTTTAAGATCATTCAAACAACTTTAGCATTGGCTCATGTCCAATTTAGATTTGGTAGAATTGGTTCTGGTAAGTAAGAGGTCATTTAACACCAAGAGAACAAACATAAATGGAATGTTAATCGTTGGTCGAATGGACATATGAGCTCTATCATGAGAAAAACACACAAAATAAAAAATATAACTTCCCTTTGGTGTGGATTTCTTGAATCCGACTAATGTGAATGTCCCTTAAAGTTTCTACATGATACAGATTGACAAAATTAAATAATCACGGTAGATTTCAATCAAAAAAAGATGCCATGACAAAGTCCAATTTAAACATAGGCCAATGAGTCTATGCGTAATGCCAAAATCGTTGAATTTTAATCATAGCCACCCTTTCCTTCATCGACTAAAAGTGTGCTTTTCAACAAACACCTCCCCATTTTTCCCTTGATTCCTTTTTTTTTCCCCTCAAGGTGTATTTGAGAAAAGAATACGCAATACCTCCCCATTTTAATCAAAGACAAAGTATTGAAAGCCCAATGGAGAAGATGAATGAAGTTAATTCTGGAGGGTGAAGAAAAGCTAGGGAATACTCTCTCCCTGAAAAACCGAATGCGAATCTATCTATACTTATATATTTAAATGTGTTCCTAAATACGTTTATGTTCCACGTGACACCCTTGCCACATCATCTTTCAATTATGAGTATATTTTAATGAAAAATGTCATCTACCATGTAACCATGAGATTTGAACACACAACTACAAAAATATGCATTAGAAGTCTTACCATCTCATCTATGGATTAATTATGCTTTTATGCTCAACTAATATATATATATATATATATATATATATATATATGTATATTGATTGGAGATCTAAACATTTAAAGACTGTGATTGTTAAAAAAATCAAATCTATTATTTGCTAACAGTGCTCACTAATGAGGTTATGCATACAACAAAAATTAACTATTGTTATAAACTAATTTTAGTTATTTAATTATTTTGATAGTAATTGTGTCTTTATTTTCATTATATTATAAATTATATACGAATGACATGTTTATATAAATAGTCACTAGTTTTCCATAAATAATTTATTCAAAGGTTTAATGAAAAACTATTATAAATAAACATATAATGAATTAAATAAATAGTAAAAAATGAACATATTTATTCAATTAATTATAAGTTTTTAAAGTAACAACCTGGGACATCATCCAGATCACACACCAGTGTATAAATTAAAAATCGTTCCGAATCATAATCACCTAACTTATATTGCAATTAAGAAGTAAAAAGTGCAAAGAGAAGTATAATTTTTTGTTTGGTGGTGACATAATGGAAATCAAGTTTGATGGTCATAATTACACATGAGTTGGGCTTTAGTGAATGCAGGTAGATAGGGGCTTTAGTGAATATAGACAAATGATAATATTTTCCATTTTTCCATTTTAATATAGAAAAAAGTTGCTAAAAATAATCTCAACTTTTACGTATTCGCTTTAAATAATCCCAACTTTGAATTATTATTAAATAATCTCAACTTTGGGGGTCATTCGCTCAAAACAGTCCCATATGACCGGTAACCTGTCAAACAGATAATTTTTTTTTAAAAAAGTTATTTTCCACATGTCGTAGCGCTAATGGTTGAAAATATATTTTAAAAAATTAAAAATAAAAAAACCCAACCCCAACCCCAAGCCCCCAACCCACGACAGCCACACAACCATCGGCGTCGTTCCTGCCGCCGGCCTAGCCTAAGTCCCCGGCCTCAGCCTGCTACGGCCAGACCCCCTCTCCCACGCCGGCCTACACCCTAACCCCCGGCACCCCTTTCCTTCAAACTCGCAGCCCTAAACCCGCTTAAAATCCTGAAACCACCTTCACCATCGTGCTAGGGGTTTTTATGCGGTGGGGGAGGTGATTTTGGGTGGTCGTGGTTGGGATTTCGGGGGTTTTGGGCTGCGGGATTGCTGGTTTTGGAGGAAAAGGAGCTATCGGCGCGGGGGAGGGGGCTGGGGTTCTCGCCGGCTCGTGGTTGGCGAAGGGAGTTTCGGCCGTAGCAGGTGTTGTGGGGAATGTGGTTCGTGGGTGGTGGGGAAGGTGGTTCGTGGTGGTGGATGGACAATTGTTTTTTTTAAAAGTTTTTCTCTTTTTTTTTTCAATTTTTGTATGTTTTTTTTAATTGTTTTTTTTTAAATATATCAACTAATCACATGGTGGCACGTGTCACCTTAACCAATTGTAACAGGTTAGTAACCGGTTAGGGCCTGTTTTGAGCGAATATACACCAAAGTTGGGATTATTCAAAGTGAATACGTGAAAATTGAGATTATTTTTAATAATTTTTCCTTTAATATACCCACCTAGCTATATTATATACCCACGGACCACCTATATAATATACCCACCTATGTTATTCTTTTCCATTTTTCCTATTCTTATCAAACGATAGGCCCACGTAACTTCCTTTCTTTATTTTAATATACCCACCTATGAACCTAGCTCAAAAATGAAAATTCTTTTTTTTTTTTTTTTTAAATGAAAATTAATGGATTAGATAAAGAAAGTATGACAAGTAGGTTGATTTAAGCAATTATTTACTTTGCTATATGTACTGCAATTATGAAATTATAAAAAGAACTATATTTTGGTAGTACTTGTATTGAAAAGATGTCAAAGCACATCCAACTAACTACATTCCAAGCAATTAAGGAGATGTTTGGTTCATTATATTGGAATGTAATCTCATACTAGAGAGGTATGGATTCTAAAACCCATCCATAATTGCATTCTTCATTAATAGAATGGATTGTGAATCTTAGAGGGGAGGTGGGTATGGGATTTCATAGGTACGGGGTGGAATTAGAATCCTTTGGGTATGAGATTCCATTTCTAATATATATATATATATATATATAACTCAACCAAACAAAAAAAAAAAAAGATTGAATGGGTTCAAATTTCATTCCAATCCATTCCAAATAATCCAATTAAACGACCTCTAACATCATCTTATCACACACACGCAACAAACACGAAGGAAATTTAATTCAACAATAATCAAATGTATAAAAATAAATAAAAAAAGCCCTAATTAAATTTAACAATTAAGATCATCAACAGAGTTATACCAAAATAGTACTCTAATTTTACGTAAAAGACCAATTACCAAAGTTTATAGAAGCCACTTACAAAACTTTGCAACAAAGCTGTAAAATTACAAATAATGGTGAAATTTGTGCTTTTGTGTTCATTAACAATGGTGATTCATGGTTGAAAGAATGTGGAAGATGGAAAAGTTCAAGTGGAGTATAGTGAAACAAAGAAAGAATACCAAAAGTCATGTGGAGTATAATTTTTTTTTTTTTTTACAAAAGAATTAAATTTAAAAAAAAAAAGAGAAATATAAAAATGTTAGAAGATAATGTGAATGCCAATTATTTGATTTGATTTTACAATGTTCATATAAGTCCAAAGACTTGTGAACTTGTATGGCAATATATGTAGGACTCTGGGCTATATAAGCCATATTGTCGATGCAATACTACACTACAATTTTAACTCATCTCATTTTACTCCTTCTTTTCTTTCCTTTTCACTGATTAAAAAAACTTCCTATCGGCAAAACTTTAACACGTTATCAGCACGGGTTTCTAGTCAGGTATATTTATATCTACCGTACTTCTAAAAATTTATAACAAGTAATACTGTCTACTTCTAAATGCTTTGAGGAGTATGCTCTATAGTTGTCCATATTTGGGATCCTCTATACCAGAAACTCAAACATTTACTGTATTATTTATACCTCAAAACAACGGTGAAAAACAAAATTCTCTTACTTATGAATTCATTACTATCCTCTTTTGTTTTAGTCTCGTTGATGTTTCTTGTTTTTTTCATGTTGATGTTTCTTTGTTTGATTCATGCATGTTGATACTACATGCCCATGTTTTATGTAAAATTTGATCTTAGTTATTACAATTGCTTAGTAGTAACTTTGCAGGCATATTATTAACTAGATTAACAAAAAGATGCAGTCTTTTATACTTATTATTTTTCTTACTTTTACATATTTTTTGTGTTTCTTTCCGTTTTCGAACCCATGATCTTTTATAGATATTAGGGCTCTCGGACCACTATGGCTTGCATTCCTAGTGTGATAGCCTTTTACAATTATATATATAATTTTATGTCAGTACATTAGACTATTATATGATATTTTTTTTACAGTTGTACAGAATAGTAACGGATAAACCTACCTCTATAAAAGGCGGATTTGTCCCCTGATTTCACCACAAATCCCTTATCCTTTCCCCCTTTTTATTCAAAAATCACCTAAAATTTTTTATCACCCCTTCTTCTCCGATATGTTCCCCGACGACGGCAACCAAAACACCCACAACTTCACTTTTGAGGAAGATTTAATGAAGATAAAACAATATTTCCTTCTAATTACGGCGCTTGTAGTTTTATTAGTAGCAATATTAATTTTTGTCATTATGTACAAGTAAAACTCTATTTTGTCGTTTTAGTATATTAAAAGCTTGTTTTTGTTTTATTATATTGGTTTGTTGTTATTAATCATCATTGTATTATATTACCGTTATCATTATAATTATTGTTACTACTGTTATTGTTGTCGTTTTTGCTGTTTTTTTAACAACTAACATGATTGTTTTTTGCTAAATTACTCACAAAAATAAACCAAGGAGAGAAAAGACTATATTACTTATGGTTTATTATTGTTAAATTTAATTATTACTTATTTTATTAACATAACTATAATTATGGAAGGACTAAACATATGTGTTGTACATAAAATTTATAATTATAAACTAATTATCACTTAATTTGTTTTAGCTAAAATGGGAGACCTTATGAAAAGACAGTTCAGCATCTTAGATTTATCTGGAAAGAAATTTCTTGAATGTAAAGTGGATGCAATGATGAATTTGAAAGCTCAAGGCTTGGAGCACACTGTTAAAGGAAATAAAAGTCTCTTTGGTCAAACAACTGATGTTACCACTTCTGCAATGACGGTTGTAAAACCTATTATTGAACAAGATAAGACAAAAGCCTTAGTGTTGTTAAGGCATCATTTACATTATATTAAGGCCTTAAAACCGTGTACATGATGATTAAAGATGCCAAAGAATTATGGGATTGCCTTAATGAAAGATTTGGACACCACAAAAGGGTGCTCCTTCCTAAGGCCTTATTTGACTGGAAGAATTGACGGTTCCAGGATTTCAAATCTGTAATTGATTATAATACATTTATACATGAGATAGTATCTATATTGAGATACTGTGATCATCCAGTCACGGATGGACAGATGATAGAAAAAACACCCACTACCTTTCATACAAGCAACATACTGTTGCAAGAACAGTATCGTGAAAGAGGCTTCAAAAAGTTTAATGAATTAATGAGTGTATTGCTTGTTGCGGAACAAAATAGTGAAATTTTGTTGAAAAATCATAATTTTAGACCAACTGGGTCTTTGGCCACTCATCATGAGACAAATGCAACAAATTTTTATCCACTTGAGTCAAATGCTACACAAAGAGGTGGACGTGGAAATTACAATGGTTGTGGAAGAGGCCGTGGAAATTATCGCGGCCGTGGCTGGGGTCATGGTAGAAACAATTTTCAAAAAAACAGTAATTTTAAATATTTTAAAAAACAGAAGGGACAGTCATCTAGAAGCCACAAACAAACTCCTTCGAAAGGAGAAGACACATGTTACAGATGTGGCATGACAGGGCATTGGGGACATACTTTTCATGTACTTTTCGTACGACCAAACATTTGGTAGAACTTTACCAGGCTTCTGTAAAAGGCAAAGAGAAAAATGCAGAAGCAAATTATGTTAACGAAGAAAATGCTCCTTGTCCCAGCCTTGACGTATCTGATTATTTCATGGATAATGCTGAAATTGGAAATGATTTTATCCTTGGAGAAAATAACAATGCTTAGGTTTCCTATCTACTAATGTAACATATATTATGTTTTAATGTATTTTCTTTATGTCATGTATTTTAAATTTCTAGTCATGTACTTTTAATTCCTATCATCTATAAAAGTATGTATGATATTATTCTAAACTAATCTCAAATTTATTTTATGAAGATATTGATCTGCCTGAAGTTAGTTCCGAATATCAATGCCTTTTGGACAGTGGAACAACACACACTATCTTGAAGGATAGAAAATATTTTTCAAAACTAAATTTGTTTCAAACAAATGTAAATACTATTTCCGGGTCAGCAAAATTAATTGAAGGATCTGGAAAGGCTTGTATAATGCTTCCAAATGGAAAAAAAAGTAATAATCAATAATGCTTTATATTCGAGTAAATCTCGAAGAAATCTCATAAGCTTTAAAGATGTACGCCAAAATGGCTATCATCTAGAAACAATGACAAGAGATCAAAAGGAGTATATATGCCTCACGACAGAAAAACATGACAAGAATTCAAGAAACATATATATGAGAAATTTCCAGCATATTCATCGGGGTTATATCATATAAACATACGACCCGTGGAAATCAATATGGTATCTAACCAGAAGATAGATGACAAAAATTTGGCTATTTTATGGCATGATCCTCTGGGGCATCCAGCAACTAGGATGATGCAAAGAATAATAACACATTTAGTTGGACATTTAATAAGAAATGTCAAATTCCTCAATCAGATGAATTAACATGCTCTGCATGTTCACTTGGCAAATTAATAATAAGGCCATCTATGAACAAAATTGCTACTGAATCTCCAAAATTCTTGGAAAGAATTCAGGGAGATATATGTGGGCCAATTAATCCAGCATGTGGACCATTTCGATATTTTATGGCTTTAATTGACGCTTCTACACAATGGTCACATGTCAGTCTGCTTTCAAGTTGAATTCAATTGTCTTTGCAAAACTAGTTAGTAGTTACCCAAATTATCAAATTAAGAGCACAATTCCCAGATCATACAATAAAGAAAATAAGACTTGACAATGTTGGGGAATTTACATCCCAAACATTTAATGATTATTGTATGTCAATTGGAATCGATGTTGAACACCCAGTCGCTCATGTTCATACACAAAATGGTCTAGCTGAATCATTAATTAAGAGATTACAATTTACAATTGATTGTAAGACCATTATTAATGAGGTCAAAATTGCCATCATCTTCTTGGGGACATGCTATAATATATGTAGCAACACTAATTAGATTGAGACCTACAACTTATCATAAATACTCATCATTACAACTTGTTTGTGATTGAGAACCAAGTATCTCACATCTAAAAATATTTGGTTGTGCTGTATATGTTCCCATCGCTCCACCCCAACGAACAAAAATTGGTCCACAAAGAAGGCTGGGAATTTATGTTGGGTTTGAATCCCCCTATATAATTAAATATCTATCTTGAACCATTGACTGGTGACTTATTTACGGCTAGATTTGCCGACTGACACTTTAATGAAACAATATTCCCAGCCTTGGGGGGGGGGGGGGAGAAAGTGGACCCACGTAAGAAAGAAATTGAACTTATTTGGAATGCAACACAACTGTTGATGTTAGACCCACGAACACATATGTGTGAACAAGAAGTTAAGAAAATTGTTCATTTAGTGTTGCAAATCAGTTGCCTGATGCATTTGTAGACACAAAGAAGGTGACAAAATCACATATACCAGCAGAAATGCCCTTGCACGTATTGAAATCCCAATTGGTAATAAGGCCATAGAAAATGAATCTCAAGCACGCAGAAAACGTGGAAGACCACTTGGTTCAAAAGATTCTAAGCCAAGGAAATTGAAAAGATTGGATGGAATAGAAAATGAGACTAATGATGTTTCCCCGTCAGAAGGTCAAGAAAGACCAAATGTGGATGAAAGTAAAGTAAATGATGATAATCCAAAAGGGCACGAACAAGAAGACAACCCTACAGGGAATGAACAAGACGTTCAAAACATCGATAACAATGAAATTTCAATAAATTACATCTCTACCAAGACTCAGTGGAATAGGAAAGTGTATAGGGTAGCTCCCGCTGAACTATCGCTCAGCCCCCAGGGTGCGCACTCATCGCCGAGTAAGCAACTAAAGAAGGGCTCATCAGCCCGGCAGAGCCAGCCCGCAGGGCTGACCAGGCTAAACTCTCCACGAAGGAGATAGTATGCCTATAAATAGAGGGTAAAGTACGACGAAAAGGAGGTTAGACACTCAAATTATTACACTTTCTATATCCCTCTAAGTACACTTTCTCTCTCTAAACACTCTCTGACTTAAGCTTCGGAGGGGGGTTCCTCGAGCCACCCCCGAGGGCAGCTTACGTGTGTAGGTTGTTGACGGGACCCAGCTTACCCAGCAGAACCCTTGGATCCATACCTGGAACAATTGGCGCTAGAAGGAGGGGATTGGATCACCTAACCTGAGGTTCGCCAACTGAGCTAGGGACTAGTTAACTTACCACCATGGCCGGAGAAGAAACTGTGCAAACACCCACGTCTAAAGCTAATGAGACCAACCAAACACCACAAAAAGCACCCCCAGTAACTAACGATCTAAAAGGATCCACCGGAAACCCCAAATCGACCATCTCACAGAAAGCGAACCCCGTCGGATCAACGTCAGCTACTGCTAAAGCAGTGGCGAAACCAGTAGATCCGGTAGGATCCAGCTCTATTTTCAGGTACGGAATGCCGTTAACTGATGCGAACAATGAACTTATTGTTTCAGCACTTGTAACCCAGAAACCGTAGCCCGTGAATATGCCAACCATTCTGCAGAACCTCTCTAAGTGCAGTAAGGAGCAACTGGCTGCAATGACGGCGGTCCTTACCAACATGGGTAAGGGAGCCGGTCCATCATCGGCAACGGCAGCTGTGCAGCCCGCAGCAAAAAAGCCGGAGGCCTCGACTCTCACCCCTGAGCAGAAGGAGCTCATTCAATTGAGAAAAAAAATATTGGAGCTGGAGGCTCGCAACCTGAACCGAGAATGGAGCGTGGAGGAAATAATCCCCACTCAGATCAGCCCGGAGAAACGGGTCCCGCGTAGCAGGTCACCGGCCGCAGAGCGGGGATCCAGCCTGGAGAGAGACAAACGAGCGCGAATCCAGGTTGTTCCAGATGATTCCCCATTTTGCCGGGAGATTCTGGAGGAACCCATGGAGAAGGTGAAGATGCCGAGCTGCAAATACAATGGGACTACAACACCCAAAAGCCACATATCAGCTTTCGAGAATCATATGGTACTCTACACCATGACAGACTCAGTCTGGTGTAAGGCTTTCCCACCAACTCTGGAGGGGCTGGCAGCGGAATGGTACGGCGCCATCCCTAAATGTTCTGTATACTCGTACAACCAGCTGAAGAGGATGTTCATGGAGCACTTCATAACCCTGGTGGACAGGGCCAAGATGACAACCGAGCTGATGTCCTTGGTTCAAGGAAAAGACGAGCCCCTGAGGGATTTTATTACCAGATTCAACAAAGAGGCAACAACCATTCCAAACATGAGCCAGGAGGTAGCACTGTTGGCAATGCAGAGCGGTCTACTGCCAGGGTCACCCTTCAGAGCGTATATGGGGCGTAAGAGCCTCAAAACGCTCGCGGAAGCGCTGGGTAAAGCGCACGAGTTCATCAAGGCAGATGAGACTGACAGGGCAATGCTGGGGAGGAAAGCAGCAGGAGACCCAGTCAGGCGAGCCGAGGTCACCCGGGCAGAGAACGCGCCCAGGGTGGACCAGCCAAGCAGGGGAGAGCAAATCCGCAGAGAAGTAGACAGGGTCGTAGGGCTGAGAAGATCCGATCCGCGGAGAGGGCCAAGGCCTGGGAAGTTTGATCAATACACCCCACTGACCCATTCAAGATCTCACATATTCAGCGTGAACAAAGCTGATGATAAGTGACAGAGGCCCCCAAGGATGATAAACAGAAGCCGTGATACCAGTAAGTGGTGTGACTTCCATAGGGACCATGGCCACACCACTAAAGAGTGCACACACTTGAAGGACAACATAGAGGACTTAATTAGGAGAGGATACCTGACCCAATTTAAGCAGCGTGATGATCCTCCAAGAAGGAGGGAGGAGGATAGAGCGGGTCGAGCTGACCGCAGAGGAGGTCATAGGGGTCCAGCAGGAGATAGGGACAGAGATAGCAAGCCAGAGGGCAGGGTGTATGTGATCAGTGGAGGACCAGTACATGGGGGGACAGTCAACAGAGCGCGGGCTGACCTAAGGGCAATGATACATCAGATTAATGATAATGACAAGCGTAGATGGCCACCCCTTCCCCCGCAGCCACGAGCCATGTTTGATGAGTATTACTAGAAGGGCATAATTTACCCTCATGACGACCTGCTGGTGGTAACAATGAGAATTGCAAACTGGGAGGTGGATAGAATACTGATAGACGGAGGCAGCTCAACCAACATCATCTACATCAGTGCGTTCAACGAGCTGAAGTTGGACAGAAAGGATCTAAAGAGAGTAAACTACGAGGTCACCGGGTTTAATGGCTCGGGGCTTACCCCAGAGGGCATAATCGAGCTCTCAGTCCGGGTAGGAGAGAGGTCAAGAAGACGTGATGTCCGAGCAGAATTTCTCGTGATAAACTCTCCCTCACCCTACAATGTAATCATGGGAAGACCGCTCATCCACAAGATAGGCGGGGTGGTATCCACTTACCACCTGGCGATGGCTTACACAACCAATGAGGGGCGATCAGCAAAGCTCAGGGGAAGTCATAAGACAACCCAACAATGTTATATAACTGCCTTGAAGCAGCCTTCCAAAACCAGACAGCAGTCAGGTTCTGATAGAAGACTCCCTGAGCAGCCTGAGAGGAAGTTAAGGAAGAGAAAGCGTGAAGAGTATCACAGGGAGAAGGATAAACAAAAGTTGGCAACGGAAAACTTCGAGCCTGCAAAAGAAGAAGTGGCCAGACCACTTCCCAGCGGGGAGCATGTCACGGTCGAGCTCACAGAAGGTGACCCCTCGAGAGAAGTGAAAATCGGAAAAGACATTAATCTAGGAGTGGGGGTCCACCTCATAGAGCTGTTGAGAAAGAATAAAGACATTTTTGCATTTTTTGCAGATGAGATGCCCGAAATTGATCCAGCGGTCATGGTACATAGGCTGAATGTGAAGGAGGACATTAGGCCAGTCAGGCAGAAAAAGCGAAGCTTCTCCACGGAGAAAAACCAGGCAATCCAGGAAGAGGTGGAAAAACTCTTGGAAGCAGGAATTATCGAACCCTGTGACTATCCAGAATGGTTAGCCAACGTGGTCATGGTGAAGAAGGTAAATGGTCAATGGAGAATGTGCGTCGATTTCACAGACCTTAACAAGGCCTGCCCGAAGGACTGTTACCCATTGCCACGAATAGATCAACTGGTAGAATCAATGAGCGGGCACGCCCTGCTAAGCTTTATGGACGCCTTCTCAGGGTACAACCAGATCAACCTGAACGAGCCAGACAGGCAGAAAACTGCATTCATCACTGAAGGGGGAGCATACAATTACATAGCTATGCCCTTCGGGCTGAAGAATGCGGGGGCAACTTCCCAGAAGGCAATGGATAGAGTGTTCCTCCACCAGAAAGGACGAAATGTAGAAGTATACG
This sequence comes from Chenopodium album, assembly GCF_948465745.1. NCBI lineage: Eukaryota > Viridiplantae > Streptophyta > Magnoliopsida > Caryophyllales > Amaranthaceae > Chenopodium > Chenopodium album. Next base: position 73,147,600 of record NC_137835.1, read on the forward strand.
TTGACGACTCAATTGTCAAGAGCGTCACGCAGGTTGGACATATCATGGATTTAGAGGAAACATTCGCTACCTTGAACAAGTATAAGATCAAGCTCAACCCAAAGAAATGCGTCTTTGGAGTGAGCTCGGGAAAGTTCTTGGGTTTTCTGATCAGCGAGAGAGGAATAGATGCCAACCCGGAAAAGATCGAAGCAGTTCTTAACCTGCCCGAGCCTAAGAGCATTAAGGATGTCATGAGGTTGACAGGCAGAATGGCCGCACTGACCAGGTTCATCAGTAAGTCAGCAGACAAAGCCTTACCATTCTATCAGTTATTGAAAGGAAACATGGAATTCAAGTGGGGAGCCAAGGAGAAAGAAGCCTTTGAGGGCATCAAGGAGCATCTGACTAAGCTCCCGACAATGATCAGCCCGGAGCTGAGGGAAAAGCTGCAGTTATACATCTCAGCATCAATACAAACAATCGCAGCCGTTCTGCTGGTAGAAAGACAAAAACAACAAAGGCCAATATATTTCGTGAGTCACGTGCTGACTGACGTAGAGCAAAGATATCCCCTGGTAGAAAAGCTAGCCTTCGCAGTGGTCACGACAGCAAGAAAGCTAAAACCATACTTCGACGCGCATATAATAGAGGTCCTCACAAACCACCCGCTGGAAAAAGCATTACAACAGATGGATGCATCAGGCAGACTCTTGAAATGGGCAATTGAACTTTCCGAGCATGAATTCGAGGTCAAGCCTAGAGCAGCCATCAAGGCACAAGCTCTAGCAGACTTCATAGTGGAAGCCTCTTATGAGGAGAAGGAAGACGACATTGGAGTCTGGAAGGTGGAAGTGGATGGGTCCTCAGCCCAAACGGGGAGTGGAGCAGGAGTCATAATGACGTCTCTAGAAGGAAACGTATTCGAGTATGCCATCAAGTTCAAGTTCAAAGCGTCTAACAATGAAGCAGAGTACGAGGCGACGCTAGCAGGCTTGCGTATGAGCCTCGCAGCCGGAGCTCGCAAAGCACACCTGCAGACTGACTCTCAGCTCGTTGCCAGCCAGCTGCAGGGGGCATACGAGATAAGGGAAGCCACTATGATGAAATATGTTACCAAAGTGAAAGAACTGGCAGCCCAGCTAGTCCATTTCCAGATAGACTTAGTCCCCCGAGCAGGAAACTCTCAGGCTGATGCCTTATCTAAGTTGGCCAGCTCCACCTTGCAAAGCCTCACAAGAACAGTGATGGTCGAAGTGTTAGAAGAAAGTAGCATTGCCGAAAGGAGCAGGTAAACTGCATTGGGAGTCAGAGAGCCTGGTTCTCTAACATCTTGGCATACAAGCTTCATGGCTCGCTGCCCGATGACGAAGTACAGGCTAAAAAGGTGAAGAAAGATGCAAATTGGTATGTGGTGATGAATGGAGAGCTCAACAAGAAAGGCTTTTCAAAGCCACTGCTGCGGTGCATCCCAGAATGGGAGCAAGAGGGTATCATGGAAGACGCCCACTCCGGGATATGTGCCAATCACATTGGTGGGAAAGCATTGGGAGTGGAGGTCCTTAGAAGAGGGGCATATTGGCCAACTCTCACACAGGACACACTGGCGTACGTTAAAAAATGCGACAAGTGTCAGAAATATTCACCAGTCATAAATCAGCCAGCAAACGATCTGACTCCGATCCTCAGCCCGATCCCGTTCGCTCAGTGGGGAATGGACATATTAGGACCCTTCACCACTGGGTCGACGGGCAGGAAGTATCTTATTGTGGCAGTTGATTACTTTACGAAGTGGATAGCGGCTGAGCCCATCAAATACATAAAGGCAACCCAGGTCAGAACATTTATATGGAAGAACATCATCACCAGATTCGGGGTGCCACAGTGCATAGTCTTCGATCATGGGTGTCAGTTTGACTGCGACACCATAAAGGATTACTTGGGAGACATGGGCACCAAGTATGCAAGTGCCTCAGTCTGCCACCCGCAGAGCAACGGCCAAGCAGAAGCAGCAAACAAGCTGATCCTGACAGCCCTACAGAAGAAGTTGGAAGAATACAAAGGTCTGTGGGCAGACTTAGTCCTAGAAATCTTATGGGCAAATAGGACCACAGAGAAGGAGACAACTGGTAAAAGCCCCTTCACTTTGACCTACGGGGTCGATGCAGTTGTCCCTGTGGAAGTACAAATACCCAGCCTGAGGATACAACACTATGAGCAGCAGGGGAATGAAAAGCGCATGCTGGAGGAGCTAGATTTCCTGCCGGAAGTAAGATTAAAAGCGGCCCTTAAGCTGGCAGCCCAGAAGAGCAGGATCTCAAAAGCTTTCAACAAGAGGGTCAAGCACAAGGAGCTCCTGCCTGGAGAACTAGTCCTCAGGAGGACAACAGCAGTTGGAAGAGGAAATCAGCATGGAAAGCTGTTAGCAAACTGGGAAGGCCCTTTCATCATCCATGAGCATGTTGGCCCTGGAGCGTTCCTCCTTGCAGATCAAGAAGGTCAGGTCTTAAGAAACAGTTTCTGATGTGTTAAAGAAATACTTTGTTTAATTAGCTCGAAATATAGCTGCTTTAAGCTTGATGCACTTTTACTCAGTCTATGTCATGTTAACTAAGGCATTTAAGCCATTTCTATTCAATGAAATACAAGCCTCTGCGTGAGGAGTATGTTGCATAAATCTGTTTAATATAGTATGCCCAAGCATCATATACTAACATGCAGAAGTCAAACAAGAATAATAGTAAAGCGTTAGAGGCAAGAAGCACCCTAGCACAAAATAACAACACAAAGGCATCCCTCCTTAAAACCTCACCTCACTTGCGAAAAGCAAAACAGGGCACTTCCTCGGGGACGCCTGAGGAGGAGCCTGACACGTTCAGCTTCAGCAGGGGAGAGAGGAGGAAAAGAAGAGATGAGCTACATGGGCAACACTAAGGTCCTCTTAGTCCCATTTAGCACATCTCTTCGAGGGGGAGAGAGTAGGAGAGAACAACCAAGCATTAAGCCCTTATAAAAAAAAAAAAAAGTAAGCAGGCAGCGTAAACAAGCTGATTGACATAAATAAGTCTCAGCACGAACAAGCTGATTGACTGATTGACATAAATAAGTCTCAGCACGAACAAGCTGATTGACATAAATAAGTCCCAGCACGAACAAGCTGATTGACATAAATAAGTCCCAGCACGAACAAGCTGATTGACATAAATAAGTCTCAGCACGAACAAGCTGATTGACATAAATAAGCCTCAGCACAAATAAGCTGAACGACATAAACAAGTCTCAGCATAAGCAAGCCGCAACATATGCAAGCTGACTGACATAGATAAGTCGCAGCAAAACAAGTCGGTGACACAGGCAAAATAGATAAAAAAAGCTGATTGACACAAACAAGTCTCAGCAAGGGTAAGCTAAACAACGCTAAACTAAGTGTACCAACCAGCACGCAGACGAAACCTTTGGCCAAAGCCAAATGAAGTATGCAATGCACAAACACTTGAAGCAGGCGGAAAAGGGAGGATAAAATATAACAAAACCCCTGCTAAAACGCAGCGGAACGCAAAAGGAACAGGAAAGCGCTAAACAACCAAATCGAAAGGATAGGGAGGCCCAACCTACGAGGCCCCACCAAATATAGCAAAAATGCTGCAACGAGACCTGGATACTGCTAAGAGATATTAGATTGTGGGCAAATGTGCAAACAACGAAATAAGCAACAAAACAAGGCAGCAGGAGAAGATCATAAAGAGCATACATTATAAGGCTGAACCCCTGCCCACCAAGGCAGAGTAAACATTCAGCAAGTCAGATACAAGGCAAACAAAGCTGAGATCTCGTCCACCAGGACAAGGAAACACTCAGCAAACAAAGTTGGTAAATCACAAATTCAGGTTAAGCTGGGCAGACCCAGCAACAAAAGACAAAGTATTATGAAAATACACAGAGAAATATAAATCTTTGGCAGCTATACACCCCAAAGATAGTAACAAAAACTACCTAGTTACAACAGATCTGGGTGAGGGAAATTCAGAGGAACCACTGGAGTAGGAGGGTGACAGCCTCCATAACCTTCATTGATTATCGGTCAGAGACTCCACTCCAATAGCTGCAGCAACGTCAGGACAGAGAGGCACCTCTAAGTTCAGCACAACCTGATTGGGAATCTTGCAGCCCGCAGCGCGAGGGTGATCAGCAGGGAGATCGAACAAACCAGCTTCACCTGCAGCTTCAACCTTGGCCCAAAAGGCGTTAAAGCGAGTCTGCTGCTCTTCACCCTCACCATACAAACTGCTAACGTATCGAGCCGCAACTTCCCATTCTCCATCATGGCGATCAGCAAGGAGTTTGGCAAAAGCAGGAGAAAGCGCAAAAGACTTGAGCGCCTCCCTCCTAGCAACCTCCAGCGCAGTAGCATGCGCAGCCTGCAAGTCCTCCACCTTCGCCTCTAACGTCTTCACCCTGGCCTGAGAAGTCCCCAACTGCTCTTGGCAGCCCTTCAACTTGGTCTAAGTGAGCTGAAATTCTCCCAATTGGAGCTGCAAGGCATCCGCCTTCTCTCTCAGAGGAGTCACCTCATTGGCTATAGCGTCCTTCTCAGCCTGAGCCTGCTGAGCCTCCAGAGTCTTCTGGGAAAGGGTTATGCCTTGGTTTTGGTACTCCTTCTCCACTGACAGCAAAGCATTAGACAAATCACCCATAGACATAACAAGCTGCAGTAAAGGCAGAGAGGAAGAGTTAGCCAAAGTAGGAGCTAACAGAAGAAGTTAACAATGAAAAGTAAAGCATGATAATAAGTAACACAAGACAACAACTGCAACACAAGCAAAGAAAAGCTGAAACAAGAAAAAGAAAAACTAAAAGCAGAGACTAACCCTCTGCAAGTCATGGCAGGCAGTGGCCACTGGAAGGCTGACTGAGCTGCGCGTAGAATCCGCAGGGAGACGAACCCCCTGAGTCAGACGGTATCCCAGAGTACCACCTTTCTGAGGGTCGTCTACATATAAAGACTCATCAGCCCTCACATTCATCAAAGGCCGAAAAGGAGTGTTCTCAGCTCCAGAAGGGCAGAGTATAAGGCGCAGATGGATGTCAATTGGGACTTCAGCAAACTCAATGGCCCCAGTAGGGCGGAAAGTCCCTCCAGCAGAAAGAGAGGACGTAGAAAGAGGATTCTCAAAGGCATCACCCAGGAACTGGTGAACGCAACGGTTAAGCTCACTGGAATTCTGAGTGTCTCCCCCACCTACGTTCCCACCTGGGTGCCCAGTGTTGGCAGAAGTGGAAGCAAAAGGGTCTAGGCCAGGAGAGGTGCGAGCCTTTTTCGCCTCAGGCTCATCCCTAGCAGGGGGAGAAGACACAGGATCATCCTCCAGGTCAATCACTGGACGATCCTGCTGGAGAGAACCCGCTGCCCGAGAGAGCCCACCCCGGGTGGCACTTCGGAGCCGCCCCCTCAGCCCGTAGGGACGCGGCGGGATCCTCGGAAACTCCATGGCAGATTCATCAGGGAGCTGAAAATCAGTAGCTGCAGCAGAAGGGACTGCAACGTCCTTCGCAGCAGTGGTATCAACAGTAGAAGTAGGATAGAGCAGAACATGCTCAGCAGAGGAGACTGGTTTTTCACCCGCAGCAGTGGTCTCAATCCCCTCAGAGGGAAATTGGAGAACACTGTCAGCAAAATCATCGGCAGTAGCCTTTGGTTCTTCAGAAGCTTGTTCACATTGCCTCTTGGCAGCAAAAGGCTAAGGTGCCACCCGACCGGAAGCCGCGACAAACTGCTTCTCAAGGGAAGCAGTAGGCGCCACTAACGCCTCAGAATCTGAAGCCACCTTTCGAGGAGCAGGGCGAGTCTCACGCCTGCTCCCAACAGTAGAAGACGAGGGCTCTGGCTCAGCGCGGCTGGACCCAGCACGCTCACCAGTGGCTGCGGTACCAACAACAGCCCGCAGCTCAGCGGGAGCCACACGCACCTTACCCTTCAGGGAGCCCGCATACACCTCCAGCGTATCAAAGAGCTGAGGAGGGTTCTCAGGAGTGGCAGTCAAGGGGTCCTTCCAGTTATCAGCCAGCCCGAGCATGATTTTGTCCAACTTGTCATAGCCTAAAAACACAAAATGACAAAAAGTCAAGAATATAAAAAAAAGGGGGGGAAGAAAAAAAAAGAAAAGAAGGAAATCAGGAGAAAAATAAAAGACAGAAAGAGCTTACCAGACTCATGTGTACGGCACAAGCGCATGGCAGAAAGCTGCTCATTACCCACAATGTAAATGAAGTTAGGCAGCCATACCTTGGGAAACTTGGAGTCACCTGTGCCCGCTCCCTGCAGAGCCTCAAATGCTTCCGTCTCACGAGCAGGTTCAGAAGGAGAAGCTGTGACCCCAGCCATGTTGGTGCGAATCTCTCTGAAGTTGCGAGGAGCAGCAAAGTTGGAAAGCACCTTCACCCAGAAAAACTTACCAGTCCAGTCCCTGAAACGCCCAAGTTTTGGGTAGGACAAGACTCTACTCTCTTTGGGAGCAACATAGTACCACCCTGACTCAGTCCCAGAGGCTGATCTCTTCAGACTCATGAGAGACTTGAACAAATGGAGAGACTCAGGGTACCTTCGAAACCTCAGGAACCATAGCAAGCAAATCAGAGTGTGTAGGGAGGCAGGATGAATCAGAGATATACAGATGTTAAAAGCACGCAACAACTTCTCTAAAGTAAGGTCTAAAGGGAACCTCAGACCCAAGTCAAGCTGCGAGGCAAACACAGCAATGTGACTTGCAGGGGGGGCCAATAACTTAGCACCATTAGCAGGCAGAACCAGCTCGTAGCCCTCCCCAAAACCGTAAAATTTCTGCCCTACAGCAGCCAGATCCAGCCTCTCAGCGTCCTTACGCCAACTGGAATCTAGCACACAGCTCTTAGGCCCATAGCACTTGTCGTCAAGGAAGAACTCAGTTTTGCCCTCCGCTACGGGCTCAACAACATAAGTAGGCTGGCAGTCGAAGTATGAGCGATCACCAGGAGATTCAGCCATCCTACTTGATTTAACTGCTGGGGAGGGAGAAGGTGTTGGAGTCCTAGTATTCCCACCACACACTACATAATGATCAAATCGATGCATGTCAGCCATGTCATCAAGCCAAGCAAAACTGTTTAAAGGCTGAACATGGGGAATGGGGCTAACAAGAGACACATCAGGGGGATTGGCCTTAACGTCATCGGCCAAGATTTGATGGCGCATTGCGCGCATTCTCAGACGAGTAAGATGGGATAAGGGAACCCCATCCAGCGTAAGCACCCGCTCATAGTAAGGATCAAAGAAATCAGGACGGGGTCTACGCCGGAAAGGGTGAAATGCACTACCCTCAGCGGGACGACTACTGCCTGACCCAGACGCAGCAGCAGAGGTCGCAGCAGTACCCATCCCGCTCGCAGCGGGAGAAAGGTCGGAAGGCAAAACAGTTTGTAAAGGAGTAGGAGAAAAAGAAGAAGCGTGCGCAGGGCGCTCACCTGAAGGAGAAGATCGGGAAGAGGAGGAATCCGACCCCGTGGTCGTTTGAGGCTCACTCATATTCTGACTATCAGAGGCGTCAGACATTATGAAATCTACAAAGGAATGCAGGCCCGCAAAGGAAAGAAAAAGCAATGGGGCACGAGAAAAACAACAAATCAGTTTAGAGGCAATGAAGGAATAAGTAGGAAAAAGCCAAGAATGCGAATACAACAACAAAAGAGAAAAAATGGGAACAACCACAATTGGAAAGAATCAAAAGGCACAATCTTGCGAAGAAAAAGCAAAAAGAAGCAAAATTGGGTAAATACAAACAACAAAAGGTACAAAGTAAGTACCTTTAGGAAAAAAAAGTTGCAGAAGCAACAGAGTACAACAACAATGGCGGAGACAAAAGCCCAAACAAAACGAAAATTCAAGTCTGCAATTAAGAAGAACAAAGAAGGAAGAAGTCAGCAAAAGAGAAAGAATCAAAGGAGAAAAAAGCAAGTAAAGCGAATATTAAAGCAAAAACAAAGATGAAGAAGCAGGAACTTACCACAACAATGGAGGATCAAGGACGCTTGACAGAGGAAGAGCAAAGAGCAAAAATTTTGAAATGCCGAAATAATGAAGAGGGAAGATGAAAAATTGGAGGCGTGAAAAGAAATAAGTTAAAGAGGGGGACAGTGAAATTAATGTGGAGTAAATGGGCAGTTAGACTAAAGGCAAAGCCAAACCGCCATGTCACTTCAGTAAAATCAAACTGACAGCCCGGATTGCCAACACGTGTCCCATTCATGCAAATGTGATCCCCGCCCAAAAAAAAAAAAAAATTCCTTAAACCCATCTAAGAAGAGAGCACTTCAGCGGGAGTGATCGAAAATCCTCTCTGCAAGCTCGTCATTTCTCAGACTTCAGCGGGAGTGATCGAAAATCCTCTCTACAAGCTCGTCATTTCTCAGACTTCAGCGGGAGTGATCGAAAATCCTCTCTGCAAGCTCGTCATTTCTCAAACTTCAGCGGGAGTGATCGAAAATCCTCTCTGCAAGCTCGTCATTTCTCAGACTTCGGCGGGAGTGATCAAAATTCCTCTCTGTGAGCTCTTCACTTCTCAAGCCTGGAGCAAAGGTCACCATACACGCGATAGGGCAGCTGACTCATCAACAGCATTACCTGACCTCCTAAGCCTCCAGGGCGCATCAACACCCTAGAGACTTGAGGGGCTAGGGGTGTGCAGGTTATTTCAGTCAGACGACCCGTTGAGTTAAGGCTGATAAGGCCACACGCTCAGAACAGCTGGCATGAAAAGAGCCTCATGCCATCTCTTGAGGGGCTAGTTGTAGGGGATAGCTCCTGCTGAGCTATTCCTTTCAGCTGGGCTCAGTTGAGAAGAACATTCTTACAGGCAAAGAGTCGGCATGAGTGACCTCATACCACCTATTGAGGGGCTAGTTGTATAGGGTAGCTCCCGCTGAACTATCGCTCAGCCCCTAGGGTGCGCACTCATCGCCGAGTAAGCAACTAAAGAAGGGCTCATCAGCCCGGCAGAGCCAGCCCGCAGGGCTGACCAGGCTAAACTCTCCATGAAGGAGATAGTACGCCTATAAATAGAGGGTAAAGTACAACGGAAAGGAGGTTAGACACTCAAATTATTACACTTTCTATATCCCTCTAAGTACACTTTCTCTCTCTAAACACTCTCTGACTTAAGCTTCGGAGGGGGGTTCCTCGAGCCACCCCCGAGGGCAGTTTACGTGTGCTGCCGTGTGTAGGTTGTTGACGGGACCCAGCTTACCCAGCAGAACCCTTGGATCCATACCTGGAACAGAAAGATGTTATCGTAGATGAAATATTTGCAAATTCCATCGCAATTGACATTGTGTCTGATGAAAATGATGTTGAACCAAGAACAGTAGAAGAATGTCGACGTAGGAGTGATTGGCCAAAGTGGAAGGAGGCAGTGCTGGATGGGTTAAAGTTACTTGAAAAATGAGAAGTTTTCGGAAAAATAACCCTTACACCAGCGGGTGTAAAACCCGTTGGATACAAATGTGTATTTGTGAGGAAACGGAATGAGAAAAATGAGACAATTAGGTACAAGGAAAGACTTGTAGCCCAAGGATTTTCTCAAATTCCAGGGATTGATTATGAAGAAACATATTCTCCAGTGGTTGATGCAACTACATTAAGAATTCTGGTAAGTTTGACAGTCACAAAACGACTACAAATGCGATTAATGGATGTAGTGACTGCGTATTTGTATGGGTCACTCGATACAGACATTTACATGAAAGTCCCCGAAGGAATAAAATTACCAGAAAACCACAAGCCTAGATAATTGCTTTCCATAAAACTAAAAAGGTCACTTTATGGATTGAAACAATCTGGAAGGATGTGGTATAATCGTCTGAGTGAATACCTTATGAGAGAAGGATTCAAGAACAACCAAGTTAGTCCCTGTGCTTTCATAAAGAGATCACAATCAAGATTCTCTATCATTGCAGTTTATGTTGATGATTTAAATATCATCAGAACCCCAAATGAACTCGAGAAAACTGCAAAATACTTGATGAAAGAATTTGAGATGAAAGACCTTGGGAAAACTAAATTTTACCTTGGACTGCAAATTGAGCACTTGAGGCATGGTATTTTTGTCCATCAATCAAACTATACAGAAAGAGTTTTGAGAAGATTCTTCATGGACAAAGTAACTCCAACCAACTTCCCAATGGTTGTTCGTTCTTTGAATATGAAAAATGATCCATTCAGACCTTGAGAAGAAAAAAATATTCTGAGTCCAAAAGTACCATACTTAAGTGAAATTGGAGCCTTAATGTACTTAGCTAACAACACTAGACCCGACATAGCTTTCTATGTGAACTTGTTAGCCAGGCACAACAATGTACCAACATATAGGCATTGGAAGGGAGTTCGACACTTACTCCGGTACCTACAAGGGACACAAGACCTTGGTTTATATTACCAACCAAAACAAGATGCTGCTCTCAGGTATGCAGATGCTGGTTACTTATCAGATCCTCAAAATGCCAAGTCACAAAATGGATATGTGTGCACTTATGGCGGCACTGCAATATCATGAAAATCAACAAAGCAGACATTCACCGCGACATCATAGAATCATGCAGAGTTGATAGCTCTCTATGAGACAGGACAAGAATGTGTATGGATGAGGTCGATGATCTATAATATCCAAAAGGAGTGTGGAATGAACGCAATAACAGAATACCAACCATCATATTTGAAGACAATACAACATGCATTGCTTAAGTAACTGAAGGATATTTTAAGGGAGATAAAACAAAACATATTGCCCCAAAACTATTCTTTACACATGATTTGCAAAAGGATGAGGAAATAAATATCCAGCAAATTCAGTCTTGTGACAATCTTGCCGACCTGTTCACCAAATCACCTCCTTCGAAGAAATTTGAGCAGTTAGTTCACAAAATCGGAATGCGACATATTCGTGAACTATGCTGAAATAAGGGGGAGTATTATATGTACTACAATTTTTTTCCCTTCAATTCAATCAGGTTTTTATCCCACTGGGTATTTCCTGACAAGGTTTTTAACGAGGCAGTATACCAAAGCATATAATACAATATCGTTGCACTCTTTTTCCCTAGCTATGGCTTTTATCCCATAGGGTTTTACCTAGCGAGGTTTTTAATAAGGCAACAAATACCTTTTTATGTATAGGTATGGGCATTCAAGGGGGGGTGTTAGAAGATAATGTGAATGTCAATTATTTGATTTGATTTTACAATGTTCATATAAGTCCAAAGACTTGTGAAATTAAATGGCAATATATGTAGGACTCTTGGCTATATAAGCCATATTGACGATGCAATACTACACTACAATTTTAACTCATCTCATTTTACTCCTTCTTTGCTTTCCTTTTCACTGGTTAAAAAGACTTCCTATCGGTAAAACTTTAACAAAAAATAAATAAAGAAAAGAGCAAATTTTTAGTTTTCCGTTGGATTCTTCGACCTTCGATGTCAATGATGAATCACATTTATATAGGTTTTATAAGCACGTTTATGCTAAGTTTATTGTTGCTTTTTAGGTCTTTTTGTTGCTTTTTAGGACGCAAATGCATAAGTTGTTTGTTTTGTGCTCTATTACGCTCCGTTTGTGTTTGTCTTAATGTTTTAGGTGATTTTATAGTCATTTGGACGCTTTCGAAGTGTTTGGAGTTGATTTGGATGATATTTGGATGGAAGTTGATTAATTGAGTTTATAAATCAAATATCCCACATTCGTGGATGTTGATTTTGAGATTTATATGCATGAGGAATGAATATAGCATCCACAAAGGTTGTTATGCACTTTTCGGAAATGAATTTGAGTTAGAAATGAAGTTAAACGATATTTTACAAAGTGGCAAAACTAACCTTTATCCACTCTTTTGATCATAACTTGAGTTCTACGTATCGGATTGCAGCGATTCAAATTGCGTTGGAAACTAGACTTGAAGATCTTTCCAATTATAGGCCACATGTCCCGAGAAGCCTCCTAGAACAGAAGTTATGGTCGTTTCAATTCGAGCTAGGCTGGCTGCGCCTCTGCCCCGCCGCGCCCACTCGAGGCCACCTGATGCTACTGCCAGGCCGCGGCTAGGCGGCTAGGCCTGCGCCCGCAGGTCTGGTCGAGCAGCCCTTGAAGCCTTGAGTAGCTTCGTCGTCCCACATCGTACTTAGTCTTCATGCCACGTCATCCTTTATTATCCAATAATAGTACTACAACTTGTGTAATTTGTATTTTCTTATTTCTTTTCTTTATTTATTTTTAGATTAGAATTTAGGAAGTTTATAAATACTCTAAGGAATATTATTTTTCCCTCATACCTTTTTATGCTTTTTGTTATTTTACGTTCTTTTGAGTTTTCTCTTGAACCTTAGTTTCTCATGGCATCTCCATGGATTCTTCCATGGATGATTCTTGGGTTTATTATTTCAAGGTTTTTTTTAGATTTTAACTCCTGCTAAAAACACGAAAATGGTTTTTAACACCTCCAAAAAAAGAAATGGGTATTTACACCATACGAATTTTCAAAAAATTGGTATTACCACCACTTAACGGTTTCCGTTAAAAAATTCCGTTAAATGTGGTCCACAGTGACACGTGTCACTATTTTATTTGTTTAAAATTTTTTTAAAAAAATTAAAAAAAAATTAAAAACCTAAAACTACCCCAGCCCCACCCTCCGCGCCACCACCGGCGTCCCCAAACCCACCCCCTTCTGGCGTCCGGCGTCCCAGTGAATCGCCCGGCGCCGGTGACCCCACCCCCACCACCCTTTCCTCCACTTACGCACCCCACCCCTTCCCTTTCCCCATTTTCGTTTCGGACCCACAACCCCGAAACCACCCTAAACGGGTTTTAGGGTTTCGTTTGGGGTGGTAGGGAATCGATTAAGGGAGGGGGAAAGGAGAGGGAGGGCGTTTCCGGGGGAGGAGGAAGGGGAGGAGGGGCGTTTTCCGGGGGAGGGGGCGTTTAGGGTGGTTTCGGGGTGGTGGGTCGGGAAATGAAAATGGGGAAAGGGAAGGGGTGGGGTGCGTAGGTGGAGGAAAGGGTGGTGGGGGTGGAGTCGCCGGCGCCGGGCGATTCTCTGGGACGCCGGACACCGGCAGGGGGTGGGTTTGGGGATGCCGGTGGTGGCGCGTTGGGTGGGGCTGGGGTAGTTTTAGGTTTTTTTTTTATTTTTTTTAAATTTTTTTAAATTTTTTTTTGTTTTTTAAATTTTTATTTTTTTTTAATTTTTTGGCCAATAACAAAGCGACACGTGTCTATATGGCCCTACTTAACGGATTTGTAAACGGAATCAGTTACGTGGTGGTAATACCCAATTTTTTGAAATTTGGGTGGTGTTAAAATCAATTTTTTTTTTTGGAGGTGTTAAAAACCATTTTCGGGTTTTTAGCAGGTGTTAAAATCTAAAATAACCTTATTTCAATTCATTGAGGTATTTTTTTTTTATATCTCTTATTTTTAATTATGTTTTATTCCTTAGATCTAAGCTAGTTTTAATTATTTCTTCCATGTTTGAGTAGTTTATTTCTAGGGTTTGGGAATCCATGTTTATATTATGAATCTTGATTGATTTTTTAAATATTTTGATTATTAATTTCTCTAATTGATAGTGTTTTATTGTTAATCTTGCAACCTGATCAATTGTTTGATTAATTTTTGTTAATAAGAGTTTGAATTGAAAGATCTTACTTTTAGAGGCTTACCTACAATTAGCAATTCTGATTATGTTAGCGACCGAACTACATATGTTGAATTGAGAGCGTTAAGACCCGACCGTAGGCTTAGCAATTGCTCTAGATAATTGATTGATTGAATTGTTATTGATATTTGATAGATTTAGAACTATAAGCATGGTGAACCGCAACCCTAGGTCTTTTGATCAATTGTTTTATTCCTATTTTAATTTAGACTACTTTCCTATCCCAATTTCGTGACATAGTTTAGTTTCTCCAATTTCTTAGAGGTTAGATTGAATACCATCTCCCTGTGGATTCGACCCTACTTACCCTAATACATTGTTAGTTGGTTTTGTTAGGAATTTATTTTTGACATGTGTACGACAACCTATCAGTCAATAACGTTATTTCATGCATCCAAGACAATAGGTTGTGCTATAGAGTATTTAACGAATATGTGGTGCTATTCTACGCACATTACATTGTCAATAGGCCAGGTGGCGTCATTGTGGCCAATTTTCCCAATAAAATTTGATGTTAGAGGTTAGTCTTGAGAGAGACTTTCCTAACTTACGTGTACTTTCCTTTTACAAAAAATTATTTATTTATAATGTCATCATCACAACAATTTTACTACCTCTGTTAAGGGTTTTTTTTTTAAATGATATTTTGTCAAGAAAAATTATTTATAACAACCTTTTTGTTGGAAAAACCTTATAAATGTTTTTTGGCATGGAGAAACCAGATTGTAAATTTTTTTTGTTGAAGACAACCAAAAACTCTAATTATCCTAATTATCCTTTAATTTTCCCTAATTAGCCTTTAACTCTCAATTAATTATTTATATTAATTAAAAAAAATAAAACACCCTACCCCGACCTCAGCCACTCCCTCCCATGCAGCAACCACGGCGGCCGCAAGCGGCGCCGCCCCCTACCACCGGTCGTCTATCTCCCCCTTCCCCTACCTCGCGTCGGCACCGATATCGCCCCTACCCCGGTTCACCTGGAAGTTTCATCTTCCAAAAGAAATCGCACAAAAAAATCGCAAATTTCACCGGTAAGTTATCAAAACAAATCGCACGAACTTCGGACCCTTTGAATCTCAATTTTGGAAGAGCTTTAAGCAATTCTAATTAATGAATGTCGAGAATCCTAGATAACGAATCCCTATTCCTTAAATGGGTCGTTGTTGATTGCGGCGGTGATGGTGGCCACTATATTGGGTGGATTTTTTGGGTTGTTGTTTATGAGGGTAGTCACAACGAAGGAGGGGGTCGATTCACCGGTGGAGGTTGGTCGGCGGGGTGGGGGGTTCTAGGCGGAGGCTGGGGATGGGAACGGAGAGGGGGTTGCTTCCATGGGAGGGGGAGAAGGAGAGGGTGGCTCAGGTGCCTAGTGGTGGTGAGGAGTGGTTTTTGGTTTTTATTTATACATTAACTTAATTATTAAATTGATTATGAGAATTACGGATAATTTGAATAATTAAGGGAAAATTAGAGATTAATTGAGTGATTAGAGATCTCAGGTTGTCTTCAACAAAAATATTTTACAATCTAGTTAAAAATATTTTACAATGTGGTTTCTACGTGCCAAAATTTTTTTATAAGGTTTTTTTCCAACAAAAAAGTTGTTATAAATGGTTTTTTATAATAAATTTTCCTTTTTTTTTTTGACATCAGCACCTCCGTTAAGTATTAGTTGTAACTTTTGAATATCTTATGTCTCACAAATAATAACTAAAAATTGCAACTAATAATACTTAACAGGGTTAGGGCCTGTTCTGATTGACTGAACTGAATAGAACTGAACTAAATATTTTATGAGAGAGGGAAATTAAGGCCTGTTCTCATACGTTTATTTTCTGTTTAGTTTAGTTCAGTTCAGCTCAGCTCAGCTCAGTTCAGTTCTAGTTTAGTTTAGTTCAGTTCAGCTCCTAATTTTCTTCTCTTATAAAATATTCAATTCAGCTCAGTTCAGCTCCTAATTTCCTTCTCTTATAAAATATTCAGTTCAGTTCAGTTTAGCTTAGTTTAGTTCAGTTCAGTTTAGTTCATTTCAGTTCAGTTCAGCTGATTTCAATGTATGAGAACATAACCTTAGTATATCAAATTCAACATGCAATGTACGAGTAGGTAAGATAACATTCAAATTAAATAATAAGTGAAGGTTTTAACATAAACTCAATCATCATAATCTCATCTAGTTATAGGCCCTGTTGCTCTCCTCAACTTATTATTTTTATTGCATGAAGTAAAAGTATTTTTACTGAACTAAAATTAGTTTTGCTGAACTTAAATTAATTTAACTAAACTAAAATTATTTTCTTATTAAAACTTATCTTTACAGATTTTCTATTATATTTTTTTCTGTAAAATTACTGATTTTCTATTAGTTAATTTTTTTTATTGAACAATTATTATTTTTTTACTAAATTAAACTAGTCAAGTTATTTTTATTGAACAATAATTATATATGTTTTACTTAATTAAACTATTTAAACATTTTTTTTTGTTTATACTAAATTTAATTAAAATATTTGTTCAAACCCATTGTAGCTTACTTGTGAGTGTCCCACATTGGAGAAATAGGAGAGATATTTCACGTTATAAGGTAGATGAGTATTGAGTACCCCCTACTATTGCCAATTGGTTTCAGTATGGAAATTCCTAAGCCTTGTATGTGGACCAAACTCTCCCCTCCTTGTTTGGGTTGCCCAAACACATTTCATATTGTCTCAAAATTTAACAATATTTTTACTGATATTATTATTTAAGGTGAAGAACACGGGATATTATACTTAAAAGCTTACAAGTGTTGTAGAAATAAACATAAAACTAGCAAAAACTAGTCAAGTTAAATTATACTTAAAAGCTTACAAGTGTTATAGAAATAAACATAAAACTAGCAAAAACTAGTCAAATTAAAATACACTCAAATTTAGAACAAAAAAAGTTTGAAAGGCAACAATCATATAGCTAAGTTTCTATATTTCAAAAAAAATAAAAAAATTTAGCTAGGTTTCTAGGAGAAATAATACACGTTAAAAATTGGCCAACCTTTGGAGAATATCAAATTAACTATTTAATTAATTAAAATTAATTAATTAAGAGATTCTGACATGAACCAAGTCACTAATGATAAATATTATTCTTTGCCTCTTTCATTAAACATAAAAACTTTCTGATCACGTAACCTTAATAAAAAAATTAAGGTCAACTCAAACCCTACGTATACATTTCTTGGTGTTTATCATTTTACGCTGCATGCTATCTATATTTCTCTATATATACTACCTTCATATAGCTTCTTATTATCCACTATAATTTTTGTTAAAAAAAAAAAAGAACTCTTACAAGTGAGTTCTCTTCTTCATTAAAATATTTATTTTACTATTGATCATAGTTATATAATTAATTATATCTAAGGATACTAATTAATCTTGCAAATATGATGCGTTTATTGTTCTTGCTTGCTTGGGTTTTGGTGCTACTAGAATCATCACTGGCTTCGGCAAGCGTTGTGGAACACTCATTTTACGTAATTTTTCTTCTCTATTAGCATAATCTTCACTAGCAACTTTGTATAATCTCGTTTCGATAGGTGGTGTTGATTGGTATGATGGTGTTGTTGATGTTTGTTGAAAGTCTGTTTATTAATATTTCTAATTTTAGCCTTTTATACACGTCTACTTAGTAAAATAAAGGTGGATATAATTTAAAATCTATGCACACTTTAATTTTGTATGTACAACTAGAGCTAAGACTTTCATGATGCCATATAATCCTTAATTTGGTTAAAATATTGTCCACTCCCAAATTAAATTTTATTAATTGATAAACTCATATCATTACTATTAATTACTGTCGTATAATACTGCCATTATGAGTTATTCATGGTAAACTACATGTAACATTATTTTTATCAATAAGATCCTGTTCTGTATTTTTTTTTTAGTTTTCAATCTTTGGTTTTAAATTTTTAAAGGTGTATATACTCTGAGTTGGATTCTATTATATGTATGTGAACGTATTAATCATACTTATGTAGTTATACTAATTATGATTAAATTTAAAAATCGATAACAAAAAAAGTAGAAACAATTCTTTCTAAACTAGTTAACCAGTTGATGGTCATATATGGTGGGATGAAGTCAAGTCCATGCATGCAGTTTTATAGTTGCCTTGTCATGCTAATATGCTATTGCTGAAATTATCATTATATTTCTTATGAAATATCATGTTTAATATTATACAAGTATATTATTATTTTTTTTTAAAAAAAAAGGTATTTTGACAATCACATTTACCTTGAAATTATTTTCCACGTCACATCATTTTCTTGTAAAAAGTTTTCCTTTTAAACAAATAATAATGGAGCCAAAAGAGACAAATTGAAGATGCTTCTCAATTATTCTCTCAAGGAAACATACTCCCTCTATCTATTGAATACTTCGTAATCTATGTTCTTAGATGTTTTTAATCATCTAGTGTAATATATGTTTTCCTTAGTTCGTTGTTAAAAAAAAAAAAAATACTTCGTAATAGAAAATGTTGATCAAAGATAGTACCTATGCCAAATTTGTGAGATACCAATAAATTTAAATGGATGTATGTAATGCCATAAAATAGTTACATATGGAAGATTGTGATTTGGTCTTAAGAAATTATATACAAGTATATATATTTGAATATTAGTATAAGATTAGAATTGAAAAATGTAAGTGATCTAACAACTCTTAATTTATTGACCAAATAAAAAAATAAAAAAATAAAAATTGATGGGAAGAATTAATTTTTATATTTCAAGTGAGGAGAAGAGCACTACTAGTCATAAATTGAGTAAAAACATAAGTTAATAAGTTGATCAAAATTAGTTGAAAGTAACCATAAACAGTTAAGTTGGGAAAATTAAATAGTGAATTACAAAGTTTTTATGAAACGAGTAAAAAAAAAATAAATTGAAATTGTATCATATCTTCATTACACTTTTAAAATGATTCATTCACTCATTACGTATTAATAGGGTCAATATACACACACTTCTAGATTAAATTATGCTTTGAATTTTTAAAAAATAACATGTAGATAGAAACTTGATTTACTTTTATTAGAATTTAGTTGACATATTAATACTTCAACGGGTAAAATGTAAGGTGTAACTTTCAATCGTACTTTTTAATAGAGAAAGTAATATTAAATTTTTTTTTTTGAATAATATAAATTGTGTTTGTAGGTGAAAAATGCGACAGTGGAAATATTGTGTGAGAAACGAGTAATTACAACAGTGAATGGAAGTCTACCAGGCCCTTTGATTCTTGTCCAAGAGGGTGACACCGTCATTGTTCACGTTGTCAATCAGTCACCCTACAATATTTCAATCCATTGGTAATAGTTAAATTAAACTTACTAATATATACTGTATATTGTGAGCTGCCAGCTTTTAAATTTGTTATTTCAATTCATTGGTCATCTGAAAAATTATATACTTTCTCCGTTTTTATTTACTTGCAACACATCTTTGTGGCACACGTTTTGAGGCCGAGTTTATATTGTAAGTGAACATATGATTCAAATTTTTTTTTACACATCATACCTAACTCTACTCTAAACCATGTGATGTGTTGTGTTAAATTATATTGATAAAATCGCTTGTTTACCTTCACTAGTTATTTTCTAAAACCGCGTGCCTAAAATGTGTGTTGCAAGTAAAAAGAAACGGATTAAGTATATGAGCTTGTCAATTAAATTATCTTCATTATTGTTTAATAATGTGATAAAAAAAAAGAAATAAAGAAAGAGGTAAGATTAGTTACTCAACAATTAAACTATTTGTGAAACAAATAATATTACAAAATATATACTCCGTATCGTATATAACAGCAACAGCAATGCAACTTATCATATCATTCAACGAAATATTAACGACTTATTCTTCAAAAGAAAATAATAACGACTTAAGATGATTAGAAATTAAAACAACTACATCTCTGTCAAAATCATGATTGTATCATAAGATGATTTTTCTTCTAATTATATCGTTAATTATTATTTTTTCTTTAACTTAGTTTCGGTAGCATTTAATTTATATTCAAAGGATAGCAAATGATGTACATATATAGAAAAAGATACAAGTCAAATCATATACTTCCTATATCATGTTGAGATTGAAAGATTTTACTCAGTAAATGTTATTTTTAAATTTATTTTTGTTAGGAATATAAGAAAATATACTACTATCATTAATATATTTTCCTATATTCCTAACAATTTTTAAATTCTGCTTTCGTAATAGGTAGTTAAATACTTAAATCAATTTACTTTTTATTGTATACTTGTACATTGTATGACTTAAACCTTAGCATTTTAATTTATTCCAATGATCAAGTTGTCACATATTACTAATGAAGAACTTGTACGTACAGGCATGGTTTGTTTCAGAAGCTAACTCCATGGGCGGATGGACCATCATACATAACTCAATGTCCGATTCAACCAGGACATAATTATACATACAAATTTAACGTAACTGAACAAGAGGGAACACTTTGGTGGCATGCTCATAGTAGATGGCTTCGAGCTACCGTTTATGGAGGATTCATTATACACCCAAGAAACGGCCTATCATACCCCTTTCCTAAACCACATAAAGAATTTCCTATCATCATTGGTACGTACCTTATATATATGCTCCCTTTATGCGGGATTATTTTTCATGTACAACTTAATTATAACAATAATGTCCTAATCGAGTATTATATTGATAACAATTATTGTCATTTATTACATTTTAATTTTGTTCTGAAAGGAATATGTGTAATATGCCAAAGTTTAGTTGTCAAACTAATAAGTCTTGTACAATAATGAATTAATAGAATACAACTTCGGGGGTTCAAGTCTTGTACAAACTTAAATAACGTCAAATAAAACCCTTTGAATTAGAGAAGTACATGGTTAAAATACTCGATTATGTCATGTGAATGCTAATTTTTGTATAAACTAGTATAGATTTCTAAAGAAAATTTATTATCCTTTTACGAGTAAACAACCTAAGGGAAAGACTTTTAGAAAAATGGGAATAAATACTAACAAGGTTGAAAAGTTGAACAAGTAAATTTGATGTTGATGTGATTATAAGGTTGGCAAAAATAGACCAGAAAATTTAGTACGTGAGCCTGCTTTATTTTTCCCCTCTTTTTACGGAGTATTTTGTTTTGGGAGGTCCAAAACAATCCCAGTACGTAACTCAATTCTTCACATTATGCACAATGTTTTAGTTTTTATTTTATTTTTTTTGTAATAAGTTGGACGTGAAAGTTGAAAGTTATGTTCAAACTAATACCTAGCTACCTGGAGTCTTGGACTAACGAAACTAATTATCTAATTCAAAAATTAATAAGTCCAAATTAAAATAGGAACGCTAGAAATAGATCGAATTTCAACGAGATATATTAATTAAAACAATGCAAGTAATCTATACTCTATGATAATAAATTAAAAATAGCCCTTAAGATATGTTTTGTCATCGGTATGATAATGATAATGAGTTTGTATGAATTTTGCAAAGATGCTCATTAGGTTTTATATGAATTTTCGCAACGTATTCATTGCCTTCATGGTAAATTAAAGCAAACTGAAGTATTGGAGTTTAATTATTAAAGGGAAATAGTGTGAAATATGTAGTACGAAGTACATACTTTATGTCCATTCTAAATACTACGATATATTTAGGTTTTGTTCATATTTATTGAACTAAATTGAACTGAATTGATTGGAGCAAACTGAACTGAGCTGAAATGAATATTTTATGAAAGAAGGAAATTAGTAGTTGAATTGAATTGATTGGAGTCGAACTCAACTGAACTGAGCTGAAATGAATATTTTATGAGAGAAGGAAATTCGAAGCTGAACTGAACTGATTGGAGCTAAACTGAACTGAACTGAAATTAAGCTGAAATGAACGTACTTAATCAAGGTTGTCCAAGTTAAATTTTCAATTAAATTGTACTAATAAGGTCTAATAAATTTAGGTGAGTGAAAAGTAAAAACCGATATATAGGGTGCTTATATAAAAATTTAACTTAATAATCCTTTTTATGATAGAAATTTGAACTTTATAATTGAAAACCGTGTAGATAGAGTGCAAACAGAATATGTTCAACTATTTACAGAGTATGAACATTCATACCAATATGTATAATGAGGTGAGGTAACAGAAATTATATCTTAATTATAAATAAAGCTATATATTATTTTTGTTCTTTTGAGATTAACTGCTAATATGTAATGTAATTTATAGATTATAGAATTGTTGATCAAAAGCTAATTACAAATTTTTAACATATATGTTACAGGGGAGTGGTGGAATGCTAATGTACTCGAAGTCGAACAGCAAGGCTTGGCCACCGGAGGAGCCCCTAATATATCCGATGCCTACACAATCAATGGTCAACCTGGTGACCTTTACGCCTGCTCGAAAAACCGTGAGTTTTTGATATTTGATCATTATTGCTACACTTTACAATTACTTAATTCTACAATTTCGAAACACTAATCTAATAAAATTCAACATCATTCATGTTAATAATCATCAGAAACAGCCCCGTTCCTAGAAATTTATGGGCCCTAGGCATAATGTAAGAAAAGGGCCCCTTACGTAAACAAATTTTTTTACACGCAATAGCTTTAAATATAAGACAATGAAAATAACTTAAATTATTTGAATAATAAGTCTCCATAAACAATACTGGAGTAATAACTTTGCATAATATTTCGGTAATTGAATAAATATGAAACGGTGTAATTGAAAAGATTAATATTTTGAAATAGATGCTCATAAAATCGGAAGATTAGAAGAAGAAGAAGAGGAGGTTATATTGCATAATTATCTCCACCTAATTGACATTTAAGTAATTTAATATTAATTGCTAACTAAATGCATTTATTATCTTTTTTAAAAGTAGCTTATTTTTTAACGAGTAAAAACTACAGTTTAGACAATTTAAATTCTACAGCTATTTAAATTGATTTTTTTTTTTTTTTGAATTTTTGGGCCCCTTTCTGACGTGGGCCCTAGGCAATCGCACTCGAGGCCTACCCCTCCGGGCCGGCCCTGATCAGAAACCACCAAATTTGAGGTTGTCCAAGGAAAAACCTACTTACTCCGCATTATCAATGCTGCACTCAACAACCAACACTTCTTCAAGGTAGCAAACCACAACTTCACAGTGGTAGCAATCGACGCTGTTTACACCGTCCCCTACGAAACAGACGTTGTGGTGACCGGACCAGGCCAAACAGTTGATGTCCTCATGACAGCCAACCAACCTATTTCCTCATACTACGCGGCAGCCAAACCGTATGCAAGCGCACCCGGTGTACCATTCGATATCACAACAACAACAGCAATTTTTACCTATGTTAACAGCACACATTCAACACCGGTAATGCCTGCATTACCGGCCTTCGATGACACCCCAACGGCTCATAGATTTTACTCCAATCTAACCGGCCTTACCTCCGGTCGATTCTGGGAGCCAACGATACTAGATGTCGACGAGCATATGTTCATGGCAATCGGCCTAGGCCTAGTTTCTTGTGGAAAAAACACAAGTTGTTTAGGCCTTTTTAATCAAAGTTTTGCTGCTAGTATTAGCAACTTTTCTTTTCAATTACCAACAAAGATGTCCATATTAGAGGCACATTACTCTAATGTCACGGGTGTGTACAATGCCACGTTTCCGGACACGCCTCTTGTGCCATTCGATTATACGAACCCCAACAATAGTCTGAACCGGAACTTGTTGATGACCACGAAATCGACGACTGTGAAGCGGGTTAAGTATAACACTACGATTGAGATTGTGTTTCAGGACACTTCTTTGGTGGGTATTGAGAATCATCCTATGCACATTCATTGTTTTAATTTTCAAGTACTTGCTCAAGGGTTTGGTAATTATGATCCTAATGTGGACCGTCGAAAGTTCAATCTTGTTAATCCGCAAATCAGGAATACCATTGCTGTGCCTACTGGTGGTTGGGCCGTAGTTAGATTCCGAGCTAACAATCCAGGTAACTGAAATTATTTTTACTGATTAAAATTTATTGTATTGTACAGTTACTGATTTAATGTAGATGGCATTAGAAGTTGTTCTTAACATGGAATTTTGGTTGAATGTAGGTGTATGGATATTGCATTGCCATCTAGATGTTCATCTAACATGGGGTTTAACTATGGCTTTTATTGTTGACGATGGCGGCACTCCGGAAACAACCTTACCGCCGCCACCTGCGGACTTGCCAAAGTGTTGAAATCAATAATAATGTGCCCAATGTTTATGTAAATATATACCATTTTTTTTGGTAAATGATTCATGCAAGTCTTCATTCTTCACTGATTGTTTATGTTACGCAGCATCAATTGTATGTTTGGATAGATACTTATGTTTTGTGTGTTACATTGTATAATAATTTTGTTCTCTATTGTAACTACATAATAGTGTATAAATAAAATTTTACAGTCAATATATAATATTTTGTTGGGCCCGGGTCACCCACCTTGTTAGCTAGGCCGCAAGCACACTTCACTCCAAAACCAAATAAACATATCCATAGACAAACATAAACAAACAAAGAAAGCCCATTACACTAGTTAGTCTCTACTCTCTACTTACATGATCCTTCAAGCTTAATGATTGGGGCTACCCCTTAACCACATATTTCAATCCTTCACTAAGGTCTAATGTTTTTATAATGATGGTCAATCACACAAACAAAACATTAATTACAAAATCAATCAAATGAATTCACGAACTTTATTTCCTCACTAAAAAAGACTACTCATAAATCCTACTCCCTCTGTCCCTTTTTTACATTCATGCTTTCCTTTTTGGGTATTATAAAATTACATTTCTCCTTTCTTTTTTTAGAAAGTATTTTTTTTTTCCAAATATCCCAAATTATCCCTATTTTTGTGTTATGTAATTAATGCTCACTTTTACTTTCCTATTCTCACTCCTAAATTTAGATGAATATGATTGGTTATTAATTTTCTAATAGTAGCATGTTATTGGTCCCTTTTTTTTTTTTTTTTTTTTTTTTTTGCCAAAGGATTGATGACATGGCATCATAAAATTTTAATCTATCTTTGTTTAACTCAAAGACATCATTTATTGTTTTGTACTTCCCATTGTGTTTTGTTTTATATATTGTTATTTGTTTTTTTAAGTTCCTTAATTCCCGTGTAATTTTACAAACAGGAATGTAAAAAAGGGACGGAGGGAGTAATGAATATGAATTATTGTAAAAGAAAAGATAAGATATTAATTAACAATTAATTACAGAAATAAATAACACTAATTCACGATAACTATTAAATTTCTATTCATACCTTTTAAAAAGTATGAGTAATCTTACTTATGAATAGTGTTAAGACTATTATGCCCCTACAAAATGTTTATTTACGTATTTACCCCTTTTCTAAGTATGACTACACTTTAATACTTTATGAATAGTGTTGAGACGATTATGTCCCTTAAATATTTATTTACATATTTAATCTCATTAATGTTAATTGTTTTTTTTGGAACTCTTAAAAATAACATGTTAATTGTTTTTTTTTGGAACTCTTAAGTAACAACCCAAACACTTGCCCTTATAAATACCTTCTAATTCATTTCATCTTTAACCCATAATTTCAATTCAAACATTTTTTTCTTCCTAAAAAAACCGGTCCATCGGCTCATCTCAGCCATTTCCATCTTGATTAATGGACAAACTAAAGAAATTTTATATCATAATTTGAATATAAAATGAGTGTTTAATAAGATTTCTCTCTAATGATTCTGATTAAACAATAATAATCCTAGTAGAAGTGTTCACCTAAAAATGATTTTTGTTAGTCGTAGTTACTAATCACTTTAAAGAAATAGGATAAGAAAGATCTCTTATATAGAGGGCAAATTAAAAAAAAAAAAAAAAAAAAAAAAAAAAATCAAGAAAAAGGTATTTTCTAATTCTTGATTTTGATAACTGACTTAACTAACTACAACAACCGAATATTAATCTGTTTGGATATAAGTAGCAACCCCAAACAATACCCTTTACCATTCTAATTCATTTCATCATCAACCTATTATTTCAAACATTCTGTTTTTGCTCCTAATAATCCAACAAAAAACTCCATCCATCTAGAAATTTAGCTTGATTCCATTACAAATCTTTCTTTAGTTCAATTCTGTTTTGCTGTTCATTGTTATTAACTAGTAATGGCGGGTTCGAGTTCAAGCGGAGGAGACGAGGATTATACGGTTATGGAGACAGATTCGACAGGGCATTACACAAGGTACAGTAAGCTAATTGATGAAGGCGATCATAAAGAAGTTTATTTGGGATATGACAACATTAATGGCAGAGAAGTTGCTTGGTGTAAGAAATTTCTTAAAGATAATAATCTTGTTACTTTGGTTAGAGAAGCTAAGTTGTTGAAGAATTTTGATCATCAAAACATAATCAAATGCTACCATTATTGGGTTGATGGTGAAACCATAGTTGAGTTCAACATGATTACTGAGCTTTATACTGGGAATTTGAAGAATTACACTCAGAAACATCAGGTTAAAGAAAACAGTCCTGCAATCAAGAATTGGTGTCAACAGATTCTGACAGGGCTTGATTTTCTTCACAGTCAAAATGAACCAATTAATCACAATGATATTAAGTGTGAAAACATCTTTGTTGTTGGAAATTCAGGCACGATTAAGCTAGGAGATTTGAGTGTCGCGAAGATTCTTGCACCCAAGAGTAGTCCTCAGTATAAAGTTGATTATATTCGCAGGATGGAGTGGTCTGAGATGTACTGTGTTGGGTTGTGCACACTGCAGATGGTGAATAAGGATGCTGCAGACAGCACATCGCGGATAATGGATATGAGCCTATTGAAAAAGGTACAAGACCGAGGGCTTAGGAGCTTCATTAAGGCGTGTGTGTTTCCTGATGTTGGAACTACAATAACTGATCTCCAGAAAGACCTGTTTCTTGCTCCGAGGACTGCACCTTCTGGCAGCACATCAGTAGCATCTGCTTGGCCTTGGCCTACTATTCAACTGCAGCCTGGTGATATCGTCGACAGAAACACAGCTGCTGCTTTCAACGTTGTAGAGAGAGACTCTACCAACAGATACCTCAGGTTCAGCAAGCCGATAAGTCCAGGAGTGATGAATAAGACGACTCAGGCTTACTATGGATTCGATATCAACAAGGGCAATATTGTGTCATGGGTGACACAGAGCTCATTTCATCTCGATCACCTGATTCAGAATGCTAATCTGTTGAAGAAGTGCGACAATGAGAATTTACTCAAGGTCCGTGACTTCTGGGTTTCTGATAATACATTAGTGCTGATAACCGACTTGTTCTCAGGCAGTATGATGGAGTACATCGATACATTGGGGTTCGATGAAGCCAATCTCATGGTAAAAAAATGGAGCAGGCAGATTCTGAAGGGATTTGGCTACCTTAACTTTTTAGAGCCTAGGATAGTAGTTACCAAATTGGATTGCAACAGTTTGCTCTTTGATGGGGTATCCGGGTGTGTCAAATTGTCAAATTTGTACGAGGCTGTGACTTTTCCTTCCCCGCTTGATATCTCTTCATACGAATTGGCCCTAAACGATCAAACACATGCTTTTGGTGCCTGTCTGTTACATATGTCTACCGGTCTTGGCAATTCTGATGTTAGCGACCAAGTAATCAGATAATGTCTATGGATCAAATAATGGAAGAATTAGGTTGATATGTTTGCGTCTTAAGTCTAGTTTAGGTTCATCAGAAAATTTCTATCAAATCTAGGCATGTTAGTGACACTTAGTGTGTCAATAAGTATGATATCTCAGTTTTAGGTCCAATTGAGATTTAATTCTTTAGTTTCTTGATTAATTTGCAATTGTTATATGAACATTGGTTTTGCAAATTGTATTTCTTTCTTTATAATTAGTATGAGTATCTTTTACGTATTCAATCCTCGATCTCATCTCGTTACCATCACTACAACATATAAGATCAAAGAGGTAAATCACCATCTTATATTAAAATTTCACCCTATTAGGCAAAGAGGGCGATTTTAAAATCACCCCTAAGTTGCCCTATTAGCTTCGTCCTATTAGCTTCAAAGGGCAACTATAATCTTTCGCCCTTTTTGTTAAAGATCAAAGAAGGCAAAAATTTCGCCGTCTTTGATCAAAATCAAGGAGGATAAATTTTTTCGCTCACTTTGATCAAAATCGTAGAGGACAAAAATTTCCGCCCTCTTTGTTCATTTTTTTAGTTTTTTTTTAGAAAATAATTCTAGAAGGGTACATTTAGAAAGAAAAAAAAAAAGTCTTAATAGGCATAAATTCTAATTTTGTCATTATATATACAAAATTATCAACCAAGTTTTTCTAAATAGCAAATAGCTAAGCCAAAGAGTACTAAAATTAAATAATGTTTTTTCTAGGACATGAACTATCAAGCAATCTTCTCATTCTTGCAGGTTCTAGCATCCCCTTTTTTTCCATCTGTAACGCAACCCGCCTTTTGGTGTCCTCCATCCCCAAAACATCAACAAATGGACTTGATCCCCTGACTGCAAACTTGACAGAATTAGGACATAAACAGTTTCGAGTCCTGTAGGTTTGAATGTGACTGTTAATCCTCTTTCGGAGAAAGGGGATAAGCAATTTTACTGTTACAATTTCGGCTTTGAAAGATCAAGGATATATGATAGGCATAGATCAAATGCTAGAGTTAGGGAATATATGATCAGGAAGTTACAATTCACAAAAGTCAAGTTCAAGAATAAGACACTAAAATGGAGTGTTTAATGGACTACTGCAAAAATAACAGCATGCAGAAAAGCATCATTATGAGTTCAAGATTAATGCATAATATGCAGAGCACTCAACAACAGAACATGCAAATTCAACCCTGAGCACCATGCCTTATACCTATTGAATTATATAAGAAGTTGTCAAAGATTCCTCTAACATAATAAGCTAACATAACCCTGGCATGAAAACGCATCCACATGACAATTTTATGTAAAGAGTAAGCTAGTTAATATTACCTCTATCAAGCATCAAGGCCAATCTTCTGCATGAAATACCGAAGCTTTTGGTCTAGGTTATCTTGTTTCTTCTTAGACGATTACAATTCAGCTCGCATCATATTATTTTCATTTTATAGTTGTTCCTAGAAAATCACATGCATACATATTACCAAGAAGATAAAAAAACAGAAGGATTTCCATTAGAAAAGATAAATGTAGCTGTATATGAAAAATATATAAACTGAAGATAAAAGGAATACAAGATATAAAGAACTCTCTTCAGGCTACGAGAAACAAGAAGGTTATGAATTCAGTGCACAACTAGGATGAAAAATTAAGGACAAACAGGAGATTAATTCAACTAGGAGTAAGTGTTGCAATCATTATTTGATCAAACTAGGAGAAATTAAAGCAGTTCTCTTGTGACTAACTTATAAATTTCTGCAAAATTCCAGGTTTTACAAGATCTGTATTCAGCAACAATGGCATGTCCATGAAGCATATTGTTTCGGTCTGGATCCGATTACCCGAAAGCCCGAACCCGAGATCCTGATTCCCCTATCGGCAAGCTAAGAACCTACACAATGAGCAGAAGTTAGCTAACCCCGGGGTGATTCGGGGATAACCACTCCGATGGTAAAGTTAGAATGTGTTTAAGAAAGAAAGAGAAGATAAGTAAGAGAGAGAAAGTAGAGAGAGAGAGAGAGTGTAATAAATGCTTACCATTTAATGGAGTTTAACCTACTATTTATAATAAATCTCATGACAGGAGGCTCCAAAGCATTCAAAGCTTTTCTTGCCAAGTGTCAAGCTACCGCTGCCACGTGTTAAGTACCGACAAGCCGATATGTCTACTTTATGAATCATATCAACCCATCTATCAGTTATGTTGGATTCATACCCATATTTATGAGGATGTCGGCCCGTTTCACATATCATCACATACAACTAGCCCACCAAGTGAGGACATTTGATTATAGATCGACGTTCTCACTTTGAAGATGTTGAACAAATTTCGTGTTCAGGTTTGTTATTGAAGAACTCGGGCGTAAATATTTCCATCCTTAACTATGATGATATGTTCAGGCTTTCTTTTCTCTAGAATTGAAATGCAATCTAGACAGAGTTGTTATGGTAATTATGTTTCTTGCACTCTGTGGAGCGTTTTGCCTAAATTATGCACTGTAATACTTAGGATGACTTCTTGGAAGTTGCATTTTAATATTGATTTGAAATTTCTTGGTTATACGCTTACCGTTGTATTTATCAGATGAGAAAAAACTTCATTTTCCTCCCAAGTGACCTTGTGTACCGATAGGACGCAAGGTCTACTTAATAAACGAGCTGGGGCGAAAAACTCCGTTTTCCCCCCAAGTGACCTTGTGTACCGATAGGACACAAGGTCTACTTAATAAATGAGCTGGGGGCGAAAAACTCTGTTTTCCCCCCAAGTGACCTTGTGTACCGATAGGGCACAAGGTCTACTTAATAAATGAGCTGGGGGCGAAAAACTCCGTTTTCCCCCCAAGTGACCTTGTGTACCGATAGGACACAAGGTCTACTTAATAAATGAGATGGGGGCGAAAAACTCCGTTTCCCCCCAGTGACCTTGTGTACCGATAGGACACAAGGTCTAGTTAATAATACACAGTCGTTTAGGAGATGAAACGCTTATTAGGTTTTTTTTTTTTTTTTTTTTTTTTTTTTTTTTTTTTTTTTAGAAAGAGTGGGAAACATGGGTTGGGGTAGGACACGTGTTTCTAATCTAACGGTTTCATATTTTAATTTTTAAAATTCCCCTTACCGTTGGATTTCTGACTAAATCGTCACATCAACCGTCTCCTTATATAAATACCCTCCATTTCATTTTTACACTTTACTTTCAAATACAAACTAAGAGAAAAAACGGATTTAAAGAGGGAATTTCAGGGAGAAGGGGTTTTCATCTTCACTTTTGTTACTACCATATCAGAGCAACCGCTGGTGTTTCAATTTCTTCTTGAGCGTAGTCAAGTTACTGAGGCGCTGCACTGTTGGTGAATAGCTTTAAGGTATTTATAAATTTTAATTAATATATATACATACTTTTTTTTTTAGAACTTTCATGTTTCGCACTTCGCTTGTTTTTTTTTTATATCCCCCAATTTTCTAGGTTAAGGTTTTAAATGTCCAATAGTAGTACTGAGGAAGAATTACCTACCCTTAGCACTGTTAGGCGCCGCCTTATTAGACAATCGTTAGGGAAGGATCTTGGCCGATGTGGGGGAACTGCCTCTTCCTTTTCTGACAATATTGACGATCCATTTCAGCCGCTATCCCCAAAGGAACAAAAGAAAGCCTTTTACCGTCATAAATTGTTAGCCAACTGTGAGAAGGCTACTCGTCCCACTAACCCTAGCATTCCGGAAGACGTTGAAATTCTTGATATTGAACCAGTTAACGTCCGCTATCATCTTAGGAGTTTTGCTAATACTCGGTTTGACCAATACGGTTCAAACGTTGGAAATATAGGTGTAAGTACTACCTTTATGCCAAGGATGAAGCAAACAAGTTATCAGCCCAAAGTTGCCGCCAGAGAGGCTGCGGAGTCAAGTAAAAAACCTGGGCAAGGTCAAGTGGTAAGCCCTAGCTCTTCTGATTCTGGTAATGAGGAGCGTCCCCCGATTCGGCGAGAGGATCGGTCATCACCTGTTCACAAATCTGCCGTGAACTCGGTCCTTGGGGATGAGGATGATGAGCAAGATGATAGCATTAATGGCGAGAGCAGAGACGATATTGTTGACTTAACGGCTGAGGTAATTCAAGAGGAGAGTTTGGATGAGGAATACAACTCCGAGACCGATGATGCTGTCTTTCGGCAACCGCTTGTTCTATCAGAAAACAGCAAAGTGGCAAAAGCTATAATAAACAACAAGTTCAGGAAAACTGCAATAGAAAAAGATTATTGCCGTCGTGCTAAGCGATTTTATAATCTGCCTGACGGCTATGATCTTTATCTGCCGGCCGCTGGGTCTTCTGTGCTAGATTGCCCCGATGGCCACGTCGCTATATATGCTAAGCACTTTGATTTCGGGTTACAATTTCCTCTTCACCCGTTTGTGGCAAAAATTTTAAGGGCTTGGAATGTGTGTTTAGTTCAGATAACCCCCCGACTATTCGTGCCGTTATTGCCCTTGTGTGGGTTATGTTATATAGAAATTTCCCTTTAACACTTAACGCTTTTCGGAAGCTTATGACCCTGAAGAGAGATGGTCAGTCAGAGGGGTGGTGGTCTTTGTATACTGCTTCTCGTAAATATACAGTTCATCCCAAGTTATCTAGCTGTAAAGGGTGGCAAGACAAGTTTTTCTTTTTATCTGTTCCTAATGAATTCCCTATTCGAAGAACTTTTTATCGGCCTCACCCTCGATTTGACACAATTCCTGAGAGGGAACTTGGCCGTCATGAAGTGAGGGCTGTCAGCCATTTTGATATTATCGAGTCCAAGGATGATAAGGGTAGATCCCGCCATGCTCCAAAAGTGTGGGTACCTAACGTGGGGTACATTCTCGGCAATGCCCCTCTTTCACATGTCGGTCTATGCTGGACTGATTGTTATTGTACTAATCTACCATTATCACTTAATTTTTATATTCTCCGCCGTTTTATATATCAGCATTATTATCTTGAAATATTTTTTAATTAGGATTATTTGTTTTTCCTCACCAGGTGTTGATAAGTTGGACAACAAACAACTCGGGTTGTCTGCTGACAAGAAGAGAGTCATTCGGAGGTGCCCCAGAGCTCCCAACTCCAGTTATGACACACTCGCTTCTTATTGCAGCCGTGCCTCTCCGGTTAATCCGAAAAGAAAAGCTGAAAAAATGGCCGACGATCAGTCAAAAAAGAGAAAGCTGACTACACTAAGAAATTGCCGGGGTTGGAATGTCGGAGTTTTCAACCCTAGACAGTCTGACACTCGAACTGAAAAGAAATCAAAGGAGGATGACAACCAGGCCAAGCATTCTTCTCCGTCTTCAAAGCCAACTAAAGTTGAAGACAAAATTGTGGTTCAGAGTTCTGAGCCAATTACTAAAAAGACGACTGAAGGTGCGGAGATAGAAGATCTCACCCATATTCCCGAATCTCCTAGACCTCAGCCCAATGTGACCGGGCAACCGATTGGTCGAAGTGGCCCTACGACCGCCGGTGGCTCTGACACCAACATCCCCGGGCTCATATATCGGTCTAACCATTGGATTGAGCATCCTAAAGGGAGGTTTCCTTATGTAGTGCTGAGAGGGTTCTCTGTTCCTCCTGGCCATTCTGGAGATAGATGGCGGCCTGACCTTGATGTCTACCGAAATGAATCTCTATTCACTGATGATCCTACACAAGGTGGGAATCTTGGTTATCGCCTTTTGTGTAACCTGGCTCCCCCCATGGACAGGCCTGCAGGTGATATCGGCCCTCTTGCTGCCATTCACATGCACAACATGATGAAGGTGTTTGTTATGAACTTTAACCCTTTTTTTTTTTAAAAAAAAATAAAATATTGTCATCACATCTTTTTAACTGTTATCTTTATACATTTTTACAAGCGCGTTATATTTTACTTTTGTTATTGTTTATGTTCTCATAATTATTTTATGCAGCCTGTCATGTCTAGTACAGAGCTTGTTGAAATGTACCGTTATTATCAGGAGCAACACTATCAAGCTTCTGCCAGCCAAAATGCTTTGCAGACAGCCTTAGACAATGCTGATAGGGCTCTCAATTTATTGAAAGAGGCCAAAAAGAGAGATGACCTTGAAATGGCAACTCTCAAAGATAAAGCCACCAAGCTTAAGGGACTTGAGAGGGAAGTTCATCAATTGAAGGGTCAAATTGCTGAGAAGAATCTTGCCCTTGAGCGCCTTCCCCCCCTTGAGAAGGATCTCAGTGATGCCTATATCAAGATTCAAAATCTTGAAGAGAAAGTTCAGAAGATGGAGGCTGATAAGCCTGGTATTCGGTAGAGGGCTGTTGGCCGTTACTTGGCTTCCAAAGAATTCTGTACACGACTCCAGGATCGTTTTGACGGAGGTTGGACAGCCGCCCAGAGATGTATTGCCCATGCTGCCGGCTGGAAAAAAGAAGACTGGGCTAAGGTTGAGAAAGCTTTTAATGATGAAGCTTACAAGTTACCTTCCGGCTTTGAGCAACAACAATTTGCTGAAGAAGATCTGTTCAACTATGAGCCAAGTGTTGATGACGGCCCTAAAGATCCCAACATCCTAAATTCTCCAGTGTCTGAGAATAAACAAGCTTGAAGGGGCGGGCAGTCATCACCGACATCTTCCTATGGGTCTTGTATAGTTGGGCCTTATCAGCTTTAATTTGAAATGCTTTATCATTTGTTTTTGTTAAACTGTTTTATGACAATACTGTTTTATCGGCATATACCCCTTTTTGTGGTGGTGCCTGTCGATTGTTATCTTTAAATATTGTAAACATGTAGTGTTTTTTTTTTTTTAAAAATTTTAATCTCATGATGCCCAGTCTCATAACTGTCATGTGCCTTACTTATCTATAAATCTTAGCTTCTATCACATAAAAATTTTTAACCTTTGCAGTTAAATTTTAGTGCACTAACTTTCCAGTTAAATTTATCAGCATACACTTAATGAAAGCATCGCTTAACTTTACTCACAAACTTAGTTGCTTTTTTCAGTTCTAACCCTATCTCCTGCCCTATCTCCTGCCCCCTTAGTGCACATATTTGTTAGACAACTATGTGTACTTAGGTCGGAATTTCTTTTGCTGGTTCAAAGTACAATACTGGTCGCCTTCTGCACTGAATTTTAAGTCAGTAAGGCACCCTCTCGGCGATCAATATCAAATCTATGCCTCTTGTTTGCATGTATTCGAAATGATTCTACCGGAATTATATTTTGAACCAGCAACCTCGCAAGTTAATGATTACAGCTGATCAGGTTGTAAGTGCATTAACTTCGCGGAAGCGGTTTTTAGCTGTCCGTCCAATTTAACGGTGTTCTGTTAAATGGAGGATTCCTTTTTCAACAGAATTTGTGGCTTATAATATTTATATATTCATCATTGATATTTCTCTTACTAATATCAGTTTCATTGTTTTACAAAATAATTTTGCACTGTTTACATATAATACCT
The DNA here is from genome assembly GCF_948465745.1 of Chenopodium album. Classification (NCBI taxonomy): domain Eukaryota; kingdom Viridiplantae; phylum Streptophyta; class Magnoliopsida; order Caryophyllales; family Amaranthaceae; genus Chenopodium; species Chenopodium album. Next base: position 73,182,528 of record NC_137835.1, read on the forward strand.
TTTTAGTACCGCTGTATTCCAAACATTTTTCAACGACTTTCCATCCATGTTTTCCAAGTAATAGGACCCTTGCATTACCATATCTCTTATCTGGTATGGTCCTTCCCAATTTGTCGTCAACTTTCCATCTTCATTACCCTTCCCTGTCGCCGCTGTTCTTCGTAGTACTAGATCTCCTCTACACAAGGGCCGATATGAAACTCGTATGTTATATGCCCTTGACATTATGTCCTTGTAAGCAGCTGATTTGATTGCGGCTTTTTCCCGTACTTCAGGCAGGAAATCCAGTTGTTACCGTAACAATAAATCATTATGATCTTCACAGTAGTGCTGAATCCTAAATGTCGGCAACCCTACTTCAGCTAGAACTACCGCTTCTGTTCCAAATACCAATGTGAATGGTGATTCCCTTGTTGCTTCTCTTACCGTTGTTCTATTTGCCCAAAGAATTTCTAGTATCAAATCAGCCCACAAACCCTTTGCATCCTCAATTTTCTTCTTGATTGCCGTTATAATTTGCTTGTTTGCTGATTCTGCCTGGCAGTTTGACTGTGGGTGGCATACCGCTGCATATGCGAACTTCACCTTGTACATGGAAAATAAATCCTTCACCGGTTTGCAGTCAAATTGAGACCCATGGTCAAAGACCATTGCCATTGGTAACCCAAATCTTGTGAAAATACTTTTCCAAATAAATTTTTTCACCTCCGATGCTGTTACCTTTGCTACTGGTTCCGCCTCTATCCATTTTGTAAAATAATCTACCCCCACTATGAGAAACTTCCTTCCGCCTGTTGCTGAGGGAAACAGCCCTACAATAACCATTCCCCATTGTGCAAAAGAGATTGGATTGTGTATTGGCGTTAAATCATTTGGCGGCAAATTGATAACGGGTGCAAATTTCTGACACTTCTCCCATTTTTTTCACATACTTAACAGCATCTTCATTCATTGTCAGCCAGTAGTATCCCCTTCTCATTGCCTCTCGTGACAGAGCTCTTGCTCCAAGATGATTTCCACAAGTACCTTCATGTATCTCTTCAATCAACTTGACAGATTCTAGATCTGTTATGCACCTCTGCAGTGGTAATGAAAATCCTCTTTTGTACAGTTGGCCTTGATGCATTATAAACCACACGCTATTCTTGCGCAATTTTCTTGATTCTTACTTATCAAGGGGTAAAGCTCCATATAGTAAATATGCCAGTATTTTGTCAAACCACTGCGTGCCGTTATTGATAAAGAGCACTTGTTTTGATATTTCGTCAATACTTCTTTGCTTTAATATCTCCACCATAACTGTTCTTTCCAAGTCATTAAAGCTTGAGTTGGCCAACCTTGCCAAGGCGTCAGCTTATGCATTCTGTGCTCTCGGCACTAACTTGATTTCAAAGTATTGCAACTGCACCGTTAATTGCTTCATCTTTTCAATATATTTTATCATTGTTGGTTCTCTTGTTTCATACTCCCCGGTATAGTGGCTGGACACTAACTGAGAATCGGTGGTCAGAATTAATCGCTTTGCCTCGGCTGCCATGGATAGCTGGATTCCAGCTATGGCTGCTTCGTACTCAGCTTCATTGTTAGTGGCCTTGAACTTAAATTTGATTGCATATTAAAAAAAAAAATTCATCTGGGGCCGTTATCACTATCCCTGCTCCTGATCTAGTTGATGTTGCGGATCCATCTACTAATACCTGCCACATTATAAGCTAATAGTAAGTATTTTACGCGTCAAATATTTTTATATCATAAATGTTAAACTTTAAAACTTTTAATTCATCTTTATATCATAGGTATTAGATTATAAACCACTGAAACCTGCCAAGTTCCCAATTCCTCTTCCTCATCATTGTATGAAGTTTCCACAATGAAGTGAGACAAGGCTTGTGCTTTTATCAAAACTCTAGGATTATAATTTATCTCATACTCTGACAGCTCCACAGCCCACTTTAGCAGCCGACCCGATGTGTCCATCTTGTGCAAAGACTTTTCCAACGGATGGTTTGTCAAAACATCTACCGGATGTGCATCAAAATACGGCCTCAACTTTCTTTCCGCTATGACCACTGCCAATGCCATCTTTTCTATTATCTGATATCTGCATTCAGTCGCACTTAGGACATGACTGAAAAAATATACCGGCATTTGTTGCTTTTTCCTTTCTATTAACAACACTGCATCTATCGTTTTTGGAGAAGCCGAGATATATAGTTGCAACAATTCTCCCCTTTCTGGCCTTTCCATCGTTCGAAGAGACCTCAAATGATTCCTTACCACTTCTAACGCATCCCTTTGCTCCTTTCCCCACTCGAATGCTTTGTTCTGCCTCAAAGCCACAAAGAATGGTAGTGCTTTGTCAGCAGATTTCCTGATCAACCGAGTTAACCCTGCCATCTTTCCAGTTAACCTTTGTATATCTCGAATAGTTTTTGGTTGTTTCATCTCAAGCACTGCACACTTTATCAGGATTTGCATATATTCCCCATTCACTAACCATAAAACCCAAGAATTTCCCTAATCAAACTCCAAACACACATTTCTCTGGGTTCAACTTCATCTGATATTTCCGTGATGTGTCAAATGTTTCCTTCAAGTCAGCTATGTGATCCTTCTTTTCTCTACTCTTAACAATTGTATCATCTACATATACCTCCACATTTCGGCCTTTATGCTTCTCAAAAATTTTATCAACTAACTTTTGATAAGTTGCTCCAGCATTCTTCAACCCAAATGGCATTGCCTTATAACAATACATGCCCGCATCTGTTATGAAGGTTGTTTTTGGCTTATTTGCCTTATGAAGACTAACTTGATGATACCCCGAGAAAGAATCCAAGAAACTGAGCATTGTATGGCCAGAGGTAGAGTCCACCAATCTATCTATCCGAGGCAACGGATAACAATCCTTAGGACAAGCCCTATTCAAATCGGTAAAGTCCACACACATGCGCCACTTCCCCGTTGGCTTATTAACCTCTGCTTCTATGACCTCTATCTTCTCAGTAGAAAAATTTTGCCTTTTCTGCCTTATGGGCCTGAACCCTCTGTTAACATTCAACTTGCATTGTGCTTCATTACTCCAGGGTAGATTCCTGGCATTTCACTTGCCGAGAAGGAAAATACATCTGCGTTCTCATGCAACAGACTTATTAGATGACACCCCATATCTACATCCATATCTGCCCCAACTTTTACTGTCCGACTGGAATCTCCTGGCTGTAACTCTATTTGCACCGTCTCACCTCCTGGCAACGACCGTGGAGTTGCTTCCGGCCTTGTATCAAAATTGCTCATGGCCAGATCCCGTACTGTTGGATCCAACTCTTTCTTAGGATTACTTGTCACCGCATCATCCCCAGACGGATTTTTCAAAGCCGTTACATAGCAAGACTTCGCCATTACCTGCCCTCCATAAACCTTTTCAACAGCTCCCAGATTCGACACATAGGCTATCGTCAAATGGTATTTCAACACAACTGCTTGGACATCATGAAGTATCGGCCTACCGATAATTGCATTATAAGCTGATGGAACATTGAATACTAAAAATTCCGCCATCACATCTCTCACAGTTGGCCCATCACCCAACCGTATTGGCAAAACTATGCTTCCTTCTGGTCTCACCGTTGATCCGTTGAACCCAATGATTGGATAAGACACCTATGTCAGATACTGCCTCCCAATCATCATTTCATTAAAAGCTTTCATAAACAAGACATTCGCAGAGCTGCCCCCATCCACCAAAACTCTTTTGATGTCAGCTCCATTTATCTTTGTTATCAGCACCAGTGGGTCATCATGTGGGAAGACAATACCCCTTGCATCCTCTTGAGTAAATACAACATTTGGGATTGAAGCTGGCCGAGGGCGGTTGTCGGTATCCAGGGCATTGATTATGTGGCGGTGTTCAGATAGATGTTTCTTGGCCCCACTAACTGTTCCTCCATGAACCGCCCCCCAATTATAACATCTACCCCTCTTCCTGTTGACAGGGGCGGCATTCCACCACCCCCTTGTCGGACCACTCCACTTTGTGGTCTTTCTGGTCTTGCTTCCAACTGTTGTCTTTCTATCTGCCGGGGCTGTGGTTGAGCTCCCCTCGCACTTAACCGATACTGAGTCAAGTGCCCCTTCCTTATCAATTCCTCAATATTATCCTTCAATTGCGTGCACTCCTCGGTATAATGACCCACATCTCTATAAAACATACACTTCTTAACATCTCTTGGTCTTGCCTTCATCGGAATTGGCCTTGTCCAGCTTTCTCTATTTTGATTAACCGAATAAATTGCTGCTCTTGGTGTATTCAAGGGTGTATACGAATTGTACCGCATTGGTGGTTTTGTAGCCCTGAACTCTTGCCGATTTCCTCCTCCCCTTCCTGGGGTCGAAGTTCTCGGCCTTCCACTTCTAGAGGCTGCACCTTCATATTGATATTGACCTTTGCCAACAGCTACATTCTTACTACTTGTTTTCATCAATTCTTCACTTTTGATGTAATCATGGGCTTTGTTAAAAGCAGCTGCCAATGTCTGAAAATTCTTTCGTGTAAGATAGCGCTTAAACTCGGAATCATTAAAGCCATTCATCAATGCCATCACATCTATCTCCTGTTGCAACTTCGGGATTGTATTTGCCTCGTTATTAAACCGTCTGATATAATCCCTTAAAGACTCATCCGAACTTTGCTCTACTGCCATTAACTCCCCCGAAGTTCTCTACCGCACACTGTTACTAACATACTGCCCCACAAACATCTTAGTCAACTTCTCAAAACTATCTATCATCCCATTTTCCAGATTATTAAACTAATCATCCGCGGCTCTAATTAAAGTAGTCGGAAAGACTTTGCACCAAACAGCTTCTGAGTTGGTGTACAACATCATATGCCCCTCGTAGGATGTTATGAATCTACCCGGGTCACCTCTTCCATCATACCTACAGGTCGGCATTTTAATTTTCTCCATCGGCTGATCCAAGATACTCTGTTCAAATGGTGACGCCCTTATCTGAACCACAGTTCGTAATGCTTGTCCCTCTACCTGGGAGCTTCTCTGATGTTGAACTCTTGTATTAACGGTGTGACTTGAGGATTGACCTTCCAACCGCCGCGGTGTTGTGTCCGTTCTTAATGGCGACCCATTTCGGCGATGCCTTGGTGAATTTGTTGTTTGATTAATCTGTTCATCCTGATTTATTAACGACACCCCTCCTCCTGCTTGAGCCATTTCAGCTTCTTTCCTTTTCTTACTCATTGCACTCATCACCCTAGCCGCTATCTCCAAATCCTCTAGTGTGAACCCGGCCATAGGGTCCTCTTCCGTTTCTTCACCCCTTGGTGGTGTTAACGACACATGGTACCGGTTGTCCTCCAGGGTGTGAGTTTCATCCTCTATCTCGATTTCAGGTTGCGTTATAATTGGCCGGTTTATTGTTCTACTAATTACCGGCGTTCCATTATTTTCAGTCATAATTGTTGTTATCTTATGTGTGAGGTTCTTAGGCGATAGAAGTGATCAATCCCCTCCTTCTAGCGCCAAGTTGTTTCGGTCTGGATCCGATTACCCAAAAGCCCGAACCTGAGATCTTGATTCCCCTTTCGGCAAGCTAAGAACCTACACAATGAGCAGAAGTTAGCTAACCCCGGGGTGATCCGGGGATAACCACTCTGATGGTAAAGTTAGAATGTGTTTAAGAAAGAAAGAGAAGATAAGTAAGAGAGGGAGAGAGAGTGTGTGTAATAAATGCTTACCATTTGATGGAGCTTAACCTACTATTTATAATAAATCTCATGAAAGGTGGCTTTTAAGCATGCAAAGCTTTTCTTGCCAAGTGCCAAGCTACCGCTGCCACGTGTTAAGTACCGACAAGCCGATATGTCTACTTTATGAATCATATCAGCCCATCTATCAGTTATGTTGGATTCATACCCATATTTATGAGGATGTCGGCCCATTTCACATATCATCCCATACACATATATCAAATACTATTAACATAAGGTGAAGCAACCATATTGGCTCACCAATATTCAGAAATAGCATTTATTCATAAATAAAGCAATCATAACATATTTATCTTTTCTTTTTTTAAGTTGTTGTGACTCTTGCATGAGAGGTAGACCCTGAGCAAATCCAAATTGATATCCTATATCAACGAGCAGCGTTGATTTAGGGGTGGTGCCGCAATTCACTCATTAAATGAGGGTCAAAGTTGGAATAGAATTGGTATCCAGTGTGGCTCCGTTTTATGTCCACCGTTTTGATGTAGGGTCTGGTATATGTTTGAGCATCATAGTTGTCATTGATTATGGATAGGTTTGTATATGTTGTTGTAGGACGAGTCATTAACAATTGGTGACCAAGTAAAAGCTAGAGGTCGGGTGTTAAAGAGTCGAGAAGAAGCTAGATGTCGGGTAAGATTTGATGTGATATTGGTTTTGCAAATAACTTTGCTAGGTTTGTTTGATATAACCTGTATTTATTTGAATTATCTTGGTTACCCTGTTGCAGCCTCCCAATACTACTTGTCGTGTCGAGACTTTTGGGAGAATTAACCTGGGATTCCGCGCGCAACTCATTCAGATGCGCGCGACACGTGCTGCGACAAATTGTTCAAAACCCTAAACGCACCCATTCCTTATAACCTAAAACTAACCTAAAATAAACAAAAATTAACCTAAAACTCTGGCAGAAACTTTGTGAACTTGCGTGCTACCAAACCCTCTTATCCTAAAAACTCACCCCTCTCATACTTGTTACTACGGTGGAGGTTCCCGAACAAGAAGGAGTCCATAAGTTTTCTAAACGAAGATCTAGCAAAGAGAAGTGGTAAAATCCCGAGCACTTAGATCAATCACCTTTATATTCTTGTTTAAAATAACCTTAATCAATTAATTAGTGTTGTTTGATCACTTTAAACGGACTTTTAATTAATCAATTTCACATAGTATCTTGCGTTAAATAAGAATAGAATTGAATAATTAATTGTTGATTGATCACTTAAGCCAGGGCGAATCTTGTTTATTTTGTTCTTTTCACGAATTTGAATTAAATAAGAATAACGACTTTGCAATGTAATTCCTACGTGATTGATGCGTGTAAAAAAAGTCAACTAACTTAGCCTTTAGGTATCACGTTGCATATATTGTTTGGTAATAAAATTGTAAAAAAGGAAGAGCTAATAAAGGTCGTACTAGGGCTAAGATAGTGATTCCCCTCTAAAGGGAATGTTATCTTAGTACCGTCACTCTCAAACTCATTTCTGGTTTATGTAGACCAACTTGGGAATGGGTGTAGGGAATATTTCAACCATTATCCCAAACTTGAACCCCACTGTGATCATACACTAAAGTACGGTGGCGTCCAAAGGGAAAGAAGATAGAGCAAAAGATTCGCCAACAAGTTTTAGGAACTTGTAAACCGTTCACGAGGTGAAGGTTACACCCCTTAACAATCCAGGAGATCGCTAACTCCAATAGGTCTGGAATCATGACTGGTAGATCGGGTGTGAAGGTACAAATCCAACCTAAAAGAGATTGAACCTACCCTAATAATAGGCCTCTACTTTATTTAGATCGTATTCATGTGCATTTTCTGACTAACATGCAATCAATAGGATTAACCCTAAACCTGTTTATCTATGTTGGTTGAATATTAATGCACAAACAAACCTATTATTGGCGATTACTTGAATTATAACCAAATTAACCCTAAACAAGATTATTAATTATCTTATTAAGTGTGATTACAAGTACAAAATCCCTTTAAACATGCATAAAAGGTGTGATCAAGCAATAACAATATATATGTAATATATCAAGCAACATAACAATAAAAAATAATAATCATAATTATAATCATGTTAAAGCATAATAATAGCAATATCCTAGGCATGATACTAACAAGATTAATAACAAACCCTACCATGTCACTAAACAATAAAGATCAAATATATAGCCCTAACATGATACTATTAGGAAAGACAATAAAAGCTAAGGCATCATAGAAATCATAATTGACATTATATTTTTTACCCTAAACATGATACTAGGAAGATCAAAATGCCCTAACATGATGCTAGGAATCAAAATAACAATCTAAGCATGATTTCTATATCATAATATCAATAAAAATCAATTAAAGCACTTATTTGGATGCCTCGTATCTCTTTCTAATAACAAAATACACACGTTAGTAACTTCAAGGAAAATATAAAACAAGAAACTAAATTAAATAATTGAAATAAAGAATTAAGAAAGTTTAGACTAGATTTAGGACCAAACCCTCAGAAATATCAAACCTTTTACGTCTAGGGCGAAAGCAACTTCGAATTTGGCTAGATGTATCTAGATCTTGTGAATGCGGAATTTTGTATGCAAAAGGATAGTTTAGAAAAGAGAGAGAGAGAATAAGCTTTAGCTTAGAGAGAGAAGAGAATTAGAGAGAGTTGATGATAGAAAGAATTGATGAGAATTGATGATTGAAAACGAAGGTTTTAGGAGGTTATTTATAAAGAAAATCAGCCAGATGTGATAAAAAACGAATAAGAGTTTCGAAAAGAATAAAACATGATCGCAGCGTCAAACACACGCATGGTGCTAAACTCTGGAATATAGCGTCAGACGCCAGAGGTGGCGCCAGACGGCAGGAGTGGCGCCAGGCGCTGGAAAACAGTTTTTGCGGATTTTTTTATCATATCTTTTGATCCAGAAGTCCAAATAAGTCATATAATATGTCGTTGTAAAGCCGTTGAAGTCTAATTTCCAACCCAATTAAAATCAGATTAAAATCTTTTGTAGATAAAAAGATATGACCTAAATAGTGGAAGGATTTTAGTTTTGGATAGAGTTTTGTATCTCATTCATATCTTTTTCATTATAGCTCGGATTTAATATTATAATATATCATTGGAAATATAATTTCAAGATCTATCCAACCATATAAAATTTGGATAAAGATTATGAGGCACGAAAATAAAATATGAATATATTCCACTTCGTACAAAACAAGGATTCTAAAAAGGAGTAGTTTTATTCAATTTCAAACTCTTTGAAACATAATTATCAATCCTAACTCCATTAGGATTTAAGAGAGCCTTCTAGAGTATTCTAGAAGACTATAATCAATCCTAATAGCTTTAGGAATGATAATTAATAATAGGCCCTCCTCTAGATCATTGGGCCGCATATAAAAACCAAACCGGGCCCAGTTTAGTATTTTGGCCATAACTTCCTCATTACTCATTGGAATTGAGCTTATAATATATCATTGGAAAGGTCTTTTCAACCCCATCCAACCACACCATTATTGGACCCTTGTCATGGACCAAACTAAACTGAAATGCACGTTTTTAAAAAATAAGGTAAGAAAAGAAATATTTTCAAAAACAGAAAGAAGAGATATTTTAATAAAAACATCCTCATCACTAGACTTTTCACACTTTCGCTTTGTTCGATAATCAAATGACATGAAAGGTATTCATCACTGGGTTTGGTTTTGGTGAGACACAAATGGGTGTCTACAATGGGTAACTTACAATTCGTGCTAATTATCCCTTGAACACTATTTGGAAGAAAGGCATGAACGAGGTTTATGAGTTTTCCTAAAACTCATTGGCGACTCCTACTTGTTTCTTACAAAAAAGCGTGATGATAGAATCAATTCTAATTCAAGGTCCCCCAAACAATCAGGAATTCAAATCCTAATACACCCTAACAAGTGTAAGGCCATAGGATTTTAAAGGGCCATGACCATTTAAGGAGAAGGATCCCCTATGAGGGAACACCCTCCTTTCAGTGGCGACTCCACTGGAGACTTAGAGGTTATAAGATTAATTTTTAGTTATGGTCCAAGGTTTCCAACACTAGGTTGCCTATGGATTGTAACGAGAATTAACTTGGATAATCTCTAGTTAGAGAGCGAGACTTGAACGCATAATATTTTCCTTTTTTCACAATAGTAAAAACCAAACAAGCAATATTGCATCATGCATATTTATAGCACACTTTAACATTTGGGGATTGGCTCATTGACTAGGGGTTGCCAACACTAGGCTTCTATCTCGAAATCAATAACAATCATTCCACCCATATCGCCAACAAAATGTTGGGGGGGCAATGTCATGAATCAACACTTTGATTGATTGATTTGTGCATCATTTCTTAAGATATGCCCATACGGTACCTTTGGACACCCAAGCTTATGACCTTAGAATGACATTGTGTGAACTTTGGCTTATTGTATGCTTATATGATTACATGACTACGTGTGATGTGTTACGATAGAAAATAAACCATACGAAAAGAAAATAAAATCCTCTCAAGTATTTATATTAAATCCTAATCCTAAGTAAAATAAAATAAAATAAGGAAATAAAAATAACAGAAGTCGTCTTATGATTGGTCGCTTGGAGGATTGAAGTCGGTGGAGGCCGAATAGCCCAAGGTTCGCACGCCAGACCCATCGCCCGATGGGTGGTCGATGGTCGAGTGGATGTGGGCTGTGACGACAACCATCGGCCGATGGATTTCCATCGGGCTAGGCAGGTTCAAGAGCTCGTGTATGTGGCTAAGCCATCGCCCGATGGCTGGGCGCTTAACTGGCAGATTTGTAGGACTGACTTTGGAAGGCTGTAACTCACAATCTAGGAATCGTATGAAGGCGTGCGACCTATCATTGGAAAGCTCTTCACATCTAGTTTCCAACCCAACTTGAATCACCTCATTCCAATTTATAGAACTTGAGTTATGGCTGAAATTAAACAGTGCACAAGGGTCCTTTTTTATACTTCGTAAACCTTCGTTTTCCTTTGTTTCTAACTCAAATTCAATTCCGAAAAGTGCATATCGATCCTTGTGGATGATATATTCATTTCCCATGCATAAAATCCTTGGAGACAACATCCACGAGCATAAATTCTTCGATCAATGAACTCGATCCATCGATTTCCATTCAAATATCATCCGAATCATCTCCAAACACTTCGAAAGCGTACAAATGACTATGAAATCACCTGAAACATTAAGAAATACACAAATGAAGCGTAATAGAGCGATAAATGATGACTTATGTAAATATGACATTAAAAACAACCAAAAAGATTAAGAAAAAAAGTATAAAAACTGACATAAACGTGCCTAACCCTATATAAATATGATTCATCAAGACACTCCTACACTCAATCATGGACCAAAAAACACAGACCTTCGTCCTACCATAATCAACTACTAACCCTCCACCTAAAGACACCCTACAATCTGAACTCTGTAACTTTGAAGAGTGAACCAGGCACACACTAAAACCTACTAAACCAGCCCTATAGAGGAAAACACAACCCAACCTCAAACCCACATAAGGTTGAATTACACCCTGAAAAAGACACCAAAATACAAGCACCTCCATAGCCATAGAAACAAGATCCATAAACACTTCCCTTGGCCCTCTGTAAACACCTAGGAGCAGACCAATGAAACAGATAAGACAACCCACCCAAGCTGAGACAACCAAACATGCTAATACAACCAACCACCCCAAACAAAGGCACTCCACTAAGATAAAGCCTAATTACCAAACTTATTAAGGGCAAACAAATACAAAAACTTAACATATAAAACAAGGCAGCAAGAACAGCGTGAGAACACATGGGAGGGTTACAAGAACCTGACAGATCTCACCGGCAGCAACCAAAACTAACACCAAGAAATCGTTAACGGCAACGCAGCAAGAATCTCTCGTTGAACCTAACTTGGTTACACGAAGATACCCTAGCCTTAACTTCACCGTTACCATCGGGAATTATTTAGCGAAATTCCTTTCGACGATGACGTTAAGAGTAGCCTTTGGTTCTTAAGTCGCTGAAATTAGCCGCAAAACACTTGACGAAATACCAGAAACCACGAACCCACCGAAGAAGATGCTCGACGCTCCCCAGAAATCTTCACCTACGGACCCTAAAAAGCAAAATAAACCACTAGAAAAAGGAAAAGACGGACAGAATAGATTAGATTATTATTATTATTATTATTATTATTAGATAATGAATAATCAATTAATAACATAATATTAAAACAACACCAAGAATAACACGTGTCATATCCGATTTAAGTTCTATTAAAGAAACGAATCTTATACAAAACGAGGGAGCCCCGGTTTCTCACAATGAGAAACAAAAATTTTTTTCTCAAGGGGTAATTAAGTAATCTCAACTAATTAGTGAAGGACAAATATGTAATTTTCTTTGTAATTGAGTTAACTTCATGAAACTCTAGTTAACATGCATCACTCACACCGTCAATAATTATCCTTCTTCTTCATCCTTCCTCCTTTCTCTTTCCTCCTCCATTGAAGCTCACATCAAAGGGCCAACACCATAGAGGACAGTGACATTGAACTATTGAAGATGACCCCATCCAACGCCGATATAAACGAAAAACCCTAGAAAAAGGGTGAAAATAAGGGCATAGTCAACCCCAAAGGGTAAGGGTGACCATGTCCTTCATTGAAGCTAAGCTTGAAACTTGATTTCCTCCATAATAAGTTTCTGAAAATCTCTCCATTACTAAATTTCTGAATTTTCCTTATTATTCAAAACACCAAATTGGAGCTCATAAACCAAATCGACGCTTTAACATCAGATGTCGAAGATGCTCGTATAAAGGTGGGCATCGTGCCGTGCCGTCGCGGGTTGTGCCTGGGTGGGGCTCGTGCCGGGTCGTGCCGTGCCAAATTTTGGCATACCGCTGATGAGTCTATTTTGTATATATTTTATTCCCCGTCCCACGGTGATATTTGTGCTTATTTGAGCTCTGCGGAGCTATTATTATTATTACTAATATACGTTTTCTAGTGTTTTTGTAGAGTTGATATTATTTTGTAGGAATTTGCGGAATTATGATAATTCCCAAGCTTATTGAGCCACTACAAAGACATTAAAATTTGATCGTATTTCATGACCGTATATTTTTAGCCCAAGGTCAAGTTAGATAAATTTGGTTCGGTGATTAAGGGCTCGACTAATAGAGTCCCAAGGTTTAAAAGCTAGTGTATGGAGTATGGACCAACTGATAAGGCAAATAAAGCATTAAAGAGTTCAAGTCCAAGAAAAAAAATCCCAAATAAAATCCCAACTAGAGATGATGCTGGGCGTGAAATAGGCTGGCCTGATCGAAGCTACCACTTCGCTGCTTTTGTTGGTGATTATTTTGGGCCAAGCATGTTAGTGGGCTGACTTTTAGTTTAGTTTTGTTAGTTTTAGACTTTGTTTTTCGGGAGTTCAACTAGGATTAGTTTTCTTAGTTGAGTTTTAGTAGGATTCCTTTTCCTTTCTTATATAAAAGATTTAGGTAGTTACGTAAGAGGTTAGGCAAGTTTTCATTAGTTTAGTTTAGTTTTATTAATTTGTTTTTAGTTTTTAGTTTAGTTTTCTTCTCTCTTTCTTTCTCTAACTTTTCTTTCTTCCTCCTCTTAATTAAACTCTTAGTATTACTTTTTCTCTTGTTTCTCTCTGTACAACTCTTGGTTTAATTCCATCCTTTATTTAATCTCTTTCCTTGATCATGTCTTGTTTAATTGCTTTGTTTAATTTAGATTTAATTATGTGTGAGTAGTTTTCTTTCTAGGGTTTGTGGGGATCCATAAATAATATGAAGGGGTAATTTATTGCTGTTGATTATCAATTCTAGATTAATTTCCTATTGATTGATTTAATGCTCTGTGACTAGATTAGGCTTGATCTTTTATGCATGAGTTTGACAATATTGATTCGAGATTCGAGATATGAGAATTGATATTTAGGTCTAGTTTCAATAGGCAGATTAATTTATAAATGGTTAAGTCGAGATTCGAGAGATGAGATTTAATGCCAGTAGATTAATTATGTGATTGTAATACGTAGCGAAAGCCCTTTATGATCTAAATGACTACTTGCTCTAACAGTAGTAACATCCGCCTAATTGACTGCAAGTTGAATAAGCTATGACCCGCAGGTGCCACACAGCTTTATGCATCAGCGGTATATTCGCTCTAGACGGAGCATGAAGAAAGATTGGATTCTTCTGGCATATTTTGAGAGTGTTCTCACAGGTTCCGAAAAGGAGATAAAAAAAGAGTTCTAAACCTTTAACAAGTGCTGCGTACAAGTTCCGGCCATTAATTGATGCATTGATGATTGATTATTATGTTTTACCCTGGAATATTATTTATTGGTGAACCTATGCCCCAGGTCTTTTATTCATTGTTTCTCCTCTTACTTTTATTCTTTCCCACTTTTTCTCTTAGTAGTTTAGTTTCCCTTCGATAATAATAATTTGTTATTCTATAATCTAGATTATATTAATTAATTAGGAATAAAAAGACTCGTTTCCCTGTGGATTCGACCCTACTTCCTTATCTACTTTAGTTTGTGGTTTTAGGAATTACTTTGGATTAGATGATACGACTTTAGCCTGTCACCAGCCCACGGCACGACACGGCCCACGTGCCTGGCGGGCCATGCCGTGCCGGGCTGCGGGCCAACCCGTAAATTTTTAATTTTTTTTAAAAATCATATATATATATATATATATATATATATATATATAGATATATATATGTATGTATATGTATATATATATTTTATTTTGAACAACTTAAGTTTATATAAATAATGTTATTAATTTATATTTATGTTAATGTTAATATATTTTTTTTACGAACAACTTTAATTTAATTAAGTTTATATAAATAATTTATGTTTAAGTTTATATAAACTTAATTAAATAAGTTAATATAAATAAACTTAATTAAATAAATTTATACAAATAAACTTATTTATTTATTAATAAGTTTATATAAATAAACTTAATTAAATTATTTTATATAATTGGGCATGGGCCGTGCCGGCGGGCCGACGACCGTGCCGCCCGCCGTGCCCGTGCCGGATTTCAAATTTTTGTTCACGGCACGGCCCACAAGTGGGCCGTCGTGTCGTGCTGGGCCGGGCCGTTCTGGAGTCGTGCCAGGCCCGTGCCGCCTGCGTGTTGGTACGGCCCGTGCCCATCTTTATGCTCGTACTTCGATCTGCTCGTATCTCGACCTCATCTATCTCCCCACTACGAAATTTGACCAAAAACATTAACACTTTGGTTTTATGGCATTAACGTTGTTCAATGTTGCAATAGTAAACTTGTTGGGTTGTTTAACCCAAGGTTAGTGGCCAGCTGTGACACTTTGGTTTTTGTCACGATACCCAAAGCAAGTTAATTACAAAAAATGCTACTTGAGAAACATATTTTGTTTCTCATTCTGATAAACTTGAATTTTCTCATACAAAATTATCTTATACTCCCTCCGTCTCTTTATCACATGCCTATTTCTCATTTTGCACGGGAATTAAAAAAGTTAAAGATTCCTTAAAAATAATATTTGGGAGTATAAATATGCATGTGGGGTTAGAGAGAGATAGAGAGAAAGAAAAAGTGGTTGGGAATTAGGAGAGAGAAAATATTGGGAATTGATGTTAAAGTACAAAAAAGAAAAAGAAAAAGAAAAAGAAAAAGAAAAAGGGTGACAAATCATCCAAAAGAGAATAATATTGTAAAAAAGCACAATCTATAAATAGAAATAGACACTTAACTTTGGTACCCGGAAAGGAATAAAGGCATGTAATAATGGGACAAAGGGAGTACAATATAATTAGTAAAAAAAAAAATGATTTAACATATCTTTGACACGAATATTTATATTGCTATAAAAAAAATTCTTAACATAAGTTCATGTTATGAAAATATTATGTGGATATCCATTATCCTTTTTGTATGTTTCCGGAATATTCTAGATTTAGGGTTTATTGTTATCTAAACAAACCCTACTTATTATATATATATATATATATATATATATATATATATATATATATATATATATATATATATATATATATATATATATATATATATATATATTTTTGGTGATCCCGAGGGGAAAGCCCCAAAGAGGAGAAAAGATTACAAAGCTAGAAAGAAAAGGCAAAAAGAAGAACACAAAACAGACTCCAAAAACAAACAAACTAAAAGAAAAAAAAAGACAACAGAGCCGTAGCTCTTTATTAAGACCCAGCAGACTACTAAAACGACCCAGACGACACCAAGCGCAGCCTAGATACTCCCCCCAAGTCCTCCAATAAAACGGTTCGAAGGTCCTCCGGGACCGCCTCGAAGAAGACTATTTTTTCCACAGACGTTACTCCAAAATTAGCTAACCAATCCGCAACTCGATTAGCTTCTCTGTAGCAATGTCCAATTGTAATCTCCCAGTCTCGACGATTAATGAGAGATTTACATTTATTAATTAAGTGAATAAAAGGAGAGTTGGTCAGAGTGGGTTCCACCAACATTCGAACAATGAACTCGGAGTCAACGGTGACCTGAACTTTGCGGTGCCCTCCATTCCAAGCTACAACAAGACCACGTAGAACAACCAGCAACTCAGCTTTGGTGTTAGAACAAATTCCAGAATTCATGGCAAACACTTGGTACAGCTCCCCACGATGGCCGCGAATAACACCCCCTGCACCAGCAGGTCCAGGATTGCCACGAGAAACCCCATCTGTATTCAAACGCACCCAGTCCTCACGCGGGTAAATCCATCGAATAGGCACCTCCACCCTTTTTCGCTTCTTTAGGCAAGCTTCCATCAAATTATTATCATACGCTCTGCGGATATCGCCAACTCTAGCCATAATGAAGCTTGCCTGATCAACTGGAACCACGGGTTGACTATCAAAGCTTCTCTCATTACGCCACCTCCACAACCACCAACACGAGGTTGCAAAAACAAGAGGCCAATCAAATTGATCTTGGCTGCCTTTAGGTTGTAAGTTGTTCATCATCCACCTTTGGAAATTCCCACTACTCCAATTAGAACTTAAGTCATTACCAAGTTTACGCCAGACTAATCTTGCTGATGGGCACTCCCTTAAAATATGATTCATATTTTCTTCTACCCACCCACACAGAGAGCATCTAGGGTCCGGAGTCAGATGTCTTAAAAATCTATTAGCATTAGTCATAAGCTTATCACTACAAGCGAGCCAAAGGAAGAATTTAATTCTCTGTGGAGCCTTAAGAGACCAAATTCTATCCCATTGCACCTTTGAGTGAGCACTGACTCCTCCATCAGTTCTCAAGATATGAAGCGCGGAACTAATAGTGAAACCACCTGAAGGAGAACCGTTCCAGTGAATTCTATCTACCGCTTCTTCATCCTCCACCAATTCATGGGATTGAATATGATGGAGAACCTCGAAAGGTAAATAATCTGCAAAAAATTCCATTAACCACCCTCAATTCATATCCCACATCTCATTCACAGTGCGCTTAAGTGAGGCAGGGGGAGGATTAGCCGTCACTAATTCAATTAGAGGCACTTTCGTAGCCCATCTTTGCTTCCAGAAAAGAGTAGATTTACCATTCCCCACAGCTATATCGATACCCTTGCGCAAGATATCAACATTTTCCACAATACCCCGCCAAGCATTTGATGCATCCCTACGATGTTCAAACATTTCGACATCACACCGTCCCTTGCAGTACTTGTGAAGAATAATACGAGCCCATAAAGCGTTAGGTTCCGAGAGGATTCTCTGACCCAACTTTGCGAGGAATGCAGCATTAACTTGGCGCATTGACCTTTACCCCAAGCCCCCTTCTGCTTTCGGAGAGGTAAGTCTATCCCATGAGATAAGATGTAATTTCCTTTTTTCTTCCGTGCTGCCCCAAAGAAATCCCCTGGTTTTAACATCAATTTTATCACAAACTCCCTTCGGAATGCGAGTGGTCTGCATTGCATAGTACGGAATCGAGGAAAGAGAAGATTGAATCAATGTTGCCCTTCCAGCCATCGACAGGCTTTAGATTTCCACCCCGCTAACCGAGTGTTAACTCTATCCACCAAAAATTCATAATTATCTTTGGTCACCCTACCATTAATAGTGGGGACCCCCAGATAATTACCAAAATCCTCTGTGCATTCCATACCAAGTTCCTGACAGATAGCATCTCTAAAGTCTAGATTAGTATTATTTGAAAAATAAATCCGACTTTTATCTACGCTTACTTTACTACCTGACTGTAGACACCCATTTGTGTCTCCCCAAAACCAAACCCAGTGATGAGTACCTTTCACGTCGAATCATAATCGAGTGAAGCGAAAGTGTGGAAAGTCTAGTGTTGCGGAAAGTTTTAATTCTTTTCTCTTCTCTCTGTTTTTGAAAACTTATTTTAAGAAAACAGCCAATACAGTTTGTTTGGTCCATGATATGGGTCCAATAATAGTGTAGATGGATGGGGCTTGCAAAGACCTTTCCAACGATATATTACAGGCCCAATTCCGATGAATATTGAGGAAGTTATGGCCAATTTACTAAACTGGGCCCGGTTTGAGCTTTATGTACGGCCCAATGATCTTGGGGAGGGCCTAATATGATTTATCATTCCTAATGCAATTAGGAATGGTTTTAGTCTTCTAGAATCTTCTAGAAGGTTCTTTTCATTCCTAATTCAATTAGCATTGATAAATTGACTTTTGTTGACTTTTCAGAGTTTTAATCAAAATCAAATAGCATTTTTGAGGAAATTATATGATTTTATCCTCCAGTACGGTAAACTTATCTGATTTTCGAAAACGCGTTAAATTTAAGCTTGGCGTCTAACCCCAGGCCTTGGCGCCTGGAACCAGGCCTGGCGCTAGCCATTGGCGCCTGGTGCTAGTGTTGGTGCTTGGCGCCAGCTCTGTTTTTTGTGCATCAGACTCTATTTTGTTTAATTTATCTTTTTGGCTGATTTTCTCTATAAATATCGTATTAAAAACTCCGTTTTAGGGATTCATCACTGATAAGTGACATTTATGTCACTCCTAGGGGTAGTGTTTAGGTTATTTTCGTGTTTATTTTCCCTTATTTTTCCTTTTATTCTCTTGTTTTCTCTTTAATAAAGTTTCTAGTTTATTTTGGTAATTTTGGAGTGTTTTGGTTTATTTTCTTTATTTTATTAGTTTTAGTCTATTTTCGTATTTTATTTTATTAGTTTTAGTTTAGTTTTATGTCTCTTATTTTCTATTTTATTTTATTTATTTCTATTTTATTTATTTCTATTTTATTTGTCCTGGTTTTGTTTTATTTCGTCCTTTATTTATTTTCATTTTATTTTATTCTTATTCTTTTTCCCAATTCTTTCCTTTGGTTTTGTGTGTAGGGGTTCGGGTTTTATGTCAAGTGGGTTCGGGTTCCAAGCTGAGTCAAACGCCAAACAAACCTGCTGCCCCTTATCCATCACCGCACCCTTCATTATCCTACACCACCCCAAGCAACAACATCTCACTCCCCTGCTCCCTCTCCTTCACTCACGCATCACACCCACTGCTCTCACCTTACCACAACCTCACAACACCAACAACCCACTGCACCAGCCACCTAGCAGCGCAACCAACACCACAAATCCACCAGCCAACTCCCCTGATCCCTGACGCACACAACAGCCCACCAAACTAATCAATAGCTGCAACCAACGCCATCAGCCACCGTTCCCACAAACCAGCAACAATTTGCCACCACCAGCTACCGCAAACAGAGCAGCCACACATCTACTAACCTCAACAACTATAGCAGCCACGCACCACCAGCTCCACCGCTTTTAACCAACCAAATCAGCCACCAATTAACCTCTTCCTTCCACTCACACCACCTGACCACAGCAGCCCCGCACCAGCCACACAACACCACTCACACACCAGCACCAACCACCACCTTCACGCGCAGCCGCAATTGCCCAAACCAACCACGCATTCCTATCCCCTGCTCCAATTCACCTCACAACAACAACAATCAGCGCACCTGCACCACCGTCAACAACCACCACCAATTAAGCAACCAATCGACCCAAAAATCAGAACAATTAGCAAATTAATCAAGTTCGAGCAAATCAATGAGTGTTCGGCCGAACTTCGAGTCAGAGACTTTGGGGGTTTTGTTATTCGAAGAGGTGTGGTCAAACATATCCTTGGTTCGACTGAACCAACCCCGTAGTTCGGTCGAACCAGCCACCGGTTCGATCGAACCATTTCACGAGCTTCTCACGCGAGTTTTAATGAAAATTGAACGACCTTGATTGATTGCTGGTTGATGAAGATGTCGGTGATGATTTTGAGCCATTGATGATGGTTGTTCGATGATGAATATTGAAGCTGCCATGAATTTCGAAAGGGGAAATGGGGTCTGATGGTTTTTGGGGGGATTTGTGGGTTTTGTTTTTCTTTTATTTTTATTTCTTTTTCTTTTCCCTTTTTCTTCTTTTCTTTCTTTTATTTTTATTTTTATTTTAGTTTCTGATTTTTTTTTACTTTTCCTTTTTAATTTAATTTATTTTATTTTCCTTTTCTATTTTTCCTAGTTTTATTAAGTTAGTATAAATACCCATTTTTGGGGTAATTTGGGATACGGAATAATCATCCATTCTACTCTCTAATTAGTTTTAGGTTAGGTTAGGATTAGTCTTCATTGGTAGAGAGAGAAAGTGAGGTTTTCTTCATTAATGAACTTGAATTTTGGAGAAGGAGCTTGTTGAATCCTTTGTAGACCTTCATCTTCAATTAATGAGCAATCTCTTACTCTCTCTCCTCTATTTTTATTTGTTTTATTTTGATTATTATTTTAGTTGTTGGTATTGCTTGTTAATCATGTTTATCCTTGATTGTTTGTTAATTAATCTTGTTATTAACATGATTAGCGAGTAATTTCCCCATTAAGGGGATGGTTGTGGTGTAGTTGGACCTTGAGCATGTTCTAGGGTTTAGAATTAATTTATTTGTGATTAAAGTCTTTATATGCTTGATATTCTTTAATCTTCTTGCAAGTGCACATTGTTGGTTGATTAAAGATGAATCTTTGCTAACAAGAAACGGAAGTTGACTTAGTTAAGGTTCATTACTATCGATTGTTATTTAATAGTACCTCCTAGTATATGGTTCTAATGTGGAAACATAGAGGCTATGTTAGGAGAAGCCAATTGACCCCGGAAGGCGGCTAGATTGGATCCTTTATTTCGATATTCGAGTATGTTTAGTTCATAATTAATTCAATTTCTATGCCTTTGTTTATGTTCAAGTGAATGCTATACCTAAACCATTTTCCTTAATGTTTTATTTCTCGTTTTAGCATCTTTAGACTTTAGTTTATTTATCCCCTATTCCGGACTAGCTTAATTGTCGATAACATTTGGTGGTGTTTATCCGTTCTCTGTGGTTCGACCCCTATGCTTGCCTTGTACTCGTATTAGGTTTGTTTAGGTTGTATAAATTGTATTTGATCTAGGGATAGACAATTGACGATGCGTTTATTCCCTTGTCAAATTGGCGCCGTTGCCGGGGAGATGGTTTCCATTGCTATTTCATTGCTTGTTTGAGACTATCTCATCTTTATTTGTTAGTGTTTGCTACTTTTGTTACTTGTCAGTGCTTACGTTCTTCTTAGCTTTGTTGTATGAACAGAGGACGAACCCGCTCAAGATCTTTGATTCCCATCGATCCAGAGCTAGAGAGGTCTTTGTCCCTACTTCGAAAAGAAGCAAGAGAAAGGAGTAGAAATTCCCACACTCCAACGAGAGGAGTAAGAGAATGAGAAGATACTCCACCCTCTTCACCCTCAAGTGAAGAATTAGATAGCCCTAAATCATCTTCGAGTTCAGAAATCAACCCTTTCTCAACCTATAAGTTTGAGAGTAAAGAAGGTTCTAAAATGGGAGAGAATACGCCTTTGAGTCGTCTTGGGGCCCCCGAAGCTTTTAGATCGCAAAGTGGGATCCTAACTCCTACTACTCAAGCCAACAATTTCGAGATCAAGCCTAATTTGATTGCCTTGATTGAGAGGAAACAATTCTCGGGTGGAAAGTTTGAGAGTCCTCATGAACACCTAAAATAGTTTGAGAAATATTGTGACACAATAAAGGCCAATGGAGTGACTCAAGAATATATTCGCCTCAAAATGTTTCCATTTTCGCTAATTGGGAGAGGTCTAGAATGGCTAAAGAAGGAGGTGCCCCCTAATTCTCTCACGACATGGGACCAAGTGACTACGGCTTTCTTTAGGAGGTTTTATAACCATAGGAAGACCGCCGAGGCTCGGTCTTTGATTCAAGGTTTTCGCCAAAAGAGTGGTGAGTCTCTAAGTGCGGCATGTGAACGATACAAAGAGCTTCAACGTCAATGCCCACACCATGGGATACCCAAGTATCAACTCATTCACACTTTCTATGGAGGTCTCACACCTCAAGGAAGAACAAGTCTAGACGCCGCGGCCGGTGGTCCAATCATGAACAAAGGAGAGCATGAAGTGGAGTGTATTATAGAGGAAGCCGCAAAACACTATGATGATTGGTACGAAGGAGAAAGGGATGCTACTTCTAGCAAGGGCGTTTATGCATTGGAGCAAGCCAACACAATCAACAACCTTTCTACCCAAATCTCCAAAATGACCAAGCAAATTGATGAATTGATGAAAGAAAGGTCCAACCCTCATGGTAATACCTCCCCTTCAACCAAGGGAGGCAATGGTATGGATACTTCCTCCCCCTCTTCTTACAATACAATGCCCCAAGGATGCATGTTTTGTTCTAATTGTGAAACCTATGATCATGATACCTCTCATTGTGTATATGCTTGTGAAGTTCAACCCCCTTCCCATGAACATGATGGTAATATGGAAAATGTCAATGCTATGAATTTTTCTCCTAGAATGGGAAATGTAGGAAACTTGAGGCCAAACTCCAATCAAATGGGGAATTGGAATCAAGGTGGAAACCGTGGTTGGAACCAAAGTGGTGGTGGTTATGATAACCAATACCATGGTGGGGGAGGCCCTTCCAATTTCAATGGAAGAGGCTACTCTAACCAAAGGGGGTATGGTAATCAAAACCAACAACCTAATTCCCGATACCATGACCATCAAAATCAAAATTTTGGTGACCAAGGTAACATGGGAAATAATCAACAAAGCAATGTTCCTAACCAAGGCACCGGAGGCAATAGGGGCCAATTTGTTTCTAACTATGCCCAAACTAATAGGCCTCCGGGTTTTCATCAACCCCAACTTCCTCCACCTCAACAACCTCTTCAACTTGAAGCCCCTCCAATAGATCCCGTGATAGCTAAATTAGATGCTCTTTTAAAAATGCGTGAGGAGGATCAAAAGAAACATGAAGAGGCCCAAAAACGAACCAATGCTCATATGAAAATGCTTGAGACCCAAATTGCTCAACTTGCATCTAATTCATCCCCTTCTTCATCATCTTCTTCTTCTTCTCACATCCCAAGTCAAGGAGTCAACCCAAAACCTTTGTATGCCGTGACAACAAGGAGTGGGAGGGTAGTAGGGAGTGACCCTTTAATTGAGGAAGAACCCCAAGAAGAGGTGGAGTTAGAGAATGAGGGTGAAAAACCCAATGAACCATTGAGTGTTGAGAAGGAAAAACATGTTGAGGTGCCCAAGGAAAAAGAAGCCACCCCTTGCCCCTAAATCGCCAACCTAGAGAAGAGAAGCTACCCTTTCCACAACGATTTGTGAGAGCTAAACTTGATGCCCAATTTGGGAAGTTTTTGGAAGTCATTAAGAATTTGCATATTTCCGTTCCTTTTGTTGATGCTATGAAGAAAATGCCCCACTATTCCAAATTTTTGAAAGATCTTTTGAGTGGGAGAAGGGAGTGTGAGACGGTGAGTTTGACCGCCAATTGTAGTGCAATTCTTTCCAACAAACTACCTACCAAATTGAAAGATCCGGGTAACTTTTCCATCCCTTGTTCTATCAATGGCATTGAATTTGATAAAGCCTTGTGTGATTTAGGAGCAAGTGTGAGTCTCATGATTTATTCCGTCTACCAAAAGCTTAGTGTAGGAACCCTCTCTCCCACTAACATTACTCTCCAACTAGCGGACCGTTCCGTTAAGTTCCCCATGGGCAAAGTTGAGGACATTCCCCTTAAGGTAGGAAAGTTCACATTCCCCGTGGATTTCTATGTGCTAGAGATGGATGAGGATGAGAGGATTCCTATAATTTTGGGTAGGCCATTTCTAGCTACTTCTAGAGCTATCATCGATGTGAAGGAGGGGAAGATATCCTTGAAAATTGACAATGATTCTATTGAGTTTGATTTGAATAATGTCATGCAACAACCCTCCTCAAGTGGTGAATGCTTTAGGGTAGATGTTCTTGATACGGTTCTTGATGAATTTTCTCGCTCCCACTTGCATGCTACTAATGATCCTCTTGAAAGTGTGTTGTTGAATGAATCAAAGATAGGTACTCACAAAGAAGACATACAATTCTATGAGGATTTGCTTGAAGAAATCAAGAATGAGTGCAAGGGCGCGAGCATGGAAGAAGAGGCTCCTTACATTCATGACCTCTTTCAAGTTGAAGAAAGAGAAGAGAGCCCCAATGGTAAGGGAGCACCAAAGGTAGACTTGAAACCTCTACCTTTGGCCTTGAGGTATGCATTTCTTGGTCCCGATGAGTCTTTCCCCGTGATTGTAAATTCTAACCTAACGGAGGAGCAAACCTCCCTCTTGATCAATGTTTTGAGAAAACACAAGAAAGCTTTGGGTTATACCATTGATAATATCAAAGGTATTAGTCCATCTTTATGTATGCACAAAATTGATCTAGAGGGAGATGCCAAACCCGTTAGGCAAAGGCAAAGAAAGCTTAACCCTTCCATGCAAGAGGTCGTGCGGAAGGAAGTGGCTAAGCTTCTTGATGCAGGAATTATTTACCCAATTGCTCATAGTGATTGGGTATCTCCCGTGCAAGTTGTGCCTAATAAAGGGGGCATGACGGTAGTAAAAAATGATCATGATCAACTAGTACCCACTAGACTTGTTATCGGTTGGCGCATGTGTATTGACTATCGCCAACTTAACACAAGTACATGTAAAGATCATTTTCCACTACCGTTCATTGATCAAATGTTGGAAAGGCTTACAAAGCATTCCTTCTATTGTTTCCTTGATGGTTACTCGGGATTTTTCCAAATCTCGATTGACCCCAAGGATCAAGAGAAGACGACTTTCACATGCCCCTACGGTACTTATGCGTATCGTAGGATGCCTTTCGGGCTTTGTAATGCCCCCGCAACATTCCAACGTTGCATGATGTCCATTTTTAGTGATATGATTGAGGATGAGATAGAAGTCTTCATGGATGACTTCTCCGTTGGAAGAGCCACCTATGAAGATTGTGTATCTAATTTATCTCGTTGCTTAGAAAGGTGTGAGAGGGCTAACCTCGTGTTGAATTGGGAAAAGTGCCACTTTATGGTGGAAAGTGGGATTGTTCTTAGGCAAAAAATTTCCCATGCCGGCATTGAGGTTGATAGAGCCAAGGTTGAGGTCATCGAAAAACTTCCTCCCCCCACCAACGTGAGGGAGGTGAGGTCTTTTCTTGGCCATGCCGGGTTCTATCGGCGCTTTATTAAAGATTTTTCAATGATCGCTAAGCCTCTCACATCCCTATTGCAACAAGATAAGGAGTTTGTGTTTGATGATGCTTGTCATAAGTGCTTTTGTAGGTTGAAAGAAGCCCTTTGCACCGCTCCTATTGTCCAAGGTCCGGATTGGTCTCTTTCATTTGAGCTCATGTGCGATGCAAGCGACGAGGCCATTGGATCGGTTCTTGGACAACGAAAGAATGGGAAACTTCATGTCATACATTATTTGTCTAAAACTCTCAATGATTCCCAACAAAACTACACAACTACCGAGAAGGAGTTCCTAGCGGTTATCCATTCATTCGAGAAGTTTAGAACCTACCTCATTGGTTCTAAGACAATTGTGTATACCGACCACTCGGCTCTCAAATATTTGATAGGGAAGAAGGAAGCTAAACCACGGTTGTTGAGATGGGTTTTAGTCCTCCAAGATTTCGATTATGAGATGAGAGACAAGAAGGGAGCCGAGAATGTGGTGGCGGATCACCTCTCAAGGTTGGGCGGTGCAAGGTTTGAAGATGATGGCTTGCCAATAGAGGATGCTCTAAGAGATGATGTGCTTTATGTCCTTGAAGTGAAATCGGAGCCGTGGTATGCGGATATTTTGAATTACTTAGCTTGTAGTGCCATATCGCCGGATTTCACTTCGCAACAACGTCGAAAACTCAAGCATGAGGCCAAGAGATACATTTGGGATGATCTCATTTTATTGAAAAGAGGGGTCGATGGTTTGTTGAGGAGATGCGTCCCCAACGACGAGGTTCAAAGTGTTCTCCATATGTGCCACTCTTCTCCTTGTGGTGGGCATATGAGTGCTCAAAAGACCGCCTCAAAGGTCCTTCAATCTATGCTCTTTTGGCCTTCTCTATTCAAGGATGCGTGGATATTTGTCAAAACTTGTGATAGATGTCAACGGATGGGGAATATTTCTAGAAGGGATGAAATGCCGCAAAACCCCATCCTTGAGCATGAAGTTTTTGATGTGTGGGCTATAGAATTCATGGGCCCTTTCATTTCTTCACATGGGAACAAGTATATTTTGGTCGCCGTTGACTATGTGTCTAAGTGGGCGGAGGCCGTGGCTTCTCCAACGAATGACTCTAAGGTGGTGGTCAATCTTTTCAAGAAAGTGATCTTCCCGAGATTTGGTGTTCCAAGAGCAATAATTAGTGATGGGGGATCGCATTTCAAGCACCACACCTTCGTTCGACTACTTGATAAATAAAGGGTGTCTCACAAGCGAGGGCTTGCGTACCACCCTCAAACGAGTGGTCAAGCGGAGGTCACCAATAGAGAGCTTAAGGTTATTTTGGAGAAGACGGTAGCTAGGACAAGGAAGGATTGGTCCTCCAAACTTATTGATTCACTATGGGCTTATAGGACCGTCTTCAAAACTCCAATAGGGACCACTCCCTACAAGCTTGTCTATGGGAAAAATTGTCATTTGCCCGTGGAGATGGAGCATCGAACGCATTGGGCAATCAAGCAAATCAACTTTGATCTCCATAGTGCGGGTGAGAAAAGGCTTCTAGAGCTACATGAGTTAGAGGAGTTGAGGATGAATTCCTACGATAGCGCAAGCATGTATAAGGCGCAAACTAAGGCTTGGCACGATGCTCAAATTGTCAAGAAGGAATTCGTCAAAGGCCAAAAAGTCCTCCTATTCAACTCCCGCTTGAAGCTTTTCTCGGGCAAACTTAGGTCAAGGTGGAGTGGGCCGTACATTGTCACGGAAGTGTTTCCATATGGAGCCTACGAAATTTCCAAAGACGGCCACTCTCCTTTCAAAGTCAACGGTCACCGTCTCAAGCCCTATTATGAAGGATTCCCAAGTGATGAACTGATTTCTGTGACACTTCTTGATGTGCATCGTCAATTCGACCCTCCTTGATAAACTCGAAGAACGTCGAGCTAACGACGTTAACCAAAAGCGCATCCGGGAGGCAACCCGAGTTTCTAACCCTTTTATACTTTTTCTTTTCATGTTGCTTCTATTTTTCCATCTACAACTTTGGATTGTTGGGGTTTTTGAGTTTTGATTGTGCTTGGGTTTTAGATATGCTTTGCATCTAGCATGATTGTATGGTGTTTAGATGTGTGTTAAGGACTATTTTTACTTGCGTGATTATTTATGGGAGTTTGGCCGAACCACTTCATGTTCGGCCACTGCAGCAATTTCAAGGATTTATGGCAACATTCCGCCAAAAACAAAAATATTGCATTCTGGCGAAAGGTTCGACCGAACCCCTAGGAGGTTCGACCGAACTTACACTGTAGTGCGGCCGAACTTTCCTGAGTTCGGTCACTCCTTAATTTTTAGAAAATTTCAGCAACTTTCTGCTAGAATTTGCAAATTTGCAGTTCCAGCACAGGTTCGACCGAACTTAAACTGTAGTGCGGCCGAACTTTCATGGGTTCGGTCACTCCTCTCTTTTTGCGATTTTGCTGGAACTTTATGCCCGGATTTCATAAAGTAGAGTTTTGGCAATGGTTCGACCGAACTAAAGGGGAGTTCGACCGAACTTCTACTGTGGTTCGACCGAACATACCCTTGGTTCGGCCGAACCTATCTTCAGATTTGAAAAAAAAATGCTGCCATAAGTTCTATTTTGCTGTATTTTCTTGACCACAACTCCCATTTTCGTCACCTACCTCTTTCTTCTCCTTCTCACTCTAAACCTCCATTACACCTCCCCTTACAACCTCAAATCTCCATCAAAATCACTCCAATCTTCACCCTTTCTCACTTATTTTCCATCCTTTACTCAATTTCTACAATCTCCACCAAAAATTCCTCACAAAAAACCCATCTTTCCATTTTCCCCAATTTCAAGGGTTTAAGTGCTTCGGTGTTTTTGGATTTTTACTTCCTTCCAATCAATTGTGGTATGTTTGTCCTAGCTTTTGCAAGTTTATTTCTTTAATGTCTTATAGTTTTACCATGTTTTACATATTTAAGTGTGAATTATGGTATTCTTGAAATTGTTAGTAATAACTTGTTTGATTCATGTGGTTCTTTGGATTGACTTGTTGCAATTGATTGGTTGTTGATAGTAGAACATGTTGTTATGATAATTATGCATGTTTGCCTTGGTTTTATTTTGATCTGAATGTCTTTGAGTGTTGATTTCATACTAGGGTGTTCATGTTACCATTTTATGATTGAGAAATGCATGAGTTGGATGTTGTTGGAGATTGTTATTCATTGTTTTGGTTTGATTTTGATGGTTTGATGAATGGATATCATGAAAATTAGGGGACATCATGCCAAATTTCACCTAGACCTTGTTAGGACTAATATAGGAATGACATAGGAATTCTTATTCAAACCTTGGTTCAAATGTATTCATGCATGCCTCGAATTGTATACTCTCATGCATACACTTTTACCTTGGCTAAGTACTTGGCTTCTTATGTCATTTTTTTTATCAATTTGTTCTAATGATATGCTCTTGGTGAATTTGTAGAATCGAGATGTTCGGCAAGGGAAAAGGAAAGTAAAAGAGGAAGAGGGTGGGAGAATCCTCAGCACCGCAATTCCCACCTCCTCCCGGCATCAATGATCATGGCATTATTGCTTTGGACGAGCAATTTTGGCCTATATATGAATCACTCGTCAAGCGTCCGATTAGGTCTACAAGGTTCTTTTGCCCTCAAACTTTGAGGAAGCTGGGAATATTGGATGAGGTGACAAGGTTGGCTCAAAACTTTGGATGGGGTGACTTCATTCACCTCCACGCTCACACTTACGAGCGTGTGACTTTGGAATTCCTTGCCTCTCTTCGCAAGGAAGTTTTTGAGCCGGAAGATGTCGATGAGGATCCTCAACTCATGATTCACTTCAGAATGTTCAACAAGGATCACTCTCTAATGGAAAGTGATCTAAATGAGATCTTCTTTTGGCACACCACCGGCCTTGATCACCCGTCTGAAATGACCTCCTCCCATCGCATTCCTTACAACGAGCAAGAGTGGTGGAGGAGTATCACAAACAAGGATAGGTTCCAAACCAATACCTCAAAGGTCAACAACATCATTCATATAGCCTTGAGGTATTTTGTACGGCTTCTTCAGTATGCCATGTTCTTCAAAGCCAACCTCGGCTCCATGGTAAAAGACGAGGTCGCTTGCCTATTCTTGGCCGATAATCCTCAACGGCTCAAATTTCAATGCTCCTCCACTTTCATCCAACGGCTCTTGGATACTAGGGACAACCGTCTCGGTGATGAGATATTTATGGGTGGCATGATTACAATCATTGCTCTTTCTTTGAAGAATGGAGCATATAAAGATCAAATTGAATTGCTCCCACCCGTGCACCAAACCCGAGAAGAGCTCACCGACGAGTTCCCTCCCTATGCTCTTTCCATAAGTGCCCTCCGTCACAGCCGCTTCCTCAACTACACTACTAGCAAGCGCCGTTTCATCCTCTTGGTCGATAGGGAGATCGAATGGTGTGTCCTCCCGGACCCCGACCTCACTACGGTGGACCACTCTGCTCCTCTCAAATAGAAGATCCCTCAGCAAAACATCCCCAATGAGCTGAGGCGAACTAGAGCCCGGGGTGGAGTTCCTCAACCTCCACCGGTCCTCCATCAAGAGCAAATCATTCCCCCCCTTAGCGGGGGAGGTGAGGCATCTTATTCTTCTTCCATTCCTCATTTTGACTTCAATGCCCTTCGTAGTACCCTCGATGATATCCGTCGAGACAATCAAGCTTCCATTGAGCAATGGGGGTACTACGCGAGGGCAAATTATGACAATCTTGTGCAAGCGGGCATTCAAGCTCCCTATGTGAACTACCCTTACCACCCTCCTCAAGAGGGTCCGGTCAATCATTGGGGACCCTATGACCCTCAACACCCCACCCCCCCTTGCTACGCCTATTGGGAAGGTCCCATCGACCCTACCCAACGCGTTGGCACCCCCCCCATACGACCCCTATCGTCCGGGTGGGTGTGATCCGGCTTATGACCCAGCATCCACATCCGCCCCCGCTCCTTTTGATAGTGGTTGGGGTGCCAAAGGGTGGCCCTATGAGCACTTTAACCAACCCTTCCACCCTTTCATGGACACTCCCGGGTTTGATCCTAATAACCCCCCTCAACCTAGGGGGCGAGGAGATGATAACCAGTGATGAGGGATCTTTTCCCTCCCCCCCGATCTTCTCTCTTGTCACTTTTGCTCGGGACGAGCAAAAGAATAGTGTGGGGGAGGATGTCCTTTTGGTTGGTTGAAGTGTACATAGGAAGGTAGAGTGGTAGAGTAGTTGCTTGCACATAAGGAGGATAGTGAGGATAGTGGCCTTGTGGTGTTGATGTGGCATTGTGACGATGGTGATGATGTTGGTGATGTTGTGATGGTGATGTGATGAGATGGTGATGTTGTGATGATATTGATGTGGTGATGTGATGATGATGATGATGCTTTATGATTATTTTTGCTGATTTCTGATGATTTTCTTTGATGATTCCTGAGTTTTTGTAGGTGGAGATGCTCCCGAGAAAAAATCCAAATTTCCCGAAAATCCAAATCCCCTTAATCCAAACTTTGTAGATAGTTTTTTTTTTTTTTTCTTCTTTTTGTTTATTTCCTTAGTCTTTTTCTTTGTTTTCTAACCTTTTCTTGTTTTGTTGTAGTTTCTTTTGTTTGGCTCATCTTTATTGAAGCTTGAAGTGGAGATGTAGGACATTAAGGAGCAACACTAGCTCCCTTGGTGAGATTGGATATATTACCTTGTCTTATATTTCAAGCGGCATTCGGTGAGACCTTTCCTCTCTTTCTTTTTCTTTTTCTTTGAGTGCTTAGTTTAGGTCTAGTTTAGGAAGAGTTGAATGGTTCGAGGTTGGTTGATTTTGGTTCCAAGGAACCTGGGATCGTTGATGTTGATATCAACGATCACTTGTATGTCGATTGGGATTTATTTGATTTACATGCCTCGATTATTAACCTTTTTAATTTCTTCCTCCTTTTTGTGTGTTTTTCTTGTTCTCTTTTGTGTAACAAGAATGACTACGGCAAGTTGAAATATTTTTGATGTGGATTTGCTCATTCATTTGGATTCGAGAATTTGTGTGCCTTTTTGATGACATGACTTTGAGTGCTTACCTTCCTAGTTGATGAGGGTTTACACGGTTTAAGAATGCTTAAGGTTGAATTAGACACATTACAAGCTAAGGTAGCCCGGTTTAAAACTCTTGATGACGTTTGAACCCCCTAGTTCACGGGAAAGTGGTAAGATGGTGTTGCTCTCCGTAGTGAATAGGATTCCCTTGGTTGGTATTTGCTTATTTTTATCCCGTGGGAGCGTCATTTGTTCTAGCCTTCATCATTCTTGTGAGCGGCGCTTTGGATCCTTAACTATGCATGTCTTAATCTTTGTGTTGGTATTTAGCTCCCGAGATCGTGACCAAACAACTTTAAAGGAGGAAGAGGGCATTTCTTCTCATTTTTCTTTGTTTTCTTTGTGTTTTGTTACAAATTTGGTTTTCATTTTTACATCCACCCACTTGCTAACCAATTTGGGCCTCATTCCCCTTTCTTGATCTAGCCATATTACAAACCTATCGGTCTATGTTCTACCAACCCTTGTAGTTAGTGAAGCATTGGCTTTTGAGGTTCGAATTCGAGAGTGTTGGTTTTAGGGCAAGAAAGTTGTGAATATTGGTTCAAGTGAGATTTTGAAAGTTGTTCATGAAAGAAAATATTTGCAAAAAGTTTGTGAGGAAGGATGCAACGTATGAAGCCCAAAAGAAAAAAAAAAAAGAAAAAAAAAGGAGAATATAAAAAAAAAAAGAGAAAGAAAAGTTGAAAAAAAAAAAGAAGAAAAGGAAGAGAAAATGATGAGAGAAATGAAGTAATGTTGTGAAATTTTGTATTGAAGGTTGTAATTTGAATTTAGGTTCAATTCTTAGGTTGTTCTTGAGAGATGGCCACTCTTTTGCTTCACTTAGAATTTGCCACCAAAATTTTCAAATTAATTCCCAACCTTAACCCCTAGCCATGACATTACAACCCAAGTTAAGACCCTTGAACTTGGAGAAGTGCGGTCAAAGAACGGTGGAGGGAGATAGATTTCAACCCTATGGAAAGAGTGTGCATAGTTGAGATGTCGGGATAACCTGATGACTCCAATAAATTTCTTTTTCCGGTTCCCTCGAGGAATCATGAGGAGCTAACTTGGGGATGATTTGAAGCTAGTGGAGAGAACGCGGACCGTCTTGGTTGGAGCTAGGGAAGAGGATGAAATCATTAGTTCTCTACGCTTAGATTAGGTTTGTCTCCTTCAACCATGAGCATCTTAGAACGTGTTCCCCCTCTTTGAGTTGAGAAAAGTAAGCATTCTTTGATTCATGTCCCTATGTTAGAGTCCATTTAGAGCATTTCCCATCCTGAAGCTTGATTGATTTTCTTAACCCTTGTCATATTATGCTTGTTGTGTGTGTTGTCTTTTTGTTTTAGTATTCCTTGCTTGAGGACAAGCAAAAGGAAAGTGTGGGGGATTTTGATGAGTGGCATTTATGCCACTCTTTTATCCTTTTTCTCTAAGGATTCTCCCCTCATTTGCACTTGTTTGACCCTTTTTCTAAGCATTTTTACTTAGTTTTGCTTCCTATTTTCTCTCTCCTTTATCTTCCCTTTTCTTAGTCTTCTCGCTTTGTTCTTATTGTGATTTTCATGCTTATGCTTTGTAGGAACCATCGGGATTTTCAAGAGGAGGAATCTAAGCTCAAGGGAAGCTGGAGGAAGCATGATTCAGAAGAGGTTCGACCGAACCTCCTGAAGGTGTGGCCGAACCAAGGTGTGGCCGAACCTGCTCAGTGGTTCGGCCGAACGTTGAGGCAGGGGCAAGATGAAAATTGGCTGTTTTGCAGGAGTGGCCGAACCACAGGAGTTCGACCAGACCAGGATCAGGGAGGTTCGACCGAACTTACCCATGGTTCGGCCGAACCTAACCTGTAGTCCGGCCGAACCTACCCTGTAGTCCGGCCGAACCTTCCCATTTGTTCGGTCGGACCTCTCCTTTTATCAGCTGGCTCTGTACGGACTATATAAGTCCCATCTTAGAACGTTTTGAGGGGGGATTAACTTAGTTTTAATTTTTCGACATTTTAGCTTAATCTAGAGAGAGAAACACTATTAGTCTTCATTGGTAGAGAGAGAAAGTGTGGTTTTCTTCATTGATGAACTTGGATTTTGAAGAAGGAGTTTTGTTCAATCCTTTGTAGACCTTCATCTTCAATTAATGAGCAATCTCTTACTCTTTCTCTTTACCTTTGTTTTTGATTTTGCTTAATTGCTTTGAATTTTCTTCTTTGCTTATTAATCATGTTGATGCTTATTGATTTGATGATTGATATTGTTTTCAATATGATTTGTGAGTAGTCACCTAGCCAAGGGTATGGGGATGGTGTAGTTGCTAATTGTTCATGCTTATAATGTTGGGGTTATGTTAATGGTGATTAAAGTCTTTGCATGCTTGATATTCTTTGGTCTTTCTTGCAAGTGCACATTGTTAGTTGATCAAAGATGAGTCTTTACTAACAAGTAGCGGAAGTTGACTTAGTTGAGATTCATTACTATCGATAATTCTTTGTTTGCACCTTCTAATATATGGTTCTAATGTGGAAACATAGAGGCTATGTTAGGAGAAACCAATTAACCCCGGATGGCGGTTAGATTGGACCCCTTTACTTCGGTATTCATGCATGTTTAGTTTACCATTGATATGCTACTTTTTCATTGCATGATCAAGCGTCAACTTCACCTACCCATTTCCCTTGGTGCCTAGCTATATTAATTTTAATCCATTTCGTTCTTAGTTTAACCTTCTAGTTATTCACACTTCTTATTCCGAGATAGCTTAGACCCTAAGCAATGAATGCAGTGCTTAAGAATTTCTCCCTGTGGTTCGACCCCTCTATTTACCCTATACACGTATTAGGTCAGTAGAGCGTTATAAATTCATTTGATTTAGGTGTAGTCGCTCAACGACCAATTCTACATCCATCATTCACCTACAGTCAGTTTTAATTAGCATTCTCTTAATTCTTCATTCATCGTTCTTCTAACTTTGCTTTTTTACATACAAAATTCCGCATTCGCAAGATCTAGAAACACCTAGCCATATTCGAAGTTTCCTTCGCCCTAGACGTGAAAGGTTTTAATTTCTGAGGGTTTGGTCCCAAATCTCTCTTTCAATTATTTAATTTAATTGTTTGATTATTATTTATCTTGAAGTTACTAACGTGTGTATTTTGTTATTAGAAAGAGGTACGAGGCATCAAAGTAAGTACTTTAATTGATTAATTGATGTTATGATGTCGAAATCATGTTTATATTGTTATTATGATATTCCTAGTATCATGTCTAGGGTATTTTTAATATTAAATATGATTGTTATGATGCTTCCTATATTCTTCCTAATATTTATGATTGTTAGTATCATGTTAGGGTTAAAGATTTGATTTTTAATGCTTAGTGACATGCTAGGGTTTGTTATTAATCTTGTTAGTATCATGCCTAGGATCTTGCTATTTTTATTATGCTTTAACATGATTTATGATTACTGTTTTGATTATGATTATAATTTTATAATTATTGTTATTATGATTAACATGATTATTATTATGGTTAATATGATTGTTATTGTGATGATTATTTCATTGTTATAATTTTATGATCATGATCATATTTATTATTTTATGATTATGTTGCTTGATTATATTATTGTTATTGCTTGATCACGCCTTTTATGCATGTTTAAGGGAATTGGTACTTGTAATCACGCTTAATAAGATATTTAATAATCTTGTTTAGGGTAAATATGATTATAATTTCAAGTGATCGCCAATAATAGATTTATTTGTGCATTTAATTCAACCAACATAGATAAACAGGTTTAGAGTTAATCCTATTGATTGCATGTTAATTAAAAAGCGCACATGAATACGATCAGAATAAAGTAGAGGCCTATTATTAGGGCAGGTTCAATCTCTTTTAGGTTGGATTTGTACCTTCATCCCCGAACCCTTATTTGGTTCTAGACCTTATGGAGTTGACGATCTCTTGGATCGTTATGAGGTGTAACCTTCACCTCATGAACGGTTTACAAGTTCCTAAAACTTGTTGGCGACTCTTTTTCTCTATCTTCTTCCCTTTTGGACGCCACCGTACTTTAGTGTATGATCACAGTGGGGTTCAAGCTAGTGGGATTTAAAGGCTTGAAATTATTCCCTACAGTTTTTGGCGACTCCACTGGGGAGGATTTCTATTTTAATTCCTGAATTTGTTTCGGCAATGATTTAGAATGAGTGGATGAGACTCGAAAAGTTCTAAGTATTTCATGTGCGTAATTTTGATTAATATTATTGTCATATGCATAAAAAAGATCTCATTGGAAAGACCATCCGTAATGAGTTAAAAACATAGGATTTTACACGTAGGAAATTTGAGAAATATCTTTCACAACTAGGACTGAAATAACACCGCGCGAAACTGGAAAATTTTATCGAGCACAGAAAGCTGCTGAGGCATGTGGGAAGTAGCGTCAGGGGCCAGAGCTTGGCGCCAGCAATTTAGTTGTAGCGCCAGACGCCAGTATTGGCGCCAGGCGCTACAGTTAAAAGCTGGTGCCAGTCTCTGATTGCTGGCGCCAATTTCCCCCAATACCGAGCCAGAAATATGCGTTATAATTTCGACTGGATTTTCGTATTGTTTGCTCGATCCTACTTCCTGATTGAATATTCTCACTTTTCTGAAACCCATATGTGTTCTACATATGGAAATAGCCCTCTGGGAATTCATGCTCCATCTACCCGATTGAACGCTCCGTGCAACAAAGGGTACATCCGAGATGTTGAATTCACCAAACCATGGAAGCAAGTTTTTTCTAAAACTCGCGGTGTCCCATCCACTCGCGCCAACCCTACACGGTTAGGCTTCCGCGCGGTGCATCCGGACAATTAACCATGGACCCTCTATTGACTAAACCATATCCCGAACTTTAGAGAACTAGAGCCATGGTTAGGTTGCAAACGCATTGCATCATATTGTGCCTACTTGACTAATTGTGCATTATTTGTTGTGCATATACTCTATGTGATTTTTTCCTAACCGTTTGTTTGACTTGTGTTAAGACTAAATAAACTGATTAATGACTAAAGGACTTTGTTTAATTAATTAATTAATTAATTTGAGCTAATAAATAAACATAAAATCGAGTCATAGTTCCTTTAAGTCAACCCGGATTTTTTTATTCCCGTATACTGCACAAGCGTCAACTTGTGTTGGTCATAGCCGGAGTTGTAGGAAGAACTATGAGTCGTACAAACTATGGATCTGTAGCCCCAAGATTTATCTTTAATTTGGCGTTGGTTTCATCCCAATAAGAGTCGCAGATCAAGAGTTATGACTAAAATACCACAGTCTGTCCAGTTTAATGCATATACGCGAGGTCTTAATTTAGTCTTTGCTTGAGTCTAGTCACGTAGTCTAGCCACATGGTCATGACACAAGTCTTAACATATCACATACACTCAATAGTCATAGCACACACTTTTTATATGTCACCATGGCCATGTCTTAGGTTCATTCATGAGTCGGTCTTTTCCGTCATTTGAGTTGGGGAGTA
The DNA here is from genome assembly GCF_948465745.1 of Chenopodium album. Taxonomy (NCBI): domain Eukaryota; kingdom Viridiplantae; phylum Streptophyta; class Magnoliopsida; order Caryophyllales; family Amaranthaceae; genus Chenopodium; species Chenopodium album. The sequence goes on from NC_137835.1 coordinate 73,219,673, forward strand.
CATTCTATTCCTAATTCTTCATATCCCTCCACCTCCATCATCTTTTTATTTTTTTCACATTCTATTCCAATCTTCCTTCACTTCCTCCATCCATTGCATGTTGAATAAAGTTTGAGTCAAATAATTAACAATAAATATCCCCAAATTCCTTTTCCACAGTACTTGGTCGAGGAAAGAAGGGCGATTAATCAAGGACAACCTCTTTATTCAAGTCTCACTTTTTGATAAACCGATTCGTCAAAAGAGGAAGGCTAAGAAGATAATGGCAACTCAAGAAGAATTCAATGATCTTAATAACCAACTGGCTACTGTGACTGAGACACTGAAGCTTCTCGCACTCAAGATCGATGACCCCGTGAAGCAACAACAGATGGACCTCATGCAAGAGAGCCTAAGCAAGTTGTCTAGCGATTACAAGTTTCAAGAGCTTACATCACAAGGGGTCTCGGTGGACAAAGATCTTCTTCCGCAGAAGTTCAATGCCAACGACATCCCAAAATTCAAGGCAACGGATAATCCTTACTTTCATCTAAGAGATTTTGAAACCATAATGAGTATTAAGGGTATCGATAAGAAGGTTTTCCCCTCTCTGTTCTCACTATCTCTTGAAACCGTTTGCCAACAATGGTACTTCTCCCTTGACAAAGAGAAAACCTCTACCTGGGAATCGATAGTAAACGCTTTCGCTGATAGATACAAGTGCAATATCCAAGTTGAAATCGACCATAGACAACTCGAGATGCTAAGACAAAAAGAGAATGAAGGCTTTACTTCTTTCTTTAATAAATGGAGGGAAACTTCCGCCAAGATGATTGAGGTCCCCACCGAAAAGGAGTCTGTGAGGATGTTTATCAAGAATCTTCAAGAAAAGTATTCAAAGCACTTAAAATATCAACACAACTTGAATACTTTCAAGGCCGTTTATGACATCGGAATTGAAATCGAAGACGACCTCGCAAAGCAAAAAGCTACTAACAATAGTAACCACGGTGGCTGGAAAGGAAAGAAGAGCGACAATCCTTCTTCTTCCGAAAACGCCCACTCTAGTAATAATGTTAGTACCTTTGACCATAGTGGCGTCTTAGCCATGGACAATCAAGGATCTAAAAAGAAACCCAGGCGAGAGTTCACACCCATTGGAATGACCTACGATGATGCTTTCGATTGCCTTTACGATCGAGGATTAATCAAACCTATTGGCCCTACCGAGGATCCAACACCAGAAAATCGTTCTTCGAGATGGAATCCAAACTCCTATTGCAAGTACCATCGAGGAAACGGTCATACTACTGATGAATGCTACAGGTTTCAAAATCTCATTCAAGATCTCATAGAAGCAAACAAGGTCCCATTGCCTCTAGCTAGCGAGAAGACTGGGTGATGATGAAGCGAATGACACCAGACAAGAGGCGAGCTTCAACGACGAGATTTTGTGACCTCTTTTTTCTATTTCTTTTTATTTACTCTTTCCCCAATAAGTCTAGCATAGGCACCTTTCTTTTCCCTTAGATTATTTTTGTAGATTCCTTATATATTTTCCTTTAATTAAATGAGCATTTATTTCCTTGCATATGATCATCGCGTTGCATTGCATTAAAAAAAAAAAAAAAAAAAATCCATGTCGAATCAACCACAAGGTATACCAATGATTTGAGGCACCCCTTGTAGCCACATCATATCTCCTTTCACCCTTCAAATTTACAATCCTTTCTTCATAAACCACTTTGAGCCTCGTCTAACGATAGACCTTTCTTTTTTTCAACCTACATCTACCTAACCTTGGGATGGGATGGTGCATGTGTAACTTATGCAATTCTAAAAAGCTTGAGTGATTTCAAAAGATCAAAATAAATAGCAAAAATAAGCATAAGCAAAAAATACATAAAAGTGTACAAAAGGGCAAGTGTTCCAATGTCTTTGATATGAAAATATCTTCGATAAGAACACGTCTCAGATTGCGTCTCTTATCGAGTGCTCGGTACCGTGCCTGAGAAACATGAATGCCAAGTGAGTGATAGACCGTATGATCGAGATTGCCCACACTTATAAAAATAAAATAGATGCTGAAGCAAAAGATAAAAGAGAGCTAAAAAAGAGTAGAAACTCAAGCATAAAAATATAAAGATTTGAAAGCAAGGTTGCACACCTTGGGGGCTTATCTAGGGTTTTGAGCCTTTATCCCCTTCTTCTTCAAACCTTTAGCCTAACCACGTTACAACCCTTAAAAAGACCTTTCTGAGGTATACACACTTGTGCGAGGTTCGGCTAGAGCTACGTTCGGCCTGATTCTTAACGGATACGTAGGCAACCTTACATCGACACTACTAAAATTCGGGAATATTGCGACTGTTTTATTGCGACCGTCGTAAAAACGGTCGCAATTTATATTAATTACGACCTTTTTATAGTCTGTCGTAATTTTCATTAATTGCGACCGTTTTTTTTTTTTATTATTGCGGCCGTTATAACGGTCGTTACAATTATATGATTTTATTTATTTTTTTAAATAATTACGACTGGTCTGACAGTCGTAGAACCGGTCGTAACAACTTTAAAAACAAAATAAAACAAAATCGATTTTGCTTTTGTTAAACAAGGGGAAAGGGAAATAAGAACAGAGAAGAAGGGGGAAAGGGAACCACGAACAGCGACCGGCAATAAGGCTCCTGCTGCTCCGCTGCTGTTCCCACCGGCAACCTCACTCCGGCCGTCGACGCTACACAGGTATGTCGTTTTGATTTTGTTTTTTTTTTTAATTTTATTTTGTGCGAAACCCCTAACTTAGGGTCGCAAATCAACACCACGCAGGCCCACCGTCGCCGGATTCCCCTCCTGCTCTTCCCTCCTTTGTATTCCGACGACGGTACTCAGGTAAGTCGATGTTAATTTTTTTTTTTTTTGAATTTAAGTTTATTTGAGCGAAAACCCTAAAATTTGGGTAAAAAACTTCTCCTTCGCAGGCCTACCGTCGCCGGTGTCCTCTTCTCTCTTAGCCTCCTCCGTTAGCTGTCCACCCTACTCCAGGTAATTCATGCAATTTGGTTACTTTTTTTTTTTTTTTAATTTAGTTAATTGGGCAAAAACCCTAAATTTGGTCACAAATCAACTCCTTCGCAGGCATCAAGTCGCCGGTTTCCTCTTCAATCCTAGCCTCCTCCGTTTTCCGTCCATTATACTCAGGTAAGTGGTTGAGTTTTTTTTTTTTTTTTTTTTGAAATTTAGTTAATTTCTGCCAAAACTCTGAATTTAGTAGATGGTTTTGTGCATTTTCACATGTAAAATTACATTGGCCATTTAAATTAGTTTTCAGCATTTAAATTAGTTTTCTCCATTTAAAATTAGTGGATGGTTATCTGCATTTTCACATGTAAAACTCTAAAGTACACGAGGCTTATAGTGATAAACAAGTTTATGTCATCTCAAGTGACTTCCCCTAACCACATCTCTATACTTAAAGCCATAAATACAATAAGACAAGATGAAGTAAGTTCAATTTATTTAATTGATTTTCTGAGGCGTGGGTCAAATAGAAAATAACATATGGTAATAGAAATTAAATGTATGATACATACAAGTCTTCATATATGCATGCCAGATATAAATATCGTGTCTTACTAATCACCTCATATTACTAAATGAAAAAAACAGACGAATTTCATTTGATTATCAAGCTGAAAATTGACAACAGGTGTATAATATAGTTTCTCCTTTTCAAAGACAACAAACAGCAAAATACAACTTGCAATAGCGATAAATCTTATACAACAGGTGTATAATATACACATGCTTAGTAACTCTAGATCGACTTAAATTAAAAATTAAACCATTTATTCTATTGTATAAAATACACTCGTTGCACAAAAGATGGTGAAATTTAACTCTTGAACTTTTGATTAAAGCTATGTTCTCAGTCTTGACCTTTTGGTTGATTTTTTTTTTAATTTCGTTATTTAATTTGAAATAGCTAATTGTGAGTCGCAAATTAACCCCCTTTGCAGCTCCATCGTCGCCAGATTCCGCTTCTGCCTGACCTTCCTCCTTTTTCTGTCTTTTTCCATCGCCCCCACTAGGTAAGTCGGCTGTAGTATTTTTTTCATTTTAAAATTTTTTATTTTTTCCCTGCCTAAAAGTGTAACACCACCATATACCAGGAACACCTTTGTCGCCGCCTCTGCTTTTCTGGTCAACTCCTCCGCTGTGTGTTTTTCTTCCCTTATTTATCTATTTCTTTTACTTGTGCAATATGATTCATATTTATGTTAGTTGTTTATGGAGTTGTGATCTCATGTGTTGGATAATTTTAGTTTGGTATTGATAGCTTGGTTCATTGTTGGATTTTTTACGCTTTATTATGCGTAGGCTAGAACTTGGATGTGTTTTGGTTGGAATAGAAATTTATTTTGCTTTATGTCCAATGTAGGACTATTGGATGGTGTGAACTCATGTGTTGGATAATTTTAGTTTTCGTTTTAAAAAATAATGATTCTTATTGAATTACAATGGCTTTATTAGAAATTATTTTGTTTTTTCATGAAGGGTTACATGTGGTTGTATTTTTTAATATTTTTATATTTTTTGATTTTTGCTATCAAACTCCCATCTTTGTTAAGTATACAAATCATATTGCTTCTATTATTTTATTAATGTTACATCAATTTACTTTGAAATGGTATAAATATAATTTTTTAGTGTAAGTTATAAATATATTAATCAATATTGTAAAATATAAATAATAAGTATCTTAGAAAAAATGTTGTAAAAATTATAATTATTTATCAAGTTAGAAGCATGTGACATAACATATGTTTAAATCTCTTAATAAAGAATGTGAAATCAGCTTTCCTGTTCAAGTCATGATAAGGACCTTTGGATATCATTTCGATTCTAATTGTATCGTATGCCATTATTGTAATGAATACAAGTTCAGTGTGAATGATTAATGTGATTTGTTTTTCATAGTGTTGTAGAATTTGTCACCATGAAAAGGAAAGAGCGTTGGTGGATGTACGATAGATACGATGGCGGTAATGCTCGTAGACTTAGGCCAGAGTTTGTGGATGGTGTTGAACAATTCATACGGTTTTGTGAAGCTCATCCTGAGAGCCCGGGCATAGATGAAGTAAGATGCCCTTGTCTGTTATGTAAGAATAGACGTCTTCATGATGCCAACACTGTAAAACTCCATTTGTACAAAAAGGGGTTTATACCTGATTACTATGATTAGGTTTCTCATGGTGAAGGGTTCCCTACATCAAGTGTAGAGCAACCAAATACTTACCGTGAAATGGTTCTCGATGCTCTTGGGAGTAATCATGAACCACCAGGTGACGATAGTACTAGTGGTTCAGACGAAGAGCCAAATGCTCAAGCAAAAGCATTTCAAGAGCTTTTAAAGGCTGCCGAGCAACCACTATACGAAGGTAGCTCCATGTCTGTTCTAGAAATGGCATCTCGAATTGTATCTTTGAATTCGGAATACAATTTGCCCCATAGGTGCGTTGATGGGTTTGCTTCATTACTGAACGAAGCGATTCCCGACAAAAATAAGATGGGGAAAACATTCTATGATACAAAGAAGATTCTTAACGGACTTGAGCTTCCGCACAAGAAGATCCATGCATGCCCAAAGGGTTGTATGTTATTTTGGAAAGCTGATGCTGAGTTGGATAAGTGTAGAGTGTGCAAAAGGGATAGATACAAGAGGACTTCAAAGGGGTCATTGGTTCCAATAAAAGAACTCATCTATTTTCCAATCACTCCAAGGCTACAACGGTTGTTTGCAACAAAGAACGTTGCGGAGGAAATGACTTGGCATTCCAAAAATCCAAGAGTCCAAGGCACAATGGCGCATCCTAGTGATAGTGAAGCTTGGAAGCACTTGGATAGATCCTTCCCCGATTTCGCATCTGAACCTAGAAATGTGAGACTTGGTATGTGTACCGATGGGTTTGCTCCTAATGGCAAGTTTGGGGGTCAGTATTCATGTTGGCCAGTCATTCTGACCCCTTATAACTTGCCTCCATCGATGTGCATGAAAAAACCATTTATGTTCCTTTCTTTGCTCGTTCCTGGTCCTAAAAATCCGAAGGGGAACTTGGATGTGTATATGCAACCGTTAATTGAAGAACTGAAAGAACTGTGGGATATTGGTGCAACAACTTACGACATCTCGCAAAGAAAAAACTTCAATTTGCGTGCAGAAATCTTGTGGACTATAAGTGATTTCCCAGCCTATGGTATGCTTTCTGGATGGGCAACAACCGGTAAAAAAGCATGTCCATATTGCTTGGACAAATCAAAAACTTTTTGGCTTGAACATGGTTGTAAAATGTCTTGGTTTGATTGTCACCGACAATTTCTTCCTCCCGAACATCCTTTTCGAAACAACAAAATTGCTTTTTGTAAGAACAAGGTTGAAAAGGGGACACCACCTCACATAATGTCCGGCGATGAGCTATGGCAACAAGTTCAACACTTTGCTAAGGCAACAGATGGACCAGAAGCACTTGCAAGCTTGAAAAAGAAGAAACTAGGTTGGTTTAAGCAAAGCGTTCTTTGGGAGCTACCGTACTGGAAGACTCTTCTCCTCCGCCACAACCTCGATGTGATGCATATTGAAAAGAATTTCTTTGACCAACTAATTCACACAGTGATGGATGTGAAAAAACATACTTCAGACACAGTAGCATCGAGAAATGACATTGCCAAATATTGCAAACGACCACAACTACATGTGACGGAGGATGCGAGAGGCAAAGACACTTTGCCGAAAGCCCCATTCTCACTCGACAAGGCTCAAAAGAAAGTGTTATGCGAGTGGGTAAGGAACTTGAAATTTCCCGATGGTTATGCTTCTAATTTGAGTAGATGTGTAGATTTACAATCATGTAAGCTTCATGGTTTAAAGAGCCACGTCTGTCATGTCTTCATTGAGATATTGTTGTCAGTTGCTTTGAAGGAATTGCTCCCGGTCCATGTTTGGAAAGCTATTACTGAGATTAGTCTTTTCTTCCGCGATCTTTGTTGTTCCACCATCAAATTGAGTGATATGGAAAGATTGGAACATAACATTGCAGAAATTCTTTGTAAGCTCGAGAAGATATTTCCACCAGCGTTCTTCAACTCTATGGAACACTTACCAGTTCACTTGCCTTATGAAGCTAGGTTATGTGGTCCTGTCCAATATCGTTGGATGTATCCGTTTGAGAGGTTTAAGCTCCTACAAACTCATAGCTGCCATTTTTGTTTATACACCTATAGTTGTTTGCATAACATATAACTTATTCAATATTTTTTATTATAGGTTCCTTAATCATTTGAAACATAAAATTGGCAATAAGGCTCGTGTGGAAGGTTCAATATGCAATGCTTATCTAACGGAAGAGATAGGGTACTTTTTCTCTAACTACTTCCAACAAGGAGTGGATACCAAAACACGGGACTTAGGTCGAAATGTTCATGAGGATGTTGAAAGCACTTTGGATGATAGTGTTCCAGAACTGTTTAGGGTTGATCATGGACATACTTCTACTGGTGGAGTTCGTCGTTATTTGGATGAAAAAGAACTACAACGTGCTCATTTATATGTTTTGGGAAATAGCGGTATTCTGGAACCATATGAGAGGTATTAAATTTGTAAATTATCACGTACAGTCACTAAGATTTCATTGAATTTTACATCGTATCCAATGTCGACCACCTTCATTAATAATCTTTCTCTGGTTATATGGAAGGGGGTTTGAGGACCACATTGTTCAAATGCAACCCACTATTCGCAAAAAAGATGTGTGGATTAAACATGAAGCTGAATTCCTCGAGTGGTTTAGGTTGAAAGTGAGTATGATACGCATTTGACATCTAACACGTTTTCTTACTTTGTTTCTATAACTTCACGACTAATATCAATTTATTAATATAATTATGCCATATGAGCAGGTGATTCAAGAAAATCCAAATGATGAAATATTGTTTGCTTTGGCTATGGGCCCATCTAAGCGAGTGCGTACTTGGAGCCAATTCTATGTGAATGGATACAAATTCCAAACTTATGGCCATGGAAACCTCAACAATGAATTATGGAGTAAGTGTATCCAATGAAGATGGTGGTGATTATTTTGGTTTTCTAGAGGATATCATCAAGTTGGAGTTCACTGGTGCCCTACGGACTTATAAGACTGTTCTTTTCAAGTGCAGTTGGATGGATTCCACTAGGGGTATGAACATTGATCAATACAAGCTTGTAGAAGTCAATCATACCAAAAAATACCCCAAGTACGATCCATTTGTGCTTTCTTACCAAGCAAACCAAGTCTACTATGCACGTTACCCAAGTCTGAAAAGAGATAAGGCTCAATGGTGGGCTGTGTTCAAGACAAAGGTGAGGTCTCTTGTTGATGCACCAGTTGACGAAGACTTTCTACAAGAAACCAGTGCTGACATTCTAACTCTTTGTGCTCCGGATGACATTCCAGACTATGAAGGTGATGAAGAAGGTTTTGGAGATTCGGATACTGAAAATGAAGTGTTGCCCGATGCCCCTCCAGACGAGTCCAGTTTCGAATCTACTGATAGTGAGGACGAGGATGAGGATGACGGATTTTGGGATGACGATACCGATGATGATCTTAGTGCTGATGGGGAGGACGATTCAACTGAGATTTAGGAGATTGATTGTAACCTTGTTTTGACTTTTTAATTATGTAATCTTAATGGATTTCAATTTATTTTAAAAGACCATCCTAGTTTCAATGTGATATACTTGTGTAAATATGTTATTATTTATATTTTGCAAAGCCAAGGTTATGTGTGACAGTACCTTATAGATCGTGATATAACATGGCTATATGATTTTTACTGATGTTCATAATGTTTTTCTTATTGTAGGTTGTCATGGCCGGTGGTGGTCGTCGGAAGCTGAGACATGCCACCCCGAGAGAATTGTTTCCGTCGACAAGCCATGCAAATACGGAAACTTCTCAGGAAGTTACCCCATCCCCTGAGCCAGGTGTAGGCGGTTCTGGGACATCTACTCAGGTTCCTGAGACGCAAGACGGTAACTCTCCCATGGGTGAGGTTCCTACCCCCGTTGCGAGGACTTTGCACCCGACGAGGTTATGGTAAGTTACTCATGGTTATCTTAATTTGCATTGCAACTTGAACAATCTTGGTTACATTTGTATGTAATGACTTCATTTGTTTGCTTATTGGTACAAAGGTTCGATGATAACACCGTGAGCACCTCCATTGCAAATATTTTTCAAGCAAATTGGCGCAAACCATGGCTTAACTATGAAATGGTTGACAAGGATACTAAGACCCACTGGTGGAACTCGTTTACGGTATTATAAAACCCCCAAGTTTAGTTTACTCATCTAACTTTGTTGTTTTTTGGTTACTTATTACAATAAATTATTATACATTTTATTTTTCTTGTTTGCATAAACAATACCTTTGGAATGCTGATCTTGATGCCCTCGTGAAGAAGGAGTATGAAAAGAAGGCACATAAGAGGCTGAAAGAGATTACATACAATGTTTTGGTCAGAAACAAGGCAGTTCCAGTATGGATGGGAGAGGCTATGTTTGAGCGAATTATGGCGAAAAGAAAGGATCCGGTATTTCTGGAGAGGTCAGAAAAAGCGAAGAAGAACAGGAGGGGCGGCTCCCTGTCTAATCCAATTGATCCGTCACACTTCCAAGGTTCTATCTCTGCATCAAAGCATGCAAAGAAAATGGTAATACTTAATGGTATATAATGATACTGATATGTTTTAGTATTTACATACACTAAGCATTTATGGAGTTATTTGATTTGTGCAGGCTCAGAAAGCCGGTGGAGTGCTTCCAACTGCTCCGGAGGTGTTCCTAAAGACACATTTCAAGGAAGTTCCAGGAAAAGGAAAAGTTGCGGCTAACAAGAGGGCACAACAAATCTCGGTAACACATCTAACTTTGGAAACTAATGAAATTATTTTTTAAGGAAGCATGCAAAACATAGGTCATTTATGCCATTTTAGCCTAGTCATGAACCTATAGCCATGAATATGCATGAAAATGTGTAAGCTTTTGCAATTTGAACCTATAAACATGTTTAATATGCGTAATTTGTTTTGTTTGATTTCAGAAAGCCTTTCACTCAAGAAGGGTCACAACCGGACCCTAACCAGGTATACTGGGAGGTCGTTGGTGGTAGGAAAAAGGGTGTAGTGAAGGGCCTAGGTGCAAGTGCTAGTTTGTTTTACACCCCCTCTTCCGAGAAAGGCTCGCAATCGTACAATCCTTCTATAGCTTTACAGCTGGAGGAACATGTGCAAGCCGAGGTTGCCGAGCGAATAGAGGAGGCAAAAGTGCAAATCCAGGCATAAATGGAGGCACAGTTTGCAACGCAATTGCAGGAGGCATTGAAGAAGGAGCGGGAGGAGGCAGCAATTGAGAGTAAGCGAATGATGGAGACAATGTTGCAGAACTTGTTCCCTAACTGTTCAGGTGGTCCTCCATTTCAATTTCGTAGGGAAGATGACCCGGACATGAGTGGTGGTGGGCTTGGTCACCAGACTCCGGTGTCGTAGTTTTTGTTCATAAAGCTCTTACATTAGTATTGTTGATATAGGCCTTAGTATTTTTTGGGGGGAATATAGGCCTTAGGTTTTTTGGGGGGGGGGGGATATAGGCCATTTCGTTATTTTTTGGGGAATATAGGCCTGAAATTGGTATTATATTGTTACATGTTGGCCTTATCTATTTTTGGAAGGAACATAGGCCATTACTTATTCATATAGACCTAACTTAGTTTTAAGCTTATAAAACTATTACTAACTAATTAATATTACTATTAACTTGAACATTATTATTGTATATATTGTTCGAAGTTGGACTTTTTAATTGTTAATATTATTATCTATATGGATTATGCATTTTATTTTTATTTTATATTAATTTTGAAATTAAATCACATGATAACAGGTTATAGGTTCAGGTTAGGATGGCATCGTTAATGCAAATTGTAATTATTTGTAAATTGCGTTATAATAATAAATTGCCCTGTTGCAATTGTCTGAGGAATTGCGACCGTTTATCTAACCTGTCGCAGATCCCATGTTTTTTGCGACCGTTAGGGCCTGTCGCAGATCACATGAATTTGCGACCGTCACTGGCGGTCGTAATTTACTGAAAATTGCGACCGCCAGGCCCTGTCGCAAATCCCTTATTTTTGCGACCGCCAGGCCCTGTCGCAGATCACTAGAATTTGCGACTGTCTCAGGCGGTCGTAATTCATTGGAAATTGCGACCGTCACTGCCTGTCGCAGATCCCCGAGTTTTGCGACCGTCATAGGCGGTCGTAAATTCCAACAATTGCGACCGCTTTGCCTGTCGTAAATATGAAATTATGTCAGTTAAAAAAACGGTCGTTGAAAATATGAAAAACGGTCGCAATTTGATCTGCGACCGCCAAGTGGCCGTAATTTTTTTTTGCGACCATTAAAATTACGACCGTGCAATTGCGACCGGTGACGGTCGCAAATGTGAATAGCGACCGTTTTCCTCAAAAATTACGACCGGTTCGGACGGTCGCAATTCGCTGGTTTTTTGGTAGTGCGAGGTGCGGCCGTAATAAACATGCATTCATATTCACATTCACACACTTACACCATGATCATATCAAGAGATCTCCAATGCTCATCCCTATTCATTTAGAGCTAGACTTGGGGGCTTGATCCCTACATCATTAGCTTACCTAGCCTAAGAGTCACCCCCATTTGACTCTTTTAACAAATAATATCTTTCCACACACTTAGCTCTTGTGGCTTAGGTTTAGTATCACTATCACACACATCACAGATACATGACCAAATACTTCCCTTAGGAACCCTTTGTCATGAAATCTTAACGCTGAAGCATGCCTTGTCATATCAACATCACTCATCAGTCATAATCATCAGTATGAAGTGCTTAGCCTCCATGCCTAAGTTACCCAAATACTTTCATCGTGGAGTCAACAGTTGAGATAGCCTAGGATGGATTAATCCTTGCAACTTTAGAGATAGTATCAAACAACATTTGACTAAACTCATTCAACATGCACCTTCAAAACTTCGATTTTTTTCGCGTCTTTCTTTTTTGGGAGAAAGTCGGTACCCTCCACAGAAATGACGGAAAATTTTTGCTTTTTTGCATTTTCGAGTCGCACGATCACATTACAATGCACACACGAGTCATGTACACATTGAGTCATGTCGTGTCATATCACTTTGATTTGAGTCTAACACGTGTGTCAAATAGTTTGAGTCGAGTCAACCTCGAGTCAGTCAATCACAGAGAGTCAAGTTTATACCTTGAGTCGTGTCAAGTCGATGAGTCAAGCAACATTAAGCCTTAGGTCAACCCTAAGATAATTAAAAATATTGGCAAAGTTCTATAGTCAAATATAAATACAGGTGCAGCAGAATAGGGAAGACCCTACTCCAATTCCTGGCGCCAGAAATATCTCAGCAACGATAGAGCTCGAAGCCTCTCAGAAAGGTGATTTCGGCCTCATACAGCTATTTCGGGTTCCTTGGTACGCCAATTAGCTCCTATAAGCAATTTGACATGATTAGTAGTCGGCTTGATTACAATCGTAGTAAGTGATTGACCTGACAAAAAAAATCGTCTCATTTAGCTTAAGCGCCTAAAACACTGGCTCATTACAATCGGTTCAAAAGCAAGCACTCAAACGACAATATTTCCAAATATGGATTGTCGCGCATTCTTCTTGAATGACAACTTTTCCAAAATTGGATTGTCATCCCCTACTGACAATATTTCCAAAATATGGATTGTCGTGCATCTTCTTCAACGACAATTTTTCCAAGATTGGATTGTCATCTCTGGCAAAGTTTCCAAGCGTGGATTGTCGTGCTCCTTCTTTATTGGCAAGTTTTTCCAAGTTCGGATTGTCATACATTCATCGGCTCGTTGGCAAGTTTTCCGAGATTGGATTGTCATACACCTAGTTCCCTATGGCAAAATTTCCCAAAGGATTGTTGTAGGTCTCTACTCATCATAAATTTCGGCAAAAGTTCCTCAACGTGGATTGTCTTCAGCAAGTGGCAAATTTTCCCGAAGTGGATTGTCGATCGACTCTTTTTTTGCAAATGTTCCAAGACGCGGATTGTCAATAGTGGCAATATTTTCCCAAAAGGATTGTCGCATAGCATTGACAAATTTCCAAGATGGATTGCTTTCAAGAGTTATATTCCAAGATGTGGATTGTCGATCGTAGCAAAGTTCTTATGAAAGATTGTTACGAAGCATTGGCAACTTTTCCTAAAATTGGATTTTGGCAAAATTTCCGAGGTACGGATTGTCGCTTCATCGTGGTTAATTTCCAAGGATGGATTGTTACGTGGCATTGACAAATTTCCCTAAATTGGATTGTCATACATCATACAAGAGTTGTGTTGGCAACTATTCTTAAATAAAAGAGGATTGTCGCCATACTGGTTCACAAGCAACAATGCGTCGACGTACTTACGTAGCAGCATTAAGGATTAAAAAGCATTGATCTTTTCGAAGACTATCACAGTGGAAATTGGAGGCATATCATCAAAAGCTCTTTGTTCAGAGACGAGTGAACATCGAAGCAGCAAGATGGTGTTCCCTAGCTTGCGGAGAGTTGTCACAAACAACTAGAGGTAATTTCGGGCGAAGTTGTCTTCGATCATATTCCCTCAGGCATGGAAGATGGTCATAATGCAGATGAGGATTATTTCAAGAGAAATAATCTTTGATGGTGTTCCTTAGGATGTGGAATATTACCAGTGCGGATGAGGATTGTTTCAAGAGAAATAATCTTCGGTAGTATTCCCTTGGACGTGGAATACTATCAATGTGGAGGAGGAGCGTTTCAGGCGAAGCAATCTTCCAAATTTGGAAGCAGTTACAGGCGTAGCAGTTTTCAAGCGGGATGACATTCTCTAGCTTGCAGGAGGTCATCAAAACGATCGGTTACTTTCAGAGGCGTGTGCTCGACGGTGCAAGATACGCGTTTCTTAACTCTTTTATCTGTTTAACTAACGCTAGTTTTGCAGGTATCGGCGTTGCAAGATTGATTTAGGATGTTCTGAATCATTCTCCGTCCCTATCGATACTTTGGCTTTTGTTTTTCGAAACTTGCGTTTCTCCAAACTCAGTCAAAGTGGGGGCTTCTGTAGAAACCCATTTGTGTCTCCCCAAAACCAAACCCAGTGATGAGTACCTTTCACGTCGAATCATAATTGAATGAAGCGAAAGTGTGGAAAGTCTAGTGTTGCGGAAAGTTTTAATTCTTTTCTCTTCTCTTTGTTTTTGAAAACTTATTTTAAGAAAACAGCCAATCCAGTTTGGTTGGTCCATGATATGGGTCCAATAATAGTGTAGTTGGATGGGGCTTGCAAAGACCTTTCCAACGATATATTATAGGCCCAATTCCGATGAATATTGAGGAAGTTATGTCCAATTTACTAAACTGGGCCCGGTTTGAGCTTTATGTACGGCCCAATGATCTTGGGGAGGGCCTAATATGATTTATCATTCCTAATGCAATTAGGAATGGTTTTAGTCTTCTAGAATCTTCTAGAAGGTTCTTTTCATTCCTAATTCAATTAGCATTGATAAATTGACTTTTGTTGACTTTTCAGAGTTTTAATCAAAATCAAATAGCATTTTTGAGGAAATTATATGATTTTATCCTCCAGTACGGAAAACTTATCTGATTTTCGAAAACGCGTTAAATTTAAGCTTGGCGTCTAACCCCAGGCCTTGGTGCCTGGAACCAGGCCTGGCGCCTGGCGCTAGCCATTGGCGCCTGACGCTAGTGTTGGTGCCTGACGCCAGTTAGCCAGGGTTGGCGCCAGCTCTGTTTTTTGTGCGTCAGACGCTATTTTGTTTAATTTATCTTTTTGGCTGATTTTCTCTATAAATATCGTATTAAAAACTCCGTTTTAGGGATTCATCACCAATTCTACATCCATCATTCACCTACAATCAGTTTTAATTAGCATTCTCTTAATTCTTCATTCATCGTTCTTCTAACTTTGCTTTTTTACATACAAAATCCGCATTCGCAAGATCTAGAAACACCTAGCCATATTCGAAGTTGCCTTCGCCCTAGACGTGAAAGGTTTTAATTTCTGAGGGTTTGGTCCCAAATCTCTCTTTCAATTATTTAATTTAATTGTTTGATTATTATTTTCCTTGAAGTTAGTAACGTGTGTATTTTGTTATTAGAAAGAGGTACGAGGCATCAAAGTAAGTACTTTAATTGAATAATTGATGTTATGATGTAGAAATCATGTTTATATTGTTATTATGATAATCCTAGTATCATGTCTAGGGTATTTTTAATATTAAATATGATTGTTATGATGCTTCCTATATTCTTCCTAATATTTATGATAGTTAGTATCATGTTAGGGTTAGAGATTTGATTTTTAATGCTTAGTGACATGATAGGGTTTGTTATTAATCTTGTTAGTATCATGCCTAGGATCTTGCTATTTTTATTATGCTTTAACATGATTTATGATTATTGTTTTGATTATGATTATAATTTTATAATTATTGTTATTATGATTAACATGATTATTATTATGGTTAATATGATTGTTATTGTGATGATTATTTCATTGTTATAATTTTATGATCATGATCATATTTATTATTTTATGATTATGTTGCTTGATTATATTATTGTTATTGCTTGATCACGCCTTTTATGCATGTTAAAGGGAATTGGTACTTGTAATCACGCTTAATAAGATATTTAATAATCTTGTTTAGGGTAAATATGATTATAATTTCAAGTGATCGCCAATAATAGATTTATTTGTGCATTTAATTCAACCAACATAGATAAACAGGTTTAGGGTTAATCCTATTGATTGCATGTTAATTAAAAAGCGCACATGAATACGATTAGAATAAAGTAAAGGCCTATTATTAGGGCAGGTTCAATCTCTTTTAGGTTGGATTTGTACCTTCATCCCCGAACCCTTATTTGGTTCTAGACCTTATGGAGTTGACGATCTCTTGGATCGTTAAGGGGTGTAACCTTCACCTCGTGAACGGTTTACAAGTTCCTAAAACTTGTTGGCGACTCTTTTGCTCTATCTTCTTCCCTTTTGGACGCCACCGTACTTTAGTGTATGATCACAGTGGGGTTCAAGCTAGTGGGATTTAAAGGCTTGAAATTATTCCCTACACTAACGCACGGCAAAAGTCCTCTAAACACTGCTTCATCACAGTAGCTTGATCTGGACTGGCTTCACAGAACAAAATTAAATCGTCTGCAAAAGCTAGATTCAAAACCGAAGGGCCACCAACACTCGCTCTAACAGGTTTCCAAGATCCCAGCCTACATTCTCTGTCGATGAGATGAGCCAAGCGCTCCATGCAAATCACATATATATAAGGGGATAACGGATCCCCCTGTCTAATCCCCCTAGAAGGCTCAAAGTATTCTGTCGGCTCCCCATTCCACAAAATGCTCAGCTTAGTAGAGGAGATGCATGTCATCACCAAGTCTACAATATTTTGAGGCAGCCTCAACTCAAGCAAAGATTCTCGAATGAACGACCATCTCAGCCTATCGTAAGCTTTTTCAAAATCAATCTTAACCGCCATGTACCCCACTCGACCTTGTTTCCGACGCATCGTATGAAGCATTTCTTGCACAATTATAATGTTGTCGGTAATTTGCCGATTAGGAACAAAACTGCATTGAGTAGGTGAGATAAGAGAAGGAAGCAAAGGTTTTAAGAGATTCACAAGCACTTTAGTAACCACTTTATAGATGATGTTACATAGACCTATTGGCCTAAAGTGTTTGGGCTCTTGAGGAATTTAAAATTTGGGAATTAGAACTAGGAAAGCCTCCGATAAACCCTCTGGGAAGCAACGTCCTTCCAAAATGTCAAGAACTGCTTTCGTAACACTTGGGTTGACAAGGTTCCAAAATTTCTGATAAAAGATGGGTTGGAAGCCATCTGGGCCTGGGGCCTTGTATGGGTCCATATCCATGATTGCAGCCCGGACCTCACACTTTGCAAAAGGACGGGTCTGAATATTCCAGTCCACTTTCTCAATTCGAGGGAAATAGTCTAGCAGCAATTAACATTGGGCTGGCCCACTCAAATCTTCAGAAAAAAGGGAGTGCCAATAATCCACCACCATTCGTTTCACTTGGGCTGAGTCTGAGATCCAATTCCCAGCACTATCTTGCAGCATTTCAATTCGGTTTCTCCTTCTTCTAATTATAGTAGAAAGATGAAAAAAACGAGTATTGCGATCCCCATCAACAATAGCTTGAGCTCTCGATTTCTGGAACCAAAGTAATTCCTCTTGTTCTAGAATCTCATTCATCTGTTTCTTCCATTTTTCCTCCAATTTTAAGATATGTGCTGGGGCTCCTCTTGCTTTAGCCTTTTTAATACCTTCAAGTCTTGCCCAAAGTTCCGATTTCTTACGAAAGATATTGTGGAAGTGATCCCTATTCCACAACTTTAGTTTACCACCAAATTCCTTGAGAAAAGGGATTAGAGGAGCATTATTATTCCATGAGGCTGCTACATATTCTTCAAAATGATCATGTTTAATCCATGCCGCTTGGAATCTAAAAGGCTTTATAGCCATCGGGAGAGGAGCAAACCCATTAGTATCTCTTAACAAGGGACAGTGATCCGATACTAATTTGGTAAGATTCTTAACAGCACCTTCAGCAAATCTAAGTCTCCAGTCTTCATTCGCCAACCCTCTATCTAATCTAGCAGCCTTGTATGTTGCTTGAGATAGACCCCTACTCCACGTGTGCTCCGGACCCGAACGCCCTAGGTCTATAAGCTGATTAGAGTTAATCCAATCTGAGAACTCTTTGCATCTTCGAATCATCTCTGAACCACCATTACCCTTTCGGCCATACTAGTGGTGTCATTAAAATCCCCAACTAATAGCCAAGGACTAGTATAAGATCTCCCTATATTCTCCAACTCTGTCCACAAATCATGCCGCATGGTCGAATCTGGGCTAGCATAAATTGCGGAAAACATCCAAGGATCATCATCTTTTTTCTTAATTTCTACTGTGATATGTTGTGAATTATTATCCAGTACCGTGACCTCAATTAATTCACATCTCAAAAATAACCAAATTCCTCCTCTAAACCCTTGGGCATCAACACAAAACTGCCCTGAGAAACCGATCCTATCACAAATCTTCTGAGCTTGATCTCCACTAATATGAGTTTCCACCAAAGCTAAGATAGATGGATCATTGATCCTAATCAATTCCCGAATAGCCGCTAGCTTATTCCCTACTCCTTGAACGTTCCATATCATAATTTTTAAAGACATATTAAACTCTTTAAAATTAGGGAATCTATCGTATATATTCAAAGGAACATTAGGTAGAGTCTGTAGGAAGGCGTCTCTCAACGCCTTCATTGGACCGTCCACTTCTCTTGGAATTGCTACTGTCATCAGCATATCCGGGGGGAAGTGCGCTGGAGGCAGGAACGAATCCACTAGAATTACCGCTTTGTTCGCTATGGGATGCACCATTGCTAGTGTCGGACCATCCATCGGATAGTCCACCAGCGCTGAGTATTCCGGGGGAACTTTTGTCACCAAAGTGATCGGAGGTCTGAGGGAGTTCATCTCTTCCAGGATCTTTCAGGACAGAGGAAGAGTGAGACGCAACTAAATATTGGACTTTCAAATCTCTATAAGGAAAATTGATTTGAACTTCCGAGGGAGCAGGATTGTGATTATTTACCAAATTTCCACTACCCGGACTTATATTTTCCTTATTAGCATTCAAGACCAAATTACTATTATTCAATGAGATCTCATTGGAATAATTCCAATTGCCTTTAATAGTTTCTCGACTTTCCTTCTGTTGGGAGTTTTTTCCTTTGATAATATTATCAATCTTTTTGAGGGATAAAGCCAAATCTACAGAGGAATCTTCTGAAGTATCCACTTCCATCTCTTTTTCCAAATTCTCCCCAAAAGAATTATCTTTCTTTCCTAAAGACTTATCCTCTCCTAAATTCACGGCACCATTCAGCACATTACTGCTATCAAAAGTCAAAGATTTGGTTCCCTTCTCCTTAATTACCTCAGCATTATTCTGTTCCACTATATCCTCGACACTTTCCATATCTTCGTCTTGGTTCAAAATTTGAAACCTAGAGCCACTAGACCTAAATGTACCCGCTTCACCCTTTTTTTTTTTCTGATCCATGGCCTTACTAGTTTGAGGCTTAGTCCTTAGGTTGCCCTTCTCCAAATTGGGTTGGCCATTAGATTTCGATCCCTCCGAATCCTTCTTGGGTCCCTCTCCCTTATTCTTAGGAGCATATTTGCGAGTAGTGCGCTGAACTAACATCCATGAACCATATTGGTCACACTCCTCTGGTCTTGGTTGATTTTGGATTACACAATTGCTATCCTTGTCCTTGGAACCGTGCTGATCCCCATCTTCCTTTCCTTTACTGCTCATCAGACAATCAGTATCCTTATGGCCTAGTTTCCCACAATGGAAACAAATTTGCTTCAGACCTTCATACTGAATTTTCCATACTCTTCCATTCAGTCTAAATTTCGAGAGTAAAGGCTTTGATAAGTCTACTTCAATGCTGAATCTGACAAATTGACCTATGCTTATAGACTCTGTATTTTTGTCTATGCTTATAACTCTGCCAATTTTCGAGCCAATTCGATGAAGAAATTTCTTATCAAAGTATTCCACCGACAATTGCGGAATTCTCACCCATGCCGTTAAAAACTTGATTGGAGCTTCATCCGCCACAAAATTTGGAACCCACTTACGGATAGTGAAATAACTATCACCAATGATCCATGGACCTTGAGTGAGGACATAGTGATAGTCCTCCATATTGGTGAATCGAACCACATAATAAGAGAAGCCAACATCAGTCAATGAAATGTCTCCTTTCAATGCCCATTTGAATTTCAGACGTTTAATGAAAACATCATAACTGAGTTTTCTGTCAAACAACTTAATAATTAAGGCATTTAACCAAGGTTGCCTCAATCTTCTCTTTTCCTCCTTCGAAAGCAAAAAGTTAGGGCACGAATCATCATCTGATTCACATTCCAAAGGAATGTCATTGTCTGATTCCCAATTGTCCTCCACATTAATTGAATGGATGCCGTGTTTACCAATTCCATTCCCTCCTCTCGCCATGTTACTATACGCCATTTTTTGGGAATTAGGAGGACAAATCGCTTCAGGATCTTCCTCCTGTCCCTGAACCATTTCTGTATCAACCACATGATGAGGCTGATGGAGATTTCCCTGAGGGGAATTTTCCGGAGTACGTTTGAATTTCTTATTTGACCTACGAATCTGGTTTGTTTCTTCACTCGATAACTCGTTCGCTCTTCTTTCGCTCTCCATTTCTTTTATTAAATTCTGATTTCCCCAATTTTTAGATTACCCTACTTATTATATTCTATGTATATATACCCCTATTGTATGGAATAACACAAACAGATTAATTCTCTCTCAATCTCTCATGTTTCTCCCAATTTTATAACACGTTATCAGCACAAAAGCTCTAAACCATCAATTAAGATTATAGTTCAATCACAATTATCATACTGTTGATTCATTTGCGAAAAAAAAATTGATGACCTTGAAAATAAATCAATTTATCATCAAAATTACGCTTAAAATTAAGCCAAGAAAACCATATTAAAATCCCCAAATTTCTTCATGTTCCGTTATCCAACACCGCGGCAACACCATCACCATCACCATCATCGAAGTTGAAGCAATCCTGATTTCAAACCCGAAAACAACGCCCTTTTATATTTTGTAAAATTAATAGTGTGTCAAAATTAATAGTGTGTCTATCAATGGCAGGGCACTCGAAAACGGGCGATCCTATTAGCAACGATATGGTTGCAGGCATTCAACGGAACAAACTCCGATTTCTCGGCGTATTCGTTAAAGATGAAGGTGATACTCGGAATCTCGCAGATGCAGCTTAATTACTTGGTGGTTGCGTTGGATTTAGGGAAAGCATTTTGGGTTAGTATTCAAAGGCTTGTTCCTCGTGGCCTTCAAATCCAGAGGTAAACATTAGTATGTTTCTCTATAATATCATATCAGCTTCAATGTTTTAATTATTATTATTATTAGGAAATTTGCAAATTGCAGCCATTTAAAATTTGTATTTTGCAAATTGCAGTCATTTAAATTTTTTTTGCAAATTGCAGCCCAAAACTTCGTATAAATTGTAAATTGCAGCCCGATTCAAATTTTTCATCGGTTTACAAGTTGAAAAATCTTCGGTTAAGGTTTTAAGGGTCATTTGAGCCCTTAGGGGCCCGAAGTGAGCTCGAAATTAGCAAAAAAATAACGTAAGTATCTCGTTTTGCATAACAAAAATGTATCGATTTGTGGGAAACTGTAAATATGAGACACTTACGTTATTTTTTTGCTAATTCCGAACTCAATTCGGGCCCCTAAGAACTAAAATGACCCCTAAAACCTTAAACGAATATTTTATAACATGTAAACCGATGAAAAAATTGAATCGGGCTGCAATTTACAATTTATACGAACTTTTAGGCTGCAATTTGCAAAAAAAATAATTTAAATGGCTGCAATTTGCAAAATAAGAACTTTAAATGGCTGCAATTTACAAATTTTCATTATTATTATTATTATTATTATTATTATTATTATTATTATTATTATTATTATTATTATTATTATTATTATTATTATTATCTAATCTTTTGAAAGCTCTAAAATATTCTGTCTATAATATCAAAGTTGTTTTATTGGCATCTTGAATTATTGATGATTAAACAATATCATTCCAAGCAATTCCCAACCCAGTCTTTCTTCTTATTCTACAACCTCGCTAGATATACTTTCACAAAGGAGTAAAAGAACTGTTACTTTATTTAAATCAAAATTTGCAAGAAGTTATATAGTGCTATGCTAGTGAATAGAGGAATTTTAAAGGGAGGAATGTTAGGCATTTAGAAATGCATAACAAAGGGTATTCATGTAATTATGTATATGTACAAACGAATAAATATTCTGATATCATTGGATGATCAAACGGTACCATTGAATATACAGTGATACTATATGTGCACATAATGGTATTATATATGCATCAGTTGTACTAAATTTATGCGTAAATAGTACCACTGAGGATTCAATGGTACTATATAAACTTTCAGTGGAACAATCAACATGTGGTCCCCCATCACTTGATACAACCCGACCTCAAAATAGGTGTGGTCCACCTACATGCCTCTCTCTTCCTATCTCTCTCCTCTTTTCTCTCTCTACCATGTGTTTTTATAATATTTTAATCAATGTTATGCATTAGTAAATACATAACTTTCCTCCATTTCTAGTTCCTCCTAGTGAATACGCAGACAATTGAAAGTTTTTGAATTGAACTTATCTCGGTGGGTGTGATAGGAGGAATTCTTCTATGATATAAATACGTGGCAAGTATATAGTTGACTTGTTGATTTATATACTTGGTAGGTTATTTGCTTTTCTAATACGGTAATACTTGTTGTATCTTTTCTTAAATCTTGTTATCTTGTATGATCATGAACTCTATAATTTTTCTAATTGATTTAGATGTTTTTGTTATCTCTTGATAGTCTTCTTGGACAATGCTTATTAAGCATGAAGCGTAGTATGTGATTATCCCTACTAGTTTGTCTCTTACATAAATTTAGAATTATTATTGGTATTAAACCTTAAATGTTTATGAATGTTTTGTGCGTGAACTATTGTAATGTGGGGTAGCAAATAAATCATTCTTGTTGTTTGTATATTATGTTAAAGTTAGTTGTCATACCTTATTATGGGTGATGTTGAATTATGTGGTACAAATTTTTATGTGTGACTTTGATATCTCAAGTATGACATTTTTCCACTAATGTAGGAAATAATTTCAAGCTTTAATCCCACTAGCTTGAACCCCACTGTGATCATACACTAAAGTACGGTGGCGTTCAAAAGGGAAGAAAATAAAGCAAAAGAGTCGCCAACAAGTTTTTAGGAACTTGTAAACCGTTCACGAGGTGAAGGTTACACCCCTTAACGATCCAAGAGATCGTCAATTCCATAAGGTCATGAACCAAATAAGGGTTCGGGATGAAGGTACAAATCCAACCTAAAAGAGATTGAACCTGCCCTAATAATAGGCCTCTACTTTATTCTGATCGTATTCATGTACGCTTTTTAATTAACATGCAATCAATAGGATTAACCCTAAACCTGTTTAATCTATGTTGGTTGAATTTAATGCACAAATAAACTATTATTGGCGATCACTTGAATTATAATCATATTAACCCTAACAAGATTATTAATTATCTTATTAAGCATGATTACAAGTACCAATTCCCTTTAAATATGCATAAAAGGTGTGATCAAGCAATAAAGAATAAATAAGCATCAAGCAACATAATAAATATCATAAATAATAATAATAATATAATCATCATCGAAATAATAATAATAATATAATCATCATAAATTATAACAATTATAATCATAATCATGTTAATATTAAAGCATAATAAAAATAGCAAGATCCTAGGCATGATACTAACAAGATTAATAACAAACCCTTGCATGTCACTAAGCAGTAAAAATCAAATCTTTAGCCCTAACATGATACTAACATGAATAAATATTAGGAAGAACATAGGAAGCATCGTAACAATCATATTTAATATTAAAATTACCCTAGACATGATACTAGGAATATCATAATAACTATGTAAACATGATTTCTACATCATAATATCAATTAATCAATTAAAGTACTTACTTTGATGCCTCGTACCTCTTTTTAATAATAAAATACACACATTAGTAACTTCAAGGAAAATAATAAACAAAACAATCAAATTAAATAATTGAAAGAGAGATTTGGGACCAAACCCTCATAAATTAAACCTTTCACGTCTAGGGCGAAGGCAACTTCGAATATGGCTAGGTGTTTCTAGATCTTGTGAATGCGGAATTTTGTATGAAAAGCAAAGTTTGAAGAAAGAAAGAAGATGAATGAATTAAAGAATGCTAAAGAATTAATGATTGTAGATGAAAACTTGCGAATGAGGAGAATTGATGAATGAAAACGGAGTTTTTAATACGATATTTATAGAGAAAATCAGCCAAAAAGATATATTAAACAAAACCGAGTCTTGCGCACAAAAAACAGAGCTGGCGCCAACCCTGGCTAAATGGCGCCAGGCACCAACACTAGCTAACTGGCGCCAGGCACCAACACTAGCGCCAGGCGCCAATGGCTAGCGCCAGGCGCCAGGTCTGGTTCCAGGCGTCGGGTTAGGCGCCAAGCCTGATTTTAACGCGTTTTCGAAAATCCGATAAATTTGCCGTACTGGAGGATAAAATCGTATAATTTTCTCAAAAATGCTATTTGATTTTGATTAAAACTCTGAAAAGTCAACAAAAGTCAATTTATCAATGCTGATTGAATTAGGAATGAAAAGAACCTTCTAGAAGAATCTAGAAGACCAAACCATTACTAATTGCATTAGGAATGATAAATCATATTAGGCCCTCCCCTAGATCATTGGGCCGTATATAAAGCTCAAACCGGGCCCAGTTTAGTAAATTGGCCATAACTTCCTCAATATTCATCGGAATTGGGCTTATAATATATCGTTGGAAAGGTCTTTGCAAACCCCATCCAACTACACTACTATTGGACCCATATCATGGACCAACCAAAATGGATTGGCTGTTTTCTTAAAATAGGTTTTCAAAAACAGAGAGAAGAGAAAAGAATTAAAAACTTTCCGCAACACTAGACTTTCCACACTTTCGCTTCATTGGATTATGATTCGACGTGAAAGGTACTCATCACTGGGTTTGGTTTTGGGGAGACACAAATGGGTGTCTACAAAAGCCCCCACTTTGACTGAGTTTGGAGAAACGCAAGTTTCGAAAACAAAAGTCAAAGTATCGATAGGGACGGAGAATGATTCAGAACGTTCTGCGATCCTAAATCACTCTTGTAACGCCGATACCTGCAAAACTAGCGTTAGTTAAACAGATAAAAGAGTTAAGAAACGCGTATCTTGCACCGTCGAGCACACGTCTCTGTAAGTAACCAATTGCTGTTTTGATGACCTCCTAAAAGCTAGAGAATGCCATCCACTTGAAAACCGCTACGCCTGTAACTGCTTCCAAAATAGAAGATTGCTTCGCCTGAAACTATCCTCCTTCGCTCTGATAATATTTTGCGTCCAAGGGAATACTATCGAAGATTATTTCTCTTGAAATAATCCTCATCCGCATTGATAATATTCCACATCCTAGAGAACACCATCCAAGATTATTTCTCTTGAAATAATCCTCATCTGCATTATGATCAGTTTCCATGCCTAAGGGAATATGATCGAAGACAACTTCGCCCGAAATTACCTCCAGTTGTTTGTGACAACTCTCCGCAAGCTAGGGAACGTTGTCGAAGATATCTTCTCTTGAAGTCATCCTCACTTGATGCGATAATTTTCCAAAGGAAATTACCGAAGATCCACGCCTGTTGATCTTTAAAAGTTCGCCTGAACTTTGCTTCCGCTATGCCTGTACGTCGGCGCTTCCGTTGTTTTGAACCTGTACGTCGGTGCTCTTTTGCTTTTGAACCTATATGTCGGTTCTTTTTTTGCTAATGAGCCAATGCTTAGGCGCTTTAAGCTAAGTGAGACGATCTTTTATCAGGTCGATCACTTCATGTAATCAAGCCGATTAGTGAATCATGTCAAATTGCTTAGAGGGGATAACTGGCGTACCAAGGAACCCAAAAATATGTTGCAGAAGGCTAGCACAACCTCATCAGGTGGCTAGGTGCTTTGGCGCCACTGTAAAACCATCAGCGCCACCTTATTAGCATTAGCGCCAGGCGCTGATATTGGCGCCAGGCGCCAAGCCAAATTTGTGACGCCAATGCATTGGGCTTGGCGCCAGCACGGGGATTTCCTTAAATACCCCTTTCCTCTTCATTTCGCTGCTTTGTTCGTCGCGAAACTGCTCGAAGAAACCCGAAAGCTTCAATTGCTCGGTGCTTGTTCGTTTCTCAACCGAATTCGCTCAAATTTGTTGTAAATCAAAGCTCTTTTCATCTATTTTCCCGATCTATGTAAGTTTTCTTCAAACTCACATCAGTTTTTACGAATTCTTGGCATGTTTATTCACGAATTTCATGAAAATTCGAAATTTATAATGCTCAATTTGCTTTGTTTGTCAAGTTTTATGCCATGAAATTGCTTGATTATGTTTATATATTGCCTTGGGAGTAATTTGAGACTTGTTTGACTCAATTTGGTAAAGAAATGAGCAATTTGCCATTGTTGGACCTCTTAAGGTCGTGAAGAACAATGTGGCTTGTTCTTGATATTTTTGCTAGCAATTCTTATCCAATTTGTCACAATAATCACTATAGTGTTGCAAGAAATTGTTTGATTGCTTGAAAAATGTTGTCATGTTCAATTTGAATTTGTGCTATGTTTTAATACTACGTACTCTGTTTTTGCGAACATAGTATCATGCGGCTAGGCGAACCTTAGACACTATAGAACCTTAATTTATGATGATTTTGCACAATGTAGCATGGCTAGACAACGAGGCTCGGGTTCACGATCCCGAAACACTAGACAGGAGCATGAGCCCGTAGAGGATGACATCACGCCTTCCACTTCACTTGGTCGGCTTTCGGAGTGGGATGAGCGGACCCTGTTCTTCGCCCCTGTCCACCACATTTATGAGAGGGTGAGACAGGGCATCGCGCCCGGGAGGACACGGCATCACGACTCTGGCTGTGATGGTTTAGGCGATTTGTACAAGATGTACATCGCCAGGGATCTTGAGACGAGACTCCTATGGGAGTCTTGCGGGCTAGCTACTCTATTCGAGACCTCTGAGGCTATGGTCGCCTCCAGCGGGGGTCACCACGTAGTGCGCGCTTTGGTGGAGTTCTTCTGGGACCCACCAACACCTTCCATTTCCCCTGGGGCAAGATGATGGTCACCCTTACGGACTTTAGTCTCATCACAGGACTAGAGTTCACCTCTGTGCCACTGCCGTTTGACAGTGGAATCGACGTCTTTTCCTCGGAGGTCGAGGAGCTGTTGGGGCCGATCGCTATTCGGGCCCGAGCTGAGGTCGAGACGACTCAGTTTAGTGCTAGAGGAATTCGCCGCTCGACGCTGGCAGCGGCTCTTGATGACGATGCGACCACCCGAGAGCAGCGGATGCGTATCTTTTTGCTGATGTTGTTGTCAGGGACATTCTCCCCTGACAAGGGTAGTAGGGCATTGCTTTACTACCTCCCTGCTGTCCGTGATCTCCATCGGATCGGGACTTATGACTGGGCCAGCTTGGCCTATGCTGACTTTGTTCGTGCGCTGAGGGACTCGTGTCGACACCGGTCCTTTGGGACGAACGTTGCTTTGTCTGCCTTTTGGAAGGTCGTAGAGGTAAACATTATTCCCTATAAAGTTTAGCTCTACATATTAGTTTAGCATTTACTCACACTTTTAACTCTTTGTAGATCTGGTTCTACGAGTACTTTCCTTCCGTTGCGCCGGCGAGACCATCGCCGCGGGGATTTCCAGTGAGCGCCTCTTGGGGCGGTCACCATGTGGATATGTCTACTACACATGTCCGGTACCGGATCATCTCGATACGACTTTTATTGTTTATTTTGCATTTTTCGCGATGCTTTAGATATATTCTTGCCTGATTGATGGACCTGAGGTGGTATACCGACCGTGGGGCGGTTGGACAGTCCTTGGGTTAGCCGCACAGTATTCTGCTGAGCGTCGCTATTTTCTGGGGACTTATGGAGCGGTCGCGTACTTAGGAGAGAGGGTTGCTAGACAGCATTCTTCTGATGTCTTCGTCATTCACGCTGCTCCACCACGTCATATGTTCGACGAGGCGCAGTTGTCGAGCATGTCTGAGGGAGCTGGTACCCCTTGGCGGTCCCATGTGATCCTCGGGCGGTGTTATGCTGAGGAGCTACTACCTTTGTTAGCTCCAGCCCCCGTACCAGAGGATGTGAGGGTAAGATTTTTAGCTCTTTACTTTCCACTAAGTAGCCCCCAAGTAATGTTCTACTGATTTTTTCTGCTTTATCAGGACGGTGCTGCTGAGTTCGTGCCACCCTGTATGTCCATCCACTACCAGGGGATGTACGGGCCGATCGAGGAGATGATTTCTCCGGCTCCCGAGGGCGAGCGCTTCGTAGAGCGGTCGATTCCTCGCTACCAGACTCGAGTAAGCCTAGTTTTTTTTCAGAATTTTTGTGTTCATATATCATGCATTTTTACTGACTTATTTTTCTGACAGTTTTCACGCGAGGTGGTTTCGGCGATGGCATGATGCATAGATGCCTTCCAGAGCCAGCTCGTCCGGATGAGGAACGCGGCCACTTGCCGTCGGGATGACGTCACCCGAGAGGTAGTCTTTCTTTATGTATTTCCTTGCATTATTGTTTTTCAATTTTGCCCTGTTTCTGATTTAATTCTTTTTGCAGGACCAGCCTATCGCTTCTCACACCCGCGTGAGACCTGAGGGGCGGAGGGATCCGGCGAGGTCTAGCTCGATACGTCGTCGCACTTCATCAGGGGGTAGAGGTGGTCGCTCCGAGGCTGCTCGAGCTGACGTTGTAGAGGGCTCGGGATCTTCCTCTGAGGGTGCTCATGCTGCACCGGTAGGAGAGGCTACCTCGGCTTTCAGAGGTGGTGGGATGTACGAGATAGGCTCGTCATCGCAGCAGCCTCCGCGGCCTCATCCTCAGGTTGATCCTGGCTGGAGTGGTCCTATATAAAGTCTTCCTCCTTCTACGGAGACTGGAGCTGGAGCTGGAGCTGGTGGAGAGGTGACTCCTCGTACGGCGCAATTTTATGATATGATGGGCCTACGTCCTCCAGCGCCGTAGTTTGTTCCTGTGTATATTTTATTTTGACTTTTTTATAGAACTTTTCCTTAGACTCATTATTCATAGACACATTTTGTATATTTATGTTATTATGAGTTTATTTGATTGTTATGTATATGTTTGTGTGTGCAAGAGAAGTGTGACAACAATTTTGCGCAAAAATTCCGTCATTTTTATTATTGATGGAGGGTATCCGACTCTCTCCCCCAAAAAGAAAAAAAATAAAAAAGGAAAAAAAATTGAATAAAATGTCGGGTGTTTGGAATTTAAAATAAAGTCCAAAAGGAATAATATAAATTAAAAAATAGCTATATTTAATTAATTAAGAAAAAGGATAAAAAAAGATGTTTAGGAAAATTAAACGGAGCCATAAAGTCATTAACCGACTCGAGTTTAATATTAAAAACACAAGTTGAGCACGCGCGGCTGGTCTGGCAACTTGGCGCCAGCTGGCGCCACACTATGGCGCGTGGCGCCAAGCGCTGGCGGTTGGCGCCAATCACGGGGTTTTGACGCCAATTGACGCTGACTCCATATTTCATTCTGATTAAAATTCTTCGCAATTTGTGTATAAATATCCCCCTGCCCAGTCGATTCTTCTCATAATTTCAGCGAATAAATAATTCTCTTCTTTAGAAAAACAATAATCATGTCTTTAGTCACCAAAACCTTCACCCAATACACCCATGAATGGTGTCGATCTCTTAATGTGAGGGAGAGAAAAGAATTAGATTTATTTCACTTGGGGGGAATTTATGGCATCAAAGGGGTAGATCTTGACCTAGACTTCATACATACCGCTTTAGAATTTTGGAATGTTGATACTCATTGTTTCAGAATAGGGTATGATGAGATTGGCCCTTTGCCGGAAGAATTTGGTGCTATCTTAGGCTTCCCTGCAATAGACCTTATAGCAATCCCTAGAATAGATGCATATTATTATAAGGATTTTGAGCGCTTCTTTAATTTAAAGGAAAGGGATTTATCAAAAATAGTGGATGGCAACATAGTTAATTTGAAAGAATTTGCACGCCATTATTTTGATAAACCTCTTTCTGAATCTTTTCATATATATAGAAGAAGGGCGTTCCTGCTTTGCATGCTTAACCAATTTTTACTTAGTAGTGGTAAAAATTATGAGGGCCAATCAATTATAACCACTGTACTAGAACAAATTGAATCAGGGAGAAATCCAATGACATTAATAGTTGGAGAGACTATGATTAGTCTAGATGAATTGAAAAGGGACCCAAAAGCGCCTCTTCGCGGCTCTCCAGTTTTATTACAGGTAGAAAAATAATATTTTTAATTACAGAAATCAAAAAATATATTTTTGTATTGTAATAATAATTTATTTGCATTGCAATTTTTTTTACAGATGTGGCTAATGGAGAGGCTAGGATTAATTAGCCCTCCGGACGATATTGAAAAGTATACTCCCAATTGCTTCGTGAGAAGGAAGAAACACATCCCTAAAATTGGGCGCCATGGGTGGAGAAAAGTCTTTGAATCACGTGACTTTGCTATCAAGTGGGTCGTCCCATGGTGGAAAATAGAAAGGATGGTTGGTGTTAACAAGCAACCTTTCTGCCGTCTTCCAAGCTTGTCTCGTGTAACTTATTATTACCCTTGCAGAGTAAAAAGACAATACGGCTTGCTTCAGAATATTCCTTCCGGGGATCTTCGTCCTCCCTTTGAGTACCCTATTTCTCAAGAAGTAGACAGATTTGATGCTTACTGGGGTGCTAGACCTTTATGGGAAGTGATTACCCAAAAGGTCCCTCCTTCTTTGCCCAATAACGTAAAGAAGTGTTTGCTGAAGAAATCTTCGATTGATCAGGGTAGAACCGATGTGAAGAATCGTCTAGGTGACAAGGTGATTCCTGCCAAGGAACGCTTAGGTGCAAGAATTGAATTCAAAACACCTGCAATGCCTAGGAAGAAAGGTGCTACCAAAGATAACGGGAAAAGGAAAGCTAACACTACAGATAAAAAAGCTTGGGTGGAAAAGAAGCATGGAGTGTTAGCTGAAGGGGAGACCATCTACTCCAAAATTGAATGTAGGTCCTCTAAAGGATGCCTACTAGCTTAAGTTATGGATGAGGATGAGGAAGAAGACAAAAATTAGAAAAGAGCTAGAAAGGAAAAGAAAGATTAAGAGCATTGCTTAGCTTTAAATTTATTAGACTTAGATTTTTATTTTAAAGTTAATTTATTTCAGCTTTTATTTAAATTCCATCAATAATGTAATTTTATTTTATTAATGAAATTTTAGCTTTCAATTAAATTGTTCACTTTAAATTTATTTTATTAAAGCAATGAAAATCGAAAAAAAATTAATTTTCCAGAAACTCTTCGAGTACGGAAGTCGAAAATTTTCCGAAAAACACCGAAATTAGCCCAGAGCTTATTTCCAGATTGGCGCTAGTTATTGGCATTTGGCGCCAATTCCATCGGCTGGCGCCAGGTTCTTTTCTGCGACGCCAATAATTCGCCGATTTTCTGTTGAATTTTTAATTAATTCTGGAACGCG
The DNA here is from genome assembly GCF_948465745.1 of Chenopodium album. Lineage (NCBI taxonomy): Eukaryota > Viridiplantae > Streptophyta > Magnoliopsida > Caryophyllales > Amaranthaceae > Chenopodium > Chenopodium album. The sequence continues at coordinate 73,251,204 of NC_137835.1, forward strand.
GAGATGTCGAAAAATAAAGTGGCCGCACCCATAAAGGGTTGCCTACGTATCCTTTCTTAAGTAATCAGGCCGAACGTAGCTCTCTTGAGTATCCTACTCAAGTAATTTATGGGTAGTATTTCTTAAGTTGGTCAAGATTTGTCATGTTTGAGAATTCATTGCCATCCATATCAGTTAGTTTTGCTGCACCTCCTGACAGGATTGTTTTGACAATGTAGGGTCCAGACCAATTAGGTCTAAATTTTCCCCTTGGGTCTAAAACATTTTTCCTTAGTGCTTTTAATACCAAATCTCCTACTTTGATATTTCTTGTCTTGACCTTCTTATAAAAATGCCTAGCCATACGAGTTTGGTAACACAGAGTGTGATGTAGAGCTTCTAGTCGTTTTTCGTCGAGTAGAATCAATTCTTCGTATCTTGCCCTAGTCCATTCAACTTCATCGAGTTTACTCTCTAACGCGATGCGTAGAGATGGTATTTCTAGTTCGACAGGTTGTACGACATCCATTCCATATACCAAGGAAAATGGCGTATTTTCTGTTGATGTACGGATTGACGTGCGGTAACCCCACAATGCGAAGTGAAGCTTGTCAGGCCAATCCTTATAATTTTCCGTCATTTTCTCGATGATAGTCTTTAAATTTTTATTAGCTGCCTCGACTGCTCCGTTTGCTTGAGGTCTATAAGGGGAAGAATGATGGTGTTGAATGCCGTATTTTTGTAGCAATTCTTTACATTCGGCTTGAAAGTGAGTTCCATTGTCATTTATCATTTCATGTGGGACTCCATATCGACAAATAATATTTCTTTCGATAAAGAGTGCTACATGTTTTGCAGTGAGTTTAGCGTACGATTGCGCTTCGACCCACTTTGTAAAGTAATCGATTGCTATTAGGATGAATTCGTGGCCTCCTGTTCCTGGGGGAGTGATTTTGCCAATGATGTCAATTCCCCATGTAGAGAATGGCCATGGCGATGTGTAGGTGTAGAGCAAAGATGGAGGGACATGTTGTAAATTGGCATAAATTTGGCACTTAGGGCATCTTTTTACGTATTGATGGCAATCCCTATTCATTGTAGTCCAATAATATCCTTCTCGCATTATTTTCTAGACTAACATTTTGCCGTTTACATGTGTCCCACAGATTCCTTCGTGGATTATTCGCATTGCTCTTTGTGTATCCTTCTTTCCTACGCATAGGAGAGCTCGACCTTTAGGTACCCTTTTATGTAGCTCGTTGTCTATGAGTACATATTGAGAAGCCAAAAGTCTTAATGCTCTCTTTGCTCTTTTGTCAGCATGAGGAGGGTATTAATCATCAGTGAAGTAGCAATCCAAGAAAATCTCAAATCCCGGTTGTTTTATGCCGTTTACAACAAATGGCTCGGGAAATTCATGGGGCATGGATAGTCCTCTCCTTCTTTTATAAACTGACCATTAAGCGTAAGAGGGTACTGATCCATTGGAATTGCTTTCTTTTGAATGCGAGCGTCCCTACGTGCTTTCAACTTTTCCTAGGCTCGCTTGAGATCCTTCTGAGTCGGTTCAAAACCAAGTCCGAAAGTGTCTAACTTAGGGAGGCCAAGTGACTCCAGTGGTTTTGCCATTCCTTTCTTCTTTCCTAAAGTCATCCCAGGAAAGTGTCCCTGTTTCTTCAGCATGGTGTTGACAATCATGTTGGAATGGGGGTCATGGCAAAGAGGGGTCCTTTCATCCTCCTGGATTAAAGAGACTTCTTCGTTAAAGCCCCATAAATCTTCATCATCCTCGTCGTGCTCTACGTTAATGATCGGATTCTCTATGGATTTGATTCTCATGGGCGAAGCATCTATAGTGATTGGAATTCCCCCAACTATAGCTTTTACTTGTTGGTGGAGAGATGAAGGGACGACCTTTAGATCATGAAGCCAAGGGCGTCCCAACAATAAGTTGAATGAAGCTTTGATGTCTACTACTTGGAAAGTAGTAGCATGTTCTATTGCTCCTGCCATTACATTTAGGGTAATCTTGCCAAGAGCTTGACGACGAGTGTTATCGTAGGCCCTTATTCCTTGTGTAGACGGAGTTAAGTCTTCATCCCTTATACCGAGCATCCTCGCAGTTCTAAATGGACAGACATTGATAGCCGATCCATTGTCTACAAGATTCATAGGAACATTCATCCTTTTGCAAACTACCATGAGGTTTAATGCCTTGTAATGGTTGTCACCTTCTGGGGGTAAATCTTTGTCAGAAAAGGTGATCAAATTAATTGGACTGGGAAGGTCACTTGTGAGGAAGTTGGCTAGTCCCTCGGGAGTAGTGTCAGAATCTATCCTGATTTTATCCAAGGCATTCATTACAGCCAACCTATGCTCTTGAGATGTTGCCAGAAGTTTCCACACGTTCATCTCAACTTTTGTCTTCTTAAACTGTTTAACAATGTCGTTGTCTTCGATGATAGGTATGGGAACTTGGTGTACGGTTGGCATAGGTTGTGTTGAAACGGGAGGTTGCATTCTCCCAGATCTTGTGAGGACATCTATTGATGAACCTTCTTCAGCCCAAATGTCATCTGTGGTGTATGACACAGAAGGTGAAGGTCCTACTATGTCCTTTAGATAGACATCTTCTTCATCACTGTCCCAAACTCCATTAATGGTTGTATCCTCTTCTTGTTAAACTTGGACTAGTTTCTTTTCATCAATCATTTTCTGTACCAAATCCTTGAATTTGAAACAGTTTTCTATAGTGTGACCCCCTGATTGATGATACTGACAGTAATATCTATCTGTCCTTTTTAATGACTCAAATGGTCTCGGTTCGAGAGGTTTGACCTCGCCACTCTCGGAGAGCATTTCGAACATTTGCGCATATGGGATCCCAATCGGAGTGTAGATTCTATTGCTTTTCTTGGGTTTTTTCAGTGACTTGTAAGGGAAAGTGCTTTCCTCATAAGTCGTTCTCACTGGTGTGAATTCTTTTTTAGGTTCTTCTTTTGGAAGTGGAAGCTCATCATATTTCTTATGGAGTTCGTTCATAACTTTGAGAGCTTCACGTAGTAGTTGCGATACCTCCCTCATGGACAGTGTGAGAAATTGTGTATCTTCCTTATTTGCCGGTTCTGGAAGGTTATCCTTGTCATCGAAAAATATCTCCTCTTCTTTTTCCATGGCATTGATTTTTTTGACAGGTCTAATGAGAGAGGAGGGGTCAACCTCGTTTTCTTCATCGGAGATAGCTAGGGTATAAGCTAGAGGTGCATTGTCGATGCTTGGCTTCTTACTGGCAGGGGGCAATCGCAGTTTGTTGTTGTCAATTAGGTCTTGGATAGCTTCCTTGAGCTTCCAACAGCTTTCAGTGGAATGGCCCCTACCTTGGTGATACTTGCAATGTGCATTGGGGTTCCAGTTAACCGACCTCTTCTCAACTGGTGGGTCCCCAAATGGTCCAATAGGAGTTATAAGACCTTTTGCATTTAATCGATCAAATGCGGTGTCATAACTCATGCCAATAGGAGTGAAGTTCCTCCTAAATGGTTTCTTCTGTCCTTGGTTGTTCATGGCAAGAACTTCTCCTAAATTAAAGGTGCTAACATTATTTGAGTGGGCGGTTTTGGAAGAAGAAGGATTGTCGTTCTTCTTTCCTTTCCAGCCACTATTGGAGTTGTTGTTGGCAGCTTTTGACTTAGCCAAGTCATCTTTGATATTGATCCCAATGTCATAAACGGCCTTGAAGGTATGGAGATTATTTTGATATTTGAGATGATTGGAATAATTTTCCTGGAGATTCTTGATGAACAGTCTCACATACTCTTTTTCACTCGGCACCTCAATCATCTTTGCTGAGCTTTCTCTCCACTTGTTATAGAAAGAGGTGAAGCCTTCATTCTCCTTCTGTTTGATGATTTCAAGTTCTCTATGGTCAGTCTCGACTTGAATGTTACACTTGTACCTATCAACGAAAGCGTTTGCTATAGACTCCCAGGTAGAGGTCTTTTCGTTCTCGAGAGAAAAGAACCATTGTTGGCAAACGGTCTCGAGGGATAGTGAGAACAGAGAAGGGAAGACCTTCTTATCGATACCCTTGATACTCATTATTGTTTCAAATGCTCTTAAATGAAAGTAAGGGTTGTCAATTGCTCTGAATTTTGGGATGTCGTTGGCGTTGAACTTCTGCGGAAGAAGATCTTTGTCCACCGAGACCCCTTGTGATGTAAGCTCTTGAAACTTGTAGTCACTAGACAACTTGCTTAAACTCTCTTGCATGAGGTCCATTTGTTGTTGCTTCACGGGATCATCAATCCTAAGTGCAAGAAGCTTCAGTGTCTCAGTCACAGTAGCCAGTTGGTTCTTAAGATCATTGACTTCTTCTTGAGTTGTCATTATAGTCTTAGCTTTCCTCTTGCGAGCTATAGGTTTGTCGAAAAGTTGGACTTGTACGAAGAGGTTATCTTTGATTAATCGTCCTTCCTTTCTTGACCACGCGCTGTAAATTAAACCATTTTGCATTTTAATTACTTGACTCGAATCAACTTGACTTTATGGTTTATTTTAAGAAAAAAAAAAAGAAAAAAGAAAAGGGTGCGTATTTTGGCAAAAAATAATGTACATATTTTTTAGGGAACTAAGTATTATTATTTTTTTTATTGGAGGATTAATATCCAACTTACCCCCCTAAAAAAAATGACGGAAAAACACGCACACAAGACTCTCTTAATCATGGTCAAAGTATGTGTATTGGTGTGTGCGTTGAGTGTAAGTGACATGCTTGGACTCTTGTGTAAGACCATGGGACTTAGTGCCTAAATTCGATCATGGATTCAATTAAATATTATTGACAGTAAAATTAACTGAATTAAACAGAAGACTGATTAATTAGACCCTAGGTGATGACTCGACAAATAATCCGAACTGTCGGTCAAGCGACAGGACTGGCGTCACACTGTGGAGCTTGGCGCCAGACAACATAGCTGTCGTCAGGCGCTACACTTCATAGTGTGGCGCTACAGCTCAGCCTTGGTGCCAATATTGGAGCTTCGGTCTGAGACTGTTTTCAGTGTTATTAGTCAACTGGGGTATGCCTAAAGTCGTACTAGGTCAATTCCGATTCAAAAAAAAAAAAAATTAGACTTTATTGACTCAAATTAATTAATTAATTAGGCAAAGTTCTTTAAGTCATTAATTTATTTAGTCTCAACACAAGTCAACAAACGGTCAAGAGAAACATAGAATATATATGCACAACAAATAATGCACAATTAGTCAAGTAGGCACAATATGATGCAATGAGTTTGCAACCTAACCATGGCTCTAGTTCTCTAAAGTTCGGGATATGGTTTAGTCAATAGAGGGTCTATGGTTAATTGTCCGGATGCACCGCGCGGAAGCCTAACTGTGAAGGGTTGGCGCGAGTGGATGGGACACCGCGAGTTTTAGAAAAAACTCGCTTCCATGGTTTGGTGAATTCAACATCTCGGATGTACCCTTTGTTGCACGGAGCGTTCAATCGGGTAGATGGAGCATGAATTCCCAGAGGGTTATGTCCATACGTAGAACACATATGGGTTTCAGAAAAGTGAGAAAAAATTCAATCAGGAAGTAGGATCGAGCAAACAATACGAAAAATCGGTCGAAATTAGAACGCATATTTCTGGCTCGGTATTGGGGGAAATTGGCGCCAGCAATCAGAGACTCCTGAACTCCTGAACTTTGTCTTGTTAAAGGAAGCTGTAATGGATTGATTTTGATGCTTTCCCTTAAGAAGGATAAGGGTGATGAGTTGATACTTTATAATCCATGCATTCGAAAATCCGTTGTAATTCCCCGTCTTCCCTCGTCGTCTACTTGTATTGATTATTACAGTAAAAAAGTATGTTGCCAAGGTTTCGCTCCGTCTTGTAATGATTATAAGGTGTTTGTTGTTAATGAGGATGATGGGATGCGGGTTTATTCGTTGAATGATAACCTTTGGAGGATCAAAGATAGGTTGAACGTCTCGATTCCCGGAATTTTAAGCTTGTTACGAAACGGGGATGGGCGTGTTATAAATTTTAAGGGTGGTATATACTGGTTAGGATATAATAATCCGGAAAACTGTCCTGGACCGTATCCGAGTGTATATGATTTAAACACTCATCTTGTATCGCTCGATTTTGATTCTAAGGAATTTAAGTTTGTGGATTTGCCTGATGATCTTAAACAGACATCAGGTCTCGTTCAAAATTGGTTTGTCATTGATGAGTCTATAGCAGTTTTCGGTATGTCTTCTGAACGCACCTGTGTATGGGTTTTGGTCGATGGGAAATCATGGCGGCTTTGGTATACTGGGGAATCAAATTTAGAAGCTCTTCGGTTTCTTAAACATGGTCTTCTTATGCAAATTTTCAATGTTGAGAAAAATACATTTTACGTATTTGATTTTGATAGACGACTCTACTCTTATAATTTCAAAACTCACCAGATACAACATGTGGAAAATTATCAAGATCAACACAAGTATTTAGGGATTTATATGGAGAGCTTAATACTGCACAACCAAAACCAAGGGAACATTTTGACATCTGAATTTAGAATCCCTCATATTGCTATTATGCATTCGTCCCCTGTTGCTAGATACTCTGTTGAATTCACCATTGGCTTAGCATACATAAAATTATAAAGTAAATGCTTTTATTTTCTTATCTCCGTATAATCATGTGTTGATCTGTGAATTTTTCTAGCCGACCCCACTTATAGGAAAGGCTTTGTGTTTGATTGATTAATTGATTGATTATTAGATATAGTAACGGATTAACTATTTGGTTTTCACAAGTGTTTTAATAAATGATATTTTGCAATAGTACTCGTAATGGTTTTATATCTGATTTTCTTTGTGACATTAGTCAATTCAAAGATGTAAACTCGGTCACTGTGTCTATGTCTAAGTAGCAATCCAAGGAGGTAAAGGTATAACTTATAAGCTAAGTAACTAACATACCTAGAGACTTGTCACCACACACCTTTAGCAAATTTGTAACATGCATTGTGAACTTAATCGTTAAAAAATTACGGAGTAATTACAAACATTCAAAAACTTTCTCTCTCTAAACCCATCCTTATCTTCCACCGTTTTCACCGCCCCTCGAAGACCGGACCGATTTAGTTAGGACCGAACCAGGTCCAGACCGAGAGAATCGGCCCAAAATCCGGATCAGACCATTGATGAGTCTATTTTATATATATACTAGATGAAGCCCGTGCGATGCACGGTTTGTTTGAATTTTTTAAAATAATATTTTTACACATATATTTATGTGCTAAAAATTGTTAAATATTTAGATAAAATTCCTGATATTAAAAGATAATATTTTATATTTAATTAATTTAAACTGGATAATCTCATTCGCTAATTTTGCTTACGTGTCAGTTAAATTATTTAATTCTAAAAGAAATTAATAATATCGTATTTAATTGGCTACCACTAAAATTTATTATCCTACGTGGCGCGCTGAAAAAATTAAATCCTACGTGGCTCTCTAAAAACTCGGGAAAAAACTCCCCTTTATATATATGTATATATATATATATATATATATATATATATATATATATATATATATATATATATATATATATATATATATATATTAGATTATTTCCCGTCTCATGATCATATTTGTGCTTATTTGAGCTCTGCGGAGCTATTTTATAACTAATATACGTTTTCTAGTGTTTTTGTAGAGTCGGTATTATTTTGTAGGAATTTGCAGATTTATGATAATTTTCGAGGTTATTGAACCAAAGATATTGGAATTTTATCATATTTTATGACCAAATATTTTAAGCTCAAGACCGAGTTAAAGGAATTTAGTTCGGTGATTAAGGGTTCGTGAAATAGGTCCAATGTTCGTGCAAGAAATTCGGACCAAGCTAAGGATTCAAGTTAACAAGGTCCAACTCTGAAACCCGATTCTCACAAGAAAAGCCCAGTTCGTTGCCTAGTTGATCGGGTGTAGACACCCATTTGTGTCTCCCCAAAACCAAACCCGGTGATGAACACCTTTCACGTCGAATCATAATCGAATGAAGTGAAAGTGTGCTGTAAAAAGTTTAGTGTTGCGGTTAGTTTTTAATTCTCTTCTTTCTCTCTGTTTTTGAAAGCCTATTTTATGAAAATTTATTACACTTTAAATTAAAAAAAATACAATTATAGTATAATAAATACAATGGGGGCAGCAACACTTAGAAGAAGCAGCAACAGTGTCCAGCCACTAGTTTAATCTTCACCATGCCGTCTCATGCATCTTTAAGCATATAGCTTGGACAAATCATTATGCCTGCCAATGGAATTTAGTATAAATGCAAGAAAGTCCAATAATCTATGAGAGTTTATAAAATTCGGTATAGAATTATAACTCACAGCATTCTTTGCCTTCAAAATAAAACTGGCTTCAACTCCATGAGATCATCACAGATTTCTTTTACATTCTGCATTACACAAGTCAACAATTTCAGCTTATCATTTCATACAATAAATCAATGACTCGATCTTTAAAGCACATTAATACATTATAAGTTTGATCAAAGATAATAACAAGCCATCAACTTCCTATATACCTTAATAAAGAAAGAAGATCAAACATCAGAGTGATCAGTTTCATAACAAATTTATTTTTGGTAAAAATTATAAAAATATTATTTTCTAATCTCTTTGTTACATAGTAAATTGGGATCTCCATATAGTTACGCAACAAACACTCTCATCAACTTGGACAACAAAACTAACAAAGCTTCACAAATAATACCTAACCCAATTCTGTTAAGATAATATTTATGTAAAGATAATATTTAGGAAATATTCTTAGGATCCCATAGTTATGTTTATGTTAATATTTGATTTGATTTGTTCTTATTCCTAAGCCTAAGTTAGTTAGGAATATATTGTACTCTATATATGTACACGGTTGAGCATAATGAGAATTTGAGTTCTTAAGTCAATTTGACATGGTATCAGAGCTAAGGTTTAAGAATCCACAAATTTTTTTCCTTTTCTCTTGTTAAAATAATTGGTGATGGCGAAGGGAGATGATGATGTTCCGCCACCACCGACTGTTGATCTTGAGTATCATCTTGGATCGAGTTATCATCCCGGAATCATTATCACACCGATTAAGTTACGAGGGGCAAACTACGATGAGTGGGCTAAGGCTATGCGTAGAGCCTTAATTGCTAAGTGGAAGTTTGGGTTTGTGGATGGCTCGATTAAGGAGCCTGCAACCGACTCTACAAAGAAGAAGCATTGTATAGCTGTAAATTCCATGCTTGTCTCGTTGATTAGTAATACATTAGATGATTCTTTGCGTCCAACCATTGGAGATTATGATGATGTGAGTGAGTTATGGGTACACCTTCAACAACGTTACTGTGTTGTAAGCGGTACTCGAGTCTGCCAATTGAAGAATTCGTTGGGTGAGTGTAAACAAACGTCTTCGGAGTCGGTGACGGAATACTTTGTCCGTTTGTCAAAGATATGGATAGAATTGCTACAATATAGTCGTGTTCCGAAGTGTTCTTGTGGGCAATGTCAATGTAATATTGCACAAAAAGTAAGTAATATTCGTGATGAAGATTACTTGCATTATTTCTTGATTGGACTTGATGATCCATACGAGGCAATTCGTGCTCAATTGTTGGCACAAACGTCGTTGCCTCACGTGGATAATGCATACCAAGCAGTGATCAATACTGAGAGACTTCGGTCTCGGGATGGAAAGCCCAAAGAGAATGTTATGGCATTTAAAGTAGACTCACGAGCCAAGTCGACCTCGGGTGATGGTGAAAGGCCTTTTTGCACCCACTGCAATTGGGAAGGTCATGATAAAGAGGGTTGTTATCAAATCATCGGGTTTCCCGAATGGTGGGATGAGAATCGGCGAGGAGGTAGAGGTCGAGGACGCGGTGGTCGTGGGGGAAAGAATGGTGGTCGTGATGCTAGTGGGGGCGAAGTACAACTTCCACAAACACGACACATCGGGCTAATGCTGTCCAAGGTGGCGTGAATAGCAATGGTACAGCAGGCAGCAGCAATCAAAGCTCCTCCACACAAGGGCTTGCAGGTGTAACGTCTGACCAAGCACAACAAATAATTGAATTTCTTAGTAATAAATCTAAGTCTCGCTTAGAAGGTAAGACAAAAGTCCCGTGGATCGTGGATACTGGAGCCTCTAATCATGTAACAAATGATTTATCGATTATGAGAAATATCAAAACAATTCAAAATTGTCCGGTGGGTTTACCGGATGGTCAAACAGTGAACGCGAATCAATTGGGTTCAGTTACACTAGATGGTGGTCTTGTCATTGATAATGTTTTATTTGTACCACAATTGAATTGTAATTTAATTTCTGTTACTTAGTTAAGTGATGAGTTACAATGTACAATTCAATTTACTAACAAAATTTGTGTTATTCAGGACCAGTCGACGAGGATGGTGATTGGCGTGGGTGAACGAGAAAACGGACTTTATTTTTTCCGAGGTGTGCCGCAAGTGAAGGTGCTAGCAGTAGATTGTGTGGTAGATCTTTGGCATCAACGCATGGGTTATCCGTCGGAGAAAGTGTTGAAGTTACTTCCGCCTGTGAGTAACTCAATTAGAAAAAATAATAAAGTGTGTGATGTATGTCCTCGGGCAAAACAATCTAGAGATAGTTTTCCTATTAGTGAGAATAAGGCTAGTAATTTGTTTGATCTAGTTCATATTAACTTGTGGGGTCCTTACAAGGTAGCTTCGTCGTGTGGTGCCAAGTATTTTTTGACAACAGTAAATGATTATTCTAGGGGTGTTTGGATTTATTTGATTAAAAATAAAACTGAAGTTGAATTTCATTTTCTCAATTTTATTGCTTTAATCAAACGCCAATTTAATAAAGATATAAAAGTGGTTCGTAGTGACAATGGAACCGAGTTTAATAATCTAAAGGAATATTTTGTCAAAAATGGAATTATTTTTGAGTCTTCTTGTGTGGTTACCCCTCAACAAAATGGGAAAGTGGAGAGAAAACACCAACATATTTTGAATGTGGCACGAGCACTAAGATTTCAGGGTGGATTGCCGATTAAATTCTGGGGGGAGTGTGCTTTGACGGCTTGTTATTTAATTAATCGTACTCCAAGTTCATTACTTGGAAATAGAACTCCATATGAAATGTTGTTTGGCAAAATTCCTTCCTATCAGTCAATTCGTGTGTTTGGGTGTTTGTGTTATGCACATAACCAACGGAGTAAGGGAGATAAATTTGAATCTCGGAGTAGGAGGTGTGTATTTTTGGGTTACCCGTTTGGACAAAAGGGATGGCAATTGTTTGATTTAGAGACAAAAGAGTACTTTGTGTCTAGAGATGTAAAATTTCATGAGCATGTTTTCCCGTATGTTGAGCAAACGAATGAATCTTCGAGGTTGAAATTAGGAGAGGATTTTGTTGATATAGATGATAGAGATAAATTTGAGAAATGGCACATGGGTGACATAGGTGGTGCGGATGAAGTCGAAGGAGATTGTGGAGCACCCAAAGGGGGTCCATCGGACGATGGCCTAGAGCAGCCCTAGCAGCAGCACCACACTGCTAGGGGCGCTGGGTTGCCAGAGGGCGCTGGCCGAGAGCAGCTTGAGCAACCTAGCACAGCAGCCTCTTCCCGCAAGCAGAGCATGCAGCAGGGGCCAGCAGAAGCTGGGCACGAGCAGGCTGACCAACAGGGGAGATGCAGCCCGAGTATTGGCAGCAAGGTGCGCCAGCAGCAGAGTGAAGGAGGAGAGGCAGTTCAGTCCGCAACCGGGTTGCGGGGTAGTGATGAAGACCGCAACAGGGCTGCGGCACACTCTGAGGTTCAGCACGAAGTGACTTCGAGCACTGAAATTCAAGAAGAAAATGCAGAAATATTAGGCCGAGGAAAGCGAGTAAAGTTCCCTTCAACAAAGCTTCGTGATTGTGTTACGCATACTATCCGGAAAAATAAAGTCCCATCGTTGTCATCCGCGGAATCATCTTCCTCAGGTACTCCTTATCCTATAACCTATTTTGTTAATTATGATCGGTTTTCCGAGAAACATAGAAATTATATTGCTGCAATGACAGAGGCACAGATTCCGAGATCCTTTAAAGAGGCAGTGAAACATGCGGGGTGGAGAAATGCAATGGCATCCGAAATTAAGGCCTTAGAGGATCAAGGTACGTGGACCTTGGAGACACTTCCGGAAGGGAAGAGAGCACTTGGAAGCAAGTGGGTTTACACTGAGAAGAGATATGAGGAAGGAAAACTGATTAGATTAAAAGCTCGATTGGTTATTCTTGGAAATCATCAAGAGGAAGGCATAGACTACAATGAAACATTTGCTCCGGTGGCAAAGATGTCTACATTTCGTACTTTTCTGGCCGTAGCAACGGTGAAGGAATGGGAAGTGCATCAAATGGATGTACACAATGCCTTTATACATGGAAAGTTGGAGGAAGAGATTTACATGAAAGTTCCCCCTGGGTTTTAAAGAAACAATTTAGATAAGGTGTGCAAAATGAAAAAATCGTTGTACAGGCTAAAACAGGCGCCTAGGTGTTGGTTCAAGAAATTGTCCATGGCTCTTAAGAAATATGGTTTCAAGCAGTCATATAATGATTATTCGTTGTTTACTTTGTTGAAAGGTAAATTGCAATTGAATGTGTTAGTTTATGTGAATGACATGATTATTGCATGTAACAGTAAATTTGCATTGGAAAGTTTTAAAGCATATCTGTGTGAATGTTTTAAAATGAAAGATCTAGGAGCCGTGAAATATTTTTTGGGATTAGAAGTAGCCCGTAGCAAACATGGATTTTATGTTTGTCAGAGGAAGTATGCCTTGGATATTATTTCAGAGACAGGATTGTTAGGTGCTAAACCTGTAGACTTTCCGATGGAGCAGAATCACAAGCTAGCAGTTTTAGGGGGGAAAGAGTTTACAGATGTTGAGAAATATAGGCGTCTGGTAGGACGTCTAATATATCTGGTTGTGACTAGACCAGACATGGCATACTCAGTGCATATCCTATCTTAGTTTATGCGATCTCCAAAGGAAGTGCATTGGGAAGCAGCTTTGAGAGTAGTTCGTTATCTAAAGAAATGCCCGGGTCAAGGTATTCTTCTTAGATCTGATAGTGCTTTGCAATTAGAAGGTTGGTGTGACTCGGATTGGGCAGGTTGTCCATTAACTCGGCGTTCTTTGACTGGTTGGTTTGTGTTACTTAGTTTGTCTCCTGTGTCATGGAAGACCAAGAAACAACCTACGGTGGCTACAAGTTCGTCAAAAGCAGAATGTCGATCAATAACAGGTTTGACGTGTGAATTGAAGTGGTTGAAGAGAATGCTTCGAGATTTAGGGGTTGAACACAAGCAAGGGATGAAAGTATTCTGTGATAGTCAGTCAGCTCTACATATTGCTAATAATCCAGTTTTTCATGAGCGAACCAAGCATATTTAAGTTGATTGTCATTTTATTAGAGATGCGATTCAAGAGGGTCTCATATGTCCGTCATATGTGTCTACAAAGTTGCAGTTAGCAGATATCTTCACGAAGGTATTGGGAAAGGCTAAGTTTGAGTTTATTCTTATCAAGATGGGCATTCGAGATCTCCATGCTCATCATGAGGGGGGATGTTAAGATAATATTTATGTCTCTAGGAGCACAACAATATTCACTTTCTCTAAAATATCATTGTAAATAGCATAGAAGGGAAGCTGGATTTAAACTTGTCAAATATTTACGATTCAAATGTGCAAAGTTATTTCGCTAGTCCAACTAAGCATACAAACCAATAGTCCATAAGTATTAGACACCCCTCTCCCACACGGGCCCAATTAAGCAAACCAACTATACATCTACTAGTAGCCCCAAAATATTAGACACCTCCTACGGAAATTGCAACTTTATGGGGTGCACTTGTATCCAACTAAACAAACACTAAAATATGATCAAGTTCAAATTTAAAGCACTAAACTTCCAAATAACAAATAGGATATATATAAGTGCATGTATCCAGCCAAACAAATACTAAATATGATCAATTCTTGATCTTAGAGCACTGAAAATTTAAGCCAAAAACAAACAGAAATCGTATTCTGTTTGTTAACTGATATCAATAATTGTTATCAGTATGCTTCTTTGAAGCAATGGAGAGGTGCTATCATATCTATTTTGAACCCAACACTAGTTTGAACCCAGCAAAAAACACAAGCTTTGTTCCAATAAATTGTCTGGAAATTGACTCTTCTCTAACTTGATTTGATTGTAAACAAAAGGTAATTTTTTCAGAATTGAATCAAAACAATAACAACAAAATTAAATCTAATAATATTTATATACAAAGAAACCTTGAAATCTCTCTGCCCTTCATTAATTAAACCCTGACGATGATTTTGTAACACTATTGAGAGATAAAACTCTAAAATCAATTCCAAATAATAGAAGGAAAAAAACCCTAAAATGAAAAGATAAATTACCTCAATATCATCGGCAAATCGACACTGAAATTGAGGAAATTGATAACAATTAGGAAAAATTGCTCCCATTAATCTGAACTTTGCCTCGTCCGCCGAAAATAATCCCAATTTTCGTTAATTATCTATCACTCCAAACTTTAGGGGGTATTAATTTCTATTATACCCAAATGACTTGCAACCGGTAAATCAGGTAAACATTTCTGAATTATTTTTTTTGCACACGTGTCAATATGTAATTGGTTGAAAAAAATAGAAAAAAAAAATTTAAAACATAATTTTAAAAAAAACCCCAACAGCCACCTCCCCTTAGCTTCTCTCAGCCACCTTCCACCACCGCCACCTCCCTTAGCTTCTCTCAGCCCCAACCTCCATGCCGAAACCCCTGGCCCACCTCAGCGTCGCAACTCCTGGCCCACCTCGACGCCGGAACCACCCCCAGAAACGCCCAAAAACCACCTGAAACGCACCCCCATTTCTCCCTGAAAACGACCATAGAAATGGGTGAAAACGGCCGAAATTGGTCGATTTCGGGCTGAATGGTTGGTGTTAACCCTAAATCGGCCAATTTCTGCCATTTTCAGCCAATTTCGTAGCCTCCTTGCTCGTGATTTGGGAAACTATGGTGGGGGAAGGGAAGGGGTGGAGGAGGGGTTTTCGTGGGCGGGGGAGGTGATTTCGGGGGTGGGGGAAGGGAAGGGGTGGGTTTCGAGGGAGGGGGAAAGCTGGGCAGTGGTTTCCGGCAGCAGGTAGGGGCGGATCTAGGGGAGTTCAAGGGGGTTCATTGAACCCACATATTTTTTGGAAAAAAATTATAAGTTTTATTTTTATTTTTTATTTTTAAAAAAAAAAAGGTTTAAAAGAAATGTTTGTGAGAATAATTATCATACAGGTAAGTTTGGTGCATTGGTAATTCTCTGAATAATAGAGCAGCGAGCCCCTTTAATTCCTTAGGTCTTAGGTTCGACTCCTATTGCCCTCTTTTTTTGTACCTTTTTTTTTTTTTTTTTGTTTTTTTACTCCTTACATTCAGATTTCAATATTTCATATTTCAGAAATCAAACATCAGACATTTTTCTCCAAATTCCCAAACACCAAAACCCTAACCTTGACGGCTTGACACCCTATGACCCTAGCCAGTAGCCATTAGCCGCCGCGGCACCGCACACCGAGACACCGACCGGCGACCACCTCACGTCCTCACGGAGTGACGGAGACACGGACGAGTGGACGAGGGACGACTCACGACTGTTCTGTCTTCTACTCTTCTGAGTTCAGATTTCGAGTTCTTCTAGTTCTACAATTGTGAGTCCTCTTAATCTCTTATTCCTCTACTAGTCTACTCCTATTAATTCTTAATCTTGGTTTGCTTGTTTTATTTTTTAAATTGGTTTATGGTTTTGATATATTGTTGAATTCTTGAATTGTTGAGAAATTGAATTGTAGAAAGTTAGAAGTTAGAAACTTAGAATTATAAATTTTTACTTGTTCTGTTAATTGAAATTTGATAATTAGAAGAAGTTTATATTGTCAAATTTGTGTTTATTGGGGACTTGTGATTTTAATTGATAATTAATTGTGTATTTTGTGTATTATTGTAGATTGTAGAGCTTTTGTTACTATGATTTTAATTGATAATTAATTAGAAGAAGTTTTATTTATTTTTTTATTTATTTTTTTATTGTGTAACCCATCCATTTGTAATAAAAAATTGAATTTATGTATTGAATTTTTAATCAATATATGTTCATCGTTTTTTTTTAAGATTTCGAACCC
Source organism: Chenopodium album (assembly GCF_948465745.1). Taxonomy (NCBI): domain Eukaryota; kingdom Viridiplantae; phylum Streptophyta; class Magnoliopsida; order Caryophyllales; family Amaranthaceae; genus Chenopodium; species Chenopodium album. The sequence continues at coordinate 73,267,464 of NC_137835.1, forward strand.
ACAATTTGGAATTCCTAGATACGCCACTGGCAGCAGGAGAGGGGTTTTTCAGGGGTGGGGGTGATTTCCCGGCGGGGTGGAGGTGGGGGTGTGGTGGCAGCCGCTGGGCATGGGTGGTTTGTGGGGTTTTTATTTTTTGTTTTTTGTTTTTTGTTTTTTTTAAGAAAAAACAAATTTAAGCCAATCATACGCTGACACGTGACTAGGTAACCTGCTACATCAAGTTAGATGACCCGTTGGGTGCAACAAAAATTAATACCCCCTAAAGTTGGAAGTGATAGATAATAAACGAAAGTTGGGATTATTTTTAGCGGACGAGACAAAGTTCAGATTAATGGGAGCAATTTCCTAACAATTATTGACAATGATTTGAATTTGAAATTGATGTACCTTAACTTCAAATTGATTTAGAGAGACACCAAAATCACCTTAACCCGAATAAAAACTTTTTAAAAAATCGGGTGTACAATAATTATTGTACATCCATTATAAACATAGCCTAAAGTGATCAAAAGTTACCCGTGAAATGAATAAAAGTTACCCCAATATGCATAAAGTAACCCAATACAAATAAAATTTATCTACGCTTTGTTAGTAAAGAATCACATTTTAAATGACTAAAAATCAATTATTAGTGATTGAATGTAATTAAATTACCATTATAAAACTTTTCTTATTATCTATTTATATAAAAATTATATTATCTTTAAAGTTACTAAAAAAAAGGCAAAAAGTTACCCTAAAATTAGCTAAAAGTTACCCTTATACTACTTGATGTACACTAATATTAGTGTAAACCGGGTGTATACAAAAATTTTCCTAACTCGAAGTAGAAATAGAGAGGGATGAAAATCTGAATTTGAAACTGATGTAGAAAACTTCAAAATTGATTCAAAAAGGGGCAAAAATCTGAGTTTGAGATCGATAAACGTCATTTCGAAATCGACTCAAAGAGGGATAAAATCTGAATGTGTAGTGTAGGGAACATTTCAAGCATTACCCCAAACTTGAACTCCACTGTGATCATACACTTGAGCATAGTCGCGTCCAAAGGGAAGGAAGATAGAGCAAAAGAGTCGCCAACAAGTTTTAGGAACTTGTAAACCGTTCACAGGGTGAAGGTTACACCCCTTAACGATCCAAGAGATCGTCAACTCCAATAGGTCTGGAACTATGACTGGAAGTTCGGGGATGAAGGTACAAATCCAATCTAAAAGAGAAAGAACCTGCCCTAAAAATAGGCCTCTACTTTATTCTTCACGTATTTATGTGCGCTTTCTGACTAACATGCAATCATTACTTTTACCCTAAACCTGTTTATCTATGTTGGTTGAATATTAATGCACAAATAAAACTATTATTGGCGATCACTTAAATTATAATCATATTAACCCTAAACAAGATTATTAATTATCTTATTAAGCGTGATTACAAGTACCAATTCCCTTTAAACATGCATAAAAGGTGTGATCAAGCAATAACAATAAATATATATCAAGCAACATAATAACAATAAATATAATAATCATAATTAAAATAATCATAATCATGTTAAAGCATAATAATAGCAAGATCCTAGGCATGATAGTAACAAGATTAATAACAAACCCTAGCATGTCACTAAACAATAAAAATCAAAGCTTTAACCCTAACATGATACTAACATGATATTAGGAAAGAAAGTAGGAAGCATCACAGAAATCATAATTGACACTATATTCTTTACCCTAAACATGATACTAAGAAAAGCATCCTAATATGATACTAGGAATCAAAATAACAACCTAAACATGCTTTCTATATCATAAGATCAATAAACAATTAAAGTACTTACTTGGATGCCTCGTATCTCTTTCTAATAACAAAATACACACGTTAGTAACTCCAAGGAAAATAATAAAATAAAACAATTAAATTAAATAATTGAAATAGAGATTTGGGACCAAACCCTCAGAAATACCAAACCTTTCACGTCTAGGGCGAAGGCAACTTCGAATTGGGCTAGGTGTGTCTAGTGCTAATGTATGAGGAATTTTGTTTGTAAAAGGCTAGGCTAGAAAAAGGGAGAGAGAATCAAGAAATTCTTGATGAGAGTTGGTGATTAAAAACGGAGGTTTTAGGAGGCTATTTATAACGAAAATCAACCGAAATATGATAAAAAAGAATCAGAGTTTCGAGAAGAATAAAACACGATGTTGTTGCCACACAATTGTCGCCGCAGCGACAACCTGTGGTGCGGCGCTGTAGATAGTTTTTTTCACACGTTTTCATATTTTGATAAAATTTAAGCGTACGAGGGATAAAACTGTAATTTTATTTAAAACACTTCTTTTATTCTAAATAAAACTCTTAAAACTCAATTATCAATGCTATTCACATTAGGATTTAAAAGAACTTTCTAGAACATTATAGAAGACTATAATCAATCCTAATTGCATTAGGAATGATAAATCATAATAGGCCCTCCTCATAGGGCTGCATATAAAGATCAAACCGTGCCCAGTTTAATAATTTGGCCATAACTTCCTTATTATTCATCGGAATTGGACTTATAATATATCGTTGGAAATCTCTTTTCGAGCCCAATCCAACTACACTATTATTGGACCCTTACCATGGACCAAACTAAACTGGATTGACTATTTTCATAAAATAGGTTTTCAAAAATAGAGAGAAAGAAGAGAATTAAAAACCAACCTCAACACTAGACTTTCCACTCTTTCACTTCATTCGATTATGATTCAACGTGAAAGGTATTCATCACTGGGTTTGGTTTTTGAGAGACACAAGTGGGTGTCTGCAGAAGCCCCCACTTTGAGTGAGTTTGGAGAAACGCAAGTTTCGAAAAAAAAAAGTCAAAGTATCGATAGGGACGGAGAATGATTCAGAACGTTCTGCAATCCTAAATCATTCTTGTAACGCCGATACCTGCAAACTGGCTTTAGTTAAAATAGATAAGAGATTTAAGAAACGCGTATCTTGCACCGTCGAGCACACGTCTTTGGAGTAACCGATTTTTTGCTATTTTTGCTGTTGACAACCTTCCACAAGCTAGGGAACGCCATCTTATTGTTTTGATGTTCACTCGTCTCTGAACAACGGAACTTTTTTTATATGTCAACGCATCTCTTGACAAAGAGCTTTGAATGATATGCCCACGCGTCTTTGAGCAAAGAGCTTCGATGATATGTCCACGCGTCTCTAAACAAAGAGCTTTGAATGATATGCCCACGCGTCTCTGAGCAAAGAGCTTCTTTTTTTTTTGACGATCTTCCTCAAGCTAGGGGATACCGCTTGAACACTGCTACACCTGTAACTGCCTCCAATTCTGGTGTGATAGTCTTCTGCAAGCTAGAGAACCTTATCAAAGATTGCTTTGCCTGAAACGATCTTCTATCACTTTGTGACCATCTTCCGCAAGCCAGGGAACATGATCGAAGATTGCTTTGCCTGAAGCCATCCTCATTTGTTGCGATAATAATCTGAAAAGTATCACCGAAGACCAACGCCTGTCGATCCTTTAAAGTTCGTTTGAACTTTGCTTTTGCTATGCCAGTGCGTCGGCGCTTTTGCTGCTTGTGAACCAGTTTGTCGGTGGTTATGTTGTTTGTGAACCAGTATGTCAGTGTCTTTGTTGTTTATGAACCATTATATCGGTGCCTTTGCGGTGAGCCAATGTTTATGCGCTTTAAGCTAAGTGAGACGATCATTTATCAGGTCGATCACTTAATGTGATTGTAACCGAGCCGATTACTAAATCATGTCAAATTGCTTAGAGGGGCTAACTAGCGTACCAAGGAACCCAAACTGTTGTACGAGGTCGAAATAATCATTCTGAGAGGCTTCGCATTCTGTCGCCGCTGCAACGTCACTAGCGCCGCGATTTCTCCATGTCGCTCGGCGCTGCACTCTGTCGCGCGGCGACAGAGTTGTCGTGCGACGCTGCTGTTAGGATTTTTGCATAAATCCCCTTTTTTCCTCATTTCGCTACTACTGCTTTCATTCATTTGAGTTCCACCCCGAAAACTTTGAATTGTCCGTTCTTGCTCGTTTCTCAACCAAATTCGCTCAAATTTGTTGCAAATCAAAGCTTTGTTCATCTAGTTTGCTGAACTATGTAAGTTTTTTCCAAAATCACTCGAATTTTGATGAATATCGTTCTTTTTTATTCAATTTCTTGAAAATTCGAAACTTACATTGCTCAATTTGTTTTGTTTGTCAAATTTATGACATGAAATTGCTTGATTATGTTTATACATTGCCTTGGGAGTATTTTAAGACTTGTTTGACTCAATTTGGTGAAGAAACAAAAGATTCACCATTGTTGAACCTCTTAAGTTTGGGATAACAATGTGGCTCATTCTTGATGCTTTTGCTAGCCATTCTTGTCCAATTTGTCACAATAATTATCATAACATTGCAAGAAATTGTTTGATTGCTTGAAAAATGCCATATATACTTGTAGGGAATATTTCAAGCATTAATCCCCTAGCTTGAGCCCCCCTGTGATCATACACTAAAGTACAGTGGCGTCCAAAGGGAAAGAAGATAGAGCAAAAGAGTCGCCAACAAGTTTTAGGAACTTGTAAACCGTTCACAAGGTGAAGGTTACACCCCTTAACGATCCAAGAGATCGTCAACTCCATAAGGTCTTGAACCAAATAGGGTTCGAGGATGAAGGTACAAATCCAACCTAAAAGAGATTGAATCTGCCCTAATAATAGGCCCCTACATTATTCTGATCATATTTATGTGCGCTTTCTGACTAACATGCAATCAATAGGATTAACCCTAAACCTGTTTAATCTATGTTGGTTGAATATAATGCACAAACAAACTATTATTGGAGATCACTTGAATTATAATCAAATTAACCCTAACAAGATTATTAATTATCTTATTAAGCATGATTACAAGTACAAATTCCCTTTAAACATGCATAAAAGGTGTGATCAAGCAATAACAATAAAAATAATATCATCAAGCAACATAATAAATAATCATCATAATAATAATATTCATATTAATCATGTTAAAGCATAATAATAGCAAGATCCTAGGCATGATACTAACAAGATTAATAACAAACCCTAGCATGTCACTAAACATTGAAAATCAAAGCTTTAACCCTAACATGATACTAACATGATATTAGGAAAGAAAATGAAAGGGCATCATACTTTTAATCATACTTGATATTAAAGTTACCCTAAACATGATACTAGGAAGATCAAAACGCCCTACCATAAAACTAGGAATCATAATAATAATCTAAGCATGATTTCTATATATCATAATATCAATTAAACCATTAAAGTACTTACTTGGATGCCTCGTACCTTTTTCTAATAACAAAATACACACTTTAGTAACTTCAAGGAAAATAATAATTATAACAATTAAATCAAATAATTAAAAGAGAGATTTGGGACCAAACCCTCATAAATTAAACCTTTCACGTCTAGGGCGAAGGCAACTTCGAATATGGCTAGGTGTTTCTAAATCTAATGAATGCGGAATTTTTATATTTGAGAAAAGGCTAGTTTAGAAAAGAGAGAGAAAGAGAGTAATCAAGAGAATCTTGATGAGAGTTGGTGAATGAAAACGGAGTTTTTAGAACTCTATTTATAAAGAAAATCAACCAAAAAGATAAAACATCAAAACAGAGTTCTGACGCGTAAAACCAAGGTTAGCGCCAGACACTGACATTAGCGCCATGCGCTAACGCTAGCGCTAGGCGCCAAGCTTAGCCTGAGGCGCTAATGCTGGCGTTTTGCGCTGACTAAGAATTTGACGCGTTTTCTTAAAATCAAATAGAAATTATCGTACAGGAGGATAAAATCGTATTTTCCTCAAAAACGGTCTTTTATTCTGATTAAAACTCTAAAAGGTCAACAAAAGTCAATTTATCAATGTTAATTGAATTAGGAATGAAAAGAACCTTCTAGAAGAATCTAGAAGACTAAAACCATTTCTAATTGCATTAGGAATGATAAATCTATATTAGGCCCTCCTCTAGATCATTGGGCCGTATATAAGGCTCAAACCGGGCCCAGTTTGGTAAATTGGCCATAATTTCCTCAATATTCATCGGAATTGGGCTTATAATATATCGTTGGAAAGGTCTTTTCAAACGCCATCCATTTACACTACTATCGGACCCATATCATGGACCAACCAAACTGGATTATTTGTTTTCTTAAAAATAGGTTTTCAAAAATAGAGAGAAGAGAAAAGAAATTAAAATTATCCGCAACACTAAACTTTCCACACTTTAACTTCATTCGATTATGATTCAACGTGAAAGGTACTCATCACTGGGTTTGGTTTTGGGGAGACACAAATGGGTGTCTACAATACTTGAATTGAAATTGTGCTCTATTTTAGTACTACGTATTCTGTTTTTTGCGAACATAGTATCATGCGGCTAGGCGAACCTTAGGTACTATAGAACCTTAATTTTGTCAATTTTGCACAATGTAGTATGGCTAGAAAGTGAGGTTCCGGTTCTCGGTCTCGAGACACTCGACGGGAGCACGAGCCTGTTCAGGAGGACGCCGATCCGTCCACCTCTCCCGGTTCCTTCCTTGAGTGGGACGAGCGGACGTTGTTCTTTGCCCCCGAGCACCACATTTCTGAGAGGGTGCGTCGTGGGATTGTTAGTGGTAGGACGCGCAACAATGGCTCGGGCAATGACACCCTTGACCAACTGTACAACAAGTATTTCAGCGGCGATGAGGGGCTGCGACTTCTTTGGGAGTCTTGTGGGCTGACTGCCCTGTTCCGGGCTATGCAGGCCATGTAATCGTTCGATGCGGGCCACCACGTGGTTCGCGCTTTGGTGGAGTTCTTCTGAGACACCACCAACACTTTTCACTTTCCTTGGGGTGAGATGACTGTCACCCCAGCCAACTTCAGTCTCAACTCGGGATAGTTTTGCTCGACCGCGCTGCCGTTCGATAGCTCCATTAGTGTTTTTTCTCCTGTGGTCAACGCGTTGTTGGGTCCGATTGTTGTTCGGGCCCGTGCTGAGGTGGAGCCATCACGATTTAGCTCCAGGTGCATTCGTCGGTCGACTCTGGCGATGGATTTTGAGGACGATGCGACCACCCGAGAGCAGCGGGTGCACATTTTTGCACTTATTTTACTGTCAGGGACCTTTTCTCCTGAAAAAGGTAGTCGAGTGCTGCTTTACTACCTTCCTGCTCTCCGCGATCTTCAGCTGATCGGGACTTATGATTGGGCCAGCTTGGCCTATGCTGACTTTCTGCGAGGATTGCGAGATTCCTGTCGACATCGGTCTTACAAAGGAGACATCGCTCTCTCTAGCTTCTGGAGAGTCGTAGAGGTATACTTTATCTCTTAAAAGTTAGCTCTAAACTCTTATTCGCACCTGCTGATATCTTTTTATCTTTGTAGATATGGTTCTACGAGTACTTTCCTTTGCTTGCGCCGGCGAGACCATCTCCACGCGAGCTCCTTGTCGGCGCCTGTTGATGAAAGTCGCTTTAGTAACCAGGCGACTACTGCCCGTGTCCGAGAGCTGATCCTCTCGGTATATTCTTTTTTGAATAGTTAACATATTTGTATCGCTCTTCGTAGAGCTTTATCTTATAGTCATTCTTTATAGGAGCCTGATGTATTATACCGACCATGGGGCGGTTTGGTTATTCCCGCGCTGGCTGCGCAGTACCCTGCTGAGCGTCGCTACTTCCAGGGGACGTATGAGGCGGCGGTGTACCTATGAGAAAGAATTGATATTCAGCACTCCTTAGAGATTTTTGTCGTCCCTGCTCCTCCGCCACGCCACATGTTTCATGACGCGATGCTCCTCAACTTATCGGAGAGGTCGTCTGCTGATACCCCTTGGCGATCTCATGCTAGCTCGGGGCGATGCTACGAGGAGGATTTGCTGCCGTTGTTAGCTCTGGCCCCTGTTTTGTCTGAGGAGGCGGCGGTATGATTTTTATCTTTTATCTATTTGCTAAGTAGCCCCCAAGTGGTATTTTAGTCACTTTGGTTTGCCTTTTTGTCAGACCGAGCCTACTGAGTTCGTTCCTCCTCGTATTTCCATCCACTATCAGGGGACATACGGGCCTATTGAGTAGATGATCCCTCCGGCTCCTGAGGATCAACGTTTTGTTGAGCAATCTATCCCTCGTCACCAGACTTAGGTGAGGTATTTATTTGCTATTTGTTTTAATATATCTTGTATTGTTACTGATTTTATTTCTTTGACAGTTCTCGCAAGAGGTGGTTATAGCGATGGCGAGGTGCATAGATGCCTTTCGGAGCCAGCTAGTGCGGATGAGGAACGTGGCTTCCTGTCATCACGACGACACTGTTCGGGAGGTAGCTTTTCCTCTTTATTTCTGCATTGCTTATATTTCAATTTTCTTTACATCTGACTTGATTCTTTTTACAGGGACAGCCTATTCCTTCCCGTACTCGGATGAGACCTGAGGCTTGGAGAGAGCCGGTTAGGTCTAGCTCGAGGCGTCACCGCCCTTCTTCCAGTGGCCGAGGTGGTCGATCTGATGCTGCTCGGCCCGAGGCGGTGGAGGGCTCGGGCTCTTCTTTTGAGAGTGCACAGGCTGGGCCGATAGGTCAGGGAGAGATGACATATTTTGTATATACATACTATTATCTATTATGATTATATTATCTTTGCGTTTATTTTTCATTTTATGTGCATATGTGTGTGTGCAAAAAAAATTGTGATTAATTTTGCGCAAAAATTTCCGTCATTTTTTATTACTAATAGAGGGTATCCGACTTTCTCCCCCCAAAAGAAAAATGAAAAATAAATTGGACTTAAAACAAACCTAAATTTAATTAACTTTAAATAAATCCAAAAAGAAAATAGAAGGAAAATATATTAAATTAATATATATGGGTTATTTGAACAAAGGGAAAAATTGTAAAGTCATTGTACGAATTCGAATTATAGCCAGAAAAAACGTGGTTTGCATAGCACGTTGAGGAAGCGCTGCAGCGCCACGTGTCGCCACTCGTTTTGCGCTGTCGCTAGGCGACAGGCTTGTTGTTCGGCGCTGTAGTTTGCTGGTTTTGAATCCTTTCTGGAATCAAACTGCATTGATTTTGTAAATAAATATCCCCCTGATCTGCAGATTTTCTGTATAATTCGAACAGATTAATTATAAATTTAGCTTTTCAACAAATAATCATGTCTTTAGTCACTAAGAGTTTTAGAAATTTCACTCGTGAATGGTGCCGGTCTTTAACTGCTAAAGAGAGAAAAAAAACTCGACTTTTTCACATGGAAGGTATTTATGGTATTAAGGGGGTAGATCTTGACATAGATTTTATTCATATCGCCTTAGAATATTGGGACACAGATACACATTGCTTTAGACTAGGGTGTGATGAAATGAGCCCTTTACCGGAAGAATTTGGTGCCATCCTAGGCTTCCCTTCATTAGATCTTGCGGTAATCCCTAAAATAAATTAATATTATTATAAAGATTTTGAGTGCTACTTTAATTTAAGAGACAGAGATCTAACAAATATTGTAGATGGTAGCGTAGTTAATCTAAAAGAATTTGCACGCCACTACTTTGATAGACCTTATTCTGAATCTTTTCATGTTTATAGAAGAAGGGCTTTTCTCTTTTGCATGCTTAATCAATATCTTCTCACTAGTGGTAGAGCTAATGAGGGTCAAACAATTATATTAACTGTTTTGGAGCAAATTGAATCTGGAAGAAATCTAATGCCATTAATTATTGGAGAGACTATGCTTAGTCTTGATGAATTAAAGAAAAATCCAAAAGCACCTTTTCGGGGCTCTCCAATTTTACTACATGTAGAAAAATAATATTTTTAATTACAGAAATCAAAAATATATTTTTGTATAGTAATACTAATTTTTTTGCATTGAATTTTTTTGCAGATATGGCTAATGGAGAGACTATAATTAATTAGTCTTCCTGACAATATTGAAAAATACACTCCAAATTGTTTTGTGAGGTAAAAGAAACGCTTCTCTAAGATGGGGCGCCATGAGTGGAATAAAGTCTTTGCCTCTTGCAACTTTGCTATCAAGTGGGTTGTCCCATGGTGGAAAATAGAGAAGATGGTTGGTGTCAACAAGCAACCCTTCTGCCATCTTCCAAGATTAACCAAGATGACTGTTTATTATCCCTGCAGGGTAAAAAGGCAGTACGGTCTACTTCAAACAATTCCTTCTAGGGATCTCCGTCGTCCCTATGAATTCCCTGTTTCACAAGAAGTGGAGAAATTTGATACATATTGAAGTGCTAGGCCTTTATGGGAAGTGATTATCCAAAAGGTTCCTCCTTCCTTGCCCAATGATGTGAAAAGATGCGTTCTTAATAAGCCTACAAAGGACATGAAGAAAAATCAGAGTAGAACCAATGTGAATAATCGTCTAGGTGACAAAGTGATTCCTGTTAAGGAACGCTTGGGTGAAAAAATTGAATTTAAAACTCCTGTGATGCCTAAGAAGAAAAATACTACAAAGGATAAAGGGAAAAGAAAAGCTGACACTTCAGAAAAGAAGGTTTAGGTAGAAAAGAAACATGGAGTCCTAGCTAAGGGAGAAACCATTTACTCTAAAATTGAATTTAGGTCCTCTAAAGGATGACTACCAGCTAAAGTTATGGATGATGAAGAGGATGCAGATAAAAATTTGAAAAGGGCAAAGAAAGTGAAGAAAGATTGAAGCATTGCTTAACTTCCAATTTATTAGACTAGTTTAAATTTAAAGTTAATTTGTTTTATTAAGCTTTTATTTGAATTCCATCAATAATGTAATTTTTGCTTTATTTTATTAATGAAATTTCATCTTTTTTAATTAAATCAACTTTTTAAAATTTAATTTATTAAAGCAATAAAATCAAATTAAATTATTTTATTTTTCCAGAAATTTTCTCGAGTACGAAAGTCGAAAATTTTCCCAGATATTCCCAGAAAAAACGGCGTCGTTGTTTTGCAACTGTCGCCAAGCGACAGGATCTGTCGCTTTGCGCTGCATTCTGTCGGCCGGCGACAGACCTTTTTCTGTGGCGCTGCTGTTCCGTCAAATTTCTTTTTATTTCTTGGATGCGAGGTTTGCGAAAATAAAAGTGGTCGCACCCGATAAAGGGTTACCTACGTATCCTTTCCAAAGGAATCAGGCACGTAGCTCTCTTGAGTGTCCTACTCAAGTAATTATGGGTAGTAATTTTTAAGTTGGTCAAGGTTCGTCATGTTTGAGAACTCATTGCCATCCATGTCAGTAAGTTTTGCTGCACCTCCTGATAGGATGGTTTTGACGATATATATCCGGACCAATTAGGCCTAAATTTGCCTCTTGGATCCAAAACATTTTTCCTTAATGCTTTTAACACCAATTCTCCTACTTTAATGTTTCTTGTCTTGAACTTCTTATTAAAGTGCCTAGCCATACGGGTTTGATAGCATTGGGTATGATGTAGAGCTTCTAGTCGCTTTTCATCTAATAGAATTAGCTCTTCATACCTTGCTCTAGTCCATTCGACTTCATCGAGTTTAGTTTCTAATACAATGCGTAGATATGGTATTTCTAATTCTACAGGTTGTACGACATCCATTCCATAAACCAAGGAGAATGGCGTATTTCCTGTTGATGTGCGAATTGACGTGCGATAACCCCAAAGTGTGAAATGGAGTTTGTCAGGCCAATCCTTGTAATTTTATGTCATTTTCTCGATAATAGCCTACAGGTTTTTATTAGCCGCCTCAACTGCTCCATTTTCTTGAGGTCTATAAGGGGAAGAATGATGATGTTTAATGCCATATTTTTGTAACAATTCTTCACATTCTGCTTGAAAGTTTCCATTGTCACTTATCATCTCATGTGGGACTCCGTATCGACAAATAATATTCCTTTCGATAAAGAGTACTACATGTTTTGTAGTGAGTTTAGCATATGATTGTGCTTCAACCCATTTTGTGAAGTAATCAATTGCTACTATGATGTATTCGTGACCTCCTGTCCCAGGAGGGGTAATTTTACCGATAATATCAATTCCCCATGTAGAAAATGGCCATGATGAAGTGTAGGTGTAAAGTAGAGATGGAGGAACATGTTGTAAATTGGCATAAATTTGGCATTTAGGTTATATTTTTACATATTGATGACAATCCATATTCATGCACTACAATAAAATTGTCTTTTCGTAGCGATTATTTTGTAGCAATTGTATATTCGCTACAATATGCAAGTATATTTGTGAAATAATTAAGGAAATCGTATCATTTTACAATCGCCGTGGTTTTCCCATATAAAATCGATACGGAAAACATGATAATACATATCCACACTATGTTTTCACATTTATAAAATTATGAGAAATCGTATCATTTACAATCGCCACTAAATCCCAAAAATCGATACAAAAAACCTTTTATACACTACATATATAAATATTGTTTGATAAAGAATACATAAAATATGTCATAGTTTATTGGTGAAACATTAAATATAAGAGTTTGAGGTTGCATGTTCGAATATTGTAAAGATCATATGTATGATTTTTTTTTTGGAAGAAAATGAGTTCAACATTTATAGCGATTATAATCGCTACAATAATCACCATGATTGGATGTAGTTTTTCGTATCAATTATTGTGGCCAACCCCAGCGATATTGAAAACCACTACTAAAGGCTAAGACAACGAGGGATATAGTATCGAATGACTATTCGTTGGGAAAACTTTTTGTTGCAATTACAATCGATACTAAAGGTTAAAATAATCGCTATGAAAAGACGATTTTCTTATAGTGATGGTAGTCCAATAGTACCCTTCTCTCATTATCTTTTGGACTAGCATTTTGCCATTAACATGGCTTCCACAAATGCCTTTGTGAACTATCCTCATAGCTCTTTGGGCATCCTTTTTCCCTACACATAAGAGAGCTCGACCCTTAGGTACCCTTTTATGTAACTCGTTGTCTATGAGTACTTATTGGGAAGCCAAGAGTCTTAATGCTCGTTTTGCTCTTTTGTCAGCATGAGGAGGATATTCTCCTTTGGTGATGTAATTAAGTATATCTGTATACCACGGTTCTTCTTCTTCATCATCATCTTGGGCCACTTCATCATCTTCTATGGCTTGAGTATAAGTCGGTTTATGCCTTTTCTCTATGGTTAGAGGCATTTGCTCGATTTTCATAGAAATCCTCACCATTGAGGCTAGTCTTGCCAAGGCATCAGCAAATTGGTGTTCCTCTCTAGGTGGATAGGTGTATTCTACCTTTTCCAGCTGGTTGGTGAGAGTTTCTAGATAAGTTTGGTAAGGGGCTAGAATTTCACTCCATACTTTCCATCTTTTAGAAATTTGGTTGATGATCAACGAAGAGTCTCCAAATATTCGTAATTTCTTCACTCCCAATGCTAAAGCTGTTTCAAGGCCTACCACGCATGCTTCGTATTCGGCAGCGTTGTTGGTAACGTCGAAATCTAGCTTTATAGAGATTAGAACATGCTCTTCTTTAGGTGATACTAATAGTACTTCGACGCCACATCCCTTTTGGTTTGAGGCTCCAACGAAGTATAAAGTCCAAGTATCATCTTTTGTGACTATCAAGTCTTCGTCCGGAAATTCATTATCATGTATTGGCATCTGTAGACACCCAAATGTGTCTCTCCAAAACCAAACCCACTGATGAGTACCTTTCACGTCGAATCATAATCGAATGAAACGAAAGTGTGGAAAGGTCTAGTGTTGCGGAAAGTTTTATTTCTTTTCTTTTCTCTTCTCCCTGTTTTTGAAAACTTTATTTTAAGAAAACAGCCAATCCAGTTTGGTTGGTCCATGATATGGGTCCAATAGTGGTGTAGTTGGATGGGGTTTGCAAAGACCTTTATAACGATATATTATAAGCCCAATTCCGATGAATATTGAGGAAGTTATGACCAATTTACTAAACTGGGCCCGGTTTGAGCTTTAAGTACGGCCCAATGATCTAGGGGAGGGCCTAATATGATTTATCATTCCTAATTTATCTAGGAATGGTTTTGGTCTTCTAGAACATTCTAGAAGGTCTTATCATTCTTAATTCAATTAGGATTCTTCAGAGTTTTAATTAGATCAAATAGCATTTTCGACTGAAATTATATGATTTTATCTTCCAGTACGGGAAATTTATCAGATTTTCAAAAACGCGTTGAAAGCCGGTTTGGCGTCCAACCCCAGGCCTTGGCGCCTGGAATCAGGATTGGCGCCAGACGCCAGCATTGGCGCCTGGCGCTAGCCACTGGTCCTGGCGCCAATGAGCCAGGGCTGGCGCCAAGTTAGTTTTGTGGTCTTCAGACTCTGTTTTGATAAATTATCTTTTTTGGATGATTTTCTCTATAAATATCGTATCAAAAACTCCGTTTTCATTCACGGATTATCAATATTCATTCACCAAGAATCTTCAATTCTCTTCTTAAAAAAATCATTCATTCTTTCTTTTCTAAAACTTTGTTTTCTCGAATACAAAATTCCGCATTCACAAGATCTAGAAACACTTAGCCATATTCGAAGTTGCCTTCGCCCTAGACGTGAAAGGTTTTAATTTCTGAGGGTTTGGTCCCAAATCTCTCTTTCAATTATTTAATTTAATTGCTTTGATTATTATTTTCCTTGAAGTTACTAACGTGTGTATTTTGTAATTAGAAAGAGGTACGAGGCATCCAAGTAAGTACTTTAATTGGTTTTATTTATTTATGATGTAGATATCATGTTTAGATTGTTATTTTGATTCCTAGTATCATGTCTAGGGTAATTTTAATATCAAGTATGATTGCTACGATGCTTCCTATTATTCTCTTCCTAATATTTATGATTGTTAGTATCATGTTAGGGCTAAAGACTTGATTTTTATTGTTTAGTGACATGCTAGGGTTTGTTATTAATCTTGTTAGTATCATGCCTAGGATCTTGCTATGCTTTAACATGATTATGATTATCATGATTGTGATTGATATTATTATTATTATTCATGATGTTGATTATTTATTTATTATGTTGCTTGATATGTATCATATTTTATTTATTTATTGCTTGATCACCTTTATTGTATGTTAAAGGGAATTGGTACTTGCAATCACGCTTAATAAGATAATTAATAATCTTGTTAGGGTTAATTGTGATTATAATTTCAAGTGATCGCCAATAATAGTTTATTTGTGCATTAAATTCAACCAACATAGATTAAACAGGTTTAGGGTTAATCCTATTGATTGTATGTTAATCAGAAAGCGCACATGAATACGAGCAGAATAAAGTAGAGGCCTATTATTAGGGCAGGTTCAATCTCTTTTAGGTTGGATTTGTACCATCATCCCCGAACCCTTATTTGGTTCATAACCTTATGGATTTGACGATCTCTTGGATCATTAAGGGGTGTAACCTTCACCTCGTGAACGGTTTACAAGTTCCTTAAAAACTTGTTGGCGACTCTTTTGCTCTATCTTCTTCCCTTTTGGACGCCACCGTACTTTAGTGTATGATCACAGTGGGGTTCAAGCTAGTGGGATTTTAAAGTGCTTGAAATTATTCCCTACAGTTTTTTGCGACTCCACTAGGGAGGATTTCTATTTTAATTCCTGAATTTGTTTCGGCAATGATTTAGAATGAGTGGATGAGACTCGAAAAGCTCTAAGTATTTCATGTGCGTAATTTTGATTAACATTGTGGCATATGCATAAAAAGTTTCTCATTGGAAAGACCATCCGTAATGAGTCAAAAACATAGGATTTTACACGTAGGAAATTTGAGAAATGTCTTTCACAACTAGGACTGAAATAACACCGCGCGAAACTGGATGATTTTATTCAGCACAGAAAGCTGCTAAGGCATGTGGGAAGTAGCGTCGGGGGCCAGAGCTTGGCTCCATACTTTTAGTCGTAGCGTCAGACGCCAATATTGGCGCCAGAAGCTACAGTTAAAAGTTGGCGCCAGTCTCTGTTTGCTGGCGCCAATTTCCCCCAATACCGAGCAAGAAATATGCGTTCTAATTTCGACCGGTTTATCGTATTGTTTGCTCGATCCTGCTTCCTGATTGAATTTTTTTTTTCTCACTTTTCTGAAACCCATATTTGTTCTACATATGGACATAACCCTCTGGGAATTCATGCTCTATCTACCCGATTGAACGCTCCTGGCAACAAAGGGTACATCTGAGAGGTTGAATTCACCAAACCATGGAAGTGAGTTTTTTCTAAAAACTCGCGGTGTTCTATCCACACGCGTTAACCCTTCACGGTTAGGCTTCTACGCGGTGCATCTGAACAATTAACCATGGACCCTATTTGACTAAACCATATCCCGAACTTTAGAGAACTAGAGCCATGGTTAGGTTGCGAACTCATTGCATCATATTGTGCCTACTTGACTAATTGTGCATTATTTGTTGTGCATATATATCCTATGCTCCTCCTAACCGTTTGTTGATTTGTGTTGAGATTTAAATTAATGACTTAAAGAGCTTTGCCTAATTAATTAATTAATTAATTAATTCGAGTCCATAACGTTTTTTCTTCTTTTAATCGGAATTGACCTAGTACGACTTTAGGCATACCCCAGTTGACTAATAATACCGAAAACAGTCCCGGATCGAGGCTCCAAAGTTGGTGCCAAAATCTGAGCTGTAGCGCCACTGTATGGTGTGTAGCGCCAGACATTTACTAAAAAGTCTGGCGCCAACCACCATATTGTGACGCCAGTCCTGTCGCTTGGCCGACAGTTTGGATTATTTGTCGAGTCATCACCTAGTGTCTAATTAATCAGTTTCCTGTTTAATTCGGTTAATTTTGCCGGCAATAATGCTTATTTGAATTAATATTCGAGTTTAGGCACTAAGTCCCATGGTCTTACACAAGAGTCCAAGCATGTCATTCACACTCAATACACACACCAATACACATGTTTTGACCATGATTAAGGGAGTCTTGTGTGCGCGCGTTATTTTTCGTCATTTTTTTTAGGGGGGTAAGTCGGATATTAATCCTCCAAATAAATAATAATACTTAAATTCCCTAAACACATGTACATTATTGCTCCCTAAAAATAAGCATACTTTTTTTAATATTAAAATCCATAAAGTCAAACTGATTCGAGTCAAGTAATTAAAACGCAAACTGGCTTAATTTACAGCGCGTGGTAAAGAAAGGAAGGACGATTAATCAAAGATAACCTCTTCGTACAAGTCCAATTTTTCGACAAACCTATAGCTCGCAAGAGGAAAGCAAGAGTTATAATGGCAACTCAGGAAGAAGTTAATGATCTCAAGAACCAACTGGCTACTGTAACTGAGACACTGAAACTTCTCGCACTTAAGATCGAGGATCCCGCGAAGCAACAACAAATGGACCTCATGCCAGAAAGCCTAAGCAAGTTGTCCAGTGACTACAAGTTTCAAGAACTCACATCCCAAGGGGTCTCGGTAGATAAGGATCTTCTTCCGCAGAAGTTCAATGCCAACGACATCCCAAAGTTTAGAGCAATCGACAACCCATACTTCCATCTAAGGGCATTTGAAACAATAATGAGTATCACGGGTATCGATAAGAAAGTCTTCCCTTCTTTGTTCTCGCTATCTCTCGAGACCGTTTGCCAACAATGGTTCTTTTCTCTTGAAAAATAAAAGACCTCTACCTGGGAATCCATAGCAAACGCTTTCGTCGATAGGTACAAGTGCAACGTTCAAGTCGAAACTGACCATAGAGAACTTGAAATCCTCAAACAGAAGAAGAATGAAGGCTTCACATCTTTCTTTAACAAGTGGAGAGAAACCTCAGCTAAAATGATTGAGGTACCAAGTGAAAAAGAGTCTGTGAGATTGTTCATTAAAAATCTCCAAGAAAAATATTCAAAACATCTTAAATATCAAAACAACCTTCATACCTTTAAGGCTGTTTATGATATCGGGATTAATATTGAAGATGACTTAGCTAAATCTAAAGCTGCCAACATTAACTCCAACAGTGGCTGGAAAGGAAAGAAGAACGACAGTCCTTCTTCTTCCAAAACCGCCCACTCAAATAATGTTAGCACCTTTAATCTAGGAGAAGTCCTCGCCATGAACAATCAAGTACAAAAGAAACCCTTTAGGAGAAACTTCACTCCTATTGGCATGAGTTATGACACCGCGTTTGATCGGCTAAATGCAAAAGGTCTTATAACTCCTATTGGACCATTTGGAGATCAACCAGTTGAGAAGAGGTCGCCTAATTGGAACCCTAATGCGCATTGCAAATATCATCAAGGTAGGGGCCACTCTACTGAAAGCTGTTGGAAGCTTAAGGAAGCTATTCAAGACTTAATTGACAGTAACAAGCTGCCGTTGCCTCCTGCCAGTAAGAAACCGAGTATTGACAATGCACCTCTAGCTCACACATTGGCTATCTCCGATGAAGAAAGAGAAGTTGACCCCTCATCCCTCATTAAGCTTGTCAAGGAAACCAATGTCGAAGAGGAGGAAGAAGAGACCTTTTTCGATATCGAAGATAATCTTCCAGAACTAGCAAATGAGGTAGAGATACGAATACTCACACTGTATCTGAGGGAGACGTCGCAACTGTTACGTGAAAATCTCAAAATTTTGAATGAACTTCACAAGGAATATGATAAAGAACCTAAGAGAGAATTCACACCAGTAAAAATGACTTATGAGGAAAAATACTTTCCCTTACAAGTCACCGAAAGACCCAAGAAGAGCAATAAAGTTTATACTCCAATTGGGATCCCGTATGCACAAATGTTTAAAATGCTCTCCGAGAGTGGCAAGGTCAAACCTCTCGAACCGAGACCATTTGAATCATTAAAAAGGACAGATAGATATTACTGTCAATACCATCAGTCAGGAGGACACACCCTAGAAAACTGCTTCAAGTTCAAGGATTTGGTGCAGAAAATGATTGATAGAAAGGAATTAGTCCAAGTTCAGCAAGAAGAGGACATAAATGTTAATGGAGTATGGGACAGTGATGAAGAAGATGTCTATCTAAAAGACATATTAGAACCTTCACCTTCTGTATCATACACCACGGACGACATTTGGGCTGAAGAAGATTCATCAATAGACGTCCTCACAAGATCTGGGAGAATACAATCTCCCGTTTCAACACAACCCATGCCTACTGTACAACAAATTCCCATATCTATCATCGAAGACAATGACATCGTTAAACAATTCAAGAAAACAAAAGTGGAGATGAATGTATGGAAGCTTCTGGCAACATATCGAGAACATAGGTTGGCTGTGATGAATGCCTTGGATAAAATCGGGATAGATTCTGACACTACTCCTGAGGGACTAGCTAACTTCCTCACGAGCGATCTCCCTAGTCCAATTAATTTAATCACCTTCTCTGATAAAGATTTACCCCCGGAAGGTGACAAGCACTACAAGGCATTAAACCTCACAGTAGTCTGCAAAAGAATGAATGTTCCCATGACTCTTGTAGACAATGGATCGGCTATTAATGTCTGTCCACTTAGGACTGCAAGGATTCTTGGCATAAAAGATGAGGATTTAACTCCGTCCACACAAGGAATAAGAGCTTACGATAACACTCGACGTCAAGCTCTTGGCAAAATAACTCTAAATGTGACGGCAGGAGCAATAGAACATGCTACTACTTTTCAAGTGGTAGACATCAAAGCCTCATTCAATCTGTTGTTAGGACGCCCTTGGCTCCATGACCTAAAGGCCGTCCCTTCATCTCTCCACCAACAAGTGAAAGCCATAGTTGGAGGAATAACCATCACTATTGATGCTTCGCCAATGAGGATCAAATCAATAGAAAATCCAATCATCAACGTGGAGCATGACGAAGATGATGAAGACCTATGGGGCTTTAACGAAGAAGTCTCCTTAATCCAAGAGGATGAAAGGACATCTCTTTGCCACGACCCCCATTCCAACATGATTATCAACACTATGCTAAAGAAACAAGGACACTTCCCTAGGTTTACCTTAGGAAAGAAGAAGGGGATAGCAAAATCGATAGAGTCACCTGGCCTCCCTAAACTAGATACTTTCGGACTTGGTTTCGAACCGACTCGGAAAGATCTCAAGCGAGCCCGGGATAAACTGAAAGCACGTAGGGACGCTCGCATTCAAAAGAAAGCAATTCCAATGGATCAGTACCCTCTTACGCTTAATGGACAGTTTATAAAATAAGGAGAGGACTATCCATGCCATGAATTTCCCGAACCATTTGTTGTAAATGGCATACGACAACCAGGATTCGAGATTTTCTTGGATTGCTACTTCACTGACGAAATCCCAACTCCCGTCCACAAGGAGAAAGCACCCCTATGTTTTGACTTTAACGTCATGGGATTACTGTTTGGGCGAGAAAAGATTGAGCCAGTTTATGAGGAAGATAACTCCTCACTCATTCAAACGGTCCTACTAAGCGAAAACTTCGACCCCTCAAAGCTAATTACTCCAGCTGAAGGATTACTGCAAGGGTGGCGCAAGACTATCAAGGTGACCACTCCGAGTGGGAGGAAGATATCAATCACGACAGGACAAGGGCCAATGTTTGAAGAATCGTCAGAGTCAGAGTCAGAGTCTGAGTCAGAGTCTTTCCCTTTAGAATCTTCTGAGTCTTTAATGCCTCCCCTTCTTTGTTCCTCTCCTAGGATAGTTAATGATCCAGTCCCTGAGGACATATCACTCTTTGATGTAATGATCTCAAAGTATAATAATATCGCTCATTCTCCTTACTTCTCGTGTTCTTCCCTAACCCAAGATGATGAACTTTGCTTAGCTAACGATGAAAAAGATAAAGAATTTATTAAAGCAATGGAAACACTTGAAAAGAAAACACCAGTAATTGAAGAGACTGAAACAGTTGACATCTCAAATGATTCAACTCATAAAAGAGAAGTTAAAATCGGACTAACATTGAATAAACAAGAAAGAACCGATTTAATTAACTTGCTTAAAGAATTTATCGATGTATTTGCTTGGTCATATGAAGATATGCCAGGCATCAACAGAGAAATAGCTCAACACACTATACCATTAATTCCAGGAATGAAACCTGTAAAGCAAAAGTTACGTCGAATGAAACCCGACGTAGCACTTAAAATAAAAGAAGAAGTTCAAAAACAAATAACTGCAGGTTTCATCAAGGTATCCAAATACCCCGAATGGGTCGCCAACGTCGTCCCAATTCCAAAAAAAGACGGAAGGGTAAGGATGTGTGTCGACTATCGAGATCTAAATAAGGCAAGTCCAAAGGACGACTTCCCTTTGCCACACATCGATATTCTGGTAGACAACACAGCAAATCACGCACTTCTCTCATTCATGGACGGATACGCAGGGTACAATCAAATTCTCATGGCGGAAGAAGACATGGAGAAGACAACTTTTATCACACCATGGGGCACTTACTGTTACACGGTAATGCCATTTGGGTTAAAAAACGCAGGTGCTACTTACCAACGTGCAGCAACTTCCTTGCTCCATGACATGATGCACAAAGAAGTTGAAGTATATGTCGATGACATGATTGTGAAATCAAAGGACCGTCCAGGCCATCAAGTAGCCTTAAGGAAATTTTTTGAAAGGCTAAGAAAATACAATATGAGGTTGAATCCATCAAAATGTGCTTTTGGAGTCACCTCAGGCAAGCTCTTGGGGTACGTCATAAGCTCTAGAGGAATAGAGATAGATCCAACCAAGATTAAAGCAATCATGTCAATGCCATCGCCCAAAACCGAGAAACAGATTCGAGGATTCATTGGCCGGTTGCAATACATAAGTAGGTTCATATCAAAACTAACAACGATATGTGAACCAATCTTCAAAAAGCTCAAGAAGAATGTACCAGTAATATGGGATGACGAGTGTCAAAAAGCCTTTGACCGGATCAAAGCCTATCTCGCAAATCCTCCCGTATTAGCGCCAGCACTTCCCGGAATACCTCTTAGGTTATATTTGACGGTTACCAAAGAGACAATGGGAGCTATGTTAGCACAAGAGGTAGAAAACAAAGAGAATGCGATATATTACTTAAGTAAGAAGATGCTCGAATACGAAACACGCTATACACCACTCGAGAAATTGTGCCTCGCTTTGGTGTGGGCCACAACTAAGTTGAGACATTACATGTTGGTGCATACCGTTTTCGTGGTATCTCGATTGGATCCACTCAAATACTTGTTCGAGAAATCAACACTCAATGGACGTATTTCAAGATGGATAGTCAACTTAGCCCAGTTCGATGTACGGTTTATGCCACAAAAAGCTATTAAAGGATCTGTGGTGTCAGACTTTCTGGCAGATTTTCCAAAAGAAGACTCGACACCAATACAGGACAACGAATTTCCAGATGAAGATTTGATGGTCACCGAAGATGATACTTGGACCTTGTATTTCGATGGAGCCTCAAACCAAAAGGGATGTGGTGTCGGAGTGCTACTAGTATCACCCAAAGAAGAACACGTCCCAATCTCAATAAAGCTTGATTTCGACGTTACCAACAATGCTGCTGAATATGAAGCATGTGTGGTAGGCCTTGAAACAGCCCTGGAATTGGGAGTAAAGAAGTTAAGGATATTCGGAGATTCCTCTCTAATCATCAATCAAATATCTAAAATGTGGAAAGTAAGGAGTGAAAGCCTAGCCCCTTACCAAACCTATCTGGAAACTCTTACCGATCAGTTAGAGAAGGTGGAATACACATATCTACCTAGAGAAGAAAATCAATTTGCTGATGCCTTGGCGAGATTAGCCTCAGTGGTTAGGATTCCCACGGATATCGAGCAAATGCCTCTAACTATCAAAAAAAGGCACAAACCGGCGTATATACAGGCTATAGAAGACGACGACCCAGTCCAAGACGAAGATAAATAACAAGAAGAAGAACCATGGTATACAGACATTCTCAACTATGTCACCAAGGGAGAATACCCTCCTCATGTTGACAAAAGAGCAAAACGAGCCTTGAGACTTTTGGCTTCTCAATATGTACTCATAGACAACAAGCTACATAAAAGGGTACCTAAAGGTCGAGCTCTCCTATGTGTAGGGAAAGTGGATGCACAAAGAATAAGGAGAATGGTACACGAAGGAATTTGTGGAACTCATATAAATGGCAAAATGTTAGTCTAGAAAATAATGCGAGAAGGGTATTATTGGACTGCCATGAATAGGGACTGCCATCAACATGTAAAAAGATGCCCTAAGTGTCAAATTTATGCCAACTTACAACACGTTCCTCCATCTTTGCTCTACACCTACACATCACCATGGCCATTTTCTACATGGGGAATTGACATAATTGGCAAGATCGCTCCTCCAGGGACAGGAGGCCATGAATTTATTCTAGTAGCAATTGATTACTTTACGAAGTGGGTCGAAGCACAATCATATGCTAAACTCACCGCAAAACATGTAGCACTCTTTATCGAAAGGAATATCATTTGTCGATATGAAGTCCCGCATGAAATGATAAGTGACAATGGAACACATTTTCAAGCCGAATGTGAAGATTTGCTACACAAATATGGTATCCAACATCATCATTCGTCCCCTTAAAGACCTCAAGCAAACGGAGCAGTCGAGGCAGCTAATAAAGAATTTAAAGACTATCATCGAGAAAATGACAGAAAATTATAAGGATTGGCCTGACAAGCTTCACTTTGCATTGTGGGGTTATCGCATGTCAATCCGTACGTCAACAGGAAATACACCATTTTCTTTGGTATATGGAATGGATGCCGTACAACCTGTCGAACTAGAAATACCATCTCTACGTATTGCGCTAGAGAGTAAACTCGATGAAGTCGAATGGACTAGGGCACGATATGAAGAATTGATCCTGCTCGACGAAAAACGACTAGAAGCTCTACACCACACTCAGTGCTATCAAACTCGTATGGCTAGACATTTTAATAAGAAGGTCAAGACAAGAAATATCAAAATAGGAGATTTGGTATTAAAAGCGCTAAGGAAAAATGTTTTAGATCCAAGGGGAAAGTTCAGACCTAATTGGTCTGGCCCCTACATTGTCAAAACAATCCTGTCAGGTGGTGCAGCAAAATTAACTGACATGGACGGCAATGAATTCTCAAACATGACCAATCTTGACCAACTTAAAAAATACTACCCATAATTACTTGAGTAGGACACTCAAGAGAGCTACGTTCGGCCTGATTCCTTAGGAAAGGATACGTAGGCAACCCATTACGGGTGCGGCCACTTTATTTTTCGACATCTCCGCGTTCCAGAATCAACAAAAAGTCAACAAAAGTCGGAAAAGCAACTGGCGTCACAGAACAGAGCCTGGCGCCAGCAAAAAGCCATTAGCGCCAGACGACGGTATTGGCGCCTGGCGCCAGACCTCAATAGCTGGCGCCAATCTGCAATTATTGACGCTAATTCAGTAATAAAATCAGGGCGAATTTCGGTTTTTTTTTTTTTTTTTTTCGGAAAATTTTCGACTTCCGTACTCGAAGAATTTCTGGAAAATCAATTTTTTCGGTTTTTCATTGCTTTAATAAAATAAATTTAAAGTAACAATTTAATTGAAAGCTGAAATTTCATAAAATTGCATTGTTAATGGAATTTAAATAAAGCTGAAATAAATTAACTTTAAATAAAAAATTAACAATCTAATAAATCTAAAGCTAAGCAATGTTCTAGTCTTTCTTCTCCTTCTTTGCCCTTTTCCAATTCTTTTCCGTTTCCTCCTCTTCATCCATTACTTTAGCTAGTAGGCATCCTTTAGAGGACCTACATTCAATTTTAGAATAGATTGTTTCTCCTTCAGCTAGCACCCCATGCTTCTTTTCCACCCAAGCCTTCTTGTCTATAGCTTTCCTTTTCCCTTTGTCTGTAGTAGTATTCTTCTTCTTAGGCATTGTAGGTGTCTTGAACTCAATTCTTGCACCTAAGCGTTCCTTGGCCGGTGTCACCCTGTCACCTAGACGATTCTTCACATCGGTCCTACCCTGATCAATTGAAGACTTCTTCAACAACCACTTCTTTACATCATTAGGTAAAGAAGGGGGAACCTTTTGGGTAATCACTTCCCATAAAGGTCTAGCACTCCAGTAAGTGTCAAATTTATCTACTTCTTGAGATATGGGATACTCATAGGGAGGACGAAGATCCCCGGAAGGAATATTTTGAAGCAAGCCATATTGTCTTTTTACTCTGCAGGGATAATAATATGTCACGAGAGACAAGCTTGGAAGACGGCAGAAAGGTTGCTTGTTAACACCAACCATCCTTTTTATTTTCCACCATGGGATGACCCACTTGATAGCGAAATCATGTGATTCAAAGACTTTCTTCCACCCATGGCGCCCAATTTTAGGGATGCGCTTCTTTCTTCTCACAAAGCAAGTGGGCGTATAACTTTCAATGTCGTCCGGAGGGCTAATTAATCCTAACCTTTCCATTAGCCACATCTGTAAAAAATTCCAATGCAAATAAATTAATATTACAATACAAAAATATATTTTTTGATTTCTGTAATTAAAAATATTATTTTTCTACCTGTAATAAAATTGGAGAACCGCGAAGAGGTGCCTTTGGGTCCCTTTTCAACTCATCTAGACTAATCATAGTCTCTCCAACTATCAAAGGCATTAGATTAATCCCTGATTCAATTTGTTCTAGCACAGTGGTTATAATTGATTGACCCTCGTTAATTTTACCACTACTAAGACAATATTGATTAAGCATGCAGAATAAAAACGCCCTTCTTCTATATATGTGAAAAGATTAAGAAAGCGGTTTATCAAAATAATAGCGTGCGAATTCTTTTAAGTTCACTGCATTGCCATCTACTATTTTTGATAAATCCCTTTCCTTCAAGTTAAAGAAGCGCTCGAAATCCTTATAGTAATATGCATCTACCCTAGGGATTACTATCAGGTCTATTGCAGGGAAGCCTAAAATAGCACCAAATTCCTGTGGCAAAGGGCTAATTTCATCATACCCTATTCTAAAACAATGTGTATCAATGTTCCAATATTCTAAAGCGGTATGTATGAAGTCTATGTCTAGATCTACCCCTTTTATGCCATATATTCCCCCCAAGTGAAATAAATCCAATTCTTTTCTTTCTCTAGCATTAAGAGATCGACACCATTCATGAGAATATTGGGTGAAGGTTTTGGTGGCTAAAGACATGATAATTATTTTTTCTAAAGGAGAAGAATAATTTTTTCGCTGGAATTATGTGAATAATCGGCTGAGCAGGGGGCTATTTATGCACAAATTGCGAGGAATTTCAACCTGACTAGAATACGTAGTCAGCGTCAATTGGCGTCACACACCCGAAATTGGCGTCACCCATCTGCTATTGGCGCCACACGCTAGAAATAGCGCCTGGCGCCACAAGCTGGCGCCAAGTCAGCAGGACAGCCGCGCGTGCTCAGTTTGCATTTTTATATTAAATTGGAGTCGGTTAATGGCTTTATGACCCCGCTTTAATTTCTTCTAAACATTTTTCTGTCCTTTTATTAATTAATTAAATATAGCGATTATTTTAAGTTAATTTTTATTTTCTCTTGAGTTTATATTAAAATTCAAAAATCAGCCTTTTTCTCCGTTTTATTTTTCCTTTTTATTTTTCCTTTTGGGGGAGAGAGTCGGATAATACCCTCCATCAATAATAAAAATGACGGAATTTTTGCGCATAATTATCATCATATTTGCACACACTAACATACACTAACATAATAGTAGATAATTCGCAATAACAGAATGTACAGAGTGTCTAAATAACAAGTCAAAGGCAAAGTTCTATAAAAAGTCAAAATAAAATGCATATACAGAAGCAAACTACGGCACCGGAGGACATAGGCCCATCATGCCATAAAACTGCGCCGTCCGAGGAGTCACCTCTCCACCAGCTCCGGCCTCAGCACCAGCTCCAGTCTCCGTAGGAGGAGGGAAGCTCAAAACAGGACCGCTCCAGCCAAGGTTAACCTGAGGCTAAGACCGCGGAGGCTGCTGCGATGACGAGCCAACCTCGTACATCCCACCACCTCCGAAAGCCGAAGTAGCCTCTCCTACCGGTGCAGCAAGAGCACCCTCAGAAGAAGACCCGGAGCCCTCAGCAACATCGGCTCGAGCAGCCTCAGAACGACCACCTCTACCTCCAGACAAAGTACGATGACGTCTTGAGCTAGACCTCGCCGGCTCTCTTCGCCCCTCAGGCCTCGTACGTGTGTGAGAAGCAATCGGCTGACCCTGCAAAAAGAATTAAATCAGGAACAAGAGAAAAAACTGAAGCCATAGTGCAGAAATAATAAGTAAAGAAAAGTTACCTCTCGGACAGCGTCGTCTCGACGACAGGTAGCCGCGTTCCTCATCCGAACGAGTTGGCTCCGGAAGGCATCTATGCATCGTGCCATAGCCGAAACCACCTCGCATAAGAACTGTCAAGGAAAGTCAAGTCAGTAAAAATGCATGATAACTAAATACAAGATTCTGAATTAGAATTAGACTTACCCTAGTCTGGTGACGAGGAATCGACCGCTCCACGAAGCGCTCGCCCTCAGGAGCCGGAGAAATCATCTCCTCGATCGGCCCGTACATCCCCTGGTAGTGGATGGACATACGAGGTGGCACAAACTCAGTGGGACCATCCTGCTAAGACAGAAAGAAATCAGCTAAGTATTACTTGGGGGCTACTTAGCGAAAAACAAGAAGTTAAGAATCTTACCCTCACATCCTCGGCCGGCACAGGGGCTGGAGCCAACAAAGGAAGTAGCTCCTCAGCATAACTCCGCCCAAGGATCACATAGGACCGCCAGAGGGAACCAGACTCCTCAGCCATGCTCGACAACTCTCTCTCGTCGAACATGTGACGTGGTGGAGGAGCAGGAACAATAAAAATATCGGAAGAGTGCTGTCTAGCAACTCTCTCTCCTAAGTATACAACAGCTCCATAGGTCCCCAAAAAGTAGCGACGCTCGGCAGAGTACCGTGCGGCTAATCCAGGGACTGTCCAACCACCCCATGGTCGGTATACTACCTCAAGTCCCTATAAAAGCACCAATCACATAAGAACATGTCTAAAACGTCACAGAAGAGCAAGATAAACACTAAAAGTCGTACCGAGATGATCCGACTCCGGACACGTGCAGTAGACAGGTCCAGATGGTGGCCGCCCCAAGAGGCGCTCACCGGATACCCCCTCGGCGATGGTCTCGCTGGCGCAATGGAAGGAAAGTACTCATAGAACCATATCTACAAAAAAGCTAAAGCATGAGTAAATGCTGCCTAACATATAGGGCTAAACTTTATAGGGAATAATGTTTACCTCTACGACTTTCCAGAAAGCAGACAGAGCAACATTCGTCCTAAAGGACCGGTGGCAACACGAGTCCCTCAGTGCACGAACGAAGTCAGTATAGGCCAAGCTGGCCCAATCATAAGTCCCGATCCGCCGGAGATCGCGAACAGCAGGAAGGTAGTAAAGCAATGCCCTACTACCCCTGTCAGGGGAGAATGTCCCTGACAACAACATCAGCACAAAGATGCGCACCCGCTGCTCTCGGGTGGTCGCATCGTCATCAAGAGCCGCTGCCAGCGTCGAGCGGCGAATCCCCCTAGCACTGAACTGAGTTGTCTCGACCTCAGCTCGGGCCCGAACAGCAATCGGCCCCAATAGCTCCTCGACCTCTGGAGAAAATACATCGATACTGCCGTCGAATGGCAATGGCACAGAAGAGAACTCCAGTCCTGTGATGAGACTAAAGTCTGTAGGAGTGACCATCATCTCACCCCAAGGAAAATGAAAAGTGTTGGTGGTATCCCAGAAGAACTCCACCAGAGCACGTACTACGTGGTGACCCCCGCTGGAGGCAACCATAGCCTCGGTGGTCTCAAACAGGGCAACCAGTCCGCAAGACTCCCATAGAAGTCTCGTCTCTCGATCTCTGGCGATATGCATCCTATACAAATCGCCTAGACCATCACAGCCAGAGCCGTGATGCCGTGTCCTCCCAGGCTCGGTTCCCCGTCTCACCCTCTCAGAAATGTGGTGGACAGGGGCAAAGAACAAGGTCTGCTCATCCCACTCTGGGAATTGACCAAGCGAAGTGGACGGTGTAGTGTCGTCCTCCACAGGCTCATGCTCCCGTCTAGTGTTTCGGGACCGTGAACCTGAGCCTCGTTGTCTAGCCATGCTACATTGTGCAGAATCATCATAAATTGAGGTTCTATAGTATCTAAAGGTTTTCCTAGCCGCATGATACTATGTTCGCAAAAAAAACAGAGTATGTAGTACTAAAACAGAGCACAAATTCAAATTGAGCATGACAGCATTTTTTCAAGCAATCAAACAATTTCTTGCAACACTATAGTGATTATTGTGACAAATTGAACAAGAATTGCTAGCAAAAACAACAAGAACGAGTCGCATTGTTCTTCACGACCCTAAGAGGTCCAACAATGGTGGATTGCTCATTTTTTCACCAAATTGGGTCAAACAAGTCTCAAATTACTCCCAAGGCAATATACAAACATAAACAAGCAATTTCATGGCATAAAACTTGATAAACAAAGCAAATTGAGCATCATAAGTTTCGAATTTTCATGAAATTCGTGAATGAACATGCCAAAAATTCATAAAAACCGGTGTGAGTTGGAGGAAAACTTACATAGATCGGGACTATGGATGAAAAGAGCTTTGATTTGCAACAAATTTGAGCGAATTCAGTTGAGAAACGAATGAGCAACGATCAATTGAAGTTTCGACTTCTTTCGAGCAGCGTTCGCAACAAACTAGAGCACGAAATGAACTGAAAACGGGAATTTAAAGTGATTCCCGTGTTGGCGCCAGTCCCTAGGCATTGGCTTCACATTTTGTGCTTGGCGCCAGACGCCAATATCAGCGCATGGCGCTAATGCAATAAAGCTGGCGCTGATTGATTTTCAGCGACGCCAAAGCAGCCAGCCACCTGATGGGGTTGTGCTAGCTTCCTGCAACATATTTTGGGTTCCTTGGTACTCCAGTTAGCCCCTCTAAGCAATTTGACATGATTAAGTAATCGGCTTGATTACGTAAAGTGATCGACTTGATGGAAGGATCGTCTCACTGAGCTTAAAGCGCCTAAGCATTGGCTCACTAGCAAAAAGCACCGACATACAGGTTTAAGAGCAAAGAGCACCGACATATAGGTTCAAGAGCAGAAGAGCGCCGACATACAGGCATAGCAAAAGCAAGTTCAGGCGAACTTTTAAAGATCGACAGGCGTGGATCTTCGGTATTTTCCTTTGGGAGATTATCGCATCAAATGAGGATTACTTCAAGAGAACATGTCTTTGACATCGTTCCCTAGCTTGCGGAAAGTTGTCACAAACAACTGAAGGTAATTTCAGGGCGAAATTGTCTTCGATCATAATTCCTGAGGCATGGAAGATGATCATAATGCGGATGAGAATTATTTCAAGAGAAATAATTTTCGATGATATTCCCTTGGACATGGAATATTATCATAGCGGAGAGGATAGTTTCAGGCAAAGCAATCTTCTAATTGGAAGCAGTTACAAGGCGTAGTGGTTTTCAAGCGGGATGGCATTCTCTAGCTTGCAGGAGGTCATCAAAACAGCAGCAGCAACAACAATCGGTTACTTTCAGAGACGTGTGCTCGACGGTGCAAGATACGCGTTTCTTAACTCTCTTATCTGTTTAACTAATGCTAGTTTTGCAGATATCGGCGTTACAAGATTGATTTAGGATCGCAGAACGTTCTGAATCATTCTCCATCCCTATCGTTACTTTGACTTTCGTTTTCGAAACTTGCGTTTCTCCAAACTCAGTCAAAGTGGGGGCTTCTGTAGACACCCAAATGTGTCTCCCCAAAACTAAACCCAATGATGAGTACCTTTCACGTCGAATCATAATCGAATGAAACGAAAGTGTGGAAAGGTCTAGTGTTGCGGAAAGTTTTATTTCTTTTCTTTTCTCTTCTCCCTGTTTTTGAAAACTTTATTTTAAGAAAACAGCCAATCCAGTTTGTTTGGTACATGATATGGGTCCAATAGTGGTGTAGTTGGATGGGGTTTGCAAAGACCTTTCTAACGATATATTATAAGCCCAATTCCGATGAATATTGAGGAAGTTATGGCCAATTTACTAAACTGGGCCCGGTTTGAGCTTTAAGTACGGCCCAATGATCTAGGGGAGGGCCTAATATGATTTATCATTCCTAATGTAATTAGGAATGGTTTTGGTCTTCTAGAACATTCTAGAAGGTCTTATCATTCTTAATTCAATTAAGATTCTTCAGAGTTTTAATTAGATCAAATAGCATTTTCGACTGAAATTATATGATTTTATCTTCCAGTACGGGAAATTTATCAGATTTTCGAAAACGCGTTGAAAGCCGGTTTGGCGTCCAACCCTAGGCCTTGGCGCCTGGAATCAAGATTGGCGCCAGACGCCAGCATTGGCACCTGGCGCTAGCCACTGGTCTTGGCGCCAATGAGCCAGGGCTGGCGCCAAGTTAGTTTTGTGGTCTTCAGACTCTGTTTTGATAAATTATCTTTTTTGGATGATTTTCTCTATAAATATCGTATCAAAAACTCCGTTTTCATTCACGGATTATCAATATTCATTCACCAAGAATCTTCAATTCTCTTCTTAAAAAAATCATTCATTCTTTCTTTTCTAAAACTTTGTTTTCTCGAATACCAAATTCCGCATTCACAATATCTAGAAACACCTAGCCATATTCGAAGTTGCCTTCGCCCTAGACGTGAAAGGTTTTAATTTCTGAGGGTTTGGTCCCAAATCTCTCTTTCAATTATTTAATTTAATTGCTTTGATTATTATTTTCCTTGAAGTTACTAACGTGTGTATTTTGTAATTAGAAAGAGGTACGAGGCATCCAAGTAAGTACTTTAATTGGTTTTATTGATTTATGATGTAGATATCATGTTTAGATTGTTATTTTGATTCCTAGTATCATGTCTAGGGTAATTTTAATATCAAGTATGATTGTTACGATGCTTCCTATTATTCTCTTCCTAATATTTATGATTGTTAGTATCATGTTAGGGCTAAAGACTTGATTTTTATTGTTTAGTGACATGCTAGGGTTTGTTATTAATCTTGTTAGTATCATGCCTAGGATCTTGCTATGCTTTAACATGATTATGATTATCATGATTGTGATTGATATTATTATTGATATTATTATTAGTATTCATGATGTTGATTATTTATTTATTATGTTGCTTGATATGTATCATATTTTTTTTATTTATTGCTTGATCACCTTTATTGTATGTTAAAGGGAATTGGTACTTGGAATCACGCTTAATAAGATAATTAATAATCTTGTTAGGGTTAATTGTGATTATAATTTCAAGTGATCGCCAATAATAGTTTATTTGTGCATTAAATTCAACCAACATAGATTAAACAGGTTTAGGGTTAATCCTATTGATTGTATGTTAATCAGAAAGCGCACATGAATACGAGCAGAATAAAGTAGAGGCCTATTATTAGGGCAGGTTCAATCTCTTTTAGGTTGGATTTGTACCATCATCCCCGAACCCTTATTTGGTTCATGACCTTATGGAGTTGACGATCTCTTGGATCGTTAAGGGGTGTAACCTTCACCTCGTGAACGGTTTACAAGTTCCTTAAAAACTTGTTGGCGACTCTTTTGCTCTATCTTCTTCCCTTTTGGATGCCACCGTACTTTAGTGTATGATCACATTGGGGTTCAAGCTAGTGGGATTTT
This sequence comes from Chenopodium album, assembly GCF_948465745.1. Classification (NCBI taxonomy): domain Eukaryota; kingdom Viridiplantae; phylum Streptophyta; class Magnoliopsida; order Caryophyllales; family Amaranthaceae; genus Chenopodium; species Chenopodium album. The sequence goes on from NC_137835.1 coordinate 73,300,196, forward strand.
AAAGGCTTGAAATTATTCCCTACAGCGTCGAATCTTCTATTGGGAAATCCGCTAGGAAGTTCGAGACCACATATCCTTTGATAGCCTTTTGAGGCATGAATCTTACATCAAACTGGGCTAAATTGACTATTTACCTTGATATGCGCCCATTGATTGTAGACTTTTCAAATAAATACTTAAGTGGATCCATTCAAGAAACTACAAAGACTGTATGCACGAGCATGTAATGTCTTAGTTTGGTTGTGGCCCACACCAATGCGAGGCACAATTTCTCAAGTGGTGTGTAGCGTACTTCATACCCGAGCATTTTCTTGCTTAGATAGTAGATTGCATTTTCTTTACCTTCTACTTCTTATGCAAGCATAGCCCCCATTGTCTCCTTGGTAACTGTTAAGTACAACCTAAGAGGGATCCCTGGAAGCGCTGGTGCTAATACGGGAGGATTTGCGAGATAGGCTTTGATCTTCTCAAAGGCCTTTTGACACTCATCGACTCGTCGTCCCATATTACTGGCACATTCTTTTTGAGTTTCTTGAATATTGGTTCGCATATCATTGTTAGATTTGATATAAACCTACTTATATATTGCAAGCGGCTAATAAATCCTCGAATTTGTTTCTCGGTTTTGGGCGATGGCATTGACATGATCGCCTTGATCTTGATTGGGTCTATCTCTATTCCTCTAGAGCTTATGACATATCCCAAGAGTTTGCCTGAGATGACTCCAAAAGCACACTTGGATGGATTCAACCTCATGTTGTATTTTCTTAGCCTTTCAAATAATTTTCGTTAGGCTATTTGATGTCCTGGGCGATATTTTGATTTCACAATCATATCATCTACATACACTTCGACCTCTTTAAGCATCATGTCATGGAGTAGGGCAGTTGCTGCTCGTTGGTAAGTAGCACCCGCGTTTTTCAACCCGAATGGCATTACCGTGTAACAGTAAGTACCTCATGGTGTTATGAACGTTGCTTTCTCCATGTCTTCTTCTGCCATGAGAATCTGGTTGTATTCCGCGTATCCATCCATAAATGAGAGAAGTGAATGCACTAGTAGAAAAAACCAAAAGGGAAGCGGTTCAAACCCCCAAAAGGGAAGCGGTTTTGAACCGCTCCGGTTTGGGGTGCTTCCCTTTAGGCTTTAGAAAAGGAAGCGGTTCAAATCGCTTCCCTTTTGGATTTCTGGCAGCATTATGGTAAGGGTAAAGGGAAGCGGTTTTGGCGTCAAACCACTTCCCTTTTGATTTTTTTTTAATATATTATTTATAATAATAATTTAATAATTATATTAGTGACCTGTGACAATAATAATAATATTAATAGTTAATAATAATATATATTAATTATTATTAATTTTAATTAATAATAATATTAATATAATATTAAATACAACAAAAATACAAATAACATTTAATTATCATAAATATCAAAATGAGTAACATCATTAACATATTTAATTATAAGTATTATGTCAATACACCAAAATATATAAAGATAAGACTCACAAATACTTCGTACTAATTAATTATAAGTAATTAACGTTAATATTACATACAATGACATAATAATATATATTTACAAACATAACTAATAAAATAATGTACGTTCACAAGTAATCTAAACTAGCTCGATCTCACTAGATACCATCAAATGTCACGAAAAAATCCCACATGTCGCGAATTTCATTGATTTCTTTGCTTGTTAATGGGCCTTCCCTTTGAATCTTGCAAACCTTTGAAAAAAAATCAACCAACCATTATTATATATCAGTGTATCATGCGTATGACATGAAAAAGTTAAAAAAAAATGTTTATTTACACCAATATAGCAATTAACTAAGTTTTAGCACGCCTTACATCCAAATTGGCCCATATAAGGCCTATACGACTTCTACTTTGCCCATTTTCTACATTTTTTATCAAATGAAGTGTTTCTTTCTCATAACATGTCAATATTACCTAGTCTTAAGTGTCTAAGGTTTGAAATCACACCAATATAGCAATTAACTAAGTTTTAGGACGCCTTACATCCAAAATGGCCCATATAAGGCCTATACGACTTCTACTTTGCCCATTTTCTATATTTCTTATCAAATGAAGTGTTTCTTTATCATGAAATGTCAATATTACCTATTATAAGTGTCTAATGTTTTAAATCAAACCAATATAGCAATTAACTAAGTATTAGCACGCCTTACATCCAAAATGGCCCATATAAGACCTATACGACTTCTACTTTGCTCATTTTCTACATTTCTTATCAAATGAAGTGTTTCTTTCTCATAAAATGCCAATATTACCTATTATTAAGTGTCTAATGTTTTTAATCATACTAGTATAGCAATTTACTAAGTTTTATGACGCCATACATCCAAAATGTCCCATATAAGGCCTATACGACTTCTACTTTGCCAATTTTCTACATTTTTTATCAAACAAAGTGTTTCTTTCTCATAACATGTCAATAATACCTAGTATTAAGTGTCTAATGTTTGAAATAACACCAATATAAAAATTTACTAAGTTTTAGCACGCCTTACATCCAAAATGGCCCGTATAAGGCCTATACGACTTCTACTTTGCCCATTTTCTACATTTCTTATCAAATGAAGTGTTTCTTTCTCATGAAATGTCAATATTACCTAGTATTAAGTGTCTAATGTTTGAAATCACACCAATATAGCAATTAACTAAGTTTTAGCATGCCTTACATCCAAAATGGCTCATATAAGGTCTATACGACTTCTACTTTGCCCATTTTCTACATTTCTTATCAAATGAAGTGTTTCTTTCTCATGAAATGTCAATATTACCTAGTATTAAGTGTCTAATGTTTGAAATCACACCAATATAGCAATCTACTAAGTTTTAGCATGCCTTACATCCAAAATGTCCCATATAAGGCCTATACGACTTCTACTTTGCCCATTATCTACATTTCTTATCAAATGAAGTGTTTCTTTCTCGTAACATGTCAATACTACCTTGTCTTAAGTGTCTAATGTTTGAAATCACACCAATATAGCAATTAACTTAGTTTTAGCACGCCTTAAATCCAAAATGGCCCATATAAGGCCTATACGACTTCTATTTTGCCCATTATCTACATTTCTTATCAAATGAAGTGTTTCTTTCTCATAACATATCAATTTTACCTAGTCTTGAGTGTCTAATATTTGAAATCACACCAATATAGCAATTTTCTAAGTTTTAGGACGCCTTACATCCAAAATGGCCCATATAAAGCCTATACGACTTCTACTTTGCCCGTTATTTTCTACATTTCTTATCAAATGAAGTGTTTCTTTCCCATAACATGTAAATATTACCTAGTCTTAAGTGTCTAATGTTTGAAATCACACCATTATATCAGCATTCTCACGAAGTCCTTTTAAGGTCTTCCGAGATTCTCAGTTTTAGTGTGTTGCTAAGCTCGATGGTCATCGAGTTCATTATCCTCCCACTTGTCGTTTTGGAAATGTGTTACTTTCTAGAAAGAAACCACTTAGAGCAACAAACATTATGTTCTCAATTAGGTTGTGGAGGTAATGCCCGTAGTCTTACTTGAATGCTTATAAAGAGACATGTATATTGTCTTTGAGTAAAATTTCGTTGTGAAACAAACAGTTAGCTCTCACTTGAGCTATCTTAGCCTTTAATGAGCCACTATGCTCCCACTGAGCCACCTAGCTTCACTTAGCCGGTAAACTCCCATTGAGTCACTTAGCTCCCACTGAGACTAAGAGCCTTAGACATATACTTGAAAAGACGTTTATAAGTTATTTCTATCCATAACTGAATATGGCGTCCTTTCTTAGCTTCGACATTTCGTTTAGTGTAACATTAGTCATTTGTGCAAACCTTTAAGAACTTTATAGGAAGGATTGTAAACCATCATCGTTCGAGTCATTTTCAAATGACATTGAGGTCTCCATGAGGACATACCTTTTCTTTGTGAAGTTGTTTATGAAAAATTTCCATTCATAACTTTGAGATGGTCGCGCTTGGCTCAAGCAAACATCGCTCGATCTAATCTAGACGTTTTGATATCTTGTCAAGTCAATTATGTACTTCACTAGACTCTTGAGGTACTCAGGTCAAGTTTGTTCACATTTGATGAATATAGCCATATTCTTTCAAATTCTTTGTGAAACGTTGAAGTAATTGAGTCCTCTTTAGCTTTCAGAGTCAATTGTCTATACCAAGAACAATAGCTCTCTGCTTTGTCGGTTTCAACAAGTAAGGCTTGCTTGTCTTAGAACGATTCCGAATCGAGAAACTATCAAGAGCCTATCTAATAGAGTCTTGATCTACGTTCTAGTCGATGTGATATTGCTAAAGATGTTCGAAACGCAAATCAAGGCCATGAAATGAACTTAGTGAGTTTATCATGTTAGGGAAATGTTTGTTTATAATCAAGCATTCTTGACTCAAAGCTTGGATAACCATGCCATTCAAATAAATTTGCAACTATTGCTCTTTTACTTTAAATGTGAGTCTTTCCGTGTGTGAACGGATCATTTGCTGATTATGGAACATAATACTAACCATTTATTCGTTTCGGCCTTTAGTTCAAAAGGTCTTTAAACAAAGCATACGACCTTACAACTGATGTAGCTCTTCTCGCTTCATTCTAAGCTTGTAAGTCAATAACTTAGCTTAACTTCAATAGTTTGAGGTCACTTTCAAATTGGAACACTCAAGCAGTATCCGATACTTGTGAAGATAACGAATTTCTAAGTTAACTACAATATCATGGACTCATGGGTTGAAACGGAATTTGTAGACACATAAAAATATCTCCCCAAAACCAAACTCGATGATGAACAACCTTTCACCGCCATTATTGGTCGGGTTTAGTATTTAATCTTTGGAGTGCTTAAATCCATATTCAAATCCATATTTTCATTTCATAAACCAACCCAATTCCTAGCCCATTTCCCCAAACCTTCACTTATTTTCCTCTTTTCGTGCCTTTAAACCCAAAATAATTCATTTCGTGTCCTTTAAAACCATTCATTTCGTGTCCTTATTATAAAAACGTTTATTCCAGTTTATTTTGGTCCATTATCTGGGTTAAATGATTAAATAGTTGGATGGGTCTTGAAAATACCTTTCCAACGATATATTATAAGCCCAAATCCAAGTTATAATGAATAAGTTATGACCAAAATATTAAACTGAGCCCAAACCGAACCTAAGCTCACCTTATTACCTACGACCCAATGATCATCTGGAGGGTCCAAATGATTTAATACAATTCCTTAACCAATTAAGATTAATTAGAAATTTCTATAAGTTTATAAAATATCTTAATTATCCTTTTTGAAAAGATAAGATTAAAGATCGAGTTTGAAATTGAATAAAACTTTTCTTTATGAAAATCCTATTTATATCCAAATTGAAAGACGTTAAAAGATAGACAGATATGATTTTCGTACCTCATATTTTTTATCCAAATTTTATATGGTTGGATATCCCTTGAAATTATCTTTCCAATGATATATTATAATATCAATTCCGAGCTATAACGGAATAGATATGAATAAAATGTCAAACTCTATCCAAAACTGACACCGTCTCACTATTTCGGCCATATATTTTATTCTAAAAAATATTTTAATCTATTTCTAATTGGTTTATAAAGTATATTTCAAGATCTTTCCAACGACATATTATTTATCTTATTCCAATTTCTGGATCAAAAGATATGATAAAAACAAAAACCACAAAAGCTGCAGTCTATCGAGTTTTATTCCGATTTAATTTGGATCTTATCTTGTTTTTTCGATCCTTCTTTTTTCTCTATAAATAGAGGTCATATATCCCCTTTTTCAATCATCAACAAGATTGATCACAAAATAATTCGCTTATCCCTATTTAGCATAAACACTAGCCTCCCTATTCTTCCATAATACTTCCCCTAAGCACTCCAAGGAGTCCATACAATACCCGAAGTTTTATACTTAAACCAAGGCGTGAAAGTTAAAATTAACTGAGGGTTTGGACCAAATTAACTCTACTTTTATTTAGTTCAATTGTTACAATTTGATTTATATTTTTATTGAAGTTACTAACAGTTTATTCATGATGTAGCAATTTAAAGGAACGCGCAGAATGAGAGTAATTAAATAATTTAATTACTCTTATTTTATTTTCTTATTTCTAGTATCATGATTAGGTTATTTTATATTTGATTTGAATAACGCTATTATTGTTAAATTGCTTCCAATATTAATGTTTATTCTATTTTTTATGATCACTATATTGCATGTTAAAGGGAATATGTAATTGAAAATCACGCATAATAAGATAATTTGGACAACCAGTTTAGGATCCTTTTAATCTTGTTGTTTAATCAAGTGATCAAAAATATTTTAGAATTATTTGTTGCATTAATATTTAACCAATTTAGCATAATAATAGTTTGGAGCAAATTGAATATTTTGTTTGTATGCCTTTGAGATCGCAGGAATCACTTTTCACTATAAGAATCGAGTATAGGCCAATACGGGCGAATGTGACTCCATGAATCACTTCATACCATCATCCCCAATCCTCCTTTCGTGGTTCTGAACCATATGGAGTTAGTAATCTCATGGATTATGAATGGGGTGTAACCTTCACGGGTCAATCGTTGTTGCCTATCGTTGTCCCTTAATCGTGGTTGCCTTTTGTGATCTGTGAACGGTTTACAAATTCCTTAAAAACTTGTTGGCGGCTCCCTAATTTCCTTTCCCTAATCGTATTATGTCAATTCCCACTTCCTATGAGTGCCAAGCATATTCACACATGATTTAACGTAGGCGCACTTTGAACGACACCTAAAGAATCTTATTCCTTTTCTTCGTTCCTTCTTTCCTATATTTCTTACAATATCTCATAACCTTACTTTAAGAACCATTTCTTTAAGTTCCTTTGACTCTTATACTTTGTTAGGCATAATCAAGCACCTAGTGCGCCGTAAAACAAAGTTCCATGTTTTCCATTAATTCATGCTCGAATTACTACATCAATGAGTCCTGCTCATTTATGTATGAAGCGAAAAGATACGTTGGTTGTCAAATATTGACAATTTGAGTTTGTAACTCAATACTTCATGTTTTATCAAAACTACCTAGTATTTTTAATACATGATGTCCAACCGTCCTTTCGGACTTTGTTGTAAAAGTCATTTATGAGAATTGTATTTGAGAAATGCTTTTCCTTTCTTTGAGAACTATCCTCAAATATTTCCTTTACCAATCATGGAAACAATATTATTTGATTTAGAATACTATAAATATAAGTGCTGATAGGCTCAAGTCGTATTCATCTAATCAAAATAAAACCTAAATCCACTAACTATGTAGATAGGGAAGAAGGGTCGAACCACAGGGAAACAAGTCGATTTATTCCTAATTAATTAAAGCAATCTAAATTATCAAGTAACCAAATTATTATAAAAAGGGTAATTATCTACTAAAGGTAAGAGTAGGAAGGAAATAAAATAAGAAGTAAACTAATGAAAGAAAGGCCTAGGGCATAGGTTCACCACTAAACAATATTCCAGGGTAAATCATAATAAGCAATCATCAATGCATCAATTAATCAGATTATAAAGGGCTTTCGCTACGTATTACAATCACAGAGTTAATTTACCGGTATTAAATCTCATCTCTCGAATCTCGACTTAACCATTTATAAATTAGTACGCCTATTGAAACTAAGCCTAAACATCAATTCTCATCTCTCGAATCTCGAATCAATATAGCTAAACTCATACAATTAAATTTAGCCAAACCTAATTACATAGCATTAAATCAATCAATAGGAAAATAATTAAGCATTGATAATCAACAATCACAAATTACCCCTTCATATTATTTATTAGATCCCCATAAACCCAAGAAATAAAACTACTCACGCATAATTAAATCTAAACTAATCAAAGCAATAGAATAAAACATGATGAAAGAATTAAAGAAAATAACTGAAATTAAAAGAGAAGAAATCGTTACCAAAAGTAATCTGAATTAAGGAATGGAATTAAGAACAAAGTAAGGAGAGTTTTTGAGAGAGAAAATATTCTAAGTAGAGAGAGAAAATCTAAATGAGAAGGTAAATCAAAATTACGTACAAAAATCGTACTTAAACATCCCTAAAACAAATCCTAATTGAAAAATAAGATATCGGCAATCAGGTGCCTCCAAAAACACGCGCCCGATCGGGCGGCCCGCCTTTTTCTTCAAGGTTCTCCTGGGCAGCCGCGCCCGATCGAGCTAACGCTCACCCGATCGGGCGCGCCTTTGTTGATGCCTTCTTCTGCGCGCCCGCCCGATCGGGCGCAAGCTTGCCCGATAGGGCTCGGTCTCTTCCTCGAGGCTTGGACTTCGATTGGGCTTGATTCTTCGACCTAATCCGGATTTTCTCTTTGGGTCTTGAATACTCGATTCAAATGCCCCGGTATCACACACCAAGCCCTTAATCACCGGCTCTAACCGGTCCTGGGCTTCAAAGATGGTCGTGTCCTCTTAATGTTCGTAGTTGCTCCATGAAAAACCCGGAAAACGCTCCAAATGTGAAATTTCCTACAAAACTCAAGCAAAACTAAAAAAACACTAGAAAACACCAATTAGTAATAAAGTAGCTCTAAAGAGCCAAAAACACTACTAATTATGACCAAGGGACGGGGGTAAAACACTATATAAATTAGACACATCAAACTCCCCCAAGCCAAACCTTTGCTTGTCCCTAAGCAAAGAGCTCATCAATGAACATATAAAACATGCTTCATCCCAAGTAAACAAAATCAAGCACAAACGATTCAAGGCAAATCTAATGAACATGCTTCAATGTCAATCAATCTTATTCATCTATTCATTATTCCTCCCCAACAATTGTCAAGTGGAGCAAACCACATGAGCATATATAATTCAAGAGTAGTGCTCACACACTCAACTCTCATTTATGTGGCGAGCAAAAGATGTACTCGATCGCTCTCCAACCAACCCCTTTATATGTGAACAATCCCCTCCCAACTCACACTCTCGTGTGTTTAAAAAGATGTACACTCAACCTACTACTCGAAATATGTCAAATCATAACTTGCATTGATAAACAACACTTTCACATTAATACAACTCTATGAACAAAGGTCGGAAGGTCTTTAAAGCTTGTAATGTAAGGCTAGGGTAAAGGGTAGGGTAAATTTTAGGAAAATGTGATAGAAAAGCCATGCTTAAGGGAGCCATATCCTAACAAAACCCAAGGTCAAAAACAAGTAATGACCAAAACATCTCCAATCACAACTTAACTCCACAAAAATTCACAAAGCAATCCCATACATAACAACAATCCCAACACTTACATATTCACTCACAAAGTATGACAATAGGAAATAGAGTGAATTAAAAACAAACTTTGAACTACTTATTTTTTCTTTTCTTTCTTTTTTTTCAAACTTGAACTTTTTTTTTCCTTTTTTTTTTCTTGAGCAACCTTCACATAGAACATTTGAACATTTGAAACAATTTTTTTCTTTGCTCTTTTTTTTTCTTTTTATCTCACGTTGGAAAATTTCAACTTTGAAACACAAACCATCAATATTTTTCCAATCATAATATCAAAAGAACAATCACTCTTCTTTTATTCCCACATTGTGCAAATAGAGTGCACACCACAACTCCTTCACCTCACCAACTAATAGTTCCCCCAAGCCAAGCTTGGGACTAGTAACCAATGGGACTCATATAGGCTTGTAATGTGGCAAAATAATCAATAAAAAGGGCACAAGCAACAACATGAGTAGCAAGAAGGGAACAAATGTATCTAATATCGTCTGAAAGCTACCTAAGAGAACAATTGTCTTCGTCCTCCTCAATGTGCATAATATTGAGTCATACAAACATTACTAATAGTTGCAAACCAATACTCAAATTCCTTGACATACCAGGAACTATCACACAATTCCTAACCAAATCAACTAGTCAAGCACTATATTCACAAATAGTTGGCAAATTGACGCATGTTTAGGCATCCAAACAATTAAACTTCAAATCATGATCAACAAATTCACAAAGCTCATTATCATATACCAAGAATCAAAACAATATTTTCCAAGTATGGGACACAGGGAAGCATGATTTACAATTCATTGGAACGTTTTTTTTTTAATTTTTATATTTTTCAATTTTTTTGTGTTTTTTTCATACAGGAAAGCAATAAAAACTACACTATAAAGTAATAAAAACTATACTAGAAAGCGATAAATAGAGAAAAGAGAGAAAGAGTTACCATATGTACAAGATATCTCCCCCCCAAGCCAAATCAAGCAATGCCCTCATTGACTTGGGGGTGTAGCTAGGAGAAACTACTCCTCATCATCATCCTCATCCATCTGCTGATAGACTCCTCCACAGATCGAGCCGGCAACACCCTGGCTCATACCAGCACCACCACAGCCCGAACCACCTGCAAAGTAGTTAAAGTCTACATTTCCCCCCATCCCCCTAAAAGGAGCATCGGCCCCATAACCATGGACTGAAGAGTAGTCCACATAAGTATCATAGGCTCTAGGGGTCGAATACCCTCCTTTGGGGTATTGGAACCAATCGGGAACTAATGCCTCGGGGGGAATAGCCCCTCGGCGTGCATAATCGTCATACATGGGATATAAACCCCTCCCGAGGTTCCTCTCTACTTGGCCAACCCTTCTATCTAGGGTGCCTAACCTAGAGTCTAGGTTTTGCACCATGCCCTCCACTCTCCCTTGCCCTCTCTCAATACGGTCAAGTTGGCTCCTTAAAGCTGAAATGTCATATAGGGCATGGGGATCAATGTTATAATCGACGGAGGTGGGTATGCCATATGTGCAGGGTTGGGGTGGTGGTTGGTATTGGGGTGAATGGTGGGGTTATGGTGAAAGGTGAGGCTCTTGAACCTCGCCTTGACCGTTTAACTCAAAAGTGTAGGAAGACTTCCCCTTCTCAAATTTGGTCAAGGCGGGGTTGGGTAGCTTGAAAGCTTGGTCTCTCCTACCCGATTCCCGGTGGACTATCTACCATGTCTCACCTCCCATAGGTTGCACCCAGTTAAGGCCCCCTAAGTATGCTAGGTCCATGAGGGTAGAACCCTCCACTTTCCTATGACTGATCAGGGTCCATCCTAGGTGTTTTACTGCTATATGGGTCACCAACCCCCCAAAATAGATAGGCGCCCTAGACCTACCCCCCCTTGGCCGCATTAGTCGCCCTTTGAAAAACGTTGGGCTATCCTATGCGGTATGTTCAGTTTTTCAGCATTGGGGATCATATAGGAAGCTAACAATTCAAGTTCATCCCTCTTAACGTTTTCCAGTTCATGCCTCCCAAAGATTGTGAGGCCGGCAAACCTTTGCCAAAACTTTGGGACGGGATGTTGAATCCACGTACCTTTGGCATGTTGGAGGTTGAGTAAACCCTCTCCGGTGAGTCTTTTATAGATCACGACAATGTGGTCTTGGGAGGGTTCAATAGGTTTATCCGATTTAAGCTCAAACAATTTTCCAAATTCTTTTAAAGTTAAACGCACATCATTGTTTAGCAATCGGAATTGGACATGAGTGATCAAAGAATTAGTTTTAATAACATTGAAACTAGAAACAAATTCTAAAGTCAAATAATCATAGGTGTCATAATGCATTTGAAAAAATCCACTCATTCCTATACCTTTGAACAATTTTTCTACCGGTTTATCAATTCCTAGCCTAGACAAAGTAGGATGATGTACAAATCGAGTAGAAATTACCTGCCTCTGGATGAGGTTAAGCATCCTAGCTCGTTGTTCGGTTAAGGTGATGACAACTCCATCCCATCCCGGAATTTGAAGCTCCGAGTCGACTATAGGTTGTTGTTGTTGCCTCAAACCTTCACCTCTTTGTTGTATTGATCTCTTTGAAGCCATTGTATGTATGAAAGGCAGAATTTGAAGTTTTCTCTCTCTAAGGGTTTTGAGAAATCTTGAGAGAAAGTGATAGAAATTTAGTGGGGATTGTAGAGGAAGGTGTAAGGAAGAAGAATATGTAAAAAATTTGGAGTTTTGATGGATGAATTTGAGGAGATATTGAAAGGAAAGTGAGTTTGAAGGTTTAAAAATGGAGGTTTAGAGAGAGAAAGTGTGAATGAAGAAGAAGAAGTAAGAAGGAAAAAGAAAAGAAATGAGGAGAAAAGAATTTAAGGTCGGCTTAAAAAATAGGCGCGCCCAATCGGGAGAAGATATGTGTCCAGATTTATGAAGTTGCGCGCCCGATCGGGCGCGAACTCGAACAAGATTTTTGCCATTTTGCTCACCCGATTGGGCGAGCTTCGCCCGACATTTCTTTTTACTTCACTCGATTTCTCCAAAAATCCGTCCGATCGTGCGAATTTCCCTTGATTTTTCTTCCTTCCTTGCGCGCCCGATCGGGCAAAATAAAGCTCCGATAAAACTAAAATTGTACGCCCGATCGGGACTCCTTGCCCGATCGGGCACATTTTTGCTCGATTTAGACCCTTAGGTGCGCGCCCGATCGAACGAGCCTTGCCCGATCAGGCCCGTACCCAAATCGGAATACTCTTTTCTTCGAACTTTTTCTCTCTACTTTATAATATAATACCTGTACAAAAACACTTATGAAAGGTAAAATTGCACTCTCCTCACCTCTCTAAAAAAATAAAAATAAAAATAAAAATAAAGGAAAAACTAGTCTAGAAAGCAAGAAATACGGGTTGCCTCCCGCAAAGCCTTGGTTTATCTAGGTCCCGCACGATCCTCTTACCACATTGAAGCTCAAGACGAACCGGAACCGCTTAGGTGAAGTAGTTCAACTGCACCAATCGTAGCCCCCTCATGATATAGCTTGAGTCTTTGGCCATTAACCTTGAACTCGTTACCATATTCATCGAATACCTCCACAGAACCAAATTTGTTAGCCCTTTTGACAGTAAAACGACCTGACCACCTTGACTTCAACTTTCCTGGGAATAGTTTAAGTCTAGAGTTGAACAACAACACTTTATCACCTTCTTTGAATTCTCTCGGAAGGATCATCTTGTCGTGCCATCTCTTTGTCTTCTCCTTGTAGACACGAGCACTATCATAGGTCGTCAACCTAAACTCATTGAGTTGGTTAAGTTGAAGTAACCTCTTTTCTCCCGCTAATTTGGCAGCCAAATTGAGCTCCTTAATAGCCCAATATGCCTTGTATTCTAATTCCACCGGAAGATGACATGCTTTACCGTACACGAGTCTATATGGAGTAGTACCTATTAGGGTCTTAAACGCAGTTCTGTATGCCTAAAGGGTGTCATCCAACTTATCTCTCCAATCTTTCCTTGATTTTTCCACCACCTTCTCTAGAATGGCCTTGATCTCACGGTTGGAAACTTCAACTTGGCCACTAGTTTGGGGATGGTAGGCTAAACCTGTCCTATGGTAAACACCATACTTTTTGAGGAGGGTGTCTACTTCCGCTCATGAAAGTGAGATCCTCCGTCACTGATTATAGCTCTAGGCACTCCAAATCTTGGAAAGATAGTCTTCTTGAAAAGTATGTGGACCACCTTGGCATCATTAGTAGGAGTGGCAATGGCCTCAACCCACTTGGATACATAATCAACGGCGACAAGTATATAGCGGTTCCCGTTTGAAGAAGGGAACGGTCCCATGCAATCAACACCCCAAACATCAAAAATTTCAACTTCTAAGATTCCAGTTTAAGGCATCTCATGCCGCCGTGAAATGTTGCCAGTCCTCTGGCAAGAGTCACAAGCCTGCACAAAAGTGTTAGCATCCTTAAACATAGTAGGCTAATAAAAACCTGACTCATTAATCTTGGCCACCGTTTTGGTGGGGCCATGATGTCCTCCATATGGTGAGGTGTGGCAACTAGTAAGAACACCGTGAACTTCCCATTCGGGAACACACCTGCGAAATAATCCATCTGCACACTCACGAAACAAAAAAGGATCATCCCAAAAATAGTGTTTAACATCATAAAGGAATGCGGCGCAGCAATGATTTTGTTAAAGATTTTATCTTCTAGATTCATTGTTAAATATGTTAAGCAGGATATGCATGAAGTCTATTAGAAGCGTGACAAGTTAGCTTGGCAAATAAATTAAAATCGGAAAAGATAAAAGATAGAATTCGAAAAAGATTTTCTTTAAATGTTTATTTCTTAAAATCAGTTTGTTAACAAGATATTATGCTTTTTAACTAAATCTTTCTATCTTTTTTTTCGGAATAGATTTTCTTCTAAATGATTTACATAAAAACCGTGTATAAAGATAAGTTAAGTTTAACTTATTTATCTTTAAGAAAACCTACTTGCTATACAAGTAATGCTTGTATAAATAGTAGAGAAAAAAGGAGTTTAGGGTTTTTTGTGAGTTTTATGCGTGAAGAATTTACATAGCTTTAATTGTGTAAGTTTGCCAAGCTTATCATCTTGTCATATTAGTTTCGGGTTTCATGCATAGCTTGCCGATCATATACTAGGTGTCTTTACTTGTAATTGGTTTGGGTTATTTGGGTGAGAGTGTTTTTGTTATCATTGCATACAGAGAGAGAGCTTCTGTTGAGAAGTTGAGAAGATCTGTGCTTAGGGAGTACGAGAGAAAGTCTGAGTGTGGGACTTAGACTGGGTAGAATAGAATCCTATTCTGTAGCAAGTTCATTCAGGAACTTGTGAGTAGAGGTTTGATTATAATAGGTTGTAACTTGGTGTTTGCCCTATTATAGTGAAATTGTTCGTGTTCGAAATCCCTAAGGTAGGGTCGAGGTTTTACTTCTAGTTGGGCACTAGAAGGTTTCCTCGTAAAATCCTGTGTGCATTGCAAGTTCCTATTTTATTCTGTTTTATATTTGAAAAAGTAGTCACTAGGAACTCACCTAAAATTCACCCCCCTCTTGTAGTGTTCGTCTCAACTAACAATTGGTATCAGAGCAAGGTTCTCACTTACAAGCAGATAACTTTGCTGAGTAAGTTCCTGGAGAGATGAATTACAAGGAGAAACTTGAAGAAGGGTACTCAACCCAACGTCCACCTATGTTCAATGGTAAGTTCTATGCCTACTGGAAGAACAGGATGGAGATCTTCATCAAGGCGGAAAATTACCAGGTTTGGCGTGTTATTGAAACTGATGATTTTGAAATAACTGCAACCAATGACAAATATGAGGTAGTTTCTAAATATATTTCTAATTATGACAAAGAAGATTATCAGAAACTTGAACTGAATGCTTTAGCAATAAAGTATTTACACTGTGGACTTGGACCCCATGAACATAACCGTATCATGGGATGCAAGTCTGCCAAACAGATTTGGGATTTGCTACAGGTAACTCATGAAGGTACTAACGAGGTAAAACGTTCTAAAATAGATTTATTGATGTCTAGATATGAAAGGTTTGAAATGCAATCTAAAAAAACCATAGAAGAGATGTTTACCAGATTTAATGATATTATTAATGAACTGAACTCCCTTGGCAGGCATATTCCTATTGATGAACAGGCAAGAAAGATCCTAAGAAGTCTACCACAAGATGAACGTTGGAGATCCAAGGTTACTGCTATGCAGGAAGTTAAGGATTTCACCAAGTTTAATATGGAACAACTAGCTGGATCATTAATGACACATGAACTTCATCTGAGTTCCAATACTGAAAGTTCCAGAAGTAAAAGCCTTGCACTTAAAGCTCAAGATTCAGAAGAATCAGAAGCTGATGAGGAAGATATGGCTATGTTAGTGAGGAAATTTAAAAAGATGATGAATAATAAGAAGTTCGACAGGAACAAGAAGTTCACAAGTTCCAGAAACACAACGTGCTTCAGGTGTGGGTCAAAAGATCACTTAATTAAGGATTGCCCTGTACAGGATGGAGAGAAAAGAAAGACAAAAGGCAAAGAACAATCCAAAGAGTCAAAAGTCTATAAGCCTTACTTCACCAAGGACAATGTGAAGAAAGCCATGCTAGCTGCTTGGGGAGATACAGATTCAGAAGAAGAGGAGGACTAACCATTAGAAGAAACTGCTCATTTATGTTTAATGGCAAAAACTGATGAAGCTTCCAAACTAAAGGAGCTTGAGTCTGAGGTATGGTTCTCTTACAACCAATTAAAACATCTGTCTAAAGAGAATCTAATAAATACTGTTTTGGAAATTCAAGAAGATTTAAAGGAATTACATAGATCCAAACAGCAAAGTGATAAAGCTTTAGTTACTTACAAAGAGAACAGTGAATGGGTTGATAACATGAAGTTTGACATTCAATACAGGTTCTTTAGTCTGTTTGATGATAATAAAAATTTAAAAGAGACTATAGAGAATCTGAAACAAGATAACATACTCCTGAATGTGGAATTGTCTTTGTTAAAACTTAGTGTCGATAGTCCTAACTCTGAAGTTCCTCCACCTACTGATTATCCGAATTTTGAAAAATTAAAACATGATTTGGAAGATTTAAAAACGGATAAGGCACGTCTTGAGGGGGAACTTGAGAGAGCTAGGAAAGGTAAGCAACCAATACAGTATAGAGTTCCTGATTGGATCACTAAGGCTCAAACCAAGAATACCGAAGGTCTAGGTTTTAAAAATAAGTTCTAGAAAGAAAAGAAGTATGTAAACCTGCCTAGGAGCATGGTTTGTTATTTATGTGGCAATACAGGACATAAGCAGGTCAAGTGTCCTAAGAAAAAACAAAGCACACAGAAGAATGTCAAACATGTAGAACAAATCTGGATCAAGAAAAATGAATCAACTCCTGTTACACAGGAACCCAAGGAAACCTGGGTTCCTGACTCTAACGTTTAATTCTTCTTGCAGGTTCCAGTGAGGGGGAACAACATTTGGTACCTTGACAGTGGTTGTTCTAAGCACATGACTGGAGATAAATCTAGATTTCTCTCACTGGATGCCTACTATGGTGGAACAGTGACCTTTGGTGATAATATGAAAGGTGATATAATTGCTATTGGAAAGATAGGAAGGTCAAATTCCCATGCCATTGATAATGTATTTTTAGTCGAGGGCCTCAAACACAATTTGTTAAGTATTTCACAGTTTTGTGACAAAGGTAATTATGTTAGCTTTACTTCGAATAAGTGTATAATCATCCACAATGACACTGGGAACATTATTTTGGAAGAAACTCGTAAAGGGAACACATATATTGTGGATCTAAATGAGGTTCCTAACAGCAGTTTAACATGTCTTAGTGTTATTGAGGATGATCCTCTTTTATGGCACAGAAGGTTTGGCCATGCAAGCTTTTCTTTACTTGATAAAATAAGATCTAAGAGCTTAGTGGAAGGACTCCCTTGCATTAAGTTCCTATATGACAAAGTGTGTGAAGCTTGTGCTAGAGGAAAACAGACTTGAATTTCCTTCAAGTCCAAAAAGATGGTAAGTACCAAAAGACCTTTGGAACTCATTCATATGGATCTCTGTGGTCCAATGAGAATCCAAAGTAGAAGTGGTAAGAAATATGTAATGGTTATTGTTGATGATTTTTCAAGGTTCACTTGGGTTTTCTTTCTTGTAAGTAAGGATGAAACATTTGATGAGTTTGTTGCTTTTGTAAAGAAAGAACAGAGAAGAACAGGCAATCAATTGATACATCTTAGATCAGATCATGGAACAGAATTTGAGAATTCAAAATTTGATGAATTCTGTACTGAGTATGGTATGGATCACAACTTCTCTGCCCCAAGAACTCCACAACAAAATGGAGTGGTGGAACGCAAAAATAGGAGCCTTGAAGACATGGCAAGGACAATGCTGATATCAAGCAGGCTGCCTAGGAACTTCTGGGCTGAAGCAGTTAACACAGCATGTTATATACTTAACAGAGTATCTGTTAGAGCCATCACCAATAAAACTCCCTATGAACTTATGAAAGGGAGAAAGCCTAATATTTCCTACTTTAGATCTTTTGGATGTAAATGCTTTGTTCACAATAAAGGTAAAAGGAACTTGGGTAAATTTGATGAACGTAGTGATGAGGCAGTATTCCTAGGATATGCCTCGAATAGTAAAGCTTACAGAGTCTATAATAAAAGAACTATGTGTGTTGAGGAGTCTGTACATATTATATTTGATGAAACTGAACATTTGGTTGATGTACAGGATTGTGATGATGATTTCGAAATTGGACTTGTGCGTAAGCAGAATCCAGATGAGGAACCAGCATCACAGCAGAAGCAGCTAGTTGAAATTGCTGAAGTTACGAATCCTGAAGCAAACGCTGAACCTGAGATGGAGAATGCACCAGGAACCCCACTTCAAGAACAGACTGATGTTCATAATGAAGACCAGAATGTGGAAACACCTGAAGAAGTTCAAACTGTGTTCCATGAACAAGTTCCTACAGAAGAACCAGTCAACAATGATGAAGAAAAATTGTATCCAGTCAAGGATTTCACTCCAAGGCCCTGGAAATATCAGAAATCACATCCAGTTGATGTAATCATGAGTGATATCACAAAAGGAACTCAAACCAGATCTCAGCTTAGGAACTTCTGTGCATTCAGCGCATTCCTTTCCTCCATGGAACCTAAGAATTATGTTGAAGCTTTAACTGACGCTGACTGAATTAATGCTATGCAGGCTGAATTAAATGAATTTGAAAGAAATAAAGTTTGGCATCTGGAACCTAGACCAAAAGATAAGAAGTCCATTGGACTAAAATGGGTATTCAGAAACAAACTAGATGAACATGGTATTATTGTCAGGAACAAAGCAAGACTAGTTGTACAAGGTTTCAACCAGCAGGAAGGAATAGACTATGAAGAGACATTTGCTCCAGTAGCCAGGTTAAAGGCTATTCGTTTACTTATTGCCTTTGCTGCTTAAATGGGATTTAGGCTGTACCAGATGGATGTTAAATGTGCTTTCTTAAATGGATATTTAAATGAGGAAGTCTATGTGGAACAGCCTCCTGGGTTTGAAAATCCAGAGTTCCCAAACCATGTCTATAAGCTTGACAAAGCTCTTTATGGGCTAAAGCAAGCTCCTAGAGCATGGTATGAAAGATTATCTAAGTTCCTTTTGGCTAATGGTTTTAAACGTGGCAAAATTGATAAAACTTTGATTTTAAAGTCAAATGGAACTGATATCTTAGTTGTACAAATTTATGTTGATGATATTTTATTTGGTGCAACTAACGAATCTTTATGTAAGTATTTTGCTGACCTTATGAGTGGAGAATTTGAAATGAGCATGACTGGAGAATTAAATTTCTTCCTTGGCTTGCAAATCAAGAAAAATGAAGAGGGAATCATGATTCATCAACAAAAATATATTAAGGAACTGATCAAGAAATACAAGTTGGAAAATGCCAAAACCAATAATACTCCTATGGGAACTGCTACTAGATTAGATGAAGATCCATCTGGAACTTGCATAGATCAATCTATGTATCGAGGTATGATAGGCTCACTACTCTACTTAACAACTAGTAGACCTGACATATCTTTTAGTGTAGGTCTGTGTGCCAGGTTCCAAGCAAATCCAAAGGAGTCTCACCTGACAGTAGTAAAAAGGATTCTAAAATACTTAAAAGGAACTGATGATTTGAGTCTCTTCTATCCCAGAAGTGATTCTTTTGATTTGAATAGTTTTACTGATGCTGACTATGCAGGTGATCTGGTTAATAGAAAAAGCACTTCAGGTATGGTACAATTTTTAGGTCCCTGTTTAGTTTCTTTGGGTTCCAAGAAGCATAACACAGTTGCTTTATCTACTGCAGAAGCTGAATATGTGGCAACAGCAGCATGTTGCTCACAAGTTCTATGGATAAAACAACAGTTCAGAGATTTTGGTATTATTTTTGAATGTGTACCTATTTACTGTGATAATACTATGCTATATGTATTTCTAAGGATCCAGTTCAACACTCAAAGGTAAAACACATCCACATTAGGCATCACTTTCTAAAAGATAATGTGGAGCAAGGGAATATAAAGTTAGAATTTTTTCAAACTAAAAATCAAATTGCAGATATTCTAACCAAGCCCTTGAACAGAGAAAGATTTGAGAAATTGAGACTGGACCTTGGGATGATCAAGCTGAAGTACTAGCCTTTGAAGTTCCAAGATATGGCAAAGTCAAAAATAATGTAAATAAAGCAAAAAGAGCTTCTACCACAACCTTGGTGTGATAAACATATCTAAAGTGTCACCGTTGTTAATCACTGAAGGTAAGTTCATTAAACGCTCACTTAATTTTGCTAGTAGTAATGTACATTGTATATGTGTAGAAAACGTGTTCCAATTGCGTATTTATAAACAGAAACTTCGTTTTAAATGAACTTGGAAAGAAAAGGACTTTTTGGTAAATTCATCCTGCGCATTTTATTTTTGAAAATTAATTGAATTTGTTCAATTAATGACTGCTCGGTAAACCCCTTAAAATTTCTTACACCGCTTCATTAAATATAAAAGGCACTCATAACCACCTTACATCATCACGCTGTCAAATCAAATTTACTCCACTGTGAAAAATTTCTACACTCTTCTAAAACCTCTTAAAGAAGAAAACCATGGCCATAATCACATCCCTCAGTTCATCTGAAAATTCACACAACAACCATCCCTCTGAACAAGAAGAAGTTTCATCACTTCCGATTGTTTTTTGCACTGAAACTCAAATCATAAACCCGCCTTCTTCCACCATGCAAAACCCTAACCCTGAACAGTTGGAGAACATCACCAAGACGGTACTTGACAAATTGAAAGAATGGAAGGAAAAGAAAGGTCAGGAAAAGATTCTGGAGGATCACATTGAGGAAGTTGAGGATTTTGCTCGCAACTTGGAAGAGGAGGGTTATGAAAAGGAGAAATCAGAGGACGAAGAAGAAATTGATCAAGCTGAGCTTGAATCACAAGCAGGAAGGTATGTTGTTGGTCATCGTATTGATTTAGATTGGTGTAGAAGTGCTAGGTTTCTAGAATTTATTGATTTGATTAAGTTCCAAGGATGGGAGTATCTGTTGGTTAAAGTTTCTGATAACTTCATGTATCTGATTGCTATGACTGAGTTCTGTCAAAATTTTCAAGCAAAATTGGGTATAATTACCAGTAAGGTAGGTAGTATAAATATTGAATTAGATGTGGAAACACTTAGTAAAATTCTGAAAACCCCTATGGAAGGGTATGAGACTTACAATAAGGGTAAGACAAGTGTTAAGGTTGGGAATTACTTAAGTGGTGACATGGTTGAAGCCCTTGGAGGAAAAAGGGGGAAGAACACTATGAGTCATAATGATCTGAGTCCTTTAAATAAGCTATTGTTTAACCTTGTTAAGAAAACCATCTTGCCAAGGACTGCAAAGAAGGGTGAAGCATGTTTGATGGACATGGCTGTGATTTTTTGTCTGTCAAGGAGAATTAAAGTTAATTTTCCCTCTCTTATGTATCAGCACTTGGCACACTGTGTTCCAAGTGGAACAAAAGTAGGATATGGTGCTATTTTGTCCACAGTGTTTGAAAGTCTTGGAGTGCAGTTGAAAGGAAAGTATGGGGGCTTAGATGAGAAGCCAGAGAATGTGATTAATGCTGATACTCTGGCTGGTCTGAGCTTAGAGGTGGTTCAAGGAAAGATTCAGAAGTTAGAGAAGGAAGAAGAGAAGGCAGAAAAGTCTACAGGAAAGATAAAACAAAAGGAAATGAGTGACAAACCTGTAAGAAAAAGCAGGAGGCTATCTGAAAATGCTTTGCTTTAGACCAGCATGAAGAAACCTTTGGAGCTGGATACTGATGAGAAAGTACTTGAGGGGCAAGTGGCTGAACTGACGGATATAATGGAGAGGGTTGAAATTCAAGCCAAGGAATCAGCTGGAAAAGTTCAGCTTCAGAAGCTGAAGATAATGGTGCAGGAGTAGGGCAAGGCACTAAAAGATCAGAAGAAACTTGTGCAGACACAGGACAAGGCTCTGAAGGAACAGAAGGAGGAGTTCCAACAGAAGCTACAGCGTCTTGAGCAAAGGCTGGAAGCTTTTATTGCACAACAAAAAGAAGACAACAAACAGATTCTGGACCTCTTGCAGACTTAGCCATTTTCTTCTTAAATCTTCCTAAAACTAGCCTACCTTAACTTCCTTTAGCAGTCACGAACAATTTCAGTTTATGTTTTTTTTCTTGAACTTTTTCTTTGGTTTGTAATAATTTTTATCTAGCAGGATGATAAATCTTTTGATTTTAATGAATGCTTTTGGAACTGTCTATACATGTGTGCTTTAGTATGTTATGAATGCTTAAACAGGAGAGTGGAACTTTCCTAAGGGAAGTTAGTAGCGATGCCTTTAGTTTCCCACACTCGATGAATTGCTTGTGGGGATGTGGGTAGATGCTTAATACACTTGAAAAAGCAGGACTTTTTGATAATGCCAAAAGGGGTAAAAGAAGAAGCAAACATGGAGGCTGAAGTTGTTCTGGGTTATAGTTGATAAAGTATCATAACTTTCTTCTGATATGATGCTGATAGGTTATTAGTTTAATTTCTGTCTTAGTTATTTTTATTTTCTGTTTTTTTTTTTTATTCAGTTGTGTGTTTACTTTTTGTTTATAAATAAAAAAATACAAAAATACATCCTTCTATTTTGTTTTAACTTTCTCTAGAGTTTGCTTAAGTTTGTCATCATCAAAAAGGGGGAAATTTTTGATGTTTAAAGGTTTTGATGATGAGGAACTTAAACTACAGCAAACTCATTTAATAAAGGTTTTTCAAGTGTTTGTTTAGTTTAGGTGAAATTGATCTTGGAGATGAAAGAAGTAACTGAAACTAAGAAGACTTGAAGAAGTTCTTTATTCAAGAAGGTTATTCGAAACAGAAGAAGTGTTCCCTCACTTTACAGGAACTTGAAGATGGCTGGCTAAGATCTTTGGAGGAACTTAGTAAGTGTGGAGCTCAAGTAAACCTACCAGTACAGGAGTGCGGCGCAGCAATGATTTTGTTAAAGATTTTATCTTCTAGATTCATTGTTAAATATGTTAAGCAGGATATGCATGAAGTCTATTAGAAGCGTGACAAGTTAGCTTGGCAAATAAATTAAAATCGGAAAAGATAAAAGATAGAATTCGAAAAAGATTTTCTTTAAATGTTTATTTCTTAAAATCAGTTTGTTAAAAAGATATTATGCTTTTTAACTAAATCTTTCTATCTTATTTTTCGGAAAAGGTTTTCTTCTAAATGATTTACATAAAAACCGTGTATAAAGATAAGTTAAGTTTAACTTATTTATCTTTAAGAAAACCTACTTGTTATACAAGTAATGCTTGTATAAATAGTAGAGAAAAAAGGAGTTTAGGTTTTTTTGTGAGTTTTATGCGTGAAGAATTTACAGAGCTTTAATTGTGTAAGTTTGCCAAGCTTATCATCTTGTCATATTAGTTTCGGCTTTCATGCATAGCTTGCCGATCATATACTAGGTGTCTTTACTTGTAATTGGTTTGGGTTATTTGGGTGAGAGTGTTTTTGTTATCATTGCATACAAAGAGAGAGCTTTTGTTGAGAAGTTGAGAAGATCTGTGCTTAGGGAGTACGAGAGAAAGTCTGAGTGTGGGACTTAGACTGGGTAGAATAGAATCCTATTCTGTAGCAAGTTCATTCAGGAACTTGTGAGTAGAGGTTTGATTATAATAGGTTGTAACTTGGTGTTTGCCCTATTATAGTGAAATTGTTCGTGTTCAAAATCCCTAAGGTAGGGTCGAGGTTTTACTTCTAGTTGGGCACTAGAAGGTTTCCTTGTAAAATCCTGTGTGCATTGCAAGTTCCTATTTTATTCTGTTTTATATTTGAAAAAGTAGTCACTAGGAACTCACCTACAATTCACCCCCCCCTCTTATAGTGTTCGTCTCAACTAACAATCTATAAGAAGGGAATCCTTACCCTCATCATACCTGATACGTGACAAGTGGTCTACCACTACGTTCTCTGCTCCTTTTTTATCTTTTATCTCAATATTGAAATCTTGGAGCAAAAGAACCCAACGGAGTAGCCTAGGCTTTGATTCCGCCTTGGCTATCAAGTACTTTAGAGCTGCATGGTCAGTAAAAACAATGACTTTAGAACCAACAAGATATGATCTAAATTTTTCTAAAGCATATATCACAGCAAGAAACTCTTTCTCCGTAGTGGCATAGTTGACTTGGGCTTCATCCAAAGTTTTACTTGCATAATAAATAGCATGCAAAACCTTGTTCTTTCTCTGTCCGAGTACGGCTCCTAGTGCAAAGTCACTTGCATCACACATAATCTCGAAGGGTAGATTCCAATTGGGGGCACATATGATGGGTGCCGATATCAAAACCTGCTTAATCCTGTTGAAAGCCTCAAGACACTCGTCAGTAAAAATAAAAGGGGTATCCTTGAGTAAAAGCTGAGTAGTGGTTTAGCAATTTTAGAAAAGTCTTTGATACAGCGACGATAAAACCCCGCATGACCTAAGAAACTTCTAACTCCCTTAACATTAACTGGGGGAGGTAATTGCTCAATCACTGAAATCTTAGTTTTATCTACTTGTATGCCCTTGTCAGATACAATGTGGCCTAGAACTACTCCCTCTATCACCATAAAGTGACATTTCTCCCAGTTTAGTACCAAATTGCATTCTTCACATCGTTTTAAAATTTTAGCGAGATTTATTAAACATGCATCAAATGAAGAACCATACACGCTAAAATCATCCATAATAGATTCTATGAAATCAGAAAAAATGCTCATCATGCAACGTTGAAAGGTAGCGGGGGCATTACATAAACCAAAGGGCATCCTACGATATGCAAAAGTACCATAAGGGCATGTAAAGGTAGTCTTTTCCTGATCTTCAGGGTGAATTGGAATTTGGAAAAATCCCAAATACACATTCAAATAGCAAAAAAACTTATGGTTAGCTAACCTCTCAAGCATTTGATCTATAAAGGGGAGGGGGAAGTTGTCCTTTTTAGTGGCGATATTTAGTCTACGATAATCAATGCACATACGCCACCCTGTAACAGTTCTAGTGGGGATTAATTCATTTTTCTCATTTGTAATCACAGTTATCCCACCTTTTTTAGGAACTACCTGCACAGGACTTACCCACTTGGAGTTAGAAATAGGATAGATAATACCTGCATCAAGTAATTTCATAACCTCTTTCTTGACTACTTCCTGCATATTAGGATTCAATCTTCTCTGGGGTTGAATGCATGGCTTATAGTTATCCTCTAGATGTATCCTGTGTATACAAAAATCAGGGCTAATACCCTTGAGATCATCAATATTGTACCCAATTGCTCTCTTATGGGTTTGAAGAACCCCTAGAAGTTGGGAAGTTTGTAGGTCATCAAGTGCAGTACTGATGGTCACGGGGTATAGTTCTCATCAAGAAAAATATATTTTAAATGAGAAGGGAGAGGTTTTAATTCAGGTTTCTTAACCTCTGCAGGTTTCGATTCCTGAACTAAATTTACTACCTTTATTGTCTCCTTGGGGTCTAACTCTTTTAGGGAAAGAGCTTTTTCAATAGTATGTACTTCATTATCCCAGACGCTTGCATTATCTGCAGATAAATTCCCACAAAGAATTTCCTCCAGGGGATCCCTTACAAGAACCTGTGGCAAGTTATCATCACAAATATCATCCATTATATCAATTACATCAATAAGACGGCAATTTTCCTCTAACATAGGTCCTTTCAAAACTTTCCCTAAATTAAAAGTAACATTATCATCACCAACAGAAAGGGTTAGTTTACCATTTTTAACATCAATAATGGTTCCTGCAGTATGGAGGAAAGGCCTACCTAATATAATGGGAATTTGTGTATCCTCAGCCATGTCTAAAACAACAAAATCAACAGGGATAAAAAATTTACCAACTCTAACAGGGACATTCTCTAAAATACCTAGAGGGTATTTTACAGAACGATCTGCCATTTGCAAAGTTATATTAGTAACTTTTTAAATCACCCATATTTAGTTTAGCACAGACAGACGATGGCATAACACTGACACTGGCACCCAAATCACACAAAGCTTTATCAATAAAAACATTCCCTATATGACAAGGGATAGAAAAACTACCAGGATCCTTTAATTTATGAGGGGATTTATTTTGCAATAAGGCACTACATTCCTCTGTAAAAGCTACAGTTTCTACCTCATTAAAGGCCCTTTTCCTAGTCAGAATGTCTTTCATAAATTTAGCATATGCAGGAACCTGAGTGATTAAATCCGTGAAAGGAACTGTTACCTGCAAGTTTTTCACAACCTCCAAGAATTTACCGAATTGTTCATCAAACTTACTCTTTGTGGAAAAGGAATTTGGGGATATTCATTGTTAATTATTTGACTCAAACTTTATTCGACATGCAATGGATGGAGGAAGTGAAGAAATATTGGAATAGAATGTGAAGAAAAATGATGTAGATGGAAGGATATGAAGAATTAGGAATAGAATGTACCCTCAACTCAAATGACGGAAAAGACCGACTCATGCATAGACCTAAGACATGGTCATGGTGATATGTACTCAAAGTGTGTGCTAAGACTAGTGAGTGTAGGTGACATGTTAAGACTCGTGTTATGACCATGGGACTTAGTGCCTAGACTCAATTAATGACTTGACAAGGTATTATTGACAGTAAATTTAACCGAATTATTTAGCAAACTGGTTAATTAGACATTAGGTGATGACTCGATCAATAATCCGAACTGTCGGCAAAACGACAGGACTAACGCCGCACTGTGTAGTGTAGCGCCAGATGACAGAGTTGTCGCCAGGCGCCACACTCCACAGAGTGGCGCTACAGTCCAGACTTTGGCGCCAATGCTAGAGCTTCAATCTAGAACTGTTTTCGGTGTTATTAATCAACAGGGGCATGCCTAAAGTCGTACTAGGTCAATTATGATTAAAATATTAGACTTTATTGACTCTAATTAATTAATTAATTAATTAGGCAAAGTTCTTTAAGTCATTAATTTATTTAATCTCAACACAAGTCAAACAAACGGTTAAGAAAACATATATATGCACAACAAATAATGCACAATTAGTCAAGTAGGCACAATATGATGCAATGAGTTTGCAACCTAACCATGGCTCTAGTTCTCTAAAGTTCGGGATATGGTTTAGTCAATAGAGGGTCCATGGTTAATTGTCCGGATGCACCGCGCGGAAGCCTAACCGTGAAGGGTTGGCGCGAGTGGATGGGACACCGCGAGTTTTAGAAAAAACTCGCTTCCATGGTTTGGTGAATTCAACATTCTCGGATGTACCCTTTGTTGCTCAAAGCGTTCAATCAGGTAGATGGAGCATGAATTCCCGGAGGGTTTTATCCATATGTAGAACACATATGGGTTTCAGAAAAGTGAGAAAACCTCAATCAGGAAGTAGGATCGAACAAACAATGCGAAAAAAACTGGTCGAAATTAGAACGCATATTTCTTGCTCGGTATTGGAGGAATTTGGCGCCAACAAACAGAGCTTGGCGCCAAGTTTTAGCTGTAGTGCCTGGCGCCAATGCTGGCGTCTGGCGCTACAGTTAAAATTCTGGCGCCAATGCTCTGGTTGCTGACGCTAATTCCTACATGCCTCAGCAGCTTTCTGTGCTCGATAAAATTTTCCAGTTTCGCACAGTGTTATTTCGGTTCTAGTTGTGAAAGATATTTCTCAAATTTCCTACGTGTAAAATCCTATGTTTTTAACTCATTACGGATGGTCTTTCCAATGAAATACTTAGAACGTTTCGAGTCTTTCCAGTGAAATACTTAGAACCTTTCGAGTCTCAAAATTACGCATATGAAATACTTAGAACGTTTCGAGTCTCATCCACTCATTCTAAATCATTGCCGAAACAAATTCAGGAATTAAAATAGAAATCGTCCCCAATGGAGTGGCCAAAAACTGTAGGGAATAATTTCAAGCGTTAATCCCCTTAGCTTGAACCCCACTGTGATCATACACTAAAGTACGGTGGCGTCCAAAAGGGAAGAAGATAGAGCAAAAGAGTCGCCAACAAGTTTTAGGAACTTGTAAACCGTTCACAGGGTGAAGGTTACACCCCTTAACGATCTAAGAGATCGTCAACTCCATAAGGTCTTGAACCAAATAAGGGTTCGGGGACGAAGGTACAAATCCAACCTAAAACAGATTGAACCTGCCCTAATAATAGGCCTTTACTTTATTCTGATCGTATTCATGTGCGCTTTCTGATTAACATGCAATCAATAGGTTTACCCTAAACCTGTTTATCTATGTTGGTTGAATTTAATGCACAAATAAATCTATTATTGGCGATCACTTGAATTATAATCATATTAACCCTAAACAAGATTATTAATTATCTTATTAAGCGTGATTACAAGTACAAATTCCCTTTTAAACATGCATAAAAGGCGTGATCAAGCAATAAAAATAAATATCAAGCAACATAATAATACTTATCATAAAATTATAATAATAATAAAATTATAATCATAATCAAAACAATTATAAAAATAATCATAAATCATGTTAAAGCATAATGAAAATAGCAAGATCCTAGGCATGATACTAACAAGATTAATAACAAACCCTAGCATGTCACTAAACAATAAAAATCAAAGCTTTAACCCTAACATGATACTAACAATCATAAATATTAGGAAGAACATAAAAGGCATCGTACTTTTAATCATACTTGAGATTAAAATTACCCTAGACATGATACTAGGAATCATAATAACAATCTAAGCATGATCTCTATATTATAACATCAATTAAACCATTAAAGTACTTACTTTTATGCCTCGTACCTCTTTCTAATAACAAAATACACACGTTAGTAACTTCAAGGAAAATAATAAACAAAAGAACTAAATTAAATAATTGAAAGAGAGATTTGGGACCAAACCCTCATAAATTAAACCTTTCACGTCTAAGGCGAAGGCAACTTCGAATATGGCTAAGTGTATCTAGATCTAATGAATGCTGAATTTTGTATTGAGATAAGCTAGTTTAGAAAAAGAGAGAGAGAGAGTAATCAAGAAAATCTTGATGAGAGTTGGTAGAAAATAGATGATTGTTGATGATTGTAGGTGAAAATTGGTTATCGAAAACGGAGTTTTTAATACGTTATTTATAGAGAAATCATCCAAAAAGATAAAATATCAAAACAGAGTCTAGCGCACATAAAACTGAATTGGCGCCAACGCTGGCTATTGGCGCCAGGCGCTACAGCTGACGTTTGGCGCTGATTTAGAAAATCACGCTTTTTCTTAAAATCAGATAAAAATTGTCGTACAGGAGGATAAAATCGTATTTCCTCAAAAATGCTCTTTGATTTTAATTAAAACTCTGAAAAGTCAACAAAAGTCAATTTATCAATGCTAATTGAATTAGGAATGAAAAGAACCTTCTCGAAGAATCTAGAAGACTAAAACCATTCCTAATTGCATTAGGAATGATAAATCTATATTAGGCCCTCCCCTAGATCATTGGGCCGCATATAAGGCTCAAACCGGGCCCAGTTTGGTATTTTGGCCATAACTTCCTCAATATTCATCGGAATTGGGCTTATAATATATCGTTGGAAAGCTCTTGTCAAGCCCCATCCAACTACACTACTATTGGACCCATATCATGGACCAACCAAACTGGATTGGCTGTTTTCTTAAAATAAGTTTTAAAAAACAGAGAGAAGAGAAAAGAAATTAAAACTTTCCGCAACACTAAACTTTCCACACTTTCACTTCATTCGATTATGATTCGACGTGAAAGGTACTCATCACTAGGTTTGGTTTTGGGGAGACACAAATGGGTGTCTACACTCTTCAATTGTCTATTAGGGAACGGTAGTTTGATAACTGGGCTCTGCACATCTCCTCCCTTATCCTGAGATTTACCCTACAAAGAAACATTAGAAGGGTTTGTATCTTTTTGTAGCCCTGCAGGGTTAGCAGGATTAGCGTTTGGTATAGAGGAATCCAGATCAGGAACTGGTCCCATCATACTTGGGCATAGGAGGCCCATCATAATGTGAACCACTCCTTAGAGTGATTGCATTGACATGATCTTTGGGATGGATTGGTTGTGATGGTAGAGCTCCCTGCTGACGGGTTTGTAAGGTAGATGAAAGTTGTGCAATTTGATTATCCATGATTTTATTATGAGCTAAAATTGAATCAATTTGCGCATCCCGTCTTTTTCTTCAAGGTTCTCCTGGGCAGCCGCCCCCGATCGAGCTAACGCTCACCCGATCGGGCACGCCTTTGTTGATGCCTTCTTTTGCGCGCCCGCCCGATCGGGCGCAAGCTTGCCCGATCGGGCCCGGTCTCTTCCTCGAGGCTTGGACTTTGATTGGGCTTGATTCTTCGGCCCAATCCGGATTTCCTCTTCGGGTCTTGAATACTCGGTCCAAATGCCCCGGTATCACACACCGAGCCCTTAATCACCGGCTCTAACCGATCCTGGGCTTCAAAGATGGTCGTGTCCTCTTAATGTTCGTAGTTGCTCCATGAAAAACCCGGAAAATGCTCTAAATGTGCAATTTCCTACAAAACTCAAGCAAAACTACAAAAACACTAGAAAACACCAATTAGTAATAGAAGTGGCTCTAAAGAGCCAAAAACACTACTAATTATGACCAAGGGACGGGGGTAAAACACTATATAAATTAGACACATCAAGTGCAAATTCAGGATGACGATGTTCGTCAGTGGTTGATGCACTAGTGGACCTTGATTTTATGCAGGCACCGTCGCCACAAGTCCATGCAACGCTTTGTCCACCGAATGACATTCCTGACTATGACCTAGTTGAGGATGACGACGAAGATGATGATGGCGGCTTAATAATCTCAAGCGATGAAGATGATGAATCAAGCGTTGACTCTAGTGATAGTGACGAGGATGATGAGATCAATGTGGTTTTAGACGATAGTAGTGATGATACCAGTAGTGATAGTAGCGATGAAAGTGATGACTAGGAGATCGAATTTATTATTTGTTATTGTAAAATGAATAGTTAAATTTGCTTGTAGTTGTGTAATTGTCGGTTGAATTTGATTGTCACTGTAAAATCAATTAAAGAGTTTGTCGTTTTATTGTTAATCTTGTTACATCTCATTATACTTGTAATTTTTATAATGTTAATAATATCATGCCATGTGACTAACATCTTTTTCAGGTGGAAATGATAGGAGGGAAAAAAGGAGAAACATCAAAGAAAAATAAGGGAAAGGAGAAAAGGCAAGTTATCATTTATGAGGACGACGAGGAAATGGTGGACGCGGAGGACGTGGCAGATTTGGGTGACAATGAGGATCCTCAAACACAGATGCAGATACATCATCATGAACAACAGCTTCAGGGGCAACAAGCCTCACAGTCTTCTAAGTTGGTGGTATTAGACCCTGCCACTTGGTGGTATGTATGTAGTTGTAATTTCATTCCCTTTCTACCCATATTTCTTATCACTGACCTATGTATTACTCTAACATGAACTATTTATTTATTATTTGTTCATGATGCACATTAAAATAGGTTTGACGATAAACCTGTGAGAAACGTCGTCTCTAGCACCCTAAAGACTACTATCGATCTGCTTGGAGGAATTACGGAGAGGTTGATTAGAAGACGAAGGATCATTGGTGGAACTTGTTTTGCGTATGATATTTTATAATTATAACTATGTATTACTAAATGTATTGATGGAGTTATGTTTGATAATTTTAAATGTTTTTCATATGCAGAAACAATGCACATGGGCACCTGAGTTAAACGACCATGTGAAGCGAACCTTCGAAGTCATGTTCGCAGATCAACTAAGGGACATGTTTCACGCAGTCACACACAGGATGAACGGTAAGAAGCCGAAATGGATTATTGATGAAGTCCTCAAGGATATAATGGACGTTTTGGCCAATGATGATACGTACAAGAAGAGGTCCGAACAAAAACAAGAAGAACAGAAGAGGCGGATCGATGGACAATGTGGTTGAGCCAACCCATTACCAGGGTTCAATTTCATCTGTACAACATTCTAAATGGATGGTGATTTTGTTTTTTAGGCATTTGAAAAAGACAACAATTATGGTTACATTGAAATGATAAGCTAAATTTGGTTTGGTGCATGTACGTTCAAAGGCGGCGAAAAACAATGGCCAGTTACCAACTGCACATGATCTTTTCATGAAGACACACTTCAAGGAGATCCCTAGGAAAGGAAAGGTGCCAGCAAATGCCAAAGTCAAGAACATTGCGGTAACAACTTTAATATAATTTTGGCTTTAAACATATTAATTCGGCTTGAAATGGCTTCACTTTAAGGATATAAACCATTAAACTTAGTAAATTTGCTTGTTTTATGTGATTTCAAGTTAAATATTCTTATAACTATGTAAATATAGGATGGTTTGAGAAAGAATGAGTCCAAAAATTAAGAAATATAGAAAATGGGCATGTAAGAACCCATTTTGGCTTGAAATGGCTTCATTTTGAGAATATGGACCCATAAACTTAGTAAATTTGCTTCTTTTATGTGATTTCAAGTCATAAACTCTTATAAATATGTAAATATAGGATGGTTTGAGAAAGAATAAGTCCAAAAATTAAGAAATATAGAAAATAGGCGTGTAAGAACCCATTTTGGCTTGAAATGGCTTCATTTTGAGAATATGGACCCATAAACTTAGTAAATTTGCTTCTTTTCTGTGATTTCAATTCATAAACTCTTATAACTATGTAAATATGGCATGGTTTGAGAAAGAATGAGTCCAAAAGTTAAGAAATATAGAAAATAGGCATGTAAGAACCCATTTTGGCTTGAAATGGATTCATTTTGAGAATATGGACCCATAAACTTAGTAAATTTGCTTCTTTTATGTAATTTCAAGTCATAAACTCTTATAACTATGTAAATATGTGATGGTTTGAGAAATAATGAGTACAAAAGTTAAGAAATATAGAAAATAGGCATATAAGAAGGCATTTTGGCTTGAAATGGCTTCATTTTGAGAATATGGACCCATAAACTTAGTAAATTTGCTTCTTTTATGTGATTTCAAGTCATAAACTCTTATAATATGTAAATATGGGATGGTTTGAGAAATAATAAGTTAAAAAGTTAAGAAATAAAGAAAATAGGCATGGAAGAACCCATTTTGGCATGAAATGGCTTCATTTTGAGGATATGGACCCATAAACTTAGAAATTTTCTTCTTTTACGTGATTTCAAGTCATAAATTCTTATAAATATGTAAATATGTGATGGTTTAAGAAAGAATGAGTCCAAGAGTTAAGAAATATAGAAAATAGGCATATAAAAAGGCATTTTGGCATGAAATGGCTTCATTTTGAGAATATGGACCCATAAACTTAGTAAATTTGCTTCTTTTATCTGATTTCAAGTCAAAAACTCTTATAACTATGTAAATATAGGATGTTTTGAGAAATAATGAGTCTAAAAATTAAGAAATATAGAAAATAGGCATGTAAGAACCCATTTTGGCTTGAAATGGCTTCATTTTGAGAATATGGACCCATAAACTTAGTAAATTTGCTTCTTTTATGTGATTTCAAGTAATAAACTGTTATAAAAATGTAAATATAGGATGGTTTGATAAAGAATGAGTCCAAAAGTTAAGAAATATAGAAAATAGGCATGTAAGAACCCATTTTGGCATGAAATGGCTTCATTTTAAGAATATGGACCCATAAACTTAGTAACTTTGCTTCTTTTATGTAATTTCAAGTCATAAACTCTTATAAATATGTAAATATGTGATGGTTTGACAAAGAATGAGTACAAAAGTCAAGAAATATAGAAAATAGGCATATAAGAAGGCATTTTGGCTTGAAATGGCTTCATTTTGAGAATATGGACCCATAAACTTAGTAAATTTGCTTCTTTTATGTGATTTAAAGTCATAAACTCTTATAAATATGTAAATATGTGATGGTTTGAGAAATAATGAGTCTAAGAGTTAAGAAATATAGAAAA
Source organism: Chenopodium album (assembly GCF_948465745.1). NCBI lineage: Eukaryota > Viridiplantae > Streptophyta > Magnoliopsida > Caryophyllales > Amaranthaceae > Chenopodium > Chenopodium album. The sequence goes on from NC_137835.1 coordinate 73,334,158, forward strand.
TAGGCATATAAGAAGGCATTTTGGCATGAAATGGCTTCATTTTGAGAATATGGACCCATAAACTTAGTAAATTTGCTTCTTTTATGTGATTTCAAGTCATAAACTCTTATAAATATGTAAATATGTGATGGTTTGAGAAATAATGAGTCTAAGAGTTAAGAAATATAGAAAATAGGCATATAAGAAGGCATTTTGGCATGAAATGGCTTCATTTTGAGAATATGGACCCATAAACTTAGTAAATTTGCTTCTTTTATGTGATTTCAAGTCATAAACTCTTATAAATATGTAAATATAGGATGGTTTGAGAAATAATGAGTCCAAAAATTAAGAAATATAGAAAATAGGAATGTAAGAACCCATTTTGGCTTAAAATGGCTTCATTTTGAGAATATGGACTCATAAACTTAGTAAATTTGCTTCTTTTATGTTATTTCAAGTCATAAATTGTTATAAATATGTAAATATGGGATGGTTTAATAAAGAATGAGTCCAAAAGTTAAGAAATATAGAAAATAGGCATGTAAGAACCCATTTTGGCTTGAAATGGCTTCATTTTGAGAATATGGACCCATAAACTTAGTAACTTTGCTTCTTTTATGTGATTTCATGTAATAAACTCTTATAACTATGTAAATATGTTATGGTTTGAGAAAGAATGAGTACAAAAGTTAAGAAATATAGAAAATAGGCATATAAGAAGGCATTTTGGCTTGAAATGGCTTCATTTTGAGAATATGGACCCATAAACTTAGTAAATTTGCTTCTTTTATGTGATTTCAAGTCATAAAATCTTATAACTATGTAAATATGGGATGGTTTGAGAAAGAATGAGTACAAAAATTAAGAAATATAGAAAATAGGCATATAAGAAGGCATTTTGGCTTGAAATGGCTTCATTTTGAGAATATGGACCCATAAACTTAGTAAATTTGCTTCTTTTATGTGATTTCAAGTCATAAACTCTTATAACTATTTAAATATGGGATGGTTTGAGAAAGAATGTGTTCAAAAGTTAAGAAATAAAGAAAATAGGCATGGAAGAACCCATTTTGGCTTGAAATGGCTTCATTTTGAGGATATGGACCCATAAACTTAGTAAATTTACTTCTTTTATGTGATTTCAAATCATAAAATCTTATAAATATGTAAATATGTGATGGTTTGAGAAAGAATGAGTACAAAAGTTAAGAAATATAGAAAATAGGCATATAAGAAGGCATTTTGGCTTGAAATGGCTTCATTTTGAGAATATGGACCCATAAACTTAGTAAATTTGCTTCTTTTATGTGATTTCAAGTCATAAACTCTTATAACTATGTAAATATGGGATGGTTTGTGAAAGAATGAATTCAAAAGTTAAGAAATAAAGAAAATAGGAAATTAAAAACCCATTTTGGCTTAAAATGGCTTCATTTTGAGAATATGAACCCATAAACTTAGTAAATTTGCTTCTTTTATGTGATTTCAAGTCATAAACTCTTGTAACTATGTAAATATGTGATGTTTTGAGAAAGAATGTGTCCAAAAGTTAAGAAATATAGAAAATAGGCATGGAAGAACCAATTTTGGCTTGAAATGGCTTCATTTTGAGGATTTCGACCCTTAATCTTAGAAATTTGCTTCTTTTACGTGATTAAAAGTCATAAACTCTTATAACTATGTAAATATGTGATGTTTTGAGAAAGAATGAGTTTAAAAGTTAAGAAATATAGAAAATAGGCATGTTAGAACCCATTTTGGCTTGAAATGGCTTCATTTTGAGGATATGGACCCATAAACTTAGAAATTTGCTTCTTTTACTTGATTTCAAGTCATCACTTATATGTTTATTTTCTTTACTTTTAACTTATGTTGTTGTTTAATTGTTTAAACTGTATATTATTGTATAATGTCTTTCTTGTAGGAGAACTACCAGAAGAATGTTGAAGAAGCCACCACTCAAGGGATTAAAGAGTCCTAACGAGTTGTATTGGGAGAGTGTGGGTGGTCGCAACAAGAAGGGTCGAGTGAGGGGACTTGGCCAAAGTGCAGAGCTGTACTGTGGCAACCGGACGGGTCGAGGTTCTAGGTCTTCACAACAGTACACACCGTCCGTTGTTTCTCAGATGCAGGACCAGATGGAGCATAGGGTGAAGGCTCTTCGTAGTGAGATCCGCAATGAACTCCGGAGTGAAATACGGAGTGAAATTCGAAGTGAAATGGAAGTTGAGCTGCAAGCTCAAATTCAAGCTGAAATGGCCCAAATGAAAAGGAGAGCCGAGGAGAGGTGGAATGAATTCATGAGACGATTTGGCAACATCGACACATGTTCCACCATTCAGCCTCAGCGTCGAGACCCTAGGGATGACCCGGGTAGTGGAGGAGCAAGCAAGGGTACCCCTGCAGTTTTTTAGCCTAGCTTAGGTTTATGTAGTACGGACAAGTAGTTAATTAGAATTTATGTAGCGTTTGATTATTTTCCCGCTTTTGTAGAATTACTATATATTATGTAGCTTTTGGATATGTTTAACTTAAGCATATCTTTTGTGGAAATATATATATTTATATTTCCGAAATTGGTTTATGATTTTAATTTTCACAGGTATTAGGTGCAGGAACATAGGTTATTAATGCTGAACAACTAGAATTTTGGCTTTGTGAATTATATTCTGCGACGGAAATAATTAATATTAAGTTTGTCGAAATTTATTTGCGGCGGAAAAATGAAGAACAATCCGTCGCTGGAAGAATCCTTAACGACGGAAACTTCCCTCGCAAAAGTTGAAAGTTTGCAAGGGAATTTAATTCCGTCGGAATATTGCGAGGGATTTTTCCGTCGCAAATAATCTTTTTGCAAGGGATTTATCCGTCGCAAATAATCTTTTTGCAAGGGATTTATCCGTCGCAAATAATATTTTTGCAAGGGATTTATCCATCGCAAATAATCTTTTTGCAAGGGATTTATCCGTCGCAAACCTCCGACGAAATACAGTTCCGTCGCAAATTCTGAACTTTTGCGAGGGAATTTTCCGTCATAAGTGATTCTTCAGCGACGGAATTTTCCATCGTAAAACTGCGACGGATGATACCTGAAAGTCAGATTTTGTAGCGACGGAAGATATTCCGTCGGTATTTCCGTCGTAAAAGATATTTCTGACGGAATTTTCCTCGGAAATTCTATTTTTTCCTACGAAAGGTTTTACGACGGAATTCCGTCGGAAATGCTGTTTGCAACGGAAATTGGCCTTTTTGCAAGGGAAATTTTCCGTCGGTATTTGACCTTTTTCTTGTAGTGAAAGTATAACCATTTATCAAGAATATAATAATTTGAAATTTAAGAGCATTCATGCAAACTTCAATCTTATTAAACGTCTTATTTACGCATGAAAATTGTCCCTATTTGGCGAAAATAAGGCGATTCCAAGATCCAAGGGATCAGCGAGTAATTAGGCATGCTTTGGCTTGTCCTACCACTTGATACCCCAAGGTAAGAAACTCTTTGCTAATGGCTCCAAGCCCCTCTTGGTTAGATAATCATTGCATCTAATGCGTCATGACGATGTATCTCTTTTGCCACGACATGTATGGACTCCATCACTCATATCGTTGAGTTCAACCAAAACCAACATGCACACCCGGTGTGACTTACGTTCCTTGGAGTAGCGATGGTACCTCGCTTTGGCGTAGCCCACCATCACCATCTTTCGGTTAGTAAGTGTTGTTTTGGAAAGGCAAGTTTTACTCAATATTATTAGGGATCTAGGTTTTCTATGTTAGTTGATTTAAGTGAACTTAATTAATCATCACAACATAAAGAAAACCTAAACATGCATCTAACATATCATTCATATATAAGCGCAAGCATAAATATATAAAGCATAAGCATTTGATGCATATTGGCAACTAGCATGACCCCTTGAATTCTTCAAGTCTTCAAAAGGTCTTCTTTTGCAACTTCATGGCTTCGTATTCCAAGAACCCCCGTCTTCAAGACTTAACCAAAATTATGCAACTACTAGTGTCTACAATTAGGATTAATCTAAATATTAAGGTACAAAAATACTCAACGGTACGTAGACCACATTTAGATTTACAAAAATACATCACGGCACGTAGTCCGTATTTTCTATCCTAATCGGGTCCCACCAGTTGTCATTTCATAAAAACCTGTGAGAGAATTTACATTCCATTCATCCATTCACTATATGTGAATGGCCCATGCATTTCACAACGGTAAACAAGTAATAATGCATTAAACAAACGCGCGCACTAGTAACTAATCTAGGTAGTTAATCCGATTAAACGCCTAATTAAAACTAGTCAAAGTTGTTTAACCAATTATATAATTGACGTAATTAATAATTGAAGCTCCCACTAAATTCCGCATCCAACTTAATTAATCCAATTAATTAAGCCGGTAGAACCCAAAATTTGCCAAAATCAAATTTTGCCAATGCTGCTCAAAACCGAGGCCTAGCCTCCCAAAATATTTTAATTAAAATAAACAAAATTAATTAAAATAAAACGAAAAAATAAACAAAAAATAGCATTGCCTTAAAAGACGGGGTTTAAGTGCCAAGTGTGGGGTTGTGCGTATCGTGCCGCAAGCACGTAGCACACCCACACGCACTCCTCGCATCACAGCTCACACCCTTGTCGGACCAAGCCCTGCACTCAAATATGCTCGCACACCCCACGCACTCACTGCCGCACCACAGCAGCCATGTGCTGCCTTACGCACGTACGCACGCACGCACAGCCGCACCATGCTGCTGCTGCGTTGCTGCTTTGGCTGGGTGCGCTTGTCACGCACATGGCCGCACGCAACCCTTAAGCAGCCCCTTTGGCAGCCACATGCGGGCTGCTATGCAGTCCGGCTAGACAAGGGAGGCTTTGCCTCGATTTGCGTGTCATAGCCTTGGGATTTTATTCCCAAATTTTGCGTGACAATTTATTATTTCTAAATTAATTTTAGAACTAATTTAATGAGCAAAAATTGAAAATTTTAAACAAGCCTAACTTAAATAAAGTTCATTCAAGTGCAATTAACCAAAATAATTTCCAAGAACCATTCTTTAATTAAATTGGTTTAACTTGGTGCAACCTAATAAATAAGGCAATTTCTCACTATTAATTTAATCAATTTAAATTAATCTTGAGATTTTGACAAAGTAAGAGGGAGTTGGAAAAATATGAATTTTAATGTTCAAATGAAAAATCCAACTACTAACACTTGTGAATCCTTGAAAATTATATCTTCCAATATGAAGATAACCAAATTTCTATCACAAAGTTTGAAACTTTATGTTTTCAATCAACCAAAAATAATTAAAACAACAAAGTTCAACATAAAACTCATGGAATTTAGTAACTTTTAAAGTTTCAATCACTTAACATAATTAAAGATTGAATCTTTAGCACTTTAGAAGCCTCAAAACAAACATTTCACACTACAATGCAATTAGTTTGCAATTAGGTGAAAAATAATCAATCTTTTGAGCACAAAATACTACCAAGTAAATATGATTTAAAGAGATTAACATTGCAGAAAAATGATGCAAATAAATCAAGTACATAATCGCCATATTATGTCATCAAATTCAAGGTAAGAAAGACTTAAATTTTTTTGACAAAACGAAAAATCCCTCGAAAAAGGCATTTTTGGTTCGAATTTGGCTAAAATCACAGCCCCAAAAGGATGAAAATGTTTCCAGAACGCCTTTTCCACCCAAAATTCACTATATTTGGGCAAAAATCTAGGTTTCGGGCCAAAATTCGCATTAAAAACGGGATTAAAATAATAAAACGAGCCACTAATCTAATTAGCAACTTAAACCAGAAAAATAAGCCATAAATAACCTTGAAAAAACATGATAATAAAAATAAACGAGCAGGGCTCCGATACCGCTGTTGGGGTTTGGTGAGTCCGACTCACCGCGGAAATAAACCCGAGCCAAGGATCACGCTCGCAATAATTAATATCACTAAAGCATAAAATAATCACAAAGGGCAAAATAGGAATTATACCTTTGACGCGTACTTCGCCCGACCGAATAGGCTCTTACTTGAAATCTTAGCCCCGAAAACTCGAGAGCCTCCAACGGAAATCCACCCGCAAAAACGACTTTCGAATTTTAGGTCCGTTGCCTCGAGGTTAGCGAGGCCTAATCAAAACCCGAGTATTATATGAGTTTAAGAGTTTTTGCAAATGCAATGATCTATTGAACTCCTACTCAAGCAAAGAATATCAAGCCATGCTTTGGCTATTTATAAACAAGGATAGCTTGTGAATTCCACTCATTTTTCAATGTGGGACTTTTTCACAAAAAGATCCCACATGGAAAGATTGATGAATTCAACCCTTAGTTAAATAAACCAAGGAACAAGTAACAAGTGTCATATGGTTAGGTGAGGACCACTTTCTCACTTGGTCCCCAAGGAATTTCACATGCATTGTGAACTAACCATGTGTTACCCAACCTTGTGCCCCAAGTTGGGTTCTATTGGGCCACTTTCTTTTGGCCCGTGTCCATGTCCCATCACCCGGGTCCACGGCCCTTGCCACATGCGCTACCACCGTAGCGCGTTGCCACATGGCACGCTGCTAATGTGGCACACTGCCACTTGGCATCTGCCACTAGGTGGCTACCAACATGGCGGCTGCCACGTGCGCTGCCACGCGTGCTACCACATAGCGTTTTGCCATGTGTGCTGCCACGTGGCACGCCCCTATTTGGCGCGCTTTCCTAACCTTTCGCGTGGCTAGGATTTTACTTGTTACTTGAAGCATTTTCCCGTCTCGCCAAATACTAAATTTTGGCTCGACATTTGAGATTCTCCGACGCTCGGTTTCGACGCTCCAAGCTCGAATTTCCGACGTCTAAATATTTCATACTAGGGCGACTCATCAATTTCTTCCGAATTAATTCGTCGAGTCGGTTCGTTCATTACTTGGGCGTGACCCGAAGGGTTCAGTCAAGATTAAGCTGTAATATTAATTACGTATTAATATTACTGATCGAAAGCGGCCTCCACCTAGGCATTCCGATCACTTGAACTTACTAAATATATTAGATTTCTAATAATTCTGAACCCACTATCAGAATAATACACTTATTCGAAGGACACCATTCCTTTCAATATTGGCATTAAATCATTTGGCGGTAAGTTGATAGCCGGCGCAAACCTCTGACATTTTTCACATTTTTTCACATATTGGACGACATCTTCATTCATAGTTGGCCAGTAGTACCCCCTTCTCATTGCTTCTCGAGACAGAGCCCTTGCGCCGAGATGATTTCCGCAAGTCCCTTCATGTATTTCCTCAATTAACCTGGCAGACTCAAAATCTGTTATGCATCTCTGTAACGGCAATGAGAAGCCTCTTTTATATAACTGCCCTTGGTGCATAATGAACCACACAATGTCCTTTCGTAACTTTCTTGATTCCCCCTTATCAAGTGGCAATGCCCCATATAGGAGATATGACAATATCTTATCGAACCACTGGGTGCCGTTACTGACACAAAAACTTGTTCTGATACTTCATCTATACTTTTTTGCTTCAAGATTTCTACCATGACTGTTCTTTCCAAGTCATTAAAACTAGAACTGGCCAACCTTGCCAGAGCATCGGCTTGCGCATTCTGCACCCTCGGTACCAACCTGATTTCGAAATACTGCAACTGTGTCGTTAATTGATTCATTTTTTCAAGGTACTTTATCATTGTCGGCTCTCGTGTTTAATACTCTCCAGTATACTGATTGGACACTAACTAAGAATCAGTTGTCAGAACTAGCCGTTTTGCCTCTATCGCTATTGACAGCTGAATTACAGCTATAGTTGCTTCATACTCAGTTTCATTGTTGGTGTCTTTGAACTTAAATTTCATCGCATACTCAAAAATCATCCCATTAGGGGCTGTTATTACTATTCCTGCCCCTAACCCTGTTGATGTTGCAGAACCGTCCACCGATACCTGCCAAGTTCCCAACTCCTTCTCTTCATCACTGTATGAGGTTTCCACAATAAAATCTGATAAGGCCTGAGCCTTTATTGATATCCTGGCTTATAATGTAATTCATACTCCGAAAACTCCACTGCCCACTTCAACAATCGGCCCGATGTATCCATTTTGTGCAATGACTTTTCTAATGGATGATTCGTCAACACATCTATAGGATGAGCATCAAAATACGGTCTCAACTTTCTGGCCGCTATCACCACTCCTAACGCCATTTTCTCTATCACAGGATATATGCGCTCAGCCTTGTTCAGAACATGACTAACAAAATATATTGCCATTTGCAGTTTTTTCCTTTCTACCAACAACACTGCAGCTATCGTCTTTGGAGAGGCTGAAATGTACAATTGTAGCAGTTCCCCCCTGTCTGGCCTTGCAACCGTCGAAAGAGATCTCAAATGATTTCTTACCACCTCCAGTGCTTCACTCTGTTCCTTAATGGGAGTGCCTTATCAGTCGACTTGCTGATAAATCGTGTTAACCCTGCCATTTTGCCATTTAACCTTTGTATATGTCGAATAGTTTTCGGATGCTCCATCTCTAGTATTGCATTCACTTTATCTGGATTTGCATTTATTCCCCATTCATTGACAATAAAGCCTATGAACTTCCCTGATCGAACCCCAAACACACATTTTTCTAGATTCAACTTCATCTAATACTTCCGCAATGTCTCAAATGTTTCCCTCAAATCTTCTATGTGGTCCTCCTTTTCCTTACTCTTAACAATTTCATCATCCACATATACCTCTACATTCCGCCCCTTTTGCTTTTCAAAGATCTTGTCAACCAAATTTTGATAAGTTGCCCCTGCATTTTTCAACCCAAACGGCATTTCCTTATAACAATACACACCAGCATTCGTAATAAAGGTCGTTTTTTCCCTATCAGCCTTATTAAGACTGACCTGATGATAACCTAAGAACGCATCCAAGAAACTGAGCATTGCGTGGCCGGAAGTGGAGTCCACCAACCTATCTATCCGAGGCAATGGATAGCAATCCTTGGGACAAGTTTTGTTCAAGTCCGTGAAGTCTACGCACATTCGCCACTTTCCTGTCGACTTTCTCACCATCACAACATTTGTCAACCATTTCGGGTATGTGCATGGTTCAATAAACCCTGCCGCTAAGAGTTTATTAACCTCATCTTGTATGGCTTCTATCTTTTCAGTTGAGAAATTGCGCTTCTTCTTTCTTATCGGCCTGAACTTTCTATCCACATTTAACTTATGCTCCATCACCTCAGGATGTTTTCCTAGCATATCACTCCACGAGAAAGCAAAGACATTTGCATTCTCGCGCAACAAACTTATCAAATGGCATCTCATATCAACATCCATATCTGCCCCAACCTTGACCGTCCGACTCGGATCACCCGGCTGCAACTCAACTTGCACTGTTTCTCCACCTGGTATTGGCCTTGGTGTTGCCTACGGCCTCGTATCGAAGTTATTCATGGCCAAATCCTGTACCGTTGGCTCCGTTTCCTTTTTAGGATTATTCGGTATCGGACCATTTCCAACCGGATTCTTCAAAGCTGTTACATAACAAGATTTTGCCATTACCTAACCTCCATGCACCTTTTCTACAGCTCCCAAGTTCGACACATAAGCTATCGTCAGATGATAAGTTGACACTACTGCCTGCACATCATGGATTATCGGCCTACCGATAATTGTATTGTAAGCCGACGGTACATTGACTACTAGGAATTCTGCCATTACATCCCTTGTTGTCGGCCCATCACCCAATCGTACTGGTAGAACAATACTTCCATCCAGCCTCACCGTTGATCCATTAAACCCAATAACCGGATAAGATACCTATGTCAGATATTGCCTTCCAATCATCATATCATTAAAAGCTTTCATAAACAAAACATTTGTCGAGCTGCCTCCATCAACTAGGACTCTCTTGATGTCAGATCCATTTATCTTTGTTATCAGAACCAACGGATCATCATAAGGGAAAACAATTCCCCTTGCATCCTCTTTCGTAAACACCACGTCATGAATTGAAGTTGGCCGAGGACGGTTATTGGCATCTAGAACATCGATTATATGACGGTGCTCGGACAAGTGCTTCCTAGCCCCACTGATTGTTCCTCCATGCACCGGCCCTCCTTTTATCACATCTACCCTTTATCCTGTTGACAACGGTGGCAAGCCTCCATCCCCTTGTCGAACTACTCCACCCTGCGGCCTCTTAGGCCTTGTTTCTAACGGTTGCCTCTCAATCGTCCAAGGTGGTGGTTGACTTCCTCCTATATTCAACCGGTACTTAGTTAAGTGCCCCTTCCTTATCAACTCTTCTATGTTATCTTTCAATTGTGTGCACTCTTCAGTATAATGGCCCACATCTCTATGAAACATACTATACTTTCTGACATCTCTCGGCCTTGCTTTCATTAGGATTGGTCTTGTCCATCCCTCTCTGTTCTAATTCACTGAATAAATTGCAGCTCTAGGTGTGTTCAGGGGCGTATATGAACTGTATTGCAACGGTGGCTTTGCAGCCCTAACTTCCTGCCGACTTCCTCCCCCCTCACTGGGGACGAGGTTCTCGGCCTTCCACCTCCAGAGGTTGCACCCTCGGACTAATATTGCCCCTTACCGGCAGACACATTCTTGTTACTCGTCTTCATTAACTCTTCACTTTTGATGTAATCGTGCGCTTTGTTAAAAGCAGTTGCCAATGTCGGCAAATTCTTCCTTGTGAGATAACGCTTAAACTCAGAATCATTCAAGCCATTCATCAAGGCCATAACAGCTATCTCCTGCTGCAACTTTGGAATTGTGTTTGCTTCATTATTAAATCGCCGAATGTAATCCCTCAAAGACTCATCTGGCCTTTGCTCCACCGCCATCAATTCTCCAGAAGTTCTCTGCCGCACACTATTAATGATATATTGCCTCACAAACATCTCTGTTAACCTCTCAAAGCTATCTATCGTTCCATTTCCCAGATTGTTGAACCAATCTGTTGCAGCCCCAGTCAAAGTAGTCGGAAAAACCTTAAAACAAATGGCATCTGAATTGGTGTACAAGATCATATGTCCCTCATAGGACGGTATGTACCGGCTGGGATCCCCTCTTCCATCATACCTACAGGTCGGCATTTTGATTTTCTCCATTGGCTGATCCAAGATACTCTGTGCAAATGGTGATGCCCTTAGCTGAACCACAGTTCGTACTGCTTGCCCTTCAACTTGGGAACTTCTTTGTCGCTGGGTTCTTGTGCTAACGGCATGACTTGAGGAATGATCTTCTGTCATCCGCGGGGTTGTGTGTGTCCTTGTCGGTGACTCTTCCCGGCGGCGCCGTGGTGAGTTGGCTGCCTGATTGAACTGTACTCCATGATTTGTTATCGGCGCCCCTTCTCCAACCTGGGCTGTCTCTGATCCGTGCCATTTATGGCACCTTTAGGCTATGTTTTCTTTATATTTCTATGCTCGTTTTTAGTCGTTTATGTCGTGTTTTTAGGGAATAATTCTTGATTTGCGTGTTTGTGTGTTAGTTTATAGAAATGCGTGCTTTTAGTGGTTTTCTTATTATTTTATTCATTTCTCGGCTATTTCCCTCGCTTCTCCGTTTGTTTGACTTGTTTTGTAGGTGTGTCGAGCTTCCCGGGATTTAATCATCAAGGAGGGAGCTCAAGTGCATTTAAGGAATTTAACGGAGCCAAGTTAGGGAATCCAAGCACGCATGTCAAGCCAATCCAAGAAACAAAGAAAAATGAAGGCTTACAAAGTATCAAAAAGGACCTTTGTGCATTGTTTCGGCTATATCTCGAGTTCTACAGATTGGATTGAGATGATTCAAGTTGGGTTAGAAACTAGACTTGAAGATCTTTCCAATGATAGGTCGCACGCCTTCATAAAATTCCTAGATCGTGAGTTACAGCCTTCCAAAGTTGGCCCTGCAAATCTGCCGCAACCTATTTCTGCCGATTTTGGGCAGTAACTCTCCGCGGGCTGGCCGCGGGCTCCCCGCGGGCGCAGGTTTTGGCCGCGGGTGCGACTTCCGGGGTGTCCGCGGGCGCGGCCGATTTCTCCGAGGGCGCGGACTTCTGGGTCTTTTACGATTTTAAGTTTCTTTTCTCCTTTTGTTTATAGATTGTTTTGGGGGGTTTTATTATCATTCATTCATGTCATTCTTAGTTTTTAGAATAGTTTCTCTCTTAGGTTGAGAGCTTCTCTCTCTAGATTAGGCTATATTAGGAGTAGTTTTAGAGAGAGAAAGTGAAGGATTTCAATGGTGATTGAGAGATTGAAGATACAAGGGTGACAATTGTGTTCAAGATCTTCTCTATTATCAATGAGCATTCTTAACTCTATCTCACCTTATTTCTTTGTTTAATTTCATGTTTGTTTGTTTTAATTTTGATGTTTGATGCTTGATTAGTGTAATTGTTCTTGATATTTTGTTGATTCTTGATTTCCATAGTTGTTAGTTGATAGATGATGATTCTTGAATAGTTGTTTGGCTAGGAATTGGGTGAAACTTGTATGATTGATTAATTGTGATTAATTTGGGAATTGTGTTGATTGATTGTTGAGATTAAAGTGATTAGTGAAGGTTTGCATTTGTGTAATTCAATTAGGCCTTGAGAATTATGCTAGATTGCATTGTAATTGCTAATGACATGAACAATTGATTTAGGAATTGCAATTATCGATTGGTTTTTATTGTGATTCTCTTAGTTTGTTATTCATAGTGAACCCTAGCTTAACAATTAAGAGATAGCTCTTTGATTCCTATTGATTGCTCTTATCATTAGTCCTCACAACCTTTGATTGGAATGCTTTTCCCAAGTTGTTGCAATTGACATGATTACTTGTTGATCCTCGTTCCTAGTGTTTTATTTCCTTGGTTACTTGTTTTGTTAGTTGTTAGTATTTTCTCTTACCTTCGTCTTTGACCTAGCTTAGGCGCATAATTGAAAGTGCTTGAACATTACCGTTCCTTTGGGTTCGACCCTTGACTTGCCTCTATACTCGTATTAGGGTTTGTTAAGTGTTTATAAATTTAGTTTGACCGAGGGAAGATTAGATAACGACCTAGTTTTCCCCTCGTCAGTCTCAGCTTCTTTCCTTTTCTTACTCATTGCACTCATTACCCTAGCTACTATCTCCAAATCTTCCAGTGTAAACTCGACCATAGGGTCTACTGTTGTCTCCACTTGCCTTTCTGGGGTTAACGGCATGTGGAATTGATTACCTTCCAAAGTGTGGGTCTCATCCTCTACCTCAATTTCAGGTTGTGTTGTTTCATTCCTTGTTACTATCAGTTGATTTATTACTCTACTAATCACAGGTGTTTCTTGATTTCCAGCCATTGTATATATATTTTTATGTGAGGTTCTTAAGCGATAGAAGTGATCACTGTCCCCTCCTTCTAGCGCCAAATTGTTTCTGTCAGGATCCGACAACCCAAGAGCCCGAGCCCGAGATCCGTGATACTCCTATCGGCAAGCTGAGAACCTACACAATGAGTTGAGATTAGCTAACCCCGGGGTGATCCGGGGATAACCACTCCGATGATAAAGTCAGCTAGTGTTTAAGAAAGAGAAGAAAAGTTAGAGAGAGAAAGTAGAGAGAGTAATAAATGTTAACCTCATTAATGAAGCTTAACCTGCTATTTATAATACTCTTCATGACAGGTGGCTACATGACATGCAGAGCTTTTCTTGCCAAGTGTCAAGCTGCTGCTGCCACGTGCCAAGAACCAACAATCCGACATGTCTGTTTTATGGAACATATTAGCCCATTTGATAATTATATTGAGTCCATATCCGTATTTATAAAGATGTCAGCCCATTTCGCATATCTCCCCATACAAGGGGTTTAATTTCTTTCATTTTCTCCATAGAAATCAAATGAAGGAGTGATTGGTTCTCCGAATGCATGGAATAGTATGAGATTAGAATTTGAAATTAAACCATAACATATGTAATTTGGAACTTGATTCTATCTTAATACCATATATTTGGTTTGATCTTGAAATGAAGCTTTTTTTTCCTTTTATTTAATACCTAAAAGTATTGGTATGAACCAAATGTACCCCTCACCTAAGTTCTAAACCCATTACATTAGAATCCGTACAAGCAAGTTCACATTTGTACGTACAATTTAATTTCTAGATAGATATGCATTAGAATTAATGACATACAAGTAAGTTTACATGGACATTACTCTTTGTACTTCCTTATCTTTATACTCTATTATTTCTTCAATTATGATGCATGCATTAGGAATTTCCCTCATAAGAAGGGATTCATAATATATTCTGTTTTCTTACCCTTAAAAAATCAAGTTTACATTTGTACGGTTCCTACTAAAACAAAAACTATACTAGAAACTGTACATATAGTAGCACTATTGAATTTTATTTTACTTTGGTTAATCTCTAACTAGACAGAACAAAATATATCATATGATACATTGATATATATTAGCATGTATACTTTACTTCGGCTGTTTTTTAGTTCACACGTTTATCATATTATTTGTTATGCAAAAATTCAATTATTTATAAGTTTAATTATTTACTAGTTCTGTGCCCGTGCGATGTCCGGGTTGTTTATTGAATTTTAAGATAAATTTTTAATCTATATGTCAAATTTTAAAATATATGGTTCATACAAAATTAGTTAGGAATTGATGTGTTTTTGTGACAATTTAAATTATGTAATAGACATGTAATGATTAATAATAATAATATTGGTGAAAAATATTTCTTGACCCGTAACCTGAAATAATGACCCTGTTTGAAATGACTTGTGAACAGATCCGATTGACAATGACTGGTCTATACACAATAATAAAATTATATTAGATTGTGAAGTATATATTATTTAAATTGATTAGAATATATTATAAATAATAGATGTGGTGCATTTTGAACTAATTCCTTCTCTCTAAAAAAATTATGATACAAAAAATAAATTTATATGATAATTTATGAGAGTTATAATCTAATTATTTTTTGAATAAAATAATAATTCAATGTGTACATATGAAATATTGGTACTTTATCGAAAAAAAAAACTCTAAATTAACAATTTTATCCTAAAATTCTATCGAAATTTGATTGAAAATAGAATTATAAACTAATTTTTTTATCCTACAAATTGAATTCTATATAACTCTATCCTACGTGGCGCGACACTTGGCGAAAAGTTGAAACGCCAAGTGTCGTTGTCTCGTCGTCTGGCTAAAAGTTTAGCTTTATATATTAGTTATATGATAAGTAAAAAATGTACCGATTGATATACATACACTACTAGAAAATCCGTCCTTTTTAGACGCTTTTCAAGATAGCTTTTCCGTCCTTTTTAGACGCTTTTCAAGCTATTTTTCGACGCTAAAAAGCGTCGAAAATATATTTCTCGACGCTTCAAAAAAGCGTCGAAAATATGTGAGTCGAGAAAATTAGACGTCACAAAAAAGCGTCGCAAATCTCGACGCTTTAAGACGTCCAAATTTTTATACGAAGCGTCGAAATTTGCAGTTTTGGCGCACTTTCTCAAGTTTATCGACGCTTTTTTGTGTCTGAAACCTCAAATTTGGCGACGCTTTATTGTGTCCATAGTCTCATATGTTAGATGTTTTATATTTTTGCGACGCTTATTTCTGTCTATATTCTCATTGTTTGTGACTTTTTTTTTTGTCCAGATTCTTTACAAAAATATCTAGAATATAATTACCAAAAAAATTATTTCACACTAAAAATTTACTAGTATATACTAGTATTACCAATATATACACAGCAAAATTAAGCCAATTTTGTTATTGCATATAAATATGTTATAGTACATGGACAATATCTCATTGTAATGAGTTTGCTATTAGGTAGTACAAGAAATATAATTCCAACCTACACTTCACTCATGACTAGTTGTAAGCGTCGTTCGAAGTGCGCCTACGCTAAAAGCATGTTGTGAATATGCTTGGCACTCATAGGAAGTGGGAATTGACACATACGATTAGGGACAAATAAAGTAGGGAGCCGCCAACAAGTTTTTTAAGGAACTTGTAAACCGTCCACGGATCATAAAAAGGCAACCACGATAAGGGACAACGATAGGCAACAACGATTGACCCGTGAAGGTTACACCCCATTCATAATCCATGAGATTACTAACTCCATATGGTTCGGAACCACGAAAGGAGGATGGGGGATGATGGTACGAAGTGAGTCATGGAGTCACATTCGCCCGTATTGGCCTCTACTCGATTCTTATTTTGAAAAGCATTCCTGTGATCTCAAAGGCATACAAACAATAATTCAATTTGCTCCAAACTATTATTTAACTAAATTGGTTCAAAATTAATGCACACATAATCCTAAATATTTGGTTATCACTTGATTAAACAACAAGATTAAAAGGAACCTAAACCGGTTGTCCAAATTATCTTATTAGGCGTGATTTTCAATTACATATTCCCTTTAAACATGCAATATGGTGATCAAAATAAATAATAGAATCAATATCAACATAAAAACCAATTTAATCATAATTCCAACAACATAAAAATCGTTAGAAAAACAATAATAATAAAAAGAGCATGATCCTTACTTTGAATCTGTTTGTTTGCAACTACAAAATAATAAACGAGTTAGTAACTTCAAGAAAATAACAAAACAATAACTAAATTAAATTAAATAAAATAAAGTTGATTTTGGGGCCAAACCCTCAAATAATTCTACCTTTCACGCCTTGGTTTAAGGACAGAACCTCGAGTAAAATATGGACTCCTTTGAGTGCTTGAAGAAGGAATTTTGAAGTGAAAAGGGTAGGCTAGTGTTTAGGTTAATAGCATAAAAGAGAGAAAAATAAGAATAATCGAATTCTGGTGCCCCCGTTCATCAGAAATGAGGGGGTATTTATAGGGAAATGTGCTGAGGGAGCACACGGAACCCTAAAACGATAAAAACCCTAAAAATGCATCCCGTGACACGGTCAGACTGTACCGTGACACGGTTAGACTGTACCGTTAGACGGTACAAGTTCCCGTGACACGGTCAGTTTTGGAGTGTCGCGGGAAATTTTTAGAAAACGGAACGGAAAACGCGTTAAGGGTTTACGCGAAAAGGACACGGAACTTCCCGTGTCACGGCAGACCTCCCGTGTCACGGGAAGTCCCACCGTCAGACGGGAAGAGTTCCCGTGACACGGTCAAGCTTGACCGTGACACGGTCAGTTCCAGTCCACTTTTCCGTCTAAATTCATTTTTAACCCTAATTTCTTTCGGCTTTTTTAAGTGCCGATTGATAATTTCGGGCTTTTTTCTGACTTTTATTATTCGGGCTAAAAATAAGAAAATAACAAAAATAAATAAAATATTTGGGCCAAAAATAATAAAATAAAAGGTTTGGGCTTAAAATTAATTAACAAATTAAAACTATGCTTTTACCAAACACCAAGACTGATCCATAGACCTTTCAAAAACAAGAATTTAATAAGATACGATTCTTTAACACTCTCGGGATTAAATACTAAACCCGACCAATAGTGGCGGTGAAATGTTATTTATCATCGGGTTTGGTTTTGGGGAGACATTTTTAGGTGTCTACACTAGTACGTACTAGCTAGTGGAATAAATCTTCTCATTTCTTCAACAAAAAAAAAAAAAAAAAAAAACTTCAATCAATCGATCTCCAATTAGCTGCTCCTTAATCTTCTTGCAAGGGGCGTAAAGCAAAGTTCATATTGTTTCGAATCATTGTTGGCCTTGAATTCACAAAACACCCTTAGATGTTTGTAGATCCTCATCATCATGGACTAACAACATTAGCAACAATATTATGGAGCAACAACGCAAGATGGAGCTTGATCAGCATCCTGTAACAACAACATCAATCTTAAACACCACAAAAATGTAAAGTTGTTTCACAATAGCGATGAAAAAATCCTGCAACAGCAACAATATTGATGAAAAATGTAAAGCTCTTTCACAAAAATGTAAAGTTGTTTCACAACATCCTGAAACAGCAACAATATTGATGAAAAATTCTAGTTAAACTAGAATCTGTTTCACAAAAATAAATAAAATATTTGGGCCAAAAATAATAAAATATTTGGGCCAAAAATAATAAATAAAAGGTTTGGGCTTAAAATTAATTAACAAATTAAAACTATACTTTTACCAAACACCAAGACTGATCCATAGACCTTTCAAAAACAAGAATTTAATAAGATACGATTCTTTAAGCACTCTCGGGATTAAATACTAAACCCGACCAATAGTGGCGGTGAAAGGTTATTTATCATCGGGTTTGGTTTTGGGGAGACATTTTTAGGTGTCTACAGAAGCCCCCACTTTGACTGAGTTTGTAGAAACGTCAGTTTCGAAAACGATAGTCAAAGTAGTCGATAGGGACGGAGAATGATTTAAGACGTTCTGCGATCCTAAATCATTCTGTATACACCGATACCTGCAAAAAATGTTAATTCCACAGATAAAAGAGTAAAGGGATAGAACGCTTATCTGACACCAGTGTATCGGTGGCAAATGAGCTTGGTAGCTTCCTATGCTTGAAGGAATCCACCGAATGATGTTTGTTGAAATGCTTTCCAAGCTTGAGGAAAGCCGACAGATGAGTTTGGTAGCTTTCTAAGCCTGAAGAAACCTACCGGATGACACTTTCCATGCTTGAGGAAAGTCGACGTATGAATTTGGTGTCATTCTATGCTTGAAGAATTCCACCGATAATGCCTTCCATACTTGAGGAAAGCCGACAAAGGGATTTTGTGGTTTTCTATACTTGAAGAAAAATCCACGGATGATGCCTTCCATGCCTGAGGAAAGCCGACTTGGCGGTTTTCTATACTTGAAGAAAAATCCACCGATAACGCTTTCCAAGCCTGAGGAAAGCCGACTTGGCGGTTTTCTATACTTGAAGAAAAATCCACCGATAACGCCTTCCAAGCCTGAGGAAAGCCGACGATTGCTAAAAATTGATAAGTATATGGTGGTTCGATTATCCCCGAACGTGGGTCGCAGATGATTCACAATTTTAAGCCAATTATCCGACCATATTAAATGTTTAAAATGCCGAAAAATAGGCTTTGGCGCTTGCCAGAGATAAAATGGTAATTTAAGCCCCCCCCTTTAAATATCAGTTGGGATTTTCTGCGTAACCGTAGCGAAAAATCATCGCCCAATAAACTCGGAAAGTCAACCAAACTGGTCAAAAAGCTAAGAATATTCCCTGACCAGGCTCAGATTTGCCGCGCCACGTCAGCAGGTTCCCGTGACACGGTCAGGGATTCCCGTCTGACGGGACTAGTATCCCGTGTCACGGGACACATACTTTTCTCTTTTTTTTTTTTTTTTTTTTACTTTTTGCTGTTTGAATCAGTCAGCAACGGTTACTTTTGCTCCTTTTTGTCCTTTTCTGCCTTTAAATCCGCATGCTTGCTTTCACCATTTCACATTTCACATTTCACATTTCTTCTTCATACTTGTTTTCACACTTCACCATTTTTGCTCCTTTCTTACCAAAAACTGCCGCGCCACGTCTGAGGTTAACCGCCGGCCGGTCAAAGCTCGCCGTGACACGGTAACGGAGACCATGACACGGTTAGTCTCTCTTTTTTTTTTTCTTCTCCTTTTCTTTTTGCTTTGCTGCGGTTGTTTGGCTACCGCGCTGCTGCTGTTTCGTTGCTGCTTCTGTTTCTATTCCTGTACTGCCGCCCAGTTCACCGGAGCTCCGTCAGCCTTGAAAGTTTGCCGTGACACGGTTGCTGTTGACCGTGACACGGTTAGTCTTGTCCGTGTCGCGGCAGCTGCTCTGGTGGCCGGAATACATTTTCAAGTTTTGGAGTTCGAATTTCACCAATTTTGTTGTAATTTCTCGATCTTCTCCTCATTTTTGACCTTTTGCAAACATTCATGTAAGTCCTTTTGATTTTTGCTTTGAATTTTCTTCACATTAACAATTTTATGACAAACCCTAAAAAATCAATTTGGGGGTTTTTGATTTTGAAGCTTTATGTTGAAATTCTTGTCATGATTTTATTTGTATATGTGTACATGTGTGTTTGTGAGAAATTTGAGACAAAAATTGCATGATTTGATGGAGAATTGAACAAATCACCATTTTTGGGTGCTATTTTGTGAAATAATGTTCATGCTTTGAAATGGTGAATTTTTGTGAAATGATGTGTTGATTCATATTTTTCATATGTACTATATTGTCATGGAGAACATAGTATCATGCGGCTAGGAGAACTGTAGTATTAGTTTGTCGTGGAGAAACTAAATACCATAATTTTGCCAAATTTTAGCCTTGAGGTAAAAATTTAGCATATAATTCAATAACCAACTAAATAACTCAGGTATTATGCTAAGTTTTTAGATTTTTAATTTTAAAATATTTAGGAAATGATGCTAAACATTTATAATTCAATAAACAACTAAATAACTTAGGAAATGATGCTAAGTATTTAGATTTTATTATAAATATGCAACTTGAATTGAATGTTTAGGAAATAATGCTAAACATTTAGATTTTGACAATAGCATGCCTAGACGACGAGACTGCGACCTTTCCACCCGCGGCCGGCGTCGGGCCTTTCGGGAGGACACTCCCACGGTCCCTGAGGACATGGACGACGACGTCTTGGAGTCCAAGCCTCGGACATCTACGAGTAGGAATAGGTGGGTTCCACCTTCATGGACCCCGGACCAGCTGGTTTTCTATCGTGAAAACCACGTCTCTCACCACGCACTCTCTGGCATAGTCGATGGCACACTTCGCCAGCACGATTCCGGAGCCGGTGATTTGATCCCTCGGCTTCACCAGGTTATTACGAGGGATCTTGCTACGCGCGCTTTATGGGAGTCGTCCGGCTTGGTCGATTTTTACTCGGCAGTTGTAGGGTTTCGCAGCCCCCGGGGTTGCGGTGCGACGGTCGTTCGCGCATTGTTGGAGTATTTCTGGGATACTACCAACACGTTTCACCTTGCTTGGGGGGAGATGACGGTGACCCCCTTAGACTTCAGCATGATCAGCGGGTTGCGCTTTACTGATCGGGCAGTAGGCCAGATGTCCGATCTATCTTGGGCATCGGCTGAGGTAGCTGATTTGTTGGGTCCGATTGTTCAGCACATCAGGACTCGACCAGTATCTCGAGGTGGTCCTAGGAGTGGACGATCGGAGTCGGCTTCAGTTCTTGCCCGTGGCTTTGATATGGAGGATACGACGGCCGAGCAGCGGGTGCGGATCTTCATCTTGATCCTGATCTCTATGACTCTTTCTCCTGATAGGAGTTCACGCGTGCTCCTCTGCTACCTCCCCTCTTTGGCCAAGATTCCCGAGATAGGATCCTACAGCTGGGCCAGTCTTGGGTACGCGGATCTTCTTCTATCCCTACGTCATGGCTGCCGTCAGCTGAATGATGAGTCTCCTATCACCGTTTACGGCCTGTGGAGAGTCGTAGAGGTGATGATCTTTTCCCTTCTTGTTTCATTTTGGCTTGTTCGGTTCGTGTACTAAGTATCACTTTGTTGCAGATATGGTTCTACGAGTACTTCCCAGGCTTGGCTCCTCGCCGGCGTCGAGGAGCGGTCCACGACTTTCCTGTCGGGGCCAGCTGGCGCGACCGAGGAGAGTCGCGGGTGGAGTCTGTTCCAGCACTTCGCGGGCTACTACGCCGTGGCACCTCTTCTGTTGGCGTAAGGATTAGTTTTGTCACATTCTTTCCTTCTGATATTGTTTCCGTTGTTCACGCCTAACTCTTCATGATTTTCAGGTCCCCATCGATGTCCAGTACCGTCCTTGGGCCAGGATGACTGACCTGCCCGAGGCCCTACATCTTTCAGCGTACCGTACCATCTTGGTTGGTACTGGGCGCTTCGTCTGGTATTTGGGGGAGCGAGTCGTCCGTCAGCATAGCGGCGATCGCTTTGTGGTGCCTTCTTCTCCGCCAGAGTCGATGCTGGACTCCCGCTTGATCAGAGGGTTGATCAACAGGGGAGAGCGCTACACTATTCCGTGGCAGGAGCTCATTCGCATGGAGAGCGACTACGCGCGGGATTTGCTTCCCTCTCTGGCTCCTCCGCCCCGTCTTCCGGAGGTATGATTTCTTTCGAGAATCTTCTTTGCTAGTCTCTGTTTCAAATAGTCAAATAACTTGATTATTTGATTATATTTTCAGAGGACCATTCACCCTGTGGGGAGGATTCAGATTCCTCCTCAGTCTGTCCGCTACCCTGGGCCAATCGGTATCACGGAGGATCATATTGCCGACGCGCCGGAGGGTTATAGACAGGCGCAGGAGTCAGTGTCCGAGGTTTTTGAGCCGGTGAGTTTTCTTTGACGCATTATGCACTCCTTTAATGCTGCTTATTACTGATTTTTCTTTGTTTTTATCCTCAGCCTAACCGCCCAGAGGTGATGGGAATCATGAAGCTGGTGGACGCGCTGAAGTATTGCATTATCAAGCTTCGGCGTGGTGCGAGTTGTCGGAGCTCTAGCGACGTCCTTGAGGTATCACTTATTATTATTTCTACCGTTTGTTTTACTTTGTATCATTGACATCTTTTGATTTTGTGTTTTTCAGGAGCGACGGAGGTCCCGCTCGCGCTCGAGGCCTAGAGGCTCGAACGAGGAGGAGCTTGGTCGTGGTAGACGATCTCCCGAGGCTCGCCGGCGTTCTCAGCGAGAGCCACAGACTACTCAGCCGTTCCAGGAGGCTCAGTGGCAGCAGGGTCAATCTTCTCAGCGTCCGTCATTTTCACAGCCTCCAGTTCCTGAGTTTGGGTCTCCTTTGGATCCTGGTTCATTCTCGGCCCCATTATCCGGGATTCCTCCACCAGTGTCGGGTTTGTTCTCGGTTCCGCTATATGGGACGATGCCTTCGCCGACGATTCCAGTATCTTTGGGCCAGTCTACTCCGTTCTCCGGCTGGACAGGTCCTGCTTTGAGCTTGACTACTACTGGGCCTACGGGGACTAGTAGGGACGCTACTCCCCGTACTCGGATGGTCGAGGGACTCTTTGGTTCGCCGTTCCCATATACCCAGGGCGAACCACCTACCCAGGGTGGAGACGCGACTGATTCTGATTTTAGAGATTTTTGACCGAGGGTTTTTGTATTATGACTCTTTGTACATGCTATGATGACACTTGACATATTGTATTACAACTCTTTATACATTATTTACAGTTTATACATCTATTATTACGTGTGTTAGTGTGTGTTTGAGACTCTTTGTGTGTGATTGTGTACTTATTAATGACGCGACGAAGAATATAAGTGGAGTAAAGGAGGGTACCGACCTTCCCCAAAAGAAATAAATAAAGAAAATACTTAAAATAAAATTTCCCCGAAAGAAAAGAAAAGAAATAAAATAAAATGATGAGTAAATAAATATATATTTACAAAAATCTTCGTGAAAACAAAACAAATAAAACAAAAATAAAAAGGTGAGAATATTATTAGAAATAAAACTCTCAGAGAAGACTATAAGATAAAAATAAAAAAGGTGAGAATTTTATTAGAAATAAAACTCTCAGAAAAGACTAAAAAAATAAATGTTAAAGATAAGAAAGTATTAAAAAAATCCGGATAGATACGGAAAAGATGAAAAAATCAGGCGCGTAAAGTGCCGTGACACGGCACTGTTTACCGTGTCACGGCAAAACCTGCCGTGTCACGGCAAAGGTTCCCGTGACACGGTGGAATTTCCCGTGTCACGGGAAGCGTATCATTCAGCGATTTGTTTCACGCGTGCGAAAAGATAAGTTCTGGGCAGTTCCGAGCGCTTTTGCTATAAAATAAGACCAGATTATTCATGATGTGCATAATTACGAAACACAAAATAATTTAGAATTTCATATTTCAATAATCATGTCTCAGAATTTTGATAATACATTGCGCGACTGGTCTTATTCTTTGACCAATGCTGAAAAAAGAGAGTTAGAATTATTTCATGTCAGGGGTTTGCTAGCCCTGCGACATGTAGCTATTGAACATGATTTTCTTAGAGCAGCATTAGACTATTGGAGTCCAGAAACGCTTTGTTTCAAATTTGATTATGATGAAATCTGTCCTCTACCGGAGGAATTTGGTGCAATCTTTGGATTTCCTGCTAGGAATCTTATAGCCATGCCTACCTTACGTGAATATTATTACCAAGACTTTGAACGCCATCTGAATCTAACAGATCAAGATTTAAATAGAATTGTTTGTGGTAATGAAGTAGACTTAGAAAAACTTGCTAACTTATATTTTAATCGCCCTATCTCTGAATCTTATCATGTATATCGTAGAAGGGCATATATTTTTTGCATGTTTAGCAAGCTACTATTTGCAAAAGGTAGGGTAGGACATGCTTGTCTAGCGTCTGTACTTGAGCATGTAGAATCTGGAAGATCTCCTATGCCGACGTGCCTTGGAGAAACATTTCGCGGCCTTAACGAGGCAAAATCTGACCGGAAAGCCATCAGGAAGGGTTCTCTGGTACTATTACAGGTAAAAATACGCTCTGAATAGCCCCCGTGACACAAAACAGTCACCGTGTCACGGTTAGGGTCTGCCGTGACACGGTCAAAACTGTCGTGTCACGGGAATCTGCAGTCTTTTATATATATATATATATATATATTCTTGTTGTTTTCTTGTTTTGCAGATTTGGTTGATGGAGCGTTTGGAATTATTTGAAGCCCCCGACGACATTGAAAAATATGGCCCTAACGACTTAGTCCGTCAGGAAGAAGAATTATTCTGCGAACATGTCGTATGAAGATTGGAAAAATTTCTTTGCAAAGAGAGAATTTTCCATTCGTTGGGTGGTGCCTTGGTGGAGGCTTACTAGGATGGTTGGCACGAATGAAACTCCATATTGTCGTGTTCCTAGTATCTCCAAACTGAATTTTTACTGTCCTTCTCGACTAATGCGGCAGTATGGACTGGAACAAGTAATTCCACGCTATAACGATAGTCCTCGTGAAGTATCGTTGCATGAAAGTAACGTTCACAAGTACGAGGCTTATTGGATTGGAAGGCCTTTGTGGACCGTTTCTGCAAGTGACCAAGCTCCTCCTCCATTATCTAGTGCATACAAGGCGTGGTTGAATCCTAGAAGTAGGAGGGAACGATTCGGATCACACAAGTCTGATGTAAAGAGTCGTCTTGGAAAGAAGAAAGCTCCTCTTAAAGACCGCCTAGGTCCGAGAACACAAGGAATTGAGTTTAAGACTCCTAAGATGCCAAGAAAGAAGACCTATGTGAAAGGAAAGGGTAAAGAAAAGATGGTGTATAGGGAGAAGCAACCGAAAAAGTTCAAGAAAGGTGAAAGGGGCGAAAGTTCGACTAGGGGTGTGACGGTTCGGGCTACAAAAGACACACTAATGGTGAAGGCCGACCTAATTGAACAAGAGAAGGATGTTCCTAAAGAGAAGAGAGATTAGATCAATAGTGCTTTGCATTTTATTATTTATTTTTATTTAAAATAAGGCGTATGATGCCAATATTATAGTCGCATATATTTTAATAATAATAATAGCGCATTTATTTCTTAAATAAAAAAAAAACAATGACTTTTATTTATTATCCGAGTCAAGGAGTCGGACGCAATGGAAGAACGAAAACAAAACTCGAACAGGAAATTCGCAACGAATGCGCCAATAAATAAAATGGTAAACTGAAAATCTGCCGTGTCACGGTCAAAGAGTCCCGTGACACGGTTAAAGTTCCCGCGTCACGGCGAAACTTTTTTTTTTTTTTTTTTTTTTTGGCAGGCAGGGTGACGTGGCACGGAATAGTTCTCCGTCAGACGGGAACAAATCCCGTGTCACGGGAGGCACTCTGTTCTTTTTTGCCGTTCAGAGTTTGCCGTGACACGGGATTTTTTCCCGTCAGACGGGAATTCTTCCCGTGTCGCGGCATATTTACCCCTTTTTTTTTTTGTCGTGACGCAATGTTGAACCGGGCACGTATTAAAGCAATAGAGGGAGGATTTTTTTATTTTAAAGTGGCCGGGCCCCCTTGAGGGGTTGCCTACGTATCCTAAAAAGGAATCAGGCCAGACGTAGCTCTATTGGGTCATGAACCCATGCGACTAGGTGTAGAATTTTTTGAGTTGATCCAAGTTGGTTAAATTATGGAAGCCGTTGCCGTCCATGTCTACCAATTGTGCCGCTCCGCCAGACAGGATGGCTTTAACAATGTACGGGCCTGACCAGTTCGGTCTGAATTTTCCTCTTGGATCTAACACATTTTTGCGAAGTGCTTTAAGCACTAGGTCACCCTCTTTGATATTCCTGGTCTTGACTTTTTTATTAAAATTTCGTGCCATACGCTGTTGGTAGGTTTGGACATGATGCAAAGCTGCCAAGCGTTTTTCATCAAGCAAGACCAGTTCGTCGTATCTTGCTCTAATCCAGTCGACTTCATCTAGTTGGCTTTCCAATGCGATTCGGAGAGAAGGTATCTCGAGCTCGATTGGTTGTACAGCTTCGACGCCATAGACCAAGGAGAAGGGGGTAGCCCCTGTCAATGTACGAACAGAGGTTCGATAACCCCAAAGGGAAAAATGTAGCTTACTTGGCCAATCTTTATAATTTTCCGTCATCTTTTCGATGTTGGTCTTCACGTTTTTGTTGGCCGATTCGACTGCTCCGTTTGTTTGTGGTCTGTAAGGTGATGATCGATGATGTTTTATATGATATTTCTGTAACAATTCCGCACATTCGGCTTGGAAATGTGTTCCATTGTCACTGATCATCTCATGTGGTACCCCATAGCGGCATATAATATTTTTCTCAATGAATTGAGCTACGTGTTTTGCCGTCAGCTTGGCATATGAGGCTGCCTCGACCCATTTGGTGAAGTAGTCGATTGCTACGAGAATGAATTCATGCCCTCCTTGTCCTGGTGGTGAGATTTTGCCAATGATGTCAATGCCCCAAGTGGAGAAAGGCCATGGAGAAGTATATGTGTAGAGAAGTGAAGGTGGAGCATGCTGTAAGTTTGCATAGATTTGACACTTCATACATTTTTTGACGTACTCGTGACAATCTCGCTCCATAGTAGTCCAATAGTAACCTTGTCGTTGAATTTTTTGGACTAACATCTTTGCATTCATGTGAGTTCCACATATACCAGCATGAAGGTTTTCCATGGTTTTATGTGCTTCTTTCTTGGTTATACATAAGAGATTCCTTCCTGTTGCGGTTCTCTTGTGGAGTTCTCCCCTGATGAGCACATACTGTGAGGCCAGGAGCCTCAAAGCACGGCGTGCCCTTTTATCAGTATTAGGAGGATACTCTGCTCTTGTCACAAAATTAAGGATGTCTGTATACCACGGTTCTTCGTCTTCCTCCTGTGATTCTTGTTCATCATCGAGTGCATGAACATAAGCTGGTTCATACCTTCTCTCTATGGTCAATGGCATTCTGATCGTGTCAGCTGGAATTCGCACCATTGATGCTAACTTAGCTAGTGCGTCAGCGAACTGGTTTTCTTCTCTTGGCAGATATGTATATTCCACTTCATCTAGTTGCTCCGTGAGAGTTTCCAGATGAGCTTGATATGTAGCGAGACTTTCACTCCTCACTTTCCATCTCTTAGATATTTGGTTAATGATTAGTGAAGAGTCACCGTAGATTCTGAGTTTCTTGATTCCCAAGGCGACAGCTGTTTCTAATCCCAAAATGCATGCTTCATATTCTGCGGCATTGTTGGTGACATCAAAGTCGATCTTCATGGAAATTGGGATGTGTTCTTCATTGGGTGATACGAGCAAGACTCCCACACCACATCCCTTTTGGTTTGAAGCTCCATCGAAATAGAGCGTCCAACTATCGTCTTCGGTCATGAGTAAATCTTCGTCAGGGAAATCATACTCATCTTCTTCTTTCTCAGCTTCTTCTAGCGGAAAGTCTGCTAAGAAGTCAGAAACTGCAGAACCTTTGATGGCCTTTTGTGGCACAAATCTCAAATCAAATTGAGCTAGATTGACTATCCATCTTGATAATCTGTCTTTGAGTGTTGCTTTCTCGAACAGATATTTGAGAGGATCCATCTTAGACACGACATGCACTGTATGAGTGAGCATGTAATGTCTCAGTTTTTGTGCGGCCCATACAAGTGCGAGACACAACTTCTCGAGTGGCGTGTATCGCGTCTCATATCCTTGGAGTTTCTTGCTCAAGTAATAGATTGCATTCTCCTTGCTTTCGATCTCTTGTGCTAGCATTGCCCCCATCGTTTCTCTTGTGACTGTAAGGTAGAGTCGAAGAGGAAAGTCAGGTATTGCTGGCGCTAGCACGGGTGGGTTTGCCAAATACTCTTTGATTTTGTCGAAAGCCTTTTGGCAGTCATCATCCTATGTGATCGGGACATTCTTCTTAAGCTTCTTGAATATAGGTTCGCATATTGCGGTGAGCTTTGATATGAACCTACTTATGTACTGCAACCTTCCAATGAAGCCTCGAATCTCCTTCTCATTTTTGGGTGGTGGCATGGCCATGATCGCTTTTACTTTTGAAGGATCTATTTCAATCCCTCGAGAACTGATCACATATCCAAGTAATTTTCCTGACGTGACTCCGAATGCACATTTTGCTGGATTTAATCTCATGTTATACTTACGGAGTCTTGCAAAAAATTTGCGTAGTGCGACAATATGGCCTGGGCGATCTTTAGACTTGACAATCATATCATCAACATAGACCTCCACCTCTTTGTGCATCATGTCATGTAAAAGTGTTGTAGCTGCTCTTTGGTAGGTGGCACCCGCGTTTTTCAACCCGAATGGCATTACCGTATAGCAATATGTACCCCACTGTGTGATGAATGTGGTTTTCTCCATGTCTTCTTCGGCCATCAATACTTGATTATATCCGGCGTAACCATCCATGAATGACAGGAGTGCATGGTTTGTTGTATTATCGACCAGAATGTCAATGTGAGGTAGAGGGAAGCCATCTTTTGGGCTTGCTTTATTGAGATCCCTGTAATCAACACACATTCTGACCCTTCCATCCTTCTTTGGAACTGGGACCACATTTGCTATCCATTCCGGATACTTGGATACTCTGATGAAACCTGCGGCCAATTGTTTCCTTTGATTTTGAGAGCCACATCTGGTTTCATTCGGCGCGGCTTTTGTTTGACAGGCTTCATACCTGGAATGAGTGGTATCGTATGCTGAGCTATATCCCTGTCAATTCCTGGCATATCTTGGTATGACCAAGCAAATACATCAACAAATTCACTAAGCAAGTTAATTAGCTCTTTGCGTTCATCTTGACTTAGTGTTAATCCAATTTTTACTTCTTTAACAGTCGTATCATTGGAAATATTAATTGTTTCTGTATCTTCAATAACTGCTGTTTTATTTTCGTGTTCTTCCATTGCTTTTATTATTTCTTTGTCATTTTTATCATTAGCAAAGCAATATTGATCAGGGCTAGGGGAATGGCACACATCGTAAGCAAAGGTATTCATTTCATTGAATTCACTGGCTAATACATCAAGAGAGGCAAGGTCAGCTGCGACCTCACCATAATTATTAGGACTAGAAGGATAAGGCTCAACAAAAGATTCAGGGCTGAACTCTATAGCAGAAAGAGGGTCGGCCTCAAACTCTAAGGACTCATCTACAGACTTAGACTCAGACTCGGACTCGGACCCAGACAATTCATACTCATCAAACATAGGACCCTCGCCAGCGGTTATTTCCAACTTCTCTCCACTTGGTGTAGTGATCCTCAATGTCTTGCGCCATCCCCTTGAAATGTTGTCAGCTTGGACGATTAACTCGGAGGGATCAAACTCCTTGTTTGCTATGACCGCTTGAACGAGCTCAGAGTTATCATTGCAGACCGGCTTGGATTCATTTTTCTCCATTCCAAAAAGAAGGTTAATTCCCAGATCATCATAGTTCAGGCTGGCTGACTTCTCGACTGTGGAGAGTTCTTCATCGATGAAGTCACAATCGAGGAATACCTCAAATCCTGGTTCACGGATCCCATCATGGACAAATGGTTCGGGGAATTCATAGCATGGGAAGTCTTCCCCTTCTTTGATGTACTGGCCGTTGAGAGTGAACGGATATGGATCCATGGCCATTTCTGTCTTCGTGATTCGAGCATTGTTGCGAGCCTTCAATTTCAACGCAGCCCGTTTCAGGTCTTCTTTTGTCGGCTCGAATCCTAAGTCGAAAGTGTCCTTGACTGCACCAGGATGCCCTCAAGATTTAGCCATTTTCTTCTTGAGCCCAAGGGTCATTCCAGGGAAGTGACCTTGCTTCTTCATAATGGCGTTGATACTAGTGTTTGAATAAGGATCGAAGTCGAGATGACACTTTTCCTCTTCTTCGATCGCAAGAACATCATCTAAAGAAAACCCCCACAGATCTTCATCTTCCTCATCGTGCTCAACATGGACGATAGGGGTATCAATAACTTGAATGCGCATAGGAGAAGCATCGATAGTAATCGGAATTCCTCCCACTATGGCTTTCACTTTCTGGTGAAGCGACGACGGAATCGCCTTTAGCTCATGAAGCCAAGGGCGTCCTAATAACAGATTGAAAGAGGCCTTAATGTCCACCACCTGAAACTTGGTGCGACGTTCAATAGCCCCAGTAGTTATATTCAGTACGATAGTACCCACGGCTTGACGGCGAGTATTATCGTAAGCTCGAATCCCTTGAGTGGAGGGAGTCAACTCTTCATTCTTTATACCCAACTTCCTTGCAGTACGGAGTGGGCACACATTGATTGCAGAGCCATTATCAACCAGGCTCATAGGAACATTCATCTGCCTACACACTACAGTGAGATGTAAGGCCTTATTATGTTGGTCCCCTTCCAGGGGTAGATCCTTATCAGAAAAGGAGATCAGATTGCTGGTACTCGGCAGCTCAGTAGTGAGAAAGTTGACCAATCCTTGAGGAGTCATGTCGTCATCAACTCCTATATTCACCAGAGCATTCATTACAGCCTTTCAATGCTCGTGGGAAGTGGCCAAAAGCTTCCATACATTCATCTCCACCTTGGTCTTTTGCAGCTGTTTGACCACATCGCTATTCACAGGGTCGATGGGATCAACTATCAAATTTGATTGTGGTGGAGGTGGAGGTGGGTTAGGTTGTTGCAACCGTCCACTTCTGGTGAGAACCTTGACCTCAAGGTCCCCCAAAACATCTTCACTGGTGCCGAGAGATGAACAGGCTATGTCTTTGAGATAGACGTCTTCATCATCACTATCCCAAATCCCATTCACTTCTTCAGTGTTTGAGATAAATACAACTTCCGGCAGAGGTTTATTCACAGGTTGAATGAGTATTGACGGATCAAAGGAGACTTCATCTCCCATGATAGCCAAAGCATCAGAAAGAGGACCTGTTTGAATGTTAGGTTTCTTGCCCCCTGGAGGGACAGGAAGTTGGTTAGCATCTATCAGGTCTTGGATTGCGTCTTTCAGCCTCCAACACTTCTCAGTGTTATGACCCTTGCCTTGATGATATTTGCAATAAGCATTGGGGTCATAGTTGGCGGTCCTATTCTCAGGTCGAGGTTCTGGAAATGGTCCAATTGGCATAATCAGTCCCTGACCATGTAGACGGTCATAAGCCGCATCATAAGTCATTCCCAAAGGCGTATAAATCCTCCTTTGCCTTTGGAATCTTTGAGTAGAGGCATTAAGGGCCAACACATCATTGATGTTGATATTGTTGGTAGCATTATTGGGCTTAGAAGACGAAGAAGAAGGAGTGTCGTTCTTCTTGTTTTTCCAAGTGTTGTTGTTATTGTTGCTACCAACAGACTTCATCAGTTCGTCTTCGATATTGATTCCAATATCGTATACAGCATCAAAGGTACTTAGAGGCAGAAACTTCAGGTGTTGCTTGTATTTATGCGTCAGATTGGCAATGAACAAGCGAACCATCTCCTTCTCCTTGGGAGGATCCACCAAGAGCGCAGCTGTTTCTCTCCACCTGCTTAGGTAAGTGGTGAAGCCTTCATTCTCTTTCTGTTTGAGAATGGAGAGTTCACGTTCAGAAGTCTTGGCCTGGATGTTACACTTGTACAGATTCATAAAGCTTTCAGTAACATCCTCCCAGGTCGTGACATGCTTGGATTCCAGAGAATAGAACCACTGTTGACAGGCATGTTCTAAGGAAAGAGGAAACACCGTAGGGAAGAGTGTCACATCTACTCCCTTAAGAGCCATAGTTGCAGAAAAAGCCTTCAAATGGAAAAGTGGATTATCAGTAGGCTTGAACTTGGGAATATCAGCAGTGGAAAACTTCTCAGGGAGCTTCTCTCTTATAGACGAGGAGGTGATAGGCTGTTCCACATAAGTGAACTCTTCGAAAATCTTGCTCATTTGTTCCTTGATCTTGTCCATCGCAGCAGTAGTGACACTGTTTTGCTTGTCTTGCTCTACAGTGCTGACTCTAGTAGTGAGTATCTGCATCATGTCAGACAATCTTTCGATTGTCCTGTTGAGGTTCTCGATGTCTTCCTTAGTGGCCATTGGTTGAAAGTAGACTAGAGACGGATCTTGTGGAGATGACTGAGGTGGTTTCCTTGTACGCCTCTTTGGTACAAGAGGTTGTTGAGGTATGGACTCGAACCGTAACAATCTACCCTTGCTTCTTGCCCAAGTGCTGTGACACCGAAACAAACACACCTTTAATGACCAAACTTGACCTTAACCTATCCGGATTAAAGAAAAAAAAAAATTTATCGAAGCTCTACTTATTAAAAAAAAAAAAAAAGAAAACATGGGAGGATACCATCCGACTTACTCCGAAAAAAAAAACGACACAAACGAAACTTCCCTAAAATACGGTCAAAAGTGGTGCATGACTAAAAGTGCGGACATAATATATGAGTGATTAGGTGAGGTTATAGACACGTGTTTTGACCGTATAACTAGACACGACTCAATACTGGACACAAAAATCGAGAAAAAAGACTGACGGGACACTTTCCTGGGCACCGTGTCACGGTACAGACTGGCGTAACACGGTTAAGGCTTACCGTCAGACGGTAGCCTTTACCGTGTCACGGCACTGTTCACCGTGACACGGCAGAAAATGCCGTGACACGGTGCGCAGTTCCAGGTCAGTTTTGTGATTTTTTTCAGATTTTAATCGAGTTTAAGTCCGTACTAATTACTATGTGAGAATAAAAACCCTCGGTCATGGGTCAAACAAAGAGAGCAAACACATTAGGGTTAGCACCGAACAAACACATAGCATTTAGGCACGATGATGCAAAAAAAAAAAAAAAAAGGTTCGCAACCTAAAGTCAAGATCTATGTTCAACTATTGGTCAAGCTTTGGGTGTCAAAAGGGTACCATGGTTAAGAGTTTGGACGCGTTAGCAAGGCAGCCTCCCTTGAGGGTGTATGCCAACGGGCGGCTCCGCGAGTTCGTGATGAAATCGAACTCGACTCCATGGTTTGGGTGAATTTAATGACTCGGATGAACCCTTATTGCCATGAGCGTTTTTGGGTTGATAGAGCTTAAATTCCCCGGGGCTAAGACGCATGTAGAACACATACGTTTTTTCAGAAAAATCGAAGGAAGTTGACTGTGAGAAGAGAAAATAAGCCACCGCATTGATTTTAGGACTGCCGTGACACGGCAGACTCTGCCGTGACACGGCAGTCAGAAAATCTGACCGGTGCCCTGTTTGCTTTTGCGCGCAACCAAGTTATCCAATTTTTCCTACGGGACAAACCTGAATGCGACGTTAAAACGTCTATGTAGATGCAAAAATGCCAAATTAATCACAGGAATATTTTTTTCAAGAATCTTTCAAATCTCATCCACTCATCTTAATTAAATACCGATCACTCAAATCGATAAATAATTAAGAATCCTCCCCAGTGGAGTCGCCAAATTGTAGGCGTCGTTCGAAGTGCGCCTACGCTAAAAGCATGTTGTGAATATGCTTGGCACTCATAGGAAGTGGGAATTGACACATACGATTAGGGACAAATAAAGTAGGGAGCCGCCAACAAGTTTTTTAAGGAACTTGTAAACCGTCCACGGATCATAAAAAGGCAACCACGATAAGGGACAACGATAGGCAACAACGATTGACCCGTGAAGGTTACACCCCATTCATAATCCATGAGATTACTAACTCCATATGGTTCGGAACCACGAAAGGAGGATGGGGGATGATGGTACGAAGTGAGTCATGGAGTCACATTCGCCCGTATTGGCCTCTACTCGATTCTTATTTTGAAAAGCATTCCTGTGATCTCAAAGGCATACAAACAATAATTCAATTTGCTCCAAACTATTATTTAACTAAATTGGTTCAAAATTAATGCACACATAATCCTAAATATTTGGTTATCACTTGATTAAACAACAAGATTAAAAGGAACCTAAACCGGTTGTCCAAATTATCTTATTAGGCGTGATTTTCAATTACATATTCCCTTTAAACATGCAATATGGTGATCAAAATAAATAATAGAATCAATATCAACATAAAAACCAATTTAATCATAATTCCAACAACATAAAAATCGTTAGAAAAACAATAATAATAAAAAGAGCATGATCCTTACTTTGAATCTGTTTGTTTGCAACTACAAAATAATAAACGAGTTAGTAACTTCAAGAAAATAACAAAACAATAACTAAATTAAATTAAATAAAATAAAGTTGATTTTGGGGCCAAACCCTCAAATAATTCTACCTTTCACGCCTTGGTTTAAGGACAGAACCTCGAGTAAAATATGGACTCCTTTGAGTGCTTGAAGAAGGAATTTTGAAGTGAAAAGGGTAGGCTAGTGTTTAGGTTAATAGCATAAAAGAGAGAAAAATAAGAATAATCGAATTCTGGTGCCCCCGTTCATCAGAAATGAGGGGGTATTTATAGGGAAATGTGCTGAGGGAGCACACGGAACCCTAAAACGATAAAAACCCTAAAAATGCATCCCGTGACACGGTCAGACTGTACCGTGACACGGTTAGACTGTACCGTTAGACGGTACAAGTTCCCGTGACACGGTCAGTTTTGGAGTGTCGCGGGAAATTTTTAGAAAACGGAACGGAAAACGCGTTAAGGGTTTACGCGAAAAGGACACGGAACTTCCCGTGTCACGGCAGACCTCCCGTGTCACGGAAAGTCCCACCGTCAGACGGGAAGAGTTCCCGTGACACGGTCAAGCTTGACCGTGACACGGTCAGTTCCAGTCCACTTTTCCGTCTAAATTCATTTTTAACCCTAATTTCTTTCGGCTTTTTTAAGTGCCGATTGATAATTTCGGGCTTTTTTTCTGACTTTTATTATTCGGGCTAAAAATAAGAAAATAACAAAAATAAATAAAATATTTGGGCCAAAAATAATAAAATAAAAGGTTTGGGCTTAAAATTAATTAACAAATTAAAACTATGCTTTTACCAAATACCAAGACTGATCCATAGACCTTTCAAAAACAAGAATTTAATAAGATACGATTCTTTAACACTCTCGGGATTAAATACTAAACCCGACTAATAGTGGCGGTGAAATGTTATTTATCATCGGGTTTGGTTTTGGGGAGACATTTTTAGGTGTCTACACTAGTACGTACTAGCTAGTGGAATAAATCTTCTCATTTCTTCAACAAAAAAAAAAAAAAAAAAAACTTCAATCAATCGATCTCCAATTAGCTGCTCCTTAATCTTCTTGCAAGGGGCGTAAAGCAAAGTTCATATTGTTTCAAATCATTGTTGGCCTTGAATTCACAAAACACCCTTAGATGTTTGTAGATCCTCATCATCATGGACTAACAACATTAGCAACAATATTATGGAGCAACAACGCAAGATGGAGCTTGATCAGCATCCTGTAACAACAACATCAATCTTAAACACCACAAAAATGTAAAGTTGTTTCACAATAGCGATGAAAAAATCCTGCAACAGCAACAATATTGATGAAAAATGTAAAGCTCTTTCACAAAAATGTAAAGTTGTTTCACAACATCCTGAAACAGCAACAATATTGATGAAAAATTCTAGTTAAACTAGAATCTGTTTCACAAAAATGTAAAGCTCAAAATTAAACACCACAAAGATCATGTCCAAGAAATGCAATTTACCATAGCTCTTCAGCAAAGTAGAGTTTTCAGCCTACAATTCTATGTAAGAAGTCAGTCTCTCAGTTAGGAAAATCTTGGAGTTCATGTAACAGTAACAGTGTCGTCCTCAAGCTGTAATACTCATGGCATGTCTAAACAAAAACAAAAGCAAAACACTACCCAAAATTAATAACAGTTCACAATAATGGGAACATAGGGAGCAGAAACAATTGGAACAAGCAAACACTCCAAACAAGCAGCATAGTTATAACGAAAGCAATATTTGAACAGTAAATGCAAATTAATACAGCCAAAATAATGAAGCTGAGTATTTTAGAATCTAACACTAAATCTGAAATAATTCATCTGCAAATAACAAAAATATCAACATCAAGAACTCTTCTTATTCAGAAATTTGAATTCATCCCAGTTAAGTTGAGAAATCACCAATAATAAATCACATCAAAGAAAAAAATAGAAAGCAAAGTTTCATATCAGTTTCAGACATTACTACTTCTTAATCCCCTATAAGTTTATTAAGCTACATAGCAAAAGCAAAACTATTACACTTATTTAATTAATTTAGAGAAAAAACTCTATGTATAAATAATATAAGAGGGGTTAATTAGTGAGCATATTGAAATTTAAATATCAGTCAAATACAATCAAATTCCACCAAACTAATCACCTCAATCTTGTGGAAGCGAATCAAAATATAACTGCTCTATCCCATTAGAATGATTAAGCCTAGTTATCTAAACTCAATACACAACAAATTACAAATTGATACTTAAAGCCTTTTCCAAATGAGGGATGAAATATTGTTCCTTTATTTGTGGACTGATTTCAGATGAAGAAACTATCTCTCTGGACTCTCATTTTGCAAAAACCAAATATAAAAATAAAAATAAAAATACTTAAACAAGGCTCTCATATCAAAGACAAACTTTTCACACAAAAAGGTACTGTAAACTTTTTTTGTTTTTTTTTTTACTGCGGGTTCTCATATCAAAGACCAAACTTTTCACACAAAACAATATATTTATCACCTAATTATTACCACAAAACATTCAACCTGATGGCCATAGTTTGTGACAAAAAGAAACTGTAAACAAAAATGTGATAAAGTCATGTCCTAGGATTTAAAATAAATAAAAATAAAAACATACATCAATAGCATGCTGCTCTATTGGCAGCCCAAATGCATCCTATCGCATTGGGTGCTGAACATTGGGTGCATTGTTCATAAAGTCAGCCTGAGTAAGAAACTTAGTTCACTACCTAATAATACCATTGAGATATTTAACCATTTATAATCTAAATTACGAGTGACATCAAATTTCTAACTAGGGAGATAGTTTACAAAGATACCTAGTCATTTCTAATGTATGAGAAATCAAGCATTTCAAACAAAGATCAAGCAAGGGATCATGATAATCTACAACTCCTCAGCTCAATATACTACGGAGTAACGTTTTACATTTTACATTTCACATTTAACTCATGTCATCATTTTGTTGTATAAAATAACAATGCACTATTAATCCCACCCCTAATTTCTTGTTTCTACACAACAGTAGCTTTCTAGGGTGAAAGCGACGCCCATACAACAAATCGAGCTTCAAGGATTGTAACATAAAGTGAATATACAGTAAAAAAAATTTAAAACAAAAAACTTTCTATCACTACCTTAATGAACAATATTACAAGCTAAACCCAACTAAAAATATTGCACCAAGAAATGTCATCATCAGTATCAATCATTCTAATTTGCTGCAATTAAACCTCACTTGAAGAATGCATGCACTATACAGCAAAATAAAATCTACAAGTTCACTGCTAATTTCCATGATACATGTAGGCCATTTGTTTCATAGTGGAGCTTTGCATTTTCGCGAAAATTAAAACTAGAAAGAGGGCAATCATCTACATGGTGTTTCTGCAGTTTCTAGTTTAAATAAAGCTTATTAACGTCTGAACAATTACAGTGCATTTCAACCATAAACAGCAGTTTTCATGCAAGTTAATTGCTAAGACAAACCGGATAAATAATGCATCAATATATCTCTAAGACTCTAAATAATCATGTAAAATGGTACAATATTTAAATTCCACCTTATTTTTTTCGAGAGTGGTTGTTTCTGCTTGTTCAATTTGGAGCCCCAAGTCCATTAACTTGCTTCCCAAAGAACTCAACTTTCCCACTATATCAATCACACCTTACCCACCCCAAGCTTTCTTCACCCCAGCTTCACAAGATTAAACTAACAGCCACCTGATTAGTTAAATCCCAGGAAATTCAAGCCTAATCTACACAATTTCAGAGATAATAACACCCAACAGATCAAGAAAGAAGAGGGAATATCTCTGTTACTAGTTAAGTTACAAAGAATACGAAAACAAAGGATCATACTATCAGAACAATTATGAGATAACTAAAATGATAAATTTGACTCAATATATCTTAATTAATAACTCCAAGATATTGTAGCAAGCAGCGTCGGAAGTTGTGCGATGTGCAAGAGGTGGATCGGAGGAGACTGAAGCTATTAGTACAAAACAAAAATTGGGAATTTTTTTAATTGTACGAATTGAAGTACAAATGCAAAAATCGGATTATTTATAACACAAAGAATTGAAAATGAGAGGAAAAAAAGAAAAAAAAATTGAACCTAGAACAACTTCAACAACATGATCTGGAAAAATTTGAACTTAAGATAAATTACTTTTAAAAATCCTAAAAATGTAAACTTGAGAGGGGAAAAAATTCAATACCTCTTATAATTAGACGATATTGGAGCATCATAGAAGCTTCATATTGAAAACTTATCTGTCCCATTGTAACACAATTTCAACCGATAAATCCCAAAGAACCAAAAACAATCGGTAGAAAAACACAACATTAAAATAAATTTAGATTGAATTGAACAAAAAGAAACCACATATCAAGATAAATAAAAGAAATTTCAGTGAGATATAAGCAAAAAACTAGCAAAATCAATCGATAACAACAGCAAGGATGTTACTACAACATGAATTGAGTTGGCGATATTGACGAAGAGATGCGATTTTCACAGTTTTCTAGCCGAATTCACTGAATCTCGATGTCTTTAGAGATGAAATGTGAAGATTGGAGAAGGGTTGGCGGCGAATTAGGGTTCGTTGTGAAAGAACCAGAGAGTTTACAGGGGTTATTTTGTGTAGAAGGGCGGTTAAGTTTTGAGTGGGCTGAAAATTATGGTCACGTGCAAAGCATGTAGAATCCTCGACGCCTTTCATTGTCCACAAATTTCTAGACTAGAAAATGCGTCTACTAAACACGGAGTTTACAATTTCATGTTGACGCTAAGAGGCCAGCGTCGAGAGTAAAGCGTCTAGAAATCACGGGATTTGTAGTAGTGATACTTTGAAAATATACATTGAGATAGGATAAATTTCACATGACAATTATTCTAATTAATAAATTACAAAAGCTAGTTAGGGTAGAATTAGTGGATAATAAGTAAAGTATAAACGTGTCAACTAAATACTAAAAGACTTGTTTCATGTTATTGATTCTAAAATCGAAAAAAAAAAAAAAAAAAAAAAAATTGGGTGAATTAGACTCATGGTGAGTCCAATATATCTAATATCTGATATTAGATTATTAGATTATTTACAAATTCTCCAAAAAGACAGGTGTACGTTAATTTATTATAAGACGAGTTAAAGTTATCATAAAAGTATATAAAGGTACCCTTTATATTACAAAGTTACTATTATTTTTCTAATAATAAATTTTAAGTTATAAAAAATTTATAATGTATTAGATTACTCATACTTGCCTTTGCAGTTTGTAATCATGAATCTATAAGAAATTACACATTAAAATAAAATTTAAACCAACGACAAATTAAAAGTTACCATTTAAGTGATTAAAGTTACCATAAAAATAGTTAAACTTACCTTCAAACTGACCATTTGACAATAAAAGTAACGTAAATCCGTCTTGCACAAGACTTATTGAAAAAATGCCAGATATTAGATTTCTCATGTTGGATTACTAATGTCAGATATTAAGTTAAAAAAATACCAAATATTAGATTACTTTTTTTTTTTTGAAGAAAATTAGATTACTAAGGTCATACGAAGTATATATTAGACTCATGCCCTGTTCACTTCACCTTACAAAAATAAAATTAAGTAAAAATAAGTTTAGTTTAGTAAAAATAAGTTCAGTTAAGTAAAATTAATTTTAGTAGTAAAAATAATTTTAGGTCAGTAAAAATAAGTTCAATTCAGTAAGATTCAGTTTTCTTAAATAAGAATTATAAAATCAGTTAAAATAATAGTTCAGCAAAAATAATTTCAGTTCAGTAAAATTAATTTAAGTTCAGTAAAAATAAAATTTTTTTTTTTGAAACACAGTAAAAATAATTTAAGTTCAGCAAAAAAAAGGTGAAGTGAACGGGGCCTCACATTAAATTCGGTCTCATGCAAAACTTATTCTTCTAAAATACTCCCTCTGTTTCACAATGATGTTCCTGTTTGAAATCTTTGACTTTTTTAAGAAAGAGAGAATCTTCTAAATTTCTCTTAATCTATAAGAATAAATATAGTCATGTGGGATCTAGTTTGATTCGTCTTGGTGAGTAGATTATTAATATCTAACTTTTATAATTTTTGCTATTGTGAGATTAAAGATATTTGCGGTCAAAGTTGGGTAAAAATTACATCGATTAACAAAACAGGAACATCATTTTGAAACGGAGGGAGTAACATGTGGCTTAGATGGTTTATTATATTTTTTTTCCCCTCTTATTTTAAATCAAACTTCACCAAAAAAAATAATTGAAAGAAATCAAAGACGTGAGAAACACAAGATTATGTAGCATTCTATTCATGAATGTTGAAAGATAGTAGTATTCTTTTTATGAATTTTTTTGGTGTTTAGAGAGCCACAAGGACGGGGTGAGAATCGATCTCAGGACCTCCTGGAATCGAGAGGGAAGCTCTAACCATTTGAGCTATCCTTCACTCTCATTCTTTTCATGAATGTTGATAGATAGTAGCATTATTTCCATAGGATCCACTTTCACAAAAATCATCATTTAGAAACATAACACGATATAAATCATACATTACATACACAAGAACTAACACAGCTGAAACAATATAATTTAATCCAACAACATATTATACGTTTGTGAAATTCCAACTGCTACAAATGATTACACTTCAATACATTGCAATTAAGTATTGTCACATGTTAAATTGTTATAACTAGTAACAACCAGGAATGAATCAGATGGCACTTAATCTAATCCTAAAAGTTTGTACCCTTTAAAAATATGTGATCAAATATCACAAAGAATACATTGAAAAGAGAGATTTTTCTTATACGCTAATAACCCAACTTTCAAAGGGTCTAATTTGTTCACCTTCTTTCGGCACCAACTCTTAAACGAATAAACATTTATCCTTTTAAACTAGATCGGGTATACATGGCTAAGTCATGAGAACAATTTTTTTTAACCATATTAATTAAAAATAAATAAATAAATAAAATTTAAGTAATGGTAAGGACAAATACGTGGATGGGCCAGTGGAAAAGCCATGGCAGACCAAATTGTACACCTAGTTGGATAAGCT
Organism: Chenopodium album; assembly: GCF_948465745.1. Lineage (NCBI taxonomy): Eukaryota > Viridiplantae > Streptophyta > Magnoliopsida > Caryophyllales > Amaranthaceae > Chenopodium > Chenopodium album. The sequence continues at coordinate 73,375,858 of NC_137835.1, forward strand.
AAGGATAAAAGTGGACCTCTATATTGGGTAAAAAAATCCATAAAATTGTTAACATAGAGATAAGAGATGCCATAAAGATAAACAGTAAAATTAATTACTAAGCCAAAAATTCGTAATAATAGTACTAGCAAACAGAAATAATGGGTAAAGTAATCACGAGTATCTTGGTATTTCATTCCCTTTTCATTTACTTTTTCTGGACTCCCACATTAATTACTACTCCAAGTACCTGTCATTCTGCCTAGTGCCCACTTTTATATGGGTGCCCCATTTCTCTATTTTTCAGTTATTTTTCGAAATTTGTGAATTGTCTCAGTTTAAAAAAAAATTTAAAAGAAAAATACCACTACCTCCGGTACACATTACATGCAACTTTGGAGCTCTCACGGAACCCAAGATAAATACTTCCTCCGTTCTTTATTACTTGACCCGCTTTGACTTTTACACTATTCACCACCCCTCCTTTGACCATCTTTTGTAAATAATATGTAAGGAAAAATATATTTATGTATGATCTTTTTGGATTCGTCTCACTAAGTACTATCATAATATATAACTTTTATAATTTTTACTTAAGGAGTAGAATTTAAGTTATTGATCGTTAAATTTTTGCATTGCCAAGCGTGATAAAAGAAACAGATCAAGTAAAAAAGAACAGAGGAAGTAGTTAATTAATGAATTAAAGAGTATGTATTTAAGGGTAGGAGAGAGAGTGGAGAAAATTAACCAGCACCACCAACAGCAATCACCCCACTAGGCTACCACCATAGTCAAACCGCAACCTCATTGGCACCACCTCCACTCACCCCATAACCACCGCAAAACCTTCGTACTCACTCAGAACCACCGCAAAACCACCACCACTCACCCAGAACCATCGCAAAACCATCGTACTCGCTAGGATCACCAAAAAAACCACCGCAAAAGCATCGTAGTCACCCAGAACCACCGAAAACCCACCACCACTCACCTAGAACCACCGGAAAAACTACCCTAATCACTCAAAACCACTGCAAAACCAGCATGCTCACCCAGATCCACCCCTTAACCAACCCAAAATCATCCCCCCACTCACCCCAAAACACCAGAAATCATCAACCACCACTCCAACCCACCCTTACTCACCCTAACCACCCTGAACCCACACCACCACAAACCCAACCAAGTCTCGTCGAACCCACCTCGAAAACCCCCAAAACCAGTTAAAACGTTCCACCACTAACCTCAATCTACTCTAACCTACCCTAAAAACCTCTTAAACCACCCGATACCAGCCAACCACCCCTAGTTCATGAGATCTAAAGATTTGATTGAAGCTTTGTGTTAGTAGACCAACTCAACCAAAAGCTTAAACTTATGGTTGAGGCCCAGGAATATGTTTTATACTCTATCACTCCCCCTCACATGAAAGGCCCTTTGGGCTTGAAATGTGAATGCAACACAGGGCCTCTCATACCCGACGCGAATTAATTCCACTTTGAAGGAGGGGCGGATGAGATTCGAACTCATGACCTTTGTGTCACGCTGGCTCCGATACCATGTTAGAGGACCAACTCAACCAAAAGCTTAAGGTAATGGTTGAGGCCCATGAATATGTTTTATACTCTTTCGCTCCCTCTCACATGAAAACACAGGCCCACCCATGATAGAGTATAAAACATATTCCTGGGCTTCAACCATCAGCTTAAACTTATGGTTGAGGCCCAAGAATATGTTTTATACTCTATCACTTTGATTAAGAGAATAAGAGAGAGAAAAAAAGGATATGCGCGATAGAGAACGATAGCACGCGTGACTTTGAAGGTGGTGGTGGACCCCTAGTGGTCGGTGACGTTGAATGTGGTGGTCGCCGGTGACGTTAAAGGTGGTGGTGGTTAATGACGTTGAAGGTGGTGGTCGGAGGAGTTGTGAAAGATGAATGGATGAAAGTTGAATGGATTTTATTTGGGGTGAATTAAATTTGATGAGAAGAATTATGTTTAGTTAAGTTAAATTATTTAATGACTTCTGATTTTAGTTGTTTAATTGTGTTTATGATATATTGAGTAAGGGTATTTGAGGAATTTCATTTTAAAAAATTTACTAAAAAAGGAAAGAATGGGAAAGCTGCATCTAAGAGTAACTCCAATGGTTAAAAAAAGGGACTAGCTTGCAAATATTAAAACTCTTAAACTAATAGCTATACCATTGTTGCACATCTTGCTTATTAGCTTTGGCAAGCAAATTAGCTTTGTAGAGCTAATTAGCTTGGTAGATATTTATTAGATAAAAAATATTTTAAATTTAAAAATAAATTAATTTATAACTAGCTTAGCCATTGGAGCAACAAATAGCTAGAATTGTTGTAACTTAAAAAGATGGTTTGGCATAACAAGCTATATGAATTAGCCAACCATTGTAGTTGCTCTAATGTGAAATTTCTATTTTTGGCGAAAGTTGCATATAATGTGTACCGGAGGTAGTATATATAACTCTTAAGGCTACATATAAGTATTAAATACACTTTAAAGAATTGTTTAAATTTAAAAAATTCTGAGAAAAACACACTGATTACACTAATTTACGCGTGTTTTTGTCATTAATTCCTAATTTTATACAATTTTCAAAAGTGAATTTAATACTTATATGCAGCCCTAAGGGCTACATCATTATTTTTTTCGTTTTTTTATACATAAAGTGATGCAACTAAAAAGAAACAGAGAAAGTATAATTTTTCCCCATTTCATATGTTTGCCCTTTTTTTTTTTGTGTTTAGAGTGCCACTAGGGCGGGTGAGAAAATCAATCCAAAATCCCCTAAAATCAAGAGGAAAGCCCTAACCAAATGAGTTATCCCTCACTTTCATACATTTTCCCTTTTTAGTGATCCCTTTTAATGTTTACGTAATTATTTCTAAGATTAAAATAATTTATTTTTGTACACATTTTCCTCTTACATACACATTTTCCATAAAATTATCCCCATTTATCAAAATTTGCATATACCTCATGCAACTATTCTTATTTATAAAAATATTTACGTACTTTTTTTTTTTTTTGAATAACAAATATTTACGTACTATAATGTAAATATTCCTATTTTGAAAGTTAATCTAATGTCTTAATACTTGATATATGAGCACAAAATCATACGAAGTATATGTGATATGTGGCTGGCTGTCGAGGGTCGTTACTTTGTTCATTTACAATCGGTCACATGATGTAGTGAGCCTCACACAAAAACCCTCGATATATGTGACATCCAGCCATTGTTTTCCAACTATCTTATTTTCTATATATATTAACCGTGCAAAACTATTAAATGTAACCTTCTTTCAAGAATGAAGAGAGTACTCCATCCGTCGTCCCTTTATTAGATGCCTATTTCTAGCATTTATTCCTCGCATAATAGAGAGAAGTAGGTATCGAATTGAGGGACGAAAGAAGGACTTGTAAAATGTAATGTTAGTGACATTAAAGGTGTCAAAATCTCAATAAATCTGATTAGACACAACCTAATCCAAATGTAATTTCATAAAATAAATAATTAAGTAAATAAAAAATTAGCTTGTAAGGCCACATTGTATAGGCATAATTCAAACATAAAACTAGACCCGCCTAGACTAAGGGCCTAATATGATATACTGACAGAGCTGGCCTGAACTGAATTATTTATGAAAGAAGAAAATTAGGAACTGGATTGAACTGAATTGAAATTAAGCTAAATAGAACATGTCCTATACTTTTATAAACACATCTAATTAATGCATGGAATCTAATCTTTACAAAAAAGATAGGTTGATATAATCAGCCCCGTGTTTTCTTTACATTATTTTTGTTGAACTCATTATTTTTTCTGAATTGAAATTATTAGAAAAGTAAGTTTTATACTCATTATTTTTTCTGAATTGAAATTATTAGAAAAGTAAGTTTTATTTAGTATTCAATCAGTAGAAATTTTAGCCCGTAAATTAAGTTCGATTAGTTCAGTAAAAAATTGTGTTTAGTTTAGCAAAAATAGGTTCAATTCAGTAAAACTAAGTTCAATTCAATAAAAATAAGTTTTGTTTCGTAAAAATAAGTTCATTTGAGCAAAAATAAGTAGTAAAAATCAGGTTAAATTAGTAAAAAAAAAAAAATAGTTCAGTAAAATTATTAAGGTGAAGTAGTGAACATGGCTTAAGAGGAAGTTTATATGTCAATATAATTAATATTATAAAAGTAATTATGTTGGTGAAGAGACCTAAGTTGAACAAATGTTCATTTTGAAAAAATTCATAACGTCTCCCATGGCAAGCTGATAGTGAAATTAGATTTGTCATGTCAAGTAAGATCTTAAGGTATTCCTCTTTTTAGTTAGTTTGTAATCCAACGATAAAAGAACCTTTTTTTATTTTAAGCCGAAAAGGATATTTTTTTTTTTTTGGTGTTCTACCCGGTTCACCCTTTGAGCTAATCCGGATTCGGAGATCAGTTCTGGGTGGTTAGGTTCCAGTCCCCTCCCGATTGTTGTTGCGGGGGATCAAACACGAGTCCTCCCTATCAAGTGTAGTCCCAATCACCACTACACCAACAACCAATTGGTTATGAATTAGATTGCTAATAAAATGCATGAGACTCACTCGTCAATCAACTTTTATTCATACCAGCTATTTTCTAGGCTAAACCAAGGCCCTATTCTCTTCGTCTAATAAAACTATATCCAATTAATATAATTTAAGTTCAATAAATAAGTTGTGTTCATTGACCAAAATAATTTAATTAAAGCTCAATAATAGTAAGTCTAATATATACAATAAAAACCAATAACCTTAAAGAGATTGTGTGTTTGCGCGCGCGCGCTCCCCCTCCGTTACATATTACTCACAACAAAGGAATATTTTATGTCTCACAAATAATACCCATTTGTTGGGAGTAATATGTAACGGAGGGAGTATGTGTGTGTATGTGTATATGTGTAAATAATTTTATTCAGCATATATCAAGTAAAAGGACCTAACTCTAATAAAAGTAAAGCTAATGATTTTAAATTTTCTAAAAATTACAAGCATGTCCTTATCTACTATAAATCATTGGTGGTGCTATGTTCAATAAATTGATCTTATTAGATTTAGGCCCTATTCTCTTCACTTTATTTTTGCTAAATTGAAATGATTTTTACCAAATTAAAATTAATTTTGCTTAACTAAAATTAATTTTAATGGACTTAAATTATTTTTATTGAGCTGAAAATAGATTTACAGATTAATTTCATTTGACTAATTTTCAATTATGTTTGCTCCTTTAAATTACTTACTTTTACGGATTAAAGCTTATTCTTAATGAATTAAAATTATTTTTTTGTATAACTAATGAACTTATTTTTGCCGGATCAGAATTATTTTTATTGAATTGAAATAATTTTTACTTAATATTATTATTTTATGTAAACTAGTAGATCACTCAACTTCAAATAGTAAAGATATTTGCTCTTTAAAATAGGTTAAGTTAAGAAATAACAACCCACTTGGTTTCTAATGAGTTAAAATCATTTTTACAAAATACTAATTATATTAGATATGTTTATTTCAAGTAAGACATGTTAAGATAAGTTTAATTAACTTAGATAAGTGTAAATAAGATAAACTTAGGCAAATTATTTTGAATAAAATAGACCTTAAATCACTTTGTTAAGTGATACATGTCCATTTTATTTCCTCATGTAAAAAATTTCACTATTTTATATCATAAGATATTGATATCTATTCATTCACAAATATTTTTAACTTTACAAAAAGATTGATCAAATTTATATTTACTAAATTTTTTTTCCTGACAACAGAGGTAAAAAAAGAAAAAAAAAAAAAAAAAAAAAAAAAAAAAAAAAAAAACAAACCTAGGCCAAAATAAAATTAAAACACGAAATACAGTAACTGACGACGATGAGCACAACCTGCCAATCAGCGAGTTGGAGACACCCAGCAACAAGGAACCTTACTAACTTGACAAACCAGGAGACTCTGAATAGAAACCCACAATTCCTGAATGAGTCAGAAAACCGAAATTAAATGTCCATATTCCCCGAATGAGGAAGGACAACCAACAGAGCAATACAATCCGTATACATTCAAATTTTCAAAAAACCCTCACGAGTGCATACTCTAAACCCCATAAACAAGCCTGCAACTTCACCTGCAACGCCGAGGCGGCAAAGAAAGCACGACACCCGCCCCCAAGTACCTCCGAAGAACCGACCTCCCGAATCATCCAACCTGCACCTACTCTATTCGATAAACAATCCCAAGCCCATCTATAACCAAATAGACCGTAGGATCGATAGTAGGTAAACCCTGTAAGGATAAGAACTGCCATGACCGACTTGCCATAGAAGGAATCACATTAGAAGATAAAACTGAAGCCTTCCAGCATTGAGCACACTTACTACGGGTCTTCCAATTAGATTCTAAGTGGACAATGGAAATTGGGACATCGTTCGAGTTATCTTGTCTTCAAACTACGAAAGATGCATAAAATCCCATCTAATATCCAAGACACCAGAACTCTAAAGACCATAGATAGTTGAGCAGTCTCGGAACAGATGGGAACGAGATTCTTCAAAAGAGTGACAAAAAGCACATGTAGGATCAATAGGGTGCCCTCGGGTCGAAATAATGGCTGCTAAAGACAAAGTATTGTGTAACAATTTCCAACCAAATAGTTTCCAACAAGGCAAAATTTGCATGGCCCAAAACTTTCTCCACTAGGAAGAAGAGATTGAGAATCCGCATTACCCATAGAACCGTACCATTCCCACAAATATTAGCATAAGTTAGAGGTGAAAGTTCGGTGTTTGGTTTGGATTTTGGGCCAATCCAAATCCAAACCGAATTAATTCAGTTTTGAAAATTCCAAACCAAACTTAATATTAACATATGGGAACGAGATTCTTCAAAAGAGTGACAAAAAGCACATGTAGGATCAATAGGGTGCCCTCGGGTCGAAATAATGGCTGCTAAAGACAAAGTATTGTGTAACAATTTCCAACCAAATAGTTTCCAACAAGGCAAAATTTGCATGGCCCAAAACTTTCTCCACTAGGAAGAAGAGATTGAGAATCCGCATTACCCATAGAACCGTACCATTCCCACAAATATTAGCATAAGTTAGAGGTGAAAGTTCGGTGTTCGGTTTGGATTTTGGGCCAATCCAAATCCAAACCGAATTAATTCAGTTTTGAAAATTCCAAACCAAACTTAATATGAAACCGAACCAATCCAATCCATATTTGTAAAACCTACCTAATTCGGTTCCAAACCGAAACCAAATTTTTGATTGTTTTTTTTTTAATCACCAAGTTCTTGATTATTATTTGCCCAGATTTATGTGAATAACAATAACAAAAAATTCAATTAAAACTATACTTTGCAGATCTATAAATTGAAGTACATAAACAAATAAATTACAATAAAATTTATAATTTGTAGATCTACAAGTTGAATTAAATAAAAGGAGTAAATTGCAATCACATCTATACTTTGTAGATCTAAGAATTGAAGTAAATATTATTAGATCTAAAAATTGAAGTAAATAATTAAGTTAATTACAATCAAATTTATGGCCTGACGGTATGACGGAGGTGTTGACGGAGTTGGTGAGGGAGGTGTTTGCGCACGCCGTGACAAAGGTGGTGAGGGAGGTTGTCGCCCAACCCTTGACGGAGGTGTTCGCGCACACCATGACGGAAGTGGTGAAGGATCGAAGATGTTTGTGCACTAACGGAGGTGGTGGTGCGCTGCGGATATGAGGGATCAGTACAAAGCTACGAACACCGCACAAACACGAACTGAGGAAAGTGGTGGTGAGATATGTTGATCGGACGGTGGTTAGGAAGGTGGTGGCCAAAGTGAGTGAGGTGATGAGGGAGGATTAGGGTTTTAGTGAGGAAGGTAGTGGCCGCAGTCCGCAGAAGTCAGAAGATGAGAAGAGTGCGTGAAAGGGAAATTGGGGGAAAATGGGAAATAACTTAGGGATTTGCTATATATATATGTTGGGGAATTGGGGAAGTGGGCTGAGATTTCTTTGGGCTTAAAAACTTCGGTTTGGATTCCAGTTTTCGGTTTCTGGAAGCCCCAAACCGAATCCAAATTGAAATATTTTGGTTTCAATTTTTTGGAACCGATCCAAACCGAAAACCGAAAAAAACCAATTCAAATTTCTAATTCGGTTCGGTTTGGATCGGTTTTCGGTTTTTTTCCATATTACTTTCACCCCTAGCATAAGTAGACTTAGTTGAGAAGACACCATCCCTAGTAAACTTCTAATAGATAAAGTCATCCATCAAACGCACCGGCCTGTCTAGCGAGAGAATTCTAGCCACTGTGTCAGATTCAAACAGGCCATGAACAGTCGAAGCATCCCACGTGTAAGAATGCGGATCAATTAAAGCTAAATCAAAGACATTATATCCTCAGACATGTTGTTTAATTATATAAGTGCCTTTTTATTTTCTCAAGAAATTAATCATACTTTGATTTCTTAATCAAATGATATTGAATTCTTTCCTTTCACAAACGATTTTTGCTTGCTTTAAAATAAAGTTATTCTGCATTATATTTATGAATTCAATAACACAATATACTAGAAAGTTTTAAGCATCTCTTATGGTTGTAGATATGAACTTGCTTAGTTGCTTGCAATTTTGAAAATTTCTTGTTACTAGCTTAACCATTGGAGCTAAAACAAAATGAAATTAGCTAGGGGCTGGCTAATGTGCTTGAGAAAAACCTTGCCAAAAAGAGTGGTTGATATATTTAAAGTGTTAATTACTAATGTTAAGTTCATACAAGTAAAAGCTGTCACTTTGTATAAGTTCAGACAAGATAAATTTGGGCAAAAATGATAACCAATGAGATATTACGAGCTCTATATCAAAATGAAACAATTAATAAGCCTAAGTAATGGGATGTTCATATTTATTGAACTGAAATGAACTAATTGGAGCTGAACTAAACTGAGCTAAAATAAATATTTATGAGAGATGGAAATTAGGAGCTGAAATAAACTGATTGGAGCTGAATTGAACTGAACTGAAATTAAGCTGAAGTGAACAGACCCTAAGATAAGCTTAACAGCTCAAGCAAATCATGATGAATAGCGTGATGAATAAAATACAGCCTAAGTCACGTTTATTACAGAGTAATAACATTCTTCTTATTTTCATTCATGAAAAAAAATCATAATTTGTTAACAAAACCACAGAGTCACGAGATATTAATTTCTTTCCTTTCATGAACGATTTAGCTTTAAATTAAAGTTGATGGGCATTTATATTATGAATCAATAATGTAACATACCAAAAGGATTATTAATTTAAGTTTAGCAAAAATAAATAAAGTCACTAAGATTAGGATCATCTATATACAAATTAGGGCATGTTCAGTTCTTAATTTTCTTCTCTCATAAATAATTCAGTTCAATTCCAATCAGTTGATCAATTCAATTCAGCTCAGCTCAATTCAGTAAATTAAAATAGACCCTTAATTCTATTAAATTTAAATAATTTACGATTTTATATAAGTTTAGTTAAGATAAATTCATGTGAAGATAACAAACCGCGTGTTACTGCAATCCCTTGGTAAAAATGAAATACTCGTAATTGATAACCATAAAAGGCAAAACCAATCAATGATTACAGTTTTTATAGTCCATAAAATACCCGAATAAAAAAGGCAAAAAAAGCCACTCAAAATCAGCACTTATATGCAACAAACTACTGTAACGTTCGAAGCAGCAGCAACAACACCATTATTCTACTTAGCTGCTGCTCTATTTAACTGCCCTGTCGCTCTCAATTCTCTTCCAATCTCTCTCAAAAAAAAATTAAAATCCTTTCTTTTTATTTCTCAAAAATTAAAAAAAAAAATGTTGTCAAGAACAAATTCTGTTGGCTGGTTGAATGAAAGAAATGAGGAAAATCCATCAGTTACATGGAACAGAAATCCTTGTGCTGATGCTGCTGCTGCTGTTGCTGTTGCTGTTGCAGTTGGGGGTAACAATGGCGGCGGCCGAGGCGACAACAGAGAAGAACTTGTTGATGGGGTTGATGTTGCTTCATTAGCAACTTTCAAATCAATGCTTGAAGTTGAGAATGAGTGGTATAACACTATCACTAATCCAAATTCTATTACTTTTTCAACTCCAAATGAGGGTTCTGAAAATTTGCTGTTAAATCATATTGATTCATCTTCATCTTGTTCACCTTCACCCTCTGTTTTTAACTCAAATTCTTACTTGTTTTCTTCAAAACCCACCATTTTTAACAACCCTTTAACTCAAGGGTTTGATCTTGGAAGTAATGGGTTTTTTCAGGACACCCAACAACAGCATCATCATCATAATCACCAAATTCCTGATTTGATGAACAGAGGTGTTGTTGGTGGTGGGATTTTAACTGGGTTTAGTGAATTTAGTACTCAAAATGAAATGGATAGTCCAAATTTGGGGTCTAATCCTCATTTTACAAGTTTTCAATTGGGAGAAAATGATGGATTTGGAGTTGGTTCAGGTTCAGGTTCAGGTTCCGGTTCAGGTTCTCGATTTCGAGGGTTTGACGAAGGGTTAGGGAATACAATGTTTATGAATAGAGCATCAAAGTTGTTAAAACCTCTAGATAATTCTGCACCTGTTGGTGCACAACCTACTCTTTTTCAGAAAAGAGCAGCCCTTAGAAAAAGTGGGTTTGCTAATAATAATAGTAATAATAATGATGATTCTGGTAATTTGGGTGGAAATTCTGGGTTGAATTCTGGGGAAAATTCTGGGGGTGATAATAATAATGATAAGAAGAGGAAATTTGGGAATTTGGGTGTTTTAGATAGTGTTAGTTTAGATGGCTCAGCTTTTAATTATGATTCTGATGATTTTACCGAGAATAACAATTTTAAGCTTGGTGGAGATGATGGGGGTAAAAATGGTGGTACTAATTCCAATAATACTAGCACATTAACCGGGGGCGATTCCAAAGGTAAGAAGAAGGGCCTACCGGCTAAGAACCTAATGGCCGAAAGGCGGCGTCGTAAGAAGCTCAATGATAGGCTATACATGCTAAGATCTGTCGTCCCCAAGATCAGTAAGGTGAAGAATTTCTTTAATTTGTTCTTTTTTATCGATTACTCGTGATTTAGTTGATTTTTTTGAATTCAATTGTTACATGTTGTTAGAATTATTCAAAGTTGATTTGTGCTATTATGATATCTCGTGAGTTTAGGCAGTAGACTAGTAGTAGTAGTACTATCATTGATGCTTGGACATTTCAATTTATCCAATCTATTTTCTAGTTGTTGAAATTGAGAGTTTAAAAGTTTGATATTCTTGGTACATCACATCATTGGTTGCAATGTAACGTTACTCTTTGGTGGTGTAAATGCATACTATATGAAAGTTAAGCATTAAATCAACTCACATGAATCTGGTGGACTTGTTATTTATTGTCTATACAAGTGGACCACTGTCCTAAAAGTTAAGTTACATTAGAAGAGACATCTACAACTTCTCTTCTTCAATCTTGTATGTATGTAATTTCGTTTCCTAAATTAAGATAAAATTACTAATGTTGAAGAGACATCCACAACTTCTCTTCTTCAATCTTGTATGTATGTAATTTCGTTTCCTAAATTAAGATAAAATTACTAATGTTGATCTTCAATTTACTAGAACTAGATTATATTGTAACAAACCCATTTGGTTAATAATCATGTAGTACTTGCTTAGTTGTTTTCTTCGAGATTAAGTTTAGATGTTGCTTGCATTTACGCGTTTTTTGGGTTCATTAATCTTGCTTCCCTTGGTAACGTAAGATCGAGGATTGTTTATTTGTAAAAATTTATTGCCACTTTAACAAACTTTTAATTATTAGGTTGTCTAGCTCAAAATAGACGGTTATTGGGGATACGTACACATTTTATTCACATAAACCGTTAGCCTTGAATAAAAAAGATTAATAATTTGCAAACATCCCATTTAAATATTGTTTCAAATTTCAAACAATTTGAGTAATAAATGCTTACCAAGGTTATGGGGATTGCATTCATTCATTTCTGTACTGGTGTACTTTAAGAAAACTAAGCAGTACTTGTCTTATAAGAGTAACTATTACTTTTAGTAAAATAATCTTTGTTAGAGTGAGGAGGACAGTAGTGATAAATTGAATTTCTGGTATTGAGCAATATGATTTTATGGAAAATAATTTATGTAGTCTCAAAGAGCATAGGAAGCTAAAAATGAAGCTATTAAGCATCAATGAATATACTAGTATTTTTTAACACCTATTGACTCGTGATTTTATCATGGATTCCAAAAGTTTCATACATCATAACCGGTATTTCTTATTCAGCATATAAAAAGGCGGGCACATTTGGCTTTTTGTCCTAGTAGGAAGTGTTTTTGGAATATGGAACCAGGGGTTGATGGTGTGTGTGTGTGTGTGTGTGTGTGTGTTGTACTTCTTAGACTCTTAGTGATAGAGAGACATTTTCTGCTGTGACATTTATGTAACTCAATGTAAATGCATGCCTGTTTTGAGCAAAAAGTACTATAATTGGTATCCCTACATGTAAGATTCTTGCTTAATTTGGAGTAGAATACTAGAATAAGTGCTGAAGTTAAGAGAAGATGTAGTCAGATTTCTATATTGCTTGCTGATGTTAACAAAATTTTGCTGTTATACTTTTGAACTGACCAAAAGAAGAATAAAAACTTACCAACAAATGATGTATTGAATTCATTTACAGATGGATAGAGCTTCCATACTTGGGGATGCTATTGAGTATTTGAAGGAGCTGCTGCAAAAGATCAATGATCTCCACAATGAACTGGAATCGACACCCTCTTCATTGCCGCAGCCAACAAATTTCCATCCTTTAACACCGACACTGCCTAACTTGCCATCTCGAATCAAGGAAGAACTCTGTCCTAGCTCATTGCCAAGCCCCAATGGTCAGCCTGCAAGGGTGAGTTTTTGGTCTTCTTTCATGAATTTCCCTCATTAACCTTAGTTACCGTACTTGTTTTCTTCACTAACAATATATGGAAAGTATTCCCTAAATTTAGTAACTTGTATTCTCATACTTTGTTTTGTGAATTAGCCTAAAAATTTGTTTCAGAAGTTTTCCAACTTTTACCTAGCTACTTAATGTCATTTAGATGTCACAAAAATTTGTCTGCTGTACTTTTTTTGTGGCATGCAGAGGCCAAATTTTAAGATTATGCTTCGTTCTAATCTCCAACTATGACAACAACAATTTTAATTTGCAAATTCATGTTCTGAATTCACAATACAACTTGTTTTTGTACAACTTTCTGAATTTTCTAATTTTGTAGATTGAGGTGAGGCTAAGGGAAGGAAGAGCTGTCAACATACACATGTTCTGCGGCCGCAGACCAGGTCTCTTGCTCTCTACCATGAAGACCTTAGATGGTCTTGGTTTAGACATCCAGCAAGCAGTGATCAGCTGCTTCAATGGCTTTGCTATGGACATTTTCCGCGCTGAGGTAACTTTCCCTTTTCTCTATCTTGTATTCATTTGCATCTGTGACTCATGAATTGTGTACTGGTTTAAACTAAACCCCCCTTTCCCAACCAAAAAACAGAGAAGCCAATGCCATGTCAGTAATAAGTACCTGTAATGAATTGAGTCATGCATCAGATTGTCATTCGACAAGATGATATTGATAACATGTCAGCAATAATTGTTGTAGTAGCATACGTCGTTTATCTGTTGCGCTTTCAGAGATGCATATCTCACTGATGGCTTTCATTGTTGTCCTTTTCAGCAATGCAAGGATGGGCAGGATCTGCACCCTGACCAAATCAAAGCTATGCTCTTGGATTTAACCACCTTCCATGGCTCGACAGTAGTGGGAAACGGCAACGTGTGAATCAAATGGTGACTGTTGTTTCAAGATTTGGATCCAAAGAAGATGATAAAGAAGTTTGTTGTTTTCAAAACATATTTGTTTTTACCCCCTTTAAGAACTATTTTAGTTTAAGAGATATTTGAAGTTGAAATGGTGGTCAGCTTGAAGGCTTTTGTCTATTCTTAGTTTGATCTACCTTCATTTTCATTTTAGGTGCTTTTGATTTTCTGGATTAGCTTATCTGTAGTTTTTACAATTTTAATAGAAGTAAACTTTTCATAAATTTCCAATTGTTTGGATATACCTGACCAAAGATGAGAATTTACTCGTATATTTGGTATAGATTTTTCTCAACTTTTTTAGATGAGATTTTCCGTAAATTTAAAAAGTCGCCTCTTTTTACTTAACGCCTCTAGTGTAGTGAATAAAAGGATAACAACCTGTCTTGTGTGCGACCGGCCACACCATGTGACCACTTAAAATAACCCCTATAACATTGATTTAGTAACCCTTATAATACCGATCAAGTAACCCCTATAACATTGACCGAATAACTCTATAACAATGACGAAGTAACTCCTTTAACACTGACTAAGTAATCCTCATTATACTAGCGAAGTAACCGCTATAGTGACTGGCCACACGGTACTTTGTGAAAGGCTAATTATCATTCATAAAGTGTATTTTCTTTGTTTCTCTACATACTGAGTACTACTTGTTAAATATTGGGGAAAATAGTTCTCTTATTTTTCCATTGTATTTTTCCATTCATAATATTCGGCCACATTACAATATATAAATATTGTTTTCAATCTCTCCTCTTATAGAAATTCTCGTGTTTTCCATCCCAAGATTCTCTAGGGCTCTTGATACCATGTTAAATTATTGGAGAAAAGTTCTCTCTATATTATTTCCATTGTACTTTCCCTTCTATCATATTCCATCACATGACATGCACAAAGTCTTATATGTGGCTAGCCACACACATATAAGACAATTAATTAAGTAATGGGGAGTTACGATGATGCGCAAATGGGGTACCTTATCGTATGTAAATTACTTAAAAGAAAAAAAAAATGAGTTACTTTTTATTTCTTAATTACTTGTTTTGACTCATATAATGAATTTGGGTTACTTTTATAGACGACATGGGTTACTCTTATGAAAAAATGAGGTTAATTATATATATAAATGAAGATTACTCTTATAAAACAATGGGGCCACATCGTGTGGCTGGCCACATACGAGACTAGCCCACACAAAGTCTTATATGTGGCTAGCCACACCGTGTGGCCAGCCACTATAGGGGTTACTTTGCTAGTGTAATAAGGGTTACTTGATCAATGTTAAATTAAAGGGGTTACTTCATCATTGTTATAGAGTTACTCGGTTAATGTTATAGGGGTTACTTGATTGATATTACAGGGGTTACTTAATCAATCTTATAGGGGTTACTTTAAGTGATCACACGGTGTGGCCGGCAGCACACAAGACGGCACAAACTCTTATATGTGGCTGGCCACACCATGTGGTCAGCCACTATAAGGGTTACTTCACTAGTGTAATGGGGGTTACTTGGTCAGTCTTAAAGGGGTTACTTCGTCATTGTTATAGAGTTACTCGGTCAATGTTATAGGAGTTACTCGGTCGGTATTATAGGGGTTACTTAATCAATGTTATAGGGGTTACTTTAAGTGGCCACACGGTGTTGCCGGCCGCACACAAGACGGGCTATATTCTTAATTTAACCCTAATATTCTTAATTATTAACTTTCTAAATCTATCATAATACATAACATACAAGTATATCTTTTCACAATAATATCTCATATGATATTTTTCTCATAATATCATATCACAATACATTCTTATCTCAATACTACTTCAAACGGAGCATTCCTTAATGAAAACTTTGATAGTAAATCATTACATCTTCTGCAATACATCATCATATGAAATCTTATCAAATTCATGGTGATTATTTTATAAATATTAACTTTATCATAACCAAAAAAAAAAAAAACAATTTTCATTTTTACAAAACTAAAGGTGTTCATGGTTTTTTTATTTTTTATTTTTTATTTTTTTGTTTGTTTACAAATGATGAAAAGCCAGTAGATAAAACAAAAAGATTAGTAGACAATAAAACGTTGTACAAGGTCCAGTCCGACACAGTGGGACTATATATATATGGACCAGGTTGAATTCTAAAAAGTTTGTACTGAAATTGAACTAAAATTCTATTGATTGTCAGATTTAAACTTGTATTTGCTCTAAAACTTTTCATATTCCCTCTATTTTTTTAGTTACACTTGGATATCATTATCTTCACTAGTCGTCTAGTCACATCTCGGTTTTGACTTGATTCTTTTATCAAGATTTTTAAAACAATGTTATTGTGTGATATGTTATTGGATTAGTCACGTTACATATATTTTCATAAGATCTTAAAAAATTAACAATCAAAATCATGTCTTTGTATGCATGTTTGATCAAAGTGTAACTTTCAAACTTTGCGAATCTATTAGCATTGGACGCTCTATTGTAAAATTCTACTCACTATGTAGAAGATACGTAAGGCCTGTTCTCATACGTTGAAATTCAGTTCAGTTCAGCTCAGTTCAACTTAGCTCAACTCAGCTCAGTTCAGTTCAACTCCTAATATCCTTCTCTTATAAAAAAAAAATATTCATTTTATTTCACTTCAGTTCAGCTCAATTCAGCTCATTTCAGTCAATGAGAACAGACCCGTAGTACTACATTGATAACAGTATAACACACTTATGCATTAGAAATCCTCCTCGTAAGGATTTCCTAATGTTTTTCCTTTTTTCTTACCACGTTATAACACACTAAATACTTGCAGAGTTATAGTGTACACGCAGTTTCTATATTATTTAGTTATTAAATTACAAGTCCAATTAAAAAACCTCAAGTTCTATAAAAAAAAAAAAAAGAACCCGAAATTACCATTCAATATTAGCGCTTTATAGCTCAACGAGAAAACTCCTAATTAAAGAAACTAGGGTCAAAGAGACTCAAAGGAGAACAGCCTTAGAAACGCCAAAACTCCAGCAAGTTCCTAGGGTTACAATTTAATGTGAATGCTTAATAGTGTGTTTGGATTGAAGGAAATGGAGGAAAAGGAAGGGAAGAGAAATGGAGAGATGGAGTATCTTTCATTTAGATAGCAAATGAGGGAGGGAATTGGAGTGGAGAGAAATAGAATGATTAAATTGTAGGAAATTGATCCCTCCAACAATGGAGAGATTTGGAAAGAAAACTTATCATTCTTCCCTCCCCTTCCTTTCCCTCCCCTTCTTTCTTTTCCTTGCCCTTTCTTTATCCAAACAAACTGTAAGAGCCTCAACGAGAAGAGAGGTTTCAATTTGTTCATGATGGCTGCTTCAAAATCAAAAGGAGCCTCAACGAGAAGAGAGGTTTCAATTTGTTCATGATGGCTGCTTCAAAATCAAAAGGAGCCACAAGCGAGATGCACAAGTACACTATGAGCATGCACCCATCGGCCTATTTATCCCCATTCGTAGGGTGCAAAGACGCATCCTACACCATACCAAAAACAATTAACCAAATTACAATATCTGTAAACAACCTAATAGAAGAAACCCAGGTGAACTGGCATCTATTTCTCATGAACTTTTTTTTTTTTTTTTTTTGACGGGATATTTCTCATGAACTTAAATAATAAAATATACATAAAAATCCATTGACCTATTTTAACATTAAATGCTCTTCCAGTTCCTTAGTGCTGGAATTTTTGACAGGGCAAAGAAAGAATTATTAGCATAATACATTGGCCAATGCCGAGCATTTTTGTCCTACAATTTGATTTCAGGTGAGCTGCAAACACCGATCCTACTTATACAGTATACTCCTGCCAAGCATTTCACTACAACATCTACATGCAGCTGCCATCAGAAATTCAGAATCATCTGCTGCTATCTTACATTGGACTGAACCTGGAAACAGAGTTCATGTCCGATTCAACATGACAATCCAGGAAGTGAGATATATCGGCAGAATTGAAGCTTCAAGGATGAGAAGATATAATAGAACAGCTAAAATCATTAGATACGCAAGCACTTACTTACATTAAAAGGCTGGTCAGGGATAAAAACGGCTATTTACAAGATTGATTCGAGGCTGCAAGGCTAATAATGCCTCTTTGCAATTAAGGTATACATATATTATGTATATGGAACACCAAAAGACTACAGAATACGTCCAAAATTGGGAGTAATATAGACGGACTATACTCAATCTTCCATCCTGAAGATGGCCTCAATGCCACACCTAGACCTGTCCCAACAAGACCACAGGTAACGCACATACTCCTATATCGATGCCAGCTCCAAGAATCTGCCAAAAAAACAATAGTAAAAAACAGTCAGGCAGCTAGTAAAAACTCAAATCATAGTAAAGAGTGATCAAAATATTGGACAATACCTAATTACACACCTAGAAAGGCTAAAATCATAAAGGTCATCTACTAATGGCTTTCAGCATTAGATGCTGATGAAGGTAGTGATTGCTTTGCTTCTTTTAAATCTGAACAGCCAGCAGCTGGCATATTCTCATCAATTTTGGAATTTTGCCTCGGCGTCATCTTCTGTACTTCCTCTTTTGTGTAGATGAGAATTTTCCGCACCATGCCACAGAATTCCCTGAGTCAATTTGCAAATAAATTAAACTTCGGAACCAAAATTGACAAGTTGATAAGCTATTTGAATAGAGAAGCAACACATACTGCCATGGATCATCCCCAACCAGCATCATATCACCCTCCTCATCAGTGTAGACAATTAGCCAATTCTTCTCAGGGTTCTTGAGCTCCCCGTTGAAATCAAACAAGCAATCCAATTCTTCAACCAGCTGATCATAGTTGTTAAACTTTGAGAGATCAACAGACCTGCCAAGGGCAATCCCCTGCTTTTGTACCTGAATTCAAGAAAAGTTAGTCATGGTCTCTTTGACACACTTAGAACTATAATGACCAGGGGTAAAAAGATATTGAAAAATGAGGTAGATCCTAAAGTACCTTAGTACAGCTCCTGGAGGAATGCCCTTGTCCTTTCACTTGTGCATCTCGGGAAAGTGATTGAGAGCTTGGCATTCTCTTTTCCTGCTCGCTGCATGCAGGCAAGTTGTCCATCTGCTTGGAACCCTTGGACTGTTCTGAACTTCGATCAGATTCACAATTGTACAGAGGATGCAACGTGGGAGTCAGAGGAGTTGAAGGCTCGTCAAGATGTCTTTTGCTCGAGGCAGAAAAGTCCTGCGTTGTAGAGCTGCTAATGAGGGGAATGCCAAATAATTTATAGTTCCCATCCTTCTGCTTGATAGGCTCGTGGTCATTCCGTGAGGGCTGCATTGCAGTCTCTCTGGTTGGAGCATGATTATCAAAATATGATTGGCCTGGGGGAGGCATTAGCCAGTTTCCATCGTGATTATCAATTCTATGACCACGAAGCATGGCCATGTCACTTAAGCCTCCATACCTCACATTTCCTTGGGCCTGATATGAGACATTGCTACTTGGTGAATGAATTTTCATATTTGATTCTGACATATTTAACGAAAGACTACCAGGCATCATGGACCAGGAATTTCCGAGCATGCTAAATCTGCCATCTTGATCTAATATAGTCTTTTTCATAGGTGACGTAGCTGCAGTTTGATAAGGCGAGTGAAATCCAGAAGCTGTTTCATTATGGACACCAAATGTTGACAACAGATCAGCATATGCTGGTTCAGGCCTCATGGATGATATCCAATTTTCATACGCATATTTCCGTGAAGCTTTGACATTGTCAGCTTTTTCATCATCGATAGAATTGGGCCACACATTAGGTTTCTCTGCATTTTCAGAATCATTGCTGTCTACAAGGTTAGGTCTCAAGGTCGGATATTCATGACCTTGCAAGACCCTTGAATACCCACCAACAGGTGAAGTGTCTGCTGCCACTTTAGACAAACCTGGTCAACAACAAATCAATCAGCCAATAATGATAGGGATTTGGAAGTGAAATTGCCTCCTAATACCTATATGCAATGCAGGAAGTCCAAAACAACAATTACCTTCTCTTGTATGAACAGAGGTCTCTGAAGATTGAGTAACCACATTTACACGAGGTCGTTTTGCTCTACTCACTGGAAGGGGATTTATTGTTGGAGGAGTAAGAGCAGGTTCAGTTTGCCAGGGAGAGACCCTATCTGGACGAGGTATAGTGGAAGTTTCATCCCAGCGAACCTGTAAAAAGTAGCATTGCTTCAGTAGTTCCCAATAGGTCTACAATAATGATATTAAGGACCACAGTAAAAGCAATGGCATACCTTCAAACACCTCCACTTAGAGTCTTGCCATCTGTGGGGATTGGCGTCTTCCATGCCAACAATAGTTCCTGTAAACCTACAAATTCAAAAAAGAACAAAAATCAACTGACACATTTCAGCATATCACACAAACTGACATCTGAGGCAAAGATCAAAACATATACATTTCCTGTAAAAGTCATATAATAACAGTTCCAATATCTGCTCATACAGGAGAAGGATTACATCTTTTGCCAATAACTAAAAGGTGTACCTTTGCTCTGGAGACTCTTCCCCTTCAAATCTCATCTTAAATCTCATCCCTATGGAGTACTGATTCTTCAAAGACTCCATGTATTGATCATATGGAACAATAAATTGAGCAGGACTTGTCCTGCAAGAAAATTTTACTCCAGAGGTAAGTAAGGCACCCCTGACTTGTTATTCCAGCTGCAACCAATTGTCTTATGCAAGTTCAAGCAGACTAAGAAAGGGTAACAACAGTATGAAGCAAAAATACCACTTAGTCGACATGTTAATGGCATACAATTGGGCACAATCATGACAATTTAAACATACCTAGGCTTGTAGTAAACGGTAAACATGGTCCCAGAGCTGATTGCATGCAATGCTGTTGCTAGAACTCCAAGATGCATACTGTGACTTGATATGACAGATGATGGCACAACACCCTGCTGCCTCATTGCACGCCTCACTCCAACACGGAGTTCACCATTCTCACCTCTAGGAAATAAAATAAAAAAATATATATATTTACAGCTTAACATGAGCTTAGTCTCAAAGTGTAGCATATTGAAAAATAATCAAAATTGGAGAAGACAAAAAACCTGAGAAAAATAAATGCGTCACCAGCCACAAGTCTTTTTGAGCTAACAAACACACTCCAGCCACTTTGTAGCAGATGCCTCCTGGGTTGACCTGGCAATCAAAAAATCAAGAAATTTAACAATGGACTTATAGACCTCTTACAAAATGAGCCAAACACATCACAAGTCCACGAGAATTGTTCAAATGTGTGACGAAGGACAAAAACCATCTAATTATCCAACATCCCCAGAGAATCACATGTGTAATATAATGACAGGTGATTCTTGTTAATGATGGTTGAAGAAGTGATCCAATGATCAAAGTATCCCCAAGACAAACTTCTTTTTAGATTACTTGTACCAGCAATTTTCAAGAGCACATACATGTATGGCGACGACAGTTCTAGCTTATCTAACTATGTCTACAATGAGACACCAAAAGGTAAGAGGAAAACAGAAATGAAACTAAACTGAAATTTTCACAGCATCAGTGCGGAGAGCTACACTGCTAAAAGTGAAATTAACATATTACTAAATTGGAAGAGCTACAAACATCAATAATCTGCTAAAGCACACCACACAGGACAGTATACTGCAAAGAAGAGTAGCCACTACAGAGAAATTCTACCTCGGAAAATATGCCTGAAACGCCATTCATGTCCATGTAGATCCTTGGCTACCAACTCTTGTGTAGGTGGTTGTCGAGACATATCCTACAATACAAAATCTCAAAAATCAATATAAAATCTCAAAAATCAATATAAAATCTCAAAAAACAAAAGGCAATCACCATCCATGGCAAAAAAGACAAAGCTATCAACACTCACCAAGGGTGGAAGGCATTCATCAGCATGTCGCCTAAGCACCGAGAACCCACCATGAGTACTCGTATCAGACGCAGTCAATGTCTTACAAAACGAGTGAACATGAAAGTGCGGTTGTGGATCAGGTGAAGTTCCCTTCTCTTTAACACTCTCTTCAGGCTACAATCAACAACAACAACAACAACAATAACAAAACTTAATATAATAAACACCCAATTTCTACAAAAGTCTAAACCAAACTTTCCATAAAAGTAGCTCACTTACTACAGGAAGTAACATCACTTGGGCGTATACTTCATCTGTCTCCGGTTCAGCCTATATAATTAATTATAATAACATTCATTAACCATCATCTATATTACTAAAAATACAATCAAAATCACTCAAAACACACAAAATCTAACCTTCAATTGCACATCGATTACGCGACACAAGATCTTCCATGGTAGACTATAATTAGGCATTTGCTTATCAGCAGCTTGATTAGTAGAAGCCTCCACCTAATCAAACCCCAAAACCCCAAAAATTGACTGAGTAAACTACTGTAGCAACCCAAATTGACCAAGAAAATTATTCCAAAAACAGAAACAATCTAAACCCAGATCCATTCTAACCAAGAACATCAATAATAATTTCATAAATTCCAAATAAATAGGTAAAAAAAAATATTAAAATAATTCATCCCAGATATTTTAATTATTAAAAAAAAAAAAAAAAAAAAAAAAAAAAGCAGATAATTAAGAAAAATCCAACCTGCTCAATATGTCCTTGAGGAAAGTAATAAACAAGCTCATTTGGACGAGGCACTGTCACCAAAGGACCAGCACAAGCATGCCACAACTCCTTATACAGCGCTGTTTCCGGATCCACTGCACCCCAAATTTCTATCATTTATCAAACAATTCATTTTAATTAATTTAAATTAAAATTAAAAATTGTACTGTACTTATCATACACCCTAATACACCAGATCATAAACCCTTATTACAATACATTATATCCGCCGGAAAACTCGCCGGAATTACCTTTTCCGGTACCTCCTCCGCCGCCGGCGTGTGCTTGTTGGTGTTTTCCTGGTTTGTTCGTCGCTTCTTCCGTCGCTTTCATTGACGCCACCTCCGATGAACTCATTTTTTATACCAATCAACAAATCAGTAGTTCAGCTGTATTCACCACCACAGATCTCTCATCTGTTCTTCAGTTACCAAGTAGTGATGAGTTGATGAGAAAGAGAAAACGAGAAAAATGGAGTGAATTTTTTTTATTTTAAATTTATAATTAATTTTTAGAGAGAGAAATAGGGGAAAATGGAGGAGAGAGAAAGAAGAAGAATGGAGGAAAAAAGAGAGTTGTGAGGTCGTCAAAAAACGGAGGGAATAAAGAGTAACAATGGTCAAGAGTAAAGAGAGAGAGATGGAAACGGGTGATAGCCGGTGAGAAAAAAAGGGTTGACCGGGAACAGGCGGTAAGAAGTGATAGATGCCGGCACTTGATTGGTTGGGGATTTGGGGGTAATCTGCCCATTCCTCACTACAAATCCACACTCTCTATTACATTAATTAATTACGTTATAAAGAGGACTACTTTTAGTTTACTTTAATACTAATCCTTTCAAAGAGTATGTTTTTATTAAGGGGAAAATTAATAGGGATAGTCCTAACTTTTAGGGCTGTTTTCTCTTTTCAAGAGTATCATTTTTTAAATTTTTTTTTTTTTACTCTGTCCTTTTTTATTCTTTGTGTTTTTTTTTTTCATTCTTTATAATCTTATTTTAAATTTAAATGTAATTTTAAATTATTATGTCCTGTTCATTTTACCTTAAAAAAATAATACTTAGTGATCAGTTTAGTAAAATTAAATTCAACTTAGTAAAAATAATTTCAGTTTAATAAATCCGTAAACTTAAAGATGAAATATAATAGAAAATCAGTATAAAAAAAAATAATGATAATAATTTCAGTTCAGCACAAATAATTTCAGTTCAGTAAAATTAATTTCAGTTCACTAAAAATAATTTAACTTCAGCAAAAATAACTTCAGTTCAGTAAAAATTATTTCAATTCAGCAAAAATAAGGTGAAGTGAACGGGACCTTACTTTGTATGTTGTACTTGATATTCTCATTTGGAATTTCGACATTATTCAAAAGATGCGAGAATCTTCTAAATTATTCTTAATGTATAAAATATAAAGTTGGGTCTTGTTTAATTTGTTTCAATAAATAATTTATTTATATACAATTATTATACTTCCTTTGTTTTCCTAAATGTTACCTGCGTGCTTGCATTTTATGCGGTTTTAACACACTATTTTGACAATTAATTTTTTTGATTGTGAATTATTAAAACATTTGTTAAAATAGGGTTAGTGGGAGAGATAACTTATAAAATAATGGTGGTCCTTTCCAAATATAGAAGTGTTGCGGTCAATATGAAACGGAGCGAGTATAAAAGTTGATATGTTGAAAAAAATTCATAACAATATACGAATCTAATAAGATCCCCAACTTGATAATGTTATTTCCTATAAATACATAATTAGACATGGTCAAGATTATAAATCTTTGGCCTTGTGAATAGTAAATGGGTAGAAGACATAGTACATCTTACTAATATGCAATTAAAGATATTCATGGTCAATGTAAAGCATTGACAAACATGTACGGTTAAAACGAGAAGATCATTGTGAAACGACAGGAGTGTGGTATTTCTGATATGATTTCTATACTTCTTACACAATTAGAATTTAATATGGTTTTGGTTATTTCTTATGCGGTTCCTATAGTTTCAATGAATTATATTGTACATTCTTTATTTCAAAATAAGTATTTCACTTTGACAAATAAATCTATCAATACTCAATACACAATTTTGATTATTAAATCATGGTATGTTCTAATTTACTGAACCGAGCTGAGATGAACTGATTGGAGCTAAACTGAACTGAACTGAATATAGCTGAAATGAATTTTTTATGAGAGAAGGAAATTAGGAGCTGAACTGAAATGATTGAAGCTGAACTGAAATTTAGCTGAAGAGAATAGACCCCTAATACCTTATTATATTCAATTCAACCAATTAATAGACTCAACTCAAGCTGTATTTAATTTCTTTCATTGTTCATCATCTAATTATAACCTACCCAACAAATTAAATTCAAATCAAATTAAACTAAAATTAAACTCAATTGAATAACATGACATTAAGAGCATAGAGATTTGTTGTGACACAATTTACTTACCTCCATCCGTTAATTGTTATGTGCTACTTAGGAGTATTATTTATGAGATATAAATTAAAATATTGCAAAGTTGCACATAAAATTTAACGGAGGTAGTATTTTTTTTTTTTAATAACAATTGTTATTTTCCCAAAGCTAAAATGAGAATATCAAAATACCAACATGAGATATTTTTAAATAAGTTAGGATTATGGTAACGAATAAAGATCCATAAAAGTAAAGAATATTGGAGAAAATCAAGTTTATTTACTTTATTAGGTTGATTTACTTAATTATTTACAAAATTTGTAAATCAGCCACCATTTTTTTCAAATAGATAAAATGACAAAATACCCCATTCACAAGATGAAATGACAAACTAAATTATTAGCGGAAATGACACTACTAAACTACCCCCTAATTTACAACTTTTTATACTACGTAAATCAAACTTATACACTGAGTGTTCCTCAAATATTCATATTAAATTTTCCTTTATAAAAGTAGAAGTATTTTACAAGACCCTAAAATAATATGGAGTACAATAGAACACCATTATTGGTT
Organism: Chenopodium album; assembly: GCF_948465745.1. NCBI lineage: Eukaryota > Viridiplantae > Streptophyta > Magnoliopsida > Caryophyllales > Amaranthaceae > Chenopodium > Chenopodium album. The sequence continues at coordinate 73,401,495 of NC_137835.1, forward strand.
TGGTTTTGGTGGGTGGTTAGTTTTTGTTATTTTTGATAGTGAGGTAGTTTAAGTGCTTAACCATGGTTACCTTATGTTTACAGATTTATATCATCTTTCCTTTATTTCCCAACCACCAAATGTTACCATAAATAGTGGGTTTGTTTCCCCTTCATTTGATAGTTTTAGCTTTTATCAAAGTTTTGTGTCTTGTTTAATTTGGTAATATTGAGAGTTAATGTGATGTTGCCTTTCCATAAGGCTAACAATGCCATACAAGGTTACACTCACTTGTATTAGTAAAGGTTGTTGGGTGCATCTCTTTAAATTAATATCTCTTGGGTTTTTTCGTATTATCACTTGCCTTTATTATGCCCTCTTCCCATTTTTTCAACCCTAATTTATTTTTATTCTTACTTTGACGCAACTGTTTTTCCTTGGTCTACACTCATTTACTAGGGGGGTAATAAATACTTACTCCGTAGTAGAGTAACACTCCACCTGTTTCTTTAAATCCAGTACTCCAATCCCATCGTTTTAAAATAAAGCCCCTATTTGACTAACACAGTGACCCTGTTCTTTAGAGCTGCTCTGCTTTGTCCTACTTTGTACTGTTCTACTCTGCTTTGCTGAAGTCTGCTCTGTCCTACCCTGCTCCGCAGTGTGTGGAACTCTATCCCTGCTCTGCTCTGTTCTGCTCTACACTGCTCTGCTGTGTCCTACTCTGCTTTGCCTAGAAACTCAAAAGAACGAGATTATCAATAGGTGTCAATAATTAGTAATCGTACATCGAATAGAGTTTTAGGGCATGTTCACATTTACAAAGTGAACTGAACTGAATAGAGCTGAAATGAATATTTTATGAGAGAAGAAAAGTAGGAGTTAAACTGAAGTGAAATGAATAGAGATGAAATGGATATTTTATGAGAGAATGAAAGTAAGAGCTAAACTGAGCTAAACTGAACTGAAATTAAGCTGAAGTGAACAAGCCTTTAGAAAAATTATATAGGATGGTTTGTTAGCTAAATATTAATCAAAACAAATGAGAACAAAGTTTCACAATTAACATTCTTTGTAAATAATGCTCATATATCTTATAGCAATGGCTCGTACATGCATGAGGTGAGATCCAACTTAGATCAAAATCTAATAACCCTATAGCAAAGTAGTGAAGAAGTAGCTATAATTGTCAAGGTCACAACTCACAAGTGGAGTTTGTGAGTAAGCAAAGCGATTAAAACACGTAATTAAAGTCGAACCTACAAGCCATGTTAAGTTTTGTCCTTGGTAAAACCATAAACACCATATTTGGGCAAACATAAGCTAATGAAACTTTTTAATTCCGTAAATGTTTTGCTTAGTATACAAAGGACCACAACTTTCCCTTTGTAATATGAGTAACTATCACTCCCCATTAATTTTAAGTACCCTCTAGCTTCCAACAAGACGTAAAGTATTATTTCACCTTCAATTATTTTTCATACCCAAATACTATGAAAGTTATACGATGCTTTGAATTAGCACCTAGCTTTTTTACGTGGCACGCATTTAGAACATTTAAATTGAACGTGATAACATTTTAGTCATCAACTCAATAAAAAGTCTTTGGATAATTACTTGGCAAATCGAGCTTATTATCAAAAACACTTGCTCTCGTTCTCTTGGCTCAAATTCATGGAGTTTCCAGCACATCTACCAAGAAACAAATCGCGCAATTGATTAGATACCTAATGTAAGCCATTTAGTATTTGATAATATGGATATATATATATATATATATATATATATATATATATATATATATATATATATATATATATATATATATATATATATATATATATATATATATATATATATATATATATATATATATAATATATATATTTTGATGTTTGTAATAACTCTAGCGTGTTTACTAATTTTTTAATTTAGATACATTAGGAAGTTCCCTTGTAAGTGATTGAGCGGAGGGCTTTCTAATGATTATTTATCTTGCCCAATATAAAAAAAAAAAAAAAATACACTTTAATAATCCCAACTCACTACAAAAAAAATGAGAATAGGCAACACTTAAGATTGCAACACTTACAGAAATGATACTCTTAGTAATCTAAAGCAACAATATTTATTTGTTACATTGAACTAAAGTAACAGATAAAAAAGTGTTGCTCTAGAATATATAAGGCTACAGTCGCTTAAAGTGTTACCTTTTTCTAGTCTAAGACAACAAACATAATAATTGTTGCATGAAAAGATAACAATAACAAAACTATTGTTTGAAATTGTAACATTAATATCTATGTTGCCATCTACGACAACATTTATATTAAAAAGACAACATAATTTAAGATATTGCTTTTATGGCGAGTGTGTGTAATGTGTGATATATATATATATAGTTTGGTGGAGTTGGTGGTGAAGTCACCTTGTGACTTTGAGGTCACAAGTTCGAGCCCTACAACCTACTAAATGCTTGGGAGTGGCAACATTTAGAAACATTTTTGAATTGTCTCCTTAGATGGCAACATTTTTCATTTGTTGTCTTTGTAAAAGTGTTGCCTTATGTATTATTTTACCTTGGTTTTCAAAATTGTTGCCTTTGAATAAAAATGTGTTGCCTTATGAATAGACAATGGGGGCATATACTACGCCTCATATGTGTTGCCTTAGCTACAAGGCAACACTTTTGTTATATTAGGCAATGATTTTTCACTGTTACCTTTGCTTTATTTTGTTGTAGTGACTATGGGCGATTTACCTACAATAATCCCAACGTTTATTTTCTAATAATCCTAACTATTAGGTGAGTTTTCCTCCAGCAGTCCCAAAAATCTGTTACCTGCTAAAAAGGCAAACTTTTTTTAACAAAAAAAACGCCACATGTCATAACATGATTGGCTTAATATTTAAAAAAAAAAAAAAAAAAAAAACAAAAGTCATCCCAGCCACCCCCTCCTCCCTTCAGCCACCTTACATTCACCATGAAACCCAGGCCATAGCGGCTCAAACCCTTTTTTTGTCACCCAACACCGCGGCTCTGCCACCTCCACCATCGCCTACCCCCTCCGACCAGCCGCAGCAGCGCAGCCCCACCTGAAGAACACCTACGAAACTCCCTTCTCTCTCCTTCTCGTGCCTCTTTCTCTCTCCTCCGCCGACGAACACCCACGATTCCACGAACACCAACCGAATTCTCAACGTCGACCTCATCTTCAACCTCCAGACCCAATCCACGCCTGTGACGACCTTTAAGGTGGTCAAATTCGAGGTTGGGCTCTCTTTTTGGGGATTGGGGAGGGCTGGTTGGGCGATTTCAGGGGTTGGGGTGGGTGGTAGAGGCTGGCCGACTATTTTCGCTGGTTGGCCGGCCGATTTCCGGCGAGATCGAGGGTTGTGGTTAGGGTTCCGGCGAGGTTTGTTGTTTGGGGGTGGGGGAGAGAGTGGCTGGCATTTTGGGTTTTTATTATTTTTTTTTTTTAAAAATTGACCAATCACGTGTTGACACGTGTCATGGTACATGTTATAATAGGTCGTTGACTTTGTGTTTATCGGTTGGGACTGCTGGAGGAAAACTCAACGCATAGTTGGGATTATTAGAAAATAAACGTTATTTGGGATTATTGTAGGTAAATCGCCCATAGTTGGGGTTATTAAAGTGTATTTTTCCAAAAAAAAAAAAAAAAAAAAAAAAAAAAAAAAAAAAAAAAAAAAAAAAAAAAAAGTGGCTTGAGCTTAATTGAATTATAACAAATACTCCGTACTATTAATAAAATAGATAGTATGTTTTGGGGAATATCTTTAATTATTATACACAAAGGTTAGGAATTGATGAAATTTCTTAAAAATTCACATGTGAATATAATTGTTGTCATAGTGAAGAAGGGCAAAGAAAATGATTAATATGAAGTATATAAAATTGGCGACCTAAAACATTAATATTTTATTATATACTTTGAAAAAAATAAAAAAAGTATCAAACTAAAAAAACCAAATACTCTGTTCTCTCTCCTCTAAAAAGAAAACCCTCCTGTAACCTAGAACTCACCGGAGTTCCGGCGCCGCGGCCGGTTCTCCGGCGGGTTCCTCTTCTATGTATTCAGCTTTTCTTTGCTCGCGTTCCAGCGTTGAAGGTGAAGTGGAACCAGGCTCCCAGCGGGCTTCAAACTCCGCTTAGTGTTTAACCTCTTCTCGCCGGAAATTCTCAAGGTGGTTTTCTCAGTTTTTAAGTTTAAAGTTCTAGTAGCTTTGTGATTTGGGTACTCGAGGGTAAGAAGGTCGTTTTCAATTGGGTTTAAAGTTTCGTTTGACGAAACAAGATTCGAAGGCTACCTCTAACGCCGCCGACTTCGTGTGATCGAAAAGATCGAGTTGGTAAAGGTAAAGTTAGAGTAGGCTAGCTCTAACGCCGCCGACTTCGTGTGATCGAAAAGATCGAGTTGGTAAAGGTAAAGTTAAAGTTAGGGTTTGTTCGTTTTCTTGCGTTGGGCTTTATTCTCGTTCCTTTAATTTCCTCAGCCCATTTTCTGTTTATGTCACCATTTCGGGTTTGTCTCTTGGTTGTCTTGCCGCCGGTGATGTTAGTCCAGTTTGACCTTCACGGTAAAGGCGGTAATCGGAGGCTGGTGACTGTTGGTTGGTTTCTTGCTTATTTTATGGCTTTTTTTGGTTTAATTTTAGTTTTCCTTGCTTCTATGGGTCTTTGCTATGAGTTTGATGCTATGAGATGCGGTTCTCTTTGTTCTAATTGGGGTTTGTCAAGTTTAATTGTGGGTTTAAAGGGGTGTGTCCTGCTCCTATTTAGAATTTTGGTTATGCGAGGTTTGGTTTTGTGGGGAATTTGCCATTGTTATGGTATGGTTTGGTTCATATGGTTGGTTAGGGTTTGTTGTTTGTTTGTTGTTTCCTCTTTCGATTTTCTCAATCGAAAGAGTTTCAAAAGGTTGTCCCTTAATGTCCTTTGTTTCAGCTTAGTAGTGGATTTTCAATCTATTACTTTGAAAAATGCCTATCTTAACACTGCTCCCCAAAATGAAATGTTTGGGGGCCTCCGAAAGGTTATTTTGGAGGTTTATAGTATGTCAATGGTCTCTTTCCTTGAGAAAGGATCAATGGTACCCACAGTTAAGGGTATCGAATCACTTGTAAGGGTGATTCAATGTGTGTTGTTACGCCCTAATCGCTATGTTTTCCTACCCAATTTACTTATTGATATAGGCTCTCGGTGTCCTTTTCAACTTGTTAATATGTATGCCAGAATTTGTTTGTTCGTCGTCCTCCAATGCTTTCTCCAAGTTCAAGAGAATGTGGAATACATAATCAGAAAGGTGTGTTCCTCATTGCATGCTCAAAGGATAATGGCAGAATTTTCAAACCAACAAGATCAATTGTGGAAGTACTTTAATTTAATGTATTCTCGTTGTAATAGAGGAGCTAATAGTGCTCTTAGTTTGTAATACCTTTATTTTATTTAATCCGTTGTCAAAAAAAAAAAAAAAAAAAAAAAAATTGGCGACCTACCCTACCCATCATCAATTGGTTGATAGCGAGGCAACAATGTAGTCTCTAACATTGATCGAGATGCGCAATTTAAGAAAATATTGAAGAATTTAGATGGGTATAAATTATACTTCCTCCGTTCTTTTTTTATTGCACCATGAGGGATTGCACGCTTGCCAATGCATTTTTTTAGCTATTAATATCTTCAATTATACTTTTGTAAAAATTATAAAAATTTGATATTTGAAAAAAATATTTCGAGACGAATCTAACTAGATCCCACATGACTATATTTTTCCGAATGAGTAAATCACAAATGATGGTCAAAAAAGATTAAGTGAATAGTGTAAAAGTCCTAATGGCGCATTAAAATAAAAACGGAGGAAGTAATATGATAAAGAAAATTGTAAAAATTGAGGGGGAGGGGTTGTATATGAAAATTAATAGTATTGAGTGTCCAAAAATGTATGAAGTAATAGTTATCCCAAGTGCTTGAAAAGTTTCACTCTTTCAGGCTTCTTAGCATTGTTTGAGAAAGAAGTGATTCGAATTGTTTTGAATCAAGGGAAGGTTCAAGACTTGAACAGCATTTTAGTTGGAATAGGGTTTTTTATTACAGTTAGGCCACGTTCTCTTCATCTTATTTTTGCTGAACTTAAATTATTTTTACTGAACTTAAATTAATTTTACTTAACTAAAATTATTTTTACTGAACTGAAATTATTTTTACTGATTTTCTATTATAATTCTTCTTTAATAAAACTGAATTTTACTGAACTGAACTTATTTTTACTGAACTGAAATTATTTTTACTGAACTTAACTTAATTTTACTGAACTGAATTTAATTTTACTTAATTGAACTTATTTTTACTGAACTGAAATTATTTTTACTGAACTTAACTTAATTTTACTGAACTGAAATTATTTTTACTGAACTGAAATTATTTTTACTGAACTTAACTTAATTTTACTGAACTGAACTTATTTTTACTGAACTGGAATTATTTTTACTGAACTTAACTTAATTTTACCAAACTAAACTTATTTTTACTGAATTGAAATTATTTTTACTGAACTTAACTTAATTTTACTGAATTGAACTTATTTTTACTGAACTGAAATTATTTTTACTTAATATTATTTTTTTAAGGTGAAAAGAACAGGGCCTTAATCTTACTACTCAAGAGTCAAGACTTTGCTTGCTGAACACAATCTATTTTTTTTTATAACGCTGAACACAATCTATTAGTTAGTGAATATTCAGTATTTCCAAAGGTTGAGGATTCTTTCCTTAATGAGTTTTTAAGCAAGGGAATATTTGTTGACTAAGGGAGATTGTAATTGTGCTATTTAGGTGATGAATTATTACACATATTAGGATATTATTTTCATATTTTGGTTCTTTTTATGAAAACAAAATAATATATAAGGTACTTTTCATTGTGCAATTTAATTTGTACATCATTTTAAATACCTTTGCCATAAGATATAATCTTTTAGGTCATGAATTAATACATCTCCCAAGAACTATTTAATACAATTACAATTTCTATTGGAACTTAAGATTTGCACGCATATTATTAAGACTTAAGATATTCATTTAAAATTACTTTCTATTTATTTACTTTATTCTACACAACAAACATGTTACATGTGTGTATAGTGTTATTAGTGTACAATGTGAATTACACATTTAATTTTACATTTACACTTAAACTTTTTGTGGAAGGATTAAGGATAGGGATGGCAATGGATCGGAGGTGGGTCGGGTGATGCGTCATCCGCCTCCATCCGCCTAAAATCCATCCATCACCCGACCCATCCATCACCTAATTTTCCTTCATCCACATCCGATCCATCCGTCATCCATGGATGAATCGGGTGGATCGGGTGATAATTCGGGTGAAATATATATACAAATACAACTTTGCACTTTAATAATTAAAATTGAGATTTGAAAAAAAAATGATCAATTAATTAAAACTTTTATACATCCTTCTAATACTCGTTCCTTTTTACTAAATTAAAAACAAATGTCAATTCTTAACACTACAATAGACAATAATTTATTAAAAAAATATTTATTTTTATTTTTTTTATATATAAATTTAACGGGTGGATGGATGGGTCGGGTGATGGATCGGGTGATGGGTTGGATGTATCATCATCCATATCCGACCCGATCCGTTACCCAACCCATCCATCATCCATCCGTCATCCGCTTAAGTTCGGGTTTTCGTCCATATATTTGGATTGGGTGGATGGTTATCCATCGGGTTTGGATGATATTGCCACCCCTAATTAAGGATGGTTGGTAAATGAGATTAGAATTCTTAAGAAAATGGGAAGAGTAAAGTGAGGGGGCTCACACGGTCTACAAGTGGACAATGAAAAGAGGTGGAGGGTGGGGTCTTCTCGTAATTTCTTGAGTTCAATCTAGCTACTCCCATAGACCAAAGTCCCCATGGTCCCCAAAAGCCTTCATTTATTAAGGGGGATTCATCTTACCTCTTTGATTCCTAACCAACAGACCATAAAGCTTTCTTTTTCATTATTATATGCTCTTTACCCTTACATTAGCTACTAATTTAATTTCATCCTAAGGTTGTGCACAGGTTTAAAATCGGACGTGTATCGAACTAGAATCAATTAGACTTAACGATTAAACTTTGAGTACATTTAGTGGACCAAAGATTAGCTTGGAACTTTTTTGGATTTTCAGTTTCGATCTAGTTTTGGACCAATTTCAGTTCTCGTTTTTGAGAGCTATATGAAATAAGTTTTGATTTTAAGAATACTGATAGGGTTTAAAATTTAAATAGGTGTAGGCCACACCCATTATCTAATAAGCAGAGTTTACTATAGAGCTATGTAGCTTGGCCCGTTGGCCAGCCTTGTCCAATTATGAGCGGCTTTGGCAGCCTTTTTCGGCCTGAAATCGAATTAGGCCCGGTTTGGCCCAAAATTTCAAAAAATTAGACGAGCTTGGGAAAACATTTTAATGCGAATTTAGTTGTTATTTTTGACCCGGCTCGAAAATGACCTGAAAAGTCCGCACAACTGGTATTTTGGACGAGTTTGGGCATGAACTTTTCAGCCCAAAGTTTGGCCCGTCCCATTCCGAGAAATGGAAAGAAATTTTAAGCATCGGGTCGCTGTGCCCAATGATCACCTCTAGTTTACTACTAACAAACTCATATGGATTTCTATAATGATCAATTGGAGATCAAAGGAGTGACTCTTAAGGATTGTAGTATTAGTATGAAAACTCTTGGCCCATTATACACACATGCATGCATGTTAATATATATTTGTACAAGTTTGTAAGATTTAATAGAATAATCTAAATAGTTAACAAAAAAATCTATAAAATGGGTAATGTTATATGTGGCCCTAAACATTAAATACACTCTTAAAAATAGTACTACGTAAATCATGACAAAAACCTGTGTAAATCAGTGTAATTATTTTGATATAACCCATGCATGAATTTTGACTATCAACCCACGTTGAGGAATAAGAATGAAGATGACTAACTTATAAATGTAGTGGGACACTATTACTATTACTATTACTATTACTATTACTAAGATACATTATTTATTATCAATTGATTTTATGATAGAAACTTGTAAGCCGTATTATAGTCGAACATATTTTTACCGTCTCTCGTGTCTAGATAGCATGATTGGTTCGGATCAAGTTATTACTGGTTCGGGTCAAGTTATTATTTGGTCTTTTAGTTTAGCTTATCCGGGTTAGATTCTATTTTGATTTAGAAGTGAACTGAACTGATTAGAACTTTACTGAAATAAAATGAAATTATGCTGAAAAGAAATACCCTTAGTTCCATGTACCGACTTGAATATTCTAATCAATAGGATCAAGTCTTCCGTCAACTAATTTGGTTGGAAACAATTTTCCATGATCAAGGTAGGATGAAAATCGATGACACATAGATACTTTATACTTAGTTATTACTATTGGTTGTTCTCCCTTCACAAGTTCACATAGATACTTATTACTTCGTATATTATTGGTTCTCCCTTAAAATATACATCAAATTTCATTCATTTTCTTTGGCCTTAAATTACGTACGTACTTCCTATATTACTTGAACTAGGGTTTTTTTTTTTTTTCATGCAATGCCAATTTTTTTAAAAAAAAAGTCTAATTTGTCTATTTAATAGAAATAGGAAGGTTTGAAAGGAAAAATTCAATACAATAGAAATAATATATATTTTACATGCATGTATCATAGATTATATTCAAAGGGGTACTTAGTGTTTTTTTAAAAAGATTAATTAAAACTTTCATAATTAATCACCTTATTAAGGCCCTGTTCTATTGAGCTTCTGGATATAGCAGAACAAAGCAGAGCAGATTTCAGCAGAGCAAAGTAGAGCAAAGCAGAGTAGAGCAGATTTCAGTAGAGCAGAGCAGATTTTAACAGAGCAGAGCAGATTTTAGCAGAGCAGAGCAGGTTTCATTATTATTATTATTACTATTATTATTATTAATAATAATATTATTATTATTACTACTAATATTATTATTATTATTATTACTATTATTATTATTATTATTATTATTATTATTACTACTACTATTATTATTATTATTAAATATTAATTATTATTATTATTATTATTATTATTATTATTATTATTATTATTATTATTATTATTATTATTATTATTATTATTATTATTATTATTATTACTACTACTACTACTACTACTACTACTACTACTACTACTACTACTACTACTACTACTACTACTAATATTATCGCATTATTATTATAATCATTAAAATTTTAAAGTTAGATATTAATTATTATTATTATATTAATTATAATTATTATTATTATTAAAAATTAATAATTAGTATTATCTTTAAATATTAGTTATTATATTAATATTAATTGTTATTATAAAAATCAATTATTGTTATTATAATTAATATTATTAGTTATAAGTATTATTATTACTATTAGTATAATTACTATTATTATTACTATTATTATTATTATTAAATATTAACTATTATTATTAATATTATTATTATTAATTATTAATAATTTATTATTTTTTTTATTAAATATTAATAATTAATTATTATTATTTTTATTAAATATCAATAATTAATTATTGTTATTATTATTATTAAGTATTAATTATTATTATAATTAAATATTAATTATTTATTATTATTAATTATTTATTATTATTCTTATTAAATATTAATTATTATTATTAAATATTAAATATTAATTATTTATTATTATTTATTATTATTAAATATTAATTATGATTATAATAATTCAATATTAAGTATTAATTTTAAGTAGAGTATAGCAGAGCAGATTGAAGCAAAGTAGAGCAGAGCAGAGCAGATTGAAGCAAAGTAGAGCAGATTTCAGCAAAGCAGAGCAGAGCAAAGCAGCTCTAAAGAACGGGGCCTAAGTAAAATTAGTTCAAATTCCCTAAGCTTAAAAAAGTGTAAATCTCAAATAGATTTCATTGTACATTAATCGATATACTGCTATATGTTGCGTATAATATCAATTTTAGTAAGTAGCTAGTAAACTGTAATTTATAAGATCCTTTAAATGTTAAACATGTAGTCATGTAATTAGAGCTGTCAAAAGCTGACCTGACCCGAAATACCGTCCCTAACCCGACTTATTAATCGACCCGTCTTAACCCGAAAAAAATGGTGACCCTAACCCGACCTGAAACCAACCCTAGCCTCGAGTTGACTCGAGTACTTGAGACCCAAACCCGAACACTAACCGACCTAGAGACGACCCGACCCGAATGTAACCCGTAAATTATTGACATGAACCGAACTCGACCTGAACCGAAATTGACCCAAACCCGTTTTAACCCGTCAAAACCCGAATTCAACCTAACCTGTTCCTAACCCAACCCGAATTCAACCCAACCTGTTCCTAACCCGACTCGAATTTAACCCGACTTACTACAAACCCGACTCAAATTTCAACCTGACATGTTACAAACCCGACCCGAATCAACCCGACTTGTTATTGACCCGACCCAAATTCAACCCGACTTGTTATCGAATCAATATGTATAGGTCGTTATCTCATGTTGGTATTGGAATGGAAATTGAATCCTAACTCTATTCCTTCAATATTTCACTTTGAATTTTAAGAGGTTAGTTTCAATTCACAACATGTTTTTAGGGACGAATTTCAGGGACGAAACATGTTTTCCGCAAATTATTGACTTGAACCGAACTCGACTCGAACTCGAGAATGACCTGACTTGATTATAACCCACAAATTATTGACTTTAACCGAACCCGACTTAAACCCGAGAATGACCCGACCTGATTATATCCCATAAATAATTGACTTGAACCGAACCCGACTCGAACCCGAGAACGACCCTAACTCGTTTAAACCCGTAAAGACCCGAATTTAACCCGACCTATTTTTCACCCGACCCGAATGTAACCCGACCCAAACCCGATAAGATGTATGACCCAACGTGACCCGACTCAAGCATGACCCAACCCGAACCGACCCGCATATGTTATGACATTAACCAGTATTGACCCGATCCGAGATGACCCAACTCACACTAACCCGACCCGTTTACTCGAATTGACAGCTCTACATGTAATATATACTCTCCAGCCTTTGGTTCATCGGTCATGTATCATGTGTCAAATACATATTAGGTATGAGTACGCTAAATGCACAAAATATGTTTGTGCTTCTTAATTAGTTTACGCATTGATCATAAACAAGTTATATATAAGGGCTGTTCACTGAACTGAACTGATTGGAGCTGAACTGAACTGAACTGAGCTGAATATTTTATGAGAGAGGGAAATTAAGAGCTGATGAACTGAACTGAACTGATTGGAGCTGAACTGAACTGAACTAAAATTAACTAAATGTGAACAGGCCCTAAGTTGACAAAGTAACGTAGTAACAATCTTAATAAGACATAGGGGCTGTTCACATATATTGAACTGAACTGATTAGAGCTGAACTAAACTGAGCTGAAATAAATATTTTATGAGAGAGGGAAATTAGGAGCTGAATTGAACTGAACTGAGATGAAATGTATATTTTATGAGAGAGGGAAATTAGGAGCTGAATTAAACTGAACTGAACTGAGCTGAGCTGAGCTGAGCTGTATATTTTATGAGAGAGGGAAATTAGGAGCTGAACTGAACTGAACTGATTAGAGCTAAACTGAACTGGACTGAATTGAACCGAACTGAACTGATTAGAGCTAAACTGAACTGGACTGAATTGAACCGAACTGAACTGATTGGAGATGAACTGAACTAAAATTAAGTAAATGTAAACAAGCCATAGTAACTATCTTAATTAGTGCAATTTCTTTTTAGAAAAAGAGTCTAAACAATAATTAGATCAATTACTTGATAGAAAGAGATTTACAAAGAGAAACTAGAAATCAATGTCTAAAGGTAGGCACACATTAATATTTTTTTTCCTTTTATTATTTATTTATTTATAATTATTATATACAAGATCATGGAGATTAGAGAATTTATTTACAATTTATCCAATAGCTAATTTTTGAAGTAATGTATCTAATATAAGACCCTTTTCAATGGTGAGACTCAAGTGGGTATTTTTAGAAGAGTGAGAGTATTTTTTGCAATGTATACCAATAAGTTGGTATCTAAAGAAAGTTGCTGAGTTTAGATACTCAAATTTGAGTCTCATTTGACAAAAAGTGTGGGCCCTTGTTAATATTCTAATACATTTTGTAATTTACTTAAGTTTTACCTTTTTTTTAATCTTATAATATTTGATACTCCCTCCGTTTTTAAATACTTACTTCATTTCTCCATGCGCGGAGTTTTAGGAGAAATGGAAGAAAATTATAATATATGGAGGCAGTGAGGTAAGTGGAAGAATAAAAAACAAAAGTAGTGGGGAGGATTGGAGGAGAGAAAATATGTGGTGGGTCCACTAGGTGAGAGAAATTAGTTAAATATTGTTAAAGCTTTCCAAATAAGGAAATGAAGCAAGTATTTAAAAACGGTAGAAAAAGAAAAGTGAAGCAAATATTTAAAAATGGAGGGAGTATTAAAAAAGAAATGAATTTGGTAGGCTATAAATTGAAAGTGACATTTGTATATTTTAAGAGAGTCTCACCATTGGGAAATTAGACTTCACATGAGTTGCTAAATTGAAAAGTGGGTATGATATCACCATTGGAGGTAAAAACAACTCATTTTATATTCCAATACTGAAAACTTGAGTCTCACCTTGAAGATTGTCTACATTTTAAATTAAATAGGCAAATTATATCCTTGACTTTTAATATCTCAAAGTCAAAAAGACGAAGTACGTACTAGCTAGAAACTTGTACTCCGTAATAAAGTATTGAAAGTAGAAAAATGATATTTAAAAAAAAAAAAAAAAAAAAGTTTTTGGCATCACTACGGTTTTTTGTTTTTTGGTTTTTTGTTTTTTGAAATCATATGATATATATCATATAAAGAATCAAAAATTAGTCAAACTTATTAAAATCATGATAATTTTGAAAACTGACAACAGAAAAGTGAAAACATCTTTTTCTTGTTTCCTGTTTTTGGTTTTTGGTTTTCAAAAAAACTAGAAACTGAAAACAAAAAACAATGTCAAACAAGCCCTTAGTTAGCTTAGTACGGAGTAGAAGTTTGACTATTATGAAAAAGCCAATTCGAGTGCTTAATTTTCGAAAAATCTCCACATTTCAAAAAAAAAATAAAATTACTCCCTCCGTTTTTAAATACTTGCTCCATTTTTCCATGCGTGGAGTTTTAGGATAAATTGGAGATAGTAATAAAATATGGAGGTCGTGGGTAGGGCTGTTCATCGGTCCAAGACCGGACCGGACCGACCCGGATTGGACCGAAGACCGAAAATTAAAATTTTAAGAACCGAAGACCGGCCCGATTAAATTAGGCCCGAACCCGGACCGGACCGCTTTGACCGATTTAAGAATTTTTTTAAAAAAAGAATACTGAATTTTTAATAAAGTTAAGGAAAACACCAAAGAAAACATTGAAAAAACTATATTGTAACGTCATTTTTACGTTTTTTTTGTATGTTTAGTGCAAAAAAACTTATAAATTTAAAGTTTACTAAGCTTATTAAGGATAATTTTAACCATTATTTAAAGTTTCACACATATTTTTAATAAAAAAATCGGTCCGGTCCAAAACCAGTTTTTATAGGGTTTTTGATCGGACCGGACCGGAAAAATGAATTTCAAGACCCGAAGACCGGACCGATTAATTCGGTTTGGTCCGGTCCGGGTTCGGTCCGATCTATTTTTTCGGTCCAGACCGATTTATGAACACCCCTAGTCGTGGGGTGGTTGAGAAAATAAAAAATTGTAAAAAACAAAAGTAATGGATAAATAAGAGGAGAGAGAGTATTATGTTGGGCCCACTAAGTGTGAGTAATTAATTAAATATTGTAATAGCATTCCAAAAAAGGAAATGGAGCAAGTGTTTAAAAACGGCCGGGAAAGGAAAGTGGAGCAAGTATTTAAAAACGGAGGGAGTAGCTTATTGAACATTTAGATTTTGGGGGGTTTTTTTTTTTTGTTTTAATTTTTATTTTTTATTTTAATACTGAAATAACTACAGTTTTAATTAACAACTACTCTATATTTACCGGGCCAAATATTTTAGACTCCATTGTCAATTTTAAAGGGGCTTTCATCGGATTTCACCGGTGGAAAGCCCCAATTTTTATTTTCTTTTAAGCCTTTTGTTTAAGGTTACAATAATGTCTCCCTCGAAAGAAAAGTTTATCTCCTTCAAAAGACAAGGTTTTTTCGATCACCTTCGAAAGATAAGGTTTTTTGTACTCCTTTGAAAGACAAGGTTTTATTTGTGTTTAATTTGGTTTGTGGTTGTGCGGAGCTACTATTGATTATGGCTTGGATTTGGGTTACAGAATCAGCACAAGAATTTAATTTCTCACAAAATTGTGAAGCGATGACGGATCCATTAAAAAAAGTTGTATGAGACAATGAATCGATAATGTGCCGAATTATTATATTTATGTATTAGGATTCGTAGCCCTTCCCCAATTAATTCTTGTTTGATTTTATTAAATACGTTTTCATTATCGTTCATTGTCAATTGTAGATGCCGTATGACTTTTATTAATGAAACTTAGGGTATGTTCACATTTACTTAATTTCAATTCAGTTCAGTTCAGCTCCAATCAGTTCAGTTCCAATCAGTTCAATTCTGTTCAACTCTTAATTTCCCTCTCTCATAAAATATTCATTTCAGCTTAGTTCGGTTCAGTTTAGTTCCAATCAGTTCAGTTCAGTTCAGTTCAGTTCAACTCCAATCAGTTCAGTTCAGCTCCAATCAGTTCAGTTCAGTTCTGTTCAGCTCCAATCAGTTCAGTTCAGTTCAACTCCAATCAGTACAGTTCAATTCTGTTCAGCTCCAATCATTTCAGTTTAATTTAGCTCAGTTCATAAATGTGAACAGGCCCTTAGTGTCCTTTAGGATTTCTTTAAAAAAAATAATAAATTATTTACAATCAACTAATCAAACAAATCAATACAACCACCTATTTAAATCATTTAATATAATCAGTAATATCAATTAGTAATTACTTCCTCCTTTTCAATTTGTTAGTCCCATATACTATTTTGAGTGTTCAAAAAGATATACCCATATTGAATGTATTCTACTTTTAACTTGGCTTTTTATTTCCTATAGTACATATTAAATTCTAATTATTTTAATTAATTGAGTGTGAATTGATGACATGCTCTAAGTAAAGAAATTATTCCATCGAATTATGCAATTATGTTTGACGGTTTCCTACAAAAATCCAAACAATTTAAATAAGGCAAAACTATTTATGAATTATTTTTGAATTAAATGTTAAATTACAAATATTCTTATTTTCTTATTTTGTATGATTGATTCCATATGGGACTATCTTATTGAAACTAAAGAAGTAGCTAATTAATTATTGAATGTGAAATTCCATCAAAACAAGAATAGCATCAATCATAAGAAATAGTGAAATATTGAAAAGATGCCCTTTCCTCTTGTAAATATTTCTATTTTAGATTGTCTGTATTGATAATTTTGAAGAAAGAGATTGAATAATACTCATATGGAATAAGAATAACAACTCCGCCGTATTACAAAGGCAAAGAGGTTAAAATTCAATTGACATTTGACAAAGGATTATTAGAAAATACTATACGGAGTACGACCAGTCAATTACAAGGCATCAAGTTAAGTAAAAAAAAAAAAAAATTGATTTGGAAATTGAAAAATGTTTATATACTCCCTCCATCTTTAAATTACATTCCTACTTCTCTCTATTATGTGAGGAATACATGTTAGAAATAGAAATGTAATTTAGAAAAGGAGGAAGTAATAATAAAATACGGAGTTACAAAAATACCCAACTTTATTTTATTTTATTTTATTTATTTTAAAAAAAAAAACACAAGTGAACATCAAAAATATTTGGTTTGACCATTCCACACAATTACTACAGTACTATTTAAATGAAGTTAATTAAATTCTTAGTCAAAGTAATTGATACAAAGCTGCTAATTTTGTAAGAAGACACTAATTATTAATTAAGGGCCTTTTCTCATCAGATTAATTTCAATTCAGTTCAGTTTATGTCTAATGATATTGTTAATGGTATAAAGTTAAATTTCATACCATTTGCGTTTGAAGGGCTTGGTGTTTATTCTGCAGGTGATGTTCGGCATTATGCTTTTCTTGCTTCTCGGTTACAGTCTACTGGGTTGCAGACAAAGCTTCTACAACATGCTGACATTGTTGGTCATGGTCGAGCTTTTGAAGACGCTTTGGGTCTGTATAATGGCACGGTGGAGTCTGATTTTTTAAGTAATCCTAGTGAGGTCGCTGCCTCAAAACTCATGAAGAAATTGACAGATATATATTTCACGAAGGTTACCGATTCTGCAGAATCCACCTTTTCATTATCCCCTCGTCTATCAGCATTGTGGAAATCTCAGCAGGGAGATCACATGTCTGCTTGGCTTCGGGCCGTTCCTATTTCAGGATTGGGTCAGACTATGAACGCAAAGATTTACCGATGTGTGTTATGCTACCGATTAGGTATTTCGTTGCTCTCTGCCTCGACACCGTGCTCTGCTTGTTCGAGGGGTTTTCCAGGGGATATTTTTGGCGATCACGCGGTGTCGTGTGCTGGTATCGTGGGTATTAAACATAGACATAATGTTGTCCGGGATACCCTAGTTGATGTTTGCTATCGTTATGGGATTTCAACAAGGAAAAAGGTTGATATTGAGTTGTCTGGAGGGAAAGACGAGGCCCTCAGACCTGCTGATGTGTTACTTTATTCTTGGGATCGTGGTCGCGATGTCTGTGTAGATTTGACAGGATCTTCTCCTTTGACACAGTCAGGGCTATCTGATTTTTTTCCTGGACGAATTGTGGCTGATGCAGCTTATCGAAAGCGGGTTAAGTATGATGCTCGTTGTCAGGCGATTGGATATGGGTTCATTCCCTTCTCCTTTTCTTCGTTTGGTAAATTAGAGAAGGAGGCTGTTGCGTTGCTTAAGCGAATTCAGAGGTTCTCGACGACGCAAGACATTGGAGCACGTGCTGCAGCTCATATTTTTACTAGGGTAGACTTTGCTATAGCTAGAGGAGTGGGGACCCAGATTGTATCTCGGCTTCCCACTAATTTATTATAGGTTGTATGACTTTTTGTTTTTGAGATATAATAATAATAATAATAATAATAATAATAATAATAATAATAATAATAATAATAATAATAATAATAATAATAATAATAATAATAAAATAATAATAATAATAAAATAATAATAATAATAATAATAATAATAATAATAATAATAATAATAATAATAATAATAATAATAATAATAATAATAATAATAATAATAATAATAATAATAATAATAATAATAATAATAATAATAATAATAATAATAATAATACGGTTATACCATATTTCACTTAATGACTATTATACCATATTTCATTATTTGACAAGCTAGGAGTAAAAATAGGATCAAGTTAGTTTTTAAATAAGAGTATAAGACCAATCCAACTCTTTGTTTTTTGTTTTTTTTTTTTTATTTTTTTTATTATTATTTTTATTTCATTTTGAGAATTTTTAAAAAAGTGTTTTGTGTTCTTTTATCATTTTAATATTTTATTTTTTTAATTATATAATATATGTTTTAAAAATGTTTTGGGGTTTCATGTTTTTAATATAATTTTCATAAATGTTTTAATTATATAGTATATTTTTCTTAAATATTTTAATATGTATATATATGATAATAATAATAGATATTCAATGATCATTAATCCTTAGTTAAAAATCACTAATTAATAAGTTCAGTTCAATTCTAATAAGTTCAGTTCAGCTCATTTTAGCCAATGAGAACAGGCCCTAAGGCCTAAATACTGCGTATAAATTTTGAGTACTCATATTATTTAAAAACGAATGAAGTATAAATTACTCAGCAAACAAAGTGGATGTCAAATCTAGGAATGACTAAAGAGAGGAAAGCCATCATCTTTTCATTGTTTTCAGCGTGGTGGGTGTCACCAACTAATTGTTTAGTTGCTTTATGATAATCTTAATTACTTAAAACTGGCGGCTTTTGATTAGATTAAATAAATTACTCACTATTAATTGATTTAATTAAATATTTTGTAGATAATTACAAACGCAATTTTAATTGAAGGAAAAAATGAGATATGTGGTGGTGGGACTAAGGAAGCAATTTATGTCGGTGTTGGATGAACAGCAACAACTATACTTTTTTTATTTTCTTTAATCAATTTTCAACCATCTAATTGAATGACACGTGGAAAGATTAGCTATTCTTAATCCTAGGTTATGAATTTTCTTTTGGTATCTTGTTATCTTTTCCACGATTAAACTGTATAAAAATTATTATTTTTTGTTGTTTGCTTTTATAGGTACCAATCATACATCATATGCGTGATTTTCTTTTTTGATTATTATGTTTGAGTCAACTCTAGTTGAGAAATTCTTCGTATGTTACTACACAAGTAGTAAATCCCTTATGTAGGTTATTGTACTGCTTGAATTTGAGATACTACGATCTATTCTGATTTATTGAACTGAACTGACCCAAACTGATTAGAGCTAACTGGATATTTTATGAGAGAAGAAAATCGAAAACTAAACTGAATTGAAATAAGCTGAAGAGAACAGGCCCGTACATTCCTTGCATTGGTTCTTACTTCTTAGCTTTAATATGACTATACAAGTTGTATTGACGACCGTTCGTTTGATAAATAATTTATTTTGAAATTTGTCTAAACTAAACTTATTTAATCTAATCTTAACTTCTTTTTACTTGAAATAATTAAGTAAATAAGTTGAACAGATCGAACAAAAAAGCCGACCTCAAACTCATTGTTGCTTACACTAATGTCATCTTGTAAAGAAAATTGCTTTTGAATAAGTAATCGGAGTGGGTTGTTACATATACCTTTCCAACCCAATTCATCAATATTATTTACTCAAGTCATGTGTAATTTTACACTACTTCATAGTAAAAGAAGTAGTATACGTGCAAGCTAGACTGCTAGAGTAATTATAAATGAGGATTGAGATCAAATTTTGATGTTAAAACCTTCAACTAATCTAGAGGGTTTGGTATAGGAAAGCCATGGTTTTAATTTGGGTTGCTAAATGGTGGTGGCATTTCAGTGTTTGGAGTGATGGTTGCTAATAATATGAGGAGAAGTTTGATAAAGAAAGTGTTATTGATCACAAAGAATTACAAAATACGAAATTAGGCTTGATTAATAACATAGGGAATATAT
This sequence comes from Chenopodium album, assembly GCF_948465745.1. NCBI lineage: Eukaryota > Viridiplantae > Streptophyta > Magnoliopsida > Caryophyllales > Amaranthaceae > Chenopodium > Chenopodium album. Next base: position 73,421,867 of record NC_137835.1, read on the forward strand.
CTATTATCTATATATTGCTCCCAATTCCCAAAACATAAACAAAATAGACTCCAAAGATAGGCCCAAACAAATAACTTGTAACTTAATGTAACATATACCAAGACATATTCTAACATATAATTTTAAGTTAAACCCTACATTTAATAATAGACGTACGTCCAATAATGATGTTTGTATTCAAGTTACACATTATGCTTGTAGTTCTAGGTACGACAATGACACAGTTTTAAAAACGATTTATATCTCAATACACGCATGCTTGTAGTTGTTTTTTTAAATATGGAGTGTAGTTTACATAACTACATATACTAGTAGTATAAAAATAATAAGAGTAACATCATGGAGAGGATGTATATTACTTGTAAAACTCAAATACCTCCATATACATTCTAATTTCTCCATAAATTGAGTTATATATACAAACAAAAATGAATATAAATAATTAAGTTTGTGTTAACGATTGTAAGCGGCCTAAATTATGATTATTGGAGGAGTTTTCAACACAAATCGTCATTTGATTTATTTGTTAATTAATACTCGTACTTGGTAGAATGCTAGCTTGCCAATTATAGAGAAAAATGGGTAGAATTGGCTAAGTAAATAGCGGCTAATAAGTGTGAATGTTCGTCAAAAAGGTAGCTATACCTGTTAGTTTACAAATCACCGGCCTATGACTTAACTATTTAGTATTTACTACCCCAATGTCTATATATGCACGTTCTTACAACTAACTAACAATTGCTATGTTAATCGTAAGCCATGATGTTTGGATGGCTTTTACCAAAAACAGCACCATTATACACTAGTTTTTATAACCCAAGAAGACAAATTGTCAATTAATATGTCTATTAAAAGTTCATATTTTATTACACTATTCTACCATGCATTCTCTTTGTGATTTTCTTTGTGAAAGAGTCACAAAAGGTGAATTCGCACTTGTTCTCTTCAACTTATTTAAGATATTTATTACTTATTCCTTAATAAATTCTGATCAGATCAGACTAGATTAGAACTTTTGATTATCATTTACTTATCATTATATAGTTAATTGCGTATTTTAAAAAAAAAAATTATAAAATACATATTTGAAAAGTTCATAATGAGACGAATCTAATCAGATCCATTTTGATAATGTTTTTATTTATAAATTAGTAATAAAATGCGGCCAAAGTTTAATCAAATTGTTAAATCAGATCAGACCAGATAATAAAAATTCAGATCAGACATTATAAAATCAGACCAGACTTGTTTCAGGTGAAAAGAACAAGTCCTACCAAAGAATATGGAGTATTAAAATGATTTAATATTCACTATTTCATTTATCTAAAATCTTCAATTTGAATGCATGAAAAATTTGACTAAGAGAATAAATAAAAGAAAAAAAAAATAATTTTATGTGCATCTTATTAGGCATGTCTTGATTTATATATATTGTCCAAATTCAATAATGCATAGCTAGTAATTTTTTTAGTGCATAATTAAAGATACTAAATTATTAGAAAGTATACTATGTCAGTTCCAAAAAGTTCAATTCGCTTTTCATTTTGAGCCGTTGAACTCAATCCTAATTTATTTATGTTTGAAAAACTCCTTTTACTATCTTACTTCTACTATCCCACATGTTGATTTACACCTTTTACGCTCTCTTTATGAATTAATTCACCTCTCCTTTTATTTCTTACACCAACTCTTATTTATAACCCACATTTCTTAATTTATTCACATTTTGCTTATATTATTTAACTTATTTTTTCCATTCATTCCTAAAAATAAATAAACAAGTCGAACTTTTGTAAACGAAGTATCATTGTACAAAAGACAAATTAAACCAACCAAAAAATAAAAATCATAGTGATTACATCCTAGATCGTGGCTATCGTTCTACCACCCCTAAATTCTAACCAATTAAGCTAGATATCACCGACTATAATATGTTTCAAAATCATATTCGTACCGCAAGCATGAATTGTGTGATTAGCAACTTAAGAACATTACGTATGATGTACGAGTACATGAAATAGATGTGCTTGATGTTTACCTCTTAAAGCATGTACATGTGATTTTCAAGTAGTTTGTACGGACGAAATGCATGTGAATGTTGTGCATGCTTGAGATTTGACAATGTGTTGGTGTTGGTTACATCACTTGCATGTGTACTAGTTCTTTTTTACGAACTAATTGCTAGTTGCATACCATATGATATTTTTGGCATCAATTATTTTCATATATTTTAATTTTAATATTTTTTATTTTATTTAAATGGGTTGTTGAGAGCTTCAAATAGATAAAGTCTAAGTGTAAATGTATTTTAATAATTCAAATCAAGAAAAAGTTGCACCAATTTGTACTCCTATGTACATTTTTGCATAGATTACCACATGCACTTATATATGTTTCGATATATTTGTGCCTCTATGCAGGACCGTTCCTGACATTTTATGGGCCCTAGGCAAAATCATAATCAAGGGCCCTTAGAAAAAAAAATCATTCTAAAATAATATAATATATACTTTGTATCTAGTACGGAGTACAAAATATACAATATGCAGCATACTCCATGTACGTGTATTACAGAGTAAATAAGAACAATGTTTCATTGTAACTTTATAATATGATCTACTGCTATACTACGTACTATATTTTAAGAGTATCAACAACCCAAAAAATAAAGTTGAATACTTGATCATAAAGTTTGTTAATTTAAAAGTTAAAGATAGAGTATGTAAATTAAACAGTAATCCCAATATTTATCCATGGATAAAAACAGAGAAAGGAGAGAGAAACTTTACCTGAATGTGAAAGAGAATAAACACAATTAGTGGACACAAATACACGCAAAAAAACTCGATGAGATGATTAAACCAATGATTTTGTTATTTTCATTCATAGTAGGATAATTAAAATGTACTCCGTACTGTACTACATACGAGACTTACGAATATAATTGAAACTAATGAGTAATAGTTGTAAGGATATTTTACGTGCTTAAAACATTTTCATAATTTCATTTACAGTATCAAAATATTTGGGGAATTGATAAGAGTGAAAGGCAAGAACCCATTAATTTACTTGGTGGGAAATGAAGTTTTTAACTTGTATTTAATGCTCAGGGAATTGGAAAACGGGAATTGCAACAATTTTATAGTGAAGCGAAGCGTATAAAGAATTAATGGCAAAGAATTAAAGAGTGTTGTCATGCATTAGAGTTTTCCTTTTTTTTTTTTTTTTTTTTTATTTTAAGAAAACTGGAGTAATATATTTTTTTGGGCCCCCCACTGGCCATGGGCCCTAGGCCACGGCACTCCCCGCCTACCCTCAGGGCCGGGGCTGCCTCTATGTCCTGTCCTATTACATCATTTTCTTCTTTAATCTTATTGATACTTTAAATACAAATAAATTAAATATAAAAGTGTTCTAATAATTCACGAATTGAAGTGTTGTTCTAAAGTATAGTGTTTCCATTCTTTTTTATCTTCTCATTAAATTATTGTTATAGGCTACTCGTATTAAATTATTGAACTGTTTTTAAGCTATTAAATTGCCGATATATGTTATTAAATTGTTGATATAAGAAATTGTATTATCTATACAAGTTATTAGGCTATCAATATAAGTTATTAAACTAATTTGTTTCAAAAAAAAAAAAAAGTTATTAAACTATGTTGCAATAAACTATCAAATTATCGATATAACCTATTAAATTGTCGATATAAGCTGTTAAATTGTCGATATAAATTAGTAATTTGTATAATATATAAGTTATTAAATTATTGCTACTAGTGATGAAACTCATGTTGAATCCGATCTCACATGTATTACTTTCTCATTGTCTGGAAATAAGAAGATTGAAAAGTAAACATTAAAAATGAACCAGAAAGAACATAGAAATGATTTTTTGACGAATTTATCTTATAGTGTGCAAAGTTTGTGGATATCTTTGGCTTTAACAGGTTTCTTAACATTCCCAAGAACTCATCGCTAAACTTCATTATAGGCCTCTATAGAGGTATCTGGTTTAATGTTCTTATCTATCTAACCCTTTCATATACTGAATATCGACTCTCATATTATGAGCTAACCCAAGATTCACTGCCCAACATCTGAGATATAACTATATGAGATGTATGTCTAGAATTTAATTAATAGGCTTTGCCCAATCTATGAGAATCGATGTCTTTAATTTGAGACTCAAAATCTGAAACTTGTTGGCGAAATTCAAGACTCATTGTCAAAAACCTAAAATACTTCGTGTAATATACATGAGACTCATAGCATATCGTCACACCAAAACAGTGGTAGGACATGTCACACATAAATGCGTAATACCTCTTCATTGTAAATATCTCTTAAAAAAAGGTAAAATTAATAGAAAGATTGCAATAACTAAAAACTTATTAGAAATTGATAAACCTTAGTTATCATGCACTAGTGATGAGCCTAATTATAAGGGGTGAAAAGTTAAAATTAAACAAATTCATGACGAAAACAAGTTTGGTGCTTGAGAAGAATACTCACTTTTTTGGGCATGGCTACGAATGTAGTACATATTTGGCCACAACATTATATTGATAATAGTAAAAGTTAGCTAGCCTTTTACATCATCATACCACATACATGTGAGATGGGAACATCAATTGGATGGTGGCAAAATACTTCTTTCTAGTTTTGGAACGAAATAATTGATATCGTTTTAACTTTCATAATTGTCAATGCATAATATTGATCTATAATACTTTATACGAAGTATCCGTAATTATTTATCAGTAAAATAAAATGAATTTGCTTAACATTTTACATAATAATATTTGTTTCTATATGTTAGTAAAATAATATAAATCGAAGTAACACAAGCTAAGTGAAATAGTATCAAAATTTACAATGGCAAACTTTGAAGCATAGGTAGTAAAAACTAGTGAAATTATTGTACTAAATAACTCATCAAGTTTGTGATATTCAAAAGAGATGGAGTTAAGGATTGAGGGGTTGAATTGTCCCTTTTGTTTAGTGTATTTGGATCTCTTTTGAAGATTCCTTATCAAAGTAGAGCATCTTGTGTTGTCATGTTTAGAGATTTATGTGGACGCCTAGCAATGTAGTCACCTTCAACAATTTATGAGTATGTCCATCTTATATGGTAGCTTAGGGGACCATATTTAACCCTTATTACCTTTCCTTTCTCTTTAAAGATCAATGTACTCGTCATCTTTTTGTTTTGTGTAGTATATAATGACCATATATCGGGTTACTTTCTTAGAATGGCGAGTGAGTTATTATGTCAAGAGATAGGTGGGAGAGGAACCTCAACTCGAATCCATAACCAAGCGTGTGAGAAGCACGTGGCAATGCTAACCACTTGCTCCCAATAGCTTAAAATTTTCAAATTTTCTTTAATTAGGTCAAGTTTTATGCACTTTGCAAAAATGTTAAATTGGAATAATTTTAATTGGTTTAATTATTCTTTTTAACTGAAATTGATAGTTTACTAATTCAAAAGCATTTTCTTTTATAAATTGAATCTAATGCCCCGTTCATTTCACCTTATTTTTACTAAACTTAATAAAATTTTACTAAATTGAAATTATTTTTGTTGAACTAAAATTATTTTTACAAATTCTTTTTTTTTTTATTTCTTCAAAATTACCGATTTTTACTGAACTGGAATTATTTTTGCTAAACTAAACTTATTTTTACTAAATTGATTTTTTTTAACTGAATGTTATTATTTAAAGGTGAAGTGAACAGGGTCTAAATTTCACAAGTTCACTATTGATTTTACTAATCCTTTAATTTGTATTAGCTTCCCTCACTCTCTAAACTCTCAAGCGAGGCCATATAGCTCATGAAGTGTGGGGGCCGATGGGGTAATTTAAGGAGTTCGACCATTTATAATTAGGTATGATCAACAAGGATACATTCTTCCCAATCGATGTCATTTAATTCATATATAATTGGATATTACGCTTTGGTATACGAATTATCATTTATTGTGTATATATATTTGTTGGACCACCCATAATTTTTTTTTTGATACCTTGGACCACCCATAATTAGTTATATCTTTGTTAAGTTTTTATAAATCTAAATCCAAAAAAAAAAAAAAAAAAAAAAAAAGAACTAAAACTACATGCCTACTAATATTGATTCATTTACAATAATATCAATAATTGAATCATAGTTTTGGATAATTTTTTTTATTAAAAAACTCGGTCATATATATTAAATAAAAACATTTTCAAGTACTTATAAAAATCAGTTTAAAAATCTTAATTAGACTAAATCAACAAACGCATATATTTCTTAGTCATTTTTTCTTACATAAAAAACTGCCAGCTATAACAAATTGGCTCAAGGTCTTTATAAGCTAAAAAGTATGAATGTGTAGCTGCACACGCTTCCCTTGATATAAGAATGAGCTCATCATGTATGTTAATAAACCACGTTCCTTAAAAATTTTCTGAGTGTTGGGTGTAATACCATCCAACAAAGAATGTACTTGTATATAATAAGCATGTGCAACTACCATAAGATAATGTATTAAAAACATGCAATTTTCAAAATTGTCAACGGATGCAACAGTTTGTTATTAAAATTGTCATGGTTGATTGTACCAAAAGTCTTTCTATATGTTATACGAAGTATTGTATTTGTGGATCCGTTTACTTGAATTGCACTAGATTTCGTTCATTGCTAGACATACATGATACACATACCTAAAGTCTTGAATGGTTTTAAGGTGGTTATATGTAGGCAAAGTGTTCCCAATTCACTAAAACGGCAAAAGAACATAAAAAGAGACACATTGCATTAACTGATGATTCATATGAAAAAAAATACGTTTAATAAAGTATGACTGAACTTGATCGTATGCCTTGATCATGACAATCTTCAAAACTTCTCAATGATAAGCTTTTTTTTTTCTTAAGGTCTTTACATAGTAAAGAAATACATGCACAAACTAGCTATTGTCCACCACCCTAACAATAGTGAAGGGAAAGGGAAAGGGAAAGGGAGGGGAAGGAAAAAGAGAGAAGCTAAGAAAAAGGGAGGTGAGGAGAGGGAGAGAGTGACCTTCAATTTTCCTTTCAAACACTCCAAAGTCTCCAACAATGGATGGATCTATTTTATAAAAAGGGGGAGTAAAATGGATCCCTCCATTTTCTTAACCTAGCTCTATGAGGGAACTTATCCCTTACTTTCTCTCCCTCAGCTCTCTTTCGCTCCAACTATTTCTATCCAAACATATAAGGGCCTGTTCTCATTGACTGAACTCAGCTGAACTGAATTGAGCTGAACTGAACTGAGCTGAACTGAATATTTTATAAGAGAAGGAAATTAGGAGCTGTACTGTACTGAACTGAGCTGAACTTCAACGTATGAGAACAGGCCCTTAGTCTCTTAGAGAAACGCATTAAAAAATCCTTCTTCAGCCGCCTTCCTTATCCTATAACTTTCTTCACTTTGTTAAGCATTAAAACAATAACTATTAAAACTTAGGCAATGTTTAGTTTAATTTAGTTAAACATTTTCTCGCTCTTATTTTAGAATTGACTAGTTCACTCTAGATTAGATGCAATCATTCAAGAACAGACTATATCTTTGTATTTGCGTTTGTTGGTTACGAAATATTATCAATTTGGTAATTGAAAAGATTATGAAAAATTCATATTTGAAAGGTACATGATATCTCATTTCTTGATTATTTCCAGGTTAAGGCTAAATGGATAGCTACAGTCTAAGTTTTTTATTTTTATTTTTTATATATTAAAAAGCGTTTCAAATAAAGTCGATATGCCACATGGTGTTCTCCATCGTCTTTCCACACCATCAACTTAAATTCTAAAAACTAAAAATCTGATACTTGTATAAGATTCAAACATACAACCTTAACACTTTGTGTGTATAACAAAAATGGAAGGAAAGGAAGGGGAAAAAAAAGAGGAAATGAGACAATATGAAAAATAAAATTTCCCTTAGGGAAAAATAAAATTGGTAATCCAATATAATCACCTGTAGTACTGTTAGTTAAAAGTGAACAAAACATGACCTCAAATGTGCTACTCGTAACAAGTCTCTCTCTCTCTCTCTCTCTCTCTCTCTCTCTCTCTCTCTCTCTCTCTCTCTCTCTCTCTCTCTCTCTCTCTCTCTCTCTCTCTCTCTCTCTCTCTCTCTCTCTCTCTCTCTCTATATATATATATATATATATATATATATACATACATACATATACATATATATATATACATATATATATATATATATATATATATATGTATATATATATATATATATATATATACATACATACATATACATATATATATATACATATATATATATATATATATATATATATATATATATATATATATATATATATATATATATATATATATACATATATATATATATATATATATATATATATATATATATATGTATATGTATATTCAAGTCTAGTAATCTCTACTCTCTACTAGACTTCGACTAAAGCGGATTTAAAACCTACTAATCACTGTTCTCTACTAGACTTTGACTAAACCGGATTTAAGCTGGTCAGGTCCCAATTGGCGAAAAAGCTCTCCCAACAAGACCACAAGTGTTACTGCATTCCTAGCCTTGAACCTAAAACTTTAGGTAAATTAGAACACTTTTCTTACCAATTTTAATTCTTAAGGTGATACAAAGATAAATGGTTAGAACTTAGGCCCTGTTTGATTCACCTTAATTTTGCTGAACTGAAATTATTTTTACTGAACTGAACTTATTTTTACTGAACTGAACTTAATTTAACTGAACTGAACTTATTTTTACTGAACTTAAATTATTTTTATTGATTTTCTATTATAATTCTTCTTTAAGAAAACTGAATTTTATTGAACTGAACTTATTTTTACTGAACTGAACTTATTTTTACTTAACTACAAATTTTCCATAATTTCAAACCTAACCGAGTCCTATTTTAAAATAATGTCATTGAATCCACCAAGAGTGGACTAATCTCAAGTTATGGGGCAATTTGGTGTCTGAAAATTTAGCCCTTTTTTGCATCTTCTGAAAAAGCCCATTTGACGCCTCCACAATGCTCCATTTTCAATTTTGATGTTGTTCTTCCTTGTTCTTGTTGTGTTAAGGGGAAATTACTCTTCCCCTTGTCACTCTTTTGCTCTTCTTCTTCTTCTTCTTCCTGCTATGCTAAAACCTTCACCAAAATCATGGGTTTTTGGAATCACCATCTTAGGTTATTGCCCCACAGAAAACACACCAGACTCAGAACAATTTCTTATTTTCTATCTTCCTGCAGATTCTTTACCACATTGAAGATCTCCAATGGCGAAAATGGGGAAACTGTTGAAGAAATTTCAAAGCTTTTAAAGCATAATAACTGGAGCATTTTAATGGGGTCATCAGACATCATTAAGAAGCTAAACCCAGATGTTGTTCAATCTGTTCTTCATCATAATCAGTTTTCTGATCCAATTCGACTTCTGGGGTTCTTCAATTGGTCGCATTCTCAACTGGGTATTCATCACAATTTGTTTTCCTTCTCAATTTTAGCTGTTCTTCTTTGTAATTCTAGCTGTTTTCCTCTTGCAAATGGGGTTATTGAATGTTTGATTGAAACCCGACCGCCTTCTTATATGGTGTTTGATTCATTGGCTAGTTGTGTGAGGGAATATAATAAGTGTGATTCTAGTTCGGTGATTTTTGATATAGTGATTAATGCTTATAAGAAAATGGGGCTCTTGAAAGAGGCTGCTGATGTGTTCTTGTGTATAAAAGACAATGATTTTTGTCCTAGTTTGGTCTGTTGCAATTCTTTGTTGTCTGATTTGTTGAAGAAGAATATGATGGGTTTGTTTTGGAGGGTTTATAATACGATGTTAGAGGTTAATCTTGTTCCTGACATTTATACTTATACCAATTTGATTAGTGGTCTATGTAAAGAAGGGAAGCTTGAGGAAGGTAAAAATGTGATTGTGGAAATGGAAGAGAAAGGCATTATTCCTAATTTAGTGACATATAATGTACTTATTAATGGTTTGTGTAGATCCAAGGCCCTAGATGAAGCTTTGGAGCTTAAACGCTCCATGGCCGAGAAGGGCCTAACTCCTGATAGCTATACTTACTCGATACTCATTGATGGATTTTGTAAAAATAAGAGGGCTTGGGAAGCAAAGTTGCTGTTGGCTGAAATGGTGGGGAGGGGTTTGAAGCCTAACCATGTTACTTACACTTCCTTGATAGATGGGTTCATGAAGCAGGGTGATGTGATAGAGGCTCTCAAAATTAAAGATGAGATGACTGCTTGCGGAATTAAGCTGAATTTTGTGACATATGCTGCACTAATTAGTGGTGTATGTAGGATAGGTGACATGGAGAAAGGAAAAGGTCTATTGTTTGAGATGATTAGGTTAGGGTTAAGTCCTAGTTCCCAAATATACAGCTATTTGATTGAAGGTTATTGTAGAGAAAATAAAATGGAGGCAGCCTATGAGCTGCTTGCTGAGATGAAGAACATGAATTTTTCCCCTACAGCTTTCACATTTAATGCAATTATCAATGCACTTTGTCATGTTAGAAATGTTCAATGTGCATATAATGTTCTACAAGAAATGGCCATTTGTGGTGTGAAACCAAATGTGGTCACTTACACAACTTTAATCAAGGGTTATATCCATGGGGGTAACTTGGAGGAGGCAATGAGAATTTTTGAAGAAATGAAAAAGAAAGGGACTTTACCTGATGTTTTTTGCTACAACACTCTTGTAATGGGCCTTTGCAAGGGTGGAAAAACAGGAGAAGCAATTTCTTATTTTGATGAGATGGTGGAGAGAGGATTAAAGCCAGATGCATATACTTATGGTGCTTTGATCCACGGATATTGCAAAGATGGGGAAATGAAAATTGCTAGTAGATATCTTGAAGAGATGTCAAGGTGTGGTATCAAACCAAATGATGTCGTCTATGCAGCTTTTATTGATGGACATTGCAAAGAAGGGAATATCGCAGAGGCCTTGTCGTCCTTTGAAGATATGCTGAGGCAGAAAGTACTCCCTGATTTACTTGCCTACAGTGTGCTCATCCACAGTCTCGCTAAAAATGGAAAGATGCAAGAAGCTTCGCAGGCATTCATAGAACTTAGGGCTAAGTGTCTGGTGCCTGATGTGTATACTTATAGCTCTTTAATCTCTGGATATTCTAAGCAAGGAGATATGATAAAAGCTCTTGAACTGTTTGAAGAGATGAAGAGGGAAGGTGTTCATCCAAATATTGTCACTTACAATAGTTTGATTAATGGACTGTGCAAATTTGGTGAAGTAGAGAGGGCACAGAAACTCTTTTGCGAAGTCACCACAAAGGGGCTGGTACCAAACAGCGTGACTTATGCTACTATTATAGATGGCTATTCCAAATGTGGGAACTTAATGGAGGCATTTAGATTGTTTGATGAGATGCAATTAAAGGGCATACCATGTGATGGCTTTGTCTACAATGCCATAATTGATGGTTGCTCCAGAAAAGGAGATTTGGAGAAGGCTCTATCCTTTTATCAAGAAATGCGGCACAAGGGTATAGCTTCAATACATACTTTCAATACTTTAATTGATGGGTTTTGCAAGTCAAATCAGTCAGCTGAAGCATTTAAACTCTTGCAAGACATGATTGACATGAGTATAGCACCCACCAATGTGACATATACCATTTTGATTGATCATCACTGCAAATTGGGAATGATGGAAGAAGCTGAAGATCTCTTCTATGAGATGCAAAATAGGAATTTAAAGCCAACTACCATAACTTATGCTGCCCTCTTAAACGGATATAATAGAACAGGTAACGGGCTTAAGTTGATTTCTCTTTTCAATGACTTGTTGACCAGCGGAGTTATGCCTGATGAAGTTGTATATTCCCTAATGGTGGACACTTATCGTAGAGAAGGTAATTGGAAAAGAGTCTTTCAGATGATGGATGAATTGTCACTTAAGGGTTTGACATTGAAGGAAAATGTATGGGATTCATTAGTTGAAACCCTAAGTCAGAAGGATCAATTTTCTGAAGTCTTACAACTACTTGATGATATGGAACAGCAAGGTCTCATGCTTAGTTCAAGTACTTGCATGAATTTAATTCGTGCTTTGCGCCAATCCAGACATTCTGACAAAGCAGCAAAGGTTCTTGATACTGTGGTTCAATTTAGATGGGTTCCCAACTGCACTAGCTTGAATGATTTCAATCAGATTCATGACCAAGACAATTTTCAGAGTTCTGATAGCCTTTCAGGTCAAAGGGCATTGAATGTTGCTAATCTGGTGTAAGGTGGTTTTAAAATTGAATCTTATGCTACCAGCAGGCTCTATGCCTCTATTCCAGGGGATCTCGCACAATTACATGTAAGTCAGGTTCTTGTATTCCCTTTTCTCTCTCTTTTATCTTATCACTGGTATAGGTCAGATGAGAATGCATTGGTTTTGTTATCCCATTTTTTCTCTCTTTGGTCCATATATAACATTCTTATGGAAAAGGATTTGGAGATTATATTTTATACTTATAACGATTGATTGTCTTTGAAATAACACATAGTTCTTAGATATTTGTTGCACCCAATCCTTGTTAAATTCAAAATCACCATATATTGTAGATTTGTAGACTAGTAAACGTTTAGCAGTAGTCTTGGTAGGCTGCTTAGGCTCTCTACCGTACAAATTTGTAATACTTGAAATGTAATGTAGTCTTTCTCCTTGTAAAACTTGAGGTTTTGTTCTTTAATGTTGCCTAGAGGTTCCTTGTAAAACTTTGTGGTTTTGTTCATTAGTGTTGCCTGGTGGTTTGGCACCATCCTCACCTGTGCTGTGTTATAGAATGAAATGTGGGCTGTGATTACTGAGGTTGCTGTGGGGTGAAACATTGATAGTATGGGGAAAAATTGTTGGCTTCTTTGATGATTAGGGAACTCATAAAGATGGCCGGGTTTTCTTTTACTTCTTTCGTCTTAAAAGCTCTTTATTCATTTTTTGCTTGGAGGGAAGACAAAGAGGTTGCGGACTAGGAAAGTGATCAGTGTAATATCTAACTTATTTATTTGTTGTTTCCATTGCTAATTTAAGCCTTTTTTTTATTATTATTATTATTTTGTAGAAGTAACAATATAATAATTATAGGAGTAATATTTTGTGGCTCCTATTTTAAATTAAAGGGTTCAAGCGCCGTTCTTTTGCAGCTTGATGCTTATATTGCATGACTAGATGAATAAACTATGTAAGATTTCATTGTCTAAGAACTTCTAGCTGTCCCTTATTCATGAAGTAGGCCATTAAATAATCTTGCAAGTCCTGTGAGATGCAATTTTTTGTTTCTTGTTTGTTATATCTCACGCACATCATCTGTTTCTGCTGCTTCAGGGAAGGTTTTGGAAAGGATTTCATGTTGTTGTTGCACGTGGAGAAGGATAGAGAAAAAGTAACCTTGTGGCCTTCAGGTATTTCTTTTTAATGTGAATTCAGGTCTTCGTTTGGTTATGATATATTGTCCAACTGAAATTGTTCATTAGACTTTGTCATTTGTAAAATTTACAAACTTGCCCCATTGATGTTTGTGACATAAAAGGTTTTCCAGATTTCTAAATGCTACTTCCTGCATATTTCAATTCATTTACTGGGGTCTAATATCCTTAGCATTTAGTAACTAGTCTTAACTTCTTTTAAATGTGCTGGTACACTGACCATTTTGCACTGGTACTTTGAACTTTTGCCTAGATTACTAATATTAATGCTTCGTGTATAATGTGTTTACATTGCAAAAAATGCGATAAATTGCATAATTGAGTAGAATTAATGCTCGTAGTTTGGCAAGCCACCAAGGTACTAATAAATTCAAAGGAGTGTAACATGGTGAAAAGTATCCAGCTATATATCACTGCTTTATCATGTAATTTATGGCCTGGTACGGGACATTTGCTATTTTGTTATATTGTGGAAGTTGTAAGTTGGAAGCTATCATGTAAGCAAGTGAATCAGTGCCTCTATGAATGTTTAGGTATTTGGAGAAGAAGATATAGCGCACTGCCACGTGGCAATCCTTATTATTGCTCACTTAACAAACTCTTGTTATTCCGTATCATCCCTCTCTATAGAATATCATTGCAATACTTGTGCTTACATAAATCATTCCTCACTTAGTTTTTGACAGTTTAAATTCTACCCTTGAGCAAAGGGTCTCCTAAATTTTCCTTAAAAAAAAAAAAAAAAAAAATTCTTTACAACATTATGGTATTTAGATACTACTGAAATATTACCAGTCATTTTTGAATATCATACCATAACTAATTTGGTCTTGACAAGCAAAAAGTCACATACATAGTTGAAATAAAGAGTACAAAACAAAGAGGAGAAAATGTCCTCTAGACAAAAATTAAGTTACATATTAGCCCAGCTTTTTTTTTTTTTTTAACCTTCCCTATCAAGTAACTTGTAAAATCCACACAAAAGCCTTGACTATAAGATGGCTCCTCACCTTCCCAATAAATTTGGAAACGAGATGTATAACAGTATAACCTTGCTCCCTTCGTCCTGAATTAAGTAGGCCATGTTTCCATTTTAAGTTCGTCCCAAAATTATAAGCCACTTTCTATATTTGGAGTCGAAAAATTTGAACTATCCCATATGAGATATGACCCTTAAATGTTACCCTTGAAAATATTTCAAAAAACAAGTATGTTGGTAAGGTAAACATGTAAAAAATTAAATTTTTAAGGGCAGCTATGTTATTCTAAATAAATTCCTTGAAAAAAAGGTCCATTCTGATGGTGGAAATAAGTATTAGTTATGAAATATATATAATACTTCTACCTCAATCATTCTCCTATCTCTATTGTTGATGGTTGAGTGACATACGGAAGATGGAGCACTTTATTCTTTTCTTTGTTATTTTTATCTTAGCACTTTAAAAAGCTATCCTAAAGATATATATTTTATGATCACAGATGTAATTTGTGGTTATTTGGATTTTAGTTTTGCTTGAGCTATAATTACTGACAAAAAAGCGACATAGGGCTACATAGTTGTGGCTCATTTACATTAACACATAATTAAATAAGAGAAAGGACCTTATGAATGCAGATTATAGTACAAATAATAAGCAAGTTTCTTAGAAACAGGTTAGAACCATTTAAATCATGATTTAAATGGTTCTCACAAAAATTTAGTTTTTGACGCATCATATAGAGGAAAACAATTTTTATGAAGAAGTTAGGTTTACAAGAGCATTTAATATTGGACAGGAGGGGATGGAAGGAGAGGATCCTGGTTAGCGAGTATAGGAGATAAATCTTGGTTCATGTAGCTGATCTCATCTTTGGGATTAAGGCTTTGATTGTTGTTATTGCTAAGTAGACAACTAGACATACTAGGATTTGGTGAAAAATTCTCTAGAATCTTAATGTTTGAGGATTTCATAGCATGATACTTTTTCTGTTTAAGTAAATAGTACTACGTGATAAACAATGTCACTGTTGTCATGTGAAAGGCTTGTAATTGCTGCAGTGCAATTTTGTGAAGTTCCATTAAAGGATGATTTTTTCAGGTGAATCAGGGCTAACAGTAACCAGCTGATATTGGCTTTGCCATCAACATTGCATTCTCCTGCCCATTGGTTAACTAGTCGGAGTGACTAGAGTATCTGTCCTTAAAAATAGTGTATGTCAAATATTTTGATACTTGGTCGAGTCAGTTTTGTGCATGTGAGTGAATGTATCTGTTGTCTATCAGCTTCATGTGCACCCTAAGGTGTGGCCTTTTCTTGCTACATTTTAACCCTATTTGCTGACCGAAACATTTACTTTTGCAGCTGCAGGTTTTTGCTACACAGTTAAGATTATGTTCCTACAATCAGCTTATATATCTTGCTTAAATGTTGCAAGTGTTCAAGTGGTTGATTGATCTACATGTTGGGCAAGCAGTAACCAGGTAGCTGGTTCTCCCAGAGAAATCAATGTACCACCCTTTCTTAAGCGCTAAGCAGTGGGAGGAAGTTACACAATCTTGTGCAAATTGAAAGGTGATTTCTCATTGATGCCTGACAGTTGTTTGCATACATAACTGTTGAGAGCTTCAACTTTTTGGATAACAACCTTGTCACATTCCAGGTGCAATTATTTGACTAAGAATACATACCAAATGGCCTTGACAAGGGCTGGCCTAGGTATGGAAACAGATGGCAATGGAAACAGGAAGGGGTTGCTTCAAAAAGAGATATTTTGAACAAATCATCTGTAAGTTTAGTAGAATAAAACCCCTTCCCAGTCTGGTTCATGGTGCTAGAAATCTGCTTGATAAATAGCTCGTTATTTTATAGTTACTGATAAATTCTTTGGTTTGTTAATTGTTCGATTTTATAGGTTGATATTCAAGAGTACATGGCCATTGTATCATACTTACACTAAACTGACTAAAGTAAAGAAGTGGACTCACATACCGTAACTGCGGAAATGACTTCTGCAGTTGACATAGAGCCGCAGAAAATTGAGCCTTTTGCTCTGGAATGCTCTGTTGCAAAATTTTATAGGCCGCCTGTATTTTAAATTATTTCTAGTTCAATTACTTCAGGTAATATGATGTATAATGTGTATGTTTTGTAGGGTAGCACAATTTTGGTTATAACAGCATGAATTTTGTAGTAATGTAGTGATCTAATAGAGCAGGCTGACGTTGCAAGCTGAAAATTATTACAAGTATATTCATCGGAGTAAATTGTATAGAAAACCACACATTTGCATTTTCAATTAGGCTTCTTCTGTGATCTTATCTGCATTTTAAAGCTTGGTTCATATAGTTCATTTTTGGAGTTCATTTCTCACATGGATGTATTTTCCATACTATATTTAAAAGCAAAAACATTTTAAAAACATCGGATGTACAATAAAATATTGTTAATCACTAGTAGAAAAATAAAAAAAAGGCAACCCCTTAATGCCACCGGTTCAGGCCAAACCGGTGGCAAAAACCGGCCTAAAAATGGACGGGTTTTTAGACAAAGAGATATGGCACCGGTTCAGCTCAAACCGGTGCCAAAAATAAAAAGGGCACCGGTTCATTGAATCGGTGCATTAAAAAAAAAAAAAACGCGCCCTTGTCTTTCTTTCTTCTTCCTTCTCTCTTTCATTTTCACTGTTGCATTCGAGAGCCGAATCCCTCACTACACTCTCTCCATTTTCCCACCACTAGAGCCGCCACCGTCGCCGGCCACTAGCCCCGCCCTTCTCTTTCTCCCCTGTCCTTCTCTTTCCCCTGTCCTTCTCTTTCTCTGTTCAATTTCAAGTGGGTTTCCCTCTTAATTAGAGGGTTGTGAAGGTCTTGAAGCTAAGCCGTGCCACCACCTTAAGCTCGCCGCGCCACAGCCCTAAGGTCGCCGCGCCACCGTGCTTCCGCTGCCCTAAGGCCGCCGCGCCACCTGCTGCTGCCCTCCTCCACCAGCGAGCTGCTGCCCTCCATCTTCCCTTCAAGGTTTTTCCTTTTTTTTTTTTTATTTTTTTTTATTTTTTATTTTCACAATTATTTTCCAATTATGTACTTATATTAATGTGTTTTTGCATGTTGAATCATTGTTTGCAAATTAAAATTTAGGTTTGAATATAATTATACTCCAATTTTTCTCAATTTTAGGTTGTTTTATTTGGAATTTGTGAAAATATTAGTGATTTTTCTCAATTAGTTGGATTTTATTATGTTTTAATGGTTAATTTAATTTGTTTTGGTGGATAATTTTGAATTAATTATAGAATATATATTAACCTTGGTACTTAAATAGTTGAAATTTGGTATGTTACTTTTAATGGTACATACATAATATTTAACCTAATTTTTGTTTATTGTTTTTTTTTTTTTAAAAATAGATTTGTGAATTGAAGCACGAGTTTAGCTTGAGGACTACATAATGAGTTCAAGTGGGTAGTTGCTATATTGGTATGACTTATAAACTTTACTAAGCTATATTTCTTTCTATTTATCCATTAATAAAAATTTATTCATGAAATTGCAACTTGTGTATTGTTTAATTGCAAATAAATACAACAATATATAGAATACTTGCATCATCGTATGCCTAGATACCCGTTCAAGGCTTTCTCATTAGGAGAAAGTCTTGAATAGTCCCCAGTTGGGACTGTTCTTGAATGTGTACTCTCACTTAGGTGGTGAATGTATGTTTTCTTTTTGATTTTAAGGAACATCTTGACTTACCATTTCCTCACTATGTTCTCTGGGTACATATGTGGGTAATTAATTATCTACATCGTGTACTTGGAGAACTAGGGGGAAATGCTGCCGGATTTTCCTTAAAATTGGAAAGTTGACATACATTCACTAGTGAGATTAGACATTCAAAGATGGGTTAGGTTGGAGTGATAAGGACCCTTTGGAAACATGCATTTTTTCACTATATGAATGGTATATTCACGTTTTGTACTTGAATTTGATTTACATAAAATATGTAGCAATTGCACATTATTCATTATATGTTGCTATTGGAGAAGGATCGTGGTTGGATGTATGGTAGACGCGATACATTGGAATTTTGGAGAAGGTGATAGACATGGAGGAGATGAGATGAGATACATGGTGATAGACATGGAGGAGATGAGATACATGGTGAAGATGTGCCACCTGAGGTAATTTCAATTGGGTTATTAAAAGTTTTAAAATACTGAGTTAATTGAGATCTAAGGTGGCATGATTGATGAACTGTTGCAGGTTCCTACTCCTACACATGCGGACTCGAGGGAGCTTGATAATCTAACACCGCATGATTATCCAGAGTTACAGGTGATTTGTAACCCTTTACCTTAATGAATTTCGTTATATTATCTATGGTGTAGTAAAAGACCTATTTAACTATCTTCTTTTTGTACTTGTGTAGGAAGACACCCGGTGTGCACTTCTAGCCCCGGGGTATGCAAATAGTATGGAGTTGAGTTTCGTGGCGTATGGTAGTGCACAAGCGACGACCGGTGCTACGGCGGGGCCACATCATTACTCGGTTGGGATCGCTTCAGGGGTTCGAAGACATCCCACTACCCGTAATGATAGAGGAGGTTGAGATAACAAAGCTTTGGCAAGCTGTAGGTAGCTTCGTTGATTGGCCATGTGCGTGGGTCAGGTTGATTAACGAGGTAATTTATTTATTTCTCATTTTTTAGTGTTAAATAACCGTTAGGCACTCTCTAATTGCACCTCTGAAAATAACACCGCCGAAATAGCATGACTCCCCGGCCCCCATCTCCGATGCCGAGGCAGCGGCGGCCTCGGCTAGTGCTCCATGCGCTGCTCCGGCCTCCGGAGCGACTGTCCGGGCAGCTCTGGCCTCGGTAGCTGTTGCCGGGGTTGCTCCGGCCTCGGAATCAGCTGGCTGCCTGGGGTGCAGTAGCCCTGACAGCCTGTTGCCGGGGCTGCTGCACCCGAGGCAGCCGCTGCCGGGGCTGCTGCAGTCTCGGCAGCAGCCTGCCTGGTTTGCTGCAGCCTCGGTGGGGGCTGCATTCGCTGTTCCGGCAGCGGGGGCGGCTCCCTCGGCTGTTCCGGTCTTGGCGGAAGTTGTAATTTTTTTTTAAAGATATTTTGAGCCATTTTTTTTTTCTCAACTCACTCGGCGGAATGGCTTTTTACATGCCTATTTTCTTCATTTCTCAACTTATGAACTTATTCTTTCTCAAACCATATCATAATTACATATTTATAAGTGAATGTGACTTGAAATGACATAAAAGAAGCTAATTTCTAAGTTTTTTGCTCCATTTCATCAAAATAAAGCAATTTCTTTCCAAAATGGCTTCTCACTTGCCTATTTTCTTCAATTATCAACTTATGAACTTATTATTTCTCAAACCATATCTTAATTACATATTTATAAGTGATTGTGACTTAAAATGACATAAAAGAAGCAAAGTTCTAAGTTTTTGGGTCCATTTCATCAAAATAAACCCATTTAGAGCCGAAATGGCTTCTCACATGCCTATTTTCTTCATTTCTCAACTTATGAACTTATTGTTTCTCAAACCATCTCATAATTACATATTTATAAGTTAATGTGAGTTGAAATGACGTAAAAGAAGCTAATTTCTAAGTTTTTGGGTCCATTTCATCAAAATAAAGCCATATTGGGCAAAATGGCTTCTCACTTGCCTATTTTCTTTATTTCTCAACTTATAAACATATTATTTATCAAAACATGTCATAATTACATACTTATAAGTGATTGTGAGTTGAAATTACATAAAAGAAGCTAAGTTCTAAGTTTTTGGGCCCATTTCATCAAAATAAAGCCATTTTGAGCCAAATTGGCTTCTTACATGCCTCTTTTCTTCATTTCTCAACTTATAAACTTATTATTTCTAAAACCATCTCATAATTACATATTTATCAGTGATTGTGACTTGAAATGACATAAAAGAAGCTAAGTTCTAAGTTTTTGGTTCCATTTCATCAAAATAAACCCATTTAGAGCCGAAATGGCTTCTCACATGCCTATTTTCTTCATTTCTCAACTTATGAACTTATTCTTTGTCAAGCCATCTCATAATTACATATTTATAAGTTAATGTGAGTTAAAGTGACATAAAAGAAGCTAATTTCTATGTTTTTTTTACTCCATTTCATCAAAATAAAGCCAAATTGGGCAAAATGGCTTCTTACTTGCCTATTTTCTTCATTTATCAACATATAAACTTATTCTTTCTCAAAACATCTCATAATTACATATTTATAAGTGACTGTGACTTGAAATGACATAAAAGAAGCTAAGTTCTAAGTTTTTGGGTCCATTTCATCAAAATAAAGCCATTTTGAGCCGAAATGGCTTCTCACTTGCCTATTTTCTTCATTTATCAACTTATCAACTTATTCTTTCTCAAACTGTCTCATAATTACATATTTATAAGTGATTGTGAGTTGAAATTACATAAAAGAAGCTAATTTCTAAGTTTATGGGTCCATTTCATCAAAATAAAACCATTTTAAGCCAAAATAACTTATAATATGCCTATTTTCTTCATTTCTCAACTTATAAACTTATTCTTTCTCAAACTATTTAAGATTTCGCATGGAAGCAAAACTTCAAAGAGAAAGAGGGTGGAAAAGCCTAAAAGCATTGATTAACCTAAGAAGAAGCTAAGTGAACAACGGTCCAAGAGTGAACAAGTGTCGAAGTTGCACTCTTCGAAAAGTTTACCTATGCCACCTACTCCACTTGTTGAAGACATTGTTCTTCAATCGCTCTCTTCTGACATGACCTTTCTTCACAACCGTGCTGGTCATTTGGTCGATCCCATGGAAGTTGCACTTCCTAAAGCAATGTTTCACTATGATGAGGATGCAGTTGCATGGATCAGCAAAGAAGATGTGAAGGAATTTCTACGTGGTGCAAAGCTTAACATTTCCCTCATTTAAGAATTCATGAGTTACTTCAATGCCCACATAATCTACACTTTTTTCAAGTTATTCAAATTTATGGTAATTATCCTACATGTGATTAATTATTCAATGTTCATGCACGCAGAGCACTATAGGAGCACTTAATTGAAACTGATTCTTCTTGTAAAGTTGGGTGGTTATGCCCCGAGCAGTTATCCACTACTAGAATCATAGGCAACCCCTATGAAGTGTTGTACTATGTTGAACAGAGTATCAGGGAATCAGCGCGTGCGGGAGAAAAGTTCATATTCGCCCCATGTTATAAAGAGTAAGTCTAACCATGTCAAATTCAATCGATTTGGCCTCATTATAGGTTGACTCCTAAATATTAATTTGCTTGTCTATTGTAAACTTATGTAGGGAGCATTGGAGCCTCATGGTGATTTGTAATTCCAATAACACAATTTATCACCTTGATTCAGCTCGATCATCGATGAAGTGGCTCGTGAAGTCTATATTGCAAAAGTAAATATATATAGCTACCTAGTGATGATTATTGCTAATAATAACTAACTAATTTAGTAGTCAAACGACTAATCAAATTTGAATGTACTTTATTTACTACAGTGTTATGAAGAAGCTACATTGTCGTGCTCCACAGGGTCCAACATGGAAGTCACCGTTGGTAATTCACATGATATTGTGATTATCTTCAAAATCTATGCTATTAGTAAATATTTGCTAATTTCCTTTGCATGTTTCACTGATGTGATTTGTTTGTCATATGCTAGTGCGCACAATAAGAAAATGGACTTGATTGTGCTTTGTATGTGATGAGATTCATGCTTGACATAGTGACTCATTGTACGGACAATAAATAACTTGATGAGGTAAGTCCTAAAACTTAATGAAATTCTATTTTGATGTGATTTCTATCCTTAGACACCTAATATTACCCAACATTGACATGTTATGAGAAATAAATAGGTCATTTGACAAGAAAGGTAGAAAATGGGCTGAATAGAAGTCATATAGGCCATATTTGGGCCATTTTGTGTTAATATGCTCTTTTGATGTGATTTCTTTCCTTATACACCTATAACTAGATAATATTGACATGTTATGAGATAAATAAAGTTCATTTGATAAGAAATGTAGGAAATGGGCAAAGTAAAGTCATATAGGCCATATTCAGGCAATTTTGAGTAAAAAGCGTCTTAAACCTTAATAAAATGCTCTTTTGAGGCCATTTTAGGGCTTAGACACATAAAACTAGGTGACATTGACATGTTATGAGAAATATATAGTTCATTTGATAAGAAATGTAGGAAATGGGCTAAATAGAAGTCATATAGGTCATATTTGATAAAATACATATTGTTTTGCCTAATTAATTAATTCTAACATAATTTTTTTGTATTTCAAGTTTTGCAAGGTACAAAAGGATGGTCCGTTGACAATCAAAGAACTTAATGAAGTTCGTGACATGTTGGCGTCTTTTATCACCTTTAACATGTAAATGTCATTTTAATTGTAAATTTATGTTAACTTTTTAACTATATTATTATTCATTATTTACTTACTATCATTTGTATATATATATAACACTTATTTATTTTTTTTATTGTATTGCGTTTGGGAATATTTATATCTATACATATATGAATTCTTGTTTTAAATATTATTTGTATCTTATTATTATATTTAATAATATTCTTATTATTAGTAATTATAATAATAATAATATTATTAATTATTTTATTTAATATTATTGCTGGAAACAGGGTGTTTTTTTTTTTTTTTAATATTATTGCACGAAAAATGGAAAAAAAAATATTTACTGAAAAGGTGCCGGTTAACCGGTGTCAAAACTAGCTGCCACAAAAAAAACTCGGGAGATTATTTAAGGCACCGGTTAACCGGTGGATAATTAAAGGTACTGGTTAACCGGTGCCAAAACCGGTTTAGGCCACCGGTTTTGAACCGGTGCCAAAAAGGGGGGTAATTGGCACCCCCACATTGAAACCGGTTCAAACCGGTGCCTTAGATCGGGTTTGAATCGGTGCCCTTTGCCTTTTTTCTACTAGTGCATCCGCCACAAAGTTACCTTAAAATGATCGAAAGTTACCCTTTAATGAATGAAAATTACCCACTATATATATTTAAGTTATATTGATAAATTTTTTTTACAAGAATTTCATTAATGAAAGACAGCCAAAAGCCATTTAGGGCTTGTTCTGATTTAGTGAACTGAACTGAACTGATTAGAGTTGAATTAAACTAAACTTATTAAAGCTGAACTAAACTAAACTGAACTATTTGACAATTGATAATTGATTAGTGATTTTTAACTACGGATTAATGATCTTTGATTATTTATTATTATATGTATATGTATATAAAAAAATACAGATTAAAATATTTATGAAAAAAAATACTAGTATTAATATGTTACTATTAACATGGAACCCCAAAACATTAGAACCAAGGCTATAATAAGAACTAGGAACTAATCTAGGCCTTCAGATTAGGTTAATCGGACAGTCAACATGCTTCCCGTGTCATTAATGACATTTTCGTAATATTTCAACTTTACAAAGTGATTTCCAGATTCATTTCTAAAAAGTAAATGAAAAGTTAGTAAAAATAAATGAAATCAATCATAAAGAAAATGAAATTGCCTTAAAAGTTAAAAAACTCGCAAAATTATGAAAATGCCATTAATGAATGCGGGTGAGATGTGAGCCGTCGGATGTAGGTTGATTAAAGGTTGAGATTGGTTCCTAGTTCCTATTATTCACCTTGGTTCTCACATGATCTCAATTATATATATATATATATATATATACATATATATATATATATATATATATACATATATATATATATATACATATATATATATATATACATATATATATATATACATACATATATATATATATATATACATACATATATATATATATACATATATATATATATATATATACATATATATATATATATATATACATATATATATATATATACATATATATATATATATACATATATATATATATATACATATATATATATATATACATATATATATATATATATATACATATATATATATATATATATATATACATATATATATATATATATACATATATATATATATATATATATATATACATATATATATATATATATATCTTAGTTAACATTGACCTTGGTCCAAATCATGATCATCTTGGAATATTGACGCTGAGCTTCCCAACATATTCCTATTTCTTGTCTTTAGATCCCCAAGGCTTCTCTCTTGCTAATTTAGGTGTGTTTTCTGATGAAGACTTTGAATTCAATACTAAACCAATTTGTGACCTGCTATCATTATAAGATTAAGAGTGCTAAAATGTCAGTGTAAGTTATACAACAATAAGAATATATTTATTTACCTGCTTTAACTTGTGTTTTACAGAGTCTCTTCCTAATTCCTTTCCCTCTTGCTTTTCCTCTTTGTCCATTCATCACTTGTCTTTAATGATTTTGTGGGATTCATAGTCTTTCTACGTGTGTTTTTACTCTTCCCACTGCTATTACTACTGCTACTGTTACTACTACTACTCCTACTACTACACACTAAAAATTGTCTACTAAAAGTGTTTTGCTACACACCTTCCTTCTCCTTCACACTATTGTTCCTCTCTCTTCTCAAAATTATTTGTAATGGCAATGCAAATTTAAGGAAGTATTTTCGTACTTGCTTATAGGTGTCTTATACTTTTAAAATGATCACTTATGCCTCTTAAAAGTATTTTGCTCTCCTTTTGCTTCTTTCTCCCTTTCTAACAATTTTTTCTACGCTCTCTTCAACATAATTTTGTAAGGTTATGAAAAATTTAAGGAAGTATCTTCCTAGAAATCTTATTCTTTAAAACAATCAATTAAATGTTATCCCTTTTTCCCCCTCTCTCCTCCCCCGTTTCTCACACTGTCACTCATTCTTTTAAATTTTGCATATCTAATAAAGTGTTTGTCAAGTGTTTTTCTTTTTAAAAATAAATCAGATATTCTAGAAATGCTATCTTAGAAGTGCCTTTTTGTAGACACCCAATTGTGTCTCCCCAAAACCAAACCCAGTGATGAATACCTTTCACATCATTTGATTATCGAATAAAGTGAAAGTGTGAAAGTCTAATGGTGAGGATGTTTTTATTAAAATATTTCTCTTTCTGTTTTCAAAAATATTTCTTTTCTTACTCTATTCTATGAAAAATAGCCAGTCCAATTTGGTTTGGTCCATGATAAGGGTCCAATAATAGTGTAGTTGGATTGGGCTCAAAAAGTTCTTTCGAATGATATATTATAAGCCCAATTCCGATGAATTATGAGGAAGTTATGGATTAAATTAAATTAGGCCCAAAGATTTTTAATGTGGCCCAATGATCTAGAGGAGGGCCTATTAATTATTATTCTTAAAGTGATTAGGGTTGATTTTAGTCTTCTAAGAATATCTAGAAGGTTCTTTTTAATTCTAATGAGATTAGGATTGATAATTATATTTTTAAAGATGTTTTATTTAGAATAAAATATATTAAATTTGATTTTAAAAATTGCTTGGATGCATAATTACCTACAACCGGTTTGAAAGGTAATTACGCGTGTAAAAGCGCGTTGACTTTTGAACCAGCGCGAGACGACAGAGTCGTCACCACGCGCTGAACTTCGTGGCCTGGCGCTGACCTTCGTCGTCTGGCGCTGGCTCCTGTCGTCTGCGACTGGAGATATTTTATTCGAATATGATTTTCTTCGATCCCGTGCTATTTTTCCTATAAATAAGGGTCGTATCTCCCTGTTTTCAAAATCATCAATACCCAGAATTCTCTAATTCCCTATCTCTAAAAGCTAGAAGCGTTCTCTTTCTCTTCTTTTTCTAAACCTTTCCTCTCTCAAAATTCCTCACTCATTAATCTAGAAACACCTAGTCAAGTTCGAAGTTGCCTTCGCCCTAGACGTGAAAGGTTTGATATTACTGAGGGTTTGGTCCCAAATCTCTATTTTAATTATTTAATTTAATTGTTTGTTTATTCTTTTCCTTGAAGTTACTAACGCGTGTATTTTGTTATTAGAAAGAGGTACGAGGCATCGAAGTAAGTGCTTTAATTTTTTTATTGACCTTTTGATATAGAAATCTTGCTTAGATTATTATTTTGATTCCTAGTATCATGTTAGGATATTTTTATTGCTTCATAGTATCATGTTTAGGGTTAACTAAGATTTCTAATATCAAGTATGACTATTATGATGCTTCCTATTTCTTTCTTGATATCATGTTAGTATCATGTTAGGACTAATTGATCTTTTATGTTTGGTGACATGCTAGGGTTTGTTATTAATCTTGTTAGTATCATGCCTAGGATCTTGCTATTAATATTATGTTTTAACATGATTATTATGATTGTCATGTTGCTTGATATTATTATTGTTATTGCTTGATCACGCCTTTTATGCATGTTTAAAGGGAATTTGTACTTGTAATCACGCTTAATAAGATAATTAATAATTTTGTTTAGGGTTAGTTAATATGATTATAATTCAAGTGATCGCCAATAATAGTTTTGTTTGTGCATTAATATTCAACCAACATAGATTAAACAGGTTTAGGGTTAACCTATTGATTGTATGTTAGTTAGAAAGCGCACATGAATACCAAAAGAATAAAGTAGAGGCCTATTATTAGGGCAGATTTAATCTCTTTTAGGTTTGATTTGTACCTTCATCCCCGAACTTCCAATCATAGTTATAGACCTATTGGAGTTAACGATCTCCTTGATTGTTAAGGGGTGTAACCTTTACCCTACGGTTTACAAGTTCCTAAACTTGTTGGTGACTCTTTTACTCTAGCCTTCCCTTTGGACGCCACCATGCTTAAGTGTATGATCACAGTGGGGCTCAAGTGTGGGGTGACTTGAAATATTCCCTACACTTTTATATTATCAATTAGACTTTATAAATGTTTCTTTAAAAATAATAACCAAGTAGCAGCTTGATATCTAATTTAACCATGCATTTTATTTGCCCTTCAATTCTATGCAATTATTGATGGTCTTACTAATAATTGAATAGAATTGAAGGGCAAATAAAATGCATGGTTTAGAGTCTACCTATTTACACATTAACAAATTATATTGATGTGGATGTTAGCTAGTTTACTTATTTATACCAAACTTGCATGTTAGACCTGAGGAAATTGATATCATGACCTTTAAGTTATGAAATCAAACTCACAGTATTAGCGGCAATAATAGCTTCAACCTTGAAAGGGCTTGGTAGTATTCTATAAAATGAAATTCCATTAGTGTAAAGTTGAACTCTTTTTTTTTTCCTCATATCATGACCTCACCATTACCTTGTCCACTACTCTCATAATCTCACAATATGCATCAATAATCCAATAATAAACTGTTATGGGTAAAATTTAGTAAGTCAAAGTCAATGATGGTTAACCTGAGTCAACGATGAAACCAAACTCTGACGAAGACTAGGACTTGACGAAGACAAGCTAGCCTCGACGGACGAAAGAAGCACCAACTACCCTCCAATTTTCTAGGGAAGGATAGACGTGAGAGACCAAGTCCACGCTTGAGCTGTGCCATATCGTTAGAAGGCTAGGCAGGAGGAAGATAATAATGAAGTGGTTTCCAGGAATCAAGGAACAAAGTTTATCCCCTTGCAACGACTAGTTAGAAACCCTAATTAGCATCTATAAAAGGATGAAGCACCACCAAAGAAGATCATCACTACCTAGCTACTAAAAAAATACTGTAAGCATACATTGTAATCCGATCTCTTTGATATTTTGCATAGTGAAAGTTTGGTAGATCCTCATTCTACTCGCGGTTTTTACATTCATTGGGTTTTCCGCTTAAACAACCGCTTGTGTTATTTCTTTATTTTTGCATTAGCTTTATTCATGGTTTTATTTAGTTGATACGTAGCCTAGATTTTGATATTCAATCCCACCTAACGAACATTAGCATAAAAAATTTGGCGCCCACCGTGGGGCTACAACTAGATAAAATCCAAAATACCTTGATTTAACCCTCAAAATGTCTCCCAGTGAAATGACCCCAGAACAGCTGAAAGAAGCCTATGAGAAAGCTCAAGCCGATCTTGTAGCAGCCTAAGAATCCAATGAGCGTCTGAGCAAGGAAAAGGAAGCGTCGGAGTCTGATGCAGCCAATCTTTGCCAGCAATTAGAATCGGCTCAGAGCAATCGTCGTCGCCGCCCAAGGCAGCTGGGTCTGATCGTGAGGATGCCTACGTTGGATATAGTGGAGTCTCCGCATGATACCGATACCGAGTCCAGTGATGGAGAAATGCAAACGGACCCTCCGATCCGAAACAATGGGCAGCAAGGAAATTTCCTGACTCCAGGAGAGCAACAGACTAATAATCATGAGCCAAATCAGACTGAAATCCTGCTCCATAGGTTGGTCTCTTTAGAGAAGAAAAACTCCAAGGTGCTGCCAATGATATAAAGGATGCCAGGTGTTCCGGTCCCTATCCAAAGAGAGGCTCCTGATGGATTTGCAGTGACTCCGTTCAGCGACGAGTTGTCTTGAGCTCGTATTCCTAGAAGATTGTCGCTCCTGACGTTCACCTCGCTTTATGATGGGACGACCTGTCCAGAGCAGCATGTTGAGTACTACAAGAAGTGAATATGGCAAGCTTTGATCCCGTTCGAGTGCTAGGAAGCATGCATGTGCAAGTCCTTTAGCGCGACGCTGATTGGTCCCACTCTTAAATGGCTTGGCAACCTTGAACCAGGTAGTATCACTAGCTTTGCTACGTTAATCAACAAGTTTTATTCCCATTTTGAAAGCAGGAGGCGTTTGACAAGCAGACAAGCGACCTGTACCGGATCGTCCAAGGGCCCAAGGAAAGCATCAGGACTTATTGGTTCCGTTTGAACAAGGAAAAAATCTCGATAAAAAATGTCGACAATCGGACTGCCATCGAAGCCTTCCTCCGAGGGTTGCATACAGATCAAATATGTACAAAGATATGGTTAAGTATCCTTGCTCAACGTTTGAAGAGGTTCGGACAAGAGCTCTGGCCCAGATGCGTTTCGACAAGGACATCGCCAATCGCAGTTCCAGCCAGAATGTCAAAAGCCAGACTGATCGCAAGGCTACAAGCAATCCGCGAGGATCATGGCGACATTAGCCATATGAAAAGACATGTAGATCACGTTCTGTTAATAGTGTGCAGGTGGAACAGATCGTCGACGCGCCGCAATATTTAGAAATATCCGAGTATGGAATCGAGGTAAACATTGTAGCGGTTGTGAAGAGCTGGAGCCTTTAAGCAGCAAAGTTCGATGGACAATGAAGAGCAATAGGTCGGATTCAGAAAAGGATATGATCAAGTGGTGCGCGTTCCATAGCGACCATGGTCACAAGACGGAAGATTGCTATGCCTTGCGCAGAGAACTCGCCTTCCAGCTAAAGAGGGGCAACCTCAACCATCTGTTAGGAAAGAAGAAAAGTGATGCACCCAATGACGCCAAAACCGCAACGACAAGAAGGCCCCCAAAACCGCCTGTACTCGAGGCAGTAGTTAATGTTATATATTTCTGGTGGTTCAGATATCTGTGGACTAACCTATTCTGCAGCCAAAAGAATCGCAAAGTTGTCAACAGAAAATGTAGATGTCCTAGAAGAGTTGTGAGATCCCTTGGAAAAGAAGATAGAAGCCATGGCTATTACTTTCGACGATGAAGACATCAACAACATCAACAAAGAGCATGAAGATTCCTTGGTGATTTCTCATATGGTCGGGAATTGTCTGCTTCGAAGGGTGCTGGTCGATGGAGGAAGCTCCGCAAATGTTCTGTTCCGGAGGACTATGGAAGATATGGGGCTAAAAGATAGTGACGTCGTCAGAAGGTCAACGACCTTGGTCGGTTTCAGTGGTGAGACTATGTCAACTCTCGGAGATATAACCTTGCCAACCTTTGCGAACGGCCTAAATCCTCAAACAAAATTCAATGTCGTCGACTGCCCTTCATCCTATAATGCCATTATGGGCAGGCCATGGATTCACAAATTAAAAGCCATTCCTTCCACCTACCACCAGTCAATAAAATTTCCAACCCCATGGGGAATCCAAGAGATTAAAGGGGAACCCCGTGAAGCTAAACACTGCTACAAAACAACCCTAAAACCAACCATGAGAACCGCATATCAATTACAGCAAGGCCCGACACCAGACAATCCCAACGATCTCAAAATCGACGAAATACCCCTAGACCCCAAAAAACCAAATCAAACCTTTCGTGTCGGAGCCAATTTGGCACCTGAGCTCAAAAAGACTATCTTAGCCTTTCTCTGAGTGAATAAAGATTGTTTCGTCTGGTCTTATGAACATATGACCGGCATGGATCCAAACATCATTTCGCACAAGCTGAACGTCAATCTAAATCATAAGCATGTAAAGAAAAAGCGTCGGAAGTTCGCTCCGGAATGAAACAAGATCATCAATGGCGAAATGCAGCAGCTGATTGATACAGGAAAAATAAGAGAAGTCAAATACCCAGATTGGCTCGCTAATGTTGTTGTCGTTAGCAAGAAAAATGGCAAGTGGAGAGTTTGTATCGACTTCACCGATCTCAAAAAAGCGTGCCCAAAAGATTTGTTTCCATTTCCGCATAGGCGTACATCGACGTCATGGTAGACGCAACAGCAGGTCCTGAGCTCTAAACATTCATGGAAGCCTACTCCGGATTCAATCAAATCCTAATGCATCCCGACGACCAGGAGAAGACAACCTTCATGACCGACAAAGGTATATATTGTTATAAAGTTATGCCTTTTGGACTAAAAAATGCAGGTTCGACATACCAGAGGCTAGTCAACAGGATGTTCAAGGACCAACTAGGTGACACTATGGAAGTATACATCGACGACATGCTAGTGAAGACCAAGAAATCCGAGGATCACGTCGATCATCTTCGACAGACATTTGAGGTATTGCGGAAATATGGTATGAAACTTAACCCTACTAAATGTTCTTTTGGAGTATCTGCTGGTAAATTTTTGGGCTATGTAGTGACGCAAAGGGGAATTGAAGCCAGTCCCGACCAAGTCAGGGCCTTAATAAACATTTAATCCTCCTTAAACGTCAAAGAAACCCAGAAATTGACCGGACGAGTGGCAGCGTTAAATTGCTTTATTTCTCGGTCGTCGGACAAATGCCATATTTTTTATAATGTTTTAATAAAAAATAAAGGCTATGAATGGATCGACGATCATGAAAACGCATTGCAGGATTTAAAGAAATACTTAATGACGCTACCCCTCCTATCGAAACCCAAAACTAACGAACCTTTGCAGCTTTATATTGACGTTAGCGCTGTTGCCGTTAGTGCAGTTTTGACCAGAGAAGATGATGACACTGGGCAACTATTGGTTTACTATGTGAGAAAAACCTTGCTCCCGACCGAGGTAAGATACACCTTCCTGGAATAATTAGCTTTTGCTTTAATTACTGCTGTTAAGAAATTAAGACATTATTTTGAAACCCACCACGTAGTGGTGATGACTAATTATCCACTCAAGTCTATTTTGAGAAAACCAGATCTGAGAGGACGATTAGGCAAGTGGAGTATTTCCTCGAGCACAATGGACATCGAATATCAACCTAGGAAAGCAATCAAGTTGCAAACTCTTGCAGATTTTGTGGCTGACTATAGCCCCGATTTACAGGCCATAACTGACAAAGAAGTAGAAGAAATCAATAGCGTCGCCAAAAAGAGCAAATGGATCCTGTTCATCCAATCAGCGAGGAACTGGCCAGGGAATGGTGCTAAAGTCGCCACAAGGGGACATGGTAGTACGTTCCAAATCTTGTGATTTTAAAGCAATAACAATGAAGCAGAATATGAAGCTTTGATTACAGGAATGATCATTGCCAAAGATTTGGGAGCAACGACCTTAGACGCATACAGTGACTCCCTCCTCCCAGCCAAATAACAGGAGATTTTCCTATAAAAGATTCCAAAATGACAGCCTACCTTGAAATAGCCAAAGAAAAAGCCAAACATTTCGACCCATTCACAATCCAACAAATTCCACGAGACCAAAATGCCCAAGCCGACGCACTTGCTAACCTAGCCTCTGCTCTAAAAAAGACCACCTTCGCAAATATTCCTTAAGTCCACTTACAAAAGCCGTCCGTACCCACAAAAGAAATCCTTCCCGTCGACGACGTTAACAATGACGACTGGACCAAACCCATCATAGATTACCTCACCAATGATATCCTCCCCAGTGATAAAGCAGAATCCCGAAAACTAAGATACAAAGCCTCTAAGTATCATATCGTCAACGGAGTCCTATTTCACAAATCAGCGTAGGGGTTATCATAAAGATGCATCCAAAGCCATGAACAACATTCCATCCTTAGCCATCTCCATGACGGTATATGCAGTAGTCATGTCGGAGGCAGAGGGCTAGCCAAAATCGCAAAAAGACAAGGATACTTCTAGCCAACGCTCCATGAAGACGCCATGCAATATGTTGTAAAATGTGACAGCTGCCAATGATTCACCAACATCGTCCACAATCCCTCATAATCCCTGCACCAAACCTTGTCTCCATGGCCTTTCATGAGATGGGGAATGGATATCGTTAGGAAGTTACCTCCAGCACCAGGGCAAAGAGTTTATATGTTAGCGCTAACCGATTATTTTTCTAAATGGATCGAAGCAATTGCCTTGAAACAGGTGACAGACAAGGAAGTTATATCATTCATATGGACTAACATTATCTGCAGGTTTGACATCTCGTCAGTAATCGTCTGTGACAACGAGTCACAATTTATTAGCGACAAAACTCGTTCATTTTGCAGGAAATTCCGTATAGAATTAAGGACGTCGACGCTAAGGTATCCTAAAGCCAATGGACAAGTTGAGTCCAGCAACAAGGTAGTCATGAACGCCTTCAAGAAAAGGCTAAAGGAAGCAAAAGGCAGGTGGGCCGACGAGCTCCCAACAGTCTTGTGGGCCAATCGAACAACACCAAGGTCTATAACGGGGCAAACGCCCTTCTCCCTCGTCTATGGCTGCGAAGCTGTCCTCCTAGTCGAAGTTGACTTCCCAATGTCCCGTTT
Source organism: Chenopodium album (assembly GCF_948465745.1). NCBI lineage: Eukaryota > Viridiplantae > Streptophyta > Magnoliopsida > Caryophyllales > Amaranthaceae > Chenopodium > Chenopodium album. The sequence goes on from NC_137835.1 coordinate 73,455,427, forward strand.
CGGTCTCATGACGGAAGACAAAAACCAGGATGAAATAGAAGATAGCCTGGACGCCGTCGAAGAACTAAGGGAAACAACATTGATAAGGATGGCAGCACGGCAACAGATTGCGCAAGGAGCTTCAACAAAAATGTCAAAGCAAAGACGTTCCAGCTAGGTGACTGGGTACTGAGGAAAGCGTTCCAGAATAAAAAAATGGCGCCGACGGAAAGTTTGCTCCCCCCATAGGATGGCCCGTACGAGATCACCCAAGTCATCGGAAATGGCGCCTATCGACTGACTAACCAGCAAGGTAAACATGTTCTAAGAAGTTGGAACGCAACCCATCTCAGAAAGTATTATTTCTACTAAGGTGTCAAAAGTGTTCATCAACAGAAAGGTAACACCCCAACCACTACGAATTGATTTCTTTCATTTAATTATTTATTCTTGATTAAGTGTTCTGACTTAAGCATCGGAGGGCCGTTGGCCGTGCCAACGGCCAACAGTACTCTAACCATAATGGTCTTGTAGAGCACCAATAGAAAAAATATACATCGACGAACAAACAAAGAGTTTTGGTCATGACCCACAATCTAAGTGTACAAAAGAAACAACTGACGAAAGAAAACCATCGACGTCGGCTACACTGACATCCTTGGAAAAGGGTGAGGAAAGCTTCCATTCAAACGACAACAATCGAAGCAAAATGAAGCCTAGGGAAAATCTGACCTTAGCGTCTGACGCTAAACACCCGATACTTGAACCATAAACTAGTCTTCAGTGTTCAGCGTCGACGCTGGGACGCAAGGGGCATTGGCAAACAACGCAACGAAAGGCCTTAAAATACAAAGTCTTCAACGAATGTGTTTTTTATAGTCAAAGTGAACAGTTGAAAATGTCTTTTTAGCTTAAGTCTTTATGTCTAAGTGTATTCCGAAATCAATAAAGTTTATTATTTTATCACCTACCTTAGTTATAATTTTCTAAACGCTTTACTATAAAATTTTGACAAGTCACTTTGTTTTTTTCGTTTCCCCATGTTTTCAACTTAACCAGATTTTAAACTATGTTTTGAGTCATAAGTTTTTTGCTGCAAATACACACAGTGAAACAAACAAAGATAAAGTACCTTGGCAAAAGAAAACAACGTTAAATTTACAAAAGGTATCCAAGAGAATCACTTGCTTGCAAGTGAAGCAAGATACATAAAGTAAAGTCTAAAATTAAGTAGAGTCTTCCAACAAAAGCAAAAGCTGTTCGAAATACACAGAAAAAAAAAGTAAACCATCACAAAGAATGGCCTTCAAGCATCAGCACCAGCCTCGTCGACGTTCAAACCCTCGACGACATCGTTGATAACCTCGTCAGCATGAGCGTTATCGTCAATACCCTTATTCATCAAAGGCAACGTCAAATCCCCCTCAGCAAATTGACCCTCCAAAGGCAGTCAAAGGACTCTTAGTAGCAACGACAGACGAAGGAGCGGCGACCGACGGGACTAGTTCTGAATCAGTAGTCGAAACTATTGCAACATCTTCTCCAAGTTCGTAAAGGGTCCTGCTATTAGCCAAGAAGCGATTTATCTCCTATTGAGGACGCCATTATGAAGCCTTTCCATCCAAGTATTGCTTCATCAACTTTGCCTTAACCTTAATCTCCAACTCTATATAGTCATCCAGAGCGTCTTCCAATTCCTTCTGGACTGTCGCCAGGTCTTCCTGCGCCTTCGTCAAAGCCTCTTCTTTAGCAGCTATATATGATTGCAACCTTGTCCTCCAATTGTTGAGCTTGTTCTTTTAGTTGACCCTGCAACTTTTGAGTTTGTTCCTCCATCTCCTTCGACTGAACCTCCAGTCGACCCTCTAGATCTTCCACCTTCTTCTTTGTGTCGTCAAGCTCTGTCTTGGTCATTTGGAATATCCTCATAGCAGTCCTGCGTTGAGCCTCATTGTTTTTAGCAACATTATCCAACCTTTTCATTTCCTTAGCCATCCCAATAACCCTCTCTCTGAGCACCATGGAATTCTACAAACACTTACCAACACACCCCAAATCACAAACTCAGAAATGAGCAAACAACTAAAAAAGTAGTAAACCGAATAAACACTTACATAAAGATGAACTGAAGCACCTCAGAAGCAATATCCAGCGCAGAAGTCCCAGCTAAATTCTCCCTGGAACCTGGAAACAACAGTTGGTTCAGACCAGGAAAGAGGGAGTGATGCTTTTCCTTCTGTAGACTAAGGAAGTCTGCGAGAAGCGCGCTTTGACGTCAGGAAGTGAGAAGCATCATCGATCTTCTGCTGTTTGCGTGGAGGAGACGGTGACAACGTAACAGGCATGGATGCGTCGCCAACCTTCTTGGGCGACGAAGCATGAAGGTGCTCAGTCCTATCGACTGTAGTCGACTGTGTCGTCTCTTGAGGCACCAAACCTCGCTTTCTCCTCATCCTAAGATCCTGCTGTGCTTGAGACAAGCTCCGTCCGCGTCGGCCTCCTTGCGCTGCAGACTCTGACATAGTGCGAACGCAATGAACAAAGATATAAGCAAAGATACAACGTAAAACGACAAAAAAGAATAAACATACGATGACATAAGACTTAAGGGTTGACATTGTCTCTTCAAAATCTTCGAACTACTAAGATATATTCGTTGGCGTCCCTTGTCTTTGACCCGACGACTCACCAATCGTTTGCCTTTTCCTTACAAAGAAACGCAAGGATTTGTCTATAAAGATTCTTTTGCCTATGAAACGAGCGCTCGATCTCAGGATCGAATGGAATGTAACCTGATCTGGAACACCTGGGCATAAACAAAGAACTAAAAGACAAATATGAGAATTGCCTCAAAGAACTAACGTTCTCTGAGACAAGAGGGGATAATCTAGACTACAAAAAAATAATATGAAAATAAAATAAAACCGTTTCCCCGGCAACGGCGCCAAATTTTGACAGGCTAAAGTCGTATCATCTAATCAAAAGTAATTCCTAAAACCACTAGCTAAAATAGATAGGGAAGTAGGGTCGAATCCACAGGGAAACGAGTCTTTTTATTCTTAATTAATTAATATAATCCAGATTATAGAGTAACAAATTATTTTTATCAAAGGGAAATTAAACTACTAAGAGTAAAAGTGGGAAAGAATAAAAGTAGGAGGAGAAACAATGAATAAAAGACCTAGGGCATAGGGTCACCAATAAATAACATTCCAGGGTAAAACATAATAATCAAACATCAATGCATCAATTAATCAGATCATAAAGGGCTTTCGCTACGTATTACAATCACAGAATTAATCTACCGGTATTAAATCTCATCTCTCGAATCTCGACTTAACCATTTATAAATTAACCTGCCTATTGAAACTAGACGTAAACATCAATTCTCATCTCTTGAATCTCGAATCAATATTGTCAAACTCATGCATAAAAGATCAGGCCTAATCTAGTCACAGAGCATTAAATCAATCAATAGGAAATTAATCTAGCATTGAAAATTAACAACAATAAATTACCCTTTCATATTATTTATGGATCCCCACAAACCCTAGAAAGAAAACTACTCACACATAATTAAAACTAAACTAAACAAAGCGATTAAATTAAGCACAATAAAAACAATAATATGAAATACAAAATTAAGAAAATAACGATAAGCAAATTAATGTTAATAATAACTGTAAACACCCATTTGTGTCTCCCCAAAACCAAACCCAGTGATGAGTACCTTTCACGTCGAATCATAATCGAATGAAGTGAAAGTGTGGAAAGTTTAGTGTTGCGGATAGTTTTAATTTCTTTTCTCTTCTCTCTGTTTTTGAAAACCTATTTTAAGAAAATAGATAATCCAGTTTGGTTGGTCCATGATATGGGTCCAATAATAGTGTAGTTGGATAGGTCTTGAAAAGAGCTTTCCGACGATATATTATAAGCCCAATTCCGATGAATATTGAGGAAGTTATGGCCAATTTACTAAACTAGGCCTGGTTTGAGCCTTATATGCGGCCCAATGATCTAGAGGAGGGCCTAATATAGATTTATCATTCCTAATGAAATTAGAAATGGTTTTAGTCTTATAGATTCTTCTAGAAGGTTCTTTTCATTCCTAATTTAATTAGCATTGATAAATTGACTTTTGTTGACTTTTTAGAGTTTTAATCAGAATAAAATAATGTTTTTGAGGAAAATACGATTTTATCCTCCTGCACGACAATTTCTATCTGATTTTAGAAAACGCGTCAATAATTAAGTTAGCGCCAAACGCCAGCATTAGCGCCTGACGCTAAGCTTGGCGCCTGACGCTAATGTCAGCGTCTGGCGCTAATTTCGTTTTACGCGTCAGAACTCTGTTTTGATTTTTTATCTTTTTGGTTGATTTTCTTTATAAATAGCTTCCTAAAAACTCCGTTTTCATTCATCAATTCTCATCAGTTTTCATCAATATTCACCAACTCTCATCAAGATTTTCTTTATTACTCTCTCTCTTCTAAACTAGCTTTTTCTCAAATACAAAATCCCGCATTCGCAAGACTTAGATACACCTAGCCATATTCGAAGTTGCCTTCGTCCTAGACGTGAAAGGTTTAATTTCTGAGGGTTTGGTCCCAAATCTCTCTTTCAATTATTTAATTTAATTGTTTTATTTATTATTTTCCTTGATTTACTAACGTGTGTATTTTGTTATTAGAAAGAGGTACGAGGCATCCAAGTAAGTACTTTGATGGTTTTTTTATTGTTATTATTATGTAGAAATCATGCTTAGATTGTTTTTATGATTGTTAGTATCATGTTAGGATGTTTTCCTTAGTTTGATGTTTAGGGTGTTATTATAATTCCTAGTATCATGTCTAGGGTAACTTTAAAATCAAGTATGATTAAAAGTATGATGCCTTTCATGTCCTTCCTAATATTTATGATTGTTAGTATCATGTTAGGATTAAAGCTTTGATTTTTATTTCTTAGTGACATGCTAGGGTTTGTTATTAATCTTGTTAGTATCATGCCTAGGATCTTGCTATTGCTATATGCTTTAACATGAACATTATGATTATTATGATTATAATTATAATTTATTGTTATTATGTTGTTGATATTTATTGTTATTGCTTGATCACGCCTTTTATGCATGTTTAAAGGGAATTTGTACTTGTAATCACGCTTAATAAGATAATTAATAATCTTGTTTAGGGTTAATTTGATTATAATTCAAGTGATCGCCAATAATAGATTTATTTGTGCATTAATATTCAACCAACATAGATAAACAGGTTTAGGGTTAACCTATTGATTGCATGTTAGTCAGAAAGCGCACATGAATATGATCAGAATAAAGTAGAGGCCTATTATTAGGGTAGGTTCAATATCTTTTTAGGTTGGATTTGTACCTTCATCCCCGAACTACTAGTCATGGTTCAAGACCTATTGGAGTTGATGATCTCATGGATCGTTAAGGGGTGTAACCTTCACATTGTGAACGGTTTACATGTTCCTAAAAAACTTGTTGGCGACTCTTTTGCTCTATCTTCTTTCTCTTTGGACACCACCGTACTAATTAAGTGTATGATCACAGTGGGGTTCAAGCTAGGGATTATTGCTTGAAATATTTCCTACAATAACAAAACAAGAAAGCAAGTAAATTGAAATCTCAAGCTAAACTAAAACGAAGTCTAAGAAAGAAACAAAATTGACGAAGCGAATAAAATTACTAAACTAAAATCCTCAGCATGCAAATTAAAAGTCTAACTAAAGCAAGTTACGGAAAAAAAAACTATAATTAAAACTAAGACTAAAATTAAAGTAACTAAAAAGCTAAAACTCAAAACTGCTCATCCGTAACTAACTCCATCCTTTTAAAGGAAAAGGAGTTTGTTTCCAAGTCAAACTCTAATTCCTCCAAGGCTAATCATTAACGTTGCGTGAAATTGGAGCAAGGCCCCTCGAAGTCAGAAACCCACATCAGCGAATTTACTAGAGTAAAGCCTAAGGAATTTGCAGGCCCAGTAGTCTTCACGCCCAGCAGCCTCTTTCTTCCTTGCTTGGATTTGCCAGCTCAGGCCCCTTCGCTTTTGGCCCAATTTCCTTCCTTAATTGGCATGGTCTGTGATATTAACTTGTGAAATCTCGGACCTTCTCATGTATCGAGCCCTTAATCACCGAACCAAATTTAATTAGCTCGACCTTGGGCTTAAAATATGCGGTCATAAAATATGATCAAACTCCAATGTCTTTGTAATGGCTCAATAAGCTCGGGAATTGATATAATTATGCAAATTCCTACAAAATAATACCAACTCTACAAAACACTAGAAAACATATATTAATAATAAAAATAGCTCCGCAGAGCTCAAATAAGCACAAATATGACCGTGGGACGGGGAATAATATATATATAAAATAGACTCATCAATGTCATCTCTGAAAGCTTAACCGCAAGAAATTGCCTCACCTTCAATGATGATGTCTCCGACGCCTCAAAAAATTCCAAGTTCAACTCTGCACAAATGAAGCCAAGATCAAACAATTTAGCCATCTTTAGCCCTAGAAAACTAACACTGAAGAAAAACACTTACCCTTCGTCGGCCACCCCTCTGTCAACCATTCTCCTTTGACACCCACGGACACTCGCTTGATAAAAACAAACCAGTTCTTCCAACCCCTATCATTCACATCGGTGTTCAGAACTAACCGATCCCCCTTCTTGTAAAAACTCACTAACCCATTTTCCGACATCTTGATCTCATACTCCGTAACCAAATCCTCCAAAGTAAAAGGATCGTCCCAATTTTTGGTGACTTCCTATATAACAAACAAGATTCTCCACCCAGATGGCATCAGTTGCCCAGGACTTACCCCCAATACTTCAAAGAAAGAACGAATTAAAGGTGTAAAAGGAAACTTAACCCCAGTTTCCAGAAAAGGGTACCTAAATAACACAATAAAGCCTTTTGGACAATCCTCCACCGTCTTCCCCGGACCCGGAATATGGGCAAAGGTAGTCTCAGGAAACCCCGCCATCTTGACAAAGCCAGCCATCATATATGGCGCCATCAACGAATTCTACCTGGTCATAGCTCTCCTCTGTGAAACAACCATTCCTCTTTTTTCAACAATGCGAAGAGAAAACCGAGACCTAATTTTGGGTGTTTTGCTCGACATTTTGCCCAAATTAAAAACACCCAAATTAACGAGATCTCCGTCGTTCATTGACTTAGAGTCGCCAAAGCTATTCTGCACAAGAGAAAGAAGGAAGAGAGAGAAAAAGAGTGAGAAAGTAGAAATTGTGTGGTAACTTTGGGAAGCGGGAAATGTGTAGCAGTAATAAAAGGGGAGAAGTGACGGTTAGAAAGAGAGTGGGAAGTTGAAATAACTCCTCCAAGAGTAGTGCATATCGGCGCAAGGACGGATCTGCCCCCAAGTAAATTAATTTTTGAAATTTTACTGATTTTCTTTATTTTTGTTTTTGTTTTTTACTTTTTGTAATTAACAAAAATACACATGGCTGTCTATATTTAGCAATTAGGGGCAAATTGTTATGGGTAAAATTTAGTAAGTCAAAGTCAATGATGGTTAACCTGAGTCAACGATGAAACCAAGCTCTGATGAAGACCAGGACTTGACAAAGACAAGCTAGCCTCGACGGACGAAAGAAGCACCAACTACCTTCCGATTTTCTAGGGAAGGATAGACGTGAGAGACCAAGTCCACGCTTGAGCCGTGCCATACAGTTAGAAGGCTAGGTAGGAGGAAGATAATGATGAAGTGGTTTCCGGAAATCAAGGAACAAAGTTTATCACCTTGCAACGGCTAGTTAGAAACCCTAATTAACATCTATAAAAGGAGGAAGTACCACCGACGAAGATCATCACAGCCTAGATACTAAAAAATACTTTAAGCATACATTGTAATCCGATCTCTTTGATAATTTTCATAGTGAAAGTTTGGTAGATCCTCATTCTACCAGCGGTTTTTACCCTCATTAGGTTTTCCGCGTCAACAATCTCTTGTGTTATTTCTATATTTTCGCATTAGCTTTATTCACGGTTTTATTTAGTTGATCCGTAGCCTATATTTTTATATTCAATCCCACCTAACGAAAATTAGCATAAACAAACATTAATAAGAGACCAACTACAGAAAATAATAAGATTTTACCAAGTTCACCCATGAATTCCAATGAAATCACTACTTAGGCACACTAAACAACTTTATTAAAGATACATATCTGAGCAACCAAGAATGGAAAAGAAGTAAATGAATGGATACTTACCATAAAAGGTTATAGAGGATTCATAGCAAGGAACCACAATACTTGTAGGGAATAATTCAAGCCTTTAAAATCCCACTAGCTTGAACCCCACTGTGATCATACACTAAAGTACGGTGGCGTCCAAAAGGGAAGAAGATAGAGCAAAAGAGTCGCCAACAAGTTTTTAAGGAACTTGTAAACCATCACGAGGTGAAGGTTACACCCCTTAACGATCCAAGAGATCGTCAACTCCATAAGGTCATGAACCAAATAAGGGTTCGGGGATGATGGTACAAATCCAACCTAAAAGAGATTGAACCTGCCCTAATAATAGGCCTCTACTTTATTCTGCTCGTATTCATGTGCGCTTCCTGACTAACATACAATCAATAGGTTAACCCTAAACATGTTTAATCTATGTTGATTGAATATTAATGCACAAATAAACTATTATTGGCGATCACTTGAATTATAATCACAATTAACCCTAACAAGATTATTAATTATCTTATTAAGCGTGATTGCAAATACCAATTCCCTTTAAGCACGCAATAAAGGTGATCAAGCAATAACAATATAAAATAATATGTGTCAAGCAACATAATAAATAATCAACATCATTAATAATAATAATATCAATCATAATTATAATCATGTTAAAGCATAGCAAGATCCTAGGCATGATACTAACAAGATTAATAACAAACCCTAGCATGTCACTAACATGAATAAATATTAGGAAGAGAATAAAAGGCATCATAGCAATCATATTTAATATTAAAAATACCCTAGACATGATACTAGGAATATCATAATAACAATATAGACATGATATCTACATCATAATATCAATAAAATCAATTAAAGTACTTACTTGGATGCCTCGTACCTTTTTCTAATAACAAAATACACACGTTAGTAACTTCAAGGAAAATAATAATCAAAACAATTAAATTAAATAATTGAAATAGAGATTTGGGACCAAACCCTCAGAAATTAAAACCTTTCACGTCTAGGGCGAAGGCAACTTCGAATATGGCTAGGCGTTTCTAGATCTTGCGAATGCGGAATTTTGTATTCGAGAAAACAAAGTTTTAGAAAAGAAAGAATAATTTTTTTAAGAAGAGAATTGAAGATTCTTGGTGAATGAATATTGATAATCCGTCCATCAAAACGGAGTTTTTGATACGATATTTATAGAGAAAATCATCCAAAAAAGATAATTTATCAAAACAGAGTCTGAAGACCACAAAACCACTTTGGCGCCAGACCTGGCTCATTGGCGCCAGGACCAGTGGCTAGCGCCAGGCGTCAATGCTGGCGTCTGGCGCCAATCCTGGTTCCAGGCGCCAAGGCCTGGGGTTGGACGCCAAATCGGCTTTCAACGCGTTTTCGAAAATCTGATAAACTTACCGTACTGGAAGATAAAATAATATAATTTCAGTCGAAAATGCTATTTGATCTAATTAAAACTCTGAAGAGTCCTAATTGAATTAAGAATGAAACGAACCTTCTAGAATGTTCTAGAAGACTAAAAACCATTCCTAATTGCATTAGGAATGATAAATTATATTAGGCCCTCCCCTAGATCATTAGGCCGTACTTAAAACTCAAACCGGGCCCAGTTTAGTAAATTGGCCATAAATTCCTCAATATTCATCGAAATTGGGCTTATAATATATCGTTGGAAAGGTCTTTGCAAGCCCCATCAAACTAAACCACTATTGGACCCATATCATGGACCAACCAAACTGGATTGGCTGTTTTCTTAAAATAAAGTTTTCAAAAACAGAGAGAAGAGAAAAAGAAATAAAACTTTCCGCAACACTAGACCTTTCCACACTTTCGTTTCATTAGATTATGATTCGACGTGAAAGGCACTCATCACTGGGTTTGGTTTTGGGGAGACACAAATGGGTGTCTACAGAAGCCCCCACTTTGACTGAGTTTGGAGAAACGCGAGTTTCAAAAACGAAAGCCAAAGTATCGATAGGGACGGAGAATGATTCAGAACGTTCTGCGATCCTAAATCAATCTTGTAACGCCGATACCTGCAAAACTAGCATTAGTTAAACAGATAAAAGAGTTAAGAAACGCGTATCTTGCACCGTCGAGCACACGTCTCTGGAAGTAACCGATTGTCGCTGTTGCTGTTGTTTTGATGACCTCCTGCAAGCTAGAGAATGCCATCCCGCTTGAAAACTGCTACGCCTTGTAACTGCTTCCAAATTAGAAGATTGCTTCGCCTGAAACTATCCTCTCCGCTGTGATAATATTCCAGGTCCAAGGGAATACCATCGAAGATTGCTTCACTTGAAACAATCCTCAGTTGTTTGTGACAACTCTCCACAATCTAGGGAACGCCACCTTGCTGTTTGTTTTGACGATCTTCCGCAATCTAGGGAACGCCGTCGATCAATGTTGCTACATCTTGAGCCTTTTCTTGAATCATAGTGACAACTTTTTCAATTATAGCAAAAGTCGTCGAAGACTGCCCATCTCGTGCTATCTTCTCAAATCTTGGGTGACAACCTCCACAATCTTAGCGAATGCCGTCGAAGACCGCCCATCTCGTGCTATCTTCTCAAATCTTTGGGTGACAACCTCCACAATCTTAGCGAATGCCGTCGAAGACCGCCCATCTCGTGCTATCTTCTCAAATCTTTGGTGACAACCTCCACAATCTTAGCGAACGGTGTCGAAGACCGCCCATCTCGTGCTATCTTCTCAAATCTTTGGGTGACAACCTCCACAATCTTAGCGAATGCCGTCGAAGACCGCCCATCTCATGCTATCTTCTCAAATCTTTGGTGACAACCTCCACAATCTTAGCGAATGCCGTCGAAGACCGCCCATCTCGTGCTATCTTCTCAAATCTTTGGTGACAACCTCCACAATTTTAGCGAACGCTGTCGAAAATAACTTTACTTGAAGCCATAAAATAGATACATCTATATACTAAACACTATGCTAGGAAACAAAATATTTAGAAAGTCAAAGATATATTATGCTAATACATCTTAACAATATGATTTGCAAACATCTTATGCGTAATAATAAAATCTCTCACACGATACCATATTCATATACAAGTACTCATTACCAATCGCAAATAGGAAAAGAGAGATAAGGCACATTGCCTCAAAAATAAATAAAAATATATATATATATATATATATATATATATATATATATATATATATATATATATATATATATATATATATATATATATATATATATATATATATATATATATATATGTATTGATATAAAACATACATAATTTAACATAATTTGTTAATCAATTAATAATTTTCATGTAATTTTATGTTTTTTTAAGAAAAGGGGAAAATATATTAAAAATTAATCAAAAACCAAAATTTTAGAGCATGTTGCATAGCAGCTACAAGAAACATAAAACGACCCAGAGTTCAGCAAAATACAAATCATAGTTTTGTAATTATTATCAAGCCTATTTCCAACCAAAATTCTTAGTTAAAGAACCTTTGAATTAACACAGTCACGGAAGAGATAGATATGTGTTTCACAATCCATATCACATCTAATACAAATAGGATTAAAGTTAGAAATACTCCTTTGAGGGTCGAGGCTGTAGGAAGAATTTTATGGCAAGCATTCCAAAGAAGCATCTTGTACTTGTGAGGAACACCTATATGCCATAATTTATTTCAGTTGAAGGGAGGGAAAGAAGGATGAAGGAAGAACTTAGAGCATAGTCTATAAGCACTTCTAATGGTGAAATGTCCATTTGTTTCGAAATCCCAACAAATGGTATCCTCGACAGTAGCTATAGAAGGGAGGGGGATAGCCTTAATTAAATCACAAATTTGCTCAGGAATAATGTGTTTGACTCTCCCTAACTCCCATTGTCCATTTCTAATGATATCACTCACTCTCCAATGAGCAATTCTATATGGAATGGGTCTGTCAATGACCTTATAAAGGGGTTCCCTGCCCACCAAGGATGGAACCAAAGGCAAATATCCTTACCATTACCCACTCTATAAGAGATCCCCTCCAATAAAAGGTCCTTACCCTTAAGAATATCCTTCCAAAGAGGGGAGTCGGTTGGATTAGGGAAGCAATTAAGAAAGGTTGAGTTCTTAAAATATCAAGTCTTAAGGATCCTCACCCACAATTTATTAGGATCATTGATGATCCTCCACCCCAACTTTTCCATGAGAGCCATGTTCCAATTTCTCAACTTTCGAACCCCTAATATAATCCCCCCATACTAATAGGAAGAAAAATCTTTTCCCAACTAGTTCTAGCTAGGTAATGAGATCTATCCACCTTATTCCAAAGAAACCGTCTACAACTTTTTTCAAGGTCATCAAGAATATCACACGGAATGAGAGTGTTTTGCATAGCATACAACGGATAAGAGTTAAGCACGGATTTGATTAATGTAGCCCTACCCGCCATGTTAAGAAGTTTTGCTTGCCATCCTTTTATTCTATCCTTAGTTTTATCCAAGAGATCTACATAATCCGCTTTTTTCAGTTTATTAGGGATAATGTTCACCCCTAAATATTTACCAAAGGATGGAGCTCCTTTTCTATTTGAGGTGTCAAGGATGGCCATCTTTAGAGTAAGAGTCATTTTGGGAGGGAAAATGACTTTGGACTTAGTAGGACTAATTAAAAGACCCGACCAGTTACCAAAATCCAAGAGAGTGTTTTTTTTTATAACATTCACATTATCAATCGAAGCCTTTCCAAAGAGGAAAACATCATCCGCATAAAATAAGTGAGATATGTTAACATCATCCCCTATTTTAATCGGACTCCAATCTCCACTCCCTACCTTTTGTTCAATCATGAGAGAAAGTCTTTCAAGACAAAGAACAAATATATATATGAAGAAAGGGGATCCCCTTGCCTAATTGCCCTTGAGGGGGAGCAAAACTATCTGTGATTTCCCCATTCCATAAAATGGAGATACATGGAGTAGTAATGCAACTCAAGATAAGTTTAACCATTTTTTCCGGAAAATTTAAACCGAAAAGAGTCTCCCTAATAAATCTCCACTCAAGACTATCATAAGCCTTAGAAATGTCAATTTTAAAATCCATGATTTTCTTTTTGCTAGACTTTTTAAACATATGAGCAACCTCCTTGATAACTAAAATGTTTTCATCAATGGTTCTCCCCTCAATAAAGCTAGATTGCACCGGGTTAACAAGATCTCCCAACAAAGGCTTGACATGATTAGAGATAATTTTAGTAATTAGTTTTTATATAGAATTACACAAACCAATTGGTCTAAAATTGATCATAGTGGTTGGATTAGGGACTTTGGGAATTAAAGCAATGTAAGACTCATTAATTTTGAATGGAACACTCCCCGACTCGAAACAGGCAGTAACAAGGTTGATGATTGAAGGGCCTACGGTATCCCAATATTTTTTTAAAAAATATGGGTTGAATACCATCAGGACCCGGGCTTTTCATCAATGCCATAGCACCTAGAGCAGCCTTAACTTCAAGAACATCAATCATACTACAAAGGATGGCATAATCCATATCATTAACCACAACATTAGGGGTGAAACCGACAATTCTAGGTTGGACAGATTGTTTAGAAGCAAAAATTCTTCTAAAATAGTCGACACACATGTTTTTGAGCATTACATTATCATGCACCCAATCCCCTTAATCGTTTTTTAAACAAAAAATTTTCCCCCTTGAGTTTTTAACTTTGGCTAAAATATGGAAGTATTTGGTGTTCCAATCTCCATATTTATTTTCTCCAGTCAATACCCGCTTTTTGAGCCCATTTGATTATGTCAATCTTGAGAAGACGGTTAAGCTGGGAAAGTAACTCCTTTTCAAGATTGATAAGAAATCTAGAATACCTAAGACAAAGAGATTTTTGAATTCCCTCTATCCTAGCTGTAAGTCTTTTTTTGTTGTTTAAATTCTCATTAAACACTGTATTATTCCAAATTTTAACATCCTTAATAAAAAAAAATTCCCTAATAAAATCGTTATTTCCCTTAACCCACGTCTGATTAATTTTTTTTTTAAATCCTGATTGTGAATCCAAGCTTCTTTACATCGGAAGGGAAAATTTCCATGATGAACAACTACCTTAGAATTTCTAAAATTGGACAATGATCCGAATAGGTCCTAGGAATATGAAATACTTGGGTGTTAGGAAAATTCTCCATCCATTTTGCATTTGCTAAGGCTCTATCGAGACGTTCTATAATTAAGTCAAGGCCATTACGACCATTGTTCCATGTAAAATCGGGGCCATTAAAGCTAAGATCGATAAGCCTTGCAGTGTCCATGTACTGTGAAAAAGCTTGACCCTGCTTATTTGCAAACGGACGACCTCCAGCCTTTTCTGATTGATGCACGATTTCATTCATGTCTCCAACTATTAACCAAGGAATACTTTAAGGAGGGATGTCTTTTGGTTATTCCAAATAGCCGACTTATCACTAGTAGCCGAAGGAGCGTGAATACTAGTTAAGAGCACCTCATCTTCAACTGGAGAAAATTTAATTAAGGCATGAAAGTGATAGGTTGTCGTACACCTGTCAAAAATAAATTCCTAACAAAACCAACTAACAATGTAGTAGGGTAAATAGGGTCGAATCCACAGAGAGATGGCTATTCAATCTAACTTCTAAGGTATGGAGAAACTAAACAAGTCATGAAATTGGGATAAGAAAGTAGTCTAAATTAAAAGAGGGATAAAATAATTGATAAAAAGACCTAGGGTTATGGTTCACTATGCTTATAATTCTAAATCTATCAAACATCAATAACAATTCAATCAATCAATTATCTAGAGCAATTGCTAAGCCTACGGTCGGGTCTTAACGCTATCAATTCAACATATATAGTTCGGTCGCTAACATAATCAGAATTGCTAATTGTAGGTAAGCCTCTAAAAGTAAGATCTTTCAATTCAAACTCTTATTAACAATAATTAATCAAACAATTGATCAGGTTGGAAGATTAACAATAAAACACTATCAATTAGAGAAATCAATAATCAAAATATTAAAAATACCAATCACGATTCATTATATAATCATGGATTCCCAAACCCTAGAAATAAACTACTCAAACATGGACGAAATCATTAAAACTAGATCAAAGGAATAAAACATAATTAAAAATAAGAGATAGAAATAAAATACCTCAATGAATTGAAATAATAAACCCAAGAATCATCCATGGAAGAATCCATGGAGATGCCATGAGAAACTAGGGTTCAAGAGAAAACTCAAAAGAACGTAAAATAATAAAAAGCATAAAAAGGCATAAGGGAAAAATAATAATCCCTTGATTATTTATAAACTTTCTAAATTCTAATCTAAAAATAATTATAGAAAAGAAATAAGAAAATAAGAAATACATAAGTTGCATTACTATTGGACCATAAACGATGACGTGGCACGAAGATGATCGATGCAAGAGGGACGAGTGAAGACGTGACAGTGACAAAGCCTCGTGGCTGTTGTTCACTCGCCAAAACCTGCGACCGCAGGTCAGCCCCGCGCCCTGGCAGTAGCTACGGAGCCTCGATTGGGGGCGGGGTATGGTCGCAGGCTACCTAGCGCGGATTAAAACGGCCATAGCTTATGTTCTAGGAGGCTTCTCGGGGCATGTGACCTATCAATTGAAAGCTCTTCAACTCAAGTTATGATCAAAAGAGTGGACAAAGGTCAGTTTTGCCACTTTGTAAAATATCGTTTAACTTCGTTTCTAACTCAAATTCATTTCTGAAAGATTCATAGCGACTCTTGTAAATGCTATATTCATTCCTCATGCATATAAATCTCAAAATCAACATTCACGAACACGGTATCTGTTTCGGGTGTTTTTTGGATTTCCTTGGATACTGGTCACGCTCTCCTGGCAACGAGACAGTTCAACCTGCAAAACAACGAATATTTCGGTTGTCGGAATATTCGCCTCCGACGATCAAGTTAGTGATCGGAACGGAAAAGGATAGAGAGAGAAAGTAGAGAGAAGTTGGAGCTATTTAATGCTCTTTTTGTTGTAATATCTTAATCCACCCCTCTCATCATAAATGATTGGGGTATTTATAGGGGTGGGATTCGTGCCCCATTCTAGGGTTTGTACCCTAGAATTGCGTGACGTGATTGGCTGCGCAATCAGTGAATGCCACGTGTTACTTTGGGGACGCCGTTTTGCAGCTTTCATTGATGTCTCTCGGGATTTGGGCCCTGACGTTATTAGGCCTCTTTTGCGTGCTTGATATTAGGGGAACACATGCCCTAAACACGTGGCATCTTCCTGTAATGACACGTGTCACCCACTAACTGGGCCACGTGTCGCTACGAGATCGGCTTGAACCGTTGAGTGCCCTTAAGCTGAACGCGTGGCATCTTCCCATAGTGACACGTGTCACCCTATAACTGGGCCACGTGTCACTACGGGACTGGTCCACGTATACAAGGTATTTTTACCCTCAACATTTTCCCCTCAGAGGGGGTGGCTCGTACGCTTACAGGCTGACTCCTCTGACCTCAAATAGCCTTGGGGCGTACAAGCGCATTAGGGTTTCGACAGGTTTCTGTCCGCCTGATAATTTAGAGTGAACGCCTATCTATACGAATGGCGCGGACAACGGTAGGCCGTCTCGCTTTTGGAATTGCGGTCGTCTTGCCATTGCGGAGGGAGCTTTAGCTCCGTCAGCTTATTTTTTTGGACGTGCCGTTTATTAGGTCGTCTTCTTTTCCGCCTATTCTAACGGCGTTGTCCCTTAACCCTTCAAATTCTAGGTTAAAATTTTGAATTATAACCGTTCAACTTCTTTTTGAGGGGGGGGGGGGGGGAAAGATGAAGTTACCATCCTACCCCCATAAATTTTGTCTATATATACAAAGGTTTTGGCCTCATTTTCACACTTTGGAACTTTCATTTTCTAGAGAGAAGTCAGAGCTTTTAGAGAGAGAAAGTGCCTTTTCCTTTGAATCTTCGAGAGCTCCGCTGTGCCTTTGAGTTTTCCGGGCACATTCCTTGAGTTTTCCGGTCAACCTTCAAGACTTTCAAGTTTTCTACACGTACAGAGGTAGGCCGCCTGTTTTCTTTTTCTTGCATTTTCATTTCTTTATTCTTCATTTAAAATCTGGCTCAACATTCGGCTTCGTCCGTTTCTCCTCATGAGGCCGACCATTCGCCTGGGACTGAGGAGTCTAGAGTGGACGGAGACGAGTTGTCTCCTTCATGGAGTGGGTCCATTTCTAGTGCGTACCAACTCACTTCCACCCATTCTTCTCTGTCCCTGCAGTCGAACATGGCAAGAAAAATGCAGACGTACGATCGTCATGCTGCCAGAAATCCAGACGGTAGTCTGGTGAACCCTAGGCCTCCTTATGATCCTAACAACCCTAACTTAGAAACGCCTTCTACTACTCCTACAACTGCTTCCACGGGCACTCAGTGCTCGGCCGTGGAAGTAACTTCTTCTTTTGAGGAGTGCCAAAGAACTCAGGGTGCTTCTGCTGCGGGGGGAACGTTCGGGCAAACTCCGGGATTAATGTTCCCCCAATATGCCAACTCGGTCATGGATGGGGCCGAGTTGCTACTCTGTGAAGGACCTCCTTCCTCTTCTCGGGCGGACGCTGATCCGTCCGTCCCTACTCCCTCAGAACTCTATCTCCGATATGGCAGGTCGGACAGACCAAGAACTGGGGTCTCAATTAATGAACCGTCTGACCTGCCCCCTCGCAGAGCGCCTCCTACTGGGAGTCAGGCGGCCGATGCCAAAGACAAAGGCAAAAGGCCCCTAATTAATGAAGACATTACCTCTCCCAGGGGCGGCCGTATCTCTAGGAGTCGCAGCTCAGCGGAGGCATCCGATCTGGACAGAGTGCTGTTTTCTGAGTTTGGGAGCGCTTCTCAACAAGAGGAGGGAGAGGTCGAGAAAGCGGCCCAGGGCGAGGCGGCGGCCGAGGAAGACGTCGCCAACGCCGATACATTTAAGGACCCGTACGCCTGTACGGTGGGTAGCACGGCCTTGGGCTTCCTAAATGACAACTTTGAGGAGTACAAGGCATTCCTCCACCTTGGGGAGGGATTTGAAATTAAGCCCCCAAGGAAGTCACAAGTTGTGGCTGCCTGGGATGAAGAAAGGCCGCGCCAAAGGTCTTTTAGCGTTTACAGGGCGGCTCTAGACGTCGGACTGCGCTTTTCTCTCCAACTCTTCGTCCGCACCATCCTGGACGAATACGACATTGCCCTTTTCCAGCTGATGCCGAACAGCTGGTTAAACATTTTTGGGTATTTGGTGACGTGCATCTGCAAAGGCTTCAAGCCGGACTTTGCAATTTTCTGTGAGATGCACTCACTGACCAAGTTGGACGCCGAAACGGACGGCTGGCTTATTTTGAGTACCAGTAGGGACTACATGATGGTGGTCCACCACGTCTCCAAATGGCGTGACTGGAAGCACCGATTCTACCGCATCAAGACCAAAGATGTTGAATTCAACCTGCGGATGAATCGGTTCAATGCTGAACCAATTCAGCTTGGACGCGGGGACCTTAAGCCTGATAAGCCACCCGTCCACCCCAGCCAAGAGCACCAGCTTGAATACTTGAAAGTCAAGAGGGTGAAGAGGAACGACAAAACTGAACGCGTTCCAAGCAACTGGGTCCCCTTATCTAGTTGGCTACGGGATCCCACGTTCATGTCCGCCTATGGCCTGTACAAGAACTTGCCCCAAGGTGGACGCATATTTTTACACATACGTAGGTTATTTGGCGTTGAAGGGTTTTCTAACACTTTTTCCTTTTCTTTTTCAGCTGAGGCGTACAAGATGCTTGACTCAGAGCAGAAAGGGGATGTAAATATGTCGGAGATTGACTTGGCCCGCTACAAGGCTCGTCGGAAGCTGTACGAGCAATCTAAAGAAGTAAGTATATCCATCTCCATTTCTTCTTTTCGTCTGTGTAGGCATTACGGAAGAGATCTTCTTCCTAACTAGACACGACCAATCAATTGTATTATCTTGCTCTCTTTTCGCTAACTTTTGCCTCTTCAGCTGTCAACTCCGACCCCTAGGTCCAAACGGAAGCAGTCGTCCCCTGCCTCCAAGACGGAAAAGGACGGTAGGGCGCCCAAGCAAAGGAAGACGGTCGCATCCAAGACCACTTCCACCACTGCGGCCAATACCACGTCGCGGACTGCCTCTAAGCAGTCCAAAGGAGAACAACCCCGGCTGAGTGATAGCGGTGCCTCTAAGTCCATGGATCCAGCAGCCATGCCGGTTCATGATAAGTCCGAGAAGTCGGACGATAGGGGTAAGTCGACCCCGGCAAAACCGACCGGGCAAGAAGTGACTCCGCACGTACAAAGAGTCAACGAATCTGATTGGCTTGAAGCCTCTCAGTCGGCCGGCGATCAGCCTGGCCGGACGGGGGAGGAGGGTGACGAGCCTGCGCCGCCCCCGTCATTCACCTTCAATCTTCCTACCCCTCCAAGCTTCTCTGACGGTCAGTCGGAGTAACTTTGAATTCTCTACTTCCCTCTTTACAAGTCCGATTGATCCTGAGCTAAACTTTTATTTTTGCGCCCTTGCATAGACATTGCAGAGGAGCTGCACATGAAGCTGCCCGGCCAATCCCTTACGGGCGCGGACAGGAAGGCCATGAGGGAGGCCATGGTCAGGGCGGTCCCTGGTGAGCAGCGAGACAAGCTGCGGGGGATCCATAAGGGCTTCCTTGGCCCAATGATCAACTGCAGTGCCGAGGTAATTTCTTTCTCAACTGTCATACTTAGTCAATTTTTCATTCTTTATTTTGCTAACACGTTTTCCCTATACGCAGCTCTTCCTGCGGTTGAATGTCTTCCTTGAATGGAAGGACAAGGAGAATGAAAGGCTGAAGCATGCCTGGGCCCAGATTCAGAAGACCCAGGATGCCATTACCGAGGAAACGGCCGTCCAACGCCGATATTTCAAAACCCAAATCAACGTGCTGTCCGACAAGGCGGCGCGGCAGGCTGAAGATTTGGTGAACCTGGGCCATGCCCTGGAGCAAGAGTCCGTGGCCAGAGATGCCATGAGACAGGAGAGGGATCAGGCCCTCCTGGACGGCCAGCGCTGGAGGGAAGGATTCGAGGCCTCCGAGAAGCTCAGAAGTGATGTGGCCTTGGCCCAAAAACACTTGAAGGAGGCCTTGGACGAGGCGGACGTTCTCAAGGCCGAGGTGGAAAGTTTAAAGAAGTCCGTTGAGGACTTAAATCTCCAGCTGCAAACACCTCGGGCCCCTAGTGCGGATAAGGTTGTCCGCATTGAACAGAATGCTGAGGACAGGCTGAAGAGCCACTTCTTTGAGGCTTTTGAGCTTATGGTGGACGAGGGCGAGGCGGCCTTTTATCAAGAACGCTTCACCAAACGTCTCAACTTTGTTTGCCTCAGAGAAGAGGCTAAGAAGGTCGGGCAGCCTTCTCCTGATCTGGACGTCACGCCAACTACCTCAGAAGAGAAGGAAAACGAAGAAGTGGCGGCCAGCAAAGATGGTGAAGCAGAGAGCAAGGAGACGCCTGCTGAGGACGCGTCCCTTGCCGCCATTAAAGAGCCCGGCCTAGGCCAGAGTCCAGCTTCTACCCCAGCTGCCCCTTGATTTCAGCTCTTTCTGCCTTGTTTAGTTAATTTTTATTTTCTTTATCTGCCGCCTTTTCGTGCGGTTTTATGTAAGATACTTTGCCGCCCTTTGGGCGGTCTTTTTATCAATCCAAGTTTTCTATTATGCTTCATACTTTGAAAATTTTACACTTAACATGTTTTTGCTTTTTCGTACGCGCATTTTTTTTTTACGTTTTTGTATCCTCGTACAATTGGGGGGGGGTATGCTCCTTTATTCGGCGTTCGCCTAGTCCATATTTTAAGTGGTTTGATTGACTTGGTAGAATTTATACCTTGGGGGGTATGACTACTAGTAAGTTAATCAAATCATAGTAATGATTGCCCTTGGACTAGGTGATATGCCGAATCAACACATTATTTGGCCATTCAATTAGCTTTATGTGAGTTTGTCCGTTGAAACTATCGCTCGGACGCGCTCAAAAAATTTCAAGTATGATCTCAACTTAAAATTTCTAAGCTTTGGGCTGGGCTGGAATGCCTAGGTATGCCCTTGCCCCATTACAGAGGTTTCATAGGGTACCTTACCTTTTCCGTCCGCCTCAGTGAGGGACGGACGTATACATGCGACTTAAGGTCAAGTTGCTCGTTTTTATTTTATTTAATTTATTTTATTCTGCGACCGGGTTGCTGTGTTGCAAGCAACCTAATCACAAATTTCACGCGGCATTTCTGTGTAGACTATGACCGTGCAAATAAGCATAAATAGAATGGAAAATAATATAACAATGTTTGACTTTTCATTAATTTTTCAAAATTACATTGTTGTGGCCGTACGGCTTACATTGCTCGGTCAACCGACCTAGCTGTACATACAGCTTTTGGCTAAGTACTTAAACTTATATATAATATTTCTTCAAATTGTCAGTGTTCCATGTACGCGGAATAGGTCGGCCGTTCATGGCTTCAAGACGGTAAGTCCCATCTTGAACTTCTTCCCTGACTCGATACGGCCCTTCCCAGTTTGGGGTAAGCTTTCCATCTTCATTTGCTCGTCCCACAGCCTCCATCTTCCTTAGGACTAGATCTCCCAATTTTAGCGGCCGCTTTGACACTCGGCGATTGTATGCCCTTGTCATCCTTAGGCGATAGATTTCGTGTCTAAGCGCCGCGTTGCCCCTAGCTTCAGGGAGGAAGTCTAAGGCGGTCTTCATGGCTTCCCAATTGGCCGCTTCATCATATAGCATCACCCTAAGGGTGGGCTCATACATCTCAATTGGGAGGACAGCCTCGGCGCCATAGACCAAGAAGAATGGAGTTTCTCCTGTGGAGCTCTTGGTCGTGGTTCGTATGGACCATAACACATTAACCAACTCATCATCCCATAAGCCGCCTGCCCTTTCAAGCTTGCGCTTAATTCCATTGGAGATCAATTTATTGTATGCCTCTATCTGGCCATTGGCTTGTGGTCGGCCGACTGAGGCAAAGCAATGAGCTATGCCCTGGTCCTCCAACCATTCTTTGAGTTGAGGCGTTTCAAACTGGGGTCAATTGTCGAACACCATAGACTGAGGAACGCCAAAGCGTGTTATGATACTCTTCCATATGAAGGCTGAAACATCCGTCCACTTGATTCCCCGTACAGCCTCGGCCTCCACCCACTTTGTGAAGTAGTCTACTGCTACAAACACATAGCGCCTTTGACCAGATGCTGGCGTGTACGGTCCTAAAATATCCATCCCCCATTTGGCAAAGGGGAGCGGACTACTGATAGCCGACAGACTGTTGGCGGGGCGATGGATCAAGGTTGAAAATCTCTGGCACTTGTCACATTTCTTTACCATTTTCATGGCGTCCGACTTTAAGCTAGGCCAGTAGTAGCCCAGATAGGCAGCCTTTTCAGCCAAGGCTCGTCCTCCAATATGAGAGCCGCACTGCCCCTGGTGAAGATCGTCCAGGACATCATGCCCTTTCTCCGGAGTGATACACTTCAGGTACGGATCACAAATGCCTTTTTAAACAACTCCCCCTGCTTCATTTTGAACCAGGCCACTCTCTTTTTCATCAGCCAGCTCTCTTTAGGATCGGCCGGGAGTAATCCATCCTTTAGATAAGATATAATCCTGTCCATCCAAGTGGAGCTTCTATCAATGATATGTACCGGCTCGGCATCAATACTCCTTCTTTCCTTTACCTCCCAAAATACCGACCTGGGGGTATCACATGATGCTGAGGATGCTAATTTAGAGAGGGCGTCCGCCTGATGATTGGACGAACGAGGAACTTGTTGTAGAGTAAAATGATCTAGGCCCTTAGCCTTCTCCTTTACAATTTTCAGGTATTTCATCATAGCCGGCTCCCTTGCCTCGAAGTCTCCATTCACCTGGCCGACTACAAGTAGGGAGTCCGAGCTTACATCAATTTTTGTTGCTACTGCCGCCTTACACATTCTAAGGCCGGCCAAGAGAGGGCTTCGTACTCGGCCTCATTATTAGAGGCTTGAAACTGAAATCTCAGGGCGTACTCAAACTTATCTCCCTCAGGAGACTGACATATAACACCTGCACCACACCCAGTAGCTGTTGCCCTACCGTCCACGAACACCTTCCAGATCTGGTCTCCGGCCGACTGAAGATCCGGCCGAGTCATCTCAGCTAAAAAATCAACAAAGGCTTGTCCCTTAATTGCTTTTCTTGTCTCATTTCCAAGGCCCACTTGAGCATACGGCCACTTGCCTCTAGAGTTGTAAATGGCTTCTTCAGAGGTTGGTCTGTGTAGACCACAATTGAATGTGCCAAGAAGTATGGCCGCAGCTTTTTCGATGCCATGTATAAGCCAAGCCAAATTTGTCAATAGGGGGATACCTCAGATCAGCGTTGTGAAGTACATGGCTGATAAAGTAGACTGGGATCTGGTGGCCGTCCCGTTCAGCAAGAAGGACGACACTTAGAGAGTGTTTAGAGATGGCGAGATAGATAAATAGCTTCTCACTCTTGAATGGACTGACAAGCTGAGGCAATGTCTGAAGGTGGCTTTTTAGTTGTACGAATGCTTCCTCGGCCTCCTCTGTCCATTAAAACATGGCTTTCTTTTTTATGGTTTGAAAGAAATAACGACACTTATCCCCTGATCTTGACAAAAATCTACCAAGTGCTGTTAAACACTCGGTCAATCTTTATACTTCTTTAATCGTCCTTGGTGACTTCATGTCCATGACGGCTTGGACCTTTTCAGGGTTGGCCTAATTCCACGCTGATCAATTAAAAATCCGAGAAATTTACCGGACTCAACACCAAAGACACATTTCTTTGGATTTAACATCATCTTATGCCGCCTGAGTTCGGTAAAAGTTTCTCGCAGATCCTTCAGATGGTCGGCCGGCTCTTTCGACTTGACAATCATGTCATCAATGTACGCCTCCATATTCCGCCTGAGCTGATCTCTGAAGACTGTATTAACAAGTCGTTGAAAGGTAGCTGGGGCATTCTTAAGGCCGAATGGCATAACTTTGTAACAGTACAACCCCTGCTCAGTTACGAACGTTGTTTTCTCTTGATCTTCTTCCCATAATGGAATTTGATGGAATCCAGAGTATGCGTCCATAAAACTCATCAGGGCATGCCCGACCGTTGAATCAACCAGGCGGTCGATTTTGGGCAAGGGAAAGCTATCCTTAGGGCATGCCTTGTTCAGGTCGGTGTAATCCACACACATTCTCCAAGTTCCATTCGGCTTCTTCACAAGAACCACATTGGCTACCCAGTCTGGGTAATAACACTGCCGAATGAAACTGGCGTCCAGCAGCTTTTTTACTTCAGCTGCGGCCGCCTGATTCCTCTCTTCTCCATGATTCCTTTTCTTCTGGCAGACAGGCTTAATGGCTGGATATACAGCCAGCTTATGCACGGCCAGGTCAGGGCTTATTCCTGGCATCTCACCAACATCGAATGCAAATACATCTTTGAACTCTCTCAACAATTGAATTAACTCATCCCCAAGCACACCCAAAGCTATAGTGCCCACACTAACCGTCCTTCCTGGTTGATTGGGGTCAAGCACTATATCTTGGTGACTGCCGGCCGGCTGGGGTCGTAACTCTTCTGGCCGACCGACAGTCATTAGCTGCTATGCTTGTTCTATCTTGGCCGCCTTACGCTTCTGGCCAACCTGGTGTGCTGGGAGTGAGGTTCCTTCTTCTTTTGGCTCGGACGCCTTTGGTCCGCGCACTGTAGGCTTAACCGCCAACTGATTACATTCCTTTGCCATCTTCTGGCTCCCTTGGATTGTCCCTATTTTTCCGTCGGTCCTCTCAAACTTTAGCAGCATTAGGTGAGGTACAATGACTGCTTTGGCTGCATTCAGTGTAGGACGACCGAGTATGACATTATATCCAATCAGCTCTTTCACAACCAAGAAGCGGACAACCATATCTCTTCCTTCCCCTTTTTGCCCAAAGCGGACAGGTAAATCTATCCGCCCCACCGGGTGGATAACATTCCCCACAAATCCGACCAACGGGTGAGTGATGTCCTGGAGAGCATCCTCTGGGAAGCTTAGATTCTTCAAGGCGGCCAGGCTGATGATGTCAGCCGCGCTACCCGTGTCAATCAATATTCGTCCGACCTTCAAATTAGCTATCTTCATAATGAATACCATGGGATCATTGTGCAGGGCTTTGATCTCCCCCCGATCGGTGACAGGGTAAAGTCGTATCCCCTAATCAAAAGTAAATACCTAAATCCTCTAACTAAAGTAGATAGGGAAGTAGGGTCGATCTCCACAGGGAAACAAGTCTTTTTACTCCTAATTAATTATTATAATCTAAATTATCTAAGTAACCAATATTTATATTTGAGTATGAAACTAAACTACAAAGAATAGGAATAGGGAGAAAGCAATATATAAAAGGATCTAGGGCATAGGTTCACCAATAAATAATACTCCAGGGTAAAACATAGTAATCAATCATTGACATTGCATAAATAACATGATTAACAGGCTCTCGCAATTTATTAATCAACATAGATCTAACAGGCTCTCGCAATTTACTAGATCTAAGTTCTTATTGAAAATAGCCTTTAATATCAAATTAACATCTGCTCGATTCATCAATTTAATATTGCTATACTTTTACAAGCCGCAATTGTAAAACATTAAAACAATTCAATGAGAAATTATCATGCAATACCAATAATCAATAATAGTCAATCATCAATGCATCAATTAACCAGATTGTAAAGGGCTTTCGCTACGTGTTACAATCACATAATTAATTTACCGGTATTAAATCTCATCTCTCGAATCTCAACTTAACCATTTATAAATTAACCTGCCTATTGAAACTAGACCTAAACATCAATTCTCATCTCTCGAATCTTGAATCAATATTGTCAAACTCATGCATAAAAGATAGGCCTAATCTAGTCACAGAGCATTAAATCAATCAATAGGAAATTAATCTAGCATTGATAATCAACAACAATAATTTACCCCTTCATATTATTTATTAGATCCCCATAAACCCTAGAAATTAAACTACTCACAAATCATCATGACTAAACTAATCAAATAAATAAATAAAAGCATAATCAAGGGAGTAAATAAAATAACTAAAATTAAAGGGGAAGAAATTGTTACCAAAAAGTAATCTGGAATTAATGGAAGAATTAAGAACAAAAGTTTAGAGAGAGAATTCTAAGAGAATAATTAAGAGAGTAAAGAAAGAGTAAAAAGGAGAAGAAGAAGTACTAAAATTGTATTACGGAGGAGTATTTATACTCCGTACAAAAATCCTAAACTAAAACAAATTAAAACGACGCTAATCGTCTACTAAGAAATACACGCGTCCGATCGGGCGAGGCACCGCTCGATCGGGCGCGCCTTTTTTATCATAGTACAAATCTCGCGCCCGGCACCGGGCGCCAGACTAAGCTTCTCCCGCTTGGCCGGGCGCGCCTCCGGGCGCCAGCCTCTTTGGCCGGGCGGCTCATTTGGGCCACTATTTGGACTTCGATTGGGCTCCAATTCTTCGGGCCAATCTGGGTTTCCTCTTTGGGTCTTGAATACTCGGTCCAAATGCCTCGGTATCACCTATACCGAGCCCTTAATCACCGGTTCGATGGCTCTAACCGGCCCTGGGCTATTGAATCTGGTCGTGCTTCTCCAATGCTCGTGATTGCTCCAAAATATCTCGGGAAAATACTCCAAAAGCATAAATCTCTGCAAAAGTCAACCAAATCTACGAAGACACTAGAAAACACCAATTAGTAATAAAAGTGGCTCTAAAGAGCCAAAAACACTACCAATTATGACCAAGGGACGGGGGTAAAATACTATATAAAATAGACACATCAAACTCCCCCAAGTCAAACCTTTGCTTGTCCCTAAGCAAAGATCTCATCAATGAATCAATAAATATGCTTCACCCCTAAAGTAAAAATCAAGCACAAACGATTCAGGGTAAATCAAATAAACATGCTTCAAAGTCAACCAATCAAATCCATCTAATTACCAATCTTCCCTAACAATTGCCAAACAGGGCAAACCACAAGAGCATATAGAATTCAAGACTAGTGCTCACGCACTCAACTCTAATTTTTGTGGCGAGTAAAAGATGTACTCGATCGCTCTCCATCCAACCCCTTTATGTGAACAATGCCCTCCCAACTCACACTCTCGTGTGTATAAAACAATGAACGCTCAATCCTACTAGTCGACTCGAAATATGCCAAATCATAACTTGCATTGATAAACAACACTTTCACATTCATACAATTCTATGCACAAAGGTCAGAAGGTCTTTAAAGCTTGTAATGTAAGGATAGGGTAAAGGGTAGGATAAATTTGGGAATAAGTGAGAGAAAAGCTATGCTTAAAGGAGCCATATCCTAATAAAACCCATGATCAAAATAACTAATGATCGTACATCTCCTACATAACCAACTCTAACATCAACCAAATATACTCCAAACAATATAAACAATCCCAACACTTACATATCACTCATAAAATATAATAATGAAGAAGCAGAGTGAATAAACAAACTTTATTTTCAAACTTGAATTTTTCATTGAGGCTCTTTATTTTTTTTTTTTTTTTTGATCACCCTCCGACTAGAACATTTGAACATTTTTTTTCTTTTAAAGTTCACTTATTTTTTTCAAATTTTTTTCTTGAACTTCTCTTTTTTTTCATAATATCATGCTTTATTTTTTTCAAGAAAATATAACTCTCAAACTCATCAAAAATAAACATGAATAACAACAAAACAACTTCTCAAATCCCACCCAAATTGTGCAAATAATAAGCACACTACAAACTCCCTCACCTCACTCACTAATAGCTCCCCCAAGCCAAGCTTGGGACTAGTAACCAATGGGGCAAAATAGGCTTGTAATGTGGCTAATAAACAACAAAAAGTCAAGACATGGGTAGTAAGAAGGGAACAAATGTATCTACAATATCTGGAGGCTACCTAAAAGAACAAATGCCTTCGTCCTCCTCAATGTGCATAATAATGAATCATATAAACATTACTTATAGCTGCAAACCAATACTCAAATTCATTGACATACCAAGAACTATGGAACTATCACACATTCCTTACCAAATCAACTAGTCAAGCACTATATTCACAAGTAGTTGAACAAAATTGACGCAAGTTAAGGTTTCAAGGCAATCAAACATCAAATCATGATCAACTAATCCACAATGCCTATCATCAAATACCAAGAATCAAAATAATTTTCTCAAGTAAGGGGCACAGGGAAGCATAATTTATAATTCATTGGAACATATTTTTGGATTTTTTTTATTTTTCAATTTTTTTGTATTTTTATATATAAAGAAAGCAATAAAATTAACCTAGAAAGCAAGAAAACTAACCTAAGAAAACACACCAAAAATAAATGAAAAAAGAAAAAGAAAAATACCAAACCAAAATCTCCCCCAAGCCAGAATCAGACAATGTCCTCATTGGCTCGGAAACTAGCCCAGCATAGCTAGTCCTCATCATCCTCATCCATCGAGCCGAAACCCGCACCTCCACTGCCATCTGCACCACCTGCACCAGAAGAGCTACCACCAAAATAATCAGCGTGAAAACTCCCCCTCGCCGGTCCCCCGAAAGGAATGTCCTGCCCGTACTCGAAGAAAGAAGAATAGTTAGTGTAAATACCACGGGCAGTGGGATCCCTATCGTATCCCTGGGGTGGTGGCTGAAACCAGTCAGGGTGAATAGCGTCGTCGGGAATGTTGCCCCGACGAGCATAATCATCGTACATAGGGTAGAGAGATCTACCCTGGTTCCTCTCTAGATACCCTAACCTCTGGTCTAAGGAGCCTACCATCCTCCTAAGGTCAGTATGTGAATGCTCGATACGTCCTAGGGCCTGACCTATACTCTGAAGATCCCAAACTGGGTCAGAGTTCACATGAGGGACGGAGTGGGACATACGAGGTGGAGAGAAAGCCACCTCGGGCTGAGGCTGGGGTGGTGGAACTGGTGGTGGTGGTGCCTGCCCCCTAACGTTGGCAACTAAAACATCATAAGTGTAGGAAGGTTGCCCTGGGGGAAAGACGGTCAAGTCAGGACTGGGTAAGGGAAAAATGGGCAAAGGTTGCTCGTTCCCAGTCCGAATACACCAAAAGGGTGTCCGCTCGCTATCCGGTCTAACCCACCCCACATCCTCAAAATACCTAGCAGTCAAGTAAGTATCTGGTCCACAGTTAGTCAGCTGGTGGGGTCCGTCTACTACAAAACCGGCCTTTTTCACCGCTATCCGAGTGATAAGGCCTCCTAAACGGATAGGGGACTTGGAAGTGGTGCTGGTTGTGGCATGCCTACTCAAATGGTGAACTATAAACCTACCTATGTTCAATTTCCCGTACCCGTACACATAATGTCCTATGACAGCTAGTTCGTTAGTTTGAGCGTTATGAGGCTCGGCCCTACCTAAAAAACACAAACCCGCAAATCTTTGCCAGATTTTTGGGACAGGGTGGTGAATAGGTTTGGTACTAGCATGTTGGGGGTCGGGGGTAGGTAAACCAGTCAAAGCATAATATAAGTCACCCATTTTATAGTCCGCATGCCACTGGTGAGATAATTTAGAATTTAATTCAAAAATTTTACAAAATTCTACAAAAGTTAAACTAATATTTCTATTATTTAACCTGAAAAATAAATTTGGCCCATTTCTACTACTAACAACATGAAAAGTGGACAGGAATTCACAAGTAAGTTCTCGGTATGTAGGATAGTGCATGTCAACAAATTTTCTCATGCCAATGTCATTCAAAAATCGCTTAACAAAATCATACAAACCAAATGATTCTAGGGTAGGGCGGTGTAACCACCGAGAAGGAATTACCTCACGACCGACCAAATGCTCTAGCCGTTCCTTTTGTTCCCGGCTCACAATCCGAATCGTCGGCCAATACAGGAGTTGCAAGTCCGGGTCGTATTCCTCCCTCGAACTGGAGCTCCTACCAAAAATGGACCTAGCCCTCTTTGATGCCATGTTCAAGAAATGGGTTTGAAAATTTATTGAATTAAATCTGAAAAATTTTTGTATGAAAGTGAAGAGGATGAAGAGAGGATCACAAATATGTAAAGAGTTTTGAATTTGGGTTGGTAAGGGAGGAGAAATCTTAGAGAGAAGTTAGAGAAAATTTGAGTTTTAGAAAGAGAAAGTTATGGAGAAAGAAGAAATGGAGGAAGAAAGAAGAAAAGAAAGAAAGAAAAACAAGTGGACGTCATTCGCACCCGGTCGGGCGGTGGGTCGCCCGGTCGGGCGATCTAGGTTATTTTGCAAGCTGGTTCTCGCGCCCGGTCGGGCGATCTAAATCGCTCGAATTTCGTAACCTTTCGCGCCCGGTCGGGCGCCACTCGCCCGGTCGGGCGATCTGACTATCTGATTTTGTCTTGCTCTCGCGCCCGGTCGGGCGCCAGTCGCCCGATCGGGCGATTTTTAAGTCTAAAATTTTGCCCTTCTCGCGCCCGGTCGGGCGAGGCTTGCCTGATCGGGCGGACAAATTAGTCCGTATACGACGAATTTTGCACCCAGTCGGGCGAAATTACTTGTTTTCAGATCCTTGCTCTCGCGCCCGATCGGGCGAGAGTCGCCCGGTCGGGCCCGAGACTAAATCGGCGAAAAATTAATTTTCATCTTTTCTCCAAAATTTGGCTAACTCTTTTCCTTCAAACCTGTACAAACACTCATAGAACTCGTTAAATTCCCTCATCTCTCCTCTCATAAGAAAAAGAAAAGAAAAACTAGTCTAAGAAGCATTAAAAATACGGGTTGCCTCCCGCAAAGCGCTGGTTTATCTAGGTCCCGCACGACCTTCTTACCAAGTACAATTTCTAGGACCCTTGGCCTAACGCTTGATCGGGCGGTTTCTCACCCGGTCTAGCGGTGTTCAGGCTGCGATTCGGCTTTATGACATACCCTGTGGGACGCCAAACCACCTTATCTAGTGGATCCTCTTTGACTTGGGTTGGGGGATCTTCAATGCTACGCACTAAAAATCCTTCTTCGATCGAGTGTTGCTTCAAATTGTCATTGCGTTCAACACCTGCAACTCGATCTGGCGGAACACTTACCGTAGGCTCGATTCGCACAACTTGCTTTAACGGTTTCACCTTTTCATCCTCAAAACCAAGACCAACATTGTAGAGTGCTCTTTCTATTGCATCGATTTCCTTCTGCCATTTGTCTATCTCATCTGAAAAGGATGCAACACAAGATACCGCCTCCAAGGGATCTTTTTCAAGAGCTTGGGGCTTGTTAGAATAATTTACAACCACATTAACACTGAAACATTTCTCCTCAGTCATGGAGCTTTTAGGGGCATTATTCAGATTAAAAACAACTTTATCATCCCCTACTGATAGTGTTAACTTACCACTTCTTACATCTATGACTGCTCCTGCAGTGTTAAGGAATGGTCTACCCAAAATAATTGGGGTTTGCGTATCCTCAGCCATATCAAGAACAACAAAATCTACAGGTATATAAAATTTACCTACTCTAACGGGGACATCCTCTAAAACACCTAAGGGGTATTTGAAAGAACGGTCGGCCATTTGTAGAGTTATATTGGTGGCTTTTAATTTACCCATATTCAACTTAGAACACACAGATAATGGCATGACGCTAACACTAGCACCCAAATCACATAGTGCATTATCAATCAAGAGATTGCCAATATGACAAGGGATAGAAAAACTACCCGGATCTTTTAATTTAGGTGGAGACTTATTTTGAAGTACGGCACTACACTCTGCGGTGAAAGCTATTGTCTCTACCTCACTAATAGACCTTTTTCTCGTCAATATTTCTTTCATAAATTTTGCATACGAGGGGATTTGTGTGATTAATTCAGTAAAGGGAACTGTTACCTTCAAATCTTTAACCACCTCCAGGAACTTACCAAACTGCTTATCCAAGTTTGTCTTCAATTGACGATTAGGGAATGGAAGTTTGATAATTGGCTTTGGAGCATTATTATTCTTGTCTAGAGTAGCCACCCTCTCTGGAGTTGTACCCTGCAATGTAGAATTAGATATGTTAGTATTATCCTTTAGCCCTGCAGGGCTATCAACTACATTGTTTGGTTTAATGGAATTAAGATTAGCATTATTTGATAAAACAGGTTCATCAACTTTGGGCATAGAGGGCCCTTCATAGTTTGAACCACTCCTTAGAGTAATTGCAAATGCTTGATCCGTAGGCCTAGTCGGCTGTGCCGGCAGAGCTCCCTGTTGGCGGGCTTGTAGAGTAGCGGAGAGTTGCGCAATTTGATTATCCATAATTTTATTATACGCTATAATTTGATCAATTGTCGCATCTCTTCTCTCCATGTGCTTTTGCATATTAACCAACATTGCTCTAATTTCCACCAGAGAAGGGTCGGAAGATGGGGAGGGTTGTTGTGGCTAGTTCTTATGGCTAGCATTGGGATGATAATATTTCTGCTGCTGTGGCGCCTGTGGTTCTTGTCGTGGTGGATTTTGAACATTAGTGCTCCGGTAGGAAAGGTACGGATGATTCCGATATCCAGGATTGTAGGTGTTGGAGTATGGGTTATTCTGCCTAAAAGCTTGGAAGACATTAACTTGCTCCACGGAACTCCTGCAATCTTGCTCCCAATGACCTACAATACCACAATTTTCACAGAAAGCCTCATTAGAATTATTATTAATCGCAGAAACATTGGCTACATTAGCAGTGCTCAGATTATCTAATTTTTGGCAAATAGAGGTTAGTTGAGCTTGCAAAAAGGATACAGAGTCGACACTATGCTTTCCCTTATTAGCAAATCCTCTGGGATTCCCATATTGGGAATTGTGTATCGCCATATCTTCAATAACCTGACCTGCATCATCAACATTAAGATTCATAAATCTCCCACTAGCTGCAGAGTCTAAAATTATTCTAGAAGAATTTCCAATGCCGTTATAAAAGGCTTGGATCAACTGCCATTGCGCTAAATTATGGTGAGGGCATTCTCTTTGTAAGTCCTTGAACCTCTCCCAAGCCTCATATAAAGATTCATCGGCTTCTTGGGCAAAGTTCTGAATCGCACTCCGTAGTACTGCTGTTCTCTCTGCAGGATAATACTTGTTATAGAAATTCAAAACAAGAGTTTCCCAGTCAGTTATACCAAGTGTAGTTCTATTTAAGCCATTAAACCACAATTTAGCTTTTCCAGTTAAAGAGAAGGGAAAGAGAATCTCCCTGATTTGGTCTTGAGTAACCCCGGCTTGCCTGATGGTGTTGCAATATTGACAATAGTTGGCAATGTGAAGATTCGGGTCTTCACCCTTGGCTCCACTGAATTGCTTCCTCTCTATCATCGTTATAAATTGAGGTTTGATTTCGAATTGAACCCCATCAAGAGCCGGAGTAGAGGTGAGATGTGGAAAATCTGTAAGCTTGGATTGTGAATAATCACTAAGCTTCTTTGGAGCCGTCATCTCTGATTTTGCGTCTGATGATGCCTCTAAATCGCTAGAATCAGTTGGAGGATCGCGGTGATTATTGTTATTATCACCAGAATCCGCCAGGATTTGCTTGTAGAGATTTTTCTGTCTATGGAAGGAACGTTCGATCTCAGGATTGAATGGGATATAACCTGATCTGGAACACCTGGGCATAAACAAAAACTAGAAGCAAATGTGAGATTTGTCTCAGAGAACTAACGCTCTCTGAGACAAAAAAAAAAAGGAAATAATCTAGATTACAAAAACAATCAGAAATAAAAATAAAACTGTTTCCCCGGCAACGGCGCCAAATTTTGACAGGGTAAAGTCGTATCCCCTAATCAAAAGTAGATACCTAAATCCTCTAACTAAAGTAGATAGGGAAATAGGGTCGATCTCCACAGGGAAACAAGTCTTTTTACTCCTAATTAATTATTATAATCTAAATTATCTAAGTAACCAATATTTATATTTGAGTATGAAACTAAACTACAAAGAATAGGAATAGGGAGAAAACAATATATAAAAGGATCTAGGGCATAGGTTCACCAATAAATAATACTCCAGGGTAAAACATAGTAATCAATCATTGAAATTGCATAAATAACATGATTAACAGGCTCTCGCAATTTATTAATCAACATAGATCTAACAGGCTCTCGCAATTTACTAGATCTAAGTTCTTATTGAAAATAGCCTTTAATATCAAATTAACATCTGCTCGATTCATCAATTTAATATTGCTATACTTTTACAAGCCGCAATTGTAAAACATTAAAACAATTCAATAAGAAATTATCATGCAATACCAATAATCAATAATAGTCAATCATCAATGCATCAATTAACCAGATTGTAAAGGGCTTTCGCTACGTATTACAATCACATAATTAATTTACCGGTATTAAATCTCATCTCTCGAATCTTGACTTAACCATTTATAAATTAACCTGCCTATTGAAACTAGACCTAAACATCAATTCTCATCTCTCGAATCTTGAATCAATATTGTCAAACTCATGTATAAAAGATAGGTCTAATCTAGTCACAGAGCATTAAATCAATCAATAGGAAATTAATCTAGCATTGATAATCAACAACAATAATTTACCCCTTCATATTATTTATTAGATCCCCATAAACCCTAGAAATTAAACTACTCACAAATCATCATGACTAAACTAATCAAATAAATAAATAAAAGCATAATCAAGGGAGTAAATAAAATAACTGAAATTAAAGGGGAAGAAATTGTTACCAAAAAGTAATCTGGAATTAATGGAAGAATTAAGAACAAAAGTTTAGAGAGAGAATTCTAAGAGAATAATTAAGAGAGTAAAGAAAGAGTAAAAAGGAGAAGAAGAAGTACTAAAATCGTATTACGGAGGAGTATTTATACTCCATACAAAAATCCTAAACTAAAACAAATTAAAACGACGCTAATCGTCTACTAAGAAATACACGCGCCCGATCGGGCGCGCCTTTTTTATCATAGTACAAATCTCGCGCCCGGCCGGGCGCGTCACCGGGCGCCAGACTAAGCTTCTCCCGCCCGGCCAGGCGCGCCTCCGGGCGCCAACCTCTTTGGCCGGGCGGCTCATTTGGGCCACTATTTGGACTTCGATTGGGCTCCAATTCTTCGGGCCAATCTGGGTTTCCTCTTTGGGTCTTGAATACTCGGTCCAAATGCCCCGGTATCACCTATACCGAGCCCTTAATCACCGGTTCGATGGCTCTAACCGGCCCTGGGCTATTGAATTTGGCCGTGCTTCTCCAATGCTCGTGATTGCTCCAAAATATCTCGGGAAAATACTCCAAAAGCATAAATCCCTGCAAAAGTCAACCAAATCTATGAAGACACTAGAAAACACCAATTAGTAATAAAAGTGGCTCTAAAGAGCCAAAAACACTACCAATTATGACCAAGGGACGGGGGTAAAATACTATATAAAATAGACACATCAATCGGCCTCACTGATGATTACTTCAGGGAAGGGTTCGGCCTTTACTGAGACCATTTGCATCACCTTTCCCAAGTTCCGGGCGTCCTTCTTGATACCCTTCATAGTTGGGCCGCCTGAGGCGAATCCCCCTGATATCACGGCCACAAAGCCTGAATCAGTGTTATTCCCATCATCTTCCTTATCTTTATTCTTATCATTCTTCTGTCTTTGTTCAGACGTGTTGTTTGTCCGTGTGTAAGTGAATTTGGACTTCATCACATAAGAATTCAGCATGCCCTTCTCGGCTAGCTTGTCCAGCAATCTCTTCAAGTTGATACAATCGTTTGTGTCATGTCCCACGTCCTTGTGGTAATGACAGTACTTGTTCTTGTTCCTGTACTAAGTCGGGCCTCTCAACGGCTGTGGCTTTTCAAATTCAAACTTATCCTTGATTTCCATCAAGATAGAATAACAATCCTTGTTGAATTCAAACTGAGGCTCGTACGTCTTGACCTTCTTGGACTTCTGTGGCTGGGCATCAGCCACCCAGACTTCCTTTCTCTTTTTTCCTTCTTTCTTTTGGCCGGCCGAGTCTTGCTGAGAAAGTTTTTTCTCAGCCCCCTTGGCCGGCGCTTCTGATTTCGTGAGCGAACAACGCTTCAATATAAGCTTCGGCTTCCCGCAAGACACATACGTATGTCCGAATCTTTTTCTTACCAGGTCAAATTTAAAACCATTGTGCCTTAATCCCCTGAGAAATTCAGAGTAAGCCATTTCATCCGAAAGATTATGAATTTGGGCTTTTTCTTGGTTAAATCGTTGGACGTACGAGTGTAGGCCCTCATTTTTCCCTTGGACGATTGTCGCCAAGTTAAGGCTAGTCTTTCGAGGCGGTATGTTGTATGAAAAATTTCCCACAAACAGCAAACTAAGGGTAGTAAAACAATTGATACATCCGGCTGGCAAAATGTTGAACCAATCCTGTGCCACACCTTTCAAAGTGGCCGGAAAGCATTTGCACCAAGTAGCATCATCTACACTTTGCAAGTACATCAGGTTCCTGTACGAGGTGATGTGTTCTTCTGGGTTGCCCATGCCATCATAGGCTCCCACAAGTACACTCTTCACCTTTGGCGGCTGAGGGGCAGTTAAAATATCTTGCGAAAACGGAGGCGGCTTATCTCCCAGAGTGAGTAGGCGCATTTGCCAATCGATGGGTTGTGGCTGCATGGACGGTCCAGCCAGGTAGGGAGCCTTTCCGTACACCTGTCCATATGGCCCTTATTGTCCGAAGGCTTGGGGGTTCAGCTGCATCAAGCCATTGAACCCCTGAGGAGGTTGATATTAAAGTGATTGCGCTGGAATAGGAGTTGGAGTATGGACAACTAGAATAGGAGTTGGGGTGCGGACCGCCTGACTTCTGCTGGAGATGGTCGTGTTGGTATGTTGGGAGAGAGAATGATGTGAAAAATCATCCGGCATAGTTGGGGTTGAGGCCGTGTCCGAGTAGGCGGCACGTTCCCGCTGCTTATGCCGAAGGTAATCCGTTGCGTCCTTCCATCGTCTGGACGGCTCAGGCTCCTCTCTTCGAGGCTGCCTACCCCTTACCCCAGCCGACTGTGTTTTTGCCAACAAATCAGAGAAATTTGTCCGTGGTACCCTTGGGGACCTTCCAGTCGGCCTTTGAAAGGGAGTGTTTCCAGCGTCTGTTGCATGGACTGCTTTGTTGTGTGTCTTCTTTGGAGCCCTCTGTTCCTCTCTCCTGGGCGGCTGCCTAGAGGTAGAGGCTCCATTGCTCTCAATCTCCTTTCTGAGTTTGTTAAGCGCGGCCTTAAGAGAGGATGCAGTAACAGGAGGGTCATCAGCTTCTTGAAATGTAGCTATCAGCGGATCGCTGGTATGGATTGTAGGGATTATATCCTCTACATGTCCATCCTCGCCTGGATTAGGTGTCTGACCGTCTATCGGCATAACGTACGAGTATCCCCACAGACGGCGCCAAATGTTTCGGGTGTTTTTTAGATTTCCTTGGATACTGGTCACGCTCTCCTGGCAACGAGACGGTTCAACCTGCAAAACAATGAATATTCCGGTTGTCGGAATATTCGCCTCCGACGATCAAGTCAGTGATCGGAACGGAAAAGGCTAGAGAGAGAAAGTAGAGAGAAGTTGGAGCTATTTAATGCTCTTTTTGTTGTAATGTCTTAATCCACCCCTCCCATCATAAATGATTGGGGTATTTATAGGGGTGGGATTCGTGCCCCATTCTAGGGTTGGTACCCTAGAATTGCGTGACGTGATTGGCTGCGCAATCAGTGAATGCCACGTGTTACTTTGGGGGCGCCGTTTTGCGGCTTTCATTGATGTCTCTCGGGATTTGGGCCCTGACGTTATTAGGCCTCTTTTGCGTGCTTGATATTAGGGGAACACATGCCCTAAACACGTGGCATCTTCCTGTAACGACACGTGTCACCCACTAACTGGGCCACGTGTCGCTACGAGATCGGCCTGAACCGTTGAGTGCCCTTAAGCTGAACGTGTGGCATCTTCCCATAGTGACACGTGTCACCCTATAACTGGGCCACGTGTCACTATGGGACTGGTCCACGTATACAGGGTATTTTTACCTTCAACAGTATCTACGATTAATAAGCTCGATTCGTCGGCTTCCATCCAAATATCATCCGAATCAACTCCAAACACTTCGAAAGCGTCCAAACGACTATAAAATCACCTGAAACATCAAGACAAACACAAACGGAGCGTAATAGAGCACAAAACAAACAACTTATGCATTTGCGTCCTAAAAAGCAACAAAAGACCTAAAAAGCTACTATAAACTTAGCATAAACGTGCCTATAAATCCTATATAAATGTGATTTATCAGAAAGACGTGAGGAGGTTTAATAACAAAGTCCACCATACAGGCAGGCTTTTTCCACATTATCCAAATACCTCCCTTTAGATCATTAGCTTCGATAGACTTAAAATCCTCGAAGCCCAATCTCTTATGAACAACATTAGCACACTCATTAGTGGCCTTTGTTTCGAGCAAAATTAACACCTCAGGGAGATGCATATTAACCACTTCCCTTGCGTGCGGAATAAAATCCCTACTCGCTGCTCCCCTCGCATTCCAAAGGATGACCTTCAAATCTACAAACGGAGTTGTATTTGCAGGGAAAATCCCTAGTTTTGTCTCCCGTTCATTAATTGGTGGGAGTGCATCCACCCAATCCTTCCATAGGTGGAACTTCTCTAAGGCCCAAATGTCATCCATCGATAACGGAGCTGCTCTCATGTTGATTTTCGGAACCAAATTTCCTGTTGGAACGCAATTGAGATCCAAAGCCAATCCCACTATTTCCTTCTATGGAACCAAAACGATCATAAGGTTTGCTGGTTCCATGAGATTTGAATGAATGTTTACGAATTGCAAGTTGTGAGTCTGGGGGTTTTTTGGTGTTGGTTCGAGAGGTAGGAACAATGTTCCGTAATCTGATGGAGTCTGGGGGATGTGATGGGCTAAGATCAATTTCAGACCCTCCTCCATTATGTTGATTTTCTCCATTTGGAATGGGCGAGCTGACAGGATCAGCCAAAGGGGAGGAGTTGACAGAGTTGGAAAGAGGTGAAGAGTTTGGATTGGTGGTGGTGTTGGTGATTGCGGTAAGCCCTGGTAATGAGATGAAGCCTGGTAATAAGAAAGGTAATGGTTCTGCTGTGGTGAAAGGGGTATCAAGTGTGGAGTTATCGGGTTGAGTGGTTGGTGTAGGGGTTGAGTTCGAAATAAGAGAGGGTATGGGGATGCTCGGGAAAACTGAAGGTTGTTTGATGATCTCTGAACTATTCGGTTGAGATTGATTTCTTGGTTGAATCAAAACCCCTGCAACGGATCCATTTTCTTTCAGAGTAGGGTTAGGAGATAGGATGCTAGTAGTGTTGTTTCTTATCTTCTGAGAATGTTTTTTCATGGAGAAAGGCATGCGAATGGTTTGTCTCGACACTGGTAGGTGAGCTAGGTCTCGAAAACCCATCGAATTTATTTTTGCAATTTCCTAATGCAATTTCCTTCTCTGTTGACTTGCAATGTAGAGTATCAATGTTCTTAGAATGTTGTTTCCCAATAGTCTTTGTTTTTTCCATAGCAACATCCTCTTTTTCTTCTATTGGCAAAACACTCCATTGAGTTTTTCTAGTATTTTGTTGGCGGCTTGGTTGTTCCCCATGCTTCCTTCCTTTATTTTTTTTTATTAATTTTCTGGTTTTCTTCTCCTCTTACGCTTTTACCCTTTTCCTCCTTTCTATTAAACTTTCTTCTGGGAGCTGCCAAAATCCAAGGCCCATACTCTTCCTTGTCATTTTCTTCTCTGTTTTGTTGTTTATTGTTGCTGAGATTTTTATATTGCAGCTCTGCTTCATTTGCTTTGAGATTTACATCCTCTACTGTGTCTATCCCCATAGCTACTTCCCCTGCTTCAAGCGTGGCACTAGCATTGCCCTTTGTGTTGTCCCCCCTGCTTTTGATTCCCCGACCTCCCTGTTTTCATTGCAACAGTCTTTAGTGTGTCCTACACGGCCACATGAGAAGCAGAGAAGATGAATTTTTTCATACTCCACCTTCTGCCATGCTTTACTCACCCAATTTTTATGTAACATATAATATTTCATTCTTTTTATGTAACATATAATATTTCATTCTTCTTCAAATATAATACTCGTATAATACAATATAATTATTTTTTGTTTTGTAAGTCATTATGAAAGTGTATTTATATGTTTTTCTTAATGATAATCATATTATGAAAGCGTTTTGCGATATTTATCAGTGTCCGAGCAAATGAGTTCTCCTGAATAGGATTATGCTCAGTCATTTTAACATTCATTTGTAACAGTAACTCTTCCATAGATCTGGTCTACAATAAATTATTATTACCTAATATTTGACACCCTCAAATATTGTGGCAGATATTTGTTGGGCTTGGCCCCTAAACAATTGGAAATTTTGTTAATTAAAAAATATAATGCATGGCAATTGACAGAAAAAAAAGGTTAAAATATTAAATATTTATTTATTTAAATTTTTTTGACACAAAATTGAAAATTCAGATAATTAGTTTGAGTACTCAATCTTAAGTTGACAAAAGTATTTACTAACCATTAATAAATTATCAATGTACTTAATTTTATATTAGTAAGAAAAAAAATTCAAATTGGTAATTTAAAGATATACTTATATTGAGACGTCACTACTAATGGTTTGAAAATAGATTAATCTAATAAATTCTTACATGACTATGTATTTCTCATGTATAATTCACAATTAATGGTCAATTGTTAAAAGTACGGGAAAAATGCATTTTTTTTAAAACTTAACTAATTTTATTTACATTAAGTCTTGTATATATATTACGTACATTTTATCTTAGAATATATCAGCCCCTAAAAGAAAAGGTATGAAGATCCGCCACTGCTCAAATAATATAGTCATAATATAGTTGTATTTCAAACAATTTAGTTAGATGATATAATTATCTTTTAGATGGTATAATTATATTTCAAATGATATAATGACTATTTGATACTTTTTTAAATGATTAATTCACTTCTTGAATGATACATTTACATAATCAGTTTCTAGATGATATAATTATTTTATAAATAGTATAATCACATTTTGTATGATATAATCATATTTCAAATGTTGGGTGCACAATAAATTATTGTGCAACAAGTCTATTATAGAACTAGTTTTGTGCCCCGTGCAATATGATGCTCAGGTTGATTATTAAATTTTGAGATAAATTTTAAATCTATATTCAAATTTCAAAATATATCTCTAATACAAAATTACTTAGGAATTGATGTAATTTTGTAACGATTTGAACTATATATGTAGTAGGCATGTAAATGACTAATAACAATAATAATATTGGTATTTTTTTTAGAGTTATAATTTTTTTTTTTTTTTGAATAAAATTATAATTTAATTTATACATATGAAATAGAGTTATAATCTAATATTTTTTGAATAAACTTATAATTCAATTTATGCCTATGAAATATTGGTATTATTTTATCGAAAATGAAACTGTCAACTAACAATTTTATTCTAAAATTCTATCCAAATTTGATTGAAAATAGAAATCTAAACTAATTAATTTATCTTATGAAGTCTATCTAAGTATTTCCAACGTGACGCGACACTTGGCGAAAACTTGGAATGCCAAGTGTCGCTGTCTCGTGGTCTGACTAAAAGTTTAGCTTTATATATTAGTTATATTATTTCTACATTTATAAAAGATATTGCACAAAAGCTCGATTAAGCTTAGGGCTTGTTCTCTTCAGCTTAACTTCAGTTCAGTTGAGCTCCAATCAGTTCAATTCAGTTCAGTTCTTAATTTCCTTCTCTTATAAACAATTCATTTCAACTCTATTCAGTTTAGTTCAATTCTGCTCAGTAAATCAGAACATACCCTTACTATAAATAATCTTGTTAGCATTGCCTTGTGTTACTATATAAAACTTTTATAAAGTGAGAATTTAAGATGTAAATGAATAAATTAAGAATTAGCAAGTGTTAAAAGAAACAAAAGAAGTATGTATGATGAATCTTCTGTCTTACCATTTGTGTATTATCTAAAAGACACTCTTTATATTTGTGTTAAATTTTGTCTTTCCTTTTTACCTAAAGTTGACAATTATGAACATTTATTCAGTGCAAAAACTCTTGTTAGGAGACTCACCCACCATAAGCTAGGTGTTGTACCCGAGTCAGATCCGGATGTAGTCGGAGCTCCGGTGAACTGGGTGGGCAACCTTAAAAAAAATCAAGATATAAACCCAAATAACCCCTTGATTTTTCCTAGATAGTTAAGTTACTACATTAGTTACAAATCTCTTCATGTTCAAGCATCGCTGCCATATAATTTTAATAGTAACAAGCCGCATTTGTATGGGGCATCATTATGAAATTTAAAAAAAAAAAAAAAAAAAAACAAAACAAAACACTTGCGCATACACGCGTGCTGAAAAATGCTAGTTATAAATGAATATAATTACAAAATTGTACAAGCTATTGCCTAGTATCATAAGTTTTTAGACATTCAATCCTCCAACCTTTCCTTACTGCATAGCCTAGGCACAAAGATCGACAATCTCCAAAAGCCCGCCTCAAATAGCAGTATTAGTTAAGAAAACACCATTATCACCGGGCTATCAGAAAATATACAAGCAAAAATGAAAAAGAAAGAACAATGAATGGAGACACTATGATACATGATGGGAGCTATACTGTGGTAAACCATATGGACCTTGTGTAAGACTGTCAAGAAAAACGGTGAAGCATATAAGTATGACCTGATAATTCTGTATGAGCTTCAGGGAAGGATACAAAATGCTGCATCTCTTAACCCCTCAAGAGAAAGCTATGTAATCCACGGTAGTATACCTCTGTGAGTCTATGCTTGTGATTTCTTCTTGTCACTATCTGTTATTATCTGTTAAGAGTGCCATAAGATCAGCATCGTTTATTTTTAGATCCAAAGCCAGCTGCATTGCAGATTTGCCTATGTTGTCAACAGTTCTACCGCTAGCTCCCCTACAACAACAAAAATTTACTGCAAGTTGTAAGCACAATTCAAGGCAATTAAGAAAGGAGAACCAAAATAAAATAAAATCATCATTAACCCCCCTGCTACAGAATGGAATTTGTAAACTACTAAATGTGAGTCTCATGTTTTGATTTCACACAGCTCATTTAAACTCATAGCTCCACCTACTCATTGAACTGTCAACGGTTAACCTAATATGTCAACTTGCTTAATCTACCTCCTCAAACCCTGAGTTTTCTAATTTCTCTTTTCACCTTTAACGCCAAAACTCAAACCCAACAACTTTCATATCCAGACATGTATTTAATACTTAAGTGGCTCGAACATTCAATTGCAATCCTCAAGCAATGATAGGAAAACATCTTTAAAATCTTGACATATCTATTCTGGAAAAAATTAGCAAGTTTTTCACATCCGAAGAGTTTAAGTAAGAGTCATCAATTACGCAAATTTCACTATTTGCTGTTCTAAAATAGCCTTAACACCTTTCTATTGCATCAAATTGCCTATACAACCCTTGATCTTTGTAAGAATTTTTCACAACAGCAGTTGCCTTAATCTAATTGACTTTTGCTCTTTATTTTTCTCGCCTTGACACACA
The DNA here is from genome assembly GCF_948465745.1 of Chenopodium album. NCBI lineage: Eukaryota > Viridiplantae > Streptophyta > Magnoliopsida > Caryophyllales > Amaranthaceae > Chenopodium > Chenopodium album. The sequence continues at coordinate 73,499,396 of NC_137835.1, forward strand.
CTCAAGCTACATAAGACTCTGTATACACCTTATATTTTTCTTGAGATTGCTCAACCATAACCACCATTCTCTCCAGGAGACCTTTTATAGACTCTAAAAAAGTTTGCCTGTTTCGCATAGTCTCACTCGCTCTTTGCAGAGTCAAAGAATCTTCTTAAACTATATTTCCCCTTGAACATAATGCCCTAAATCAGGTACCTGGAAACTCACCTGAAAGAATTTTACAAATCTCACAAACATCATATAGTTCGTATGATTTGCACTTCACTACTCTTTGTGATGAAATGTTCTGTTTTCTAAAAACCTGTTAAATATTATCAAGTCATATGACACCACAAAGGCTATAGTAGTCTTTCCTTCTTATTCTTTTAATCTACCCTGCTCCCACTGTGAATGACTTCATATCCTGGCCTCCAAATATACTTTGTATCAGTCCTTTTTTTTCTTTTTCTTTTGTATCAGTCTTTTTTTCCCATTTCATCAAATGAAAGGAAAGCAAGCCATACACAATTCAACCTACCAACTATGACGAGGTTCTTCCAGCTGTTCTCTTTCAGTTCACTGTCTACTACTATCCCAAATTTATGCTTTATGGCTTCTGTCAGCCTATCTTGCTAGGTCCAACAAATAAGGTTTACAGTTTCCTCACAGCAAATTTATATCCTTTCTGATAACCCTGTTAAATGTGATTACAGGCTTTCCACAAGTCTCAATGCTTGACTGTATAATACAAAGTTCTAGTGCGGGCAATTGGTAGCCACTCTGACATTGTCCAAAGTCTGGAGAATCTAGTTTAGGACAGATCTGGCTATTAAAGAAAGCTTAGTAACCTACACCTTCGCTTGAACTGGACTAGCTGGGCAGAAGTAAATAGAAGATTAAGGGAAGAAAATTGCTCTGACAGATTTCTAGAAACAGCAACAATTAAAAGATAAACTGAAGCATATGAGAGGCTTGGTTCTCTTCCATAAAACAAAATTAAACAAAAGGAAGCTCTCAATTATATTGATCATAAATTCTATCTTTAACATAATCTATTTATAACGATTGGAATTAACAATTGATTTTCTATGACGAAGAGGATGAAAACCACTGGCCCCTTCTTAGGAAGCAATTCCCCCATGTCTGAGTTTAATACAATATAATTAATATTAGGTAGTTAATGCTGCAGCTCAAGCTAGATACTTCTTAAAGTATGAGTACAAAACTTAAACACCTTCAAAATACCAAGGTCCATGTCTAGAGGTTTTTTTTTGTCACGATCACATACTCTGTACTTAGAGTTTAGTCAGGTGCACTATTTATAATACAGATAGGCAGTTTATGTTAAATTTTAAGTTCATGTCTTTTCAAAAGCTCAATGGCTTCCTAAGGAAAAGATTGTTCGGAAAGAGTGAGAGAAGTGGGATGTCTTTGAAAGCAATAATGAAAGAAATATAAAAATCCATAGAGAAGAAAAAGATGGGGATGCTCAAGACAAAGAATACCTCATGAGAAGTACTTTTGCTATATCAGTTTTCCGTTCTGATATACAATGATGAAGTGGTGTTCGACCTCTTGAGTCTACAGCATTTATATTAGCACCATACTGCAGGAGCAGTTCGACCATGCCTACATCAGCAAATTGACAGGCAAGGTGAAGTAGAGAGCAACCATCAAGAGAATTGTCTCTAGAGGCATCTTTTCCCTTAATTAGTGAGCTCAGCGATCTTGAGGCAGTCCTGTCAACAGATTTTGCTCTACCTCTATCAGCATCGTGAATAAGGGGAGTCTCATCCGACTTTCTCGCTCTAGGCATAATAAATGATTTGGCGGATGATGGTTGACGGTGCATGGCATTAACATCTGCTTCAGAGCATACAATAAGGTGATAAACAGCTTGCTTGTTATTGGCACGGACACTCTCCCACATCTGTTGCGGCACAGAGAATGCATTTTGATTTCCTTTGGCCTTGCGAACAAATACTTTTTCTTCATACTGCAGCAAAGGAAAGTCATCATCACCTTTTGGGGTTAAATCGAAGCTCTAATTATTTACAAGAGTTGTCATATCAATTCAGTGTATAATTATGCTGCTAAGCAAAAGAAGATAGGAAACTTTAGTCCTTCGAATCTAGAAATGTGGAAAGACACCTTTCAGTTTTCACACAAGAAATGTAGATGGGAAAGACAAATAGGAAGATGAGATATTTTTCCAATAAAATTAAAAATTATCAGGCGTGGTCTAGCTAGTTAGGCATTAAATCATTCAGCACATAGTAAGATTCAACTGTACATGGTGGGGCCTGATGGGACAAAATATCAGGCTGGAAGTTTTTAAAATTCAATCTGTTAGGAAAAAAGAGTTGCAGGTCAAGAGTTTTCAGGAAGAATAGTTTGGAAAAGCTAAATACACAAACAACTAATTGCAAAGACAATGTTAATTAATTTATTTTGCCAAAATTTATGTGTTATTGTGTCTATGAAAGCTCTTGCCTCTGATATTTCTATGCTATGTGTTATGAGAGACTGAGATATTACATATTCTAGTATGGGTGGGTAAAAATTAGATACATTTGAATTTCAAACATTCAATTTCCAGCCATGAGCACATGAATACAAACCCTATATATTATTTTGTTTTTATCTTTGATTCAATTGTGGACAGCAGTCAAAGAGGTGATGATATCATATCACAAGTCTAAGTCAATAAAATCCGGTTGTCAAAATAACAAACACCTAATAAAAAGTCAATACAATGGATCATATAAATGAAATTTAATGAAACATAAGCCTGATACCTTTGCATGAATGAACAACTCTTTGGCTGCAACAGGATCACTGGGTGTAGGCTTTTTCATGAACGCCGGTTTATGTTGCTCTGACTTTGGGAAACTGCAAATGTGAGCAAAGATTTTAGCACAGCAGAAAGGATTTAAAAAATTACATATTATATCTTTATATGTTGTGAAAGCATACATCACTTACATTACCGGTCGTTCATCCGTTTGAGAATAGTTTCGAGAATGCAAAAATTCTTCCCAGACTGAATTTGCATAGACATTACCTAAGGCTTGAAACAAAGATATAACAGAAGGCTCCCACACTCTTACATCCAGTGTTAATGACCTTACCTGTAATCAGTAAAAGGCAACACCAATCAGCACAAAACAAAAGCTCGATAAAATTTAATCAAGAATCTGAGAGCAGCAGATGCATTTGACTGAGGAAGAAGTAAATAGAATAAGCAGCAATATGAATAAACCAGCTCAAGCGGCAATGTGTAGAAACTAAAACACATATTTTGGAGCGCCAATTCAAGAGACTGTTAATCAAGTAGTCATAGCCTCGTAGTGATGCAAAGAACTTTAAAGAAACATATCTAATTTAGAAATCAAAAGTAGTTAGATAATGTTCTACTCGCTTATGATTAAGTGGATGGAGAGGAAGATAAATCTTCAGTCAATCATTGGAAATCTGATGCTATAAAATTACCAATTACTTTTCACTATGAAACTTTGAACTTAAATTCCAGTGCCACGCTTCACTGAAAGAAGCATTTAACATAATTTGTGTGACAAACCTTCGATATATGAACCCCAAGATTGCGATGGACACCAGAACATTCAATGCAAATGAGAATGCCAAGGTTTAAGGAAGCCCAGTCAGGTCCAGTAGCACCGCAATCAGCACATTTTTCATTACCAGTAACCTTTCTTAAGAGATCAATAGGTTTTTCAATTCTCACACTATGTCGTTGCTGTTGGAAACTACGAGGTCCAAATGAATTTGAAGAACCTTCTTCAGTGGCTGATGGATCAGAAATAGAGGAACCTTCAGAGGAACCACTATCTGACATACTGACTGGATCCCTTTGATCTCCCCTCGATGAAAGTCGCTGGCAGTGCAGTAAAGTATGCTTTAGCAGAATGGTTTGGAAAAAAAAAAAAAAAAAAAAAAAAGAACAAAGAAAACTAAACTAAACAAGCCATATTTTATTTAAATGCTCGTCATTATAAAACAGTAGGAAATAAAAGAAACAAAATACATTACAGATATACCCCTTCAATGGCTTGCGAGGATAGCAATGAAGCAATTACTCCTCTTATCTTCTCAATCCACTCCATTTGATCTGTTGCATTCTCAGCCTACATATCCCAAGAAGTGGTATTCACATTAGGATTTAATTTTTAAACATTATGCTCAGCTAGTCAACTTAGAAATTCTATGGGCCTTGCAAATGAAAATGGAAAGTACCTGCAAGGTGTAAGTCTTCACAGGAGAGATGATCCTGAAGCAAAATCTCATATCTGACTGCTCAGCATCAAGCTTTATTGTTGATGTTAGCAGGTTGACAGTGTGACGAGCCACAGACTTTTCTTCACTACTGACAACATTATTGTGAGAAGAGGAGATCCATCGACCAAGTACTGAGCCAGGGTCAACAGAGCTATGAAGTGGACTAGAAAGCCTACTTGTTGCCATCTGAATTCAATGAAAAGCAAATAAGTGGAGGTTGAATATATCAACCTGATATGCGAGCTTTTATTTTTTTGAACTTACAGATGCCTTGCTCCGGGGCTTTCGATAATAATATAACATCCCTCGACTGTCGAGAACAAAATATCTTCGTTTCCAGTCAGCCCTCAAACTAGAAGAACGCTTAAATAGGTAACCTTGTCGAATGATTTGGACCTGTAAACAGAAACTAAAAGTAAATATATGAAAATAAGGAGCTACGAAGAACTGAAATTAATAGGCATTTGACATAGGCTCTGATTTTGACAGCAAATTGTGAAACACCTTTCCATTTGCAGAAGACTGCATAACTTCTTCCACTGATTTATTGGTGCTTTTGGTAAAAGGTTGCGGACAATCCACTCCAGAAAGATCATTAGACCCATTAACAGATTGTCTACTTTGTTCATCTATCTGCCTTTTGTACTCTTTCATCTTTTCATTGAGGGATGTGAGCTCGTTGCTGGAGTTTTGTTTTGACTGCTCAGCGTAGTCAAGAATCTGCAAGAGACATTTGGTAGTTATAACTAATACTTTCTCATGGAGGGACTAAAAAACAAAGGTGACTTTTATCATTTGGTATATGAATAAGATATGAATGAGAAAAACAACTAAAGCAGATTAGAAACAAGACCAACTGGAATTTAATGGACTTGGAGAACAACTGTTTTTTTTTTAAAAAAAAAAAAATCGCTCTACCGATTTGTGCTCCATCCCCATGCAGGAGGGTGAATCCAACATGGATACTTGAAGTGATTTAAATTTGTTCAAGTAACATGATTGCACTACTTGAGCTTATTATATATTTTTATTTAAAAAACCACAAAGCTGAAATGAAATGTCACTTAAAAAATTGCAATATTGCATTATTTGAGATCAGTCAATGCAAAAGAAAACATCAATAAAACACACTGACCATATTACAAACTAGAAACATAAAATCACAAGATACAATAAGACAAACCTGCTTCATAAATGGTTCCATCTGATGCAACAATTCATAACCCTGGAAAGCAAACAATTAAAATATAATCAAATACCGCACACATCACAGATAGCAGATTACACTGATGGTGCCAACATATAATGTACCTGTTTAAAGTAATGGAGATGTGCATCCATTGATCGGCTAACAGATTCCAGAAACTCATAATGTTTTTTTGCTTCCACATTTGAAAGAGAAGTAACCTGCAGTTTGAATTTAGAGAATTCTACCACATTAATTTAGATGCAGACAATCAATTATTACAAATATAGTTTCAGGGGAACTTCATACTGTGAAAGATCAAGAGGACAAAACAAACTCATACCAAATTGAAACGCGCTTGATCATATTGAGCTCTTGCAGTGTGAAGTTCCTGGAAGGTCTCTCTACCAAATTAGATTATGAGAAATAGTGATCATTGACAAAAAATAGTTATCATGCATCCATCAGAACAATTTTGGCAAAGGACTACATACCTCCTCTGTGCTGGCCACTGTATCCTTCCTGGCACTTTTCTTCAGTGACAAAAACTTCTCACGAGCCTACAAAAATGGTATATTATGGCAATTTAGTTTGAGTGTCACAAGAAGGGGAGGGTGGTTTCCAATATTTACTTCTCGTGAATAGCATTATTTCACAAGAGGGGGAAGGTAAGGGAATCCCCCAACTCCCAAGAAAATGTAGTTGGTGGGGCTCAAAAGTTCCCCACCAAGCTTCCCACCAACTCCACCAAGCTTGCTTGATTATATTTAATACTTCCTCCGTTTCTATTTAGTTGACGCGCTTGATTTAGACACATATATTAAGGAGATGAGAGAGTGTGAGAGAATGAAAAAGCAAGTGGGGTAGCTTCTAAATACAAGGTAAAAAGGTTACCCCAAAAGGAAACGTTGTCAACTAAAAAAAAACTTCCTAAAAAGGAATACGTGTCAACTAAAAAGAAACGGAGGTAGTATATTCTAAATAGGTTTAGGACATATTTTAAATAAGGAAATTTTAGATTTTAACACCTCACAAAAACACGAAAATTGTTTTTAACACCTCCCAAAAAAAAATTATTTTAACACCACACAAATTTCTAAAAACTGGGTATTACCACCACTTAACTGATTTCGTTTAAAAATATGTTAAGTGGGGCCATACAGACACGTGTCGCTTTATTATTGACCAAAAAAAAAATTTAAAAAAAAAGAAAAATTAAAAAAAAACCTAAAACTAACCCATCCACCCCAGCCTCACCACAACGCCACCACCGTCGTCCCCCCAACCCGCCCCCTGCCGGCGTCCCAGAGAATCACCCGGCGTCGGCGACCCCACCCCCACCCCCTTCCCTTTCCCCATTTACGTTTCCCACCACCACCTAGAAACCACCCTAAACGGGTTTTAGGGTTCCGTTTGGGGTGGTAGGGAATCGATTAAGGGAGGGGGAAAGGAGAGGGAGGGCGTTTCCGGGGGAGGAGAGGCGTTTTCCGGGGGAGGGGGGCGTTTAGGGGCTTGGTTGCGGGGTGGTGGTCGGGAAACGGAAATGGGGAAAGGGAAGGGGGTGGGTGCGTAGGTGGGGAAAGGGGGGTGGGTGCGTAGGTGGGGAAAGGGGGGTGGGGTCGCCGGCGCCGGGCGATTCTCTAGGACACCGGACGCCAGCAGGGGGTGGGTTTGGGGGATGGCAGTGGTGGCGCTGTGGTGGGGCTAGGGTGGCTGTGGGGGTAGTTTTAGGTTTTTATTTTAATTTTTTCTTTTTTAAAAAACAAATAAAATAGTGACACGTGTCACTGTGGACCACACTTAAAGGAATTTTTTTACGGAAACCGTTAAGTGGTGGTAATACCTATTTTTTGGAAATTTGTTTGGTGTTGAAATAATTTTTTTTTTTTTTTTTTGGGTGTTAAAAACAATTTTCGGGTTTTTGTGAGGTGTTAAAATCTAAAATAACCTTTAAAAAATGATATTCTACATGTATTCTCCTTCAATAAGAATATTCTAAAAAAGTTTTAATAATATCACACTTATAACGGCTGCTTACCCCATAAGCCGTAGAGGAATAGGAAAAAAAAAACCTTAAAATTCACCTTAGCTAAATCGAATAAAGAAATTTATGATACCATCAAAATGATGATGCGAACAGGAGAGTTACTCACATTAGAATCTTAAACATTTAAAAAAAAAAAAATGGCTTTTGCACAAGTGAATACATTCCAAGACATAAATTGCGATTCCGTAATCAATGCTAAAGATCATTACGCAGCACTTTATAATTAAATCAATTGGAAGAACAGAGCATGCATTTAGAAAATTGAATGGCAATCAAAATGTGTAACAGCAATCCAGATTTTACATACTAACTTAGAGAAAACAGATTGTTCACCTGATCATATGAAGCAGCAGCCTTATCAAACCGTTTTCGAGCTTCCTGTTTTAAAACACAATAGATCCTTATATAAGTATGTAAAGTCATATAAGCATGTTAAGCTTGATCATATCACATGCACTAATAATTCTAGGTGTGTCTTGTTTTAACACGATGAGCTTCATAAAAAGCATAGTAGATTCTGTAGAGGAATCCTATGACTCACAAGAACCACCTCAAGTTCATGATGGATTCTTCACGAACAGCAAGTATATCAGATGTGGAGCAAATCATTAAAAGCAGAATGAAATAAGATAAACTAGACTTTAAAAATTGATTGTGGGTTCATTCTAAGCTTCCATTTTTCTTATTTTGGAAGAAATAAGTGGACAGAAATAAAAAAGATAAGGTAGACACCATCAAGTACCTTGACATCATATAGGTCGACATTAACAAATTGTAGCAGCTTAACGTTTAGTAAGTTCTCCACCTAGTGTAGCCAAAAGATAAAATCAGCACTCAAAAAGACAATAATACAATAAACAACACACCATAAGTTTTCTATACAGACATGGAAAAAACTCCCTTAATTCACAGGGAAACACCAAGTGTAGTCAATGACAGTTAGCATTTCACTCACTCCGTTATAAGTTAAACACAAACCATTTAGACAGCTGACAGTAGGAACTTTACAGTCTTCAACAAATATGTTCAGCTAACAATTATCTCGGTTATTTCAAATTTAATTTTTAATAGAATTGTAAGTAAAAACGCGGGTTTTGTTATTTACTCACGCTTTAAGTGCTTTTTTTTCACAATTTGATAGCAAAGTCCCAGCAGGGAGAAACTACTCATTAATCAAACTCAAGTCATCAAAGCTCAAAAGATACAATAAGAGAAGAAAAATCAGACATTCAGAAACTTTCACCAACATCCCACACACTTGGACATGAACCACTTAATATGCTTTCTCTCCCACAAAAGACTAAGCAATAGTCTATCACTAGCAAACTCTAAGATATTGCCAACAAACAAATGGAATGAGCTCAAACCCTGTTTGTTCCAACACATCTTTACAGACTTGTAGATTCCATAACAATCTTTTAAAATCCAAACTCCCCTGCAAGCTTCATAAGACCGACTTGATGAGCACCCTTGTGCTTCCAGTCTTCCACATATTTCAGGCCCCACACTTTTGAGAATAACAATGTGGGACACATGGAATGCGATTTTTCAATGGGGGCAAATTTTTTTTTTCCCTGCAAGTCGTAACATTTTTCAATTGAGGCGATTTCATTTTTCCTGCAAGTCGTAACATTCTACAACAATGCAAATCAGAGCCACCAGTAACTTGTGGAGTGATAGCACATTGACCAAACTCAGAAGTTAAGTAACCAATCTCAGATGAATGTGGTAGTACCAACTACCAAGTCTACCAACAACACATCCATCCACTCAAGCTAAACTAAACTAGTAAACTTCTCTTTCAAACAATTTGTGATAGATATTATGATTACTTTTAGTAGTATATTTCTAAACTGAAATCTATGCACCACATTTATACAATTTAAAGATAAAAAATAATACATGCACCACTATTGATATTACCTATGTTCTTTTATGAGTCCCATTTAGTATATTCCATTCAAAGAGAGAAACTTTGACAATGATGGATAAGAAATAACATATTCATGTGGGGTTTTGTTATTCATCTCAAAGTATAGTTTCAAAATAATATGTAATCATTTATTATAGTAAGTAGTTGAAATAATAATGCTGCACAAATGTGTGCAATGAAAATTGTGCATAAGTGAACTGGGGCAAACTAAAAAGAACAGAGATAGAATTATTAGAATTGTGCAAGAGCCCTGCACTTCAATTTATGTAACCTAAGTTTTGCCATCCTACAAAATAAAAAACTCTTTTCAAATTACAAAGGAAGTACCTGTGATCTAAGAACTTCCTTGTACGTACCAATCTCTCTCAAGGCAATAGTAAATTTTGCCATGACTGGGCCTGTATTAGATGATTACACATGAAATATATATGATGAACCGAAAATATGGATTAGAAAATCCTAAACAAAATAACTTTAAAAAACAATCTTCTAAAGAGAAGCATTATAATCTCCATATAGGAGAAAATCAAAGATAAAATACGATAAAATACCTCCAAATGAAACACCTAAAGGATCATTATTCCCTCCTGCAAATGTTTCCAGTGCGCTTGCAAAAGCAACATCTGCATCATAACCCTCTCCAAGCCCTTCCCTGGATTCAAGTTGATAGCACAAGTTCAGAAAATTAGAAAGAAAAGGAGCTTAGGGCACAGCATGTTACAACCTTCATTGACGAATATGAGCTTGCTGACACAAATTCCTAAAAACACAAGATATAGCACTTGTTCAAGTCATCCTATATTTCCTTTACTGCTTTTGCATCAGCACACTAGCTTATTCAATAAAAAGGTCCAAGCTCCTTAAAAAGACTCCTTACATCTATACTCCTTTAAAATAAAGATGAAACCAAATATTGAGAAAACTAATTAATCCTCATGATAATAATCAACAGGAGTCCAAATACTCCAAAAAGCATGTTGCAAGTAGTTATAAACGAGTAGCATTCAGCCAATAAAACAACAGGCCTCCTGACAAATGTTTAATTAACTCATAAACTTCCTACCGCTAATCCTCACTTCTAATAGTTATCTGTTCTGAATAAAAAGTTAAAGACCCTCCATACATAAAGCCCAGCCCCTTCACTGGTCATTACAATAAATCAATCCGTAAGGAAGGAAAAAGGGGCGTTCAACAAGTCATTAATAGATAATCGATCACAAAAAAGTCTCTAAGCCATGGATGATTACAATAAACCAATTAAAATAGTAATATAAATAATTGCCAAACTTATGAAGGAAACAAGATAGTATATATAGAACTATATAAGCTACTAAAATACAACGAACACCTAGACCCCATTATAAAGGACACTTGAGAATTGAGAGCCTCATGTATTGCATTGATGAAGGTATCAATCAATTAACCTATACTAAAAGCGAATCTAAAATGACACTTGTCACAATCTCATTAACAATTTTCCCGCCCATTTTACTTTCCGTTTTTACGCAGAATCTTTAAGGAAATCATTTTATAATAATTTAAAATATCTTTCTTCCAATTAAAATTCTTAACAATAATAATTCTCCATATAAACCCAACTAATATATTTTTACATATAAGTAGTCTTTTATTTGGTATTATTTTTGTAAAAAAAATGAGGTAATTATTATTAAACAATACTGCTATATATTATTTTAGTCTTCAATAATACTATTAACTTTTTTTTATTTCTTTCAATTTTGTTACTTTTGCAATAATGTTTAATTCAATTAAATATTAAATCATTTTGTTAATATATATATATATATATATATATATATATATATATATATATATATATATATATATATATATATATATATATACACTTTATTTTCTACTCTTAAAATTCGTATCAATACTAACGCAGCATGTGCGGGTACTATCCTTAGAATTTTTTTACAAAAAATAAAAACTGTAAAGTCCTTTTTTTTTTTAATCAAGTTTAAGTGTCACTAATCTTGACATTGATAGAGTTGCTTATATTTATTTTTGAATTAGTATTATGAGTTTTTTTTTTTTTTTTTTTTTTTTTTTTATAAAATTCAATACAACAACTCTTTATAAAATTTAATAATAATCGTGCATTGCACGGGACTTAAACTAGTTATACATTATATAAGAATCAAGCAAAAACAGCAGGGAAAAAAAAATGTTGCTGCCTTACGTGTACTTGTGACATCCTTTGTAAAACTTTAAACTTCGATCCTTCAGCAATTCAGAGTTTTCTTCCAAGCATTGAAGCTGCATCACCAACCAAATAATATAGCTAAGTACTTTGTTCAGCTGGGAACTACTCGAGGCGAAATTCCCCATTACAAAAAAACAAATAAAAATATTTTTAAGTAATTTTACAGTTTCAATTATACATATCCTATCAAAGAAAAAGCTGATTGATATATGGTTTTAATACTTGGACCACCAACTATTATTAGCTAAAGGTAACATTTTGATCAATTTTGAAAGCTGATATAAGAAACTACCAATTATTTGTTTTTATTCATATTGTACACGAGCAACATTAAAAACGGGGAATTTAATCTAAGGTCTCGAGTATCAACCCGGGCTTTAACTTTTAACAAACAAATTAAGTTCATTGGCATTGTAAAGACCATGTAATCAAATTGGATGATACATAGACTAAAACAAATTATAACAACAGCTTTCATTGTCCTGCATTGTATTAACAAAATCCCTTGTAATTTTTTATACCTCATATACAATGATCAAAACCAAAAATACAGAAAAAAAATATATAATAAAATAATAATAATAATAATAATAACTAAAATAAAAATTAGAAAAAATCAAATAAAATGAAAATTATGTAAGAAATAATAACCTGAGTTCTAAACATGGGAGAATCATCCAGCTTTAAAAAGTCCAATTTTGAGCCTTCGCCCATTCTTTTCTGCAAAACAATATATTATTAATTTCATACCAAAAAATTTACAACAAAAAATTTGGAAAAAAACCCACATAAATTTATATTATTCTGACAAAATTAAGGATAAAATTGAATACCCGAGGAGATAGACCGTAACAGAACATGCAATTTCCTTCAAACAAGTAATTCTCTTTCTTTTGCAATTTTTTGATACCAGATTTTTGATGAATTTATGAATAAAGTTTGAAAAAATCAAACCCAGAAAAGGCCTTAATTCAAGAACAAATTTTTTATACTATAAAAAAAAAAATTGATCACGTAAAGCAGGGAATTCCAAATTCCATAGAAAATATAAAAATAAAAGAGAGAGAAAAAGTGGATATCTGGAAATATTTTCTAATTATAAACATTTTTTTGTTGTATTTCAGTTGAAAAGGAAAGTACTTAAATTAATTAAAACAGATAAGATAAAATAAAATGGAAGATTTGTGCATTTGTCATTGTTTTATTTTTGAGAGAGAAAAAAGGAGCGCGTTAAGAGGACGGCTTTTAAATTAAAATTCGTATAAATAAGATTTGGTGATGCCCAAAAAAAAACATGGGAGGCATGTCTGTTTTTTTAACAATGTTTATATTGTTGTGTGTGTTTATGTCAATTGTCATCATTTTATGAGAATGACGTCTTTGAAAGAGGGCGAACTTAACGATTTTCTTCTCAATGGAAAGCCGATGTCTGTTGTATATAGTTGTTTGTTTATATTACTATCATTTCATATATTTTTAAATTGTGTGTCGTTCAAATGTGATGCGAATAAAAATTTAGATAGTAAGTCACATTGGACAATATTATTAAAACTATTTTCAAAAAAACTAGAGATAGCATGAACTTGTAGTTGTTAAGTTGCGAGTATTCATTAAATTAGCGAATATATGTCCACTATAGTTGGTTTAGATTAATTGTCATAATAGTTACTCCCTCCGTTCCATAATAATTGACATGCATTTATAATTTAAATTATGATATTCATTTCTCTCACCCTTCATTGCCTCCATTATACTTTCTTGCTTCCATTAATTTACGATGGTCTCATCTCTTGTCTCTCTCACCTGCGTATATGTTCTTTTCTTCATGTATTGCTTCAATTCATACCTCAATGGTATGTAAACATGAGCAATGAGCCGTGTCGTGCCGCCGCGGGCCGTGCCTGGCCGTGCCGCAGTGGGGGGTCATGTCGTGCCGTACCATGCCTAATTTTGGCACACCCCAGCCCACGGCACGGCACGGCCCACGTGCCGTGCCGGGCCGCGGGCCAAACCGTGCCACTTTAATTTTTTTTTTTTATTTTTTTAAGTAATAAATGTAAATTAAAAAACGATATATATTTTTAGTACAACTTAATTTTATATAAATAATGTGATTAATTTATGTTTATGTTAAACTTAATATATTTTGTTTAGAACAAATTTATTTTAATTAAGGTTATATAAATCATTTATCTAATTATGTTTAAGTTTATATAAACAAATAAAAACAATTTTACTAATTTAGCAATAAACAACAATGCATATAATAAAAAATAAAAAATTACGAGTGCGATAATCCGAAAACACAAAAAATTGAAGAATAACTTATTTTATCATATGTCGGGAGCCGGTACAATAAATCGATAATACAAATAATTAATGATAGTTAAAAATCGTACAATATTTGATGAATAACTTTATTTATTATACGGAATGCGAAGTTCGATATTACAAAAATTGTACAATAGTGTATAATGGTGAGTAAATATGGGCCTCGTGTCGTGCCGGCCACCTAGGGGTGGCAATTCGGGTCGGTGGGTCGGGTTCGGGTCAGATTTCGGGTTATGTTTAGAAACAATCAAAAATAGTGTAAAACTTAATATTATTACGAAATATGAAATTTTGGTCAAATCGGGTCGAATTCGCGTTATTCGGGTTCGAATCGGGTCGGGTTCGGGTTTCTCTCAGTAACTTCGGGTCGGGTTCGTTCGTGTTATCGGGTCGGGTCAGGGATTGCCAGCCCTACGGCCACCGTGCCGCCCATCGTGTCGCTAGCCGTGCCCATGCCAAAACTAATTTTTTTGTTCACGGCACAGCCAACGGCCCACAGGTGGGCCGCCGTGCTAGCGTCGTGCCGGCACGGCCCGTGCCCACCTTTAATGGCATGCCATCTTCAAGCTTTATTCATACTCCATGTCTTCAAGTTCCAAATTTTCAGAATTTGTAGCCTTGCACTTTTGACACCTATAGGTACTACTACAAAAAGATAAAGTAACATATTTATGAAAATTGCTCAGAATTACTAAGATGGATTTTTGTGTTATTTACTAATTTTGTTTTAAGTGCCCATCAATTTGGCCAAATGATTATAATTTCGTAATTGTGAATGATCTTTTTGCCTACTAGCTGCGTATTTTGGCATCTTGGGTTGTATAAGGAATTAGTTAGGGATATCAGTGGGGATGGGTCTTGGTTTGGCGGGTGGTGGGCGGGGATGGGGATAAAAATCATACTCGCCATGGGTGATGGGGCAGGGGTGGATTTTAAGTTGTACCCGCCCCATCCCCGCCCCGCCCCGCCCCACTTCGTACCCGCCTCATACCCACATCTATATATCTTTTAAAGCAAAATTACATACTACCTCCGGTCCAAATTACTTGCAACTTTGGAATATTTTATATCTCACAAATAATACCCCAAAGTTGCGAGTAATTTGGACCGGATATAGTATTTTTATTCTATTTATAAAATAATTACATGAAATACAATATTAATCATAATACTTTGTACGACACTTATATTATAACACAAAAATGTGTATAGAATGTTTTATTTTATAATTCGTAATAATTATGTAAGATTGTGTATTTGAGATACGGATATTAGGTGGATCTTGGGTGGGGATTAGGTGGGTCTTTGGTGGGGATTAGGTGGGGATGGATATCCAAGTGGGGGGTGGGGTGGGGATGGTTTTGGAGTTGTACCCGGTGGGGTGGGGATGAGGATGAAAATTGGACCCGTCGCGGAGATGGAGATGGGGATGGGGATGGGGATGTGATGAAAATATTAGGTGGGGATGGGGATGGGAAGGCCAACATCCGCCTCGCCACGCCCCATTGACATCCTTAGAATTAGTGATGTGTCGCGGTGTTTGACTTGAATTGTGAAAAATGACATGAAAAGGGTCAATGTAGGAGTTTCTAAAGAATCTTCAAAGAAAAATTCACAAACATAGCATGGATTTCATGACAAGGACAATCAAAAAGAGAACATTTCAAAAGGACATAATTCACGCATAAGTTTCACGTCATATTTCCATGAGATACAAATGCAATTAGGTTCATGAGTTAATGTGGATTCGAAGATGAGAGTAAGTACAAGGCCGAAGGAGAAAAGATCCCACCCCAAATTGGCCTTTACTCGATTCAATTTGACACAATGCTGCAATCTAAAGGCAACAAATACATTTACCATGTTAAAGATCCAAAAATAGGCAATTTATTATAAATTTCTGGAAACAAGAAAAAGAAACCAAAAAATAGGTAATGGTGGGATTAATATGGCGTGACAATTGATTTTTGACAGTATATTTTGTTAATAGAATGACTAGAATAGGTGGGACCGTGTATCAATTCGTTAGGCATGAGACATGCAAATATACTATAAACAGGCAGCAAAGCACCAGCAGATACCAATTCAAAGGAAGGATTTCACGTAAGGTGAATGGCCGGCAAATCACATACTGCAAGTATACGTATACATTAAATCAATTGGCTGAATCCTTGCAACTAAATTTCTAAACAATGCCGTCTCATTTGTTTTCAATTGACAACTGTTCACGTAGACTTGTAAAGCTAACGCAAGAAACAGGCACAAATGCACAATTGATTGAGTTTTAGCTTCTTTTTTTTGACACTAGTCTGGAAGATCAAACATCTGGGAAGAACTGAGAACTGACGCCCCAAGTTTCACTTTGTCGACATCCACAAACAACATGCTAAGATTATAAAACTAAGCAATACAAAACTGTGAAATACAAAATTGTTCATTTATCAGAAACATGATAATACAATCAAAATGAACTAAAATCAGAATCAAAGCTAAAATAAATAAATAAAGACAGGTCCTAATCGCTTTCAGTATCAGTTTATCAATTTTCAGCAACACTCCAGAAAAGCTCCCTTTAGAAGAAAAGAAAATGGTACTTGAAAATGGTACTTATCTCCAAGGCCAGAAGCCTCTTGTCTTCTTCATCCTGTTGTCAAGAGTAGGGAACTCAATCATGTTGTAGGCAAGATCGAGAACTATTGGATTCCTTGGGACTGCTTGGAAAGCTGGAGGGAAAGCTTCAATCCGGGGAGGTACTTTTGTGTTGGAATCACTGACAGCAGGCTCGTACACATCAAGTTTCTCAGCAAGGAGTTTATCCTGTTAAAATGAAGTCGAGTGAACTATAAGATTATTTATACACCAGCATACATAATATGTAGACCAGTGGACGATGCCAATACCCTTATCTTTCCCTCCAAAAACATAGTGAGCACACATATAACCATGATCTTTATGCAAAGCTTAACAAACCCCAAACAATAAAATTCATTTGAGTGGGTGGTGCTACATCACACAATCCAAAATATTCAACTCGTTTTAAGTCACCAGATATTGATCAGAGTTAGTAACATAAGGCTTCAATGTGGCTTACCTGACTACATATTCCCCCAAGCAATAGTGAGACACCTTGTAGCACACAAGCTGGGCAACTATTTACGATCAGGGAGAAGTATGATATAAATCTCCCCCCCCCCCCCCCAACACACACACACACACACCCCCACGCTTTTTTAGGTCGAATACAATTTTTTACTGCAAGCACATAACCCCACACACCCCCACCATTAGTTAGGTCGAATATAATTTTTTACTGCAAGCACATAACCCTTTGACCTTGAGATTCAGCACCTAGGTACCTTTTATTTATATTATACACTAGTGCAGGGAAATGCTTTCAAAGTAAACATTTCAAAGAAGAGTAAACCATAATTTTGGTAGAGACAAACCTTCTTATCAGCCCCAGTCAGAGACATATTTGATATCTTTTTAGAAAGCTTTTCAGGAATCTTCTGCTCTTCCAAGATTCCAGTAGCATGCTCTATACAAATGTTTGATCTGCACTGTTGATGTAATGCCTTCAACTCTGCCATCATTCCCTGTCATGAAGAAAGTGCACCAATCAACCTTCTGGCAGTTATACTCACTAATCAATAAAGCTACAATTTACTTCACCCAAAAAAAAAAAAAAAAAAAAAAGCCCTACAATTTACAGTTCAAAGCAAGGATACAAGATAATCAGCAGGTACAACAAAATTTCCTAGGCATCAACTTTAACGTTACACACAAAATCCTTCCATCAGATATTTAGTTCATTTCCAGGGAATTCTGTAAAGTAATACCCCCAACATTCTTTTCCTCTAGCCTCAAAAGAGATATACAGCACAAAGCATCTGCAAACATGCTGCGATTCACATGATGGTAAACTGACCTGTTCACTGTTTTCCACGCTCTGCAATTTTTGTAGTGCGTTCTCCGTCACAGAAAGAGCACGAGAATATAATGCATAAGCTTCAGCTCTTTTTCCCGCCAAACTGTAGGATTTCGCCAGGTAAAAGCACCTTCAAAAATTGCAGTGCGATGTTAGAAATTATTAATCCTTAACATACTCTGAGAAATCCAAATACTTATCAGGTAAACTATCATGACAGCATCGGCAGCAATAATCAAGGAATGCTCACAACACTCCCTGGGAAGCAGAATTCACATTACCCCTTGCATGCATATAGCGAAAACTAAAAAATAACCACGCACTTATTGCAATTTCTGTTTAGGTAAGCAGAACTTCACAAGTGAAAAAAGAATAAGGAGTTCACACAACTAAGGTCTAACCTCTAATGTATGATTTTGAAATGACTAAAGCACATCCCAAGCGTTTGTTTGAAAAGATATTCTATACACATACCTCAAGTCCTCAAACCCACAAGGTATGGGTTTAGAAACCCAAGGGGAGAGGAGGGTATGGCTCATACCAAGCATTCAAGCATCAGATATGAAATAAAATAAAAAAAATATACCTTTCTGCACGGAAAGCTAAACTTTTGAGAGTGCATTCCTCAGCAAATGCCACTTCTTCACCTTTACTATCCCTCCCAGAAGTGACTAAGTCAGACAAATCAGCTACATTCTGCAAATGATGACAGCTGAACATGATTTTTTTTCCATAACATTTTACATACTTGAATATATGGAATACCAACCACCATCATGGCGTCATCCAATCAAGAAACCGGTTTAAATATCCAAAACAGATATCATTCTGAATGCTTACTTGTAATAGAAGATCGTACAAGCGAACTAGTTCCTCGGGTTTGGTAACTTTTTCATTTTTGTCATCACGGTTTCTGCTGAGTTTGCTCTTGGCAATACTAACTAAAAGCTGGTTTCGCTCAATGGTACGTTGTCCAAGAACGGCACTTACAGCTTTGTCAAGTCCATTCAATTCATCTTTCACATTTTCAGCACTCCCTGCAGTAACCTATGTGACAAAGTTTTAACCAATCATTATTTTGGACACTAAAAGCCACCCTTGAAATCAAGCCACAAGAAGACGTAAAAGTAATCAACATGGTACCAAACTACCAGAAGCAATGCATACCAAATCATTGCGAATGCAACTCCTTGCATCATGATAGGCAGAAAAAAATTTGTCAAAGACAGCAAGTTTTTTCTCAGCTGACAGCGAGTCTGCAGTTGGACCCTGAATATCCTTCTCCAATTCCTGAGCTACTCACATGTAGAATTAAAAAACTGTAAATTATATAGGTTCAGATGTATATAGTGTAGGTTCAGAAAGTAGCAACAGCTAGAAGTTAAAGACAGACGAGATATTCCATCTCCAGAAGCAAGCTCTGGAAGAGCCAACCCCTTGCTTCCGTTTTTATGCCCATTACTTACACATATCCTCAAGATAAACTTTGGGGAGAAATGTCGTAGATAAACCTCAACTATGGATTGACAAGGTAGCAAGTTAGTTTATTTTTTAACAAAATGAAGCAGATACAAGAGTTACTGCAAAGCAAATAAAATATAACCATTTATCGACTCCTTTCAATCAATCAAAGCCTTAATCCCATAAGTGGGGTCGGCTATATATAATTATTGACTCCTTTGGCGAATAAAATATTGAATGGTAGTAAATGATGAGTTTTTATTGAGTTGAAATAATACTACTAGCAAAGAGAAGGCTATATATAATAATAAATACTCACAGCTTGTTAAATCAGATGAACACATCACTACTAATTTTTAAAGAAGAATGAGCTTATGCCTTTTATTTTAATGCTCAGCAAATTCCTAGTGAAATTAATCTACCATGTACTTCAAAAGGGAAGCAGCCTAGCCACAAAATTAATACACACAGCCACACAAGTAGGTGGAAAACAGATTGGGATCTGATTCCCTTGAAGAAAACAAAACCGAAGGAAACATATCAACAGAGAGACAATGCACTATGCAAAAGAGAACAGAAGACTAAATGAGAGCACAAACAGAGAATTATTAGTGAATCCTTCTCATCCTTGTATTTTTATGGTTTGGAAGTTCCATTATATTAACTGTGCATTTTCAATAAACAGTAGGAAACAGAAGCCAAAAGCACAAAGCTGATTTTGATCAATTTGTAGTGTATTTCGGTTATGTTTCTCTAACAATGAGCAGCTAATTGTTTTCCAGGATTTATTATCAAACTTTAGCTATGTAATTTGATAATTAACTTAGTTTTGGAATTATCTTTGGTGTTATGATTGAATTATTCATCTATAAAATTGATAATTAATCCTAAGAAATTCAGGTTATAAAATTATGCGAAGATAATCATGCATTGTGATCAAACCAATGAATGCATTGTCTAAGCTTTGTTTATATAGGCCATGTCACCAAGTCAGTCTCAATTGTGACCCAAAGCTCATAGCCTAAGGCACCTATATCCGTTTAATTGCAAATTAAACTAGAAAATTAGCTATATAATTAGTGGTGAATCAAATGTCCTTTCCAATTACTGATTGATCCCCCGGTTACCCTTATCTTGACCATTTAGATAATATAGTTTCTACTCTGTTATTTGTTTTGAATTAATTAGAATCAGAAACAACTTATTTAACTGGTTTTTGTCACTAACTCACTATCTATAAGATATCCAAGTATTTGTCACTATCCTTTTGAACTTCTACACTTGTATGAATACGATTTAAAAATTGCTATCAAGCAACAACATTAAAACAAGAAACATGGAGCTTCTAACAAGGATATGCACCATTGGAACAACTAGTAAGAAAGCTCCAAAATAGTGCTACTTCAAAGCTTAAACAATGCTCTACTGACCCACTTCAAGAGTGATCTTTACCAAATATTCTCAAAGAACCAGAATATCATTGTATCTTGTGTGCCATGAAAGGTCATCAGACAACAGCCAGCAAATAGCTCGAGAGTGCTAGCAGGCATGCTACTTTTGAACCCATAATTCATGGTGATCAGGCAGAGAAGAAATACCAAGCCAACATTTTCAGGGATCATGAGTCTAGATATGGTTCAAAAAAATCTTCAGGGACAAAGCTCACGAATGCTAGAAAAGTATAATAGTTGAACTATGTTCTATAAAAGATAATGACTACTAACCTTTTAGAATGGAAACCCTAGTCTTAGGATTGGAAATTGGAAATCGGTGTCCCAGCCAATTGAACTCTGTCATTGAAGCAGCTTGTTGAGACCTTGCCTCAGCCATGACAGCCTGCATATACAAAGACAGTTATAGCTCCTTGAAAGACCTGACTGTAGTCTGCAAATAGGTTTAAGCCCAATTCAACAGGATAAATCGTATGTTTAAAATGATTGGGAAAGTAGCAAAGCACCCTCAACAGATGCATATCTTTAGGGATTACACTATTCATGACATTTAAAGATCTAGGCTGACAACTCTTACTTTATAAAAATGAAGCATAAATCCAAGCTACAAACAAGTCTGATACATGTTTTTCAAAAATTTAAGGTAGCTTTTCAAGCTAAAAGTTCAAATCACAGAAAAGCAAACTTACTTCCAACTTGGATTTGAAAAGGTCCAATGCTGGCCCCTCCATTTCACCAATCTGCTTAAGTTCTGATGCTTGCAGGTTGGACTGGCCTATTTTGTGTAAGCAGTACCTAATACTAGGCTCTAGCTCTTCCACACGTTCACGACACAGAACCTGATTTTCAAGGTCTCCATACTTCCCAAGCTCTTCATAGACAGCCCTGCAATGTTTACATTGCCATAAGAGTTATGCTCTGTTTAAATAAAGTGACAACACCTATGTGCCCCCATCATACATAACATTCCTGCAGCATGCAGCCTAGAGGCATGTGGCTTCCAATTAAAACCAACAAATGACACTAAGACAAATATTCTAGCATCTTCAGATGTTCTTGAATCATTAATGCCATAAAAATCATGCAGAAGGATATAATTCATAACAAAATAAGATTTTTTTTTTTTTTTTTTTTAACAATGACACCACTAGTCATCTACAAGCTAAAGACACTATAACGCACCTGGCACTCTTGAAATTCCGTAACGCCATGTCCCAATTCTGATCTTGCTCGAACAACAAGTTACCTTTCATATATGATGCATAAGCCTGGTCACAGTGAAACACATGTTCAGTTCCAATAGTAAGTAATAAAAACTTCAAATGCGATGTTGGTCATGCAACCTAGTTTTCTTGAAAAACATACTAAAACATTATAAGTTTAAGTCTCAATGCTGCTTGACAAATAATGCAGGAAAACAGAAACTAGTACCTAACTGCAGCTTTGGCAACTAAATATGAATAGCTCCAAAAGTGATTAAAGTATTCAAGGGAATTAAGCAATCCTTCACTTGCCTAACATCACAATCAAGAGCATATCGCTCAAGACTATTTTGCACTCTGTTCATCCTATGTTTAAAAAATATGGTTGCTTCTCCACAGTCTCCAATGCATACCTTTTTTTACCATTAATTATGCATCACTCACTCCATCTTAAATTAGTTGCCCTATTTGCCTTTTGAAGGTCAAATTTCATCAACGTTGCTCAATTACTTCTACTATCATATGAGAAAAATTATACCATAGGGTATCTTGTTAGATTCATTATAATGTATACTTCCAAAATACCAAATTCTTATAATTTTCTATAAAATGCGATTAAAGAAATTATTGGTCAAATGTGTCTTGGAGATTTTGAGAAAAAAAAAAATTAGGCAACAAATTGGAGAAAATAAGATCATCAAAAATGATTTCTTGCAACCAAGATCTTACATGATAAATATTATGAATTGGTGAATATCAATGGCTAAAGTTTTGGCTACGAAACATTTCTTGTAGGAAGGTGAAATGGGGAGGAGGGAGGATAAGAGTTATAGAAAAGTTATCAATGCATACTTCTGTACTAGCATTACACAAAATCCACTACATGTAGTCCTTTATGCAATTGTCTACGTTAAATTTTCTACAAAAACCAGTACCTAGACAGCAATTATGTAATAAAAGTCCTAGAAATACATTTTAAACTAAGAGATGTCCAAGGTTCACACGACATGGATGTCAAATAAAGAATAACAAAAACACAGTTAAAAAGGTAAATGAAGCTTTATCCAGCAGTAAAAAAACAATTAAAAAAATTGTGTCGGATAGGCTTGCTTGGAGCTTATCAGCCACAGCTATAATAATCCTCACCTTCACAAAAACTCACAAAACGGCTTCATATGTCTCTTCAAAATGTCATGGAAAGTTCTAAAAGTGAAATGGCTATAGAGAGGCACAATGAGAGGATGGAGACATTAGATGCAACTCTAAAAGGGACTTGTATATTTCAAGATGCTTATCAAGCAAAATGACTATAGTGAGTGGCATAATGGGAGAATGGAGACATTAGATGCAACTAGCGCATCCAAAAGATCATTGGCGTTGGTACCAAACAAATGGGTTCACAAATCACAATACTACTTCATCAGTTAAGCCATCCTTTATACATCCAAGAAAGTATTAGGGATCGCAACACAAAAGTTTCCTAAGTATAATTGAGAAGCATATCAAGGAACTTCCAGAGCTATAAAGAAGTTACATTCAAGAGCACAGAAACAAATATGTTGACTAGCAAATTTCAATAGAAGTTCAGAAGAACAATTTTAGGAGAGGAAGATAATGGCTCATTAACCCTTGGGCCTCGAAGAAAATTCATGAGATACATGATGAGCTGACATAAAACTATGTCCACAGGCTACTCAATAAAATTAGAATAAAAGTTCTACTGCTCTACATAACCATGGGTGCTAGAGTATCAAGACTTGATTTTCAGTCATCTTACCAGCTTGACAATAGTTCACACAATTCACTAAAACCAAAATAAAATTTATTAAACATTCAAAGGAAAAGAACCCACTGCAACCCAAAAACAATACAATTTAAAAGTAATATATATGAGATCAAACCTCAGCTTCCAAAGAGGTTCTGGAATCTCCTTTGAGTGCACAAAGTTGTGCAAAAAGAGTAGCCCATTTTACAGCCTTCCTCAATCTGCCAATCAGATAGATGCGTTGGCGCCCATTTGGACCATCCGGTAGTTGTCTTTTCTCCATGGCATGGCTCCATGCCCTTTCAGTTGTATAGAGTAGAATATGGAGAAACCTACAGACAAAATAAATTCAAAATAAAAGAAACTTACTTAGAATTGCACAGCACAGCAATGGAAACATTTGGCAGAGCCGCAGAGCACAGAGACCAACGTAGTGTAAGCCACATACATTCCACACTTAAGGACAGTGATTGAACAATTAGTTTAAAAAAAAGAAAATTACCTTACATCAGTAACAGTGCTCTCAGTAATAACTTTCCGGCTGTATTTATTACGGCCATGTGTAAACTTGAGGGATTTATACAGCCTTCTCAGACGAGCTGTACAATACCGCCTACCATTCAAACATTCCAATCAATCAATAAAAGCACCTCAATCACATTAAATATGTACAGCATTCAATTCAACACAAGAAAGCCTATACCCTATGTTCAAGAGATAATTAGGTATCAAAATGTCACAGAAAGACAGGCTAACAACAATCCATTCTTTCATTAATTCATTCTAATTTATTTAAAAGATTAAGACAGATATTCAGGTCTAGACATGAAGCTAAAGGACTTCTGATAAAGATAAGTTATGTTAACCCACCACATTAATGATCTTCGCATCACATGCTTTACGAAATGCAAGTTTACAACTATTTAAAAAATATGCTGCACACAAACTAAATACGGAGTATCACTTATTCAACATTTTTACCCCCATATTTTTTAATATTATTAACTTAGAGCTCGTCCACTATAAGTAACTTTTTTTTTTGGCGGTTTATTATAAAGATTTTAGTGTTATTTTTCAATTTTTACAAAACCAGTACGAAGCTACTTTTGTTGTTGCTAACTTTAATTTTTGAATACCTATTTTTAAATCAAAAAGAGAAAAAGAGAAAAGAAATTGACTCGACCCACTTCATCTTCCTTCACAACCATAGTTGACACCCCTAAAGGCCTAAAGATCCTGAACCATTGGCAGCCACCACAGCCCCTAATATTGACCATCAGGATCACTCCTCACCCCCCTCTCCCCCTCTCCTCCAAACTATTGTGTCACCATAAAGCCCTTTAAAGTTGCAACAGCACCTTCACCTGTTTCCCTGCTTCTCGTTGCCTCTTGTTTTATCTATTTCATATTCCTTGAATGCCTAGTGTTCCTCTAGCAGGCGATGCCCATCACGGTTAACCACTCCACCCTATCTAGCATCCTCCACTGCCTGCCAAACGTAATGCACCTGCTATAATGGTTGTGACCTGCTGTAGAGTAGTGGTGGAGGTAGACATGGGTGCTAAGTATATGGAAGGAGTGGGCAGGGCATTTCAAGGGGGTGAGGGCATGGGGCACAAGGCATAGTTGAAAGCAAGGTCTTGTTTCCAGATCATAATTCATAAACCACTATAAGTGATTTTCCTTTTCTGCAGCGATTTTCATAAATCAACAAGTTGTTTTCTCGAGCAGTTAAACTGAAAAGGATTCGTTTCCATCCTCCAAAACATAAGAAACGAAAAACACAAAATCTACAATGCCGAACAAACCTTAGGGCCGCTTAATTCCAGTTCAATTCAGTTGTTCCTAATTTCCTTCTCTCATAAACAATTCATTTCAGCTCCATTTAGTTCAGTTCAATTGTTTTCAGGAAATCGGAACAGACCCTAACCATAAATTGCAAAGCATACCCAAGTTTGACAAGAAGAAAACCACTTATACATTGCCATGCATTATCACTCACTGGACTACAACGAATTCATGCAACATTCTTTATCCCACTAGCCCGACAACTCTAAGTTGTACAATTTCAGAAAATCAAGCAATATCAATCTCAATTGTTTTATTGAACAAAGAATTTCGACAAGTGCAAGTACCTATAGCGAGTGTAATCGCCATGGCGCAATCCATGCTGCATTTGGGCAGACTTCAAGAGCTGCAAAACTAACATCATCACGAAAATCAAACCAAATATCAGAATTACATGCGTTTCAACAATCATAATCCAAGAAACGAAAAGAAGATTAATACAAGTATACCATTAATGGAGAATTTAGGTTGATCGGAACCAGTCGATTTTTGAATATCGATATCCATTGACGAAGCTGAATCGTTTACTTTCGCCATTCCTTCAATCAAATTATCAAGGAATCAGATCGATAATTGGTGAAATTTGATGCAATTGACAACCAATATGAATAAAATCTGCAATTAGGGATTCGATAAACCCTAATTTGGTGCGAATTAGAAAGAGTAATTGTCGATACAATGTAATCGGAAAATAGAGTGTGAAATTTACCTTGATTGTACGGATTCTGGGAGCAACTGCAACGTCTGCAATGGTTGTGTAATTGTGTTTAGAAAGAATTCTTTGACGATACACTACGATACTTGCGATGATGATTAACCCGGCTATATTCGGGTAATCGGGTCCAGCTAAAGAGGAACCGGAACCAAAATCGGAGTATCTGGATACAAATTTCGTTAGGATTCGAACGATTTTCCTAATTTTGAATTTTAATAACACAAAAAATAAAACACGAAAATGGTTTCTAACATCAATAATCAATAACTATATACTAAAAACACACCAGCATATACTAAAAGACACACCAGCTAAAAAGACACATCAGCAATGACATATGTCATTTCTTGATATTCCTTTTTTTTTTTTTGCTGAATAAAAAATTCTATTACAAAGACAGATCTTATACAAAAATAATTCCTAAACTTTTACAATATAGTTACTTAAAATAAAAAATATTTGACATATTTTAACACAAATATTTATATAGCTATAAAAAAAACATTCTTAACATAAGTTTGATAATTTTTTACATCATTTTAAACCTAACAAATCTTTCGTAATCCTTTATTTTGATAAAAATTTGTCAACTATATTTTATATTTTTTTGTTTATAAAATACTGATTATAATGATAGTTCAAGAACAATATTGAAAAATTCCGTGCAAGGCACGGTAACTAACCTAGTTTAAAAAAAAAAATTACACCGAAAAAATTCACAATATAAGATCTTTTGATGAAATCAAGTAAATGGGCCCCATAAAGTACATTTATCACAATTTTGTTGGCGGAAAAAAAAAATAAAAACAAATGGAAGAATAATTTGAGTAACCCCATTTCTCTTGTTTTAAAAAATAAGAATAATCTCAAAAATAAAGTACTTAAGGAATAGGTAACTCTATTTATTCATTCGAATAACCCCTATTCTCTTGTTTTAAAAATGAAACAATAATTCCACTTATATAAGAGAGTAATACCTATTTCTCATTCAAGTAACCTACATACGCGTTAAGCAGTGGCGGAACCACTATAGGAACATGGGCCATTTTCCAAAAAAAAAAAAAAAGATTTTCGTTAGCATAAAAAAATACAGTGTATATATATAACACAAAGTTAAAAGATGGTCTAGTGGTTGTTGGGCCTTGAACAAGGTTTTTTTTTTCTTAACAGAGGTAGTACTTTTTTTTCCTTTTTTGGACTTAATATTTATTTCATTTTATAGTTTTTACAAAGTGCTGCCATTTGGATTTTTTCCTTTTTTTTAATATACTTGTTTTGGATTTCAATTTATAATATATAATTTACAAATTTAAAGTATTATAAGTTCTTAAACCTCTGACTATTCTCAGTTAACTATTTAATCAAGTACCGCCTTTTTTATAATAATTTTTAATAATGTCCTATTCAACTATTTGTAATGAATACATATCTCCATATTTTTTATCTCTTTAATTATGTGTGCTTAAATTCAAATTTTTTATTTTATAGTGTTTGGAACTAAATTTCTAATTTTATTTTTACAGAATACACTATAATAATTTCATTAGTCATATAAAGTTATGTTCATGTCTTTTGGAATGAAACCCAAATCCCTTTATATCTATTTTCATATTGTTCAAATGCTTATTATTTGATATTTCGTATTTTTCAATTATCAGAGATCACATAACTTACAATTGGGGTTCACCAAACAAATTTTTATTTTTTTTTTGATAATTTTCTTAATATGCAATGAAACTTATAAAAACTTCTCTTTTGCCATATAAGAATAATTGTATTTTCCATAACAAATATATATGTTAAGAACTCTATGTGAACATCTTTTTTTTTCTTAAAATTTTTGTCAAATTTATTAAACATTTGAAATTTGTCCCCCGGATTATAAATCCTGGCTCCGCCACTGGCGTTAAGGTTATTATTTTATTCCTGTTTTAACTTAGACTATTTTTCTATCCAAATTTCGTGATTTGTTTAATTTCTCCAAATTCTTAGAGGTTAGATTTAATAGTCATCTCACTGTGGATTCGACCCTACTTGCCCTACTACATTGTTAGTTGGTTTTTTAGGAATTTATTTTTGATAGGTGTACGACAACTTATCAAATTTTGATAAAATATTAAAACTAAATATAAAAAAGAAAGCATAATTAAAAGAGAGAAATAAAATTAATAAACTCAAGAACAATCCATGGAGAATCCATGGAGTTGTCATGAGAAAACTGGGGCTAAGAAAACCTAAAAAGAAGGTAAACTAATAAAAAGCATAAAAGATGTTGGATTTGTAAACATAAATTTTTAAAGATACTATTCTTCAAAAGTCTTATTCTCTTCACCTTATTTTTGTTGAATTGAAATTATTTTTATTGATTTGGAGTAACTTTTGTAACGATAATCAAATTATTTTTACTAAGATTAGCTTAAATTTACTAAAATTATATTCACTAATGCTCGATTACATTTGATTTTTAATGTTACAAATTTATATTAATTAATTTTTTAATTTTTTACATTAAACTAAACCCTTTTTGCTGAAATTATATTAATTTAACTAAATTTAATTTAGACCCCTGTTATTTTATTCACCCTATTCTAATAATGCTCGGTACAAATTAATTAAAAAAAATTACTCAATAAAAATTATTTAAGCTAAAAAAAGTTCAATTAAGTAAAAATATTTTTTTCTATTAGAAAATTAGTAACTTTAAAGATCAAATACAACAATGAATTAGTAAAAATAAGTTTAAATTACATTAGTAAAAAATAATTTAAGTTTAGTAAAAAATAATTCTAGTTCAGAAAAATTGATTTAATTTCCTTAAAAATAAGGTGAAGAGAATAAGACCTTATTTAATTTTAGTTTGTTTTTTGTGGGGGAATTTTAATGGAAGAACCAAAAACCTTCGATACTATTGTGTATTATGATTATTTCTAACAACACAAAAATCAAGTTAATTTTTAAGACCCCATCATTCACCAAAAAAAAATATGTATGTATATAAAATAAAGATAACAATGCGTATACATTGATAAATATTGTAATGCGTATTAATGATTTATTTAGGTCATGTTCACTTCACCATATAAATTAAAAACAATATTCGGTAAATTAATTTCAGTTTAATTAAAATCAATAAATTTAAAGAAGAAATATAATAGAGAATCAGTAAAAATAATTTCAGTTCAAGAAAATAAATTTCATTTCAATAAAATAATTTCAATTCAGTAAAATTAATTTCAATTCAATAAAAATAATTTTAGTTCAAAATAAAAAAGGTGAAGTGAACATGGCCTGAATAGAATGTGTGTTACTTTAATACATATAGTATTGTAGCTAAGACGCTTTTCAATTTTAAATTAATACGAAGTACCTCCGTTTCTTATTATTTGCTACAAAGGAATTTTTTATGTCTCACAAATAAGGCCTTATTCACTTCACCCTAAAATGAAAGTTGGACTTAAATTATTTTTATATAACTGAATTTAATTTTACTTAATAGATATGAAATTATTATTTTACTGATTTTCTATTATAGTACTTCTTTTTTGAAGGTACTAACTTTTACTGCACTGAACTTATTTTTATTGAAATGAAATTATTTTTACAGAACTGGACTTATAATAAAGTGAAATTATTTTTATAGAACTAAAGTTGTTCTTTTTTTTTCACTTAATATTATTTTAAAAGGTGGAGTGAACAAGGTCTAATACTCCTCTGTTGCAAATAATAAAAAATGGAGGTAGGTCATGTTCACTTCACCTTATTTTTGTTGAATTGAAATTAAGTTTGCATGCTGAACTTAAATAATTTGAATTAAATAAAATTAGTTTTAGAAAAAATTGACTTTTGGTACCTCAAAAATGGGCCCTGATGACTTTCGGTACCCTTCTAATTTTTTTATTTATTTTAATTTGATGCCTATCAAAGTTACAAAATATAGATTTTGGTACCACTTAACAAAATCTGTTAGGGTTCTGTTAAGTGGGGCCATTATCTAATTAATAATTTAATTTATTTTTTTTAAAAAATTATTAAAAAAAAAAACAAAAAAAACTCACCCCTCTCCCCTCCCGTCAGCCACCCTTCCCCTTCCTCGTGCCAGATGTCGGTGCCCAAACGCACCCCCACCACTGACGACCCCACCCTCTTCCTTTCCCTCTTCAAATTTCAGTCGCAACAGTAGCAAAATAGCAACTAAAATTTGAGTTTACCCTAGCAAAACAACAGCAACACAACACTAGCGACCCCACCACTGCGTCAACTGCGAACCACCTTTATTTCCTCGATGGCCCTCCTCGCCTCCCTAGCCTGACGTCGTTGCTTTATTTCCCCTTTCCCATAACCTTGAATCGTTCCTTCCCCCACCCCAGAACCCTAGCGACTTGGGTTTTCGATGGCCGAGGGGATAATTGTGTGGGGTTCTCGGGAGTGGTGGTGGTGGCCGGAGTTGCACGGATTTAATGAGAGTTCGAGTGGTGGTTTTAATGGAGATTGGTTATGGTGGTGGTGGCAGCTGGAGCGTTCAAGAATCGTCGCCCGAGGGCCGACTGTGGTGACTAGCTGCATGCATGGGATGCGTGCCTAGTTGCTGCAATGGCAGACCGACAGTGACACTGGCTTGAAGGTGGCTAAGGTGTGGCTAGAAGGTGGCAGGACCTCACTAACGGAAAGTTAAACGAAAGTTGGACGGAGGTATCAAAACTTATAATTTTGAAATTTGATAGGTATCAAAATAAAAATAATAATAATAAACTAGAAGGGGACCAAAAGTCAACATGTCCCATTTTTGATGTTCCAAAAGTCAATTTTTCCTTATTTTTACCGAATATTATTTTTTAAGATGAAGTGAACAGAATCTTAGTGTTATTTTGAGAAAAAAAAATATTATTTCTATTTAAATACTCCGTATAAGATTGTCTTACTTTATTACATTCTAAGAATCATTCATTTATATTTCTTTCAAAAAATATTCTTTCATTTATGCTAAAAAATCTTTAATTTCCTATTTTATATTATTGTGTCTTTATTTATTATTTTTTTTCCATTCTCTTATATCTGCCAACTCATCATCATTGTATGACACATCATTAGCCACATGGATTTATGATAACTTTTTTTTTGTCACAAGTCGCAACATTTAGCATTTTCGGTGTAGCAATTTATTTTTTAAAAGAAATTGTAATTGTAAGACCCTTTTCACTTCACCTTAAAAAAATCAGTTAAAAATAAGCTCAGTTTAATAAAAAATAATTTAATTTCAGTAAAAAAAAAAAATTAGTTTCAATTCTACTGTAAAAATAAGTTCAAAGTCCAATAAAAATAATCTAAGTTCAATAAAAAAATGTAACACCCCTTATGATTGCTGTAAAATAATCTTTTATACTACTCATACCAACAAGAAGCATCTTTCTTTTGGGGAGCTCATATGCTAAGATATTCTCAGTTAAGTACTTAAGCGTGCTTAGCTAAGAGTTGTGTGGAGAAAGTGATAAAATACAAACGGAGTAATAGTAAATCAGTTATAATAATTTAAGTTCAGCAAAAATAATATTTGTTCAGTAAATTAATTTCAATTCTGTAAAAATAATTTCAATTCAATAGAAATAATGTGAAGTGCATAGGGTCTAAGTTTCACAAAATTCTACTTTTTTACTATTTAAATTTCAGTTGAGCCAAGCCAAAAATATTACTAATATTTAAAAAAAATAAAATTAAAAAAGGACTTTATTGAACTATCACCTCTCACAGCTCACAAGTAAATCAACTAGTCCAATTACACAAATTAACTTTTTGAAAGTAAATAGACGGTTGAGTAAGATCGAGAATCTCTATAATCGTTCTTAGACTAACATATGTAAAAGGTAGGAGTTAAACTAATGATCCCTAAAAAAAAAAGATGAATTCAAAGTCACAAAAATGAATTTCCCAGCATTTTTACCAAACAAGTTTGGTTAAGCACTTAAGCATCACCAATACTAGATAACTCAACTCTATTCTCAAGCATGGTTATTGATATATAGCACTTCTCTCTCTTGATTCTATTCCCAGAAGCCTTTCTTCATAAACCCTAGGAGCGGAATATCCAATAGTTCAGGTACAAACCTATGGGGCATCTTTTCCCCTGACAGCAACAACTCATAAAATAACTGGACACCTACTCATAAACGCGGGCACTGCTTCACCAGATAGAGGCCAAACTGCTGCTACTACGGGTGCTGCGGGATTTGATCAAAAATAGGTGGAGCACATACCATAAATATTTGTATGTGAAATAAATAAAAACTTTCACATTCATAGACCTCTGTGTGCAGTGGCCCCTATGTGAGGTTCGAGCCTCATCGACTCAGATCACCATGAACAAATCCCCCCTTATACCTAGGCAATGCCAACAGGTGTATGTCCAGTCATAAGACCATTCAATCGAGACTTAGTTAACCTTTCCAAATAAAAAAAAAAAAAAAATTATATACATGTCATTTTCTATTTTTTTACATCACAC
This sequence comes from Chenopodium album, assembly GCF_948465745.1. NCBI lineage: Eukaryota > Viridiplantae > Streptophyta > Magnoliopsida > Caryophyllales > Amaranthaceae > Chenopodium > Chenopodium album. The sequence goes on from NC_137835.1 coordinate 73,532,267, forward strand.
TTATTATTAGTAGTCAACTAGTCATTTTTTTTTTTTTTTTTTTTTTTTTTTTTTTTTTTTTTTTTTTGGGAACAAAACATTAAGGGACAAAATATATTAACCTGAAAAAGAAAAAAAAATCTCTGTCCTCTCATCTCCCCTCCTCTCCTCCTCTCTTCTAGGGTTTCTCTAAAATCTTGGCCAGGAAATTAGACTATTTCTGACCCTTTTCCTTTAATTTTATTTAGTTTTAAAATTTGAATTTCAATAAATCTACACAAGTATTGTAGATATTCGTCCGTCTCCCTATGGTGGAGCGTCTCCCTATGGTGGAGTCGTTAGTTTTCGTTAGTTTAGTTGTTTGTTTTTGTATAGGGTTTGTTTGTGTGTTAGGGTTCATAAAAAAAGTAATCATCGATCTTTTGCCCTATTGTCGGTTCTTTGGTAAAGATTTGTTCGAGATCGCAACGGTTGTCAAATTTTCAAATGCGTTCAGGCGAATCAGATGAGAATCATCCTTACGGCTACAACAAATCGTTAGACCGTCTCTCCGAAAATGCTGTATATTCCAGCGATGTGTGCGAGAAATGTACCATAGTGCAAGATCTTTTCAACGATCGTAGCTCTGATGAAGGAAAACCTAATTTGATTCAATTTTATGTATTTGTTAATTTAGATTTCATTTGTAGATGCCGGATGGCTTTTTATTAATTAATGAATTGATTTGTTTCAAAAAAAAAAAAATAGTCATTTTTTTGGTTAAATTCTAAAGTATAGTTGGCACCTCATTAACATGAGCAACATCTACATCTACAAGCCCTACTTCTACAATATGTTATGTCAATATCACACTAATATTAGTAGTCATATACTTTGTAGATATTAACAAGAGTAATATACAAAGTCAACAATATATATCACACTCATATGGTCATATTAGTAGTCATATACTTTGTAGATATTAACATGAGTAATATACAAAGTATATGCGGTGTATATATCAAGTAGCTCATTTTCACAATAAAAAAAGACCAATGATATCTTTGCAATTGCCAATAAATACGGAGTACAAATCATATAAATTTGATATGATTAAAAAATTACACATTAATTCTATTCTTTTTTTTTTTTTTTGAAATAACAAATTAATTCTATTCTAATGATATGAACACAGTTAAACACTTTAAATAGGTAATAAAATGCAATTAAAAAAAAAAAAAAACAGTGAGAGTAATATGAATAAAAATAAATTTAAAAAAATCCAAAACGGAAAAATATAAGTTGGAGCCCCACAATAACTGATAAAACTAACCCTTATTTTTATGGGTTACGCAACCCTTGTCTAGTTTCTTCTTCCATAATTGCGCACGAGTAATTCAAGCTAAGAGTACGTGTTCCAAAATCATGCCATTCAAAATCAGCTCATTAATAGCCTCAAACTCAAAAAAATCTCTTCCTCTTTCATTACATTGTATGTTAACGTTTGTCTACCTTGGAGTTTTTGAACCTGACATCAAAAAAATTAGTAACACTAATTAATTATTTGATTAATTATTGTCTACTCCTAAAACTATATCATATCAACTACAGTAATGAGTTAATTAAATTACCAAGTATACAATATCTTATGATAAAGTAATGAAATAATTATGGACCGTCAATAGAATGTATGTAGACTAATCACAAAATCATCTTCTAATGGCAATAAAAGTTGGACATTGACTTTTTCTTTATCTTAAAAGATCCCCATTTTTGGGTTCACTCGCACCATTGCAACCATTACGATTGTTATGATGATCAACTCCGTCGTCAATTTGATCGTCGTCATCGTCGTAGTCATCGTCATCGTCGTCGAGGCCGTCCTCATCGGTCGTCAAGGGAACTAGGCAGCACGCTCCATACATATGACCATTTATACAAACAAAATACTCTAACCCGCCTTGGTGCGTACCTAGTCGTTTAGCAGCCGTTTTCGGGACTAATTTAGCCGATGTCATACTCCAAACTCGTGCACCACAATAAGGGCAACGAACTTGTTCCTCGAGTTGTACTTGTCTTCCTATTAAACAAGCTCGAGTTTTCGACCTCATAAACCCCCGAAAAACACCTCTATATATCCCCAAATCGTCCTCCCCTTCACCCATAGGGTGCTCGCAGGGATCGCTAACGTATAGCAGATCCCCGCGGCATCTCTTTGTCAAGAAACTGAGGCCTGATGTTTTTGAAAATCGGGCCTCCTTGACAAAATGGCCTGGTAGAGACACTTTGAGTTTGAGGATCGAGGTGGGTTGGCACCCGCAACAGAAGAACATAAGCTTTGCTAGCGCGTGCCAACCACCCCCGATCCTTGACCCGGGTAGCCCGTGGCTTAGGCCCGCCACCATACGTGGGGCCCGGTAACTACACATGGCCCGCCACAATATCCTCTTCGCCACGGCCCGAAACTTCCGGCTGACCCGAGCCGTGGCGCATACGGTCTTCAAATCCCATTTTATGTACCCGAACACGAGCAACAAGATCTCTTCATTAAGGATCCTTGACTCAGGCGCCACCGGTTCCAAATCCGATTCATGACCCGTCGGGCCGGTGTTGGCCCGTTTATTGGCCAAATTCATATCTTGAGTTGGTGGGAAAAAGGGTTGCATAGTTGCGTGGTTTAAGTTGGACAAGACCTTTGTGTTAGTGTTACTAAAGACTATAAATACACAAAATCAAGATTAATGGCTTGAACATGCCACGTGTATGTCTCCCATTGGCAGACAAGGTGCTTTGTGTTTAAGGTGCATGTAACTCAACACGTGTTGATCACCCATTTGGTGTAATGCCACGTGTTATCATAGGAAAATGAAATGCCTTATCACTTGATCATAGAAGTGACATATGAAGCCAAATATTTTCGTACAATAATGTCAATCAGGACACGTGTCCATCTAGGTCATAGAATTTGATGATATCTTCCAAAAATATCCTAATTAGACACTACAAAATATCTTTCCTGATGCTTAGGTAATGTACTAATTACCCAATTAAGAAATAATCTCCCCATATCAACAAATGAAAACGCACCACGTATAAAGATCAATGAAGATATTTAGCAACAAATTTTATATTATTAATTATTTATTTATTTTTCGAAAATTGAGTTGGTCACATGGATTTAATAAAATGGGAGAATAAAAAAAAGATTGCATAAGATATGGGTTTGCTAAAAACAGGGAGGAGTTGTTCTACTTGATAGGAGTAAAATATAATGACATAAATAAATGGGAAAGTTTTCTGAAAAGGGAGCCAATGATGAGGGTTTATAAAATGGTGAGATGATTAAATTAAGGAAAAATAGTTGCCTTATTAGTGAAGGGAGCCAAAGTGGAAGAAACCTTTGAATAACATGAGAGGATAGTCACTTCCCCCAAAAGGTAAGACCACATGCTACCATGTGATCTCAATTTAGTAGATTAATAAACAAATTGAGTCAAGTTTACCGATTTTGGAAAGAACCAACATTTTATATTTTTAGGTAACTTTATCGTTAGTTATTTACTCCATAATATGCAGTAGATTTTTTATTTTTGTTGTTGAAAGAAGTTCTAAAAGGACACTAAATTTCATTAATATAAGTCATACGACATCTATAACTGACAATGAACGATAATGAAAACGAATTTTAAAAAGTCGAACAAAAATTAATCGGGGAAGGGCTAAGAATCCAAATACATAAATATAACAATTTGGCATATTCTCGATTCGTTGACTCATACAATTCGACAATAGGAAATAAGTTTTGATAATATAAGTTCAAAATATATAAGGTTTTCAAGTGTATTTTGTGATTTATTTCAAAAAAAAAAATGTATTTTGTGATTTATACTTCTTTTATTTCGAATTAAATACAATATTTTAATTTTTATATCGGTCGATAAACCTGTTTTTGTATTTTTATATTTTATTATCTAGATCCATGCGACCAAGAATAGTCATAACGTGTAACCAACTCTTAAAATTTGTTCCATCAAGCATGAGTATCATAATAATATTGATTGGTATGCATCACATAATGCATCCAATACACGTATAGATTTAGGATTAAGTAGGGGTACCCTTTAGATTTTGGCACAAATTGTTGAGAGGTTATTTGGGGTATTGGTTGTACACTTATACAGTATAAAGGGGCCAAAATTAAAAAATATTCATTAATACCGTTACATGTCACTCTGTCGAAAAAGAAAGTAAAAAGGTGAGCTGTGCTGCTAATTAGAAATAAATGAAAATTATTAAGGTATAAGATGGTAGGGGCGGATCTATTAAGGTAAGAGACCGCCTATTACAGATAGGCGGTCTCTTTATTGCTTCTATTTGAGATTAGCCCACTGTCAGTTTTTTAAATATCAAAAAGACCACCTATTAAAATATCAGATAGGTGGTCTCTTTGCTATTGCCACCATGTCATAACAGGTCTCTTTTTGTCAGCCATTGAATTAGAAAATTTTTTACGCTGCTTTCATATTTCATTAAAGAGACCTGTTATATTTGATAACCGGTCTCTTAAGTTATTTAACTTTTTTTTTTTTTTAATAATTCTTGTTTTTAAGTAAAAAATCATAAAGTTAGTTTAATGTAATAATTTTATAGTATGTATTTTTATATCCTATTTTTGGCTTGAAATCATATTGGTGAAATATAATTTTTTTATATAATTTTTGGATTGAAACAAGTGATCAATTATTGATGGTGACTCATAAGTTCGAAAATCCTGGATCCGCCACTGTAAGATGGACATGTGCAGCTGTACATTCAACTAATCTCATCATAATCTGTGAAATATTTGTTCCATTTGTTTCTTTGAAAGTGAGTAGTCAATTGATTTTTCATATAGTTTTCATTACACTAATCATAATCTGTGTAACAGTACCTTGATCATTTTTTTCTTGCTGAAGCTCTTTTTCCTATATGTGTGCGTATGTTTTATTTTTGGACAAGGGCATATAGTGTATTGCAGTCTGTATGATCAAAATCAGCATAATTTAGTCATGACTGCTGTAATTTTTTGAATAAGAGCTCGTTGTTCAGGTTAGCTTATTTTTTTATTTCTGTTTAAGTGTCTAGTCTCATATTATTGAATTTGGGGTATTATTTGTGAGACAAAAAAAATTTTAAAGTTGCAACTAATATGTTACGGAGGAGATGAAAAGGATGTAGGTTTAAACTCCAAAACAGTATGAGATAAAAATATAATGAAAAAAGTAAATAAAGATAATAAAGGAGAAACAATATTTAGATTTCCTCATTAATGTGCATGCTCTAAAGGTGTCCAAATTGCCAAACGTTTAATTTTATGGATTTTTTGACTTTTGCTACCTGTGAAACAACTCGATTTCAATTTTGCTACCCATCAAAACTTTTATTTTATTTTACTACCTAACATATGCACTTTTTTAAAATTTTGCTTAACGGAATCTGTTAGGGTTCCGTTAAGTTTATTATTTTTTTAAAAAATAATAATAAATTAAAAATTATAAAAAAAAACCAGCCACCCCTTCCCTCCCCCATGCCGGCGGCCGGCACCCGGAGTTTCGGCCGGCGTCGGGGCGCGAACCCACCCCCTCCCTGCGCAGCCCCCCTTTCCCTTTCCCCCACCCTCCTGACCCCCCATTTCCCTACGCAGCCCTGACCCCATCCCGAACCAAAACCACCCCCTTTCCCCTTCATCCATCACTGCACACCTCAAGCCACCCACCCACCTCCCTCCTTCGAAATTGGTTCGAATTTGGGCATAATTCGAACAATATTGTCGAAATTTTTTTAGGGCTTTTGTTTGTTTACATTTGAATTGCAAAATCATGTATTTAATTGTTGTTTTCGTTTTGAAATCAATGAGTTTGATTCGAAAAAATTAAAAACCCTAATTTTTCCCCCAATTAGATTTCAAAATTTAGGGGTTCCGTTAAGGGGGTTCGAGTGGCTAGGAGGTGTCGCAGGTGGGTATGGTGGGTCGCGGGTGGGTTGGGTCGCGATGGGGTGGTATTGCGATGGAGTGGTCTCGCATGTGGGTTTGTGAGCTGGGCGTTTCTGGGCTATTTCGTGGGTGGGTGGCTGGGTGCTTTCGAGGGTTTTGTGGGCAGTGATGGATAAGGGTGGTGGAGGGAGGTGGGTGGCTTGAGGTGGGCAGTGATGGATGAAGGTGGTGGAGGGACGTGGGTGGGTGGCTTGAGGTGGGCAGTGATGGATGAAGGTGGTGGAGGGACGTGGGTGGCTGGCTTGAGGTGGGAAGTGATGGATAAGGGTGGTGGAGGGGGGTGGCAGTTGAGGGGAGGGGGTGGCTAAGGAGGGAGTGGTGGCCGGAAAGTGGTAATGAGGGTGGCTGGATCTCACTAACGGAATTATTAACGGATTCCGTTAACTGGTAGCGAAATTTAAAAAACGGGATTTGATAGGTAGTAAAATATAATAAAAGTTTTGATGGGTAGCAAAATTGAAATCGAGTTGTTTCACATGTAGCAAAAGTTAAAATTTCCTAATTTTATTTTTATCTAAAACTAACATGATAGTATCAATCATCAATCAATAACTATATACTAAAAAGCCACACCAGCAATGACACATTTCAATTTCTGGTGTGTCCTTAGTATATTTTTTTTAATGATTAATTATTAAATTTTAATTTAAGCAAGTTATTTTTAAAAAAAAAGTTTATTTTTGTCAACTTTTTTTTTCCAACTATATAATTGAGCAATAATACTTACCATTTTTATGTTGATACATAATTAATTACGGAATAATTAGGAAATAAATAATCTTTTTCAAGAAGATATAATTTTAGTGAAATATTTTTTTAAGAATATGATCTTGATAAAATATTCTATGTTACTTCAATTTTGTTCGACAATTAACAATTTTATATTTTATGCTATAAAAAATTAATTTATCAAAAGAAAATATAGGGTAATTAAAATAACCGTGCATGGCACGGGACCTAACCTAGTATATTAAAATTTTTACTTTGCCTTTTAATATAGATTATGACACTTTAATTATTATATATTTTTTGATGTGTATGTTTTATCAGATTTTATTTGTTAGACATAATTAATTAATTTTAAAAATTAAATTAGAATTACTGTGCATGACACGGGTCTTAAGCTAGTTAATTAAATAAATCTTTTTGGCAAGTATATAAATGATCAAATATGTTTTCCTTTTTTTTTTCCTGACACAATGTTTTCCTTTTTTATATCTGCATGCGATTAACTAAAATAAAATAAATTAAACACACTTATTAAGAAAATGTTATCTTGAAGAAATATTTTTAGAGAATATTTTTTTAGGAACGAAATATTTTTAGAGAACAATTTTTTTCAAGCAATTAATTTTAGAAAAAATAATCCTGAATATATCAACAAAAATAACGAGCAGGCCCAGGTTACACACGGTGAGGAACAAGATTGTTTCTCACGAACACGTGGCATGCCAGTTGGCAACCAGTTGGCAAGTTCAGTTAAATATGTTACACGTCATCAGCCTCTTCCTTTTTTCGTTAAGTCACGCTGTTAGAGAGTTTCTCACGAGTTCAATTGAAGAAGCTCCCATCTTCATCTTCACACCTTCAATTGTGAACCTGCAATTGTTGCTCTGCATTGGCCGGATCGCCTGGTAGTGTCGGTGGTGGTAGGTGGCGCAAGCTCAATTTAAGGTAATTTAAGCTCAATTTAAGCTCCCATATTTCGTGTTGTTGATGTTGCTTTCGCCACTTTTCATGGAGTTATATCACGAATTTCTGTGGTTTAATGTTAAATTTTTGTTAATCTGTGTGGCCTGTTGTTTAATTAGTGCACTGGTGAAAGTTTGTTATGTGAATTTCCTTTGCGTTTGCTTAAATTTGTCAATTTGCAGCTATATCATGAATTTTTGTGGTTTGACATATAATTTTGGTAAAATTACGCAATTTAGTGTACTTGCATTTGTGATTTTTCTATGAATTTGCTACTGCTATCATTTTTCTATACTTGGGTATGTATTTTGTTAATTTGTGTAGACACCTAAAAATGTCTCCCCAAAACCAAACCCGATGATGAACAACCTTTCACCGCCACTATTGGTCGGGTTTAGTATTTAATCCCGAGAGTGCTTAAAAAATCGTATTTTATTAAATTCATATTTTTGAACAGTCCATGGATTAGTCTTGATGTTTGGTAAAAGCATAGTTTTAATTTCAGCCCAAACTTATTAATTAATTTTTAGCCCAAACCTTTTTTATTTTATTGTTTTATTATTTATTTTTGGCCCAAACCCTTTATTTATTTTTATTTAATTATTTTCTTATTTTAGCCCGAATAATAAAAAGTCAGGAAAGGCCCGAAATTGTCAATCGGCACTTAAAATGCCGAAGGAAATTAGGGTTAAAAATGTATTTAGACGGAAAAACAGGCAGGAATTTCCCGCGCCACGGCAGGTACCTACCGTGTCACGGGAATCCTTCCCGTCTGACGGTGGGATTTCCCGTGACACGGGAGGTCTGCCGTGACACGGGACATTCCGTGTCTTTTCCGCGTAAACCCTTGACGCGTTTTCTATCTCGTTTTCTGAAAATTTCCCGCGTCACGCCAAAAGTGTACCGTGTCACGGGAAAGTGTACCGTCTGACGGTGGAGCTTCTCGTGTCACGGTACAGTTTGACCATGTCACGGGATACTTTTTTAGGATTTTTATCATTTTAGGGTTCCGTGTGCTCCCTCAGCACATTTTCCCTATAAATACCCCCTCATTTCTGATGAACGGGGCACCGAGTAATTCTCTAATTTTATTTTCTCTCTTCTATGCTTTAGCCTAAACACTAGCCTACCCTTTTCTACTTCAAAATTCCTTCTTCAAGTACTCAAATGAATCCATACTTTACTCGTGGTTCTATCCTTAAGCCAAGGCGTGAAAGGTAGAACTGTTTGAGGGTTTGGCCCCAAAATCAACTATACTTTATTTAATTTAATTTCATTATTGTTTTATTTATTTCCTTGAAGTTACTAACTCGTTTATTATTTTGTAGTTGCAAACAAACAGAATCAAAGTAAGGATCATGCTCCTTTTATTTTTATTATTTTTCTAACGATTTTGTGTTGTTGGAATTGTGATTAAATTGGTTTTAATATTAATGTTTATTCTATTATATTTTTTATTGATCACCATATTGCATGTTTAAAGGGAATATGTAATTGAAAATCACGCCTAATAAGATAATTTGGACAACCGGTTTAGGATCCTTTTTAATCTTGTTGTTTAATCAAGTGATCACCAATATTTTAGAATTATGTTGCATTAATATTAAACCAATTTAGCTTAATAATAGTTTGGAGCAAATTGAATATTTTGTTTGTATGCCTTTGAGATCACAGGAATGCTTTTCAATATAAGAATCAAGTAGAGGCCAATACGGGCGAATGTGACTCCATGACTCATTTCGTACCATCATCCCCGATCCTCCTTTCGTGGTTCCGAACCATATGGAGTTAGTAATCTCATGGATTATGAATGGGGTGTAACCTTCACGGGTCAATCGTTGTTGCCTATCGTTGTCCCTTTATCGTGGTTGCCTTTTATGATCCGTGAACGGTTTACAAGTTCCTTAAAAACTTGTTGGCGGCTCCCTAATTTTCTTTGTCCCTAATCGTTGTCCCTAATCGTAATGTCAATTCCCACTTCCTATGAGTGCCAAGCATATTCACACATGCTTTAACGTAGGCGCACTTCGAGCGACGCCTACAATTTGGCGACTCCACTGGGGAGGATTCTTAATTATTTATCGATTTGAGTGATCGGTATTTAATTAAGATGAGTGGATGAAACTTGAAAGATTCTTGAAAAAACATTCCTGTGATTAATTTGGCATTTTTGCATCTGCATAGACGTTTTAACGTCGCATTCAGGTCTGTCCCGTAGGAAAAATTGGATAACTTGGTTGCGCGCGAAGGAAAACAGGGCACCAGTCAGATCTTCTGACTGTCGTGCCACGACAGAATCTGCCGTGTCACGGTACAATGCACCGTCTGACGGTGCATAGTACCGTGACACGGGAATTTTTGTCGTGTCACGGTACAGTGCACTGTCTGACGGTGCACAGTACCGTGACACGGGAATTTTTGCCGTGTCACGGCAGTCCTAAAATCAGTCCGGTGGCTTATTTTCTTTCCTCACAGTCGACTTCCTTCGATTTTTCTGAAAAAACGTATGTGTTCTACATGCGTCTTAGCCCCGGGGGATTTAAGCTCTATTGACCAAAAAACGCTCATGGCAGTAAGGGTTCATCCGAGTTATTAAATCCACCCAAACCATGGAGTCGAGTTCGATTTCATCACGAACTCGCGGAGCCGCCCGTTGGCATACACCCTCAAGGGAGGCTGCCTTGCTAACGCGTCCAAACTCTTAACCATGGTACCCTTTTGACACCCAAAGCTTGACCAATAGTTGAACATAGATCTTGACTCTAGGTTGCGAACTTTTTACATCATCGTGCCTAAATGCTATGTGGTTGTTTGGTGCTAACCTTCATGTGTTTGCTCTTTTGTTTAACCCATGACCGAGGGTTTTTATTCTCACATAGTAATTAGTACGGATCTAAAATCGGTTAAAATCTGGAAAAATCACAAAACTGACCTGGAACTGCGCATCGTGTCACGGCATGTTTTGCCGCGCCACGGTGAACAGTGCCGTGACATGGGGCTGTCTACCGTCTGACGGCAGACTGCACCGTGTCACGACAGTCTGCACCGTGACACGGTGCCCAGGAAAGTGTCCTGTCAGTCTTTTTTTTCGATTTTTGTGCGAATGCTGTGTCCAGTTTGGTGTCATGTCTAGCTATACGGTCAAAACACGCGTCTATAACTTCACTTAATCACTCACATGTCGTGTTCACACACTTTTTGCTTTAAGTCGTGCACCACTTTTTTGACCGTATTTTAGGGAAGTCTTGTTTTTGTGTCGTTTTTTTTTTCGGAGTAAGTCGGATGGTATCCTCCCTTTAAAAATAAACAAGTAGAATTTCAAAATTATAGATTTTTTTTTTTTAAAAAAAAAAAAAAAAAAAAAATTGTCGTGTCACGGTACAGTGCATCGTTTGACGGGGTGCCGTACCGTGGCACGGAAATTTCCACCGTGACACGGTGGATTTTCCAAAAAAAAATTACCGCGTCACGGTACAGTGCACCGTCTGACGGGGTGTCGTACCGTGGCACGGCAATTTCCACCGTGACACGATGGATTTTCCAAAAAAAAAAAAATGTCGTGTCACGGTACAGTGCACCGTCTGACGGTGTGCTGTACCGTGGCACGGGAATGTTTACCGTGGCACGGGAAAGTTCATCGTGTCACGGCAATTTCCACCGTGACACGATGGATTTTAGCAAAAAAAAAAAAAATTGTCGTGTCACGGTACAGTGCACCGTCTGACGGTGTGCCGTACCGAGGCACGGGAATGTTTACCGTGGCACGGGAAAGTTCACCGTGTCACGGCAATTTCCACCGTGACACGGTGGATTTTAGCAAAAAAAAAAAAAAAAAAAAAAAAAAATTGCCGTGTCACGGTACAGTGCACCGTCTGACAGTGTGCCGTACCGTGGCACGGGAATGTTTACCGTGGCACGGGAAAGTTCACCGTGTCACGGCAATTTCCACCGTGACACGGTGGATTTAGCAAAAAAAAAAAAAAAATTGTCGTGTCACGGTACAGTGCACCGTCTGACGGTGTGCCGGTTCGTGGCACGGGAATGTTTACCGTGGCACGGGAAAGTTCACCGTGTCACAGCAATTTCCACCGTGATACGGTGGATTTTCCAAAAAAAAAAAAAAAAAAAATTGTCGTGTCACGGTACAGTGCACCGTCTGACGGTGTACCGTACCGTGGCACGGGAATGTCCACCATGGCACGGAAAAAAAAAAAACCGCGTCAGTCAAGTCTTCCGTGTTAATTTGGTCCTCGCGTCAGTAATTTTGGTTATTGTTCACATGTCTAGCCATACGATCATACCCCGAGTCTTATGACATCACTTAGTCACTCACGAGTCAAGTATAGTCCACACACTTTCTTTATGTTCCGACTCGAGTCATGCACCAGGTCGTTTATGATCGTATATTAGGTTCATGCACCATTTTTTCGTCATAATAAAAAATGAGTGGAGTTTTCTCACCTGTTTTCAAATGTCTATTTTTTTTCCTTCCTTTCCTATCTTGAGCAATGAGTCAAACAATTAAGTGAATTATTTTATTTCACAGTACTTGGTCAAGGAACAGGGATAGATCAATACGGTTCGAGCCATTACCGCAACAATCTCTCAGATCTAATAGGCGTTCAAAGAGAACTTTGTCATCTCCGTTACTCATCACCTTTCAATGGCCACTAAAGAAGACATTAGAACATCAACAAATCCATTGAGGCACTGTCTTCCATGATGCAAACCCTTACCACTAGGGTCACTACCATGGAACAAAACAAGGTCACTGTTTCCACCCTTGACAAACTGAAGGAACAAATGAGTAAGATCTCTGAGGATTTCACTTATGTGGAACGGCCTCCCACTCCTTTGGATGTGAAGGATAGACTCCCTGAAAAGTTCTCCACTGCTGATATTCCAAAGTTCAAGCCTACTGACAATCCAATATTCCATTTGAAGGCGTTCTCTGCAACCATGGCTCTTAAGGGATTAGACGTAACACTCTTCCCTACGGTGTTCCCTCTCTCCTTAGAACATGCTTGCCAACAATGGTTTTATTCCTTAGATGCCAAGCATACTGCGACTTGGCAAGATGTCACCGACAGTTTCATGAATCGTTACAAGTGTAACATTCAAACTAAAACTTCTGAACGTGAACTCTCCGTTCTCAAACAGAAAGAGAATGAAGGCTTCACCGCTTACCTGAACAGGTGGAGGGAAACAGCTTCACTCTTGGTAGATCCCCCCAAAGAAAGAGAGATGGTTCGCCTCTTTATTCAAAATCTGACTCATAAATATAGGGAACATCTCAAATTTCTTCCACTGAACACTTTCGAAGCTGTATATGACATCGGCATCAATATCGAGGATGAGCTAATAAAGACTGCTTGTAGTAACAATAATAACACTTGGAAAAACAAGAAGAACGACCATCCTTCTTCTTCGTCTTCTAAGCACGAAAATACTACCAACAATATAAGTCAAGTTGATATCAATGAAGTGTTAGCTCTTGATACTCCATTGCCCAAGAAGAAAAGAACTTACACTCCTTTAGGAATGACTTATGATGCGGCCTTTGATCGCCTTTACAGTCAAGGCTTGATCACACCTATTGGGCCATTTATAGAGCCAAAACTTGAAGAAAGGAGCGCCAAATGGAATCCCAATGCCCATTGCAAGTACCATCAAGGAAGGGGCCACACTACGGAGCAATGTTGGAATTTGAAGGACGCCATTCAAGACTTGATGGATGCAAACAAACTTCCTGTCCCTCCAGGCGGCAAGAAGTAATGAATACAAGGCACACAGATCCTTCGTGCAAGATTTAATGATTTCTTTCTTTATCATTCTTCTCCATTCCCCCATTCATGTCTAGCATAGGTTTTCCACTTTGAATTTTTTTATATGTTTCATGTGTTTCGTTCACCTTTTCCATTAATAAAATGAGCAATTTTCCTTTACATCTCGATCATAGAATTTTCCATTCATTCAGTCATTCTCAATTAAAAAAAAATAAATCAATTACCGAACTAAACCCAAGGTACACCAATGACTTGAGGCACCTTTGCAACCATGTCATTCCTTGTTAACGTTCAATCACATTCCATTTCTTCATCAACCATTTTGAGCCTCGTCTAACGTTTGGCCTTCATTTCTTCAACCCACATTCACTTAACCCTGGGATTGGAAGATGTGTAATTGTACAAAATTCAAAAAGCAAGTAAAAAAAAAAAAGAAAGCAGCAAAGCAACAATAAAACAATGTCTATAGGCAAGTGTTCCAATGTCTTTGATATGAACACGTCTCAAATTGCGTCTCTCATCGAGTGCTTGGAACCGTGCCTGAGAAACATGAATGCTAAGTGAGTGATGGATCGCATGATCTGAGATTGTCTACATTGATTAAAAAAAAAAAAAAAAAAAAAAGAGAGAAAAAAAGAAATTCAAAAAAAAAAAAAAAAAAAAAGGGTTGAAAATAAACTTGCAAAATTCAAAATTTTCAAATCCAAAATTACACATCTTGGGGATTCTCTCGGGTCTTGAGCCTTTTATCCCTTTCTTCCTTAAACCATCAACTTAACCACTTTACAACCCTTGAAAGACCACTTTGAGGTGTACATACACTTGTGCAAAGTTCAGTTAGAGCTACGTTCGACCTGATTCCTAACGGATACATAGGCAACCTCACATCGAGGTGCGGCCACATTCATATTCATATCCATGCATGATCGAGTCAAAGAATATCCAATGCTTATCCCTACCCATTTAGAGCTAGACTTGGGGGCTTGAACCCAAATCACATTAGCTTATCCAGCCTGAAGAGTCATCATCTTTAACTCTTCTCACATCTCTTTCCATCGCTATAACCCTTGCAGCCAGCCTTAGTATCACATTCACACACTTCACTCACACATCCATATCCATATCAATCATCCTTCCCTTTAAGAGCCCTTTATCATGAAATCTTGTTTCAACACTGTGCATGTTTCATCATATTTAAAGACAACATTCAGTAGAAGAAACATTGTATACTTGCTTAGCTTCCTGACCTGAGCAATGTTCATTGTTTCGCATAATGTGCTAAGAAACATTTATATATCAATGATTTTTAATCATACAAAGCATATCGTGCTTAGCTCCCTGACCTAAGCAACGTTCATTATGCAATAATCACTATACGTGCTTAGCTTCCAGACCTAAGTGACGTTCAAAATCGCTTCTTTACACCATATATGATGCTTAGCTCCATGACTAAGTTCATTCATCTATCGTGTCACATGATGTAATTGTCCTTAGCCTCCTGGCCTAAGAACATGCATCATACATTATTTTCAGGACAAACAATTCAATCCATACGAATCATTTCGTCTTGCTCAAGGAGGAAGTTCAAAACTTCTCTCCCTTTTCATTATTTTATTTTGGGGAAGTTCAAAAAACTTTTTCCAAGTTTTCATCGAAGGAAGTTCGAAAATAAAAGTTCAGTTTTCACATCTTTCTTTTTCGGGAGAAAGTCGGTACCCTCCACTCATGACAAAAATTGACGGAAAATTTTTGCTTTTGCATCTTCGTTTGCTTGTGTCTGCACACACACATATACACACACACACACACTCACAAGTCATACACATGTCATGTCACATTAAGTCAAACTTGGTCAAGTTAGTGGTCAAGTCAATCACAGTATATACGAGTCCATTGGCAAATTTATTTTTGCAGGTCCATCTACAGCCCACGTCCGGGGACAAGCGGACCATCTACAACCCACGTCCGGGGACAAGCGGACCACCATCATTTCATGACGCAAGGTTCTCGATACACAGAGACTTGCAATCTCATCATCTTTCGACTTTCCTCAAGCATGGAAAGTATTATCCGGTGGATTTTTCTTCAAGTATAGAAAATCGCCAAATCGGCTTTCCTCAAGCATGGAAGGCATTATCGGTGGAATTCTTCAAGCATAGAATGACACCATATTCATCAGTCGGCTTTCTTCAGGCTTGGAAAGCGTTATCGGTGGATTTTTCTTCAAGTATAGAAAACCGCCAAGTCGGCTTTCCTCAGGCTTGGAAAGCGTTATCGGTGGATTTTTCTTCAAGTATAGAAAACCACCAAATTCCTTTGTCGGCTTTCCTCAAGCATGGAAGGCATTATTGGTGAAATTCTTCAAGCATAGAATGACACCAAATTCGTTCATCGACTTTCCTCAGGCATGGAAAGTATTATCCGGTAGCTTTCTTCAGGCTTAGAAAGCTACCAAACTCTTCAGTCGGCTTTCCTCAAGCATGGAAAGCATTTCAACAAACGTAATCCGGTGGATTCCTTCAAGCATAGGAAAATACCAAACTCATTTGTCACCGATACACTGGTGTCAGATACGTATTCTATCCCTTTACTCCTTTTATCTGTAGAACTAACATTTTTCTGCAGGTATCGGCGTATACAGAATGATTTAGGATCGCAGAACGTCTTTAATCATTCTCCGTCCCTATCGGCTACTTTGACTATCGTTTTCGAAACTGACGTTTCTACAAACTCAGTCAAAGTGGGGGCTTCTGTAGACACCTAAAAATGTCTCCCCAAAACCAGACCCGATGATGAACAACCTTTCACCGCCACTATTGGCCGGGTTTAGTATTTAATCCCGAGAGTGCTTAAAAAATCGTATTTTATTAAATTCATATTTTTGAACAGTCCATGGATTAGTCTTGATGTTTGGTAAAAGCATAGTTTTAATTTCAGCCCAAACTTATTAATTAATTTTTAGCCCAAACCTTTTTTATTTTATTGTTTTATTATTTATTTTTGGCCCAAACCCTTTATTTATTTTTATTTAATTATTTTCTTATTTTAGCCCGAATAATAAAAAGTCAGGAAAGGCCCGAAATTGTCAATCGGCACTTAAAATGCCGAAGGAAATTAGGGTTAAAAATGTATTTAGACGGAAAAACAGGCAGGAATTTCCCGCGCCACGGCAGGTACCTACCGTGTCACGGGAATCCTTCCCGTCTGACGGTGGGATTTCCCGTGACACGGGAGGTCTGCCGTGACACGGGACATTCCGTGTCTTTTCCGCGTAAACCCTTGACGCGTTTTCTATCCCATTTTCTGAAAATTTCCCGCGTCACGCCAAAAGTGTACCGTGTCACGGGAAAGTGTACCGTCTGACGGTGGAGCTTCTCGTGTCACGGTACAGTTTGACCGTGTCACGGGATACTTTTTTAGGGTTTTTATCATTTTAGGGTTCCGTGTGCTCCCTCAGCACATTTTCCCTATAAATACCCCCTCATTTCTGATGAACGGGGCACCGAGTAATTCTCTAATTTTATTTTCTCTCTTCTATGCTTTAGCCTAAACACTAGCCTACCCTTTTCTACTTCAAAATTCCTTCTTCAAGTACTCAAATGAATCCATACTTTACTCGTGGTTCTATCCTTAAGCCAAGGCGTGAAAGGTAGAACTGTTTGAGGGTTTGGCCCCAAAATCAACTATACTTTATTTAATTTAATTTCATTATTGATTTATTTATTTCCTTGAAGTTACTAACTCGTTTATTATTTTGTAGTTGCAAACAAACAGAATCAAAGTAAGGATCATGCTCCTTTTATTTTTATTATTTTTCTAACGATTTTGTGTTGTTGGAATTGTGATTAAATTGGTTTTAATATTAATGTTTATTCTATTATATTTTTTATTGATCACCATATTTCATGTTTAAAGGGAATATGTAATTGAAAATCACGCCTAATAAGATAATTTGGACAACCGGTTTAGGATCCTTTTTAATCTTGTTGTTTAATCAAGTGATCACCAATATTTTAGAATTATGTTGCATTGATATTAAACCAATTTAGCTTAATAATAGTTTGGAGCAAATTGAATATTTTGTTTGTATGCCTTTGAGATCACAGGAATGCTTTTCAATATAAGAATCAAGTAGAGGCCAATACGGGCGAATGTGACTCCATGACTCACTTCGTACCATCATCCCCGATCCTCCTTTCGTGGTTCCGAACCATATGGAGTTAGTAATCTCATGGATTATGAATGGGGTGTAACCTTCACGGGTCAATCGTTGTTGCCTATCGTTGTCCCTTTATCGTGGTTGCCTTTTATGATCCGTGAACGGTTTACAAGTTCCTTAAAAACTTGTTGGCGGCTCCCTAATTTTCTTTGTCCCTAATCGTTGTCCCTAATCGTAATGTCAATTCCCACTTCCTATGAGTGCCAAGCATATTCACACATGCTTTAACGTAGGCGCACTTCGAGCGATGCCTATAATTTGTGTTTAGTATTTGATATTAGATGGTATTTGTAGATGGACATGGATGTTAATTTGGTAGGTGGGTGTGCAGAGGCGGGTAATTTGATGGAAGTTAGTGTAGAATATAGTCAACACGAAGGTTGTGTTTTGAATTCAGAGAACCTTAGTTCAATGGGAGGTGGTCGTGATGATGGGGTGGGTAATTTGATTGAAATTGGTGTAGATGGGAGTGACAGTGAACATGAGGGGTGTGAAGTTTTGAGTGCACAGATATTAAGCTCAATGGGAGGTGGGTGTGATGAAGTAGGCAACTTGATTGAAATCGGTCTTGATGGCAGTGAACAGGAAGGGTGTCAAGACGCGAATACACAGTCCTTGGAGAACATCACCCTTACACAGACCATTGAAAACACTTCATATTTGCCCACTAGAAATGATACGGCTAACAGTCCAGTGCAGAACTGCTCCCCAAATGAGACAATTCAAACCATTGAGACTAATGTGTCAACGAATGAGTTCTGTATGATAACCACTATTGACCCTCCAAAAATCGGTATGGTTTTTAAGTCCTGGCAGGACATTGAGCTGTATTACAAAACATATGCAGAGCAGTGTGGATTTGGGGTTAGCAGGGTGCAAGCTGCTCCTAACAGTTCCAAATCGATTAGCAGGATCACATGGAAGTGTGAATGTTGGGGCCCGCCAGACATGAGGGCTAGGAGGGAGGCAAGGAAAATGGCCAAGTTAATGGATGTTGGTGGCTCTGCTGGTAATGTGAATGGTGACATTGGTGAGGATGAGCTTGCACGTGGTAAAAGGAAATCCAAGAAATGTTTCTGCTTAGCTAGGATATACGCCAGTCTTTCGAGTGATGGCCTATGGGTTTTGAAAACCGTCCACCTAGAACATACTCATATTCTTTCTCCAAGCATGGCTAATTTGGTGAAAGAGTATCGTATGAAGAAAATGACCTCAACTGTACGAAAGAGGTTAGTTAATTTTTATGGGGAGGGTGTTAGTGTTTCGCAAATTCGTGGGTGTTTAGGGACGGAGAACAAGAATTTGCCGAATGTGAAGGATATGCAGCACGGGGTTTACAAGCATAGGCGCCTGAAGATGGCCGGTGGAGATGCACAAGCAATGATGGATTACTTTGATTATATGCAGGCTGATAATCAAAACTTTTACCATGTCCATAGGTTGGATAAGAAGGGTCGTCTGAAGGATGTGTTGTGGGTTGATGCAAGGAGTCGGGTGGCTTATGAGGAGTTTGGAGACGTGGTGTGTTTTGATTCCACATATCTAACAAACAAGTACGAGCTACCATTTGCCAATTTTGTGGGAGTAAATCACCATGGCCAGTCCATTTTACTAGGTTGTGCTCTAATTTCACATGAAGACTCTGACACCTTTCGTTGGATATTCCATCAGTGGTTAGCCTGCATGGGGAACAGAGCGCCTAGTGCTATTCTCACTTACCAAGCAGCTGCAATGAGGAAGCCTTTAGCTGAAATTATGCCCAATACACGTCATCGTTGGTGTATATGGCATATACTTAGGAAATTCCCTGAGAGACTTGGAAGCTGTGCCTTGTAAGTAGCCTACCGTAAGCTTCGTTTTATACCCATTTAAAACCTGCTGTTCCATACACCTAATTTTTATCTTTGTTTTGTATCATAGGTATAAGAAGTTCAAGAACCCTTTGAAGGAAGTAATATATGAAAGTTTCACTGTTGAAGAATTTGTCACTCGTTGGTGTGATGCAATGAAGCTGTACAAGCTTGAGGATAATGAATGGCTACAAGAGTTGTTCATTGAGAGGCACATGTGGATACCGGCTTACATGAAAGAGTAATTTTGGGCTGGTATGAAGACAACGCAAAGAGTAGAGAGTATTAACAGGTTTTTTGACGGATTTGTTACGCGCAAAACTAAGCTTTGTGAGTTTCCTGAAAAATATTGCAAAGCTATGAAGAAGAGGACCTCCGATGAGATAGATGCTGATGCAAGGGATTCTAAATACATAAGGAGGCTTGTCAGTGGATTCAGAGCAGAGAAGTTTTTCCAAAAAATCTACACAGATTCCAAGTTTCAAGAAGTGCAAAAGGAATGTTCAAGAATGCTCTATGTTGTTCCTAAGGGTGAGAGGGTTGTTAGTGAAACATAAATACACTATCTTCAAGAAGACAGAGTTTGGATCGTTCCTGAAGGAGCAAGTGAAGAAATCATTACTGAACACCGAAGGTTTTACTCTCTTGTTTTCAATCCTATTACGAAAGACACTACCTGCGACTGTCGCAAGTTTGAGAAGGATGGTATTCTTTGTAAGCACATCATTAGAGTTTGGGATGATAACAAGGTCAAAGACATTCCATCAAAGTATGTACTTGATCGTTGGCGGAAAGATATTCCCAGGAGGCACACACGAGTTAAGGTGGCTTACCACGACCCCAGTGAAACCAAAGAATGTAAGTGCTGGAATAGCCTGATTCACGATCTCGAGGCTATGTGCGACGAGGCATCAGCGGTGGATGATGATACGGTTGAGGCAGTTCGCACAGCAGTGTCAAAGATACGAGCGGAAATAAGGGTACGCCGTGCTTAACACTTGGCAGCCAATGCTCCAACTGAGTGTTCAACATTCCCTTGTTCTGAAATTGGATCATCTAATCCTCAGCCAGGGCCAAGCAGTACACCAAAGTCAGTGTCCAAGGCAGCGATACCTGAAAGTGGGACTAATCACAAACCTTCAGCATCTGTGATTAGTGATCCCTTATGTCCAAAACGTCGTCGTGGCCGGCCGAAGGGCTCCAAAAATAAGAGCCCAGCTGAATTAGGGAGCACACCCATGCCTGTTAACGAGGCAGATCAACCACCAAAGCCAGGCACCGGAACTCATCAAATCCATACCCATGGTGAAGGAAACGAGAACTCTGCATTTGTAATTCATGAACCTGTGGGCCAAGAAAGGCATCGTGGGCGGCCGAAGGGCTCAAAAAATAAGACCCTGGCTGAATTAGGCAGCACACCGATCACTAAGCATGTGACCGAGTCACCGCAGCAAGTACTAATGCCAGACACCGGAACTGACAATTCTGCTTGTGTAATACATGATCCCGTAACTTCAAAGAGGCCTAGGGGGCGTCCTAAGGGATCCAGACACAAGACCCTGGCTGAATTAGGCTACAATCACAGTAAGTTGAAAGCTGCAAAGGTAACAACCTCAAATACCCTCCTCACTTGTCCTATCGCGTCTTCATTTGCTATTACCAGTCTCTTAATTGCCTGTTATGTGGCCATTTCAAAATTAGGCCTCAAAACCCGGAGTCGTCATAAGACAAACAACCGGAAATTTCACAGGACAAGCTTCAAAGTTACCGGTAATTTTAGTATGTAACAATTACAGGCTGTTCCCTAGTAATGCAACTAAAAGTCAACTAACTATGCTTTGTGTAACAACAGAGGAAGCGTAAAACAAGACAGAACCCATACGCTGAATTTAACACTGCCACTAATGATGCTGAACGTGATGAATTCGACCCATGGGGTGCCACGGAGGAAGTTCTCACAGAGCACTGGTACGAGTCTCCTAACGATTGATCACTAAGTACCATGACTTGGGGTCGTGGTTTTAAGTATCAAATGATGACACTGACTTTAAGTTTTCAATCAAGACAATATTTGTTTCACTCTGAAGTGAAGATTTTGTTTGTCTGAATCATTTTCAACAAGATATTAGTTGCATCTAAAACTTAATTAAGGGGATGAAAAGACCATCATGTGTTATTCGTAATGGAAGTGCTAACTTCGGTCACTTGACTAGTTTCGGATAACTCATTCTGTTACTTGTTTTATGTAATCGTAGCATTGATTTGCCTCATTTTGTAGTTCTGCATCTAAGATTTTGATCAAAATATTTGCAATTATTTTTATTCTTTTCGTTAAAAGAAAAAAACGATATGGGCCTATAACCTATGACCAAATCAGGTGTCTGTACAAAAAATGTTGAACAATTTTGGTAAGTAACCATTTTGCAATATGGGCCTAATTAAAATATTGGAAAATGTTTGGCCCAATCTCCAAAACAAACATAACCAATGTGATATGGGCCTAGTTATAAGTGTAGCCTGTTTTTAGACCCATCAATATTATCATGCAAAAGGGTTCTTTCACTAAATGTTTACCAACCAGACCCACAATACCATATCCGACCCTCCATGGCCACAAACTGTAGACACCCATTTGTGTCTCCCCAAAACCTAACCCGGTGATGAGTGCCTTTCACGTCGAATCATAATCGAATGAAACGAAGTGTGGAAAGGTCTAGTGTTGCGGAAAATTTTATTTCTTTTCTTTTCTCCCTGTTTTTGAAAACTTTATTTTAAGAAAACAGCCAATCCAGTTTGGTTGGTCCATGATATGGGTCCAATAATGGTGTAGTTGGATGGGGCTTGAAAAGACCTTTCCAACGATATATTATAAGCCCAATTCCGATGAATATTGAGGAAGTTATGGCCAATTTACTAAACTGGGCCCGGTTTGAGCTTTAAGTACGGCCTAATGATCTAGGGGAGGGCCTAATATAATTTATCATTCCTAATGCAATTAGGAATGGTTTTAGTCTTCTAGAACATTCTAGAAGGTATTTATCATTCCTGATTCAATTAGGACTCTTCAGAGTTTTAATCAGATCAAATAGCATTTTCGATTGGAATTATATTATTTTATCTTCCAGTACGGGAAATTTATCATATTTTCGAAAACGCGTTAGATTCAAGACTGGCGTCCAACCCCAGTCCTTGGCGCCTGGAACCAGGCTTGGCGCCAGGCTCTAGCCATTGGCGCCTGGCGCTAGCCACTGGTGCTTGGCGCCAACTAGCCAGGGCTGGCGCCAAGGTGTTTTTGCGATCTTCAGACTCTGTTTTGTTAAATTATCTTTTTTGGATGATTTTCTCTATAAATATCGTATCTAAAATTCTGTTTTGATTCACCAAGAACCATCAATTCTCTTCTTCATTCATCAACTCTCTTCATTCACAAATCATTCATTCTCTTCATCTACAAACAATTCATTCATCATTCATTCTTTCTTTTCTTCAATTCTAACCTTGTTTTTAAATACAAAATTCCGCATTCATTAGATCTAGAAACACCTAGCCATATTCGAAGTTGCCTTCGCCCTAGACGTGAAAGGTTTTAATTTCTGAGGGTTTGGTCCCAAATCTCTCTTTCAATTATTTAATTTAATTGTTTTGTTTATTATTTTTCCTTGAAGTTACTAACGTGTGTATTTTGTTATTAGAAAGAGGTACGAGGCATCCAAGTAAGTACTTTAATTGATTAATTGATTTATGATGTAGAAATCATGTTTACATTGTTATTATGATATTCCTAGTATCATGTCTAGGGTAAATTTAATATTAAGTATGATTAAAAGTATGATGCCTTCTATGCTCTTCCTAATATTTATGATTGTTAGTATCATGTTAGGGCTAAAGCTTTGATTTTTATTGCTTAGTGACATGCTAGGGTTTGTTATTAATCTTGTTAGTATCATGCCTAGGATCTTGCTATTTTTATTATGCTTTAATATTAACATGAACATGATTATGATTATAATTGTTATAATTTATGATGATTGTGAATATTATTGTTATTATTATTTTGATGATGATTATTTTATTTATAATTTTATTATTAATGATGTTAATTATTTATTATTACGTTGCTTGATTATTTTATTTTATTGCTTGATCACCTTTTATTGCATGTTTAAAGGGAATTTGGTACTTGTAATCACGCTTAATAAGATATTAATAATCTTGTTAGGGTTAACTTTGATTATAATTCAAGTGATCGCCAATAATAGTTTATATGTGCATTAAATTCAACCAACATAGATTAAACAGGTTTAGGGTTAATCCTATTGATTGCATGTTAGTCAGAAAGCGCACATGAATACGAGCAGAATAAAGTAGAGGCCTATTATTAGGGCAGGTTCAATCTCTTTTAGGTTGGATTTGTACCATCATCCCCGGACCCTTATTTGGTTCATGACCTTATGGAGTTGACGATCTCTTGGATCGTTAAGGGGTGTAACCTTCACCTCGTGAACGGTTTACAAGTTCCTTAAAAACTTGTTGGCGACTCTTTTGCTCTATCTTCTTCCCTTTTGGACGCCACCGTACTTTAGTGTATGATCACAGTGGGGTTCAAGCTAGTGGGATTTTAAAGGCTTGAAATTATTCCCTACACAAACATAGCTGCAAATTACATTGGTAACAAAACTAGTCCGAAGGCATGTAAATGTAAGTTGCAAATACCTTACACATTGTTGTAAGTAACTACGTCACTTACTTCATTCATTTTCATTAGATGCAAAATTAGTTTCTAAGGATTCTGGTCGATCCATTACATCAAAACTTCAAAAACCAACCTTAATTAACTAAATAGGTTAATTCGTGAGATTAAATGTCACCAAACACAATATTTTACAGCAAAAGGGTGACTACATATGAAACTTTCTACTTGCATTTAAATCCCAAAAGGCACATCACATTAGACGAACGTCAAGCCACAAAGGCCACACCTTAATTCTCCGGAAACGCATATACAAAATCCTTGTTCTTGATTCCTACATCCCCAATGTTTAGACGCCTGTTCAGTCTCACGTCCTGATGCATCAAAACAATGCTCCAGGGATCCTTGTTCACCTGCTGCCCCCATTTCTGGCATACCCTAGTCAGCTTTGTGGTAAGCCTTGCACACACCTGGACCTCGTGGTATGGAGTACAAGTATTTCTCATGGTAAAATGTTTCACCCTAGTGTTCATGTTTCTTCCAGGAATCTGCCAACCAAAATTTGCCAAATTAACCCAAGATTAGTCTAAACAACTAATTAACTACACTTGTTTAGTATAACAACAACACTAATGAAGTACGATTGAGATTACATACCACCCCAATAGCGTCGAGGACATCACCAGATGTTATCCTCAAGCTTGCAGCCACATCGGTTGGTGAGATGACTATGTCATTTTTTTTCAGCACAATATCATGAGGCAATAGATCCACACGTGATGCGTAATCCTGGTACATCTCTTCAAAGGTTTCGTCATCCCTCATCTCATACACAAACCCCCAGTCATTACGCTGCCTGCTCTTCACTAGGACAGTGTGAGTGTCCGAAGAGGGCTTTCGATCTGCAAGAGGAATACGCACATCCTGTTCAACAATAGGACCTGTTGGTAGGTCTGGCTCAGAGGATGATGCTGGTGGGCAGTTGAGTGCCTGGCGTAGCTCAGCCACGGCTTTGCCAGCTCTCATTTGTCCCATCAGCCTCTCTTGAGCACCACCTGCCATGCTTTTGTAAGGGATAGCAGCTCGCAGCCTGCTTAAGGCATTACAAGTGACGACCCTTACAAGCAGACTTCCTTTCTTCCTTGTGAAACGCCTATTACACCGTGGCTTAATTGGACGCCTGGGTTTATGGTAGTTAGGAGAGCGATCTGGGAATGAAGGGGGTTTGGCTAAACCAAGTGGCGAGGGCAAAGTGGTGGAGGAAGTGTTTGGAGCCATGGTTGCAAGCACACAAGCTTAGGGTTTTTAGAAAGGATGCTGTTAGTTTGGTGGGAAAATAAGAGTTTTCCCTCCACCACTCTTTATGATGATACTCACCCAATACCAAGCTACCACCTAACATAAACTTTTGGCGGGAATAAGTATTGAGTGTGCCCTAATAGGGTTGCCATTGCTATACATATGCAATAACCTAATCAAGTTTTACTGAACTCACTATTAACTTTATAAGATGTTTTGGCAATGATTAACCCAACTACTTGCCCTAACTGAATATCATTTCCAATCAATAAACAAACTTAATGCGTACACTAACATGCCGATAATATTAACACCTACTTTTAGGATCAAGGTGTGCTTAATTGTTATTATTTAAGTTTGCATTTGATGATGAGGGATTTTGGGAAATAACGGGTCTTTATTTTTAACTACGTACTTTTATTTTACACCCACCATTTTAATTAATATGGATATGTAAATGGTAATCGAGATCGAATTATCTCGACATTTGCAGTGAACACATTACACTCAACTCCTTTGTCTTCAAATTTTTTTTTCTGTTATTTTTTTTGTTAAGGATAATAATCACCAAGTGAGAGTAGCAAGACTAGAAACTAAAATTAAGCCTTTACATAACACTTTTAACATACCCTAGCTTTGATATCATAAATGTTAAGTAAAAAAAAAAAATCCGTACTTTCACTAAAAGAGGTATTGCTCATAGTACATTGCTGCAGTCTATGCCTCACTAGGAGGGTAGAGCATGGTTTTATCCATTGGACGGTTGAGGCTGATGGAGACAAGTCCCTGCTACCCTTTTTCTATATCTCATTTTCCTTCTTCTCAGCTGAATACAAGTGCTAGCAGGCTCTATTTGGTCTACAAATATAGCATATGTGTACTGTCGATTATGCCCTAAACAAATACCAATACAACCCTCCTTCAAGAAAAAAAAAGGGAAAAAAAAGGGAAAAACAGAAGGTGACCACACATCCCTCTACTTCATGTAATACCATTTTTGTTTTGTGATTTCTCTTATCTTGTTTCCAAATACCTCATTACGATTAACTACATAAAAGGCTATTATAATTTATGACACTATATTCAGATTAGTAATACTAGTAAATTATATTCTTATAATCAATCATGATCAAGATCTCTACTCGCAAAAAGATCAAACTACTAATTAATTCCCTGTTTTGAATTTATGTTTAAAGCACTATCGAGGTTTGTCCAGCATCTGGATACATAAACTGTGTCAATACTCAAATGACCATGAGATTAACCTATGCTACCACTTCAACTATAAGCATACAACAAGCTCATAACTAACTTAGTCGAGCCATAATCACCTTAGGTTGAAGTTATACACCATTGGATCTAATTAAATTAAAAGTACTCGTACTCATCACTGTCGGAATCTTCCAAAGTCTTCCCCAAGCCTGGTGAACTCGATAGATCATCAAAAGCAATCTATAACCGTGGTCGGCCCATAACCCACAATGATTTCATAACGTTGTCTAGGACAGCAAATCAGCTTATATTTGATGTAGACCTAGTGCTAGTGTAGGTGTTTTCTGCACTTGTTTTTCATGTGTTTAAAAGTGTAGAACCTACGTCCTAAGCCGAAATTGCTTTTATGATTTCAAATGCAATCTAATGCAATCTTATGCATCTCTATTATCTTGTTGAAATGACTATCCGATCCCAAAATCCCAATCAAAATATTTTGTAATTTTTTGTCCTGATTATTTCTTTATAAATGCTATAATAATTCGTTATTTGAAAGAAATATTTATAATCAACATTACATATGTTAAAATAAAATCTAAATTCACAAGTTTACCAACAATCAATTCACAAGTTAACCAAACAGACAAAATATAAGCAATAAAATCAACAATTCACCAATTCACCATCAATTCACCAAGAAATAAACCATAATGTCACAAGTTGACCAACTAATAATTAAGCAAAGAATACATAAGTTAAAGATCTCCAAAATGGAAAATGACTACTAATAACATAAATTATACAAAAGAAGACATTAATCCACAAGTTCATAGTCTAAATCAAAGTCATATAAACTTAATACACTCACCCTTGCTTTCACATCCCTTTCCTTTGACAGCCACAATTCTTCTCTTCCTGACTGGCTCCTCATCCGTATCACTATCAAGATCAATCGTAGACTTAAAATCGCTACCAATTTCTAAATCCTTATCTTTATTTTCGCCATCCTCAACACTTTTTGAGTTCTTTTCTTTGTTTTTGTTTCTCGCTTCCTTATCACATTTAGCAATTTCAGCATCAATGTCTCTCATCTCTTCCATAAGCGTTTCAAGCTTTTGCTTTAGTTGAAAATGAATTTGACTGGATGCTATGAACTGCCCCTTTACATTTTCTTTTCTTTTTACAAGGAATTTTCGGTAATGATCATTGTACGAGGTTTCATCATCGCTTCCTGCCATAGGAGAGGTTTGAAGCTTTGAAGTAAAAACAATGGAAGAAGAAGATTGATATGAAAAGGCGTTTCTGATTGCAGAGGAATGATGGGTAGATTTGTGTAATTGCAAAGGCAAACAAGCCGTCAGTTATTAATAATCCTGTCGAATTCCTTCTTTACGATACAAAAGGGAATAGTTGACAGTTTTTCACTCAGTGCACGTAAAACGAAGTCACACTTATACGATAATAATAATTAAGAGGGTCAGTCGGGTTTTTCGTTCAGTTTTCTGTTGGTTTATCGGTTTTTGGTTTGTAACGGGATGTTTTTAAAGTGTTGAAATTATTAACTATTAACTTTGGGTCGCTCTCTTAAATGGTTTAAATACTTGATTCTTGGTTTGGGGTTGTATCAGTGCGGCTTGATATTGGGTACGGTTCATTAGTGATTGAGTATATAAATCTTTTAGTGATTGCTAAATATTTTACTGGTTTATTGCATGCATTTTTTATTGATTAGAAACTAATGCATTATTAATTCATAATAAATTTAATAAATTAAATAGTAATATTTTAGTATAACTGAACATGGTGTGGTTTAAACCGCAAAATACATTTTGGTCAATTTTCCAAACCAAACCAAACCATATTAGTATTGAAACCTAACCAAACCGCATAATACGGTTTGGTCAATTTTCCAAACCGTATTAGTATCGAAACCTAACCAAACCAGGTCAAACTGTAATAATGTGGTTTTGTGCGGTTTGGTATGCGGTTTATGATGAGACGACATTTTTTCCTAAAAATTGTCAAACATTAAGCATAGTCAACCATTAACCATTAAGGGTGGTTATTAGGTGAGAGAGTGTAAAAATATTATAAATAATTGTAGAGAGAGAAAAAAAAGGAGAGATAAAACAATAACTTGGTTAAACCTTTAACCAGGTTATTGTAACATGGTTATTGAGTAAAATATTTACCCACTTTTGTAAGATTCTCTACTTATTGAATAAAATTTATGGGTAACCATTGGCATACATGGGTTATAAAATGGTTGTGGGTTATAAAATGGTTGTGAAATTGGTTACAAATAAGGTGGAAGATAGAGAAATGAATAAAATAGATGATAACCACAATGATTGTGGTTAACCACTAGGTATACTCTGCATGCATAGCGGATAACCATTGTGCATGGTTATTAAGAGAGAGAAACTAGGAAAATAATAAAAAATTGAGGAGAGAGAAAATTTTGGAGGAAAATTCTTGTAACCAGGTTATTGTTGTAACCGGTTATGAAGGGTGGTTATTGAATAAAAAAAAACCACTTTTTGAGTTTAAGTTTTGTCCTTGGTGATGTGGCATAACGAGATTGAGACATCCATTCATGTTCAAGAGGATAGATATCCTCTCCAATATTCATGTTCTTATAGCATGAATATTGGAGATGATGGTTTTATCCTCTCACTCATTCTCTCTCCTTACCCTATTTTGACACCTCACACTCTCTTTCATCCACCTCATTTTCCACTATCTCTTTCCTCTCTTCCATCCTCTTCCATTTATTTTTCCCACATCAAAGGGTACCCTCTTGATATATTTTATACTATAAATATGGCCCCACCATATTATTATTCATTATTTGTTATTGATAAGATCTAATAATAATAATAATAACATCAACATTAATAATAATAATAATAATTAGTATTCCATAATTAGCATACATAATAAAAATTACCATACTTTACCAATATTTTGATACAATAACACATGGAATTAGGAATAAAAACACTAATTGATACACTAAAGTACAACAAATACAAGAAAAAAAAATAAAGCTGTTGGTGAAATCAGTTTTTTTAAATAAGTTACCGTTTGTTATTAATTACCGTTATAAGATTTTTGTGCTAGTAAAATCATGTAACAAATATAACAAATCAGTGGCTGCCACTTGTCAAGCAATGGAAGGTTGGTTAAAATATATTGTCGTTGCTTGTCTTCGCCACTTTGTTGTTATGTTAGAAGATTAATTTTTTTCCTTTTTTTTAATTTAACAAAACGTCACCGTTTGCATTGTATTTTTGCTTGAAACGCTGTATTTAGTCATCCTCTTGGCACGGTAGACGAGGTTCACTTTCCTTCAACAGAAGAGGATTCATGAGCATCCTCCTCCCCTCAAGGATCCTCAATAATTCTCAGCATCAAAGAGGATATGTCCACCTAAGCAAAAACCACCTTCAAGAGGATAGATATCCTCTCCAATATTCATGCTCTTATAGCCAATTTATTTTTATTTTTTTTGGTTAAGTAGTAGAACTTTCCTGCAAATCGTTTTTTCTTACTTATAAGTATTACGTAAAAATCTTTATTTCTCATTTTCAAGGCCCATCTTTATGTAGTCCGAAATTTTTATACACATCTTTTCTAATTATTTTCCGATTAGATCAGCTGTCAATCTTTCATAGTACCGTAAAGAAAAAAAAATTACTGAGTAGGTCTACAAAAATTACGAGTATGTAAAAAATAAGGGATAAAATACAATCTGTCTAAAAACAAATATGAACTACTCATCCGCATATATATTACAGTACCAATTCATCTAGCCTTTCATATTCCCTAGCCCTTTTGTTATACTTCTTCAAAACCTCATCCAATTCCTTTTTTGCATTATGTTTATCCTCTTTCAACCGTTCAAGTTGAATAGCAGCTACAACCGCTGTTTTCTCTACTCGATCTAAAAACCTGACAAATTCAGGAAGTACATGAGGTGCTCGAGCAGCAGCTCCTTCTTGACCTGCAGATGCATTTCTCGGAATGGAATAAGCTTCAGCCGTTTTTCTTTCAGTCTCCATCTTCAGTGAATGCGCTCCATCTCTAATGACCTCCATGATACGGCCATGCACAACACAAAATTCCTCATACTTAGCAATAGCATCATCAAACTTCTTTGAGTCTCGCATCCTTATATTTTTTTGCACAAAAAAAAACTTATTAGTTAAAAATCTTTGATGCTAACATTTAATCACCTTCTAATAATAGAGTTTCTAAGTGAAACACTACGTTAGGATACCAATAGCATCATCTAGAACCTCCATATTTGTATTGCACCACATATTTCCTCTAGAAATCCAACCTTCCTTATTTATTTCCACACTTCTCTATTCTTATGTCACTTCAAATTAGTATTTTTACAATCACATCAATTCAATTACCTGATATTGTATTGTATTGTATAGTTCTCTATTCTTGAATTTTCGACGAAAAAAAAGTTAACTACGGTCAAATTAAAAAAAACAATTCGTATTCTAGAATTATTATTCTTATCAAGTTGATACATATCTTCCAATATATATATATAAAGGGCCCAACCATGTCATTTTAGAACAGCAAATTGCAACGGACTTGCACTTCAATATCAACTTCATGCACAACAAATCATCATTACCTCAAGAAAAGAGCACATTTTAAATCCCATGTAAAATATAAAAGGACTGTAACATGCATCACACAAACAAATTTTAATCATCCACAATACAGAATAATAATTTACAGAAAGTGCATCTCAAGAATAATTTTAGCAAAATCGAATTGCTTAAATTATGCTTGAGATGCACTTTCTGTAAATTATTATAAAAATAAAAAAAATGTTGAATGGCCACAATACAGAAAGTGCATCTCAAGCATCTTTTTATCAAAATCGAATTGCACCACATCATAATTTCCTAAAACATAATTTAACCTCCCATAAGAAAAGCATTCTTTACCCTAAAACATAAGAACGTATACCAGATAATTGACAAAATCAAGTTAAATGTTAAGTACTAACCTTAATCAGCCGATTGTCAAAGTGATTCAACACAAATTTCGCTTCACTGAGCTTCACAATTCACTGGGGAGAGAGTTTGGAAGTTGAACGACCAAAATGTTTTCCCTATTTTCTTTTCTTTACAAAATGAATTAGAGGCAATTATCTTGTGAGGACAGCAAATTGGAATACATAGAGGCAAGGGGTAGCACGTGCTACCCTATAAAACTTTAAAAGAAAAAAATTTATATATATATATATATATATATATATATATATATATATATATATATATATATATATATATATATATATATATATATATATATATATATATATATATATATATGTGATAGTACAATTAAATTATACTAAGTTGAAATATAATTTCTTGTATAATTGTACAAAGTAATGTGTCATGGTTCGGTGGTGTGGAAGTATGTGTATTAAAGTTGTACGCATGAACTGGAGGTCAGAAGATCGACACCTCTTCGAACATATTTTTTCAAGTTTTTTTTTAATCCTATGAAATGAAAAATTCCCATAAAATTCCCTACATAGTGTCCACGTAGGATCCTTTTTTTGCTTTTGGTTCAACTTAAAACCGCTAATGGTAATAGCGGTTTTAAAAAAGAGACCGCATCTAACAATAACGGGTCTCTTTGCGTCCTTGGTTAATTCACAAGGCATAGACTATAGAAATTTATTTCAAAGAGACCGCCTCTCAATACGACAGGTCTCTTTGTGTCCTTGTTAATTCTTAGCCCACAACAAGAAAAGAGAGCGCTGACAGTTACACTTACTTCAAAGAGACCTCCTTTCAATAAAAACAGATCTCTTTGAGTTTATTTTACAAAAATTGGGTAACCGCTAATACCGTTAGCGGTTTTAAGTTGAACCGAAAACCAATCCTACGTGAACACTACTTTGGAAATTTGTTTAGGGAACGAAGCATAATGGGAATTAATTTCTATTTTAACAATATTAAGTGAAATCGTTCTTTTTCTTCTCATTCTATGAATGTAGACCATACTTAGAATTTTCTTATTGTAATTCCCTGATTCATGGTCTAAAACCCTTTGATTTTCCTTAGATATTTTTCTAGTCCCTCCTTAAAGTCTATATTCTTTCAATATTTCGTAATTATTGCTATTTAGTGTACGTACACTTAATTACAATCAAAATGTGGGATTGTTTGATATACGACATCCCCCGCATATTTCTTCTAATTCTATGAATGTAAACCATACTTAGGAATTTTCTTCTTGTAATTCCCTGATTCATGGTCTAAAACCCTTTGATTTTCCTTAGATTTTTTTTATTATTTAGGTGTATTTTCAAAGCCCTATTTAAAACCATTTGATTTTCCTTAGATATTCCCTAATCTTCTGCTTTGTGTTTCATCTTCTTTTTCTAGTTTGTTATTTTTTTTAAAAATCCTAAAAATTTATTTTCCGTATTATAATGGCGACTAGCACTGGTAGCTCCGCCGCTCCTGGAAGCGTTTTTGCACCGCCAGTTTGGAGAATCACAAGAAGATAATGCTGCTAGTTTCCGTGTGTATGTGACCGCTATGTCGAACAAGATGAACAATCACTTAGAATTTCTAGAACAAGGAATTTCAAGGGTGACGAAAAATGAAAAAGAAAATGAAGAAACTACTAGCCAAAAAAAGCAACAACATGTAAGGGATGGCTGTGGTGAATGGCCAGTTATGGTTGTTGAATCTGATAGTGATGAAGTTCAGAGCAAATCCAATGACGGAAGTACAGCTAAAAAGAAAAAGGAGGATACAAACCAAAAAATAGGAAAAAAGAAAAATCAGAAATGATGAGCCAAGTGAAATAAGGGAATAATTAAAGGTCATTATGTTAGGGGTGGTTTAGAACAGTAGCTTAAGTTTTTTTTATAAACTTATTACTTAGCCTAAGTTTTTTTTTAATAATTTCTAAATAATGTAATATGTCTTATTTTGAAATGTTAATGTTATTTCCCCAAACCTCCAACTTGGATGCCCTACTCTATGATGGAAATTAAAACTGATATACATATATTGGCAATTGAGATTTGTGAATTTATGCATAGCTCTTTTTTCACTCCAACCTTAATTTAGATTTACCGATGTTTCGGGAATATTGTTATTATAAAAATGTTACCTTCATGCCCGTTGGGATTATATAAAAATTCTAATAGGACATATTTTAATTTGAATAGATAACATGATATCTATATTAGTAAAATTAAGATGATGTAAACTACTATTATATAATCTATAATATCGCCAATCGAATACCAAGTCATTGAGTCATCGTCAGTTTTGTAAAAAATAAAAAAAATAATAAAAATGGGATTTGGGATTCAAAACAATATACGGGAAGTGAAAAAATGGGAAATAAAATAAAAGTTTTATTATCACCCTATTTTCATTTTTTGTAAATATTATACTATATGGTGGCTTTCGAGCTACTTACGAGCTTCCTAGTCCAATAATGAGCAACTCGACTGGTCTCGTTAACACTACGAGTCAATCTCGAGTTCGAGTCAAGCTCACTCGCCTCGAGTCGATTTTTGACCGAGTCGAACTCGAGTACCTCACGAGGTGTCTCGTCTCATTAGCACCCCTACTCACAATGAACCCTTAACTATTAACCCTTAACACTACCTAAACCCTAAACCCTAAACCCTAAACCCTTAACACTAAACACTAAACCCTAAACCCTTAACCCTAAGCCCTTAACCCTAAGCCCTAAACCCTAAACCCTTAACACTAGGTTAGTCGACTCGGTTAACTCTTTGTATCGATATTCGGCTCGAGCTTGATCCGGCTCTATCGTGCTCGTAGCCGTGTAAAAGTACCATGATTTAAGTGTTTTGGTCTTGTGTCACCCTTTAAGGTAAGGTGCAGTGGGGGACCTACTAATTTTACAATGGGGAAAAATTTCGATAATGCAACTAACAACACCCTATTTGATTTACAGCTTACTCTAAATCAACAGCTTACTCTAGACTTGTTTATCCTTAAGGATGTACTAGACGATATACGTTAACGAAACCCCTATACGTAATAGATAACATCAAACTACACCAATATCTTAGTTACTAATTAACTATTTTACAATATATATGTATAATTTGATTTACAAATCGATAATGACTTTCAGCCATTGCTTGTGTTGTACTATGTATTTTGTTAATAATGTTAATCCACTGTACCAGTTACTCTTCATTTCCATAATGGATGCAATGTTCTTAGCAATTGATGCCAAATCTAATGGTATGACATCATCCCTTAAAATAAAATCTAGATTGATGTCCAAGTGAAATAAACGACGAATGCCTGTCTAAAAAAAAAAATTATCACATGACTTAAGTCTTTGTTGATTTGACATACAACATGTAATTATTATCTTGTTTAGAGGTGATAAAATTAAAGTGACAAGTTCTTGGTATGCCTTACCGATTTGACAAATTAAGACCTTGTTGTTTTTTCCTTCTGCTGATTTTTTAATTTAAATCAAGGACCTTAACTTTTACATT
Source organism: Chenopodium album (assembly GCF_948465745.1). Lineage (NCBI taxonomy): Eukaryota > Viridiplantae > Streptophyta > Magnoliopsida > Caryophyllales > Amaranthaceae > Chenopodium > Chenopodium album. The sequence continues at coordinate 73,567,561 of NC_137835.1, forward strand.
TTACTCAATAATAAAGTACAAGCTAATCAACTATGAATGTAGCCTAATAGTCTATAAATATATTATGACTACACACTAGTAAGTATGGCCCTTTGGTTTTCATTTTTGACAATTGTGTGTACTTACTCCAACATACAATCTGTCATTATCTTCCATTTATTAAAAAAGGATCAATGTTATCCCTCCAAGTAAGTTTTAGAATTTACCAGATAGACATGTTTCCAGTTCTTGAAATCATATCCTACAGCTAAGAGCAAAAAATCTGTAATGTAAACTACTAATTAACTACGAGCTAAGCCATTTAAAAAAAAGATTAAGAAAAATAGGAGATTTACTACACGATAAGAATGGGTATTGGCTTTTTCTCCATACTTGTTTAAGTAAAATTTTGTTCTTATTAATAGGTGTATATATTCAGCTTAATAATCCGTAGATTATGACACCATACTATTTGCAAAACCTTATGATGCTTCAACTTTTCAACTTATAATATAGACCCTAGGTTATTGAGGGTTGATCAGGCAAAAGTTCCCTTTAATTACATATGAAGTTCAAAAACGCACACAAGTGGAATGCTTTTGGTTGATCTTAGTTAAATAAGGGCAATAATCACCAATTACCACATTAAACCACATCAGGCTCTTTAAGTTCAAAACAAATACAAAGTAACACTACAACTACTAGTCACTAACAAAGCAATTCATTCTAGCTTGGCACGTCAAGGCAACAAATACATAACATATACTCGTACGCTTTAACTCTACACCAACATAAATCCCAATCGCTGCCCTCATCTTCTTCTGCATGAGTAGTTAAATCATCCTCACTCATCGAAATCACTCTAGGCTGCCAACCAGGCTGTACAAAATCAAAACAAAGGCTGCATACTGTTAATTACCCAAAATTAATACAACAAATAGACTAATTATAACTTAAATCTTGACTTACACTTATAGTTTTGGATAATACATGACCCAATAAAGTCTGTTGCTTCATATGAATATATGGTATCGCACGTCTATCCCAAATAACTAAAAGGCCCCCTAATCCATTGTCAGGACCAATAACCTCGATGAAGTAATCTTCACCCAAGACCTTGCGAATTAAGTACACAAATGGCTTGTTTACTCTAGCTTCAGTCAAGACAACGACCATAGGCGAATAAGCTTCAAATAGGATGGCAAAATTTTCATCAAACGAAGGTCGATGGATACTCCTAGCATTCCATATCACTAACTTAGAACCCTTCATGAAACATCTAATTTTTAATGAGCCCGTAATTCTTTGAGAACTAATACATACGCTGTAGAACCTAGTTTGACACAATGAAGCAACAGAAGAGAGGACATTTAAGTGAACATGTGTTATCATATCATCGACCTCCAACACGTGAACACCAAACATATTACTTCCCAACACAACTTCTCTTGGATCCGAAGGGACCGAGAATATTGGAATCTCATCCGGGGACATAATGATCTTCATATCAAAAATGGGTATTAAATCATCTGGAATGAACGGAGGATCCATGTCTTCAACATTGTAGCAAAACCATTTCATGAACACTGACACACCCTTGTGTAAATAAGCATCCATATCATCTAGAAGAGGGATATATGCCGGTAGGAACTGATCCTGTTGATCGTGTTCTACCATCGTCCAAAACTGGGACATAAACTGGGATCCATTCTCTGGATACGTATTAAGCTCAGAAAATAAAGCATATGAAGAAAGCTCATTATCAGGTGTAAAATCACTATCATCGTGATAGTATTTTGTTTTGTTGAACTTCAATTTCGACTCAGTAGATGCACACACAGGTTTGAGATACATTGTTTTATTTCGAGGGTGGAAATTGATTTTGCGCCTTGATCTACCAAGCTCAAGGTTGTGCAATTGGGAGATAATTGATTTTGGATTCTTTTGCATTATGCCAGTAATAAGTGTTTTTTTTTAAATTTTTTTTATTTTTTCTTGATTGGATATTTCGGAGGAGTTTATGGCCAAAAAAACAAAGGATAACCCATATAGGACAAAGACATGACTAGAAACTTCTCCCTTTCAATCTGGTCCCCTAAAGAAATAGTTATTCTCAAAAATCGTGGAAAATAAACAACTATTAGTCGATATATTTACCATTTTACCCATTTACCCTAAACCCTAGACCCTAAACCCTAGGCCCTAGACCCTAGACCCTAAACCCTAAACCCTGGACCCTAAACCCTAGACCCTAAACACTAAACCCTAGACCCTAAACCCTAAACCCTATACCCTAAACCCTAGACCCTAGACCCTAAACCCTAGACCCTAAACCCTAGACCCAAGACCCTAAATCGTAAACCCTAAACCCTAAACCCTAAACCCTTAACCCTAATCCCTTAACCCTAAACCCTAAACCCTAAACCCTAAAACCCTAAGCCCTAATCACTAAACCCTCGACGCTACGAGCTCGAATATAAATCCAGAAGCCTAAACTCAAAACCCTCAACGCGTTAACAATATCATGAATACATACAAAGTTAACATCATGCTCGCCGGTTCATCAAAATATTACGAAGTAACAACTTTGAAATTGATTTCAAGGTGTTCTAACATTTTGTTGATAATATACTTACCATTACCGTCAATTGATTTGTGTGAATTGATCGGATCGGAAATAATGGTACCCCTCACTACCATAATTCGTGTGATCAATAATAAAAAACGATGTTATTAATTCCTAACGTCGGTTTATTTCACATCGCGATTTATTTGCATCGTATATTATATGCATACCACCCCAAATATGACCACGCACTGTATGCTGGTGTATGTAGCCGACACTCGCACTTATCCAGTATATACACACCCGTCCTATTCGCCGTGTATTGTGAATCATAAACAATGTTTACTCACATAATATATTTCCTCGCCATCATCCTAATATGTTTTTCAAATTACAAAACTGATCACGCGTGTAACTAGTATATTCTTACGACTGCTTCACAATTAATTCATTGTTTAGCTCAATTCAACTCCCTCACATTCAGCTCGGTTCAGTTCATTTCTAGACAAATCAACTGACTCCAGTTCAGTTCAGCTAACTTAATTAAGTGAAGCTCATTTCATTAAATGTAACCGAACCCTTAGTTATAATTGAATGTAGGGATGACCGTGTCAATGTTTACCGTTCATTTTAAGTTAACGTGGTCATTTTGAAGTCGCATAATTTTTATTTTGTTTAAAAAAAAGGGGGGGGAAAAAAATTGTTAATAAATCATATTTATTTAAATGAGCACGAATTTTTCTTAATTTATAAAATCTTTATCTGCATATCATATTTTGAACAACTTTAGTTACTTCATTTACACGGATTGAACACGTGTAGCCATATATCACCGTTGATTTGTGTATAAGGACTATAAATAAAAATTTAAAAAACGTAAAGGGAAGCATAATTACGAATACCCATAGAAATTCAGTTACTGTACATTGTCCAATAATAAATATTTAGTAAGGGAAGTTGCTGTAAATGTCATACAAAATCTTCAAAAGATATACTTGGGTTTTAAGATGTCAGTACATATTTCTTCATATTTTCAGCCACAGAGTACATGCATACGGTCAGCTAATGCTTTTCTTCAATTTACAAAAGCTATGACAAGACAACTCATAGAAAAATAGTTTTTTCAAAAAATTAAATCCAAACTTTTGCTGCAATTCTTGACAATAGGCTGTTTTGCAAAGTCAGTAAGACTTAAAGTAGTAATTGCTCTGCCAAAATATCAATTTTTTAAATCTTACTTCGATTTATTTTCTGGGGCAAATTTTTTAATTTTTTTTCTCATTGTACTAATGCAATGGACGTGAAGTTTTTATCCATTTCAGTTTGATGACCGCCACGTGTAAGTTTCGAAGGATAGATGATGGACACCTGTTAATTAAATGGACATCTCTATATAAGATTTTGAACAGATATTTTGCACACAGGTGATAACCTAAAGTACCCAACCAAAGCAAATTCAAAACTTTCTTAGCATGGCGAACCCAAACTTTGATCTTGAAAACCCAACTTACCCAGATGGTTGCTATCCTGTTGCAACCAAAGCCAAAACAGTTTTCCGCCAAAGTAGGAAGACTGGAACTCCAGAACTAGATTTCAACAGATTCATGTACTTTACTGGGAAAAAGGCAAACGGAACGAGGGACATTGTCAGTGACAGGACTATCAGGGAGATCATTCGCAGTCCAGATAGTCCCTTAAGCGAGGAACTGGATGGAATGGTCATGGTTGGCCCCTCAGGTGAATTTGTTCTAGCCCATCTCCCTAATTTGATCGATATTGTTGGCATGATTAACTTAGTTGATGTGTTTAAGAAACTATATGGTGATAATCCTGATGTAATTTACGACAAATCTAAGATTAGTGAGATTGTGCCCTATTTTATGGCTAAAATAATTGACCCAATCCCTGTGTTAGAGATTGAGGGCCCTGTTTACCCACTTAATATTCAGAAAACAAGAACTGAACTTGCTTGTTACTCTGATGGTCTGCAAATCTTTTACCTCCATGCTAATATTAGTACTGTCGATGTGGTAGCTTGTTTGGGAAAGTACAAGGTCGACCCCTTCATTAGGTTCATGAATGTTAGCATTGAAACAAGCTATGTTGATAGTGAAAAGCCTTTTTAGTTAGGTTCATCTGTTGTGCTGTGGAATGCTCGTGGCATTGCTAGGCCATCCTTTAAGGGAAATGTCCTTAGGATTCAGGAAGTCCACAAGCCAATGATTTTCATCATTTCTGAGACTAGGGTTGGTAAGAAGTCCTTTGAGCAGGTTGTGGAGGCAATTGAGGGTGATATGAATTGGACATTTGATGAGAGTGTAGGGCTGAGTGGTGGATTTGCTATAATTTGGGACCAGAGCAGGGTTAAATCTGATGAGATCCTTGTATGTGCTGATGCTGAGACCCCTCTTAGGATGCTAGGAACCCTTAAGGTAAATTCACATACAATGTTAATCCTTTTGTGTGCATATATTAGGTTCACTTTATTTACCACATGTATTGGCATAATTTGACAGGTTGCTGAGGAAACCCCTGCACAAGGAGCTGATAAGCCATCTGGTGGTGAAGGACCTTCCGGGGGAGTGACAGGAGATGGAGAGCAGTCAGATGGAGTGGCCTAGGCTGGAGATGGAGGTTGGATGGTGTGGCAATCAACTATTTTTATGTGTCTGGATTTTCTATGATGACTATGTTTAATTTTGTTATGCTGTTAAGCTGATACTGTTGTTTAATTTATGTTATGACTATGTTTTGATGTGGACCTATTAAACTCTATGGTATGTATTAACTAAGCTCAAGTGCTGACTTGGGCAACTATGTACTAATATGTGGGATGTATTCCTACATGTGCTACTTATGTGTGGATTTGCATGTTTATCTACCTATTTTGACTGCCTATTGTGGTTTTAGTACTAATTTTTATTGATTTTGTTTAATATGTATTGATTAAGCCCTAAAAGGGATCAGACAATTAGATGTAGCTCTAAAAGGCATGACAATATTAGATTAAGCCATAAAAGGCATCAAAAGATAGGTTGAATAATTACAGACCTGCCAAAGTTAAGTCCCCATAGAGCAATATACAGTTATTCACAAATGATTCAATCTAGTACAAAAGACTTAAAGTGTTTAATCCTAATTACATCAGTACAACATACAGACTAGAGAGATGATGCATAAGCTTCCAAGAGGACCTTCAAAAGGGGGTAAAGGGTCGATTTGGCTTCTCTATCTACATAGCCTACATCCTCGATGTCAGCTGCATAGAGGCCTGCATTGAGTGTGTAGTTAGGAATTGAATGAGCATCACGAGTGTGGCATTGAATCCTTAATCAGTGTAGAATGTTGTGTCGATGTTTTTAGGTGTTAGACAAATATTGATCTACTATATATATATATTGATCAAGTGAAAGGGTGTTGTGAAGGAAACATTATTGCAATACAAAATTTTACTCACATAGCTCTTGATCAACACAACTAGGCACCCAAACACTGAAAATCACATTAGCCCCTAAGGGAATTGGCATATAGAGATGTGTCTTCTAAAGGTTAAGATATCAATTCATGGAATAAAGGGTCCAAATTTTGGCATTCATATGTATTGTATCTCATTCTCATCATGTAATATAGGATAACTACTTAATTGAGAAACCATTACCAACATCTCACAATGCCACTTTGTTCACATGGTTTTGAAGACCACTCATGATCTCATAGGAGATTCCATAATCAGAAGATATTCAGCAGGATATTCAGAAGATTATGGGAGAGTGTGAGAGATACTAGGAGCTATTCTAAGGGAATATACAAACAATATATGCGAATTACATATTCTAGCATTTCACGAACTAATGATACTTAGATATGTAGTTGTCTAGTTGACTAAGCCCAAAGAGGCGAAACCATAGCTGGAAAACAAGCCAAAGAATAGTGGGAAGAAGTAATCGAATAGAGGTGAACTTAACACGTACTCATGCTAATATACACCTAACTAAAATATCAAGCAGTTCGAATAGCAAAGGCTTCAATTCTATTACTTAACTCAAATTATGTGTTCATCCTTAGCCCTAAGAAGTCGGAAACTATAAATGGCAGCTCAAAATAAAAAATATAACCGTTATACGACCTCACAGATACAATTTCACATGTGTGATCATATTCATTCCATTCTATAGACATGTGTGAGTATAATAATATGACCAATTAGCCCCTATGCATTTGATTATTCTACAGGCCAAAATATATTTCATGTAATGTAATCTAGATAGGGGTTAATAGATTTCAATTTAGACGAACTTAGAATCCAGTTAGGTGTGATTGCGATAGTAGAATCAAGGGTTATTACATAATTTATGATTAAGCGGGTCTATCAACCAATGCTAGTACACTTCATTTCATACCCAAATCTGACCACACAACACACAAACTTATCAAACACACAATCTTATCAAACACACATATGGTATACCAGTTATACTATAAATGGCAATACACAAATCAGACAAAAAACACCACACAATACTCTATTTATTGATTCAATGACATACAATGAGACATAAAAGAGCCGCAATTACACATTCCACTGTCCCTATCATACCTATTGAAGCCTACAAACACTAACAATAGCATACCATTGTATGAATTAATATCAAAATCCAAAAGATGTAAAGAATTACAAAGGATCTTACATTCTAGATGACACTAGTTAATTTAAGTAGTTGAATTCAATTAAAGAAACAAACCGCATTTATTTTCTTCCAAAAATGAGCAGGAGCAGGACATTCTTACAGAACAAGACAATCTACAGAAATTTTTCACACACCCAAGATTAACCAATCAACTACAAGCCCTCATGTAAAATACTGGTAAATGCATTGAGACAACTAGACAAATATCAAGAACATAGTGTAAAATAGTGTATAATACAGTTAGGCAATTATCAAGAACATCAAACCCTAACCTTGTGAGTGATCTGGAGACTAGATGTAACGGCCGCCCCAATACTGGCTGCTGGTGCTGTTGACACTGTCAAAGTCATTGGCGCCGGAGTCCACCTCAGGGTCAGAATCATACCAGCTGTCATCGTCGTAGTTCTAGTCTTGCCCTCTGGCCTTGGTCTCTTTTGCCCGCCCTCCCTTATTTTCCCCGTCAACCTCCTGATTGTCCTGTTCCCCACCCTCTTGGTTGTCCTCATCACCGGTGTCTGTCTCAGTTTCATCATCGCCTTCATCTTTTTCCTTTTCTTCTCCAGTAGCCAACCGTTCTACTTCTTCTTCGCTATCAGAGATGAATCCATTCCTCTTCTCCTTCGCTTCAAGGTAATCACGGTAGGAGGTGATATCAGCCATCAGGAAGATGAAGTAAGCGTCGAAGCTAGCTAGGTTTTCAGCTGAATTTTTGCTTGGATCGGGCTTCCAAAACTGTGGGTTGAAAGGTGTCGGTGTTGCAGTGCTTTGGCTTCCAGTTTCCATTTTTTAGAGTGTGAGAAAGGAGAGTTACAGAGAATTAATTGCATGATAGAGGAAATACGATTGAAGAAGACAGAGAATAGAAGTAATGAGCGGGACCCACAGAGTAAATTAAGGGGAAAAAAAACTGAAGTAGCCCCAAAAATTGACCAATCAGAACAATGTTGTAATTATTTGCATGTTTGTATACGTAAAAAATAGAAAAAAAAAATTAGACAAAACATTTCCCAATAAAGAGTTGTGTTTTGAACTTTTGGTTGATGTATGATGATTTCATGTCTTACTCCGTACTCGTAGTATTTATGGACTTCGTACTCAAATAAGAACAATCCCGGAGTAGAAGGATAGTTTTATCCGTTTCATTTGTAGTCGATTCTAGGGGTGGGCATTATTCTTTGAGCTGAATTATTAATTTGGATCGGATCCAAACTTTAAAGCATATGGGAAACGGATTGTATTTTTTATGGAAAATTATATTGGATCAAAACGGATTGATCTTGTTCGACCAAATTAAACGAAATGTGAGATCACACTTTTAATATTAAGGATACATTACATAAATCATGTAAAATTTTAAGACATTGATATACATTTCGTTCAAATTTACTTACAAGATTCTTCACATTTCGTTAGTTATAAGTTACTTCGTTCAACTCATTATGGAAAGGTTAGATAGAGCATAATTAACTTCGGAATGGTTTCATGACTTCCCCGAAGGAAGAGTTTTTCATGAACCAATTATTGTTTCAGACCATGCGGCTATCTTGTACGATACTACTCCGACGACCTCTCGCTCAAACAGACCATATCAGGTGGAGAATTGGTGCCTTTCTTTACCGGAGGTGAAGGTAATGATTAATGAAGCCTATGATAGACCGATGGTGGGGTCGGAAGTGTTCCAATTATTGCAAAGATCAAAATGTCTTCGAGACAGGCTTCAACTTTGGTGTATAAATAATAAGAAACTCTGGGGGTGAATTGGAAAAAATCATCTAGAGTTTTGGCAACAGAGAGTGCAGGAATTACTAATGTTCAACAAGGTTCGGAATTTGTGGTAAAGGTAAATGAGAACCTAGATCAAGCCACTATGGAATTCATGTATTGGCAGCAGAGAATGAAGGAAAAATGGATTCGATGTGGTGACTTGCCTTCACCCATGATGTTTAACAGGGTTAAACAGCGGCAAAAGCGGCGAGAAATTCACACCCTTCAGAATGCAAATAATGAGTGGACCACGGGGCAGCATGAGGTCCAGGAATTAATTAAAAGGTCTTTAGAGGAAGTTTTTAACCCTGTCCTTAACAATCCGGAGGGGCTCGGGGAAAGAGTTGATCTTGTTCTTCGGGAACTGGATCTTCCGCGGATGGAGGAAGCAGATGGGGCGCGGCTTATAGAGGCCTTCTCAGCACAAGAGATTAGGAAGGCTATGTTTTCGATCCATAATCTTAAATCCCCTGGGCCGGATGGGTTTATTGCAGAATTCTTTCAACAGCATTGGGAAGTAGTGGGGGGTAAAGTGGTAGCAGCAGTGCAGGCCTTCTTCAAAACAGGGTACTTACTAAAGGAATTTAATTCCTCAATTCTGGTTATGATTCCCAAGGTGGATGTCCCGGAGGTGGCGGCTCACTTCCGGCCGATTAGTCTGTGCAACATTAGCTATAAGTGTATAGCAAAGTGTATGGTGAACAGGATGAAAGGCTTACTTCAAAGCCTTATTTCGGAGTATCAACATGCTTTTATCCCGGGGAGATACATGGAGGACAATATTTTGTTAAGTCATGAATTACTTCACCTGATCAATACAAACAAAGGTGATGCTCATAAGGCGGCTATTAAAATTGACATGTCAAAGGCGTACGATAGAGTCAACTGGCTCTTTTTGCTCAAGGTGTTACAGGCTTATGGTTTTCCCCCAAGATGGGTACAATGGATCTCTCAGTGCGTTTCTACAGTGTCCTACAGAACACTGATCAACGGGCAGGTCTCAGAGGCTTTTAGACCAAGCTGCGGTTTAAGACAAGGGGACCCACTGTCCCCATACTTATTTCTCTTCTGTATGGACGTTCTTTCGCGTATGCTAACTATGGGGGAAAACCTGGGGCTTCTTAAAGGTCTAAAGGTGACTCGACGATCGCCGCCGATCTCTCACTTATTTTTTGCTGACGATGCTATGATTTTTCTGCAGGTTTCTAAGGACTCTTGTAAGCACCTAACTTCCATCTTGGATAGATTTGGGGATATTTCTGGTCAGCGGTTAAATCTGGGGAAGTCCTTTGTGAAGTTCAGCAATCTGGTTCCTAAGTCACAAATGGAGGAGTTCAAGAGTATTCTCATAATAGGCCAAACCCAGTCGTTAGGGCTCCATTTGGGAGCTCCAATTGATCTCGCTAGGGGAAATAAGGATTCTTTTCAATTTTTGGTTGATAAGGTGGTTCAAAGAATTACAAACTGGGGGTCCGTGAGGCTTTCTCAATCGGCAAAGCTGATACTTATTAATTCAATTCTTATCAGTATTTCGTCTCATGTTATGAAATGTTTCAAGCTCCCGGGCTACATAGCAAACAAAATTGATTCGTTCATTGCAAGGTTCTTCTGGGCTAAGAACGGGGAAAAGGGGATGCACTGGATTGGTAAGGAGACACTTCATCTCCCAAAAGGGATGGGAGGTCTTGGAATAAGGGAAATGTCAAAACTAAATGATGCCTTGTTGTTTAGACAGGTGGCTCGTATGCATTGTAATCCACAACTATTGTTGGCCCGATCTTATGCACATGTGCACTCATGCACCTTATGTGACGGGCGACCGCACAATCAACTCCGGGGGAACTCTTCTTGGGGAAGGCGAGGTCTTCATAATGCAGCTAATAAATTTGTTTCTGGTCTTGCCTGGAAAATTGGAAATGGGGATAAAGTCAGGTATGCTAATATAAAATGGGTGAATGGAGAAGTGTCGATCCTCAATTCTAGTAATGTGCTGCAGGGGATAGGGACAGGGAGAGTCAGTGCCTTAATTAACTATACCCCGGAGGGAACGTGGAATGCGGCAGAAATTCGACAAAAATTTGATTGGGAATCGGCAAGGAAGATTCTAGACATGGAATTACCTGCATCGGACAAGGAGGATTTCTTGTATTGGCAAAGACATAAGTCAGGTATGTACACGGTTAAAACAGGGTATGCTTTGTTGTGTCATGAAGGTAGGGGGACTATTAATAGTCCGACGGAGGATCAGCTATTCAAAATTTTATGGAGGCTTAGGGTCCCTCCGAAGTGGAGCTTATTCTTATGGAAGCTTATCTTGAATGGGCTAGCGGTCAAGGCAAGCCTACAACATAGAGGGATTCCGGTGGATGCTCTATGTGATGTTTGCGGGAGGTTTGATGAGGACTCTCAGCATCTTTTTCGCATGTGTTCTTTGGCTAGGTATGCTTGGCTTAACTTCTCATTGCATATTAGCTCTGAAAACGATGGATCTACTCCTTTGCGACACTGGATCCAGAAATATATCCCGCTGTTTTATAGCGAGGATGGTATAACGAGTGAGCGCATTCATACATTTATGAGTGTGCTGTGGGGTTTATGGCTAGCCAGGAATGGGAGGGTTTTCAGAAATGAAGACGATCATCAACCAGGACTGATGAGACACTTAGCAGTAGCCTCTAAGGAATTAATTGCCTATGTTAAACCAGGTACCAGAAGGCGGGGAATTTCTCAAGCCAGGAGCATAAAGGAGGGCCCACCACCGGGTTTTCATAGGGCACACTTGGGATGCAGAAGTAGACCGGATAGTAGGTATGAGGAACGGAACAAAGAAGCAATTATTGTATGTGATGGCTCGTGGCAGAATCAAACAGGACAGGGGGGTTTTGGGTGGGTCATCATCACAAATGGGGGGGAGGGAGAAGATGCAGGGGGTGGTTTTTGCAAGGTTGAGGCGGCATTGTATACTGAGCTTAGGGCATGCCTAGAAGGCATAACTTGGGTGATTAACAAAGGTTATAGTGATATCTGGGTCTACACTGACTCAAGCGAAGTGGTCAATCTGCTGCAAAACCCAGACAGGAGCGATATGAGGTTCTACTGGACAGTCCAAAACCTTAGGGAGAAAGGTAACACATTACAGAGCTGTGTGGTCTGGAAGGTAAGCAGGGACCAAGTTAGGAAGGCACATGAATTAGCTAACAGGTGTAGAACTAGTTTGTTTAGTTTTAGTATTACTTAAGCTTTCTGCTCTTTGCTTTTAGTTTGCTCTTGTCAAAAAAAAAAAAAAAAAAAAAAAAAGTTACTTCGTTCTATTTAAGATCATTAAGAAATAAATAAACATTACGTATGTACTCGGAGCATCACATATAATGTTGTCAATTAACAAAATTTTTCGAGAATGAAGAAAAGTTCTAGTGAATAGGGAGTTTTACCAAAGATGATACAAGTTGAAAAGTAGTCGAAATTGACTGGATTCGAACAAACTAGACTCGTCAACGATCGATCAAAACTCGACTATATAAAGCGCGATCTAATATGATAGCGAGGCTAGTAGCAGTACCCCATTCCCGATCTAGACTCGCAGTGTAAGGACCCCTAATATTCACATGTAAAGGATAGTCTACCACATAAAATAAAAAAATACCAAATCCTATGTATAAGGTGAGAGGGGGTTTTGGGTGATAAATTTTACTTTCCCAAAATACCCCTCTCATTTTTGTCTTTCCTTTTTTTTTTAAGAAAAAAATACCATCCTTTAAAAAAACCGGCTACCATCTAAAAAGTAACTAACCTCTAAAATTAAAAAATCAAAATCAAATTAAAAAAAATATGCCATTAGAAAAAAATATAGAATTGAATTTGATAGATTCACGCCCACAAATTTTTCGTGTGTCTCTTACGTTATATAATTAAAAGGGTAAGGCGTATTACCTCCGTTTCTTTTTAGTTGACACGCATTATTCCATTTTAGGAAAGTTTTTTTTTTAATTTTACCTTCCATTTACAAGCTACTTGAATTTTCTTTCTCTCTCACTCTATCCCATCTCCTTAATATATACGCCTAAATCAAACATGCGTCAACTGAATAGAAACGGAGGACGTATATGGTGGGTGTCATTCAGCATTCCGACCGCACATTGATACTTATCTTGCTTGTTCTTTGCGGAAACACATATCCGATTGAATCTAGCTAATATTTTACTCGTGAATTTTGGTCGTAGTAACTCGGACAATTCCATACGAATTTCAAAAGTATGGAGAAATTAAACTTGCTAATTGTGTCACATAAATAATCATAATGTACCAAAATATGAATTGTGTCAAAAAAAAAAAAAAAGAATGAATTGACATTTGGTCCACGTGGCATTATTAACTTCCATTTCTAATTCCTACACATAGTTTGGCGCGAAGAATTTAGGGAGTTGAGGAGTTACGTATGAAATCACCCCTTGATCACATAACTTCTCCTCCCACTATCTTTATATCAACTTCCACACTCTGTATTTCTCTCCAAATTTCATTTTGCTTATTCCAAACTTCCCCTCTCTGTATTTTGCAACTGTCTTTTCCAAAATTTATAAAGTTTCCAAACCTGCAAAAATGGTGAAGCAGAACAAAGGAAAACAGCCAATGGAGCCCTCAGATGAGCCAAAATACACATAACTTCAATTCCTTGAGATGAAGGAGAAAATGCTGAGTGAGCAATTGAACGACCATCAGTTCATTTGCCAAAGCCTGTAGACCCAATTGAATCAAGTTACTTCAGCCATTTCTAACATTCGCCGTCCACAGGCACAGTCCATTCAGGCACCAAAGCAAAAGCGACAGAGCAAGAAGGCGGTGGATACTCCGCTAAGGTTGGGGCCTACAACAAGACCCACCAAGGCAGCGAAGACAACTGCAATGAAGAGGGCAACTGGTCGGGGTGGTGCAGCAGTGCAAGCACCAGTTGGTGACGGGAAAGGAGACAAATCTACAGCCGGAGCAAAGGGGGAAGGTGAGGAAGCCGTTGCAACACCAGCCGTGGCAGCACCAGAGGTGGCAGCACCAGTGGCGGCACCAGTGAGGCCAAGGCCAAGGCAGTGGCAGGTGAGGCAGCGGAGTCCGGACAGCCCCAGGGATGTCGCATCACCCGCTCCGTACCATGTCCGTGACCGGTGGTCCTCGGAGGTTTCTGACCAGGAAACCGGCGACTACGGTCACTCGGCTTCCACCATTGAAAAGTTTGACTGAAGGAGGTTAAGTAAACTAAGCCAATTACATTTGATTAAGGATTTCATATATCATGATTTAGTTGGCTTACATTTAAATTTTTGTTTGGTTTGATAGTACATTTTCATCTTTGTTGATTTTTAACAGTGTTTTTGCTTGGGTTTTTGTTGGGTTTTTCTGATGTAATGAACAATTAAATCGTGGTTTGGACATGTTTAATTTGATGCATTTCGGTATTTTGGTACTTATCTGATCAATTAAGCCGTACTTTTATCGTGAAATACTCAATGTGTTATGGGAATATATTTGCTTATATATTTTACATTGAAATCGCATGTTGGACATGTTTATGGTACTTCTGTATATTGATGCAGTTTGGTATTCTGGTCATTTTGAGATCAATTTAATGGTATTTGGGACATATAATTAGATTAGCTGTTATGGGATCATATTTGATAATGTAGATCAATTATATCATATTTTGGACATGTTTAGTTTATTAACTAGCAATGGAACTTTAGTTAGATGATGCAGTTGGTATTTTGGTAATTATGAGATCAATGTAATCGTGTTTTGGACATGTTATGTAGAGCTAATTTTAACTAACCCGAGCCCTATTATGCGGACTTCATAAAATGTCCAAGCCTCATCTATTCACGGGCCGGGCTTGCCCACGGGCTCACGGGCCTACAATCTTAGTTTCCCATATATCTAACACTAATTGTTATTTTTTTTTATATCATTTACATATGTTAATATTATTTCGATTTAGTGATTTAAAAATTTCTTGAACACTAATGATACTAGACAAAAACATATTTAACTTGTGACATATGTTTGTGAAAAAAAAAAGGAAAGACTGAACTTATTTCATACAAGTATATGAAATTGAAAAACGCAGTTGTAGCTAATAATAGGTTAGAGTCCAATATAGTCTCTTTGTATTTATTTTATAAAATATACTACATATTCAACTAACTTAAAAATCATTAACCTATTACTCTTTGATATAAAGGGGCCGGATTGGACGGGTTTAGCGGGTTGACCCGTCTATGAACAGCTCTACTGATATGGGGTCATATATGTTGATTTTATGAACAATTAAATCGTATCTTGACCATTTGTAACTAGATTATCTTTTTAAAGCAATTAGTTTAATCATGCTAATTAAGATGTTAGTATGGTTTGAGTGTGAGTATGTTAACCAGTTAAAACTAATAATGCTTATGTACATGCTGGGCCAAACGCTTATAAGACTATCGGGGGCCAAATGTATTATAAAGCATACACCTATTCTATTACGCAGTCCAGCCCAATCACTCACTTCAATCAGCCCAATTACTGATGTTCAGGTTTATGCATCCAAATACTCAATATGATTATTAGCTATTCCCTATCATTAGTTAGTTCTAACAGATAATTAAACAATCAGGATTTACAAGCTAAAATAAAAGTAAAAACAATGCATAGAATACAAGTTATTTGAGCTGATCAACAACACAACCATCATCTTAATGTTGCCACCATTGGGAGAAATTCATAAAACTCTTGACTTGTAGCGGCAGGGGGTACATAAACCAATTGATCGGAAATAAATAGCGTGCTTCCATGATACAAAGGGTTCGAGCTTTCACTTTGATGTGGAAAGGAGTTTGGTGGTGCACCCCTCCTCTTCTTCGCTTTACAGCCACGTTGAGGAGTATGAAAATATTAATTTACCCTGCAAGGTCCATCGGTGTCTCGTGCTTCCTTTGGGTGGCTCTCACCGTAAGCTACATCCATCGTCTATAAAATGAAAAACAAAGAAGCAACACGGGGTTAATCTACCGATAAACACTCATTCATATGATTGGCAACAGACAATGCAACAAAATTGATAGTATTACTAACCCCCATCACACCATAGTCACCACCGCAAGCAATACGATCTTCTTTAGTGGCTAAGCTAATCTGATTTAGGTTCCAAACCTTAATCCTAGGGAATTCACCCCACTGAACGGGAAACCTATCCAGCTTATCCAAATAGAATACCTACAAGCAACAAATGCAAGAACTTTGTATTAAGGGTATAAGGCGGTACAATGTAAAGGCATATAGTAATATAGAGATGCACACAAACCTACCACAGCAAAAATGGTACAGCCACCACATCCTCCTGCTACTCCAGTCGAATAAAAACGACGCGCAAAACTAGCAACGCTTTCCATCAACTTATTCAGAACAAGCTCACACCAATTGTACGAGGCAGCATTCATAGCACACGTAAGGGCGGTAAATAAATCACAAGCCAGCCTAGGAGACTGCGTAGGACATAAAACCATCTCCAATGATATCAACAGGAAAATAGTCTTAAACTCCTCTTCCTCATCTACATCCCATTCACCCTCCAACCTTTCCATCAACCTGGAATTCACAGGTATTCCAACAGAAGTATAACACACGCCCTCCATCCTTGCGCGATCTGGTCTTTGAAGATTGGCCATATTTTTGCTGGATTTCATTCACCTTCTTTTGCAGATCACCTGACATGGATTTCCCAGTGGGAACAGTTAACCTACCATTTGGGATACCTAGAACCCAGTGTACCTGATTAGCCGATAACCTAAATTGCTTTCCATCCGGAGCAACTAGCAACTTATTCAACGGATCAATACGACTCATTAGCCAATAACCCATTTGTCGGGGCAAATGAATGTCAGTTGGGACTTTCAACAGCCCACCTAAGCCCATTTCATTTACCCATCGTGTCCTCCTCTCATCAAATGTATTGCATATCCTAGAAAAAGTCTCAACTCGACAGTTCATGTTTGGTGGCTGCAATCACATTACAGAACACTAGTTACTTTTAGGACATTAACAAATGTGGTTCTCTTATTCGTTATTAATACAGCCGAGTTAATCACATACCCGACGGAAAATATTACATTGTTGCTTTATAACTTCACCCTTTGCTTTCACTATACCACCAATGCTTAAAGTATCATCCTACAGACCACCAAGCAATGCATTATTACATTTGACTGAATATTACATTTCAGACAAACTTAAAAGCTTAACATACCATAAAGACTTCCTTGCTTAAGACTTTCCTCTTAGTATGATTTAATACATTGATATCGCCCTGTTCAAAATAAACAAAATCCCCATATCACAACTACACAAACTCACACATTTCAAGTTATCAATGTAAGGTTCAACTAGAGCGTTAGATAACGATGACACTTACCATCCTTTCCAATAGTCAGCCTCCAACCACCGAAGAAATTATCCTAATTAATTGCTACAAGGCCTACAATCTGCATATTGACAATATTCAAACAAATTACTAATTTCCTACAATCTACACTGCAAATACAAATATGGTCCATTTGATGCAGCACTAGTTTCTCAGGTAGGAATTCAATTGCACATAACAAACAAACCTAATTAGCATAAAAATATAAAATTTCAATTTCCAAAATAGACACAAAGGCGATTAATTGCAATAAATACATTTTAATGCAATGCTAACCTCATTTCAGGAACTCAACTCAAACAATGCTAAGCTAAGAAATTAAAGTACGCATCAAACGTGACCTGAAATTCAACTTCAACTACGAAAACTGGAATAATTCTAACAAGTTCAAATTGAAAATCAAACAAGTTCGAATTGAAAATCTAACAAGTTCGAATTGAAAATCAAACATCACCAACATATTGAAATTCAACCAGGTGACAAAAATTAAGGCTCTATAATATACTTACCAGCTAGGGAGCTCCAATCTTCGAACAACTTCACGATTTCAAAAGCACTCCCTCAATGTTTGAGATTTTCTCACTCCAAGGGTTTCGTTGAGGCAGATTGGGAGACTGTTAGCACAGTCAGTCAACCAAATGAGTCATACACATGACATGTCCAATTAAACAAGTAAAAAGACGTTTTTGCCCCCGCTTTTGCCCCGTGAGTAACATATTTCATCTCTCACAGTGATAAATATGAATTTGCCGAAAAATAACTTATGAAATTTCTGATATAAATTTTCTTTTAGGAATCCCTACAAAGCGTATACAAAATTTGGGAGATTAATAAAAAACATAAAGTAATTCAATTATATGTAGATCATTAGATGAGCTACTGCTCTATTTATTTTAAAAAAATGTTTTTTTTTTAACTACATAAAATGAATATTTTCTTGATTTTATTAAATTATACTGTATATAACTCTAACCAATAAATCTATCTACATAAACTAATTTCTTATGGATCATATATGTATAGAGGAGAAATTTACAATATAATTTATTTATTTATTTAATTTTTTTAAAAATCTTTGTCATCCCTTACATTAGAAGTTTATGCATAGTAAACATAAGTCTACTTCCTAAATTATGATAATTAAGATAGACAAGAATGTTAATAATTGAAAATAAGATTTATTATTGATATTCTAATATATGACGTATGTGGCAAGAGTTGTAATATTTTGATATTAACAATCGTTTTTCGAATATAAAAACATTATATTGTTCAACGTTAAAGGTGATCACGGGTCGAACTCAACTTTGGGTTGAAAATCATGCCCAAACTACTATTTTGGACCAAAAAATAATGAATTTTCGAGCTAAATTTTTTATTGTAACAACAACTTATAATTTTTTGTAGAATGGACAATTAATTATATTAAGTAAGCAAAGATTGTGCTATTATGTTGAATTGTATTTTTTTTTTCCTTTAAGCCTATTTTTTTTTTAAATAAATACTTTTATATCTTTGGAATATTCTAAACTAGATAAATCCCGTGCGATGCACGATTTGTTAGTATTTTTTTTTTTAAAAAAAATATTTTTCATTTTTATGTGATTGAATATTATATTTTTTGAAGAAAAAAAAAATTCCTCAAAAAAAAAAAAAAATAATAACAATTTTAATCACATAAAAATGAATTAGTTTTAAAATATTAGATTCCTAATCTCAAAAGATATTTTGTATTTAATTAATTTAAACTTTAAAATCTCATTCGTCAATTTTGCTTACGTTACATTTGAATTATTTAATTGTAAATAATACTCTCTTATTTAATTGGCTACAACTTAAATTTACAATTATATATGGCGCATTAAGAAAATATAATCCTACGCGGCTCTCTAAAAACTCGGGAAAAACTCCCCTTTATATATATATGAGATTAGATAGATTGTGTTAACATGGGTAATTTTCATATTTTCATTGGAAAACTCGCATAATTTTACAAAATTGTGAATTGTTTATAATTTTAAGAGTACTTAAAATTTAGACACTAAATTTCTACTCCCCTCCCACTTTAACCCTTTTTTTTTTTTTTTAAATATATATAGATATAAAAATTAGTGACATATTTAATTACGGTGCAAAAAATTTCTGCCAAAACTCATACAAACTTACAAAATATTCTCTCTTTTTTATTCTTCATACAAGAATGTGATATTTCATGTTCCATTTTATGAACTACATCAAATTTGTCAACGATATTTTGAAACCCTTTATATTTTTTAATCAATTAATTATATATAGCAAAAAATATAGCATTAATTAAATATAACATTAAATTAATAATAGATTACGAAATAACCGTTCATGATACGGGACCTAGCCCATTTATTTTTAATAATAATAATAAAAAAAAATTACTACATATTTAGACCGGTTTGCCCCATCAAATACCCACGTTTAAGACCTAGCCCATTTACTACGTATTTATTTGCCCCTGCCTGTCACTCAGCTCTCCATTGAATCGCACTTCCCATCGCACATTGAAGCAGTTTCTGAGGTAAGTTGTTGTTTCTTGGAGTAATTATCATATCAATTCACAATCTAGGGTTCATCTTTAATTTAATTGTCGTAAGTTTAGGGTTCGGAAATCTCAACTATTGGTTCTAATTTCTAAGATTATGAAAGTTCATAACTTGCGATTACATTGCTAGAAAAGAAATTTATTAGCCTAATTTGATAATTGACTCTCATATCCCTAAAATTATACTGTATGATTTTTCGAGATGATTTAATTAAATTTGGTTGCTAATGTATTGCACAACCCTTTACTGTTGAGATTGAACTATGAAATTAGGGATGAGCCTAACGAAAAAGTAATCATCAAATTAATACTGCTGTAGTTTGAATCAAAGCAGTTGGATGTGATTTTTTAATTGTTATTTGGTAAAGAGTAAATTTTGATTGATTGTTAATTGTTAATTGTGGTAGATAGGTGAAGATGGAAAACAAACATGGTAAGCATAGGACTGATAGGAGGCGTCGTAAGCGCATACATGTACCTCTTGAGATGTGGCTTGAGATTCTATCTAGACTGCCAATCAAGCCTCTTGCCATATGTACTGTAGTGTGCAAGAAATGGAGGTATATTGTCTTTAATCTTAGGAAGAAATTTGAAGTTCCTAATTGTGGTTTGTTTTTAAGGTTTTCCCCTAATACACAAGATTTGGTGGGTTATTTTTGTTTTAAAACTAAGAAGTTTATCAACATACCAAAAAGTTGTGCCATTGATGGATATGTGGATGCTATTAATAGTGGGTATGATAAGGGGTTATTGACTAACTTATCATTCAATTTGGGACCTTTATTCAAGATTAACCCCTTGAATCCTAACCGGCAGGGTACTTTCTTCACTTTCTACCGCGGCTTACTACTCTTGGGATTATATGATGGTACTTATGAGGTGCACAATGTCGCCACTAACCAAGTTTACACTGTGCCCAAGTCACCTATTGTGACGCGATATGGTTCAAAAACCGATTGTAGCCGGGCGGGTGCCATTATTAAACTTCGATCTAAGAATCGTGTTTGTCGTTTTCTTGTTGTGAGATTTAGCCTTGAGTACTGCAAGTATGAGGTATACTATTCAGAAGATGGTACGTGGGTTGGATTTGGGTTGGAAGGGTATAACTTCAATGCTGCTCATAAGTTGCTTACGGATAACTATGTTGTCATCCTTATGGAATCCAACATATATATATATTTATTGACAAATAGAAACCATGGTGTAAGATTTGCGATCTTTGGACCTAAAACTAATCACAAGATAACATATCATACATTTTCCTTGCCAAAGCTTTTGAATAGGAAACATTTGAGCAAAAAATTATGGATATGTAACAAGACACTCCATCTATCCTATTATGATATTGGTACACTCTGCATGGATTCGCAAGCTTGTGATTACTAATACCTTGGAGTTAAGTATATTGCCTTTCATCAAGACAAATGCTCAGAAATACCTAGCTAAAGCTTTTGATGTCGGTCATAGTGTGGTGCCAGTCACTTGCCTTCGTGATGCTCCCGTTATCTTCTTTCTTGTCAACTCGACTACCATTTATGCATATAATTATGCGATTGAGTTGTTGGACAAAATTGGTGACATTAAAGATTATGATAATATATCTTGTGTCTCTATATTTGAGCCATGTTTTAGCTCGTTCCCTACCCATGGTAGTTGAGCGATGTAAGCAGATTTTTCGTTTTCTTGTTTTACTTTTGTGTGTAGAGTTAAGTCTTTTTTGACATTATATTCTTTAATTGATCTATTGTTACTTTTTTCTTAAATTGTCCATTTTATCATGGATATGTTAAGCCTTGTATAGAAACCAAGTAATAAATAGAGGAGGGAAAGAGACCGATTATTTAACAAAATCACCCACTAAACTGTTGTTTCCCTTTCTTCTCCAATCCACCCAAGGCCCATGACTCTAACTTCGACAAAAATGAAATTGAACTCATCTTCAATTTGTTGATTTAAATGCATTCAAAACCCTAATCAACATGAATTTGGTGCTCCACTAACTTGATTTGTGTAAATTTTAGAAGAAATTTGAGTAATTGGTAAAGAAAAGAGCTGTAACATCACAGCCACACTGCTACTACTCCTCACTACACGTGCTCCCACTCCTTGTTGCTTATTTTATTTGCCAAAATGAGATGTCACACTCTTCCTTTCTTATCCATTTCTTTCATAAAGATAGATTATAATTGATTTTGTAATAATTTAGTTGTTGCCTCTATTGTTATTGTTGTTGATGTTGTTATTGACAATGATGTCAGTGCTATTTCATGCATTATTGTTGTTGCCTGTTGGTGTGCTGTTATCGCTGCTATTGTGTTGTTATTGTGGGCTCATTTATAGACATAGGAATGTATATTTATGACAGGTTTAGTATATGATTCATAACATTATTGCTCAACTTGTGACCTGTATTCAAAGATTGGTTTAAGGAGATGAGTTGTGATGTAAATGAGTATATATACTCGTGTTTAGTGTATAATTTGTGGAAATTACGTGATTATAGGTAGATTTACAGAATCACTAAGGTGGAATAATTGATGCCATATAATCCCTTAGTTTCGGCATGTAACATATTCAATCATCCCTATATACTAGTATTTAAAGCTCTCTACAACTATGGTTTTTGATCTTTTGAGGCTATATCATTCCTCCGTATCATTCTTCCGTTCTTTTTTATCTTCCCATGTGCTTTTTATTTGGTCAAACTTTAAAAAACCTTGACCATGTTATGTAAAGTGTAAGTAGGAAGATAATTAAGCATAAAGGGGTTATGGAGGAGTATTGGTTATACAGTACTTATTAAGGGCCGAAGTTCATAGATATGTGATAACACATTTATATACTCATTGTTATATGTTATATTTGAGTGTTTCTATCATATTTTCTCTATATATTTAATCTTTTAGAGCTATATTTCTTTATATTTCGACGTTGCTCTCCTCGTGCTCTCTTTCTTTATTTTGTAGGATTTACGCGTAAAAAAAGCACCTTTGCAAGCTAAGTGAGCTAGGAGCATGTAGGAGATTACGAGCCCAACATCATATGGTCACATTCCAAGCTTGAAGTTGCTTTTGAAGGAGTATTGTGTAGAAATTGCCTAGCCTTGGCTTGGTCGTGGCTTGTTACATTAAGCTTTGGCCTGGTCGTGGCTCCTCCTTTTTGCTCAAGAGAAGCCTACCAAGATCAGTAGACACCACGGGTTGGCCGTGGAAAAGCCCCAGCAGCTTTGGGTAACCCGTGGCTATCACCTGACGAAGCATCAAAGCCAAGTTTGAGGCGGTTTGGAAGACCTATTTTTAGGAAACTTCTTTACTTATTCCTAGGGATATAAATAGGCTTTGGCTAGGCATATTAGAGCACTTTTCTTTGGGATTCGTAAAATTGAGTTAAAGAATTCTACAATTCCCTTCAATTTTAGATTTACTTTATTCAAGATTTCATCTTCAATTCCATTAATTCAAGTATTTCTTCTTTCCTATATTATTATGTCTTTTGATTATTTTGTTAATTTAATCATGAGTGAGTAGATTCATATTCTAGGGTTAGGTTGAACCCTAGTTACGAGTAATGCATGATTTCCCCCAATTCCTTATTTAATTAGATTAATTGTTTTTCTTATTGAATTGTGCTAATTTATCAATGTTAGGTTAGACGTAATTTGATATTGATTGAACCAAGTATCTTATTTATCAATGGAAGTTGAGATTAGATGGTTTGATTAAATTCAATAAGGGCATGAAATTCTCCATGGAAATAGGTTTGATTGGATTTTAGAGAAGCCATAAATACTCGGAAGAGGTTTATTGGTATTTTCAAGGGCACGTCCTTCCTTTGAGTATTATTATTCTGATTAATTGGGGTAGGGATTTATCTTTGCAGTATTCATACTAGTGGTGATACTTAACTCTGGATGATTTTATTAATTGATTTATTTCATCTTGATTATTCTAGTTTATTTTGTTTAGAATTAGATTGGTTGAATATCGCTATTGATTGGTTACTCGCTTAGTAGTTACTTGAGTTTAATTAATTAGTTGAACCATAGTCTCTTGGGATCCGACCCTTACTTGCCCGTCTACATAGTAGTGGTATAGTTAGGTTTATTTTTGTTAGGTACGCGACACGCCTATCAAATTTTGGCGCCGTTGTCGGGGACTGACGGTTTTAGACTAGTTATTTGTGATTCGTTTTTACTAAGCTTTATTTGTTGCTTCGGCTATTGTCTCTTGTGTCTTTGATTTCTTTTCTTTTAGTTCTTTGTTGCATGCAAACTCGACGTTCAGGGTCAGACGATTTAATTCCATTTGATTCTGAAATTGAAGCAACTGCAAGGAGACGAGGAGGTAGAAGAAGAAGGAGAAATCAAAACCACAGAAACATGGTCGATCCAGGAACAAAGTCTCTTTTGGAGTATGGTATTCCTGATACCACAACCGGACTCCTCTCCAGCATTGTCAGACCACCTGTCACTGCTCAGAACTTTGAATTGAAACCACAGTTCATTCAATTCATTTCTAATGATTCGTTTGCAGGCACGCCTCATGAGTGCCCTGTCAGTCACATTGATAGTTTCTTGGAGAAGTGCGATACTATGAAACTAAATGGTGTTACAGATGATGCTATTAGACTTCGCCTTTTTCCTTTCTCATTACGGGATAGGGCGAAGGAATGGTTGAGAGATGAAGGTACCGGCTCTTTTGACACATGGGACAAATTGGTGAAAGCTTTTCTAGTCAAGTTCTTAGGACAAGAAAAGACTGCAAGGTTGAGAAATGAGTTATCTACTTTTGGGCAGTCAGATGATGAGTCCTTATATGAAGCATGGAGGAGGTTCAAGCGATTGCAGAGACAATGCCCTCACCATGGTATTCTTGAATGGATGTTGATCCAAACCTTTTACAATGGTTTAACTCATGAATTCCGAATCTATATTGATGTTGCGTCTGGGGGTTCTCTCTTGACTAAGAACCCAACTGAGGCAAAGGAGCTAATTGAGAAGATGGCGACAAATGATAATTATCATCCAGGAGGACGACGCAATGTTAAAAAGGGAGGTATGCATGATGTTGATGCTCTAACCCTTTTAACTAGTTCTATGCAGGCATTGACAAGCAAGTTTGACAAGTTCCAAGCGGCATCTTCTGGCTCATCTGCTGAAACTTGTCAAATGTGTAATGTACAAGGTCACATTGCCCCTAATTGCCCACAAAATTCACATGAGATGTCGATTGAGGAAGTCAATGCATTCTACACTTCAAATCCCAAAAGGCTATATGATCCTCACTCAAACACATACAATGAAGGTTGGAAACATCATCCAAATTTCTCTTACAAGAATACCCAAGCTCAACAAAATCCACCTCCACCACCACCTCGAAACAATAATTATAATGCTCCACCCGGTTTCCAAGAAAGACCACCTCTAGTCCAACAACCTATGCAACCACCTCCACAAAAATCCAACCTTGAGCTAATGCTTGAGAACTTTGTCACCACAACGAACAACAACATCCAACAACTACAAGCTCAGAACAAGCTCATGGAAAATCAAATAAGTCAACTTGCTCATCAAGTTGGCCAATCTTTGAAGACTCCGGGCACTTTTCCGGGTCAAACAGAGCAACCACCAAAGGGGCATATGAATGTTGTGACTTTGAGGAGTGGAAAGCAGTTGGAAGATCCCCCCATGAAGGAGCCATCAAAGGAGCTTGTTGAAGAGGTAGTCAATAAAGAGAAGGTGGTTGATGGTAGCGCGATTGAGGAAGAGCCAAAGGCATCAACTCCACCACCACTTGTTCCATATGTGCCGACAGTTCCTTTCCCGCAAAGGTTGGCTCAAGCTAAGTTAGAGAAAAAGTATGGAAAATTTCTTGATATTCTGAAAAAGCTTCACATCAACATTTCATTCTTAGATGCAATATCTGAGATGCCATCTTATGCAAAATTTTTAAAGGATATGCTCTCTAACAAGAAGAAGCTACAGGAGAATGCTACAGTAGCGTTGAATGCAGAGTGTAGTGCAATTTTGCAAAATACACTTCCTAAGAAACTAGGCGATCCAGGTAGCTACTCCATTCCAGTGAAGCTTGGGGATATAGAGATCAACAAGGCATTATGTGATCTTGGTGCAAGTGTGAGTCTCATGCCGCTCTCTATTTGCAAGAAACTTCAAATGGGTGAACTAAAGCCTACACGCATGTCTCTACAACTTGCAGATAGGTCGGTTAAATTTCCCTTGGGTATACTTGAAGATGTTCCTCTTCGTGTGGGAAAATTCTTTATCCCATGTGACTTTGTTGTGATGGAGATGGAAGAGGATGCACATGTCCCTATTATACTTGGTAGACCATTCTTAGCCACTGCAGCTAAGAATGGAATGTTTGTTGTTTGTTTGAGTATAACACCTTATCTTTTTCTCCATTTTATTTAGTTGAATTGCTGATCTTGATTGATGGTATTAGTTGTCTTTGTTGCAACCAATGTAGTGGAAAGTGTGTTCTATTTAGATATGAAGCTTTTCATTAGTATTATACAAGCTCATTCCCAGTTTTTCATAACAGAGAAGTTTTGAGAGCTGACAACTTTGTAATTGTCCGTAATTATGGAAAATTGTACGACACATATGTTGGTAATGTGAGATTATATGGGAATTACATAATTTGATTCTCCACTTGTCCATATTAGCGGCAGTATACAAAGGTGTTTTCAACCCTAATTTCAGTTTTCAATTTCTTTCTTCTTTTTTTTTTTTTTTTTTTTTTTTGTATTGAAATGAATTCTTGTTGGTTCTTAAATATACTTCGCAATTCGCATGATTGTAAAAAATTCTTACTTTTCATGCTTTCCAAAACAGCAAGTTTTGGTATGAACTTGAAAAAAAAAAATGTGAAACTCCTAAATTTCTCTTTTTTTCTTAGTTCATCATTAGTTAGCCAAATAAGAAACTCTTTCCATTTTAACCAATCAAATCAAACTATCGACCACGACCTCCCTCTTTCCTTAATTTCCATTTTAAAGCACATTTAAAAACCAAACAAGGTGTTAGCTATCAAAACTCATCTCTTAATTTCTTTGATAGTTGACGTGTAGCAATTTTAAAATTTTCTTCATATTTCCTAACATATTACTTTAGAAGAAATAAGAAGATTGCGTCTTTTGTTTAATTCAGTGTCTCTCTTTTACCCATTAAATTTGTTTTGGAAAATAGTTTTGATAGTTTTTGTTTCTTACTCTATATTCATTCAGCCACATAGCTTCCATTGCTGCCGGAAACAATGGAATTCCTGTCAGATCTCATAGATATAAATTTGGAAAAGCAAGTGGCATGGCTCCTCGTGTCAGGTAAGAATCACAGACCTTGCTGCTTATGAATTGCTGTTAAATTTTACAGATAATTCTTTGATTATCATAAGCAAGTGTTGTCTCTCAGTTATTATTGCAAGCCATGATCTCCAATAATCATCAGAAATAGACTCACCCATCCAAGCCATCAAACCTCTAACAGCTAACAGGTTAACAATAAAAGAAACGAATAATCTAGAAATTTTAAAAATAAACTAATTATCGAGTCTAGACACATATCCAGTTGGAGTAGAATTGCTTAAAGTGAGAGTGATAAACAAATGTATACCAAAGTTCTTCATCATTGCCTGTTTCTTGTCTTGTTGTCTATGTCACTAGTTACTCAGTGCAGTTATTCTTGAATTTGATGATGTCCCATTGATAACTTATTTTTGAAGATTTTTCAACAAGGCAAAGCATGTGATCTTAAAGGTCCTGTTCTTGGTGGCATCGCTCAGCGTGAGCATCATGTTTTCTGCAGCAAGTCTTACATGCCCCAACCTCAACTACGAGCCTTCAAGTATATAAGAAAGCTACAGATAACTGCTGGTAAATTGCTAGAATTTTTTTTTTAAAAAATTTTTTTTGGAACAATGTTATTAATCTGATCAGTTCATGGACAATAATTTACAATCAATAATCTGTGTTGTTTAGTGATCTAAAACAATAAAGATACGCTGCGTTACAAAATTTGACTTTAAACTACTTGATCACTGACTCAGGCCCTAAATTGAAGGGTGTAAGGAAAGGGAAAATTGAATCGTTCTGTTAGGGAAACTTTCTGGAGCTTATGGCTGGACCAAAGAGGTTGACTTTCGCTTTGTGTCTCTTATCCTGTCAAGAAGCAATGGCGTCAAGCTTACATCTCTTACGGAGTCTTTACTATGGTACAATATATGAATTCTTTTTTCAATTAAGCATTTTCTTCCTGTTCTGATTTTTTTATTCTTCAATTTATTATTGTCTTTTGCAATATCATAATTCAGAGTTATTATAAAACATTTATTATTGTGGTTGTTAAATGTCAATATCAATATAAGTAAATAATGATAGGTTGTTTAACACGAATCTAAAACCAGCCGGATGGAGTGACAATTATCTAATGAGTTACTGTGAATTACTGTGTGTTTTGGGATGCTCTAGCTTTGGTTGATGTATGCAATTGTCTGTTTGAATGCTGAAGTTTTGGTTGTGGCACAATCTACTCCAATGCCTCCTGCTACCTAAGTATTCATCTATTCATCCTCATTGTCCACTGGGAAAATTACAATGTGACAGTTTTTCAAGTGTTACACGGAGTCAGTTTTATTGATGTCTTTGGTTGGTTTGTGTTGTGGTAATTATGACCTGCTAACTCATCTGATGAAAAAAAATTGATAGAGAGTAAGTGACAAGTAATCTACAGCATTTAGTCATTTTATCATCAAATGATTTAAACCCCAATTTATCATTTATGTACACTTTCGTACCGAATTTATAATATTTCTGGCAATTAGAAATAAATAATTTAATTTTGAAAATCTTTGTAGACTGTACACATGCCGAATAATTTATCACGGGTATCATGATTGAAATAGTCCATTTCCCAAATTTTTGCAGTGATTAAATTATCACAGTTTATTTCAACCAGTTCAAGAACTATTCCCAACCAATTCTAGCCTGAAGAAATTTGTTGTTGAATTGATGTCGGAGGTGGTCTCTTTGATTAAGAATGCGATCAAGGAGAGATCCATTGATGGTCACAATACCTCTGTGGTTACATTTACTATTTATCTTTGTAGGTTTTTGTCATTGCTGTCTTCCAAATCAATAGTGCTAGGCAAATCAATTTTTAGTTCAATTTTATTTGCTGATTTATTAACTTAAATTAGCAAAAAAAACTGTAATTATGAATTGTATACTTGCTGCTGCTTGCATTCCATAATCCTCTTTTCGTTGATCCTTACTTTCTTAATCCTTGTCTCATAACTTGCCATTGTTCCCTGGTGAGAATGCAGTGGATCAACTTGTGGAGATTATCAAGGATTTAAGGTCAGAATCTAGCATTCATATGAAATTGCCACAAACTCAGCTTTTGAAGGCTATCAAGGGCTGAATCTATATTCCGTGGAATCGTACGGTTTTTAAATTCTGTATTATTGGTTTTAAATTATGTATTATTGGTTTAGCTTCCTTGGTGCACCTTCTTTGCATTATGTGGTTTTCTGTAGCAATATAATCAAGAGACTCGGTTTGTCTTAAACGACAAGACAGAAAGCTGCATTAGAATATTTTAGCTATATGCTATAGAACTATGAAGTTACCTTATTAGGGGATGTAAATTCCTTGTAGTCAGAATGATATAATGTGAGCAATAAAACCCAATATTTGAGAGGCACATATCCTAAGAATGATGGTTTAATTCATATGTTCAAGATGAAAGTGGATAAAGTTATCTGGGATATTGCGCATGTCAAGGTTTTAGTCAGAACTTTTAAGTCTGTTGGCACGTATCACTGATGACTTAGGCACTTCCAGCCGTGTAATTGTGGATGCTCAACATCTTCTGCTCATTTATATGAGAAATAGTTGGAGAAAATTTTATTCAAATGCCGAGACAAAACGCCTGCTGTCTGCTTGACTCTATTATAACACCACATTGCAAATTTTTCTGACCGACTTAAAATTTTCTAAGATCAATCAATAATACTGATGCTGAATAAGACTATAAGAGCAGAACTACAGAAACAAGTGTGTCAGCTTACCTGAATTTATTAAGGCTGATGTGAGTTTTCTGTTTCTCTTGATCTCCTTGAGTTGCTTGATTTGCTACACCTGTTCACATACTCTGATGTTCTTGACAGTACATCTATTATTGAGGATAGCTTTGAATATCTTGATGCACCTATTGTGAGGATTGCTGGGGCCGACGTACCAATGCCTTATGCACCCATTCTTGAGAGAATGGCTCTACCACAGTTTGTTTTTACTGTGTATCATGTTGTGTTAATGCATATTGCTTTCAGATTTTAGGAATATTTGTTTGTCATTTCAAAAATATTACTTGTGTTCCTTGGTTGATATCTAAGGGTAGTTATTTAGCTCTGATTTTTGACGATCTTTTGGTGCTTTACTGATTGGATACTCCAGATTGAAGATATTGTACGTGCTGCAAAGTGGGCATGTTATAGAGCAATACCAAAGGCGGCGCGGCAGCAGCATAAGTATTACCATACCTTTCATGTATCTTTGAGGTAGTTTCTTTGTTTTTGATAGTACACTATATTCGTGTTAAAAAAAATAAATTAAATAAGGATAGTGCACTATCTTTTTTCTTTTATGCAATGCATGAGTTAAATTTCACGAGTACTTTTTTATTTTTAAGTTTAGCCAGCTTATATGTTTATTTATATATTTTGAGGATTTTTTTTTTTGTTTTTACTAAAATGCTGAAGTGTTAAGATTTATGACCTTTCTCAAATTTGTAAGTAACTTCAGAAAATATACGAAGTACTTTTTTTAAAAAGAAATTATTTGTTGTAATGTATGAATTATCTCATCGCTTTACATTGTAGAACTTATGTCCTTAGCTTTGTTTCTTGTGTGATTCAATTGTAATCCTAGCATTTTTACTTTGTAATTTAATTTCTTTTCTTTAAATGTCGTTTTCATTTTGTAATTATTTAGTTGTTTTTGCTGCAAGAAGGCTAAGAACTACCAATAACAGAAGAGAGAAGGAAAGCCTTTGTAATATGAATTATTTGGTTGCGGCTGCTGGAAATTCAATTCATAGCTTAAGTTCTGGGCCATAACTTGATTTCAATGATGCTGCCAGTCATGTAAGTAAAAAAAATTGCCTAAAAGATGTGAAATTAGATTAGTTTAGCTTAAGGGAGAGGTAGAGAGAAGGAAAACCTTTTATATAAAAATTGCCTAAAAGATGTGAAATTAGATTAGGTTAGCTGAAATACTCTTTTGATGCACCTTGCACCCAAGCGTATACAAACATTATCAAGAGAAGAGAAGGAAAAGGAGTGTAGGATTTGGAGGAGTAAAAAGAGGGAATGAGAAAGAGTATAATGTTTATTGGCTCGGGGAAGGTGGAAAGTAGGAAACTATAGATTTAGAGATGCAGGGTTTGGAAGTTTATAATGCGAGAGAGAGGTGGGTAAGCAAAGCTGTAATAAAAGGGATACAAGGCTAATTTTCTTAGAATGGACACATTAGATTCCAAATCTTTAGCATGCCCACCTAGGGAAATCATATGGAAATCCATCTAATTGTTCTTGTTCGAGTAGAGTAAATATGATCTGATATATCAAAACAGTAGAGCTACCTGGAATAGCTTGGATGACTTCAATTGCTACTCTTGATCTTTTGCCTAGATTAATGACTCTGACTAACCTTAGTCATATCAATTAGTTTTAGTGATGGGCTCCTACCCCAAAGATATTTGAAATTTTATATCAGGAAATCTCCCACTATTCTATTTGGAATTTGCCTAAGGGGAAGGGCATTATAGGTAATGTAATTTACTGATGCTAATAGTATTATGAGGAGGAGGATAGTCGGTTAATAGAGGTAAATGAGAATCAGAAATACTAGAAATAAAAAAGAGTAGGCAAAGAGAAGCATTTGTAATATGAAATTATTGTGTTAGCTTAGTTTAGCTCTTTATAGTTAATCAGGCCACTTGAAACTTGACATTCTATCTTTATTTTGATGTAATTCAGAACAGTCAGTCAAAATATCTTTTTCATTTTCGCCTTTTTTTAATGGTAAGGGAGGATTGTAGATGGTTCTTGTGTGATCCAGCTCTTTATATCAGGTAACATATATTTAATTTGTTATATTAATCTCCTTTTTCTAAAAAAGGAAGTTCTATTGCTGTTGAAAGGGAAGGAAACTCTACAAACATTAGTCATAGCGAATAAGGCGTGAGGTTAAACCTGATAAAATGGTAGCACTGCAGGCCCAGGCTGTACAATGAACCTACTCAAAGTATGGTAAGCTATAATCAAATATGCATCTTCAGTCAAGCTGGTAGCAAGCATTGTAAAATCTATCTCAGTATCTCATTACAGCTCACTATATATAGTTCATTAGCCTGTATCTAATTTTGTGCATGTGTTCAGTGTGGGTTGATTTCTACAAGCTGAAGATATTGAAATCGATTCAGAATTGTATCCAATGTTCTTTAGTCTTGAGCTGATAGGAAAACTGAGCGTCTTTGATATAGGGATGTCTGACTGTGATGTGCTAAGTATTAGAAACTTAACCTACTTGATTTACTGGTGCAGTATCGCTGCTAGATGGCTTCCTGTACAAATTTGTCAATTGTAATGTTTACAAAATCAGTGCAGTGTCGCCAGCATACTCATAAATTTGTATTTCGTAGTAGAGAAGCAGAAACAATTATTTAAGAATGCTGGAGAGAAGACTATTGAGTGGTTAGACAAGCTAGGAAATTCTAATGGTACTTTTCAAATATCCCAAATCCGTTTGAACATGCAACGAGTAATGCAGAATATTGCTACGATTCTTCGTACACAAAGTACATTCAAGGTATGGACGTATGGCAATGTTTGTGATTTTTGTATTAGGTGTTTCTCATTTTTAGAATTATTACTCATCTCAATATAATTCACCTTTTTGAAGCCATTGAGCTGAGATTGAGATTATTTGATTATTATTCATTCTTTTAATTTTTACAGATTAATAGTTTATATTTTTACACCGTATATTGTAATTTTTGTTTTCTGATGGATTTTATCGACAGAGGAGAGGATATTCTTGGTATTGGAGTATTTTGATGGTGGTGAGTTGGTGACTTTGGAGCTTACATTCATAGGCATGGTAGAGTTACAGAACTGCTGCTAGGCACTTTATCAAACAGCTGGGTACAAGTTAAAAAAAAATTAAAAAAAAATTAAAAAAATAAATAAATCTTGCTTTAGTTAATAATTGTTGTTGTAAATATTAGGGTTTGTTATTTTTATATTTGACACAGTAAATATTACTCCATCTGTCCCTTAATATTGAAACTTTTGCTATTGTAGTCATTATTCAATTTGGTACTAGATTTAGGTCCTGTTTAGTTCGCCTTATATTTGCTTATATGTCAAATTTGACCAAGCTTTGACCTTAAATATACGATAATCTATACGGAAAAAATATATCAAGTCTTGTTAGATTCGTAATAATATGTATTTTATTAATATGGGATTTTTAGAATTTTTTTAATTACGAAATTAAAGATATTTAGCGATAAAAAACTGTTGATAAAACGATGATTTGATATGAACTTATTTTTTCTGATCTGAATTTATTTTTACTGAAATTAGTAAAAATAAGGTGAACTAAACAAGGCCTTAGTCCAAATTTCATCCTCTTACTTTCTCTACCCTCCTTCATTCTACAATCCAGAAATAGTAATTTTTAAAATTCAAATGTATCTTTTCGTTTGACTCTATGCAATGTGCAAAAATCTCTCTTTATAGTGCTAAGAACACAAAATACTACCTCTGGTTCAGTTTACTCGCAACAAACTCACAAATATTACCCCTTTGTTGCGAGTAAATTGAACCAGAGGTAGTAATAAAGGCGAGTGATAGCGATATATGTGTGAGCCAAATCAGGTAGGCTACTAACTAACTGGAAAAATGCAAACTATGGGGTGGTATAGTAGTTAATGATTATGGTGATAAGAAGAGTTATTCAAGTGTAGGTGAAAAATAAAATAATTGAGGGGCCGTTTGGTTGGGGGTAATCAGGAAAGGGAATGAGAATCAACTGGCCCGATTCCCTTTGTTGATGTCTGTTTAGCACTTTCTTTCATTCCCTTTCCCCTCTTCATTACCCTAAATCCCTCTAAGTTCATTCCCCACCCTCTAGACTTTTTCATTCCCATTCCCTAGCCACCACCACACCACCACCTTCCTACCTCCACACACTACCGAGAAACCCAACCACCGCACTACCCATTGCTTCGTCGCCTCTCCAACGACCTTCGCCGCGTCCCCGACAACCCTTGCCGCCTCTCCCCCTCCCCGTAAAACTCCCTTCTCCTCACGCAAACACTAACTTAGTCCCTAGAAATCCCTCCCTTTCCTCGCAAAACCGCCGTCCAACCCTCCCCCACCCTCAAAACTGAAGAGGGAGGGATTTCTAAGGGCTAGGTTAGTTTCTAGGGTTTTCGGGGTTGATTTTCGGGGAAGAGGGAGCTGCATGCCCGGGGCCGGCGAAAGGCGGTGAAGGGCAGCAAAGGTACGGCTGGTGGCTTGGTGGACGGATGGTGGCTACAAAAAGTGGAAAGTGAATAAATTAGGTGGTTGTGTGGTGGTTGTGGGGTGGT
The DNA here is from genome assembly GCF_948465745.1 of Chenopodium album. NCBI lineage: Eukaryota > Viridiplantae > Streptophyta > Magnoliopsida > Caryophyllales > Amaranthaceae > Chenopodium > Chenopodium album. The sequence continues at coordinate 73,602,253 of NC_137835.1, forward strand.
GGGGTGATGGGATTGTTTCCCTTTATTTCTAAAACAAACAACATAGAGAATATTGGGTATTTTTATTCCATTCTCTTCCATTCCCTTTGTTCATTCCATTCCGTTTATCCCGGGTGAACCAAACGACCCCTGATTGTTTAACACCAATTCGAGATGTTATGTTATAGAAGCTACAAGTGATAAGAAGAGTTATTCAAGTGAAAAAAGAATAACATTTGGAAGACCATATTTAAAGAATTGCTTAATGAAATATTTATGTAAAACAGTAAAGGACGAGTATAAGGAATGAGAAAAAGAAAGTGAACCGAATTGAAAAAATGCTGCTCCCTTCGTCCCATATTTACAGGCAATATATCATTTTGGGTGTCCCATATATTCCTCCTATTAGAGAATCTTTATATAGTTGGACTACTTTTTTGGACAACAATACCCTCATCAGATTTTTAAGAAATATATATATATATATATATATATATATATATATATATATATATATATATATATATATATATATATATATATATATATATATATATATATATATATATATATATATATATATATATATATAAGTAGTACTCGTAACAAAGCATAATTGAAGATTTGATGTATATTTCCAAAAAGACATATTGACAACCATAAACTTAGGTAAAAAAAAAAAAAAAAAAATTCTTACCTTATTTGTGACATATGGAGGATTTTTTTATTTTTTATTTTTTATTTTTATTTTTTATTTTTTATTTTTTATATGAAAGACATTATGTATTTAGTACGGTTATTACAATATGATTATACTCCGTATATATTTCTCTTGTTTTTTAAAATTATGTTATACAAAGCTACAAGTTTCAACAATAAAATGCGAATATCATATCAACAAATGATACTTTTGTTATTTCCTTGAATGATTATGGTTAGAATTTTTATCAATTAATAATCTATAACTAACTACGGATACTTCAATAATGCTTGCCAAGAACAACAAATGTTGATTATTCTTAGCTTAGTTTGATTTTATTTTTATTTAAATTTTTTTTACCATTTTTGTTGTTCCATTCAATTTTAATTTATTGAATATTACCATGCGTGGCACGGGACCTAACTTGGTAGAATTTAAAAGAGAGATCCGTAGAAAATGATAGAAGTTTAAAAAGTTAAGTAGATGCAACATTTGTACAAGAGAATGTGAACAAGGATTGAAAAAAAATGTAAAATTAGAAGATGAAAATTAAAGTAAATTTAGGGACGGACTATGAGTGTTGATATTCAATAGACAAATACCACATTTTGTTGTTTTGGATGTCATCGTAAATCGACTAGTAAGCTTATGTAAATTTTAGCGTATTAAGCTAGTTATAATATTTTATCTCAAATTAAAACTTAGATTTATATAAGCATTTTAATTAGTTGGATGATAATGAAGATGATATGACCATTACAAAAATCATGATAGTTATTTAGGAATGTATGACATAAGAACACAAAAATAATTAACAAAGGCGAGTGATAGCCATAGATGTGTGAGCAAAAGCCACAAGGGAAGGAGTTAAGAACAAAATGACTTAATCCTATAGGCTTGTTTTTATAGAGTAAGACGTAAGGAGCTAATGCATTTAGAGGAAGACGTGAGATCAAATCTCAACACAACCTATTTTTTTTTTTTTTTTTGCTTTGTTATTTTAAAATATAAATTAAAAGGCAATTATTCAATTTTTGAAGTAAAAATGTTATTAATTGAGTACTACAAAAGTGCTATCATTCGTTGTTTTAAAAAAAAAAAAGAGTGCTATTAATCATTTTTCCTATAACCCAAGGACGTGTTCCATTTACATAATACGATGTATCTATTACCCAAAATTATTGCATTTATTTGAGGGTTCATATTTAATCGGATGACATATATTTATAAGCCGTTATATACCATTTCATTAACAAAAGGTCAAAAGGGTCTAGTTTTATCTCAACTGTACATGATCTCCATGGCGACCCTGTTTATCATTAATCATTATACACAATAGAGTATATATACAATTTACATCTTAGGGTTGAAAACCTAATTAAGTAAACTAAATATTATAAACAAATATATACGAAGTAACAAATATACGAAGTCTATCACACCCCATAGTCGGAGAGCCTATTATTTACACCCGGGTAATTTGCTCATTATTTTTTTGCTTATTTAATGAATGAACACAAATTGAGCAAATAACACGGGTGTACGATACACTCAAGTGTATATAACAAATTCTACGTAGTCGAAGCAGGAGATTCTCGAAACTAAAAAAGGCGCGTAAACTAATTAATTAATTAATAAAACAAACAAACAAATTCAATTTCAACAAAAGGAGACTACGTTCAATCGCAACAAAAGGCAGCACAAATAAAACACAAAAAATCGCTATAAATAAAATCCTTCGCTCTCTACAAAACAGAAATCACACCTATTTCCAATTCTCTCTCTACCAAACAGAAACAAAATCAACTCTCTTACTGCATTTCTCTCTCTGTAGCAATGGAGGTAAACGTCGCTAAATCGGAGAAGAAGGCGACAATGGAGGAAACTAGCGTCGCTGAGTCGGAGAAGAAGAAGACGACAGTGGAGGATACTAGCGTCGCTGAATCGGAGAAGAAGACTACAATAGAGGAACCGAACTCCAGCAAAGTTGCTACAATTGGTGAAGAAATTGAGAAGAAGAAGATGAGCTCTCAAGAAATCTTGATGGAGGAGGAGAAGAAGACTACAATGGAGGAACCGAGCTCCAGCAAAGTTGCTGCAATTGGTGAAGAAATTGAGAAGAAGGAGATGAACTCTCAAAAAATCTTGATAGAGGAGGAGAAGAAGACTACAATGGAGGAACCGAGCTTCAGCAAAGTTGCTGCAATTGGTGAAGAAATTGAGAAGAAGGAGATGAGCTCTCAAGAAATCTTGATGGATGAGGAAAAGAATATTCAAGAAATTTCTATGGTGGAGAAGCCAAAGAAGAGGAATGCGAACCCTAAAATGAAGGAAAAGAAGAAGAAGAAGAGGATTCGAGTTCATGTTGAAGATGAATATGACTATGATGTACCTATTGAACAACAAGATTTCAACTAACCTGACGAGGACGATCTGGATAGTAGAACCGATTATGAGCCCGACACTGAGGACGATTCAAATGATGAAAACAGCTCAGATGAAGGAAGCGGCAATTCAGAGGACAACAACAATTCTGAGGAATCTGTTTAAACTGCTGGTGATGAAATCTGTGAGAAATTCTTGTTGATAATACTGTTTTGTGGTGAATATTCTGATGATAATACTCAATAGTGAATTGTAGCGTAAGTTTGTTGCAATTCTTAAGTTTCGCAAATGAAATGAAATTAGTATGTGAATGATATACTCAATAGATTGTAAACAGTAAGTTTCGCTTTCGCAAATGCTATATTAGTATGTGGTCTAGGTAGTGTGAATAATAGCATATTGAATCATATTTGATTCATTGACTAGTAGTGTTTGGGTACATGATAAGTGTAATTTCAGTATTGTGGTTTTTGATATATGATAAGTGTAATTTCAGTATTGTGGTTTTTGATATATGATAAGCGTAATTTCAGTATTGTGGTTTTGATATATGATAAGTGTAATTTGTTGCAATTCTTTGTTGTCTGATTTGTTCAAGAAGAATATGATGATTGATGAATTTGCTTTGGAAGGTTTATGATAAAATGTTAGAGGTTAGTCTTGTTCTTGACATATATATTTATACCAATTTTAATTTGATTAGTAGTCTAGGTAAAGAAGGAAAGTTGAGGAAGGTAAAAATGTGATTGTAGAATTGGAAAACAATTGCATTAGTCCTAATTTAGTGGCTTATTATGTGCTTATTAATGGTTTGTGTGGATAGATCCAAGGCCCTAGATGAAGCTTTGGAGCTCAAATGCTCCATGGCCGAGGAGGGCCTAATTCTTGATAGCTATACTTACTCGATACTCATTGATGGATTTTGTAAAAGTAGGAGGGCTTGGGAAGCAAAGTTGATGTTGGCTTAAATGGTGGGGAGGGGTTTACAAACCTAACAATGTTACTTACACTTCCTTAATAGATGGGTTCATGAAGCAGGGGTGATGTAATAGAGGCTCTCAAAATTAAAGATATTAGGTGCACACTCGCGGAATTAAGCTAAATTTTTTAACATATGCTGCACTAATTAGTGCTGTATGTAGGATAGGTGACATGGAGAAAGGAAAAGGTCTATTGTTTAAGATGATTGAAGGTGGCTAAATTTGGATTGAGGGTTATTGTAGAGAAAATAAAATGGAGGCAGCCTATGAGCTGCTTGCTGAGATGAAGAACATGAATTTTTCTCCTAGAGCTTTCACTTTTTATGCAATTATTAATGCACTTTATCACATTCAACGTGTTTACAATGTTGTACAAAAAACGGCTCTATCCTTTTATCTAGAAATGCAGCGCTAGGGTATAGCTTCAACACATACTTTCAATACTGTAATTGATGGGTTTTGCAAGTCAAATAAGTCAGTTGAAGCATTTAAACTCTTGCAATACATGATTGGCATGAATATTGACATATACCATTTTGATTGATCATCACTGCAAATTGGGAATGATGCAAAATAGGAATTTAAAGACAACTAACATAACTAATGCCTCCCTCTTTAACGGATATAACAGAACAGGTAGCGGGCTTAAGTAGTTGATATCTCTTTTCAATGACTTGCTGACCAAAGGAGTTATGCCTGATGAAGTTGTGTATTATCTAGTGGTGCGTGGACACTTATTGTAGAAAAAGTAATTGGATAAGAGATTTTATAGATTATCACTTAAGGGTTTGACATTGAAGGAAAATGTATGGGGTTCATTAGTTGAAACCCTAAGTCAGAAGTATCAATTTTCTGAAGTCTTACAGCTACTTAATGATATGGAACAAGGCCTCATGCTTAGTTCAAATGCTCGCATGAACTAATTCGTGCTTTGTGCTAATCCAAACATACTGACAAAGCAGCTAAGGCTCTTGATACTGTGGTTCCCAAATGCCCTAGTTTGTTTGATTTCAATCAGATTCAGAGCCAAGACAATTTCGAGCTCTGATAGCCTTTCAGGTCAAGGGGCATTAAATGTTGCTAATCTGGTTTAAGGTGGTTTTAAAATTGAATCTTAAGCTGCCAGCAGGCTCTATGTCTCTATTTCAGGGAATCTCGCACAAGTACATGTAAGTCAGGCTCTTGTACTCCTTTTTCTCTCCCTTTAATCTTAGCACTGATATAGGTCAGATGAGAAACCATTGGTTTTGCTATCCCATTTTTTCTCTTTTTGGTCCATAACATTTTTATGGAAAAAGATGTGGAGATGATATTTCATATTTTGGGTATAATGTGAGACTCGGGTGATTATACATTTACACTTAGTTTATAGGGTGACATTTATGATCATGCATTCACGCCCAGAGTTAAATTTAGAAGGATTATGGGCTAACTTAAAATGAAAATTGGAATGCTTTGTACTTTTTGGTTATAAAACACTCGTCTTATTCTGGTATATATTTGCAACTGCAGGCTATAGCTCTTTCTTTAAAAGATGTTGGAGAAACCTTAGACATACAACATGATGGATTACCTCAATGCCCAATTGAAGGTGACTGCTTCTTCGAAGAGTTTAAATTTTGAAACACTGTGAGTTTCTTTATCGTAATATGCAATTTTTGAGGACTCACAACTGTCACAAGCTCAAACAACATATTTCTGAGAAAAGGTAACACTATCTGAATTTATTTTTCACAAGCAGTAAAGAGTTCTATTTTGTGAGAAGTCCAGGGATTTCTGTTTTAATTCCTTATGGCAGTTATGTGGTTACAAGTTCTGCCTTTGCAAGTCTCTGAAACAACTTCCTTATTTGCACTATTTTCTTAAAGTTAATTACCCTCCCAGATCTTGCTACAGTGTGAATGTGTGATGCATGTCGGGTTGTTGATGTTTCTGTTTTAAGTAGTCATGAGATTGCAAAGTGTGGAGCTATAGATTTGGTTTTAAAAAAAAATTGATCAGAAGTTGGGTTCCTTTCATCCAATTTGAACTAGATCACTATGCTTTGTCAGCTCTTGGACGTCAATCTTAAGTAGTCATGCATACCAACAATTTCAGGCATTCAAGCTAAACTATTAAGAGTGTCAATTGATTTGCTAATAATTAATCTCCAGAACCATGGTACAATTTTCCTCCCTATTTGAGGGACTGGCAAAGAGTGTTTCATCCAAAGGCAGGAACACTAAGAATGATGAGGGAAGTAGAGCTACTGAGTCCTTGGAAGATGAAGCAAGGAAGAATCATCTTATCTTAAGATGTCCTAGTGTAACAACTTCGAGGTCCAATGCAGCTGCATCAGTTCTTTCCAAGAAAGGGGAGAAAGGAATTAATCAAGATTGCTTGACAGTGTGGAAGGTACGTTTACAAGTTAATTTCTAGGAATTTGTAGTTGGAGGGGGAGGAATAGTACAAAGTGATCTCATGCTTTCGGCTGGTTGGAGTAGTCTGGCAAAAACTTCTTGGTTTTTTCTGTATCCCACCCAACCAGGCCAAGCTAAATTGGGTGTAGCCCCAAACAAAATTAAATCACATGCGGAAGTCACTTTTAGGCTATACTAGATAATTTCCGAGCCATGCTTAATTTTTAAATTAATGGTAATTGAAATATAGAAAATTTTAGAGAAATGTAAATATGCAATCAATATGAGTGATGGTTACTTTCTTAATTTGAGTAATTTGATGGTTTCTGAAGATATAATGGATTATATCTTATAGGTTGAATAGATGCATTCACTAGCTATATTAATCTACCGGCATGTGGTTCAAGATGACATAACCTTTGCTAGAGCTGCTGTTCCGAGTGGTGTATTCACTGGTGAGTTCTCCTTTTCTGTAACAGAGGCTAGCTTATTGATTATGGTTAATCTTGCTCGTATGATTTCAGAATGTTTTTCATTGTTTAGTAATAAAGTAACATATTTTTCCTGGTCCATCGGGATTTCTGATTAATCATAGATATATGCCCCAATTCTGTAGTCTTTAATATGATCACATGTTTAATATATAGCTCCTACTGGAAGGATAAGTTGTAGAATTGTATATTCTTGTGCGTTTAATCTGATCAAGAGAATCTCTGAATACTATTTGTGAAATTAGGTTTATTCCTTATCAGTTTTCTTAATTACTTCAAAAGTTTTGAAAACGAAAATTTCAACTCTGGAAGGGAACAATCATCGGTTTTGTATATGAATTAAGATCTGTCCAGCTTGAAATAGAAATTTAGGCGGTGCTTACTTAGGTTTTGTAAAATTGATTAGTATATTCTCCTACCAAAAATAAATAAATAAAACGTGTTTAACTGTGCTTCATTTCCCTGTCGGTTTATGATACTTGTTGTATATGTACATGTATTACATAAAAATATATGTGGCTGCTAAGTTAGGAAACATGAACTAGGTTTATTCTGTGATTTGCATGTACATCTACAATAGCTATGTTTTAAACTTGATTGCTTTGTGGATAGGCTATCTTTAAACCAACCAGAAGCTCCCTTCAGGTGCTCTGTTGAACAGGCTTCACTGAATTGGTCAACAGGAACAGTTGCTGACTTTTTAAGTGGTACTCTCCTGACCTTTTCTCATGCATCAGTGTCTTAGCCTACATTATTTCTCCTGCACAAGGAGTTACTACTTGCATTGCTTCTGCCGGGTTTGCATGTGAATTGCTTGGCCTGTTTAGAATGTGTTTCTTTAGCCCTTCTACAGAACATGCACTGGTTTACTTTGGTTATCCTAAATGCTTGCATAATGTCTAAGGGTTAATTAATTAGTTGACGATGGAATTGTTATGATTTAATCTCAGTTTTTTGAGATAAGGTATTATATAGCATTTGTAGACGCATACTTTTCTATACTGTTTTTCTTTCATTTCATTAAAGCAGATTGCTTTTAGCTTTGTTTTTCCTCTTGAATGATTTGAATAATTTGAAACTCGGGTGGTTGGATAGTTGGAGAGGATTTAACTTTAACTATTGAGAAAACAAAAGGCTAATACACAGATACTAAAAATTGTCTGTCGTTTGACCTCCTATTTCATTTTGAGAGACTGCTATGTTGTGTGTTTTGTAAATCTGATAACCAAAGATCTTGCTTTGTCTCCTCAAACAATACTTGACACCTTTACGTCCATGGTTTACCTATAACATGCTACTTTCTCGTAATATCTTTGTAAGGTGTTGACATATGCCTCACTTCTGTGTCAGGATGAAAATAGATGCAATGCAGGAAAAGGCTCTCATCTCATCCTCAAACATGCAGAGAAAGCATGAACAATAGTTAATAAGCTTCCAGGTAAATATTATTACATTACGCTGTATTCCAACTTCCAAGCATAATTGTAATGATCGGATTATGAAATCTTCATTTAGTTTGTATTTTCTGAGGACCAGTTTTATGAATTTATTTCACAAATATTTGGTTGTTTATGTAGACCATGAGGTTGAACCAGATTGGTTACACATTTGAGGTTCATCAGTTTAAATTTCTCGTTAGTCAATGTATATAATATTTAGAGATGTAGTTGAGGTATGATTCTTGTAGAAGATGGCTAGGCGCCTAGGCACCATCCTCATCTAAGAATTTTGAAATGTAGGCTCTGATTGCTGAGGTAGGTTGCTGTGGGGTGACACGTTGATAATATGGGGAAAAATGTTTTCTTCTTTGATGACTGGGGAACTCATAAGTCATAAGCAGTGGGATGAAGTTACGCAATCTTGTGCAAATTGAAAGGTGATTTTTCGCTGATGCCAATTACACAGTTGTTTGTATACATAATTATTGAGAGCACTGACGATTTAACTTTTTGGATCACAATCTTGTCACATTCCAGGCACAATTATTTGACAAGGGATACATATCGAATGCCTTGGCAAGGCCTGGCCTAGGTATGGAAACAGATGGCAAGGGAAGCAGGAAGGGGGTGCTTCATAGAGATTCTGATTCCTGCAAGTTTTTTTACAGGTACAAACTTCTGTAATAATGATAGAACAAACTGTCTGTAAGTTTAATAGAATAAACCCCCCACCCAGTCTAGTTCATGGTGCAAGAAATCTGCTTGATAAATAGCTCGTTGTTTTATAGTTACTGATAATCTCTTTGGTTGGTTAATTGTTTGATTTATAGGTCGATATTCAAGAGTACATATATGGACATTGTAGCATACCGACACTTAAGTAAAGAAGTGGACTCACACACAGTAAACTGCTGAAATGACCATTGCGGTTGACATAGAGCCGCAAAAAATTGAGCCTTTTATGCTCTGGAATGCCCTCTTGCAAAAACTTTATAGGCTGCATGTATTTAAATTAGCTCTATTTCAACAACTTCAGGTAAACGACTATACAGCAAACTAGCAAAGCGTGCAAAGTTGTATGGTAGCAGCTCAGAGGCTGCATCTAGTGAGAAGGCTGCTGAGGCTTGAAGTAGTGGATACATGCAACTCAGAGTTGGAAGTGAGATAGCCGATAAGTTACTGCTAGAATGTGTATAATATGATTGCCACCTTGTAATATTAAATGGTAGACTTTTGGGCATAGTTGTCTTGAAGACTCGATTCAAAGTTACCTTATGCCTATGTAAATTAACTTTGTTGTCACTGATTCAGGATGATGATACTAATCCAAGTTTTTTTTTTTCCCCCTTTTTGATGATAATGAAGAAAAACACATTTGTATCATTGTGAGAGCTGCTCGTGTTGGATGCTTGATTAACCTGCAAAACATGAAATTAGCTTTGTAAGTGGATCCTGTATTGTGTTTGGTTGTTTCTTAATTGTCTACTTCGGGCATAGTGTTACTCCAAAATTAAGGAGCATTAATTAATTATAGCTAAAACCTAATCATTTGCTACAAAAATGGTCAAACTAGCAAAATTTTAACAGTTTGTTAATTGTTAACAAATTAAAATCTAATCCTTTGCTACAAAAATAGTCAAACTAGCAAAATTATAACGGCATGTTAACAAATTAAAAAAAAAAAAAAGGAAAAAAAAAAAAAAAAGAGAGAGAGAGAGAAGTACATGTTACATTGTTTTTGCATTACAAAATTTATTAGTGGTATATTGTGGTACGTTGATTTAGTGGTACATAGCGGTATGCGTCATTTACCGTATAAAAAACAAATGGGAAGACAAAACCAATGGTGGTTTTCTTTTAATATTATAAACAGCGAAAAAAAGTCTAATGTGTTACAAATTAACCCCTAATATACTAACATATTAGTAGAAAATTAGTAAATCATTATAATTGATTCACAATTTACATATTTTTTTCTTTTGCTTGAATTGAGTTTGATAATTAATATTAGTGAGGTTGACAATAATAAGAGCACAATTAGCTTCAACAACAAAGTTTCAAAAAAAAAAAAAAAAAAAAAAAAGGGTCCAACATCATTAATTAGGAATGATGTTGGCAGCCATAGGAATAATGCGGGGTAGGGAAAAAAAATTAGGTTGAAGGAACAACCTGCTCTAATAATACCATGAAAGGGTTAAGATTGATTGTATATTATTCACAAAGAATTACATCATTAGGTATGGTGTACCGCTGGTAAATATAATTAGAGAGGGTGTACTATTAACAAAAGTCGGGGTGTATTAATGAAAATTTTCCTTATATTTACCATAATTGTATAGATATTACACAATTTGAAGTTAGTATTTTCATTATAAATAATTAACTCATCGCAAAATTAAAATTTTAATAATTAACAATAAAAAATAAAAAAAAAAAAAAAAAAAAAAAAAAACCAAAGATAATAAAAAGTCAAGATTCTTCGTGAATAGTTTGAGTTCAGCTCGGTCAAACCTCGACTCGTAAAGTTGTGCGTGAGCTCGACTCAAATTCGAATAAACTTAAATAAACATGAGTCAATCTGACCATATATAGTTCGGGTCCGGCTCACCCGATTAGCACCCTTAGGTGTAGCTGTATAGGTATTATTCCCTCCGATTTTAAATACTTGCACCACTTTTCTTTTATAACCGTTTTTAAATATTTGCTCAATTTTCTTATTTGGAAACCTTTTACAATAATTAATTCATTTCTCTCAACTAGTGGACCCAACGTAAATCATATTTTATTAATTTCATATTTTCTCTCTTCTAATTCTCTCTACTACTTTTGATTTTTACAATGTTTTATTCTTCCACCAACCCCACTGCCTCCATATTTTTTTACTTTCTCCAATTTTTCTTAAAACTCCTCATATGGCCTGGAAAAATGGAACAAGTATTTATATTTAAAAACGGATGGAGTAATACTGTAATAATTAACCATAAAAAGACCCAAGCCACTTACTTATTGGACGGATCTGACCCATTTATGAATGGACATGTTAGGGCTTTTATTAATGGCCCATTTAATTGTTGTGAATAAATAAGGAGAAAAAAACCTGATGAAATGCACTTAACATCTCCATTGAAGCGCACTCATCAATTCATCATCATTGCACTCCACGTTCTCCATTTATGAGGTAAGTTGTTGTTTCTTTTAGTATTCATCATATCAATTTCACAATCTGGGTTCATCTTTCATCTAATTTAATTTAATTGTCAATGCATTAAGTTTAGGGTTCGAAATTCTCAATTATTAATTCTATTACTAAGATTATGAAGGATTATAACCACCGATTATGTTGCTAGCAAAGAAATTTATGAGCCTAATTTGATAATTGAATTTCATATTCCTAAAATTATGTGATTTTTCCAGATAATTGAATCATATTTGGTTGCTAATAGAAAATCTCAAATATTGGTTCAACATACTAAGTTTATGAAAGTAATCATCAAATTAGTACTCGTATTGCTTTAGTTTGAATAAAAAAATAAAAGCAGTTAAAGAGTAAATTTTTATTACGTGATAGTTAATACTCGTGATAATTTTTTTTACTCCCGTTACATATTAGTTGTAACTTTTGAATATGTTACTCCCTCCGTTGCAGGTTATGGGCAAAGGCAACGATTAGACATTTTTCCTTTCTGCTTTATGTCAAATCGTTGCACATAACCTGTATCGGAGATTCGGAGGTAGTATTTGGTAAAGTGTAATTTTTGATTGATGGTTAATTGTTAATTGTGGTAGATAGGTGACGATGGAAAACAAACATGGTAAGCGTAGGAGGCGTCGTAAGCGCGTACATTTACCTCTTGAGATGTGGCTTGAGATTCTATCTAGACTGCCAATCAAGCCTCTTGCGATGTGTACTGTTGTGTGCAAGAAATGGAGGTATATTGTCTATAATTTAAGGAAGAAGTTTAAAGTTCCTAATTGTGGTTTGTTCTTAAGGCTTGCCACTAACACACAAGATTTGGTGGGTTATTTTTGTTTTAAAACTAAGAAGTTTATCAACATACCAAAAAGTTGTGCCATTGATGGGTATGTTGATGCTATTAATAGTGGGTATGATAAGGGGTTATTGACTAACTTATCGTTCGATTTGGGACCTTTATACAAGATTAATCCCTTGAATCCCAACAAGCAGGGTAGTTTCTTCACTTTCTACCTCGGGTTGTTACTCTTGGGATTATATGATGGTACTTATGAGGTACACAATGTTGCCACTAACCAAGTCTATGTTGTGCCCAAGTCACCTATTGTGTTGCTATATGGTTCAGAAACCGATTGTAGTCGGGCGGGTGCCATTATTCAACTTCCATCTAGGAATCTTGTTTGTCATTTTATTGTTGTGAGATTTAGCCTTGAGTACCACAAGTATGAGGTATACTATTCGGAAAATGGTACTTGGGTTGGATTTGGGTTGGAAGGGTATGACTTTGATGATGCTGCTCATAAGTTGCTTACAGATAACTATGCTGTCATTTTTATGGAATTCAGCATATGTATATATTTATTGACAAACAGCAACCATGGTGTAGGATTTATGATCTCTGGGCCTAAAACTAATCAACCGAAAACATATCGTATAATTCCCTTGCCAAAGCTTTTGGATGGGAAACATTTGAGCACAAAATTAATGGTATGTGACAGTACACTCCATCTATCTTATTATGATATTGGTACACTCTGCATTTGGAGATCTGATATAGAAATTCGAAGACCTGGTGCAACATCAGTAACCTGGGCATGGATTCGCAAGCTTGTGATTACCAATACCTTGGAGTTAAGTATATTGCCTTTCATCAAGACGAATGCTCAAAAACACCTAGCCAAAGCTTTTGATGCCGGTCATAGTGTGGTGCCACTCACTTGCCTTCGTGATGCTCCCGTTATCTTCCTCCTTGTCAACTCGACTACCATTTATGCATATAATTACACTATTGACTTCTTGGAGAAAATTGGTGACATTAAAGATTGTGATGATGTAGCTTGTGTATCTATACTCAAGCCATGTTTAAGATCGATCCCTACCCATGGTAGTTGAGCAATGCTAGCAAATTTTTTGTATGTAGTAAGTACTAAAGGTATAATACTTTAAAATAAGTAAATTGATAGCGGTTCATGGAGCAAATTGATGTTCTTTTCTCTTCAATTATCAGTGCTTGCATAAATTGAGGTATATATATTAATTACTAATCTCCCCTGATTGTTTATTAAATTTAGATTTCTGATTTTTTTTTTTTTTTTTTTTTTCCTTTTACGCTTAATGATTGCCCAATTTTATAAAGGATTTGATACTTCGTAATTTGTATGCATTGCTTCTCTAGTTTGAAGCATTTATCCATATTGATCTAAGTTTGGAAGGAAGTTTTAGTACGTTAATTTACTTTATTGCTTTATTTAGATCTTTTGTTGTTTTCTGATTTAATTGTAGAACAAGATTTGACAGTCTAAACATTTTTCTTTTTAGTGACGGTAAGACTCAACTTGCTAAGCACTAGAATTAGATATTAAAGTAAAACAACTGTATGTTTCAAAAAAAAAAGTAAAACAACTGTAAATAATTATCCTAGTCGTAGTTAGTTACATATGATAACTTTTGCATAGTCAAATATAGTTAGCATTCTTATCACTTAAAGTGCTTTTTTTTTTTGTGCACCCGAGTAGCAAGCCCCAAAAGAAAACAAAGCAAAACTAAAAAGAAAACAACAAAAATAGAAGCTACTATTATTGATGTTTTTGGTGAACTTTCACCGTTGGGATACATTATTGATAAAAAAAAAACTTTAAAGCAAGAATTTTATCACCATTGGGATAGCTCTAACTACACCCCTCTGATGAGTAAGTAGTTCGATCTGAAACCATCCTAGTCCAAGCCACACTAGGCCGCATAAATCCTTCTATAAAACGACACCAAGATCCGAAGTGACCGTCTCAAAGAAAATAAACTTTTACTCCATTGTAACACCAAAATTAGCAAGCCAATCCGCATCACTTTTAAGTTGTTATGTTGTAACTATATTTAGCTAGGTGGCCAGCCACTATAGGTGTTATTTCGCTAGTGTAATGGGAGTTACTTGATCAGTGTTAAAAGGGTTACTTTATTTCGCTAGTGTAATGGGAGTTACTTGATCAGTGTTAAAAGGGTTACTTCATCATTGTTATAGAGTTACTCGGTCAGTGTTATAGGGGTTACTCGATCGGTATTATAGGTGTTACTTAATCAATGTTATAGAGGTTACTTTAAGTGGTCACACGGTGTGGCCGGCCGCACACAAGACCAACGGTAAAATCAAACTAACAAATTAATAAGAACAATATGTAAATAAATCACTAATCAAATCAAATTCATCATCATTGGATTGATTATACTAAGAAATCAAGCTTTTTTTTTTTTTTTTTTTTTTTTTAAAGACAAATCAAGCTAGTTATCAAACTAATCAAGTCAAAACTAACAAAATCAAGCAAATAACTTGATCATCAATGAAAACTTAGAACTAATTAAAAAAAATTTAAAAAACAAATGGGAAGAAAAAACAAAGGAAGACATTGATTAGTTGGACCCCACAAAAATCAGAAATCAACCCACATTCTATCCTCACCAAGATTACATTTACATCACTCACTCAAACATTACTTGGTTCAATTTCAAACACCCACTTCACTAGTTCACTCCTCCTTTCTCCAATGGCATCCTTAGCAACCACCACCACCCTTTCCCTGAACCACCTCACTCGCAACAACCCCACCACCACATTCTCTCTCCACCCCCACAAACGCAGACTCACCCCACCATCCCTCTCCGCTCTCCCACCCCTCCTCTCCACCATCACCGACATCGACTCCAACCCCACAACACTCGCCGTAATTGGTGGCGGATCACTCGCCGCATCAATCGCAGCACTAGCAGCATTGCTCTCGCTAACAGACCCCGAGAAGCGGCGTCAGCAGCAGGCCGAGGTCGTTGGCGGGAGCGATAAGGAGGTTGTTAGAGAATACTTTAACGGAACAGGGTTTCAGAGATGGAAGAAGATTTACGGGGAGACTGATGATGTTAATAAGGTTCAATTGGATATTCGGATTGGACATGCTAAAACTGTTGAGAGTGTTGTGATGATGTTGAAGGAGGAAGGGGATCTTAGTGGTGTTACGGTTTGTGATGCTGGGTGTGGGACTGGGTCTTTGTCTATTCCTTTGGCTAAGGAAGGTGCTCTTGTTTGTGCTAGTGATATTTCTGCTGCTATGGTTCAGGAAGCCCAGGCTAAGGTACTACTCATCTTATCGTGTTATTGTCACGATAATAATTTACACGTTCATACAGTCATATATATACACGTATATAAAATGTTGATATTGTGAAGGTAAGGTATTATAATGGTACTGTCTCAATTTAATTGTCGCGTTTTTAGTTTATGTTACATTATTATAGGACTTTAAGTAAGGTACATTTTATTGTTGGAGTAGAATTGTAGATTAGTGTTATTTCATTATAAATTTATTATGTTTTTAGTTTGAATTACAGTAGTAATATAAATGTATATTGTGAGCTAGCTTGGTGAAGATGATGGGGAACTCACGAATTGAGCCTACCATCTGCTCATGCTTGGGAGTGTGGGATTCCCTTACTTTTCCCTAACGATTACATTAATATCAACGTCAACTCAATCAGATGTACGCGGACTTACCCTGTGGCAAGCCAGTAGAAAGATTGTTTCCAATTGGCTTTAATCCTGATATTCAATAACTCTGTGCTACTTTAACATTATAAGATATCTTTGCACCAGTCTTAGAAATCAAGATAAAGGCCACTTGTTTACAAATTTGTACTTCTTGCATTCATTTTGAACCAAACCGATGGTACCCTTAAGCATTGCAAATATGTTATATAAACAAGCAATAGTACATCAGTGTGTCATCAGAAAAAATCTGTTTGAAATGCTTTAGCATTAAGTGGCAATGAGTGCTCTTATGTTCGAGTTTCAAGCAGCAGAGGTGCTGGTATGATCTTCGGTGTTTATAATTTCATGGACACTGAGCAGGATCAAACAGAAGTTTCCATTTCTATAAACTATAGCTCTTTCAGCAAAGACAAATGCAGTAGTTTCATGATTAGACCATTCTAGAAAGAGTAACTTTGTTTCCTTTTATGAACCTAAAAGTTATAATGACATTCACATATTTTATAACTTACAAAGAATGACATAACTGAACTCAATGCATAAGCACAATACGACCTTCTTGGAAAGTTAGTTCAAGGAGCAGCGTCTGAAGTAGAAAAGTACAACTGACTTTCATGGTTTAGTTTTATAAACTGACTTTCATGGTTTATTTTATAAGCTGGTTTATTTGGTGGCATATATGTTACAGTAGACACCCAAGTTGTCAGACTGTATGACAATATGATCAATTTTATCGTTTTAATAATCATAATCTCTTAATCAGCACTCTCTTCTGTTAATCAAATTGTAAATTGCTTTCATTTGATATGTTGAACCTGTTCTATACACGCAGGCAAGAGAGGAGCTTCAAATTACCGATACTAGTCCCTCATCAAATATTGTGATGCCAAAATTCGAGGTGAAGGATTTGGAGAGCTTGGATGGGAAGTATGATACAGTTGTTTGCCTTGACGTTCTCATTCATTACCCCCAAGATAAAGCCGATGCAATGATTGGCCACCTTGCTTCATTGGCTGAGAATCGATTAATACTAAGTTTTGCACCCAAAACATTTTTTTATTCTCTATTGAAGAGAATAGGAGAGCTATTTCCAGGGCCTTCAAAAGCCACAAGGGCATATTTGCATGCAGAGGCTGATGTAGAAAGGGCATTGCAGAAGGCTGGGTGGAAGATTAGAAAGAGAGGATTAACTACCACACAATTCTACTTCGCCAAAATTGTCGAGGCAGTACCTGCATAAATAAATTCAGAGGTTAGATCCATGTTTTGATTTGTTCACGTTCTCAACCTGTAGATTATTTTTTTGGGTTAGTCTTATGTAAAGTCCTGTGATTTAAGTGTATCTTAATATTCTGTGTTATTATAGATTTCTGTATTCATCAAGTATAGGCAACTCTAACTTTAATTAGACAAAGAACAGAAGTTCCAATTTTGTATGGGAGGCTTTTGTTGTCCATGATAATGAAAATAATCAGCTCATTTTTCTTATGACGGCAGATATTTTTTTACTTCTTGCGTCCATTGTGTTCTGGACAGCATGTGTGATGTACATTTTTGGAAGTAGTCGAACACTCGAACTCTTTGTTCACCTCAAGTATTCGTGTGCTAACATGAATGAGTTAATAGACGCTTGATGCTTTACTTTGGACCAAAAAAATTGAATTACTATCTATCTCATACATACAGTGTATATTCTGTGCTTTGAAGTGATGATATTCAATTCAACTGTAATGACCAATTGTAAATGTTGCTATGAGTATCCTCTGGATCTATGTACCATAAACAAAACATTGTACCTTAATAAATAGTGACTTATGTGCAGCAAATCAATATACAAAATGTTTCGATGTTAACTTCCAGTTCAGAGAAAGGTATGCCTGTTATGTTGGGTAAAGCCGAACAATGATATGTTGAAGGCAGTGTGATTGTCTTTACATGGTAATGGTTACAAAATCGAAGACTGTGGTGTCTCCGCAGTTTTAGTTAGGACATCAGTAAGCTTGCTGAGTATATTCGTCAATGCATTGTTGTTTTTCTTCTTCTGTTCTATGTCCAGTTGATACTGTTGACAGATGTTGTTGTGCCTGTTGAGTACAGTTCTGCATTCTATAATTTGTCTTCTGCCTCTATGACCCCATGTATCTGTGCCTTAAGAGGAGTTAGAGCAAGTTTTGTTCTGTGCCTTTGAGCAATTAGAGATGTCTAGGCATGATTCAATTGCAGTGTAGAATGTGAAGAAATCACATGCTTGAACCATAATTGTGACAGAATATAAGGAGGAAAAAGGCATACTCCAAAGATATGATGGCCTCCCTAATGGAATGGCGAAACTCGACTTGGGTGAAACCAAAATTGTAACCTGGAGAAAACTCAACCGTCTCCAAGAGTATTTCATTCTTATGGTGCCAAAATTTGAGGTGAAGAATTTTAAGAGAATTGACTGATGTCACCTTATGTTTAACCTGTACTTTTGTTGACCTTGATAATTGGGAAAAAAAAAAATCACCTTATGATCAACATAATTTCATTGCTTCCTCTTCATCTTGTTTGAGACATCACGTGTGATCTTTTGACTAGCCACCTTGGGTATAAAATTGCAGATCAAAATATGAATTTATGTATAGAATAGCGGAGATTGACACTTGGACACGCACCCCATGTTTGACAGCAGGGGTCTTTTAGCAAAGTATGCAATTATTCCAGTATCTATATCGTTTATTCAATCATTCAATGTATATCCTGTGCTATGAACTTCTGATATATGCATTTTAAATCGCCATTGCCATATCCAGTGTGTCAAATAAAGATGATTCCTGGATTTTTGCCCCTTGTTTTTAGTATACCTAAATAAAAGGGACTTGGGTGAAACAAATCAGAAGTACAAAATGTTTAAATGAAAATTTGCAATTCAAAGATAATAAGTAATTGTGTCATGCATGACGATGGTCTGAAGGTACTATGAGGTGTGGACATCTTTTACATGGTAAAGGTCTCGAATTCTCAGGTCACCAGCTTCTCAGCAATCTTAGACAGGACATCAGTAAGCTTGCTAAGTGTAGACATCAATTCATTGTTGTTCTGTTTCCTCTGTTCTCTCTCCAGTTGACAGTTTTTGTTGTGACTTTCGAGTTGTGCATTCAACAATCTGTTGTTTTCCTCCAACACCTTTAAGAGTTGTTCTTCCGAGCAGTTTGCTTTACATTCATCTGTAGATAATCGCTGTCTTTTGCCCTTTCCTTGTGAATCCTCGTTAGAGAAGTTTGGCCTTGATTCTTTTGGAGTATCTGTTAGTGTGAAGAGACATCAGATTATCTAACAATTACAGAATGAAGAATGCCTGAGATAATAGTAAATTTCATTTAGTTTAGCTTGTTTTGTAGAGAATTCAGAGATATCAATAGACTGATAACCCGATAATGCATATGCATACTCATATTTGGTCTTGGTTTGGATTCCTAAGTCGAAGATTAGGGTAAATCCATAGATATTTATAAAATGCAACAAGTGAACTATTGGGTTTGGTTAAGCTAATGTGTATAGAGTGTTTCATTCTCGTACCTTGATTCGAGCTTTTGTTCTTTTTCTGGAATGCTTGATGATGCTGCTCTTCTGCTCCCAACGAAATTACAGTCAGAAATGTATGTCATAGAAACAAACTGAATTTCAATACAAAAACACTAGATGGCAAAAAGAAAACAACTCTTTAAGACTGAACTAAAGGTGCAACACAATATTGTCATCCAATACCAAGAGTGTCTTAAGACAATATGACCCATCAATTCAATCAACACTGAACAATAATTTTATATGTTTCAATCAACAAACTCAGGTGTGGCATTGTAACCATTTTATATGGCGTCTGATATCCCGGTTCTGTTCGATATCAAAGGGCATTTTATATGTTTCAATATCTTTTTACGACGTAAAGAAGGGTTGAAATGCAAGGGCGATAAACTCAAAAACTTATACGAAGTACAATGTACATACAATGGTCTTATGGCCAAGATTTTATATTATGTTGCACAAAATCAAGAAATTCAAACGTCAAGAAAAACAATAATTGTATGTTTTTGGTTTTTAAAATACCTGAAATCGGTTCTTGAATGCAGAAATTCTTAACAGGTTCCTCAGTCACATTGTCAGCAGACTTAACATCATCCGACTTCCCTGTTATTGCCAGAGTCTCCTGCACTTTATTCTTGATTTCAGACAAAACCTCTGCACCATCCTGCATTTTCTCATCCTCCTCATCAACCTCCTCGTCGTCGCCACCCTCCTCGGAACCAAACTCAGCATCATCAGATACAGCAGCAGCAGCAGCAGGAACTGCCTGTAAAGGCAACGGCGAAACAGCACCAGCAGCACCAGTCTCCCTTCCTTCCAAAACCTTAAACACTTCGACATCGAACGTAACAGGCAGCTTCTTCTCTTTTCTAAGATCATTCCTCATATTCCAAAAGGAATCAGCCTTATTAACCATCTTAGACTCCCAATTTTTCACCTTCCTGAAATCTCCTATCAGATTACTCCACCTCTTCTTGCATTGTGCAGGACCCCTCTTCACACCTTGCTGCTTACAGTAACATGATATCATTACCCACTTCGGCTCCGTGTTATCAAACAACAACGACGGCGACGACGATGATGATCCTACTCCTGCTCCTGCACCTGCACCTGCACCTGCATTAACTAGTAATGCAGAACTGATCTTTCTGCCTTTGTGAGGGGAGTTTTCAGTGATTTCCTTAGCCTGAATGAGTGTAAGAGTTTCTTGCCTAGTCCATCTTGGGTGTCTTTTGCTCTTTGCATCAGTTACACTGCCATCATCCAAACCCGGGTTTTGGTTTCCGTTTAATTCAGAAACAATTGCCATTGTTTTTTATTTAAAAAAGCAGGGAAAAATAATAGTAAAGATTCAATCTTTTTTTTTTATTATTGGTTTTTGGGATGTTCTTAAGTTTTGGGGCTGTGCTATACAATTGAAAGGGGTGATTAGGGTAAAGGAAAATGATAATTTTTGGAGATAATATTTGGGGTCTGTAAGTAATCTTACAGTTTAGGTAGGATAGTGATCTTTTTGGGTGTTTTTCCAATTTTAATTAATTGAGAAAATCTTTTTCTTTTAAGTCGGTAATAATGGGTATTATTTGATAGCTAGGTTAATTGTGTATCTTATAAATAGGGTGATTATTTCCTTGCTTTGGATGATTTACTTACCTAATATATATGGAACATTGTATAAAATAGAAGATCAAGTTTATTGCCATTCTAGGACTTGGGAAATAGAAATTGATACAAATTCTTAAATGAAACTGATTTACACTAATTTATTGTGAACCACTAAATATTAGAGAAACTGTGGTTGTTTAATTAATAAAAAAAAAAAGGTCACTATAATAAAAATAAGGTCATTATGTTGAAATAAAAGTCATTTTGGTATTATATAGTCTATAAGAGGTTAAATTTTTTTAATGAAATATTTTATATAATGGTCAATATGAAAAATAAAGGTTACTATGTTAAAATTAGGGTCATAATGCCGTATTCAAGTTCAGAATAATATTAAAATTATACAAGTTTTAATAAAGGTTACTATGTTAAAAATAAGGGTCACTATGTTCACTATAATGTCAGTTGGGTGTGTATAAACTTCGGGTCCACAATAATATTATTGTGGACCAAGTCCACGCAAGTCATTCTTTTTTATTGGACATTAAGATACAACTTTAACCGCAAGTCCGCAAGTGTTTAATATTGCACGAAACTACGGAATAATAATTTAGCGGGATAATGAACAAAATTACCCTTAGCTCTCTCTTTACATAAACCTATTAAGCAAGTCAGAAGTACGACAATGCATAAGACCATAACATCATCCAAGGCAATGTCCAAAATAAAAAAGAATACCATGTCAACTTTGAGAGTCTTAAAGATGAGAATCAAGAATCTCTAAGGGTTATTGGAAGAGGAAAGATTTGCAAAATTATCAAGTTTATTTGTATATGAACTAGTTGTGATTTCCTAGATACATTGGGCTTTTGGGTAAGACTATTTGGGAAATTCGGTATTTTTATCCACTTTCTCTCAGTAATTTTACACTTTCTTCATCTCAATTTACACATTTTTTATTATTCACCATATATCTCTGAAATTTTTTAAATTTACCATATATTATTACACAAATTCACCATATACTCTTAATGACAACGAAATGAGTTCATAGATATATAGTGAATAAACAAAAAAACTCAGAGGTATAAGGTGAAAAAACCGTTAAACAAAATATAAAAAACAAGTTCAAATCCAACTTAGAATAACCCTTAAATTAAACTTGGATAATCCTTATTACCGCTATTGATTTAAAACTTATCAAATTCATTAAAACTTACTAAAACTTGAAAAATAAGATGAATATCATAGATTCATTAGGTCCTTATTTTAGGATAGAAAAATTCAAATAAATGTTTACAAACTTGGGAAAAAAAAAATGGAACGATGAGTTTGGATTATCCAAGTTTAATCTACAACTAAAACTATTTTTTCCTTTTTTTTTTAATTGATAAGTTTCTTGAATAAATCTTGTGTACAAGACTACAAGGGTCAAGGGTGTAAGCATTTGTTTATTTTAAAATTCTTTTTTAGTCAACAACGTACCTTGTCAATAGTGTTAGTAACCAAATACTAAGCACAAAGTTTCATATGCGGCTGGCCGCATTGTATCTCCTATTTTCTGTTTTCTTCTTCCTACCTAAACACACCCCTTTCTCGAACTCTCTACTATGTCTCCTCTCTCCTCTTTCTCTTTCTCCTATTTTCATCTTCTCTAGTTAGCCCACTCAAATTAAACAAGTTAAATGGAGCAGCGGTGGTAGGGGGTAAGGAAGCTCCTCGTACTCCGTCGCTGAAAAACAAGCTAGAGGTTTTAAGGCCAAATTCATCCATGAAAACTCTAGATCTAGAGTTTTCATGGCTGAATTTGGTCTTTTTAGCCAGATTTCAAGTGAAATTCGAAGCCAATATTAATTTTGTGGTATTTGTTCGATTTAATTTTTTTTTAACAATTTTAATGGTTGTTAGTGGTACGGGAGTTGGTGGTGGTGTGGTGGAGTTTAAGGTTTTGAGGACGGAGGTTGAGAAAGGTCGGTGTTGGTGGTGGTTACGGTGGGTTTGGGTGTGGGTTAATGGTTACTAGGTCGGGGGCTACTAGGTTGGTCAGGGGTTACTAGGTCGGTCAGGGGTTACTAGGTAGGGGGTTAATAAGAGTTACTAGGTTGGTTAGGGGTTACTAGGTTAGGGGTTACTTGGTCGGTTAGGGGTTACTTGGTCTGTTACTTGGTTACGGGTTACTAGGTCGGTTAGGGGTTACTTGGGGTTACTATGTTAGGGGTTACTAGTTCAGTCAGGGGTTACTAGATCGGGGTTACTAGGTCAGTCAGAGGTTACTTGGTCAGGGGTTACTAAGTTAGTCAGGGGCAACTTTGACTGGGGGGTTACTAGAGGGGTTACTTAAGTTAGGTTACTTGAGGGGTTACTAATATGGCACCTTGCCGCACCGTGCGGCCAGCCCCATCAGAAACGTGCTAAAGAGCTTAAACTCCTATTCAAACCCAAACCACAATTCCTACTCATACTTGAATTGGGAAACCAAACCAATATACTTATACAAAAGGAAAAATTTCCCGGAATAATTTCATCTTGGGGCGTCCGCTAAAAATAATCCTACCTTTGTGTTATTTTTAGATAATCCGACCTTTATACCTAATCTGCTTAAATGGTCGTCCCAAACGGTCATGTAACTTGTTATAACAAGTCACGTGACACGTGTTGACCTATGATTAGTAAAAAAATAAAAAATTAAATTAAAAATAATAATTTCTTTTTTGAAAGAAAAAAAATAATAATTCCCTCAAAAAAATAATAATAATAATTTAGTAATAATTACCACCAGCAGCCCAACAACCCTCCATGGTCGCCCGACACCCTGACTAACACCTAACGCCGGAGCGCCGCGCCAAACACCTCCCCTGAACTACCGACCCTTCTCCCCTCCACCTGAACCGCCGACCCTCCCTCCCCTCCCCTTTCACGTCGCGATTCTAGCCCCCTTTTTCCTCCATCCCAATTCAGCCCGCGAAAGAAGATTGTTCTTCTTCGACGGTGTTGATAAGAGGAGCACGAAGCAACCGAGCTCGTCAATGAGAGTGAAAACGATGGAGGTGGGTTCGGAGGAGGTGGATATCGCTGGCATTGGAGGTGGTGGAAGAGAGAAAGAGATAGTTAGGGTTCCGCTGGAGTTTGGTTCGGAGGAGATTTAGTACAACAAGAAGGTTGGCTGGGTTGGGGGATGGGTGGCTGGGGCTGGGCCGCTGGGGGACTAGTGGTTGGGGCTGGAGGACGGGTGACTGGGGCTGGGGGCTGCTGGTTTCTTTCCTTTTTTTTAAATTCATTTTTTTTTTTAATTTTAAATTTTAGATAAATCACGTGGTGACACGTGTATTTTAAAACTAAAAAAAAATAACCTGTTGAAAAAGTTACCAATCACTTGGGATCATTTAAAGTTGATTGATATTAAAGGTCGGATTATTTAAAAATAACCCAAAAGTGGGATTGTTTTGGGCGAACACCTGTAGACACCTAAAAATGTCTCCCCAAAACCACACCCGATGATGAACAACCTTTCACCGCTGTTATTGGTTGGGTTGAGTATTTAATCTTTGGAGTGCTTAAATCTATATTCAATCCCAATACATTTCATAAACCAACTCAATTTCTAGCCCGACCCATTTCACTAAACCATAACTTTTTTTTGGGGTCCACATCACAAAACCGAGATAAACTGATTTTTTGTCCCTATAATTTTGATCCAAATAGGTTGGATAGGCCTTGAAATAATCTTTCCAATGATATATCATAAGCCCAATTCCGATTTAAAACGAAGAAGATATGAGCAAAATACTAAACTCGGCCCAAAACCGACACCCTTTCACTAAAACGGAAAAAATCTTAAAATCTACAAATGATTTTTATCCGATTCTATTAGGTTGGAAAGTAAAATTGATAAGCTTTCTAACGATATATTATACGCCTTTATTCCGAGTTACGGATCAAAAGTTATCATAATTTTTAAAATGCGTAAAAAAACTAGAATTACTGGCAACAGTTTAAAACACCGAGCCACGATATAAGTTGACGTGGCACAATGCTTTGTACCGAGACACGGAATTTTTCACCGTGTCACAGTGCTTTTTCTGTGTCTTTTCCGCATATCTAAAAAAACTGTGCAGCGCAACACGGTCTGCAATACCGGGCCACGGTGGACTGCGTCGCGTCTCGGTATCCTGTGTCATGTCACGGCACGCATACCGTGACACGGGAATTCTTGTGTGCTTCCGTGTACAAAACCTCACGCGTTTTCTGAACTTAGCCGTATTTTTGGTAAAATTGTTTATCGCGACACACTTCTTTTGTCGTGTCACGGCAGACATTACTGCGACACGGTGTTCAGTGCCGCGTCACGATACACACACTGTGTCACAGCGCTTAATTAGGGTTTTTTCCGCGGATTTATCTCTTCTAGGGTTCCGTGGAGTCCCTTGTTCGTCTCCTCTATAAATACAAACCTCATTTCTGCAGTTTCGGGGCACCAAAAATCATTCTCTCTCTCCTTACACCAAAAATCATTCTCTTCTCCCTCTTTAGCCTAAACACTAGCCTCCTTATTCTTCCATAATACTTCTCCTAAGCACTCCAAGGAGTCCATATTTGACCCGAGGTTCCGTCCATAAACCAAGACGTGAAAGGTATAATTAACTGAGGGTTTGAACCAAATTAACTCTAATTTTTATTTAAATTAGTTGTTTCAATTTGATTTATATTTTATTAAAGTTACTAACAGTTTATTCATGATGTAGCAATTCAAGGAAACGCGGAAAATGAGTAATTAATTAATTTAATTACTTATTTTATTTTATATTGCTAGTATCATGATTAGGTTTATTTGATTTGACTAATGATATCATTGTTAAATTACTTCCAATATATATGTTTATTTTATTATATTTATTGATCATCATATTGCATGTTAAAGGGAATATTTAATTGAATATCACGCTTAATAAGATAATTTGGACAACCGGTTTAGGTTCCTTTTTAATCTTGTTGTTTAATTAAGTGATCACAATATTTTAGAATTATATGTTGCATTAATATTCAACCAATTTAGCATAATTGTACTTTGGAGCAAATTGAATCTTTGTTTGCATGCCTTTGACATCGCAGGGAATACTTTTCACTATAAGAATCGAGTAGAGGCCAATACGGGCGAATGTGACTCCATGACTCACTTCGTACCATCATCCCCGATCCTCCTTTTGTGGTTTCGAACCATATGGAGTTAGTAATCTCATGGATTATGAATGGGGTGTAACCTTCACGGGTCAATCGATGTTGCCTATCGTTGTCCCTTATTCGTGGTTGTCTTAAATGATCCGTGAACGGTTTACAAGTTCCTTAAAAACTTGTTGGCGGTTCTCTAGTTTCCTTGTCTCTAATCGTATCATGTCAATTCTCACTTCCTATGAGTGCCAAGCATATTCACACATGCTTAACATAGGCGCACTTCAAGCGACGCCTACAACGCCTCAAAGGTGGGATTAATCCGGACAATTTTTCTTATATAAAACCCCCAAAACCCTCAAAATTTCCCCTCACCTCACATTAAAATTTTCTACCGCTTTCCCTCGGGTGCTCCCTGCTTTCACGATAAATTAACTACTGCCTATTTTTGCTGCTACTCAGCCACCACCGATGCCACCCTCCTCCGACAACCTCACTGCAGCACCACAGCACAACCGGCCAGTTCGCCCTTCTTCTCTCCCTCCTTTCTTCTTTTTTTTATTTTTTATTTTTTTTCTTTTGATTATTTCAAGTTTCAATTATCTTTAATAAGTTTT
Source organism: Chenopodium album (assembly GCF_948465745.1). Taxonomy (NCBI): domain Eukaryota; kingdom Viridiplantae; phylum Streptophyta; class Magnoliopsida; order Caryophyllales; family Amaranthaceae; genus Chenopodium; species Chenopodium album. The sequence continues at coordinate 73,629,299 of NC_137835.1, forward strand.
TATTTCTTATTGTTATTATTATGGTTTGATTATGTATATGAAATTGTAAAAGACTACAAATTTTATGAGTTTTACTATGTTTAATTTATTGACTAAAATTTCATATTTTAATAAGTATATGAAAATTGGGTTTAAAATCTTAATTTTTCATGATTTTAGGGTTTAAAACGTATTGATTAAGTTATCTTATACATTATGTCTAAATTATGTTAAAGCATAATTATTTTGATGATATATAAAATTCTAGATTTATTAAAGTTTCAATTTTAAGTTTAAATTGTATTATTATTATTTATTTTTTTTTGACACAAAAACACCAAAGAGCTTCATTAAAAAGAGAGGAAATCAGGGTACATGAAGAGTAACAGCACATTCAACAAAAGGTGGAACAACATCAGTCCACACTTTTAAAGCACTGAATTTTCTACTAAAATTTATACAATTTATTTTGACACAAAAATATGAAAATAAATTGTATTAATTTCATATTTTTATGTTCTTATTCTCATAAAACAATAGTTGTGAGTATTTTATGATTATAAAGCCTTGAACTTTAAAGTCTAATTTCAAGAATTAATATTCAGATTATTGTTTAATGTTTTGAAGTCTCTAATTACATTGAATTGGTGTATTTTTGGGTTTAAAGCTTACTAATCTAATATATGATGTAGGTAGTTTCAAAGATTGCTATGATTGTAAGATTTCATGTATAAAATATAATTTCAAATTTTGTATAAGGTTTTAAAATTGCTGTAATTTTATAAGTAAAGGTGTTTATTAAGAGTTGTTGATATAAATTCATAATAATACTTCTATACCATTAACTTAGAAGTTTGGGAGGTTTAAAAACGTCGTTTTAATGATTTTTAGAAGCTTTTAAAGTACATTAGTATTGCTGTAATTTATTGCTTGGGTATTGATTGAATTATTGTTATTTGGTCTAGAAAAGGACATTGTAGAAGACGATTTCTAGTTTCTAACGTGGCTAACCAATTTGTTTACTCAAGGTACGTACAAGGATACAAAAAACCTTGACTTTAGGAGCATGTTTAAGGATTTGGAAAACTTATAATCATGATTAGGAAACTTGTGATTGATTGAAATTGTTTGGTAATAAATCTCTTTAGTATTTATGCATGAATGTGCATGACTTATAACTTTATGTATGTTACTTTATATAGTAAGTAATTTTATATGCATTAACTTGCAAGATGAACTTGGAGGCAAAAGTACATGATCATGTAAATTAAATTATTGTTACTTGTTAATGATTGTTAAAATAGAATGAGTACAAGAAGAATTGAAGTCTTATAAGACGAGGTTGAGAATTTAAGGTGTCTTATGCACTTAAGGTGTCTACACACCGAGGTAGTTTAAGGGATTCAACACTAATTGTTGTTTGTCACTAATATAATTCAAGAATGGAATTGGAAATTTGAATTGCTTGAATGATTAATAATGTTGATTGGTTGCATTGTTCTCATGAATGAGTCACCACCAAATGTAAACCTGTAAATCACGTAAAGTGTGAGATGGATGAGCAATAAAACTCTGGATTTGTGCACATCTAGAGTAATGACAAACATGGGTTGGGGTATTAGCCGTGCACTTTTCTAGAGACCGTTCTGATCTATGAGTCTCTTGTTTTCAAATACTTTTTTTTAAAACTTTATAAGGAGTTAGATGAGATCTCATACTAGCTATGGCCACAGAGTACCGCCTGTCTTCCATTGGATGTTTATTGATGTTTTCGAAAGGAGGCACATGGTTTTTCTTTTATTGATGTTACAAATTAGAGCATGGGGAGACAACCTTGTTTATTGCTTAATCCAATGAATAAAATGAAGGAAAAATACACTTTAATGATCCCAACTATTGGCGATTTACCTACAATAATCCCAACTAAGGTTTTTTTTTTTTAAATAATCCTAACTATTAGGTCAGTTTTCCTCCAGCAGTCCCAAACCGGTTACCTGCTAAAAAGGTAAACTTTTTTTTTTTGGCTTTTAAATGCCACATATTAGCAAATGATTGGCTTAATTTGAAATAAAAAATAAAAAAAAATAGCTCGGTCACCCTCTCCTCCCTTAAGCCCCCATGAAACCCAGCCATCAGCCCCGACACCGTTTTTCTTCACCCAACGCCGCGACTTCGCCGCCTACACCATTAGCCCGATCACATGTCCGCTCCGACCAACCGCGGCCTCATGTTGATGTTCACGACCACCACAAAACTCCCTTCTCTCTCCCTCGAACAAAACCAAGCAACCACCGGCCATTAAACCCCCAGCCCTCAGCTCGATACCTCCCCTAAAACCTCCCCTGATACCGCGGGATCCCCGCAAAACCACTGGTTGCCCACAACATTGCCCGATCCCCGCAAAACCTCCCCTAAATAAGCCATAGCCAATAGCCCTATCTCGAAACCTCCGCCCATGACTAAGGCCCCAAAATTAGAAACTGTCCACCTCCCTTCCCCCTCGCCCCGAAACCACCCGTAACACTAACCCCAACCCTCGAAATCACCTCTCCCACCCCCGAAATCACCAAAAACGTAACTCCCCTCCCTTTCTTTATCCTCCATATGCCGAGAAACGAAATTAAAGGGGGTGAGGGAAGGTTTCCGGCATGGTGGAAGGAAGGGAGGGAGGTTGAGGTAGTTTCGCGAGTGATCAGGTGGTTATTTTTGGTGGAGTAGAAGGGGAAAAAGGAGGTTTTCGGCGAGGTGGTGGCTGGGCTAGGGGGCTTGGAGGTGGTTGGTAACTTCGTAGGGAGGAGAGGGGTTTTTTTTCGGTTTTTTAATTTTTATTTTTAAATTTTTTTTTGAACCACTCACGTACTGCCACATGTTAAAGCAACCTGTTACATTAGGTTGATGACCGGCTGGGACACTTGGAGGAAAACTGACCTAGTAGATAGGTTTATTAAAAAAATAAACCTTAGTTGGGATTATTGTAGGTAAATCGCAAATAGTCGGGATTATTAAAGTGTATTTTTCCTAAAATGAAATGAAATGGTCAATATTAATTAGAGAAGTCATAGTGATGTTAATAATAAAATCATGTATTTGAGTTAGTAATTAAATTGTTTGTGTGTTGTTTGATAATTAGTAGCATCCTAGGAATTTTATTGTAATATTTTGTAGCTTTTATGTACTCAGCGTAGTTGATTGCGTGCTTTTGTGTATCTTTTTCTTGCTCATGGCCTTCGCCTTTCAATGACCCTGTAATGCTCCAATCTTTACACTTGTAATATATATTGGGGAGCAGACTTATCACAGGTGTTTGCATAGTTTGGAGTTTGGACTAGCATCAAGGTAGCGGGAATTTCAGAGGATAGTTGGTTATTATAACTCGTAGTTTATTTCTTTGCATAAACATGGATTTTATTTAAACTCTGGCTGAATTATTTACTACTTTGATTAATTGGGTTTTGAATAAGGGTCTTGATGGTTCCAACTTGTAAAACTTAATTTGGTGTTGTATGATTGTGTGCTAATTGAATTTCTTTATAATATACTTGTGCCAATTCTTAAAATGCTTGTTATGTTGGGATCGCATAGAGAGGTTGACAAAAATCCCGTGAAGGTGACTAAGCATAATAATAAGGAAATAGAAAGCGATGACAGCATGGACTCTTGGGATGAGTGGACCTTGCATCCAAATCAAAATGATGAAAGTGAGATACATACCAGGATTGGTACGAATATAGAACAACTTAACAGAACAAAAAGGAGACCCTTTGGAGAATCCTTAACCTGATATCAGATGACGAGGAGGACTTCGAACCACCAAAACCACAAGTTGGGAAGAGGACTACTAGAAATCCAAACCCACTCTACTAGTAGTCCTCTTCCCAACTTGTGGTTTGGATTTCCTGATTATGCTTAGTCACCTTCACTGGATTTTTGTCCATCTCTCTACGCGATCCCAACATAGCAAGCAATCAAAGAATTGGCACAAGGTCATAAGCACACCATAAAGAAACTCAATTAGAACACAATAATAAGCAACTTGCAAAATAATTAAATAAATGCAAGGTATTCAGTATGCATGCATGCCCTTTCTAATTCGACTCAAATCTCACCAAATAAATAATTCAAACTTGGAAATTACTTTATAAACTTTAAAAACAATTACATTTCAATCATAATAAATTTTAAAAATCATTTTCAACTTTCAAATTCAAGATGCTTAATCAATTATTTAGTCGCCTAAGACATACTAATTGACTTTAGTGGTAATTAAATTCAACTTAAGCTCCCAGATACCATTTTAAGTGTCGTGGTAATTATAAACTATTTTTATAGTAACTATAACCACTTAAAGGGTAACTTTTAATTTGTCGTTGGGTTTGAATTTTATTTGAATGTGTAATTTCTTATAGATACGTGATTACATTTTATAAAAACTAATATGATTAATCTAATATATTTTAAGTTTTTTTGTAAGAAAAAATGTATTAATTGAAAAATAAAAACTTTTGCAATATAAAGGGGAACTGTAAGTACTTTTAACATAACTTTAACTCGTTTTACAATAAATTAATGTACACTCGTTGTACACAAGACTTTATCAAGTTTCTTTCATAATGTTTGCTAATGCACACCTTTAACAATTAATTATCAACAAGTAAAATTATGAAAAGTTTTGATACATCAATAAAATTTTACATGTTAAAGTAAAATTCGTACAATAAATATTCTTTTCTTTAAAAAAAAAAAAAAAAAAAAAACTATAGCAATATATAAAGTAAAAGGGGGTTTTGGGTGATAAATTTTTCTTTTCCAAAATAGCCCTCTCGTAAAAGCTACCTACATAGTTTTTTTTACAAGATTTTTTAATTAGAATAAAGGAAAATCAAGCCAATGTGTGTGTCTCATAGCTTGTTTATAATAAAGTCAAAAATCATATGAAGTACATTTTGAATGAAAAAAAAAAAACACTAGTTTTCCAAATTAAAGAACAAAAATTACCCCAAAGCCCAAAATCTGTCCACCCTAGAGGCTGCTATTTTATGGACAGATGTAAAAAAAAAAAAAAAAAAAAAAAAAAAAAAAAAAAAAAAACCGAACAAATAACCCAGAAATTTGGCGCCTGAAAACCCATGAATTTCTTATTCTGAAATCAATTCAAAAAAATTTGGAAAAATGGAAATAGAAAGAACAGGAAGCGACATGGAAATGGAGAGAGAAGAAGAAGATGACGAAGAAACTCAACTTTTGAAGGATCGTTTTCGTCTTTCCGCCATTTCCATTGCCGATTCTGAAGGTCCTTTTCTCTCTCTTTCTTTCTCTTTCTTCTCTCAATTCTTCCATTTCTTACGTTTTTTTGTTCTTCAATTTGAGCAGCCAAGAAAAACGGAATGCAACCATCTGAATCCATTGTTGCGTGTATTTCCAATTTGGCTTTTAATTATGCTGGTAATTGCACTTGAAATTCCTTCGTTTCGATTTTCTTATGCTTTTCTAGGGTTTGCTAATTTGATTTTATTTTATTATGTAGGGTTTCGATTGTATATGGTTTTTTATTATTTATAATTGTTTTTTTCTGAAGTTAGGATTTCTTTTGTGTTGCTTTGAATTTGGAATATTTTGATAGCAGTTAGCAAGTGTGATTTTTGAATTGAGAACAAGTGAGCTTGATCAAAATTTTATAGCATTTGTAGTGCCTGTTTCCATACGATTATTGTCAATAGCTTCTAACGATTTGTGATTGATTTATAATAGTTTTACGCGTTTGTGGGTGACTTTTCTGGTTAAGAATGTGTATAGGACCATTTTTACATGAATGTGCATGGTAACTATCTTCAATATCAATTAGGTTTTCTTTTTTCATCGACTAGGCGTTGAGTGATTATGAATAGTTACAAAGAAAATTGTCCTACTGGGTAGTTCAATGATATGTCAAATGACAGATTGTGTGGAATATGTAAAATTAGATAAGTGGATAATATTGAGTTGTAATGAAAAATTAAGAAGAAAAAAATACCAATCTAGTAGGGAGATGATTTGGAAAGGACGTTTTTAGGGGATATCTTAAGAAAAGTTATATACAATTTGCTACTATTGATTTATGACCTCATAAGTCGTAACAAGTTGATGCTCTTCTTAGCTTCGATTTATTATGTTTTGTGCCTTGCATAAGTTGATGGATACCTAAGTGCTGATATACTAAACTCTTTTTTAAATCATCACTCATGCTTCTGACTGTTCTGGGTACAATTGTAAATTATTTGATGACAATTTGATAGGATGATCTGAATCTGTAGCAATATTAACACTTTTAAGCTGATAGATATGTTTTTTGCATGCCACCCTTGTCATCTTTGGATATCAGGCATTCTGGATGCATATTGGATTTGGATTACACTCTTAACATGGGAACTAAAATTGACTTTTTTTTGTGTCAAACCCGCTCTTTCACATGTTTTGTCTTGGAAACAACTTTCCTCAAATATGCTGCCCTGATGCCTCATAATCAACTACCCACAATATGTGCTGACTGCTCCTAGAGCTTTATTTTCCATGGCGAATGACTAGTTTTAGCACATGTTTTCCGTGATGAGATCAAGCACACATTTTTCATATCTATCTAGCAATCTTACTGTATAACGAATCATGGGGGTTTACCTTTTGTATTACAGAGCATTTGGCCAAGGACCTTGAACTATTTGCACACCATGCTGGTCGTAAATTGGTGAATACTGAGGATGTTATACTTGCAGGTATTACATACAGTTGTTTTAATGGAAACCACTATTTTGGATATGAGGTTGCATGTGCTTTGTTAAACATGTGAATATTTATCATGTTTCTGTCACATAACTCTATTTGGTACTGTCAATTTTTAATTTTTACTTTAATTAATCACTCATAATATTCCAGTGGTTCTTCAGTTAACCAAGCATAAAGCTTCAGCTTCATCTGTTGTACAAGAATGTTTTGAGTTTCCATTTTCTTCTCTTTCTCCCTTTCTATTTTTGTGAGTTTGGGGGGGGGGGGGGGGGGGGGGGAGAAGAAGCTGACAGAACATCACTTACGATGCAGGCAAAAATATATTAAACATGTGAATTTTTGAAACTGTTGTTTCTTATGAATCGGTTGGTAGCAACAGATGTTGTGACAATACTTTCATAAGGTGATAATTATAGAAAGGTGGAAGCAGCAACTTTCTGTTACAGATAATCAAGAATACTGAAAACTTTTTTAGCAAGGCATCTAATGATACTTTAATCTGAATCTTAGAAGTCCTAAATTTCTGTTAGAAGGAAAGCAGTCTCTAATTTTTACAATAGCATCCTAATCTATTTCTTTTCAAGAATTTCTGGACAAACTGATTACAAATGTTCAGACCAGGGCATGTCTTGAGGTTTATTCTTTGGAATAGTTATCTTTAATAAGAATTATTAAAGGTTTAGACATATGTGATCTTTGCTGAAAATTTACTTATTTTATGATAAATGCATTGGTTTGCAACTTTTGATTGTAATGAGTTATGAATTTCTTTTAACATTTTTTATGTATATGGTTTGTCATCATATCCACCCCTTGTTTCTTTTTCCTCTGTTTAGTTTTATGTTTTTTTAATAACACAACATTATGTTTAAGCTGCTTAATTTATGTAGCTGTCTTCTCATCCCTTTTGAGTATAGTTTGGACAACAAACATCCTATACCACCCAACCTTCAGTTCATACATGGATTGTATCTGTCTCAACTCTCAAGTCTCAACTTATTGCCACCAAACTTTCTTTGAGTGCCAAACTCTTTTGCTTTACTCTTGCACATGTAGCTTGTTCATTATTGTGCTAAGCATTATACAATTATCACTAGGTATATCATTCTATCATCGCCAACTCATGTGATGCTTGGTTAATTAATTGTATAAGTTCAGTATCTTATTTGGTTGAAATAATGCTTGTGCAGTTCTACTTTTAGCTGATAAAACACAATTTTTGTATGCAGCATCCTCTATTCCTTTCTGAGCTATGTACAATCTAAAACCACGATTTGTCTGAGTAGCATGATGTATTCCAAAATTTGTTTTTGATCACCTTTTCAACCAACTGCATCCATCCCATAACAATAGGATCCACTTCACAACTTAATGACATTTTATTTCTGTATATGAAAACATTGAGTAATATGTGACGTACGGTGCTTCATTTGTCTCATAAGAATTTTCCGTTTCCTTTTTATTACCTTGCCTCCCCCACACCCCCTCATGTACAGGGTGGAGTAAGCGGGGGTGTCACCTACAGTTTTAAGGTCAAACTTGGTAAAATACCTATTTATTTTTGTGATGAACTGAAATTACTGCTAACTTACTCACACAAATAACAGTAAAATATAGAGAAAAGATTGGTTCTTTGATTAAACTAGATAAATTGATTTTTGGTTAATTGATTGAATGAGAAGAAATAATAAAGATTGAAGCTAGAAGATTGATTTTATATGGTAAAAGGGTTACAAAGATAGGTTAATAGCTTTTACTCTAAAAATAGCTTGAGGCTATCACTCTCTAACAATGGCATGAGGGCATAACTCTCTAGGTTTTCCTTACAACTTATTGCCTACCATTTTCTTTCCCCTCCCTCTCTATTTATACCAAGGACTATTAACCTAGTAAACTAATTTTACTACTAGAATACCCAAACTATCCCTCCTTAGGTTAGTCTATTACAATTTTCAGTTGTTAACAACAGCAATGAGTGCATCTTTTGGAATTTTGGACTTTGGAACGATCATGGTACGGGGATTTTGATTTTAAAAAAGGATTACGTTGTATTTGCTTTGAATGACCTGTAACCAGGACTATTGAGATTTCTTGTATGTTAGTGGAAGCAGTATACTTAGTATTCATGGGCATCTGATGATACTTCAATCTTAATTCTAGAAGTCTATATTCTAAATCATATCTGCATCCACTGCATTTTATGAATTTGTTAGATAAACTGACTACCAAAATGCTCAGGCCTCGGCTTAAGATTTTCTGTATTGATGGTTTTGATAAAAGATATATGCAATCTTCTTTGTGAAAAGTCACTTAGTTTATAATGAATGTAGAACCAGTTCGTGACTTTAGGTTGCAATTACTGATGAACAGATCTTATGTTGCCTTCTGTTCACTCATGGTTCATACCTTGTCTCAAACTGATTTGTCAATTGCCACTAATATTTATTTTGGTTAACAAAGCTTTTGCTTTATTCTTGCACATTTCATCTATAGAGTATTATTTGTGTTGAGTACCATACATTTATCTGTTGTTATATCATGCATATATTTTTATCATGTCTGATACATGCAGTCCATTATTTATTGACTATATTAGGATTTATTTATTTTTTTTTTTTTTTAAATGTAGGGTTGATCTTTGCTTATGCTGCTCCTTGATATGTTAATAAAACACAGTTCTTGTAGACAATATCCACTGATTCATTTGACTTAATCACAATCTAAATACACTTTAAGAAGCTTAAAGTCTTTTAAAATTCTGTTTTTCATCATCTCTTGAAGCTTGCATCTAGCGGTAACATGTATCCTTTGTTTGATGACAACAGCCTGACCAGCCTGTTATTCACAACTAAATGACTTTGGTGTTTGGTCACAGTCAATATACTAAATTTGTATTGATTTACTAGTATAGCCTTTCAATATGGACAACTTGTGATAGTCTTAAATTTTGTCTCAGCCCATCGAAATGAGAACCTTTCTCTATCATTAAGGACCTTCTCCAATGATCTAAAAGCCAAAGAACCTCAGTCAGAGAGGAAGCGGAAGAAAGCTTCTAGGAAAGAGGACAAAGCTACAACAAGTGCACTTGAAACTGCTGAACTCTAAGATAGGTGAGTCTTACTTGTTCCTATCATCCTATGTTAAGCACTTCGAGTTTAGCAGAATTATTTGTTATACTTATCCAGACTACCTTGTCTAGGAACAATCCTATTAGCCTGTTTCTTTGCCTATATCAGCTCCAGTGATGAAGGAAGGACTTTGACGTCTCTTTAAGCTATTGAATGGAAGGATAGTTCGGAGCCATGTCTAATATGTGGGCATTGAGCCCATGAAGTGGTCACATTGAGTTTAGACGAAGAGATAGTTTCAAGCTCTGTGAACGCTTCGTTTTTCCCCTTATCGATTTTGTATAGGTTAGTAACAGGTAGCACATGTTTATATGAGAATGTTATAAACTGATGCTCTTACAGGCAGTTAATATTAACTGCTTCGTAATACTTTAATCACGGTCATTACTGAAACAGTAAGTTGATCACTGGTTACTGTTGACTTGTTTGTACAAAGTACTACTGTACTGTATTAACCTAAAAGAATTATGGCGTAATTACTTTTCTGTGACTTTAGTCCTTGTAAATTTAATGCATTTCCTTGATTGAGGAGGCAATACTTTCCTATGGAATCAGACCGTGTCCTATATCTGATACTGTATGAGTTCATCATAACCTAGAAATATTCATATAGGACATTTTTGTTACAATAATTATTTTTAATTTAATTACTGGTATTATTATTTTTAATTTAATCATTTTATTTTATTTTTTAAATGAGATAAAAGTAAAATACTAAAGTGACACAGATTTCAATGTATAAAGTTGTAAATGGAGATAATTAAACTGAGATCAACTGGCGCTCCCTCTATTATTATTATTGTTTTTTTTTTTTTTTTTTTTGAAAGATATTATAATACTACTAATTATTTTTACTACTACTGTTATTTATTTGTGGGGGAGGGGCCTGGGGGGGTGTTGTGGAAATGAGTTTGTGCCTTGGTTTTGAGTACCCATAAATTGATCATGCTAAATGATTAGATTGGATAACCCACTACTCCACTACTTTCCTTAAAACTTATTGTACCTTTTATTGTACCAGATTCAGTAATCCACTTAATTAAGGAAAATCTCTTAACTTTTTTTTCACATTGATACACAATATACAGGTTTCATAGTTAAAATTGTATCAATTGATTGGAGTAGATACTCATTTATTACTGTACATTTTAATTTGTAATTTTAGTGAGAGATTATTACAAGCAGTAGGATTTTCATCTCACAATCAAGAGATTGAGGGTTTGATTTTCGACTTATTTAATACTTATAGTTGGTGATAAACTTGAAATATTATTAGTAGTTTTATGTTGGGTGAGTTGCCCACTGAGGCACTTACCATGTGTCTTTTGAGGTCAAAAACATTATACTTTTTATGCAGATAAATACGATCAAGTTTGGATATTACTTTACCACCTATTTTGATGACGGATATTAATGCTTAATCATTCTTGCGAGAAATATTAAGTCATAAACATCTACAATAATTAATATTATGAGAATTTTCAAAGACTTTACTGTAATGAAACACAACCACGATTTTCAGGATATAAATGCTTAATCATTTAAAGGCTTAGCTTATTGCCATTTGGGCATCTCCAACCCAACGCAAATAAAAAGAATAAAAAAAAAATGAAAAAAAAGTTTGATGAAAAAAAATACTGAAACATGTGATTGGATTTATCGGTGGTGCCAATAATAAGAAGTCGTCCTAACAAACAAGTGAATAGAAGTATGGAGAGAAGAAGAAAATAGTAGTAGTGTGTACAAGTAGTACTATAAAGAGGTTAAACATCTTATTTGGTGTGATGTATAACTTACAAAGTCTCATTATTTTTGATGTAAAATGCAAAAATAAAAGTGTGGTCCAATTCCTATAATGTAACTATATGGTTTATGTGTGGCCTTTAGCCTTCCTTGAGAAAATGACTAATATAAGCCCATTACTTCATGTCTCTAAAGGATGCCTTATTTGGATGACACGTGTTCCATTTGTCTTCAATGGAGGACTTGTCACTACCTCTACAAATTATGTTTAGTGCCCCATGAGTTAATTCAATTGCCTTCTTTTTCTTCTTTTTATCATTCTTGTTTCAATTTCTACTTCCGGCTTTTTTTTGTGTATAGAGAGTCATAAGATAGTGACTTAGACGGGTTGCAAATTTACAAGTATAAGTGTTGGGTATAAGAGTGCTATGTCATGAGAGATTATGAATTTAACTACTAGGTTGGTTCCTTAGTGTTTTTTACACTCAAGCTGTAAGGGAGACTGTGTAAAGCCATAAAGGTAGTGTAACAAGTGAGGAAAGGAGTTGCTTTGAGTAACACAATAATGCAAGAGGATAAGTTATGATGGGCCAAATAAAAATAAGTTAGTAAAGGTTCCTTGTTAAAATGGTATAAAGTAGGAATATAAAGAACATTAATAGAGAAAACGCAGATACGGAGTAACATTTGGAAGTGTAGCCATGAAGGCACAATCACTCATTGTGTATTTGTGTATAAATTGCACTTTTTATTGCACTCTTTTTTAATCAATACTTAGGGCATATTCACATTTACTTAATTTTAGTTCAGTTCAGTTCAGTTCAGTTTAGCTCAGCTCCAAATCAGTTCAGGTCTTAATTTTCCTCTCTCATAAAATATTCATTTCAGCTCAGTTCAGTTCAGTTCAGTTCAGTACATGTGAACATATTAGTTTTTCAAAAAAGGGTAGGGTAAGGTATCACTTTGTACTCTGTATTTTTTAAACCAATTAGTAATAGTATATTGACATTTCAAATCGACATATAATCTAGATCGTTTGTTAAATGCTGGATAATGTTAAATGAGGAAAGAAAATATATGGTAAGACTATACTGCATTCACTTGAGTTTTACTTATCTGAACTTATCTTAACTTATCTAACTTATTAGCCCTTTTTATTTTAGTTACAAATTAAACTTGGGTAGCCCTGATTAACACTTATCACAACTTATCTGAACTTATTATTTCTGAACTGAACTTATATTAACTTATTAACCCTTATCTGAACTTATTAACCCTGAAATATGTGAAAATAAGATGAACATGGCATTAGCAAGCTTAGTAATATTTGAGGGGAAATGAAAGTATCCCTCGCTTTATACTTTGACGTATATTTTTTTATATTTTTACTAGTTTTGTGCCCCATGCGATGCCCGGGTTTATTATTAAATTTTACGATTAATTTTTAATGTATATATCAAATTATAAAATTTATCATTGATACAAAATTAGTTATTATGAATTGATGTGGTTTTGAGACAATTTGCTATCTAGTAGAGATGTATGACTAATAATAATGTTGGTGGAAATGTTCGATTAATACATTAAAAAAAAAAAATTATAAATAAATAAAATAAATGTTCAAAGCCCGTTGGATTGACCCGAACCCAAAACTTTGGGGAAGGGTTGAAATTTTTTGACTCATAACCTGAAGTGACCCGATCCGAGAAGACTTATGACCCGACCCTAATTGACAGGTTTACATAGTAATAAAATTCTATTAGATTGTGAAGTATATCATTTTAACCGATTAGCATATATTATAAATGGATGTTATACGCTTTGAACTACTTCCTTCGCTCCAAAATATATTATTATATAAAAAATAAATGTATATGATAATTTTTTAGAATTATACTACCTTCGTTTCTTATTAGTTGAAACTTTGGGGTATTATTTGTGAGATATAAAATATTCCAAAGTTGCAACTAATACGAAACAGAGGTAGTAATCTAATAATTTTTTTGAATAAAATTATAATACATCTGAAATATTGGTATTTTATTAAAAATAAAAATCTAAACTAACAATTTTATCCAAAATTCTATCCAAAAAGAATTCTAAACTAACTTTTTTTTATCTTATAAAGTCTATTTAAATCTATCCAAAGTGGCGCGACACTTGACATTGACACTTGGCGAAAAGTTGGAACGTCAAGTGTCGCTGCCTCATGACATGGCTAAAAGTTTAGCTTTATATATTAGTTACTAATTTTTTGCCCGTGCGATGCCCGGGTTGTTTATTGAATTTTAAAATATATTTTTAATCTATATGTCAAATTTTAAAACATATCATTGATACAAAATTAGTTAGGAATTGATGTGATTTTGTGACGATTTAAACTTGTAGACATGTAATGACTAATAATAATAATAATAATATTGGTGAAAAATATTTCTTGACCCGTAACCTGAAATAATGACCCTGCTTGAAATGACTGGTGACCTGACCTTTACAGGTTTAAACACAGTAATAAAATTATATTAGATTGTGAAGTATATTATTTTAATCGATTAGATTATATTATAAACAATGGATGCGGTACATTTTGAACTAATTCCTTCACTCCAGAAAAATATTATGATACAAAAAATAAATTTATATGATAATTTATGAGAGTTCTAGGCAAATGAGCATTTACATGTTCCCAAAATTGGTAAGAAAGTTGATGATGTTATTTGGCTTCGTAATTTGGAAAACCCTAATTCTCCTCCATTTCAGCCTCCTTCTTGGCCTCAACCTTCTTATCCAAGTATTTTCTCTGTCATTCTTCAATTGCTTTACAAATTTAACTATTTATGATTTTTTATTGGATGAATTAAAATCACGTGTCAAGTGAATTGTGCTACCTCCTTTGATTTTAACATTTGAAACTTATACAAATGTTAAGAAATTATGTCTTCTGGATCCGTAACGCTTTGACTTATGGACTATTCATGTACTCTTTATGGCGAACTTTTAATAGAGAAATTTTGGTTTGAGCAAGAAAGCGTGAAAAAGCGGGTGGGTCTAAGAAAAATAGACAATTTTTATAATCAGGGGCAAGAACATTGACTTTCTTTCCAAATTGTTCGATTTAATACATTAAAAATATATTAAAAAAAATTAGCGAAAAATAAATTAAATTAAATAAATGTACAAAACCAGTTGGATTGACCCGAACCCAAAACTTTGGGTAAGGGTTGAACATTTCTTGACCTATAACCTGAATTGACTCAATCCGAGATGACTCATAAATCGACCCTAATTGACAGGTCTACATAGTAATAAAATTCTATTAGATTGTGAAGTATATTATTTTAACCGATTAGTATATATTATAAACAGATGTTTTATGCTTTGAACTTCTTCATTCGCTCAAAAAAAAAATATTATGATATAAAAAATTTATTTATATGATAAATGTTGAAAATTATAATCTAATAATTTTTTTGAATAAAATTATAATTCAATTTGTACATCTGAAATATTGGTTTTTTATCGAAAATAAAATTCTAAACTAATAATTTTATCTTAAAATACTATCCATATATAATTATAAGCTAATTTTTTTTTTTTTATCTTATGAAGTCTACTTAAATCTATCCAACGTGGCACGACACTTGACGAAAAGTTGAAACGCTAACTGTCGCTGCCTCGCGATCTGGCTAAAAGTTTAGGTTTATATATTAGTTATATGATATGATACGTAAGACTACCACTATCATGCACTCTGTGTATGACATTAATAACTAAACTCGTAATAAAGACATTAGTAGCCTAAACTCTAAATGTATAATTAAACAATAATAATAATAAAAAAAAAAGTAATAAATAAAAAAAAATATTAAAAAAAAAATTTAATAAAAAAATTTAATTAAAGGGAGTAAGTTTGTATGATTGTCCCATGAAAAATGGCTATAACTCGCTTGTCAGTTTCTTTATAGGCACAAGATAAAACCATTTTCAATTCAATTAATCGGCGCAAATAACATGTGAACCAGCCAATTTATGAGTATAACTTCCTCCATCTTTTTTATTTGGCTTTTTGTCATTAATTCTACTCCTTTCTTTCCCTCTTTATTATTTTAATCCTGCTTTTCTTAGCTAATCATAACTGCTTTAGACTTTTTTATTAAATATTATTATAGGGAGTATGTTTTTTAGGAGCAACTGCTATAAAAGTTCTTACTGTTATTAAAATGACAGTAATTTTTTTTTTAATTAGGACTAAAATTAAAATTACAAGAATGTTAATGGTAAAAAGTTGAAGTAAATAGGCTCGAAGTTAGGCACGCACTAGCTAAACGGTAGGGTGCAGAATTTGGTAGGTAAGAAAAGCAGTTAGCCAGCTAAAACTTCAAATTCAGAGATTTATTTATGTGAGCTTGTGTATTACAGGGTATAATATTAATTAAATTTGATTGGAGTCAAAATTTTTTTGATAGTACTATATAAGAAGTACATACGTAGTATAATAATTTTGGGTGTCATAAATAAGGGTAATTTTTGTTTGGGTGGTGACTTATTTTAAATGTGAATAGTCAATCATGGTTGTTGTTTAAATATTAATTTTGGATTAACATCAAGTTATTTTCATGTTGTTTTTGTTGAGCTGTAATTATTCAAGTTAAATTGAAATTATATACGTTGATTATAAATTATTTTCACTGAACTGAAATTAATTATACCTAATTGAAATTATTTTTACTGATTCCTTATTATAAATATTTTTTAAAATTAAAGATTTAACTAAACTAAAACATTTGATCCGAACAAAACTCAATCCACAATCAAATTTTTTTAAACGTTAATAGTCAATCATGGTTGTTGTTTAAATATTAATTTGGAAAAATTGAAAAGAATAATCCCACATTTGCTTGATCTGCTCAAAACGAGCCAACCTTTACATATTCTGGGAACAAGCCAACCTTTGCCTCCTATTTTCTCAAAACAAGCCTTTTTACCTATTACCTATTCAATAGTTTAATTTTTTAATTTTAATTTTAATTTTTCCTTTAATCTCTCTTCTCCCACCCTGCCACCACAACACAACCAGCTTCATTGGCAGCCCCACCCCTAGCCGTCTTCCCTGACACTACCACCATGGAATCCACCCCACAAATTCCATTCCCGCCGGAATAACCTCACTCAACCACCCCAAAACCCCCTCCAATCCAAAACACCTACCACCCAGCCACCCCTAATCTCCACTCTTGGTGACCCTACCAGCCACCACGAAAACCCCATCTCCACTCCCGATAACCCCATCAACATTCACAATTTTCCATCCTGCCATCCCAAAAACCCCAGCCACCCCAAAAACGCCCCAACAACCTCGAAAAAGTAGCCCTCCCCATTAACCCCACCCAAGCCACCACCTCGAATCCCCCATCCCACCATCCCAAAACGACTCTTTCCTCTACTACTCCCTGTAGATTCGCCGCAAAAACATGAAATTTGTACTTAATGATTTCATCTTCTTGAAACAAAACCCGATTATAAAACAAAGAAACCATAAAAACAAAAACCAATCAATCAATTAATTCAATTACCTTCGATGTCAAAGAAATTGATGCCGCCATAACCAGCTGAGTAGGGGTGGGGTTTCCGGGGAAGGGGGAGGGGGCAAGGCTAGCGGATGACGGCGTTCAGGCGGGGGCTGGGCTAAGGCAGTAAGGTTGTTGGTGTGTTTTTTTTTTTTTTTTTAATTATTAAAATATAACCATTAGAAGGTGACACGTGGCAAGTCACCTTCTAAAACCAGTTGCCAAATTATAAAATCGGTCAAGGGCTTGTTTTGAGAAAATAGGGGGCAAAGGTTAGCTTGTTCCCGGAATACTCAAAGGTTGGCTCGTTTTGAGCAGATCAAGCAAAGGTGGGATTATTCTTTTAAATTTTTCCTATTAATTTTGGATTAAGATCAAGTTATTTTCATCTTGTTTTTGTTGAGATGTAATTATTCAAGTTAAAGTGAAATTATATATGTTGATTATAAATTATTTTCACTGTACTGAAATTAATTATGCCTAAATTATTTTTACTGATCCTTTATTATAAATATTTTTTAAAATTAAAGATTTAACTAAACTAAAACATTTGAACTGAACAAAACTCCATCCACAGTCAAATTTTTTTTAATACAAATAGAATTGATCTTTATAGTGTCAGTCAATATTTTTTAATACTAATAAAAATGATATGTTTGTATTTGAAATCATGACTAACAATAATTACACAAACTTTTAAAAAAATTGGGTGTACAGTAATTATTGTAGATCCATTATAAAGATAGCCTAAAGTGATCAAAGTTACCGCTGAAATGAATAAAAAATCCCAATATGCATAAAAGTAACCCAATCCAAATAAAAATTATCTACGTTTTATTAGTAAAGAATCACATTTTAAATGACTAAAAATTCAATTATTAGTGAATGAATGTAATTAAATTACTTTTATAAAACTTTTCTTGTTGTCTAGTTACATAAAAATTGTATTATGTTTAAATTTCTCAATAAAGACAAAAAATTACCCTAAATTAGCTAAAATTTACCCTTTTAGTGCTCGATATACAATAATATTAGTTTAAATCGGGTGTATACAAAAGTTTTTTCAATAATTAAGTTGAAAGTCTAACCATTTTAGCCAACTTTTAGTTATATTTTTTTATATTTAACGCTTTTAACTATATATCTAGCTTTGATTGGGGTGTTTATTTATACACAAAGTATTGGGTGCGGCAAGCCGCACCCAGTGTTTTGTCAGTCGAGACTCAAGAAAGTATCAGATCATCGTCATCTTCTTGCGATGAAGAACAAGTTTCCACCCGATGACAAGTTGGTGGTGGTCAGGCGAAGGAGAGGAGCAAGGTCATCCATGGTTGAAGAGAGAGAAAGCTTGAGATTTTCGAATTATTTGAAAAATGCCTAAAAATCGAATTGGGGTTTTCTTATGTGACGTATTGATGAGGTGGTACACACCAGGCCATACTCCCACTCCATGACCGAATATTTATATGCAATGTTAATATTGGGAAGACTAAAAATTAAGTTTTATTAAGGGAAACTCTTTTTGAGCCTTACACTTTGTTTGGATCGAAGGAAATAGAGGGATTGATTATCTTTCATTTGAATAAAAAATGAGAAAGAAAAGGAAATGGAGGGAATAGAAATGGAAGGATTAAATTGTAAGAAATTAATATCCTAATTTTTTTATTTTCCACCTACCCTACTACTTTCATATTTTAATATATTTTCTCATTTCTCCTAAAATTCTGTGCACGAAAAAATGGAGTAAGTATTTAAAAATAGAGGGAGTAATATTTATGATGCATATAGAAAGTTATATATATAATAAGGAAAAATACACTTTATTAATCCCAACTTTGGCCAATTTACTTTAAATAATCCTAACTATCGATTATTCAACAATAGTCCCAACTTTCACCTCCATTTTCTTCTAACAATCCCAAATCGGTCAACAAAAGTCAACAACCTCTTATTGTAGGTTGCTGGACACGTGTCGGATTGTCATTTGGTTCAAAAAAAATAAAAAAACAAAAAACAAAATAAAAAAAAAAAAAAGAAGAAGAAAAATTAAGCAGCCGCCTCCTCCAACCCCACCCGCCACCTTCTACCCTAGCCACACAGCCGCACCGCCCAAATCATCCCCTTCCCCCCACCAATGAGCCGGAAATGACCTCCCCTCCACAGCCCCAGCCCCGAAATCGGACGAAAAGCCCAAATTTTGACCCTTAAAACCATCACGACCCCCAAAACTGCTCATGGATGTTTGAGTTATGGGCGGTTTTGAGGGATGGGGTTTGGTTTTATGGGCTAGAATTTGGGGTTTTGTCTAATTTCGAGGGAAGGGCTGGGGAGGGGAGGTCGTTTCCAGATCAGTGGTCGAGGACGGAAGGGGATCGCTTGGGCGGTGCGGCAACGGATTTTGTGGTGAGGGCTATGTTGTGCGGGGTGCGAGTGTGCAACAGCGGATTAGGGGTGTGAGGGTGGCTTTTAGGGATGGTGTTGGTGGTGTACGATGGAGAGTGTGGTTTCCGGTGGTGCTAGGGAGGCGGAGATGGGGCTAGGAAAGGTTTACAGGTGGCCGGAGTTGGGAAATAGGGGTGGTTGTGGTATTTTTATTTGTTTTTTAATTTGTTTTTATTTTTTTCGACCAATCAATGTGTGACAAGTGGCATTTTAATTTTTTTTAAAAAAAATAACCTTCTTAATAGTTAACCGGTTTTTGAGATTGTTAGAAAAAAACAGAGGTGAAAGTTGGGATTATTGTATAATAATCGATAGTTGGGATTATTTAAAGTAAATTGGCCAAAGTTGGGATTAATAAAGTGTAATTTTCCATATAATTAATAATTATAGTAATGACCCGGAGTGTCGTTCGTGCCATGCCACACATTAATTTAATTTAATGAATCAAATATGTATAATTTACTTTTTTTTAATTATATTAATATTTACCATATAAGCAAACTAGATGAAGCCATATATATATATTCATTATATGCAATGTTTATATTGGGAAAACTAAAAATTAAGTTTTATTAAGGGAAACTCTTTTTTAGCATTACACTTTGTTTGGATTGAAGGAAATGGAGAGAAAAGAAGGGAAGGGAAATGGAGGGATTGATTATCTTTCATTTGAATAACGTGGGAATAAAAATGGAAGGATTAAATTGTAAGAAATTAATATCTCCAACGATGGAGAGATTTGGAAGGAAAACTCAACTTTCTTCCCTCCCCTTCTTTCTCTTCCCTCCCCTTCACCTCCCTCCCCTTCTTTTCTTTCCCATTTCTATATCCAAACACACCGTTAGTCTTGAGACAAAAAAGTATTGACTGCAAAATTCGCACACATGCACATACACGCAGAGCTCAAGTGAGGGAGGTTGGCGTGGCACAATTGTAGGTATGTTAGATATGTGAGTTTTATTCTATCTTGCCAAATCTCCTTCTTGTGTAATCAGTAACAATACTAATTAAGTAACCTCAAATATTGTATGGATTTCTTACCTATTATAAAGAAGATTACATTATGTAATAATCTTCAATTGCTACCTAGATTTACCTAGTCATATTGCTTGGTTGAAGGCCAATTAAATTGATTGCCTAAGATTACATTATACCATAATCTTCACTTGCTACCTAAATTAGCCTAAGCTAGCCATTTTTGCTTGATTGAAGGCTAGTTAAATTGATTGCATTGAGATTTTTCTTGAAATGCATTGACTTTAAAATAACTCTAATGAGTCTAATCCCCTCTCCGGTTAAAACAGAAAATTATTCATAAAAATGGTATCTCATAAATCTCCATTATTACAGAATGTTAAGCCTAATATTGTACATTAGTTAACGGGCCAATGTTTTAAGGCCATATATGTTTATCTAGGTTGTATATATACTCGAGCATACAACAATACAAGTATACAACGCAATTATACAGGGAACACAATCATTCATGACATGGTACCAAAGCCTACATTCCAAAAACCCTAAAACCTTTTTTTTTTTTTTCTCTACACTAATTTTTTCTCTACTAATTTTATTGTATCATTGCTATATTGTAGTTTTGTAAATTGTTCATGTTCTCAATCGAGCTATTTTGATGTACCTTGATGAAGAGTTGGAGTTGTGTAATCTCGAAGCTTATTAGTTGCTACAAGTCTGCGTACATCGTGTAAGGCAAATTCAACTTTAGGGCAAGGATATCTTCTCACACCACGATATTCTCATATAAGTCATTCGAATTTTATTTCGCTATTATTCAAAAATCTATTGCTATACATATATCATGAACGAGTCTTGATGCATGGTATGTTATGCAATAATTTTTTTTATATAAAAAATGTGAGTAAAATTTATATTCAATATACGTGAATTAATTACCTATAATATTGTTTATTGAAATCAAAGTTTAATTTACTCTTTTTCTTTTTTTTTTTTATTTTTTTTTTATTTTTTTATTTTTTTATTTTAATAAAATATATTTTATTGTTACTATCCTATAAATTATATTTTATGACATGACATACTTATGGAGCTCTATAGTTTTGGAAAGTTTATTATATGTATATTTTTTTTTTTTTTGGTGTTTAGAGAGCCACAAGGGCAGGGTGAGAATTGATCCCAAGATCTTCCGGAATCG
Organism: Chenopodium album; assembly: GCF_948465745.1. Classification (NCBI taxonomy): domain Eukaryota; kingdom Viridiplantae; phylum Streptophyta; class Magnoliopsida; order Caryophyllales; family Amaranthaceae; genus Chenopodium; species Chenopodium album. Next base: position 73,651,087 of record NC_137835.1, read on the forward strand.
GGAGGGAAACTCTAACCATTTGAGTTATTCCTCACTCTTGGAAAGTTTATTATATAAGGGTTGAGAAGTTTAGATAAGATAAATACGGAGTAAGTTTCATAAGTTCTTGTAAGGTCAAATAAAATACACTAAGGTGATAAAGATAAGATAATACGGAGTGCTTTTTTTTTTTTTTTTTTTTTTGAGGGAAAGATAATACTTTGTATAGTATAAGAGTTGATAAGTTCATATAAGATAATTTAAAAGCTAATAGCTTCAAACAAGTTCATATTGGAAATTACTTACTAATAACATAAGATAGGAAGAGTTTGTTCACATTTACTGAACTGAACTGATTGGAGCTGAACTGAGCTGAAATGAATATTTTATGAGAGAGGGAAATTAGGAGCTGAACTAAACTGAACTGTACTAATTGGAGCTGAACTGAAATGACCTGAACTGATTGGAGCTAAACTGAACTGAAGTGAACTAAAAATTAAGTAAATGTGAACAGGCCCGAAATTCAGATGAAGCGAACATTGAGCTATATCATATTTTATGTCCCCTTTGATAACAAAATATGATCAAAATCTAATAAATGACAATATGAAAAATATAAAATGCGGGGAGATTGAGTCATGAAAGATGTACATTGTTCAATGTAATAATCCGAGACATTGCATACACCTAAATACTAGGGTTTTGTTGGTATATATATATATATATATACATTTTTACTTGCCAAAAATAAAAAGGAAGGAAGATTAAATATTGTAAAAGTGCAAACATTCCAAATAATAGGGTTGTGAATTGGACTATCTCTCTTGGTGATATGTGTGACTTAGACTCATATTTAACAAATACATACATATATACATACATATGTATGTATGTGTCTCTACGAATAATAAGTATACATCATTTTTGTGTGAATATGTGATGTAAATTTTTTGTGGCACATTTTTTTTCATCAATCAACTTTAATAAAAAAATATCATTTGATTTTAATTATCTTAAATAATTATTGTTTTATTTACGACCTAAAAGAATTTTTAAAAATAATGAATTTTGTCATCGCTAAACAGAAAGGCTGAATTTTAATGATTATTAGCGTATCTTGACTTTACGTGAAAGCCAACAACTATCAACTAATTTTCCCGAACATGACCTTGGGATTCAAAAAATTGTAGCTTTTAACCTATTGCCAAAAAAATTAAAAAACATAAAAAAATAAATAAAAATAAATAAATAAATAAATTGAAAAACAAAAGTATAGTAAGCAAGTAACTTTTAACCTATTGAGATCAATTATATCTATGCATGATATGCCCCGGTCCATTTGTTTTAAACTACAAAGTAAAATGATAAATATTGTTGACTTACTATAATCTACTATAAGACTATAACTATTGGAAAACTTTTGTATACACCCGGTTTTCAGTAATTTACTGAACATCGGGTATACTTTTGTCAGATTTAGTGTCACTTTTGTCAAATTTAGTGTCACTTTTGTCAAATTTATCAATGAAGCATAAATAACTTTTATATATGTCAGGGTAACTTTTGTGCGTTTTAGTGTAACTTTTGCACATTTTATTGTCACTTTATAACGGATGTTCAGTAATTTACTGAACATCCGTTTTATTTAAAAGTTTGTAATAACTATTTGGGTTAGAACTTAGAAGGCAAGATCCCTTGAAAGTGGTGGAGAGGGTATGTGAACTCAAAGTCATATTGCTTCTAGTGGGGATTGATCCCACTAATAACAATTCTTACCATTATGAAAATAAAGTAATTAATTGAAAACGATTATGTTATTCACAGAAGCAAAAAAATACTTACCACATTAGCAAGAATAGCATCAAGTACCTATCCACATTGAATAATCGTGATTGATAATTAGAAGAAAATCTCACGTAGTAATTTCATTAAGTAAAAGTATTGGGTGAGAGTGTGAGACAGTGTCATCATATGTGCAATGTGAGTACATGACATGATGTGAAATTAATTAAGACTAATCACCCAAAATGCGAGGCTTAGGGCTTGTTTAGTTCACTTTATCAGAACTAATCTGATCTGGTCTGGTCTAATCTAATCATCTGATTTAACCAAATTTTGACCTTGAACTTATATACAATAATCCATAAGGAAAAAATATTTCATGTGAGGTCTTGTTAGATTCGTAATATTGTGTATTTTATGAATATGTAATTTTCATAATTTTTTTCATTATGATATTAAAGATATTTAGCGATAAAAAACTGTACAGAATCTGATATGAACTTATTTTTTTTTAAATGATTTGATTTTTTTTTTTTTTTTTCTGAAATAAGTAAAAATAAGTCAAAGTAAACAAGGCCTTAGCATCCAATGTAAGAGACTCGTTGTATTAATTTCTAGACTCATCATTGTCTAATAATGTAAGACTTAGCATTTAGGACCTGTTCTCATCATAGACTGAACTCAGCTGAACTGAACTGAATTAAACTGAGCTGAACTGAACTGAAATGAATATTTTATAAGAGAAGGAAATTAGGAGCTGAACTGAACTGAAAATAAACGTATGACAACAAGCCCTTAGTATTAGTATATGATACTCATTATCTAAATTTTGAGGCTCATCATCCACTTTTGTGCCTCATTGCCCAAAATATGAAACTTGTTGCTCAAAATCAGAGACTCTCATAGTGTGTAACCACATCAATATGGTAATGTAACCTATCACGCAAAACTGGTTAATTGATTTTAGGGAAAACCCACAATTTCTTCTTGTTTCAACATTTTAAACATGAAAAGTAAGCTAGATGTTTTAACAACACCAAAGTTCGTGAGATCAAAGATGGTTTTTGACAAAATAAACAACCAGCGAAAGTTATTGAATCTTCTTATTAGATGATAGATGTCATTAAGATGAGGATGACGATAACATCAATGACACTGGCCATGTTGGGAATTGGAACACTAGGGCTTATTCTGATTAACTGAACTGAGCTGAACTAAACTTATTGGAGTTGAACTGAACTGAAATGAATTTTTTATGAAAGAAGGAAATCAAGAACTGAACTGAATTGGATTGAAAGTAAGCGGAATAGAACAGACCCTTAGGGTTAAGATTATGAAAGTGTTTTGAGAGAAGATTTCCTTTTATTAAGGTAATGAAACATAACCAAAGTAATATTACAATTCTTACATAAATAAGCGTTAAAATAAAATCACTAGATTAATGATCAAATGTTAGAGAAGGCAAGCATGCATGAGGTTGTCTTAGAGCATGTTCTCTTCAGATTATTTTCAGTTTAGTTTAGTTTTTAATTTTCTTCTCTCATAAAATATTCAGTTCAATTCAGTTTAGTTTAGTCAATTAGAACAAGTCCTTAGTTTTCTCAAATCTCAATTGTCTTTTCAATTTTATCAGCATTTAAGATTTAATTGTCAGGAGTGTTATCCTCGAGGGAAGTACGCTTTGTTTCTATGGTCTCTTAGTTAATTTACTCTCTGTTAGCCTTTCTCTGCCAAAGAGATTTCTGATGGGGATCTGAGACTGGATGGAGGAGCTGTGCCAATTCGATCAAGCTTAGAGAGAATCGCAAGTCGAAGAAGGCCACAAGTTGAAGCTCGCCCGCTGGGCCGAGTGTTCGCCCACTGATCAGTCTTCGCTATTCCACTTTTCTGAAATGAGCTGAATTAGGCTGATTGGAGTTGAACTGAACGCTGAAGAAAACATGCCCCAAATTTCATTCTTTATACACTTCAAATTCAATAGATTATCTTTATGATTTTTAATTTTTAATTTTTGTAATTTTATTTTTTATAATAACAGTTTGAGTAATTTAGAACATGTAACTAAAATTGTGGTAATATTGTCTAATGCACTTTTTTAAGAGAATGACTAAATAATAAAACAATCATCCAAATCCTAAATATCTCAAGAGCAAAAATAACACTTTCTAACAATCAATATTGACATATTGTTACAACAGATAAGGAGTACAAAACACCATAATCTTCCCCTTAATATGTTACGTACATGGATCTAAAAAGCCAGAAACACCTCAACTCACAAATACAGTTTACACACAGTCTAACCGCGCATACTTCACCGTACCCATCATCAAACATAATGTAGTGGTGTATAAGTACAAAGAAAAAAGTTACAATAAAAACAAACAATGCTCTTTATTACATGATAGTAGTAACTAACTCCATTAATAAAGGATAACTTTGACAAGTCTTGCAAGTTCCAATTTCAACACCATTAAAAGTTCATAATAAATAAATAAAGTTTTCAAAATAGTAACAAAATCATAAAAATGGGGGAAAGGAGAGGAAATGAAAGCAATGCAATGCAAATTGATTAGTTCATGCAAATAATGTTTCTCTTACCTTATGACACACAACTCAAGAGAGAGAAAAGAGCACCAATACTCAATTTCCAAATTTCCTCATCTCTAAAAACTACCACTACAACTTAAACTCTTTGTACTACTCTACACACTGCCATTTCATCAACAATTATTTTTATTATTTTATCATATCATATATAATATTATAATAATAATATAGTTTTATCATATTATAAAATAATAATAAAATATAATATATGGGGTTGTTCTCGTATTATTTTTTGTCCGAGTACTCATAAGTCTTTCATGTGTCAAATCTCATCCCCTTTCAACAACAAACAAAAGATAAACCAGGCCACCTCTCTCCTTCTCTCTCTTCTTTCTCTCTCTTCACTTTCTCTCTCTCCTCTTTCTCTCTCTACTCTCTCTCTCTTACTTAGCCTGAACTGCCTTTCTGTTTTGTCTCCTTCCTTCTTCTCTTTTACTTTCTCTCTCTTCTTTCTCTCTCCTCTTTCTTCTCCTTCATCTTCTTCTTCGAGTACAATTTGTTCACCTACTGTAGATTCTTTGATTCTGATCTTCATAACTTTTTCTGGGAATTTCTGGGTTTCTCTTCAATTTCACGGATCCTACCGGAATTGAAATCAAGGGTAATTTTTCACAAATTTAATTGATTTTTTTTCGTTTTTTTTTTGCGAATTTTGCAATGCAGGAGATCTCTAATTTTTCTCTCTTAATTTATTTTTTTTTTCCTCGTGAAGAAAATTGAAGAGAGAGAAAATCATGGTGGTGTTGGTAGTTTAAACTTGTACGGTACGTTTTTTTTGATTTAATTTAATTTAATTTTGTATTTTTTTTTAATTTTTTGGTGGGTGTTAAGTAAGAAAATCAGAAAAATGAGAAAATCAAGCTCCGATCTATATGTCCGAATTTTATTTTTAGTGTCGGATTTTTTTATAAAAATTAAAAAAAAAATTAAAAAAAAATCAATTCTCGAATTTCATTTGTTGGTCTGAATTTTTGGAATATTTTAATTTCGTAGCCTGTTCACCTAGTTATATTCCTTCGTAGTATATTATAATGACTAATTGATTGGTTTACTTTAATTTTTTTAAATTAATTAAATTAGACGCTTTTTAATTTATGAATTTTTATAATAAAGTTATTAAATTTCATAATCTTTCTTGACGTCTTGGTGTTTGGTTGCGGATTATGTAATTTTGGGAAGATGAAAATTGAAGCAGAGGGTTTAAATTAAAATATACAGAAAACGCGGAAATGGGGATTCTTTTTATGATTATGACCCAATTAGAATTTGGTCCGCTTTCAAATTAGGTAGTGGTATAATCTTATAAGATATGATTTTTCGGTGTTAGGGTAAGATACGGGCAATGATGTACACAGGATTTGATCTCGGGTTCCACCTCGAGACTTTTAAAGAACTAAGCTAGTTGGTATCGACATCTTATGTGATATGATATGATATTAAATTATTAATTAATATAAAAAATAACTAAAGTTTTGTTGCTATGCCTACCTTTTACCTGCAAAGTAGCTAATTAACAAGTCCTTATCTTATTTGTTGGTTCTGATCTGTATTCTCTTGTAGTATTAAAAAAAGAAAAATTGTTTACTATTTTTATGATCTGTAGTCCTGTAGAATTTTAGTAATTCATCATCAACTTTGAATTTCAGTCTTTGGGTGATGGAATTCTCTCTCCAAATTCTTTATTTTTTGGGGGTCTTTTACGAAATTTCGAAATTTCGATTTTGTTTCTGATGGGTTGAGTCTTTGAAAGGAATTTCAGCTTGTGATGTTGGTACATACATGGTACATTTGCTGTGAGATTAGTTTTAATGTGAGTTAAATTATATATCTCATTAATTGCTGAAAATATGTATATCTTTTGTATTAATGTAGAAATTTAATGCATAGAAGTGGGGTTGAGTGTTTTTTAAGAAAATAGAATTTTGGGTTTTGTTCAGAATTGTCACTAAATTGATGTTATTAGCTGGAGTTCTATCTTTGGGATATACTGTTTCATTTATATTCTTGCTTGTTTAGGCGGCTACTTGATATTTGGTACAGAAATCAGGAAGAAATAAAGATGGTTACTTTGTCATCTTTGGAGAAAATTTCGGCTGTGGGTAAGCTGTCTGATTGCTTGGCAATGTCCCAATCCCCCGCGCCCAGAGAGCAGAAGATCGACGTAGTTGGAGAAGACGGAAATATTGGTGTGCATAGAGCTCTATCGAGATCTATGAACCAGAATAAAATGACGCGACCTGATGTGTATTTTGATTCGACATACTATAAAGGGGACCGACATCTTGTTGGTGTCGTTGGGGCTCAAAATGAAAGCAGTCTTTTCTCCAGTTCACTCTCCGAGCTGGTTAATCATAAGCGTAAGTTCTGCTGCTTATTAAATTTTCCTAATATCTTTGAAGTTGTCTGATGACTTGCTGTACTTATAGTAGTTTTGTCTTTTCCAGTTAGACTGTCATCCAATAAATATGTGTCTCGACAATCTTCTACTGTTGCTCCCCAAATTGACGAGGGAGAGCCTTTCAAATCTCTGGAAGATGGCGAAGGGCAGGCAATCAATAATATTCTTCCCGATGAAGAAGAGCTGTTTTCTGGGATGGTTGATGAGATGGGACATCTGGGCAATGCTAATGCCAATGATGATTTGGAAGATTTTGACGTGTTTACTTATAGTGGCGGTATAGAGTTAGAAGCAGAAGAGAATCTTCAGGCAGGCCGGAGAAATGTGGGTTATCCTTGGGGCATTCACCAGAACCAGCAGCGTTCTGTACATGCAATGGATCATGCTGCAAGGATCCATTCCACCGCGAGACTGTCCTCTGGTGCTTTGGTAGGTGATTCATCACCTCATGAGAATCCTCGCATTTTCAACGGGTATCCTTCTCCGGTTAGGATGCCATCTGTTGGCAATGAATTCGGTCTTAGTGAGGGCAGCCAATCTTTTCCTCAAGTGCAGCTTGATAACAGAGGCATCCCAAATTTCCATCCTCATTCTCCTCAAGTGCCAATGCACAATGTTGTTAATATGATGTCGCAGAACTCCTTGGACAATGTGAATGGCTTTGCTGATGACTTTCGGTCCAGGGTTTCTGAAAAAGTCAACTTGGAATCTCATCATTTGGGGCTAAATGGGCATGCTAGGGAACTCGGCGAAAGTGGTAAGCTACGAGTTTCATTATTGTTTTATATTCCAATACCTTGTTTGTGTATGTTTGTGGAAGTTATCTACTTTTGACTGGCAATTTTAAACCACTTTGAATGCGATCAGGAATACCTTTAAATATTTCCTGTAATAAATATTAAAGGCTTTCACAGAATGCTAAGTCACATTTGGCCCATGGCATTTGATACAGTGTTTGCAAATATAGGGCTGTAGTATACATGTTACATATTAACTGGCTATTAGAAGTTGGAAGAGCTTGGAAATTGATATACCGGAAATGCTTGTTTGTGTTGAGAAAGATGTACCAAGGGTGATGGCTAATTGTTTTTTTATTTAGGCAACTAATAATCTGATTACCTCCTATATTACATGTGATCGTGATTTGTTCTATAAAATCTAACAATTTAGAGGAGTTTATGGTTCTCTTACCATCTATGTTTAGCTTTGTTCCTTCATCCGTTTATTTTATTTAATCATGTTATTGTCTTTTTCTGGGAGACAGCAGAATATGAAGGATTCTTTTTTTTACTTTTCCCCTGGGAAATTTTCTTTTTGGAAGTTACAATGTACTTGTGCTTACAATTTTTTTTCCTCAGTTTATGGCTTTTCCCCAAGTGGAGTTCATGCACAGTCTATGGCAAGCAAGTCTAACTCGTATCAGCAACATCATCTTAGATCTTTGCTTATGCCGAACTCCCCTTCCTTTTTGAATAATAGCCATGCACATCACCTTGGAAGGCTTTCCGGATCGCCAGGGGCTCCACACCTGATGATGAATATGGTTTCACCAGTGCATCATCTTCAGGTGGGCTCAGCTCCTGTGGCACCAGTAATGAAGGCTTCTATCTGGGACCGACAGCAAATATATGCTGGAGAGTCTCATGAAACCTCTGGTTATCAGATGGGTGCCATTAGGAGTGTCGGTATTCCTGGATTTTCTGCATCACCTGCAAGAGAAATATCTTCTCCTATTAGCTTTTCTCATGTTCATGGAACTGACATGTCGAAAAATGCTGGGATACAATCTCCTCAGCAGATGAGTCACTTGTTTCATGAGAGAAGCACAATGAATTCTCTGCCAACATCGTTTGGTTCTCCCAGTGAACGAGTTAGAAGAAGCAGAAATGAAACTAACTTGAGTCATGCTGACAGGAAGCATTATGAGCTTAACATTGATCGTATCATGCGGGGTGATGACAATCGAACAACACTGATGATAAAGAATATTCCTAACAAGTACGTAGTTTTGCATTCCAGTAGCTTTTATCTAAATTCTGGTATTCAAAGGGTGATTTTACTTTTATGGCATTATCTAGCGTACATTGTTAATTTGTTACCAAGTTTACTAATTCACTCGGCTGAATCCATGTGGTTATTTTGAGAAGTTGTTAACTTGATTCAACTTGAACTCCCTATGGGTTTCATTGATTTCCTCTTCTAATGCAATGCCTTGTTGACTCTAGGTATACTTCCAAAATGCTTTTGGCTACAATTGATGAGCAGCATCGAGGAAAATATGATTTTATTTATTTGCCAATTGATTTTAAGGTATGGAACTCAACACTATTTTGGAACTAGGAAAAATTAAATATATCTCTTTCTAATATTCACTTTGCTTAACTGGCAGAATAAATGCAATATGGGCTACGCATTTATCAACATGATTGATCCTATCCAGATTGTTGGCTTTCATCAGGTTTGATTTATGGAAATTTGTGTTTAATTACATAAAAATTTGTCGATTTAGAAAATTAAATAGCAAAATATCTTCTGCAGACATTTGAAGGTAGAAAGTGGGAGAAGTTCAACAGTGAAAAGGTTGCATCTCTGGCTTATGCTCGCATTCAAGGAAAAGGAGCCCTTATTGCACATTTCCAGAATTCAAGCTTGATGAACGAGGATAAACGGTGTCGCCCCATTCTGTTTCACACAGAAGGTCCAAATGCTGGAGATCAGGTTCGACAAATATTCTTTTCTGTAAAGTTTTTGGGATTTATTTGTACTTCCTTTCCATTTGCCTGTTGCCTTTATGTAATGCCTTTTTTCGTACTACCTTTTCTCTAGTAATTGCCCTTGTAAGTTGCGACATCTGAAGATTAGCTCATATACTAGGCACAATGTTGCTCAGCCTCTTCCTTTTATCTTTATGATTAAAAAAATAACTATTCTCCGCAGTCCGATACATAGTTGACATTTTGAATTCACGAGTCCGATTATTTGAAGGATTTTGGTTGAGATAATGATATTTCCATAGCATGATGAAAGATTACATAAAATCTCTTTAAGACAAGTAACATGTTTCAGAAAATAATGATTGCATTGAGATGTGGGACCTAGTTCATGGGTGGGTTGGGTGGTTGGGGAAGCAATATAGATGGGTCAAGATTTAGGTAGTTCTGAATGTTAGAACTAAGAACCAAGAGTTGGTAAAAATACCTTTTTTGCATTGGGTTTATCAGGGTTAATAGTATTCATATAGCTTACCTAATATAGAAGATAAATGAAATTTGATGATGAGGGTAAATTTCTTTATGCAACTCAGTAAGCGTTGAGCCCATACGTTATTCATAAATGGTTCTGTTTGGAAGGTCATTTATTCTTGTTGACACTTTGGCTCTTTCAATTATTTTGCATAGAGTATTGAATGTTAACTATATATAATTCACATCCAAGTTTCAACAATGATGCACAGCTAGCACTTTTATGGAAAAAGAAACTGAGTTAATGCTGGGAAAAAGTAAAAACTCCACAACAAATCGCCAATGGTGTGATCCATGTTGCGTCTTTATTACAACCTTCCAGTCATTTTCTCAACTATAGTTTCCAATTTTGAAATATGAATTCACTAGCCAACATGTTTGTTGTGATCAGGTTGCCCGTAAAACTGGCGCTGACTTGTTTATTTCCTTTTTGTAGGAACCATTTCCGATGGGCACCAGTTTTCGGGCAAAGCCGGGTAGGCAACAGCTGGCTAGCAGCGAAGAGGAAGAATGAGGAATAAGGAGGTGACTTGGAGCCCGGTGTTTTTAGGAGAATGCTGTAAATTTTTTTTCATGGCTCTGCATATTAAAACTACCCTTTTTGAAAGCACTGGTGAAGACCTTGCTATTGTTAGTAGAGGAGTAATATTTAGTCTAAAAAAGCCACTTCAATTCAGGTAGGAAATATGAAGTGGCCTTGTTTAAATTCATTTTTTCTTTTTTAATTTTAATTTCTAGAGTGCTTGGGGAAGCACCTATTTCTGAGGTTTTGGGAACCAGAAATTTTGACCTAATCAGTCTGTGTAACTGGCCCATTTTTGAGAATGTTGTAAATTTTTCATTGGGGGCTTTGGTTACATTTTGAGACTGGCCTTAGACTTTGATTACTGACATCTTTACCTTAGGATTCAATCATCATTGTAAGGCTTCAGTATATGTTGTATGGGAATTAATTCGCTCGACTTTTTTTTAATATCGTCTTTCTAACTTGCAATTTTGTCACTTAATCTGCGTGATTTGAATTAGTAATGTGACCACTAATCTCGGTAGAGCTAGCTAGCTAGCTGATGGTATGGTGTCACTGCTAAAACGAAATTGTGGCTTCATATTGTAAGGGTGTTTGAGTAATTTCATACGATGTTATCTAGCTGACGATTAGCATCACCACATGGAGGATGATGATGATGATGGATCTCATCTGCACCAACTGTTTCACATGACAATGTTGTACTACCACAAGAATTCCTTTGCTTATGTAAATGGTGAAAATTGTACGAGAAATTTTTCATTTTCGTCCATTTTATAAAGCTTTTGAATTTCCAAAGGTGAAGGTATCAATTGGCCTTTTCTGGTTCTTAGTCACCATCATGTTATTGTTAGCTTCAGATCTGGAAAAAGATAATATGCTCCATTGATAAGAAAATGCCAAGCATATAGCTACACGCCTACACCCTACCCCAACTAATATATATATATATATATATATATATATATATATATATATATATATATATATATATATATATATATATATATATATATATATATATATATATATATATATATATATATATATATTAGTTTTGTGTATGGGCGATGCCCGGATGGTTGATAAAATTTTAGGATAAATTTTTCTACTTTTGATAATGCAAAATATTTAGACATATGATATTCTATCGCTTATTAAGAGTAATTTTTAGACTTTTTTGGGTAACTTTTATCAATAAAACATCAATAAATTTTATCTATATAGGGTAACTTATATATATTGAGTAAATCTAATATATCCCTACTTACTTTATAAAAAGTATAATCTTGCTCTTATGAATAGTGTTGTGACAATTATAACCCCAAAAATGTGTATTTACGCATTTGCCCCCATTTAATATTACAAGATTTTTTTAAATACTGTATATCTTCTCTCTGTTATTACGTACTTTTTCATCTTCCTATTCAATCGGTTGAATTATTGGTTTCAAGTTTCAACCACAAAGTCACTGATAATCTTGAAAGGTATTTTTCAATTTTAATTTCAATTGTTTTATAAGGTTTTGATTGATTTTAGATTTTAAGGTATTATCCTTTTTAAATTTTAAGGTCTGGGTATTCATCTATTTTTCCTAAATTTGATTGGATTTTGAAAGAAAAAAATATAGTTGATAATTTAAGTGAATGGAGAACCAGAAACACTATAAGCGAGGGAAATATACCAACTTCCGAGCACTACCCCATGGAAGCCCCTCATGTCTCTTTCTATTCTTTCAATTTGATCATTTCATGAATATTTGTCAGTGACTTTGTGGTTTGTCTAGTTAAGCGCTACCACAAATCCGATCAAAAGCTCAAGGTACTTTTATGATCTTTAGATTGTACTTTGGTTTTGATTTTGGGGATTGTAGAATTTTACAAAGGTGGCTTTCAACATTGCAATTAGATTCGTTGTTATGAGATGCAAAGGACATCCAAATTTCGATTATAATTTTGGGATTAAGAGCGTAAATGAGAGTCCACAACTTTAAACGATGCAATTTTTCAAGGTACATGTTTTTTAAAGGGAGTAGAATGCATTTGTACTTAGGCTCTGGATGTATATTCTATATTTGAAGGAAAGGAGGTGTGAGTAGTTCTCTTGTCAATCCTAACCTACCTTAAAGGTTTATTATTACTTGTTAGAAGAGAAGATACCACTTTTCTGGTGAGATTTTGATATGATGCATCCTAATAATGCTATATGCTCTACATCTAATGAGTATCAACTTAATGATTTACTGTATTTCTTTGTATTGTTGAGTTGAATTAAGCTGAGCTCAAGCTTGCCTGCATTGGATAACTTAGCTCTTCTTACATTGGGTTTAATTACAAAGTATTAAAAAATAAAAAATAAAGCGCCTGGACCAATATACAAAAAGAGGAAAAAAAAAAACTACTCCGTATTTTATTATTTTGGATTTTTACATTGGGTTCAAGCTACCAAACTTTATATTAGATGATCATATTAGACTTAACAGCAATACTAAGTATAAATGTACGTTGCATTGGACTTGAGCAAAATCCAAACTCAAAACTAAATTTAACACCTAAGAGTCCTAACTACTCATAGGGTACCCAAGAACAAATTGATGCAAAATTTCATTATTCCTTTGTTGTTTCTCTTTGTTTTTCAGCTTGTAATATGTATCAAAATTTTATTCTAGAGAATCATCTAGACTCTATAAGAAAAGCATGTAAATGTTATTTTTTACTCATTAAAATACATAAGAAAAGGTTAAGAATATATGATTTTGAACTTAATAGTCGATTATTACTCTTTCTAAAAGTTCATTGTATTAATTCTTATCAGTTTCAAGGTATTTAAAGACTGCATAAGACGTTTTATGTGCAAAATTCTTACTAATCATAACTATTTACAAGCTAAAATCTTAAGTACAAAGATAAGTCTTGATAACTTCTCCGCATTGGCTAGCTATGTCGCGCATTGGCCACCCTAGTATATATATAAAAGGGAGTTTTTTCCCCAGTTTTTAGAAATCCATATACAATTTAATTTTCTTAACGTGCCACGTAGGATTATAAATTTTAATTGTAGCATATAAAATAAGAGATTTTTAATTTCTTTTAAAATAAAATAATTCAAATGCCATGAAAGCAAAATTGTCAAATGAGATATCAAGAATTACCACAGGAATAGGAGTTACAGTAAAAAAAACCCTAGCCTCCTTTTCTCTCTTCCCTCTCCTAAACCTAGTCTCCATTGTCAATTTTAAAGGGGGCTTCCATCGGATTTCACCGGTGGAAAGCCCCAATCTTTATTTTCTTTTAAGCCTTTTGTTTTAGGTTGCAATAATGTCTCCCTCGAAAGAAAGGGTTTATCTCCAAAAATGTTTTTTTACTGATTCTCTATTATTTTTTTAACTAAATTAAATATATATTATAAATGGATCTCATTTGAAGAACCTTTTGAAACGAATTTATTGATAGAAATAAAACTGAGTTATAGTATATTTATTAAAAGTTATGATTAATTTTTTATATATGAAATTTTAGAAGTATAGTGATAATAACTCTATACAACATTTTTATCTTAAAAAATCTATCCAAAAATCACTTATCATCATATGTGTCACAATAAAACTTATTTGTCGCCTACGCGGCGAGACACTTGGCAAAAAATTAGAATGTCAAATGTCGCTGTCTCGTGGCCTGGCTGCGAGGTGTGTATATATAAATATATATATATATATATATATATATATATATATATATATATATATATATATATATATATATATATATATATATAAAGAGAGCTATCATTAATATTTCAATTTCGCCAAAGCAGTGACACTTTGAGGGATGTCAATGTGGCAGGGTAGGGCGGATGCTGGCCTTTCGATCCCCATCCTCACCTAAAATTTTCATTCCCATCTCCATCCTCACCTAAAATTTTCATCCATATTCTCATCCCAATCCCCAACCCTGTAGTGGATCCAAAATTCATCACCATCCCCAGTCTCCACCCCGGCGAGTACTATTTCAAAACCATACCCGTCCACCCCCCGTTTAGATATCCACCGCCACTTAATCCCTACCTAAGACTTAGAGCTGTCAAAAATTGACCCGACCCGAGAACCCGACCTGAACCGATAATGATCTGAACCTGAGATGTACCCGAACAATGGGGTGAAACTAATGACCCGTAACCCGACCTGAACCAACCTGATGTTAACCGACAACTGATTTGATCCAATACTTTATGACCTGAATCCGAACCCGAACCCGCACCCGACCCGATAGTAACCGTCAACCGATTTAATCGGACTCGACAACAATCCAAACTCGAACTAGTACCGGACCCTATTAGAATCTGAAAACGTTTATAACCCAACACAACCTTTTATTGAAGTGAGTTATGAATGGTTTAATAATTTTATATAACTTTTGTTCTTTATTATTTCGTATATAATCTTGATAATGCTTGAACAAATTATGCAGAGCGTGATTATATAAATTAACTTGACCACAACGAATTTATTTGAATTGAACTTGAACCAAAACCAAGAATGATCCAACTTTAAAATTATCCGACCAAATAATTATCTGAACCAATCTTAACCTGAACCCGAATGTACCATCTATTAACCCGACCAAACCCAACACTCAATATAACCCGAACCTGAAATTGAACTTGTAATGAATTTGACTCGAATCGAACCCGATCTACAGTCTACACTCAAAAGAATGAACGACCCGGAATAACCTGAATCGAAATTGACCCGACCGGAACCTGAACCTGATATGAGGCTAGATTGACCCGACACAACCTGATCCTCATTTAACCCGAGACCTGATTTGACCCGACCCAAACCCGACTTGAATACCTGAATTGACAGCTCTACTAAGACCCGTCTAATCTCCACCTCCCAATACACAATCCTACATAATAAACATTATAATATAGATTACAAAGAAAAAAAAATGGTAATAATACACATTTTTTTTTGTTTATAATATTAGTGTATTACAATAATATTAATTTTTTTTTTTAATGTTACACATTCTTTGTAAGTGATGTAATGTTCTATCTTTGCCCGTGTTCTTTGTACATATGTGTAATGTTCTTTTTGGGTGCACTATGTACATGGTGTACATGTTAGTGCACCATAGAAATTTCACTAATTGCAACATTGGAAACTTTAATTTAGTACTCCCTCCGTTCCTTAATACAATGCCTCTTTCTCTTTATTATTTGAGGAATAAATGCTCAAAAGAAGCATTGTATTAAGGGGACGGAGGGAGTACCTTGCCTGAAACTACTTACATTAAAGAGCATAGGGTCATATCCAAAGAACATAATAATCAAACTCAAAGAACATATAATGCTTTCTTTGTAAGTGATGTAATGTTCTTTCTTTGCCCGTGTTCTTTGTACATATGTGTAATAATATTCTTTTTGGTGCACTGTGTACATGGTGTACATGTTGGTGCACCATAGAAATTTCACTAATTGCAACATTGGAAACTTTAGTACCTTGCCTGAAACTTTGGGCGAAGTTTGGTACCTGATTATGGTGTTTACTACTCTACCTTATTTATTTATATTTTTTTTACAATTTTACTCGCCTTATTTATGACACTTACGGGTCAAGTAAATTGTGATAAAGGAAGTATTATATATGTTGGAATCTCAAAAACAAGTTTGTCATAGATGTAATTCGTATTAAATAATTACTCAACTTATTATTGCAATAATAAGTATAGAAACACATCTTAACAAGGTTTGGTCATAGACATAATTAGACAACTGATATTTTTAAGGGTTTGTTCTGATTGACTGAACTGCGGTGAACTGAACTTATTGGAGCTGAACTAAAATGAATATTTTACAAGAGAAGAATATTTAGAACTGAATTGAACTGAACTAAACTGAAAATAATCTAGAGAACATACTGTTATTATTGCAACAAGTACAGAAACACATCATAATTCATACAATACATTTATACACAAAAACATCATACAGTAGATATGACAGATGACATCTAATCAAACTATAAAAGTTTGATCTTGTCTTGCTTATTTATTGATAAACACTATACTAGTAGGGGGTTCTCAAGCTGAAACATGTTGTGGTGTCAATGGTTTCATTACACATGATTGGGAGGGTCTTCCATCATTACAATTGAGAAAAGGAGCAAAGAGCATTGGACGTACACTAGTCCTTTTGAAATCCATCACCATACCAGTGGCCACATGTATAACACTGCCATACCATGGATTAATAATCCAGGGCTCATTAGTCCATCCACCGCATGCTCCTACACTTACCCTATGTTGTCCATATTCGAAACGCAGACACCGGTCTTGGTGTTATTCAGGCCTAATAGTACCATCTGGGTACATTGCAAAAACAAAACCCAGTGATGAGTACCTTTCACGTCATTGATATTGAGTAAGGTAAAATGTTGAAGAGTCTCGTGAATTCCCCCGTTCTCTATAATGTTTTAATAAAAATAATTCAGTTTGTATTTAGAAAATCATCCATTTCGTATCCTATTTATGAAAAACGTCTAATACAGTTTATTTTGGTCCATAATTTAGGTCTAATAATTGTGTAGTTAGATGGGGCTTGAATAAACATTTCTAACAATATATTACAAGCCCAATTTTGAGTTATAACGAGGAAGTTATGGTCAAAATACTAAACTAGACCCAAATCGAGCTTTATATGCGGACCCAATAATCATGTGGATGGTCCATCAATATTAATTATATTTCTAAAACAAATTAGGATTAATTATAAGCTTCTATACGTTTCTAAAAGGTCTTAATTATTCGTTTTGAAAAGATAAGATTAAAGAGTTTGAAATTGAATAAAAATCCTGTTTTTGAAAGTCATAATTCTATTCGAATTGAAAGACGTTCAAACACGATAAGATATTATTTTCGTGCCTCAAAATTTTTATCCAAATATTTTATGGTTGGATAATAGACCTGGAAATTATCTTTCCAATGATATATTATAATATTAATTTCGAGCCATAACGAAAAAAGATATGAAAGAAATACGAAACTCCATCCAAAACTGACACCTTTCCATTATTTCGGCCATATATTTTATTCTACAAAAGATTATAATCTGATTCTAATTTAGTAGAAAGTACACTTCAAGTGCTTTTCAACAACATATTATTTGCCTTATTTCGACTTCTGGATCAAAAGATATAATAAAAATAAAACCCGATAAAAAACTGTCTGATCGCACCACAATGATTTTATCGCCTCGCGATAGATCCATCGTGACGCGATAAATCTATCGCCGCACGATAATTTTTTTTACTCCGAGTCAAATTATGACTGTTTTTATCGTTTACAGTCGATTTTTCTCTATAAATAGGGTCGTTTTCCCCCGTTTTCAAGCATTAACAATCATCTATTCTCTCTTCTCTCTCTAAGCTAAAGCTTATTCTTTCTTTTTCTCTTACTTTATGAGCCTAGCCTTTTCAAAATACAATATATGTCCATCACAAGACTTAGACACACATAACCAACCTCGAAGTACCCTTAGACCTCAACGTGAAAAGTTGATAGTTCTGAGGGTTTCGTCCCAAATCCATATTTCAATTTATATTATTGTTTGATTTAATACCATATTGAATTTACTAACGTGTGTATTGTTTTGATAGAAAAAAGTACAAGACTTCAAAGTGAGTAATTTCATTGCTCTATTTCTTCTGAGATAATGCTTAGATTATATTAATTCCTAGTATCATGTAGGATGTTTTTATTGCTTTCTAGTATCATGTTAGGATTACAACTTTGATTTTTATTGCTTAGTGACATGCTAGAATTTGTTATTAATCATGTTAGTATTATGCCTAGGATCTTGATAACATTATTATGCTTTGGGAATGCTATGATGATGATGATTGTTGTGTCAATATTATCATGTTGCTTGATATTTATTGTTATTCCTTGATCACGCCTTCTCTTGCACGTTTAATGGGAATTTGTACTTGAAATCACGCTTAATAAGATAATTAATAATATTATTTAGACTAATATGATTTTAATTCAAGTAATCACCAATAATAGATTTTTTTGTGCATTAATAATCAACCAACATAGATTAAACATGTTTAGGATTAGTATAATGATTGCATGTTAATTGGAAAGCACACATGAATATGAAAAGAATAAATAGAGGCCTATTTAGGGCAGGTTCAATCTCTTTTAGGTTGGATTTTTACCTTCATCCTCGAATATCCAGTCATGGTTCAGGGCCACTATGGAGTTAACGATCTCTGTGATCGTGAAGGGGTGTAACCTTCACCTCGTGGACGGTTTACAAGTTCCTAAAACTTGTTGGCGACTCTTTTGCTCTAGCTTCCTTTCCTTTTGATGCCACCATGCTTAAATACATGATCACAGTGGGGCTCAAGTTTGGGATGCTTGAAATATTCCCTATAGACATCTAGCCAATAATACCTCGTGGCTGGGTCTAGATATAAGGGGAAAATCAAAGTATAAAGCTTAGGATCAACTCTTTTTAAAGCCATCGTGCCAGTAAAACTCATTAAATTATTTTTTTGGACTATTGGTCACCTTGAATATTGTAAGTCCTTAGCTACAAACGTTTATGGTAAAGTGAGTCCTGTAGAAGGAGCAAACTTCTTTTTGTGTCAAAGTACTTATCCCCCATCGTAGAACGAAGAACAAGCTTCTCGAACGACTTCTCTCGTATGGATAATTCATCCATCTTTTGTTGCAAAGCCAAAGCCTCGACATTTTTCCTCTCAGTTTTTTCGAGTTTCTTGATTCTCTTGTCTTCGGCCTCTTGAGCCTTTTCCTCTCTCATACAAACAATCTCTTCTTGGAGTTATTTTATGGTTGACATTGTTGTTGGACTAGAATGAGTTGTCAAAGGGAGGTGGTTAAAAGGGGTAAATTGTTTGATGGTAAGCGTAGAATGCGAGCGCCCGGGAGTCTTTGTTCTCAAGCTAGGAAACCATCCCTAAAGGAAGTACGAAGAGTTAAGGAAATTGATATGCTTGTTTATTTTTTAGAAAAAGAAGAAAAAGACGCAAAATACATTCGAAAGGATAACATCACCTTTTAACAATTCATTAATAATGATATTGCTTGCACGAGCCTATTGTCCTCAAAGAATCAAAGTGGTCTCGTAACAGAAGGCGCACACAAGAGACTAGGTTGCACGCGGATGGCTCGCACAGCTCTAGTTTTTGCGCTGGGTGTGGTCACACAACTTAATCAGTTGCGCGCGCCACCTGTTCGTGCAGTTATAATTTTGTCGAACAATTTTTTTTTCTTTTCTGTGTCTCTCTTTTTATGATTTTTTTTTTATATTTCTTTTTCTGATATCCTTCGAATGTGACTCAAAATTACAAAGGGACAACTTCGCACTTGGGAACCTAAATCAAAACTAGAAAGCTATCCTAAGCACGTTACAAATAGCCATGTAATCATGTAAGCATACCATAAAGCCATTGATCCACATATAATGCCTTTCTAAGGTCGAAGCTTGGGTGTCCAAAGGTACCATATCTTAAGAAATGATGCACAAATCAATCACTCAATTAAAGAGACCTCTTCGGCACTAAAGCCCCATAAATTTTCAT
This sequence comes from Chenopodium album, assembly GCF_948465745.1. NCBI lineage: Eukaryota > Viridiplantae > Streptophyta > Magnoliopsida > Caryophyllales > Amaranthaceae > Chenopodium > Chenopodium album. The sequence continues at coordinate 73,671,234 of NC_137835.1, forward strand.
CATTTTCATCGTGCTCCACGTTTATGATTGTTTTATCAATCGCTTTGATCCTCATAGGGGAAGCAACGATGGTGACAGAAATTCCTCCAACTATGACTTTAACTTGTTGATGGTGGGATGAAGGGACGACCTTAAGGTCATGAAGCCAAGGGCGTCCTAATAGTAAGTTGAATGAAGCTTTGATTTCTACCACTTGAAAAGTAGTAGTATGTTCAATGACTCATGCGGTGACTGATGTGTTCATTTTATATATATTTATCCCCGTCCCTTGGTCGTAATTAGTAGTGTTTTTGGCTCCTACGAGCCACTTTTATTACTAATTTGTGTTTTCCAGTGCTTTGGTAGTTTTGCTTGAGTTTTGTAGGAATTTGCGTACTTGGAGCAATTTCCCGGGTTTTTCGAGGAGCATCTACAAGTATTGGAAGACCGCGACCGCTTTCGATAGCCCAAGGCCGATTGGAGGGATCAAATCGGTGATTAAGGGCTCGGTTATGAAGATTTGAGGACTTGGGCCAAGTTCGGAGGCCCAAGAGTTGGAGATTTCGAAGCCCATGAGCATCGCCCAAGTCCACTCTCTCCGCCCGGAGGCGCGCCCGGCCGGGCGGGCCAAATCAACATGCGCCCGGTGCACGCGCCCGGCCGGGCGCGAGAAAGCTTTTGGGGAGAAAAAGGCGGGCCCGGTCGGGCGAGCCCTTGCCCGACCGGGCGCGTGTCGTTCCTCAGAGACGATTAGCTTTCCGTTTTGTTTTGTTTTAGCGTTAACTCTTGCTTAGTATTAATGTAATTCTATTAGGCAAGTTTAGGATCTCTTATCATTATTATTACTCTAGTTTAGTTTTCCTCTCCCTTCTCTCTACTTAACTTTCTCTCTCTAGATTTTATTTTCTTTCCTTGTTCCTCACACTCTTGTAATTCCGCCGTTTTGGTACGATTTCTCCTTTAATTAATCTCAGTATTTTACTCTTTCCGATTTCTGTTATGTCTTGTTTAATTATTATGCTTTGTTTAGTTTTGATTATGTCCGAGTAGTTTAATTCTAGGGTTTATGGGGATCCATAATTAATATGAAGGGGTAATTTATTATTATTGATTATTGACTTTGCATGATAATTTCTTATTGATTTGTTCTAATTCTTTGTAATTGGATTATGAATCGAGCAGATGTAATTTGATTGTGAATGTTTAGCAATATTGAATTGATGAATCGAGCAGATGTTAATTTAATATTAAAGGCTATTTTCAATAGGAACTTAGATCTAGTAAATTGCGAGAGCCTGTTAGATCTATGTTGGTTAATAAATTGCGAGAGCCTGTTAATCATGTTATTGTGCAATGTTAATTATTGATTGTTATGTTTTATCCCGGAATATTAATTATTGGTGAACCTGTGACCCTAGACCTTCTTATTATTAATTTTCTCCCTAAACTTAATCTTCATAGTATAATTTCATATTAAACACAACAAATTGGTTACCTTAATAATTTAGATTATATTAATTAATTAGAAGTAGAAAGACCAGTTTCCCTGTGGATTCGACCCTACTTCCCTATCTACTTTAGTTAGAGGACTTAGGTATTACTTTTGATTAGGGGATACGACTTTACCCTGTCAAAATTTGGCGCCGTTGCCGGGGAAACGGTTTTATTTTTATTTCTAATTGTTTTTATAGTTTAGATTATTTTCTCTTTTGCCTCAAGGGACATTAGTTCTTTGAGGTAGTACTAATATCTGTTTTTTTTTAGTTCTTTGTTTATGCCCAGGTGTTCCAGATCAGGTTACATTCCATTCGATCCTGAGATCGAACGCTCGTTTCATAGACAAAAGAATCTTTACAGGCAGATCTTAGCAGATTCCGGGAGTAGTGATATTCTTGGAAATCCATTACCTTCCTCTAGTGATTCGGAGCATTCTTCTGATTCAGAACTAGAGATGGGTACACCACCACCTCCACCACCTCGTAAGCTTAGCGATTATTCGCAACCATCGCTGACAGATTTTCCGCATCTTTCTCCTACGCCCGATCTCGAGGGAGTCCAGTTCGAGATCAAGCCCCAATTCATTACGATGATAGAAAGGAAGCAATTCAGTGGAGCAAAGGGTGAAGATCCTAATCTTCACATTGCAGATTTCTGTCAATACTGCAATACTATTAGGCAGAATGGGGTAACGCAGGATCAAATCAGGGAGATTCTTTTTCCCTTTTCTTTATGTGGAAAAGCTAAATTATGGTTTAATGGTTTGAATAGAGCTGCACTTGGTATTACTAACTGGGAGACTCTTGCGTTGAATTTTTATAATAAATATTACCCTGCAGAGAAAACAGCTTTATTGAGAAGCGCCATCCAGAATTTTGCCCAAGAGGCAGATGAAGCATTATATGAAGCTTGGGAAAGATTCAAGGATCTGCAGAGGGAGTGTCCCCACCACAATTTGGCGAAGTGGCAGTTGATTCAAGCTTTTTACAATGGTTTAGGAAATGCATCTAGGACAATTTTAGATTCCGCAGCTAGCGGTAGATTTATGAATTTAAATGTTGATGATGCAGGTCAGGTTATCGAAGATATGGCAATCCATAATTCCCAATATGGGAATGCTAGAGGCTTTGCTAACAAGGGCAAGCATCATGTTGATTCAGTCACTTTATTGCAAGCCCAGCTTACTTCTATTTGTCAGAAACTAGATAATCTTACTACTAACAATCCTAATTCTGTTGCTAATGTTTCTGCTGTTTCTAATAATGCTAATGATGCTTTCTGTGAAAATTGTGGAAGTGTAGGTCATTTTGAACAAGATTGCAGGAGTTCAATGGAGCAAGTTAATGCTTTTCAAACTTACAAGCAAAATAACCCATACTCCAATTCCTACAATCCTGGCTACCGGAACCATCCCTACCTATCTTACCGTAGCACCAATGTTCAAAATCCTCCACCTCCACAACAACCACAACAAGCACCCCCTCCACAGCAGAAATATTACCATCCTCATGCCAATCAGAAACCCCCATCACAACCCCCTACTACATCTTCTGACCCTGCTTTATCAGAAATTAGGGCAATGCTGACTAATATGCAAAAGCATATGGAGAGTAGAGACCAACAGATTGACTCTATTATAGCCCATAATAAAGTCATGGACACCCAAATTGCCCAATTGTCTTCTACCCTTCAATCTCGTCAGCAGGGAGCTTTACCAGCGCAGGGAATGCAACCAACGGATCATGCAAATGCAATCACCCTAAGGAGTGGTTCACACTATGATGGGCCCCAAATGCCCAAAGAGGATGAACCTGAATTATCTGACATTGCTAATCCTGATTCCTTTGTACCAATTTCCCCTGCAGGGCTGCAGGGTAAAATTCCTGATGCTAATATTTTTGATGATTCATTGCAGGGTACAACCCCAGGGAAGGATGCACCCCAGGAGAAGAGTAGGGAAGCACCACCAGTTATCAAGCTACCTTTTCCCAACCGTCACTTGAAGACTAAGTTGGATAAACAGTTTGGTAAGTTTTTGGAGGTTGTTAAAAATTTGCAGGTAACAGTTCCTTTTACAGAACTTATTACTCAGGTTCCTGCATATGCTAAATTTATGAAAGACATTCTGACTAGGAAGAGGGCCTTTAATGAGGTAGAAACCGTAGCATTCACTGAGGAATGTAGTGCACTTTTACAGAATAAATCCCCTCCTAAATTAAAGGATCCCGGTAGTTTTTCTATCCCCTGTCATATTGGTAATGTCTTCATTGATAAAGCATTATGTGATCTAGGTGCTTCTGTTAGTGTAATGCCATCGTCTGTTTGTGCTAAATTAAATATGGGTGATTTAAAAGTTACTAATATAACATTGCAAATGGCAGACCGTTCTGTTAAATACCCCTTAGGTATTTTAGAGGATGTACCTGTTAGAGTTGGTAAATTTTTTATCCCCGTTGATTTTGTTGTTCTAGACATGGCTGAGGACACGCAAATTCCCATTATATTAGGTAGACCTTTTCTCCATACTGCAGGAGCCATTATTGACGTCAAAAATGGTAAACTAACCCTTTCTGTAGGCGACGATAATATCACGTTTAATTTAGGGAAAGTTTTAAAAGGTCCAATGCTTGAAGAAAATTGTTATTTGATTGATGTGCTTGATATAATGGATGATATTTGTGAGGAAAGCTTACCACAGGTTCTTGCAAGGGACCCCTTGGAGGAAATTCTTTGTGGAAATTTGTCTGCAGGTGACATGAGCGTATGGAGCAAGGAGGTGGACGATATAGAAAGAGCTCTTGCCACCGAGGAATCTGATCTTAATGATTGTGTGAAGGTAGTAAATTTGGTTCAGGAATCAAAACCTGCAGAGGTGAAGAAACCTGAACTAAAACCTCTCCCTTCCCATGTAAAATATGTTTTCCTTGATGAGCAGGAATTGTACCCTGTGATCATTAGTACTGCACTGGATGACCCACAAATTTCTCAACTTTTAGAGGTTCTCCGAACCCACAAAAGGGCAATAGGGTACAGTATTGATGATCTCAAGGGTATAAGCCCTGATTTTTGTATGCACAGGATACACTTAGAGGACAATTACAAGCCCTGCGTTCAACCCCAGAGGAGGTTGAATCCTAATATGCAAGAGGTAGTCAAGAAAGAGGTTATGAAGTTACTTGATGCAGGTATCATCTATCCTATTTCTGACTCTAAATGGGTAAGTCCTGTACAGGTGGTTCCTAAGAAGGGTGGGATGACTGTCGTTAAAAATGATAAAAATGAATTAATTCCCACTAGAACTGTTACAGGGTGGCGTATGTGCATTGACTATCGTAGACTAAATGTCGCCACTAAAAAGGACCACTTCCCTCTCCCCTTTATTGATCAAATGCTTGAGAGGTTAGCAAACCATAAGTTCTTTTGCTATTTGGATGGGTATTCGGGATTTTTCCAAATCCCGATCCACCCTGACGACCAGGAAAAGACTACATTTACATGCCCTTATGGTACTTTTGCATATCGTAGAATGCCTTTTGGTTTGTGTAATGCGCCTGCTACTTTTCAACGTTGCATGATGAGCATTTTTTCTGATTTCATAGAGTCTATCATGGAAGTCTTTATGGATGATTTTAGTGTTTATGGTTCCTCATTTGATGCATGTTTAATTAACCTAGCTAAAATCCTGAAAAGATGTGAAGAATGCAATTTGGTTCTAAATTGGGAAAAATGTCACTTTATGGTGACAGAGGGAGTAGTCTTGGGTCATATTGTATCTGATAAGGGCATACAGGTGGACAAAGCTAAAATTTCAGTGATTGAGCAATTACCTCCCCCAGTTAATGTTAAGGGAGTTAGGAGTTTCTTGGGTCATGCGGGGTTTTATCGCCGTTTTATCAAGGATTTTTCTAAAATTGCTAAACCACTAACTCAGCTTTTGCTTAAGGATGCCCCTTTTGTTTTTACTGACGAGTGTCTTGAGGCTTTTGACAGGATTAAGCAGGCTTTGATATCAGCACCCATCATATGTGCTCCCGATTGGAACCTTCCATTCGAAATTATGTGTGATGCAAGTGACTATGCTCTAGGAGCCGTGCTTGGACAAAGGAAGGATAAAGTTTTGCACGCTATCTATTATGCAAGCAAAACTTTAGATGAGGCCCAAGTCAATTATGCCACCACGGAAAAGGAGTTTCTTGCTGTTATATATGCTTTAGAAAAGTTTAGATCATATCTTGTTGGTTCTAAAGTCATTGTTTTTACTGACCATGCAGCGTTGAAATATCTAATAGCTAAGGCTGAATCCAAGCCAAGGCTACTCCGGTGGGTTCTTTTGCTCCAAGATTTCAATATTGAGATAAGAGACAAAAAGGGAGCAGAGAACGTAGTGGCAGATCACTTGTCACGTATCAGGTATGATGAGGGTAAGGATTCTCTTCCTATAGATGATTCGTTCCCCGATGACAACCTGTATGCAGTAGTAGAGAATCACCCTTGGTATGCAGATTTTGCTAATTATTTGGTGGGTGGTACTCTACCTCCTGACTTGTCCTACCAACAGAAAAAGAAATTCCTTTCTGATGTTAAACATTATTTTTGGGATGATCCTTTTTTGTTTCGTGAGTGTGCAGATGGATTATTTCGCAGGTGTGTTCCCGAATGGGAAGTTCACGGCGTCCTTACTAGTTGCCACACTTCACCCTATGGTGGACATCACGGCCCCTCTAGAACGGTGGCCAAGATTAACGAGTCAGGCTTCTTTTGGCCTACCATGTTTAAAGATGCTAACACTTTTGTGCAGGCTTGTGACTCTTGCCAGAGGACTGGCAACATTTCGCGGAGGCATGAGATGCCCCAAACTGGGATACTTGAAGTTGAAATATTTGACGTTTGGGGTATCGATTATATGGGGCCGTTCCCATCTTCCAATGGGAATTGTTACATACTTGTGGCCGTCGATTATGTGTCCAAATGGGTTGAAGCCATAGCATCACCAACAAATGACTCCAAGGTAGTCATCAAGCTATTCAAGAGAATCATGTTTCCCAGGTTTGGTGTCCCACGAGCTATTATTAGTGATGGAGGTTCCCACTTCCACGAGAGACAGTTGGACAACTTACTTAAGAAGTATGGTGTATATCATAGAACCGGGCTTGGTTACCATCCCCAAACTAGCGGTCAAGTTGAGGTCTCTAATAGAGAAATCAAGGCGATTTTAGAGAAGGTAGTAGCCAAGTCTAGGAAGGACTGGAGTATGAAGTTAGATGACACACTTTGGGCATACCGAACGGCATTCAAGACACCAATTGGTACTTCACCTTATAGGCTAGTTTATGGTAAGGCATGTCATCTTCCCGTAGAATTGGAGTACAAAGCTTTTTGGGCAATCAAGGAGCTTAACATGGATTCTAAGGCCGCGGGCAAGAAGAGACTTCTCCAACTCAATGAGTTGGATGAGTTTAGATTGTCGGCCTATGACAATGCACGCATCTACAAGGAGAAGACCAAGAAGTGGCATGACAAGAGGATCCTACCAAAAGAGTTTACACCGGGTGATAAGGTCCTTCTCTTTAACTCTAGATTGAAGATTTTTCCAGGAAAGTTGAAATCTAGGTGGTCCGGTCCCTTCACTGTCACAAAAGTGAACAAATTCGGTTCGGTGGAGTTGGTGAATAACAAAGGTGAAGAGTTCAAGGTCAATGGTCAAAGACTCAAAGTGTATCATGATGGTGCTACCATTAGGGATGTGGAGGAGACTCTTTACTCCACTTCCTAAATGAGCTCAATGGAGGTAAAAAGGTCGTGCGGGACCTAGATAAACCAGCGCTTTACGGGAGGCAACCCGTATTTTACTTGCTTTAATTTTTGTTTTTCTTTCTTTTTCTTATGAGAGGAGAGAGGAGGGAATTTAATGAGTTTTATGAGTTTTTGGTACAGTTTACAGGAAAGAGTTAGTCAAATTTTGAGGAAGAAAAAAAGTTCGTCAAAACTTGCTCTCGGGCCCGGCCGGGCGGAGTTTCGCCCGACCGGGCGCGAGAGTTGACGTACACGGACTAAAATTTGGCCCGACCGGGCGGAAGGTCGCCCGACCGGGCGCGAAAAGAAGATCGAAAATCTTGAGAAATTGACCCGACCGGGCAGTGAGACGCCCGACCGGGCGCGAGGCGACAGGAACCCAGGTCCCTCTGATCGCCCGATCGGGCGAAATGGCGCCCGACCGGGCGCGAGAGAGGGAGCTCATGACAAATGTGATCGCCCGATCGGGCGAAACGGCGCCCGACCGGGCGCGAGAACTGAACTGAGTGCCAATCAAGATCGCCCGACCGGGCGCCCTCTAGCCCGGCCGGGCGCGCCTTCCCCATCTCTTTTTCTTCCCGTCTTCTTCCTCTTTTCTCATTTTATTTCTCTTCCTTCGGCTTTATCTCTCTAAAAACTCTAAATTTCCTCTGACTTCTCTCTAAGATTTCTCCTCCTTCTCTTACCCAAATCCAAAACTTTTTACATTTTCTTACTCCTCTCTTCATCCTCTGCATTCCTACATAAAAAAATTCTACATTTCCACAAATTAAATTTTCGACTACTACCTAATGGCGGCTAAAAGGGCTCGAAATTTGCTCGGGGGTAGCTCCAGCTCGTCCCAACAGTACGATCCAGCTCTTCAACTCGCTCAGTGGCCGACGATCAAGATCGCGACGGCGGAGCAACGGGAGAAATTGGAGGTGCTCTACGGAAGAGAGGTAATTCCCTCACGGTGGGTACACCGTCCCACTTTAGAAGCTTTAGGTTTATATGGTTTTGTTAGGAGATTTTTAAACGATATTGGTATGCGTAAATTTGTAGATATGCATTATGCGACATACCGTGAATTAACTTGTGAATTTTTGTCTTCTCTTGTTATTCAAAACCATAAAAGTGGTCCTAAATTAATATTTAGGCTTAACAATAAAAATATCACTCTTTCTTTTGTGGAATTTTGTAAATTATTTGAACTGGAACCTGATTTGAACAGACAATGGAATGCTGAATTTAAAATGGAAGATGTTTATTTAGCTTTGACTGGTATTTCAAATGTTTCTGCTCAACATGCTAGTGCTAGGCCCATTCACCACCCCATCCCCAAATTGTGGCAAAGATTTGCCGGTGTATGTTTCCTAGGTAGAAATGAACCCCATAACTGTCAGACCAATGAACTTGCTGTGATTGGCCATTACATTTTTGGGTATGAAAAACTGAACATCGCCCGGTACATTATTCACCACCTAGGTAGGCACGCTACGGCCAGCAACCACCACACTACCCCTATCCGTCTTGGTGGCCTTATCACTAGGATAGCCATCAAGAAGGCCGGTTTTGTAGAGAGTGGACCTCATAAGATGACCAACATGGGACCCGACACCTACATGACCTCTAGGTACCTTGAGGAGCTTGGGTGGTTGCGGGTAGACGAGAACCAGGTCACCCATTGGTGCATTAGGACAGGGACTGAACAACCCTTGCCCATTTTTCCTTTGCCCAACCCAGACCTGACCGCCTTTCCACCAGGGCAAGAGTCCTACACTTACGCCCTGTTAGTTGCCCATGCTAGGGGTGAGGATCCACAGCAGGCCCAGGCTCAACCACAGCTCATAGTTCAACCCATTCCACAGCCACCATCACCACCCCGACAGTCCCATTCCGTCCCTCACGGTGACTCTGACCCAGTTTGGGACTTGCAGAGTATTGGCCAGGCCATAGGTCGCATAGAGCAGACCCAGACCGAGTTCAGACAGATGATTGGTTCTGTCGACCAGAGGCTAGGCTACCTAGAGAGGAACCAGGGTAGGGGACTCTACCCCATTTATGATGATTATGCTCGTCGGGGCAACATTCCCGACGATGCTGTTTACCCAGACTGGTTCCAGCCCCCACCTCAGGGATATGATAGGGATCCCACTGCCCATGGTATTTACACAGACTATTCCTCGTTCCATGGGTACGGCCAGGACATTCCTTTTGGGGGACCGCCGGGGGGGACTTTTCAAGCTAACTATTTTGGTGGTAGCTCTTTTGGTGCAGATGGTGCAGGTTCCAGTGGTGGAGCAGGTGGGTCCTCTCATATGGACCAGGATGAGGATGAGTAGCCAGCTGGGCTACTTTCGAGCCAATGAGGACATTGTCCGATCTTGGCTTGGGGGAGGATTTTTGGATTTGGTATATACTTTTCTCTTTCCTTTTCTTTATTTTTGTTTATTTTTGGTGTGTTTTGTTAGTTTAGATTTATTGCTTTCTAGATTAGTTTTATTGCTTTCCTTATATGAAAAATACAAAAAAAATTGAAAAATCAAAAAAAAAAATAAAAAAATACGAACCAATGAACTGTAAATCATGCTTCCCTGTGCCCCATACTTGAGAAAAATTGTTTTGATTCTTGGTATTTGATTGTGAGCATTGTGGATTTGTTGATCATGATTTGAAGTTTAATTGCTTGGATTCCTAAACATGCGTCAATTTTGTCCAACTACTTGTGAATATAGTGCTTGACTAGTTGATTTGGTTAGGAATGCGTGATTAGTTCCTGGTATGTCAATGAATTTGAGTATTGGTTTGCAACTATGAGTAGTGTTTCATGGCTCATTATTATGCACATGTGGAGGACGAAGGCATTTGTTCTTTTAGGTAGCCTTCAGATTTATTTAGATACATTTGTTCCCTTCTTGCTACCCATGTTGTTGCCTTGACTTTTTATTGTTTTTAGCCACATTACAAGCCTATTTTGCCTCATTGGTTACTAGTCCCAAGCTTGGCTTGGGGGAGCTATTAGTGAGTGAGGTGAGGGAGTTTGTAGTGTGCACATTATTTGCACAATTTGGGTGAGAAGTATTTTTTTTCTTGATCATATTTTTGTTTTGATGAGTTTAAAAGTGTATATATTTGAGAAAAATAAAAGTGTGATGAAAAAGGAAAAAAAAAAAAGAGAAGTTCAAGAAAAATAAAAGTGAGAAAATAATAAAAAAAAGAAAGTGAACTTCCAAAGAAATAAAAAAGGAAAAAAAAAATGAAAAAAAAAAAGAGCAAAAAGAGGAAAAAAGTTTGATGTTCAAATGTTCTAAGTGAAGGTTGATCAAAAGAAAAAAAATTGAGTTTCATTGTAAATATTTGAGTTTGAGTTCAAAGTTTGTTTATTCACTCTTGTTCTATATTATCATATTTTTATGAGTGAATAATTGTAAGTTTTGGGATTGTTTTTTATGATTGGAGTATTTTTGGTGGATTTGTGTTGGAGTTAGTTTTGTTGGAGATGATTATGACCATTATTTTTGGTCATGGGTTTATTAGGATATGGCTCCCTTTATGCATAGCCTTTCTCTCACATATTCCCAAATTTATCCTACCCTTTTCCCTAGCCTTGCATTACAAGCTTTAAAAGACCTTTTGACCTTGTGCATAGAGTTGTGTAGATATGAAAAGTGTTGTTTATCAATGCAAGTTATGACTTGACATATTCCGAGTCGACTAATAGGTTGAGTGTATGTCTTTTTAAACACACGAGTGTTGTGAGTTTGGGAGGGCATTGTTCACATTAAAGGGGTTGGGATGGAGAGCGATCGAGTACATCTTTTACTCGCCACATGAATGAGAGTTGAGTGTGTGAGCACTAGTCTTGAATTCTATATGCTCTTGTGGTTTGCTCTATTTGACAATTGTTGGGGATGAAGGGTGATTAGATGGATAAGATTGGTTGATTTTGAAGCATGTTCACTTGATTTACCTTGAATCGTTTGTGCTTGATTTTTATATTGGGGTGAGGCATGTTTTATTTGTTCATTGAGGATCTCTTTGCTTAGGGACAAGCAAAGGTTTGGCTTGGGGGAGTTTGATGTGTTCATTTTATATATATTTATCCCCGTCCCTTGGTCGTAATTAGTAGTGTTTTTGGCTCCTACGAGCCACTTTTATTACTAATTTGTGTTTTCCAGTGCTTTGGTAGTTTTGCTTGAGTTTTGTAGGAATTTGCGTACTTGGAGCAATTTCCCGGGTTTTTCGAGGAGCATCTACAAGTATTGGAAGACCGCGACCGCTTTCGATAGCCCAAGGCCGATTGGAGGGATCAAATCGGTGATTAAGGGCTCGGTTATGAAGATTTGAGGACTTGGGCCAAGTTCGGAGGCCCAAGAGTTGGAGATTTCGAAGCCCATGAGCATCGCCCAAGTCCACTCTCTCCGCCCGGAGGCGCGCCCGGCCGGGCGGGCCAAATCAACATGCGCCCGGTGCACGCGCCCGGCCGGGCGCGAGAAAGCTTTTGGGGAGAAAAAGGCGGGCCCGGTCGGGCGAGCCCTTGCCCGACCGGGCGCGTGTCGTTCCTCAGAGACGATTAGCTTTCCGTTTTGTTTTGTTTTAGCGTTAACTCTTGCTTAGTATTAATGTAATTCTATTAGGCAAGTTTAGGATCTCTTATCATTATTATTACTCTAGTTTAGTTTTCCTCTCCCTTCTCTCTACTTAACTTTCTCTCTCTAGATTTTATTTTCTTTCCTTGTTCCTCACACTCTTGTAATTCCGCCGTTTTGGTACGATTTCTCCTTTAATTAATCTCAGTATTTTACTCTTTCCGATTTCTGTTATGTCTTGTTTAATTATTATGCTTTGTTTAGTTTTGATTATGTCCGAGTAGTTTAATTCTAGGGTTTATGGGGATCCATAATTAATATGAAGGGGTAATTTATTATTATTGATTATTGACTTTGCATGATAATTTCTTATTGATTTGTTCTAATTCTTTGTAATTGGATTATGAATCGAGCAGATGTAATTTGATTGTGAATGTTTAGCAATATTGAATTGATGAATCGAGCAGATGTTAATTTAATATTAAAGGCTATTTTCAATAGGAACTTAGATCTAGTAAATTGCGAGAGCCTGTTAGATCTATGTTGGTTAATAAATTGCGAGAGCCTGTTAATCATGTTATTGTGCAATGTTAATTATTGATTGTTATGTTTTATCCCGGAATATTAATTATTGGTGAACCTGTGACCCTAGACCTTCTTATTATTAATTTTCTCCCTAAACTTAATCTTCATAGTATAATTTCATATTAAACACAACAAATTGGTTACCTTAATAATTTAGATTATATTAATTAATTAGAAGTAGAAAGACCAGTTTCCCTGTGGATTCGACCCTACTTCCCTATCTACTTTAGTTAGAGGACTTAGGTATTACTTTTGATTAGGGGATACGACTTTACCCTGTCAGTGACATTCATGGTGACGGTTCCAAAAGCTAGACGACGAGTATTGTCGTAGGCTCTTATTCCTTGTGTGGATGGAGACAGGTTGTAAGGAGGGTGTGCCCATTGTAGGGGATACTTCTCCTCTTTTCCCATGGTCCTTTAAAAGCCCAGGACTTTACATTTTTTAGGGTGTTTTAGAATTTGAATTCCTGATTGTTTGGGAGACCTTCGAATTAGAGTTGATCCTATCAGTATGTTTTTTTGTAAGAAACTAGTAAGGAGTCGCCAATGAGTTTTAGGAAAACTCATAAATTAAACCTCGTTCATGCCTTTCTCCAAAGTAGAGTTCACGGAATATTTAGCATGAATCATAAGTTTACCCATGCCCAAATTGGACTACTAGTACCAGAATTGAGTTCGGGAGTTCGGGTACTAAAATAATGTTTCTTTTAGGGAGGAATCGTTATTCTAGCTCTAGTACAGCCTCTACTAGCTCTTCCTTTTTCACAATTTCATCACCAAAGTTAGTTGATTTATTTATAAGAAATAATCACTTAAAGATTACATTGCAACGAATATCGTTATTCTTAGTTAATTCAAATTCGTGAAAAAAAGAACAATAAATAAATATGATTTGCCTTGACTTAGGTGATAAAACAACAATTGATTATTTCAATTCTAATCTTGATTAACGCAAGAAGCTATGTGAAATTAATTAATTAAATTTTATTTAAAGTGGTCAAACAACACTAATTAATTGATTTAAAGATATAAAAACAATAAAATAGAAAGTGATTTATCTAAGTGCTCGGAAAACTAACCACTTTTTTTTTGCTAGATCTTTGTTTAGAACATTTATGGACTTCTTCTTGTTCCGGAACCTCCACCGTAAGGACAAGTAATAAGAGGCACTACCACAAAATAGGGAATAAATAACACACAATACATAACTGTCAAGTTACATAGGCGATCTCTAGAATTATACAAATTGCCTATGGAAGATAAGCGTTTTATATGCTGAAACCTATAGAGCGCCTATCAATGGTAACCGCTCAATTTAACATACGGAAATTTTACACTACACAATATAAAGAGCCTTTTAATGATAACCGTTCTATAAGTATCTAAAAAAATAAATAATAAATAAAACTGTAGGGAATATTTCAAGCATTACCCCTAGCTTGAACCCCACTGTGATCATACACTAAAGTACGGTGGCGTCCAAAGGGAAAGAAGATAGAGCAAAAGAGTCGCCAACAAGTTTTAGGAACTTGTAAACCGTTCACAGGGTGAAGGTTACACCCTTTAACGATCCAGGAGATCGTCAACTCCAATAGGTCTGGAACCATGACTGGTAGTTCGGGGATGAAGGTACAAATCCAACCTAAAAGAGATTGAACCCGCCCTAATAATAGGCATCTACTTTATTATGATCGTATTCATATGCGCTTTCTGACTAACATGCAATCAATAGGTTTACCCTAAACCTGTTTATCTATGTTGGTTGAATATTAATGCACAAATAAATCTATTATTGGAGATCACTTGAATTATAATTGTTTAGGGTAATTTCACCCTGCCACGTGGCCCAATCAGAGGGTGACACGTGTCAGCCCCAAATTGGTCCAATCCCTGCTCGACACGTGTCATTCCAGAAATCAAGGGAAAAGACGACCTTCAGGCCCAAACCCCGAGACTGCCGCAAAACGGCGCAGCCCACCAATGATTAGGGTTCAGTGCCCTAATCAGGGGCACAATTCCCAATGACCCTATAAATAGGGAGATGTCCCTCATTTTGAGGACACGTTTTTACCATTTATTACATTTGCATTCTCTCACCTCAGAGAAACACCTGAGCTTGGAATCCGAGCAAATATCCACCTAAATTTCCGTCCTCTTTATTCCTTTTCAAGTTACTAACTTGACCGTCGGAGGCGGAGCTCCAATCACCCGGAGTCTCCGTTATTTTGCAGGTACAGCTCGGCCGGATCATACTTCGTGTTGTAACTCTCCCGAGGGACAAAAACACCCAAAACATTTGGCGCCGTCTGTGGGGAGAGTACCTCGAAGATGGTTCAAGAGTTTGTGCCACCTAACCGTCTGGGTGAAGACCCAGAAGTTTTTACAGACCATGAGGAGGATGAGGATCCTCAGGTCGAAACCTCTACAGCCGAGGATGGCTCTCTCAGAGTCAAGCGCATCCGGCCCAGAGAGACTCTAGAGCGGGGCGCCTCCCAGGCGGGTCCGAGCAGACCCACTGGGCAGCTGGAAGGGGCAACCCAAACGGCAGCTGGATCAGCCCCTGTCACCCGAGACGAACTCATGAGGTTTATGACTAGTTTCAAGGGTGAAATTACAGAGCTGATCACAAAAAGCCGGGCTGGCCCAAGTAAAGGTCAGTCGGCTAAGAAGACTCCTCCAGAGAAGGGGAAGTCAGTCAGAAACCGGCTTCCCACTCCTCATCCAAAGGAGAAGGCAGCCGGGACCATTGATTGGTCGAAGATTCTCCTTCCTGGGAGGAACACCAATAACACTCGCCGGCCCCAACAGCCGGTGAGAAGTAAAAAACCAACTTCTGATGCCCGGGAAATTATTAACCGGAAGAGAAATCAATCGCTGTCTGAGTCGGCTTCAACGTCGAACTTTCCAGACAGCTTCAACAATGTTTCTGCAGGGAGTGCACCCTCCTTGCATGAGAGTCAGACAGGCGGTAATACCGTCCATTCTGGCCCTCATATGATTGGAGCTGTCCCGTATGTGCCTTCTCCGACTTACGGGCAGTATCCTCCTCACTTCATGCAGCCGGCCTTCTTTGGGGGTCAGGCGGCATATCCAAATGTCCAGCCATTGGACTGGAAGCTTTGTCTGCTTTGCCTGGGTGAACAACCTTCTGCGTTCACTCGGGAGATAACCGAGGCGGCACAGCCGGCCAAGGTTAAGAATGTGTTGGTTGGTACCTATGATGGCACCACCAATCCGGAAGACCACCTCATGGCTTACACCAACCTCATGTATCTGCAGGGGTTGGACGATGCCGCATGGTGTCGATGCTTCCCGGCTACATTGAAGGGCATTGCCCAACAATGGTTTGGCAACCTGCCAGCCGGGTCCATAGACAGCTTCAAGAAGCTTGCCTTCCTGTTTGCTTCCAACTTCTCAATGAACATCCCTGCTAAGAAAACAAGCCTTGATTTGAGCACTGTTAAGCAGAGAGAGAGAGAAGGGCTGCGCTCATATGTCAGGCGGTTCAATCTGATAAGAATTCAGATTCAAGGACTGTCTGACGAGGTAGCTTTTACAGACTTTTTCAAGGGTCTGAGAGACGGGTCGACTTTTAAGTTCGACCTAGTCAGAAAAGGGGCTTTCACCTTACAGGCGGCCTTGAGGGAGGCGGAAAGCTACATCCAAGCTACCGACCTCTGCTCGCCTGGTAGCCAGTCGGACTCTAAGAAGTCCGACAAACAGAAAGTCATCAGCCGGTCAGCTCAACCGGCCAAAAACAAAGAAGAGAGCAAGAAAAGAAAAGAAGTCTGGGCGGTTACTGACTCTGACCAGCCGTCCCAGAAGAAAAAGAAAGAGTTTAAACCGTACGTCCCTAAGTACGAGTTTAACAAAGACTGCAACTCCATCCTCATGGAGGTAAAGGACCGGCTGTCCATTGAGAAGCCGAATCCTATGAAGAGTTCCGTCCAGTCACGGAACAAGAATAAATTCTGTCAGTTCCATGAGGAGGTCGGCCATGACACCAAGGACTGCTTCAGTCTTCAGCGTGCGTTGGACCGTCTGGCTGACAAAGGGCTGTTGAAGTCCTACATTTCTAAGTCCCCAGCCGGGGCAAAAAAGAAAAACAAGGGTCAGTCCTCCAAGACTACCCCCAGCCTGCTAGTAGCTCGGATACCGACAAGGAGCTGGTCTACACTATAGTAGGCGGGTTCTCATGTGGTGGCCCTACAATCCGGGGCACCAAGAGCCATCTTCGAAAGATGGATAAAGATGATGATGAGCAGGCGGAAGCCAACTCCTCCTTCCTAGACGTCTTGATCACTGAGAAGGACAGGGGCAGCGTCCGCCGCCCACATGATGACCCGGTGGTCATTGAATGTAAGGTTGCCAACCAGCTGGTTGGACGGATCCTTATAGACACCGGCAACTCATCAGACATCATCAGCCTCCGGTGCCTGCAAAAGCTGAAATACAACGTCGGCAGCATGCATCCGGTCACCCACCCCTTGGTTGGTTTTGGGGGTGGGATGGTCTACCCAGCCGGGAGAATTGACTTACCCATCCGGCTGGGAGAGAAAGGCCAGGGACGACATATGGTCGTCAGATTCTTGGTCGTTGAGGAATTGACCGCCTATAACATCATCCTTGGCAGGCCAACCCTCAACGTAGCCAGGGCCGTAATCATTCCGTCTCTCATGCTCATCAAGTATGAGAGGGATGACGGCTCTGTTGGTTCCTTGAATGGGGATCAGAAGACGGCCCGAGAGTGTTATCTCTCAGCCGTCCGAGATACAGTGACCCCAGGCGGTCAGGAACCAATAGACCTTGACAACGTCAAGGATGCCGACCCAGTTCCCGCCCCATTAGCAGCCGGGAAGAAAAGAAAGGCTCCCCTGCCGGTGGAGGTGAAGAAAGAGAAAAAATAGCAATCACTGACCGGTGAACGGTTAGACGAGCTCCGTCCCCAGCCGGCTGGTGAAAACATTGATCTCGTTCTGGACGACAACCGTCCAGAACGTACTGTTAAGGTTGGAATGGTAGCTCATGCTACCTTGGGTGCAAGTTTGCACCTTCTGCTGAAAGAATTCAAAGACATTTTTGCCTTTGAAGTGGAAGAGATGCCAGGCGTCAGCCCGGATCTTGCTATCCACAAGCTTGCCGTGGACCCCAAAAAGAAGCCCATCCGGCAAAAGAAAAGAAACCACGGCGAGGAAAGAAGTCAGGCGGCAGCTGCCGAAGTCAAAAAGATGCTAGACGCCAGGTTCATCCGGCCCTGTAATTTTCCCGACTGGGTGGCCAATGTGGTCCTTGTTAAGAAACCGAATGGGACCTGGCGCATGTGTGTTGATTACACAGACCTCAACAAGGCGTGTCCAAAGGACAGTTATCCGCTTCCAAAGATCGACAGTCTGGTCGACTCTACAGCCGGTCACGCCTTGATGAGTTTTATGGATGCCTACTCCAGCTTCCATCAGATACCCCTGTGGAAGAAAGATCAAGAGAAGACGGCCTTCGTCACTGATCAGGGGCTATTTTGTTATACTGTGATGCCGTTTGGCTTGAAAAATGCGCCTGCCACTTTCCAATGGATGATTAATACGGTCTTCATTAATCAGATTGAGAGGAATGTGGAGGCGTACATTGATGACATGATAGTCAAATCCAAGCTCTAGACGGATCACCTTGCTGATCTCCGAGAAACATTCACCACCCTCAGGCGGCATAAGGTTATGTTAAATCCTAAGAAATGCGTCTTTGGTGTTGAGTCTGGGAAGTTTCTCGGATTCCTGATTGATCAAAGGGGGATAGAGGCTAACCCTGAAAAGATACAGGCGGTGATAGACATGAAGTCACCCCGTTCTGTCAAGGAAGTCCAGAGACTCACCGGTTGCCTGACCGCCTTGGGGAGGTTCCTCAGCCGGTCAGGCGACAAATGCCTCTACTTCTTCCAAGCAATCAGGAAGAAGACCAGATTTGAGTGGGGGGATGATGCTGAGGCGGCGTTCCAGAGGTTGAAAGATCATTTGCACTCTCTGCCTAGGTTGGTCAGTCCTTTTCCTAGAGAGACGTTGTATATGTATTTAGCCGTCTCAGACCATGCCCTCAGTGCCGTTCTCCTTAGTGAGAGAGACGGCGTGCAGCTCCCGGTTTACTTCATTAGTCATGTTCTTAAAAATGCTGAACTCTGGTACCCCATGGTTGAGAAATTTGGCCTTGCTTTGTATATGGCATTCAAAAAATTGAAGCCTTACTTTTTGGCACATCCGGTGGTGATCTACACGGACCAGCCACTCAAGCGGCCGATGTCTACCTTGGACTCATCCGGGAGAATGTTGAAATGGGCTATTGAAATGCAAAGTCTTGAAATCACTTACGAACCAAGAAAGGCAGTGAAAGGTCAGGCGTTTGCCGACTTCATTGTAAAAATGACTCGTCCGGTGGCTCCGGATAATCTTGATCAGGTTTGGAAAGTGTATGTAGACGGGAGCTCTACAAAGAACGGCTGTGGTGCAGGCGTAATTTATGAGTCTCCTGAAGGAGACAGATTTGAATATGCACTACGCTTCAAGTTTCAGGCCTCTAACAATGAGGCGGAATATGAAGCCCTGCTAGCCGGCATACGCATGTGTAAGGCGGCAGGGGCCATGAAAATTGACGCCTACTCTGATTCTCAATTGGTCGTTAGCCAGTATGAGGGAAGTTATGAGGCTACCCATCCGGATCTATGAAGAAGTAAGAGGCGGCACCTACCGCCTGGAAACCCCAGACGACAGGCGCCTGCCTAGAACTTGGAATGTAGACAATCTAAAAAAGTACTACTTCTGAGAATGTAATTCTTTGTAAACAATGAGTCAATTATTGAAGATTCAGCCTTTGTTTGCAAAATTGAGTTATCGTTTGATTATCCATCCGGGTAATATCCAGGCGGATTCCCCATCTACCTGACTAAGTTCGATACTTAGTGAAGGTTACATTTGTTTATCCGCCTGGGTAATGCTCAGATCCCTTGTTTACTTAAGTTGGACACTTTGTTTATTCAACTGCTTAACCATCCGCCTGGGTAATACTCAGACGGATTCTCCATTTTTCTAATTAAGTTTGATACTTAGCATGATCCGCCTGGGTAATACTCAGACGGATTCTCCATTTTTCTAAACTAAGTTTGATACTTAGCATGATCCGCCTGGGTAATACCCAGACAGACTCGTTTGATTAAAAAACTAAGTTCGATACTTAGTGTAAATTCAACACTGATTAAGAAACTAAGCACAAAAACGTTTAGTGGCTACACAATCGGTCTCAAACAAGACCAGAGGCTAAAATGGCCGGATGGTTGCTCTTTTTATAAAATCGCCTGTCCCAATATGGACAGAGGCGTCCGGCGACACCCCTCCGGGTGCAATCGTCGCAGAGAACAGATTATCTGTCGGTTCTACGTATCCATGCAGACGACAAAAATTGAACGACCGAATTGGTCAACTCAAAGCCGTCTGACCGAAATAACCTACGAAGAACGAATAAGTCCCTAAATACCGGATGCCCATTAGGCATCAGTCGGTCACCGGCTGAAGTTCTCACTTAGGTTATCCATTCCAAAAATTGCACCTCACCCCAATTGGGGCAAGAGTTCAATGGCTATGAAATCTCTACCAAGACGGGCGTAACCCGTTTGGGTAGTGACCGAAACGCCTGTTGGTGTACGGCTGTGCACTTGGTTTGGGGCAATCACTACTGTGATTGATTGACTTACAAACATATCATGCTCTTTGCAGCATCAGACGTTTTCAAGTCAATCAACCAGCTCCAACTGAAACCAATCACACAGCCGTCCAGGGGCAAGGACAGCCAGACTATTGACTAGTTAGGCAAAGAATCGTCGCATGCTAGGCAAAAATTAAAAATTCAAATGCAAAATAATCAAAACCGACTTAGTCGGTGCAATTCATAAAAGTCCATCCAACCAAACGGTTGTAATGGATCAAATGTTAACCGGACCTCGTCCGGGAGAGAGAAATTGTTAATTAACACGGCTCCACAGCCGGTAAATACAAGAATACTCGGCACGCAGGCCGGAAAAAGCAAGTTTTGGCATACAACCGCTGAATAAAAGAAAAAGACAAAAGCAGAGATTGGCATACTGCCGCTGAAAAGTCACTTCTGGCCTGCAGACGGATCCTCCTGGTTCTCCCCTTTCTCATCATCTGAGAGAATTTGGTGTGCTTCGCCGGGACCAGGAAGCTCAGGTGCGGACGGCTCATTGTTGCTGAGCCAGGCTTCAAAGGAGGCAGGCTCTGGCTCGCCTTGCTCTCTCAAGTACACCACGTACTCGGCATAGCTGTGTGCCATTGTCCAGATGCTATAATCAGCGCCTGGATACAAGGCAGCCCAAGCAATCTTCATACGAGCGTCGTTGTCAGCATCACTTTCAGCAACAAGGCGGTTTTGCTCCGCCTCCAATGTTGCTGCAAAGTTCTTCTGAGCTTGAGCAGCATCCTTCTCCAGCCTCTCAACCCTGGATTTTAGTTTGCCAAGGTCCGCCTGGGCCTTCCTGAGCGCCTCTTCATCCTGTTTGGCGCTCTCGTCTGCTTTCTTCTGAGCCTCCTCCGCCCCCTTCTTGGCCGTCTCAGCATCCGTTACCCGCTGGTCGGCCGCCTTCAGATCTAGCTCCAGCTGCTGGATTTTAGACGCCTGTGTCATAATTATTGCTTTAGTTTCAAGTTCATTTACGATAGTTGAGTGGAAAGCAATATTATCAGCGTCTATGGCAGACTTCTTGGCCCTTTTTACCTCTTCCCGTTTGCGGGAATAAGGACGTTTGAGCCCGTCCACCCGCAGCATGGCCTGCAAAAAAGCAGGCGGTATAAGAATTACAGGCGGGGTAATTACTTGGAAAAAATAACATGGAATTGACAAGTTTCTTACCTCAGCCAAAAGGGATAGAATGCGTTCAAGGTTGAACGTCTCTATCCTAGGGATATTGTCCTTATCCCTCTTCCGGACGGCCTCCAGCATGGCCTTGGCATGCTTCTGGACGTCTGGCCAGCGGGGAGATTGATCTGCACCACAATCAATAGGTGATGAGTGCGAAACTAAGGCGACACCTATTTGTAGCCGGCCGTCTGAGGATGACGTCTGTTGGGAGTGGGATTTCACCCGTAAAGGCCACCCCAGCTCAAGCGAGGATTCAAAAGGGTTCTTACCTTCAGAGCCGGCCAAGCGAGAAACGCTTGCAGGCGTGGTGAACCCCGCGGCTGCTGAGGGGTTGGCCAGATCAAGGCACAGGCTGCCGCCTACCTTCTCGAGTCGCCCCGCTATCCGCATCGTCTTAGCCCCGGCTGAGGCGCTAGGAGTGGACGCAGAGGCGGACTTTTTTATCTTGTTAAGAGCGGCTGGGGCCTCCTCTCTAGCCCGTTTGAGGCTCTTCTCAAACGATTTCCCAACTTCTCCCCCCTGTGAAAAGAAACAAGTCAAGGTTAGCATCCGGGCAAGACAATTTATAAAATAAATTTAAGAAAGGGTCAGGCGCTCATTACCTTGGCCCTGACCTCGGCCGCAGCTTTCTCCGCAAGCTCTTTGCGGATGGCCGCAGAAGACCGCTTGGGAGTTTACTCCGTCTGCAGCATGTTCAATGCTTCTTCTGCAAAAAGAAAGAAATTGGTCAACATCATAAATCAATACCGATAGAAAAATACTACAGACGGTGTGAACTCAGGTGCATACGTTTATTAAACATGTGCCCTAGCCCGCAGGCGGCTAGGAAACATTCATCCCTGAACCAGGCGCTCTTGGGAATCCAGTTCTTAGAGACTTTTATTGTTTCCCCGGTTGACAGAGTGGCGTCTGTGAGGCCGAAAAAGTCTGCCTCAATTATTTTGTCAAAGTTTTCCTTTGGGATCCGGGGAAGAGCGCACTTCCTGCCCAACAAGTCAAGCTTCTTATTGTACAGACGGAATTCATAGTTTTCCCGTCTGGTTGGGGCTGACATCAGGTAGAACCTGTGTTTCCAGCCTTCGAATTTGGAGACCTTGTCCAAGGTCATCATATATTGCGGCTGCGTGGTTAGAGTGTACCACGCCCTCCAGCCGCCTGGGCTCCTACTGAGGTAGTGCATGCTTGCAAAAGCCTCCCAGCCGGGGTTAAGCCCCTGGAACTCGCAGGCGGCAACATACCCCAGAATGTTGGTCCAGGAGTTGGGGGTAAGTTGCCAGAGCCCCAGGCCGTAGCCTCTCAAAATTGCCTTCACCGCCTGGTGAAGGGGGAAGCGAAGGCCGACTTTGAACGCCGCCTCATAACAGCCAAAATTGCTGTTGGCGTTCTCTTGATCATCCCCCCAAGCGATGGTGCCCAGCTCAGGCGGCACCCGGATCTTATACCCGTCTCCAAGAGGGTGCATTTTCTTAAAGTTCTCTAAGTTCTCCCCCATTTGGATCCGGTCTTTGGAGGAGACGTAGATGCTGAAGGGATCATCCTTCTCACTCTATTTTTTCCTTTCTTCCTCCTCGCTATCCGGAAGAGGGGGCAAGTCATCGCTGCTCTCAGAGGTAGAGGCGGAGCTGTCACTCTCCGTCTCCTCCTCACTTTGGTCCATGGGGGCAGAGGCGGCCTCGTCGCCGCCTTGGTCACACTCTTCCAAGAAAGAGTCAGCAGGAGTTGAAGGGGCGCGCGGAGGGGATCTCTCCAGAGCCGTCTGGTCTCCCTGACCAGACGTTTCTCCCTCAGGCGTTCGGCCGCCTGAGCCTTCGCTTCTGTAATTTGGATCAATGGCCGTCTGCATTGATCGAGCCAAGGTGTCCTACACAGACACATAACTGGTCGGAATCCATGGCAAAGGGTGGTCCCAACACCCCGAGCCGGCACTCCCAGTCCTAGACTCAGCCGTCCCTGGTGACCGGCTGGACTCTAACCTAGGCTGTGCCGTGTGTGTTGGTGATGCATCCATTTATTGCAAGAAATATGTACAAGCGGTGAAAAAAGAAAAGAGGTGAGAGAGACAGAGACGGTACCTTTGGATTTGATATCTGAAGGAAGGCGGGTCCGGCTGGGTTGCGGAAGAACAAAGTTTCTTGGTTGCGCCTGACTCAAACGGATGACTTCTGCTCTCTCAAAGTTTCTCTCTAGAAAATTTTTGTAAACGTACAAAATTATGAGGGTAAAACGGCTATATATAGAGGGTAAATACGGGGGCATTTCCGTAATTTACCTGGAAGGTGAACGGTTACTCTGTAACGGTAAAATTACCGCCAACCGAAGCGTGACATGTGTCACAGATGCCACGTGGCGTGTCACGTCACATCTGTGAGGGGCAAATGTTTAGGGTAATTTCACCGTGCCACGTGGCCCAATCAGAGGGTGACACGTGTCAGCCCCAAATTGGTCCAAAATGGACCAATCCCTGCTCGACACGTGTCATTCCAGAAATCAAGGGAAAAGGAGGCCTTCAAGCCCAAACCCCGAGACTGCCGCAAAACGGCGCAGCCCACCAATGATTAGGGTTCAGTGCCCTAATCAGGGGCACAATTCCCAATGACCCTATAAATAGGGAGATGTCCCTCATTTTGAGGACACGTTTTTACCATTTATTACATTTGCATTCTCTCACCTCAGAGAAACACCTAAGCTTGGAATCCGAGCAAATATCCACCTAAATTTCCGTCCTCTTTATTCCTTTTCAAGTTACTAACTTGACCGTCGGAGGCGGAGCTCCAATCACCCGGAGTCTCCGTTATTTTGCAGGTACAGCTCGGCCGGATCATACTTCGTGTTGTAACTCTCCCGAGGGACAAAAACACCCAAAACAATAATCAAATTAACCCTAAACAAGATTATTAATTATCTTATATAAGCGTGATTATAAGTACAAATTCCCTTTAAACATGCATAAAAGGTGTGATCAAGCAATAACAATAAATATAAAGCAACATAATAAATCATCATAATAATAAAAATTATAAAAATAATCATGACAATCATAATCATGTTAAATCATAACAATAGCAAGATTTTAGGCATGATACTAACAAGATTAATGACAAACCCTAGCATGTCACTAAACATCAAAGATAAAATATATAGTCCTAACATGATACTAACATGATATTAGGAAAGAAAATAGGAAGCATCGCAGGAATCATCATAAGCATATTTGATATTATAACCTTTTCCCTAAACATGATACTAGAAATCATTGTTGTTATTCAAAACATCAAATTAAGAAAAACATCCTAACATGATACTAGGAATAAAAATAACAACATAGACATTATTTCTATATCATAATAACAATAAGTCAATTAAAGTAATTACTCGGATGCCTCGTATTTCTTTCTAATAACAAAATACACACGTTAGTAACTTCAAGGAAAATAATAAACAAACAATTAAATTAAATAATTGAAATAAAGATTTGTTATTATAAATATAAGTTGAATTAAAAATTTTGTATTTATGAACATAAATTTTTTGTGAGGAAACATTGATGGTCGATTTTAATATGACATGAATCACATGACCCCGCATCATTTATCAAGTCATGACGACACGTGGCAAGAATCATGACACGTGGCATGATTACAATTCTTGCCATGAGTTTTAATATATATATATAGATAGAATTCTGATTTTCACCTTTTGATTTGTTTTTAATTTTCGATTATGTTAGATCCAAAATTTCTAATTTTCATTTTAAAATTATACAGATCTTTAGTTTCTGTTTGGTGCGATTAGTTCTGATTTTGCGCTAATGGTCTAGTTGTGCGGTTGCTCTAAGTTTGTTTAATTAGATTGTTTGAGCTGTTGATCATTAGTGCTATGTTACTCGTATATGAAAGTGTTGTATTTTTTTAATATGAATGTTTAGTATTATTGGTGGGTATTTTGATGATTGAGGTGATTTTGAGGGCTGACAAGTTGATCTAATCCTTTATTGCTTGTTGCATGTTTTTGCAGATATTAGAGTGGAAAATTACTTGACAACTACAGGCTTGACACTTCTTTAAATCCGCTTAATAAGTTTTTTTTTCTTTCTTTTTTTGACAAAGGAAACACAAAACAAAAACAACAAAACTAAAAGGAAAACCAAAGCAAATCCCTACGACGAGCCGCTCCTGCCAGAGAATGAGCCTGTGCAATAGAAGTCCTAGACACCTTCTTAATGTGACAAGTAGCAAAAGACTTCAAAATATCACAGATTTCCTGAACCGTCCAAATAACCGATACATCCTCTGTTCCCTGACACAAAAGAAGATGAGGCACCACCAAACAGTCAGTAAGAAGCAGAAGCTGAGTAATCCCACGCAAACGAGCCTGCTGAAGGCCAAACAAACAGGCAAGCAATTTAGAATGAAGCGCCGAACTGGCCACGCAAGCTTTAACTCCACCACTAATAGAACGCGGCGAAGAAGAAGAACCAAAGCACCAACCCGTACCAGCATTGTGAGTCTCCTTATCCCAGGCTCCATCAAATAACATATAAGTGTCACAACTGACATCCAACTCACCACGAAGGGCAAAGGTAGTAGGAGAACAGGAAAAACCCAGAGGCTTATCCATGGGACAAACTGAGAACTTACGAGCATTCTGGCTCTGAAGACACCAAACCGAAGTCAACTCCAAGATAGAGGAAGGAGAATAAACTGACGAACGGAATCTTGCATTGTTTTTAGTCAGCCAAATTTCCCAACAAAGCCCAAAAAAGTAATTCAAATGAAGCCAGTTCTTAGAAGAACTAAGGCCAGAGATAATACTAAAAAACCAGTCTAGAAAAGGCGTAGAAGAAGCAGGAGTAGCCAGGGAACCCCAATCAATAGAATTCTACAATGAACCAGTAAAGGAACAATCTCGAAACAAATGATGCACCGATTCAACAGAAGAATGACAGAAAATGCAAGTCAAGTCCACCGTAATACCTTTCCTAGAAAGCACATCCATAGTAGGAAGCACATTATGAATAGTCTTCCAAGCTATCATCTTCCACTTGGGAAGAATAGGAAACCCCATAAACGTTTCCACCAGTTAGGAGGCAGCAAGACAGCTGGAGACGCAAAATGCTAAGATAAAATATGTGAGTAGGCTGACTTGGTAGAGAATAAACCATCACAGGTGTATTTCCAATAAATAAAATCATCAGATTCCCTCATAGGATGTTCTAACCCAAGGATAGCCAAAGCCACAGAATGAGGGAAAAGAGATCTAACCAAGGTAGGATTCCAGGCAGTCGAGTTGGGAAGAAACAACTCCGACATTTATAGGTAGGGCATGCATCAGCAGGGATCGAATCCCTAAACTCCACTTTCACGTTGGGAAGCCAGCTGTCATTTAAGATACTAATGCTTTTCCCTGAGCCAACTTTCCAAGCACCCCCCGAAGAAAGAGCTGAATTACCCTCTAAAAGGCCTAGACAACCCCAGGAAGGCTGATTACAAGAAATAGAGGACTTGTGATGAAGAATAGTAGGATACTTAGCTCTAAGAACACGGGAAGCCAGAAGCTGAGGATGCCGCCTCAAACGCTAAGCCTGCTTAGCAAGCAGAGCCACATTAAACGACTGAATATGGCGAACTCCTAAACCTCCAGTCCTCCGCTTAATTAGTTGTATTAGAGAACATGTAATGTATATCATTTTCTAAAGGAATTAAGTTATTTTATTTTTTTATTTCTACAAGAATTTTGTAATTGTAATTGAAATATTTGTATTTTAAATTTTTTTGATAAATAAAATGTTACTATTACGGTGTATTATTTATTACATGTATGAATTATTATTATTATTATTATTATTATTATTATTATTATTATTATTATTATTAATATTATTATTATTATTATTATTATTATTATTATTATTATTATTATTATTATTATTATTATTATTATTATTATTATTATTATTAATTTTTTAAAAAATAATAAGGAAAAGAGAGAGCCTATCTGTGATAGGCATTATCTTTTAATAGAGCTATACAGCGCATATCCTAACATAACAACTCTCTTTTCCTTGGTTTTTATTTACTTTATACCCTGAATAAAAAGCGCCTATCTTAGAAAGGCGATCTATATTGTAGTAGATATAGAACGTCTCTTAGAGGTGCTCTGTAGACTTTATAAAGCACCCCACCAGAAGAGCGCCTTAGAGGCGATCTATATTTTGTTTTAGGCGAGGTGTATTCCCCTTTTTGTGGTAGTGAGGGGTGAGTGTTTAGGACAAGAGGGTTGATAGCACACAAGTTCAAAGTTCCTGCCAGTTTTTCGGGTTAATTTATGTCTTTTAGCTTCGTATTAAGCTCTATTTATAGGGAATGAGTATGTTTAGGGTTTTAAGCATTTTGCGGCAGCAGGTGGCGCGCACATCATAGAAGTTCGCGCGCGCCTACTGCGCCCAAGTGATTCTGAACCTTCCATGGGCGCATCGCTGAAGGTGTCACGTGATGCCATGCGCAACCTTGTGAGTTCCGCGCGGATTTTCCTATGGCAGCTTTGGTTTTTCACCTAGGCGCCCTTAAATCTGTCAAAATTAGGTATAACTTCGGGTTTAGGCCTAATTATTGACCGGGCTTAGTTAATTGGACTTTGGTTCATTTCGTTTCGGGTCAGGCTAGTCGTTTTGAATTCTTGTGACTTAATCAGTAGTCCATAAGTATTTTTCACGTTAATCCAACACAAAGATGGTTTTATATGTCGTCATAGCACTTCTAGTAAGGACAAGAGGCCAAAAGTAGATGTCTACACAGGTCCTCATCTTTTATTCCAATAATCCTTGCAGTTCAAAATGGGTTAACATTGATTATCGACCCATAGTCTACAAGAAAAAGGTCAAATTCCGACGGAATGGTTCCGATGGACATGAAAATTCGTCAGAAAACACTTAATTTCCAACAGATTTAATTTCCGTTGTAAATTTTTGTCGGAAATTAAGTGTTTTCCGACGGATTATTCAGTCAGAAACTAAAGTTTTCGACGGAATAATATATGTTTCCGACGGAATTTTGGTTTTTTTTTTATAAAAAAAAAATTAGAACCCTAATTAAAAACCCGCCCCTTTACCCTTACCCCTCATTTCTCTCTCCTCCCTCATTCATCCTGTTCTCCTTCTCCCTCCTCCCTCCTCCTCTCTTCTCAGCCGCCCCTTCTTCATTTTCGTTTCCCCGACCTTTCTTTTTCGTTTGTTCTCCTTCTCCCTCCTCCCTCCTCCTCTTCTTCGCCCCTTCTTCGTCCTCTTCTTCGCCCCTTCTTCTTCTCCCTTCCTTCTTTCTTTTTCGTTTGTTCTTGAACTCGTGAAACCCTCCGCCGGTACTGTTGCTTTTTCATAGTAATGGTTTATACGGTCAAATTCGACCATGAAATCTCTAGATCTAGAGGTTTCAGGGTCGAATTTAGCCATATTAAACCAAATTCAGCTTGAAATTGGAAGCTTCGGTTGTTAAGGTATGTTTTTGGTTTTAATTTTTCATTCTTTTTTGTTTTGTTTTTTGTTGTTTATTGTGGCGGTGGTAGTGGTTTTTGGCGGTGTTGGTGGTTTTTGTTGGTGGTGGTACGGCCGGATTTTTTTGTAGATCTAGGTTTGTTTTTATGGTAGATATTGATTTGGGTGGATTAGGGTGGTGAAAATGGTCGTTTAGGTTTAGGGGGTAGGTCTGGTTTGGGTTAGGTGGTGGGTCTGGTTCGGGTTAAGGGGTAGGTCTGGTTCGGGTGAGTGGTGGTGTGGTTCGGGTTTGGGTTTTGTGTTGGGATTTTATTTTATTTTTCTTTTCTTTTTGTTAATTTCTGGGTTGTAATGGTTTGTTTCAGCGGTGGAGGTGGTGACTTAAGGTGGGTGGTGGGGTGGTTCTCTTAGGCGAGGTGGTAGATCCGGGCTTGTTTGTGTTGGTTAGGGACTTAGGGTTAGGTAGGTAGGGGTTCTGGTGGGTGTAGACACCCATTTGTGTCTCCCCAAAAACCAAACCCAGTGATGAGTACCTTTGACGTCGAATCATAATCGAATGAAGCGAAAGTGTGGAAAATTTAGTGTTACGGATAGTTTTTATTTCTTTTCTCTTCTCTTTGTTTTTGAAAATTTATTTTAAGAAAACAGCCAATCCAGTTTGGTTGGTCCATGATATGGGTCCAATAATAGTGTAGTTGGATGTGGCTTGACAAGAGCTTTCCAACGATATATTATAAGCCCAATTCCGATGAATATTGAGGAAGTTATGGCCAATTTACTAAACTGGACCCGGTTTGAACCTTATATGCAGCCCAATGATCTAGAGGGGGCCTAATATGATTTATCATTCCTAATGCAATTAGGAATGGTTTTAGTCTTCTAGGTTCTTCTAGAAGGTTCTTTTCATTCCTAATTCAATTAGCATTGATAAATTGACTTTTGTTGACTTTTTAGAGTTTTAATTAAAATCAAAGAACATTTTTGAGGAAAATATATGATTTTATCCTCCTATACGGCAAAATTTATCTGACTTTAGAAAACGCATCAAAAACAGGGTTAGCGCCTGACGCCAGGCATTGGCGCCTGACGCTAAGCCTGGCGCCTGGTGCCAGCTATTGGCGCCTGGCGCTAATCAGCTGGCGTTGGCGGCTTGGCGCCAGCTCTGTTTCAGTTGCGCCAATACTCAGTTTTGTTAATTTTATCTTTTTGGCTGATTTTCTCTATAAATAACGTATTAAAAACTCCGTTTTCATTCATCAACAACCAGTTTTCAATTATATTCACCTACAACCAATCATCAATTCTCTCATTCTCTTTTAATCCATCTCTCTTTCTCTTTTTTCTTAAAATTAACCTTTTACATACAAAATTCCGCATTCACAAGATCTAGAAACACCTAGCCATATTCGAAGTTGCCTTCGCCCTAGACGTGAAAGGTTTAATTTCTGAGGGTTTGGTCCCAAATCTCTCTTTCAATTATTTAATTTAATTGTTTGATTATTATTTTCCTTGAAGTTACTAACGTGTGTATTTTGTTATTAGAAAGAGATACGAGGCATCAAAGTAAGTACTTTAATTGATTTAATTGATGTAGAAATCATGTTTACATTGTTATTATGATATTCCTAGTATCATGTCTAGGGTAATTTTAATATTAAATATGATTGCTATGATGCTTCCTATGTTCTTCCTAATATTTATGATTGTTAGTATCATGTTAGGGTTAAAGATTTGATTTTTATTGCTTAGTGACATGCTAGGATTTGTTATTAATCTTGTTAGTAACATGCCTAGGATCTTGCTATTATTATGCTTTAATATTAACATGAACATGATTATGATCATAATTGTTATAATTTATGATTATTATTTTTATGATTATTATTATTTTGATGATTATAATTTTATTGTCATGATCATTATTATTTATTATTATTATGTTGCTTGATTTTATTTATTACTTGATCACGCCTTTATGCATGTTTAAAGAGAATTTGTACTTGTAATCACGCTTAATAAGATAATTAATAATCTTGTTTAGGGTTAATTTGATTATAATTCAAGTGATCTCCAATAATAGATTTATTTGTGCATTAAATTCAACCAACATAGATAAACAGGTTTAGGGTTAATCCTATTGCTTGTATGTTAGTCAGAAAGCGCACATGAATACGATCAGAATAAAGCAGAGGCCTATTATTAGGGCAGGTTCAATCTCTTTTAGGTTGAATTTGTACCTTCATCCCCGAACCCTTATTTGGTTCTAGACCTTATGGAGTTGACGATCTCTTGGATCGTTAAGGGGTGTAACCTTCACCCTGTGAATGGTTTACAAGTTCCTAAAACTTGTTGGCGACTCTTTTGCTCTATCTTCTTTCCCCTTGGACGCCACCGTACTTTAGTGTATGATCACAGTGGGGTTCAAGCTAGGGGATTAATGCTTGAAATTATTCCCCACAGTGGGTGTGGGTGTGGGTGTGGGTGGTGGATCGAGTTAGGGGGGGGGGGCTGGTGATACGGGTTAGGGGTGGGCTTGTGATACGAGTTAAGGTTGGTGGTGGGGGTGGTGGTATGCTTTTTTTTTTTTTAAATAATTTTTCGAGGGAATTGCGTCCGTCAGAGATTTACGACGGATTTATCCGATGCCGAAAAGTCTCTTCTGACGACTGAATTCCGTCGGAAGATTGTTTCCGACGGAATTTTCCGTCGGAAGGGTCCGTTTTCCTACTAACCATTTTTTCGACAACCCGTTCCGACGGTATTCCATCGGAAACGAGTTTTCCGACGGATTTCGGGGTTTTTTCGACGGAATTTTTTCGTCGGAAACAGACTTTTTTTTGTAGTGGTCATTGGCACATTTATTCTATTGCAAATTATAGTGAGGTGTAAGGCTTTTTTGTGCTTGTCACCTTCTAGAGGTAAATCCTTGTCAGAAAAGGTTATCAAGTTGATTGGACTAGCAAGATCACTTGTAAGGAAGTTGGCTAATCTGTCTAGAGTAGTTTCTAAGTCTATTCCTACCTTAGCCAAAACATCCATTACTATGAGCCTATTCTCATGGGATGTATCTAGCTAATAGTTTATGTATGTTCATCTCAACCTTAGTCTTTTTAAGTAGCTTAACAAAATCGTAGTCCTCTATAAGTGGTATTGGGACTTATTGAGTAGTAGGAATAGGCGCATTTGTGACTGGAGGTTGTAATCTTCCAGACCTTGTGAGGACGTCGATGGTATAATCCTCTTTATCCCTAATGTCGTCGAATGGATAAATTGTGGTGAGTGGAGGTTCTTCCATGTCTTTGAGGTAGACATCCTCATCATAATTGTCCCAAACTCCATTGATACTAACATCTTCTTCTTGTTTTGTTGGAACAAGATTTCCACTATCTATAAATCCTTGGATGAGATCCTTGAATTTGAAACAATTTTCTATGGTGTGTCCCCCAGATTGGTGATACTGACAGTAGAATCAATTTTTCCTTTTTAGTGATTCAAATGGTCTTGGCTCGAGAGGTCTGACGACCTTTCCCATCTCGAAGAGCATTTTTAACATCTTTTCATAAGAGACCCCGATAGGCGTATAAGTTTTGTCATTCCTTCTTGGCGGTGTGACTATGTTGATAGTAAATGGATTCCTTTCGAAAGGCTTTGATGGAGAAATGCTCATCATCTTTTCAACAATGCATTGCTTTTCAGCCACCTCTATTCTCTTATTGTAATATTTGATTAGTCGTACTAGCTCGTCTGCTGTATTTATGAGGGCACATATTTCCTCTCTAGAGGGACCTTCGTTGGTTGGTGGGAAATCATTCATGGCATCAAAAAAGGTTTCCTCCTCTTCTTCGATGACATAAGGCTCTTCTATTATCTTGATGAGGAGTGATGGATCGATGTGATTCTCTTCATCAGAAATTGCTAAAGAATCTGAAAGTGAAGCACTATTAATGCCCGACTTCTTGCTAGAAGGAAGCAATGGAAGCCTGTTATTGTCGGTCAAGTCTTGGATGACTTCTTTCAACTTCCAACAATTATCAGTAGCATGGCCCCTGCCTTGGTGATACTTGCAGTGTGTGTTCGGGTTCCAATTGGTCATCCTTCTTTCAACTAGTAGATCTTCCATTGGTTCAGTTGGAGTGATGAGTCCCTTAGCATGAAGGCGATCGGCGGCTGTGTCATAGCTCAAGCCAATAGGAGTGAAGTTTTTCCTAAATGAATTCTTATGTCCTTGATTGTTCATGGAAAGAACTTCATTTAAGTCAAAGATGCTAACGTTATACGAGTAATTTGTTTTGGAGGAAGAAGGATTATCGTTCTTCATTCTTTCCTTTCTAGCCACTATTGCTATTGTTCGCAGTTTTCTGTTTTGCAAGGTGACCTTGATTAGACGCCCTTCTCTCCTTGTCTAAGTGCTGTAATATTACACCATTGACTCTTTTTAATGACTAGACTCGAATTGACTTTGATTTTTATATACAAAGTGTGTGCTTTTGACTACTGAGTGAAAGTGACATGCTTGAGACTCGTGCAAAGACCATGGGACTATGTGAGTAGACTCGATTAACAACCAAACTATGACCTCGGTTATTAATTAATTAACAAATTAGACTTGACTCAAAGACCTGAGCAGAAAACCAGACCATTGCTCAATTGATGGGACTATCGCATCGCGTCAGAACAATCGCTGCGCGATACTACTATCGCTTCGCGATGGACACTAACACTTCGCGTCACAAGCCAAACTCCTCGTCAATATTGAAACGTCAGTTTTGACTTGTTTCCGATGTTCTATTCAAAACGGTAAGCCTCTAGTCGTGTTAAGTCAAATATATTTAGACTTTATTTATCTAATTCGCTAAATTAATTGGTTAAGAAAAGTCCTTTAGTCATTAATCAGTTTATTAAGACTTATTTAAAAGCACAAGTCAAAATAAACGGTTAGTTCTATCACATATAGTCGATGCACAAGAAAAAGACTCACAAGTAGTCAAGTAGTCACAATATGATGCAATGAGTTTGCAACTTAACCATGGCTCTAGTTCTCTAAAGTTCAAGGATTATGGTAGTCAAAGAGGGTCCATGGTTATGAGTCCGGATGCATTGCGCAGAAGCCTTACCTTTAAAAGGGTTGGCGGCTTGGCGCGTATAGATGGGACCCCGCAAGTTAAACTTACTTCCATGGTTTGGTGAATTCACCAACTCGGATGTACCCTTCGTTGCACGTAGCGTTCAATTGGGTAGATGGAGCGTTTATTTCCAAGGGATAAAGCTATATGTAGAGCACATATGGGTTTCAGAAAAGAAGGAAAAACTCAATTAGGAAGTAAAATCGGTCAAACAGTACTAGAATCAGTAAAAAATGAGAAGGTAGATTTCTGGTTCGGTGTTGGAAGAACTCAGTGCAAGAAAACGGGATCCATCGCGAGAAGATGGCCTTATCGCACTGTAATAAAGCTATCGCGCCGCGATAAGGCCATCGCACTACGATGGACTCCGCTGTCTCGCGACAATTCATACACTCCTCGACAACTTTATGTGTTCTCGGGATTTTCCAATTTTTGTAGCGTTTTTTCGATTCTACTTGTGAAAGATATTTCCTACGTGTAAAAAATCTATGTTTTTCACGCATTACAGATGGTCTTTCCAATGCGAACCTTTTTATGCTTATACCACAATGCTAATCAAAATTATGCACATGAATACTTAGAATGTTTTAAGTCTCATCCACTCATTCTAAATCAATTGCCAAAATAAATTTTAGGAACTAAAATAGAATTCCTCCCCAACAGAGTCGCCAAAAACTGTAGGGAATTATTTCAAGCACCCAACTTTGAGCCCCACAGTTATCATGCACTAAGCATGGTGGCGTCCAAAGGAAAGGAATCTAGAGTAAAAGAGTCATCAACAAGTTTTAGGAACTTGTAAACCGTCCATGAGGTGAAGGCTACACCCCATTCACGATCACAGAGATAGCTAACTCTATGATGGTTCTGAACCATAACTGGATATTCGAGGATGATGGTACACATTTAAGCTAAAAGAGATTGAACTTGCCCTAAATAGACCTCTACTTTTGTTCTTCTTATATTCATGTGCGCTTTTCAATTAACATACAATCAATATATTAATCCTAAACCTGTTTAATCTATATTGGTTGATTATTAATGCACAAATATATCTATTATTGGCGATCACTTGAATTAAAATCATATTAGCCTAAATAAATTTAGTAATTATCTTATTAAGCGTGATTTCAAATACAACTTCTCTTTAAACTTGACAGAGGGCGTGATCAAACAATAACAATAATAATATCAAGCAACATAATAACATTAACTCCACCAATCATCATCATAATAGACTCATCAAAGCATAATATTGTTAGCAAGATTCTAGGCATGATACTAACATGATTAATAACAAATTCTAACATGTCACTAAATATTAAAAATCAAAGCTTTATCCTAACTATAGCCAAGAAAACAATGTAATGATATATGATTGCAACGCTCCATCATTATAATATCTCAAGCTCCAAAGTTGGTGTTCTTGCCTATTTCTGCAGACACTTAAAACTACACCGTTTCCATCATTATAATATCCATTTTCCACTGAAACACAAAGGCCATCAAATCCAGTGATGTGCACCTTAGGCTCTAAATCTTGGTCGCACTTATCATAACCATGATATTTATCGTAACCTCTTATTTCCTTCTGCTGCAAAGTGAGTCTCGATCTGCTTATGGGTGATACTACTGACATTAACGAAGAAGCAAAGCCATCATTGATTGAATTCTCTGGTACTACCCGGTTTGGTACGCAGATAAGTGGCATTATTGCAAGAAAGAAAACTACCCGTCTCACATTGTCGATGGTCAAGATGGTCTGAACTTGACCATCAATGTTCAGCTGAAAAGCCGGTGAAATAATTCCGTGTACTGCAGATTGGACACGAGCGGAGAGATTACCCCAGTTGTTTTCATATGGGAAATTCCCTATTTCTCATGGTGAGAAACGAAATTTGTTTCTCATGGTGGCATTTTCGTAAATAAATCAACAACTTTTTCAGTATTGTGGGCTCCACAGTTAAAAAAGTGAAATAAAGTTGTTGATTTATTTACGAAAATGCCATGTGAGAAACAAAATTTGTTTCTCATCATGAGAAACTGGGGCATCCTCTTTTCATATTCAATCATTAAACCATCTGGATAGAACTTATCATACTGCGATACACCAAGTATACTTTCGATCACCCTTTGCTCGATGTTTCTGAATCTAACTGCTTCAAAGATCATCTGTATCATAACTAAAAGGGCTCTAGCAATTTTCTTGTTTCTATATGGGCTATTATATCCAATATCCATCTCATTAATTTGACAGTCTAGTTCGCCAATTCCTAGAGGGATTTCTCTTCTGTCGTCAACTCTAGCAGCGTTTTCCAACGACTCGTAGTTGATGTTAAATGGAAGTTGCACTACCCGGTTGTCTGGAAACACAGTCTCATATACATCTGAACTCACCTCGTAGAAAAAGTAAGCTTCATCACCGATTTGAATTCCCAAGACATTCGCGTAACTGATGTCGATTCCTAGTGTAACGTTGATTCCCCCATTCGATAGCTCGACATGAAAATACTGCTGGGGATTAGTGGGTTGCAGAGGACGCGGCAATATTGGTATTTCTCCACTCGTATCCGCATTTTTGGTTAATTCATTGTAAACATCTCTTATAAACCTCATATAGGAAACTCTTGTTGCGTTTTCAGTGGTGAACCTGATCTTGTTCACATCCAGGTTGGAGCCTTTGAACCGATTGGCGGCGAAGCCCATGCATTGTTGTGGTTGAACCAGTAAGGCTAACCAGCAAGCCCATGCGGCTATAATAATCCACAGCAGCCTCATGCTTAGCAACTGTATCAAATATTAACAATTCAGGCCAACCAATCATGAAATTACTCAATACATGAGGAGAGAAATAAAGATAACATGTTAAATTATCATGAATGTGATACTTCTGTATCTGAAAACATAATACTAATGTATGGTTGGTGCACCCGGAAAGAACATTAGGTATATTTAAAAGAACATGGGCGAAAAAAAGAACATTATAGATATTTATAAAGAACGTGAGCATAATATGTTCTTTAAATTTGATTATTATGTTCTTTGAGTTTGAACTATATGTTCTTTATATTACACAATATGTTATTTACTGTATGTACATTTAAAAAAAAAAAAATTCAATCACCCGAGTAACTAAAAAAAAGAACATGTTCTTTACTGTATTATCATGTTCTTTTTGTAAAGACTTTATGTTCTTTGGCTAGAGGTGATCAAAGTTAGACCGACCCGGCTTGATTTTGGACGGGTTTTGGGCAGAATTTTTTCGCCCCCAAATCGGGTCGGACCCGGCCCGTAAATTTAAATTTTTGGGCTGGTTTGGGATTGCGTTTTTATGCATTTTAGTTGATTTATTTTTACTCAACCCGAAAAGCCCGCACGACCGGACCATTTTGGGCAGGTTTGGGCACAAAAACTTCAGCCCAAAACTTGGCCCGACTCGAGAAGTGAGCTGATTTTTAAACCTTGGCCCGGTCCACCCAATGATCACCTATATCTTTGTCAAACACGAACATGTTCTTTTTTGTCAAATATAATGTTCTTTTTCAAACACGTTCAACCATCCAAGTAACCATGAAAAATAACATGTTCTTTTTGTAAAGACTTTATGTTCTTTGTAATGTCATGTTTTTGTCAAATACAAACATGTTCTTTTGTCAAACACATGTATGTTCTTTTTCAAACACTAACATGTTCTTTTTTTTTTCTAATGTTCTTTAAAATATGTCTAATGTTCTTTCCGGGTGCACCATGCTCATGGTTCACCCGGGTGCACTATACTATTTTCAACAAAATACTACATCCGTTTCATTTTAGTTGACACGCATTTCTTTTTAGGATTTTTTTTTATTTTTTTATTTTTCAAAACTTGACACGTTTTCTTTCAAGATAACTTTTTTTTTTTTTTACTGTATTTACAAACTACCCCACCTGCTTTTTCTTTCTCTCTCACTCTCACTCTCTCCTCTCCTTTATATATATATATATATATATATATATATATATATATATATATATATATATATATATATATATATATATATATATATATATATACCTAAATCAAACGTGTTAAATAAATAGAAACGGAGGAAATATATATATACCTAAATCAAACGCGTTAAATAAATAGAAACGGAGGAAGTATGATAATACTAATTTTTGTAGCTACTATGATATTT
This sequence comes from Chenopodium album, assembly GCF_948465745.1. Lineage (NCBI taxonomy): Eukaryota > Viridiplantae > Streptophyta > Magnoliopsida > Caryophyllales > Amaranthaceae > Chenopodium > Chenopodium album. The sequence continues at coordinate 73,709,358 of NC_137835.1, forward strand.
TGATCCAATCCTTTCGTTTCTAGCATTAACATGCACCCTCCATTAAACTCTACTTCTCATACAGTCCAAGTCAACCAATTAACCACGGAGTTATATGTTACAAATCTATACTTAGTATTTAAAAAAGCAAACCAAAAAAGACATATGTCATCATTTTATTACACTTCTCTATCTTCTTCAAATCAATGTGCCACATGTCGTTTTACATTTTTTATTTTTAATTATACAATTTTTCTTAACTCTTTCATTAAACACTTCATATTCATCTCCCCTCTTTAATTCTACCTTTTTATTTTTCCTCTTTGATTTTAGTCCCTCCATCTTCTTTCTATTAAGTCTCATTTCAAATTAAAGTCCCAAAATTTTTATTTCTTTGATTATGTTTTCATTTACATATTACACTCATAATTATTTATTGGTATTTCTCCACTCATCTCTCAATGCAATTTTCTATGAACAAACCGTGCATTGCACGGGCCAAAAGGCTAGTTTACAATAAAAAAAAATGGTTTGATATAAACTTTAAATCATATTGTAATATTACGTGAACAACTATAAAACTTTAACATAAACTTTAAATCATACAAAGTAGTACTATAATTACGTACACAACTATAAAACCTCATTGTAAATTTGTAATTGTCAAATAAATATTATTGTATCTAAACTTATAGCTATGATCAGCTTTGTATAAAATTTACAGCGCTTTTTTTTTTTTTTTTTTTTTTTTTTTTTTTTATGGGCAACCAAGTTGTGCGACAAACTGACACACAAAAATACTGTGAAAAATATTGATCAAGTAATTCATGACCTGACGGACTCAGTAACCCCATGCACACTATGTGCCCAAACACATATGAAATTTTATGAAAATTTTATAGAAGTTAAATTTGGAGAATATGTAGAAATAATTATTCAAATGAAAATTAAAATTAAAATAGGAAAATGATTTAGGGCTATGTATAAATAAGAAGCTAAAATAGAAAAGTATTAATGTAATATATTCATTAACTACATTTTGTCATACATTCTTAAAATAATACTCCCTCCGTTTCATAATGTTAGCCCCTGTTCTCTTCACCTTAATTTTGCTGAACTAAAATTATTTTTACAGAACTGAAATTATTTTTGTTGAACTGAAATTATTTTTACTGAACTTAAATTAATTTTACTGAACTAAAATTATTTTTACTGAACTGAAATTATTTTTACTGATTTTTTATTATAATTCTTCTTTAAGAAACTGAATTTTACTGAACTAAACTTATTTTTATTGAAATGGAATTATTTTTACTGAACTGAACTTATTTTTACTTAATTATTTTTTTTAAAGGTGAATACAACAGGGCTTTAGTCCCATATGGAATCAATCACATAAAATAAGAAAACAAATATATTTGGAATCTAACATTAAAGTATAACAGATTTCATAATTAGTTTACCTTATTTAACTTTTTATATTTTTTATTAGGAAAGCACAAGTCATAATTGCATAATTTAAGGTAAAAATTTCCTTACTTAGAGTCATGTCATCAATCCACAATCAATTAATTCCAAAAAAAAATCAAATCATAAATGAAATATATTCAATATGGGTAGAACTTTTTGAAACACCCAAAATAGTATATGGGACTAACATTATGAAATGGAGGGAGTACCAAATAAGATACTCTATATTTAAATTTTAGGGAAAAAGATGGTACTAAATTTACAAAGTTTGACACTTTAACCCTCTTCACTTCACCTTAAAAAAATTCAAACAGAAAAAATATTATTTTAGTTCAATTAAAAATAAGTTTAGTTTAGTAAAAACAATTTCAATTCAGTTAAAATTAGTAACTTTACAAAAAAAAAATAGATATCAGTAAAAAAAATTAATTCAGTAAAAATCAGTAACTTTACAAAATATATATATATATATATATATATATATATATATATATAATAGAGATCAGTAAAAAATAAATTAATTGAGTAAACATTAGTAACTTTAAAAAAAAGAAATATATTAAAAAATCAATATATAAAATAAATTTCTATTCAGCAAAAATAATTTCAATTTAACGTATTAGTTTTAGTTTAATAAATTTAATTTTAGTTCACTAAATTTAATTATAGTTTTGTAAATTTAATTTTAGTTCAATTAAAATAATTTTAGTTTAGCCAAATAAGATGAAGTGAATGGGACATTTGTTTTAAGAAAATATACCCTTTTTGTTTAAGATCATTTAAAATTACACTCACTCACTCACTATGCATTGAATTAATCAAATCTATATATGTGCAATGTTTATGTTATGTGTTCTTAATGAATTTGTACTAGTACATCTCGTGTGAAAGTACTCATTTGATTAAAGACGCGGATTTAATAAAACTCATTGGACTAATTGACTCTTTCATATCAATTTCATGTCTCATAAATAGTAAACAATATCAAAGTATATCAATAGTAAACAAAATCAATGTATATCAATTTAGGAAAAAAAGGGGGGGGGGGGGGGGGGGCGGGGGAGTATCTAACTACTTTCTTAGTTCGAAATTCACTCACAAAAAAATGGTAGCATTGAAAACCACAATGTTCAATTCACTCTCTTTGCCATTGTTGGTCAAGGTACCAAGTAAAACTGCTTCCATTTAATTTATACTAGCTTAAATCCCGCGCATTTGTTTTACCAAATTTTGTAAAGACTTACAATAACCTATACATAGTTCAACAATTTTTTTATTTTTTATTTATTTATAAATCTATTCTCTTTATAAAGAGTATAATAAAGTCCATATTCATTAAAGTTTCCTAAATAGTAAATTTAACGTCATATTTGTATAATATAAAAATTTTATATAAAATAAAATTATGGTTTTTTTAGTAATATCTACTTCATATTAATTTTATATATGGTTGCAAAAATTATATTGATTTTGGAAGGAAAAGATATCACTATATTGAAATTATTTTATTCTTTTTAATATATTAAATATGAAATATTTGGAATGGCATTTAACTTAAATTAGGAAAGAAAATATTATAATAAATTATTTACATAGATGATTTGGCAAAAAAAAAAACGATTTTTTTGGTGGGAAATTTTTTAATCAGATCTTGACACGAGTCATATTCTATTTGCCTTTAGTATATAAGTAGAGGGGTCAATTTGGATAACCGGATGGATTTTGTATCGAGTCTATTCGGATCGGACATGTTCGGGTCAAAATTATTCTTTTAATTCGGATTGGGTCGAGTCGGGTCAAATTCGGGCCATGGTCTATCCAGTCCGGATCGGATATTGGTCGGGTCAACTCCAGATCAGTTCATGTTCGGTTTGGAAAAATTCGGATCGGGTTTAACCGGTTTAATTTCGGGTCGGGTGAATTTAGGTGGGGTTGATTTCAGTTCGGATGATTTTGCTTCGGTAAAGTTCAGTTTGATTAAGATAAGGTTGATCCATTGATTCATTTATTGGTCAATTTCAATTCAATTCCTTTCTATGTTTGGCTGAATTTTAATCGAGTTGACCCAATTCATATCCAAATAAGGTTATTTTTAAACTAGAGTTATTATTGAGTTTTTACCTTATTATTGGGTCAATATCAAGTCATTCATGTATTTTATATTTTATCGAGTTGAAAGAATAGGTTTTAATGTTCAAGTATTACAAATTATTTGTAGCAAATTTTAGATGAGACGAATATAAAGCTTAGAAAGTAATTTTATATAGTTAGTATATACATGAAGTAAACTCTTGTTACTCCAGATTATTTCTTTGTAGTAAAAACTAACGTTAACTTATTAATAATTAGTAAATACAGTACAATAGTATAAGAACTTGAATAAAAAGGTCAATAATTAATTATGATCAGGTTAAATTCGAATTGGGTAAAAATCAAATGGAGTAAGATCGGGTCGGGTTAATATCAGTTTGGGTCAAAACAGATTGGATTAGATTAGTTATTTGTCTGGTCAATTTCGGATCGGGTTGAGCTCGGGTCGGATCAAACCGGTTTGGTTTGAGTTCAGGTCGGGTCAAATCAAATTCGGGTCAAGGCTCTAAATTCTGATGTAGGGAACGATTTAATGAACATGAACTATAAAAAATGGGTACGGGCTTTCTACATTAGTCAATCACAATGTGATAGTGTAGACAACAACATGAAGGAGGTTTTCAATGCTTACATCCTCTCGTCTAGACACAAACCCATTATAACCATGATTGAAGACATTAGGGAGGGTCTTATGGAGAGAATACATAAAAAATGAGGTTTCATGATGAAGAAAGAAACAAACATATGCCGTAGAATACAAAAGAGGCTTGAGAGGGCAAAGGTTGATGCTAAAGATGGGTGGCATTTTGGGATGGCAACTTCTCCTATGGAGTCAAAGAGGGGGATTCAAACAAGGTATGTTGTGAGCTTGCTAAACAAAACATGTAACTGCAATGCATGGCAGCTTAGTGGGGTTCTATGCCACCATGCAGTGACAGCAATATTGAAATCCAATGAGCTCCCCGAGTCATATATTTCCCACTGGTCCAATAAGGAAACATACTTGAAAGCTTATGAGTTTCCTTTAGAGCCCTTAAATGGACCTAATGACGGGCCACAGTCAATGCAAACACCCATAGAATTACCTGTAATGAAAGTTTTGAATAACAGGAGAGCAACAAAGAGAAGGCCATCTGTTGGAGAAGCAGAGGGTATTAAAGTCACAAGGGCAGGATAACCTCACAAATGCAGTATGTGTGGACAAATAGGTCATAATAAAAAAAAATGTAGAATGTCGGGTACTGGACACAGTCATCATCAAGCACCCTCGTCTGAGGACATTCCAGCAATCACACGAACACAACATCTTTCAATGCATCATAGAGGTGTAGGAGTAAACACCTATCCTAATGGCCATCAAAGAGAAGCACAGATACGTAACTACATTCACCATTTCAATAATTAGACAATATTATATATATTATTAATTATAATTTTTTTACTTCAGCCATTACAAAAGGTAGGACTTTGCGTAGGGTCCAAGTCCGATCCACCTCCTATTAGGATTCGGATCTATTTTATTGGATTCAGATTCAGACTAATTTTAAACGGATTCGAATCGGATTTTTTCCTTCAAATCGGATCAGATTCGAATCAAACTCGGATTAAATTGACATCCCTAGTGTACGTATTTGTGCTAAATTATGCTCAAACGACTTTATTTTTTTATAACTGAAGGTAAGTTGTATTTAATAATTGGAAAAATTACCCGAAATAATCTCACCTTTGAGCCGTCTGCTAAAAAATATCCTACTTTAGGATTATTTTTAAACAATCCGACCTTTATACTCAATCCACTAAAAATGGTCCTAACCGGTCATTTAACTTGTTGAACCAAGTTCCTTGACATGTGGCGGCTTGTGATTGGTCAAATAAAAAAATTAAATTAAAAAATTATAAGTTAAAAAAAAAAAACTTTTACCCTGCCGCTACCGCTGGGAGGCTGCTCCACCGGCAACCACTCATCTTCTGCTGTTTCGGGGGTTTTTGTCCCTCGGGAGAGTTACAACACTGAAACTGGATCCAACTGAGGATGCCTGTACCTGCAAAGCAAACGGACCGCCGGATGGTCGGTGGTCCGCCTCCGAAGACTAAGTCAGTAAATATTCGGAGATAAAACGTGCGGAAGTAAAGTTATCTGCTTGGATTCCAAGCTCAGGTAAAGTGCTGTGTGTTCCTTGAAAACGACAGCTCTGTGGTAAGTGACGTATTGTCTCGTATTGTGTGTCAAAAATTCTCTCTTTTTTCGTGTCTCGTCATAAATGACGTAATTCCCTATTTATAGAGAAGAGTGTGCCCTCCTAGGATCTCGTGACCTAGGAGTTAGGTCACGCCGTTTTGCGGCGCCTCGGGATTTGGGCCTTAGAAGGCCGCCATCCCAGGGCCAATACCTGAGTGACACGTGTCACTGTGCCCAAAAGGATTCTGAAGCACCTTTTGGGTGACACGTGTCGCCGACTGAATGGTCCCTGCTGGACCTTCAGTCCACGTAGGACGGAGAAGAGTCCTCCCTCCACGTGTCATCATTCCGTAGGTCCAAATGGCACCTATATGGAGGACACGTGGCACTTTCTGATTGGGCCACTTGGCCGGGTATAAAATACCCAAATCATTTGCCCCTCACAGGGGACACGTGCATTGCACGCGACTCCTGTGACAGGTGTCAGTATCTGAGTGGTCAGATTCAAAAATTACTGGAGGGAAAAATTAGGGTTTTTACCCCCCTATAAATAGTAAGGTTTGACCCCCCTCTTGGATTCACACCTTGGCGAATCTCTGGAGAATCTTGGACTTTTTGACCTAAAGAATCTCAAAATTCCCTAAGCGTTTTTCAAGCATCCGACACTCGGCTACCAGTTCGACTGTTCTTTAGTCAACCAGGCGTCTTTCTCCCTTCTTCTAAAGGTAACGCCTGTATTTTCTTTTTACTCTTCATTTTTTCTTTGTTTTCGAAAAAATGGTTCCCCAATTGCATGCGGCACGGCGTAGGATAGTGATCAGCCGGTCACCGGGGACGGCTGAGTCTAGAACTAGCAGTGCCGAATGCTTGGCCAAAGACCCTGCTTTGCGAACTTCTCCGAATCCGACCGTTTCCGTGTCTGTGCAGGACACTATGGCCAGAATCAAAAGAACAGCAAGACAGTGTAGCTCCGATGGAGTTTTCTACCATTCGGATGGGTCGACTGTTTTTTCAGACGGCTCAATAAGAGTGCCTCGAAGTGAGCTGTCGGAACACCCTGACAGCCCTTCCTATCTTCCTCCTACCCCCACTTATTACCATTCGCCCACATCTAGTGGAACTCCCAGTGATGGAATCCTGGGGGAGGCGGATGAAGAATATCAACCCGGGCCTTCTGGACAGGCGCCGGAAGAGAGTCTAGGGGAGGACCCCGCTGGCACCAGTCGGCGGTCCCCTAGCTCTAATGAGAGCTCTGATGACGAGTCGGCCTCGTCATCTTCTTCAGAGAATGCCTCCGTAAAATCAGAGGAGGCTAGGTCAAACATAGATTCTGCCAGAGAGTCCCTGGCAGTGGATAGAGGGGAAAGCTGGGCCGAGCCGAGTGCTTCCAGGCGCTTGGAGAGAGCCCCCTACTATCAGCATGTTCCGCCAGGCAGGCGGAGTGCCATGGCATCCGGCCTTGCCAATTTTAGGCGCAAGGTCGTCCTAGGCTATGGCTACACTTTGTCGGTCCCTAACGAGGGCGACACCATAACCTGGCCGAGCCTGGCCAGCTATCAAGACAAAGCATTCGGCTGCTATGAAGCGGCCTTCCAGGCTGGCCTCCGCTTCCCTCTCCATCCGGCCGTGGAGAGGATCTTGGACGGATACCAACTAGGTATCTGGCAACTTGTACCCAACTCCTGGATCAATATTCTGGGGTATGTTGCCGCCTGTGAGATGCTGCAGGTGGAGGCGAGCTTTGAAGCATTCGCCCATATGCACTATCTGAGCAGGGCGCCTGCTAGGGGCGGTGAAGGCTGGTACACCTTGACCACTTGCAAGGGGTACATGATGGCTGTTGGCAAAGAGAACAAGTGGAAAGACTGGAGGACTAAGTTTTATATAGTCAAGTCTGCCGATAGCCGCCTGAACCAAAAGTATAACAGGTGGAATAAGGATCCACCTCTCCTAGCAGGCAGGAGCGCATTGCCGCCTATTCCCAGGCGGGCAAGGGAGGAGATCATGGACGCGGGGTTGTTTACCGTGTCCGTGTGGACGAATGATGAGGGGGACAAGGAGGTCACCCATCAATGCTATCTCCCTTTGTACAAGTGGTTTGAAGAAGGGACATTCTTAGCCGCCTGTGGGCTAAGTTCTGAGATGCCGAGAGGTAGTCGGCCGTCTGTTTTATATGCAATTTACTTCCGCTTTTCAGTACTTGTTTAATGATGCTAATCACTTGTTCATTTTTGCAGATAAAGCAATGGAAAAGCTCTCGGCCACAAGGAAGCCGGCTGTATCTGCTGCTCGATATAGGTCGAACGTTTTAAACAGGGCAGAAGTAACCACTCACACCAAAGTGGATGAACAGAAAACTGGCGGCACCTCCAAGGTAGAAAATTGCTCTTTTATTTCTGACCAATATTAAATTTGCCCGAATGATTTCTAACTTGAGTTTATCTTGTGTTGATGTAGGGTGCGCCTTCCAAATCTCCTTCAAAGACTAGGGCGGGTGATGTGAGCGCATCCGGCAAGGGCGGCCGGAAGCACGTTGCTCATAAGCCCAAGAAGGGCCCAGACGCCTCTCCTCTCGAAGCTGAAAAGGAGATCAGCAAACCGGATGCCCAGAGGGCATCGAAGGGTGGCTTTAAGCAACCCACCACTGCTGTCGGCTCAGCAGGAGAGAAGAGAAGCCTGGGGAGAGAGGAGGAACAGAAGGACGACGGTAAAATTCATTCACCCCCCTTGTTCTCCCATATAGATGTGCTTTAGTTATTTTCTCTAACTTTCTCTCCTTCTCAGTTCCGGTGCAGAGGCCGACTGTAGTCCAGATGGCCAAGTCCATGCTGAGGGCGGTCGATCCTGACGACAAGGCGTCTGTCAGAGGAGTCGGCACCCTTGACTTGGATGGCATCTTGGGGAACCTCTGCGAGGTATGAGTTAGCTCAAGCAACCTTTTTTTTTTTTTTTTTTTTTTTTTTTTTTTTTTTTTGTAAGCATTATTCCTTTTTCCACCTGGTTTTAACCATTCGGCTCTTTTGCAGGCCATGCTGCGCGTCCAAGGGCTCAGGCAACCCCTCAAGGAGAAATCCAAAAAGGTAACAGTCGCTAAAGCTCAGGCCGAGTCCGCCTTGGATCGAGCTCAATTTGATATTGCTCAGAATGAGTATCTGACGCTTGATATGATGTATTCGCAGGCGGAAGCCAATATGCAGGTGAAGAAGGACCTGGACTCGGCCCGCCTGCGCATCACTTCCCTTAAGAAAGAGATTACAACTCTTAAGGAGAAGCTCGAGCCTCTTCAAGATGCCAAAGAAGAGGCCGAGAGAGCCAAGCAGAAGGTGGGCCGCCTGGAGCAGCGCCTCAGCAACCAGGAGCATCAGCTGAAGTCCAAGTTTGAGTCCGTGGCTGATCAAGAGAGAGAGGCTCTTGTTAAGCAAATGATGAGCGATTATGAAGCCATCATGCGGGACACTTGGGCGGCTGTTCAGCCGGACTCGGACTATCAGATTTGGAAATCCAAATTTGACGAAGCCAGCAAAGCATTCGACGCTCGCCTTATTGAAGAGGCTGAGAATGCTGAGGCCGAGGAAAGTTCTGGGTCCGACTCTTCTGGGGAGTCGTCCTCTAGTGGCGAGGAGGAGGATCAGGCGGAGGAGCCAGAGAAAAAGGAGGAAGAGCAGCCGAAGGACGACAAGCCGGCTGCCACTGAAGAGGCTCTCCCCTGATCACTTAAGCTTTTTATTTTTTCTGTTTCTGTGGCCGAATGGCCAAGTACTTTGTTTTTCCGGCCTGCGTGCCGAGTATTTGTATTTTTACCGACCGAGGGGTCGGGTAATTTGACAATCTTTCTGGCTTTGCCAGGTAACAATCTTAACCAATCGTCTGGTGACGATTGGTCTTTTTTAATTTAAATCCTTCGGCTATTTGGCTGAAGTTATCCATATTGTTGTTGTCCTTTGCATTTTGAATTTTTCATTGCATGTTTTTGGCTAAGTATTATAACCTGTATACCATGCGAATGTTCTTGCCCCTGGACGGATGTCGGGTGGTTTCGGTTTATTGGATTGATTGACTTAGAAATTTTTGATACTTAGAAGAGTATGCATGGTTTCTAAGTCAATCAATCACTATGGTGATTGCCCCAAACCACGCGGCAGACGTCCATCCAGAATTGGCAAACATAAGTGTTCATTCGGCCATTGGCTCGAACTAACTCAAATTTTCAACTTAGCTAATTTGCTAAGGGTAAACCTCCGCTTGTTCTGCCCCATAAGCAAAAACAAGCGCCTCCGGCCATAGGCCTCTTTGAGATAAAATGCTAAGTTTGTAACTTAACCAATTTTCTTTAAAAATAATTGTCCGCCTGTCTTGCGCCATAGGCAAGGATCAGACGTCATCCGGCCAATAGCCTCAATAATTGCTTAGTTAACTTAACTTGTATAAAATATTCCGCCTGTTTTGCCCCTGAGCAATAACAGGCGCATCCGGCTTTATGCCTCAATTAGCCTCTACTCATGAAACAGTGACGACTGCGTTAAATAGAAAATTCAGGTCTTTTAGATTTCACTTTCGATTAAAACAAACGACTGCGAATGCTGCCTTAGCATTCGGTAGGGCCGCTTGATATATTCGTAGAGCAATGTGCCACCCAAATGGGAGATGCTTCTCCTCGACGAATTCGCCCAAATGGACGTCGCCGGTTATCTGACTCATGTTGGAGCAGACGGTCATGCTCATGTTGGAGCAGACTGTGACCATTCGGTCTCTTTTTGTTTATTAACATCCGGCCATAGGCCTCATCATGCTTTTATCTGGCCTTAGGCCTCTTAAATGATCAAGTAAATATTCATCAAGTGTTGGTGTAAACTTGATGAATTTCGTAGGGACGACTGTTCTAAAACAATCGGCTTCTTCAGAGGGATTGGGGCGTCTGCTGTTGGGACAGACGTTTTCCAGACATATTGGCCGTCTGTATTTGGTACAGGCGGCACTTAAATAAAAAGATAAGTTGGGAAATGAAGGCATATTCTCATTAACTGTACGTGAGATTTACAAAATTGAGGTCTTTACATTCGTACTTAGAAGTAGTACTTTTTCAAGTTGTCTACATTCCAAGTTCTGGGCAGCTGCCTGCCGTCTGGTTCTTCCAGGCGGTAGGTGCCGTCTCTTATCTCCTCATAAATTCGGTAGGGGCCTTCCCAATTTGGGGTTAGCTTTCCCTGTTCATTCGCCCTACCGACTGCCTCCATTTTCCGTAGCACAAAGTCCCCCACTTTGAGAGGACGCTTGTGTACTCTTTTGTTATAAGCCCGAGTCATTCTCAGACGGTATATCTCATGACGCAAGGCAGCATTGCCCCTGCGTTCTGGAAGTGAGTCCAATGCTAGGCGCATGGCCTCCCAATTTGCCTCTTCATCATACAACATGATTCGAAGGGTAGGCTCATAGTGCTCGATGGGCAGAACAGCTTCTGCACCATACGCCATTAGGAACGGGGTTTCTCCCGTTGCCCCTTTAGCAGTCGTTCTGATGGACCAAAGGACGTGTGGTAATTCATCCGCCCAAAGGCCACCAGCCCGCTCAATCTTCTTTTTAATTCCGTCTGAGATTAACTTGTTGAAGGCTTCGACCTGGCCGTTTGCTTGTGGCCGGCCGACTGATGCGAAGAAGCTTGAGACCCCCTGGTCTCCCAGCCAAGTCTTGAGTTGAGGCGTCTCAAATTGAGGACCATTGTCAAAAACCATAGACATGGGCACCCCGAAACGAGTGATTATGTTCCTCCAGATAAAGGAAATGACGTCTTTAGTCTTGATGTTTTTGACTGCCTCAGCCTCTACCCACTTAGTAAAGTAATCCACAGCCACCAATATATAGCGCTTGCCGCCTGGTGCAGTTGTATATGGCCCCAGAATGTCCATGCCCCATTTGGCAAAGGGTATTGGGCTGTGGATGGCCGTCAGGTCTGTAGCCGGACGATGGATGAGCTTGCCAAACTTTTGGCACTTGTCACATTTTTTCACCATTTCCATGGCATCCGACTCCAGAGTCGGCCAAAAGTAAAGCCGCCTGGCCTTGGCCGCGAGGGATCTGCCGCCTATATGGGAGGCGCAAAATCCTGAATGCAACTCTTCGAGAACTTCCTTCCCCTTTTCAGGGGTAACACACTTCAACAGGGGTTTCAAAAAGCCAGCCCTGAAGAGCTCTCCTTGCCGTAACTCGAAGTTAGCTGCTCGTTTTTTTAGAACAGCCGCCTCCCGTGGTGAGTCAGGGAGCGTGCCGTCTGCAAGATAGGTCCGGATGCTGTCCATCCAGGTTGAGCTTCGGTCAAGAATTCCAATGGGGTCTTCCTCTGATATACTTCTTTTTTCCATGACCTCCCAGAAGACTGACTGAGGCGTTTCACAGGAGGCGGATGATGCCAACTTGGACAGAGCATCCGCCTGATTGTTTGAAGACCTGGGCACCTGAGTTAGATGAAATTCTTCAAGTGACCCAACTTCACTCTTGACCGCCTGCAAATACTTTATCATGGCCGGATGAGTGGCCTCGTACGTTCCATTAACCTGGAGTACGACCAGTTGAGAATCAGAGCAGGCGGATACCTTCTTCGCCCCTGCCGCCTTGCAATACCGGATGCCGGCCAGCAGGGCCTCATACTCGGCCTCATTATTAGAGACCTGAAACTTGAACCGTAGTGCGTATTCGTACTTATCTCCTTCAGGAGATTGACAGATAATCCCCGCACCACAGCCGTTCACAGTGGAGCTCCCATCCACATATACTTTCCAGACCTGGTCCGTATTGTCCGGAACAACCGGCCTTGTCATTTCGACAATAAAGTCAGCGAATGCTTGTCCCTTTATTGCCTTCCTTGATTCATAAGTGATTTCTAATCCTTGTATTTCAATTGCCCATCTGAGCATTCGTCCAGAAGACTCCAAGGTTGTGAGTGGCCGTTTGATCGGTTGGTCAGTATAGACCTCTACCGCATGCGCCAAGAAGTAAGGTTTAAGCTTCTTGATGGCCATGTAAAGGGCAAGGCCGAATTTCTCAACCATGGGGTACCGAAGCTCCGCATTTCTCAAAACATGGCTTATGAAATACACCGGGAGCTGGATGCCGTCTCTTTCAGCTAAGAGGACAGCACTGAGGGCATGATCAGAGACGGCTAAGTACATGAAGAGCTTCTCTTTAGGCAAAGGGCTGACAAGCCTCGGCAAAGAGTGCAGATGAGTTTTTAGCCTTTGAAAGGCCGCCTCTGCATCATCCCCCCATTCAAAGTTTGTCTTCTTTTTGATTGCCTGGAAAAAGTAGAGACACTTGTCGCCTAAACGGCTAAGGAATCTCCCCAGGGCTGCCAGACAACCTGTTAGTTTTTGCACTTCCTTCACAGTACGGGGCGACTGCATGTCGATTACCGCCTGTATTTTCTCAGGGTTGGCCTCTATTCCTCTTTGGTCAATCAAAAATCCGAGAAACTTCCCAGACTCAACACCAAATACACACTTTTTTGGGTTAAGCATGACCTTGTGCCGCCTGAGTGTGGCGAATGTTTCTCGGAGATCAGCAAGGTGATCCGCCTGCTGTTTGGATTTGACTATCATATCATCAATGTACGCCTCTACATTCCTTCCGATTTGATTAATTAAGACCGTATTAATCATTCGTTGGAAGGTAGCAGGCGCATTCTTCAAACCAAACGGCATCACAGTATAACAGAATAACCCCTGATCAGTGACGAATGCCGTCTTTTCTTGATCTTTTTTCCACAGGGGGATCTGATGGAAACCTGAATAGGCGTCCATGAAACTCATCAGGGCATGTCCGGCTGTTGAGTCGACCAGACTGTCGATCTTAGGCAGTGGATAACTATCCTTTGGACATGCCTTGTTGAGGTCTGTGTAATCAACACACATCCGCCAAGTTCTATTCGGCTTTTTTACTAACACAACGTTAGCCACCCACTCAGGGAAGTTGCACGGCCGAATGAACTTGGCATCTAACAGCTTTTTTACTTCGGCAGCTGCCGCCTGACTTCTTTCTTCGCCGTGGTTTCTTTTCTTTTGCCGGATGGGCTTCTTATTAGGATCCACGGCGAGTTTGTGGACGGCGAGATCCGGGCTGATGCCTGGCATCTCTTCCACTGCAAAGGCAAAGATGTCTTTGAATTCCTTGAGCAGCTGGTGAAGGTTTTCACCCAATTTTGCAAAGGCAATCGTCCCCACCTTAACAGTCCGCTCTGAACGGCTATCATCCAGAGGGATATCAATGTGCTCTCCAGTAGGCTGGGGACGAAGATCATCCGACCTTTCCCCGGTCAGTGATTGCTATTGCTTTTCTTTTTTGACCACCACCAGCTGATCAGTCTTTCTTTTCTTTCCGGCTGGTGGGGCCGACTGTTCTTCCTCGACATCGTCGAGGTCAATCATTTACTTGCCCCGGCCGGATGCTGCGGCCGCAGGCTTGACGTCCGAGAGATAACACTCTCGAGCCGTCTTTTGGTCCCCATTAAGGGAACCAACTGTTCCATCATCCTTCTCATACTTGAGTAGCATGAGAGCAGGGATGATGACGGCCTTACACTCATTAAGAGTGGGTCGGCCAAAGATGAGGTTGTAAGCCGTGAGCTCTTCAACCACTAGGAGACGGATGGTCATGTGTCGACCGTCTCCCCTGCTTCCCAGGCGGACAGGTAGGTCGATTCGTCCGACTGGGTGCACAAGTCCTCCTCCAAACCCAACTAAGGTGTGGGTGACCTCCATCATGCTATCCGGTTTGTACTTGAGATTGGACAAGCATTTGAGGCTGATGAGGTCAGAGGAACTTCCTGTGTCAATCAGAATTCGGCCAACCAGCTGGTTGGCGACTTTACATTCAATGACAACAGGGTCATCATGCGGCCGACGGACTTTGCCTCTGTCCTGTTCGGTGATGACAACTTTAGGGAAGGTGGATGTGCTAGATGTATCCCCCTCCTCAACAGAATTGACCATCTTTCTTAGATGGTCCTTGGTACCCCGAATGGTCGGGCCACCACCGGCAAATCCGCCTGCTATCGTGTACACCGGTTCTTCATCAGTTTCGGCACTCACAGCAGGCTGGGGAGTCTTTTTCTTGGACTGCCCCAGATTTGCTTTTGAAGTCACTTTGGACTTCACATAGGACTTAAGCTGTCCTTTGTCGGCCAGTCGGTCGAGCTCCCGCTTGAGACTAAAGCAGTCGTTCGTGTCATGGCCAACATCCTCATGGAAATGGCAATGCTTGTTTTTGTTCCTATTTTCAGCGGAACCTTTCATAGCAGTCGGCTTTTCAAGAGTTAGCCGATCCTTAATTTCCAAAAGGATGGAGCAGCAGTCCTTGTGAAATTCGTACCTTGGGACGTACGGTTTCCACTCTTTTTTCTTCTTCTGGGCCGGTTGATCAGAGTTATCAATGGCCCAGACCTGCTTTTTCTTTTTGCTCTCTTCTGGCTTAGGAGCCGGCTGAGCAGACCGAGTCTCTTTCTGCCGGTCGGACTTCTTATGGTCCGACTGCTTATTGGAGGAGCAGAGTTCGGTCGCCTGTATGTAGGCTTCCGCCTCTCGCAAGGCTCCTTGCAGAGTAAAGATTTGTTTGCGGACGAGTTCGTACTTAAAAGTAGACCCGTCCTTCAGACCCTTAAAGAAGTCTGTGAAGGCGACCTCATCAGACAGCCCATGAATCTGGATTCGGACCAGATTGAACCGCCTGACGTAGGATCGCAAACCTTCTCTATCTCCCTGCTGTACATTGCCCAAGTCAAGACTTGTCTTTTTGGCAGGGATGTTCATAGAGAAGTTTGATGCAAACAAGAACGCAAGCGTCTTGAAGCTATTTATGCAGCCAGCCGGCAGGTTGCCAAACCACTGCTGGGCTATGCCCTTCAGGGTGGCTGGAAAGCAACGACACCATGCGGCATCATCCAACCCTTGTAAATACATGAGGTGGGTGTATGCTAGCAGGTGGTCTTCTGGGTTGGAGGTCCCGTCATAGGCTCCAACCAGAATGTTTTTAACTTTGGCCGGCTGTACGGCTTCAGTTATTTCCCTGGAGAAAGCAGAGGGTTGATCTCCAAGGTGTTGCAGCCTAAGCTGCCAGTCCATCGGCTGATAGCCGTATGCCGCCTGTCCTCCATAGAGGGTAGGTTGCATGTAAGGTACAACTGGCGCCTGGTACAATGGCTGTGCCATGTACTGGGCGGACTGAATCACATGTGGCCCAGACTGAACCCTTTGCCTGCTTGCTGGGGTCTCATGTACAGACTGGGAACACCTCACAGAGGTATTCCGAAAGCTATCATGATAAGTCGACGTTGAAGCCGACTCTGATTGCTGGGTTCTCCTCTCCTCAATGTATTGCCGAGCGTCAGAGAACGTTTTTTTGCTACCATCCGGCTGTATGTGCCGGATGGGTTTTCTTGCGCCCATTTCTTGGAAACGGAGCCGATTAAGGTCAAATTGGGGCCTGGCCTTCTCCTTAGGAGCAGGATGAGGAGTCGGCTGACGGTCCCTGACCGACTTCTGTTTGCCAGCTTGGGCTGGCTTCTTGGCCGACTGCTCCTTTCTAGGAGTAGGCGACTTCTTTGAGGCGAGCTGCTTGATTTCACCCCTGAGGCTGCTCAGGAGTGACATTAGCTCATCCCGAGTGACGGGAGTTGATCCTGCCGCCTGGGAAGGATCAACCGGCCGCCCCGAGGGCTTCTTTGGCTGGCCAGCAGTTTTGCTTGGTCCTGCCTGAACATGGGGACGCTCTCGCCGTTCCTTACTGCGGATGCGTTTAGAGATGAGGGATCCATTTGGATCCACATAGGTTTCGACATCAGCGTCGTCACCTGAGTCATGGTCCGTTTGGACCAGTACATCATTTGGAGGCCGAATGGTCTCCGAATTTGGTACAAGCTCTTGTGAAGCCATTTCAGAGGTACTCTCCCCACAGACGGCGCCAAATGTTTCGGGGGTTTTTGTCCCTCGGGAGAGTTACAACACTGAAACTGGATCCAACTGAGGATGCCTGTACCTGCAAAGCAAACGGACCGCCGGATGGTCGGTGGTCCGCCTCCGAAGACTAAGTCAGTAAATATTCGGAGATAAAACGTGCGGAAGTAAAGTTATCTGCTTGGATTCCAAGCTCAGGTAAAGTGCTGTGTGTTCCTTGAAAACGACAGCTCTGTGGTAAGTGACGTATTGTCTCGTATTGTGTGTCAAAAATTCTCTCTTTTTTCGTGTCTCGTCATAAATGACGTAATGTCCCTATTTATAGAGAAGAGTGTGCCCTCCTAGGATCTCGTGACCTAGGAGTTAGGTCACGCCGTTTTGCGGCGCCTCGGGATTTGGGCCTTAGAAGGCCGCCATCCCAGGGCCAATACCTGAGTGACACGTGTCACTATGCCCAAAAGGATTCTGAAGCACCTTTTGGGTGACACGTGTCGCCGACTGAATGGTCCCTACTGGACCTTCAGTCCACGTAGGACGGAGAAGAGTCCTCCCTCCACGTGTCATCATTCCGTAGGTCCAAATGGCACCTATATGGAGGACACGTGGCACTTTCTGATTGGGCCACTTGGCCGGGTATAAAATACCCAAATCATTTGCCATCCCATTTCCGGCGGTCCGGCCTCCTCCCCTTCCTCACCACGTTTTCCGGCATCCTCCCCTTCCCATGTCCCTTTTCCGGCGCCCTCCCCTTCCCTTTAACCCGATTTCGACCCAATCCCCTTTCTCGTCGATTTCAACCCAATCCCCTCCCCCGTCGTATTTTGCGGCGTAGAGGTGGTTGGGGATGGTGGTGGTTATTTGAATTTTTAATCATTTATTAAAAGAATTAGTTATACTTTGTTCACTACTAATTGAACTTGAACAACTACGTACAAAGTTCAATGGAGGGTGGCTTTTTATAGGCGTGGGTCGTGGCCTCGCGGGAGCTTACGTACACAATGCAAAGTTATGCATGCATGTTTTTAGAATTTCCAATAGTTGTTCTTGTATTGGGTGGGACCTACTCTAAAAATAATTGTATGTGAGCTAATAATTGTTTTTTGTAGGATGTAAATATGTTATACTGTTATACATGGAATCTTGATTTCTTTAGGGTTCTTGTAAGTAGCCATTTACTAGTTAGGATGTATGGCCTGGTACCAATTGGATGTTGGTGTATCTAGTGATGATTGGAATTACACTTGTAGAGGGAACCTGTGTTCGATCCCTCACAACAACAATTGAGAAGGGACTGGAACCTAACCACCTAGAATTGATCCCGAAACCGAATTAGCCCAAATGATGAACCAGGTGAAATACCAAAAAAAAAAAATGTATTGCCTGGTTATCTACCATTTCATCCGTCTGTTCCTTAATTTTTGTCTCAATTTTTTCGTCAATCTGTTAAGTAAATTTTTTTTGGTAACATTTTTGGTTACTTTACTCCCATTACTATGACATTTAATCTCATCACTTTCTCTCATCATCAATTTCTTCCATCCAAAGTTTCTCCAATGAAGCAAACAATGGGGGATGAAGGAATTAGAGTACGTCATTATATATGCAATCACATAATAAGAAATTAATAGTATTTATTGCTCTGCCCCTATGTCCTTGAATAGGTGATTTATTTGTATAATATATATGTATGTTAATTTTAATACTATCTCCGTTTCACTTTGTTAGTCCCAGATATTATTTTGGGTGTTTCAAAAAGATCTATCCATATTGAATGTATTTCACTTTTAACATAGTTTTTATTTCATATTTTATACATATTAAATTCTAATTGGTTAAATTAATTGATTGTGAATTGATGACATGACTCTAAGTAAAGTAAATTATTGCCTTGAATTATGCAATTATGGTTGACAGTTGCCTACAAAAAATTAAAAAAAAAATTAAATTAAGCAAACCATTTATGAATTGTTATTTTCTTTAATGTTAGATTCCAAATATTCTTCTTTTTTTTATTTTATGTGATTGACTAGTATAGTATCCGTACGATACACGACTTACAAATCTTAATACAATACTCATATTCATTTCACATAATTTAAAATAAAATAATCTAATGAGTAATAGTGAATTTACTTGAAATGTCTTAATCATATATTTTTAACCCTCAAAGATATACGGAATACTACTTGAAAACAACTTTTTTTTTAATTCTTAAATTGCATGTAAAGATTTGAAAAATAATTCAACTCAATGAATTAACAATTAATATCCACATTAAGGGCCTAAGCTAATAGACTGAAATTAGCTGAACTGAACTGAATTGAACTGAGCTGAGCTGAACTGAACGTACTGAATTGAATTGAACTGAGCTGAACTGAACTAAACTAAAATAAACTGAAATGAATATTTTATAAGAAAATGAAATTAGGAGCTGAACTAAACTGAACGAAACTAAGCTGAGCTGAACTGAACTGAACTGAAAATAAACATATGAGAACAGGCCCTAAGTCATTTTTTTTCCCTCGTTTCTACTTGAGTTACTAGCTACCTCATTGTTAAAATAATTATCTCCATCCCTTAACTCAATAAATATTTGGAAAAATTTACCATTATAATAACAACATGATCATTGTATATTGCACTTCGTATATCACAAATAATGTCGTATTTTTTTCTCCTCTATATGACCTCTAAAAACACTTGAAATTTAACATGAAATTGTTTAACATGATATTTTATTAAATTGGATTGTCGATCACATCACTTACTACGAAGTACTACCTTTTTTAATTACATGATGATGAATCCACCTCATCACAACACACCTATTGCACCTTTCCCATCCAAAATAAACTTATTTATATTAACAAATAAATTATATATAAATTGTTGTACTCACAATAATGGCCAAATACAAAAAAAAATTACAGAATATGATCTCAGTAGTATAGTAATTTATGTCATTCACAATTTTTGGTACGTGGCATGTTGTACCGTTTGGTAAGGGTTACTCGAGTTACTCGATTAGGGGTTAGTCGAGTTAGGTCCCGTTCTTTAGAGCTGCTCTGTTGAAATCTGCTCTACTCTGCTTCAATCTGCTCTGCTCTGCTTAAAATAATACTAAATATTGAATTATTATAATAATATTTAATATTTAATAATAATAATAATAAATAAATAATATTTAAATATTTAATAATAATAAAGTAGTAGTAGTAGTAGTAGTAGTAGCAGCAGCAGTAGTAGTAGGAGTAGTAGTAGTAGCAGCAGCAGCAGTAGCAGCAGCGGTAGCAGTAGCAGTAGCAGTAGCAGTAGCAGTAGCAGTAGCAGTAGCAGTAGCAGTAGTAGTAGTACTTCCTTTCTGAGTAACTCCTCAAATAATCCGTGTAACCCCTCGAGTTGTCTATGACTGAAACCTCTATTAACCCCTGACCGAACTCCTTAAGTAAGCCCTGATCGAATTACTCAAGTAACCCCTAATCAAACTCCTTAAATAATCCATAGCCAAGTAACTCGAGTAATCCCTGACCGAGTAAGGCTCTGTTCTTTTGAGATTCTGGGCAGAGCAGAGTAGATTTTTTTACTACTACTACTGTTTTGGGGTAAAAAATACCCCCTATATGTGGACCAATGTCACCTCGACACGTGTCCGCAAGCTCAGCGCTCAATGAGCCAATTAGAGCATGACACGTGTCACTCAATGATAGAAGGGTGAAAATGGGCTTTAAGCCGACAACCCTAGAAACTGTAAAACGGTGGGAAGCCAATCTACCTAGGTTAAATAACCTAAGAGGCACATATCCCAATACTCTATAAATACTGATCATTACATCAGTTTCAAGGGATCGAATTCTCTCTCCAAGTGCAATGCCCCTCACATTTACTCTCCCTTCTATCTACTTTCTCTCTCTAAAATACATTATTTCGGTCACTGACTTGATCGTCGGAGGAGGACCTCCGGCCCCCCCGGGGTCCGTTGTTTTGCAGGTGATCGGGCCGTTCGAGTGTTGCATTGCGGATCTGTCTCCCGCGGGACGTACACGCCCTCCACTCGGGTACGTACAAAAAACCCCAAAATATTTGGCGCCGTCTGTGGGGAGACACATTTGTAATGGCCCAACGGTAGTGGATCACCTACTCAAGAGGGGAGCCTCCTTTGGGAGGCAGCAGGCGTCATGAGGCCAGATGTCAAGTACAACAGGCGTCGTGAGGCTGAATGTCGAGAGTCAGGCGGCCAAAAAGGCCTGTCAGACTAAGTCATGCACTTTTGAAGGTTAAAGGAAAATGCCGTTTAATCTAAGTTTTATTAGGGGAGAGACGGCTAAATTGGCCAACTTTGCTATTTTAAATCGACTCATTTAATGAGTCCACCGCGTGCTATTCAGGATTGATAGTTTGATACTATCAACATCATATATATTAACAAATATATATATGTACATGAAGTAACCAATTGTATTATTATATACATAATATTATACAATTGATTTCAAGAGTAAACTCTTGTAATTAGTGGGGTACATGCATGCGGCAAGTGTATTCATGCATTTCCACACTCTAATGCTTTGACAACTAGCTTTTTTCATTAATTTTATTCACAAAAGTCCACTATCTCATTAACTAGTGGAACTGTGGAACGAGTAATTCATCTTTCATTTGCAATATAGAGCAGTTTGCTTACTTGTATAAGGATGGATGATTAGATGGGAAAGCAAATCACTTGTGTATAGTAAGCGGCATCTACAAAGCCACTCAAACATCTAAGCAATCAGTTCGTTGCTAGTGTTGAATCACAAGTAAGGCGGAGATTTTGAGGCCAAATTGCGATGGCCAAGTAACCAACCGGCCATGTATGCTACGCAACCAAGCCTGACAAGATACAAGCAAGCTCGGTGACATGCTTGCCAAGCATTTTCTTGTGTTAGCATACGCAAGCGGCCAAGTTTTTCCTTGTGTTAGAATATACAAGCGGTTCTTGTGTTAGCATATACAAGCGGTTCTTGTGTTAGCATACACAAACGGATTTTGTGCCAGCTGAGCATCATCTTTTACACTAGTGTACTCAGGCGGCGTGGGGCAGCTTTGCTCCAATGGTGTCGACCGGTCAGAGCCATGAACAGGGCCTCAATTAAGCGGTTGCCATGGCTGCATTGCGCTTCAATTTATCCCGGCTGTAAGGGCAGCTTTGCTCCCCAATTAAGCCCGGATGTGGGGCTATTTCCTGCCTCAATTAAGCGGCTGCTTTGTTCTTTAATCAAAGCCGACTACCGTGGTTGCTTTGTCTAAACTCAAAGCCAGCTGCAATGGCTACTATATCATTATTATGATAAAAAAAATTCCGCCTAATTAATGTTTTGCCATTTTGTATGAACATACAACTTTGGAGGAAAAAAGGAGAGATGCTCCATTATTTATTCTTGCCTTAGCTTAGCGAGTCAGACTCGGCAATATTGTCAAATTGGCCATGAGAGAGCAAACAACATCAAGATATATTAGCTATTGATGTCAGCCGGCATTTGATGATTATTATTATTGTTACATGATGATTTGTGTTATCATGATGATTTCAATGAGGCCGTCGGTACTTGATCATCTTGATGTCTCATCATTTATGAATGAGCACAAGCGGCCCAAGGCAAGTCCAATACAAGCGGTTCTAATGCCGAGTCGATGGGTTCGATTGCGTGAGCAGGGGCTGCTTGGTACGCATATCATTATCTTCCAACATAAAAAGAGTATTGTAACTTGTAACCAATGGAGACAAGCGGCCCCGGTTCCGCAAATACAAGCGGCAAATATGCCGACTTATACAATGATAGTCAGGCGGCACTTAGAAAGTGGATGCCTAATTGATACAACCGACAATGAAACTTATATAGCAGCTCTATGTACACCACTATTATTATAGTGAGCTTGCACATCATAGTGCATACAGCTGGCTACTATCATCTTTTACATTAGTGCACTCAGGCGGCATGGGGCAACTTTGCTCCAATGGTGTCAGCCGGTAATCGCTATTAATGGTGGCAGCCGGTCAGAGCTATGAACAGTGGCAGCCGAGTTGTTTTCTACCTCAATTAAGCGGCTGTCATGGCTCAATTGCTCGTCAATTAAGTCCGATTGTAGGGGCATCCATGCTTATCAATTTATCCCGGTTGAATGGGCACCTAGGCTCATCAACTAATTCCGGCTGTAGGGGTTGTTACCTGTCTCAACCAAGCCCGGCTGCTGGGCTGCTTTGTTCATCCTCAAAAGCCGGCTGAAGGGGCTGTCTGGTCATCTTTTCACCCAAAAATTTTAGGGTGAGCAAGGTAGTGAGTCGTTCCTCATTACCGGTTGTATTATCATTGAAGAAGCTCACATGTATAAGTGGAAATAGGCAGCTATATGAGCATTTAAAGAAGCCTCGCCACTTGTATATATCTCTTTGGGAGTATAATGGTTAGGTGGTATTAATGCCGAGGCGAATGAGTTCATGCGGAAGCTGCTAGGCACTAACAACCAGAGTCTCATGAAGGCATGGCCGTATGAGTTTTGTTAACGTCAATATATATCATTATTATGATTAAAAATAAAAAAAAAACTGATCGTTTAGGTGAAAAAGGCCGCCTGACTACATGATCATTTTGGAGGAAAAAGAAAAGAGTGCAGCACTTTGTATATAATATACATGAGTAGCATATTAAAAGATTACAAGCCACATACGGCATTGATGTTGGGCTACTTTGTGCATCCTCAAGCCCGGCTGTAGTGGCAGCTTTGCTCGTTACAAAATCCGGCTGTATGGGCTTCCATGCTCAACAATTTACCCCGGTTGTATGGGCACCCATGCTCATCGACTAATCCCGACTGTAGGAGCAGCTTGGCTCTCCAATTAAGTCCGGTGGCAGGGCATCTTTGCTTATGAACTAACCCAGCCATAGGGGCTGCTGCCTGCCTTGGTTAAGCCCGATTGTGGGGCTTTTTCTTGCCTCGATTATGACTCAATAAGGAGCTTGCGATATCTCCGGCTCTGATTCTTAAGCTTTCAAAGCAATTCAAAGCCGCACCAAGCATTTGAATATTGGAGGTAACCATATAATATGATTTTATTCCCTCCAATAATATTAATGCATTAAGATAGTAATGATATTCTTCATTATTATTGTCATAATTATTATTATTGATTCATTGATTGAATTCCAATATAATCTGACGGACCGTCCAAACTCCAAAAATAAACTAAGTTTGAAACTTAGTAGCTAAACTAACGTCCAAGTGACGTGAGGCCAATGGCCGGATAATAAACTAAGTTTGAAACTTAGTAGCTATACTAACGTCCAAGTGACGTGAGGTCAATGGCCGGATAATAAACTAGGCCAAAACCGCTTAGTGGCTATACAGCCGGTCTCAACCTAGACCAGAGGCCAATGGCCGGATGGTTGCTTTTTTCATAAAATCGCTTGTCCCAACATGGACAATGGCGTCCGGCGACACCCCTCCGGGTGCAATCGTCGCAGAAAGCACTTTATCGTTTGCTTTACGTACGCATGCAGGCGACAAAAATTGAACGACCTCATTGGTCAACTCATAGCCGCTTGACCTGGGTAATCTAAAGAACGACCAAGTCTTCGGGAACCGGATGTCCAAAAGACATCAGCCGGTGATCGACTAAAGTTCTAACCTAGATTACCTTCCGAAATTATACAAGTCCTCCCAATGAGGTAGAAGGACATTGAGAGTATAATTGGATTACAAACACCCCAGGCGGCCATTTGCCTCCTGCCCTATGAAGAGTCAGGCGGCCATTTGCCTCCTGCCCCCAGGCGGCCATTTGCCTCCTGCCCTATGAAGAGTCAGACGGCCATTTGCCTCCTGCCCCCAGGCGGCCAATGGCCTCCTGCCCTATGAAGAGTCAGGCGACCATTTGCCTCCTTCCTTATGAAGAGTCAGGCGGCCATTTGCCTCTTGCCCCCAGGCGGCCATTTGCCTCCTGCCCTGTGAAGAGTCAGGCGGCCATTTGCCTCCTGCCCTATGAAGAGTCAGGCGGCCATTTGCCTCCTGCCCCCAGGCGGCATTTGCCTCCTTCCCTATGAATAATCAGGCGACCACTTGCCTCCTGCCCTATCAGGCGGCCATTTGCCTCCTGCCTTATGGTATGTCAAACGTCTCAAAAATATTCTAAGTCGCCCAAAGGTCATATGACCACCATAGTGGGGCTAAAAGAAATGAAAGTCGTCATCTGTCTAGTTCAGGCGGCAATCATTATTATAATTGATTAACTTAGAAAATATCATATCATTTAAGGTATCAAATTTTCCAAGTTAATCAAATCTCTCTTTTATTGAACTAGACATATGCCGCCCATAGAGCTTTTGAACAAGCGGAAAATAAAGCCTTGATTTCGAAAGGAGTAATTCCTCTTGAAAAAGAAATTACCCCTTCGAGGGGCTAATGTTTGGGGGTAAAAAATACCCCCTATATATGGACCAATGTCACCTCGACACGTGTCCGCAAGCTCAGCGCTCAATGAGCCAATTAGAGCATGACACGTGTCACTCAATGATAGAAGGGTGAAAATGGGCTTTAAGCCCACAACCCTGGAAACCGTAAAACGGTGGGAAGCCAATCTACCTAGGTTAAATAATCTAAGAGGCACATATCCCAATACTCTATAAATACTGATCATTACATCAGTTTCAAGGATCGAATTCTCTCTCCAAGGGCAATGCCCCCCACATTTACTCTCCCTTCTCTCTACTTTCTCTCTCTAAAATACATTATTTCGGTCACTGACTTGATCGTCGGAGGCGGACCTCCGGCCCCCCGGGGTCCGTTGTTTTGCAAGTGATCGTGCCGTTCGAGTGTTACATTGCGGATCTGTCTCCCGCGAGACGTACACGCCCTCCACTCGGGTACGTACAAAAAACCCCAAAACAACTACTACTACTACTATTTCTACTATTACTACTACTAATACTACTGCTACTCCTGCTGCTGCTGCTGCTACTACTGCTGCTACTATTACTACTACTACTCCTGCTGCTATTGCAACTACTACTACTACTACTACCATTAATATAATTAATTATAAGTATTATTATTACTGTACGTTATTATCATTATTATAATTACTATTACTATTATTAATATTATAATAATTATTATTAATATTATTATTAAATATTAATTTATTATTATTATTATTAAATATTAATTGTTAATAATATTTTTATTATTAAATATTAATTATTTATTATTATTATTAATTATTATTATTTTTAAAAATTAATTATTAATTATCACTATTAAATATTAATTATTATGATAATAATTCAATATTAAGTATTATTTTTAAGCAGAGTAGGACAGAGTAGAGCAGTATTAATCTAAAATTACATTCGTATGAGATACACAGTATTTGAATTAACATAAATGAAAAAATACATTAGAACATAATGTAAGAGGAAAAGTCTTCATAAGTGATACTTAAAAATATGCTATATATACTTGTAATATCTATAAAATTGTATGACAGAAAATTATAAGGTAAAATATTTTATTATATTCTTTATATGTATGGAAATTTCACGTGAAATATTCACAATAAAATCATGTATATGATATGATCCCATATAAATACTTTACTACTCCCTCCGTGTTTTTTTAAGAGTTATAGTTTGACCGACACATAGTTTTAGGAAATTTAATTGACTTAGATAAAATAAGAGGTAAGTGGGGTAGTTGGAGTATTAAAAAATTGTAAAAGAAAGATGGTGGGGTTAATATTTTATTAAAAAGTAATGAATGTGAGAGGAAAGATATAATAAAAAAAAGTAGTAGTGGGTTTGGGTGGGGACCATGAGAGGAGAGAGATACAATATTTTAATGTAACTTTTTGCTAAAAAAAGAAGTGTAACACTTAAAAAAACACGGCCGAAAATGGGAAGTGTAACACTTAAAAAAAACACGGAGGGAGTAATTAATATAAATCATTTGCTAATATAAAAAATTTACATGATTGCTAAACGCAACCTCTAGTTACTACTATACATAGGGATGTCAGTGGGGCGGGTCAAGTAGGAGACCCGCCCCGATGGGTCTCGATTAAGCGGGTGGTGGGGCGGGGATGGGGATAAAAACCATACCCGCCATGGGTGATGGGGCGGGGGTGGATTTTAAGTTGTACCCGCCCCATCCCCGCCCCGCCCCACCCGCCCCACCTCATACTCACATCTATATATCTTTTAAAGCAAAATTACATATTTTTATTCTATTTATAAAATAATTACATGAAATACAATATTAATTATAATACTTTGTACGACACTTATATTATAACACAAAAATGTGTCTAGAATGTTTTATTTTATAATTCGTATTAATTATGTAAGATTGTGTATTTGAGATACGGATATTAGGTGGATCTTGGGTGGGGATTAGGCGGGTCTTTGGTGGGATTAGGTGGGGATGGATATCCAACTGGGGGGTGGGGCGGGGATGGTTATGGAGTTGTACCCGGTGGGGCGGGGATGGTTATGGAGTTGTACCCGGTGGGGCGGGGATGGGGATGAAAATTGGACCCGCCGCGGGGATGGGGATGGGGATGAAAATATTAGGTGGGGATGGGGATGGGAAGGCCAACATCCGCCCCGCCCCGCCCCATTGACATCCCTAACTATACACCCCTCCTAAATACCATAAATACCCTTCTAAGCTAAAATCATCTTCATGACATTTTTGCCTGCTTTCCTTTCCACCCTCCACACCTAACATCCAGAAATTTATACCTTTTTGTTTATTCGAATTACTTACATAATCAATTAGCGAACAATATTCCGAGATCTAATAAATATGAACATGAATCGGATGAAGTTGGGTGACACACGAAATGGGCTCAATTATTTTATACAATTTGAACGAAATATGAAATGTGGTTTTTTTTTTTTTTTTTTTTTTGAAGGATGAAAAGTGGTTTTTATTGATTCTACACATAATAGATTTGTATGATTCTTTATCAAATTCGAAGAGGCTAATGTAAAAATCATTACCCATTGCAAATTCAATGTATTTTAAGTTAAATTAATGCACTCTTGTTATTAGAGATTACTTGAGAGGAAAAGATATAAAATAGTTATTTTTTCCCTACATCTAATAAATGAGTGGAATAGAGGCTACGCTAAGTAAAGTTAGGTTGCGTTTAGCACTCCCCAAAATTTAAATTTTAAAACTAAAATATATGCTATATATAGTTGTAATATCTATAAAATTATACGGTAGAAAATTATAAGGTAAAATATTTTATTATATTCTTTATATGTATGGAAGTTTGACGTGGAATATTCACATTAAAATCATGTACTCCATATATGATATGATCCCATATAAATACTATACTGATACAAATCATTTAATTTGCTAATATAAAAAATATAAATTTTAAAACTAAAAAATTTAATAAAAATGAAAAAAACTAAGACAGGGACACATCACACATGTCAGCCATAGAGGTAGTGTACCCTGTTTTAGTATAGTATACAGATATAGATTTCATATGGAACTATCATATTGAAACGAAAGGAGAAATTTCATTATCAAGGATTGAAGACCCATTTCTCCGCATAATTTTGTACTTCTTAATTAACTAGACTCCATTGAAACACCAAGTTCAAAATCAATGAAATTCTTCACAATTTGAACAACTTATTACATAATCTATTAATTAGCCTTGAATTTAATGAGGGAAAAAGATATATGCAGCCATAAGGGCTGCATATATGAAGCTAAAAGTGAAAAAAAAAAAAAGACAATAAATAAACATTTATTACACCGATTTACTCGTGAATTGTCAATAAATTCTCAACTTAATACTAAAAAAAGAAGAATATTAAATGCTTATATAGGGATGCATATAGCATTACCTTTTAATGAGGACTCAATTAATCTTGTTTCTCTATATCCGCTTTGTATTCTTTGCTAATACATTGTCACTCTCTCTCCTCAAAGAAATTAAACTCCATTCATTTAAACTTTAAGCTCGAATTTAGTTAAGTTCATTAAATTCAGTGAAATTATTGACAAATTAATGAAATCCATCATTAATAGTTTTCAAAAGTTAAATTATACTTAAATTTTCCAAAAATAACACCACCTTTGGGTGGTCTTCCAATAATAGCACAATCTTTTAATTATTCCAGAATAACACCAGTTGGTAACCTGGTTTACAGGTTACCTGTGACACGTGACACAATGTCATTGGCCAAGTTTTATTATTATTTTTTTTCAAAAAAAAAAAAACCTAAGTAATTAAAAAACAAAGTTAAATTTTTTATTAAAAAAAAAAACCCACCACCTAGCTAGCCCCCCTGCCAGCCTCCACCCCTTACCCACCCTCGCCGCCGCCCCTCCCCCTCTCCATCCTCGCCGCCGATCGACCTCCCCAGCCTTCCCCCTCCCCTAACGACACCCCTTCAACCATTCCCCCGCCCTTAAACAACCCACCACCGCTTTCCCGTCGTCGTTTCTAGCCCCCCTTCTCTTTTCCGTTGCCATTTTCGGCCTCTTCCCCTTCCCTTATCCATTTTTGGTGCCCCCTTCCCTTCCCCATTTTCGATGCCCTACCCATCCCTTCTCCATTTTCGATACCCCCTCCCTTTCCTTTCCCTTCCCAATTTCCGGCCCGGAAACCATAACCAGTCGAAAATGTTGGTTGTGTAAAGGGGAAGGGATCGAAATTGGGGACGATGAAGGAATGGGGGGATTGAATCTGTTATAGGGAGGAGAGGTGGGGGCTGAAATCGGGAATGGGGAAGGGAGGAGCCCGAAATCAAGGTGGTGGTTTTAGGTGGATGGTCTCGGTGGGGGTGGTGGATGGTTTTGGTCGGGGTGGACAGAGGGGCTGGGAAAGGGGGGTTTAATTTATTTTTTTTAATGTTTTTTTTTAAGTTTTTCAAAATTTAAAATTAAAAATAAATAAATTAACCGATCAAACTAGAACACGTGTCCCAAGGTTACATGTAAAACAATTTTTTGTTTCATTTTTGGCAAATACATGTGAAAGGTGGTGTTATTATAGAATAATAAAAAAGTGATGCTATTATTGGAAGACCGTCCAAAGGTAGTGTTATTTTTGGCAAATTTTCCTTAATATTGTTCTTATTTTTCCTGAAATCAATCATTAATAACTTAATCAACTAGTGAGTAGCATGGGCGTTACCCCAAATTGCTACTGTTGTATTTATATAATACTTGTTTTCTCCTGAACACTCACTTTCGATCTATTACAAAATACCCATTCTCTCTCCTTGCTATTTATACTCCATCAAAGCTTCAAGCTCCATTAAATTCAATGAAGTTCTTTCTATTCATCCATAACCACGTGTCCACGTACCTAATATTTAACTTATTTAGGTTAAATGCATGTTCTTAGTCTCTTTGAGTACAATATAAATAGAAGCATATTGTTTTTATTTTTTTTTTTTGACAGGAAATAGAAGCATATTGTTCAAAATAGTATAACATGTAGAAGTAATGCAATCCCTGTGGTGGTTTTGGAGGTGTTTTGAGGTGAGTCAATGCCATAAAATTAGGTGAAATAACGTGTAAATTCATCGGCCAACGATAATATTTTACAACATTTATCTTTTAGCAAAAACTTTTGTATACACCCGGTTTACACTAATTTTATTGTACATCGAGCAGTATAAGGGTAACTTTTACCTAATTTTAGGGTAATTTTTTGCTTTTTTTTGGGTAACTTTTAACATAATACAATTTTTATATAAATAGACAATAAGAAAAGTTATATAATGGTAATTTAATTACATTTAATCACAAATAATTGATTTTTAGTCATTTAAAATGTGATTCTTTACTAATAATTTTTATTTGTATTGGATTACTTTTATGCATATTAGGATAACTTTTATTTATTTTAGGGGTAACTTTTGATCAATCTAGTCTATCTTTATAGTGGATGTACAATAATTATTGTACACCCGATTTTTTTAAAAGTTTGTAATCTCTTATTAGTTGATTACATACATTGTACAAAATTAAGGTTTATTAGATAGCTTCGAACAAAAAAAAAACCTAAAATGAATATGATTGGGGGTACATACTCGTACGTATATGAAGGGTAAATGTTTGAGCTTGGTGAACGCCATTTAGGCGCAAGAGAAGGGAGGAAATAACGTCCACCTCCACCTAATCCCTGATGAGATTTATCAGATGTGTAGTTTGTTTAAAATGTCTCTTAAGCCTCTTAGGTTTTTGGTTGGCAGGAAAAAAAAAAAAAAAAAAAAAAAAAAAAAAAGGAAAAAATATGGCTTCCTATGTTTCATAAGAAATGGAATTTGATAGGAAATGGAAGAAAAGGTCCTTCACAAAATCTTTTAAATTATTTCCTTACCTCCCAAAATTGGAGGAATTGAGAGGAAATAAAAAACTAAATTTATCAAACTTAAAATTAGTTTCCCTTCTCTTTCCATCCTTTACTAATGTTATACCAAACAATAGACTCCTCTTTTTTCCCTTTTTACTAATAATATCAAAACAAACATTACGGAGTAGATGATATAGTTTCTTTCCTTTCCCTTCTCTTTCTTTCTTTTCCATCCTTTTCTTTTTCCTTTCTTTCCTTGGATGTTATACAACAGTCGTTTGAAATATGACTATCTTATTATTTTAATGATAAATAATATGAGCAATTCATTTTTTCACACTATAAATTGGACACAATTAGTATTCTAATTTCTACAATGCAAATATAATTTTTGAAAATTTTAATCCAACATAAAATAAATATTTTTCGGGAAACTATAAAATAGGAGTAAAAAATACATAAATAAAACTAAAAATTTGATAAATTAAAAAAAATGTTGATAATAATATTTTATAGCAAAAATAAAGTAATATAATTAATTCCGTTAAAAAAAAGTAATATAATTAATTACTTGGATAAAAATATGTTACGTTAATCATGAATTATATAATCATTAAAATATAATGATAGTCATATTTCAAACGACCACTATAAAATTTTCAATTTTTCATTCTTTGAACCAAACAAGTCCTGAGAGTACGTTGTGTTTACAGAGAAGGCAATAGAGTTGTATAGCTCATTGATTGCCATGGGAAACAGGCAGGTGTGTTTGTGTTTCCAGTTTTCCATATTATTGTGTTGTTCCACTTTTGATTTCAGATAGTTCTATTAATAAAAGATAGTTGTCATTCGAGTTTGTTTTATGAACACATTCATGAACAAAGCTCAAGTAAGTCAAATCCTTAACAACCAATAAGCTCAAACATGATGTTTAAAAGCTCGTTCAAGCTCAAGATACATTAATATTTATTCTCAAGCTTCGATTGAACAAACTAAAACTCGTCGTTTGCAACACTAGTTGGAGAGGAAGCCCCAATTTATTAAGGGGCAAAATGATAAATAAACCAACAAATTAAAATTGTTCCATCAGCATAACAATTTATAATTATATTAGCAATTGTGTGGCCTATATATAATAAAGTTGTCGATTTATTTAATTTACAATTTTTTATGGAGTATTTGTTTATTAAGGTGATAAATTTGTATTTTTTTCGTAACTAATGCTGTAAGGGAAGCTAAAAAGTACACTAATTATTCTCTTTTTCACAAAAATTAAAGTGAAAAGGCAAGAAATCATTAAGATCAAATTGAGAAACACGTTTAAATGAAAAGTACAAAATCAGTCAAAAATAGATACAGAGACCAATTATGTAATTTAAAGACTTTTTGTGTACCCATGAATATTAAAAAAAAAAAAAAAAATCAAAAAAAATCAAAAGAAAAGTTTAAAAACTGTAAAGTTGTTATATAATATATGTATTTAGTGGATATTCATTATACACTTATCATTATTCTAAAATATTTTAGATATACTAGGGGTCTGTTCTCATAAGATTATTTTCAGTTCAGTTCAGCTCTAATAAGTTTATTTCATTTCAGTTCAATTCAGTTCAGTTCAGCTCAGCTCTAATAAGTTCAGTTCATTGTAGTTCAGTTTAGCCCTAATCTCCTTTTCTTATAAAATATCCAGTTTAGTTCAGTTTAGCTCTAATAAATTCAGTTCAGTTCAGTTCAGTTCAGTTCAGCTATAATAAGTTTAGTTCAGTTCAGTTCAGCTCATTTTAATCAATGAGAACAGACCCTAAGTTTATTTTTCTACAAGAAACCCTAATCATTCAGATTTAGAATATAGATCTATTCTTTTCCCCACTTTCTCCTATTTCTCTTTAGTTTCACAACAAATGTTTTTTAAACTGTTTTTAGTGATGTACTTTGTATTAGAGAAATGAATAACACGTGGCAAATATTACTAGTATTAGATGATAAGATCAAAATTATTCTTACCACGCTATTAATGCTTTGAAATTTTGGACCATATTAGTTATTATTAAAAATTTGAAATTTCATGCAGCGTGAATCGTCAGTAACAATGTTTTTCAGCTGCTTCATGGACTTTTTCGCCAAAAAAAAATGGCTTTACATTCGCCAAAATCAAATGAAAATAGTCTCACATACGTCGATTTGTGCAATAATTTTACTGAGGTCATCTTGAAAACGACTACAATACATTAAATTAAATGACGCATTATGATTTGGCTGAAATTTTACATGTCATTATAATATTTGATTCATTTTTAAATATCAAAATTAATTTAAAAATCATTTTTAAGGAAAAATTGGTCAGAATAATCTCATCTTTGCCTAAGTGCCTCATCCGCTCAAAATAATCGAAAGGTCTCACCTTTCGATTATTTTTTAATAATCCGACCTTTATACCCTATCCGCTCCCAACGGTCCCAAGTGACTTGAAACCGGCTAAACAAGTTACCATTTGTGACTTGGAACTATTTGCACACATGTCACCACTCAATTAGTCTAAATTAAATAAAAATAATAATAATAATAATAATAATAATAATTAAAAAAAAAAAAAACTGCAATTTTGGGACTGATTTGTGGGCGTCGAAGTGGCTGCTATAGTGATGTCTGTCAGCGGTTATTGGTGCAGTTGTGGTGGGTGGCGGCTGATTGTGGTGGTGGGTGGTGACTGATTGTGATGGCGGGTTCGTTTGGTCTTTTCTGCAGGGAACGTGGTTGTGATGTTGCGGGTTGTGGCCTGGGTGGCGTGTTAGCGAAGGAGTAACAGTAGCGCTGCTATTTGGTGGTTTGCGGGATGGTGCTGCCTGGGGTCGGGTCGGCCGGATACGGGGATGGGGAAGGAGGGAGTGGCCGGAATCGGGAACGAAAAGGGAGTTGGTGGTCGGATTCGGGAAGGGGAAGGGAGATGATGGTCGGAAATGAGTAGGGGGTTAGTGGCAGGGGGTTGCCGGATTCTGGGTTTGAGGTTTTTATTTTTTATTTTTTTTACCAATCCTAAATCGACACATATCTAGTAACTTTTAATAACAATTTAAATGATCAGTTGGAACCATTTGAAGTGGAAGAGGTATTAAGTTCGGATTATTAAAAAATAATCGATAAGTGCGATTATTTTGGGCGGATAAGGCAAATGTGGGATTATTTTGGGCAAATTTTTTTTTTAATTTCTAAAATTCATTTATATATTTTGAAAAAAAAATTAGAAATTAAATGAATTTTTGAAATTAGAAAAAAGATTTTAATTAATTTTGACATTTAAAAAATCAAAAATAAACGCACACATGTAAATTTTAGCCAATCACATTGCGCCATTTAGTTATACCAATGTCTTCAAAACGAAAATAAATAAAATAAAATAAAATTAGTTATACCAATTGTAGTCATTTTCCAACTGAATACTCTAAAATTTTCACGTTATGTGGCTTTCCAAATAATGATTTTGGTTATTTCAAAAAAAAAAAATTGATTTTGGTTGACTTTCTTTGATGAACTTTTAGATGTTTGGAGAGTTAATTAAGACAAGTTTTGTATGAATCAATCAATCATCAATCAATAACATAATACTAAAGGTGAATCTGATATGACACTTGTCATGTTTTGATTAAAAATTTTCCCGCCAGTTTTAACTTTCCTTTTTTTTTTTTTTTTTTTTTTTTTTTTACAAATCTTCATGAATATTTATTTATATATATTAGAATATTTAACCTTCAATTTGGCAATCAATAACATAATACTAAAGGTGAATCTGACATGACACTTGTCTTGTCATGTTCTAATTAAAAAATTTCCCGCCATTTTTAACTCTTTTTTTTTTTTTTTTTACAAATCTTCGTGAATATTTATTTATATATATTAGAATATTTAACCTTCAATTTGGCAACTATATTATATACAAAGTATATTCTATAATCTATATGCATCAATGATAATAAATGAATAATATTTTAACCTATCTTTCATTATTTTATAATAGATATTTTTTTCTAAAATAAACAAACATATACTCCCTCCGTCCCCGATTGATAGTCACTTATGTCATTTTTTGACACCCAAAATGTTAGTCACATTTGTTTTTTTCAAGTACCATTAATATTATTTTTTTTACCAAAATTCTCTAACATTTGCAAATATCTTTATGCAAATTTAACTTTTCAATGTAAATTTTACTTTCCCATGTACTTTAGTTACTTTCTATCTCTACTTTTTTGCATATCCAATGTAAATTTACTTTTTCAATGTACTTTCTTTAATTCTCCTTAATTCCCGTGATTATTCTTCAAAAGTGAATATCAATTGGGGACAGAGGGAGTAATATATTACAATAATAATGTACTACTCCATATCATTTTGATATTTTTTTTTCTTTGGAAGTTTTTTTTTTTTTTTTTTTTTTTTTTTGCTCCAACCTGGATTGACTCTTTAACTTTTATTACGACGTATATATTTGTTGATTTATTTATAATAATAACACTACAATTCAATAAATAAAGACATAAAATAAAAATAAAAAACCTTGATTATTAATTATATAAAAAAAAAAGTCAATTAAATTTGTATAAAACATTATATTGGTCAAAGTAAGCTATAAAACATTGTGCCGGTCAAAACATGCCAACAAAATTGGGACGTTGAGGTATGTACATTACACATGTTCCTCTAAAAAAAGTACATTGTACGGGTTATAATTAACATAAAATTTAATTCTTATGTAAAATCCTATAATCATTAAATTTGTGTTTTTTTTAAAAAAAAAATGTTTAATGATCAATAACTTTTGACATCAATATAATATTAAACTCAAGTTTTGTTTTGATTTTTTTTATTTATTTATTTATTATTATTATTATTATTATTTTAAAGAAATTCAAGTATCTATTTCAAGTTTTTGTTAAATTAATATTGTAATTAAAAATTAGGTTAAGTAAAAACCGTGCATTGCGCGGGACTTAAACTAGTATAATATAATTTGATAAATATCAATTTGGAACGCAGCCATCAATAGGAGAGAGTGACCATTTAACAAACGACAAATATAAATTTGGAAAAATGGTAATAAATAATCTCACCTTTGCATGTTTTTATTTTTTTATTTTTTAATTTATTTTGACGAAGAGAACTAGAAAACAAAAACTAAAAACTAAAAATCAAAACAAAGCAACTCCCTACGCCGAGCTGCACCAGCTAAATTATGAACCTGAGACACAAGTGACCTGGGCACCTTACGCATGTGACAAGCAGAAAATAACTCAAGGAGGGCCCGAATATCTCTAACAATCCATTATATTCCACCGCAATTACCTTAGAACCTATGCCCAACAGCAACCGAGGAATCAATAAGCAATCGGTAAGGAGCATAACACAAGAGATCCCTTGACGATAGGCATGTTTTAACGCAATGAAACATGTCAACAACTCAACTTGAAGAGCAGAATTAGCCACACGTACAAGCACGCGCCCCACCACTCAAAGGATGAAAGGAGGCATTCACAACACACCAACCCGCTCCAGCATTATGAGACTGAGAATCCCAAGCCCCATCAAAACATATAGTAGTATCACAGATATCTTGTATACCACCTCGGAGCACATGAACCGTAGGAGGACTCGAGAAACTAGGAGGAGAACCAGAATGAGAAGACCCAACCAAGCGGGCCGCTTTACTCCTATCACACCAGGTAGAAGCTAAATCAAGAATATCCTGCGGAGAGTACATCTCAGAGCGGAACTGCACACTATTCCTAGTCAACCAAATAGCCCAACAAAGCCCAAACACCCGGTCCAAATTACCCCAGTCTCGAGAACCTACCAGACCCGAGATAAAATCCAAAAACCACACAGACCAAGGAAAGGAGAGATCAAGAGTAGGTAACTGGGCTAACGAAAAAGATTCCCAAAGCCTGTGAGAAAATCGACAATCTCGAAACAAGTGAGCAACAGTCTTAGAAGTTTCACGACAAAAAACACAAGTAGGATAAACTGGAAGACCTTAAAGAACAAGTAAGGTCGTCGTAGGAAGAGCATTGTGAACTATTTTCCAAGCAAACATCTTCCATTTCGGAAGCAGTGGCAAACCCCACAGACGTTTCCAACAACCATCTAATCCCCCATCGGGATCTATATTAAAATGCTGAGAAATTAAACAGGAATGAGCTGACTTTGTCAAAAAAACACCACCCTTAGTATACTTCCAATAAACAAAATCATCAATTTTTTCCTGAGGCAGATCAAGACCAATAATGGTTGAAGCCACCGGAGGAGGAAACAAGTGACAAATGAGAGAAACATTCCAACCCCCAGAACCAGGAAACATCAATTTTGAAACCGCAACAGGTCGTTGCTCAAGAGGAATTGATTCTTTAAAATCAACCTTAACATGAGGAGTCTAGTTATCATTTAAAATACTAACATTCTCCCCTGAACCAATTTTCCTAGGCAAGCCCTTAGACAAAAATAAGCCACCCTCCAGAAGACCACGGCTACCCCAGGAGAGGCGAGACCCAGACATAAAGGGCTTGGAAGTTAACAAACCCAGATATTTATTAGCTTTAAGAACCTGAGATGCCAAAAGCCGAGGATGCCTCATAAGGCGCCATGTTTTCTTAGCCAGTAGAGCCAAGTTAAAAGAACGCATGTGCCGAACACCTAACCCTCCTAACCCTTTAGGTGAATACAAAATCGCAGAAGAAATCAAAGCCAAGCCCTTAGCATCTTTACCTGATTTCCACCAAAACCGAGCCAGCAAAGAATCCAACCGATCACTAATGGTAGCTGGAATCTTAAACACGGATAAAATATGATTAAAAGCAGCCACCAGGACAGAAATAATAATAACCAACTTTGCCGCAACAGACAGATTGTAGGGAATATTTCAAGCATTACCCCAAACTTGAACCCCCACTATAATCATACACTAAAGTACAGTGGCGTCCAAAGGGAAAGAAGATAGAGCAAAAGAGTCGCCAACAAGTTTTAGGAACTTGTAAACCGTTCACAGGGTGAAGGTTACACCCCTTAACGATCCAGGAGATCGTCAACTCCAATAGGTCTGAAACCATGACTGGTAGTTCGGGGATGAAGGTACAAATCCAACCTAAAAGAGATTGAACCTGGCCTAATAATAGGCCTCTACTTTATTCTGATCGTATGCATGTGCGCTTTCTGACTAACATGCAATCATTAGGTTTACCCTAAACCTGTTTTATCTATGTTGGTTGAATTTAATGCACAAACAAACTATTATTGGCGATCACTTGAATTATAATCATATTAACCCTAAACAAGATTATTAATTATCTTATTAAGCGTGATTACAAGTACAAATTCCCTTTAAACATGCATAAAATGCGTGATCAAGCAATAACAATAAATATAATCAAGAAACATAATAGCCATCATAACAATCATAATAATCATCAAAATAATAATCATATCAACGCTAAAGCATAATAATAATAGCAAGATCCTAGGCATGATACTAACAAGATTAATAACAAACCCTAGCATGTCACTAAACAATAAAGATCAAATATATAGCCCTAACATGATATTAGGAAAGAAAATAGGAAGCATCACAGGAATCATAATTGTCATATTTGATATTAGAAATTATAGTTGTTACTTGTTATCCTAAACATGATACTAGGAAGATCAAAACACCCTAACATGACACAAGGAATCATAATAACAACCTAGACATGATTTCTATATCATAATATCCATAAATCAATTAAAGCACTTACTTGGATGCCTCGTATCTCTTTCTAATAACAAAATACACACGTTAGTAACTTCAAGGAAAATATAAAATTAAACAATTAAATTAAATAATTGAAATAGAGATTTGGGACTAAACCCTCAGAAATTAAAAACCTTTCACGTCTAGGGCGAAGGCAACTTCGAACTTGTCTAGGTGTTTCTAGATCTTGTGAATGCGGAATTCTGTATGCAAAAGGCTAATTTAGAAGAGAGAGATAGAGAGAAAGAGAGAAAGAGAGAAAGAGAGAGAGAGAATAAGATTTATCTTAGAGAGAGAAGAGAATTAGAGAATTGTTGAGAAGAATTGATGAGAATTTATTAGAGAGAATAAGAATTGATGATAATTGATGATTGAAAACGAAATTTTAGGAGGCTATTTATAGAGAAAATCAGCCGGATCTGATAAAAAATGAATCAGAGTTTCGAAAAGAATAAAACACGATCGCAGCGTCAAATACTCACATAGCGCCAAACGCTGGGTGCAGCGCCAAACGCTAGGCTTGGCGTCCAGAGCTGCAAAACAGTTTTTGCGGATTTTGTTTTTATCATATCTTTTGATCCAGACGTCCAAAAAAGTCATATAATATGTCGTTGGAAAGCTCTTGGAGTCTACTTTCCAACCCAATTAGAATCAGATTAAAATCTTCTGTAGATAAAAATATATGTCCGAAATAGTGGAAGGATGTCAGTTTAAGATAGAGTTTCATATTCCATTCATATCTTTTTCGTTATAGCTTGGATTTAATATTATAATATATCATTGGAAAGATAATTTCAAGATCTATCCAACCATATAATATTTGGATAAATATTATGAGGCACAAAAATAAAATCTGAATATATTCCACTTCATACATAACAAGGATTCTAAAAAGGATTAGTTTTATTCAATTTCAAACTCTTTAAAACATAATTATCAATCCTAATGACAGGGTAAAGTCGTATCCCCTAATCAAAAGTAATTAACTAATTCCTCTAACTAAAGTAGATAGGGAAGTAGGGTCGAACTCCACAGGGAAACAAGTCTTTCTATTCCTAATTAACTAATATAATCTAGATTATTAGGTAACCAATATATAAGTTGAGTGTGAAACTAAACTACGAAGGTTAAGAATAAGGAGGAAATAATATATAAAAGGGATCTAGGGAATAGGTTCACCAATAAATAATATTCCAGGGTAGAATATAATAATCATTCATCAATGCATACATTAATCAGATTATAAAGGGCTTTCGCTACTTATTATAATCACACAATTAATTTACCGGTATTAAATCTCATCTTTCGAATCTCGACCTAACCATTTATAAATTAACCTGCCTATTGAAACTAGACCTAAACATTAATTCTCATCTATCGAATCTCGAATCAATATTGTCAAACTCACGCATAAAAGATCAGGCCTAATCTAGTCACCGAGCATTAAATCAATCAATAGGAAATTAATCTAGCATTGATAATTAACAACAATAAATTACCCCTTCATATTATTTATGGATCCCCATAAACCCTAGAAATAGAACTACTCACACATAGTAAAAACTAAACTAATCAAAGCAATAAAGTAAGACATGATTAAAGGATTAAAATAAACAACGAAGATTAAGAAAGGAGAAATAGTTACCAAACGAATCTGGAATTAAGAGTGGATTAAGAATAAAAGTATATGAGAGAGAAAATCTCAGAAAACAATTAAGAGAGTAAAGAAAGAGTAAAAAGAGAGAGAGATAGATAGAGAGAGAGATCCTAAAATCGTATTACGGAGGAGTATTTATACTCCGAACAAAACCTAAACTAAAACAAACTAAAATGACGCTAATCGTCTCCTAATAATTACACGCGCCCGATCGGGCAAGGCACCGCCCGATCGGGCGCGCCTTTTTGCTCTTCAGGTAGACTCTTGCGCCCGGCCGGGCGTGTCACCGGGCGCCGACCTTAGCTTCTCCCGCCTGGCCGGGCGCGCCTCCGGGCGCCAGCCTTTTTGGCCGGGCAGCCCTCTTGGGGCCACTATTTTGACTACGATTGGGCTCCAATTCTTCGGGCTAATCCGGGTTTCCTCTTTGGGTCTTGAATACTCGGTCCAAATGCCCCGGTATCACCTATATCGAGCCCTTAATCACCGGTTCGATGACTCTAACCGGTCCTGGGCTATAAAGTCTGGTCGTGCTTCTCCAATGTTCGTTATTGCTCCAAAATATCTCGGGAAAATACTCCAAAAGTGTAAATCCCTGCAAAAGTCAACCAAATCTACGAAAACACTACAAAACACCAATTAGTAATAAAAGTGGCTCTAAAGAGCCAAAAACACTACTAATTATGACCAAGGGACGGGGGTAAAATACTATATAAAATAGACACATCAAACTCCCCCAAGCCAAACCTTTGCTTGTCCCTAAGCAAAGATCTCATCAATGAATCAATTAATATGCTTCACCCCAAAAAGTAAAAATCAAGCACAAACGATTCAGGTTAAATCAAATAAACATGCTTCAAAATCAACCAATCAAATCCATCCAATTACCTTTCCTCCCTAACAATTTTCAAACAGAGAAAACCACAAGAGCATATAGAATTCAAGACTAGTGCTCACGCACTCAACTCTCATTTTTGTGGCGAGTAAAAGATGTACTCGATCGCTCTCCATCCAACCCCTTTATGTGAACAATGCCCTCCCAACTCACACTCTCGTGTGTATAAAACAATGAACGCTCAATCCTACTAGTCGACTCGAAATATGTCAAATCATAACTTGCATTGATAAACAACACTTTCACATTCATACAATTCTATGCACAAAGGTCGGAAGGTCTTTAAAGCTTGTAATGTAAGGCTAGGGAAAAGGGTAGGAATCATTTGGGAACAAGTGAGAGAAAAGCTATACTGAAGGGAGCAAATCCTAATAAAACCCATGATCAAAATAAATAATGATCAACATCTCCTACATAACCAACTCTAGCAAAAATCCACCAAACATACTCCAATCATAATAAACAATCCCAACACTTACATATCACTCATAAAAATATAATAATGAAGAAGCGGAGTGAATAAACAAACTTTATTTCCAAACTTGAATTTTTCATTAAAGTTCTTATTTTTTTCTTTTGAATCAACCTCCAACTAGAACATTTGAACATTGAACATTTTTTTCTTTTTTTTTTCTATTGAAGTTCACTTATTTTTTCCTTTTTCATTTTTTTTTCCTTGAACTTCTCTTTTTTTCATAACATCATGCTTTTTTCCAAGAAAATATAACTCTCAAACTCATCAAAAATAAACATGATAAAAAACAAAATAACTTCTCAAAACCCACCCAAATTGTGCAAATAATAAGCACTACAAACTCCCTCACCTCACTCACTAATAGCTCCCCCAAGCCAAGCTTGGGACTAGTAACCAATGGGGCAAAATAGGCTTGTAATGTGGCTAATAAAACAACAAAAAGTCAAGGCAACAACATGGGTAGCAAGAAGGGAACAAATGTATCTACAATCATCTGGAGGCTACCTAAAAGAATGAACGCCTTCGTCCTCCTCGATCAATGTGCATAATAATGAATCATATAAACATTACTAATAGTTGCAAACCAATACTCAAATTCATTGAAATACCAGGAACTAACACACATTCCTAATCAAATCAACTAGTCAAGCACTATATTCACAAGTAGTTGGAAAAAATTGACGCATGTTGTAGGGAATAGTTTCAAGCCTTTAAAATCCCACTAGCTTGAACCCCACTGTGATCATACACTAAAGTACGGTGGCGTCCAAAAGGGAAGAAGATAGAGCAAAAGAGTCACCAACAAGTTTTTAAGGAACTTGTAAACCGTTCACGAGGTGAAGGTTACACCCCTTAACGATCCAAGAGATCGTCAACTCCATAAGGTCATGAACCAAAATAGGGTTCGGGGATGAAGGTACAAATCCAACCTAAAAGAGATTGAACCTGCCCTAATAATAGGCCTCTACTTTATTCTGCTCGTATTCATGTGCGCTTTCTGACTAACATACAATCAATAGGATTAACCCTAAACCTGTTTAATCTATGTTGGTTGAATTTAATGCACAAATAAACTATTATTGGCGATCACTTGAATTATAATCATATTAACCCTAAACAAGATTATTAATTATCTTATTAAGCGTGATTACAAGTACCAATTCCCTTTAAACATGCAATAAAAGGTGATCAAGCAATAAAGAATAAGCATCAAGCAACATAATAATGAATATCATCATCATAAAAATAAATTATAATTGAAATAATCATGATAATAATCATAAAAGAAAATAATCATCATATTAATAATAATTGAAATAATCATTATAACAATTATAATCATAATCATATTCATGTTAATATTAAAGCATAATAAAAATAGCAAGATCCTAGGCATGATACTAACAAGATTAATAACAAACCCTAGCATGTCACTAAGCAATAAAAATCAAATCTTTAACCCTAACATGATACTAACATGAATAAATATTAGGAAGAGAATAAAAGGCATCATAGCAATCATATTTAATATTAAAAATACCCTAGACATGATACTAGGAATCATAACAACAATATAAACATTATATCTACATCATAATATCAATTAAAACAATTAAAGTACTTACTTGGATGCCTCGTACCTCTTTCTAATAACAAAATACACACGTTAGTAACTTTAAGGAAAAAAAAGTAAACAAAACAATTAAATTAAATAATAGAAAGAAAGATTTGGGACCAAACCCTCAGAAATTAAAACCTTT
The DNA here is from genome assembly GCF_948465745.1 of Chenopodium album. NCBI lineage: Eukaryota > Viridiplantae > Streptophyta > Magnoliopsida > Caryophyllales > Amaranthaceae > Chenopodium > Chenopodium album. The sequence continues at coordinate 73,752,934 of NC_137835.1, forward strand.
CACGTCTAGGGCGAAGGCAACTTCGAATATGGCTAGGTGTATCAAGATCTTGTGAATGCGGAATTTTGTGTTAAACAATAAAGTTTAGAAAGAAAGAATGAAAGATTAATGATTCATAAACTAATTTGTTGACGATTGAAGATTGTAGATGAATGAACAAAAACGAATTTATAAAAAACTTAAGAATAAAAGAAGTGGTGAATGATAGATGTTAATCCGTCCTCCAAAACAGAGTTTATTAATACGATATTTATAGAGAAAATCAGCCAAAAAAGATAATTTATCAAAACAGAGTCTGAAGATCACAGAAACAACTTGGCGCCAGCCCTGGCTCATTGGCGCCAGGACCAGTGGCTAGCGCCAGGCGCCAATGGCTGGCGTCTGGCGCCAATCCTGGTTCCAGGCGCTAAGGCCTGGGGTTGGACGCCAAACCGGCTTTTAACACGTTTTCGAAAATCTGATAATTTTACCGTACTGGAAGATAAAATAATATAATTTCAGTCGAAAATGCTATTTGATCTAATTAAAACTCTAAAGAATCCTAATTGAATTAAGAATGATAAGACCTTCTAGAATGTTCTAGAAGACCAAAACCATTCCTAATTACATTAGGAATGATAAATCATATTAGGCCCTCCCCTAGATCATTGGGCCGTACTTAAAACTCAAACCGGGCCCAGTTTAGTAAATTGGCCATAAATTCCTCAATATTCATCGAAATTGGGCTTATAATATATCATTGGAAAGGTCTTTACAAGCCCCATCCAACTACACCACTATTGGACCCATATCATGGACCAACCAAACTGGATTGGCTGTTTTCTTAAAATAAAGTTTTCAAAAACAGGAAGAAGAGAAAAAGAAATAAAAACTTTCCGCAACACTAGACTTTTCCACACTTTCGTTTTATTCGATTATGATTCGACGTGAAAGGCACTCATAACTGGGTTTGGTTTTGGGGAGACACAAATGGGTGTCTACACATGTTAAGGTTTCAAGGCAATCAAACATCAAATCATGATCAACTAATCCACAATGCTTATCATCATATACCAAGAATCAAAACAATTTTCTCAAGTAAAGGGCACAGGGAAGCATGATTTACAATTCATTAGGACGTATTTTTAGATTTTTTTTTTTATTTTTCAATTTTTTTTGTATTTTTCATATATAAGAAAGCAATAAAACTAACCTAGAAAGAAATAAATCTATCCTAAGAAAACACACCAAAAATAAAAGAAAAGAGAAAAAGAAAGATACCAAATCCAAAATCTCCCCCAAGCCAGAATCAGACAATGTCCTCATTGGCTCGGGAACTAGCCCAGCATAGCTAGTCCTGATCATCCTCATCCATCGAGCCGAACCCTGCACCTCCACGGCCACCTGCACCACCTGCACCAGAAGAGCTACCACCAAAATAATCAGCATGAAAACTCCCCCCCGCCGGTCCCCCGAAAGGAATGTCCTGGCCGTACCCATGGAAGGAAGAATAGTTAGTGTAAATACCATGGGCAATGGGATCCCTATCGTATCCCTGGGGTGGAGGCTGAAACCAGTCAGGGTGAATAACGTCGTCGGGAATGTTGCCCCGACGAGCATAATCATCGTACATAGGGTAGAGAGCTCTACCCTGGTTCCTCTCTAGGTACCCTAACCTCTGGTCTATGGAGCCTACCATCCTCCTAAGGTCAGTATGAGAATGCTCGATACGTCCTAAGGCCTGACCTATACTTTGAAGGTCCCAAACCGGGTCAGAGTCAACATGAGGGACGGAGTGAGACATGCGAGGTGGAGAAAATGCCACCTCGGGCTGAGGCTGAGGCTGGGGTGGTGGAACTGGTGGTGCTGGTGCTTGCCCCCTAGCGTTGGCAACTAAAACATCATATGTGTAAGATGGTTGCCCTGGGGGAAAGGCGGTCAAGTCAAGACTGGGTAGGGGAAAGATGGGCAAAGGGTGCTCGCTCCCAGTCCTAATACAACAAAAGGGTGTCTGCTCGCTATCCGGTCGTACCCACCCCAACTCCTCAAAATACCTAGCAGCCATATAGGTATCTGGTCCACAGTTGGTCAGTTGGTGGGGTCCATCCACTACAAAACCGGCCTTTTTCACTGTTATTCGAGTGATAAGGCCTCCTAAACGGATGGGGGTGCGAGATGTGGTGCTGGCCGTGGCATGCCTGCTCAGATGGTGAATAATATACCTACCTATGTTCAATTTCCCGAATCCATACACATAGTGTCCTATGACAGCTAGTTCGTTAGTTTGGGCATTATGGGGCTCGTTCCTACCTAAAAAACACAAACCCGCAAATCTTTGCCAGATTTTTGGGACAGGGTGATGAATAGGTTTGGTACTAGCATGTTGGGGGTCAGGAGTAGGCAAACCAGTCAAAGCATGATATATGTCACCCATTTTATAGTCCGCATGCCATTGGTGAGGTAACTCCGAATTTAATTCAAATAGTTTACAAAATTCTACATAAGTTAAACTAATATTCCTATTGTTCAACCTAAAAATTAAATTCGGCCCATTTCTACTACTTACAACTTGTAAAGAAGACAAGAATTCACAAGTTAGTTCTCGGAATGTAGGATAGTGCATATCAACAAATTTTCTCATGCCAATGTCATTTAAAAATCGTTTTACAAAATCATACAAACCAAATGATTCTAAAGTAGGGCGGTGTAACCACCGAGAAGGAATTACCTCACACCCGATTAAGTGTTCTAGCCGCTCCTTTTGCTCTCGGCTAGAAATACGGATCGTCGGCCAGTACGAGAGTTGCAAATCCGGGTCGTATTCCTCCCTCGAACTGGAGCCTCTACCGAAAATAGACCGAGCCCTCTTCGACCATGGTAGAAATGGGTATGAAAATTTAATTGAATAAAATCTAAAAAATTTTATATAGAAATATAGAGGATGAAGAGAGGAGTAATAATATGTAAAAAGTTTTGGATTTGGTTAAGGAATGAAGGAGAAAACTTAGAGAGAAGTCAGAGAAAATTTGAGTTTTAGAGAAAGAAAGTTATGGAGGAAAGAAGAAATGAAGGAAAAAAAGAAGGAAAACGAAGAATAAGATCCGGAATATAGGCGCGCCCGGTCGGGCGGCCTTCGCCCGATCGGGCGATCTGTTAGCCGAATTTCCTTTAACTCTCGCGCCCGGTCGGGCGCCCTTCGCCCGGTCGGGCGAACTAACGCTCGAATTTTTGCCTCTTCTCGCGCCCGGTCGGGCGAGGCTTGCCCGATCGGGCGGACAAATTTGTTCGTATACGACGAGTTTTGCGCCCGGTCGGGCGCCCATCGCCTGGTCGGGCGAAAATACTCAATTGTTGGACCTAGCTCTCGCGCCCGATCGGGCGGACTTCGCCCGGTCGGGCTCGAGGCCAATTGTCGAGTTTCTCACTTTCTTCTTTTCTTCAAATTTGGCTTACTCTTTTCCTTCAAAACTATACAAAAACTCATAGAACCTCATTAAACTCCCTCATCTCTCCCCTCATAAGAAAAAGAAAGAAAAACTAGTCTAAAAAGCATTAAAAATACAGGTTGCCTCCCGCAAAGCGCTGGTTTATCTAGGTCCCGCACGACCTTCTTACCAAGTACAAGAACTAGGACCCTTGGCCTAACGCTTGATCAGGCGGTTTTTCACCCGGTCTAGCAGTGTTTTGGCTACGACGCGGCTTCCTGACATGCCCTGTGGGACGCCAATTCACTTTGTCTGGTGGATCCTCCTTGACTTGAATTGAATTGGGGGTTCTTTAGTGCTACGCACCAAAGATCCTTCTTTAATCGAGGATTGCTTCAAATTGTCTTTGCATTCAACACTTGCAACTCGATCTGGCAGAACACGTACTATAGGCTCAATTTGTACAACTTGCTTGATTGATTTCACCTTTTCGTCCTCAAAACCAAGACCAACAGTGTAGAGTGCTCTTTCTATTGCATCAACTTCCTTCTGCCATTTGTCTATCTTATCTGAAAAGGATGCAACACAAGATACCGCCTCTAAGGGATCTTTTTCAAGAGCTTGGGGCTTGTTAGAATAATTCTCAACCACATTGACACTAAAACATTTCTCCTAAGTCATGGAGCTTTTAGGGGTATTATTAAGATTAAAAATAACTTTATCATACCCTACTGATAGTGTTAACTTGCCACTTCTTACATCTATGATTGCTCCTACAGTGTTAAGGAATGGTCTACCCAAAATAATTGGGGTTTGCATATCCTCAGCCATATCAAGAACAACAAAATCAACAAGTATATAAAATTTACCTAATCTAACGGGAACATCCTCTAAAACACCTAAGGGGTATTTGAAAGAACGGTCGGCCATTTGTAGAGTAATATTAGTAGATTTTAATTTACCCATATTCAGCTTGGAACACACAGATAATGGCATGACACTAACGCTGGCACCCAAATCACACAATGCATTATCAATCATTAGATTGCCTATATGACAAGGGATAGAAAAACTACCCGGATCTTTTAATTTAGGTGGAGACTTATTTTGAAGTATGACACTACACTCTGCAGTGAAAGCTACTGTCTCTACGTCACTAATAGACCTTTTCCTTGTCAATATTTCTTTCATAAATTTTGCATATGAAGGAATCTGTGTGATTAATTCAGTGAAGGGAACTGTTACCTTCAAATCTTTTACCATCTCCAGGAACTTACAAAACTGCTTATCCAAATTTGTCTTCAAGTGACGATTGGGGAATGGAAGTTTGATAATTGGATTTGGAGCATTGTTGCTCTTGTCTGGAGTAGCCACCTTCTCTGGAGTCGTACCCTGCAAAGTCGTATCCCCTAATCAAAAGTAATTACCTAAGTCCTCTAACTAAAGTAGATAGGGAAGTAGGGTCGAACTCCACAGGGAAACAAGTCTTTCTATTCCTAATTAACTAATATAATCTAGATTATTAGGTAACCAATATATAAGTTGAGTATGAAACTAAACTACGAAGGTTAAGAATAAGGAGGAAATAATATATAAAAGGGATCTAGGGCATAGGTTCACCAATAAATAATATTCCAGGGTAGAATATAATAATCATTCATCAATGCATACATTAATCAGATTATAAAGGGCTTTCGCTACTTATTATAATCATACAATTAATTTACCGGTATTAAATCTCATCTTTCGAATCTCGACCTAACCATTTATAAATTAACCTGCCTATTGAAACTAGACCTAAACATTAATTCTCATCTGTCGAATCTCGAATCAATATTGTCAAACTCATGCATAAAAGATCAGGCCTAATCTAGTCACCGAGCATTAAATCAATCAATAGGAAATTAATCTAGCATTGATAATTAACAACAATAAATTACCCCTTCATTTATTTATGGATCCCCATAAACCCTAGAAATAGAACTACTCACACAGGGTAAAAACTAAACTAATCAAAGCAATAAAGTAAGACACGATTAAAGGAATAAAATAAACAACGAAGATTAAGAAAGGAGAAATAGTTACCAAACGAATCTGGAATTAAGAATGGATTAAGAATAAAAGTATATGAGAGAGAAAATCTCAGAAAACAATTAAGAGAGTAAAGAAAGTGTAAAAAGAGAGAGAGAGAGATAGAGAGAGAGATCCTAAAATCGTATTACGAAGGAGTATTTATACTCCGTACAAAACCTAAACTAAAACAAACTAAAACGACGCTAATCGTCTCCTAATAATTACACGCGCCCGATCGGGCGAGGCACCGCCCGATCGGGCGCGCCTTTTTGCTCTTCAGGTAGACTCTCGCGCCCGGCCGGGCGCGTCACCGGGCGCCGACCTTAGCTTCTCCCGCCTGGCCGGGCGCGCCTCCGGGCGCCAGCCTTTTTGGCCGGGCGGCTCTCTTGGGCCACTATTTTGACTACGATTGGGCTCCAATTCTTCGGGCCAATATGGGTTTCCTCTTTGGGTCTTGAATACTCGGTCCAAATGCCCCGGTATCACCTATACCGAGCCCTTAATCACCGGTTCGATGACTCTAACCGATCCTGGGCTATAAAGTCTGGTCGTGCTTCTCCAATGTTCGTGATTGCTCCAAAATATCTCGGGAAAATACTCCAAAAGTGTAAATCCCTACAAAAGTCAAAAAAATGTACGAAAACACTAGAAAACACCAATTAGTAATAAAAGTGGCTCTAAAGAGCCAAAAACACTACTAATTATGACCAAGGGACGGAGGTAAAATAATATATAAAATAGACACATCACCTAACTCCATTAGGATTTAAAAGAACCTTCTAGAGTATTCTAGAAGACTATAATCAATCCTAATAACTTTAGGAATGATAATTAATAATAGGCCCTCCCCTAAATCATTGGGCCGCATATAAAAACCAAACCGGGCCCAGTTTAGTATTTTGCACATAACTTCCTCATTACTCATCGGAATTGGGCTTATAATATATCGTTGGAAAGGTCTTTTCAAACCCTATCCAAATAAACTATTATTGACCCTTATCATGGACCAAACTAAACTGGTATGAACGTTTTTTCAAAAATAAGGTAAGAAAAGAAATATTTTCAAAAACATAAAGAAGAGATATTTTAATAAAAACATTCTCATCACTAGACTTTTCATACTTTCGCTTTGTTCGATAATCAAATGATATGAAAGGTATTCATCACTAGGTTTGGTTTTGGGGAGACACATTTAGGTGCCTACACAGATTCATGGAAGCAAAACAAGAAAGGCGTTGAACAACCTTATCACTAGTAGAAAAATACAAAAAGGCAACCCCCAAATGGCACCGGTTCAGGCCAAATCGATGGCAAAAACCTCCCTAAAAATGGGCGAGATTTTAGACCAATAGCAATGGCACCGGTTCAGTTCAAACCGGTGCCAAAAATACAAAGGGCACCGGTTTGAACCGGTGCCACTGAACCGGTGCAGCATTAAAAAAAAAACTGATTCATTTATACCCTAAACCCCTAATAACTTGCTTCTCTCTCCGCCTCCATTCCCCATTTCCTCTGATTTCCTTGTCTCTCCTCTTCCTTCTCTCTCCTCTCTCTCTCTCCTCTCTCTCTCTTCGTTCTTCTTTCATCTCCCTTCGATCTCCTCTCTCTCTCTCTTCGTTCTTCTTTCATCTCCCTTCGATCTCCTCTCTCTCTCTCTTCGTTCTTCTTTCATATCCCTTCGATCTCCTCTCCCCTTAGATCTGCAGCAACCAAAGCCTCCACCGCAACAACAGCCGCCACCACCACCACAAAGTTCGAGCACCGCCGCAATTCCCACCGGCATCAACATCAACAACAATTTCTGGGTATAATTTATACGAGGTTAGGGTTTAATTTATGGATTTAATTCGATTTTAATCGATTTTATTAGATTTAATTTAGGGTTTAAGTAATCGATTTTGGATTTTATCGATTTTCTGGGTTTATTTAATCAATTTTTGGATTTTAATTCGATTTTTGTGGGTATAATTATTCGAATTTAATGGGTTTTGTATTTTAATTCGATTTTTCTCGTTTTTTCTGGGTTTAACATGCATTTGTATTTTTTTTATTTTGAGTTTACTGGGTAATTTTTTTTTTATTTTTTTCGGGGATTTTGTCTTTTTTTCAATTTTTTTATAATTTTGTGTTTTCTGGGTATAATTATCTGAATTTAATCAGTTTTGTTTTTTTTTTCAATTTTCAATTCATGAGTCATCGTCGGAGGAGAAAATTGATGGGCGATACTCTGCTTCTGCAATTCAGCTACTGAGCTCGTCGAATCCATTTGTTAATTTTTTTTTTTGGCAAGTGTAAAACTACTGAATTACTGATTATGAATTCCAATTATATTATGTATTAACATTTTGGTGATTATCAGATTATGAATTTCAATTAAATTTGGTGTAGCATTTGGTGTGTTATTAATGATTATGAATTATTGGTGTTGTATCAGTTTTCTACTAATTTTTAAGTGAACAAAGACACAAAGAACAAAAAAAATATACATATATTTTTTTGGACATTTTTGGCACCGGTTAACTGGTGCCAAAAGGAGGGATAATATTTTTTGGGGTATTTTTGGCACCAGTTCAAACCGGTGCCTTAAGCCGGGTTTGAATCAGTGCCCTTTGCTATTTTTCTACTAGTGTATCCAGTAGGAACTGAAAGGCTTTACATTTACTGCGACCTAAATCAACAGGAAGTCCTAAATAATCTCCAATAGACGACCGCGCTTCCATTCTGAGGGTAGAAGACAAGTAATCACGGTAATCACTAGGAGTATTAGCACTGAATCTCACAAAGGACTTCTGTAAATTTATTATTTGACCAGAAACTAAACAAAACTCATTCGTAACCGAAAGGATCTGGTCACAAGCTGACGGAGAAACACGGAAGAAACCTGTGCATGGTTTGACAATAACAATATCACCTTTTGATTATTACAAGGCAATCTCACCTTTATATGAGATCTTCTTTTGATAGATCTTGACCTGTTGGTGACCGAGTTTAGTAGGTTGTACGCCACGTGTCAAATCTTATTTAGAAATGAGAAAAAAAAAACCTAGCCACCAACCCTTTCCAGCCACCTTGAAACCCTTACCAACTAGCAACCTTGACCATGGCCACCACCAAAAATCGGTCGTCCGCCATCCTTAATCTCCAAAAATGGTCGGCTGGCACCCACCAAGAGGTGGTGTGTTTTTAGGGTGTTTAAGGGGGGTTTTCAAGAGGCTGGGATCCTAGCGGTTTTCGAAAGCTAAAGGGGTTTGTTAATTGAGGTTGGGATGGAGGTTTTCGGCCGTTTTATTGCGAAGGTTAAAAGGATTAATCGCGGTTAGGATGGAGGTTTTTAGTGGTTTTCGAAGGTTATAGGGGTTTTTCAAAGCTGGCTTATGATTAAGGGTGGTGGTTACGATGGTTTTGAGGGTAGGATTTGGGTCAGGGGGTGATTTTGAAGGTGGACTAAGATCAGCGGAGTGGTTGTTGGTATTGGGGGGGTTTAGAGAGGCGACCAGCCTTTTAGGTGGGCCTAGGGTACGGGTTAAGGTTTCACGGTGGCTTGGGGGGTGGCTGGTGGCTGGTGGTGTTTTCTTTTTACATATTTTTGTTTTAAACTTTTTTTATTTGGACCAATTATTGAGCGAAACGTGGCTTCAAAAAAATAAAAAAAAAACAAAATATTTTAACTTGTTTAACACATTGTAAGTAAAAAGGTTCATTAAAAGAAGATGGCATACAAAGGTGGGATTGCTTCGTAAAAATCAAAAGGTGGGATTGCTATTGTTAGACCACGCAAAGGTGGGATTATTTATTTCCATTTTCCTATAAAATTTCAGGCAATCACACATTACACCATTTAGTTAAGCTTATCTATATTACGGAGTACTATACTAAAGAGTAAATAATAAACCTATTTTTCCCTAGAAAAATGAAAATTAATAATCACACCTTTAGTGGGTCTTCCAAAAACAATCTCATCTTTTAAATTACAGAAACAATCTCACCTTTAATGTTGATCTTCCACTAACAGTCCCTGATCGGTTGGATGGTTTTGGTACATGTAGACATCTACTTTTGGCCTCCTGTCTAGATAGGAAGTGCTATGACAATAAATAAAACCATCTTTGTGTTGGATCAATGTGAAGAATGCTTATGGACAATTGATTGAGTCATAAGAATGAAAAATGACTAGCCTAACCCAAAACAAAATGAATTAAGGTCCAAATTAATTAAGCCCGATCATAATTAGGCTTAAGCTTGAGGTTAAAACCTAATTTTGACGGATTTAGAGGCGCCTAGGTTAAAAATCAATGCTGCTACAAAAAATCCGCGCGCATCTCAATGAGTCGCGCTGGTCTGGTGCGCGCGACACCCAGCGCAAGCTCAAGTGATGCGCTCGCGGAAGATTCAGAATTTCATAAAAAATATATAATCGAATCTTTACCATAGTACCGCGCGCAAGACATTCGGTTGCGCTGCCCTTAGCAGCGCATCTAAATCACTTGCGCTGGGCAGTCGCGCGCAACCCATTCAGATGCGCACGACACCTGCTGCGGCAGAACACTCGAAACCCTAAACGCACCTATTCCCTATAAATAGAGGATTAATACGAGGCTTAAACATACAGAAATTAACCCGAAACTCTGGCAGAAACTTTGTGAACTTGTGTACTCTAAACCATCTTGTCCTAAACACTCACCCCTTTATTACTTTTTACTACGGTGGAGGTTCCCAAACAAGAAGGAGTCCATAAGTGTTCTAAACGAAGATCTAGTAAGGAGAAGTGGTAAATTCCTGAGCACTTAGATCAATCATCTTTTCTTTTTTTTTACACAAACCTTTAATTGATTAATTAGTGTTGTTTGTCCACTTTAAACAAACTTTTATTTAATTAATTTCACATAGTATATTGCATTAAATAAATAATAGAATTGAATAATTAATTATTGTTTGATTACTTAAGACAAGACAAATATTGTTTAATTATTCGAATATTGATTAAATAAGAATAACGACTTTTACAATGTAATTCCTACGTGATTAATGTTTGTAAATAAAATCAACTTAGTTTCTAGGTATCTCCTTTCATATATTTTTTGGTGATGAAATTGTGAAAAAAGGAAGAGCTAGTTGAGGCCGCACTAGGGCTAGGATAGAGATTACCCCCTAAAGAGAACGTTATTTTAGTACCCTCGCTCCCGAACTCATTTCTGATACACGTAGACCAATTTGGGCCTGGGTAAACTTACAATTCGTGCTAAATATCCCTTGAACTCTACTTGGGAGAAAGGCATGAACGAGGTTTATGAGTTTTCCTATAACTCATTGGCGACTCCTTACTTGTTTCTTATAAAAAAAAAAAGCGTAATGATAAGATTAACTCTAATTCAAGGTCCCCCAAGCAGTCAGGAATTCAAATTCTAATACACCATAACAAGTGTAAAATCCTAAGCTTTTAAAGGGCCATGGGCACTGTAGGGAATATTTCAAGCATCCAACACTTGAGCCCCACTGTGATCATACACTTAAGCATCGTGGCGTCCAAAGGGAAGGAAGCTAGAGCAAATGAGTCGCCAACAAGTTTTAGGAACTTGTAAACCGTTCATAGGGTGAAGGTTACACCCCTTCCCGATCCATGAGATCGCTAACTCCATAGTGGTCTGGAACCATGACTGGATATTCGGGGATGAAGGTACAAATCCAACCTAAAAGAGATTGAACATGCCCTAATAATATGCATCTACTTTTAGTGTTAAAAATCAATCCTAATAACTTGAGGAATATTAATGAATGGACCCTCCACTATATCATTGGGCCATAATAAAACCATTTCAGGCCCAACTTAGTATTTTGACCATAACATCTTCATCGGAATTGGGCTTATAATATATCGTTGGAAAGATCCTTTCGAGCCCAACCCAACTACACTATTATAGGACCCTTATTATAGACCAAACTAAATTGGACTGGACATTTTATAAATAGAGTACACTTTTAAAACAGAAAGAAAGAATTATTTTATTAAAACAACCTTGACTTTAACTTTCTTGGGAAAAGTTTAAGTCTAGAGTTGAACAACAAAACCTTGTCACCCTCTTTGAACTCTCTCGGAAGGATCATCTTGTCGTTCCATCTCTTGGTCTTCTCCTTGAAGACACGTGCAATATCATAGGCTGTCAACCTAAACTCATCTAGTTGATTAAGTTGAAGTAGCCTCTTTTCTCCCGCTATCTTAGCGTTCAAATTGAGCTCCTTAATAGCTCAATAGGCCTTGTACTCCAATTCCACCGAGAGGTGACATGCTTTACCATACACCAGCCTATAGGGAGTAGTACCAATCGGGGTCTTAAATTCAGTTCTGTACGCCTAAAGGGTGCCATCCAACTTATCACTCCAATCTTTCCTTGATTTTGCTACCACCCTCTCTAGAATGACCTTGATCTCACGGCTAGAAACTTCAACTTGGCCACTCGTTTGGGGATGGTAAGCTAGACCTGTCCTATGGTATACACCATACTTTTTGAGGAGGGTGACTAACTTTTTCTCATGAAAGTGAGATCCTCCATCACTGATTATAGCTCTAAGCACTTCAAATCATGGAAACATGGTTTTCTTGAAGAGTTTATGGACCACCTTAGCATCATTGGTAGGAGTGACAATGGCTTCAACACACTTAGATACATAATCAACGACGACAAGTATATAACGATTCCCTCTTGAAGAAGGAAACGGTCCCATGTAATCAACACCCCAAACATCAAGAATTTCAACTTCCAATATTCCAGTTTAAGGCATCTCATGCTGACGCGAGATGTTACTAGTCCTTTGGCAAGAATCACAAGCCTGCACAAAAGTGTTAGCATCCTCAAACATAGTGGGCCAATAAAAACCTGACTCATTGATCTTGGCCACCGTTTTGGTGGGACCATGATGTCCTCCATAAGGTGAGTTGTGGCAACTAATGAGAATGTCGTTAACTTCCCATTCGGGAACACACCTGCAAAATAATCCATCTGCACACTCACGAAACAAAAAAGGATCATCCCAAAAATAATGTTTAACATCATAAAGGAACTTCTTCTTCTGTTGGTAGACAAGTCAGGAGGTGGAGTACCACCCACCAAATAATTAGCATAATCGGCATACCAAGGGTGTTGCTCTACAACTGCATACAAGTGGTCATCAGGTAAAGAATCATTTATAGGAAGAGAATCCTTACCTTCATCATACCTGATACCTGACAAGTGGTCTACCACAACGTTTTCTGCACCTTTCTTGTCCTTAATCTCCACATCAAAGTCTTGGAGCAAGAGAACCGAACGGAGGAGCCTTGGCTATCAAGTACTTCAAAGCTGCATGGTCACTTGGTCAGTAAAAACAATAACTTTAGAACCAACTAGATATGATCTATAATTTTCTAAAGCATAAATCACAGCAAGAAAATCCTCCGTAGTGGCGTAATTGACTTGGGCTTCATCCAAAGTTTTACTTGCATAATAAATAGCATGAAAAACTTTGTTTTTTTTTGTCCTAACACGGCTCCCAATGCAAAATCACTTGCATCCCAAATGATCTCGAAAGGAAGATTCTAATCGGGTGCACATATGATGGGTGTCGATATCAAAGCCTACTTAATCCTGTTAAAAGCCTTAAGACACTCGTCAGTAAAATCAAATGGGGCATCCTTGAATAAAAGCTGAGTTAGTGGTTTAACAGTTTTAGAAAAATCTTTAATAAAGCGACGATAAAACCCCGCATGACCTAAGAAACTTCTAACCCCCTTAACATTAACTGGAGGAGGCAACTGCTCAATCACAGAAATCTTAGCCTTATCTACCTGTATACCCTTATCAGATACAATATGACCAAGAGCTACTCTCTCTGTCACCATAAAGTAACACTTCTTCCAATTTAAAACCAAGTTGCATTTTTCACATCTTTTCAAAATTTTAGCGATATTTACAAGGCATGCATCAAATGAAGACCCATACACACTAAAATCATCCATAAAGACTTCCATGATAGACCCTATGAAATAAAAAAAAATACTCATCATGCAACGTTGAAAGGTAGCGGGGGCATTACATAAACCAAAGGGCATTATACGATATGTAAAAGTACCATAAGGACATGTAAATGTAGTCTTTTCCTAATCTTAAGGGTGAATTAGATTTTGGAAAAATCCCGAATACCCATTGTAGGGAATATTTCAAGCGTTAATCCCTAGCTTGAACCCCACTGTGATCGTACACTAAAGTACGGTGGCGTCCAAAGGGAAAGAAGATAGAGCAAAAAAGTCGCCAACAAGTTTTTTAGGAACTTGTAAACCGTTCACGAGGTGAAGGTTACACCCCTTAACGATCCAAGAGATCGTCAACTCCATAAGGTCTTGAACCAAATAGGGTTCGGGGATGAAGGTACAAATCCAACCTAAAAGAGATTGAACCTGCCCTAATAATAGGCCTCTACTTTATTCTGATCGTATTCATGTGCGCTTTCTGACTAACATACAATCAATAGGATTAACCCTAAACCTGTTTATCTATGTTGGTTGAATTTTAATGCACAAATAAATCTATGATTGGCGATCACTTGAATTATAATCATAATTAACCCTAAACAATATTATTAATTATCTTATTAAGCGTGATTACAAGTACCAATTCCCTCTAAACATGCAATAAAAGGTGTGATCAAGCAATAACAATAATATAAATCCAGCAACATAATAAATAATCAAAATAATAATAAAAATAATCATGAATCATGTAAAAGCATAATATAAATAGCAAGATCCTAGGCATGATACTAACAAGATTAATAACAAACCCTAGCATGTCACTAAACAATAAAAATCAAAGCTTTAACCCTAACATGATACTAACACGAATATTAGGAAGAGTAGGAAGCATCGCAGGAATCATAATAAGCATATTTGATATTATAACCTTTTCCCTAAACATGATACTAAGAATCATTGTTGTCATTCAAAACATCAAATTAAGAAAAACATCCTAACATGATAGTAGGAATCAAAATAACAACCTAGACATGATTTCTATATCATAATAACAATAAGTCAATTAAAGTACTTACTTGGATGCTTTGTACCTCTTTCTAATAACAAAATACACACGTTAGTAACTTCAAGGAAAATAATAAATCAAACAATTAAATTAAATAATTGAAATAGAGATTTGGGACCAAACCCTCAGAAATTAAACCTTTCACATCTAGGGCGAAGGCAACTTCGAATTATGCTAGGTGTTTCTAAATCTAATGAATGCGGAAATTTTATATTTGTGAGAAGGCTAGTTTAGAAAAGAGAGAGAGAGTAATCAAGAAAATCTTGATGAGAGTTGGTGAGAATTGGTCAAAACTGATGAATGAAAACGGGGTTTTTAAGAAGCTATTTATAAAGAAAATCAGCCAAAAAGATAGAAAATCAAAACGGAGTTCTGACGTGAATAAAACTTGATTAGCGCCAACGCTGGCAATTAGCGCCAGGCGCCAAGCGTAGCGTCAGACGCTAATGCTTGCGTTTGGCGCTGACTAAGATTTTGACGCGTTTTCTAAAATCAGATAAAAATTGTCGTACAGAAGGATTAAATCGTATTTTCCTCAAAAATGTTCTTTTATTCTGATTAAAACTCTAAAAAGTCAACAAAAGTCAATTTATCAATGCTAATTGAATTAGGAATGAAAAGAACCTTCTAGAAGAATCTAGAAGACTAAAACCATTCCTAAATGCATTAGGAATGATAAATCTATATTAGGCCCTCCTCTAGATCATTGGGCCGCATATGAGGCTCAAACCGGGCCCAGTTCAGTAATTTGGCCATAAC
Source organism: Chenopodium album (assembly GCF_948465745.1). Classification (NCBI taxonomy): domain Eukaryota; kingdom Viridiplantae; phylum Streptophyta; class Magnoliopsida; order Caryophyllales; family Amaranthaceae; genus Chenopodium; species Chenopodium album. Next base: position 73,768,238 of record NC_137835.1, read on the forward strand.
TTCCTCAATATTCATCGGAATTGGGCTTATAATATATCGTTGGAAAGGTCTATTCAAGCCCTATCCAACTACACTATTATTGGACCCATATCATGGACCAACCAAACTGGATTGGCTGTTTTCTTAAAATAGGTTTTTAAAAACAAAGAGAAGAGAAAAGAAATTAAAACTATCCGCAACACTAAACTTTCCACACTTTCACTTCATTCAATTATGATTCGACGTGAAAAGTACTCATCACTGGGTTTGGTTTTGGGGAGACACGAATGGGTGTCTACACCCATCCAAATAGCAAAAAAACTTATGATTAGCTAACCTCTCAAGCATTTGACCAATAAAAGGGAAGGGAAGTGGTCCTTTTTAGTGGCGATATTTAATCTATGATAGTCAATGCACATACGCCACCCTGTAACAGTTCTAGTGGGAATCAATTCATTTTATCATTTTTAATCACAGTCATCCCGCCCTTTTTAGGAACCACCTGAACAGGCTTACCCACTTTGAGTCAGAAATAGGATAGATAATACCTTTTTTCAAGTAATTTCATAACCTCTTTCTTAACTACTTCCTGCATATTAGGATTCAACCTCCTCTGGGGTTGAATACATGGCTTGTAATTGTCCTCTAGATGTATCATGTGCATACAAAAATCAAGGCTAATACCCTTGATATCATCAATATTGTACCCTATTGCCCTTTTATGGGTTCGAAGAACCTCCAGGAGTGGGGAAGTTTGTGGGTCATCAAGTGCAGTACTAATGATCACAGGCTAGGGTATAGTTCCTGCTCATCAAGAAAAACATATTTTAAATGAGAAATGAGGGGTTTTAGTTCAGGTTTCTTAATCTCTGCAGGTTTTGATTCCTGAACTAATTTAACTACCTTCATACTCTCTTTGGGATCAAGTTCTTCTATGGCAAGAGCTTTTTCTATAGCATCCACCTCGTTTCTCCAAATACTTGCATCACCTGCAATCAAATCTCCACAAAGAACTTCCTCCAAGGGATCCCTTGAAAGAACCTGTGGTAAGCTTTCATCACAAATATCATCCATTATATCAATAACACCGATCAAACAACAATTTTCCTCTAGCATAGGTCCTTTCAAACTTTTCCCTAAATTAAAAGTGATATTATCATCTCCAACAGAAAGGGTTAGTTTTCTATTTTTCACATCAATTATGGCTCCTGGAGTGTGGAGAAAAGGCATACCTAATATAATGAGAATTTTTGTATCCTCATCCATGTCTAAAACAACAAAATCTACAGGGATAAAAAATTTACCAACACTGACAAGAACATCCTGTAGAATACATAAGGGGTATTTAATAGAACGGTCTTCCATCTATAAAGTAATGTTAGTAACTTTCAACACTCATATTAAGTTTAGAACACACAGACGATAGCATAACACTAACACTAGCACCCAAAATCACATAATGCTTTATCTATGAAGACATTACCAATATGACAAGGGATAGAAAAACTACTAGGACCCTTTAATTTAGGAGGGGATTTATTTTGCAATAAAGCACTACATTCCTCTGTAAAAGCTACAGTTTCTACCTCATCAAAGGCCTTTTCCTAGTCAAGATAACTTTCATAAATTTAGCATATGCAGGAACCAGAGTGATTAAATCAATAAAAGGAATTGTTACCTGCAATTTTTTCACAACCTCCCAGAACTTACCAAATTGCTTATCAAACTTACTCTTGTCTTGAGATTCACCCTGCAAAGAAACATTAGAAGGATTAGTTTTCTCTTGTAGCCCTGCAGGGTTAGTAACATTAGCACTTGGTACAAGGGAATCAGGATTTGCAATAGGGTCATCGTCCTTGGGCATAGGAGGCCCATCATAGTGTGAACCACTCCTTTGAATAATTGCATTAGCATGATCCATAGGGTGGATTGGTTGCGATGGTAGGGCTCCCTGCTGACGGGTTTGTAGGGTAGATGAAATCTGCGCAATTTGATTGTCCATAATTTTATTATAAGCTATAATCAAATCAATTTGTGCATCCCTACTCTCCATGTGCTTTTGCATACTTGATAACATCGCTCTAATTTCTGACAAAGCAGGGTCAGAAGATGAGGAGGGTTGTGATTGGGTTTTCTGGCCAGAGTTAGGATGGTAATATTTTTGTTGTGGTGGTGGTTGTTGTGGAGGTGGAGGATTTTGTGCATTGGTAATTTGGTAGGAAAGATATGGATGGTTCCGGAGGTCAGGATTATAAGTGTTGGAGTATGGGTTATTTTGCCTATAGGTTTGGAAGACATTAACTTGCTCCATGGAACTCCTACAATCTTGCTCCTAATTTCCTACAATTCCACAATTTTCACAAAAAGCTTCATTAGTATTATTGACAGCAGAAACATTAGCTACAGAATTAGGAATAGCAGTAAGATAATCTAGTTTTTGGCAAATAGAGGATAACTGAGCCTGCAAAAAGGATATGGAATCAACATTATGTTTTCCTTTGTTAACAAACCCTCTAAGATTCCCATATTGGGAATTATGAATTGACATATCTTCGATAACTTGACATGCATTATCAACATTGAGATTCATAAACCTCCCAGGCCACTAGCTGTAGAATCTAGAATTGTTCTAGATGTGTTTCCAAGCCCATTGTAAAAATCTTGAATCAACTGTCATTGTGCTAAATTATGGTGGGGGCATTCTCTCTGCAGATCCTTGAACCTTTCCCAAGCCTCATATAGAGTTTCATCTAGCTCTTGGGCAAAGTTTTAAATTGCACTCCTTAGTAAAGTTGTTCTTTTTGCAGGGTAATATTTATTATAAAAATTTAAAGCAAGAGTTTCACAGTCAATAATACCAAGTGCAGTTTTATTCAAACCATTAAACCGCGGTTTAGCTTTTCCACATATTAGCTTTTCCACATAAAGAAAAGGGAAAAAGAATCTCCCTGATTTGGTCTTGCATGACCCCAACTTGCCTAATGGTATTGCAATACTGACAGAAATCTGCAATGTGAAGATTAGGATCTTCACCCTTAGCTCCACTAAATTGCTTTCTTTCAATCATCATGATAAATTGGGGCTTGATCATGAATTGCACTCCATCAAGAGCCGGAGTAGGAGTAAGATGTGGAAAATCCGTCAGTGACGGCTGTGAATAATCGCTAAGCTTTCGAGCTGGAGGAGGTGGTGGTGCCATCATATTTGATTTAGGTTCTGAAGAAACTTCCGAATCGCTAGAATTAGATGGGGGTTCCAAAGGTGGATTACCTTCAGTGTCTCGAACCTGTCTGAAAAGATTCTTCTGTCTATGAAAAGATCGTTCGATTTCAGGATTAAATGTAATGTAGTCTGATCTAGTATAGAACTCCTGGGCATAAACACAGAACTAAACAACACAAATATGAGAAATTTGTCTCAAATAACTTGCGTTCTCTGAGACTGTAGAAAATAATTTAGACTACAAAAACAATCAAAAATAAAAATAAATTGTTTCCTGGCAATTGCGCCAAATTTTGACAGGATAAAGTCGTATCTCCTAATCAAAAGAATTACCTAAGTCCTCTAACTAAAGTAGATAGGGAAGTACGGTCGAACCACAAGGAAACAAGTCAATTTTTTCCTAATTAATTAAAATAATCTAAATTATTAAGTAACCAAATTATTATTGTAAAAAGAATTATACTAAGGAGATAAAAGTAAGGAGAAATCAATTAAAAAAGACCTAGGGTACGATATAGGTTCACCAATAAATAATATTCCAGTGTAAAACCTAATAATCAATCATAATTGCATCAATTAACCAAATCATAAAGGGCTTTCGCTACGTATTAAAATCACAGAGTTGATCTACTAGTATTAAATCGCATCTCTCGAATCTTGACTTAACCGTTTATAAATTAATCCACCTATTGAAACTAAGCCTAAACATCAATTATCATCTCTCGAATCTTGAATCAATATTACAAAACTCATATAGTTAAACCTGGCATAATCTACTTGCATAGCATTAAATCAATCAATAGGAAATTAATCAAGCATTGACAATCAACAATAATAAATTACCCCTTCATATTATTTATGGATCCCCACAACCCTAGAAAGAAAAATACTCTCACATAATTAAATCTAAACTAATGAATTAAGGAACAAAGTTGTAGAGAGAGAAACAAGACATAATGAATTAAGGAACAAAGTTGTAGAGAGAGAAACAAGAAAGAAGTTTAAGCTTAAGAGAAGATTAAACTAATGAAAGAGAGGTAATTGTATCAAAAGCAACTAAAACGTATTTATACAAAACACCAAAATCCTAATTAAAATCTAAGTAAAAATCCCTGGAATTAACTTCAAGACACGCGCCCGGTCGGGCGAAGCACCGCCGACCGGGCCTGCCTTTTTCATCAGGGACGCTTCTCTCGCGTCTGGTCGGGCGCAAGCTCGGGCGCAGGGCTGCTTGTTCCTTCTACCGCCCCGCCCGGTCGGGCGCGCCTCAAGGCGAGGATGCCTGACCGGGCAAGGCCACTTGGGCACTTCTTTGGACTTTGATTGGGCCTTAATATACTCAACCCAATCCGAATTTCCTCTAAGGGCTTGAATACTCGGTGTCCAATGCTTCGGATTCTCATATGTCGATCCCTTAATCACCACTTTGATGATTCTAACCAGCCTTGGGCTACGAAAGATGGTCGTGCTCTTCCAATGCTCGTAGTTGCTCCTAATAATTCCGGGAAAATGCTCCAAGTGTGCAATTTGCTACAAAACTACGAAAACTCTAGAAAACACAAATTAGTAATAAAAGTGGCTCTAAAGAGCCAAAAACACTACTAATTATGACCAAGGGACGGGGGTAAATTACTATATAAAATAGACATATCAATGTGCAGTGCGTATTATGCGTGTCGCTTAGAAGGGGTACGGTGTAGGTATAGGTGCATAGTCTTGGGTCTAGGGAGAAACTATTAAATGTCTCCATACTACTATTTCATGATTAAATAAACTACATGCACCAAAAAAAATGAGTTAAGGTAAAAATACAGTTCTTAAACTTTTGTATTTGTAGTATTTTAGTCCCTTAACTTTCAAATGAAGCAAATGGTCCCTCAACTACTAATGACTCACTTTTCAGGTACAAATTAGCTAACTAAGCATAGTTTAGGGACCTTGGTGCACATGTGGCAACAAATTTAATGATTTAAAATGCAAATTTTAGGGACCTTCAGGTGATGAGTTGACATTAATTAAATAGAAATGAAAGTTTAGGGACAGGTATTTATAGGGTGATGTGGCTAATGTAATAATTATAGGCCAAAGTTTAGGGACCTATAGGGACACATGGTGCTCCATACAAGAGTGATTATAAGTTTTAACCCATAAGTGTAATTTAGTTCAATTAAACTAATTTAATTTCAACTAAACCAATTTAATTTTAGTAAAAATTATTTGCTTTATAAATATATATATAAGTGAGATAATTTAAGCTAACTATGAATTTATGGTCACACATTTAGTTAATAATCTAAGGCAATTATGTTATCCTAGAAATTAACATAAGAATAAAGAAAAAGAGGGGGGGGGGAGGAAAAGGAAAACCCTTAAAATTGTCTCACGTAAAACCCAAAAATATTGAAAATTATTTGAACACATAATACATAGAAAAACCTTGAAATTGACACACAACAAACCAGGCCAAAAAATTGAAAACCTTTTAGGACATAAACTCATAAAAAATAACTTATCGATTATGAGAAAAGTGGGGTGGTATTAATTTTATTCTAGTTTCATAATTTTATTTAGTTTTATATTATAGAGTTTTGATTAGTCTTAATCACTTAGAAAACACTTTAATTTTTTGGTTTGATTTATTTTTATTTAAATTTATTTTGGTGTGTGAAATATATAAGGGGTTAGGGGTTAGGAGTTACGATTTGAGGATATGTGGTTAATGAGTTTAGTTGGGAAATATTGTAAAAAAAAATTGATTACCAAAAAAATATAAATTATATCATGGTTATCAAATTTTATGAGCAATTTTTATTCTTGCCAACTCACTTGATAAATATTTGGTTAAAAAAACACTCACTTTATAAATCCCTAACCTTTTGTTTATAATTAATTTAATTAATTGACTTGTGATTTAACAAGTCCCTAAACTTTTGTTTGAAAAAAACAAGTGCAGTCCCTAAACTTTTGTTGACTCATCGCTGGAAGTCCCTGAACTTTGGCTTAGTTGGCATTGACATCCCTAAACTTTGCTGACTAGGAAGTTCCTCCACCAGAAATGGTGAGGCAAGGGTGGTTAAAGGATATTTTTGCCTCATTTCAAAGATGAGGGACCAAATGTGCTACTAATGGCAAAGTTGAGGGACCGTATTTTAGCTTAACTAAAAAAATACCAATAACAAGCATGTACATCGTTCGGGCCAAAAGACTAGTTACATTCAATTTTCGTCCCTTCATCTATTTTTTAAACTATTCATCTATATATTAACCTATACTAAAAGCAAATCTTTCCATGACACTATTACCTTGTGAAAAATTTTTCCTTTTTTGCTTTTTCCTTATTTTATTTTATTTATTTATTTTTATTTTTGCAAAATCTTTAAGTAAACTATTTATTCCTTATGTATTTTCTTTCTAGTTTGACAATCATATTCCATATATACCCAAATGAAATATTTTTTAATATCTTTTGTATACTTTATATTTTGTAATATTATTGTCAAAAGTATTTAACAACCATGCATAAATGCATTGCATGAGATTTTAACCTAGTTTTCCTATAAAAACATATTATAAAATAAAAAATTACTTTATCTGTTTTTTTAGTTGACACCTTTCTATTATCACGATCGCCAACGCATGTTTTTAACGATTAGTACCTCTAATTATCAACATTATAAGATTATAAAAAGTGGATATTAATAAAATATACATTGAAACGATTCAAACAAAATTTCACATGAATATGTTTTATCGTATCTATAAACCATAAAAGCGAGTCTAAGCGTGTTGTGTGAATAATGTAAAAGTCAAACGGTGTCAAGTAAAATAAAGAATGATTTACAAAAACATGGTTACTTTAAAACTTCTTTACACTTTTGCGTCGGAATGAAACTTATTTACAGAACTACTGTCCACGTAGGCTCGGATAAGTTTATTTTTGGTTTATTTTTTATTTTTTAGAGTAAAACTGCTACCTCAAGTAGCAGTTTTAGTACATTAAGAGGTTTTACCCTTCATAAATTGTTACATTGTATCTTTATTTGGAGTACTAAACACAAACCGCTACTTAAGAAAAAATTACCCCTAAACGTATTACTGAGTCTACGTGGATTGTATTTTCGTAATTAAGTTTCATTCCTGCGGAAAACCGTTAATAAGTTTTTTAAAAGTTACTCCCTCCGTTTCATAATGTTAATTCCATATGAAATCAATCACATAAAATAAGAAAACAAATATATTTGGAATCTAACATTAAACTACAACAGATTTCATAATTAGTTTACCTTATTTAACTTTTTTTATTTTTCATTAGGAAAGCACAAGTCATAATTGCATAATTTAAGGTAAAAATTTCCTTACTTAGAGCAAGTTTAGCGCCAAGACTTGGGGTGACATCATCATTTTGAGTTTTAAGACATATGCTTAAGATTTTTTCCTTTTTTCTTCAAAAATCTCAAGCAAGTATCATATTAAGTCTTGAAATTCCAAAACTCAACTTAAGATTTGAGATTGTGATCCACTTCACCCTCCTCACTTTTATTTTTATTATCCCTTTTTTTTTTTTTTTTTTTTTTTTTTTTACATACAATATGTCAAATATTTAAATCTTAGGGCTAAAGTGATAAATTTGTTTAAGTCTTAGTGAGTCTTAACAAGAATTTAATGACATCATTTTCAATGGGAACCACCAAACATGATGTCACAATCAAGTTTTAAGACTTGAGGCTAAACTTGCTCTTAAGTCATGTCATCAATACACAATCAATTAATTCCAAAAAAAATCAAGTTATAAATGAAATATATTCAATATGGGTATATCTTTTTTAAACTCCCAAAATAGTACTTCATATATGTGACTAACATTATGAAACGGAGGAAGTATATTTTTTTGTAAATCTTCAAAAAAAAAAAAAAAAAAAGGAAATTCTCATTGGTACATCCGTGGTTCTGACTTTTCCCATTGATACACTCTTAAATTTTTGACTTCCCATCGGTACACCCATGGTTTGGTCTTTTTCCCAACCGTGACTAACACCGTTAAAAAGTATTTCACTAAGTTAAAATAATTAAGGAAAAGACTATAATACCCCTTTTAAACATCTAATGTCTCGATTTGCGTGTTGAAAATTGTTCGGTTAAAGTTTTGGGAGTCATGTTAGTCCATAATGATCCAAATTATCCACAAATTAGCAAAAAAAAAACGTAAATGTCTCATATGCGTGTTAAAAAATGTCTCGATTTACGTGTCGTTACTTTTTTGTGATAGTAATTGTTCGGTTAAGGTTTTAGGGGTCATTTTGAACCTTTATGGAACTAAATCGAACTCGAAATTGTTAAAAAGTTAGCGAAAATGTCTCATTTTGCGTGTCATGACAAAAAAAATACGGATCAGTAAGAAATATTGTGACATGCTATGAGATACTTTCGTTAATTTTTTGACAATTTCGAGTTCGGTTTAGATTCATAAAGAGTCAAAATGACCCCTAAAACCTTAATCGAATAATAATTATCACAAAAAAGTAACGACACGCAAATCGAGACATTTTTTGACACGCATATGAGACATTTGCGTTATTTTTTTGCTAATTTCGAGGTTAATTTGGTTCCTTAAGATATAATATGACTCCCAAAACTTATTATAATATTTTCCTTAATTATTTTAACTTAATGAAATACTTTTAACGGTGTTAGTCACGGTTGGGAAAAAGATCAAACCATGGGTGTACCGATGGGAAGGCAAAAATTTAGGAGTGCATTAATGGGAAAAGTCAGAACAAGGTGTACCAATGGAAATTTCCAAAAAAAAAAAAAAAAAAAAAAAAGAAGAAGAAGTATATTGTAATTGAAGTTAAAAACTTAAAACCAAATACCGTACTTCGTATAATTAAAGTTCACCCCGCTGCATCTCTCCTCCATTAAAGCGGCTTGTGAGTTGTGAGCATTGAGTTAGCTTCTGAGGTAACTTTTTTTGTATTTATTTTTTCAATTATCGAATATCAATTTCAAAATCTAGCGTTAATCGTTAATTTAATTCAATTTAGGTAAAGTGAATTGATTATTGAACTATTGTTATAAATTCTTACTATGTTGCAGGCGTTGGTGTTTATAACTTGTGAGTTTTAACTTTCAGTTTCATTGATTTGGGTGTTGTTTTCTTGCTTCTACTGGTTTAATTATTTTGTGGGTTTAGTATGTGGGTCATTTTTAGATTATGAGAATATTTTTAGTGTGTAGTTTATGACATGTATTTCTTAGTTGTGTTGTCTTTTGAGGATGGGTTTAATTTCGAATTAATAAGATGGGTTTTTTATAAGATTGATTTTTGATGTAAAACGAGCTTGGATTTTCAGCTTAAATATGTGAAAATTGTCATGAGTTTGGTGAAGAAAATCAAGTTACATCAATACATTCGCTGTTACCTTTATTGTGTAAGCCGACATTGTCATGGAGGCAGCGGTGTTGATGGGGAGGATGTAAGGGTGATTCCCTTTGGAGCAGAAGTTGATGATCCATTGTATTTAGATTTACCGGGGCCTCCTCGATGCAAATCGGAGAGGAAGCCGTATGTAACTCCCATGAAAACCCTTATAAAGAGAGCTAAGGAGGAAAGGGAATTGATGAGATTGAATCCTTGTCGAGTCCTTGAGCATCCCCCTGATAATGGCCTTCTTGTTCCTGAGCTTGTGGAAGTGTCTAGACGAGTTTATTGGGCACGAGAGTCACTTCTCATTGGCGTCTCAAAGCTCCTTTCCTTCATACCTGTTCTCCGATGCAGGTTAGATTTGTATATTGCGTTATTTTTCAATAAGTTGTTCTCCAGTAACTACACCATTGTGTAGAAAGATTGGTTCTTGAACTTGGAAAGTTGTTTTCACTAGTATTTCTCGGTTACTTAATATAAATTTATCTGTTGAATTTTTCTGAGTCATTTATGATTGTTACTATTTATAGTGTGTTTGGATTTAAGGAAATGGAGGGAAAGGAATGGAAGGGAAATGGAGGGTGGGAGTTTCTTTCATTTGGATAAAAAAAATTAGGGAGAAGGGAATTGGAGGGGAGAGAAATAAAGGGATTAAATTCTAAGAAAACAATCCCTCCAATAGTGAAGAAATTTGGAAGGAAAACTCATCCGTCTTCCTTCCCCTCCCTCCCTTTCTTTTCCTTCCCTTAACATTACCCAAACAAACCGTTAGTAATCATTAGCCAAAGAAAGTTATTTGTTGTTCTATCAACTTGTCATTTGTTTTTAAAATCAGGGTGCTTCAAGCTATATCCAATACCATGTTTTACATGTAGGATTTTTTTATGAACAGACCTTGTAATTTATTGAAAAAAAAAAGTCTTAGTTGACATAGTAGTAAGAATGGTACTCCAACTTATTGTGTATTGATGGTAATTTCTGTGAAAATGGTTTTAACTTCTGCCATGATGGATAGCAAAATCGACTCAATGCATCATCTGTGACTGTTTTACTGACTCAGTTGATAACAGCTACTGTATTGTTTAGAGCATTACATTCATACAACTGGACAGCTGCTATGACTGTTTGTCTCATGTTTGGCATCCAAGAAACATAAAACATAAGAGTAGATAAAGACTATCTAGAGACAACAAAGAAAAAAAAAAACCTTAAGTTTGATATATATATATATATATATATATATATATATATATATATATATATATATATGTATATAAAATAAAAAAATTAAAAAAAAATCAGTAATTGAAACTCTTAGATGGTGCATCAACAGAATAACCATTATTTGGACTTGTCGGCTTAGCCTAAGCTTCTCTAAACGATGTGACAGTATTTTTAATTGTGAGTTGTAGAGATGACTTTGGTTTGTTTCAGGTTCTGCTCAGAAATTCATATTGGCCATGTTGGGCATGAAATACGTACATGTACTGGACCTGGGAGTGGTTTCCGCCGTGCTATGCATGATTGGAAAAAAGGACGCTTAACTGATGTAATCTACTTTCCCAAATGCTTGCACCTTAATGACCGCGTTGGGAAACCAAGAGTTGTCCATAATGAGAGATTTGATGTCCATCGCATCTCTGCAATATTGGAACTCTGTATACAAGCTGGTGTTAATCTAGAACAGTATCCTGTGAGGAGGAGAACAAAACCTGTCTACTGCATTGAAGGAAGAATCATAGACTTTGATCCTGAAATGGGTGAGAGTAATGCAAATCACGATAAAGGTCATAGTAATGATAATCTCAAAATAGATTCTGGTTTCATGACAGAAGTAGAAGATATTAAAGGTGATTCTATAAAAGACCTTATTCATCCATTGGTACGACTGAATCCTGAGAAGGGCGGAAGCTTAAAAGAATTGAGTATTGGGACAATGGCATCTTGGTTTGAGATGATATCAGGTGCACGAAAGATCATGGAGAAATACTCAGTATGGACGTGTGGTTACTGCCCTGAGGTTCAGGTGGGTCCCAAAGGACACAAGCTGAGGATGTGCAAAGCCAGTAGGCACCAGTCTCGTGATGGTTTGCATGCGTGGCAAGAGGCAACCATAGATGATCTTGTGGGCCCCAACTATGTCTGGCATGTTCGAGATCCTTCTGGCCCACCCTTATGCCACAATTTAAAAAGATACTATGGCAAGGCTCCAGCTGTGGTAGAGCTGTGTATGCAGGCAGGTGCGCCTGTTCCAGAACAATACCAAAGCATGTTGAGATTAGATGTGGTTCCTCCTGATATTGATGAGGTGGATCTTGTTGTATGATGCTTGTTACAAGTAAAATGTTCATTGATATGTGATGGTGAAACCTTTCTCGTAGTGAGCAAGTGGACAGAACAATGAAAATTTAGTGATACCTTACTCATTGCATCGATGAACTCACATGGATCAAATTAAAAATGAAAAGCAGAGAACTATTACTAATGAGTTTGTTCCCTTGCTCTTATCGTCATGATGTTCATGACATTGCGTCAAGCCATCAACATGGCTAGCTAGCCCAAGGATTCCGGCTTGGTGTGCTTCAATGCTACAAACTTTGAATATTCGCATACGATGGTCTATTGTCATTTCTTAATAAAGAAGCTGATCAAGCATTGAAGCCTGGTTAAGTTTATTTATTCATTTATTTTTTCCTTACATTTGGTATCAAATATATTTCCCTTTCATGTTATGCTGCTTTCCCTCTCTCCTAGCAGACAAAGAAAAAGTAACCATTCATCATCGCCTCTGCTAGTGAGTCTGCAGAAACTGTCCATTTAATCAACTCCTCAACATTTCTCAAGCCATGCATTGGTTTTGTCTGATCTTTAATGTGGCTTGCACAATATTGAGTTTGAATAGTGGCTGTGCTGAAGTCGCTCGTGCATAACAAAATTAGGCTAAGTGTTCACCTTGTCACATTTCAGGAGCTAACTCCAATGGCGTACGAGTTATAACAATAGACAAACATCGCTCACTCAGCTGAAAACCCTTGCTGCTGGAAGGATCACTTGGTTTCTTAATGAAGCTGTTTTTGTAGGAGGGCCATGAGATAATGAGATGCAGAAACAAGTATGTTCTTGAAGTTTTGCGCTCATCAAACTGCTCTTTGAACTTATAACTGCTAATGTTTGTAGCCTATACCTACACAGTATTCAATTGTGGAGTGCTTTGAGGAAGCACTTTTTGAAGCTCCCATGACCCGAAATTTTTATCAATCCTGTAAATTAGCCATTGTCTGAGCTAGCTTTATAAAGACTAATGGGTGTAAATTAATAATTATCCTCTTGAGTTTTGTTTTGGACTTTAATAACAAATTAATACGTAGTAGTTATTATTATTAACAATTTTTAGATTGTAGAAAAACTTGTGAGAATATGATGAAAAGATGATAATAAGTGCCAAAAGTTGATGAAGGAAGAGTTAATCTCAAGGTTCTCAACTTTTGTTAGTTTTGTATAAGATTCAGTACTTCTATGCAGGTACCTTGGATCAGAGGAAGCATTGTTTGATGCAATTGGGTCAAGTCCGTTGAATCCACAAATTATTATTATTATTATTTTTGAATAGAAATCCACAAATTATTTATAAGTGAAGGTCCTTAATGTTGCCAAAGGAGAATGAATTGCAAATTGTGCAATTATGTGTTGAGCTTATTGATGATGGCCTGATGGGTAGTCGAGAACTCGTTATCATTCCTGTTTTTGACGGTAGATTGGTTTGTAAACATTAAGTTTGCTAGCCTAATACAGTAATACTTGTATTTGTAACCCTTACCAAACCTTAGATGTGATCATATTTCAATGATAAAGGAAAGATGATGTTACACCTATGGATTGCTCGCCGCCACGATCTCCTTCTCCCGATCATGATTCGGCTCGAGCAGCTCCGGTAATGGGTCAAGATTCTTCTCAGGCGACAGTTTCTTGTAGAGCTTCTCCGATGAATTCTTCTACTCGCAAAGCTAAGAACATGGGAAGAAGGAGTTGGCAATGGGTAGCCAGTAAGTGCCCAGCTAAGAGGGTTGGTGGCGACATATCACCTTCGGCTCCACCCATGTCACTCCTGCAGGATGCTAAGACAGGTGCTCAGCGTTGTTTTCCGTGTTTACTCCCTTATAAGAAACGTAAGGGAAGCGTGGTTTCTGATGATTCATCTTCTGAGGGCTCGGTGGTCTCCCGGACTAGACCACCTTCTCCGGGATGAAGATAGCTGCTTGGAATTGTAGGGGCTTAGGATAGGCGGACTCCCCTAAAATTCCGTATATTTTGTCTCTAGTCCGCTCTTGTGCTTTGGACGTTGTGTTTCTTATGGAAACCATGCTATCTGTAGATAATGTAGTACATAAGCTGGCTTCTATTCCGTTTTTGGGTAGTTGTGGGATAGATGTTGTAGGGCTTAGCGGAGGGTTGTTTGTATTTTGGCTAGCTCCCTTTCAGTTGGTTCCAATGTATATTTCTCAAAATGTTATCCTTTGTAAATTGGTGATGGGTAATGAAATAAAACATATCATGTTTGTGTATGGAGCTCCTCAAATCATAGATAGAGCTGGAGTGTGGAATACGATTTCTAGTATACTGGCAACTGTTTCAAACGTTGTTCTAATAGGCGATTTTAATCAGGTGGAATATATTTCTGACAAGGTAGGGGGTAGTAATTGTATTCCGGGGAGGTATGATTTTATTCAATGGCGACTGGATAATGAATTAGTGGATATTCCTTTTTCGGGGCCACACTTCACTTGGACAAACAATAGAATTGAGTCGGACCCGATTTTTGAACGTTTAGACAAGGCCTATGCTTCCCCCTCTTGGATACTAGATTACCCTAAAACGAAGGTCGTTCATCAACCAATTTTATTTTCGGATCATGCAGCTATTATCCTTTCAGACAAGGCTAGAGTGAATACTTCCTCTCGTCCTTATCGAATTGAGAATTGGTGCCTTACATCTTCAGAGGTCTGTTCCATTATTGCTGAGTCGTTTCAGCAATTTACTGCTGGATCACCTATGTACTCTCTCTCTCGTAAGCTAGATGTTCTTAAAGGTCGTTTGTTAGCATGGTGTGTTACTCATAAACAAATTTGGGGTATCAATTGGAAGGCTCTAGCTTCGGAAATTGGAAATTGTGTATCAGATTTGCAGTTCAGATCGGATCGTCGTCTTTTTCTTAACATGAGAAATGAAAACATAGCTGCTTCTCACGTAGCCTACTCTTATTGGTGTCAGCGTGCTAAGGTGCGTTTGGATGCCTTGGGTGATCGTCATTCTAAGTTTTTGTTTTCGATGGTCCAAGCTCGGCGTCGTCGAAATGGTATTCATTGTTTAAAGGATTCGTCGGGTAATTGGGTCTCGACTCTAACTGGGATTCGAGATATAATTTCCTCCTTCTACTCTGCTCTTTATACCCCTTCCTCAGCAGTCCCATTACCCGAGTCATCTTGGTGGGATCAGTTATGCCTTCCATCCTTATCTCAGGACCATAAGGATTTTTTACTTCGTCCATTCTCTGATTCAGAGATTAGGTTGGCGATGTTTCACATTGACGATAACAAGTCTCCGGGACCGGATGGTTATACTTCGGCTTTTTTCAAGCATCACTGGGACAAAGTTGGCCCTCTTCTTACAAATGCAGTCCAATATTTCTTCGCTCATGGCTATATGTTAAAGGAATGGAATCGTACCTTTTTGGTTCTTCTTTCGAAAGTTGATCGGCCTGAATCAATCTCTCAATATCGCCCGATCGGATTATGTAATGTTGTGTATAAATGTATAGCCAAGTGCCTTACGAGTCGTCTTCGCATCGTGCTGCCTCATTTGGTTTCTCCGTTTCAGAATGCCTTTGTTCCTAGCAGACTTCTTTCCGATAATGGACTAATTGCTCACGAGATGCTTGATTATATGAATCGTTCCAAGGCTCGGAAAACTTTTTACGCTGCTTTAAAATTAGATATGAACAAGGCCTATGATAGGATCCGGTGGGATTTTCTGGTTAGGTTTTTACAAGCCTTCGGGTTCCCTCCTTACTGGATTCATATAATTCATCAGTGTATTTCTACTGTTTCATATCAGGTTCTAGTTAATGGAGATCCATCGCCAGCTTTTCGTCCTCTTTGTGGTCTTCGTCAGGGAGATCCTCTTTCTTCCTACCTATTTGTGTTATGTATGGAGGTTCTGTCCGCTATGCTTCGCAGAGCCGAGAATCTTTCCCTAATCCAGGGTATTCGGATTTCCCCTGGAGCTCCCTCCGTTTCCCATCTCTTCTTTGCGGATGACTCTCTTTTGTTCTTCAGGGTTTCCTCAGTCGCCTGTGATCGGATTATGTCTCTTCTTAAGGATTTCAGTGATATGTCGGGAGAGATGATAAATCTTCAAAAGTCGTTTGCTAAGTTTAGTCCTAATACTCCGTCAGACTTTCGGGACTCTTTAGCAAATAGTATGCGACTTCAATGTCAGGAGTCTTTGGGATCCTATCTTAGTCTTCCTGTAGACATGGGGCGTAACAAAATTACTGCTTTTGGGCACCTTCTGGATTCGGTAGCCAAGCGACTCTCGGACTTTGCTTCTTTGCGACTCTCAGCCGCGACAAAGTTAGTGATCATTAACTCGGTTCTAGTGGCCTCGTTTAATCACATTCTGTCTGTCTTTAAGATTCCAGCTTCTATTAATAACCGAATAGATGGTCTGTTAGCTCGCTTTTGGTGGCAATCTTCATCTACGTCAAAAGGCTTAGCCTTCCGTTCTACTGCGCTTTTGCATCTTCCTAAGGGTATGGACGGCCTAGGTCTTCGAAGTGTTTCTTTTTTAAACTCTGCGTTGTTGGCTAAGCAATATTGGCGTATTCAGCATCACCCTCAACTTTTGGTTTCAAGAGTTTTATCCTCCAAGTACCCTCGTCAGAGTCTGTATCAGCATAGAGGTATCTCTAGGTCATCCTGGGGATATCGTGGCCTCATGGAGGGCAAGTCAGCCTTGTCTTTAGGTCTCGCCTGGAAAGTAGGTTCTGGTTCGACGGTGCGTATTTTGGAGGATGACTGGGTTCCGGGTGGCCCAGTTAATTTTAGAGCTCGGAGTGGTGAGTCGTCTTTACCGACTCATGTTTCTTCTATTATCAATCCGCGTACTAACGCGTGGGATACTTCCTTGATACATCGTTTGTTTGAGTCCTCTTCAGCTCAGCGGATCCTTTCTTTGGAGAGACCTCTCAGCATTATGGACGACTTTGTCTACTGGAAGTTCACTAGAGACGGGAGTTTCTCTACAAAGACTGATTATGCTTCGCTAGTTCGGAATTCTGTTTCTTCTATAGCTAGCGTTCCAGCTCCTGACATATGGTGGAAGCAGTTTTGGGGCTTTTCTCTTCTTCCAAAATTGAAGATTTTTATTTGGAAGCTATTACATGACGCTCTTCCTCTCAAAACTCATCTTTCCCAGCGTGGCCTCCCTATTTCCCCTGTTTGTGCTCTTTGTCATCAGGATTATGAATCAACTTCTCACCTGTTTAGGGATTGTAGGTTAGTTTCGGACTTACTGGTTAACGGCCATTTGCTTCTATCCAGGGATTCGTTGGAAGATAAGCCTTTTAAGGTCTGGTTTACAGATATGGTCGTTGCTTTTAAGGCTGCTAAGAATTGGTCAGGCCTCTCTTATTTTGTTTCCTTGTTATGGGTTGTTTGGATCTCCCGTAATCACAAGATTTTTCAACATGCTGTGGTCTCCCCCTCTTTAATTCTGCACCTAGCTGAAGATTGGGTTTCTAGCGGAAAGGAAGCTTCTGAGGTTTCCCGGGTTAAGTCTTCTTCGGTCTCTTTCCATTCAAACTCCCATCTTCCTGTAGAGACGGGTTGGATTAAAGGATCATCAGCTGATACTCTGGATTGTTGTCTTTTGATTGATGGGGCCTGGAATTCTAAGGATAATACCGCTGGGATCGGTTGGGTTTTCAGAGATCGTCTTTCAGACCAGGTCCTTGGTGGTGGCTTACGTGCCACCAGAGCGAGTTCGGCTTTTCAAGCAGAACTTCAGGCTTGCTTATGGGCGTTTAGGGCAGCCAGTCGAAAGCGGTTATTTCGTTTACAGGTTTATACGGATTGTGCTCGGGTTGTTTCTCTTCTTAGAGGGATGTCTGAGGATGATATTTCGTGTGTTTGGTTACTTGAAGCTATCAGGGAGGATATTAAATCCCTTACAGCCTGTAAGATTCAGAAAGTTCCTCGCTGTTGGGTTTTACCTGCTCATTGGCTTGCTGCTCAAGCTCGTCGTCGCCTTTCTATTTCTTGGTCTTTTTGATTTTCTTTCTCTGTAATGTTAGTTTCTAGTTCCCTTTGTCCAAAAAAAAGAAAAAAAAAAAAAAAAAAAAGATAAAGGAAAGATGAGAAATCCAATTCTCTTCCAGTGGTTAGGTATAAGTATAGAAGGGCACTCTTGACTATTGGCGTAAAAATGAGAATCTAGAATCAAACAAGACTTTGCTGCGCCAAATGAAAACTTAAGAATTAGGATGCACAATTTGAAGGCCGGGAATCTCTAATTGAGATGCCACAACACATGTTAATTGCCGATTGGTTGTTGATGTAGTGGTGATTGGGACTTTGGGACTGCACTTGGACACTTGATAGGAAGAATCGTGTGTTTGATCCCCTGAAATAATAATTAGGAGAGAATTGGAACATAACCGTCCAGAACTGATCCCGAATCTAGATTAACCCAAAGGGTAAAACTGGTGGAACAAAAAAAAACATATGTTAGTTTCATATTGCAGAATACTATAGCAATTAGCTTTAGAATTTAATCTATCTATAACTAATACTAAAATAGCAACCGTTGATGACATATTTTTTCAAAGTTGTACATGTGGCGCTATTTTATGAAAAGATTTCCCGCTCAAATGCTAATTATTATTATTTTTTAAAACAAAATGCTAATTAATTTTAAACATATGTAGCTATTATTTAGATAATTAATTTAAAATAGGTACCTATTATTTTGGTAATGTATTTTGATTTTTTTTTTTTTTTTCTAAATGAGGAACAAGTTCGAGCAAAAACAGACAATTTATGTTGATATTAGGTTGTTGGAGTCTTTATAAGAGTTATAAGTTGTTAGCATAGTTGAGGTCAATTAATTTATCTTTGAATATATATATATATATATATATTCAAAGATAAATTACTGGTAAATCCGTGCATCGCACGAGTGCTAACCTAGTATATATTGTTAGCTACTCCAAAGTCTAGATAGAATCTATAGAGACTCATTGGTGAATTAACTTTGTTTTAAGTATAGATTTAAATAAGGAAAATTCTCAACAGTAGCCTTCTACTATTGCTTATTTTCGATAGTAGCCATTTTTTTTTTTTTTTGGATTCTCAATGGTAGCATCCTACTTTTTAAAAGTTGCAACCGTAACTTTAATTATGTATTTCAGTTAAATTTCTGTCAAAATTACCTTATTTTAATGAGACTAGGGTAACGATGATGACTTGTGAAGCATTTGAAAGTTACCCTAATCTCTTCACAAGTCATCATCGTTAGACAATTTCACAATATTTCTCTTTCTAAAATGAATAACAATCCGTCTATAAAATCCATTTTTATACAAGTAAACATGCCATATAGATCACCGTCCTTTGAGACTTTGATGAGCTTGTCCTAATGGAGTTTTGTTACGCATAGAGAAATGCAGACAAAGGGCAAGGGTATAATTACACGTAATGCATATTATGAATTTAGAGTAGTACTATTGGGTGATTATTACTACCATTGGATGATCAAAGAGTACCATTGAACATTCAGTGGTACAATGTTTGCATGTAATGGTACTATATTTGCATTCAGTGGTACTAAGTATATGTAGAAACAGTTGTTGACACCGAAATTTTGTTAATTATTAGGTGTCAGATATTTGTAAATAAGGAGATAATATCAAAGATATTATCTTCAAGATCTCGTAGAATATTTGATAGATATCTTGTTTACTACTCTATGACACTATATAAATAGGGTCGTTTTTAGGGTTTAATTGAGGTTCAAATGGAACAAGTCACAAAGACCCCATCTCCTCCCTACTACCAAATATTATAGGTGCATAGTATGGATTAAACCGACAAGGCCCTGTACTATAAACAAATATCAAAACCCTATCCCTTTGGAGAAAGGAATCATCTACGAGAGTTGTAACCTACAAATTATCATTAAAATTATTGTTCCCGTATATTTTCACAATAATGTTTTCATTCAAAATTGTTTTGTTTAGAAAACATTTTCCATATAAAATATTTTCATCCAAACAAGTGGAGCCTACATCTTTGATTTACCATTCAAAAAAAGAAATTTTTGTTACTAAACAATGGATATATACAAGACATAGGGTATATAACTTTGTATTTGATTAAACTAATGGCAAAACAATCATAAAGAACACACAAATTAGTATAGAACAAATCACAAATTTCAAGAGAATTAGCAAGAGAATTATTATTATTATTATTATTATTATTATTATTATTATTATTATTATAAAATTTCAAAAAACCTACAAAGTCAATCAATTTACAAGAGATTGGTGGGAAGCCGAGATACAATCTGGGCCCCCACCCTTCTAGCTATAGCGAACCCGATCCCGCTGAAGATGTGAGCAGCTGCACGAGCACCAATATCCTGAGTCTTAGCGAACGCTTGAACCCGCTTCAGCAACGCAATATCATCCTTCTCTAATTCCCCCCCCCCCCCAATGAAGAAAAGGAGAAAGGAAGAAAACCATAGCCAATAGCCCTGCAACACACCCCATACTTGTCCCGCTTCCGCTGAGCCGCCGCCGACACAACACGGCCAGGGACGAAGTCAGACAACCCTGATTGCGTTAAAGGTGAAGACCCAGTCAAGTCAACACATACATCAAGGCCTCTATCCCAGGAATAAAGCAACACAACTACTGGTCGAATAGCCCCGTCGTTCCCTTCAGTCAACCCAACGTTAACCTCCTTTCGAGCAGAAATCCCAGACCGAAAACAAATATCAACAAGGGTGTCACGAACAACGTTGTGCAGATGTTTAATACCCACCATCCCACCACAAGACACTGCATGATCCCCATAAATATCTCCGTAAAAAACCCTTGAGCTAGCTGAACACGGTGTTGAAACGGAGAACAAAGGAACACCCAACCGGTAGCAAAGAACACTACGGTAAGTCTTACCATTCATAGTTTGACCCAAACCCGATATCGGGACCGTCCACAACCAGGCCGAAGAGTGATCCCCCTACCGGACTTTCATAAGGCTACCTGACGCGGAGTTAAGGAGAAAGTGGAATCCGCAGATGCAGTGACCTTCGTGAAATATATATCTGCCAACTTTTTCATGAGTATAGGGGCAGCGATCTCACTAGGGTTACTTATAAGGTCAGTCTCCACAGCTCTGTTAAAAAGTCTAAGAGCACCATCGAAGGTCGGTCCTGGATCAACAATACCATAATGGCAAAGAAGCTTAGCCTGAAGACCAGAAGATTGCAGACGCGAGGCAAGGAAAGCATAATGTCGAACACCACCCGTCGAATAGACACCCAAACCACCATAAGAAAAAGGTAAGGTGGCAAGCAAAAAATTATTATTATTATTATTATTATTATTATTATTATTATTATTATTATTATTATTATTATTATCACTTTTTTTTTAAGACATTATCACATATTCTGATATTCACATGAATCTCTATATTTTTTTTTCCTTCCAATTGACACTCACAAACAAATTTTGGCTTTGTTTGGCAAATGGCTGTTGGCGGTTGGCTGTTGGCTGGTTCACTTGGCTTGTTTGACCAGCTAGAATGTTTGGCTGTTTATAATGGCTTTTGAAATTGCCTGTTTAAGCTGACTGTTTATAAAAGTGTTTGGTAAATTAATTGTTGGTTGTTGGCTGTTTATTAGATAATTTGTGGGCCAACAAGCCAAAAGCCAACAAAAAAGCTACTCAAAGCAGCTTTTTCATTTTGGCTTAAAAGTCAGCTTTTTTCCTGACTAAAAAGCCAATTACCAAACACATTTTTTGGCTGTTTGACCACCTAAAAAAGCCAAAAGCCAAAAGCTAACAAAAAAGCCATTGAAAAGCCAATTACCAAACATGGCCTTTGTCTAAAAGTCCGCTCAAATTCATTTGTTGCAAATAATAGTATGAAACAAAGGTACTCGCAGTATATATTAAAAAGTAGTATAAAATCTAACAATGAAAATTCAAAGTAGAAGTCGGAAGTTGTTGATCATAAGTAATTTAACCTTTAAATATAGAGAAAATGTTTTTGTAACTTTTAACCACAAGTCTTCACATTCTACTTTTCATTTTGGCATAATTCTTTACAAATTAAGACAGGAAATTAAGACATATATCATGTTAAATTTCACATATTAACATAAGTAGTTGAGCATGATCTAATAAATAAAGTAATTTTTGATATTTTTCCAATTGCACCTAATGAGTACTCCGTAGAAGGTAACGACATAGAGGGTAATGATGGCTCAACCGGTTCATCATGGACGACCCATACATATTTATGAGTTACTCTTCAAAAATTTTGTTTTTAAAACTAAACGAGACTTTTATTTTGAGACGGTATCTTAAAACCCGTAATTTAATTTTAAATTTTAAAAAAACGTGAATGAATAAATAATACCTACACCCAAAAATGGACCGCCTTATATTTGAGTTTTCAGTTCAACTTTGTGGCAGCAGCAACCGCAACCACCAAGGAAGAGAAGAGGAGAGAGAAAAATGAGCGAAATGAACGGCGGAGGAATACTAAAGAAACCCAAAAGAGAGATTGATTCAGATGTTGAAGATGATAACAAAAATTTAACCATTAACAACTATAGTATTCCCAAAAATAATGATAATGATGTTGTTAATGATGATTCTGATGATGATGGAAGTGCTAGTACTAGCAGATATGATGAACAAGAAGAAGCCCTTGTTGCTCTTATTGAACATCGTACCAAAGAAGTTGAACATCTTAAAACTCGCATCGCTTATTACCAAACTCAGGTTTTCTTCAATTTTCATTTCTTGTTTAATTGTTTGAATTTACTGCATTATTTTGTATGAGAATTTAATGGGTTTTAGGATTTGTAATTCTTGTATTATTTTGATGTTTGGTGATGGGTTCTTGAATTTTTTATGGTTTGATGATTTGGGTTGTTGAATTTTGGTTTTTTTTTTTTTTTGTTCTTTATCATAATGGGTATGCAATATATGAATTAGGGTTGATTTAAATGAGTATGATTGTGTTTAAGTTTGTAAAAGGGATCAATTTGGAAATATTTTGTCAGAAATTTACAATTGGAAAAGAGAAAATTTTCCTTTTACAATGCTAAATGTTGTTGTTGTTTTGCTTTTGTTCATATGAAAGTTGTATATTGTAAAAAGTTGCTTGGGCATGGACCAATTGGCGACGAAAAGAAAGGAAGGGAGAAAAAGGAAGTGAAAAGATAGGGAAGAAATTATTGTTCTTGTTGTTAAACGTACTTAGGTTTAGTGATTAGGAAGAAAGGGGAATTTACTTTCTATTTTAAGGGTTTGGAGAGTTCAATGGTAAGGAAATGAAATGAACTCTTGTTAGCTTTCTCAATTTTCTCGAATTCCGGTTAATTTGGTGCAGAAATGAATTGAGACCATAAAAAAGGAGCTTTGGTATCAAATTATTTTCCCTTTTTACTTGGTTTTTTCTTTCTCCCAATCCATTATAATTAGACAAGAACTGTTAGAACTACAAACTTTTTTTTTCACATCTTTAAAGTAAAGAAATACTCCATACTAATAATTATCATATTGGGAAATGACATAGAATACAGACTTTAAGTTTGAAACGGGAAAGGGAATTTTGTAGATGAGGAATATGGAACCTATAGTAGATACTAGATAGGCAATACTGTAGATTGTATTGCATATATCAGCAAAGGTGCTGAATGAGGCCTACGGATGTTGAGGTTGGAAAGTTGTCAAGAGTTCTTGAAGGGAATTTTTTATCTGTGCTTTATCTAGATGAGAGTGAGAAGCTTGGAACTAAAAGCATTCTGCCTAGAATTTATTTGGGTGGCCATTTACATCTTTTAGAAGCTATAACTTCTGACGAAACATACTGAAAATTTACCTTTGATCTCTTTTCATCGTTTGGGGTATATTTTGCTGATGATAACTTAGGATTTTGTTCAACAAATCTCGAAGAAACCACTGCCTAATTTTTTAGGAAAATTCTGCAGCTTAAACAAGCACAACAGAGATTAGATGATTCACAAAATAAGTTGGTTAATGTTCGGCGCAAAATAAGTGACATTAAGTGGAATATTCCGCTTGGTCTTAAAAAGGAGCATAGATCTAATCCAGTGAATGGAGGTTCCTCCCAGCGTCAGTTGCAATCCAAACCACAACTTTTGATTCCAGGTGCTAACCAAAAATCATCCCGGCCAATGACTGTGGCTGAAACTGGTCCAAAAGCTTCTCCCAGTCATCATGATAGTCCTGTGAAGGCAAGAGGAGATAGATCTCATGGTCCAAAAGCATCACCCAGTCGCCATGATAGTCCTGTGAAGGCAAGAGGAGATAAATCTCATGGTCCAAAAGCTTCACCCAGTCGTCATGATAGTCCTGTGAAGTCAAGAGGAGATAGATCTCATGGAACTCCTAGATCAGAAGATGCAAAGTCTCAGGTTGTAGGGGCAAAGAGGAAGCTTAGTAAGATATACCTGCCTACATCATGGAATTATTGGTTGTAGTAATAGTTTTTAGCTTCTTGGGTTCCCATGCTGAAAGTAATATGCTAATTCCTCACACAATGGTGTTTACAGAATGCAAAGAACATATTGAATTAACATCCAAAGTACGCAGCTCTTCTTCACCAACTATGATTCAGAGCTATGCAAGCACTCATATTTCAAGTCAGCATAAAAGGAAGCTCAGAAGTCTGACTATATGTCCTGTGATTGATAAGCTCTTCATTACCAGGTAGCGATCTAACTTGGTTTGCCTTACAGTTCTCGAATTTCCTTATTTACTTTTTTCAAAAAATTTAAATGTATTCTGGGCATCAGTTTTATTCTGTTGTGACAATTCATCAGTAGAGAAGATGTGAAATGAATCTCTAGTTTGCAAGTTTATGTGCTTAAGAGATTTGGAAATTGTAACAATCATTAGTGATACTGGAACTTGAAGATTTTTCATTGATCCTACCATAGTTTATTA
The DNA here is from genome assembly GCF_948465745.1 of Chenopodium album. NCBI lineage: Eukaryota > Viridiplantae > Streptophyta > Magnoliopsida > Caryophyllales > Amaranthaceae > Chenopodium > Chenopodium album. Next base: position 73,793,128 of record NC_137835.1, read on the forward strand.
CATCACAAGTACCGTGTTTGTAAGGGTCCTCTGAAGTTTTTTCATTAATCTTTATAATAGTTTATTCCTTCACAAGTACCGTATTTGTAAGGTTTATCTTTAAGAAAGAGTAGAACATTTTAGTCAAAACTATGAAGTTCTCATCTCACCCTTCTGATCAAATGATACAAAATAACCAAGTGTGAACAGGTATCTATCCATTTAGAAAAGCTGTCATGGATGTTAACACTCTTGTTCAGGAGGACAGAGATAGATTGACTCAGCATTAGATATTAGCCCATCAGCATTGGCATAAAGGATGTGTCGATGTGCTAATTACTAATGGTGGCTCTAAAGTCTAAACATGCTGTTTCCTGTGATGGAAGGAATATTATCTGCATTTTCTTAAATGATTTTTTACCAAGTCACAAGCTGCTAAATTTGTCATTTTGTGTTGTTGATATGCTCCAGTGCACTTGATGGAATGGTGAATTTATGGCAAATCCAGGCTAAAGGGTATGTAATATCTGACTCTCTTATCTGTTTTTAAGATTGTTCTATGTATTGTACTTATTGTTGATTTCTGATGGGATCTTGAGTGAAATAATCTGTTATCACGAGGCAATTCAGATGTGGAATATTCAATGAAATAAAAAGCATCAGAAGTTCTGTACATTGGTGCATATATAAAAACATGTTTTATTTTTAAATGCTTTTTTCCCCATCGTGCCTCCTAGTCAAATTGTGATTCTTATCCTTTATGTGACTTGTGTCGTGTTCTTTCAATATTGTTAATGTTGTAAAGGTAGCTCTGATGTGTCTTTAGGAGTGGATGGGAGGATGAAATGTGCTTGATGAAACATAAAACTTGTCCTTTCTTCTTCTTTTTTTTTTTTTTATTTTTTTTTTTTATTTTTTATTTTTATATATATATATTTGCCTTTTTCCATTTTGTTTTGAGGCTGGAGTTCAATGAAATGAGTCTATGAGTGAGGCTATGCTTATGGTTAATATTTCATGTGGTGAAAGATGCAAACCCAAATTAGCGTTATGTCGTTTGCAACTTTGCATGAACACTAACAAAATAATTTGTATTAGGAAAACATTGTATATGTGAATGCAAGGGGCGTCTCAATCCCTTATCTTTGAATCACAAATGTGTTTAATTCTTTATCATGGAGTTTGATAGTTGAGGCATAAGTGAGCTTATATGGTTGCTCACTTGCTCTAGTGAAGTAGGACTTCTCCATGGAAACTAACTTGGTGTTAAATTGTTGATATCTTGATCAGTTTCAATTTAGTTTTTTTTTTTTTTTAAACAAAAACATTCAACTTTGTATAATTGCTTGGTTGAAACATGTTATGTGGAAGGATAACCATCTTTTTATCTAGATTTTAAGAGTTTGGCTAACTTGTAATTGTTTATTTGCATTTTTATGCCTATGAATGTCAGTATGTAAACTCTACTTCACCCAGTTCTTGTAATTATGATTACTTATTGATATGATATGATATGTAGATATATATATTTCTACAATATTGTTTGAACAGACATGTAAATGAACACAAAAGCATTAATCCAAGCTGCAATCAAGGATGGAGATATAAGGTGATTGAGTGTAGCTCAAAAAGCTCAGTGAAAGTGCTAGCATTACTTTGCTTTATCAGCTCCTTCTCCTAAGCTTACAGCTTTTAGGTGCTGATTGGTATTTGCATGTTTTTGTACTAAAATCTAGATCAGGTGCAACTCTTCTGAGCTCTACAGAATGTCTATCTCCAAAACAGAGGAGATGGCCTGAAGATATAGCTTGGCATCCGGAAGGGAATAGGCTAGTTGCCGTATATAGTGCCGATGGTGGGGATAACCAGATATCAGTGCTGAATTTGAACAAAAGCCAGGTACTGGACTACTTCTGTGTCTCACCCTCTTGTTATATTATTGTACCATAGATTGTTAATGTTTCTGTAAAATTTTGAGATTTGAGAGATGCCTGACTTTTATGACTTTGACAGAGAGCTCGCGTATCTTTCCTGGAGGAGAAGCCGCACATCAAGGGTATCATCAATAGTGTTGCATTCATGCCTTGGGATGATACTTGTTTTATGACAGGTGGTAGTGATCATGCTGTCATATCTTGGAATGAGAAAGATGGTGGTGATGTATGGAAACCAAAGACATTGCATAGGAATCTTCATTCATCTGCAGTCATGGGAGTTGCTGGGATGCGCCACAAGCAAATGGTAGTGTCTGCTGGTGCAGATAAGAGAATAATTGGATATGATGTGCTTGCTGGAAGGGCGGATTACAAACACCAAATAGATAGCAAATGCATGAGTGTGCTTCCTAATCCATGTGACTACCACCTTTTCATGGTTCAGACAGGGTAAATGGCATCCTTAATCATGCAATGATATTCTTCTACTACGTATATTGTTTGCATTTGGCCTCTATATTCTTTTATATTGAGGTGCTGCTTAGTATACAGTTTTAAATTCGAAGGGGGGGGGGGGGGGGGGGGGGGGGGGGGGGAGGATATGAGAATATGTGAAGTGGGTAGGAGGTAGTGATGTGCTTCACACTTTTACTTTTCCTTGCCTGCATTAGGAATCCATACTGTGTGAATCAGCCAATGTTGTGATACCTGGACAAGCTGGTGGTTGCAGGCCAATTAGCTGAACTATCACCTCATAAAGTGGCAATGAAAAGCTAATAGAGCAGTGAGGTATTTGAACTATGAGTATTGTTTGTTTTTGGAATTGATAGATGATTTCATTATTTGATAGACTTTAGGCATCTACAATTAACATTAAACTCAACCACACATGTATCTAACATGTCAAAATCAACTTCATTTCCAATAAAACTAATATATGACACTTTACACACCCTTTGTCTTCTCATTCCCCATGATGCAGCCTTCTTCTAGGGGTTCCAACCATCTTGGGGACTAGGGTTTTAGGGAGGAGAGAAAGAAAGGTAGAGATGGTATATTTACTGTATAGCATATCTGACTTTTAAAATATTTAATAGCTCAAGTGGTTAGAGCTTCCCTCCCGGTTCTAAGAGATCTTGGGATCGATTCTCACCCCCGCCCTTGTGGCTTGAATATCACAATTGAAAAATCATGCAAACAACTCTGCATATTGTTTCATTGCGCCGGCTCCAAGTTGCATCTTTTTTGCATTCTGTCTAAACCAGGCTTCGACTATATTAGAATTAATTCTCAAATGGAATTGTGTTTGAACTGATGGATTCAATTGGGTTTTCTCTTTTTCCCTTCAAAGCTTGAGCTTGTGTGGTGTACACACTTCTTAGAGTTCTAGGTAATTGAAAGTAACTATAAGAAGACCACTTATCAGAATGTTCTGTTATTCAAGCTTCTTATGCATTGCTGTAATCTGAACTTTTGCATCTTATAACCATATGAAATTCAGTGTTTTGAATTTATATTCTGAGTTCTCTGAGACAGGCCAACAGGGTTGAGATTAAATGAAATTATATGTTATCTTGTCCCTGGTCATTATTCATGAAGCTTGAAAGGTTTTTTTAGCTTGAAATTGTGGAAAACTAATGGAAATTAGAGTTGAATTTAGCACTGTTAGAGGAGATTGAAATCTTTATTGTTACGTAGTACTTTATCTGGTAATCTGATGATCCCAAAACTTGAAGCTGCCCTCGTCCCAAAATTCTAAGTATGTGTCTTGCTTCTTATGAGTTATGCATTATGTTACAGGACCCCAGAAAGGCAACTTCGACTGTTTGATATTAGGCTTCGGAACTCAGAACTTCATGCATTTGGGTGGAAGCAAGAAAGCAGTGAGTCTCAGTCAGCTTTGATTAATCAGGCATGGTCTCCTGATGGTTTGTACCTCACTTCAGGTTCAGCAGACCCAATGATCCATGTATTTGATATCAGATACAACTCTCACAAGCCTTCTCAATCTGTGAAAGCTCATCATAAACGGGTTTTTAAAGCTGAGTGGCACCCCACGTTGCCACTTCTCGTCTCTATATCTTCTGACTTGAACATTGGACTTCACAAGATTTGATGAAAGTCGAGGCTTGTCTATCTTCTGCTCCAAAGTTTTGGTTTTTCTTATTTCCCCCTAGGTTTTTGTCTTGAGGAATACCTCACTTCTTTTGGATTACAGCAAGGAATTGTATGCTATTGTCTTAGGAAGTAGGACAATGCTTAGGGATGCTGCACAAATGCTAAAGTGCGGCAGTTTTCCTGGGGTGGTTGATGGACATATCTGCCTTAGTTATACAAACATGATTTTGACCTGTAAGATAAGATTAGCAGTCCAATTGCTTTACAATTTTCTTTATAGTATATCAGCATCTGCTTGTATGTAAGCCCTCTGTTTTAAAGCTTTCGATAATGGTGTTCGTGTTTGGTTGAATGCTGCTGAATTACAGATCGAAAAAGTTTGGGATTTCTGTTCTACCTGACTGTTTGGTTCGACATTATCTCACCCATGTCTGATTCTGCACCAAATACTCCAATATCACAAACTCAGCAATCCCGAACCTGAATATTTTTCAATTGAACTAGAACTGATGTACAGTAAATCTGATTCAGCCTGTTCTTAAAATTACCCAATACGAAAGACTAATTGTTCTGTCCTTAAATAGTTATCATGTCGATGCAATCCTTTTCTTCGTAGGATGAAAGGATATACCGTACACAACCTTTTGTGTGCCCCGGGTGTACAGTAATTTATTGTACATCAGCAATTCTCACACGTGTGCCACTAATAAATTCATTATCCCCAATACTCTTTATTATTCTCTCTCCTCTCTCTCTTCCAACAATCTACCAAATTTACGACCACATTCAACCTCAAATTACAATAAGGTTGTTGTTAGGATGATCTCTCATAGAGTTTCGCTTCCTTTGATCTATATTTCTCAGTCTGCAATTGATTTTTCGTTTTATCAAATTTCGAACCCTAACATTCTTAAATTGTTTTTTTTTTGGTGCTACATTCTTAAATTGTGATATTTCGCTCTCAAATTTTTCTGATTTAGGTTTCTAATTGATATTCCGATCAAATTTCCGAGCCTTCATAACTTTGGATTTAGAGAACGAGTGAAGTATCAGTCGAAAAATCAGGTATTTTTTTCCATTTTAAAATCAAATTTTCATTTTTATGTATAAAAATTACCCTTTTTACCCACAAAAGTTACCCTTTTTATCTATAAAAGTTACCCTTTTTACCCACAAAAGTTACCCTTTTATGTATAAAAGTTACCCTTTTTATCTATAAAAGTTACCCTTTTTACCCACAAAAGTTGTCATTTTATTGCATAAAAGTTACCTTTTCTACCCACAAAAGTTACCCTTTTTACCCACAAAAGTTACCCTTTTTATCTATAAAAGTTACCTTTTTTACGCACAAAAGTTACCCTTTTTATGTATAAAAGTTACCCTTTTTATCTATAAAAGTTACCCTTTTTACCCACAAAAGTTACCCTTTTTATCTATAAAAGTTACCCTTTTTACGCACAAAAGTTACCCTTTTTATGTATAAAAGTTACCCTTTTTATCTATAAAAGTTACCCTTTTTACCCACAAAAGTTACCCTTTTCGTGCATAAAAGTTACCTTTTCTACCCACAAAAGATACCCTTTTTATACATAAAAGTTACCCTTTTACCCATGAAAGGTACCCTTTTCATGCATAAAAGTTACCCTTTTTTTCTTCTTCTGCTTCCTTTGCAACGTTTCTTCTTTCCTCAGCATCTTTCTTTTTCTTCTTTTTCTTTGCAATTGCAGCCTTTTTTCAATTGCATTAACATAATCAACATTTTGAAAAAATCATGAAAAAATTAATAAAACACACCTTCATCTTCTGACGACTTCTTTGTACTCTTCTTCTTCACCATTGTAGAACCAAATAAAAAACAAAGAACAAAAACAAAATAAAAAAACCTAAAAATCGAAAAATCAAAACAACTAAAACAAACAAAAATCTCATAAAATTAAGTAAACAAACTTAAATTTGCAAATAACAACTTCATAAGTGAAAGAGAAGAGAGATAATCGTTGTTGAAGAAACATAAACCAGGTTGAATAGAGATAGAATTGCCAATTGAGGAAGAAAGAAGAGAGAGAAAGAACTTTCTGAATGAATGAGAAAGAGAGAGAAAATATTGGTTTTTATTTGTAGGCAATGAAGCTTGGCATGTGTGAATCAAGATCGAAACAAAATTGTTTATGTTTAGAGAGCCGATTTACACTAAATTAGTGTAAATCGGATGTTATTAAACATTTGTTTATACCGTATTGGTAAAGCTATTAATTTTCTGTAAGAAAAATACTAAATTTAGACAACAACAAAAGGCATCATGACTATTAATTCCGAACAAAAGGAGTATACCACAATATATGTGCGCTTAAATGTATTTGACATTGTATATGTGCTCGACTTTGTTGATAGAGCCGGGTATGAGGTGACTTGTATGCTGATAGATGATGGGCCTGAAATGTCTTACGTTCATTCACCACCAACACCAAAGCTATACTATCCCATCACTTGTGGGCAATACCACAATATACTCGTTGACTGCCTCACCTCTGTTGATTTTTGTTTTATACAGAGTATATAAGAATAATGTGCACATACACACACGCCTTTCATCGATAACAAGTTTTCTTACTTTTTGATATGTTAAATTAAAGTTTTGAGAGAAGATATGTCTAATCCTAATGTTATTTTGTACTCCGTACTTCCTTTACAAAAAAATACTACAAAGTACGGAATAATAAATTATGTAAATCAATTATGTACAGGAGTACAGCCAAACCAGCTATATTGTACCTGGATTGCTTAATTAAAAAGGGAGATTAGAAACAGTGATTTAGAATAATTGTTTGTATTACTTTCAAAGACAAGTATAGCCTCATTTTAGGTCATAAGTCACGACTTATGCTACTTGTGTCCCTTCTTTTCTAGTCACAATAATATGTTGGATCTTGGGTTACGGCTACTTTTAATCCTAGTTAACTTTGTTTATTTCATGATTTTTATTAAACTGTGAGGCTTAATTTAGGGTTTTTTTTTTTTTTTTTTTTTTTTTTGGACAAGTGGGTTTTAGACTATGATCAAAGTTTCAAAGTGACTTTTGTTTTTATCCATTAATAATTTTAATCTTGGTTTCATTTTTTTCCCTCTTATTTTTGACAGAACTTAATCTTCATTTCAAAAAATAAATTACAGTGACATGGTGCATGAATGATTTGTGTTTTTATAAACTAGATATAGATGCATATAAGGTATTATATGGGTTGATTTAAAAACAAGTGACCATATATATTTTAAAATCATTATAATTTTGAAAAATTGAAAACTGATAACACAATAGTAAAAAACTTACTCTATTTTCTTCTTCTTCTTCTTCTTTTTTTTTTTTTTTTTAAACGATCATAAACAAGCCATAATAAGATAGTTAACTTCCCATGTTTTGTGGCGTTGTCTTAATTCAACAGGTTAAGGTTAAGATAAGAGGGGGCATTGAAAAGATTATTTTTGATGTTAAGTATAAAAAGCCTTTTGTGCGTGGGTGGAAAATTCAGCCATGGACTGAAAGACCGTGACGATCTTAAACAAGCCCTACAATAACCACAAAAAACGATCATAAACAAGCCTTAAGATAAACATAGTACATAATGTCTTTCCTAAAAAATAGTCCATATGTCACAAATTATGCTAAGTTAGGACACACTTGAAGATGACACGTATCATTGCCGGTGTGTCTTTTTGTTATTGATTATTGATAATTAAACCGTTATTATTACCATGTGTTTGGTTAAAAGGCTCGTTTTCACCCATTTGTTACCTCTCTAAAGCTAAGATAACAATTAATTACTCTAACCCTACTCAAACAAAAACTAAAGAGAATTAGGTTTAGGTAATTCATTTCCATGTTTAAACCAAATAAATGAAAAGGATAATGGTTAAATAATTCATTTTCTTTCCATTCCATTTCCGATATTCATAAAAATTTCCTTTTAGATTTCCATATCAAACAAACAAGTCCTAAACATATCCTACTGTTATTTAGGGCCTGTTTCTATTTATTATTTTTTTTTGAAACAAAATTGATTCATAAATAAGTCATACGACAGCTACAAAGAGATTTAGATCTAACAAATACATGATAATTGAATCAAATAAAAACATTCTGTAATCAAAGCTACGATCGTTGTTGCAAATCATACATTCTTCATACCCTCTTTCATATCGCTGTGATTTACAACCTTCTTCGGCGAGGGGGTCTATCGATCTGTTGTAGCCGTGCAGAAAATTTCCGTCTGATTCGTTCGATGGTTGTTGAAATATTAATCTCTTTTTCAATACCGCAGAAAATTTTACCCATGAAACAACTCTATAGCAATCCATGAAATAAAAAAGCAAATCCTCCCTCAAAAGAAAGAAGAAAAACCCGGTATTTCGAAGGAGCAAAATCCTCCTAAAGAGGAAGTAAAACCCTGTCTTTCGAGGGAGAAATATTCCTCCTAGAAGAGGAAGAATTATTATAAACCTAAAGCAAGAGAAAAGGCACAAAAGAAACAACGATTGGGGCTTTCCACCGGTAAATCCGATGGAAGCCCCTTCAAAATTAACAATGGAGGCTGGGGTTTTAGAGAGAGAAGAGAGGAAAGAGATGCTACGAATGAATGATATTTATTATAAACAACTAAAGTGAACTGAACTGATTGGAGTTGAATAGAAATATTTGACTATGAATTAATGATTTTTAACTACGGATTAGTAATGATATTAATCTACTAATAATTATGAAAAATAAAATGAAGTTCAAAATTAATCCATTAATATATTATTTTTTAATTTTTTATTTTCATGTTGATTATTGTCTGTGATTTTCTACTGTAATAGTTTGGCTTCTAAAAAATGAAACAAAAACAATTTCCAAATATATCATTAGACATAGGGCCTATTTTGATTTACTGAACTGAGATGAACTGAACTGAACTGAACTGATTAGAGCTAAACTGAACTGAACTGAACTAAGCTAAAATGAATTGTTAATGAGAGAAAAAAAAAATTAGGAAGTGAATTGAATTGAGCTGAATTGAAATTAAGCTTAAGAGAACAGACCCATAAAGATGAACTTGAAAAGATCGACCTAAAGTCATGCCTAGCTTAAGTAAATTCTTATTAACAATATCATTAGCTAAATCATATAAAATAAATAAATTAACAAAAGAACTGAAGTGAGCTAAACTGAAGTGAACCGGACTGAAATTAAGCTGAACAAAACAAACCGTTATAGACTAGGGATGACAAGGGGGTATTACAATGCGGGGCCCACGACACCGCATCCGCCCCAGTCGGAGCAGATATGGGTCTAACTTTGGCGGGTAAGTAGGCGGGAATGGGTACAAAAGTCATACCCACTATGGGTAGCGTGTGGGTGGTGGATTTGATGCCATAGCTTCCTATTACCCGTCTACCTGCCAGATACCTACCTACCCACCTAGTTACCCGCCTAGTTATCCGCCAACTTATTACTACTTTTATTATTATTTTTTTTTTATCACAAATTGATTGCTACTTTGTATAATATGCTATTAAATTATGTATTTACAACAATTTAGATATGGAAAAATGACATATTTATAGAAAATTTATTAAGCAAATGTTGTTAGGTTGGCATGTAAAAAGCGGGTGGTGGATATCCACATGGGTGGTAAATCTAGGTTTCTACTCGCTTAGGCGGATATGGGTATTAAAATTTTACCCGCCACGAGTAGGTGGTGATGATGAGTATAAACTTTTTTAGCAGGTGCGGGTATGGGAGAGGGGGGGTACTCGCACCCACACCGCCAAATTGCCATCCCTATTAGAGACGAAGAGAATAATACGAAGTACTCTTTTTTTTTTTTTTATTAAATACTTGCTTCATTTCTCTTGGGTACGCATGCCAATGCTAATTTTTATCAATTATATATTTAATTATCAATAAATATAAATTCTAACAACTGAAATTTAATAATTTATTCATTGAGACGATTCCAATAAGTACTCACAAGATAATATTTATTCTTATATAAAAATTACAAACATTAATTAGGGCTTGTTCTCATTGACTGAACTGAGCTGAACTGAACTGAACTGAACTGAGCTGAACTGAGCTGAACTGAACTGAAATGAATATTTTATAAGAGAAGAAAATTAGGAGCTGAACTAAACTGAACTGCAATGAGTATTTTATAAGAGAAGAAAATTAGGAGCTGAACTGAATTGAACTGAACTGAACTGAACTGAATTTCAACGTAAGAGAACAAACCCTTAAAGTGGGATAAATGAATTATACAAAAAATAGAAATTGAGCAAGTATTTAAAAACAGAGAGAGTAAGGGTTTGTTCTCTTCAGCTTAATTTCAGTTTAGTTTAGTTCAGTTTAGCTCTAATCACTTTAGTTCAGTTTTTAATTTCCTTCTCTCATAAACAATTCAGTTGAGCTCACTCTAACCCCATTCACTTTAGTTCACCTCAGCTAAATTCAGTAAAACAGAACATGCCGTAAGTATCTAAATCTAAAAATTGAAGAAGGGTAGATCTTTATTATACTGGTATCTAAAATCAAAAATCCAAAATCCAAAAAGGGAGGAGAGAGAGAAAGGCGTTGGTCAGAGAGCAGACTAACAAAGGGACCCACTCTGATTGCTCTACTCTCTTTGCCTACACATCTTCCTTGTCCTTTCATGTCTCCTTCCTAATTTCCTCCATCTTTTTTTTTTACCAAATTTTAATTTTTTTTCCACAATAATTTTTCTCCAAAGATAATGGGTAATGGCTGCTGCTTCGGCGACGCCGGCGGTAGAACGGCGGTTGGCGGCGGTGGTGGCGGCGGCGGCGGCGGTCAGTATAAGCATCACAACGACGGTCCAAACGATGCCGTTAGTCTCTTCCTTAAGGCTCATGGTTACCATGGTCTATTCTCTCAGATCGAGGTTTGTTTTTGTTTCTCTCTCCTTTGACTGTTTTTGGAGTTTGACTGTGCTTTATTTATGTGGGAATTCTGTAATTTGTACACTATTTCTATTATTAGTAAGATTAGTTGCTGTATTTATTCTTCCAGTTTTGGAATTCTATGTGCAATCTTATTCTTGTTGTGATATTCAGCAATTGCTAAAATTGAAGTTTAATTTTGATTTGTAATGTGATTGTTGGAGGTTGTAATACTATCTTGGCTTTGGTTGGTATAAGGGGGTTGTTTAATTTGAGTGGTGATTGTGTATTGCATTATTTGGAGCGCGTTTGCCAGTGCAATTCCAGTCAATTAAGCAATTTGTCGCGAAGATATGGAATCTCTTCATGTATGCTTTGGAGGGAAAGGGAGAATGGGGGCAATCGTTTTATTGGAATAAGTAGAGAAATTGGATGTGTTTGCTCAAAGGGGTGCTGGATGCATAATGATGGATACATAGCCCTTTGTTTAGTTGGTCTATGAGTATCAATTTTGTACCAACTCGACGAGCTAGGACTGTAGCAATTTGTTAATGAGAGTGATAAGGGGTTATTTTTTATAGAGGCACGTTGGATGGAATAATGCCGGTCATTTAGAGGAGTTATAGGCCAAGGGATGGTTTCGATTTGAGTTTTTGTTGTAGAATGGATAGGGAAGATAATGAGTACAAGTGTACAACTGTCAAAGTAAGTGAAAAATTGGTCATCATTAAACCAAGGATTATAGCCTATTTTTGGTAGCGGTACTCACTCTAAAAGACAAAAAATAAATTTTTCTCTTATAGCAGCCATGTTAGAACTCGTGGTAGATTTCAGTGGAACATTCTGAGTAGGACTTGTGGTAAGGTTGTTTGCATCTCTGCTCAATACGTCTGTTGTAGTTTCTAGTGACATTATCAATGCACAAGGCGCCAACAGTGGTCTGTATTTGTCCATAACCGCAACCATTGTCTGCTTGATTATATTCTTTCTACAGTACAGGACAAATTTAATCCTAAAACCATTTTTTATTTCTTTTATCTTTTTAAGGTAAGGAGAAAGACCCTCCTGAATTGGTTCCTCTCATAAGGCAATACTATCCAACTTTGAATGTCTAATCATCTAATGCATATGACGACTATTTTATGGATGGAAGAATTTAAGAAAGGGCCACCTATTTGCATCAATGGCAAAGTGGGGGGGGGGGGGGGGGGGGAGGATAAGGGGATCCCCACCCCAAAGAGCCCTTAGGGGATTTGATTTGATCCTATGTTGTACAAGTCATGAGACCAAAAGTTAAATAGTTTATAATGTTGTTTCTAGAGGCATTATTTATCAATCAACTACCTTAGTCTTTCAAAATTGATTCTTGGTGTGCAAATCATGTCAGTGAACAAACCAAAAGAAGTCCTTAAGGTATCCTTAGTAAACAATCATAACAGATCATTTATCTAAGGTAAATTGGACTTTTAGGGTTCTTGTTTTTCTTTTCCAAATGATTTTTTTGTGTATCGGACCTTTTTTTGTCCTTTTCTCGTACGATTCATTATGACGATTCATGTTAGCCGACCCTAAATCATCTTGGGACTAAGGCTTTGTTGTTGTTGGACCTTTTTTGGAAATTTGATGCTCCACCCATCATTAATTTGTATACACAAGCAAATGATACAATTCTAAGTTGAGAGGAAAAGTGGAGATAGAAAATGGGTGGTGGGTGGATAACTTCGTATGGACCCAATTCTAGGTGGTATGCTACTGTTGCTACCTAATATATCCGCTGTGATAAGCTCACATCCCATACAATGTGGTCGCAATAGGGTGAGGTGGCCAAGATAACTTGGTATGGACCCAATTCTAGGTGGTATGCTATAACTTATCGTGGGCTAATATATCCAATTCTAGGTGGTATGCTACTGTTGCGACCTAATATATCTGCTGTGATAAGCTCAAATCCCATACAATGTGGTCGCGATATGGTGAGGTGGCCAAGATTTAATACCATGGGTGGGTGGAAGAAAAGATAAATAAAGTACTACTTTGTGAGTGATAAGGTGTAAATATTGTTAAGGGGTAAGATGGTAAAAATTGTTTGCCAAAAACATAGTGATAAGAACTTTTTGTAACGGATGAATACTGAAATTGTTAAATCATTAAGAAATGTAGGTAGTATATCATTTATGTGGGGACACATGTTTGGTAGATTTACCTGTTAATATGGGCGGAGGAAGTAGAATTTCTAATCTAAGATTCATAAGACATCAGCTATTCTGACTAAAACTTATTGTGCTTTAGACAATGGTTGTCAAGGTATTCGTAATTTGTTTCAGGATGTTTAATAGGTGGCAATGTGTACAGATGCTATGAAAGTTTGCGTTAATTTAGCAAATTGCATAAAATACTTTTATTAAATTAATGGTAAAGATTTTTTTATAGTATGTAATAAAACAAGTGCATAATAGATATTAATGGTCAAAATTAATTGTAAAATGTAAATATCAATTGCAGTCCAGTAGCTTGTAATGAAGAGGGAATTATGGTATACAACATGACTATTCTGTTGATTTATATCCTCCAAACAGCAGAGCTACCTGGATTTTTATTGCACTTGTGTAATTTTCATGTTAGTTTCTGTGGAAAAATTAATATTATACTCACGACTTTGTCTGCAAAGGGAGCCCTACACTGTGTTTCAGCATTGCTATGCCTTTCTTAGGCCAAAGAACTCCCCCCCCCCCAACACCCACCCACCCAAAAAAAAAACCCCAATGATCCTCCCACAACCAGTTTTGGGTTTAACCTGGGGCCCAATTGATGTCCATCCTCTGTTCAGATTCTCTTTTGTGAGAATTACAGAGGGTGTACACTGTGGCTGACCCAGCGTTGTTCACGCTGGGTCATGTTTCCAGGAAATTGAAAAGGTTTAAACAAAAAAGAAAAGCAATATGTTCCATATACCTCTTTGTGGTTCAGTGGTCAAGTTGTTGAAGTGAAATACTTTCCTAATTGGCATGGGAATGCGGGGTCAAATCTCATACCAAACTTTTTATTTAGCCTTTTTGCTAGTTGCCTTTTATTTATGTCTTTTATTTTACTGATATCATGTACTAGACTGGTAGGTTTTTTATTTTATTATTTTATTTTATTTTATTTTTATTTACTGATTTTATATGCTAGCCTAGTAGCCTTTCAGACTTTACTAACTTACTATGTTTTGTTTTTCGTTTGTTCATTTGATTTGTATTATTGTTTGTAATTTAAATTATCGGAAAAAAGAGAACTCCAGGAGTCCGAACCCCTAAGCGAGAATTTCTGAATCTTCCACGGCCAATCCTAGCTATTTAGTCCATATTAGTAACCTATATTCATTATATGAGTACTCTCAGTTAATCTAATTGAAATTGTAACTTAATTTTTAGAATGAAAAGGAAAAAACATGTGATGTAACAAGTTTCTTTTATTCCAAAATTCATCTTTCTCCACAAAATCATCCTTCACAAAATCAACCTATTAGATCGATGGGTGACGGTGACCCAACACCCATAAAATCCTAGATCTGCCATTGGCTGAACATCAAATTTATGTTTGAACCTCAGACACAAAAATGGCTACAACCAATCCTGCACTCCTGCAGTAGTATAGGTTCTAGGCATAGTGGTACCTGATGATTAGGTCTTGCTAGTAATTGCTCTCTCTTTCTCTGGTGCTATTTTGCAGCTGTCACTGTCAGCTTCAAGCTTACGGGATCGGGATGTGCTTTCAAAGGTTTGTATAATCTAAATCTTATGTGTTATGCTAATCCGCAATTGCTATAGTTTAGCCTGTTTAATTTTTGTTTAAATCTGACATTGTTAACTGCTGGTATTAAACCGTTCAAAATGATTGAAACTATTTCCATTCAAAGTTGCAGACTTCTAATTTTTACCTCTTTACATTCCATAGAGTACACGTCTCATTGTTCTTCATGCTTTGCATTAGTATTTAAACTATAATTACTTTGTGAACATATAATTTCTCTATGTTTTTATGCCTCTTATGTTAAATCAGCAACATTGCAAAGATTATGCATAACTCAAGCATGAAACATTTGCTTTTTAAATCTGTTCTTGGTCTTTTATCAAGGTGTAATTCACAAGTATGCTCAGCAAGGAATTCAAGTTAGGAAGTAAAAGCACTTTGATTGGTAGAAAGACTGTCTGAGTTTTGGTTATGATTATGCATCATTTAAGCATGAAGCATCTGTTTTTTAAATGTGCTGGTAGTATATTATGGGTGTAGAACATACAAAAATGTTCCTTACTCAAATCAGCAGGTAAAACTTTTGAGATTGGTAGAAAGAGAGTGATTGTTCAAATATGGAATTCGCTAATCTAACTGCATATCTTCTTACTATTTGCATTTCTTAGGGAATATTGCATATATGGCCATCTTGACTGGAGCTCGTTTGTTGCCCAAGCATTTGTTTATAGGTTTTTTCTTTCCTTATGTTTCATTTATGCTTGTAGAGTGATCCAATGGCAGTAATTTATATAAGAGGAAGAAATGGTAGACTTGAAGAACTTGGACGGACAGAAGTTGTATCAAATTCACTAGATCCTACATGGATTACAAAGGTCAATGTAACATATCATTTTGAAATTGTGCAGACACTAGTGTAAGCTCCCATGTTCTCTCCTGACCTTCTGGTGTATATATTAAAATTTTACTTGTTTTGCCTGATTATGATGCCTAAAATTTATGTTTGTAGGTTTCGTGTTTTTGATGTTGATACTCAATTCCACAACGTAGATGTACAGGTACATTCAAGGCTCCTAGTCTTCTCAGCAGTTATAAAATTTCAATGTATTTCTTTATTGTTTTTTATAATGATTGTTGTTATTGTGAAATTCTTGTTTACATTTAGGGACTTTTAATATGATTAAGGTTTGCATAGTCCTTGAAAAATGAGGATTTCAAGGCAAATTGCATACTATATGTATTTATTTACTTGAGAAAAAAAAGCTAAGATGTTGCCTTATACGAGTTGTGAATGTGGTTCTTACTTCATACATCTTGCTATATGTGGGAATACATATTTGAGATTTAGAGCCTTTTGATTTTTGCGCATCAACATTTATGAAATGGATAATGTTCCATACTCAATTTTATATTGGTAAATTTGTTTGCTGGAAACTCTTTTTATTCATATTCGATCTTGTAAATTGATGAAATAATTTTCTTTCCAAAAGAAATATGATTAAAAAAATGACGAAAATCAATGTCCAATTTGGCACTCCTTGTTTGTTTAGGCTTCTTAGAACACACGTGGAAAATTAATATTAGGACTTCTCATTGAATGAAAATATTTGTACTGGTCATCTTGTTTCTTTCTTTTTTCCATTTTCCTATAATCTTGTTCAAAAACAATATGAGAACCCTTTAGGTGTCTTTGTTATATTCAGTTTAATATAGTCCTTTTTTTTAATTCTCATGAATACTAGAACAATTTCATTGTTGGGGCCTATATTTGTGGCCAAGTTTTCAGCAAAAAGTTTTGTGTGGGGAGAGAGTATGACCTCTTTCCAAATTATTGGAACAAAAGACTACCATATTTGAGGACTGATGAGTGAGGAAAGACTGAGAAGTAGCTAAAAGCTTAATTTTATCTTGCGTTCTATTGCTACAGGGACTTACTCTGCTGTATGAATAAACACCTGATATCTAAGGATATACAAGGCAATAGGAAATTTCATGGCCTATTCTTGAAGTTGGGGATAGCATTTTCATGGCTAATTCTGAAACTCTTAATTTCTAGTGGAACTTTGATGCAAACTTGTTGACGCTTTGCAATTGTACTGATGGATATTGCATGAATAGTAAAAGTTACTTTCTCTGTTTTCTAACATGACTACATTTTTTCTTAACTATAAATCAGCATAGGCAGTCAAAGTGAATAATATGAATAGTGTTCCAGTCAAAGTGTTGCGTGTAAAAAAAACGGAGGAAGTACGTTAGTACCCATACTAGTTTTTCTAAGGTTACTTTTGTAAACTCAAGCAGAAGACATCATTTTATATGACAAGACCTTTTTGCTCCTGCAGATGCTTAAACTGGATGAGCAGCAATTTCTAGGCGAGGCTTCATGTGCGTTGTCTGAGGTATACCTATACCATTGACATGGATTCACATACAGAGTATTTTCTAATTTAAAATTTGGTGTCATATCTTATATTTCTGCTTTTGAAATCTAACCCTGCTTCTAAGAGATATTTATGTTTTTGTGGTTGAGGGGGTTGGCATGGTTGTAAATAATCTGTAACCCCCATGATAAGAAGTTTAAGTAGATCCTTAAATTCATCATCATCCAATTTAATTATGATATTGCTGAATAATGACTGATGTATTTTGTTACATACTGAATGATAGTTTTCATAGTATCTATTTTATGTTATCTATCTTATATTATTTCCTGATTATTAATAAACTCCATGTTTTTTTTTTTACTAATGAGCTTTTTCTAAACAAAGTCAACAAACCATCAATTGCATGTGTACACTTGCTTGTCATATCTGATGCTAGAATTTTCTGTTGCCATCCTTGTGATATGAGAATGCAGATAGTGACCAGATCAAATGGATTATTGACTCTAGACCTTGCGCATCGTGAAGAAAACTTGAAAGCAGCCCATTCAGGAAGCTATGGGAAGCTTACAGTTCATGCTGAAGAATCTATGAACTCTAAGATCACAACTGAAATGCTACTAAGGTGTTCAGATTTGGAAAATAAGGATCTCTTCTCTAAAAGTGTATGGGATTAGTTATTTACAAATTTTTACTGTCGATCCTGCGCTGTATGATATTCTTTTTAAGCATGCATTGTCCAAATTTATTTTGCAGGATCCCTTCTTAGTGATATCTAAAATTGCAGAGGGTGGTATACCTATTCCAATTTGCAAAACGGAAGTTGCCAAGGATAATTTGGATCCAGCTTGGAATCCTGTGTCCTTAAATATTCAGCAAGTTGGAAGTAAGGTATGAAGAACCTATTTGAATACTTGTTTGCATGAAAATATTGATCTCAGTCATTATTCTATTAATTTGTTAATTTTATTTTTCCCGAATCTGTGATGCTGCAAGCTTTATCAGAAACATGTCAATTTATTATTATACTGCAGATCAAGTTATAAATTCAAACAATTCTTGGCCTCTTTGAGTGATACTGCTCATCTTTTGTGATGCAGGACAGTCCTTTAACTATCGAGTGCTTTAACTTTAACAGCAATGGGAAGCATGATTTGATTGGGTAATGAGACATCATATCCTTTATAATCAGTCAATATGTTAAAGTTATTTTGCTGACTTTATCTCCATATATTATTCAGGAAAATTGATAAATCACTAGTTGATTTGGAAAAAATTCATATGAGTCAGAGTGGTGCAAATCTATATCTACCCGCTCCAACTGGACATGACTATAACAATAAGGTTTTAACATAATGACTTAATTGTAATTATAGTTTTACATTGGCAACCCTCTATTTTGTATGATGAGTTTGGCAGTGTTGGCCCAGGTCTTGAAAAGTCAACTCTTTGTGGACAAGTTCTCAGAGAGTGTCCAATACACTTTCCTTGATTACCTAGCTGGTGGATGTGAGTTGAATTTTATGGTGGCCATTGATTTTACAGGTGAGTTCTTACGCACTCTAGGATATAGGCTTCTTTTTTAATTCTTATGGAGATTATACTTTATATTTTCTGACGAACTTTGGGACATGGTTTGTTTTCTCTAGTTCCCTTCAGAGATGATTTTATTGAAATATTCTTTCACTCCTTTTCATTTTATTGGTTTATCATGTATTGATGTGTGTGAAAAAGTCAGAAAGAGTTTTTGCAAATTGCAAGAAGAGAGGCAACAGAATATTGTAATGAACTGACTTAAGGGAAGGGTATCACGGGTAGTTTAGTTTGTTAATAGTGATCAAATGTAGTACATAAGAAGGGTAAATAGGCAATGCACTAAGATTCCACCTGTGCACACGAGACAAAAGAAATCAGTCTAGAATCATCCTAGGGAGGGAGAATGTAAGTATAAAAAAGGGAAGAGAGAAATTGAGAAACTAGGCAGAACTTTGGTGAGAACCTTTTGGAGATTTAGGAAAATTTGTTCAAAAGGACCACTTAAGTGGTCTCTTTTATTCAGAAGGACCTATTAAGCAAAAAGTTGTTTAAAAGGACCACATAACACGGTTTGGGTTGGTGAGGGGGACCAAGGCTATTTTTCAGGCAAGTCAACGCCGAAGTTCGGCGTTGACCGTCATGTGCCAAGCACGTGACTCTTTAAGTTGACCCAATTTTTTCTCTCTCTTTTTTTTCCCCACGATTTCCCCATTACGAGTGGCATTAATTACCCCCAAATTTCCCCTTTCTTCTTCTTTCTCTCTCCTAAAATCGCTGTTCATTCATGGCATTTAATGTGGTCTGCCATTGTTAGTGAGATCAGAGCAGCGATTTAATAGGGTATTAAAGGTAAAGTCTTTCTTTTGCTCTCTCTCTTATCATTTTCTTTACTTTATTTGGAGTGCTTCCTCACCATTTTTGTTTTTTTTTTTTTTTTTTTTTTTTTTTTTTTTTTTTTTTTTGACCTTATCAATGGTGAAGGAAACTAAGGGAAAGCACGAGGCAAAGGCAAAAAAAAAGCGCACAATTCTCACAACTTCTAAATTGTCTTCCTTGGTTGTCATGGGTCTAAGATGTCCTTTGCACCAATGGAATCCCACAATTTCACTTAGTTCTCTTCATGACTGCTGGATTCATTTTGGTACAAATCCAGTTTTCACAAAATACAAAAATGAAGAACGTCAACCAAAATTCCCTAAATTCGACAAAATCAAAACAAATTCACAATGCTTACCTTGTGCGAAATGTCATCAATTGCACTATGGATGAATTTGTTAGGAGAAAAAGGGCGCAATTGGAGGTTGCATTCAATCTAGGGTTTATGCTTCAAGGAGAGAGAAAGAAGAAGAAAGGGAAAAAAAATTTGGGAATAAAGGGGAAATTTGGGAGATTTCGTGGAAAGAAAGAAAAAAATGATTTTTTTTTTTGCTCAACTTAATGAGTCACGTGCCTGGCACGTGACGGTCAACGCTAGAGTCCGGTGTTGACTTGCCAAAAATGGACTTTGGTCCCTCTCACTAACCCAAACCGACTTTTGTGGTCCTTTTAAACAACTTTTTACTTAAATAGGTCCTTCTGAACAAAAGTGACCACTTAAGTAGTCCTTTTGAACAAATTTTCCGGAGATTTATGGCCTAAAGCCATTTTGGAGTTGTGAGCTAAACTCACTTGGAGCTTGATAGGCTAAGCATAGCTCTTGTGTAATTCGTGTTCTGTTAATTAAAGTATCAATCTTTCCTCTCTATCTCATAGTTCTATGTTCTGTTAATTAAAGCCATTTTGGTGAGAACCTTTTGGAGAGTTATGGCCTAAAGCCATTTTTGAGTGTTGTGAGCTAAACTCACTTAGAGCTTGATAGGCTAAACCTATCTTTTGTGTAATTCGTGTTCTGTTAAGTAAAGTATCATTCTTTCTTCTCTATCTTATAGTTCTATAGTGTCCCTCCATTGTTACTGTATAAATTCTTGGCAGTCATCAAAAGCTTTAACCTTTCTCTTTATTTGGTTCTGTTTTTTAGTCTTATTAGTCTGTTGTGGGTTGCTGCTAGCAGTCCATTACAAATATTAGATAAGTCTAGTGGGCTACTCTTATTGCAAACTGGTAATAAGATGGAAGCTCATTTGAACTTGTGTCCTATCAATCTACCACTCCTCCCTACATGCACATGTAGGCTTTTGTGGAAAGGCAGAGAGTTGAAAATTTACCAGTGATTTTTTATGAATGGAAAGCACATTGGTAAGTTCTGACTCAGGTATCTTTTTTATCAGCTTCAAATGGGAATCCACGTCTTCCTGATTCCCTACATTACATTGATCCATCAGGTCGCCCAAATGCTTACCAGAAAGTAAGAAAATGATAATTTTTTTTAGATTAATTGGGATCTGAATACACTTAATGTAGATAACAGTGAGCTATTTTTTGTAGGCAATTTTGGAGATTGGGGGATTACTGCAATTTTATGATTCAGACAAGCGCTTTCCTGCCTGGGGATTTGGAGCACGTCCAATTGATGGGCCAGTCTCTCATTGCTTCAACTTAAATGGAAGCAAAAACTACTGTGAGGTGTGGTATTCAACAATACTTCTCATTCGGAGCTGATTCACTACCTTCCGTCAAAAAAAAAAAAGCTGATTCACTACCTTCTTTGGTTGTTGAACCTCATGTGTTTTACTGTTTTCAGGTTGAAGGGATTCAAGGAATAATGACAGCATATACAAGTGCTCTATACAATGTTTCACTTGCGGGACCAACCCTTTTTGGCCGTGTTGTTACTGTTGCAGCTGATATTGCCAGTAAGGCTCTTGCAGAAGGACAACAAAAATATTATGTTTTGCTAATAATCACGGTAAGATATATTAAATGCAGAATGTATTTCTGTAAAGAATATTAGAATTCATGCATGGTTTGTAAGTCATGCGTTTTGATCTCCTTGACCAGTGATGCCTGAGTTCCATCAAGTCATTTTGTCAACTGAAACTCTAAATGTTTTTCCAAACCATTTGATGCTGTGACTGATATTTCCTTCAATAGTATGACTAGGTCCATATTTTTATGGTCCAATTCTGTCAGACATCCTAAAAGCCTTTTTAAACTAGGTGGCTGGAAATCGAGATTGACAGGGCCTTGTTGAGAAATACTCCCTCCGTCCCATAATATAGTTCTTGTTTGTGTTTTTTCACAGTATTTAAGAAATAGGAGGAAAAAATGGATAAAGTACATTAATAAAAGTGAAAAGTACAATCATAGACAAAAGTTAGAGAGAGAAAGTGGAAAAAAATACAAAGCATGTACAAAATTCAAGGGTAAATTAGGAAGTGCAATGAATAAAGCTAAAAAAGTAAGGGTATAATGGTCTTTATATACTATCCAAAAATAGAAACAGGAACAACATTTTGGAACTCCAAAATAGGAAAACAGGAACTATATTATGGGACGGAGGGAGTGTGAGAAATTTAGAAGGATGAGAGTTAGGAGAAGAGAGAACTCAGGAAGCACGAGTGAGATACTGAAAATTTATAGGAAATTTAAATGGTGGATTTCTGAGGGCTATCCTTCATGAAGTGTCAGTGGCTCTATTCTCTGGATAAATTCTGTTTACAATCCTAACAGCTCATTTGGTTGATCTGATATTGTGATGTAATAATGTATGTTCATTTCCTGTTAATGAAATGTTATGTATGGACTTCCCTATAGCAAATGTTTTTTACCGTCATCTTTTTTGTTATCGCTCACAACTTCATCTGTAAATAAATTTCACATGATTATGACACTACTTTGTTGAAAGAAATCTCTCAATAATGCTTCTGATTTTTAGAATTTTATTAATCAGGCTGAAGGAACTATAAGATAACTCTGAAAAATCAGACAAAAAGTATTGAATTTAAGTGCTTTATGATTGCAATTATGCAATTTGTTAACATTGGGCTTCCTTCTGTAGTTCTAACTTCTAGTGTTGGAATAGTTACTTATATTCTTGTAAGCTTCTCTGTGATCACTTTGTATTTCTCCTTTTCTGTTGCCTTGAAAGGTATTTCCCCCTTTGAAAACTGCTTTAAACTGGTTATTCTCTCTCATGCTCTTTTTTGGAGTGAAATTGTGCGTGATTGATATGCATTCTAGATCTGATTTGACTTGTTTTCAGGATGGAGTGATAACAGATCTTCAGGAGACAAAAGATGCTATTGTAAAGGCATCTGATCTTCCATTGTCAATACTCATTGTTGGAGTTGGAGGAGCCGACTTTAAAGAGATGGAGGTACGTATATGCTACAAAGTGCAATTCTTATGTAATACCATCCAACACAAATTTTACTGAGACATTATTTACGAACTTATTGCCAAATACACTTAATAAGTCACCCATATAATCAGAATAAATCACCCGTCTATTATTGTGAAATTGTCTCATTCTTCTATACAAGACTTGCCTACTACATATCAGTACATATGCTCATTATTCCTGTCTCAGCACTAAACCTTTAATATTCTTCATGCAGTTTTTAGATGGAGACAAAGGGGAGAGACTTGAGAGTACAACCGGGCGTGTCTCATCTCGTGATATAGTGCAATTTGTGCCATTCCGGGATATTCAGGGTCAGTGTATAATCTTCAAGCTTGCTAATAAGCATCTGGTGTAGGTTACTGAGTTCTGTTTCTTTTATTGCAGGTGAAGAAGTCTCTGTTGCTCAGACACTTTTAGCAGAATTACCCACACAATTTTTAACATACATGAGGACAAGAGACATTAAACCCAAAAGCATGATTTTGTGATAAATTGTACATATTTATTTATATTTGGTTTTTATATTTGCTTTCGGTGGTTAATCGAGTCAAAATTATCAGCTCGGTGCCTAATTTTTCATTATTTTGTTTTTATAATGTTTCTTTCTTTTTTGTTTAATCCCTTTTTTTTATGTAATTTTTGTTTTCTCCTTTAAAAGGGAGCAGAAGAGAAAGGTGAACCCTTGTGTCTTAGGCAGAAACAATATTTCAATGTAATACAAAGCAATGTTTGTTCTTTACATTGCAAGGTGCATATATTCTGTTTTTTTACCCCAAAGTTGTTCTAGTGTTTGGGGGAATTAGGAGACACAATGGCCCATCTATGCACATATAAAAATGAACACATGTTTATTTTTGGATATTTTATTTAATACAAAGATGTGGTTATTATATTAAAGCTGTCATTTGTAGACAATGTACATTGTTCGTATTAGTTAACAATTAAGGATGTTGATTATGGTATTATTATTCGTTTAGTAGGAGATCAATTCTTAATTGTAGGTAAGCACCATATTGCTTGCCTATCCTTTGTTCTGCAAGAATGACTTTCTCTAATAGCCCGGGGCGCAACTGCCTCATTACCCGGCCTCACAGGAGTTGGGGTGTTCTTGCTATTGAACAACTTGAGTTAATCATGGAATTCATAGTACTTTGTATTACTAAGTAAGATTTCACATATTTATACTTTTTTTCTCGAGTATAAATCACAAAATATGCTTAAAATATAGTACTCATATGAATATTATAGAAGTTCAAATGGTCTAAGTTAAAAAGAACGAAGGAAGTATTATAGAAATGGATCGAACGCGGGCTAACTAATTACAAGTTCACATCATAATTGAGGGGACGTTGGTTTTAGTCTTTGTATATCCCTTAAATTAGCTTGTTTTTCCATAAGTCAAACTGATCGGATTATAGTAATGTGTGTCTTGTTGACTTGTTGGTGAACACATGCTAACTGATGTTACTCACTACTTCACTAGTCACTATACACACTAACAACAGCCACTTTGGTGTAATCATAAATATATTTTTTTTATTACTGCCTCTTGTTAAATATTAATTGCAATTTTGAAATATTTTATATTTCATAAATAATATCTAAAATTGCAACTAAAACTTAACGGAAGTAGTAGTTAAGCTTATATCTTTCGTTCGTTACATAGCACCTTTTGGTTTTCAAAGTGAAGGAGGATTTACTAGTTTGTTTTTACAAAAGCTTCAATGAACTGAAAATTAATACTAGTATGTATATTACGAATTTCGTGAAAAAATTCATCCGGATTTATGAATATGTATGTTATGTAATATGTATGTCTTTGTCCGATTGTAGACGATATATATTATGCTATGCATTGTTGCTAACTTAATTGTTAATTAACTAGATCTTTTAGTATCACTTTTAACTCACGATTTTAATATTTAAAGTTATGATCTAGGTATATACATGAAATGAGAACTCAATAGATATCAAAAGTCAATGATCATAAGTGAAGATGATGAATAGTATTAATAGTTAATGGAACAACTAATATGACATAGTTCAAGTCAATGATCATATGAATAGTGTTAAAAGTCAATGGAACAACTAATATGACAAAATTCAATGGAGAAAGTGTATTATTATTGTCGTCTAAAATAATGTACCAGTAGGAAATGTAATTTGAACTAACAATGTAACAACTCAAGTACACTACTTTATAAAAGCCTTTATAAAATACCTATTTGGTGCAACATGACTTAGCTAGGCATGGCACATTATGGGTCATGCATCAATGCATGTGCCTGATTGCCTGAATTAAAACAATCTTGGTAAGGAAATACTTTTACTTAGCTCATTTCAAGCATGTCCTGCTAAAACACAATGCAACGTAGACTTTCACAATCTAACTCTTGTCTAATTTTACTAGTTTCGTTTCTCTCTCTTTTTCCCTCGTTCCCTTTGTGTGGGATAATACCTGCACCAATATGGATCAGGTAATCAAGTCAGATTTTTGCATATGGATCATAACCAATACTGGCCCATTACTATATCAACGTATTACACCATCTATGTGAAAACCTGCTTCCGGCCACGTGGACACCCAAAGCCCACTTAACAAGACACCCACGCGAACTGACACGTGGCACTTGCTTGGGGATTTCTATTAATACCCCAACATATCTTACTTTTAAGTTATAATTTTCTTAACCTAAGCACTCTCAAATCACAATTCTACTCAAATCATTTCATTACTGACTTTAGCATCGGAGCGGTAATGCTCTGACAAATTAATCCTGGGGCAGCTAACCTACATTGACTGTGCAGGAATCCAATTAGACGATAAACCACTATCAGATATATATCAAAGCTCACCAAGAACACCCTTTTTTCCTTAACTGCTATCCAAACATAGTGTTAACTGTTAAGCGGTTAATTAATACCGAAAAGATAATTTGAAATTGAAAAAAAAAGTGACGCGGTTTGGGAGACATGCAATTCATTAGCAAGCATGCTCACAAAGTAAGAAACAGTAGTAGTAGTATGGTATGGAGTACTCGTTAATAGTTAGTGGGAAGGTTACGTTGTGGATCATATCACAATTCACGAGATGGCGTAAAGAATTTATGGTTCACACCATATTTCTTATTAAAAGTGTAGGCAACAAAATCAAGTAGTCGGTTATTTTTTCATACTAAGAGATCCTTATTAAATGATGGCTTCCAATGAAACTATATACATTTTTCTTGCTCTTAATCATCAACTTTTAAGTGTTCATGCGGCGAACGTTCGATAAATTGAGATAGGGTCGGCCAACTAGCAGGAGGTAACTTCACTTTAATCATGATATTTTTAAATAAAGTAGTGTAAGAAATGGAAATGAAATACTTCCTAAATAGATGTTCGTTTCATGCGTCCAAAATTAGTTGTCATATTGTCACAACTTTCGTGACTATACAATATAATGAAGTGATTTATGCATTTTGCTTAACTTGATCTCAAATTACTTGCTCATTTTTATTTTGGGATGTTTCATTTACATTATTGATTGATCTCATGCTCTTTACCGTAAGACTATAAGAGTATTAGTTAGGCCTGTTCTCATACGTTGAAATTCAGTTCAGTTCAGCTCGGCTCGGTTGAGTTCAATTCAGTTCAACTCCTAATTTCCTTCTCTTATAAAATATTCAGTTCAGTTCATTTCATTTCAGCTGAGTTCAGTCAATGAGAACAGCTCTTAGTTAGTTAGTAGTTACTTCTTTGAATGTTAAACAAAGGATTGGCATGGACCTGTTTCGAGCTAACATCAGGGCCGTTCAGGCTAATTAATAATGACGGGTTTGGTAAAGCTTCATTCCATCATAAATAACTTAGTACTAAAAGGGAAATCGATCAATGATCACAGTTGTCATCTATTGGTTGAAAATTTTCCCTCTACCTTTCTTTATTTTATTTTTGTCTATCCTTCATAAAAAGTATATATATTCATTTTCCACTTTGACGAATATATTTTTTCTATACACATTCAAGTGAAATATTTTTATATGTATATATATTACATTAAGTATTTTTTTTTAATATATAAAAATGAGCATAAACAAATTGTATATTAGGATATAATTCGTGTTTTAGTATACAATTATTAAATTAAAATTATATTTCGCTATATAATTACGTAAAATATGTGCAATGCATGAGACTTTATTACTTTAACTAGCATAGATTATAAGCCTGTAAATTCGAAGGCTCTTTTTTTTTTATTTTTTTGTTTGCTCGGGCTTTTCGTGCCAAAATTGGGTAGCTCTAGCTCTACTCTAGCATCATCTTCTTATCAATCACTTATGTAATGACATTCTAGGAAAAAAATAAACATAAATGAATCATGTCGTGGGTAATTATTGAAAATTTTTGAATTATATTCAATACCGTGTGTACATTACTTAAGTTATATTATTTGATTGATTTTTTTTTTTACATGAATTAATAGTTTAATTTTTAAAATAAAATTGTTTTTTCATATATTTTTTTTTGCAGTATCATTAGTAAAATATTAATCGGCAGAGCAAAACATTAGAGACCGTACAAAAATGGAAAAAAATTATTATGAAACAAGGGTTAACAGTTTTTTTTTATTTATTTTTTATCCTTTTCCTCAAAAAAAAAAAAAAAAAACTTTTGGTCATAACAGTTGTTATATACTTGTATGCATCAGCCTGTTTTGTGTGTGGCTAACCACACCACGTGACCACTTGTAAAAGAACAAAAAATAACCCTTGTATTATTCATCAAGTAATCCTTGTAATATTCATCGAGTAATCCTTTTAACACTAATCGGGTAATCCTTATAACACTGACGACATAACCCTTGAAACACTGATAAAGTAATCCTTATCATGACTTGCTACACAGTGTGATCAGCCACATATAAAAAATTTATGCTTTTTATACTGTTGATTATCTCCTTCAAATAATTGGCTAGTTAATTTTTAAAATAATAATTAGAATGTCACGTCTTACTCCTACCAAGTCTCTAGTACTTAATTGGCTGAGCTAGCTAGTTAATTATGTTCTCTAGGGGTAGGCCATTCTTTCCTTTTTTTTTTTTTTTTTTTTTTTTTTTTTTTTTTTTGATAATCATTGCAACATACTCCGTAATATACTTTTGCCAAGAGCGACTAATTATAATAACACGGTTTTGTCTATCTGATTGCACTCACGATATCCTGCAATCGGATTAGCAATACTGCCAATACATGTACGTAATAAGTAACCACTTATTGTATGAATGTCGACTATATTATTTGGTTAAAGTATTAGGAATGATATTTTATTTGCATGTCTTTTGTAGCTCTTGATCACTACAAGTACATACACGAAGTAAAGATCAATTTAAGGCTTGTTCTGATTTACTGAACTGAGTTAAATTGAACTGAATTGAACTGATTGGAACTAAAATGAACTGAACTGAATTGAATTAAGTTGAATAGAACAGGCGGCCCTTATTTCACATACAGCGGGGTACACATACAACTATATATTATGAAACAAATTTTTAAAACGGGACATACAAACTAATATTAATTGAGTTGGTAAAAAAAATAAAAACCAAAGCAATGATACATTAATCAACAACAAAAGGAATAACTTGTGGAAAATTAGATACGTACATGAGAATTATTGTACCACCTGATGCACATAAGGATTATATTGATTATAGAAATTAGACTTAATAAATAAACTTATGTTAATGTCCTCACTTGGTCAGTTGGTCAGTAAGTAGTTAATTAAGTATGCTGTCATATTCACCTTCACGTATGAATATATGTACATGAAGTGAGTATTAAAACAAACAATAATTGTCAACCTAATTTAATGCTTGTTCAAAGTCCAACTGCCGCTAATCAAACTTTGATGAAGAAGGGCTTCAAAGCCCCACAATGTATACTAAGGGTCTGTTCTTTTCAAATTATTTTCAGTTCAGTTCAGTTCAGTTCTTAATTTTCTTCTCTTATAAAATATTCAGTTCAGCTCAATTCAGTCAATGAGAACATGCCCTAACTATTCTCATTATAATTGTAAGTTATACTCTATTTTTTTTTTTTTTTTTTTGTGATGCGATTTATTTTATACTTTCACTTTCTCCATTTTGGTTTTTAATATCACAACGTTTGGAATTTTATACTACTTGAGCTCACACATTCTCCATCATATTGTATGTAATAAGACAAATATAAAATAATTAGTAATATTAGTTAGACATTTAACATTGGTTAGCTAATTACAAGTTACAACTACAATGATACATGATTCATACTCTATTTGCAGCATGTTACAATGCTTGGAATTCTCACATGTGTCAAACGATCTAAGAATATTTTATCTTTATTTCTCAATTTTTGAATTATTTTCTGAAACTATTTACCTTTGAATGAGTTTGTTTATGTTTGTTACAGATTGACTAGTGGCATTTTTTTGTTTAGCATATTCCCTTTGTTTCATATTGTTCTTCATTCTCAATTAAAGTAACTTTTTGACACAAAATTAATCAAAGTGGGAATTACAATATATAAAAGTATAAAACTGATTTGGGGGGAGTGGTACAAGATTAATGATTTTTTTTTTTTTTTCTTTTTTTTTTAATGTATTTTACATAACTAAGCTAATTGATGATCTAATGTTTTGATTGTCTTTCACTCTTTCCTAAGAGTTTGTACTTCAAAACTACAATTCACACTTCTTTCATCTTCAAATAATTGTCTTGTATACTATTCAGATAAGTCCTCGATTAATTTTATATGTATCTTAAATGAGAAATTCAACTCACCTACCTCATTCATCCATGTAATGTGGACTCTTACCACTATTATCTCACTTTCAGTACTTTCAGAACATATACTACTTCGTTAAATATTAGTTATAACTTTAAAATATTTTATGTCTCACAAATAATACCCCAAAGTTGCAACTAATACTTAACGGATATATAGTACAATACTCTGTATTAAATTTACCAACTTTTCAAAAAAAAAAAAAAAAAAAAAAACAATATACTCCCTCCGCATTCAATTATCTGCAACATTTTCCATAACTGGGTGCTACCTATTATATGCAACAAATGTTTTTATTTCTATTTCAAGTAAAATTTATAGTGTAAAAAGACATCCTTACCCTTACTTTTTTGTTTTAAATTTGTTTAACTTATCTTAATTATACACAAAGGGGACCACCTTTTCTCTCCTTTTTCCCACTCAAATGTACCCACATGCAAAATTAAGTCACATGCACCACTTTCTCTCTCCTATTTCTCTCCTTTTTTCCAACTTAATTAAACATCCTAACTTGTCATTAAATTTCCCTAAAAGTTTTGCATAGGAGTCCGTAAAAGTTGTCTTTGTTGCAAATAATTGAAACCGGAGGGAGTATATATATATATATATATATATATATATATATATATATATATATATATATATACGATCTTGCTAACGAGCGCCCCGGGGCGTTAGATAAGGATAAATTATATTGGTTGAAATGGTATTAAGTTAGGAATTCATGACAAAATCACGCGTCGTCCGGTGTAATTAATGTTAATTTTACTCTAATATTTGCACTTTAATTCTCTTATCTAACGCCCCGGGGGCGCTCATTAGCTTTTGCCATATATATATATATATATATATATATATATATATATATATATATATATATATAGAGTTAGAGTAAAGTTAAAGAAAATGGATTTTTTTTTTTTTTTTTTTTTTTTTTTGGGGTGGTATAAAAGGGTTGTAAGTCCTAACCCATGCAAACCATAAACAATAGTGGACAAGAAAGTCTTGACTGTCTCACTGTCACTTAAAGACTAATTTGTTTATCTAGAAAACGTTCACACCCTAGTCAAAATTTCTTCATAGCATGCTCAATAAAAAAACCCTAAACAATCTTCCAATCTAAGCTCCTCGCTTCTTTATTCTACTACTTAATCCTTGAATTCTATCATCTATTCATCACACTTTACCTCAATAGATCAACATTTACATACACAATTCCATTCATAGCCGTCATCGCGAATTTATTCAATCAAAGTGGATCGTCCAAGGCAAGGAAAGAGGCCTCTTATGGCATCCGAAGACAACAATGAAAATTACAATAAAATTGAAACAAATAATTACCAACACCACCAAGGTCATGGTGGTAGTCATCATGGTGTTGATGATGGTAGTCTTGTTAACTTCCCGGTGTACTCAGCTCGATCTCAACATGACATGTCTGCCATGGTTCAAGCCCTTTCTCAAGTCATTAGCAATAATAATAGTACTGCCTCCTCTCAAGCTCATCAAGATCATGGTGCTATTATCCCTACTCAAATTTTTCATGCTAACCAACCACAAAATATTAATTTTCAGCCCCTTGAAGCTAATCAAGGTAATTAATTAAAGCTAAAGTAATTTTTGATTTTTTTTTTATTATTACCTTGCTTGATTGACCTCTTAATTATTACAATGTTTATTTTCGACTCATTTATAATGTATAATTTTGTTGTTTGGTGTTGCACTCAAGTAGATTAAATAATTCTATTCAAAAAAAAAAAAAAGTAGATTAAATAATTGGTTAGTTGCTTAGTTAATGAAAACTAGATCTCTTAATTCTCTTAATTACCATGTTTAGCATGTGCTTAAATTAAAACTAATTGCTACAATTGGACTATCAAATCATAAATCTAATTTTTATGGAAGCAAACTATATAATATACATATATGTGTTTCGTTGTTGGTATTGGACCTAAGTATATGTATGTAATATGGCACTACATACAAATTTTAGTTTCAACAAAATCTGCGGGCTTTATATTCACATTCAAAGATCCGTGTTATAGATAAACTTCTTATCCTTCGAATCATCTAGCTAGTCAAATTGTTCACACTATGAATTTAAGCTATTTAATATGTTTATATTCATATATTTTGGTGATTTGGTAATGTTTTTTTGTGTATGTGTGTGTGTTTGGAGTTGGAGTTGATAGTGTGGCTATTTTAGGACAAAAGAAGATAGGCAATTATATGCAAATGTTCCATGTAACCTTAAATCTTCCCGGTGTACGTATATATAATTCATTTATCTTTTTTGGTTTTATAATAGCATTCTACTCCGTATAATACAAACATATACTGCATTTTTAGGTATTCTTGAAGCATTATATGTACTCTTTTTCTTGCAAAAAAAAATTTGTATAAACAAACAAATGTATCTTATTAAGGAGTATAGTGTATGTACAATGCATGCACCTAAGTACCTAATGATTATCAGTAGTGTGTTTTATGACATTTCCCAAAAAAAAAAAAAAAAAATTTTGGTTATAGTTTTTTTAAAGATGAGTGCATTATACTTGCCCCTTTTATGTTTTCATATCATTAATAAGAAAGTTCATCTATTATTGTGCCCTTGATTATAGCCCTATCTAGTTCGCCGTTTTTTATTGATCAATCTTTCACTTTTTTCATCATTGCTTAATTAGTATAATCTAGAAATTGCATTTTATTGTGATGATAAGCTAGGATATTGGATATGTTTCATTGAACTTGGATGTACATGCCTTGTAACTAGATCACAATCTAGTGCTAGCTACTTGTGCACGGTGTAATAAGTTGTGTGTGTGGGTGCGCGCGCGGTAATTGGACAAATTATCATAAGTCCATTGCCCCTAATTGGCTAAATATATACAAATCTTAGATACTTCATACTTGCTTGAATTGGTTCTTCTATAAATGGTTTTTCTAACATAGTTCAATATTTTCAAATAGAAATGCACCTTGCAAGCATATGATTTCATACATTATTTTGATAGGTTTGCGAGGATGCCCCAATTTCTCATAGTGAGAAACAACTCAAATGCATGGCATTTTTGTAAATAAACCAACTATATTCAACTTTATTCAATTGTGAAGCCCACTGTAATGAAAAAGTTGTTGATTTATTCACGAAAATGCCCCAATGAGAAACAAATTTCGTTTCTCAAATGAGAAACAGGGAATTTCCCTATATAAATAGCTATAACCATGCATTTTCTTACATGAAGCTTCGATATGTATTGATGTATGAAGGTGATGTGAGGAAAAGACACTATAGAGGAGTTAGACAAAGGCCATGGGGGAAATGGGCAGCAGAAATACGCGATCCAAAGAAAGCAGCACGCGTGTGGCTTGGAACATTCGACACAGCTGAAGCTGCAGCCCTTGCCTATGATGAAGCTGCTCTTAAGTTCAAAGGTAATAAGGCCAAGTTAAACTTCCCTGAAAGAGTTCAAGGCAAGTTAAGTGACTCGGGTTTCTACATGTCATCCTCCTCGGCTACTCTTCAACAACAACCACCACTACAACAACAAAACCACCAAATGTTTATTAATCAAGTTGCTAACTATCCATTTCCTAACCATCATCAAGCAACTAATAGCTACAACTATATGATGGCTTCGCCGAGTTTTCCTCCTCATGGAGATAATCAAGCATCAACATTTGCACAACATCCAAACTTTCATTATAATTCTCAACAATATGAGGCAACTCCTAGCTATAATGTATCCGAATCATCGGTTTCTTATGGAGAGGATCATAGCTTTGCTTCTCATCCTTCTTTTTCGTCTATAAAGATGGAAACCCTCAATCCTGAAGATTTACAAGAACATGAACACATGTTTTTTTCAAGTTCATCACTAAAATGATTAGTGATCACCATTATGCATTTCTCTTAAGCAAGTAGAGCTAGTGCAACTTTATTTCTTGTCAATTTGCTTTCTTTTCTTGTATTATGCTTGTGTCTTATAAGTATAGCAAAGTTTGTTTTTCTTGATTGTCAAATGGAGGTTAACTGATATATCTTAGAGAAGTTGATCCCTCCATCCGGAATCAATTGTCACATTGTGCCTAGCAAATATCTCGAAGTTAGAGATAAAATATGGTATTATAACAATATTCTCTATAAAAATTGTGCTATTTATTCTCATTCTTCTTCTTTAACTAATCACATATATATTAGGAAATACAATCACGTTTATTAGATAAAATATTACTTTTTTTTGTTTATATAATTGTATTTCTTTTACGTGTACGTATGTAGGGATTTGTGATGTAAACTTAAATTTTGAAAGAAAAGTTGCAAAAACTAAACAAAAAATACCTACATACTAAAGTTTTTGGAAATGGTATACAATATACAACAATCGCGATGGATAGTGTTTAAAACTTGTTTTTCATCATTAGCTTTTGTAATCATCAATATATGGATCAAAAAAGTTTCAAAAAAAGCCAAGGAAATGATCAATTTTTGGAAACAACACGGCTAATAACCAAAAGTTTATGTTTAAGGGATCCACATGCAATGATATAAATTGTTACACGAGCAAAAATTGAAAAAGTTAAGCATCTAAATGTGGAAGTACTATGTAAAAAGAACCAAGTGAACTTAATTTGGACGTATTCAATCAAAAGCATAAATTAATTAAAGAAACAAAATGACATAGTTTGCTTTACTTTGTTACCAAAAGTAAGCTTAGAAGTACTATTATGTAAAAAGTTAGTTGACGGCTTTCTGCGTTCAACTAGTAATTTAAGCAAAGTATATTACCATGTATTTAGTAAAGTTAATAAGAAATACTTTGTCTAGAACTTAGAATTTAGAAAGGGACATAGTTTTAAAAGTAGTGGGCACTACTAAAATGGGAAAGGTAGACACAAACTATATAGTCGTGGGTCCTTTATTCCCTTCTATGAACGTACGTACTCTTAACTAATTCGTTAAAGAAGCTTAATTAATACTTCCTCCGTTTTAAATATATTGTAGAGTGATTTAGGTATGGAAATTAAGAAAGTTAAAGTATTAGAGAAGAACCATTAAATTATTGTAAATAATATAAATCTTACATAATGTTAATAAGACCATGTCGCTTCTGAGTAGACCATAGTATATTTCAGTATAGCATAGCAGGTATCGATAGAGCAGGGCTCAGCAAAACAAAACAGATTTCAGCGGACCATAGCAGACCACAACAACTCAAAAAAACAGGGGTCTAAGTGTATCTATCTAACATTTGACCTCAAGATAGACCCTAGGGAGGCTTAAAAGAAGATAAGTATTGTTCTCATAGCTTTCACGACCACTTGCTTCATGATTAACGTTTGCTTACTTATTCTTAGTTGAAAATATTGATCTGAAAAGAATATGGTCAAGGCTAAATTTCGAATATAAGTATTGGTCTATTACCTACAATATCTAAGTGTTTTAGTTGGTGCAAACATGCAAATACTAAGTGATTGAATGTATAGAGTTGACTGACCCCATATTCATATAGTTTAGTCTAATTCGTTGCCTAGTAACAACGTCAGAATGTAATATTGTCCTATATGAGACTACATGAGAAGTCCAATTCAATTATTTTAGAGGATCATCGATTTGATATCAAGTTCTTTAGGATTACATATATATTATCCAAGTATAGTAGAATAGTAAGCTTAACTCGATTAAAGTTTTTTTTTTACAACCAATCGATTAAAGTTAGTATAGTCTCTTGAGTCTTGACAAGTGTTATATAGGCAAATAAGGCTCTATTCTTTTCACCTTAAAAAAATAATATTTAATAAAATAGTTTCAAAGTTAAGTTAAATTCTGTATACTAAAAATTAGTAACTTTAAAGAATAAATAATAGGAAATCAGTAGAAATTATTCACTTTATTTAAGCTAATTTCGATTCAGTACAAATAAGTTAAATTTAGCAAAAATGATTTCAATTCAGTAAAAATAATTCCAGTTCAGTAAAAATAAAAATAAAGTGAACATGGGCCAAAATGAGGAAAATGCAAAATTTTATCAAGAAAGATTAATTCCTACCTTTAAGAAGGGTGGTTAGGTTATTATTAAGGTTTTTTTAATATTATTATTTACTTGTTCGTTTATCTTTTTTAATCTTTTTTTTTTAAAAAAATTACTTAATAAGAATATAAAACATAGGCCGCATTGCCTTATTAGTAAAAAGAAATAGAAAAATAGAGAAAGTATATACGCATAACCTATCCCTAGAAGCCACCTAGGTCTTTATGTGATCGACTAGTGGGCGTATATGGTTCTAAACGTCATTTTAAGATTTTAGGTTACATCCCCCACTAGCACTTAATTATTCATCATCAAGTCTCAAAATCTTCAAAAATGGTCTGATCTTGTTTGTTATAGTCTTTATATTTAGCTTCTGAGAACGGTTTAGGGTCGGAACCGTGAAGGTCACAGGCAATGAAATGTTTCCCAAAGGTTGCCTAAGGACTTTGCCATGGGTGATCCATTCGGGGTCCGAAAACATCTAATATATACCTTAGCTTGGCCCATAACTTTGCTCGGTTGTTAGTTTCACTCCTAATCATGCTATAACTATGTTGTCTTGCCTTGCATTGCCTTGTCTTAGTTCATTGTCTTGCTCTTGCTCTTGCTCTTGCTCTTGTTTGCACGGGCATGGCCATACCGTTGCTCTTGCTCTTGCACGGCCATACCATTGTTGTACTTTTTGTTTGTTTTGAAGGTATAGCGCCAATGGTCCTTTATTGGCTTTACTGACTATTATAAAGAGTCTTTGTTGATTTTAACATTAAATGAAAGTATTAACTGTTTTAATGTATGTTAGTTGTTATATAAAGTAAATATAATTTTTATTTTATTATAATTAGAGAAATTAATGGTTGAACTTGTGTATCGACAAACATGAAAAAAAAAAAGAAAAAAGAATAACGAAATAATTACAATATTGATTATTTTAAGGAGTAGTTTTAGCAAGACCATACCTTGGATACCTAGCTTCTACACATTTCTTTAACGTGAAGGGTACGAGGTGAAGTTAAAAAGGTGGAAGACCCTTCCATTTCAAAGAGTTCAAGTCGTGGAAATCGGCTACAAAGTTCATGCTTAAAATGATGAAACTTGCAAATTAGCCAATTTTAATTTGTTTCTTAACTTACCACTTTAATTGTTTTTTTTAATTAATTTCTTCTTTGCTTACCTTTTTATTCAAGTATTAATTAATTAGATGTACGTATTATATCAAATCATAAGTAAAAAGTCCAAATATTACACATGTAATGAAGGAGATTAAGAGGTTTATTATTCTCTATGATTAATTTTGAAAACATTAAAGTTTAGGCGTATGAAATATTGCAAGAACAATATGTCGGCTGCCGTGTCAATGTTTGCGGCAATGACCTACCAATAAACAACCGTCCCATCTCCAATTTCTGCTTATTGTCGTTGACTTTAGTTTGGCTTCCGATCTCTTTGATTTCATGGGGTATATCGTATTTGGAACTAATTAAGTTTTATACTATTTGGAAGGTCTCTTTCTTATGGCTATAATCGAGCTCAAGTGACCCACTTATACTATAAGTTACACACGTATACAACCTAGAATCATCAAAGATTCAAAGATTATGACTTAGGCTTTCTTCAATGATGAGGTCCCAATTTTGATTATGACGATGACACTAACTTAGGTTGGACCGATTCGTCTGACTAGGTCATCACCCAGTGTGACACTAAGTGTGTTAAGTTGTGGGTTTTGTTTGTGGATTGCTAAACACTGTCATCAAAATTGATCACCACCGTCAACATTTGATGTGAATGAACAACATGCCTTTTACTAATTTACTACCTCTTATTCTCCTCAGCGACCATCACCACCACCCTGATCGGCGACCCACCACATCCACCTCAATGACGACCCACCACCTTCCCTCATCGGCGGAAAAGTGGTGGGTTTTTTTTATTTCCGACAACCGCACCAATCGGATCTGGAAACCTGTTAACGGGCACGGTAACTGGAGCCCAAAACTGATCAGTTACTGTGGTACAGTAGTCGGAGTCCAAAATAGGTTACCGTGCCCGATGACCGGTTTCCAACTCCGATTGGTGCAGTTGTCGGAAGTTAAAAAAAAAACTACCACATTCCCGTCGGCAAGTGAATGTGGTGGATCGTCATTGAGCGGGATGTGGTGGGTCCCCGGTCAGGGTAGTGGTGGTTGTTGGCTTGTCGTCGATCAGGGTGGTGATGGTGGTGGTCGCCGCCGATCAAGGTGGTGGTTGTCGCTGGTCCGGGTAGTGGTGGTCGTCGCTTATTAGCTAGAGTGGTGTCAAGGTGTTAGTGATTGGTGGGAAGATAGTGGTGAATTACTAGGATCATGGCTGGCTATTTACACTAAATGTTGGCGGTTTTCATTATTTTTAATAGTATTTAACACCCCCTATTATTTGTGTCTTTTTTTTTGGCTAGTTGGCATGGTTTTACTACGAGTCGAATTGACATGAATTTGGGCAATTGTATAGCCCACGGGCATCAAAAGCACAACCTTAATCTGAATATAATTTTCCGTTCGCTTATTTTTGTTTGCTACACTTAACTTTTTGTAGTAACTTTGATGATATTTTGTGTGAATATATATTGTTTTTGTCCCAGTTTAGATTATACTATCTTCAAGTTATTTTTAAAAAAAGTTCAACAAACCATAAATAAGTTCAGATTAAAAAAGAAAAAATGTATATTAGGTAAAATTAAATTAAATTCAACTAAAAAAAATTGCAACAAAAGGAAGAAAAAAAGACTTGATACAAATAATATAACCTTCACCTTATTTTTCTTAATTAAAACTATTTTTACTAAAATAAAATTGTTTATATAATTGAAATTACTTTTGTTGAACTAAAATTATTTTTGGTGAAATAAAATTATTTATTGATTCTCTATTATATTTATTTTTTAAAATTACTGATTTTAAGTGATTGAAAATATATATTTTGGGTTTTTCTATACAGTACCCTTGAGGTACTGACTTTTCCAAGCTGTACCCACCCATTTTAAAAATTTCACACTATACTCCTAAGTAGAGGTGGTTATTGGGTAGGGACGTAGGGTAGCCCAATGATAATAGCTAGGGTCAGGGCCAAGCTTAAAGGGCTTTTAATGGACAGTGCCTTTAATGAACAGGGCCCTTATTGGACAGGGGCAATATAGGGCCAAAATGTTTTTTCAATTTAATTGATAAAGAAAATAGATCGATTATGTAAAAATAATTACATAGATAAATTTATATTCATATATACTTAATAATGCCTTTGTCCAATTTTTTTTTAATTGATATTTTGTAGGCCTGCCCATTATCGACCTGCTATTGACCCGCGACCCGCAATGGCCCGACCCAATATTGACTCTATAAAATGTGACCCTCTTTGACCCGACCCGCATCGACCATGACCCAACCTGCCCAATAACCAGGTCTACTCGCAAGGTACCTTTAGTGTCTATGTCTAAGTTGTAGCCTGCCGTTAAGTTGCCGTTTGCCAATTCCGTTTGTTTTATATTTCCAAGCTTTAGACGTTGCATTTTGGTTATTTTTTGTGGGAAATTTCCCCCCCAAAAGAACAGTACTCTTATTCCTCCATAAATAACCCTTTTAATCCCTGTTTTTAGGATTAGGTTTAACTTCATTTTTTGGATTCTCCACATAGGAAGCTTGTTCTCCATTATTCACCATGTCAAGTTCTCTATCGTCCTTTCAATCGAAATCCAGTTGCGCGTTGGTGTTTTTGCCTCCACGTACGCTGCATTTGCAAGCCCCTGATGTAAACGTTCTATACCATGTTTTACCCTCATTTTATAGTTATTTCCGTATGGTTTTTGAGCTCTACGGAGCTACTTCTTGCTAATATTCTCTTCTCTAGTGTGGCTTGGTCTATTTAATTGATTTTGTAGGCACATGAAGATTTTCGGATGATTTGGACTTGTTTTGAATAGCCATGAGAGCTTATTAAGATGGAGAGAATTTTACCCGTGTCCGCCCTGGAGGGCAACATTGCCCTGGCAGCCAGGGCGAAGAAGGAAAGAAGAGAATCCACAAGAGAGAAAGTATGAAGAGTTCAATTTATGTCCGCCCGGACCGGGCAGCATTTCCCGGGCAGCCCGGGCAGACGAGGTACTACACGAGGAGGCTACGTGAAGAAGCATTTGGGCGAGTTTGTCTGTCGCGCCCGACCGGGAAGCCTTGCCCGGTCAGACCGGGCGGAGTGTCGAAGACCCCGTTTTCCTATTTTTTCGGGATTTCTTAACTAAGGGATATAAATACCCTTTGTAAACCCCCGACTAAAACATACTTTGTTATTATATTCTAGCTTTTAAAACCTTCATTAGAACCCTAATATTCTCTCTAGATCTAGATTAATTTGCACTTTCAAGTTTTGATCTTTGTTCATCAATAATTGGTACTTTTCTTCATTCAAGCAATTGGTATTCATCTTTAATTCTTCTTTTACTTTTAATTGCTTATTAATCATGTTTTCTTCATTGAATATTGTTTTTTCTTTCGTTAATATGTGTGAGTAGTTTCTGTTGGGGTTTGGTGAGTCCGACTCACCGCGGAAACAACCCCGACCCAAAGAACCACTCGCAATTAATAAAACCATAAAGCATAAATAAATAATCACAAGAAAGGAAGAACGAATCTTACCCTCGAAGCGAGCTTCGCCCTTACAAAAACGGGCTCTTACTTGAAAGCTTCGAGCACCGCAAGCGTCGTGCCTCCAACGGTATCCACCCACAAAGGACGAACACGACTTTAAGGTCCGCTACCTTGGAGTTAGCAAGGTCCGACAAAAACCCGAGTGTTATTAGAGTTTAAGAGTTTTCCCAAAAATATGGAATGCTCTTTTTAACTCCCACTCAAGCAAAGAATTTTCAAGCCATGCCATGACTATTTATAAGGAAGTATGCCTTGTGAATTTCACTCATCTTTCAATGTGGGACTTTTCACAAAAAGATCGCACATGGAAAGATTGGTGAATTCAACCCTTAGTTAAATAAACAAAGGAACAAGTAACAAGTGTCACATGGTTAGGTGTGGACCACTTTCTCACTTGGTCCCCAAGGCATTTCACATGCAATGTGAACTAACCATGTGTCACCCAACCTTGAACCCCAAGTTGGGTTCGGTTGGCCCATTTTATTTTGGCCCGTGTCCATGACCCATCAACCCGGGTCCACGGCCATTGCCACATGTGTCGCCACCGTGGCGCGCCGCCACCGTGGCGCTGCCACGTGGCACGCTGCCACTTGGTGGCTGCCAATGTGGCTGCTGCCACTTGGCGGCTGCCAACGTGGCGGCCACGTGTGCTGCCACGTGTGCCGCCACATGGTGTTTTTCCATGTGTGCTGCCACGTGGCATGCTCCTATTGGGCATGCATTCCTAGCCTTTTGCGTGGCTAGGATTTTACTTATTACTTGATGCATTTTCCCGTCTCGCCAAATCCTAAATTTTGGCTCGACATTTGAGATTCTCCGACGCTCGGTTTCGACGCTCCAAGCTCGAATTTCCGACGTCTAAATGTTTAACACTCGGGCAACGAATTAATTTCTTCCGAATTAATTCGTCGAGTCAGTTCGTATATTTTGCTTGGGTGTGACCCGAAGGGTTCAGTCAAGATTAAGCTGTAATATTAATTATATTAATATTACCGATCGGAAGCGGCCTCCACCCAGGCATTCCGATCACTTGACCTTGCTGAATATATTAGCTTTCTAATAATTCTGAACCCGCTATCAGAAAAATACACTTGTTCGAAGGACACCATTCCTTTCAATCTCCCACTTGTCCTTCCGGACAAGTGTGCATTTAGTG
This sequence comes from Chenopodium album, assembly GCF_948465745.1. Lineage (NCBI taxonomy): Eukaryota > Viridiplantae > Streptophyta > Magnoliopsida > Caryophyllales > Amaranthaceae > Chenopodium > Chenopodium album. The sequence continues at coordinate 73,834,690 of NC_137835.1, forward strand.
TATAGCCCCTTTCCTATGTCTCTTCATGTCTCTTCATGAACTACAGAGTAAGATTACTCGTCATCTCTGTTACGTCCAGAAGTGTTTCTCGAAATCCGAGTTTGACTGTCGATAAGCAGATGATTTCTAAAATCCATCTGAGCACGACCATGCATTTTCACAGTCTCGCTCTTCGAGAGGCCTTGTAAACAACAAGACATGTTCCCTATTGTTAGTAGGGGGACATTTCCAGTCTTGTAATGTAGCTTCTCTTACTAAGAGGACTCACCCGCCTGATATCTGTCTTTATAATCCCCAGTTACGGCAGACGTTTGGCGGATACCAAAGCGGACCAGTACTCAAACAAGAGATCTCCCACTACTCATGGTCAAAGGAAAAGAGTTCCGATAGTAATAATGAGAAAATACTTATGACGATTTTTTAAATCTCTTAAAGTATCCTCATAGGTCGATCCAGTATGGTTCTAAACCAATACCTGTGCAAATGATTTATATCCTCATAGCACAAGAAACGGTGCTATAAATCATACTACACACTTGTTGAGAGTAAAAATACCTCGTATACGTGGACCAATCCCATAGTGACACGTAGTCCAGTTATAGGGTGACACGTGTCACCACGGGAAGATGCCACGCAATCCAGAGTCCTTAAGGTCTCAGGCCAATCCCATAGTGACACGTGGCCCAGTTATAGGGTGACACGTGTCACCACGGAAAGATGCCATGTGTTTAGGCAATATGATCCTTCTTTAAAATCAGCACGCCAAAAAGCCCTAACAACGTCAGGGCCCAAATCCCGAGAGATGACAATGAAAGCCGCAAAACGGCGCCCCCAGAGTGGCCCGTGGCATTCGCTGATTGCGCAGCCAATCACGTCACGCAAATCTAGGGTATAAACCCTAGAGAGGGGCACGAGTCCCACCCCTATAAATACCCCAATCATTTATGATGGGAGGGGATTCAGACAATTGAAAAACAACAGAGCATTAAATAGCTCCAACTTCTCTCTACTTTCTCTCTCTAGCCTTTTTCCGTTCTGATCACTGACTTGATCGTCGGAGGCGAATATTCCGTTGATCGGAATATTCGTTGTTTTGCAGGTGGGACCGACTCGTTGCCAGCAGAGCGTAACCAGTATCCCAGGAAATCCAAAAAATCCCCGAAACATTTGGCGCCGTCTGTGGGGATACTCGTACGTTATGGCGATAGACGGTCAGACACCTAATCCAGGCGAGGATGGACATGTAGAGGATATAATCCCTACGATCCGTACTAGCGATCCTCTGATAGCCACATTTGAAGAAGCCGATGACCCTCCTGTTACCGCAGCCTCTCTTAAGGCCGCGCTTAACAAACTCAGAAAAAAATTGAAAACGGAGCCTCTACCTCTAGGCAGCCGCCCAGGAGAGAGGAACAGAGGGCTCCAAGAAAGACACACAGCAAAACAATCCATGCAACGGAGGCTGGAAACACTCCATTTCGAAGGCCGACTGGGAGGTCCCCGAGAGTACCGCGGACTAATTTCTCTAACTTGCTGGCGAAAACGCAGTCGGCTGGGGGGAGGGGTAGACAGCCTCGAAGAGAGGAGCCTGAGCCGTCCAGACGATGGAAGGACGCAAGGGATTACCTTCGGCATAAGCAGCGGGAGCGCGCCGCCTACTCTGACACGACCTCAACCCCGACAATGCCGGATGATTTTTCACATCATTCTCTTTCCCAGCATACCAACACGGCCATCTCCAGTGGAAGTCAGGCAGTTCGCACCCCAACTCCTATTCCAGTCTTCCATGCTCCAACTCCTATTCCAGCCCAATCACTGCAATATCAACCTCAGGGGTTCAATGGTTTGATGCAGCCAAACCCACAGGCATACGGACAATTTGGGCCATATGGGCAGGTGTATGGACAAGCTCCCTATCTGGCTGGACCGTCCGTGCAACCGCAACCCATCGATTGGCAGATGCGCCTACTTACTCTGGGAGATAAGCCGCCCCCGTTTTTGCAAGATATTTTAAATGCCCCTCGGCCACCAAAGATGAAGAGTGTACTTGTGGGTAGGGCTGTGCACTTTTAGACCTGGACCGTGAAACCGACCGGGACCGACCGGGACCGGACCGGACCCGGACCGGACCGTAGCCTTCCGGGTCGGTCCTCGGTCCTTTGAAATCAGTCATTCCGGGTTCCCGGTCCGGTCCGGGTAAAACCCGGTAAATTCCGGGCTGGACCGGAAACCCGGGAAAAATGTATATTTTTATTTTTTTTTTAACAATTTCCTAAAAACCCTAATTTCTATCAATCTCATTCACAGCCTCTTCATTCTTCACTCTCACTCTCTGTCCTCCTCTAACCTCTTTCCCGTTCTCACTCACTGCCCGAAGCCGCCGCGGCACCGCCCTCATCTCCGCAGGCCGCACCGCCCTCATCTCCGCAGGCCGCACCGCCCTCTTCTTCGACTTCCAGCCTACAGCCCTCCGCAGGTATGTTCCAGCCTCATCTCTTCGGTTTTTTTTTTTTTTTTGTTTAATTAAATTCAATTTGTATGACTCAGCCTCCTCCTCCGATGACTCCAGCCGTCGACGCCTGACAGCCCTCACCGGAAATTGCTCCTGTTCTAGTTCGAAAGTCAGGTTTGTGATTTTTTTTTTTTAATTTTTTTTCTTCTGTTTTTGTTACTTAATAAATTGATAGGCATTATTGGATGTAAATCATGTAATTGTGTGTATTTAATTTGTTTTCAGAGTATTACCATTCAATTGTTCAACAACGGATTCATATTCATGCAATGTAAGTTGCTTGCATCAGTTGCATGTTCAATTCTTTTACAAAATTGTTTTTGATTTTAATATGTTTTATTCATATGAATATATGATTCTGCCATATTTTTGGGATATATAATCAAATATAATGTTGTATTCTGCGGTTTCTGCCATATAATGTTATATAATGTCAGAGTATTAAATATAATGTTGTATTCAGTTGCATGTTCAATATAATGTTTTATGATTCTGCGGTTTCGCCATATAATGCATTCTATTCTTAACATATAATTAAATATAATGTTGTAGATGGCGAGCTCCCAATCCAAAAGGGCACCTATATACTCTTCTGATCAAACGGCACATACACTTTCGGATGCTGCTAACAACACTGATATTGATTTATTGCGGCAATCCTTGCCTCCGGACAAGACACTTACGGAGGGACGGAAGTATTTGGTTAGAACAAAAACCAAGAGGAAGGCTGAATATTGGAAGAACTACATTGAGTACTTAGATGATGATGGCAAACTACGTGCTGAATGTAAGTTTTGTACAAAAACTTTTGCTGCTGATGGCAATGTTAATGGTACTAAAAATGTTAAAAATCATTCTGAAAATTGTTTTGGTAATCCTGAAAATAAAGACAAGGGTAAGGGTAAGCAAAGTCAATTGAATTTTCAACCCGGGGATAATGAAAATGAGGCTGGAAAACTGAAGTGTGGGGTTGTTAATTTTAAAGAGGTTAGAGAAGCATTGATTCGTATGGTCATTACTGATGAATTGCCATTCAAACATGTTGAAAAACCTGGTTTTAAGTATTTTGTGGAAGTTGCTTGTCCTGGGTTTACCATCCCTAGTCGTACTACTATTGCTCGTGATTGTTTACGCCTTTATTATCGTGAAAAAGAAATACTTAAAAAATCATTTGAGGGATGTCAAAAAATTTGTGTCACAACTGATACTTGGACCTCAATTCAAAGAATCAACTATATGTGTCTCACAGCTCATTACATAGATAGTGATTGGAAATTGAATAAAAAAATTATAAATTTTTGTCCTATTTCTAGTCATAAGGGTGAGGCCATTGGTAAAGCAGTGGAGGCATGTTTAGAGTATTGGGGTATTGAGGATAAGTTGTACACTGTTACGAACCGGATGTGTTAATAATGGAAATTCTCTTCATGTTCGATGCATAGCTCATATTATTAATCTTATTGTTTGGGATGGTATTAGAGAGCATGGTGTGTGCATTGATAGGGTTAGACATGCTGTAAAATATATCAAGAATTCTCCTGCTAGAATTGCTAGGTTCAAAGATCTTGCTCAAAAGGCTAATATACAAAGCAAATCTTCTTTATGCTTTGATGTTCCTACTCGATGGAATTCAACTTACATGATGTTGGAAACAGCTTTGAAATTTCAAAAAGTTATTGGTGGGGTGTCACTTCCCGATGGAGAAGGTGTGAAAGATAATGAAAAACCTCCTGACCATGATGATTGGGTCAAGGTGGGAAGGTTAGTTTTGTTTTTGGAGGAGTTTTATCATTTGACTCGTAATGTCTCTGGTTCTCTTTATGTGACAAGTAATAAAGGTTTGTTTGACATTGCATATGTTTATGATTTGCTAAAGGAATGGGAAAAAAGTGATGATTTGAATTTTCAAGCTATGGCCATTTCAATGAAGAAAAAATTTGATAAGTATTGGGGAAAAGTGGCTAATATGAATATGTTTATATATGTTGCTGCCATTCTTGATCATCAATCCAAATTTCGTATTGTTGAGGAAATACTTAGGGATATGTATGGAGAGGAAGAAGGGACAAGACTTGGTGTTCAAGTAAAGCAATTTACTTACTCTTTATTTGAAGAGTATAAAAATTTGTATTCTTCCTTCATTCCTCAAAGTGGCAACAGTGAAGATCATGTGCCAATTGATGTAGATGTTGATGTGGCGGATAAGAGTAAGAATAAGGCGTATTTTGCAAAAGTTAAGGGTAGAGTTAATAAAAAGATGAGAGCGGATAATTCATTTGCAAATAGTGAGTTTGATAGATACATCAATGAACAATTAGGGCCAGAGGAAGAAGAAATGGATGCTTTATCTTGGTGGGCACAAAATGGACATCGTTATCCTATTGTTTCACGTATGGCACGTGACATATTAGCCATTCCATTGTCTACCGTTGCATCGGAATCCGCCTTTAGTACGGGAGGTCGCCATCTCGATCCTTTTCGGAGTTCTTTGACACCTAAGGTAATGTTTTTTGCTTTAAGTTATTTTATTTTTACATATTGATATTCTTATATTCTATGTAGGCTTTGTTATTTAATTTTTATTTTTTTTATATGAAAGATGGTTCAAGCTTTGATTTGCTCTCAAGATTGGCTTAAACCAAAGGGAATGATGGAAGTTGATGTTGAAGAAAAAGTAAAAGATTTAGAGGAGATTGAGAAAGGTATTTCTTACACTATTACTTGCATTTTCAATTGTTTTGAAATTTTAAATATTTATTTTTTTCATTTGATTAGAGGTGGAAGTTGATGATGGAGATCATGAGGTCATTTTTGTGGACTATTTTGCATGATTTAAGATTTGGAGGTAATGTTTCCAACTTTTATTTTCATTTAAAGTATCTTTAAACTTCTAATCTCTAACGTTGATGATTTTTTTTTTTTTTTTTTTTGCTAGAGTGGTGATTGAGAATTGATAGAAAAATGGAGAGGAGAAATTATCAAAGATTGAAGAACTTAGCTCTTTTTCATTAAACTTGTATTACTTTGGTGTTGTATTTAACTTGGGACTTGTTTTGGTTTGTATTTGGATAATCGGATATTCGGATGTATTGACTATTGAGTGTGTATGATGTTTGGTTTTTTTTTTAATTTTGTGATTTATATATTTTTGGGGAAAAAGTACACAGGTTAAAAAAAATGATAAAAAAAGTATACAGGTTAAATCGTTAAAAAAACAGGTTAAAATGCAGGAAAAAAAAAAGGTACAGTCGGTCCCAACCGGTCCAAAACCGGAATGGACCGTATTAAACAGGTCCAGACCGGAACCGGACCGGCAGAATACGGTCCGGTTTCCGGTTCTTAAAAATTGCTAATTCCGGGTTCCGGTCCCTGCCGGTCCCGGTCCGGACCGGTCCGGTTTTGGACCGGTGCACAGCCCTACTTGTGGGAGCTTATGATGGGACGGGCAACCCAGAAGAGCACATCACCTCGTACAGGAACCTGATGTACTTGCAAAGCGTAGATGATGCTACTTGGTGCAAATGTTTCCCGGCTACTCTGAAAGGTGTGGCACAGGATTGGTTCAACAGTCTGCCGGCCGGGTGTATCAATTGTTTCACTACTCTTAGTTTGCTGTTCGTGGGAAATTTTTCATACAACATACCGCCTCGAAAGACTAGCCTTAACTTGGCGACAATCGTCCAAGAAAAAAATGAGGGCTTACGCTCGTACGTCCAGCGATTTAACCAAGAAAAAGCCCAAATTCATAATCTACCAGACGAAATGGCTTACTCTGAATTTCTCCGGGGATTAAGGCACAATGGTTTTAAATTTGACTTGGTAAGGAAAAAGATTCGGACATACGCAGGTGTTCTGCGGGAAGCCGAAGCTTATATTGAGGCGGCGGACTTTTGTTCGCTCACAAAAGCTGAAGCGCCGGCCAAGGGGGCTGAGAAGAAACCTTCTCAGCAAGACTCGGCCGGCCAAAAGAAAGAAGGAAAAAAGAGAAAGGAAGTCTGGGTGGCTGATGGCCAGCCACAGAAATCCAAGAAGGTCAAGGCGTACGAGCCTCAGTTTGAATTCAACAAGGATTGTTATTCTATCTTGATGGAAATCAAGGATAAGTTTGAGTTTGAGAAGCCACAGCCGCTGAGAGGCCCGGCTCATTATAGGAACAAGAACAAGTACTGTCATTACCACAAGGATGTGGGACATGACACGAACGATTGCATTAACTTAAAGAGACTTCTGGACAAACTAGCCGAGAAGGGCATGCTGAATTCATATGTGATGAAGTCCAAATTCACTTACACACGGACAAACAACACGTCCGAGCAAAGACAGAAGAATGATAAGAACAAAGATAAAGATGATGGCAACAACACTGATTCAGGCTTTGTGGCCGTGATATCAGGAGGATTTGCCTCAGGCGGTCCCACTATGAAAGGGATCAAGCAGGACGCCCGGAACCTGGGAAAGGTGATGCAGATGGATTCAGTGAAGGCTGAACCCTTCCCCGAAGTAATCATCAGTGAGGCCGATCGGGGGGAGGTCAAAGCCTTGCACAATGATCCCATGGTATTCATTATGAAGATAGCCAATTTGAAGGTCGGACGGATATTGATAGACACGGGAAGCGCGGCTGATATCATCAGCCTGGCCGCCTTGAAGAATCTAAGCTTCCCAAAGGATGCTCTCCAGGACATCACTCACCCGCTGGTCGGATTTGGGGGGAATGTCATCCACCCAGTGGGGCGGATAGACTTACCTGTCCGATTCGGGCAAAAGGGGGAAGGAAGAGATATGGTTGTTCGCTTCTTGGTCGTAAAAGAACTGACATGATATAATGTCATACTCGGCCGTCCTACACTGAATGCAGCAAAAGCAGTCATTGTGCCTCACCTAATGCTGCTAAAGTTTGAAAGGACAGACGGGAAAATAGGTACAATCCAAGGAAGTCAGAAGATGGTTAAGGAATGCAATTAATTGGCGGTTAAGCCTACAGCGCGCGGACCAAAACTGTCCGAGCCAAAAGAAGAAGGAACCTCACTCCCAACACACCAGGTCGGCCAGAAGCGTAAGGCGACCAAGATAGAACAAGCATAGCAGCTAATGACTGTCGGACGGCCAGAAGAGCTACGTCCCCAACCGGCCGGCAGTCACCAGGATATAGTGCTTGACCCCGATCAACCAAGTCGGACGGTTAGTGTGGGCACTATAGCTTTGGGTGTGCTTGGGGATGAGTTAATTCAATTATTGAGAGAGTTCAAGGATGTATTTGCATTTGACGTCGGTGAGATGCCGGGTATAAGTCCAGATCTGGCCGTGCACAAATTGGTTGTGAATCCGGCCGTAAAACCTGTCCGTCAGAAGAAAAGGAATCATGGAGAAGAGAGGAATCAGGCGGCCGAAGAAGAAGTCAAGAAGCTTCTGGACGCCGGTTTCATTCGACAATGCTATTACCCAGAATGGGTGGCCAATGTGGTCCTTGTCAAGAAGCCGAATGGAACTTGGAGAATGTGCGTAGATTACACCGATCTAAACAAGGCATGCCCTAAGGATAGCTTTCCCTTGCCTAAAATCGACCGTCTGGTTGATTCGACGGCCAGGCATGCCCTGATGAGCTTTATGGACGCATACTCCGGATTCCATCAAATTCCGTTATGGGAAGAAGACCAGAAGAAAACAACGTTTGTAACTGAGCAGGGGTTGTATTGTTACAAAGTTATGCCATTCGGCCTTAAGAATGCCCCAGCTACCTTTCAGCGACTTGTTAACACAGTCTTTAGAGATCAGCTCGGCCGGAATATGGAGGCGTACATTGATGACATGATTGTCAAGTCAAAAGAGCCGGCTGACCATTTGAAAGATCTACGAGAAACTTTCACCGAATTCAGGCGGCATAAGATGATGTTAAATCCAAAGAAATGTGTCTTTGGTGTTGAGTCCGGTAAATTTCTCGGATTTTTGATTGATCAACGTGGAATCGAGACCAACCCTGAAAAAATCCAAGCTGTCATGGACATGAAGTCACCAAGGACAATTAAAGAAGTCCAAAGATTGACCGGCTGTTTGGCCGCACTTGGTAGATTTCTGTCAAGATCAGGGGATAAGTGCCGCTATTTCTTTCAAACCATAAAAAAGAAATCCATGTTTGAGTGGACAGAGGAGGCCGAGGAAGCATTTGTACAGCTAAAAGTCCATTTACATACATTGCCTCGGCTTCTCAGTCCACTTAAGAGCGAGAAGCTATTCATCTATCTTGCTATCTCAGAACACTCCTTAAGTGTCGTCCTACTTGCTGAGCGGGACGGCCGCCAGATCCCTGTCTACTTTGTTAGCCACGTTCTACATAACGCTGAGCTAAGGTATCCCCCCATTGAAAAATTTGGCTTGGCATTGTACATGGCATCAAAAAAGCTGCGGCCATACTTCTTGGCACATTCAATTGTGGTCTACACAGACCAACCTTTGAAGAAGCCATTTACAACGCTAGAGGCAAGCGGCCGTATGCTCAAATGGGCCTTGGAAATGAGAGGCTTGGATATTACATTTGAGCCAAGAAAAGCAATCAAGGGGCAAGCCTTTGCTGATTTTTTAGCTGAAATGACTCGGCCGGATCTTCAGACGGCCGGAGATCAAATCTAGAAAGTGTTCGTGGATGGCAGCGCGACAGCCACTGGTTGCGGCGCAGGTGTTATATGCCAGTCACCTGAAGGAGATAAGTTTGAGTACGCCCTGAGATTCCAGTTTCAGGCCTCTAATAACGAGGCCGAGTACGAAGCCCTCTTGGCCGACCTAAGAATGTGTAAGGCGGCAGGAGCGACAAAAATTGACGCATGCTCGGACTCCCTACTTGTAGTCGGCCAGGTGAATGGAGACTTTGAGGCGAGGGAGCTGGCCATGATAAAGTACTTGAAAATTGTAAAAGAGGAGGCTGAGAGCCTAGATCATTTTACCCTACAACAGGTCCCTCGTTCGTCCAATCATCAGGCGGACGCCCTCTCTAAGTTAGCATCCTCAGCATCATGTGATACTCCCAGGTCAGTGTTTTGGGAAGTAAAAGAGAAGAGGAGTATTGATGCTGAGCCAGTACACGCAATTGATAGAAGCTCCACTTGGATGGACGGGATCATATCTTACCTTAAGGACGGATTACTCCCGGCCGATCCTAAAGAGAGCTGGTTGATGAAAAAGAAAGCGGCTTGGTTTGAAGTTAAGCAAGGAGAGTTTTTCAAAAAGGCATTTGTAAAGCCGTACCTGAAATGCATCACTCCTGAGAGAGGGTATGATGTCTTGGATGATATTCACCAGGGGCAGTGTGGTTCTCACATTGGAGGACGAGCTTTGGCTGAAAAGGCTGCCCGCCTGGGTTACTACTGGCCGAGCTTAAAGTCGGACGCAATGGAAATGGTAAAGAAGTGTGACAAATGCCAGAGGTTCGCAACATTAATTCATTGACCCGCCAACAGCCTTTCGGCCATCAGTAGTCCGCTCCCCTTTGCAAAATGGGGGATGGACATTTTAGGACCATACACACCAGCGTCCGGCCAGAGGCGGTATGTGTTTGTAGAAGTAGACTACTTCACAAAATGGGTAGAGGCCGAGGCCGTCCGGGGCATCAAGTGGACAGATGTTTCAGCTTTCATATGGAAGAGTATCATTACACGCTTTGGCGTTCCTCAGTCTATGGTGTTTGACAACGGACCTCAGTTCGAAACGCCTCAACTCAAAAAATGGTTGGAAGACCAAGGCATAGCTCATTGCTTTGCTTCAGTCGGCCGCCCACAAGCAAATGGTCAGGTAGAGGCATACAACAAATTGATCTCCAATGGAATTAAGCGCAAGCTTGAGAGAGCAGGCGGCTTATGGGCTGACGAATTGGTTAATGTGATGTGGTCCATACGAACCACGGCCAAAAGTTCCACAGGAGAGACTCCCTTCTTCTTAGTCTATGGTGCTGAGGCGGTCCTTCCAATTGAAATGAAGCGGCCAATTGGGAAGCCATGAAGACCGCTCTAGACTTCCTTCCTGAAGCTAGGGGCAGTGCGGCGCTTAGACACGAAATATATCGTCTTCGGATGACAAGGGCATACAATCGCCGAGTGTCAAAGCGGCCGATAAAATTGGGAGATCTGGTCCTAAGGAAGATGGAGGCGGTGGGGCGAGCAAATGAGGATGGCAAGCTGACCCCAAATTGGGAAGGGCCTTATCGAGTCAGGGAAGAGGTCAGAGATGGGACTTACCATCTTGAAGCCATGAACGGCCGACCCATCCCGCGCACATGGAACACTGACAATCTGAAGAAATATTATGTTTAATTACTAAGCCAAATGTTGTGTATACAGCTAGGTCTGTTGACCGAGCAATGTAAGCTGTACGGCCACGACAATGTAATTTTGACAAATTAATGAAAAAGTCAAACATTGTTATAATTATTTTTCCATTTAATTTATGCTTATTTGTACAGTCATTACTTATACGGATAGGCCGCGTGGAAGTTGCAAGTAGGTTACTTGCAACATAGCAACACGGTCGCAGAACAAAAGTAAAATAAATAAAATGAGAATGGGCAGCTTGATCCCAAAATTCACATGAATGCGTCCGCCCTAAATTAATGCGGACGATAAGGGTAAGGTACCCTGTGAAACCCACATAGTGGGGCAAGGGCATACTAAGGCATTCCAGCCTAGCCGAACATGAAAATTTTAAGTTGAGATCACACTTGGAATTTCCTGAGTGCGTCCGAACGATAATTTCAACGGACAAACTCAAATAAAGCCAATTGAACGGCCAATTTATGTGTTGATTCGGCGTACCACCTAGTCTAAGGGCAATCATTATTATGATTTGATTAACTTGGTAAAAGTCATACCACCTAAGGTATAAATTCTACCAAGCCAATCAAACCACCCAAAGTATGGACTAGGCGAACGCCGAATAAAGGGGCATACCCCCCAATTGTACGAGGATATAAAAACGTGAAAAGTACGTGTACAAAAATGCAAAAACTCGTTAATTATGAACTATGCAAAGTATGAAGAAAAATCATCAAACTCAGTTAATAAAAGGGCCGCTCAAAAGGCGGTAAAATATCTTACATAAAACCGCTCGAAAAGGCGGTTGAAAAAGTCAAGAAAAATATACATAAATAGAGCTTAAAAGCAGAGAAAGCTGAAAGTCAGGGGGCGGCCGGGGCGGAAGCTGAATCAAGGACTGGGATGGGATCCTGAGAAGCTGCAGGAGAGGCGTCCTCAGCTGGCACCTCTTTGCTCTCCACTTCACCATCATGGCTGGCCACCACTTGATTTTCCTCATCCTCTGAGGTTGTTGGTGTGGCGTCCAGCTCAGGAGAAGGCTGGCAAGCCTTCTTAGCTTCTTCCCTGAGGCAGACGAAGTTGAGGCGCTTGGTGAAGCGCTCTTGGAAATAGGCGGCCTCCCCATCTTCCACCATGAGCTCGAACGCTTCAAAGAAGAAACTCTTCAGCCTATCCTCAGCGTTCTGCTCAATGCGAACGACCTCGTCCGCGCTAGGGGCCCGAGGCGTCTTCAGCTGGAGAGTCAAGTCCTCAACAGACTTCTTCAAGGTCTCCACCTCGGCCCAAGAGCGTCCGACTCGTCCAAGGCCTCCTTTAAGTGTGTTTGGGCCAAGGCCACATCACTCTGAAGCTTTTCGGAGGCCTCGAACCCTGCCCTCCAACGTTCGCCGTCCAGCAGGGCTTAGTCCCTCTCTTGTCTCATGGCCTCCCTGGCCACGGTCTCTTGTTGAAGGGCCTCGCCCAGCTTCACCAAATCTTCCGCCTGCCGCGCAGCCTTGTCGGACAGTGCGTTGATCTGGGTATCAAAATAGCGACTCTGGACGGCCACCTCCCCAGTAACGGCATCCTGGGTCTTCTGAATCTGGGCCCAGGCATGCTTCAGCCGCTCATTCTCCTTGTCCTTCCATTCCAGGAAGGCATTCAGCCGCAGGAAGAGCTGCGTACAGAGTAAATGTGTTAGCAAAATGAGCGAAAAATTGGCTAAGTGCATTTGAGGGTAAAATTTACCTCAGCGCTGCAGTTGATCATGGGGCCGAGGAAGCCCTCATGTATTCCCCGCAGCTTGTCTCGCTGCTCAGCGGGGACGGCCCGGGTCATGGCCTCCCGCATCGCCTTCCTGTCCGCCCCAGTAAGGGACTGACCGGGCAGCTTCATTTGTAACTCCTCTGCAATGTCTGTAGGCGGACGCAAAGAGTTTAATGTAAGCTCAAAATAAAAAAAAATAAAAAAAATAAAATAAAATAAAATAAAATAAAAAGAGAAAGAGAAGGAACGAAATAAAATCCAAAGTTATTGGAACTGACCGTCAGAGAAGCTTGGAGGAGTAGGAAGGTTGAAAGTGAATGGCGGGGGCGGCACAGGCTCATTAGCCTCCTCCCCCGTCCGGCCAGGCTGATCGCCGGCCGATTGATTGACATCAAGCCAATCAGATTCATTGACTCTTTGGACGGGCGGAGTCACTTCTGGCCCGGTCGGTTTTGTCGGGGTCGACTTACCCCTATCGTCCGATTTCTCGGACCTAACATGATCCGGCATGGCGGCCGGATCTATGGACTTGGAGGCCCCGCTATCGCTCAGCCGGGGTTGTTCTCCTTTGGACTGTTTTGAGACAGTCCGCGACGTTGTCTTGGCCGCAGAAGTGGAAGTGGTCTTAGACGCGACCGTCTTCCTTTATTTGGACGCCTTGCCGTCCTGATCCGTTTTGGACGCAGGAGACGACTGCTTCCGTTTGGACCTGGGGGTTGGAGTGGCCAGCTGTAGAGACAAAAGTTAGAAAAAGAAAGCAAGATAATATAATAGGCTGAGCCTAGTTAGGAAGAAGATCTCTTCCGTAATGCATACACGGACGTAAGGAAGAAAGCTAGATGGGTTTACTTACTCCTTTAGTTTGCTCGTACAGTCTCTGGCGAGCCTTGTACCGAGCCAAGTCAATCTCGGACATGTTGACCTCCCCTTTTTGCTCTTTGTCCAGCATCTTGTACGCCTCAGCTGAAAGAGGAAGAAAAAGAGTTAGAAAATTTTTCAAGATCAAATAATATGTGTAAGTGTAAGAATATGTGTCTGTGCGTCCACCTTGGGGCAGGTTCTTGTACAGGACATAGGCGGACATAAAGGTGGGGTCCCGCAGCCAGCTGGATAAAGGGACCCAGTTACTTGGAACGCGCTCAGTTTTGCCGTTCCTTTTCACCCGCTTGACTTTGAAATATTCAAGCTGGTGCTCCTGGCTGGGGTGGACGGGTGGCTTATCGGGCTTGAGATCCCCACGTCCAAGTTGAATTGGCTCAGCATTGAACCGATTCATCCGCAAGTTAAATTCGACGTCCTTAGTTTTGATGCGGTAGAATCGGTGCTTCCAGTCACGCCACTTGGAGACGCGGTCCATCACCACCATGTAATCTCTAGTGGTGCTCAAGATGAGCCAGCCGTCCGTATCCGCGTCCAGCCTAGTCAGTGAGTGCATCTCACAGAAAACTACAAAGTCTGGTTCGAAGCCCTTGCAGATGCACGTCACTAGGTATCCAAAAATGTTCAACCAGCTGTTCGGCATCAGCTGGAAGAGAGCAATATCATACTCGTCCAAAATTGTGCGGACGAAAGGATGGAGGGGGAAGCGCAGTCCAACGTCTAAGGCCGCCCTGTAGACGCTGAAGGATCTTTGGCGCGGCCTCTCTTCTTCCCAGGCGGCCAAAGCGCGGGACTTCCTTGGAGGCTGGATCTCAAATCCTTCCCCAAGGAGGAGGAATGCCTTGTATTCCTCAAAGTTGTGGTTCAAGTAGCCCAAGGCCGTGCTACCCACCATACAGGCGTACGGATCCTTGAAGTTGTCAATGTTGGCAACATCCTCCTCGACCGCCTCTTCGCCCTCTGCGGCCACCGCTCCACCCTCGGCCGCATTCTCAGCTTCGCCCTCTTATCGTTGAGGAGCACTCCCAAAATCAGAAGACAGCACTCTGTCAAGGACGGCTGCCTCCGCCGAGCTGCGGCTCCTAGAACTATGACCGCCTTGGGGGGAGATAATGTCTTCAAGTGGCCGTTTGCCCTTATCCTTGGCACCGGCCGCCTGACTCCCAGTAGGAGGAGCTCTGCGAGGGGGCAGGTCGGACGGTTCATTAAGTGAAATCCCCGTTCTTGGTCTGTCCGACCTGCCATATCGGAGATAGAGTTCTGAGGGAGTGGGGACGGACGCATCAGCGTCCGCTCGAGAAGAGGAAGGAGGCCCCTCACAGAGTAGAAACTCGGCCCCATCCATGACCGAGCTGGCATATTGGGGGAACCTTAACCCCGGAGTTTTCCCGGACGTTCCCCCCATTAAAGGAGCGCCTTGAGTTCTTTGACGCTCCTCAAATGAGGAAGTTACTTCCACGGCCGAGCAGTAAGTGCCCGTGGAAACGGTCGTAGGAGTGGTAGAAGGGGTCTCAGCATTAACGTTGTTTGGGTCGTAAGGAGGCCTAGGGTTTACCAGACTTCCGTCTGGATTTCTGGCCGCATGACGGTCGTGCGTTTGCATCGTCCGTGCCATGTTCGACTGCAGGGACAGAGAAGAATAGGTGGATGTGAGTTGGTACACACTAGAAATGGACCCACTCCATGAAGGAGACAGCTCGTCTCCGTCCACTCTAGACTCCTCAGTCCCAGGCGAACGGCCGGCCTCATGAGGAGAAACGGACGAAGCCGAGTGTTGAGCCAGCTTTTAAACAAACAAAGAAATAAAAAGACAAGGAAAAGAAAAACAGGCGGCCTACCTATGTACGTGTTGAAAACTTGGAAACCTTGAAGATTGATCGGAAAACTCAACCAATGTCACCGGAAAACTCAAACGCGCGGCGGAGCTCTTGAAGATTCAAAGGAAAAAACACTTTCTCTCTCTAGAAGCTCTGACTTCTCTCTAGAAAATGTAAAGTTCCAAAGTGCCAAAATGAAGTCAAACCCCTTGTATATATAGGAAAAATTTATGGGGGTAAGATGGTAAATTCAACTTTCCCGCCTAACTTAGCTGAACGGTTACAATTTGAAAAAATGACCTAGAATTTGGAAGGACAAGGAGCAACTCCGTTAAATTAAACGGAAGGGACGACCTAACGTAGGCGTCGCTCGAAGTGCGCCTACGTTAAAAGCATGTTGTGAATATGCTTGGCACTCATAGGAAGTGGGAATTGACATTACGATTAGGGACAACGATTAGGGACAAATAAAGTAGGGAGCCGCCAACAAGTTTTTAAGGAACTTGTAAACCGTCCACGGATCATAAAAAGGCAACCACGATAAGGGACAACGATAGGCAACAACGATTGACCCGTGAAGGTTACACCCCATTCATAATCCATGAGATTACTAACTCCATATGGTTCGGAACCACGAAAGGAGGATCGGGGATGATGGTACGAAGTGAGTCATGGAGTCACATTCGCCCGTATTGGCCTCTACTCGATTCTTATAGTGAAAAGTGATTCCTGCGATCTCAAAGGCATACAAACAAAATATTCAATTTGCTCCAAACTATTATTAAGCTAAATTGGTTGAATATTAATGCAACATATAATTCTAAAATATTGTGATCACTTGATTAAACAACAAGATTAAAAGGAACCTAAACCGGTTGTCCAAATTATCTTATTAGGCGTGATTTTCAATTACATATTCCCTTTAACATGCAATATTGTGATCAAAATAAATAATAGAATCAATATAAACATAAAAAGAACCAATTTAATCATAATTCTAACAACAGAAAATTTTTTAGAAAAATAATAATAAAAAGAGCATAACTCTTACTTTGAATCTGTTTGCTTGCAACTACAAAATAATAAAACGAGTTAGTAACTTCAAGGAAATAATAAAACAACAATTAAATTAAATTAAATAAAAACAAGGTTAATTTTGGGGCCAAACCCTCAAACGATTCTACCTTTCACGCCTTGGTTTAAGGATAGAACCTCGAGTAAAATATGGACTCCTTTGAGTGCTTGAAGAGGGAATTTTGAAGTGAAAAGGGTAGGCTAGTGTTTAGGTTAAGAGCATAGAAGAGAGAAAAAATAAGAATAATAGAATTCTCCTTGCCCCGTTCATCAGAAATGAGGGGGTATTTATAGGGAAATGTGCTGAGGGAGCACTCGGAACCCTAAAATGATAAAAAACCCTAAAAAATATCCCGTGACACGGTCAGACTGTACCGTGACACGGTTAAACTGTACCGTCAGACGGTACAAGTTCCCGTGACACGGTCAGTCTTTGGAGTGTCGCGGGAAATTTTCAGAAAACGGAACGGAAAACGCGTTAAGGGTTTGCGCGGAAAGGACGCGGAGCTTCCCGTGTCACGGCAGACCTCCCGTGTCACGGGAAGTCCCACCGTCAGACGGGAAGTGCTCCCGTGACACGGTCAAGCTTGACCGTGACACGGTCAATTCCAGTTCACTTTTCCGTCTAAATTCATTTTAAACCCTAATTTCATTCGGCTTTTTGAGTGCCGATTGATGATTACGGGCTTTTTTCTGACTTTTAATATTCGGGCTAAAATAAGAAAATAATAAATAAAATATTTGGGCCAAAAATAATAATAATAATAAAATAAAAAGGTTTGGGCTTAAAATAAATTAACAAATTAAAACTATGCTTTTACCAAACACCAAGACTGATTCATGGACCTTTCAAAAATATGAATTTAATAAAATACAATTTTTTAAGCACTCTCGGGATTAAATACTAAACCCGACCAACAGTGGCGGTGAAAGGTTATTTATCATCGGGCTTGGTTTTGGGGAGACATTCTTAGGTGTCTACAGAAGCCCCCACTTTGACTGAGTTTGTAGAAACGTCAATTTCGAAAACGATAGTCAAAGTAGTCGATAGGGACGGAGAATGATTTAAGACGTTCTGCGATCCTAAATCAATCTGTATACGCCGATACCTGCAGAAAAATGTTAGTTCTACAGATAAAAGAGTAAGGGATAGAATACATATCTGGCACCAGTGTGTCAGTGACAAACGAGTTTGGTATTTTCCTATACTTGAAGGAATCTACCGAGTGACATTGGTTGAAACGCTTTCCATGCTTGAGGAAAGCCGACTGAAGGGTTTGGTATCTTTCTAAGCCTGAAGAGAGCTACCGGATAATACTTTCCATGCCTGAGGAAAGTCGACAAACGAATTTGGTGTCATTCTATGCTTGAAGAATTCCACCGATAATGCCTTCCATACTTGAGGAAAGCCGACAAAGGAATTTCGTGGTTTTCTATACTTGAAGAAAAATCCACGGATGATGCTTTCCATGCCTGAGGAAAGCCGACTTGGCGGTTTTCTATACTTGAAGAAAAATCCGCCGATAACGCTTTCCAAGCCTGAGGAAAGCCGACTTGCTGAAAATTGATAAATGTATGGTGGTTCGATTACCCCCGAACGTGGGCCGCAGATGATTCACAACTTTAAGCCGATTATCCGACCATATTAAATGCTTAAAATGTCGAAAAAATAGGCTTTGACGCTTGCCAGGGGTAAAATGGTAATTTTAGTCCCCCTTAAATATCAGTTGGGATTTTCCGCGTAACTATAGCGAAAAATAATCGCCCAATAAACTCGGAAAATCAGTCAAACTAGTCAAAAAGCAAAGAATATTCCCTGACCAAGCACAGTTTTGCCGCGCCACGTCAGCAGGTTCCCGTGACACGGTCAGGGCTTCCCGTCAGACGGGACTAGGATCCCGTGTCACGGGACTCCCATTTTTTTTTTTTTCTTTTCGCTGTTTGAACCAGTCAAAGCAACGGTCACTTTTCTTTTTGTCCTTTTCTGTCTTTAAATTCGCACACTTGCTTTCACACTTCACCATTTCACATTTCTTCTTCATACTTGCTTTCATACTTCACCATTTTTGCTTCTTGCTTACCAAAAATTGCCGCGCCACGCTTGAGGTTAACCGCCGGCCGTCGAAGCTCACCGTGACACGGTAACGGCGACCGTGACACGGTTAGTCTACAGATCTGATTTTTTCCCTTCCTTTTTTTTTGTTTTGCTGCGGTTTGTTTATGCTGTTCTGCACTGCCGCTGTCTGCCGTTGTTGTTTCTGTTTCTTTCCCGGAGCTGCCGCCCAAATCGTCGGAGCTCCGTCGGCCTTGAAGGTCGCCGTGACACGGGACTGCTTCTCCGTGTCACGGTTAGTGCTGACCGTGTCGCGGCAGTCGCGCTGGTGGCCGGAAATTTTTTCGAGTTTTGGAGTTCGAATTTCACCAATTTTGCTGTAATTTCTCGATCTTCTCCTCATTTTCGACCCTCTACAAACATTCATGTAAGTTTTCTTTGATTTTTGCTTTGAATTTGCTTCACATAAACAATTTCATGACAAACCCTAAAAATCAATTTGGGGGTTTTTTATTTTGAAGCTTTATGTTGAAATTCTTGCCATGATTCTACTTGTATATGTATACATGTGTGTTTGTGAGAAATTTGAGACAAAAATTGCATGATTTGATGGAGAATTGAGCAAATCACCATTTTTGGGTGCTACTTTGTGAAATAATGTTCATGTTTTGAAATGGTGAAAAAATGGTGGTGAATCTTGTGAAATGATGTGTTGATTCGTATTTTGCATATGTACTATATTGTCATGGAGAACATAGTATCATGCGGCTAGGAGAACTGTAGTATTAGTTTGTCATGGAGAAACTAAATACCATAATTTTGGCCAATTTTTAGCCTTGAGGTAAAAATTTAGCATACAATTCAATAAACAACTAAATAACTTAGGAAATGATGCTAAGTATTTAGATTTTATTTTGCAATTTAAAATGTTTAGGAAATGATGCTAAACACTTAGATTTTAATAAAATTTAGCATATAATTCAATAAACAACTAAATAACTTAGGAACTGATGCTAAGTATTTAGATTTTTATTATAAATATGCAACTTAAAAATGTTTAGGAATGATGCTAAACATTTAGATTTTTATAATAGCATGCCTAGACGACGAGATTGCGACATTTCTACCCGCGGTCGGCGTCGGGCTTTTCGGGAGGACACTCCCACTGTCCCTGAGGGCGTGGACGACGACGTCTTGGAGTGCGAGCCTCGGACTTCTACGAGTAGGGGTAGGTGGGTTCCACCTCCCTGGACTCCAGACCAGTTGGTTTTCTGCCGTGAAAACCACGTTTCTCATCGTGCACTCTCCGGCATAGTCGATGGCACACTTCGCCAACATGGTTCCGGGGCCGGTGATTTGATCCCTCGACTTCACCAGGTCATTACGGAGGATCCTGCTACGAGCGCCCTATGGGAGTCGTCTGGCTTGGTCGATTTCTATGCAGCGATTGTAGGGTTTCGCAGCCCCCGGGGTTGCGGCGCGACGGTTGTTCGTGCGTTGTTGGAGTATTTTTGGGATACTACCAACACGTTTCACTTCGCCTGGGGGGAGATGACGGTGACCCCTTTAGACTTCAGCATGATCAGCGGGCTGCGCTTTACCGACCGGGCAGTAGGCCAGATGTCTGATCTATCCTGGACATCGGCTGAGGTAGCTGATTTGTTAGGTCCGAGAGGTGGTCCTAGGAGTGGACGATCGGAGTCGGCTTCAGTTCTTGCTCGCGGCTTCGATATGGAGGACACGACGGCCGAGCAGCGGGTGCGGATCTTCGTCTTGATCCTGATCTCTATGACCCTCTCTCCTGACAGGAGTTCACACGTGCTCCTCTGTTACCTCCCTTCTTTGGCCAGGATTCCCGAGATAGGATCCTACAGCTGGGCCAGTCTTGGATACGCGGATCTTCTTCTATCTCTATGTCATGGCTGCCGTCAGCTGAATGACGAGTCCCCTGTCACTGTTTACGGCCAGTGGAGAGTCGTAGAGGTGATGATCTTTTCCCTTTCTTGTTCCATTTCGGCTTTTCGATTCGTATGCTGAATGTTATTTTTGTTGCAGTTATGGTTCTATGAGTACTTCCCAGGCTTGGCTCCTCGCCGGCGTCGGGGAGTGGTCCATGACTTCCCCGTCGGGGCCAGCTGGCGTGACCGAGGAGAGTCACGGGTGGAGTCTGTTCCGGCGCTTCGTGGGGTACTACGCCGAGGCACCTCTTCCGTTGGTGTAAGGATTAGCTTTGTTGCGTTTTTCCTTCTGATGTTGTTTCTGTCGTTTCACGCCTAACATTTTATGGTTTTCAGGTTCCCATTGATGTTCAGTATCGTCCTTGGGCCGGGATGACTGATCTGCCCGAGGCCCTACGTCTTTCAGTGTACCGTACCATTTTGGTTGGTACTGGGCGCTTCGTCTGGTATTTGGGGGAGCGAGTCGTCCGTCAGCATAGCGGCGATCGCTTTGTGGTGCCTTCTTCCCCGCCAGAGTCGATGCTGGACTCCCGCTTGATCAGAGGGTTGATCAACAGGGGAGAGCGCTACACTTTTCCGTGGCAGGAGCTTGTTCACATGGAGAGTGACTACGCGCGGGATTTGCTTCCCTCTCTGGTTCCTCCACCCCCACTTCCCGAGGTATGATTTCGAGAATCTTCTTTACTAGTCTCTGTTTTAAATAGTCGAATAACTTGATTATTCGATCATATTTTCAGACGACCATTCACCCTGTGGGGAGGATTCAGATCCCTCCTCAGTCTGTCCGCTACCCTGGGCCGATCGGTATCACGGAGGACCATATTGCTGACGCGCCGGAGGGTTATAGACAGGCGCAGGAGTCAGTGCCTGAGGCTTTTGAGCCGGTGAGTTTTCTTCGACGTATTATCCACTCTTTTAATGCTGCTTATTACTGATTTTTCTTTGTTTTGTCCTCAGCCTAACCGCCCGGAGGTGATGGGAATTATGAAGCTGGTGGACGCGCTGAAGTATTGCATCATCAAGCTTCGGCGTGGTGCGAGTTGTCGGAGCTATAGCGACGTCCTTGAGGTATCACTTATTACTTTTTCATTTCCACCATTTGTTTTGTTTTGCATCATTGACACCTTTTGATTTTGTGTTTTTTCAGGAGCGACGGAGGTCCCGCTCGCGCTCGAGGCCCAGAGGCTCGGACGAGGAGGAGCTTGGTCGTAGTAGACGATCTCCTGAGGCTCACCGACGTTCTCAACGAGAGCCGTGGACTACTCAGCCGTTCCAGGAGGCTCAGCAGGGGCAGTCTTCTCAGCGTCCGTCATTTTCACAGCCTCCAGTTCCTGAGTTTGGGTCTCCTTTGGATCCTGGTTCATTCTCGGCCCCATTATCCGGGGTTCCTCCACCACTGTCGGGCCTATTCTCAGTTCCGCTATATGGGACGATGCCTTCGCCGACGATTCCAGTATCTTTGGGCCAGTCTACTCCGCTTTCCGGCTGGACGGGTCCTGCTTTGAGCTTGACTACTACTGGGCCTGCGGGGACTAGTAGGGACGCTACTCCCTGTACTCGGATGGTCGAGGGACTCTTTGGTTCGTCGTTTCCATACACACAGGGAGGTCCACATGCACAGGGACAAGATGAGACTGATTCTGATTCTAGAGATTTTTGACCGAGGGTTTATGTGCATACTGTGATGACACTTGATACATTTATGTATTACGACTCTTTGTACATTATTTACAGTTTATATATCTACTATTGTGTGTGTTAGTGTGTGTTTGAGACTTTTTGTGTGTGATTGTGTACTTAGTGATGACACGATGAAAGAAGACATAAGTGGAGTAATGGAGGGTACCGACCTTCCCCAAAAGAAAAGAAATAAAATTACTTCCCCAAAAGAAAAGAAAGGAAAAGAAATAAAGATAAAATGATGAATAAATGACTAAAAAAAATCTTCCCCAAAAAGAAAAATAAAAAATAAAAAAAACTAAAATAAAAAAAATAAAAACCATCGTAAAATAAAGATAAAAATAAAAAATAAAAAGCATCGTAAAATAATGATAAAAATAAAATAAAAAAGGTGAGAATTTTATTAGGAATAGAACTCTCAGAAAAGACTGAAAAAACAAACGTTAAAGATAAGAAAATACAAAAAAAAAAAAAAATCCGGATAGATACGGAAAAGATGAAACAAAAGCAGGCGCGTAAGGTGCCGTGACACGGCACTGTTCACCGTGTCACGGCAAGACCTGCCGTGTCACGGCAAAGGTTCCCGTGACACGGTGGAATTTCCCGTGTCACGGGAAGCTTATTATTCAGCAGATTGTTTCACGCGTGCGAAAAGATAAATTCTGGGCAGTTTCGAGCGCTTTTACTATAAAATAAGACCAGGTTATACATGATATGCATAATTACGAAACACAAAATAATTTAGAATTTCATATTTCAATAATCATGTCTCAGAATTTTGATAATACATTGCGCGACTGGTCTTATTCTTTGACCAATGCTGAAAAAAGAGAGTTAGAATTGTTTCATGTCAGGGGTTTGCTAGCCCTGCGACATGTAGCTATTGAACATGATTTTCTTAGGGCAGCATTAGATTATTGGAGTCCAGAAACGCACTGTTTCAAATTTGATTATGATGAAATTTGTCCTCTGCCGGAGGAATTTGGCGCAATTTTTGGATTTCCTGCTAGGAATCTATAGAATTGTTTGTGGTAATGAAGTAGACATAGAAAAACTTGCGAACTTATATTTTAATCGCCCTGTCTCTGAGTCTTATCATGTGTATCGTAGAAGGGCATATATTTTTTGCATGTTTAGCAAGCTACTTTTTGCAAACGGTAGGGTAGGACATGCTTGTCTAGCGTCTGTGCTTGAGCATGTAGAATCTGGAAGATCTCCTATGCCGACGTGCCTTGGAGAAACATTTCGTGGTTTAGATGAGGCAAAATCTGACCGGAAAGCCATCAGGAAGGGCTCTCTGGTACTATTACAGGTAAAAATACGCTCTGAATAGCCCCCGTGACACAAAACAGTCACCGTGTCACGGTCAGGTTCTGCCGTGACACGGTCAAAACTGCCGTGTCACGGGATCTGCATTTTTTTTTTTTTTTTTTTTTTTTTTTTTTGTTTGACGATTAATGGTCTTTTTTGTTTTCTTGTTTTGCAGATTTGGTTGATGGAGCGTTTGGAATTATTTGAAGCCCCCGATGACATTGAAAAATATGGCCCTAACGACTTAGTCCGTAGGAAGAAGAATTATTCTGCGAACATGTCGTATGAAGATTGGAAAAATTTCTTTGCAAAGAGAGAATTTTCCATTCGTTGGGTGGTGCCTTGGTGGAGGCTTACTAGGATGGTTGGCACGAATGAAACACCATATTGCCGTGTTCCTAGTATCTCCAAATTGACCTTTTACTGTCCCTCTCGACTGATGCGGCAGTATGGACTTGAACAAGTAATTCCACGCTATAACGATAGTCCTCGTGAAGTATCGTTGCATGAAAGTAACGCTCACAAGTACGAGACTTATTGGATTGGAAGACCTTTGTGGACCGTTTCTGCAAGTGACCAAGCTCCTCCTCCCTTATCTAGTGCATACAAGGCATGGTTGAACCCTAGAAGCAAGAGGGAACGATTCGGATCACGCAAGTCTGATGTGAAGAGTCGTCTTGGAGATAAGAAAGCTCCTCTTAAAGATCGCCTAGGTCCGAGAACACAAGGAATTGAGTTTAAGACTCCTAAGATGCCAAGGAAGAAGACCTATGTGAAAGGAAAGGGTAAAGAAAAGATGGTGTATAGGGAAAAACAACCAAAAAAGTTCAAGAAAGGTGAAAGGGGCGAAAGCTCGACTAGGGGTGTGACGGTTCGGGCTACAAAAGACACACTAATGGTGAGGGCCGACCTAATTGAGCAAGAGAAGGATGTTCCTAAAGAGAAGAGAGATTAGATCAATAGTGCTTTGCATTTTATTATTTAATTTTTATTTAAAATAAGGCGTATGATGCCAATATTGTAGTCGCATTTATTTTAATAATAATAGCGCATTTATTTCTTAAATAAAAATTACAATGACTTTTATATATTATCCGAGTCAAGGAGTCGGACGCAATGGAAGAACAAAGCTAGGACCGGAAATTCGCAACGAATGCGCCAATAAATAAGACGGGAAACTAAAAAAACTGCCGTGTCACGGGCAAAAGGTCCCGTGACACGGTTGAAGTTCCCGCGTCACGGCAAAACCCCTTTTTTTTTTTTTTCAGATTTTGCCGTGACACGGGATTTTTTCCCGTCAGACGGGAATTCTTCCCGTGTCGCGGCATATGTACCCTTTTTTTTTTTTTTTTCAGATTTTGCCGTGACACGATGTTGAACCGGGCACATATTAAATCAATGGAGGGAGTATTTTTTTATTTTAGTGTGGCCGGGCCCCCTTGAGGGGTTGCCTACGTATCCTAAAAAGGAATCAGGCCAGACGTAGCTCTATTGGGTCATGAACCCATGCGACTAGGCGTAGAACTTTTTGAGTTGATCCAAGTTGGTTAAATTATGGAAGCCGTTACCGTCCATGTCTACCAATTGTGCCGCTCTGCCGGACAGAATGGCTTTAACAATGTACGGTCCTGACCAGTTTGGTCTGAATTTTCCTCTTGGATCTAACACATTTTTGCGGAGGGCCTTAAGCACTAGGTCACCCTCCTTGATGTTCCTGGTCTTGACTTTTTTATTAAAATGTCGTGCCATACGCTGTTGGTAGGTTTGGACATGATGCAAAGCTGCCAGGCGTTTTTCATCAAGCAAGACCAGTTCGTCGTATCTTGCTCTAATCCAGTCGACTTCATCTAGTTGGCTTTCCAATGCAATTCGGAGAGAAGGTATCTCGAGCTCGATTGGTTGTACCGCTTCGACGCCATAGACCAAGGAAAAGGGGGTAGCCCCTGTCGATGTACGGACGGAGGTTCGATAACCCCAAAGGGCGAAATGTAGCTTACTTGGCCAATCTTTATAATTTTCCGTCATCTTTTCGATGATGGTTTTCACGTTTTTGTTGGCCGATTCGACTGCTCCGTTTGTTTATGGTCTGTAAGGTGATGATCGATGATGTTTGATGTGATATTTCTGCAACAATTCCGCGCATTCGGCTTGTAAATGTGTTCCATTGTCACTGATCATCTCATGTGGTACTCCATAGCGGCATATAATATTTTTCTCAATGAATTGAGCTACATGTTTTGCCGTCAGCTTGGCATATGAGGCTGCCTCAACCCATTTGGTGAAGTAATCGATTGCTACGAGAATGAATTCATGCCCCCCTTGTCCTGGTGGTGTGATTTTTCCAATGATGTCGATGCCCCAAGTGGAGAAAGGCCATGGAGAAGTATACGTGTAGAGAAGTGAAGGTGGAACATGCTGTAAGTTTGCATAGATTTGGCACTTCATACATTTCTTGACGTACTCGTGACAATCTCGCTCCATAGTAGTCCAATAGTAACCTTGTCGTTGAATCTTTTGGACTAACATCTTTGCATTCATGTGAGTTCCACATATACCAGCATGAAGGTTTTCCATGGTTTTATGTGCTTCTTTTTTAGTTACACATAAGAGATTCCTTCCTGTTGCGGTTCTCTTATGGAGTTCTCCCTTGATGAGCACATACTGTGAGGCCAGGAGCCTCAAAGCACGGCGTGCCCTTTTATCAATATTAGGAGGATACTCTGCTCTTGTCACATAATTGAGGATGTCTATATATCATGGTTCTTCATCTTCTTCTTGTTCATCATCAAGTGCATGAACATAAGCTGGTTCATATCTTCTCTCTATGGTAAGTGGCATTCTGATCGTGTCAGCTGGAATTCACACCATTGATGCTAACTTAGCTAGTGCGTCGGCGAACTGGTTTTCTTCTCTTGGCAAATACGTATATTCCACTTCATCTAGTTGCTCCGTGAGAGTTTCCAGATGAGCTTGATACGTAGCGAGACTTTCACTCCTCACTTTCCATCTCTTAGAGATTTGGTTAATGATTAGTGAGGAGTCACCATAGATTCTGAGTTTCTTGATTCCCAAGGCGACAGCTGTTTCTAATCCCAAAATGCATGCTTCATATTCTGCGGCATTATTGGTGACATCAAAGTCGAGCTTCATGGAAATTGGGATGTGTTCTTCATTGGGCGATACAAGCAAGACTCCCACACCACATCCCTTTTGGTTTGAGGCTCCATCGAAATAGAGTGTCCAACTATCGTCTTCGGTCATGAGTAAATCTTCGTCAGGGAAATCGTACTCATCTTCTTCTTTTTCAGCTTCTTCCAGCGGAAAGTCTGCTAAGAAGTCAGAAACTGCAGAACCTTTGATGGCCTTTTGTGGTACGAATCTCAAGTCAAATTGAGCTAGATTGACTATCCACCTTGATAATCTGCCGTTGAGTGTTGCTTTCTCGAACAGATATTTGAGAGGATCCATCTTAGATACGACATGCACTGTATGAGTGAGCATGTAATGTCTCAGTTTTTGTGCGGCCCATACAAGTGCGAGACACAATTTCTCGAGTGGCGTGTATCGCGTCTCATATCCTTGGAGTTTCTTGCTTAGGTAATAGATTGCATTCTCCTTGTTTTCGATCTCTTGTGCTAGCATCGCCCCCATCGTTTCTCTTGTGACCGTAAGGTAGAGTCGAAGAGGAAAGTCAGGTATTGCCGGCGCTAGCACGGGTGGGTTTGCCAAATACTCTTTGATTTTGTCGAAAGCCTTTTGGCAGTCATTATCCCATGTGACTGGGACATTCTTCTCAAGCTTCTTGAATATAGGTTCGCATATCGCTGTGAGCTTTGATATGAACCTACTTATGTACTGCAACCTTCCAATGAAGCCTCGAATCTCCTTCTCATTTTTGGGTGGTGGCATGGCCATGATCGCTTTTACTTTTGAAGGATCTATTTCAATCCCTCGAGAACTGATCACATATCCAAGTAATTTGCCTGACGTGACTCCGAATGCACATTTTGCTGGATTTAATCTCATGTTGTACTTACGGAGTCTTGCAAAAAATTTGCGAAGTGCGACAATATGGCCTGGGCGATCTTTAAACTTGACAATCATGTCATCAACATAGACCTCCACCTCTTTGTGCATCATGTCATGTAAAAGTGCTGTAGCTGCTCTTTGGTAGGTGGCACCCGCGTTTTTCAACCCGAATGGCATTACCGTATAGCAATATGTACCCCACTGTGTGATGAATGTGGTTTTCTCCATGTCTTCTTCGGCCATCAATACTTGATTATATCCGGCGTAACCATCCATGAATGACAGGAGTGCATGGTTTGCTGTATTATCGACCAGAATGTCAATATGAGGTAGAGGGAACCCATCTTTTGGGCTTGCTTTATTGAGATCCCTGTAATCAACACACATTCTGACCCTTCCATCCTTCTTTGGAACTGGGACCACATTTGCTATCCATTCCGGATACTTGGATACTCTGATGAAACCTGCGGCCAATTGTTTCCTGATTTCTTCTTTGATTTTGAGAGCCACATCTGGTTTCATTCGGCGTAGCTTTTGTTTGACAGGCTTCATACTTGGAATGAGTGGTATCGTATGCTGAGCTATATCCCTGTCAATTCCTGGCATATCTTGGTATGACCAAGCAAATACATCAACAAAATCACTAAGCAAGTTAATTAACTCTTTGCGTTCATCTTGACTTAGTGTTAATCCAATTTTTACTTCTTTAACAGTCGTATCATTGGAAATATTAATTGTTTCTGTATCTTCAATAACTGCTGTTTTATTTTCGTGTTCTTCCATTGCTTTTATTATTTCTTTGTCATTTTTATCATTAGCAAAGCAATATTGATCAGGGCTAGGGAAATGGCACACATCGTAAGCAAAGGTATTCATTTTATTGAATTCACTGGCTAAAACATCAAGAGAGGCAAGGTCAGCTGCGACCTCACCAGAATTATTAGGACTAGAAAGATAAGGCTCAACAAGAGACTCAGGGCTGAACTCTATAGCAGAAAGAGGGTCGGCCTCAAACTCTAAGGACTCATCTACAGACTTAGACTCAGACTCGGACTCGGACCCAGATGATTCAGACTCATCAAACATAGGACCCTCGCCAGCGGTTATTTCCAACTTCTCTCCACTTGGCGTAGTGATCCTCAATGTCTTGCGCCATCCCCTTGAAATGTTGTCAGCTTGGACGATTAACTCGGAGGGATCAAACTCCTTGTTTGCTATGACCGCTTGAACGAGCTCAGAGCTATCATTGCAGACCGGCTTGGATTCATTTCTCTCCATTCCAAAAAGAAGATTAATTCCCAGATCACCAGAGTTCAGGTTGGCTGACTTCTCGACTGTGGAGAGTTCTTCATCGAGGAAGTCACAATCGAGGAATACTTCGAATCCTGGTTCACGGATCCCATCATGGACAAATGGCTCGGGGAATTCATAGCATGGGAAGTCTTCCCCTTCTTTGATGTACTGGCCGTTGAGAGTGAATGGATATGGATCCATGGCCATTTCTGTCTTCGTGATTCGAGCATTGTTGCGAGCCTTCAATTTCAAGGCGGCCCGTTTCAAGTCTTCCTTTGTTGGTTCGAATCCTAAGCCGAAAGTGTCTTTCTTGATTGCACCAGGATGGCCCCAAGATTTAGCCATTTTCTTCTTGAGCCCAAGGGTCATTCCAGGAAAGTGACCTTGTTTCTTCAGAATGGCGTTGATACCAGTGTTTGAATAGGGATCGAAGTCGAGATGACACTTTTCCTCTTATTCGATCGCAAGAACATCATCTAAAGAAAAACCCCACAGATCTTCATCTTCCTCGTCGTGTTCAACATGGACGATAGGGGTATCAATGACCTGAATGCGCATAGGAGAAGCATCGATAGTAATCGGAATCCCTTCCACTATGGCTTTCACTTTCTGGTGGAGCGACGACGGAATCGCCTTTAGCTCATGAAGCCAAGGGCGTCCTAACAGCAGATTAAAAGAGGCCTTGATATCCACCACCTGAAACTTGGTGCGATGCTCAACGGTCCCAGTGGTTATATTCAGTATGATAGTACCCACGGCTTGACGGCGAGTATTATCGTAAGCGCGAATCCCCTGAGTGGAAGGAGTCAACTCTTCATTCTTTATACCCAACTTCTTTGCAGTACGGAGTGGGCACACATTGATTGCAGAGCCATTATCAACCAGGCTCATAGGAACATTCATCTGCCTACACACCACAGTGAGGTGTAAGGCCTTATTATGTTGATCCCCTTCCGGGGGTAGATCCTTATCAGAAAAGGAAATCAGATTGCTGGTACTCGGCAGCTCAGTAGTGAGGAAGTTGACCAGTCCTTGGGGAGTCATGTCGTCATCGACTCCTATTTTCACCAGAGCATTCATTACAGCCTTTCGATGCTCGTGGGAAGTGGCCAAAAGCTTCCATACATTCATCTCCACCTTGGTCTTTTGTAGCTGTTTGACCACATCACTATTCACAGGGTCGATGGGATCAACTATCGGATTTGATTGTGGTGGTGGTGGAGGTGGGTTAGGTTGTTGCAACCGTCCACTTCTAGTGAGAACCTTGACCTCAAGATCCCCCCAAACATCTT
Source organism: Chenopodium album (assembly GCF_948465745.1). Classification (NCBI taxonomy): domain Eukaryota; kingdom Viridiplantae; phylum Streptophyta; class Magnoliopsida; order Caryophyllales; family Amaranthaceae; genus Chenopodium; species Chenopodium album. The sequence continues at coordinate 73,864,631 of NC_137835.1, forward strand.
CACTGGTGCCAAGAGACGAACAGGCTATATCTTTGAGATAGATATCTTCATCATCGCTATCCCAAATCCCATTCACCTCTTCAGTGCTTGAGATAAATACAACTTCTGGCAGAGGTTCATTCACAGGTTGAATGAGTATTGACGGATCAAAGGAAACTTCATCTCCTATGATAGCCAGAGCATCAGAAAGAGGACCTGTTTGAATGTTAGGCTTCTTGCCCCCCGGAGGGACAGGAAGTTGGTTAGCATCTATTAGGTCTTGGATTGCGTCTTTTAGCCTCCAACACTTCTCAGTATTATGACCCTTGCCTTGATGATACTTGCAATAAGCATTGGGGTCATAATTAGCGGTCCTATTCTCAGGTCGAGGTTCTGGGAATGGTCCAATTGGCATAATCAATCCCTTACTATGAAGACGGTCATAAGCAGCATCATAAGTCATTCCCAAAGGCGTATAAATCCTCCTTTGCCTTTGGAATTTTTGAGGAGGAGCATTAAGGGCTAGCACATCACTAATGTCGATGTTGTTGGTAGCATTATTGGGCTTAGAAGACGAAGAAGAAGGAGTGTCGTTCTTCTTGTTTTTCCAAGTGTTGCTGTTATTGTTGTTACCAACAGACTTCATCAGTTCATCTTCGATATTGATTCCAATATCGTATACAGCTTCAAAGGTACTTAAAGGCAGAAACTTCAAGTGTTGCTTGTATTTATGCGTCAGATTGGAAATGAACAAGCGAACCATTTCCTTCTCCTTGGGAGGGTCTACCAGGAGTGCAGCTGTTTCTCTCCACCTACTTAGGTAAGTAGTGAAGCCTTCATTCTCTTTCTGTTTGAGAATGGAGAGTTCACGTTCAGAAGTCTTGGCCTGAATGTTGCACTTGTATCGGTTCATAAAGCTTTCAGCAACATCTTCCCAGGTCGCAACATGCTTGGATTCTAGGGAATAAAACCACTGTTGACAGGCATGCTCTAAGGAAAGAGGAAACACCGTAGGGAAGAGTGTCACATCTACTCCCTTAAGAGCCATAGTTGCAGAAAAAGCCTTCAAATGGAACAGCGGGTTATCAGTAGGCTTGAACTTTGGAATATCAGCAGTGGAAAATTTTTCAGGGAGTTTCTCTCTTATGGACGAGGAAGTGACAGGCTGTTCCACATAAGTGAACTCTTCTGAAATCTTACTCATCTGTTCCTTGATCTTGTCCATCGCAGCAACAGTAACACTGTTTTGCTTGTCTTGCTCTACAGTGCTGACTCTAGTAGTGAGTGTCTGCATCATGTCAGACAACCTTTCGATTGTCCTGTTGAGGTTCTCGATGTCTTCCTTAGTGGCCATTGGTTGAAAGTAGACTGGAGACGGATCTTGTGGAGATGACTGAGGTGGTTTCCTTGTACGCCTCTTTGGTACAAGAGGTTGTTGAGGTATGGACTCGAACCGTAACAATCTACCCTTGCTTCTTGCCCAAGTGCTGTGACACCGAAACAAATACACCTTTATTGACCAAACTTGACCTTAACCTATCCGGATTAAAAAAACTTTTTTTTTTTTTATTGAAGCTCTACTAAAAAAAAAAGAAAACATAGGAGGATACCATCCGACTTACTCCGAAAAAAAACGACACGAAAAAAAACAAAACGTCCCTAAAATACGGTCAAAAGTGGTGCATGACTAAAAAATGTGTGTGGAAAAAAAACGTGAATGATTAGGTGAGGTTATAGACGTGTGTTTTGACCGTATAGCTAGACACGACTCAATACTGGACACAAAAATCGAGAAAAAAGACTGACGGGACACTTTCCTGGGCACCGTGTCACGGTGCAGACTGGCGTGACACGGTTAAGACTAACCGTCAGACGGTAGTTTTTACCGTGTCACGGCACTGTTCACCGTGACACGGCAGAAAATGCCGTGACACGGTGCACAGTTCCAGGTCAGTTTTGTGATTTTTTTTAGACTTTAATCGATTTTAAGTCCGTACTAATTACTATGTGAGAAAAAACCCTCGGTCATGGGTCAAACAAAAAAGCAAACACATTAGGGTTAGCACCGAACAAACACATAGCATGTAGGCACGATGATGTAAAAAAAGTTCGCAACCTAAAGTCGAGGTCTATGTTCAACTATTGGTCAAGCTTTGGGTGTCAAAAGGGTACCATGGTTAAGAGTTTGGACGCGTTAGCAAGGCAGCCTCCCTTGAGGGTGTATGCCAACGGGCGGCTCCGCGAGTTCGTGATGAAATCGAACTCGACTCCATGGTTTGGGTGGATTTAATAACTCGGATGAACCCTTATTGCCATGAGCGTTTTTGGGTTGATAGAGCTTAAATCCCCCGGGGCTAAGACGCATGTAGAACACATACGTTTTTTCAGAAAAATCGAAGGAAGTCGACTGTGGGAAAAGAAAATAGGTCACCGGACAGTTTTTAGGACTGCCGTGACACGGCAGAAATTCCCGTGTCACGGTACAATCTACCGTCAGACGGTACACTGTACCGTGACACGGCAGACTCTGCCGTGACACGGCAATCAGAAAATCTGACTGGTGCCCTGTTTGCTTTTGCGCGCAACCGAGTTATCCAATTTTTCCTACGGGACAGACCTGAAAGCGACGTTAAAACGTCTATGCAGATGCAAAAATGCCAAATTAATCACAGGAATATTTTTTTAAGAATCTTTCAAGTCTCATCCACTCATCTTAATTAAATACCGATCACTCAAATCGATAAATAATTAAGAATCCTCCCCAGTGGAGTCGCCAAATTGTAGGCGTCGCTCGAAGTGCGCCTACGTTAAAAGCATGTTGTGAATATGCTTGGCACTCATAGGAAGTGGGAATTGACATTACGATTAGGGACAACGATTAGGGACAAATAAAGTAGGGAGCCGCCAACAAGTTTTTAAGGAACTTGTAAACCGTCCACGGATCATAAAAAGGCAACCACGATAAGGGACAACGATAGGCAACAACGATTGACCCGTGAAGGTTACACCCCATTCATAATCCATGAGATTACTAACTCCATATGGTTCGGAACCACGAAAGGAGGATCGGGGATGATGGTACGAAGTGAGTCATGGAGTCACATTCGCCCGTATTGGCCTCTACTCGATTCTTATAGTGAAAAGTGATTCCTGCGATCTCAAAGGCATACAAACAAAATATTCAATTTGCTCCAAACTATTATTAAGCTAAATTGGTTGAATATTAATGCAACATATAATTCTAAAATATTGTGATCACTTGATTAAACAACAAGATTAAAAGGAACCTAAACCGGTTGTCCAAATTATCTTATTAGGCGTGATTTTCAATTACATATTCCCTTTAACATGCAATATTGTGATCAAAATAAATAATAGAATCAATATAAACATAAAAAGAACCAATTTAATCATAATTCTAACAACAGAAAAATTGTTAGAAAAATAATAATAAAAAGAGCATAACTCTTACTTTGAATCTGTTTGCTTGCAACTACAAAATAATAAAACGAGTTAGTAACTTCAAGGAAATAATAAAACAACAATTAAATTAAATTAAATAAAAACAAGGTTAATTTTGGGGCCAAACCCTCAAACGATTCTACCTTTCACGCCTTGGTTTAAGGATAGAACCTCGAGTAAAATATGGACTCCTTTGAGTGCTTGAAGAGGGAATTTTGAAGTGAAAAGGGTAGGCTAGTGTTTAGGTTAAGAGCATAGAAGAGAGAAAAAATAAGAATAATAGAATTCTCCTTGCCCCGTTCATCAGAAATGAGGGGGTATTTATAGGGAAATGTGCTGAGGGAGCACTCGGAACCCTAAAATGATAAAAAAACCTTAAAAAATATCCCGTGACACGGTCAGACTGTACCGTGACACGGTTAAACTGTACCGTCAGACGGTACAAGTTCCCGTGACACAGTCAGTCTTTGGAGTGTCGCGGGAAATTTTCAGAAAACGGAACGGAAAACGCGTTAAGGGTTTGCGCGGAAAGGACGCGGAGCTTCCCGTGTCACGGCAGACCTCCCGTGTCACGGGAAGTCCCACCGTCAGACGGGAAGTGCTCCCGTGACACGGTCAAGCTTGACCGTGACACGGTCAATTCCAGTTCACTTTTCCGTCTAAATTCATTTTAAACCCTAATTTCATTCGGCTTTTTGAGTGCCGATTGATGATTACGGGCTTTTTTCTGACTTTTAATATTCGGGCTAAAATAAGAAAATAATAAATAAAATATTTGGGCCAAAAATAATAATAATAAAATAAAAAGGTTTGGGCTTAAAATAAATTAACAAATTAAAACTATGCTTTTACCAAACACCAAGACTGATTCATGGACCTTTCAAAAATATGAATTTAATAAAATACAATTTTTTAAGCACTCTCGGGATTAAATACTAAACCCGACCAACAGTGGCGGTGAAAGGTTATTTATCATCGGGCTTGGTTTTGGGGAGACATTCTTAGGTGTCTACACCTAATAAACGGCGTGTCCAAGGGAAAGTTGGCAGAACTAAAGCTCTCTCCGAAATGGCAAGACGGTCGCAAAAATCGACGACCTAGTCTCGTCCGCGCCGCTTGAAAAGACAGGCGTTCACCCTAAAATTGTCAGGCGGACAGAAAGTTGACAAAACCCTAATACATCTGTACGCGCCAAGGCTATTAGAGGTCATAGGAGCCGGCCTGTAAGCGTACGAGCCATCCCCTCTAAGGGGCAAATGTTGAGAGTAAAAATACCTCGTATACGTGGACCAATCCCATAGTGACACGTGGTCCAGTTATAGGGTGACACGTGTCACCACGGGAAGATGCCACGCAATCCAGAGTCCTTAAGGTCTCAGGCCAATCCCATAGTGACACGTGGCCCAGTTATAGGGTGACACGTGTCACCACGGAAAGATGTCATGTGTTTAGGTAATATGATCCTTCTTTAAAATCAGCACGCCAAAAAGCCCAAACAACGTCAGGGCCCAAATCCCGAGAGATGACAATGAAAGCCGCAAAACGGCGCCCCCAGAGTGGCACGTGGCATTCGCTGATTGCGCAGCCAATCACGTCACGCAAATCTAGGGTATAAACCCTAGAGAGGGGCACGAGTCCCACCCCTATAAATACCCCAATCATTTATGATGGGAGGGGATTCAGACAATTGAAAAACAACAGAGCATTAAATAGCTCCAACTTCTCTCTACTTTCTCTCTCTAGCCTTTTTCCGTTCTGATCACTGACTTGATCGTCGGAGGCGAATATTCCGTTGATTGGAATATTCGTTGTTTTGCAGGTGGGACCGACTCGTTGCCAGCAGAGCGTAACCAGTATCCCAGGAAATCCAAAAAATCCCCGAAACAACACTAATCTCTAATGGTCATCAATCGTCCACAAAATATGACCTTGATTAGGGATAATTTTCGATTAAAATATTCAATGTTCACTTAATAGGTGTTTCTTTATCCAAGCCATTGACTTGATACCCTATTTTGAATATTTATTAAAATCGAATGGACTCATTATTTAATTCTAAACCACAATTAAATAGTTTTGTGGAATATTTAGAAATATTTTATTCCACTATGAAACTTCACAATGTTTCATCTTATGATAAATGGTTTTTCCCAAATGTTTTAAGAGTAGTACTCTTCATAAAAGATTCATAAAAATCACACTCATATTTGATATGCTTGATTTCTTTCATGCAATTATGAATGTTGTCGTTCACTTATTGCATAGGTTTAGTTATAATTACTTTGCAAACCTTAGCATCTTCATTATCCACCATTTCCATAATAAGATGATAAAATTTTGAGAGTGTTAATGGATTACATGTGATTCAGGATTTATTGTCCAAGCAATGGCTCCCACTCATTTTTATGATTCGATACCTTCTACTTGACAACCTACAATCATCAACGTTCAACAACGAACTTTTCCATTTAACATCTTTCCTTATTATTGCCTTTAAGGCAACAATATTCTCAACATATATTTTAGTAGACTCCCTGATGATGCCTTGCTTGGGTTTCACTCCAAGCGACTCACAACGATTTGGGATACCCTAATCACTTGTGAGCATGGAAATTTTCCTTCCCGCACATTATACATGGATGCACATCCATGTTACCATTCTCAAGCCACGACACTTCTTGCCTCGTGCTTATAAATGGCTTCCTTGCTAAGGATCTAATCCTTGTTAAGGTTTGTGCTTGCAACATCAAAACTCAAATTATATTTGTTTCCATGCGTCAAGAACTCATCCAACTACTTATCTAAGTTCTTTGGATGTTCTTGACTATAATCTAATGATCTAATACTTAGATTAATGTCGATTGGTATTATATACGTACTTCACATGCTCTAAGCATTTAAGTCATCTGACGATTCCATATCATAGCTTTACATGATGGATTTAATTCTAGAATTATTCTCAATTTTATTCCATCCATGTAACATTTAGCTCATACAGCTACACTGAGTCTTGCCAAATTGTTCGCTATATGATGTGGTTGAAAGTCTCCTACTAGAGTCTTTCTCGTTTGACTTAGTACTTAGCCTAGCTTATACATAGGTCAAACATTTACTTAGCTTCATACATATGGGTCGAAAGCCTTTCAAAGTCCTTCATGTTTAACATGGTAATTTCTTTTACTCATTTAAACATTTAATTAAGTCTATACCATAGAACTTAATTCCCAACATGTACTAAGTATCGTCTTTAGCTCAGTCCATTGTCGAAAATACTTTCAAATCTAAACATTTAGCATTTGATGGTTGTTTCACAATAGAGTTCGTAAACTTCTTGTTGGACCATTACTTTTGCTCCCACTAAACTTCTTGTTCATCAGAATTTCTATGTTTCTCCATAAGTCAATCCTCTTATTAACTTTATGAGAAAACACGTTCCAATTCCTTCATGCAATGCTTCCTTTAATCCTATGACGGATTCCATGTGCTTGCTTTCAAATCTAGCATTATTTAGATTTTCAAAACCCTTAGACTATTCCATAGTCACTTCCAAAATCCTATTTTGGGTAGGCGGTTTTTGTATCTATTTTGCCATATTTCATATGTGAAATTTTGCTAGATCAATCACGAAAAGACTTGAGCATTCCGATTGGTGAATGGGATTTTATTAAAATCAACTCCTTGATATTAATTATATCCTTTACAACCAATCTAGCTATGTATGCATATACATTTCCACATTTGTTAGTTTTCTCCTTGAAAACTTATTTGCAATCGATGGGTCTTTCACCTTTCATGCAAATTAATCATGGAGTCTATTTCGGATTTTCATGGTCTTTAACCATTATTCGGAATTTGGATTTGTCGTAGCTATCTTACAAGACATTATTCCTTTACTATCTAATAGTAAATAGTATGCTTGTAAGTCTTAGGTTTGTTTCTAACTTAATAGAAAATTTATAGGATTCAATCCAAGCCTTTGGTGAATCCTATACCTATACGGGGCAATTGCATCAAACACTGAGTTTTAAGGCGCTTTCAAAGCCCTTTTATTATGTTGATCTTACTCCAACATTTTTAATGTTTTGTGAGTAATGAATTCTCTTTTAAGGCACTTGTAAAGTCCTTTTGAGTATTCTTGATCAAGCATTCTCATGAAGTCCTTTAAGGTTTTCCGAGATTCTCAGTTCTAGTTTGTTGCTAAGTTCGATGGTCATCGAGTTCATTTGTCTCCCACTTGTCGTTTTGGAAACGTGTTACTTTCCAGAAAGACACTACTTAGAGCAACAAACAATTTTTGTTCTCAATTAGGATGTGGAGGTAATACCCGTAGTCTCACTTGAATGCTTACAAAGAGACATGTATATTGTCTTTGGGTAAAAGTTCGTTGTGAAACAAACAGTTAGCTCCTACTTGAGCTATCTTAGTCTTTATTGAGTCATTCAGCTCCCACTGAGTCACCTAGCTCCCACTGAGCCACTTTGCTCCCACTGAGCTAGTGAACTCCCACTGAGACTAAGAGCCTTAGACATATACTTGAAAAGACTTTTAGAAGTTATTTCTATCCATAACTGAATATGGCGTCCTTTCTTAGCTTCGACACATTGTTTAGTGTAACATTAGTCATTTGTGCAAATCTTTAAGAACTTTATAGGAAGGGTTGTGAACCATCATTGTTCGAGTCATTTTCAAATGACACCGAGGTCTCCATGAAGACACACTATGTTCTTTGTGGAGTTATTTATGAAAATTTCCATTCATAACTTTGAGATAGTCACGCTTGGCTCAAGCAAACATCGCTCGATCTAATCTAGACGTTTTGATATCTTGCCAAGTCGATTCTGTACTTCACTAAACTCTTGAGCTACTCAAGTCAAGTTTGTTCACATTTGATGAATATAGCCATATCCTTTCAAATTCTTTGTGAAACGTTGAAGTAATTGAATCCTCTTTAGCCTTCGGAGTCAACTGTCTATACCAAGAACAATAGCTCTCTGTTTTGTCGGTTTCAACAAGTAAGACTTGCTTGTCTTAGAACGATTCCAAATCGAGCAACTATCAAGAGTCTATCTAATAGAGCCTTTGAGTACGTTCTTGTCGATGTGACATTGCTAAAGATGTTCGGAATGCAAATCAAGCCCATGACTTGAACTTAGTGAGTTTATAATGTTTAGGGAAATGTTTGTTTATAATCTGGCATTCTTGACTCAATGCTTGGATAACCATGCCATTCAAATAAATCTCGCAACTATTGCTCATTACTTTGAATGTGAGTCTTTCCGTGTGTAAACGGATCAATTGCTGATTATGGGACATAATAACCATTACTTGTTCCAGCCTTTGGCTTAAAAGGTCTTTAAACAAAACATACGACCTTACAACTGATGTAGCTCTTCTTGCTTCATTCTAAGCTTGTAAGTTGATAACTTAGCTTAACTTCAATAGTTTGAGGTCACTATCATAGTGGAACACTCAAGCAGTATCCGATACTTGTGAAGATAACGAATTGCTAAGTTAACTACAATAACATGAACTCATGAGTTGAAATGAAATCTAATTCCTTTTCTTCGTTCCTTCTTTCCTATATTTCTTATCATACAATATCTCATAATCTTACTTTAAGAATCATTTCTTTAAGTACCTTGACTCTTATACTTTGTTAGGCATAATCAAGCACCTAGTGCGCCGTAAAACAAAGTTCCATCTTTTCCATTAATTCTTACTCGAATTACTACATCAATGAGTCCTACTCAATTATGTATGATGCGAAAGGATACGTTGGCTGTCAATCTTGAGATTGCAACTCAATTCCTCATGTTTTATCAAAACTACCTAGTATTTTGAATACATGATGTCCAACCGTCCTTTCGGACTTAGTTATAAAAGTCATTTATGAGAATTGTATTTTAGAAATGCTTTTCCTGTCTTTGAGATCTATTCTCAAGGATTTCCTTTACCAATCATGGAAACAATATTATTTGATTTATAATACTATAAATATAAGTGCTAAGTATAACCATTTATCAAGAACATAATAAGTTTGAAATTTAATAGCATTCATGCAAACTTCAATCTTATTAAACGTCTTATTTACGCATAATAATTGTCCCTATTTGGCGAAAATAAGGCGATTACAAGATCCGAAGAAACAAAGAGTGGTTAAGCATGCTTTGGATTGTCTTAAACACTCAATCTTCTAGGGTAAGCATTGCCTTGCTAATGGCTCTAAGCCACTCTTGGTTAGACAATCGTCGCATCTAATGCATCTTTGACGATGTATCTCTTTTGCCACGGTATGTGAGGACTCCTCACTCATACCGATGAGTTAAACCAAAACCAACGTGCACACCCGGTGTGCCTTATGCCCCTTGGAGAAGTGATGGCACCTCGCTTTGGCGTAGCCTACCATCACCATCGTCCGGTTAGTAAGTGTTGTTTTGGAAAGGGAAGTTTGACTCAATATTATTAGGGACCTAGGATTTCTATGTTGGTAAATTTAAGTGAACTTAACTAATCATCGCAACATCAAGAAAACCTAAACATGCATCTAACGAATAATTCACACATATATATATAAGCATAAAATATAAAGCGAAATTATAGATGCATATTGGCAACTAGCATGACCCCTTGAAATCTTCATATCTTCAAAAGGTCTTCATTTGCAATTCAAGGCTTTGTCTTCCAAGATACGCCGTCTTCAAGACTTAACCAAACTATGCAAAAAACTAGTGTCTACAACTAGGAATAATCTAAATATTAAAGTACAAAAATACTTAACGGTGCGTAGACCGTATTTAGATTTACAAAAATACATAACGGCACGTAGTCCGTATTTTCTATCCTAGTCGGGTCCCACTAGTTACCATTTCATAAAACCTGTGAGAGAGAATATATATATATTCCATTCATCCATTCACTATTTGTGAATGGCCCATGCAATTTACAAAATTAAAACAAAGTAAAATGCATTTAAACAACGCGTGCACTAGTAACTAATCTAGGTGGTTAATCCGATTAACACGCCTAATTAAAACTAGTCAAAGTTGTTTATCCGATTATATAAATTACGTCATTAATAATTGAAGCTCCCACCAAATTCCGCATTTCCTTAATTAATCTAATTAATTAAGTCGGTAGCACCCAAACTTGTCAAAATGAAATTTTGCCAATGCCGCTCAAAACCGAGGCCTAGCCTCCCAAAATTTTAATTAAAATAAACAAAATTAATTAAAATAAGTAAAACGGCAAAATAATTAACATCAAGCCTTACTACGGCTAGTCACCTCACCGCACCAAGCATACGCACACGCCAAAAAAACGAACACACGACCCACGGCACACGGCCGCGAGCTGCTGCCACGGCACAGCCGCGCGTGGCTGCTGCTGCCGCGCGTGTGGCCGCACGCAAGGTGGGGCAGCCACCTTGGCAGCCACATGCGGGCTGCTGTGCAGCCCGGCTCGCCAAGGTGGTTCTTTGCCTCGTTTTGCGTGCCATGGCCTCGGGATTTGATCCCTTTTCGCGAGACAAAAATAATTAATTCAAAATTAATTTTAGAACTAATTTAGAGAGCAAAATAAAATTTTAAACAAGTCTAACTTAATAAAATTTTCAAAGTGCAAATAACCAAAATAATTCCAAGAACCATTCTTAATTAAATTGGTTTAGCTTGGTGCAACATAAAATTGAGGCAATTTCTCACTTTCAATTTAATCAATTTAAATTAAACTTGAGAATTTGACAAAGTAAAGGGAAGTTGGAAAAATATGAACTTTAATGTTCAAATGAAAATTCCAACATCTAAATTTTGTGAATCCTTGAAAATTATATCTTCCAACATGAAGATAACCAAATTTCTATCACAAAAATCAAAACTTTATGTTTCCAATCAACTCAAAATGATTAAAACAACAAAGTTTAACACAAAATAACATGGAATTTAGTGGTTTTTAAAGTTTCAATCACTTATCACAAATAAAGATTGAATCTTTAACACTTAGGAAGCCTCAAAAATAAAACTTTCACACTAAAAAGCAATTAGTTTGCAATTATGTGAAAATAAATCAACCTTTAAGCATCAAATACTACCAAGTAAGTGTGCGTTAAGGGGACATAAAAATGCAGAAAATAATGCAAATAATCAACCATATAATCAACAATTTATGCCATTAATTTCAAGGTTAGAAAAGACTTAAAATTTTTCGTCAAAAACGAAAAACCCCTCGAAAAAGGCATTTCTGGTCAGAATTTGGCTAAAATCATGGGTCCCTTTCCAGAACACGTTTTCCACCCAAAATTCACTAGTCTTGGGCGAAAATCTGGGTTCTGGGCCAAACTCGACATTAAAAACGGGATTAAAATAAATAAAACCGAGCTACTAATCTAATTAGCAACTTAAACCAGAAAATTAAGCCAAAATAAACCTTGAAAAACATGATTATAAAAATAAACGAGCGGGGCTTCGATACCGCTGTTGGGGTTTGGTGAGTCCAACTCACCGCGGAAACAACCCCGACCCAAGGAACCACTCGCAATTAATAAAACCATAAAGCATAAATAAATAATCACAAGAAAGGAAGAACGAATCTTACCCTCGAAGCGAGCTTCGCCCTTACAAAAACGGGCTCTTACTTGAAAGCTTCGAGCACCGCAAGCGCCGTGCCTCCAACGGTATCCACCCACAAAGGACGAACACGACTTTAAGTTCCGCTACCTTGGAGTTATTAAGGTCCGACCAAAACCCGAGTGTTATTAGAGTTTAAGAGTTTTCCCAAAAATATGGAATGCTCTTTTTAACTCCCACTCAAGCAAAGAATTCTCAAGCCATGCCATGACTATTTATAAGGAAGTATGCCTTGTGAATTTCACTCATCTTTCAATGTGGGACTTTTCACAAAAAGATCCCACATGGAAAGATTGGTGAATTCAACCCTTAGTTAAATAAACAAAGGAACAAGTAACAAGTGTCACATGGTTAGGTGTGGACCACTTTCTCACTTGGTCCCCAAGGCATTTCACATGCAATGTGAACTAACCATGTGTCACCCAACCTTGAGCCCCAAGTTGGGTTCGGTTGGCCCATTTTATTTTGGCCCGTGTCCATGACCCATCAACCCGGGTCCACGGCCATTGCCACATGTGTCGCCACCGTGGCGCGCCGCCACCATGGCGCTGCCACGTGGCACGCTGCCACTTGGTGGCTTCCACTAGGTGGCTGCCAATGTGGCTGCTGCCACTTGGAGGCTGCCAACGTGGCGGCCACGTGTGCCGCCACATGGCGTTTTGCCATGTGTGCTGCCACGTGGCATGCTCCTATTGGGCATGCATTCCTAGCCTTTTGCGTGGCTAGGATTTTACTTGTTACTTGATGCATTTTCCCGTCTCGCCAAATCCTAAATTTTGGCTCGACATTTGAGATTCTCCGACGCTCGGTTTCGACGCTCCAAGCTCGAATTTCCGACGTCTAAATGTTTAACACTCGGGCGACGAATTAATTTCTTCCGAATTAATTCGTCGAGTCAGTTCGTATATTTTGTTTGGGTGTGACCCGAAGGGTTCAGTCAAGATTAAGCTGTAATATTAATTATATTAATATTACTGATCGGAAGCGGCCTCCACCCAGGCATTCCGATCACTTGACCTTGCTGAATATATTAGCTTTATAATAATTCTGAACCCGCTATCAGAATAATACACTTGTTCGAAGGACACCATTCCTTTCAGTTTCTTTATTCCAAGATCTAGCGGATCTTGAATATGATTAATGCATGATTTAATTCTTTAAATTCTCTAATAATAATTGTAATTGATATGCTTAATTGATTATGCTTATGCCAATACTAGATTAGGGATAATTGGTATTGTTATTAATCCATTGTTTTGATCACAACGAGAGTTGGGTTTTGACGGATTTGAATAAATCAATTAAGGGTTTGAAGTTCATCACGGGAGTAGTTGAATGGATGATTAGGAAGTTAGAGTAATGTGCTTAAGGTCTTTAATTTACATGATTCCATGGAAGTAGGCTTGATTGTGATTAGAGAAGCCATTGATAACTCGGGAGAGACCATTGGTATTATTCATGGATTACTTTTCCTCATTAATTAATTGAATTATGTGTTAGGGGTAGAACGACTATTGCATTAATTGTATTCGTGGTGAAGCTTGATCTTGGATGTTTTTAGCATTGATTTGTCATATTGTTTAGATTTAATCGTTTTAATTAGTTTTTTAGGTATTGATTCTCACTTATTTAATTTGGTTACTTGCTTAGTAATTGCTTGAGTCTATTTAATTAGTTGAACCATAGTCTCTTGGGATCCGACCCTTGCTTGCCCGTCTACATAGTAGTGGTCTAGTTAGGTTTATTTTTGTTAGATACGCGACACGCCTATCAGCCCCCTAAACTTGCAAAGATGAAGTTGTCAACAACCAATCGCAACCCAGGGAAAGCTTTCTTTCGGTGTAATGACTATGGATTTTTCAAATGGTTTGATAGAGGTGATATACAAGGGCTAGGGAGTTTGCGGACCTGTGATGTAGCATATGTGCACGAGAAAGTAATTGAGTTGATAAGTTACATTAAGGGTCTGTTCTCTTACGTTGAAATTCAGTTCAGTTCAGTTCAGCTCAGTTCAGTTCAGTTCAGTTCAGCTCAGCTCCTAATTTCCTTCTCTTATAAAATATTCATTTCAGTTCAGTTCAATTCAGTTCAGTTCAGTTCAGCTCAATTCAGTTCAGTTCAGTTCAATTCACCTGAGTTCAGTCAATGAGAACAGGCCCTAAGGATGTAGTTAAGATAGGTCTTGTCATGTATGCTGTGTTATTTGTGATTATCATGATAAAAATAGGGTGAATTATTTTATGAAGTAGTGAAAGTGTTCTTTTATTTGGCAAAAAAAAAATTCTAAGTCATCTTGTATTTGCCAGATTTGAAGTTATCATGAATGTAGTTAAATTATGTTATTTATGAAAAATTTATCTTTCACTATGATTTGTTTATTGTGCACATAATAAGAAGCGTTTATACCATCAAGTATTTTGCATAAAACCAAAAGATATACAGGAGAAGAAGGAGTACAATATCCATAAGATAAGATATGGTGGGCTGATCAAGTTTCAACATTTTTTACACCCTAAAAATTTTACACTTTTAACAAATTAACCATGTTCATACATACAAAAAATTACCCCCCCCCCCTCAAAATAACTGCATAATATTCAATCCAAAAAAAAAAAAATCAGATTGACCCTAATTTTTAGTAGTCGTGTTCAATACTCCCTTTGTCCCTATTTTATTTTACTGTTTACGGTCACCAAGACGCGTCTTAGAATGCATATATCTGTTAGTATATAAGTAAATTAAACAAAAATACTTATCTCAATGTTGTGTAGACCAAATTGACAATTTCCGCGTCGTGGATAACCACTGACCTAAAAGACGATTCCGCGCTACCCCGATACAGTAGTTATCAAGCGGTCGCCCTCCAGGATAAGCACGGCGCCGGAGTTTGTGTGCACTCACAAACCCGACTGGAACTCAGAATACTTGCCCAAAACCGAAGGAATATTTTATGAAGAGAAGAGAGGAAGTAATTGTATTTTAGTATATATTTAAGCTTGTAAAAGCACATATATATATAGAGGCCAAAAAAAGGTAATGTGCAACATTGAAGAAGGCAACAACCAGCTTGATTTAAGGAGAAATGGAAGCCATAAAAGGCATTAATATTTTGCCATTAAACCCCCATTAAACAGCTAACAATTAGGGAATCAACCCAACAGTCAATAAATATTGTAATTGATCACAACTTTCCAAAACAAGATCAAGCCAAAGAAGAGAAAAACATAACTGAAAGATAGATATCAATGTGAGACTTTATCACATTTGTTTTCCCTCTTCTTCCTTTGTGTTTCACTCAAGAATTTCCAACAATCCCCCACGGGTTCGAAGATGTGAAAAGAGAGAAAATTGGTTTTGTGCAAAACAAAACAATCGCATAAGTGTCAATGTCTCGCGACTTGAATTAACACATAGTGGACATCAAGCTATGATCCCTCACCTACCAAGTGACCTTCGTCTTGAACTTAATAGGGAGTTAGGGACCCATCACTTTGAGCCACACAATTGAACATGTATAATATTCTGAAATTCCGCGAATAAAGGTGACGCATTATACTGGCCATACGTCCAGCCTGGATGCTCATAGGTGCTCTAGATTATTAGCCCTCACAATATTCATAGGAAGCGGCCACACTTCCACACCTAAGTAGGTGAATCCCATCAAGTGTGAGCTACATCACACCACCAAAAATATGGATATGGGTTCATTAAGAGCCATTTGCTCATCCTCTTTCCATTTGTAGCAAGCACATATCAAACATCTAGGGATGGACAAAAATAAAAATTTTGTGCTTCCGAATTATTTCATAATGTTCCCCTTTGAACTCATAATGAGTAGGAGTTGATTACTTATAATTCATACTTTGGGATTTTAGTCCCATCCCCTCCGATGTTACCAAAACTAGTTTTATACACAGGCCTTTATTAGTTAACGGATCCGTAACATTCCTTTTAGACTTTTATTTAGTCTAGTGATATCACCCCATTCGACAAATTATCTTTGGCATCAACCATCATGGGCATGGTTTAATCAAAAGTAACCACAACTTGCAAATCACGACGAATTCCTTTACAATGAGATATTTGCAAGCACATTTTTGCTCATAAGAGCCATATACTCTTGATCATCTTGCCTCATAACTTGTCAATTCAAGAGCAATAAATTTAGATAATTCCAAAACAAACATAGAAAAACAAGGTTGCTTTGCACAATTTCCAAAACATAGCTCCACCCCGTAATGGTGCAGACATAACCACTTACAATAGTGCAAACTCCTAATCTTTTGTACTTTTCAAGTACCTATGCAACCTCCTCATCAAAACGATCTAATGATCATTGCTCAAGTTAAGAGTATACTTGCTTAATCTACTTACATAATAAGCAATGTCAGACTAAGCATAGTTCCCAAGAAACATAGCACTACCAAATAGACACAAAAGTTCACATATGATCAAGAAAAATTCAAAATCTTTATATTGTAGCAATGACTCATCCATCACAAGTTTAGCCGTAAAGACTTCCAACAAAACTCAGTGAATTAGCAACAAAATCCATAGAAGAAATATCAAGCTTTACAATCCTAAGGAAAAGATTGTAGAATTCTACACATAGTTAGACATAACCTAACTCATAGTCAACGACTTCTTCCACGGAAACAATCACTCATGACATTTCACTAGTTTCAAGTTGATACTCTAAAGACATAGAGATACCAAAACAATCTTGTAAGACAAGCTCGATCAAATATTGTCTTTAGCACAATTAATCACTTTCAGGCTTCGCATTATACAATAGAAAACTCTAACATTAGAAGTGCCTCTCATTCTTACCAAATTTAAAAATCCATCGCCATTAATAAAAGAAGAAAGAAAGACATGGCATTCCAATGTGCATATGTAATCACAAGAAACATAGTGCTAACACACATACATGCTTAAAGGCATTATCCATATAAAGGATCAATCAGGCTCATAATAAAAATTACTACTCCAAGACTCGCCTACAAAGTCATGAACTAAATGCAATTACTAAGCAAACACTGAGTCAAGACTTTGAGTCCAACACTAATTCTTTTTTATTACTTCCCCCACATTGGACAACAAAGTCCGATTCAAAGCCCTTATCAATACGCCTAAAACCCACATTCTCAATAAACGAAATATTTGGACATACAAACTCCCTCCAAAATTCATATGGGATCTTTAATAACATACATTTCTTATAACGAAATCACATAAGCTTATAAAACCTGAACCTCCACATGAATGCATAAGGTCCAAAATTCCAAATCCCAAAATGAAGCATAGTCAAATACATGATTGAGAAAAACCCATAACTATGTCATAGAACTTGGGTCTAATAACATATAAGGTGGACAAGAGTAGAGATAAATCTTTGAAACATTGAATTAATCAAAGATAATAATTCAACAATACTTCAAAATATTAATTCCCATGCCACCATATGAAATTTAGGGCCTTTACATTTTACTCATGCTTTATCCATAATGAATTATAACACAATAAAGAGTCATAGACGGTAACAAGAAACCATCATAAAAATCGAAAAGTCGTAGTTTAATTCCCAAAATACTTTACTCAAAATTCTCCAAAGAGAAAGTCATATATTCTCCTTAAGGAAAAAAATATCACATAATATCCCTTCACAAACTCACCATATTAGAAATATAATTCTACATATGTTAATGAAATACAAAAATTATGTAACGAGATCACGTTACAAAAATTATGACTTGCATATCAACAAATGAATAATTGATGCAATAACTCTAATTAAACTCCATATCTAACACATGAATAATGGCAAAGTAGTACTAGAAGTTCGTACATACACCTCAAAACATATGACAAAGACATAGCTCAAACTATCCCACCATATAGGTATTTAAATCAATAAAGCTATCTCCAAGGCCAATTTCAATCCACAAAATGTAGAACCAAGAAATTAGAGGTAACTAAACATATGGAATTTCATACTCATTTCAACAAATATTTATTTGACAAATTCAACATTCTTTGTCAAAAACTAGAAAAGCATATATTCAACAACATAATAATATAATATCATTGGCCAATTAAAAATAAAGTAACCCATATTACTATATTAGTAATATGTACCAAACGATTCATTTCAAATTATTGCAAAAAGCTAGGTACAATTTTATACATAACATAAAGCAATAACTCAACCATTCAAAAAATAAAATCAATCACCAATTAAAAGGTTTTTAATGTACTCCCATGATTCAAGCTAACTCTCCAAATTAAAACTCCCCATACAACAATTACTTAGTCAAAATAACCAAGGCTATAATTTAGAAAATGGATGACCAAAAGTAATATTCATGATTCATCAGACATACACTATATGCAGAATTAATTCCTTAATTAATTCTCACAATCGTCAAAACTTTAGCAAAATAATTCCTTGAATTCAATCAACCAGAGTGTTAAGAAATAATTGCCCAATCAAGTACTAGCTAGATAACGTAATTTAATATACTCACAAAGTCACAAGTAGCCAAAGAAGCTTAGTAATGTAGGCTTGTAGCATATATCTATATTAGTTAATACATGCAGACATGTATAATAATCAACATATATAATTGCATTTTTATAAATAATCATATATAGCATGAAAATAACTAATGAGTATAAGCAATACTATCACAAGCTTACAATCCATAATTGCTTAATACATAGTAAATCATGATAACTACAAGAATGATATACTCCATACATAATAAAAGAAAGTGATATGACTAAAACGAATCACAACATTATCTAACTTTGACATATCAAAATTAAAAAACTATAGGTCAAATAATCGTTTCTTAAATCAATAAGGTTACACATTCATAAAAAACATAAAATTTGCTCCAAATATAAGAAAACATTCTAAATTCCACATGTTAATAAATAGACATTTAGAATCAATAAGCATCGTCTTTTAGATTGTTAGTATATAAGTAAATTAAACAAAAATACTTATCTCAATGTTGTGTAGACCAAATTGACAATTGCCGCGTCGTGGATAACCACTGACCTAAAAGACGATTCCGCGCTACCCCGATACAGTAGTTATCAAGCGGTCGCCCTCCAGGATAAGCACGGCGCCGGAGTTTGTGTGCACTCACAAACCCGACTGGAACTCAGAATACTTGCCCAAAACCGAAGGAATATTTTATGAAGAGAAGAGAGGAAGTAATTGTATTTTAGTATATATTTAAGCTTGTAAAAGCACATATATATATATATAGAGGCCAAAAAAAGGTAATGTGCAACATTGAAGAAGGCAACAACCAGCTTGATTTAAGGAGAAATGGAAGCCATAAAAGGCATTAACATTTTGCCATTAAACCCCCCATTAAACAGCTAACAATTAGGGAATCAACCCAACAGTCAATAATTATTGTAATTGATCACAACTTTCCAAAACAAGATCAAGCCAAAGAAGAGAAAAACATAACTGAAAGATAGATATCAATGTGAGACTTTATCACATTTGTTTTCCCTCTCCTTCCTTTGTGTTTCACTCACGAATTTCCAACAATATCTTCATTTCTATATAAGTAAAAATTATAAAAACTTGATATTAATAAAATATGCAATAAGCCGAATCCAACAAGATCACTCAGCTCATGACTATATTATCTCTTATACATTAACGGTAATTTGCGGTCAAAGTTTACAAAGTTTGACCCAAAAAATAACATGGGGCAAAAATAAAGGGACGGATGGAGTAGATCTTAAGAAAGTGGGCCAAAGATTGGCATGTCAATAAAGTACTCTGTAAGAGTTAATGATTTAAGATTTCGTTACAAGAAAAATAATCCATATCAAAAACTCCCTAAGTAAGGGTCTGTTCTCATACGTTTATTTTCAGTTCTGTTCTGTTCAGTTCAGTTCAGCTCAGCTCAGTTCAGTTCAGTTCAGCTCCTAATTTCCTTCTTTTATAAAATATTCATTTCAGTTCAGTTCAGCTGAGTTCAATCAATGAGAACAGACCCTAAATTAAACTTAGATAAAATGTTGTTTGAGGCTATTGGATAACTATGATAAGTTTTTTTTTTTTTTTTCTTGTATGTGTACCCAAATTATCGAGTTACCATAGTTCTCTGTTTTTATAAGAATCACAATTTACGAGGCTAGCTAAAACGTCTTAATAAACCAAGCCTATGAGTGATGTCATGCATAGCTCAAATCGGCTCAAGTCTTGGGTCAATTAACTTTGTGTCTAGTTTGAGTCGAGCTCAAAGCCTTAAGTTTTCAAGTCGAATCAATCGATTATTCAATCTTTAGCAATAACGTCAACATAAAATGAAGAAAAGGCATCATATATTTATATCAAGGTTAATTTTTAAATTACCACCCAAAAATGTAACCATTTTCGATCTAATCACCCGTTTAATTTTTTATTTTAAATTACCACCCCTTAAATTAAATAAATGCTCGGATACCACCTATTTCAAAAATCAGTTGGATTTTCCGTCTGTAGGCCCCACCTAACACTTATTTAAACCATTTTGACTTATTTTTTCCCAGATTTTTCTCCTTAAAAACGCTCTCTATACTTTAATTCACATTTCCATCCCCAAATTTAACCAAATTCCAAAGAGAAAAAATGTGAATTGGAGTTAGGAGAGTGTTTTAAAGAGAAAAATTGTGGAAAAAAAATCAGTCAAAAGGGTCAAAATAAGTGTTAGGTGGGGCCCACATACGAAAAATCCACTGAATTTATGGGTGGTAATCGAAGCATTTATTTAATTTAAGGGGTGGTAATTTAAAATAAAAAATTTAATGGGTGGTTACTTAGAAAATGGTTACATTTTTAGGTGATAATGTAAAAAATTTCCTTATATCAATTAGGATCACGAGCCAACCTCACGAGTATAATAAGCTATCATTAATTCATCATCACAAGTAAATTATGAGGGACTTCTAAATGGTGATGGATCTATCATTTATTTGAGAGGGGTCAATTTGTTTATTGCTAACTTTAAGTTTGGTTTCTATCTTTTTGTTACAGATAATTAGTTAAAGGGAATGATGCCCATGATCCATTACTTCAGTAGAATTTATAAGTGTTTAAGGCTTGAAGTTGGGCCTGGTTCTTGGGCTCTTTTCTTACTCATATGCTTTCGCCTTCCTATATTATTCATTCGTCTCAATTTAGTTTGTCTTTAATTGGATGAGAAAGTGAGAGCGAGATCTCAAAGTTAACATGTTAACACTAAAATGAACATACATTAGTAATAAAAATCCCGCATTAAATGACAAACCTACGTTTCATATCGGAGTATTATAAACCAAATTATCTTCCAAGACCCGAGGCCTAGGCATAAATTCAACTTTTATATTTATGTAGGGGGTAGTATACTAGTATATGCTCAACTTAGAAGCATACCTTATGTGTATCGTGAGGCAAACAGAGCTGCGAATTGGCTAGCAAATCAATGTATCGTCGAGAATAACAAAATAGAGTTGATTCAATTCCCTCCTATTGAGTTAGGACGATCTTGCATGATAACATAGTTGGAGTATTTGTCACGGTCCAAGAGTTTGGGCACCAGAACGTGTGGCGCACTCTAGCCTTTGGCGGCAAGAACGCTAGCCTTGTGCGGAAGTAGGGCTTGAGAGCACAAAGCAACACAAACGGACAATTAAATCTCAGGAGCACTCACGTCTATTTGGGCGATGGAGTGCGGGTGGTCGGGACTTGTGACGGTCGATACTTCGAGGCGGGCACAAGCGGGTTCGAAGCACGAGCTCTTAGTGGATCAAGTTGGTGTGGAGGCGAGCTATTATGCAAGTAGACACATATGTATAAAGGTTTAACAACAAACAAGCATAAAAGCAAGGCAACACTTGGTAGAAGGTTAAGATTTCGTTCAATCATTCACTCTCTAAAGAGCTTTAATTTGTTTACATGGAGAATCCCTAGTGAACACTGCATTAACAATAATACAATAATGAGATCTCAGGTCTAGAAAACATAAAGTAAACTCTAAGAAAGCATTTAAAAGGCATCTACTACATCAAAAGGAGTTGAATTCTAACACTTTGCCACGTCTAGTTACTACTCCTTAGTTTTTATTTTGTTTGTTATGCCTCTCGTTATTTATAAATAATAATAATAATAATAATAATAATAATAATAATAATAATAAAAATTAAAAAAAAATAAAAAAAAAAATCATACCCCAATTTACATGTACAATCACTCATAAGACACGAATCACGCTTGATAGAAATTCAGGAGGCAGTAACTCCGTAAAAAAAATCCCGAAGATTCGTAGTATTTGAGTCGAAACACTTCAACTGTTAAAAGTTGTACCCATCCAAGGTATGAAGAAGATGAAATGAGGACTGATTCAATCACTTGGTTAGCAACGGCTACTTGGAAGAGAAAGAGCATCAGTGCCGCATTAAGTCGGCATTCCGCTGCACAATGTTGTTTAAGTGGGCAAATGCATCAACATAATCTGGGTTCGGAGAATAATATACAATTAATTTGCCATAACATTAAAGACTTGTGCCCACATTCCACAAGATGTAACCAAAAGGCAGAAAAGCTTGATTTGAATAACATAAGTTTGAATGACATAAACTAATAAGCTTCTGAACTAATCTGCATAGCGCAGATATTCAGAAGCTGTGGATAATGATAATGTACCTACAACAAGATGCAACCCACCAATCGGCCCTTACGAACCGCATTGCAACAATAAGGTACAAAATATGTTGCAACTAAGCTAAGTTGGGGTTGCAACTGGAGGTCAAAAGGCTTAAACTTAAACTGTACAAAACTGTGCTGCAGATATAGAAACTGTAGTTCTTAATGCAGTGCCATATGGCACATTTCTCCCCTAAATCCCAAATTGACTGAGAATTACTCTAGCTCGTTGTCTGAGAGGACATGAAGAGGACTGGATGGCGAATCATTTCCATCTTCAGCCACCCTGCGAGATTTCCTTCCTCTTGTTTTAGGAGCAGCACCATTAGCAACAATACTCTTCTTTGGGCGTCCTCGTTTTTTGGCAGCTGAAGGCGCAATCTTCACTTCATCTGGTATCTCACAGGCACCTTCACCATCATGAATTACATTCTCACCATGGGGCTCCTCCATTACCATGTCAGGTTCTTCCTCCACTGATTTGATTTCATCCTCTTCAATATCTGAGGTGCTGATATCTGCATCTGCATCTGCATCTGCATCTTCTGCATCTGCATCTTCTGCATCTTCAGACTCACTCTCATTTTCGTCAAGGGCACCAGAGCTCTCCTCACTGTCGGCCTTTTCTTGATTGAACTTGAGCATTAATGAATCTATCACTCCCATCAATTCCCGATTGACCTGCCAGAGATTACAACCATGTGAGATAAGCAAAAACTAAAAATGATAAATATCATAAAATGGACTGGCACTTGGCCTAGACATGCAGCACCCTTGCTGCTATGGTCTAGTTTAGGAATCTTAGCCCCAGTTAATATGAGTCAATCAATAGTCTAGACTCTAGAGCGCTCTAAACACATGCGAAATCATTAGAACCATTAATACATCATATAGACAACAAACCTGAGCATTTTGAAGAAACTCAGAGATGTCCATTGGGCATGAAGGGCATTTCATGACAGTTTTCTGGGTTCGTAGTGACCGACCTCCTGCTTTTCTCTCCCTTTCAAACTTTTGACCCTCAAATGTGGCATCCAAGCAAGATTTGCAGAAGTTATGAGCACATGGAGTTGTAACTGGAAGAGTCAACACCTTACGGCAAATTAAGCAACTAAACTCTGCAAAGGACAACATAATTTTGTAAGAAAATAGAAGGTGCAAAATTGGTTTTTTTTATTAAACTTAAGTTACAAAGGGGACAAGGAAATACCCTTCAAAATGTTTGCCTTGGATCTCTTTTTTGAACGACCAGATCCAGTTCTCTTCTTGATTAGTTTGCTGGATGGTGCAGGCATTTTCCACTTCCAGCATTCTTCTTCTGCCTGTAATATAAATCAGAATTTGAGATGAGCTGCTGAAAATGAATTACTCATTAACAATACATACAAGACACATTTCCTTTCAAAAGTTATTTCTACGAGGCCATAAACATTAACTAAATTCATTTTTTTCAGTTCATTTTAAGTTCCAGATAAAAAAAATATAAAATATAAAATAAAAAAAGCAACAAGGTAATTCAGTGCTCACATCATAGTCCCAGTGAGGGCTTTCCTTCCTCACTGTCAACTGCTTAGCCCCCTTTAGCTCAGGAACAATAGGCAATGGTCTTGGACGATCACCATGCTCATCGCTGTAGCAAGACACAGACACAAAGTATTACTCGCACTCATCAAAGTAAGATTCAAGCATACAGAATGTTTTGTTAACTAGCCATGTACTGACCTCGTCCATGGCGCAGGGCTGTTGTCACATCTAACAAATAAATACCTGCATACCAAATACGGAGACTAACAAAGCAACAAAACCAATAAACCTATCAGAATATTCACAAATCATTGTTCAAATAATAACACAAAAATAACAAACTACAACCTTAACCAATTTTTTGTTCACTTCCTCTGTGGCATAATTTGCCCAACACTTCTCAATTCTGTAGATACCATCATAACGAACCCCAATTTCAGGTGCATAGTTAGAACGCTTCTCCTTAAAAGATCTGTATGATGTTTAGACCACATGTCATTTCTATAATTAGGAGTAAAAACCATCATAACCAAACCAGTATACAGCAGCATAACAAAGATCATGTGCTCTTAACTAAAGATAGCTTTCAAAAAGCTAGATAAAACTCAAGCATCGTGTATAAATACAAAGAGCTTTGTAGACCTAGATGCTAAATAAATCTTCTAAGCTCATACAATAGAATCAACTATCATGTACTGGTAATTTACCTAACAACACGAACAGGGTATCCTTTTCTGCAACTCAATCTAAGTGCTTCATTTCCACCAGTAAATGTCTGATCATGTGTCTGATACTTGCTTGTACGCTTATTTCCACTCAAATCACGACCCCCACTGTGATTCAAGATTCACAAATAGATAAGAGAACATATCATCAAATGGCATAACAAACAAATTTTGGGACAGGCAGGCAAAAAAGAGATTCTAGGTTTTTCTAGATATTTTGCTCAGAACATACTGGAAAAATAATCATGTGAAGGTTGATAAGGAAAAATAATATCATCATTGATAGCTGATAATCTTATAGACAAGGAGTCAATAATGAAATAGCAGACATAGTATATCAATAAATGAAATCAGCACAAGTATATAACTAAAAATATAAATATATATATATTTTTACCTTCCAGTATAGAGGAACCATTCCCCATGGTCCTCATCATCTAGATATCCTCCAGAAAGAACCACTGATTGTGCCCCGTACTTCGCTTGTCCAGCAATACCACTAACATGTGGGAAGTGAGCACCCCATTGTCTACATGCCATGCGATCTGCCCAACAGTCACCGACCAGCACTCCCATATTTCGAGATGGATCATACTCCGGAGGAATAGGCCCAAGAAAATCATTTGGGATAGTGACAAATATCCTTCCACTTTTAGCATTTGCTTTTCCTGCCTTTTTAGCCCTTTCTGTTGTAAAGGCTTCATCAGGAAGATCATCATTACGCACATATTGAAACACTCTAGGCACAACAGCTGCAGCAGGCTTGGATATTCTTGCCATTCTCATAGCAAATACAAGAGAAGAGTTGATTCTAGGTGGGACATCCGGAAGTGTTTCCCTACACTTTGCACATGTCCTTTTTCCTTGTCCCCACCATTTCTCAAAACATTTTAAACAAAAGTTATGCCCGCATGAAGTCTGAACAAGAAACATAAGCATTGGTTATCCTTAGTGAAGAACAGCAACCAGGTCATACTAACATACATTTAATGTACAGCAAAGAAGATTGTTTTACAAAATGCTTGAACGGGAATTAGATCGCACAAAATTTCTGAAGGTCTCCCCTATTTCCTACCATGTATAGCATGAAACAAATCCAATAATTACATATAAAGGCACGCAACAACGAAAATAACTATGATTGCTCAATATAGCATGAGGCCATGAATTTGTTCTCAAAACCCATCAACTTCACATAATCAACTCCTTAATAAGAATAATACTTCCAACACACAATGCATGAAGACATCCCATTACAGGAATCTACAAGTCAACAAGAAAGTAAACAAATTTATCATTACCCAAACCCAAAAAGTATCGCCACTCGCACTATATTAGACCAGAATCCAATAAATTTACCAATTATAGGTCGAAATTATTCCAATCATATAATGCACTAAATTTGCATACAACATCTAAACCATCACAATCAGAATGCAAAACTTGCCAAATCAGTTATATGACAAAGACAGCCAGTACAAAAGGATATCTAATACCATGGTTGGTACACCCAACAAAACAAAGTACACTACCCAATTGATGTTAACACTTATCTGGAAAAACGAAAACAAAAAAAATTCCCAAATCAAAATTAAATCTTTTACTTGGTACAGTACTTTTGATGACCAATAATTACAGCATCTACAATTTCCAATTAAACCCACAATTAATCCAATGGAGTATTTACAGCGTTAATTCAACTTTAACAGTGTAATTAAACCATGCTTAATTTTCAGAATTCTGAGTTGTTAAACCAAACTGACGATTAATTGAACGTAGCAAATTACCCATTTACTTTACTTAATTAAAACCCCTAAATTTCACACATAACGCTGAAAAACGATTATATCACACAAAATCAAAAATAAAATCACGCTTAATTTACAGAATTCAAGGTTGTTAAACCAAACTGACGATTTATTGAATGCAACAAATTACCCATGTACTTTACTTAATTAAAACCCAAAATTTCACACCCAAAAATAAAAATAACGGTGAAAATCGATTTTATCACTACAATAAAAACTTATTAATGCAAACTGACGATTAATTGAATGTAGAAAATCAACCAAGCACTTAATTAAAACCCCTAAATTATACCCACAAAAACAATGACGATAAAACACGATTATACCACAACAAACCCAGAATTCAACACAAATAACAGCAAAAAAAATTACAGAAAAAAACGCATGAAACAGAGAAATTATCATAATTCAAATGAAATAAAAGCAAAAACTAAAATGCAAGTAGAGAGAGAAGGAGATTTACAGTGACAGGACGTTCAGGGAGTTGCATACAGAAAGAGCACTTGATATTCTCGCCAAGAATATTCATTAACTCATTATCATCCTTCACCTTCCCATCATCAGTTTCACCGGATCCAACCCCACCCAGAAGCTGCTGACGCTTCTTCGCCTTTTCGGCTTCGGACAGCGTAGCATCGGCCTCGATCTCCCTAATCTTGGAGAGCAATTCACCAGCAGGCCCCGCGACAACCGCCGATACAATGGAAACAATAGCAGCATCCTCCGAGGGAGCGCAATCAGGGCACTCCCAAGAAGCAACCAAACTCATCGAAAGCGGAGGCGAAGAAAGACACTCAACATGCCACGGCGTAACACAGGTCTTACACACCAGCTTGTCCTCCTCCGACGGCTTCTTCTTGCACAACATGCAGTTGCCATCGCCGTCGCAGGGGAGTTGCTGGGAGTGAACCAGAGGATTCGGAGTCGCCATTGATGAAACAATCAAGTTTTTTGGAGGAGAGAGAAAAAATGGCGGAGGTTGAAGAAGAAGATGATGGTGGAAAATGAGGGCAGTGAAAAGGGTGGTATTTATAGAGTGAAGGTGAGAGAGTGAGACGGCGGGGTTTTGAAATTTTTTTCAGAGGGGGTTTTGAATTTGGGAGGTTATTCTCTGTGGTAGACTCTATTTTACTTACTGTGGAACTGCTTTTTTATTGGGTTTGTTTTCTGTGTTTGTTTTCAGCCGTTGATTTTGAGATCATGGAGATTTATTTCCCTATTATCCGGGATATTATGGATGATTTGCTTCTATTTTTGTTCCGATTATGTTCCTATCCACTAGGATTGAGTATTAATGTATTATTCATATAATATTGTCCAAATGGTAACAAATTTGGATTATTTTATCTAATTATTGTTCTTACAATGTACCTAGCTAGAGTAAAAAAATTAATGTAAAGGGGTATTATGGGTCTATGGGTAGAAAAGTTGAACAATTGGTTTTATATTTCACGCGAACGTGTTATGTGTGTTGTATTTGTGGTTAAGGGGTCGTTCGATGAAGTGGTATTAGATATTTACAATTGGGGTTTGATAGATGGTTAGAGTTTGCAAATGTTTTGAATAGTTTTTTGTGCGGTTTTATTAATTTGTTACTTTAGATATGGAGTATATAGTTACGTGAATACGTGGAATGGTTTAAAATGCACTTTTATTAATGCATAAAGTTACGTGCACACGTGACGTGAAATATAAAACTAGTGGTTAATTAAATGAAAGGAAAAAATCGAAGTTTGTTACCTTGTGGATTTAACGTTTAATAATTCTCTACCCATCTGGATATGAACATAATCCAAATAATAAAGAATGAATCAACCACAAAATCCCGAATAACACGAAAATAAATCTTGAGAAAACAAAAAACAACAGTTTAAAATAGTAGCTATCGCAATGTAAACCAATCAATCATTAGAAATTATCCGCCTCATAAAGGCACAACTAGTTCGCCATACAAATTTAATTTATAAGGCTTATTAATTTTCTTTGTTTTCATTAATATAGTTTTAGTTCGTTCTCAAACTAAAGTAATAAATCTCATATGCCCTTATTAAAATAAATATTAATCTCAATGCTAATATAAATTAAATCAATAAAACAAACACTTGAAAATTTTCTTATTACGATGCAACACGATAAGATATTTGGTTTCATGACTTAACATGTAAGGCTTTTAAAAATAATAAATAAATAAATAAATAAATAAGATATACAATATGTGTATGGTATAATCTTAATTTATTCTTTTTTATTGGAGAAATACGAGCTATAATTGATTTTCAATTAAATTATTTTTCAATTTAATGATTATTTGAATTTTGCTTGTTCTTGATTATTAAATTTGCAATTTGACATTGATTGTTATCTTTCACGTTATTGGTTGTGAATTATTGTTATCCATATGGTTTGGCTTAGTTTAAATCATATAGTGAAGTAACATCTAATTTTTGTCAAGTTTACGATTATGTTTTGGTTTAAATTAGAGATTATATTCAATCTGATTAATTTGTCATTTAGAGAGCCTCAAGGAGGGATGATAATTATTGTTCCTATGATCTCTTGTAAGCACGCGGGAGGGAGTTCTATTCACATAAACTATTCCTCATCTCATATTCGATCATTCCATTATAAATAGAAATAAATACCTTTCAAAATTAAATTAGGATTAAATTTGTAACCTTTTAAAAAAAATCTCCAAATACTATTGTTTTTTGCTAAGAATAAAATGAAGAATCCTATATTAACTATTTCACTCTTATTAATAGACGTAGTCTTATGACATTGGGTCTTGCGTAGATCATTAAATTAAAGTTTTATACATTTTTTTTTTTACCTTCATGTGATTTACATTAATATAGGGCTTATTTATGATTTTTTTTTTCAATTTTTAGTTTCTTTTATTTATGATTTTTTTTCAATTTTTAGTTTCTTTTACTGGGTCTAATAGGTATCAGTGTAATTTTTTGGTTTTTTGTTTTTCAACATTATATGATATATATCATGTAATGAGGAAAATATTGGTTAGTTAAACATTTTAAAAGCACAATCATTTTGAAAACTACCAACAAAAAAGTGGAAACACCTATTTCTTATTTTGTGTGTGTGTGTGTTTTTTTTTTTTAAATTGCTAAAAAAAAAAAAAAGATGTCAAACAAGCCCCGAAGAAGTTGTTTTCACTTTACCTGTTATCAATATTCAAAATTATCACGATTTAATAAATTTAACAAAAAAAAAATCATTTTATGATATATGATATATCATATGAATTTGAAAAACAAATAAACCATAAAATAGTAAAGTCTAGTGATACTGAAAGTTACCAATGAATTTTGCATGTAATATAAAACCAATACTCCAAACACCTCATACCTTTATGGATTTTGTTGTTTCCGTAGTTTTTGTCCTGCTTAAGTATCAACAAATTTCACACTCTGTAAAAAAAAATAAAAAATCAACAAATTTCATACAAAGAAAGAATAATATCACTAGCAAAAACCTAAGTAACAAGGAAATAATTACTCCGTAAATCTTAATTTAAAAAATAAGTAAAATGACTCAAAATAATTGTAAAGTTAACCGGTCAATGATTTAAAATATATCTATATATACATTGCAACAGTCAAACCCTCATAACTGACATAAGTGGTCGCAAGTATGTATGCACACGCTTATTAAATTTGGTTAAAATTTAATCATTTAGCAAATGAAAATCTCAGCCCTTTTTTATTTTTTTTATTCTCTTACTAACAGGAAATAATCTAGAATAATTACCTAGTTTATTTTCAATATTTTAGATTGAACATTTAAAAATTTTCAAACCAATTTAGATCTCCATTAAAGATTTATTGAAAATTTAAATTACAAATAAAAGTTGGTAAAAGGTGATATGACATGATATGTCAATGTGGCTCGAATTCGACCCGAAATTAGCTTGTTTGGGTCAAGATTTTCAACCTATTATAGTAATTGTGTTAGCTAAAATGACTCATTTATTAAATGATTTAGGTTATGG
Organism: Chenopodium album; assembly: GCF_948465745.1. Taxonomy (NCBI): domain Eukaryota; kingdom Viridiplantae; phylum Streptophyta; class Magnoliopsida; order Caryophyllales; family Amaranthaceae; genus Chenopodium; species Chenopodium album. Next base: position 73,895,455 of record NC_137835.1, read on the forward strand.
TTGAACTTTCAAACCCTTACTCAACTCAACACCTAATGTGTTTTCTAATCTAGATAGTGTATATAATTTATACATCATTGATGCACCTTGAAATACTTAAAAGGTTTCTTCTTATTAATTTGCATAATTTATTTTCCAATGTTCTATACAATTCTTTCATGCCTAAAATTATTATAGACGAAGTGGGTTCATTAGATTAACATATTGATTTGCCACGCTTATATTAATAAGTGTATTTGATATTAACTAGGTAATAAATGGGTCAGGTACCCATTTATTAATTTAATGGCCTGGGGTAGGTTGGGCTTTAAGGCTTATTGTTTGTTTATATATACGAGTTACTTTTGGGTTAAGGGTAGATGTGATTAAAAATTTGATCCATGATTCGGTCAATTTGATTTGAAATTTGGGATATCCAATTTCGTTGTTTTTTTTTTTTTTTTTTTTTTTTTTAATATGCTTCGGATTAGATTTAGACCATCTTTAAAATTTTTCAAATATTCGATACATTCGGTTTCTTTTAATTTTTTTTATAAAAACTTAAATATATTAAGAGAGTAATATTAAATAGCCACCCTTTTTTTTAATGTCTGAACTATTTTGAAAAAACAATATATTCGATTAGAACTTTTATTATTTAGATTGAATATCCGATTATTATTCGCTCAAATTCGGATCAAATCTTCCTTGATCCGAAACTTTCAGATGTCTGAATTCCCGATCGGATTGGATATTCAATTTGACCACCGCTAGTTAGAGGAGTCAACCCATGAACCGAGCCAGAATTCTACACAACTCAACACGCTTGACAACTCTACCCAAAAGTGGTAAAATTTATGTTTAGAAAAAGTTTTTTTTTTAAAAAATTTTATTGGGGTTATCTATCACTTGAATGATTTGTTAATTGATCAGAAGTTTTTATTTTAAATCTAATTCATCAAAAAAATTGGATTTAAGTTTCTGATCCAAATTTTTTTTAATCAAATATACTTTTTCTGGTTGATTAAAACAACCAGATTTTTTATTTGAATTATGATAACAAAAAAAGATAAAGAATGGATCAATGAATGACTTGACTAATTAGACATTTTATATGCAAAAAGAAATTAATTGCGACATAGATCCATCCTATTAATGAAAAAACAGATCTCGGTGCATCATGATAATTTTACAAACCATCATTCATGTTATTAATTCAATAATTAAACAAATTAGAAAGACATAATAGTAAATTTCACCTTTCGAGAGAGATAGCAGATGCCCGGCGCCATAGATGGATCGATTTGTGTTGATACTTTACTTCGTTCCCCTTAGACAATTTTCTCATGGGTTTGGGATTTGAGGCATTGGGTGCTAGGTTTTTTGTTTCCTCTACTCTTGCGGCGATTGAAAGACATCAGATGCATTGGTAGTTAGGTATATATAGAGGTTTTAATTTTTCTGGGACACAACGACATCGTTTTAATATGTGAATAAAAGTATTCATAATATATTTTTAAAAGGGAATAGTCGAGGTGCATTAGTGTGGGTATAATAAAATATCATAATATTTTTTTTGCCAAATAATACACGTACGAATATTCTAGCACAAGTCCAAATTACAAAAACCAAAAACTTCCTCCGTTACTATCTTGTCGCAACGTTTCTATCTTGTTCTCTATTCACCTATTTTACTTTGATAATCTTTAATAATTAAATTTAAGAAAAACACGGTCACGCGGGATCTTGTTTAATTTATTTTAATGTATCTTTTCAAAATATCTTAATTGGTTATAAGTTCAAAACTTGAATGCTTTAACATAAGTGAAAAGTAGAAATGTTGCAACTAAACAAAAAAATTTTTTTAAAAAAAAAAAAAAATCTACTTTGTAGACCTCCTTTATTATTCCTTAAACCCTTAGGAAAACTCTTGGCGCATAGGCCCTATGTATTAAGGATGCAAATAGGATGACATTTTTGTAAATAATAGAAACCCGATGGTGGAAAATATGATGGCAAAAAGTACCACTACATGTATTTTAGTACATAAAAAGCACTATTCAAAACACTTATACTTTAATGGTACATTTTACATGTATAGTAGTACACAAAAATGTACCACTGTACCAAAACAAGAGAGAAAATGTACCACCGAACCCCAGATTGTCCTCCTATGTGCATGCCAAATACATAGGTCATATGCGCCTAGATGCACTCTTGCTTTGAGGGCTTCAAGGCCTTCAACCCATTAAGTTAGTTTTTTTTTTTCCTGATAACTCATGTATTTATCAGTTAACGAAAATTGTCAAATAACTGATCAATGTGTAGTATTCAATTGAATTTCTATTGCATAAGCGTGTAATAAACTAATATCTACATGAGCTTACACATGGGGAATAAAGCATATGCATTAATAAGTGACAATATTTTCTATACCTACTTAAATAAAACAAATTTAACTTTCCTTTTCTTAAATTAATTACTTAAAGCAAATGAAAATTTCTAGTTAACCTTCTACTAATTTTAAAAATTCATGATATAATTTATAGTTTTTGCTTAATATGTTGCTTCTTATTTGGAATAATGTACAAGAAATGATGTTTATAAATCTTTTATGTAGAAGTATTATTGTAAGAGTGTTGTAATTCGAAAGCCAAAAGGGTAAAGGTATAATAATAAATTTTGGTCCAAGACCTAGTTAAATAGTATCGTTGTTTCATGTAAATATGATTTGTTTGTTTACCACCTTTACTGTTGTCACTTTTTTAAGTTTTGCCAATCCTTCTGTTACATTTACCACCTTTTACTTCCCGAATGTTTCATTATTCGTCCAAATTTTCATCAAAGTAAGGCCTACAAATGAATATTAATTTTTATGACCGCTCTTTTCCTCTGTCCTTATGATAGTTATTTGATTTTTGAATTGCAAATCTTACATTACACAAATTAAAGCAAAAAGAAAAGGTTCCTAATTTATTACATATTACTGGATTATATGTAGGTATGCTTTAAGGTTTAAAATTGTAATTGGGTTTGCTATTAGTGATTAATTGATAAAATCTTGCTAAGTCTTCTTTTAGTATTGAAATTGATGTTATTGTTTGAAATTATTACTTATTATTGCTTTGAAGATTACGGGTTTTTTTTTATGTCAATCTCTTTGTATAGGCTTGAAATAAGTTCGTAATTTATAATTGAAGTTAGATTATTGATTTTAATCATCTAAAATTATGTTTTCCAGGCAAGTGTTGAGATTATGGGATAATAATAGACCAATTATACTCTTTAAATAACATGTGAGTCATTAGGCCCTCAAAAAAACCTCACCCTAATTTAATTTTTATTTTCGGACCGGCTTAAAAATAATCGAATTTAATTAGGGTAGAATCTTGTCAATAATTCGAATTGGATTAGACAGAACATTTGAAAATCGATTTTATTTCGTATCGGATTAGATTTGGATTAATACCAAACCATAAACAGAATAGACACCCTTACCCTAAATTCCATATAAGAATACCCTTTAACCTTGTCCACAATTCACATGTCGACATCTACTCCTAAATAATGTTATCATAAAACATTTTGTTGGATAGTCACACATTCACAATATATATTATATCATTAAATAAATTAAACTTTCTATAAGTCCTTAATATTTTGATGGTCAAAATTTTATTTTGACGACTTATTTCAAAATAGAAGGAATATATTGCACATAGATGATGTTAAAACGATATTGCAATGCAAGAAATGGAGGTAGTAATATAGTTGACGTATGATCCGCAAGTATTACTTTAATAATGTATACCATATTATTTCTATTTCATTTTTTTAACTAGTGAATTAATACGATCATCCATAATCGAAAATACCAAGTTTATATTATTAAGATTTTTTGCTACATGTTCCATAGATCAAAGAGTCTAACCTAGTTTAATATGGCCATAATTTCTTCACCTGGCCTTGTTTTTCTTGAAATGAAATTATTTTACTACATTTAAAATACATTTTTTATACACATAATTATTTTAATTGAACTTAGGCCATTTTCTCTTCACCATATTTTTAATGAACGAAAATTATTTAATTGAAAAAAAAAATTATATTTATTGAAAGTAAATTATTTTACTATACTTAATTTTTTTTAACCAAATAATATTTGGATATGGTGAAAACTAAAGAGATTTGGGTTTAAAAATTAATTACAATAATATGGACCATGTAATATTATCTCTTTGCTATTCACATATTTCACACTAAGACCCTGTTCTCTTCCCCTATATTTGCTTAACAAAATTATTTTCAATAAACTCAAATTATTTTTACTTTGCTGAATTAATATTATTGATTAAAACTTATTGTTAAATTTTTCTTTAAAGTAAATATCTTTATTGATTAAATTTTATTTTTACTAAGCTAAATTTATTCTGTTAAAGTGAACTTATTTTTGGTGAACTAAAATTATTTTTATAGAACATTATTGTTTTAAGGTGACCAGAACAAGTCTTAAGTGATCATTAATTAAAATAATCTTCGTTTTTAATAAAAAGTTATCAAAAATCATTGGTGATTCTTCTTATTTTTCTTATATCTTCAATTTAAGTAGCAAATTTCAAAGAATCATTTTTAGTAGAAACATAATCTTCATATTTAGTAGCAAACTTCAAATAATTGAACAAGATTGACACAAGTATAAAGGATAAGATATTATCATTAATGGTACACATAATTTTGCATTTATTTTGATTCAATAATTTATCTATGTATAATTGGTAATGAATCACAAAAAATCATTGGAGATTATTTTTAAAAGATGTTATTATCTCTCCATTGTTCACAGTGGACAATAAAAACAATCTTTGAATCTAGATAATTGTATCCTTGTTATCTTTTGTATAATAATTTTTTAGAATCATATGATATTTGTAGAAACATAATCTTCATATTTAGTAGCAAACTTCAAATAATTGAACAAGATTAACACAAGTATAAAGGATAAGATATTATCATTTAATGGTACACATAATTTTACATTTATTTTGATTCAATAATTTATCCATATATCATTGGTAATGAATCACAAAAAAATCATTGGAGATTATTTTTAAGAAATTATAATCTCTTTATTGTTCACACTGGTCAATAAAAACATTCTTTGAATCTAGATAATTGTATCCTTGTTATCTTTTGTATAATATTTTTTAGAATCATATGATATTCTAAACATATTGGGAGTATATTTTAGAATCATATAATATGAGATTCTAAACATCCATGGTTCACACTAACATCTTGTTCAAATCACCTTAATAATTTTGCTGAATTGAGCTTATTTTTTTTTATTGAAATTTAATTATTTGTATCGAATTTTATTTATTTAAGGCAAGTGAAAAATAAGGCCTAAATGTTTATAATGTAATATGAATTAAAAGAAACATTCCTTAAATTTTTATCAGTAGAAAATATAATATTAAAGAATCATAAGAGATCTTAAACATTTATTGACAATTCCAGATTAATACTTAGCTGTTTTTTATTACACATATGATTTTAATTAAATGTTTTGTCTTTTTTCATAATAAATGAAATGAAACCTTTGTTCATTGTATCTTTCTTGTCCATAAATGTTTAGTATTGATATGTTCATTTTATATAGTGTTTTACCCCCGTCCCTTGGTCGTTATTGGTAGTGTTTTTGGCTCTTTCGGGCCACTTTTATTACTAATTTGTGTGTTCTAGTGTTTTTGTAGTTTTAGTTGTATTTTACAGGAAATTGCACTCTTGGAGCATTTTCCCGGGCTTTATGAATCAACTACGGAAACTAGAAGGACACGACCACTTTTGGAGCCCAGGATCGGTGAAAGCCGGTGATTAAGGGCTCGGTAATTGGGATCCCGAGGCATTTGGACCGAGTATTCAAGACCGGAAAAGGAAACCCAGATTGGCCCGAAGAATTGGAGCCCAATCGTAGTCCAAATAGTGGCCTTAATGAGCCGCCCGGCCGGGCGGGAGAAGCTTAGGCTGGCGCCCGGTGACGCGCCCGGCCGAGCGCGAGATTATTACTATGAGCAAAAAGGCGCGCCCGATCGGGCGATGCCTCGCCCGATCGGGCGCGTGTATTTATTAGTGGACGCTTAACGTCGTTTTAATATGTTTTAGTTTAGGATTTTGTACGGAGTATAAATACTCCTCCGTAATACGATTTTAGGATCTCTTCTTCCCTCTTTACCCTTTCTTTACTCTCTTAATTATTCTCTTAGAATTCTTTCTCTCAACTTTTGTTCTTAATTCTTCCATTAATTCCAGATTACTTTTTGGTAACAATTTCTTCCCCTTTAATTTCAGTTATTTTATTTGCTTCCTTGATTATGCTTTTATTTATTTATTTGATTAGTTTAGTCATGATTATTTGTGAGTAGTTTAATTTCTAGGGTTTATGGGGATCTAATAAATAATATGAAGGGGTAATTTGTTGTTGTTATTTATCAATGCTAGATTAATTTCCTATTGATTGATTTAATGCTCTGTGACTAGATTAGGCCTGATCTTTTATGCATGAGTTTGACAACATTGATTCGAGATTCGACAGATGAGAATTAATGTTTAGGTCTAGTTTCAATAAGCAGGTTAATTTATAAATGGTTAAGTCGAGATTCGAGAGATGAGATTTAATACCGGTAAATTAATTGTGTGATTGTAATACGTAGCGAAAGCCCTTTACAATCTGGTTAATTGATGCATTGATGATTGACTATTATTGACTATTGGTATTGCATGATAATTTCTTATTGAATTGTTTTAACGTTTTACAATTGCGGCTTGTAAAAGTATGGCAATATTAAATTGATGAATCGAGCAGATATTGGTTTGATATTAAAGACTATTTTCAATAAGAACTTAGATCTAGTAAATTGCGAAAGCCTGTTAGATCTATGGTGATTAATAAATTGCGAGAGCCTGTTGATCGTGTTATTTGTGCAATGTCAATGATTGATTACTATGTTTTACCCTGGAGTATTATTTATTGGTGAACCTATGCCCTAGATCCTTTTATATATTGTTTTCTCCCTATTCTCAATCTTCGTAGTTTAGTTTCATACTCAAATATAAATATTGGTTACTTAGATAATTTAGATTATAATAATTAATTAGGAGTAAAAAGACTTGTTTCCCTGTGGAGATCGACCCTACTTCCCTATCTACTTTAGTTAGAGGACTTAGGTATTTACTTTTGATTAGGGGATACGACTTTACCCTATCAAGTATCTCCATCGATTCTAAGATATTTATTGCCAAAATATGAGGATACACTTGCTATTTCAATTTAAACTTATTAGGACATGTTCTTTTCACCTTATTTCTACTGAGTTAAAATTATTTTAATGAACAAAAAATATTTTTATTTTACTGAACTTTGTTTTACTTAACTAAAATAATTTTATACTAAATTATATGTTAGGGGTATAATAAATATTGCATTATTGATTATATTCGTTGTGACTGGTGATGCTTAATGTTAGATGTTTTTTATAGTTGAATTTTATTCATATTTAGATTAATTGCATTATTATTTATTTTAGGATTCTCAACATTGATTTGGTTAATTGCTTAGTAATTAGCTTAAGTCGAACTAATTGGTTAAACCATAATCTATTGGGATCCAACCCTTACTTGCTCGTCTACATAGTAGGAGGTCTAATTAGGTTTATTTTTGCTAATTGTGCGAGACGCTTATCAGAGAAAGTAACGTAGGCCATATATGGGTAAGATAAACAACATTCATAATAAAAATCGAGCTTCCTTCCTAAACAAGATAGATAAAAATAAATAAATGGGAAGATCATGATGATTGTATAATGTACATGTTTTATGGCATTCACTTTTAATATCAAGCTTTATTCATAGAAAAAGTAGACCGATCTTTGTAAAATAAAGTATTTGAAACAAGATTTTCAAATTTAGAACAAAATTAAAAGGATTACAAATTTTTAGATTACACTTGGCAACAGTGGCCAAGCCAGGATTTTCAAGTCCTAGGGGCCGGACTGTTAATAGATAATTGAAAAAATTAAAATTTACTAATATTTTATTTGTTACTAAAAAAAAGAGTTAAATTTTATTCTATGATTTTTCATAATAGCAAAATCATCAATAAAGATTCAACACTAATATTTACCGCAATCTCTTATTAACTTTTCTCTCTCTCTCTCTCTCTCTCTCTCTCTCTCTCTCTATATATATATATATATATATATATATATATATATATATATATATATATATATATAAATAGTGTTTTTGATTTCATGATATTAATACAAAAACAATAGTTATCAAATTAACTAGCATATAACCCTAAAAGTTTGATATTTCATATTAAATGTAAGCAATAAGCCTAAAGTGCCACTCAATTGACAAAAAATTAGCCAAATTTATTAAATAATATAAATATATTATTTAAAAAAAAAAACCCATGCCTAAGTTGAATAAACAAAGCCTTAATAAAAAAAAGTAAAAAAATTGATTGGGATAGGATTCGATCCCAACTCCCTCATGAAAAAACATCACTCCTTAACCAACATAACAAGTCTTGTTTACTAATCATTCTCAAAAAAAAAAAAAAAAAAAAAAAAAAAAAAAAAAAAGTCTTGTTTACTAAAATTTATGTCTCTTTAAAAATATATGTAATAATTTTAGGGGAGCATATTATAGAAAACATGAATTGCAAATTTGGGCCGGGGAGGCCATGCCTCCACCAGCCCCCCTTTCCCTCCGCCCCTGCTTGACGATATAGGTCATAGGTTTAAACATTCCTTAATGATACCAAATTTCCAAGGCTACGAGGCGAAAATACTACTGTAGGACAAAAAGAATGTACGACTATAGCACTAAATCATGTCTCATAATATAAATACTCCATGATTGATTAGTACAACTCATACAATTTTGTTTGAAATTGATGTTGAATTATAAGGCATTGGAATGATAAATATCTAGGACTTACTACGTATTTAGGAAATTCGAGAAAGGATTTTTTTGAAGTATTCGGATCGTGTATGGAAGAAGCTAAAAGGATGGAAAGAAAAATTCCTAGCTATCTCAAGTTGGAAAAGATATTTTAATTAAATTAGTGGACCAAGCAATCTCAATGTATGCAATGCAATGCTTTAAATTACCTTAAAGTATTATTTTGAAGGTGGAGAAAATTTGCAGGAGTTTCTTTTGGGGCCAAAAGAAGAATGAGAGGAAGATTCCTTAGGTATCATGGGAGAATTTGTGTAGACCTATAAGCGAAGGAGGAATAGGGATGAGGATCTTAAAGCATTTAATACAACTTTGCAACACCCCGAAATTACTATCCAATAATAATTATTATAAAACATGATTTAGAGAGTAATTTAAGGATATTACCGACACGTGATTACGTAAGGCTTAATAGAGACTTGTAGCGGAAGAAAAATACTTATCATTTAATAATAATAATAATAATAATAATAATAATAATAATAATAATGATAAAAAAAAAAAAAATTAAATTAATAATAGTTGTAGTTGTTGTTATTGTTGTTGTTACTGCTATTGTTGTTGCTGTTGCTATTGTTGCTTGTATAACTTTGTATGTGTTTTGAGATATAATAATAGTAATAAAGTAGTATTACACGCAAGTAGTAGGATATATATAACTATATATGTAAGTAGTTGTAGCTAGTCTATAAGTAAATATGACAAATTAAGACTAAAAATAACAATAAATTAGTTAATAGATCAAAATATAGGTTCTTGGGATATGAAATGAATTTAGGCCATAGAAGAGTTCAACGTACTCTTATTTAACAAAAGAACAAAGACCAAATTGGTCTTAATTGGAGCAATGGTGCGAAAGAAAGAACAGGGGAAAAGGAGGAGGGGGTTGTCATGGGTGGATGTCCGGATGGTGGCAGGGTGGCAGAGGGTCGCCGACCAAGTGATGGGTGGCTGGTGGTGCATGGCCTGGTGGTAGTGGCGTGCGGTGGTGGTGCGGAGGAGAAATAAGCTAGTAGGAGGAAGAGAGTATGAAGAGGAACTTAGAGAAGGAAATGGGGTGAAGTAGTGTTATGTTCTCATGGATATTTATAGCAATGTTTTTGGTACTATTTCATCCATAATCTTTAATGTAGGAGGCAAGTGGATTGTTAGTTCCCTCGTTGCTTACATAGTCTTGATTTTTTTTTTTATGTTTTTTTTTTTTTTTTTGGTTTTTTGTAGTACATACTAATTTGATGAAGCAGGAAGATAGCTAGATTGGAGTATTGGTTTTGTGCAGTACTAGTTTTGTGTAGTGCTAGTGTACTACAAATATGTATTTGGGCTTAAGGAATGCATTTGATATTTTGTAGTTTGACTTGAAAACAAGATTTCTTGACTTGGGAACAAAATATTATCAATTGAACGCCGATTTTTAGGTAATACAATTTTAACTTGACTCGTATAATTAAACCTTTATAAAGCATAATTATAAAATTATCTTCATAAAAACATATAAATATTTATGTATGATAAAATATTTTGGAAAATTCATGGTTAATAATTAGTAAATGACTTTAAAATACGGGGTGTTACAAGCTCTCCTTGGGATACAAAAAGGGGGAATCCTTCACGACGAAAAGACGCTAATGACTCGTGTTCTACTAAGTAAAGATTTCCCTAATACTTTCTGTGAGGAGGGTGTGCCCGTCGCAAGGGATCCTTCTCCTTTATGCCCATGATCATTTAAAGCCTAGGACTTTACATTTTTTAAGGTTGTATTAGGATTTGAATTCCTGATTGTTTGGGAGAACTTGAATTAGAGTTGATTTTATTATTACACTTTTTTGTAAGAAACTAATAAGGAGTCGCCAATGAGTTTTAAATGAGTTTTAGGAAAACTCATAAACCTCGTTCATGTTTTTCTCCAAGTATACTTCAAGGGATATTTGGTATGAATCGTAAGTTTACCCATACTCAAATTGGTATAATTATATCAAAAATGAGTTCGGGAACGAGGGTACTAAAATAACGTTCTTTTTAGGGAGGAATCGCTATTCCATCAATCCATCCCAAGTGTGGCCTTTACTAGCTATTCGTTTTTCACAATTTTCATTACCAAATAATCTATGCAACGTGATACCTAGAAATAAGTTAGTTGATTTTATTTACAAGCATTAATCACATAAATATTACATTGCAACGAATGTCGTTATTCTTATATAGTCAAATTCGTGAAAAGAACAATAAAAAAAAAAAAATTCGCCTTGGCTTAAGCGATAAAACAACAATTTATTATTCCAATTCTAGTCTTTAATTATTATAAGATGCTATATGAAATTAATTAATTAAAAATTATTTTAAGTGATCAAACAACACTAATTAATTGATTAAATTTATTTAAACAAGAAAGGAAAATTGATTTAACTAAGTGATCAAGAAACTAACTATTTTCCTTTGTTTGCTAGATCTTTTTTCTGATGTTTTTGGACCTTCTTTCTTCTTTGTACCTCCAATGCTTCAATGGAATCAATTAGGGTTAGAGAGTATTTAGGAAGAGAGAAGAAAAGTAGAATGATAGTAAGAGGGTTTGAGAGATTAGTGATTTCACAATGCTAGGGTTTCAATTATGATTATTTTTTTTCTGTTCCGGGCTAAACGAAGACCCCTATTTATAAGCGTAGGAATCTAGGTTTAGGGTTTTAGAGTCGTGGCTTCAGCTGGCGTGTGCAACTCTCAAAGTTGCGTTGATTGCCGTGCTCAACTCTAGGACTTGCACGTGCCACACACGAGCAATTTAATTAGTTGCTCGCGGTACGGTTTGCCTTATACAAAACGTGTATTTAAAACTACCATAACTTTTTATTACAAAGTTGCATTCAAGAAATAAGATATCATTGGAAAGTTCTAAATTTCTACTTTCCAATTCCATTGGAATTAGGTTAAAAGTTATTGTGGATCAAAAGGTATGGTCGTTTGAGTGCAAGGGTGTCGATTTTAGGGCTCGATTTAGTATTTTGATGATAACTTCTTCACTTTAACTCGGATTGGGCTTATAATATACCGTTGGAAAGCTATTTGAAAGGGATATCCAATTTTATAGTCCTTGCACAAAATTGGGTGGTTAAGTGTTTTGGTTAGCTCGTTTTTCAACAATAGGAGATCCATTTGATCCAATCATTGCATATAACACATTAAGGTCTATTAATAATCAAGATTAAACATATAAGAGCCTGTTTTGGCCTAATTATTAATTATACTAGTCTATAAGATAATTTGGTCTCAAATACGGGTTTTAATTTACTTCATTATGCTTTTCGGAGTCTATAAACACTTCTACTCAATCTGATGTAGCATGAGAATGAGTTTTTATCATCACACTTCTTATCGAGACAGGAGGCCAAAAGTAGGTATCTAGAGTTAGGCCCCACTTTGATCGAGTCTAGAATAGACGATGCTCAAAGTAGTCAAGGAAATAAATTCGAGACTCATTCTACAAAGTTCCTTAAAGATAAGAAATCTTTCAGTAGTGTTGAGAATGTCGAAACTATCCTCAATTCGCTAAATGTTCAAGACAAGTAGCTTCTAAGATCAAAGTAATTTTGAACTTAGTGCTCTAAAGAATATAGGTTGACCCTTTACAAGTATAGAACGCTTTTACAAGCAAAGGCTGTCTTGGGTGATGTCATGTTATGAGAAGGTACCGAGTTTAAAAAGAGTAAAGAGGATGTACCCTCTCAATAGGTCATCAGCAGTCTAAAGTCCCTCGATATGTCATTGTAACTTTATTCTATGATCTTAACAAAGTTAAAGATGATAAAATGGGAGTGTTTCAACATTTGTAGTCTAGTACTTGAATAAAAGATTGACACACACTACTAAACCAAACACTTGATGTCTACAAGATAGAAATGCATGCCTCGGGACTGGAGGCACATATCCAAATCCAGTAAGAGAGAAAAAAATCAGAAACTCTCTCAGCAGTTCTGTCCACAAGATGAAAACACACATCTCAGGACTAGGGGTACATGTCTAAATAGGTGCGGCTTCAGATAGGGCCGCTCTTTATACAGGGGGTGGAAGGACACCCTAACTGTCCGGTAAAGCTAGAGTGCTTCCTAGCTAACCGTATTTGCTTCCAATTGGAGTGAGTCTAGCCTTGATGGTTCGACGCACCTGTCGACTTATTAAGATAACGCCTGATGACACTAACAAAATTTATACCGTTTTCAAACGGGAGGTAGATCATGTTCCTGGTGCAGTTTTACGCAGCACATACGCCATACAATTTTACGCTGTATTTTTGTTATGGACAAAAAAGTACAAAAAACGTGACATTTCTTAAAGGGTAGTACAAAAAAATGCCAAATTGTCTATGGGAGCTTTTGCGTAAGCACCAGTAGGAATATTTTAAGACGCTTCACGAAAAACACCCAAAACGTATACTTGGGGTAGACACAAAGCCTGGTGTGCATGCAAGATGATGCAAAAAACTATCAAAGAAGAAAAGAAACTACTGGATGCAAAGCAAAAAAAGGTTTTTGAAGGTTTTAAAAAACTTCGTGAGAAAGCCTGTCGAGGAACGAATTCAACGAGCTATAATGTTTGGTTTGGAAGACAAAATAAAACCGGGAAAACGGTCATTTGGACTGACCAGTATCCGCGCGCAACTTTGAGGGTTGCACTAGGCTACTAGGGTGACGCGCGCAACATTGGAAGATGCACGCAGCTATCCCGCGCAACTATGTGAGTTGCGTGCAGAACTTAAACAGCGAACCAATTATGGAAGAACACGATCTGCAACTCGTGCCCTTCTTCTTCATTCTTCTTTTCCGGTTTCTTTCCATCTGTTGTCGTATGAACTTAAGGAAAGTAAATCATGCTCCTTGTTTATTGTACCAAATTTTGAATTCGGTCAACAAAATGGGGAAAATTGAAAGGATAGCCCTAATTTTTTTAAAAGTAAGGGTATTTTATTCGACTTGTTTTCATGAATTCGTTTGTCTTATGTTGTTATGGCATGCAAATTTCATGTAAAGTGACCAAGTATCGAGTCATGTATGAGCATACACAAGCATATATGTTTTTTCTTCATTCAATTTTGTGCTTGAACTCATTTCTTTTTCTTTTTTTTATTTTTTTTTTTATTTTTTTTTATTTTTGCTTATATGGACTATACTTGTCAATGTTAATATAAATTGAAGTGTTAGAACGAAAATTATGCACTAAAATTGGGATCAAAATTTTGAACTTTAATAATGGCATGGAATTGTTCTTGCGGTTCATGTTTATTTTGCCATGCGTAAGTTGCAAAATTGGTTTTATCAATGATAACAATAATCAATGGTTATTATTGTTCACTTATAAAACTATGATTTCAAGATTTGCATATAACTAGTGTAGACACCCATTTGTGTCTCCCCAAAACCAAACCCGGTGATGAGAGCCTTTCACGTCGAATCATAATTGAATGAAGTGAAAGTGTGGAAAGTTTAGTGTTGCGGATAGTTTTAATTTCTTTTCTCCTCTCTCTGTTTTTGAAAACCTATTTTAAGAAAACAGTCAATCCAGTTCGGTTGGTCCATGATATGGGTCCAATAGTAGTGTAGTTGGATGGGGCTTGAAAAGATCTTTCCAACGATATATTATAAGCCCAATTCCGATGAATATTGAGGAAGTTATGGCCAATTTACCGAACTGGTCCGGTTTGAGCCTAATATGCGGCCCAATGATCTGGGGGAGGGCCTAATATGGATCTATCATTCATAATGCAATTAGGAATGGTTTTAGTCTTCTAGATTCTTCTAGAAGGTTCTTTTTCATTCCTAATTCAATTAACATTGATAAATTGACTTTTAGAGTTTTAATCAGAATAAAAGAACGTTTTTTGAGGAAAATACGATTTTATCCTCCTGTACGGCAATTTCTATCTGATTTTAAGAAAACGCGTCAATTTCTTAGTCAGCGCCAAACGCCAGCCTTAGCGCCTGACGCTATGCTTGGCGCCTGACGCTAACCTTCGTTTTACGCGTCAGAACTCTGTTTTGATTTTTTATCTTTTTGGTTGATTTTCTTTATAAATAGCCTTCTAAAAACTCCGTTTTCATTTTCCAACTCTCATCAAGATTTTCTTGATTACTCTCTCTCTCTCTCTTTTCTAAACTAGCATCCTCTCAAATATAAAAATTCCGCATTCATTAGATTTAGAAACACCTAGCCATATTCGAAGTTGCCTTCGCCCTAGACGTGAAAGGTTTAATTTCTGAGGGTTTGGTCCCAAATCTCTCTTTTAATTATTTAATTTAATTGTTTGTTTAATTTATAATTTTCCTTGAAGTTACTAATGTGTGTATTTTATTATTAGAAAGAGGTACGAGGCATCCAAGTAAGTACTTTAATGGTTTAATTGATAATATGATATAGAAATCATGCTTAGATTGTTATTTTGATTCCTAGTATCATGTTAGGATGTTTTCCTTGATTTGATGTTTAGGGTGACAACAATAAATTCCTAGTATCATGTCTAGGGTAACTTTAATATTAAGTATGATTAAAAGTATGATGCCTTTTATGTTCTTCCTAATATTTATGATTGTTAGTATCATGTTAGGGCTAAATATTTGATCTTTGATGTTTAGTGACATGCTAGGGTTTGTTATTAATCTTTTTAGTATCATGCCTAGGATCTTGCTATTATTATGCTTTAACATGATTCATATTATTATTATTATGATGATGATTATTTATTATGTTGCTTGATATTTATTGTTATTGCTTGATCACACCTTTTATGCATGTTTAAAGGGAATTGGTACTTGTCTTCACACTTAATAAGATAATTAATAATCTTGTTTAGGGTTAATATGATTATAATTCAAGTGATCGCCAATAATAGTTTTTTTTATAAAGCCAATAATAGTTTTATTTGTGCATTAATATTCAACCAACATAGATAAACAGGTTTAGGGTTAACCTATTGATTGCATGTTAGTCAGAAAGCGCACATGAATACGATCAGAATAAAGTAAAGGCCTATTATTAGGGCAGGTTCCATCTCTTTTAGGTTTGATTTGTACCTTCATCCCCGAACTACCAGTCATGGTTCAAGACCTATTGGAGTTGACGATCTCTTGGATCGTTAAGGGGTGTAACCTTCACCTCGTGAACGGTTTACAAGTTCCTAAAACTTGTTGGCGACTCTTTTGCTCTATCTTCTTTCCCTTTGGACGCCACCGTACTTAAGTGTATGATCACAGTGGGGTTTAAGTCTGGGATAATGCTTAAAATATTCCCTACAACTAGTTAGTTTAGGAAATTCTTAAAGACATCATCAAATTGGTGTAACGTGGTTATATTTCTGGCTTTCGAGCCCCCATTTTATATTTTAAAGTGTTGTAGCCCCTAATATTGGGTGGCTTCGATGACTTGTTTGTTTTTTAAGAATTAGACCCTTTCATGTTTCTTTGAAATGGGTCTAGAAATCCCGTGTTTCGTCTTATTATGATAACAACTAGGATCTTGAAAATGATTGAATGAGTGTGTTTAAATCGTTATCGACCATTCATAGGTTTAACAAAGGAAATTTGCTAAGTCTATCAATATTGGTCGTTCGTTAGAACAAGTAAGAGGAAAAATAAAACGTTGTTAAACTTTTCCCTCTATTTTCGCTACTTTTGAATTCTTTTTCTTTGAGCTCAAATTTTGTTACTGATTGAAGCTCGAGAAAGTAAACGCCATCCTCTTTGTGAAATTCCAACATTTTCAATTTTGTCATTCGTGCAACAATAGAGAATTTAAAAGGAATATCCTTTAATTTTGAATTTTGGAGTATTTTATTCACGTTTTAACTCATGAAATTGTTTGTCTTATGTTAATAAAGTGTCTAGATACAATGTTCATGATGAACTATTGAGTATTAAACTTTCATATGAGCAAGTATGTTGTATGCATTTGAACTCTTTTTTTATACTCATGGTTTTGTTTCCTTTGCTCTATACTAGTCATACTCTCTAATCTCTAGAGTAAATTGAAGTACCGAAGCAACAATTATGCACTAAGATTAGTTATTGAACTTGAAAATGGCTCGAATATGTGATATGTTTGTAGTTTCTTCTATGGCCAAGTTCAGTTGCAAACTTAGTTTTCAAAGAAACAAAATGATAATTAAATCATTGTGATGCATTTGAAGATTGTAAGGCTCAAGATCTTATGTAAACTATTTATAGTTTAGGTGATTCTTGAAAGTAGCTTGAATGACACAAATACTTCATCTTTGTTCCGGATATTGGAGCCCCCATGTGTCGGGTTATGCACATTCTTGCTATTTTTCAAGTCTTGGAGCCCCCATTTTGGGGTAGTTCTATGACTTGTTATCGTTTAGGCCATTCATATCATCATGATGTGGGAATGAGCCTATGTATCTTATGTTTTTGTGTTTTGAGAACATTTTAGGATAATGACATGGCTAACACATTTTTAGCTAAAGTCATCTTTCAAGGAAGTAAGTTAGTTGTTTGCGTGTTTATAAACCAAAACAATTGTAGTTAAGATTTAGTAATCTTTATCTAATGTCTAAATGTTTGTAGAGATCATTGTAGTGATATTATTCTCAAAGTTAATTTAGATCATCAAGTATTTTCTTTGTTCTTATCAATCTTTGATTTTGGTCTTTTAGGTGGTTTGTTTTCCATCCGTGAGTCAATATTCGCAAGATAACTAGGCAAGAATAAGTTTGAGTTAAAAAGAAGTTGACTCTTAGTTCATTCCTTTTGGAAATATTTATGTATATGTATGTATTGTCCAAAAGGTTATGGAAAATATGAAAATTTATTTATTTTGAGAAAATGAAACAAAATTTAGAAAGGGAATTTTGAAGACTATCTTTTCGAGAGAAAGTAGGAAATACGTTATTTCAAAATAGAATTCAAAATTTGGAGAGGGTCCAACAAATTTAATGAAAGTTTGTTTTGAAAATAAAGTGAAACTACTATTACTAGTATACAAAATACATAATCATGTTATTTTCGAAATTGGACCCAAAATGGAAGAAAAAGCTTAGCTCGTAATTGAGTGTGACTTTTTATCCAAAATTGATGAAGGTAAGTTGTAATTTGCGAATTATTTCAAAATGATATGAAAATGTGAGCAAACTTTTGTATATCTAATATTTGTTATCTCTCCTTTTTTTCAGTGTTTGTCATCATTATCATATTTTGCTTATTGAAAGTGAAGTTCTTCCCATTAAGCAGTCACCATGATTTGAAAATTAATATTATCAAACTTAGGTTTGATGGAGTGTTTAGAATAATTTGTAAAAGCATTCGAATCACTTTCCAAATATAATCTTAATTCAAAACGAAGGTTAAAGTGGGATATTTTGTAGCCCCCAAGTTATAGACTTAGGTGGCTTTTTCGAGTTCATGTATACATATGCTAGGGGATGTTTCTTACGTTCGAAGCTTTAGGATTTGTTTTTTTTCATTTTGGAATTCATGTATACATATGCTAGGGGATGTTTATCATGAATTGTTTGATCAAGTAAAAAAAGGTAATTATCTTGGTCAAATAACAGGAAGTAGTATCCTTCCCTATGTCATTTTTTTTTAAAGACCCTATGTCATTTAAAGTTATTAAGATGATTCATAATAAGCTTTGCATGACAATTGATTTGACAACATAATTTGCGTGTTCAAATATGTAAATAGAGGGAAGTGGGGATGCCCAAGTTTTTTTAGCCCCCGTTTTGAGAAAAAGAGCAAAAAAAAAAAAAGTATACCATTTTTTTTTTATTATTTTTGAAGTATTTTAGTTGCCAAATGGGAGGGATCATCCCAACTTACCCCCCAAAAAAGAAATTAACAAAAAAGACGGATTTGCATTAAAAGGAAGGGGAATCTAACTTTCCATAGAAGAACAAAGAAAGAGAATTAGATATGTTTTCGAAAAGCAGGGATTATTGAATTAATATTTGAATCATCGTGATTACTTGGCAGTGAGGTATACGCGTAATGGTAATAACGATAATTTTTTCATGTAGCGATCATGTTCAATCAATGTTCCTCACTTATTAGAGAAGATGAAGATATTCCGTGCAGGCAGACATATTAGTTGCTCATGATAAGTGAGAAGACCAATGCACAAGAGTTGTAAAAGACATCTAAAGTTGACGTCGAGGTTGTCGATATATATATATTTTTTAAGAAAACCCGTAATGGGAGGTTGTCGATATATCAAATCAATTTATTGTATTCACTTGTTTTCTTTCTTGGCAATGTATATAGCACTGGAACCACTTTTATAATAAATAGCCATATTATTAAAATAAAATAAGATGATTATTTTTTATAGTGATAGTCACCTTATTTTTCTTGGAAAAAGATATGGAAAACATTGAATTTAATTTGATTCGATTGCTTTATTAAAACAATGTAATCAAGCTAATGGCTATCAAATCATCCAATTTATTGTTTTTTCAATTTTTAAATCAATTCTTAACACTTCATGCACTTTATGTATGGGCATAACTACTCAATAGTAGGTCCATATGTGCAAAGGCCTATGGTTGGCCATACATTTTTTTTATAGAATGATGATTTTAGTGGTACATGGTTATGGTCCACCTCAAGGAGGGTCTTTCTAGGGTTGTAACGTGGCTAGGCTTAGGGATGTCAATGGGGCGGGGCGGGTCAGATGTTGGTCTTCTCATCCCCATCCCCGCCTAACATTTTCATACCCATCCCCATCTCTATCCCCTCAGCGGGTCCAATATTCATCCCCATTCCCGCCCCGGCGGGTACAACTCTAAAACCATCCCCGCCCCACCCCCAACTTGGATATCCATCCCTACCTAATCCTCACCCAAGACCCACCTAATATCCATCTCTCAAATACACAATCCTACATAATTAATATGGATTATAATGATTAAAAAAAAACATTCTTAAAATTACACACATTTTTGTTTATAATATAAGTGTTGTACAAAGTATTATAATTAATATTTTATTTCACGTAATTATTTTATAAAATAGTATAAAAGTATATAATTTTACTTTTAAAGATATATAGATGTGTGTATGAGGTGGGGATGGGGCGGGTACGAAGTGAGGCGGGTGCAACTTAAAATCCACCCCGCCCCATCACCCATGGCGGGTATGGTTTTTATCCCCATCCCCGCCCCACCACCCGCCAAACCGAGACCCATCCCCGCCCCAATGGGGTGGGTATGGGGCGCCACTAACATCCCTAGCTAGGCTTGGGGTTATGAAGAATGGACCGACTCAAGCATACTTCCCTAATCCCTTACTTTTGATGCTTCTCAAAGTAAAACCTTTCTAGTTTGTTTAACAGCTCCTACACTAGGTGCCTTTTCCCTTGTCCTCTCTCCTTTTCTTTTTTTTTTTTCTTGACAAGTTTGGTTTTGGGTTTAGAACGGTTTTTAGCTTTTCATTGGTTTTTTTTTTTTTTTTTTTTTGGGTTTGGACCAACTTTGTGTCCCCTTTTATGTTTTGTTCCCCTAATTTTTCATTTGTATCTCTTTGCACCATTCTCATACCAAGGGTTGTAATAATAATGTAGGTTGAATAAGTAAGGCTCAATTGATGAGGCTCAAAAGGGTTGTCAAAAAGATGGATTTGTTCTAAGGTTAAATACATGGGCTCATCTTTGCGAATTTTCAAGTTGCCTCCTTTGTTGGTGTAATCATCATATCCTTTTTTTTTTTTTTTTTTTTTGTGGGCCAAAAGGTGGGTCTCTTTTCATTCGTTAAATCTTGTAAGCCAGCTAAAATCAATATTCTTAAAGTATTGAGTATGTATGCCTGTTTTGATATTAATTGTTTGTATGTATATGTTTATTTAATTCGAGCCAATAACAATAAAGGGATTAAAAAGTAAATAAGATAGACGTACATGAAAATATAATTTTTTATTCATTAATTAATGAGAGTACATACTACATAGTAAGTAGATTCGACAGCATTAATCTCTTAGTCTATCATAAAGTAAACAAAAGGAAAACAAACAAAACAAGATCTAGAGTGCTATATCTTGAATTGTTGACAACTTCTTGAAATTGCGTCTTTGAGCTTTGTCCGTTTTCAACTTAGGTGAATTCCTCTCTAAAAATCTAGTCCATCTATATGATTCATGGTTTCATTTATCAAGTCCCTTTCAATTAATGTTCCCACATTATAGACTTTTTGAAATGTGTCTAAACCAAGGTATTGTAAATGGCACTTGTATGATGGAGACATATTGTCTATGAACTTTGGGACAATGTTCATGACCCGGAGGTCTTTATGAAAAAAGCAATCTTTGATCGCCACCTGGAAAAGAAGTCAATAAAGCCTTCTTCTAATTCCCCTTGCTTGAGCAATTCAAGATCGCGCTAGGTAGTTGTGAGCTCGATGGTATCTCCATACTGGGCTAAAAACGCTTTTACAACGTCACTCCAAGTGGAAATTTGTTTTGTATCAAGGTTATAAAACCATAATCTAGCAATTGAGTCCAATGAAAGAGGAAAAGTACATGCATATAAGTTATGCTCAACCCCTTTTAATGCCATAATTCCAAGAAAGCTCATAAGTGAGTCTTAGGATTGTCTGTAACCTTAAAGTTTAGTAAATCGTTAGTCAAGAACTTTCTAGGAGAGTCTTGCTACTAGGTGGTGGTGCAAGATCATAATTGAAGAACTTAGTCCCTGAGCTATAGCTCGAAGGAAAAGTTTCTCCAGTCTCCACGGCCTCTTCCCTTTCGACTCTTGGCTTTTTTTTTTTGTAGAATCTTTTCTTTTTCTTATTCTGCCTTTTATTTTAGCCTTTTTCTGCTTTTCTATGAGTCTTACTTTGGGCTTGTTCTTCTCGTAGGGCCTTTAGGTTTAGAGTTCCTCACTAAGTTTCTCCAATGCTGCTTTGTCACGAATGTTTCTACAATTGTCATTCTTAAAATGACTACCACTACTCTTAATTCTTATTGCCTGATTTTTCCTTCTTTTTTTTTTTATTTTTTATTTTTTATTTTTTTTTCCTGTTTGGTCAAACCTCTTTTTTGGGTTTTTTCTTTTTTAAATTCATTTTCTTTTTTCAATATTAAATTCTGCTTTTTCATAAATCTATTTTTTATTTTATAATTATTTTATAAAAATCAGATTTTAATATCTGGAAAAAATTAATTTAAATCAAAACATTGTTCTGCATTACTGTATTATTCATCAATGTCCTTCATCCATGAATGAAAATAAACTATATCATTAGAATCTTTGTTCATCCATCCATAGATGAAAATAACCACCATCATTAATATCTTTTCCCTATAAATAAACTCACACATCGATGAAGCTTGAAAATATGCCTCGAACTACATAGTATATGCGAAATTTGAGTTCATTCGAAATTAGAGTTCGTACGAATATGAGTTTGATTTAAATCCTAAATAATACATGTTACTTGAAAAATCGCAATCAATGAATGCATAATTGTCAATTATATTTATGCGAAAATTAAAAAAAAAATCAATTTTTTTGATAGTATAGGTTCGTGAGGCAAAATAAAAAAGAGTGCATTTTTTTCAAAAAGATGTTTGATCCAAAAAAACGAAGATTATGAAATTTTAAAACCTGTCAGTATATGGTATTCACCAATATAATATTAGGACATTACTTATAACAAATAGTTTTATTGTTTATTCGTCTACAACAATGTGTTATTTTGGACATTTCCAATTATTAGAGTGTACTATACTACAATGGCCAATTAAGTTGGACATAGATTTATACAAATTTTATATATTTATTTCAAGAAGTATGAACTCATAAATATATTTTAATTTTAGAAAGATTATTTAAAATTTTAGAAACCTTTTAAAACATCAATTATAATTTAGATATATTCTTGATTTTTTATCTTTTATTTTAAAGAACATTATAACTTCAATATCTTCTCTCTCTTTCTCTTTTCTTTTTCTTTTTATTTTTTTTTTCAAAATATATCTTTTAATATTTGAAAAGATTATTTTCAATTTTTTTTGGAAATCTTTAAAATATCAATTTTAGTTAGTTTTTTTTTTTTTTTTTTTTTTTTTTTTTTTTTTTTTTGTATGAAGATGAAAATGTTGATGATTTGGGCATAGAAAATGAAGGTTCTAGAAAGAAATTGAAGATTCTGGACTTGACATCTTCAATGATAATTAGGCATTATAATTTTGTGTTTTAATCTATAAATAAACTAGAGGAACAATCGCTGACATCATATTGTCCATGTGGCAGCTTTATAAGAAAAAATTTTCCGCGTAAATAAAAAATCTGGTGTCATTGTGTTTTATTTGGTTTTAAATTTCAAATTTAATTTCTCCTCCTCTTAATTTATCTATACTCTTTAATTTATTTATTTTTCTTCTATCACCAACTAATGGTATCTAATACATCTTTCCCTTATGCTTCATTGAACAAAATACTCTAATGTATATATTTTTTCTATTGTCCTTTATATATTACAAGTTTAACATCATTTTTTATTTGCTTAATTATAATTGTATATTAAAAATCTAACTTTTATGTATATGCTAAAATTTTCATATTTGGTTTGTTCTTCTTCAAAATTAATTTTATAAAATTAGCATTTACAACTAATGGTTATGTCTTAATAATTTTACTGATACGTAAGAATACATAAAATATATACTCTATATTTAAAAGAAATTCGTGCATCACACGAGACTAATCTAGTTTATAACAAAAAAAAGACATTATCACTGTAGCATATGATTTAACTTAAGTTCGATGTTACAACTTTATTAGTAGGCTAACTATATTTAATATAATATGGCATACAATTTATGATGATTATAATAATATAACAGTATATACATATAAAAAAAAATAATTCCTTGATTATTTCATTGTTAATCATAAAGTATATATACAAAATAATGCTACTGTATTATATCTAGCATTTAGGGTACAAATTAGGTACCTAACGGATATATACCAAATATACAGGCTATGGTAAAGGCAACTAATAATGAAAAAATATTTACATATTTCTATAGACTATCAATGATAAGTATTTAACTATAATAATTTGATTTATTAAAGGTGTGATTTTTAAAATTGGCATATTGTAAGATTTGTAATATAAATTTAGCAATCTTTTGTCAAATATTAAATGGTGTTTAGACTTCAATTGTTAAGTTGACCGTATATATAATTATTGATTAGTTTTGTTTAGGAAACAATGTTATAGTATTATTTTTTTAATTCTCAAAAATCATGTCAGTGCCGGATTAAATAAATAATGTAATTCACTTGTTAATATATTTCTAAATAAATACTTCAAGACATAAGCTTCGCATATTATTTCATAATGTAATGACCTATAATGTATACGATCATAACCTTCTATTTATTAAAACATGTTAAAGTTTTCATTGTAATTCAGATAAATTATTAATTGTTAATTGAATTTGCATCGTTAATCCAATGAAAATTATTTGTTGATAATAACATAAATATAATTACAAAATTCCTAATCATAGCATTCAATATATATAATTACAAAACTTCTTAGGGTCGTAGAAGATTAAAAAAAAAATGGTTTAGTATAGGTAATGTCCTATTAGAATATTGGCGAATACTGTAATACCCTGTATTTTTAATATATTATTTATTTATTTATTTATTTGTAAATATAATTTTGGGTCAAATTATTTCATTATGACATTTAAATAATACAAGGTTTAATATTTCGGTTACTAATTATTCAATCCGAATATAGTTCATCTTCATAATAAACCCAATCATCCTATTTTTACATTTGGGCTACCTATTCTGTAATTCAAGTCCACAAATTTTATAAAGCCCAACCCTTCTTTGAACTCTTGTGGTCAAATATTTTATAATTCAAGCCCATTTATTTATTGGGCACAAACTTAACCCTATACTCTCTACTCTATAAACCTCCCAAAACCCCAAAATTTTCCCACACAAAGAGACAAGGGCAATAGCAATAAGAGGTTTGTGGGAACAATTTTTGTTGTGGGTCGAAGTTTGTTTTTAAAGGTTTATCTACACAAACCGGTTTGAACTTGCTGAGTTGACAAAAATTTTAACCTTTTTTTTAAGGAAAAAATGTTGTTGGACCCACTATATTATTTTTCTTTACTTTTGGTTTGGATGAATTTAATGAGGTGTATTGATAGTGGGTCCCCTACATAAACCTGTAAATAGGTTTATCTATTTTTGATGAAAGGTTTGTTAGGGGAGAGGTTTATGTAATGATGACGTGTCAAGTGAACAAACCTCTTAAAGGTTTATTCTATTGTGAATTCCCTTAAAAATCATATTTTGGGGTAAGTATTCTTTTTCCCTTTATTTTTCTCATTTTCTTTTTTCTTATTTTCTTTTCTTTCTTTTTCTTTCTTTTCTCCTTTTCTTATTTTCTTTCTTATTCTTTGTTTTTGGGTGTTCATGTGTGAACCCTCACGCATGCATTAACAACAAGCTTTGCTTGCCATGTCACCAACCACCTCACGCTTGCCACGTCACCAGCCACCTCCAACCGCCTAGCAGCCGCCAGCGACCAGCCGACCACCACCACCTCGGGTCACCTCCTTCCTCCCTTTTCTCTCCTCTTTTCATTCTAGCTATTTTGATGCTTTTATTTATGAGTTTTTGTTTTAATTATTCAAAGTATGTTTGATTAGTATCATAATTATGTTTTGTTGGTTTAAAAGTATAATTTTCAGATTATTATTATTGATATTATTTTTTCAGATTTTATGATTTTATAAAGTTAGGGTATTTGATTATTAAAGACTTAATTTTTAGGGTTTTTATACAAATTAATTGGGGGCTTTGGTATACCCAATGATTCTATGGATAATTTAAGTATATAGATGTATTCTTGATGGAGTTTTGATGGGTTTTGATTGTTCTAAAAGTGCCGAAAATTGATTTAAAGTATTAGTTTTGATGTTAAAAGGGTTAAATTACCCATTAAAAAGAGGATTATTTAGGGGTTTTAAAATAATTTTCAGAATATTATAAGTTGTTTAAAGTGAGCTTAAGTTGCTGGAAATTGTGTATACAAAGGTAATTAATATAGTAGTATTATTATTATCCCTTTATGTAGGAGACTTGGTTCGGAAATTGTTGTAGTGTACTCGTCTATTTTAAGAGCTTATTTGAGGTACGTACACGTACTTAGAAATTTATTAAGTGTGTAGAAACATGCTAGGATTTACTTAATTGATTCCAAGTTAGTGTCATGTTAGGAATTGATTGGAATGGTTGAATTGAAATGATATTGGTGATTTGAATTAGATTGATCGAATTGAGAATGGTTTTGGTGAATTATTTGTGAAGCATGATTTGGTTGAAATAAATTATTTATTGGAATTGATGATATTGGAATATTGTCATTGAACCATATTTTTATTATTGGCACGTTTGAAGGTTTATTTAATTAAACTAAATGTCTAATTTGGTTTGGAATATTGATAAGAAATTTTATTATGGTTCATATAATTCTTATTAATGCTATAAGCATGAAGAAGGAGTTATTTAAGTGTCTTTGTACACGAGGAATAAATTATATTTTGGTGCCTTAGTGCACTTAAGGTTTTTCTAACACCGAAGGATAGGATTTGTGGCGCATTATGCGTTTAAGGTGTCTTTGACACTGAGGTAGATTAAAAAGGGTTCAACACTTAAAGATTATGTGGTCACCAATTATTCAAGAATTAAATTGGTATGTTTGATTGTTTAAATAATTATTATTGATTGTATTATGGTTTGAGAGTCATCACCAAGTCTAATAATATGTAAATAACGTAAAGTGAAAGAGATTACACACCAAAACTCTTGGAACGTATATACCTTGAGTATGAACATATGGGGGGAGTTATGGGGTTTTATAATTAACCATAACTTCTACTAGGGGTAAAGGACGCTGTACTTTCCATTTTATTATGCGCAAGAATTCCGTCACTTACGAGTGGTTCTTTTATACTGGCACAGTTAGCTCCCGTGTTAGTATCCCTTTATTGGGGCAGGTTAGGGGGGGAAACCCGTTCGATGCGTAATCAAATCTAAATAAACAAATTGGTTATTTATTGAGGGTCATGTTGAATGTTGTATGCTTGTAAACAGGTGCAATAAGGTAAGTTAGTTGTGTGATGATAGGGTTAAAGCATGTTAGTGTGTTTTATTTGCGCTTATGTACTCAGCATTGCTGATTGTGTGTGTTTGAGTGTTTTGTTGACCTTGTCTTTATCTTGGCACTACGACGACCCATTCCTAATGGCGAGTAGTGGGGACAAGTAGAGAGAAGTTTTCAGGTGATGAAGCATATTCATGATGGACATGAGTGAAGAGCGAATCATGCTTAGTTTCCATAAGTTTACGATGTGATTCATTGCTTAAATTATTTTATATTTTGCTTGTGTGACTAACGCAAAGGTTTTTAAGTTTGTTTAGTTTTAATAAGGGCCTACAATGGTTCCAACTTGTAGGTTGACTTTGTTTGACTTTATTTTCGTTTTGGTTGACTTTTAAGGTTGAATTGTTTTGAATGTTTGTAAAGATAGTCTTCCGATGTGTGTCTTTGATAATTGCCTTAGCCGTTTTCACGGTGGCGGTAATATCTTAATTAGATTTTCCTATTTCGAGTTTTAAAAAGAGCAAAACAGGCATTTTTAAGGAAAGGGATTTCTAGGGTGTTACAAATACCTTATGCACAAACAGGTTTTAAAATTTCATCTCCGTTTTTCTGGATCAAACATGTTTCGAAAAAAATATGGATTCTTCTCCAATTAACCTCATGAACCCAGATTATAAAAAATTGATTTTTTTTTATTTTTTTATTTTTTTATTTTTTAAAATTTTTGCAAAATATAATTGCCGATCATGCACCCATGACCTTGATTGTGATTGTCTAATTAATACAAGTATGTATTATTTTAGGATTTAAATTGAACCTGGATTTGTACGAATTCCAATTTCGAGAAAACTCAAATTTCACATATACTATGTAAATCGAGGCATATATATTTTCAATCTCCATTGATGCGTGTGTGCCTTTAAGAGATAATTATTCTGATATTGATAGTTATTTTCATCTATGGAAGAAGAATATTGAAGAACATTAGAACAATGAAGAACAATGTTTTGATTTTTAATTTTGTTAATGTAATCTTTATTTATAATTTAATTATAAACGGATTTTAATAAAATAATTATTAAAATAAAAAATAGATTTTCAAAAAATAAGATATTAATTTTTAGAAACAAAAAATCAATCAAAAAGGAAAATATAAGAGAGGTTTGACCAAACTAAAAAAAAAAGGAAAAATCAACCAATAAGAATTAAGAATAGGGGTGGTCATTTTGAAATGATCATTGTAGAATTTTCCGCTTTGTCACCCATGATTGGACTAGGATGCAAATGTGGAATATGACCTAGTAATGTGTATCACGAGAAATTGAGCGTGTTCGCTTAAAACCTTTTCAGCCAATCGAACAAAGAGCCAAAGTCAAAACAATTGTATTTTTTCCTTGTAATACGAATTCACTTTAAGCAAGTTTGTTGATGGAAAATGTCAATAAATTCACGAACATTTATTTAAAGAATGTCATGATTTATGTTGACTTCAACAAGGTAATCACCTTAGGATTTTGCTTTAGGTGAACTGTTTTCGAAAAAGGTAGAAGAGAAAGAAAAGAAAGGTGGATTGAAAATGCTCATCGAATATTTAGAAATATTAGACAACCTTAATACACTCCTTAAAACGATCAACATACTATGATACTTTATTACTTGATCATTTAATTACAATAGAGATCTTTATTATTATTATTATTGTTATTGTTATTGTTATTGTTATTGTTATTGTTATTGTTATTGTTATTGTTATTGTTATTGTTATTATTATTATTATTATTATTATTATTATTATTATTATTATTATTATTATTATTATTATTATTATTATTAATTTTTTTTAGATTCTCATATTGCTCATCTTTAAACATGGTTCGAAAATGCGGTTTCGGTCACGATCGCGGAAACGGTCGCGTAACTCGATAACGAAATTGATGCCTTGTCGCGTATCGCGTTGCGGTTTTGACACAAATTTTTGTATGTTTATTATGAATAAAAGTATTATGGTTTTTCTCATAATGTTTGGAAATTTTATATTCTTATAAATACTAACTTATATTGTTAATGGAGTACATTTTAAAAATTAAACACCCTATTGTGTGTGGTAGACTAGTAGTAATTGAAAAGGGAAAAAGGGTTGGTCACGTGGGAAAAATAAAAAAGAAAATATGGGGGAGCCATCTGTTACTTAGTAATCAGCTGGTGGGGTCAAATTTCAAAGAAAAATAAAAGGGTAACCTTTCCAGCTGTCATGCAATCCCCTCCCAAACACATGTTATTTTTTCAATAAGAAAATCTTTATGCTGCAAAACAATTGACTTTAATGGAGAACTCGGAAGCTCGCCGGAAAAATACTTAAGAATCTCGCAATATTTTTTAAAAAAGCCCTGATTCGGGCGTTATCACGGGCGATTCATGAGTATATTGGTTGAATCGGACAATTTGGTCCTAAAATGCGCTGTATTTCAAAAAGGAAAAATTGCTCCCATTAATCTGGACTTTACCTCGTCCGCTCAAATTAATCTCAACTTTCGTTTATTATCTATCTCTCCCAACTTTAGGGGGTATTAATTTCTATTGCACCTAAATGACTTGCAACCAGTAAATCAGGTAAACATTTGTGAATTATTTTTTTTGCACACGTGTCAACATGTAATTGGTTGAGAAAAATAGAGAAAATAAAAAAGAAAAGAAAAGAAAAATGTAAGAAAAAAAACCTTAAAACCAACCAGCAGCTGCCCCACCACACGAGCACCACCGACGCACACCACAGCACCACCACCGATGGCCAAAAATGGTCGAAAAGGGCCGATGTTGGAGCTGAATACCCTAATCCGGCCGATTTCGGCCGTTTGTGGCCTATTTTGTGGCTAAATGTCATCGATTTCGTGGTTGGGCTGCTGGGGAGGGATTTTGGAGGGTGGCTGGGCTGTTGGGGAGGGGTTTTTGAGGGGGGAGGAGGGGGTTTTTGAGGGTGGTTGGGCTGTTGGGGAAGGGTTTTTGAGGGTGGCTGGGTTGTTGGGGAGGGTTTTCGGGGTTGGGGGGAAGGGAAGGGGTGGCTGGGCGGCGGTTTCCGGCAGCGGGGGAGGGGTTTTCGGGGGTGGGCGCGAATTTCCGGCGGGGTGGGGGTGGTGATGGAGTGTTTTCCGGGAATGGGGGGTGGTGGCTGGGTTTGGTAGTTTTTTTTTTTAAAAAAAAAAATTGTTTCTATTTTTTTTTTTTTTTTTTTTATCTATCACATGTTGACACGTGTCTAGGTAACATGCTACATCAGGTTGGATGACCTGTTGGGTGCAATAGAAATTAATACCCCCTAAAGTTGGGAGTGATAGATAATAAACGAAAGTTGGGATTAATTTGGGTGGACGAGGCAAAGTTCAGATTAATGGGAGCAATTTTTCCTTTCAAAAATCCGCACCAAAACGCTAAAACTCGATTCGGTAAAAATGAAATCTGTTACAAATCGCCCGAATCGTGATGGTGCGGCCTTCGGACCATGTCTTTGAAGGATGATTACTATTTGCTTAAAAAGAATGGTTCCCACTTAAAGTAAAATCCAAGAAATAATTAAATCATTTTCTCAGTTTTTTTTCTGCATTATACTCTTTTTTTTTTTGTTGAGAATAATTTTTTTTTTCGAGTGTCTCAATTTTGTATTTTTTTAGAACGATTTCTTTAAAAAAAATTGCTTTTTTTTTTTTTTTTTTTTTTTTTTTGTGAGGCAGTCATCCCAAGTAAGGTTCTTGAGATTTTTTTTTTTCTTTTAACCTTATAAGAGGTAAATAAATTATACTCTTAAGTCAAGGTTAACTAATTACAACTAAAAGATGATGACCAAAAAGGCATGTTTAAGAACGGGAATGTTGATGACGTCCTATTAAGGGATACAAACTTCTAATGACAAACCTTATAAGAAGTAGTGTCATTAGTTTAATTAAAAAGTACAAAAATGAATCATCATTATCGAAAATAGTATCATGCGCAATTTCCGACTTGCGCTAAGGTGAGAGTGCAACTTGGAGAGAAGCACCTGGCCCACCTGCCACATGCGTTTTTTTTTTCGAAAACGCAGAAATAAAAGAATGATAAAAGGCATTTTTTGGATTTTTTTTAGGAAAAATTGACGAGAATAATCCCAAGTTTGCTCAATTCGCCCAAAATAATCCCAACTTTCAATTTTTTTTAATAATCCCAACTTTAATCTCAATTTGCTTTTAATGGTCCCAAGTAACCTATAAATTGTTGAACATGTAATTCTTTTTTTTTATATAAGTTTATTGTATATGTGTCGCTACATAATTGGTCGAAATAAGTTTAAATTTTATTTAGTTACTGATTAAATCATAATTAATATTATTAACTACTCATTTTACAAAAAAAAAGCTAATTAATAATAAAAAAAAAGCATCACCAGAATACTAGAAGTGCCAGCCACCTCTCCAGCCCTCACCACCGCCCAGCCAAGGTGGCCCGTCACCCCCACAGCGCTGATACCCACCCCCCTACGCCGCTCCCGCCGTCGCCCGACCCCCTAAACCATCATAGACTCACCACGAAACCCCCCCCCCTCCCCACAAAAATCGTTAAGAAAAACCCTTTCCTATCGCTTATACAGTTATACCGCCCATCACCGCTCCCCTAATCCTTGAAATCCCTTTTCGATAGGGTTCTGAGGGTAGTCAAGGTGGAATTTGGGGGGTTTTTCCGTCGGGCGAGGTTTTTAAGGGATTTCAAGGGGGGTCTTCAAGGGATTTCGAGGGAGCTTTTGTAAGGGATTTTGTGGGTTTTTGGATTTGGGACGACAACGGGTGGTAGGGGGAAGGGCGACACCGTTTCTGGCGCGGGGGAGGGGATCGGAGAGTTGCTGGAGCATGGTGCCGGAGAGTGGTTGGAGCGTGGTGCTGGGGAGTGGTGGTGGGTTTTAGTTTTATTTACTGAATTTTTTTAATTTTTATTTTTTTTAGAAAAAAAATAAATGATCTTTTTGACCAATCTTGTCCTGACACGTGTCAAATAATTTGATATAATAAGTTGGATGACCAGTAGGGACCATTGGAAGTAAATTGAGATTAAAGTTTGGATTATTAAAAAATAATCAAAAGTTGGGATTATTTTGGGCGAATCGAGCAAAGTTGGGATTATTCCCGTCAATTTTTCATTTTTTTTAAAAAATAAAGAAAACAAAAGAACGATAAAAGATATGTTTTTTGAATTTTTTTTAAAGAAAGAAAAGAAGAACAATGTAAAAAAAGATTAAAAAAAAACACCTAAGTTAGAGAACATTGTTGGCCAAAGAGATATTATTAGCACCTACTTAACGATTAACCTTGAAGCGGTAATATCGTTTTTTTTTGTATAATATTGCTCGTAACAAATCAAAGTTAACGTTGAATATTGGCGTACGCAAGACGCAATGTTGCGCGGAAGAGTCTCGCGCAACTTCTAGACTTCCGCTTGAAGGGGGTGCGCAACTTTAATAGTTGCGCGCGCCAATCACTGGCAGGTTCGAGATTTTGATTTTTTTTGTTTTTATTATTATAAATCGAAATGCAAATTTTTTTTAATCAAAATGATTTTTTTTTTTAATTCAAAATGTCTTTTTTTTTTTTTTTGTCAAACCATTTTTTTTTTTTTTTAAATATCTCTAGGTAACAAGTTGAGATTAATTAGATTAAACACGAAGCATATAAGCACATCTTCATGTAGTCACATAAGCACATAAAAGGAACCTTCGAAGCATACAATGTCATTCAAAGGTCAAGGCTTGGGTGTCCAAATGTACCATATCTTAAGAAACGATATATGAATCAATCACTCAACGTGTTGACCCATGACATAATTCTCCCAACATTTTGTTGGCGACATGGGTGGGATGTTTGTGATTGATATTGGGATAGAAGCCTGGTGTTGGCGACCCCTAATCATGAGTCAATCCCCAAAAGTTTAGAAGGTGTTATGATTATGCATGATGCAATATAATGTTGCTTATTTGGCTTTTACTTTTGTGAAAAAAGGAAGATATTATGCTCAAGTCTTGCTCTCTAACTAGAGATTATCCAAGTTAGCCCTCGTTATAACTCATAGGTAACCTAAGTTGGAAACCTTGAACCATAACTAAGAACTAATCTTGTAACCTCTAAGTCCCTAGTGAAGTCGCCACTGTGAGGAGGGCGTGCCCGTCGTAGGGGATCCTTCTTCTCTACGCTCATGGCCCTTTAAAGCCTAGGAATTTACACTTTTTAAGGGTGTATTATAATTTGAATTCCTGACTGTTTAAGAGACATTGAATTAGCGTTGATTATATCATTACGCTTTTTTTGTAAGAAACTAATAAGGAGTCGCCAATGAGTTTTAGGAAAACTCATAAACCTCGTTTATGCCTTTCTTCCAAGTAGGGTTCAAGGGACATTTAACATGAATCATAAGTTTACCCATGCCCAAATTGGTCTACTTATACCAGAAATGAATTTGGGAGCGATGGTATTAAAATGACATTCCTTTTAGGGGTGAATCTTTATTCTAGCCCAAGTGTGGCCTTTATTAGCTCTTCCTTTTTCACAATTTCATTACCAAACATATATATGCAATGTTATACCTAGAACTAAATTAGTTGATTTTTATTTACAAACATTAATCACATAAAGATTACATTACAACGAATGTCATTATTCTTATTTATTCAAATTCGTGAAAAGAACAATAAATAAATAAGATTCGCCTTGGCTTAAGCGATAAAACATCAATTTATTATTGCAATTCTAGTATTTAATTAACATAAGATGCTACATGCAGTTAATTAATTAAAAGTAATTTTAAAATGATAAAAAAAAAACTAATTAATTGATTGAAGTTATTTAAACAAGAAAGGAAAATTGATTTAACTAAGTGCTCAGGAAATTAACTAGTCTCCTTTATTTGCTAGATCTTGTTTTTGATGTTTATGGACCTTCTTTCTTCTTCTTACCTCCAAGGCTTCAATGGAATCAATTAGGGTTAGAGAGTATTTTGAAAGAGAGAAGAAAAGTAATATGATAGTAGTTTAAGAGTGTTTTAGAGATTAGGTATTTCACAATGCTAGTGTTTCAATTCTAATTTTTTTTGTCTGTTTAGGGCTAAGAGAACACCCCTATTTATAGGCATAGGAATCTAGGTTTATGGTTTTAGAGCCACAACATTAGGTGGCGCGTTGAGTGCCGCGCGCAACTCTAGGACTTGTGCGCGGTGCAGTTTGCCTTATACAAAAATGAGTTTTTAAAACTACCATAACTTTTGATTGCAAAGTTAAATTAAGGCAAATAAGATATAATAGGAAATCTCTGAATGTCTACTTTCCAATGCCGTTAAAATTAGATTAAAAGCTGTTATGGATCAAAATATATGGTCGTTTGAGTGCAAAGGGTGTTGGTTTTAGGGCCTAATTTAGTATTTTGATGATAACTTCTTTGTTTTAACTCAAAATTGGGTTTAATTATAATATCATGTTGGAAAGCTCTTTGAAAGTGATATCCAATTGTATAGGCCTTGCACGGAAATTGGGTGGTTAAATATTTTGGTTGGCTTGTTTTTCAATAATGTGAGATACATTTGATCCAATCTCTGCATATAACGCATTTAGGTCCGTTAATAATCAAGATTAAACATGTATGAGCGTGTTTTAGGCCTAATTACTAATTAGACTAGGCTCTAAGATAACTTGGTCTCAAATACGGTTTTAATTTACTTCATAATGCTTTTCGGAGTCCATAAACACTTCAACTTTGATCTAGCATGAAGAACAAGTTTTTGTAACACTATCGCTTTTTTTGCCGAGAGGCCAAAAGTAGGTGTCTATACTTTCTTTTTAAACGCCAAATTGAAGCCTAGTTATTATCATTCTTGGATGGCATACTTTGGGAAAGAACTGCAGGGTATCACAACATAACAGTTTTACTCGGATTCAATGACGATCATCCACTTACTCCAACGAAACAATAGAGGGGAGATTATGTATTTCTAACTAATAAAGGAGATAAAGCGTTTGGGTGCATTTTTCCAATCTTTTGTGGTGTAGAAAGTTGGTCGAGAACAGTTTAAAAGAGCCCATGATCTAGAAAATAGGTGTAAGGTGAACTTTACCCACTTTTCACTTTTGTAATTTAATTTGTTTTTGAGTTCTCAGTTGTCCAAAAAAAAATGACGCCTAGTGCAAGCTTTACCACTAAATATATTCTTGGAGAGAGAATTGTGATTAAAAAGGGAGCTTGGAGGTGAAGATGGTTTGCTAACTCGAATTTGGAAGGACCCTTGGTTTTCAACTTGAGGGGCTTTATAGGTCTAGAACGCATGATGGGGCAAATATGTTCAAAGTGTGTGAACTGATGGTTAATAGAAGATGAAACTCTGTTTTAATATGTGAGATTTTCACTAAATGGAAAGCTTGTTAGCTAGATACATAATATTTTGCTGCCAAATTTTCCAAAAGGGGATGCTTGGTCATGGAAATTGTCAAAAGGGGTGATTTTTCTATAATAAGCGCATATCATGTTGCTATAAAAGAGAATGAGGGAGGGTGACTACTTCCTTTTCTCACTTATAAGGGAATAAGATTTAAAAGTCTCTATGGTGTACTTGTGTTCCTTTGAAATTAAAGTCAGAAACTTTGCATGGCATGCTCTTTCTGTTAGTGAAAATCTTGCTTAGAGAACCATTGAGGTTGATCCAATTTTTCCTAATGTGGTGAAGGAAGGGAGACTATGATGCATCTTTTGCTTTTGTGTAAAGAATAAAAGAGATAAAGTTGGTACCTTTCAATCTTCTCTAAGGTTAGACTTGGCATGTGAGCTGAGAGTGGATCCTCATATAAAGCATGGGTTGAGAGCAAAATTCAGTATTACACATTAAAAGTAAACCGTTTTTAAGGAACAAGGAAAGTAGGGAGCCGCCAACAAGTTTTTAAGGAACTTGTAAACCGTTCACGGATCATAAAAAGGCAACCGCGATAAGGGACAACGATAGGCAACAACGATTGACATGTGAAGGTTACACCCCATTCATAATCCATGAGATTACTAACTCCATTTGGTTCGGAACCACGAAAGAAGGATCGGGGATGATGGTACGAAGTGAGTCATGGAGTCACATTCGCTCGTATTGGCCTCTACTCGATTCTTATAGTGAAAAGTGATTCCTGCGATCTCAAAGGCATGCAAACAAAATATTCAATTTGCTCCAAACTATTATTAAGCTAAATTGGTTGAATATTAATGCAACACATTATTCTAAAATATTGTGATCACTTGATTAAACAACAAGATTAAAAGGATCCTAAACCGGTTGTCCAAGTTATCTTATTAGGCGTGATTTTCAATTACATATTCCCTTTAATATGCAATATGGTGATCAATAAATATAATAGAATATACATTAATATTGGAAGCAATTAAACAATAATAGCGTTAGTCAAATTAAATATAAAATAACCTAATCATGATGCTAGCAACAAGAATAAAAATAAGAGTAATTAAGTGATTAATTACTCACTTTTCGCGTTTCCTTGAATTGCTACATCATGAATAAACTGTTAGTAACTTCAATAAAAATATAAATCAAATGAAAATTAAATTAAATAAATGTATATTTGATTTGGTCTAAACCCTCAGTCAATTATACCTTTCACGCCTTGGTTTAAGTATAGAATTTTGGGTATTGTATGAACTCCTTGGAGTGCTTAATTAGGGGAAGTATTTTGAGAAAATAGGATGGCTAGTATTTAGGCTAAAGAGGGTGAAGATAATGATTTGATGATCAAGCTTGTTGATTGTTTGAAAAAGGGTGATATGACCTCTATTTATAGAGAAAAAAAA
This sequence comes from Chenopodium album, assembly GCF_948465745.1. Classification (NCBI taxonomy): domain Eukaryota; kingdom Viridiplantae; phylum Streptophyta; class Magnoliopsida; order Caryophyllales; family Amaranthaceae; genus Chenopodium; species Chenopodium album. Next base: position 73,932,436 of record NC_137835.1, read on the forward strand.
AGGGTCGAAGAATTAAGATAAGATAAGAATTCGAATCGGATAAAACTCTTGCGATAGACAGCAGTTTTTGCGGTTTTTGTTTTTATCATATCTTTTGATCCAAAAATCGAAATAAGATGAATAAGATATCGTTGGAAAGATCTTGAAGTCTACTTTCTAACGCAATTAGAATCAGATTAAAATATTTTGCATAATAAAAGATATAGCCGAAATAGTGAGACGGTGTCAGTTTTGGATAGAGTTTGACATTTTATTCATATCTTTTCCGTTATAGCTCGGAATTTATATTATAATATATCATTGGAAAGATAATTTCAAGGGCTATCCAACCATATAAAATTTGAATCAAAACTATGAGGCACGAAAATAATATCTTTCTATCTTTGAATGTCTTTCAATTCGGATAGAAATAGGACTTTAAAAAAAGAGGAGTTTTATTCAATTTCAAACTATTTAATCTTATCTTTTTAAAAAGGATAATTAAGATCTTTTAGAAACTTATAGAAACTTCTAATTAATCCTAATTGGTTTAGAAATTGGATTAAATAATTTGGACCCTCTACATGATCATTGGGTCGTAGGTAAGGTGGGCTTAGGTTCGGTTTGGGCTCAGTTTAATATTTTGGCCATAACTTATTCATTATAACTCGGATTTGGGCTTATAATATATCGTTGGAAAACTCTTTTAAAGCCCCATCCAAATATTCAATCATTAGACCTATATTATGGACCAAAATAAACAGAAATAAACGTTTTTATAAAAAGGACACGAAATGAATGATTTTAAAGGACACGAAATGAATTATTTTGGGTTTAAATGCACGAAAAGAGGAAAATGAGTTATGCTTTGGGGAAATGAGCTAGGAATTGGGTTGGTTTATGAAATGGAAATATGGATTTAAGCACTCCAAGATTAAATACTCAACCCGACCAATAATGACGGTGAAAGATTGTTCATCATTGGATTTGATTTTGGGGAGACATTTTTAGGTGTGTACAGGCTCCCTCGTGCAATAAGGCTTGCGAGGAAGAGCTACATTGATGGGAAATGGAAGGTTTAGGTTAAAACCCCCGTTGACATCACAATAATTCCGTAAAGCTGATTTTAATTTTTTTCATGTATCCTCGTTTGATATTCCTAGAGAACATTTCCAGAAGAGTGGGCTCACTACTTCATCCACTAACAAAACCTCACTCTTTCTCCATTTCACAACTTTCTCTCTCCTCCAAACCCCTAACCACTTTCTCTCTCCTCCGCCATTTCACACCAAAACCTCCATTAATGGATTCCGCTGAAATCTCCCTTCGAAAAGCCCTAGCTGACAAGCAAGCCGCCGTCGATGCTCAGGCGAACACTGTGAGGGAGCTCAAGGGTTCCGCCGCCGCCGATAAGGCCGCCATTAACGCCGCCGTTGAAGGTCTGAAGGGTTTGAAATTGGAGAAGGCTGCGATTGAAGAGGAGCTTCAGGAAATTGTTAAGAGTAATGGTGGTGAGAGTAAAGAGGCGTTTCGACAAGGCGTGATTAATACGCTTGAGAGGAAGTTGTTTTATGTTCCTTCGTTTAAGATCTATGGTGGTGTTGCTGGATTGTATGATTATGGTCCTCCTGGTTGTGCTGTTAAACAGAATGTTCTTGCCTTTTGGCGTCAGGTATCAGAAATTTAATTTCTTGATTTTGTCATGTTTTTGAATTGAAAGTGAATTGTGGAATTAGTTTCGATGAATTGTTTTTGATTGTGATTTGGTTATGATTGAGGTTGATTTGGGTTTTTTTTATGTGGGATTTGAGATTCAAGTTTGAACATTTATGTGTTTGATTGAATTGGAAGTGAATTTTGTAATTAATTGCGATGAATTGATTTTGATTGATTTGGGATTTTGATTTAAGACTGTAATTTGGTTAGGAATGAAGTTGTTGGGTTTGTATGTGGGATTTGAGATTGAAGTTTGAACACTTTTGTGTTTAAATTGGAAGTGAATTGTGTAATTAATTTCGATGAATTTTAAGAATTTTTATGTCTGACACCCTTGTTGCATGTGAGAAACCTCTTGAGAAATTGGATAGTTTTGATTCATATGTAGGTTATTTTCAGTTCACTTCTTAATTTTCTTCTCTCATAAAATATTCAGTTCAGCTCAGTTCAGTCAATCAGAACATGCCCATCAATGTACTGAGGATTATTGTGTTGTGGGATTTTTTTTTAACATTTTTGTAGGGAGATTGGGTGGGTGGCACCAATACCCCAATGTGCTGTGCAATGAGAAAACTAGAATAGATATCATATTTATCCTGTTCTTGCTAATACCATTTACTTTAACCTACTTTTCATATCACTTATGCTCAATACCTCAAACTGGCATGTATTATAGAACTGAATCTTCTATTTTTTTGCACTGCCAGCATTTTGTCATGCAAGAAAACATGTTGGAGGTTGATTGCCCATGTGTGACGCCAGAAGTTGTTCTAAAGGCCTCAGGACACGTGGATAAGTTTACTGACCTTATGGTTAAGGATGAAAAGGCCGGCACATGTTACCGTGCAGACCACTTGATCAAGGATTTCTGCAAGGAGAAACTCGAGAAAGACCTCAGTCTGTCTGCAGAAAAAGTAGCAGAACTCAAACATGTATTGGCTATGCTGGATGATTTCTCTTCTGAAGAGATGGGATCAAAGATAAAGGAGTATGGCATAACTGCTCCTGATACGAAAAATCCTCTTTCTGATCCATATCCATTTAATTTGATGTTTCAGACCTCAATAGGTCCTTCCGGCGTGAGCCCTGGGTAGGTTTGTTTGTCAATACCTTAAAACATAAGTTGGCTGATTTTGTCTGCCCCTTCCTATGGTGAATCAATGGCCTTTTCTTTTTATATTTTTATTTATTTTTTATTTTTGCTTTTATGCCTTTACTTGTAGGTTTATGCGACCAGAGACGGCCCAAGGTATTTTTGTGAACTTCAAGGACCTGTACTATTACAATGGCAATAAGCTTCCTTTTGCTGCTGCCCAAATTGGTCAAGCCTTTAGAAATGAGGTCTGTAATTTTCATTGTTTCTCTGTGAAATTAAGTTGCTAATTGACCTGTCTACCATATTGATTTGGAGTCAAGTAGATTCAGTTTGGGTCAGTGTGTGTTGAACGCTTATATAAAACCTTGCATATCTGCCCGATCAAATTATTAAAAGTCTATGTGCTATGGTGGGCTTGTATGACTTGACTGTAATGTCTGTAGAATTTAGTGTGGGTTTTCAATTGTATCTTAACTTAATGGACATATGGATTGCTCATTTGGGTTTTGGCTTTGAGGCATATATCACAATTATTTCAACTTTTAAGCATATCTTGTTGTGGTAAATGCAATTCTTCCAGAATTTCATCCTGTGTATTAGGGCATTTTATTTTACTAATAGGATCTATGTTACTCGGACATGCCATTTTTGGCCTCATACCCGGGTCAGTACGACCCGACACGGACCCGGGTATGAAATCCGTTCCGGACACTACGTTTGGCTCTCGGGTATGGCATAGTTGTCTTGGAGCTTCAAAAATAGCAGGGAAGAGGTTGAAGGTGGAGCTTGGAGCTTCAAAAATGGCGAACAGTAACATTCAACAGAGGAGAGAGGAGAGAGAAATAAAAAATGAATGGTGGAGTCTTTTATTGGACCCACACTCAACTTTCTCTTTTTACAAAAATTTCAACATATGCTTTTAAAATTTGGCAATATCAATAAGAGTTTTGGCAGTATTAGACTATTATATTAGGTACTTAGGTAGTAGACTAGTAGTAGTACTACTTTTCGTTAAAAAAAAATGTAGTAGTAATGTATAGAGTACATTATACAGTCTAATTTAAAATAAAAATTGCTAATTTTTTTATGGGGACTTGCTACGAGTATCCTATTTTTTTTCTTTTATTGCCGTATCCGTACCCGAGTCCAAAGTTAGGATGGTGTCCCCGTGTCCTAAATTTTTGAAAATGACGAATCGGACACTCGGATCCGTACCAATATCGGATACCTGTACCCGTGTCAATGTAACATAGAATAGGATAGTGGTAAAATTGGAATCAACGGAGAAAACAGACGGGGAAAGGGTAAAGTGCAATTTTCACTTCATTTTTATCCTGTTTCTCTGAAATCATAATATCTTATTATCATAATTTTGTGTTTCAGATCTCTCCAAGACAAGGTCTTCTTAGGGTTCGTGAGTTTACGCTGGCAGAAATTGAACATTTTGTGGATCCCCAAGATAAGTCTCATCGGAAATTTCCTGAAGTTGCAAATTTGGAGTTTTTGATGTTTCCAAGGGAGCTGCAGGTATCTGGGCAATCTGCAAAGAAGATGGTTCTTGGTGAAGCAGTTAGCAAGGTTAGTTTATGTTCATGTTCTGATGTGTTTACTCATTTATGATTCCTCTGAGTGCACTCTGAGACTCTGAGTAACGTCATTATATTTCTTGCTGATGTGTTATGTCCTTGTTATACAGGGAACTATCAACAATGAAACTTTGGGTTATTTTATCGGGAGAGTTTACATTTTCCTCACCAGCCTTGGAATTGACAAAGAACGATTGCGATTCCGTCAGCATCTTGCTAATGAGATGGCTCATTATGCCGCTGATTGTTGGGATGCTGAGATTGAATGCTCATATGGCTGGATTGAGTGTGTTGGCATTGCTGATAGATCTGCATATGATTTGCGTGCTCACACGGTAAGGTTTTGTTAGTAAATCTTATGTTGATTTTATGCAGCTAATACATCCTTTTCTTTTGATGTAATCTTAAAACATTGTTGTACATTTACTTGAAAAAAGGGATATCAGTGAAGTCCATGAACTTACAAGTTTTATAAATTTGTTTAGGATAAAAGTGGTGTAGCTCTTGTGGCTCATGAGAAATATGCAGAACCAAAAGAAGTAGAGGTAATACCACTTTCCTCTCTTTCTATAGATTTTTCTTCTTATTTCATGTCTGTTTATTAAGTGTATGGTAATGGCCAACTGTGTTGATGTACGTATGTGATATTCTTTCAGAAAATTATTATCACCCCAGTGAAAAAGGAACTTGGCCTTGCATTCAAGGGTAATCAAAAGATGGTGGTTGAAGCATTGGAGGTAATAGTTAAAAATATATTCCTTCATATCGCTCTACATTGAGACTGTAACTGGTTACTTCACTATAGTGGAATGCATATTTAAATTTGCTCTGGTTCGAATCATGCAGGCCATGGATGAAAAAGAAGCTATGGAAATGAAGGCCAACTTGGAGTCTAAGGGTGAAGTGGAATTTAATGTTTGCACTCTTGGGAAGAATGTGACAATAACAAACAAGATGGTAACTATCAAGAAGGAGAAGAAGAAGGAACATCAGAGGGTTTTTACGCCATCAGTTATTGAACCATCTTTTGGCATTGGGCGAATTATTTACTGTTTATATGAGCATTCTTTCTATACCAGGCAAAGCAAAGGTGGGGATGAGCAATTGAATGTCTTCCGTTTCCCTCCGCTTGTGGCTCCAATCAAATGTACTGTGTTTCCCCTGGTTCAAAATCAGCAGTATGAGGAAGTCGCTGCACAAATTGTTAAGTCATTGGCGGCGGCTGGTATCTCGCATAAAATTGACACCACAGGTACTTTTTTCATCCTTCATTGAAAATCTTTGGCCAATAATGGATTTGAAAGTTTAATTTCTTTCTACTTGGAAAAGGAATGATGACATTTTTACTGTTTGTGTTTATATGATTCATAGAAGCTCTTTGTTTTTTTTAATGAAATTCATTGCATGCTGAAACAATACTACATTGGTAAATTTGGACTACCTTCAACTAAAAATAATAGGGAGATGAGCCAATATTTGAGTTTTGTATGTGTCACTGTAGTTCCTTTCTTTTTCAAATTTATCCCATGTGAAACAACTACAACATGGGTAAATTTGAATATCTTTTAACTGAAATAACATCATTTTTTTATTGGTCATAGGTCACTTGTTTAGACTTGTCAAAAGTAGTGACAGCTAATTTGTGAAAATAAAAATTTAGATTTATCTTCAGAAAGTTTTACAAGATTATAAATAAATAATCATTATTTACTACTATTATACTAGCTCTGTTTTTTTTTTTTTTTTTTTTTTTTTAATACTTGAAACACTGTTTTTTTTTTTTTTTTTTGGGCACGGAGGTAGTAACATGTTGCGAACAGTGCAAAAAGTCAATGTTGCGAGTAATTTGGGATGGAGAGAGTAACAGGTTTCCTTATGGGAATGTGTGTCACTAGAGAAAAAAAAAAGAGAGGAGGTTTAAGGAAAGTAGGTAACTTGGAAGAAAACAGAGGGAGTAAAGGATTTTTTTTTGGGTATTGTTAAATGTAATTTTGCTTAATTATAGGCTGAACAACAAGCCTGATGGCTGATTCCAAACATATGTAACTAAAAAAAAAAAAAACAGTTTCAACAAACATACACCCCTAAAACCTCAGGGGTTGTTGGTTCAAGCAATTTAGGCATAATTGTACATGGGTCTAGAATGGGTAAACCCCATACCTTCTGTTTGTGTAAGAAAATTTCAAACCCATACCCCAGACCCATAAGGTATGGGTTTTAAAAACCCAAAAGGGGAGGTGGGTATGGCTCATACCAACCACAATGTATTAAATAATAGCAAAAATTCATACCCTTACAATAACCAAACATAAGGTATTTAGAATCAAGTTCAACCCTATCCCCATACCAGTTTGGTTTTATTCCTAATTCCAATCCTATACCATTAAGTGAACCAAATACTACTTGAATTTCTAAGACCCTATTTACTTGTATATAACTATATATCTCCAAGATGTTTTGAGCAATCAGTCCTTGCTATCATAAAATGGATCAAAGCTCTAAAATCTGGTAGTCAGTCAAAAGGAAAGTGGAATTTTAAGTATCAATCAATCAATCAAAGCCTTAATCCCATAAGTGGATGATAATTCCACTTTCGAGAGGTGGATTCTCTCCTAATATGAGCTTTCAAGAGGCTTACTCTCTCCCAATAACATAACCTCAACAATATTCAACATGATGATTATTCCTCCTAATGAGGTCTATTTATAGAAAATACCCCATAACAAACCTCTAGCTTATTTCCCAAGTTACTACTAATAAACTATGACTAATGTGCCCTTCCCCTAAATATTGATTCCTTGCATAGTACCATAAAGATATATTTCTCCCCTTCTAGGAGAACCATATGAGGCCACTACCTTGGTCTGTAGCACCTAATCACCGATTTTCGTGCCTAAAACTCAAGATAAGCTTTTGACTTTTTTTTAAATCCTCGTTCTTACACTTTCTCATTTTCTTTCCGTCCATGTCATCCCCCCCCTCCCCCCCAAAAAAAAAAAAAAAATGTCTTTTACATAATTCCAACAAGGCTATTCAGGGAGATGATAAAAGAGAGGAAAAGAGGGGGGGGGGGGGGATTTAGGAAGCATGACTACTTTACCTGAAAACTGCAAGGCAACAATAAAAGAAATTGCTTTTTGTTAAAACCTCGTTAGCTAACATTGCATTCCGATAAAGTTAGAGTTGCTGTTCCAGAATGATGTTAGCCCCGCAAAGCAGAGATCGAGAAAATTGAGGTATCAAGAGGGAGATTAAGGTATAGGTTTGCTGGTTCTATTATGACCTTGGTGGTGGTGGATTTAAGGGCTGTAGAAATGGACTTGTGATGGTGGTTTGTTGAGACCCAAAACAAAGAGCATAGAGGATGAGAGCTTGAAAGTTTCAGATTCAGTTTATATGTACTTGGTAATTTAGTGTAGGGTTTTTTTTTTTTTTTTTTTTTTTTTTTTTTTTTTTTTTTCCCTCCTGGGGGGCTTACATAATCAATCATTGTATGGTGAGTAAGTGCTTTATTGTAGATGTATAAGTTGAATAGTTGATGAGGTCAATTCTTACTAGCTAAGGGAATGAGTTGAATGAGATTAGCAGAGATTGTGGGAAAAAAATTGGATAAAATCTGAGAATGCTTGAGCTTATGGTCTAATTATGAAGTGGGTTTTGAAAGAATTGTTGCTAAAGGTGAAGCTTTAGTGGTAGAAAATGGTTTAGGGAGGAAAGAAGAAGTGACAGCAAAGGAAAGAAACGAATGGCAGGAGAAGGAAAGAAAGGAATGACAGAAAATCACAATTTTGGTTCATGTCCTGGTAATGAAAATGATGTGTGGTTACTGCCCATGTTGTGGTTGTCAATGTGCGTTTTATTTCAATGTCTTTTAGGATTTGATCGTGAGTTGATCCGTGTTGTTTTTAGAGGTGATTCTTGCTTATAACAGTTGCATTCACTTGAGAAAATTCGTTTCGTAACCTGAGTAAATTTTTTAACTTCCCAAAACCTGGTATTCCAGGAGGTTTTAAGATCATAGTGCTTGTTTGGATCACATGGCAATATGAGATTCAATTTTCTATGGGAAACTCTATTTCATGGAAAGCCACTTCTATTCGTTTTACAGTTTTTAAGATTTGTCCTTGACATTTATGTAAATCTTGGTTGAGAGGTGGAAGTCTTTTATCTGCTTTGCCTGTTTTATGAAAATCTCACCATATAGGCAGGGCTCATAGAAGTTGCATCCTTACTAAACCTTAGATTGTGTCTGCCCCATTTTGGCACATAAAGACTAAGAGTATCAGCATCAGTAGCTTACCAACCACCGACATACTTTTGCAGGTACATCGATAGGCAAGCGTTATGCAAGGACCGATGAACTTGGAGTACCCTTTGCAATTACTGTTGATTCAGAAAACTCTGTCACTGTTCGGGAAAGAGACAGCAAGCAACAGATTCGGGTCAATGTTAATGAGGTCTCATCCGTTATTAAAGAGGTGACTGATGGTCAGAGCACCTGGGCAGATGTGCAATGGAGATATCCATCTCATTCATCTGCATCCGCTGATGAGTAAGAAGAGCTTCTGAAGAAAGAGTTGTTTACAGAGGCGAGGATTGAAAATTATGCTATTTAACTGTACACGATCATGATGCCAGACGTGCTGACAGCCATTTTCTCTTTAGATAATTTATCATTTTGTCAGAATGTATGTTTGATTCTTGTTCTAAATTAGACAATTTGGATATATTTGCATTCAAATTGATCTCAGTAACATACTCTTAGCAGCTGAAATTGCAACTTCTATGAATTTTACATCTAGAGCATCTCATTTGTTACTTGGGTCTCTTTTAACAAAAATTTGCCTCCCTTGATTTTATGAAAAACTTAACCATTCATGTAAACCGGTAGGATTCAGCAAATTTCAGGGAGATAAATCGATAAGCCCTAGTAATCAGCAGAATGAGTGAGAAGGATTTTCAAGTTCTGAACCATACATGATCCGATTCCACAAAAATTACAAGAAATAGCACAACTACAAAAGACTACCTAGAAAGGAAGATGGTGTGGCCCAGCACCAGCAGAGATGGAGTTGCTTGTGTTACTAGAGCTGCGCTCAGCGTGGCAAAGCTGGCGGAGCTTGGTAGGGACATACCAAATGGAGAGGCGTGGGTGAGAGTTGAAGATGGCATCAATATCCCATCCTTGGCGTGCAGCGATTGCAACAAGGGGCTTGTAACAGGCCTGCCTCCAGGCACCTACGTTTTCTCCTCTCTCCTTGAAAGCTCGTCTCAGGGCGTTGGATGTCTCCTCATCTAGGCAGTGGAGAGCGTAGCAATGCACATAGTGCCTCATTTTGGGTTTGTTGATGTACGTTGCTCCTGCTTTCTTCGCAAATCTGAATACCTGGTTGGTTACCTGTGTTTTTATAATTTTCTTTTTGAGTTAGTTATCCTTGGTCAGTACTCAGAACAGAACTATGCAGTAATGCAATTGTTAAATTGGATACATCAGAAACTTCAATCCCTTTTCAAACTAAGAACACTCATTATGTATAGGGTTTAAAGAATAGGCAATTTTTACCTCTATTTCGTAGGGAACTAAAGGGATTTCGAAAGTGTACTATCAACATTTCAGGATTTGTAGCCTTTTTTTTTATATATATCTAATAACTAATTTCTGGTCCGGGCAGTCATAATATGTTTATTATAAATGAGCTTTTATAATAAAAATTATGTGATAACTATAAATATAGATTAAATTAGTTACATTATTATTATTTTTTTTTAATAGCATTAACTTTAGTACTCGCACTATTTAAGTTTATTTTTCTAATCTTTATTGAACATCAAAATATATTATCCAATATCTAGTAACTAAGATCATTAATTTGCTTCGTTTGACTTCAGGTTCATAAGTATGATTACCTCTTTTTAACAAAACATTATAGACATGAAATGTGTCATTGGATTAGTGGTTGACCTTAAAGTATATAAGGTCATAGGTTCGAACATTAATACTAACAATTTATTATTTTAATTTAATGAATTACAATAATCGACGACATGATGCCACATCATTTGCCTAGTCATGATGACACGTGGCGGACGCATGTATTCCCATTGAGTTTTAATAATAATAATAATAATAATAATTTGGTATGGACTCATATTTGTGAAACAATTTTCATTTGTTAGATATTTAAAAAAAAAAAAATACTACGTACAATAAATAAAGACCAATATTTTTATTTTATACAAACGTGGGTAAAGAACCCAAAACATAAAAAAGATTGTTAAGCCACATATATATAATGTATTTAGTTTCTTAATGGGCTATGCTTCGGCCTTTTATAGGTTGTATATATACTTTTACAGAGAAATACAAACCAAGAATTCACATTCTTGACATGGTATTAGAGTAGGTTAACCCTAAATACTGAAATTTTATTTTATTTGTGTTTTATCTTTAGGATTGTTAATTTGCTCGCGATAGCAAAACATGTAATATAACGTTTTATAGAATTAAAAATAACAAAACATATGTTATCCAAGTATTGTTATTACTACCCTGTTTTATATAATTTGCCATGATTAAATATTTTGTTTTCATATTTTGTGTGAAACTGTTTCAAATAATTTAAACCTCTATACTCAAGTAGTATAATTAATATTATGATTGTTATTGAAAATGATGTAAGAGATAAACAGGGAAAGCACAGTGCTTTTAAGGTAAAAATTCAAGGCAGCAATGATAAATTGATCAAGATCAGAGTAGTCAGTAGGTAAAAGACAAAGAAAAATGATAAGAGGAAGTAGTAGTACAACTCAAGTAATTAAAGAAGATGAATAAAACAGTAGCCAGTTTTTTTGGAAGGATACACGGAGAGAGCGACGAAATGATGTTAGCACTGTAGCCTGTGTAGCCCTCACTCATCCATCTATCCCCTGCTTGAGTGCTTTCCCTTCTGTTGCTATTTTCGAGACATACCTTTTCCCTTTTTCTCCTCTTCTTTACATTCAACTTACTCTCTTCGTGTTTATTTTTTAACGGTAAGGAGAAGGAATCTGATCGAACCTCAACCCTCACGGTTTTATTGGTGCAGGTTAAACACTTTAAGAGCGATGGAGAAGGGTAAGGGATCCCCATCCTCAAAGTGCCTCTAATGGGGATTGAACTCCCAACCTTAAAATTAGAAGGTACAATTCTTACCACTAGACCAAGCTTAGCTTGATAGTGTTTTTTTTTTTTTTTTTTTTGTTGATTGGTTATGCTTTCATCCCTTTTTTCTCATAAACAAGTTACTGAGTACAGCGTATTATTATTGGATAGAGGGAGTAGCACCTTTACTATGCTCTGTATATATCGATATATCCCTAAATACCTAATAGTTTATTTACAAAGTATTAAAATTAGAATTAATCAAAATTATGATATTTTTGGTGATTTGTTACTCTATTAAGGTATGCCAATAGAGTCAAACTCTTAACATATCTTACTTTTTTTTTATTATTTTTTTTAATTTAGGAATTAACATATCTTACTTAACAAAATGAGGTTTATTCAGATGATTTATTGCTAGGTAGTTTGTTTAATGATTTAATATTTTCTCTAAGGTGTTAATATCAAATTAAGGCTCATTTTCATTTGCAAAAGGCTTAGAGAATTAGGTTGAGTCCAACAAAAATAAAATTTAGGGTAAGTCAAATTATAAACATGTTGGTAATTTAGCTTATTTTTATGTGTGAAAAAAATCCAAAAACCTTAATTTATTTATTTTAATAATTTGAGGAAGGACGATGTACTGTGAACAGAGAAACAATGACAATGAGTTGTCAAAGGCATACATTGACACCTCTTCTGATTAATTTCATCCTCTCCTTGGTTCCCCACAATTGACTCAATCTTAAAAAGTCTTTTTAACAAATTAATTTTCGTACTTCTCACTGGACACCTGTCGACCTAATACTGGATTATTATTATATATATATTTTTAATAATATCCTCTCTTTGAATACCATTCATATAATTTCTCACTCCCCTTTTGGACTACTAGTACATCTTTGTTGCCATTGCTTCAAACAAAACAAACATTGAAATTTCCCTTTCTACCCCAATCTTATTATTTGTACTCTAGACAATAGTACAATACGGAATTATGGATAATTTTTTATTAAAAAAAAAAATATTTGGGTAGGTTCTTTATAATAAATGGGTAGGTTTTGTGTTATTATAAACCTACTAGGTATTTATAGTTTGTTCTATTATGGAAATGAAAATGTTTATGAAGGAAAATTTAGTGCATTGATGTATTATTGTCGGACTTTATAGTAACCTTGCAAATGTCTTTTAGGGGAGTACATATTATTCATTACTCTATAACCCTAAATACGGAGTAACAAGTAGCCCTAGTAGCATTTCTACCACTATTTGCACCTTATACGATTAAAAAAAAAAAAAAACCTAATTGCGTCACAGAATAATTACTTAAAAAGGAGGTTTTAATTTGTACTTAAATTCTAAAGAGAATTTATTTATTTGGTCATACACTTTTGGAATAAGATGATAGAAAAGGATAATATGATAAGACAATGCAACCCAATAATGTAGGTACATATTGAAAGTACTTCAATTTGTTTATTTTTTGGGAAAGCCGGGTAAAACACCTAGTTTGGCAAACAACTTTATGTTGATAATCTAGCTTTTTTTTTTAATGGAATACTCTCTCACTTTCAAATCCATATCAATAAAATTTGTTGCTTCCATAGATAGAAAGAATTATACTCCACACTTGTTAAGAATTTCACCGATTTTAACATCAAGTACCATGCAAATTCCAATAAAAATTAAAGCTAGCTAAAATAAAAATTTATGTAAAAATATTAGAAAAAAACATGCAATGTAATTTGATTATTAATATATACCATGTTGTTTAAGCTTTAAAGTGACAAATAAAGAATCAAATGTAACCAACAATTAGCAAAATAATAACCTCTTAATTAACATAAAAGATGATTGATTAGAGATTATAGATAATGTACCTTAGTAGGGCATTTTTCACCACGTTCCTTAGCAATGTTTTGAACTTGATGCAAAAAATCACGGCATTGCTCATACAAATGGAACAAATAATCCAATCCATTCTTCTTCCCTCGCGCTACTTCTCCCGGCTCAGTTACAATGAAAGGGTGCTCCCTTTGCCTTTCAGTAACACCGCCAATGCCACCACCTCCGCCACCATCCTCATCATCGTCCACCTCCTCCTCGTCCAAGTCGTCATCTATATTACTATTGTTGTTATGATGGTTCCCAATCATCCTACTAGGCTCTTGCCCTATTAATTTCCTATTAGTAGTTGTTAAGGTCATCATGTTATGGACCGTGTTTCTTGCTTGAAGATGTTGTTGTTTCCTGTGCTTCTTTCTTTGTTGATGATCCTGATGATCTGTGTGTGTAGGTGGTGCTCCCACCATTTCCCAGTTTCCGCCGCCACTTCCGACTACCTCTTTCTCGTGTACTCCTTCCTCTGATAGTCCTGTAGTCAATACAATGAAAGTGTCAAGTTTTTGTGCTCTAAAGATTCTAAATTTTGATCACTTTTATTTTCCAAAGATATATACTAGTATTAACATTAGCTTGTGGTAAGTGTATGATACTCTTTATTTATTTTATTTTTTAGAAAACATGAAATTTCATTGATAAAATACTCTGTAATATATACAACAGAATACGAGTTTAACTGAGTAATATATATACCCTTCTACGGGTTAATTAAGATACTTCATTGCACATATATGAAGAATTGGTGAATTTTATGAGTACTACTGTACTAGTAGATGTATTGGTGTAATAAACTAATAACAAGATATTGAATTCAATAAACTACAATGTTTTGATGATATAAATACTAACATAACATGCAATGTTGCATTTATATATGGTATTGAATAATGATCAACTTAATAAAGCTAGAAAAAGTAAAAATTTAAAAGGACTTTTATATAATCATGAATCTAGGGACTATTATTATGTGATATATTTTTGTTTGAGGTACAATTTAACAACAAAATGATTCCATAATATTCAATATGAATAAATACATAAAGTACCATATACATACATTTATCTAATTATTAACTATTGAACTAAATTAAGAGGTAATTAAGGGCTTTCTAATTTTGTAGGAATACTTAGCTTTTAAGCTTCATTAAGATTTCATTACCTTCTTGGGAGAGGGTATCAAGAGGGTGGTGGGACGAGTCGGGTGGTGGTGTGTTGGAGAGGCTCATGTGGTTGTGACGATGGCGGCGAGACTCCTCAAGGTCCTCAGTACGGCGTCTCTCAGCACGGATAGCGGCTTTAATACCGTAACGCTCCCCAACAAGAAGGTCCCAACGGAAGAGATGAGAAAGGCTGTTCATCATCTCATCCACCTCTTCTTCCTTCATGTCTACTAGTGTGTTCACCGTGAACCCCATCTCGGCTATTTTCGCCGCGGTGTAGTACCTTAATAATCAATCCAACACCCCAACATTAGGACCCAAAAATAAAAAAAAAAATGAACATTTTAGGGAAGTATGTGAAAATAAAGATGGTAATAAGTTACTTTCATAGCACAAGGTTACTTTTATTTATTAAGGAGTGGTTGTTTTTGGCTAACTTAGCTAGTATAGTCTTGAGGTGGTATGTAATAATTAGGATCAAATCTCGTCTATATAAACTACTCAGTATCATTGTCAATACTTGATATGATTCCAAACTCCAAATAATTTTGACTATTCAAAATCATTCTACAAAATTTTGATTTGTGACATTTTTTTAGGAAAAAAGAACTGTTGTATTAAAAATACAACTATTTCCTAAAAATTACTACAAACAAATATGTATGTAGATATATTTTTTTATTTTTTCAGGAATGCATATACATAATTACATATATGAACATTTTTCATATAATTCTTCTTTATTTATTTATTTATCAAAATTTGGATTTATTTTTGAGAGTTTTCGATATGGAGATTATGCATCATTAAAAAATAGATATTCATCTTTCTAAAAAAAAAAAAAAAATTCATATAATTTAGTAATGAATTTATCATAAATTAATACAAATACAGCTTAATAATTAAAAACCTATTCATTTCATTTTTATTTTAAAAATATATACTAGTATACTGTTTGCATATTAATTTGTGGAGGGGGTTGAAACTTGAAAAAAAAAATTTAGTACAAGTACTTGATGTTTGTGTCTACCTTATACCGTACGCTTGGAATAACTCTTCCAATCCACCAGAACCTGAACTTGCTCCTGTTCCTGCATTAGCAGCAGCAGCAGCACTTCCTGGAATTCCCATCGCAAAACCCTGCATACTCATTCCCACTCCGACTCCCATTCCCATTCCCATCCCCATTCCGACCCCCGGGATCCCTACAGGGGGCTCCCTCATCCCTATCAGCCCTCGAGCAAAGTACGGCGGAAGCGTCGAGGTTGCCACTTGTGCCGTGCTTTGCTGAGGAGCACCTGCGGCCGATGCGGCCGCAAGGGTGCTCCTTGGGTAATCCCACTTGAATAGGCTTGCTGTGAATGGGTCTTGATCCATTATTAATATTTTTTGGTGGGGAAATAAATGAAGTGTTTTTTAGGACTAAAAAAAGGAGGGTATGAGAAGGAATGATAAGGTGAGATTTTGTGTTTGTGTTTGGTCTAGTTGGGGTAACTGTGAGAAAGTTTTGAGTACTTGGATGAATTTGCTTATGTATTTATAAATACTAATTTGGGGAGGGTTTTGCTTTTGCTACATTGAAAAGATTTCTTGTTGGAAATAAATAAAAAAAAAAAAAAAGTGTAGGTTTTGGCTTTATTATACTTCCCAAACAAAGCCTATATTTTGCAATTATATTTTTATTGGTCCCGCCACAACATCATCCATATAGACCATATTGGTACTACTCTATTCATCAATGCACAATTAAAACAATTGTACTTTGAGTTAACTATAACAATCCAACATGATTATGTTTTTTCATTTTACTGAGTAATAAAAATTAATAATAAAGGATGATCTAATTAGAATACTTATGTGAATAATGTCAATTTTTAAGTCAACATTATATAATACAATGAAAAAAATTACTTGTAGTTTGCAATTATTTTGTTGCCGTGAATACAAACATAAGAAAATATTTTCGGAATATGAGCAATGAGCATATAGGAGGCTAATTAAGCCATTTGTGTAACTAGTTAGTCCCTTAAATGCATGCTAGATCGAACTTTAGTATATAATCTTAGGACCTGTTCTACTCATACGATTATTTTCAGTTCAGTTTAGTTCAGTTCAGCTATAATAAGTTCAGTTCAGCTCTAATAAGTTCAGTTCTGTTCAGTTCAGTTCAGCTCAGTCCTAATTTCCTTCTCTTATATAATATTCATTTCAGTTCGGTTCAGTTCAGCTCTAATAAGTTCAGTTCAGTTCTTTTTAGTTCAGCTCAGCTCCTAATTTTCTTCTCTTATATAATATTCATTTTAGTTCAGTTCAGCTCAACTCCTAATTTCCTTCTCTTATATAATATTCATTTCAGTTCAGTTCAGCTCAGCTCCTAATTTCCTTCTCTTATATAATATTCATTTCATTTCAGTTCAGTTCAGCTCAGATCCTAATTTCCTTCTTTTATATAATATTCATTTCAGTTCAGTTCAGCTCTAATAAGTTCAGTTCAGCTCATTTCAGTCAATGAGAACAAGTCTTTAGCCTAATTAGTACTCGTAACACATTGAAAAAAAAAAAAGAAAAAAAAAACTAATCAACTCCTTTTTTAGGGTTCTCAAACGCAATGATTCTTCGGTTGGAAATAATCAAATTTCTTTGAAATTTATCAATTTCAACCCTTTTATTATTATTATTATTATTATTATTATTATTATTATTATTATTATTATTATTATTATTATTATTATTATTATTATTATTATTATATTTTTATTATTTTATTTTTAAATATATATTTTCATGTTTTTATCATATCATTAGTATCAATTAAATTCACTTGTTGTAGACTTGTAGTGTTCATATGGTGGAATATTTCTAGTTTAGTTTATTCTACTCTTAATTTAAGTTTTCTAATTCAAAAATCAAATGTTACAATTTGAATGGACTATATTTTGTCCATCAAATTTTGGTAATATGTAAAGTAACAAGTCTAGAACTGTCATTATTATTCCAACAAAAGAGGTGTAATACATGTATTGGTTTTGGGGAGTTGCCACTAGAATAGATTGAGTGAGAGAAAGAGAAAAGGTGATAGTTAGTTGTAATATCCGTTGTGGTTTTGTTTCCTCTTCTGGTTATCGATGTCATAACTTAGAGTTGTTTCATTGGTTGTTGCTTTAGTTCATCAATTACTTGAAATGTTGCTCTAGTTACCGCCTTTATAACCACGAGTTAATTTTATGGTGCATGTAATTTAAAGGGCTATCAATTTTACGTGACAAGCCAATGCAATGCACAATCTATTTCCTCTTTTCCAAAGCTAATTATAAAGGTGTTGAATGTGAAGTTTTGGATGCTACTAGGACTTGTGCAACCTAAGTTACATTCTAATGTTATAATTCGTAAAATATTGTCTTATTGATAGTTTGGTAGTATATACGTTCATGTGAGAATTTATTAGATTTATCGATAAATCCACTAATAAGACTTGTACGTGAATTCTTTTAGAGGAAGTAAATTCCAAGATTTAAGTCTAAAAAAGGGTTGTGCTATATTTAGGGATGGCAATTTAATCCGAGTTCGATTCGAATCCGATCCGATCCGAAGGAAAAAATCCGATTCGAATCTGTTTAAAATTAGTCCGAATCCGAATCCGATAAAATAGATCCGAATCCGAATAGGAGGTGGATCGGACTTGGACCCTACGCAAAGTCCGACGGAGTCCAATCCGAGTCCGAATCCGAGAGTATAAGCATATGCTCTATAACTTGGGACAATTATTTGCTTGTTTTGTAGCAAAATTTTGTTATGTAACTTAGTTTATAATTTAAATATGTTATGTTTATACTTTAATTGGTATGACAATACAAGCAATTATAGGTATATGACATTACAAAAAATAAAAATAAAATAAAAATATTCGGACCATTTCGGAGGTCCGAATAAACGGACCGGATTCGGATCCGAAAATTACGAGTCGGATCGGATTCGAACTCGGATTTTTCGGATTCGGACTCGGATTCGGATCCAAGTCCAGGGTCCGTTTACTAAACGGATCGGATTCGGATTTAGCCACATCCGACCCGAATCCGATCCGTTGCCATTCCTAGCTATATTGAATTTAAGTTCAGTCATGATAGTTGAATATGATAAATTAGTATACATGTGTTTGATAATATGAATAAGTGTCTTATTACCACCAAACTATGTGATTTTTTTATACAATTTTTTGAATACAAAATGTTAATTTGTAGCAAATGACAATACGAATAACAAATTTAATTACAAGAAAATTGAATCATAAATTACAATGTATATTAATGATTAGTCCCAAATTTAATCTGAGGCATTACACGGGCACAGAAACTAGTTTTTTTTTTTTTTTTTTAGTGTACAACAAATGAAATAAACGTTTTTAAAAAAAAAAAAAAAATATAATGAGGTGATAACACAAACAAATAACCACCAACTATTCTTTTGGTTTTAGGGCCCGTTCTCATACGTTGAAATTCTGTTCAGTTCAACTCCTAATTTCGTTCTCTTATAAAATATTCAGTTCAGTTCCGTTCAGCTGAGTTCAGTCAATGAGAACAAGCCCTTAGTAATAAGTACACCAACATTTTTAAATTAAACGCTAAAGCTCCCACCAGATTGACTAACCCATTAAGTGTTACGTAGTCCCATTAACAACCCCTCCCTTACAATTGCTCCTTTTGTTCCTTTTTTTCTCGATTTTCATTTTTGTCTTTTTTAGTTCCTCTGTAATTTTGGGCAAAAACTAAAATGATTTCCTGGAACAAAATTTAGGGTTAGCTTCAAAATTAATTGTTCTTGCTTTGACATTTCAATACAACCACAAATAAAGGTATGTTTACTTATTTACTATTTTTGGCAACTTAATTTGGGATTTTGAAATGTAATTAGGATTTTGTAATTAATTTGGGGGTTTGATTATGGTTAGCGTCTTGGTCAAAATAATTTGATATTTCGTATATTTATTTTGTGGATTTTATAATCAATTCGGAGGTTATTATTTAGAACTTAATTATGGTTGCATTTTTTTTTTTGGTGTTTTACAAAGCATGTACCAAGATTTTGGGTGCAAGATTTGCATGGTTTCTATTTCTAAGGTTTACCACTGTCAATAAATTACCTATTTCACCTTAAATTTTGTTCGATTATTTACGCTGAGTTCGAGAGAGTTGAGACAGTTCTCCAAACCTTAAGGCCTGATTACATTTACTTAATTTCAGTTCAATTCAGTTCAGTTCAACTCTAATCAGTTTAGTTCAGTTCAGTTCAACTCCTAATTCCCCCCTCTCATAAAATATTAATTTCAGCTCAGTTCAGCTCCAATTAATTCAATTCAGTTCACTTCAACTCCAATCAGTTCAACTCATTTCAGTAAATGGTAAAAAATAAAACGAAATCAATAAAATAAAACTTGTAAGAGTTAATGGTAAAAAACCCTTAATACTAAAATGAGATCAAAATTTGATGATTATTGCCAAAAATAATACATAAAATAATTAAGGAGAACCAAGTAAAAACTTTCTTTAAAATCTAGGGAGTAATCCGTGAAATAAAGGGGGAATTGAGAATTTTGAAGGGATTTAAATTTTTTAAAAGGGAGAAAATTGATAGTGATTTTTGCTTTAATAATACTCTCTTCGTTTTTAAATATTTGCCCCATTTTTTTATTTGGAAAACTTTTACAATATCAAATTAATTTCTCTCACTTAGTGGACCCTCCATGATTATATTTTATTATTTTCATATTCTCTCCTCCAATTCTCTTAGGAACTAGAAATTAAATGAAGGAAAGTTAGACATCTACAAATGCATAACAAGGGGAATTCATGTATATACGTATCATTGGATGATCAAATGGTACCACTGAATATACAGTGATACTGTACATGCACATAATGGTATTATATATGTTATAATTTTTTTTTCTCTACAAACAGAGATCCATTTTGACATATTTTGGTATACTTTCAAAAATCACAAAACACTCTATATTATTCTTACTCTCATTTCTAGTGAGATTTATAATTTTTTAGCGATTAAAAATTTCAATATTATTAATTAATATTTAATAACTGTATTATTAAGTTAAATAATAGTATAATTGTAATTAGTAGCACTAAAATTTCATTTAACCAAAACATAATTAATACTCCGTAATAATATGGTGATGTGTAAGATAGAGAAATGTTGGTGGGGTATGTGAAAAAGTAGGAGAGAGATTAATGAGCAATTTTTTTTTTGCTCACTAGTGGGATAAAATTTGCTCAAAAAAATGCTCATGGTTAGCAAGAGAGAGAAAGTGGCTAGAGAGAGAGCGAACAAATTTTTTTTTTGTTCAGCTCACTAGTGTGAGTGCTCTAACCCGTGCATTAGCACGAGCACTTACTAGTAATTTCACTTCCGGAGTGTTCCTTGCAAATTACAAAATACAAAGACTAGAATAGACCCGGTCTACAATAACTTATTGTAGACCCAACCTTCTTGTATACTATACGAATGTGATTATATCATACGAGATGTGATTATATTACTACAAAAGTGATTATATCATTTTAAAACTGTTATGTAAATGTATAACTCAAAAAGTGAATTTATCATTATAAAAAGTATCAAATAGTAACTCACATTATTCAAACCATGATTTTTAAATTTTATCATCCTAAAGATAATTATATAATCTCATTAAATGGTTTAATATGAGAATATATAATTCAAAATATGACTCACAAAAAGATAATTATATCATCTACAAGGGTGATTATATCATCCAGAATGTGATTATATTATTTGAAAGTGTCAAATTTTAGGTCTACAATAATTTATTGTACACCGGATCCATACGAGACCTATTAATTACAAAATAACCTTTGTATCGTTTGAATTTAAAAACTACTCAGAACTAAAACTGGAGGAAATGTTATAATGCCGACGCTTCACCGGAACACTAGGATGTGCCTCGCTCTCCTCTTTTCTCGTCGCTTTTCTTCGCCCCTTCCTGCCGCTGCCACTGCAACAGGTCTATTTTCTTCATCAATCAATCTTTTTTTTTTCTTTTTATTATAATTAATGGGAAATTGATGATTTTTAATTGCTGAATTGATATAGACAAAAAAATGCAAAAAATGGTCACTTCTTGTTTGTTTACTGCCTTCTACAAACAAATTCTGATTACAACTGAATATCAACACTTTATAGTATATTTTAATTTAATTGGGTATTGTTGGAAATGCATTGTTTCATCGTTTAAAGCTTACCAATTAGTTGCAATAATCAAATTTTAAGTATATGTTGATGTTTTGTAAGTATATGTTGAGACACATCTTACAAAATCATGCATGATTATGTTATTTTTTTAAGTATAAATCATCTAACATAGTTCAATTAGAGTGTGTAAATAGTGTCCTAATATTTCTAAAGTAAGTATATTCATGGCAAGTTGACTTTGGTTATTCATTTTTTTCCCAGATTTTCAAATGCTTAAATGTGTTCTTGATGACTGTAAAACCTCCTTGGATTCGAAAGCAGTACTTGAAACCCATGTCAAGATTGTTAAATTAGGATTTGGCTTGGACTATTCGCTCGTATCTCATTTGTTGCTGACTTATATTGATTGTGGGAAGCTTGATTTTGCCCGCCGCCTCCTAGATGAAACCCCATGTTGGAAGGCTGATTTGATTACCGGGAATATAATGGTATCAAGGTTTATGAAGAATGGAGATGTTGAGGCTGCCAAAAGGGTGTTTTCTAACATGCCTTTAAAAGATGTTGTCTCATGGAATTCCTTGATTGGTGGCTGTGTTAAAAATTCTAGATTAGAGGAGGCATTAAGAATGTTTAAGGATATGTGCTTATTGGGTATTGAGCCTGATGAGTTTACATTTTCTTCTGTTATTGCTGGGTGTGCACGGCTTGGAGCTCTTGACCATGCTTTATGGATACATAATCTCCTGATCGAGAAGGAAATTGCATTGAATGACATTTTACTGTCGGCAATTATAGATATGTATGCAAAATGTGGGAAAATAGAAATAGCAAAAGAAATTTTTGATGGTTGCAAAAGCAGTAGTGTGTCTATTTGGAATTCGATGATTACTGGCCTGGCTGTTCATGGTCTTGCCACTGATGCTATTTCTGTATTCTCTCGAATGGAAGAGGAAAATATTTTTCCTGATAGTATAACATTTCTTGGAATTTTAGTTGCATGTAGTCATTGTGGTTTAGTTGAGCCGGGAAAGAAATATTTTGACATGATGAATAGAAAATACTCTATAGAGCCAGAACTTGAGCATTATGGAACCATGGTTGATATTTTAGGTCGTGCTGGACAACTGGATGAAGCTTATGCCACCATCAGAGCAATGTCAATGAAACCTGATGTGGTGATATGGAAGGCACTTCTCAGTGCTTGTAGAACTTACAGAAATGCACCACTAGGTGAAATTGCCATTAGAAATATATCATCCCTTGATGGTGGTGATTATGTATTGCTGTCAAACACATATTGTTCTTTAAACAAGTGGAGCAGCTCTGCAAACATGAGAGAGGAGATGAAAAGGGAGGGGATCCACAAGGATCATGGAAAAAGTTGGATTGAATTAGCGGGGATCATACACCATTTTAAGGCAGGTAATCAGGCACACCCTGAATTGGAGGCAATATACAAGATTATGAAACAATTGATTAAAAGAGCCAAGTTAGGGGGTTATGTTCCTGCAACAGACTTGGTTTTGATGGATGTTTCAGAGGAGGAAAAGGAGGAGAATTTGATTTTCCACAGTGAGAAATTAGCATTAGCTTTTGGAGTACTTAAAACTAGTCCGAGAACGGAAATTCGAATTACAAAGAACTTACGAACTTGCTATGACTGTCATTCTTGGTTTAAAATAGTTTCAAGGATGTTGGCAAGGGTGATCATTGTCAGGGATCGTGTCCGATTTCACAAGTTTGAAGCTGGTTCTTGTTCGTGTGGGGACTACTGGTGAGTGCTCAACAAGTAACGTATGAAACTTCCTTCATACATGAGGCTGTTTCCTAGTGAGGATATACACCGCTGACAAAATTAGATTGGTAAGCTGATAGATCAGCTAAAGCTAGAGAGAAGAAAATTGATCAATTAGTTTGTGTTGTTCTGCTTCAAGTTTGGATATGAAGTAATGAAGGTATTCCACTTATGTTGAATCTGTTTTTGTCTGTTTCTTCTTCCATTAACCCCTCTTTGTAAGTCTTTGTTGGTCAACGTTAGAAGAAGAATATGCATGTCCAAGCATGTGAAACATAGTTAGTTATAATTCCAAGGTTATATTGGAAGAAATAAATGAAACTTAGTTATTCTTACAACTTTCAAGGTTCTACTGTACTTGGGTAATGTAATTCCACATTGCCCATCCTTTTTTAAAAAAATAAAAATAAAATTTCTTGGTCAGTTTGCTGTGCCAATAATTTGAATATTCTGAGGCACTAGTCTGTGGACCAGATAATTAGTTGTAATTATACACTCCAAAGTAACTTTTACCTTTGTTGGAAACCACTTAAACAATATGTAAGTGATTATAGTCAATTATCATACATTGTCTTTTATAGTATCTGTGGCTTATAGTAGAACAAAGTAAATTCACGAACAATTAGAACTTTAGAAGAACTAGTAAGATGTATCTACATGTTTGAAATTTGATGGCTATGAACTTGTTTGGGTTTAGATTTGGCACAACGAACTGAACATGTTTGGTTATTAGTTCGATTAGGGAGTATGTTGTTATGTGATCAAGATTTTTTTCTAGGTTATAATGTCGTGTTCCTTGTGTAGCCTTTAGAATGCAGAATTGCAGAAAAAGTGTACATGTTACTTTTAGTCACATGCCTTTCACGTACAAGGTATAGGAGAATTGGATTTGGAAAGTCTGCAGCTAGTCAGCTACTAATCTTATTCTCGCAATTAATTAGTTTGTCTTAGTTTGATTGAGTGTTAGTTGATCCATTTTAGACTTTATTCCAGGAGCTTCTCTGTCAGTGGCTGTGCTCGGCTGCCTATGAATCTATAATGTCATTTTTTATTCTCTTGAACTACTTTTTAAATTTTCATTTTTAGGTGGTGACTTTGAATTTCTGCTCTGCAGGTGCTGTATTAGTCAATCTTACATTTTTACTGCTGCCATGCTTCTAAGTGTCCTCCTCAAGGTTGGTGCCTTAAATTGCAATTTGGATTTGTAGTCATCTAAAGATGTGACCTGGATATTTTTTTTCTCACAAGCTTGTTGAGTGCACGGTGTTCTTCTACATTGTCAATTGATTGTTATCTACCTTGTGTCTGATGCTTTTGTTGAATGAAATCGATTGGTTCTATGATATAGTGATATACTTTGCTGTCCTTCCATACATAGATGGAACATAGAACTAAAACACTGACCTATGTCTCTACATGTGGGTTACTATACTGTAGCCTGTAGAGATCATGGAAAGAGTAGGAATCCAACAATGTTGCACCTTATGTGGCTGGTTTATTAAAGGTTTAATTGCTGGTGTTCCATATCAATTTCTTGGCTCTCAAGGATGCTGAGAAAATGCATGTTCCTACCTCTGCAAGTTCCTGACTTTCTTACTTAGTTGGGTCAGTTGTATCCTAAAATTGTGCCCAATGCAGCTTTTGAGTTAAGGTATCTGCTGATAGACTTTGTAAAACTTTCCAGCTGAGATGTTGGTATAGAAGGATTTTTCTCTCAGTTGTTTGTCATGGTTGATGGATTTTGTGGTCAAAGCTCAAGTTTTATAATTTTAATGAATTTGTTTTTAAGTGAGTCTTACTGTAAGTAATGTAAAAGAAAGGGGATAGATTTCAGCTACGAGCATTGCATCGAGTTACATATTTAAAGAGGCTGTGAGCTGCTAGTAATTTTGTAGTTACCAAATAAGTTTATGTTGTGTTAATCTCAATCGAGCTGTGAAACCAGGATGACCTTTCCTTTTTTTTCATTGTGGGTTGACAACTTTCCATTTTCTACCCTGCTTGCACTTGCAGATGAACTATGCTGGTTCTAAGAATTTATGGATCCCTGGGCTGGGTCATCCTTTGGATGCTATGGCTGGACTTGAATAATGGAGTTATTTTGGAATAGGGAGGTGCCGAGGTGGGTCATGGACTCATGGCTGACTCGTACAGCAGTCTTGTTTCCAATTGGTGTGGAATAGCAGATTTAGAAACTTTTCCCTGACCAATTTAGAGGCACAACACAAATGACCTAATTTCTTATTAATTTTTTTATTTCCAGGTAACTTCTGCTATTTAGAATTTGTTTAAATGCACATAGCTTAACCTGCCAGTACATACATGGGTAGAAATGGTGGTATAACATGGTCTGCTAGTAATAGTATGCTTGAATGCTGTCGCTTAATCTTTAAATTTCTTGTATATGCTCTAGGTAAACCATATATTCCCTAGCAAGCTTTAACTTGGAGTGTATTAGAACACTTGTAATTCCTTTACTCTGCAGGAATAATTGTGAGCTGACTGAGCTCTCTTTGTGACAGAAAATTTTGTTATTTAAGTAGAGTACAGTTTTACCTTGGCTTCGCTGTGTGTTTCACAGAATAAAATAGGATAATCAGATTTTTTATTTTTTATTTTTTTTTTTTTTTTTTTTTTTTTTTTTTTTTTTTTTTTTATTGGTTCTACTAGCTTTAATTTGAAACATACTTGGAATGTTTCTTGCTTCAAGGCCTATAACACTCAGGTAGTGACTTTATGTATTCAGTGTTATTATGATGTGATTGGTTTTTTCTTAATAGCTTATGTGATGCTTGTTGGTCTGTTTGATTCTCAAATTATCATTCCGGATTTAGAGTATCCCAAATTGACCTTAGCTAAAGCATATCACATGGGATGGTATGACGGTACCTAAATCTTTGGGGTGTTGAACCTAATCCACAGACTATGAACTGTAGGGATTCTGAATGGAGATTTATTTGGTTTTGATTTTCTTGGTCATGGTTGTTAGCGAGCCATATCTATGTGTCCTTTTGACAGTCCATGTGCCCGCCATGTACAATGCTGGGATATCAGGAATTGGGGGGAGAGTTTGGTTTCCTGTATCAAGGAATTTAGCATAAACTTGGTACAGTGTCAATTTTGAACTCATTGAATATCAGTTTATCTGAAACTTAGATTAGCATTTAATTTGTAGAGCATGTATTACTATTACTATTACTATGAAATTCATTGCGATTTGGAGAATGGTATCTCTGTTTAGAAGTAGTAAGATTTATTCCTTTCTGGTGATGGTAATAACATGAGCATAGCATGCAAATAGTGTATATATTAATAATTTGTCATCATACAGACTTTGGTTACTCATAATTTAACAATAGCTAAACACGTAACAATTGTGGATTCTGCCTGCGAATCTAATGAATACACATTTTTCCAGATATGATCAACGGGAGTGATCAGAAAGGTAGAATCACACTGACTGAGTTCTTTTGACAGCAGTGGATTCTAAAGGGTGTCCTTGTGGCTTTGCAGTGCTACAGTATCTTCAAGCATCTTGAATGGGCACTATCGGCAGTTTGCCTCCATATATGTCTGGAAGTTGGCTCTCCTCAATGTCTTCTAGCATGGTCGATTTCATCTGTTTTTTCTCCACAAATTCTATCTGCAACAGTGTGAAAAATAGTGATTGTTTCTCACATGGAATCATATGTAAGTCATACCCTCATGGTCTCATCCTTTATGTTCATGAGATTTAAAACCATTCCTTTCCCCAAACCCAAATAAAGAAAGAAAAATAAATAAATATAGAGGGCAAAGTGCTTTCGAGAACTCACTTTGGTCTTGGTGTTGTCATCGATGAAGGGGTAGATAACCTTCCATACCGCCATAAAGATTTTTGGTGCGTGCACTATGAATAGCTTCCCTAATCTTTCTGGGTAGCAATCCTGAAACACACCCATAGCACATTATTTTCTTTCTGCGATATAGTTCCTTTTTTTTTTTTTTTTTTTTTTTTTTTTTTTTTTTTTTTTGTGTCATTATTCATCTGTGAGTAGTTTGTGACAAACGTGCCATTGCCACAAATTCTAGGAGTCAAATGATCATTGAATTATAATCTTTCCCCTCTGATTTCTCTCAAGGGGCTCTTATTAGGAATATGATCATAGTGTTTGTAAACATAGGCCTAAATGCAACTAAAACTGCATTTACCTGTAAAATAGAGAGCGCCCCAAGATATCCTCGGATGTCACTGTTGGAGTATCCCCAGCCCTGTAGATCACCTATAGCAAGAAACTTTTCCTGTCCAGCAGGCATCCTGTTTTATAGTTACCTATATATTAGCTACGCGGCTACAAACATCAATGAATGACACACTTAACCACAATTATCTCCGAAATCTGCTGTAGTAGTCTAGGATTTGGGATGGCCTAAAACATATGAGATTAACAGAAAGCATTTTAATGAAGATGACCTCACTAAAATGCGTTGTATACTTCAATTCGTATACAAGAATGAAAACGAGAGAGGTACCTTGCGCATAATGTGTCAAGAGTATATACAACAAGACCTGTTCAGGAACCCACCAGAGAAGAATGTTTAGATCAGAAACTAACTTTTCTGTAGATTGTTGCAGCTCAAGTAGTAATAGTTAAATAGTAAGAGACATACGCTTAAACTCATCAAGACCCCCTGATTTGGAATTTTGGTAGTGCCGACCTGCAAACGCAACCACAATAGGGCGTCCTTTCTTGTCTACACCTCCTAGATGAATTTTGTTATGGGAAAGGTCATACTGTATCTCTTCCTTTGTGACACAACCTTTTGGTAAAAAAGTCTTCCTCCATTTCAAATACTTTAGGAACATGGCACCCGCCTTCTCCACATTTAGATCACGAGCTCTTAGAAATCTTCTCAACATCAAGTCATCTACCTCCTGGTGTGCACATCAGAAACCCTTCAGTTTTGTACAAAGATTATTGTTTTTGGAATACATAAATGAAGTCACTTATGGTAAATGACATAGACGAGATTCAATCTCGGCCCTTGAGTACAACACCAAGAATACAATACTAATTTTTTTGTGATCTTAAATTTTGATGAATAGTTTAATTAGTTAGACTTCTGAATTTTTTATGTCAGAGATTATGTTTAAGGCAACATGTTATGGAGGACAATTAGCTAGAGTAGCATGAGCAGTTACACGAAATGCTTATTAAAGTTCACAAGTTAATCCATCTTTCTGGTTTGGGAAGGGAAGATTGAGAAAAGAAGTAGAGTAGAAAACCTTAGAAGAGGGATCTCGGCTTTCGACGAAAACTCTCATCAGGGAGAGCTTATGTTGCTCTGCTGTGTCATCCTTGCTTTCTATTCCATTACTCGCATGATCTGTTTCTGCCATCCTCACTTTCTCTATTTTCTCTCTCTTTTGTGTTTCTAAGTTGCTGAATAGTGATTATGGAGGAATGGTTAAACGATAGCAATAACGATAACAATATTATGACAGCAGAAAGAAATGACCGACCCAAAAATTATTGACCCAAAAATTATTAACCCAGAATAAATGACCAACTTTATGTGTTTGATGTTGTTGTGTATGGTTTTTGATTGGTAGGGTGCGATAAATGAATCACCGGGGTGTATTCGTGTAGGATCTAATTTGTGTCTATTAATGGCTAGGGCCAGTGGGGTTTGATCACACAACCTCGAGTGATACACAAACCTTTATGACTACAGAAGTTTTGAAAAATCATTCATGTCTTATTATTGGTCATACCAACTACTTGATATCTTGAATTCATTTTCCCACCCGGTTTTAGTGGAGATGATTGTTTTGTGGAAGATGAGAGAGATGGGAAACTTGAGATCTTGGTTAGCTAATAGCTATATAAAAGTGTTTGATTTTTATTTTTTTTTTATGGGTCGTCAGAAAAGTTGATATTTAATTGTTTGTATTTATTTAGGTATTATAATATTCAACCAACTAGCTGTATTTATTGGCTGCATGTGTATGGCGTGGACAAATGACAAGTCTTGCCCACACTTTATTAACACCAAAATCTTTCATTTGTATTTTGTATGATCCTCTGGAAAAATAATGCGACTCTTTCATGACGTTATAAACTAACAAACCAAATGAAGCCAATGCCAACCTAGTTAATTTGCTAACAGTCTTGTAAGAGCTGTAGTTTGTTTTTGTCTATGTTATTCATATTCGGCTAGAAGTGTCAAACATAAATACGTCACACGTGTCTAGTGTCTAAATTTCGAGTGGATATAAATTGGCCTCACTCTCAGAGCTTATCAAACTTGGCTCAGTCCATGATCAGCTCTATTCTCTAGCATTTTTTTGCTGTCCGAGTACCAAATTGAGACTAGAATAACAGAAATGGATCCCTCACTTTTCCTCCCAATCCCTTCTCTTTCAATCTTTTGAATAGAATGAACAAGTAGTTGGGTTCACTTCTTTTTCAGGCAATTAATGAATGAAGATATACAAGATCACGAATAAAGTAATGTGAATAATTGCACAAGTAATCTGAAACTTACATTGGCAGCAAAGTGATGGAATATGCCATCTAAACTAATAGACAATGATCACTTCCTAGTGATAATATTACACGAGTCAGTGATGGAGTAGTACGATGGATATCTTACACAATCACAAACCCTAGTATTGTATAATTCAACATGAACTACAGAGGTTTATACTATTGATTCTTCCGGCTACTTATATTGGCGTGGGAGTGTTAAGAGATACTATCCGTGGTGCAGCAATCGTTTCAATTTTTTGAAAATTTTGTTTCCTGAATATCATCTGTCTCTGTGTCTTGCTCTGTTATACTAATTACTGTCAGGCATCTTGAATAGGTACTAGAGGTAGTTTGCCTCCATATATGTCAGGGAGCTGGCTCTCGTCAATGTGTTCAAGCAAGGTTGATTTCAGGTGCCGATTCTCTACAAATACCATCTGCAAAGTGCAAAAATGGTAATGTTAATTAACACAGAATATTTCATATGAGCTATACTTCTTACTTAACTTCTATAGCAAAATTTATTCTTTATGTTCGGAATTTTTTTTATGCATTAGAACACTGACTTATAAGACAATTTTTGAATTACCTTAGTCTTGGTTTTTTCATCTATGAAAGGGCAGATGATCTTCCACACTGTCATAAAGATTCTTGGGGCATGTACTATTAACATCTTCCCTAATCTTTCTGGGTAACATTCCTGCAATAAACACAAGCATTGAAGCGTCAATACATTGTTTTAGTCTGAAAGTAACAAGGGAATATGTTGATCAAATTGTCAGTATGTATGCCTATGCCTGAGTTGCATAATTGCATATACCTGCAGTAGAGTGAGAACCCCTATGTATGCACGGACGTCACTGTTAGAATATCCCCATCCTCGAAGATCAGCAATACCCAGATACTTTTCCTGTCCAGGCGGTATCCTGGTATAGTATTCAGATACAATGTTTCAGTTTAGTCAGGCAGTAAAGATCATTTGATTGCACAACTAAAATGAAGGACTGTCATATGAGATTGCGTAGAGCATAACCTTGAGCATATCTTGTCAAGACTGTAAACACAGAATCCTGTAAAACCAACGAAACCAGAACAAGCTGGTTAGAACTTTGCCAAAGTTTCATAGTATTGCAGAAGATTGAAAAACTGTGTTTTCGCAGATAATATGAGTAAGTAACATACGCTTGAACTCATCAAGACCTCCTGGTTTGGGATTTTGGAAATGTTTACTTCCCAAGACAACGTTAATTGGGCGGCCTTGCTTATCAAAGCCTTGCAGAAACATTTTTTTGTGGCCAAGATCATACTCTATCTCCTTCTCTGAGATAAAGCCATTGGGTACAAATGTCCTCCTCCATTTGAGATACCTCAAGAACAACCCTGCTGCTTTCTCCACATCTAGGTCGCGGGCTCTTAAGAATCTCCTCAACATCAAGTCATCCGCCTCCTGATGCATACATTGTAAAGTTATGGACTGTATAACTATGTGTATATTGACGAACAAGTGCAATTTTACTAGGCATTGTTGTAATGCAATCGTGTGAGCGAGTCTACCACTTACTGTGCAAATTACAAGGTTCTAAACTTCTCCGGTGAGCTTAAAATCGGAGAATGTTGGTAATTATTGAGATAGTTTTGGAAGTTTAAGGATCATTAAGCGATGTTTAATTAATACAGTAGTATCTTGGAGATTATTTTGGCTTCTACTTCATTTGATGCGTTTAATTTACTTGACTATTCTTAACCTGTTTTCAGTATTCAGTAGTTGAAATTTTTCATTTGTCTTACTCATTTACTACTAGGCTAGATCATGGCCTAAAATGGGCCCCGCCTTGGTGCCGAGGCCTATCCTTAACCATGTTCACTTTATCTAATACGAAATACAAAATTAAAATTATTTTTACTAATTAAAACTAAATTTTGCGCGATGATTTCTCATAAGCAATCATAACTAAAAACATTGGTAGCACCCAGAAAAAATATAATGCGGTGTCGATTAGTTTAGTTGGTTCAATTCAAAATAACACGTAAAGAATAAAAAGTTAACAGATTCATTTAGTCACGTGCTGTCTTCTTCCGGGTTTGGTGGCTGGTTATGAACAAAATTATAGGGTGTTTGAATGTTATCCTAGAACAATCAAGAGCATTATTAATTCCTCTTTTGTCTTTGTTAATAATTTCTATTCCTTTTGCATATAAATTAATCATGAACCTCTACTTAAACTATATCACTTAATATAACACACTCGACAATATATAATTCCGATCATAATGATAGACTAAGCTTTGAATCATACGACCACTTAAAATTACCGAAGATGTTACACAAATAAGTTCGATACTAACCTTAGCCGAGGGATCTCGACGATCAACAAGGGTTCTCATAAGAGAGACTTTATGTTGCTCCATAGAATTATCCGTGATTTCTTTGCCATTATTATTATTATTATAATTTTGATGAACTCTCTCTGATTTAATTTCTGGGATCTCATCATCATGTATTATTGCTTCATGGGTCTGCATTTCTTTGTTAGTTAATCTCTCTCTAAGTTTCTCTCTCAATTAAATTACCACAAAATATATAGAGAGAGAAAGTGAGGGAGATAGAGGAAAAGAACGGCAATAATATCAGCCAACCATATGGGCTTAACAGAAATTTATGGCACTGACTTGACTTAAGTAGTTTGTACAATTAGAAAGTGTTGATTGTGTTTGTGGACCTTTATTATATTTCAATTTTTGGGACTACTTTTAAACTGTCGGCTTTATTAGGGGTGAGTGTAGCAGGGTACTTTGTAAAAATTTAACGATTCGGGACCGAAACCTGTTCAATAGGTTCCTAAAAATTGGGAGCCGAAACTGGAACCGGGTTTCGATTCTGGTTCTAGAACACGGTACCCTGTCTTTCAAAGTAAGCTTAATAGTTACTTGATTGTTTAGAATATTTAATATAAAATTACAAATACTTATATTAACTAGGGCAGCTAACGCGCGCGATGCGCGCTCAATAGCTAGCCATATCAAAAAATATTTTTCTATTTTTTTTTTATTTCAAAGAAATCTCTTTCAATTCGATTTAACCTTATATCAGAAATTTAGTTCTTGATAACTTTTTAATGAGAAAAATATATAAACAAATACTCCCTCCGTCCCAAAAAGAACGACCCATTTGGGTTGATTATGCGGGAATTAAGGAAGTTAAGTAAAAAGAAGTAAAAGTATATTGGAAAGATAAATTTACATGGGGTTTGTAAAAAAATAGAGAGAGAAATTAATAAAATAACATGGAAAATGAAATTTTTATATGGGGAAACTAATTTTACACAAATATTGTTGCAAATTGGTGGTGTTTTAATGCAAATGGGTCATTCTTTTTGGGACAAAGTTTTGGCCAAATGAGTCGTTCTTTTTGGGACGGAAGGAGTATATTAAGGGGTATAAATTATTCCATGCACTATTCTTATTTATTTTTTTAAAAAAGTAATCATTATTAATGACAGTGAATAAATAGTCTAGATGGTATAATTGTCCAAACACTATTCATTACAAAAAATTATACACATTAATGAGGGTATATATATAAATACACATTTTGAAGGGCATAATTAGCATAACACTATTCATAAGTGTAATCTTGTACTTTTTATAAGGTAGGGGTACCATTTATTAAACCTTTAAGAGTAAGATGAAAAATGAATAAGAGGAGGGAGAGAGGTAGGTGGCGGCTTTTATACAATTTTGATATAGAGCTTTTAGACTTGGGCTTAAATGATAGGTTCCGGTTTCATATATCCTATATGGAACGTATACTAACAGGGTACCCTACAGGTTCCGGGTCCAAAATTTTATCACCCGAAACCGGAATCTGTTGCAACAGGTTCCCATTTTTATTACCTAGAACCGGAACCTGATCTACTGGTTCCGAGCAGGTTCTGGTTCCAGGTTGGGGTACCCTGAATTTTTGCTCACCCCAAGGCTTTACTATTTTTTAAAAATTGCATTATAGGAATTGGGTACAAGTTTTTTGGTGGTGAGAAAAAGAATGAGATAGAAAGGTAAAACTACAAGATTGCCCATGTGAGGTACATATAAACTAAAAAAAAAATCAAGGGTTAAAAGTACGACTATTATTGATATTTGTAGTGTGAACATAATATGGACTATTTGTTTTCCAAAAATAAAAATAATGCAATATTTGTGATATTTCCTTAAAAGACAAGTGGTGCAATATTAAAAATACGGAAAAAGTAGTACTTAAGGTTACAAACTCACAAATTAAGGCTTAGTCGTTTCCTCTCTATTTTTTCTTTCCAGGGTTCTTCATAAAAAGTGTTTTATAGGCTAGAAATAGCCAAATTTCGGGTTCTCTTTAGTTTCTTTATGTTTTTGTTATTGATTAAATAGATCTACACTTTTTGAAGGTAGCAAGTACCCATATTATAGGTTTGAGTGTAGTAAGTGCTCCTATGGTGGGCTTTGTTCTAGTTTTGTTTTTGTTTTTTGAGTTCCGTATGATAGAAGTGGTTTCATGGGTAAAGATTTGTGCGGGATCGAGAAAGACATTAATCTTCCGATTGCAATCAGATGAATCAAACATAAATTTTTTTCACAACTACAATAGATCGATAGACTCTCAAAAAGGTTGTAAATCAC
Organism: Chenopodium album; assembly: GCF_948465745.1. NCBI lineage: Eukaryota > Viridiplantae > Streptophyta > Magnoliopsida > Caryophyllales > Amaranthaceae > Chenopodium > Chenopodium album. The sequence continues at coordinate 73,967,197 of NC_137835.1, forward strand.
AACTGTATAAAAAGAGGGCATGATTGCATCAAAAAAAAAAAAAAAAGAGGGTATGAATAATGTACGATTTGCAATAATGACCGTAGCCCTGCTAAAAGAATGTTTTTATTTGATTGAATTGTCATGTATTTATTAGATTTAAATCTCTTTATAAATGTCATATGACTTTTTATTTATAAATCAATCTTTATTATAAAAAAAAAATGGACACCCATGTATTATTAGCCTAGTTCTTAAATGCCTAAGTTGAGGAAGTAGTGAGGGAGGTTAGTTATGTATGGGGATATACATAACATGGCAATAATGTAAATAAATTGCAACTTTTTATGTAACGGTATGTGATAATGGAGGGAAAATGAGGTGAATTGATATTCGTCGCTCCCATTTTACATAGTAACGCTTCCATTTTGACTTGAATGGACAAATATGCCCTTTATGCAAGTTGTAATATAAAAAATAGACTTTGTTCCCTTCATTTACATCTATCTATATCTATATTTAGTATTTAAAAACTATAACCAAGAAAAACACATGTCTCTATCCTATTACACTTCAATATCTTTTTCTCTAAGAGCATCAACACTTGAAATTTTTCACTACATTGCTGGTATAAAAGTATACCATCTCATGGTAAACATTTGCTTCGATCCCTGTGAAACATGAACCAACCAGGTCACGCCATGTGGCTTGGTTATCATGTATCTTTTTTTTTTAATTTCATTTTAAGAAAAAATTATAAAGTTAAAAATTATGAAAAAAATACCATTGTTCATAATTTTTCAAGATCTACACATAGACACCCATATTGATATAGTTTTATATTTTTTTTGAATTTGCTTTTATTACGTAAATTGCTTATTTTATTTAATTAACTTTACAAACATTAATTAGTTATTTCCAATAATAAAATGAAATATAATTATAATTAAATTAAGTGTATTATTAATAAAAATAGGAGAGAGAAAGTGTGGTGGTAAACTTTTTTTATACCATGGCTGGGATGATTTTTGGAGAAAGTATATTGTATTGTGGTATACATGATGTGGAGGAGTGAGAAAGTGGTAGAGAGAGAGGGATGGTATAAATTTTTATACCATGAGTGATGATGGTCTAACCTAAATGCCACATGTCTTCTTGCACTATTAATTAATTTTTTATTACACTATATTTTTTAATTTTTTCATTAAAATTATACTTCCTCTTTTCTGTTTTACTTGACCTGTTTCTTTTATCACGTTTGCCAATGCAAAACTTTAACGATCAATAACTTAAATTCTCCATAAGTAAAAATTATAAAAGTTATATATTATGATAGTATTTATTGAGACGAATCCAAAAAGATCATACATGAATGTATTTTTCCTTACATATTATTCACAAAAGACGGTCAAAGGAGGGGTGGTGAATAGTGTAAAAGTCAAAGCGGGTCAAGTAATAAAGAACGGAGGAAGTATGCTTCATCTTCTATATACACTTCATCTTCATCTCCCCTCTTCAATTCAACGTTTTGCTTTTCTCTCTTTAATTTTAACCCCTCCACCTTTATTTAATCCCCATTTTCAATTACAATTCCAAAAATTAAATTTCTTAATCATATTTTTGATCACACATTATAACCATAATGGCTTATTGATATATCCTAATTCATCTTTCAATGCAATTTTTTATGAATAACCCGTGCATTGCACGGGTCAAAAGGCTAGTTTTACATAATAACGGTCCCCTTAAAGTAGTACATCGTGAATCCCGAGCCCACCACATCGGTCCCCACGACCTTTAAACCAAATCGGTCCCCACGACCACCTTAATTCATTTTCTTTTTAAACTAATCATCAAGTTTTTACCGACGGGTCTTGGATGATGGACGACTGGAACATTCGTACGCCGGAGAATGCATCGGAACATTCTGTAAGTTTTTTTTTTTAATTTTCTGAAAATGGGACATCCGCCCAAAATTTCCGGATGTCCCATGGTGGATCCGCAACTTCCGCCTAAAATTTCCGGATGTTCCATGGTGGATCCGGAAAATTCAGGCGGACCCACCATGAGACATCCGGAAATTTTGGGCGGATGTCCCATTTTTCAGTTTTATTATTATTATTATTATTATTATTATTATTATTATTATTATTATTATTATTATTATTATTATTATTATTATTATTATTATTATTATTATTATTATTATTATTATTATTATTATTATTATTATTATTATATTAATTAGTAATTATGTTAGGGTATTGTTATTTATTTCAGATTTAAATTTTTAGAGAGATAAAATGAGAGTGAATGAGGTTAGAGAGTGAAATATGTGACTCGTTGAGTAGAAACTCCGTAATTATATGCTAGGGGTAGAAAAGGAAATTCCTTATAAGTAAAAATATATAACGGTGTGGGACCCATAGCTGAATAAAAAACAAATGGAGAAGGGGCCCATTAGTTGATAAAACAAATCTAAAAATAATTTTTTTTTTTAATCTTTTTTCTTTTCACTATATTACTCCCCTCTCTCTCCTCAATCTATCTCCTCAATTAAAGCAATTTCTGAGTTCTTCTTCAATGAAGCAACTTCTGAGCTTTCTCCTCCGTTGAACCAGCTTTATAGGTTATGAATCTCAAAAAAAATATATTAATTAATTACTTCGCTATTTTTTGCTCTATTTTTTTTAAAAAAAATCTGGATTCACATTTTTTTTTCTTTAATTTTTTCGCTATTTTTTGCTCTATTTTTCATATAATTAGTTTAGAATTCCTTCAATTAAAATCCTAAATCCCCTAAAATTGAAATGATCTTATCAATTAAATCACAATGAGTAAGCTATTTCACTTTAATCGCTATTATAAGTTGAATTTTCCTTGATTTTCTTACTCTAAAAAATGAAATTGCCCTACTTCGTTATAAATCATTGTTTATTTATTTGGTTTTTAGCAGCGAAGATGGCTCCTTTCTAGGCCGTGAAAATTTTAGGTTGACCTTAATTACTAAGGTTGATAATAATGTTCATCCTTTTTTTTTTTAATTACTACGTAACTTTTATGTCTACTATAGGGTTAGATGGACTTCTTAATAGTTAATATATTAATTTCCTAGTGTTTATTAACTGCTTTAATTATTGAACTAGTGATGCGGAGTTAACTAATTCACTTGCCAACCTTAAAAGAACATATGCACACTAAAAATTAAGAACTTAACAATACGAATCTAACAAGATCCTACATGACTATATTATTAATATATGCACGCTAAAGTATTAGATATGGAAATTGTAAAAATTGATATGAATCTAACAAGATCCTACATGACTATATTTTTAGTTAAGTATAAATCATTAAAGCTAGTCAAAGTGAAACGCGTGAATAACGTAAAAGCCAAACTGTTGCAAGTATAAAAAAAAATAGAGGAAGTATAAATGCAACTGTATACTACAAGGATTTCGTTAAAGGTCTTTAGAGTACTACTAGAAAACATCTTTATAATGTTCAACTGTATAATAAAAGGGTTTCGCTAAAGGTTCCTAAGATACTACTACTAGAGAGTCAAGGGTATTTGTTTATCTTTTTTTTTAAAAAAAGATTATCTAAAATGACTTAAAAAATTTCAAAAATATAACATTTTGACTTACAAAATTAATAGAATCAACTTTAACTTCCTCGAAATATGTAGCTATTTACAGTTAATGAATGGTGATGATGATCGAGAATATGCTTGATAATAAAATATACTTGTGTCATTATCCGTATCATCAATCATCACACAAGTACCATTGATAGCTTCAAATTAAGTTTACATGGAGCTCCTAACCCTATCAAGTCATCTTACATATCTCATCATATAGTCACATTAAATATGGATTGTTATTGATCTTATTATATACTTCGTACAAGAGAACTAATTAAGATCTTGTTTCAATAAAACCGCAAATACTACCATACATAATCCATGATCACCTAACTAGCTTAGGATTCATATGTTTACAACAGTAGGGGCAATGTACACTTTACCTTTTTTTATTTCATTTTTGCATATAATGTTTTAAAATCTTCACATACATATGCTTTCACTGAGTTAAAAATATGTACAAATGTATACTACAAGGGTTTCGTTAAAGGTCTCTAGGGTACTACTAGAAAACATCTTTATAATGTTCAACTGTATAATAAAAGGCTTTCGCTAAAGGATCCTAGGGTACTACTACCAGGAAGTCAAGGGTATTTGTTTATCTTTTTCTAAAAATATTATCTAAAATGACTTGAAAAGTTTCAAAAATATAACATTTTGACGTACAAAATTAATAGAATCAACTTTAACTTCCTCGAAATATGTAGCTATTTATAGTTAATTAATGGTGATGATGATCGAGAATATGCTTGATAATAAAATATACTTGTGTCATTATCCGTATCATCAATCATCACACAAGTACCATTAATAACTTCAAATTAAGTTTACATGGAGCTTCTAACCCTATCAAGTCATCTTACATATCTCATCATATAGTCACATTAAATATGGATTGTTATTGATCTTATTATATACTTCGTACAAGAGAACTAATTAAGATCTTGTTTCAATAAAACCGCAAATACTACCATACATAATCCATGATCACCTAACTAGCTTAGCATTCATATGTTTACAACAGTAGGGGCAATGTACATTTTACCTTTTTTATTTCATTTTTGCATATAATGTTTTAAAATCTTCACATACATATGCTTTCACTGAGTCAAAAATATTTACAACTGTATACTACAAGGGTTTCGTTAAAAGTATCTAGGGTACTACTAGAAACATCTTTATAATGTTCAACTGTATAATAAAAGGGTTTCGCTAAAGGTTCCTAGGGTAATACTACCAGGGTGTCAAGGGTATGTGTTTGCATATATATATTGTTTAAAAGTTTCACGTGCATATGCTTTCACTGAGTTAAAAAATGGACAACTGTATAATATAAGGGTTTCGTTGGAGGTCTCTAGGGTAGTATTAGAAAACATCTTTATAATGTTCAACCGTATTGTCTGTATTATAAAAGGGTTTCACTAAGAGTACAAGGATAGATACCAGTGAACCCTCTATGGATACCATTAAAGGGTCGTATGTACTACGATTGAAAATTCTTAGGGTTCATTTGAAATACATTAGGGTACCACTGCATTTATATTAATCCTAAAACACAATCATTGGTGTAAGATGTATACATTAGGGTTTTATGTACTACATATGTGGCTTTGATCCTAAACATTAATTCGTTTAAAAATCTATACAGGTTTTGATTCTTTCAACAATAACAAGCAATTAGATAGTTAAGTGTATAAATTTACCTAACAAATTAGAAATAAGAAGTAAATAGGTAATGAACAAAATAAGTTATAAATATATCAAATGAACAAGATATGCTATTTAAATATGAAGCATTAAAATTGAAACCAAGATAACTATTAAATGATTATTATTGAAACAAAGTTTATACGAGTATAAAATCATGATTGGTTGTGAAAGTAACTTTGTTTGCATTGATCAATAGTGAATACTACAAGGATACTACTCGGTCAATTAGCAAAATTGGTATAAAACTTAGCACCCTTGTGACATATTGGTTGTAATCCCCCGTAGTTTTAAATATTTTACAAATGAAAATTTATTTTATTTATAATATTTATTTGTTATTTTTCATACTTTAATTTCAAAAGTTTCAAATTATTAATCTAGGTCGAAAATTATTTGAACAAATTATTTTATGCACCTTTATTCTACAATTTATGTTCAATCACACAAGCCTAACCCATTTGTTTACTTAATCGACCCATTATTTTTACGAGGCCCAATCTTCCTATTTACCCTACAATTCTCTCCTATAAATACCCCATGAATCCCCAAAAATTTCCCACACAAAAAGGTTAGTCTTATTTTCTTTCTCCTCAGTTTTATTAATTTGTGTAATTATAATTATTGATTTATGGGTTTTGATTTTATTGTTTGAAATTAATTTAATTAGTATCGAATTGTATTTTGATGATTAAACTTTACAATTTCAGATTTTATAAGTGTCATAATTTTCAGATTTTGTAAATTTTATAACCTAGGGTTTTTAATTATTGAAAATCATGATTTTAGGGTTTTTATGAACAATTAATTTAGGGCTTTTATAGTAATGATGCTTTGAAATTTTGGTGATTATAACTAATGATTAGTTTAACTTAATTTCATATTATTTTAAAACTTAAATTCGGGTTTTAATTTTTAGATTTCCGTTCGTTAATATTAATCCCGTTTTAATCCCGATCAGGTTCTGAACTCATCCGATTTTGACAAAAAAGTAGTGTTTTCCATGTGGAAACAACGTTTTAAAAAAGTTAATTAAGCATAAATATATGTTTTTATTGAAGTTTTAAGTGCTAGAAATAGTTTTAAGTACTACTTTTGATGTTTTATAAAGAGGGTTTAATCACCCATTAAAAAGGGAGATTATTAGGGGTTTTTAAATAATTTTAAGATTTTTATTAAACTTTAAACTTGCTGTAATTTCATGTATAAGAGTGTATTTTAAGGTTTTTATGAAGAAAATTTAAAGAACTATATATACGCCTTTAATTTTAACTAAAGGGAAGGTTTTAAAGTGTTGTTTGATTTGGATTTTGAAGGTTTTAAAGTAAGTTAGTATTGCTGTAAATTTGATTGATTGGGTATTGATTGAGATGTTATTATTTGGCTTAGGAGAGGAGTTTATTGAAGGTGATTTCTAGTTAGTAAAGTGGCATACCAATTCGTTTGCTCAAGGTACGTACAAGTTACGAAACCTTTCTTTTAGGTGCATGTTTAAGGACAGATCGAGAACTTAGTATCATGTATAGGGATGATTGAGTTAGATTGATTGGTTGTACATTGTGAATTTCGTATGACGTGCACTATTTTATATTGCAAGTATTATTTGTGCTCTAATTATGCAAGGTGCGCTTAGAGGCAAAGGTATATGATTGGTGTAATGATTAATTTATTACTCATTCATGATTATGCAAATAGGATGAGTAAAGGAAGAATTCAAGTATTATAAGACGAGGTTAAGGTTTTGGGGTGCCTTATGCACTCAAGGTGTTTATACACCGAGGTAGTAAAGGAATAAATAATAAGTGTTGTTTGTCACTAATAAATCAAGAATTGAAATTGGAAACTTGTCTTGTTTGGTTGAATTGTGCTTAGAATGTTTGTATTGTTATGCATATGAGTCATCACCAAGTCTAAACCTGTAAATCACGTAAAGTGCAAGATGGATGAGCAATAAAACTTTGGATTGGTGCACTTCTGGAGTAATGACAATCAGGGGTTGGGGTACACGGGGTATTAGCCGTGTACTTTTATCGAGGCCGTCTGATTTACGAGTCTCCTATTTCAAATATTTTTTTTTTAAAAACTAGGAGTTAGGTGAGATCTCATACTAACTACGATCACGGAGTCGCGCCTGTGGTCGTTGGATGTTTATTGATGTTTCCGAAAGGAGGCATGGGGTTTTTCTTTTATTGATGTTCCAAATGGAGCATGGGTTGGACAACCTTGTCTATTGCGTAATCCAATGAATAAAAATAATGATTTACCTATTATTAATTAATGGAGTCTTAGTAATATAAATAGTTGAGTCATGTGTCGAGTCTATAAACTAATGGTGCGTGATGATTGACTATTAGTAGCATGTTAGAGATTTCTTTTATGTTTTGCAGCTTGTATGTACTCAGCTTTGCTGATTGCGTGCTTTGTGTGTCTTTCTTTGGTCATGGCCTTCGCCTTCCAATGACCTTGTTATGATCCAATCTTTACACTTGTAATATTGGGGAGCAGACTCATCACAGGTGTTTACATAGTTTGGACTTGCATCAAGGTGGTGGGATTTTGAGTGGAGAGTTGGTTATTGTTCGCAGTTTATTTCTTTTCATAAGTTTGAATTTATTTAAACTCTGGTTTTATTTATTTACTACTTTTGTGGGGTTTTGAATAAGGGCCTTAATGGTTCCAAGTTGTAAGATTTAATTTGGTTTTGGTTTTGAAACTTATTTATAACCGAGTTAGTTTTTCCGCTGCTATTTTCTGATAAAACCTTAACGTTTGAACACGTGGTGGTAGCACGCCAGTAATTCTCTTGGATTTTCTTCAGGGTATTTACAGGTTTTAAGAGAGAATTATTGGGGTGTTACATTGGTATAAAAGTTATCGCCAGTGACAAATTGGTATAAAAGTTAGCAAGTTGTGACAGATTGACATAAAAGTTAGTCACCGGTGACGTATTGGTATAAAAGTTACCATGTGATGACATATTGGTATAAAAGTTTATTAGTGATGACATTTAACCCTCTTTCTTCTTAGAATAATAAGCGTATATTGTACAAAAGATTATTCTTATTTGTTGTTGCTTAAATATATTGTTTCCCTTTACCTTTTTTTTTGCTTTAAATATTTATTGTAAAATTTATGGAATCTATTAAAAGCCCCCCAAAAAGTTAAAGAATAAAAATAAAAAATAAAAAAAAAGAAAATATAGAGAAATATTCTAGATTATGCAGAAGAATTAATTAATCAAGAAAAATTACAAGATCAAACTCTTTGATTAAATACTTTCAAGATTATATCGAGCTTTTTTTTTTTTTTCCAAATATTCAATTTTATATAAATATATTTTTTCCCAACTTCTTAAATATCACAACTTATTACATGGCAATTTTCACTTTTGAGACACTAAATTATAAAAATTTCTCTTTCCATTCATTTTTTGAGATTTTTTTTGAACTCACAATTTTTTTTTTTTTTTTTGTTATTATTTGTCGATTATCTTAGATGAATGAGCATGAAAGAGAGAATTCTTTATCATAAAATGAGAATTAACAACAAATTTATTTCTTAAAAAAAAAAACCTCATTCGACAAGAAAAGAAGGGTGAAATGTCACAACTTGTTAATTTTTATACTAGTTTGTCATAATTTGTTAACTTTTATACTAATATGTCACCGGTGACTAAATTTTATACCAATCTGTCACAAATTGCTAACTCTTATACCAATATGTCGCCGGCGATAACTTTTATACAATATGTCACAAGGGTGCTAACTTTTATACCAATTTGGCTAATTGGCCGATACTACTCGATGTCCTTATAGTACCATTGAACCCTCTAAGCGCTATAAGATTCATTAAGCGCTATGTTGAGGAAAATAAGCGTAACCGGTGTCAAGCTTCAAAGGTTACTGCTCCGATCAAATCCTCTGTTTTTTTAAGAAAAAAACCACGACTCTATTTCATGTGCTTCATGGAATTCTCTCCCTTGATTTAAGCTTCCTCTCTTTTAATCTGGGCTTTCTCTCACCCCTTCCTAAAGGGCGTCAGATTTTCATAACAACCTAACAATTGAATTACATAAATTAATGATTTTGAATTTTTCATCAAATTGGAGGTCGAACATTGCTATGAACACAACCAGTTATAAATTTCAATGTGAATCAAACAAAACATATGGCAGTAGAAAAAGATTGTCACAAAAGGGTGTGTGGTGCGTTTTTGTGGGCGAATAGAAGCCATTGATGGGATTCAACCATTGATGTTATATATATACTTTGAAATTTTCATTAATATATTACAGTAATCTGCAATGTTACACTATAATATTAATAAATAAAAAAAATCACAATTGATCGTCACAACAACAAGGAGTCAGTAGCTACACCAAGCAGCAACATCTTCTAGCACATCAACACAAGCAACAACAACATTTGTAATAATTCGCGCATAATTTTTTTTTTACGTAATCTACTCAAACATCTGTACTAACCTTTGTTAATTTTATTAAATTTCAGCATAAAAAAAAAACAAAGAAAGTAAAAAGATGAACCTTCCCTTCAATTTAAAAAAAAAATTAAATAAAAGAGAACCCAAAAATTTTCAAAGAGAGAGAAAGAAAGTAACTTGAAAAATCGAAGAGAGAGAAATAAACAAAAGATCAGGCAAATCAAAGAAAGGGGGCAAAAAGTTAGAAATGGAAGACATAAAAAATATTTTTCATATAACGGGACTACTGTTCATAGGACCCACAACAAAACGAGTTGCACATGTGGAAAATTTCAAATTGGTTGAGAAATTACTGACAAGCCCCTCGTTATGTATTTCATGGTACATCACAAACCTCCCTTTGGAAGGCCTCATGGTCCGTCCCATGAGGCCATGGCAAAATCTCCATAGCTCAGGTAAGTAGGTAACTACTTTCAAACTACCAACTTCACAGCTCCACCTCATCCACATAAGCTACTGTCCACCCTAAACCATACCCCCTTTGTTTTTTTATAAGCTAGAGTTGGGATTTTATTCTATTCATATGTCATTATTGACTTTTTTTTTTTATCTTTTTTATTTTTTTTATTTTACGAATATATAATATATAAATATGATAATATAATATGTTATTGAATTTTTCATAATGAATACTTTTATAGATTATTTTTTTTTCATAATTTTTACTAATCTCTAATTAAAAATATTGATGGTCAGAGTTGTATCTCGACAAATGTGCAAATCCAACTTAAGCTTTTGAGTTATGAAAAAAAATAAAAAAAAATAACGGAGGGAGTACCTATTAGTGTCCGGTTGTCCCACCATGTACCGTACCCATTAACTCTACTTGTACACATAATTTGAGTAGGGTTGTCAAAAGCTGACATGACACGATATGATACAAAATACTAGTAAGTGGGTTTGGGTCAAGAACATTTACGGGGCGTTTGGCAACAGGGATAGGGATGATGAGGATAAGAAGGTAGGATAAGGAATTATTAGGTAGGATAAGAATAAAATTATGATTTCCATTGTTTGGAATGAGTTGGGAATAAAATTGGAATAAGTAGCAAATTTACTTAACTATCCTTACTAATTTTTCTCCTCTCTCCTCTTCCTTCCCTTTCATTAAGGGCAAATTTGTCTTCACCTTTTAATTTCTATCCCCAAACCTTATACTTGTCCCCCCTTGTTATAGAAATAGAGGGATAAGCCCCAAATTAGTCCCCATCCCTTTTATATGGAATAACTTATATTCCCTCAAACAAACAATGGATGATGGGACATGAGGGATTATAAATCCTTATCCCACCAATAATCCCCACAAACAAACATGCTATTAAGTAATTGGGTCGACACGAACCCGACACGAAATTAAATGGGTTAAGTTTGGGTTAAAATTTTCAATCCAGACATGCATAACCTGATTATATTAATGGGTTGAACGTATAGCCGTTAATTTGAATCCAACATGCTTAACTTGTCTATTGAATTAGTAAAGATAATTGGCTTTTTTTTTTTTTTTACAAATATATATTAGTAGAAACTTTTAGTGGGTAAAGTTTTTGGTTTCAGAGGACAAATTTTACTACTATTTCAATTTTAAGTCTTCTATATTCTCTTATATGAATTAACAAAGTAAATAGGTAGAAGGTTACTTAGGTAACTCGTTTAATAAGCGGATTAGGTTTGGGTCAAGGATTTTCAACCCTTTTAATAAATGGGTTAGGTTTGGGTCAAGGGTTTATCAATCCGTTTAATTTGACACGAACACGAACCCAATATGACACGACCCGTTTGACAGCCCTAAATTTGAGTCATGGTTCTTTATAAAAAAACTACTTGTAATTTTTTTTTTTTTTTTTTTTTTGAAAAAGTTCCAAATGACACTAATTTGAATATATCTTTTATTTTTTTTTTTGAAAAAAAGTTCCAAAGAACACTAATTTTCATTAATTTAAGTCATATGGCATCTACAATTAATGATTGAATATATCTTTTAAGATTGAATTAATTTGAATATATTGAAAGGTTTTTTTTTTTTTTTTTTTTTTTTTTTTTTGTTGTTATTAATCCAAATTAGTTAGCTCAAATTTGCTGAATTGAATTTGTCAAAATTTCTTTTTTTTTTCCTCAAAATCCAAAATTTATACAAGTTGAATAGAGTTTATATGAGAAGTACGTTAGTTGACGTTGGCATTGCAAATCAATAGCTCATTAGCTCTTATTTTTAACTTGACACTAGTTTTTGGGCCCGAGTGATGCCCCAAATTATTACATGAAACTAAGTGATCATTAATATACATTGTAATTTATGATTTAATTTTCTTTGAATGAATATGTGTTTTTTTTACAAAATAATTTAAACCATGTGGTTCTGGTATACATATATAAGAATCAATCAGCCCTTTATTAGTTTTGATCTAACCATATAAAATGATGCCTTATTAATGACAATTCTGTAATTTTGAGGAGTTCATATTTAGAACATAAAAAAAAAAAATAAATAAATTAGAACACAGAATAAAATTTAGAACATAGGGAAAATTTAAGCTCAAAAAATAATTTAGAACATAGAAAAAAATTTAGAACATAAGCTGAAAAAATAATTTAGAGCATAGGAACAAATTTAGAAGATAAGTCAGAAAAAAAAAATTCGAACCATAGCTGCAGAAAAATTTAGAGCATAAAACGATGATAAGGGATTCGAACACCCAACCTTTTATAAGAAAGATAATTACTTAACCATCTAAGGCCCTGTTCTTTAGAGTTGCTTTGCTCTGCTCTGCTCTGCTGAAATCTGCTTTCTCTGCTCTGCTCTGCTCTGCTTTGCTGAAATCTGCTCTGCTCTGCTCTGCTTTGCTTCAATCTGCTCTGCTCTGCCCTGCTCTGCTCTACTTAAAATTAATACTTAATATTAAATTATTATAATAATAATTAATATTTAATAATAATAAATAATTAATATTTAATAATAATAATAATTAATATTTTATAATAGTAATAATAATAATAAATAAATAATATTTAATAATAATAAATAATTAATATTTAATTATAATAATAATTAATACTTAATAATAATAATAAAAATAATTAATTATTGATATTTAATAAAAAAAATAAAAAAAAATAAAAAATAATTATTAATATTTAATAATAATAATAATAATAAATTATTAATAATTATTAATAAAAATAATAATAATAGTAATAACAATAATAATTAATATTTAATAATAATAATAATAATAATAATAATAATAGTAATTATCCTAACAGTAATAATAATATTTGTAACTAATAATATTAATTATAATAACAATAATTGATTTTTATAATAGCAATTAATATTAAGATAATGACTAATATTTAAAGATAATACTAATTATTAATTTTTAATAATAATAATTAAATAATATTTAATAATAATTATAATTAATATAATAATAATTAATATTTAACTTTAAAAATTTAATGATTATAATAATAATGCGATAATATTAGTATTAGTAGTAGTAGTAGTAGTAATAATAATAATAATAATAATAATAATAATAATAATAATAATAATAATAATAATAATAATTCATATTTAATAATAATAATAATTAATATTTAATAATAATAATAATAATAATTCATATTTAATAATAATAATAATTAATATTTAATAATAATAATAATAATAATAATAATAATAATAATAATAATAATAATAATAATAATAATAATAATAATAATAATAATAAAATCTGCTCTGCTCTGCTCGGCTCGGCTGAAATCTGCTCTGCTATGCTCTGCTCTGCTGAAATCTGCTCTGCTTTGCTTTGCTCTGCTGAAATCTGCTCTGCTCTGCCCAGAAGCTCAAAAGAACAGGGCCTAAGCCAATCATAAACTATGTTATGAACATGAAAATAAATGTATATTATTGATAATCACAAGGTCTAATTAAAGTAGTAACCAGTGCAACGCCCGGGCTACACACTAGTAGTTTTTAAGAGAAGAACTATTGTGTTGTTTTCGTTGCACTACATCACTATTTTAATTAAATCTCGTGATTATATGTATTTAATATTTACGAACTCATTTTTTTTCCTTTTTTAATTAGACATTGTGTTTTGCAATATTACACAGTTATTTTCATGTCTGTAACATGGTTGGTAATTTAATTGGCTTAAATGGTTAAATAACCATATTCCTATAAGAGGTTGGCTATGCAAATCTCGTCATCCTTATGTTTTTATATGGAGCAGTGTTGGTTGATTGGGTGACGTGGTATAATGAGTAAGATTGATCGAGTAGTGATGTGACATAATGAGATGTTGAGTATGTGACATTGTGTAATAAAAGGGTGAAGGAGTTATGTCTTCGATAAATGCAATTACTAGATATATCAAGGATCACTATTATGGAGATAATAAGTTCATTTTCTTGGGGCATCATCATATATTGCTAGACTATGAGAGATGATCTTTGGGCTAGTCAAATGGTCCAAAGCCCGCTAGAATGGATCCTATGAGGTCACACACAAGGGTATTGAGTTAAGCAAGTTAGAGGCCCATTAATGGGCCTCATGAGCATTTAACTAAACATGAAATGGATTGGGCTAGCATAGTTAGATTGGAATTAAGTTTTGGGCTTTTGACATGGGCTCTTATTTAGAGATGAGATCTATAAATAAGATCCATGTCTAGGGTTGCAAGGAAGTAGTCATAATTCACACACAGTGAATTTTGACATTCAAGGCAACCAATCCCAAAGACCCTAATTCCTCTCTCTATCTCACGGCTATCTCTCTCCTCCCCTCGTTCGTATGGCCGGCCACCTTGGTGGCGCGTGTGGTGGTTCATGGTGGTTCGTTGCTCGCACTTCTCCGTAGAAGGTCAATTGAAGGGTTCAATTGCAACTAACTAGCATTAGTGGAGGTCTTAATCTGTGCCCGTGGACCAAGTAGAGGAATCACGCTTGGGGTTCTTTATCTCCCAATGTTCTTGTTCGATCGCACGTGGAATCACGCTTCAAAGGTACGATTATATGTTCTTTATGTGTTATGCATTAGATCTTGGGATTAGGTACTGTATGAATATGATTCATGTTATTTCCGCTGCGTAGTACCTATAATTCCCTACAGTGGTATCAGTTAGCCTATTACATTTACGCATATTGACTATAATTCTTTGATAGTCCACAATTTTAATTCAATTAGGAGGGAGAATAATTTAATTATGGGTCAATTATTATATTAAATGTGATTTAACTCTTGGAATTGATTAAATGTGATTTAATAATGCTCAAAATAGCCATGAAGAGATCCGAATTTTGCCATGGATTACTCGAAAATTTCGAAACCCCACCCTATTTTTCCGAAAATTTCGAAACCAACCCTAAATTATGAATTTTTTGTTTTGGTTTTGATTTAATTCGTTTACTATGTAACTAATGATTTTAATCTATTTGATTTCATGATAAATTATGAATTTTTCATGATCAAATCATTTAATTTAACAGTTAAATTAAATTGGGGATTAATTTCATGAAGAACCCTAATTTCAAGATTGAATGTGATTTAATTTTGAAATTAATTGAACCACATTAACATTAATTTAATTTTACAAAAGATGCTTTGTTTTATTTAATTTGAAAAAAAAGGGGTTTTAGCAGCGGCAACCGCGGCTGCCGCTGCAGGTGGTCCGGAGGGAGGGGCGGGGCAGGGCAGCAGGTCGGGTCAGGGGTGCAGCAACAGCAGCACCATGCAACAGTTGCACGACACTACTGCTGCTGTTGTGCACCGCTGCAGAGCAGCGTACACCTCATGGTGTACAAAATATTTCAAGATAAATATGATTTATTTTGGATAAGATAAAATATTTTGAAAATATGATCTTTTATTTTGAAAGATAAAATCGGTTTTATTTGGATAAAATATTTTATTTTAGGATAAAATCAAATATTCAAAAGTTGTTATATTTGATATTATCCATATTTAAAGTTGTTAAATTGGTAATTATCCATAATTAAAGTGGTTAATTTTGGATAAGATTTGTTAGGATATTCTGAGCATATTCCAAAAGGATAATAATTGATTTAAATAATGTGATTATCCCATAATTATTTTTGGATAATGATTGATTTAAAATTTTGTGATTGGCTAGTAATTAGAATAGAATTTCCTAACATTGTTAGGATAATCTTTGAGGATAAATATGATTTATCTTTTAAGATTAAAATAAGATTTGATTCTATCTCATGACTAATTTAGAATATATGATATTTTATTGATGGTCATGAATAATATATGATATTATCTAATTGCATTAATTAAAATATGAGATATTTTGGTGCCATGTTTCCTTAATTATGAACATTCGATGTTGTAGTTTAGGAAAGCATGATGAGTGATTTATTATGTGGCAATTTTATAATATATGATGTTATTTATTGCTATATAATGACTAGTATGGCCCAGTAGATTACTAAATACGATCTGCGCATCGTGATGTATTTTTGTAATCTTAGTACGGTCTACGTACCGATAAAGTATTTTTGTAATTTATTTCATTTTATTTAAGTAGTAGATAGAATAGAGTATAATTACAGGTTGCAGTTAATCCAAGAAATCCATGGAGTGAAGGCTCAAAAGAGCAAGGTGGATGAGATCCATGAAGGTTCAAGTGGGAGGTTTTTGCTTTATTAGTTTCTTAGGATTAGGGGCCATGCTATGTCTTGTTTATGCATTCAGTTTATTATGCATGTTAGATTTTATTGATGTTTTGTGATGATGCGCTAGAGTTCACTATTTAATCACAACATAATAAATCTAGGTCCCAGTAATATTGAGGTTGTTTTTCCAATTAAAAACCCGATGAAACCTTCGATATTTATGACAGGTCATGCCTCAGCTGGGTGTCATACTATATCTTAGGGGAGTGGGGGTAAATCACATTTCACACTTTTAATTGGTTATACTCAACAAAGTTACCTAAAGAGTTTAGAACCTTGAAGCTAAGGGTAATAATTAAACATGTGATGGTTAATTATTCAACCAAGAGTTACAAAGATTTGTAATCAGTGAAGAGTTTACTCACCTTGAAAATGCAATACTTGATGGTAAGGCCTCATTCCGGTCAATTATTACACAAATAAAGGATCTTGGAATCATTTTATTCAATAGGGATCAATTAAAATTGAATAAATGCTTTAAAGTTGCCAATTTAATTCGCTTATGGCACTTTAAATTTTATTAAACATAATTGAATTTTGCGTTTACTTACAAGTATGTAACATGTCGTTATAATTTTATTATTATCTCCTCGATCGAAAATAAAATTGAGAAACGTTCTCAAAAGGTTAAAAGATAATCCATAAACCTATATTCCAATTTTGCTAAGATGGTTCTAAAAGGCAAGTTTTAGAAATCCATGTCACATGTCTAAGGTTGGTTTTATTCAAAATGTTTAAGTAAAATGCCAACACATCTTCATTTTGAAAAGTGTTTCAAGGGATATAATGAGATGGGAGGTACAAACCCTCTAAAAGACAAGTATAAAAGTCCAATAAAATCTCTTATCTTCAATATGATTGAATATAAGGAAGTGATTGGAAATCTCTATGATCAAAAGTTGATCAAATGACTCTATTCTTCATCCACTTTATATAAGAGTTAAATAGTTGATTAAACTCTAATATGAATGATGATTTAATAGACTTAGCAAAATCATGAAATGTGCTTAAAGTAGTTAAGCAAAGCATCATTTTGAACCTAAGAGAAGTGTTCTAAGTGGCTCAAATGGGAAAGGTTTAGGAATATATGAGGATTGCATTAAGAAGTTATGGGCCAAGAAATGCAAAAAAGTTGCTACTTCTCAAACCTAGAACTACTTATTTGCTAAAAGTTGTTATGAACAACAAATGTTTCAAATTAAATGGACCAATTCCAATTGATTAGAAATTACCTCATATATAGTTGGAAGGTAAAAGAATGGAAATGTTCCAATTTAAGAAGTATATTATAGAAATTGATTTAGCACATTGGTACTTCTTGGACATATGATGTCTTGTTTAGTTCTCTCTCATTGAGAATGAGGTTGAACTAAATGAAGAAGTATGGCTAAGGGAGAAATAAATCTACAAGTTTAGAAGCGAATGTTGTTACTTCACTAGTAGAATCTACAAGTCTGGAAGCAAAAGTTGCAACTTTACAAGTAGAGCCTATATTTCACCTTATCTTGTTATTGGCTAAAATTAAATAAGTGTTATTCATTCTTTCCATTATCAAAACACCATTCAATGTTAGTAATGACTAAGCATCGAAGATTCAAAAACGTGGAATAAATGTTATTCTATGCTTCATTGAGTCATAATGTGTTTTGAGATTGCTAAATAGGTTCAAAGTTCTATATGATAGAAATAATTAAACCATTTCTATATATATAAATTGTCTCTAAAATTTCATTCGAATGAAAAATGAACATTGCATGCGAAAGATCCAAAGTTATGGACTTTCAATATCATTGGACTATGAATCCATTGATATATGTCAATATCATTCTAATTTGAAAGTATTGACAAAGTCACCATTTAGAGAAATGATGATGAGAGCTCAAGGTCGAATACATATCGATGTAAGAAAACCAAAGGTTCAAAGGCTAGAGACGGACAATGAAACTTCATTTGTGATATGATCACATGTGTTTAGTTGAAGCATAAGAGTGAAAATTTTGAAAAGTTCAAAATGTTTAGTATGAAGTTCAGTATCAACTTGACAAGATAATAATTACATTACAATATGATTGTAATCGTGAAAATTTAAGTCAAGACATATACTTGGCAACACATTCAAAGTATTGTGATATGATCGTAATAATAAGAATTTAAGCCAAGACCTTGATGAACATCCAAGAGTTGTGAAATCGTTTTACAACAAACTCCGAAAGAAAACCTTGTGAAGTGTTTATGAAGGGAGCTATCAATCTATATAAGATATATTTTGATAATGGATGAAAATTACCTATCTTCCAACCATTGTTCAAGGGATATACTTTTAAGATAAGCTACAAAACTAAACAAACTATATATGTCAAATCAAGTGTAGCAAAGACTCCATATATGATATGGATAAGAAGAGTTCTCATAAAGTCTTTCTACAAAAGGAATAAATATTGTATTAAATCGATTAATGCACGATCAATTCCTACACAGAGCACGGGGTACTACTACACAAATCATACTTAGCACAAAATGTTTGTTGCTCAACTAGGTGCCCTTATGGAAATTGTTCCAAAAGGTCAAGTGGGAGTAGTGTAAATCTTGACAGTGTTCGAGAAAAGCAACAATCAAACATGGTTCAAACATGGTTGGTTCACCCTATGATGAAAAGTGCCTCCTCAAAAAGGCAAGTGGGAGTATAAGAATCTTGAAAAGTTCGAGAGCCTTGAAAGAGTTCAAGAAAAATGATTTCGAAATTCTTGAAGAAATTTGAGAAGTAATCGAATCAAAGCAACAATATGAGCATGATTCACCTCATGTTACAAGTGACAACGCATGGTCTCATTAAGTGTAATGGGAATAATAACCATGTGTCGAAGGTAGTACATTCCAAGTGCACATCCTCAATTGCCGTTTCTCAGTGAAAACTAAACAAAGTTGTTGTATGAGTTTCAATTGTTGCATTAAAAACCCATAATGATGACTAGCATATGTAAAACTTAGCCAAAGAAATATGATTTCATATTGACTAAGAGTTCTAAAATATTTATTTTGGAACATGATGATTATGCAAGTAACAAAGATGATTTGACAAGTTATAACTCCAAGTGGTTTAAAAACCAGGTAATCTGAAATAGATTCTAAATCTGTAAGCAAGTGTATGACACTTGAATAATTTGCCTAATTGGGTGAGACCCATTATAAGCAAAACAGACAAGAAAGAAAAATGTTTTCTAAGTAAGCAAAGACTTGTTAAAGGATTAAACTAATTCATAGTATGACTATGACTACGACGAAAACTTTACATTAGTCATGTTGCAAAGATGTATTAAAGATATTTTAGTGATTACTACCTTATAAGATTTGGTAGATGGATTTCAAAACACTTTCTTGAAATTTTTCATGAAAGAAGATCTGTATACGATACAATCAGAATGGTTTTGAAAACCAATAATCATAGGGATGCATAAAAGATCATTAATGGATTGAAGTTAGCATCTGGGAGTTAATATTCTTAATTTTGTGAGTTAGTCAAATCGTTTGATGTTCTCGTAAAATGAATAAAAGGTCTTGTGTGTACAAGATGTTTAGTGGGAGCTATGAAGTCTTCTTGGTCTAGTATAAAGAGCAAATTATTCATTGCTTGAAGAGTCAAGTGGTGGGTAGTGCATTTTGTATGTAAAACCTTGAAGAGGATGATGAGTACATTTGGGATTCAAGATCTATAGTGATAGGTCTCGAAGGATGTTTGAGTTTGGTTATAAAGCTTATATTGATAAGATTAAGGTTCAACATTATATTGAAAGGAGTTTCAATCCCATGTAATATGGCACGTTGCTTAATGATTCAATGCTTTGAGAAAGGTTGATGAAATTAAGGTGTTGAGTGATGATCGTCATGCAATATGCAAAGGATGCATCATGCATGTCATGATCTATACTCGTCTATTTTATTCACACGTTTTAAAAACAAGTGATGATAGATTTCAATCGAAATCCAATGTGATGTTGGAATATAAATTAGAAATTCCTAAGTTCCTTGTATAAGGACGAAGGAAAATTCTTAATGTATGGAGATGAATATGATTATAAAATTTAGAAATTGCAAAATTCATGTTTATGAGAATGTCTCATGAACTCTACTTACTAAACCCCTTCCATTTCCAAAGCATGAGAAACATGCTAATGAAATTGGATTGAGGCAAATGATGTAATTAGAAGTTGTATTTGTTTTTGGAGAAAAACAAGTTACATGTGTGTAGACACCCATTTGTGTCTCCCCAAAATCAAACCCGGTGATGAGTACCTTTCGCGTCGAATCATAATCGAATGAAGTGAAAGTGTGGAAAGTTTAGTGTTGCGGATAGTTTTAATTTCTTTTCTCTTCTCTCTGTTTTTGAAAACTTATTTTAAGAAAACAGCCAATCCAATTTGGTTGGTCCATGATATGGGTCCAATAGTAGTGTAGTTGGATGGGGCTTGACAAGAGCTTTCCAACGATATATTATAAGCCCAATTCCGATGAATATTGAGGAAGTTATGGCCAATTTACTAAACTGGGCCCGGTTTGAGCCTTATATGCGGCCCAATGATCCAGAGGAGGGCCTAATATGATTTATCATTCCTAATTGCATTAGGAATGGTTTTAGTCTTCTAGATTCTTCTAGAAGGTTCTTTTCATTCCTAATTCAATTAGCATTGATAAATTAACTTTTGTTGACTTTTCAGAGTTTTAATTAAAATCAAAGAGCATTTTTGAGGAAAATACGATTTTATCCTCCTGTACGGCAATTTTTATCTGATTTTAGGAAAACGCGTAATTTTCCAGATCAGCGCCAAACGCCAGCTGTAGCAACTGGCGCCAGCATTGGCGCCTAGCGCCAACAGCCAGCGTTGGCGCTGGTTCTGTTTTCTGTGCGCCAATGCTCTGTTTTGGATATTTTATCTTTTTGGCTGATTTTCTCTATAAATAACGTATTAAAAACTCCGTTTTGATTCACCTACAACCAGTTTTCAATTCTCTCTCATTCTCTTCAAAAATCATTCACCAATTCTCATCAAGATTCTCTTGATTACTCTCTCTCTCTTTTTCTATACTTGCTTTTTTACATACAAAATTCCGCATTCATTAGATCTAGATACACCTAGCCATATTCGAAGTTGCTTTCGCCCTAGACGTGAAAGGTTTAATTTCTGAGGGTTTGGTCCCAAATCTCTCTTTCAATTATTTAATTTAATTGTTTTGTTTATTATTTTCCTTGAAGTTATTAACGTGTGTATTTTGTTATTAGAAAGAGGTACGAGGCATCAAAGTAAGTACTTTAATGGTTTTTATTGATGTTATGATATAGAAATCATGTTGAGGTTGTTATTATGATATTCCTAGTATCATGTCTAGGGTAATTTTAATACTAAGTATGATTAAAAGTACGATGCCTTTTATGTTCTTCCTAATATTTATGATCGTTAGTATCATGTTAGGGTTAAAGCTTTGATTTTTATTGCTTAGTGACATGCTAGGATTTTTTATTAATCTTGTTAGTATCATGCCTAGGATCTTGCTATTTTTATTATGCTTTAACATGATTTATGATTATAATTTTATTATTGCTATAATTATTATTATTATGATTATTATAATTATTATTATGATTATGATTTTTATTATTGATGATTATTTGTTATGTTGCTTGATGATATTTATTTGTTATTGCTTGATCACGCCTTTTATGTATGTTTAAAGGGAATTGGTACTTGTAATCACGCTTAATAAGATAATTAATAATCTTGTTTAGGGTTAATTATGATTATAATTTCAAGTGATCGCCAATAATAGATTTATTTGTGCATTAAATTTAACCAACATAGATAAACAGGTTTAGGGTAATCCTATTGATTGCATGTTAGTCAGAAAAGCGCACATGAATACGATCTGAATAAAGTAGAGGCCTATTATTAGGGCAGGTTCAATCTCTTTTAGGTTGGATTTGTACTTTCATCCCCGAACCCTTATTTGGCTCAAGACCTTATAGAGTTGACGATCTCTTGGATCGTTAAGGGGTGTAACCTTCACCCTGTGAACGGTTTACAAGTTCCTAAAACTTGTTGGCGACTCTTTTGCTCTATCTTCTTCCCTTTTGGACGCCACCATACTTTAGTGTATGATCACAGTGGGGTTCAAGCAAAGGGGATTAACGCTTGAAATTTATTCCTTACAATGTGTAATACATTCATTTGCAGAATTATGCTTATCAATTGAAACAAAGGTTCAATCTTATTTAATCGTGGTTTCAAGATTAAATAAAATGTCCAAAATAATTATGAATTGATGGCCTCATCAGGTTGATGACCTGTTGAATGAAACCCCACAGGTGAACTAAATTCATACATTATTTAAGTTCCTAGTCCGGAATCATTAAACTGGACATAAATGATTTCTAATAATGGACTAGCATGTAAGATTTATTGGATAGCGTAGTTTCATGGGCTATAGGAGCATAGTGAGGCTCGGTCAGTCACATGGATATGCATGAATGATGCATGATCGAACTATAGACCTACTTTGAAGTTCAAGTATAGAGCTTCCGGATATAATAGTGGATTCCTTTGACATGAGTGCACTAGGCGAAAATATGAATTGGCCACCGGCTCAAAACCCCCCAATGCCACCGGTTTTGAACCGGTGGTCATTTGGGGGGGTGGCAATACTCCGAAGCAAGGCCACCGGTTCAAAACCGGTGGCAAAAAGAGGTATTGCCACCGGTTAACCGGTGGCAATTATCGTTTCGCGCTTTTTTTTTTGGGTATTAATTATTTTTGCCACCGGTTAACCGGTAGCAATAACATGTATACATTTTTTTTTTGTCTTTTTCAAAAAGAAATATAACATAACAATTCAGTAAAAAAAAATTACAAACATCAAAATATAAATCAAACAATATCAATTCAATCTATATAATCGAAGTTTTATTTACAATATAAATCAATAAAATTGATCAATTACAACATATAAATAAAAAAAGTTTACAATATAAATAAAAAAAAGTTACAGCATCAAAATCAAAAAAACCCCATACAACATCAAAAACAATATTCCTGCATCATGATTCTTCGATTTAAGATCTAAATCAATATACCTGCATCAATCAAAACAAAAAAAATAAATCGACTAATATACATAAGCTGCGAAAAAAAAATCAAAACACTATGCATGTATCTATAAATCGAGCATGTACCCATAAATTGATTAAAATCATTAAAAAAAACCCAGAAAAAGCATGTAGCCATAATTAAAATCGAATTAAACCCATAAGAAGATCGAATAGAAATCGAATTAAAATCGATTTTAAAACTCAGAAAATTCGATTTAAAAAACCCAGAAAAATTCGATTTAAAAACCAGAAAAACCCAGAAGAAATCGAATAAAATTGATTAAAATCACATAAAAATCGAATTAAAATCGATTTTAAAACTCAAAACTTTGATTTAAAAACCCAGAAAAGTTCTAATCAAAAACCCAGAAATAATCTAATAAAAGACCCAGAAAAATTCTAATAAAAAACCCAGAAGAAATCGAAGAAAATTGATTAAAATCACATAAAAACCGAATATAAATCGAATTTAAAACCCAAAACTTCGATTCAAAAACCCAGAAAAATTTTAATAAAAAACCCCGAAAAAATCGATTTAAAAACCTAGAAGAAATCGATTAAAATCGTTTAAAATCAAAGTAAAATCGAATTAAAATCGAATTAAAGTCAAATAAAAATCGATTAAAATCAAACCCTAACCTCGATTAAGGTCGTTGTTGCTCATGCATGTGTTCGTGGTGTTATTGTTGCGGTGGTGGTGTTATTTTTGCGATGGTGGTCTTCGAGGTGGTGGAAAAATTGGTGGTGGTGTATATCAAAGAAGATGAGAAAGAGAAGGAGGAGAGGGGAGAGAGGAGAGAGAAAGATAAGGAGGAGAGGATGAAGGAGAAGAAGGGAGAGGGGATCCGAGCTGAATGAGGAGAGAGAAAGAGAATGAGGGGAGGTGGGTGTGAAACGGCTGATGGTGGGTGAAATTGTAGGGTTTGGGGTATTTAAAGGGCCTTTTGTTTATATTAGTAAGCCACCGGTTTTGAACCGGTGGGAATAATATTTTTGCTACCGGTTCGGTTTGAACCGGTGGCAATAATATCCCCACCCATTTTTCCCCTGTTTTTTGCCACCGGTTCTTAAAAACTGGTGGCAATTGAGCGGTGCCTTTTTACTTTTTTCTACTAGTGGTGGAACATTGATTCCATTCAATGGCTGATTTGACTGTGGTACATTCAAACGTCTGCCCGTAACTGGAGATTATAAAGGATGTTTCCCGGTTAATTCAAAAGTTGAGTGGGAGCTTTGGTTGCCACAAAATTGGATTGAGTCTACCTATTTAATTAGGAATGTGTCTTGGCCCCTTGAAGAGGGAGAATTCAGAAAATGCATGGTCGTGCTCAAATGCATTACATAGTAATAATTTGTTTTGTGAATCTCACTCAGTTTTTCAAGAAAAGATTTGTAGACTAATATGATCACGACATGAGATGCAATCATATTATCAAATCGACACACATTGACTTAAGGAATTTGAATATTGCGCACTTGTCTCAGACAAGTGGGAGATTGAAGGAGTTATGTCTTCGATAAGTGCAATTACTAGATATATCAAGGATCACTATTATGGAGATAATAAGTTCATTCTCTTGGGGCGTCATCATCTGTTGCTAGACTATGAGAGATGATCTTTGGGCTAGTCAAATGGTCCAAAGCCTGCTAGAATGGATCCTATGAGGTCACACACAAGGGTATTGGGTTAAGCAAGTTATTAGAGACCCATTAATGGGCCTCATGAGCATTTAACTAAACATGAAATGGATTGGGCTAGCATAGTTAGATTGGAATTAAGTTTTGGGCTTTTGACATGGGCTCTTATTTAGAGATGAGATCTATAAATAAGATCCATGCCTAGGGTTGCAAGAAAGTAGTCATAATTCACACACAGTGAATTTTGACATCAAGGCAACCAATCCCAAAGACCCTAATTCCTCTCTCTATCTCACGGCTATCTCTCTCCTCCCCTCGTTCGTACGGCCGGCCACCTTGGTGGCGCGTGTGGTGGTTCGTGGTGGTTCATGGTGGTTTGTTGCTCGCACTTCTCCGTAGAAGGTCAATTGAAGGGTTCAATTGCAACTAACTAGCATTAGTGGAGGTCTTAATCTGTGCCCGTGGACCAAGTAGAGGAATCATGCTTGGGGTTCTTTATCTCCCAATGTTCTTGTTCGATCGCACGTGGAATCACGCTTCAAAGGTACGATTATATGTTCTTTATGTGTTATGCATTAGATCTTGGGATTAGGTACTGTATGAATATGATTCATGTTATTTCCGCTGCGTAGTACCTATAATTCCCTACAAAGGGGTCTACATAACAGACGTTAAGAATGTCTTTTAATATATTAGTATTAATATATTGTACGACAATATCATTTGAAAAGATCGAATTACAAGTGATAAGTGCTACCTGACATATCTAATAGTAATTTTTTTCTTAAAAAAAAAAAGTTAACGATTTGAAAACATACATTAAGATTAAGGGTCTATTCTCTTGAGCTTAATTTTAGTTCAGTTCAGCTCCAATCAGTTTAGTTCTTAATTTCAGCTCTATTTAGTTTTATATACTACCTCCGGTCCAAATTACTCGCAACTTTGGAATATTTTATATCTCACAAATAATACCCCAAATTTGCGAGTAATTTGGACCGGAGGTAGTAGTTGATTTCAGTAAATCAGAACGGGCCCTAAGTTGGTTTAATAACCCTTAAAAATATTGTTAAAGTCAAAATATTAATTATTATACATTAGTAAAAAGAAATGGTCAAAATACGGTGTACAATTAGTCTAAAAGTCAAAATATTGTATTTAAAAATTTAAAATAGAATAAGAAGAAATATTAGTTGGAGACTTGGAATTTTAAATTGTAATGCGTTTTGCCAAATCACAATAATTAGTCTAAAAGTCAAAATATTGTATTTAAAAATTTAAAATAGAATAAGAAGAAATATTAGTTGGAGACTTGGAATTTTAAATTGTAATGCGTTTTGCCAAATCACAATTTAAGCTATAATTTAGACTTTAGAAAATATAAATACTAGTAAATAACATAAAAGTCAAAATATTACGAGTAGCTGGAACAAAGTGTCAAATAAATTTTGACGTCGGGAGTAGCCAGCATAATTGGGCGGATTTTGCCAACTACTCGTATTTATGTTAGCGTGATAGATATGGTTGTTTCCAAAATTGATCTAGCATAACTGATTGGACTCTACCAACTACTTTTATATCACTAAACAAGCAATTTCCTGGAATTGTTAGAAGTTTTCTGTGCTTGTATAATGTTTTCTAATTTAACCATTTGATGACAACTTGTACAATGCTCACTTATTTTTAAAATATATTACTACTTACATGTAGAAATCCTCGATAATTGAAATTATTATCGAATACGGAAGCTTTTACAATGACTACAATTTTATTGGTATCTTTGAATGACCAATAAGGTTGGGTAATGCTAATAATGGTTAAGTGCTTATTTCTCACGGGAGCGATTATAGGGATACCTGAGAGGTTTTGGAAATTTGGAGTCCTGGTTTATAGGAGAATTTGAAAATAATCAAAGTCATGTTATATATCTTTTTCAATTGAGAAAATCAGCTCATTGAATCTAATACTCCCTCTCTTCTTGTCACATTGACACATTCAATACTTGACTATGTGATTCGGGGTCATTAAGTTAGACTACGTATCATAATTCTCCTTCGTAATTTGAAATTTTATGTGCTTAAACTATTGTTGTCTTAATTTTGAAAAATAGAAGTACTAAATTAGAAATGTGATTTATATTGCAAAGAACGGAAATATAACAGTAACACGACTCCATATGATACATTTTTTATTTTTTTATTTTTTTTCAATAAGGGAAGATACGCAGAGGGGTCGGGTCCCCCACCCTTTCACAGAAATGGAGGTATGAGGATCGAAACCCCAACCACCTGAGGGGTTGTTGGGGGGGGGGGGGGGGTGTGGAGGCATAGACGGATTTAGGGAGTGGCCTGTCTAGGCCATGATCCTTAAAAAGGTATTAGAAATATATACCTTGGCTAAGATGGTTGCATGCTTGTATAGTTGTATGTCTTGCATTATGGCATGGGCATTGATGGATTTTTTTTCCCTACTGATTTTAAGTTTCTTTGTTGTAAAAACTTAAAGTTAAGTTAATTTATAAATCAACACTAAAATCCGGCCAGGTGAATGTAAAATTTCTGGATCCGTCCAAGGACGGAAGGACTAACCATCCCTCCATTTCCTATGTCCTCCTTTGTATGACACATATAGGTAATATTATATTGGTACTTCGTTTTCATCGAATAATGGCAGAAAATTCAAAATTATACCCAGTAGTATATAACAATCTAACACAAGTTGCAAAAATATCTGTAGTACTCTGCTTGCCAATTCAGAGAATAATATGTATTTCTGCTCAGATAGTCAGATGGTACGTTCAAAGGGATTAAACATGAATAATATTGATAACAGTTGGACTGTTGGAGCTCTACTTCTGAAGGTTTTTGTTTCTGAAATGCTATATTTTTGTACTGTCAGGCAACCTGAATAGGCTTCAGTGGCAGTTTGCCTCCATATATATCAGGAAGTTGACTCTCGTCGATATCTTCTAGCATGGTTGATGTTAGCTGCCGTTTCTCCACGAATACTATCTGTAAATAACCGCGAAAATGGATTAAGGGTTCAGTCATGAAATCTAGCCTTGTAAATCACACTATACATGTATTTTTTTGTTGATGAACACTTACTTTGGTCTTGGTGTTATCGTCAATGAATGGGTAAATAATCTTCCATACTGCCATAAAGATTCTTGGTGCATGGACTATGAACAGCTTACCTAATCTTTCTGGATAGCAGTCCTGCAAACAAACCCTTCATATATTTTTGGTGTTTAAAGAGTCACAAGGACAGGGGTGAGAAACGATTTAGGATCTCCTGAAATTAAGAGGGAAGCTCTAACAGTCTAACCACTTGAGCTATCCCTCAACCCTCGCTCTCACAAACCCTTCATATTAACAAGCTAAGAATTTTTATAATATATAATTCTCTTTTTTGCAAGTTAGATGTGTTATGTGTATAATGTAATATACTCGTATGAAGTTGGTTTATAAACTTGTATTAGGACAATTTTCCTAGGGGAGTCGTAGTCAGGGAGAAATCATGATCTTATATATTATTACCACCTACAAAATGGGCCGTTAAATTAAAATACTAATCCGAAAAAGGTAGATAGAGTGTTTGGACAATTGTCTAAAGCAGAACAAAAATTAAACTGATTTTACCTGCAAGATAGAGAGAGCTCCAAGATATCCACGGATGTCGCTGTTCGAGTACCCCCATCCTTGAAGATCTCCAATAGCACAAAACTTCTCCTGTCCAAGGGGCATCCTGTTTGAATAATTAGATCAATTGATACATTTAATTAGACTTTCAACATCAATGTTGACACACATTAACCACAAAAAATACCAATAAACCTTATATTTCAGGTGATCTAATATAAATTCAAACATTATTCACTAGCTAGTAGAATTATTCAACAAAAAAAAAAAAAAAAAAGAAAAAAAAACCACAAAGTCTTAAGAAAGTTTCTGTAGTAACCTTGTGCATATCTTGTCAAGAACATATGCAGCAAACCCTGTAAAACCCACCAGAAAACCATGTCATCAGAACACCAAATTTAATTTCCTGCAGCTGGTGCGCGCAGCTGTACATCAGATCATGGAAGCCAATCTAGCAGTGAAGATGAATGAGTTAAGATGAGAATGGATGCATACGTTTGAATTCATCAGAACCTCCAGGTGTGGTGTTTTGAAAGTGTCGGCGAGCCAACACAACCAATATAGGACGTCCTTTCTTATCGTTACCTCCTACAAAAGCTTTGTTTTGAGAAAGTTCATTCTGTATTTCTGACTCTGATACATATCCATTAGGTATGAATGTTTTTCTCCATTTCAGATACTTCAAGAACATCGCCCCTGCTTTCTCCACATCTAGATCGCGTGCTCTTAAAAATCTTCTAAGTGTCAAGTCATCTACCTCCTGGAATGCATTTTAGAAACTTTTTTAGCTTATGTTTAGTGTATGTTATTGGATCATGCATAAAAATATAAAGAAATTTTTTCATGCATATTAAATTTGAGTACTATTCATTTTTATCACCTTCAATTCTAACTGAAAATTTTGTTAGGTTGATCAAGAGAAGGCAAAGACTAACTAGAGGGCTTAACTGTTGTTCAAAGTTTTCGACAATGTCATACTGTTTGCTCCCAAGTACTATTTGATGATTAGTTTTTTTTATCAAGTATTCTGTTTTTAGGATAATCTTAGCTAGTTAAGGTCCTAAAGGCGACTTTTTCGGGATGTAATTTTGGAGGATAAGCCTCCCTAACTATTTTGTAACTTATTGACTATGTTTCTTTAATCTAATTTATGCCCCCGGCTTTGCATCTAAAAAAAAAAGGCGACTTTAAATTTTGTGTTTGTACTTTTACCAATTATATGCAGAACAAACCTAACAAATAATGTTCTTTTGTATATATTTAGATTATTGCAAAAAAAAAAAAAAAAAAAAAAAAAGGGATTGAAAAAGAGAAAACCTTAGAAGAAGGATCACGGCATTCAACAAAGGCTCTCATAAGTGACAGTTTATGTTGTTCTGCAGTATTTTCCTTGCCTTGGATGATCTCCTTCACATCACTCCCTTCACCGGTGTCTTCCATTATTCTTTCTCGATTTAATTTTTGTTTGGAATTTTTCGCGTTATCTATGTAAGTAGTCTTACAGTTCTCTCTAAATAAACTACACAAGTAGCTTAGCTCAAGTAGTGACAGCAATAGCGTGACAAGAGGAGAATGTATGATTAACCAGATTTATTATCAACCGAATTTAAATGACTCGAATTACTTGTAGAATATAGTACTAATGTAGTATATGGTCCTGAAAAAAATATGCACACAATAGTAGTGTTTAGATTGTTTAGAATGCTATAATTGGGTATGCTAATTGCCAACTACTAGAATTTATGAGTACGTAATTTGCGTTGTTGAGTATGTAGGCCAGTTGGAATTGACAACAACGTGAGCTGCATGTTAAGAAAAAAATTATTTTGTTGGGTTTAATTGAATGCGTAATAACTAGAATATGAGAAGACAATCATCTAACTACATTTATTTGATTGCATCATGTATGTATGATTTTGTATGGGTGATGTTGACTAGTTCTACTCTTGTACATACATATTCTAGAAAATGGGAGTTTTGTCACTATTGTGTGTTGCGATTGTATAAAATGGGTTGTAAAACATTTTGTGATTGTCTTGTAATTAAAGCTTTGAGATCGGATTAAATTAGACCAGACCAGACCAGACTATTATGCCGAACAAATCTTATAAAGAGATATACACATATGTAGTAGATCACACATTAAAATTACAACTTCTCTACAAACAAACAACGATAAATCCATCTGGAATGTGGAGATGCACAAGCTGACATCTTTCAACTATATGTTACAAACTACAATAGTTTTAATCCAGGAAAAAAGGGAGAAAATTTAAAAATAAATTTCACGAATTCCATTCCACATAATGTAATAGGTGATTTGTATGAACAGATGAAGGTCCCCATTCTTCATCGTCTCCACATTTGTATGTTGAACTGTCACGGTAGCATTAGTTGCATAGAATCCCTCTACAAAAACTCATAATATTGTACAGCATGAGTTGGTCTTTTTTGCTTGCTTGTAGAACATCTGTGCCAAAAACAAAAATTTATTACCGTAAGTTATCATCATGGAATTGTAGTTGCAATGCATAAAAGATAAAGATTTTTCCCAACACTTGAGCTACAATGTCACAACCTTGATGCCAAAAAAAAAAAAAAATTAATTTAAGCTTCAATCTGAATAAATTCTTATTTGGTCATGCATATCACAATTTCAATTTAAACAATTAAACTGATTATCATCGAAACAAGATAACAGATAAAAATTCTATAGCCAATAACATTGAACTCATACTTGTTAAAACACAAACCCAAACTCCTGTTCTCATTCTTTAATTATTTATTTCCAACGCTTCATTCCCCATTCCTAAAGTCCAAAAGAAGGTGATTTCACATCTAGCATGGTTTAGGCCCTATTAGTTTGATGTAAAACATCTTCAATGAAAAATTAGTTTCATGAAAAATATATTTCCAAGGAAAACCGCAATTGCAAGTTAGTTTTCCCTTGTTTGGTTCCAACACCCCCCCCCCCCCCCCCCCCCCCCCCCCCCCCCCCCAAATCTCTCCTTTTCTATCTACGCACTCCTATATACTTCATAAATATTTTTCAGAGTGGTAATTTCAGATCCTTTCTGATTAGAGCTTGTTTTGAGTAAAATCTCCAAAGAGAAAACC